>NC_138968.1:76242500-81242500 GCF_055761805.1 Camellia sinensis | reverse complement strand
ATGTCAAAACGGCCTTTGGCCCATTCATTCATGTCAAAACGGCCTTTGGCCCACTCATTCATTTATTCTTGTCAGACTTTTGTCCACAATCCCAATTAACAACTCATAATATTTATAGGGGAGTAACAATTGGACATTGACAAGTTTTCAAATATTGATATTACTCACAGTGATCGGCTTGTGGATGCGCCCTGGAGCTTGACCCTACACATTTCATGAATACAAAAGGGTCACTAACAGTTCAATCCGTTCTTTAATTCACATATTCCTCTTTAGGCTTTGTTCTTATCTCATTAACTCATTTACAATGCTTAACATATGCCTAAGAGTGCTTACAAGTGAAAGAGAACGGAAAACGAATCACAGAATGCATGAACAAAATTCCAGGAAACAGGGTCCCCGCTCGAGCATAAACTTCTCTGCTCGAGCGGACCCTTAAGGCCTGCAGAAGTACTGGTTGCACGAAAGATGCGCTCGAGCGTGGAATAGAGCGCTCGAGCTGAAGGCCTGTCTACGAAAATCCACGCTCGAGCGTGGAGTGTCCCGCTCGAGCGTACATCCAACTCTGCAAAAATGCTGGGAGCACGATTTTCCCGCTCGAGCGGCCATTACCCCGCTCGAGCGGACCTCAAAAATCTGGGTTTCCCAGATCGTGTTCTTGAGCTCCAAATCGGTTTTCCATCTACATTTCTTGCATGCAATGGTTCAAATTACACATTTACACATGCTAACATGCTACTAATGCAAGATTACAACATTAGGAAAGCTCAATTTCATGAATTATCTACATGCATGTCCCAAAATATCTCAAACCCATCATCAACATGCTCAAATTCAAACATTCAAGACTTATACTCCCATGATTTGTACATGCATGTGGGAGATGCTCATCATTCTCAACTTAGATGGTACAAAAGGTGATCAAAACATGAGTTTCAACCAAAACTCTACATGAATCATGTGTTTCAAGCTCAAACATGCAAACTCAAAGTAATTTCTTACATGCATGAGCTCTAAGACTTCAATCTCAACAAAAATCAACTCATTACATGTTCTTGATCACAAACAACCCTTGAACTTACAAATTACAAGTAAGAGTCCATGAATTCACTTACCTAGGAGCTTCAACACTCAAGCTCTAGCCAAATCTTGAGCTAGATCTTCAAATTCCCAAGTCTTGAGCCCAAATTACACAAATCTCTCCCTTTTTCTCTCCATGGCCGGCCTCTCTCTCACTCTCAATTGTCTAACTCAGATTTTGAGTTTTTAAGAGAGCTAAAGGAGAGTGCAATACAAATATATACAACAAGCCCCACTAACAAATATTTTAATATAAAATAATGGGGTACTTAATTTATCAATTTAATCAGTTTAAATTGACCAGAATCAAATTTCAATTAAATTTCACCGTAGGCTCTAAAAATTATGCCAACCACAATGGCGTAATCAATTTCGGGTTCCGTGGCCGATAAGGCCCTCAATTAAATTTCCAAAGCAGACTACTCAAACAGATATTCCTACGATGAACAGATAAAATTTCAAACCACATATTTTCACATAGTGGAACACAAAATCATATCAAAATACATAATCACATCATGTTAAGGACCAATTAACATACTACGGAACAGGGGTGTCACAGTCTTCCCCCCTTTAGGAAGTTTGGTCCTCCAAACTTAACTTACCTTCGTCGGGAAACAAATGTGGATAGCGTAGACGCATTTCCTCCTCTTTTTCCCATGTAGCATCTGTCCCATAGTGTTCCTTCCATTCCACTTTCACCATTGGAATGGATTTGTTTCTCAATTCTTTCACTTGTCGGTCAACAATTCTTTCCGGCCATTCAGCATATTCCATATTTTCATCAATAGCAATCCGGTGATAATCAATCACATGCAACGGGTCTCGGAGGTAACCCCTCAACATCGACACATGAAACACATTGTGGATTTGCTCAAATCCCGGTGGCAAAGCAACTCTATAAGCAACTGGACCAAGTTTCTCCAAAATTTGAAACGGCCCAATATAACGGGGCGTCAACTTGCCCTTTTTCCCAAACCTGACTTGGCCTTTCATTGGAGAAACACGGATGAACACATGGTCGCCGACCTCATACTCAAGAGGTCTTCTCCGGACATCTGCATAACTCTTCTGTCGGTCTTGAGCTGTTTTGAGCCTTTGCCGAATAGTTTTGATCTTTTCAGAGGTGTCTTGTACAATTTCAGGCCCGAGCAAAGCTCTATCCCCGACCTCTGTCCAACAAATAGGTGATCTACACCTCCATACAAAGCCTCGTATGGTGCCATACCGATGCTGGAGTGGAAGCTATTATTATAGGCAAATTCTGCAAGTGGCAGGTAATCTTCCCAACTCCCCTGAAAATCCAAAGCACACATGCGAAGCATATCTTCCAAAGTCTGTATTGTTCGTTCTGACTGCCCATCTGTCTGTGGGTGGAATGCAGTGCTGAACCTTAGTTCTGTTCCCATAGCTTCCTGCAAACTCTTCCACAATCTAGATACAAACTTCGGATCTCTATCCGACACAATGGATACTGGAACTCCGAGTAAGCGGACAATTTCATCAACATAAATAGTAGCCAACCTGTAAGCAGTAAATGTAGTTTTGACAGGCAGAAAATGTGCAGATTTAGTCAGTCTATCAACTACAACCCAAACGGATTCCATACCTCGAGAGGTCCGAGGTAGGCCAACAACGAAATCCATAGTCACATGTTCCCACTTCCACTCAGGAATAGGGAGAGGTTGAAGTAGACCGCCTGGTTTCTGATGTTCAGCCTTAACTTGCTGACACTGGAGGCACTTGGACACATACTCTGCAATCCCTTTCTTCATTTTAGGCCACCAGTAGGTTTGTTTCAAATCCCGATACATTTTATTGTTACCCGGATGCATAGCAAATACGGATCTGTGGGCTTCATCTAAGACCCTCTTCTTTAGTTCTGTGATATCTGGGACACATATTCGGTTTCGAAATTTCAACATTCCATTCTCGACACCGAACTCCGCTTTTGGGCTTACTTCAAATTCATCAATTACCTTTCTGAGGAACTCATCCTCTTTCTGTTTTTGCTTGATTTCATCAACAATTACCGGCTCGGCTGTAATAGCGGCTATCAATCCGCCCTGTTCACACACTACCACTTCAATTTCAGACTTTTCAAAGTCTTGCAAAATCTCCCTTTGTTCAGTAAGCAAACAAGCCATACTCCCTGTTGATTTCCTGCTCAAGGCATCAGCCACTGTATTAGCTTTTCCGGGGTGATACTGAATCTCTAGGTCGTAGTCTTTTATCAGTTCTAGCCATCTTCTCTGACGCATATTCAACTCCTTTTGCGTGAAGAAGTATTTCAGGCTCTTATGATCCGTGTAAACTTCACATTTTGCCCCATACAAGTAATGCCGCCAGATTTTCAAAGCAAAAACAACTGCGGCCAATTCTAGGTCATGTGTTGGATAATTGCTCTCATGTGGCCTCAACTGTCGGGAGGCGTAAGCAATAACCTTTCCGTTCTGCATTAACACACAACCCAAACCCTTATAAGATGCGTCACTGAAAATCACAAAATTTTCCGTACCTGAAGGTAGTGTCAGAATTGGTGCAGTGGTCAATCTTGTCTTCAATTCATGAAAGGCTGATTCTCTTTCACTATTCCACTCAAATGGTTGTCCTTTACGTGTCAATTGGGTAAGAGGCACAGCTAATTTCGAAAAGTCCTTTACAAACCTTTTGTAGTACCCAGCTAAGCCCATGAAACTGCGAACTTCTGTCACATTAGTTGGTGTAGGCCAATTCACAATTGCTTCTATTTTCTGCGGGTCCACTGAAATTCCTTCCTTGTTGACCACGTGCCCTAAGAAAATAACCTCATCCAACCAAAACTCACATTTCTTTAACTTAGCAAATAGTTTTCTTTCCCCAAGTATTTGTAAAACAATCCTCAAATGATGTTCATGTTCAAGTTTATCTTTAGAGTAAATCAAAATATCATCGATGAAGACTACAACAAACTCATCAAGGTAGGTTTGAAAAATTCTATTCATTAGGTCCATAAACGCTGCCGGAGCATTAGTCACTCCAAATGGCATAACAAGAAATTCAAAATGACCATACCTCGTTCTGAATGCGGTTTTCTCAACATCCTCTGCTTTAACCATCAGCTGATGGTACCCAGATCTCAAATCAATCTTAGAAAACACCCGTGATCCCTGCAACTGATCAAATAAGTCATCAATACGGGGTAAGGGATATTTGTTCTTTATCGTTACCTTGTTCAATTCCCGGTAATCAATGCACAGGCGTAAGGTACCATCCTTTTTCTTTACAAATAACACTGGTGCGCCCCAAGGCGAAGTGCTGGGCCGGATAAACCCTTTATCAAGAAGGTCTTGCAACTGTTCTTTTAATTCTTTCATTTCGGCTGTAGCCATCCTGTAGGGAGTTTTAGAAATAGGCTGGGTGCCTGGCACAGTTTCAATAGTAAACTCTATCTCCCTGTCTACCAATTCCCCTGGTAATTCATTTGGAAACACATCTGGGAATTCTCTAACAATGGGAATATCATTCAATTCAACATTCACGGATTGTTCAGTCAATACATAACGCAAATAACCCTGGCATCCCTTCCTGATCAATTTACATGCTTTCATTGCAGATATCAAATATGGTGGAGGTACTACCCCATTTCCCACAAACACAATTTCTTCCTGTTCTGGTGGTTTAAACACAACCCTCTTTGTCACACAATCTATAGTAGCACAATATTTGGTCAACCAATCCATGCCCAAAATTACATCGAAGTGTCTAAAGTTTAAGGGCAACAAATCTACATATAGGGTAGCATCCTCAATATGCATGTCACAAAACCGATATATATAGTCACATAACACAGATTCCCCCGATGGAGCAGACACACATAACAAATATGGCAACAATTCTAGGGGTCTTTTTAGTCTAGATGCAAATGCATATGTCACAAATGAATGCGTTGATCCAGAATCAATTAACACAAAAGCATCCTGATTACATATCGAGATAGTACCTGAGACAACGGCATTGGCATTCCGTGTATCACCCGGAATGAGTGCAAAGACTCTCCCTTGTCTCACTGTATCCCCAGTAGTAGCAGATCTCAAAGTGTTTCCCGGCTTCGGGATCGATGCAGTGGAGCTAGCAGCTATCTTCCCACTATTCTGATTACAATCTCGGGCTATATGCCCTTGTTTCCCACACTTAAAACAGGCTCCTGATGTACGGTAACAGACTCCACGGTGCTTTTTGCCACAAGTGTTGCACATGGGAGCTGTGTCTCGGGAAGAACCGGAAGTAGTTAAGGAGCCCGTGTTTTGCTTTTTCAAAAATTTCTTCTTCGAAAAGAAGCCTTGTCTTTTGTTGCCTTTCCATTCGGTTGTTGGCTTAGCTTGTCTAGCTATGTTAGCCTCTGATATAATGGCCCGGTCAAGCACCCCAATGTAGGTCTCCAATTTCAGGACATTCACTCGCTCTAGGATGTCACTTCGGAGCCCACCTTCAAAATGCCTTGCCTTCTTATAATCAGTGTCAATCACGTGTGGTGCAAACCTGGCCAACTCAGTAAATTTGGCCTCATACTCAGCTACAGTCATGCTGTCTTGTTTGAGTTCCATGAATTCTGCCACTTTCCTGTCCTGGACACACTGCGGGAAGTACTTGTCATAGAAGATTTCCAAAAATTTCACCCAGTCAACATCCCTGTGGTTTTCTCGCATCAACATCCACCATCTTCTCGCTTCGTCTTCTAGCATAAAAGTGGCTAGAAGCACTTTCTGTGTATCCGAGCACGGAAATACCTCAAACAGTTTTTCGATCCCGAGAACCCAAGCTTCCGCTTTCAAAGGATCCAGTCCACCATGAAACTGTGGTGGTTTCATTTTCTTGAACTCCTTGGTGAGAGCAATTATCCGATCATCATTTTGATTATCTGGCACGGGCGATGCCTGAGGTGGAGGTGGCGGGTGTGGTTGCTGCCACTGTTGCTGCCACTCTTGTTGCTGTCTCAAAGCTTCTGCCATTTCCTGAATCAGTCTTTCCATTCTGTCCAGTCTGGCAGCAGAGGATTCCTCTAACTCATCACCTCTGGTTCTCACCATCTGATTAAATTTGCATTATATTCCATACCAAAGGTACACAAGTACACATACACTAAGGAGCACATATTTCCAGATAATTCGTAATGCAAGTAGTTCACAACTTACACATATAATTATTCATAACAAAACATTTAAGCATATAATCAATGCTTCCAAACTCGTATTTATCACATGAGTGCATCCTAGATCTTATCTAGACGCTTATTGCTCTTTTTGGACAAGTGTGTGAGTTATTAACTCGTGCTCTGATACCACTCTGTCACGACCCGAACCCGCCCCCGTGGGTTAAGGACGTAACCGGCCAGTAATCATGAGATTACCTACGGCCTCAAACTGTTGTAAACGTATTTTAACAGAGTTAATGGGGGCCAAACGGAAGCAAAATTAAAAACTTTGTCCATAGAGCCGTGCTTATATGCACATCAAACGACCATACTCAGATACGTTAATAACTCACATCAAAAGTACGGTTTCACAAAATTCATTACAGACAGGATCGTCCAAAACGAGTCAACCTATAACAGACTATGTACAGACATGCACTAGGTCCTTGCCAACAAGACAAAACATAGGTACATAGTGAAAGGGCAATGATGGTCTCATGCGCGAGGCACAAGGCTGACTCTCCCAAAACTCCTGTTGTTTCTAGCAGACTTCACTGGGGCTGGGTTTGGACTTCCCTTGGCTCACCTACAAATACATGAATGAGCGTGAGCGATAGCCCAGTGAATAATATCAAATATAACAGTTACATAACAGTATGTAGAACAACATGCTCCAAACGGCCTTGGGCCCAATTCATACTTCTGTTTAACAACCAAATATATATATAACTATATGAAATGCAAGTCAAGTAACTGTAGTTCCAAACATTCTGGCCTTTGGCCCATCCGGGTTTCCATTCATGGCAAAACGGCCTTCGGCCCATTCATTCATGTCAAAACGGCCTTTGGCCCATTCATTCATGTCAAAACGGCCTTCGGCCCACTCTTTCATGTCAAAACGGCCTTTGGCCCACTCATTCATGTCAAAACGGCCTTTGGCCCACTCATTCATGTCAAAACGGCCTTTGGCCCATTCATTCATGTCAAAACGGCCTTTGGCCCACTCATTCATTTATTCTTGTCAGACTTTTGTCCATAATCCCAATTAACAACTCATAATATTTATAGGGGAGTAACAATTGGACATTGACAAGTTTTCAAATATTGATATTACTCACAGTGATCGGCTTGTGGATGCGCCCTGGAGCTTGACCCTACACATTTCATGAATACAAAAGGGTCACTAACAGTTCAATCCGTTCTTTAATTCACATATTCCTCTTTAGGCTTTGTTCTTATCTCATTAACTCATTTACAATGCTTAACATATGCCTAAGAGTGCTTACAAGTGAAAGAGAACGGAAAACGAATCACAGAATGCATGAACAAAATTCCAGGAAACAGGGTCCCCGCTCGAGCGTAAACTTCTCCGCTCGAGCGGACCCTTAAGGCCTGCAGAAGTACTGGTTGCACGAAAGATGCGCTCGAGCGTGGAATAGAGCGCTCGAGCTGAAGGCCTGTCTACGAAAATCCACGCTCGAGCGTGGAGTGTCCCGCTCGAGCGTACATCCAACTCTGCAAAAATGCTGGGAGCACGATTTTCCCGCTCGAGCGGCCATTACCCCGCTCGAGCGGACCTCAAAAATCTGGGTTTCCCAGATCGTGTTCTTGAGCTCCAAATCGGTTTTCCATCTACATTTCTTGCATGCAATGGTTCAAATTACACATTTACACATGCTAACATGCTACTAATGCAAGATTACAACATTAGGAAAGCTCAATTTCATGAATTATCTACATGCATGTCCCAAAATATCTCAAACTCATCATCAACATGCTCAAATTCAAACATTCAAGACTTATACTCCCATGATTTGTACATGCATGTGGGAGATGCTCATCATTCTCAACTTAGATGGTACAAAAGGTGATCAAAACATGAGTTTCAACCAAAACTCTACATGAATCATGTGTTTCAAGCTCAAACATGCAAACTCAAAGTAATTTCTTACATGCATGAGCTCTAAGACTTCAATCTCAACAAAAATCAACTCATTACATGTTCTTGATCACAAACAACCCTTGAACTTACAAATTACAAGTAAGAGTCCATGAATTCACTTACCTAGGAGCTTCAACACTCAAGCTCTAGCCAAATCTTGAGCTAGATCTTCAAATTCCCAAGTCTTGAGCCCAAATTACACAAATCTCTCCCTTTTTCTCTCCATGGCCGGCCTCTCTCTCACTCTCAATTGTCTAACTCAGATTTTGAGTTTTTAAGAGAGCTAAAGGAGAGTGCAATACAAATATATACAACAAGCCCCACTAACAAATATTTTAATATAAAATAATGGGGTACTTAATTTATCAATTTAATCAGTTTAAATTGACCAGAATCAAATTTCAATTAAATTTCACCGTAGGCTCTAAAAATTATGCCAACCACAATGGCGTAATCAATTTCGGGTTCCGTGGCCGATAAGGCCCTCAATTAAATTTCCAAAGCAGACTACTCAAGCAGATATTCCTACGATGAACAGATAAAATTTCAAACCACATATTTTCACATAGTGGAACACAAAATCATATCAAAATACATAATCACATCATGTTAAGGACCAATTAACATACTACGGAACAGGGGTGTCACACCTTTCCTGAGTAGAACCCCTAGAGCTTTAGACAAAGGCATAAAGAGTGGGGTGAAAACCCTCTTGCCTCGGGGGAGATAGTCCGAAGTTCGGGGGTTTGGATTGGACGCACCAACAAAGGGGGTGGTTGTTCTTGGTGTGGTGGTGGCGACCATGCCCACTTCAGAAGATCTTGCAGCTGCATCACCGCTGGTGGTCGCATTCGAACTGCGGGTAAATGCCCTCCTGGGATGCTCCTTCTCCTAATCAATAAAGCCCTGCTTCATAGCATCCTCGATCTGTACCCCCATCTCATGCAGATCTGAAAAGGTAGGGAAGGAGAGCACGATCATTTTCTGTATCAGTTTGGGTTGGAGGTTGCGCACAACCATCCTTATCTGGTCTTTGTCGGAAGGCCTTGTAGCAATCATCGAGGCCTTTGCTCTCCACCTCGCCACAAACTCTGAAAAACCCTCATTTGGCTCTTGGCGGGTGACTTCAAGATCACGAGTTGTGACCTCAATCTGTGCGTTGTAGGAGTATTGATCACTGAAGGCCTCAGCCATCTCTTCCCAATTCTGTTTCACAGAGTTCTCCAATTTCGCATACTAGATTGCGGCTATCCCAGACAGGGTCCAGCAAACAATGATAGCTTCTGTAATCTGGTGAGGCCCATCGGCCTTAGTATGTTCGAAAACAGCCGCAAATGTACCATGGGATCCCCAGATCCATCAAATCGGTCGATGTGCGGCATCTTAAATCTATCTGGCAGCGTCACAGCCGAGTCTGTATACCCATCTTCAATGTCAGGAATGGAGTGGGCCCCCTGAGACTTCTTGAACAATTTCTCAAGCTTGCTCACTTTCAATGCTGTGGGGTCCGTCTCGACATCAAAGGGGAGGTCTGGTAGGTTGGTGGGTGTTTTAGATAGCTGGGGTGGAACTGGGGGCGGAGCTAGCCCTGTCGGATCGTCCGTATCTTCCTGGACATTAGCTGTCTCCCCGAGTGTTGGAACTCTTGGTGGGGGAGGAGCCTGGTGTGAAGTAGATACTCCCGTTTGTTGCTCTAACCTGGCAATTGTCTGTACCTGTTGGGCTATGACCACAGCCTGTTGCTTGGCGAATTCTGCTTGACGGACAGCGTCTTGCTGCATGGCTTTCATACTATCCTGGAGTTGGCGCACCATCTCTTCCAGACCCGACATATTGTCCTGATCTAACTGAGCTATCGGTATATCTGTGTCTGCAGTAGGCTCGAAAATCTCAACCCAACTGCTCAAAGATCACTGATCTGGTAGCCATTGTACTGGTGGTCTGTGCCTGACTAGCCTTCTATGGCCCTGATTACCCTTGAACTGAGTCTATGACCTGACAAAGTCTATCAGTACAAGTCCAATGAACCTCGGGGGATATTGGAGCCTTCTGAAGCTATGGTTCCAGGACTACCTAGCAAAAAACAGGCAGCATCTCATGTGACGCCTCGATTCGCCGGAGGAGTCAAATTAGCCTCCCTTCTAAGTCCGGCTTTCTTAGGCAGCGCACTACCCTTTTAACAGATCTTAAAAGGTATTGACACAAGGTCTCATAATCAACGATAAGGTGTATATAAATAAATATTAAATATTAGAATATAAGTACATAACAACCATGAATATCCTTAATTTCAAAAGCTTGTTCCATTACATTACATCCCAAAGGAAAGCTTAAATCTTCAAATGGGTCTTTACAAAACATCCAAAGGAAAACTTCTAATTTTTCTATGATAGCCAAAAGTCTTCAAAAGTTTCGGGCTTGTCATCTCCAGCTATGAGTTCCGCTTCGTCACCTGGCATGATACGCTGTGAGCTTTGAATGCCCAGTAAACACACACACACCCTACCCCTTTTTCCCAGTCCAATACACAATCATAATTATAACATCAAGTAATAAAGCATGATACTCAAATAAATAAGTAAAGAGTTAGGTCAGATGTTAGTAAACTAGAAATCCCCCAAAGAGATTTCGTCCTCCCAACCACAAGAATCGAACACGGATTATTCGGTATGCCCCCTCTTTTGCTGCTTTGTTGCAGACCTAACCTCAGATGCCTACCAACGGTTATGTACCGTGTAGCGCCAACCGCAGGGCCTCAAAAAAGACGGTAAAATAGGGCCTTGCCCGAATCCCTCTTCACACCAAACCACCTAGGGTCCGAATACAACCGCTCCGTTCAAGGGTTTCGAAAAACCACTTGCACAAGACTTTAACTTTCAAATAGGAAACGCATCCCAACAATCCATATATCACATATTCTCATCTTTTCGTTACTCAAGTGCTCGAAAACCCAATACCCTCCCAATTAGGTTTCCTGTTAAATTAAATGTTTTAAATCAAGTTAATCCAACTTACAAGACAATAATATCCACATAGGCATGCATCCATAAAGAAAGGAAGATAAATAACATAACCATAACACATACAATATCATGGCAAGATATGATCATAAAGCTAATAAACATTTTTATGAATACAAGGGCATAAAACATCCATGCATAACAAATTTTCCAGATTTAGCATCACATAAAGATTAAAATGAAAGGACTATTTTAGATCTTCCACCGGACTTGGTCTTCCTATGGTTCGTAGAGAATTTGATCTAGTTTCTAGAACATTTTTCAGAAATGGGATTTCTTTTCCAGATTTTAAGTTATTTAAAAAATAGTCCAGTGCTGTCCAGAATCTGTCCAGATCCGTCGATTGTTACGAAAACTTGATTTTATTGCAAACCGCTTAATGTTTTTCGATGAAAACAATTATAGTTGAAAGATAACTCCGTAAGGAAGGTTTTGACATAAAATAGAGGTTCAGAATATTTTTGTACATTTTTCTAAAATTTTTGAAAGTGGGCTGCAAAAATAGATTCTAAGGTAGACTGTCCAAAACATGAAGATTTGTGAGAAAATGGTTCCACCAAGGGAAATTTTTCATTTATTTTGTGAAGAAAACATGCTAACTAACATATATTTACTCAGAAAGTTTGCTTGAAAGTGCGCCTTGGAAAGTTAAGAGATTGGTAATAGAAGAGGATGGTTTTGTGCCAAAAAGGGAAAAATACGAGAGAGATGGAATCAATACTCAAATCTTAGTATTTTTAACATAAGAACTCTTTAATGACAGATCTGAAACACATTATTTAGAGACATGTATTGAAAGAAGGAAAATAAAAGAGAAGTTGTGTTTGTGGCTTACTTGCTAATTTTGCACAAGAATCCTCTCTTCTCCCTTCCTCTTCTTCTCTAGACTCCTTTCTCTCTTGCTCTCCTCCCTCTCCCTAACCTAATGTGTGTATGTGTGTGTGGTGTTTGTGCTTTTCCAAGCTAGGGGAGGTTGATATTTATAGACAATTTTTGATGTAAAATGTCCTAAAAGCCCATTAGTTGGAAATGGATGGAAAGGTTAGGATTTGTTTGGATTCTAAGGAAATGGAAGGGATTTGGGAGGCTTGGTCAATGATTTAGGCAACACTTAGTTAAAAGGGAACTAGTTTTGGAATTTGCACCCTAGGTCTAGGTACTAGGTTGGTGGTTTTTCCTAGAAGTTCATGATGATGTTTCTTGGAAATTGATTTCTCACTTTCTTCTAGGAAGGCTAGGCATAGGGAAGGGTGAAGGGAAATTTTTTTTTAATTATTTCATGTCCTAGGCACATTCCTCAAGGTGTATACACACACACACATATATATATATATATATAAAGTTGATGGTACTTCAAGGTACAAGGTACAAGTACTAGTTTTTGGGGCAAGTTAAAGGGTGAGGGCTTGGAGTTAAATACATGTAACTTATGTAGAATTAAATTAGGTTAGGGAACTTATTCCGGTTAGGGAAATTCCTGTTTCAATAAAAATAAAAATAGTAATGTTAACCATCAAGATTTGAATTAATTCAAGTAACCGAGGGGCTTTAAGAAAATAATTCAAACATTAGGGTCTTAAAAGTAAATACTTATTTCGGGGGCTTCACATCTCAGCCCAATTTCATCAGAACAGGCATAGGCATAACTGAATAACTCTATTCTACTACTGATCACTGTTCCCCAAAATCACTGCCCCAAATCTGAATCTGATACCCGCAGCTATAACTGATTCTCAAAACACTGATGCCCGCAAGCCTAACACCCAGACTTGCAAACTGATATATGCATTCCTGTAGAGGCCAACTCCAAAAAGCACATAGCAAGCAAGTGAGAGCCAAAACACCCCTATGTTGGGATAGGGTTTCCCTGTCCTATTTTGTCAGGAGCTAGGGTTTCACTATGCACGCAGCAGTTTTCAAACAACCTAACATTGGGTAAGCAACCTGTCCTAGTTTGGAATAGTCACTATGGATTTCGATATGCACTAGGTCGAATGGTCGAAAAGGGTGCCCCGGTAAAACCGGGGTTTGTGTTCCAATACTGTCAGAGCCCCCAACCGGTCAGCCTTATGGCATGCTTTGACAAAGTCAAGCCTCCGGCAAACCGTTTAGGAATGGCAGATGGCAAACACGGTGTCCTAGGTGCACCAATGCACATGCAATGCAAAAAGACACATAAATGAAATCAACACAGGATATCATGAGTTCGAATCAAGCTCTCTAAAATCCCCAGCAGAGTCGCCAGAAACTGTAGACGCGCCCTCGGGCCTCATGCTACAGTTCGGACTCAATTGGTGTCACGGTCCTGTATCTAATCTCGCAGAGTACAATGCAAGACCGATGAATCATCAAAGAGTCCAGATTTGGCAAATCGTTTTTTTGAAACCAGATTTTTTTTTTTGAAAAAAGTGCCAAACATGGACTGCTTTGCCAGATACAGAGTCGCCACCTAAATATTTTTTTATGGGGAATTTAGGAAACCCTGACTTGGTGCCAAAGGCCACGTGTCCGTCATCACCAAAGTTGCCTCGGCTCGGGAGCTTGGGTACGATTGGGGAAGGTCAGCTATGAGCACCCCCTATCGCCCGATCCGAAGATCAGCCTCTACTAACCGTGATATCTTGTTTTGAAAACATTATGCGTTCTTATTCCGGTTATTAGCCAAGAATTACTATGTTACGTGCATAGCAAACAAGTATAGACCAAATCGCCTAAATTGGAACAAAACATTTCATGTTTATTTTCAAAATGGTTTGCTACTCGCAAGTAGGCTAAAATGCAGATTTTGCCACCCTCAAGTGGGCTTTAGAAAAGATGGTTTTTCCACTATCTAGTGGGCTTAAAACTCACAGTTTTAATGCATTATTCCAATTTAGGTAATTCAACATCCATCCACAGGCATTCAAGCAGTTATATCACATAAGCAAATAGCCTCATGGTAATCATGCTGTCATGGCAACACTCACACGCATGCAAGGATGCTAAAACATAAATGCTCACCGAGTACTCCAAGCCAAAATAGAAACTAGTTAGTAATCATATGCATGATCCTAGTTCATGTTAAGATGGCCAATGCAACACATGCAAGATGCAGCTACAATAGGCTCGGCTAATCTATGGATGACATATGATGATGCTACAACTAACACGTATTCAACTTGGAATTGAAATACAATGCAGTTAGCATGATGCGCCGAGCCCGGTGCATGCAAGACAAATGTATGGATGCACACATGCATAGCATAAGGTATGCTAATTTAAATATGACCTAATACTAACCATCAAAAGCAGGTAAGTAAAAGGGAGAAAGAAGTGGGGGTTGGAAGACATGCACACACACACCCACACTTATTACAAATTCGCCCTCACTCGAAGGGACCAAAAGAATAATACAAACCGAATAAGTAATTAACTACTCTAGCTAATTAAATATTACAAACCCTTAATTAATTAAATAAATTAACTAAGCTACTAAAGCCGTAAAACAGCCTCAGGAAGAGGGATGAATGCATGCTTGGATTGGCTTCGCTCGGAAATCCATTGCCATGACATATGTTGCCTCTGTTTTCACTGTTTGGCACCTTTGAAGACTACACAAGTCCCAAGGTATGCTCTCTGCACACTGTGGAGTACCACCGGCCAAGTGAAAACCCCACCGACCATGTCCGGATGGTCATCGACCATTTGTTGAGCTATCAGCCATCAATAATTGGTCGGTCGACACTCCATGTAGTCGACCGGCCAAGTCTTCCTGCAGAACCTGTTTTGACAGCAGCAGAGGGAAAAACAAGGCATGGCAATGTATTTCAAGCAAATGTGTGCACCAACACATCCCTTATCATGTTTGTGACTCAAAGGGGTATGTTCCTTGATTCTCGGACCACCAATCGCGCATTTCAATGCGTGATGGCCCAAAGAGTCAAAGTGTGCAATTTCAATATGGAATGAAATGCACAAAACAAACAATGGGCCCCAACCTCCATCATAATCAATTCAAGAGGCAAGAGATGCATGCTTAATGTTTTGTAACCTAGGCATGGAAGCTAAGCATGCAATATGGGCATGTGAACAAGCAATGTAAACATACAAGCATGCAAGTCATGCAAACTAACGAGCATGCAAGATGGATAAGCATGCAATGACATGTGGGAATGGTCTAAAACCAAAATGGGCAGCTCTCAAATAGGCCCAAATCAGTGGCCAAATGCCATGGAAATGAGGGCCAAAACACATACAAGCATACATGCACACAAGGTCCAACACTTAGGCACCAAAGAACAACTTTTAAGCATACTTAAGAGAGGATAAACATGGATACATGGCATGCATAGAAAGCTCTGAAATCATATTATAGAAGGTGCAAAACCAAGTAAACAAGACAAGCTAAGCATGCAACAATGGTCTAAAACTCAAGGCAAGCCAAGGGGGGTTACATGGTAGCTATACAAAGCAAGCCATGGATGGCCTAAGAAACCAAAAACAAACCTTAAGCATGCTAAAACAAGCATAAAAGCTTCACAAAGCTAAGCCAAAACAAGTAAGCATAGTGGTCTAAATGCTAGGCACATGTTAAGGCAATTCATGGCATAACAAGACAAGTATGCAAGGCAAGCATGGTGTGTCTAAATGAAGTAAAAATAGTGCTATATCATGGCAAAATAATCACAAATAACATTTAAGGCATGGCCAACGTGAACTTAAAAATGGTGCTTACACATGAGGTTAAAATGGCACTTTTTGAAGACAACAAGGAGAGGGGATGGCCCTCTCCTTCTTAGGACCTTAAATCACCATCCTCACCACTGAAATCCCTCAAGATTTAATTCATGAGGAGGCCCAAACAATGTGGTCCCAAAGCTCACCAAAAATAGCACAAAATGGGGCCAAACAAGGCCTAAGAGGGGGTAAACGACCCCAAACACAAAAATGACCTTAATGAAGTATCTTAAACACAAAAAAATAGAACTTTTTTATGTTATACATGAAGCTCAAAACAGCAAGAAAGATAGGCTAAAAGTGTGTGCAAAAACGGGGAATAAAGAGGGAAAAGGAGTTTCCTTTGTAGCCAAAAGGGGAAAGCAGCCTCTTGGTCCAAAAAACAATCCCTTAACCTCTGAAAATGGCCTCCAAGCTCCTTAGGTTGATGATGGAGGTGTTGTGCTAGGAGGTGTAGTTCAAATGGCCAAGAACTAGACCCTTTTGAACCCTCTAACCCACACAAATGTAGATAGAGAGGGAGATATAGAGAGGGAGTGATATATATGTTATATATCAGATTTTTCTAACCCCCTAAAGGGGAGGAGAGGCCCTCTTTTTATAGAGAAACCAAGGGGGCAAAGCTTCTCTTAGAAGCTTTGAGCAAAAAGGCCTAGCTTCTCTTAGAAGCTTGGAGCAAAAAGGCCAAGCTTCTTGGAGAAGCTAGGCAAAGGGGTCAAGAGGTTCAAGCTTCTTCAAGAAGCTAGAAAAAGGATCAAGCTTCTTGGAGAAGCTAAAAAAGGGTCAAGCTTCTTGGAGAAGCTAAAAAGGGTCAAAAGGGTCAAGCTTCTTGGAGAAGCTAAAAAGGTTCAAGCATCCTCAAGAAGCTAAAAAAAAGTTCAAAAGGGTCAAGCTCCCTCAAGAAAAGGTCTCGGCCAGGAAAAGTGGCCGATTGATCAGAAACAGTGGCCGGCCGACCAAACACAATGCCGACCGACCATCAATAGTGTCGACCGGCCATCACCAATGGCCAGTGGCAAGGAAACAAGGCTGGTGGCCTCAAGCCATGGCCGCTGAGGTGTGGGGATGGCCTACAAGCTACTTCCCACCCTCAGAAGCAAAACCACAAGTGTTTGATGCAAAACCAAAAACAAAACAAACAGGTCGAGAGGTCTTGAGGTAAGGCGCGTAGCCGAAACCTCCGAGAACTCAAGATGAACACAAACAAGGGTAATCATCAAGTATTCAAACGATGACGTCCAAGTCTTAAGGACGGTCAAAAATGGGGTGTCTACACCATGCTTTAGGACTGTTTTGGGTTATGCTTGCCATATGCCCTTTGTTTTGTGTAGCTTTGGTTCAAGTCCCTTCACTAGTCTTAGGCTTTAAGCCTTGTCCATGCTATGATTGTGATTTGTTTATGTGATTTGGCATCACTCCTAGCCTCACTTAAGAGCATTTAATGTTGTTACATTTGCATGCTTTTCATTCCTTTTAAGCATTCTCAAAGGTTGCCCTTTTGTGCTTAAGTGTTAGGCCAATTACCATGCATGTTTGTATGTGATTTTGTCCCTTATCCCTTAGCATATTGGCCACTGATTTGGGCCTATTTGAGAGCTGTCCATATTGGTTTAAGTCCATCCTTTGCATGTTGTTGCATGCTCGCCTTGCATGTTATTACATACTTGGCCTATATTTGGCATGCCCTTTTGTTAAGTTGCTTTGCATGTTTGCATGCATTGTCCCTTGCATGTTGTTGCATGCTTGCCTCGCATGTTGTTCCATGCTTGCCTATCTTTAAATGTTGTCACATGCCTTGCATGTTTGCATGGTTGTCTTGGTTGCATTGCATTTGGCATGCTTGTTACCTTTAGCCTTGTAAGGTAGGATCATTAGCATGCTCATGTTGCCCAAGTTTTGCGTGCATGTTTACATCCCTTGCCTCTTGATAAGCCATGATAGAGGTTGGGTTCCTTTATATGTTTTTGTGTGCATTTCATTTGACATTAAAATGCACACTTGGCTCCTTTGGCCATCATGCATTGAAATGCGTGATTGGTGGGCCGAGAATCGAGAACCATACTCCTTTGAGTCTTAAACATGATAAGGAGGGTGGTTGTGCAAACATTTTCTTGAAAATGCATTGCCATGCTCTGTCTGTCCTCTGTTGCAGCAAAAATAGCTTTCTGCAGGAGTAGATGGCTGGTCGGCCATCTTCAATACCGGCCGGCTATGCATTGTTGGCCGAGAGCTTCATTCATGGTCAATGACCATTTCCACATGGCCGGTGTTCCTGTATTTTGGCCCGTGGCATCCCACAATGTTCAGGGAGTGGTTTGGAAGCATCCTTGAGACCTGCACAGTTTTCAGAGGTGCAGTGCAGTGTAAACAGAGGCAGTATAAGCATGGCGATAGATTCCGAGCGGAGCCGTGCATGCATGCATTTGTCCCTCTTTCCGAGGCCTGTTTATTGCTTTCATAGCTTACTTAATTTGTTTAATTAGTTAAGTGTTGTGTAATAATTAATTAGCTAGGATAGTTAGTTAATTAGTTGGTTTGTATTATTCTTTCAGTCCCTTCGTCCAGAGGGCTCAATCGTGTAATAAGCGTGCGTGTGTGTGATGCATGTCTTCCAGCCTCCACTTCTTTCTCCCTTTTACTTAACCGCTTATGATGGTTGGTTCTAGGGCACATTTCAATTAGCATCCTCATGCTTGCATCATTCATTTGTATTGCATACACCGGGCTCGGCGCATCATACTAACTGCATTATATTTCAATTCCAAGTTGAATACATGTATCGAATTGTCGCATCTCATATTCCATCTTAGGTTAGCCGAGCCTATTCTAGTTTCATTTTGCATATGTTGCATTAGCCATTGCTAACATGAACCAAGGTCATGCATTGATTTCTAACTAGTTTCTTGTTTTGGCTCGGAGTAAACTGTGAGTGTTTATACTTTAGCATCTTGCATATGTGTGAATGTTGCCATGAAAGCATGCTTGCCATGAGGCTAATTGCTTAAGTGATATAACTACCTGAATGCCTATGGGTGGAAGTTAGATTACTTGGATTGGAACAATTCATTAAAATGTGAGTTTTAAGCCCACCTAATTGTGGCAAAATCATGTTTTCTAAGCCCACTTGAGGGTGGCAAATCCACGTCTTAGCCTACTTGCGAGTAGCACCTTCAAACCGCTTTCAAAAACAAACATGAGATGTTTTGTTCCAACTTAGGCGAACTAGTCTATACTTGTACGCTGTGCGCATCACATAGTAATTCTAGGCTAATACACCGGAATAAGAACACATGTGTTTTTCAAAACAAAATATCATGTTTTAATATAGGCCGATCTTTGATCGGGCGACCGGGGGTGCTCATAGATGACCTTCCCCAATTGTACCCAAGTTCCTGAGCCGAGGCAACCTTGGTGATGACGGACACGTGGCCTTAGGCAACAAGTCAGGTTTTCCTAAATTCCCAAAAAAATAAATATTTAGGTGGCGACTCTGTATCTGGCAAAGCAGTTCATGTTTAGCATTTCTTTCTTAAAAATCAGTTTTTCAAAACGATTTGTCGGATTTGGACTCTTTGGTGATTTATCAATCTCACATCGCACATTGTGAGATCAGATTAAGAACCGTGACAAATGAGTTCGAACTGTAGCATGAGGCCCTCGGAGCGCGTCTACAGTTTCTGGCGACTCCGCTAGGGACTTAGTGTAACAGCGCCCGCGGGGGACCTCGCGCTACAGTTCGGACTCGATTTGTGTCACGGTTCTTAATCTGAACCAAAGAGTCCAAATCTGGCAAATCGTTTGAGAAAACAGATTTTGTTGAAAAAAGTAGTGCCAAACATGGACTGCTTTGCCAGATACAGAGTCGCCACCTAAATATTTTTTATGGGAGAATTTAGGAAACCCTGACTCGGTGCCGAAGGCCACATGTCCGTCATCACCGGAGTTGTCTCGGCTCGGGAGCTCGGGTACGATCGGGGAAGGTCAGCTATGAGCACCCCCTTTCGCCCGGTCCGAAGACCGGCCTCTACTAACCGTGATATCAGTTTTTGAAAACTTTATGTGTTCTTAGACCAATTGTTAGCCTAGAATTACTATGTTATGCGCGCAGCAAACAAGTATAGACCAGATTGCCTAATTTGGAAATAAACATTGCATATCCGTTTGGTTTAAAAATGCTTTGGAATTTGCTACTCGCAAGTAGGCTAAAATACGGATTTCAACGAGTTTTTCCAACTCAAACAATCCAACCTTCACCCACAGGCATTTGAAACAGTTTAACACATAAGCATCTAGCCACATGTTAAGCATGCTGTCATGGCAATATTCACACTCATGTGATATGCTAAAGCAGAAATACTTACATAGTACTCCGTGCCAAAACAAAGAACTTGTTAGCAAACATGCATGATCCAAGTCCATGTGAAGTGCCTAATGCATCGCATACAAAATGTCGCTAAGATAGGCTCGGCTATCCTAAACATGTCATGTGAAAATGCACGATTATCACGTATTCAGTTTGAAAATTGAAGTATTGATGCAATTAGCGTGATGTACCGAGCCTAATGCATGTAATACAAATGCATGGATGCACACATGCATAGCATAAGGTATGCTAAATTAGACATGACCTAATACTAACCATCAAAGCAGGTAAGTAAAAGGGAAGAAAGAAGTGGGGTTGGAAGACATACATCACACGCACACACACTTATTACATATTTACCCTCGCTCGGAGGGACCGAATAAATATTACAAATTAACTAACTACGCAAGCTAATTAATATTACAAATTAACTAATTTAATTAACAAATTAAATTAAATTAATTAAAGCAGGAAAGCGTCTCGGGAGACGCGCCACCATGCGCAAGCTGCCTCTGTTTTCCTTCCTTTCCTCCTCTGGAGGCTGTCAAAGCCTCAGGACTGCATCCTTGGACAGAGGGGATCATCACCGGCTGAATGAAACTTCCACCGGCAATGTAGTATGGCCATCGGCACAAAATAGGGTCTGTTGGCAGAGAAAAATGTGCCGGTCGGCACATTACACTGCCGGTCGGCAGAGTATTCCTGCAGAACCTGCAACTCACAGCAACAGAGGGCAAAACAAGGCATGGCAGCATATTTCAAGGCATGTATGCATCAACCATGTCTCTTATCATTGTGATGACTCAAAGGGACATGTGCCTCGGTTCTCGGGCCACCAATCACGCATTTCCATGCATGATGGCCCAAGGAACCAAGCATGCAACTTTGGTTTCAAATGCATGCAAACCAATCAAACAAATTAGGCCCAATTCCTATCACCAATTCAAGGAACAAGGCATGCATGCAAAATGCAATGCAACCTAGGCATACAAGCTAGGAATGCAACATGACATGGCAATGCACTTATGCAATCATGCAAGCATACATAGGGCAATGCAAATGGATGGCAAGATGGACTTATACATGAATTAGGCAGCTCTAATAAGGCCTAAAACAGTGGCCATAATGACCAAAACAAGAAGCCAAAACACATGCACACATACACATGATGGAAGGCCTACACTTGGGCACAATTTAAACAACCCTCAAGCACACTTAAAAGGGACAAGCGAGAGCAACTAGCATGCAACCTAAGCATTGAAATCATGTCATAAAATGATGCCAAATCATATTAAGCAAGACAAGCAAATGCATGTAAGCATGGTCTAAGCACTTGAAGCAAGTCATGAAGCTTTGAAGCATGTTTATCACAACAAACATGGCATGCATTGAACAACCTAAAACAGGTTTTTAGCTCATAACATGAGGCCCAAAAGACCACTTAGATGGCGTCTAGATGGCTCAAAGACAAAGGCATGCAAAGGCACCAAAACATGGAGCATTGCAACATATGCTTTCAAAGCATTAAAGAGGCATGCGAGGCAATCAAACGAGCATGGAAATGGGACTGAAATAGCATGCAAGATGATTCCAAATCATCAAATTCATGCAAAGATGGCATGCTACACATGCACAAACTCAAGGCCAACAAGCCTAAATGCAAACGAGCCATATAAGGCATGCAAAGATCGGCCCAAACGACTATGGACAGAGCTAAAGCATGGCAAAATAAGCACATAATCTTCATAAATACAAGCCTAAAACATGCTCCAACAAAGGCTAACAACCTAAGGCACATTAAGGCATAAACATGGCATTACAAGGCAACTATGCTAAGCATGCATGAGGTTCCAAAACCAACTTTAAATCATGTTATATCATGGATATATAAGCATGAAAAACAAACCAAACATGCTCAACACACACTCAAGCATAGGCTTCCTTAGGAAGGCCAAAATGTGCCCTTTTCAAGGACAACAAGGAGAGGGGGTGGCCCTCTCCTTCTTGGGACTTCAAAGCATCATCTTCACCACTGAAATCCCTCAAGATTTCAGTGGTGAAGAGACCTCAACACGAAAATCCCGGAGCTAGCACAAAATGGCTCAAAATGAGGCCTTTTGAGGCCTAAGGGTGGTCAACAACCCTCAAACAATAAAACACTCTTAATAAACAATAAAGAGGGCTTAAAAATAGAACTTTTTTATGTTATACAATAATCACAAAAACAGCTCTAAGATAGATGAAAAATCAATGCAAAAAAGGGGGAAAAAGGGACTAGTTTCTCACCCTTGTAGCCTTCTTCAACAAAGATGCTCCAATGGCCTCCTTGAGCTTGAATCCAAGACCAAAATCTCAAAACACACTCTTTGGAACCTCAGCTCCAAGAGGAAGGTGAAACACTAGGTGTTTGTGTGCAATAATAAGGCACAAAACACCTAGTGTGCAAAATGGGAGGGAAAGAGAGATAGATTGTGTATATCTAACCCTAACCCTAGAAAAACCAGAGCTCTCCTCTGTCTTTTTTCTCTCCAAAAATGTCTAAGCCTCTCTCCTTTGCCTTAGAGAGAGCTTCTCTCTATAAGCCTCTTGTAAAGCTTACCAAACAAGCTTTGCAAGAGGGAGATCCCTCCATACACGTGTATGGAGGGGAGCAAAAGTTATACAGCTGTCCAAAAATATCTGCAAAAGCAGATGAACAGCAATCGGCCGGCAAAAAATGCCATCTTGGCCAAACAAAGTGCCGACCGGCACAAAAAAGTGCTGACCGGCAACAAATAGTGCCGACCGGCAAACTATTTTGCCGGTGGCAGCAAAAACCAGCCGGTGGCATCTAGCCACTGCCGGTGAAGGGTGGGGATGGTCTACAAGCCCCACTCTGCCTCTCAAAGGCAAGATGCAAGTGTTTGGTGCAAAACCAGACACTAAACGGTCGAGTTCGGGGATCCTGAGGCGGGGCGCGCGAGCCGAGACCTCCGGGAACTCCAAACGAACACAAACATGGATAATCACCGAGTGTTCAAACGGTGACGTCCAAGTCTTGAGGACGGTCAAAAATGGGGTGTCTACAGTTGCCCCTCTTTGACAGAACTCGAAAGTCATAACAATGACGGGAGTGAATGTCAAAGCCCAGAGACGACCCATTTTTGACAAGGCCGAAGACTCAGACAATCATGCAATACAAATAAGATATGCGCCCGGAGGTAGGGGCAAAATGCAAGACAATGCACGGAGCCGAGCATAACTTATGATCATGCAAAGAAAGCTGTAATGAAGCAAACATGCGACAATTTTAAGCTAGCATACCAAACTACACTACAATGCAGAAAGGATGTAAGAGAATTATGGAATTCTCAATATGTCTCACTCGGGAGATACAATACCTGTCCGGTTCGTCTGGTCGCACCAGCTTCAAATGAACCGTACATACAATATCGTGCCTGAAAAGAAAACAAACTTAACAGGTACAATATCGTTAGCAACATGCATGACAATGCAGAATGGATGCAAAACGAAATGCAATATATACAAAACAATGTATAAACAATGCAAATGAAGATGCAATGTAATTGAAACAATGCAAGCTACATGCAAAGCATTTGGATCGTGATCCAATCACGAGCGGTTCGAAACCACACCTATGTCAAATAGATTGATGGAGGTAACAAGTCTGTCTACCATAGAACGGTCAACTGAACTATGAGTATTGTAGACAGACGCAAGAACAAGTATTGGGTGGAATGACACAAGTGGGGAAACAACCCGCTGGAGAAAGGACTACGATCCTAATGCCGGATGCAAAAATTACACTACAATGTAATGGATGGATATGGCACGCAGGCCAAACCAAATCTTGCCTAGGAAAGGCATGCATACATACAAGCCATGTGTAACACAGAAAAGGTGCCGCAACCCTCAACCAACATATCAACGTGGAATCGGCGCGATACACATACAGAACTGTGTTCTAACATGAAAAGTAAGGGCACATACCAGACCAAGCTCAACATGGAAAGGCGCAAGCCAAAGGCGGAAGGTGATGCAATGAATGCATGCAATCTACAATGCAATATCTACTAATATGCAATGGAATGGATATGGATACAATGGATATGGCACGCAAGCCAAACCAAATCTTGCCTAGGAAAGGCATGCACACATACGAGCCATGTGTAACACAGAAAAGGTGCCGCAACCCTCAACCAACATATCAACGTGGAATCGGCGCGATACACATACAGAACTGTGTTCTAACATGAAATGTAAGGACACATACCAGACCAAGCTCAACCTGGAAAGGCGCAAGCCACGGGAAGAAGGTGATGCAATGAATGCATGCAAACTATAATGCAAATGCAAGACAATGCAAATATGCAATGACTATGATCGCAACTTTCCCTATCTTACCAACAGGGTGATATACTAGGTTGGTTCAGTATCCAGAACTGAGGCGTAGACATGCCGCCTCAACCTATGGGGCTTCCATACAGATTTCAAGCCGAGGGTAAACCTCTGGGTATTTAAACCAGACTTTAGTCTCGGAACTCCCGAACCTTTGCGTTCTAGGCATAAGCCGTTCGAACTCTAGTTTCCACCGTCCCAGTTGGTCTTCTAGGAACTCATCGCAAGCATAGGCAGGTGGCTTTACCAGACCACCGAAAGTCGTTCGGGCACGACAAACACCAAAGGAATTGCACCTTCAGAGGATTTAGGGTCTCCTAGACCGGAATGCAAAATGTATGCATGACAATGCATGTTTTTTGTTTGTTTTTTTTGAAATGCAAATGATGCAAGTGATACATGTTGCATGGAATGCGCGACTATACGCGGCTTAAGATATGTACAAAGCAATAGTGTGCACACCAATGCAATAAAGGTCTTGCACCTTCCAAGGATTTAAGGTCTCCTAGACCGTACGTGTTTAAGGTCTCGCCAGACCATGCGTGTTTAAGGTCTCGCCAGACCAGGGGTACTTACAAGACGCGTGACAATGCGCTGAAGGTTTCGCACCTCCAAAGGATTTAAGGTCTCCTAGACCGTGCGTGTTTAAGGTCTCGCCAGACCGTGCGTGTTTAAGGTCTCGCCAGACCGTGCGTGTTTAAGGTCTCGCCAGACCACGGTATTGCACAACGGTATGATGCGCAAAATGGCGCAATGCGTTAGGCAACGCGAGTGCACAGGACAGTGCGATAGAATTCATGCAAAATGCAATGAGATGCGCAAAACAGCGCGAACAATTTTGAAATGCACAAAACAGTGCGATGCGCAGAACAGCGCGAGGTTTGAAATGCACAAAACAGTGCAATGCGCAGAACAGCGCGAGGTTTGAAATGCACAAAACAGTGCAATGCGCAGAACAGCGCGAACAATTCAATGCACAAAACAGTGCGATGCGCAGAACAGCGCGAACAATGCAATGCACAAAACAGTGCGATGCGCAGAACAGCACGAACAATGCAATGCACAAAATAGTGCGATGCGCAGAACAGCGCGAACAATGCAATGCACAAAACAGTGCGATGCGCAGAACAGCGCGAACAAATGCAATGCACTAACAAGTGCAATGCCGAGTGTGACATGCATGCCACACGGAGTGTAAATGGGCTTAAATGCGCAACAACGCACGTATTCCGGAATGCATGACAATGCATGGAATGGAAATGCAATGATGCATGAGAGATGTGCACGACAATGCAAAGGGGTGCGTGTTGCAACGCATATAACACGTGCATAACAATGCAAATGTGTGACGCGTGACAGCGCGATGTAATGCACCGAAGTAGTGTGATGAACTTGTGCAACACATATGGGGCAACTTTTGAATTTAAAAGGATACAAAAAGGATACACCTTGCATGAATTCGAGTGCCACGCACTGGAGACACGACCCGCGGTCAGAACGGAGGCCGGTTGAACATCGGAGATGCACTTTCTTGCACTTTCTTGAGCTATGAAGACCACAATCTTCTCAAATGGCCTAAACAAGGCTGTGGGAACCCTACCGGCAGTAAGGGGAGGCCACCGGCTTGCCATCGGCACAAAAACAATTATATCGGCACAAAAACGTGCCGGCCGGCACAAAACATTGCCGACCGGCAAACAGTTGCTGAATCGGGGCAGTTCTGTCTTTTCACCTCGAGTGTTATAAAATAGGGTTTCAAAACCCTATTTCTTTACTTTTCCACCGCCGAAATCCTTCACTCTCTCTCTCTAGAGTGCTTCTCTCTCATTTTTCGCCCGTTTCTTCGCGTTCTACGCTCGTTTCGTCGTCGGATTCGCGATCCTCTTCGCGTTTCGGACATTTTCCACCGATCACATTCTCGTTTCGGTGCCTCGTTCGGCGTTCTCGCCTTCTCGGGGTTTGTTCCCCTCACTTTCCTCTTCATTTCCGTGCCTCTTCACATTCCGGCCTTCCCGGCCATTTTCGACCCTCTCAGGAGTTGACTTTTCGGTTGACTCTTCGCATTCCGGCTCGGTTTTCCTTTTCCGGCCATTTTCATACCACTCTCTACATGGCGGACGACATTCCACATGTAGGGACTCCCCCGGACCACGAGATGGATCCCGGGGTCGAGGTCTTACCACTGAGCGAGCGCCCGTTCGACCCGGCGACCTACCGGCCGGCGATTCACGTTCTACCCCCAGACGGCCTGCGTCAGTTCTGGAGCTTTGAGAGGTACACGGCGCCTGAGCTACTACTACGCGAGCCTACCTCCCACCTTTCATTCGGCACTTCCGAGGTAACTCTTCATCTTCCGCTTTACTTTCTGCAATGTAGGATACAAAACTGCCATAGTTAGCTGTATTCTTTAATTGCTGAAATCTGATATGTCGTAGACCGTAGTTGACTGTAAACATACATACAACTGATATCTGCTTGAGACTGACATATGCACACACACTGCACTAGCCCTGAATCACTCAAACACACGGCACACACTGTATTCTACTGCACACACACTGGTACCCAGTATTTGTCTGAATCCGTCAAACTTGCATACATGCCACATCTGTTCTGAAACACCTAAACACGCTGACACAGCACACGTATTTTCTGTAAGCACACCGGCACCCGGTATCTGCTTGAATCTGACAAACTTGCATACATGCCATATCTGTCTTTTCAAAACTGCATTTTGAATGTTGTCTTGCAATTGTTGTTTTCTGTTTACAGGAGGGTTCCCATACCATTCGCGGGTATGGGAATACTGGTGCTCGGGAGTGGTATGATGAGCTCCCTGATGCAGTCCGACGCATCGTGGACCGGGCGGGCTTCGGCGCCTTCTGCCGAGGGCTCTCCAGGTTGTCCACATGCAGGCCTCTCCTTGCCGCTCTGGCGGAGAGATGGTGGGACACCACCGATTCTTTCCACTTCTCTGCTGCAGGGGACATGACGATGACCCCTTATGACTTCTCGATGCTCACAGGCATCGGGGTAGGGGGTGATCCGATCCCCTTCGACATAGCGATGGATGAGTGGACCGCCGCTCAGGTTCATTTACTGGGGGAGGCCCCTCCGCTAGCTCGCCCAGGCTTCGTCCGCTATTCCTGGTTCGAGGCACAGTTCAGGGTCCTGCCCGCATTGGGGGAGGAGACTCAGATGACCGAGGAGGACGTGGAGAGGTATGCTCGGGGCTTCCTCATGTTCCTGTTCGGGACTACTATCTTCGCCGACCGGGCGAACACCGTGCCTCTCTGCCTTCTCAGCGCACTGGTGGACGTCCGAGATATTCTGCACTTCGATTGGGGCGGCGCTGCTCTGGCCACCTTGTATGGATATATAAGCTCGGCTTCTCGCGGCAGCGGCCAGCTGCTCGGAGGTTACTGGCGAGCTTGGGAGGTACATTCCTTCTCCGCTTTTTCATTCCTGTCTGATATTCTCTGTACTCTGTACACTGCACACACTGCGGTCTGCTTTACACTCACTGTATACTGTACACACGGCACACACATACATTCTGCCTTACACTGACTGTACACTGTTCACACTGTACACTGCACACAATATACGGCTCCACACACGGCTCTGCCATTTCTGCTTTATTCTGTATATTCTGCTTTATCTGATGGTCATACCGACATCTGTTTTGCAGTTGTGGGTTTACGCCTATTTTCCTAGGCTTGCACCCGTACCAGTCGTGGAGCCTCCTCCGGCTGTTCCTTTCTCGAGTCGCTTTGACGGGGGATGCACCCGGCGACCACGGGAGACATTCGGCTTCTTCCGCCGATATTTCGACACCATCACCCCGGCCGAGGTATGTTTTACTTTCAGTTCGTTTAGCTTCGCTTTCCCACTGCATGTTTCAATAACAGTAGATAACAAACTGTCTGTTACTTTCAGATCACATGGCGGCCATGGGCTTCCTTGCCGTCGGCGATGCGGGGTCGGTTCCCTGGTGCTGAGGAGACCTCGCGTTTTCGGATCTTGCTAGAGGGCCCGGTCTGTCGGGCTTGGTGCCTGGGGGAGCGTTTCCTACGCCAGACCCTTGGGTTACCTGAGCAGATAGTCCCGGCCCACCCTCCTGCAGAGATGAGGGAGACCGAGGGGCTGACCCCTGAGCAGCTGGATGATTACTCCATCGGCTGGGAGGAGGCCGGCTTCCGAGGCACCGGCGACTATCAGGAGTACGTGCGGACGTACCTGATGCGACCTTTGAGCGGCCGTCGAGCAGGGGGGGCCAGGCCTGTAGCATCGGCGGCTGGGGCCGGAGCAGGAGTAGGGGCCGGATCTTCGAGGAGGGCCCGAGTCCGTGGCAGGGGCGGAGTGCGGGGTGGACGAGGAGCTGGGTGGCCTGCCCTGCCCGCTGTGCTGACTTTCCAGGGGCAGGGTGGGGCGACCTATCAGATCCCCTTCGCCCCTCCACCGGCTGGGCATGAGTTCACTGACATCCCCGACTTACCGCCGGTATGTATCACTGCACTTCGTACAGTTATTCAATTCAGTTTACTTGATATTCCACAGAATACTAATGCATCTGATACCTTTGCAGGCTTCTTCTGAGTACACCCGTCAGTCGTTGGCGATGAATGCCTCGATGATGGGGATGCTCCAGCGGACATTTGACCTTCTGGCCGTCTACAGCATACCGGTATGTCCTTCTGACACTAGCCTCAAACCATTCATACACTGCTTCGCATAATCTGATTCACGGCACAACACCTGATACACTGATCTCACAGTATCTGAACACTGCATACACTGCATTCTGCACTGTACTCTGTACTGATAAACTGCTCACGGCATGCATACACTGTACTCATATACTGCATTCTGCACTGTTAAACTGCTCACGGCATTCTTACTGTATTCATACGCACTGCATTCTGCACTGTTAAACTGTCTACAGTATACTGATGCATTTCACTTTTGTGCACTTTTTCAGCCTCCTTTCCAGATTCCCATGGCAGGAGGTGCTCCAGCTAGACCTGCTGTCCCTGCTCGGGGGAGAGACGAGGAGGGCAGGATATTTCCCCGCACTAGGGGAGGGCGGACTCACGTCGGGAGTAGCTCGCGAGCTCCAGTCCCGGACGATGATGACGAGGAGTCAGAGGCGGAGGCAGGGTCATCGGAGGAGGAGACCGGAGACGGTTCTAGCTCAGGCTCTGATGACGACGCTGTTGATGCTCCTGGACCCTCGTCCAGGAAGAGGACCAGGACGGACTGACAGCCCTTGGAGTGATCGACACAGATGCAGATTTTGCTATCTTTTCCTCTTTGTACTTTTCTTTTTGGTTGGTAGATAGATTACCTTGTACTGCCACAGGCAGATTTTGTTTTCAAAGCTTGTACATTTGAAAAGATAATGAAATGAAACGGACTTTTTACTTAAAAAGTGTTTACATTTACATATCTTATGCATTGCATCGCATCTCATCATGTTACACCTCAATGTAAATGGAATGATTGGTTATCTGAAAATTGAACACTTGCACTGTAATAATCAAATAACTAAACAGCCAACAGCAAAATAACCCAAGCAACCCACTGCCTGATTCTGGACACACAGCCCTTGCTCTGTTGGGGATTAATCTGCATACAGCCCATAACACGGCATTTGATTCATTCTGCACACAGCACACCCCAAACAAACAGCCCAATCTGACAAGACGGAGCTCAAAGATGGAACCGGTTGGAGTCGAAACACGTTCAAATGTAGAGAATGGCACAGCATTCTGAGCATAAATGATTTTTGAAATTGAATGAGGGTTTTTCAAACCGGGATATCGAGCCTACCACTGAACACAGCGGGGAGGACTTAAACAAAGAGGTACACGACCTAAACACAACGAGACACGCTCGGGAGAGACTCAAAACAAAAGACGAGACCGTCAAATGAAAGAGACACGACACACAGACGCGTAAACGAAGATGGGAGACCTCGGACCACGAGGAGCCAGTTCAATCTGGGTATTGTTTCCCACCCTTTCTGATTTGTGATCCTCACATCACTCGACTCTCAAGCTCGGATTTTCTCTCAAAACCCTTTTCCTCACTTTTCTCTCAACTTACACCTCTCTATTCTTCAATCTCTCATTTTTCATCCCTCCCCGGGGTGACTGATGGATAAATGGAAAGGTGTGGGTTCATGCTCAACATCGTTAGCTCACGGCTATTCTTCCGGCAGGCAGAGTGCTCTTCTGGCAAGTACGTTGATGACGGGGGAAAGACAGAACGCCTGACTCAACTGTGCCCCTAGTTCATCATTTTAACCATTTTTTCATTTTTGCTTTCTACTAAAACAGTTTTGATCAAAATGAGAGTCGAATTAACGTACTCGTTCGATTTTTGATTTGAAAGGCATGCAAGTCAAGCTGCAAGCACTGAAAGTTTTCCTTTTGGATCCAAGACAATGGTCCGGTTTTGGAAAATGAAATAGTTTTCGAGAAAATAGTCAACCTCAGTAAAAATTTTCAAAAACTATTTTTCAAACAGCTGATGCTCAACAAGCATGGAACTTACTCTTCGAGATGCGCAACCTCGGATCGGAGGCAATGGAAAATTGCCCCTGGTTTGAAGGGGATGGGAGGCAACGGAAAGTTGCCCCTAGTTTGAGTGGCGTCTCACGACGGCTTGTGGCAACGGAAAGTTGCCCCTTGTTTGGGATGGTGCCGCAGCAATCCGCAGACAGTCTTCATTGGCGGTGGTCGATCTCTTGGACACAGCGATGACGAAGACGGTCATAACACATATATGGACACAGTCACCTTGAAGGGTGTTGGCCACTGGACTTTGAAGTCGAAACCATTGCATGGACTGGGACGCTTATGAAAGCGTTGGGGGCTGGACTTCATGATGAAGTTGCCTACGTATCCCAAACATGGGAATCAAGCCTTACGTAGTTCCGGTTAAGGTCCACTCGGGTATTTTAACCTTCACTTTGTTTGGCTTTTATTTTTGCCAAGGCGCCCAATGCGGGTTTTCGACCTTGCGAGCTTCTTTTCATTTCTATTTCTTCTTCATTTCTTTTGCATTTTTCTTTTTCTTTTCTTTTTGGTATCTTTTGTCTTTTCTTTTCTTTTCTTCTTTTTTGTATTTTTGCTTTTTTTGTATTTTTCTCTTGCTCTAACTTTTGCCTGGGTCGCCCTTCTGGGTTTTCGACCCAGCGAGCCTCTCAAAGGGTAAAAGTGTAGCAAGTCCATGCCAAATGGTTCCTGAACTGGAAGCCTCTCCGTGTCTAAGAGAACGGCTGTTGCACTGATTTGAGGAGAATCCATCAGGGTTACTCTACGAGCTTCTTCCGGCGAGATCTACTCCTTCTGATTCGGCCTTGATGCTTCTTGATCGAAGGCTACCTCAAAACTGGCCACACGGGCCTTTCATGGCGTTTGTCCGTTGAACTTTCCGAACAGTTTGAATGGGTTCAAAGTCGGAACGGGTTGAATCTTGAGGCTGAGAGCGATCCTAAGCTGCGCAATCTCAAGAGCGATTCCACACAGGTCTTCACAAGGCCGCGTAAAATATTTGTTTTTGAAAGATTTTAAGAAGGCGACGAATCGCTCGCGCCGAAGATAGTGTGGAACCAATCTGGATCAGGCCAGGGTCCTTCTCAGTACTCACGCCGACAAGCATGGCTTTATTCACAAAAAGGCTTAGCACGCCTCTCTTTCTCTCAAAATGATCAAAATTTTGCAAAACCCGAGGAATTCCTTCCCCTTCGTTTTCATCACCGCAGTGTTTAAAAGTTTTTTTTTTGAAAAACTTAGGTTAATGCTATGAGTTTGGCACACAGGAGAGCAGGCGAGATGTACTGTCAGCCCAATCAAATTCTCTGGCACTTATGCTGAAAGCAAGCATGAAGTTGAGATAGCAACAGCTGTTTCAAACGGCTCTGTTGTGCAACTGGCCCCTCGGCAGAAACAGACTCAAAACAAAAACAGATAATTACAAAACAAAACGGTGTTCGGGACAACAACCCCAGAATCACCAGGTATTATATACAACGGGGACTGACTCGATACAACAAGGCAGACCCTTAAGCAAAAAAGACTGACTCAAGACAAAGAGACAGACTCAAAACAAAAGACTGACTCGACTTCCAAGCCAGGATTTACAAAACTCGGTTTCACCGATGCTCAAAAATGCGTGCCAGACGCTTCACCCAAAAATGTATCAAATGTTGCCCGCAGGCGGTTCACTTTACATACTCGCAGTATCTGAGCCCTCGAAATCCAACAACTGGGTGGTAACGGGCTTGCCTGAGGTGGGTGGTAGGATAACCTTGTTATCGATCAAATCCTGCACTTCATGACGAAGGCGGGAACATCCATCGGTGCTGTGACCGAACTGTTGGTGGTACGCGCAGTACAAGGTAGCATCATGAGTGGCGGGGAGATTCTTCGGAAGCGGCCGGGGCTCCAAAGGCTTAAGATGCCCATTCTTCGCCAATATTAGCAATGCCCTAGACAAAGGCATGTGGAGGTCGTGAAAGACCCTGCGCCCTCGGGGCAGGTACTTTGCAGTTTGAGGATTCTTGCCAGATGCGCTGGCGAAAGGATCGGCTGGCGCTGCCTTGGCTTTTTGAACCTTCCCCGGTGCAGGATTGGGAACTACTGGAATTGTTTGGGCATGACGGGGCCCATCCCGGTTTTCTGCCTGGCTTGAACTGCCTTTGGTTGGAGCGGGGAAAGCATCATCTATAGCTTTGGTCACTATTGCAGATGTTTGTTGCTTGTTCATCCCTCTGGTCTTCAGAGCCTCGACTGCCCACAGCAGTTGCTCAATAGGGTCGGCGTCTACCTTTGCCTTGTCCTTTCCTTTGGCCTCAGCCTGATCGAGGGTCTGGGTTGGTGCTGACATGTCATGGCTATAGCCGGAAGCCACCTCTGGCTGGCTGAGCTCTATCACAATCCGCCCCAGTAGCGGGGGCTCCTGTGGTACAAAATTCCCGGCGTACGGCGCCGCTGGCGGTGAAGCCGACATTCCATAGGCGAGGTCTGCCATAGACCTTTGGAGATCGCCTATCATCCCCATCAATTCGAAAGTGGTGGGCTCACGAGCCTGATATAACTGGGGAGCCCAAACCGGGTGCACAACGGGCATCCTGGGCGGGTGTGACATACTGATATTGGCCTCACTCTGCGGAGCGGTCCCCTGCTCTGGTGCGGCTGTCATAACCACAATTTCTTCTGAACTTTGTGCCGCCATAAATCTTGCCTCAGCAAAGGGGGACACTGGCTATTCTGTTTCAACTCTGCGACTCTCTGAACTGAAAGGAAAAACAGACAGCATTTCAGCCCAAACTGATCAATCACGGGTGTAGCCACACAACTGTTCCCTTCTACTGATCACTGTTCCCAGAAATTACTGTTCCCGAAAACTGAACCGATACCCGCGGATAACTGATTCTCACAACTGATACTGATACTGGTGTCCCCAGGTTTGATACTCAAACTTGCAAACTGACATGTGCGTTCCTGTAGAGGGACACTCTAAAAGCACATAGCAAGTAAGAGAGAGCCAAAACACCCCTATGTTGGGGTAGGGTTTCCCTGTCCTATTTTGTCAGGAACTAGGGTTTCACTACGCACACAGCGGTTTTCAAACAACCTAACATCGGGTAAGCAACCTGTCCTAGTTTGGAATGGTCACTACGGATTCCGAATATGCACTAGGTCGAATGGTCAAAAGGGTGCCCCGGTAAAACCGGGGTTTGTGTTCCCATGCTGTCAGAGCCCATAGCCGGTCAGCCTTATGGACATGTCTTTACAAGACAAGCCTCCGGCAAACCGTTCAGGAATGGCAGATGGCAAACACTGTGTTCCTAGGCGCACCAATGCACATGCAATGCAAAGAAACATATAAGCGAAATCAAAACAGGATATCACGAGTTCGAGTCAAGCTCTCTAATATCCCCAGCGGAGTCGCCAGAAACTGTAACAGCGCCCGCGGGGGACCTCGCGCTACAGTTCGGACTCGATTTGTGTCACGGTTCTTAATCTGAACCAAAGAGTCCAAATCTGGCAAATCGTTTGAGAAAACAGATTTTGTTGAAAAAAGTAGTGCCAAACATGGACTGCTTTGCCAGATACAGAGTCGCCACCTAAATATTTTTTATGGGAGAATTTAGGAAACCCTGACTCGGTGCCGAAGGCCACATGTCCGTCATCACCGGAGTTGTCTCGGCTCGGGAGCTCGGGTACGATCGGGGAAGGTCAGCTATGAGCACCCCCTTTCGCCCGGTCCGAAGACCGGCCTCTACTAACCGTGATATCAGTTTTTGAAAACTTTATGTGTTCTTAGACCAATTGTTAGCCTAGAATTACTATGTTATGCGCGCAGCAAACAAGTATAGACCAGATTGCCTAATTTGGAAATAAACATTGCATATCCGTTTGGTTTAAAAATGCTTTGGAATTTGCTACTCGCAAGTAGGCTAAAATACGGATTTCAACGAGTTTTTCCAACTCAAACAATCCAACCTTCACCCACAGGCATTTGAAACAGTTTAACACATAAGCATCTAGCCACATGTTAAGCATGCTGTCATGGCAATATTCACACTCATGTGATATGCTAAAGCAGAAATACTTACATAGTACTCCGTGCCAAAACAAAGAACTTGTTAGCAAACATGCATGATCCAAGTCCATGTGAAGTGCCTAATGCATCGCATACAAAATGTCGCTAAGATAGGCTCGGCTATCCTAAACATGTCATGTGAAAATGCACGATTATCACGTATTCAGTTTGAAAATTGAAGTATTGATGCAATTAGCGTGATGTACCGAGCCTAATGCATGTAATACAAATGCATGGATGCACACATGCATAGCATAAGGTATGCTAAATTAGACATGACCTAATACTAACCATCAAAGCAGGTAAGTAAAAGGGAAGAAAGAAGTGGGGTTGGAAGACATACATCACACGCACACACACTTATTACATATTTACCCTCGCTCGGAGGGACCGAATAAATATTACAAATTAACTAACTACGCAAGCTAATTAATATTACAAATTAACTAATTTAATTAACAAATTAAATTAAATTAATTAAAGCAGGAAAGCGTCTCGGGAGACGCGCCACCATGCGCAAGCTGCCTCTGTTTTCCTTCCTTTCCTCCTCTGGAGGCTGTCAAAGCCTCAGGACTGCATCCTTGGACAGAGGGGATCATCACCGGCTGAATGAAACTTCCACCGGCAATGTAGTATGGCCATCGGCACAAAATAGGGTCTGTCGGCAGAGAAAAATGTGCCGGTCGGCACATTACACTGCCGGTCGGCAGAATATTCCTGCAGAACCTGCAACTCACAGCAACAGAGGGCAAAACAAGGCATGGCAGCATATTTCAAGGCATGTATGCATCAACCATGTCTCTTATCATTGTGATGACTCAAAGGGACATGTGCCTCGGTTCTCGGGCCACCAATCACGCATTTCCATGCATGATGGCCCAAGGAACCAAGCATGCAACTTTGGTTTCAAATGCATGCAAACCAATCAAACAAATTAGGCCCAATTCCTATCACCAATTCAAGGAACAAGGCATGCATGCAAAATGCAATGCAACCTAGGCATACAAGCTAGGAATGCAACATGACATGGCAATGCACTTATGCAATCATGCAAGCATACATAGGGCAATGCAAATGGATGGCAAGATGGACTTATACATGAATTAGGCAGCTCTAATAAGGCCTAAAACAGTGGCCATAATGACCAAAACAAGAAGCCAAAACACATGCACACATACACATGATGGAAGGCCTACACTTGGGCACAATTTAAACAACCCTCAAGCACACTTAAAAGGGACAAGCGAGAGCAACTAGCATGCAACCTAAGCATTGAAATCATGTCATAAAATGATGCCAAATCATATTAAGCAAGACAAGCAAATGCATGTAAGCATGGTCTAAGCACTTGAAGCAAGTCATGAAGCTTTGAAGCATGTTTATCACAACAAACATGGCATGCATTGAACAACCTAAAACAGGTTTTTAGCTCATAACATGAGGCCCAAAAGACCACTTAGATGGCGTCTAGATGGCTCAAAGACAAAGGCATGCAAAGGCACCAAAACATGGAGCATTGCAACATATGCTTTCAAAGCATTAAAGAGGCATGCGAGGCAATCAAACGAGCATGGAAATGGGACTGAAATAGCATGCAAGATGATTCCAAATCATCAAATTCATGCAAAGATGGCATGCTACACATGCACAAACTCAAGGCCAACAAGCCTAAATGCAAACGAGCCATATAAGGCTTGCAAAGATCGGCCCAAACGACTATGGACAGAGCTAAAGCATGGCAAAATAAGCACATAATCTTCATAAATACAAGCCCAAAACATGCTCCAACAAAGGCTAACAACCTAAGGCACATTAAGGCATAAACATGGCATTACAAGGCAACTATGCTAAGCATGCATGAGGTTCCAAAACCAACTTTAAATCATGTTATATCATGGATATATAAGCATGAAAAACAAACCAAACATGCTCAACACACACTCAAGCATAGGCTTCCTTAGGAAGGCCAAAATGTGCCCTTTTCAAGGACAACAAGGAGAGGGGGTGGCCCTCTCCTTCTTGGGACTTCAAAGCATCATCTTCACCACTGAAATCCCTCAAGATTTCAGTGGTGAAGAGACCTCAACACGAAAATCCCGGAGCTAGCACAAAATGGCTCAAAATGAGGCCTTTTGAGGCCTAAGGGTGGTCAACAACCCTCAAACAATAAAACACTCTTAATAAACAATAAAGAGGGCTTAAAAATAGAACTTTTTTATGTTATACAATAATCACAAAAACAGCTCTAAGATAGATGAAAAATCAATGCAAAAAAGGGGGAAAAAGGGACTAGTTTCTCACCCTTGTAGCCTTCTTCAACAAAGATGCTCCAATGGCCTCCTTGAGCTTGAATCCAAGACCAAAATCTCAAAACACACTCTTTGGAACCTCATCTCCAAGAGGAAGGTGAAACACTAGGTGTTTGTGTGCAATAATAAGGCACAAAACACCTAGTGTGCAAAATGGGAGGGAAAGAGAGATAGATTGTGTATATCTAACCCTAACCCTAGAAAAACCAGAGCTCTCCTCTGTCTTTTTTCTCTCCAAAAATGTCTAAGCCTCTTGTAAAGCTTACCAAACAAGCTTTGCAAGAGGGAGATCCCTCCATACACGTGTATGGAGGGGAGCAAAAGTTATACAGCTGTCCAAAAATATCTGCAAAAGCAGATGAACAGCAATCGGCCGGCAAAAAATGCCATCTTGGCCAAACAAAGTGCCGACCGGCACAAAAAAGTGCTGACCGGCAACAAATAGTGCCGACCGGCAAACTATTTTGCCGGTGGCAGCAAAAACCAGCCGGTGGCATCTAGCCACTGCCGGTGAAGGGTGGGGATGGTCTACAAGCCCCACTCTGCCTCTCAAAGGCAAGATGCAAGTGTTTGGTGCAAAACCAGACACTAAACGGTCGAGTTCGGGGATCCTGAGGCGGGGCGCGCGAGCCGAGACCTCCGGGAACTCCAAACGAACACAAACATGGATAATCACCGAGTGTTCAAACGGTGACGTCCAAGTCTTGAGGACGGTCAAAAATGGGGTGTCTACACTTAGAGAACTTGACTCGAGCTATTCCTGAACGGTTTGCCAGAGGCTCACTTTGAGAAGCGTGCCATATGGCTGACCGGTTACGGGCTCTACCATGATGGGAACACAAACCTCGGTTTTACCGGGGCACCCTTTTTGACCATTCGACCTAGTGCATATTCAGAATCCATAGTGACTATTCCAAATCTAGGACAGGTTGCTTACCCGATTGTAGGTTGTTTGAAAACCGCTATGTGCGTAGTAAAACCCTAGCTCCTGACAAAGTAGGACAGGGAAACCCTACCCCAACATAGGGGTGTTTTGTCTCTCATTTGCTTGCTATGTACTTTTAGAGTGTACCTCTACAGGAATGCACGTATCAGTTTGCGAGTCTGGGTATCAGGCCTGCGGGCATCAGTATTTTGAGAATCAGTTATATCCACAGGTATCGGATTCAATTTTGGGGCAGTAGTTTGGGGAACAGTGATCAGTTATCAGTGATCAAATGCAGTTATTCAGCTATGCTTATATCTGTTCTGGTGAAATTAGGCTGAGATGCTGCCAGTTTTCTCTTTCAGTTCAGAGATTTGGTTCATAGCAACCGATGTTCTCCTTCACTGAGGCATGGTAGAAAAAGGCCAGTTGAGGCTTACCAGTTCATCAGATCCGTCAGCCACCAGTCACATCCCCTCTGTTCAATTAAATAGACTCGTGATGACACAAAATTCAGAAGAAATTACGGTTATGGCAGCGGCACTAAACCAAGAAATCACCATACAGGGTGAGACCGATGTTAAAGTACAACACCCAACCAGGTCACCGGCCGCGCGTCCAATCTGAGAAGCCCAGTTATTTCAAACCCGTGAGCCCACCACTTTTGAGTTGATGGGAATGATTGGCGATCTCCAGAGATCTGTGGCTGATTTAGCCTATGGAATGTCAGCTCTACCACCGATTGCATCGTATGCCGGGAATTTCATGCCGGAAGAGCCCCCGCTATTAGGGCGAATTGTGATTGAGCTCAGCCAACCTGAAGCCATCCTGAGTTCCGGCAATGGCATGTCAACAACAACGGGGTTCCGCTCTGATGTAGCAACCCAAACCTTCCACCAAGCTGAGGCGAGTGGTAAGGACAAGGTGAAGGTGGACACCGATCCCTATGAACAACTCCTGTGGGCTGTTGAGGCTTTGAAAGTCGGAGGACTGAATAGACAGCAGGTGCTTGCTGTTACTGTAAAAACTGTGGATGACTCTTTTCCCACTCAGAGTGAGAGTAGGTCAAGCCAAGGGAAAAATCGGGACAAGGACCGTCATACCAGAACCATTCCTTCCAACCCTAACCCTGCACCCGGAAAAGATCAAAAAACCAAGTCAGCACCTGCCGACCCTTTTGCCAATGCGTCCGGCAAAAGTCCGCAAACCTCGAAGTACTAACCCCGGGGTTGCAGGGTCTTCCACGCCCTCTATATGCCTTTGTCCAAGGCTCTTCAAATCCTTGTTAAGAAAGGCCATCTCAAACCTCTTGAGCCTCGCCCCCTCTCGAATCCCCTTCCGTCTAGTCATGACGCTACCCAGTACTGTGCGTACCATCAACAAACTGGTCACAACACTGACAATTGCTTTTGTCTTCACCATGAAGTACAGGATTTGATTGACAATAGGGTCATCCTCCCACCGAGCTCAGCAAAGTCTGTCATTACTGGGTTGGTGGACTTCGAGGATAATACAAGTATGTGATCAAGGGTTGAACCACCTGCGGGCGTCACTCAGTTTACTCCGGATGTGGCGTATAGCACGCACTATTTTAAGCATTTGTGAATGCTAATTTTTGTACTTTCTAACTTGGGTATTCAGTCAGTTTTGTTGTCTTGTATATAGTCAGTCTTTTTGTACTATGTCAGTCGGGTCTGTCTTGTTGTATCGAGTCTGTCTTGTTGCATAGAAGTTGGGTGATTCTGGGGTTGTTACTTCAGATATCACTATTTTGTTTTGTGTTTGTCTTTTCGTTTTCTTTTGGGTATGTTTCTGCCACGGAGCTAGTTACACCAGAAGATTTGAATGGAATAGCAGTAATTTTCACACTCTCGTGTTTGCTTCTGCCATATGCCGGTTGTGCCAGAAGTCTTGAATGAAACGACAGTGCTTTTCACCTGCTCTTTTGTGCCTTGAAATCATTACATTGACCTAGGTTTTTCATAAACTTTTTGAACATTGTGGTGAAAACAAAGAGGAAGGAATTCCTTGGGTTTTGCAAAATTTGATCAAACTGAGAGAAAGAAAGGCATGCTAAGCCCTTAATGAATGAGATCATGCGTGTTAACGTGAGTACTGAGAAGGATCCTGGCTTGATCCAAATTGGTTCTACACTGTCTTTAGTGCGGGCGACTAGTCGCTTTCTTACAAGATTTCAAAAAATGTTTTGCGCGATCCTACGAAGACCTGTGTGGAATCGCTCTTGAGATTGTGCAACTTAGGATCGCTCTCACCCTCGAGACTCGACCCCTCACTTTCAAACCTTGAACTTGGATTCAGAATGTTCAACGGTCAACACCAAAGGAAGCCTGTGTGGCCAGATTTGAAGCAGCCCTCAAACTAGGGGCAAGAAGATCAGATGTTATCAAATGAAGCTTGCAAAGCTAGATCAGAAACACCCCTTGGACTAGGGGCACAAAAATGATAGATGCGCTCGAAGAGTCAAAAATTGGGATGTTTTTCAAGCTAACGAAGATCGGCAAAGATGCCAAATCCCAAAAGGAAGGGAGGAAGAAAGTATTGCTGAAGAACAACTGAGCTCCTATCCACAACACTAAGGGAAAATTCAACCCCTATCAGATGGACTTTTACAATGTCAGCGAACAACGACCACTCCCCTAGATTCAGATGGCCTCGAGATCCTAAAACCATTTGACATGAACAAAGCTACACTTTTACCCTTGAGAGGCTCGCTGGGGTGAAAACCCAGAAGGGTGACCCAGGCAGAAGTTAGAGCAAATAAAAAAGAAAAGAAAAGAACAAAAAAAAAAGAAAAAAAATGCAAAAAAAGAAATGAAAAATTCTGAACAAAGAAAAGAAATGAAAAGAATTGAAAAGAAAAAAAGAACAGAGCTCGCAAGGTTGAAAACCCGGAAGGGCGGCCTTGGCAAAAGTTAGAGCACAAAAGGAGAGGTTAAATACCCGAGTGTACCTTAACCGGAACTACGTAAGGCTTGATTCCCATGTTTGGGATATGTAGGGAACTTCATTCTGAAGTCCAGCCATAAACACTTCCAAATCAATTGTGTCCATGTAATGGTTTTGACCATCTTTGTCTTCGCTGTATTCGAGAGTTCGGTTTGAGGACTGATTATAGTGTGCTGCGGCGCTATCCAAACAAGGGGCAACTTTCCGTTACCATGCAGTGCCGTTCAAACAAGGGGCAATTTTCCATTGCTTTCGATTCCAGGTTGTGCATCTCAAGAGTAGGTTCCGTGCTCGTTGAGCAATGGCCGTTTGCAAAAATAGTTTTTGAGAATTTTTTTACCAAGGTTGACTAATTCTTTCAAAAATTATTCCATTTTTCTAAAATTAGACCATTTCTTGGACCCAAAAAGGAAAATTTTCAGTGCTCATAGCCTGACTTGCATGATTTCAAATTAGAAAATTGAATAAGTGTGTTGATCTAACTCTTATGTTGGTCAAAATTGTTTTAGTAGAAAGCAAAAACGAAAAATGGTCAAAATGATGAACTAGAGGCAATGTTGAGTTAGGTGTTCTGTCTTTTCCCCATTATTAACATACTTGCCAGAAAGGGCACCGTATTTGCCAGAAAGGGCACAACTGAAGCTAAAAACAAAGGGCTGAAAGCTCTCAATATCCTCCAAGCAACAGGGTATCAAGCCAAGTGCGAAGCACGAACTGGAACGGATCGAGATACTTCACTCCTTCATCCAGGGCATCGACTAGACGTCACCAAAGGAAATAGCCGCGAGCTGAAAATGATTGGGCATAAACCCACAACTTCCTATTTATCCATCAATTGCCTAGGGGAGGGATAAAAACGAGAGATTGAAGAATAGAGAGGTGTGCGTTGAGAGAAAAAGTGAGGAAAAGGGCTTTTTTAGAAAAACAGAGCCTGAGGGCCAAGTGATGTGAGAATCGCCAAATGAGAAAGGGTGGGTGTAGACACCCTATTTTTGACCGCCCTTAAGACTTGGGCACTACTGATGGTTTACTTGGTGGAGAAATGTGTGCAGGGCAAAAGTTCAGTTTCTTTGGCAAGGACAGAGACAAATCTCAACTTCATACCCTTTTTGGACCAAAACAATCTTGATCAAAAGATTTTATACCTTGAAACTCTCTCTTTCGAAATGTTTTGAAAATAAAGTTTCTTCGATGTTCCGACACTCGCATATTGTTAAATGTCGCGCTTTTCGATAAACCGAGCAAGGACAAAGTGGGAATGAATGAAAGAGAGATGAAATATTTAAAAATATTTCAAAACACTTTGTTTAGGGGTTTGGATTTGAAGAAAAGAGGAAAGGAGAGAAGAAAACTAGTTTGAGAGAAGTTCGGCATGAATCCTGGTAGGACCAAAACTGCGCGGTTTCACCAAAACAGGCATAACTTTTTTCACAGTTGGAATTTTGATTCAAGGCTACCACCATTGGAACACTTACTTCCGGGGCTTCAATTTGGACACAAGAATGACCTAAAAAGGAGTCTAGATGAAGGAGTCATGCCAATTTGAAGTTGGACTTGGAAAGCAGAATTTTCCTAAAAAACCAGAAAAGTAGCTAGCCGACCAGAAAAAGTGGCTGGCCGACCACTTTCTCATGAAAAGTGGTCAGCCAACCAGTAAAAGTGGCGGCCGACCACTTTAACTGGTCGGCGGTCTTCCTGCATATTCTAGCTTCAAACTTCGTCAACAAGCTTGGTGCTTGTTTCTCTATAAGAGGAAAGGCTCTCTCTCTTGTCTCAGGTTCTGAAGTTGGCTGAGGGTGATAGATACATCTCCCTCTCTATATTCTTCTCTCCCTCTAAATTTTGTGCCTTAAAGAGTGTTATTCCTTCATTTGTGCACACAGCCTCCTAGCCAAACACTCTTACCTTGTTGCTGAGTTTTTGGAGGGTCTTGTGGGAGTTCAAAAGTTGGTTTTGGCTCAGGAAACTTGCTGGTTTTGCAGTGCTTCAAGGGTAACCCCTTTTCTCCTCTTTAAGTTTTGTTTTTGGTTACTCTCCTAGTCATATTTTCATGCTGATTTGAGCTTAACTTCCTACTAGAAAAAGTTTTGTTTTTCAGTCCTTGTGATGTTTGTTTAAGGTCATTTTTGCATTGGGGGAGGTCCACCCCCTCTTAGGCCTTGTTTTGATCCATTCCTTTTGGCTCTTGTTCTAACCTTTGCATGACCTTTCTACCACTGAAATCCAGTGGATTTTCAGTCGTAGGCATGTGGTTTTGAGGCCTCAAATCAGAGGGGGGTGACCCCCTCTCTTTTGGTTTTGTTTGCTTGAGTTTTTGGCCTATCAAAGGAGCATGTGTCCCTTTACTTTTGAGGCTTGGTTCAGGCCCTTTTTTGTGACTTTTAGGACCTGCCTTGACTCTATCCATGGCTGGTTTGGTCATCTTGTGCATGCTTCTTATATGTGTAGTGTAATCCCCTTTGTGGCTCATCAAAGTAGCATGTCTTTCTAGCATGTTTTGGCTCCATTTCAGTAGATTTTTGGTCATCATTTGACATGTCATGACTCTATTTTTGACTGATTTGGTAGTCCTTTGCATGCTCTATGTACTTGTAGAACAAATCTTGCTTACTAGTCTTGTGTGCATGATGTTTTGGCTCATCATTCTAGCATGTTTTGACTCCACTCCAGCACATTTTTGGCTTTGATTTAACATTCTTGAGGTCTGATTTAATTGGTTTTGGTCATGCATGTTTGGTTTTGCATAGCTATAGTGCATTTGGCTTTGCTAGCCTTGCACTATCGGACCCCTAGCATGTCATATTTGAGCCTCTTGCATGGCATGGCATCATTTGATAGGTAATTTCAGACCATAAACTTTTTCCATGCTCTCATGTTTATCACTCTTTCATTGTGTTTAAGAGTTATGCCCTCATGTCTTGTTTGTGGGCTAATTCGAGAGCCTATCTTTCTTGCCATCTTTGTTGCGAGCCTAGCATGTTTTTGCTACCATATTGACCTACAGTAGGTCTATTTTGAGTGCTTTAGGTCATTTGAGCATTGCTTGGTATGGTTGTAGTGTAAAGCCCTTGACTAGCCTTGTATTTCAAGTCTCTTGGCATGCTTTATTTGAGCTATTTGCATGATTTGGCACCATTGAGCATGATATTTTAGAGCATATAGGGTTGTCATACTTCCATGTTTTCCACTCTTTAAGTGGTCTTGAGAGTTGTGCTTTTATATCCTATTTTGTGAGCCATTGCATGAGCTTCATTTTTGTGTCTTTCAAGCCATCATCCCAACTCATTTTGCTACTGTTTTGGGCCAGCATAGGGTCTGTTTGGAGTTGGTTTGGCCATTTGAGCATCGCCTTGCATGCCCATAGTGTAATACACTTCACTAGTTTCGATGCTTGAGCCATTCAACATGCATTGCATGAGTTGTTTGCATATTTCAAAGTCATTTTGTATGCCATTTCAAAGCTGAAACATGTGTCATTGCACTACATATTTCATCCTTTCAATGCGTTTGGAAAGTCGTGTTTTGTGCCTTAGACTTAGGGCCGTTGCATTGTACATGATCGTATGTGTTTTGATGCCTTATTTCCATCATCTATTGGCCACTGATTTGGGTGTGGCTGAGGCCCATCCATTTTGGTTTAAGTTCATTTTGCATTGAGTATGCCATTGTAGTTCATAGCATTGAGTATGCCATGTTGTCGCATGATTGATCATTGCATTGTGCATGCCTTGTTCATCTCATTGTGTATGTTAGTTTCTATGTGCATTGTGTATGCTAAGTGTCATGTGCATTGAGTGTGCCATTGTTAGTTCATAGCATTGTGTATTCTAGTTGCATGTTTGCATGTTATCCCTGGCTTGTTTGCATGACTTAGTTGCATTGCATTAAGATTGCATGCTAGAGTTGCATTGGTGCATGCCTTGTCTGTTGCATTGTGTTTGGAATAGGGGTTAGTCCAAACACGGGGAACGAGGGACGTTTTATGCTTGAAATGATGAAACGTGCCTTGATTCCTGATCGCCGACACTCTTGACTACCCATGACGGAGTTGTTGGCTTTAGGTGCTTATATGTGCATTCATTTCACATTGAGTCGTGCAATTTGACTCCCCAGCCATCATGCATCGAGATGCGTGATTGGTGGCCCGAGGGTCAAGGACTACACTCCCTTGAGCTTATACAATGTTAGGGAGAGTGGCCGTGCACACATGTGTTGCGAATACTTTGCCATCTCTCTTTCTTGCCTCCTGTTGCAGAAAACCAGAAACCAGGGGCAGAAACTGGTCGGCCGACCAGATTTAGTGGCTGGCCGACCACTTTTTCTGGTTTTTCACCACAAAAGTGGTCGGCAAGTGGTCTCCAAGTCCATTAGCTGGTCGGCAGCCTTCCCACAGATTCCCAGGGTGGAGTTTCAGCCTTCTGGAGCTTTGTACAGTGTTCTAAGGTCAATTGCAAACAAAGGCAAGTCGGGGGGTCGCGAGGGATTTCCGAACAAGGCAATTCAAGCAAGCATGCATCCTTTGTCATTCAAAGCAGAGCTAGGGTAGTCCGCATTCATTTAGTTTGCATGCTCATTTAGATTGCTTACTTAGTTAATGTTGTGTAATAAGTAGTTGTAACTTGTTATTCATTTCGTCGTGTAATAACTAGTTTAATTAGATTAGCTTAGATTAGCTAGCTGGTTCTGTATTATTTATTCGGACCCTCCGTCGAGAGGGAAAATGTTGTAATAAGTGTGCGTGTGTGTGATGCATGTCTTCCATCCCCCATTTCTTTCTCCCTTTTATTTGCTAGCTTACGATGGTTAGTTTTAGGGCATGTTTCAATTAGCATCCTTATGCTCGCATGTTTGTATCCATTCGTCTATCTTCCATGCACCGGGCTCAGTGCATCATACTAACTGCATTGTATTTCAATTCCTATTTGAATACATGTTATCTGTAGCATCTCATATGCCATCTTAGAATAGCCGAGCCTATCTTAGTTGCATTTTGCATGTGTTGCATTAGCCATCTTAACATGAACTAGGATTATGCATTGATTACTAACTAGTTTCTGTTTTTGCTTGGAGTACTCGGTGAGTGTTTATGCTTTAGCATCCTTGCATGTGTGTGAGTGACTATCATGATAGCATGCTTGCCATGAGGCTAATTGCTTATGTGATACAATTGCCTGAATTCCTGTGGGTGAAGGTTGGGTTACTTGAATTGGAACAATTCATTGATTGCAAGTTTTAAGCCCATTTGAGAGTGGCAAATCACCATGTTTTCTAAGCCCACTTGAGGGTGACAAAATTCACATTTTAGCCTACTTGCGAGTAGCAAACCGCTTTAAAAAACAAACATGAGATGTTTTGTTCCAACTTAGACGATCCAGTCTATACTTGTATGTTGTGCGCATCACGTAGCAATTCTAATAAACTGGAATAAGAGCACATATGTTTTCAAAAACAAGATATCGTGTTTAGTAGTGGCCAATCTTTGATCGGGCGAGCGGGGGTGCTCATTGCATGACCTTCCCCAATCGTACCCAAGTTCCCGAGCCGAGGCAACTTTGGTGATGACGGACACGTGGCCTTAGGCACGAGTCAGGGTTTCCTAAATTCCCCCAAAATAAAATATTTAGGTGGCGACTCTGTATCTGGCAAAGCAGTCCGTGTTTGGCACTTCTTTCTAAAAATCAATTTTTCAAAACAATTTTTCAGATTTCGACTCTTTGGTGATTTATCAATCTCGTATTGCACTTTGTGAGATCAGATTAAGAACCGTGACATTGAGTCCGAACTGTAGTAAGCCCAATGGACAAAATGAGATTTTCCCGGGACGTTTGGGCGCGTCTACAGTGGGAACCAATACCCGAAGAAACTGGCTCCTCAAGAATTGAGAGGTCTCTCGCCTTTGGAACACGTCTGCGTGTCGTGTTTGTTGTTTTGTTTGTTTCGATTTCTTATTTTAAGTCGTTTCGAGTGTTACTCGATATGTTTAGGTTGTTTACCTTTTGTTTTTCTTTGTTGAGTCGTTTTGACTGTGGTCAGTCGTAGGCTCAATTCCCGGTTGAGAACCCTTTTCTCACTATAATTTGAAAAAATGAATCGTTTTGTGCTCAGAGTGCTGTGCCATTCTCCACATTTGCGCAAAATAGAATTTGTTCTTTCATAAACTATAGGGTTCAACCCAGGTCGCATTAGAACAGTAAAACCAGGACCTATCTGAAGCTATATGGGTTCCAGACTGCAAAGCAAAAGAAAAGAGGGAAAATTCGAAGCATCTGAGTTTGTTTCGACTCCTACAAGTTCCATCTTTCCATCCTGTGTGTTCAAAATGAACCGAGCACTGTGTTATGAGCTGTGTGTTCAGAGTGAGCAGTGAGCTGTATGAGCTGTGTGCCGAATAAACAGAGTACTGTGTTATGGGTTGTGTGTTCAGAATGAGCAGTGTTCAGAATGGGCTGTGTGTTTAGAGAATCAAATACTGTGTTATGAGCTGTGTGTTCAGAGTGAGCAGTGTGTTGTATCAGCTGTGTGCCAAGTAAACAGAATACTGTGTTATGAGCTGTGTGTTCAGAGTAAACAAAATACTGCGTTGACTGTTTCATGCTAGAATGGCAATTAGAAGTGCTCTCCCTAAGTACCGTTCCCCACCAGGGTTACCTTGGTTGTGTTTGCAATGAGTTCCTAGAAGACCAACTGCGACGGTGGAAATTAGAGTTCGAATGGCTGATGCCTAGAACACAAAGGTTTGGAATTTCCGAGAGTAAAGTCTAGTTTAAATACCCAGGGGTGTACCCCCAGCTTGAAATCTGTATGGAAGCCCCATAGGTTGAGATAGCATGTGTGCATCTCGATTCTGGATACTGATCCAACCTAGTCTGTCACCCCGTTGGAGAATAGGGAAAGTTGTGAACATGATCAGGAAGAAAAGCGACATCCGTGGCTTCCCCAGCAGATGTTGCTCCCTGTCAGCATTTCAGCGCCTTGGTACTGTGAGTGGAAGATAAGTGTTCAAGGAACACGAGGGGAGATCCCAATCAGAGTAGAGCGGTTCATCGCCACTCACCCCATGAGAGAAGTTCCGGTTCAGTTTGACTGATACCTTCCTCCTCTCGCGTTTGGCCCGCGTTTGGATACCTTTCTCCTCTCGCATGAGACGCGCTTGGACGTATTCGCATCCCTCCCTGGTCTAGGAGACCTTAAATCCTCTAAAGGTGCAATTCCTTTGGTGTTTGTTGTGCCCAAACGATTTCTGGTGGTCTGGTATAGCCACCTGCCTGTGTTTGCGGTGAGTTCCTAAGAGATCAGCTGAGACAGTGGAAACTAGAGTTCGAATGGCTCATGCCTAGAACGCAAAGGTTCGGGATTTCCGAGACTAAAGTCTAGTTTAAATACCCAAGGGTGTATCCCCGGCTTGAAATCTATATGGAAGCCCCATAGGTTGAGGTAGCGCGTATGCGCCTCAATTATGGATACTGAACCAACCTAGTCTGTCGCCCTATTGGAGAATAGGGAAAGCTATGATCATAGCCAGGGAGAAAAGTAGTACTTGTGGTTCAACCGAGAAGAAGAGGAAGATTCCCACATCAACATGAGGTAGGACATTGCTGAGGTAGGTCATTGCCAATTGCCCCTGTAAGGTACCTTCACTTCCTAACTACTACATCATTTGGTATGCCTATTGCATTGTACATAGCATTTATCGGATGCATTCACTGCATATCCATTGTATCGCTTGTGCCTTTCCATGATTAAGCTTAGTCTGGCATGTGCCCATACTTTTCGCGTTAAAGCATGGTTATGTGATTATGTATATGTGCCTATTCCACTAAGGGAATTATGGTTTGAGGGTGACGGCACCATTTCTATGTTAGACATGGTTTGTTTTGTGTCCATGCCTTTTTCTAAGCAAGATATGGTTTGGTCGCATGTCTTATCCACTCCATCCATTGCATTTTAGCTATTACATTGCATTGTGCATAGCATTTATCGCATGCATTCACTGCATATCCATTGTATCGCTTGCGCCTTTCCATATTAAGCTTAGTCTAGCATGTGCCCATACTTTTCACTTTAAAGCATGGTTATGTGATTATGTGTACGCGCCTATTGTTTGAGGGTGACGGCACCATTTCTATGTTAGACGTGGTTTGTTTTGTGTCCATGCCTTTTTCTAGGCAAAATGTGGTTTGGCCGTGCGCCTTATTCACTACATCCATTGCATCATATTTTAGTTTGTTGCATTCAACATGTAGGATCACGATCTTTCCTCAGCAGATCATTCCTCACTTGTATCATACCACCCAATTACTTGTACTTTGTGGTCTCTCTGCGAAACACATAGTTTTGCATGTGCTCGCACCCCTTTTACGTTGAAACACGGTTCTGTTATGTGTAAGCATCCATGCTGGGTTGAGGCCAGTACTGAGGATGTAGGCACTTAGCTTGTGTTAGGCGTCGTTCGGCTCGTGCCCACTGCCTTTTCTATGTTAAAAGTAGTCTGATGTTGCATCTCCATCCCTTTATGATATTTGTGTGGTTTTGTACGGCTTATGGTTTGATCATCTCAAATACATTGCATATCATTTGCATTGCTTCGTTACATTGTATATCATTTACACTGTTTTGTTATATTATGCATGCATTTTATCGCGCTATTTTGCGCATCGCGCTATCTTGCGCACCTTATCTGCACTTGTTAGTGCATTGCATTTCATTCGCGCTTTCTTGCGTACCTTGCCTGTACTTGTTAGTGCATTGCATCGCACTATTTTGTGCATTACATAGTATCATTCGCGCTTTCTTGCGCACCTTACTTGCACCTATTAGTGCATTGCTCGCGCTTTCTTGCGCACCTTATCTACACTTGTTAGTGCATTACATTGTCATGTACATTTCACTTGCATTGTTATGCTTGTTTTCACCGCATTGTTATGCGTCACACTTAGGTTGCATTGTCATGCATCCCTTCCACATTGTTATGCGTCACACTTAGGTTGCATTGTCATGCACCCCTTTCCGCATTGTTATGCGTCACACTTAGGTTGCATTGTCATGCATCCGTTCCGCATTGTTATGCGTACACTTAGGTTGCATTGTTATGCGTCCCTTGCTTGTGTTGTCGCGCATGATCTCTCTTGCATTGTTATGCACCCACATTTAGTTGCGTTGTCAGGCACCTTTCACTTGCATTGCTATGCATGTTTCTATCTACGTCATATGTGCATATGTTTATCTCCTATTGAAATGATATCTCGATTTAACGTGGAACATGTGTTTCTACTATATTGTACCTGTTGAATTTCTTTTTTTTCCAGGCACGATATTTTATGTACGGTTCATTTTAAGATGGTGAAACCAGACGTGATTGTATGTACGGTTCATTCAGGTAGTCCCGGTTCAGTTCAACTGTTAACCCCTTCTCCACTCATGTGCCGCGTTTGGACGTACCCCTTTCTCCACTCACGTGCCGCGTTTGGACGTAACCCTTTCTCCACTCGCGTGTCGCGTTTGGACGTACCCCTTTCTCCACTCACGTGTCGTGTTTGGACATACCCTTTCTCCACTCGCGTGCCACGTTTGGACATACCCTTTTCTCCCCTCGCGTGCCGCGTTTGGACATACCCTTTCTCCACTCTCGTGCCGCGTTTGGACGTATCCTTTCTCCACTTGCGTGTCGCGTTTGGACGTAACCCTTTCTCCACTCGCGTGCCGCGTTTGGACGTAACCCCTTCTCCACTCGCGTGCTGCGTTTGGACGTAACCCTTTCTCCACTCGCGTGCCATGTTTGGACGTACTCGCACTGTTATGTGCATCACGCTTTCTTGCAATCCTTTCCTCTCATGCGTGTGCCACACCGAGAGATGCTTCCTTTCCTCTCTTGCGTGTGCTACGCTGAGAGATGTTGTGTATGGGACTCCGGGTGTCCTCGGTAGTCGCTTTTAGTCATCTCCGCGTGAAACGCAACGAGAATTGCATAATTTTCTTACATCCTTTCTGTTGGAATGTGTAAGACCGTTATCTCTTATTCGTTTGCTTAAATTGTTGAATTTATTTTGCATAAATGCTTCATTACAACTCTCTTTGCATGATCATAAGTTATGCTCGGCATCTTACATGTCATTTGCATTTTGCCCCTACCTACGGGCGCATATCTTTGTTCTCTTGAATGCTTGTCGAAGTCTTCGGCCTTGTCAAAAATGGGTCGTCTCTAGGCTTTGACATTCACTCCTGTCACTTTGTGACTTTCAAGTTCTGTCAAAGAAGGGCAACTGTAGACACCCCATTTTTGACCGTCCTCAAGACTTGGACGTCATCGTTTGAACACTCGATGATCATCCATGCTCGTGTTCGTTTTGAGTTCTCGGAGGTCTCGGCTACGCGCCTTGCCTCAAGATCTCTCAACTTGTCTGTTTGTGAACCAAACACTTGTGTTTTGCTTCTAAGGGAAGAGGGCAGCTTGTTTGCCATGCCCTCAACCCACCGGCCAAGGCTTGAAGCCACCGGCCCTGTTTTCTTTACATCGGCCAAGTGTATTGGCCGATCGGCACTGTTTTTGGTCGACTGGCCGTTGTGTTGGTCGATCAGCCATTTTTGCTGGCCGAACCCTGTTCATCTGCTTTATGCAGATATTTTGTACTAGCTGGCACAACTGGCATCCACAATTGCCCCCCTCCATACACGTGTATGGAGGGATTTACCCCCTTTGCTTAGCTTCTCTTAGAAGCTTTGTATTGAACTTCTATAAAGAGGGAGCTCCTCCTCCCTCCTCCAGGTTTTGGAAAAATTGTTCTTGAGAGGATAGATATAGTATTGTATCTATTCTTCTTTGTTTAGCCTTGTTTTGTGCCCAAAAGTGTAGTATTGTCTTACTATTGTATACAAACACACACTAGAACGCCATCCCTAGTTGCTGAGGTGCTAGGAGGTTGATTTTAGTGTTCTTGGGTTAGTTTGAACTTAGAAAACCTGCTGGAGCTTCCTTCTTGAAGAGGTTCTACAAGGGTGAGTTCCTTGCTTTAGATACCCCTTTCTTGCTTAAGCTTTTAGCCCTTCTTGCTTATTGTTTTAAGTTTAACTTATAACTGATAAAAGTTCTAATTTTTAGTGCTTAAGATCTTTGTTTAAGGTCATTTTTGTGTTTGGGGTTGTCCCCCCCCCCCCCTCCTCCATCTTAGGCCTTGTTTGGCCTTGTTCTTGTGCTTTATTTTTAAGCTTTGAGATCACCTTGTTTAGGCCTTCTCACCACTGGATTTCAGTGGTGGAGATGGTGTTTTAAGGTCTCAAATAGGAGAGGGCCATCCTCTCTCCTTGTTGTCTTGAATGCTTGCATAAATGGCTTATGTTGGTGGCTTGTATGCTTAGCTTGTTTTAGCTTCATTTCAGTATATATTAGGCTTTGTTTTGCCATGATATAGCACTGTTTTGACTTGGTTTAGACATATCATGCATGCTTTGTATACTTGTCTTGTAAACCCATGATTTGCCTTAGCATGTACCTAGCATTTAGACTACTATGCTTGCATGTTTTGGCCTACCTCCATGAAGCTTTTAGCCATGTTGTGACATGCTTAAGCTCTGATTTTGGTCTTCTTGGTCATGCTTGCATTGTTTTGTATAGCTACCATGTAATCTAGCTTGTTAGCTTTGGGTGCTCAAGTCATTAGCATGCTCTATTTCAACCATTTCAGTGGTTTGGCATCACTTGTTATGCTATTTCAGTCCATATAATATGCTCATATGCTTGCACTTGTGACTTCTTTAATGCTTTAAAGAGTTGATATGTTATGCCTCATGAACGTGCCATCATGTATGCCACCATGCTTAGGCATTTGGGATGCCATCTAAGTGGGTTTTTGGGCTTATTTTGGCATGCCATATCTCTGTTTCCATTGACTTAAAATATGCCATGTTTGGTTGTCTTAGGTGTAATGTAACACCTCTTAGGTAGTCTTGCATGTCTCATGTTTTTTGCCCCTTTCTTTTTAGCATGTTTCGGCTTTGGTCATTGCATGCTTCAGGCTCACTTTGCCATGCTTTAGGACTGTTTTGGGTTATGCTTGCCATATGCCCTTTGTTTTGTGTAGCTTTGGTTCAAGTCCCTTCACTAGTCTTAGGCTTTAAGCCTTATGCATGCTATGATTGTGATTTGTTTATGTGATTTGGCATCACATCTAGCCTCACTTAAGAGCATTTAATGTTCTTACATTTGCATGATTTTCATTCCTTTTAAGCATTCTCAAAGGTCGCCCTTTTGTGTTTAAGTGTTAGGCCAATTACCATGCATGTTTGTATGTGATTTTGTCCCTTATCCCTTAGCATATTGGCCACTGATTTGGGCCTATTTGAGAGCTTTCCATATTGGTTTAAGTCCATCCTTTGCATGTTGTTGCATGCTCGCCTTGCATGTTGTTACATACTTGGCCTATTGCATGTTGTTGCATGCTTAAGTTGTATTGCATTTGGCATTCCCTTTTGTTAAGTTGCTTTGCATGTTTGCATGCATTGTCCCTTGCATGTTGTTGCATGCTTGCCTCGCATGTTGTTACATGCTTGCCTATCTTTAAATGTTGTCACATGCCTTGCATGTTTGCATGCTTGTCTAGGTTGCATTGCATTTGGCATGCTTGTTACCTTTAGCCTTGTATGGCAAGATCATTAACATGCTCATGTTGCACTAGTTTTGCTTGCATGTTTACATCCCTTGCCTCTTGTTAAAACATGATAGAGGTTGGGGTCCTTTATATGTTTTTGTGTGCATTTCATTTGACATTAAAATCCACACTTGGCTCCTTTAGCCATCATGCATTGAAATACGTGATTGGTGGCCCGAGAATCGAGAACCATACTTTTTTGAGTCTTAAACATGATAAGGAGGGTGATTGTGCAAACATTTCCTTGAAAATGCATTACCATGCTCGGTCTGTCCTCTGTTGCAGAAAAAATAGCTTTCTGCAGGAATTGATGGCCGGTTGGCCATCTGCAATGCCGGCCAGCTATGCATTGTTGGCCGAGAGTTTCATTCATGGTCGATGACGATTTTCACATGGCCGGTGTTCCTGTATTTTGGCCGGTGACATCCCACAATGTTCAGGGAGTGGTTTGGAAGCATCCTTGAGACCTGCATAGTTTTCAGAGGTGCAGTGCAGTGTAAACAGAGGCAGCATAAGCATGGCGATAGATTTCCGAGCGGAGCCGTGCATGCATGCATTTGTCCCTCTTTCCGAGGCCTCTTTATTGCTTTCATAGCTTAATTAATTTGTTTAATTAGTTAAGTGTTGTGTAATAATTAATTAGCTAGGATAGTTAGTTAATTAGTTGGTTTGTATTATTCTTTCAATCCCTCCGTCGAGAGGGCTCAATTGTGTAATAAGCGTGCGTGTGTGTGATGCATGTCTTCCAACCTCCACTTCTTTCTCCCTTTTACTTAACCGCTTATGATGGTTAGTTCTAGGGCACGTTTTAATTAGCATCCTCATGCTATGCATGTTTGCATCATTCATCTATATTGCATGCACCGAGCTCGGCGCATCATACTAACTGCATTGTATTTCAATTCCAAGTTGAATACATGTATCGAATTGTTGCTTATGCCATCTTAGATTAGCCGAGCCTATTCTAGTTGCATTTTGCATATGTTGCATTAGCCATTGCTAACATGAACTAGGGTCATGCATTGATTTCTAACTAGTTTCTTGTTTTGGCTCGGAGTACACTGTGAGTGTTTATGCTTTAGCATCTCGCATATGTGTGAATGTTGCCATGAAAGCATGCTTGCCATGAGGCTAATTGCTTATGTGATATAACTGCCTGAATGCCTGTGGGTGGAGGTTAGATTACTTGAATTAGAACAATTCATTAAAATGCGAGTTTTAAGCCCACCTAATTATGGCAAAATCATGTTTTCTAAGTCCACTTCAGGGTGGCAAATCCACGTCTTAGCCTACTTGCGAGTAGCACCTTCAAACCGCTTTCAAAAACAAACATGAGATGTTTTGTTCCAACTTAGGCGATCCAGTCTATACTCGTATTGTAACGCCCCGACCCTTCACACGTCATCGATATTGTCCACTTTGGGCCACGCCCGCACGGATTTATTCTTCCCAGTGGGTCACCCATCCCAGAACTACTCCAGCCTAAGCACGCTTAACTGTGGAGTTCTGTTAGGGATTTTACCACTCGGGAAAAGGCCTCGATGCTATATAAGGGTCTAGGTTTTTACTTTTATAGCCCAGGAACTCCCCCTCCATTCCCGATGTGGGACATCGGGGCCTTACAATCCACCCCCCATAAGGCTGCACGTCCTCGTACAGTAGCTTGCCAGCTCGCAAGCCCGCCCACATGCACTGAGAGACGCCAGGGGCCCACACTCGGTACCCCGGAGAGTCGGCTCTGATACCATTTGTAACGCCCCGTCCCTTCACACGTCATCGATATTGTCCGCTTTGGGCCACGCCCACACGGATTTATTCTTCCCAGTGGGTCACCCATCCCAGAACTACTCCAGCCTAAGCACGCTTAACTGTGGAGTTCTGTTAGGGATTTTACCACTCGGGAAAAGGCCTCGATGCTATATAAGGGTCTAGGTTTTTACTTTTATAGCCCAGGAACTCCCCCTATTATATAGCATCGAGGCCTTTTCCCAAGTGGTAAAATCCCTAACAGAACTCCACAGTTAAGCGTGCTTAGGCTGGAGTAGTTCTGGGATGGGTGACCCACTGAGAAGAATAAATTTGTGCGGGCGTGGCCCAAAGCGGACAATATCGATGACGTGTGAAGGGTCGGGGCGTTACAAATGGTATCAGAGCCGACTCTCCGGGGTACCGAGTGTGGGCCCCTAGCGTCTCTCGGTGCATGTGGGCGGGCTTGTGAGCTAGCAGGCTACTGCACGAGGACGTGCAGCCTTATGGGGGGTGGATTGTAAGGGCCCGGTGTCCCACATCGGGAATGGAAGGGGAGTTCCTGGGCTATAAAAGTAAAAACCTACACCCTTATATAGCATCGAGGCCTTTTCCCGAGTGGTAAAATCCCTAACAGAACTCCACAATTAAGCGTGCTTAGGCTGGAGTAGTTCTGGGATGGGTGACCCACTGGGAAGAATAAATTCGTGCGGGCGTGACCCAAAGCGGACAATATCGATGACGTGTGAAGGGTTGGGGCGTTACATGTATGCTGTGCGCATCACATAGTAATTCTAGGCTAATACACCGGAATAAGAACACATGTGTTTTTCAAAACAAAATATCATGTTTTAGTACAGGCCGATCTTTGATCAGGCGAGCGGGGGTGCTCATAGATGACCTTCCCCAACCGTACCCAAGTTCCTGAGCCGAGACAACTTTGGTGATGACGGACACATGGCCTTAGGCAACGAATCGGGGTTTCCTAAATTCCCCGGTGGCGACTCTGTATCTGGAAAAGCGGTCCATGTTTGGCACTTCTTTCTTAAAAATTAGTTTTCCAAAACGATTTGCTGGATTTGGACTCTTTGGTGATTTATCAATCTCACATCGCACATTGTGAGATCAGATTAAGAACCGTGACAAATGAGTCCGAACTGTAGCATGAGGCCCTCGGGGCGCGTCTACACCGTCCCAGTTAGGATCGAATTTTCCATCAGTCGGTTTCTTGGCAGCTGGAAGTACCTTCTTCAGGACCAACTCTCCTGGTGTGTAGCAGCGCAACTGAACACGTTGATTATATGACTTGGTAAGCTGCTGCTGGTACCGCGCCATGGACGCAAGGGCATGGTCTCTTCGTTCTTCGATCAGAATCAAATCCAAAGCCAGCATCATGTTATTTTGGCCCATATCAAAAACTTGCGATTTTAGGGTTGGGTGGCCAATCTCCAGCGGTATGATTGCCTGGGTTCCAAAGCATAGAGCAAACGGCGTTTCTCCAGTGGATCGCCTCGGCGTAGTTCGATGAGCCCATAATACACTTGGCAATTCTTCGACCCATTTGCCTTTATCTTTCTCCAGCCTCTTCTTGATGCCATCCAAGATGGATTTGTTAGAGGCTTCGGCTTGACCATTGCTTTGTGGGTAAGCCGGCGTAGAAAAGTAAAGCCAGATACCATACTTGCTGCACAGCTCTCGGTAGACGCCACAATCAAACTGGGTGTCGTTGTCTAAGATAAGAGCTCTTGGAATGCCGAATCGTGTTATGATATTTCTCCATACAAAGCACTTAACATCAGCATCTCGAATGTGCGTTAATGCCTCCGCTTCGACCCATTTTGTGAAGTAATTTGTCGCGACGATCAAGTATCGCTTGTTCCCTGGGGCCCTCGGCAATGGTCCTACGATATCAAGTCCCCACTGGGCGAACAGCCAGGGACTGGTAATGGACCTTAACTCTTCGGCAGGCAGATGGGTTAACGGGGAGAACTTCTGGCACTGTTCACATTTCTTCACATAGCATTTGGCATCAGCTCTCATTGTCGGCCAATAATACCCCTGTGTTATAGCTCGATGGGCCAAAGAGCGCCCGCCAGAATGGGCACCACAACTGCCTTCATGTATTTCAGTCAGAAGCTCTTCAACTTTGTCCAGGTGTACACATTCCAGGTATAGACCATAAAGGGATTTTTTATAAAGATTTCCTTGCAGATCCAAGTAGTATCGCAGGGCTTTGTTTCGCAGCTTGTGCGCTTCTTTTTTGTCCGCTGGGAGCTGTTCGGAAGACAGGAATGCAGCAATGGGGTCCATCCAACTCGGTCCTGACTCTATGACATTGACCTGGATTTCCTCCGAAGGGCCAATGCTTGATTCCGGGATGAAACCTACTTTGATGGTCCGTTTAATCTCTGAGTTAATGGCAGAGGCTAGGCAAGCTAGGGCGTCTGCATGTGTGTTCTGATCATGTGTTATCTGATTCAATTCAAGATGGTTAAATTTGGCAAGCAAGGCGCTAGCCGATTTCATGTAAGCTGCATATTCCCCCTTTAGCTGATTGATCACCAATTTTGAATCGCAAAATACCAGCAAACGCCGAGCACCCAGAAGGTGTGCATTCCTCAAACCGACCAGAAGGGCTTTGTATTCGGCCTCGTTATTTGATGCATCGAAGCCGAGTTTGACGGCCTACTCAATTATTGTGCTGTCGGGAGCCATGATTACTACTCCGGCTCCGCTGCCCCATTGATTGGATGATCCATCACAATACAACTGCCAGATGTCCCCAACATAAATTCTCTAGTTCGGCTTAGGTCGAACTTCATCAGACTTGAAGTCGGCAGGACCCCCAGTGAGTTCGGCCACAAAGTCGGCAAGCACTTGTCCTTTGATTGAGGTTCTAGGTAGAAACTGAATATCGTACTGGCCGAGTTCAAGAGCCCACTTTGAAACGCGTCCTGATGCTTCCGCACTGGATAGTACTGATCAAAGGGGGTAATCTGTTAGCACCCCGATGCTATGCCCCTGGAAGTAATGCATCAGTTTTCTTGCCGCCATGACTAGGGCGAGGATGAGTTTTTCCAGCGGAAGGTAGCCTGTTTCGGCGTCGACCATTGCCTTGCTCACATAATATACTGGCCGCTGCTTCCCCAGCTCTTCCTTTATCAGTACAGCGTTGACGGCCCGGTCGGAATACCAAATAAGGTAGGTAGGTTTTGAGTGGAACTGATCGGAGGTGTTGTCAAGAGTGGAACTGATCGGAGGTGTTGTCAAGAGTGGAACTGATCGGAGGTAGGTTTTGAGGCCGTTGAAAGCAGCTTCGCACTCGGCGGACCATTCAAAAGCCTTGCCCTGCCGTAGTGTATGAAAGAATTGTCGGCAGCGGTCCGTGGAACGACTGATGAACCTGTTAAGTGCGGCAGCCATCCCCATTAACTTCTGAACCTCCTTGACCGATCGAGGGTAGCCGAGTTCCAGGATTGATATGATTTGCCTTGGATTGGCTTTGATTTCTCGATGGTTGACAATGTATCCCAAGAATTTACCAGAGCCGATCCCAAACGCACATTTGGAAGCATTCAGCTTCATTTCATATTTGCGTAGAATGCCAAATGTCTCCTCCAGATCGGCTATATGGTTCTCCTCTTCCTTGGATTTGACCACCATGTCGTCAATGTACACTTCCATAGTGTGGCCGAGTTGCTCCTTGAACATGGTGCTGACTAGTCTCTGGTAAGTTGCCCCTGCATTCTTCAGACCAAAAGGCATAACCTTATAGCAATAGGTTCCTCTTGGGGTGAGGAATGCAGTTTTGTCTTGGTCCTCCGGATGCATGGCAATTTGATGGTAGCCTCTGTAGGCATCGAGGAAGTTCATACGCTGATGATGTGCTGTAGCATCTACCAGTTGGTCAATCCTGGGAAGAGGAAAACAATCCTTGGGGCAGGCTTTGTTTAGGTCTGTGAAATCAACGCAGACTCGCCAGGTCCCATTTTTCTTCTTTACAACCACAGTATGTAGTGTAAGTCACTTCCCTGATTACCCCGGCGTCAAGCAACCAGTCAACCTCTTCAACAACTGCGGCAGTGTGCTCTACGGCTGATCGTCGGCTTTTCTAAATGATCGGCTTGCATTTAGGGTCAACATTTAAACGGTGTTGCAAAACAGACGGATCTACACCCGGCATCTCATATGGAGTCCATGCAAATACATCAAGGTTTCCGAGCAAGAAGGAAATTAGCTGCTATCTGTCGGCTTGATTGAGGGAGGCACCGACCATGAAGAACCTGTCTGAGTTGCCGTTGTTTTCAACTCGATCTAGGTCTTCCATGGCCTTTTCATTTGGGAGCCGGCCAACATCGTCAAGGCTCTCTCGATCTTTTACCTCAATAGAGTTCACTTGTAACTCCTTTGGTGTCTTTTGAGCAAGGAGATAACATGCTTGTGTCGATTTTTGAGAGCCACAGATTTGCTCAATGCCGCGTTCTGTCGGGAAGCGTAGCAGCTGATGATAGGTGCTTGGCACAGCCTGCATAACATGCAACTAAGATCGCCCCATGATGAGATTGTACGGCGATGGTAGCTTGACAACCAAGAATTCCACATCCACTATTTGGGAGCCCGCTCGAACGGGTAGTGTGATTTTCCCCAATAGGTACTCTAGATTGGCGTTGAAGCCAAATAGTAGAGAAGGGGCCAGAGAGAGATCCGATTCGGAGAAGCCGAGTTTGGGGAATGTCTTGTAGTACATAACCTCTGGCATGCGTAACTCAATTACCAAGGGATCGATGTGGGGAAGTGTCACTCCGGCCAAATCTGAATCATCAAAAGCAACGCTCGCAGCTTCATAGGGCTATTTAGCCGGAGTGAGTTGATTATGAGGGTCGGGATTCGTCTGAATTGTGTGCACCGCGGATGACATTGGCAGGCTGTATATCATAGGGATCACACCGATCAGAGGGGAATCCTGTCTTAAGGCTATCGTTTTGGTTGGATTGCCCTTTCGGACGTACTGTTGTAGCCGACCGTCTTGTACCAATTCCTCCAAGTGATCCTTCAATGCATAACAACTCTCAGTATCATGGCCATGGTCCTTGTGATACTCACACCGTCTATCCCGTCTTCTCGTGTCGGGAGGTCCCACCATTTTGGACGGCCATTTGAAGAACGAAAGGTGTTGGACTTTGGACATAATCGCGTTGATCAGCTCTGTCAACTCCATATATTTCTTGTCGGCGCGCCTTGTGCGCCTGCTATCAATTTGTAGTTGTTCATTTGCTCAGTGGGAGCATTGGTCGCTTGATCGGCGGGAATCTCGTCTCTTATCTCGTTTAGCCTGATGCCGTGGTTCAGGGCTCTGAGGTGGTACAAAATTTATTGGTGTAGACACCCCATTTTTGACCGTCATCAAGACTTGGACGTCGTCGTTTGAACACTCGATGATCATCCATGCTCGTGTTTATTTTGAGTTCCCGAAGGTCTCGGCTACGCGCCTTGCCTTAGGATCTCTCAACTTGTCTGTTTTGTGCTTGCTTGTCAACCAAGGACTTGTGTTTTGCTTCTGAGGGAAGAGGGTGGCTTGTTGGCCATCCCCTCAACCCATCGGCTAAGGCATTGTGCCATCGGCCATGTTTTCTTGCCATCGGCCATAAGTGTTGGCCGATCGGCACTATTTTTGGTCGATCGGCCATATTTTTGAGCTGAGACCTTTCCATCTGCTTTTTGCAGATATTTTGTGCCAGCTGTGACAGCTGTTGAGCACAATTCTCATCCCCCATACACATGCATGGAGGGATTGCATTCAAGACTCAAGCTTGTTCAACAAGCTTGAGAATTGAAATTCTATAAGAAGGGAGCCTCCCCTCCCTTTGCTGAGGTTCTGGAATCTTGAGATACATGTTCTATATATTTTACCTCTCTCTCTCCATTTGCTCTTATTTGTGTCCAAAAGTGTAAAATCTTCACACTATTGCACACAAACACCTACTAGAACACCATCCCTTTGTTGCCGAGGTACTGAGGAGTTGGTTTTAGTGTTCTTGGACTGTTTTGGTCAGAGAAGAGTGTTGGAGTTGTGTTCTTGAAGGTGTTCTTCAAGGGTGAGTCAACTTCCTTTTAATACCTTATTTTTGCTTAAGCTTTTAGACCTACTTGCATATTGTTTTAAGCTTAACTCTAAACTGTAAAAAGTTCTGATTTTTCATGCTTGTGATGTTTGTTTAAGGTCATTTTTGTGTTGGGGGTTGTCTACCCCCTCTTAAGCCTTGTTTGGCCTTGTTTTGTGCCTTCCTTTTTGAGCTTTGGAACCATCTTGTTTTGACCTTCTCACCACTGAAATCTAGAGGATTTTCAGTGATGGAGAGGTGTTTTTGAAGTCTTGAATAGGAGAGGAACACCCCCCCTCTCCTTGTGTCTCATATGCTTGTATAAATGGCTCAAAATAGTGGCATGTTTGCTTAGCATGTTTTGGCCCCATTTCAGCAAATATTTGGTGTTATTTTGCCATGTTATACCTCTGTTTAAGGTTGGTTTAATAGCCTCTTACATGCACCATGCACTTGTAGTGTAATCCTCTCTATTGCCTTAACATGCATCTTGTGTTTGGATCATCATTCTTGCATGTTTTGGCGCAACTCAAAGAAGCTTTTAGTCATGTTTTACCATGCTTGAGCTCTGTTTCATGTTATTTTAGTCATGCATGCACTGTTTTGTATAGCTTTGGTTCAATCTAGCTTGTTAGCTTTGAGTGTCCAAGTCATTAACATGCATTGCTTAGACCATTTTCATGATTTGGCATCATTTCATATATGATTTCAGTCCATGTAGTGTAGCCACACACTTGCATTTGTCACCCTTTTGATGTTTTGGAGGTTTGGTGTTTTATGCCTTAAGAGTGGACCATTATGCATGCCTCTATGCTTAGGCCTTTAGGATGCCATCTTAGTGGGTTTTTGGGCTTATTTTGACATGTCATAACTCTGATTTTTATTGGTTAAGTCATGCCATGTTTGCTTTTAATAGGTGTAGTGTAACACCCCTTGTTAGCCTTGCATGCTTCATGCTTTTGGTCTTTTGTTCTAGCTTGTGTTGGTTAGGTTTGAGCATGCTTTTGGTCTTGTATTGACCTACCTTGGGACTATTTTGGTTGCCCTTAGCCCTTTGGGGCTTGCCTTGCATGGCCATGGTTTAAGTCCCTTTGTTAGTTTCAAACTTTGAGCTTTCTTGCATGTTATACTTGTGTTATATGTGTGATTTGGCATCATTCCTAACATCATTTCAAAGCATGTAGTGTTGTCACACTTGCATGCTTTTCGCTCTTTAAGTGCTCTTAAGAGTTGGTGTCTTCATGCCTTAATTCTTGGGCTAATTGGCATGCATGCTTGTCTTGCATTTCATGTCATCAATTCATCATTTTGACCACTGATTTGGGCATGGCTGAGGCCTGCCCATTTTGGTTTAAGTCCATCTTTGCATGTTGTTACATGCTTGTCGCATTGCACGTTGTTGCATGCTTGCTAGTTTGCATCTTGTTGCATGCTAGTCCATCTTTGCATGTTGTTGCATGCTTATCTATCTTGCATGTTGTCGCATACTTGTTAGATTGCATGTTGTCGCATGCTTGATGTTGGCATTGTTGTTGCATGCTTATTACATTACATGTTTACATTTTGCATGCTTGGTACATTGCATGTTTGCATGTTTAGGTTGCATTGCATTTCGCCTGCTTGTTTCCTTAGCCTTGTGTGCATGCTTGAGTCATATTGCATTTGGCATGCTTATGTTGCATTACATAGCATCTCCGTGTTGCATGCATTGCATTGTGTTTGGTTTGGGGTGTTAAGCCAAACACGAGGAACGAGGGACGTTTCATACTTGAAGTGATGAAACGTGCCTCAATTCTCGGTCACCGACCCTCTTGATCATGCATGATAGAGGTTAAGGCATTATGTGTTTTTGTGCATTTCATTCACATTGAATTGTGTGACTCGGCCTCTTTGACCATCATGCATCGAAATGCGTGATTGATGGCTTGAGAGTCGAGCACTACACTCCTTTGAGTCTCAAACATGATAAGGGGTGTAGTTGCACAACATTTTCTTGCAAATGTATTGCCATGCCTCTGTTTGTACTCTGCTGCAACAAAAGGAGCAGTCTGCAGAAAGAAATGGCCGATCGGCTATCTGGAGTGCCGATCGGCTAACAATTTTTGGTTGATGGACTCAAAAGTGGTCGATAACCCTTTTCCCTTAGCCGATGGCCATAACTCTTGGCCGATGGCCTCTCAACATGTCCATGAGGTGGTTCAGAGGCATCACAGAGATTTGTACAGTTTTTCAGAGGTGCAAAACAGTGCAAACAGAGGCAACATGAGGCATGGCAACAGATTTTCGAGCGAAGCCAATCGAGCATGTATGTGTCCCTCTTCTCAAGGCCATTTTAACTGCTTTGTATAGTTAGTTAATTTGTAATAATTAGTTGTAGCTAATTTCCAATTTGGTTATGTAACAATTAGTCTAACTAGATTATTAGATTTGTTAGAATAGCCTAGCGTAGCTAGCTTGTATTATTCATTCGAACCCTCCGTCGAGAGGGCGAATTTTGTAATAAGTGTGCGTGTGTGTGATGTATGTCTTCCAACCCCCATTTCTTTCTCCCTTTTACTTAACCGCTTACGATGGTTAGTTCTAGGTCATGTTTTGATTAGCATCCTTATGCTTGCATGTTTGCATTCATTCATCTGTCTTGCATGCACCGGGCTCGGCGCATCATACTAACTGCATTGTATTTCAATTCCTACTTGAATACATGATTATCAAGTTGCATCTCATATGTCATTTTAGAATAGCCGAGCCTATTTCTAGTTGCATTTTGCATGTGTTGCATTAGCCATCTTAACATAAACTAGGATCATGCATGATTACTAACTAGTTGTTGTTTTGGCTCGAAGTACTAGGTAAGCTTTTATGCTTTAGCATCTTGCATGAATGTGAGTGTTGCCATGATAGCATGCTTGCCATGAGGTTAACTGCTTATGTGATTAACTGCCTGAATGCCTGTGGGTGAAGGTTAGATTACTTGAATTGAAACAATTCATTGAAATGCGAGTTTTAAGCCCACTTGAGAGTGGCAAATCATGCTTTCTAAGCCCACTTGAGGGTGGCAAAATCCACGTCTCAGCCTACTCGCAAGTAGCACCTTCAAACCATTTTCAAACAAACAAACATGAGATGTTTTGTTCCAACTTAGGCGATCTAGGCTATACTTGTATGCTGCGCGCATCACATAGTAATTCTAGGTTAATAACCGGAATAAGAACATATATGTTTTCAAAACAAAATATCATGCTTAGTACAGGCCGATCTTTGATCGGGCGAGCAGGGGTGCTCATTGCATGACCTTTCCCTCTCGTACCCAAGTTCCTGAGCCGAGGCGACTTTGGTGATGACGGACACGTGGCCTTAGGCATAAGTCAGGGTTTCCTAAATTCCCCCAAAATAAAATATTTAGGTGGTGACTCTGTATCTGGCAAAGCAGTCCATGTTTGGCACTTCTTTATTAAAATCAGTTTTCCAAAACAATTTGCCGGATTTGGACTATTTGGTGATTTATCGGTCTTCCATTGTACTTTGCGAGATTAGATTCTAGGGCTGCTCGCGGGTCGGTTTTGGCCGGGTGCGGGTCAAAACCGACCCGACCCGCACTTATGCGGTTGGGGAAAAATGGACCCGCAACCGCCCGCGATGCGGTTCGCGGTTTGTGCGGGCGGGTGCGGTTCGGTTTGCGGTTTAGTTTTTTTTTTTTTTTTTTTTTTAACTTAAGCAAATTTGACATTTTTTGTTACTTTCTAAACACTTTTTTTTTTTAGAAGAGTTATAAATTAAATTACAAGATATACAATTCATGATCATAATAAATAGTCCACATGTTAGATTAGATGATATGGAACCATGCTTGAGGATAGTAATTAATCTTCCTCCTTAGCTTGCAAAAACAAACCCTTAAAAGTCAAACTAGTAACACTAATTTAAATATGCAAAAATAAACCCTTAAAAGTCAAACTAGTAACACTAATTTTAATAGTGGATTAATCTTCACTGTTTAGCTTTTAATATGCAATAATGTGATAATAGAATGACAATTCAAAATATCATATTTAACTGTGTCTACTAGACTAATGGAATATAATGATTTTTTTTTTATATGTATAAATAAAAGTAAAACTCGTAACACTAATTTAAATATCATTAGATCATGATAATGTATATAAGTGTCCATATAATAAATTTTACTTTCATCCAAAATGTAAAAATAAAAATAATAACTAGTTATCTCCATCCATCCAAAATGCAAAAAATAATAATAATAACTAGTTATTTTTTCTTAAAAAAAAAAAAAAAAACTGCGGGTTGCGGGCGGGTCGGGTTCGACCCGAACCCGATCTTTTGCCAATTTCTTGACCCGCACCCGCCCGCCTACCTACATCGAAACCGCCCAAAACACTGCGGGTAGGGTAGGGTCGGGCGGTTTGTGCGGGCGGGTGGGTTTGTTGCCCAGCCCTATTAGATTCAGAACAGTGACACTTGAGTCTAAACTGTAGTATGCTAATAAACAAAACAGATTTTCGCGCCACTTCGCAACGCAGAGCCGAGACGTTCAGGCACGTCTACAATTGGCTGAGCAATTTCAGAAGGGGTCGTCTTGTTGGCCACGTTTTCGGCTTTAACCCGCAAGGCCTCATCCTCCACCTTGCAGTATTCCTCAACTTTCTTCATCAACGACCAAACTATTTTGGGGGGTCTTCTAGTCAAGGAACTGCGGATAGCACTGTCAGGATGCAAACCCATTTTGAAGGTGGTGATGGCCATGGAGTCGTTGGAAGCGTCATCAATAAGATTAAAGCACTCCCAATAGCGCCAAATACGCTCGTAGTGTTTCTCCTGGCTGGATCTGCATTACCCAGAGAGAGTCGACTTGTTTCGGCTAGACCACGTTACCTAGCCCTGAAGGATTTCTGTAATTGATGAAAGCTTTTGATCGAAGCCGGCTCCAGTTTATAATACCACCTGACAGCCAACGGTCCCAAATTGCTGGGAAATATTCGGTACATGAGGGCCTCGTCGTCTGCATGCAATGTCATGGCTTGCTTGTAGTGACGGATGTGATCGGTGGGGTCTGATTTTCCATCATAGAGAGTGAATGATAGAGATTTGAACTTTTTGGGCAGAACCGCCCTTGCGATCCGTCGCACAAAAGGATCATGCTAGTCTTCTTCATCTGAACTATTTCTTCTGCGCTTATGCCTTATACGTAGACTCTCTTCAGAAGAACTGGAAGTTTTAGATCGTCCCTTCTTCTTGGGCTCCGGGGATAATGAGTCGGAGTCGTTATCAGTGTCTTGTTGTCAGGTTCGAGGTCGTCGACCACCTGCCCTCAGAGGTCGTTTCGAATCTTGGCATACAGCTTGTTTGGACTTCGCCACTTCCAAGGTCAAATCCTAACGGAGACGTTCGTTCTCAGCGATCATGTTCTCCAACCTCTGTTCGTTTTGCTTTGCTTGTTCCAGGATCGCTTGCATTGCCTCATGCTCTGAAGTTGAGGGTGAGGCGAAGTTCAAAGCGCATCTTGCGGGGATAGTCTCCGGTCCAAGCATGTTTGTTGGAGTGAGGTCGTCTCTCTGCGTGGTTTCATCAGTGACTATCGGAGGGTCTTCCGTTACGCCCGCCATGGATGTGTTTGAGTATTCCCACAGACGGTGCCAATTGTGGAGAAGTGGTTTGGAAATACTCTTCAGATCCTGGGGGACGCTCGTGATCCTTAACTAGCCACCTGAAAAAGAATTAACACTCCGGTCGAGGGTGCCGGAATTAGCACTCCGACGGACAAGTTAGTCTCTACTCTCTCTGGATTACTTGTATTTTAAGTTAAGCATACTAGTTCTCACATACATTCCTCTAACTGATGATCCTATATTTATATTACTCTCTTTCTTGGGCCTCGGGACTGGGCCCACTTTCGATTTGCCGTATAACTATTTATTCGGCTTCGTTTGCAGCAAAGCGCTTCTCACTCGGCCCCTTAATCAATCGGCTATCTGGCTGAATAGGGCGGGATTTAAATTGCGGGACGGGGTCGAATGAAATATATATGGTTCGACCCAAGTCCAACCATTCGGCCTCTTTATGACTCCCAAAATTCAGCCCCCACGGGCGAGATTCAAAAATATGGGGGATTGTGTGTGGAACTCCATTTTTGAAGTAAAGGGTGTTGAGTAACACATCAGTGTTTGGTGTTGAGTGTAGAGATTTATCAAGTTGATTAATCAATTTGTTGATATTAGGGTTTGGTTGACAAGTAGTTACCTTGATAAAAGCTTGGGCTTGTGTATAAAGGTTGATAGGTTATGGGTACCTTGGAATGATTTTGCGAGCGTTGAGTCTAGTGTAAGTGGTTGGGAAGCTTGTGTGAGACTTGTTTTGGATTAGTGGAAAACCTTCGCTTAGGGTAACGTATTGTAGATTCTTCGTTTATGTATGCATTTGCTTCGTGTAGCTGATAATTTATGATAATGATTATAACATAATGAAATTGCAAAATTGTGGATTTTCTTGTGCCTTATTGTGTTGCAAAATCGTGGATTTTCTTGTGCCTTATTGTGTTGATAGAACATTTGTTATTTTTATTAGCTGTTATTACAGAAATGTTACATTTTATGTTGGTTGTGGCATTACCACATGAGTGATGGGTGTTGTTGGATGGCAGTAGAGGTTCATCGATTGTTATACTCGAAAGGAATTGAAAAATGAATTTTTCCTAGTGTTATGGAATTCTAATGGCTTTGTTAAAACAGAAATATTAAGGATTTAATTTAATTTAAATGGTATGAGGAATTTCAATTAGTCCTTGGCAATTAAATTATGAATGGTTATGTGTTATGGGTAACACCTTGTTTTCGAAAAATGTTTACAAAATTTTTGAGTTTCACATGGAAAATCCAGAAATATATTTTGATTATGAATGGTGAAAATTTGAGCATCTTTTGAGAAATGTTTTATATACAAGAGAGTTAAGCAATAAGGGAATTTTTTTTTTAAACAAAGTTTTGCTATCGTTTGTTTTACTTGGGATGATGGATGTTGAGTAGTGACTTCACTTGGATTGCTAGTCTTGTGTTTAGGTGTTTTGTTTTGAGGAGGGTTTGGTATTGTTGGGGCTTATTATGCCAGAGCGTTGTCCTTTGGGACGTGTTGTCGTGGTAAGTCCTCTTCTTTTGTGAGAGTTAATCGAGGGTTTTGTTGTGAGGGTAGTTTTCTTTTCCTAAGTGCTCGGGTGTTGAGTGCTCTGTGGTTGGTTTGCCTTGTGTTTTGGTGTATTCTTAATTTCGGGGATGAAATTTTCTAAGGTGGGGAGGTTGTAGCACTCTGTGCTTCTTGTTATAATAGAATTATGTTTGACTCTTTGATTATCTTGATTGAGAACCTTCTAAGTTGATATTTGAGCCTTAGTTGAGATGTTACCATAGTGGTTGGGTGAGAATGAATCAGAAAATTCAAATTAAATAATTGTTATTGAGTAGTTTTCACTCTTCTATCATTTTCTCTCTCCACACTTTGAATCTTGATGTAAGGCTAGAACCGTTGGAAACTTGACTTACAGGGCTTCAATTTGGGCATAAGAACGACCCTAAATAGAGTCCGGATGAGAGAGTTATGCCTATTTGAAGTTTGCAAATTTGTGCTATATACATAGTTTGCTCGAGCGCAACTTTCTTCACTCGAGCGAGCCATAGACTCTTCCCGCTCTGTTTTTCAAAATTGTATGAGATATTGGAAGCCTTGATTCTTCGCTCAAGTGCAACTTTCATCGCTCACTCAAGCGCAACTTTCATCGCTCGAGCAAACTGTTCAGAATCATATCTTTAAAAGTCACTTTTTGGGTCAATTCTCTTCACTTTTCACTCCCTTTTCTATCTCCTTCCGCCATTTTTGAGTTTTCAAGTTTTTTGGCCTTGATTTCATCTATTTCTACACATCTTTGACCCTAATTCCATATACCAAAATGTAGAGCTTGATGAGGGCTTCTATTTAATTTGAGAGGATCGTGTTTTTGTTGAAGTTGGATTTTCAGGCTTCTTCTCTTCATTGCTTGAGGCAGGGATTTCTTTGTTCCTTTTCAATACCTCATCTATAGATAGATATGTGGTAGATTTTATTGCATAAAAATCATATCCATTATGGATTTCTTTGAAAGTCATGAAAAGGGATCTAGGGTTTGTTATTTGTATATGAGATTGTTAAATTGATTGTTGTTTGGGTTAATTGGGGAGTAGTCTAACATGTTTATGTTGAAAGGGAGAAAAGACCCTAATTTAATATTTTGACTTGATGAATTAAAAAGGGGTAAAGTTGAATAATGTTTGTAAATTGTTTTATGGATTGAGTAAATGTGTTAATAACTAAAAAGGAGAATTAACTATGGCATTGGAATTATTTTGGATTAATCATATTAAGTTGAGTTGGGTTGTGGCTTTGATATCAATGGATTTAGTTTTGTGAAATGAAAAGAATGGATTGGGGATAAAGAGTGGAGTATGTTAACTTTGAAAATAAGAGAATTGATTTTTGAAAAGAAAAAAGGAAATCATAACACTATGTGAATTTCATAAATGAACTTGAGGTTGGATTATGAATATTTTATTTTACTATTGTTGTTGTTGGATTTAAAATCTCATGAGAGTTAGATTATCATAATACATGTGTTGAGTACATAGATTTAGAGGTTTTGTCCTTGGTCATCGGTGGAGGATGACATTGTTGTGTTGGATAGTTTATGTGTATGAATTATACTTGTGTTAGTTGTACTTTGTCATGTTATGATGATTGGTAACGTATACTGCGCTAAGAATGAGAGGTACCGTTACCTTCCAGCTAGCACCTAGAGAATTGGTTGCGCTTAGAATGAGAGGTACCAGTACCTTCCAACTAGCACTTGGAGAACTTGGTAGAGGTACCATTGTCTTCTAGCCGGTGTCTAGTAAATTGGCATTTCATTATGGAAAGGTGCATCCTTGGCTTACCGTGCTTAAGGCAGGTAAGGCAGAGCTTATTTATCATTATTGTCTCAGTGTACCTGTGTATATCATATGTTATGATGGTTAAGGTTCAGGAAAGCCGAGTTGTCTTATATGTTGAGTAGATAGTTGTTGGGTGCTTATTGTTTTCGTTTTTCATGTTAGATGTATATATGTATATTTGAACGTGTTGGAAAATGATGTAGACCATGTGTTGAGTTTGTAAATAATGTGAAGGAAATCAGAGATTTATGAACATGTTTCAAACTCCAAAACAGAATAGTTGTTTTGAGACATTTTTGAAATGGAAAATGAAAAGGAAATGTGAATTGTCTATGAGTGTTGAAAGAATTGAATAATTTTGGGGAAAGTACTTATGTAAATATTCTTTGGTTATAAACCGTCACATTATTTATATAGTATGAGACTAAGCATTCATGATCATAGCTATCTGTAAGTCGTTATTGTTTAGGATCATGTTGGGATCTCTACTGGATTTTATGTTCATTCCATGTTGCTAACCCTTTTTCAGGTGAACGTAGAGAAGTGTTTCAAGATGAAGGATATTCTTTATATGTTGGCCATGTGTAGGGATGGCAATTTGAAACCGGCCCAACGGGGACCCGACCCCCCGTCCCCGAATTGAATGGTTTTTCCCTTAAAAATACCCCCGACGGGCCAGGGATGATATTTTAAAAAAATCCCCGATGATATTCGGGCCGGGGACGGGGATACATTTTCCAACCCCGACCCCGCTCCCGCCCCCGCCCCCGCCCTCGCCCCGTTCAGCCCCCAATCCAGTTTATATATGTATAAATATATGTATGTGCTATGTGTTTATATATATGTGTGTGTGTGTGTGTGTGTGGTGTGTGTGTGGGGGGTTTGGTGTGTGTGTGTTGGCAACAAACATAACAACATATCTGGCCCCTCTCTGTCTCTCTGTCTCTCTCTCTTACTCTCTCACACACAACCGCAGCTCCCTTACCGCCAGCTTCTTGTCTCCTTCTCACCGCCGACTTATCTCCCTCTCACGGTATCTCCGTCTCTCTCTCTCTCTCTCTCTCTCTCTCTCTCTCTCTCTCTCTCTCTCTCTCTTGTTTTTTGCTTTTGTTCTTCAGATCTGAAAAATGATAGAAATGGAGATGAAGATGAAGATATTGATGAAGATCTGTTGATGTTGTTGTTGTTGAGATCTATTGATGTTGTTGTTGTTGTTCAGATCTGAAGATGAAGATGTTGTTTTCTGGAGCTGTGTTTTTTTTTTTTTTTTTTTTGGCCGGGGATTTTTGGGGTCGGGGAAACCCAATCCCTATTAGGGGGCGGGGGTGGGGACGGTAGTGGGTTCCCCGTCGGGGATCGGGGCCGGGGCCGGGGACGGAGAGGGTGATCCCTGGCGCTCCCCCCCCCCCGGCCCCGTTGCCATTCCTAGCCATGTGGCCTTTTATTTTTTGGCGGAATGTCATTTTTGTAAAAGGGTTGGACCCTTCCTTTTATATGTAATGAGGTAAGCCTATGGGCAACTTATTCAATTGTAACTCATGTTGCGTTCATTATATATTCGAATGAGAGAACCTTTAACTAATTCTCCTTATTAATGTATTGAAGTTTCAAACGTTATCTCTAAAATTGTAATATAACACAGGATTTGGTAATGGTATTCGTGAATTTAAAAGTGTAGCACTTATATCCTTTAAAACTTTTGGGAAGTGTATTTGAATCCTTTATTTTATTTTGGGAATCTTTAGTGTTGTTGTATCTTGGTTTTGGAGGAGTACAAATCGATTTAAACTTGTTGGGATTGTTCGTTCACGCTTGTTTACATTGAAAAGTTGCTTGGGAACTTAGAAATCCTGTTTTGCGGCCAACACCAATCTTGGTGGTGTCAACACTTGCCTTTTGTTGTTGGCCTCAAGGGTTGACACCGGTCTGGAAAGTGTCAACCCTTGTCTATTGTTGAATCTGGAGTTGGCTGCTGAAATTTTGGGTCGACACCAGTCCGGGTGGTGTTGACACTTGCCTTTTGTTGTTGGCTTCAAGGGTCGACACCGATCTGGGAAGGGTCAACCCTTGTCTATTGTTGAATCTGGAATTGGCTACTAAAATTTAGGGTTGACACCAGGGGTTCCAAGGGTCGACCCTTGCCTAGTGCACACATTAGTGTCTCAACTTTTCTTCCTAAAGGATTGACACCTCTGTCTGAAGGGTCGACCCCTGTGTGTAATTTTCAGATTTTAGTCGATTTGGGCCGTACTTTTTGCAGGGTTTTGACTTGTTCTTTTCATTTGACTTTGGGGCTATTGTTCTATTAGTGCCTAGCCACTATAAATAGGTTCCAAAACACTTTCCTGTTATTACTTTTCCTTCTCTTTTCCTCTCGAACCGTGACTTCTCTCTTCTCTCTCTAAACTTAACTTTTTCACACTTAGATCTTCAGATCTACTCACCTAGAGCCATCTTTTCACCTTAATTCTTTGGAAAAGGTTGTAGATCTTGTCAAGGGCTTTCTATTGATCCAAGTAGTTGGTGGTTTCGTCGCCGGTGATTTTTAGGGATTTCTTACTCTTCTTCAATACTTCGTCTATAGATAGATATGTGGTAGATTTTTATTGCACAAAAGTGATGTATATTGGAGTTCTTTTTGAAAAATCATATGAGTGTGTAGACACCCCATTTTTGACCGTCCTCAAGACTTGGACGTCATCGTTTGAATACTTAATGATCATCCATGTTCGTGTTCGTTTTGAGTTCCCGGTCTCGGCCGCACGCCTTGCCTCAAGATCTCTTAACTTGCCTGTTCTATGCTTGGTTGTGGACCAAGAACTTGTTTGTTTTTGCTTCTGAGGGCAGAGAATGGCTTGTTGGTCATCCCCACACCTCATCGGCCTTGGCTTGAGGCCACCGGCCCTGTTTTGTTGCTACCGGCCATTGGTGATGGCCGGTCGGCATTTTTTTTGGTCAATCGGCCATATTTTTTGGTCGGGACTTCTTTTTTGCCTTTTTTAGGCATTGTGCATGCTAGCTGTGCCAGCTGGAGCACACATACCCGTCCTCCATACGCGTGTATGGAGGATTTGCACCCTTTTGCTCTAGCTTCTGGAGGAAGCTTGAACCCTTTGCTCTAGCTTCCTCAAGAAGCTTGAGCCTTTGTCTTAGCTTCCCCAAGAAGCTTGAAACTTTGTTCTAGCTTCTTGAGGAAGCTTGACCCCTTTGTCTTAGCTTCTCCAAGAAGCTTAGGCCCTTGTTTTGTTCTATAAAAGAGGGCCTTCCTTCTCCTTTAGAGGGGTTGAGCAAATCAGGGATATACATCAGAGATATATATCACATATATCACTCCCTCTCTATATCTTCCTCTCTCTCTCCATTTGTGTGTGAAATAGTGTTCAAAGGTGTGCTTTTGTTCTTAGTTTTGCACTAAAACACTTAGTGTTACACTATACTTCGGTTACTAAGGTGTTGAGGGACTGGTTTCAGAGTTTTTAAGTTGGCTTTGATCAGAGGAAGGGGCTGGGGTTAGTGTTCTTGAAGTGTTCTTCAAGGGTGAGCACTATTGCTTTATATTTCCCATTTTAGTACAAGCTTTTAACCTATCTTGCATGTTGTTTTGAGCTTTATGTATAACTGATAAAAGTTCTGATTTTTCATGTTTAAGATGTTTCATTAAGGTCTCTTTTGTGTTTGGGGTTGTCCACCCCCTCTTAGGCCTTGTTTGGCCTTTTTTTGTGCCTTTCTCTTTGAGCTTTGGGACCCCTTTATTTCGACCTTCTCACCACTAAAATCCAGAGGATTTTCAGTGGTGGAGAAGTGGTATTGAGGTCATGTATAGGGGAGGGACACCCCTCTCCCTTTGTGTCTCTTTTGCTTGTGTTTTTGGCTCATAAAGGTAGCATGCGTGCTTAGTCGATTTTGGCTCCATCTCGGTGGGTATTTAGTGATATTTTGTCATGTTATACCTCTGTTTTAAGTTGGTTTAATGGCCTCTTTCATGCATCATATGCTTGTCTTGTAATCCCATGTTTTGGCCTAACATGCATCATGTTGTAAGGTGGCATTTTAGCATGATTTTGGTTTGGTTCCAAGAACATTTTAGCTCTGTTTTGCCATGCTTAAGGTCTGTTTGGTGTCCTTTTGGTCATGCTTACATCGCTTTGTATAGCCACCATGCATTCAAGCTTGTTAGCCTCGGGTGTGTGAGTCATTAGCATGCATTACTTTGACCTTTCTCATGATTTGGCATCACTTGAGATCATATTTCAGTCCATGCTTCATGCTCGTATACTTGCATTCGCCACCCTTTCAATGCTTTGAAAAATTATGTTTAGGCCATTGTGCATGCCTCCATGTTTAGATTATTTAGCTTCCATATCAGTAGGTTTTGGGGGTTATTTGTTCATGCTTGACCTCTGATTTTGGTCCCCTTCCCCCTTTGGAACTTGCCTCATGTGGTCATGGCTTGAGCCCCTTGGTTAGTCTCAAGTTTTGGGCTTCTTTGTGTGCCTTACTTGCATGATTTGAGTGGCTTGGCATCATCCTTTTGCATTTTTTTTTCAGAGTTTAACATGATTGTCTAATGTCCATGTTTGTCATCTTTTAAGTGTCCTTGAAAGTTGCCCCTTCCATGCTTAGGTGATAGGCCCATTGGTATGCTTGTTTGTGTGCACATTTACCCATCATTTCCATTGCACTTTGGCTACTGTTTTGGGATTGGCTGAGGTCTTCCCATTTTGGTTTAAGCCCATCTTTGCATATAGTTGCATGTTTGACATGTTGCATTTGTGTGTTGTTGCATGCTTGCATTATACCATGTTTGCGTGTTTATTATATTGCATGTCATTTAGCTAGTTGCATCGCATAACCTTGTTGCATACTTGGTGTGTTTGTGTTACATTAGCTTAGCTTGCATGTTAGGTCGCATTGCATTGCATCTTGCATGCTTAGCACATTGTACATTTGCATGTTTAGGTTGCATTGCATTTGGCATGCTTTGCTAACTTAGCCTCATATTGCATACATGAGCCATTTTGCATATTTGAGCCATATGGCATACATGCATTGCATTGTGTTTGGTTTGGGGTGTTAAACCAAACATGAGGTATGAGGTGTGTTCGTACTTAAAGTGACAAAATACGCCTCAATCCTCGGTCGCCGACACTCTTGATCCCAACATGATAGAGTGTGTAGTATTCATTTGTTTTCATTGCATTCATTTTACATTGATTTGCAAACTTGGCACCTTTGGCCATCATGCATCGAAATGCATGATTGGTGGCCCGAGGACCGAGAGCCATGCTCCCTTGAGTTCATTGCATGATAAGGAGAGTGGCTATGCACACATTGCCTTGAAAATACCTTGCCATGCACTGTTTGTCCTCCGCTGCAGCAAAACCAGTGTTCTGCAGGAAGTAATGGCCGATCGGCCACTTTCAATGCCGGTCGGCTACCAAAGTCTAGCCGGTGGTTCCACTTTTGGTTGATAACTGTATTCCAGTGGCCGGTGGACTTGCATTATGGCCAGTGACATCCCACGGTGCTATGGGAGTATTCCAAAAGCATCACAAGTATTTTCACAGCTCTCAGAGGTGCAGAACAGTGCTAATAGAGGCAACAGAGGCATGGCAACGGGTTTCCGAGCAAGGCAAATCGAGCATGCATCATCCAATCATTCTCAGGCGGAGCTGCGATGGCCTTTTGAATTTCATACTTAGTTTATTTTGTAATTAATTTGTTAATTAATTAAGGGACTGTAATAATTAATTAGATAGAGTAGTTAATTATCAATTGGGTTTGTATTATTCTTTCGGACCCTCCGTCGAGAGGGCGAATTTGTAATAAGTGTGCGTGCGTATGTGAATGTCTTCCAACCCCACGTCTTTCTCCCTTTTATTTACTAGCTTATGATGGTTAGTTTAGGGCATATTTTAATTAGCATACTTATGTTCGCATGTTTGCATTTATTCATCTGTCTTGCATGCACCAGGCTCGACGCATCATGCTAACTGCATTGTGTTTCAATTCCAACTTGAATACGTGTATCGAGTTGCCACATTTCACATGCCATTCTTAGAATAGTCAAGCCTATTTTAGTTACATTTTGCATGTGTTGCAGTAGCCATCTTAACATGAACTAGGATCATGCATGATTCCTAACTAGTTTCTTGTTTTGGCTCGGAGTATTAGGTAAGTTTTTATGCTTTAGCATCTTACATGAGTGTGATTTTTGCCATGATAGCATGCTTACCATGAGGTTATCTGCTTACGTGATATAACTGCCTGAATGTCTGTGGGTGAAGGTTGGGTTGCTTGAATTGGAATAATTCGTCGAAACCCGTGTTTTTTAGACTACTTGCGAGTAGCAAACTTCAATCCATTTTCAAAACAAACAGATATGCGATGCTTTGTTCCAAATTAGGCAATCTAGTCTATACTTGTCTGTTGTGCGCATCACATAGTAATTCTAGGTTAATAACCGGAATAAGAACACATAATGTTTTCAAAACTCGATATCATGGTTAGTAGAGGCCGATCTTTGATCGGGCGAGCGGGGGTGCTCACGAAGTGACCTTCCCTAATCGTACCCAAGTTCCCAAGCCGAGGCAACTCTGGTGATGACGAACATGTGGCCTTAGGCACGAGTCAGGGTTTCCTAAATTCCCACAAAATAAAATATTTTGGTGGCGACTCTGTATCTGGAAAAGCAGTCCATGTTTGGCACTTTTTTTCTAAAAAATCAATTTTTCAAAACGATTTGCTAGATTTGGACTCTTTGATGATTCATCGTTCTTGCATTGCACTCTGCGAGATTAGATACAGGAACGTGACATTAAGTCCAAACTGTAGTAAGCCCCAATGAACAAAACGGGATTTGTCCTGGGACATTCGGGGACGTCTACAGAGTGATATTTAGGGTTTGTTACTTGGGGGTTGGAAATCATTATATAAATTGTTGTTTGGGTTCTTTGGGGAGTAGTTTAGCATGTTGATGTTGAGAGTGAGAAAAAGATCTAATTTAATATTATAGACTTAATGGATTAAAGATGAGAGAAAGTCGTGTAATATTTTGTGCTTGATTATATGGATTGTGTAATTGTGTTAATTGATAAATGGGTGGACTAACCATGCTATTGGAATTATTCTTGATTAATCATGTTAAATTGAGTTGAGCTATGGCTTTGACATTCATGGATTTTAGTTTTCTAAAACAAAGGGAATGGATTTTGGTTTTGTGAAAAAAGAAGAATGGATTTAGTTTTGCAAATTAAAGAGAATGGATTTTGGATAAAGATTTGAATATGTTAACTTGGAAAACAATAGAGTTGATTTTCATAAGAAAAAGAACCATGGCATATTCTAAATCTAGAATTGATGCTTGGGGATGTATTTTAAAGCTTTTGAATATCGTTATTATCATTATTGTTGGGACTTAAGGTCAAGTGAACATCGGATTATTGTATTATGTGTGTTTAAATATTTATGCTTAGAGGTTTTGTCCTAGGTCATCGGTGGAGGATGATGTTGTGATATTGAATAGATTATGTGTATGTAGTACACTCTGGTCATTTATATTAGTTAAATTATGTCATGGTTGGGAATGTGCTTGTGCTTCGAATGAGAGGTACCATTACCTTCCAGTTAGCGCCTGGAGAATTGGCCACACTTAGAATGAGAGGTACCAGTACCTTCCAGCTAGTGCCTAGAGAACTTGGTAGAGGTACCATTACCTTCCAGCCGGTGCCTGGTAAATTGGCAGAGGTACCATTGCCTTCTAGCTTGTGTCTGGTAAATTGGCATTTCATTATGGAAATGTGTATCCTTGGCTTACCGTGCTTAAGGTAGGTAAAGAAGAACTTATTTATCACTATTGTCTCAGTATATCTGTGTATATTATGGGTTATGATGGTTATGGTTCATGAAGGCTAACTTGTCTCATATGTTGAGTAGATAGTTGTTGGTTGCTTGTTGTTTTCCATTCATATTAGATGTATATATGTATGGATATGAATGTGTTGGAAACTTTCTTTGGTTTAGTTTTTGAAAACTATTTTATAATTTTGGGTTTTTCATAGTTTTGATTGATTTTCATTTCATATTTTTTAATTCTTAGTGATAGTAAAATTTCTTCATATTGTATATATATAATATTTTTTAGATGTATATCCAATCTCAATATAATTAAAAAATAAAATATTTGTGAAAAATTACTAAATACAAATAAATATGAATATGTACTGATTTTTTGTATTATATTCATATTTTCTTGTATTTAAAATATAATAATATTTAACATTAAAAAATTTAAAAAAAATTACACAAATAAAGTAGTTTCTAAAGGTATTTAGATTAAAAATTATATTATATTAATAACAACAGCAATGGGAAAAAAGAGAGTCCTAACGGAGCCATTAAAGGACAGGATTTGACGGTATCTAAAAGTTACTACTTGTAAACTTTTCTCTACTGATATAAATTAATAAGATACCCAGAATTGTATTTAGAATTTTACATAAAATTTGTGGTTCAAATTCATTCTACATGTGGATCCACCACACACCAGTTGAATCTCAACCACACTTCTTCATCTATGACAATTTTCTTGCTTTGGATTCATTCTACATATATATCTCATAATACGCTAACTAAATCTCAACATTACTTCTTGATTCAAGGCAATTTTTTTGACAAATTTTCATAGTAACTAGACTTTTCTATATATAGAATTAGAACAAATTCCAATCACACATTGACGTTTACAAATTAAAGTTCTGGGTGCATCTTTTAATTTCTCTTAAAACTTATTTAACTTTCAACTTCAATTTATGAGAAATCATTCTATTTGAATTGTGTTTCACTTTAATTTCATAAATTCATTATCACATTCACCAAACCATAAAATTCTTGTTCATTTGAAACTTTGACGGAAAAATATTTTTTTAATTGTATTTTGTGTTGAAGGTAGTTATAGTTGGATTGTTTTTCTTTGGGTTAAGATTATTATAATTTAATATATATATATATATATATATATATATATCAGGTTTCCTAAAATTTCCCATTAGGTTAGAACTCTATCTTAAAGTTTTTATTCAAAAATAAATAATTTTTGTTCAATAAGCGATATGCATTATTTTGTTCATGATTCCAAAAGCCTTGTGGATTTGCTTTAGGAAGTATTTTCAATTTCTTCATATTTTATAACAGTAAGTCAGGTGATTCTATTTGAACTCAAATAATAACTCAATATGCCTAATTAAAATTTAAAATTTTAATTCCTATTATATCCAAATATAAATTTACTAATAAGGATAATACATATTAAATCTTAAAATAAAATATTATTTTTTTTCTCACGGTACGTCCAAACCACTTGTACGAAGAGAATAGGTAGATAGTAATAAATCTCAGATGAATAACTATAATGAGAAATCTATTTAAAGGTTTTTGAAATGATTTTTTAAAGTGGTGTAATTTGAGATTTGGATGTACATTGAAAGATAATTTGGGAAAAAGCATAGGGTATATTGAAAGTAAATTATAACTCTAAATAATTTAATGGAAGTGTATTGAAAAATTGGGCGTACTTAATGATTTTGTCACGCTTCGAAATTAACACAAATAGATCCATCACCTTCCCATTTACATTATCTTGTTTCTAAATCAACCCCTCCAATGCTTAGTATATATGTAAGGAATATAACACCTCAACATAGACAACATCATCAATCTCTAACATGTGTATTCACTAAATATCAAAAGATTTACAAAATATATTCCACTTGTGAGTATATATTCAACATTCATAGAATATGAATCTATAGCATGTGGCACAATAGTCAAGCACAAATTAATGCCCTAAAGGGCTACAAATTCCAAGGTTTAAGCCTGGTTACACAAAAGTGATTTTCAAACCCATACATATATAGCCCTTGGCTTATCAAAATAATTACAACAAAAGAAAAGAGCCTCGTGTTCTTGAAATATATTCCATGTCTCTAACTCGACAGGATCGCCACATCATTTCCTGTACAAAGTCCAGTAGGAAAATTTTAACAAAGTATATGTATTTTATATAATCTCCTGAGATGAACGCATATGCCATGCTATGTTTAAAAACATATATCTCTATCTTTTGAAACTTTTGTGCACAATGCTATCTTGAGAATTTAACAATTTAATAATTTCAATGTAGTTCAAAGGGAGCGGTAAATACGACTTAGGTAATCCTTAGATTGGTGTCTACAAGTAGACATAACAAGCACTCCCAATCCCACTTTACCGGTTGCTAACCAGAAGGCACGTGGTACTTTCTCCACTCGTGTTTTTGGTCTTTCACCATGGACTCTCAGGCCAACTTAACCAATACCAACTACACCCCCTATCCAGACTTACCAACGTATTTACCCCAAAAACAAATCAATATGATCTTGTTTCACAAAACAATTTCCTTTCTCAAAGCAATACTTTTTGTAACAACCCCTTTCCGTGATTAGCCCATAATCCATAATTCAGAATGCTAATGAAGTTTTAAGCATAAGATTATATGTTAAATGTGCATTTTATATGTGTTTTGAATACCTAGTTGCTAGCTGTTGGAATATCTGTTCAGAATTTTGCTTTGTTCTGTTAATTCAAGGCCTTATCGGTAGCCAAACATGAAATTGACAATTTTATATGTTATTTGGAATTTTTAGAATGCTATGGTAAGTTCAATTAGAATTCGATTCGGAACCAAATACTTAGAATGAATTAATTATTAAGTTAGCTCTAATCACAATTAATTAGCTAATACTAATCAGCCTATATAAGGCTCATTTCACAACATTCTACACATTGCTTCATCATCCTTGACATCAAGACAAAAACGTGAGTGAGAGAGAGAGAGAGAGAGAGAGAGAGAGAGAGAGAGAGAGACTTGATTCTAGAGTGAGAAAAAGGAATATTGTAGAGAATTTGAAGGATTTGAGAGATTAAGCTTCAACACTTTCCAATTCAAGGCTTAAGGTAGGAATTCGACTTTTCATTTATGAATTGAGTTAAATAATGTAGGAATTCATGAAGCATAAGTGATTAACAAGAGAATTGAGTGAAGGAAGAAGAAAAGAAGAACACTCCATGCATGCATGCATAATTCACCATGTTTTAACATTGATTTCCAAGAATTCTCTCATGCATGTCATTATTTTAACTTGGTTTTGGAAATTCATCATGTTGTATGTCATTTTGTCTTAATTAATCATGTTTTCAAAGTAAAGAATTTGGATGATTACATGCATGTTCATACCATGCATAGAAGAGCATAGTTTTGATTTGATTATGAAGAATGGACTTGCTTTTGGGCTTTGATTTTTTGAATTGAGCTTCATTTCATGTTTTTCTACAAGTTTTTAAGTGTTTCTTCAAGTTTTGGCTCAAAAGAATCTGTTTTGGTACTATGAAATTGGATTTTGAACTTGGAACAGCAATCTGGAAATTTCAGATTTTGGTCGCATCGCTTGAGTAACCAAAGCTTCGCTCGAGCGTAAATTTTGAGCTCTCAGAAGTTTTGCAGAGTTTGATGGATGTCTCGAGCAACTGAAAGACTGCTCAAGCGACCACCCTTTATTTTCGATCTTGGCTCGAGCGACCAAGAAGTTGGCTCAAGCATGAAATGAGAGCTCCCATTACTTTTGCAGACTTTGCAGAAAGCTCGAGTGAACTACCCTATTTTCTAAAATTTTGCATAATGTTTCAAAGTGTGTTATTGCATCCCCATTCCATCTTAGGCATTCTTAAGCCAAGGTTTAATCCATGTTAATAAGGATATAAATTAGAAACACACTAAGAAAGAAACATAATAAGACAAATATTTACAGAGTGCATGTTTTGATGTTTATCTGTCATGTGTTATGTAGGTCACACGCCGCACTATGATCATGTGTTATAAGGAGCCAACTGTGAGTAACAACGTTGTAAAGTTATGTTCAAATTATAGTTATTTTTTGAATGATATTAAAATCTGTTTTCGAAACGACACTGTTTACGGAACGAATGATTGTCCTACTTTATGAACTGTATTCGTGGCATCCATAGCATTTGTTACTGTTACTATTATTGAAACTGCTATAGAGATCTCTGTCAGTTCCAATATTTGGAACTATTGCTTACTATATTGATGGCCATCAGTTATAACTATTCGGTCTTATGACCTATGGTATTGTTTTCCTATTGGATGTACCACGTATGACTACTATGATTTCAATACGAATAATAAGTTATGAGATACTGATTGAGAAAGTGGTCAACTGATAAAATTGACTATTTTTATTTCTATTCAGACATCATTCATAACCTCTTTACACAGTTGTTATTCACTGGGCTTTACCTCATTGTTGTATATATATATGTAGGTGATCAAGTACAGGACCGGACTTGGAGGTGTTGACCTGAACTTTGTTTTGTCAAGCCAACTTATATGCCTCACTTCGAGGTTCCAACCAGGTCAAGCTTCATGGCTTCTAGGGTGTACTTAAGTTTACCCCTTTTGAGTTTGTATTCAAGTGTTCTGAATGCTATTATGACTGTTGATAGGACAAGTTTTGTTAATGGGATTTAATCCCTAGATTATATTTTTGTTTTGTACTTAAGCTTGGCATGGACTTATGAGTATACAAGTGTAATGTTTGACTTGTTTGCATATATATATATATATATATGTAGCGAGAGAGAGAGAGAGAGAGAGAGAGAGTGAGGTTTGTTTTGTTTCATTTAAATCTTCACAGCTTATTGGACATTTCATTAAATATTTACAGGCTTCCGCCAGCCCCTATTACTTTATTATTGTTAAGCAGGCCTTTGGTAATCTCGGATTACTGGCCGATCACTTCTCTAATCCCTTGGGGCGGGGGTTGGGTCTTGACACTTTTCCAATGCAATATCCAAAATCAGTTGTATCAATGATAAATGGAATGACGATGCAAATGTCTAATGTAATAATAAAGCTCCATGTAATAATCTCAAAAATGCCAATTCGAAAGGTAATGATAATGAAATCAAATGCCAATACAATGTATTTCTATATCAATGCCTTGAAATTTCTCAATTCATCCACACAATCCTCCATTGTGATCAAATTCCAAGAGACAATATAATAATATCAACATTCATGTATTCTCCATATGTTAGACGTCATTTTCTAAACTTGGTTTTCCAAGACAAACTAAAGATAAGTTTTAAAATCAACTATTCTCATTCCTTCACAAAATTCCCTCATGAGATACAATCATAGGAATTTCTTCATCATTTCTTCACATAACAATTTATCAAGCATAATTTTCACAATACCTCAAGTTTTTCCAAAATCCCCAAATTCTAGGGTTTCCATCAAAACAAGGTTTTTGTTCCATTTTTTGAAAAGATTTTTCCAAAACAACACCCACACCTTAGAACATAACTCATATTCTCAAAAGTTTCGGGAAAAATAGATAAAATCGTCTTCTAACATCATCTAGGGTTCAACAACCCAAAATCATAACTCACATGTAACAAATGCTTCAAACAAGTATAATCTTGCAAAAATATATATATATAACTCAAAGATTATCCCTACCTCAAGCTTGGGAGATGAAGAGGAAGAAAAACCAAGAACTCAAAGTAGACAAAAACAAGATATAATCAGTTACAAATGTAGCCCTCATTGATTTGGTGTAAAAAGTCCCCCTCAAACTCTTAAAGATTTGAGCTAAATCCTAGAGAGAAATTAAATTTGGGTGTGTTTGTAGAGAGAAGGGATAGAAAAGATGAGTATAGAGAGAGAAATGTGAAAATCTGAGTGCATCTCGTTTTTGGCATCAATTTTGAGAAAGACAACGCGAATTTAGAGACAAACGCGCTGAAATTCACACGAGTGATTTCAAGTCCACACAAGCAGAATTTCCAATCTGCATGAGCAGAAATTTTTGCCTCATAGATAGATTACTGTAGAGAGCTGTCTAGAAAATTTCACCAAAATCCGCTCGAGCGAGACCCAAAATCCGCTCAAGCGGTTTTCTACCTAGAAAACCCAAAAAACTCTATGATGATCCACTCGGGAGGCTTCCAATTCTACATGAATGGTTTTGTCCAGCAAACTAGAGTTTTATTTTGCAATCGAAAACAAGTTTCAATGCTCAAAACTCAAAATTTTGAACCTGGAAAAGTTAAAAGAGGTTAAGTAGGAGTAGAAAGGGGATCTTAAATACCCAACACGATAAACAAAACATCAAAAGAAAAACATACTACCTTACTACACAATCCTATTCAAACCCAAGACTTGGGACATCACAACCTCCTCCCCTTAGGAAATTTCGCCCCCGAAATTTGGTTACATCTCTCACCAACACCTCCAAAGAACAAGATCAAAACAACAACAAGGTTCCAATTGGTAACAACCACACTAATAACAAAATGAATCCATAATAGCAACAAATCAATTATAGCATGGAAATCTCAATCTCAACAACATTTTACCATCATTATCAAAAAAATTCCATGGACCAAGGCCACAACCCAACAACCAGTAATATGATAATCATAAGCAGAGGTTCAACAACAATTGTAACAATCCTACAATAGTTCTCATGCTTAAAAGACAATAACAATCTTAACAACAAATGGTTTTACAATTTCAACTATATATTTTCAAACACAAGAGAAAATTTACAATCTAGAAGAACTGAGCATTCTCAAATAAATCTAGATACTTGGAGTGGCTTCTACCTCCCATTCCCAAGTTGCTTCCTCAATCCCATGGTGCCTCCACAACACCTTTACTAACGGTATGGTCTTGCCCCTCAACACTTGTTCTTGGGTGTCTACAATTTGAACCGGTCGCTCTTCGTATGAGGCATCCTCATCTACCTCCAAATCAACCCAATAAGTACATGTGAAGGATCAGGTTCATACTTCCTAAGCATAGATACATAGAACACGTTGTGAACCGTAGAAAGCTATGGCGATAAGGCCAAATGATATGCCACTTCTCCAATCCGATCTAAATTCTCAAAAGGTCCAATAAACCTTGGAGACAACTTTCCACTCTTACCAAATCTCATCAAACCTCGTCTCGACGAGATTTTAAGAAATACATGGTCACCAACCTCAAAAGATAGCGGTCATCTTCTCTTATCGACATAACTCTTCTATTGGCTTTGAGTCTTAGCTAACCTCTTTCGAATGAGAGCAACTTTCTCAATCGTTTCCCTAACAATCTTTGGGCCCAACATCAGTGCATCACCCACCTCAGCCCAACAAACTAGTGACCTACAAGGTTGACCATATAAGGCCTCAAAAGGTGCCATCTCAATACTAGCCTGATAACTATTATTATAGGCTAACTCAATCAACGGTATGTGCCTCTCCTAAGACCCCTTGAAATCAAGGATACAAGAACGAAGCATGTCCTCCAAAATCTGAATGCTACATTCTGAGTACCCATTGGTCTGAGGGTGATAAACGATGCTAAAGGTCAACTTAGTTCCCAACGCCTCTTGAAGGCTTTGCCACAACTGGGCCATAAAACGAGGATCTCTATCTGAGACAATGGTCATAGAGACCCTATGAAGTCAAACTATCTCTCTAATGTACAACTCGGCAAAATAATCAACTAAGTTGCTAGTGTGCATCGGAATGAAGTGCGTAGACTTAGTCAACCTATCAACAATCACCCAAACAGCATCATTGCCCCGTTGTGTTTTAGGAAGCCCAACTACAAAGTCCATGGTAACATGCCCCCATTTCCACTCAGCTATAGGTAAGTTTTGTAGTAAACCCGTTAGCTTTTGGTGCTCAGCCTTCACTTGTTGACAAGGCATTTCAAAACAAATAGGGCAATATCACGCTTCATACCCCTGCACCAAAACTGGTGACTAAGATCATGGTACATTTTAGTGCCTCACGGATGTACAGTAAGGCATTAGTGATGAAATTCTCAGAGTACATCCTCTCTACAAGATTTCGGCACAAAAAAAAAGTCTAGATACCTCACACTCAAAACCGAGTGTATGTTCAAACCCTTCTCTTCCTTCATGTTGGAGATCCTATCACAGATTGTCTTCACCTCACGGTCACCCTGTTGTGCCTCTATGACTCTACCAATCAAGGTAGGTTGAGCAATCAATGTAGCACTCTGAGTTTTTCTTCATTGCTTGAGCGATGGATTGGTTGCTTGAGCAGTCTGTCGAGTCTTCCAGTATCTTTGTAGGTCTGCAAAACTTCTGGGAGTTTGGTGTTTTTCGCTCGAGTGGTACTTCTTACGCTTGAGCAACCTTGGCTCGAGTGGTCCTTCTTGCACTCAAGCAGTGTGCTTCTGTCTGTAAACTTCTGAGAGGATGTCTTTGTGCACTCGAACGGTCACTTTGTTAGCTCGAACGGTGCCACTTTTTGTGTCTGTTCACTTGAGAGGTGTTTTGTTTGCTCGAGCGGTCTGTCCATTTTCAGCAACTATAAAACCCACTTTTAGTTACATCTAGATCACTTTCCTCTCTCTTTTCTCTCTTCATCTGCCATTGTTGAGCTTCCAAGCTCTTTCCACCTGGTTTTCATCTACTTCTATCCATCTTTGACCCATAGTCTGTTAGACCAAAATGTAGAGGGTCATGAGGGCTTCATTTTAATCTGAACGGAATGTGTTTTCGTCGACATGCATTTTTCAGCTTTGTCACTTCAAGAGGTAGAGATTCCTTTGTTCCTCTTCAATACCTCGTCTATAAATTGACATGTGATAGATTTTATTCCACAAAAAGCATGTTCATTATGATTTTTTGAAAAGCATATAAAGGGAATCTAGGGTTTCAACGTTTAGAGTTGAACTTGTAAAATTGATGGTTGTTTGGGTTAGTTGGGGAGTAGTTCAATGTGTTTATGTTGTGAAGAAGGGAAAGCCCTGATTTAATAATTTGACCAAACAAATTAAAAAGGGTAATGTTGAATAGTGTTTGTGTTTTGTTAATATTGAGTTGTGTTATTGTGTTAATAGCATAAAGGGAGAATCAACGCTAGTAATGGAATTTATTTAGATTAATTATGTGAAGTTGAGATATCCATGGATGTGGTTTTATTGAAATGTAGAAATTGGTTTTTGTAACGAAAAGGATTTGGGCATGTTAACTTGGAAAATAAAAGAGTTGATTTTGAAAAAAGAAAAAAAACATGGCGTATTGTAAGTGTAGAAATGAATTGGAGATTGGATTTTGAAACCTTTGAATATTGTTATTATCATTGTCATTGGACTTAAGGTCAAATAAGCATTGGATTATCATGTACATGTGTTTAAATAATTATGCTCAGAGGTTTTGTCGTTGGTCGTCGGTAGAGGATGATATTGTGATATTAAATAGATTATGTGTATATAGTACACTCGAGTTATTTATGTTTGTTGAATTATGTGATAGTTGGAAATGTACATGCACTAAGAATGAGGGGTACCATTACCTTCCCGGTAGCACCCGGAGAATTGGTTGCACTAACAATGTGGGGTACCAGTACCTTCCAGATAGCGCCTGGAAAACTTGGCAGATGTACCATTACATTCCAGTGGGTGTCTGGTAAATTGGCAGAGGTACCATTACCTTCCAGCAGTGTTCGGTAAATTAGCGTGAGTATTGGAAAGGTGTCTCCTTAACTTAACGTGCTTGAGGCAGGTAGAGCATTGTTGGGTTTCTCGTTATCATCTCGGTTCTATTTATGTGTATCATGCATAGCGATGATTATTTTATAGAGGATATCAGTTGTCTTATATGGTTATGAAAGAAACATTTATATGTATTATCTTTATGTTCATTTGGGATGTCGTTATTTGAGAATGTAAATGAAATTGGTGTAAGTTCGGTAATTGGAGAAGATGTATTGGGTTTTATTATTTGTTTCATAAACCGATTGTTGTCGGGTGAATTTAAAATAGAAAGGTAGCAAAAAGAAAGAAAAGCAAATGGTTATGTTGTTGAATAAATTGAATGTTTTTTTTTTTCTAAAAGTATCTATGTAAGTGTATCTTTGTGTATAAACTGGCACATATGTAAATGATATGACATAAAGTATTCATGATCATAGCTATCTATAAGTTGTTATTGTTTAGGATCAGGTTGGCATCCCTACTGGACTTCTTGTTCATCCCACTTCGCTAATCCTTTTTCAGGTGAATGTCGAGAAGTGGTTCAAGATCGAGGATCTTCTTTGTCTGTTGGCCACGGGGCCTTTTAACTGTTAGCTGAATGCCGTTGTTATAAAAGGGATAAACCATTTCTCTTTTATGTAATGATGTAAGCCTATGGACAATTTTATTTAATATTGTCACATGTTGCACTTATTTCATATACGAATGAGAGAATTTTCATTTACTTATCTTTATTAAGATATTGGAACTTCAGTCTGCTATCTCTGAAATTGTTTATAATAATGATTTGGTAATGTTATTCGAATAATAAAAGTGGGGCGTTACAACTTGGTATTAGAGCGAGCCGGTTTGAATACTTTGGGCTTGTGGGGAGTGGTTTTTACCACATCAGGTTTGCTATTACAGACTTGACTTTCTTCGCGCCCCCTTTCGGAGAGCTCGAATTGGTCCTACAGTTTGGACTCCTGTCACGATTCTGAATCTAATCTCACAAAGTGCAATGTGAAATCGATAAACACCAAAGAGTCCAATCCAGCAAATCATTTTGGAAAATTGATTTTAGATCAAATAATGCCAAAACTGGACTGCTTTGCCAGATTACAGAGTCACCACCTAAATATTTTATTTTAAGAAAATTTAGGAAACCCTGACTCGTGCCGAAGGCCATGTGTCCGTAATCACCAAAGTTGCCTCCGCTCGGGAACTTGGGTACGAGAGGGGAAGGTCCTGAAATGAGCACCCCTGCTCGCCTAATCAAAGTTTGGCCTCTACTAAGCATGATATGTTGTTTGATAAACACATGTGTTCTTATTCTGATTATTAGCTACCTTTACTATGTGACGCACACATACAAGTATAAACTAAAATCGCGAGAATTTGAACAAATCAACTCATGTTTATTTTCGAAAATGGTTTGAAGATGCCACTCTCAAGTGGGCTAAAACGCAGATTTGCCACGTGAAGTGGGCTTAAAACATGATTTTGTCACTTTGCAAAGTGGGCTTAAAACTCACATTTATCGAATTGTTCCAAATCAAGTAATCAAGCCATCATCCACAGACATTCATGTAGTTAATCATTTAAGCAAATAGCCTCATGCCAAGCATGCGAAACATGGCAACACTCACACTCATGAAAGCGTGCTAAAGCGTAAAACTTACTGAGTACTCCAAGCCAAAAACAAAAGCTAGTTAGAAATATGCATGATCCTAACTATGCTAAGATGCCTAATGCAACACATGCAATAATGCAATTAATAGGCTCGGCTACTTAATCATGGTATATGATACAATTTGAACACCATGTGATAAACACGTATTCAAAAAAGTATTGAAGTAATGATGTAATTCGAATGATGCGCTGAGCCTTGATGCATGCAAGACAAATGAATGATATAAACATGCAAGCATATTTGTGCTCATCGAAACATGATCCCTAATCTAACCATCGAAAGCAGATAAATAAAAGGGAGAAAGACATGGGGTTGAAAGACATGCACACACGCACGCACACTTATTATAACATTATGCCTTCTCGAAGGAGGGTCCGAATGAATAAGCTAAGCTACACTAAGCTAAGCTAATTATTACAAAACGAACTAATCAACTATTCTAGCTAATTAATTTTTACAACACAATCGAATAACTAGTTATGCTAAGTTAATTAAAATATTACAAAACGAATTGAATGATTAGCTATGCAAACTAACTAGTAAAGCAATTTAAACAGCCTCGAGGGACGAGGGATGCATGCATGTTCGGCTGCTTCCTCCCGAAAATGCTCTTGCCTTGCCATCGGATGCCTTTGTTTGCGCTTACTGTGATCTCTGAACATTATACCAACTTCCAGAATGCCTCTGCTCCAACACAGGAACACATTTGCACAAACATTGACTAGTGGCCGGTCGGCTACAAAAAGTGGCTATCGGCCACCTTAACTGGCCGATCGTCTAGTTTAAGTGGCCGGTCGGCTACTTCAAGTGGCCAGTCGGCCACCCCTTTTTCTGGACTTTTGCTTTTGCTGCAACAGAGAGCAACAGAGGCAAAGCAATGCATTTTTCAAGAAATGTGTGTACTGTCACCCTCCTTATCATTTCTCAAGCTCAAAGGAGTGTAGCACTTGGCTCTCAAGCCACCAATCAAGCATTTCCAATGCATGATGGCCAAAGAGTCAAGCTTGTACAAGCTTAATAAATGCACAAATAAGACTCAAAGGACCACCACCCTATCATGCATGATCAAGGATGACGGCAACCAAGAAACGTGACAGGTTTCATCACTTTGAGTATGAAACGTCCCACATTTCTTGTGTTTGGATTAACGTCCGATCCAAACACATGCAATGCAACACAACATGCTTAACTTGCTCGAGTTTTACTTGTCATGTTTTGTTTGCACATTTTACATTACCAAATCATTCTTTAACCGGTTAAGTCCAAGGTGAGTGTCCTCTAATGAGAGAGGGGTCAACCAAAGGATGACTTAAGACATGAGAGAGATCATGCCATTGGTTAGTAGAAACCCTCAAAAGAGGATTAAAACCATTGAGCACAAGCTCTATCTCAAGCTTAAACACAACCTTAAGGTTAACCAACCCTCAAAACAAATGGAAAAGTGAAGAAATGAGGGAGGTTACAGATATTTCAATGCTGAAATGGCATGAAAAATGATACTCCAACATGCAAGCTACTCATGCACAACATGTTCAAAAGCCAAAAACACTAAACTAGTGGAGAGCACTACACTAGAGGCATGCAATACCAAGCTCAACTGACCAAACCAGCTCAAAACAGAGAAAAAACATGCCAAAACAGTGGCTAAAATATGCTGAGATTGAAGCATAAAAGACTAGAAAAACATGCTCACATGTTAGCTTGCAAACAAGACTCAAAACACAATTCTCAAAAGCAATGAAAGAGTGAAACAAATGAGCATGTGACGGAGCTATAAACACTGAAATTAAATGTTAAATGACACTACAACATGCAATCATTTCAAGCAAAACATGTTTAGAGGACTAAAACACTAAACTAGTGAAGGCATTTGCACTATAACTATACAAAACATGGTTCATATGATCAAGGCAGCCCAAAATAGAGCTAAATCATGCCAAATCAAAGCCTAAAACATGCCTGAATTAAGCTAGGTTAAGCCATAAAAACATGCTACCATAGGATGCTAACTAGGCATGGAAGTGAGACACAAGAAGGGGAGGCTACCCCCTCTATTTTTGGACTTCAAGACATACTTTTTACCACTAAAATAACTCTAAATTTTAGTGGTTTACATGGCCAAAAGGTTTGGTTTGAATATGCTAAAAGATTATGCAAGAAGCTTCACAATTAGGCAACAAGAAGGGTAGACAATACCTTTGCACAAAATGATCTCAAACCAATATGTTAATACACAAAAATCAGAGTTTTTTTTAGTTAAAAACCAGGCCAAAAATAGTGTAAAAAGATGGCAATTCAAGCAACTAAAACAAAGCTTACAAGGTAACTCTTACACCTCTTGAAGCACAGCACTAAACAAGTCCAAATTCTAGCTCAAACCAACCTTAAGAGATCAAACTAGGCCTCAAAGAACTGCAGCTCCAAGATGAGGATGTTTGGTTAAGGATCTCTTTGCAAAAGTGTAGAGAATTCTCACTTTCAAGCACAAAATAGAGAGAGAGAGAGAGAGAGAGAGAGAGAGAGAGAGATAGAATTCTAGAGAGAGAGAGGGGAAATTTGCTCACAAAATATCCAACCTCCTCAAATGGAGGAGAGACCCCCCATTATATAGAAATCCAAGCCAAAGGCTTGTATTCATCCCTCTATACACATGTATGGAGATAGCATTCAGTTATCAACAACTGTCACAGCTGGCAAAGAAAATATCTGAAAAAGTAGAAAAATGGCCGTCGGCCACTTTAGGTGGCCGGCCGGCCACCTCACCTAGCCGACCGACCACTTCAAGTGGCCGACAAGGGGGAAAAGTTGCTGACAAGGCCCTTCCCCCCTCCAAGCAAGAGGCACCAAGGTTTGGTCCAAAAACAAGCACAAAACAAAGAGGGTTTAGAGACTCAAAGACAAGGCGTTCCGCTGAGAACTTCGAGCACTCAAAACGAGCACAAACAAGCACAATCATCGAGCGTACAAACGATGACGTCTAAGTCTTGAGGTCGGTAAAAAATGGGGTGTCTACAGCTATACATGGTGAGGACATTGCATGTCGTTAGGATAAGTGTCAGGATTTATGTGTTGCATTTATGTGAGCATGGGATTAAGTTTTTAGGATAGTACTTGTAGTCGGTGAACTTGCTTTGAAGTCATATCGGGAAAACGCCTGATCAACGTGGTTTTTGATGAGAATTCCTTGAGAGTTTTGGGACGAGTAGTTATCCTTGTGGACTTGATTTGATTATGTAACTAAGTGTTCAATTGTTTATCTGTAGTAGAACTATGTGTTTGGAGGTTAATGTGTCTCGTAGCCTAAAAGTGGTGAGTGTGTGTTTGTGTGCCTCGAGGAAGGGTTGTGGTGTGGTCACTAAGTTGGTCTTGTTTTGATTTTTATAGGATGTGTACACAAGGGAATAGAGGACGAGTTGGAAATAGGAGTGCCGGTAGAGGCACAATGGTTCCTTTAGCACTTGCCATTGCAGTGTCAGCTATCGGCGAGGATGTTGCACGTGAGATTGTGAGAGTGGTACATGACAACGGGGCATACCCTCAAGCTTACTAAGGAGTTTCTTTGTTCCAATCCACCGGAGTTTGTGGGGGAGACTAAACCGTTGGAGGTAGAGGATTGGTTGGAGTAGATTACCAAGACTCTTGATATGCTCAGAGTCAAGAATAAGGAGTTGATGATTTCTTTGGCGAGTTTCCAACTGAGGGGTGACGTAGGGTATTGGTGGAAGCATGCTAAGAACATTGTAGGTAACACATAGGTTGCTTTTACCGAGGCCTTTTTGCCCAAATACTTCCCTCATTTTGCTCGGCAAAGGTTGAGGTTTATTGAGTTGCGCCAGGATGTTACTCCTTTGGCACAGTTTGAGATGCGGTTTACTAGTTTGTCGATATTTGCTTCAGAGTTGGTGGCAAAAGAGGAGCATCGTTGTTATGAGTTTCAGAGGCGGTTGTGTGATGATATCGGGGAGAAGGTAGTTGAATCTCTGTGGAAGAATTACTATGCTCTAGTTGAGGTGGCGACCCATGTGGAAGCCATGATTATGAGTGCTGGTCAAGTTAAAGAGGAGACCATTTCAATGACTCCTACGATTCATAAGCGCTCTAGGGTCAGTAAGAAGTGGAGGCGAGCACATGCTAAATCTCAAGCTCCGTCCTTGTCTTCGTCGGGGGTCTCGGACTCGTCAAATGGGAAGCGTAGTGAGGTTCAGGCTTCAAGCCAGTCTCGAAGTGGGGGGTCTACTGTTTGTTTTGATTGTGGTCGTCTGGGCCATGTTAGACATCTCTATCCTTTGCATGTGAATTCTTCAGGTGTTTCAGATCCTAGTCAGACACAGTCTCTTCAGTTCAGTCAAGGGCGGTACCGATACCAAACTCGTGTAGGCCAAGCTTCGAGAGCTTCGCGAGGGTCGACTTTTCAGTCATTACAGTAGTATTACCCTTGAGAGGGGCTTTTGTATTAGAGGCCGGTGGTTTAATATTTGAACTTTTGTTGTCGACTGATGTGTTATTGGGTGTTGAGGCATCATGGTACTATGTTGTATTTATATGTTGTTGTTGTTGGTTTGTTATTCCTCATGTGTTGGAGGCCCATGATAGATGTGTAATGAGAAGTCCTTAATGGGATTGGTAACCGTTATTGTTTTTTGAAATTATCATGCGATGGCCTTTGAGCCTTGGTTTGTTTGGGAGTTAATTATTGAGAACAAGAAATCTGTGGATGGTTGTAGTTAGGGGTGTTATATGGTGGAGATGAGTTATGAGGTTCGGATGTGTCGAGTGTAAGAGAATGTGAGTCTCAGGGTTTGTGGAATTGGTCAGTTATATGAGAATGTTTCGAGGGAGTGTGAGATTTGTATGTTGGGGGCAGTAAGAATGGTACTGTTTGTGATGTTTAGTGTTTTGGTTTTGTTGGTTAGTGAATTCATGGTGGTCATATTGATTGTAATAAGGTAATGTGTGTGTGTTGAGGTATTATTATATATGAGATGAAGTTTTGAGAGTGAAAGAAGAATTCCGTGGGCAAATGCTAGAAGTATTTCTTAGGATGAATGACGGTTGTGTTCTTGTGTAGTGAGTGTGGCATTGGTGAAAATTCTTTTGTGTTCAGAATTAGGTGATTGCCGTTGACCATATCGGTCTAATGTTTGAGACATTAGGATGTGCTTATCATATAGATATAGACGTGATGATTTACTTCAGGAACCATGGGGGTATGGTTGAGTCTAGAGGAATCTAGAGTGGTTCAAGGGGGTATTGGGGATTTGTATGCAGAACTCCATTGCTAGTGATGGTGTTGGGTAGCGTGTCACTATTTAGTACCGAGTGTCCAGTTTTATCGGGTTAGTTAAATGGTTAGTTGCTGTTGGAATATGGTTGACAAATAGTCACACTAGGTCTAGCTCGAAGTTTGGTAAAAATGGTTGTGAGCTTATAAATACCTTAGAGTGGTTGGCGAGAGTAGAATCTCATGTTTACGGGTGTAAAAGCTTGTGTGGAGCTTTCTTTGTATGGTGAAACTCCTTAGGATGGAGTAGTGTGTGTAGGGTTATTGTTTTGCATATGTGGCACCTCATATGAGTGATAACTTATGATGATGTCTATGGTAAAAGAGAATTTCAAGATAGTGAGCCTTCTTGTGCTTTGTTGCGTTGATAACGCGGTTGCTATTTCTATTAGAAGTTGTTATATAAATTTGGTATATATGTTTGTTGTGGCATCACGATAAAGGGTGATGGAGGTTATGAGATGACGATTGTTGAGCTTGAATTGGAAAATGATTTTTTCCTGGAATTATAGCTTCGGATGGCCTTGTTTAAGGGAAATGTTGTGTAGCTAATCTAAATTGTAAAGAGAAATTTCATTGTATAGTCCTGTGCATCTAACTTGTGAATGATTATGTATTTCGATTTACACCTTTGTTTTCAGAGAGTGTTTTATAAAACTTGTGAGTTTTGCTTGAGAAATAGAAAAAAAAAATGTATTTTGACTTTTAATTGGTGTGAGTCTTGGCACTTGTGAGAAATGTTTCATATTCTGGTGGATGATTTTCAAACAATCGAGAAAATGATGAATTTATATATATATATATATAAAGTTTTGTTGTCATTTATTTTACCTAGAATGATGAATGTTGTGGAGTGACTTAGCTTGAATTGCTAATTTTGGGTTGGTTGTTGGTTTGAGAAGTGCTTTGGTGTTAATGAAATTTGTATACTGGGGTGTTGTCTCTAACTTTTCCTGTTAGGAGTTTTCTTGTTCTTATCTGAGTTTAGCAAGACTTTTGTTGTGGGGGTTTCTTCCGTATTCTAGTGCTAGGCACTCAGGAGTGTGTAGTCGTGTTGTGATGGTTACCACTTTGTTGATGCTTCTATTACACGTGTGGTTGTTGTTTCTGTTTTGTCTCGCAGGCCCAATGAATTGTATGGGTCAAAAAGGCATCCGTGTTTTGCTCCTTGAGTTTTGTTGTCAGGTATCTTTGGGGCCCCGAAAGGTTGAATCGGGATCCAAGAATTTATCCCAAGTTTGGGTCCAGTTTTGAGTTGGCAATTGTGCTTCTGGTTGTGATTAAGTGATCATGTTTTGGCCTTATCTTTAATTTCGGGAACAAAACTTCCTAAGGTGGAGAAGTTGTAGCACTCTGAGTTTTTGTTCCTCGCTCGAGCAATGGATTGATCGCTCGAGCGGTCTTTCGAGTCTTCCAGTATCTTTTCAGGTCTGCAAAACTTCTAGGAGTGTGGTGTTTTTTGCTTGAGTTGTCCTTTTTGAGCTCAAGCGGTGTGCTTCTATTTGCAAACTTCTAAGAGAATGTCTTTGTGTACTCGAGCGGTCACTATATTCGCTCGAGCGGTGCCAGTTGTTGTGCCTGGTCGCTCAATCGGTGTTTTGTTCACTCGAACGGTCTGTCCATTTTCAGCAACTACAAAAGCCACTTTTAATCACATCTAGATCACTTTCCTCTCTCTCTTCTCTCTCCATCCACCATCATTAAGCTTCCAAGCTCTTTTTACTTGGTTTTTATCAACTTCTACCCATGTTTGACCCATAGTCCCTTAGACCAAAATGTAGAGGGCCGCGAGGGCTTCATTTTAATCTGAGCAGATCATGTTTTTGTCGCCGTGGGTTTTTCGGTTTTCTCTCTGTCGCTTCAAGAGGTAAGGATTCTTTTTTTCCTCTTCAATACCTCGTCTATAAATAGACATGTGGTAGATTTTATCCCACAAAAAGCATGTTCATTATGAATTTTCAAAAAGCATATAAAGGGAATCTAGGGTTTGAACGTTTGGAATTGAAATTGTAAAATTTATAGTTGTTTAGGTTAATTGGGGAGTAGTTCAACGTGTTTATGTTATGAGGAAGGGAAAGCCCTAATTTAATAATTTGACCTAATAAATTAAAAAGGGGAAAAGTTGAATAGTGCTTGTGTTTTGTTAATATTGAGTTGTGTTATTGTGTTAATAGCATAAAGGGAGAATCAACGCTAGTAATGGAATTTATTCAGATTAATCATGTTAAATGAGGTGAGTTATGGCTAGATATCTGTGGATGTGGTTTTATTGAAATGTAGATATTGGTTTTTGTAAAGAAAAATAGAAGAGTTGATTTTGAAATGAGAAAGAAACCATGGTGTATTGTAAATGTAGAAATGAATTGGATGTCGGATTTTGAAACCTTTGAATATTGTTATTATCATTGTTGTTGGACTTATGGTCAAATGAGCATTGGATTATCATAAATGTGTGTTTAAATACTTATGCTCACAGGTTTTGTCCTTGGTCATCGGTGGAGGATAACATTGTGATGTTAAATAGATTATGTGTATGTAGTACCCGTGGGTTATTTATGTTTGTTGAATTATGTGATGGTTGGATATGTGCATACGCTGAGAATGAGGGGTATCATTACCTTTCAGCTAGCGCTTGGAAAATTGGTTGCGCTGAGAATGTGGGGTACTGGTACCTTCCAGCTAGCGCCTGGGAAACTTGGCAAAGGTACCATTACCTTCCAACGGGTGTCTAGTAAATTGGCATAGATACAATTACCTTCCAACGGTGTCTAGTAATTGGTGTGAGTATTGGAAAGGTGTATCCTTAGCTTACCATGCTTGAGGCAGGTAGAGCGTTGTTGGGTTCCTTGTTATTATCTCGGTTCTATTTATGTGTATCATGCATAGTGATGATTATTTTATGGAGGATATTAGTTGTCATATATTGTTATGAAAGGAACATTTTATGTGCATTATCTTTGTGTTCATTTGGGATGTCGTTATTTGGGAATGTAAGTGAAATTGGTGTAAGTTCGGTAATTGGAGAAAATGTAATTGGGTTTGTGGGAGCCAAATTTCATCAGATCCATAGGGACGAATGAGCGTGTCCGGTCTGGAACGTAACCTCTATTCGGCACATACCCTAATCAATCGAAGAGCTAAATAAAATAACTAGTACCCCAGCCAGTAGAACAGAGGCCGAGTAGAGGTACATGTAACGGATCAAGGATGGGCCCAGCCCAAAGGCCCAAAGAGAATACTATAAATACGGGATCACCCATCAGAGAAAGATATGTGAGAATTATTATGCTTAACTTAGAATACAAGTAATCTTGAGTGAGAGACTGACTTGTTTGTCGGAGTGCTAATTCCGGCACCCCCGACCGAAGTGTTCATTCCTTTTCAGGTGACTAGCAGAGGATCACGAGCACCCCCCAGGATCCGAAGAGTATTCCCAAACCACTTCTCCACAATTGGCGCCGTCTGTGGGAATACTCAAACACATCCATGGCGGGCGTAACGAAAGACCCTCCGATAGTCACTAATGAAACGACGCAGAGAGACGACCTCACTCCAACAAACATGCTTGGACCGGAGACCATCCCCGCCAGACACGCTTTAAACTTCGCCTCACCCTCGACTTCAGGGCATGAGGCAATGCAAGCGATCATGGAACAAGCAAAGCAAAACGAACAGAGGTTGGAGAACATGATCGCTGAAAATGAACGTCTCTGTCAGGATTTGGCTTTGGAAGTGGCGAAGTCCAAACAAGTTGTACGCCAAGATCCGGAATAACCTTTGAGGGCAGGTGGTCGACGACGTCAAGCCTGACAAGACGACACTGATAACGACTCCGACTCATTATTCCCGGAGCCCAAGAAGAAGGGGCGACCTGAAACTACCAGTTCTTCTGAAGAGAGTCCCTATATAAGGCATAAGCGAAGAAAAAACAGCTCAGATGAAGAAGACCAGCACGATCCCTTTGTACGACGGATTGCAATGGCAGTGCTACCCAAGAAATTCAAAGCACCGTCCTTCACCTTATACGACGGAAAATCAGACCCCACCGATCACATCCATCACTACAAGCAAGCCATGACATTGCATGCAAACGACGAGGCCCTTATGTGCCGAATATTTCCGAGCAGTTTGAGACCATTGGCTGTCAGGTGGTATCATAAACTGGAGCCGGCTTCGATCAAAAGCTTCCATCAGTTACAGAAATCCTTCAGGGCCAGATTCATCACCAACGAGGTCCAACCGAAACAAGCCAACTCTCTCTGAGCCATGCAGATCCAGCCAGGAGAAACACTAAGAGCGTATTCGGCGCGCTATTGGGAGTGCTTTAATCTTGTTGATGACGCTTGCAATGACTCCATCGCTATCACCGCCTTCAAGATAGGGCTGCATCGCGACAGTGCCCTCCGCAGCTCTTTGACCAGACGGCCCCCTAAAACAGTTTGGTCGTTGATGAAGAAAGTTGAAGAATACTGTAAAGTGGAAGATGATGCCTTGCGGGTTAAAGCCGGAAATGTGACCAACAAGACGGCTCCTGCTGAAATTGCTTAGCCGTTAAATTCTGTAGCACCTCAAAGCCCTGAATCACGACACCGGGCAAAACGAGATAAAAGGCGGGATTCTCGCCGATCAAGTGACCAATGCTTCCACCGAGCAAATGAACAGCTGCAAGTCGACAGCAGGCGCACAAGGCGTACCGACAAGAAGTATACTGAGTTGACAGAGCCGATCAGCATGGTCATGTCCAAAATCCAACATCTTCCGTTCTTCAAATGGCCGTAAAAAATGGTGGGACCGCCCGACACTCGAAGACGGGATAGGCGGTGTGAGTATCACAATGATCATGGCCATGAAACTGAGAGTTGTTATGCATTGAAGGATCACCTGGAGGAATTGGTACAGGATGGTCGACTACAACAGTACATCCGAAAAGGCAACTCAACCAAACCAATAGCCGTAAGACAGGATTCCTCTCCACTCGGCGTGATCCACATGATATACAGCCTGCCAATTTCATTTGCGGTGCATACGATTCAGTCGAATCCCGACACTCAAAATCAACTCACTCTGGCTAAACAGCCCCACGATGTAGCAAGCATTTCTTTTGATGATTCAGATTTGGCCGGAGTGACACTTCTCTACATCGATCCCTTAGTAATTGAGCTACGCATAAACCGATTCACCGTTGAGCGCGTACTCATTGATTCGGGGAGCACATCAGAGGTTATGTATTACAAGATGTTCACCAAACTCGGCTTCTTAGAATTAGATCTCTCTCCGGCTCCTTATCCACTATTCGGCTTCAACGTCAATCCAGAATACCTGTTGGGGAAAATCACACTACCCGTCCGAGCGGGCTCCCGAATAGTGGATGTGGAATTCTTGGTCGTCAAGCTACCATCGCTATATAATCTCATCATGGAGTGATCCTGGTTGCATGTTATGCAGGCCGTGCCAAGCACTTATCATCAGCTGCTACGCTTCCCGACAGAACGCGGCATTGAGCAAATCCGTGGCTCTCAGAAATCGGCACAAGCATGTTATCTCCTTGCTCAAAAGATGCCAAAGGAGCTGCAAGTGAACTCTATTGAGGTAACAGATCGAGAAAGCCTCGACGACGTTGGGCGGCTCCCAAATGAAAAGGCCACGGAAGACCTAGATCGCGTTGAAATCAACGGCAACCTAGACAGCTTCTTCATGGTCGGTGCCTCCCTTAATCAAGCCGACAGACAGCAGCTAATTTCCTTCCTGCTCGGCAACCTTGATGTATTTGCGTGAACTCCATATGAGATGCCGGGTGTAGATCCGTCTATTTTGCAACACCGTTTAAATGTTGACCCTAAATGCAAGCCGATCATTCAAAAAAGCCAGCGATCAGCCGCAGAGCACACTGCCGCAGTTGTTGAAGAGGTTGATCGGTTATTTGACGCCGGGGCAATCAAGGAAGTAACCTATCCTACTTGGCTCTCTAATACTGTGGTTGTAAAGAAGAAGAATGGGACCTGGCGAGTCTGCGTTGATTTCACGGACCTAAACAAAGCCTGCCCCAAAGATTGTTTTCCTCTCTCAAGAATAGACCAACTGGTAGATGCTACAGCACGTCATCAGCGCATGAGCTTCCTCGATGCCTACAGAGGCTACCATCAAATTGTCATGCATCCGGAGGACCAAGACAAAACTGCATTTCTCACCCTAAGAGGAACCTATTGCTATAAGGTTATGCCTTTTGGGCTGAAGAATGCAGGGGGAATTTACCAGAGACTGGTCACTACCATGTTCAAGGAGCAACTCGGCCACACTATAGAAGTATACATTGACGACATGGTGATCAAATCCAAGGAAGAGCAGAATCATATAGCCGATCTGGAGGAGACATTCGGCATTCTACGCAAATACAAAATGAAGCTGAATGCTTCCAAATGTGCGTTTGGGATCGGCTCTGGCAAGTTCTTGGGTTACATTGTCAACCACTGAGGAATCGAGGCCAACCCGAGGCAAATCACAGCAATCTTGGAACTCAGCCCCCCTCGTTCAGTAAAAGAGGTACAAAAGTTGATGAGGATGGCCGCTACACTCAACAGGTTCATCAGTCGGTCTACAGATTGCTACCGACAATTCTTCCATACACTACGGCAGGGCAAGGCTTTCGAATGGTTAGCCGAGTGTGAAGCCGCTTTCAACGGTCTCAAAACCTACCACGGATCAGTTCCACCCTTGACAACACCTTCGGTAGGCGACCCGCTCATATTGTATCTGGCAGTTTCCGACCGGGCCGCCAGCGCCGTACTGATTAAGGAAGAGCTGGGGGAGCGGCGGCCAGTGTATTATGTGAGCAACGCCTGGTCAATGCCGAAACACGCTACCTGCCACTGGAGAAACTCATCCTAGCCCTAGTCATGGCGGCAAGAAAACTAATACATTACTTCCAGGGCACAGCATCGGGGTGCTAACAGATTACCCCCTCCGATCAGTACTACGTAGTGCCGAAGCATCAGGACGCGTTTCAAAGTGGGCTCTTGAACTCAGCCAGAACGATATTCAGTTTCTTCCTAGAACCTCAATAAATGGCCAGGTGCTTGTTGACTTTGTGGCCGAATTCTCTGGGGGTCTTGCCGACTTCAAGTCTGATGAAGTTCGACCTAAGCCGAACTGCAGAATCTATGTTGGGGACATTTGGCAGTTGTACTATGATGGATCATCCAATCAACGGGGCAGCGGTGCCGGAGTAGTAATCATGGCTCCCGAAGGTGCAATAATTGAGCAGACCGTCAAACTCGGCTTCGAAGCATCAAATAACGAGGCCGAATACGAAGCCCTTCTGGCCAGTTTGAGGAATGCACACCTTCTGGGTGCTCAGCGCTTGCTCGTATTTTTCGATTCAAAATTGGTGATCAATCAGCTAAAGGGGGAGTACACAGCCAAAAATGACCGTATGGCGGCTTACATGAAAATGGCTAGCACCCTGCTGGCCAAAGTTGACCATCATGAATTGAATCAGATAACACGTGACCAGAACACACATGTAGATGCCCTAGCCTGCCTAGCCTCCGCCATTAACTCAAAGATTAAACGGACTATCGAAGTAGGTTTCATCCCGGAGCCAAGCATTGGCCCTTCAAAGGAAATCCAGGTCAATGCCATAGAGTCAAGACCGAGTTGGATGGAACCCATTGTTGCATTCCTGTCTTCCGAACAGCTCCCAGCGGACAAAAAAGAAGCGCACAAACTGCGAAACAAAGCCCTGCGATATTACTTGGATCTGTAAGGAAGGTTTTATAAAAAATCCCTTTCTGGTCCATACCTAGAATGTGTACACCTGGACAAAGTCAAAGAGCTTCTGACTGAAATACATGAGGGCAGTTGTGGTGCCCATTATGGCCAGCATTCTTTGGCCCATCGAGCTATAACACAGGGGTATTACTGGCCGACAATGAGAGCTGATGCCGAATGCTATGTGAAGAAATGTAAACAGTGTCAGAAGTTCTCCCCGCTAACCCATCTGCCTGCTCAAGAGTTAAGCTCCATTACCAGTCCCTGGCTGTTCGCCCAGTGGGGGCTTGATATCGTAGGACCATTGCCGAGGGCCCCAAGGAACAAGCGGTACTTGATCGTCGCGACAGATTACTTCACAAAATGGGTCGAAGTGGAGGCATTAACGCACATTCGAGATGCTGATGTTAAGCGCTTTGTATGGAGAAATATCATAACACGATTTGGCATTCCAAGAGCTCTTATCTCAGACAACGGCACCCAGTTTGATTGTGGCGTCTACCGAGAGCTGTGCAGCAAGTACGGTATCCGACCTTACTTTTCTACGCCGGCTTACCCACAAAGCAATGGTCAAGTCGAAGCCTCTAATAAATCCATCTTGGACGGCATCAAGAAGAGGCTGGAAAAAGCTAAAGGCAAACGGGTCAAAGAATTGCCAAGTGTATTGTGGACTCATCGAACTACGCCGAGGCAATCTACTGGAGAAACGCCGTTTGCTCTATGCTTTAGAACCCAGGCAATCATACCCCTGGAGATCGGCCACCCAACCCTGAAATCTCAAGTTTTTGATATGGGCTGAAATGACATGATGCTGGCTTTAGATTTGATTCTGATCGAAGAAGGAAGAACGAAGAGATCGTGCCCTTGCGTCGATGGCGTGGTACCAGTAGCAGCTTGCCAAGTCATATAATCAACGTGTTCAGCTGCGCCGCTACACACCAGGAGAGTTGGTCCTGAAGAAGGTACTTCTAGTTGCCAAGAAACCGGTTGATGGAAAATTGGATCCTAACTGGGACGGCCCCTATCAGATTGATTCGATCGCAGGAGTAAGGGCATATCGGCTCAAGGACATGTCAGAAAGGAGTCTGCCACGGCCTTGGAATTCCACGCATTTACGCAAATTTTATCATTGACCCGACTTGTGGGGCATGATACTTGTTCTGAACGGTTCGCCATGTATATCTCATTTTCTGTAATGCAAAGATCCCTATTTACTCATTACAACATCCAATTCAAAGGCGTTCCGATAAAAGCCTCCGGATTCGAAGCGCCCTTCGTGGATATGATGATTGGCCAAATAAAGACTCCGGATTCGGAGCCCCATCGGCGCATGACGTTTTTGGGCCGATAAAGCCTTTGGATTCAGAGCGCCCTTCGTAGATATCATGACTGGCCAAATAAAGACTCCGGATTCGGAGCCCCATCGGCGCATGACGTCTTCGGGACAATAAAGCCTTCGGATTCGGAGCGCCCTTCGTGGATATCACGATTGGCCAAATAAAGACTCCGGATTCGGAGCCCCATCGGCGCATGACGTCTTTGAGCCGATAAAGCCTCCGGATTCGAAGCGCCCTTCGTGGATATCACGATTGGCCAAATAAAATCTCCGAATTCGGAGCTCCATCGGCGCACGACGCCTTTGGGCTGATAAAGCCTCCGGATTCGGTGCGCCCGTCGTGGATATCACGATTAGCCAAATAAAGTCTCCAGATTCGGAGCTCCATCAGCACACGACACCTTTGGGTCGATAAAGCCTCCGGATTCGGAGCGCCCTTCGTGGATATCATGATTGGCCAAATAAAGACTCCGGATTCGGAGCCCATCGGCGCATGACGTCTTTGGACTGATAAAGTCTCCGGATTTAGAGTGCCCTTCGTGGATATCACGATTGGCCAAATAAAGACTCCAGATTCGGAGCCCCATCGGCGCATGACGTCTTTGGGCCGATAAAGACTTCGGATTCGGAACGCCCTTCGTGGATATCACGATTGGCCAAATAAAGACTCCGGATTCGGAGCCCCATCGGCGCATGACGCCTTTGGGCCGATTAAGCCTCCGAATTCGGAGCGCCCTTCGTGGATATCATGATTGGCCAAATACAGACTCCGAATTCGGAGCCCCATCGGTAGATGACGTCTTTGGGCCGATAAAGCCTCCAAATTCGGAGCACCCTTCGTGGATACCACGATTGGCCAAATAAAGTCTCCGAATTCGGAGCTCCATCGGCGCACGATGCCTTTGGGCCGATAAAGCCTCCAGATTCGGTGCGCCCTTCATGGATATCACGATTAGCCAAATAAAGTCTCCGGATTCGGAGCTCCAACAGCGCACGACGCCTTTGGGCCAATAAAGCCTCCGGATTCGGAGTACCCTTCGTGGATATCACGATTGGCCAAATAAAGACTCCGGATTCGGAGCCCCATCGACACATGACATCTTTGGGCCGATAAAGCCTCTGGATTCAGAGCGCCCTTCGTGGATATCACGATTGGCCAAATAAAGACTCCGAATTCGGAGCCCCATCGGCGCATGACGTCTTTGGGCCAATAAAGCCTCCGGATTCGGAGCGCCCTTCGTGGATATCACGATTGGACAAATAAAGTCTCCGGATTCAGAGCTCCATTGGCGCACGATGCCTTTGGGCCAATAAAGCCTCCGGATTCAGAGCGCCCTTCGTGGATATCACGATTGGCCAAATAAAGTCTCCGGATTCGGAGCTCTATCGGCGCACGACGCCTTTGGACCGATTAAGTCTCCGGATTTGGAGCTCCATCGACGCATGACGCCTTTGGGCCGATTAAGCCTCCAGATTCGGAGCCCCATTGGCGGATGACGTCTTTGGGCCGATAAAGCCTCCGGATTCAGAGCGCCCTTCGTAGATATCACTATTGGCCAAATAAAGTCTCTGGATTTGGAGCTCCATCGGCGCACGACGCCTTTGGGCCAATTAAGCCTTCGGATTCGGAGCCCCATTGGCGGATGGCGTCTTTGGGCCGATTAAGCCACTAGATTCGGAGCATCATCGGCGCATTACGCCCTTGGGCCGATTAAAGTATGGCTTTTATACAGACCGTATAAACATAGGCCGAAAAATGCAAATATTCAAAATGAGATTGTTCAAGCCGCGTAAACATAATCTAAAACGTGCGAACATTCAGAATAAAATGTGTACTAATATAAATAACAAGTACGCTACAAATTGAAGACTAAGTGTTTTATTAAAATCAACCAATAAATACATAATTTCACTTTCAATCTACGTGAGCATTACAAGGTTTTCTTCTATTCGGTGGCTCCTTCATCATCACTCTTCTCTATTTCGAAAGTGGAGAAGGGGAAATCATTCTGTTGGTACAACGGCAACGCCGAATCCAACCCTGCTGCCTGGAGAGCCTCAGCTTGCTGAAGTGCCTTGATCCAGCCATGCTTAAACCCACGATTTTCACATCGGCAAACTTCTTCGGCGAGTTTCTCCTTGGTCTTCTGAATTCCGACCTTTCGGCCGTCGTGGAAGCCTTTTTCATAGGTCGCAGTCCTCGCAGTCTCAATCGCGAACATGCTAGTCGTGTTCTGATCGGCAATCGCATCACTAATCAGCCTTTGAGTAACCCTCTCTTCCACAACTAGGTTGGGGTGGCTGGCTGATTGAGGCTCGGCAGACTTGATTTTCCTTAGTTCATGCTCGGCCTTCTCGGCGCGAGCTTCTAACTTCTGAATGCGTTCATCTCTCTATTCTATATCGCAATGAGTGGCGCGAAGATGCATGCCGATCTCATAAGCAGTGTACAGTCCCTTCACCGCCCCGTGAACGCCTTCACGAAACACTTCGAAGTCCTACCGACCTACCATTGACTGCTGAACTTCGGGTGGAAAAATTTGTCAAGCGAACTCGACTGCTACATTTGGATCTCGAGCGATCGAATCGACCTCTGTCATTGGTCTATTACCCACGAAGACCACAAAACTCAATGGGCGATGAGTCACGCCGGATTCCCTTTCAGGACGAGGTTGAGGAGACTCGCGCTATGGCTGCTTGTCCCTCCTAGGTGACCTACTTCGACGATGGGGAGATTGGTGTCTCTCCTGATCCCTCGAAGTCCTACTGCCCGTGCGTAAAGGTTCACCACTTCGACTCATGTCTCCTCCCAGCTCACCTAGCGTCTTCGCTTCCCTTCTGCTGCTGAAGAAAAGTCTATTTGACATTCGCACTTGTTTAATTTTCCTCTAAGAACTGGATTGAGTTGCTGTTAGAGAATATAAATAGGACCTTCATTCACGAAGTACACGCCCATTTACTCCCTACGACGGCAGCACCTCCGAGGCAATCTCATTAATATCAAAACCTCAACAGCCCGGCGTCGATCGAGTCACATGCCCTAATCACCCCATCAACCTCTGTTATTCGGCGTTGTTCGTTCATGAACCAGTTCCACGAATCAATTCATCAGAACAATATTTATAAGTTTGCTTTATTCGGTGTTCTACGTTCATGAACCAGCTAGGGCAAGGGCAAATTCATCAATCTAGTCAGCTAGAATTCCCCAGCCGTTCCACCAATCGATTTATCAGAACAATATTTATAAGTTCGATATATTCGACGTTCTACATTCATTAACCAACTGGGGTAAGGGCAGATTCATTAATCTAGTCGGCTATAATGCCCCAGCCGTTCCACGAGTCGATTCATTAGAACAATATCCATAAGTTCATGTTATTCGGCGTTCTATGTTCATGAACCAACTGGGGCAAGGGCAGATTCATCAATCTAGTCGGCTATAATGCCCCAGCCGTTCCACGAGTCGATTCATCAGAACAATATCCATAAGTTCATGTTATTCGGCGTTCTACATTCATGAACCAGCTGGGGCAAAGGCAGATTCATCAATCTAGTCGGCTAGAATGCCCCGGCCGTTCCATGAGTCGATTCATTACAACAATATCCGTAAGTTCGTGCTATTCGGCGTTCTACATTCATGAACCAGCTGGGGCAAGGGCAGATTCATCAATCTAGTTGGCTAGAATGCCCCAGCCGTTCCACCAATTGATTCATCAGAACAATAGTCATAAGTTTGTGTAGTCATCTCGAGTGCCCTAGCCGTTCCACGAATCGTTTCATTAGAACAATATTCATAAGTTCATTTTATACGGCGTTCTATGTTCATGAACCAGCTGGGGCAAGGGTAAAGGCTGACCTATCGGCACCTCATGAATTCATTTTATTTATGATTAAATCAAATTCATTAATTTAATCGGCTATTAAGTTTGTCGTCTCACGTAGTCGTCACATTTTGTTCTAACTGCTGATTCTTTTAATTTTGTACTCACACAGCAAACAATACAAGCAATAACTTGATACCATAGAAAATTTTCATTCATAAATTAAGTACAGCATAGTCATCATTTTATATATGAAAATTATTCCAAGCAAATAGTTTTCTACTAAGAAAACAAAACATGATTGCAAAAAGATACATTGAAAATACAAAAAGATACATTGAAAATAGCTAAAGTGGTACCCAAATCAATCCTCGGCATCAGACTCAAGAGGCTCAACATCCACTTGCTCGTATGGAATCGACATGTCCAATGTCACTCCAACGGCAGCAACAGCTTTGAGCCAGCCATGTTTGAATCCCCGATTCTCGAATTTAGGGACCTCTTCTACATAATTTTCAAGAGCGGCGCTCTTCCCAGCCTCAAATACTTCGGACGCCTCAGAGTCAGCTTTCTCCTTCGCCGCCTTCAACTCTCCCAACTCGGCCTCCAACTTGGCAAGCACCTCCTTGGCCAACTTAAGCGATTCCTCGTTCGCGTTGGCCCTCTCCTCGGCTTCCGCTCTGAGTTGGTCGACAGTCCACACCCTTTTCTTCTCTACTTCGGCCTGCGTACTTTCCATTGTCACTCTCATCGTCTCAAACTTAGCCCTACTCCGCTGACACTCCACTTCCAACTGCAAACGGCCAATCCTTTCGACGGCATCGTGCTGGTGGCGGCCCAATTCGGCGATCCTTCCGACCGTCTGCAAAACAAGTTGGGATCGCCACATACCAAGAAATACCGCTTGCAAACAAAATCAAAACAAGGAATTGGAATGAAGTTACATACCAGGAGGGCCGACTGGGCAGCTAATGCTATCACTACCAAATCTGGCTCCGCCCGAAAGGTTGCCTTGTCAGCCAGCAATGAAACCGAGGCAGCCAAGCTCAAAGTAATAGCTGGATCCTTCACGATTGACGCTTCGGAGGAGATCGGCGTGTTTTTCATCTTGGGTTGAACAATGAAAGGAACCACATCCGATTCCTCTAAGCGTAGCCGTTTATCGACAGGGTTCTCCTCCTCAGAGCCGGCCTCACCCTCGTCGGCACGTTTCTCTCCCCGATCTGAAATCAACCGTTCTTCTAGATTCGGAAGATCGGCCGCCTTCTCCACCTCGGCCACGTCAACGTGAGCCGTTTCTTCTACAACAGTAGGTACGGCAGATTCAGTCGGGACAAGTTCGGAACGAATGGCCTCGACTTTCTATCGGGCGGCCATGCGTTCGGCATTTCTCCTTCGTGCCATTTGCGTGAGATTTTCCTTGGCCATATCCTCAGAATAATCACCGGGAAGGTCTCCCAAATTTGTAAAAATATCTCCAAAGGCGTCCCCTTTGCCTGATGTAGACGGAGGATCGAAAAAGTTCAACCCGGCTTCCTCAATGGCCGAGTTAATAGCTTCGTCAACTTGCGCTGCCAACCGATCAGGGTCCTCAGCGATTGGTTCGGCCTCTTGTTCCTCCACGTGTTCAGAATCGGATGTTTCTACACCAATCTGTCTCAAGTTCTTGAAACTGGGGAAGATGAGGGCTGCGAGATAGCTGTCGCCTCACGCGATCGGAATGTTGTCCGACATCGAGAATGTCGTGTAAGTCGGCTTGTACCGAAGTAAAATGTGGGCCGCCCTCCCCTGTTTTTGAAGGTCTGGACGGCCGACAAACTGTAGCGCGGTTTTGATTTCTGCAAGAACAACGTCGTCATTCTAAACCAGCTCTCTCTTCAAGTCGCTGCATGCACAAACAAAACGGTTAGATGTATGTAGTGCCGAATACGAATATAGATATGGAAATAACATAAACAAGTGATCTAATCGGCCACCTGGTTTGCCTTTTCGCCTCGGCACCGGGTCTAGGCGATCTTCGCCTTCGCCGAACTCCCAATTGCCGCAGACAATGACCATCATGTCGTCGATATGCTTGCCAGAGCTGGCGAGCATAGTCACTAAGTGATGATCAGTATCCTTGGCTCTAAGAAAGGAGCACCTTAGCCGGCCAGTAGATTTGGCTAGGATGTAACAGTGCCGAATGGCGGGTATACCTAAATTGATCCTAAGACGATGATTTAGTTCTACGATCCCCATTATGATGCGAAAGAAATTCGCGTTGGGCTGGGAAGGGATTAGACCCCAGTATCTAAGAACGGCCCTTAAAAGTGGGTGAAGAGGAAAGCAAACTCCGCCCTCAGCAATTGATAGGAGAGGAAAGACGATTGTGCTCTCATCTTCGCTCTCCGTATCAGTGGTGCTGTCTGCCAAAAGTGACAGATGGGCATCATCAGGGATGCAGAAATGGCGTCGAAAACCGGAGATTCGATCTGCCGAAAGGAGCTCCTTCAGATGTTTTGCCATTTTTTTGGCCAAACCCAAGGATTACGGAAAGTTAAAAGAACATAAGGAAGCTAGATAAAAAATGAAGGAGGAGAAGACTTACAGGAGACGAAGGGAGAAACGAGAAACAAGGAGTTGTAGAAGCCGCGAAGAGAAAGAGTTGAACTAGAGGGCGAGCAAGATATCTTTTGAATATTCAGAACATACATTCGAAGAGACAATTTCAAATCATATTAAATGGAAGCAGTGTAGGAAGGGACAGGAAAGCGTTACAATGACCAAGAAGTGTGTGCGCGTTCTGACACGCATTGGGAAGAGGGTTAACCGCTGAATTTTTGACTTCCTAGGCTAGAAGCCAAACACACCGACTAACTGATGCTAGTAGGGTGTTTGGGGGGCAATTGTGGGAGCCGAATGTCATCAGATCCATAGGGACGAATGAGCGTGTCTGGTCCGGAACATAACCTCTATTCGGCACATACCCTAATCAATCAAAGAGCCGAATAAAATAACCAGTACCCCAACCAGTAGAACAGAGGCCGAGTAGAGGTACATGTAACGGATCAAGGATGGGCCCGGCCCAAAGGCCCAAAGAGAATACTATAAATACAGGATCACCCATCAGAGAAAGATATGCGAGAATTATTATGCTTAACTTAGAATACAAGTAATCCTGAGTGAGAGACTGAATTGTCCGTCGGAGTGCTAATTCCGGCACCCCCGACCGGAGTGTTCATTCCTTTTCAGGTGACTAGCAGAGGATCATGAGCGCCCCCTAGGATCAGAAGAGTATTTCCAAACCACTTCTCCACAGGGTTCTATGGATTTGTTTCGTAAACTGGTTGTTGTCGGACGAATTTAAAATAGAAAGGTAAGAAAAAGAAAGAAAAGCGAATGGTTGTGGTGTTGAATAACTTGAACCCCCCTTTTTTTTTTTTTGAAAAGTATCTATGTAAGTATAAGTTTGTGTATAAACTGGCACATACATATATGATATGACATAAAGCATTCATAATCATAGCTATCTGTAAGTTGTTATTGTTTAGGATCAGGTTGGGATCACTACTGGACTTTATGCTCATCCCACATTGCTAATCCTTTTTTAGGTGAAAGTCAAGAAGTGGTTCAAGATCGAGGATCTTCCTTGTCTGTTGGCCACGGGGCCTCTTAACTGTTGGCTGAATGTCATTGTTGTAAAAGGGTTGAACTGTTTCTCTTTTATGTAATGATGTAAGCCTGAGGGGAATTTTATTTAATATTGTCACGTGTTGCACTTATTTTGTATATGAATGAGAGAATTTTCATTTACTTATCTTTATTAAGATTTTGAAACTTCAGTGTGCTATATCTGAAATTGTTTATAATAATGATTTGTTAATGTTATCCGAGTAATAAAAGTGGAGCGTTACAATCAAGGTAAACAAGGTAGCACCCTTGCTAGACTCGCCCAATTGCAAATCAAACTCACTGATATCGCCTTGCATATCCCATTCTGAATGGCCATACTTGCCAAACTACTTATAGATTTTTGACTGAAGGCATCGGCCACGACATTGGCCTTCCCTGGATAATAGTGTAAGTCGAAGTCATAATCCTCCATAAATTCCATCCATCTCCTTTGGCCTAAATTCAAGTCTTTTTGGGAAAATAAGTATTTTAGACTCTTATGCTCAGAGAAAACATCAAACTTTTCACCATACAAGTAATGCCTCCAAATCTTCAAAGCAAAAATTACCGTTGCTAACTCTAAATCATGGGTGGGGTAGTTAGTCTCATGAGTTTTCAATTGTCGTGAACCATAGGCCACAACCTTCCCTTCTTGCATCAATACATAACCAAGTCCATCCCGAGACGCATCACAATAAAGGTATAACCTAAGCCTCTTTTTAGAATTATCAAAACCGGTGCGGTGGTGTCACGATCTAAACATGCCCTTATAGGTTTAGCGTCATGATCAACCAGTAATCCTAAGATTACCAAAGGCCTCTTAACAGAATCACAAAATAAGGGGTTAGCGGAAGCTAATATACAAACTTATATCGTCTATTGAGTTGTGCAGACTTATATGAAATAGAAAATCTTTAATCCTTATGTACATATAATCATCATCATCATCATCATCGTCATCATCATCATTCTTACACCAACCATATACATATGAAACAAAAAGGGACTTAGCCCTGTAAATAAAATAAACAGAAGACAAAACGAGTTTAAGACTTGATCATAACACATCTTCCTAGGAATCTCCTCATGAGGCACAATGGTTGACTTGACAAAACAGAACTAGACAGAAGCCCTCAAGCCTAATCTTGCGCTCGCTCACCTACATATATATACAAACAGTGAGCTATAACCCAGTGAATAACATTAAGGTAATCTATTTTGAACATTTCATAATCATAAAATAGATCATAACATAATCATTCTCATATCCGAACATAATAATAGTACATCCAATAGAACATATCACATCTTCATTCGACTAGAGTAATCGGTTCCAAATACCGATTAAACACATCACCACTTTGACAAGTGGCTAACGAGATCTCGTAATCACATATATGTCATGGACCCACATGAACATGCCGTCCCCCATGACTTAGGACTATTTATGGATGCCATAATAGATTTCAAACATAGGACATTCATTCACGTAAACAAATGTCATTTCAGAAATCATAACTTATCAAATCACATTTGGAACATAATTCATATGAGCATATCTTTACAATAACGTTACTCACTATGGGCTTCCAAAAATGGTTGGTCAATCTTCAAGTCTTGACCTACAAACACAAATGTACATAGCACAAAACATGTATCCTTATTATTCACTCATATAGCTATGCATGGCGTAGCTTTCTTCCTTAACTTCTTATTCATCCCATGTTACATAACTTGTTCATATTGAACCACATACTCGGATTTGACACGTATTTTCTAATTCACTTACGTATGTTGTTTCTTAGCTTATTAATCCTTAATGATTCATAAATCATGCCTAAGAATGCCCAGAAAGATACGGGAGAGAAGATAGGTACTTAAAACGTCTTCTGAAAACATGCTGAAAATAAGTTGTTGGCTAGAGTCAGCTTTTGGTCACTAGAGCCAGCTGAAGGCATAAACTGAGTTCGCTCGAGCCATCATTTGGTCGCTCGAGACAACTTTTGCAGAGTGCAAAGTACTAGGAGCTCGCAATGCTTGCTCAAGCCACCACTTGGTCGCTTGAGCCATCTGTGAAATTTTGGGTTTTAAAACATAAAGTTTGAGCTCAAAAAACAAATTCAAAGCCTTGGGTCATGTATAGGTCATTCAAAAACACAAAATTACTTTAGAGAACATATATACATGACCCCTTAGAAACCATTTGCTTTGAAATCTCATGAATTTACCAAAATTGAACTCAAAATCTCTTGCATGTATGATTTTCAAACTCTTTTCATGATTTCTTCAAAACATGCAAATGGTTATTATGAGCCCATGAATTTCCAAAACATTATGCAAGATATGAACTCACATGCTTTTAAGGGCTTCAAAACTCAAACTCAAAATGACGGAACCAAAGGTTAATCTCCAAGAATGTACATGCACGTCATCTACAAGCTCAAAGACCCATTTCTCTTACTAATTTCATGAAATTAGTTCAAAGATACGTTGAAATCATGATGCATGGAAGGTTAGCTACAAAAAATGGGCTCAAGATTCTTACCTAGAGCTTTGATTCCAAGGAGATGAGATGATCCTCCCTAGCTTATACAATCTCAAGCGCAAAATGGGTCTTTCTCTTTAGAGCTAGCCTCTAACTCTCACCTCTTCTCTCTCTATCTCTAGCAAGACTCATAACTCAATGAAGTAAAATGAGCCAAGGAATGTTGCCTAGATTCCCTCATATCTCAGCAGAAACTACACAACACACACTCTCACATTATGAATGAACAACACGTGCACACACATGCATTACTCCAACACACCCATAAGAATTGATCCTCTACACTCAACACCATCAAATGTTCTATCACACACCACACTTAATTAAGTCTTGAATCATGAGTAGACCTGATTAGGTACAAATTATGCATTATCTTAATCAAACACAAGTAGCCTTAACTAATCAAGGTTAGCACAAAACTCAACTAATTCAAAATAATTCTAATTAAAGCTCAATTTAATCACACGCGATTTTACTAAACTGAATCAATTTTTAACAAAACTCGTCAAATGGTTCGAAAAATTCTAATTAGTTTATCCATGAGCTCAACTTTGGTTTCTAAGACCGTTTAGGCTATCAAATTTCATATCAAAGTAGATTTTACAATAGATATTACTATGAGTAACAGATAGAAAGCCAAATAGTATACAAAATACATAATTAGCACAAAATTCCATTCTAAACACTTAGTTAGCATTTTATTGACAGATTAGTAGTTAATTACGGATAAGGGTTGTTATAGGTGGTCAACATAGTTTTAAGTTCTTGGAATGACTTCTCACAAGTCTCGTTTCATACAAATTTGGCACCTTTCCTTATCAGCCTGATCAACAATGTGATTAGTCTGGAGAAGTCCCTTACAAAACAATGATAATACTAGGCTAACCCCAGGAAACTCTGGATATCAAAAACATTTTTAGGTTGTTCCCAACCTTGCACGACATCTATCTTAGAAGAGTCTACAATTACTCCTTCTTTCGACACAACATGCCCCAAAAACTTTACTTCAGTCAGCCAAAACTCGCATTTCTCAAATTTAGCATACAATTAGTGCACCTTAAGCAAGCCAAGCACTATCCACAACTGTTCCTCATGTTCCTCCTTGGAGGTTGAGTAAATCAAGATATCATCCACAAAGATGACTACAAAGCGGTCTAAGAATTCACGGAAGACTCTGTCCATCAAGTCCATAAAGGAATCAGAAGCGTTGGTTAAACGGAAAGGCATTACTAGAAATTCATAATGGCCATAACACGTGCGAAATGCCATTTTCTGGATATCCTCCTCCCGAAATCTCAACTGATGGTACCCTGAGCACAAGTCTATCTTCAATAAGCAACGAGACCCCCTAAGTTGGTCAAATAAGTCATCTATTCTAGGTAAAGGATACTTGTTCTTAACGGTAACTCGATTCAACTTGTGGTAATCAATACGTAATCGCAATGAACCATCATTCTTCTTTGCAAAGAGAGCCAGCACTCCCCAAGGGGATGCACTAGGGTGAATGAAGCCCTTCTTTAAAAGTTCTTGAAGTTGAATCTTCAACTCATGCAATTCTGCAGGTGCAAATCTATACGGTGCCATGAAAATCGGTGTCGTGCCAGGCACTAAGTCAATAGAGAACTCGATCTTCCAGTGAGGTGGCAAACTAGTAAGATCCTCAGGAAAAAAATCGTGTATTCACAAACTACCCTCGACAATTCAACTCGAACCCTGTCACTCTCCCTATCTAAGAGAGTTGCAAGAAGATAACTAAGCTCGCCCCTACCACGAGGGTCATAAATTGGTGATAAGACTCTATCAGTTCAGTCCCTCAAAAAATAAAACAGTCACCACTCAAGGTGCACACCGTAACCCTTTGACGGTAACGGTCAATAATAGCACAATACGAAGACAACCAATCCACGCCTAAAATGACATCAAAACCTAACATGTCTAGCAACACAAATGCAAAAAGAAGTCGGCGCCCAGTTACCTCTATCTCACAACCACGACATCCCCGGTCCAAATCAACCTTACCCCCAACTAGTGACTCTACCTTGAGTGGAGATGCTAACTGAGCCACCTTTAACCCCAATGCAGAAGCAAAAGCAGAAGATATAAATGAATGCGACACACCCGTATCAATCAACACATTAGCCAAAGAATTGAACACAACAAAAATGCCTCTTATAACAGAGGATCTTGGCAATTGCTCTGGCGCTGTAACAACATACATGCGCCCCTGTGGCCTATGATCAACTTACTCATCTCTGAGCATAAGCCTACTAAACTGATTGAGCTGAAGTAGCTCCCTGACTAGGTTATAAGGTTTGGACTGAATGGGCCTGCTAATGGCTCTGAGTCTGCCTCGACCTTGATGTGCCTCCTAACTGTGGGTAAGCTCTTCTCAAATGCCCCGACTGACCACACTAAAAATATGTAGGTCTGTGTTCCCTACTTTGGGACTGACTCTAAGATTGGTTAGGTGGTGGTGGCGGTAACATTTGCTGCCCTCCTCCCTTCTGTGGGTAGGAATTTGCCTTGTGACTTGGCTGGCCACACTTGAAACAAGTAAAGCTCCCGTGAGCATTCCTCCCTGAGCCAGCACTTGGCAATGGAAAAGTAGATCTAGACTGCTATGATTGGAGCTGGGTTGAAGAAGTGCCCCTGTTTTTCTTACTAGGTCTAAAGTCCCCATGCAACTCCTGACCCCTAGACCTCAAACCACCAAGTTTTTCCTCATCGACCTGTACTATAATCTCTACATGTGCCACCACCTCCACGAGACGGTCATAGTTCCGGATCATATTTCCGACTACCTTGAACAACATCTTTGTTCTCGAACTCTATACATCGACGCTCCTCCATTGCTACCAACTCTGGTGCAAACCGGGAAAAACTAATGAAGGCTGCCTCAAACTCGACCATGGACAGGTTAAGTTGCTTGAGATTCTGAAACTCTTGCCTCAGTCTCTCCCTAGCAGTGGGAGATAGTTACTTGTCTTGGAAAGCAATGTCGGCCCCATTCTACCTTTAGCATACTTCCATCATTGGCCCGCATCCCCTTTGAGGTAGTAACTCGCTAGAGTCACCCTTAGCTCACTATCTTTAATGTGAAGCATCTCAAATGTCTTCACCGTTTGCTTGAGCCACTCATCCGCCTTCTCGGGCTTGGGGCCACCATGAAACTCATCTGGCTTGGCCCATAAGAACTCTCTAGTAAGAAAACTCACCCTTGACTCCACAGTATTCTCACGGGCTTGGTTCTTTGCCCTCAAGATGTTCATCAACTCTCTCAAAGCCTTCGCTATCTCTCGGGCTAGGGCACCCATTGCGACTTGACCCACTTGTTCTGGGACTCTCGCTTGCCCCATTTTCTCGGTCACATTAGCTTGGCCTGCTTGCTCGGTCGTATTAGCTTGGCCCAACCCTTCCTCTTGCACTGGAACCTTATGGACCAGTACTTCATGCATATCTCGGTGAGGCCTACCACGCCTCTCGTTTTTACCACCACGTGCTTGACCTCTCCCTAACATCCTAATTAATGATAAAAGTAAACAATTTAGCACACTAACTCAACTGTGTTTACAACTTATCTCATATGCCATATCACAACAATTTTTTTTTACATTTCCATATCATAAAAATACTTAGTTTCACTCCACATAAGTGCTTAATCACATAAACACATACGGATTATTCCTTTACGATGAAATTTGTCCCACAAAATACCAAGAATTCTTATTAGAATTTGTGTTGATCAAGTACCCTTCTAATAAGACCTCAAAAAATTTAATAGGCGCAAACTACATCCCAAAAGTTCAAACCCATACCTATCTAGTCATATAAACATGTTATCACATAACACCTAAAGCGTGTAACATCTCCTAATTAAGCGAATGAACCCATTGTGGGTAAACAACCACTTCCGGGAGCCCAAGTATTCAAACCCAGTAGCTCTGATACCAAGTTGTCATGCCCCTAAAATTAACACAAATAGATCCATCACCTTCCCATTTACATTATCTTGCTTCCAAATCAACCCCTCCAATGCTTAGTATATATGTAAGGAATATAACACCTCAACATAGACAACCTCATCAATCTTTAACATGTATATTCTCTAAACATCAAGAGATTTACAAAAAAATATTTCACATGCGAGTATATATTCAACATTCCTAGAATATGAATCTATAACATGTGGCACAATAAGTCAAGTACAAATTAATGCCCTCAAGGGTTACAAATTTCAAGGCTTAAGCCCGGTTACACAAAGTGATTTTCGAACCCATACATATAAAGCCCTTGGCTTATCAAAAATAATTACAACAAAAGAAAAGAGCCTTGTGCTCTCAAAATATATTCCACGCCTTTAACTCGATGGAATCACCACATCATTTCTTGTACAAAATCCCATAGGGTGAGCATAAAGCCCAATAGGAATATCTTATCAAAGTATATACATTTTATACAATTTCCTGAGATCAATGCATATGCCATGCTGTAGACGTCCCCGAACGCCCCGGGAGGAACGAGCTCCCGTTCCGTTCATTTTGGGGTCACTACAGCTCGGACTCTCAAATTGTCACGGTTCTTAATCTGAACCAAAGAGTCCAAATCCGGCAAATCGTTTTGAGAAACAGATTTTTGAAAAGAAGTGCCAAACATGGACTGCTTTGCCAGATACAGAGTCGCCACCTAAATATTTTTTATGGGGGAATTTAGGAAACCCTGACTCAGTGCCAAAGGCCACGTGTCCGTCATCACCAAAGTTGCCTCGGCTCGGGAACTTGGGTACGATTGGGGAAGGTCACTTCGTGAGCACCCCCGCTCGCCCGATCAAAGATCGGCCTCTACTAACCATGATATCTATTTTTGAAAACATTGTGTGTTCTTATTCCGGTTATTAGCCTAGATTACTATGTGAAGCGCACAGCATACAAGTATAGACTAGATCGCCTGAATTGGAACAAAACATTTCATGTTTGTTTGTTTGAAAATGGTTTGATGGTGCTACTCGCAAGTAGGCTAAGACGTGGATTTGCCACCCTCAGGTGGGCTTAGAAAACATGATTTTTGCCACTATCTAGTGGGCTTAAAACACACATTTGATGATTTGTTCCAATCCAAATAACCCAACCTTCACCCACAGGCATTCAGGCAGTTATATCACATAAGCAAATAGCCTTATGGTAAGCATTCTATTCATGGCAGTCACTCACATGCATGCAAGGATGCTAAAGCGTAAAACTTACCGAGTACTCCAAGCCAAAACAGAAACTATGTTAGAAATCATGCATGGTCCTAAACATACAGAAATGCCTAATGCAACACATGCAAAATGCAACTATAGTAGGTTCGGCTATTCTAAACATGGCATATGGAATGCTACAGCTAACATGTATTCAACTTGGAATTGAAAATACAATGCAGTTAGTATGATGCGCCGAGCCCGGTGCATGCAATACAGATGAATGAATGCAAACATGTTGTCATACTGTATGCTAATTGAAACATGCCCTAATCTAACCATCATAAGCGGATAAATAAAAGGGACGAAAGACGTGGGGTAGGAAGACATACATCACACTCACGCACACTTATTACAGTTTTGCCCTCGCTCGGAGGGTCTGAATAAATATACAGTCCCGAATAAAAGAATAGTACAGTCCAAATAATACAGTCCAAATAATGTACAAATTCCTAATTAATTAACGAATTAACTAAAAAAATAAATGAACTGGCATGCAAGCCAGGGACTGCCTTGACTCTTCTCCGGGTGATGAATGATGCATGTGCGGGTTGCCTTTGCGCGGAAATCCATGGCGATGCCCCGATTAGCCTCTGTTTGCACTTTTTCTTGAAATGCGCGCCAAACTCTGAAAAGTTACTGATTCTTGATTTTTGCTGCAACAGAGAGCAGGAAAGGGGCATAGCAATGTATTTCACAAATATATGCATGCCTCGATCCTCGTGCCACCAATCACGCATATCGATGCATGATGGCCGAGGAGCCGAATTGCGCAATTCAATGTAGAATGAATGTACATGAAAACACAACAAAACCTAACTCCATCATGGATGATCCGGAGTGTCGGTGACTGGGGAATTGAGACGCGTTCCGTCACTCGGAGTACGAAACGCACCTCGTTTCCCGCGCCCGGGCAAACTTCTATTCCGAACACAATGCAATATGCATGACATGCACGAATGCAACTAAGATACAACCTAGCATGCACAATGCTATGAAAATGAGATGCCTCGAAGTGCGTGCACACGGGCACGCAAACTGAGGAAATGCATGAATGCGATCTAAGATACAACCTAGTATGCACTATGCTATGAAAATGAGATGCCTCGAAGTGCGTGCACACGGGCACGCAAACTGAGGAAATGCATACGCAATGCAAATGACCTGGAAATATGATATGGGCTTACACTAACATGAGAGAGCCTCAGTCACACTCACATAAGAGGCCGATGGATGAAAATGAAGTGCCTCGAAGTGCGTGCACACGGGCACGCAAACCGAGGCAATGACATATGCAATGCAATGGCATGGAAAAGGCATATAGAATGCAACATGGACTTATACTAACATGAGAGAGCCTCAGCCACACTCACATAAGAGGCCGATGGATGAAAATGAAGTGCCTCGAAGTGCGTGCACACGGGCACGCAAACCGAGGCAATGACATATGCAATGCAATGGCATGGAAAAGGCATATAGAATGCAACATGGACTTATACTAACATGAGAGAGCCTCAGCCACACTCACATAAGAGGCCGATGGATGAAAATGAAGTGCCTCGAAGTGCGTGCAGACGGGCACGCAAACCGAGGCAATGACATATGCAATGCAATGGCATGGAAAAGGCATATAGAATGCAACATGGACTTATACTAACATGAGAGAGCCTCAGCCACACTCACATAAGAGGCCGATGGATGAAAATGAAGTGCCTCGAAGTGCGTGCACACGGGCACGCAAACCGAGGCAATGACATATGCAATGCAATGGCATGGAAAAGGCATATAGAATGCAACATGGACTTATACTAACATGAGAGAGCCTCAGCCACACTCACATAAGAGGCCGATGGATGAAAATGAAGTGCCTCGAAGTGCGTGCACACGGGCACGCAAACCGAGGCAATGACATATGCAATGCAATGGCATGGAAAAGGCATATAGAATGCAATATGGAATTTAGGCACTGAAATATTGGGGGAAAACAGCCCCGAAATGAGGCGAAATCACACCCGATGCATGGAATTTCTCCCGAAATGCAAAATTAGGCACCCGAAATGGCCTATAGCTATACCCAACATGCATAATTGGCACATGGAATGAAAAGACAGAAGCAAGGCAGGCCTAAAATAAGAATTTTACTAGTACAAAACATGGCCAAACAGCAAGCAAAGATAGGGAAAAATTAGCATGCGAAAATGGCCCTAAACATGAGATTATGAAGCAACTCACAACTGCTAACTCCAAATGGGTTAGGACCCTTCAACAACATTGAAGAGGGGCCCAAAATATGATGTTTTCCAGAACTGTAAAAACCCCAAAAACAAACACAGGTATGGCTGCACTCCCATGCAAGAAAAAGGGCCAAAAGGTGGCCAAAGAGGCAAGTGGTATATGCAAAGCCCAAACTGAAAAATTCCCTTCTACAACATTGAAGAGGGACCAAAAATAATCATATTTACAGAACTGTAAAAACTCCAAAACAGTATCCAACATGCTAGAAATGCAATGCAAAATAAGGCTCAAAAGAGGCTATAACATGAGGTATGCAAAATATTCCACAAATAGCCAAAGACCCTTAATGAAACATGAAGAATGGGCCAAAATAAGACTATTTTCAGAACTGTAAAATGGCCAAAAACAAAATCATGATAGGCTAACAAAACATGCAAGAATGGGGACCAAAAGAGAGATATAACATGAAGTGGCATATGGAGGTCCCAAACCATGAAAGGCCCTAAATGAAACATGAAGAATGGACCAAAGTGCTGTAAAATGGCCAAAAACCAAAGCACAATAGGCTGCCAAAGCATGCAAAAATGGGACCAAAAGGGGAGTATAAAGGCAAGTATAGCATGGAGGTCCCAAAAAGTGTTGATCCCTTCTTCAATGTTGAAGAGGGGGTCAAAATAAGCCTATTTTACAGTTTACATCATGCTCCAAAACAGATCACACACAAGCTAAAAAAATCATGCAAGAAAACGGTATTTAAGAGGGGTATTGAAGCGAGTGCAATATGGGGGGCTCAAACAGGGTTGAGCCCTTAATAAAAAGTGAAAATGAGCTCAAAAAAAGGCCACTTTCAGTTATGGCCGGAGCTCAAAGCAAAAAGCATATATGGTTAAGAAAAGTTGCAAAAATAAGCCCAAAAAGGGTGAAATAGCAACTCACCCTTGTAGACCAATCTTTGGTTGCTTCTTGGACCAAGTTGCAGCACCTTTAACCTTTGAGAAGCCCTCCTTGTTGCTGGAAATAGAGTGGTGGTGGTGGTGCTTGGTGGTGGTGAAGGAATGAAGTATAGAACTTGGATGTTTTTTAGGAAATGAGAGAGATAGAGGGAGGTTTGAATGTATATCCTTGAAGGCAATTTCTCTAACCCCTAATACAAGTGTTGGCCCTTGGTTATATGGACCAAAAAGAGGGGCAAAAGGTGGGGGAAAAAGGAGGCAAGCTTTCCCCCACAAAATATCCCCCGGATATAGATATTTTCTGGGGGATAAAGCTATACAGCTGTAAAGTGAACAGTGTGAGGATCATGGCCGGCCAGGTATTTTTGTTGCAGGTGGCCGGCCGGCCACACCCCCTAGCCGGCCGGCTAGGGGTCAAAAGGGTCAAGTTGGTTTAGTGGCCGGCCACCACATAATGGTGTCCTCCCATGTGTGTACATCACAAGTATGTGGTTCAAAGTTCAAGAAAGTGGGCCCAAGGTGTTCAACATTAGCCCGGAAGGAGGGGTTCAAAAGGGTCAAGTAACATTAGTGGCCGGCCACCAACTTTTAGGGTCCTCCCATGTGTGTACATCACAAGTATGTGGTTCAAAGTTCAAGAAAGTGGGCCCAAGGTGTTCAAAATTAGCCCGGAAGGAGGGGTTCAAAAGGGTCAAGTAACATTAGTGGCCGGTCACCAACTTTTAGGGTCCTCCCATGTGTGTACATCCCAAGTATGTGGTTCAAAGTTCAAGAAAGTGGGCCCAAGGTGTTCAACATTAGCCCGGAAGTGTGAAAAAACGGGCGTCGTAGGGCGTCGGAGGATACATAACTGGTTGCTGCAACAATTACTGGCCTCCCACCCTTCAGTGACCTTCCTAGTGATAAAACAGAGGTACCTGCCAAAAATGAACGAAAACCGTTGCAAAACGAATGTTCGGGGGCCAAAACGCGCAGTTCGAGGTCCCGAAAATTGGCTGTTAAGCACCGAAAGTGGCATTCGGCCACGAAGTGGGTTTCTCAGATGCCAGTGTCCCTCAAAAGGGAGTAGAAAGGAAGTATGCCAAAAATCAGAACAAACGGAGATGGTTAGGCGGTCCCGAACTGAGGCACATGGCCTGACGGCTCCGAAAACCGGGAACCGGACTCCGGAATGGGCAAAATGGCCTGCGGCCACAAAATGTAGCCTACGGCCACTGAGAGATGGTCTACGGGACCTCTCCCTCCCCTCAGAAAAAGGAACAGCGAAAACCGAGCCTGGTTCGCAAACCGAGGCAAAGCGCAAAAGAGGGTTCGGAAGTCCGGAGGTAGGGCTCACGGCCGCGACTCTGAAACTTCTGAACGAGCACATTATGTAATATCACCAAGCACTCAATCGGTGACGTCTGAGTCTTAAGGTCGGTCAAAAATGGGGTGTCTACACATGCTATGTTCAAAAATGTATATCTCTATCTTTTGAAACTTTTGTGCACAATGCTATTTTGAGATTTTGACAATTCAATAATTTCAATATAATTCAAAGGGGGTGGTAAATACGACTCAGGTAATCCGTAGGTTGGTATTTACAAGTAGGCATAACAGGCACTATCAATCCCCACTTTACCGGTTGCTAACAGAAAGGCACATGGTACCTCCTCCGCGGGTGTTTTTAGTCTTTCACCATGGGCTCTCGGGCCAACTTAACCAATACCAACTACACCTCCTATCCGGACTTACCAATGTATTTACCCCAAAAACAAACAATATGATCTTGTTTCATAAAACAATTTCCTTTCTTAAAGCAATACTTTTCCAATGCAATATCCAAAATCAGTTGCATCAATGGTAAATGGAATGACGATGTAAATGTCCAATGTAATAATAAAGTTCCATTTAATAATCTCAACTTCGCCAATTCGAAAGGTAATGATAATGAAATCAAATGCCAATGCAATGTATTTTTATATCAATCAATGCCTTGAAATTTCTCAATTCATCCACACAATCCTCCATTGTGATCAAATTCCACTTCTCTTATCGATATAACATTATAATATATATATATATATATATCCAAGAGACAATATAACGATATCAACATTCATATATTCTCCATATGCTAGATATCATTTTCTAAACTCGGTTTTCCAAGACAAACCAACGATAAGTTTTAAAATCAACTATTCTTATTCCTTTATGAAATTCCCTCATGAGATACAATCATAAGAATTTCTCCATCATTTATTCACATAACAATTTATCAAACATAATTTTCACAATACCTAAACTTTTTCCAAAATCTCCAAATTTTAGGGTTTCCACCAAAACAAGATTTTTGTTCTATTTTTGAAAAGATTTTTCTAACACAACACTCACACCTTAGAACATAACTCATATTCTCAAAAGTTTTGAGAACAATAGATAAAATCATCTTCTAACATCATCTAGGATTCAACGACCCAAAATCATAACTCACATGTAATAAATGCTTCAAACAAGCATAATCTTACAAATATATATATATATATATAACTCAAAGATTATCCCTACCTCAAGCTTGGAAGATGAAGAAGAAAAAAAACTTAGAACTCAAAGTTGACAAAAACACGATCCAATTAGTTACAAATGTAGCCCTCATTGCCCTCTTTGATTTGGTGTAAAAAGCCCCCTAAAACTCTTAAAGATTTGAGCTAAATCTTAAAGAGAAGTTGGATTTGGGTGTGTTTATAGAGATAAGGGAGAAAAAAGATGAGTATAAAGAGAGAAATGTGAAAATCTTAGTGTATCTCATTTTTGGCATCAGTTTTGAGGAAAAGAGTACGAATTTCAAGACAGACGCGTCAAAATCCGCACAAGCGGTTTCAATTCTACACGAGCAGAATTTCCAATTCGCAAGGGCGGAAATTTTTGCCTCACGGGTGGATTGCTCCAGAGAGCTGCCCATAAAATTTCACCAAAATCCGCTCGAGTGGGACCCAAAATTTGCATTCTTCCCAAAAAACCTAGAAGACTGCGTGATGATCCGCTTAGGCGACTCCCAATTTCGCACGAGCTGTTTTCTCCAAAAACCTAAAGTTTGATTTTACAATCCAAAACAAGTTTCAATACTCAAAACACAAAATTTTTAACCTGGAAAAGCTAAGAGAGGTTAAGTAGGAATCTTAACAACCTGACACGGTGAACAAAACACCGAAACAAAAGCATACTACCCTACTACACAATACTATTCAAGCCCAAGACCCGGGACGTCACATATTTTTTGGGTACAAATAGAATTATCCTAATAAGTCTAAATGCACAAAGTACCAAATACAAAATGAGATAAAAATGTCTTATAATGAGTGGGACCTACATAATGTGGAACTTTATGTATAAAGAGTACAACTCGGTCTGGTGTGAACTTTGTCACATTTTTTAAGATTCCTAAATTTTTATTTTGTAATGACTTTAAATTTTGATAGCGTCTTCAGTTTTCTTTTTTCTACATTTTTTTTTATGAATTAGTAAAAAAAAAAAAACTTCATTTACATTTCATTGGTTGATTTAATGGCTGTGACGGACAACCTTATACTATGTTTAAATATACATTTTTAGATGTTTATGTCCAAATTTCATGTAGTTTATGCATATATTTTGATTATGCAATATAGACAACTGTATATAAGTTAATTCACACCTTAATTTATATATATATATATATATATTTTTTTTTTATTTCGCCTAACTTTAATTTCATTTTCAAATGATATATATGCAGATAGTATCCTGCACAAGTTGATCTCAAAATTTTTCAAAATTTTGCTTAAATTTATGAACACTACCTATTACAGTTGGTGAAAAAATGAGTTGAACCAAAATAGTCACGTGAGTTGCACGTGTGCTTTAACTAGTATAAAAAAAAGTAAGTGGACATTTTTGATTTAAAAAATACCAAAATCATTATTTTTCACCTATTTGACTAATGAATAACTGAGAATATATATTAAAGTGACATAAAATTTACGTTTTGAAGAACTCACAATGTAATCATGATAAACTTGTAGAGCAAATTATAATTTACAATTTAACCATCAAAATCAGAAGGCTAAGGGTAATAAAAAGGTTAATTACATTTATCCCCTTTATAGTTTCATCATATTTTTCATTTTTAATTGTGACAATCAATTCCTTACACTTTAAGTTAAGTTATAATGGCTTACTTCCATATATCTACCATAATAAGGTTAATGAAAATAAAAGTGAAGAAACCAAAGCAAGATTTTAGCAAAAATATAAGGCCATATTGTTTGGCTCCATAAGATAGAGGGGATTAAGAGTACGGTGGGATTGAGTAAGTAGATTATTACTGTGGTGGTATTAGGTTGGAGATGTGGGATAAAGAGTGTTTGTTTGTACACTATCAAAGTAGTAATACTGTAGATAGTATTAATATATAAAATTAATATATTTTAATTTTTAATATTTTTTAATATTATAATTATTATTTTTTTGTTCTAAAAAATATAAATTGTGCAGAAAAATTATTTAAAAATTAACTAATCCCCTCAATCAATTTCTACTCCCAACTCCTCTATGGGATTGACAGTCCTACCAATAGGGGGGATTACTAGTCCAAGGGGATAGTAAATCCCCCCACTCATGACCCCAACCAAACACTTTATAGGTAGGCCTCACGTACTATTAGTCAAATCTCCCTCTCCAAAGAGCTAAACAAGCATGGCTGAAGGGTTAAAATGAAATTTTGATAACATGTATTCGGTGTTAATGAAATGAAAAAAAAAATGTTATGTTTAGCTCACATGATAAATTCTGTCGGTATTATTAATGGTAGATAGACAAAAGGGTGACAATGCAACTTGATTTAAAGTATATGAAATTGACTCTCATAACTACAAGTAAATAGACTAAAGCGAATTTATAGTAAAAGTGCAAGAGTGCGTGTAATTAACCCAAAAAAAATTGAAAATAAAACCAAAGCTTGAAGACCAAATGATAATTTAGCCTATGGCAAATTACACTTAGTACTCCTATACTTTATATCTAATTTTACTTTATTCCCCTGAATTTTTAATTTTCTTAATCAATTCTCTAAACTTTGAGTCACATAACAATTTGGTATATTTGGATACAACTTGGGGAGGCTGTTGTGCATGTTAGGTGGCCAATGGAGCCTTTTCCAAGCTTCAATTCGATGATTCGAAGCCATTCATTAGAAGACATCACGTAAAACATGCCTGCAAAAATTCAAGTTAATCGAACATCGGTGTCCCTTTCATCAAGTCATGTTTATATTCAAATTTTTACTTGAAATTAAATTTACCAGTCAATTTTTTAGATATAAATATGTCTTGATGAAAGGGATATCAATGTTCGATTAACTTTAATTTTTTTAAGTATATTCTACTCGATATCTTCTAAAAAGTGAATGGTTTAAATCATTAAAATGAGGCAAAAAAAAAAAAAAAATCCATTGGCCGCACAACACCATGTGCAATAGCCACCCCAATCCCATCTAGACAACACTATTTCCAAAACTAATAATGACCAACCACATAATAGTATTAATTACACTTAGTATTAAAGTTTTATTAAAATTTTATTTTAGTCTCTCTACTTTAGTTTCTAGCACTACTTTTACAAAAAAAATCTTACTTTAACCCCTCTAATCTAGTTGTCTTTTCTTTGATTTTGAAACAACATTATTCGACGGGATCTGATTGTAATTGGACTCAAAATGTAAATAGTTGATTGAGACAATTAAAAAGTTCAATAAACAAAGGGTAAAGTTCAATAAATTTACAGTTATCAACCTGGATTTGTAGGTAAATAAATTTAATTAATAGGACTAATTGATACGTGCCAGACAAACAAAGTAACATTGAAAATGTAATTTTCCTAATTTATATAATAAGAAATGGAGCTACATAGGGTCCAGAGAGGCACGTGCCCTTTTTATTTTCTTAAAAATTACACTTTTATCTGTAATTAGATTTTTTTTTTCATTTTACTCCCATTTTAATTTTCAAATATATTTCAAAATCTTTATATCTCATCTGTCTTTTCTCTTTCTTTTTAATAAATTCATTATAATTTACCATTATAAATATTTAATTTTATTAAAATATTCTCTTATAATTAAAGTAAATTTGTAATAAATCCAATCTAAGGATGTTGTAAGGTATTAGGTCCAGTGATTTTTTTTTTTTTTTTGTTGGTGAAAGGTCCACCTTTTGTGAAATAATTTGGTGAGAAATCTTTTTATTTGTTTTGAAGGATATTTTACTTCTAATTTTACCCCTTAGTTTATCTGTTGACTTTTGTTAACTATCTGTTCAAATTTTTTCTTACCTGTTCAAATTTTTTTGTCTATCTGTTCAATTTTTTTCTATGTAAATTTTTCATTTGTCCAAATTTTATTATGTAAATTTTCTATCTGTCCACATTCTACTTGTCCAATTTTTTATCTGTACAAATTCTTATCATAATTTTCTCTATATGTTGAAATTTATCTGTTAACATTACAACAAATGTGTGCAGATCTGAGCCATTATAGATCTGTTCAATGCTATTACAGATCTGTTTCATCATCAATAACAACAACATTCATCATCAACAAGAAGAATAAGAACCAAAATAGATCAACAACTACCAACAAAAAAAAAAAATTCTAGTACAAAAAAAAAAATGTTCAAATTTTGAATAGATATGCTAGAGATCTAGTTAACAAAAACAACAAATCAACATATTTGTTCGATTCTTTAACCAACGGTTGACCTAATTGAGCCATTCTTTAGATATGTTCAAATTTTGAACATATTTGAACAGATCCATTAGCTCTTTATTTCAAATAAATCAAAATCTTTCGTAAGACCTAAACAGGGAACATCAATTGGTTTGCATCTCTTATATAGTGAAAACTTGCTACCTACTAGTCTTTTTTGGCATTAATCTCTTATAGGCCATAAATGTTACTACAGATGATAGAGAATACATGTAAATTAATTAAAATTGATATCAGAGAAAAGCTATAAAGAATGCCTTTGTTAAAAGTATTATACTTCTAACTAAGATTGATTTAGAAGAGAGAGCCTTGGTGACTCATAGATATCAGCGGTGGTGCTCAAAATCAGTATTGAGAAGTATACAATCTAAAGGCGATGGTTTAGATCTGGTTATGATAGCGGTGGATTGGTATGGATCGACGGCAGATCTAGAGAGAGAAAGTAGAGAGAGATTGGTGTAGATGAAAGTAGAGAGGTCACCGACTCGGTGATTGGGGATAACAACATTGACGGCGACAATGATGGAGACAGCGGCGACGGTGGTGAGTGATGTTGAGATCAGTGGGAGTTGATAATAGAGAACGGTGGAGGTGACCTTGAGCATGAATGAACCGTCGGTGAAACTATTGGTACTGGCAGCAAGAACGGAAGATGCAGCAACTGTGGCGGAGGTGAAGTGAGGAGATCAAGAGAAGAGAGAGAGAGAGAGAGATTTGAGAGTGAGTAAAAGAGTGTGCAATGTGAAACATAGATGAGAGTCCAAATCTGGCAATTTTTATGGAAAATCCATTTTATTGCAAAACCTTTACCAAAAATGGACTACATCACTAGATCTCAGAGTCGCCACTTAATATTTTGAAAAAATTAGGGTTGCGTTTGGTGGAGTTTTGTAAATATGATTTGAGAGTATGAGTTGTATTTTGAGTTTGTGAGTTTTAAAATTATGATTTGAGCGTGGAAAATTTGTTTGGTGAAGAGTTTTGAAAAGAGTTTTGAATTGAGTGGGGAATTTTTGATGTGACATATGATATTTGATACAAAAACTTACAACTCATAACCAAACATACAATTCAAAATTCTATTAAAACACATAAAAAATATTTAAAAATTCAGAAAATATTTTTTTCAAATATATAAAAATTAACATATGTCAATTGCAAAAAAAAAATTACTGTTTCGGTCACCCGGTAAGACGACCGGTTAGGTCAAATTTGAATTTTTTTTTTTCGAAAACTGCGCTTGAGACAGAGTGTTTTTTGCAAAGTTTTGGAAACGTAATTTCAGAACATGTTCCAGACATCATACTTGAATCAAGGTGCAGAACCATGGATTGAAAACACAACCAAACACAGCCTAGGAAACCCGTGACTTGTGCCAAGGCCACTGTTCGTCGTAATCAAGGATACTTGGCTCGAAATGAGAGAGCAAGGTCATTATTTGAACACCTCCACTCACTCGTTCACAGATCGGCTTCTACTAAACCATGATATGAATTTTATTTACTTTATATATTCATATTTCGATTTATTTAATAAATCCTAGAATTTACTATGTGAAGTACAAGTATAGACTATGTCATTTATTTTGGAACAATTTGATTTCATGTATTTGAAAAAGTTTTGAATAAGTACAATTCAAAGAAATTGAGTTTACAAACATGAAAATCAACATCATTCCAAATTAAGCGACATAACCTCCATTCATCGGCATTCATACACTTATATCAAGTAAGCAACTAGCTTCATGGTAGGATGTTTAAACATAGTAAAAAAAAAATATACACAAGTAGGATGTTAAAGTATAAAAACTTACATATTTACTAAAGTGTTGCGAACAACTTTAGAGAAAAAGATAAATTTTCTGATTACCAAACTTTCTTCTTTACACCATCACAGTTATGGAGTATGTTTTGATATCTTAGTAAGAAGTTGCAAGTTTAAGCTTTGATGGAATTTTTGGGTAGTATATATCTATGGATAGAAAGGTGATGGAAAGGCTTAAGATTTGTTCCAACAAAAATTCTTTTTCCAAATTTTTTTCCTCTCACGACTTGTGAAATTTTCTCTATTTTTGAAATAAAAATTTCTTTCTCAATTTTTTTTTCTTTCTCAAAACAACAAAATGATGGGATATTTATAAACTTCCAAAACACCCAAAACACATGGCTAGCCATGTGGTATTTCCAAAAACACATGGCTTGCCATGCAGTATCTTAAAATCATGTGGCTTGCAATGTGGTGTGAGAGCTGAATTTTTCCAAAACTGCTAATTTTTCCCAAAAAAAAAAAAAATTCAGAAAAATATTTTTGAATAGGTCTAAAATAATTTGGTCAAAATGGATGTAAGGTTGGAATAAAAACTTAAATCCGACTTTTCTGTTGAGAAATTCGTAAAATAACATATTCCAATTTTTATTATCGAGTGTTCAGAAGAAAGCGTCCGTATCTTAAGACTGGTCAAAATGGGGTGCCTACACGTTTTCATCTTTTTGCTTGAGCTTATTCTTTTGGACAAAGTGTTTTAGCGCTTGGATATTTGGATAAACAAAATTAAAATTTAGACTTTTTGATCGAGTGCCCTCATAACTATTTCTATTTTTCTCTTGTTTTTCTCCATATCTATCTACCTCTCTCTCTTTTTTCTTTTTTCCTTTTTTTTTTCATTTTTTTGTGTGCATGTTATTACATTTTAAATTATAATGATCATTATCATGATCATTATATTGGTTTGGGAACATCATTTTTAACTTAAAAATTAAAAAGTCAAAAATACAAATTTCTCTCTATTTTTTACACATTATTTCGTAAAAAACTAAAAAGTTATCCCAAATATATAATTTTTTTACTTTGTATTTTAATAAAAAAAACTAAAAATTACTAAAATAATTTGTTCTTAGGGGTCGTTTGGTAAACTCATTAGGCTAAAAAATCACAAAAGGACAAAAAAAAGTCAAAAAATCACAAAAGGACAAAAATTACAAAAAGACAAAAAAAAAAAAATTTGCCATTCCAAAGCAAAAAAGTAAAAAAAGCCAAACAAGAATACCAAACGACTAAAAAAGTCTCAAACTAAAAAAATTAAAAAAATAAAAAATCAATTAAAAAAGTCATTGCCAAATAAGCACTTAATGAGGCCAGTAACTAAAATAATAAATAAAAAGTATAAATTAATAAAAATAGATTTAAAACACATAATTTTAATATCCCGTTAATCCTTATTTATTTTATCACCAAATGAAAATTGGCTTAAGGATTAATGATGCCTCTAGTATCAAAATCCTGGTCTAATGAACATCATGGGGATTAGGTGAGGCTGCTTGAATGTTGAATAAATCTTTGTTTGTATCACAACAACCATTGACAGCCCCACCACCACCACTAACAATCCTCACCAACCCTTCTTTCCCATCTCCACAAGTTCATACCTACAGGCTACACCAACCCCCAATTATTTGCCTTTCTTATATATCTGATCTACTTTCTTCTATACATTTTCTCATTTCTATATCTATAATAATTTAATATTTTTGTTGGAGAGGTCAGACGACAAACCAACAATGGCGTCGTCTCTATCCACCAAACAATTTCTCGGGTCTCCATCTTCCGACTTCGGATCTCTGCAACGCTCCGATCTCCGCAACCTCTCCTCTCCAACCCTCCATTTCTCTAATCTCCGATCACATCCCAAGAAGCTCGGTCAGTTTTTATCACTCCCTTTCCTTTTATTTTGCCCTCAATTGCAATTTTTTCTGTTTGGTTGCTGAGAAAGATTTAGAAAACCACAAATTTAAAAATGTTGTTTTATTTTTTTGGCTTAAAACCTAAAAGCAGAATGTAAAAGCAAATTTCACCTTCAGATGAATTCTCAACAACATGAAAAACAATAAATTAAATTTAGCAGCTGGTAGTGTAGGTATTGTTATATTGGGGTACTAGAAAGTGAAAGGTTGAAAGTACCATTAATTTTTAATTATTTTTTTCAATTTCTTATAGTTTTGAACTACTAGTTGGCTGTTTTGGTTGCATATCCAACACCACTCAGAAGATCTGTTACTGAATTAGTTGCGTGAAGTTAAATTTATATGTTTTATTGCCACTTGTGCTGGGTGCTTCTTCAACTTGCATGAATTGTATTGCATTAGTAGTGGTTCACAGTTACAGACAATAAAGTTTGCAGATTACAAAAGAAGGAAGTGATTAACATAAAAAATTTACTGAATCAATCTTGCAATGCATATAGCTCATGTCTCGATCACTAATCATTTGGTCACTATCTTGGGTTGGGTGCTTAGACATTGCAGATGCATTGTATGTTATAGCCAAAAAGTCAACTCATTCTTTGTACATTTTTGTTTTGTAAAAAACCAAAAAGCCACTAAAAAAAGTCAAGTCTCAAACGAACCCACAGATAGACTGAAAAAAGTTTAAATTTTTTTGACAATAATAAGAAGAAAAAGAAAAGAAAAAGGATCCATAGGTCTAACAAAACACACTGTCTACACAGATAACATTGTAGAAAACATTACTAGAGTAACAGTCACATTGCTTTAATACTATATTACAATGATATTGGTTAGTCAACAACATCCCTTATAATCCAAAAGTATAGTGCAAAATAAGCTCAAGAGATTCCTATTATGAATGAAAAAGGGGCCATTTATTTGTTGGATTAGAGTAACAAAAAACCAAAGGCCCACACACGAGCCTTAAATTGTTCAGAGGTGTTTTGAAAAAGTGATTTTGGTGCTCATATCTTTATAGGAGAGTCAAAGAGCTGACAGATTTTTGAGGATGTAGAGATGCCTAGGCATAGATTAAAATTGTCTTTACTTCATATTTTTCGTTTTTGGATGAAAGGAAACTTTTTTGAATCTTCTTTCCCTCTTGTTGATTTTAGAGCTCACTCTGGTTGATGGCCTTTTGTTTTAGCTTTGTGTAAGCACATTGCATTGAGGTCGTGTGCTTTTTGACACTATTTATGAATTAAATTTTACTTGTAAAATAAAAATAATAATAAAAAGGATAGTGGAGGAGTAGTCAATGTTCTCGTGTCTTTTATAGAGAAGAGATGCTGTAGTTTGGGGCTAAAAGTAATGTACATCAACTTTTGGTGTAACTTATCCAAAAAATAAAAATAAAAATAAAAATAAAAATTGCATAGATATAGCCTACAACTCATCATTTGTTTGTCAATATCTCTAGATGATTACAAAATGTTTAGAAGCCATATTGCAATGCATGGTTAGTATGACTGAGTCAACTAATGCAATTCTCAAGCCACATGCATATATATATATATACACATGTATATATATACATATATTCATGGTTTGTTTTCACACCAAAATTATTTATTTAAAACCAAGTAGTAACTACTACTCCATAGAATAACGGTTAAGATTAGGTGTCGATCCAAAGGAATTGTACTAACTAAAGTGCTTAAAATCGAAAATTATTTTTACTTGATTGAAGAAGGTTGATGATGTGAACTTGATGAAAATGACAAGTAAATATAAAATAATGATGAAGTTATGAAATTCCTAGTGTTCGAATGTACCACTACTCGCGTAACACGAGGCAATGTAATCGTTCTTGGGAGATTAGTTAATAGATAATTATGATATATTATGACTACAAGTCCTAATATGATCGTCTAGAAAATTCATATTCTGAAATTCTAGGTATAGACCATCTTTGGTTGGTACTTACCGTCTTACACTAAAACTACTGCCGTAGGAACAGTCCATCTTCCCTTAGCATGGTCTATCTTAGGATCCCAATATATGTACAAATAAAACTATTGCATAACTATGCATTTGAAATCATAGAAATCAAACACAAGAAGTGAGATAAAACATTACCCGTAGAAAAACTTTTAAATGTTATGCAATTATTATCCAAAAATAATACAACCCAAGAATTAATTACAAAAACTCAAATTTTTCTTGAGTAGGCTTCATCTAAGCCCTAAGGATGAGAAGATTAGCTACACATGATTGTAGAAATTGCCATAACTCTCTTGGAAGAGAGCTTGGAAGAAAGCTTTTTCTACACTAGATTTTCTTTGACTCTTCTCTACTTCGCCTCCCCTTCTTCCCTCTATTTGATCAACCCAATCTCTCTATTTATAGAGCAAATATATGCACAAAGTCCTTCATCTCATAAATGCAACCAACAATGGTTGAAAATGGAAGATTTGGGAAGTTAAATTTAGTGCCTAGTTGTTGAACACTGTGAGTTATGTCTGATCTTATGTCCATATCTCCCTCTATGCTATGAATTTCGACATGGGGCTAGTTTCAACTGAAACTAGACTTCTAGAGTTTCAATTTAGACACAAGATTTGCATGGTTTGGACTTGAAATGAATGAGGTATGATTTTTCAAAGTTGGTGTATGCAATCTGTCCTGTGTGCAGAATTTCAGATTCTTTTCCCTGAATGTGTCTTCATTTTTGATCGCCGTTATGGCTGAATTGAGAAATTATTGTTAGATGATGATTTGTAGCCCTTCGAGTTAGCTTTCCAAGGCAGCTTGATTCATCCCAATTTGATGTAGTATGAAGGAGATATGCCCAAAATATCAATTGTTGCACAGAGAACTTCCAACTAAAAAATTCAAGATTTTTTTCTTAAATTTGATTGGATAATCATTTCTTCCAAAAATCCATGTAAGCTTTGCAAAATTCATCCTGCTTGTGTCATTTGAGTGTAGAGACTTGGAAAACCTACAATTACATAAAATAACACAAAACCATCGAATAACACAGGATTATGGACTCATGAAGTGTGTTTTGGAGGGCCTAAATGTGTAACATTTCGGCACTTATCACATATCATGCTGTAATTTTAATGAGTTTCGGTATTTGGTTGGCCTCCTTCAATTTGAGATGACTCAACCTAGTGGACTCATAGTTGGTAGATTCTTTGAACTTTGCCAACAAAAGAGGATTAATTGCCTACAATTTTCTGACATTTAGCTTGGTAGCTTCTAATTTTTTTACTAAAATCATGTACGACTCTACATTTTTTTTTTTTGAAATACTTCTGTTTTGGAAAAAAGGAACTTTTTACTTCTATTGGGAAAAGTGATTTTGGAATTCCCTCGGCCTCTTCAGAATTGTTATCGAAGATGAAGTGTCTGTTACTGATTTAAAAGAGTAAGCGTGTCCTCATCACTCCCAGAATACTTCATCAATTGTTCTTTTGTTCAGCCTGTGTGATGTTTCAAAATGGGAGTATCATGTTGGAAAAGTAGTATTCTTTGCAACCAAATTAACCTATGGTTGATTTCTGTAAAATCACACTATTGTCAGATGACTCAGATGCACATCTAATTAGGTGTATAATGTATTATCTGGGCTTCTTGTCTCGCATATTTTGGTTAATACATGGCAGGATTGACTACTGGAAAAAGTATTGCCTTATAAACTGTGGAACATTAACTTTTATTTAGATTAGGTATGACAGTACAATGCTCATTTGTCCATGTCATTTCCTATATGCCTTAGTTTTGTCTCATTCTTGAAAATCAACTTATTATTACAGTATAAAATAAGCTGCATGATTTGATGACCTGATGATCTGACTTCAATCGTCTTTTTGCTTTTAACCCTAATTGGTTAAAACTCGTGTTTAAGTTAATGATAATGTGTTGCCTGCAGAGATAAGTTTAGCTTATAAAATTAGAAAACCAGTATGCATTGAGAACAAGTGCATATGAAAACTTTGCAGCTTCTACTGGAAAATCTGTTTCTCTTCATTGGAGAACAAGAAGTTTTGGATTTGCTGCTGGTCTTTTAGACTTATGGTATTGTATGATCAAATTTTACGATGTTTAACATTGGTTCCTTTCATAATGATTCACAGAAATACAGGCAGTTGGGAGTACATTTGGAACTTACTTCCGTGTTTCAACATATGGAGAATCTCATGGTGGTGGAGTTGGTTGTATCATTGACGGATGTCCGCCTAGGGTTCCCCTCTCTGAAGCTGATATGCAAGTAGACCTTGACAGAAGGTAATTCCGTAATTGCTAGCTGTTGTTTGTTTTGTCATTCTAAAGCTTGCATAGCAGAGCGAGTGCATCCTTACTATTTGTTCATAGAATTTTGAAACAATTAGTTGGGAACATGATTGAAGGACTAATGCTTGAAAAAGTAATGATTTTAAACTGCCTCTCTCTTTCTCTCTTTTGCGGGATGATGATCCACACCATAACAGAATGTGTCCCGTACAAGTACAATACTGGGTTCTAATCTGTCTTATAAATACAATACCGAGTTCTAATATCTCTTGCAAGGGCTCTTTGTTGGTTTACAATTAAAGAAATTGCATGCAGGAGGCCAGGTCAGAGTCGAATTACTACACCTAGAAAAGAGACTGATACATGTGAAATTTATTCAGGCGTTGCTGAAGGTTAGATTTTTCTTCACATTTCTCTTCAGGATTTTCATGTTTTTATTTTCCCCTTTATTTTTCCCAACCAGAGAATCGGTGATTGAGATCTTTTGTAGTGGACTGATGCTTTGTGTTTAACTGCAGGCATGACAACTGGATCTCCAATTATGGTAAAAGTACCCAACACAGATCAGAGAGGACATGTGAGTACCCATTGCTGATGCAACGTTCATAAGACATCTTTAACAGTTCGGACTGACTCCAACAGTTAGGCATCTATTGGGTGGTCTGAGATGCAACAATTGATTTCAATTGGATAAGGTTACAAGAACAATCACATAGAGTGCATTTTCACATACCATTAAATGAACTCGGCCCTTTGGGTTCATTTACATAGTATTTGAAACTAGTGAATTCCTACCTGGGTTGCATGCAAAATGTGTCTGTGTCCATTTATTACTATGGAAAAAAAAAAAAATAGTTTTATGTTATCATTTGTGATGTGGTTCATTGCGATCACACCATTTGAGGGGTTGAAATTTTGCTTTGAACTGTTGGAGGAAATGGAGGCATTCCTTTTCCACCATTATTCAAATGTGTCCATGGTGATAGATGAAATGAGCTAGATATAAATTGTAATGTAATTCACTTTAGTTTTAGAGGGTTAGGGAGATGATATGATTAGGGTCTATGTCAAGTGAATCTATTAAGTTATCTTAATCTAGGTTGGTCTAAGTTGATCATCGCACTTGTCATTTGTAGGAGACTAGGGGTGAGCTTAGCGTGAATTTCTTAGCTTTCTTTTTGTTGTTATTTTGATACTCATGACCGTTTTATTTGATTTCTTAGGATTATAGTGAAATGTCAATATCCTATAGGCCTTCTCATGCGGATGCTGCTTATGACTTCAAGTATGGTGTGAGATCAGTGCAGGTAACATCTTTGAGAGTCATGTTATCATAATAGCACTGAAGCTAAAGGGAATGCAGGTCTATCTGGATTTTGTACTCAAATTTTTTACTACAAAATGGTGCTGATGGAAGTGCAGGGTGGTGGTAGATCCTCAGCTAGAGAAACTATTGGGAGAGTTGCTGCTGGAGCCGTTGCTAAGAAAATTCTCAAGCTATTTTCAGGAACTGAGGTGGGTTACTTGATTGTGTTGCAGGTTTTTTAATTTTTTTATAATGTTTTTTAAGGGAAAAAAATTCCATGAAGTGGTATATTACTTGCAGATAATATATATATATATATATATATAAATATAATGTTGCATACATCTATAATATTGGCATAATGTGTCATTGTATGGATATATGATTGTCCATTTGATCTATTTGGTTGTGTGTATTTAACAGATTATCAACATGTGAATTTGCATAATTATGTATGTAGACTTCAACAAGTTGAACCTCTAAGTTGAATAAATAATGATAGCTGGGAGCTCTGAGTTACTGGTGGGACATGTCTGTTCTTTGGATGGAAAGAGAGCATAACCCCCTTGGCTGTGCTTGTCATACCTGATATTGTTTTAACTCATTATGTACCTGGGATAATGTTATTCCTGTTTACATCTCTGTCTGGATCTTATTTGTGATTATCTATTGATGCCCTTAATGTTTGTGTGTCTCAGATTCTTGCTTATGTCTCTCAAGTCCACAAAGTTATACTTCCAGAAGATTTGGTGGATCACGAGAGTCTGTCACTTGATGAGGTAACCCCCCCAACCCAACCCCCCTTCCCCTGAGGGGATTGTGGTCACTGTTCCTCCCTCCACAGGAAATGCAAGTGAAGCAGGATCAGCTCTTAAAAACCTGGAGATTATAACTCATTTATTGTCACAAGAATTTCTTAGAAGTAAATCAACTAATAACAGATATGTTCTGAAGATCAATTTTCTGCTATTGAGGTGGGCGTCATTTGCATTTGGGAGAGGATTTTTTATTAGTATTTCACTTCACTAATTCTGGGGTCTAGTAATAGAAATTTGTTTCCTTACGTGCACTGTGATCAGTTGATGTGTACTTTCCCCCATAAACATTAGTTCTTGTGACATCCCAATTAGACTGAATGGATGATGTCATGAATCTGGTTAAGTACATACACATAATGATGTTGCCTTCTTAAATAGTTCCTTACTGATAGCTGGACCTCCTTATTAAGATCTAAAAAGAGAAATCATTATGCAACTGGACAAGAAATTATGTGTAGGAAACTTTGAAATAAAGTAGTTTGTTGATGTCAGGGCATAAATGCACTTTTTAGCCAAATTCCGTGCACTTTTCTGCACATTCCAGTGTTTGATATATGATCATTCTAGATAAGATAAATAATTTACTATAAAATTAAAATTTCACTTTGCATCTTTGCCAGCAGATCTGGCCTCAAGAAATATGTTTTCGTAATGAACAGTTCCATCATTCCTTATTCTGACAATTTTTCTTCTTTGATACCCTGTGATGGTGAAAGGAGTGTTGACCATTTTTTTTTGCTTTGTCTAGTGGCCTTGGGATTGTGGTGGAAGTTATTTCAGTTGGAAGAGGTTTATTTTGCAATTCCATTTTTCATGGATGAGTTGTTTACTATTGATTGTAGCGGCTTCAGTTCAAATAGGAAGTTGTGGGCTCTTTGGAGTTGTGCAATTTGTGCGGTATTATGGTTAGAGAGAAATGCAAGAATGGTTGAGGATAGACCAGTTGAAGTTGGTAGTTTGTAGGATAGGGTATGTTATTTGACTTCCTTTTGGGTGTCAGTTTTGACTACTTCTAAAGGAATTTCCTTGTTTTTTATTAGTAGTGATTGGAGGCCTGTTTGTCTGTTGTGATTTTGTTTTCTTTCTTTCCTTTTTTTTTTTTTTTGGATAAATAAATAATTTATTGAAAGAACATCAAGATGATGCAACAAATACAAGACATCAAAAAAAGTAACACCTAACCAAGAATGTCATCTAAGAAATCCAAAAAAACAAGCAAATCTGGATCAAACTTTCGTTCCATCCAACTATACAAAACTATAAGAAGGCGACTCTCAAGCCAAGAAACAGTATGGTGAAGCTCTTGAAAAGTTCGTCTATTACACTCCAACCAAACTAACCACATCAAACAAAGGGGTACCAAAGACCACACACGCCGCCGTTGCCGACCCACCCGAGCTCCATGCCAACTCCACAACAGATCCATCACCCTCATCGGCTGAACCCAAACAATCCCCAAAAGGGAGCAAATAACACCCCATAACCGACTAGCCACAGGGCAATGCAAGAACAGATGATCTACAGACTCTGCATCTGCACAACACATACAACATCGATTCACTAGAAAATGACCACACCGAACCAAGTTATCAATCGTAAGATTCTGCTCTAAAGCCGTCGTCCATATGAAGAAAACCACCTTTGAAGGAGCCCCTGGCACCCAAACACTCCTCCAAGGAAAATCCCTTCTCACCTTCCCCACCAAACTCCGATAACAGGACGAAATTGAAAAATACCCCCTTAGTCCCCATACCATTCCACCCCACGGCATCCTCTCCCACCCCAGTCACACCCAACCCATACAGGTGATCCCATAATTCTAGCAGTTACGCAACCACCCAATCTTGAACTGGCTGTCGCAGGTGAATATCCCATACCACCATATCCCCACCTCCCAAATAAGATGCCACCAAAGCTTCCTGATCCAAAGCAATTCCAAAAATCAAAGGAAAACGAGTCACCAACAAAGCCTCACCACACTACCTATCCTTAAAAAAACGCACTCTCATCCCATCACCTACTTGGAACCCCACCCTCTCCTGAAACTCTACGGTCCGCAACCAAATTCCTTTTCACAGACCACAACCATGAGAACTAGTCACAACCCCTGACCCCTATCCCCCCCTAGCCTGCCCATACTTACTAGCCACCACCTGCCGCCAAAGCCTCTCCGACTCTACAGCAAAGCGCCACAACCACTATCCCAATAGAGCTTGGTTGAAGACCACCAATCTTCAAACCCCCAGCCTTTTTTGAGTGACAGATCTGCCCCCAATCCACCAAATGGTATCTAAAATCATCCCTCCCATTGCCCCACAGAAAATTCCTTTGAAGCTTCTCTATTCGCCGCGCCACCGATACTGGAATAACAGGTAAAGACATGAAATACATAGGAATGCTACTCAACACACTCTTAATCAAAGTCAACCTACCCTATTTCGAAAGATATTGCCTCTTCCACCCAGCCAATCGACGTCGAATTCGCTCCACAATTCCATCCCACACCCCTTTCGCCTTAAATGTGGCCCCCAAAGGCAAACCCAAGTAAGTCACTGGCAGAGCCGACACCTGGCAGTCCAACACCGCAGCTAACACTGGAAGACCCTCCACCTTCCCGATCGGAATCAACTCCGATTTCCGCAAATTAACCTTAAGACCCGAAACGACCTTAAAGCATAACAAGACACATCTCAAATACCCTACTTGCTCTGCCACGGCCCCACAAAAGATCAAAGCATCATCAGCATACAACAAATGGGAAACGCGAAGAGGCTCTCCCGAGATAGGACCCACCCAAAAACCCTCCATCAAACCTTCCTGGATAGCCCTATCCAACAATCTACTAAATGCCTCCATCACTAGAATGAACAAAAGTGGCGACAAAGGATCCCCTTGACGAAGATCTTAATGAGTCGGAAAGAAACCCGCCAGCATACCAGTGACTAGAACAGACATCCTGATAGTAGAAATACAAAACTGAATCCACCGACACCAAGTCTCTGCGAAACCCATGCACCCCATAACATCTAACAAAAACTCCTACCGTACATTATCGTAAGCCTTCTCAATATCTAACTTACAAATCAAACCAGGTAAGTCTTGTCGAATCCGGGAGTCCACACACTCATTAGCCATCAATACTGCATCCAAAATCTGCCCCCCCTCTCACAAAAGCATTTTGAGAATCAGACTACCTGCAAAACCTCACGAAGCATTTTGTTTTCTTTCTTTTACTACTTTTGGAGGATATCGTCATTTTTTTCTCTTTGTACTTTCTATTTCTTCTTTTAATAATTTTTCTCATTTGTTGCTAATAAAATATATATAAAGGGAGCTTCTTTTGGGGTGTATCATCTGCTAGTTATGACATTTTGTGGCGTTGATACCATTGTTATCAGAATCCCAATCCGGATCGTAGGATCTTACAATTCTACAACTTCAGTTAGGCCAAACGATCCGGATCACACTAGAATCTTAAATTTAATAGGATCTTAAAGTAACTACGGTCCTAGTCATAAAATGATGTAGAATCGCATACGATCTCGATTCGACCAATTTTTTTTTTAGTTATTATTTATTTCTTATATATATGTATATATGTGTGTATATCTATGTACAAAATTTGACCATAAACTCATTTTTCAAACGTCTCTTCTAAATTATGTTAACATAGAATATAAATTATATCATTATCGATAATTTTTTATTTTATTTTGCATTAAAATTAGGATTTTACGATCCTTGATCCGATTCTATGATCTGATCCATGAGTCCCTCCCAACGATCTTACGTGGGATCCCAATTTGAACAACCTTGGTTGATGCCACTTTGTGTCATAACCAAGCCACTTTCGGTCATAACCAAAGGGATCACAATTGATCATAACCAAACACCTCCTAAGGCATAACCAAAGACCTCTTTGGTCCTAACCAAGATAACAACCACAGTATGTCATAACTAAGTTATAACCAGCACTACAATGAGTCATAACTTAACACCACAATGAGTCATACCCAAACACCACAAAAGATCGGAAGTAGGGCATATGGTACACCACTTTTTTGGGTGTGTATTATAGAATTTCCCATATATATATGATGGCATAAAGATAGAAAGATACAGAAGAATGAGAAGGTAGAAAGAGAATATAGGAGAGAAACAAAAGACAAGAGAAGAACAACGACAAAGTAAGAGAGAAGATAAAATTAAGAGATAAGAAGAAGAACGAAGATAACAAGGAAGATGAAGAACAAAAGGAATAGGAGGAGAAAGCCAGTGCTGTTCCAAAGGAAACTATTATTAAGCCATCTGGAAGTAATCACTTTATAAAATTGCCCCACCCAACATGGTAACAAGATAGGCCCGAGATTATTATTTTATACATGAAACTGTAAAAACAGCTAAAAATAAGAAAATATAGCAATATAGTTAGAAAATATTGCCAAAATTGTTTTTGACTGAAATACATTGGCAATTATCTTGAACTGAATCTTGTGTCGGTTAGGGTGCATTTAATTGAGTCATCTTAGTCAAAAGAACCAAAATAAACTGCAGTGAATCAATAGGTGGTGATTTGTCAAGGGCACCCACTTTTCATCTTGTTCGTTAAATTAGATCTTGGCATAGGTATTATAATTGGATCTTGAGGGGATAAGTTGTCGGGGAAAATCCCTTATTGTTTTTCGTTCTCTGATTATATCGTCTTGTTTTCTCTAGATTTGTTGCCATTTTTGGCTTTGGTTCAATGTTTATTAGGAGGCTGTCCTGTTTTCCCCTTCTATTAGATCCGAATAAGTTTGAGGTTCCTTATGCTTTTGAACTTTTTGATCTTCTTATGGAGGTTTATGCATTGTCACCCTTCTATAATTTTTTTATTTTTTTTTTGTTGATTGGCACCTGGGTGTCCGGATCAAAGCCTAACTAATCTCTAGGGGTGCACATGCCCTCGGCAAGGAGTTTTCTGCAAGTGTACCATGATTAATTCAAGGGTTTTTTTTTTGTTGATTGGCACCTGGGTGTTCGGATCAAAGCCTAACTGATCTCTAGGGGTGCACATGCCCTCGGCAAGGAGTTTTCCGCAAGTGTACCATGATTAATTCAAGGGTTTTCCTCAGTCTGATGGCCCAAAGGAATTGTTACCATCTAAGAGGTTTTGATCCCTAAACCTTGGAGGAAGCACACCCATAAGACCCAAGGCCTTGCCACTAGGCCAATCCTTTGGGGTTAACATCCTTCTATAATTTGAACACTTAATTCTCAACCTTGACAGTGCATTTTCTTCCTAAGTCTTCATAGTCATTTTTCATGTATCTAACATTAGTAATCAAAACATATTCCCGTCATGCAAGTTTATGGATTGCTTGACAATGTCTAATGAAAGGTTAAGGAAAGAGATTGTGCTTTAAAGGAGAAAATTGAAGACTAAACATGTGGTCAATTATCTTTACATTTGGAGTTAGCACACATGGCATGGAAAGTAAGCGAAGTTTATAATTGAAGGAATCTAAAGGAATCCATTTTCATTATGTTATGAGTCTAATAACATTGGAGGTATGTTCCTAGGCAGGCATGGTTACTCCAGTATCAGATCAGAGTAAGCAAACTCCCTAGGATATCATGACATCCTAGTTCAAGGTGATTGCTTGATGATGTGGGTGCATAAAATAGTAAACTCAATTGTGGGTTATTTAGTGAAGCTTGGAGCAGCAACTGTAGAAGTCTTCTAACAAATTCTTATAATGCACTCACTTTTGTATCATTATGCATTAAATGCTATCTTTTCCTTTTTTAGCTTTTCTCGTGGGAAATGGAATCCTGTCTTTATGGGTTATTCAATTCAATAAATTTCGTCTGCATAAAAACAATTCCATTTCATTGAAGTACTTCCTGTAAAAGCTGTACTTTTCATTTGAGAGGTGCATGGAGATAATACTTGTTATTGAATACTATACATGTTCATTTGAGAGGTAATACAATGTCATTTTTTATCTGTGGGAGCCCCTACATTGCAGGGGCAGGGGTCTGTATGTTATCTTAATTTATCAAACATCATTTATTTTAGGAACCAAGTGAGAAGTCAATGATATTTTCATTGCAAGTGAGTAAATGAATGTTAAAACAAAGCTTTTGAGGGAAGTTAGTGTTATTTTAGGAACCAAGTGAGAAGTCAATGATATTTTCATTATTGCAATGAGGGGGCCACTTTTTGGTGAATAGTTTAAGCTTTAATGGGTCAACATGAGAATGTGGGTTCAAGATAGGGATGCTTGCTCTGAGCAAATTAATTGAGTGGGTAGCTCTATAATACAGTCTACTCCATCAGCATTCCGGAATGGCTGGTTTAGGATTGGGCAATTGCTCTTGTTAATTGTAAGCTTCTAAATTCCAAATCCTGTGCCCCTGAGGGAATACAATGTTCATTTAGATAAACCTAAAATTTGAATTATGACCAGGTATTTGCAATTGAGTCCTCTTTGAGTTATCCTATGTGTAAAATTTGCTACAAGAAGAAAGAGAAAGAAAATTGTTGATGTGGTTGTTGATTATAAGTAGTAAAATGATTGGTTTTTCAAACAAAGTGTACAGTTTTATTGTTAAGTGCATGCTAGTATATGTATTTCATGTTCATTAAGAATTCATTAAGCGGATTAAATAACCTAATTGTCCTGTGCATATATCTATTTACCCAAACCAAACCAAACCAAACCAGGCCTTAAGTCCCATCTAATAGGGTTAGTGGCATGAATCCTTCTTCTCCACTTGACTCTATCCAAGGCCATTTCGTTAGTCAAATTAAGGAGATTCATATCTCTATTTACTACATTAGTCCACGTCAATCTAGTTCTACCCCTTCCTCTACCACTACCATTCACCGCCACTATATCGCATCTCTACATTATTACCTCTATTGGTCTCCGTTGTATATGACCAAAACATCTCAATCTATTCTCTCTCAATTTATCTTCTATCGGTACTAATTCCTATCCATTATCGAATATATTCATTCCTAACTCTATCTTTTCTAGTCTTGCCATACATCCACCTTAGCATCCTCATTTTAATGACACTCTTCTCTACATGTTGTTTTTTGGTTGCCCAACATTCCGTTCCATACAATATTGCTGGTCTAATAGCCGCTTTATAGAACTTCACTTGTAGTCTATTGGCTACTCGTTTATTGCGCAGTACTCCAGATGCACTCCTTCACTTAAACCACCCCGCCTTAATTCTGTGGACCACATTCGCTTCAATCTCCTAGTCAAATGTTCACTCTTAGGTAGTTCTTGGTTCTTAATCTTCACTTCTCTTCTGCTTCTATTGTGACTGTTACTAAAATTACACTCCATATACTCTGTCTTAGTTCTGCTTATCCTAAATCTTTTAGATTTAAGTGCTTTTCTTCAAATCTCCAACTTAAAATTTAACATCTATTGATTTTTATGAACTCTCAGCAAGATGCTTAATGTTTTTAGAAATAGTTTAACAAACAAGTTTTCCATGTCAAATTTATTTTATTTTTATAACAAAAAAAGGAAAAAGAAAAAGATATGGTTTGTGAGGATACAGGGGGTAGGGGAAATCTTTCAGTCCCTTATGAACATTCCCAAAAAGAATATAGAGAAAAATAAAAATTTCACGAGTCTTCTATGACCACGATTACTGTCAATATTTCATGAAATGCTAGAGGTAATTGAACTATGGCCCTTGAAAAGTTGAATGGCAAAACATGCAGAGCATGGGTTGAGATGCGAGAAAGCCATGGTAGTATGTGACGTTCTCAAATATTGGGACATACCTGTTGAGTCGAGTTGATTTGATGCATTACTCTTAATTTTGGCTCTCAAATTATATTCTTGGAATTCTAATTTAATTTCAAAATTTTGTTTATTTTTGCTGATCGCATTGGTCCACCTTTTCTTTTATTTTCATCATTGTTATTATTTTCTTACCTCATTAATCCAATTAAAGTTTCTCGTGTATGAAATATTTCCAGATAGAGAGTAATATTGTTCGGTGCCCAAATCCTGAGTATGCAGAGAAGATGATTGCTGCCATTGATGCTGTCCGAGTGAGAGGGGATTCTGTTGGTGGTGTTGTCACATGTATTGCGAGAAATGTTCCACGTGTAAGCCACATGACATTAAATGCAGCAAAGTTTCTGGTTTTTATTTTGTTTTATTATTAGACTTAATGGTAAAACCTTAGTTTAATAACTTTGAGGTTATGAGTTTGAGTTTGGGGACAACCACTTTGTGCACTATGCCAAAGGTTAGGTGTGTACCCAATCTTTCCCGTCCCAAACACACATTAATGTGTACTAATTGAGTGTTGTTTTTATTAACCTTAACCACATGTATGTAAATTTGTTTTTATGTCAGGGGCTTGGTTCACCGGTCTTCGATAAACTTGAAGCTGAACTAGCTAAAGCTGCTATGTCCTTACCTGCAACAAAGGGCTTTGAGTTTGGAAGTGGGTTTGCAGGTATATATACTCGTGGTGCTCAGTTTGCATTTTCCTCAAAAAAAATTTCAAATTGAGTTGGGTCCTAGGGAAAATAAATTGAAATGCTTTTATTTTGTGGGTGATTCTTTTCTTCAATCAGGGGTAGGGTTAGAAATTTTCTTGAGTGGTGTCTTCTAGAATTAGTGTCCAATTGGTATTCATTTTATAAGGCCTAAATTATGAGCATGAGGATGAATTTCAAGCTAACTTTAAAAAGCACAATCCTCCATAAATCAGTCTATATAAATTTTTCAAGGACAAACTTCATTGAACTATTAAAAATATTTGGATAATAGAAGCTCTCGTAACCAGTTCTAGTTTACCATTGGATTTAAAACCCTAAATCACAATTAAACAAGAAGGTGAAAATGGTGTACACTGCTGAAAAAGGGAGTTTAAAAATTAGGGTAGCGTTTGGTTTGTGTTTAGAATTATGATTTGAGTGTGGAGTTGTATTTTAAGTTTGTAAATTTTGGAATTATGATTTGAAAAGAGAAAATTTGTTTGGTTATGAGTTTTGAATTGAATTGAGTGTTGAATTTTTGAAATGCGTATTGAGTTTGTGAAAAGTTATTTGATTATGAGTTTTGAAAAGAGTTTTCAAAACTTAATTAAAAAACTTATAACTCATAACCAAACGCACAACTTAAAACTCTATTGAAAATTATATTCAAAGCTCATAACCAAACTCTTACAAAAAATAATTTTTTTATTTAACAAATTAAAAAAATTCTGAAAATATTTTTTTATTTAAAATATTAAAAGAAAATATTATTATTATTTTTATTTTTTAAAAATTATTGTGACAAATTAATTTTTATTTCAAAATGTTTTTTGTTAATTTTAAATAAATGTCAAAATAATTTATCATTTGGGTCTCAAAAAAATATTTTCTATATTTATAAAATATCAAAACCGAATATAAATTTTTTCCCAAGATAACAGGTGCCAATTACCAAAAAAGAAGAAGAAGAAGAAGAAGAAGAAGAAGAAGAAGAAATTGTTCCAGTCAACTGGCCGGACGACCTGGGGGACAACCGAGTAGATCCAAAAATTCAAAAATTGTTTAGGCAGATGTCCGGGTGGTCGACCGGATAGACCAAAAATTCAAAAAACTCTCTGGTTTACCAAACGTGTTTTCAAAATATGTTTTGAAATTGATTTGGAATCATGATTTGAAAATTGTAAACAAATAGAGGGTTGATTATTAGTGTGGAATCATGGTTTGAAACACAAACCAAACACAGCCTAGGGTTCTCTTCCCTATCACATATATTTATATTAAGGGTAAATTACAGTCACTTGAAGTTTGGAGAAAATACAACTAGCCACATACTTTTGACATAATTACACCTCCCTGACTCGAGGTTTAATTCACATAAACTTACTTAGATCATTTTTTATCAGTAATTTGTGAGTCGTGTGGATGAAAATATGATATTGTCATCTATTTTCTAATAAAATGTATATTACCTTTGGCTATTTCAGTGTCTACTCGCCTTTTGCCATTGGTTTTGATCACTTTATCTTATTAAAAGGGAGTTTAATGTAATTATGTCAAACTTGTGCGGCTAACTGTATTTTTTTCAAACCTCAAGAGAGGTGAGTGTAATTTACCCTTATATTAAATAAGATTCCAAATGCACAAAATACCATCATTATACTAAAAATATAACATAACAAATAAAAATTAAAAAATTGATTTCATAAACATATTGCTGTTTATCAATTAAAAATTTCAATGAATTAATCCAAATCAACCTAATTTAGTTAGAAATAGATCATTGTTTTTCCTTTACTTTCACCAAATCAGGTACTTGGGTCCCGGGATGACTAAGTGATGGATGAAGAGGCTAAGGCATTAACACCATAAACACCTACAAAAGAAATTAAAAGAATAATAGAAGAAAGGGCAGAGAAAGAAAGCAAAATAGAATAATAATGTTTTCAACTTCTTAAAGTTATGAAATTGGCTCACACTTTTTAGTATTCAAAGTCGATCCCCGCTATTTCCTTCAATATTCCAATTGGTTAAATGACTGAAAACTCCAAATTTTTGTATGCTTTAACAAAATGCCTATAAGGTTTCTGTTTGGCTCTGACCTGCTTCTAAGTTGATCCCAGCTACTTCAGCATTCCAATTGGTCTAAATACTGAGAACCACCAAATTTTTTTGCATGTTCTAATATAATGTCTATGAGGTTTTTATGGGGTCAGTCAACCTTACTGGTCTTTATTTGGATCTGCCTTGCGGCTAATTGAATTTTGAATGAGAACATAAAAATCAACTTAAATTTTATAAAATCCACAATCATAAACTTCATTGTGATACATTGAAATCGAATATTCATCTGATAATGCTAAATTACTAACATTAGGATGGATTTCAAACTAAACTATAAGAAACACATCCAAAAATCAATCCATACAAATTTTTAACTAACTTCACTTAGGTATAATGATATTTCTAATGATAAAAGGCCTCTTAATCAGTTCTAGTCTAAAAAGCAATTGAAATAAAGCTCCTTTCAACCGATCTAACACTAATAAAACCAAAAAAATGTTTTTCTAAATGTACAACTTTTATCAGATAAACAGAATTTTATCCAGATCAATTTAATTAGTTGAAGAGAGATTACAGCAACAACAATGAAATACCTCGAAGTTCTCTTCTATACTCCTACCAAATCTTCTACTTGGGCTGTAGGATGACTGAGTGATGGAGATGAAAAGGCTAAGGTGTCAATACTTACAAAAGAAATCGGAAGAACAAGAAACAAAAGGAACAATAAAGATTGTGAAGTGGAATATTGGCGTGCTGAATTTTTGTAGTTTAGCAAATTAGCTCCCTTTTCAATATTCAAAGTTGACCATACCCTCTTCCTTCAACATTCTAGTGGGTTCAAATACAGAAAATCCCAAACTTTTTGCATAATTTGATAGTCACATAATCGGTTTTAGTCTGGTTAGTTGACTGACTCCACTAGTCTGTACTTTCCTATTTGGCTCCCGCCTTTGATAGAATTTTTGTGATGTCTAACTTTCTCAATGAAAATGCTCAGGTACATTTATGACTGGCAGTGAGCATAATGATGAGTTCTTTGTAGATGAAAATGGCCGAATCAGGACAAGAACAAACCGTTCTGGTGGGATCCAGGTATTTATTTAAGCTTTATCATTTAGTTCTGCATGTATAGCAAATCAGTGAACATTTTTTTATTGGCCCTTGAGATTATCTATGCTTACGAGCAGGGTGGAATATCCAATGGAGAAATAATAAACATGAGAATAGCTTTCAAGCCAACGTCTACGATTGGAGTAAGTTTATTCTCTTTCCATATATTTTGCACTCAATAATTTGCAGCAGTAAAAGCATATTTAGTTGCCGGGTGCTCTATTAAATTTAAATGTTGTTAACAAAAGCTGATGCACTGTCAGTGGGCCACGCATAATAATTAATTTGAAAAGGCTAGCAATTTCTCATGGATCTACCAGTGCCTTGTGTGACCCTCATGAATGGAATTCAGAAATATTCAAATGCTTTTTTAGGACATCTTTCAGTCTGTCTGATCTTATCATCTCCATTAAACCTTTTAGATTGCTTAATTACGGTGATCTGTGCGAGATGTAATTCATAAAACCGTTGGTTGTGAACCTTTGGAATCCATCATGCTGCATTTATATCCTAGCCATCTAGACATATGACCATTTTGACAGAAGTTTGCAAGATGATTGGCCCATTCTGTTTTACACGTACATGTTATTTTTAGAGCTGTTTCTGGTAAGTTTTCTTGTTTGATACTATGAACTGATATGTTGTTCTGATGTGTATGTGCAGAAGAAACAACATACAGTTACTAGAGATAAGCATGCGACAGAGCTAATAGCCCGAGGTCGTCACGATCCTTGTGTTGTTCCGCGAGGTTTGTATATTGTCTCTTATTTTTCAACTAGTCGTTCCTCTGTTTGATAGCTGTTCTTTCTTCACCGTTGCTCTCTTTTCTGTTCCATCATCTGCTTTGCTACCTTGTACAGTTCTTGTGATTGTTAACTCCAACCTATAGATCATCCAATTTCAGAATAGTGTGGTCCTAGACTACTGTGGTATTATTGCAACGATCAGTTTGCTAAAAAAAATTGCTTTGATCAGTTACTGCAAGAATTACATTTAGTACAAGTGAAAAGTAGTTCTTCTGCTCTTGACTCAATAATGCTGTTTTGGTTCTCTCCAGACACATACATAATGCATATATATATATATATATATATGGGGAGAGAAGAGAGGGTTGGGGAGGGGGGAGTGATAAAATACCCATTGTTATTTATTCGTGATCATTTTCTGGTGATGGTGCAGCGGTGCCAATGGTGGAGGCCATGGTAGCTCTGGTGCTTGTGGATCAATTGATGGCACAGTATGCGCAATGCAATATGTTTCCTATTAATCCAGCATTACAGGAACCGTTGGAGTTACCAAGGCTCGAGCCTGCTGGCAGTCCCCTTTGAAAGGCGCAAAGTGGCTGTCGCCTCTTCTCTATTGCCTTTGCCCAACTTCTTTACCTTGTATAATGACAACTTTTCCCAATATATTTAGTGTGATTTTATGGAGTGTTACAGAATTTGTGATTGAACTCGTGTGGTGTTGTAATAAGTGGCTGTAGGGATATAATTTTTCCACCATTTCTTTTCCCTTGATAAATGAATTATCGTGCCACTGTTGGCAAAATAAGAGCTTTCTCTGGCGTGACTTGGTCATCTTTAACTATGTATAATTTCTAGTCATTGTAGAGTTGTTGGGGATATAATTATGGGCGAAGCAGCCAGATTTTGTTGTTTAGTTTTCCTAAATGAATGTCATGGAAATCAACCTCATCTCTTATGTTAGATCTCTGATTTTTATGCAATTTTTCCTAGTAGAAAGCACCTATGCTATGAGTTGAGATGATCTTCTTAGTTTTTCTTCTTGCCTCCCTATTTCTAGTAATGGAGACGCACTCCAAGATGATCTAACGGTTCAGATTTGATTATTTTAAAGAGAGACAAGGAGAGACCAAGGAGAGGATCTCTCTCCCCTATGCTAGGCTGGTAACTTCCAACTCATTATTTATTGTTATGCAATGGCTGGTGCTATCTCAGGTAGGCAACTCAAGAGGGAGGATGAATTAGGTTATTAAAAAATAATTTCACAATATATTTATACCAATTTAAATAATTGAATTTTAGCAATCAAGTAATAATAAAGATTCAAATTATAACTAGTAAAAAACAATAATAATCAATATAAAAGAGATGGGGATAGAAGAATAAACACGAAGATTTATTGTGGTTTGGCTCGTTGGATTTACGTTCACTCCTCAAGAATTCACTTTGAGAATTTCTTCACTATCAAATAAATCAATCCATTATCAATGTTTCATCAAGGTTGTAGATTTTACAGTTCTTATTCTTATCTATTAAGATTCACTCAAAAATAAATGTCTCATTTTTACATATTTTTTCACAAATCAACAAATAAGGAAAAGAGGTATTCTAGTCATCTTTTACAACAACTTCTCTCTTTCTATAAAATAGATATGAAAGTAAAGGAGCAAAGAGAATAAACAACACTTAAAGAATATTAGGTTTGAAAGTAAAATAACATAGTGAAAATACAATCGAAGAATAAAGCTTAAATATTCATATTTTTTCCCTTCAAATTCGTTATTTTTCTCCAGACAAAATGCTTCTTTTATAGTCGAACAATATAGCTGTTGGATCCTCTTCTGACTTTTGCACGTTGCTTGGACTGCTGAACATTCCACGCTGCTTCAACTTTCTCTTTCAAATTGCAAGTGGAAGTTTGAAATTATAAGCCAAAGGTCGTTTTGATGAATAGTGAAATACTATTTACATAGTAACCTATCTCAGATTTTTTAGCAGTAATTTACTATTCATTGCACAATATGTTTTAGTAAAATTTATTTAAATATTTTTTATTCCAAATGCATCATACAACATATATTTTAACATACAATATCTTGTATCAAAGAATGTGAAAATTTTCATTCTCTATATAAATTTCTTCTCAAATGTGTTTACATGATTTTCATTTTGGGTATTGAAAATTTTCATTCTCTATAAAAATTCGTATAATTTTATTTTGATGATATTACAGAGGAAGAAGAAATATGATTTATATATGAATTTTTGACAAAAAATTTGTTACAGGTGAGAAAATATAATGCAAATAAATACTTGTATTATGATGTTGTATATTTTTATGTTGCATTTATTTATGTGAAATTTTGTGAAATTCATGCATATTGTTTGATTTTGATGATGTAAAATACATTAGATTTATCATATTTTTAGTACACATTTTATATTAGTTGATACAAAATATTGTTTGTTAAAATATATGTTATATGATGCATTTGAAATGAATAATATTTAAATAAATCTTACTATGCATGTTTTGAAAAAATATTGTGCAATGAATAGTATTTACTATTAATTGTTTGAAAATATGAGATAGGTTGCTATGCAAATAGTATTTCATTATTTATCGAAAGTGACTTTTGGCCTATAATTTCAAACTTTTGCCTGCAATTTCAAAGAGAAAAAAACTGAAGTAGAGTGAAACGTTCAGCCATCTTCTCGTGATCCGAGCAGCGCGTAAAAATCAGAAGAGTGTCTCCCATCCTCCAACGGATATATTTTTTGACAATAAAAGAAGTATTTTGCTTGGACAAAAATAACGAAATTGAAGAGAAAATTTTTTGCACATACAAGCTTTATTCTTTCATCATTTTTCTACTACACTCTAAACACCTCCATTTTCAAATTTGAAATTTTCTGAGTGATATTATTTATTCTCTTTGCTTTTGCACTTTCATATCTTTTTATTGAAAGAGAGAAATTGTTGTAAAAAAGGACTGAAATACTTCTTATCATTATTGATTGATTTGTGACAAAAAATTTGAAAAGGTGAGACATTTATTTTCGAGTGAGCCTCAATAAATAAGAGTAAGACCTGTAAAATCCACAAGTTTCGTGAAGCCTTGGTGGTGTATTGATTTATTTGATAGAGAAGAAATTCTTGAGCAAAATCTTTGAGGAGTAGACGTAGGCCCCACAAATCGAACCACTATAAATCTCTGTATTTGCTCTTCTCTCCCTATCTCTTTTATATTGATTATTATTTCTTTGTTTTTTTACTTGTTGAAATTCGAATATTTATTATTACTTTCTTGCTAAATTTCAATTATTCAAATTGGTATAAAAAATATTGTGAAATAATTTTTAATAACCCAATTCAACCCCGTCTTGGGTTGCCTACCAAAGATAATGTAACTCCCCGAAATAATTATAATAAACCAATCGTAACAATAACTAAATAACAACATAAATCAAAGTACAATATCATTCCATTTCATAAAACTCAGTTGTACAAAAGAGGTGGCACATGCGAATATACATTCATAAGTCCTACCCCTGAATCTATAACATGTAACAACAACAAAAATAAGAAGTAGAAATTAAATAGATAATGAAAGTGTCTTGAAGGCTACAACTTTCCAAGACAATGCTTGGTTATATGAAAAGTGAGTCGTAAGCTCAATACATATAAAGCTTTAGGCTTGTACAAACATTAAATACGAAATAACAAAACTGAGCCGTCAGCTCCACAGTTCTCCCAAGCTAAGTCTTTGGTGAAGGCATCTCACCAATACTTGAAAATGGTTTTCCCATATGGGGTGAGCCAAAGCCCGGTAGAAATAATCCAACACAATATATGAATTTTAACAACGATATAAGGGTGGAATACATATGCAGTGCCCATGTCAAAACATTCTACATTTCTTTCCCAAAACCATGCCATGCTCAGTTTATATCACAATTCTCAAGTCATGTCTTTTACAACAGAAAACAAGGGGGAAATCTCAATCGGTACAACCTTTTACGAATATTTTGTCCGCGAGAAACTGTTAAACGACACCCATTTATACAAGTACTACTATTACCATTTCATAGATATTTTGTCTGCAGGAATCGACACCCATGTATATGCTCCTTTTTTGGGACTTTCACCCTGGACACACAGGCTTACTTAATTTGGTGATACACATCTCTTTCCAATATTCATCTCTCTTCTCAAATTCATATACATATGCAATGTATTAAATGAGCAACAATGTTCAGTGCACAAAGATGAGAAATTAGTTTCAATTCACCTAATCCTCATGCAATTTCTACAACAATCATAGCTATCCTCCACCAATAGCCCAAAATAGATATTTCTAAATAGATACATAAAATCTCCAATATAGATAAACTTTCCAAATTTCAAGGTGAGTGATAATACATATCAAACTCTACCATCTATATCAATATCCATCCAAATTCACATTCCCAACATTAATTCCATTGATTTATACAAAATAAATATTTGAAACATTTAGGTCCAAACCTCTTTTTCTTCCAAAGTTCAATCCAAGTATCAAAATCAACAATTTTATTACCACTCAACCTCATTTCCACTTCCACAACCATTTTCCATACAACCATTTGAAAACCCCTCTTTTGATTTTCAATCAAAACCCTTGGTTTGTTCAAAATCCTCAAAAATCACAAGGTTGTTTTATAAAAACAAATAGCTAAGTTAAAAATCATAAAAGAGTGTAGAGAATCCCTACATTGAAGCTAGAAGACCAAAGAGGGAATAGAGAAACCTCAAGGAAGCCGAAATCCATCTTTGCTTGGATGAAAACGAAGCTCTAAGTAAGCTCTACCTTTTTTCTCAAAGGGAGTAGGGTGAAGAAATCAATGGATCTAAGCGTTTTAGAAGAGAGAATGTGAGTTTGAGAGAGAGAGGGTCTGAACTTAGGGTTTTTAGACAGTTTAGAGAGGTAGAGATATGAAAAAGTGATGTAAAATGGCTTTTTTATGAACTGATATACGCACAGTTCACTTGGGCGCAAGAGTTGTCGCTTGAGCGACCAGACACAATAAGTTGTTCTGCTCGAGCGCAAGAAGATTCGCTCAAGCGCAAAATAAACACTCCCAGAAGTCTTACAGACAGAAAACCGTCGCTCGAGCATAAGAAGTCTCGCTTGAGTGAAGAACACTACCTCCCTAGTATTTTTGCAGGCCTACAAAAGTATTGGGAGCTCACAAAGCTCGCTCGAGCACAAGAAACTTCGCTCGAGTGAATAGGCCAAATTCTGGACAACAACAGTTTGAACCAACTAGCAACTAACCTATTCCAAACACAACCAAGACACTCCAATACTCAAACTCAATGAGAAATAAGGAGAAACACAGTATGAGTATATAAATAAGACAAAAGAAGCCCGAATTCAAAACATTAATGGGTCGGGTCTAAACCAGGAACGCTATATCCTCCCCCCTCTTAAGGAATTTCGTCTTTGAAATTTTTAATCAAACGTTAAAATCATGTTTTAACAAATTACAATAATGATAATTAATCAATTCCAACATCGTGACCCATTCATCGGTCATTCATTCTCATCAACATGATAAACAAGTTTTCAATACTGAATATACAATTCACATTTCTAAAACATATACAATGTTTATATTACATCAACATCATAAAAGTTTCAATACATAGTTAAAAATTAATAAATAGGTCCGGATGCTTTTCATGGTCTTCCAACTCACATTCCCAAGTTGCTTCCTCAACTCCGTGATGTTGCCACAATACTTTTACCAAAAGAATTGTCTTGCCTCACAATACTTGGTCTCGAGTATCCAAGACTCTCACTGGTCTCTCCTCATATGAGGCATTCTCATCTACCTCTAAGTCGGTCCAATCCAACACGTGCGATGGATCCGGCTCATACTTCCGAATCATACAAATATGAAACACATCATGGACCCCGGAAAGCTGTGGCGGTAAAGCCAAGTGATAAGCTACCTCTCCAATCAGCTCTAGAATCTCAAAAAGCCCAATAAATCTAGGGAATAACTTCTCACTCTTCCCAAACCTCATCAAACCCCACCTAGGTAATATCTTCAAGATGACATGATCTCTTACCTCAAAAGACAAAGGTCTCCTCTTACGGTCGACATAACAGTTCTGGCGACTCTGGGCAGTAGCCAACCTTTTTCGAATAAGAGCGACTTTCTCAATCATTTCCCGAACCAACTCAGGGCCTAACAAAGGTGCATCACCCATCTCGGCCCAACACACATGAGATCTACACGGTCGGCCATACAAGGCCTCAAATGGTGCCATGCTAATACTCGACTGGAAGCTATTGTTATAGGCAAACTCCACTAGGGCAAGTGCCTCTTCCACGACCCCTTAAAGGCAAGAACATAACCCCAAAGCATATCCTCTAGAATCGGAATGGTACGCTTTGATTGCCTATCACTTTGAGGATGATACACAGTGCTAAAAGTCAATCTCGTGCCCAAGGCATTCTGTAGGCTCTACCACAACCGAGCCTTAAAATGCGAATATCTATCCAAAACAATCGTTACAAAGACCCCGTGAAGTCTTACTATGTCCCTAATATAAAGGTTGACCAGATAATCTACCGAGTCACTCACGTGCATAGATATAAAGTACGCCGACTTAGTTAACTGGTCAACTACCACCCAAATTGCATCACTACCCCGTTGAGTCCTCGGAAGACACACAACAAAATCCACGTGACATGCTCCCACTTCCACTCGACTATAAGCAAGGGTTGCAACAAACCCACAGGTCTCTGGTGCTCGGCCTTCACTTGTTGACAAGTAAGGCACTTCGACACAAACACAGCTACATCCTTCTTTATTTCCCTCTACGAAAACTAGCGACTAAGGTCATGACACATCTTTGTGCCTCCCGGATGCATCGCAAGGTATGAATGGTGAAACTCTTGGAGTACTTCCTCTAGGAAAGACCCCGACACGAAAAGACGGTCACGGTATCTAACACTCAAATTGGGATACACATTGAAGCCCTTCTCTACCTTTCCACTGGAGATCTTCTACCAGAAGGATTCTACCTCAAGGTCACCTCTCTGTGCCTCCATCACTGGGCTCACAAGTGTAGGTTGTGTCACTACCAAAAACAAGCCTGTAGACTCAACAGACTCGCCAAGATACAAGTCAAACTCACCAATAGCATCCAACATCTCCTATTCCCGAATGGCGATACTAGCTATACTGCTGATGGATTTCCTACTTAAGGCATCGGCCACAACATTAACCTTCCCCGAATGGTAATACAACTCAAAATCATAATCTTCTATAAACTCCATCCACCTTCTCTGCCTCAGATTCAAGTCTTTTTGTGTAAACAGATATTTCAGACTCTTATGGTCAGCAAACACTTCAAACTTCTCACCATACAGATAATGCCTCCAAATCTTTAAGGCAAAGATCATTGTTACTAATTCTAGGTCATGAGTAGGGTAGTTCCTCTCATGTGTCTTCAACTGCCGTGAGCCATAAGCTACTACTTTCCCCTCTTTCATCAATACACAACCCAAACCTTCCCGTAAAGCATGACAATACACTGAATAGCCCAAACCCCTCTCTGGAATAATCAATAATGGGGCACTAGTAAGTCTAATCTTAATTTCTTGGAATGACTTCTCGCAGGTCTCACTCCACACAAACTTAATTCATTTCCTTGTCAGTCTAGTCAATGGTGAAGCTAATCTAGAGAAATCTTTCACAAACTGATGGTAATATCTGGCCAACCCCAAGAAACTATGGATCTCAAAGGCGTTCTTAGGTTGTTCCCAATCTTGTACGGCTTTTATCTTGGATGAATCTACAGTCACTCCTTTCTCAAATACCATATGACCTAAGAACTTGATTTCTTTCAACTAGAATTCACATTTTCCAAACTTAGCATACAGTTTGTGGGCTCTAAGTAACTCAAGTACTACCCACAGGTATTCTTCATGTTCCTCCTCAGAGGGCGAGTAAATCAAGATGTCATCAACAAAGACGACCACAAAATGGTCTAGAAACTCACGGAAGATCTAGTTCATCAAATCCATAAACACGACTGGTGCATTGGTTAGCCCAAAGGGCATCACTAGAAACTCATAATGGCCATACCGTGTACAGAATGCCATCTTAGATTAATCCAAATTTTCTCGGTTGCGCGCGTGGTTCTTCGACTCCCGTTCGAATTAATTAGCTTAATTTCTCTTAGATTAATTAGCGTGTTGTAATTAATTAGTTAAATTCCTTTGAGTTTGTAATAGCTAGTTAACCTAGTTAATTGCTCTTAGATTAATTAGGGTGTTATAATTAGTTTAATTCTAATTTGTAATAATTAGTTAGTGTAGTTAATTCATTTATTTGGTGTTGTAATAATTAGCTAATTAGGACATTTATTCGGACCCTCTTGCATGAGGGCAAACTTGTGATATTGTGTATGTCTTCCAACCCCCATTCTTTCTCCCTTTTAGTTACTAGCTTATGATGGATTGCATATAGCATCATATTTTCCTTAGCATTTTCCATGACTTGCATCCATTCATTTTGCATGAGTAAGGGTTCGGCTCATCATACTAATCAATGTCAATTTCAAATCCCTTACTCGAATACGTGCTTTATCGCATGTCTTGAATTGACTCACATGCCATGCTAGTAGCCGAGCCTATTAAATGCATGTTGTATGCATTGCATTAGTCATGTTTCATTGTTTAGGATCGTGCATTTTTTTTAACTATTTTCTTTCTTTTGGCTCGCATTGGATATTTGGGGTAAGCATTTTTTGCTTTAGCATATTGCATGTGTGCGATTGTTGCCATGTCAAGCATGTTTACCATGAGGCTACACGCTTAGTTCATTTATCTCTTGAATGCCTGTGAATGAAGGCCATTTTCTTGAGTTGGGATGATTTGATTAAATGTACATACGAGCTTGCTTTTTCAAGTGATAGGTACTCAAAACACTTTTCAAAACATACATAAAATCAAAGCATTCCAAATTTTGTGAAATAGTCTATACTTGTGTGCATCACATAGTAAAGATAGCATAATAATCAGACAAGAGCATATACTATACATAAGAATCACACCATGATTAGTGGAGGCCAAACTTTGATCGAGTGAATGAGGTGCTCAATTTGTGAACTTCCCCTCTCATACCTAAGTTCCCGAGCCGAGACACTTTGGTGATGACAGACACGTGGCTTTTGGTACGAGTCACGTGTTTCCTAAATTTCCCAAAACATTTAGGTGGCGACTCTGAAATCTGACAATACAGTCTATTTTTTGCATTTTTGATTTAAAATTGATTTTCCAAAAAGATTTGTCGGATTTGAACTCTTTTGTGTTTTCTTGTTTCACATTGCACTTGTGAAACTAGATTCAGAACTACCGGAGTCTGAACTGTGGGGCTATTATATCCGAGGAGACTAAACCCTTCCGAGGAGCATGAAAAGCTAGCTACAGTTTCTGGTGACTCTGTTGGGGAAAGTTGAGAACTTGACTTGGACTTCATGATGTGAAATTTTATTTACAGATATATGTTCTTTGCATTGCATTTGCATTGGTGCTCTAAGTCACTATGTTTTCCATTTGTTATTCCTGGACGGTTTGCCGGAGGCTTGCCCAAAAAGCTTGCCAAAAGACTGACCGGTTGTGGGCTCTGCCATGTTGGAAACACAACCCTCGGATCTGGATTATCATCGCACCGCTTGATCCTCCTTTTCCTTCTCGGTGTTAGGTGTGAGAGGTATATTAGGTAGTTTTGCTGAGATACCCTTTTGACCATTCGGCTTAGCTGCATATAGTAAAGCCATAGTGACTATTCCAACCTAGGACATGATGCTCACCTGTATGTAGGATTGTGTGAAACTAGTTGCTTAAAGTAGCAAAGCCCTAGTTCACATCAAAATTAGGACAGGGTAACCCTAACCCCCCTTATAGAGGTGTTTTGGCTCTCTTTAACTAGTATGTGCTTTACAGTGAAACTGTACAAGAATGTTCATATCAGTGGCACAGTTGGTATTTGTTTTGGGGCAGAATTCAGTGGGGAGTATAGTCTTACAGTTTTGATCATGTCTGTGTTGATGAAATCTTAGCTGAGGTGTTGTCTGATTTCTGATTACTGTTCTCTATCTTTATTTCTTTTCCTAGGTAGTTTAAAATCATAGCTTCAGAAAGTTTCGATCTCCCCCAAGTACTTTGGACCCTTGTCGGAAGACTTTGCAAGGCCAGAGATCTTGTTCGGGGACAACCTGTGTTTGCTTCACTGTCATCAGTTACAAGGCGAAGGAGGATCAAATAGAGTTCACCAGTTCAGTTCTTGCAGCAATCACCTCTCAGCTCAATCGTATTCAGTCCACCTCAAGAACAGCCATCTACGCAAGGAATGGCATAATACCCTTCAGCAAATTTGGAGTACTTGCTACTCTGTCTACAATAGTCAGTGGACTTACTCCAACACATTGTGGCCTATCAAACTGAGGTCACAACTAGGTTATAGGAGCAACAACAACAACCAATTGCGGCTTCTACGTTGCATGTACCCGGCGCGGCTATTTCTGTGCCCGGTACCATAACCAATGCTACTATAGCTCAAGATCCACAGGCCGAGGGTGTTCAAGATTTTCCTGTCCAGGCAAATCCCATTCCAGCACAGACATATAGAGCCCCAGTTCATCAGACTGAGGCATCGTTTGAATTTGAGGTTGACCCAACCGCTCTCAAAATCAACAAACTTGAGAAGCTGTTTAAGAAAGCATAGGGGGTTAACTCCATTCCAGATATAGAGAATGGGTACACCGAATTTGCAGTTACTTTTCAGAGCGGTTCAAAATGCCGCACATTGACCACTTTGATGGCGCTGGGGACCCAATGGTACACTTACGTCTATTTTCAGATATCCTGCAACCAATGGGTTTGACTAGACTGTAGAAGTTGTCACTCTTTGGTTGAACAATGTTAGGAATAGCTGCAATCTGGTATACTAAATTAGAAGATTCTGTGAAGCAGAACTGGGAGGAATTGGCCAAGTCCTTCATTGCTCAATGCTCAATGCTCTTATAATATGAACATCGAGGTCACAACTCGTGATCTTGAAGCAACGCATCAGGAGCTAAAGGAAGGTTTCTTCAAGTTTGTAACTACATGGAGGGCCAAAGTGTCAATGATGACCATGCGACCTTCAGAGAAAGACTACATCAGAATGGTTGTCTGGAACCCGCACGGCAAGCTGCTACAGAAAATGATTGTTCTCCCCTTATTTACATTCAAAGAACTTTATGAAATGGGTGTTTAAATTGAAGACGTCAAGAAGCAGGGGATCATCACTGATGACAAAGAGCCGGCCAAGAGGCTATTTGTTTGTAGTTCCAATGCTGCCGGGGGTAACACATCTGTGAGGCCGTCAGAAGTGAGTGTTGTCACCGCAACCAAAACTACCATTCCCTTTGCCAAGATGGGCCTACAAACTTCCAACCCTACCCAACCTCAGGGCAGAACTTTCAACCAGCTTACATGACCCTATCCAAAGTTATGCAGGTGCTAATCAAGAAGGGGCACCTGAAAGCCCTAGAACCTTGCCCACTTCCCGACCCTCTTCCACCCAAGCACGATCCTACAAAATACTATGCTTTCCATCAACAGCACGACCATGAAATCGACCGGTGCTTCCGCTTGCATAATGAGATTCAAGATCCCACCCAAAAACGTCCACCTCATCCATACATTGCCACCCACCACCTTCAACCCGAGTGTCTATATCACCCCCTCCCACCTGCCAAAGTCAGTAATGTTCATCCTTGATAGCACAGACTTGTGCATGATGGACACATCCAACCCATAACCTGAGCCTCACAAAACTGTGGTGACAACATCTGAGGAAGATGAGGTTTTGACCTCGGAGGGAGGTGTCGGTTTATCAGGAATTCATGAGGGATCACATGACCCGAGCCACTACATTGCTTCCGTTACTCAACCCATGCTTGAGGTAGTACTACCAGCCTCAGTGGACATTAATGTGGTTAGGGAGGATGGCCCGAGCCAAGGGTTGGATGATCTGGTGGATTTTGAAGAGGATTTGGGCAACCTATAATTCTCGACGAATAGGATCAAGGCAATGTGCAGATTGTTTGATACGATCTGAACAGGTCGATTGATAATGTTGGATGGCTAAGTGATAAATTTGACAAGGAAGAAGAAATTGGGGTTAAACCAGAGGGAAAACAAGTCGGGATAACTGTGGTAGTCGAGAAGATTGAGGAGAAAGGGAAACTGCCTGAGGATACTTGTGCAGGAAAACCAACCCAAGAATTGGGTGTTGTGGAAACTACAGATACTAAACAGGAAGTTGTGCTGAGGCAGTTTGAAAGAGAGAGAATTAAAGACAGCCAAAAAATCGTAACAGCTTGTCACCCTGAGGGGGACGCTTGTACTGTAAGGGTGATCCAAGTTGAGCCGGACAACTACTTGTCGGCAGTTGATAGCGAGTGTGTAGACGCGCCCGCGGGCCTCGCTACAGCTCGGACTCAATTTGTGTCACGGTCCTTAACTTGAACCAAAGAGTCCAAATCCGGCAAATCGTTTTGAGAAACAGATTTTTTGAAAAGAAGTGCCAAACATGGACTGCTTTGCCAGATATAGAGTCGCCACCTAAATATTTTATTTTGGGGGAATTTAGGAAACCCTGACTTGGTGCCAAAGGCCACGTGTCCATCATCACCAAAGTTGCCTCGGCTCGGGAGCTTGGGTACGATTGGGGAAGGTCAGCTATGAGCACCCCCTCTCGCCCGATCCGAAGATCGGCCTCTACTAACCGTGATATCCGTTTTTGAAAACGTTATTTGTTCTTATTCCGGTTATTAGCCTAGAATTACTATGTTATGCGCACAGCAAACAAGTATAGACCAAATCGCCTAAATTGGAACAAAACATAGCATGTTTGTTTTGAAAAATGGTTTGCTACTCGCAAGTAGGCTAAAATGCGGGTTTTGCCACCTTCGAGTGGGCTTTTAGAAAAACATGATTTTGCCCCTATCTAGTGGGCTTAAAACTCACAGTTTTAACGCATTATCCTAACTTAAGCAATTCGACCTTCATCCACAGGCATTCAAGCCGTTATATCACATAAGCAGCTAGCGTCATGGTAATCGTGCAATTATGTTAACATTCACACGCATGCGAGATGCTAAAGCATAAATACTTACAATGTACTCCGTGCCAAAACAATAAACTACTTAGCAAACATGCGTGATCCTAGTTCATGTTAAAGTGGCTAATGCAACGCATACAGAATGCACCTAGAGTAGGCTCGGCTAGTCTATAAATGACATGTGAAAATACACAAGTAGCATGTATTCAAGTTAGATTTGAAATACTTATGCAGTTAGTATGATGCGCCGAGCCTGGTGCATGCAAGACTAATGAATGATGCACACATGCACAACATAAGGTATGCTAATTTAAATATGCCCTAGTCTACCATCATAAGCGGGTAAATAAAAGGGCAGAAAGACATGGGGTTGGAAGACATGCACACACGCACCCACACTTATTACACAATTGCCCTCGCTCGGAGGGTCCGAAAGAATAATACAGTCCGAATAGCAAACCAACTATCCTAGATAATTAATTATTACTGACCAACTAAATTAGTTAAGCAAATCAACTAAGCTAAGAAAGCAGTAAAGGCCTTGGGAAGAGGATCCAATGCACGCGTGCTCGGGTTTGCTCGGAAATCCAATGCCATGCATAAGTTTACCTCTGCTTTGACTGTTCTGCTTCTCTGAAAATTGCATAACTCCCAAGGTTGCTTCTCTGAGTGTTCTGGGACACTACCGGCTGGGTGATATCATCACCGGCCATTTAGAATGGTCATCGGCTAAAAATTATGCTCTCGGCCAAACACTCTTTGCCGATCGGCACTTTACACTGCCGGCCGGCCAATTATTCCTGCCGAATCTGTTTTGACAGCAGCAGAGGACAGAACTTGGCATGGCAATGTATTTCAAGCAATGTATGCACCAATCACACCCCTTATCATATTCATGACTCAAAGGGATATGATTCTCGATTCTCGGACCACCAATCGCGCATTTCCATGCATGATGGCCCTAGAAACCAAGTGTGCACTTTTGATTTCAAATGTCATGCAATGCACATAAACAAACAAATGGAGCTCAACCTCTATCACAAGCAATTCAAGAGGCAAGGCACGCATGCCAATGCAATGCAATCCTAAGCATGTGAGCCTAAGTGTGCAATATGGGCATGCAAGCAAATGATGATGCTAGGCACACAACCTAAGGAATCAATCATGCAAGGCATGGAATGACAAGCATTCAACATGTAATATGGGCATGCAAGTAAGCAAGGCATGTGACAACATGTTGGGCAACTTAGCCGAGATAAATGCATGCCAAATGTGAAGTCACCTAAACATGCAACAACACATAATATGCCAAGTATACAATCAACACACAAAGGGTGGACTTAAACCAATTTAGGCAGCCCTCAAGCAAGCCCAAAACAGTGACCAACAACTAAGGAAATGAGGCCAATTGCACATATAAGCATGCATATAAACATGGTCCATCGCTTATGCACAAAGAGCAACTCTCAAGCACACTTAAGAAGATGCAAACATGGACTAATGGCATGCACATAAGCTCTGAAAATCATGTTAGAAATGGTTTCAAACCAACTAAACAAAGACAAGCCAAGCATGCAGCATGGTCCAAAACTTAAGGCAAGCCAAAGGGGACGTAAACCAAGGCTAGGTCAACCAAGCCTCACAAGGCCAAAGGGACTTAAAATAGGTCTAATGCAGACCTAAACAAAGCTAAGGATGTACTTACATGGCATCTAAGTGGTCTAAAAATGCAAACATACTCCAAGGCCTAAACAAGGGGCATAAGGCAACACCTTTAAACACATTGAAGGGGGATCAAAGGCAAGCATATGGGCACATCATGAGGTCTGAAATAACATGTCAAGTGGTTCCAAACCACTGAAACAAAGCAAGGATGGCATGCTAGAAGAGCCAAAGCTTAAGGCATACAAGAGGGATTACATGGTAGCTATACAAAGCAAGGCATGGATGACTCAAATGACTTAAAACAGTCCCTTAGTGCATCAAAATATGCATATAAGCTTCACAAAGCTGGGCCAAAACACAAAAGCATGGTAGTATAAATGCTATGCATGTATTGAGGCGAATCATGGCATTACAAGGTACGTATGCTAGAAAAACATGGTGTACCAAAACCAACATACAAAAATGCTATATTATGACATAATAAGCATGAAAATCAGTCAAGGCATAGTCAATACACACTCAAACTATATACTCCCTCAAGAGGCTAAAAATGGCCCTTTTCAAGGACAACAAGGAGAGGGGGTGGCCCTCTCCTTCCTAGGACCTCAAGGCACCATCCTCACCACTGAAATCCCTTAAGATTTCAGTGGTGAGGAGGCCCAAACACAATGGTCCCGGAGCTCAACCGAAATGGCACAAAACAAGGGCCAAACAAGCCTTAAGAGGGGTCAAACAACCCCAAAGCTTAAAACACCCTTAACAAACTATTTAGAGCACTCAAAAACAAGACTTTTCTATGTTATATGTTAAGCTCAAAAACAGTTGCAAATATGGAAAAACAAGCTATGAAAATAAGGCTTAAAAGGGGTAAAAGCTCACCCTTGAAGCACAGCAGCAAATCAACAACTTTTGGACCAAGAAAAGGCTTCAAATCAACCCAAGAATCACCTCCAAGGACCTTAGCTCAATAAAAGGAGTAGAGAACTAGGTGTTTGTATGCAAAAGTGCAAAGAAAATGCACTTTTGAGCACAAACAAGCCCTAAACCTTAGAGAGAGAGGCAGAAAAATGTAGAGAGAGAGGAAGATTTTTGCTCTCCTTTTTGTATATCTCTTCCTCTTCCTCTTGTATCTCTTCCTCTTCCTCTTGAGAGCTTGATTGATATAGAGATATATCAATCTGCAGCTCCTCAGAAGTCCCACGTCCAGGCATGGGCTGGGGTATGGCCTGGAATGACAGCTGCCAGCTGTTGTAGACACCCCATTTTTGACCGTCCTTAAGACTTGGACGTCACCGCTTGGAACACTTGGTGATTATCCATGTTTGTGTTCGTTTGGAGTTCTCGGAGGTCTCGGCTCGCGCGCCTTGCCTCAGGATCTCCGAACTCGACTGTTTAGTGTCTGGTTTTGCACCAAACACTTGTGTTTTGCCTTGGAGGAGCAGGGAATGCCTTGTGAGGCGTCCCCACACACCACCGGCAGTGGCTAGAGGTCACCGGCTGGTTTTTGATTCCATCGGCACTTTTTATTGCCGGTCGGCACTGTTTGTTGCCGGTCGGCATATTTTGTTGCCGGTCGGCACTAAATTTTCTCGAAATAACATTTTTGGGCAGCCGACCACTGTTCATCTACTTTATGGAGATATTTTGTGCCAGCTGTGATAGTTGGCACCAACTCTGCCTCCCTCTATACACGTGTATGGAGGGATCTCCCTCTAACCAAGCTTGTTGTATAAGCTTTGCAAGAGGGAGTCCTATAAGAGGAAGGCTCTCCTCTCTGATCTAGGTTAGAGACTTGGAACCAAAAACCAGAGCTTAGAGATATAGATACATCGTATCTCTATATCTCCCTCTCTCTCCTCCTTTGTGTGTGATTTTTGGCCCAAAAGTGTGTTTTTACCTTACTTTTGCACCATTACACACACTATTACACCTAGCTCCGAGATTGAGGGACTTGGGGGGTTGATTCTTGAGTTTTTGGACTGATTTTGATCAAAAGAAGAGGGCTGGACCATTTGTTCTTCAAAGGTTCTTCAAGGGTGAGCATCTTGCTTTATATTCCCCAAACTTGCAATAGTTATTTACCTATCTTGCTTGCTGATTTAGCTTTTGTGCATAACATGAAAAAGGCTTATATTTTCATGCTTTAGAACTTTCATTAAGGTTGTCTTGTAGTTTGAGTGCAAACTCACCTTGTTAGGCCTTATTTGGCCCCTTTTGTTGCCTCTTTGGTAGGGCTTTGTTTACTTCAGTGTTTTGATCTCTTCACCACTGAAAACCAGTGTATTTCTAGTGGTAAAGAAGATGGTTTGAAGTCTTTCATAGGGGAGGGACACCCCTCTCCCTTCATTGTCTTGTTTCCTTGAGTTTTGGCCTAAAAGGGTAACATGCATGCTTGCTTGTTCTTTTGCCTTATTTCAGAACTTTTTGGGTGTTTTTGGGTCATGTGGGATCTCTGTTTTTGGCTGAATCTATGGCCCTTTGCATGCTTAGTATACTTGCTTCATACTCCCCCATTTGGCCTAGAATCGTGTCTTGTGTTTGGGCCTTAATTCTTGCATGTGTTGGCTTGGTTCCATGAAGATGTTGGCTCTATTTTATCTTGTTTAAAGTCTGTTGGCCCTTCATTTCAGTCATGCTTGCATGGTTTGATGTCATCCCTTGGTGTTTTGGCTTGTAAGCCTTGAGCATTTCGACCTTTAACATGTATAGCTTGAACCATCTTCATGATTTTGGCATCATTTAGGACCTTATTTCAGCCCAAGAATTATGCTTGTATGTGTGCATGTATGGTCTCTTTCATGCCTTGATGGTGCGCTCTTTTATGCCTACACATGAGCCTTGGTGCATATGCCTTTTTGGAGCTACTTTAGTTGCCATATTAAGGAGATTTTTTGGAGTCCATTTTTGCATGTGAAAATTCTGTTTTTACTTGTCTTGATCATGCCATGAGTGGTCATGTTGGTGGGAGTAAAATGCTTTTTTTTTGTGCCTTAACCTTAGGACCTTTGGTTGGCTTGTTGGCATGAGCATTGGTCCACTTTTTGGACACTTTTTGCCACTGTTTTGAGGTGGGTGAAGGTCTGCCCCTTTACCATTTAAGGCCCTCTTGCATGCTTGTCTCATGTTTGTTGCATGATTGTTTCATTAATGTGCAGTCCCATGCTAACTTTATGGCAAATTGGTCCATGTTTGCATCACATTTGCACTTTGCATGCTTAGCATTGCATATTTGTCATGATAGTTCCATAACATTTGCCATGACTTGAATAATTGGTATCATGTTGCATTTGAACCATGTTTGCATAACATGCATTGCATTGCTTGGTTTGGGGTGTCAAACCAAGTGTGAGTGTTAAGGAGTGTTCATACTACAAGTGATGAAACACGCCTTAACTCTCGGTCACCGGGGCCTTTGACTTCGACATGATAAGGCTTTGGATCTCATTTGTATGTTGCATGCATCTTTACATTAAGTGGCAAATTTGATCCCTTTGGCTATCATGCACCATTGATGGCTCGAGGATCGAGGGTCATGCTTCTTTGAGTTCAAAGCATGATGGGAAGCATGACCATGCTCACATATGCCTGAAACCCCATGCCATGCACTATCTGTTCTCTGTTTGCTGTCAAAACTGTCTTCTGTAGGAAGTTTCTGCCGACCGGCAGAATTCAGTGCCGGCCGGCAATCTTTGAATGGCCGGTAAATCAAAACAGTGCTGATGGAAATCCTGGACTGCCGGTGGGAATTCTATTAAGCCGGTGGTACTCTGCAACATTCAAGGAACCTGTCCTAGGGTTTTGGCGATTTTTAGAAAGACAGGGCAGTGTAAACAGAGGTGGCAGAGATATGGTACGGGTTTTTCAGGCGAGCCGGTTTTCGAGCACGTATCATTCGCGCATCCCGAGGCAGAGGCTGCGGCCATCCCCTCATTTCTTTTGCATTCTTTCTATTAATTAATTAGAAATTCTGTAATAATTTTAGTTGCTTATTATTTGGACTGTAATATTTATTTGGCCCCTCCGAGTGAGGGCAATGATGTAATAAGTGTGGGTGAGTGTGTGTATGTCTTCCAATCCCCATTTCTTTCTTCCCTTTTATTTACCTGCTTATGATGGTAGATTAGGGCATTTTTGAAATTAGCATACCTTATGCTATGCATGCGTGCATTCATGCATTTGTATTGCACGCATTAGGCTCGGTACATCATGCTAACTACATTCGTATTTCAAATTCCAAATTGAATACGTGAATCAAATTGGTTGCATCTCATATGCCATAATTAGGTTAAACGAGCCTATTCTAATTACATTTTTGCATGCGATACATTAGTCATTTTAACATGAATTAGGACATGCATATTTGCTAACTAGTTTACTGTTTTGGCACGGAGTACGATGTAAGTAGTTATGCTTTAGCATCCCGCATGCGTGTGAGTGTTGCCATGACAGTATGCTTGCCATGCGACTAAATGCTTATGTGATAAATTGTTTGAATGCGCGTGGGAGAAGAGTAGATTGTTTGAATTGGAAAAACTCATTAAAATCCGTGTTTTAGCCTACTTACGAGTAGCAAATTCCAAAACACTTTTCAAAACAAAACGGATATGCAATGCTTGTTTCCAAATTAGGCAATCTAGTCTATACTTGTTTGCTGTACGCATAACATAGTAATTCTAGGCTAATAACCGGAATAAGAACACATAAAGTTTTCAAAAATGGATATCACGGTTAGTAGAGGCCGGTCTTCGGACCGGGCGAAAGGGGGTGCTCATAGCTGACCTTCCCCGATCGTACCCAAGCTCCCGAGCCGAGACAACTCCGGTGATGACGGACATGTGGCCTTCGGCACCGAGTCAGGGTTTCCTAAATTTCCCCAATTAAAAAATATTTAGGTGGTGACTCTGTATCTGGCAAAGCAGTCCATGTTTGGCACTTCTTTCAAAATATGTTTTCTCAAAACGATTTGCCGGATTTGGACTCTTTGGTTCAGATTTAGAACCGTGACACAAATCGAGAGTCCAAACTGTGGCAGCGAGGTCCCCTCGCGAACGTGCTACAGCTGTCTGCAGAAATATCTGTTGAAAACCACATTTGGCCGGCCGGCCATCAAAGTGGCCGATCGGCAGTCAAATTGGCCGGCCGGCCATCACATTTGGCCGATTGCAACATAACACAGCCGGTGGCCTCAAGCCATGGCCGGTGGAGTGTGGGGATATCCCAAAAGCCATTCCCTGCCCTCCAAAGCAAAAACACAAGTGTTTGGTGCAAAACCAGACACAAAACGGTCGAGTCGAGAGATCCTGAGGCAAGACGCGCAGCCGAGGCCTTCGGGAACTCAAGATGAACACAAACATAGATGATCACCGAGTGTTCAAGCGGTGATGTCCAAGTCTTGAGGATGGTCAAAAATGGGGTGCCTACAGTTGCCCCTCTTTGACAGAACTCGAAAGTCATAACAATGACGGGAGTGAATGTCAAAGCCCAGAGACGACCCATTTTTGACAAGGCCGAAGACTTAGACAAACATGCAAGACAAACAAGATATGTGCCCGAAGGCAGGGGCAAAATGCAAGACAATGCACAAAGACGAACATAACTTATGATCATGCAAAGAAAGCTGTAACGAAGCATAACATGCGACAGTTTTAAGCTAGCATACACCAAACTACACTACCATGTAGAAAGGATGTAAGAGAATTATGTAATTCTCAATATGTCTCACTCGGAAAATACAATACCTGCGCGGTTCGTCTGGTTGCACCAGCCTCAAATGAACCGTACATACAATATCGTGCCTGGAAAGAAAGCAAACTTAACAGGTACAGATATCGTTAGCAATATGCAAAATGAATGCAAAATGATATGCGATATACAAAACTATGTATAGTAATGCAGATGAAAATGCAATGCAATTGAATCATAATCAAATCATGAGCGGTTCAAAACCACACAAATGTCAAATAGATTGATGGAAGTAACAAGTCCGTCTACCATAGAAAAGGTGCCGCAACCCTCAAACCAACATACCAACGTGGAATAGGCGCGTACACATGCAGAACTATGAGTGATGTAGACGGACACAAGAACAAGTAATTGGGTGGAATGACATAGGTGGGGAAATGACCCGCTGAAGAAAGACCAATGATCCTAATGCTGGATGCAAAAAATTACACTACAATGTAATACATATAATAGATATGGCAAGCAGCCAAACCAAATCTTGCCGAAGAAAGGCATGGACACACACAAACCACGTCTAACATAGAACGGTCATACAAAACTATGAGTGTATAGACATAAAAAGTATGGGCACATACCAGACCAAGCTCAACATGGAAAGGCGCAAGCCCTAGATGGAAGTGATGCGGTGAATGCACGCAAGCTACAATGCAATATTTACGATATGCAATGGAATGGAATATTTATAATGGATAAGGCACGCGGGTGAAACCAAATCTTGCCTAGGAAAGGCATGTACTCAAACAAACCGCATCTAACACAGAAACGGTGCCGCAACCCTCAAACCAACATACCAGCGTGGAATAGGCGCGTACACATGCAGAACTGTGCTTCGATGTGAAAAGTGTGGGCACATACCAGACCAAGCTCAACATGGAAAGGTGCAAGCCATAGGTGGGGGTGATGCAGTGAATGCATGCAAGCTACAATGCACTATTTACAAATATGCAATGGATGGGCGTAAATGCAATATTTACTGTAAGATGCATGACATATGCATTATTTTCAGTGGCATGCGTGACATATGCACTATTTACAATGGTGCATGACATATGCATATGCACTATTTACAATGATGCATGACATATGCAGTATTTACAATGAAATGCGAATGATGCATGTTGCTTTTTTGAAATGCACGACAGCGCACGGCGTAGGACGCATGATAATACATGAACTTTGAATGCGCGGCAACGCGCGGCTATTGAGATACATGACAATGCAAATGGAATGTGCACATCAATGCACTAAAGGTCTTGCACCTTCCGAGGATTTAAGGTCTCCTAGACCGTCGTATGTACAGGACGGTGTAATGCACAAAATAGCGCGATTGAATGCATGCAAAATGCAATGAGATGCGCAAAATAGCGCGATTGAATGCATGCAAAATGCAATAAGATGCGCAAAATAGCGCGATTGAATGCATGCAAAATGCAATAAGATACGCAAAGCAGCGCGATGCGTTAGACAACGCGAGTGCACAAGACAGTGCGATGCGCAAGATAGCGTGATGGAATGCATGCAAAATGCAATGAGATGCGCAAAATAGCGCGATTGGGTGCATGCAAAATGAAATAAGATACGCAAAACAGCGCGATGCGTTAGACAACGTGAGTGCACAAGACAGTGCAATGCGCAAGATAGCGCGATGGAATGCATGCAAAATGCAATAAGATGCGCAAAATAGGGCGCTGCGTTAGACAACGCGAGTGCACAAGACAGTGCGATTGATTTGAAATGCACAAGACAGTGCGATTGACATGTGTATGATACTTACAAGATATGTGCGCAACAATGCGAACTAGATAACGCATAACCAGCGCGCGTTCACGACAAAGCGTCGTAATGCAATGCAAGTAAGGAAACTTTCACATCTTGTAAGGGACGAAAGGATACAAAAGGATACTCCTCGCACATATTCGAGTGCCACACACAGAAGACACGGTCCGAGGCCAAAACGGAGGCCGATTGAGCTTTGGAAATGCCTTTTCATGTACTATCTTGAGCAATGAAGGCCCCAACCTACAGATCTGACCTAAACAAGGTTGTAGAAGGCTCACCGGCCCGAAGGGGGATTCACCGGCTGTTCATCGGCCATCAAAATCCATCACCGGCCAAATATTTGGCCGGCCGGCCAAAAATGCCTGAATCGGGGCAGTTTTGACTTTTCACCTTGTAGACACCCCATTTTTGACCGTCCTCAAGACTTGGACGTCACCGTTTGAACACTCGGTGATCATCCATGTTTGTGTTCGTTTGGAGTTCCCAGAGGTCTCGGCTACACGCCTTGCCTCAAGATCTCCGAACTCGACTGTTTAGTGTCTGGTTTTGCACCAAACACTTGTGTTTTACCTTGGAGGGGCAGGGAATACCTTGTGAGGCATCCCCATACATCACTGGCCATGGCCAGAAGCCACTGGCTGGTGTTTTGATGCCATCGGCAATGTATATTGCCGGTCGGCATTTTTTGTTGCCGGTCGGCACTCCATTTTGACAAAATGGCAATTTTGAGCAGCCGACTACTGTTCATCTGCTTTTGCAGATATTTTAACACAGCTGTATGGCATTTTGTTCCCCTCCATACACGTGTATGGAGGGATGGCTTCCTTGTTAGCTTTCCTTGTAAGCTTTACAAGATTGGATCCTCTATAAGAGGAGCCCTCCTCTCTTGGCTTTAGGGTTAGAAAAAAAAAGGGTTAGACATTTTAGACAGCCATATTAGGGTTTGAGTTCTAGGATTAGGGTTTCATACATATCCTATCTTTATATCTCTCTCTTGTGTGTGTATAAGTGTGTTTGTGTCATACTATTGCACACAAACACATAGTGTTACACCTTTGCTTGATTCTTGAAGGGCCAAAGGTTTGTTCTTGAAGCTTGGGGGCTGTTTTGAGCTCAAGGAAGCAGCTGGTCCTCCATTTTTGAAGAGGGTCTTCAAGGGTAAGAAACTAGTCCCTTTTTACCCTATTTTTGTACACTACTTTTACCTATCTTGCAACTGTTTTTTGGCTTTGCATACAATACAAAAAGTTCTATTTTTAGGCCCTCTAAATAGTTTGTTTAGAGTGTTTTGTGGTTTGGAGGTGTTTGACCCCTCTTAGGCCTTGAGAGGCCCCATTTTGTGCTATTTTGAGTGAGCTCCGGGACCTTGGTGTTTGGGCCTCCTCACCACTGAAATCTTGAGGGATTTCAGAGGTGAGGATGGTGCCTTGAGGTCTTAGGGAGGAAAGGGCCACCCCTCTCCTTGTTGTCCTTGAAATGGACCATTTTTGGCCTCTTGAGGGAGCACCTAGCTAAGCTTCTTGTTGACCATGCCTTGGCTATTTTTTGTGCTTATTATGTCATAATATGCCTTTGTTTTTAATTGGTTTTGGTACACCATGCATGCTTAGCATACCTACCTTGTAATGCCACTTTGTTGCCTTAACAAGCCTTAGGTGGTAAACCCCTTGTTCTAGCATGTTTTAGGCTTAGCCTTGTGAAGCTTCCATGCTTATTTTGCCATGTTTAAGGTCTGTCCATAGTTGTTTGGGTCGACTTTGGCATGCTTAGTATAGCCCCTTTGCATTTTTGGTTTGTTGGCCTTAAGTGTGTGAATGTATAGCATGCATCCTTGCCTTAATTTAGTGGGTTGGGACCATTTGCCATGTTATTTCAGTCCCTTTAACATGCTTGTATGCTTGCCTTGGATGCCTCTTTGAAGCTTTGAAAGCTTGTCTTGCATGCTCCATGTTTTGGTCATTGTGCATGCTTTTGAATTTGAGCCACTTAGATGCCATCTAGGTGTCCCTTGGGTGTTGTTTAGGTTCGCATTAGACCTATTTTAAGTCCTCTTAGCCTTGTGAGGCTTGGTTGACTTAGTCTTGGTTTAAGCCTTTTGGCTTGTCTTGGGTTTTTGGCTTCGTTTGCATGCCTTGTTTATCTTTTCTAATTGGCTTAGCACCTTTTGTAACATGATTTTCAATGCTTACCTTGCATGCCATTAGTCCATGTTATGCCTCTTTCAAGTGTGCTTGAGAGTTGCCCTTTTGTGCTTGAGTGTTAGCCCTTTAACATGTGCATGTGTGCATGTGTGTTTAGTTCTCATTTCATAACACTTATGGCCACTGTTTTGGGCCTAATTAGAGCTGCCTAAGTCATGCTTAAGTCCATCATTTGCTTGCTTGCATGCTTACCTTGCATGTTTGTTTGCATGCTTGGATGTACATCTCGCATTCCCATGTTGCATCCTTAGCTTGCATGCCTAGGTTGCATTGCATTTAGCATGCATGTCTTGTTCCTTGATCTAGTGATAGGAATTGGGCTTTGGTTTGTTGGTTCGCATTGCATTTGACATCAAAATGTGCACACTTGGTCTCCTGGGCCATCACGCATGGAAATGCGCGATTGATGGTCCGAGAACCAAGGAGCATATCCCTTTGAGTCACTAACATGATAAGGGACATGATTGGTGCATACATTGCTTGAATTACATTGCCATGCTCTGCCTTGCCCTCTGTTGCTGGCAACTGCAGATTCTGTAAGAACTTTCTGCCGACCGACAGTGTTAAGTGCCGACCGGCAATCTTTCCAGGGTCGATAGCTTCACCAACAGCCGGTGATCACATGCCACTGCCGGTGGACATTCTACTCAGCCGGTGGTGTCTCCCAATGTCCAGGGAAGCAATCCTGAGACTTTGGCAGTCTTCAGAGGAGTATAGCAGGGAAAACAGAGGCAGCTTGCGCATGGCAGTGTACTTCCGAGCAGGACCGAGCATGCATTGCATTGAGCTCTCTTCCCGAGGCGGTTTACTGTTTTTCCTAGCTTAGATAGTTTGTTAACTAATTAGGTAATTTGTAATAATTAATTAACTAGGATGGTTAATTCATTTTTCGAATTGTATTATTCTTTTGGTCCCTCCGAGCGAAGGCGAATTTGTAATAAGTGTGGGTGAGTGTGTGCATGTCTTCCAACCCCCACTTCTTTCTCCCTTTTACTTACCTGCTTTGATGGTTAGTAATAGGTCATGTTTAAATCAGCATACCCTATGCTATGCATGCGTGCATTCATGCATTTGTCTTGCATGCACCGGGCTCGGTACATCATACTAACTGCATTTGTACTTCAATTCCAAATTGAATACGTGCATCAATTGGTTGCATTTCACATGCCATGTTTAGGTTAGCCGAGCCTACTCTAATTGCATCTTGTATGTGTTGCATTAGTCAGTTTGACATAAACTAGGACCATGCATGTTGGCTAACTAGTTTATTGTTTTGGCACAGAGTACGATGTAAATATTTTCATGCTTTAGCATACCACATGCGTGTGAATGCTATCATGACAGCATGCTTACCATGTGGCTAGATGTTTATGTGATAAACTGTTTGAATGCCTGCGGGTGAAGGTTGGGTTGCAGCTCATTGAAATCCATGTATTTAGCCTACTTGCGAGTAGCAAGTTCCAAAACATTTTCCAAAACAAACGGATATGCAATGCTTATTCCCCAAATTAGGCAATCTAGTCTATACTTGTTTACTGTGCGCATAACATAGTAATTCTAGGCTAATAATCGGAATAAGAACACATAACGTTTTCAAAAATGAATATCATGGTTAGTAGAGGCTGATCTTCGGATCGGGCGAGAGGGGGTGCTCATAGCTGACCTTCCCCGATCATACCCAAGTTCCCGAGCCGAGGCAACTTTGGTGATGACGGACACGTGGCCTTTGGCACCGAGTCAGGGTTTCCTAAATTCCCCCTTTTTAAAATATTTAGGTGGCGACTCTGTATCTAGCAAAGCAGTCCATGTTTGGCACTTCTTTTCAAAAAATCTGTTTCTCAAAACGATTTGCCGGATTTGGACTCTTTGGTTCAGATCAAGAACCGTGAGACAAATCGAGTCTGAACTGTAGCGTGTAGCGAGGGCCCCCCACGCGGGCACGTCTACAGTTTCTGGCGACTCTGCTGGGGACTTAGTGAGCTTGACTCGAACTCGTGATATCCTGTTTTGATTTCATTTATGTGTCTCTTTGCGTTGCATGTGCATTGGTGCGCCTAGGACACCGTGTTTGCCATCTGCCATTCCTGAATGGTTTGCCGGAGGCTTGTCTTGTCAAGGCATGACCATAAGGCTGACCAGTTATGGGCTCTGACAGTATAGGAACACAAACCCCGATTTTACCGGGGCACCCTTTTCGACCATTTGACCTAGTGCATATTCGGATCCATAGTGACCATTCCAAGTTCGGACAGGTTGCTTACCCGATTATAGGTTGTTTGAAGCTGCTGTGTGCGTAGTAAAACCCTAGCTCCTGACAAAATAGGACAGGGAAACCCTACCCCAACATAGGGGTGTTTTGGCTCTCTTTACTCGCTATGTGCTTTTAGAGTGTATCTCTACAGGGAACGTACATATCAGTTTGCAAGTTTGAGTATCAGACCTGAGGGCATCAGTGTCAGTTTATGAGAATCAGTTATCTGCGGGTATCAGGTTCAGTTTTGAGGACAGTGATTTCTGGGGAACAGTGATCAGCAGTAGAGTATAGTTGTTCAGCTACACCCGCGTTTGATCCATTTGGGCTGAAAATGCTGCTTGTTGTCTTTTTTAGTTCGGACAGCTGGTACAGAATAGCTAGTGTTCCCCCTTGCTGAGGTAGGACTTATGATGACGCAGAATTCGGAAGAGATCGTGGTTATGACAGCTGCATTAGATCAAGGGATCACTCTGCAAAGTGAGACCAATACTGATATGCCAAATCCACCCAGGTCGCCTGTTGCACACCCGGTCTGGGCCCCCCAGGTATACCAGGCTCGCTAGCCTACTACATTTGAACTAATGTGGATGATAGGTGATCTCCAGAGGTCCGTGGCGGATCTCGCCTACGGAATGTCAGCTTCACCTCCAGCCGCACCATATGCCGGGAGTTTTGTACCCCAGGAGCCCCCGCTGTTGGGGCAAATTGTGATTGAACTTAGCCAACTGGAGATGGCCTCCAGCTATGGTAATGACATATCCACATCAAACCAAACCCTCGATCAGGCTGAGTCCAGAGGAAAAGACAAAATGAAGGCAGATGCCGATCCCATTGAACAACTGCTGCGGGCAGTCGAGGCTTTGAAGGCTGGAGGGATGAACAAGCAACAGATATCCGCAGTTGTGGCAAAAACTGTGGAGGATGCTTTCCCCACTCCACCTGAGGGTAGTTCAAGTCAGTCAAAAAATCGGGATAGGTCCCGTCATGCCAGAACAGTTCCTCCTATTCTCGCCCCTGCACCTGGGAAAGATCAGAAAGCCAAGGCAGTGCCAGCCGACCCTTTTGCTTGTGCGGCTAGTAAGAACGCTCAGACTTCAAAGTACCTGCCCCGAGGGCGCAGGGTCTTTCATGCTCTCTACATGCCTCTGTCTAAGGCACTTCAAATCCTTGCCGAGAGGGGACACCTTAAACCCTTGGAGCCTCGGCCTCTCCTGAAGAATCTCCCTGCCACGCATGATGCTGCCCAGTACTGCGCGTACCACCAGCAGACAGACCATGCTACCGACAATTGTTTCCGCCTCCGTCACGAGGTGCAAGATTTGATTGACAACGAGGTTATCCTCACGCCCACCTCAGTCAAGTCCGTTACCACCCAGTTATTGGATTTTGAGGACACAGATACTGCAAGTATGTGATCAGAAAGTGAACCATCTGCGAGCGGCATTTGGTATATTTTGGATGTGGCGTCTGGCGCGCATTTTTGAGCATCTGTGAACGCTAGCTTTGTGAATTCTGGTTCGGGTATCAAGTCAGTCTTTTGTTTTGAGTCTGTCTCTTTGTCTGGAGTCAGTCTTTTTGCTTAAGGCTATGTCTTGTTGTAGCGAGTCAGTCCCCTTTGTATACAATACCAGGTGATTCTGGGGTTGTTGCCTCGAACACCGTTTTGTCTTGTAATTACCCGTTTTTGTTTTGAGTCTGTTTCTGCCAAGGGGCCAGTTATGCCAACAAATCTGAATGAAACAGCTGTGGCTATCTCATTTTCATGCTTGCTTTCAGTGTAAGTTAGTTGTGTCAGAGGATTTGATTAGGCTGACAGTACATCTCTCCTGCTCTCCTGCGCGCCAAACTCATTGCATTAACCTAAGTTTTTCTACAAACCCCTTTTGAACACTATGGTGATAAAAACGAAGAGGAAGGAATTCCTCGGGTTTTGCAAAACTTTGATTAAATTGAGAAAAGGAGAGGCATGCTAAGCCTTTTTATGAATGAAATCATGCTTGTCGGCATGAGTATTGAGAGGGATCCTGGCTTGATCCAGATTGGCCCTACACTATCTTCGGCGCAAGCAATTTGTCGCTTTCTTAAAAACTTTCAAAAACAAATGTTTTACGCGGCCCTGTGAAGACCTGTGTGGAACCGCTCTTGAGATTGTGCAGCCTAGGATCGCTCTCAGCCTCAAGATTCGACCTGTTTGTCTTGAACCTCGAACTCCTTCGGAACATTCAACAGTCAACTGTCAGAGGAGGCCCATGTGGCCAGTTTTGAAGCAGCCCTCGAACAAGAGGCACCAAAGCCGAGTCAAAAGATTAGATCTCACCAGAAGAAGCTTGTGGAGCAGCCATGATGGATTCTCCTACAAATCATTGCAACAACCGTTCTCTTAGATATAGAGAGGCTTCAACTTCAAAAACCATTTGGCATGGACTTGTTACACTTTTACCCTTTGAGAGGCTTGCTAGGCCGAAAACCCGGAAGGGCGACCCAGGCAAAAGTTAGAGCAAGAGAAAAATACAAAAAAAAGCAACAAGCAAAAATGCAAAAGAAAGAAGAAGAAAGAGAAGAAATAAAATAAAAAAAAATCAAGAAAAAAAAAGAAAAAAAAGAAATCGAAAAAAAAAGGAAAGGAAACCTCGCAAGGTCGAAAACCCGCATCGGGCACCTTGGCAAAAGTTAGAGCCTGAAAAGTGAAGGTTAAAATACCTGAGTGTACCTTAACCGGAACTACGTAAGGCTTGATTCCCATGTTTGGGATACGTAGGCAACTTCATCCAGAAGTCCAGCCCCCAACGCTTTCATAGCGACTAAGTCCATGCAATGGTTTTTAATCATCCTTGATTCCCATGTTTGGAGTATCTAGGCAACTTTGTCCTGAAGTCCAGCCCTCGACACCTTCAAGGTGACTGTGTCCATATATTGGTTTTGACCATCTCCGTCTTCTCAGCATCCGAGGGTTCGTTTGCAATCATCACTGACGAAGACTGTTTACCAAATGCTACGGCGTCATCCAGACAAGGGGCAACTTTCCGTTGCAATGAGTTGTCGTTCAAACCAGGGGCAACTTTCCGTTGCCATCCACCCCTTTCAAGCCAGGGGCAATTTTCCATTGCCTCCGATCCGAGGTTGCGCATCTCAAAGAGTACGTTCCATGCTCGTTGAGCATTGACTGTTTGCAAAATAGTTTTTGAAATTTTTTACTGAGGTTGACTATTTTCTCGAAAACTATTCCATTTTCCAGACTGGACCATTTTCTTGGACCCCAAAAGGAAAATTTTCAGTGCTTACAGCCTGACTTGCATGGTTTTCAAATAAAAATCGAACAAGTACGTTAATTCGACTCTCATTTTGATCAAAACTGTTTTAGTAGAAAACCAAGACAAAAAATGGTCAAAATGATGAACTAGGGGCACAGTTGAGTCAGGCGTTCTGTCTCTCCCCCGTCGTCAACATACTTGCCAGGAGGGCACTTTACCCACCAGAAGAAATAGCTGTGAGCTAACGGCATTGGGCATGAACCCGCAACTTCCTATTCATCCATCAATCACCCTGGGGAGGGATGAAAAATGAGAGAATAAAGAATAGAGAGGTGTAAGTTGAGAGAAAAGTGAGAAAAAGGGTTTTGAGAAAAAAAAAAACCCGAGCCTGAGGGCCGAGTGATGTGAGAATCACAAATCAGAAAGGGTGGGAAACAATACCCAGAGAAACTGGCTCCTCGTGATCTGAGGTCCCCCGTCTTCGTTAACGCGTCTGTATGTCGTGTCTTTTGTTTTGTTTACCTCAACTTTTGTTTTAGGTCTTTTCCGAGCGTGTCTCGTTATGTTCAGGTCGTGTACCCTTTTGTTTGAGTCCTCCCCGCTGTGTACAGTTGTAGGCTCGATACCCCGGTTGAAAATCCTTTTTTATTTCGAAAATCGTTTATGCTAAGAGTGCTGTGCCATTCTCTACATCTGTGCGAAGCAGAAAAAGAAGAAAAATTCGAGGCATCTGAGCGTGCTTCAACTCCAACTGGTTCCATCTTTGTGTTCCGTCTTGTTAGATTGGGCCGTTTGCTCAGGATTTGCTGTGTGCCGAATGAACCGAATGCTGTGTTAGGGGCTGTATGCAGACTAATCCCCAACAGAGTATGGGTTGCTTTGCTATGAAGTCGTTTGGTTATCTGATCATTACAGTACAAATGCTCAATTTTTCAGACAACAGGTCAATTCCATTCACATTGAGGTGTAACATGATGTGATGTGATGCAATACATGAGATATGTAAATGTAACACGTTTTAAGCAAAAAGTTTGTTCATTTCATTATTTTTTTCAAGTACATAGCTTTGAAAACAAAAATCTGCCTGCAGCAGTACAAGGTAATCTGACTACCAACAAAGAGAAAGAAAAGAAAAGAAAACGAAAGAAAAAAGTACAAAAGGAAGAAAAGCAGCGATCTGAATCATCATCAGTAGTCTCGGGCCCATGGATCTGTTCTCACCCTCTTCCTGGACGAAGGTCTAGGGGCATCGTCATCAGCGTCGCCATCTGAGCCTGAGTCTGAGTCGTCACCAGCCTCCTCAGATGACCCGCCCTCTGCCTCTGCCTCGGACTCGTCATCATCATCATCGTCATCGTCAGGGGTCGGCGCCCGAGAGCTACTCCCGACATGAACACGCCCCCCTGGTACGAGGACGTACAGTGTCTCCACGCCCTCCTCGAGCAGGAATAGAGGGCCCAGCCGAAGCACCACCCACCGGAGGAATCTGGAAGGGAGGCTGAAAAGCACAAAAGGCAAAAACATCAGAATACTGTGAGCAGTGTATCGGTGCAGAATGCAGTGTACAGTGTGAGAATGCCGAGGGCAGTGTATCAGTGCAGAATGCAGTGTACAGTGTGAGAATGTCGTGAGCAGTTTATCAGTGCAGAATGCAGTATACAGTGTGTGAATGCCGTGGGCAGCTTATCATTGCAGAGTACAGTGTATAAATGCAGTGTATGCAGTGTATCAGATGCTGTGAGATCAGTGTATCAGGTGTTGTGTCGTGCATCAGATTACGTGAATCAGCTTATGAATGGTTTGAGACCATCGTCAGAAGGGCATACCGGAATACTATAGAGGGCCAGGAGGTCAAAGGTCCGCTGTAGCATCTCCATCATGGAGGCATTCAACTCCACGGACTGCCGGGTGTACTCGAAGGACGCCTGCAAGAGTATAAGATACATCAGTGTTTTGCGGAATATCAAATAAACTGAAATGAAATACCAATGCAAGATGCAAAATGTAGTAATACATACCGGGGGCAAGTCGGGGATACCGGCTAACTCATGATCAGCCGGGGGAGGAGCAAAGGGGATCTGGTAAGTCACCCCATCCTGCCCTCTATATGACAGTACAATGGGCAGGGCAGGCCAGCCAGTCCCCCGTCCCCCCCGAGCTCCGCTCCTGCCATGCACTCGAGCTCTCCTCGACGTTCCTGCTTCTGCTTCAGCCCCCGCGCCCGCTCCAGCTGCCGGTGCCGCTGGCCTCTCCCCCTCAGCTCGGCGGCCACCGCTCAAGGGTCGCATAATGTAGGTACGGATGTACTCTGCGTAGTCGCCCTCGCCTCTGTGATGCTCTGCTCCCCAGCCGACGGTGTAATCCCTCATCTCCCAGGAGGCGAACCTCTCGGTATCTCTCATATGGGCAGGAGGTGGACCCGGCACTATCTGCTCCGGTAAACCCAGGGTCTAACGCAAGAAACGCTCGCCCAGGTACCAAGCCCGACAGACTGGGCCCTCAAATATAACTCGACAATGGGCAGTCTCCTCTGCGCCCTCATAGTGATCCCTCACCACGGCCGGCAACGGAGCCCAGGGCTGCCAGGTGATCTGAAAATAATATGCAGTTTGTTATCTATCTGTTATTGAAAACATACAGTGCTAAGCGAAGCAAAGCCAAAAAAATAAAAAGTTGAACATACCTCCGCGGCGATGATGGTGTCAAAGTATCGGCGGAAGAAAATAAGAGACTCCCGTGGTCTCCGCACGCATCGCACATCGAAGCGATGAGAGAAGGGGGCGCCAAGTGGGATCTCCTCATCGGGTACTGGGGCAAGCCTAGGAAAGTAGGCATACACCCATAACTGCAGAATAGATATCAGTATGACTATCAGATAAGGCAAAATACAGAATAAAGCAGAAATGGCAGAACCGTGTGTTGTGCAGTGTATTGTGCAGAGTGTGCAGTGTGCAGTCAGTGTAAAGCAGAGTATATGTGTGCCGGGTGTGCAGTTGTAGACAACCCATTTTTTACCGTCCTCAAGACTTGGACGTCACCGTTTGAACACTCGGTGATTATCCCTTGTTTGTGTTCGTTTGGAGTTCCCGGAGTTCTCGGCTACGCGCCCTGCCTCAGGATCTCCGAACTTGACCGTTTTGTGTTTGGTTTCACACCAAACACTTGTGTTTTGCCTTGGAGGGGCAGGGAATGCCTTGTGAGGCATCCCCACACACCACCGACAGCGGCTAGAGGTCACCGGCTGGTTTTTGCTGCCATCGGCAATGTATATTGCTGGTCGGCACTAAATTTTGTCAAAATGACATTTTTGGCCGGCCGACTATTGTGCATCTGCTTTTGCAGATATTTTATCACAGCTGTCTTGCTTTTTGCTCCCCTCATACACGTGTATGGAGAGATCTCTCTCTTGGAAGCTTGTCTTGTAAGCTTTACAAGACAAAAGGCTCTATAAGAGAGAGCCTTGTCTCTTGGCTTTAGGGTTAGACACTTGAGAGACTTGAGATATTTTTAGACAGCCATTTTTAGGGTTTTGAGTTCTAGGGTTAGAAACCATACACTTTCTATCTCTATATCTCCCTCTTGTGTGTGTTTAAGTGCATTTGTGTCTTACTATTGCACACAAACACATAGTGTTTCACCTTCACTTAGCTACTGAGGTTCTAAGAGGTTGGTTTTGAAGTTTTGGAGCTGTTTTCAACCTAGAAGGAGCTGTTGGAGCACCATTGTTAAAGGGGTCTTCAAGGGTAACAATTTTGCCTCTTTATTTCCCAATTTTGCATTGTATTTCTACCTATCTTAAAATCGTTTTTGAGCTTGGTGTATAATACAAAAAAGTTCTATTTTTAGTCCCTCTTGATTGTTCATTAAGAGTGTTTTGTGGTTTGGAGGTGTTTGACCCCTCTTAGGCCTTGAAAGGCCCCATTTTGAGCCATTTTGAGTGAGTTTCGAGACTTTGGTGTTTGGGCCTCTTCACTACTGAAATCTTGAGGGATTTCAGTGGTGGAGATGGTGCCTTGAAGTCTCCAAAAGGGGAGGGCCATCCCCTCTCCTTGTTGTCCTTGAAAAGGACCCCTTTTGGCCTCTTGAGAGAGCATCATGTTAGAGTGTGTATTGGTCATGTCTTGATTGTTTTCCATGCTTATTATGCCATAATATAACCTTGTTGTGTGTTGGTTTTGGTACACCATGCATGCTTAGCATACCTACCATGTAATGCCATGTTATTGCCTTAATATGCCTTAGGTTGTTAGCCTTTGTTCTAGCATGTTTTAGGCTTAGTCTTGTGAAGGTTTTGTGCTCATTTTGCCGCATTTAAGGTCTGTCCTAGGTTGTTTGGGTCGGCCATGGCATGCATCATATACCCCCTTTGCATTTTGGCTTGTTGGCCTCAAGTGTGTGAGTATATAGCATGCATTACTTGCTTCATTCTAATGATTTGGCATCATTTATAGCATAATTTCAGACCTTATAGTATGCTCGCATGCTTACTTTGGATACCTCTTTGAAGCTTTGAAAGCTTGTGTAGCATGTTCCATGTTTTGGCCATTGTACATGCCTTTGATTTTGAGCCACTTAGATGCCATCTAGGGGTCCCCTTTGCATGGTCTAGGTCTGCCTTGAGCCTATTTTAAGTCCTCTTAGCCTTGTGAGGCTTGGTTGGCTTGGTCATGGTTCAAGCCCCTTTGACTTGCTTCAAGCACTTGGGTTATTTGTTGCATGATTAGCTTGACTTGTTGCTTGGTTTGGCACCATGTTTTAACATGATTTTCAGAGTTCATGTTGCATGTCATATGTTCATGATCATTCCTTTCTAAGTGTGCTTAGAAGTAGTCTTTTGATGCTTAAGCATTTAGGCCTTAACATGTGCATGCGTGTAAGTGTTTGGTCCCTTATTTTGGTCACTTTGGCCATTGTTTTAGGCCTATTTAGAGTTGCCTAAATCATGTGTAAGTCCACTTTTCCATCAATTTACATTACCTCATGTTTGCTTGTATGCTTGCATAAGTGTTTTGCCATGACATGTTGCATCCTTAGCTCGTATGCCTAGGTTGCATTGCATCTTGCATGCATGCCTTATTCCTTGACTTGGTGATAGGAATTGGGCCTTGTTTCATTTGTTTGGTTTACATTTCATTTGACATGAAAGTTGCACACTTGGTTCCTTGGGCCATCATGCATGGAAATGCGTGATTGGTGGTCCGAGAATCGAGACACATGTCCTTTTGAGTTACAAACATGATAGGGGGCATGATTGGTGCATACATTGTTTGAATTGTATTGCCATGCAAGTTCTGTCCTCCGTTGCTGTGAGTTGCAGGTTCTGCAGGCATTCTTTGCCGACCGGCAGTATATATTGCCGACCGGCAGTCAATCACTAGCCGATGGGTCAATTTTGTGCCGATGACCATAATTCACTGATGGTGGCAATTTTATTCAGCCGGTGGTGGTTCCCAGTATCCAGAGAAGCATCCTTGAGACTTTGGCAGTCTTCAGAGGGGCAGAGTAGGGAAAACAGAGGCAGACTAGGCATGGCGGTGCACTTTCGAGCAAGACCCGAGCATGCGCTACATCTGGCCCTCCTCCTGAGGCGGTTTACTACTTTTCCTAGCTTAATTAGTTTGTTAGCTAATTAGGTAATTTGTAATATTTAATTAGCTTGCGTAGTTAATTAATTTGTATTATTTATTTGGTCCCTTCGGGCGAGGGCAAATCTGTAATAAGTGTGTGTGAGTGGTGTGTATGTCTTCCAATCCCCACTTCTTTCTTCCCTTTTATTTACCTGCTTTGATGGTTAGTATTAGGGCACGTTTAAATTAGCATACCTCATGCAATGCATGCGTGCATTCATACATTTGCTTTGCATACACCGGGCTCGGCTCATCATTCTAACTATATCCGTATTTCAAAATTCCAAACTGAATACGTGTTAGTTGTGCATTTTCACATGTCATTCATAGACTAGCCGAGCCTACTCTGGCGACATTTTGTATGCGATGCATTAGGCACTTAACATGGACTTGGATCATGCATTGATTGCTAACACGTCCCTGTTTTGGCACGGAGTACGATGTAAGTATTTATGTTTTAGCATATCGCATGCGTGTGAATGTCACCATGATAACGTGCTTACCATGCGGCTAGATGCTTATTTGTTATAAACTGTTTGAATGCCTGTGGGTGAAGGTTAGATTGTTTGAGTTGGAAAAACTCGTTGAAATCCGTATTTTAGCCTACTTGCGAGTAGCAATTTCCAAAGCGCTTTTCAAAACAAACGGATATACAATGCGTGTTTCCAAATTAGGCAATCTAGTCTATACTTGTTTGCTGTGCGCATAACATAGTAACGCTAGGCTAATAATTGGTTTAAGAACACATAACGTTTTCAAAACGGATATCATGGTTAGTAGAGGCCGATCTTCGGATCGGGTGAGAGGGGGTGCTCATAGCTGACCTTCCCCGATCGTACCCAAGCTCCCGAGCCGAGACAACTCCGGTGATGAAGGACATGTGGCCTTCGGCACCGAATCAGGGTTTCCTAAATTCCCCCATAAAAAATATTTAGGTGGCGACTCTGTATCTGGCAAAGCAGTCCATGTTTGGCACTTCTTTTCAAAAAAAAATCTGTTTCTCAAAACGATTTGCCGGATTTGGACTCCTTGGTTCATATTAAGAACCGTGACACAAATCGAGTCCGAACTGTAGTGAACCCCACAAATGAACAGAACAGGAGCTCACCCTCCCGGGGCGTTCGGGGGACGTCTACAGCAGTGTGCAGTCAATGTGGGGCAGTGTACAGTATATGTGCAGTATGCAGAATACAGAAAGCAGGAAGCAGAAATGTAAAAAGGAAGAAGACGTACCCCCTAGGCTCGCCAGTAGCCACCAAGGAGCTGTCTGCTGAGGCGGGAAGAAGAGTTCATATAACCATACAATGTGGCCAGGCCTGCGCCACCCCAGTCATAATGGCGGATCTGCCTGACGTCCACCAGCGCGCTCAACAGGCATAAGGGCACGGTGTTCGCCTGATCGGCGAAGAGAGTCATCCTGAAGAGGAACATGATGAAGCCCGCGTGTACTGGTCCACCTCCTCCGAGGACATCTGCGCCTCCTCTGCCAAGGCCGACTGGACCTGAAAGTGGCTCTCGAACCAGGAATACCTGACGAACCCCGCTCGAGCAAGGGGAGGCTGAGTGCCAAGTAGGTACAGCTGGGCAGCGTCCCACTCATCCATATCCGTGTCGAAGGGGATCGGATCACCCCCCACCCCAATGCCAGTAAGCATCGAGAAGTCGTAAGGGGTCATCGTCATGTCCCCTGCGACGGAGAAGTGGAAGGAGTTGGTGGTATCCCACTACCTCTCCACTAGAGCAGCAAGCAAGGGCCTGCAAGTGGTAAGTCGGGAGAGCCCCCTGCAGAAGATGCCGAAGCCGGCCTCATCAACGATGCGACGAACAGCGTCTGGCAACTCTAGGTACCAGTCCCGAGCAACGGTGTTCCCATACCCGCGGATGGTATGGGAATCCCCCTGTAATAAAAAACAACAATTGCAAGGCAATATTCAAAACGCAGTTCTGAGAAGCATATAGGTATACAGCATGTGTGCATGTTTTCGGATTCAAACAAATACCAGGTGCCTGTGTGCTTACAGTGAACTACAACGTGTGATGCGTCAGTGTGTTCGAATGGTTCAGTGTAAATGTAGCATGCGTGCATATTTTCAGACTCAAGCCAATACTAGGTACCAGTGTGTATGCAGTGAAATACAGTGTGCACCGTGTGTTTGGATGATTTAAAGCCAGTGCAGTGTGTGTGCATGTGTCAGTCTCAAACAGATATCAGTTGCACGTATGTTTACAATCAACTACAGTATACAGTATATCAGAATTAAGCAGTTAAAGAGCATAACCAGCTACGGCAGTTTTGCATCCTACATTGTAGAAAGTAAAGCAGAGAAGGAAAGTTACCTCGGAAGCGCCGAAGGACAGGTGGGAGGTAGGCTCGCGCAGTAGTAGCTCAGGTGGCACGTGCCTATCAAAGCTCCTGAACTGGTGTAGTCCGTCAGGAAGCATCACGTGAACCGCGGGCCTGTAGGTCTCCGGATCGAACGGTCGGATAAGGAGTGGCAAGGGCTCGGCCTCAGGGTCCATCTCGTGCTCTGGAGGGATCCTGCCCTGTGGAAGGTCATCCGCCAGCTCGAAGAAAATGTGAAAATGGCCGGAAGACGGAAAACCGAGCAAGAATGCAAAAAGTCAACAAAAAGTCAAGCCCCGAGAGGGTCAGAAAAGGCCGGAAAAGCCGGAGTATGGAAAAGGCACGGGTATCGAGAAAAACTCAAGGGAAACAAGCCCCGTGTGGCGAAAATCAAGAAAGAAACACCGAAATGAAGTTTCGTTCGGTTGAAAATGTCCGAAACGCGAAGGAGATCGCGAATCGAACAATGAAATGAGAGCTAGAACGCAAGAAAAGGAGAGAATCAAGGGAGGAAAATGCCCTAGAGGGGAGGGTGAAGGATTTTCGACCAAGGAGAAGTAAAGAAAATAGGGTTAGAAGCCCTATTTTAAAAAGTCTATAGCGAAATGATAGAACTGCCCCGATACAGGGACTTTTTGCCGGTCGGCCACACTCTTTGCCGGTCGGCAAAATAATTTGCCGATGGAAATGGTGTGATGGCCGATGGACAGCCGGTGATGCATTTTGATGGCCGGTGGACATCCGGTGGTCTCCTACAGTGATTTTGGAGCCTCCTACACCCTTGTTTGAGTTATGTGTGGGGTCCAGGGCCTTTAGTGCTCAAAATAGTGCAAAACAGTGCATTTCCGACGCTCAACCGGCCTCCGTTTTGACCTCGGGTCGTGTCTTCTGTGCGTGGCACTCGAATTCGTGCAAGGTGTATCCTTTCCGTATCCTTTTGGCTTTTACGAAACTCAAAAGTTGCCCCCTGTGCATCACATGCCAATCGCACTGTTTTGTGCACTCGCGTCGTCTAAACGCATTGCACTATTTTGCGCATCTCATTGCATGTTTGTTCAAATTTCATTACTTGCGTAGACCGCATATTTTGCTTGCGTAGACCGCATATTTGTTCAATTTCATTACTTGCGTAGACCGCATGTTTTCCTTGCGTAGACCGCATATTTGTTCAAATTCATTACTTGCGTAGACCGCATGTTTTGCTTGCGTTGACCACATATTTGTTCAAATTCATTACTTGCGTAGACCGCATGTTTTGCTTGCGTAGACCGCATATTTGTTCAATTTCATTACTTGCGTAGACCGCATATTTTGCTTGCGTAGACTGCATATTTGTTCAATTTCATTACTTGCGTAGACCGCATGTTTTGCTTGCGTAGACTGCATGTTTGTTCAATTTCATTACTTGCGTAGACCGCATGTTTTGCTTGCGTAGACTGCATGTTTGTTCAAATTCATTACTTGCGTAGACCGCATGTTTTGCTTGCGTAGACCGCATATTTGTTCAAATTCATTACTTGCGTAGACCGCATGTTTTGCTTGCGTAGACCACATGCTTGAAACCAACTTCATTACCTGCGTAGACCGCATGTTTTGCTTGCGTAGACTGCATATTTGTTCAATTTCATTGCTTGTGTAGATCGCATGCTTATGATCAATTTCTTTGCCTGCGTAGACCTCATGCTCCACTTACATATCTGTGCCTTCACAGCATTGTTATGCTTCCCACTTGCTTTGCGTTGTCACGCATTTCGAGTACACTATTACGCATACTGTTAATCACATTGTACCTGTTAAGTTTGTTTTCTTTGTAGGCACGATATTGTATGTACCGTTCATTTAAGGCTGGAGCAACCAGACGAACCGCACAGGAATATATACGGTCTAGGAGACCATAAATCCTCTGAAGGTACAAGTCCTTCGGTGTTTGTTGTGCTCGAACGACTTTTGATAAGTTGCATTATACATGCATATCTTAAGCCGCACGTTGTTGCGCACTTCAAGATCACTTGCATTGTTATGCATTTCTTGTGCAAATATACACGGTCTAGGAGACCTTAAATCCTTGGAAGGTGCAAGACCTTTGGCGCATTGATGTGCACAATTCGCTTGCATTGTCATGCATATCTTAAGCCGCACGTTGTTGCGCACTTTAAGATCACTTGCATTGTTATGCATTTCTTGTGCAATATATACGGTCTAGGAGACCTTAAATCCTCTGAAGGTGCAAGTCCTTCGGTGTTTGCCATGCCTGAACGACTTTCGGTGGTCTGGTAAAGCCACCTACCTATGTTTGCGGTGAGTTCCTAGAAGACCAACTGGGACGGTGGAAACTAGAGTTCGAACGGCTTATGCCTAGAACGCAAAGGTTCGGGAGTTCCGAGACTAAAGTCTGGTTTAAATACCCAGGGGTGTATCCTCGGCTTGAAATCTGTATGGAAGCCCCATAGATTGAGGCAGCATGTCTGCGCCTCAGTTCTGGATACTGAACCAACCTAGTATATCGCCCTGTTGGTAAGATAGGGAAAGCTGCAATCATAGCCGTTGCATCATAGTGCCTTGTCATGCATCCATTGTAAGTAGTGCATTGTCATGCATACATGGTAAATATTGCATTGTAAAAAATAAACATGCATTGTCATGCTTTTCCATTGTAGCTTGCGTGCATCCATTGCATTTTCCACAGTAGATCGCATCATACTGCATTGTCATGCATGTTTGTAAATATCCATTCCATTGCATATTTGTAGATATTGCATTGTAGATTGCATGTATTCACTGCATCACTTCCATCTATGGCTTGCGCCTTTCCATGATTGAGCTTGGTCTGGTATGTGCCCTTACTTTTCACGTTAAAGCACAGTTCTGCATGTGTACGCGCCTATTCCATGCTGGTATGTTGGTTTGAGGGTTGCGGCACCTTTTCTGTGTTAGACATGGCTCGTATGCGTACATGCCTTTCCTAGGCAAGATTTGGTTTGGCCCGCGTGCCATATCCATTGTATCCATTTCCATTGCATTTTAGATTGCATGCATTCATTGCATCACCTCCGCCTATGGCTCGCGCCTTTCCATGATTGAGCTTGGTCTGGTATGTGCCCATACTTCTCGTGTCGAAGCATAGTTCAGTCGACCGTTCTATGTTAGACGTGGCTTGTATGCGTACATGCTTTGCCTAGGCAAGATTTGGTTTGGCCCGTGTGCCATATCCATTGCCATCTCCCCAGCATATCCATATATATATTGCATTGTAGTGTAATTTTTGCATCCAGCATTAGGATCGTAGTCCTTTCCCCAGCGGGTCGTTTCCCCACTTATGTCATTCCCCCCCAATACTTGTTCTCGTGTCCGCCTACATTACTCATAGTTCAGTAGACCGTTCTATGGTAGACGGACTTGTTACCTCCATCAATCTATTTGACATAGGTGTGGTTTCGAACCGCTCATGATTGGATCATGATTCAATTGCTTTGCATATAGTTTACATTGTTTCAATTACATTGCATCTTCATTTGCATTATTTATACATTGTTTTGTATATATTGCATATCATTTTCCATCCATTTTTGCATTGTCATGCATGTTGCTAACAACATCGTACCTTTTGAGTTGTTTTCTTTACAGGCACGATATTGTATGTACGGTTCATTTGAGGCTGGTGCAACCAGACGAGCCGCACAGGTATTGTATCCTTCAAGTGAGACGTATCGAGAATTGCATAATTCTCTTACATCCTTTCTGCATTGTAGTGTAGTTTGGTGTATGCCAGCTTAAAACTGTTGCATACGCTCTTCGTTACAGCTTTCTTTGCATGATCATAAGTTATGCTCGGCTTCGTGCATTGTCTTGCATTTTGCCCCTGCCTTCGGGCGCATACCTTGTTTGTCTTGCATGTTTGTCTAAGTCTTCGGCCTTGTCAAAAATGGGTCGTCTCTGGGCTTTGACATTCACTCCCGTCATTGTTATGACTTTCGAGTTCTGTCAAAGAGGGGCAACTGTAGACACCCCATTTTTGACCGTCCTCAAGACTTGGACGTCACCGTTTGAACACTCGGTGATCATCCATGTTTGTGTTCGTTTGGAGTTCCCGGAGGTCTCGGCTACGCGCCTTGCCTCAGGATCTCCGAACTCGACTGTTTAGTGTCTGGTTTTGCACCAAACACTTGTGTTTTGCCTTGGAGGGGCAGGGAATACCTTGTGAGGCATCCCCATACATCACTGGCCATGGCCAGAAGCCACCGGCTGGTGTTTTGATGCCATCGGCAATGTATATTGCCAGTCGGCATTCTTTGTTGCCGGTCGGCACTCCATTTTGACAAAATGGCAATTTTGAGCAACTGACTACTGTTCATCTGCTTTTGCAGATATTTTAATACAACTGTATGGCATTTTGTTCCCCTCCATACACGTGTATGGAGGGATGGCTTCCTTGTTAGCTTTCCTTGTAAGCTTTACAAGATTGGCTCCTCTATAAGAGGAGCCCTCCTCTCTTGGCTTTAGGGTTAGAAAAAAAAAGGGTTAGACATTTTAGACAGCCATATTAGGGTTTGAGTTCTAGGATTAGGGTTTCATACATATCCTATCTCTATATCTCTCTCTTGTGTGTGTATAAGTGTGTTTGTGTCATACTATTGCACACAAACACATAGTGTTACACCTTTGCTTGATTCTTGAAGGGCCAAAGGTTTGTTCTTGAAGCTTGGGGGCTGTTTTGAGCTCAAGGAAGCAGCTGGTCCTCCATTTTTGAAGAGGGTCTTCAAGGGTAAGAAACTAGTCCCTTTTTACCCCATTTTTGCACACTGATTTTACCTATCTTGCAACTATTTTTTGGCTTTGCATACAATACAAAAAAGTTCTGTTTTTAGGCCCTCTAAATAGTTTGTTTAGAGTGTTTTGTGGTTTGGAGGTGTTTGACCCCTCTTAGGCCTTGAGAGGCCCCATTTTGTGCTATTTTGAGTGAGCTCCGGGACCTTGGTGTTTGGGCCTCCTCACCACTGAAATCTTGAGGGATTTCAGAGGTGAGGATGGTGCCTTGAGGTCCTAGGGGGGAGAGGGCCACCTCCTCTCCTTGTAGTCCTTGAAATGGACCATTTTTGGCCTCTTGAGGGAGCACCTAGCTAAGCTTCTTGTTGACCATGCCTTGGCTGTTTTTTGTGCTTATTATATCATAATATGCCTCTGTTTTTAATTGGTTTTGGTACACCATGCATGCTTAGCATACCTACCTTGTAATGCCACTTTGTTGCCTTAACATGCCTTAGGTGGTAAACCCCTTGTTCTAGCATGTTTTAGGCTTAGCCTTGTGAAGCTTCCATGCTTATTTTGCCATGTTTAAGGTCTGTCCATAGTTGTTTGGGTCGACTTTGGCATGCTTAGTATAGCCCCTTTGCATTTTTGGTTTGTTGGCCTTAAGTGTGTGAATGTATAGCATGCATCCTTGCCTTAATTTAGTGGGTTGGGACCATTTGCCATGTTATTTCAGTCCCTTTAACATGCTTGTATGCTTGCCTTGGATGCCTCTTTGAAGCTTTGAAAGCTTGTCTTGCATGCTCCATGTTTTGGTCATTGTGCATGCTTTTGAATTTGAGCCACTTAGATGCCATCTAGGTGTCCCTTGGGTGTTGTTTAGGTTCGCATTAGACCTATTTTAAGTCCTCTTAGCCTTGTGAGGCTTGGTTGACTTAGTCTTGGTTTAAGCCTTTTGGCTTGTCTTGGGTTTTTGGCTTCGTTTGCATGCCTTGTTTATCTTTTTTAATTGGCTTAGCACCTTTTGTAACATGATTTTCAATGCTTACCTTGCATGCCATTAGTCCATGTTATGCCTCTTTCAAGTGTGCTTGAGAGTTGCCCTTTTGTGCTTGAGTGTTAGCCCTTTAACATGTGCATGTGTGCATGTGTGTTTAGTTCTCATTTCATAACACTTATGGCCACTGTTTTGGGCCTAATTAGAGCTGCCTAAGTCATGCTTAAGTCCATCATTTGCTTGCTTGCATGCTTACCTTGCATGTTTGTTTGCATGCTTGGATGTACATCTCGCATTCCCATGTTGCATCCTTAGCTTGCATGCCTAGGTTGCATTGCATTTAGCATGCATGTCTTGTTCCTTGATCTAGTGATAGGAATTGGGCTTTGGTTTGTTGGTTCGCATTGCATTTGACATCAAAATGTGCACACTTGGTCTCTTGGGCCATCACGCATGGAAATGCGTGATTGATGGTTTGAGAACCAAGGAGCATATCCCTTTGAGTCACTAACATGATAAGGGACATGATTGGTGCATACATTGCTTGAATTGCATTGCCATGCTCTACCTTGCCCTCTGTTGCTGTCAACTGCAGATTCTGCAGGAACTTTCTGCCGACCGGCAGTGTTAAGTGCCGACCGGCAATCCTTCCAGGGTCGATAGCTTCACCAACAGCCGGTGATCACATGCCACTACCGGTGGACATTCTACTCAGCCGGTGGTGTCTCCCAATGTCCAGGGAAGCAATCCTGAGACTTTGGCAGTCTTCAGAGGAGTATAGCAGGGAAAACAGAGGCAGCTTGCGCATGGCAGTGTACTTCCGAGCAGGACCGAGCATGCATTGCATTGAGCTCTCTTCCCGAGGCGGTTTACTGTTTTTCCTAGCTTAGATAGTTTGTTAACTAATTAGGTAATTTGTAATAATTAATTAACTAGGATAGTCAATTCATTTTTCGAATTGTATTATTCTTTTGGTCCCTCCGAGCGAGGGCGAATTTGTAATAAGTGTGGGTGAGTGTGTGCATGTCTTCCAACCCCCACTTCTTTCTCCCTTTTACTTACCTGCTTTGATGGTTAGTAATAGGTCATGTTTAAATCAGCATACCCTATGCTATGCATGCGTGCATTCATGCATTTGTCTTGCATGCACCGGGCTCGGTACATCATACTAACTGCATTTGTACTTTAATTCCAAATTGAATACGTGCATCAATTGGTTGCATTTCACATGCCATGTTTAGGTTAGCCGAGCCTACTCTAATTGCATCCTGTATGTGTTGCATTAGTCAGTTTGACATAAACTAGGACCATGGATGTTGGCTAACTAGTTTATTGTTTTGGCACGGAGTACGATGTAAGTATTTTCATGCTTTAGCATACCGCATGCGTGTGAATGCTATCATGACAGCATGCTTACCATGTGGCTAGATGTTTATGTGATAAACTGTTTGAATGCCTGCGGGTGACGGTTGGGTTGCCTGAGTTGGAATAGCTCATTGAAATCCATGTATTTAGCCTACTTGCGAGTAGCAAGTTCCAAAACACTTTCCAAAACAAACGGATATGCAATGCTTATTTCCCAAATTAGGCAATCTAGTCTATACTTGTTTGCTGTGCGCATAACATAGTAATTCTAAGCTAATAATCGGAATAAGAACACATAACGTTTTCAAAAACGGATATCATGGTTAGTAGAGGCCGATCTTCGGATCGGGTGAGAGGGGGTGCTCATTGCTGACCTTGCCTGATCGTACCCAAGTTCTCGAGCCAAGGCAACTTTGGTGATGACGGACACGTGGCCTTTGGCACCGAGTCAGGGTTTCCTAAATTCCCCCTTTTTAAAATATTTAGGTGGCGACTCTGTATCTGGCAAAGCAGTCCATGTTTGGCACTTCTTTTCAAAAAATCTATTTCTCAAAACGATTTGCCGGATTTGGACTCTTTGGTTCAGATCAAGAACCGTGACACAAATCGAGTCCGAACTGTAGCGTGTAGCGAGGGCCCCCCACGCGGGCGCGTCTACACACCTCGGGTCTTTTAAAATAGGGTTTCAAACCCTATTTTTCTCATTTCGCTCTAGCCGAAAATACTTCCTCCCTCTCTCTAGGACATTTTTCTCCCTTCATTCCTCGTTTTTCTCGTGTTTTTGCGCCCGTTTCGTCGTTGGATTCGTGAAGTTCTTCGCGTTTCGAACATTTTGAACCGAACATTTCTTTGTTTCGGTGCTTCCTTTGCCATTTCCGCTTTTTGGGGTTCGTTCCCCTCATTTTCCTCTCGATTCCTATACCTTTTTCAGTTCCCGACTTTTCTGGCCATTTTCCACCCTCTCGGGGGTTGACTTTTCGTTGACCTTTCACATTCCAGCCTGATTTTCACTTTTCTGGCCATTTTCTCACGACCATTGACATGGCGGATGATATCCCACAGGGCGGGACTCCCCTGGATCACGAGATGGACCCCGGGGCCGAGCTCCTCCCCTTGAGCGCCCGCCCTTTCGACCCGACGACCTACCGGCCGGCGATTCACGTGTTTCCTCCCGACGGATTTCATCAGTTCAGGAGCTTCGAGAGGGGCGTGCCTCCAGAGCTTCTCTTGCGCGAGTCTACATCTCATTTGTCCTTCGGCGCTTCCGAGGTAACATTCTTCCCTCTGCTTTACTTTCCGCAACGTAGAACACTTAGCTGCCATAACTGATTATGCTCTTTAACTGCTTAACCCAAATGCACTGAGGCACTGTACACTGTAATCGACCGTGAACACACTTGCAACTGTTATCTGTTTGAATCTGAACACGTGCACACACACTGCACTCGCCCTAAACCACTCAAATACACTGACACATCAGTCACTGTAGTTCACTACGAGCACACCGGCACCCGATATCTGTTTGAATCTGGAAAATGTGCACACATGTTGTATCTACAACAAACCACGCAAACACATTGACACATCACATGTTGTAGTTCACTACCAAATCTGAATGCTTTTCAAAACTGTACTTTAGCGTTTCTTCACCATTGTCTGCTTGAAAACAGGGAGATTCCCATACCGTCCGGGGGTATGGGAATATTGCCGCTCGGGATTGGTATGCAGAGTTACCTAATGCGGTCCGTCGTATTGTTGACCAGGCCGGATTTGGTACATTTTGCAGAGGGCTTTCCAGGCTGACGACGAGCAGGCCTCTCCTTGCCGCTCTAGTAGAGAGGTGGTAGGACACCACCGACTCGTTCCACCTTTCTGCGAAGGGAGTCATGACAATGACTCCCAACGATTTCTCGATGCTCACAGGCATCGGGGTAGGGGGTGATCCGATCCCCTTTGATACTGATATGGATGAGTGGACAGCTGCTCAGATCCATCTGCTCGACGAGGTGCCGCCTCTTGCACGTCCCGGCTTCGTTCGATATTCCTGGTTCGAGGTCCAGTTTAGGGTCCAGCCAGCTTTGACCGAGGAGGCTCTGATGACTCAGGAGGCTGTGGAGAGATACGCACGCGACTTTCTCATGTTTCTGTTTGGGACTACCATTTTCGCCGACCGGGCGAACACTGTGCCTCTTTGCCTGCTTAGTGCACTGGTGGATGTCAGGCAGATCCTGCACTACGACTGGGGCGGCGCCGCTCTGGCCACTCTCTATGGGTACATGAGCTCAGCTTCCCGTGGCAGTGGGCAGTTGCTTGGAGGCTATTGGCGCGCTTGGGAGGTACATTTTCCTTTTTCTGCTTTACATTTCTGTACTCTGTACATTGCACACACTGTACTTTCTGTTTCATGCTGATTGTATACTGTACACACGGCACACACACATACCCTGCTTTATACTGACTGTACACTGCTCACACTGTACACTCTGCTCAACACACTGCACAGTACACGGTCCTGCAATTTCTGCTTCATTCTGTGTTCTGCTTTATCTGATAACCCTTCTGGTATTTGCTCTGCAGTTGTGGGTCTATGCCTACTTTCCAAGACTAGCCCCAGTGCCAGACGTAGAGACCCCTCTCGTCGTCCCATTTTCGCGTCGCTTTGACGTGAGGTGTGTGCGGAGGCCGTGGGAGACATTCATCTTTTTCCGCCGCTACTTTGACACTATTACCCCCGCAGAGGTATGTTTTACTTGCGGTTCATTTAAGCTTCGCTTTACATTGTATTGTCAATATTAGTAGATAACAAACTACATGTCATTTATAGACCACTTGGCAGCCTTGGGCTCCATTGCCTGCGACGATTCGAGATCGGTTTGCCGGGGCAGAGGAGACTGCATGTTTTCGGATCCTGCTATAGGGCCCGGTCTGTCGGGCTTGGTACTTGGGTGAGCGTTTCCTACGCCAGACCCTGGGCTTGCCAGAGCAGATAGTTCCGGGTCCGCCCTCTACCCACATGAGAGACACCAAGAGGTTCACTGCCGAGGAGATGGCCGATTACATGATCGGCTGGGACGCGGAGGGCTTTAGGGGCGAGGGCGACTACAGAGAGTACGTCCAGACCTACATTATGCGGCCTCTGAGCGGTGGCCGTCGAGCTGAGAGAGAGAGACCCGCGGTGCCGGTAGCTAGGGCAGGAGCGGGGGCTGGGACAGGAGCATCGAGGAGGGCTCGGGCCCGCAGCAGGAGTGGAGTTCAGAGAGGGCAGGGAGGTGGTTGGCCTGCTCTGCCCACGGCGATGACATGCAAAGGGCGCGGCAGGGCGACCTACCAGATCCCTATTGCTCCCCCTCCGCCTGATCACGAGTTGGTCGGCTTCTACGACCTGCCTCCGGTATGTACTACTACATATTGCATTCTGCATAGTTAGTTCATTTTATTTGATTTGATATTCCGTAGAATATTGATGCTTCTTAATATTTTTGCAGGCCTCTTCTGAGTACACTTGCCAGTCCTTGGAGCTGACCGCTTCAGTGATGGGGATGCTCCAGTAGAGCCTCGACCTTCTATCCATTTATAGCATTCCGGTATGTCCTTCTGACCACGGTCTCGAGCCATACATAAACTGTTTCACATACTATGACATACAAAACGACACCTGACATACTGCCCTCACAGCATCTGATGCATCGTATTTTGTACTGATAAACTGCTCATGGCATTCACACACTGTACTCATACACTGCATTTTGCACTGATACTCTGTTTGCAGTTTTTACACACTGTACTCATACACTGCATTCTGCATTGATACTCTGTTCACAGTATTCACACACTGTACCCATACACTGCATTCTGCATTGATACTCTGTTCACAGTACACTGATGTATTCGCTTTTTGTACTTTCAGCATCCCTTCCAGATCCCTGCCGTAGGAGGCGCCCCAGATGGACCTTCTGTTCCTACAGGAGGAGATGGGAGAGTATACCCTCGCACTAAGGCGGGACGCACCCATGTCGGGAGTAGCTCACGGGCGCCAGTTCCAGACGATGACGAGTCTGAGGCAGAGACAGAGGCGGAGGTAGAGTCGTCGTCGGAGGAGACCGGAGATGGCTCAGACTCAGACTCAGATAACAGCGCTGATGATGCTCCTGGACCTTCATCCAGGAAGAGGACGAGGACGGACCCCTAGACCCACGGCCTTTTGTCATAAGACTTTTGCTTTTTTTTTTTTCTTTTCTTTTTCTTTTTCTTTTGGACCTTTTGCTGGTAGCTAGAGTGCTTTGTACTGCCGCAGGTAGATTTTTATTTCCAAAACCATGTACTTGAAAAAGATGATGAAATGAAACAAACTTTTTGTCTGAAAAAGTGTTGCATTTGTACATTTCATATATTGCATCGCATTGCATCATGTTACATCTCAAACGAAATGAAATTGATCTGTTGTTTGAAAATTGAACACTTGCATTGTAATAATCAGATAACGAACCAGCCAACAGCAAAAACAAACCATACCAACCACTGCACATTCTGAACACTCGGTTCATACTCCATTGGGGATTAATCTGCATACAGCTCATAACACAGCACTTGATTCATTTTGCACATAGCGAGTCCTGAATAAACAGCCCAAATCTGACAAGACGGACCATGAAGGTTGAATCTACTGAAGCTGAAGCACACTCAGATGCGATCTGAAACCCATAAGCTTCAAAGAGGCCCAGTGTTTTCCTGTTCACACTTATCGGGGGTGGACCCTGCAGTTGTATGAAAGAACCAAATCATGTTTTTGCACAAATGTGGAGAATGGCACAGCATTCTGAGCACAAAACGATTAATTTTTGAAATTGAAGAAGGTTTTTCAAACCAGGGTGTTGAGCCTACAACTGAACTCAGTGAGAAAGACTCAACAGCGGAGACAAAAAAAAAGGTAAACAACCTAAGCACAACGAGACGCACTCGGAAAAGACTCAAAACAAAGGTTGAAGTAAACAAAACAAAAGACACGACATACCGTCGTGCATAAAAAAAGAGACTTTAAATCACGAGGAGCCAGTTCCTCCGAGCATTATCTCCCACCCTTTCTCATTTGTGATTCTCAGATCACTCTGGCACTCAAGCTCGGTTTTTCCTCTCAAAACCCTTTGGCTCGCTTTTTCTCTCAACTTACACCTCTCTATTCTTTATTCTCTCATTTTTATCCCTCCCCGGGGTGTTTAATGGATGAATAGGAAGTTGTGGGTTCACGCCCGACGTGGTTAGCTCACGGCTGTTTCCTTCGGGGATGTCTGGTCGATGCCCTGGATGAGGGAATGGAGTGTCTTGATCCATCCCGATTCGTGTTTTGCACATGGTTTGATACCTTGTTGCTTGGAGGAATGTTGAGAGCTTTCAGCCTTTTAATGACAGCTTGAGTTGTGCCCTTCTTGGCAAGTATGTTGGCGATGGAGGAAAGACAGGGAGCCCAACTCAATTGTGCCCCTAGTTTATCATTATGACCATTTTTGTTTTGGTTTCTACAAAAACAATTTTGACCAACATGAGAGTCAGATTAACACACTTGTTTGATTTTTGATTTGAAAATTATGCAAGTCAGGCCATGAGCACTGAAAATTTTCCTTTTTTGGGTCCAAAACGGTCTAAGTTTTGGAGAAATGAAATAGTTTTCGAGAAAATAGTCAACATCAGTAAAAATTTTCAAAAACTATTTTTGCAAACGGCCGCTGCTCAACGAGCGTGGAGCTTACTTTTGAGATGTACAACCTCGGATCGGAGGCAATGGAAAATTGCCCCTTGTTTGAAGGATGTTGCATGGCAACGGAAAGTTGCCCCTGGTTTGAACGGCGACTCATGGCAACGGAAAGTTGACCCTTGTCTGGATTATGCCGCAACACATTGTAAACAGTCCTCACTAATGATGATCGCGACTGAACTCTCTCGGATACAGAGAAGACGAAGATGGTCAAAACCAATATATGGACACAGTCACTTTGAAGGTGTTGGGGGCTGGACTTCAGGATGAAGTTGCTTGCGTATGCAGTTGTCACAACCGAACTATCGGATTCGGAGGGCAAGAATAATCAAAACCATTACATGGACTGAGGCGCTATGAAAGCGTTGGGGGATGGACTTCAGGATGAAGTTTCCTACGTATCCCAAACATGGGAATCAAGCCTTACGTAGTTCCGATTAAGGTACACTCGGGTATTTTAACCTTCACTTTTTAGGCTCTAACTTTTGCCAAGGCGCCCGTTGCGGGTTTTCGACATTGTGAGCTTTTTTTATTTTTTTTTAAAAATTTTTTATTTTTTTTATATATATTTTTTTATTTTTTGTATTTTTCTTCTTTTTTTTTTTCTTTTTTTTTTCTTTCTCTAACTTTTGCCTGGGTCGCCCTTTCGGGTTTTCGACCCAGCGAGCCTCTCAAAGGGTAAAAGTGTAACAAGTCCATGCCAAATGGTTTTGAGATCCCGAAATCATCTGAATCTAGGAGAATGGCTGTTGCGTTGATTTGCAGAAGGATCCATCACGGTTGCTTCACACGCTTCTTCCGGTGAGATCTGATCTTCTTGATCTGATTTTGGTGCCTCTTGTTTGAGGGATGCTTTTAATCTGGCCACACAGACCTTACATGGCGGTTAACCGTTGAATGTTCTGAATGGGTTCAAGGTTCGAAAACGAACGGGTTGAATCTTGAGGCTGAGAGCGATCCTAGGCTGCACAATCTCAAGAGCGATTCCACACAGGTCTTCACAGGGCCGCGCAAAACATTTGTTTTTGAAAGTTTTTAAGAAAGCGACAAATCGCTCGCGCCGAAGATAGTGTGGAACCAATCTGGATCAAGCCAGGGTCCTTCTCAGTACTCACGCTAACAAGCATGGTTTTATTCATTAAAGGCTTAGCATGCCCCTCTTTTTCTCAAATTGATCAAAGTTTTGCAAAACTCGAGGAATTCCTTCCTCTTCGTTTTCACCGCAGTGTTAAAGAGGTTTTGAAAAACATAGGTCAATGCAATGATTTTCAGGGCATAAGAGAGCAGGTGGAATGCACGGCCGTTCGATTCAAATCCTCTGGCACAACTAATTCAGAATAGTAGTAAGCATGGAAACATGATAGCCGCAGCTGTTTCATTCAGATTCCCTGGTTGCAACTGGCTCCACGATAGAGACAGACTCAAAAGAAAGGCAAAAGGACAATTACAAAACAAAACGGTGTTCGAGGCAACAGTTTCGGAATCACCCAACATTTTATACAAAGGGGACTGACTCGCTACAACAAGACAGACCCATAAGCAAAAGGACTGACTCAAGACAATGAGACAGACTCAAAACAAAACAAAAGACTGACTTGACACGCATGCCAGGATTTACAAAACTAGCATTCACAGATGCTCCAAAAATGCGTGCTAGACGCCACATCCAAAATACACTGAGTGCCGCCCGCAGGTGGTCCAACCCCTAATCACAAATTTGCAGTATCCTCGAAGTCCAATAGCTCAGTGGTAACAGAATTTGCTGAGGTAGGCGGGAGGATGACCTCATTGTCGATCAAATCTTGCACTTCATGACGAAGGCGGAAACAACCATCGGTACTGTGACCGGGCTGTTGGTGGTATGCACAATACAAGGTAGCATCATGCGAAGGAGGGAGATTCTTCGGAAGGGGCCGAGGCTCGAGGGGTTTAAGATGCCCCTTTTTAGCCAATATTTGAAACGCCCTAGACAGAGGCATGTAGAGGGCATGAAAGGCTCTGCACCCCCGAGGCAGGTACTTTGAAGTCTGAGGGTTCTTGCTAGACGCACTAACGAAAGGGTTAGCAGGCACTGCCTTTGCTTTCTGATCTTTTCCTGGTACAGGGTTAGGGATGACAGGGACTGTCTTGGCATGACGGGGCCCATCCCGATTTTTCACCCAGCTCGAACCGCCTTCGGTTGAAGCGGGAAAAGCATCATCCACAACTTTAGTCATGACTGCGAATACTTGTTGTTTACTCATCCCCTCAGCTTTCAAAGCCTTGACTTCCCACAACAGTTGTTCAATGGGATCGGCATCTGCCTTCATTTTGTTCTTGCCTCTGGCCTCAGCCTGATCGGGGGTTTGGGTTACTACATCAGAGCGAAGCCCGATTGTTGCTGACACGTCGTTGCTGTAGCTGGAGGCAACCTCTGGTTGGCTGAGGTCTATCACAATCCGCCCTAGTAGCGGGGGCTCCTGTGGTATGAAATTCCCGGCATACGGTGCCGCTGGCGGCGAAGCCGACATTCCATAGGCCAAATCGGCCACGGATCTCTGGAGGTCGCCTATCATTCCCATCAATTCAAATGTGGTGGGCTCATGAGCCTGATACAACTGGGGGGTCCAGACCGGGTGCGCAACAGGCGACCTAGGTGGATGCGGTACATCGACATTGGTCTCTCTTTGCAGAGTGACCCCTTGTTCTGATGCGGCCGTCAGAACCACAATCTCCTCTGAATTCTGCTTCATGACAAGTCCACTATACTAAACGGTGACTGACGGATCAGATATCTGTCTTGTCTCAGCAAGGAGGAACACTAGCTATTCTGTATCAACTCTCTGAACCTTGAAAGAGAAAACACGCAGCATTTGGGACCAATCAGAACAGACGCTAGTATAGCTGAATAACTGTACTCTACTACTGATCAGTTTTGCCTGAAATCACTGCCCCCAAAATACTAAATCGGATACCCACAGATATAATTGATTCTCATAAATTGATACTGGTGCCCTCAGGTCTGATACTCAAGCTTGCAAACTGATATGTACGTTCCTTGTAGAGATGCATTCTAAAAGCACATAGCAAGTAAAGACAGCCAAAACACCCCTATGGAGGGGTAGGGTTTCCCTGTCCTATTTTTGTCAGGAGCTAGGGTTTCACTATGCACGCAGCAGTTTTCAAACAACCTAACATCGGGTAAGCAGCCTGTCCTAGTTTGGAATGGTCACTATGGATTTCGATATGCACTAGGTCGAATGGTCGAAGAGGGTGCCTTCGTAAAAACCGGGGTTTGTGTTCCCATACTGTCAAAGCCCACAACCGGTCAGCCTTATGGCATGCTTTGACAAAGTCAAGCCTCCGGCAAACCGTTCAGGAATGGCAGATGGCAAACACGGTGTCCTAGGCGCACCAATGCACATGCAATGCAAAGAGACACATAAATAAAATCAAAACAGGATATCACGAGTTTGAGTCAAGCTCTCTAAATCCCCAGCAGAGTCGCCAGAAACTGTAGACGTGCCCGCGGGCCTCGCTACAGCTCGGACTCAATTTGTGTCACGGTCCTTAATCTGAACCAAAGAGTCCAAATCCGGCAAATCGTTTTGAGAAACAGATTTTTTAAAAAGAAGTGCCAAACATGGACTGCTTTGCCAGATACAGAGTCGCCACCGAAATATTTTATTTTGGGGGAATTTAGGAAACCCTGACTCGGTGCCAAAGGCCACGTGTCCGTCATCACCAAAGTTGCCTCGGCTCGGGAGCTTGGGTACGATTGGGGAAGGTCAGCTATGAGCACCCCCTCTCGCCCGATTTGAAGATCGGCCTCTACTAACCGTGATATCCGTTTTTGAAAACGTTATGTGTTCTTATTCCAGTTATTAGCCTAGAATTACTATGTTATGCGCACAGCAAACAAGTATAGACCAAATCGCCTAAATTGGAACAAAACATAGCATGTTTGTTTTGAAAAATGGTTTGCTACTCGCAAGTAGGCTAAAATGCGGGTTTTGCCACCTTCGAGTGGGCTTTTAGAAAAACATGATTTTGCCACTATCTAGTGGGCTTAAAACTCACAGTTTTAATGCATTATCCTAACTTAAGCAATTTGACCTTCATCCACAGGCATTCAAATAGTTATATCACATAAGCAGCTAGCATCATGGTAATCGTGCAATTATGTTAACATTCACACACATGCGAGATGCTAAAGCATAAATACTTACAATGTACTCCGTGCCAAAACAATAAACTAGTTAGCAAACATGCGTGATCCTAGTTCATGTTAAAGTGGCTAATGCAACGCATATAGAATGCACTTAGAGTAGGCTCGGCTAGTCTATAAATGACATGTGAAAATGCACAAGTAGCATGTATTCAAGTTAGATTTGAAAATGCACAAATAATTGATCAATTTCTTTACTTGCGTAGACCGCATGTTTATTTCATTACTTGCGTAGACCGCATGTGTTGCTTGCGTAGACCGCATGCTAATTACATTACTTGCGCAGACCGCATATTTATTGTTCAATTTCTTTGCCTGCGTAGACCGCATGTATTGCTTGCGTAGACCGCATAATTGATCAATTTCATTACTTGCGTAGACCGCATGTGTTGCTTGCGTAGACCGCATGTTTATTACATTACCTGCGAAGACCGCATGTTTGTAATCAATTTTTTTTACTTGCGTAGACCGCATGCTAATTACATTACCTGCGTAGACCGCATGTTTGTAATTATTTTCATTACCTGCGTAGACCGCATGTTTTGATTGCGTAGACCGCATTATTATTTTCATTACTTGCGTAGACTGCATGTTTTGATTGCGTAGACCGCATTATTTCTTTACCTGCGTAGACCGCATGTTTTGATTGCGTAGACCGCATCATTGTTCAATTTCATTACTTGCGTAGACCGCATGTTTTGCTTGCGTAGACCGCATGATTGTTTAATATCATTACCTGCGTAGACCGCATGTTTCATTTGGGTAGACCCCATATTAATTTCATTGCTTGCGTAGACAGCATGTATTGCTTGCGTAGACCGCATGTTTGTTAATTTCATTATCTGCGTAGACCGCATGTTTATGATCAATTTCGTTGCCTGCGTAGACCGCATGCTCCGCTTACATGTCTGTATTTTCATAGCATTGTTATGCTCCCCACTTGTTTTGCGCTATCACGCATTTCAAGCGCACTACTATACATGTTGCTAACAAATTCGTACCTGTTAAGTTTGTTTTCTTTAAAGGCACGATATTGTATGTACGGTTCATTTAAGGCTGGTGCAACCAAATGAACCGCACAGGTATCAGACGGTCTAGGAGACCTTAAATCCTTGGAAGGTGTGAGACCTTTGGCACATTGATGTGCATAGTTCTCTTACATTGTCATGCGTATCAAAAGCCTCGCGTTGTCGTGCACTTCAAACCTTTACATTTCATAACAAAAAAATATATAGTTGCATTGTCATGCATCATTATCATATAATGTAGACATTGCATCGTAGGTCGCATGCATTCATTGCATCACCTTCTATCTATGGCTTGCGCCTTTCCATGTTGAGCTTGGTTTGGTATGTGCCCATACTTTTCACGACGAAGCATAGTTCAGTGGACCGTTCTATGTTAGCCGCAGCTTGTTTGTGTACATGCCTTTCCTAGGCAAGATTTGGTTTAGCCTGCGTGCCATATCCATTGCATCGTAGGTCGCATGCATTCATTGCATCACCTTCTATCTATGGCTTGCACCTTTCCAAGTTGAGCTTGGTTTGGTATGTGCCCATACTTTTCACGACGAAGCATAGTTCAGTGGACCGTTCTATGTTAGCCACGGCTTGTTTGTGTACATGCCTTTCCTAGGCAAGATTTGGTTTGGCCTGCGTGCCATATCCATTGCATCGTAGGTCGCATGCATTCATTGCATCACCTTCTATCTATGGCTCGCGCCTTTCCATGTTGAGCTTGGTTTGGTATGTGCCCATACTTTTCACAACGAAGCATAGTTCAGTGGACCGTTCTATGTTAGCCGCGGCTTATTTGTGTACATGCCTTTCCTAGGCAAGATTTGGTTTGGCCTGCGTGCTATATCCATTGCATCGTAGGTCGCATGCATTCATTGCATCACCTTCTATCTATGGCTCGCGCCTTTCCATGTTGAGCTTGGTTTGGTATGTGCCCATACTTTTCACGACGAAGCATAGTTCAGTGGACCGTTCTATGTTAGCCGCGACTTGTTTGTGTACATGCCTTTCCTAGGCAAGATTTGGTTTGGCCTGCGTGCCATATCCATTGCATCGTAGGTCGCATGCATTCATTGCATCACCTTCTATCTATGGCTCGCGCCTTTCCATGTTGATCTTGGTTTGGTATGTGCCCATACTTTTCACGACGAAGCATAGTTCAGTGGACCGTTCTATGTTAGCCGCGGCTTGTTTGTGTACATGCCTTTCCTAGGCAAGATTTGGTTTGGCCTGCGTGCCATATCCACTGCATCGTAGGTCGCATGCATTCATTGCATCACCTTCTATCTATGGCTCGCGCCTTTCCATGTTGAGCTTGGTTTGGTATGTGCCCATACTTTTCACGACGAAGCATAGTTCAGTGGACCGTTCTATGTTAGCTGCGGCTTGTTTGTGTACATGCCTTTCCTAGGCAAGATTTGGTTTGGCCTGCGTGCCATATCCATTGCATCGTAGGTCGCATGCATTCATTGCATCACCTTCTATCTATGGCTCGCGCCTTTCCATGTTGAGCTCGGTTTGGTATGTGCCCATACTTTTCACGACGAAGCATAGTTCAGTGGACCGTTCTATGTTAGCTGCGGCTTGTTTGTGTACATGCCTTTCCTAGGCAAGATTTGGTTTGGCCGGCGTGCCATATCCATTGCATCGTAGGTCGCATGCATTCATTGCATCACCTTCTATCTATGGCTCGCACCTTTCCATGTTGAGCTTGGTTTGGTATGTGCCCATACTTTTCACGACGAAGCATAGTTCAGTGGACCGTTCTATGTTAGCCGCGGCTTGTTTGTGTACATGCCTTTCTTAGGCAAGATTTGGTTTGGCCTGTGTGCCATATCCATTGCATCGTAGGTCGCATGCATTCATTGCATCACCTTCTATCTATGGCTCGCGCCTTTCCATGTTGAGCTTGGTTTGGTATGTGCCCATACTTTTCACGACGAAGCATAGTTCAGTGGACCGTTCTATGTTAGCCGCGGCTTGTTTGTGTACATGCCTTTCCTAGGCAAGATTTGGTTTGGCCTGCGTGCCATATCCATTGCATCGTAGCTCGCATGCATTCATTGCATCACCTTCTATCTATGGCTCGCACCTTTCCATGTTGAGCTTGGTTTGGTATGTGCCCATACTTTTCACGACGAAGCATAGTTCAGTGGACCGTTCTATGTTAGCCGCGGCTTGTTTGTGTACATGCCTTTTCTAGGCAAGATTTGGTTTGGCCTGCGTGCCATATCCATTGCATCGTAGGTCGCATGCATTCATTGCATCACCTTCTATCTATGGCTCGCGCCTTTCCATGTTGAGCTTGGTTTGGTATGTGCCCATACATTTCACGACGAAGCATAGTTCAGTGGACCGTTCTATGTTAGCCGCGGCTTGTTTGTGTACATGCCTTTCCTAGGCAAGATTTGGTTTGGCCTGCGTGCCATATCCATTGCATCGTAGGTCGTATGCATTCATTGCACCACCTTCTATCTATGGCTCGCGCCTTTCCATGTTGAGCTTGGTTTGGTATGTGCCCATACTTTTCACGACGAAGCATAGTTCAGTGGACCGTTCTATGTTAGCCGCGGCTTGTTTGTGTACATGCCATTCCTAGGCAAGATTTGGTTTGGCCTGCGTGCCATATCCATTGCATCGTAGGTCGCATGCATGCATTGCATCACCTTCTATCTATGGCTTGCGCCTTTCCATGTTGAGCTTGGTTTGGTATGTGCCCATACTTTTCACGACGAAGCATAGTTCGGTGGACCGTTCTATGTTAGCCGCGGCTTGTTTGTGTACATGCCTTTCCTAGCAAGATTTGGTTTGGCCTGCGTGCCATATCCATTACATCGTAGGTCGCATGCATTCATTGCATCACCTTCTATCTATGGCTTGCGACTTTCCAAGTTGAGCTTGGTTTGGTATGTGCCCATACTTTTCACGACGAAGCATAGTTCAGTGGACCGTTCTATGTTAGCCGCGGCTTGTTTGTGTACATGCCTTTCCTAGGCAAGATTTGGTTTGGCCTGCGTGCCATATCCATTGCATCGTAGGTCGCATGCATTCATTGCATCACCTTCAATCTATGGCTCGCGCCTTTGCATGTTGAGCTTGGTTTGGTATGTGCCCATACTTTTCACGACGAAGCATAGTTCAGTGGACCGTTCTATGTTAGCCGCGGCTTGTTTGTGTGCATGCCTTTCCTAGGCAAGATTTGGTTTGGCCTGCGTGCCATATCCATTGCATCGTAGGTCGCATGCATTCATTGCATCACCTTCTATCTATGGCTCGCGCCTTTCCATGTTGAGCTTGGTTTGGTATGTGCCCATACTTTTCACGACGAAGCATAGTTCAGTGGACCGTTCTATGTTAGCCGCGGCTTGTTTGTGTACATGCCTTTCCTAGGCAAGATTTGGTTTGGCCTGCGTGCCATATCCATTGCATCGTAGGTCGCATGCATTCATTGCTTCACCTTCTATCTATGGCTCACGCCTTTCCATGTTGAGCTTGGTTTGGTATGTGCCCATACTTTTCACAACGAAGCATAGTTCAGTGGACCGTTCTATGTTAGCCGCGGCTTGTTTGTGTACATGCCTTTCCTAGGCAAGATTTGGTTTGGACTGCGTGCCATATCCATTGCATCGTAGGTCGCATGCATTCATTGCATCACCTTCTAACTATGGCTCACGCCTTTCCATGTTGAGCTTGGTTTGGTATGTGCCCATACTTTTCACGTCGAAGTATAGTTCAGTGGACCGTTCTATGTTAGCCGCGGCTTGTTTGTGTACATGCCTTTCCTAGGCAAGATTTGGTTTGGCCCGCGTGCCATGTCCATTGCATTGTAGTTTGCATGCATTCATTGCGTCACCTTCCATTTATGGCTTGCGCCTTTCCATGTTGAGCTTGGTCTGGTATGTGCCCATATTTCTCGTGCCGAAGCATAGTTCAGTGGACCGTTCTGTGTTAGACGCGGCTTGTATGCGTACATGCCCTACCTAGGCAAGATTTGGTTTGGCCCGCGTGCCATATTCATTTCCATTACATTGTAGTATAATTTTTGCATCCGGCATTAGGATCATTGTCCTTTCTCCAGCGGGTCGTTTCCCCACTTATGTCATTCCCCCCAAATACTTGTTCTTGTGTCTGTCTACAATGCTCATAGTTCAGTTGACCGTTCTATGGTAGACAGACTTGTTACCTCCATCAATCTATTTGACATAGGTGTGGTTTCGAACCACTCGTGATTGGATCGTGATTCAATTGCTTTGCACATAGTTTTCATTGTTTCAATTGCATTGCATCTTCATTTGCATTGTTTATACATTGTTTTGTATATATTGCATATCATTTCGCATCCATTTTTGCATTGTCATGCATGTTGCTGACGATATTGTACCTGTTAAGTTTGTTTTCTTTTCAGGCACGATATTGTATGTACGGTTCATTTGAGGCTGGTGCAACCAGACGAGCCGCACAGGTATTGTATCCTCCAAGTGAGACGTATTGAGAATTGCATAATTCTCTTACATCCTTTCTGCATGATAATGTAGTTCGGTGTATGCTAGCTTAAAACTGTCGCATGTATGCTTCATTACAGCTTTCTTTGCATGATCATAAGTTATGTTCGGCTTCGTGCATTGTCTTGCATCTTGCCCCTGCCTTCGGGCACATACCTTGTTTGTCTTGCATGTTTGTCTAAGTCTTCGGCCTTGTCAAAAATGGGTCGTCTCTGGGCTTTGACATTCACTCCCGTCATTGTTATGACTTTCGAGTTCTATCAAAGAGGGGCAACTGTAGACACCCCATTTTTGACCGTCCTCAAGACTTGGACGTCACCGTTTGAACACTCGGTGATCATCCATGTTTGTGTTCGTTTGGAGTTCCCGGAGGTCTCGGCTACGCGCATTGCCTCAGGATCTCCGAACTCGACCGTTTAGTGTCTGGTTTTGCACCAAACACTTGCATTTTGCCTTGGAAGGGCAGGGAATGCCTTGTGAGGCATCCCCATACACCACCGGCAGTGGCTAGAGGCCACCGGCTGGTTTTTGCTGCCACCGGCAATGTACATTGCCGGCCGGCACTATTTGTTGCCGGTCAGCACTATTTAGTGCCGGTCGGCACTCTTTTTTACCAAAATGGCATCTTTGGCCGGCCGACTACTGTGCATCTGCTTTTGCAGATATTTTAAGACAGCTGTCTTGCTTTTGGCTCCCCTCCATACACGTGTATGGAGGGATTTCTCTCTTGGAAGCTTGTCTTGTAAGCTTTACAAGACAATAAGCTTCTATAAAGAGAAGCCTTGTCTCTTGGCTTCAAGGTTGGAGACTTTAGACATTTTAGAGTCAAAAAACACAGAGAGAAGCTCTGGTTTTTAGGGTTAGGATCCATACATATCCTATCTCTCTTTCCCTCTCTTTAGTGTTCTAGGTGTTTTAGTCCATACTATTGCACACAAACACCTAGTGTTTCACTTTCCTTTGGTTACTGAGGTTCTAAGGGACTATTTTTAGTGTTTTGGAGTTGGATTCAAGCGAAGCAGGACCATTGGAGCATCATTGTTGAAGAGGTCTTCAAGGGTAAGAATCTCACCCCTTTATTCCCCATTTTTGCACCTTATTTCTACCTATCTTAGAACTATTTTTGTGCTTAGTGTATAATACAAAAAAGTTCTGTTTTTTAGCCCTCTTGATTGTTTATTAAGGGTGTTTTGTGGTTTGAGGGTGTTTGACCCCTCTTAGGCCTTGAAAGGCCTCATTTTGTGCTATTTTGTGCTAGTTTCGGGACTTTGGTGTTTGGGCCTCTTCACCACTAAAATCTTGAGGGATTTCAGTGGTGGAGATGGTGCCTTGAAGTCTCTAAAAGGAGAGGGCCACCCCCTCTCCTTGTTGTCCTTGAAAAGGACCATTTTTGGCCTCTTGAGAGAGCACCTAGCTAGGCTTTATGGTGACCATGCCTTAGTTGTTTCTTGTGCTTAATATGTCATATTATGCCTCTGTTTTTTGTTGGTTTTGGTACACCATGCATGCTTAGCATACCTACCATGTAATGCCATGATATTGCCTCAATGTGCCTTAGGTTGTTAGCCCTTGTTGGAGCATGTTTTAGGCTTAGTCTTGTGGAGCTTTTGTGCATATTTTTCCATGTTTTAGGTCTGTCCATAATTGTTTGGGTCGAATTTGGCATGCTTAGTATAACTCCTTTGCATTCCGGCTTGTTGGCCTTAAGTGTATGAGTGTGTAGCATGACATTTTTGCATTGATTTGGTGATTTGGGACCATCCACCATGTCATTTCAGACCTTATAGTATGCTTGTATGCTTGCTTTAGTTGTCCCTTTAATGCCTTGTAAGGTTGTCATCTCATGCTCCATGTTCGTGCCTTCATGCATGCCACCATGTTTAGGCCCCTAGGATGTCATGTCATTGTGTTCTTAGCTTTGTTTTAACATGCTAAACCTCTGATTTTGGTCCTTCCTTTCATGCCATGTTTGGTCTTGCTAAGGGTAGTTCAATACTCCATTAGTTTGCTTTGAGCACTTGGGCTATTTGTTGCATGTTTGGCTTGATTTGTTGCTTGGTTTGGCACCATCCTAACATGACTTTCAATGCTTATGTTGCATGCTATATGTCCATGATTACCTTCTTTCAAATGTGTTTGAGAGTTGTCCAATTTGTGCCTAAGTGTTGGCCTTAACATGTGCATGCGTGTATATGCGTTTGGTCCCTTATTTTGGTCACTTTGGCCACTGTTTTGGGCCCATTTAGAGCTGCCTAAATCATGTATAAGTCCACCTTTTCATAAGTTTGCATTGCCTCATGTTTGCTTGTATGCTTGCATAAGTGCCTTGCCATGCCATGTTGCATCCTTAGCTTGCATGCCTAGGTTGTATTTCATCTTGCATGCATGCCTTGTTCCTTGACTTGATGATAGGAATTGGGCCTTGATTTGTTTGTATGGTTTGCATTTCATTTGACATGAAAGTTGCATACTTGGTTCTTTGGGCCATCATGCATGGGAATGCGTGATTGGTGGTTCGAGAATTGAGACACATGCCCCTTTGAGTCACAAACATGATAAGGGGCATGAATGGTGCATAAATGCTTTGAATTGTGCTGCCATGCTTTGCCTTGCCCTCTGTTGCTGTCAATTGCAGATTCTGCAGGAACACTTTGCCGACCGGCAGTGTCAAGTGCCGACCGGCAATCCCTTCTCTGCCGACAGCTTCATTTTGTGCCGATGGCCATAACACACTGCCGGTGACATTTCCATTCAGCCGGTGGCACTCCTCAGTGTCCAAGGAACCAGTCCTGAGGTTTTGGCAGCCTCCAGAGGAGTAAAGGAAAGAAAACAGAGGCAGCCTATGCATGGCGGCGCATTTCCCGAGGCGATTTGCTGTCTTTCTTAGCTTAAGTTAATTTGCTTAGCTGATTAGGCAATTTGTAATATTTAATTAGCTTGCGTAGTTAATTAATTTGTAATATTTATTCGGTCCCTCTGAGTGAGGGCAAATCTGTAATAAGTGTGTGTGAGTGGAGTGTATGTCTTCCAATCCCCACTTCTTTCTTCCCTTTTACTTACCCGCTTTGATGGTTAGTATTAGGGCATCTTTAAAATTAGCATACCTTATGCTATGCATGCGTGCATTCATGCATTTGTATTGCATGCATCAGGCTCAGTACATCACGCTAACTGCATTTGTACTTCAAATTCAAAACTGGATATGTGATAGTTGTGCATTTTCACATGCCATGTTTAGGTTAGCCAAGCCTATTCTAGCAACATTTTGTATGCGATGCATTAGACACTTAACATGGACTTGGATCATGCATGTTTGCTAACGAGTTCTTTGTTTTGGCACGGAGTACTATGTAAGTATTTTAATGCTTTAGCATATCGCATGCGTGTGAATGCTACCATGACAGTATGTTTACCATGTGGCTAGATGCTTACGTGATAAACTGTTTGAATGCCCGTGGGTGGAGGTTGGATTGTTTGAGTTGGAAAAACTCGTTGAAATCCGTATTTTAGCCTACTTGCGAGTAGCAAATTCCAAAGCGCTTTTCAAAACCGAACGGATATGCAATGCTTATTTCCAAATTAGGCAATCTAGTCTATACTTGTTTGCTGTGCGCATAACATAGTAATTCTAGGCTAATAATTGGAATAAGAACACATAATGTTTTCAAAATCGGATATCATGGTTAGTAGAGGCCGGTCTTCGGACCGGGCGAAAGGGGGTGCTCATAGCTGACCTTCCCCGATCGTACCCAAGCTCCCAAGCCGAGACAACTCCGGTGATGACGGACATGTGGCCTTCGGCACCGAGTCAGGGTTTCCTAAATTTCCCCATTAAAAAATATTTAGGTGGCGACTCTGTATCTGGAAAAGCAGTCCATGTTTGGCACTTCTTTTCAAAAATCTGTTTCTCAAAACGATTTGTCGGATTTGGACTCTTTGGTTCAAGATTAAGAACCGTGACAATTTGAGAGTCCGAACTGTAGTGATCCCACAAATGAACAAAACGGGACTCACCCTCCCGGGGCGTTCGGGGACGTCTACAGATGCATGACAATGCAACCTAAGTGTGACGCATAACAATGCGAAGGGGATGCATATCAATGCAGATAAAGTGTGCATGACAATGCAGGTGGGAGGGGAGAAACATAGGGACATATCCCAGTGTTTCAGGAAGAAGGAGAAACATAGGGACATATCCCAGTGTTTCAGAAAAAGGAGAAACATAAGGACATATCCCAGCGTTTCGGAAAAGAGGAGAAACATAGGGACATATCCCAGTGTTTTGGAAAAAGGAGAAACATAAGGACATATCCCAGCGTTTCGGAAAAGAGGAGAAACATAGGGACATATCCCAGTGTTTTGGAATAAAGGAGAAACATAGGGACATATCCCAGTGTTTCGGAATGGCTCAAGCATTGAAACGTATTCCAAATGCTCTTAACCGAAAAAGGAGAAACATAGGGACGTATCCTGATATTTCGGAAAAAAAGAGAAACATAGGGACGTATCCTGGTGTTTCAAAAAGAAAGAAAAACATAGGGACGTACCCGGGTGTTTCAGAATGGCTCAAGCATTGGAACGTATTCCAAATGCTCTTAACCGAAAAGGGAGAAACATAGGGACGTATCCCGGTGTTTCGAAAAGAAGAAAAAACATAGGGACGTATCCCGGTGTTTCGGAATGGCTCAAGCATTGGAACGTATTCCAGATGCTCTTAACCGAAAAGGGAGAAACATAGGGACGTATCCCGATGTTTCAAAAAGAAGAAAAAACAAAGGGATGTATCCTGGTGTTTCGGAATGGCTCAAGATTGGAACGTATTCCAAATGCTCTTAACCGAAAAAGGAGAAACATAGGGACATATCCCGATGTTTCAAAAAGAAGGAGAAACATGGGGATGTATCCCGATGTTTCAAAAAGAAGGAGAAACATGGGGACGTATCCTGGTGTTTTGGAATGGCTCAAGCATTGGAACGTATTCCAAATGCTCTTAACCAAAAAGGGAGAAACATAGGGACGTATCCCGGTGTTTCAAAAAGAAGGAAAAACATAGGGACGTATCCCGGTGTTTCGGAATGGCTCAAGCATTGGAACTTATTCCAAATGCTCTTAACTGAAAAGAGAGAAACATAGGGACGTATCCCGGTGTTTCGAAAAGAAGGAAAAACATAGGGACGTATCCCGGTGTTTCGGAATGGCTCAACCATTGGAACGTATTCCAAATGCTCTTAACCGAAAAGGGAGAAACATAGGGACGTATCCCGATGTTTCAAAAAGAAGGAGAAACATGGGGATGTATCCCGATGTTTCAAAAAGAAGGAGAAACATGGGGACGTATCCTGGTGTTTCGGAATGGCTCAAGCATTGGAACGTATTCCAAATGCTCTTAACCAAAAAGGGAGAAACATAGGGACGTATCCTGGTGTTTCAAAAAGAAGGAAAAACATAGGGACGTATCCTGGTGTTTCGGAATGGCTCAAGCATTGGAACTTATTCCAAATAATCTTAACCGAAAAGAGAGAAACATAGGGACGTATCCCGGTGTTTCGAAAAGAAGGAAAAACATAGGGACGTATCCCGGTTTTTCGGAATGGCTCAACCATTGGAACGTATTCCAAATGCTCTTAACCGAAAAGAGAGAAACATAGGGACGTATCCTAGTGTTTCAAAAAGAAGGAGAAACATAGGGACGTATCCCTGTGTTTTAGAATGGCTCAAGCATTGGAACTTATTCCAGATTCTCTTAACCGAATAGGGAGAAACATAGGGACGTATCCCAGTGTTTCGAAAAGAAGGAAAAACATAGGGACGTATCCCGGTGTTTCGGAAAGGAGCGTGCATAACAATGCAAGCTAAGATGAATTCCAAACACGCTGAAATCGTGTAAGGAAAGGAACACTCTAACCATGCTGAAAACGTGAGAAGAGGACCGAAAACAACCGCCTAGGTGCACGCACAACGCAACCTGAGAAAGCCCCGGAGGGCAACGATCCTAAATGCTGCTCAGCGTAAAAGGATAAACGATACAAGATAACATAAGATGCAAATAAATGCAATAAGTGCGATGATACGATGCATGTTACAAGCAATGTAGAGCATGATGTTTAGGGAATGCAATAAACAAACAAAGCGGCACTTTAGAAAGCACCTCATGGAATGAGTGGCGGTAAACTGCTCTATTCTGACAGGGAATGGTCCTCAAGGAGAGCACTTTTGATTGTCATTCTGGCTTGAAACTGTGAAACAGTCAACATAGTATTCTGTTCACTTTGAACACACAGCTCGTATCAGCACACTGCTCATTCTGAACACGTAGCTCATAACACAGTATTCGGTTTATTCGGCACACGGCTCATTCTTCGGGCATACGGCTCATTTTCGGGCACACAGCTCATTTTCAGGCACACAGCTCATTCTTCGTTTCTGAACACGCAGCTCATAATTTTCATTTCTGAACACACAGCTCATTCACTTCATTTTGAACACGTAACTCACACATTCCACTTTGAACACGCAACTCACACATTTCAATTTTGAACATGCAGCTCATAACACAACACTGCTGGATCTGAACACACGACTCATAACATAGTATTTGTTGGATCTGAACACACGGCTCATAACATAGAATTTTCTTAATTTTGAACACACAGCTCATTTTGAGCATACAGGATGCGATGACGGAACTTGCAAAAGTTGAAACAAACTCAGATGCTCGACATTTTCCCTTTCTTTCTTTTGCTTTGCAGTTTGGAATCTATATAGCTTCAGATAGGTCCTGGTTTTACTGTTCCCACATGACCCGGGTTGAACCCTGCATTTTTTGAAAGAACAAAATCTTGTTTTGCACAAATGTGGAGGACGGCACAACACTCTGAGTACAAAACGATTTTTCTGAAATTGCGAGTGAGAATAAGTTCTCAACGGGGTATTGAGCCTACAACTGAACGCAACACACCACGACTCAACAACAAAGAGAAAGACAAGGTAAGACAACCTAAACACATCTATAGACACCCAAAACGACTCAAAACAAAAATCGAGACAAAAAAAACGACTGACACGACACATAGACGTGTTCCAATGGCAAGAGACCTCTCAGTGCACGAGGAGCCAGTTCTTCCGGGTATTGTTCCCCACCCTTTCTTATTTGTGATTCTCACATCACTCAACCCTCAAGCTTAGTTTTTTCTCTCAAAACCCTTTTCTCGCTTTTCCTCTCAGCGCAGATCTCTCTATTCTTTAATCTCTCATTTTTCATCTCTTCCCAGGGTGGTTGATGGATAAACAGGAAGTTGCGGGCTCTTACCCCTAGCACTCTGCTAGATTTTCTTTCTTCTGCTCACAATAGTGAACTCCCCCTACAGAGGGGTTGTGATGCGGCTGGATGTGCAGTAGATCTGCAATTGACATTGGTTGACGATGCTTTACTGGGGAGTTTGGACGTGATCAAACGTGTCCAGACGGGGGAGTGGAATATCTTGATCCATTGCAGTTCATGCTTCGCAGTTGGCTTGATACCTTGTTGCTTGGAGGATGTTGAGAGCTTTCAGCCCTTCGTTATTAGCTTCAGTTATGCCCTTTTCTGGCAGGTAGAGTGCCCTTTTCTGGCAAGTATGTTGACAACGGGGAAAAGACAGAACACCTGACTCAACTGTGCCCCTAGTTCATTATTTTGACCATTTTTTTTTTGGTTTTGGTTTTCTACTAAAGCAATTTTGACCAACATGAGAGTTAGATTAACAAGCTTGTTTTAACTTTCTGATTTTAAAATCATGCAAGTTAGGTTATAAGTACTGAAAATTTTCCTTTTTGGGTCCAAGATATGGTCTAGTTTTTGGAAAAAAAGGAATAATTTTCGAGAAAATTAGTCAACTTCACTAAAAATTCTCAAAAACTATTTTTGCAAACAGCCACTGCTCAACGAGCGTAGAATTCACTCTTGAGATGCACAACCTCAGATGAAAAATTGCCCCTTGTTTGAATGGCACTGCATGGCATCGAAAAGTTGCCCCTTGTTTGAATAGCATCGCAACGCACTGTATGGCAACGGAAAGTTGCCCCTTGTTTGAATAGCACCGCAACGCACTGTATGGCAACGGAAAGTTGCCCCTTGTTTGAATAGCACCGCAGCACACTGTAACTAGTTTTCAAGGTGACGATCACAAACGAGCTCTCGGATACAGAGAAGACAACGATGATCAGAACCATTACATGGACACAGTCGATTTGGAAGTGTTTGTGGCTGGACTTCAAAATGACGTTGCCTACGTATCCCAAACATGGGAGTCAAGCCTTACGTAGTTCAGGGGTTAAGGTACACTCGGGTATTAACCTCTTCTTTTGCGCTCTAACTTTTGCCAACGCCGCCTTTCCGGGTTTTCAACCTTGCGAGCTTTGTTCTTCTTTTCTTTTCAATTATTTTCATTTCTTTTCTTCTTTTTCTTTTTCATCTTTTCTTTTCATTTTCTTCATTTTTTCTTCTTTTGTTTTTTTTATTCTTTGTATTTTTCTTCTTTTTTTTTTTGTTCTTTTTCTTGCTCTAACTTTTGCCTGGGTTGCCCTTCCGGGTTTTCGGCCCAGCGAGCCTCTCAAGGGTAAAAGTGTAGCTTTGTCTATGTCAAGTGGTTTTGAGATCCTGAAGTCATCTGAATCTAGGAGAATGGCTGTTGTTCGCTGACGATGGAGGAGTCCATCCAATGGGGGGTTGAATTGCCCCCAGTGTTGTAGATAGGAACTTGGTTGTCCTTCAGCAATACTTCCTTCTTTCTCCCTTTTGGGATTTGGCATTCTTGCCAGTCTTCTCTAGTTCGCAGAAAAGACCTATCTTTGACTTTTCGAGCGCATCTGACATTTTTGCCCCTAGTTCAAGGGCTGCTTTTGATCTAGCTTCGCAAGCTTCCTTTGATCACATCTGATATTCTCACCTCTAGTTCATGGGCTGCTTCTGATCTGGCCACATGGGCCTTACATTGTGGTTGACCGTTGAACATTCTGAATTAAGGTTCAAGGTTTGGAAGCAAAGGGGTTGAGTCTCGAGGCTGAGAGCGATCCTAAGCTGCACAATCTCAAAAGTGATTCCACACAGGTCTTCATAGAACCACGCAAAACATTTTTTGAAATCTTTTAAGAAAATGACTAATCGCTCGCGACAATGTAGAACCAATCTAGATCAAGCCAGGATCCTTCTCAGTACGCACATTAACAAACATGATCTCAATTATTAAGGGCTTAGCATGCCTCTCTTTCTCTCAAATGATCAAATTTTTGAAAATCCCGAGGAATTCCTTCCTCTTCGTTTTCACCACAGTGTTCAAAAAGTTTTGAAAAACTCAGGTCAATGTAATGATTTCAAAGCACAGAAAAGACACAGTTTTTAGTCAAATACTGCCATCTCATTCAGAACTTCTGGCACAACTAGCACAAGGCAGAAGCAAACACAAGAGTGTGAAAATCACTGCTGTTCATTCAAATCTGTTGGCATTACTGGCTCCAAGGCAGAAACAGACTCAAAAGAAAGTGAAAAGACAAACACAAAACAAGTAAGTGATGTCCGAGGTAACGCCCCCGAAATCACCCGACTCCAACAAAATAGGACTGACTCGGCACAACAAGACAGACCCAACTGACTCAGTAAGAAAAGATTGACTCTGTACAACACAACAAGATTGACCCAATACCCATGTCAGAAAGTAAAGTAAACAGCATTCGCAAATGCTCAAAATAGTGCGTGCCATCCCCACAGCTGGAGTGAACTGAGTGCCATCCGCAGGTGGTTCATCCCCCGATCACATGGTCACATTATCCCCCAAGAGTTTACGGATCAAGTGCCGATAGACTTTGCAGGACCCGGTGCGACGATGACCTTATTGTCAATCAAATTTTGTATCTCATGGCGAAGACGGACGCAACTGTCAGTGTCATGACCGGTTTGTTGATGGAAAGCACAGTACTTAGTCGGGTCATGCTTTGGAGGGAGAGGATCGGGCAGAGGCCGTTGTTCTAACGATTTCAGATGTCCTTTCCTGAGTAGGACCCCTAGAGCTTTAGACAAAGGCATATAAAGTGGGGTGAAAACCCTCTTGCCTCGGGGTAGATAGTCCGAAGTTCAGGGGTTTGGATTGGATGTGCCAACAAAGGGGGTGGCTGTTTTTGGAGTGATGATGGTCATTCCAACTTCTGAAGATCTTGCAGCTGCGTCACCACTGGTGGTCGCATTCGAACTGCGTGTAAACGCCCTCCTGGGCTGCTCCTTCTCCTGGTCAATAAGGCCCTGCTTAATAGCATCCTCAATCTACACCCCAATCTCGTGTAGGTCCGCAAAGGTGGGAAAGGATATGACGATCATCTTTTGCATTAGCCTGGGTTGGAGGTTGTGCACAACCATCCTTATCTGGTCTTTGTCGGAAGGCCTTGTAGTCATCATCGAGGCCTTTGCTCTCCATCTCGTCACAAAATCTGAAAAAACCCTCCTTTGGCTCTTAGTGGGTGACTTCAAGATGACGAGTTGTGACCTCGATCTGTGTGTTGTAGGAGTATTGAGCAACGAAGGCCTCAGCCATCTCTTCCCAGTTCTGTTTCGCAGAGTTCTCCAATTTTGCATACCAGATTGCGGCTATCCTAGACAAGGTTCGGCCGAATAGTGATAGCTTCTGGGCCGTGGTCAAACCCATTGGCCTCAAGACATCAGAAAATAGGTGGAGGTGCACCATTGGGTCTCCAGTGCCATCGAAGTGGTTGATGTGTGGCATCTTGAACCAGTCCGACAGAGTTACGGCCGAATCGCTGTATCCATCCTCTATGTCCGGAATGGATTTCACGCCTTGAGTCTTCTTGAACAGCTTTTCTAGCTTGCTCACTTTTAGCGCTGTGGGGTCCACCTCGAACTCAAAGGGAGAATCCAGCAGATTGGTGGGCGTGGGTGCCTTGGACAACTGAGGTAAGATTGGGGGCGGAGCTGACCCCATTGGGATGTCTGTATCCTCCTAGACATTCTGGACTTTTGCCGTCTCCCCGGGTATTGGGACTCTTGGTGGGGGAGGAGCTTGGTGTGAAGCAGGTGCTCCGGTTTACTATTGTAGCCTGGCAATTAACTCTGCCTGTTGAGCCATGACCTCGGCTTGTTGTTTGGCAAATTTGGCTTGACGAAAATCGTCCTGCTGCATGGTTTTCATACTTTCTTGGAGTTGACGCATCATCTCCTCCATTCCTGCCATACTGCCCTGATCTAACTGATCTATCGGTATATCTATCTCTGTGGTAAAAACAGATATCTCAACCCAATTGCACACAGGTGAGATGGATAATGACTGCTGATCTGAAGACTGTTGAACTGATGATCTGTGCCTGACTGGCCTTTTTACCCTACCTCTGGCGAAGGAACACTGATTTGCCCTTGAATTGAATCTCTGACTTGACAAAGTCTATCAGCACAAGCCTAATGTACCAGGGGATATTGGAGCCCTCTGAAGCTATAGTTCTACGACTACCTTGCAAAAGAGAAAACAGACAACATCTCAGCTTGATTTCACTAGAACAGGTACAAACATAGCTGAACGACTATACTCTCTATTGAATTCTACCCAAAACTCTGCCTGTAAACTGATACCTTCGGGTAAAACTAATCCCCCCAAAATACTGATGCCCTCAGGCCTGATACCCAGACTTGTAAACTGATACATGCATTCCTTGTAGAGGCACACTCTAAAAGCACATAACAAGCAAATGAGAGCCAAAACACCCCTATGGTGGGGTAAGGTTTCCCTGTCCTATTTTGATAGGAGCTAGGGTTTCACTATGCACGCAGCGGTTTCAAACAACTTATAATCGGGTAAGCAACATGTCCTAGTTTGGAATGGTCATTATGGATTCTGATATGCACTAGGTCGAATGGTCGAAAAGGGTGCCCCGGCAAAAACTGGGGTTTGTGTTCCAATCGTGGCAGAGCCCGTAACCGGTCAGCCTTATGGCACGCTTCTCAAAGCGAGCCTCCGGCAAACCCTTTAGAAATATCAGATGGCAAACACGGTGTCCTAGGTGCACCAATGCAAATGCAATGCAAAGAAACACATAAGTTTAATCAAAACAAGATATCATGAGTTCGAGCCAAGTTCTCTAAATCTCGAGTAGAATCGCCAGAAACTGTAGACGTCCTCGAACATCCTGCGAGAAATCCCATTTTGTTCATTGGGGCTTACTACAGTTTGGACTCAATGTCACGGTCCTGTATCTAATCTCGCGGAGTGCAATGCAAGACCGATGAATCATCAAAGAGTCCAAATCCGACAAATCGTTTTGAAAAACTGATTTTTAGAAAGAAGTGGCAAACATGGACTGCTTTGCCAGATACAGAGTCGCCACCTAAATATTTTATTTTGGGGAAATTTAGGAAACCCTGACTCGTGCCTAAGGCCACGTGTCCGTCATCACCAAAGTTACCTTGGCTCGGGAACTTGGGTACGATTGGGGAAGGTTACTTCGTGAGCACCCTCGCTCGCCCGATCAAAGATTGGCCTCTACTAACCATGATATCGAGTTTTGAAAACATTATGTGCTCTTATTCCGGTTATTAGCCTAGAATTACTATGTGATGCATACAACATACAAGTATAGACTGGATCGTTTAAGTTGGAACAAAACATTTCATGTTTGTTTATTTGAAAGATGGTTTGATGGTGCTACTCCCAAGTGGGCTAAGACGTGGATTTGCCACCCTCAAGTGGGCTTAAGAAAACATGATTTCCCACTCTCAAGTGGGCTTAAAACTCTCAATTGGTGAATTGTTCTAATTTAAATAACCCAACCTTCACCCACAGGCATTCAGGCAGTTATATCACATAAGCAAATAGCCTCATAGTAAGCATGCTATCATGACAGTCACTCACACGCATGCAAGGATGCTAAAGCATAAATACTTACCGAGTACTCCAAGCCAAAGAAAGAAGCTAATTAGAAATCATGCATGAATCCTAACTATGCTGAAATGCCTAATGCAACACATGCAAAAATGCAACTAAGATAGGCTCGGCTATTCTAAAATGGCATATGAAATGCAACAACTGATACATGTATTCAACTCAGAATTGAAATATAATGCAGTTAGTATGATGCGCCGAGCCCGGTGCATGCAAGACAGATAAATGGATGCAAATATGCGGGCATAAGTACACTAATTGAAATGTGCCCTAAACTAACCATCATAAGCTGGTAAATAAAAGGGAGAAAGACGTGGGGTTGGAAGGCATGCATCACACACACACGCACACTTATTATAACATTGCTCTCCTCGGAGGGTCCGAATGAATAGTACAGAATAAACTAGCTAATCTAAGCTAATTAAACTAATTATTACACAACATTAATTAATTAACGAATTAACTGAGCAAGTAAGGAAACTAGCATGCAAATTAAACAAAATGGACTGCCTCAGCTCTGTTCCGAATGATAGGGATGCATGCATGCTCAAGTTGCATTTTCGGGAAATCCATCGCAATGTCCCGATTTGCCTCTGTTTGCAACTGGTCCCAGAACACTGTACGAAGGTCCAGAATGCTGCTGACCAGTTTTTGCTGCTGGTTTCCGATTTGCCGCAACAGAGAGCGAGAAAGGGGCATGGCAAAGTATTTTCAACATATGTGTGCATGACCACTCTCCCCATCATTTCACAAGCTCCAGGGAGTGTAGTCCTCGATCCTCGTGCCACCAATCACGCATCTCGATGCATGATGGCCGAGGAGTCGGATTGCACGACTCGATGTAAAATGAATGCACATATAAACACAACAAGGCCTAAACTCCATCATGGGTAATCCGGAGTGTCGGCGACCGAGAATCGAGGCACGTTTCGTCACTTGGAGTACGAAACGTCCCTCGTTTCCCGTGTTTGGACTAAACCTTATCCCAAACACAATGCAATATACATGCCATACACAATGCAACCCTAAACGCAATGCAACCTAATCATGCTAGCATGCGAGGGATGATATGAAAGCATGCAACTAGAATACACAATGCTATGAACTAAGAATGGCATACTCAATGCACATAAACTATATGTCATACGCAATGCATATACGAAGATGGACATGCACGAAGACATGAACAAGGCATACATAATGCGACGATCAAGCATGCGACAACATGGATATGGCATACATAATGCAAGATGGACTTAAACTAAAATGAATGGGCCTTAGCCACACTCAAATCAGTGGCCATACATGATGAAAATGAAGCAACAACACACATGCAAACATGCACAAATGCAAGGGACCAAACCTAAGGCACAAAGTGCAACTCCACCAAAGCATGGCAAGCATGAAATATGGCATACAATCACATATTTTTCAGCTCTGAAATGAGATGCATGATGGTCCCGAATTATGCAAACACCTCACACAATGCATGCTAGATGGCCCAAATACCGAAACTAGTGAAGTGGATTACACTATAGGCATGCAAAGCAATACTCAAATGGCCAAACCAGCCCCAAACAGTCCCTATGCAGGCCAAAACAGTAGCAAATATGGACTAAAATGATGTCTTGAAGTGCGCAAAAATGAAGCTCATGCAATGGCTCATGAATGGAACACACAAGCACGACTCTCAAATGCGCTTAAAGAGTGATAAACATGGAAAGATGGCGAATGAATAAGCTCTAAAATATCATGCACAATGATACTAAAACATGCAAACACCCCAATATAAACATGCAATAGGCTTCAAAACTCAAAGCTAGGCAAGGGTATTGAACTACAACCATGCATAGCAAACATCATTCGACCATGAGGCCCAAAAACAGAGCTAAGGTAGTCCAAAACATGCACAAAATCAGTTTAAGGCATGGCCAAAAAGTGCTAGAATCAAAGGCCAAAATAGCATGTAATGTAAGCTAGTAAAGAGGATTTGCACTACAAGCATGTGAGGCAATCAAGAGGCCACTAAAACAGAAAAATTCAGAGGTATGACATGCCAAATAAAGCCCAAAAACCCATTGAAACATGGTTAATGCATGCAAGAATGAGATGCTCCTTTGATATGCTATGAAGAGGGTTATTCTGCACATGCAAGATGGACATTCAATATGGAAAAACAAGCTCTGGAAAGAGCCTATGCAGGTCCTAAAACTCATCAAAAATGGCCTGAAACATGGCTTGGAAGCATGCAAATAAGGGCTCCTTTGTAAGGCCCAAAAATGCTAGAAAACAAAACAATGAGAGAGAGGGTCACCCCACTCTGATTTTGGCACTCAAAATAGCATGCTAGCCACTGAAAATCCACTGGATTTCAGCGGCTAAAAGGCCAAACAAAGGCCAACACAAATGCTCTAAGGCATGGCTCAAAAAAGGTAAAATGAAGCATGCAAGGGGGTAGATGACCCCCAACAGAAAAATAATCTTAAACAAACATGTTAAGGGCCTCAAAATAAGACTTTTTTCAGTTTACACCGAAGCTCAAATATGCTTGCAAGTATAGCTAAAAGATGAAGCAAAATAAAGCCTTAAAAAGGAGAAAGTGTGTTACCCTCATAGCTTCAGCAAAACCAGCAGCTTCTTGGACCAAAAGCCAGCTCTTTGAGACCTCTCAAGACCCTCCAAGAACCTTAGATCAATGGTGGAGGTGTGTAGCTATGAGGTGTGGTGTTAAAAGCCAAGAACAAACACCCTTTCTAAGCCTAGAATGTAGAGATATAGAGAGATATATGTGTTTTTCCTTAGACAAATTTTTTTCGACCTCTCTAAACGAGAGGGAGGCCCTCTCTTATAGAGAAACAAGAGGGTTCAAGCTTCTTGGAGAAGCTAGAGAAAAAGGTTCAAGCTTCATGGAGAAGCTAGAACAAAGGTTCAAAAGGTTCAAGCTTCCTCTAGAAGCTAAAACAAGGGTTCAAAAGGTTCAAGCTTCCTCAAGAAGCTAAAACAAAGGGTTCAAAAGAGTCAAGCTTCCTCAAGAAGCTAAAATGAAGGTTCAAAATGTTCAAGCTCTCCAAAAACCGTGCCAAACGGAGAAAGTTAAGCGGTCTCGAACTGAGGCGCACGGCCGACGGCTCCGAAAATCGAAAACTGGTCTCCAAACGGGAATAGTGGTGTACGACCACGAAAAGTTGCCTACGGCCACTGAGAGATGGTCTATGAGACCTCTCCCTCCCTTCGGGAAGAGAAAACAGAACCTGGTTCGCAAACCGAGACAAAGCACAAAAGAGTCCCAAGGTTCGGAGGTAAGGCTCTCAGCCGAAACTTTGAAACCTCAGAACGAGCACAACATACACCATCATCGAGCGCTTAATTGATGACGTCCGAGTCTTAAGGTCGGTCAAAAATGGGGTGTCTACAGCAACATAATAGGTATGTGCAATACGATGCAATTCATGTTCTATGCAACATAATAGACATGCGAAATACGATGCAATGCATGTTCTATGCAACGTAATTGGTATGCAAATTGAAAAGATAAGGAGAAAGCGATGTTCAAAGACACCTCACAACGATATCTAACTTACCGCTCGAAGATTCCTCAAAATGTTCAAAAAGGATACAACTGGCTCAAACTTGAAATTAGGGCGTGTTCTCACTTTGAAGCGACAACGAGACTTGAACCGGCTCTTCTGGAATCATATTTCAGAATTTTTTGTGACAAAAACAAACCCAATTTCTGTAATTCTTCACCTTAGTATGCATACAGGACTCTTCATGCACAAAATAGGCAAGACTTCAGCAAAAACCAACCTTGGACCAACTGCCTGGCCGGCCGGCCACCCGATGGAGGTTCGAGGCAGTTTGGGCGTTTCACGCATGTAATTTCTTTAAAACATAACCAAAGCTCATTATTTCACACACATGCATCTGAAAACACTCAAGCTCTCTCTCTTGGCTCTCTCTCTCTCTCTCTCTAGATTTGCATTTTATACACCTTATCCAACACCAACTTTTTTTTTTCATAAAACACCTTTAGCCCTTTTCACTTTGAATAGATTGGATTTTGTTTTCATTGAGTTTTTTGGTTTTTCATTGCTTTTGGCATATTTCCCTTGTGTTTTCCTTGGTTCCCGCACTTTTTCCCAGGTTTTGACTTTTTCTCTCTCCTAGGGTTTGACTCTTGACATTTTCACCATTTTCTCTCATTTTTCAACATTTTCACCTGCCATCGACTATTTTCATATGGCAGATGACTTTCCACATGATGGGGCTCCTCCCGAGGTACCCTTAATTCCACCTGTTACAGAGATCAAGGAGCCTATGGCTGATGAGGTTGGCGGGGCAGCAAAGGACATTGCCGCCAACATTGAGGCAAATGAGATATGCCCTCCTGATCATGAGTCAGAGTTGCCACCACTGAGGGTGAGACCCTTCGACCTGGATACTTACCATCCCTAGACCTATGCGATGGCTCTCAAGGGGATGTTGTGATTCAAGGATTTTTCCATAGGCGTGCCCGAGGATGTCCTGTTGAGGGAGCAGGCCTCCCATATTTCTCATGACACCATTGAGGTAAAAAATTTACTTTCCTGCACTTTGCTCGCTTTGCCATTTCATTATTGTCTTTCATTCTGTTATGTATCTGACACTTTCTTTCCTTTTCAACACAGGGTGTCGCTCTTTCCTAGAAAGGATATGGGGTTGTGACAGTGAGGGACTGGTACCAAGAGCTCCCCACTCAGGTCTGCGAGCTTGTTGACGAGGCAGGCTTCGGCTTATTCTATTCTGGGCTCTCATAAGTGTTGGCCAGTCGGGCCTTACTCGGAGCTTTGGTGGAGAGGTGGTGGGAGACGACCAACTCCTTCCACTTTTCTTCCACCGGGGAGATGACGTCGACTCCCTACGACTTCTCGATGATTACTGGCTTGAGAGTAAGGGGTGATTCGATCCCTTTCGACCTAGACATGGGCCAGTTGGAGGTTGGGTGGATTCACCTACTCAGCGCACGCCCTTCTCTGGACAGGCTGACCATGGTTAGATATAGTTGGTTCTACGAGTACTTCCATGGGAGTCAGCCAGAGATGCAAGAGGAGGTGGAGCAGTACACGCGGGGCTTTTTGATCTATCTCTTCGGTACCACCTTGTTTGCGAAAAGATGAAATATCGTAGGTTTATAACTGCTGAGTGCTTTGGTGGTCCTGCCCCAGGTACAGTTCTATGATTGGGGTGGCACTGGCCTCGCATGGCTATATGAGCTCCGCTTCCCGCAAGAAGGGGAACATGGTCGGAGGCTACTAACGGGCTTGGGAGGTACATACTGCACTTTTATTTTCAGATGTTTTTTCTTGTTCCTTATGCTTTATGCTTTGTACTTTTTGTCTTTATCTCTGCTCATACATTGTGCTTTCTACTTTGCACTTTCTGTCTTTATCTCTGCTCATACATGTTGACTCACACAAACTGATCTCTTCTTGCAACTATGGGCCTATGCTTATTTCCCTGCTTGCCCTGGTACCAAGGGACGAGGTAGAACAGGCCGTGCCTTATTTTTTGCGATATGATGGGAGATGACATCCTTGGCGCCGTGACGACACCATTTTCGCTTACTACCTCTGATATTTCGATACGGTGGTGGCTCGCAAGGTAGTCTGAAACTCATACCCATTCCATTCCATTTATACTATTTTGATCCACTCTTTGTGACAACTGACAACAACTAATCAACTGTGAATTCTCCCATTTGCAAATCATATGGCAGCCCTGGACAATAATGTCGGTCGGGATATAGGACTAGTACGTCAGATCCTAGGCTACCTCCCAATTTTGGATCTTACTGGAGGGCTTCTTCTGCCGGACTTGGTATTTGGGAGAGCGGTTCGTGCGCCAGACATTGGGCCTACCTACTCCGGTTGTTCCTGTTCCTCATTCCCCATCTATGAGGATGGCTGATAGCCTCCCAGTTGAGGCTATCGTACAGTACATGACAGGGTAGGACGCCGATTTCTTCTGCAAGGTAGGGGATTACGCAGCATTTATCAGGACTCATCTGATGCCACCCCCTATCCAAAGTGCATGCGGAAGGTGCTGCTCGTGCAGCTAAGACTGATGTTGGTGGAGCTCCCCCTGCCATACACGTAGCCTATTTACCAGTGATTCCGATTGCGATCCCATGCTGGCGACCGAACGAGATGACCTATCAAATTCTGATAGAGCCGCCGGAGGAGGGACATAGATACGTCAGGGCTCTTGATGGGCAGCATGTATAAACTTTTCCTTATAGTTTGCACTGTGCATTCCCCTTTTGGATACTGATTGTTCAAGCTCACTTGCAAGTGCCTTTAGAGTATGTAGACGGCCTTCTCAGGTTCGCCCCATCACTGGTCGAGATGGTACGGAGGAGAGAGACATTGTTGGCTAGCCACGATTATCAGGTATCCTTTCTCTTCTAATTCATTTAACTGCTTATCCATACTATTCTGCACCACACTGTACTGATATGCCATACTCATACTAAATCTGCATCATCATATTGTACTAAATCTGTATCATACTCATATTGATATGTATTCTGCATCATACCCGTACTGATGATATGTATCTTGTATCATACCTATACTGTATCTGATACTCTGATTCTTGTTTTCAGGCTCCACCTGTACCGGTGGCACCAGTGGCGTTTTCTTTAGTAGTGGAGAGAAGAGGTAGATAGGCCCCAGCACGCGGTAGGGGTGATGGCAGAGGATGAGGTAGGGGTGGGGGCACTCGGGGTCAGAGCAGAGAGTCTGAAGCAGAGGACATTTCCTCCTCCTTGGACCCGATTCTGAGCAGAGACACCACCGAGACTAGTAGTACTAAGGAGGCAGCGAGCAGGTGCTCCGAGTCTGAGAGTGAGGTTAACAATGCTAGCTCAGGGTCAGGGAGGAAAGAAGACGGTGACAACTTCGCGTTAGGGACTGAAGAGGATGATGATAGCTCTGTATCCTGCTCTTCCGATGACAGGGGCGCTGACGGTGATAGTGCCCCTAAGTCCCCTCCCCGGAAGAGGACAAAGAGGGCCTCTCAAGCTTGATGCAACAGACACTGATTTTTGTAGTCCTTTTTCTTTCTCTTTTGTTTTTAGTAGTTTAGCACTTGTATAGCTTCAGATAGGTCTTTACTTTTGTTTTCAAACACTTGTATTTTCTCTTTTGTAAAAACAATGATCGAGGCAAAACCCTGTAGTTTTATAAAAGGAGTTTCATTTTGCATCTCGAGCATGGCACCACATTTGCATAAAAAATTGGAACTGAATTCGAAATTGCAAATGCCTGTATTTGAATGATGTTTGTAACCGGATATTGAGCCGACGACCGACCCCAAAATGCAAAATACAACTTGATAAAAAAGAAGAAGAAGAAGAAGAAGAAGAAGAAGAAGAAGAAGAAGAAGGAGAATAAGAAGAAGAGAGTAAAAACAACCTAAGCACAACTATTTATACTTGCTAAAAACAAAAGACTCAAAACAAGACCTCAAAGCAAAAAGACCAGTTCAAAACACTGTTGTTTATTTGCCAGGCCAACATAGTTGGTTGGCCAACCACCTGAAGGGATAGCTGGCCAAGAGAGGTGACCGGTTGGCCAAGTGTTGTGGGTGGATAGCTAGTAGACAACTGACATCCACTCACACAGCCTTATCCTCTATAAAAGGTCTTTTTTCTCTGTTTTTTCAATAGAACTTCATTTTTGCTGCTATTTCCTTTGAAAATGGAGATATTCCTTGCTGAGAAGCTCAAGGATTGGATAGCCACCTTGGACAACACAAAAAAGGTAAATCTATGGGCTTTTGGCATAAATGCGTTTTTTTTCCATTGAGCCATACTTCACTTTGTTTTCCGTTACTCCATGCCGCCATTCGATGCTGGAACCCAGTTACACATGTATTTCTCTTTGGAGCACAAGAAATGTGCCCTATGCTCGAAGAATTTCAAGCTTTGATGGAGTCCTGGCAGGATGAGGAAATTATGCCTCAGCCTCAGCCTCGCTTTAGCCATGCACGGTCTTTGGAACGGATGTGTAGGCTTGCTTTACATGAGGCTCGGTCCGAAGCTTATGACGAGGAGCTGGACATTCCCAGTTTAATTCATCGATTTTCAGGTATTGGAGATAGGGATGACCTTCTCTGGCAAGGTCATCGCCAACATGTTATGCTTGCTTGCACATTTCCTTTTTGCCCCTAGTTGCAGTGGAGCCAACATTGGATTGATTGAAGTGACCCAACGTCTGAAAGATAGTAAAAGTTGCATTGGTTTGGCACTGGCCAAGACCCTGATGGGTTTAGATGCTTTTCATTGGCATGAGACCACTCCGTTTGTAGGGAGTCCACTACTTCTCAAGTTATTCTTTTCTAGCCTTTTTTATTTATGATTTTTCACATCACTCGACACTCACTCTCTATTTTCTCTCGAAGCCCTTTCCTTACTTTTCTCTCAACGTACATCTCTCTATTCTTTAATCTCTCTTATTTTTCATCCCTTCCCAGGTGTGGTTAATGAATAAGCTGAAAGTATTGGACCCCTGCCCCAAGTATTCGGCCAGAGCCTACTTCTTTCGACCGCAGCTAGTGGACTTTCCTCCAGAGGGGTTGTGGTGTGACTAGATGTGCAGCAGATCCGTGGCTGACATCACTTGACGTTGCCCCTAGCTTAATGTGGTAGAGATGGGCTACAACATGTCTCGACAGCCGGGTATGTAGTTGATTGGCCTTACACACTGTGTGTTCTATTTTCCATTCAGATTCAGACGCTAGTCTGGACACGATCAAACTTATCCAGAGGAAGGTGTGGAATACCTTGCTCTATTTCCAGTTCGTGCTTCGTACTTGGCCCGATACCTTGTTGCTTGGAGGACGAGAGAACTCCTGGCCCCTATTGCTAGCTTCAGTTATGCCCTTTCTGGTGAGTGCTTGTCTTGGCTCGAGAACGAGGCATCGATTGGGCCATCCTTGGGTGCAGAGACTTCCGTGAGCGTGAGTAGAAGACATAGGACCACCTGACTTATCTATGCCCCTAGTTTATTACTTTGACTTTTCTTTTCAAGTTTTATGATGTAAAAGCAACTTTGATTTAACCAGAGAGTTAGAAAATGTACTTGTGTTGAAATCAATGGAATTAAAGTTGTGAGCACTGCAAATTTTCCTTTTTGGTCTAAAATGGTCTATTATTATAAAAGGTAAAATTTTGAGAAAATCAACCTTATTAAAACTTTTCAAAACAATTTTCGGAAATGGTCACTACCTGACACACACAGAATCAGTCCTTAAGATGTACAACCCCAAATCAAAAGATCATAACTGCTCATATAACTGCATGCACCATCACTGCTCTGTCTTGCCACTGGCCATTCTGCCAAAATAGAGGTAATACAACCAAGCCGACAGATGATGGAAAAAGATGGACCGATCAAACAAATGAACAAGACAGTTGAGTTGCAGATGGTTATGGCCGAACTTTGGGATGAAGTTGCCTACGTATTCCAAAGATAGGAATTAGGTCTTACGTAGTTCGATTCGGGTTCACTTGAGTATTAACTCTCTCATTTTGCGCTCTAACTTTTTCCAAAGCCACCCTTTTAGGTTTTCGACCTTGCGAGCTTTGTTTTTCTTATTTCTAATCTTTCATGTTCTGACTTTTTCCTAGGTCGCCCTTTCAAGTTTTCGGCGTAGCAAGTCTCTTAGGGATAATATTTCTTCAATTTGTTCATATTGATCAGCTGTGAGAACTCCAAGCCATCTAAATCCATGAGAATAATCACTCCTCTCGACCAGATAGATTAGATAATGTAAGGACCAGTCCAATTGTGTCTAAACTTGCCATTAGGGTCATGGATGGGAGCTCCGTTGTCTTTCAGTACCATATCTCCTTTCATGAGATTTTTGGATTTGACTTTCTTATTAAAGGCCCTGGCAATTCTACGTTGATATCCTTGGATGCGATATAACGCCTTCAACCTCCTTTCATCAAACAACATCAATTCTTCAAATCTACTTTGTTTCCAATCTACCTCCGCTATCTAACACTCGGCCATAATCCTCAATGACGGTACTTTGATCTCAATTGGCAGAACAACTTCCATCCCATACACTAGAGAATAGGGGGTTACCCTTATAGATGTTTGAATTTCCGTTCTATAACTCCAGAGTGCAAAGGGTAGTTTATTTGGCCAGTCTTTGTAAGTTTCCACCATTTTCTGCAGGATGTTCTTGACATTCTTGTTAGTGGCTTCAACAGCTCTGTTGGTCTGTGGTCTATATGTTGATGACTTGTGAAAATCCACGTTGTATTTCTCGAGCAAATCGACCACCTCTTTCTTGAAGTGCGAGTCGTTGTCTGAGATTATCTCATTTGGTACCCCATACTTGCAGATGATGTTGTTTCTGATGAACTTGGCCACATGTGACGCCTTTAACACAAAATAAGACTGACCTCCCGCCCATTTGGTAAAATAATCAATCGCCACCAAAATGTATTCATGTCCATTTGAGCCCTTTGGCGAGACTGCCCCGATGACATATATTCCCCAAACTGAGAAAGGCCATGGCGAAGTCATGTTGTAAAGCTTTGACGATGGTATGTTCATGAGATTGGCATGAATTTGACATTTGTGGCATCGCCGAACAAAGTTAATACAATCCTCCTCCATAGTTGACCAACAATAGCCTTGCCTGAGGATCTTCCTAGCCAGCATCACACCATTCATGTGTGCTCCACACTCTCTCCCATGAATGGCCTCCATAAGATGCTTTGACTCTTCTTCTTCGACACAAAGCTTATGCATTCCCAGATGCCCTCTGTTATACAACTTGTTTCCGCAGACAATGAACTGGACGGCCAGACGCCATATCCCTTGTTTATTCTTAGCATTTGCCCCTGGTGGATACGTATCTTTCTCCAAAAAATTTCAAATGTCATAATACCAGGGGTTCTTGTCCTGAGCCTCATCTATCGCAACAATGGTCTCATAAGCAAGGTGTACTTCTGGTCAATGATAATCAGACGCATCTTGACTCTAAGCGGGATGTCTACCTTGGAAGATAGAGTTGCTAATGCATCAGCGAACCGTTTTTCTCTCTTAGCAAATGTGTAAATGTTACCTTTTCAAACCTTGGAATAAGAACGTCTAACGTCTTATGGTAAACCTTCATTTTCTCTTCCTTGACCTTCTAGTCTCTGTTGGCTTGAGAAACAACCAAGTTCAAGCCTCCGATGATGTCTAACCTTATTGCCCTTAGTTCTAGGCCAGCTTCCAATCCAGCGATACACACCTCATATTCTGCTTTATTGTTGGACACTTTGAATCGGAGTTTGAAGGCTAGGGGTATATAGGAATCATCGAGTGCTATCAGCAACACGCTTATCCCATAACTGTATTGATTTGTGGCTTCATCAAAGTACATCATCCATGTTTCCTCTTTTATCTGTAGAATGTCTTCATCTGGGAATAGATACTCTACCACTTCATATCATTTCATTGGGTGGTATGCCAGGAATTCCACTACCGCCCTTTGACAGATTTGCGTGTGACGTACTTAAGGTCAAACTCAGAGAGAAGAAGCAACCAACAAGCTAGCATACCCGTGAGCGCCTGTTTCTCAAAGAGATATTTGATGTGATCTAATCTGAAAACCAGAATTATAGAGTGGGCTAACAAGTAGTGCCTCAACTTTCTGGTAGCCCATACCAAAGCTAAACATGCTTTCTCGAGGGGAGTGTAGCGGGTTTCGTAATCCAACATCTTCTTACTCAAATAGTAGATGGCCTTCTCCACCTTGGCTTCTAATTCTTGAGCTAGCATGCACCCCATGGTTGAATTTGTTACTGACAAATACAAGATCAATGGCTTTCTCGGCTCTGGCGGTGGCAATACAGGTGGATTCTGCAAGTAATGCTTGACCTGTTCGAAGGTGAACTTATATCGATCATCCAATCGGAACTTCCCCTCTTTCTTCAAGAGACCAAACAGTGGTTCACAAGTTAAGGTTAATTTTGAGATAAACTGTTTTATGAATTGCACTTTACCTAGAAAGTCGCGCACCTCCTTTTCAGTCTTTGGTGGTGGCATTTCTAAGATGACCTTGATTTTGGACTGATCTACTTCAATTCCCTTTTGTGTAATTAGAAATCCTAGCATTTTCCCCACAGTCACCCCAAAGGTGCATTTTTGTGAGTTCAACCTCAGTTTGTACTCCTTGATTTGTTCAAAGAATTTTTCTAGTGCGGTGTAGTGTCCTTCTCGCTCTTTAGACTTGACAATCATGTCGTCCACATACACATCGACTTCCTTATGGATCATGTCGTGCAAGATGGTAGTCACAGCTCTCTGATATGTAGCCCTGACATTTTTCAACCCAAAAGGCATAACTCTGTAGCAATAAGAACCCCATGGTGTGGTGAATACACTTTTCTCTTTGTCCTCCGGTGCCATCTAAATCTAGTTATACCTGGAAAACTCATCCATAAATGCTAGCAATGCATGGCCTGAGGTGAAGTCTACCAACTCATTGATGTGTGGCAATGGAAAGTCATCTTTCGAACTAGCTCTGTTTAGATCCAGGAAGTTGACGCAAACCATAATTCTACCATCCTTCTTTGGAACCGGAATGATATTGGCCAACCAAGTCCGGTACTCGGACCGCATCAATCTGTTTAGTAACCTCCTCTTTAATCTTTAATACCCAATTCAGACAGATTCTACGCAGTTTCTTCTTGACTGGTCGGGGCTTGGGGTCAAGAGGGATCCAGTGCTGTACAATCTCAAGATCGATTCCAGGCATCTTTTCGTAGGACCACGCGAAAACATCTTTGAAATCTTTTAATAAAGCGATTAAATGCTCGAGTTCCTCTGAAGACAACGTGGACCCAATTTGGACTAAGTGGGGATCCTTCTCAGTACCTACATCAATTCTAATGATTTCATCTATGCAGGGCTTAACATGCCTTTCCTCCTCTCGGTCAACCGAGTTTTTCAAAGCCTGGGGCATTTCTTCCTTTTCGTTTTCATTAAAATTTTGAAAATCTCGGTCAATGCAATAAATCAACAGCACAGAGAAGTAAACAGAATCTGTAGCATTCTCATTCATAAGTTCTGCTTTTCGGTTACAATAGACTCGAAGAAGAAAGCAAAAGTGGACCTAGACAGGATCTTGGCATCTGGGTTACCACCCCCGAAAATGCTAGACTCAGGCACCCTAGATTGACTCAAATCTGATTTCGACTCAACAGACTCGGTGGAATCAGATTCCGGCTCATTATCCAATTCAAAACTAGAAAGAAAGCCCTTCTCCAACTTCCAAGTGAGGTGTGGCACCCTTGATACCTCCTGAATACAACTGGTGGAATCCACAACTGCTTCCTCTTCGATCATAGAAATAGTAAAGGTATCCCCCAAGTTGTCCAGGTCAGTCGCGGGATCTGTCAAGAGATCGGCCAATGCTTCCCCTACTCCTACCTCACTGTTGTTTGAGTCATCCTTTGTACTCTGGCTAGTGTTGATGCTTGGTTCAGCCTTTTCTTCATCACTGTCTTGCAGCTGGTGGTCAAAAAAGATCTCATATCCGGGGACATGCTTCTTTGTCAAGGAGTCTACCCAAGGCTCAAGAAAGCCACAAAAGGGGAAATCCTCGCCTTCTCTAATAAAACACCCATTGAGCGTCCCCTAGATTGGCTTGTGGACCAGCACATAGTGCTTCTTGGCTCTTTTGGTCTTGGCTCTATCTCTCATTTCTTCTCCCTTCTTTCTCTTTTTGGTGGGCACAAAGCCTAACCCAATGTATGGATGCATTCCCAAAAACGGTGTCTATTCCACCCTCAGGAGGGTATTTTAACATTTGATGGATTGTGGAGGACACAACCTTCATGTGATATAACTAGGGCCTTCCGCGAAGTAGCTGGCACATCTAGTACATGGAACTTGGTCTCATGCTCAGAAGGGCCCACTTGGACTTACACTTTCACTGTCCCTATAACTTCTCTGCTCGTGTTATCATATGCCCGTATCACCTAGGCTGTGGGAACGAAATTAGCCGATTTCAGGCCCATTGCATAGGCAGTGTGAGAAGGACAAACGTTGATAGCAGAACCGGTGTCTACTAAAACCACTGGCGCCCACTTTCCTCTGCACTCAACGGATATGTACAGTGGTTTGTTGTGAGCCGATCCTTCCGACAGTAGCTCTTTATCTGAGAGGGTGAGCATTGGCTTGGTGCTACTTGGAAAAATCAGGCCCACAAGCTACTTTGGCGTAGTATCAATGGACAATTTAGCCTTATCCATTGTCGACAATACTGCTTATTGGTGTAATTGTGAAGCCATAAGGAGTCCTCAGATGGAGATATCGGCTTGGATCTTCTTGAGTTGCTTCAGAACTAGCTCCTCTTCCAACTTCTTTTCCTTCTCCTTCTCAACCTCCCGATCTTTTCCCAATTATTCCGCTTGGTCCAAGTGTGGAGGTTTGAAATAATGTCCACTTCTGGTGAGATGGTCTATTTCTTCAAAATACCATGTACTGTCCGGGATGTGATCTCCTGAGTCTTCATTGGTATGGGCAAGATGTAGATCACTATCTTCCCACCTCTCACCATCAGCTGCCGACAAGCAGTTGTCAGGCTTAACTTGGATCACCTTTACAGTACAGGTGTCCCCCTCAGGGCTACAAGCTGTTGCAGTTTTCTGACTGTCTTCAATTCTCTCTCTTTCAAACTGCCTCAACACAGCTTCATGTTCAGTATCTGTAGTTTCCATAACATCCAATTCTTGGGTTGGTTTTCCTGCATAAGTATCTTCGAGCAGTTTCCCTTTCTCCTCAATCTTCTCGGCTACCACAGTTATCCTGACTTGCTTTCCCTCTAGTTTAACCCCGGTTTCTTCTTCCTTGTCAGATTCATCACTCAGCCATCCGACATTATCAGTCGACCTATTCAGATTGAACCAACCGATTTGCACATTGCCTTGATACTGTTCGTCGAATAATTGTAGGTTGTCCAAATCCTCTTCAAGATCCATCAGATCATCGAATCCTTAGCTCGGGCCGTCCTTCCTAACCACATTAATGTCCACTGAAGTCGGCAGTACTACCTCAAGCCTAGGTTGAGTAACGGGAGCAATGTAGCGGCTCGGGTCATATAACTCCTCATGAATTCTTGATAGATCGGCATCTCCCTCCGAGATCAAAACCTCATCTTCCTCAGATGTTGTCACCACAGTTTTGTGAGGCTCAGGTTATGGGTTGGATATGTTCATCATGCACAAGTCTGCACTATCAGGGATGAACACTACCAGCTTTAGCAAGTGGGAGGAGGAGATATAGACACTCGGGTCGAAGGTGGATGGCAGTATGTAGACACCCTATTTTTATCTGCCTTTAAGACTTGGGCGCCTCAGGTTGATCACTCAATGATGAAAGTTACGTTGTGCAAACATTCGATTTCTTCAACAAGAAGAGCTTCTAAATCCCAACCTTACACCCCATTTAAACCAAAACTATTTTAGACCTTAAAACTCTCTTTTTCAAAATATTTTTCCAAATGCGTCTATGATATTCCAAAGGCTCGCATTTCGTTTAAAATATTGCACTTTTCGGTAAACTGAGTAAGAACAAAGTGGAAATAAATGGAAGGGAGGTGAACTCTTTGAAAAATATTTAAAACATCTCATTTATAGGTTTGGAGTTGAAGAAAATAGAAGGGAAGGGAAAAAAACTAGTTGGGGAAAAACTTGGGCATCAATCCGTTAAGATAGAAATGAGAAACGTTCACTAAAATAGGCATACCTCTTTGCACACTTAGAATTTAGATATGAGGCTAGCTCCATTGGAAATTAGACTTCTGGGGCTTCAATTTAGACTTAAGAATTACCTAAAACCGAGTTCAGATGAAGAAGATATGTACGTTTGAAGTCAGGCCTAGAAGCAAATTTTTATGGACCGCCGACCACTTTTTACAAGCCCTTGGCCAACCAACTAAGTGTCCCCAAAGGCCCACAAACCCACTAGTGGCCTGTTGGCCACTATTAGTGGACGGCCGCCCTCTATTAGTGGTCGATCGGCTACTTGTGTCAAAAACTAGATATTTTTGCTAGTTGTCTCCATAGATGCATGCACCACTCCAGCTGTCTCTATATGGATATATCTGAGATATCAACCTATGTTTCTATATATATTTGACCTTCCCTCATGCTTTTAAGGTTAGAAAAAATTCCAAACGTCCCAAAACTTGAAATTCTCTCTCTATCTTTATCTTGCAACACACACACCTTACCCAAACACTTCCTGAACCAATATTGGAGCTCTCCTTGCTGTGATTATTGAGTCCAAATCTCATCCCTTGAGAGTGAGAACTTGTGGGTTAGTTAACACAAGAGTTGCCTTGCTTCAAGACGTATAATTTCGAGCATCTCTACACTACTCATTTTCTATCTTTTCTTGCTGATTTTGAACTATTTTTCAACTATTTTTATGGACTAAAGTTTGTGGTTTAAGGCTATTAAAGGTAGAGGGGTTAACCATCCTTATTTGAACCTTGTTCTCAAAGCTTTTGCCCTTGTGTTTCCCATTCTTTTCTCAGCTTTTTTTGAGCTTTTTACCACTAAATTTCAGAGTTTTCCAAAGGCTAAAAATCATGTTTTGAGGTCCCAAAAATGGAGGGGTTAGCCACCCCTCCCTTGGCTTGTTTACTAGCTTAAATTCTTCATTATTGTAGCTTACTCCTTTAGCTCTTTTGACTTCAATTCCAGCATTGTTTTAGCCTATTTTAGGACTATTTTTATGTGTTACTTTCATTTATGCTTTGTATTGCATGCTTGTAGTGTAATGGTCCTCATAGGCTTGGTGGTTTAGGCCTTAGTCACTAACCTATTTGAATTGATAGCATTTATTTCTTGCTTTTCATACTTGTGTTCACCTCTAAGAATCTTTGTAACCTCTCACATTTCTTGGCTTTTCCTTTGCTTTGAGAGTAGTTTCAAATTGGTTGTTTGTTTAAGCTTAAGATTGAGGTCGTTGTGCTTAATGGTTTAATCTCTTCAGAGGTTCATTACCAACAACATGACATCTCTGTCATGCCTAAAACAACTTTTTGTTTGACAGTTCTTTCTGTTAGATGAGTTAATCTTCATTCTTGGACTAAATGAATTAAGGAATGGAAAGGTAATTAAAATTAGAATAAAATGGACCAAGATAATAAAATAATTTGGTGTTCAATCGGACGTTAATTGAACACATGAAGGCTTGAGTCATTTCATACTTGTTAGTGATGAAATGGTTCAAGTTTCCAAGGTTAAGAACTTCCCTTGATCAATTCATGATAAAGAGGAGGTTTTGTTGGTCTTTCCTTACCATTTATGGAAATTGTGTCCCTTGATTTATAAGTCATCACGCAATGAAATCGCGTCGATTGATGGCTTGCGAATCAAGCCTACCCCTCATTTGAGCTGTTTGATGATAAGGAGAGGCAGGGTGGACAAACATCCCTTGAGAATGCTCTGTTTGTGCTCTATTGTAGTAGGAGCAACCCGACATTAGTGGCCGGCCGGCCACTACTTTTGGACTGCCAGCCACTTTTTCCAACAAGGCAATGTCCCTTTTCCAGCAGAACAAAGCAGTAACTAAGGTGAAAAAATCAGTGCAATCTCCTGACTGTGCAACTGAAGCATTTCGGTAGCAAAATGGAGAGCATTTTCTGGTGGAAATCCACATCCATGCATGAACCATCCCTCGATTCTCGGGATCTGTTAAAATAATGTTGTAATAGTAGTACGTTGTACTTAAACTAGCGGACCTGTAACTAATTAGTTAGTTTAGTTAGAATAGCTAGTTAGTTTTGTGTTATACTTAATTAATTAGCTAAAGTAGTTAGTTAATTTGTGGTGTTGTAATAATTAGCTAGCATAGTTAATTTATTTCATTTGGGTTGTAATAGTTAGTTAATTCGGTAATTAGCTTAGACATTTATTCGGACCCTCTTTGAGAAGGCCAATATGTAATAATGTGCATGTCATCCAACCCCACGTCTTTCTCCCTTTTATTTACTCACTCATGACGGGTAGTTTAGAACATCATATTTCTTTTAGCATTTCCCATGTTTGCATCCATGTGTCTTGCATGCATAAAGTTTAGCTCATCATTCTCCCAAACATTGTTGTTTAAATACTTCTTTGAAAACGTGTTTAAAGCTGCATGCTATCAAAATTGATTCATATGCTATGCTAGTAGCCGGACTTCTAATTGCATATTGCATGTGTTGTATTAGGCATATTTCATTAGTTAGGATCATGCATTTTTCTAACTATTTTCTCTCTTTTGGCTCGCCTCGGGAATTGAGGTAAGCTTTATTGCTTTAGCATATTGCATAAGTGTGATTGTTGCTCTATCGAGCATGATTACCTTGAGGCTAAGTGCTTATGTGCTATAACTCTTGAAGGCCTATGGATGAAGGCTAATTGCTTGAATTGGGATAATTTGAGTAATGTGTATACGAGATCACTTTTTCGAGTGGTATATAATCGAAAAAAATTTCAAACAAACATGAGATCACAGTAAAATTAGTCTAATAATCGGAACAAGAGCATATAATGTAAATAAAAATCACATCATGATTAGTAGAGGTTGATCTTTGATTGGGCGAGTCGGGTGCTCAATTCATGACATTTCCCTCTCATACCTAAGTTCCCGAGCCGACACAATCTTGGTGATGACGGATAAGTGGCCTTTGGCACGAGTCTCGAGTTTCCTAAATTTTCTAAAAATATTTAGGTGACGACTCTATAATCTGGAAAAGCAGTCCATTTTTGACATTTTGATTCAAAATCGATTTCCAAAAGAATTGTCGGATTTGGACTCATTTGTGTTTATCTATTTCACATTGTACTTGTGGAATCAGATTCAGAACCACGAGAGTTCGAACTATGGGGCTATCTTATCCGAAAAGAGCACGAAAAGTCAAGCTACACAGTGTATGGATGAGGTGGACGTTTCTGGGTGGGGGAACTTGGTTGTGGGCAAGGAGTGGGTTAGTGGTCACATTTGGCTTTTCGGATGGAGTGATGACCTTGTTGTCGATGAAATCCTTAATCTCATGACGCATTCGGAAGCATTGCTCGGTTTCATGGTCGTGCTGCCGATGGAAAGCATAGTATTTGATGGGATCATGCTTGGGTGGAAAAGGGTCGGGAAATGGGCGAGGTTCTAGGGGTTTCAGGTGCTTCTTCTTCATTAGCACTTGCATGGCTTTGGATAGGGTCATGTGGAGCTAGTTGAAAGTTCTGCCCGAAGTTTGGGTAGGGTTGGAAGTTTGTGGGCCCATGTTGGCAAAGGGGTCGGTAGTTTTGGTTGAGGTGACAACACCCACTTCTAATGGCCTCGCAGCTGTGCTACCTTCGCAATATTGGAACTACGAACAAACGGCCTCTTGGCCGACTCTTTGTCGTAATTGATGATCCCCTACTTCATGGCGTCTTCAATTTGAACCCCTATTTCATGAAGTTCTTTGAATGTAAATAAGGGGAGAACAATCATTTTTTACAACAGCTTACAGTGTAGGTTCCGGACAACCATTCTAATCTGGTCTTTCTCTGAAGGTCGCGTGGTCATTATTAACGCTTTGGACCTCTATCTAGTTACAAACTTGGAGAATCCTTCCTTTGGCTACTGACGTGTTGCTTCAAGATCAAGAGTTGTGACCTCGATCTGCGTATTGTAAGAGTATTCAGCAATGAAGGACTCGGCCAATTCCTCCTAGTTCTGCTTCGCAAAATCTTCCAACTTAATGTACCAGATAGAAGCTATTCCTGCCATGGTTCTGCCAAAGAGTGACAACTTGTACAGTCTAGTCAAACCCATTGGTCGCAGGATATCTGAAAATAGACGTAAGTGTACCATTGGGTCCCCAATGCCATCAAAGTGGTCAATGTGCGGCATTTTGAACCACTTTGGCAAAGTAACCGCAGATTCGATGTACCCATCCTCTATATCTAAAATGGAGTTAACCCCTTATGCTTTCTTAAATAGCTTCTCAAGTTTGTTGATTTTTAGCATGGTTGGGTCAACACAATCTGATAAACTGCGGCTCTAGATGCCTGTGTCGGAATGGGATCTGCCTGGACGAGGAAAGTTGGAACACCCTCGGTCTGTGGATCTTGAGCTGTAGTAGCATTGGTTATGGTACCGGGAATAGGAATAGTCATGGCAGGTACATGCGACGCGGAAGCCACAGTTGGCTACTATTGATAATGCTGTAACCTAGTTGTGACCTCAGTTTGATGGGCCATGTCGTATTGGAGTGAATCCATTGACTGCTGTAGACGGAGTAGCAAGTCCTCCAAATCTGCTAAAGGGTATTGTGCCATTCTTAGAGTAGATGACTGTTCTTGAGATGGACTGAGTGTGGGTGGGCTGAGAGGTGATTGCTGCAAGATCTGAACTGGTGAACTCTGTCTGATCCTCCTTCGCCTTGCAACTGGTGAGAGTGAGGCAAACACAGGCTATCCTCGAACAAGATCTCTAACCTAGCAAAGTCTTCCGACGCGGTGGTACTAGGGCTGGCACGCTAACAGCATAAACATGCCCTGAAGGTCCCTACTCTACCTGCTCACCCTCAGAGCATAAGCTTGATGCATTGACTGAGTCGAAAAGGCTCCCTGATTGGCCCTCGAGGCCTAAACTGATAGTGCAGGTTGGTGGTTCTGTGTCTGCCTCGAACCAAACGCACTAGGTGTGTCACCCAACTAAGGGAAAAACCTCTTCATGTGCCCTTTTCTCAAACTCTATACAACGGCGCTCCTCTGTTGCCACTAACTTTGGTGCAAATCTAGAGAGGATGTCACCACTAACCCACATCTCCCTTCAGCTGGAAGGATGTTAGGGTCACTCTCAGTCTGTCGTCTTTGACGCTAAGCATCTCAAACGTCTTCACTATTTGCTATAGCCACTCATCTGCCTTCAGTGGCTCCTTGGGATCACCCAAAAACTCGTCTAGATTCGACTAGAAAAACTCTCACTTCAGAAAAGACAGGCCCATCTCAGCAAGATGGGCCTGGACTTGATTCTCAGCTCTGAGAATGTCCATGGATTCCCGCAATGCTCTGGCCATCTCGCGGGCTAAGGCACCCATAGCCTGCTAACCTATCGGTTTGGCCATGTTGGCCTGACCATCTCCCTCCTCTTGTGTTGGAATATCATTCGGTACCAGTAGCTCCTGCCATCTAGACCAACCATGCCTACCACCGCGACCACGTCCTAACATCCTAATGAAGGTAACAAAAAAGATTAACACATTTACAAAAATGCCAAAGCCAACTCACTTGTGTCCTAATACGACGGAAAACAATAATTCACTCCACATAAGCACATAGTCACATAAACACATACGAATTTCCTTCCTGGATAATGATCGTCCCGCGATGTTGCCAAAGTTCCAATTAGAAATAGCAGTGATCAAGTGCTCTACTAATAGGACTTTTAGAAACCCGTAAACTCAATTAACATCCTAGAAATTGAATCCCATACCCATATAATCACATAGACATGTTATCACATAGCATTACAAACATACAAACATCCCTATCAAATCTCCAAAAAGCCGGTATACGAGCCATAGGAACTTACTTTTAGGTTCAATAGAAAGTGCTTCAACTGTAGAAGCGATAAGTATATGGCGGTTGATTGCCGCAAAAAGAAGCCATACAAGAAGAACCTTCCACAGAACAAAAGTCGAGACCACATGGCTAAAATGGAGGATCTATCACAAGATATTGATGACATGCACCTTTGAACTATCGTCTCTAAGGTGAACACGGTGAGGTCCAATCCAAAGAAATGGTAGGTGGACAATGGGGACACTCGCAATATCTATGCTAAGAAGAAGATGTTCACAACTTTCGAGAGATTGTGCTAATTCAACATTTTGTTGACCCTAAATTTATTTTCTTAATTTGGTTTCTGGAGCTAGAATTGAGATATACATTAAAATGGCCTACAAGCTAATTAATTCAACTTTTATGCTAGTTTAACCATGACCTAATCATTTAAAAAAAAAAAAAACCTTAATTTATGCCTGACTTATGAATCACTTGACCTATTTATTTTTCAAATTGATAAATATTAAGCATTTTCATATTAAAATAAGAAATATGCATACATTTATGCATTTTTATTATTAAAAAAAGAAGAAGTTAAACTTGGGTAAAAAACTTATATATTCATGTTTAAAACTATTAAATGAATAGTTGGGCCTATTTATATATGAAAAACTATCTAGATCGAGTTGTCCAAAATTAAGGGCCATATTCTAGTCTTAGTCATTCACCTAATCTAAAAAATTAATTGGTTCATTAGTATAAGCATTTAATAATAGGGTTTATTACACTTTATACCCTAAACTATCGTCAAATTATCTACTAAGTCTTTGAACTATTGATTGTATCTACTAAGTCTCTAAAGTATATATAAATCACAATCTATTTAGTTATTAAACTATCGATTGAATCTATTATATCCCTGAAAGGATTACAAAAATAAAAAATAAGCTTATAAGTATTATAAACTAGTAAAAAAATCCTATCTTGTTAAAATTTTATTTCAAAAGAAAAATTAAAATTTTTATTCTTTCTTTAAAAAGTAGGCTTTAGTTATTGTGGTGAATTTCTCTTATAAAGGTAATGGTAATTATTTATAATATTTTCTTACTTATCTTCTACAATGATTTTGTGTTTCCTTTTATCAAGTATTAAATACTAGATTTCCTTATAATTTCTAATTATTTGTTTCTAAATTGGGCACTTGGGGTGAAAAGTTCAAAATTGAATTTTCTTTGTCTAAGGATCCAAGCGCTAATTTTGGAAAATTTTATTTCCACACACCTAATTAATTCAGGACACACAATGAAATTTTAATTTAATGACAATTATATCCTAAATTAAAATGATCATAATAGACATCTAGCAACATCCATAATATTATATGAAAAACTTTTCTGTACACATCTTTTAAGAACACAAAAAAAATCTTAATATACACCTTTTGGGTTTAAAAAAAAAAAAAAACTCTAATTTTTCCATTGTTGTCACTTTGAATAAGTGGAGTCAAGATTTTCACTAAATTACCACATAAATTCGCATTATCTAAGATCAAAGTCTATTTGTTTTTTTGAAAATTTCATTCTTCTCTTTTCATTTCTTAACCCACCAAACACGTACCTATAACATATTCAATTTACTATTTATGTAGCTCAGCTCATTCAATTTACTAGGAATGTAAAATCAATTCACTATGAACCATTGTATTATCTTCCAATTCCTTCATTTTTATGCAAAATAACAAAAGCTAGATAAAGAATCCAAATTAATAAGAACAACTGAAAAATAGGAAAAGAAACATTTGGTCCTCAAAACCATAAATCTTCTAAAATTTTCTCTTTTTTTCATTCTACTTTCTCGAGAACTAAACAAAAGGAATGAAGGTTACTAAGCAGTGAGGGGCATATTCAAACTGGTATTGGATCTCGTTGCGAAGTATCCTGATGATGTTGGACTCAAAGGGTGATTTTTGGGGGATGTCGGTTGACATTCGGGTCCAGGATTGGGCGAGAAAATTGGATATGTGTGTATTTGGTTGGCTAGAAAATTGATGTTATGGAAACTGAGGCATTAGGATTCTACAAGAAGAGAGAAGTGATCTCCGTGACGCTTGGAGAACTCGAGCCATAGCAGTGGCAATGGCAGGGGCTGTGACTGTGACTGTGACTGTAGGTGTTACTAGTTTCACTGTGGGTGGCTCTGCAAATGTGAAAGTTGGGTAAATCAAAAGTGTGCGGAAATGAGGGTTAAGTGGTGTGTGTACAATAGTTATGAGTTAAGGATATAATTATAATTTTTAGTGTGCGGATTGAAAAAATTAATCAATAAATAAATTAATACTTGTGTGTATGGAGAAAAGATGTACACTAAGCTAATCAAGTGTGTAGACCGCCGGAACTCCGCTCCGCATGCGAGGACGCGAATCGTGTTCATAGCTACTACAGTTCGGACTCCTGTCATGGTTCTGAATCTAATCTCATAAAGTGCAATATAAGACTGATAAATCACCAAAGAGTCCAAATCCGATAAATCGTTTTCGAAAACTGATTTTAATCAAGAAGTGCCAAACATGGACTGCTTCGCCAGATTTCAGAGTCGCCACCTAAATATTTTTGTTTTAGGAAATTTAGGAAACCCTGACTCGTGCCTAAGGCCACGTGTCCGTCATCACCAAAGTTGCCTCGGCTCAGGAACTTCGATACGAGAAGGGAAGGTCCTGAAATGAGCACCCCCACTCGCCCGGTCAAAGATCGGCCTCTACTGACATGATACGTTGTTTTTGAAAACACATGTGTTCTTATTCCGGTTATTAATCTAGAATTACTATGTGATGCGCACAGCATACAAGTATAGACTAAATCACTTGATTTGGAACAAAACATCTCATGTTTGTTTTTGAAAGTGGTTTGAAGTTGTTACTCGCAAGTAGGCTAAGTCGCGGATTTGCCACCCTCAAGTGGGCTTTAGAAAAACATGATTTTGCCACTTCAAGTGGGCTTAAAACGCACATTTTGATGAATTATTCTAATTCAAGCAATGAAGCCTTCTGTAGCAGCGCCCGCGTGGGAGACCTCGTGCTACAGTTCAGACTCGATTTGTGTCACGGTTCTTAATCTGAACCAAAGAGTCCAAATCTGGCAAATCGTTTTGAGAAACAGATTTTTGAAAAAGTAGTGCCAAACATGGACTGCTTTGCCAGATACAGAGTCGCCACCTAAATATTTTAAAATGGGAAAATTTAGGAAACCCTGACTCGGTGCCGAAGGCCACACGTCCGTCATCACCGGAGTTGTCTCGGCTCGGGAGCTTGGGTACGATCGGGGAAGGTCAGCTATGAGCACCCCCTTTCGCCCGGTCCGAAGACCGGCCTCTACTAACCGTGATATCCGTTTTTGAAAACTTTACGTGTTCTTATTCCATTTATTAGCCTAGAATTACTTATGTTATGCGCACAGCAAACAAGTATAGACTAGATTGCCTAATTTGGAAATAAACATTGCATATCCGTTTGGTTTGAAAATGCTTTAGAATTTGCTACTCGCAAGTAGGCTAAAATACGGATTTCAACGAGTTTTTCCAACTCAAACAATCCGGCCTTCACCCACAGGCATTCAAAACAGTTTAACACATAAGCATCTAGCCACATGTTAAGCATGCTGTCATGGTAACATTCACACTCATGCGATATGCTAAAGCGGAAATACTTACATAGTACTCCGTGCCAAAACAAAGAACTTGTTAGCAAACATGCATGATCCAAGTCCATGTGAAGTGCCTAATGCATCGCATACAAAATGTCGCTAAGATAGGCTCGGCTAATCCTAGACATGTCATGTGAAAATGCACAATTATCACATAGTCAATTTTTGAATTGAAGTACAAATGCAGTTAGCGTGATGTACCGAGCCTAATGCATGCAAATACAAATGCATGGATGCACACATGCATAGCATGAGGTATGCTAAATTAAACGTGCCCTAATCTACCATCACAAGCAGGTAAATAAAAGGGAAGAAAGAAGTGAGGTTGGAAGACATACACACCACCCACACACACTTATTACAGATTTGCCCTCGCTCGGAGGGACCGAATAAATATTACAAATTAATTAACTACGCAAGCTAATTAAATATTACAAATTAATTAATTAACAAATTAACTAATTAAATAAAGCGGGAAAACGCCTCGGGAAGCGCGCCACCATGCGCAAGCTGCCTCTGTTTTCCTCCCTTTCCTCCTCTGGAGGTTGTCAAAACCTCAGGACTACATCCTTGGACAGAGGGTATCATCACCGGCTAGATGAAATTTCCACCGGCAGTGTTGTATGGCCATCGGCACAAAATTGAATCTGTCGGCAGAGAAAAGGTTGCCGGCCGGCACCTTACACTGCCGGTCGGCAAACAAAGTCTGCTGGACCTGCAACTCACAGCAACAGAGGGCAAAACAAGGCATGGCAGCACAATTCAAAGCATGTATGCACCAACCATGTCTCTTATCATTGTAATGACTCAAAGGGACATGTGCCTCGGTTCTCGGACCACCAATCACGCATTTCCATGCATGATGGCCCAAAGAACCAAGTATGCAACTTTGGTTTCAAATGCAATGCAAACCAATCAAACAAATTAGGCCCTATTCCTATCACTAATTCAAGGAACAAGGCATGCATGCAAAATGCAATGCAACCTAGGCATACGAGCTAGGAATGCAACATGGCATGGCAAGGCACTTATGCAAGCATACAAGCATACATATGGCAATGCAAATGGATGGCAAGATGGACTTATACATGAATTAGGCAGCTCTAAAGTGGCCATAAGTGCTAAAGAGTGAGGGCTAAATGGCATACACACACACATGCACAAATCAAGCAACATTCAAGCACACTTGAAAGGGACAAACATGAACAATTAGCATGCATCATGAGCCCTAAAATTATGTTATAAAATGATGCCAAATCAAGTTATAAATCAAGCCAAAACATGCAAAGAGTAGTCCAAGTGTTCAAGGCAAATCAATGATGCATTGAACTACACTTATCATGACCAAACATGGCATGCAATCATCAACCAAAAACAGAGTTTTGGGGCATCAATACAAGACCCAAGGACCACTTAGATGACATCTAAATGACTCCAAAACAAAGGCATGCACAAACACCAAAACATGTAGCATTGCAACACATGCTTTCAAAGCATTAAAGAGACATGCAAGGCAATCCAACAAGCATGGAAATGGGACTGAAATAGCATGTAGGATGATTCCAAATCATCAAAACAATGCAAAGATGGCATGCTACACATGCACATACTCAAGGCCAACAAGCCCAAATACAAAAGAGCTATATAATGCATGCAAAGACCAACCCAAACGACTATGGACAGAGCTAAAACATGGCAAAATAAGCACATAAACTTCACAAATACAAGCCTAAAACATGCTCCAACAAAGGCTAACAACCTAGAACATGTTAAGGCACAAATAGGGCATTACATGGCAACTATGCTAAACATGCATGAAGTTCCAAAACCAACTTGAAATCATGTTATATCATGAATATATAAGCATGAAAAACAAACCAAATATGCTCAACACACACTCAAGCATAGGCTTCCTTAAGAGGCCAAAATAGGTCCTTTTCAAGGACAACAAGGAGAGGGGGTGGCCCTCTCCTTCTTGGGACTTCAAAGCATCATCTTCACCACTGAAATCCCTCAAGATTTCAGTGGTGAAGAGACCTCAACACCAAAATCCCGGAGCTAACACAAAATGGCTCAAAATGAGGCCTTTTGAGGCCTAAGGGTGGTCAACAACCCTCAAACAACAAAACACTCTTAATAAACAATAAAGAGGGCTTAAAAACAGAACTTTTTTATGTTATACAATAATCACAAAAACAGCTCTAAGACTAGTAGAAAATCAATGCAAAAATGGGGGGAAAAGGGGACTAGTTTCTCACCCTTGTAGTCCTCTTCAACAATGGTGCTCCAATGGCCTCCTTGAGCTTGAATCCAACACCAAAGCTTCAAAACACACTCTTTAGAACCTCAGCTCCAAGAGGAAGGTGAAACACTAGGTGTTTGTGTGCAATAGTGAGACACAAAACACCTAGTGTGCAAAATGAGAGGGAAAGAGAGATAGAGAGTGTATCTAATCCTAACCCTAGGAAAAACCAGAGCTCTCCTCTGTCTTCTCTCCTCAAAAATGTCTAAAGCCTCTCTTTTTTGCCTTAGAGAGAGCTTCTCTCTATATCCCTCTTGTAAAGCTTACAAGACAAGCCTTGCAAGAGGGAGATCCCTCCATACACGTGTATGGAGGGGAGCAAAAGCTATACAGCTGTCCAAAAATATCTGCAAAAGCAGATGAACAGCAATCGGCCGGCAAAAAATGCCATCTTGGCCAAACAAAGTGCCGACCGGCACAAAATAGTGCTGACCGGCAACAAAGAGTGCCGGTCGGCAAACAATATTGCCGGTGGCAGCAAAAACCAGCCGGTGGCATCTAGCCACTGCCGGTGATGGGTGGGGATGGTCTACAAGCCCCACCCTGCCCTTCCAAGGCAGGATACAAGTGTTTGGTGCAAAACCAGACACTAAACGGTCGAGTTCGGGGATCCTGAGGCAAGGCGCGCGAGCCGAGACCTCCGGGAACTCCAAACGAACACAAACATGGAAGATCACCGTGTGTTCAAACAGTGACGTCCAAGTCTTGAGGACGGTCAAAAATGGGGTGTCTACAGTTGCCCCTCTTTGACAGAACTCGAAAGTCATAACAATGACGGGAGTGAATGTCAAAGCCCAGAGACGACCCATTTTTGACAAGGCCGAAGACTCAGACAAACATACAAGACAAATAAGATATGCGCCCGAAGGCAGGGGCAAAATGCAAGACAATGCACGAAGCCGAGCATAACTTATGATCATGCAAAGAAAGCTGTAATGAAGCAAACATGCGACAATTTTAAGCTAGCATACCAAACTACACTACAATGCAGAAAGGATGTAAGAGAATTATGGAATTCTCAATACGTCTCACTCGGGAGATACAATACCTGTGTGGCTCGTCTGGTTGCACCAGCTTCAAATGAACCGTACATACAATATCGTGCCTGAAAAGAAAACAAACTTAACAGGTACAATATTGTTAGCAACATGCATGACAATGAAAAATGGATGCAAGACGACATGTAATATATACAAAACAATGTATAAACAATGCAAATGAAGATGCAATGTATTTGAAACAATGCAAGCTACATGCAAAGCATTTGAATCGTGATCCAATCACGAACGGTTCGAAACCACACCTATGTCAAATAGATTGATGGAGGTAACAAGTCTGTCTACCATAGAACGGTCAACTGAACTATGAGTATTGTAGACAGATGCAAGAACAAGTATTGGGTGGAATTGACATTAGTGGGGAAACGACCCGCTGGAGAAAGGACTGCGATCCTAATGCCGGATGCAAAAATTACACTACAATGTAATGGATGAATATGACACGCAGGCCAAACCAAATCTTGCTTAGGAAAGGCATGCATACATACAAGCCATGTGTAACACAGAAAAGGTGCCGCAACCCTCAACCAACATATCAACGTGGAATCGGCGCGATACACATACAGAACTGTGTTTTAACATGAAAAGTAAGGGCACATACCGGACCAAGCTCAACCTGGAAAGGCGCAAGCCAAAGGCGGAAGGTGATGCAATGAATGCATGCAATCTACAATGCAATATCTACAAATATGCAATGGAATGGATATGGATACAATGGATATGGCACGCAAGCCAAACCAAATCTTGCCTAGGAAAGGCATGCACACGTACGAGCCATGTGTAACACAGAAAAGGTGCCGCAACCCTCAACCAACATATCAACGTGGAATCTGCGCGATACACATACAGAACTGTGTTTTAACATGAAAAGTAAGGGCACATACCAGACCAAGCTCAACCTGGAAAGGCGCAAGCCATAGGCGGAAGGCGATGCAATGAATGCATGCAAACTACAATGCAAATGCATGACAATGCACTATGATGCAATGACTATGATTGCAACTTTCCCTATCTTACCAACAGGGTGATATACTAGGTTGGTTCAGTATCCAGAACTGAGGCGTAGACATGCCGCCTCAACCTATGGGGCTTCCATACAGATTTCAAGCCGAGGGTAAACCTCTGGGTATTTAAACCAGACTTTAGTCTCGGAACTCCCGAACCTTTGCGTTCTAGGCATAAGCCGTTTGAACTCTAGTTTCCACCGTCCCAGTTGGTCTTCTAGGAACTCATTGCAAGCACAGACAGGTGGCTTTACCAGACCACCGAAAAGTCGTTCGGGCACGACAAACACCAAAGGAATTGCACCTTCAGAGGATTTAAGGTCTCCTAGACCGGAAAAACAATGGTATGCATGACAATGCATGTTTTTTTTTTTTTTTTGTTTTTATTTTTTTGAAATGCAAATGATGCAAGTGATGCATGTTGCATGGAATGCGCGACAACACGCGGCTCTCGAAGTGCACGGCAATGTGAACACTAAAGGTCTTACACCTTCCAAGGATTTAAGGTCTCCTAGACCGTACGTGTTTAAGGTCTCGCCAGACCGTGCGTGTTTAAGGTCTCGCCAGACCGGAAAAAATACCTGTGCGGTTCGTCTGGTCGCTCCAGCCTCAAATGAACCGTACATACAATACCGTTCCTGAAAAGAAAACAAACTTAACAGGTACAATATTGTTAGCAATATGCATGACAATGCAAGAATGAGGCACGCACGCCGTATGGAACGTAAGTTGATGCAAATGAACTCATATGCCGAAATAAAAATAACGTGCACATCAATGCACCGGAGGTTTCGCATCTCCCAGGGATTTAAGGTCTCCTAGACCGTACGTGTTTAAGGTCTCGCCAGACCGTGCGTGTTTAAGGTCTCGCCAGACCGTGCGTGTTTAAGGTCTCGCCAGACCGGAGGTATTGCACGACGGTATGATGCGCAAAATAGCGCAATGCGTTAGGCAACGCGAGTGCACAGGACAGTGCGATGGAATGCATGCAAAATGCAATGAGATGAGCAAAACAGCGCGAAATTGAAATGCACAAAACAGTGCAATGCGCAGAACAGCGCGAGGTTTGAAATGCACAAAACAGTGCAATGCGCAGAACAGCGCGAGGTTTGAAATGCACAAAACAATGCGATGCGCAGAACAGCGCGAGGTTTGAAATGCACAAAACAGTGCAATGCGCAGAACAGCGCGAACAATACAATGCACAAAACAGTGCGATGCCAAGTGTGACATGCATGCCACACAGAGTGTAAATGGGCTTGAATGCGCAACAACGCACGTATTCCGGAATGCATGACAATGCAAGGAATGGAAATGCAATGATGATGCATGAGAAATGTGCACGACAATGCAAAGGGGTGCGTGTTGCAACGCATGTAACACGTGCATAACAATGCAAATGTGTGGCGCATGACAGCGCGATGCAATGCACAGAAGTAGTGTGATGAATTTGTGCAACACACATGGGGCAACCTTTGAATTCAAAAGGATACAAAAAGGATACACCTTGCACGAATTCGAGTGCCACGGACTGGAGACACGGCCCGCGGTCAAAACGGAGGTCGGTTGAGCGTCGGAGATGCACTTTCTTGCACTTTCTTCAGCTATGAAGACCAAAAACAACTCAAATGGCCTAAACAAGGCTGTGGGAACCCCACCGGCCGAAAGATGAGGCCACCGGCTGGCCATCGGCACAAAAACAATTCCATCGGCACAAAAAAGTGCCGGCCGGCACAAAACATTGCCGACCGGCAAACAGTTGCTGGTACGGGGCAGTTTTGTCTTTTCACCTCGAGTGTTATAAAATAGGGCTTCAAGCCCTATTTTCTCACTTCTCCACCGCCGAAATCCCTTCCTCTCTCTCTCTAGGGTATTTCTCTCTCATTTTTCGCCCGTTTCTTCGCGTTCCACGCTCGTTTCATCGTCGGATTCGCGATCCTCTTCGCGTTTCGGACATTTTCCACCGATCACATTCTCGTTTCGGTGCCTCGTTCGGCGTTCTCGCCTTTTCGGGGTTTGTTCCCCTCACTTTCCTCTTCATTTCCGTGCCTCTTCATATTCCGGCCTTCCCGGCCATTTCCGACCCTCTCGGGAGTTGACTTTTCAGTTGACTCTTCGCATTCCGGCTCGGTTTTCCCTTTTCCGGCCATTTTCACACCACTCTCTTCATGGCGGACGACATTCCACGTGGCGGGACTCCCCCGGACCACGAGATGGATCCCGGGGTCGAGCTCTTACCACTGAGCGAGCGCCCGTTCGACCCGGCGACCTACCGGCCGGCGATCCACGTTCTGCCCCCAGACGGCCTGCGTCAGTTCCGGAGCTTTGAGAGGTACGCGGCGCCTGAGCTACTACTACGCGAGCCTACCTCCCACCTTTCATTCGGCACTTCCGAGGTAACTCTTCATCTTCTGCTTTACTTTCTGCAATGTAGGATACAAAACTGCCATAGTTAGCTGTATTCTCTAATTGCTGAAATCTGATATTCCGTAGACCGTAGTTCACTGTAAACATACATACAACTGATATCTGCTTGAGACTGACACATGCACACACACTGCACTAGTCCTGAATCACCCAAACACACGGCACCCACTGTATTCTACTGCACACACACTGGTACCCGGTATTTGTCTGAATCTGTTAGATTTGCACACATGCTACATCTGTTCTGAAACACCCAAACACGCTGACACAGCACACGTATTTTACTGTAAGCACACCGGCACCCGGTATTTGCCTGAATCTGACAAACTTGCATACATGCCATATCCGTCTTTTCAAAACTGCATTTTGAATGTTGTCTTGCAATTGTCATTTTCTGTTTGCAGGAGGGTTCCCATACCATTCGCGGGTATGGGAATACTGGTGCGCGGGAGTGGTATGACGAGCTCCCTGATGCGGTCCAGCGCATCGTGGACCGAGCGGGCTTCGGCACCTTCTGCCGAGGGCTCTCTAGGCTCTCCACATGCAGGCCTCTTCTCGCCGCTTTGGCGAAGAGGTGGTGGGACACCACCGATTCTTTCCACTTCTCTGCTGCAGGGGACATGACGATGACCCCTTATGACTTCTCGATGCTCACAGGCATCGGGGTAGGGGGGATCCGATCCCCTTCGACACCGACATGGATGAGTGGACCGCCGCTCAGGTCCATCTACTGGGGGAGGCCCCACCACTAGCTCGTCCAGGCTTCGTCCGATACTCCTGGTTCGAGGCACAGTTCAGGGTCCAGCCCGCATTGGGGGAGGAGACTCAGATGACCGAGGAGGACGTGGAGAGGTATGCCCGCGGCTTCCTCATGTTCCTGTTCGGGACTACTATCTTCGCCGACCGGGCGAACACCGTGCCTCTCTGCCTTCTCAGCGCACTGGTGGACGTCCGAGACATCTTGCACTACGACTGGGGCGGCGCTGCTCTGGCCACCCTGTACGGCTATATGAGCTCGGCTTCTCGCGGCAGCGGCCAGCTGCTCGGAGGTTACTGGCGGGCTTGGGAGGTACATTTCTTCTCCGCTTTTTTCACTTCTGTCTCGTACTTTTCTGTACCCTGTACACTGCACACACTGTAGTCTGCTTTACACTTGCTGTATACTGTACACACGGCACACACATACACTCTGCTTCACACTGACTGTACACTGCTCACACTGCACACAATACACGACTCAACACACGGCTCTGCCATTTCTGCTTTATTCTGTATATTCTGCTTTATCTGATAGTCATACTGACATCTGTTTTGCAGCTGTGGGTTTACGCCTACTTCCCTAGGCTTGCACCTGTGCCAGTTGCGGAGCCTCCTCCGGCTGTCCCGTTCTCGAGTCGCTTTGACGGGAGATGCACCCGGCGACCACGGGAGACGTTCGGCTTCTTCCGCCGATATTTCGACACCATCACCCCCACGGAGGTATGCTTTACTTTCAGTTTATTTAGCTTCGCTTTCCCACTGCATGTTTCAATAACAGTAGATAACAAACTGTCTGTCACTTTCAGATCACATGGCGGCCATGGGCCTCCTTGCCGTCGGCGATGCGGGGTCGGTTCCCTGGTGCTGAGGAGACCTCGCGTTTCCGGATTTTGCTTGAGGGCCCGGTCTGTCGGGCTTGGTACCTGGGGGAGCGCTTTCTACGCCAGACCCGCGGGTTACCTGAGCAGATAGTCCCGGCTCACCCTCCTGTAGAGATGAGGGAGACCGAGGGGCTGACCCCTGAGCAGCTGGATGATTACTCCATCGGCTGGGAGGAGGCCAGCTTCCGAGGCACCGGCGACTATCAGGAGTACGTGCGGACGTACCTGATGCGTCCCTTGAGCGATCGTCGAGCAGAGGGGGCCAGGCCTGTAGCATCGGCGGCTGGGGCCGGAGCGGGAGCAGGGGCTGGATCTTCGAGGAGGGCCCGGGTCCGTGGCAGGGGCGGAGCGCGGGGAGGACGAGGAGCTGGCTGGCCTGCCCTGCCCGCTGTACTGACTTTCCAGGGGCAGGGTGGGTCGACCTATCAGATCCCCTTCGCTCCTCCACCGGCTGGTCATGAGTTCATTGACATCCCCGACCTTCCGCCGGTATGTATCACTGCACTTCGTACAGTTATTCATTTCAGTTTACTTGATATTCCACAGAATACTAATGCATCTGATACCTTTGCAGGCTTCTTCTGAGTATACCCGTCAGTCGTTCGCGATGAATGCCTCGATGATGGGGATGCTTCAGCGGACATTTGACCTCCTGGCCGTCTACAGCATACCGGTATGTCCTTTTGACACTGGCCTCAAACCATTCATTCACTGCTTTACATAATCTGATGCACGGCACAACACCTGATACACTGATCTCACAGTATCTGAACACTGCATACACTGCATTCTGCACTAAACTCTGTACTGACAAACTGCTCACGGCATTCATACACGGTACTCATATACTGCATTCCGCACTGATAAACTGCTCACGGCATTCACACACGGTACTCATATACTGCATTCTGCACCTTTGAACTGTTCACAGTATACTGATGCATTTCACTTTTGTGTACTTTTTCAGCCTCCTTTCCAGATTCCCATGGCAGGAGGTGCTCCAGCTAGACCTTCTGTCCCTGCTCGGAGGAGAGATGAGGAGGGCAGGATATTTCCCCGTACCAGGGGAGGGCGTACTCACGTCGGGAGTAGCTCGCGAGCTCCAGTCCCGGACGATGACGACGACGAGGAGTCAGAGGCGGAGGCAGGGTCATCGGAGGAGGAGACCGGAGACGGTTCTAGCTCGGGCTCTGACGACGATGCTGATGATGCTCCTGGACCTTCGTCCAGGAAGAGGACCAGGACGGACTGACAGCCCTTGGAGTCGCTGGACATAGATGCAGATTTTTGCTATCTTTTCTTTCTTTCTTTGTACTTTTCTTTTTGTTGGTAGATAGATTACCTTGTACTGCCGCAGGCAGATTTTGTTTCCAAAACTTGTACATTTGAAAAGCTAAGTAAATGAAACAGACTTTTTATCTGAAAAAGTGTTTACATTTACACATTTCATGCATTGCATCGCATCTCATCATGTTACACCTCAATGTAAATGGAATTGATTGGTTGTCTGAAAATTGAACACTTGCACTGTAATAATCAGATAACTAAACAGCCAACAGCAAAATAACCCAAGCAACCCACTGCCTGATTCTGGACACACAGCCCTTACTCTGTTGGGGATTAATCTGCACACAACCCATAACACAGCATTCGATTCATTCTGCACACGGCGAATTCTGAACAAACGGCCCAATCTGACAAGACGGACCTCAAAGATGGAACCGGTTGGAGTTAAAACACGCTCGAATGTAGAGAATGACACAGCATTCTGAGCACAGATGATTTTTGAAATTGAATGAGGGTTTTTCAAACCGGGATATCGAGCCTACAACTGAACACAGCGGGGAGGACTCAAACAAAAGGGTACACGACCTAAACATAACGAGACACGCTCGAAAAAGACCTAAAACAAAGGTTGAGGTAAACAAAACAAAAGACACGATACACAGACGCGTCAACGAAAACGAGGGACCTCAGATCACGAGGAGCCAGTTTCTCTGGGTATTGTTTCCCACCCTTTCTGATTTGTAATTCTCACATCACTCTGGCACTCAAGCTCGGTTTTTCTCTCAAAACCCTTTGGCTCGCTTTTCTCTCAACTTAGACCTCTCTATTCTTCAATCTCTCATTTTTCATCCCTCCCCGGGGTGATTGATGGATGAATAGGAAGTTGTGGGTTCATGCTCAACATCGTTAGCTCACAGCTATTTCTTCTGACGGGTAGAGCGCTCTTCTGGCAAGTACGTCGATGACCGGGGAAAGACAGAACGCCTGGCTCAACCGTGCCCCTAGTTCATCATTTTAACCATTTTTCGTTTTTGCCTTCTACTAAAACGATTTTGATCAAAACGAGAGTCGGATTAACGTACTTGTTCAATTTTTGATTTGAAAACCGTGCGAGTCAAGCCGCAAGCACTGAAAGTTTTCCTTTTTGGGGTCCAAGACAATGGTCCAGTTTTGGAAAATGAAATAGTTTTCGAGAAAATAGTCAACCTCAGTAAAAATTTTCAAAAACTATTTTTCAAACAGTCGATGCTCAACGAGCATGGAACTTACTCTTTGAGATGCACAACCTCGGATCGGAGGCAATGGAAAATTGCCCCTGGTTTGAAGGGGGTGGGAGGCAACGGAAAGTTGCCCCTGGTTTGAATGGCGTCTCACGACGGCTTGTGGCAACGGAAAGTTGCCCCTTGTTTGGGATGGTGCCGCAGCAATCCGCAGACAGTCTTCATTGGCGGTGGTCGAGCTCTTGGACACAGCGATGACGGAGACGGTCACAACACATATATGGACACAATCACCTTGAAGGGTGTTGGCCACTGGACTTTGGGACGAAATTGAAACCATTGCATGGACTGAGACGCTTATGAAAGCGTTGGGGGCTGGACTTCATGATGAAGTTGCCTACGTATCCCAAACATGGGAATCAAGCCTTACGTAGTTCCGGTTAAGGTCCACTCGGGTATTTTAACCTTCACTTTGTTTGGCTCTCACTTTTGCCAAGGCGCCCAATGCGGGTTTTCGACCTTGCGAGCTTCTTTTCATTTTCTATTTTTTTCTTTTTTGTTCCTTTTTCTTTTTTCTGCTTTTCTTTTTTCTTTTCTTTTTTGTATTTTTCTCTTTTTTGTATTTTTCTCTTGCTCTAACTTTTGCCTGGGTCGCCCTTCCGGGTTTTCGGCCCAGCGAGCCTCTCAAAGGGTAAAAGTGTAGCAAGTCCATGCCAAATGGTTTTTTTTTTTGAAATTGAGGCCTCTCTGTGTCTAGGAGAACGGCTGTTGCACTGATTTGCGGAAGAATCCATCACGGTTGCTCCACGAGCTTCTTTCGACGAGATCTACTCCTTCTGATTCGGCTTTGGTGCCTCTTGCTCGAGGGCTGTTTCGAAACTGGCCACACGGGCCTCCATGGCGTTTGTCCGTTGAACTTTCTGAACATTCTGAACGGGTTCAAACTCGGAAAACAAATAGGTTGAATCTTGAGGCTGAGAGCGATCCTAGGCTGCGCAATCTCAAGAGCGATTCCACACAGGTCTTCGCAGGGCCGCGTAAAACATTTGCTTTTGAAAGTTTTTAAGAAAGCGACGAATCGCTCGCGCCGAAGATAGTGTGGAACCAATCTGGATCAAGCCAGGGTCCTTCCCAGTACTCACGCCGACAAGCATGATTTCATTCATAAAAAGGCTTAGCACGCCTCTCTTTCTCTCGAAATGATCAAAATTTTACAAAACCCGAGGAATTCCTTCCTCTTCGTTTTCATCACCGCAGTGTTCAAAAAGTTTGTTTTTTTTGAAAAACTTAGGTTAATGCAATGAGTTTGGCACACAGGAGAGCAGGCGAGATGTACTGTCAGCCCATTCAAATTCTCTGGTCCTTATGCTGAAAGCAAGCATGAAGGTTGAGATAGCAACAGTTGTTTCAATCGGCTTTGTTGGTGCAACTGGCCCCTCGGCAGAAACAGACTCAAAACAAAAACAAATAATAACAAAATGGCGTTCGGGACAACAACCCCAGAATCACCTAGTATTATATACAACGGGGACTGACTCGATACAACAGGACAGACCCTTAAGCAAAAAAAACTGACTCAAAACAAAGAGACAGACTCAAAACAAAAGACTGACTCGACATCTAAGCCAAGATTTACAAAACTCGGTTTCACCGATGCTCAAAAATGCGTGCCAGACGCTTCATCCAAAATGTACCAAATGTTGCCCGCAGGCGGTTCACTTTACATACTCGCAGTATCTGAGCCCTCGAAATCCAACAACTGAGTGGTGACGGGCTTGCCTGAGGTAGGTGGTAGGATAACCTTGTTATCAATCAAATCCTACACTTCATGACGAAGGCGGGAACATCCATCGGTACTGTGACCGGACTGTTGATGGTACGCGCAGTACAAGGTAGCATCATGAGTGGCGGGAAGATTCTTCGGGAGTGGCCGGGGCTCCAAAGGCTTAAGATGCCCATTCTTCGCCAGTATTAGCAATGCCCTAGACAAAGGCATGTGGAGGTCGTGAAAGGCCCTGCGCCCTCGGGGCAGGTACTTTGTAGTTTGAGGATTCTTGCCAGATGTGCTGGCGAAAGGATCAGTTGGCGCTGCCTTGGCTTTTTGAACCTTCCCCGGCGTAGGGGTGGGAGCTACTGGAATTGTCTGGGCATGACGGGGCCCATCCCGGTTTTCTGTCTGGCTTGAACTGCCCTTGGTTGGGGCGGGGAAAGCATCATCTATAGCTTTGGTCACTATTGCAGATGTTTGTTGCTTGTTCATCCCTCTGGCCTTCAGAGCCTCGACTGCCCACAGCAGTTGTTCAATAGGGTCGGCGTCTACCTTTGCCTTGTCTTTTCCTTTGGCCTCAGCCTGATCAAGGGTCTGGGTTGGTGCTGGCATGTCGTAGCTATAGCCGGAAGCCACCTCTGGCTGGCTGAGCTCTATCACAATCCGCCCCAGTAGCGGGGGCTCCTGTGGTACAAAATTCCCGGCATACGGTGCCGCTGGCGGTGGAGCCGACATTCCATAGGCGAGGTCTGCCACAGACCTTTGGAGATCGCCTATCATCCCTATCAATTCGAAGGTGGTGGGCTCACGAGCCTGGTATAATTGGGGATCCCAGACCGGGTGCACAACGGGCGACCTGGGCGGATATGACATACTGATGCTGGCCTCATTCTGCGGAGTGGTTCCCTGCTCCGATACAGCCGTCATAACCACAATCTCTTCTGAACTTTGTGTCGCCATAAATCCTGCCTCAGCAAGGGGGAGACACTGGTTATTCTGTATCAACTCTGCAACTCTCTGAACTGAAAGAAAAACAGACAGCATTTCAGCCCAAACTGATCAATCACGGGTGTAGCCAAACAACTGTACCCTACTGCTGATCACTGTTCCCAGAAGTCACTGTTCCCGAAAGCTGAACCAATACCCACGGATAACTGATTCTCACAACTGATACTGATACTGGTGTCCCCAGGTTTGATACTCAAACTTGCAAACTGACATGTGCGTTCCTATAGAGCAACACTCTAAAAGCACATAGCAAGTAAAAGAGAACAAAACACCCCTATGTTGGGGTAGGGTTTCCCTGTCCTATTTTGTCAGGAGCTAGGGTTTCACTACGCACACAGCGGTTTCAAACAACTTAGCATCGGGTAAGCAACCTGTCCTAGCTTGGAATGGTCACTATGGGTCCGAATATGCATTAGGTCGAATGGTCAAAAAGGGTGCCCCGGTAAAACCGAGGTTTGTGTTCCCATACTGTCAGAGCCCATAGCCGGTCAGCCTTATGGACATGCCTTGACAAGACAAGCCTCCGGCAAACCGTTCAGGAATGGCAGATGGCAAACACTGTGTTCCTAGGCGCACCAATGCACATGCAATGCAAAGAAACACATAAATGAGATCAAAACAGGATATCACGAGTTCGAGTCAAGCTCTCTAAATATTCCCCAGCGGAGTCGCCAGAAACTGTAGCAGCGCCCGCGTGGGAGACCTCGTGCTACAGTTCGGACTCGATTTGTGTCACGGTTCTTAATCTGAACCAAAGAGTCCAAATCTGGCAAATCGTTTTGAGAAACAGATTTTTGAAATAGTAGTGCCAAACATGGACTGCTTTGCCAGATACAGAGTCGCCACCTAAATATTTTAAAATGGGGAAATTTAGGAAACCCTGACTCGGTGCCGAAGGCCACACGTCCGTCATCACCGGAGTTGTCTCGGCTCGGGAGCTTGGGTACGATCGGGGAAGGTCAGCTATGAGCACCCCCTTTCGCCCGGTCCGAAGACCGGCCTCTACTAACCGTGATATCCGTTTTTGAAAACTTTACGTGTTCTTATTCCATTTATTAGCCTAGAATTACTTATGTTATGCGCACAGCAAACAAGTATAGACTAGATTGCCTAATTTGGAAATAAACATTGCATATCCGTTTGGTTTGAAAATGCTTTAGAATTTGCTACTCGCAAGTAGGCTAAAATACGGATTTCAACGAGTTTTTCCAACTCAAACAATCCGGCCTTCACCCACAGGCATTCAAAACAGTTTAACACATAAGCATCTAGCCACATGTTAAGCATGCTGTCATGGTAACATTCACACTCATGCGATATGCTAAAGCGGAAATACTTACATAGTACTCCGTGCCAAAACAAAGAACTTGTTAGCAAACATGCATGATCCAAGTCCATGTGAAGTGCCTAATGCATCGCATACAAAATGTCGCTAAGATAGGCTCGGCTAATCCTAGACATGTCATGTGAAAATGCACAATTATCACATAGTCAATTTTTGAATTGAAGTACAAATGCAGTTAGCGTGATGTACCGAGCCTAATGCATGCAAATACAAATGCATGGATGCACACATGCATAGCATGAGGTATGCTAAATTAAACGTGCCCTAATCTACCATCACAAGCAGGTAAATAAAAGGGAAGAAAGAAGTGAGGTTGGAAGACATACACACCACCCACACACACTTATTACAGATTTGCCCTCGCTCGGAGGGACCGAATAAATATTACAAATTAATTAACTACGCAAGCTAATTAAATATTACAAATTAATTAATTAACAAATTAACTAATTAAATAAAGCGGAAAAACGCCTCGGGAAGCGCGCCACCATGCGCAAGCTGCCTCTGTTTTCCTCCCTTTCCTCCTCTGGAGGTTGTCAAAACCTCAGGACTACATCCTTGGACAGGGGGTATCATCACCGGCTAGATGAAATTTCCACCGGCAGTGTTGTATGGCCATCGGCACAAAATTGAATCTGTCGGCAGAGAAAAGGTTGCCGGCCGGCACCTTACACTGCCGGTCGGCAAACAAAGTCTGCTGGACCTGCAACTCACAGCAACAGAGGGCAAAACAAGGCATGGCAGCACAATTCAAAGCATGTATGCACCAACCATGTCTCTTATCATTGTAATGACTCAAAGGGACATGTGCCTCGGTTCTCGGACCACCAATCACGCATTTCCATGCATGATGGCCCAAAGAACCAAGTATGCAACTTTGGTTTCAAATGCAATGCAAACCAATCAAACAAATTAGGCCCTATTCCTATCACTAATTCAAGGAACAAGGCATGCATGCAAAATGCAATGCAACCTAGGCATACGAGCTAGGAATGCAACATGGCATGGCAAGGCACTTATGCAAGCATACAAGCATACATATGGCAATGCAAATGGATGGCAAGATGGACTTATACATGAATTAGGCAGCTCTAAAAAGGCCTAAAACAGTGGCCATAAGTGCTAAAGAGTGAGGGCTAAATGGCATACACACACACATGCACAAATCAAGCAACATTCAAGCACACTTGAAAGGGACAAACATGAACAATTAGCATGCATCATGAGCCCTAAAATTATGTTATAAAATGATGCCAAATCAAGTTATAAATCAAGCCAAAACATGCAAAGAGTAGTCCAAGTGTTCAAGGCAAATCAATGATGCATTGAACTACACTTATCATGACCAAACATGGCATGCAATCATCAACCAAAAACAGAGTTTTGGGGCATCAATACAAGACCCAAGGACCACTTAGATGACATCTAAATGACTCCAAAACAAAGGCATGCACAAACACCAAAACATGTAGCATTGCAACACATGCTTTCAAAGCATTAAAGAGACATGCAAGGCAATCCAACAAGCATGGAAATGGGACTGAAATAGCATGTAGGATGATTCCAAATCATCAAAACAATGCAAAGATGGCATGCTACACATGCACATACTCAAGGCCAACAAGCCCAAATACAAAAGAGCTATATAATGCATGCAAAGATCAACCCAAACGACTATGGACAGAGCTAAAACATGGCAAAATAAGCACATAAACTTCACAAATACAAGCCTAAAACATGCTCCAACAAAGGCTAACAACCTAGAACATGTTAAGGCACAAATAGGGCATTACATGGCAACTATGCTAAACATGCATGAAGTTCCAAAACCAACTTGAAATCATGTTATATCATGAATATATAAGCATGAAAAACAAACCAAATATGCTCAACACACACTCAAGCATAGGCTTCCTTAAGAGGCCAAAATAGGTCCTTTTCAAGGACAACAAGGAGAGGGGGTGGCCCTCTCCTTCTTGGGACTTCAAAGCATCATCTTCACCACTGAAATCCCTCAAGATTTCAGTGGTGAAGAGACCTCAACACCAAAATCCCGGAGCTAACACAAAATGGCTCAAAATGAGGCCTTTTGAGGCCTAAGGGTGGTCAACAACCCTCAAACAACAAAACACTCTTAATAAACAATAAAGAGGGCTTAAAAACAGAACTTTTTTATGTTATACAATAATCACAAAAACAGCTCTAAGACTAGTAGAAAATCAATGCAAAAATGGGGGGAAAAGGGGACTAGTTTCTCACCCTTGTAGTCCTCTTCAACAATGGTGCTCCAATGGCCTCCTTGAGCTTGAATCCAACACCAAAGCTTCAAAACACACTCTTTAGAACCTCAGCTCCAAGAGGAAGGTGAAACACTAGGTGTTTGTGTGCAATAGTGAGACACAAAACACCTAGTGTGCAAAATGAGAGGGAAAGAGAGATAGAGAGTGTATCTAATCCTAACCCTAGGAAAAACCAGAGCTCTCCTCTGTCTTCTCTCCTCAAAAATGTCTAAAGCCTCTCTTTTTTGCCTTAGAGAGAGCTTCTCTCTATATCCCTCTTGTAAAGCTTACAAGACAAGCCTTGCAAGAGGGAGATCCCTCCATACACGTGTATGGAGGGGAGCAAAAGCTATACAGCTGTCCAAAAATATCTGCAAAAGCAGATGAACAGCAATCGGCCGGAAAAAAATGCCATCTTGGCCAAACAAAGTGCCGACCGGCACAAAATAGTGCTGACCGGCAACAAAGAGTGCCGGTCGGCAAACAATATTGCCGGTGGCAGCAAAAACCAGCCGGTGGCATCTAGCCACTGCCGGTGATGGGTGGGGATGGTCTACAAGCCCCACCCTGCCCTTCCAAGGCAGGATACAAGTGTTTGGTGCAAAACCAGACACTAAACGGTCGAGTTCGGGGATCCTGAGGCAAGGCGCGCGAGCCGAGACCTCCGGGAACTCCAAACGAACACAAACATGGAAGATCACCGTGTGTTCAAACAGTGACGTCCAAGTCTTGAGGACGGTCAAAAATGGGGTGTCTACACCTTCATCCACATGCATTCATTCAATTAAACACTTAAGCAGTTAGCCTCATGGCAAGCATGTTATCATGGCAGTCACTCACACTCAGGCAAGGATGCTAAAGCGTAAAAGCTTACCTAGTACTCCGAGCCAAAATAGAAGCTAGTTAGTAATCATGCATAATCCTAACTATGTCGAGAATGTCTAATGCAACACGTGCAAAAATGCAACTAAGATAGGCTCGGCTATTTTAAGATGTCATGTGAATGCAACTCGATAACATGTATTCAAATTGGTATTGAAATACACTGCAGTTTGCATGATGCGCCGAGCCCGGTGCATGCAAAACAGATGAATGATGCACGCATGCGAAGCATAAGGATGCTAATTGAAAATGACCTTAAACTAACCATCGAAAGCGATTAAGTAAAAGGGAGAAAGAAATGGGGGTTGGAAGAAATGCATCACACGCACGCACACTTATTACAAAATTGTGCCCTCACGATGGAAGATCCGAATAATAAGCTAACTAGCTAATCTAAGCTAATTAAACTAATTATTACAAAACAAAACTAATTAACTAATTCTAGTTAACTAGTTAGGTATTACAACACAAATTGATTAGCTAAGTGCATTAACTACTTAAGTACAAAACCAAAGCATTCACTAGCTAAGCAAAGCAACTAAGTAAAATAGTTTAGAGGAGCCTCGGGGCGAGAAGTGCATGCATGCTCGGTCGCCTCGTTCGGAAATCCATCACTATGCCCCAACTTGCCTCTGTTTGCATTTGATTTCAGAACACTGCACAAACTTCCAAATAGCTTCTACTCCATCATGGAGACCTCTAGGAGGGTTGCCGACTAGAAAATCCTGCCCAACTCCATTTTGCTGCAACAGAGAACAAGAAGGGGCACAACAGTGTATTGGCAAGGTATGTGTGCACAACCACCCTCCCTATCATTTCTTAAGCTCAAGGGAGTGTGGTTCTCCACTCTCGAGCCACCAACCGAGCATCGCAATGCATGATGGCCGAGAAGCCAAGTTTGTACAATTCAATGTCAATGAATGCACAAATAACACGTAAGGACCTTAACCTCTATCATGCATGATCAAGAGGGTCGGCGATCGAGAAATGAGGCACATTTCATCACTTCAAGTATGATACGTCCCTCGTTTCTCGTGTTTGGATTAACACTCTATCCAAACACAATGCAATGCAACATGATCAACTTATCAATGCTAATGGCATGCAAACACAATGCAATGCAATAACATGCAAACAACATGCAATGCAACAAAATGCAAAAACAATGCAACGTAACAACATGCAAACAACATGCTCTTCTATGAATGCTAGAATGGTATGCACAAGTTTCCAGCATATGAACAATGCATGCATGGCAAGTTTAAAAGCCTAAGGCATCAAAACTAGCAAAGAGCATCTCACAAGAGGCATGCAATACAATGCTCAATGGACTTAGACCGAATATGAACAGACCTAAATCATGCCAAAACAGTGGCCAAAATACTCTGAAATGATGGCATGAAAAGCAACATAATGCATGCTCATGCATTGGCCCGTCAACTAAACATAAGAGCATAACTCTCAAACATGATTAAGAAGTGACAAATGTGGAAGTGTGACAACACTATATGCTCTGAAATCAGGTGCGAAATGATGTCAAATCATCCAAACAACACAAGGGTAGCATGCAAGAGAGCCTAAGGCACAAGGCTACTAAAGGGCCTACACAAGAGGCATGCAATACATGGAACCAATGATTGAACCCGCCATAGACAGAGCTCAAATAGGTCAAAACAAAGACCAAAACATGCTGAGATGGGAGCTCAAAAGCCTAGCCATGCATGCACACAAGTTAGGCCGTAAGCGAGGCACAAAGGCATAACCCTTAAAAGCACTCAAAGAGTGAGAGAAGTGAGAACATTGCAATGCTATATGCTCTGAAATATCATGTTAAATGATGCCAAATCATGCACATGTCACAAATGAAACATGCTAGGAGGCTCAAAGCTTAAAACTAGCATAGACACTTGCACTATAGCTATGCAATACAAGCCCCAATAGGCCAAGAACACCCAAAACAGTCCTAGAGTATGTCAAATCAAGGTTGAAACATGCACGGAGTGTAGCCAAAACAAGCTAGCATGGTAAGCCAAAACATCAAGTAAGCTAGGCTAATGAGCACGATTACACTACAAGTGTAAGAAGAAAATGAGGGATGCTCTAACCAACCAAAAATAGAGTTGTATCATGGCAAAATAACACCAAAAATACACTAAGATGGCAGCCCAAAAGCTTAGGCAAGATGGCATACATGTTGGCTTATACTTAAGGCATAAAGCACCAACCCTCCAAAGCATGGAAAGAGTGAAAGATGTGAGGGCATGACCACACTAAATGCACTGAAATCACATATCAAAGGATGCTAAATCATGCAAATAGCCCAAGTAATGCATGCTAGTGACTTGGAAACTCAAAGCTAGTGAGTTAGAATGCACTATGACTATACAAAGCAAGGCATGCATGACCAAAACAACATAAAACAGAGCTTAAGCATGGCAAAACATGAGTAAAAGCTTGCTGGAGTTGAGCCAAAAACATGCTAGAATGATGGTCCAAGGCATGATGCATGTTAGGCTAGTGAGTGGATTTGCACTACAAGTGTAAGGAGCATGCAAGATGTGATGAAACCAAGCCAAAATAGAGTTAAGGCATGCTAAAATAACACCAAAAATTTGCTGAGATAGAACCAAAACATGCTAGAAAGATGAGCTATCAACACAAGCATGTAAGGCTAGTATGCAAAATTTACACTATAAGTGTAACATGCAAGCAACCAATGATCAATCCAGCCCAAAATAGAGCTATGTCATACTAAAATAATGCCTAAGACATGCTAAGATGAAGCCAAAACATGCTAGAAAGACATGCTCAAACATGTGGCCAATAAAGCAAGCAACCAAGACACAAGGAGATGGGATGACCCCCTCCTATTTGGGACCTCAAAACACACTTTCCACCATTGAAATTCCTCTGATTTTTAGTGGTGAGAAGGCCAAAAAGAGGTGGTCCCAATAGCTTAAAAGGATAGCTCAAAACAAGGCAAAATGAGGCACAAAAGGGGGTAGAACACCCCCAACACCAAAGAAGTCTTAAACAAACATTTCAAACACTTGAAAATGAAGCTTTTTACTGTTGAGAGTTAAGCCAAAAAAAACATGCAAAGGTGGTCTAGTTAGCAACTACAACAAAGCTTTACAAGGATTAGAGACTCACCATTGAAGAATCAAAGCAAGACAACAACTTCTGAGGCAAAAACCAAGCCTTTAGCTTCAAACAAACCTTCAAGAACCTCAGCTCAAGAATGAAAGTGTTTGAGTAGGTGTTTGTGTGCAAAAATGTGAAGAAACTACACTTTTAAGCACAAAATGGAGCAAATATAGAGAGAAGGAGCAATATAGAGATATAGATGTATGTATAGTTCTCAGCCAAATTTTCTGAACCTGAGACAAGAGGGAGGAGGTTCCTTTTTATAGAAAAACATGCATCAAGCTTGTTGAGCAAGCTTGAAGCTTGAATCAATCCCTCCATACACGTGTATGGAGGATGCTTTCTGTGCCCAACAGCTGGCACAGTTGGCATGGAAAATATCTGCAGAAAGTGCAGGAAAGCTACCGACCAGTTAAAGTGGTCGGCCAGTTACTTACACTGGTCAGCCGACCAGAAAAAGTTGTTTGCAAGAAGAGAAAGTGGTCGGCAAGGGGGAGAAGTGGTTTGCACAAAGAAAGCAAGGTGGTGGCATGCCTGCCGACCACTTTTGGTGGTCCACAGACCACCGAGACTAGCTGGCCGACCAGAAAACTGGCTGGCAGGCACAAAAAGTGGTCTACAAGGGGAGAAGCTGGTCTACACCCCTCATTCCACCCTCCAATCAAGGAAAACAAGGTTTGGTTCAAAACCAAACCAAAAAGGAAGCAAGACAAAAGTCCGCGGGACAAGGCATGCAACTGGAAGCCCCGAAAACTAGTCTACGGGCGCAAAAAGTGGTCTACGAGAAGGAAATGTGGTCTACGGCCACAATAAGTGGTCTACAGACCTCTGTTTCCTTCTAGACCAAGGCAACAAGGCATGGTCCAAAAACCAAGCCAAGAGGAGAACGTTAAGAGGTCCCGAGAAAGGCACTTGGCCGAAGGCTCCGAAAATCAAAAACTAGCCTACAAGAGGGAAAAGTAGTCTACGACCACAAAAAGTGGTCTACAGACCTCTCTCTCCCTCCAGGTAAGAGCAACAAGGCATGGTCAACAAACCAAGCCAAAACACAAAGAGTTCAAAGGCCCGGAGGCAAGGCACTCAGCCGAAAACTCCAGAAACTCGAAACGAGCACAAACATGCGCGATCATCGAGCGCTCAATCGATGACGTCTGAGTCTTAAGGTCGGTCAAAAATGGGGTGTCTACAAAGTGTGTGGAAATAGAATTTCCCGCTGATTTTCTTTTTCCATAAGGACAGACTTAGACGAAATGACCAAACTCCCATTTTATATATATAGATGTAAACATGGTTCGGCATTCAAACCTTACTACCTAAATAACCAAACATCATTCTCTCTCTCTCTCTCTCTCTCTCTCTCTCTCTTTCTCTCTCTCTCTACTACCACCGTCTCCGATAAGACCACCACCATTCCGCCGTCACTCCACCTTCTCTATCACCACCTTTTTCGTTTCTCTCTTCATTCGCTCTCGCTCTCATTCACCGCCCTCTTTCATGTCTGTGATCTAGTCGAGGTGATCCTCAACTTCAAGAGAATGACATTACAACGATTCTAAATATGTCTCTATGTAATGAGAACAAAGAGTTGATAGCCTTGTCTTGAGCAATCAGGCCTCTTATGAGAGCTCTTAAGGTTGAAACATCAACGACGAAAGAGAACGAGGCTTGTGCTCGGTTTCGCTTATTGCAAAACAAAGAGAATAAGATTGGAATCGAATTGTCATGAGCAATTTCTCTACTCGTTTTCCCCCACTCTATATCCCGGTAAGTCTATCACCATGAATCTAGAATCTTTAGCCTTCGCAGAGGTTGCGGCAGCTGTAGACGAAGGCGATGTGGAAGTTGTACTTGTTAATGTGGTTGAAATCATCCAGATCCAAATCCAGATCCAGGTTTGTCGATTCTATCGTCTCCGAACACCAAGCTATATTTTTCTAAAAAATCAATTATTCTTTTTATTCTTCTTCCCCAATCACCTCAACTTTGTCCATGATCTTTGTTCTATATGATGAAGATCTGGGTTTGTACATGATCTTTGTTCACCAATGCAACTCACACATTTTACTAGAGCGACTGTGTGTGTGTTTTTTTTCAACAGATAAAAGTTCAAATTTGAATTTGTTTGTATTTTTTTTCATGTTGCTACTAACATATATATATATACACACATAAAGAAAGATATAGATAGATATATAAGAGGTTGTGATGTTTTTTATTTTTCTTTGGATTAAATTTGGATATGTGGAGATTCAGATCAGATTTTTTATTTATTTATTTATTTTTTTTAAGTTGTTGATTGTTGTTGTTGTTGATAATGATATAAATCTATATGTGATTGTTGTTATTGATGATGAAAGAGCAAAAAAAAAGATCAGATCTATGTGCTTTGAATTTAAATAGATCGATATGTTGAATTTCAACAGTTAGGAAAATTAGAACTAGAATTTCAAATAGATAGGAAAAAAATAGGACAATAATTTCAACAGATAGAGTCATAGAATTTTAACAGATAAAAAAAAATTAGAACAAGAATTGTAACAAAGATTTGAACCGATAAAAAAATCAACAAACAAATAGATAGAATTTGGAGGAAAAAATTGAACATAAAGTCAAAAAATTTGAATCCGGTAGATATTAATTTGAGCAAATAGACAAAATATTTGAACAGATAGAAGAAAATTTTGAACAGATAGATATAAATTTGATAGATAGTCAACAAAAAGTCAAGGGATAAAATTGGAAACAAAATGTCCTCCAAAACTTCTCACAAAAGTATTTCATAAAGTATGGATCTCTCACCAACAAAAAATATGAAAACATAATGCCTTACATCCTCATTAGATTGAATTTATTACCAATTTTATCTTCTTTTTTTTTTAATTTTTATTTTACAACTTAATTAATGTATTTCTTCGTTCTATTATTATTTGTAATGAAATGTTATTATTTAAATTATCTATTTCTACTTCTTTAATATATCTAATACTCATATAATTTTATTGACAAAACTGAGAAACCATATTCTAATACTGATTTAAATACACAATGAAATAAAATACTTTTTAAAGACAAAATAAAAAATTCAAGACATATTTTGTAATAGAATCTTAATTTTTTTTTGAAAGAATATAATATAATCTTAATTAGGTAGGGTCTTTCTCTAATTTATAATATTTATGGGCTTATATTTTATTTTTGTAATCCATTTAGAGATTAAATAGATTTGAATTAAATGTTTTAGAGACATAATATATTCAATTGTTAGTTTAGGGACTAAATAAGTTTTAATTTATATATACTTTAGAGATTGAATAGACTCAATCAATAATTTAGGGATTAAATAAATAATTTAACTATAATTTAAGGGCTGAAATTGTAATAAACTCTTAATAATAATAAATTTAAACTTTATGTCTAAATTATACCGTAGTTTGTCATATCCTGGATTTACAGAGTCTGGCCCACGTGGAAAATACCCAAGCCAATAAATAAAAAGACGACAATCAGATAGAAATAAATAATATCTCTTATGCAATTGATATAATAGTGTCACACAATACATGTGTTATTCCGATTTCATACACCCTACATTCATATCTATGTTGAATGGATGTTCTTTGACTAAAACATACAACAGATGATATATATATATATATATATATATCAAACTGGAATGCCCAAAAGGCTTACATCATTTACAAAGGGTGCAACCCTTACAAGAATGGCACGTAGCCTAAAAAAAAATAAAACAAATGGCCTAAGGCCTACAAATCATGAAACCACCCTACTCAGCTCTAATCAAAACTTCAATGTTGGTACACGCAGACACTAGAAAAACATTTTCAGTCACGTAGGGTGAGCATAAAGCCCAGTAAAGAATAATTCAAAAACTAAATATACTCCACTAGTATAAACGATCAGGATGCAATACATATATACAATATGCCCAATTACATTTTTAAATCCAACCGTTTTCTCAACGAAACAAAACCTTTCTTTCAAATTACCAAAACCTTTCCATTTATTCAAAACATTTTCTGAAATCAAAACATCTGTTTGATAAAACCCATTTACAAAGCAAGTTCTGTATATCACAATACCAACCAGCAAATACATTGCTAAACCAAACGCGAATACATTACTAAAGAGTTTTTAAAACATCCTTTTCAAATCAACACGATAATAAATAAAATGGGTAAATCTCTAGGGTTAGTGTTCATAATAGTAACTACACAAGTCACTACTCCATTTTTCCAGGATTATCCAAATGAAATCAGCACCTATCGTGTGGGTTTTAGGTCATTCACCATGGACACACAAGCCAACTTAATTCTATGCTAACACCCTCTTACAGCTTTACCACTTTATTTACTCTTTTCCAATAGCACAATATATGTGATCCAAAATATTGTTTTCAAAATGATACAAATGTTCTTAAAACATAATACAAAAATTTCCAAAACATTCTTTCCAAAACATACAGTTTTTGAGTACCAAAATCAATGACAGGCTTCATGATATGAATGATTTCAATTTGCCTAATCCACATGTAGTTTCTAACACACAGCAATGTTATCCTTCACCGATAACCAAAACAGTTATCTCTGATGTAATAATTAAAAGATAAAAATACAAATATATTCTCCAACAAATTCCAAAACCCGTATATTTCTCAACAAACCAAGATTTTCCTAAAAGAGTAATAATACTATTCATTTTCAAAATCCTACAACCATTTCCTTTCCATCTCTTTCCAACCAAGTCATTTACCAAAATCATCCCAACTACTAAAAACAATATCTATTAGGGTTTTTCACAAATCGGGGTTTTCCATTTTTAGAAATCCATATTCAATTTTGTATACCAAACATAGTCGTAGCAGTAGAACTATAGCCCAACAATTTAACAAAACCCTCAAGCCCAAAGAAAACATTGTACTTGGCATTGCTGTCTATTGTAAAGAAGGCAGTCATGCAGTCTCGTGTCCCCACACTCAAGTTAATGGGCAATATGCCTTGAGCCATTTGTTTATCCCCAGCAAAACCAGTATTGATGGTACTTGTTGGGATTAGGCTGGGGTTCCTCTTACCCAACTTCCTCAGGGATGATCGAGGAAGCAAATACACTATTGCCCCACTATCCACTAATACTCTATTCATTTATATTCTATTGAAATATGCCTTAATATACAAAAGCTTAACATGTTGAGTCATAGATACTGTGGGATATTCAAAGGGGGTATGACAGGGTAACTATGCTTACCTCTTCATTCTCTTCATTACTTTCCATGGGTTTGGCCACTTCAAACTCTTCCTAGATTATGCTGATCTGCGAGTCATCACTGGAAACTTTTATAAGATCATCCTCCTGACCCTCCTGATTCCCTTCTCCAGCTTGAAACTCTTACGACAACACATAGACCATATTGATTGGCATTGGAGAGAATGAACCAAGCTGTACCATAGGTTACACTTGTTCTCCCTCCGTGTTGGTTTGAACCGATGTTGGCGATGCATCTTCCATACTACATTCTAAAACCTCTAAGTGAGCAAGCTTCTTAGTAGTAGTGTGTTGTTGGTCTGCCGTGAATACAAACTCTGTTTGTTTAACCATAAAGGCTTCAAACATCTCTTTCTCAACCAATATCCTTTCTTGGCCTGGCTCAGTTTTTTCGTCCGTCTCACTGTCATCATCACTTTCTGATAAGGCCTTTTCAAGGCCTACCAAACTTGCTCTCTCATTGGCTTTTAGTTCAGCATGAACTGTAGCCAATTTTTCTTTGCTGGTTAAACTTTTGTTGACCTTGGGATTAGGCTCCAAACTTCCTCCTTCTCTCAATTAACGTCTTGGTTATACCAAAGAAGGACCTTCACCAGCTTCCTTTAGATCCTTCCGATATCAAGTAAACCTCCGTTGAATCTTTCTCCTCTAGGATCTTGAGATCAGAGGAACCATATCTGGTTCTTTTGTCTTTGGGTTTTTGAACAGTACCCAGTTGTTTGGAGCCACGAAAGGAAGCTGGATCATTCTGTCCTTGCCTGCAAAGCCTTTGCCCTAGATTGATATCATTTTAGGTTTGCTTTGGATAACAAACCAGTCTGGTACTCCTGGTACCCATGAACCCACCATTCCAGCAGTTGTGCCTGTTATTCTTACATTCGAAGGCCAATTATTGGCCTTAGTTTTCTATCTTAAGCCTAAGTCAGGCTTATTCACAGGTTTGTTAATCAGTTTGTAGTAATTTGGTGACCATGTATCATAAAAGGGCCTCTTGCCCCTTACTTATGACTGGCTTCTAGCTTCTGGTGGTGCAACCAAAGATGTCTACTGCCTAGGATCATTCGGGTAGACCTTATTGTAAGTACTGGTTGCCCTAAACTCCTTCTATAAATCTTTGTAGTATTGCTTTCCTTGAACTGGAAGACCTTTTAGCCACTTGTAATTTAGCCTACACCTTGGACACATTTGCTGCATAACTGCTGCTTCGAGTGAATCGTCATCCAGGGCGTCAGTCCTTTCACTGGAGCCATCCTCAGAATTCTTCCTAAAGGCTGCTTGGCTGGCAACATGCATCTACACATTTACTTCATTTAGCTCCTTCAAGGAAAGGCTTTTCTCCACTTTTTGGGCAAAGAAGTCTAGCATGCCAACATTGGCTACTACTTTTCTGATCTCAAGAAATGGATTATTGTCAATCCCCATTGCCTTTTCTGCTTTGGCTGGAAACTTTAGTCTTCCTCTCCGAATCTGCTCTTGAATCCTATCTCGAAAAGCAATACAATTTTTAATTGCATGAGACTAAGAGTTATGCCATTTACAGTACATTTTGCCTTTAATTTCTTCTGAAGTTGGGATCTTGACTCCCTTAGGCAATTTTAGAAACTCTACTGTTAGTAAATGATCAAATATTTCATCTACTTTTGATATATCAAAAGAATATTTCCTGCAAATGTCTTTCTTTTTAAATTGATGATCAATGGTTGTATCCTTTTGAATTAATGCTTCGCAGGTCACAGGCTCCTTTCTTATGATCTCTGTTACATCAATTTCAAAATTAGGGTCCCTATAGTAGGTCCTATAAGATGCATTACCATGATCCTTTTCTTGTTCAAGGAGAGTTTCATATCTAGTAACTTTATAAGTTAGTTCAACTAAGTGTCGAAACTCTATGGAGTCAAACTTCTTTTGAAGCCTAAACTCTAGCCCATTTTGGGCTAACCTCATAAATTCAGGTTCAAGTAATATGACCTTACACTTGTTCTGCGCCCTCTTGAATTTGGTAATAAATTGGACAACCTTCTCGTCAAGCCTTTGGCTCAATCTTGCCAAGTCTGCAATGGATACTTCAAGCTCTATTTGGAAAAAATGAACATGAAAAATCTTTTCCATTTGTTGCTGAGTCTGAATAGAACCAGGTGTAAGGTTTGTATGCCACACAATGGCTACCCCAGTTAAGGAGTTTGGAAAGAGTCTCAACTTAATGTAGTCATTGTTGGTAAATTCACCACATTGCTCTATAAATTTTGCAATATGTACAACAATTGATTGGTTTCCATTCCCATAAAAGACGGTAAAGTCTAGTAACTTATACTCTCTTGGGTATTCATGCAATCTATCCTCCCATTCTGGGTAAGGCTTTCTGTAAACAAGGGTTTAGACCCCCCGAGCCATAGGTCCATAATTTCTCCAAGAATGTCAGCAATTTGGTCCCTAGGCACAATATTTCGTGCTAGTGGAGTCACTATTGGAGGGGCAAACACAGTGTTTGGAGGAACCCCTTGTGCTTGAAGCCCTCTTGGTCCACGTAAAGGCACATTTGGGACTGGTTTTCCCTGGGAAATGGTTTATCCTTGTTGTGCTGGTTGATTTTGAGGGTATGGTTGAACCCTTGCAGTAGGCATTTGTCCCACAAAATGTGCTGCTAAAGGAACCATTGAAGGCGAAACAAGTGTGTTGTTTCTCTTCTAATTGCAAGAATTCTTTCCAACCCCTGGGTGTAAGTTCAAACATAGGATTGGTAAATACACAAGTGCTAGACGTGGGTTCAAACATAGGATTTGAAAACATTTAAATGCCATTTCCTTGTGTTAACCCTGGTCTACCAATATGCATGGTTTCACTGGTAGATAAAGGTATGCTTTGACTCATTAGTGGTCTAAGAGGAGCTTCGTACCATGATTGAGGTACAATTGATGTTCTCTGATGATTTTGATTATTAGCTTGACCAGTGGTTTGCCCATTACTTTGTCCATTGCTTCGTATAGGCTGTTTATCTCGAGCTACTCTTTGTTGAAGTAAGTTTATATTTTCTTCAGCCTGTTTGAGAACAGGTGATTGATAGGTATTCATTTGATCCAAAAAGGATGTTGTCGATCTTTCCATTGTATGCATTAATTATTGTCCCAGAACATCAACCAATCCTCCCTACGGATTTGCTGGTTGGGCAGATGGAACAATTGTAGGTCTAATCTCTTGGCCTTGTCCAACATTTTGGACTTGTGTTGCATATCCTGAAGTGCTGGTCTCTTTGACCAATTGTGTAAGACCACTTGAAGTAAACACATCCACAGGATATGACTCAACGTTATCCTTTGTGTTATTCAATTCCAGATCTCCTTCTACACCTTCTTTGAGGCGTTTATTTTCTCCTTATCGTCTATGTCTAGCCATTAAAATAGTTGTCCCACTGAGCGTGCCAAAAATATATGTTGGCTTTTTGGCTTTCGAAGGTTAAAAATATAATTTGAGCGTGCTAGTAAGGATCAATAAGTCCTTCGAAAAATAGTAAATGTCAACCAATTAATCAAACAAGTGCTTCAAAGTTCTTTTACCCTCAATGAAGAGGACTTTTACTGGTGGCTTATTTTTAGGAGAAAATTTAGAAGAACTAATCACAATAGTAAAAGAATGAGAAGGAGAACAGAGTCAGAAAATAAATTTCATTAAGTAAACAAGTGTTTACAATTGTACCTTCGTAACTCCACAGTTTCGAAGGGGATCACAGCAATGAATAGACTAACTTAGAACTACTCCTAAGAAAGTGAAATTTAGTGCGGGAAAGTAAAGGACCGAAAGGTAAAGAACTAGAAAGTAAATAACTGGAAAATGTAAGGTAGAATAGACTGGTTTCTAGATCTGATTCTCCGTCTTCTACTATCAGCTTTCTCCTCTATTTATATGCTCTGGTGATAACTGTCAAAGTGGCTGGTAACCATCACTGTGGATGGTAACCATCGAAGTAACCTCCATAATCCTTAGACATGGCTTCATGCAGTTTGCCTCCACTAATTTACTCTTATAGTTGGGCTTCCCTCTTAAATTCAAATATAAACTTCCAACAACAGTTTGGCCACGTCACCTTGCTCATCTTGATTGTTCTAATACTTTGCAGATCCATTGCCATTGATATAATTTGCCACGTGTCCTCTGATGAGACTTTCACTAATTTTTCAAATTACTCCTGATGGACCACGTGTCAAGCAGTGATTGGCTGATACAAAATACATGGCCAACAATTACTCACATAAAAAGTTTCGTCAATCTTGTTAATACCAATAGTAATGGAAAGGCCACAATATAACTCGATTAAAAGTATAAAGGTTTGAATGTTACAATAATGAATTACCAAAGTGATATTAGATGTAAAATGAATGAGTGCAAAGTGTAATTTACACAATACACAAAATACAATATGAAATTTCCATAGAAAAGCAAGGGAAGAGCAGGGTAAAACAGGGTAGCAACTTATATAAGTTCTCTACCTTCATTCATCCCTTTTGATATTCTCATGCATGCTGCTTTATATGGGATGTTTCAACCACATAATTAACACTTGTCCTCCATATAATCTAAATATAATTAACATAAAGCATAACCCAAGATAAACTCAACTATAGTTAAACAAAATAGTTGGTTGTATGGTCACGTTACAATGACATTGCTCCACGTCAGATGCGGAGTCAAAAAATTAATTCAGAGTGTACTTATTAATCATAATTTTAAATTTTTTTCTCTTCATAATCAATAATAGATAATAAAATTTTAAATTAATATTAAACACAAATTCTTAAATATTTAATATAAAAGCTTTATATATATATATATATATATATTTATAATTGACCTTGTGGAAGATCATAATAAAAAATATGGGGTAATTCTTGTAATCAGTGTATTATGAGCTATGGGAAAAAGTCTTCTATTTCTTTATAATAAATTATATAATAATATACAAATAATTTTTTTTTTCTTTTACAAAATTTAAGAAAAATGAATATACCAGTGATATCACATTATTATTGACACATGATATCACTAGCTAGTATGAAGGGTGAATCTTACTTGTCAAATGTAATTAATGATTTAATAATTCCACATCTGCAAAGTGGAGGTAACCATATTTACATATACGTGATATCACCGTTGTATTAAATTTTTTTCACAAAATTTTCATACGTAATAATGTGATTTATTGTGGTCTCTCCGTTTACAATTGAAAATAGCCACTATTGTTTTCGTAATATTAAAAATCCCATTAAAAAATTATTATAAATGTTATTTTTGTACAAATTTTTTATTTGTAATTCATTTTTCTTATATATAAAATAATTTTAAAAATTTCAAAATTGACGGGGCACGTGCCCTTTTTCCCTTAATATATCCCTCCAGGGTCACCTTAACGTGTTGTTCTATAAATGATAACTCCAAGTTGTTCTTTGAAATGCCGATTTATTTTTATTTTATTTTATTTTTTTAATTTTTAAAGGCTTAGTGAAAATATCTACCACTTAAGCTTTGTTTGGAAATCAAAAAATTTAAAAATTATTGAAAATTTAAATACCAAATGAACCCTTATTTCTCTAGTTTACAAAACTTCACATATATTTCACATTTTTGTATTGATTCTCGAATGAAATGAGGTTTACGTCAAATGCACTTCACTTTTTTAAATATTGCTTCTCGAATAAATTGATGTTTGACTGCAATGTGACGATGCTTGAGTTTTTAATTAAGATGATTTATGAATGGATAATGTTATTGACTTCTAGATAGGCTGTTTGAATTAGTTTCTATTGATAGTTGCAGTGTTTGTTACATAGAAGTCTTTTTTAAGTAATTAAAATGTTTCAGTACCTCGTTTTTATTGTGTGGCCATAATGACAAGGGGGTGACAATAGTCAAAGACAAATTAAAGAAGAATCACACTTGCAAAAAAAGAAAGAAAAGTGTTAGAAAAATACTTGGGAGCACTAAAAAGGAATTACTAGAGGGAATACTAATGATGTGACAGTGGGCCCCACTCACTTTCTATGTCTTGTTTTTATTTTTTTATTATTTTTTTGTCATTCCTAATATATTAGTGCTATTAATGATACAATTTTTAGTGGTCTAAATCATTGTTAAAAGTGTTATGTGGGTCATTTTAGTACAAGAAGTTTCACATCCAGTTGAATTCCCCCCCCCCCCCGCGCAAGTAATGACTAGATACATCGCGTTCATACTTAACACCACTTTATAATCAAATATTATAATGAATATAATTAATTTTAATTTAATAATTTATTTATTTTAGAGAAAATTGGTGATTAATTCAATTTAAGGAGGGTATAAGGTACTAAGTCCAGTGGATATTTTTTGTTGGTGAGATAGTTTGGTAAGAAATCATTTTGTTTGTTTTGAAGAACATTTTGTTTTCAGTTTTATCCCTTAATTTATTTGTTAATTTTTTTTGACAATCGGTTCAAATTTTATATTTATTTATTCAAATTTTTTGACTATCTATTCAAATTTATATCTATATGTTCAATTTTTTCCCCTTATCTGTTCAAATATCTATCAAAATTTTATTATTTGTTCAATTATTTAATTATCTGTTTAATTTTTTTAAGTATCTATTCAAATATTTTTCTATATGTTCAAACTTTTATTTTTTCTACTATATGTTCAATTTTTCTCATATGTTAAAATAACAATTTCTTATCTGTTAAAATAAGAATTTATTTGTCCTATCTGTTTAAATTTTTCAAGAGGATTTTTTTTTCTTGAAACATATTTTATCTGTTCAAAACAAATCTGTCCTATCTGCCATTTTTTTAAAAAAAATTGTTGTAACCTGTTTCATCATCATCATCATCAACAACAACCAAATCTGAAAAAAAAAAAAAACAAAGAGATCTACGCAAGAAAAAAAAAAGAAAAGAAAAGAAAAGAAATCCTATTTGCTTATCATCATCATCATTAACAACAACAACATCAAAAAAATTTAAATAAAAAAATTGTTGAATGAACCCGCAAAAACATATCAAAGGTGGATCTGTCGTTTTTAAATAGATCAGAGGTGGATTTGTCACATTCCTCAATTTTTAGAGGGAAAAAAAATGAAAGTCCTATACTCTCTGTATTCCTCAATTTCTAGAGAAAATTCACCTCAACTTTCTCTCTCACTCACTCTTTGAACAATAAAAAATAAAAAAATTCTCTTTATACGCTCTTTGTGTTCAAGATTTAAAACACAATCTCGTAAAAATTGGACTGTAAGAAACCCTAAACCATAGCATAGATTGAAACACAGATTTTTCAAATTATTTAACACACTTCATGACTAGAGTGATGAGATGAGAAAGCGGAGGAAGAGGAGGGCTTGGAAGAGGCATCGTCATTGTTATGATCAACGACGAAGGCGTCGGCGAAATGAATCCCAAGAGAACACCACCACCACCACCACCAAGCAAATGAATCTGAAGAGAACAATAGTTCAAGCAAGCCAAAGATGAAGAGATATGGATCTGGATCTGGAGTGCGATCTGGATGTGGATTTGAGTAAATGCCATAGCAAAGGAATGCAGCGGTGATGGAAGAGACACAGATGACAAGAAGAGAGAGAGAGAGAGAGAGAGAGAGAGAGAGAGAGAGAGAGAGAGAGAGTAAATGCAATAGCAGAGGAATGCAGCGGTGGTGGAAGAGACACGGATGAGAGAGAGAGAGAGAGAGAGACCCTAGTGGCTTTGACAAACCTTTCGGTGATGTGGTTGTGACAAACCTTTCGGTGATGTGGTAGAGGAGAGAATGGCCGAGATCGAAGAGGCCTCTATTGTCGAAGTTGCGAAGCTCATCCATAAGTGTTCGAATCTTCCCCTTTTCAATTTTAGTCTCTGATTTTTCAATATTCTCTATATTCTCAAGCATACTTTCATGATTTTTATGTATGTATAAGCCCCTTGCACTTTTCTTCATTCTTGCACACTGACACTAGATTACTACAAATCTTCATCCCCAATCCCTTGTATTTCCTGTGCTTATGTATTCATTTATGCCTTGAATGTGTTATTGCCCTTTTCTTTTTTTGAATCTGTGTTACCTCTGCCTTTGTTTCAGACTTTGAATTTTTTTTTCTTTGCTTCTTTTTCTGTTTCCAAATTCTTTCCTCTAATTCTTGCTTATTTTGGTTACTCTTGAATAAACATAGCTTTAGGATTGGGATTTGCCTAGAATAGTCTACACTTTAGGGAAGTCGAAACTGATTGTATCCCACAATCTCCATTAGGTTTCTAGAATTCCTAACTCAATGTCCCTAGGGTTACGCCGAGGTCCATTAGTTGCCAAAAAAACACTTCTATACTAAAAATCGTATAAAATCCTCTCAGTCGAGATCATGGGTATGTTCAAGTGGAAGGTAGACTCCCCTAGCAAACTAGAGTATTTTCGCTAGGAGTTTAACATTCCAACCAATGTCCACCTTAGGCTTGCCGGTGAGAATGACTCAATTATACCCGGGCAGAACTACATGCCCTTTCTCGTGGTATCAATCATCGAGAGTGGAATCAGATTCCCTCTTGACATCCTCTTCAGAGAAGTGTTAATCCCATACAACTAGTCATAAACACTTTTAGGATTATCAACAGCATAGCCAAGCTATGTCGTCGTCAAAATGCTAGGATCACCCTTGCCGACATCCAATACTACTACACTATGTGTAGCCTCAAATCCACCAGTGGCTACACTTACTATCTCAAACCCTGGTCTACTGTGTACAAGTTGATAGCTGGCCTTTCATACTCCAACAAGGGCGCTGGAGAAGACTATCTCATTGTCTCGTGCAACTGGGAGTTTGCACCAGATGATGATCTTCACCTCTCCCCCTTGCGCTGAGGAGTTTTTAGGAAAGATGAGGGTAAGAAACTTAATCATCCCAAACCACGCACTTCTGACATTGCTTCGCATACTTAGTCATTTTCTTATGTTTTATTCTTTTTTACTCTTTTTGCAGTGCTTCCCCAACCGAGCAAATCCTTTTAAAAATCGTATGTCCAAAACCCAGACTTAACTCGGCTTTTGGACTTACCTATTCAGGATCACAAGGCCCCCATTATGCTAAACTATATTTCGATGTGCCGGTCCCCTCTACCCAACATCCCATCCAGGAGTAGAACTCCACCATCTACAACAACTCCACTAGTAGCATTGTAAGGTCCCAGTGTCCCACATCAAGAATGGTGAGGGAATTCCTAGGCTATAAAAGTAAAATCCTGGACCCTTATATAGCATCGAGGCATTTTCTCAGGTGATGAAATCCCTAGCAGAACTCTCTAGTTAAGCGTGCTTAGACTGGTGTAAGTCTGGCACAAGTGACCCATTGGAAAGAACAAATCCATGAGGGGATGACTCAAAGCGGACAATATCGATGACATGTGAAGGGTTGGGGCGTTACAAATTGTATCAAAGCCGACTCTCCAGAGTACTGAGTGTGGGTCCCTGGTGTCTTTCAGTGCATGTGGGCGGGCTTACGAGCTAGCAGGCTACTGCACAAGGATGTGTAGCCCTAAGAGGGATGGATTGTAAGGTCTCGGTGTCCCATATCAGGAATGGATGGGGAGTTCCTGGGCTATAAAAGTAACACCCTGGACCCTTATATAGCATAGAGGCCTTTTCTCAGATAGTGAAATCCTTAGCAAAACTCCCTAGTTAAGTGTGCTTAGGCTGGAGTAGTTATTGGATAGGTGACCTAATGGAAAGAACAAATCTGTGCAGGCATAGCCCAAAACGGGCAATATCGATGACATGTGAAGGGCTAGGGCGTTACAAGCATCATCTTCCTGAACAGACTAGGCTTCCACCTTTGACCCAGTAGACCAACCATCAGCATTGACTCCATCACAGCACATTCCACCAGTTCAACTATATCTTCGTCGCCGATCTCCAAACGCTCCGACTGTGAGGACACGTAACAAGAAATGCTGAGGTGTAGACGCTTCGGCATACGATCATGCCAACCCTCCTCTTACACTCCCTCATTCAAAACTCGGCACTGGAGTGACCGTCGTTGCTACCTCTACCAAGATGGGTCATAAACCAGCAGTCATCAAGGACCTTCTTGCCAGGCTGCCTACTGTCCAATCCATCCCTTCCCCTAATCTGTACAGAAACCAAGGAGGGTGAAAAAGGCCAAGGCTAAGGCCAAAGTAACAGTTGTCCTCTCTAACGAAAAGAGGGATACTGAAGACTCAGTGTCAATCTACAAGTTAGCCAAAGCCCAGAAGAGGCCTGCTGGAATCGATTCCACGGAGGCCCCTTCAACAAAGAAGCCGAGGTCCGTCAGCCTTAGTGGTGAAATGGATGTCCTACCCAAGGACGTTTGGCTCCCTGAGATTCGTGTGGGTGGCCAACTTCTGAATGCCAATGACAGTACGATCAAGGATGTAGAAGTTGTAGCCGCACTGACCACGGGCCTCCTTTTGCTCGCTGATATGGACAAGATCAGCAATAACAACCAGTATGAGAACTTTGCCTTGACGATGAGGTATTCAATCCTGGTAATGTTCCTTTATCAATGCTCTTTTCAAATTATGTTTTCCATACTTAGTGAAATGTTTTACTAATTCGTTTCCTTCTCTCTCTCTCTGTTTTTTTTTTTTTTTTTTCCATCTAACATGCGCATTCTCACGTAGTCAAGGCCAAGTTGGTGAAGAAAGACCTCACCAAAAAGACGCAAGAGGCTGCAAGATTTCTCTCCCAACTCAACAAGGCCGAGGCTAAGATTAAGAGCCTTATGGATATGGCCAGTGCAGCCAAGGCCACTACCACTGCTAAAATCGCCAGGGCTGCTCCCAAAGTCATCGAAGATAGAGCTGCCAAGGTAGAGATCACTCTGAAGGAGGCCTTGGAAACTAAAGAGGCCGAGATCAATGCGGCCGATGAAAAGGCATATGCGGATAGATAGGCTGCCATCTGGGATCAATACAAGAAGCAAGTCAACCTAGCCTCTAACAAAGGTTACTACCTTGGTTGGGTTACTGCATTGAAGAAGCTTTCTGTCCCCGAGGACTCCCCTCTGCATGATATCAGTCAACTGGACATGCCCTTCCCCTTTACGATTCAAATCTTATAAAAAAACGCATGTCATATGCCTCTGTTTCATATCTTTGTCATTGTGGTCAAAGATGGACCTAAAGCGGTGCCCCCTTACGATTAAAAAAAACTCTTTTAGATACTAACATTAGCTATTAATTATTTTTAAATTACAGAAATTCACCCCTCTAAGATGGAAAAAAGATTAAGTTCTTGCATGACTCACACATCTATATATATGAAAATATGGTGTTTGAACTATAAAATTTAACAATTTAGACAAAATATAACCCCCAAAAAAACCTCATGTTATAGATCGTCTTACAATTTGTATTTTTTGTAACTCAATATGAATATAAGAAAACATTCTATTTATATATATTTTTCATGATATTTTTTTATATTTATATCTGTAGAAATCAAAATTGTAGTTTATACTTTTCTTTTAATTTTTTTTAGTATTTATGTTTGCCTCTCCTATATTACAATTCTGGATCCGTTCGTGATTGTAGTATTGGTTATGACTCATTTTGATATTAATCATGAACTTTTATGATTGTTATTTATGACTGAAGAGGTTTTCGGTTATGTTTTAAATAGCGTTTGTTTATGACTAATTGCAATATTGATCATGACCTACTGTGGTTATGATTTTAATTATGACCGAACAGATTTTTAATTATGATCAATTGCAGTCTTTTGAATTATGACTGAAAGTGTTTTGGCTACAATAATTTATGATATTAACGCTATAAATTGTCACAATTTGTATATTATACAACTCTTTGAAACATGAACGGTAGAAGACCCTTCTTGTGGACTTCATATATGATAGGTTTGAGTAATCACTAGATTTTTTGTTGTATATACTCAGTGGTTAATGATTGGTGTTTTTACTAGGTTAGGGTTTGGCTTATCTCAAGTTGATCATCTCAACTTGAGAAAGTGTTTAGGCATGGTAGGCTCATTTTAGGACCGATTTTAGTGATCCGAATTGTTTACTTTATAGGGTTTGTTGAGTAAAATATTCATGCAAAAAATTTAGATAATTGGATATTGGTAGTTATATGTTTGAATCATATTTGTTCAAAAAAATGGACGAGAAATATAATTTTAAGAATAGGTATCCATTTTTTGTAATACAAATTTGGTTTAAGCTTATAGTTATCGATATCTGACTATCTTGATTTTTTGCATGAACATTCTCCTCAACGAGTCTTAAAATATGAACAAACATCTTAATTTTTTGCATCAATATTCTACTCAACGAGTCTTATAAAATATATGGTTCGTATGACCAAAATGGATCCTAAAATGGGCTTACCATGTCCAAACACTCTCTCAAGTTGAGATGGTTAACTTGAGAGAAGCCAAACTCTTCTATTATTTAGTGGCTTTTGGATATAGAGTGATTACTTGGTGTATGTGCCAACCTACGCCTGTTTTGGCAAGTAGTTAAAATAGTTTAAAAGCTAAAAACTCACTATTAAGAGTCAATTCTCCCCTTTATTTTTCTTTATGTATTTTCGTAAAAAAATATAAAAAAAAATCAATTAAAATAGTTGCTTTCCCAAACAACTCCTAGTTTGGTTGTGTTTCTTCAAGCAATGGTCTAATTGCCCAAATTGTTATTAGAAAATGTTTGAGACCCCAAAAAATTCTCACAATCTAATCCAAAATAATGTTATATGATAGGTGTTAGCGTTTGATTTGTTACAAATCCAGTGATATAGGGCTCAAATTCTATGTCACATCACTGCAGATGAATTTGTTAGTCTAACAGTTAGGTCTCTTGTATTTCTCATTTTTATTTTTGTTATTGATGTATTTTGATTGTACTGCTTATACCACATTACTTATCCATAAAATTTTATTTTACTAATAAAAAAAAAAGAGAAAGAAAGAAAGAAAAAAAAAGAAAAGAAGAAGGATATCTCGTTTCAATAAAAAAATATCAAATTTGAAGGTTTGGGATGTAGGTGTGTCAAGACAAAGTCTTACCTACGTCAAACAAATCTTTTGAAATAGGAGAATATGTGATGTCTGTGGCCGGGAATGAAAATCTCCTGATTCATTACTTGCCTCAATAAAGAGGATTTCACATTTCCTAACGATATGTTTGGCTGGGAAATTTGAGAAAGGATTTGAAAAAAGGAAAGGGAAAAGATGTGTGAAACTAGGTGAAATATAAGTATATTTTATTCATATTTCACCTACTTTTTTTCATTTTCCTTTCCAAATCCCTCCTCAAATCCTTCAACTAAACACAACGTTTTTTTCAGTGGGAAGAGATTATGGTAGGAAGAAATACAAACTTAAATTTGCCAAACTTAATGTATTCAAATGGATTGAAAGTACAAAAAGATAGAAGAACAAAGATAAATATATCCAATTGCATTACAATAGATTGAAACACAATTGAGAACAAGAATACAATGCCATGGTTGGCCAATAAGCTAATATAATGACACGGATGTCCGTGACACATATGCCCTAATTTAGTCTATGGAATGGATACCTGTGAGATGATAAACTAGGCTAAGCTAATTGCTAAATTACACAGACATCGATTTGAGTTGTGTTTGAGTTGATTGGTTTAGGTGCCCTTTGCTTGAGCTTATTCATGGCTTTTTATAGCTTCTAGGACCTCCGTAGGAGAATGAACACTTCAAAAACAAACCCAAAAATATATATTACTGAAAAAACAAAAAATAGTCTCACATGCTTAGATCTCACTGCGTCAATGAGAACGACCCTAAACCAACCAACGACCCATTCATGTCTAATCACAGCTTTTCGTTAGGATAATATTAAAAAAGAACATTGATTGACCCATTCAAAACAAAAATTAAAAAAGAAAGAAATCAGCAAAATTGCATTGACACCAACCACTATTTCTATCTTCCCTCTATATAAATGCTACGCAAGGTCTGAGTTTAGACACAAGTTTCAAATATAAAGAGGAAGCAAAAGTAACCTCTCTCGTTTTTTATTTTAATTTTCTTTGTTGATGAAGCTCTTGCAACTATATGGTGAATTATTCCTGAGTTCTTGTACATACCCCCACTCACTCCACTTTATGCGTATATCATATGCTCCCTTTTTTTTTTGTCATATCGAAGTTTTAAAAAAAATAATAATTAGAGTTGAGAAATTGGAAAATTTATTGAAGTCTATATTGTGTTTTTTAGGGATTTGAGGAGACTCATTTAGGATATTCAAGAGATACCTAGAAAAAATTATTTAGACTTTTAGAAAGAAATTGAAAAATAGTGTGTGGTCTTCTGATATATACAAGAGTTGAATCTGTGGCCAACACATAATTTTTCTGGCTAAAATTTTGAATAGCTAGACTAATTGGACGAAGGAAGAAGAGATAAAGAGGAAATCAAATAATTTTACAATATCAAATTTGCCATGTCAGTCAATCGACTTGTGTTCTGGCTCTGTACTGTTTTCTTTCCTATCAAAAAAATTTAAATATAATGGTGATACCAATGATATGGTATCACCATCTAATCATTAATTGTTCTCCCCTTTGGTTGGTGATATGGCATGTGATTGACGACTATCATTTCATTTTTCTTTATTATTGTATATTTTCTTTTCTTTTTCTTTTCTTTTTGGATTAATTTAAGGTATTCTTCACTTATACATTTAATTCATCGCATTCTTTTATTGTATATTTTCTTTTCTTTTTCTTTTCTTTTTGGATTAATTTAAGTTATTCTTCACTTATACATTTGATTCATCACATTCTTTAATTTATTTAGGTGTTGGAGAATTAATTCAAGAATGGATATGGAATATTATTGCTTTAAGAAGGTGCGCTCCCACACAGATATTACCTACACCTTGGATATACAGAACGTGGCAGCTTATTTACCTGAGAACAACAATGCTATCATGGATGTATGGGATCCATCTGGAAGATATTGGAACCTTGAGATGAGAATGAGGGTTGATCAAAGAAAGTTCTTGACACCGTGTGAATAGATTGCCTTTGTAGAGACAAATAAAGTGGAGAAAGGTGAAACAATGAGGTTTTATTACTCACCCGCTCACAATTCCTACTCTGCCCAATTTGATGGCCCTAACCGCGTTTAGTGTCTGCATCTATTTCCTCTTATCTAGCGCTCCGTTTTAACAAAAATCAGAAATGAATTCTCAATGAATGAATCAACTTGTGTTTACACTTACTTATACAGATCAGTTAGAGTTTGTTATAACAAACACTAACTCTTTCTCTAACTACTTTACAGTTATGTATCTATCACACATATATTCTATACAAATCCTTCTCACTCTTTTGATGACATAAGCGGTGCCTTGGTATCACATGCTTCTGGTTGTTAGAGTCTTGCTGAGATTGTTGTCATATCTCTTCTTGGTTACATTCCTTTAGCTTTGGCTTGTGCTGTTTCAAGGCTTGTGTCTTCAATTGTGCAACAGAACATATATTTTGCAATGGCTTAGTGAGCTTATCATCCCCCCACCCCACCCCACAAATGGATGGGACTTGGTAGAACCATCAGTTTGTCCTTAAAATAATGAAATATGGAAGAGGGTAAGGGCTTAGTGAATATATCTGCAATTTGGTCAACACTAGGAATGTAAGAAAGAGCAATTCATTTAGAAACAACTCTTTTCCTGATAAAGTGACAATCGACGTCAATGCGTTTTGACCTAGAATGGAATACAGGATTGGAAGCCAAGGCCATAGTAGATATGTTGTCACAACAGAGAATTGGATGAGAAGCACAAAGAACAAATAAATCCGTGAGAAGCTGCTATAACCAAACAAACTCAGTTATAGTATTAGCCATAGACCTACACTCAGCTTCTGTGGAGGATCTGGAAACTGTAGGTTGTTTCTTGGTAGACTAGGAGATTAAATTGGGCCCCCAAAAAACACATAAACTAGAAGTGGATCTTCAATCAGAACAATCAGCAGACCAGCTAGAGTTAGAGAAGACATGAAGAGTGAAGGGGCCATCACTGAAATGGAGACCATGATGAATGGTACCTTTGACATATCTGAGAAGTCTTTTAACCATGGCGAAATGGCCAAGGGTAGGAGTTTGCATATGCTGACAAGCTTGTTTAACAATAAAGGCAAAATTAGGCCTAGTGATGGTCAAATATTGCAGAGCACCTACCAAACTCCTATAAAAAGATGGTTGAGAATAAGGCAAATCATCTAAAGCAGAGGTTGCAGATTTAAGGGCCGTAGGAGTGGAACAAGGCTTACACTCAACCATACCTGCCTTCTGAAGGAGCTCACTAGCATACTTTTACTGTGAGAGAAAAAAGCATTGAGAACGAGCATGGACTGATATTCCCAAAAAAAAAAAAGAGATATCACCAAGTTCCTTCATAGAAAATACAGTGTGCATATGAGTGAGAAGTAATTGAATCAACAAAGGATTTGTACCAGTTAACAAAATACCATTCACATAGATGAGGAGAATGGTAATATAAGAAAGAGTTTTTCTGATAAACAAATAAGAGTCAGATGGACTAGGGTAAAACCTTGACCAAGCAAAAAAGAGCTGAAAGTTGAGTACCAAGCTCTATGAGCTTGCTTAAGGCTATAGAGAGCTTTTTTATGTTTACAAACATGATGAGGAAAAGCTAAGTCAATGAAACATTGAGGTTGAACCATGTAGACTTCCTCCTCTAATGTGCCATGGAGAAAGGCATTAGAGATATCAAGCTATTTGAGTGGCCAATTGTGCTGAAAAACCAAACATAATAGAATGCGAATTGTGGGCTGTTTGGCAACTGGGTTGAAGGTCTCCTAAAAATCCACACCCTTTTGTTGAAGATATCCCTTGGCCACTAGCCTAGCCTTACACCTGGCAATAGAACCATTATACTGTGTTTGGTTGGGGGATTTGGAGAGGGATTTGGAAAGGGAAATGAAAAAGGTAGGTGAAATGTGAATAAATCATGCCTATATTTCACATAGTTTCACACACCTTTTCCCTTTCCCTTTCCAAATCCCTCCCCAAATCCCTCAACCAAACACACCATTAGAGTTCGTTTTTATCTGAAATGCGCACTTACAACCAATGACAGTTTTGGTGGAAGAAAGAGAGACCAAACGCCAATATTCTTGTTGTTGAAGAGCTTGAAATTCCTCATTCATGATAGCAGTTCGAATAGGAGATTGCAGAGCTTGAGTAGTAGAATGGGTTCAGTAAGAGTAAGATCAGGAGGAGAAGCCTAAGTGAGATGACAAACCTTGGACCTACTAATCATTGGGTGAGTGTTAAGAGGAGGGACTAGAACAGAAGAAGAAGGAAGAGCAGAAGAAGAAGGAGGATCAAAAGCAAAAGGTAAATGGATTTGGATAGAAGAAATAGGAATAGGAAATGAAGTAGAAAGAGGAGGTTGAAGATAAGTAGGCGCTACAAGTGAAGTAGCAGATGGACATAGAGTGGAGATAGGCCTAGTGGGAGAGGCAGGCCTAGAAAAAGTGGAAGCATACCTAGAAACAGAAGATGTAAGCAGAGAAATAGATGTAAGAGGCATAAAAACAGAGAAAGGGACTAAAATAGGCCAGAAAAAGGATTGAACAGCGGATAAAAAGGTGAAATTAGTCGGCTGAAGAGAAAAAGTGAAGCATGTTTCACTAAAAAGAACATGTCTAGAAAGGTACACTTTACCAAAAATGGGATCCAAGCATCTGTAGCCTGCAGTAGTAGGGTGATAACCTAAAAAGGCACATCGAGTAGACCTAGGTTGTAACTTATGAGAAGCATAAGGCCTAAGCCAAGGGAAGCATTGACACCCAAATACTTCTAGAAAATCATAATCGGGAATGGCATGGAAAAGAAGCTGAAAAGGAGACTTGTGCCCAAAGAAAGACTAGGCATTCTATTAATAAGAAAGACAATAGTAACCATAGCCTCAAACCAATATTTAAGAGGAAGAGAAGCCTGATAAAGTAGGGCAATGGTAGTCTCAGTAATGTGTTGGTTTTTTCCTTTCAGCTATCCTATTTTGTTCTAGTGTATAGGGACAAGTGAGATAATGAAAAATCCCATTATGAGTTAAATAGTGCTGCATTTTGTGATTAACAAATTCAGATCCATTATCTATCCTCAAAATTTTAGAGAAGTAGAGAATTGGTTTTCATCATATGCTTTAAACACCCAAAAAGTATAAAATACCTCACTTTTAGCATAAAGAGGATAAATCCTAGAAAATCTGATAAAATCATCAACATAAACAAATAGTATTTATAACCAAATACAGAGGCACTGAATGGTCCCCAAACATCACTATGTACCAGAGAAAAAGGTGGTTGAACAGTAGAACTAGATAGTTTGAAAGGCAGTCTATGAATGTTAGCAATACTACAAGGGGTACAAGCAAATTCAATACAATCCTTATTTTTAAAACTCGTAGATAAATGCTGAATAATAATGAAATTTCAGAGGTGATAGATGACCAAGCCTCTAATGCCAAATAGGTAAGGAAGTCTGTGATGAAGTGTGAGCCAGATGAGCCTGAAGTAATGGTGGAGAAAAAGAAGCAAATTGATAAAGACCATTCATATTAGGACCTTTGTGTAGAACTTGATTCGTATACTTGTCCTGAACAATAAAAGAGTTAGCATCAAAAGTAACTTTACAATTATTATCCTTAGCTAACTGATGAATAGATAAGAGATTTGAAGAAATGGTAGGGACATTAAAAATATTATTGAGTTGAAAAGAAAATTATGGAGTAGGTAATAAACCCTTACCAATGTGTTAAATAAGAATGTTCTAGCCATTCCCTATAGTCACTTGATCTTGCCCTTCATATGGTTGATAGAGATGAGGATTACCAAGATCATTGGTAATATGATTTGTGGCAGCATAATCAATATACCAAGGTGTAACAGAGGAATCAGAAGGAAAAGAGGATTAAGGTGATAAATGTTAATTTGTAATGACTGAGTAGGCGTTAGAATGAGGCACTGAAGAAGAATGAGGTGGCTGATAGATTGGATCCATTTGGAACCAGCAATCAAAAGCAATGTGATTGAATCCTCCACATATCTAACAACTAGAGGTAATAGGATAACTAATACTAGTTCCTCCAAATCTACCTTTGTGAGATTGATTTGATCAACCTTCTCTGTATCTTCCACCTCTAAAGCCACGAAAGAAGGTCAGCTTTTGTAACCTGAATGTGTAGAGAAATGTGCCCTAGAATACTAAAAGCAGGATGGTGAATTGGCAAAATTCTTAGTTGTAGCATAAGCAATTGAAGACTCATTTTGTGGAACAAGTTTGGTTTTGTTCTCGACATGTATTGCCTCTGAACATAGAAGAGAGCACAAATCTTCAATTGAAATCGACTCAACTTGAGCACGTATAGCAATTTTAGGAGCATCATACTCATCAGATAACCCATTCAAGGTTAGAAGCAGAAGATCTTTATCATCAACTGTTGAAGAAGTAAGACGAAATTGAGAAGATATTTCCTTGATCTAATTCAAATATTGTTCAATTGAAGCCCCTTTCTTCGTGATTGACTGTAACTAATTTTTCAAATGATGAATATGTGAGCGAGAGAGTGAAGTGTATGTCTTCTCCAAAGCACTCCATACTTTAAAGTAGTGTTGATGATGAAGGACTGAGGAAAACACAAAAGGTGAGAGTGTTGGAGTTATGCAACTTAGAAAATGTGCATCCAATGTTTTTCATTTGACAAAATCTGGATTTGGCACAGTTTTTCCAGTGGAATCAAGAATATTTGAAACAGGACAAGGTACCAAACCAGTAACAAAATCAAGAAGATCTGTTGCTCGAAGAACATTCTGAAGCTGGCTTTCCTAAATTAAGAAATTTGTGGAATCAAGCTTGACAGTAACCAATGAATTGAAATTTGACACAAGAAGATTCAGATTCGATGGGATGGATTGAGAATTCGAAGAAGAAGAAATCACCATTGTTGGACCTTGCTCGTGAGAGTTGCCAAGGCTCTGATACCATAACAAAAATCAGAAATGAATTCTCAATGAATGAATCAACTCGTGTTTACACTTACTTATACAAATCAGTTAGAGTTTGTTATAAGAAACTCTTTCTTTAACTACTTTACAGTTATACATCTATCACTCTTGTATCTATACAAATCCTTCTCACTCTTTTGATGACATAAGCAATGCCTTGGTATCACATTCTTCTGGTTGTTAGTCTTGTTGAGATTGATGTTGTATCTCTTATTGGTTACATTCCTCTAGCTTTGTCTTGAGCTGTTTCAAGGCTTGTGGCTTCAACTATGCAACAGAACATATTTTTCACAATGGCTTAGTGAACTTATCATGCTTGTTTTGGTAGAAAACATTTTTCAAAAAATATTTTTCCGCAAAAAGTATCATTCTTTTATGATGTTAATCCCATGCTTTTTTTTTCTATTTTGAATCAGTTAATATTAGTCATGGTTAAGAAAAAATCACAAAGATAGTTTCATAACAAAATAATAATAGTTTTCATCAAAACCGCGATGTTTTTGGAGCAGCATTCACAGGATGAAATGATCACAGTTCTTGCAAAAGATCAAAGTCTTTATGTTAATATTAATAATGCTTTTCAAATTCAATTTTATTTATTTATTTATTATTTTTTTAAAGATTTTTCATCACTGATAAAAACCATGATTGAAAATATTGACAAACATGACATTGGCATAGATCACACAAAAAAATAAAAAAATAAAAAAACGATGGATTGAACTAAGAAAATATGAACAAAATTATGAACTGAACTGAGAAAATATGATACTTACCTTTTTGACATGGAAAATGATGGATTGTGATCCTCTCCATTCCGAAGTTGCAATGTAAGATCTCCATTGCTGTTAGAAATTGGGCGCCCATGTGGCATGACCCTTTGAACCTTTTGAACCTTATCCATGTAAGTTTGAATTTGAATTCAAAACTTACTTGGATAACCACTCAGGATATCCATATCTATCATATCAACTGATATGGATAGATGAGATATTATACTATATATCTGATATGATATGGGATATGGGTGATTAAGAGAAAAACAACGTATGTCGTATGTTTTTCCCATATACTGACTCTCTCCCAAAATACAACGATCAAGAGCCATTTTGCACTGTGACTTGTGGGGGTGATATTAATTCTGCAATATTACTCCATTGCTGGGTTGATTGATCAGATTCAGGAAGCACGTGATTTACCCACGATAACATTCAATTCAGGCTCTGCAAAAAAAGGTATGAGCATAAATTTTCATCCACAGCGTTTATACTTTGTTTTACATTGATATCAGAGCATGAATGGGTATTTTCGTGTTTTTCTCTAATCATGTGTATATTTTTTATATATATATGCACACATTATATACATGAATGTTTATAAAGGAGGAAAATTTCAACTCCCATTAGATTGAGAGTGTGGTACACCTCATTTTTATGTTCATTAAATGTGATTTTTGATGCCATAAATGTTTTTGTTGTGAAAAATGGAGTTCGGGAGTACTGAAATCGGACCAGAAAGCACCTCGGAAGGCGGCGCGTGTGCCTCACGCGCTAGATGATGCCGTTAGCGACGAGCACGCGTTGCCACGCGCTTCCACGCGCCAAGCGCACAATACACGCGCCTACACACGCGTCAGCCGCGCTGTCCACTCGCGCGCCGTCCGCGCCACGCACGCGCGCCGTGCGCTGAGCCGCTCGTTGGGCCGTTCTCTGAGCCGCGCGCTGAGCCGGCTTCTGAGCCGCCTACTGGGCCTCGCGTTGAGCCGTAGATGAGCCGTGCGCTGAGCCGCGCCATTTTTCTCCGCCGGCTTGGCTGTTGAAGTTTAGGCTCTGTTTGTTTTTTTTTAATTCTGAATCGCGTTAAATGGTCATAATTAATTCGTTATACCTTTGTTTTAAGCGTGGTTGGGACCATTAGACTCAGAATTAAATTTTCTATATTCTGTAAAATTTTCAAAATTTTATGAAAATGAAAAATATTTTTCCTGAAATAATAATTCATTATTTCTGCTTTAAAATGCATCTGGTGTTGCATGATTAAGTTTCTGTGACTGAATTTTTTATTGTAGACTACTGTTATGGTTTACTATTTACTGGTATAGTTATAGCATTTTACTAGATTCTGGAATATTTATTTCTAATTTTATGTGTGTTTATTAGTTATTTAAAATTCCAAAAAATACCAGAAAATTCCAAAAAAAAATTCAGAAGTGATATAGTTTCTGTTATGGCATAATTTGAATATTAAATACAGCATATTGTTATTTTTTGCCTAGAGTTTCTAATATGTTATAATTAGAATAGCATGATTAATTGTTATTTGTTTAAATTCCATTATTAATTGTGACATAGCATGAGTTGGTTGTGAATCTACATTATGATGCTATTGTATGGAATTAGAATTTTTTATCATGCTTTTAGACATGCCATAGTCAGTGGGAAGTTATTCGGTTGAGAGAAATCTTTGTAGATTAACTCCCGAAAACCAATATTTTGCGCATAAATTAAATTAAATTTTGGATAATTGTCACCTGTGGCGCAAGAGATGATTACGAGCATAGCAGATTTTCGATCTTGCGACTTGCGTAATATTGTCACTATTTAATTTAGATTTTTGTGGTAAAATTATATTATGCTAATCAAATTAATCCCAATGCGAATTTCTCTCTAAATTGACTTAGCTTATGAAAGTTAATTGGTTGACCTAGACTTAGTAAAGATGTTCAAATGTGAACAATGTAAACCTTAATTGAGCTAAAGTAAGGAAACATGACTCAAAGTCGCCGTGGTTTTGTTGCCTTGTTTGGCATAATAAAAACTAATGTGTGCGCTATGGTTAGCGGCACGCTACGTAGTTTTGGTTGGCGAGTTTTGGAGTTATGAAATTAGTAAGCCCTTAATAGATCTGTATATGATCTTGACTATTGAATTGAGCGGATTGACTTTGTAATTTGACTTGTAATGATGTTACATCATTGGATGAAGTAACATTCAAGAGTCACATCATCCAAGAAATGCGAGCTTAAATGAATTAGTCATTAAGTGTAAGATGAGTAGCCAATATGAGCAGTTTTTTGCTCTTTATCCAACTGTTGGGAGTGGATGGAGCAAAATTTCACGCACTATAATAGTGTGCATTGAAGTATCACTTGAAGTTAAAAGATTAGCACTTAGTAGCAGCAAAATCTATTAACACTAAGTGAAAAGATTAGCACTTAGAAGTCTGAAAATCTATTAACACTATGTGAAAAGATTAGCGCTTAGAAGCTGCAAAATCTATTAACACTAAGTGAAAAGATTAGCGCTTAGTGGCTGCAAAATCTATTAGCATTGCCAACTTGTCTAAGTCTGGACACTTACTGTTTCCACACTTGAGTGTGGGACATGAGGAGGGGCTTCTTTGTATGATTCCTTAGCTAGGCTAACATTTTTGAATAACGTTTATCACTAAGTGCAAACGTTGCAGCATAATAATGAAAAGGTCAAGGCTGACAAGGTTGTTATGACTCTAAGAATTTGACGCATCGCTTGTGAGAGCATTGTGTTGAATTAGACTCTTTAGCCTAATTTGCGCTTAAGTTACTTTAGGAGCTGTCATATATTGATAGCTTATTCTCTCCTTCTTGTGGATAGTAGAATTAATTGCAAGTAACTATGAAGCGAGAAACAGAGATGGCAAGAGGAGTATCGTCATCTTTTAACTAGATGCAGTAAAGTGTATGGAGAATAAAATTGACTTGAAGGTGCAGGAGATTAGCACTTACTAGTTAAATTTGCGACTTAGGTGCACTTGATATCTCCATGACATCCTTTTATGATCTAGTGAATATGAATTAGTCGTGAGTCTTTACCTAGTTGGGCCTAAACCTTTAAAACTTGTCTTCAAGAACTCACACATTAAGATGATTGGAATTAGTTTATGACATTGGTCATGAACCAGTGGCTTATTATACTTAATCACATTGATAAGATGATGACACGATGGTTTGAGTAGGCCTTCTCGGGCCCACTCACTTATGACATCGTGCTCTCATGTGAATGTGTAACTTTGTTCGCAATGGTTGTGCACAAGTAAGTAGGAAAGCTGTAGAAGGTCATTTGTATTGGCGCATTTAGTCCACTATGATTTTTGTGACTAGATATGTGTAAGGGTATGATAGCTAAGCCTCAATCTCGACACATTTATAGATTACGATACGCATCTGGGTCAAGACTATTTGATCTCCCATAAGTCAAAAGTTTTGAGATGATTTTTGACATTGCACATATGAGGTTGAGATCAATTAGATAACAGCTTTTGTGCTTTTAGTTTTGACCAAGGTGGCGAGTATCTATTTGAGTTATTTTAGAAAACTCTGTGAAGAAAAATGGATGCTTAGAAAATTGATTACTCCTAGTACTCAACAACACAATGGTGTAGTAGAGATAAGGAATTAAGTATTGTTAATGTTAGGTGGATGATGGCGCAAAAAAAAAAATGTTTCCTAATTGGGAATTGCACTTTAGTTTGTTGTCTATATCCCTAACTAAATGCCCTTCATATCAAATTTTACACTCCATTTATGTAATGGGTTAGTGGAGAGCCATTGTAGACACCCCATTTTTGACCGTCCTCAAGACTTGGACGTCACCGTTTGAACACTCGGTGATTATCCATGTTTGTGTTCGTTTGGAGTTCCCGGAGGTCTCGGCTCGCGCGCCCCGCCTCAGGATCCCCGAACTCGACCGTTTAGTGTTTGGTTTTGCACCAAACACTTGCATCTTGCCTTTGAGAGGCAGGGTGGGGCTTGTAGACCATCCCCACCCATCACCGGCAGTGGCTAGATGCCACCGGCTGGTTTTTGCTGCCACCGGCAATTTAGTTTGCCGGTCGCCACTATTTGTTGCCGGTCAGCACTTTTTTGTGCCGGTCGGCACTTTGTTTGGCCAAGATGGCATTTTTTGCCGGCCGATTGCTGTTCATCTGCTTTTGTAGATATTTTAGGACAGCTGTATAACTTTTGCTCCCCTCCATACACGTGTATGGAGGGATCTCCCTCTTGCAAAGCTTGTCTTGTAAGCTTTACAAGAGGCTTATAGAGAGGAACTCTCTCTAAGGAAAAGGAGAGGCTTTAGACATTTTTGAGGGAGGAAAATACAGAGGAGAGCTCTGGTTTTCTAGGGTTAGGGTTAGATACACTCACCTATCTCTCTTTCCCTCTCATTTTGCACACTAGGTGTTTTGTGTCTCACTATTGCACACAAACACCTAGTGTTTCACCTTCCTCTAGGAGCTGAGGTTCTAAAGAGTGTGTTTTGAAGTTTTGGTCTTGGATTCAAGCTCAAGGAGGCCATTGGAGCATCTTTGTTGAAGAAGGCATCAAGGGTGAGAAACTAGTCCATTTTTCCCCCTTTTTTGCATCAATTTTATACCTATCTTAGAACTGTTTTTGTGATTATTGTATAACATAAAAAAGTTCTATTTTTAAGCCCTCTTTATTGTTTATTAAGAGTGTTTTGTTGTTTGAGGGGTGTTGACCACCCTTAGGCCTCAAAAGGCCTCATTTTGAGCCATTTTGTGCTAGCTCCGGGATTTTGGTGTTGAGGTCTCTTCACCACTGAAATCTTGAGGGATTTCAGTGGTGAAGATGATGCTTTGAAGTCCCAAGAAGGAGAGGGCCACCCCCTCTCCTTGTTGTCCTTGAAAAGGGCATATTTTGGCCTCTTAAGGAAGCCTATGCTTGAGTGTGTGTTGAGCATATTTGGTTTGTTTTTCATGCTTATATATCCATGATATAACATGATTTCAAGTTGGTTTTGGAACTCCATGCATGTTTAGCATAGTTGCCATGTAATGCCTTATTTGTGCCTTAACATGTTCTAGGTTGTTAGCCTTTGTTGGAGCATGTTTTAGGCTTGTATCTGTGAAGTTTATGTGCTTATTTTGCCATGTTCTAGGTCTTTCCATAAGTATTTGGGTTGATTTTAGCATGCATTATATAGCTCCTTTGTATTTGGGCTTGTTGGCCTTGAGTATGTGCATGTGTAGCATGCCATCTTTGCATTGTTTTGGTGATTTGGGATCATTCTACATGCTATTTCAGTCCCATTTCCATGCTTGTCTGATTGCCTTGCAGGTCTCTTTAATGCTTTGAAAGCATGTGTTGCAATGCTCCATGTTTTGGCCATGGTGTATGCCTTTGTATTTGGGCCATTTAGATGCCATCTAAGGAGTCTTTTGGCCTCGTTTTAACATGCTAAAAATCTGTTTTTAGTTGTTTAATGCATGCCATGTTTGGTCATGATAAGTGTAGTTCAATGCATTATTGATTTGCCTTGAACACTTGGACTACTCTTTGCATGTTTTGGCTTGATTTATAACTTGATTTGGCATCATTTTATGACATAATTTTAGGGCTCATGTTGCATGCTAATTAGTCCATGATCCCTCCTTTCAAGTGTGCTTGAATGTTGTTTGATTTATGCTTAAGTGTTGGTCCTTATGTGCATGTGTGTGTGCATGCCATTTAGCCCTCACCTTTTAGCACAATGGCTACTGTTTTAGGCCTATTTTAGAGCTGCCTAATTCATGTATAAGTCCATCTTGCCATCCATTTGCATTGCCCTATGTATGCTTGCATGATTGCATAAGTGCATTGCCATGTCATGTTGCATTCCTAGCTTGTATGCCTAGGTTACATTGCATTTTGCATGCATGCCTTGTTCCTTGAATTGGTGATAGGAATAGGGCCTAATTTGTTTGATTGGTTTGCATGCATTTGAAATCAAAGTTGCATACTTGGTTCCTTGGGCCATCATGCATGGAAATGCGTGATTGGTGGTCCGAGAACCGAGGCACATGTCCCTTTGAGTCATCACAATGATAAGAGACATGGTTGATGCATACATGCCTTGAAATATGCTGCCATGCCTTGTTTTGCCCTTTGTTGCTGTGAGTTGCAGGTTCTGCAGGAATACTCTGCCGACCGGCAGTGTAATGTGCCGACCGGCACCATTTTCTCTGCCGACAGATTCAATCTTGTGCCGATGGCCATACCACACTGCCGGTGGCAATTTCAATCAGCCGGTGGTGATCCTCTCTGTCCAAGGGATCAGTCCTGAGGCTTTGACAGCCTCCAGAGGAGGAAAGGAAGGAAAACAGAGGCAGCCCATGCATGGTGGCACGCTTCCCGAGGCGTTTTCCTGCTTTAATTAATTTATTTAATTCGTTATTTAAATTAGTTAATTTGTAATAATTAATTAGCTTGCGTAGTTAATTAATTTGTAATATTTATTTGGTCCCTCCGAGCGAGGGCAAATCTGTAATAAGTGTGTGTGGGTGGTGTGAATGTCTTCCAATCCCCACTTCTTTCTTCCCTTTTACTTACCTGCTTTGATGGTTAGTATTAGGGCACGTCTAATTTAGCATACCTTATGCTATGCATGTGTGCATCCATGCATTTGTATTGCATGCATTAGGCTCGGCACATCACGCTAATTGCATCAATGCTTCAATTCCAAACTGAATATGTGATAACTGTGCATTTTCACATGACATGTTTAGGATAGCCGAGCCTATTCTAGCAACATTTTGTATGCGATGCATTAGGCACTTCACATGGACTTGGATTATGCATGTGTGCTAACAAGTTCTTTGTTTTGGCACGGAGTACTATGTAAGTATTTCCGCTTTAGCATATCGCATGAGTGTGAATGTTGCCATAATAGCATGCTTAACATGTGGCTAGATGCTTATGTGTTAAACTGTTTTGAATGCCTGTGGGTGAAGGTTGGATTGTTTGAGTTGGAAAAACTCATTGAAATCCGTGTTTTAGCCTACTTGCGAGTAGCAAAATTTAAAGCATTTTCAAAACAAACGGATATGCAATGTTTCTTTCCAAATTAGGCAATCTAGTCTATACTTGTTTGCTGTGCGCATAACATAGTAATTCTAGGCTAATAATTGGAATAAGAACACATAACGTTTTCAAAATTGGATATCACGGTTAGTAGAGGCCGGTCTTCGGACCGGGTGAAAGGGGGTGCTCATAGCTGACCTTCCCCGATCGTACCCAAGCTCCCGAGCCGAGACAACTCCGGTGATGACGGACATGTGGCCTTCGGCACCGAGTCAGGGTTTCCTAAATTTTCCCATTTTAAAAATATTTAGGTGGCGACTCTGTATCTGGCAAAGCAGTCCATGTTTGGCACTACTTTTTCAAAAATCTGTTTCTCAAAACGATTTGCCAGATTTGGACTCTTTGGTTCAGATTAAGAACCGTGACACAAATCGAGTCCGAACTGTAGCACGAGGTCCCACGCGGGCGCTGTTACAGTTTCTGGCGACTCTGCTGGGGATTTTTAGAGAGTTTGACTCGAACTCGTGATATCCTGTTTTGACTTCATTTATGTGTTTCTTTGCATTGCATGTGCATTGGTGCGCCTAGGAACACAGTGTTTGCCATCTGCCATTCCTGAACGGTTTGCCGGAGGCTTGTCTTGTCAAGGCATGTCCATAAGGCTGACCGGCTATGGGCTCTGACAGCATGGGAACACAAACCCCGGTTTTACCGGGGCACCCATTTTGACCATTCGACCTAGTGCATATTCGGAATCCGTAGTGACCATTCCAAAGTAGGACAGGTTGCTTACCCGATGCGAAGTTGTTTGAAACCGCTGTGTGCGTAGTGAAACCCTAGCTCCTGACAAAATAGGACAGGGAAACCCTACCCCAACATAGGGGTGTTTTGGCTCTCTTTACTTGCTATGTGCTTTTGGAGTGTATCTCTACAGGAATGCATATACCAGTTTGCACATTTGAGTATCGGGCCCGAAGGCGCCAGAATCAGTATTGTTGAGAATCAGTTATCAGGAATCAGTTATCCGCGGGTATCAGATTCAGTATTTTGGGAACAGAAATCTGGGAACAGTGATCAGCAGTAGGGTACAGTTGTTTGGCTACACCCGTGTTTGATCAGTTTGGGCTGAAATGCTGTCTGTTTTTCTTTCAAGGTTCAGAGAGTTGCAGAGTTGATACAGGACAGCCAGTGTCTCCCCTTTGCTGAGGCATGATTCATGGCGACACAAAGTTCAGAAGAAATTGTGGTTATGACGGCTGCATTGGGGCAGGGAACCGCTCCGCAGAGTGAGGCCAGCATCAGTATGTCATACCCGCCCAGGTCGCCCGTTGTGCACCCGGTTTGGGCTCCCCAGTTATACCAGGCTCGTGAGCCCACCACCTTTGAATTGATGGGAATGATAGGCGATCTCCAAAGGTCTATGGCAGACCTCGCCTATGGAATGTCGGCTTCACCGCCAGCGGCGCCGTACGCCGGGAATTTTGTACCACAGGAGCCCCCGCTACTGGGGCGGATTGTGATAGAGCTCAGCCAGCCAGAGGTGGCTTCCGGCTATAGCTACGACATGTCAGCACCAACCCAGACCCTCGATCAGGCTGAGGCCAAAGGAAAGGACAAGGCAAAGGTAGACGCCGACCCTATTGAGCAACTGCTGTGGGCAGTCGAGGCTTTGAAGGTCAGAGGGATGAACAAGCAACAAACATCTGCAATAGTGACCAAAGCTGTAGATGATGCTTTCCCCGCTCCAATCAAAGGCAGTTCAAGCCAGACAGAAAACCGGGATGGGCCCCGTCATGCCCAGACAATTCCTATAGTTCCTAACCCTGCACCGGGAAAGGTTCAAAAAGCCAAGGCAGCGCCAGCTGATCCTTTCGCCAGCGCATCTGGCAAGAATCCTCAAACTGCAAAGTACCTGCCCCGAGGACGCAGGGTCTTTCACGACCTCCACATGCCTTTGTCTAGGGCATTGCTGATATTGGCAAAGAATGGGCATCTTAAGCCTTTGGAGTCCCGGCCACTCCCGAAGAATCTCCCCGCCACTCATGATGCTACCTTGTACTGCGCGTACCATCAACAGTCCGGTCACAGTACCGATGGATGTTCCCGCCTTCGTCATGAAGTGCAGGATTTGATTGACAACAAGGTTATCCTACCACCTACCTCAGGCAAGCCCGTCACCACTCAGTTGTTCGATTTCGAGGGCTCAGATACTGCAAGTATGTAAAGTGGACCGCCTGCGGGCAACATTTGGTACATTTTTGGATGAAGCGCCTGGCACGCATTTTTGAGCATCGGTGAGACCGAGTTTTGTAAATCCTGGCTTGGATATCGAGTCGGTCTTTTGTTTTGAATCTGTCTCTTTGTCTTGAGTCAGTCTTTTTTGCTTAAGGGTCTGTCTTGTTGTATCGAGTCAGTCCTCGTTGTATATAATACCAGGTGATTCTGGGGTTGTTGCCTCGAACACCGTTTTGCTTTGTAATTATCTGTTTTTGTTTTGAGTCTGTCTCTACCGAGGGGCCAGTTGCACCAACAAATCCGAATGAAACAGCTGCTGCTATCTCAAACGTTATGCTTGCTTTCAGCATAAGTGCCAGAGAATTTGATCGGGCTGACAGTACATCTCGCCTGCTCTCCTGTGTGCCAAACTCATTGCATTAACCTAAGTTTTCCAATAAACAAACTTTTTGAACACTGCGGTGATGAAAACGAAGAGGAAGGAATTCCTCGGGTTTTGTAAAATTTTGATCATTTTGAGAGAAAGAGAGGCGTGCTAAGCCTTTTTATGAATGAAATCATGCTTGTCGGCGTGAGTACTGAGAAGGACCCTGGCCTGATCCAGATTGGTTCCACACTGTCTTCGGCGCGAGCGATTTGTCGCTTTCTTAAAAACTTTCAAAAGCAAATGTTTTACGCAGCCCTGCGAAGACCTGTGTGGAATCGCTCTTGAGATTGCGCAGCCTAGGATCGCTCTCAGCCTCAAGATTCAACCTATTTGTTTTCCGAATTTGAACCCGTTCAGAATGTTCAGAAAGTTCAACGGACAAACGCCATGGAGGCCCGTGTGGCCGGTTTCGAAACAGCCCTCGAGCAGGAGGCACCAAAGCCGAATCAGAAGGAGTAGACCTCGCCGGAAGAAGCTCGTAGAGTAACCCTGATGGATTCTTCTGCAAATCAGTGCAACAGCCGTTCTCCTAGACACAGAGAGGCTTCAATTTCAAAAAAACCATTTGGCATGGACTTGCTACACTTTTACCCTTTGAGAGGCTCGCTGGGCCGAAAACCCGGAAGGGCGACCCAGGCAAAAGTTAGAGCAAGAGAAAAATACAAAAAAAGAGAAAAATACAAAAAGAAAGATTGAAAAAGAAAAAAAAGAAAAAAAAGCAAGAAAAGAAAAAAAAGAAAAGAAAAAGAAACGAACAAAAGAAAATGAAAAGAAGCTCGCAAGGTCGAAAACCCGCATTGGGCGCCTTGGCAAAAATGAGAGCCAAACAAAGTGAAGGTTAAAATACCCGAGTGTACCTTAGCCGGAACTACGTAAGGCTTGATTCCCATGTATGGGATACGTAGGCAACTTCATCATGAAGTCCAGCCCCCAACGCTTTCATAAGCGTCTCAGTCCATGCAATGGTTTCAATTTCACTTCAAAGTCCAGTGGCCAACACTCTTCAAGGTGACTGTGTCCATATATTTGTTGTAACCGTCTTCGTCATCTCTGTGTCCAAGAGCTCGACCACCGCCGATGAAGACTGTCTGCGGATTGCTGCGGCACCATCCCAAACAAGGGGCAACTTTCCGTTGCCACGAGCTGCCGTGAGCCGCCATTCAAACCAGGGGCAACTTTCCGTTGCCTCCCACTCCCCCTTCAAACCAGGGGCAATTTTCCATTGCCTCCGATCCGAGGTTGCGCGCCTCGAAAAGTAAGTTCCATGCTTGTTGAGCATCAGCCGTTTGCAAAAATAGTTTTTGAAAATTTTTACTGAGGTTGACTATTTTCTCGAAAACTATTCTATTTTCCAAAACTGGACCATTGTCTTGGACCCAAAAAAGGAAAATTTTCAGTGCTTACAGCCTGACTTGCACGGTTTTCAAATCAAAAATCGAAAAAGTACGTTAATCCGACTCTCGTTTTGATCAAAACCGTTTTAGTAGAAGACCAAAACAAAAAGAATGGTCAAAGTGATGAACTAGGGGCACAGTTGAGTCAGGCGTTCTGTCTTTCCCCCGTCACCAACGTACTTGCCAGAAGAGCACTCTGCCCGCCGGAAGAAATAGCTGTGAGCTAACGGCATCAGGCGTGAACCCGCAACTTCCTATTCATCCATTAATCACCCCGGTGAGGGATGAAAAATGAGAGATTGAAGAATAGAGAGGTGTGAGTTGAGAGAAAAGTGAGGAAAAGGGTTTTGAGAGAAAATCCGAGCTTGAGAGTCGAGTGATGTGAGGATCACAAATCAAAAAGGGTGGGAAACAATACCCAGATTGAACTGGCTCCTCGTGGTCCGAGGTCTCCCATCTTCGTTTACGCGTCTGTGTGTCGTGTCTCTTTCATTTGACGGTCTCGTCTTTTGTTTTGAGTCTCTCCCGAGCGTGTCTCGTTGTGTTTAGGTCGTGTACCTATATTTGAGTCCTCCCCGCTGTGTTCAGTGGTAGGCTCGATATCCCGGTTTGAAAAACCCTCATTCGATTTCAAAAATCGTTTATGCTCAAGAATGCTGTGCCATTCTCTACATTTGAGCATGTTCTGACTCCAACTGGTTCCACTTTTGAGGTCCGTCCTGACAGATTGGGCCGTTTGTTCAGAATTTGCTGTGTGCAGAATGAACCGAATGCTGTGTTATGGACTGTATGCAGATTAATCCCTAACAGAGTAAGGGCTGTGTGTCTAAGGATCAGGCAGTGGGTTGCTTGGGTTACTTTGCTGTTGGCTGTTTTAGTTATCTGATTATTACAGTGCAAGCGTTTAATTTTCAGACAACCAATCAATTCCATTTACATTGAGGTGTAACATGATGAGATGCGATGCAATGCATGAAATGTGTAAATGTAAACACTTTTTTTAGATGAAAAGTCCGTTTCATTTTATTATCTTTTCAAATGTACAAGTTTTGAAAACAAAATCTGCCTGCGGCAGTACAAGGTAATCTATCTACCAACCAAAAGAAAAGTACAAAGAAAGAAGAAAGATAGCAAAAATCTGCATCTATGCCGAGCACTCCAAGGGCTGTCAGTCCGTCCTGGTCCCCTTCCTGGACGAGGGTCCAGGAACATCATCAGCGTCGTCGTCAGAGCCAGAGCTAGAACCGTCTCCGGTCTCCTCCTCCGATGACCCTGCCTCCGCCTCTGACTCCTCGTCGTCGTCATCGTCCGGGACTGGAGCTCGCGAGCTACTCCCGACGTGAGTACGCCCTCCCCTGGTACGGGGAAATATCCTGCCCTCCTCATCTCTCCCCCGAATAGGGACAGAAGGTCTGGCCGGAGCACCTCCTGCCATGGGAATCTGGAAAGGAGGCTGAAAAAGTGCACAAAAGTGAAATGCATCAGTATACTGTAGACAGTTTATCAGTGCAGAATGCAATGTTGAATACAGTGTATGAATGCCGTGAGCAGTTTATCAGTGCAGAATGCAGTGTGTGAATACAGTGTATGAATGCCATGAGCAGTTTATCAGTACAGAGTACAGTGCAGAATGCAGTGTATGCAGTGTATCAGATGCTGCGAGATCAGTATATCGGGTGTTGTGCCGTGCATCAGATTATGTGAATCAGTGTATGAATGGTTTGAGGCCAGTGTCAGAAGGACATACCGGTATGCTGTAGACAGCCAGGAGGTCAAATGTTCGCTGGAGCATCCCCATCATCGAGGCATTCATCGCCAACGACTGACGGGTGTACTCAGAAGAAGCCTGCAAAGGTATCAGATGCATTAGTATTCTGTGGAATATCAAGTAAACTGAAATGAAATAACTGTACGAAGTGCAGTGATACATACCGGCGGAAGGTCGGGGATGTCAGTGAACTCATGCCCAGCCGGTGGAGGGGCGAAGGGGATCTGATAGGTCACCCCACCCTGCCCCTGGAAAGTCAGCACAGCGGGTAGGGCAGGCCACCCAGCTCCTCGTCCACCCCGCACTCCGCCCCTACCACGGACCCGGGCCCTCCTCGAAGATCCAGCCCCTGCTCCTGCTCCGGCCCCAACCACCGATGCTACAGGCCTGGCCCCCTCTGCTCGACGGCCGCTCAAAGGTCGCATCAGGTACGTCCGCACGTACTCCTGATAGTCGCCGGTGCCTCGGAAGCCGGCCTCCTCCCAGCCGATGGAGTAATCATCCAGCTGCTCAGGGGTCAGCCCCTCGGTCTCCCTCATCTCTGCAGGAGGGTGAGCTGGGACTATCTGCTCAGGTAACCCGCGGGTCTGGCGTAGAAAACGCTCCCCCAGGTACCAAGCCCGACAGACCGGGCCCTCAAGCAGAATCCGGAAACGCGAGGTCTCCTCAGCACCAGGGAACCGACCCCGCATCGCCGACGGCAGCGAAGCCCATGGCCGCCATGTGATCTGAAAGTGACACACAGTTTGTTATCTACTGTTATTGAAATATACAGCTGGAAAGCGAAGCTAAATGAACTGAAAGTAAGGCATACCTCCGCGGGGGTGATGGTGTCGAAATATCGGCGGAAGAAGCCGAACGTCTCCCGTGGTCGCCGGGTGCATCTCCCGTCAAAGCGAATCGAGAACGGGACAGCCGGAGGAGGCTCCGCAACTGGTACGGGTGCAAGCCTAGGAAAGTAGGTGTAAACCCACAACTGCAAAACAGATGTCAGTATGACCGACAGAATAAAGCGGAAATGGCAGAGCCGTGTGTTATGCAGTGTATTGTGTGCAGTGTACAGTGTGAACAGTGTACAGTCAGTGTAAAGCAGAATGTATGTGTGTGCCGTGTGTACAGTATACAGCAAGTATAGACCAGACCACAGTGTGTGCAGTGTACTGAGTACAGAAAGTACGAGATAGAAATGAAAAGTGGAGAAGAAATGTACCTCCCAAGCCCGCCAGTAACCTCCGAGCAGCTGGCCGCTGCCACGAGAAGCCGAGCTCATATAGCCGTACAGGGTGGCCAGAGCAGCGCCGCCCCAGTCGTAGTGCAGGATGTCTCGGACGTCCACCAGTGCGCTGAGAAGGCAGAGAGGCACGGTGTTCGCCCAGTCGGCGAAGATAGTAGTCCCGAACAGGAACAGGAGGAAGCCGCGGGCATACCTCTCCACGTCCTCCTCGGTCATCTGCACCTCCTCCCCCAATGCGGGCTGGACCCTGAACTGTGCCTCGAACCAAGAGTATCGGACGAAGCCTGGACGAGCTAGCGGTGGCGCCTCCCCCAGTAGATGGACCTGAGCGGCGGTCCACTCATCCATGTCGGTGTCGAAGGGGATCGGATCACCCCCTACCCCGATGCCTGTGAGCATCGAGAAGTCATAAGGGGTCATCGTCATATCCCCCGCAGCAGAAAAGTGGAACGAATCGGTGGTGTCCCACCATCTCTCCGCCAGAGCGGCAAGGAGAGGTCTGCATGTGGAGAGCCTAGAGAGCCCTCGGCAGAAGGTGCCGAAGCCCGCTCGGTCCACGATGCGCTGGACCGCATCAGGGAGCTCGTCATACCACTCCCGCGCACCAGTATTCCCATACCCGCGAATGGTATGGGAACCCTCCTGCAAACAGAAAACAACAATTGCAGGACAACATTCAAAATGCAGTTTTGAAAAGATAGATATGGCATGTATGCAAGTTTGTCAGATTCAGGCAGATACCGGGTGCCGGTGTGCTTACAGTAAAATACGTGTGCTGTGTCAGCGTGTTTGAGTGTTTCAGAACAGATGTGGCATGTATGCAAGTTTGACAGATTCAGATAAATACTGGGTACCAGTGTATGTACAGTGAAATACAGTGTGTGCCGTGTGTTTGGGTGATTCAGGGCTAGTGCAGTGTGTGTGCATGTGTCAGTCTCAAGCAGATATCAGTTGTATGTATGTTTACAGTCAACTACGGTCTACGGCATATCAGATTTCAGCAATTAAAGAATACAACTAACTATGGCAGTTTTTGTATCCCACATTGCAGAAAGTAAAGCAGAAGATGAAGAGTTACCTCGGGAGTGCCGAATGAAAGGTGGGAGGTAGGCTCGCGTAGTAGTAGCTCAGGGGCCGCGTACCTCTCAAAGCTCCGGAACTGACGCAGGCCGTCTGGGGGCAGAACGTGGATCGCCGGCCGGTAGGTCGCCGGGTCGAACGGGCGCTCGCTCAGTGGTAAGAGCTCGACCCCGGGATCCATCTCGTGGTCCGGGGGAGTCCCGACACGTGGAATGTCGTCCTCCATGTAGAGAATGGTACGAGAATGGCCGGAAAAGGAAAACCGAGCCGGAATACGAAGAGTCAACTGAAAAGTCAACTCCCGAGAGGGTCGGAAATGGCCGGGAAGGCCGGAATGTGAAAAGGCACGGAAATGAAGAGGAAAGTGAGGGGAACGAACCCCGAAAAGGCAAGAACGCCAAACGAGGCACCGAAATGAAAAAGTGATCGGTGGAAAATGTCCGAAACGCGAAGAGGATCGCGAATCCGACGACGAAACGAGCGTAGAACGCGAAGAAACGGGCGAAAAATGAGAAAGAAATGCTCTAGAGAGAGAGGGCAAGAATTTTCGGCGGTGGAAAAGTGAAGAATAGGGTTTTCAAGCCCTATTTTATAACACTCGAGGTGGAAAGAGAAAACTGCCCCGCACCAGCAACTGTTTGCCGGTCGGCAATGTTTTGTGCCGGCCGGCACTTTTTTGTGCCGATGGAATTGTTTTTGTGCCGAAGGCCAGCCAGTGGCCTCATCTTTCGGCCGGTGGGGTTCCCACAGCCTTGTTTAGGCCATTTGATCTGTTTTGGGTCTTTATAGCTCAAGAAAGTGCAAGAAAGTGCATCTCCGACATTCAACCGGCCTCCGTTCTGACCGCGGGCCGTATCTCCAGTGCGTGGCACTCGAATTCATGCAAGGTGTATCCTTTTTGTATCCTTTTGAATTCAAAAGTTTCCCCATGTGTGTTACGCGAGTTCATCACACTACTTCTGTGCATTGCATCGCGCTGTCATGCGCCACACATTTGCATTGTTATGCACATGTTACATGCGTTGCAACATGCACCCCTTTGCATTGTCGTGCACATTTCTCATGCATCATTGCATTTCCATTCCATGCATTGTCATGCATTCCGGAATACGTGCGTTGTTGCGCATTTAAGCCCATTTACACTCCGTGTGGCATGCATGTCACACTTGGCATCGCACTGTTTTGTGCATTTCAAACTTCGCGCTGTTCTGCGCATTGCACTGTTTTGTGCATTTCAAACCTCGCGCTGTTCTGAGCATTGCACTGTTTTGTGCATTTCAGTTTCGCGCTGTTTTGCGCATCTCATTGCATTTTGCATGCATTCCATCGCACTGTCCTGTGCACTCGCGTTGCCTAACGCATTGCGCTATTTTGCGCATCATACCGTCGTGCAATACGTCTGGTCTGGCGAGACCTTAAACACGCATGGTCTGGCGAGACCTTAAACACGTACGGTCTAGGAGACCTTAAATCCTTGGAAGGTGTAAGACCTTTAGTGTTCGCATTGTCGTACACTTCGAGAGCCGCGTGTTATCGCGCATTCCATGCAACATGCATTACTTGCATCATTTGCATTTCAAAAAAAAACAAAAACAAAAAAAAACGTGCATAGTCATGCATACATTTTGCATTCCGGTCTAGGAGACCTTAAATCCTCTGAAGGTGCAATTCCTTCGGTGTTTGTCGTGCCCGAACGACTTTTCGGTGGTCTGGTAAAGCCACCTGTCTGTGCTTGCGATGAGTTCCTAGAAGACCAACTGGGACGGTGGAAACTAGAGTTCGAACGGCTTATGCCTAGAACGCAAAGGTTCGGGAGTTCCGAGACTAAAGTCTGGTTTAAATACCCAGAGGTTTACCCTCGGCTTGAAATCTGTATGGAAGCCCCATAGGTTGAGGCGGCATGTCTACGCCTCAGTTCTGGATACTGAACCAACCTAGTATATCACCCTGTTGGTAAGATAGGGAAAGTTGCAATCATAGTCATTGCATCATAGTGCATTGTCATGCATTTGCATTGTAGTTTGCATGCATTCATTGCATCACCTTCCGCCTATGGCTTGCGCCTTTCCAGGTTGAGCTTGGTCCGGTATGTGTCCTTACATTTCATGTTAAAACACAGTTCTGTATGTGTATCGCGCCGATTCCACGTTGATATGTTGGTTGAGGGTTGCGGCACCTTTTCTGTGTTACACATGGCTCGTATGTATACATGCCTTTCCTAGGCAAGATTTGGTTTGGCTTGCGTGCCATATCCATTGTATCCATATCCATTCCATTGCATATTTGTAGATATTGCATTGTAGATTGCATGCATTCATTGCATCACCTTCCGCCTTTGGCTTGCGCCTTTCCAGGTTGAGCTTGGTCCGGTATGTGCCCTTACTTTTCATGTTAAAACACAGTTCTGTATGTGTATCGCGCCGATCCCACGTTGATATGTTGGTTGAGGGTTGCGGCACCTTTTCTGTGTTACACATGGCTTGTATGTATGCATGCCTTTCCTAGGCAAGATTTGGTTTGGCCTGCGTGCCATATCCATCCATTACATTGTAGTGTAATTTTTGCATCTGGCATTAGGATCGTAGTCCTTTCTCCAGCGGGTTGTTTCCCCACTTATGTCAATTCCACCCAATGCTTGTTCTTGCGTCTGTCTACAATACTCATAGTTCAGTTGACCATTCTATGGTAGACAGACTTGTTACCTCCATCAATCTATTTGACATAGGTGTGGTTTCGAACCGCTCGTGATTGGATCACGATCCAAATGCTTTGCATGTAGCTTGCATTGTTTCAATTACATTGCATCTTCATTTGCATTGTTTATACATTGTTTTGTATATATTGCATTTCGTTTTGCATCCATTTTGCATTGTCATGCATGTTGCTAACGATATTGTACCTGTTAAGTTTGTTTTCTTTTCAGGCACGATATTGTATGTACGGTTCATTTGAAGCTGGTGCAACCAGACGAGCCGCACAGGTATTGTATCTCCCGAGTGAGACGTATTGAGAATTCCATAATTCTCTTACATCCTTTCTGCATTGTAGTGTAGTTTGGTATGCTAGCTTAAAATTGTTGCATGTTTGCTTCGTTACAGCTTTCTTTGCATGATCATAAGTTATGCTCGGCTCCGTGCATTGTCTTGCATTTTGCCCCTGCCTTCGGGCGCATACCTTATTTTGTCTTGCATGTTTGTCTAAGTCTTCGGCCTTATCAAAAATGGGTCGTCTCTGGGCTTTGACATTCACTCCCGTCATTGTTATGACTTTCGAGTTCTGTCAAAGAGGGGCAACTGTAGACACCCCATTTTTGACCGTCCTCAAGACTTGGACGTCACCGTTTGAACACTCGGTGATTATCCATGTTTGTGTTCGTTTGGAGTTCCCGGAGGTCTCGGCTCGCGCGCCCCGCCTCAGGATCCCCGAACTCGACCGTTTAGTGTCTGGTTTTGCACCAAACACTTGCATCTTGCCTTTGAGAGGCAGGGTAGGGCTTGTAGACCATCCCCACCCATCACCGGCAGTGGCTAGATGCCACCGGCTGGTTTTTACTGCCACCGGCAATTTAGTTTGCCGGTCGGCACTATTTGTTTCCGGTCAGCACTTTTTTGTGCCGGTCGGCACTTTGTTTGGCCAAGATGGCATTTTTTGCCGGCCGATTGCTGTTCATCTGCTTTTGTAGATATTTTAGGACAGCTGTATAACTTTTGCTCCCCTCCATACACGTGTATGGAGGGATCTCCCTCTTGCAAAGCTTGTCTTGTAAGCTTTACAAGAGGCTTATAGAGAGGAACTCTCTCTAAGGCAAAGGAGAGGCTTTAGACATTTTTGAGGGAGGAAAATACAGAGGAGAGCTCTGGTTTTCTAGGGTTAGGGTTAGATACACTCACCTATCTCTCTTTCCCTCTCATTTTGCACACTAGGTGTTTTGTGTCTCACTATTGCACACAAACACCTCGTGTTTCACCTTCCTCTAGGAGCTGAGGTTCTAAAGAGTGTGTTTTGAAGTTTTGGTCTTGGATTCAAGCTCAAGGAGGCCATTGGAGCATCTTTGTTGAAGAAGGCATCAAGGGTGAGAAACTAGTCCATTTTTCCCCCTTTTTTGCATCAATTTTATACCTATCTTAGAACTGTTTTTGTGATTATTGTATAACATAAAAAAGTTCTATTTTTAAGCCCTCTTTATTGTTTATTAAGAGTGTTTTGTTGTTTGAGGGGTGTTGACCACCCTTAGGCCTCAAAAGGCCTCATTTTGAGCCATTTTGTGCTAGCTCCGGGATTTTGGTGTTGAGGTCTCTTCACCACTGAAATCTTGAGGGATTTCAGTGGTGAAGATGATGCTTTGAAGTCCCAAGAAGGAGAGGGCCACCCCCTCTCCTTGTTGTCCTTGAAAAGGGCATATTTTGGCCTCTTAAGGAAGCCTATGCTTGAGTGTGTGTTGAGCATATTTGGTTTGTTTTTCATGCTTATATATCCATGATATAACATGATTTCAAGTTGGTTTTGGAACTCCATGCATGTTTAGCATAGTTGCCATGTAATGCCTTATTTGTGCCTTAACATGTTCTAGGTTGTTAGCCTTTGTTGGAGCATGTTTTAGGCTTGTATCTGTGAAGTTTATGTGTTTATTTTGCCATGTTCTAGGTCCGTCCATAAGTATTTGGGTTGATTTTAGCATGCATTATATAGCTCCTTTGTATTTGGGCTTGTTGGCCTTGAGTATGTGCATGTGTAGCATGCCATCTTTGCATTGTTTTGGTGATTTGGGATCATTCTACATGCTATTTCAGTCCCATTTCCATGCTGGTCTGATTGCCTTGCAGGTCTCTTTAATGCTTTGAAAGCATGTGTTGCAATGCTCCATGTTTTGGCCATGGTGTATGCCTTTGTATTTGGGCCATTTAGATGCCATCTAAGGAGTCTTTTGGCCTCGTTTTAACATGCTAAAAATCTGTTTTTAGTTGTTTAATGCATGCCATGTTTGGTCATGATAAGTGTAGTTCAATGCATTATTGATTTGCCTTGAACACTTGGACTACTCTTTGCATGTTTTGGCTTGATTTATAACTTGATTTGGCATCATTTTATGACATAATTTTAGGGCTCATGTTGCATGCTAATTAGTCCATGATCCCTCCTTTCAAGTGTGCTTGAATGTTGTTTGATTTATGCTTAAGTGTTGGTCCTTATGTGCATGTGTGTGTGCATGCCATTTAGCCCTCACCTTTTAGCACAATGGCTACTGTTTTAGGCCTATTTTAGAGCTGCCTAATTCATGTATAAGTCCATCTTGCCATCCATTTGCATTGCCCTATGTATGCTTGCATGATTGCATAAGTGCATTGCCATGTCATGTTGCATTCCTAGCTTGTATGCCTAGGTTACATTGCATTTTGCATGCATGCCTTGTTCCTTGAATTGGTGATAGGAATAGGGCCTAATTTGTTTGATTGGTTTGCATGCATTTGAAATCAAAGTTGCATACTTGGTTCCTTGGGCCATCATGCATGGAAATGCGTGATTGGTGGTCCGAGAACCGAGGCACATGTCCCTTTGAGTCATCACAATGATAAGAGACATGGTTGATGCATACATGCCTTGAAATATGCTGCCATGCCTTGTTTTGCCCTTTGTTGCTGTGAGTTGCAGGTTCTGCAGGAATACTCTGCCGACCGGCAGTGTAATGTGCCGACCGGCACCATTTTCTCTGCCGACAGATTCAATCTTGTGCCGATGGCCATACCACACTGCCGGTGGCAATTTCAATCAGCCGGTGGTGATCCTCTCTGTCCAAGGGATCAGTCCTGAGGCTTTGACAGCCTCCAGAGGAGGAAAGGAAGGAAAACAGAGGCAGCCCATGCATGGTGGCACGCTTCCCGAGGCGTTTTCCTGCTTTAATTAATTTATTTAATTCGTTATTTAAATTAGTTAATTTGTAATAATTAATTAGCTTGCGTAGTTAATTAATTTGTAATATTTATTTGGTCCCTCCGAGCGAGGGCAAATCTGTAATAAGTGTGTGTGGGTGGTGTGAATGTCTTCCAATCCCCACTTCTTTCTTCCCTTTTACTTACCTGCTTTGATGGTTAGTATTAGGGCACGTCTAATTTAGCATACCTTATGCTATGCATGTGTGCATCCATGCATTTGTATTGCATGCATTAGGCTCGGCACATCACGCTAATTGCATCAATGCTTCAATTCCAAACTGAATATGTGATAACTGTGCATTTTCACATGACATGTTTAGGATAGCCGAGCCTATTCTAGCAACATTTTGTATGCGATGCATTAGGCACTTCACATGGACTTGGATCATGCATGTGTGCTAACAAGTTCTTTGTTTTGGCACGGAGTACTATGTAAGTATTTCCGCTTTAGCATATCGCATGAGTGTGAATGTTGCCATAACAGCATGCTTAACATGTGGCTAGATGCTTATGTGTTAAACTGTTTTGAATGCCTGTGGGTGAAGGTTGGATTGTTTGAGTTGGAAAAACTCATTGAAATCCGTGTTTTAGCCTACTTGCGAGTAGCAAAATTTAAAGCATTTTCAATACAAACGGATATGCAATGTTTCTTTCCAAATTAGGCAATCTAGTCTATACTTGTTTGCTGTGCGCATAACATAGTAATTCTAGGCTAATAATTGGAATAAGAACACATAACGTTTTCAAAATTGGATATCACGGTTAGTAGAGGCCGGTCTTCGGACCGGGCGAAAGGGGGTGCTCATAGCTGACCTTCCCCGATCGTACCCAAGCTCCCGAGCCGAGACAACTCCGGTGATGACGGACATGTGGCCTTCGGCACCGAGTCAGGGTTTCCTAAATTTTCCCATTTTAAAAATATTTAGGTGGCGACTCTGTATCTGGCAAAGCAGTCCATGTTTGGCACTATTTTTTCAAAAATCTGTTTCTCAAAACGATTTGCCAGATTTGGACTCTTTGGTTCAGATTAAGAACCGTGACACAAATCGAGTCCGAACTGTAGCACGAGGTCCCACGCGGGCGCTGTTACAGCCATCTATGGGCGATCTGTAACCATTAAGCAGCTTATCTTTATTTTTACTTCTTATAAGGTTGCGAAGTTAAGACCTAGAGTTCTACGGCGAATTATTGTATGCTGTCTTGTAAACACATAGGGTCACGAGGCGCATTATTGTATGCTGTCATGTAAACCCTCCGGGTCATGTGCATATAGGTAAGCAGCTTTGTGGAAGTGTAACTAAGTCACATAAAGTTTTATTAGTAAAGGTGATGTGAATAGAGTTTTTGGAACTCTATAAGATAGAGAATTCTAAGCATAGCGCTCTATGTAGCCTAGTTGAGAATGGAAAGAAATTTCCAATATCCTAGGGACAGTGGGAGCGATGTGCCTACTAATGGATTACTCCATTAGAGAAGAATACTCTACATTCTTAGTTGCGTGGTAGCGAATGTGAAAATTTTCCACGTCATCACTGGGTGATTGAGAGGAAAACATTCATGATTGCTCCGCAAGATCATAAAGAGCCTAGGATAATGCCAAAGGCTCTAGTCCCCTGTTTTTAGAAAGTGGATCAATGTTGTGCAGTTTAAGACAAAGTCTTTAAGGATTAACCATTTCTATAATTTGGTTGACTTTCCATTATGACGCGAAACTGTTCTAAAGTTATGTGTAATTTGGATAGTCATTGTTGAGGCATAAGGCTCGCTAGATACCGAAAAGTCGCACCACTGAGGAAAGTGTAGACCATGAGAAGACTTCCTCCTGGGGAGTGAGGTTATTTTGACTTGGGCTATGATTGACATAAGTTCGGAACATTGATTTGTGGACATTGTGACCCAATTTTCTTGTTAGAGAATTGGATAAGTAGATCCATAGGGATTTACCTTCTGCTTTTATGGTAAAAAGTTAGGAACGCAAAAAGGTTGCTAGTTCCAATAAATCTTTTACAGCCTAAAACAGTTATCCAAATAGTGGTTCTTAGATTTCGTCAAGCCATGATAGGCCAACGATGATCGATGAAGACCACTGAGGCATGATCAATGGTCCAAAAGAAGTTTTTCCTTACTTAGTCATTATGAGCCAAGAATTTATAAGGTTGTCGCCACCTAGGGTGGACAGTCCTCTGTTTTAGATATGATGGACATGGGTGATGTAATTTATATGCTCGGATGTACGATTCTTAGGGATTGTTTTGGGAGAATTCATGTTTTGTCTTTGATGACTTACATAAGGAATATCCTAGAACGATTCTAGATGCAAAATTACAAACCCATTAACTTACCTATCGGTAAAAGCCAGAGCCTTAGCTATTGAGTGAATCCTCGGATTGTCTTTGGGAGAAACAGATGACCTATATTCCTTGATCTTTTCTTTGTTGTGGGAGCCTAAAGTACGCTATGTGGGCGTATTCGGCATGATAAGTGTTATCTTTGGTAAATGGTCAACTAAGTTGTTTAGACATTGACATTGCTCATTAGACTGTGGATAAAATGCTTTACTAGTAGTATATTAATTTGCTCCTTGTAAGATTCAATGCGCTAATTGGGCGCATCTGCGCTAGTTGGGCGCATTAAGAATGAACGCAAATTGGTCACCAAAATATCTTTAGAGAGGTTATTGCGCAAGAGGTAGTGATCTTAAATCACTTCATGCGAGGCACACATGGTGGATTCCGTTGTATATACTTATCGCAAGAGGTGCTGATAAGGCTTATGTTTGGAATCTAGAATTGTGATCTTGAATCACTTCATGTGAGGTGCACATGGTGGATTCCGTTGTATATACTTATCACAAGAGGTGCTGATAAGGCTTATGTTTGGAATCTAGAATTGCACAAGCTGTGATCAAATTTTTTTAAAATCGATCACTTATTTTGAGATGATGGAATGTTGACACTATTATGGTTTGTGTCATAATGATTAGCAGATGATGATGTCAGCAGGCAAGATTGGCTCACTCACACGAGCAATCGCCCTTGGCGCTTGGGAGCGAGCAAGGATGAGACTAGTGGTTTATTTTTTATTTGGAGCCAATAGAGGCTTAAATAATCCACTATGCATGTCGCCATGGTTACAACCAAGATGAGGTTGTGTTAAGGACTAAACGTGGATGTTAGTACCCACTTTCCATGTTGTGCCTGTTATGATTAGCCAGACGCGAGATCTCATTTGGCGCCTAGAAGGCGAGCACATAAAGAATTCGGGTTAGGCGCTAGAAAGTGACTAGATTAAGATCTTGTAGACACCCCATTTTTGACCGTCCTCAAGACTTGGATGTCACCGTTTGAACACCCGGTGATCATCCATGTTTGTGTTCGTCTTGAGTTCCCGGAGGTCTCGGCTCGTGCGCCTTGCCTCAGGATCTCTCGACTCGACTGTTTAGTGTCTGGTTTTGCACCAAACACTTGTGTTTTGCCTTAGAGGGGCAGGGAATGCCTTGTGAGGCATCCCCACACATCACCGGCCATGGCCAGAGGCCACCGGCTGGTGTTTTGTTGCCATCGGCAATGTGTACTGCCGGTCAGCACTCTTTATTGCCGGTCGGCAGTCAATTTTGTCAAAATGGCAATTTTGAGCAGCCGACTACTGTTCATCTGCTTTTGCAGATATTTTAATACAGCTGTCTTGCATTTGGCTCCCCTCCATACACGTGTATGGAGGGATCTCTCTCTTTAGAAGCTTGTCTTGTAAGCTTTACAAGACAAAAAGCTCTATAAGAGGAGCCCTCCTCTCCCTTGTTTAGGGTTAGAGATTTTAGACAGCAATATTAGGGTTTTGAGTTCTAGGGTTAGGATTGATACACATTCTATCTCTATACCTCTCTCTCATTTGGCCTTTGTGTGTATATAAGTGTGTTTATGTCTTACTATTGCACACAAACACATAGTGTTACACCTTTGCTTGATTCTTGAAGGATCAGAGGTTGTTCTTGGTGTTCTTGGGTGGTTTTGAGCTTGAAGAACCAGCTGGTCCACCATTTTTGAAGAAGGTCTACAAGGGTAAGAAACTAGTCCCTTTATTCCCCATTTTTGCATTGTATTTTTTCTTATCTTAGAACTGTTTTTGTGCTTAGTGTATAACATAAAAAAGTTCTGTTTTTAGAACCTCTAAATATTTTATTTAGAGTGTTTTGTGGTTTGGAGGTGTTTGACCCCTCTTAGGCCTTGAAAGGCCCCATTTTGAGCCATTTTGAGTGAGCTCCGGGACCTTGGTGTTTGGGCCTCCTCACCACTGAAATCTTGAAGGATTTCAGAGGTGAGGATGGTGCCTTGAGGTCCTAGGGAGGAGAGGGCCACCCCTTCTCCTTATTGTCCTTGAAAAGAACCATTTTTGGCCTCTTGAGGGAGCACCTAGCTAAGCTTCATGTTGACCATGCCTTGGCTATTATTTGTGCTTATTATGTCATAATATGCCTCTATTTTTAATTGGTTTTGGTACACCATGCATGCTTAGCATACCTACCTTGTAATGCCATGTTTAGGCCTTAACATGCCTTAGGTTGTAAACCATTGTTCAAGCATGTTTTAGGTCTAGCTTCGTGAAGCTTTTGTGCTTATTTTGCCATGCTTGAGGTCTGTCCATAGTTGTTTGGGTCGGCCATGGCATGCATTGTATAGCCCCTTTGTATTTTTGGCTTGTTGGCCTTAAGTGCGTGAATGTGTAGCATGCATCCTTGCCTTAATTTAGTGATTTGGGACTGTTTGCTATGTTATTTCAGTCCCTTTAATATGCTTGTATGCCTGCCTTGGACACCTCTTTAATGCTTTGAAAGCTTGTGTAGCATGCTCCATGTTTTGGCATTTGTGCATGTCTTTGAATTTAGGTCATTTGGATGCCATCTAAGTGATCTTTAGGCCTTGTCTTAACATGCTAAAATTCTGTTTTTAGTCATTTAATTCATGCCATGTTTGGTCTTGCTAAGTGTAGTTCAATACTTCATTAGTTTGCTTTGAATGCTTGGGCCATTTGTTGCATGTTTAGCCTATCTTGCTTGCTTGGTTTGGCACCATGTTCTCGCATGATTTTCAGAGCTTAATGCATGTTATTTGTCCATGTTTGTACCCTCGTGAGTGTGCTCGAGAATTGCTCTTTAATGCTTAAGTGTTGGTCCTTGTGTGCATGCATGTTTGCATGTCATTTAGCCCTCATTTCATAGCACTTTGGCCACTGTTTTAGGCCTAGTTAGGACTGCCCAAATCATGTTTAAGTCCATCTCTTTGTTTGTTGCATGTACTGCTTGATATTAACATGCTTGCCTCATGTCTTGCATGATTGTTGTCTATGCCTTGCATGATTGATGTATGTTTCGGATTGCTTGTTTGCATGCTCACATTGCATGCTAGCTCCTATGTTTAGGATTGCATTGCATTGGCATGCATGCTTCACCTCTTGACCAAGTCATGATAGAGGTGGAAGCCTCTTGGTTTGATTGTGTGCATTGCATTGCATTTGACATCAAAATGTGCACACTTGGTCCCTTGGGCCATCATGCATGGAAATGCGCGATTGGTGGTCCGAGAACCAAGGAGCATGTCCCTTTGAGTCACTCACATGATAAGGAACATGTTTGGTGCGTATATGGCTTGAATTGCATTGCCATGCAAAGTTCTGTCCTCTACTGCTGTCAAATAAGTTCTGCAGGCATTCTCTGCCGATCGACTTCATGGAGTGCCGACCGGCAATCAATCGGCAGCCGATGGATTCATTATGTGCCGAGGGACACCAAACCACTGCCGGTGACCATTCTACTCAGCCGGTGGTGTCTCCCAATGTCCAGAGAAGGAATTCTGAGATTTTGGCAGTCTTCAGAGGATCAGAGCAGGGAAAACAGAGGCAGATTGCGTATGGCAGTGCACTTTCGAGCAGGATCGACACGCATTGCATTGAGCTCTCTTCCCGAGGCGGTTTACTGTTTTTCCTAGCTTAGGTAGTTTGTTAACTAATTAGGTAATTTGTAATAATCAATTCGCTAGGATAGTTAATTTATTATTCGATTTGTATTATTCTTTTGGTCCCTCCGAGCGAGGGCGAATTTGTAATAAGTGTGGGTGCGTGTGTGCATGTCTTCCAACCCCCATTTCTTTTTCCCTTTTTACTTACCTGCTTTTGATGGTTAGTATTAGGTCATATTTAAGTTAGCATACCTTATGCTTAGCATGCGTGCATCATTCATCAGTATTGCATGCACCAGGCTCGGTGCATCACGCTAACTGCATTTGTATTTCGAATTCCAAATTGAATACGTGCATCAATTAATTGCATTTCACATGCCATGCTTAGGTTAGCCGAGCCTATTCTAAGGGCATCCTGTATGTGTTGCATTAGTCAATTTAACATGAACTAGGGCCATGCATGTTGGCTAACTAGTTTATTGTTTTGGCACGGAGTATGATGTAAGTATTTATGCTTTAGCATCTCGCATGAGTGTGAATGCTACCATGACAGCATGTTTACCATGTGGCTAGATGCTTATGTGATAAATTGTTTGAATGCCTGTGGGTGAAGGTTGGATTGTCTGAGTTGGAAAAACTCGTTGAAATCCGTATTTTAGCCTACTTGCGAGTAGCAAATTCCAAAAATGTTTTTTTTCAAGACAAACGGATATGCAATGTTTATTTCCAAATTAGGCAATCTAGTCTATACTTGTGTGCTGTGCGCATAACGTAGTAATTCTAGGCTAATAAATGGAATAAGAACACATAACGTTTTCAAAACGGATATCACGGTTAGTAGAGGCCGATCTTCGGATCGGGCGAGAGGGGGTGCTCATAGCTGACCTTCTCCAATCGTACCCAAGCTCCCGCGCCAGGGCAACTTTGGCAATGACGGACACGTGGCCTTTGGCACCGAGTCAGGGTTTCCTAAATTCTCCCATTTTAAAATATTTAGGTGGCGACTCTGTATCAGGCAAAGCAGTCCATGTTTGGCACTTCTTTTCATAAAAATCTGTTTCTCAAAACGATTTGCCGGATTTGGACTCTTTGGTTCAGATTAAGAACCGTGACACAAATCGAGTCCGAACTGTAGCATGAGGCCCACGGGCGCGTCTACCGTTTCTGGCAACTCCGCTGGGGAATTTAGAGAGCTTGACTCGAACTCGTGATATCCTGTTTTGATTTCATTCATGTGTCTCTTTGCATTGCATGTGCATTGGTGCGCCTAGGACACCGTGTTTGCCATCTGCCATTCCTGAACGGTTTGCCGGAGGCTTGTCTTATCAAGGCATGACCGTAAGGCTGACCGGTTATGGGCTCTGACAGCATGGGAACACAAACCCCGGTTTTACCGGGGCACCCTTTTCGACCATTCGACCTAGTGCATATTCGGATCCATAGTGACCATTCCAAGCTAGGACAGGTTGCTTACCCGATGTTAGGTTGTTTGAAAACCGCTGCGTGCGTAGTGAAACCCTAGCTCCTGACAAAATAGGACAGGGAAACCCTACCCCAATATAGGGGTGTTTTGGCTCTCTTTACTTGCTATGTGCTTTTAGAGTGTATCTCTACAGGAACGCACATACCAGTTTGCAAGTTTGAGTATTAGGCCCGAGGACACCAGTATCAGTGTTGATGAAAATCAGTTATCTGCGGGTATCAGGTTCAGTTTTGGGGACAGTAATTCTGGGGAACAGTGATCAGCAGTAGAGTGCAGTTATTCGGCTACACCCGTGTTTGATCTGTTTGGGCTGAAATGCTGTTTGTTTTTCCTTTCAGTTCAAAGGTTCGGAGAGTTGATACAGAGTAGATAGTGTTCTCCCTTGCTGAGGCAAGACAGATATCTGATCCGTCAGTCATCGTTCAGTACAGCGGACTTATGATGACGCAGAATTCAGAAGAGATCGTGGTTATAACAGCTGCATTAGATCAAGGGATCACTCCGCAAAGTGAGACCAACATTGACATGTCACATCCATCCAGGTCGCCTGTTGCGCACCCGGTCTAGGCCCCCCAGCTATACCAGGCTCGCGAGCCTACTACATTTGAACTAATGGGGATGATAGGTGATCTCCAGAGGTCTGTGACGGATCTCGCCTGCGGAATGTCAGCTTCACCTCCAGCCGCACCATATGCCGGGAGTTTTGTACCCCAGGAGCCCCCGCTGTTGGGGCGAATTGTTATTGAACTTAGCCAACCAGAGATGGCCTCTAGCTATGGTAATGACATATCAACATCAACCCAAACCCTCGATCAGGCTAAGGCCAGAGGAAAAGACAAAGCGAAGGCAGACGCGGATCCCATCGAATAACTGCTGCGGGCAGTCGAGGCTTTGAAAGCTGGGGGGATGAACAAGCAACAGATATCCGCAGTTGTGGCAAAACCTGTGGAGGATGCTTTCCCCACTCCACCTGAGGGTAGTTCAAGTCAGTCCGAAAATCGGGATAGGCCCCGTCATGCCAGAGCAGTTCCTCCTATTCCCAGCCCGGCACCCGGGAAAGATCAAAAAGCCAAGGTGGCGCCTGCTGACCCTTTCGCTTGTGCGTCTAGTAAGAACGCTCAGACTTCAAAATACCTGCCCCGAGGGCGCAGGGTCTTTCATGCTCTCTACATGCCTCTATCTAAGGCACTTCAGATCCTTGCCGAGAGGGGGCACCTTAAACCCTTGGAGCTTCGACCTCTCCCGAAGAATCTCCCTGCCACGCATGATGCTGCTCAGTACTGCGCGTACCACCAGCAGACAGGCCATGCAACCGACAATTGTTTCCGCCTCCGTCATGAGGTGCGAGATTTGATCGACAATGAGGTTATCCTCCCGCCCACCTCAGCCAAGTCCGTTACTACCCAGTTATTGGATTTTGAGGACGCAGATGCTGCAAGTATGTAATTAGAAAGTGAACCACCTGCGGGCGGCATTCGGTATATTTTGGATGTGGCGTCTGGCACGCATTTTTGAGCATCTGTGAACGCTAGTTTTGTAAATTCTGGCTTGGGTATCAAGTCAGTCTTTTGTTTTGAGTCTGTCTCTTTGTCTTGGTTCAGTCTTTTTGCTTAAGGGTCTGTCTTGTTGTATCGAGTCAGTCCCCTTTGTATAGAATACCAGGTGATTCCGGGGTTGTTGCCTCGAACACCGTTTTGTCTTGTAATTACCCGTTTTTGTTTTTTTTGAGTCTGTTCCTGCCGAGGGGCCAGTTATACCAACAAATCTGAATGAAACAACGGTGGCTATCTCATTTTCATGCTTGCTTCCAGTGTAAGTTAGTTGTGCCAGAGGACTTGAATGGACTGACAGTACATCTCGCCTGCTCTCCTGTGCGCCAAACTCATTGCATTAACCTGAGTTTTTCAAAAACCTTTTGAACACCACGGTGATAAAAACGAAAATGAAGGAATTCCTCTGGTTTTGCAAAATTTTGATCATTTTGAGAGAAAGAGAGGCATGCTAAGCCCTTAATGAATGAAATCATGCTTGTCAGCGTGAGTACTGGGAAGGACCCTGGCTTGATCCAGATTGGTTCCACACTATCTTCAGCACAAGCGATCCGTCGCTTTCTTAAAAACTTTCAAAAACAAATGTTTTACACGGCCCTGTGAAGACCTGTGTGGAACCGCTCTTGAGATTGTGCAACCTAGGATCGCTCTCAGCCTCAAGATTCGACCTGTTTGTTTTGAAACACGAACTCATCCGGAACATTCAACGGTCAAACGTCATGCGAGGTCTGTATGGCCAGATCAGAAGCAGCCCTCGAGCAAGAGGCACCAGAGTCGAATAAAAAAGAGTAGATCTCACCAGAAGAAGCTTGTGGAGCAGCCGGGATGGATTCTCCTACAAATCACTGCAACAGCCGTTCTCCTAGATACAGGGAGGCTTCAGTTTCAAAAACCATTTGGCATGGACTTGTTACACTTTTACCCTTTGAGAGGCTTGCTGGGCCGAAAACCCGGAAGGGCGACCCAGGCAAAAGTTAGAGCAAGAGAAAAATACAAAAAAAGCAAAAAATACAAAAAAAGAAAAGAAAAGAAAAGAAAAGAAAAGAAAAGAAAAGAAAAGAAAAAATGCGAAAAAGAAAAGAAAAAGAAATGAACAAAAGAAAATGAAAAGAAGCTCGCAAGGTCGAAAACCCGCATCGGGCACCTTGGCAAAAGTTAGAGCCTGAAAAGTGAAGGTTAAAATTCCCGAGTGTACCTTAACCGGAACTACGTAAGGCTTGATTCCCATGTTTGGGATACGTAGGCAACTTCATTCTGAAGTCCAGCCCCCAACGCTTTCATAGCGTCTCGGTCTATGCAATGGTTTCGACTTCATCCCAAAGTCTAGTCGCCAACACCTTCCAAGGTGATTGTGTCCATATATCTGTTATAACCGTCTTCGTCATCTCTGTGTCCAAGAGTTCGACCACCACCAATAAAGACTGTTTGCGGACCGCTGCGGCACCATCCAAACAATGGGCAACTTTCCGTTGCCACGAGTCGTCGTGAGCCGCCATTCAAACCAGGGGCAACTTTCCGTTGCCGTGCGGCGTTCTTCAAGCCAGGGGCAATTTTTCATTGCCTCCGATCCGAGGTTGCTCATCTTGAAGAGTAAGTTCCATGCTCGTTGAGCATCAGCCGTTTGCAAAAATAGTTTTTCAAAATTTTTACTGAGGTTGACTATTTTCTCGAAAACTATTTCATTTTCCAAAACTGGACCATTTTCTTGGACCCAAAAAGGAAAATTTTCAGTGCTTACAGCCTGACTTGCATGGTTTTCAAATCAAAAATCGAACAAGTACGTTAATCTGACTCTCATCTTGATCAAAACTATTTTAGTGGAACCAAAACAAAAAATGGTCAAAATGATGAACTAGGGGCACAGTTGAGTCAAGCGTTCTGTCTTTCCCCCGTCGTCAACGTACTTGCCAGGAGGGCACTCTATCCACCAGAAGAAATAGATGTGAGCTAATGGCATCGGGCTTGAACCCGCAACTTCCTATTCATTCATTAATCACCTTGGGGAGGGACGAAAAATGAGAGAATAAAGAATAGAGAGGTGTAAGTTGAGAGAAAAAGCGAGCAAAAGGGTTTTGAGAGAAAAACCAAGCTTGAGTGCCAGAGTGATGTGAGAATCACAAATGAGGAAAGGATGGGAAACAATGCCCAGAGAAACTGGCTCCTCGTGATCTGAGGTCCCCCGTCTTCGTTGACGCGTCTGTATGTCGTGTCTTTTGTTTTGTTTACCTCAACCTTTGTTTTGGGTCTTGCCCGAGCGTGTCTCGTTTTGTTTAGGTCGCGTACCTTTGTTGAGCCCTTTTCCGTTGTATCCAGTTGTAGGCTCGATACCCCGGTTAAGAAAACCTTTTTTTCGAAAGTTAATTGTTTGTACTCGGAGTGCTGTGCCATTCTCTACAATTGGGCGAACCAAAAGAAGGAAGGGAAAAATTGGGGCATCTGAGCATGTTTCAACCCTAGCCGGTTTCACCTTTGGAGGCTGTTTTGTTTAAAGTTTGCCGTGTGCAGAATGAACCAAGTGTTGGGTTATGGGCTGTATGCAGATTAATCCTCAGCAGAGTGTGGACCGTGTGTTCAGGTTAAGCAGTGGTTTGTATGGGTTGCTCTGCTGTTACTTGGTGTGGTTATCTTGTTATTACAATGCAAGTGTTCAACATTCAGACCACAGATCAATTCCATTTACATTGAGGTGTAACATGATGTGATGCGATGCAATACATGAGATATGTAAATGTAACACTTTTTAAACAAAAAGTTCGTTTCATTTCATAATCTTTTTCAAGTACAAAGTTTTGAGGAAAACAAAAATCTACCCGCGGCAGTACAAGGTAATCTAACTACCAGCAAAGAGAAGAAAAAGAAAAAGAGAAGAAAAAGAAAAAGCACAAAAAAGAAGAAGAAAAGCAGCAATTTGGGTCATTCTCAGTATTCTCGGGCCCGGGGATCTGCCCTCGCCCTCTTCCTGGACGAAGGTCCAGGGGCATCATCATCAGCGTCGCCATCTGAGCCTGAGTCTGAGTCGTCTCCAGCCTCCTCAGACCATCTGAGCCTGAGTCTGAGTCGTCTCCAGCCTCCTCAGATGACCCGGCCTCTGCCTCTACCTCGGACTCATCATCGTCATCGTCATCGTCATCAGGGGTCGGCGCCCGAGAACTACTCCCGACATGAGTACGCCCTCCCCTGGTACGGGGACGTGCAGTATCTCCACGCCCTCCCCGAGCAGGAATAGAAGGCCCAGCTGGAGCACCGCCCACCGGAGGGATCTGGAAGGGAGGCTGAAAATCACAAAAGGCAAATGCATCAGTATACTGTGGACAGTTTATCAGTGCAGAATGCAGTGTACAGTGTGTGAATACCGTGAGCAGCTTATCGGTGCAGAATGCAGTGTATGAGTACAGTGTGTGAATGCCGTGAGCAGTGTATCAGAGCAAAGTACCGTGTAGAATGCAGTGTATGCAGTGTATCAGATGCTGTGAGATTAGCGTGTCAGGTGTTGTGTCGTGCATCAGATTATGTGAAGCAGTGTATGAATGGTTTGAGGCCATTGTCAGAAGGGCATACCGGAATACTATAAAGGGCCAGGAGGTCAAAGGTCCGCTGCAGCATCCCCATCATGGAGGCATTCAACTCCACGGACTGCCGGGTGTACCTGGAGGACGCCTGCAAGAGTATAAGATATATCAGTATTCCGCGGAATATCGAATAAACTGAAATGAAATGCCAGATGCAAGATGCAAAATGAAGTAATACATACCGGAGGCAAGTCGGGGATGCCGGCTAACTCATGACCAGCCGGGGGAGGAGCAAAGGGGATCTGGTAGGTCGCCCCATCCTGTCCTCTATATGACAGTACAGTGGGCAGGGCGGGCCAGCCAGTCCCCCGTCCCCCCCCCCCCCGAGCTCCGCTCCTGCCGTGCACTCGAGCCCTCCTCGATGTGCCTACTCCAGTCCCAGCCCCCGCTCCAGATACTGGCGTCGCTGGCCTCTTCCCCTCAGCTCGGCGACCACCGCTCAAGGGTCGCATAATATAGGTCCGGACGTACTCTGTGTAGTCGCCCTCGCCTCTGTGATGCTCCTCACCCCAGCCGGTGGTGCACTCCCTCATCTCCCGGGCGGTGAACCTCTCTGTATCTCTCATGTGGCCAGGAGGCGGACCCGGCACTATCTGCTCTGGTAAACCTAGGGTCTGACGCAAGAAACGCCCCCCCAGGTACCAAACCCGACAGACCGGGCCCTTCAACAGGATTCGACAACGGGCAGTCTCCCCCGAGCCCTCATAATGATCCCTCACCACGGCCAGCAACGGAGCCCAAGGCTGCCAGGTGATCTGAAAATGAAATGCAGTTTATTATCTACTGTTATTGAAAACATACAGTGCTAAACAAAGCCAAAAAATAAACTCTAAAGTTGAACATACCTCCGCGGCGGTGATGGTGTCGAAGTATTTGTGAAAGAAAATGAGAGACTCCCGTAGTCTCCGCCCGCATCGCACATCGAAGCGATGAGAGAAAGGGACGTCGAATGGGATCTCCTCATCAGGTACTGGGGCAAGCCTAGGAAAGTAGGCATACACCCACAACTGCAGAATAGATGTCAGTATGACTGTCAGATAAGACAGAATACAAAATAAAGCAGAAATAGCAGAACCGTGTGTTGTGCAGTGTATTGTGCAGAGTGTGCAGTGTGTGCAGTGTGCAGTCAGTGTAAAGCAGAGTATATATGTTCCGGGTGTGCAGTGTACAGTCAGTATGGGGCAGTGTACAGTATGTGTGCAGTGTACAGAATACAGAAAGCAAAAAGCAGAAATGTAAAAAGGGAAGAAGACGTACCTCCCAGGCTCGCCAGTAGCCACCAAGGAGCTATCCGCTGAGGCGGGAAGAAGAGCTCATATAACCGTACAAAGTGGCCAGAGCGGCGCCACCCCAGTCGTAATGGCGGATCTGCCTGACGTCCACCAGCAAGCTCAACAGACATAAGGGCAAGGTGTTCGCCCGATCGGCGAAGAGAGTCATCCCGAAGAGGAACATGATGAAGCCCCGCTCATACTGGTCCACCTCCTCTGGAGACATCTGCGCCTCCTCTGCCAAGGCCGGCTGGACCCGAAAGTGGCTCTCAAACCACGAGTACCTAACGAACCCCGCTCGAGCGAGAGGAGGCTGAGTGCCAAGCAAGTACAGCTGGGCAGCGTCCCACTCGTCCATATCCATGTCGAATGGGATCGGATCACCCCCTATCCCAATGCCAGTAAGCATCGAGAAGTCGTAAGGGGTCATCGTCATGTCCCCTGCGACGGAGAATTGGAAGGAGTCAGTGGTATCCCACCACCTCTCCGCTAGAGCGGCGAGCAAGGGCCTGCAGGTAGTCAGTCGAGAGAGCCCCCTTCAGAAGATGCCAAAGTTGGCCTCGTCGATGATGTCACGAACCACATCTGGCAGCTCGAGGGACCAGTCCCGAGCGCCGGTGTTCCCATACCCGCGGATGGTATGGGAATCCCCCTATAATCAAAAACAACAATTGCCAAGCAATATTCAAAATGCAGTTCTAAGAAGCATATAGGTATACAGCATGTGTGCATGTTTTCGGATTCAAACAAATATCGGGTGCCGGTGTGCTCGCCAGTGAACTACAGCGTGTGATGTGTCAGCGTGTTTGGGTGGTTCAGGGCAGATGTAGCATGCGTGCAAGTTTTAACAGATTCAAACAAATACCGGGTGTCGGTGCACTCGGAGTGAACTACAACGTGTGATGTGTCAGCGTCTTTGGGTGGTTCAGGGCAGGTACAGCATGTGTGCATGTTTTCGGATTCAAACAGATACCGGGTGCCGGTGTGCTTACGGTGAACTACAACGTGTGATGCGTCAGTATGTTCGAATGGTTCAGTACATATACGGCATGTGTGCATGTTTTCAGACTCAAGCCAATAACGGGTTCCAGTGTGTATGCAGTGAAATACAGTGTGCGCCGTGTGTTCGGGTGATTCGGGGTCAGGGCAGTGTGTGTGCATGTGTCAGTTTCAAACAGATATTAGTTGTGCGTATGTTTATGATCAACTACAGTATACACTATATCAGAGTTAAAGCAGTTAAAGAGCATAACCAACTATGACAGTTTTGCATCCTACATTGCAGAAAGTAAAGCAGAGACGGAAAGTTACCTCGGAAGCGCCGAAGGACAGGTGGGAGGTAGGCTCACGCAATAGTAGCTCGGGTGGCACGTGCCTATCAAAGCTCCTGAACTGGCGTAGTCCGTCAGGGAGCATCTCGTGAACCGCGGGCCTGTAGGTCTCCGGATCGAACGGCCGAACGCGGAGTGGCAAAGGCTCGACCTCAGGGTCCATCTCGTGCTCTGGAGGGGTCCCGCCCTGTGGAAGGTCATCCGCCATCTCGAAGAGAATGTGAAAGTGGCCGGAAGACGAAAAACGGTGCAAGAAGGTGAAAAGTCAACAAAAAGTCAAGCCCCGAGAGGGTCGGAAAAGGCCGGAAAAGCCGGAATACGAAAAAGGCACAGGTATCGAGAAAAACTCGAGGGAAACAAGCCCCGAGTGGCAAAAATCAAGAAAGAAGCACTGAAACGAAGTTTCGTTCGGTTGAAAATGTCCGAAACGCGAAGCAGATCGCGAATTGAACAACAAAATGGGAGCTAGAACGCAAGAAAAAGAGAGAATCAAGGGAGGAAAACACTCTAGAGAGAGAGGGAGGCAATTTTCGACCAAGGAGAAGTAAGAAAATAGGGTTAGAAACCCTATTTTAAAAGACTCGTGGCCAATTGACAAAACTGCCCCGATACAGGGAGTTTTTGCCGGTCGGCCACACTCTTTGCCGGTCGGCAAAATATTGTGCCGATGGAATTGTGTGATGGCCGGTGGACTGCCGGTGATACACTTTGATGGCCGGTGGACATCCGGTGGTCTCCTACAGTGATTTTGGAGCCTCCTACACCCTTTTTTGAGTTATGTGTGGGGTCCAGGGCCTTTAGTGCTCAAAACAGTGCAAAACAGTGCATTTCCAACGCTCAACCGGCCTCCGTTTTGACCTCGGGTCGTGTCTTCTGTGCGTGGCACTCGAATTCGTGCAAGGTGTATCCTTTTCGTATCCTTTTGGCTTTTACAAAACTCAAAAGTTGCCCCATGCGTATCGCATATCAATCGCACTGTCTTGTGCGCTCGCGTTGTCTAAAACGCATCGCGCGGTTTTGCGCATCTCATTGCATTTTGCATGTTCGTAATCATTTCATTACCTGCGTAGACCGCATGTCTTGCTTGCGTATACCGCATGATTGTTCAATTTCATTAATTGCGTAGACCGCATGATTGTTCACTTTCATCACCTGCGTAGACCGCATGTTTTGCTTGCGTAGACCGCATGTTCTTGTTCAATTTCATTACTTGCGTAGACCGCATGACTTGCTTGCGTAGACCGCTTGTTTGTTCAACTTCATTACTTGCGTAGACCGCATGACTTGCTTGCGTAGACCGCATGTTTGCAATCAACTTCATTACTTGCGTAGACTGCATGACTTGTTTGCGTAGACCGCATGTTTGTTCAAATTTCATCACTTGCGTAGACCGCATGTTTTACTTGCGTAGACCGCATGTTTTGCTTGCATAGACCGCATGTTTGTTCAAATTCATTACTTGCGTAGACCGCATGTTTTGTTTGCGTAGACCGCATGTTTGTTCAAATTCATTACTTGCGTAGACCGCATGTTTTGCTTGCGTAGACCGCATGTTTGTTCAAATTCATTACTTGCGTAGACCGCATGTTTTGCTTGCGTAGACCGCATGTTTGTTCAATTTCATTACTTGCGTAGACCGCATCTTTTGCTTGCGTAGACCGCATGTTTGTTCAATTTCATTACTTGTGTAGACCGCATGTTTTGTTTGCGTAGACCGCATGTTTGTTCAAATTCATTACTTGCGTAGACCGCATGTTTTGCTTGCGTAGACCGCATGTTTGTTCAATTTCATTACTTACGTAGACCGCATGTTTTGCTTGCGTAGACCGTATGTTTGTTCAATCCATTACTTGCGTAGACCGCATGTTCTACTTGCGTAGACCGCATGCTTATGTTCAATTTCATTACTTGCGTAGACCGCATGCTCATGATCAATTTCGTTGCCTACGTAGACTGCGTGCTCCACTTACATGTCTGTGCCTTCACAGCATTGATATGCTCCCCACTTGCTTTGCGTTGTCACGCATTTTCAAGTACATTAATATGTATGTTGTTAATCACATTGTACCTGTTAAGTTGTTTTCTTTGCAGGCACGGTATTGTATGTACGGTTCATTTAAGGCTGGTGCAACCAGACGAACCGCACAGGTATTGTACGGTCTAGGAGACCTTAAATCCTTGGAAGGTGCAAGACCTTTGGCGCATTGATGTGCACAGTTCGCTTGCATTGTCATGCATATCTTAAGCCGCACGTTGTTGCACATTTCAAGTTCGCTTGCATTGTTATGCATTTCTTGTGCAATATATACGGTCTAGGAGACCTTAAATCCTTGGAAGGTGCAAGACCTTTGGCGCATTGATGTGCACAGTTCGCTTGCATTGTCATGCATATCTTAAGCCGCACGTTGTTGCGCATTTCATGTTCGCTTGCATTGTTATACATTTCTTGTGCAATATATACGGTCTAGGAGACCTTAAATTCTTGGAAGGTGCAAGACCTTTGGCGCATTGATGTGCACAGTTCGCTTGCATTGTCATGCATATCTTAAGCCGTACGTTGTTACGCATTTCAAGTTCGCTTGCATTGTTATGCATTTCTTGTGCAATATATACGGTCTAGGAGACCCTAAATCCTCTGAAGGTGCAAGTCCTTCGGTGTTTGTCGTGCCCGAACGACTTTTGATAAGTTGCATTATACATGCATTTCAAGCGACTCGCGTCGTCGCATATTCAAGTTCACATGCATATCTTAAGCCGCGTGTTGTTGCGCATTCCAGGCACCATGCATCGTCATGCATTTGCATTTCAAAAACAAAAAAACAAAAAATAAAAAAAACATGCATTGTCATGCATCATCATAAATAGTTGCATTGTCATGCATCATTAGAATATAGTGCATATTGCATTGTTAGATTGCATGCATTCATTGCATCACCTTCCATCTATGGCTCGCGCCTTTCCATGTTGAGCTTGGTCTGGTATGTGCCCATACTTCTCATGTTAAAGCATAGTTCAGTGGACCGTTCTATGTTAGTCGCGGCTCGTTTGTGTACATGCCTTTCCTAGGCAAGATTTGGTTTGGCCCGCGTGCTATATCCATTGCATTGTAGTTTGCATGCATTCATTGCATCACCTCCGCCTATGGCTTGCGCCTTTCCATGTTGAGCTTGGTCTGGTATGTGCCCATACTTCTCGTATCGAAGCATAGTTCAGTAGACCGTTCTATGTGAAACATGGCTTGTATGCGTACATGCCTTGCCTAGGCAAGATTTGATTTGGCCCGCGTGCCATATCCATTCTCATTTCCCCAGCATATCTATATTACATTGTAGTGTAATTTTTGCATCCGGCATTAGGATCATTGTCCTTTCCCCAGCGGGTCGTTTCCCCACTTGTGTCAATCCCCCAATACTTGTTCTTGTGTCTGTCTACATTACTCATAGTTCAGTGGATCGTTCTATGGTAGACAGACTTGTTACCTCCATCAATCTATTTGACATAGGTGTGGTTTCGAACCGCTCACGATTGGATCATCATTCAATTGCTTTGCATATAGTTTCAATTACATTGCATCTTTATTTGCATTGCTTATACGTTGTTTTGTATATATTGCATATCCTTTTGCATTCATTTTGCATGTTATGCATGTTGCTAATAACATCGTACTTGTTGAGTTGTTTTCTTTACAGTCACGATATTGTATGTACGGTTCATTTGAGGCTGGTGCAACCAGACGAGCCGCACAGGTATTGTATCCTCCGAGTGAGACGTATCGAGAATTACATAATTCTCTTACATCCTTTCTGCATTGTAGTGTAGTTTGGTGTATGCTAGCTTAAAATTGTCGCATGTATGCTTCATTACAACTTTCTTTGCATGATCATAAGTTATGTCCGGCCCTGTGCATTGTCTTGCATCTTGCCCCCGCCTTCGGGCGCATACCTTGTTTGTCTTGCATGTTTGTCTAAGTCTTCGGCCTTGTCAAAAATGGGTCATCTCTGGGCTTTGACATTCACTCCCGTCATTGTTGTGACTTTCAAGTTCTGTCAAAGAGGGGCAACTGTAGACACCCTATTTTTTACCATCCTCAAGACTTGGACGTCACCGTTTGAACACCCGGTGATCATCCATGTTTGTGTTCGTCTTGAGTTCCCGGAGGTCTCCGCTCGCGCGCCTTGCCTCAGGATCTCTCGACTCGAATGTTTAGTGTCTGGTTTTGCACCAAACACTTGTGTTTTGCCTTGGAGGGGCAGGGAATGCCTTGTGAGGCATCCCCACACATCACCGGCCATGGCCAGAGGCCACCGGCTGGTGTTTTGTTGCCATCAGCAATGTGTACTGCCGGTCAGCACTCTTTATTGCCGGTCGGTAGTCAATTTTGTCAAAATGGCAATTTTGAGCAGCCGACTACTGTTCATCTGCTTTTGCAGATATTTTAATACAGCTGTCTTGCATTTGGCTCCCCTCCATACACGTGTATGGAGGGATCTCTCTCTTTAGAAGCTTGTCTTGTAAGCTTTACAAGACCAAAAGCTCTATAAGAGGAGCCCTCCTCTCCCTTGTTTAGGGTTAGAGATTTTAGACAGCAATATTAGGGTTTTGAGTTCTAGGGTTAGGATTGATACACATTCTATCTCTATACCTCTCTCTCATTTGGCCTTTGTGTGTGTATAAGTGTGTTTGTGTCTTACTATTGCACACAAACACATAGTGTTACACCTTTGCTTGATTCTTGAAGGATCAGAGGTTGTTCTTGGTGTTCTTGGGTGGTTTTGAGCTTGAAGAACTAGCTGGTCCACCATTTTTGAAGAAGGTCTACAAGGGTAAGAAACTAGTCCCTTTATTCCCCATTTTTGCATTGTATTTTTGCCTATCTTAGAACTGTTTTTGTGCTTATTGTATAACATAAAAAAGTTCTTTTTTTAGGCCCTCTAAATAGTTTATTTAGAGTGTTTTGTGGTTTGGAGGTGTTTGACCCCTCTTAGGCCTTGAAAGGCCCCATTTTGAGCCATTTTGAGTGAGCTCCGGGACCTTGGTGTTTGGGCCTCCTCACCACTGAAATCTTAAGGGATTTCAGACGTGAGGATGGTGCCTTGAGGTCCTAGGGAGGAGAGGGCCACCCCTTCTCCTTGTTGTTCTTGAAAAGAACCATTTTTGGCCTCTTGAGAGAGCACCTAGCTAAGCTTCATGTGGACCATGCCTTGGCTGTTATTTGTGCTTATTATGTCATAATATGCCTCTGTTTTTAATTGGTTTTGGTACACCATGCATGCTTAGCATACCTACCTTGTAATGCCATGTTTAGGCCTTAACATGCCTTAGGTTGTAAACCATTGTTCAAGCATGTTTTAGGTCTAGCTTCGTGAAGCTTTTGTGCTTATTTTGCCATGCTTGAGGTCTGTCCATAGTTGTTGGGGTTGGCCATGGCATGCATTGTATAGCCCCTTTGCATTTTTGGCTTGTTGGCCTTAAGTGCGTGAATGTGTAGCATGCATCCTTGCCTTAATTTAGTGATTTGGGACTGTTTGCCATGTTATTTCAGTCCCTTTAATATGCTTGTATGCTTGCCTTGGACACCTCTTTAATGCTTTGAAAGCTTGTGTAGCATGCTCCATGTTTTGGCATTTGTGCATGTCTTTGAATTTAGGTCATTTGGATGCCATCTAAGTGATCTTTAGGCCTTGTCTTAACATGCTAAAATTCTTTTTTTAGTCATTTAATTCATGCCATGTTTGGTCTTGCTAAGTGTAGTTCAATACTTCATTAGTTTGCTTTGAATGCTTGGGCCATTTGTTGCATGTTTAGCCTATCTTGCTTGCTTGGTTTGGCACCATGTTCTCGCATGATTTTTAGAGCTTAATGCGTGTTATTTGTCCATGTTTGTACCCTCTTGAGTGTGCTCGAGAATTGCTCTTTAATGCTTAAGTGTTGGTCCTTGTGTGCATGCATGTTTGCATGTCATTTAGCCCTCATTTCATAGCACTTTGGCCACTGTTTTAGGCCTAGTTAGGACTGCCCAAATCATGTTTAAGTCCATCTCTTTGTTTGTTGCATGTACTCCTTGTATGTTGTAACATATTGGTGAGTTGTTGCATAATTGAACTTGCATGATTGAATGAAGTCACATGTTTGTTTGCGTGCATAAACACCCACATTGTGCCTTGCATATTTGCACATTCAGGTCACATCTCACATGCTTGATATTAACATGCTTGCCTCATGTCTTGCATGATTGTTGTCTATGCCTTGCATGATTGATGTATGTTTCGCATTGCTTGTTTGCATGCTCACATTGCATGCTAGCTCCTATGTTTAGGATTGCATTGCATTGGCATGCATGCTTCACCTCTTGACCAAGTCATGATAGAGGTGGAAGCCTCTTGGTTTGATTGTGTGCATTGCATTGCATTTGACATTAAAATGTGCACACTTGGTCCCTTGGGCCATCACGCATGGAAATGCGCGATTGGTGGTCCGAGAACCAAGGAGCATGTCCCTTTGAGTCACTCACATGATAAGGAACATGTTTGGTGCATATATGGCTTGAATTGCATTGCCATGCAAAGTTCTGTCCTCTGCTGCTATCAAATAGGTTCTGCAGGCATTCTCTGCCGATCGACTTCATGGAGTGCCGACCGGCAATCAATCGGCAGCCGATGGATTCATTATGTGTCGAGGGACACCAAACCACTGCCGGTGACCATTCTACTCAGCCGGTGGTGTCTCCCAATGTCCAGAGAAGCAATTCTGAGATTTTGGCAGTCTTCAGAGGAGCAGAGCAGGGAAAACAGAGGCAGATTGGGTATGGCAGTGCACTTCCGAGCAGGACCGAGCACGCATTGCATTGAGCTCTCTTCCCGAGGCGGTTTACTGTTTTTCCTAGCTTAGTTAGTTTGTTAACTAATTAGGTAATTTGTAATAATCAATTAGCTAGGATAGTTAATTTATTATTCGATTTGTATTATTCTTTTGGTCCCTCCGAGCGAGGGTGAATTTGTAATAAGTGTGGGTGCGTGTGTGCATGTCTTCCAACCCCCATTTCTTTCTCCCTTTTTACTTACCTGCTTTTGATGGTTAGTATTAGGTCATATTTAAGTTAGCATACCTTATGCTTAGCATGCGTGCATCATTCATCAGTATTGCATGCACCAGGCTCGGTACATCACGCTAACTGCATTTGTATTTCGAATTCCAAATTGAATACGTGCATCAATTAATTGCATTTCACATGCCATGCTTAGGTTAGCCAAGCCTATTCTAAGGGCATCCTGTATGTGTTGCATTAGTCAATTTAACATGAACTAGGGCTATGCATGTTGGCTAACTAGTTTATTGTTTTGGCACGGAGTACGATGTAAGTATTTATGCTTTAGCATCTCGCATGAGTGTGAATGCTACCATGACAGCATGTTTACCATGTGGCTAGATGCTTATGTGATAAACTGTTTGAATGCCTGTGGGTGAAGGTTGGATTGTCTGAGTTGGAAAAACTCGTTGAAATCCGTATTTTAGCCTACTTGCGAGTAGCAAATTCCAAAATGTTTTTTTCAAGACAAACGGATATGTAATGTTTATTTCCAAATTCGGCAATCTAGTCTATACTTGTGTGCTGTGCGCATAACATAGTAATTCTAGGCTAATAAATGGAAGAAGAACACATAACGTTTTCAAAACGGATATCACGGTTAGTAGAGGCCGATCTTCGGATCGGGCGAGAAGGGGTGCTCATAGCTGACCTTCCCCAATCGTACCCAAGCTCCCGAGCCGAGGCAACTTTGGCAATGACGGACACGTGGCCTTTGGCACCGAGTCAGGGTTTCCTAAATTCTCCCATTTTAAAATATTTAGGTGGCGACTCTGTATCTGGCAAAGCAGTCCATGTTTGGCACTTCTTTTCAAAAAAATCTGTTTCTCAAAACGATTTGCCGGATTTGGACTCTTTGGTTCAGATTAAGAACCGTGACACAAATCGAGTCCGAACTGTAGCATGAGGCCCACAGGCGCGTCTACAGATCTGTACAGCGTATCGAGTATGACGTCACTCTTTTGGAAGAGTTACTCCACCGTAACATGTATTCATACTATATGTGCTTGGCGACCGAGTAATGATGTGAGAGAATGGATCCCTGTTTCCTCACCGTGTGAGTCTTACATGTCATTATTGATATGACTTTTATTTATGTACCCTTTTGTGACTTTTGACTATGTCATAAGGTAAGGGGTTGATGTTCTGCTACTTTGGTATGTTGCATGCGGTCATGTATGATTCGGCCTTAAGGGACATCACTGGGAAAGTGGTCAATCCTAAACTAAATGGCATGAGGGCAAAGGGAAGATCATCTAGTATTACACCACTGTTGTATATTTACTGCCGGCAACTCACATCGCTCTGTATGAGAGGCGGATTGAGTGTGAATATATTGCAAGAATTGAGAGGGTCAAACATGCTCTTTTTGAGGGATTAGAGATGTTTTTTGGACCGGTGTAATTAGATGGGTCTGGGGTATATGAGACACTATTTCTGTTCTTTTTGGGTTGATGTCTCTATGCTGGCTCATTTTGAGTTTCTAGTACAGAGCTCCCACATACAGGTGTTCTCAGTAGTTGCACGGTGCAGTGGCTAGTATGAGATTGTGAAATGAGAAGAGAAGGAAATTTAAATGGTTGATCTTGTGATGTTTTGGTTAATATGATGAGTTGATGCTATTAAAAGTTGGTTGTGAAGTTTAAAATGAAAATTCCTAATTTTTATTTGATGGTTATGTAGTACGAAAAAGATTTAATGTTTATGAATAGTTAAGCTAGGTATTCTAATTGAACAGGTGTTTTTTATTGAGCTAATATAACATGTTTATGGTGGTTGAAATAAAAATCCCTTTTATGAGAATTGAAAAGAAAAAAAAAAGATGATTTTTTTTAATAAATATTGAAGCATGCTGATTTTTTTTATTTTTATTTTTTTTGTGAATAAGAATAAGAATTGTGAAATGGGAAGAGAAGGAAATTTAAATAGTTGATCTTGTCATGTCTTGGTTAATATGATGAATTGATGCTATTAAAAGTTAATTGTGAAGTTTAAAATGCACCAGCCATTGCATTTTCCTTCACCTTGCCTGATTTAGTAGATCCTGTTACAGAGAGCAGATAATACATCCTATTAATAACAAAGGAAGTAAATCATCTGTTGTGGAACAATGACCCACAATATGTGGCCTTTCATCACTCAACCCACAATATGAGACCTCAACACACAGGTGATAATACACCCTATCAATGACAAATAGAAGTGAACTCTCTGCTGTAGAAAAGCAACCCTCAATATATGACCTCCCATCACTCAACCCACAATAAAAGACCTCACTATAAAACATCATTATCCAGCAGCCTGCAAAATAAAGTACACATACAAATATACGTGGACAATTAAGCAATAATGCACTCTCAATATGGCCAGTGAAAGGTGTATTTTAATGTTCTATTAACACTCAGCCCTCTATGAATTGGTATAACCCTCCACCCTGCTCCTTGATGCCTACACATTAGCAAACAGTTAGAAACGCTCAATGTATCCTCACAATCACTCAACCCACATTTAAGGAACTCCCATCCCTTTTCTAACAGTTACCATAGGAGTGGAGCTTGTCTTCAAAATTGAATTTTGGAGCTTCCATGTATCAAGGAACCACCTGTCACTTGGATGGCCTTTCAAGTTAGTAACAGATAACATATGGAACCTAACCATATCAATAATATGCTTAACAACCACTTCCTCAGGGAGGAATTCATCATTAAAAAACCTGTTATTCCTGGCCAACCAAAGTTGACGAACCGTACAAGTAAAAACCAGCCTGGATATAATAGACCCAAGGGACTTACAGGCCAAGAGACATTGATCTTAGCTTTCACAGCGTTCCACACTCTGTCAGAGAAGGGACCACTACAACAAAATGGTTCTTTAATGAAACAATCACTGTCTCCAATAGTGAAATTTTCGTCACCAAATTGATCTGCGACGAAATAATTTTGTCACCACATTCGTTGTCTATTGCTCGTCGCTAAAAATACCTGGTGACAATTTTATTTTGTCCCCTATTATTGATATTTGGTGACAAAACATTTCGTCGCTAAATGTTAAATATTTTGTCACCTATAACGTCAATTTCGTCACTAAAATTAAATAAAATTTTATTCTATTTATTTTGAGTAACGAAATATTTCATAACTAAAAATAGTGATAGAATTTTTAGTGATGAAAATATCCATCACGAAAAGACGCAAAAAAAAAATGCCCCTTCGGTGACAAAAATTTTTATCAAAAAGTCTTTCAATTTAGTGACGAAATACTGAAATGTAAATTTTTGCAATTATATATATTTTTTCAACAAACAATCCCTGTGCATTTTAATAATCTATTCAATAAAATATCTAATACAAAATTTTTTGATTCATAGGAAATTTAAAGGAAACAAGAGTTCAAAGAGTCAACTACAACAAACCAGAGGGCTAGTCCCTCATATATAACACTAACTCCAGCCATGTCATCTATAATTGAGGATCTAACTTCATCTGGAAGGTTTTCATGCTCATCATGAACTACTCCCATGTTGGCTAATTGATCATCAACTTTGTTACCCTCACGCAGAGTGCGGCCAAAAGAGCAATTGCACCTTTGCAGCAAAAACTTAGCATCTTCAATGAGGGCCTTGTAAGGTGAGTTTTGATTTAGGCCATGTAGGATTTGGTTGATGGCCTGCTTTGAATCTGATTCGATTTTCACATCTTTAGTACCTTTTTGCAAAAGGATGGTGAGTCCCCTATAGATGGCTCGTAGCTCCATCTCCAAGCTTGTGCAATGTCCTATCTTGCCATAGTAGCCCCATAACCAAGTACCTGCTACATCTCGTAGCAGTCCCCCATATCTTTCTTGTCCTGGGACTCCCTTTGAGCAGCCGTCAGTATTCAATTTAAGCTTACCTGCATCTAATACAAATCAATATAAAATTAAACTGTTTATTTTCATAAAACAACAAAAGCAAAATACATGTCTCATAATATCAATAAATTAATATATAACATCCAAACTGTAATATCTATTCTAGTAAAATCAGAAACTACAACACAATCAAAATAATTAGCACCCTTTAGGCTCCTTGTGGGCTAGGTTTGGGAATAGAATCATGTAAGAGAGTACTTTGAATTGTGATGCTAAAGTTAATGTCATTGTTGTCAGTCATGTTTGGAAGTGGCCCTCTGCGAATACTTTGGATGTTAAGGAATTAATTGAGAACACTCCATCTTCTCTTAGTCCTAATCATAGGCTTGATTATGTTATTTGAACCCCTTCAAAATTTTGGCGCCATCCAAAAAAATTGGAGGGAAAACCTTTAGTGACGAAATTTAATTTTTCCTCATCTAAAAAGAAGTATTTATTGACGACAATAAATTTCGACACCTATTATTTTTACTTTTTTATTATGTGACAAAATTTTATAATTCGTCACCGACTATTCTTATTTAGTGACGAAATTTATTTTCTTCAGTATTTTTTGTCACCATAGGTTACTTAGAGAGTTAATTAACTTGTTTTTTGTTCTGAGAGAGAGAGAGAGAGAGAGAGAGAGAGAGAGAGAGAGAGAGGGGGAAACTAATAAACAAAAAAACAAGGGAAAAAAGGTTAGTAGTCTATTTTTTTTCATTACCGCCCCATATGTCAAAATTTTCGCTCTAAAATTAGTGACAAAATAATTTCTTCACTAAAAAGTCTCAAAATATTCATTAATGAGAAAAATATATTTCTCACCAAATGATCTTAAAATATTTAAAATTAATTTTCTCAAAAAAAAAAAATGTATATATATAAAATTATTGGTGACGAAAATATATTCCTCACTAATAATTTTATAATTGGTGACAAATTGTTTTCTCACCAAAAGTCTCAAAATTTTGGCACCACCAAAACAAAATTAGCAGGAAAGCCTTTGGTGGCGAAACTTAATTTTTCCTCATGTAAAAAGAAGTATTTGTTGACGAAAATAAATTTCGTCACCTATTATTTTTATTTTTTTTATTATGTGACAAAATTTTATAATTCGTCATGGATTATTTTTATTTAGTGACGAAATTTATTTTCTTCACTATTTTTCATCACCATAGGTTACTTTTGTTGTAGTGAAATCATCGTATCATGTTTAATTATTAACACATTTGTGTTAATGGTAAATATGATTTTGAAAATAAATTATTAATACAATTGTGATCTGATCAAGTGGCTATCGATATTCAATCAACGTGATACTTTTGCATGGTTAAAGTGCTCGACGAACCCTCAACATTGAACGGTTTAGATCATCGATATGGACTTCGTGGTAGCCCCACGGAGGCCTACCAGTACTCTCTAGTTGATTTTCCCAACTAGAGAGAAGCTTCTCCCTTTGACAAGAATGTCAAACAGATAATATGTCAAAAAGGAATATTACACCTCGTTTTTCAGAAGATTATGCGATGGTATTGAAGCTATACTTCACATTATTTATTACATGTGATGTGCTAACAAATAATTAAACTTGTTTTTTGGTGCCAACTTAATTTGAATTGTTCAGTTTTGTTTTAATGTTTTATGCACTCACATTCTTTAATAATGTTCATCATTCGCTATATTCTTTGATTTTCATCAATAAACAATTTTTTACTAATAAAGAAAATAATTTATTGCATAACACTTGTCATATTCTCTCTTAAAATAACACAAAAATGCTAATTTTCACTGTTTTAACCAATAAAAAATATAAAGTAAAACATTACATGAATTTTCCTTTTTTAGAACACTAGATAATTTTGTCTCAGTTCACTTCGAGTGCACAACACCAATTCACAATAGGATCTCAGTACCAATTATAAATAAAAAGTATCTCACCTTGTCGTCTTTCTATCATCCGTCCTATATAAACCCTACATTAGACATGAGTTTCAGAGATAAGAGGAAACAAAAGTAATCTCTCTCTCTCTCTCTCTAACTTTGTAAAGTTTTTAGAAAGGTCTCTCTCACCTAATCTGTAACTTCTTGTGTTTGGTTAATAAAAATAAGGAATGATTTGGAATGGAAAAAAGAAAAAGTAGGTAGAATGTGAATGAAATATAACTATATTTCACTTACGTTTCACAATATCTTTTTCCAATTGTTTTTCAAAAATTCCTCCCAAAATCTATAAATCAAATACAGCCATAGAGGAGTGGGGTGGGAGGATACATATTCCATCTGCTTTATTAGTGTTCGTATCTTTTCTTCTTGGATTAATTTAATTTATTCTTTGAATATACATTTAATTCATCAAATCCTTTTTATTTGTTTAGGTGTTGGAGAATGGATTTAAGAGTGGATATGGGACATTATTGCTTTGGGAAGGTGCTCTCTCACATGGATATTACCCACACCTTGGAGATACCAAACGCGGCAAATTATTTACCTGGTCACAATAGAGCCAACATGTTTGTGTGGGATAATAGTGGAAGACCTTGGAACCTTCACATGATAATAAGGAGAGATCAGAGAAAGGCCTTGAGACGAGAAGAATGGCTTCGTTTAGTAAGGGAAAATGAACTGGAGGAGGGTGAAACAGTGACGTTTTACTACATTCCTGCTCGCAATTCATACACTGTGGAATTTGAAGGCGCTAACCGCATCCGGACTCTGCAGCTCTTTCCTCTTAACTAAGACAAGGACTCAAGGAGGGACCTGCAACAAGAACATGCTTTTATTTTTAGTTTATGTAACATGATGTATGTGTGCTTTTTCTTCTTCTTCTTCTTCTTCTTCTTCTTCTTCTTTTTAAAAAAAATAAAAAAAATCCAAGTGCTAGAAGATTGATGTCAACAAGAACATGCTTTTATTTTTAGTTTATGTAACATGATGTATGTGTGCTTTTTCTTCTTCTTCTTCTTCTTCTTCTTCTTTTTAAAAAAAATAAAAAAAATCCAAGTGCTAGAAGATTGATGTCAGTTCTTGTTGATGAGTCCGACCAATTACTATATTATCAATCAATGAATCTGCTTGTGTTATTATTATATAATGAAACAGGAGTTGACTTGGAAGCTCGAAGAACAAAGGAGGCATCATTACCGTTGAGCTCAGGTCTCAAGGGAGGCATGCAAGGTGGTTTAGAACAGACGTCAGAAGATTGTGGAAGTAGAGGGGATGATCATCTGATGGATTTGTGTGGGCCTATAAAAAGTCTCAGTGGAAATGAATTAGCTAGGCCTGGGATTAATTTGGAAGTGGTATTTGGTAAAGCCCATATAGTAGATGTAGGTATTGGGCCAGCTCTTATTAATGAGGTTTGTGATAATCCAATCTGGCTAGAGGCATCAGGTGTGCAGTAAATGGGCCAAGGAAAGTAGCCCATTTGGAGATTTGTTCAACTCATGGCCCAGATTAAGGCAAAGCCAAGATGAAAATGGGGATTTAAATGGTGATCAAATTCAGTTAAGGAATAAAAGAAAGATCAAGAAAAATCATGTGTATTTTTAATCCTGAGATTTTTGTATCCAAGAACTGCGGTTGTTCTAGAAGTTTCATTCTATTATAAGGTACTATTTATCTTAGAATTGAATGTGTAATTGGTAATATTTATGCACCCAGTGAGGTAGTTGGTAAGAGGAATTTATGGGGTGTGTTGAGTACTCTAAAAAGCTCATTCCCTAAACCTTGGTGTTTAGGAGGGGATTTTAATGAGATCAAATCAGCAGGGGGAATAAAGGGCTGTGTAAGAAGGGACGGGCATGTCTGATTTTGTTAATAATTTGGGACTGATAGACACTCCAATGCTAGGTTGGCAATACACGGAGAGATTCTTGAAGCTGGAGTCAGATTGATAGGTTCTTGATGAATTCAGAGTGGTTTAAATTAAATTATGGGGGTTACCTAGATTGCCCTTAGATCATAGTCCCATTTTATTAATAGAGGATGAAAAGAATTGGGGTCCTAAATCTTTTAGATTCATAAATGCTTGGGTTCTTCATCATGGGTTTCTAAATGAAGTTAAACAAACGTGATTGAGACCTCCACTTTCCCTCCACCCCCCACACATGTGGGGGTTGGTTATTGGAAGAAGAAAAAAAAAAAATACCTGGCCAATCAAACTCCACTGGGATCCTGTGGATCTGAAACATTTTTGGAAGTTAAAAGAGTAGGGGAGACTACAAAAGCGAAGGGATTGGCTGGATATGTTATCATGGCAAAACTAAGTGCACTGAAGCTGGCTTTAAAAAAATGGAATGTTGAAGTATTTGGGAATTTGGATTCTAAGTTGAAAGGGGTTGACGAGAAGCTACATGTGACGATCCCACCATATGTAATTTTTGGCATTTAATTAATTAAGGAGATTCGGATTTTTATTAGTTATTATTTTGATGTAATTTGGGAGTTATAAGAATTATTCAGTCTGATTTGTATATGATTTGATTAAGGATTTATTTTGGAATTAGAAATTAAAAGCCTAAATGGCTTAAAAAGGTGAAATTGATGAGTTGAATCGGTTCAATTTCGAGTATTAGATTATATGGGAGTTTAATTAAGTATTTGATTCAGTTTAGTAAGATTAAGATTTGATAAATTTTATCCGAATGGAAGTTAATTAAGTTATGAGAATTGTGAATTAAGATTATTATGGATTAAATTTATTTATGAGGTGTTCAATTTGAGTATATAATTTATTGGTAGAGATTTTGAGCTTTATCTGAAATTGAAGGCCTCAAGCATTTGGGAAACCAAAATTGATGATAGAAATAAGTAGATTAATTAAATTAAGTGGGATTTGTGATTAGTTATGATTGATTTAATTATGTGCTAATTAAGATCAATTAAGACTAAGTGTTGCTTAATTAAATTAATTTTGATCATAAATAAATTGTAGAATGATCTAGAATTGGAGGTGTATATGGGTGTGTGTGTACTGAGAAGATCTGGGTGTTGAGAAGGCTGCGCGTGTGTGTTTTCTCATTGTATATACATAATACATTATACTCCTATTCATTCTTTAACATTCAGGGGAGAGAGAGTGATTGAGCCGAAAGAGAAGAAAACCAAGAGAGAGAGATAGAGAAAGAGAGAGACCAACTCTAGAGAGAGAGACCAACTCTAGAGAGAGAGTGAGTTCCAAAATCGTGAAGAGAAGAAGAGAATTGAGCTCAAGGAAGAATCAAAGAAGGAGAGTGTAGAAAGGAAGGGAAAATTTGAGGAAATCATCAAGGAACTCATCAATTGAATAACTTCATGCAAGATTTCTCCATCTTCTCATGTCTTGATCTTGTTTTGCATGGACCCACATACTAGAACTTGTATTTTGGGTTTTGTATAGAAGTTTATGGAATTTTGTAACCTAGGGTTTGAGATTGATGAGTTCATGCATATATCTTGTGTTTCGTCCTTGAATTCATGCATTTTTCACGATTTTATGAGAGAAATCATGTATCAATATTGTTTTGTAAGATCAATTGCATATGTATTTGAAGATTCAAGAAAGTTTCATCATATTTAAAATGGCGAATGAAAAATTTTGTAAATTTGTTTTTGTTTTGAATCTTGAATAAAGCTTTCAATGAAGGTTATCTAACAAGTTTTTGGAACCTTATGACTCATTTTATGAAAGGAATTTGAAGTTTGTTGATGATTTTTTAAAGATAAGTTTTCATGTTAAATTTACAAATTAGAAAACTTGGAGATTGTTTTGAATCTTGAATTATTCTCTCAATTGAAGTTATTTTACTAATTTTTGGAGCTTTGGGCCTCTATTGAGGTTGATTAATTTGAGTTTGAGAAGATTATTTTGAAGATGAGTTTTATGTTCAAATTTACAAAGTAGAAATCATTAAATTAGGCTTGATTCATGGATTAAGTTTTCAATTGGCCATGTTTTTCATATTTTGCTTGCATTCGAGACCCTTGGGACATCTAAACTTGCATCTTAGCACTCTAAGAGCATGTTAGCAATGTTTTGAGCCCGGCATCAGGTTGAAGTCGTTTATAGCATTGTTTATGTACTAAGTCTTCGAGTACATGCTATGTGTGATATGTAGGTCTTGCGCCAAGCGTTGAGCCGTCTATTTAGAGGTCTTCTCTTCTTTTCTCCTTCTAAGGTAGGGATTTCTAATTTTCCTTCAATACTCTCATTTGTAGATAGATTTGTGGTATTTTCCTTATACAAATTCAAAATCTATATTTTAAGTATATTGTGACAAATCATAAGATTTGGGGGTTTAGGGTTTGAAGTGTTGGGGTTTACTTGTTGGGTTATGAATTTAGGTGTATAATTAATAGAAGAGTTGGAATAAAAACTGTTTTTGTGAAAAGCTTTAATTTCTCTTAAAAACCTTAGTTTGGCTCATGAACATGGTTGATGGTTTTGCTTAAATTGAAAGTAGTATCATGAAATTGAGGGCTTAAATTGCACATATTCATGGTTAATTGAACCTTGATGGTGTTTGGAAAAATTCATGTAAAAATTACGATTGACTCTTGTTGCTAATAATCTAAGTTGTGTTATGAAATGAGACTGAAATTGAGAACATTCAATTGTGAATTGTATTGATGATATGAAAGTTGTGATGAAATGATGAAGTGGAAATTTAAGGCAATGAGTTGGGTTGTGTTATATTGAGCTGTGAATTGAGCATCCCCGCTCGCCCGATCAAAGATCGGTCTCTACTAATCATGATGTGACTCTTATTTACATTATATGCTCTTGTTCCGATTTATTAGGCTATTTTACTATGTGATGCACACAAGTATAGACTAATTTGCAAAAGTTGAAACATTTTGATTTTATGTTTGTTTTGAAAAAGTGTTTTGACTATGTAACCACTTAAAAAGGCGATATCATAGGTACATTCATCAAATTATCCCAAATTAAGCAATTAGCCTTCATCCACAGGCATTCAAAACAGGTATATCATTTAAGCACTTAGCCTCATGGTATTATGCTTGATATGGCAACAATCGCACGCATGCAATATGCTAAAGCAAAAACCACTCACCTAGTACTTTGAGGTAAGCCAAAAGAAATAAAAGAGTTAGAAAAAAAAAATGCACGATCCTACGGATGCAAAATAACTAATGCAACGCATGCAATATGTAATTAATAGGCTCACCTACTAACATAGCATGTGAATCAATTCAAGGCATGCGGTCTAAGCACGTATTCAAAGAATTTTTAGCAATAACAATGCTTTGCTAGAATGATAAGCCAAATCTCATGCATGCAAGACTAATTAATGCAATCATGGGAAATGATAAAAGAAACATGATGTTCTAAACTAACCATCATTAGCGAGTAAATAAAAGGGAGAAAGACGTGAGGTTGGAAGACATACACATTATTACAATCGTGCCATCGTGCATGAGGGTCCGAATAAACTAACTAGCTAACTAATTACTACGAATTAACTATTACAAACCAAATTAAATAAACTAATTATGCTAGCTAATTATTACAAATTGGATTTAACTAATTAATTACACTAACTAATTCATTACAAAGTAGAATTAACTAATTAATTATAACACGAATACAACCAAAAGAAATTAAGCTAAGTAAGTAACTACTCTAACTAATTAGCCCCGGGAAGTGAGGAATGCTCATGCATGCACGCGGATTTTCACTTGAAAAAGTCCCCTATTTTGCTACAGAATACCTCTGTTGTACAGTTAGAAAATTGCACTATTTTTTTACCCCAACCTTTGCTCTATTATGTGCCAAAAAAGGCACTGCTTGGTTTGACAAGAGTGGCCGGCAAGCTAGAAGTGATGGTTGGCCAGCCATTAAAAGTAGCTTGCTACCCAGTAAAAGTAGCCTGCCGGCCACTAATGTTTGGTTCCTCCTACTGCAACAGAAAGCAAACAGAGCACACATAGAGTATTCTTAGGGGATGTTTGTCCACTCTACCTCTCCTTATCATCAAACAACTCAAAGGAGGGGTAGGCTTGATTCGCAAGCCATCAATCGATGCAATTTCATTGCGTGATGACTTATGAACCAAGGGACACAATTTCAGTAAATGGTAAGGGAAGACCAACAAAACCTTTTCCCTATCATGGATTGATCAAGGGAAGTGGTTGACCTTGGAAACTTGAACCATTTCATCACTAGAAAGTATGAAATGACCCAAGTTTCCATGTGTTCAATTAACGTCCGATTGAACACCAAATTTCTTTATTATCTTGCATGTCTTTTAGTCCCAATTTTATTACTCCATTTTAATTACCATCCATTCATTAGTCAATTAAATCCAATAATGAGCTTTAAGTCCACTAATGGAAATAAGCATCAAACAAAGAGTTGTTTTGGACATGAAAGAGATACCATGCTGTTGGTAATGAACCCCCAAAGGGATTAAACCATTAAGCACAATACCTCTATCTCAAGCTTAAACAAGCAATTGGTTTGAAACAACTTTCAAGGCAACAAAAGGAGCCAAGAAATGAGAGAAGTGCAGAAGTGATTAGAGATGAATACAAGTATAGGAAGCAAGAAATAAACATTATCAACTCAAATAGGTTGGTGGCTAAGGCTTAAACCACCAAGCCTATGAGGACCATTACACTACAAGCCTACAATACAAAGCATAAATGGAATAAACACACAAAAAAGTCCTAAAATAGGTTAAAATAGTGTTGGAATTGAAGTCAAAAGAGCTAAAAGAGTAAGCTACAACATGGAGCAATTTAAGCTAGTAAGCAAGCACAAGGAGGGAAGGCTACCCCCTCCATTTTTGGGACTTCAAAACATGATTTTTAGCCTCTGGTAAACTCTGAAAACCAATGGTAAAAAGCTCAAAGAAAGTTGATAAAAATGTGGGAAACACAAGGGCAAAAGCCTATGAAACAAGGTTTAAAGAAGAGTGATCCACCCTTTTACCTTTAATGGCTTTAAACCATAAGTTTTAGCCCAAAAATTCAGTGTAAAAACAGTCTAACAACAATAGACAAAATGGCAAATAAAGAAAGGGAACAAGCTAAGAAGTATACCTCCTGAAGAGAGGTACCCTTTTTGAGTTACAAACCAACCATTCCACACGCTCAAGAGCTAAATGTAAGCTGAAAAACACCTCAGCAAAAATACCTCAAGGTTTGGTTTAGAGTGTCTAGGCAAAGAGTGAAGAACTTGCAAGAGAGAGAGAGAATTGTAGAGAGAGAGAAATATTTTTTGCTCCCAAATTTTCTAACCCTCTAAAATATGAGAGAGGGTCCTCTATATATAGAACAAAGTAAGACCACCTCAGAAATATCTATACAGACACGTATGGAATGGTGCATGCATCCGTGGAAATAGCTGGCACAACTAGCAAAAAGATCTGAAAAAACACACAAGTGGCCGGCAGGCCACACTAGTGGGTCTGTAGGTCCCAGGATGTTTAGACTTGAAAAATTGCTATTTTGGTCCAAAAACAAGACACAAGGTTTGTAGGGTTTTGAGGTTCAAAGCTGAGGCTTTCCGCTGAGGACTTTGAGCATTTGACAAGCATATACAAATTCATCATTGGGTGCGCAACCGGTGGTGCCCAAGTTATAAGGGCGGTAAAAAATGAGGTGTCTACTGTTAATATTTCTTACATAATTAAAAAAAAAATTAAAATATGGTCACGTGCAAATCAAAGGGTAATACGGTCATTTTCTCATCCAAGTAACGCTGTTTGTATGAACTTAACAGATTGGGTGAATCTTAATAATAGTTTCAAAAGCAAGGGAGGTTAGTGTAATTCTAGAAACTACAGAGAAGGTCTTTGTAATTATTAAATATCTCAGAAGAGATAAGTGTAATTTACCCTATATTTTAGACAATTTTTCAATACTAACAACAGTTCTGATGGTTATTTTAAAAAAATTTCTTTATATAGTCACAAAAAGTAAATTTAGGGTAAACTACCAATAGGCCCTAATAGTTAGACTTAATTCCCATCAAGTCCTATTGAAAATAAGTCTTGGTAAAATTGTCATTAAAAATAATTTTTTTGTGACAATTTTTTATATATGTCGCTAAAAATTGATAATTAGTGATTTTTTTTTATCATGATTTTTATAAATTGTCACTAAAACTTACAATTGGTGACTTTTTTTATGATAAATTTTTTACATAGGATCTATTAGATAATAAGTCTACTTATTAGGACCTACATGTAAGTATCTCGTAAATTTAAGTGCACAATGAATTTTCACAAAAGTATAAATATGAATTCCACATACGATGGACACTATATACATAAAACTCATATTTTATCTTATATCTATTTTTATTTCATGAAACTTTTTTGTACTTAATACCGCTAATTAATAAAAGTACATTTTGTTTATAGTACAAAGTTCATGAACATAGAGCAAATGGGTCTTATTTTGACAAGGGATGGCTTCTCTCAAGTTCATATTAGATTGGAGAGTGTTATTAGTCTTCTGTGGGTCCGTTAAAGATCCTGTATCGATAATCTAAATTGTTCAATTTGTATGACTCATTGAGTACTTTATTTTTGTAAAAAAATCATGTTAATCGGATACCAATAGCTACTTAATCAGATCACATTCGTGTTAATGATAAATATAATTTTGAAAATAAATTATTGATACAAATATGATATAATCAAGTGGTTTTCGATATCCAATCAAAATAAGTTTTGCATGGTTAAAATACTCGATGAGCTCTACATATTGACGATTCGAATCATTGATGCGGATTTCTTGATAGACCCCACGAAGGCTCAACAGTACTCTCCAAGTGGTTTTCCCAATTAAAGAGAGAATCTTATCCCATTGACAAAAATGTCAAAAAGGAATATTACACCTTATTTTTCAAAAGATTATGTGTTGGTATTGAAACTATACTTCACATTATTTATTACATGTGATGGGCTAACAAATAATTAGCCTTATTTTTTGGTACTAACCTAATTTGGATTGTTCAGTTTTGCTTTACGCTATATTTGGTTATGAGATTTGGGAAGAGATTTAGAAAAGAAAAAAAAAAGTAGATGAAATATGAATAAAATATACCTACATTTCATCTAGTTTCACACACATTTTTTTCCTGGAAAATGCATGAGACCCCCAGTGGGGGTGCTGGGGTCTCTTCCTATTGGCCAAAAAAACTTTTTTTTTTTTTTTTTTTTGATTTTCAGGCAATGGCAACGCGCCACATCACTTGGGTGCCACTGGGGGTCGGAAACATCACCGTTTTTTCCCTTTTCCAAATCTCTTTTCAAATTTCCAACCCAACACAGTGTTAATATTTTATGTACTCACCTTCTTTATTAATGTCCATCATTTGTTATATTCTTTGATTTTCATCAATAAATATCTCTTTTTACTAATAAAAAAATAATTTATTACATCACACTTGTCATGTTCTCTCTTAAAATAACACAAAAATACTGGGTGTGTTTGGTTTGTGTTATATAATAAATTTTCAATTTTTTTTTTTTGGAGAGAGAGAGTTTAGAAATTTTTTTAGTTTGTTTGGTTGTGTATTTTGAAAATAGTTTTGGAGTTTGGGATAGGGGTGCGACTTGGGCGGGCTCAACTTGAGTAACCCGAACCCAGCCCGAATTTTTTTAGGGTTTGGACAAGATGTTTTCAAATTCGGTATGGGCTTTGGCAAAAATTCAAAAGCCTGAATTAAATTTGGGCGGACTGGGGCAAAGACGTCAAACAACCCGAGCAACCTGAAACCCGAATTATATATATATATATATATAGATATAAAAATAGGGATGTGATTGAGACCCCCTCCAATCACCACCCCCCCACACACATGGCGGGTGGTGATTGGAGGAGAAGGAAAAAAAGAAAAAGAAAAAAGAAAAAATGGCCAATAAAAAGGAGAGGGCGTCAAAAGGGGTGAGGGGAAAGGGGGTCCGAATCATTTTTTATAAAAATATTAAATATACATATAAATTATTAGTCGTTACATGATATTAAAGTAATTTAGATTATTAAATTATATTGAATATATATTATATATACAAATAATATAAAATCTTAATTTTTATTTTTTATTTTTTATTTTCACTCATAAATTGTAAAGACTACTATATCAATATTTCTCTTACATTATATAAATTATTTGTTTTGATGGTATTAATGATTTTCTATAAAAAAAAAATGTAAATAGAGTCAAATTTTAATAATTTAATAATGTAACTACAAAAAAAAAAATGAAATTCATTTACAATTCGGGAAATTCGGATAACTCGGGTCGGGCTTGTATAGGTAATCTCGGGTTACAATTCGGGCCTGGTTGGGCCTGAGCAGGTCTCAGCATAACTTGGGTTGGGTTTGGATAACCTTCTAAGCAAACCGAACCTGCCCGAGTTACACCCCTAGTTTGAGATGATTTGATATTTTGTTGTAATTGAATAGATGTGTGTGAAAGAAAAAGTAATTGGGAATGAGAGAGGAGAGAGAAAAAGTGATTAATTGATGTGTAATAGAGATAAGTAATTTTGAAATTTTTTTTAAAAAATTTGTAACCAAACGTGTTTTTGGAAATTTTCTTCCAAAAAACATGTTTTAAAACACAAACCAAACACACCCACTGGGTTCGTTTGGGAAGTAGGTTGGCTTTTTGATTCTATGGCTAAACAGATTCGTTTGGGAAGAACTTTTGACTTTTTTGGCTTTTTAAAGAATATAATGATTACGGATTAGATGTGATGTTTTGTCTTATTAAGCTAAAAAGTCTATTTTGTTTTTTGTGACTATTTTAACCAAAAAAGCCTGGCTTGTTTCTTTCCAAACCGGGGCTAAATTTTACGATGCTTTTTCCTTCCCAAACCGGGGCTAAATTTCGCGATTAAAGTAAAACATTACATGAATTTTCCATTTTACGTACACTAGATAATTTTGTCTCAATTCACTTTGGTCATGTTAGTTTGGCGGATTAGATTAAATAGGATTGTTAGTGAAGGAATGATTAGTAAAAAGATTGTTAATGTAGGGATTATTAGTAAGAGGATAAAATAAAAATATATTTGTTTTAATGATAGTATCGGAGATAATTAGTGATAAGATTGTTAAATTACTTTTATATAAAATAACAAAAAAATATCAAAAAATTCTAAAGAAAATATAAAAAAATTTACAAACACACTTGGGTAAAAGAAGAGAGGAAAAGAAAAAAAAAAAAGAAAAAAAAAAGGTACTTGAACACTCAGTTGTGGGATTGATTTTTCAATCCTACCTCCATTCAAGGCAACCTAATCCCACTACTGTATCAGCATGTTTGTTTCGACACACTAGATAAGGGGGTGAGCTTCATAGTTCTGAAACTATTTATTTGGATAGGACATACATTTTATGTTTATTTAAGATATTATAGAGAAAGTTAAATACTCAAATGACTATTTTATCTTTTTTAATTATTTATTAAATAATTGTAATATTAAATATATCTTTAATATTTTATTTATTTTTAGCTAGATTAAATAAAAATTTATTTTATTTTATTTTTTACCCAATTAAATAATTTTTTAAAATTAAATAAATAAAATATCAATAAAAATATATGCTATTTTTAATTAAAATTTTAAATAAATTTATCTAAAAAAATAATAATAGTTAAATAAACATCTATTAAAATTTAAATAATGAAATTAAACAAATTATCAACAAAATTTTAAAATAAAATATCTATAAAAAATTATTTTAAAAAATTAAATAAATAAAACATCAATAAAAATTAAATAAAATTATTTTATTTTTAAATTGAGACTACTTTATTAGGTATAATTAATATCATGAGGAAAAAGATATTTAATATTGAGGATCAACAATGTAATTTGATAACCTAATCTCATGGGATGAGTTATCCCATGATTTGTGGCCCACCCCCCATGGGATACAATAGTCTCACAAATTTGAAATTAATAGTCCAGATGGACTATTAATTCGGTATAAAAAATTTGAAACAAACAACGAATTATTAATCTAAATGAACTATTAATCTATTCCCATCATTCAATTTCACCTAACAAACATGCTCTATACCAATTCCCTTGGAGAAACAAATTCAAAAGCCAATAAACCAACCAAACAAAATATTTGTAGAGTCCACTTTAATCCTAATCCAATCCCACCCATAAATCAGCAAAACAAACATAATCGTAGAGTGCATAGCACCAATTCACAATAGCATCTCAGTCCCAATAATAAATAAAAAATATCTCACCTTGTGGTCTTTACATAATTATTATCTCACCTTGTCGTCTTTCTATCATCCGTCTCGATATAAATACTACATTAGACATGAATTTCAGAGATGAGGAAGTAAAAGTAATCTCTCTCTCTCTCTCTCTCTCTCTCAAATTTTATGAAGTTTTTAGAAACGTCTCTCTCACCTAATCTGTAACTTATTAGATTGTGTTTAGTTAATGAATTTAAAAAGTAATTTAGAACAAAAAAATAAAAATAAAAATAAAAATAAAAATGAAATATAATTATATTTTATTTATTTTAGAAAAAAAATGATTTCAGGTGATTTTAATATTAAGTTAAAGTAGGTCCCAACTACTGATTGAGGTGAGATCAAATGTATTTAGGTTCTTTATAATAAAATCTTTACACCACAAAAAGTATGACAAAAAATATTAAGAATTAAATGAGAAATTATTTTATAAAATTAGCCTTATGAATAAGTTATTGAGAATAGTGTGTAACTACCTATCTCACATTGATTGTAAATTAAAGTATTAATTGGGTATTTAAATCTCAAATTTTTTTTAAGGACATAGCCCCTTTGGGGCATCTAAATTTTCCGAACGAAGGGAGTTATGGATGTTTCAAGAATAGACTTGGGCTAAAACTATGGTCTAAGTTGATTATGCAAAAATTGTCATACATGCGCGTGCGTCGCCTACCCGGGCCTAGTTTGTGGGTCTTGGATCTCGGGACTTGGGTTGATGGTCCACCAACCTAATCTTCTTGGGTTAAGTTTGTTAAGTAGCTGTTGTTATATATACACACACAAGTGTGTATTATTTTTCATCAGTTTTGTGTATTACTTTATCAGTTTTGTAGGAGTAATTGAGCAGTTTTGACTGCATTTGTTACCAACCTTCATGGCTGGGAGGCTCCTCCTCTCTCTCCTATTGTGTATAAAAGGAGACCAATCTCTTTGATGTTCTTCACAGAAATTCTTTGCTCTCAAGTGATAGTTAGTCTGCTTCTATATTATTCTTTCTGTATGAGAGAGTACTGCCATTATCAGTCTGTCGGAGCAAAACAGAAGGTGTTTCTGTATTAGCGGGTTCTAACCATCGCATTTTGGGAGACAGACACTAACATATCTTCAGCATACACGGTGAGGCGGCAAATCTATTTTAAGAAGACTGTGGTACCACACAGGTTTCGGTTTGCTTTTTTTTCTTCTTTTATTTTGTTATGTATTTATGTTCAATCTAATTATAATTTTCAGTGTGATTGCTTATTTTGTATTTTTTAAATTAATTAAATATCAATTATATAGATTTGTAGCATCTGTTAATTTGAAAAATAATTACAGAACGTGTTCACTTGAAGTTGTAAAATACTGTCTGAGTTCTTTGCCATGCTCTTGTGAGTAACAAAAGTAATCGGTACTACTGTAATATCTGTAGAAAATTGAACATGTATATAGCTATTGTGTCATATATGAGGTGCATGATTAGGATAATAAAATAGAATAAAGCTTGAGATATCCAGTGGAGGTGCTGGGATCCTCTGTGATTGGTCCAAAAAATAGTTTTTTTATTTTTAATTTTTTTTTTTTTGTTTTCAGCTAATGACAAGCCGACACTGACACTGGGGGAGAGTTCACTGGGGTCACCCCACTGGGGGTCCCAGCATGGCCGAATAAAATATTATATCTTACAGCCATTGTTTCATAGCATTGATTAGCCCACTGTTTCAATAGTACATGATATGAGATTTAAATTAATAATAAAAAGAAAAAAAACTTGTTTACTACGAAAACCGAAACTATTTCTAAGAATTAGAAGCCTACCGTTTCACCTACATAGAAATCATGTTTAGAAATTCAAGTGATTAATAATTGTTTCATGTATTTGCTTCCAGTTTGGTTTCTGGTTTAATTACATAAACTGTATGCTTATTACTATTGGACAAGGAAAAATAATTTTATTTACATGCTATTAATTTCAGAAATAAATGTCTACTGTTTTAGATGAATAATTTTATGAGCATGAGTTTTAGTTTCATACCATGATTGGCATACTTCTTTATTTTATAATTTTATAACATAATTTGTATGCTCATTGGTTTCTAATTTTGAAGTGAAAATTGACATGCTAATTATTTTCTAGAATTCTAAAATTATTTGCATGCTTCCTCCCCCCCCCCCATTTTACATGTTAATTGATTCTACTCTTCTAGAATAATTTACATGTTTATTGATTAGTGGTAACTCATATGACTGTTACCTATTAAATTGGAGTTATAAGTTTTCTTTTATAACTTGTCTAGCATTTTAATTCATTAGTTAATTCTACTATTAAATAAAAGCCAGAAGGTTTAAAATAATTTATTTCTTTTATAGTTTCTTTCAATTATTTGTTTTGCATTTGTTGTGTTTTTCTACTAACTTTCTTTAGAGGAATACCTATACGAAAGAGAATGGAAAAAATAAATAAATTACAAAACCAAATTAATAGAATTTGGATTGTAAACCAAATTTGGCTACTAACATTTTTGTTGGACAAAAATGCCTAAGCATGAAAAAGAATTATTGGACAAAAAAGAATCCTTATTTGGATCGGTTATTATTCTTATAATTTGAAGCAATTTTTTACTTGTGTTCTAGTAGTGGTTCATTACCAATTTTTATTGAAGCAAGTTTGTTTGCTTGTAAATTTGGAAGCATTTTATTTGCTTGTAAATTATTGTAGCAATTTTGATTTCTTGGAATTTGGGTAGTAAATTTTAAATTGCTTGTAAATTTTGAAACTTGATTTGTTTTAACCTAATTTATCCATTCGAAAACTTAATTCTAAATTTGTTTCCCATGGACTAGGAATCAACATGCTCTTGAAAATTTTGTTTAAGGTTAACTGAGTTTTAAATGGGACTAGTGTGACCCCCCCAATCTTCCTAGAAACTTTCCTAACCATGTTCAATTATAAGGTAAGTGGCGAGACTAGTTTTGAATTAAATTTTTGACTTTGATATTTTCTAGTGTTAAGTTTAGTTTCTAGAAACACAAAATAATGAAATTCTGTTGTATTTTTCAGAAATGACAATTGTAATTGATAGTGCAGCTGCTGCTGTTGCTAATGTTGGTGGGGTTCTTTGTAATTAATGGTGCTGCTGCTGCTGTTGCTAATGTTGGTGGGACAGAACCCTAGGTCAATTGGCTCGCCAATCCCTACTATGACCCATGTGGTCAATCCTATTGATGTGACCTCTGTGGTCAATCCTGCCGCTACTCCTGCTGTTCAGGGAGGTCTGCATAACCATTATGAGCACTCGGAGAAGTTCACTAGAGTGAATTTCAAGAGGTGGCAGTAAAAGATACTGTTCTGCTAGAATACTCTTAGCCTTGCGAGGTTTTTGAGTGACGATCTACCAACCATGGAAGAGAATGAGCAAGACAAGCAAAAACTCATGGATCTAGATGCTTGGAATCAGTCGGACTTCCTTTACCAGAACTATATTTTGAATGGATTGGTAGATACACTACTCAACTTGTTTTATGCCAAGAAGTCGGCAAAGGAGCTGTGGGATGCTTTGGACAAAAAGTACAAGATCGAGGATGCTGGGGTGAAGAAATTTGTCATTGCCTGGTTTCTAGACTTCAAAATGGTGTCATTAGCTAAGTCCAACAGTTCAAAGTTATTATGCACGAGATTCATGCAGAGGGAATCATTCCAGGCAGCTGCTTTGATTGAGAAATTGTTTAACGGCTAGAAAGATTTCAATAACTACTTGAAGCACAAGTGAAAGGAGATGACAATCGAAGAGATCATTGTTAGGCTTCGCATTGAGGAAGACAACAAGAAGAAAGGAGGGAGTACCACCACTGTGAAAGCAAACATGGTTGAGCATGGCCAGTCCTTGGGAGTGAAGAAGAAGCCATCAACAGGAAAAAGCTCAAAGCTAGGGGTTAGAGGTGGTATCTCCAAAAAGCCAGTATATGAGCAGGAGGAACTTACTTTTAGGTTCAATGGAAAGTGCTTCAATTGTAGAAGCGATAGGTATATGGTGGTTGATTGCCGCAAAAAGAAGCCATACAAGAAGATCCTTCCACAGAACAAAAGTCGAGCCCACATGGCTAAAATGGAGGATCTGCCACAAGATATTGATGACATGCACCTTTTAACTATCATCTCTGAGGTGAACATGGTGAGGTCCAACCCAAAGGAATGGTAGGTTGACACTGGGGCCACTCGCAACATCTGTGCTGAGAAGAAGATGTTCACAACTTTCGAGAGATTGTGCTAATTCAACATTTTGTTGACATGAAATTTATTTTCTTGATTTGGCTTCTGGAGCTAGAATTGAGATAGACATTAAAATGGCCTAAAGTCTAGTTGATTCAACTTTTACGCTAGTTTAACCATGACCTAATCATTTAAAAAAATATCTTAATTTATGCCTGACTTATGAATCACTTGACCTATTTATTTATCAAATTGATAACTATTAAGTATTTTCATATTAAAATAAGAAATATGCATACATTTATGCATATTTATTATTAAAAAAAAAAAGAAGAAGTTAAACTTGGGTAAAAAAATTATATATTCATGTTTAAAACTATTAAATGAATAGTTGGGCCTATTTATATATGAAAAACTATCTAGATTTGTCCAAAATTAAGGGCCATATTCTAGTCTTAGTCTTTCACCTAATCTAAAAATTTGATTGGTTCATTAGTATAAGCATTTGATAATAGGGTTTATTACACTTTATACCCTAAACTATCATCAAATTATCTACTAAGTCCTTGAACTACCGATTGTATCTATTAAGTCCCTAAAGTATATAAATCAAAATCTATTTAGTCATTAAACTATCGATTGAATCTATTAAATCCTTAAAAGGATTACAAAAATGAAATATAAGCCCATAAGTATTATAAATTCGTAAAAAAATCCTATCTAGTTAAAATTTTATTTCAAAAAAAAAATTAAAATTTTTATTCTTTCTTTGAAAAGTAGGCTTTAGTTCTTGTGGTGAATTTCTCTTATAAAGGTAATGTTAATTATTTATAATATTTTCTTACTTATCTTCTACAATGATTTTGTGTTTCCTTTTATCAAGCATTAAATACCAGATTTCGTTTATAATTTCCAATTATTTGTTTCTAAATTGGGCACTCGAGGTGAAAAGTTCAAAATTGAATTTTCTTTGTCTAAAGATCCAAGCGCTGATTTTGGGAAATTCTTTTTCCACACACCTAATTAATTTAGGGCACACAATGAAATTTTAATTTAATGACAATTATATCATAAATTAAAATGACCATAATAGACATCCAGCAACACTCATAATATTATATGGAAAACTTTTCTGTACACATCTTTTAAGAACAAAAAAAATCTTAATATACACCTTTTGAGTTTAAAAAAAAAAAAAAACCCTAATTTTTCCATTGTTGTCACTTTGAATAAGTAGAGTCAAGATTTTCATTAAATTACAACATAAACTCGCATTATCTAAGATCAAAGTCTATTTGTTTTTTTCAAAATTTCCTTCTTCTCTTTTCATTTCTTAACCCACCAAACATGTACCTATAACATATTCAATTCATTATTTAACTAGCTTAGCTAATTCAATTTACCAGGAATGTAAAATCAATTCACTATGAACCATTGTATTATCTTCCAATTCCTTCATTTTTATGCAAAATAACAAAAGCTAGATAAAAAATCCAAATTAATAAGAACAACTGAAAAACATAAAAAGAAACATTGGGTCCTCAAAACCATAAATCTTCTAACATTTTCTCTTTTTTTTTTTTTTCATTCTACTTTCTTAGGAACCAAACAAAAGGGATGAAGGTTACTAAGCAGGGAGGGACGTATTCAGACTGGTATTGGATCTCGTTGCGGAGTATCCTGATGATGTTGGACTTAAAGGGTGATTTTTGGAGGATGTCGATCAACGTTTGGGTCCGGGATTGTGCGAGAAAATTGGCTATGTGTCTATTTGGTTGGCAAGAAAATTGATGTTATAGAAACTGAGGCAATAGAATTTTGCAAGAAGAGAGAAGTGATCTCTGTGAAGCTTGGAGAACTCGAGCCATAGCAGTGGCAGTGGCAGTGACTGTGACTGTAGGCGTTACTGGTTTCACTGTGGATAGCTCTGCAAATGTGGAAGTTGTATAAATTATAAGATAAACCCATTGTGCTAAGAACCACTTCCTTCGTACCCAAATTATTTAAACCCGGTACGCTCTGATACCAAGTTGTAACGCCCTGAAATAATTGTAATAAACCAATCATAACGATAATTAAATAACAACATAAATCAAAGTATGATATCGTTCCATTTCATAAAACTCAGTTGTACAAAGGAGGTGGCATATGCGAATATACATTCATCAGTCCTAATCTTGAATCTATAGCATGTGACAACAATAAAAATAAGAAGTAGAAGTTAAACAGATAATGGAAATGCTTTGAAGGCTACAACTGTCTAAGACAATACTTGGTTACATCAAAAGTGAGTCATAAGCTTAATACATATAAAGCCCTAGGCTTGTAAAAACATTACATACGAAATAAGAAAATAGAGCCTTCAGCTCCACAGTCCTTGTAATACCCCGACCCTCGTACATGATTCTGGTATCTTTTCAGTGCTCTATTCTGTGTTTTTGAACGCTTATTGTGAAATTCTATGTGAAATTACGTTGAATTAAGTGAGACTTGGAATATGGATTCCTATCTGTTTAATAAGAAAATTATCTGTCGCACTTAAACTGTTTGAATCCGGAGTTGGAAGCCTTAGAGACTTAATTTTCTGAAATTGATTTGACATTTGAAATCTGCATGGTTTTTAAGCTATAATGAGATTTTCTGTGAAATTTCAATTTGGGATGATTAAACGATTGAATTTTGTCTTATTCATCTTTTATATAAATATATATCTATATATCAAAGCCCTTTGGACATTTTTGACTTAGAAGTTCAATGAAAAATATCCCCTGGGGGAGAATTAGAGAAGAAGAAAAGGAGAGATTCACCTAGGGAGAAAAATTAGGGAAATTGAGAGGCTTGGTGGAGAATTGAATCAAGGTATGTAAACACCATCTTAAATCAAGTTCTTTCTTGGGTTTGAGTGAGTTTACCCTTTTAATTGGGAGGGCTAGAGGTTATGTTGAAGTTTTGTGAAAGATGATTGTCTCATTGGGTATTATGTTTACCATGTAGTTGTTTTGGTTGTTTTGGAAATTAATTTGAGTTATGGAGAAGTTACACCTTGCTTCATTGTTAATCTCATGTAGATACTCATCTATGCGGTTGGATTATATGATTAGATGGATATATACATATATGTGTGTGTGTGTGTGTGTGCGTAAGTGAACCAAAAAAGAGTTGGATTGTGATTGATTATAATTATAAATTGAAAGTGATTAGAAGTTGGTTTGTGATTCATTTTTCATGTGATTTTGAACTTTCTTCTTATGTTAAATTGATCTATTATGAACCTTACTATGTGTCCTTTAAGTTGAGTTTTGTATGAAATTTGGACTGCCAAACAGGGGCCAGGCCACATGTGCGGAGGTTGTGGCCGCACGTGCGGAGAAGAGAAAAAAAAAATGGAGAAGCATACTGTTTTTGGCCGCTCGAGCAGAGGGGGTGGCCGCATGTTCGGCCCAAGTCCGAAAAAAATGTTCGCTCTGTTTTACGTGCTTAACCCCCGGATATTTTTAGAATTTATGTTTAATGCCTTTTTGATGGTTGTAAATTCATTTGAAATGTAATGACTCAAAAAATGGTTTAAAAGAAAAAAAGGAACTAATGGATGTTATATATGTGTGTAGGACACACCACAGGAGGAACCATCACTCCACAATAACACTGTGAGTAACAGTACAATGAATGTACGCTTATTACTGTAAATGTTTAATGATATTAACGTTCTGATTTCCGTAAATTCTTACGTTAACATGTATATCGATTGGAATTTGGTGGGAATGTAAACAATGATGGCATTATATACATCTGTATATTTTCTGGGCCGAAAGGTTGTTCTATATATTTCTAGGCCGAAAGGCTGTTCTGTATATTTCTGGGCCGAAAGGCTGTTCTGTATATTTCTGGGCCGAAAGGCTGTTCTGTATACTTCTGGGCCGAAAGGTTGCCGGGGCCGAAAGGCTGTTCTGTTATTTCTGGGCCAATAGGCCGTTCTGTTATAACTGGGCCAATAGGCCGTTCTGTTATAACTGGGCCCAAGGCCGTTCTGAAAATAATACAGCATCAGACTAATGATATGAATTCCATTTTTATGAATGCACTGTTATGTATTATGTTTTAAATTGCGTATTAAACTGTTTAAGTACTGTTATTCACTAAGCTTATCTTACTCTGTAATTTTGTCTAATTCTGTAGGTAACCAACTTGGAGGTCAGTCCTAACGTCGATATCATCTATCTTTTGTCAACCTAAGTACAACTAGGCACTTGGAGAAGCCCTTTGCATCTTAGTACAGTTTTGTTAAATTTTGTTATTTTATATTCTAATTGCCGGCCAAGGTTGAATTGTATCTAATGTTTTGTTATATGCCCAATTTCTGGGCTGGACTTGTAAATATATATACTGTGGAGAAGTGGTTTGGAAATACTCTTCAGATCCTGGGAGACGCTAGTGATCCTCAGCTGGTCACCTGAAAAGATACAAACACTCCGGTCGGGAGTGCCGGGATTAGCACTCTGACGGATAAGTTAGTTCAGACACTCAGGATAGCTTGTTTACTAAGTTTTGTGAAGTGATTCTTACATACCTTTCTAAATCTATGGTTCTTGTATTTATACTTGCTTTTTGGGCCTCGGGGCCTGAGCCTACTTTTATCTCATTCCCCTTTTATTCATTCGGAGCCACTGACCTCCGTCTATTCGGCTTTCCTAACGTATTCGGCGTCCTAGTCACGCAATATGAAGCCGGATAGTATCTAATTTCTGGAGTATGCATCTTCCGACTCTTCTACTTATTCGGCTCCCACAATTGCCCCCCAAGCACTTCACCGACGACAGTTGGCTTGAGTGCTTGGTTTTGAATTCCTAAAAGTCGGAGCCAAAAGTCAGCGGTTGGCCTCATCCTTATGCGGATATCTAAGCGCACCCCTTTTGGTTGTCGTGTCGACTTCCCGCCCCCTCGTACGTGTCTATTTATTGCGATTTAAAATTTTGACGTCCTTTCAAGTATGTATTTATGATGCTCATCGTTGGATTGCCTTTTAGATCGTCCCTGAAACTCTCTTCTTCGATATCCTCTTCGTTCTTTGTAAGTTCTCTCCTCCCTTGCTTCGAGGACTCTTTCTGGTTTATTCATTCCTTGGCATATTCTCATAGACTGTAGGGTATGGCGAAACATTTAAAAGACCTCCTCTTGTCAGATCGTATTGCTGGCTTTAAACGCCATTTCTCCATTCCTGATGATGTCCATCTGTCACTTGTGGCAGACGGTACTCTTGATATGGAGAGAGAGGACGAAACCATGATTGTCTTTCCTCTTTTGTCAATTGTAGAGGGTGGAGTCCATTTCCCCCTTCACCCATTTCTTAGGGCTGTGCTTCGCCATTGGGGTTTAATCCCTTCCCAACCTAATGTGAATTTCTTTAGAATCATAATGGGGGTTATAGCGCCCAACCGTCGCCTAAGAATTAACCTTGGCATTCCAGCCATTCGGCATTGTTATGCCTTGGCTAAGTCTTCTGGTCGGCACGGGCATTTCTTCCTTAGGGCCAAGGATATCGACCATCAGCTGATTACTATGCTTTCCAGTTCTAGAAAACGAGTTGATGATGTTATGGTCGTTGTCCAGGGTAATTGGGAATTTGGAGAAGGGGAGGATCACGTCGACCTTATTCCTAGACGGAGGGGCGAGCCAGGTGGCTGATTGCTTTCTCGCTTTTATTATTTGTTCATTTTTGTTGTAAAGCCTCTTCTTTGAAATGTTATGGCTTGGCTTGTGCAGGGAGAAATTTGAAGAAAGTTCTGTCTTCAACTGACGGCGCTGTTCTTTCGGATATCGAATTCGCGCTCAAATATTTCGGCCGTCGAACTCTTCAGAAACAAGGTAGGGCGGCCCACATTCTGCTTCGTTACGAGCCGACATATACGACCTTCTCGGCGGCGAAAAATATCCCGGTTCCGGAGGGTGAAGATTCTCTCATCGCTCTTATTTTGTCTGACTTCAAAAATTTGAGGCAGGTTGGCTTTGAAGGGTCGGATTTAGAGCGGGGTGTAGCTAATGTTACCGAATCAGAACAGTCCGAAACCGAGTCTGACGCGGTATTGAATTCGGCCGATCCCCCATCCTCTTCGGGCCGAGGGGATCTTTTGCTTGACGGCGTTTTTCACGGCTTCGAGGATATTCCCGCCGCAAACCCCGAAGACATGGCCGGGTTAAGCCTGACAAAACTTGCCAGGAAGGCGAATGCGGAAAGGTTGGCCGCACAGCGAAGAGCGGAGGCCCTTCCGTCTGAAGTACCACTCGCCACCGAATCTCAATTCTCCCTGCCTGTTAGTGAATCAGAGTCCTTACGCGTTATTGTAGTGGAGACGGCGGAAAATCGGGATGCCGAATCTACTTTGATCATGAAGGCCGCCCAAGAAGTTGAGGCAGAGAAACGCCCAGCTGAAGCCGGCGTAGAAGAACATGGCGGCAAATGTCCTCGATTAGAGGCATCGGACGTGATCATTCCTTTTGTCATTCAGCCGATGATAAAAAAACATGCCGGTTTCTTCTGATGCTTTGGCGCTTAAAGATCCAGAAGTCGCATTTAGCTTGGCTACGTCCGTGTCGTTGCCGTCTGACAAGAAGGCTTTCCGGGGGGAAACGGATCTGAATGCAATAGCACTAGCCGCCCAATCGACACTTTTGGTATATATTCGAACTTAGCTTCACTTAATCCAAATACTGTTGAAGTTATGGTTTTAAATTCTTGTTTTACAGATCGTCGGATGGATAGCTGATATGGGCCGTCGCCATCGCGACGCCGTCAAACAGATTGGTCATTTACGCGAGGAAGTTGAAGGCCAGAGGAGAAGGGCCGAGGTCAAAGCTTTGAGGGTGAACAAGGAAGCCTCAAGGGCTGACACCGAGATGGAGAAGGCTCGTTGCGCGGATCAATTGAGGTCGGATGTCGAGAAGAGGGCGGATGCGAGCGAAGATACGCTCAAGTTGGCCCAGAAGGCGATCTCCAAACTGGAGGCTGAGTTGGCTGAAATGAAGGCGGCGAAGGAATCAGCTGACTCGGAGTCTTCCAAAGTATTCGAGGCCGGGAAAAATGCTAGACTCGCCGAGTACGTGGACCAAGTCCCCAAGTTTGAAAATCGGGGATTCAAACATGGCTGGCCCAAAGCCCTTGCTGCTACTAACGTTCCATTGGTTATGCCAATACCATATGAGCAAGTAGATGTTGAGCCATTTGAGTCTAATTCCGATGGCTGATCCGGCCGACTGACAGTTTTTAGGACGTCGAATGTATTTTTACAATTTTTAATTTAGTATTTTTCATCTTTTGCTATAGTCATAGTGTTTGTTTTTTGCTAGGCATTTTTATGCGGGCTTGTAGCTTTTTGTTTGGTAACTTGAGTATATAAAATTTCATGAGTTGTGCTCAACTGGCTAAGGAAAATGTTGATGAATGTTATTGCTTTCGGTTATGGTTAGATCAGCTGCTTAGGTTAGATATTTGGCCGATCAGATCTGCCCTTGCCTTGATCGGCGCTTGCGCTTGAAAACATTGATCGGGGGCTGGCTGAGGCACACATTGATCGGCACACATTGATCGGCGCTTGCGCTTGAAAACATAGACGACCAGATTCGTAAATCTGCCCTTGCCTTAGCCAGGGCACGAGCTTGGGAAGTCGAATGGGCGTAACTCGTGGGCTGGCTGAGGCACACATTGATAGGCGCTTGCGCTTGAAAACATGGCCGACCAGATTCATAAATCTGCAATTGCATTAGCCAGGGCGCAAGCTTGGGAAGCCGAATGGGCGTAACTCTTGGGCTGGCTGAGGCACACATTGATCGACGCTTGCGCTTGAAAACATGGCCGACCAGATTAATAAAGTAAATCTGCCCTTGCCTTAGCCAGGGCACGAGCTTGGGAAGCCGAATGGGCGTAACTCCTGGGCTGGCTGAGGCATACATTGATCGGCGCTTGCGCTTGAAAACATGGCTGACCAGATTCGTAAATCTGCCCTTGCCTTAGCTAGGGCGCGAGCTTGGAAAGCCGAATGGGCGTAACTCCTGGGCTGGCTGAGGCACACATTGATCGGTGCTTGCGCTTGAAAACATGGCTGACCAGATTAGTAAATCTGCCCTTGCCTTAGCCAGGGCGGGAGCTTAGGAAGCCGAATGGGCGTAACTCGTGGGCTGGCTGAGGCACACATTAATCGGCACTTGCGCTTGAAAACATGGCTGACCAGATTCGTAAATCTGCCCTTGCCTTAGCCACGGCACGAGCTTGGGAAGCCGAATGGGCATAACTCCCGGGCTGGCTGAGGCACACATTGATCGGCGCTTGCGCTTGAAAACATGGCCGACCAGATTAGTAAATCTGCCCTTGCCTTAGCCAGGGCGGGAGCTTAGGAAGCCGAATGGGCGTAACTCGTGGGCTGGCTGAGGCACACATTGATCGGCACTTGCGCTTGAAAACATGGCTGACCAGATTCGTAAATCTGCCCTTGCCTTAGCCATGGCACGAGCTTGGGAAGCTGAATGGGCATAACTCCTAGGCTGGCTGAGGCACACATTGATCGGCGCTTGCGCTTGAAAACATGGCCGACCAGATTAGTAAATCTGCCCTTGCCTTAGCCAGGGCGCGAGCTGGCCCAGCTCGTGGGCTGGACAATTGTCATCCGACTGTTGATGTTTGGGATTATTGACGTTGCCTCGGGAGGGTTGCAAACATTGAAGGATAAATGGGGCGGGTGCACGCCAGAGGCACTATTTATTTCCATTCAGGTAACTTGGGAGGGACGAAGATTGACTGAATCAGACGCCGCAATGAGTTGTAGTAGCGAGCCTACGCGCACAGGAAGAAGAACGTCCAAGGATCGGGAAGAAGAACGTCATCGAAGCAGATCGCCCCGAAAGGACAGGCAACAACGGGGAAATTCTCTGCGCCCGCGACTGAAAATTGAGCTTGATGCGACGCCACGACCGTTGAGTTTTGTGGTTTTTGTGAGGAATAGACCAATGACGGAGGGGGATTCTATCATTAAAGACCCAGATGTGACAGTCGAGTTTGCTTGACAAATATTCCCGCTGGAAGTCCAACAATCGATGGTTGGACGTCGAGATTTCGAAGTATTTTGAGACAGCATACATGGGGCCGTAAAAGGGCTATATGCTGCTTACGAAGTCGGCATGCGTCTGCGGGAAGCGCGACGTGAGAGCGAGAAAAAGGACGAAAGGAATCGCAGTATGGAGATTCGCGCGGAAAAGGCTGAGCGTGAGCTTCGGGAGCTGAAGAATGTTCAGACGAGCGCGTCGGTGGCGGTCGGTCAATCTAAATTGGTTGTTACGGAGAGAGTGGCCCAACGAACCTCAAGTTATGAAAAGGGGTTTCAGGACGGCCTGAAGGGCGGGATAGAGAACACCAAACAGGACTTTGCCGAGGAGGTCTGCCGATGTGAAAATCGTGGATTCAAGCACGGTTGGATCAAGGCCCTTCAAACCGAGGAAGCTCTCGAAGCCGTGGGCATTGATTCGGCCTCGCCCCTGTATCATCGCCACTACTTTCCTTATTCCGATTTCAAAATTGAGAAGAGCGACGATAAGGGTGCCGAATGAATAGATTTCGCGCCGAATAAGTAGAATTTCTTTTATTTTCAATGTTTGTATTTGGTCTTGAAATGTTATGTGTTTAATTAATCGTATTATTTCAACTTTCTGGCAAGTTTTGCGTCGCGTGGCGTAAATGTTTAAACATGTATTGACCGGCTTGAATTAAGAACGATTCTCAGTGAATATTTATTCGGCCAATGAAGTGCTGCGAATGCATCTCTCAAAAAAGGCCAATCTGGATTCGGAGCCTTAATCGGCTCTAAGGTGTCATGCACCAAAAGGGGCTCTGAATCCGGAGGCTATTTTGGCCAATCGTGATATCCACGAAGGGCGCTCCGAATTCGGAGTCTTAATCAGCCTTAATAGGCTTAATCGGGCCTAAGGTGTCATGCACCAAAAGGGGCTCCGAATCCGGGGGCTATTTTGGCCAATCGTGATATCCACGAAGGGCGCTCCGAATTTGAAGTCTTAATCAGCCTTAATAGGCTTAATCGGCCCTAAGGTGTCATGCACCAAAAGGGGCTCCGAATCCGGAGGCTTTATTTGGGCCAATCGTGATATCCACGAAGGGCGCTTCGAATTCGGAGTCTTAATTGGCCCTAAGGTGTCATGCACCGAAAGGGGCTCTGAATCCGGAGGCTTTATTTGGGCCAATCGTGATATCCACGAAGGGCGCTCCGAATCCGGAGTCTTAATCGGCCCTAAGGTGTCATGCACCGAAAGGGGCTCCGAATCTGGAGGCTTTATTTGGGTCAATCGTGATATCTATGAAGGGCGCTCTGAATTCAGAGTCTTAATCGGCCTTAATAGGCTTAATCGGCCCTAAGGTGTCATGCACTGAAAGGGGCTCCGAATCCGGAGGCTTTATTTGGGCCAATCGTGATATCCACGAAGGGCGCTCCAAATCCGGAGTCTTAATCGGCCCTAAGGTGTCATGCACCGAAAGGGGCTCCGAATCTGGAGGCTTTATTTGGGCCAATCGTGATATCCATGAAGGGCGCCCTGAATCCGGAGTCTTAATCGGCCCTAAGGTGTCATGCATCGAAAGGGGCTCCGAATCCGAAGGCTTTATTTGGGCCAATCGTGATATCCACGATGGGCTCTCTGAATTCGGAGTCTTAATCGGCCTTAATAGGCTTAATCGGCCCTAAGGTGTCATGCACCGAAAGGGGCTCCGAATCTGGAGGCTTAATAGGCTTAATCGGCCCTAAGTAATCAAGGCTTGGAAGCGGGCTTGAGAAAACGAGAAACTTTGTATTGCAAAGGTGGAACATGTACAAGTATCAAGCCCACAAGTCGGGTCAATGATAGAATTTACGTAAATGTGTTGAATTCCAATGCCGTGGCAGGCTTCTTCCTGACATGTCTGAGAGCCAGTATGCCCTTGTTCCTGCGATGGATTCTATCTGATAGGGGCCGTCCCAGTTTGGACCCAATTTTCCATCGGCCGGTCTCCGGTCGGCTGGAAGTACCTTCTTCAGGACAAGCTCTCCTGGCGTGTATCGGCGTAACTGAACTCGCTGATTATACGACTTGGCGAGCTGCTGCTGATATCGTGCCATGGATGCCAGGGCGTGGTCCCTTCGTTCCTCGATCAGAATCAGATCCAGGGCAAGCGTCATGTTGTTTTGGCCCGTATCAAAAACTTGCGATTTCAGAGTTGGGAGGCTGATTTCTAGGGGTAAGATTGCCTGGGTTCCGAAGCATAGAGCAAACGGTGTTTCTCCAGTGGCTCTCCTCGGCGTAGTACGATGAGCCCACAATACACTCGGCAATTCTTCGACCCATTTGCCTTTAGCTTTTTCCAGTCTCTTTTTGATGCTGTCCAAGATGGATTTGTTAGAGGCTTCGGCTTGACCATTGCTTTGGGGGTAGGCCAGTGTCGAGAAGTAAGGTCGAATGCCATATTTGCTGCATAACTCTCGATATACGCCACAATCGAACTGGGTGCTATTGTCTGAGATGAGAGCTCTCGGAATGCCGAATCATGTTATGATGTTTCTCAATACAAAGCATTTAATGTTAGCATCTCGTATATGTGTTAAAGCGTCCGCTTCGACCCATTTTGTGAAGTAGTCTGTCGCGACGATTAAGAATCGCTTGTTCCTTGGGGCCCTGGGCAATGGTCCTACGATATCAAGTCCCCACTGAGCAAACGGCCAAGGACTAGTGATAGAGTTCAACTCTTCGGCAGGCAGATGGGTTAATGGGGAGAACTTTTGGCACTGTTCGCATTTTTTTACATAACTCTCCGCGTCAGCTCTCATTGTCGGCCAATAGTATCCATGCGCTATAGCTCAATGGGCCAGGGAGCGTCCGCCAGAATGGGCACCACAACTGCCCTCATGTATCTCTGTCAGAAGCTCCTCCACTTTGTCGGGGTGCACGCATTTCAAATGTGGACCAGAGAGGGACTTTTTGTAAAGCCCTCCTTGCGGATCCAGATATTATCGCAGGGCTTTATTTCGCAGCTTGTATGCTTCTTTTTTGTTCTCTGGGAGTTGTTCAGAAGAGAGGAATGCAGCAATGGGGTCCATCCAGCTTGGTGTGGATTCTATAACGTTGACATGGATTTCCTTCGGAGGGCCAATGCTCGGCTTCGGGACGAAACCTACTTCGATGGCCAGCTTGATCTCAGAATTGATGGCGGAGGCTAGGCACGCCAACGCGTTCGCGTGTGTGTTCTAGTCGCGTGTTATTTGGTTCAGTTCGTGATGGTCAAATTTTGCCAGCAAGGAATTGGCCTTTTTCATGTAGGCCGCCATACGGTCGTTTCTTGCCGCGTATTCCCCCTTTAGCTAATTGATTACCAATTTTGAATCACAAAACACAAGCAGATGCCGAGCGCCGAGAAGGTGCGCATTCCGCAGACCGGCTAGAAGGGCTTTGTATTCGGCTTCGTTATTTGATGCTTCGAAGCCAAGCTTGACGGCCTGCTCAATTACTGCGCCATCTGGAGACATGATTACAACTCCGGCGCCACTGCCCTTTTGGTTAGATGATCCATCACAGTACAATTGCCAAATATCCCCGACATAAATTCTCCAGTTCGGCTTTGGTAGAACTTCAGCCTTTGGTCGAACTTCATCAGGTTTGAGGTTGGCAAGCTCGCCGGTGAATTCGGCAACAAAGTCGGCCAACACCTGCCCCTTGATTGTAGTTTTAGGTAAAAATTGAATGTCGTATTGGCCGAGTTCAAGAGCCCATTTTGAAACACGTCCTGATGCTTCTGCACTCCGTAGTACTGATCGGAGGGGATAATCTGTTAGCACCCCAATGCTATGTCCTTGGAAGTAATGCATCAGTTTTCTTGCCGCCATGACTAGGGCTAAGATGAGTTTTTCCAGCGGAAGGTAGCGTGTTTCGGCGTCAACCATTGCCTTGCTCACATAATACACTGGCCGTTGCTTCCCCTCCTCCTCTTTTAACAGTACGGCGCTGACGGCCCTATCGGAAACTGCCAGATATAGGATGAGCGGGTCACTAGCGGCGGGTGTTGTCAAGAGAGATACTGAGCGGAGGTAGGTCTTGAGTCCGTTGAAGGCTGATTCGCATTCGGCGGACCATTTAAAAGCCTTACCCTGCCGTAGTGTCTGAAAGAATTGTCGGCAGCGATCTGTAGACTGGCTGATGAACCTGTTGAGTGCAGCGGCCATCCCCATCAACTTTTGGAATTCTTTTACTGAGCAGGGGGAGCTGAGTTCCAAGATTGCTGTGACTTGCCTTGGGTTGGCTTCGATTCCTTGGTGATTGACGATGTAACCCAGGAATTTGCCAGAGCCGATTCCGAACGCACACTTGGAAGCGTTCAGTTTCATTCTGTATTTGCGTAAGATGTTGAATGTCTTTTCTAGATCGGCTATATTACTCTGTTCTTCTTTGGACTTGACCACCATATCGTCGATGTATACTTCCATAGTGTGGCCGAGTTGCTCTTTGAACATGGCGGTGACCAATCTTTGGTAGGTTGCCCCTGCATTCTTCAGCCCAAAGGGCATAACTTTGTAGCAATAGGTTCCTCTTGGGGTGAGGAAGGCAGTTTTGTCCTGGTCATCTGGATGCATGGCGATTTGATGGTAGCCTCTGTAAGCATTGAGGAAGCTCATGCGTTGATGACGTGCCGTCGCATCGACGAGCTGGTCGATTCTAGGTAGAGGAAAACAGTCTTTGGGGCAAGCTTTATTCAGATCCGTGAAGTCGACGCACACTTGCCAAGTCTCATTTTTGTTTTTCACCACCACTGTATTGGAGAGCCACGTAGGGTAAGTGACTTCTCTAATTGCCCCGGCGTCAAGCAGTCTGTCTACCTCCTCAACAACGATGGTAGTGTGCTCCGCGGCTGACTGTTGGCCTTTCTGAATGATCGACTTACATTTCGGATCGACATTCAAATGGTGCTGTGAAATTGACGGATCTATTCCCGGCATTTCGTATGGAGTCCACGCAAAGACATCAAGGTTGTTGAGCAAGAAAGAGATTAGCTGCTGCTTGTCGGCTTGATTCAGAGAGGCGCCGATCATGAAGAATTTTTCTAGGCTGGCATCAATGTCAACTCGGTCCAAATCTTCCGTGGCCTTCTCATTTGGATACCGCCCAACATCGTCCAGGATCTCCCGATTCAGCACCTCAATGGAGTTTACTTGCAGTTCCTTTGGCATTCTGGTGGCAAGGAGATAACATGCTTGTGCCGATTTCTGGGATCCACGGATTTGCTCAATGCCGTGTTCTGTTGGGAAACGTAGCAGTTGATGATAGGTGCTTGGGATGGCCTACAAGGTATGCAACCACGATCGCCCCATGATGAGATTGTACAACGATGGCAGCCTGAAGACCAAGAATTCCACGTCCACCGTTCTGGAACCTGCTCGAACGGGTAAGCTAATCTTTCCCAATGGGTACTCTGGAGTGGCATTGAAGCCGAATAGTGGATAAGGAGACGGAGTCAGGTCTGACTCGTTGAATCCAAGTTTGGTGAAGGTTTTATAATACATAACCTCTGAGGTACTGCCCTGGTCGATAAGAACGCGTTCGACGGTGAACCGGTTTACGCGCATCTCAACAACTAACGGATCGATGTGAGGGAGTGTTACACCGATCAAATCAGAATCGTCAAAGGTGATACTTGGCGTTTCTTGGGGCCGCTTTGCTGGCGTGAGTTGCTGTTGGGGGCTTGGATGTGATTGGATCACATGCACGGCCGGGGCCGCTGGTAGGCTGTATATCATGTGGACGGTGTCAAGCGGAGATGCATCATCCGGACGGGCAGGTGTTTCGACCACACTCCTCCGAATGCATTGGTGGAGACGTTCGTCCTTTGCGAACTCCTCAAGATGATCTGTTGAGGCATAGCGGCCGTCAGTTTCTTGTTGTCGGGCCCAGGATCGTCGATCATCTGCCCTCGGGGGTCGCTCAGAAGCCTGGCGCACCGTTTGTTTGGATTTTTCTATTTCCGAGGCTAGATCGCGACGAAGGCATTCGTTCTCAGCGATGATGTTGTCCAACCTCTGTTTGGTTTGCCTAGCTTGTGCCATGGTCGCTTGTATTGTCTTTTGCATTGGGTTTGAATATGAGCAGAGGTCCGAGGCAAGTCTTGTTGCGATGGTTTTTGGTCCAAGCGAGTTTGCTAGAATGAGGTCAACTCTCTGTGCAGTCTTGTCAGTGGCTAGCAGAGGATGTTCAATCACGCCTGCCATGGATGTATTTGAGTATTCCCATAGACGGTGCCAGTTGTGGAGAAGTGATTTGGAAATACTCTTCAGATCCTGGGAGATGCTAGTGATCCTCAGCTGGTCACCTGAAAAGATACAAACACTCCGGTCAGGGGTGCCGGGATTAGCACTTCGATGGATAAGTTAGTTCAGACACTCAGGATAGCTTGTTTACTAAGTTTTGTGAAGTGATTCTTACATACCTTTCTAAATCTATGGTTCTTGTATTTATACTTGCTTTTTGGGCCTCGGGGCCTGAGCCTACTTTTATCCCATTCCCCTTTTATTCATTCGGAGCCACTGATCTCCGTCTATTCGGCTTTCCTAACGTATTCGGCGTCCTAGTCACGCAATATGAAGCCGGATAGTATCTAATTTCTGGAGTACGCATCTTCCGACTCTTCTACTTATTCGGCTCTCACATATACGTATGTATGTACCTTATTCTCTGATGCTTGTTCCCTATATGTTTATTTGCTAGTCGCGATCCTGGCATATTAGAAATGGCTCAATGGATATGTTTTCATGTTATTTCCTAATATCAAGCGCTTCCGTTCAGGCCCCATAGGATATATGTATCAGGTTAAGTGTTCAATTCTGAATAGGTCATGCCCAAAACTTTTAGGGGCGAGTTAGGGGTGTGACAGTCCTCCCAAGATAAGTCCTTGGTGGAGGTATCTCACTAATACCTAAAAATGGTTTTCCTATATAGGGTGTGCCAAAGCCCAGTAGAAATAATCCAACACAATCTATAAATCATAACAAAGATATAAGGGTGAAATACATATACAGTGCCCATGTCAAAACGTTTTACATTTATTTCCCAAAATCATGCCATGCTTAGTTTATATCACAATTCTCAAGTCATGTCTTTTACAATAGAAAACAAGGGAGGGGATCTCAACTGGTACAACCTTTCATAGATATTTCGTTTGCGGGAAACCGTCAAACGGCACCCATGTAAACGTAGTCTATACAAGTACTACTATTTCCATTTCATGGATATTTCGTCCACGGGAATCGGCACCCATGTATACGTGTGTTTTTCAGGACTTTCACTCTGGACACACTGGCCAACTTAATTTGGTGATACACATTTCTTTCCAACATTCACCCATTTTCTCAAATTCATATACATATGCAATGTATTAAATGAGCAACAATGTTCAATGCACAAAGATGAGAAATTAGTTTCAATTCACCTAATCCTCATGCAATTTCTACAACAATCATAGCTATCCTCCATCGATAACCCCAAAAAGATATTTCTAAACAAATATATAAAATCTCCAATACAGATAAACTTTCCAAACTTCAAGGTGAGTGATAATACATATCAAACTTCACCATCTATATCAATATCCATCCAATTTCACATTCCCAAAATTAATTCCATTTATTCATACAAAATAAATATTTGAAACATTTAGGTCCAAACCCTTTTTTCTTCCAAAGTCCAATTCAAGTATCAAAATCAACAATTTAATCACCACTCAATCTCATTTCCACTTCCACAACCATTTGAAAACCCCTCTTTTGATTTTAAACCAAAACCCTAGGTTTATTCAAAATCCTCCAAAATCACAAGATTATTTTATAAAAACAAATAACTAAGTTAAAAATCATAAAAGAGTGTAGAGAATTCTTACCTCGAAGCTAGAAGACCAAAGAGGGAATGAAGAAACCTCAAGGAAGCCGAAATCCAACTTTGCTCGGATGAAAACAAAGCTCTAAGTGAGCTCTACCTTTTTCTCAAAGGGAGTAGGGTGAAGAAATCAATGGATCCAAGTGTTTCCGAAGAGAGAAAGTGAGTTTTAGAGAGAGATCGGGTTTCAACTTAGGGTTTTTAGAAAGTTTAGAGAGATAGAGATATGAAAAAGTGATGTAAAATGGCTTTTTTACGAACTGATATACACGCAACTCGCTCAAGTGCAAGAGTTGTCGCTCGAGCGACCAGACACAATAAGTTGTTTTGCTCGAGTGCAAAAAGATTCGCTCGAGTGAAGAATACACACTCTTAGAAGTTTTACAGACAGAAGACCGTCGCTCGAGTGCAAGAAGTCTCGCTCAAGCTAAGAACACTACCTCACCAGTATCTCTGCAGGCCTGCAAAAGCTTTGGGAGCTCACAAAGCTTGCTCGAGTGAAGAGGCCAAATTTTGAACAACAACAGTTTGTACCAATTAGCAACCAATCTGTTCCAAACACAACTAAGACACTCCAATACCCAAACTCAATGAGAAATAAAGAGAAACATGGTATGAATATCTAAATAAGACAAAAGAAGCCCGAATTCAAAACATCAGTAGGTCAAGTCTAAACTAGGAACGCTATAGATAACAATTGGTATCAGAGCTTGGACTCTTGCATTTGACTTAACCGTCTAAGAGTAGATCATGACAACCAGAGCTTGGACTCTTGCATTTGACTTAACCGTCTAAAAGTATATCACGACAACCAATTTTGGAGCTTATTTTGCTGAAGGTTAATTGCCCTCTAGACCACCTTTTTTTGATGGTTCAAATTATACTTCTTGGAAAACAAGAATGAAAATTTTCATTCAAGTTTTAAACTATGAGCCATGGAGAATTATAGTTAATGGTCACAAGACACCCTCTAAGACCATCCAAGGGCGAATCTTACCCAAAGAAGAACACGAATGGGATAATAATGATTTGAGAAACATTTAAATGAATGTCGATGCCATGAATCTCTTATTCGGTGTTTTAGATTCTAATGAGTTTAATAGAATCTCTACATGTGAATCAACCAAGGAAATTTGCAATAAATTAGAGATCATACATGAAGCACCAACCACATTAAAGAATATAAAATTAGTATGTTGGTTTATGATTATGAGCTTTTTAACATGGAATCCCATGAATCCATTTCTGAAATGTTTTTTTAGATTTACTAACATTATTAATGTTCTAAAATCTCTTGGTAAATCTTATACTAATGTTGAGTTGATGAGAAAAATTCTCAAATCCTTGCCAAAAAATTGGAATTCAAAAGTGGCTGCTATTTAAGAAGCAAAAGATTTAACAAGATTGAGCATGGAAGAGCTTTTGGGGTCTCTCATGACCCATGAACTTGTAATGGTGAATGGAAGCAAAAAGAAAATTAAAGCCAGTTGGGGAGATGATGATGAATGTTGCTCCGATGAGGAAAGCAACAACAATGAAGCATCTAACCTATGGCTAATGGCATTTGGAGATGATGATGAAGTAAACAATGAATCTTATTCTTTTGATGAATTACAATCCGCGTTTAAAGATTTGCATGATGAACTTAGAAGACTTGGCATAAAAAATATTGCTCTTAAAAAGATGCTTTCAAGTTCAATAAAAGAAAACGAATCTTTATCTAATAAAATTGAAGTATTACAAAAAGGTTTTTCAAAGATAAAAAAGAAACTAACATTTTAAAGATAAAAAAGAAACTAACATTTTGAATGAATGAAGTTATTTTGAATGAAAATATAGAAGATTTGAAAAAAATTCTTTCAAAATTTACTCAAGGAATAGACACCTTGGATAAACTTCTTAAAAGTCAAAATCACACATTTGGTAGAGCCAGAATTGTGTATAAACCTTTTTCAAAAGGAAAAACCTTCAAAAATGGTTTTGTTCATGCATCTTCTAGACTCTCTCATCTCACATGCTATTTTTGTGGTAGAAAATGTCATATTTCACTTTCTTGTCCTGGTAAAAGAAATCATTTTGCTAAAATAAAAAACATATGGGTTCCAAAATAAAGTAATTTCGAAACTAACATTCACAAACCCAAAAAGGTTATTGAATACTTGATTTGTTTTGTAGGTACTTCAAAGTGAAATCCGACAAAGAAAATTGTACTTTGGACAGTGGATATTCAAAATATATGACCAGATTCACCCCATCATCTCACATGGACATTAAACATGCAAAATTTTGGTTACTACGATAAATAATTGGTATGTACTGGTAAAAATTTGTTTCCAAATCTAAAAATATTTCATTTGATGATATCATTATTATTCTCATTGTCACGACCCGAACCCACTCCTATAAGTTAGGATCATAACTGGCCAGTAATCATGAGAGTACCTACAGCCTCATACAGAAATAAATTAAAAAAATTAATAATATGGGGCCAGATGCAGAAGGAGAACAATAAATTTTGTCCAATAAGCTGTTCATATATGGCAAAATAAAACCTTTCACATATATATAATAACTCACACCTAGCAAAACAGAAAAGATTATACATGTCTAGGACCATTTAGAAACTGGAAAACCAAAAACCAAGGTTTATATACAGACCTGGTCTTACCTGACCATCAAAAGTAAACAAAAGAAAATCAAAACAAAAGCCTCGTGCATGAGGCAACCATGGCTGACTCCAAAATCTTGGTAACCACTTACAGTCTCGCTAAGGCTTGGGTCGGACATCCCGTTGCTCACCTACATACATAGATATATATATATATATATATAACGGACTAAGTGAAAGCCTAGTGAATAATACTAGAGTGAAAAGGTTAATGAATGAAATTCGTATATAAATAAATCATATTTGTATTTAATACATATGGAACACAATTCCCATTCATAACGTACTTAAGCAAAATCATAATGAAATGAGCTTGGGTCTAATCCATTATACTTAGAACATGTTGAAGGGACGAAATGACCTTGAGTCCAACATATTCATATACAAAATGACCTTCGGTCCAATACATTCATGTTCAAAATGACCTTTGGTTCAATACATTCATAATCAAAACGACCTTCCATCCAAAACATTGATTCATAATCTGACCTCAGGTCTAATGGATCCATACAAAAATGACTATCCGGTCCGTCACAACACATGTACCTAACGACCTTAGGTCCATCATTTCCAACTTCATATTTGTGTGCATGTTTATAGTCATGATCATGTTCACATTCATGTTCATACTCAAAATGACCTTTGGTCCAGTCAATTCTGTGGTCATTTTGATAGTCATGATCATGTTCACATTCGTATTTATACTCAAAATGACCTTTGGTCTAATCAATTCCTTGTTCAAAATGACCTTTGATCCATTTGACAAACATACGAAACGATCTTCAGTCCAATTCATATATAAGATGACCTTAGGTCTATCTTGTCAAACATTCTAAACGGCCTTAGGCCCATTCTGTGACCTTGTCAAATACACCAAACGGCCTTGGGCCCATTTCGTATTCGTACTTGTCAATCACTTTACATATTGTTTTACGAATCAGACATAGAATCTCATTCATAACATAAATTCAGAAGTCTAGAAAACTTACACATAGGTAGTTTTCAAAAATTAATATACATGAAAATATCTTTACCAAGATATTACTCACAATGTTCAGAGTGTTGATTCTTCCTCGTGGATGCTCCTACACAAGTCATAAACATACAAGAATCAGATCACAATGCTATTTAATATGCTCCTTAGCTTGTTTAATTCTCTTAGGCTTCTTTCTAACCTTTTAATTCATTTAGAATGCACAATGTATGCCTAAGAGTGTTCAAATCATGAACTTACGTGGCTTATCCACAACTTCAAATAATACTTAGAAATTCTTTCGCAAACATGGATTACAAGGTTCATGCTCAAAGGATGAAACTCAACGTTCAAACCGAATGAATTTTTCCTCTATTTCGTAATCATTTACTTATGTTGTTTCTTAGCTTATTAATCCTTAATAAGTCATAATTCACGCTTAAGAATTTCTGAAAAGAGATGGGAATGAAGATATGAACTCAAAATGCCTTTTGAAAACATGCTGAAAATCAACTGATAGCTAGAGCAATCTTTTGGTTGCTAGAGCCATCTGAAGACATAAACTGAGTTCGTTTGAGCCACCATTTGGTCGCTAGAGGCAACTTTTGCAAAGTGAAAAATACGGGGAGCTCGCAATGTTGGCTCGAGCCACTACTTGGTCGCTCGAGCCAGCTGTGAAATTTTTGGGTTTCAAAATAGAAAGTTTGGTTTCCAAAACACAAATTCAAAACCTTGGGTCATGTCTGGCTCATTCAAAAACACAAAATTACTTTAGAAAAAATATACACATGACCCCTTAAAAACCATTTGCTTTAAAATCTCATTAATTTGGCAAAAATGAGCTTAAAACCGTCATGTATACCAGATTTTCAAACTCTTTTCTCAAAACTCAACACCAAAGTGTATAAGCTTGCATGTTTGAACCAAAACTCTTGAAATTACATGGAAATACATATGTATGAGCTCAACTTGAAACCATGAGCTCAAAAGTGGTATTAATTGCCAAAATTGAGATCAAAAGTTCTATACATACATCAATTCAACTTCAATGACGTTCCAAGACTTTTAAAACATGGAACTGATCTTCAAAACTTCATAATTTATGCATGCATGTAAGGTATGATCTAATTTAAACATGGATGACAAAACTCATACTCAAAATGATGGAATACAACAAAATCATGCATGCATGCAAGAATTGACTTTAGATTCTTCTTCTCAAGCTCATTTCTTTCATTTAATCATGTAATCTTTAAATTCTCACACATTGAAGACTCCAATTCACAAATTAAGGTTCAATTACATACCTAAAGTCCTCAATTGCACCAATTCTAGCAAAACCTTGAGTTGTCCTTCACAATCCTTCAATCTTGCAAGCAATTCCAAGCTTCCAAGCCTTTTCTCTCTCTAAAGCTCTCTTTCCCGACAGATTTTTGAGGCCAAAATGAGTTTAATCACATCTCAACACATATATGTACTTGTAATTAACTTAGGCTAGTTAAGTAAGCTTAAGGTTAACTAATCTCACTTAATTCTAATTGATTTAATCTAATTAATTAAATTTGAATAAAATTTTAATGAAACCTCATAGTAGGCTCTAAAAATTATGCTAATCATAATGATACAGTCAACTTTGATTTTTGTTGCCTCTACGACCCTCAATTTTAGTTTATTACAGAATATAGAACAAATTTTCCTATGATGAACATATATGAATTAAAAAACATACATAATCACATGATTAGCATCCAAGATCACATAAAGTATACAATCACAAGCATAATTATGACTTAATAGTATAATACGGAACGGGGTTGTCACATCCTTCCTCCATTTAGGAAGTTTGGTCCTCAAACTTATGTTATCTTCAGTCGGAAACAATTCGGAATACTTTTATTGAACGTTTTCAATTCTTTTGGTAGTCATTTGCTCAGTCACGGAATCAAACAACACTTTCTCCTCAACCAGTCGGAGATCTACCCTTTTTTTCCATACAAGGCTTCATGTGGTGCCATACCAAAACTAGAATGAAAGTTGTTGTCGTAAGCAAAGTCTGCAAACGATGAGTAGGTTTTTCCAACTTCTTTGAAGTCTAATGTATACATTTTGAAGCATTTCTTTCAAAATCTGAATAGTTCTTTCTGATTGTCCATCAGTCTGCGGATGAAAAGCGGTGTTAAATCTCAATTCGGTTTCCATTTCCCTTTGTCATGGAAATTCAATTCCCCTTTGTCATGGAAATTCAATTCATTACTTAACCATTCTATAGTTCATGATTCGATTCGGTATTCGGTTTAGTGACTCATCACAGTTATCCAAGGTTAGTCAGAAGTCATCAGGAATATAAAGTCAATCCAGATACTAATTACCAAGTCAACAAAGGTAACAGCGAAGCAATCGACCACACAACGTATATAATTCACATATTGCCATAACATCGATTGTGAAGTACAATTATACTGAAGTAGTCAATTTCTAACATAATACATACGTTCTCAATCATCCAATAGTTTACAATTCAATTCAATATTCAATTCCTTGTTCCATCAAGTATTTCAACATTATCTGATAGTCGTCAAGAGCATAAAACAATTCATATATTAATCCCATAACAACAAATGTAATACCGAAACAATCAATCACAAGACATACTAAATTCATACACTGCCAGGTAGTCAAGGTTTCCTAATCCCAATAGAGTTCACAATCAAAATGGCTTGCGGTTAACAATTACCGTAACATGATTCCCCAGAATCTAATAATACGAATCAACTATTCTTCCATACAAAACATATTCTGATCAGTCAAAGGTAAATGTTCACTACTATTTATAATCAAATCAGTCTAGTGTTAACAGTTCCCATAGTGTCAAATTAATAAGAATATGGTAATATAGAAGCAGTCAATTTTTAACATAGTACGTGTGATCTTAATCAATAGAAGGTACATGTTCAAATACCGTTAATAATCACATAGTCTATTATTGATAATTCGTATAGGCTCTTAAGGGTGGTAAGTATTCAAATCAAACACAAGTTGTCGGTCCATTAATTCTCATAGCATCAGGTCAAAAATACTGTAACATAGAAGTAGCCATTCCATAAAACACCCAGTCACTAGATTTGTACAGTTTAGTTCATTTATAACATCTATGTCCCTAATAGTTAAAGGTTTGTTGTCAATGGTGTTCATGATTAGATCAATATGTTGACAGCCCACATAAAGTCTTCTAAATAAGTCAAGTAATCAAAACGAATTCAAGTTTTAGGTCTATCAATTTTCATGTCAGGAATAATCCGGTCATTCGTTCATGAACAATTCATAATCTCGTAAAAACGATACCAAGTCAGATAACGGTTCCCAAATCAAGCATAGGTCTTGTCAAATTAAATCGAACAAAGGTCCCATCAAATTATATCAGATGAGGGTTCAATCAGGTTAAACCAAACAAAGGTTCAATCAGATCGAATCAAATAAAAGTTCTATCAAATCATTCTTAAATAAGGCACGTTTGGGTCTGTAGGTCATACTTCATTTTCTTAGGTACACAATCAATAGTTTCATAATTGTTCTAAGTTCAGCAGTTCTCGCAGTCATATCAAAGTCATACATCATGATAGTTCATATCAAAGTGTTCCATAGGTCATATGCAATGTGGCATTCTCCAAATAGATTCATATGTAGTTATTCAGGTATGCAGTTGGTCATATCAAGAGGTATGTATCATAGTTATTATAGCAGTTCCCAAATAAGCCTTACATGTAAGTATACGGTACACAGTAACACATCATACAAAGTTCCTCGGTTGCATATAATATAGGGTTCGTATGCAGAAGTTCCAAATTAGACATACAGTCACAAAACATAGGTTTACTAGTCTAGTCTAGTCAAATAGTCTAGTCATTTTTAACAAGCAAAGTACACAGTCACACAAAATATAGAGTTCATTATTTGGGGTGCCCTACTTAGTCACACAGTCACAGAGCCATAGCCTCGATGGTCTAGTCAGTGGGGACAAGTAATATAACAAATCATCGCGAGCAAAAGTATAGATATATATATATATATATATACATGTACGGAGTCAATCAATATCCCCAATACGTACTTCAAAGATTTCCCAAATGGAGTAAATACATACAATAAATAAGGTATTGATCCAGTGGGTCTAACCAATCCAGATGCACATGTAGAAGATATAAAAGAATGCATCGAATCAAAATCAATTAGCATCCCAAGCAAAGGTGTATACATGTACGAGTCTAGAATCAATCAACACATAGGCATTTGTTTATAAACAGTATAGATACTTGGGATAACGATCACAGTATTTTGAGTGTTTTCTGGGATGAGTGCAATTACTCTATCTTGACTCCTAACTAGCAGTTCCTGCCATTGGTACGAATCCAGCTGAGGCAGCAGGTCTATTCACATTTTGTTCAGTCCGAGGACAGTTCCTTACCATATGGCCCATTTCACCGCATCTACCCTAGAAATTCGGTAACAGATCCCTCGATGTTTCTTACCACATTTGTTACATGTTGGTGTTGTATTCTTTTAGAGCTCGAAGTGCTCGATGATCTCGTATTTTGCTTTTTAAATGATTTTTTTTTTGAGAAAAAGCCTTACCTCTGGCTTTTCCATTCAGAAGATCGATTTGTGTTAGCCTCAGATATCAGTACTTGATCTAATACCTCAATATATTTTATTACTTTCAAAACATTCACTTGATGTTCCTGTACCGGTGGTGGCGGAGGTTCTTGCTGTAATGGTAGCTGTTGTTGCTGTCTTAAGGTCATTGCCATTTCGTGTACTATTCTTTCCAATCTATCAAGTCGGGCTGTGGAGGATTCTTCCAACTCAACTGTCCTTGTTCTTACCATGTTCTACATGAACTTATTTTATGACAAGAAGTACAAAGATATACATAGATACACATAGATATAGTTGCACATAGGCACATATTCTCATATTTGCAAAGTCAGAACGCACATAAGCAACAATTCATGATTCACATTTTCATATACTTGCATTATAACAAAAACAAAACTTGCTTGCATACATTAACACAACAATTCATATCTCATGTAACCACTTGTTCTCAATGCACACAAGCATGTACTTATCAAATGGATGAACCTTAAGTCTTTTCTAGACACCGTATGGCTCTTTTGGACAAGTGTGTGAGTTATTAACTCATGCTTTGATACCACTCTGTCAAGACCCAAACCAACCCCTATAGGTTAGGATCATAACCGGCCACTAATCATGATATCACCTATGGCCTCAAACAGAAATCAATTAAAAAAAAATTAATAATATGGGGCCAGATGCAGAAGCAGAACAATAACTTTTGTCCAATGAGTTGTGCATATATGGCAAAATAAAAACCTTTCATACATATATAATAACTCACACCTAACAGAACATAAAATATTATACATGTCTAGGACCAATCAAAAACTGGCAAACCAAAAACCAAGGTTTATAAATAGACCTAGTCTTACATGGCCATCAAAAGTAAACAAAAGAAAATCAAAACAAAACCTTCGTGTATGAGGCAACCTTGGCTGACTCCAAAATCTTGGTAATCACTTATAGTCTCACTAAGCCTGGGGCTGGACATCCCCTTGCTCACCTACATACATAGATATATATATATATATATATATATAACGGAGTGAGCAAAAGCCTTGTGAATAATACCAGAATGAAGAGGTTAATGAATGAGATTCGTATATGAATAAATCATACTTGTACTTAATACACATGAAACACAATTTCCATTCATAACGTACTTAAGCAAATCAAAATGGAACGACCTTGGGTCCAATCCATTATACTTAGAACATGTTGAAGGGACGAAATGACCTTGAGTCCAACATATTCATATACAAAATGACTTTTGGTCCAATACATTCATATTCAAAACAACCTTTGGTCTAATACATTTATAATCAAAATGACATTCGATCCAAAACATTCATTCATAATCTGACCTCAGGTCTAATGGATCCATATACAAATGACCATTTGATCCGTCACAACACATGTACCAAACGACCTCAGGTCCATCATTTCCAACTTCATATTTGTGCGCATGTTTATAGTCATGATCAGGTTCACATTCGTATCCATACTCAAAATGACCTTTGGTCTAATCAATTCTATGGTCATTTTGATAGTCATGATCATGTTCACATTCGTATTCATACTCAAAATGACCTTTGGTCTAATCAATTCCTTTTTCAAAAAGACCTTCGATCTATTTGACAAACATACGAAATGACCTTCGGTCCAATTCATATATAAGATGACCTTAGGTCTATCTTGTCAAACATTCTAAACGGCCTTAGGCCCATTCCGTGTCCTTGTAAATATACCAAACGGCCTTGGGCCCATTTCGTATTCGTACATACCAATCACTTTACAGATTCTTTTACGAATCAGACATAGAATCTCATTCATAATATAAATTCACAAGTCTAGAAAACTTACAGGTAGGTAGTATTTAGAAATTAATATACATGAAAATATCTTTCCTAAGATATTACTCACAGTGTTCGGAGTGTTGATTTGTCCTCGTGGATACTCCTACACAATTCATAAACATACACAAATTGGATCACAATGCTATTTAATCTGCTCCTTAACTTGTTTAATTTTCTTAGGCTTCTTTCTAACCTTGTAATTCATTTAGAATGCACAATGTATGCCTAAGAGTGTTCAAATCATGAACTTGCGTGGCTTATCCACAACTTCAAATAATACTTAGAAATTCTTTCAGAAACATGGATTACAAGGTTTATGCTCAAAGGATGAAACTCAATGTTCAAACCAAATGAATATTTTCTCTCTTCCTCATCATTTACTTATGTTGTTTGTTAGCTTATTAATCCTTAATAAGTCATAATTCACGCTTAAGAATTCCTAGAAAGAGATGGGAACAAAGATATGAACTCAAAATGACTTTTGAAAACATGCTGAAAATGAGCTAATAGCTAGAGAAATCTTTTGGTCGCTAGAGCCATCTAATGACATAAACTGAGTTCACTCGAGCCAACTTTTACAAAATGAAAAATACAGGGAGATCGCAATGTTGGCTCGAGCCACTACTTGGTCGCTCGAGCCATCTGTGAAATTTACGGGTTTCAAAACAGAAAATTTGTCTTCCAAACACAAATTCAAAACCTTGGGTCATGTTTGGTTCATTTAGAAACACAAAATTACATTAGAAAACACATACACATGACCCCTTAAAAACCATTTGCTTTAAAATCTCATCAATTTGGCAAAATTGAGCTTAAAACCCTTATGTATACAAGATTTTCAAACTCTTTTCTCAAAACTCAACTCCAAAGTGTATAAGCTTGCATGTTTGAACCAAAACTCTTGAAATTACCTGGAAATACATATTTATGAGCTCAATTGGAAACCATGAGCTCAAAAGTGTTATTAATTGCCAAAATTGAGATCAAAACTTCTATTCATGCATCAATTCAACTCCAATTCCCTTCCAAGACTTTCAAAACATGGAATTAATCTTCAAAACTTCATAATTCATGAATGCATGTAAGGTATGATCCTTAATTTAAACATGGATGACAAAACTCATACTGAAAATGATGGAATACAACAAAATTATGCATACATGCAAGAATTCACCTTAGATTCTTCTTCTCAAGCTCATGTCTTTCATTTAATCATGTAATCTTTTAAATCTCACACATTGAAGACTCCAATTCACAAATTAAGGTTCAATTACATACCTAGAGTCCTCAATTGCACCAATTCTAGCAAAAACTTAAGTTGTCCTTCACAATCCTTCAATCTTGCAAGCAATTCCAAGCTTCCAAGCCTTTTCTCTCTCTAAAGCTCTCTTTCCTAGCAGATTTTTGAGGCCAAAATGAGTTTAATCACATCTCAACACATATATATACTTGTAATTAACTTAGGCTAATTAAGTAAGCTTAAGGTTAACTAATCCCACCTAATTCTAATTAATTTAATCTAATTAACTCAATTTGAATAAAATTTTAGTCAAACTTCACAGTATGCTCTAAAATTATGCTAATTACAATGGTATAGTCAACTTTGGTTTTTGTTGCCTCTACGGTCATCAAATTCAGTTTAGAACAAATTTTCCTACGATGAACAGATATGAATTCAAAAACATGATTAGTATCCAAGATCACATAAAGCATGTAATCACAAGCATAATTATGACTTGATAGTACAATACGGAACGGGATTGTCACACTCATGCTTACCTGCAATCATCATTGCCTTGAATATATGAATATGTTATTCCAATACACACATGATTGCCATGACATGCCATATCATGCCATGCATACATTTTATTTTAACCATGACACAAATCATTTTAGCCACATGAAGGTAAAAGAAAACAAAATTATTACTATTTTGATGTTTTGACTAAAAAGATTGTTATATTGTTCTTAAAGAGAGATATGAGGTTTTTTCTTTTTCTTTTTTTTTTTTTTTTTGCACATAAATGTTTGAAAAATTGTGATTTAATCTAAACTTTAATTAATTTGATTGAGTCAAGTTATTATTAATGATTGATTTTGATGAAACATTTGCACTTGTTGCTAGACTCGAACTTATTAGAAGGTTACTTGTTTTTGCTTGCTTTAAAAATTTTAAATCGTATCAAATGGATGTTGAAAGTACTTTCTTAAATGGGTTCATTTTGAAGGAATTTTATGTTGAACAACATCCTGTTTTTGAAAATCATAAACATCCAGATTATGTTTTCAAACTTTCAAAAGCTTTATATGGATTAAAACAAGGTCCTAGAGCATGGTATGAAAGATTGAGTAATTTTCTACTTGGTAAAGGTTTTTCTCTAGAAAAAATATATACAACTCTTTTCATAAAAACCAAAAAGGAGGATATGATAATTGCTCAAATTTATGTTGATGATATATTTTCGGTGCTACAAATGAAAATTTATGCAAAGAGTTTGCTAAGAATATGCAGGGTGAATTCAAAATGAGTGTGATGGGGGAGTTAAATTATTTCTTGGACTACAAATTAAACAAGCCAAGGATAAGATACATTTAAATCAAGCAAAATACCTGAAGGATTTACTCTAAAGGTTTAAAATGGAATCATCAAAGCCTACAACAACTCCAATGAGCACATCAATCAAAATCAACAAAGATGAGCAAGTTAAACTGGTAGATATAAAGAAATATCGAGGTATTATCGGTTCTTTACTTTATCTTACTGCAAGTAGACTCGATATAATGTTTAATGTATGTATGAATGCACATTTTCCACACATAAAGACTTACATATCACCGCAGTCAAATGTATTTTCAGATATCTTGCCCATACTCCAAATTTGGGTTTATAGTATCCTAAGGGTACAACTTTTGAACTTTCGGTTTCTCAGATGCCAATTCTATGCAATGTAGACATGACTGTAAAAGCACTAATGGCACTTGCCATTTTCTTGGACACTCACTCAGTTCTTGGTTTTGCAAGAAACAAAATTCAATGGCTCTGTCAACCACTAAAACAAAATACATTGTCGTCACTAGTTGTTGCACACAATTTCGTTGGATGAAAAAACAACTGCAAGATTTTGGACTTTACTATGATCATATTCTTATACAATGTGACAATACAAGTGCCATTAACCTTTCTAAAAATCGTATTTAGCACTCACTCACTAAATACATTGAAATAAGACATCACTTTCTAAGAGATCATGTACTCAAATATGACATTGAACTCGAATTTGTGCCTATACATCGTCAATTAGCTAACATATTTACCAAGCCTCTTAATGAAGAACAATTTTGTTATATTAGAACTGAACTTGGTATGATGAATACTCCTATGTGATGTTTATATATATATATATATATATTGTAAAAATTTGCTTGAAAAACACTTTATGTGCCATTACAGCCCTTTAGGGTCGACACCAAAAGCCTTAACTCTCTCTCTCTCTCTCTCTCTCTCTCTCTCTCTTCTAGGCCATTTCCATTGGATATCTTGTTGATTTTGGCCATATTTTTGTTTATATTGTATTGAGTCTCACATATATGTTTTGCTATTTGCTAAATTTTGAAAAATCTAAAAATTTGATTGTGCACTTCTTGCAAAATGCATGACTTGATATGATTATATCTTATAAAATGCATGAATATGAATGACTTATATTATGATTGGATATTTTTTTAAAAGTCACAATAGAAATGGAGTGGTAGTAATCTTAATGTAAAACTAAACTCGAACATTTTTTTTATCATTTTCTTTATATACTCTCTCTCTCTCTCTCTCTCTCTCTCTCGCTATCTATTTTTACTCTCTTTCTTGCTCTCGCTCCTGCTCCCTCCCATTCTCCGACACCATCACCACCATCATCCACCCAAATCCATCTCTGATCCACAGAAAATCCATCACTGATCTTTTCCATCATCTCCGACCCTTACCATCGTCGCAAATCTTCACCATCATCACAGATCTTCACCATCGTCATCGATCTCCATCATCGTCATCGATCCTCACATTCACTAACACCAATTCTCTATTAGAATGCTAAATTTGTTTTTACAAAGTATAATATTTCTTTTATGGTTGTATTTAATACATATTTTCTTTTCTATTCTTTTATACTAATTGGTTCTACCTAGTATGAAGTATTTGGTTTAATTTGTCTTTTTTCATATTCTGCTAATGCACTTGCTATAGTTGTGTTAGGCCGGATCTTCATGGATCTTGGTATTATAAATTGGTAATCTGTTTCTTTAAATTTATATCATATGCATATGTGTTTTTTTTTTGTTTTTTTTTTTGCGCATTAATTTAGGGGGAGACCCCAATTATGTGATATTTTGACAATGAAACAGACAAGGAAGCACACTTTTAGGGGGAGTTTTTATATTATGATTATATGCTTAACTTAAAGGGGAGTTTTATAAAATTATCAATGGAAATTTTTTTACTTCTTATCTGCACAAAAAATTCTTTTTATATCAAAGGAGGAGAAGTTTTTGACAAAATAAATAAATAAATGCTTGCATTTTATTTCAGAGGGAGAAAATATTTATAGGTTACATGTGAGTCCAGAGAAGGCTTCATAGATTTTTTGCGCTTAGCTTCTCTCAGTAGTTGTTCACGAGCCTCCTGAATTTGAACCTCCTTATTTTCGATTTATGTAAGTCTTGGCAATATAATGGTTGTGTAATATTGCACCGCAACTGTGAATTTTTACTATCTAGACTTATCTTCACTCGACGAGTTTTAGCAAGTTGTTATTTTAAATAGACTATCTCTTCTTTTAATTGTTGATTCTCTTGAATTTTTGCTTGTATTCACGAGCCATATTGGAAACCACAGTCATCACTGAGTACTAAGAGCCATAGTGTTATTATTAGCCTCTATATCATTATGATTACCAAATACACTAAGACTCTCAGTTACTGGAATAGCATGCGAATGCACTATGAGTAACCCTTCATTTACTTGAATCTCAGGTACCTCATTTAAGTTAGAACCGTTGATGGACAAGGTAAGTGTAGACATCCCATTTTTTACGGCCTTTCAAGAATTGGATGTTCCTGCAGGTACATCTGGTGACGAGTCTGATTGCTCGTCAAGCGCTCGAAGTCCTTAGTGGAATGCAACAGCTTTGAGCCTTTCAAACCTTGCATCCATTTTGTCTCATTTGGCACCATGCCTTGGTCTTTCCAGCCTGCAATCTCTGGTGGCCTGCCAGCCATCCTTGGAGGCTGCTGACCAGCACTTCTTGTTTGCCGGCCATTGATGTGCCTTGCCGGCCATCACTGATGGTTGACCGGTCACCAGTGTTTTCTGTAGATATTTTGTGCTAGCTGTGCCAGCTATTTGCACAAATGCTTGCATTTGTCCACGCGTGGAGGGCTGGATCTCCTTGTATAGATTTCATATTTTCTATATATAGGGACCCCCTCTCTCTTGTTTTAGGGTTAGAAGATTTCAAACTCAAAAATTTTCTCTCTCTAGATTTCTTTCTCTCTTGCAATTTTGTGCACACTTGCCTAGTTATATCGCTCTTTTGCATACACATCCTTAACCAAAATTGATCACCTTTGAGCTGAGGTCCCTCGAGGTCTTGTTGGAGCTCTTGAAGGTGGTTTTGGCTTGCATTTGTGCCTAAAGTTGTGCTTAGCTTCAAGAGGTATAACACTTGTCTATTAACTTGTTTTAGTATACTTGTTTCTCTATCTTTTTTCATTGTTTTTGGGCCATTTTTGAGCTGTAAAAATCTCTGTTTTAATGGGCTGAAATTGGTGTTTTAAGCCATTTTAAGGTTAGGGGGGGTGTCTCACCTTTCTTTATTCCTTACTTCTAAGGCTTTTGTACATTTGTTTCCCACTTTCAAACCAACCTTTTTTGGGCTTTTAACCACTGAATTTCAGAGTATTTTTAGTGGCAAAACACATGTTTTGAAGTCCTAAATTGGAGGGGTTAGCCTCCCCTCCTTGTGTCTTGTTTGCTAGCCTAGTTGATTCTATATGTTAGCATGATTTTCTAGCTTTTTGTAGCTATATTCCAGCATGTTTTTGCCTCTGTTTTAGACTATTTTAGCTCTGTTTTGGGCTGTTTGGGCCAGTTAAGTCTTGTTTAGCATGGTTGTAGTATAAAGGTCCTCACAAGGATGGTGTTTTAGGCCATTAGACACCCCTTGTTTAAGTTGATTGCATGTTTTGGTGTTGTTTTCCACTTCATTTTAGCACCTAAAGCTCTGCAACCTCCCTTATTTTCTCACTCTTTAATTTACTTTGAGGGTTGTTTCAAACTTGGGATTCTTTAAGCTTGAGATATTGAGGTCCATGCTTAATGGTTTAATCCTCTTTTGAGGGTTCATTACCAACGGCATGAAAATTCTCTCATGCCTTAAACCACCCCTTGGTAGACACTTCCTTTTCTTTGGAGAACTCTCACCAACAGACTTAATTGGATTAAAGAATGGTTGGTAAGTTAAAATGAGTAACTACTTGGGACTAAAATTGAGCAAGATAATGACTTGTGTGTTGTGTGTTCAATCAGACGTTAATTGAACACAAGGAAAATTGGGACATTTCATACTCAAAGTGATGAAATGTGCCAAATTTCCTAGGTCTTCATTGCCCTTGATCATGCATGATAGGGTGATGGTTCTTGAGTGTCTTATTTTGCATTTATTGAGCTTGCATATCTTTGGCCACAAGCCATCATGCAATGAAATTGCTTGGATTGGTGGTTTGTGGCTTAAGTTCACAACTCCTTGGATTTGTTTATGAAAAGGAGAGGTGAATTGTGCAGACAATCCTTGGCAATACCCTCTTTTTGCTTTGTTTGTCCTCTATTGCAGCATGATAATACAGTGCATCATTGGTTGGCAGGCCACCATCCATGGCCGACAGTGTATCATTGATGGCCGGCAAGCCACTTCTATGGTTGGCACCTGGCCAGTAGTACTTTCCAGTGGCAGGTTGGCCACTGATGCAAACCTTAGCAGAATGTTGGTAAGGTGGAGTAAAATGGTTCTAGAAGTGTTCAACTCTGCAAACAGAGGCTTTCGAGAGCAAAACAGAGGTCTTTTCGGGTGGTATCCAAGCATGTGCATCTTTCATTTCCCGAGGCAGAGTGGTGGCAGCGTAGTTAATATCTTTAGTTATTCCTTATGCTTACATTTGCATTGTAACTTAATTAGTTAGCTTATTAGTTAGCTCATTCAAGTGATGTAATAATTAGTTAATTAGTTTAGCTATTTATTTCATTTTGGTTTGTAATAATTAGTCTAATTAGCCTAATTAGTTTAATTAGCTTAATTTTCTTAGCCCTAATTAGTTGCTAGTTAGTTTCGCTTTATTCAATTGGACTCTCCTTCGTGAGAGCAAAATGTAATAATATGTATGTCTTCTAACCCCACGTCTTTCTCCCTTTTATTTAATCGCTTTTGATGGTTAGATTAGGGTCATTTTTCAATTAGCATACCTTATGCTTTCATCCATTTATTCGTATAGCATGCACCAAGGCTCAGCGCGTCATTCAAACTGCATTGTCATTTCAATACATTCCATGAATACATGCTTAGACCGCATGTCTTGAATAAATTCATATGTCATATTAGTAGCCGAGCATTGTAATTGCATATTACATGTGTTGCATTAGGCATCTTGTATAGTTAGAAATCATGCATATTTTTCTAACTTATGTTTTCTTAGCTTGGAGTACTAGGTGAGTTTTTAGTGCTTTAGCATATTTGCATGAGTGTGAATGTTGCCATGCCTAGCATGCTTACCATGAGGCTAAATGCTTACTCACTAAACTGCTTGAATGCCTGTAGATGAAATCTTGTTGTTTGAATTGGAACGATTCAACAAATGTACGTTTTAAGCCCACTTTGTTTGGTGGCAAATTCACAACTTTAAGCCCACTTGAGGTGGCAAATTCAAACCCTTTTCCAAAACAAACATGAAATTGAATTGTTCCAACTTGAGCAAACTAGTCTATACTTGCTTGTGCGCATCACATAGTAAAGCTAGATTAATAATCAAAATAAGAGCATATAATGTACATAAAAATCATATCATGATTAGTAGAGGCCGATCTTTGATCGAGCGGGCGGGGGTGCTCAATTCATGAGCTTTCCCTCTTGTACCTAAGTTCCCGAGCTGAGGCAACTTTGGTGATGACGGGCACGTGGCCTTTGGCATGAGTCATGGGTTTTCTAAATTTTTTCAAAATAAAATATTTAGGTGGCAACTTTGTATCTGGCAAAGCAGTCCAATTTTGGCATTTTTGATTCAAAATCAATTTTCCAAACAATTTGTCGGATTTGGACTCTTTGGTGTTTATTAGTTTCACATTGCACTTGTGAGATTAAATTCAGAACCGCAAGAGTCCGAACTGTAGGGCTTCTCTTCAAGTTTCCGAAAGGGGGGGCGCGAAAAAGTTGAGCTACAGTAAGAAATGACATGATTACACACATTGTAAACAAACTTTTTTACTAAGAACAACTGAAGGATTCATATCTCTGTGCATCATCTATGTCACTTTTTATACACATCACAGATATAATAATCGATGCATATCTGCTCAAATCTTTTGTTAGTCAACATTTTAGGTGTCTCTGCCCAGTTTATTTATTTATTTATTTATTTTTATTTTTTTTTCTTCTGGTGATGATAAAAAATCTTGAAAATCATCATAGGGGAGAAAGAAAAATTATTATTTTTCTTTTTTGTCAAATCAAATTATTTACTCAAATGTGTTTGTATGATTTTCGTTTTAGGCATTAAAAATTTTCATTCTCTATAAAAATTCATATATCAATATTTTATTTTGATGATGTCAAAGGGGGAGAAGAAATATGATTTATAGAGAGATCGAAAATAAGGAGGTTCAAGTTCAGGAGGCTCATGAAAAGCTATTGAGAGAAGTTAAACACAAAAGATCTGTGAAACCTTCTTAGGACTCACATGTAATCTAGAAATATTTTCTCGCTCTAAAATAAAATGCAAGCATTTATTTATTTTTTATTTTTGTCAAAAACTTCTCCTCTTTTGACATAAAAAGAAAGTAAAAAAAAAGTTCCTTTGATAATTTTATAAAACTTCCCTTGAAGTTATGCATATAATCGGAATATAAAAACTCCCTTTAAGAGTGTGCTTCTTTATCTATTTCATTCTCAAAATATCGCATAACTGGGGTCTCCCCCTAAAGTAATGCATTAAAAAAAATTATGATATAAATTTAAAGAAACAGATTACCAGCCTAACACAACAACAATGAGTGCATTATCAAAAAATGAGAAAAGGCAAATTAAACCAAATACTTCATACCAGGTAGAAGCAATTGGTATAAAAGAAAAGAAACGATGTATTAAATACAACCATAAAATAAATATTATACTTTGCAAAAACAAAATTAGCATTCTAATAGGGAAACAATGCTGGTGGATGCGAGGATCGATGACGATAATGAAGATCAGTGACAATGGTGAAGATTTGTGATGATGGTGAAGATCTGTGATGATGGTGACGATCGGAGATGATGGTGAAGATCGGTAATAGATTTTGTGTGGATCGAAGATGGATTTGGATGGATGATGGTGGTGATGGTATCAGAGAATGACAGGAAGCGAGAGAGAAAAAATAGAGAGCAAGAGAGAGACAAAGAGTGGGTGAGAGAGAGAGAGAGAGAAAGAGAGAGATAATTTATATAGAAAATGATCACAGAAAAATGTTAGAGTTTTTTTTTTTTTTTTTTTTTTTTTTTTTTACATTAAGATTAATTACTATTACTCCATTTCTATTGTGATTTAAAAAAAAATATCCGATCATAATACAAGTCATTCATATTCATGCATTTGACAAGAAGTGCACAATCAAATTTTTAGATTTTTCAAAATATAGCAAATAACATAAAATTATGTGAGACTCAATATAGTGTAAAACAAAAATATGGCCAAAATCAACAAGATATTTGGTGAAAATGGCCTAGAGAGAGAGAGAGAGTTAAGGCTTTTGTGTCGACCCTAAAGGTCTGTAAAGTCACAAAAAATGTTTTTCAAGCAAATTTTTACAAATATATATGTATATGTATATATGTATATAAACATTACATAGGAGTATTCATCATATCAAGTTCAGTTCTAATATAACAAAAACGTTCTTCATTAAGAGGCTTGATAAATATGTCAGCTAATAGACGATGTGTAGGCACAAATTTGAGTTCAATGTCACCTTTGAGTACGTGATTTCTTAGAAAATAATGCCTTATTTCAATGTGTTTAGTGCGTGAGTGTTGAATAGGATTTTTAGAAAGATTAATGGCACTCGTGTTGTCCCATTTTATAGGAATATAATCATAGTGAAGTCCAAAATCTTGAAGTTGTTTCTTTATGCAAAGAAATTGTGCGCAACAACCAATGACAACAATGTATTCTGCTTCAACGGTTGACAAAGCCATTGAGTTTTGTTTCTTTCAAAACCAAGAAGTGAGTGAGTGTCTAATAAAATGACAAGTGCCACTAGTGCTTTTATGGTCAAGTCTACATCCCGTAAAGTCGACATCCGAGTAACCGAAAAGTTCAAAAGTGGTTCCCTTAGGATACCATAAACCCAAATTTGGATTGCTGACAAGATATCTAAAAGTATGTTTGACTGCGGTGATGTGTGACTCTTTAGGTGCAAATTGAAAACGTGCACACATACATACATTAGACATTATGTCGGGTTTACTTGCAGTAAGATAAAGTAAGGAACCGATCATACTTCGATATTTTTTTTCATTTACCGATTTACCTTGTTTATCTTTGTCGATTTTGATTGATGTGCTCATTAGAGTTCCTAAGGCTTTGATGATTCCATTTCAAACCTTTTTGAGTAAATCCATGATGTATTTTATTTGATTTAGATGGATCCCATCCTTTGTTTGTTTAATATACAGTCCGAAGAAGTAATTTTACTCCCTCATCATATTCATTTCAAATTCTCCTTGTATATCCTTAGCAAACTCTTTGCAGATATTTTCATTAGCACTGAATATAATATCGTCAACGTAAATTTGAACAATAAGCATATCCTCCTTTTTGGTTTTTATAAAAAGAGTTGTATCAATCTTTAATATGAATGGCATAATTTTAATATGAATGGCATAATTTTAGTTTAATATGAATGGCATAATTTTAAGAGCCTATTAGGAAGTTTGATTAAAATTTGATTCAGGCAAGAAAAATTAAGTTTTGATTAATGAACTTAAGACTAATTAGTGAGCGTAATATTTAATTAGCAAACTAAGCTAATCTAATGTATATATATTTACTTTGCATTTACATTTCTTTCTAAGCATCCTTAGTGTAGACACCCCATTTTTGACCGTCCTCAAGACTTGGACGTCACCGTTTGAACACACGGTGATCATCCATGTTTGTGTTCGTTTGGAGTTCCCGGAGGCCTCGCCTCGCGTGCCTTGCCTCAGGATCTCCGAACTCGACCGTTTAGTGTCTGGTTTTGCACCAAACACTTGTGTTTTGCCATGGAAGGGCAGGGTAGGGCTTGTAGACCATCCCCACCCATCACCGGCAGTGGCTAGAGGCCACCGGCTGGTTTTTGCTGCCACCGGCAATGTATATTGCCGGCCGGCACTATTTGTTGCCGGTCAGCACTATTTAGTGCCGGCCGGCACTCTTTTTGGCCAAGATGGCATTTTTGGCCGGCCGATTACTGTGCATCTGCTTTTGCAGATATTTTAAGACAACTGTCTTACTTTTGCTCCCCTCCATACACGTGTATGGAGGGATCTCCCTCTTGTGAAGCTTGTCTTGTAAGCTTTACAAGACAAGAAGTGCCATATAGAGAGAGAGAGGTCTCTTGGCTGGAGAGGTTAGACATTTTGAGATATTTTGAGAGCTTAGACAGCCATTGTTAGGGTTTGAGATCTAGGGTTAGGGTTTGTCACACCTTATCTCTCTCTTTTTCCCTCTTGTGTGTGTTTTAGTGTGTTTAGTCCATACTATTGCACACAAACACATAGTGTTTCACCTTCCTTTGGCTCTTGAGGTTCTAAGGGACTGGTTTTGAAGTTTTGGTGTTGGATTCAAGCTAAGGAAGGCCATTGGAGCACCATTTGTGAAGGGATCATCAAGGGTAAGAAACTTACACCTTTATTCCCCATTTTTGCATTGATTTTCTACCTGTCTTAGAGCTGTTTTTGTGCTTATTGTATAACATAAAAAAGTTCTGTTTTTAGGCCCTCTTTATTGTTTATTAAGAGTGTTTTGTTGTTTGAGGGTGGTTGACCCCTCTTAGGCCTTGAAAGGTCTCATTTTGAGCCATTTTGTGCTAGCTCCGGGATTTTGGTGTTGGGGTCTCTTCACCACTGAAATCTTGAGGGATTTCAGTGGTGAAGATGATGCCTTGAAGTCCCAAGAAGGAGAGGGCCACCCCCTCTCCTTGTTGTCCTTGAAAAGGGCATGTTTTGGCCTCTTGAGAGAGCATTATGTTTGAGGGTGTATTTGTAATGACCCCAAAATGCGTATAGAAAGTCATCCTTATTTAATTAGGGGTTAATGTGTTTTAATTCAACTATATCTATCGGAATTAAAGACTTATCTGTTGAGTTATGGCGACCTTTATTGTATCGGCTTGGAATTTTTTTTTACCCTCCGCTCGAGCATGGGCTCATTTTTGACATTCTTAATAGTGTATTTGGAATGTTCTTACCTTATTTTGGGGTATTGTTTGAGGTGGTGGTATGATGGTAAAGTAAGATTGGACCAACGAATTTAATTCGAATAATTAACCTATGATCACCTGTCATTCATTTGTCCTTTTCTTTTTTCACACTTTGAATTTGAATGTGAGGTTAGAACCATTGGAAAGCTTATTTCCGGGGCTTCAATTTGGACACAAGAACGACCTAGAATGGAGTCCCGATGAGAGAGTTATACCCGTTTAAAGTTTTCACATCTGTGCTGGAAGCAGAGCCGAACGTGCAGGGAATAGCGCCGCACGTGCGGGGAATAGCGCCGCACGTGCGGTCTGTGCGGGACAACAGCTCTAAAAACGGGATTTTTGGACCATTTCTTGCAATTTCTTTTCATCTCTTCTTCTCCCCTCTTCCATGTCCGAAACCCTAGCTTCCAAAACCTTGATTTCCTCCACTTTTATCAACAAATCCTCCATGGATCTTGTATCAAGGATGGAGAACAAGAAAGGGTCAACATTTCCAACCGATTGAATTTCAAAATTGAGGCGGAATCTCATCCAAGCTCGCTCCTTTGTTTGTTCTTCGAGGTAGGGGTTCTAGATCTCCTAAATACTTACATCTATGGATAGATGTATGGTAACTTCATTATATTAATGCAAAAATCTTCATTTTTTATCATCTAGGGCATATTATGAGATTTGGGGATTTAGAGTTTGAGATGTTGAAAGTTAAATTGGTGGGTTGAAATGATGAATTGTGAATCCTAGATGTAGAATCATTGGGAAAATTGGAATTAAAAGTGGCGATTTAATAAGTGTGAATTTTTGTTAAAAATCCTCACTTTTCTTGAAACCCTAGGTTGATTAATGATGATACCCAATGTTTTGGCCCAAATTGAAAGTAGAATAATGAAATTGAGGTGTTGAATTAGATGTGTTCAAGTTTAATCGGAATTTGGAAATATTTGGAAATTATGTTTAAAATTTGCAAATGAACTTTGTTATAAATGTTGGAATTCATGCTATCATGGAAAGGAAAAATTAGGGGAATAATTTAGTAAGGATATGGATGACATGAACTCGGTTTTGGAATGTTAAAATGAGATTCAAGGGTTTATTTTGTATTATGTTGAATTGCAAATGGTGTTAATGAACTAAATGATGTTGTACTATGATGAATTATGTTTGAATTACGTGACTTGTGTAGGATTAGCTACAAGGACGGACCACGCACCTGAACACTGTGAGTAGTAGTACGCTTTACCACCGCTAATGCTTGCCATTAGTATTCTGTTAATTCCGTTACTTATGTATGTAAATGATTCAAGGAAGATAAATGTTATATGTATATAAATGATTCAAGGAAGGTACATGTTATATGTATATAAATGATTCAAGGAAGATAAATGTTATGTGTTTGTGTAAATGATTCAAGGAAAGTACATAAGTAAGAGAAAGAATGAAACAACCCTCCTATGATTCTAGAATTCTGTAAGACTCTGAAATAAGTTTGCTATGACAATGTTTGGGCTAAATGCCAACAAGTTTAATGCCAATATATGTAAGAGCTAAAGGCCAACAAGTCTAAATTATCAAGAAATGCTCTAGTTATGATATGTTACATTTGAATTAATGAATTCATGATATCCTTGGCACATGGCCCTTACCCGGGAGTAATAATACCGTGGTTTAAATAATTAAGTTACAATTGTATGTACGTTACAAGTTCAAGTATATTACAAGTATAAGCATGTTACAAGTTTAAGTATGTTCATGTTTAAGTATGTTACAAGCTTAAGTATGTTACAAGGTTAAGTATGATACAAGTTTACGTATGTTACCAGTTTATGTATATACATGTTCAAGTATGCTACAAGTTCACAATGTTGGGGGATTCCTTTATGGAACGAGCAAAAAAAAAATACTTATTATTGATTTGCTAGCACTATTACAGTGCCAAGTATAAGCAAGTATGAATTCTGATTTCTATTTATGATTCAAGCATAATGCATATGTATGAATTTATTTCCGGGGTATGACATTACATGTATGGTTTGGTCTGTAAGACCTAATAATTATTGGTATGGAACAAAGTGCTACTTGGAACTAAGTGCTACATTGTGAGCCACCGCTAGAGTCCATGTGAGACACCTCTTGAGTCCATACATATGTGAAAGTTATGAGGCTGAAAGCCATTCTGTGAAAGTTATGAGGCTTATAGCCATCCGTATAAGTTGTTATGAAATGAAACAAAGTGCTACGCGGAACTAAGTGCTACATTGTGAGTTACCTCTAGAGTCCGTGTGAGACACCTCTTGGGTTCATATATGCATGTCCAAAGGCTTCATGCCATTTTCAAGGGCTTTATGCCACTTTCAAGGGCTTTATGCCATTTTCAAGAGCTTTAATGCCAATATGTTTACAAGGGCTTCATGCCATTTTCAAGGGCCTTAGTGCCATATGTTACAAGGGCTTTATGCCACAAGTTACAAGGGCCTCGTGCCACACGTTTCAAGGGCCTAGTGCCACCATGTTTCAAAGGCTTTATAGCCATTATGTTTATGTTGCAGGATTGGGCCTAAGGCCGTTATGTACTTTAGGGCTGGAATTGTAAATGTGTATGTACATACTCTGGGATATAGTTTGGAACTTTATTTATCCGGTATAATGCATGTGATGAATGAGATCCTAGCATGTAGGAGTAGCTCAATGGAGTTTAATTGTTCATTATTATTTATCTATTTATTTTTGTGCTTCCGATAAGGCCCCGTGTGTTATATTACCAGGTTACATGTCCGTCTCTAAAGAGGTCATGCCCAAACTTTTAGGGGCGGGTTTGGGGTGTGACAGTATTGACCATGACTTGACTGCTTTTTATGCTTAATATGTCATGTTATGCCTCTGTTTTTACTTGGTTTTGGTACTCCATGCATGCTTAGCATAGTTGCCTTGTAATGCCTTGTTATGCCTTAACATGTCTTAGGTTGTTAGCCTTTGTTGGAGCATGTTTTAGGCTTAGTCTTGTGAAGATTTTGTGCATGTTTTGCTATGTCCTAGGTCTGTCCTAGGTTGTTTGGGTCGAATTTGGCATGCATCATATAGCCCCTTTGCATTCCGGCTTGTTGGCCTTAAGTATGTGAATGTATAGCATGCTATCTTTGCATTGTTTTGGTGATTTGGGACCATCCACCATGCCATTTCAAACCTTATTGTATGCTTGAGAGCTCGCATTTGATGTCCCTTTAATACCATGTAAGGTTGTCATCTCATGCTCCATGTTTTGGTGATTATGCATGCCTTTGTTTTTGAGTCATTTGGATGCCATCTAAGTGGTCCTTAGGCCTTGTATTAATGTCCTAAAACTCTGTTTTTGGTCAATGATTTCATGTCATGTTTGGTCTTGCTAAGTATAGTCCAATGCTCCATTGGTTTGTTTTGAGCACTTAGGCCATTTGATGCATGCTTGGCTTGATCTATTGCTTGGTTTGGCACCTTCGTTTTAGCATGATTTCAATGCTTATGTGGCATGCTAATTAGTCCATGATTCCCCCTTTCAAATGTGTTTGAGGGTTGTTCAATTTGTGCTTAAGTGTTGGCCTTCAATTAGGTGCATGTGTGCACGTATTTGGTCCTTCATATTATAGCATTTTGGCTACTGTTTTGGGCCCTATTGGAGCTGCCCAAGTCATGTTTAAGACCACCTTTCCATTGGCTAGTATTGCCTCATGTATGCTTGTATGCTTGCATAAGTTAGTAGCCATGCCATGTTGCATCCTTAGCTTGCATGCTTAGGTTGCATTGCATCTTGCATGTATGCCTTGTTCCTTGACTTGATGATAGGAATTGGGCCTTGTTTGGTTTAATTGGTTTGCATTGCATTTGAAATCAAAGTTGCATACTTGGTTCTTTGGGCCATCATGCATGGAAATGCGTGATTGGTGGTCCGAGAATTGGGGCACATCCTCCTTTGAGTCATTAACATGATAAGGAATGTGATGGGTGCATAAATTGCTTGAATTGCATTGCCATGCAAGATTTTGCCCTCTGCTGCTGTGAGTTGCAGGTTCTGCAGGAATTTATTGCCGGCCGGCAGTATTTAGTGCTGACCGGCAGTCAATCGATGGCCGGTGGATCCATTTTGTGCCGATGGCCACAAACCACTGCCGGTGGTAATTCTGCTCAGCCGACGATATCCCCCAGTGTCCTGAGAGGCATCCCTGAGACTTTGGCAGTTTTCAGAGGAGCAGAGCAGGGAAAACAGAGGCAAACTATGCATGGCATTGCGATTCCGAGCCAGTCCCGAGCATGTGTTGCATCTGGCCCTCGCCCCGAGGCGGTTTACTGTTTTTCCTTAGTTTAGTTAATTTGTTAATTAATTAAGCAATTTTTAATTATTAATTAGCTTGCGTAGTTAATTAATTTGTAATATTTATTTGGTCCCTCCGAGCGAGGGCAAATCTGTAATAAGTGTGTGTGTGTGTGATGCATGTCTTCCAATCCCCACTTCTTTCTTCCCTTTTATTTACCTGCTTACGATGGTAGATTAGGGCATCTTTAAATTTAGCATACCTTATGCTATGCATGTGTGCATCCATGCATTTGTATTGCATGGATTAGGCTCGGTACATCACGCTAACTGCATTTGTACTTCAATTCAAAAATTGAATATGTGATAGTTGATCGCATTTCATATGCCATGCTTAGGTTAGCCGAGCCTATCTAATTGCATCCTGTATGTGTTGCATTAGGCAATTTAACATGAACTAGGACACGCATGTTTGCTAACTAGTTTACCGTTTTGGCACGGAGTACGATGTAAGTATTTATGCTTTAGCATCTCGCATGTGTGTGAATGTTAACATGACAGTATGCTTGCCATGCGGCTAAATGTTTATGTGTTAAACTATTTGAATGCCTGTGGGTGAAGGTTGGACTGTTTGAGTTGGAAAAACTCATTAAAATCCGTGTTTTAGCCTACTTGCGAGTAGCAAAATTTAAAGCATTTTCAAAACGAACGGATATGCAATGTTTCTTTCCAAATTAGGCAATCTAGTCTATACTTGTTTGCTGCGCGCATAACATAGTAATTCTAGGCTAATAATTGGAATAAGAATACATAACGTTTTCAAAATCGGATATCATGGTTAGTAGAGGCCGGTCTTCGGGCCGGGCGAAAGGGGGTGCTCATAGCTGACCTTCCCCGATCGTACCCAAGCTCCCGAGCCGAGACAACTCCGGTGATGACGGACATGTGGCCTTCGACACCGAGTCAGGGTTTCCTAAATTTCCCCATTTTAAAAATATTTAGGTGGTGACTCTGTATCTGGCAAAGCAGTCCATGTTTGGCACTACTTTTTCAAAAATCTGTTTCTCAAAACGATTTGCTAGATTTGGACTCTTTGGTTCAGATTAAGAACCGCGACAATGAAAATCGCGAGTCCGAACTGTAGCAGCGAAGGTCCCCCTCCGCGGGACGCGTCTACACTTAGGCATGAATTAAGCCTCCCAAATGAATTAATGAGTATGAACTTGGCTTAAGAGAATTGAATAAGTTAAGAATAACTTGGTTAAGCAACGAGCCTTAATGTGTGTATATGTTTATAAATTGTGTAGGTTCATCCGCAAAGTTGTATTAACAATTAAATCACTATGAGTAATATCTTAGTAAAGATATTTTCATGTACGCTATTTTGTAAGTGTTACCAATGTGGTAAGTTTTTTCGAACTTATGATTTTGTGCTATGAATGAGCCTTCTATCTGTCTGATTCTTAAAAGATCTGTAAATGTGATTGCCAAGAATGAGAGCATATGATGAACCTAAGGTCATTCTGTATAATTGAAATGCAGTTAAGGTCGTTTTGTATACTTGATAAGATGGACTCAAGGTCTTTCTGAATATCTGATGTGAGTGACCAAATGGTCATATACAACTATAATTGATTGGACCTAAGGTCGTTCTACTATGAATAATCTGTTCTGTTCTATTCTATTCTTTTATATATATTGGACCAGAGGTCATTTTGTTATATTTAGGATCAATTATCTCAATGATTGGAGAGATTGGAGTGGATATGGTCCATAGAATTAAGGTAGAGTGGCTTAAGTGGAGGAGTGCATCTGGAGTACTGTGCGATAAATGAGTACCCATTAGACTAAAAGAAAATTTCTATAGAACGGCTATTAGACCAGCGATGTTGCATGGAATAAAATGTTGGGCAACTAAGAAACAACATATAGATAAGATAATTGTTGCTGAGATGAGGATGCTAAGGTGGATGTGTGGCAAGACTGGAAAAAGACAGACTTAGGAATGAGTATATTTGAGAATGGGTAGAAGTAGTACCGATAGAAGATAAGTTGAGAGAGAATAGATTGAGATGGTTTGGTCATATACAACGAAGACCAACAGAGGCAGTAGTGAAGAGATGCTATATAGTGATGGTAGATGGTAGTGTTAGGGGAAGGGGTTGGCCTAGATTGATGCAGACTAGTGTAGTAAATAGAGATATGAATCTCCTTAATTAGACTAACAAAATGGCCTTGGATAGAGTGGAGTGGAGAAGAAGGATTCATGCAACCGATCTCATTTGATCAAACTTAAGGCTTGGTTTGGTTTGGTTACTCTGATGTTATTCACTGGGCATTCGCTCACTCCATTATATATATGTATTTAGGTGAGCAGCAGGATGTCCAACCCTAGTGAACCGGCCAAAGTTTACCCAAATTTTGTGAAGTCAGCAATGAAGTGCCTCACGGAAGAGGGTTTTGTTTACCTTTTATTTTGTCTCCACCGGTCATGTTTGATCGTCTTTTATCTTTAAGAAGTTAAGTTTTTGTAAAATCATGAATGATACTTTTGTATTTAAGTCTTGTATTTGAAGTTTGAAATGAATGTATAAACAAGATGTATATTATGGTTGTGAGTTATAAATGTATAAATGTGTTTTTGCTTATGACATATATGCACAACTCATCGAACAAATTTTTAATTATGCTTCCGTTTCTGGCCTCATATAACTAAATATGTTTTGAATTCTGTCTAAGGTCATAGATAGTTTCATGATTACTGGCCGGTTATGATCCAAACCGTTAGGGGCGGGTTCGGGTCATGACAGGATTATTGAAAATAACGTTGTTAGATTCATCAAAAGAAATGTGTACAGATTCTTCAATAAGTACAATTATTTTATTGAATACTCTATAAGCTTTACTAGAATTCAAATAACTAAGAAATACAACTTCAATTGATCTAGCATCAATTTTACTAAGTTATCTTTATTGTTATTCAACACAAAGCATTTACAACCAAAAGAACACAAGTGGCTGACATTAGGTTTTCTACCTTTCCAAAGTTCATATGGGGTTTTCTTAAGAATAGGTCTAATCATAGGATGTTTTACAACATAGCATGTAGTGTTAACGACTTCAGCCCAAAAATATCTAGGTAATTATTCTCACAAAGCATAGTACGAGCCATTTCTTCAAGAATTCTATTTTTTCTTTCAACCACACTGTTTTGTTGAGGAGTCTTAGGAGTTGAGAAATTATAATCTATTTCTAGGTCATCACAAAAAATAATAAAATCATCATTATGATCACTTCTAACACTAATATATTATGACTTTTTCATTTTGAATTCTTTAACACAGTTTTGAGAAAGCAAAAAAAAGAAAAAACTTAATTTTTGTGCGCTAAAAATAACACCCATGCAAATTTAGTATAATTATTAACACAAACAAGAGCATACGTGTAACGTCCTCAAAATAATAACATTAAAACCCAACAACATAGACATGCATTTGTATAAAAGATAAATATTCTTCTATTCATCAGAGTAGTTCCTTACAAAAGTATTACATGTTAACAACAAAAGCAAATGCCCTACGGGCTTACAGCTTTCCAAGTTAACACTTCGTTACAAAAGAAGAGTGCTAATTCAATACATATTAAGCCCTTGGCTAGAATTTACATGTAATACATAAAAAGAAAGTAAACAAAACAATCTGTCTGCCTCTAGCCTCCCAAGCTATGTCCTTGGAGGTGGCATGCTACCTGTACCTGAAAATGATGTCCCATAAAGGGTGAGCCACAGCCCAGTAGAAATACACTAAACCAGCCATGAACAATGACTAAAAGATTAGCAGTTGATAGATGGTCAACACAGATACATCCACATATATCACATTTCGATTTCATGACATTAAGTCCATGTTACATTTCATTTCTCATTTCTTTCTCAACTTTGAGTTTGAAAACAAGGCTCAAAACTTAGCCAAATAACTTGATGAGAATAAGACTCATCTAAGACATTTTCGAAATTCATGGTAGATACACCTTTTGATGCTGTATCAATAACACATAAGTCACTTCCATACCATACGAACGATACACATTTTAGTGCCGTATCAACATAACATAGAAACACTTCTATACTTCACAATTGATAACGATATACATTTTTGTGCGATATCAAATCAATTAAACACTTCAAATTCGCAGTCTGATACACATTGTAGTGCTGTATCACTGTCACAAGAAAGCACTTCTAATTCGCAGCCTGATACACATTGTAGTGCTGTATCACTGTCACAAGATTCGGTTTAGAGGTTCAGCCCCTTTCTTCCAATAAACCGTGGAGTACAGCCCCTTTCTCCTCCCACACAATACAACGCATATAAACAATTATCATATACAAATTAAATCAATCAATACACATTTGAGTGTTGTATTGTACCAACTACCATATTCAATGGCTTACTCAATTGATTAGTTTTAGTTTGCCTAATCATCATGCATTGTCTACAACAATCAAGACAATCCTCCACCGATAGCCCAAAGCAGTTATTTCTATACTGAAAATAAATGCACCAAATGGATATATAATCAACATTTCAACGTTCTCAATTTAATTATTCTTTTCTTCAAATTAATTATACCAATTAATTTGTCAATGTAATTAGAGCATTTCTCATAATTAACATCACAACCCTAAGGTTCCATTTTCACCAACAATCCATTATTGATCTCATTTCTCTATGCCAAACATGCATATAAGTTTATATAAACAAAACCCCAACTTTTGTAAAATTACACAAAGGCCCAAACTTTCTCAAAATTACCCAACAACCCCCCAACTCATCAAAGTACTAAAATTCAAAGACAAAACTCATGAGAAGGAGTAGGATATCCCTACCTCGAAGTTAGAGCTCAAATGGGGAAGGAGAAGAAAGTGAAAATGCTCCAAACACCGCGATTCTTGGATCAAAACGAAGCCCTTGACGATCAACACACTTTTTACAAAGGCCGGAGGGTAGAGAGGTACTCTAACTAGATCAAACCCTAGAGAGAAGGGAGTTTCTAGAGAGAGGAGCTCTCAAAATAGCCTTTTAGAAAGTAAGAGAGAGAGAGAGAGAATGTAAAAAAGTGATTTTGAAATGCCCAGCTGCCAACTGATATACGACATTCCCGCTCGAGCGGAGAACACAACGCTCGAGCATCAAGAACAAAAACTAGGTACGCTCAAGGACAAGAAGGCCCGCTCGAGCGCCAAGATACAAGAATAAAGTACATCCGCTCGAGCGCGAAAACCAGTCCGCTCGAGTGCAGATTTCCCCATCCCAGAACTTACACCAAAAAGTACAACCCGCTCGAGCGCCAGAGTACCCGCTCGAGCGCGACCGCTCGAGCGTAAAGAAACCCGCTCGAGCGTAAAAATCACACCTGCAAAAGTTTTTCAAGGACACGAAAAACTGGGAGTGTGCAATCTCCGCTCGAGCGCAATAAGGCCCGCTCGAGGGGAACGACCAAAAACCTGGCAACAAGATTTCAGACCAAGGTTCAACCCACCTGTTCGAAACATGCCCAACACATCCTAGAACTCAAACAAATGGAATTGAAGGATGACAACAAGATAGATACAACTACCAACTCCACGGAACCGAGTTTGGAATACAACAGAACAGTAAAGGGACAACTGGGATCGTTATAACCTCCCCCCCTTAAAGAATTTCGTCCACGAAATTAAATACAAGTTTTTGAAAAACAAGATTTTCTCAATTCCCAACATTATCACAATGTGAATTTTAACAACTCGACCCATTACCGATCATCTCATCTCTTTTCAAAAGGCAGTTTACAACATTTTCCGCAACATGCATTATAGTTATGCATTCCTTGAAATTCCACAAATTTCAATACTATATTCCACAATTCTATATCATATTCAGTATTCATGATATATTTCCATTTCTACAATACATTCAACATATGCAATGTTACATTAAACTTCCATTTTGAGGCAAGTTTCAAAATACTTCCATTAAATCAAAACATAAACCATGTTTTACAACCTAAGATATATTCAATACTCTTAAGGTTCAATAATATTACAAAATTACCAAAGCATGGTTACACACCAACAAACAAGTCCGGATATTTCTCGCGGACTTCCAACTCACGTTCCCAAGTGGCTTCCTCCACTCCATGATGTTTCCACAAGACTTTTACCAAGGGAATGGTCTTGCCTCGCAAGACTTGATCCCTCCTATCCAAGACCTGAACTGGTCTCTCCTCATACGAGGCATCCTCATCTACCTCCAAGTCGGTCCAATCTAACACATGGGACGGATCCGGCTCATACTTCCGAAGCATACTCACATGAAACACGTCATGCACTCCGGACAACTGCGGTGGTAAAGCTAAACGATAAACGACCTCCCCAGTCCTCTCAAGGATCTCAAAGGGACCGATAAACCGAGGGGATAACTTCCCACTCTTCCCAAACCTCAACATACCTCACCTAGGTGATATTTTCAAGAAGTCATGATCACCTACCTCAAATGCCAAAGGCCTCCTCCTACGGTCGGCATAACTCTTTTGGCAACTCTGGGCTGTGACAAGCCTCCTACGGATAAGCTCAACTTTCTCCGTCGTCTCCCTAACCAACTCCGGACCCAACAAAGGTGTATCACCCACTTTGGCCCAACACACTGGAGACCTACACGGTCGGCCATACATGGCCTCAAACTGTGCCATACTGATGCTAGACTGAAAACTGTTGTTATAGGCAAACTCTACCAAGGACAAGTGCCTCTCCCACGTCCCACTAAAGTCAAGGACACAACCTCGAAGCATATCCTCAAGGATCTGAATAGTACGCTCGGACTGCCCGTCAGTCTGAGGATGATAAGCCGTACTAAAGGTCAACTTAGTGCCCAAGGCACTCTACAAACTCTGCCACAACCTGGCAGTAAAACGAGGATCTCTATCTGAGACGATCGTCACTGGGACCCCATGCAATCTCACTATGTCCCGAATATACAAGTCGGCGAGATGATCTACCGAATCTCTCACGCGCACAGGAATGAAATGCGCCGACTTAGTCAACTGGTCTACAACCACCCAAATGGCATCACTACCCCGCTGAGTCCTCGGAAGACCTACAACGAAATCCATAGTGACATGCTCCCACTTCCACTCGGCAATAGGCAAGGGTTGTAACAAACCCTCTGGCCTCTGATGCTCGGCCTTCACTTGCTGGCAAGTAAGGCACTTCGATACGAAAACAGCCACATCTCTCTTCATACCCCGCCACCAAAACTGGCGACCCAAATCCCGATACATCTTAGTGCCTCCCGGATGCACCGCAAGGCGTGAATGATGGAACTCTAGGAGTTCTTCCTCTCAGCAAGACTCTGGCACAAACAAACGGTCTCGGTATCTCACACTCTGGTCGAGATACACCGTCAAACCCTTCTCAACTTTGCCACTGGAGATCTTCTCTCGGAAGGACTCTACCTCAAGGTCACCTCTCTGTGCCTCTGATCCTCAGGTCACGAGTGTAGGCTGTGTAACAACAGAAAACAAGGCCGCAGCCTTAACAGATTTGCCCAGTAGCAAATCGAACTCGCCAAGTGCACCTAACATCTCCCATTCCCGGATGGCTATAGAAGCTACATCACTAATGGATTTCCTACTAAGGGCATCGGCCACAACATTGGCCTTTCCTGGGTGATAGTGCAACTCAAAATCATAGTCCTCAATGAACTCCATTCATCTCCTCTGCCTTAAATTCAAGTCCCTCTATGTAAACAGATGCTTCAAACTCTTGTGGTCCGAGAACACCTCGAACCTCTCACCATAAAGGTAGTGCCTCCAATCTTCAAGGCAAAGATCATTGCTGCTAACTCTAGGTTGTGTGTAGGGTAATTCTTCTCGTGTATTTTCAACTGACGTGAGCCATAAGCTACCACTTTTCCCTCTTGCATCAACACACAACCCAAACCCTCTCGTGAGGCATCACAATAAACTGCATAACCTAACCCTCTCTCCGGAATAATCAAGACCGGAGCGGTGGTCAATCTAACTTTCAACTCTTGGAACGACTTTTCACAAGTCTCACTCCATACAAATTTGACTCCCTTCCGAGTCAGCCTAGTCAACGACGAAGCTAACCTGGAGAAATCCTTCACAAACCGGCTGTAATACCCAGCTAATCCCAGAAAACTGCGGATGTTAAAAATGCTCTTAGGCTGTGCCCAATCTTGCACTGCCTCTACCTTGGATGTATCAACAGACACCCCTTCCCCGGATACCACATGGCCTAAAAATTTGACCTCTCCTAGCCAGAACTCACGCTTCCCAAACTTGGCATAAAGCCTATGGGCTCTAAGTAACTCAAGCACCACTCTCAAGTGTTCCTCGTGCTCCTCCTCTGAAGGCGAATAAATCAGAATGTCGTCCACGAAAATGACTACAGAACGGTCTAAGAATTCCCGGAAGATCCGGTTCATCAAGTCCATAATGACTGCCGGTGCATTGGTAAGCCCGAATGGCAGCACCAGAAACTCATAGTGGCCATACAACGTACGGAATGCCGTCTTCGGAATATCCTCCTCCCTAACCCTCAACCTGTGGTAACCCGATCTCAAGTCTATCTTAGAGAAACAGCGGGAACCCTTCAACTGGTCAAACAAATCATCTATACGGGGCATAGGGTACTTATTCTTGACCGTAGCCCGATTCAACTTCCTGTAGTCTGTACAAAGTCTCAAGGCACCATCTTTCTTTTTAGCAAAGAGGGCCGGTGCTCCCCACGGCGAAACACTAGGGTGAACAAAACCCTTATCTAGCAATTCCTGGAGCTGAATCTTCAACTCACTCAACTCGGCTGGGGCAAAACGATAAGGTGCCATAGAAATCGGCGCTGTACCGGGCACTAAATCAATAGAGAACTCTATCTCTCGGTGAGGTGGCAAATTAACGAGATCCTTGGGAAAAACATTCGAATACTCACAAACCACCCTTGGCAATATGATCTGGGTCTCATTACACTCACCACTCCAAAAGCTAGCAAGTAGACCACTAAGCTCACTCCGCCCTCGCGGATCATACAACGGTGGCAATACACTACCAACCCGATCCCCCAAGAAATGAAAACACTCCCCGCTCAAGGTACAAACTGTGACCCTCTGGCGGTAGCAATCAATAACAGCCCGGCATGACGATAGCCAGTCCATACCCAAAATAACATCAAAGCCCTTCATGGGCATGACAACAAAAGGAAAAGGAAGCCTATGGTCGGCGACCTCTATATCACAACCTCTAACACCTTGTTTCAAGATCAACTCACCACCAACAGGCGATACTACACAAATAGGAGATGCTAATTGTGCCAACTCCAATTCCAAAACAGATGCAAATGCAGCAGATACAAAAGAATGAGATGCACCCGTATCAATCAATACACTAGCAACCGAGTTGCAAAACAGAAAGGTACCTCTCACTACTGATGGAGCAGACACAAGATCCTGCGCGGTAACAGCATACACGCGCCCAGTAGGCCCCTAATCCAACTGCTCACCCCTCGGCGCATGCGACTGCTGCACAGACTGGGACGATGAAGCCCCCTGATTGGCCCTCGAGGCCTGCATAGACTGAGCTGGCTGAAAACCCTGCGTCTGCCTAGAACCAGACGCGCCCGAAGTGGCACTCAACTATGGGCAAAACCTCTTCAGGTGCCCAGGCTGACCACACTGATAACAAGACAAGGGCTGACCCCTGCCCTGACTCTGGCTCTGCAGTCTAGCTGAAGATGAAGCAGCTCTCTGACCTCCTCCCCTCTATGGGCAAACTGAAGCCTTGTGGCCCAACTGACCACACTTGTAACAGGTGAACTCCCCCTGATTACCTCTCCCCGAGCCTGCACTCGGCACCAGAAAGGTCGATCTAGCAACACCCCCCTGAGACTGCTGAGGGTTAGCACTCCTCTATCTCCTGCCATCACCCTGACCATCTTGGCTCCTCTTGGAGCCTCTCTGTCCCTCCTCTTCCTGCATCATGATTTCCATATGGGCTGCAGCATCAACCAAGCGCCCATAATCTCGGATCATCGAACCTCCAACCCTCATCTTGAGGCCGCGCCTCAACCTCTTCTCGAACTCAATACAGCGGCGTTCCTCGGACGCCACAAGTTCAGGTGCGAACCTGGACAAGCTGGTGAAAGCAGCCTCATACTCGGCTACTGAAGAACTCAACTGCAAAAGCTGACAGAACTGGTCTCTCAGCTTCTCCCTAACTGCTGGAGATAAATACTTCTCCTGAAAAGCCTCCACAAAAGCCTCCCACGTGCCAGTAATACGGCCCCTAATGTATTTCCACCACTGACCCGCACCCCCTTTAAGCTGGAAGGATGCCAAGGTCACTTTCAACACTCCGTCCTCGATGCCAAGCATCTCGAACGTCTTACTCATTTGCTCTAACCACTCGTCCGCCTTCAGTGGCTCCTTCGGATCCCCAATAAACTCGTCCGGGTTAGACAGGAAGAACTCCATTTTCAAGAAGGAAGGCCCTGCCTCAACAACCTGGGCTTGAACTGGAGCCTGAACTGGATTCTCAACTCGGAAAATACCCATAGACTCCCTCAAAGCATCGGCTATCCCTCGGGCTAAAGCGCCCATAGCCTCCTGACCTGCTAGCTCGGCCACATTGGCCTGGCCAACCCCCTCCTGCTGTGCCGGAATATCATCCGGTAAAGGCATCTCCTGCCTACCACGTCTGCCACGTCTACCACGTCCTTGTCCTGACATCCTAATAAAGGTAACGAAGAGCGTTAGTACATTCATAAATGTGCCAAAACTAAACACTCGCGTCCTAATACATGGACAACTGTAATTCACTCCACGTAAGCACATAAACACATAAGCACTTACGAATTTCATTTCCGGATAATGATAGTCTCGAGGCGTTACTAGAGTTCCGGTTAGAAACAGCATTGATCAAGTGCTTTTCCAACAAGACTCATAGAAACCTAAGGATCCAATCAACATCCTAGAAACTAAATCCCATACCCAAGTAGTCACATAAACATGTTATCAAATAAACACATAATGTCACACATAAGTCTCTAACAAGCGAGACAAACCCATTGTGATACTAATCACTTCCCACGTACCCAAAGTACTCGAACCCGGTACGCTCTGATACCAAGTTGTAACGCCCTCAAAATAATAACATTAAAACCTAACAACATAGACATGCATTGGTATAAAAGATAAATATTCTTCTATTCATTAGAGTAGTTCCTTACAAAAGTATTACATGTTAACAACAAAAGCAAATGCCCTACGGGCTTACAGCTTTCCAAGTTAACACTTGGTTACAAAAGAAGAGTGCTAACTCAATACATATTAAGCCCTTGGCTAGAATTTACATGTAATACATCAAAAGAAAGTAAACAAAACAATCTGTCTGCCTCTAGCCTCCCAAGCTATGTCCTTGGAGGTGGCATGCTACCTGTACCTGAAAATGATGTCCCATAAAGGGTGAGCCACAGCCTAGTAGAAATACACTAAACCAGCCATGAACAATGACTAAAAGATTAGCAGTTGATAGATGGTCAACACAGATACATCCACATATATCACATTTCGATTTCATGACATTAAATCCATGTTACATTTCATTTCTCATTTCTTTCTCAACTTTGAGTTTGAAAACAAGGCTCAAAACTTAGCCAAATAACTTGATGAGAATAAGACTCATCTAAGACATTTTCGAAATTCATGGTAGATACACCTTTTGATGCTGTATCAATAACACATAAGTCACTTCCATACCATACGAACGATACACATTTTAGTGCTGTATCAACATAACATAGAAACACTTCTATACTTCATAATTGATAACGATATACATTTTTGTGCAATATCAAATCAATCAAACACTTCAAATTCGCAGTCTGATACACATTGTAGTGCTGTATCACTGTCACAAGAAAACACTTCTAATTCGCAGCCGGATACACATTGTAGTGCTGTATCACTGTCACAAGATTTGGTTTAGAGGTTCAGCCCCTTTCTTCCAATAAACCGTGGAGTACAGCCCCTTTCTCCTCCCACACAATACAATGTATATAAACAATTATCATATACAAATTAAATCAACCAATACACATTTGAGTGCTGTATTGTACCAACTACCATATTCAATGGCTTACTCAATTGATTAGTTTTAGTTTGCCTAATCATCATGCATTGTCTACAACAATCAAGACTATCCTCCACCGATAGCCCAAAGCAGTTATTTCTATACTGAAAATAAATGCACCAAATGGATATATAATCAACATTTCAACGTTCTCAATTTAATTATTCTTTTCTTCAAATTAATTATACCAATTAATTTGTCAATGTAATTAGAGCATTTCTCATAATTAACATCACAACCCTAAGGTTCCAATTTCACCAACAATCCATTATTGATCTCATTTCTCTATGCCAAACATGCATATAAGTTTATATAAACAAAATCCCAACTTTTGTAAAATTACACAAAGGCCCAAACTTTCTCAAAATTACCCAACAACCCCCCAACTCATCAAAATACTAAAATTCAAAGACAAAACTCATGAGAAGGAGTAGGATATCCCTACCTCGAAGTTAGAGCTCAAATGGGGAAGGAGAAGAAAGTGAAAATGCTCCAAACACCGCGATTCTCGGATCAAAACGAAGCCCTTGACGATCAACACACTTTTTACAAAGGCCGGAGGGTAGAGAGGTACTCTAACTAGATCAAACCCTAGAGAAAAGGGAGTTTCTAGAGAGAGGAGCTCTCAAAATAGCCTTTTAGAAAGTAAGAGAGAGAGAGAGAGAGAATGTAAAAAGTTATTTTAAAATGCCCAGCTGCCAACTGATATACGACATTCCCGTTCGAGCGGAGAACACAACGCTCGAGCGTCAAGAACAAAAATTAGGTACGCTCGAGCGCAAGAAGGCCCGCTCGAGCGCCAAGACACAAGAATAAAGTACATCCGCTCGAGCGCGAAAACCAGTCCGCTCGAGCGCAGATTTCCCCCTCCCAGAACTTACACCAAAACGTACAACCCGCTCGAGCGCCAGAGTACCCGCTCGAGTGCGACCGCTCGAGCGTAAAGAAACCCGCTCGAGCGTAAAAATCACACCTGCAGAAGTTTTGCAGGGACACGAAAAACTGGGAGTGTGCAATAAGGCCCGCTCGAGCGGAACGACCAAAAACTTGGCAACAAGATTTCAGAGCAAGGTTCAACCCACCTGTTCGAAACATGCCCAACACATCCTAGAACTCAAACAAATAGAATTAAAGGATGACAACAAGATAGATACAACTACCAACTCCATGGAACCGAGTCCGGAATACAACAGAACAGTAAAGGGACAACCGGGATCGCTATAATACGGTTTACCTCCTAAACTTAATGTTCTAGATGGTCCAAAAAGATCAATATGCAAGAGTTGTAAAGGTCTAGTAGTTGAAACTACATTTTTGGATTTGAAAGAAATTCTTGTTTATTTTCTTAGTTGGCAAGCATCACAAAGTTTATCCTTTTCAAAACTAATTTTAGTCAAGCCAATAACTAACTTAGTTTTCGAAAGTTTTGATATTAAATCTAAACGAATCTAAACGAGCATGCCCTAATCTTCTATGTTAAATCCAACCAGTTTCATTTATAGTATATAAACATTTAACCTGAAAATGAGAAGACAAGTTATGCAAATCAAACAGATATACATTCTCATGTCTATGTCTTACAAACGAAGTTTTATTAGCTTTGGTGTTCACAATTGTGCAGTGAGTTTTCTCAAAAATAACTTTATTACCTTTATTACATAATTAACTCATGCTAAGCAAGTTATGTTTTAAACCTTCAACAAGTAAAATATTTTCTATATTATGAGAAGGATTTTTACCAATATTACCTATATCAAGGATTTTTCTTTTACTATTGTTGCCAAAAGTTATGTAACCACCATCCTTTGATTGAATTGTGCGAACATGGCTTTATTTCTGGTCACATGCCTTAAACATGCATTGTCGAGATACCATCCATCTATTATTGTTGGATTTCGTCTTGAAACATACTTACAAAATTATTTTTCTATCGGTACCCATGCTTTCTTGGCTTTATAAAAGTTAGAATCTAACACACTTTAAGTGTCTTGGGAACCTACTCTTTTTACTTTAGTAAAAGGATTTCTTTTAACAAGAATGAAAGTGAAATATGACATTTTCTACCACAAAAATGACATGTGAGATGAGAGTGTCTAGAAGATGCATGAACAAAACCATTTTTGAAAGTTTTTCCTTTGAAAAAAGTTTATACCCAATTCCGACTCTACCAAATATATGATTTTGGCTAAGAAATTTATCCCAAGTGTCTCTTCCTTGAATAAATTTTGAAATAATATTTTCTTAATCTTCTTATTTTCGTTCAAAACTTTCTCCTTTTTTAAAGAATCATTTTTTATTTTTAAATCATTTAGTTCCTTTTTCAAAATAGGAGGTTCTTTCGATTTTAAAATGTCATTTTCTTTTATTTTAAAAAAATCTTTGTGTAACACATCAATTTTATTAGATAAAGATTCATTTTCTTTTATTGAATTTGAAAGCATCTTTTTAATTTTAATGCCAAGTTTTCTAAGTTCATCATGCAAATCTTCAAATGCGGATTGTAATCCATCAAAATAATAAAATTCATTGTTTATCTCATAATCATCTCCAAATTCCATTAGGCATAGGTTTGCAATTTCATTGTTACTATCGTTGTTTTCTGAGTCACTTTCATCGCTATCTCCCCATGAAACAATTATGGGTTTTTTTTTGGTATTGTTTCTTGATTTCTAGACAATCGACCTTGATGTGACCAGGCTTGTTGCATTCATAACAAGTAATTTCAGTTTTCTTGTTATTTTCTCCTTTTACAAAATTCTTTCTGCTATGATCTCCTTTGTTAAAATCTCTTTTGAAAAATCTTCTTCTTCCTTGTTTCTTTTTCATAAATTTCTGGAACCTTTTTGTTAAGAAGGTCATTTCTTTATAGTCAAATTCTGAATTATCTTCATCCTCCTCTTCAAGAGTAGTAGTGGATTTGAAAGTTATTCTCTTCTTTTGCTTGCTGCCTTCTTTTTCATCTCTTTATTTCACGATGAGCTCATGTGTGAGAAGATATCCAATCAGTTCGTCTAGACTTAGTTATGATAAGTCCTTGGCTTCTGCGATGGCGATTGTAATGCCCTGAAAACAATAACCATAATTCATCACACGATAATTATTAAATAACAATACAATTTTGAATATAGTATCCTTCCATTCATATGATTCCATTCTACAAAAGGTAATACATGCAATTATACATTCATAAGTCCTAACCCTAAATCTATAGCATATGCCACAAGTTAATGATACGAAATGAAAGTTAAACAATATATAAATGCCCTAATGGCTACAACTTTCCAAGACGATGCTTAGTTACAACAAAAGTGAGTTTAAAATCAATACAAATAAATCCCTAGGCTTGTACAAAATAATTACAACAATAACAAAAGAAAGCTCTTGGCTCCAAGTCCTCCCTAGCTACGACCTTGGCGAAGGCATATCATCAACACCTGAAAATGGTTTTCCACATAGGGTGAGCCAAAGCCTAGTAGAGATACTCTAGCATAGTGTATGAATCTTAACAAAGCTATAAGGTGAATGCATATGCAATGCACGTGCCAAAACATTTTATATCTCTTTTCAAAACCATACAATGTCAGATTTATATCACAATTCATGAAATCATTTCCTTTACAATAGAAAACAGTGCAGTTGATACAATATTGGGAATCTCTAGGTACGTGTCTGCAAGCAGGCTATACAAACACTGCCAATTGCTATTTTTACCAGTACTAACCAAAAGGCTTGACACCTAATCGCACAGGTTTCTGGACTTTTACCAAGGACACAAGGGCCAACAATAATACCACAACCACACCCCTACCCTGATTTACCAGTGTATTCACTCATTTTTCTCAAACCAATATACATTTTCAATGTGTTAAATATGCAACAATTCTCAATGCAAATAGATGAGAAATTAGTTTCAATTCTCCTAATTCTCATGCAATTTCTACAACAATCATAGCTATCCTCCACCGATAGCCCAAAACAGATATCTTTAAACAGATAGATAATTTCCAATAAAGATAAACTTTTTTAAATTTCAAGATGGGAGTGATAATGCATATCCAACTCCACCACCATCATCATCATCATTATCATTCCAATTCCATAAAACCCAACATCATTTTCATTTCTCTTTACAAAATCATGTATTCATATTTTAAGGTGAAATCCATTTTCTTTATAAATCAATTCCAAGGGTAAAAATCCACCATTTTGTCACAACTCAACCACATTTACAAACCCATAATCATTTCCAAGCAACTATTTTGAAAACCCCTCTTTTGATTTCAAAACCAAAACCCTAAGTTTATCCAAAAATCCGCAAATCATAATATTATTTAGAAAATCAAACAACCAAGTTAAAAACCATACATGAGTGTGGAGAAATCCCTACCTCAAAGCTAGAAGACAAGGGAGAGAGTGCAGAAACCTCGATGAAGCCGAAAACCAACTTTGTTCGAATTAAAATGAAGCTCTAGGTGAGCTCTACCTTTTTATCAAAGGGACTAGGGTGTAGAGATCAATAGATTGAAAGTATTTGGAGGTTAAAGATGACTTTTAGAGAGAGAAGGTCTAGATTTACGGTTTTGAAATGTTTAGAGAGAGATATATGAAAAAGTGACTCAAAAAGTGGTTGTTATGAACTGATATACGAGCAGACTGCTCGAGTGACCAAAACACCACTCGAGCGACCAAACACAATAAGTGAAACCGTTCGAGTGAACAAAGTGACCTCTCGATTGAAGAACACCACCTTCTAGTAGTTTTGCAGACAAAGGCTAACCGCTCAAACGCAAGAAAAACTGCTCGAGCCAAGACCACTTGAGCACAAGAAACGCTGCTCGAGCAAAAAAACACCCTCCTAGTACTTTTGCAGATCTACAAATACACTGGAAGTTCTCAAAGACCGCTTGAGCAAACTGACCAAAATCTGGGCAACAATTCTATTGAAAAAAACAAACTCCCGACCTGTTCTAAATGCAGAAAGACATCCAAACAACCAAACTCAATCAAGAATAAGATTAATAAGGATATGAATAACCGAATAAGACAAGGAATTCCAGATCCAAAACAATAAATGGGTCGGGTCTAAACCGGAATCGTTATAACCTTCCCCTTAAGGAATTTCATCCCCGAATTTTTAAATTCAACACAACAAAACTGTATTTAAATTAATCATAACAATAATAACAAGTTGAACTCATAACCATGACCCATCCACCGATCATTCATTCTTATAACAATGATAAAAAAAGTTTTCAATACTGAATATACAGTTCACATTTTCCAAAACATATGCAATGTTTACATCTAATCAACATTAGCAAGATGTTCGTTACAAGTTTTGAACATTAACAAAAAAGTCCCGATACTTCTCACGGACTTCTGCTTCACATTCCTAAGTAGCCTCCTCAACACCATGGTGTCTCCACAACACCTTTACCAATGGAATTGTCATACCTCACAAGACTTGGTCTTGTGTATCTAAGAGTCTAATCGGCCTCTCCTCATACGAGGCATCCTCATCTACCTCTAACTCAGTTCAATCCAACACATGTGACGAATCTGACTCATACTTCCGGAGCATACAAATATGAAACACGTCATGAACCCAAGAAAGCTATGGCGGCAAGGCCAAACAATAAGCTACCTTCTCAATGTGCTCTAGGATCTCAAATGGTCCAATAAATGTAGGAGACAACTTCATGCTCTTCCTGAACCTCATCGAACCCCGTCTCGATGACATTTTCAAGAAGACATGATCTTATACCTCAAATGATAACGGTCTTTTCCTACGGTCGGCATAACTCTTCTAACGATTCTGAGTCGAAACCAACCTTTTACGGATAAGTGTAACCTTCTTCGTCATTTCCCAGACTAACGCAGGACCTAAAATAGGTGCGTCACCCACCTTGGCCCAACACACAGGATATCTACGTGGTTGGCCATACAAGGCCTCAAAAGGTGCCATGCCAATACTCGTCTGAAAGCTATTGTTGTAGGCAAACTCCACTAAAGGTAAGTGCCTCTCCCACGTCCGTTTAAAGTCAAGAACACAATCCCGAAGCATATCCTCTAGGATCTGAATGGTACGCTCTAACTGTCTGTCAGTCTGAGGATGATAGGTGGTGCTAAATGTCAATCTAGTGCCCAAGGCATTCTGTAGGCTCTGCCACAATCGAGCCATGAAACGGGGATCTCTATCTGAAATGATAGTCATAGGGACCTTGTGAAGTCGAACCATATCCCTAACATAAAGGTCGGCAAAATAATCTACTAAGCCCCTAACAAAGCTACGTCTCTTTTCATTTTCCTCCACCAAAACTGGCGACTAAGGTCATGATACATCTTTGTGCCTTCTAGATGTACTGCAAGGCACAAATGGTGGAACTCTTTGAGTACCTCTTCTCTACAAGACTCTGGCACAAAAAGATGATCAAGATATCTAATACTCGAGCCAGAATACACATTAAAGCCCTTATATACCTTTCAAGTAGATATCTTCTCTCGAATAGACACTAGGCTCACAAGCGTAGGTTGTGCAATCATAATAAACAAGGTTGTCAACTCAACTGACCCACCAAAATGCAAGTCAAAGTGCCAATAGCACCCAACATCTCCCATTCTCGGATGGCAATACTAGCTACACTGCTCATGGACTTCCTACTCAAGGCATCGAACATTACAATTGTCATGACCCGAACACGCCCCTAGAGGTTAGGATCATAACCGACCAATAATCATGAGATTACCTACGGCCTTAGTCAGAAGGTAGTCATATTTACTATTAAATAGGGGGGCCAAAAGCGGAAGTAGAATTAGAAAGTTTATCCAATGAGCTGTGCGTATGTGGCATAACAAAAACTCTACACATTATATTAATAGCTCACACCATACAATCAACATAGAAACACATTTATCCGTGATCATTTAAAACAGTCTTAACAGAAAATAAGTCATATGCTTAGATACAGGACTAGTCCTATGGGACCACAAAAGTAAACAAAAAGAAGGATCATAAACAAAGCCTCGCACGTGAGGCGTTCATAGTAGACTTCACGGTATCTGGTATCCTTATCGGGTTCACTAGGGCTGAGGTTGAACATCCCGTTGCTCACCTACATACACATAAATAAAGAGTGAGCTAACGCCCAGTGAAAAATATCAAAGTAAAGGGGTTAGGTGAATAAGCCCATTTTTAATAGATAAGTATAAATAACTAAATCAGTAAGTATTTAGCATCAGAATGACCTTGGGTCCAACGTGCAACAGGATGACCTTAGGTCCAACATATAGCTGAATATATAGTACGAGTTCAATTATTATTCAACGAAACGATGTTGGGCCTAACAGTGTACAGAAGGACCTCAGGTCCAACAGTCGACGAACTCACTGATTGGATTCATTCATCTCTTATCAGAACGATCTTGGGTCCAATCATTTCTAGTAGCATAATAGCCATTCAATTATTGCAATTACATATCAGTCATTCAGACTTGTTAGAGACTCAATCATATCATATGAGTCAATCAATCTTATGAGAGATTCAGAATGACATTTAGGTCCATTTTAGCAAATGTACGAAACGACCTTAGGTCCAAGTTAGATATATTGAGCAACCTTGCTCCATGATTCAAATGTATAGAATGACCTTGGGTCCAATATTCCATTATATAGAACGACCTTGGGTCCTTTTATTATAGTCATGTCGTATCATTTACTTGTACAGATAGCATGTCGTTCAGGCGGTTGGTAACTCATCCACATGTATCAAATCATTGATCAAGAAAAACTCACCATATAAGGATAATCAAAAAACAAAGTATAAGTGAAATATCTTTACTAAGATATTACTCACAATGGTCAGATAGCTGAATCGTTCTTGTAGTTGACCATACATAATTCGCAACACATTGGGTCATAATACAATTCAATCCGTTCTTAACTTGTTTAATTCTCTTAGGCTTCTTTCATGTTCTTTAATTCATTTAGAATGCTCAATGTATATCTAAGAATGCTCATAAATGAAAAGAACAAAAATTGAAACATAAAACAACTTTCCAAAGTTTTCTGGAATAGGGCTATAGACACCCAATTTTTTATCGCCCTTAAGACTTGGGCGCCACTGATTGATCACTCGATGATGAAAGTTATGCTGTACAAATGTTCAATTTCTTCAGCAAGAAGAGCATCTAGATCCTAACCTTACACCCCATTTTGGACCAAAACTATTTTGACCAAAATTATTTTAGACCTCAAAACCCTCTTTTTCAAAATATTTTTTCCAAAAATTTCTATGATGTTCCGAAGCTCGCATTTCGTTAAAAATTGCACTTTTCAGTAAACCAAGTAAGGACAAAGTGGAAATAAATGAAAGAGAGGTGAACTCTTTGAAAAAAACTTTAAAACATCTTATTTAAAGATTTGGAGTTGAAGAAAATAAGAGGGGAGGGAAGAAATCTAGTTGGGGGAGAAGTTAGACATCAATCCGTTAGGACAAAATTGAGCAATCTTCACTAAAATAGAAATATCTCTTAGGAAACTTAGAATTTAGATTTGAGGCTACCACCATTGGAAATTAGGCTTCCGGGGCTTCAATTTAGACTCAAGAATGACTTGAAACGTAGTCCGGATAAAGGAGGTATGCCCATTTGAAATCGGGCCTGAAAACAGATTTTTGTGGCCAGCCACTTTAGTGGCCTGTTGGCTCTTGCTAGCAGCCTGCCAGCCAGTAATGAAACTTTTGCCTCTTTTGTTTCTTTCCATCCACCATTAGTGGCTTGCCGGCAACAAGTGTCAAAAAAATAGATTTTTGCAGATATTTGTGCCAATTGTTTCCACATTGCTCCACCTGTCTCTATATATATATTTTCGACTAAAGCTAATATATTTCTATATATAGAGGACCTTCTCTCTTGGTTAGAAGGTTAGAAAAAATTTTAGGAGCAAAAATATCCTCTCTCTCTACAATTCTCTCTCTCTCTTGCAACTTGCATAGCCTTTGCCTAAACACTCTAAACCAAGCTTAGAGAGCTTCTTGCTGAGGTGATTTGAGCTTGAATTTGAGCTCTTGAAGCACTTGAGAGTGTGAAATTGTTGGTTTATGACTCAAGGGTTCATTCTTCTTCAAGAGGTATTCCTTCTCTTGCCTTTGTATCATCTTTACACCACTTGTTTTCCATCTTTTCTACTATTTTTTGGACTGTTTAAAACCTATTTTTTTGGACTAAAACTTGTGGTTTAGGGTCATTAAAGGTAGAGGGGTTGATAGCCCTTCTTTATACCTTGCATCTTAGGCCTTTCCCCTTGTGTTTCCCACCTCTTTGTCAACTTTTTTTGAGCTTTTAAAATTGAATTTCAGAGTTATTTCAGTGGCTAAAAACATGTTTTGAAGTCCAAAATTGGAGGGGTTAGTCTCCCCTCCTTGTGTCTTGTTCACTAGCTTGTATAGCTCCATGTTGTAGCTTACTATTTTAGCCATTTTTGTCTTAATTCCAGCACTTCTTTTGAATGTTTTAAGACTATTTTGGGAGTTTTTTTAGTTGTTTATTGCATTTGAGCCTTGTATTACATGCATGTAGTGTAATAGTCCTCATAGGATTGGTGGTTTAGGCCTTAGCCACCATCCTATTTGAGTTGATAGCATTTATTTATGGCTTTTCATACTTGTTTTCATCTCTAATCATCTCTGCAACCTCCTTTATTTCTTGGATTTTTCTTTGTTTTGAAAGTTGTTTCAAACTAGTTGTTTGTTTAAAGCATGAGATTGAGGCTTTGTGCTTAATGATTTAATCCCTTTGGGGGTTCATTACCAATGGTATGATGTCTCTTTTATGCCCAAAGCAACCCTTGGTTTGAGCCCTCTTTCCATTAGAGGACTTAAAATTCACTTGTGGACTTAATTGATTAAAGAATTGAGAGGTAACTAAAATGGAGCAATAAAATTCGTGAATAAAAAAGGTACAAGATAATAATTTGGTTTGGGTTTAATCGTACGTTAATTGAACCCTTGAGTCTTGAGTCGTTTCATACTCATTAGTGATGAAAACAGTTCCAGATTCATTGTCAACTACTTTCCTTGATCTTTCATGATAGGGAGGGGGCTTTGAGAGTCTTATTTTGTTGCATTCATTGAACTTGCTCCCTTTGGTTCATAAGCCATCATGCAATGAAATTGCATCCGTTGATGGTTTGTGAATCAAATTTTGCCACCACTTTGAGTTGCTTAAAGATAAGGAGGGGTAAATTGTGCAAACAAACCCTTGAGAACACCCTGTCCCTGCTCTGTTTTCTCTATATTGCAACAGGAAAGTCCAATCATCAGTGGCCGGCAGGCCATCACCAATGGTCGGCAGGCCATCTGCTGGCCACCAGTGCAAAATGCAGCAATGTACTTTTGAAACAAAACAGAGTTAGTCTGGAGGTGGAAATCAGTGCAAGTGTTCTACTGTGCAACAGAGGCATTTGGCAGTAGAAATAGTGGCTTTTTCGGGTGGAAAGTCCGTGCATGCATGAGCATTCCTTGTTTCTCGAGGCGGAGTAATTAGAATAGCTAGCTTAGAACTCCTTTTCATATTGCATTCATGTAACTACTTAGTTCAATTAGTTAGTTAATTTGTTGTAATAATCAGTTAGCTAGAATAGTTAATTGATTTGTTGTAATAATTAGTTAAGTAGTTTAGCTAAGTTATTCATTTGGGTTTGTAATAATTACTTAATTAGCTTAGCTTTAATTAGTTAGCTAGTTTATTTATTCGAACCCTCCTGTGTGAGGGCACACAATTGCAATAATGTGTATGTCTTCCAACCCCGCATCTTTCTCCCTTTTATTTAAACTGCTTACGATGGTTAGTTTAGGGCATTATGCTTTGTTTAGCATTCTCCATGTTTGCATCCACTTGTATTGCATGCATCGTGGCTCGGTACATCATTCTAACTTGCGTTGTTAGTTTGAATACTTCTTTGAATACGTGCTTAGACTGCATGCTATCAAATTGCTTCATATGCCATATTAGTACCCGAGCTTAGTAATTGCATATCGCATGTGTTACATTAGTCATATTGCTAGTTAGGATCATGCATTTTTTCTAACTTTTTCATCTTTCTGGCTTGGAGTACTACGTGAGCTTTTATTTGCTTTAGCATAATTGCATGAGCGTGATTGTTGCCATGTCTAGCATACTGGCCATGAGGCTAATTGCTTAAATAATAAATTGCCTGAATGCCTGTGGATGAAGGCTAGTTGCTTAAATTGGAATAATTTGAGTAATGTTCATATGCAATCACTTTTTTCAAGTGGTACATATTCGAAACAATTTTTCAAAACAAACATGAATTAAGTGTTCCAATTCTTTCAAGTTAATCTATATTTGTGTGTGTACGCATCACATAGTAAGTTATCTAATAATCAGAACAAGAGCATATAATGTAGATAAGATTCATATCATGATTAGTAGAGGCCGATCTTTGATCGGGCGAGTAGGGGTGTTCAATTCATGAGCTTCCCCTCTTGTACCTATGTTCTCGAGCCAAGACAATCTTGGTGATGACGGACACGTGGCCTTTGGCACGAGTCATGTGTTTCTTAAATTTTCCAAAAATATTTAGGTGACGACTCTGTATCTGGAAAAGTAGTCCATTTTTGGCAATTTGATTCAAAATCGATTTTTCAAAAAATTTGCTGGATTTGGAATCTTGGGTATTTATCTATTTCACATTACACTTGTAAGATCAGATTCAGAACCACGAGAGTCCGTTACTGTAAGGCTATTCATCTTCGGAAAGGGGGCACGAAAAGTTGAGCTACATGGGCACATCTCTCGAGCACAATATTGGTCACTCGGGTGGTCAAACAATTTGCAAGGGGGTCTCTCGAGCACACACTTGGTCGCTCGAGCCGTTTATAAAGACTGCAAAAGTAATAGATGCTCAATTTTTACACTTGAGCCAACTTCTTTGTCGCTCGAGCCAAGATTGAAAATTAAAGGTGGTCGCTCGAGCGGTCTTTTGGTCGCTCTAGCCAACCTCGAATGTTTGTAAAATACTGGATGCCTTCAATTTATGCTCAAGCGGTGAAGTTACCGTTCGAGCGATGCGGTCGATTTCTTGATTTTCTAGAATGCTGTTTGGGTTTCAAAACATGGTTTTAAATGGTACAAGTTGCATGTTATGCCCTATATTTGGGCCATACAATCACTAACATGATCATATGAGTCAATTCTACAAGATTGAAGTTCAAATCATCATGAATTCATCATGCAAGCCCTAAATCATGTCAAATTTTTTTCATACCTCCAAGCCCATGAAATGAAATTCCATAACTTCATGAATTGTGCATGCATGTGAAATGTAGCCACTAATTTCATCTGAAATAGTACAAATAATGCTCAAATTCATGAGACTCAACAAAATTATGCATGCATGTGGGATTTGGCACCAAATTCTTCATGTTAAGTTTATATCTTACATTAATTCACCAATTCTTCTTGAATTCACAAGTTGTAAGATCTCAATACATAATCTATGGTGTAATTACCCACCTAGAGGCTTCAATTCTCCCAATCCTAGCTAGAACTTGAATTACTCTTCACTATCTTCTAATTCACCAAGCAAATCCTTCAAGTTGAACTCCTTCTCTCTCTAATTCTCACTTCTTTCTCTCTAGAGTGTATATTTTCAAAATTTTGAGCTCATAATATGAGCTTAAGCATATTTAGGACATAGTTATATGTTGGCCTAATCAAAATTGCTAATTATGGTTTAGTGCTAATTGACTAGGCTTAATTAAATTAATTTCATCTAATTATTTCAGTCTGAATCAATTTTTAATTAAATCTCACTGTAGGCTCTAAAAATTATGCTAATCATAATGGCACAATCAATTTCAGTTTTTGTTGCCTCTATGGCCTTCAATTACATATTATAGCAGAATACCGAACAGTTTTTCCTACGATGAAAATATATGAATTCAAATGCACATATAATCACATGTTTAGCATCTAAGATCAAATTAAGCACATAATCACAAGTATAATTAAAGAGTAACAACATATCTTAGAACGGGGTATCATATTCTTCCCCCCTTTAGGAAGTTTGGTCCTACAAACTTATGTTACCTTCCATTGGAAACAAATGTGGGTAGTGTTGTCGTATCTCATTTTCTTTCTCCCACATGGCTTCCTTTCCATAATGTTCTTTCCATTCCTATTTCACCATTGGAGTGGATTTGTTTTTCAGTTGCTTTACTTGCCAGTCAATGATTTGTCTTGGCCATTCTTCGTATTTCATATTCTCATCAAGGGCTACTCGGTGGTAGTCAATGACATGGAACGAGTCTCGGAGATAACCCCTCAACATTGATACATGGAACACGGTGTGCATTTTCTCCATCCCCAACGGTAAAGAAATTCTATAAGCAACCGGCCCAAGTCTTTCCAAAATTTGGAACGGCCCAAGTCTTTCCAAAATTTGGAGTGACCCAATGTAACGGGGTGGTAGCGTACCCCTTTTATCGAATCTTAATTGGCCTTTCATTGGAATTACATGGATGACCACATGGTCACCAACCTCATATTCAAGAGGCCTTCTTCTAACATCCACATATCTCTTTTGCCGACTTTGTGTTGTCTTAAGCCTTTGTTGGATGACTTTAATCTTTTCAGTGGTAGTTTGCACAATTTGAGGCCCAACAAAAACTCTATCTCCGACTTCTGTCCAATAGACCAGTGACCTATATTTTCTGCCATATAAGACTTCATACAGTGCCATGCCAATACAGGAGTGGAAACTGTTATTATATGCAAACTTAGCCAATGGTAAGTAATCTTCCCAACTCCCTTGAAAATCTAATGCACACATTCTGAGCATATCTTCCAAAGTCTGTAGAGTCCGTTCTGATTGTCCATTAGCTTGTAGATGGAATGCAGTGTTAAGTCTCAATTCCATCCCCATTGCTCTTTGCAAGCTTCTTCAGAATCTAGACACAAATTTTGGATCTCTATCTGGCACAATAGACATCGGCTGTAGCTTGCTTTTCGTGCCCCTTGGAGGGGTTTACTCTCCTCGGATATGATAGCCCTACAGTTCAGACTCTTATGGTTTAGAATCAGATTTTACAAGTGCAATATGAAATAAATAAACACAAATGAGTCCAAACCTGGCCAATCTTTTGGAAAATCAATTTTTCATTAAAATGCCAAAAATGGACTGCATTGTTAGATTTCATAGTCCACACCTAAATATTTTTGAGAAATTTAGGAAACCCGTGACTCGTGCTACGTATCCGTTATCACCAAAGTGTCTTGGCTCGGGAAGTTAGGTATGAGAGGGTGTAGACACCTTATTTTTGACGACCCTTCAAGGCTTGGATGTCCTTGCAGGTACATCCGATGATGACTTCTGTTTGCTCACCAAGCGCTCGAAGTCCTTTGTAGAACGCCACAACTTTGAGCCTTTCAAACCCTGCATCATTTTTGTCTCATTTTTGGACCATGCCTTGGTCTTTCTAGCCTACAACCTCTGGTGGCCTACCGGCCATCCATAGAGGCTGCTGGCCATCACTTTTGGTGTGTCGGCCATTGATATGGCTTGCCGACCACCAGTGATGGCCGGCCGACAACTAGTGTTTTCTGTAGATATTTTGTGCCAGTTGTATTAGCTGTTTGCACAGATGCTTGCATCTGTCCACACATGGAGGGCTGGATCTCCTTGTAGAAATTTCATGTTTTCTATTTATAAGGACCCCCTCTCTCATGTTTTGAGGTTAGAAAATATTAGACTAAAAAATTTTCCTCTCTCTCTACAATTCTCTCTCTCTCTCTCTCTACAAATTCTCTACACTTTTGCCTACAATTCCTACACTCTTGCCTATACACCCTTAGCCAAATCCTCTCATCTCTGAGTTGAGGTGTTCTTGAGCTTGGTTTGAGCTTTAGAAAGTGTTTTTGCTTGGAATTGTTGCTTGGAATCACTCTTCTCTTCAAAAGCTATAATACTAGCTTTGTTAGCTTGCTTTACATACTTGTATTCCTATCTTTTTTCCACTATTTTGGGCTGTTTTCGAGCTATAAAAAATTCTATTTTTGTGGGATGAAATTGGTGTTTTTGGCCATGTAAGGTTAGGGGAGGTTCATCCCTCTTTATTCCTTGTTGTTAAGGCCATTTCACCTTTGTTTCCCATTTTCAAACCACCTTTTTTGGGCCTTTAAACACTGATTTTTAGAGTATTTTCAGTGGTAAAATTCAAGTTTTGAAGTTAAAATTTGGAGGGGCTAGCCCCCCATCTTGTGTCTTGTTTGTTAGCCTAGTTGGTGCCGTGCTTTAGCTCAATTTTCTAGCTTGTTGTAGCTTTATTCCAGCATGCGTTAGGCTCTGAATTAGACTATTTTGCCTCTATTTTTGGCTATTTGTTGCCTTTGAGACTTATATTGCATAGTTGTAGTGTAATAGTCCTCACAAGCTTGGTGTTTTAGGCCATTAGACACTACTTGTTTGAGTTGATTGCATGTTTTTGGTGCTTTTCACACTTAATTTTAGCACTAATCATCTCTGCAACCTCCTTTCTTTCTTGGCTTTTAATTTTTCTTTGAAAGTGGTTTCAAGTCACTTGTTTACCTAAGTGTGGAATTGAGGTTTCATACTTAATGGTTTAATCCTTTAGGGGGTTCATTACCAACGGTATGATACTTCTTTCACCAAAACAATTTGTGCTTTGAGTTCAATTTCCATTAGAGGACTTTAATTCACCATTTGGACTTAATGAATTAACGAATGGTTGGTAAAGTTAAAATGAGCAATTAAAACTTGGGACTAAAAGATGAGCAAGATAGTAACTTGGTGTGTTCAATTGGACGTTAATTGAACACATGGAACTTGGACCATTTCATACTTGATAGTGATGAAATGATCCAAGCCTCTAAGGTCAACTTCTTCCCTTGATCTCTCATGAAAGGGAGGGGGTTTGTGTCTCATTTTGCATTCATTAAACTTGCACATCTTAAATCACAAGCCATCATGCAATGAAATTGCTTGAGTTGGTGGTTTGTGGCTTAAAGTTCATCATTCCTTGGATTTATTCTTGAAAATGACGGGTGAACTATGCAAACAATGTGGAGGATACCATCTTTTTGCTCTGTTTTCCCTCTGTTGTAGCAGATGGAACAGTGCATTAGTGGCCGGCAAACCACTCTCTACGGCCGGCAGGTGGCTGGCAGACCACCATCCATGGCCGGCAGATGGACGACAACATTCACCAGTGGCCAGTTGGTTACTGATGCAAATCTCAGCAGAGTGTTGGTAAGGTGGAGCAAAATGGTTCTGGAAGTGTTAAACTGTGCAAACAGAGGCTTTCGAGAGCAAAACAGAGGTCTTTTTGGATGGAAACCAAGCATGCGCATGCACATCTTTCATTTCTAGAGGTGAAGTAGCAATTAACTTAGTTTAGTTACTTAGTTAAATTATTAGTTGCAATTGTTTTGTAATTATTTAATTAGTTGGTTAGCTAATTAGTTCGTTTGTTGTTGTAATAATTAGTTAATTAGTTTAGCTAGTTATTCATTTTGGTTTGTAATAATTAGCCTAATTAGCTAAGCTTAATTAGCTTCAGTTGCATTAGCTTAGTTAGCTAGCTAGCTTAGTTTATTCATTCGGACTCTCCTTCGTGAGAGCATAATGTAATAATGTGTATGTCTTCCAACCCCACGTCTTTCTCCCTTTTATTTACTCGCTTTTGATGGTTAGATTAGGAACATGTTTCAATTAGCATACCTTATGCTTGCATCCATTCATTTTGTATTGTATGCACCGAGGCTCAACACATCATTCAAACTGCATTGTCATTTCAATACTTCTTTGAATACATGTTTAACCGCATGGTATCAAATTGAATCATATGCCATATTAGTAGCCGAGCCTATTAATTGCATTATCGCATGTGTTGCATTAGACATTTTGTATAGTTAGGAATCATGCATATTTTTTTAACTCATATCTTCGTAGCTTGGAGTACTAGGTGAGTTTTTAGTGCTTTAGCATACTTGCATGTGTGTGAATGTTGCCATGTCTAGCATGCTTGCAATGAGGCTAAATGCTTACTTGCTAAACTGCTTGAGTGCCTGTGGATGAAGGCTTGTTGCTTGAATTGGAATAATTCACTAAATGTACGTTTAAGCCTACTATGTCTAGTGGCAAATTCACTGCTTTAAGCCCACTTTGTTCAGTGGAAAATTCGCAAACTTTAAGCCCACTTGAGGTGGCAAAATCAAACCCTTTTCGCAAAACAAACATGAAATTGAGTTGTTCTAATTCGGGTAAACTAGTCCATACTTGCTTGTGCGCATCACATAGTTATGCTAGCCTAATAAACCGGAACAAAAGCACATAATGTTGATAAAAATCATATCATGATTAGTAGAGGTCGATCTTTGATTGGGCAAGTGGGGGTGCTCAATTCATGACTTTCCCTTCTCGTACCTAAGTTCCCGAGCCGAGGCAACTTTGGTGATGACAGACACATGGCCTTTGGCATGAGTCATGGGTTTCCTAAATTTTTCCAAAAACAAAATATTTAGGTGGCGACTCTGTATCTGGCAAAGCAGTCTAATTTTGGAATTTTTTATTCTAAAATCAATTTTCCAAAACAATTTGCCGGATTTGGACTTTTTGGTGTTTATCAATTTCACATTATACGTGTGAGATTAGATTCAGAACCATGGGAGTTCGAATTGTAGGGCTTCTTTCAAACCTTCCGAAAGGGGGGCGTGAAAAAGTCGAGCTACAATTTCTGGCGACTCTGCTAGGGATTTAGAGAGCTTGACTCGAACTCATGATATGACATTTTATCTACACTTATGTGTTTCTTTGCATTTACATTTGCATTGGTGAGCCTAAGTCACTGTGTTTGCCATCTGTTATTCCTGGACAGTTTGCCGGAGGCTTGCTTGGAAAAGCTTTCCATAAGGCTGACCGGTCGCGGGCTCTGCCATGATGGGAACACAGCCCTTGGATCTAGACTACTGCTGTACCGTTTGATCCTCCTTTCACTTCTCGGTGTTAGGTGTGAGAGGTATATTAGGTATTCTCACTGAAGTATCCTTTTTTTGACCAATCGGCCTAGTTGCATATCAGAAGCCATAGTGATGGTTCCAAACGAGGACAGGTTGCTTACCCGAATGCAGGATTGTGTGAAACCACTTTGCTTGAATAACTAACCCTAGTTCCTGACGAAACTAGGACAGGGTAACCCTCCCCCATCATAGGTGTGTTTTGGCTCTCACCTAACTGGTATATGCTTTTAGAGTGAAACGCTACAGGAACATGCGTATCAGTTGCAAGTTTGGGTATCAGATTTGGGGGTAGAAATCAGTGTTGAGTGCAGTTCTATAGCTTATGATTACAACTGTGTGTTGTTAATGTTTGAGCTGAAGTGCTGTGCGGTTTTTGATTTTTGTTTTCCTTTTTGCTTTATTTCTTTTTGCAAGGTAGTTTATCATAATAGCTTCGGACAGTTCGGTTACCCCCCAAGCACTCCGAACTCATATAAGAAGACTTTATAGATCTATGGATCTTGTTAGGGGACAACTTGTGTTTGCTTCGCTCTCACCGGTTACAAGATGGATGAGGGTTAGGCATAATTGACCAGTCCAGTGTCACCTTTTACTTTATCTACACCCAGTCAGACTCACTTTTCTACTTCCACTCCAGTAAGAGAGTATTTTCTGATTCTGATGGCTTAACAAATCCCGGTTAGCATGGAAGACTTGCTTCGTCATCTCCAACAGACCATAGAAACCATGCAGCAAGATGCTGCCCGCCAAGCTGAGGTTACAGCCGACCAAGCAGAAGTGATAAATAGGCTGCAACAACAGCAACCACAGCAAGCAGCGACTTCTCTTTCCCATGCACCTCTTATGGGTATTGCAGCACACGAAATCACCACTAATGTCCAAGAGAATCTGGGCATTCTGGTAGACCCCATCCCACCGCAAGCCTCCAAAGCACCAGTGTACCAAACTAAGGCGCCATTTGAATTTAAGGTTGTGCCCACTGCACTGAAGGTCAACAAGCTAGAAAAGCTTTTCAAGTGGGCACACGGTGTGAACTCAATCCCTGACATCAAGGATGGATATACCGATTTCGCAGTAGCTTTGCCAAACACATAAACCGGTTTGATGGCTCTGGGGATCCCATGGTCCATTTGCGGTTTTTCTCAGACATCCTACAACCAATGGGCCTTACCAGACTTCAAAAGCTATCGCTTTTCAGCCGAACCTTGTCAGGGATAGTGGCTATTTGGTATGCAAAACTAGAAGACTCTGTGAAATGGAGCTGGGAGGAAATGACTGAGGCCTTTATCGCACAGTACTCCTATAATACCCATATCGAGGTCACAACCCATGATCTTGAGGCAATCCATCAGGTGCCAAAGGAGGGCTTCTTGGACTTTGTGACCCAATGGAGGGCCAAGGCTTCGGTGATGATTGCCAGGCCATCTGAGAAGGACCAAATCAGAATAGTGGTCTGTAATCTAGAAAGGAAATTACTGCAGAAGATGATTATTTTACTGCTGTTCACATTCACTGAGCTCCACGAAATAGGGGTTCAAATTGAGGATGCGATGAAACAGGGGTTGATAACCGATGAAAAGGAGCAGCCTAAAAGCCTTTCACACGCAGTTCCAATGTAACCACGAGTGGAAGCACAATTGCACAGCCATCTGATGTGAACGTCGTCACCATAACACCCAAAATTGCCAACCCTTTCGCCAATACAAATCCTTAAACCTCAACCAGCCAGGATAAATCTCAAAGGGTCTTTACCCCGCTCTATATGCCTTTATCCAAAGCCCTAGGGGTGCTGATCAAAAAAGGGGCACCTTAAACCGTTAAAACAACGCCCACTACTCGATCCTCTCCTGCCTAAACACAACCCGACCAAATACTGCTGCACGACATCGACCAATGCTACAAGCTGCATCATGATATCCAAGATCTCATTGACAACAAGGTGATAACACCACCCTAAAGCCAAATGTAACCACCAATCCTCTTCTAGCCCATAACCAAGTCCCTCCACCCCAACATTTAAATCTAATACATACACTGGCCATCCCATATGACCCCAGCGTATACATTACCCCTTCTCACCTACCCAAACCGGCTATGTTCATCCCTGAAAGCACGAACTTGTGCATAATGAACATTTCCACTCTACAACCTGAACCTGTGGTGGTGACAATGGCAGAAGGAGGGAAGTTGGTCATGGAAGAGAATGCCAGTCCATTGCTTGAGAGCTCTGTGGATGTCTCTGAGGGGGTTTATGACCCGTGCTGTAATATTGTGCTAGTAGATCAAGCCAAACCCGAAGTGGAATTGCCAAAGGCAGTGGAGGTTGATGTGGTTCTAGAAGATGGCCCAAGCCAAGGTCTGGATGATTTAGCAAAGTTGGAAGAAGGCTTAGACAATCTGCAGTTCTATGACGAACAAGATCAGGGGGACGTGCAGATTGACTGGTTTGATCTGAATGGGTCGACAGACAATTCCGGGTGGCTTAGTGATGAACCTGACCAGGAGGAGAGAACTAAATCAAAACTTGACAAAAAGGAAGCAAGAATAGCTGTGATGGCCAGAATGGCCGAGGACAAAGGGAAATTGCCGGAGAGCACCGATATTAAGAATTTAGCTTAGGAATTGGGCGTCATATGTACTGCTGATATAGAGTAAGAAGTCGTGCTGAAGTGGCCTGTGCGAGAAACGGATCAAGACAAATAGAAAGCTGGAACAGCTCAACACGCTACGGAGGATGTTTCTGACGAAAGAATGATCAGACCGGAATAAGACAATTGTTTGTCAGTTGCCGGAGGTGTGTGGTGGAAATACGATGATCTACGTCTGGCCTATACTGACGAGGATTGGGGTGAAGACCTGCCAGACAATACCTGGTACTCTGAAGAGGTTGACCATCTAATAAGGAGTGGGCGGTACTTCAAGCCCCCACACTTAGACCAAGCTGAAGCCTCCAAAAAGATAAAGAGGTAGAGAAGCAGAGGGAAAAGTAATTAGAAGAAGAAGCAATGCTGAAACAGTTGAAGAAGATCCAGGCTGATATTTCAATCTGGGGTCAGCTCACGGCTTCTCGCGTGCATTGACAGGCTGTGCTACTAGCAATGGATAAAGCAAAACTGTCCATTGATATGACTCTTGAACAGCTCGTTGGATTAGTCTTCCTGGGAGGCGTTGCGCCAACTTTAACCTTCACAGACAAAGAATTGCCGCTAGAAGGCTAAGCACACAACAAACCTCTGTACATATCAGTGGAGTGCAGAGAAAAGTGGGTGCCAGTGGTATTGGTTGATACTGGGTCAGTTATCAACATATGTCCATCTCATACAGCATATGCCATCAGTTTGAAACCAACAGATTTTGTGCCTATAGCCCAGGTGATTCAGGTATATGACAACACCAATAGGGAGATGATGGGCACAGTACAGATCATAGTTCAAGTGGGCCCAGCTTAACAGGATATTGAGTTCCATGCCCTGGATGTGCCAGCCACTTTTAATCTTTTGATGGGAAGGACTTGGTTACACCAAGTGAAAGCCGTCTCCTCAACCCTCGACCAAATGCTGAAATACCCCCATGGAAAGGGGGTGGCTATTGCGTTCGGGAATTCATCTATCCATCCTCTGCCAGAGGTAACTACACCTGTGCTGGAAATTGTTCATGGTGAGGAGGATGTTTTCCTCTCTGGATTTACCCTAACTGAGGCTCGGGCAGTGCAAACTATCTTGGCAGTTGATGAGGGCTTGTATGTCAGCACCCAATCAATTTATTTCATGAACAAGCTCAAACATGTGCCAGGGATAGGGTTGGGAAGAAGTGGTCGGAAGGGCGTTATCGCACTGGCCGATGTGCCACATAATCCACATGCCTCTGGTCTTGGCTATATTCCCACCAAAGAGGATTAGATTAGGAAAGAGAAAGAGATGACCGGTAGAGCCAAAGCTAAGCGGACCGGGAAGTGCTATGAGCTTGTGTATAAACCAATCCGGGGAACCCTGAATGGTTATTTGTTCGGGAGGGTGAAGACTTCCCATTTTGCGGTTTCCCTGAACCTTGGTTCAACTCTGAGAAGCAATGGGTTCCCGGCTTTGGGATTTTTTTCGACTTGCAGCTGCAAGACGATGATACAGAGGAAAAGGCAGACCCAATTACTTCTGAAGCTCAACGGAGCATAGAAAGTGACCTGGAGAGCAGCGAGCTTCAAGTAGGAGTGGCATTGGTATGTCTCCTTTCGGATCCTCCGATCGGCTTAGAGAGCTTGGGGGATAACCTGAATGTTTCCGTGATTGGAGACTAACCAGGGGTGAACCCTTCTAGCAGCATTTTTGATGCATCTGATGCACCATCCCTTATTTGGTAGCTGGAGAAGGGCTACCTGTTTAGTAGTTCTGAGTCGGGTAGTGAGCCAGAATTTGACTCCATAGAGTCTGTGGAGTCAAAATCAGATTCCGGTTCTTCTAAGTCTCAGCCCGGTATTCCTAGGGGTGGTAACCCGGATGCCATCTTTTTCTTTTGCTTTTGAGTCAGTTGTAACCGAAGAACTGGATGAGCTTGACCTTGTGAATGAGAATGCCACTGCAGATTTTGAGTAATTCTCTGTGCCACTTGTTTATTGCATTGATCAGGATTTTCAAATTTTTAATGAAAACGATGAGGAAGGAATTCCTCTAGTTTTGAAATATTTGATTAATCGAGAGGAGGAGAGGTTTGCAAAACCCTTTGCTAATGAAATCATTGCTTTTAATGTGGGTACTGAGAAGGATCCGCGTCAGGTCCAGATTGGATCCACGTTGTCTTTGGAGGAGCGCGAGCGCTTAGTCGCTTTATTATAAGATTTCAAAGATGTTTTCGCATGGTCCTATAAAGACATGCCTGGAATTGATCCTGAGATTGTACAGCATTGGATTCCTCTTGATCCCAAGGCCGAACCCATCAAACAAAAATTGCGGAGAATACGCCCGGATTGGGCTTTGAAGATTAAAGAGGAAGTCACCAAGCAGATAGACACAGGGTTCTTGCTAGTATCTAAGTATCCAACTTGGTTAGCCAACATGGTCCCAGTGCCGAAGAAAGACGGTAGAATTTGGATGTGTGTGGACTTCAAAAATCTGAATAGAGCTAGTCCGAAGGACGACTTTTCTTTGCCGCACATTAATGAATTAGTGGACTTCACCGTAGGTCATGCATTGCTCTCCTTCAAGGATGGATTTTCCGGGTATAACCAAATTCTGATGGCACCCAAAGACAGAGAGAAAACCACCTTCACTATGCCATGGGGAACCTACTATTACAGAGTGATGTAGTTTGGGTTGAAGAATGTTAGGGCTACCTATCAAAGGGCTGCAACCACAATTCTGTATGATATGATCCATAAAGAGGTCGAGGTGTACGTGGACGACATGAATGTCAAGTCCAAAGAAAGAGAGGGCCACTACACCGCCTTGAAAAAATTCTTTCAACGGACCAAAGAATACAGACTGAGGTTGAATCTGCAGAAGTGTACTTTTGGCGTAACAGCAGGGAAAATACTGGGTTTCTTGATCACACAAAGGGGCATCGAGGTTGATCCTTCCAAAATCAAGGCCATCCTAGAAATGCCACCACCAAGGACTGAAAAGGAGGCACGGGGCTTTATGGGTAAAGTGCAATTCATAAGACGGTTTATTTCTAAATTAACCTTGACTTCTGAACCACTTTTTAGTTTCCTAAAGAAAGGAAATAAGTTCTGATGGGATGATCGATGTCAATTCACTTTTGAGAAAATCAAGCAGTACCTTCAGAATCCTCCCGTGTTATCACCGCCAGAGCTAGGAAAGCCCTTCATTTTGTAACTGTTAGTAACAGCCACAACAATGGGCTTCATGCATGCTCAGGAATCTGAGGATAGGGTAGAGAAAGCTATCTATTATTTGAGCAAGAAAATGCTAGATTATGAGACCTGTTACACTCTGCTGGAGAAAGTTTTCTTAGCCATGGTATAGCTACCAGGAAGTTGAGGCTAGCTCGTTGGTTGCTTCTTCTCTCCGAATTCGATCTGAAGTATGTCACTTGCAAGTCTATCTAAGGGAGAGCAGTAGTGGAGTTCCTGGCAGATCACCTAGTAAAAGGGGATCAAGCGGTAAAATACTGTAGACACCCCATTTTTTATGGCCCTCTAAGACTTGGATGTTCTTGCAGGTACGTCCGGTGACGAGTCTGATTTCTTGCCAAGCTCTCAAAATCCTTAACGGAACGCCATAACTTTGAGCCTTTCAAACCCTGAATCCTTTTTGTCTCATTTTTGGACCATGCCTTGGTCTTTTCAGCCTGTAATCTCTGGTGGCCTGCCGGCCATCCTTGGAGGCTACCGGCCAGTACTTCTTGTCTGCCGGCCATTGATGTGCTTTGCTGGCCATCACTGATGGCCAGTCGGTCGGCCACCAATATTTTTTGCAGATATTTTATGCCAGCTGCGCCAGCTGTTTGCACAGATGCTTGCATCTATCCACACGTGGAGGGCTGGATCTCCTTGTATAGAATTCATGTTTTCTATAAATAGGGAGTCCCTCTCTCATGTTTTGGGGGTAAGAAAATTTCAAACTCAAAAATTCTCTCTTTCTCTAGATTTCTCTCGCTTGCAATTTTGTGCACACTTGCCTAGTTATATCACTCTTTTGAATACACATCCTTAACCAAAATTGTTCACCTTTGAGCTGAGGTCCCTTAAGGTCTTGTTGGAGCTCTTGAAGGTGGTTTTGGCAAGTGGGAAATATGTGTGTTTGTGGGTGATATCTTGCCGAATCGAAAGGCCATACCCTCAGTGGTAGCGGCTTTGGCTCGGTCTTGAGCTCAATCCCTGCCTCTAAGTCGGCCTCAAGATCAGTTATTGGCTCCTCTACCTCTGGTATAGGCGGAACTACTGGGGGAACCTCTGGAGGATCCCCTTCATAAAGAATCTCGTCCGCCATCTGAAAATAGGTGTGAAGTGGGTGAAAAGTGAAGCAAAATGAAGAAAATGGGTAAACTTGGAAGAAGTCAAACCCTAGGAGAGAGAAAATGGAGGAAAAAGTGAAAGCCGGGAAAAGTGCACAAACCTCGAGTGAAACTCGAGGGGGATGGGCCTAGAATGGTGGAAGTGAGAAAGGAAGCACCGAAATCAAATTTCAATCGGTTCAAAGTGAAGGAAATAAAGAGGGTTTAGTGAATCAAATTTGCCTGGGACGTTGGAAAACGCGTAGAAAGTGCAAAGCTAGAGAGAAAGAGTGCATAGAAAGAGAGAGAGTTGACTTTCAGACAAGGGACTGTGAGGAAATGAGCCCTAGTGGCTCATATTTAAAGACCTAAACCGAAAAGTCAATTTACCCTTGATCTGCCATCGATGGCCAGCAAGGCTTATTGTTGGCCGACACCTAGCCAACGGCCCTCCCTCATGGTTGGCAGGTTGCTGGCAGCTTTCCTTGGGTTCTTGATGCTGTTTTGTGTCCTTGGTTTCCAAGAAGTGAAGGGATTGTTCATTATTTGGTTCAGAATGTCTCTACGGAAGCTTAAAACTATGTTTTTGGTGTGCGATGTTCATCACTTGTCAACATGAACGAGGTGTATCCTTTAAATACATTGTAATTCTTCTGAGAGATGAATCAAAAGTTGCCTTTGAGTTTGTTCTCGTCAAATCATGCTTTGATATCTTGCATAGAACATGCATTTCTTATTCGTTGTTGCGTGGAACATGCACTTCACATTGTGGCATGGAATATGCATTTCACATATGTTGTTATAAGATGTGCATCTCACGGGAATTGCCTACGTGTCTTGCATTCGTTCTTGAATCTTGCATGGAATATGCATTCGTCTTCATGCATGGAAGCTGCATCCGTTTTTGTTTCACGCATAGAATATGCTCCCGTTACCAATCATGCATAGAATATGCTTATGCTTTTGTTTCTCGCATAGAACATGCCATTAACATTTTATCTCGGTTGTTTGTGTTGCATAGAACATGCATTCTTACTGTATCATACTTGTTAAGTCTTTGCTTACACATGAACGATATTGTATGTATGACTCATTTAGAGGAGTTCCAGGTAAAATCATTTGTGCCCCTCGAATCATGTCCTTTTACCCCCTTTCTCCTCTCGCGTGAGACGCGTTAGGATTGTCTGTATCGGTTAAAAACATTTGGGTGGGTCCCGGTGTTCACACCACCCCTTTCAGTTAAAAACATTCAGGGGCTGCCCGGTGTTCACACCATCCCTTTCGGTTAAAAACATTTGGGTGTGTCTCGATGTTCACACCACCACTTTTAGTTAAAAATATTTGGGTACGTCCCGGTGTTCACACCAACCCCTTTCAGTTAAAAACATTCGGGTGCATCTCGGTGTTCATACCATCCCTTTCGGTTAAAAAAATTCGGGTGCGTTCCGGTGTTCACACCAACGCCTTTTGGTTAAAAACATTCGGGTGCGTCCCGGTGTTCACACCACTCCTTCGATTAAAAGCATTCGGGCGGGTCCTAGTGTTCACACCAATCCCCTTTGGTTAAAAACATTCGGGAGTGTCCCGGTGTTCACACCAATCCCTTTCGGTTAAAAACATTCAGGTGTGTCCCGGTGTTCACACCATACCTTCGATTAAAAACATTCGGGAGCATCCTGGTGTTCACACCATCCCTTCAATTAAAAACATTCGGGTGCGTCCCGGTGTTCACACCGCCTCTTCTCCTCTCGTGTGAGATGCGTTAGGATTGTTTTTATCGGTTAAAAACATTTGGGTGTGCCTGATGTTCACACCATCCTTTTTCTCCTTCCGCGTGCAACATGTTAGAATCTCGGTTAAGACCTTGGGTGTGACCATTGGCTATGTCACTCTTTGCCTTTCCTGCGTGTCACATAATTGAGCTTTAATTTTCTTACATCCTTTCTGCATGAAATGTGGTTTGGCTCGTGATTCTCACACGTGGTGTGTTCATTTACTTACTTTTTTTCATGTTTGGAATTACTGTGCCTATTTCAGTTCGTTTAACTGTGGCATTTCTTTGCATAGAATTTGCATTTAAATGTTTCATTACACAACCTCATTGCATGATCATAAGTTATGTTCCTACATCATGCATATCATTCGCATTTTGCCCCAAAACTATACTGGTTTGATTCCTTGCAAAGGGATACATAGGCAGCCTGTGGACGCAGCCATTTTGTTTTCTGTCTTGATTGTTTGTCCAAGGCTTATAACCTTGTCAAAATGGGTTGTCTCTGGGCTTTAACATTTACTCACGTCATTTCATGACTCCGAGTTCTGCCAAAGAGAGGCAACTGTAGACATCCCATTTTTGACGGCCCTTCAAGACTTGGATGTTCTTGCAGGTACATCCAGTTACGAGTCTGATTGCTCACCAAGTGCTCGAAGTCCTCAGCGGAACGCTATAGCTTTGAGCCTTTCAAACCCTACATCCTTTATGCCTCATTTTTGGACCATGCCTTGGTCTTTCCAGCCTGCAATCTCTGGTGGCCTGCCGACCATCCTTGGAGGCTACTAGCCAGTACTTCTTGTCTGTCGGCCATTGATGTGCCTTGTCGGCCATCACTGATGGTCGGCCGGCCACCAATGTTTTCTGTAGATATTTTATGCCAACTGTGGCAGTTGTTTGCACAAATGCTTGCATTTGCCCACATGTGGAGGGCTGGATCTCCGTGTATAGAATTTATGTTTTCTATGTATAGGGAGTCCCTCTCTTATGTTTTGGGGTTAGAAGATTTCAAACTCAAAAATTCTCTCTCTCTCTCTCTCTCTCTCTAGATTTCTCTTTCTGTTGCAATTTTGTACACACTTGCCTAGTTATATCAGTCTTTTGCATACACATCCTTAACCAAAATTGATCACCTTTGAGTTGTTAAGGTCTTGTTGAAGCTCTTGAAGGTGGTTTTGGTCTTCGTTTGGGCCTAAAGTTGTGCTTGGCTTCAAGATATATAACACTTGTCTATTAACTTGTTTTAGTATACTTGTTTCTCCATCTTTTCCCACTGTTTTTGGGCCACTTTTGAGTTGTAAAAATCTCTTTTTAATGGGCTGAAATTGGTGTTTTAAGCCATTTAAGGTTAGGGGGGTGTCTCACTGTAGACTCGACTTTCTTCGTGCGCCCCCCTTTCAGAGAGGTGCGAATTGGTCTCCTACAGTTCGGACTCCAGTCACGGTTCTGAATCAAATCTCACAAAGTGCAATGTGAGACTGATAAACACCAAAGAGTTCAATCCGGCAAATCATTTTGAAAAATCAAATTTTGAATCAAATAATGTCAAAACTGGACTGCTTTGCCAGATTACAGAGTCGCCACCTAAATATTTTATTTTTGAAAAATTTAAGAAACCCTGACTCGTGCCAAAGGCCACGTGTCCGTCATCACCAAAGTTGCCTCGGCCTGGGAACTTGGGTACGAGAGGGAAAGGTCCTGAAATGAGCACCTCTGCTAGCCCGATCAAAGATCGGCCTCTACTTCCATGATATGTTATTTTATAAACCTCGTATGTTCTTATTCCGGTTATTTAGGTAATTTTACTATGTGACGCACACATACAAGTATAGACTAAGATCGTAAGAACTGGAACGAATCGACTCATGTTTGCTTTCAAAAATGGTTTAAAAGTGCCACTCGCAAGTGGGCTAAAGCACAGATTTCCACCCTCAAAGTGGGCTTAAAACATGATTTTGGCACTTGTCAAAGTGGGCTTAAAACTCACAATCATCGAATTGCTCCAATTCAGGCAACAAAGCATTCATCCACAGGCGTTCATGCAATTTAGCAATTAAGCAAATAGCCTCACGGCAAGCATGCGATCATGGCAACATTCACACTCATGCAAGTATACTAAAGCGTAACACTTACAGTGTACTCCGAGCCAAAACAAAAGCTAGGTAGAAATATGCATGATTCCTAACTATACAAGAATGCCTAATGCAACACATGCAATAATGCAACTAATAGGCTCGGCTATCTAAGATGGCATATGAATGCGACGATTTGATACACGTATTCAAATAAGTATTGAAACACAATGCAGTTTGAATGATGCGCCGAGCCCGGTGCATGCAATACAAATGAATGATGCAAACATGCAAGCATAAGGTATGCTAATCAAAACGTGCCACTAAACTAACCATCGAAAGAGGTTAAGTAAAATGGAGAAAGAAGTGGGGTTGGAAGACATGCATACACATACGCTCGTTTATTACAATATAGCGCCCTCTCGAAGGAGGGTCCGAATAAATAAGCTAAGCAACACTAAGCTACGCCAATTAATACAAACCAACTAATTAACTATTCTAGCTAATTAATTACAAACCGAATTAACTAGCTATGCTAAGCTAATTAAAATATTACAAAACAGATTAAACTAATTAGTTACAACACAGGTATTAATTAGTTACAACTAGCTAATGAAGCGATAATGTGGCCTCGCGGGCGAGGGAGACATGCATGTTCAATTGCTTTCTCCCAAAAATCCATCGCCCTGCCACGAGATGCCTCTGTTTGCACTCGCCTTGATTACTGAACATCGAACCAACATTCCAGACTGCTTTTGCTCCAAGACAGGAACACTTTGCAAAAAAATGGACTGGTGGCCGGTTGGCCACAAAAGGTGACTGTCGGCCATAAACACTGGCCGGTCGGCTAGTTTAATGGCTGGTCGGCTACCTCAACTTGCTTGTCGGCCATCCCTTTTTCCAAAATTCTGTTTTTGCTACAACAGAGAGCAACAGAGGCAAAGCAATGTATTTGCAAGGAAATGTGTGTACTGCCACCCTCCTCATCATTTCTCGAGCTCAAAGGAGTGTGGCACTTGGCTCTCAAACTTGATGGCCGAGGAACCAAGTTGTACAAGCTTAATGAATGCACAAATAAGACTCGAAGGACCACCACCCTGTCATGCATGATCGAGGGTGGTGGCGGCCAAGAAATGTGACACGTTTCATCATTTTGAGTATGAAACGTCCCACATTTCTTGCGTTTGGATTAACATCTGATCCAAACACATGCAATGCAACACAACATGTTAATCTTGTTCATGTTTTACTTTGCTCATTTTGTTTACAGATTTTACATTACCGATTAATCCTTTAACCGATTAAGTCCAATGTGAAAGTCCTCTAATCAGAGTGAGGCCAACCAAAGGATGGTTTAAGACATGAGAGAGATCATGCCTTTGGCTAGGAGGAACCCTCAAAAGAGGGTTAAAGCCATTGAGCACAAGCTCTATCCCAAGCTTAAACACAACCCTAAGGCTAAGCAACCCTCAAAACAAATGGAAAAATGAAGAAATGAGGGAGGTTGTAGACTTTTTGATGCTGAAATGGCATGCTAAAGACCTTAAATCATGCAAGCAACACATGCAAGACACGTTCAAAAGCTAAAAACATTATACTAGTGAAGAGCATTACACTAGAGGCATGCAATATCGAGCCTTAATGATCAAACCAGCTCTGGACAGAGCTTAAACATGCCAAAATAGTGGCTAAATCATGCTGCAATTGAAGCACAAAAAGCTATAAAAAACATGCTTATGTGTTGGCTCGCAAGCTAGGTTCAAAACACAACTCTTAAAAGCAACAAAAGAGTAAAGTATGTGAGAGTGTGATAGAGGTGAACGCACTGAAATCACATGTTAAATGATGCTACAACATGCAACCATCTCATGCAAAACATGTTAGAGGCCTTAAAACATAATGCTAGTGAAGGCATTTGCACTATAGCTGTCTCAAAAAGGTAGAAAAACATGCTTACATGCTAGGCCATCTACACATGTAAACAAGACACATGGAGGGGAGGCCACCCCCTCCTATTTGAAACCTCAAAACTTGTTTTCTACCACTGAAATAACCATGAATTTCAGTGGTTTGAAGGCCCAAAAAGTTTGGTTTGAAGATGGTAAGAAATGGCACAAAAGACTTCACAAGCCAAAGAGCAAAAGGGGAGACAATCTCCTAACTCAAAATAGGCTCAAACCACCATTTTTAGGATTGAAAAACAAAGATTTTTACAGTTGAAAACCAGCTCAAAAGCAGTGCAAAAATATGGCAAAACAAGTTATGCAAAACAAGCTTTAAAGTTAAGTCTTATACCTCTCGAAGCCAAGCACACTTTAGGTACAAAGGAGGCACCGAATCAAGCTAAAATCACCTTCTAAAGCTCAAAGAAGGTCCCAAGGAATGTCAGCCCAATGGTGGTCTAGTTTGATCAAGGATGTGTAGGCGAACTAGAAATGTTTCTCTATTTGTATGCACAAAAGGGCAAGAGAGAGAAATCTAGAGAGAGAGAATTGTAGAGAGAGAGGCTCCCAAAATTTGCTAACCTTCCAATATGAGAGATATGACTTCTATATATAGCAATATATGAGCTTTGGGTCGAAAATATCTGATTTAGAGTCAGCTGGAGCATTTGGAAGACAGCTGGAGCAAAATATCTGCAAATTCTGAGCTTTTTGCACATTTGTGGCCGACCGGCCACATCTGTGGCCGACCAGCCACTAATGGTGGCCGACTAGGGTCACTTCTGGCCGACCTATGGCTGGAAAGCTCCATTTGTGGCCGGCACACTCCACTCGTGGCTGACAAAAAAAACTGGTTCTAGCCTAGACTTCAAACGGGCATATCTCCTTTGTCTGGACTCCTTTTCAGGTCATTCTTGTGCCTAAACTGAAGCCCCGAAAGTCTTCTTTCCAATGGTGGCAACCTCACATAAAAATTCCAAGTGTGATAAGATATAGACCTCTTTTAGTGAAGACTGTTCAGTTTCGGTCCAACCGAGTTGATGCCTAACTTCAACCAGCCATATCTCCCCCATCCGGACATGGCTTTAAGAGATTCTTGAGTGCAAAATGAAGCCCCATAAGTCCACTTTCCAATGGTGGTGGCCTCATAAGCTAAAATCCAAGTGTAGAAATGGATTGGCCTGATTTAGCAAGGGCTGCATGATTCTCTCTTAATGATTCATGCCCAACTTGGTTTCTTCCCTCTCCTCCAATTTTCTTCAACCCCAAACCCCTAAATAAGGTATTTTAATGATTTTTTCAAAGAGTTTACCTCTCTTTCATTCATTTCAACTTTGTTCTTGCTCGGTTTACCGAAAATCACAACATTTAACGAAATGCGAGCCTCGGAACATCGTAGAAACTTTTTCAAAAATATTTTGAAAGGGAGGGTTTTAAGATCTAAAATCTTTTTCGATCAAAAATAGTTTTGGTCTAGAAAGGGGTATAAGGTTCGGATTTGATGCTCTCTTTGCCAAAGAAATCGAACCTTTGCACAGCACAACTTTCACCACCAAGTAAACAATCAGTGACGCCCAAGTCTTAAGGGCGGTCAAAAATGGGGTGTCTACAGTTGCCCCTCTTTGATAGAGCTCGAAGTCCTGAAATGACGTGAGTGAATGTCAAAGCCCAGAGGCGATCCATTTTTGAGAAGGCCGAAGACTTGGACAAATAAACAAAATGCAAATGCAGTTGGTTGAACCTGAAGGTTGCCTACATATCCATTTTCAAGGAATCAAACCAGCGTAGGTCAGGGGCAGGATGCAAGAAGATACACAATGCAACAAAACAATGCAATGATATACAGTGCAACGAAATAATGCAAATGATATGCAATGTAATTTAATCATCTACCCATAAGCTGTGCAAAACCACACAAATATCATAAAGAGATGGAGACGCAAAATCAAACCACGTTTAACATAGAAAAGGTGCCGGAACCCTCAGACCACAATTCTCTTTAGTGGAATAAGCGTGTGCACATGCAGACCTATGTGTTTCGCAGAAAGAATACAAGTAATTGGGTGGGATGATATAAGTGAGGAATGATCATGATCCGTTGAGAAAAGATCATGATCCTAAACGATAAATGCAACAAAACAAAGTACAATGCAATGGATGCAATGGATGTAGTGAATAAGGCGCGCGGCCAAACCACATTTTACCTAGAAAAGGTATGGACACAAAACAAATCACGTCTAACACAGAAAAGGTGCCTAAACCCTCAAATCACAATTCTCTTAGTGGAATAGGCGCATACACATTATCACAGAACCGTGCTTCAACGAAGGAAATGTATGGGCACATGCCAAACTAAGCTTAACATGGAAAGGACAGTATCATAAAACAATGCAGTAGATGCATGTGATAGATGCTATATACAATGCGATAGATCTTATGCAACACTTATGATAGATACGATGATGCAGCTAGCAAGTGATGTTCTCAAAAATACCTTATAGGGGCAATTGGTAATGACTCACCTTATGCTGTTGGGGATTTTCCTCTTCTGCATCTTGCATTTCTAAACCACAGGTACTACTTTTCTCCCTGACCATGTTTGCAACTTTTCCTATTCTTCAATAGGGTGACAGACTAGGTTGGCTCAGTATCCAGAATTGAGGCGCATACACGCTACCTCAACCTATGGGGCTGCCATATAGATTTCAAGCCGAATATACACCCCTGGGTATTTAAACGAGACTTTAGTCTCGGAAATCCTGAACCTTTGCGTTCTAGGCATCGGCCGTTCGAACTCTAGTTTCCACCGTCTCAGTTGATCTCCTAGGAACTCACTGGAAACACAGGTAGGTGGCTATACCAGACCACTAGAAGTCGTTCAGGCATGACAAACACCAAAGGAATTGCACGTTTAGAGGATTTAAGGTCTCCTAGACTAGAGAGTGCACAAAACAGTGCTATACAGATGCATAAGACTGTGCGATTCAGATGCACAAAATAGTGCGATGTAGGTGCATGCACAAAACAATGCAATACAAGTGAATGCACAAAACAGAGGAGAATGCACAAGACAGTGCAATATGCAAAGTGCACAAAACAGTGCGATGCAATGCACTAACAAGTGCAGGTAAGGTGCGCAAAACAACGCGAGCAATGCACTAACAAGTGTTGGTAAGGCGCGCAAAATAGCGCGAGCAATGCACTAACAAGTGCAAGTAAGGTGCGCAAAACAGTGCGATTAATGCACTAACAAGTGCAGGTAAGGCGCGCACAACAACGTGATGCAATGCACTAACAAGTGCAGGTAAGATGTGCAAAACAGCGCGAGCAATGGACTAACAAGTGCAGGTGAGGTGCACAAAATAGCGCGAGCAAGTTCTATGCAAAAGATACGAGCATTTTCTATGCAAGATGAGGGCATGTAATGAAATGTGCAAGATAGTGCAATGCGCAAGAAAACACAAGCATAAATTCAAATGCACAAGAAAGTGCGATGGGCAAGAAAGTGCGAGTGTAAATTCGAATGCACAAGAAAGTAAGATGCGCAAGAAAGTGCAAGTGTAAATTCAAATGCACAAAAAAAGTGCAATGCGCAAGAAAGCGCGAGTGTAAATTTAAATGCACAAAAAAGGGCGATGCGCAAGAAAGCACGAGTGTAAAATTGCACAAGAAAGTGCGATGCGCAAGAAAGCGCGAGTGTAAACTGCACAAAAAAGTGCGATGCGCAAGAAAGCGTGAGTGTAAATGCAGGATTTTATGGTCTCCTAGACCAAAGAATGCACAAGACAGTGCGAGTGAGACACAACCACGAGGTGCACAAGATAGTGCGAGTGATACACAACCACAAGGTGCATAAGACCGTGCGAGTGGCACACAACCACAAAGTGCACAAGACAGTGCGAGTGATATGAAATTGTGAAATAGATGCACTAAGTAAGATTATTGTGCGATAGATGCACGATTTTAATTGAAAGCATGTTCTATGCATGAAACAAGCATATTCTATGCGAGAGACAAAAGCATATTCTATGCAACACAGAAAGCATATTCTATGAAAGAAACAAGCATATTCTATGCAACATTGAAAGCATATTCTATTCAAGAATCATAAACGATGCGCGAAACGCATGCAACATAAGTGTATATGAAAGGGCACATTCTATGCAATAGAAGAGCATCAAACATGTACTTTGGTGCCTCCAATTTACCTTTTGGAGGACTTTGCAATGTGCTTAACTCAAAAAGGACACACCCTGTTTATATTGGCGAGAGGGAACATTTGCATGCTGCTTTAGTTGCCATTCTGACCTAAAGTAGGCTTGAACTTGGGTCGAGATACACTCATACTCCAGAGAAATAGCGAGGCCTGAGAAGATGCACCTGGAATGCAGTCTCAGAATTTGCTGAAGTTAAAACACACTAAGATGCTCCAAATTCTCCCTCTTTTCTTTTGCTTTGCAGTCCGGAACCTATGTTGCTTCCGATAGGTCCTGGTTTTATTGTTCTCACATAAGCTGGGATAAACCTTGCAGTTCATGAAAGAAAGGATCATGTTTTATACAAATGTGGAGAATGGCACAGCACTCTGAGCACAAAACGATTTGAAATGGAAATGAAGAAATGAGTTCTTAACCGGGTATTGGGCCTACAACTGACCACAGCACACCACGACTCAACAAAGGAAAACAAAGGTAAAACAACCTAAACACATCTATTGACACTCAAAACGACTCAAAGCAAGAATCGAGACAAACAAAAACGCACACACAACACTCAGATGTGTTCCAATGGTAAGAGACCTCTTAGTTCACGAGGAGCCAGTTTCTTCGGGTATTGTTTCCCACCCTTTCTCATTTGTGATCCTCACATCACTATGGCACTCAATCTTTAGTTTTCTGAAAAAGCCCTTTTCTCAATTTTTCCTCTCAACGCACATCTCTCTATTCTTCAATCTCTCTTATTTTTTTATCCCTTCCCTGGGTGGTTGATGGATAAACAGGAAGTTGTGGGCTTGTACCCCTAGTATTCTACTAGATTCTCCTTCTTTCACTGACAACTCGTGAACTTTCCCACAAAAGGGTTGTGGTGCGACTAGATGTGCAGCAGATCTGCAGCTGACATCAGTTGATGATGCCTTGGCTTAGCTTGATCGAGGTGAGTTACAACATGTCCCACTGGCCAGGTATAGAATTGATTGGTCTGACACATTGCGTCTTCTACATCCCCATTCTGGGTCAAATGCCAATTTGGGTGTGATTGTCCGGATGAAGGAATCGAACATCCGGTCCATTTTCAATTCGTGCTTCGCACTTAGCTTGATACCTCGTTGCTAGGAGGATGTGAGAGCTTTCGGCCCTTTGTTGTTAGCTTCAGTTGTGCCCTTTCTGGCAAGTATGGTGCCCTTTCTGGCAAGTATGGTGCCAAGGGGGAAAAGACAAAAACCTAACTGAACTGTGCCCCCAATTCATCATTTTGACCATTTTTTGTTTTTGGCTTGTGCTAAAACAATTTTGACTAACATGAAAGTTAGATTAACACACTTGTTCAATTTTTTGATTTGAAATCATGAAAGTCAGGTTGTGAACACTGAAATTTTCCTTTGGGTCCAAGAAAATGGTCCAGTTTTGGAGAAAATGGTCCAGTTTTGGTAAAAATGGAATAATTTTTGAGAAAATCAGTCAACCTCTGTTAAAAATTCTCAAAACTGTTTTTGTAAATGGCGACTACTCGACCAACATAGAATTTACCCTTGAGATGCACAACCTCAGATCTGAACTTGATTTGTCTTGCAGCTGAATCTTCCAACGGAATAGAACAACTGAATTTGAACAAAGACGAGCGAATTTGTGCATGGACATGATAGTCAAGTTTGAACAAGGATAAACTAATCAACATGGATGAGCCAAGCAGGCCGAAAATGATTGGGGCTAGACTTCAGGATGAAGTTACCTACGTATCCCAAACTTGGGAATCAGGCCGTACGTAGTTCCGAGTTGAGGTTCACTCGGGTGTTGACACTTTCCTTTTATGCTCTAACTTTTGCCAAGACCGCCCTCCCGGGTTTTCAACTTTGCGGGCTCTATTTTTCTTTTCTTTTCATTTCATTTCTTTTTTTCATTTTCTTCATTTTTTTCATTTTCTCTTTTTCTTCTTTTTATCTGCTCTAACTTTTGCCTGAGTTGCCATTCCAGGTTTTCGGCCTAGCGGGCCCCTCAAGGGTAAAAAAGTTTAACATGTCCATGTTCATCAATTTTGAGATCTCGAAGCCATCTGAATCCAGGAGAATGGCTGTTGTTCGCTGATGATGTAGGAGTCCATTCAATCGGGTTTGAATTTTCCCTTAGTGTTGTGGATAGGAACTTAGTTGTCCTTCAGCAAAAACTTTCTTTTCTACATTCTGGAATTTGGCTTTCTTGCCAGTCTTCATTGGTTTGTGGAATGGCCCATCCTTTGAATCTTTGAGCACATCTGACATTTTTGGCCCTAGTTCAAGGGCTACTTCTAATCTAGTTTTGCAAGCTTCCTTTGATCACATTTGACCTTCTTGCCCCTAGTTCAAGGGCTGCTTCAAATCTGGCCTGGCGAGCCTCCTTTGATGTCATATGACCTTATTGCCCCTAGTTCATGGGTTGCTTCAAATCTGGCCATGCAAGCCTCACATTGTGGTTGACCGTTGAACATTCTGATTCCAAGTTCAAGGTTTGAAAGCAAAAGGGGTTGAGTCTTGAGGCTGAGAGCGATCCTATGCTGCACAATCTAAAAATCAATTCCACGCATGTCTTCGCAGGACCACGCAAAATATTTTTTGAAATCTTTTAAGAAAGATACTAGTCGCTCATGCTGAAGACAATGTAGAACCAATTTGGATCAAGCCAGGATCCTTCACAGTACTCACATAACAAACATGATTTCATTCATTAAGGGCTTAGCATGCCTCTCTTTCTCTCCATTGATCAAATTTTTGCAAATCCTGAGGAATTCCTTCATTTTCGTTTTCATCACAGTGTTCAAAAAGTTTTGAAAAACTTAGGTCAATGCAATGATTTCAAGGCACAGAAAAGTAGATGAAAAACACTGTCGTTTCATTAAGATCTTCTGGCACAACTAGCTCTAAGGTAGAAAGAGACTCAAAAGAAAGAGTGTAAAAGACAAACACAAAACAAGATAGTGATGTCCGAGGTAATAGCCCCGAAATCACGAGACTCTTACACAACAGGACTGACTCGATACAACAAGACAGACTCAATACAACACAACAGAACTGACTCAATACCCAAGTCAAAAAGTAAAGTAAACAGCATTCACAAAATGCTCAAAACAGTGCGTGCCATCTCCATATCTGGAGTAAACTGAACGCCATCAGCAGGTGGTTCATCCCCCGATCACATAGTCACATTATCTCCCAAGTTCACTAATCCAGTACCGATAGACATTGCAGGACCTGGTGCGACGATGACCTCTTTATCAATCAGATCTTGTATTTCATAACAAAGATGAAAACAAAGGTCAATTCCATGACCAGTTTGTTGATGGAAGGCATAGTACTTGGCAGCATCATGCTTAGCTAGAAGGAGATCCGGGAGAAGCCGATGCTGAAGGGGTTTGAGATGGCCTTGTCCTACAAGGATTTGGATAGCTTTCGACAAAGTCATGTAGAGGGGATTGAAGACCCTCTGGCCTCGGGGTTGGTACTTCAAGGTTTGTGGAGTTGTGGATGGACCAGTAAAGGGGTTGGCAGGTGCTGACTTTTGATGATCTCTTCCGAGTGTAGGATTGGAGCTGAAAGGGGTATTTCTGGTGCGATATCCTTTTTCCCAGCTTGCCCCTTGATTCAGAATGCTCTCATCCTGAGTGGCAAAAGTGTCATCCACAATCTTTGCAACAACTGCAAGCACTTGCTGTTTGTTCAGCCCTTCAACTTTTAAAGCCTCAACAGCCCACTGAAGATGTTCATAAGGACCAATACCTGCCCCAACCTTATTCTTTCCATCTGCCTCCACTTTGCCAAAGGATTGGCCTTCTTCCAATGCAGCCCGTCCCAAGATTGGGGAGCTTTTGGTGTGAAATTTCTGGCATGTGATGTGGTTGATGACGGAGCCAATATCCCAATGGCCAGGTCTGCCACTGTTCTCTGAAGATCTTCAATCATTCTCATTAGCTCAGAAGTAGTGGGTTCATGGGATTGAGATGATCGGGGTTCAAGTGCATCCATCATGCATAAGTCCATGCTATCTGGAATGAACACGTCAGGCTTGGGTAGATGGGCCGAGGTGATGTATATGCTGGGATTGTAGATGGATGGCAGTGTATGGATGAGGTTGAGGTAGGTAGGAGATATTTGGTCATTCGGGTCCAGAGGTGGACCTATCATCTAGTTGTCGATGAGATTCTGGACCTCATGACGAAGGCGGTAGCAACGATCGGTGCCATGACCGTGCTGCTGATGATACACGCAGTATTTGGTGGGGTTATATCTGGTAGGGAGTGGGTCAGGTAGAGGTTGAGGATCAAGGGGTTTGAGATACCCTTATTCCATCAGGACTTTTAGTGCGATGGTTAGGCTCATGTAGAGAGGGGTGAAAGTTCTGCCTTGAGCTCGGGTTGGGCCAGCTGTTTGTGGGCTTGATTTGGCAAAATGGTCGATTGTGGCGACTGTGTTGATTTCAATGGGTTTGGGAATAGTCCTACTACCAGCATGGGTACTCCCGAAAATCACCCTCCTTGCCGGTTCACTTGTTCTTGGAATAATCCCCCTGTTGAACGCATTCTCAATTTGAACCCCCAATTCATAGAGACTTTTGAAAGTGAACAGTGGAGCCACTATTAACTTTTGCAACATATCTGGCTCAAAATTCTGCACCACTATCCGCACTTGACCCCTCTCAGAAGGCTGATCTATCATCTGTGCTGCCTTTGCTCTCCACCTTGCAACAAATTCCACAAAAGGTTCTGTTGGGTTCTGGTGGGTTGCTTCAAGCTCTTGAGTGGTCATTTCAACTTGGCTATTGTAAGAGTACTGATCGACAAAGGCCTCAACCAACTCTTCCCAGTTCTGCTTCACTTTATCCTCCATGTTGCCGTACCAAGTGGCTGCTACGCCCGACAGGGTTCTTCCATACAGAGAGAGTTTCTGCAGTTTAGTCAGACCCATCGGTTTCAGGACGTCCAAGAAAAGCCGGACGTGTACCATAGGATCCCCAGACCCGTCGAAATGGTTAATATGTAGCATTTTGAATCTGTCTGGGAGTCGTACAGTAGCCTCGGTGTACCCATCCTTAATGTCGGGAATGAAGTTAAGGCCCTGTGCCTTTTTGAATTGCTTCTCAAGGTTCGCAATTTTTAATGAGGTCGGGTCGAGCTCATTAATATCAAGGGAATAAAGCCCCTCATTAGGCTGCACTAGAGGTCTGAAAACTCGAGCTTGAGCCAACCTTTCTCGGGGATCCGGACCATGCAAATCCTCAGTGGGCAGAAGTGGGTCAAAGTTTGGCTGGGGTCCCATGGCTGGATGTGTGGTTGGTGCCTTAGATGGGCGTTGCATTTCAGCATTGGTCTCATCTTGCCTGGCGATTCCCTGGTTTAATGCTGCTATCATGGCCACAACTTCTTCCGGACTCTGTGCCATCACGGTCTACTGTGTTTGAACAAAGGTGGTGTGACTGGTGACTGTTAGATCAACTGAACCGGTGGGACTTGACTGGCCTTTCTTTGCCTTGCCTCTAGCGAAGGAAACACTGGTTGCCCTTCAACTAAATCTCCAACCTGACAAAGTTTATCAACATAAGTCCAATGTACTCGGGGGATATTGGAGCCTTCTGACGCTATAGTTCCAAGACTAGCTTGCAAAAGAGAAAACATACAACATCTCAACCTGATTTCACCAGAACAGATATGAGCATAACTGAATGACTGTGCTCTCTATACTGAATTTTGCCCCACAAACAGATACCAACTTGGCAACTGATATGCACATCCCTATACAGTTTCACTGTAAAGCACATACCAGTTAAAATGAGAGCCAAAACACCCCTATAATGGGGTAGGGTTTCCCTGTCCTAGTTTCATCAGGAACAAGAATTTCACTACGCACGCATGCGGTTTCAAATAATCCTGCATTCGGGTGAGCAACTTGTCCTAGTTTGGAACAGTCTCTATGGCCTCTGATACGCAACTAGGTTAATTGGTTCAAAGGGTGCCTCAACAAGACCACTTAATATACCTCTCGCCCCGAACATCGAGAAGTGAAAGGGGAATCAAACGGTACAGCTGTAGTCCAGATCCAAGGTTTGTGTTCCCATCGTGGCAGAGCCCGTAACCAGTCAGCCTTATGGCACGCTTTTCCAAGCAAGCCTCTGGCAAACCGTTCAGGAATAACAGATGGCAAACACTTTGACTTAGGTGCACCTATGCAAATGCAATGCAAAGAAACACACAAATGTAGATAAAACAACATATCATGAGTTCAAGTCAAGTTCTCTAAATCCCCAGCAGAGTCGCCAGAAACTGTAGACTGGACTTTCTTCACGCGCCCCCCTTTCAGAGAGGCGCAAATTGGTCTCCTACAGTTCGGACTGATAAACACCAAAGAGTCCAATCCGGTAAATCATTTTGGAAAATTAGATTTTGAATCAAATAATGCCAAAACTGGACTGCTTTGCCAGATTACAGAGTCGCCACCTAAATATTTTGTTTTTGGAAAATTTAGGAAACCTTGACTCGTGCCAAAGGCCACGTGTTCGTCATCACCAAAGTTGCCTCGGCTCGGGAACTTGGGTATGAGAGGGGAAGATCCTGAAATGAGCACCCCCGCTCGCCCGATCAAAGATTGGCCTCTACTACCATGATATGGTATTTTATAAACCTCTTATATTCTTATTCTAGTTATTTAGCTAACTTTACTATGTGACGCACGCATACAAGTATGGACTAAGATTGCAAGAATTGGAACAAATCGGCTCATGTTTGCTTTCAAAAATGGTTTGAAATTGCTACTTGCAAGTCGGCGAAAGCGCGGATTTGCCACCTTCAAAGTGGGCTTAAAACTCACAATCATCGAATTGTTCCAATTCAGGCAACAAAGCCTTCATCCACCGGCATTCATGCAGTTTAACAAGTAAACAAATAGCCTCATGGCTGTAGACGCGCCCCGAGGGCCTTATGCTTCTAAAGTTCGGACTCAAATATCACTGTTCTGAATCTAATCCCGCAAAGTGCAATACGAGACTGATAAATCACCAAAGAGTCCAAATCTGGCAAATCGTTTTGGAAAACTGATTTTTAAGAAAGAAGTGCTAAACATGGACTGCTTTGCCAGATACAGAGTTGCCACCTAAATATTTTGTTTTGGGGGAATTTAGGAAACCCTGACTCGTTGCCTAAGGCCACGTGTCCGTCATCACCAAAGTTGCCTCGGCTCGGGAACTTGGGTATGATTGGGGAAGGTCATCTATGAGCACCCCCGCTCGCCCAATCAAAGATCGGCCTGTACTAAACATGATATCTTGTTTTTGAAAACACATGTGTTCTTATTCCGGTTAATTAGCTAGAATTATTATGTGATGCGCACAGCAAAACAAATATAGACTAGATCGCCTAATTTGGAACAAAGCATTGCATATCCGTTTGTTTGGAAAATGGTTTGAAGTTTGCTACTCGTAAGTAGGCTAAAATACGGATTTAATGAATTGTTCCAATATATGTAATCCAACCTTCACCCACAGGCATTCAGGTAGTCATATCACATAAGCAATTAGCCTCATGGCAAGCATGCTGTCATGTTAACACTCACAAACATGCAAGATGCTAAAGTATAAACACTCACAGTGTACTCCGAGCCAAAATAGAGAACTAGTTAGAAATCAATGCATGACCCTAGTTCATGTTAAAATGGCTAATGCATCGCATGCAAAATGCAACTAGAAATAGGCTCGGCTATTCTAAGATGGCATATGAGATGCGATAACTCAATACATGTATTCAACTTAGAATTGAAATACAATGCAGTTAGTATGATGCGCCAAGCCTAGTGCATGTAACACAGATGAATGATGCAAACATGCATAGCATAAGGATGCTAATTGAAATGTGCCCTAGAATTAACCATCGTAAGCGGTTAAGTAAAAAGGAGAAAGAAGTGGAGGTTGGAAGACATGCATCACACACATGCACGCTTATTACACAATTGCGCCCTCTCAACGGAGGGACCGAAAGAATAATACAAATTACATAATTAACTAACTAATAAGCTAATTAATTTTTACACAACACTTAACTAATTAAGCAAATCAATTAAGCTATGAAAACAGTAAAAACAGCCTCGGGAAGAAAGGTGCATGCGTGCACGGACGGCTTCACTCGGAAATCCATCGCCATGTCACATGTTGCCTCTGTTTACACTGCTCTGTACCTCTGAAAACTGTGCCAACTTCTGTGACACTTCTGAACCAGCTTGGGGACTTTCTGAGAGTCCATCGTCCAAGAGATAGAGCCATCAGCCATGGGAAATTGGTCATCGACCAAATATAAAGCTCTCGTCCAACAATGCTTAGCCAACCGGCACTAAAAGTAGCCGACCGGCCATTTCTTCCTGCAGAATGCTGTTTTGCTACAGCAAAGGACAAACAGAGCATGGCAATACATTTACAAGGCAATGTTTGCACGACCACCCTCCTTATCATGTTTGAGACTCAAAGGAGTGTAGTCCTCGACCCTCGGACCACCAATCACGCATTTCGATGCATGATGGCCAAAGAAGCCGATTGTGCAATTCAATATGGAATGAAATGCACAAAAAAAAAAAAAAAAAAAAAAAAAAAACACATAAGGGACCCCAACCTCTATCATGCTTGATCAAGAGGCAAGGGATGCAAACATGCAAGTAAAACTAATGCAACATGAAGCATGTCAAGGACAATGCTATACAAGGCTAATGGTAATAAGTATGCCAAATGCAATGCAACCTAAACAAGCATGCAAACATGAAAGGCATGTGGTAACATTCAAGGATAGGCAAGCATGTAACAACATGTTGGGTAATCATGCAACAACATGCAAGGGACAATACATGCAAACATACAAAGCAACTTAACAAAAGGGGCATGCCAAATGCAATATAACTCAAGCATGCAACAACATGCAATAGGCCAAGTATGCAACAACATGCAAGGCAAGCATGCAACAACATGCGATAAGGGTCTTAAACCAAAATGGACAGCTCTCAAATAGGTCCAAATCAGTGGCCAAAGTGATGAAACAAAGGCATGAAATACACATATAAACATGCATGCTAATGGTTCATTACCCTAAGCATTGTAGAGCAACTTTTAAGAACGCTTAAAGGGAGACAAACATGGATATTAGGCAAACATGTTAAGCTCTGAAATCATGTTAGGAGAGGTGCCAAACCGACCAAAGTACACAAGCAAAGCATGCAAGAAAGCTTAAAGCTTGAAACTAGCCTAAGGGTTTAAACCATGGCTATACAAAGCAAGCCCCAAAGGGCCAAGAGGACCTAAAACAGTCCTAAGGCAGGTCCAAACAAGACCGAAAGCAATCTCGAAACTACCCAACACAAGCTAGAACACAATGCCAAATCATGAGGCATGCATGGCTACCAAAGAGGGTGTTACGCTACACCTATCAAAACCAAACATGGCATGATTTAAGCAATGAAAAACAGAGTTATGGCATGTCAAAGTGAGCCCAAAAAACTCACTTAGATGGCATCCCAAATGCAAGTACGTGAGCATACTATATGGACTAAAATAATATTACAAGTGATGCCAAACCACTGAAATGATCCAAATAGAGCATGGTAGTGACTCAAACACCCAAAGCTAACAAGCTAGATTGCACGGTAGCTATACAGAACAATGTAAGCATGACCAAAACAATTAAAAATAGAGCTCAAGCATGTTAAAATAAGGCTAGAAGCTTCATGGAGTTGAGCCAAAACATGCAAGCATGGTAGTCTAAATGCTAGATACATGTTAAGGCAAATGAGGGGATTGCAAGGTAAGTATACGGTGCATGCAAGAGACCACTAAGCCAACTTTAAACAGAGGTAAATCATGGCAAAACAACACCAAATACTTGCTGAAATGAAGTTAAAACAAGCTAGGCATACAAGCCACCAACATAAGCCACTTATGCTAGTATTCAAGATGACAAGGAGAGGGGATGACCCTCTCCTATTTAGGACACCAAAACCACCTCTCCACCACTAAAAATCCTCTAGATTTCAGTGGTAGAGAGGCCATGCAAAGCTCAAAGCAAGGGCCAAAAGGGATGGCCTAAAACAAGGCCTAACAAGGCCTTGGAGGGGGTAAACAACCCCAAACCTCAAAATGACCTTAAACAAAGTTCAAAAGCAAGTAAAAACAGAACTTTTATCAGTTAATAGCTAAGCTTAAAACAATAAGCAAGAAGGGCAAAAATCCTAAGCAAGAAAGGGGTATCTAAAGCAAGAATGCTCACCCTTGAAGAACACCTTCAAGAACACAACACCAGCACCTTTCTCTGATCACAACCACTCCAAGAACCCTAACAACAACTCCTTAGAACTTCAGCAACTAAGGATGGTGTAATGTTAGGTGTTTGTGTGCAATAGTGTGAACAAAACTCACTTTAGGTCACAAATACACACACAAATGATAGAGATAGGGAGATATAGAGATAGAGAGAGATATAACTTTTTCTAACCCTAATTTCAGAACCAATGAGAAGGGAGGAGGGCCTTCCCTCTTATAGAAATCCAATTTGCAAAGCTTCTTGGAGAAGCTAAGCAAAGGGAAAATCCCTCCATACACGTGTATGGAGGGGGTTAATTGTGGATGCCAGCTGTGTCAGCTGGCACAAAATATCTGCATAAAGCAGATGAATAGGGTTCGGCCACCAAAAAAGGCCGATCGACCAACATAAGTGTCGGCTGACCAAATATAGTGCCGATCAGCCAATACTTTTGGCCGATGGAAAGAAAACAAGGCCGATGGCTTCAAGCCTTGGCCGATGGGTTGAGGGTATGGCAAACAAGCCACCCTTTTCCGTTAGAAGCAAAAACAAAAGTGCTTGGTCCACAACCAAGCACAAAACAGACAAGTTGAGAGATCTTGAGGTAAGGCGCGTAGCCGAGACCTCCGAGAACTCAAAACGAACACGAGCATGGATGATCATCGAATGTTAAAACGATGACGTCCAAGTCTTGAGGACGGTGAAAAATGGGGTGTCTACAACGGCAAGCATGCGATCATGGCAATACTCACACTCATGCAAGTATGCTAAAGCGTAACACTTATAGTGTACTCCGAGCCAAAACAAAAGCTAGTTAGAAATATGCATTATTCCTAACTATAGAAGAATGCCTAATGCAACACATGCAATAATACAACTAATAGGCTCGGCTATCTACGATGGCATATGAACACGACGATTTGATATACGTATTCAAATAAGTATTGAAATACAATACAGTTTGAATAATGCGCCGAGCCCGGTGCATGCAATACAAATGAATGATGTAAACATCCAAGCATAAGGTATGTTAATCAAAACGTGCCCCTAAACTAACCATCGAAAGCAGTTAAGTAAAACGGAGAAAGAAGTGGGGTTGGAAGACATGAACACACACATGCACGCTTATTATAATATAGCGCCCTCTCGAAGGAGGGTCCGAATAAATAAGCTAAGCTACGCTAAGCTAAGCCAATTAATACAAACCAACTAATTAACTATTCTAGCTAATTAATTACAAACCGGATTAACTAGCTATGCTAAGCTAATTAAAATATTACAAAACTGATTAAACTAATTAATTACAACACAAGTATTAATTAGTTACAACTAGCTAATGAAGCGATAATGTGGCCTCACGGGTGAGGGAGACATGCATGCTCGATTGCTTTCTCTCGAAAATCCATCGCCTTGCCACAAGCTGCCTCTGTTTGCACTCGCCTTGATTACTGAACATCGAACCAACATTCCAGACGGCTTTTGCTCCAAGACAGGAACACTTTGCACAAAAATGGACTGGTGGCCGGTCGGCCACAAAAGGTGGCTGTCGGCCACAAAGGTGGCTATCGGCAACAAACACTGGCCGGTCGGCTACCTCAAGTGGCCGTCGACCGCCCCTTTTCCAAAATTCTGTTTTTACTGCAACATAGAGCAACAGAGGCAGAACAATGTATTTGCAAGGAAATGTGTGTACTGCCACCCTCCTCATCATTTCTTAAGCTCAAAGAAGTATGGCACTTGGCTCTCAAACTTGATGGCTGAGGAACCAAGCTTGTACAAGCTTAATGAATGCACAAATAAGACTCGAAGGACCACCACCCTATCATGCATGATCAAGGGTGATGGCGACCAAGAAATGTGACACGTTTCATCACTTTGAGTATGAAACGTCCCACATTTCTTGTGTTTGGATTAACATCCGATCCAAACACATGTAATGCAACACAACATGTTAATCTTGTTCATGTTTTTCTTTGCTCATTTTGTTTACACATTTTACATTACCGATTAATCCTTTAACTGATTAAGTCCAATGTGAAAGTCCTCTAATGAGAGAGGGGCCAACCAAAGGATGGTTTAAGACATGAGAGAGATCATGCCTTTGGCTAGGAGGAACCCTTAAAAGAGGGTTAAAGCCATTGAGCACAAGCTCTATCTCAAGCTTAAACACAAGCCTAAGGCTAACTAACCCTCAAAACAAATGAAAAAATGAAGAAATGAGGGAGGTTACAGACATTTTGATGCTGAAATGGCATGCTAAAGACCTTAAATCATGCAAGCAACACATGCAAGACATGTTCAAAAGCTAAATGCATTATACTAGTGTAGAGTGTTACACTAGAGGCATGTAATATCAAACCTTAATGGTCAAACCAGCTTTGGACAGAGCTTAAACATGCCAAAACAGTGGCTAAATCATGCTGGAATTGAAGCACGAAAAGCTATAAAAACATGCTCATGTGTTGGCTTGCAAACTAGGTTCAAAACACAACTCTTAAAAACAATGAAAGAGTGAAGTATGTGAGAGTGTGACAGAGATATAAGCACTGAAATCACATGTTAAATGATGCTACAACATGCAGCCATCTCATGCAAAACATGTTAGAGGCCTTAAAACATAAAGCTAGTGAAGGCATTTGCACTATAGCTATATAATACATGGCTCATATGATCAAAGTATTCCAAAATAGAGTTCAATCATGGCAAATTAGTAGCAAAAACAAGCTGAGATCAAGTCTGAAAAAGGTAGAAAAACATGTTCGCATGCTAGGCCATCTACAGATGTAAACAAGACACAAGGAGGGGAGGCCACTCCCTCCTATTTTGAACCTCAAAACATGTTTTCTACCACTAAAATAACTCTGAATTTCAGTGGTTTGAAGGCCCAAAAAGTTTGGTTTAAAGATGGTAAGAAATGGCACAAAAAGCTTCACAAGCCAAAGAGCAAAAGGGGAGACAATCCCCTAACTCAAAATAGGCTCAAACCACCATTTTTAGGACTGAAAAATAGAGATTTTTACAGTTGAAAACCAGCTCAAAATCAGTGCAAAAATATGGCAAAGCAAAGCTTTAAAGGTAAGGCTTATGCCTCTTGAAGCCAAGCACACTTTAGGCACAAAGGAGGCACCAAATCAAGCTAAAATCACCTTCTAAAGCTCAAAGAAGGTCCCAAGGAATCTCAGCCCGATGGTGGTCAAGTTTGATCAAGGATGTCTAGGCAAACTAGAAATGTTTCTGTACTTGTATACACAAAAGGACAAGAGGGAGAGAAATCTAGAGAGAGAGAATTGTAGAGAGAGAGGATTTTTTTAGAGAGAGGCTCCCAAAATTTGCTAACCTTCCAATATGAGAGATATGGCTTCTATATATAGCAATATATGAGCTTTGGGTCGAAAATATCTGATTTAGAGACAACTGGAGCATTTGGAAGACAGCTGGAGCAAAGTATCTGCAAATTCCAAGCTTTCAGGACATTTGTGGCCGACTAGCCACTAATGGTGGCCGAATAGGGTCACTTCTTGCCGACCTATGGCCGGCAAGCTCCATTTGTGGCCGGCACACTCCACCAATGGCCGACAAAAAAAATTGGTTCTGGCCCTGACTTCAAACAAGCATATCTCCTTCTTCTGGACTCCTTTTCAGGTCACTCTTGAGCCTAAACTGAAGCCCCAAAAGTTTTCTTTCTAATGGTGTCAGATTCACATCAAAATTCCAAGTGTGCTAAGAGATATCCCTCTTTTAGGGAAGACTGCTCAGTTTCAATCCAACCAGGTTGATGCCTAACTTCAACTAACCATATATGCCCCATCCGGACACGACTTTAAGAGATTCTTGAGTGAAAATGAAGCCCTGGAAGTCCACTTTCCAACGGTGGTGGCCTGATAGCTGAAATCTAAGTGTACAAATGGATAGGCCTGATTTAGCAAGGGCTGCTCGATTATCTCTTAACGATTCATGCCCAACTTCTTCCCCAACTTGGTTTCTTCCCTCTCCTCCAATTTTCTTCAACCCCAAACCCCTAAATAAGATGTTTTAAAGATTGTTTCAAAGAGTTCACCTCTCTTTTATTCATTTTCGCTTTGAAAAAGTGCAACGTTTAACGAAATGCGAGCCTCGGAACATCGTAGAAACTTTTTCAAAAATATTTTGAAAGTGTAGGTTTTAAGATCTAAAATATTTTTTGGTAAAAATAGTTTTGGTTGAAAAAGGGGATACAAGGTTGGGATTTGACGCTCTCATTGCCAAAGAATCTGAACCTTTGCACTGCACAACTTTCACCACCAAGTGAACAATCAGTGGCGCCCAAGTCTTAAGGGCGGTCAAAAATGGGGTGTCTACACTCTCCCTTCTATATTCCTTGCTTCTAAGGCTTTTGCACCTTTTTTTCCCATTGTCAAACCAACCTTTTTTGGGCTTTTAACCACTAAATTTCAGAGTATTTTCAGTGGCCAAAAACATGTTTTGAGTTCCTAAATTGGAGGGGTTAGCCTCCCCTCCTTGTGTCTTATTTGCTAGCCTAGTTAACTCTATATGTTAGTATGATTTTCTAGCTTTTTATAGCTATATTCCAGCATGTTTTTGCCTTTGTTTTAGACTGCTTTAGCTCTGTTTTGGGCTATTTGGGTCAGTTGAGTCTTGTTTAGCGTGGTTGTAGTGTAATGTCCTCACAAGGATGGTGTTTTAGGCCATTACACACCCCTTGTTTGAGTTGATTGCATGTTTTGGTGTTGTTTTGCACTTCATTTCAACACATAAAGCTCTGCAACCTCCCTCATTTCTTGACTTCTAATTTGCTTTGAGGGTTGTTTCAAACTTGGGATTCTTTAAGCTTGAGATACTGAGGTCCATGCTTAATGGTTTAATCCTCTTTTCAGGGTTCATTACCAACGGCATGAAACTTCTCTCATGCCTTAAACAACCCCTTGGTTGACACTTCTTTCACGTTAGAAAACTCTCACCAATGGACTTAATTGACTATGTAATGGTTGGTAATTAAAATGAGTAAATAAAAGTGGCAATTAAAATTGTGCAAGATAATAACTTGTGTGTTATGTGTTCAATTGAACGTTAATTGAACACAAGGAAAATTAGGACATTTCATACTCAAAGTGATGAAATGTGCCAAATTTCCTAGGTTTTCATTGCCCTTGATCATGCATGGTAAGGTGATGGTTCTTAAGTGTCTTGCTTTGCATTTATTGAGCTTGCATATCTTGAATTGCAAGCCATCATGCAATGAAATTGCTTGAGTTGGTGGTTTGTGGTTTAAGTTCACCTTTCCTTGAATTTGTTCATGAAAAGGAGGGGTGAATTGTGCAGAAAATTCTTGGAAATACCCTCTTTTTGCTCTGTTTGTCCTCGGTTGCAGCATGATAAAACAGTGCATCAGTGGCTGGCAGGCCACCATCCATGGCCGGCAAAGCATCATTGATGGCCGGTAGGCCACTCCCATGGCCGGTAGTCTCTACCAGTGGGCGGTTGGCCACTGATGCAAACCTCAGCAGAATGTTGGTAAGGTGGAGCAAAATGGTTCTGTAAGTGTTCAAACTCTGCAAACAGAGGCTTTCGAGAGCAAAACTGAGGTCTTTTCGAGTGGTATCCGAGCATGTGCATCTTCATTTCCTGAGGGAGAGTAGTGGCAGCGTAGTTAATATCTTTAGTTATTCATTATGCTTACATTTGCATTGTAACTTAATTAGTTAGCTTACTAGTTAGTTCATTCAAGTGATGGAATAATTAGTTAATTAGTTTAGCTATTAATTTCATTTTGGTTTGTAATAATTAGTCTAATTAGCCTAATTAGCCAAATTAGCTTAATTAGCCTAATTAGCTTAATTAGCTTAATTAGCTTAGCCGTAATTAGTTGCTAGTTAGTTTTGCTTTATTCATTCAGACTCTCCTTCATGAGAGCAAAATGTAATAATGTATATGTCTTTCAACCCCACATCATTCTCCGTTTTATTTAATCGCTTTTGATGGTTAGATTAGGGTCATCTCTTAATTAGCATACCTTATGCTTACATCCATTCATTTGTATTGCATGCACCGAGGCTTGGCGTATCATTCAGACTGCATTGTCATTTCAATACATTCGATGAATACGTGCTTAGACCGCATGTCTTGAATAAATTCATATGCTATATTAGTAGCCGAGCCTAGTAATTGCATATTGCATGTGTTGCATTAGGCATCTTGTATAGTTAGGAATCATGCATATTTTTCTAACTTATGTTTTCTTAGTTTCGAGTACTAGGTGGGTTTTTAGAGCTTTAGTATATTTGCATGAGTGTAAATGTTGCCATGTTTACCATGCTTACCGTGTTGCTAAATGCGTACTTGTTTCTGTGGATGAAGGCTTGTTGTTTGAATTGAAACGATTCAACTAATGTACGTTTTAAGCCCACTTTGTTGAGTGGCAAATTAGTTTTAAGCCGACCTTGTTTGGTGGAAAATTCACAACTTTAAGCCCACTTGAGGTGGCAAATTCAAACCATTTTCCAAAACAAACACGAAATTGAATTGTTCTAACTCGAACAAACTAGTCTATATTTGCTTGTGCGCATCACATAGTAAAGCTAGCTTAATAGCCAGAAAAAGAGCACATAATGTATATAAAAATCATATCATGATTAGTAGAGGCCGATCTTTGATCGGTCAAGCGCGGGTGCTCAATTCATGACCTCCCCTCTCGTACCAATGTTCCCTAGCCGAGGCAATCTTGGTGATGACGAACACGTGGCCTTTGGCACGAGTTATGGGTTTCCTAAATTTTCCCAAATATAAAGTATTTAGGTGGCGACTCTGTATCTAGCAAAACAGTCCAATTTTGGCATTTTTTTATTCAAAATCAATTTTCCAAACGATTTGCCAAATTTAGACTCTTTGGTGTTTATCAGTTTCACATTGCACTTGTGGGATTAGATTCAGAACTGCGGGAGTCTGAACTGTAGGGCTTCTCTTCGAGTTTCCGAAAGGGGGCGCGAAAAAGCCGAGCTACAAATACCTGTTCCCAGATGAAGCTATTCTGCAAGTCAAGGAAGAGATTTGGACAATGTACTTTGATGGAGTGTCTAATCAGTACGGTTATGGGTTAGACGTGTTGCTGATAGCACCCGACAATTCCCATATACCCTTTGCCTTCAAACTCCGGTTCAAGGTATCCAATAACGAAGCAGAATATGAGGTGTGTATCGCTGGTTTGGAAGCCGCCCCGGAACTAGGGCAAAAAGGGTGGAAATCATTAGGGATTCAAACTTAGTTGTGTCTCAAGCAAAAGGAGACTGGAAGGTCAAAGAAGAAAATATGAAGATTTATCACCAGAGCTTGGATGTTCTGATTCCTAGGTTTGAAAAGTTGACTTTCACGCATCTATTGAGAGAGAACAACAAGTTTGCCGACGCTTTATCAACTCTATCATCCATGATAGACATCCCATTTGGATTTTGGATGTATTCGATCATCATTGAGAAGAGGTATACGCCGGCTTATGAGACTATCGCCGCAATAGATGAAGTCCAAAATCAAAACCCTTAGTAATATGATATCTGGAACTTCTTGGAAAAGGAAGTTTATCCACCAGGGGCAAATACCAAAGATAAGAGGGCAATACGGCGGATGGCCATTCAATTTATCATCTGCGGAGGTAAATTGTACAAGATTGGTCATTTGGGAATGCACAAGTTCTATGTCGAAGCAAAGGAATCAAAGCTCCTAATGGAGGCCATCCATGGGGGAGAGTGCAGAGTGCACATGAACGGGGTAATGTTAGCTCGGAAGATTCTCAGGCAAGGTTACTATTGGTCCACTATGGAAGAGGATTGTATTGGTTTTGTTCGGCGATGCCACAAATGCCAAATTCATGCCAATCGCATGAACATCCCGCCGTCGAAGCTATACAACATGTCTTCACCATGGCCTTTCTCAGTCCGGGGAATCGATGTCATCAGCACATTCACACCAAAAGGGTCAAATGGGCACGAATACATTTTGGTGGCAATTGATTACTTTACAAAGTAGGTGGAAGCTCAGTCCTACACAGTGTTGAAAGCAGCGTACGTGGCTAAGTTCATCCAAAACAACATCATTTCCCGATAAGGGGTCCCAAACGAGATTATTTCAGATAATGGCTCCCACTTCAAGAAAGAAGTGATTGACTTGTTAGAGAAATACAACGTGGCTTTCCATAAGTCATCTACATACCGACCACAAACCAACGGAGCTGTTGAGGCCGCCAACAAGAACATCAAGCATATTTTGCACAAGATGGTTGAGACTTAAAGGGATTGGCTAGATAAATTGTCATTCACACTCTGGGGCTATAGAAGTTCAATCCGGACGTCTACATGGGCAACTCCTTATTCTCTTGTATATGGGATGGAGGCTGTTTTGCCAATCGAAATAGAAGTCCCATCACTGTGAGTTTTGGCTAAGTGTCAAATAGCAAAGGCAGACTAGCAACAGAGCAAGTTTGAAAAACTGATGTTGTTTGATGAGAGAAGGCTGAAAGCATTGTACCATGTTCAGGGTTATCAGCATAGGATTGCCAGGGTTTTTAACAAGAAGGTGAAGTCCAAGAATCTCAAAGAAGCGAATTTGGTGCTGAAAGACAACCGAGCTCCCATCCATGACCCTAGGGGCAAGTTCAGACCCAATTGGACTGGTTCTTAAATAATCAAAACTATCTGGTCAGGCGGAGCTATTATTCTCTTGTTCCTGGATGGCCTAGAATTTTCCCAACCGATCAACATGGACAAGTTGAAAAAATACTATCCCTGAGAGGCTCGCTAGGCCGAAAACCCGAAAGGGTGACCTAGGCAAAAGTTAGAGCACAAAAATTGGAAATAAAGAAAAATTGAGCTCACTAGGTTGAAAACCCTAAAGGGCGGCCTTGGCAAAAGTTAGAGCACAAAAGGAGAGAGTTAATAGTCGAGCGACACTGAACCGAACTACGTGAGGCCTGATTCCCATCTTCGGGATACGTAGGCAACTTCATCCTGAAGTTCGACCGTAAACATCTCCAGCTCAACTGTCCTGTCCATGTGTTGATCAGGTCATCTTTGTCTTTTATTTATCTGAAAGTCCGATTGCGATCTTTATTCTGAGAGTTGGTTATAGTGTTGAGCAGTGTTACTCAGTCAAGGGACAATTTGTGATCTTTGGATTCAGGGTTGTACATCTCAAGGATTGATTCTGTGTGTGTCGAGTGGTAATCCTTATCGAAAATGGTATTGAAAAGTTTTGATAAAAGTTGATTTTTGTTCAAATTTTACCTTTTACAACTTAGATCATTTTTAGACCAAAAGGAAAATTTTTAGTGCTCACAATTTTAATTTCATTGATTTCAATACAAAGTTCTCCAACTCTCGATACAAATCAAAGTTGCTTTTATTACATTCATAAAACTTGGAAAGTAAAGATCAAAGCAATAAACTAGGGCCATAGATGAGTCTAGTGCTCCTGCGTCCCTTGCTTGTGCTTGTCGAAGCTTCTGATGCCAAAGTGGGCCCGATTTGTGCTTCATCCTTGAGCCAAGCCAAGAATTCGGCAAAAAGGGCGCAGCTGAAACTAGGGGTAGAAGCCAGAAGCTCTCTCGTCCTCCAAGCAGTGAGGTACCTAGTCAAATATAAACCTCGGATGGGGAATGAAACCGGGTACTCTACCCCTCTTCTGGGCATGTCTTATCATGTCCAAACTGACGCTTGAACTGGAACAAAAAGTAGAATACACAATTTGTAAGGCCAATCAACTGAATGCCAGGTTGCCAAGTCATGCTGTAGCTCATTTCGGTCAGATTAAGCCAGGGGCAATGCCAAGCAATGTCAGCAGCAGACCTATTGTACATCTAGTGGCACCACCATCCTTCATTCGGGAAATCCACTAGTTGTTGGCGGAAAAAGTATGCTCGAGCTGAGTATGCAGGGCGAGAGTCCACTACCTTTAGCTTGTCTATTAGTCATATCTGGGGAGAGATGAAAGAAAAGAGAGTTTAAAGAATAGAGAGATGTATGTTGAGAGAAAAATGACAAAAGGGCTTTGATAAAAAATAGAGCATGAGTGCCGAGAGATATGGGAAACACATATTAGAAAGCGCAGGAAATATTACCTAAAGGAGTAGTGGACTCCTTGCGAATTTGGTCATGTCTTATTGATGGAAGGCGTCTAGGCCCATCAAAGTCTCGGCTAACACTAAGCCAATGCAACGCTTGCCCTCTTTCAAAGCTTGGGCCACTTTAACTAGCCGAATGCTAAACTCGCCGAAACTAGGGGCAATGAGGAAATGTGGTAGCATACATAAGCAAAGGGCGTGCTGTCGAAAACCCCGCCAAAGAAGGTTGCCTCGATCATCGACCTCAGAAAATCGATGAATCAACCTGGGAATATCCAACTCTCTGTTATGGACCAAGGATCGAGCCTCGTGTAGAATAAGCCCGCATATCCGTCCCAAAGCTTGGATGTGGCCAAAACGGGGCTGAGGAATGATTTCCTCATTACGCTGGGATTCCATTAGCACTTGAAATTCTTCGATTGTCGGCCATATCTCTTGTCCTCCGATGCTGAAGACATATGTGATCGGGTTCCAGCATCTAGCCGTCACATGAAGGAACGGAAAACAAAGCGGAGAACGGCTCAGTGTGGAAAGTGCATTTATGCCGAAACCCTAAAAATTTACATTTTTTGAGCCATCTAAAGTTAAAATATCTGAGAGTTTTTCGGCGAAAAATGGCTCCATTTGTGAAGAATTTGCAGCTGAAATGAAGAAATCATGAAGCTCAACCTTTTGTAGAAGATAGGGCAGTGAGTGGAAGCCAGGTGTCAACAATCTGGAGGTCCTGCGCATTGATTGCTGGCAGGTGGCCAAGACGTAGCCGGCAATCCACAATGGTGGTTGGCAGGCCACCTTTCATGGCCGGCATGTAGCTAGCAACCCCCACTTGTGGCCGACAGTCCCTCTCTTTGACCTGCTATCCTCCTTTATGCTGAGCAATGCTTAAAGCATGTGTTTTGTTTTGCTCTTTGTATGTCTTGAGGTCTTGTTTTGAGTCCTTTTGGTTTTTAGCAAGTTTATTGAGCTTGTATCTTTGTTGCGTTGATTTGTTTATCGAGTTGTTTTTGTTTATTAAGTTGAATATTGCTTTTTATGTCAGTTGTTGGTCGGTTCATTACCCGATTAAGATTTTGTTTCAATTAAGAGGGCTCTTGGCCATTTTGATTCCATGTCCATTCCATGCTATGTAGTGCTCAAGATGGAAAATGAAACACTTTTTCATTAAAAAAAAAAATTGGTTTTCATTCTAATCATGTTTGTTTTTACAAAAGTGCAGTACATGTTTTTAAAGCAAATAAAACCTGTCTGAAGCTACACAATGTGCTAAACTATAAACAAAAAAGAAACTAAGTAAAAAATACAAAAAATCAGAGTTGGTCGCCTTAGGCTCGAGAGGCCCTCTTCGTCCTCTTCCTGGGAGGAGAGGACTCTAGGGTACTGTCTTCGTCGGCGCCACTATCCGAACCTAGACCAGAACCCGAGCCGGCGTCATCTCCGCTCCCCGCCTCAGAGCTCGCCTCGGCATCGCCTCTACTCTCGGAACCCGAATCGGCATCATCACCTCCACTCTTAGACGAATATGAATACTGACTCGCTGCCTCCTCAAAGTCACTCGCCTTAGCATCATCATCACTCAGGATAGGCTCTGAAGGACCATCCTTGACTTGGGTACCCCTAGCTCTGCCTCGACTGTGTGCAGGAGCTTGTCTCTCTCTTTCGTCCCTACTGCCGGAGGAGGTACTACTGGTGCGGGGGCTGCAACTACTGCGGTGCCATCGACATTTGTGGGATCTGAAAAGACAGTTGTCACATATCAGTTACAACACGTGTATTAGATGCAAGCATAGTGTGCAGAATGAGTATATGCAGAAGTTAGATACAGTGTATGAATACAATGTGTGAGTGCAGTATGTCAGATACAGTATATCAGTGCAGTTTGGGAAGTTTTCAGTTGAAATGTCAGTGTCAGTGTCAGTGTGTTAGTGGAAATTTGATGCTTGGAAAGTAAAACTGAAGAAATTGCCTGAATATCGTAAAGGCTGAGCAGTGCCTCTCTCCTCTGTACCATCCCTATCAAGGAGGCTATCAGCTCGAGAGCGCCTCATGTATACTCGATGGACGCTTATAAATGGAGTTTGAATTATCAGCATTTGCAAATTAATATATTTGAAATGAAGTATGGGGTGCAAATGTGAAGTGTGGTTCATACCTGAGTCGGGCCTCGGACCCCGAGAAGCTCGTGACCAGCCGTCGTAGGCTTAATCGGAACCTGGTAAGCATCCTCGGTGTATCGCCAGCAGGTCAGCGTAGTACAAAAGCTCTAGCCAATTAGCCGGTTGCCCTACTTGGGAAGCCCCTTTGTTATAGGCCCTGCTCGCCCCAGTCACTTTGGGTCTCTCTCTCACGACAGGCGCTCTCACCTCCTTGCCTCCACGAACACTAGTCAGGGACGACATCAGATATGTCTGGATGAAAGCCGCATAGTCTCCCCTTGCTTGGAAGTAGTCGGCGTCAAGGCCCATCATGAACTGAATGACCACCTCACTTGATAAGCCATCAGTGGATCGCATAGACCCTAGCGGTGCCATCGGGACAATCGAGTCAGGCAGGCCCATGATCTAGTGCACGAAGCACTCGCCCAAGAACCAGGCTCGGCAGATTGGGCCCTCAAGTAGAATGTGGTAGCGCAAATGGCCTAGGCTATGGAAAACTGGTCTCAGACCCCCACTGGCATCGTGGCCCATGGCTGCTACACGATCTACAAACAGAAGTTGCAAAGATTATTAATTGCTATCAGTTGCTAAATATGTGAATCAGAATAGTTAAGCAAAAAAGACTATGTTTTGGATTACCTCATGGGCAGCTACTGTGTCGAAGTAATGCCTAAAGAACGTGAAGGGCTCACAGGTCCTACAGTAGAGCCGACCGTCATATATCTGCGAATAGAGGACTGCCAATGGAAGCTCCTCTATAGGCTCTGGGGCGAGAGTCGGCAAATATGCGTACAGCCATAGCTGCTGGGAAAATGCAACAATATGTGATCAATACAGTATTGAGCAAATGCAGAAAGCGTAAAATAGAAAGCACCGTGTATGAACAGTGTCTAAGCAAATACAGAAAGTGCAAAACAGAAAGCACATTATATGAACAGTGTCTAAGCAGATATAGAAGTGCAAAGCAAAAAGCACGTGTGTTGAAATAGATGTGGAGCAAAGACTGTAAAGAAACTGTAAAGTACTAAAAGGAAGTTGAGATGTGTACATCCCAAGCTCGCTAGTAGCCTCCGATCAAGTCTCCCCACAGACGGGAGGTAGAGCTCATGTATCCGTATAAACTGGCGAGGCCGGCTCCACCCTAGTCATAAAAACGAACCGAATGGAGGGTCACCAAGGCACATAGCAAATGCAGGCCTTCGGTGTTCCATCTGTTCGAAAATAAGGTTGTACCGAAGATGAACATCAGGAAGCCTCTGGCGTACTGCTCGATCTCCTTTATCATCTTAGGCTTGATTCCTCTGAATCGCTCGGTGAACCATGTGTATCTGACCATCCCTGTTCAGTATATCGGTGGATGTGCCTCCAGCAGCTCGAACCAGGTTGCCTCCCCCTCCTCCATGTTTGTATCAAGAGGGATCGGATCACCTCCTATGTCTAAGCCGGTGATCATGGAAAAGCTGTAAGGAATCATCATCATCTCCCCTGTGGTGGAAAAGTGGAAGGAGTTGGTGGTATCCCACCACCTCTCCACCAGTGCTTCTAGGAGGGGACGACTCGTGACAACCCGAGTCAAGCTAGAGCAGAAGAGGCCGAAGCTAGCCTCGTTAATGATGTCTCAAACTCTAACGGGGAGCTCATCATACAAATCTCCAGCGATCGTCGCACCGCAGCCTCTGAAGGCGCGAGACTCAACCTGTGGCTGTGAAGAAATGCAATTAGATAAATCAGATAAAAGACAGATAAATCAGATATAGGGCAGTGCATGAAATGCAATCAGATAAAGTTGTGCAGGAAATGCAAATAAAGAAAGGTACAAATGTATGAAAACAATGTTCATACCTCAACAAAAATGGCCGACAAGTGAGACCCCGGCTTCCTCAGTAGGAGGACCTTTGGTGCATTGCGAGCAAACTCAGTAAAGCATTTCATGCCTCCTGCAGTAGGCAATATATGTGTCTGAGGCTGATATCCCTTCGGATCAAAAGGCTGAACCTTCAGCGGTAACGGCACTGGTTCGGCTTCTGGCTCGAATTCTCCCTCTAGGTCAGCCTCAAGGTCAACTACTGGCTCTACTACCTCAGGAATAGGTGGAACTACTGAGGGAACCTCCAGAGGAGCCCCGTCATGAGGGATCTCGTCCGCCATCTGAAAATGGGTGTGAAATAGGTGAAAAAGTGAGGAACAATGCCGAAAAAAGGGTAAACTTGGAAAAAGTCAACCCTAAAAAGAGAGAAAATGAAGGAAAAAAATCAAAGGTGAAAAAAGTGCACAGAACTCGAGAGAAACTCGAGGGGAGCAAGCCGCGAATGGTGGAAATGAGGAAAAAAGCACCGAAATCAAATTTCAATCGGTTCAACGTAAAGGAAACAAAGAGGGTTAGCGAATCAACTTCGCGTGGGGCATTGGAAAATGCGTAGAAAGTGAAAATCTAGAGAGATTGAGTGTCTAGAGAGAGAGGGAGGAAGATTTCAGACAAGTGGAAGTGAGGAAATGAGCCCTACTGGCTCATATTTAAAGACCTGAGCTGAAAAGTCCCATTTCCGCCCGCATTGCCATCGATGGCCGGCAGGTGGCTGGCAAGGCTGACCGGTGGCCAGCATGGTTCACCAGTGGCCAGTACTTGGCCAGCAGTCTCCCCCTGTGGCCGGCAGGTGTCCTTTGGCCTCCCTTGTTATCCTGATGCTATTTTGTGCACTTGGTTTCCAAGAAGTGCAGGGATTTTTCACTGTGGAGTTCAGAATTTTTGTACGAAAGCTCAGAATCTTATTTTCAGTGCACGATGTTCGTCACTTGTCAACATGACCGAGGTGTATCCTTTAAACATATTGCAACTCTTTCGAGAGGTAAGTCGAAAGTTATCGTGCATAAGTATGCATTTTCACGTTGTTGTATTAATATGCATTTTTTTTTCCGTTGTTGCATGAATATGCATTTCTTCGTTGTTGCATGAATATGCATCTCACTTCTTTGCGTAGAACACGCATTTCGTATATGTTGTTACATAAAACATGTGTTTCACACATCTTGCATATGCGTCTTGCATGCATTATGAATCATGCATGGAATATGTATTCGCTTTTGTATTATGCATAGAATATGCTCCTGTTACGAATCACGCATAGAATATGCTTCCGTTTTTGTTTCTTGCATAGAACGTGCCATTAACATTGTATCTCAATTGTTTTTCTTGCATAGAACATGCGTTCATACGGTATCGCACTTGTTAAGTCTCTTTCTTACACATGCACGATATTTTATGTACGGTTCATTCAGAGGAGTTCCTGGTAAAATCATTCATGCCATTCGAATCGTATCCTTCCACTCTTCCTCCTCTCACGTGAGACACGTTAGGATCGCTTCGGTTAAAAACATTCGGGTGCGTCCCGGTGTTCACACCACCCTTTTTGCTCTGTCTGCCCTCTGTTGCAGTAGATGGAATAGTGCATTAGTGCCCGGTAGACCACTCTCTATGGCTGGCAAGTGGCTGGCAGACCACCATCCATGGCCAGCAGATGGACGACAGTATTCACCAGTGGCCGATTGGCTACTGATGCAAATCTCAGCAGAATGTTGGTAAGGTGGAGCAAAATGGTTCTGGAAGTGTTCAACTGTGCAAACAGAGGCTTTCGAGAGCAAAACAAAGGTCTTTTTGGATGGAAACCAAGCATGCACATGCACATCTTTCATTTCCAGAGGCGGAGTAGCAATTAACTTAGTTTAGTTACTTAGTTAAATTATTAGTTGCAATTGTTTTGTAATTATTTAATTAGTTGGTTAGCTAATTAGTTCGTTTGTTGTTGTAATAATTAGTTAAATAGTTTAGCTAGTTATTCATTTTGGTTTGTAATAATTAGCCTAATTAGCATAGCTTAATTAGCTTCAGTTGCATTAGCTTAGTTAGCTAGCTACCTTAATTTATTCATTCGGACTCTCCTTCGTGAGAGCATAATGTAATAATGTGTATGTCTTCCAACCCCATGTCTTTCTCCTTTTTATTTACCCGCTTTTGATGGTTAGATTAGGGACATGTTTCAATTAGCATACCTTATGCTTGCATCCATTCATTTTGTATTGTATGCAACGAGACTCGACACATCATTCAAACTGCACTGTTATTTCAATACTTCTTTGAATACATGTTTAACCACATGTTATCAAATTGAATCATATGCCATATTAGTAGCCGAGCCTATTAATTGCATTATCGCATGTGTTGCATTAGACATTTTGTATAGTTAGGAAACATGCATATTTTTTTAACTCATATCTTCGTAGCTTGGAGTACTAGGTGAGTTTTTAGTGCTTTAGCATACTTGCATGTGTGTGAATGTTGCCATGTCTAGCATGCTTGCCATGAGGCTAAATGTTTACTTGCTAAACTGTTTGAGTGCCTGTGGATGAAAGCTCGTTGCTTGAATTGGAATAATTCAATAAATGTATGTTTAAGCCCACTATGTCTAATGGCAAATTCACTGCTTTAAGCCCACTTTGTTGAGTGGCAAATTTGCAAACTTTAAGCCCACTTAAGGTGACAAAATTAAACCCCTTTTTGTAAAACAAACAAGAAATTGAGTTGTTCCAATTCGGGCAAACTAGTCTATACTTGCTTGTGTGCATCACATAGTAATGCTAGCCTAATAAACCAGAACAAGAGCACATAATGTTGATAAAAATCACAACATGATTAGGACAGGTCGATCTTTGATCGGGCGAGTGGGGGTGCTCAATTCATAACCTTCCCTTCTCGTACCTAAGTTCCCGTGCCGAGGCAACTTTGGTAATGATAGACACGTGGCCTTTGGCACAAGTGATGGGTTTCCTAAATTTCCCCAAAAATAAAATATTTAGGTGGCGACTCTGTATTTGGAAAAGCAATCAAATTTTGGCATTTTTATTCTAAAATCGATTTTCCAATACGATTTGTCAGAATTGGACTCTTTGGTGTTTATGAATTTCACATTGCATTTGTGAGATTAGATTTAGAACCGCTGGAGTCCAAACTGTAGGGCTCCTTTCAAACCTTCCGAAAGGGGGTGCGAAGAAGTCGAGCTATAGATGGGAAGGTCATGAATTGAGCCCTGCACTCACCCGATCAAAGATCGGCCTCTACTAATCATGATGTGATTCTAACGTACAGTATATGCTCTTGTTCCGATTATTATGCAATTTTTACTATGTAATGCACTCAAGTATCAACTAATTCACAAAATTTGGAATGCTTTGATTTCATGTTTGTTTTGAAAAGTATTGTCAATATGTGCTACTTGAAAAAGTAAGCTCACATGTACATTTAATCAAATAATCCCAACTTAAGCAGAAAGGCTTCATCCATAGGCATTCAAATAGGTATACCAACTAAGCATTTAGCCTTATGGTAAAGATGCTTGATATGGAAACAATCGCATGCATGCAATATGCTAAAGCAAAAAAAATGCTTACACCAAATATCCGAGGCAAGCCAAAAGAAAGAAAAAATAGTTAGAAAAATGCATGATCCTAACCAATGCAACATTACTAATGCAACGCACACAAAATGCAATTAATAGGCTCAGCTACTAGAATGGCATGTGAGTCAATTCAAGACATATGATAGTGCATGTATTCAAGTAAGGAATTTGAAATTGACATTGATTAGTATGATGAGTTGAACCCTTATGCATGCAAAACGAATGGATGCGAGTCATGTAAAATGCTAAGAAAAACATGATGTTATATGCAATCCATCATAAGCGAGTAAATAAGGGAGAAAGAAATGGGGGTTGGAAGACATACATAATATTACACTTTTGCCCACAAGCAAGAGGGTCAGAAAAGTCCAATTGTTCGAATTAACTAATTACTACAACACCAAATAAATGAATTAACTACACTAACTATTTATTACAAATTTAAAGCTAATTAATTACAATACTTGTAACACATTAATCTAAGAGCTATTTAAGCTAATTAATTTGAACGGGAGTCGAAGAATTATGCGTGCAACCAAGAACATCCTCCTGGAAATTCCTATGTTCTGCTACCTAAACTATTCTGATCGTAGTCAGAAAATTAATTTGCTTTTGCCCCAGCCTCTACTTTGTTCTGCCATGAAAATGGCACTGCCTGCTCAACAAAAAGTGTTCGACCGGCCAAGGAAAGTGGTCGGCCAGACAGGAATGGTGGCCGACCACTAATTTTTGGTACTAGCCTGCTGCCACAGAAAAGAAACAGAGCAAAAATAGAGTATTTCCAAGGGATGTTTATCCTCTATGCTTCTCCCTATTATGGAATTGATCAAGGAAGGAGTAGAATCGGTCCACAAATTGTCAATGGTTACAGGTTATTGCATGACGATCTCTAGATCGATGGAACAAAGGCTCAATGAATGAAAATACAAGACCAACAAAACCTCCTCCCTATCATGTAGTTACCTCAAGGGAAGTAGTAGACATTGATTCTTAAGCCATTATCATCACTAAAGAGTATGAAATGACTCAAGACTCGATGGGTTCAATTAATGTCCGATTAAACCCGACTTGATTTTATTCTCTTGCTTCTTTTAGTCCACTTTTTATTAGCCTTTTTAATTACCTTTCCATTCTTTAATCATTTTAGTCCAAAAATGAGAATTATGTCCACTAATGAAGAGAAGTGTCAAACAAGAGTTGTTCTTGGCATGAGAGAAATGTAATTCCTTAATAATGAACCTCCGAAGAGATTAACCAATAAGCATGGAAGGTCTCTTTCGCATGCCTTTAACAATCCTTGTTTGAAACGACTCTCAAACAAAGAAAACCAAGAAATGAGGGAGCGTGCAGAGATGATTATTACAAGTGTGAGCATATATATGAAAGCTATGAAAATAAAAGGTATCAACTCAAATAAGTTGGTGTCTAAGGCCTAAACCACCAAATCTATGAGGACTACAACAGTACAAGCGTGCAGAGATGAAAACCAAGAAATGACTCTCAAACAAAGAAAACAAACAAATGAGGGAGCGTGTAGAGATGATTATTACAAGTGTGAGCATATATATGAAAGCTATGAAAATAAAAGGTATCAACTCAAATAAGTTGGTGTCTAAGGCCTAAACCACCAAATCTATGCGGACTACAACAGTACAAGCGTGCAGAGATGAAAACCAAGAAATGACTCTCAAACAAAGAAAACAAACAAATGAGGGAGCATGCAGAGATGATTATTACAAGTGTGAGCATATATATGAAAGCTATGAAAAGAAAAGGTATCAACTCAAATAAGTTGGTGTCTAAGGCCTAAACCACCAAATCTATGAGGACTACAACAGCACAAGCGTACTATGCAAAGCATAAATGAAATAAGCACACTAAAACAGTCCTAAAAATACCAAAAATAGTGTTGAAATTAAGTTGAAAAAGCTAAAAAAAAGAAAGCAAAAATTAGAGCTAATTAAAGCTAGTACGCAGGCCTAAGGAGTGGTGGCTAATCCCTCCACTTTCTGAACCTCAAAACCACATATTTTAGCCTTTTAAAACTCAGAAAATCAATAGCCAAGAGTTGAGAAAGAAGTGGGAAACACAAGGACAAAAGCTTATGGAACAAGGTTTAAAGAAGGGTGGTTAACTCATCTACCTTTGGGAGCTTTAAGTCACAAATTTCAGCCCATAAAAAAAGTTCAAAAATAGTATAAAAATAGCAACAAAAGAGAGGGAAGAAGTAGTGTAAAGAAGGCAAAAATTATACCTCTTGGAGAGAGGTTACCCTTTGATTCACAAACCAACAAGTGATCACCCGCAAGAGCTGAAATTTTAGCTCAAGAACCTCAGCAAGGAACCTCAAATTTTTGGTTTAAGAAGTGTTTGTGTAGTGTATGTGTGTTATGAGAGAGAGAGAGAGAGAGAGAGAGCTTTTGTAAAATTTTCTAACCTAAAAACATAAGGTATGGTCAAGTATATATAGAAAAACTAGTTGTTATCTCGGAACTATTTGCATTGAGCCAGCTGGTGCAGTGCATGCACATGGGAAAACAGCGGGCAACAAATATCTCTTCTACCGGGAAACCTACCCGGCCGACCAGGTAACAAACAGCCAGCTAATCTTTTTTGGCCTACTGGCCACCTGTTGGCTAGTAGGCCTCTAGGTGGTCAGGTGTGGAAAAATTAGGTTTTAGGTCAAAGGAGGTGCAAGGTTTCTAGGCTCTGAAACTCGAAACTGAGGCTCCTCACTGAAGAAATTGAACGTTTGTATAGCGTATTAATTCATCATTGAGTGATAAACCTGAGGCATCCAAGTCTTATGGGCGGTCAAAAAATAGGGTGTCTACAGTTACCCCTCTTTGACAGAGCTCGAAGTCATGAAATGACGTGAGTGAATGTCAAAGCCCAAAGACGACCCATTTTGACAAGGCCGTAAGACTTGGGTAAGCAATCAAAATACAAATGCAACAGGTTGAACTCGAGGGTTGCCTCCATATCCTTTTGCAATGAATCAAATCAGCATAGTTCAGGGGTAGAAATACAAAAGATATAATAATACATTGCAACAGTTGAAAACCCGAATGAGCATACCGCCCGAAAATGGTAAAGATGAGATTCAATGCAATGCAACAAGTGAAACCATAAATGAGCATACTGCGCAAAAAGTAAGAAATGGGCATAAGCCACACTACATACCATGTAGAAAGGTTATAAAGACAATCTTACTACGCTTCTGCGCAAAAAGTTTAACAAGAAATAATCCTAACTAGACTTCCATGTAGAAAAGTTAACAAGAAACAATCCTAACTACACTTCCGCGTAGAAAGGTTAACAAGAAACAATCCTAACTACACGTTCGCGTAGAAAGGTTAACAAGAAACAATCCTAACTACACTTCCGTGTAGCCAGGTTAATAAGAAAATAATCCTAACTACACTTCCGTGTAGCAAGGTCAAACCTAACTACACTTCTGCTTAAAGAGGTTAAGAAAGCAGTCCTAACTACAGTTTCGTGTAGCAAGGTCAAACCTAACTACACTTCCATATAGAGAGGTTAAGAAAATAGTCCTAACTACACTTCCTCGTAGAGTGGTCAAGAAACAATGCTAACTATAATTTTGCACAGAGTGGACAAGAAAAAATCCCTAACTACACTTCCACGTAGAGAGGACGAGAAACAAACCCTAACTACACTTCTGCGTGGAGAGGACAAACCAAACTACACTTCCACGTAAAGAGGAACAAGAACAACCCAAGTACACTTCCGCGAAGAGAGAAATAGGAACAGCCCAACTACACTTCCGCGTAGAGGGGAATAGGAACAACCCAACTACACTTTCGTGTAGAGGGGTTAAGCGGTATAAGTCCAATCACACTCGTGTGAGAAGGGTGGATATAAAGAAAAGCACTATGCACATAAATGCAACGCATTGAAATGACAAGTGTGCAAAATACGATACAAATGCATGTTCTATGCAACATGATAGGCATGTGAAAGACGACGCAATGCATGTTCTATGCAACATAATAGACATGCGAAATAGGATGCAACGCATGTTCTATGCGACATAATAGATAACTGACTTGAAAAGATAAGCAGAAAGTGGTGTTCGAAGATAACTCGCATCGATCTTTGACTTACCGCTCGGAGGTTCCTACATGCTCAAAAAGGATATAACTCGCTCGAACTTGAAGTTAGGGCATGTTCTCACTTCGAAGTGACAACGGGACTTGAAACAGTGCCTCTAGAATCGCACTTTGGAACTTTCTGTGACCGAAATAAACCCAATTTCTGCAATTCTTTACTTTAGGTTGCATACAAGACTCTCCATGCACAAAAAAGGCAAGACCTCAGCAAAAAGCCACCCTGGACCAGCTTTCTGGCCGACCGGCCACTTGAATAACTGGCCACCCAATTGCCACACGGGGGCAGTTTCGGGTTTTCAACTCGAGGTTTATTTAATACACAACCAAACCTCATTTCCTCACTCCTATACCTCTGAAATCACTCAAGCTCTCTCTCTCTAGGTTTCTATTTTATTCGCGTTACCTAACGCCCCACGCAAACTTTTTTCTCAAAACAACTTTGGCCCTCTACGTTTTGAATCGATTAGATTTTGTTTTCGTTGAGTTTTTGGGTTTTTCATCTCTTTGGACTCATTTCCCTCATGTTTTTCTTAGGTGTCGCACTTTTTCCCGGGTTTTGACTTTTTCTCTCATTTTCTCTCTCTTAGGGTTTGACTTTTTTTATTTTCTACCTTTTTTTCTCATTTTCTTCATTTTCTTCTATATTTCTCCATGGTGGATGATATTCCACACGACGGGGCCCCTCTCGAGGTACTGATACTTCCACCTATTGTAGAGATTGAGGAGCCAGTAGTTGACAATGCTGGCAGGGTAGCGGAGGGCATTGCCGCGGACATCGAGGTAGAGGAGATATACCCTCCTGGACATGAGTCGGAATTGCCCCCACTGAGGGTGAGACCTTTTGATCTGGCCACTTACCACCCCCGGACACACGTGATGGCCCCTGGGGTGATGCTGCGGTTCGAAGACTTTACCATGGGCATGCCCGAGGATGTCCTGTTGAGAGAGTGGGCCTCCCATCTTTCTCATGATGCTGTTGAGGTACAAACTTTACTTTCATGCACTTTGGTTGTTTTACCATTTCATTACTGTCTTGCATCTGTTACACATTTGATACTTTCTTTCTTATCAAAATAGGGTGTCGCTCCCTCTTGTCAAGGATACGGGGTGGTGACTGCCAGAGATTGGTACCATGAGCTCCTTGTAGGGGTCCGCAAGTTGGTTGATGAGGCAGGCTTTGGCCTATTTTGCTCTGGGCTTTCATAATTGCTAGCTAGCCGAGCCTTACTTGGATCTTTGGTGGAGAGGTGGTAGGACACCACCAACTCCTTTCACTTCTCTTCCACCGAGGAGATGACGATGACTCCCTATGACTTCTCGATGATCACCGGCTTGACAGTAGGAGGTGATCTGATCTGTTTCGACATGGACATGGGCCAGTGGGAGGCGGCATGGATTCATCTGCTTAGCGCACGCCCTCCCTTGGACAAGCCAACCATGGTTTGATACAGTTGGTTCTACGACCACTTCCATGTGAGTCAGCCAGACACGCAGGAGGAGATTGACCAGTATACCCGCGAATTTATGATCTATCTTCTTGGTACTACCTTGTTTTCGAATAGGTGGAATACCGTAGGCTTGTACCTATTGAGTGCCCTTGTAGTGCTGCCCCAGGTATGGTTCTATGATTTGGGTGGTTCTGGTCTCACCACCCTGTATGGATACATGAGCTTTGGTTCTCGCAAGAAGGAGAACAAGGTCGGAGATTGCTAGAGAGCTTGGGAGGTACACATTACACATTTTTTTTCAGTTTATTTCCACTTTGCCCATTCTGCTTTGCAGTTTCTGTTTTCACATTATGCTTTTTGCTTTGCACTTTTTGTTTTTATCTCTACACATACATGTTGACTCACACAAACTGATTACTTCTTGGAGCTATGGGTCTATGCCTATTTCTCGGCCCTTGCCCCAGTTCCAAGGGATGAAATAGAGCCAGTTGTGCCTTATTCCCCGGCGTTACGGCGACAGATGCCACCCCAGGTATGTGATGACACCATTTTTGCTTATTACCGTTGATACTTCGACACAGTGATGGCTCAAGAGGTAGTCTGAAACTCATACCCATTTCATTCCATTGATACTGCTTTGATCCACTCTTTGCCACTAGCAACAAATAACAACTGTGAATTCTCCATTCACAGATTGCGTGGCATCCCTGGGCGATGATGCCGACCGAGATATGGGATCAGTATGTCGGGTCCTAGGCTACCTCTCGGTTTCGGATCTTACTAGAGGGCCTCTTCTGCCAGACTTGGTATTTGGGAGAGCGGTTCATGTGCCAAACACTGGCCTACTTGCTTTGGTTGTTCCTGTCCCTCCTCCAGCATCCATAAGGACAGCTGATAGCCTCCCAGTTGAGGCTATCATACACTATATAGCAAAGCATGATGGCGATTTCTTCCAAGGGATTAGGGAATACTGGCCTTCATCAGGACTCATTTGATGCCACTGTTGATCAGAGTTCTCACGAGTGATGTTGCAGGTGCCCATATTGCTGGAAGGGCTGCTCACATTGCTGAGGTCAATATTGGTGGGGCTCCTCCTACTGTATATGTAGCCAGTTTTCCAGTGATTCCGACCACGATCCCTTGCTGGTGGCCGAGCGGGATTGCTTATTAGATTCCAGTCAATTCGTCGGAGGGAGAACATGAATAAGTCAGGGACCTTAACGTGCGACAGGTATGTACTTTTCCTCACAGTTTATTTTACATTTCCTTTTCAGCATACTAATGTTCAAACTCATTTGCAGGTGCCATTAGAGTACACAGATGACCTCCTCCATTTGGTCACCTCTCTGGTCCAGATGGTGCAAAGGAGAGAGACGTAACTTACTCTCCACGGTAGCCAGGTATTCTCCCTTCTCTCATACACCTGACTGCTCTGATTTGTACCCATGCCAACCCTTCCTCATGCTATTTTGATACTCTGTACTGATTTGTACTGATTTTGCACTCAACTGATTTCATGTTTCTTAATTTCAGCTTTCTCTTGTACCTATGGCACTGGCAACGCCAGCAGCTCCTCCTCTAGCGACAGTAAGGAGAGGTAGAGAGGCTCCAGCACGCCATCGGCATAAGAATCGAAGTCGGGGCATAGGTAAAGGTGTTTGGAGTTGGAGCGATAACTCCCAGACAGAGGAGAGCTCCTCCCCTTCATAGCCTATTTTCAATGGAGATGAAACCGAGACTAGTGGCATCGAGGAGACAGCGAGTAGGCACTCTCAGTTTGAGAACGAGGACGATGATGCTGGCTCGGGGTTAAAAAGCGAGGAGGATGCCGAGTCTGGCTTTGAGTCAGGGAGTGGAGAGGGCAATGTTGGCTCTGGCTCTGACTCTGAGTCCCACTCTTCTGAAAATAGTGGCGCTGATGACGATAGTGCCCCTGAGTCCCTTCCGCGAAAGAGGACGAAGTGGGCCTGCTAGGCTGTCTGATGCGACTGATGTAGACAAAATGCTTGTATTCGAATGATGTTCATAACCGGATATTGAGCCGACAACTTACCCAAAATGTAAAATACAACTTGATAAAGGAAAAACAAACTAAAAAACAACCTAAACTCAGCTATTTATAGTTGCTGAAAATAAAAGACTCAAAACAAGACCTCAAAGCAAAAGACCAAAGCAAATCCAAATGCATGGCCAACAAATCAGGTCGACTGGCCAGGAGAGTTGGCTTGCCGGCCAAGTTTTGTGGCTAGATAGCTGGCTAATAGCTAACATCCACTCACACAACCTTATCCTCTATAAAAGGTCTTCCTTCATAGTTTCTTCGATAGGGCTTCATTTTTACTGTTGTTTCTTCTAAAAATGAAGATATTTCTTGCCGAGAGGCTCAAGGATTGGATAGCTATTTTGGACGGCATGGAAATGGTAAATTTTCAAGGTTTAGGCATAAACACTCTTTTTTGGTTGAGTTGTACTTCACTTTGTTTTCTGTTCCTCCACGGCGTAGTCTGATGTTGGAATCTGGTTACACATGTATTTCGCTACGTAGCGCAAAAAATGTGCCCTATGCTCGAAAAATTTCAAGCTTTGATGGAGTTCCGGCATGATAAGGAAATTATGCCCCAACCCTATTTCGGCCATGTACGGTCTTTAGAACGGATGTGTGGGTTTACTTTACGCGAGGCTCGGTCCTTGGCTCACAATGGGGAGTTTGATATTCCCGGTTTGATTCATCAATTTTCGGGCATTGGAGATAGGGGTGACCTTCTCTGGCAAGGTTATCACCAGCATACCCTCTGCTTATGATTGCTTGCACCCTTCCTTCTTGTCCCTAGTTACGATGGAGCCAGCGTTGGGTTGATTGGAGTGACTTAACATCTAAAAGGGGGTAAGAGTTGCATTGGTTTGGCTCTAGCCGTGACCCTGATGGGTTTAAATGCTTTTCATTAGCGAGAGACTACTCGGTTTGTAGGGAGTATACTTCTTTTCTAGGTATTGTTTCCCACCCTTTCTTATTTATGATTTCTCGCATCACTCATCACTCACTCTCTATCTTCTCTCGAAGCCATTTCCTTACTTTTCTCTTAACATGCATCTCTCTATTCTTTAATCTCTCTTATTTTTCATTCATTCTCGGGTGTGGTTGATGGATAAGCTGAAAGTGATGGGCCCTTGCCCCGAGTATTCCGCCGGAGCCTACTTCTTTCATCCACGACTAGTGGATTTTCCCTCAGAGGGTTTATGGTGTGACTGGATATGCAGCAGATCTGCGGCTGACATTGCTTGGCGTTGCCCCTAGCTTAACCTTTCTGAGATGGGCTATAGTATATCCCGACAGCCGGGTATATAGTTGATTGGTCTAACGCACTACATGTTCTATTTTTTATTCTGGTTTAGACGCTAGTTTGGACACAATCAGACCTATCCAGAGGAAGAGGTGGAATACCCCGCTCCATTTCCAATTCGCACCTTGCACTTGGCTCGATACCTCATTGCTTGGAGGACAAGAGAACTTTTGGCCCCTGCACTTAGCTTTAGTTATGCCCTTTCTGGAGAGTGCTTGGCTTGACTCAAGAAAGAGGCACAAGTTGGGCCAACTATGGTGGCAGAGACTTCCACGAGCACAAGCAAAAGACGTAGAACCACTTGACCTATCTATGCCCCTAGTTTACTGCTTTGACTTTTCTTTTCAAGTTTTATGATGTAAAAGCAACTTTGATTTAACTAGAGAGTTGGAGAATGTACTTGTGTTGAAATCAATGGAATTAAAGTTGTGAGTACTGAAAGTTTTCGTTTTTGGTCTAAACAATGGTCTGAGTTGAAAAATGTAAAATTTTGAGAAAATCAACCTTAATAAAACTTTTCAAAACAATTTCGGCAATGGTCACTACTTGACACACCCGAAATCGGCTCTAAAGATGTACAACCCCAAATCAGAAGATCATAACTGCTCATAACTACATGCACCATCACTGCCTTGTCTTGCAACTGGGCCTTTTGAGAAAACAGAGGTAACACAATCCAGCTAATAGATGGAAAAAGATGGACCGATCAATCAAATGAACAGGATAGTTGAGTTGGAGATGGTCATGGCCGAACTTCAGGATGAAGTTGCCTACGTATCCCAAAGATGGGAATCAGGCCTTACGTAGTTCGGTTCATGTTCGCTCAAGTATTAACTCTCTCCTTCTATGCTCTAACTTTTACCAAAGCCGCCCTTCCGGGTTTTCGACCTTGCGAGCTCAGTTTTTCTTCGTTTCTAATTTTTCATGCTCTAACTTTTGCCTAGGTCGCCTGTCGGGTTTTAGGCCTAGCGAGCCTCTCAGGGGTAGTATTTCTTCAACTTGTCTATATTAATCGGCTGGGAAAACTCCAAGCCATCTAGATCCATAAGAATAATTGCTCCTCCTGACCAAATAGATTTGATGATGTAAGGACCAGTCCAATTGGGTCTAAACTTGCCCCTAGAATCATGGATGAGGGCTCGGTTATCTTTCAACACCATATCTCCCTCTTTCTGGTTTTTGGATTTGACTTTCTTGTTGAAGTCCCTGGTAATTCTGCACCGATATCCTCGAACGTGATATAACGCCTTCAACCTCCTTTCATCAAATAACATAAATTCTTCAAACTTGTTCTGTTGCCAATCTGCCTCCGCTATCTGACACTCGGCCATAATCCTCAGCGACGGTACTTCAATCTCAATTGGTAGAACAGTTTCCTCCCATACACTAGGGAAAATGGGGTTACCCCTGTGGATGTTCGAATTGATGTTCTATAACCCTATAGTGCAAATGGCAGTTTATCTGGCCAATCCTTGTAAGTCTCAACCATCTTTCGCATGATATTCTTTACATTCTTGTTAGAGGCCTCAACAGCTTCGTTAGTTTGTGTTCTATATGTTAATGACTTGTGAAAAGCCACGTTGTATTTTTCAAGCAAATCCACCACCTCTTTCTTGAAATGCGAGCCATTGTCTGAGATGATCTCATTTGGTACCCAATACCTACAGATGATGTAGTTTTTGATGAACTTGGCCACATGTAATGCCTTCAATATAGAGTAAAACGGAGCTTCCACCCGCTTGTTGAAATAGTCGATCACCACTAAAATGTACTCATGTCCATTTGAACCCTTTGACAAGACTACCCTAATGACATCAATTCCCCAGACTGAGAAAGGCCATGGTGAAGTCACGTTGTAAAGCTTTGACAGTAGTATGTTCATGCGATTAGCATGGATTTGACATTTGTGGCATCGCCGAACAAAGTTGATGCAATCCTCCGCTATAGTTGACCAATAATAGCCTTGCCTAAGGATCTTCCTAGCCAGCATCACACCATTCATGTGTGCTCCACATTCTCCTCCATGATGGCCTCCATGAGACGTTTCAATTCTTCTTCTTTGACACAGAGCTTGTGCATTCCCAAATGGCCTATTTTGTACAATTTATCCCCGCAGATGATGAACTGGATGGCCAGACGCCGTATTCCCCATTTATCCTTGGCATTTGCCCCTGGTGGACACGTAGCCTTCTCCAGAAAATTCCAAATGTCATAATACCAGGGGTTCTTGTCTTGAACCTCATCTATCATGGCGATGGTCTCATAAGCAAGCGTGTACTTATGTTCAATGATAATCGGACGCATCTTGACTCCAAGCGAGATGTCTACCATGGAAGATAGAGTTGCTAATGCATCAACAAACAAGTTATTCTCTCTAAGCAGATGTGTAAATGTTAGTTTTTCAAACCTCGGAATAAGAACGTCCAAGGTTTGATGATAAACCTTCATTTTCTCTTCGTTGACTTTCCAATCTCCGTTGTCTTGAGACACAACCACATTCGAGTCTCCAATGACATCCAACCTTATTGCCCCTAGTTCTAGGGCAACTTCAAATCCAGTAATACACGTCTCGTATTCTGCTTCATTATTGGATACTTTGAACCGAAGTTTGAAGGCTAGAGGTATGTGGGAATCATCAGGTGCTATCAGCAACACGTCTATCCCATAACCATATTGTAGACACCCCATTTTTGACCGTCCTCAAGACTTGGACGTCATCGTTTGAACACTCGATGATCATCCATGCTCGTGTTCGTTTTGAGTTTCTGAAGGTCTTCGCTGCGCACCTTGCCTTAGAACCTCTCAACTTGTATCTTTTGTGCTTGGTTGTGGACCAAGAACTTGTGGTTTTGTTTCTGAGGGAAGAGGGTGGCTTGTTGGCCAGCCCTACAACCCATCGGTCAGGCCTCATGCCTATCGGCCATTCCTTCTTTCCATCGGCCATCAATGGTGGCCGGTCGGCCATGTTTGTTGGCCGAGGCCTTTTTATTTGCTTTTGCAGATATTTTCTTGCCAGCTGTGAGAGTTGGTGAGCATAGAACTCATCCTTCATACACGTGTATGAAGGGATTGAACCAAGTCTCTAGCTTGTTCAACAAGCTTGAGACTTAGATTTCTATAAGAGGAGAGGCCCCTCTCCCTTTCTAGAGGTTCTGAAAATTGCATATAGCTATAGATATATCTCTTTCTCTCTATATATATTTGCACTTGTTTGTGCTCAAAAGTGTAGTTTCTTCACACTTTTGCACACAAACACCTAGTGAAACACCATACTCTTGTTGTTGAGGCACCTTGAAGCTAGTTTTGGTGTTTTTGGATTGTTTTTGGTCCAGAAAAGCTGCTAGAATTGTTGCTTTGTTCTTGGTCTTCAAGGGTAAGGTTCTAATCCTTCTAAAGCTTTGTTTTGTTTATGTCTTTGGCCCCATTTGCATAATGTTTAGGCTTAACTTTCTACTGCAAAAAGCTTCATTTTCAAGTGTTTGAAATGTTTGTTTAAGGCTTCTTTGGTGTTAGGGGTGGTCTACCCCCTCTTGTGCCTTGTTTGGCTTTGTTTTGCACCATCCTTTTAAGCTATTGGGACCACCTCTTTTTGGCCTTATCGCCACTGAAACTCAGAGGAATTTCAGTGGTGGAAAGTGTGTTTTGAGGTCCAAAATAGGAGGGGGTCATCCCCTCTCCTTGTGTCTTGGTTGCTTGCCTTGTTGGCTCATCAAAGTAGCATGTTTGTGAAACTTGTTTTGGGTCCATATCAGTCCATTTTTGGCCTTATTTCAGTATTGCATGACTCTGTTTTTCACTATCTTGGTCACCCCTTGCATGCTTCTTGTATGCGTAGTGTAATCCTACTTGTAGCTCATTAAAGTAGCATGTCTTTCTAGCATGTTTTGGCTCCATCTTAGCATGTCTTAGACCTTATTTCAGCATGATATAGCTCTATTTTGGGTTGGTTTGATCACTTGTTGCATGCTTAATGTACTTGTAGTGCAATCCTCTCTATAGCCTTAACATGTATCATGCTTTGGACCATCATTCTAGCGTGATTTTGGCTCAACTCCAGCAAGATTTTATTCATGTTTTGCCATGCCTTAGCTCTGTTTTGGGTGGTTTTGGTCATTTGGACCTTGCTTTGTATAGCCATAGTACAATCTTGCTCACTAGCTTTGAGTTTCCATGTCATTAGCATGCATTGCTTGGGCTATTTGCATGATTTAACATCATTTGGTATGTGATTTCAGTGTGTGTAGTGTAGTCACACTCTCTCATCTTTCACTCTTTCAATGCTTTTGAGGGTTTGTGCTTTATGCCTTAAACATGAGCCAATATGTATGCCATCTTGCCTAGGCTTTTGGGCTACCATTTTAGTGTGTATTTGGTCTTATTTTTCCATGCCATAATCTATTTTTGGTTGGTGGAGTCATCTCATGTTTGGTTTTGGTATGTGTAGTGTAATCCCACTCATTGGCCTTGCATGGTCATGCTTTATGCCTCCCATTCTAACATGTGTTAGCTCTAGTCCATGCATGCTTTGGCCTTGTTTTGACTTGCCTTCGGACTGTTTTGAGTCACCTTCACCGTTTGGGGCTCGATTGGTATGGCCATGGTGCAAGTCCCTTTGCTAGCCTTAAGTTTTGAGCCTCCTAGCATGCTATGCTTGTGTTATGTGCATGATTTGGCATCATTCCTTACATGATTTCAGAGCCTATTTCATTGCCACACTCTCACATTTTCCACTCCTTCAATATGTTTGAGAGTTGTTGTCTTCATGCCTTGTTTGTGAACCAATGTGTATGCATGCTTGTATTTGCTTTTGGACTTCATTTTCAGCATGTTTTGGCCATTGTCTTGGCATGCATGAGGGTTGTCTAAGGTTGGTTTGGTCCATTGAGTATTGCATTACATAGCCCTTGCCATGTTCATGTTGTTTGCATGTTGTTGCTTGCAAGTTGTTGCATTGTGTTTGGGTTGGACATCAATCCAAACATGAGGAACGAGTGACGTTTCATACTCAAAGTGATGAAACGTGCCTCATTCCTTAGGTCACCGACACCTTTGATCGTGTATGATAAGGTGGAGGTTCATCGAGTCTTATGTGTTATTTGTGTGCATTCATTAACATTGATTTGTGCAACTCGGCCTCTTTGGCCATCATGCATTGAAATGCGTGATTGATGGCTCGAAAGCCGAGCACTACACTCCTTTGAGCTTGGGACATGATAAGGAGTGTGGTTGTGCACACATTTTCTAGTAAATACACTGCCATGCCTCTGTTAGTGCTCCGTTGCAGCAAAAAGGAGAATTTGCAGGAAGTAGTGGCCGACCGGCCATCTAATCTGCCGATCGGCTATCACAATTGGCCGATAGCCATTAACTTTGGCCGATGGCCATTCCTCTTGGCCGACCACCCCTCAGCATGTCCATGAGGTGGATCAAAAACATATTGGAAATTGGCACAATTTTGAGAAGTACAAAAGAGTGCAAACAGAGGCATCATGAGGCACGACAGTGGATTTCCCAGCGAAGCCGACCGAGCATGCATCTCTTCCTTGCCTGCGAGGCCATTTCTTTATTTATGATTAGTTCGTGTAAACTAGTCATTTGATTTGTTTTGTAATATTTTAATTAGCTTAGCATAGCTATTTGTTTCAATTTGGATTGTAATAATTAATTAGCTTGTTAGTTAATTAGTTTCGCTCTGTAATTAAGTAGTATAGCTTAGTGTAGCTTATTTATTTGGAGCCTCCGTCGAGAGGGCAAATTTTGTAATAAGTGTGCGTGTGTGTGATGTATGTCTTCCAACCCTATTTCCTTCTCCCTTTTATTTACTAGCTTTCGATGATTAGTTTAGGGCATATCTCAATTAGCATCCTTATGCTTGCATGCATGCATCATTCATTTGTCTTGCATGCACCGGGCTCGGCGCATCACACAAACCGCATTGAATTTCAATACTTACTTGAATACGTGTTTCAAAACATGTTATCGAGTGTTGCATTCATATGCCATCTTAGAATAGCCAAGCCTATTTTAGTTGCATTTTTGCATGTGTTACATTAGGCATCTTAACATAGCTAGGATCATGCATGATTACTAATTAGCTTCTGTTTTGGCTTGGAGTACACTATAAGTGTTTATGCTTAAGCATCCTTGCATGTATGTAAGTGAATGCCATGATAACATGCTTGCCATGAGGCTAACTACTTAAGTGTTTTAACTGCATGAATGCCTGTGGATGAAGGCTTGATTGCCTAGATTGGAACAACTCGATGATTGTGAGTTTTAAGCCCACATGAGGGTGGCAAATCCGCGTCTTAGCCTACTTGCGAGTAGCATCTTCAAACCATTTTCGAAAAAAAAAAACATGAGTTGTTTTGTTCCAATCCGCGTGATTGAGTCTATACTTGTTTGCTGTGCGTATCACATAGTAAGGTTAGCTAATAATTAAACAAGAACACATGTGTTTTCAAAAACAACATATCATGTTAGTAGAGGCCGATCTTTGATCAGGCGAGCGGAGGTGCTCATTTCATGACGTTCCCCCCTCGTACCCAAGTTCCCGAGCCGAGGCAACTTTGGTGATGACGGACACGTGGCCTTAGGCATGAGTCGAGCTTTCCTAAATTTCTCAAAATAAAATATTTAGGTGGCGACTCTGAAATCTGGCAAAGCAGTCCATGTTTGGCACTTCTGGATTAAAATCGATTCTTCAAAACGATTTTCCAGATTTGGACTCTTTGGTGATTTATTAGTCTTACATTACACTTTGTGAGATTGGATTCAGAACCGGGACAGGAGTCCGAACTGTAGTAGCCTAGAACCACGATTCGCACCATTGCATGCGGAGCGAAGTTTCAGGTGGTCTACACATATTGATTAGATGCTCCCTCAAAGTACATTGTCCATGTTTCTTCTTCTACTGTAGAATCTCCTCATGTGGGAATAGGTACTCAATTGCTTCATCTCCTTCCACTGGGTGGTTTGCCATAAATTTCACTGCAGCTCTCTTTTTGACTAATTCACAAGTGATGTATTGAGGTCAAAATCAGAGAGGAGAAACAACCAATGGGCTAGCCTACCTGTAAACGCCGATTTCTCAAAGAGATATTTGATGGGATCTAATCTTGAAACCAAGATTATAAAGTGAGCTAACAGGTAGTGTCTCAACTTCCTAGTTGTCCAAACCAAAGCTAAACAAGCTTTCTCGAGGGTAGTGTAGTAGGTCTCGTAATCTAGTATCTTCTTGCTCAGATAGTAGATGGCCTTCTCCACTTTAGCTTATGATTCTTGAGCTAGCATGCACCCTTTGGTCGAATCTATTACTGACAGATATAAGATCAGCGGCTTCCCCGGCTCTGGCGGCGACAATACAGGTGGATTCTAGAAGTACTGCTTGACCTGTTCGACAACGAACTGAAATCGATCATCCCAGTGGAACTTCTTCCCTTTCTTCAAGAGACCAAACAGTGGTTCACAAGTCAGGTTTAATTTTGAGATAAACCATTTTATTAATAGCACTTTACCCAGAAAGTCACGTACCTCCTTTTCATTCCACGGTGGTGGCATTTCTAAGATGACCTTAATTTTGGATGGATCTACTTCAATTCCTCTCTGTGTAATTAGAAATCCCAACATTTTCCATATAGTCACCCCAAAAGTGCATTTTTGTGGGTTCAACCTCAGTCTATACTCCCTGATTTGTTTAAAGATTTTTTCCAGCGCGATGTAGTGGCGTTTGCGCTCCTTACACTTGATAGTCGTGTTGTCCACATACACCTCAACCTCCTTATGGATCATGTCGTGCAAGATGGTGGTTACAGTCCTTTGATATGTGGCCTCGGTATTTTTCAACCCAAAAGGCATAACTCTGTAGCAGTAAGTATCGTACGGTGTGGTGAATACAGTCTTCTCTCTGTCCTCCGGTGCCATTAAAATCTGATTATACCCAGAAAACCCATCCATAAACAAAAGCAATGCATGGCCTATGGTGAAATCTACCAGTTCATCGATGTGCGACAATGGGAAGTCGTCCTTCGAACTAGCTCTGTTCAGATCCTGGAAGTTGATGCAGACTGTGATTCTGCCATCCTTCTTTGGAACTGGAATAGTATTGGCCAACCAAGTCGGGTACCCAGACACCATTAAGAAACCCGCATCAATCTGTTTGGTGACCTCCTCTTTAATCTTCAATACCCAACCCAAGCGGATTCTGCGGAGTTTCTGCTTGACTGGTCAGGCCTCGGGGCTAAAAGGGATCTGGTACTATACAATCTAAGGGACAATTCCAGGCATGTCTTCATAGGACCACGTGAAAACATCTTTGAAACATTTTAATAAAGCAATTAAATGCTCGTGTTCCTCCGAAGACAACATGGACCCGATCTAGACCAAGCGGGGGTCCTTCTTCGTACCCGCATTAATTGCAATGATTTCGTTTATGCAGGGCTTAGCATGCCTCTCCTCCTCTTGGTCAGTCATGTTTTTCAAAGCCTAAGGAATTTTTTCCTCTTCATTTTTGTTAAAATTTTAAAAATCTTGGTCAATGCAATAAATCAACGGCATAGAGAAGTAAACAAAATCTGTAGCGTTCTCATTCGTAAGTTCTGGCTCTTTGATTACAACAAACTCAAAAGAGAAAGCAAAAGAGGACCTAGACAGGACCTTGGCATCCGGGATACCACTCCCGGAAATGCTAGGCTCAAACTCCCCGGACTGACTAGAATCTAATTCCGACTCAGCAAACTCGGTGGAATCAGATCCTGGCTCATCATCCAATTCAAAACTAGAAAGAAAGCCCTTCTCCAACTTCCAAGTGAGGCATGGCGCCCTCAATACATCTAGAATGCCACTGGTGGAGTCCACAACCGGTTCTTCTCCAATCGTAGAAATAGTAAAGGTATCCACCAAGTTCTCCTGGTTGGTCGTGGGATCTAGAAAGAGATCGGTCACTGATACCCCTACTCCATCCCCACTGTTGTCTGAGTCATCTTCTTTGTTTTAGCCAACATTGATGCTTGGTTCAACCTTTTTTTCATCACTGTCTTGCAACTAGTGGTCAGAGAAGATCTCAAAGCCGGGGACATGCTTCTTCATCAAGGAGTCCACCCAAGGCTTAGGAAAGCCACAAAAGGGGAAATCCTCGTCTTCTTTGATAAAGCACCATTGAGCGTCCCCTAGATTGGCCTGTGGACCAACTCATAGTGCTTCTCAGGTCTTTTGGCCTTGGCTCTGTCCTTCATTTCTTTCCCCTTTCTTCTCCAATCCTATTTGGTGGGCACATAGCCTAACCCAAAGGCATGCAGATTATGTGGTAGGTCAACTGACACCGTAACCCCTTTCCTCCTGCTCCTTCCGAGCCTCATTTCTGGAATATGATGTAACTTGTTCATGAAATAGATGGACTGAGAACTAACATACATGCCTTCGTCCACGACCAAGATTGTTTGCACTACTTGGGCTTTTGCCAGAGTGAACCCTAAGAGAAATACATCCTCATCGCGATGATTAATCTAGAGAATGGTGTAGCTACCTTTGGCAGTGGATGCATGGATAAGTTCCCAAAGACGGTTGCCATCCCTTCTTCATGAGGGTATTTCAGCATTTGATGGAGGGTGAAGGACACAACTTTCATGTGATATAACCAAGGTCTCCCTAGAAGTAGATTAAAGGTAGTTGGCACATCTAGTACATGGAACTCGATCTCATGCTCGAAAGGGCCCATTTGGACTTGCACTTTCACTATCCCATAACTTCTCTACTCGTGTTGTCATATGCCCGAATCACCTGGGTTGTGGGGATGAAATCAGCCTGTCTTAGGCCCGTTGCATAGGTAGTGTGAGAATGACAGACGTTTATAGCAGAGCCGGTGTCCACTAAAACCACTAGCACCCACTTTTCTCTACACTCAACATATATGTACAACGGCTTGTTATAAACTGACCCTTTCAGTGGTAGCTCCTTATCGGAGGACATGAGCATAGCCTCGGTGCTACTAGGGAAAATCAGGCCCATAAGCTGCTTCGGCATAGCATCAATGGATAATTTAGCCTTATCCATTGCCGATAATACTGCCCGTAGGTGTACTCGCGAAGCTATAAGGAGTCCCCAGATTGATATGTCAGCTTGAATTTTCTTGAGTTGCTTCGGAACTAGTTTCTTTTCCTTTTCCTACTCAACCTCCCGATCCTTCCCAGATGGTTCCGCATGATCCAAGTGTAGAGGTTTGAAATACTATTCACTTCTGGTGAGATAGTCTATTTCTTCAAAATACCATGTATCGCCTGGGATGCGATCTCCCCAGTCTTCGTCAGTATGGGGAAGATGTAGATCACTATCTTCCCAGCACTCACCATCAGCTGTTGACCAACAATTGTTCGGCTCAACTTAAATCACTCTTACAGTACAAGTGTTCCCCTTAGGGTGACAAACTGTTGCAGTTTTCTGGTTGTCTTCGATTCTTTCTCTTTCAAACTGCCTCAATGCAGCTTCATGTTTAATATCCGTAGTTTCCAAAACACCCAATTCTTGAGTTGGTTTTTCCACACTGGTATTTTCTAGCAATTTCCCTTTCTCCTTAGCCTTCTCGGCTACCACAGTTACTTCAGCTTTCATTCTCTCTGGTTTAACCCCAGTTTCTTATTCCTTGTTAGTTTCATCACTTAGCCATCCTGTATTATCAGTTGACATGTTTAGATCAAACCACTCGATTTGCACATTGTCTTGACCTTGTTCATTGAAGAATTATAGGTTGTCCAAATCTTCATCAAGATTCACAAGATCATCCAATCCCTGGCTCGAGCCATCCTCCCTAACCACATTAATGTCCACCGAGGCCAATATCAGGCCTGGGTTGACTAGCATGAGCAATGTAATGGCTCGGGTCGTACTCCTCCTCAAATAAGTCCCTGGGACACTCTGACGACAGACCAGTACCTCCCTATGAGGTCAAAACCTCCGCTACTACTGGTGTTGTCACTATTGATTTGTGAGGCTTAGGTTATGGATGGGATATGTTCATCATGCAAAAGTCTGTGCTATCAGAGATAAACACTACCGGCTTTGGCATATGGGAGGGGGTGATATATATGCTGGGGTCATAGGGGGTGGGTAGTGTATGGATGAGGTGGAGATTTCTGGGTGAAGGGACTTGGTTGTGGGCAGGGAGTAGGTTGGTGGTTACATTTGATTTCTGGGGTGGAGTGATGACCTTATTGTCAATGAGATCTTGAATCTCATAACGCAAGCAAAAGCACCGGTCAGTTTCATGACCATACTGTTGATGGAAAGCACAGTATTTTATTGGTTCATCCTTGGGTGGTGTAGACACCCCATTTATGACCGCCCTTAAGACTTGGGCGCTACTGATGGTTTACTTGGTGGTAAAAGGTGTGCAGGGCAAAGGTTCAATTTCTTCAGCAATGAGAGAATCAAATCCCGACTTCATACCCCTTTTGGACCAAAACAATCTTGATCAAAAGATTTTAGATCTTAAAACCCTCTCTTTCAAAATGTTTTGAAAATAAAGTTCCTACGATGTTCCGACGCTCGCACTTCGGTAAATGTTGCGCTTTTCGGTAAACCGAGCAAGAACAAAGTGGAAATGAATGAAAGAGAGATGAAATCTCTGAAAAGTCTTTCAAAACGCCTTGCTTAGGGGTTTGAAATTGAATAAAAGAGGAGAAGAGGGGAGAAACCAAGTTGGAGAAGAAGTTTGGCAAGGATCCGGGTAGGAGAGAGAGTGGAACAGCCCTCGCTGAATCGGGCTTATTCATTTGCATACTTGGATTTTAGCTATGAGGCCACCACCATTGGAAATCTTACTTCTGGGGCTTCATTTTTCACTCAAGACTCTCCTAAAGCCAAGTTCGGGTGGGGGAGGTATGGTTGGTTGAAGTAAGGGATCAATCCGGTTGGATCGAATCTGCGCGGCTTCACCAAAACGGGCATAACTTTTTGCACAGGAGGAATTTTAATGCAAAGTTTGCGCCATTGGAAAACTAACTTTTGGGGCTTTAATCTGGAAATCCACCGACCACTTTTTAGCCTTGGCAGCCATGTACCGGCCAGCAAAATAGCAGGCCGACCATTTGTAGCAGTCGGCCGACCATTTATTTGGCCGATTGTCTCCTTTTTTGGCCAGTACCTCCTTTTTTCCTTTTTCAAGCATGGTGTAAGCCAGCTGTGCCAGCTGGAGTGCATGGACCCTCCCCCCCATACACGTGTGTGGCTGTTTTGAACCTTTGCACCCTTTTACTCAAAGCTTCTCATGGAAGCTTGATCTCTTTTGGTCTAGCTTCTTGAGGAAGCTTGACCCTTTGTCTTAGCTTCCTCAAGAAGCTTGGACCTTTGGGTTAGCTTCCCTTGGAAGCTTGACCCCCTTGACCCTTTTATATTAGCTTCTCTAAGAAGCTTAGCACCATTGCCTTGTCTATATAAGGAGACCTTCCCTCTCTTTTGAAGAGGTTTAGCAGAAACCAGACCTAATTACATATATCTCTGATATATATCACTCTCTCTCTCTCTCTATATCTCCCTCTCTCTTCATTTGTGTGTGTTTGAGGGCCTAAAAGGGTGATTTGTTCTTACTTTTGCACTAAAACACACACCATTACACCATACTTTGACTTTGGGAGGTGTTGAGGGTTTATTCTTGAGGTTTTGAGCTGGTTTCGAACAGAAGAAGGTGGCTGGACTTGCTGTTCTTGAGGTGTTCTTCAAGGGTAACACTTTTGTTTTAGATTCCCCAATCTTGCACTAGCTTTTGACCTGCTTTTCATACTGATTTGAGCTTTGTGTATAACTGAAAAAAGTCTTATATTTGCATGCTTAAGATACTTCATTAAGGTCATTTTGTTGTTTGGGGTCGACCTCCCCCTCTTAGGCCTTGTTTGACTCTTTTTGTGCTCTCTTTGTTAAGATTTGAATACTATTGTGTTTTGGCCTTTTCACCACTAAAATCCAGTGGATTTTTAGTGGTGATGAAGAGGGTTTGAGGTCTTGCATAGGGGAGGGACACCCCTCTTCCTTTGTCTCTCTTTTGTTTGCATTTTTGGCTCATAAGGGTAGCATGTATGCTTAGCTGCTTTTGGCTTCATTTCGAAGGTTTTTGGGTGTTATTTGGTCATACTATATCTCTGTTTTTGGTCAGATTAATGGCCCCTTGCATGCTTAATATACTTGCTGTGTATTCCGTTATTTTTCCTAGAAGTGCATCATGCATTTAGCCTACCATGCTCTCATGGTTTTGCCTAGCTTTGTGAAGCTTTTGGTCATGTTTCATCATGCTTGAGGTTTGTTAGGTATTGATTTGGTCATACCTTTCATGCTTTGTATAGCCCCTTTGCATTTTGGCTTGTGAGCGTTGAGTGTGTGAGTCATTAACATGCTTTAGTTGGGTGATTTCAGTGATTTGGAGTCATTCCCCATGCTATTTCAATCCCTAATCCATGCTTGTATGCTTGCATTCATCATCCCTTTCATGCCTTGAAGAGTTGTTCTTTTATGCCTATAAATGGGTCATAGTGCATGCCTTTTGTTTAAGTCATTTGGGATGCCATTCATGTGGATTTTGGGCTGTATTTAGATGCATTGAAACTCTGTTTTTGGTTGAATAGTCCATGCTATGTGTGGATGGGGTGGTTGTAGTAGAGCGCTCCCCTTTGTGGCCTTAAATGCCCTTTGTTTTGGGCCCATTTCTTGGCATGTTTTGACCATGTTTCGTGCATGTTCTAGCCCCATTTTGGTCTGCCCTAGGACTGATTTAAGTCACTTTGGCCCATTGGGGGTTAGTTGGCATGGTTATGGCTTGAGACCTTTGGTTGGTCTCAAGCATTGGACCCCTTTGCATGCTATGCTTCATTTGCATGTTTGGTTTGGCACTCCTATTAGCATGATTTCAGAGCTCAGCATATTTGTAAAATGCCCATGTTTGTCTCTTTTAAGTATGCTTAGAATTTCCTCTTTTATGCCTTAGGTGATAGGCCTTGGTATATGCATGTTTCCATGTGTGTTTTGTGACTTTGTTGCACCCTTTTGGCGCTGTTTTGGGATGAGCAGAGGCCCTCTCATTTCAGTATAAGACCATCTTTGCATACTTTGCATGTTTGCACGTTGCATTACATTAGTTGCATGCTTGCATTATATCATGTTTCCGTTGAATGTTTGCATTGTATGATAGGTCGCATCACATTGCATTTTGCATGCTTGGCACATTGCATGTTTACATGCTTAGTTTGCATTACATTTGGCATGTTTGCATACTCGAGCCATCTTATATACTTGAGCCACATTGCACCAATGCATAGCATTTTGTTTGGTTTGGGGTGTCAAACCAGGCATGAGGGATGAGGCGTATTCGTACTCAAAGTGACGAAATACGTCTCACTCCTCGGTCGCCAATGCCCTTGACCTCAACATGATAGGGCACGAGCCATTCATCTCTTTTATGCATTCATTTTACATTGAATGGCAAACTTGGCCTCTTAGGCCATCATGCATCGCAATGCGCAATTGATGGCCCGAGGGCCGAGGGCCACACTCTATTGAGTCTATAACATGATTGGGAGAGTGGACATGCATACATTTGTTTGAAAATTCCATGCCATACACTGCTTGCCCTCTGTTGCTGTCAACTGCAGGATTCTGCAGGAACAAATGGCCGACCGGCCATCTTTAGTGCCAACCGACCATCAATGTCCAGCCGATGACATTATCTTTGGCCGATAATCCCATTCACATGGCCAGTGGCCTTTTGTTCTAGCCGGTGGCACTCCACAGCATTCAGAAGGAAACTCAAAGCAGTTCTGGAAACTTTCATAATTTTCAGAGGAGCAAGGCAGTGTAAACAGAGGCAACAGTGGCATGGTACGGGTTTCTGAGCAACGCGAGCCAAGCATGCATCATTCACTCATTCCAAGGCGGGGCTGCAGCCACCTTCTCTCTGTAATTAATTTGTTAATTAATTAGAAGTTCTGTAATAATTAATTTAATAGTATTCATTTTGTTGTGTAATATTTATTCGGACCCTCCGAGCGAGGGTAACTGTGTAATAAGTGTGCGTGAGTGTGTGTATGTCTCCCAACCCCACGTCTTTCTTCCATTTTATTTACTAGCTTTCGATGGTTAGTTTAGGGCATGTTTTGATTAGCATACTTATGATAGCATGTTTGCATACATTCATTCGTAATGCATGCACCGGGCTCGGCGCATCATACTAACTGCATTTTGTATTTCAATTCTAAGTCGAATACGTGTTAACTGTAGCATCATCATATGCCATCTTAGAATAACCGAGCCTCTAGTAGTTGCATCTTGCATGTGTTGCATCAGCCACTTCAAAATGAAATAGGATCATGCATATGATTACTAACTAGTTTCTGTTTTGGCTTGGAGTACTCGGTAAGCATTTATGTTTTAGCATCCTTGCATGAGTGTGAGTGTTGCCATGATAGCATGCTTACCATGAGGCTATATGCTTACGTGTTATAACTGCCTGAATGCCTGTGGGTGAAGGTTGGGTTACTTAAATTGGAACAATGCATTGAATACAAGTTTTAAGCCCACTTGAGGGTGGCAAAATTCATGTCTTAAGCCTATTTGCCGGTAGCACCATCAAACCATTTTCAAATAAACAAACATGACATGTTTCATTCCAATTTAGGCGACTTAGTCTATACTTGTTTGCTGTGCGCATCACGTAGTAAATCTAGGCTAATAACCGGAATAAGAACGCATAATGTTTTCAAAACAAGATATCATGGTTAGTAGAGGCCGATTTTCGGATCGGGCGAGAGGGGGTGCTCATAGTTGACCTTCCCCAATCGTACCCAAGTTTTTGAGCCGAGGCAACTTTGGTGATGACAGACACGTGGCCTTAGGCAAACGAGTCAGGGTTTCCTAAAGTCTCCCAAAATAAAATATTTAGGTGGTGACTCTGTGTCTCGCAAAGCAGTCTATGTTTGGCACTTCTTTACAAAAATATGTTTTCCAAAACGATTTGCCGGATTTGGACACTTTGGTGATTTATCAATCTCACATTGCACATTGTGAGATCAGATTAAGAACCGACACAAATCGAGTCTAAACTGTAGCATGAGGCCCAAGGGCGCGTCTACAGTTTCTGGCGACTCCGCTGGGGATATTAGAGAGCTTGACTCGAACTCATGATATCTTGTTTTGACTACACTTATGTGTTTCTTTGCGTTGCATGTGCATTGGTGCACCTAGGACACCGTGTTTGCCATCTGCCATTCCTGAACGGTTTGCCGGAGGCTTGCCTTGTTAAGGCATGACCATAAGGCTGACCGGATATGGGCTCTGCCAGTATGGGAACACAAACCCTGGTTTTCACCAAGGCACCCTTTTTGACCATTCGACCTAGTACATATTCGGAATCCATAGTGACCATTCCAAGCTAGCACAGGTTGCTTACCCGATTGTAGGTTAAGTGAAACCGCTGCGTGAGTAGTGAAACCCTAGTTCCTGACAAAATAGGACAGGGAAACCCTACCCCAACATAGGGGTTTTTTTTGGCTCTCACTTGTTTGCTATGCGCTTTTGGAGTGCGTCTCTACAGGAACGCATGTATCAGTTTACACGTCTGGGTATCAGGCCTGCGGGCATCAGTATTTTGGGGCAATCAGTTTTACCTGAGGGTATCGGTTTCAGGCAGAATTTGGGGCAGAATTCAGTAGAGGGCACAGTCATCCTGCTATACTCATGTCCATTCTAGTGAAATCAGGTTGAGATGCTCTATGTTTTCTCTTTTGCTAGGTAATCCTGGAACCATAGCTTGAGAAGGCTCTGAGATCCCCCAGATTCATTGGACTTGTGCTGATAGACTTTGTCAGGTCAGAGATTCAGTTCAAGGGCAACTAGTTTTCCTTCGCCAGGGGTAAGGCAAAGAAGGGCCAGACAGGGCTCATTGGTTCATCTGATCTGACAGTCACTAGTCACTTCATCAGCAGACCCGTGATGGCACAGGGTTCGGAAGAATTTGTGGCCGTGATAGCAGCGTTAAATCAGGGAACTACCATGTGGGATGAGACTAGTACTGAAACGCAATGCCCATCTAGGGCTTTGCCTCACATCCAGCCTCGGGACCCCAGCCGAACTTTGACCCACTTCTGCCAGCTGACGATTTGCAAGGCCCAGATCCTTGAGAAGGGTTGGCTCAAGCCCGAGTTTTTAGACCCCTGGTGCAACCTAATGAGAGGCTTTATCCCCTTGATGCTAATGACCTTGATCCGACCGCGGTGAAAATTGTGAACCTTGAGAAGCAATTCAAGAAGGCACGGGGCCTTAACTCCATTCCTGACATTGAGGATGGGCACACCGAGGCTGCCGTTCGGCTCCCAAACAGATTCAAAATGCCATATATTGACCGTTTCGATGGGTCTGGAGATCCAATGGTACATATCTGACTTTTCTTGGATGTCCTGAAGTCGATGGATTTGACTAAGCCACAGAAACTCTCTTTGTATAGAAGAACCCTGTCAGGTGTAGCAGCCACTTGGTACGCTAAGTTGGAAGATAAAGCGAAGCAAAACTGGGAAAAACTGGCTAAGGCCTTTGTCGATCAGTATTTGTACAACACGCAAGTTGAAATGACCATCCAAGAGCTTGAAGCAACCCGCCAGAACCCAACAGAGCCTTTTGTGGAATTTGTTGCGAGATAGAGAGCAAAGGCAGCACAGATGACAGATCGTCGCCCTTCTGAGAGGGATCAAGTGCAGATGATGGTGCGAAACCTCGAGCATGATATGTTGCAAAAGTTGATAGTCGCTCCGCTATTCACTTTCAAAAGTTTGCATGAACTGGGGGTTCAGATCGAGAGTGCGTTGAACAGTGGAATCATTCCCAGAACAAGTGAACCGACAAGGAGGGTGATTTTAGGGAGTACCAACGCTGGTAGTAGCGTTATTCCCAAACCCACCAAAATCAATACAGTTGCCACAGCCGACCCTTTTGCCAATCCAAGCCTACAAACCGCCGGCCCAGCCCGAGCTCAGGACAGAACTTTCACTCCCCTCTATATGAGCCTGACTAGCGCACTAAAAGTCTTGATGGAAAGAGGGCATCTCAAACCCCTCTATCCTCAACCTCTTCCTGACACACTCCCAGCTAGACATAACCCCTCCAAGTACTGTGTGTACCATCAGTAGCGCGGTCATGGCATCGACCGTTGCTACTGCCTTCGTCATGAGGTCCAAAATCTCATTGACAACCGGGCGATAGCTCCACCTTCAACCCCCAATGACCAAGTACCTCATCCACATCTCAACCTAATCCACACACTGGCCGTCCCTTATGACCCCACCGCATACATCACCCCAGTCCATCTACCCAAGCCTGAGGTGTTTATCCCGAAAAGCATGGACTTATGCATGATGGGTGCATCTGAACCCCAATCATCCCAAACCCATGAACCCACTACTTCTGAGCTGATGATGATGATCAAAGATCTTCAGAGAACTGTGGCAGATCTGGCCTTTGGAGTTTTGGCTCCTTTGTCAACCGCATCACATACTAGGGAGTTCATATCAAAGGGCTCCCTAACCTTGGGACGGGCTGCATTGAGAGAAGGCCAATCTCTTAGCAAAGTGGAGGCAAGTGGTAAGAACAAGGTAGGGGCAGGCATTGGTCCCTATGAACACCTTCAGTGGGATATTGAGGCTTTGAAAGTCGAAGGGTTGAACAAACAGCAAGTGCTCGCAGTTGTTGCAAAAACTGTGGATGACACTTTTCCCACTCAGAATGAGAGCAGTTCAAATCAAGGGGCAAGTCGGGAGAAGGGTCGTTACACCAGGAATGTCCCTTTCAGCTCTAATCACGTGCTTGGAAGAGATCAGCAAACCCAGTCAGCGCCTGTCAATCCCTTTGTTGGCCCGTCCAGCAAAACTCCACAAACCTCAAAACACCCACCTCAGGGCTAGAGGGTGTTCACCCCGCTGTACATGTCTCTATCAGCGGCCTTGAGGGTCTTGATTAGAAAGGGGGATCTGAAACCCCTGGAACTGCAGCCACTGCCAGATAAACTTCCCCCCTCCCATGATTTGGCCAAGTACTGTGCCTTCCATCAATAAGTCGGCCACGGCACTGATAGTTGTTACCGTCTTCGCCATGAAATACAAGATCTGATTGACAACAAGGTCATCGTCTCGCCGGGTCCTGCAAAGTCTATCGGCAATGGATCAGTGAACTTGTGGGGGATAATGTGACTATTTGATCGGGGGATGAACCACCTGCGGGCGGCGCTCGATTTACTCTAGATGTGGCGTATGGCACGCACTGTTTTGAGCATCTGCGAATGCTAGTTTCTGACTTGGGTATTTAGGTCAGTTTTGTTGTGTTGTTTTGAGTCTGTCGTTTTGTTTTGGGCCAGTCTTTTTGTTTCAGGCCTGTCTTGTTGTATCGACTCAGTCCTGTTTTGTTAGAGTCAGGTGATTCTGGGGGTGTTACCACGGGCATCACTATTTTGTTTTGTGTTTGTCTTTTCGCTTTCTTTTGAGTCTGTTTCTGCCATGGAGCCAGTTACACCAACAGTTATGAATGAAACAACAGTGGTTTTTCATGCTTTTGTGCTTGCTTCTGTCTTGTGCCAGTTGTGCCAGAAAGTTGAACAGAACGACAGTGCATTACACCTGCTTTACTGTGCTTTTAAGTCATTGCGTTGACCTAAGTTTTTCAAAACAGGTTTTGAAAATTGTGATGAAAACGAAGAAGAAGGAATTCCTCGAGATTTGCAAAAACTTGTTCAATTAAGAGAAAGAGAGGCATGCTAAGCCCTTAATGAATGAAATCATGTTTGTTAACGTGAGTACTGAGAAGGATCCTGGCTTGATCCAGATTGGTCCCACACCGTCTTCAGCGCGAGCAATTAGTCGCTTTCTTAAAAGATTTCAAAAAAAATATTTTACGCGGTCCTGCGAAGATCTGTGTGGAATCGCTCTTGAGATTGTGCAGCTTAGGATCGCTCTCGACCTCGAGACTCGACCCCTCATTTTCAAACTTTGGACTAGAACTCAGAAAGTTCAAAGGTCAACTACAATGTGAGGCCTATGTGGCCAGATTTGAAGCAGCCCTCGAACAAGAGGCAAGAAAGTCAGATCAAGAAGATCAGTTGTGATCGAAAGAAGCTTGCAAAGCTAGATCAGAAGCACCCCTCGAACTAGGGGCAAAAATATCAGACATGCTCGAAGAGTCCAAAATGGATCGCTCCACAAATCAATGAAGATCGACAAGAATGCCAAATCCCAGAAGGGAGGAAAGACGAAGGTATTGCTGAAGGACAACCGAGTTCCTATCCACAACACTAGGGGCAAATTCAGCCCCCATTGGACGGACTCCTGCATCGTCAGCGAACAACAGTCGTTCTCCTGGATTCAGATGACTTCAGGATCTCAAACCATTCAACATGGACAAAGCTACACTTTTACCCTTGAGAGGCTCGCTGGGCCGAAAACCCGAAAGGGCGACCTAGGCAAAAGTTAGAGCAAGAAAAAGAAAAAAAGAAAAAAAAAAGGAAAAATACAAAAAATGAAAAATAAAGAAAATGAAAAGAAAAGATGAAAAAGAAAAAAGAAGAAAAGAATTGAAAAGAAAAGAAAAACATAGCTCGCAAGGTTGAAAACCCAGAAGGGCGGCCCTGGCAAAAGTTAGAGCGCAAAAGGAGAGGGTTAATACACGAGTGTACCTTAACCCCCGAACTACATGAGGCTTGATTCCCATCTTTGGGATACGTAGGCAACTTCATTTCGAAGTCTAGCCGTAAAACACTTGAAAATAGACTTTGTCCATGTAATGGTTTTGATCATCTTTGCCTTCTCTGTATCTGAGAGTTCGGTTGTCATCGTCACTCTGAGGACTGATTACAATGGTGCTACGGTGTTATCCAAACAAGGGGCAACTTTCCATGGCCATACAGTGTGCCATGGTGCCATTCAAACAAGGGGCAACTTTCCGTTGCCGTATAGCTCTCTTCAAACAAGGGGCAATTTTTCTTCGGATCTGAGGTTGTGCATCTCAAGAGTAGGTTCCATGCTTGTTGAGCATTGGCCGTTTGCAAAAATAGTTTTTGAGAATTTTTACAGAGGTTGACTGATTTTCTTGAAAAGTATTCAATTTTTCAAAACTGGACCATTTCTTGGACCCAAAAAAGGAAAAATTTCAGTGCTCATAGCCGGACTTGCATGATTTTAAATCAGAAAATTGAACATGCATGTTAATCTAACTTTCATGTTGGTCAAAATTGTTTTAAAACCAAAACAAAAAATGGTCAAAAATGATGAACTAGAGGTACAGTTGAGTCAGGTGTCTGTCTTTTCCCCATTGTCAACATGCTTGCCAAGAAGGGCACTCTACCTGCTAGAAAGGGCACAGCGGAAGCTAACAGAAAAGGCCTGAAAGCTCTCTCATCCTCTGAGCAGCGAGGTATCGAGCCAAGTGCGAAGCACGAACTGGAATGGATCAAGATATCCCACTCCCTCATCTGGACAGATCTGATCACGTCCAAGCTCCCCAGTAGAGCATCATCAATCGATGTTAGCCGCAGATTTGCTACAAACCCAGTTGTAGTGCAACCCCACTGTGAGAAAGTTCACTGTTGAGAGCAGAAGAAAGAGAATCTAGCAGAATGCTAGGGGCATGAGCCCGCAACTTCCTGTTCATCCATTAACCACCCAGGGGAGGGATGAAAAATGAGAGATTGAAGAATAGAGAGATGTGCGATGAGAGAAAAAGTAAGAAAAGGGCTTTTTAAGAAAAATAGAGATTGAGTGCCAGAGTGATGTGAGAATCACAAATGAGAAAGGGTGGGAAACAATACCCGAAGAAACTGGCTCCTCGCGAACTGAGAGGTCTCTTGCCATTGGTGATACACATCCGAGTGTTGTGTTTGTGTCTTTGTTTGTCTCGATTCTTGTTTTGAGTCATTTTGAGTATCAACGGATGTGATTAGGTTGTTTTACCTTCGTTTTTCCTTTGTCGATTCATTTTGGCTGTGGCCAGTCGTCGGCTCAATACCCGGTTACGAACTCGTTTCTTAATTTCAAATTCAAAAATAAAATCGTTTTGGGCGCAGAGTGCTGTGCCATTCTCCACATTTTATGCAAAACAAGATTCTTTCTTTCATAAACCGCAGGGTTCAACCCAGGTCATGTGAGAACAGTAGAACATGGACCTATTTGAAGCTATAGAGGTTTCGGACTGCAACGCAAAAAAAAAAAAAAAAAAAAAAAAAAAAAAAAAAGAGGAAAATTTGGAGCATCTTAGTGTGTTTCAACTTCAACAAATTCCGAGACTGCATTCCAGGTGCACCTTCTCAGGCCTCGTCATTTCTTTGGAGTATGAGTGTATCTCGAGCCTAAGTGTAAGCCTGCTTCAAGTCAGAATGGCAGTCCAAGTAGCACCCGAGGGTTTCACATGCAAATGTTACCTCTTGCCAATATGAACAGGGTGTCCCCTTTTCGAGCTGAGTGTGTTGCAAAGTCCTCTAAGAGGTAAACCAGAGGCACCATAGTACATATTTGATGCCCCTCTATTGCATAGAATATGAACTTTCATATACACTTTTGTTGCATGCGTGCCGCGCATCGTTATGATTCCTTCATGGAATATGCTTACTTTTGATTCTGCATAGAATATGCTTGCTTTCAATATTCCATAGAATATGCTCCTGTTTCATACATGGAAAATGCCCCCATACTTGCATAGAAGGTGCATTTTATCGCACTATCTTGTGCATTTCAAATCACTCGCGCTGTTTAGCTTATCGCACTATCTTGTGCATTTCAAATCAATCGCGCTGTTTAGCGTATCGCACTATTTAGTGCATTTCAAATCAATCGCGCTGTTTAGCGTATCGCACTGTTTAGTGCATTTCGAATCACTCGCGCTGTTTAGCGTATTGCACTGTTTAGTGCATTTCAAATCATTCGCGCTATTTTGTGCATCGCACTGTTTTGTGCAGCTTATCATTCACGTTGTTTTGTGCATCGCATTATTTTGTGCAGGTTCAGGTTCGCGCTATTTTGCACATCGTACTGTCTTGTGCACTTTCGCATTTGTAATCACTCGCGCTTTCTTGTGCATCGCACTGTTTTGTGCAGTTTACACTCGCGCTGTTTAGCATATCGCACTATTTTGTGCAATTTACTTTCGCGCTTTCTTATGCATCACACTGTTTTGTGCATTACATTGTATCATTCGCGCTATCTTGCGCATCCCACCTGCACTTGTTAGCGCATTCCATTTCATTCGCGCTATTTTGCGCATCACACTATTTTGTGCACCTTACTTGCATTGTGCATGCATTTTATCGCGCTACCTTGCGTACTTTACCTGCACTTGTTAGTGCATTGCATCGCGCTATCTTGTGCACCTCACCTGTATCGCACTGTTTGTGCATCTTCTTAGCATTGTTTTGTGCATCACATTGTCTTGTGCACACTGTGTTTTTGTATCGCTCGCACTGTCTTGTGCACTCTCGGGCCTAAGAGACCTTAAATCCTCTAAACGTGCGATTCCTTTTTTGTATAAATCCTAAATTTTCAATCAAACCGGCTTCGCGTAGCATATAAGTCCAATTATCAAACCAGCTTCGCACAGCATATAAGTCCAATTTTCAAACCGGCTTCGCGTAGCGTAGAAGTCAAATTATCAAAGTCTTCCTGCATATCATTTGCATGCTGCCCCTGAACTGCGTTGGTTTGATTCCTTGCAAAGGGATACGTAGGCAGCTTGTGGGCACAACCATTTATTTATCGGTATTTTGTTTGTTTGTCCAAGTCTTCGGCCCTGTCAAAAATGGGTCGTCTCTGGGCTTTGACATTCACTCACGTCACTTCTTGACTTCTGAGTTCTGTCAAAGAGGGGCAACTGTAGACACCCCATTTTTGACCACCCTTAAGACTTGGGCGCTACTGATGGTTTACTTGGTGGTAAAAGGTGTGCAGGGCAAAGGTTCAATTTCTTCAGCAATGGGAGAATCAAATCCCAACTTCATACCCCTTTTGGACCAAAACAATCTTGATCAAAAGATTTTAGATCTTAAAACCCTCTCTTTCAAAATGTTTTGAAAATAAAGTTCCTACGATGTTTCGACGCTCGCACTTCGGTAAATGTTGCGCTTTTCGGTAAACCGAGCAAGGACAAAGTGGAAATGAATGAAAGAGAGATGAAATCTTTGAAAAGTCTTTCAAAACACCTTTCTTAGGGGTTTGATATTGAATAAAAGAGGAGAAGAGGGGAGAAACCAAGTTGGAGAAGAAGTTTGGCAAGGATCCGGGTAGGAGAGAGAGTCGAACAACCCTCGCTGAATCGGGCTTATTCATTTGCATACTTGGATTTTAGCTATGAGGCCACCACCATTGGAAATCTTACTTCCGGGGCTTCATTTTGCACTCAAGAATCCCCTAAAGCCAAGTCCGGGTGGTGGAGGTATGGTTGGTTGAAGTAGGGGATCAATCCAGTTGGATCGAAGCTGCGCGGCTTCACCAAAACGGGCATACCTTTTGGCACAAGAGGAATTTTAATGCAAGGTTTGTCCCATTGAAAAGACAACTTCCGGGGCTTCAATCTGGACATCCACTGACCACTTTTTGGCCTTGGCAGCCATGTACCGGCCAGCAAAATAGCAGGCCGACCATTTGTAGTAGCCGGCCGACCATTTATTTGGCCGATTGTCTCCTTTTTTGGCTGGTACCTCCTTTTTTCCTTTTTCAGGCATGGTGTAAGCTAGCTGTGCCAGCTGGAGTGCACGGACCCTCCCCCCCATACACGTGTGTGGCTGTTTTGAACCTTTGCACCCTTTTACTCAAAGCTTCTCATGGAAGCTTGATCTCTTTTGGTCTAGCTTCTTGAGAAAGCTTGACCCTTTGTCTTAGTTTCCTCAAGAAGCTTGGACCTTTGGGTTAGCTTCCCTTGGAAGGTTGACCCCCTTGACCTTTTTATATTAGCTTCTCTAAGAAGCTTAGCACCGTTGCCTTGTCTATATAAGGAGACCTTCCCTCTCCTTTGAAGAGGTTATGCAAAAACCAGACCTAATTACATATATCTCTGATATATATTACTCTCTCTATATATATATATCTCCCTCTCTCTCTCTCTTCATTTGTGTGTGTTTGAGGGCCTAAAAGGGTGATTTGTTATTACTTTTGCACTAAAACACACACCATTACACCATACTTCGACTTTGGGAGGTGTTGAGGGTTTATTATTGAGGTGTTGAGCTGGTTTCAATCAAAAGAAGGTGGCTGGACTTGCTGTTCTTGAGGTGTTCTTCAAGGGTAACACTTTTGTTTTAGATTCCCCAATCTTGCACTAGCTTTTGACCTGCTTTTCATACTGATTTGAGCTTCGTGTATAACTGAAAAAAGTCTTGTATTTTCATACTTAAGATACTTCATTAAGGTCATTTTGTTGTTTGGGGTCTACCTCCCCCTCTTAGGCCTTGTTTGGCTTTTTTGTGCTCTCTTTGTTAAGCTTTGAATGCTATTGTGTTTTGGCCTTCTCACCACTCAAATCCAGTGGATTTTCAGTGGTGATGAAGAGGGTTTGAGGTCTTGCATAGGGGAGGGACACCCCTCTCCCTTTGTCTCTCTTTTGTTTGCATTTTTGGCTCATAAGGGTAGCATGTATGCTTAGTTGCTTTTGGCTTCATTTCAGAGGTTTTTGGGTGTTATTTGGTCATACTATATCTCTATTTTTGGTCGGATTAATGGCCCCTTGCATGCTTAATATACTTGCTTTGTATTCCCTTATTTTGCCTAGAAGTGCATCATGCATTTAGCCTACCATGTTCTCATGTTTTTGCCTAGCTTTGTGAAGCTTTTGGTCATGTTTCATCATGCTTGAGGTCTGTTAGGTATTGATTTGGTCATACCTTTCATGCTTTGTATAGCCCCTTTGTATTTTGGCTTGTGAGCGTTGAGTGTGAGTCATTAACATGCTTTAGTTGGGTGATTTCAGTGATTTGGAATCATTCCCCATGCTATTTCAGTCCCTAATCCGTGCTTGTATGCTTGCATTCATCATCCCTTTCATGCCTTGAAGAGTTGTTCTTTTACGCCTAGAAATGGGTCATAGTGCATGCCTTTTCTTTAAGTCATTTGGGACGCCATTCATGCGGATTTTGGGGTGTATTTAGCTGCATTGGAACTCTATTTTTGGTTGAATAGTCCATGCCATGTGTGGTTGGAGTGGATGTAGTAGAGCGCTCCCTTTTGTGGCCTTCAATGCCCTTTGTTTTGGGCCCATTTCTCGGCATGTTTTGACCATGTTCCGTGCATGTTCTAGTCCCATTTTGGTCTGCCCTAGGAGTTATTTAAGTCACTTTGGCCCCTTTGGGGGTTAGTTGTCATGGTTATGGCTTGAGTCCTTTGGTTGGTCTCAAGCTTTGGACCCCTTTGCATGCTATGCTTCATTTGCATGTTTGGTTTGGCACTCCTATTAGCATGATTTCAGAGCTCAGCATATTTGTAAAATGCCCATGTTTGTCTCTTTTAAGTATGCTTAGAATTGCCTCTTTTATGCCTTAGGTGATAGGCCTTGGTATATGCATGTTTCCATGTGTGTTTTGTGACTTTGTTGCACCCTTTTGGCTGCTGTTTTGGGATGAGCTGAGGCCCTCTCATTTCAGTATAAGACCATCTTTGCATACTTTGCATGTTTGCACGTTGCATTACATTAGTTGCATGCTTGCATTATATCATGTTTTCGTTGAATGTTTACATTGTATGATAGGTCGCATCACATTGCATTTTGCATGCTTGGCACATTGCATGTTTACATGCTTAGTTTGCATTACATTTGGCATGTTTGCATACTCGAGCCATCTTACATACTTGTGCCACATTGCACCAGTGCATAGCATTTTTTTTTTTTGGATTGGGGTGTCAAACCAGGCATGAGGGATGAGGCATATTCGTACTCAAAGTGACGAAATACGTCTCACTCCTCGGTCGCCAATGCCCTTGACCTCAACATGATAGGGCATGAGGCATTCATCTCTTTTATGCATTCATTTTACATTGAATGGCAAACTTGGCCTCTTAGGCCATCATGCATCGCAATGCGCAATTGATGGCCCGAGGGCCGAGGGCCACACTCCCTTGAGTCTATAACATGATTGGGAGAGTGGACATGCATACATTTGTTTGAAAATTCCATGCCATACACTGCTTGCCCTCTGCTGCTGTCAACTGTAGGATTCTGCAAGAACAAATGGCCGACCGGCCATCGTTAGTGCAGACAGGCCATCAATGTCCAGTCGATGACATTATCTTTGGCCGATAATCCCATTCACAAGGTCGGTGGCCTTTTGTTCTGGCCGGTGGCACTCCACAGCATTCAGAAGGAAACTCAAAGCAGTTCTGGAAACTTTCATAATTTTCCGAAGAGCAAGGTAGTGTAAACAGAGGCAACAGTGGCATGGTACGGGTTTCCGAGCAAGGCGAGCCAAGCATGCATCATTCATGCATTCTGAGGCGGGGCTGCGGCCACCTTCTCTCTGTAATTAATTTGTTAATTAATTAGATGTTCTGTAATAATTAATTTAATAGTATTCATTTTGTTGTGTAATATTTATTCGGACCCTCCGAGCGAGGGTAACTGTGTAATAAGTGTGCGTGAGTGTGTGTATGTCTCCTAACCCCACGTCTTTCTTCCCTTTTATTTACTAGCTTTCGATGGTTAGTTTAGGGCTTGTTTTGATTAGCATACTTATGATATCATGTTTGCATACATTCATTCATAATGCACGCACCGGGATCGGCGCATCATACTAACTGCATTTTGTATTTCAATTCTAAGTCGAATACGTGTTAACTGTAGCATCATCATATGTCATCTTAGAATAACCGAGCCTATATTAGTTGCATCTTTCATGTGTTGCATCAACCACTTCAAAATGAACTAGGATCATGCATATGATTACTAACTAGTTTATGTTTTGGCTTGGAGTACTCGGTAAGCATTTATGTTTTAGCATCCTTGCATGAGTGTGAGTGTTTCCATGATAGCATGCTTACCATGAGGCTATATGCTTACGTGTTATAACTGCTTGAATGCCTATGGGTGAAGGTTGGGTTACTTAAATTGGAACAATGCATTGAATACAAGTTTTAAGCCCACTTGAGGGTGGCAAAATTCATGTCTTAAGCCTACTTGCGGATAGCACCATCAAACCATTTTCAAATAAACGAACATGACATGTTTCGTTCCAATTTAGGCGACTTAGTCTATACTTGTTTGCTGTGCGCATCACGTAGTAAATCTAGGCTAATAACCGAAATAAGAATGCATAATGTTTTCAAAACTAGATATCATGGTTAGTAGAGGCCGATTTTCGGATCGGGCGAGAGGGGTTGCTCATAGCTGACCTTCCCCAATCGTACCCAAGTTCCCGAGCCGAGGCAACTTGGGTGATGACGGATACGTGGCCTTAGGCAAATGAGTCAGGGTTTCCTAAATTCCCCCAAAATAAAATATTTAGGTGGCAACTCTGTATCTGGCAAAGCAGTCCATGTTTGACACTTCTTTACAAAAATCTGTTTTCCAAAACGATTTTCTGGATTTGGACTCTTTGGTGATTTATCAATCTCACATTGCACATTGCGAGATCAGATTAAGAATCGATACAAATCGAGTCCGAACTGTAGCATGAGGCCCAAGGGCGCGTCTACAGGTGGAAGAGGGTCCGGAAGTGGTCGAGGTTCTAGGGGTTTCAGATGCCTCTTTCGGATTAGCACCTGCATGGCTTTGGATAGGGTCATGTAGAGCTGGTTAAAAGTTCTACCCAAAGGTTGGGTAGGGTTGGATGTTTGTGGGCCCATGTTGGCCAAGGGGTCGACAGTTTTGGTTGCGGTGACCACACTCACTTCTGACGGCCTCGCAGTTGTGCTACCCCTGGCAGCATTGGAACTGTGAACAAATGACCTCTCGGCCGGCTCTTTGTCATCAGTGATAATCTCCTGCTTCATGGCGTCTTCAATTTGAACCCCCATCTCATGAAGTTCTTTGAATGTAAATAGGGAAGAACAATCATTTTTTTTAGTAGTTTGAACACGATAGCCCCGCAGTTCAGACTCCTGTAGCTTTGAATCTGATTTCACAAGTGCAATGTGAAATAGATAAACACAAATGAGTCCAAATCTGGAAAATCTTTTGGAAAATCAATTTTGAATCAAAATGCCAAAAATGGACTACATTACCAGATTTTATAGTCGCCACATAAATATTTTTGGGAAATTTAGGAAACCCGTGACTCATGCAAAAGGTAATGTGTCCGTCATCACCAAAGTGTCTCGGCTCGGAAACTTAGGTATGAGAGGGGAAGGTCAAGAATTGAGCACCCAACTCACTTGAACATAGATCAGCCTCAACTAATCATGATATGATTCTTATGTACAGTATATGCTCTTGTTCCGATTATTATGCTTTTTTTACTATGTGATGCACTCAAGTATAGACTAATTCACAAAATTTGGAACGCTTTGATTTCGTGTTTGTTTTGAAAAGTGTTGTGAATATGTGCTACTTGAACAAGTGATGTGCTACTTGAAAAAGTAAGATCACATGTACATTTAATCAAATCATCCCAACTTAAGCGAAAAGCCTCCATCCACAGGCATTCAAACAAGTATATCAACTAAGCACTTAGCCTCATGGCAGACATGCTTGATATGGCAACAATCGCATGCATGCAATATGCTAAAGCAAAAAAATGCTTACCCCAAATATCCGAGGCGAGCCAAAAGAAAGAAAATAGTTTTTAAAAAAAATGCATCATCCTGACCAATTTAACGTCACTAATGCAATGCGCACAAAATGCAATTAACAGGCTTAGCTACTAGAATGGCATGTGAGTCAATTCAAGGCATATGATAGCGCATGTATTCAAGTAAGGAATTGGAAATTAACATTGATTAGCATGACGAGTGGAACCCTTATGCATGCAAAACGAATGGATGCGATTCGTGGAAAAAGCTAAGGAAAACATGATGCTATATGCAATCCATCAGAAGCGAGTAAATAAAATGGAGAAAGAAATGGGGGTTTGAAGACATACACAATATTACAATTTTTCCCTCATGCAAGAGGGTCAGAATGTCCAAGTGTCCGAATAAACTAATTATTACAACACCAAATAAATGAATAAACTACACTAACTAATTATTACAAATTAATGAACTAACTTATTATTACAAATTTAAAGCTAATTAATTACAATACTTACAACACATTAATCTAAGAGCTATTTAAGCTAATTAATGTGAACGCGAGTCAAAGAATTACGCGCGCAACTGAGAACATCCTCGCGGAAACTCCTTTGTTTTGCTGCTTGAACAATTCTATTCGCAGTCAGAAAATTTATATGTTTTTGCTCCAGCCTCTGCTCTGTTTTGCCATGGAAATGGCACTGCCTGCTCAACAAAAGGTGGCCGGCTGGCCAAGGAAAGTGGCCAGTCGGATAGGAATAGTGGCCGGCCAGCCTCCCACTAATTTTTGGTACTACCCTGCTACCACAGAAATGAAACAGAGCAAAAATAGAGTGTTTCCAAGGGTTGCTTACCCTTTCTGCTTCTCCTTATCATGTAATTGATCAAGGGAGGAGTAATGAAGGAAGGAGTAGAATCGGTCCAGAAATCATCAATGGTCACAAGGTTGTTACATGATGATGTATGGACCGTTGGGACAAAGGCTCAATGAACGAAAATACAAGACCAAAAAAACCACCTCCCTATCATGGAATTACCTCAAGGAAACTGGTAGACATTGATTCTTGAGCCATTATCATCACTAAAGAGTATGAAATGACTCAAGACTCGATTCAATTAACGTCTGATTGAACCCGACTTGATTTTATTCTCTTACTTCTTTTAGTTCACTTTTATTAGCCTTTTTAATTACCTTTCCATTCTTTAATCATTTTAGTCCAAAAATGAGAATTATGTCCACTAATAAAAAGAAATGTCAAACAAAAGTGTTCTTGGCATCAGAGAGATATAATGCCATGGTAATGAACCTCCAAAGAGATTAAACCATTAAGCATGAAAGGTCTCTTTCGCATGCCTTAAAGAATACTCATTTGAAATGACTCTCAAACAAAGAAAACTAAGAAATGAGGGAGCGTGCAGAGATGATTATTACAAGTGTGAGCATATATATATGAAAGCTATGAAAATAAAAGCTATCAACTCAAATAAGTTGGTGTCTAAGGCCAAAACCACCAAACATATGAGGACTACAACACTACAAGCATACTATGCAAAGCATAAATGAAATAAACACACTAAAATAGTCCTAAAAATGCCAAAACAGTGTTGGAATTAAGTTGCAAAAGCTAAAAAAAAAAAGTAAGCAAAAATGAGAGCTAATTAAAGCTAGTACGTAGGCCTAAAGAGGGGTGGCTAATCCCTCCACTTTTTGGACTTCAAAACCACATATTTTAGCCTTTTAAAACTCAGAAAATCAGTGGCCAAGAGTTGAGAAAGAAGTGGGAAACACAAGGACAAAAGCGTATGGAACAAGGTTTAAAGAAGGGTGGTTAAACCCCTCTACCTTTGGGAGCTTTAAGTCACAAGTTTCAGCCCATAAAAACAGTTCAAAGAAGTATAAAAATAGCAAGAAAAGAGAGAGAGGAAGTAGTGCAAAGAAGGCAAAAGTTATACCTCTTGAAGAGAGAGTACTCTTTGATTCACAAACCAACAAGTGAACACCCTCAAGAGTTGAAATTTTTGCTCAAAAACCTTACAAGGAGCCTCAAATGTTTGGTTTATGAAATGTTTGTGTAGTGTATGTGTGTTGCAAGAGAGAGAGAGAGAGAGAGCGAGAGAGAGAGAGAGAGAAAGAACTTTTCAAGAATTTGAGCTTTTGTAAAATTTTCTAACCTAAAAACATAAGATATGGTCAAGTATATATAGAAAAACTGGTTGCTAGCTCGGAAATATCTATATGGAGCCAGTTGGTGCAGTGCATGCGCATGGGGGGACAACTGGCAACAAATATATGTTCTGCTCAGAAACCTTACTGGTCGGCCAGATAGGGGATGGCTGGCCACTCTTTTTTGGCCTGTCGGCCAGCAGACCTCTAGGTGGTCAGGTGTGGAAAAATTAGGTTTTTGCTCAAAGGAGGTGCAAGGTTTCTAGGGTCTGAAACTCAAAATCGAGGCTCCTCACTGAAGAAATTGAACATTTGTACAGCTTATTAATTCATCATTGAGTGATCAACCTGAGGCATCCAAGTCTTATGGACGGTCAAAAGATGGGGTGCCTACATTGGCACTCCATGTAAACGAACAATTTCATCAATATAAATTGTAGCCAATCTGTATGCATTATAAGTTGTTCAAACAAGAAGAAAATGTGCAAATTCAGTCTATCAACTATAACCTAGATAGAATTCATACCTTTCGGGGTCTGAGGCAGTCTGACAATAAAGTCCATGGTTATGTGCTCCCTCTTCCATTTTGGAATAAGGAGAGATTGAATTAGACCTGCCGGTTTTTGTTGTTCAACTTTAACTTGCTAACATTGAAGACACTTGGACAAATACTCTACAATCTCTCTTTTCATACAAGGCCACTAATAACTTTGTTTCAAGTCCCGATACATCTTGTTGTTGCCCGGATGCATCACAAACACTGACTTGTGGGCTTCGTCCAGAATTCTCCTCTTTAAAGCAGAGATGTTCGGAACACACAGTCTGTTTTGGAGTTTCAATACCCCATGCTCCAAACTAAACCCTAGTCTCGAATTCATTTCAAACTCATCAATTATTTTCTTGAGGAACTTATCCTCCCTTTGTTTCTGCTTGATTTCATCAATAATTGTCGGTTGGGCTGCAATGGCAGCTATCAACCCACTTTGCTTATGGAATAGTACTTCAATCTCGGACCTCTCAAAGTCTTGTACGATTCCCATCTGTTTAGTAAGTAAGAAAGCCAAGTTCCCCATTGATTTTCTGCTCAAGGTGTCAACAACTATATTGGCTTTCCCCGGGTGAAACTAAATCTTGAGATCATAATCTTTAATCAACTCTAGCCACCTTCGCTGCCACATATTCAGTTCTTTTTGGGTAAAGAAGTATTTTTTAGGGTCTTGTGATTGGTATAAACCTCACATTTTTCCCTATACAAACAATGGCGCTAGATTTTTAGAACAAACACTACTACGGCCAATTCTAGGTCATGCGTTGGATAGTTCTTTTCATGCGGTCTCAACTTTCTGGAGGCATGGGCAATTACACTCCTATTCTACATTAATACACAACCCAGACCCTTGTACGAAGCATCACTAAATATCATAAAATTTTCTGTACCTGAAGGCAATGTCAACACTGGTGCAGTAGCCAATCTCGTTTTCAGTTCTTGGAAGGTAGATTCTCTTTCATCACTCTATTCAAACGGTTGTCCTTGGCGTGTGAGTTGGGTAAGAGGTACAACTATTTTTGAAAATCTTTCAGAAACCACCTATTGTACCCAGCTAAACCCATGAAACTACGGACTTCCATTACATTTGTCGGTGTAGACCAGTTCATAATTACCTCTATCTTCTGTGAGTCTACTGAAATCCCATCTCTGTTGATAACATGGCCTAAAAACACAACCTCATCTAGCCAAAATTCACATTTCTTTACAACTTCTTTCTCTGAGGGTTTGCAATACAATTCTTAAATGTTGTTCATGATCAATTCTACTCTTTGAGTATATCAAGATGTCATCGATAAAGACTACAACAAACTCATCAAGATAAGACTTAAAATTTGATTCATAAGATCCATGAATGCCGCATGTGCATTAACTCCAAAGGGCATAACAAGAAATTCGTAGTGACCATACCTTGTCCGAAATGCGATTTTCTCAACATCTTCTACTTTCACCTTTAATTGGTGATACTCGAATCTTAGATTAATTTTTGAAAGCACTTGTGATCCCTGCAACTGATCAAACAAATTGTCAATACGAGGCAAAGGGCTTTTTTATTTTTTATCATTACCTTGTTCAATTCCTGGTAGTCAATGCACAAACGTAAAGTTCTGTTTTTCTTTTTCACAAATAAAACCGGCGCGCCCCATGGCGAGGTGCTCAGTCGGATAAACCCTTTATCAAGCAAGACTTGTAATTGTTCTTTCATTTCTTTCATTTCAACAGTAGCCATTTGAAAAGGAGTTTTTGAGATAGGCTGGGTGCCTTGTGGCGACATCAATAGTAAACTCTATTTCTCTATCAACCAATTCTCCTAGCAATTCATTTGAGAATACCTTCAAAAATTCTCTAACAATTGGGATACTATCTACTTCAACATTCATGGATTGTTCAGTCATCACATTACACAGATAACCCTGCCATCCTTTCCTAACGAGTTTACATGTTTTCATTTTTGGAATCAGATAAGGTGGAGGCCCTACCCCATTACTAACAAACACAAACTCATCATGTCCTGGCATTCTAATCAAAACTCGTTTTGTTACACAGTCAATGGTGGAACAATATATAGACAACCAATCCATATCCAGAATTACATCAAAGTGTCTAATGTCCAAGGGTAACAAATCCACTTACAAGGTAGCACTGCCAATTCGCATATCACAAACACAATACATAGATGTACATAACACAGATTCCCCAGATGGAGCAGATACATATAACAGATATGGCAATGATTCTAGGGGTCTATTCAATCTAGATGCAAATGTAGTAGACACAAAAGAATGTGTGGATCCGAAATCAATTAACACAAAAACATCTTGAGTACATATAGAGATAGTACCTAAGACAACGACTTCAGTATTCTGTGTGTCACTTGGGGCGAGTGAAAAGACTCCCCCTTGCCTCAGTGTGTCTCTAGTAGTGGTAGGTCTCTTCCCTGGTATAGGGATAGATCCAGCTGAGCTAGCGGATGGCCTTCCACCTCTTTGGTCATTCTGAGGATAGTCTTTAATCATATGTCCAGTTTTGCCACACTGAAAACATGCCCCATATGTGTGGTAACAAAGCCCCCGGTATTTCCTTCCACAGATGTTATGTGTTGGTGCAGAGTCCCTTGAAGAGCTAGAACTCGATAAACCTATATTTTGCTTCTTAAACATCTTCTTCTTCGAAAGGAAGCCATGCCTCTTGCTTTTCCATTCAGAAGGCTTATTTTGATTGGCTATATTAGTTTTTGACATAAAAGCCCTATCTAGCACATCAATATAAGTAGGCAATTTTAGCACATTCATTCTTTCCAGGACATCGTTACAGAGATCGCCCTCAAATTTTCTCATTTTTTTATAGTCAGTGTAGACCATATGTGGTGTAAACCTAGTCAATTCAATAAACTGGGCCTCATACTCAGCCAAAGTGATATTGTCTTGCTTTAGCCCCTCGAATTCAGACACCTTTCTATCACAGACACACTATGGGAAATATTTATCATAAAAGAGTGCAAGAAACTATGCCCAGTCTATGCCCTTGTTATCATCTCGAATTAGCATCCACCACCTTCTTGCTTCATCCTCCGATGTAAAGGCGGCCAATTGTACTTTCTATACTTCAAGGCATGGGAATACTTCAAACAACTTTTCAATATCGAGGACCCAAGCTTCGGCCTTCAATGGGTCCACACCCCTGCGAAACAGTGGTGGCTTCATTTTCTTAAACTCTTTGATGAGAGCTATTGTTTGATCATCATCTTATAAGTCATACACAGGTTGTACCAGAGGTGGGGGTTATGGTTGTTGCCACTATTATTTCCATTGTTGTTGTTGGCTCAATGTTTCTACCACGTGTTGAATCAACATTTCCATTCTTTCCAGTCTAGCAGTGGAGAATTCCTTTATCTCGTTGGCTCTTGTTCTCACCATTATCTGATGAGACTTGCATTATATTGCATACAAAAATCATGTACAAAATATCCATAGACAGAAAGAGCACGCATATACAGATAGGAAACAGTTCATATAATTCAGGACACTTAAACATATTCTTAATGCATTTAAACATCTATTTATCACATGAATGCAACTTAAGCCTTTTCTAGACACTTTGGTGCTCATTTGGGCAAGTGTGTGAGTTATTAACTCGTGATCTGATACCACTCTGTCATGACTCGAACCCACCCCTAGAGGTGAGGATCATAACCGGCCATTAATCATGAGATTACCTGTGGCCTCAGTCAGAAGGCAGTCATATTTACTATTAAATAGGGGGCCAGAATTTGTCCAATGAGTTGTGTGTATATGGCATAACAAAAACTCTGCTCATTATATTAATAACTCACACCATACAGTCAACATAAAAATACATTTATACAACATCATTCAAAACAGTCTTAACAAAGCCTAAGTCATATACTTAGATACAGGACTGGCCCTACAAGACCACAAAAATAAACAAAAAGAAGCATCATAAACACAGCCTCGCACATGAGGCATTCATAGTAGACTCCATGATATCTGCAATCTTTATCGAGTTCACTAGGGCTGAGGTTGAACATCCCGCTACTCACCTACATACATATAAATAAAAAGTGAGCTAACTCCCAGTAAATAATACCAAACTAAAGGGGTTGGGTGAATGAGCCCCTTTTTAACAGATAAGTATAAATAATCAAATCAGTAAGTGTTTTACATTAGAACGACCTTGGGTCCAACATGCGACGGGACAACCTTAGGTCCAACAGATAGCCGAATGTATAGTACAAGTTCAATTATTATTCAACAAAATGGCCTTGGGCCCAACAGCGTACAGAATGACCCCAGGTCCAACAGTCGACAGACTCACCGATCGGATTCTTTCATCTCTTGTCTAAATGACCTTGGGTCCAATCATTTCCAATAGCATAATAGATATTCAATTATTGTAATTGCATATCAATCATTCAGACATGTTAGAGATTCAATCATATCACATCAGTCAACCAGTCTTATCAAAGATTTAGAATGACTTTTAGGTCCATTTTATTAGATGTACGAAACGGCCATAGGTCCAAGTCAGATATATTGAGCAACCTCGCTCCATGATTCAGTTATACAGAATGACCTTGGGTCCACTATTCAATTATATAGAATGACCTTTGGGTCAATTTTTTAGAGTCATGTCGTATTATTCACTTGTACAGATAGCATGTTGTTCAGGCAATTGGTAACTCATTCACATATATCAAATCATTAATCCAGAAAAACTTACTATATAAGGACAATTAGAAAATAAGGTATAACTAAAATATCTTTACGAAGATATTACTCATAGTGGTCAGATGGCTGAATCATCTTTGTAGTTGACCATACATAATTCACAACACATTGGGTCATAATACAATTCAATTCATTCTTAACTTGTTTAATTCTCTTAGGCTTCTTTCATGTTTTTTAATTCATTTAGAATGCTCAATGTATGCCTAAGAATGGTTAGAAATGAAAAAGAACGGAAATTAAAGCACAAAACACCTTTCCAAAGTTTCCTAGAAGAGGGCACTTTGCTCGAGTGCAACATTGGTCACTCGAGTGGTCAAACAATTTGCAAGGGGGTCGCTCGAGCGCAGACTTGGTCGCTTGAGTGCAGCAGTCTATAAAGGCTGCAAAAGTAATAGATGCTCGATTTTTACGTTCGAGCCAACTTCTTGGTCACTCGATCCAAGACTGAAAATTAAGGGTGGTTGCTCGAGCGGTCTTTTGGTCGCTCGAGCCAACCTCCAATGTCTGCAAAAGTACTAGATTCCTTCAATTTATGCTCAAGCGATAACTTCACCGCTCGAGCGATTCAGTTGATTTCTGGGTTTTCTAGAATGCTATTTAGGTTTCAAAACGTTGTTTTAAATGGTATAACTTGCATGTTATGTCCTATATCTAAGCCTTACAACTACTAACATGATCATATGAGTCAATTCTACAAGATTGAAGTTCAAATCATCATGAATTCATCGTGCAAGCCCTAAATCATGTCAAATTCTTTTTCATAACTCCAAACCCATGAAATCAAATTCCACAACTTGATGAATTGTGCATGCACGTGAAATGTAGGCTCTAATTTCATCTCAAATGGTACAAATGATGCTCAAATTCATGAGACTTACCAAAATTATGCATGCATGTGTGATTTGGCACCAAATTCTTCATGTTAAGTTTATATCTTGCATTAATTCACCAATTCTTCTTGAATTCACAAGCTATAAGATCTCAATTCACAATCTAAGGTGTAATTACTCACCTAGAGGCTTCAATTCTCCCAACCCTAGCTAGAACTTGAATTACTCTTCACTATCTTCCAATTCACCAAGCAAATCCTTCAAGTTGAGCTCCTTCTCTCTCTAATCCTCACTTCTTTCTCCCTAGGGTGTATATTTTCATAATTTTGAGCCCATAATATGAGCTAAAGCACATTTAGGAGATATTTATATGATAGCCTAATCAAAATTGCTAATTATGGTTTAGTGTAATTGATTAGGCTTAATTAAAAAAGTTTAATCTAATTATTTGGATCTGAATCAATTTTTAATTAAATCTCACCGTAGGCTCTAAAAATTATGTTAATCATAATGGTATAGTCAATTTCAATTTATGTTGCCTCTACGGCCTTAAATTACAGATTATAGTAGAATACCGAATAGATTTTCATACGATGAACATATATGAATTCAAATGCACATATAATCACATATTTAGCATTGAAGATCAAATTAAGCACATAATCACAACTATAATTAAAAAGTAACAGCATATCGCAAAACGGGCTTATCACATTCTTCCCCCCTTTGGGAAGTTTGGTCCTCCAAACTTATGTTATATTCCATTGGAAACAAATGTGGGTAGGGTTGTCGCATCTCATCTTCTTTCTCCCACGTGGCTTCCCTTCCATAACGTTCTTTCCATTCCACTTTCACCATTAGAATGGATTTGTTTCTTACTTGCTTTACTTGTCGGTCAATGATTTGTTCTGGCCATTCTTCGTATTTCGGTAAATGACATGGAACAAGTCTCGGAGATAACCACTTAACATTGATACATGGTACATGGTGTGTATTTGCTCCATCCCCGGTTGTGGGGGAGTGGTTCTGGAAATACTCTTTGGATCCAACGGGGCACTCGAGATCCTTAGCTAGTAACCTGAAAAAGAATGAGCACTCCGGTCGGGGGTGCCGGAATTAGCACTCCGACGGATAAGTCAGTATATACTTTCTCGATTGCTTATATCTTAAGTTAAGCGTACTAGTTCTCACATACCTCTTTTTTGGCTATTGTTTCATTATTTATACTTGCTCCATGGGCCTCAGGGTCTGGCCCACTTAAACATTCGGCTTCTTGTTTAACTAGTTCTATGGCCGATTGGTATATTTGGCTTCCGGATAAGGTAGGATGGGGCCGAATAAGATGTTCGTATAATAAGCTTCCAAGTATCTATTCGGCCCCCCCTCTGCAATCGTAAATACTCGATTCCCACAATTGCCCCCCAAACACCCCACTAACAATAGTTTAGTTGGCGTGTTTGGTTTCGAATTTGACAGGTCAAAAACATGAATTCGGCGGCTACTCCTATTCCAACGTAAATGTCAAGGCACACACGCTTTTCGGTCATCATTATACTTTCCCGCCCCCTCGTGCATTTCCCTCATTTATTGTGATTTGAAACTTTGTTTTCTCTTCGAATGCATTTTTGAATACTCAAAGTTCCTGGACTGCCAGTCGATATACCTCCTCCATTTCACATCCTCTGCAACTTCTTTTCGTCTGTCGTTGTCTCCTTTGCCTTTCGTAAGTTCCCTTCTCTTTCTCTTTGAATCCTACTTACTTGCTTATTTTTAGTTTAGCACTCTCCTTAAGCTTTGCTAGGATGGCCATACATTTAAAAGAACTACTTTCTGTGGAACGTATTTCTGGGTTTCGATGCCATTTTTCCATCCCCAACGATGTTCATCTGTCACTCGTGACAGGTAGAACTCTTGATATGGAGAGGGATGATGACAGCTCAATCATCTTTCCTCTCCTATCTGTCGCTGAGGGCAGAGTACGTTTTCCCCTTCACTCATTTCTTAGGGCCGTCCTTCGCCACTAGGGTCTGATTCCTTCGCAACCCAACGTAAACTTTTTCCGCATCATAATGGGGATTGTAGAGTTGAACTGGTGTCTTAGGATCAACGTTGGCATACCTACTGTTCGGCATTATTATGCTTTGGCCAAATCTTCTGGCCGGCTAGGGCGCTACTTTCTCAGGGCTAAGGACACTGACCATCATTTGGTAACTATGCTGGCCAGCTCTGGTAAGTGAGTTGATGATGTCATGGTCATTGTCCGAGGTAACTGGGAATTCGGCAAAGGCGAGGATCGCCTAGACCCTATACCTAGACGGAGAGGCGAACCAGGTTGTCGTGTAGCTCCTTAAGCTTATCTATTTTATATTTAATCGGCTTTCTCTTGAAATACTAATCTTCTTATTTGTGCAGGCAACAATTTGAAATAAGTTTTGGTTTCGGCCGACGACGTGGTTCTTGCGGAAGTTAAAATCGCACTTCAATTTTTTGGCCGTCCAAATATCCAGAAGCAAGAAAGAGCCACCCATTTACTTCTGAGGTACGAGCCAACCTACACAACATTTTTGGCTGCGGAAAACATTATGATTCCACGCGGCGAACAACATCCCATGACCCTCATCTTCTCCCACTTCAAAAGCCTTAGGCAAATCGGTTTCAAAACTTCTTATTTAGAGCTGGCCGCAGAGACAGTAGCCGAGGAGATCGCTGAACAACCGAGCCAATCTGCCTTGGAAGCGGGAGTCAACGAGGACCTTCACTCGGCATTCGAAGGAGCTGGCCTTAATTAACCCGACCCTCCTTCCACTTCTGGTCGGGGGGAAATCTCTTTTGAAGATATCTTTACTAATTTGAGAGATCTTCCCAGCTCATATCCTAAGAACTTGGCTGGGGAAACACTCACGCAAATGGCACGAAAGAAAAATGCCGAACGAATGGCCACCTGGCAGAGTGCCGAAACCATCCGTTCTGATCCCGCCCCGACTGAATCTTTTGGGCCTATTATTATAGAAGAAACGACTCAAATTGGGGTGGCCGAGATGGTGCAGGAAGCCGAACGGCCGATCCCAGAAGATCGGGGCAAAAAACGTCCTGCCGAGAGCGAGGCCGGCTCTGAGGAAAACCCTATTGATAAACAGCCGCACTTAGAGGAGTCGGATGTGGTTGCTCCTTTTGTTGTTCAACCAAAGATAAAAAATATGCCGATCTCCTCTGAAGCGTCGGACTTAAAAGATCCAGCCGTGGCATTGAGCTTGGCTTCGTCGGTCTCATTGCCGGCTAACAAGGCATCCTTTCGGGCGAAGCCAGACTTGCTGGCAATAGCATTAGCCGCTCAGTCGGCCATTCTGGTATGTAACTTGATCCTAACTTCCACTTTCTGCGTATATTGTTTTGGTTTTGGTTTGGTTTTAACTCCCTGTTTTGCAGACGGTCGGAAGGATAGCCGAAATAGGCCGCCGCTAACATGACGCCATTGAAAAAATTGGCCGTTTGAAATCAGAAGTTGAGGGTGAGAGGAGCAGGGCCGAGTTTGAGGCGGCGAGAGCAACAATGGAAAGTGCAAGGGCCGAAGCCGAGGCAGAAAGGGCGCGGAGTCTTGACCAGCTCAGATTGGCCGCCGAAGAGAGAGTAAACGCGAGCGAAGATTCGCTCAAGTTAGCCAAGGTGGTGATTGCCAAGCTGGAGGCCGAATTGGAAGAGTCGAAGAAGGCGAAGGAAATAGTCGACTCTGAGGTTGGGAAGGGCGACGCCCTTGAAAATTATGTAGAAGAAGTCCCCAAATTCGAGAATTGGGGATTCAAACACGGCTGGCTCAAAGCCCTTGCTGCCGCTGATATGACATTGGCCATGCCGATTCCATACGAGCAAGTGGACGTTGAGCCGCTTGAGTCTGACCCCGAAGATTGATTTGGGTGACACTTTAGCTTTGTGAGGAATTTTGAATGTATGTTCTTGCAAACATGTTTTGTTTTTTAGTAGACTTCTATTCACTTAGGGTAATCTTCATGTATAAAATGATGACTATCTGTATTCACTTTATGAATGAAAATTTCCCTTGCTTTGCATTATTGCCTATACTCAATTGTTGTTAATGAAGAGTTTTGCTTTTTACTACTTTGGATAAAATGGTTACTGTCTGTTGTCCATGCTAACCATCAATCCGATAGGATGTAGGAACATAAGATGAATTACTTAAACATCCCAAAGAATAGTTGTCGACTAAATTGCAGTGCAACTTGGCAATTTAGTAACTTAGCCGAACAAGTAAATCGGCTCAGGGCCTTGTCGCCTGGCCGACTACGCTAATTAGTCTGCCCTTGCCCCAGCCAATGCATGAACTGGGAGGTCGAATACAATTAGTTCATGGAGTGGCTGTGGCACATAAGTAGATCAACACCAGGCTAAGATATTGGGCCGATTAGATTAGCAAATCTGCCCTTGCCCCAGCCAATGCTTGAACTGGAAGGCCGAATGCAACTAGTTTGTGGAGTGGCTGTAGCTCATAAGTAGATTGGCACAAGGCTTAGATATAGGGCCGATTAGATCCCTGAGGCATTTGAAGTCTAGCAGTAATGAGGTTGCCTTGGGGGTGCTGCACTCGTAAGGAATAAACGGGGTGAGTGTCTTGTGCGCGTAGGTTCCATCAGTGTGCTTAAACTCAGTAACTCGAACTAGTCTGTTGAGAAAGGTTAGACAAGTGGGAATGTCAAGTAGACTTTTCTTCAACAGTAGAGGAGAAGAGAGGACATTGGCTGAGCTAGATACTAAGAAGAATCGAAGTGGCGAGCCCATGCGTACGGGGAGTAGGACCTCAATGGAGCATGAAAAACGATAGTCCCTACATCATCGCAGTAGGTCTCTCCGAAGGGAAAAACAACAACGGGGCAACTCCCCTCGACCACGACCAAGAGGTGAATCTGGTGTGACACCACGCCCGTTGAGTTTTGTGGTGTTTGTGGGGAATAAACCGATGACTGAGGCGGATTCAATTATTCACGACCCAAATGTGGCAGTCAACTTCACTCGACATATTTTTCCACCGGAAGTCCAGCAGTTGATGGTCGGTCGATAAGATTTCAAAGTGTTTCGGGAGGGCATTCACGGAGCAGTGAAATGGTTTTACACCACCTATGAAGTCGGCATGCGTCTACGTGCCGCACGGCGGGAGATAGAGAATTAGAATGAGCACATTTGAAATTTAGAAGCCTGTGCCGAGAAGGCTGACCGTGAACTGAAAAAGGCCAAAGGTGCCGAGACACACTCGACCGACTAATGTAACCCGATCGTGGCAGAAAGGGTGACACAACAGCTAATAAGTCATGCGAATGTCGGTCGAGAGACGGCAAGCATGTTTGCATTTGAGTCTGCAAAGACCAGGGCTTATGAACAGGGCTTCCACGTCGACCGAAAAGTCAGGATAGAGAAGACTAAGGAAAAACTCACTGAGGAGGTATGCCGATGTGAGAATCGGGGATTCAAGCACGGGTGGATTAGGGCTCTCCATACTGCAGAGGCTCTCCGGGAAGAGGGTGTTGATTCGACATTGCCGTTATATCAACGCAATCACTTTCCTTATGCGGTTTTTGATGCCGAATAGAGTGACGACGAGGGGGATGCCGAATAAAAATTGAACGTTTTGTATTGTGCTAAAGTAAATTAGAAGCGAATTATATACCACCGATTAAATTAATGAGAATTTTCAAAGCGAATTATGTTTGCTTGTCATTTCAGTTTATGTTTGTACATTCTGAACTTTTCGGTTAATTTAATGAATCATTTCATTTGAACTGCTTGCATGATTCAACTTTCGCCAACTGTGTGTGCTTTTTAATCGTAATATTGATGAATAGGGTGTCAAATCCACGGCTTTCATCTGGACCGATCGTGATATCCACCAAGGGCGCTCCGAATCCGAAGCCTTATTCGACCCAGATGTGACCTACACGGATGGGGCTCCGAATTCGGAGGGTTTTCTTTTTTTTGTCTTGGCCAATCATGATATCCACAAAGGGCACTCCGAATCCAGAGTCTTATTCGGCCCAAATGTGACCTGCACCAATGGGGCTCCGAATTCAGAGGCTTTTTTGTCTTGGCCAATCGTGAGATCCACGAAAGACGCTCCAAATCCGGAGTCTTTATTTGGCCCAAAAGTGTCATGCACTAATGGGGCTCCAAATTCAGAGAGTTATCTTGGCCAATCGTGATACACGAAGGGCGCTCGGAATCCGGAGTCTTTATTCGGCCCAATCGTGACCTCCACGGACGAGGCTCCGAATTCAGAGACTTATCATGGCCAATCGTGATACACGAAGGGCGCTCCGAATCTGAAGGCTTAATCAGCCTAAAAGTGTCATGAACTAATGGGGCTCCAAATTCGGAGACTTATCTTGGCCAATCGTGATACACAAAGGGTGCTCCGAATCCGGAGTCTTTATTCGGCCCAAATATGACTTGCACGGATGGGGCTCCGAATTCGGAGGCTTTTTTTTCTTGGCCAATCGTGATACAGGAAGGGCGCTCCGAATCCGGAGTCTTTATTCGGCCCCAACGTGACCTGCACGGATGGGGCTCCGAATTCGGAGGCTTTTTTGTCTTGGCCAATCATGAGATCCACGAAGGGCGCTCCAAATTCGGAGTCTTTATTCGGCCCAAAGTGTCATGCACGAATGGGGCTCTAAATTCGGAGACTTATCTTGGCCAATCGTGATACACGAAGCGCGCTCCGAATCTAGAGTCTTTATTCGGCCCCAACGTGACCTGCACAGATGGGGCTCCAAATTCAGAGGCTTTTTTGTCTTAGGCAATTGTGAGATCCATGAAGGGCGCTCCGAATCCGGAGTCTTTATTCGGCCCAAAAGTGTCATACACTAATGGGGCTCTGAATTCGGAGACTTATCTTGGCCAATCGTGATACACGAAGGGCGCTTCGAATCTAGAGGCTTAATTGGCCCAAAAGTGTCATGCACTAATGGAGCTCTGTATTCGGAGACTTATCTTGGCCAATCGTGGTACACGAAGGGCGCTCCGAATCCAGAGTCTTTATTCGGCCCAATCGTGACCTACATGGATGGGGCTCCGAATTAGGAGACTTATCTTGGCCAATCGTGATACATGAAGGGCGGTCTGAATCCAGAGGCTTAATTGGTCCAAAAGTGTCATGCACTAATGGGGCTTCGAATTCGGAGACTTATATTGGACAATCGTGAAACACGAAGGGCGCTCCGAATCCGAAGTCTTTGTTTGGCCCAAAAGTGTCATGCACTAATGGGGATCCGAATTCGGACATATCTTAGCCAATCGTGATACACGAAGGGTGCTCCGAATCTGGAGTCTTTATTCGGCCCAATCATGACCTGTACGGATGGGGCTCCGAATTCGGAGACTTATCCTGGCCAATCGTGATACACGAAAGGCGCTCCGAATCTAGAGGCTTAATTGGCCCAAAAGTGTCATGCACTAATGGGGCTCCGAATTCGTCGACTTATCTTGGCCAATCGTGATACACGAAGGGCGCCCCGAATTTGGAAGTTTAATCGGCTCAAAAGTGTCATGCACTAATGGGGCTCCGAATTCGGAAACTTATCTTGGCCAACCATGATACACGAAGGGCGCTCCGAATCCGGAGTCTTTATTCGGCCCAAACGTGACCTGCACGGATGGGGCTCCGAATTCGGAGGCTTTTTTTCTTGGCCAATCGTGAGATCCACGAAGGGTGCTCCGAACCCGAAGTCTTTATTCGGCCCAAACGTGACCTGCACGGATGGGGCTCTGAATTTGAAGGCTTTTTTGGCTTAGCCAATCATGAGATCCACGAAAGGCGCTCCAAATCCGGAGGCTTAAACCGGAAGACTTTTGAACTGAATTTCGCAACGAGAAAACAGGAAACTTTGCATTGCAAAAGTGAAATATGTACATGGTGAACCACTCAAAACGAGTATCATGCCCCACAGGTCGGGTTTAATGATAGAATTTACGCAAGTGCGTTGAATTCCAAGGTCGTGGAAGACTCCTCCCAGACATGTCTTTGAGCCGATATACCCCTACTGTCGTGATTAAGTCGATCTAATAGGGGCCGTTCCAATTAGGACCCAATTTTCCATCAGCCGGATTCCTGGTAGCTGGAAGCACTTTCTTCAAGACCAACTCTCCTGGTGTATAGCGGCACAGCTGAACACGTTAATTATATGACTTAGCAAGCTGTTGCTGGTACCGTGCCACGGATGCAAGGGCACAGTCTCTTCGTTCTTCAATCAAAATCAAATCCAAGGCCAGCATCATGTCATTTCGGCCCATATCAAAAACTTTTGATTTCAAGGTTGGGAGTCTGATCTCCAAGGGGATGATTGCCTTCGTTCCGAAGCACAAAGAGAATGGAGTCTCCCCAGTGGACCGACTCGGAGTAGTGCGATAAGCCCATAATACACTCAGCAATTCGTCGACCCATCTGCCTTTAGCTTTCTCCAGCCTCTTCTTGATGTCGTCCAAAATAGATTTGTTGACGGCTTCAGCTTGGCCATTACTCTGAGGATAAGTCGGGGTGGAAAAATAGGGCTAAATACCATACTTGCTGCACAATTCTCGGTAGACACTGCAATCAAATTGGGAGCTGTTGTCTGAAATAAGTGCTCTCGGAATGCCGAATCGTGTTATGATATTTCTCCATACAAAATGCATCGCATCAGTATCTCGAATGTGCTTTAGTGCCTCCACTTCCACCCATTTCATGAAATAATCTGTTGCGACAATCAAAAATCGCTTGTTGCCCGGGGCGCGAGGCAATGGTCCGACGATGTCAAGTCCCCATTGGGTGAATGGCCAAGGACTGGTTTTAGAGCTTAACTCTTCAGCAGGCAGATGGGTTAAGGGAGAAAACTTCTGGCCCTGTTCACATTTTTTCACATAACATTTGGCACCAGCTCTAATTGTCGGCCAATAATACCCTTGTGTCACAGCTCGATGGGCTAAAGAGCGACCGCCAGAATGGGCACCACAGCTACCTTCATGTATTTTAGTTAGGAGTTCCTCGACTTTATCCGAATGAACACATTCTAGGTATGGGCTAGAAAGGGATTTTTTGTAAAGCTTTCCTTGCGGATCCAAGTAGTATCGCAGGGCCTTGTTTCGCAGCTTGTGTGCTTCTTTCTTATCCAACGGGAGCTGTTTGGAAGATAGGAATGCAGCAATGCAGTCCATCAAACTCAGACCTAACTCTATGACATTGATCTGGACTTCCTCTGAATGGCCAATGCTCGGCTTAGGGATGAAACCCACTTCAATTGTCCATCTAATCTCTGAGTTAATAGCGGAGGCTAGGCAAGCCAGGGCGTCTGCATGTGTGTTCTGATCACGGGTTATTTGGTTCAATTCATGATGATCAAATTTTGCCAGCAAGGAATTTGTCGTTTTCATGTAAGCGGCCATATGGTCGTTTTTGGCCGCGTACTCCCCCTTTAGTTGATTGATCACAAGTTTTGAATCACAAAATATAAGCAAATGCATAGCACCTAGGAGATGTGCATTCTACAAGCTGGTTAGCAGGGCTTCGTATTCAGCCTCATTGTTCGATGCGTCAAAGCCAAGTTTGACAGCCTGCCCAATTATTGTTCCATCAAGAGCCATGATCACTACTCCGGCTCTGCTGCCGCGTTGATTAGACGATCTATCATAGTATAACTGCCAAATGTCCCCAGCATAAGTTCTCCAGTTCGGTTTAGGTTGAATTTGATCAAACTTCAAGCCGCCAAGACCCCCAGTGAATTCGGCCACAAAGTTGGCCAGAACTTGCCCCTTGATTGAGGTTCTAGGCAGGAACTGAATATCGTACTGGCCGAGTTCAAGAGCCCACTTTGAAACGCGCCCTGATGTTTCTGCACTCCAGAGTACTGCCAGGAAGGGGTAGTCTGTTAGTACCTCGATGGTATGCCCCTGAAAGTAATGCATCAGTTTTCTTGCTGCCATGACGAGGGCTAGGATGAGTTTTTCCAACGGAAGGTAATGTGTTTCGGCGTCAACCATTGCCTTGCTCACATAATACACTGACCGTTGCTCCCTAAGCTCTTCCTTTAACAGTACGGCACTGACGACCCGATCAGAGACTGCCAGATATAAAATGAGCGGGTCACCTACCGAAGGTGTTGTCAAGAGTGGAACTGATCGGAGGTAGGTTTTCAAACCGTTGAAAGCGGCTTCGCACTCAGAGGTTCATTCAAAAGCCTTACCCTGCCGTAGGGTATGAAAGAATTGTCGGCAGCGATCTGTGGAATGACTGATGAACCTGTTGAGTGCGGCGGCCATCTCCATCAACTTTTGAACCTCCTTCACCGATCGAGGGGAGCTGAGTTCCAAGATTGCGGTGATTTGCCTCGGGTTGGCTTCGATTCCGCGGCGGTTGACAATATAGCCAAGGAATTTGCCGGATCCGATCCCAAATGCACACTTGGAAGTGTTCAGCTTCATTTTGTACTTTCGTAAAATGCCGAATTTCTCCTCCAGATCGGCTAGATGAGTTTGCTCTTTTTTGGACTTGACCACCATATCGTTAATGTACACTTCCATAGTACGGCCAAGTTGCCCCTTGAACATGGCGGGGACTAGTCTTTGGTAAGTTGCCCCTGCATTCTTCAGCCCAAAAGGCATAACCTTATAGCAATAGGTTCCTCTCGAGGTGAGGAATGCAGTTTTGTCGAGGTCCTCCGGATGCATGGCAATTTGATGGTAGCCTTTGTAGGCATTGAGGAAACTCATACGTTGATGACGCGCCGTGGCATCTACAAGTTGGTCTATTCTGGGGAGAGGAAAACAATCCTTGGGACAAGCTTTATTTAAGTCCATGAAATCCACACAAACACGCCAAGTCCCATTTTTCTTCTCGACAACCACAGTGTTCGACAGCCATGTAGGGTAGGTAACTTCCCGGATTGCCCAGGCATCGAGCAACCGATCAACTTCCTCAACAACAATAGCAGTGTGTTCTACGGCTGACCGCTGGCTTTTTTGAATAATTGGCTTGCATTTAGGGTCAACGTTTAAATGGTGCTGCGAAACAGACGAATCCACACCCATCATCTCATTTAGTGTCCACGCAAATACATCAAGGTTGCCGAGCAAGAAGGAAATTAGCTACTGCTTATCGGCTTCATTCAGGGAGGCGCCGACCATGAAGAACCTGTCTGGATTTCCATCAATTTCAACTCGATCAAGGGCTTCCGTGGCCTTTTCACTTGGGAGCCGCCCAACATCGTCAAGGCTCTCTCGATCTGGCACCTCAATAGAATTCACTTCCAACTTTTTTGGTGTCTTTGCAGCAAGGAGATAACATGTTTGTGCCGATTTTTGGGAGCCACAGATTTGCTCAATGCCGCGTTCTATTGGAAAGCGGAGCAGTTAATGATAGGTGCTTGGTACGGCCTACATGGTATGCAACCAAGTTCTCCCCATGATGAGATTATACGGCGAAGGCAGCTTGATGACCAAGAATTCCATATCCACTGTTCGGGAGCCCGCTCGAATTGGTAGTGTGATTTTGCCCAACAGGTATTCTAGATTAGCGTTAAAGCCAAATAATGGATAAGGAGCCGGAGATAGGTCTGACTCGGCGAACTCGAGTTTGATGAAAGTCTTGTAATATGTAACCTCTGAAGTACTCCCCTGGTCTGTGAGAGCGCGTTCAACGGCGAATCGGTTTACGCATAGTTTGATGACCAATGGATCAATGTGGGGGAGCGTTATGCCAATCAAATCAGAATCGTCAAAGGTAATATTCAGAGCTTCATAGGGCCATTTGGCTAGTGTGATTTGTTTTTGGGGCCCTGGATGCGACTGAATTGCATGCACGGCTGGGGCTATTGGCAGGCTGTATATCATATGGATGACGCCAAGCGGAGGTGAATCCTGCCGTAGGGCAACTGTTTTGGTTAAGTTGTTCTTTCGAACGTGTTGCTGGAGCCGACCATCTTGTACCAGCTCCTCAAGGTAGTCTTTCAAAGCATAGCAACTGTCGGTATCATGACCGCGATCTTTGTGATATTTGCACCGCCTATCCCGTCTCCTCGTGTTGAGAGGTCCCACCCTTTTTTTATGGCCATTTGAAGAATGGAAGGTGTTGAACCTTAGCCATAACCACACTGATCGGCTCTGATAACTACGTGTATTTCATGTTGGCGCGCCTCGCGCGCCTGCTATCCACTTGAAGCTGCTCATTAGCTCGGTGTAGACATTGGTCATTTGATCGGTGTGAATCCCGTCTTCTATCTCGCTTAGCCCGATTCCGTGATTCAGGGCTCCATGGTGGTGCAGCGTTTATCGGCGGCACGACTTCAGGCGGGACCGACTTAGTGGCTTTATGCCCGTCTTTGGCCCATGGGGCATCGTCTACTACTTTGCAGTATTCCTCAACTTTTTTCATCAATGACCAGACCATTTTTAGGGGCCATCTGGTCAAAGAACTGCGGAGGGCACTGTCTGGATGTAACCCCATCTTGAAGGCGGTAATGGCCATGGAGTCATTGCAGGCATCATCTACTAGATTAAAGCATTCCCAATACCATGCTGAATACGCACAAAGGGTTTTCCCCGGTTGAATTTGTATTGCCCACAGAGATTCAACTTGCTTCGGCTGGACCTCATTAGTGATGAACCTTGCCCTGAATGATTTTTGGAGTTGGTGGAAGCTCTTGATCGAAGCCGGCTCCAATTTATAATACCACCTAACAGCTAGTGGTCCCAAATTGCTCGGAAATAGTCGACACATGAGGGCCTCGTCGTCTGCATGGAGCATCATAGCTTGCTTGTAATAGCGAATGTGATCGATGGGGTCTGATTTACCATCATACAAGGTGAATGACGGTGCTTTGAACTTTTTGGTTAGCACTGCCCTTGCAATCCGTCGTACAAAGGGGTCGTGCTGATCCTCTTCATCTGAATCATTTCTTCTTCGCTTCTTCCGTGCACGCGGACTTCCCTTAGAAGAACTGGAGATGTTGACTCATTGTAGATCGCTTGAACTCGCTCCACGCGCCGCCCCTCCTTCGGAGAGGACGTGAAGTTGTGTTCTAGCTACTACAGCTCAAACTCCTGTCACGGTTCTGTATCTAGTCTCACAAAGTGCAATGTAAGACTGATAAATCACCAAAGAGCGCAAATCCGGCAAATCATTTTGGAAAATCAATTTTAATCAAGAAGTGCCAAACATGGACTGCTCTGCCAGATTATAGAGTCGCCACCTAAATGTTTTATTTTGGGGAATTTAGGAAACCCTGACTCGTGCCTAAGGCCAAGTGTCCGTCATCACCAAAGTTGCCTCGGCTCGGGAACTTGGGTACGAGGGGGGGAAGGTCATGAAATGAGCACCCCCGCTCGCCCGATCAAAGGATCGACCTCTACTAATCATGATATGTTATTTTGAAAACATATGTGTTCTTATTCCGGTTATTAGCTAGCTTACTATGCGATGAGCACAGCATACAAGTATAGACTAAATCACTCGATTTGGAACAAAACATCTCATGTTTGTTTTTTGAAAAGTTGTTTGAAGATGCTTCTCACAAGTAGGCTAAAGTGCGGATTTGCCACCCTCATGTAGGCTTAAAACATGATGATTTGCCACTTCAAGTGTGCTTAAAACTCACATTTCGATGAATTGTTCCAATTCAAGCAATGAAGCCTTCATCCACAGGCATTGAAGCAGTTATAGCAGTTAAGCACATAGCCTCATGGCAAACATGCTACCATGGCAACACTCACACTCATGCAAGGTTGCTAAAGCATAAACACTTACAGTGTACTCCAAGCCAAAATAGAAGCTACTTAGTAATCAATGCATGATCCTAGCTATGCACGATGCCTAATGCAACACATGCAAAATGCAACTAAATAGGCTCGGCTAGCTAAGATGGCATATGAATGCAATATTTGATAACATGCTGTTAAACACGTATTCAAGTAAATGTATTGAAATGCAATGTAGTTTAAATGATGCACCGAGCCCGGTGCATGCAAGACAAATGAATGAAGCACGCATGCAAGCATAAGGTATGCTAATCAAAGCGTGCCCTAAACTTACCATCGAAAGCGGTTAAGTAGAAGGGAGAAACAAATGGGGGTTGGAAGACATGCACACACGTACGCACCCTTATTACAACAATACGCCCTCTCGCAGGAGGGTCCAAATGAAATGAAAGCTAACCAGCTACGCTAATTAAGCTAACTATTACAAATTACTACACAGATCTATTAGCTAAGCACGTTAACTAATTAAGTACAGAACCAATGAATTAACTAGCTAAGCAAAGCAGTTAAAAGGCCTCGAGGGCGAGGGATGCATGCATGCTCGGTCGCGTCCTCCCGGAAATCCACCGCCTTGCCTCAAGGTGCCTTTTTTGCACACCTTTAGACCTCTGAAAATTGTGCCAACTACTAAGTTGATTCTGACCCATCTCAGGAACATGCTGAGGGATGATCGGCCAAAGATGGTGACCATCGGCCAATAATGATGGCCGGTCGGCAGGCTTTGATGGTCGGTCGGCTTCTCTGGTGGCCGGTCGGCCACTGATTCCCTGAATCTCCTCCTTTTGCTGCAGCAGAGCACAAACAGAGGCATGGCAGTGTATTTGCAAGGAAATGTGTGTACCACCACACTCCTCTCATTTCTCAAGCTCAAAGGAGTGCGGTACTCGACTCTCGGGCCACCAACCGAGCATCGCAATGCACGATGGCCGAGAAGCCGGGGTTGTACAAGTCAATGAATGCATAAATAACACACAAGACTCAAGAGGCCTCCACCCTATCATGCACAATCAAGGGCGATAGCAACCAAAAAATGTGACATGTTTCATCACTTCAAGTATGAAACGTCTCATATTTCTTGTGTTTGGATTAACGTCCGATCCAAACACATGCAATGCAACTCAAACATGTTGTCTTGGCATGTTTTACTTGGTTCAATTTTGTTTACTCATTTTAACTTACCAATTAATCCTTTAATTGATTTGTCCAAATGTCATTGTCCTCTAATGGGAAAGATGGTCTAAACCACAAGTATCTTAAGCATGAAAGAAGCCTCATGCTTTTGGTTAGTAAAAGCCCTCAAGAGAAGGCTAAAACATTAGGCATGAGAGCCTCAATTCCATGCTCAAGCCAACAAGGGGCTCAAGACCTCTTTCAAAACAAATGAAGGAGTGAAGCATGGAGTGCAATGGCATAATTTTCAGCACTGAAATGACATGCTAAATGACTTAAAATCATGGAAATGATGCATACAAAACATGCTTGAAGTCAAAGGCATTGAAACTAGCAAAAGAGCATAGCACTATAGGCATACAATACTAAGCCTAAATGACCAAACCAACCCTGGACAGAGGTTAAATATGCCAAAACAGTGGCTGAAATATACTAAGATCAAGGCACATAACACAAGGAAAATATGCACATTTGATGGCTCGCAAACAAGGCATGAAGACACAACTCTCAAACACATTGAAGGAGTGGAAAATGTGAGAGGGTGGTAATGACATATGCTCCGAAATTACATCCCAAATGAAGCCATATCATGCACACATCACAAATATAGCATGCTAGTGGTCTCAAAACTCAAGACTAGTGAAGTCATTTACACTATAGCTATACAAAGCAAGCCTCAAAAGGCCAAGAACACTGAAAAAAGTCCTAAATCATGTCAAAATAATGCCAAAAACATGCATGGAGTATAGCCAAGACAAGCTAGAATGAAAGGCCAAAACACCAAGTACACTAGGCTAATGAGTGAGATTGCACTACAAGCACATGAAGCATGCAAGAGGTGACCAAACCAGCCCAAAATAGAGTTATATCAGGTCCTCAAAGTCACAAAAACATGCTTGAAAAGAGCTAACATAAGCCACAAAAAGATGCTACTTTATAGTGCTAACAAGGCATGGCATGGAGAGACAAGGAGGGGAGGCTATCCCCTCCCATTTGGGACCTCAAAACAATCTTTTTGTTAGTGAAAATCCCCTAAATTTCAGTGGTTAAAAGGCCAAAAAGTGGTTGTTTGAAAAGCTTGGAGAGATGGCTCAAAAGGCTTTACAAGCCAAGGAGCAAAAGGGAGGAAACACCCCCTAGCCAAACAAGGCTTAAACCATCATTCTAGAACCTCAAAATTAGATTTTTTTATAGTTCAAAACCAGCCTCAAAATAGTCCAAAAAAATGGAAAAAGGAGGGTAAAGCAAATGTGCAAAAACAAGCTTGAAAGGGGGAAAAGCTTACCCTTGAAGCACAGCAGCAAAACCGGCCAAAATCTGAGCCAAAATTAGTCTTTTGGAGCTCAAACAAAGTCCCAAGCTACCTCAGCCCAAAGATGATCAACTTTGGTTAATGGTCTCTGTGCAAAAGTGTAAGAAATTCTCACTTCTAAGCCTAAAACAAGAGGAGATAGAAAGAATTCTAGAGAGAGGGGAGAATTTGCTCACAAATCTTCTAGAGAGAGAGGATTCTAGAGTGAGAAGCTCCCAAATTTTCTCACCCTTCAATATGTTCTAACCTTGCAAAATATGAGATATAGCCTCCATATATAGCAAGAGCAAGAGCTTTGGTCGAAAATATTTGTATTAGGATAGCTGGAGCTTGTGTGGAACAGCTGGAGGAAAAAGATCTTCAAAAAATCTGAGTTTGGGTCATTTCTGGCCGACTGGCCATCCTTTTGGCCGACCTGCTACTTTGTTGGCCGATCGGCCACTTCCAGTGGCCGACTGCAAATTTTGCTCTGCAGGTCCGACTTCAAATGCGTATAACTCCTTCATCTAGACTCCTTTGCAGGTCATTCTTGTGTCTAAAATGAAGCCCCGGAAGTAAGATTTCAAAACGTGGAAGCCTCACCTCAAAATTCCAAGTGTGCTAAGAGATATCCCTCTTTTAGTGAAGACTGCTCATTTCCGGCTCAATCGGATTGATGCCCAACTTCAACCAACCATATCTCCCCCATTTGGACTCGGCTTTAGGAAATTCCTGACTATAAAATGAAGCGTTGGAAGTCTTCTTTCCAATGGTGGTGGCCTCATAGCTGAAATCCAAGTGTGAAAATAGATAAGCCCGATTTAGCGAGGACTGCTTGTCTCTCTCTTAACGATTCATGCCCAACTTCTTCCTCAACTAGGTTTCTTCCCTCCACTCCTCTTTTCTTCAACACCAAACCCCTAAACACGGTGTTTTGAAATATTTTCAAAGAATTCATCTGTCTTTCATTCATTTCCACTTTGTCCTTGCTCGTTTTACCAAAAAGCGAACATTTAACAAAATGCGAGCGTCGGAACATCGTAGGAACTTTTTCAAAAGTGTTTTGAAATAGAGGATTTTAAGATCTAAAATATTTTAGTCCAAAAATGGGGTGTGAGATTAGGATTTGACTCTCCTTGCTAAAGAAATTTACCATTTGGCACTACACAACTTTCACCACCAAGTAAACCATCAGTAGCGTCCAAGTTGTAAGGGCAGTCAAAAACGGGGTGTCTACAGTCCCTTCTTTGTAGATTCTAGGGATGATGAGTCAGAGCCACTGCCACTATCATGTCTCCAAATTCGAGTTCGTCGACCATCCCTTCTCAGAGGTCGTCCCGGGTCTTGGTGTGCTACTTGTTGGGATTTTGCCACTTCCAAGGCCAAATCTTGTCGAAGGCACTCGTTCTCGGCCATCATGTGTTTCCAACCACTGTTCGTTTTGCTTCGCTTGCTCCATAATCGCTTGCATTATCTCTTGTGGTGATGTTGAGGGTGAATCGAAGTTCAAGACCCTTCTTGCGGTAATATTCTCTAGCCCAAGCATGTTGCTTGGAGTGGTTTCGTCTTGTGGCATAGGGTCGCCAGCATTTGCCAAAGGATCTTCTGTCACGCCCGCCATGGATGTGCTTGAGTATTTCCAAAGACGGCGCCAATTGTGGGGGAGTGGTTCTAGAAATACTCTTTGGATCCAACGGGGCACTCAAGATCCTCAGCTAGTAACCTGAAAAAGAATGAACACTCCGGTCGGGGGTGCGGGAATTAACACTCTGACGGATAAGTCAGTATATATTCTCTTGATTGCTTGTATCTTAAGTTAAGCGTACTAGTTCTCACATACCGCTTTTTTGGCTGTTGTTTCCTTATTTATACTTGCTCCCTAGGCCTCAGGGTCTGGCCCAATTAAACATCCACCTTGTGGATGTTTATTTGGCTTCTTGCTTAACTAGTTCTATGGCCGATTGGTATATTCGGCTTCCGGATGAGGCAGGATTAGGCTGAATAAGATGTTCGTATAATAAGCTTCCAAGTATCTATTCGCCCCCCCCCCCTCTGCAATCGTAAATACTCGACTCCCACACTGGTAGTAAAGCAATTTCATAAGTGGCAGGCCCATGTCTTTCCAAAATTTGGAACGACACAATGTAATGGTGTGATAACTTACCCTTTTTACCGAATCTTAATTGGCCTTTCATTAGAATTACATGGATGAACACTTGGTCACCAACCTCACATTCAAGAGTCCTACTTCTAACATCTATATAACTCTTTTGCCGACTCTGTGCTCTCTTGATTCTTTTGTCTCCAGATTTTTGTGATCGGAAAAGACCTCAAATCTCTCACCATAAAGATAATGTCTCCAGATTTTCAAAGCAAAAATCACTGCTGCTAGTTCTAAGTCATGAGTATGATATTTTTTCTCGTGTGCTTTCAATTGACGTGAGCCATAAGCTACTACTTTTCCCTCTTGCATCAAGACACAACCCAAACCATCCCTAGATGCATCACAATGCACTGAATAGCCCAACCCCTCTCCAGAATAATCAACACTGGAGTAGTGGTAAGTCTAACTTTAAGCTCTTGAAATGACTTCTCACAAGTCTCACGCCACACAAACTTAATTCCCTTCCTCGTCAATCTAGTCAAAGGTGAGGCCAATGTAGAGAAATCTTTCACAAAATGATGGTAATACCCGGCTAACCCCAAGAAACTCTGGATTTCAAAGGCATTCTTAGGTTGTTCCCAATCTTACACTGCCTCTATCTTAGAAGAGTCTACAATCACCTCTTTTAACCATAACTCACACTTCCTGAACTTAACATACAATTTGTGGGCTCTAAACAAGTCAAGTACAATTCACAAGTGTTCTTCATGTTCCTTCTCAAAGGGTGAGTAAATCAACATGTCATTAACAAAGACAACCACAAAACGGTCTAAGAACTCATGGCAGATTCGGTTCATCAAATCCATAAACAAGGCCGATGCATTGGTTTGCCCAAAAGGCATCACTAGGAACTCATAATGGCCATATCGCGTACGGAATGTCGTCTTTTGGATATCCTCCTCCTTCACTCTCAACTGGTGATAACCCGATCTCAAGTCTATCTTAGAAAAGTAACAAGACCCTTTCAACTGGTCAAACAAGTAATCTATATGAGGTAGTAGGTACTTGTTCTTAACCGTTAATCGATTTAACTTCCAGTAATCAATACAAAGTCGTAATGTGCCATCCTTCTTCTTCGCAAAGAGAGTCGATGCTCTCCAAGGCGAAGTACTAGGGTGGATAAAGCCCTTATCCAATAATTCTTAGAGTTGAATCTTCAACTCACTCAACTCAGCGAGTGCAAATTTATACAGTGCCATGAAAATCGGTGTCGTTCCAAGCACTAAATCAATAGAGAACTCAATCTCACAGTGAGGTGGTAAACTAGTGAGATCCTTGGGAAAGACGTCCAGATATTCATAAACTACCCTCGGCAACTCTACTCGGACCACATCACTCTCAACACCCAAGAATGTAGCAAAAAGGAGACTAAGCTCGCCCCGACCACACAGATCATACACTGGCAACAAAGCTCTTCCAATTTGGTCCCCCGGGAAATAAAAACAATCACCACTTGAGGTGTACACTGTAACTCTCTAACGGTAGCAATCTATAATGGCCGGATAGGATGACAACCAATACATGTCCAAAATGACATCAAAACTCAACATATCAATCAACACAAAGGCAAAAGGAAGTTGGCGACTGGCAGCCTCTATCTCACAACCCCACGACCTCACCACCAACAGGTGACTCTACCCTGAGTGGAGATGCTAACAGAGCCACTTCTAACCCCAAGCCTGATGCAAATGCAGACAAAATGAAAGAATGCAATGCACTAGTATCAATCAACACATCGGCAATAGAATTACACAACAAGAAGTTACCTCACACTACCAAAGGTGCTGGTAACAAATCTGGCATAGTAACAGCATAACACGCCCTGTAGGTCTCTATTTTACCTGCTCACCTCTCGGAGCATAAATCTAAAAAACTAATTAAACTGAAGAGGCTCCTTGATTGTCTCTCGAGGCTTGTACTGGCAGTGTAAGATAATGGCTATGTGTCTGCCTCAAACCAGATGCACTAGATGTGTCACCCAACTGAGGGCAAAACCTCCTCATGTGCCTCGACTGCCCACACTGATAACAGGTAGGTGGTTTCCCTCTCCCCTGACTCTGGCTCTGAGAACGAGCTACATATAGTGCAGGCTGTTACCCTCCTCCTCTCTGCGTGCAAACTAAAGACTTGTGGCCCAACTGACCACACTTGAAACAAGTGATCCCACCATGCCCACCTCTCTTTAACCCAGAACTCGGTACAGGAAAAGTGGATCTAGACTGTGCCGCTTGGGACTGTTGTGCGGTAGAACCCCTCTACCTTTTGATGTCTCGAAGCTCCCCCTAAACCTCCTGACTTCTTTGCTTGGAGCCCCTTATCCGCTCCTCCTCAAGCTGAACCACAATCTGAAAATGAGTCGCCGCCTCCACAACGCGTCGTAGTCCCTAATCATGGACCCAGCCACTTTGAAAAGAAGTCTGGTTCTCAATCTCTTCTTGAACTCAATGCAATAGTGTTTCTCCGTCGCCACAAGTTCCGGTGCAAACCTCGACAAACTAGTAAAGGCAGCCTCAAACTCGGCCACCGGCGTGTTCAACTGTTTAAGCTTCAAAAACTACTCTCTCAACTTCTCCCTAGCAATGGGAGGCAAAAACTTGTCCTGGAAGGTGTTGACAAAGGTGTAGACACCCCATTTTTGACCGTCCTCAAGACTGGGACGTCACCGTCTGAACACCCGGTGATCATCCATGTTTGTGTTCGTTTGGAGTTCCCGGAGGTCTCAGCTACGTGCTTTGCCTCAAGATCTCCGAACTCGACTGTTTAGTGTCTGGTTTTGCACCAAACACTTGTGTTTTGCCTTGGAGGGGCAAGGAATGCCTTGTGAGGTATCCCCACACATCAGCGGCCATGGTTAGAGGCCACCGGCTGGTGTTTTGTTGCCATCGGCAATGTATATTGCCGGTCGACATTCTTTGTTGCCGGTTGGCATTCAATTTTGTCAAAATGGCAATTTTGAGCAGCCGACTACTATTTATCTGCTTTTGCAGATATTTTAATGCAGCTGTCTTGCATTTGGCTCCCCTCCATACACGTGTATGGAGGGATCTCTCTCTTTAGAAGCTTGTCTTATAAGCTTTACAAGACAAAAAGCTCTATAAGAGGAGCCCTACTCTCCCTTGTTTAGGGTTAGAGATTTTAGACAGCCATATTAGGGTTTTGAGTTCTAGGGTTAGGATTGATACACATTCTATCTCTATACCTCTCTCTCATTTGGCCTTTGTGTGTGTATTAGTGTGTTTGTGTCTTACTATTGCACACAAGCACATAGTGTTACACCTTTGCTTGATTCTTGAAGGATCAGAGGTTGTTCTTGGTGTTCTTGGGTGGTTTTGAGCTTGAAGAACCAGCTGGTCCACCATTTTTGAAGAAGGTCTACAAGGGTAAGAAACTAGTCCCTTTATTCCCCATTTTTGCATTGTATTTTTGCCTATCTTAGAACTGTTTTTATGCTTAGTATATAACATAAAAAAGTTCTGTTTTTAGGCCCTCTAAATAGTTTGTTTAGAGTGTTTTGTGGTTTGGAGGTGTTTGACCCCTCTTAGGCCTTGAGAGGCCCCATTTTGAGCCATTTTGAGTGAGCTCCGAGACTTTGGTGTTTGAGCCTCCTCACCACTAAAACCTTGAGGGATTTTAGAGGTGAGGATGGTGCCTTGAGGTCCTAGGGAGGAGAGGGTCACCCCCTCTCCTTGTTGTCCTTGAAAAGGACCATTTTTGGCCTCTTGAGGGAGCACCTAGCTAAGCATCATGTTGACCATGCCTTAGTTTTTTTTTGTGCTTATTATGTCACAATATGCCTCTATTTTTAATTGGTTTCGGTACACCATGCATGCTTAGCATACCTACCTTGTTATGCCATGTTTAGGCCTTAATATGCCTTAGGTTATAAACCTTTGTTCAAGCATGTTTTAGGTCTTGCTTTGTCAAGATTTTGTGTTTATTTTGCCATGCTTGAGGTCTGTCCATAGTTGTTTGGGTCGACCATGGCATGCATTGTATAGCCCCTTTGTATTTTTGGCTTGTTGGCCTTAAGTGTGTGAATGTGTAGCATGCATCCTTGCCTTAATTTAGTGATTTGGGACCATTTGCCATGTTATTTCAGTCCCTTTAACATGCTTGTATGCTTGCCTTGGATGCCTCTTTGAAGCTTTGGATGCTTGTCTTGCATGCTCCATGTTTTGGTCATTGTGCATGCTTTTGAATTTGAGCCACTTAGATGCAATCTAGGTGTCCCTTGGGTGTTGTCTAGGCCTGCCCTAGACCTATTTTAAGTCCTCTTAGCCTTGTGAGGCTTGTTTGATTTAGTCTTGGTTTAAGCCTCTTGGCTTGTCTTGGGTTTTTGGCTTTGTTTGCATGCCTTGTTTGTCTTGTTTAATTGGCTTAGCACCCTTTGTAACATGATTTTCAATGCTTACCTTGCATGCCATTAGTCCATGTTATGCCTCTTTCAAGTGTGCTTGAGAGTTGCCTTTTTGTGCTTGTGTGTTCGCCCTTTAACATGTGCATGTGTGTATGTGTGTTTAGTCCTCATTCCATAGCACTTATGGCCACTGTTTTGGGCCTAATTAGAGCTGCCCAAATCATGTATAAGTCCATCTCTTTGTTTGTTGCATGTACTCCTTGTATGTTGTAGCATATTGGTGAGTTGTTGCATAATTGAACTTGCATGATTGAATGAAGTCACATGTTTGTTTACATGCTTAAACACCCACATTGTGCCTTGCATACTTGTTGGTTGCATTATCTCATGCCTTGCATGCTTGTTTGCTTGTTTGCTTGTTTGCATTACCATGTTGCATGCCTAGTCAACATGCTTAGGTTGCATTGCTTGCATGCTTTGCCTCTTGATCATCCATGATTGAGGTTGGGTTCCTCATTTGTTTGTTGGTTTGCATTGCATTTTGAAATCAACAAGCATAAATTGGTCTCTTGGGCCATCACGCATTGAAATGTGCTATTGTTGGTCCGAGAACCAAGAAGCATGTGCCCTTGAGTCACTAACATGATAAGGGACATGATTGGTGCATACATTGCTTGAATTGTATTGCCATGCTCTGCCTTGCCCTCTGTTGCTGTCAATTGCAGATTCTGCAGGAGCTCTCTGCCGACAGACAGTGCTAAGTGCCGACCGGCAATCCTCCCCCTGCCGATAGCTTCACCAATGGCCGGTGACCACATACCACTGCCAGTGGCAATCCTATTCAGCCGGTGGTGTCTCCCAATGTCCAGAGAAGCAACTCTGAGACTTTGACAGTCTTCAGAGGAGCAGAGCAGGGAAAACAGAGGCAGATTGCGTATGGCAGTGAATTCCGAACAAGACCGAGCACGCATTGCATCGAGCTCTCTTCCCGAGGCGGTTTACTATTTTTCCTAGCTTTGTTAGTTTGTTAACTAATTAGGTAATTTGTAATAATTAATTAGCTAGGATAGTTAATTCATTATTCAATTTGTATTATTCTTTCGGTCCCTCCGAGCGAGGGCGAATCTGTAATAAGTGTGGGTGCGTGTGTGTGCATGTCTTCCAATCCCCACTTCTTTCTTCCCTTTTACTTACCTGCTTTGATGGTTAGTAATAGGACATGTTTAATTTAGCATACCTTATGCTACGCATGTGTGCATCCATACATTTGTCTTGCATGCACCGGGCTCGGTACATCATGCTAACCGCATTCGTACTTCAATTCCAAATTGAATACGTGCATCAGCTGACTGCATTTTACATGCCATGCTTAGGTTAGCCGAGCCTATTCTAAGTGCATCCTGTATGTGTTGCATTAGGCAATTTGACATGAACTGGGACCATGCATGTTGGCTAACTAGTTTCTGTTTTGGTACGGAGTACGATGTAAGTATTTATGCTTTAGCATCTCGCATGAATGTGAATGCTATCATGACAGCATGCTTACCATGTGGCTAGATGCTAATGTGTTAAACTGTTTTAATGCCTGTGGGTGAAGGTTGGATTGTCTGAGTTGGAAAAACTCGTTGAAATCCGTATTTTAGCCTACTTGCGAGTAGCAAATTCCAAAATGTTTTTCAAGACAAACGGATATCCAATGTTTATTTCCAAATTAGGCAATCTAGTCTATACTTGTGTGTTGTGCGCATAACATAGTAATTCTAGGCTAATAAACGGAATAAGAACACATAACGTTTTCAAAACTGGATATCACGGTTAGTAGAGGCCGATCTTCGGATCGGGCGAGAGGGGGTGCTCATAGCTGACCTTCCCCAATCGTACCCAAGCTCCCGAGCCGAGGCAACTTTGGCAATGACGGACACGTGGCCTTTGGCACCGAGTCAGGGTTTCCTAAATTCCCAATTTTAAAATATTTAGGTGGCGACTCTGTATCTGGCAAAGCAGTCCATGTTTGGCACTTCTTTTCAAAAATCTGTTTCTCAAAACGATTTGCCGGATTTGGACTCTTTGGTTCAGATTAAGAACCGTGACACAAATCGAGTCCGAACTGTAGCATGAGGCCCACGGGCGCGTCTACAGTTTCTGGCGACTCTGCTGGGGAATTTAGAGAGCTTGACTCGAACTCGTGATATCCTGTTTTTATTTCATTTATGTGTCTCTTTGCATTGCGTGTGCATTGGTGCGCCTAGGACACAGTGTTTGCCATCTACCATTCCTAAACGGTTTGCCGGAGGCTTCTCTTGTCAAGGCATGACCATAAGGCCGACCGGTGATGGGCTCTGACAGCATGGGAACACAAACCCCGGTTTTACCGGGGCACCCTTTTCGACCATTCGACCTAGTGCATATTCGGATCCATAGTGACCATTCCAAGCTAGGACAGGTTGCTTACCCGATGTTAGGTTGTTTGAAATCGCTGCGTGCGTAGTGAAACCCTAGCTCCTGACAAAATAGGACAGGGAAACCCTACCCCAATATAGGGGTGTTTTGTCTCTCTTTACATGCTTTGTGCTTTTAGAGTGTATCTCTACAGGAACGTACATATCACTTTGCAAGATTGAGTATTAGACCCGAGGGCACCAGTATCAGTGTTACTGAGGATCAGTTATCTGCGGGTATCAGGGTTCAGTTTCGAGAACAGTGATTCTGGGGAACAGAGATCAGTGATGGATTACAGTTGTTCGGCTGCACCTGTATTTGATCCGTTTGGGCTGAAATGCTGCTTGTTGTCCCTTTCAGGGTTCGGACAATTGGTACAGAATAGCCAGTGTTCCCCCTTGGTGAGGCAGGACTTATGACGACGCAGAATTCAGAAGAGATCGTGGTTATGACAGCTGCATTAGATCAAGGGATCGCTCTGCAAAGTGATACCAACATTGATATGTCACATCCACCCAGGTCACCTGTTGCGCACCCGGTCTGGGCCCCCTAGCTATACCAGGCCTGTGAGCCTACTACATTTGAACTAATGGAGATGATAGGTGATCTCCAGAGGTCTGTGGCGGATCTCGCCTACGGAATGTCAGCTTCACCTCCAGTCGCACCATATGCCGGGAGTTTTGTACCCCAGGAGCCCCCGTTGTTGGGGCGAATTGTGATTGAACTTAGCCAACCGGAGATGGCCTCCAGCTATGGTAATGACATATCAGCATCAACCCAAACCCACGAGCAGGCTGAGGCCAGAGGAAAAGACAAAGCGAAGGCAGACGCCGATCCTATCGAACAACTGCTGTGGGCAGTCGAGGCTTTGAAAGCCGGGGGGATGAACAAGCAACAGATATCTGCAGTTGTGGCAAAAACTGTGGAGGATGCTTTCGCTACTCCACCTGAGGGTAGTTCAAGTCAGTCAGAAAATCGGGATAGGCCCCGTCATGCCAGAATAGTTCCTCCTATTCCCAACCCTGCACCGGGAAAGGATCAGAAAGCCAAGGTGGCGCCTGCCGACCCTTTCGCTTGTGCGTCTAGTAAAAACGCTCAGACTTCAAAATACCTGCCCCGAGGGCGCAGGGTCTTTCATGCTCTCTACATGCCTCTGTCTAAGGCACTTCAGATCCTTGCCGAGAAGGGACACCTTAAACCCTTGGAGCCTCGGCCTCTCCCGAAGAATCTCCCTGCTACACATGATGCTGCCCAGTACTGCGCGTACCACCAGCAGACATGCCATGCTACTGACAATTGTTTCCGCCACCGTCATGAGGTGCAAGATTTGATCGACAACGAGGTTATCCTCCCACCCACCTCAGCCAAGTCCGTTACTACCCAGTTATTGGATTTTGAGGACACAGATACTACAAGTATGTAATCAGAAAGTGAACCACCTGCGGGCGGCATTCAGTATATTTTGGATGTGGCGTCTGGCACGCATTTTTGAGCATCGGTGAAACTGAGTTTTGTAAATTCTGGCTTGGGTATCGAGTCAGTCTTTTGTTTTGAGTCTGTCTCTTTGTTTGGAGTCAGTCTTTTTGCTTAAGGGTCTGTCTTGTTGTATCGACTCAGTCCCCTTTTGTATAGAATACTAGGTGATTCCGGGGTTGTTGCCTCGAACACCGTTTTGTCTTGTAATTACCCATTTTTGTTTTTGAGTCTGTTTCTGCCGAGGGGCCAGTTATACCGACAAATCTGAATGAAACAGCGATGGCTATCTCATTTTCATGCTTGCTTCCAGTGTAAGTTAGTTGTGCCAGAGGATTTGAATGGGCTGACAGTACATCTCGCCTACTCTCCTGCGCGCCAAACTCATTGCATTAGCCTAAGTTTTTCAAAAACCCCTTTTTGAACACTGCGGTGATAAAAACAAAGAGGAAGGAATTCCTCGAGTTTTGCAAAATTTTGATCATTTTGAGAGAAAGAGAAGCATGCTAAGCGTTTAATGAATGAAACCATGCTTGTTAGCGTGAGTACTGAGAAGGACCCTGGCTTGATCCAGATTGGTTCCACACTATCTTCGGCGCGAGCGATTTGTCGCTTTCTTAAAAACTTTCAAAAACAAATGTTTTACACGGCCCTGTGAAGACCTGTGTGGAACCGCTCTTGAGATTGTGTAGCCTAGGATAGCTCTCAGCCTCAAGATTCAACCCGTCCGTTTCGAACCTTGAACCCGTTCAGCAAGTTCAACGGTCAAACGTCATGCAAGGTCTGTATGGTCGGATCAGAAGCAGCCCTCGAGCAAGAGGCACCAAAGCCAAACCAGAAGGATTAGATCTCGCCGGAAGAAGCTCGTGGAGTAACCGGGATGGATTCTTCTGCAAATCATTGCAACAGCCGCTCTCCTAGACACAGAGAGGCTTCAACTTCAAAAACCATTTGGCATGGACTTGTTACACTTTTACCCTTTGAGAGGCTCGCTGGGCCAAAAACCCGGAAGGGCAACCCAGGCAAAAGTCAGAGCAAGAGAAAAAGACAAGAAAAGCAAAAAATACAAAAAAAGAAAAGAAAAGAAAAAATGTAAAAAAAAGAAAAGAAAATAGGAAAAAAAAATGCGAAAAAGAAATGAACAGAAAAAGAAAATGAAAAGAAGCTCGCAAGGTCGAAAACCCGCATCGGGCACCTTGGCAAAAGTTAGAGCCTGAGAAAGTGAAGGTTAAAATACCCGAGTGTACCTTAACCGGAACTTGTAAGGCTTGATTCCCATGTTTGGGATACGTAGGCAACTTCATCCTGAAGTCCAGCCCCCAACGCTTTCATAGCGTCTCGGTCCATGCAATGGTTTCGACTTCATCCCAAAGTCTAGTCGCCAACACCTGCCAAGGTGATTGTGTCCATATATCTGTTATAACCGTCTTCGTCGTCTCTGTGTCCAAGAGTTCGACCACCACCAATGAAGACTGTTTGCGGACTGCTGCGGCACCATCCAAACAAGGGGCAACTTTCCGTTGCCACGAGTCGTCGTGAGCCGCCATTCAAACCAGGGGCAACTTTTTGTTGCCGTGCGGCGTTCTTCAAGCCAGGGGAAATTTTCCATTGCCTCCGATCCGTGGTTGCGCATCTCAAAGAGTAAGTTCCATGCTCGTTGAGCATCAGCCGTTTGCAAAAATAGTTTTTGAAAATTTTTACTGAGGTTGACTATTTTCTCGAAAACTATTTCGTTTTCCAACAACTGGACCATTTTCTTCGACCCAAAAAGGAAAATTTTCAGTGCTTTCAGCCTGACTTGTGTGGCTTTCAAATCAAAAATCGAACAAGTACGTTAATCCGACTCTCATCTTGATCGAAACTGTTTTAGTTGAAAACCAAAACGAAAAATGGTCAAAGTAATGAACTAGGGGCACAGTTGAGTCAGGCCTTCTGTCTTTCCCCCGTCATCATCGTACTTGCCAGGAGGGCACTCTACCCACCAGAAGAAATAGCTGTGAGCTAACGGCATCGGGCATGAACCCGCAACTTCCTATTCATTCATTAATCACCTTGGGGAGGGACGAAAAATGAGAGAATAAAGAATAGAGAGGTGTAAGTTGAGAGAAAAAGCGAGCCAAAGGGTTTTGAGAGAAAAACCGAGCTTGAGTGCCAGAGTGATGTGAGAACCACAAATGAGAAAATGGTGGGAAACCATACCCAGAGAAACTGGCTCCTCGTGATTTGAGGTCCCCCGTCTTCGTTGACGCGTCTGTATGTCGTGTCTTTTGTTTTGTTTACCTCAACCTTTGTTTTAGGTCTCTTCCGAGCCTGCCTCGTTGTGTTTAGGTCGTGTACCCTTTTTGTTTGAGTCCTCCCCGCTGTGTTCAGTTGTAGACTCGATACCCCGGTTGAAAACCGTTATTTTATTTCGAAAGTTAATCGTTTATGCTCGGAATGTTGTGCCATTCTCTACATTTGAGCGAACCAAAAGAGGGAAGGGAAAAGTTGGGGCATCCGAACATGTTTCAACCCTAGCCAGTTTCACCTTTGAAGGCCGTCTTGTCAGATTGGGCTGTTTTGTTTAAAGTTTGCCGTGTGCAGAATAAACCAAGTGTTAGGTTATGGGCTGTATGCAGACTAATCCTCAGCAGAGTATGGGTCATGTGTTTAGGTTAAGCAGTGGTTTGCGCGGGTTGCTTTGCTGTTACTTGGTTTGGTTATCTTGTTATTACAATGCATGTGTTCAACATTCAAACCACAGATCAATTCCATTTACATTAAGGTGTAACATGATGTGATGCGATGCAATATATGAGATATGTAAATGTAACACTTTTAAAGATAAAAAGTTCGTTTCATTTCATAATCTTTTTCAAGTACAAAGTTTTGAGGAAAACAAAAATCTGCCTGCGGCAGTACAAGGTAATCTAACTACTAGCAAAGAGAAGAAAAAGAAAAAGAGAAGAAAAAGAAAAAGCACAAAAAAGAAGAAGAAAAGCAACAATCTGGGTCATCCTCAGTAGTCTCGGGCCCGGGGATCTGCCCTCGCCCTCTTCCTGGACGAAGGTCCAGGGGCATCATCATCAGCGCCGCCATCTGAGCCTGAGTCTGAGTCGTCTCCAGCCTCCTCAGATGACCCGGCCTCTGCCTCTGCCTCGGACTCATCATCGTCATCGTCATCATCATCAGGGGTCGGCGCCCGAGAACTACTCCCGACATGAGTACGCCCTCCCCTGGTACGGGGACGTGCAGTGTCTCCACGCCCTCCTCGAGCAGGAATAGAAGGCCCAGCTGGAGCACCACCCACCGAAGGAATCTGGAAGGGAGGCTGAAAAGCACAAAAGGCAAATGCATCAGTATACTGTGGACAGTTTATCAGTGCAGAATGCAGTGTGTGAGTATAGTATCAGAATGCCGTGAGCAGTTTATCAGTGCAGAATGCAGTGTATGAGTGCGGTGCGTGGATGCCGAGAACAGTGTATTAGTGCAGAATGTAGTATACAGTGTGTGAATGCCGTGGGCAGTTTATCATTGCAGAGTACAGTATATAAATGCAGTGTATGCAGTATATCAGATGTTGTGAGATTAGCGTGTCAGGTGTTGTGTCGTGCATCAGATTATGTGAAGCAGTGCATGAATGGTTTGAGGCCATTGTCAGAAGAACATACCGGAATGCTATAAAGGGCCAGAAGGTCGAAGGTCCGCTGCAGCATCCCCATCATGGAGGCATTCAACTCCACGGACTGTCGGGTGTACCTGGAGGACGCCTGCAAGAGTATAAGATACATCAGTGTTCTGTGGAATATCAAATAAACTGAAATGCTAGATGCAAGATGCAAAATGAAGTAATACATACCGGAGGCAAGTCGGGGATGCCAGCTAACTCATGACCAACCGGGGGAGGAGCAAAGGGGATCTAGTAGGTCACCCCATCCTGCCCTCTATATGACAGTACAGTGGGCAGGGCCGGCCAGCCAGTCCTCCGTCCCCCCTGAGCTCTGCTCCTGCCATGCACTCGACCCCTCCTCGATGTGCCTGCTCCAGCTCCAGCCCCAGCCCCCGCTCCAGCTACTGGCGCCGCTTGCCTCTCCCTCTCAGCTCGGCGACCACTGTTCAAGGGTCGCATAATATAGGTCCGGACGTACTCTGCGTAGTCGCCCTCGCCTTTGTGATGCTCCTCACCCCAGCCGGTGGTGTACTCCCTCATCTCCCGGGCGGTGAACCTCTCGGTATCCCTCATGTGGCCAGGAGGCGGACCCGGTACTATCTGCTCCGGTAAACCTAGGGTCTGACGTAAGAAACGCTCCCCCAGGTACCAAGCCCGACAGACCGGGCCCTCCAACAGGATCCGACAACGGGCAGTCTCCCCTGAGCCCTCATAGTGGTCCCTCACCACGGCCGGCAACGGAGACCAGGGCTGCCAGGTGATCTGAAAATGAAATGCAATTTATTATCTACTGTTATTGAAAACATACAGTGCTAAGCAAAGCCAAAAAATAAACTCTAAAGTTGAACATACCTCCGCGGCGGTGATGGTGTCGAAGTATCGGCGGAAGAAAATAAGAGACTCCCGTGGTCTCTGTATGCATCGCACATCGAAGCGATGAGAGAAGGGGACGCCGAATGGGATCTCCTCATCAGGTACTGGGGCAAGCCTAGGGAAGTAGGCATACACCCACAACTGCAGAACAGATATCAGTATGACTATCAGATAAGGCAAAATGCAGAATAAAGCAGAAATGGCAGAACCGTGTGTTGTGCAGCGTATTGTGCAGAGTGTACAGTGTGTGCAGTGTACAGTCAGTGTAAAGCAGAGTATATGTGTGCCGGGTGTGCAGTGTACAGTCAGTGTGGGGCAGTGTACAGTATATGTGCAGTGTGCAGAATACAGAAAGCAAGAAGCAGAAATGTAAAACAGGAAGAAGACGTACCTCCCAGGCTCGCCAGTAGCCACCGAGAAGCTGTCCGCTGAGGCGGGAAGAAGAGCTCATATAACCGTACAAAGTGGCTAGAGCGGCGCCACCCCAGTCATAATGGTGGATCTGCCTGACGTCCACCAGCGCGCTCAACAGGCATAAGGGCACGGTATTTGCCCGATCGGCGAAGAGAGTCGTCCCGAAGAGGAACATGATAAAGCCCCGCGTATACTGGTCCACCTCCTCTGCCAAGGCCGGCTGGACCCGAAAGTGGCTCTCAAACCAGGAATACCTGACGAACCCCGCTCGAGCGAGGAGAGGCTGAGTGCCGAGTAGGTACAGCTGGGCAGCGTCCCACTTGTCCATATCCATGTCGAAGGGGATCGGATCACCCCCTACCCCAAAGCCAGTAAGCATCGAGAAGTCGTAAGGGGTCATCGTCATGTCCCCTGCGACGGAGAAGTGGAAGGAGTCGGTGGTTTCCCACCACCTCTCCGCCAGAGAAGCGGGCAAGGGCCTGCAGGTAGTCAGTCGAGAGAGCCCCCTGCAGAAGATGCCAAAGCTGGCCTCGTCGACGATGTCACGAACCGCATTGGGCAGCTCAAGGTACCAGTCCCGAGCGCCGGTGTTCCCATACCCGCGGATGGTATGGAAATCCCCCTGTAATAAAAAACAACAATTGCAAGGCAATATTCAAAATGCACTTCTAAGAAGCATATAGGTATACAGCATATGTGCATGTTTTTGGATTCAAACAGATACCGGGTACCGGTGTGCTCGCCAGTGAACTACAGCGTGTGATGTGTCAGCATGTGTGGGTGGTTCAGGGCAGATGTAGCATGCGTGCAAGTTTTAACAGATTCAAACAAATACCGGGTGCCGGTGCACTCAGAGTGAACTACAACGTGTGATGTGTCAGCATGTTTGGATGGTTCAGGGCAGATGTAGCATGCGTGCAAGTTTTAACAGATTCAAACAAATACCGGGTGCCGGTGCACTCAGAGTGAACTACAACGTGTGATGTGTCAGCATGTTTGGGTGGTTTAGGGCAGATGTAGCATGCGTGCAAGTTTTAACAGATTCAAACAAATACTGGGTGTCGGTGTGCTTACAGTGAACTACGACGTGTGATGCGTCAGTGTATTCGAGTGGTCCAGGACAAATACGGCATGCGTGCATATTTTCAGACTCAAGCCAATTCCGGGTACCAGTGTGTATGCAGTGAAATACAGTGTGCGCCGTGTGTTCGGGTGATTCGGGGTCAATGCAGTGTGTGTGCATGTGTCAGTCTCAAAACAGATATCAGTTGCACGTATGTTTACGATCAACTACAGTATACAGTATATCAGAGTTAAGCAGTTAAAGAGCATAACCAGCTACAACAGTTTTGCATCCTACATTGCAGAAAGTAAAGCAGAGACGGAAAGTTAGCTCGAGTGGCACGTGCCTATCAAAGCTCCTGAACTGGCGTAGTCCGTCAGGAAGCATCTCATGAACCGCAGGCCTGTAGGTCTCCGGATCGAACGGCCGGACACGGAGCGGCAAGGGCTCGACCTCAGGGTCCATCTCGTGCTCTGGAGGGGCTCCGCCCTGTGGAAGATCGTCCGCCATCTCGAAACGGATGTGAAAATGGCCGGAAGACGGAAAACCGGGCAAGAAGGCGAAAAGTCAACAAAAAGTCAAACCCCGAGAGGGTCGGGAAAGGCCGGAAAAGCTGGAATACGGAAAAGGCACGGGTATCGAGAAAAACTCGAGGGAAACAAGCCCCGAGTGGCGAAAATCAAGAAAGAAGCACCGAAACAAAGTTTCGTTTGGTTGAAAATGTCCGAAACGTGAAGGAGATCGCGAATCGAACAACGAAATGGGAGCTAGAACGCAAGAAAAATAGAGAATCAAGGGAGGAAAACACTCTAGAGAGAGAGAGAGGCAATTTTCGACCAAGGAGAAGTAAGAAAATAGGGTTAGAAACCCTATTTTAAAAAACCCGTGGCCAATTGACAAAACTGCCCCGATACAGGGAGTTTTTGCCGATCGGCCACACTCTTTGCCGGTCGGCAAAATATTGTGCCGATGGAATTGTATGATGGCCGGTGGCTAACTTTGTTTCTGTTTTGGCATGCATGTTGTGCTAGGACCATGCATGTTGGCTAACTAGTTTCTGTTTTGGCACGGAGTACAATGTAAGTATTTATGCTTTAGCATCTCGCATGAATGTGAATGCTATCATGACAGCATGCTTACCATGTGGCTAGATGCTTATGTGTTAAACTGTTTTAATGCCTATGGGTGAAGGTTGGATTGTCTGAGTTGGAAAAACTCGTTGAAATCCGTATTTTAGCCTACTTGCGAGTAGCAAATTCCAAAATGTTTTTCAAGACAAACGGATATGCAATGTTTATTTCCAAATTAGGCAATCTAGTCTATACTTGTGTGTTGTGCGCATAACATAGTAATTCTAGGCTAATAAACGAAATAAGAACACATAACGTTTTCAAAACTGGATATCACGGTTAGTAGAGGCCGATCTTCGGATCGGGCGAGAGGGGGTGCTCATAGCTAACCTTCCCCAATCGTACCCAAGCTCCCGAGCCGAGGCAACTTTGGCAATGACGGACACGTGGCCTTTGGCACCGAGTCAAGGTTTCCTAAATTCCCCCATTTTAAAATATTTAGGTGGCGACTCTGTATTTGGCAAAGCAGTCCATGTTTGGCACTTCTTTTCAAAAATCTGTTTCTCAAAACGATTTGCTGGATTTGGACTCTTTGGTTCAGATTAAGAACCGTGACACAAATCGAGTCCGAACTGTAGCATGAGGCCCACGGGCGCGTCTACAAAAGGCCTCCTAAGTCACCCCAATGCACCCTCGCGCATACTTCCACCACTGACCCACATCTCCCTTCAACTGGAAGGATGCCAAGGTCATTCTCAGCCCATTGTCCTCAATGCCAAGTATCTCGAACGTCTTCACCATCTGCTCTAGCCACTTATCCGCCTCCAGTGGCTCTTTTGGATGCCCCAAAAACACATCCGGATTAGACCGGCAGAACTCTCTCTTTAGAAACAATGACCTTATCTCAGCAATATGGGTCTAGACTTGATTCCCAGTTCTGAGAATGTCCATGGATTCCTGCAAGGCTTTCGGCCATCTCACGAGCTAAAGCACCCATGGCCTTCTGACCCACTAATTCGGCCACATTAGCCTAACGAACCCCTTCCTCCTGCGCTGAAATATCATCTGGTAATGGACCTTCTACCGTCTAGGCCTGCCATGCCTACCCCCACCACGTCCACATCCACATCCTGACATCCTATTGAAGGTAACACAAGAGATTAGCACATTTACAAATGTACCGAAGCTAATTCACTCTCGTCCTAATGTAATGGACAACAATTAATTCACTCCACATAAACACTAGTCACATAAACGCATACAAATTTCCTTTCTAGATAATGATCATCCCACAACATTGCCAGAGTTCTAGTTAGAAATAGTAGTGATCAAGTGCTCTTATAACAGGCCTTCTAGAAACTCGTAGAGCCAATCAAAATCTTAGAAATCAAATCCCATACTCATCTAGTCACATAAGCATGTTGTCACATAGCATACCAGGTATACTCTAACACAAATTAGCGAGATAACCCATTGTGGTAAAAACCACATACCACGATCCCAAAGTATTCAAACCTGGTAGCTCTGATACCAAGTTGTAACGCCCCGAAAACAATAACCATAATTCATCCTATGATAATTATTAAATAACAATACAATTTTGAATATAGCATCCTTTCATTCATATGATTCCATTGTACAAAAGGTAACACATGCAATTATACATTCATAAGCCCTAACGCTGAATCTATAGCATGTGCCACAAATTAATGATATGAAATAAAAGTTAAACAGATATATAAATAATACCCTAATGGCTACAACTTTCCAAGACGATGCTTGATTACAACAAAAGCAAGTTTAAACTCAAGACAAATAACGCCCTAGGCTTGTACAAAATAACTACAATAATAACAAAAGAAAGCTCTTGGCTCCAAGTCCTCCCATGATACGGCCTTGGTGGAGGCATATCATCAGCACTTGAAAATGGTTTTCCACATAGGGTGAGCCAAAACCCAATAGAGATACTCTAGCACAGTGTATCAATCTTAACAAAGCTATAAAATGAATGCAAATGCAATGCTCGTGCCAAAACATTTTATATCTATTTTCAAAACTATGCAATGCCAGGTTTTTATCACAATTCATGAAATCATTTTCTTTACAATAGAAAACAAGGTAGTGGATACAACACTGGGAATCTCTAGGTATGTGCCTGCAAGAAGGCTATACAAGCACTACTAATTTCCATTTTTACTGGTACTGTAGTTGGTTTTTCACGCTCCTCAGAGGGGTTTAGTCTCTTCGGGTATGATAGCCCTACAGTTCGGACTCCCGTGGTTCTGAATCTGCTTTCACAAGTGTAACGTGAAATAGAAAAATTAATGAGAGTCCAAATTTGGCAAATCTTAGAAAATCCATTTATCATCAGAGAGACCAAAAATGGACTGCATTGCCAGATTTCAAAGTCGCCACCTAAATATTTTTGAGAAATTTAGGAAACCCGTGACTCATGCCAAGGGCCACTTGTCCGTCATAACCAAAGTTGTCTTGGTTGGGGAACCTAGGTATGAGAGGGGAAGGTCATGAATTGAGCACCCTATTCACCCAATCAAAGATCAGCCTCTACTAATTATGATGCGATTTTTATAGATAGTATATGCTCATGTTCTGATTATTATGCTAACTTACTATGTGAGGCACATAAGTATAGACCACGTCACTTACTTTGGAATATTTTGATTTCATGTTTGTTTGAAAAGAGTTTTGAATATGTGCTACTTGAATGAAAAGCAAGCTCATATGTATATTTATCAAAGTCGTTCCAACTTAAGCAAAATAGCCTTCATCTACAGGCATTCAAAGAGATATTTCAAATAAGCACATAGCCTCATGGTAGTATGCTTGACATGGCAACACAAACACATATGTAATATGCTAAAGAAAAAATGCTACCCTACTACTCCGAGGCAAGCCAAAAAAAAGAAAGCAATTAGAAAAATGTATGATCCTATATGCAAAATGGCTAATGCAACACATACAAAATGCAACTAATAAATTCGGCTACTAACATGAGGTAACGCACATAATCATTTAGGAATTGGTAAGAGCATTATGCATGATGAGCCAAATTTAATGTATGCAAAAATGGATACAAGGCATGAATGATATGAAACAAAAATGTGATGCTATATACAACCACGGTAAGCATATAAATAAAAAGGAGAAAGAAATGGAGGTTGGAAGACATACAAATATTACAAGTTTGCCCTCGCACAGGAGGGTCCAAATGAATGTTGTAATTAACTAATTATTACAACACAATTGAATTAAGTAATTAATTAATTAACTATTACAAATTCAAATGAAACTAAAGCAACTAATTAATTACAACATACAAATCTAAATGCTACTAATCTAATGGACATGAACAGGAGGCAAGGAACCGCATGTGCACAACCGAGAACACCTTCTGAAAACCTCTCTATTTGTTGCCAGAACTTGCTCTGTTTACAGTCAAATAATTGTTCTGTTTTGACCTCATGATTTGCTCTATTTTGCCGTAAAAATACCCTTGCCTATACAAAATTGGTCGCCGATCGGCCTAAGAGAGTGGTCGCCGTACAAAATGATGGCCAGTTAGCCACTGCTTCCGAGGAATACCCTGCTGCAATAGAGCTTAAACTAAGCAAGACAGAGTGTTTCCAGGAGATGTTTATCCTCTCTACCCTTCCCTATCATGAAGATGAACAAGGGAGGAGTAGATTCGATTCTCAAATCATCAACATCACAAATTTGTTGTGTATTGATCTTAGAAACAATAGGACAAGAGATCGATAAATGAAATGAAAGATAGACAATACCACCTCCCTATCATGGAGTTACCTCAAGGGAGGCGGTAGACTTGCTTCATAAATCATCAAACATCACTAAAATAGTATGCAATGATCCAAGATGCAATAGGTTTAGTATGACGTCTGACTAAACCTAACCAAATTTTATTGTCTTTTACCCTTTTTTTACTCTAATTTTATTAGCCTTTTTACTTTACCTTTCCATTTTCTTATCTTTTCTTTATTTTTTTCCAAATGTGATGATTACGTCCACTAAGCCAGAGCAATAAAGAATAACAAGTACGACTTGACCCGAGAAATGAACACTTCGAGCCCTTTTCTACGAGAGAAATTACAAAGGAGGATTCAAAATCATTTAAAAACGATAATGAATTCGAAGTCAAACCTGAAACGAGCAATAATGACTCCAAATCCAAACTTGATAATGAGCTATAATGAATCTTTCACTTATGATTTCCAAGGGTCTAATTGGAAAATAGTCCCTTAGAAGTTATGCGCCGACAATAACGGGAAGTGTCAAACAAAAGATCATGCTTAGCATAAGAGAGATGTAATGCCCTGGTAATGAATCTCCAAAGAGATTAAACAATTTAGCATGAGGGTTCTCTTTGAGCGGTGATCTTTTGTTTGATACAACTCTTTAACAAAAGAAACACAGAAAGAAGAAAGGTTGTAGATTATGAATGAAAAGTGGGTGATTACAAAGATGCAATATATATATATATATATATGAAAGCTATAAAAAGAGAAAGAAGAGGCTATCAACTCAAATGGATTGGAAGCTATGGCCTATACACCAAACCCATTAGGACTTAGAACAACACAAGTGTAATATTCAAAGCATAAATTAAATAAACACATTAAATAGCCCCCAAACTCCAAAAAACAGTGGCCAAAACCAAAAGAAACAAAGTAGAAAAAGGCAAAGCAAAAAGCTATTGAACAAGGCCTAAAGAAGGGTGGCTAACCCCTCCTCTTTTTGTGACTTTAAATCACATTTTTAAGGTTAAAATAGCTTTATAATCAGTATGAAAATACAAGAAAAAAGAGGAAGAAAAGATAGTTAAAGAGTTCAAAGATTGCCCCTTTAAAGAGAGGATGTTTTTCTTGGTTGATAAACCACAATCTTAACACTCTCTGGGATCTAAAAGTATCTTCAAGAACCTTAGCAAATGCCTCAAGTTTAAGCTTAGAAGGGGTATGTATAGTGTATGTATATTGCAAGAGAAGAGGGAAGTGTGTTGGACAAGTTATAGCTCTTGGCAAAATTTTCTAACCCCAAACCGTGAGAGGGACCTTGTATTTATAGAAAAATAGGTTCTCACATCTGTAGATGTCCCCGAACGCCCCGGGAGGGAAATCCCCCCCATTCGTTTTGGGCTCAGTACAGTTCGGACTCTCAAATTCTCACGGTTCTAAATTTGAACCAAAGAGTCCAAATCCAGCAAATCGTTTTTGAAAACAAATTTTTTGTAAAGAAGTGCCAAACATGGACTGCTTTGCCAGATACAGAGTCGCCACCTAAATATTTTTTATAGGGGAATTTAGGAAACCCTGACTCGTTGCCTAAGGCCACGTGTCCGTCATCCAAAAATCGGCCTCTACTAACCATGATATCTAGTTTTGAAAATGTTATGCGTTCTTATTCCAGTTATTAGCCTAGATTTACTATGTGATGCGCACAGCATACAAGTATAGACTGGATCGCCTGAATTGGAACAAAACATCTTATGTTTGTTTATTTGAAAATGGTCTGATGGTGCTACTCGTAAGTAGGCTAAGACGTGGATTTTCCACCCTCAGGTGGGCTTAGAAAACAAGATGATTTGGCACTCTCAAGTGGGCTTAAAACTCACAATCGATGAGTTATACCAATCCAAATAACCCAACCTTCACCCGCAGGCATTCCGGCAGGTATATCACATAAGTGAATAGCCTCATGGTAAGCATGCTATCATGGCAGTCACTCACACGCATGCAAGGATGCTAAAGCATAAAACTTACCGAGTACTCCAAGCCAAAGAAAGAAGCTATGTTAGAAATTCATCCATGATCCTAAATATGCAGAAATGCTTAATGCAACATATGCAAAATGCAACTATAGTAGCTCGGCTATTCTAAGATGGCATATGATGATGCTACAGCTAACACGTATTCAACTTTGGAATTGAAATACAATGCAGTTAGTATGATGCGCCGAGCCCGCGTGCATGCAAGACAAATGAATGAATGCAAACATGCAAGCATAACCATGCTAATTCAAACATGCCCTAATCTAACCATCATAAGCTGGTAAATAAAAGGGAGAAAGTCGTGGGGCTGGAAGACATACATCACACACACAGACACGCACACTTATTACAATTGTGCCCTCGCTCGGAGGGTCCGAATAAATAATATAGGCCGCCTAATTAACTAACTAACAAGCTAATTAATTACAAAACCAAATGAATAACTAGCTACAACTAATTATTTACATAACTTTAATATTAACAAATTAACTAATAAACAACAAATGAAGAGCAACAAATGAAGATGCTCTAGCTCTGCTCGAAGAACGAAGGTATGCATGCTTGCTTTGGTTCCTCGCCTCGGAACGCCTTCCGGTTGCTCTTTAGAGGCTCTGTTTGCAGGGTGTCTTCCAGTGTTTGTTGCTACAACTTACCAAAACACTACTGGGGAATTCACTAGTGTAGACACCCCATTTTTGACCGTCCTCAAGACTTGGACGTCACCGTTTGAACACTCGGTGATTATCCATGTTTGTGTTCGTTTGGAGTTCCCGGAGGTCTCGGCTCGCGCGCCTTGCCTTAGGATCCCCGAACTCGACCGTTTAGTGTCTGGTTTTGCACCAAACACTTGCATCTTGCCCTTGAGAGGCAGGGTGGGGCTTGTAGACCATCCCCACCCACCACCGGCAGTGGCTAGAGGCCACCGGCCGGTGTTTGCTGCCACCGGCAATTTTTATTGCCGGCCGGCAATTTTTGTTGCCGGTCAGCACTATTTTGTGCCGGTCGGCACTCTTTTTGGCCAAGATGGCATTTTTGGCCGGCCGATAGCTGTTCATCTGCTTTTACATATATTTTTAGACAGCTGTCTTGCTTTTGCATCCCTCCATACACGTGTGTGGAGGGATCTCCCTTGTAAAGCTTGTCTTGTAAGCTTTACAAGACATATAGAGAGAGGCTCTCTCTTGTAACAAAAAGAGAGGACTTAGGTTAGAGACTTGAGAGATTTTGAGAGCAAAAAACAGCCATTGTTGAGCTCTTGTTCTAGGGTTTGAGTTAGATACATTTTCTATCTCTCTTTCCCTCTCATTTGTGCACTAGTTGTTTTGTGTCTTACTATTGCACACAAACACCTAGTGTTTCACCTTCCTTTGGCTCTTGAGGTTCTAAAGGACTGGTTTTGAAGTTTTGGTGTAGGATCCAAGCTAAAGGAGGCCATTGGAGCACCATTTGTGAAGAGGTCTACAAGGGTGAGAACCTAGTCTCATTTTTCCCCATTTTTACATTGATTTTCTACCTATCTTAGAGCTGTTTTTGTGCTTATTGTATAACATAAAAAAGTTCTGTTTTTAAGCCCTCTTTATTGTTTATTAAGAGTGTTTTGTTGTTTGAGGGTAGTGGACCACCCTTAGGCCTTGAAAGGCCTCATTTTGGGCCATTTTGTGCTAGCTCCGGGATTTTGGTGTTGGGGTCTCCTCACGACTGAAATCTTGAGGGATTTTAGTGGTGAAGATGATGCCTTGAAGTCCCAAGAAGGAGAGGGCCACCCCCTCTCCTTGTTGTCCTTGAAAAGGGCATGATTTGGCCTCTTGAGAGAGCATTATGCTTGATTGTGTGTTGAGCATGTTTAGGTTGTTTTTCATGCTTATATATCCATAATATAACATGATTTTAAGTTGGTTTTGGTACTCCATGCATGCTTAGCATAGTTGCCATGTAATGCCTTGTTTATGCCTTAATGTGCCTTAGGTTGTTAGCCTTTATGGGAGCATGTTTTAGGCTTAGTCTTGTGAAGATTATGTGCTTATTTTGCCATGTTTTAGGTTTGTCCATAAGTGTTTGGGTCGATTTTGGCATGCTTGATATAGGTCCTTTGTATTTGGGCTTGTTAGCCTTGAGTATGTGCATGTGTAGCATGACATCTTTGCATCGAATTGGTGATTTGGGGTCCCTCCACATGTTATTTCAGTCGCATTTCCATGCTTGTTTGATTGCCTTGCATGCCTCTTTAATGCTTTGGAAGCTTGTGTAGCAATGCTCCATGTTTTGGTGTCTATGTATGCCTTTGTATTTGAGCCACTTAGATGCCATCTAAGGAGTCCTTTGGCCTTGTTTTGACATGCTAAAAATTTGTTTTAGTAGTTTAATGCATGCCATGTTTGTTGTGATAAACATGCTTCAAAGCTTCATGACTTGCTTCAAGTACTTGGACCATGCTTGCATGCACTTGCTTGTCTTGTTTAATATGACTTGGCATCATTTTATAACATGATTTTAGAGCTCGCGTTGCATGCCAATTGTTCATGATTGCCTCTTTCAAGTCTGCTTGAATGCTGCTTGCTTTGTGCCTAAGTGTTGGGCCTTAACATGTGTATGTGTGCATACATGTTTAGCCTTCGTTTTTGGGCATTATGGCTACTGTTTTGGGCCTTATTAGAGCTGCCTAATCCATGTATAAGTCCATCTTTCCATCTATTTGCATTGCCATATGTATGCTTGTATGCTTGCATAAGTTTGTTGACATGCCATGTTGCATCCTTAGCTTGTATGCCTAGGTTGCATTACATCTTGCATGTATGCCTTGTTCCTTGACTAGTGATAGGAATTGGGCCGTGTTTGATTGATTGGTTTGCATTGCATTTGAAATGAAAGTTGCACACTTGGTCTTTGGGCCATAATGCATGGAAATGCGTGATTGGTGGTCCGAAAATCGAGGCACATGCCCCTTTGAGTCATTATCATGATAAGGGACATGGTTGGTGCATACATGCCTTGAATTGTGCTGCCATGCTTTGTTTTGCCCTCTGTTGCTGTGAGTTGCAGGTTCTGCAGGCTTTCTTTGCCGACCGGCAGTGTAAGGTGCCGGCCGGCAATCAATCCTCTGCCGATGGATTCAGTTTGTGCCGATGGCCACATACCACTGCCGGTGGTAATTCCACTCAGCCGATGGTACTCCCCAGTGTCCAGGGATGTAATCCTGAGGTTTTGACAGCCTCCAGAGGAGTGAAGGAAGGAAAACAGAGGCAGCCTATGCATGGCGGCGCGTTTCCCAAGGCAATTTTCCTGTTTTAATTAATTTATTTAATTTGTTAATTAAATTAATTAATTTGTAATATTAATTAGCTTGCGTAGTTAATTAATTTGTAATATTTATTTGGTCCCTCCGAGCGAGGGCAAATCTGTAATAAGTGTGCGTGGGTGGTGTGTATGTCTTCCAATCCCCACTTCTTTCTTTCCTTTTACTTACCTGCTTTGATGGTTAGTATTAGGGCATGTTTAATTTAGCATACCTTATGCTATGCATGCGTGCATTCATGCATTTGTACTACATGCATTAGGCTCAGTACATCACGCTAACTGCATTTGTACTTCAAATTCTAAACTGAATATGTGATAGTTGTGCATTCTCACATGCCATGTTTAGGATAGCCGAGCCTATTCTAGCAACATGGACTTGGATCATGCATGTTTGCTAACGAGTTCTTTGTTTTGGCACGGAGTACGATGTAAGTATTTCCGCTTTAGCATATTGCATGAGTGTGAATGTTGCCATGACAGCATGCTTAACATGTGGCTAGATGCTTATGTGTTAAACTGTTTTGGATGCCTGTGGGTGAAGGTTGGATTGTCTGAGTTGGAAAAACTCATTGAAATCCGTGTTTTAGCCTACTTGCGAGTAGCAAATTCCAAAGTATTTTCAAAACAAACGGATATGCAATGTTTGTTTACCAAATTAGGCAATCTAGTCTATACTTGTTTGCTGCGCGCATAACATAGTAATTCTAGGCTAACAATTGGTTTAAGAACACATAAAGTTTTCAAAACGGATATCACGGTTAGTAGAGGCCGGTCTTCGGACCGGGCGAAAGGGGGTGCTCATAGCTGACCTTCCCCGATCGTACCCAAGCTCCCGAGCCGAGACAACTCCGGTGATGACGGACATGTGGCCTTCGGCACCGAGTCAGGGTTTCCTAAATTTTCCCATTTTAAAAATATTTAGGTGGCGACTCTGTATCTGGCAAAGCAGTCCATGTTTGGCACTACTTTTTCAAAAAAAAATCTGTTTTCTCAAACGATTTGCCAGATTTGGACTCTTTGGTTCAGATTAAGAACCGTGACACAAGTCGAGTCCGAACTGTAGTAACCCCAAATGAACAGAACGGGACTCATCCTCCCGGGGCGTTCGGGGACGTCTACAACTAGTGGCCTACCGACCATGAAAGGAGAGATGCTGGCCAACAACAGGGCACTGCCGGCCATCAGTGGTGCACTGCCGGCCACTGGTGTGCTGTGACACCAAGCTGCAACAAAGCACAAAATAGAGGAATGGGAGGGTCTCCCAAGGGTATATATGCACTATGCCACCCCAAATCACCTCAAAACATCAAAGGAGAGGCCTAGTCGGATCCACGACCATCAATCACGCATCCCGATGCATGATGGCCAAAGATCCAACTTGTGCAAATCAATATGAAAATGAATGCACAAGTAAAACCTAGAACTCTATCATGAATCATCAAGAGCTTTGGCGACCGAGAATTTAGACACGTTCCATCACTCGGAGTATGAAACGCCCCTCATTCCTCGTGTTTGGATTAACACTTAATCCAAACAATGCAACGCGTAAGGATGGCAAACATGAAATGTGAATAACCTAACAAGGCTAATGACATGCAACAAGCACATAGGCATGATGTGAGGTGACAACCTTGAACAACATGGCAAAATGCAACATGGATATGCAAACATGCAAGGCACGCGAAGGTGGACAAGTATGCAACAACATACAAGATGAAACAAGCATGCAACAACATGGTAAGATGGGCTTACACCAAAGATGGACAGCTCTCAAATAGGTCCAAATCAGTAGCCATAAGTGATGAATTGATGGCATGAAAAGCATGAAATTGCAAGGCAAACATGTATGCCAAGTGGCTCAAGTATTAAGGCACAAAGAGGACAACTCTTAAGCACACTTAAGGAGCAACAAACATGGATGTATGACAATGAGGTAAGCTCTGAACTTTCCTGTAAAGTGACGCCAAATCAAATCAACCATGGAAGCATAGCATGTCATGATGCTCAAAGCTCAAGGTAAGCAAAGGGACTTAAGCCACGGCCATACAAGGCAAGCCCCAAGGGGCCGAGGGGACCTAAAACAGTCCTAGGGTAGGTCCAAACAAGACCAAAACTAAGCTCAAAGCTAGCCAACAAAGGCTAGAACACAAATTCAAAAACACGGAGCATGCAAGGCTTTAAAAAGGCAATGCACTACACCTATTGAAACCAAACATGGCATGACTTGGGCGACATAAAATAGAGTTACATCATGGTATAATAGGACCCAAAATGCACTGAAATGATGAGCCAAAGGCTTAGGCTTAATGGCATGCACAAAAGCTCATTCTTGAGGCATAAAGCACAGGCTCTATAAAGCATTCAAGGCATGTCAAATGCAAGTATATGACAACATTTCATGGACTGAAATAGCATATGGAATGAGGGCAAAGCATGCAATCCTCACATGTATGGCATGGTAGGGGCCTCAAAACCCAAGACTAGCCTAAGCATTTACACTATAGCTATACAAAGCATGAGTGATATGGCCATGGCAGCCCAAAACAGTCCTAGAACACTTCAAAATAAGTATAAAATCAAGTTTGAGTAAAACCAAATTATGCTAGTATGATGAGTCAAAACATCATGCACAAATGGCTAGTAAACAAGATTTGTTCTACACCTATATGGAGCATGCAAAGGATGATCGAACCAACTATGGATAGGGTCATAACATGCCAAATGATGACCAAATATATGCTGAAATGTAAACCAAACAAGCTAAAATGACATGGCATGGCATGGATCATATGAAGCTAGTTTAGGAGATTTACACTACAAGTGCATCATGCAAGCATGGAGTAACAAAACCAACCCAAAACAGGTTCATGCCATGGTAAATAATCACCAAAAACCCATTGAAATGGACTCAACACAAGCTAAGCACACATGCTACTTTGATGAGCTATGGATGGAGTTACACTACACATACTATATGCATGCAAAATATGACCAAACCAGCCATGGACAGGGCCAAGGCAGGTCCTAAAAGTCACAAAAATAGGCCAGAACCAAGCCTCACAAAATACATAGAAGGATGGACCTTTGGAAAGCTAAAAATGCAAGCAAAGAGGAACCAAAAGGGAGGGGGCCACCCCCTTTGATTAAGGACCTCAAAACCACACCTTTACCACTGAAAATTCGCTAGATTTCAGTGGTAGGAAGGCCAAACCAAGGCTAGCTCAGAGGTTCCAAGATATGGCTCAAAACAAAGCCAAACAAAGCATGCAAGAGGGCTACACACCCCTAACAGCAAAATGACCTTAAACAAACTTAAAAATGACTTAAATACAAGAACTTTTTCAGTTATAAGCAAAGCCTAAATCAATATGAAAAGAGGGCTAAAGCAGGGTGCAAGAAAGTGCAAAAATGGGGAAAATACTTACCCTTGAAGACCCTCTTCGAAACCAGCAACTTCAAGGGGTAGAAACTCACTTTCAGACCTCAAGAGGATCTCCCAAGAAGCTTTGTCCAATGGTGGTGGTGTATGTCTAGGTGTTATAGTGTAAAAGTGCAAGGAAATCCAACTCCAAAGCACAAGACACAAACAATATAGAGAGAAAGAGAGGTTTTTTCTTCCAAAGTTGCAAAACCCCTGCCAAAGAGGGTGGTCTCTTGCTTATATAGAGGAATGCAAAGCCAAAGCTTTTTCAAGAAGCTTTACAAGGGCTTCATCCCTCCATACACGTGTATGGAGGGGAGCAAACAAAAAACCAGCTGGCTCAAAAGATTTGGAGGAAAACCAGCTGAGACAGGGGGGTGCCGGCCATCATCAATGGCCGGCAGTGGCTCACTGATGGCCGACAAGGCATCACCAATGGCCGGCAAGAACAAGGAAATGGCCGGCAGTTCCATGCCATGGCCGGCAGTGCACCAAGAAGGTCACTTTGAAAGGACCTAGTCAAGGTCCAAAAAAAGGCAGAAAGGATACAAGGTCCGGGAAGCTCGAACCGGTGACGTTCCGCCGTGACAGTCGAGTAGTTAGCGAGCAATCGAACTAGTTGTTGGGTGTACCTGCAAGCACAACCAAGTCTCGAGGATGGTCAAAAATGGGGTGTCTACAGTTGCCCCTCTTTGACAGAACTCGACAGTCACAAAGTGACGGGAGTGAGTGTCAAAGCCCAGAGATGACCCATTTTTGACAAGGTCGAAGACTCAGACAATCAATCAATATAGGCATGTGGAGATGTGCCCGAAGGCTGGGGCATAACACAAATGGTATGCAAGATGCAATAGCATGACTTATAGTTATGCCAAGAATGCTGTAATGAAGCAAATCATGCAACAATTTTAAGTAGGTGAACAACAGTCCTACATATTCCGACAGGAAGGATGTAAGAAAATTATGCAAGTCTTACCACGTTTCACGCGTAGTGCATATAATACCTGTGTGGCTCGTCTGGTCGTGCCAGCTTTAAATGATCCGTGCATACAATATCGTGCCTGAAAGAGAAACAAAACTTAACAGGTACAATTTTGTTATAAGTGTGCATAACAATGCAATGGAAAGTGTGTGACAACGCAAGTGAGGGGATGCATGACAATGCGGGCGGAAGGGGGTCCATAACAATGCAACGCAGGCGCGCGCATAACAATGCGATTCGAAACGAGCATAACAATACGGGAGGTTGCCTAAACATATGTAAGTAAAGCATACATAGAAACGCATGCAATGTGTAAGCAAGCAAGGTATGAACACATGTAAGTAAAGCATGCGGGATTAATGCAGGCAATGTGTATGGCAGGAATGAACACATGTAAGTAAAGTATGCAGTAACGCATACAATATGTAAACTCCTGTGAGATGCATAAACACATGTAAGTAAAGCATACGTGAAAACGCATGCAATGTGTAAGCAAGCAAGGTATGAACACATGTAAGTAAAGCACACGTCGACACGTATACAATGTGTAACCACCTAAGAATACATATTCACATGTAAGTAAAGCATGCAGTAACACAAGCAATGTATATGGCAGGAATGAACACATGTAAGTAAAGTATGCAGTAACGCATACAATGTGTAACCTCCGGTGAGATGCATAAACACATGTAAGTAAAGCATACGTGGAAACGCATGCAATGTGTAAGCAAGAAAGGTATGAAAACATGTAAGTAAAGCACACATCGAAACGTATACAATGTGTAACCACCTAAGAATACATATACACATGTAAGTAAAGCATGCAGTAACACAAGCAATGTGTATGGCAGGAATGAACACATGTAAGTAAAGTATGCAGTAACGCATACAATATGTAAACTCCTGTGAGATGCATAAACACATGTAAGTAAAGCATACGTGAAAACGCATGCAATGTGTAAGCAAGCAAGGTATGAACACATGTAAGTAAAGCACACGTCGACACGTATACAATGTGTAACCACCTAAGAATACATATTCACATGTAAGTAAAGCATGCAGTAACACAAGCAATGTATATGGCAGGAATGAACACATGTAAGTAAAGTATGCAGTAACGCATACAATGTGTAACCTCCGGTGAGATGCATAAACACATGTAAGTAAAGCATACGTAGAAACGCATGCAATGTGTAAGCAAGAAAGGTATGAACACATGTAAGTAAAGCACACATCGAAACGTATACAATGTGTAACCACCTAAGAATACATATACACATGTAAGTAAAGCATGCAGTAACACAAGCAATGTGTATGGCAGGAATGAACACATGTAAGTAAAGTATGCAGTAACACATACAATATGTAAACTCCTGTGAGATGCATAAACACATGTAAGTAAAGCATACGTGAAAGCGCATGCAATGTGTAAGCAAGCAAGGTATGAACACATGTAAGTAAAGCACACGTCGACACGTATACAATGTGTAACCACCTAAGAATACATATTCACATGTAAGTAAAGCATGCAGTAACACAAGCACTGTGTATGGCAGGAATGGACACATGTAAGTAAAGTATGCAGTAACGCATACAATGTGTAACCTCCGGTGAGATGCATAAACACATGTAAGTAAAGCATACGTGGAAACGCATGCAATGTGTAAGCAAGAAAGGTATGAACACATGTAAGTAAAGCACACATCGAAACGTATACAATGTGTAACCACCTAAGAATACATATACACATGTAAGTAAAGCATGCAGTAACACAAGCAATGTGTATGGCAGGAATGAACACATGTAAGCAAAGTATGCAGTAACGCATACAATGTGTAACCTCCTGTGAGATGCATAAACACATGTAAGTAAAGCATACGTGGAAACGCATGCAATGTGTAAGCAAGCAAGGTATGAACACATGTAAGTGAAGCACACGTCGAAACGTATACAATGTGTAACCACCTAAGAATACATATACACATGTAAGTAAAGCATGCAGTAACGCAAGCAATGTGTATGGGAGGAATGAACACATGTAAGTAAAGTATGCAGTAACGCATACAATGTGTAACCTCATGTGAGATGCATAAACAAATGTAAGTAAAGCATACGTGGAAACGCATGCAATGTGTAAGCAAGCAAGGTATGAACACATGTAAGTAAAGCACACGTCGAAACGTATGCAATGTGTAACCACCTAAGAATACATATACACATGTAAGTAAAGCATGCAGTAACGCAAGCAATGTGTATGGCAAGAATGAACACATGTAAGTAAAGTATGCAGTAACGCATACAATGTGTAACCTCCTGTGAGATGCATAAACACATGTAAGTAAAGCATACGTGGAAACGCATGCAATGTGTAAGCAAGCAAGGTATGAACACATGTAAGTAAAGCACACGTCGAAACGTATACAATGTGTAACCACCTAAGAATACATATACACATGTAAGTAAAGCATGCAGTAACGCAAGCAATGTGTATGGCAGGAATAAACACATGTAAGTAAAGTATGCAGTAACGCATACAATGTGTAACCTCCTGTGAGATGCATAAACACATGTGAGTAAAGCATACGTGGAAATGCATGCAATGTGTAAGCAAACAAGGCATTAACACATGTAAGTAAAGCACACGTCGAAACATAAACAATGTGTAACCACCTAAGAATACAAATACACATGTAAGTAAAGCATGCAGTAACGCAAGCAATGTGTATGGCAGGAATGAACACATGTAAGTAAAGTATGCAGTAACGCATACAATGTGTAACCTCCTGTGAGATGCATAAACACATGTAAGTAAAGCATACGTGGAAACGCATGCAATGTGTAAGCAAGCAAGGTATGAACACATGTAAGTAAAGCACACGTCGAAACGTATACAATGTGTAACCACCTAAGAATACATATACACATGTAAGTAAAGCATGCAGTAACGCAAGCAATGTGTATGGCAGGAATGAACACATGTGAGTAAAGTATGCAGTAACGCATACAATGTGTAACCTCCTGTGAGATGCATAAACACATGTAAGTAAGGCATACGTGGAAACGCATGCAATGTGTAAGCAAGCAAGGTATGAACACATGTAAGTAAAGCATACATCGAAACGTATACAATGTGTAACCACCTAAGAATACATATACACATGTAAGTAAAGCATGCAGTAACGCAAGCAATGTGCATGGCAGGAATGAACACATGTAAGTAAAGTATGCCGTAACGCATACAATGTGTAACCTCCTGTGAGATGCATAAACACATGTAAGTAAAGCATACGTGGAAACGCATGCAATGTGTAAGCAAGCAAGGTATGAACACATGTAAGTAAAGCACACGTCAAAACGTATACAACGTGTAACCACCTAAGAATACATATACACATGTAAGTGAAGCATGCAGTAACGCAAGCAATGTGTATGGCAGGAATGAACACATGTAAGTAAAGTATGCAGTAACGCATACAATGTGTAACCTCCTGTGAGATGCATAAACACATGTAAGTAAAGCATATGTGGAAACGCATGCAATGTGTAAGCAAGCAAGGTATGAACACATGTAAGTAAAGCACACATCGAAACGTATACAATGTGTAACCAGCTAAAAATACATATACACATGTAAGTAAAGCATGCAGTAACGCAAGCAATGTGTATGGAAGGAATGAACATATGTAAGTAAAGTATGCAGTAACGCATACAATGTGTAACCTCCTGTGAGATGCATAAACACATGTAAGTAAAGCATACGTGGAAACGCATGCAATGTGTAAGCAAGCAAGGTATGAACACATGTAAGTAAAGCACACGTCGAAACGTATACAATGTGTAACCACCTAAGAATACATATACACATGTAAGTAAAGCATGCAGTAACGCGAGCAATGTGTATGGCAGGAAATTGTGACAACTCATGCTGAGTAAGTGCATAACGATGTGTGAGAAGGAAATGCATGGCAATGCAAGATAGAGAAAATGCATGACAATGCATTTTAGAAATATGCAAAAACAATGCATGTGAACTAGACGGGTGTTTACTGTAACAGACGAATGCTAATTGACAACAACAGAAGAGGAAAACGCCTAATAAGGACATCTTAAAAAGAGAACTCCGGTTTACCTCCTGGAGGGTTTGGGATGCGTCAAAAGGATACCCCTCGTGCGCCTTGATTGGTGTAAATCACCATATATTGAGGACGTGATTCCCGAGTTCCCACGGAGGCGATTCGAATCAATTCCCAAGCATTCCTCGGGATTGTTGGGGCCCGGGGACACATACCAAGATCAAATAGGCAAATAAAGTTGATATGAGGCTGTTGGTAACTAGGGGCGACTGCCGGCCATCGCCGGCCATCTGAATACACTGCCGGCCATCGACAACAGTCTGCCGGCCATCGATGGGCACCTGCCGGCCATCGGTGGCAAATTCGGGCAAAGAGGGTTTTTAAGCCATGGGTCTTTAAGTAGGCTCAAAACCAACCCATTTCTTCACAAACTCTTCCATAGTAAACAATTTTCTTCCTTCCTAGGTGTGCCTTCTGTCTAGATTCGCGCATTTTTCGCGTTTCCCAGCACCCTATACAACCTTGCATCACTAAGGATTCTTGGTATCCTGCTGTTTGAACCGATCAGAAATTGCATCTGAGGCTTCTTTCATCATTTCCCGCATTCAAGGATCATTTCCCCCGATCTTCTCTCGAGGTTAGTTCACTTTCCCGGGTTTTTCAACTTTTCTTGAATTTTCTCTCTCTTAGGGTTTGAGTTTATTTAAAATTTCAACATTTTGCTCACTTTTGCAAATTTTTGCATCATTCTTTTGCATCCACCTCAGATGGCTGACGATGTGCCTCATGGCGAGGGCTTCCCCACACTTCCTCCAGTAGAGTTTGCGGCAGAGTTTGCGGCTGAGCCAGAGGTTGAGCCTCTGCCGTTACCATTGGACGTACGTCCCTTCGACCCCGCGGTGTACCATCCGGAGACTCACATCATTCCGGTGGCGGGAGGCATCCATGCTTTTACCGATTTTGATGAGGATGTGCCAGACGACCTCTTGTTGAGAGAGCCGATGTCTCACTTATCGGCCATTGTCGTGGAGGGACCACCTCTATTTTTCAGTAGTATGACTTTCGAATACCTGCATTTCTTGCACTGTTTCAATCTGATTGTGTCGCATGCTTTGATCTGATTGTATTTCATACATTGTTGATCTGCACTTGACTGTACTTCACACATCATTGCCCTGTATATACTGCACACAACCGCATCTCATGCGTCACTGTTCTGAATTCGAATGCATTTTTGACACATCACTGCTCTGGATGCAACTGTATTTTCAATACATCGCTGATCTGATCTGAATTGTGTTGATCTGATTTGAACTATGCTGATTTGGTTTGAAACTGTATTTTCAATAGGAGGGATCTCGCTCCTTTCGGGGCTACGGCGCTACGACCGCTCGAGATTGGTACGATGTGCTCCCCGCGGGGGTCCGCCGAATTGTCAACGAGAAAGGCTTTGGTATATTTTGCTGTAGCCTGACGCGGGTTACAGCGAGTCACCCTCTCCTGGGGGCTCTTGTGGAGAGGTGGTGGGGCACCACCAATTCCTTTCATTTTTCCACAGCAGGGGAGATGACCATGACTCCTTTTGATTTTGCTATGATCACCGGTCTAGATGTGGGAGGTGATCCGATTCCCCTAGATCCCGACATGGGGGAGTGGGTGGCTGCATGGGATGTGTTGCTTGGAGCACGTCCACCCCTTGCTCGAGCAGGCATGGTTAGATACTTTTGGTTCGAGGAGCAGTTCCGCAGGGAGGATCCTGAGACCGATGAGGGAGTGGAGCAGTATGCCAGGGGCTTCCTCCTATTCCTTTTTGGTACCACCTTGTTTTCGAACAGGTGGAATACCATGGGCTTGTACTTCTTGAGCGCCCTGGTGGTGCTTCCGCGGGTCCGCTCCTACAACTGGGACGCAGCCGGCCTCACCACTCTTTATGGATACATGAGCTCCACTTCTCGGATGTGTGGGAGATTGATTGGAGGCTACTGGCGAGCTTGGGAGGTGCACAACCTAATTTCCCTTTTTCATTACTTTGCTTAGCATTTGTACATTTTGCTTTGTTCAACATTTGTACTTTTTGTACTCACTATCACACTGTATGCTTTCTGCTTTGCATTTTCTGTACACCATACACTGCACACTGCACACTGGATCTAATGTCCGCTTTTCTAGGCCTGCCCCTGTTATGTACTGCATTCTGCATTCTGCTTTCTGCATTCTTGTTCATACGCTGTACTGATCACATCTGTTCAACAGCTTTGGGTATATGCATACTTCCCAGCACTTGCTCCAGATCTGGTGGAGGAAACTACAGTGACGGTCCCGTTCTCTGATGTATATGACGGTCCGCTCTGTCGTAGGACTCGGGAGGGCTTCATGTTCTTTCGGCAGTACATTGACACGGTTGCGGCAGGCGAGGTAAGTCTATAATAGGATTATTTCAATTAAACCAATGCACCTGCCTTAGTTATTTGACGACTGATCATCTTGCTGATTCTCTTTCTCAGATTACATGGCGACCATGGGAGGTGATTTCGTCAAGACTCCGGGATCGGTATCGCGTTGCCCAGATTATGTCTTAGTACCGTATCCTCTTTGAGGGGCCGATCTGTCGGGCCTGGTTTCTGAGTGAGCGCTTTGTACGTCAAACTTTGGGGTTACCCGCCCCATTTGTGCCGATCTTGCCTCCACCATCGATGAGGGAGACACACATGTTATCCGCCGACCAAGTGATCCAGTTCATGGTAGGGTTGGAGACAAATTACTTCCATGCCGAGGGCAACTACGCGACCTTCATTCAGACGCATCAGATGCCGCCTTTGACTGGTGTCCGAAGGGGAGAGGGAGCAAGGGCTCCAGCTACGAGGGGCAGAGGTGGAGCGACCAGGTCTCGTAGGAGGAGAGGTCCTGAGGAGAGGCAGGGGTCTAGATGGCCAATGTTGCTTGCTACTATGACACTTCGAGGGCGAGCTGGAGATATCTATCAGGTTCCCTTTGCTTCTCCTCCAGCTGGTCACGAGCTTGTCGAAGGTTATGGCTCGACTCCGGTATATACTACACTGTCATCCCTTGTACAGTCATCCGATTCCACTTGACATTCTGCCGAGTACTAATGATTTCAATCATTTTTGCAGGCTCCCATTGAGTATACTCGTCAGTCTCTGGCGATGAGGGCTTCAGTGATAGGGATGTTACAGACGAGCATGGACCTACTCAGTATCTACAGCATTCCAGTAAGTTCGCTCAAACTGCACTTCGTGCCATGAAGTCTTTTCTTCACACACCATCATTTGTACAGCTTACACACTGCATTGATCTGATACATTGTTCCCATACACCACTCACGGCATACATTCACCGCAAATCACTGTTCACAGTACATCATTTTTTTTTTTTTTTGCATCTGATACATTTTGATTACTAATGCATTTTGGTGGATTGTCCCTCCTTCAGATTCCATTCTTGCCGCCAGGCCCATCAGGTGTTCCAGCAGGAGCAGGGGTGGGCCCTTCAGCACCTCCTCAAGCAGCAGAGGGAGCAGGACGAGGGACTAGTTCACAGGGGCCTGCCCCTGATGATGATCAGTCTGACAAGGAGGTGATGAGTCCGCAATCAGATTCAGAGTCGGATGCTGACGGTGGAGGTCCTGGACCTTCGTCCAGGAAGAAGACCAAGACGGATTCCCGCACTTGAGGCCACTGGCACTGATCCAGACATTTTGCTACTTCAGATGCTGATCCTCATTTGTTTTATTTTCCTTTTTACTAGTACTTTTGCACATTGTACTATGTTAGGCAGATTTGGTTTAAAGCCAATCTCTTTTGTGAAAAGAAACTATGACGGAATGAAAACTGCCTTTTTGTTGAAAAATTGTTTTGTTTGTACATGCATCGGATCGCATCGCATTACTTTACACAACAATGTAAATGAAATCGAAGTTTTTTTTTTGAAAACCAAACGCTTAAATTGCACTAATCAGGTAGTGAATTGACTAATAACAAAACAACTCGATAAACAAAACAAAGCCTAGCAAGTTACAACTCGATAAGTAAATTGCAACAACTCGATAAATGAAAGGAAGATAATTACAACCTAACACAGAAAAATAAAATAATACGCCTTAAACGAGACACGACAAAGTCCAACAGGACAAAACAAGACCTTGAAAGACACAAGGGATAGGACTCCACTGCAACGGACAACTGGGTCTTCAGCGAGGGAGCCAATGAGCAAGAGGGAAGTACTGCCGGCCATCAATGGAGCCCTGCCGGCCACTGATGAGCCACTGCCAGCCATCAATGGCAGACTCTCCGAAATGACGACATCTGTCGTCCATTCACTTCCTTATCTTCTATATGAGTTCCAACTTCGGGATTCTCTTCGTTTCAGCTCAAATTTGCACCAAATGGAAGCACTCCTTGCCCAAAACCTCACAAATTGGATTGCTTCTCTAGATGGCTCGAAAAAGTTGAACTTCCGAGGCTTCGGCTTGAATGCACTATTCACGCTGGGCCGTACTCCGCTGCACCTTCCTTTCCTCCATGCCGCGATAAGGTTTTGGAATCCGGTAACACATGTCTTTAGCTTTAGCGGGAAGAGATGTGTCCTACCTTCGAGGATTTCCAAGCTTTCATGGAATCCGAGTGTAACGAGGAAATCTTGCCTCAACTCCGATTTGGCCACGTCCAAGCCCTAGGACAAATGTGCGGCCTCACTTTGCATGATGCTCGATCATTGATTCACGATGGGGAGCTGGACATCCCAAGCTTGGTTTGTTGGTTTTCTGATGCTGGCGACCGCGACGACCATTATCGACAGGGCCATTGACAACACGCACTTTGCCTATGCTTGCTATCTCATTTCTTGTTTGCCCCAGGCTCTGGAGGATTCAGTGTCCGGTTGATCGAGATTGTCCAAGGCTTGAAGGTGGAAAGAGCTGCGTTGCCATGACTCTGGCTGAGACATTGATGGGCTTAGACGCCTTCTATCATCGAGAGACGACCAAATTTGCGGGGAGTCCACTACTACTGCAGGTAATGTTTCCCACCCAATCTTACATATGTATTGCTCACATCACTCGACCCTCAGGCTTGGTTTTTCTCGCAAAGCCCTTTTCTTACTTTTCTATCATCATACATCTCTCTATTCTTTATTCTCTCATTTTTCAATCCCTCCCCAGGTGTGGTTGATGGACAAGTTACAGAGTGTGGATTCTTGCCCCGCATACTCAGCTCGCGGCTACTTTTTCCAACAACGCCTGGTCGATGCCCTTGATGAGAGGTGGTGGTTTAACTAGATGTGTAATTTGTCTGCAAACTGCATTGCTTGGTGCTGCCCTTGGCTCAATCTGCCGGCAATGAGCTACAACATGGCCCGTCAACCTGGGATTCAATTGATTGGCATGACACACTATGTCTTCTATTTTCCATTTCGGTTCCAACGCCAATTCGGACATTATCAGACATGTCTGCCAGAGGGGATAGAGTATCCTGCCGCATTCCCGGTTCAAGGCGCACAGCTTGCCCGGTATGCCACAGCATAGAGGACTAGAGAGCTCCTGGCCCCTGCTCCCACTTTCAGTTGCACTTTGTCTAATGAGTGCTTGGATTGGCTCAATGAAGAGGCACAGGAAGGGCCCACTTTGGTATCAGAGGCTTCGACCAGCTCTGGGAGGGGGTGCAGGAACACCTGACGTAGCTATGCCCCGGATTTATTGCTTTATTCGTACTTTCAAGTTTTCTTTATGATTGTAGTAAAAAGCAACTTCAATTTGTATGCAAGAGTAGGAGAACTCTATATTGAATGAAATTGAAGGTTGTGGGTACTGAAAATTTTCCGCTTTGGTCTAAAAATGGTCTAAGTTGTAAAAAGATTAATTTTGAACAAAGTCAACTTTTATTAAAACTTTTCAAAGCCATTTTCGATATGGATCAGAACTGGACACGCCTGACATCTGTCACTGCGATGCACAACCTTAGATCCTAGCAACTAGAAAGTTGCCCCTAGTCTGAATAGTACCGCAGCACTGCGCAGCAACGAAAAGTTGCCCCTAGTCTGAAGAGCACTGCACCAAAGATCATAACCGAACTCTTGAATGCTGAATAGACGAAGATGGCTGAGATGATCAAATGGACTAAGTTGATCGGGGAAAATTTTATGGCTGAACTTCAGGATGAAGTTGCCTACGTATCCCAAAGATGGGAATCAAGCCTTATGTAGTTTAGGCTAAGGTACACTCGGGTATTAACCTCTCCTTTTGTGCTCTAACTTTTGCCAAGGCCGCCCTTTACGGGTTTTCAACCTTGCGAGCTCAGTTTTTATATTTTCCAATTTTCGGTGCTGTAACTTTTGCCTAGGTCGCCCTTTCGGGTTTTCGGCCTAGCGAGCCTCTCAGGGGTAATATTTCTTCAACTTGTCCATATTGATCGATTGTGAAAACTCTAGGCCATCTAGGTCCATCAGAACCACAGCTCCACCTGACCAGATGGACTTGATGATGTAGGGAAGTCCAATTGGGTCTGAACTTGCTCCTAGGATCATGGATGGGAGCTCGGTTGTCCTTGAGCACCAAATCTCCTTCTTTTAGATTCCTGGACATAACTTTCTTGTTAAAAGCCCTGGCAATTCTGCGCTGATAGCCTTGAACATGGTGCAGTGCTTTCAGCCTGCGTTCGTCAAAAAGCATAAGTTCTTCACATCTGCTCTGTTGCCAATCTGCTTCGGCTATTTGACTCTCGGCCAGTACTCGCAATGATGGAACCTCAATCTCAATAGGTAGAACGGCCTCCATCCCATAAACTAATGAATACGGAGTCGCCCCAGTAGAAGTTCTAATTGAAGTCCGGTACCTCCACAGAGCAAACGATAGCTTGTCTGGCCAATCCCGGTAAGTTTCCACCATCTTCTGCAATATGTGCTTGATGTTCTTGTTGGCGGCCTCAACCGCTCCATTGGTTTGCGGCCGGTATGTGGATGACTTATGAAAAGCCACATTATATTTTTCCAACAAATCAATTACTTCCTTTTTGAAGTGGGAACCATTATCTGAAATGACTTCGTTTGGGACCCCATAACGACAAATGATATTGTTTCTGATGAATTTTGCAACATGCGACGCCTTCAACACCGCACAGGATTGGGCCTCAACCCACTTTGTGAAATAATCTATCGCGACTAGGATGAACTTATGCCCATTCGACCCCTTTGGAGTGACAGCCCCAATCACATCGATTCCCCAAACTGAAAATGGCCATGGCGAAGTCATATTGTACAGCTCCGACGGCGGAATATTCATACGGTTTGCATGGATCTGACACATGTGGCATCGCCGAACAAAGCTGATACAATCCTCCTCCATGGTGGACTAATAGTAACCTTGTCTGAGGATTTTCCGTGCCAGCATTACCCCGTTCATATGCGCACTGCATTCCCCTCCATGGATTGCCTCCATCAGTCGTTTTGATTCTTCGGCTTCAACGCACAGCTTATGCATTCCCAGATGACCTCTCTTGTACAATTTACCTCCACAGATGATGAACTGAACGACCATTCTTCTGACTGCCCTTTTATCCTTGGCATTTGCCCCTGGTGGATACGACTCTTTCTCCAAGAAATTCCAAATATCATAATACCAGGGGTTCTCATCCTGAACCTCATCTATAGCAGTAATTGACTCGTAAACCGACACAAATTTCTAGCTGATAATGGCTGGACGCATCCGGACTCCAAACGGGATGTCTATCATGGAAGATAGAGTTGCTAGTGAATCTGCGAACCTATTGTTCTCTCTTAGTAAATGAGTAAAGTTTAGCTTGTCAAACCGAGGAATCAGCAGATCCAAGGTTTGGTGATACATTATCATCTTTTCTTCTTTGACTTTCCAGTCTCCTTTTGCTTGAGACACAACAAGATTCGAGTCCCCGATGACGTCCAACCGTTTTGCCCCTAGTTCCAGAGCTGCTTCTAGACCAGCAATGCATACCTCATATTCTGCTTCACTGTTCGAGACTTTGAACCAGAGTTTGAAGGCCAGAGGGATACAGGAATTGTCGGGTGCAATCAGCAACACTCCTATCCCATGCCCGTACTGGTTGAACGCTCCGTCGAAATACATCGTCCAAAACTCGTCGTCGATATGCAAAATGGCCTCATCTGGGAATAAGTACTCAACTGCTTCACCCCCTTCCACTGGATGATCGACTAAGAATTCTGCTACTGCTCTTCCCTTGACTGACTTGCGCGTCACATGTTTCAGATCGAATTCGGAAAGCAACAACAACCAACGAGCTAGCCTACCCGTAAGTGCTAGTTTCTCGGTGAGATATTTGATGGGATCTAGACGTGAAACCAACATTACGGAGTGAGCTAACAGGTAGTGCTGCAACTTCCTGGTAGCCCATACCAAGGTTAAGCAAGCCTTCTCCAATGGTGTGTAGCGGGTCCCATACTCTAGCATCTTCTTGCTCAGATAGTTGATGGCCCTCTCCACTTTGCCCTCTGATTCCTCCGTGAGCAAGCAGCCCATTGTGGTCTCAGTTACTGAAAGGTACAATATCAACGGTCTCCCCGGCTCTGGTGGTGACAACACGGGTGGGTTCTGTAAATACTCCTTGATCTGTTCAAAAGCAGCTTGGCATCGGCCGTCCCACTGGAATTTCTTTCCCTTCTTCAGGAGACCAAAAAGTGGTTCACAAGTCAAGGTTAATTTTGAGATAAACCGTCTTATGACTTGCACTTTACCCAGAAAGCCTCGCACCTCCTTTTCAGTCCTTGGTGGTGGCATTTCTAAGATGGCCTTGATTTTGGAAGGGTCGACTTCGATACCTCTCTGTGTAATGAGGAACCCCAGCATTTTCCCTGCTGTAACACCAAACGAACACTTCTGAGGATTCAGCCGCAACCAAAATTCTCTGATCCTTTGAAAGAACTTTTGCAAGGCGGTGTAGTGGCCCTTTCATTCCTTGGATTTGACAATCATGTCGTCTACATACACCTCAACCTCTTTGTGGATCATGTCGTGCAATATTGTGGTCGCGGCTCGTTGATATGTAGCTCCAGCGTTCTTCAGCCCAAATGGCGTTACCCTGTAGCAATAAGTCCCCCACGGGGTGGTGAATGCAATCTTTTCTCGGTCTTAGGTGCCATCACTATCTGATTGTAGCCCGAAAAGCCATCCATGAACGAAAGCAAAGCATGCCCCGCCGTGAAGTCCACTAACTCATCGATATGCGGCAAAGGGAAGTCGTCCTTCGGACTGGCTCTGTTCAAGTCCCTGAAATCCATGCATACCCAGATCCTGCCATCCTTCTTCGGCACTAGAATAATGTTGGCCAACCAAGTCGGGTATTCGGATACCAGTAGGAAACCTGCGTCGATTTGCTTGGTGACCTCTTCCTTAATCTTGAGAGCCCAGTCCGGGCGGATCCTTCTGAGTTTTTGTTTAACGGGTCGGGCCTTGGGGTCAAGAGGGATCCGGTGCTGTACGATCTCAAGATCGATTCTGACATTCACAGTAGTGATTTTATCCATTAAGGGTTTAACAAATCTTTCCTGCTCTTGTTCAATTAAGCGTTGCAAAACCGGAGGAATTTCTTCCTCGTCGTTTTCATCAAAATTTTGAAAGTCTGAGTTAATGCAATAAATCAAGGGCACAGAAAAGTACTCAGAAACCACAGCCACATCATTCTCATTAAGCACACCCAAATCATCCAATTCTTCAGTTACAACAGACTCAAAAGAGAAAGAAAATGATGACCTGGACAGGACTGTGGCATCCGGGTTATCACCTCCAGGAATACCGAACTCAGACTCAGTTGAGCTGGAACCTGATTCCAACTCACAAGACTCGGTGGAATCAGATTCCGGCTCATTACCTGGCCCGGTGCTGCTTGAAAAAAATCCCTCTTCATACTGCCAAATGAGAGAGGGTGCGATAGATGCATCCAAAATGTTTGCTGGTAGGCCCGCAGCTGCTCCATTCCCGATCACGCATACCGAGAAGTTATCCCCCAAGCACTTCTGTTCGATCAGAGGATCTGAACGTAGACACGCCAGCGCTACCCCCATTTCACTTTCGGCGTCCTTAGACTCCACTTTCTTGCTCTGCTCAACCTCAGCTAATGGGTCTGTCTGCTCTTCGGCAACATCATCCCCGGATAACTGCAGGTCGAAGAAGATCTCAAACCCCGGCACGCACTTCCTTTTCGCGTTCAACCATGTCTTTGGGAAGCCACAAAACGGAAAGTCCTCCCCCTCCGAGACGAAGCATCCGTTTAGGGTACCCTGAATGGGCCGGTGCATTAAGTTAAAAGGCTTCCCCGCCTTCTTCGCTCTGGCTCTCCCAGCCATCTCTTTACCCTTCCTTATCCAATCCTCTTTGGTGGGCAGATAACCCAAGCCAAAGGTATGTGGGTTATGTGGCACCTCGGCCAATGCTGCGACGCCCTTCCGGCCGCTCTTTCCCAATCCTATCCCGGGGATGTGTTGAAGCTTGTTCATGAGGTATACTGATTGAGCACTGACATACACCCCCTCATTAATAGCTAAGATGTTCTGCACGACCCGGGCCTTAGCTAGGGTAAAACCGGATAAGAACACATCCTCCATACCGTGCTCAATTTCCAAAACTGGCGTAGATACTTCCGGCGGTGGATGGATCGATGAATTCCCAAAAACAATGGCTACTCCCTTTCCATGGCGGTATTTCACCATTTGATGCAAGGTAGAAGAACTTGCCTTCATTTGATGCTGCCATGGCCGCCCCAAGAGTAGATTGAAAGTGGCGGGAACCTCTAGGACGTGAAAGTCAATTTCATGCTGCCCCGGCCCAACCTTGGTCTGAATTTTCACTGTCCCCATGACTTCTCCGCTTGTGTTGTCGTATGCCCGAATTACCTGGGCTATTGGCACAAAGTCCGCGGTCTTCAAACCGATTGCATAGGCAGTCCTTACTGGACACACATTGATGGCGGACCCTGTGTCAACAAGCACCACGGTTATCCATTTGTTTCTGCACTCCACGAAGATGTAGAGTGGCTTGTTATGATTTGCACCCTCAGGTGGCAGTTCTTTGTCAGAAAAGGTCAATATCGGGATAGCTCCTCCCAGAAAAACTAAGCCCACCAGCTGCTCGGGCGTGGTGTCTATTGAGAGCTTGGCCTTGTCCATGGCCGATAAGACGGCTTGTCGATGCACTCGCGATGCCATAAGCAGTCCCCAGATGAAGATGTCTGCTTGTATCCTTTTCAACTGCTTCAGTACAGCCTCTTCTTCGAGTTGCTTCTCTTTCTACTTCTCCGCCTCCTTATCTTTCCCAGATGCCTCTGGCTGGCCTAGGTGCGGGGGTTTGAAATACCGCCCGCTCCTGGTCATATGATCGACTTCGCCGATATACCAGGTATCATCTGGCTGATTGCTCCCCCAATCCTCATCTGTGTGGGCAAGACATAAATCATCGTCCTCCCACCACATTCCATCGGTAGCCAACAAACACTTGTCTGGCTCCAGTACAATTCCATCCACAGTACTCTTCGTCCACATGCTCGCAGCATTCTCTATCCTCGTGCACACAGCACTTTCGGTCCCCTCAGGGCCCTTAGCTTTCCTGGTTCTCTCAGAGTCCTCAAACCTTTCTTGTTCCAACTGTGTCAGTACAGCTGGCTGTTTAAAAATTTTCGCATTTACAATGCCCAAACCTCGAGCGAAATTCTTAGCACCGGAGCTCTCCGGCGATTCATTCTGATTTCCGGCCCTTCCAACCATAACTGATATTCTTGCCCCTGCCGGGCCCTGTTCCAACTGAGCTTCGTCAACAATGTCTGGCAGGTCATCAAGCCACCCGGTGACCTCTGCTGACTCCTCAAAATCTGGCCAATTGACTACCATGCCCTCTAGCTCTTGTTCATTGAAAAATTGGAGGTTAGCAAAGTCCTCTTCCACAGCTACCAGGTCATCTATCCTCTGACCAGATTCATCCACTTGTATCATACAAAGCTCTACCCCCGTCGGCGATTCAAAGTTCGGCCCAACTTGGCCCACTGATAGGATGTAGTCGCTCGGACTGTATAAAAAACTCTCAGATTCGTCAGATCCTGGCTCGACAATCCCATTTTCCCTTGGAATCTCCCCCGTTCTGTCTTCGACAGCCACCACCAATGGTTCGGGTTGGGCTCTGGAGATGTCCAACATGCACAAGTTAGTGCAGTCAGGAAGGAGCACCTCCGGCTTGGGTAGGTGGGTTGGGGTAATATATATGCTGGGATCGTAAGACACTACCCCAGTCTGGATAAAGTTGATTCTTTTGGGAGGTGGAGCTTGGTTGTGCGGTGGGAGAGGGTTTGTTGTGACATTGGGCTTTTCTGGAGGCACAATCACCTGCTTGTCAATGAGATCTTGAATCTCATGACGCAATCTAAAACACTGGTCAGTGTCGTGACCATGTTGTTGGTGATACGCACAGTATTTGGCATGATTATGGGAAGGGGAAAGTTTTTCTGGCAATGGCCTCGGCTCTAGGGGCCTTAGGTGCCCTTTCCTGAGTAATACCCCTAGAGCCTTGGACAAGGGCATGTATAAAGGCGTGAAGGTTCTTTGGCCTCTGGGTTGGAATCGGGTGGTTTGTGTGTTGCTTCCGGATGCGCCGGAGAAAGGTGTAGCTGCCATGGGTCTTGGAGGAAGAAGGGTGGTGACCTTGCTTACTTCTGAAGCTCTAGCATTTGCGGCATTGCTGGTGCCTGTGTTGTTGTTGCGATTGAAGGTTCTTCGGGGTTGCTCTTTATCTTGGTCAATCAGACCTTGTTTCATAGCATCCTCTATTTGTACCCCCATCTCGTGCAAATCTGAAAAGGTAAGAAAGGGGAGCACAATCATTTTCTGCATCAGTTTTGGTTGGAGATTGCGCACAATCATCCGGATTTGATCTTTATCTGTGGGCCTTAGGGTCATCATAGAGGCCTTCGCCCTCCAACGGGCCACAAAATCCGAAAAGCTTTCCTTAGGCTCCTGCCTTGTTGTCTCGAGATCACGGGTTATAATCTCGATTTGAGTGTTATAGGAGTACTGTGCAATGAAAGCCTCGGCCATCTCGTCCCAGTTCCGCTTAACATCATCTTCTAGTTTTGCATACCAGATAGCGGCCACCCCTGACAAGGTCCGGCCGAATAGTGAAAGCTTCTGTGGTCTGGTGAGGCCCATCGGTCGCAGTATATCTGAGAACAACCGAAGATGGACCATGGGATCCCTGGATCCGTCAAAGCGGTTGATTTATGGCATTTTGAACCTATCCGGCAGCATCATAGCCACATCGGTATATCCGTCCTCGATGTCTGGTATAGACTTCACCCCCTGGGATTTCTTGAACAACTTCTCGAGCTTGCTTAATTTCAATGCCGTGTGGTCTACCTCGAACTCAAATGGAGAGTCCGGTTGATTGACAGGCGTAGGTGCCTTGGTTAACTGTGGTAGAATCGGGGGCGGAGTCGGCCCTGTCGGGATGTCCGTATCTCCCTGGACATTTGGTACCTCTTCGGGTGGCGGAACTCCTGGTGGGAGAGGAGCTGGGTGTGAAGCAGATGCCCCGGTTTGTTGTTGCAGCCTGGCAATTAACTCTGCCTGTTGGGCCATGATCTCAGCCTGTTGTTTAGAAAATTCATCTCGACGAACAGCATCCTGCTGCATGGCTCTCATGGTGTCCTGCATCTGACGCATCATTTCCTCAACTCCTGTCGTTCTGGCCATACTGCCTTGATCTCTCTGAAATATCGGAAGGTCTAACTCTAGAGTAACCTCAGGAAGCTCAACCTGACTATTCAAAGTCCACCGATCTGGCAATCTCTGCTCGGATGCACTGCGTCTTCTCGGCCTCCGTCTGATAACCGGGAGTAGAGAGTGGAACACTGGTTGTCCGTCGACCAGATCCTTAGATCGATTGAGTCGGCGACCTCTTGTCCAGAGCGCTTGGGGAATATCTGCTTGGTCTGGAGCAATTGTGCTAAACTACCTAGCAAAAAGATAAATAAAGCAATAATAAGGGAATAAACGAGCAGACAAACGGACAGCATAACAGCGTAAATAAACACAACATACACTCGGGTATAATTAACACGCAATTGATACACCATTCTCAAAGACTGATCAGTATTCCGAAATCACTGTCCCCGAAGCTGAATCTGATACCCGCAGATAGCTGATTCCGAAAATACCAAACTGGTGCCCGCAGGCCTGATACCTAAACTTGTAAACTGATACATGCATTCGTATAGAGACGCACTCTAAAAACACATAACAAACAAGTGAGAGCCAAAACACCCCTATGTTGGGGTAAGGTTTCCCTGTCCTATTTTGTCAGGAGCTAGGGTTTCACTACGCACGCAGCGGTTTCAAACAACCTATAAACGAGTAAGCAACCTATCCTAGTTTGGAATGGTCACTGTGGATTCCGAATATGCACCAGGTCGAATGGTAAAAAGGGGTGCCCCCGTAAAATCGGGGTTTGTGTTCTCGTCGTGGCAGAGCCCGCAACCGGTCAGCCTTATGGTACACTTCTCGAAGCGAGCCTCCAGCAAACCGTTCAGGAATAGCATACGGCAAACACGGTGTCCTAGGCGCACCAATCCAAATGCAATACAAAGAAACACATAAGTGTAATCAAAACAAGATATCATGAGTTCGAATCAAGTTTTCTAATCCAGCAGAGTCGCCAGAAACTGTAGACATCCCCGAACGCCTCGGGAGGGAAATCTCCCCCGTTCGTTTTGGGCTCACTACAGTTCGGACTCTCAAATTGTCGCGGTTCTAAATCTGAACCAAAGAGTCCAAATCCGGCAAATTGTTTTTGAAAACAGATTTTTTGTAAAAAAGTGCCAAACATGGATTGCTTTGCCAGATACAGAGTCACCACCTAAATATTTTTTATGGGGGAATTTAGAAAACCCTGACTCGTTGCCTAAGGCCACGTGTCTGTCATCACCAAAGTTGCCTCGGCTCGGGAACTTGAGTACGATTGGGGAAGGTCAGCTATGAGCACCCCCGCTCGCCCAATCCGAAGATCGGCCTCTACTAACCATGATATCTAGTTTTGAAAACGTTATGCGTTCTAATTCCGGTTATTAGCCTAGATTTACTATGTGATACGCACAGCATACAAGTATAGACTGGATCGCCTGAATTGGAACAAAACATCTCATGTTTGTTTATTTGAAAATGGTTTGATGGTGCTACTCGTAAGTAGGCTAAGACGTGGATTTGCCAACCTCAGGTGGGCTTAGAAAACAAGATGATTTGCCACTCTCAAGTGGGCTTAAAACTCACAATCGATGAGTTGTTCCAATCCAAATAACCTAACCTTCACCCGCAGGCATTCCGACAGGTATATCACATAAGCAAATAGCCTCATGGTAAGCATGCTATCATGGCAGTCACTCACACGCATGCAAGCATGCTAAAGCATAAAACTTACCGAGTACTCCAAGCCAAAGAAAGAAGATATGTTAGAAATTCATGCATGATCCTAAATATACAGAAATGCTTAATGCAACACATGCAAAATGCAACTATAGTAGGCTCGGCTATTCTAAGATGGCATATGATGATGCTACAGCTAACACGTATTCAACTTTAGAATTGAAATACAATGCAGTTAGTATGATGCGCCGAGCCCGGTGCATGCAAGACAGATGAATGAATGCAAACATGCAAGCATAAGTATGCTAATTGAAACATGCCCTAATCTAACCATCATAGGCTGGTAAATAAAATGGAGAAAGACGTGGGGTTGGAAGACATACATCACACACACACACACGCATACTTATTACAATTGTGCCCTCGCTCGGAGGGTTCGAATAAATAATACAGGCCGCCTAATTAACTAACTAACAAGCTAATTAATTACAAAACCAAATGAATAACTAGCTACAACTAATTATTTACACAACTTTAATTAATTAACAAATTAACTAATAAACAACAAATGAAGAGCAACAAATGAAGATGCTCCAGCTCGGTTTGAAGAAGGAAGGTATGCATGCTTGCTTTGGTTCCTCGCCTTGGAACGCCTTCCGGTTGCTCTTTAGAGGCTCTGTTTGCAGGGTGTCTTCTAGTGTTTGTTGCTGCAACTTACCAAAATACTGCTGGGAAATTCACCAGTGGCCTGCCGGCCATGAAAGGAGAGATGCTGGCCAACAACAGGGCACTGCCGGCCAAGGGTGTGACACTGCCGGCCATCAGTGGTGCACTGCCGGCCACTGGTGTGCTATGACACCAAGCTGCAACAAAGCACAAAATAGAGGAATGGGAGGGTCTCCCAAGGGTATATACGCACTATGCCACCCCAAATCACCTCAAAACATCAAGGAAGAGGCCAAGTTGGATCGACGACCATCAATCACGCATCCCGATGCATGATGGCCAAAGATCCAACTTGTGCAAATCAATATGAAAATGAATGCACAAATAAAGCAAGTAAAGCCTAGAACTCTATCCTGAATCATCTAGAGCTTTGGCGACCGAGAATTTAGACACGTTCCATCACTCGGAGTATGAAACGCCCCTTGTTCCTCGTGTTTGGATTAACACTTAATCCAAACAATGCAACGCGTAAGGATGGCAAACATGCAATGTGAATAACCTAACAAGGCTAATGACATGCAACAAGCACATAGGCATGATGTGAGGAGACAACCTTGAACAACATGGCAAAATGCAACATGGATATGCAAACATGCAAGGCACGCAAAGGTGGACAAGTATGCAACAACATACAAGATTAAACAAGCATGCGACAACATGGTAAGATGGGCTTACACCAAAGATGGACAGCTCTCAAATAGGTCCAAATCAGTAGCCATAAGTGATGAATTGATGGCATGAAAAGCATGAAATGGCAAGGCAAACATGTATGCCAAGTGGCTCAAGTTTTAAGGCACAAAGAGGACAACTCTTAAGCACACTTAAGGAGCAACAAACACGGATGTATGACAATGAGGTAAGCTCTGAAATTTCCTGTAAAGTGATGCCAAATCAAATCAACCATGCAAGCATAGCATGTCATGATGCTCAAAGCTCAAGGTAAGCAAAGGCACTTAAGCCACGGCCATACAAGGCAAGCCCCAAGGGGCCGAGGGGGCCTAAAACAGTCCTAGGGTAGGTCCAAACAAGACCAAAACTAAGCTCAAAGCTAGCCAACAAAGGCTAGAACACAAAGCCAAAAACACAGAGCATGCAAGGCTTTAAAGAGGCAATGCACTACACCTATTGAAACCAAACATGACATGACTTGGGCGACATAAAACAGAGTTACATCATGGTATAATAGGACCCAAAATTCACTGAAATGATGAGCCAAAGGCTTAGGCTTAATGGCATGCACAAAAGCTCATTCTTGAGGCAAAAAGCACAAGCTCTATAAAGCATTCAAGGCATGTCAAATGCAAGTGTATGACAACATTTCATGGACTGAAATAGCATATGGAATGAGGGCAAAGCATGCAAACAACACATGTATGGCATGGTAGGGGCCTCAAAACCCAAGACTAGCCTAAGCATTTACACTATAGCTATACAAAGCACGAGTGAAATGGCCATGGCAGCCCAAAACAGTCCTAGAACACTTCAAAATAAGCACAAAATCAAGTTTGAGTAAAGCCAAAATATGCTAGTATGATGAGTCAAAACATCATGCACAAATGCTAGTAAACAAGATTTGTTCTACACCTATATGGAGCATGCAAAGGATGATCGAACCAACTATGGATAGGGTCATAACATGCCAAATGATGACCAAATATATGCTGAAATGTAAACCAAACAAGCTAAAATGACATTGCATGGCATGGATCATATGAAGCTAGTTTAGGAGATTTACACTACAAGTGCATCATGCAAGCATGGAGTAACAAAACCAACGAAAAACACGTTCATGGCATGGTAAAACATCACCAAAAACCCACTGAAATGGACTCAACACAAGCTAAGCACACATGCTACTTTGATGAGCTATGGATGGAGTTACACTACACATACTATATGCATGCAAAATATGACCAAACCAGCCATGGACAGGGCCAAGGTAGCTCCTAAAAGTCACAAAAATAGGCCTAAACCAAGCCTCAAAAATACATAGAAGGATGGTCCTTTGGAAGGCCAAAAATGCAAGCAAAGAGGAACCAAACGAGAGGGGGCCACCCCCTCTAATTAAGGACCTCAAAACCACACCTTTACCACTGAAAATCTGCTGGATTTCAGTGGTAGGAAGGCCAAACCAAGGCTAGCTCGGAGGTTCCAAGATATGGCTTAAAACAAAGCCAAACAAAGCATGCAAGATGGCTACACACCCCTAACAGCAAAATGACCTTAAACAAACATAAAAATGACTTAAATACAAGAATTTTTTCAGTTATAAGCAAAGCCTAAATCAAAATGCAAAGAGGGCTAAAGCAAGGGGCAAGAAAGTGCAAAAATGGGGAAAATACTTACCCTTGAAGACCCTCTTCAAAACCAGCAACTTCAGGGGGTAGAAACTCACTTTCAAACATCAAGAAGACCTCCCAAGAAGCTTTGTCCAATGGTGGTGGTGTATATCTAGGTGTTGTAGTGTAAAAGTGCAAGGAAATCCAACTCCAAAGCACAAGACACAAACAAAATAGAGAGAAAGAGAGGTTTTTTCTTCCAAAGTTGCAGAACCCCTGCCAAAGAGGGAGGTCTCTTGCTTATATAGAGGAATGCAAAGCCAAAGCTTCTTCAAGAAGCTTTATAAGGGCTTCATCCCTCCATACACGTGTATGGAGGGGAGCAAACAAAAAACCAGCTGGCTCAAAAGATCTGGAGGAAAACCAGCTGAGACAAAGGAGGGTGCTGGCCATCATTAATGGCTGGCAGTGGCTCACTGATGGCCGGCAGGGCATCACCAATGGCCGGCAGTTCCATTCCATGGCCGGCAGTGCACCAAGAAGGTCACTTTGAAAGGACCTAGTCAAGGTCCAAAAAAAGGTAGAAAGGATACAGGGTCCGGGTAGTTCGAACCGGTGACGTTCCGCCGCAACAGTCGAGTACTCAGTGAGCAATCAAACTAGTTGTTGGGTGTACCTGCAAGCACAACCAAGTCTCGAGGACGATCAAAAATGGGGTGTCTACAACATCAGAAATATCAACAAAGAGAGAGCTGGTGCAAAGCATGCACACAGGGACAGCTTGCGCCAAACATGGCAGGCCAGCAATGAAGGGGTACGACCGGCTACTTGAAAATGGCATGCTGGCCACTTGTTGGCCAGCTCTTCTCTGAGTGTTTGGGCTAGAAAAAATAAGGTTTTGGTTCAAAAGGGGTACAAGGTTTAGGTTTTAGAGCTTGAAACCAAATCATTTAGCTAAAGTTTCGAATGATTGCACAGCATAACATTTCATCATTGAGTGTTCAAAGTGAGGCGTCCAAATCTTAAGGGTGGTCAAAATGGGATGTCTACAGTTGTCCCTCTTTGACAGAGCTCGAAGTCATGAAATGACATGAGTGAATGTCAAAGTTCGAAAATGACCCATTTGACAAGGCCGTAAGACTTGGGCAAGCAATCAAAATGTAAATGCAATTGGTTGAACTCAAAAGTTACCGACGTATCCCTTTGCAAGGAATCAATCCAGCATAGTTCAAATGCAAGATGCAAAATAATATGCACAAAAATACATTTTGGAAATTGGACTCACACGATCCGCGAAGCCTATTATTTTGAGAATCCATAATCATGCAAGACAATGCAGTGAGTAATAAATAGATGACAGCACGTGAATGAACAAGCTTCAAGCCTAAATCAAAATAAGTCCAACCATGTTTCACACGAAAAGGAGTAACTAAACAGCAATTCCAAACAAGTTTCACGTGAAAATAGAAAAGACGGTGGAACCAACAGGCATATATAACCGTATCTCATATGATGAGAGAAATGTTTTAACTGGGTAAAAGGGAAACCTAAAGCATTTCACGCGAAAATCGTACAAAGGTGGTGTAACCAACAGACATATCTAACCGTATTTCATACAGAGAGAGGGAAGGTTTTAACCGGGTGAAAGTAGCATCCTAATGCGCTTCACATGAAAAGAAGGAAGGGTGGTGTAACCAATATGCATATCTCACTGTATTTCATACAAAGAGAGGGAGGTTACACCCGTGGCCCTTTAAAACATGACGTTGGCTCATTGTTTCACATCTATACCATCTGAAAACTTCTTACCTCTCTCTCTCTCTAGATTTCCGTCCTACTCGCTTTACCCAATGACTCACGCAAACTTTATTCGCGAAACCCATTTGGCCCTCTACGTTTTGAACCGATTGGATTTTGTTTTGGTCAAGTTTTTGGGTTTCTCATTGTTTTTTGCTCATTCTCATGGGTTTTTCTTGGTTTTCCATACTCTCTTTCGAGTTTTCACTTTTTCCTCTCTTTTTCTCTCTTCTAGGGTTTGGGCTTTTAGATTTCCCTCCTATTTCCCTAATTTTTCTTGTTTTTTTCTCTCACCACATACTATATTCTTCATGGCTGACAATATCCCACATGATGGTGCCCTCTCCGAGGTGCCAGTGTTTCCACCTGCTGCAGGCATGGAGGAGCCGATGATTGAGGAGGAGGATGGAGTGACAGGAGACATCACCGCTGACATTGCCACGGAGGAGATCTACCACCCACACACATATGCAATGGCCCCTGGTGGCATGTTGTGGTTCGAGGACTTTGCTCGGGGCACGCCCGAGGACTTTCCCTTGAGGGAGCATGCATAACACCTCTCCCACGATGCCTCTGAAATAAGAACCTTTGCTCCTTTTTATGCACTTTGCTTGCTTTGGCATTCAATATAATTTTTCATCTGCCATGCTTTGACATTTATTACAATCTTTTATCTGTCACGCATTTTAATAAACTCTTCTTTCAACACAGGGTGATGCTCTTACTTGGAGAGGCTATGGGGTAGTGAGTAGGAGGGACTGGTACCAGGAGCTCCTTGCCGGAGTTTGAGAGTTGGTTGATGAGGCAGGCTTTGATCTATTTCGCTCAGGGCTCTCACAGCTGTAGGCGAGCCGATTAGGAGTTGCTTGGTGCCCTAGTGGAAAAGTAGTGGGACACCACCAACTCCTTCCACTTATCTTCCATAGGGGTGATGACGATGACCCCTTATGATTTTTCTATGATTACAGGGCTGTGAGTAGGGGGTGATCCAATCCTCTTCGATCTTGACATGGGCCAATGGGAGGCCACTTGGATTTATCTACCTGGAGCACACCCTTCCTTGGACGAGCCAGCTATGGTGAGATACAATTGGTTCTATGACCATTTCCATGGGAGTTGGCCAGAGACTCAAGAGAAGATCGAGCAGTACACCCAAGGTTTCTTGATCTAACTTCTCGGTACCACCTTGTTTGCAAACAGGTGGAACACCTGTAGCCCCACTTTTTCGCGCCACCTTACGGAAGTGGAAATAAGCCCTGCAATTCGGACTCCCGTAATTCTAAATCTAATTCCGCCACAAGTACAATGCGAAATAGATAATCACAAAAGAGACCAAATTTGGCAAATCTTTTAGAAAATCGATTTTGAATCAAATTACCAAAAATGGACTACTTTGTGAGATACAGAGTCGCCACCTAAAAATTTTTTTTTTTTTGGGAAATTTAGGAAACCCATGACTCGTGCCAAAGGCCACGTGTCCATCATCACCAAGATTGTCTCAGTTAAAGAACTTAGGTACGAGAAGGGAAGTCATGAATTGAGCACCCCTGCTCGCCCGATCAAAGATCGACCTCTTCTAATCATAATATGAATCTTATGTACGTTATATGCTCTTGTTCCGGTTTATTAGGCTAGTGTAGACTGCCCGAACTCCACTCCGCACGTGAGGACGCGAATTGTAGTTCTAGCTACTACAGTTCGGACTCCTATCATGGTTCTGAATCTAATCTCACAAAGTGCAATGTGAGAATGATAAATCACCAAAGAGTCCAAATCCGGCAAATTGTTTTGGAAAATCGATTTTGAATCAAAAGTGCCAAACATGGACTGATCTGCCAGATTTCAGAGTCGCCACTTAAATATTTTGTTTTGGAAAATTTAGAAAACCCTGACTCGTGCCTAACGCCACGTGTCTGTTCTCACCAAAGTTGTCTCGGCTCGGGAACTTGGGTACGAGAGGGGAAGGTCCTGAAATGAGCACCCTCACTCGCCCGATCAAAGGATCGGCCTCTACTAACATGATATGTTGTTTTTGAAAACACATGTGTTCTTATTCCGGTTATTAATCTAACTTACTATGTGATGCGCACAGCATACAAGTATAGACTAAATCACTCGATTTTGAACAAAACATCTCATGTTCATTTTTCGAAAAAAGGTTTGGAATTGCTACTCACAAGTAGGCTAAAACGTGGATTTGCCACCCTCAAGTGGGCTTAGAAAAAACACATGATTTTGCCACTCTCAAGTGGGCTTAAAACTCACATTTTGATGAATTGTTCCAATTCAAGCAATAAAGCCTTCACCCACAGGCATTCATGTAGTTAATCATTTAAGCAAATAACCTCATGGCAAGCATGCTATCATGGCAGTCACTTACACACATGCAAAGATGCTAAAGCGTAAACACTTACATTGTACTCCAAGTCAAAACAGAAGCTAGTTAGTAATCAATGCATGATCCTAGCTATGTCAACAATGCCTAATGCAACACATGCAAAAATGCAGCTAAAATAGGCTCGGTTGGCTAAGATAGCATATGAATGCAACAATTTGATACATGTATTCAAATTGGAATTGAAATACAATGCAGTTTGAATGATGCACCGAGCCCGATGCATGCAAGACAAATGAATGATGCAAGCATGCAAAGCATAAGTATGCTAATTGAGATATGCCCTAAACTAACCATCGAAAGCTGATAAGTAAAAAGGAGAAAGAAATGGGGTTGGAAGACATGCATGACACACACGCACACTTATTACAACATTTGCCCTCTCGACGGAGGGTCCGAATAAATAATACAAGCTAGCTACACTAAGCTAAGCTACTTAACTAATCTAATAATCTAATTAGACTAATTATCACACAACACAAATCGAATAACTAGCTACAACTAATTATTACAATACTTTAACTAATTAACAAATTAACTAATCATGGTAACTAACTAAGTATGTGAGGTACGTGAACTAGGCTGCCACAGCTCTACCTTGAACAATGAAGGATGCATGCTCTCAATTGCCTTGCTCAAAAATCCATCACCATGCCCAGAATTGCCTCTGTTTGCATTTGATTTGATCTCTGAAAAGTGCACTGACTTCCAAATTGCTTCTGCTCCAACATGGGGACCTCCTGGTGGGCTGCCGACCAGAAAAGGTGGCTGTAGACCACCTATAGGCCAGAAAAACTAGTTGTAGACCAGAAAAAGTGGTCGGTTGACCACCTTTACTAGTCTGCCGACCAAAAAATTTGCCAAACTCCAGTTTTGCTGCAACAAAGAACAAGAAAGGGCATAGCAGTGTATTTGTAAGATATGTGTGCACAACCACCCTCCCTATCATTTCTCAAGCTCATGGGAGTACGGTACTCGACTCTCAGGCCACCAACCGAGCATCGCACTACACGATGGCCGAGAAGCCAAGTTTGCACAAGTCAATGTCAATGAATGCACACAAATAACACATAAGGGCCTCCACCTCTATCATGCTTGATCAAGAGGGTCGGCGACCGAGAAATGTGACACGTTTCATCACTTCAAGTATGAAACGTCCCACATTTCTCGTGTTTGGATTAACGTCCGATCCAAACACAATGCAATGCAACACACATGCAAACAACATGCTAATGTGGCATACACAAGGTTCTACCATGTGAACAAAGCATGCAAGACATATTTAGAAGGTAAGGCGTCAAAGCAAGTAAAGAGCATCATACAAGAGGCATGCAATACAATGCTCAACGGACTTAAACCAACCTCGAACAGACCTCATGCATGCCAAGATAGTGGCCAAAACATTCTGAAATGATAGCATGAACGGCAAGATGGTGATGCTCATGCATTGGCCCATGAACAAAGTATAGAAGCACAACTCTCAAACATAATGAAGAAGTGACAAATGTGAGAGTGTAGCTACACTATATGCACTGAAATCATGTGTGAAATGATTCCAAATCATCCAAACAACACAAGCATAGCATCCTAAGGACCTTGAATCATTAGGCTAGTCAAAGTTATTGCACTACAACCATGCATAACAAATCCCATATGACCCAAACTACTCAAAACAGAGTTGAGGCATGCTGAATCAAGGCCGAAAGCATGCTGAAACATAGGCTCAAAAGGGAAGGAAAGCATGCTCATTCATTGGCTCACAAACAAGGCATAATGCATAACCCTCAAGCACATTGAAGGAGTGATAAACATGGGGGTATGACAAATATATAAGCTCTGAAATTCCATGCCAAATGATGCCAAGGCATCCAAACATCACAAGTATAGCATGGTAGGGGCCTTAAAACTCAAGACTAGTGAATCCATTTACACTATAGCTACACAAAGCAAGCCCCATAAGGCCAAGAACACCAAAAAAAGTCCTAAAGCAGGTCAAAAAATGCCAAAAACATGCATGGAGTATAGCTAACACATGCTTGAATGGAATGCCAAAACACCAAGTACACTAGGCTAATGAGCATGATTGCACTACAAGTGCAAAAACCAAGCAAGATGTGACTCCACCAACCAAAAACAGAGTTATGGCATGTCAAAATAACACCAAAAATGGGCTGAGACTAAGCCAACACATGCTAGAATAACAAGCTAGCTCATTAGGCATGCAAGGCTAGCAAAGAGGATTTACACTACAAGTGTAAGAATCATGCAACAAGTGATCAAACCAACTAAAAACAGAGTTATAACATGTTAAAAAAGTCACAAAAACATGCTCAAACTAGGCTTCAAGAAGGGAGAAATACATGCTCATTTGATAGGCCAACAACACATGCAAACGAGAAAAGAGGAGGGGGGACTACCCCCTCTTATTTTGGGCCTCAAAACCACCTTTTCACCACTGAAATTCCTCTAGAATTTAGTGGTTTAAAGGCCAAAAAAATTGATTTGAAAGGTGGTGAAAGATGGCTCAAAAGGCCTTACAAGCCAAGGAGCAAAAGGGAGGAAACACCCCCTAGCCAAACAAGGGTTAAACCACCACTTTGAGGACTAAAAAACAGATTTTTTTTCAGTTCAAAAACACTCCAAAAACAGCCCCAAAGTAGTTGAAGAAGATGGCAAAACAAGCTATGCAAAATAAGTTTAAAGGGTAGAGTTTATACCTCCTGAAGCCAAGCACCAAAACAGGAAAAAATCTGAGCTTAAATCACCTTTTGGAGCTCAAACAAAGTCCCAAGTAAGCTTCAAGCAACCTCCTCCCAAAGATAGGCAACTTTGATCAAGGATGCATAGGCAAACTAGGCATGTTTCTCTACTTCTATGCACAAAAGGGCAAGAGAGAGAGGAATCTGGAGAGAGAGGCAGAGGTTTGCTCTGAAAATTTTCTAGAGAGAGAGGATTTTTTTAGAGAGAGAGGCTCCCACCATTGCTAAATTGTTCCCCCCTTGCAAAATGAGAGAAATGCCTCATATATAGCAATATACAAGAGTTGGGTCGAAATATCTGATTATAGGACAACTGGAGGTTATGGAAGATAGTTGAAGGGAAAATATCTTGAAAATATCTGAGTTTGGGACCTGTCAGCCACTTTTTTGGTCGACCGACCACCTTTTTGGGTCGACTAGATACTTTTCCGGTTGACAGCCCATTTTTCTGGTCGGCAGGCAAAATTCTGCTTTTCAGCTCCAACTTCAAATGGCCATAGCTCCTTCATCTGGACTCCTTTTCAAGTCATTCTTGTATCCAAATTGAAGCCCCGGAAGTAAAACTTCCAATGGTGGCATCCTTGCATCAAAATGGCAACTGTGCAAAAAGTTATGCCTGTTTTGGTGAAGCCGTTCAGTTTCGATCCTACCTAGATTTATGCCGAACTTCTACTCAACTAGTTTTCTTCTCTCCTCTCTCATTTCTTCAACTCCAAACCCCTAAACAAGGTGTTTTGAAATATTTTTCAAAGATCTCATCTCTCTTTCATTCATTTCCACTTTGTCCTCGCTCGGTTTACGGAAAAGCGCAACATTTAACAAAATACGAGCCTCGAAACATCGTAGGAACTTTATTCAAAAACTATTTTGAAAGAGATGGTTTCAAGGTCTAAAATCTTTTGATCAAGATCATTTTAGTCCAAAAGGGGTATAAAGTTGGGATTTGACTCTCCTCTTGCCAAAGAAATCGAACCTTTACACTGCACAACTTCCATCACCAGGTAAACCATCGTAGCGCCCAAGTCTTAAGGGCAGTCAAAAATGGGGTGTCTACAGCTAGCATTACTATGTGATGCGCACAAGCAAGTATAGACTAACTTGCAAGAATTGGAACATTTCGAGTCATGTTTTTTTTTTAAAGTTGTTTCGAAATATGTACCACTTGAAAAAGTGATCGCATATAAGCATTGCTCAAATTATTCCAATTCGAGCAACAAGCCTTCATCCACAAGCATTCAAGCAATTTAGCATTTAAGCATTTAGCCTCATGGCAAGCATGCTAGATATGGCAACAATCACACTTATGCAATATGCTAAAGCAAGTAAAGGCTCACCTAGTACTCCAAGCCAAAATAAACAAAAAAGTTAGAAAAATGGATGATCCTAACTTTATGCAATGTGACTAATGCAACACATCAGCTACTAAACATGGCATATGAAACAATTTGATAGCATGCGGTCTAAGCACGTATTCAAAGAAGTATAAGTGATAACAATGCAGGTTAGAATGATGAACCGAGCCTCGGTGCATGCAATACAAATAGATGCAAACATGAAGTACGCTAATTGAAACATGATGCCCCTACACTAGCCATTGTAAGTAGTTAAATAAAAGGGAGAAAAACATGGGGTTGGAAGACATACACATTATTACAACATTACGCTCTCACGAATTAGAGTCCGAATGAATAAACTAGCTAATTAACTAACTAATTAAAGCTAAGCTATTTATTACAAAACAAATAAAATTAGCTAAACTACTTTACTAATTATTACGACAAATTAATGAATGAATTAACTGTAATGACCCCAAAATACGTATCATAAATTATCTTTATTTAATTATGGGTTAATGTGCTTTAATTCAATGATATCTGTTTGAATTGAGGAATTATCTGTTGAGTTACAACTTTAAATCAGAAATTGCTGGCCTTCATGGGTTTAGAAATTGAAATTGAGTATATAGACATGCTAATGGGAATTTTTAAAGCTATTTGGGAGAGTTAATTGAAAATTTATTTCGTCTGCTTCATTAAGGTGTGTTTGGGTGGTTAAATTTGCAGTACAAATTGAAGGCCTTAGAAGCTTCAGAAACTAGAACGGAGTATATAGTTATGATCAGCATGATTTTTAGACTTATCTAGGATGTCTAATTGAAATGTGATTTCGTACAATTTGTAAGTGTGCATTTGGCTCTCCCTAATTGTGATAAGCTTATGTATATATAAATATATATGATATGAGTTGAACTCATCACTTTGAGTCCAAAATATTTGAGGGAGAGGGAGAGAACTGAGAGAGAGAGAGAGAGATGGCAAAGGAGAGAGAAAGCTTCTCTAAGAGAGAGAGCTCAACATTCATGGGATTTCAAACAAATTGAAGAGATTGAAGAGAAAGGAAGAAGATCAACCATGGAAGCTTGGGAAAATTGAAGAGAGTTAAGGGAAAAACAAAGATTTAACTAAGGTGTGGAAATCTATCTTGAATCCTCATGATTAATTCATCAATTTCATGAAATCATAATGAGATTGAAAGATTTGATACCCATTTGGGTTAGGGTTTTGTGTTATTTATTTAATTGAGTTAAATTTAAGAAATTAGAACTTGGGTCCTTTGATTTTGTTTATGATTGGAGCTCAATCTTGTGAATAACATATGAAATGAACTCTAGATTGTCCATATAACAAGATTTATGCAAGGACCAAGTGTGTTTGTAGGTTGTGTTTTGGGGACTTTCAAGATTATGAAAGATGAAACATTGATCTTGAACTTGAGGCAAAGATTGATTTGTTTGAGATGAAATTACATTTGAATGATGTTAGTTTATCATGTTGTGGGGTAATTTTACATGTTTTTGGGTGATTAGAGTTGAAACCAAGCTTAGAAAGTGGAAAAAACAAGTGTTAGAACCAACAGGGATTTCGGGAAGCAGATTTCACCCAGAACCGCACGTGCGACGGGGCTTCCCACATGTGCGGCAGTCCACTTCCAGCAACTAAATTGATTCTGAAATAAAAGCACCTTGTCCCGCATGAGCGGCTCAATTCCCGCACGTGCGGGGCACCCCTGTTCCAGCCCACTTTCAAATGAGCATATCTCTCTCATTCGGACTCCGTTTTAAGTGATTCTTGAGCCTAAATTCATGCCTCAAAAGTCTAGTTTCCAATGGTGGTAGTCTCACACCCCAATTCTAAGTACACAAATAGATATGTTCAAATTAGTGAAGGTTGTTCACTTTCTGTCTACCGATTTTATACCATTTCTTCTTCTAACCCATTTTCCTTTCGTTTCCTCCTATTTTCCTAGACACGGATTATGACCTATTGAGGACTAATGAGTTTACAACCAACATAACTAATTGATTAAAGAGAACAAAGAAAGGGATCGATTATATTCATATGTTGTGTTTTGTAATTGTGGTTGTAGGTCAAGACAAGGACATCGTCCAACTGCTATCAGAAGCCCATCACTGTGAGTAATAGTATAGTAAAGATATGTTGTTTATTATCTATCTTGATTTATGTATGACATGATTCTCTAAATGTTACAGTTTATCTAAATGCACAAGTTTCCAAGAAATGTGAAATAAATTATGAATGAGAAATGTGAATTGTTATATTATGATATGGTGGGTCCAAGGCCGTTCTGTTTATCTGTTCCACTTCTGGTATGGCATGATATGAATTGTTCGGTCTTCAAGACCTAATCATTTTGGTATGGAACAAAGTGTTGTACGGACCTAAGTGCTACAGTGTGAGTCACCTCTAGGGTCCGTACGAGACACCTCTTGGATCCATACATACATGAATTGGGCCCAAGAAGAGGTGGAGACATGTCGATGTTCCATCTACTTCATGATTAGATACAGTGATATGATATGCTACGTTTGGACCTAAGGTCGTTTTGATATATGATTGGATCTAAGGTCGTTTTGTTATACATGGACCCAAGGTCATTCAAAACATATGATATGAATACAAATGTTTTTACATTGTTATATGGCTCATGTTACGATGTTTTATTTTATATGCATGAATCGATGTCCTATTTTGAAATGTGCTTCTAACATTTTGTATAAGTGAGCGTACCACGTACCACGTTAAATGTTTTGTAATAGTTTCAAATATGTAATCCATTTGAAAAGGCATCGATTATGATACGGTAAATGTTTCTTTTGGAATGATTTAAGATACATTTCAGAATTATGAAATGTGTTTTCCTAATGTTAAGGACATCATTCATTAACCTCTTTACTTTAATATTACTCACTGGGCGTTAGCTCACCCTTTTATTTTATATATGTTGGTGAGCCATCAGGAACCAACACTAGAGTTGTATCAAGGCCCACCTCTCTGTCAAGCCGCTCGGGTTACGCCTCCGTGTCGAGGCTTTAACTTTGCATTGGAGAATTATGTCTTTTATTGAGTCTTATGTATTTGTATGCGAGATCTATATAAGTTCTGTGATTATATGTGTAAATATGGAAAGTGTATTTAAATGCTTAAATTAATCTAAGTCTTCATGTATGCATAAGCTCAATGGGCGTTATCTTTATGTTGGTATTTGCTTCCGCATAAGGCCCCGTATTTGAATAACTATTCATGAAATTTTTTTTTGAGGCCTATGTACAGGCCGGTCATGGACCAAACTTTTAGGGGCAGGTTTGGGTCCTGACAGTAACTATTCTAGTTAATTAACTAATTACAAAACGGAATCGAATAACTAATTATTTACAACAATTTAAACTTAAGCAAGCTCAGTACGCGAAGAATGTTCATGCACATGCTCGGTTTCTACCCGAAAAGCCACTGTTTCACTTATGGAAAGCCTTTGTTGCACAATAGAACACATACACTGTTTCCCACTTCCAGAATAACTTCGTTCTGCCTTACAAACATGTTGCTGAAATTTGCATCAGTGGCCGGCCGGCCAGTGATGAGGGTTGTAGGCCACCAGTGATGGCCGGCCGGCCATCAAAGGTGGTCTGCCGGCCACCTGTCGGCCATGGAAAGTGGCCTATCAGCCACTGCTGCCCAGTTCTCCTTGCTGTAACAAAGGACAAACAGAGCATATACGGGGTATTTCAAGGGTTTATTTGCACAACCCACCCCTCTTTTTCATTAACAAATCAAAAAAGTAGTGAACTTAAGCCACAAACCACCAACTCGAGCAATTTCATTGCATGATGGCTTGTGAACCAAAGTGTGCAAGTTCAATAAATGCAACAAAATAAGACTCTCAAAGCCACCTCCCTATCATGGAAGATCAAGGGAAGTGACGACCTTGGAGACTTGAGTCATTTCATCACAAGTGAGTATGAAATTGTTCAAGCTTCCATGTGTTCAATTAATGTCCGATTGAACACAACCAAGTTATTATCTTGCTCATTTTTAATCCCAAGTTTTAATTACCCCATTTTAAATTACCAACCATCCTTTAATTCATTAAGTCCAAGGGTGAGTTTAAGTCCTCTAAATGGAAAGAAGACTCAAACTAAGAGTTGTGTTAGGCATGAAAGAGACATCATACAGTTAGTAATGAACCCCCTAAGGGATTAAACCATTAAGCATGACACCTCAATCTCATGCTTTCAGCAAACAAGTTGTTTGAACCACTTTCAAAGCAAAACAAAAAGTCAAGAAAGGAGGGAGGTTGCAAAGATTATTAGTGCTGAAAATGAGTGAGAAAAGCATAAATAAATGCTATCAACTCAAATGAGATTGTGTCTAAGGCCAAGAACACCAAACTCATGAGGACTATTACACTACAAGCATGCAAAATAATGCTCAAACGCAACTATCAATCAAAAATAGTGCTAAAACAGGTCTAATATAGTCCTAAAACATAGTGGAATTGGTTTAGAAAAAGCTAGATTAACATGCTAAAACATGGCACAAACTAGGCTAGTAAGCAAGACATAAGGAGGGGAGGCTAACCCCTCCAAATTTGGAATTCAAAACATGATTTTGACCACTGAAAAAGCTCTAAAAATTAGTGTTTAAAAGCTTAGAAAAAGATAGTCCAAGGGTGGGAAACACAAGGGCAAAGGCCTCCAAAACAAGGTACAAAAAAGGGTGGAACACCCATCAACCTTTAATGACCTTAGAACCCAAGTTTCAGCTCAAAAATACAAAAGTTTTACAACCCAAAATCAGTTGGAAAATAGCAAGAATAATAGCAAAGAAAGCAAGCAAATAGGCAAAGCCTTATACCTCTTGAAGAGAATAAGCAATTCAAGTAACAAAACCAAGACAACACACCCTTCAAGAGCTCAAACCAAGCTCAAAAGTGCCTCAGCTCAAAGGTGAGAAGGTTTGGTTAAGGGTGTATAGGCAAATGCTAAGGATTTGTAGGCAAAAGTGTAGGAATTTGCTAGAGAGAGAGAGAATTGTAGAGAAAGAGGAAAAATTTTGATCTCAAAATTTTCTAACCTCAAAACATGAGAGAGGGGTCTCCTATATATAGAAAACATGAATTCTCTACAAGGATTTATATCCCTATACGTGGGTGCAGATGCATGCATATGGGCAAACAGCTGGCACAACTGTCACAAAATATCTGCAAAAGAAACTGGTAGCCAGCGGCTGGTCATCACTGATCAGTGGCCGATAGCACAAAAGTGATGGCCAGCAGCCTCAAAAGGTGGCCGGCAGGCCACTAGAAGCTGCAGACTTGAAAGACCAAGGCTTGGTCCAAAAATAAGGTAACATGGGTGTAGGGTTTGAAGGGCTCAATGCTGTGGCATTCCGCTGAGGACTTGGAGCACTTGGCGAGCAAATAAACTCATCATCTCGTGTGCATGCGATGGCATCCAAGTCGTAAGGGCTGTCAAAAATGAGGTGTCTACAAACACAATGGGTCTATATCTGCTCAGTGCCTTGGTGGTGTTGCCGCGGGTGCCCTTCTACGACTGGGGTGGTGTTGGTCTCACCACTCTGTACGACTACATGAGCTCTAGTTATCGCAAGAAGGCGAACAAGGTCGGAAGGCTACTGAAGAGCTTGGAAGGTATATACTGCACTTTCTATTTCCATTTCTGTTATAAATAATGTTTTTTGTTTTGCATTTTCTGTCTTTATTTCTATTTCTTTCGGTATTTCTATCTCTGCCTGTATTCTGTCTCTGTCTATTGACTCACAAACTAATCTTTTCTTACAGCTCTGGGTATATTCCAACTTCTCCGCACTTGCCCTGGTGCCGGGAGATAAGGTAGAGGCAGTTGTGCTTCACTCTAGACGATATGACAACAGGTGCCACCCTCGGCGCCGTAGTGTCACCACCTTCGCCTACTACTGCCGATTCTTCAACATAGTGACAGCAAGTGAGGTAATCTGAAACTCATGCCCATTTTATTCCATTTATGTTGCTTTCATTCCATCTTCATTACCTTAGCCCATACTTTGACAACTGAGAGAACTGACAACAACTGACAACTATGAATTCTCTTTTTACAGGATACCTTGCAACCATAGGTGGCCATGCCAGTAGGGACAAGGGACAAGTATGCTGGGTCTTGGGATACCTCCAGGTTGCGGATTTTGCTAGAGGGTCCCTTTTGCAAGACCTAGTACTTGGGGGAGAGGTTCATGTGCCAAACCTTGGGGCTACCAAACCCCGTTGTTCCTGCTCCTCTTCCACCATCCATGAGGACTGCCAATAGTCTACCAATCAAGGCTATTATGTAGTTCATGGTGGGGCAGGATGCTAATCACTTTCGTGGGGTTGGGGATTATACTGAGTTCATCCGGACCAACCTTATGCCGCCTCTGACCAGAGCTCACACGAGAGGCGTTGTAGATGTTCCTACTGCCAGAGGTACCACTCGTGCGGCTGAGCCTAGCATTGGAGGGGCGGCTCCCACTGTTCACGTAGCCGGTCTACCTGAGATTCCAACAGCGATCACCTGCTGGCGGCTGAGTGGGTCGGCCCACCAGATCCCGATTGTGTACCCAGAGGAGCGCTAGTACATCAAGGACCCTAACATGCAATAGGTATGTACTTTTCCTTGTAGCTAATGTTTCATATTCCCTTTTCCGCATTCTGATGTTCAAACTCACTTATAGGTGCCGGTGGAGTATGTGGACGGCCTCCTTGAGTTTGTCAACTCCTTAGTCTAGATGGTACTGAGGAGGGAGGCCCTGCTCGCCTACCACGATCATCAGGTAACTCATTTTCCTCATCTAAAATTCACCGATTTCCTTTCTTGCCATACTCATACTGATTTTGCACCAAATTGAATTGATACTTTGTTTCTTATTTTCGGCCTCGACCTGTACCTGCAACAGCTTCTCCAGCTGTGGGGAGGAGAGGTAGACAGGCTCCTGTATGCGGCAGGGGAGAGGGTAAAGGTCGGGGCAGAAGTAGAGGTGCCAGAGTTAGAGTGGAGAATCTAAAGTACATGAGACTTCCTCATCTTTAGAGCTGACTTTGAGTGGAGATGATGCTGAGACTAGTGGCACTGAAGGGACAATAAGTGAGCGCTTCAGGTCTGAGAGCGGAGAGAATGAGGATGGTTCTGAGTAACACTTCTCTAATGACAGCGGTGCTAACAGTGACAGTGATCCTGAGTCTCCTCCTCGAAAGAGGACGAAGAAGGCCTTTTGATGCGCCTGATGTGACTGACACTAAATTTTTTTCACTCTTTTTACTCTTTTCTTTTGTTTTGGTAGTTCAAAACTTTGTATACCTTCAGATAGGTCTTTACTTTTCTATTTTGAAAACTTGTATTTTCTCTTTTGTAAAAACTATGATCAGGGTCAAACCCTACAGTTTACGAAAGAAAGCATTTCATTTTGCATAGCATCTTGAGCATGGCACAACACTTGCATAAAAAAATGGACTGTCTTTTTGAAACTAAAACTGAGAATCATCACATTCGAATGAGTTCTTAACCAGATATTGAGCCTACAACTGACCAAAATACAAAATACAACTCAACAAAGGAAAGACAAAGTAAAAACAATGTAAACACACCTATTTACACTTACAATAAACAAAAGACTCAAAATAAGACTCAAAAATAGAGAGGGAAAACATAGTCCTGCTGCCAAGTTGTTTGGTTGGCATGCTTGGCCGACTGGCCAATAAAATGAACAGCCGGCCAAGACTTACTAGCAAACAGCTGGCAATAGCTATCAACCACTCACACAACCTTATCTTCAATAAAGGTCTTCTCTTGCTATTTCTTTGACAAAACCTCATCTTTTCTTCAATTTTCTCTGAAAATGGAGATTTTCCTTGTGGAAAGGCTCAAAGATTGGACGGCCACTTTGGACAGCATGGGAAAGGTAAATTTCAATGGTTTCAGCATAAACGCTCTTTTTACTTTGAGTCACACTTCAGTTTGTTTTCCGTTCCTCCATATCAGCCCATTGTTGGGACCTGGTTACTCATATGTTTCGCTTTGGATCACAAGGCATGTGTCCCACTCTTGAGAAGTTTCAAGTATTAATGGAGTCTCGGCGCAATGAAGAAATTATGCCTCAGTAACTTTTTGGCCATGCACGAGCTCTTGAACGGATGTGTGGCCTCTCTTTCAACAAGGCTAAATCTTTAGCTCATGATGGAGAGTTGAACATTCTTGGCCTAATTCACTATTTTGCCAATATCGGAAATAGGAGTGATCTTCTTTGGCGAGGTCATCGCCAAGATGCCCCTTGCATATGCTTGCTCGCCCATTATCTTCTTTCCCCTAGTGGTAGCGAAGTTAGCATCCGACTAATTGAAGTGGTTCAGCGCCAAGGAGGGTCGGAGCCGTATAGGCCTGGCACTGGCCGAAACCTTAATGGGTTTGGATACTTTCCATAGGCGAGAGACTTCTCAGTTTGCAGGGAGTTCACTACTTCTCCAGGTATTGTTTCCCATCCTTTCTCATTTATGATTTCCCACTTCACTTTGGCACTTACTCTCTATTTTCTCTCAAAGCCCTTTCCTTACTTTTTCTCTCAACGCATATCTCTTTATTCTTTAATCTCTCTTATTTTTATCCCTCCCCAAGTGTGGTTGATGGATAAGCTGAAAATGGTGGACCCTTGCCCCGAGTATTTGGCTAGATCCTACTTCTTTAACACACAGCTGGTGAGCTTCCCTACCGAAGGGTTGTGGTGCAACTGGATGTGCAGCAGATCCAAGACTAACATCGCTTGGCGATGCCCCTGGCTTAACTTGTTTGAGATGAGCTACAGCATGTCTCGCCGGCCAAGTATACAGTTGATTGGCCTTACACAAGTTTGGACGTGATCAAACTCGTCCAGACGAGGGGGTTGAATACCTTGCTTCATTCCTAGTATGTGCTTTGCACTTAGTTCGATACCTCGCTGCTTAGAGGATGAGAGAGCTTTTGGCCCCTGCTGCCAACTTCAGTTATGCCCTTTCTGGCGAGTCCTTGGCTTGGCTTGAGAAAGAGACATAGGTTGGGCCATCCTTAGCAGTAGAGATTTCTGCAAATGCGGGCAAGAGGCAAAGGACCACTACCTAAGTTCAGTGACGAAATTTTTTGTCACCAATAAAACAACATTTTGTCGCCAAAAATCCTAGTTTTCGTCACCAAATAGTTATTCAGTACCATATTTATAACTTTAGTTGACGAATAAATTTGTCACACATGTTGATCATTGATGAGGAAATAATTTCATCATAGTAAGATGTAAAGTTGACGATATTTTCCGTCTCCAAAAGTCATACATGGGTGACGAAATATATTTCGTCGCAAATATATATATATACATATATACATGACAAAATTATTAGTCACCAAACAACAAAATCAATGAAAACTTTCATATATAAGCAGCAATAAATTTTGTCACAAAAAATGCTTATTGGAGATGAATAATCACTTTGTCGTAATAACAAATACAAATGACAAAACAAATTCGTCACTAAACTTGTTCCATATTTTATATTTTAATTTTAATTACTATTTCACAAATATCCCTGCTTATATTCCAATAGCCTTTTAATTGTACTAAGAAATCCACTAACTATTATACACCACTCCACAAAAAAATTCACTAAACAATTTATATTATAAATCAAAATATATCCATCAAACAACTTTAATAATAATTCATTAAGTATAACAAAAAAAAAACATCAAAGCAAATCCCAAAATGAACTAAAGTGGAGTCCACAAAAAAAATAACACTTGATATTGATTTGCAACTACAACTAAGTATCAGTTCAAGAAAAAAAAAATTCAACACTTGATCTGGATTTGCAAGTATGCTTCCAAACGTCATCAAAAACCAATCTGCAAAGAAAATAAACAAGAAAAATGTTAACATATTATCAAATTATATTGTATAGACCTCTCTATCCATGTCAATACAAATTGTGTACACAATGAGTCTAGTTTAACAACCAAAAGTTCCTTTGTACATGGCAAGCTCCTATTAATCACATCACTAACTTAGAACAACTCCAACACTGCCTAGCAAAAGTACACAAAAAAGTAAACACATAGTTTTGTCTCTACCTTGGTTAGTGTGTATTTTAACAAGGGTCATGCTAAGTAAGAAGTAACTAATGAATCTATTTTCATTAAATACATTTTGAAACTTGTTAAATCTTAGTTAATAATTAGTGAAACTATTGTGTCTTGCCTCGCTTACACTCTGTTTTACTAGGAAGATAAGAAGATGTGTATTGTTGCTAAGCCTATATTGGTTGTCCTGGTTTTATCCAAAAAATTGATTGACACTCTCTTTTTTCTTTATGTAATTTAATCTCCACTTTTTTCCCCTATGAGATTGGAGTGGGTGTTGGTATAGAAATGTGTACTTTTATTCCTTGAATGCTCCTTTGAAATAAAATATGGCTTTTATGACTTTGAAATTTAAAGAAAGTGGGGAAGTTCCAATGCTATGTGTGCAGTAATTGATTAATAGCCAAATTTGATATTTTCTATGACCAAAGTGCAAAGATGACTTATAATTGCAGCACTTGCGACTAGTGGCATGTTCTTATGTTTTCCAAGGATAAGAGGACCTAATAGATGCAGATTACATGGAATAATATGTATTACGTTAAACTATGTCCTAAACAGAATGGACTTGCTGCATTATGGGATTCATCTTAGTGCCGTAAATATTAGGACAACGTTTCATTGCATTGAGTTGTACTATTATTGTCTATTGAGACAACTGACTTGTTATCTCAGTGTTCTCCTCACAGCTCATGGTCTGTTATGCCCCACATTTCTACCTACAAGTATAGGAAAAGTAAATATTCTTGTTGTCGTCGCTTTTTGTGGCGCTTAGTGTTTAGTGTGTACATTATTGATTTTTTTGCAACACTATTCACATACCGTCCCAGGTCAAGACTGGGAGAACCGGATACCCTAATGAATCTATTTTCATTAAATACATTTTGAAATTTGTTATATCTTAGTTAATAATTAGTGAAACTATTGTGCTTTAACTAGTATATACTAACCAACATGAGAAAAATAAAAACATAAAACAAGTGAAACTTACCAAAATGGCAATCTATGAGTTCATGGGATACCACCTCCTCAAAATTATCCTTTGAAACCTTGCTTCTTAAGAAACTCCATGATGCCTGATGTCATCTCCAAATGCTCCTCAAGCGACTCATTCATCATTCCTACAAATGAGTGATGCACCCTTGGCACAATTTTTTTATCTTTAATAACTTGCATTAATCAAAAAAGTATAATTATCCAAAAAGTAAACAAGTTGAATGCAAATTGATAGTACCTTCCTCTGTAGCTCCTCCACTTTCACATCAATATGAGTTAGATTTGAAGCAGAGCCAGACATAATTTCTTCAAAGTGTAGCACATCCTTCACAAGCCCTCTAAGGAGAAAAAATTAAAAATAATCAAAATAAAAATAATCCAGAATTTATGTCAATGCATCCTCTCCAAAATTAACTATAGGAGAATTTCCAAGGTTTGCATATCCTTCAGATTTAATTTCGACCATTACAACTCTGAAGAATCAGGAAAAGAAATCTTTTACCACCAAATAGTTAGTAGTTGAACAAAGTATCCAAATTCTTCAAGTAACCTAAGATAACAATTGCCTCTAAATTTATATTGGAAGCCAGGTAGAGTGTCTAATTTGGTTGTACTTAAATCTCTTGACACAAATGTCATGTGAGTAGACTACAAACAAAGTACAAAAATTTTACATTTTTTTAAGAAGAAAAAACCCTATAGCACAAACCCTCAAAGTGGGATTTAACGCAAGTGTGACCACTGAGGACCTCGAAGCTTTGGAAAAATATACAAGATTAATGTGGCCCCTACACGATAATTGTTTCTTTATAACAGTAATGGATTTAACAGTATCCATTGCTAACAGTCTTAGTAACAGTATTGACCCCTGCATAAGGATTGTTTTACATTGGGAACAATATTGTTTCTTAGAATCTATTATACAAAACCAAAGAACAAAATAAATGCAGCAAGTAAGCATCACATGTTAGAAAATGACACTGTTCACAATGAATTAGTTTGGTAAATATGCACAAGAGACACAACATGGTTTATGAGGAAAAATATACAAGTGCTAGATCTACTAGTACCTTTTGCAAAGCTTTCTGAACACCAAATTTCTGTGTTGAAATGAACAAATCAAGCAGGACACTGTAGACGCCCCCAAACATCCCGGGGGGAAAATCCCGATTTGTTCATTTGGGCTTACTACAGTTCGGACTCAAATTGTCATGGTTCTTAATCTGAACCAAAGAGTCCAAATCCGACAAATCATTTTGGAAAATAGATTTTTGTAAAGAAGTGCCAAACATGGACTGCTTTGCCAGATACAGAGTCGCCACCTAAATACTTTATTTTGGGGAAATTTAGGAAACCCTGACTCATTTGCCTAAGGCCACGTGTCTGTCATCACCAAAGTTGCCTCGGCTCGGGAACTTGGGTACAATTGGGGAAGGTCAGCTATGAGCACCCCCTCTCGCCCAATCCGAAGATTGGCCTCTACTAACCATGATATCTTGTTTTGAAAACATTATGCGTTCTTATTCCGGTTATTAGCCTAGATTTACTATGCGATGCGCACAGCATAACAATTATAGACTGAGTCGCCTGAATTGGGACAAAGCATTTCATGTTTGTTTTGAAAACGGTTTGCTACTCGCAAGTGGGCTAAAATGCAGGTTTTGCCACCCTCAAGTGGGCTTAGAAAAGATGGTTTTGCCACTGTCTAGTAGGCTTAAAACTCATAGTCAATGCATTATTCCAATTCAGATAACCCAACCTTCACCCATAGGCATTCAGGCAGATATATCACATAAGCATATAGCCTTATGGTGAGCATGCTAATATAGCAACACTCACACGCATGCAAGATGCTAAAGCGTAAGAGCTTACCTAGTACTCCAAGCCAAAACAAAAACTAGTTAGTAATCAAATGCATGATCTTAGTTCATGTTAAGATGGTTAATGCAACACATACAGAATGCAACTAGAATAGGCTCGGCTAATCTAAGAATGGCATGTGAAATGCGACAACTCGATACACGTATTCAAGTTGGAATGGAAATACTATGCAGTTAGTATGATGCGCCGTGCCCGGTGCGTGCATTACGAATGAATGTATGCAAACATGCTATCATAAGTATGCTAATCAAGACATGCCCTAAACTAACCATCGAAAGCTAGTAAATAAAAGGGAAGAAAGACGTGGGGTTGGAAGACATACACACACTCACACATACTTAATACACAATTGCCCTCAATCGGAGGGTCCGAATAAATAATACAGATTTAACTAATTAACTAGCTGACTAACTAATTAATTAATTACAAAACTTCTAATTAATCAACAAATTAATTACAAAAAGAAGGTGGCCGCAACCCCGCCTCGGAATGATGGGATGATGCATGCTCGATTTGCCGCACCCGGAAACCCAGTACCATGCCACTGTTGCCTCTGTTTACACTGCCTTGCTCCTCTGAAAGATATGAAAGTTTCCAGAACTGCTTTGAACTTCCTCCTGAGTGTTTTGGATTTCCACCGGCCAGAACAAAATGCCACCAGCCATAGGAATGGGATTATCGGCCAAATCTTGTGTCATCGGCTGGACAATGATGGCCGGTCGGCACAAAAAGTGGTCAACCGGCCATTTCTTCCTGTAGAGCCCTGTTTTGACAGCAGCAGAGGACAGACAGTGCATGGTACGGAATTTTCAAAGCAATGTGTGCATGGCCACTCTCCCAATCATGCTATAAACTCAAGGGAGTATGGCCCTCGGTACTCGGGCCACCAATCACATACTTCGATGCATGGTGGCCAAAGGCACCAAGTTTGCAACTCAATGTAAATGCATGCAACAAAACAAATGAGTGCTAACGCCCTATCATGTTGAGATCAAGGGGATCGGCGACCGAAGAGTGAGACGTTTTTCATCACTTTAAGTTCGAACACGCCTCATTCCTCATGCTCGGTTTGACACCCCAAACCAAGCAAAAATGCAATGCATGTGTGAGATGTGACTCAAGTATGCACATGAGGCTAAAGTACCAAAGCATGCCAAATGTAATGTGACCTGTAATGCAAGTATGCAATGTGCCAAACATGCGATGCAAACATGATGTGCAACTAGCTAAGCAACAATGCAAACATGCAAAGATGATACAATGCAAACATGAGACCAAAGTAATGCAACATGTCAAAAACATGCAATGGTGGACTTAAACGAAAATGGGAGGCCTCAGGCATGCCCCAAAACAGTGGCCATAGATGATGCATAAGGACACAAATCACGCATGCAAGCATGCACATACCAAGGCCTATCGCCTAAGCATGGAAGGGGCAACTTTCAAGGACACTTAAAGGTGATAAATATGGACATTAAACGCTCATGTTAAACTCTGAAAAGCATGCGAAGGATGAAGCCAAAACATGCTAGGAAATGGATGCGAGATAGAAGGCATTCAAGGCCACAAAAGAGGGCATTACTCAACACCTACCCTAAGCAAACATGGCATGGATTTTTCAAGGTAAAACAAAGTTTTATCATGCACAAATGAGCCCCAAAACCCACTGATATGGAAACCCAAAGCCTCAAACACATAGGCATGCACAATGCTTCATTTCAAGGCACAAAAGGACACCTCTTCAAGGCATGGAAGGAATGATGAATGCAATCATACAAGCATGGATTATGGACTGAAATATGATCTCCAATGATGCCAAATCATGAGAATAAGCTAAGCTAAGCATGCTAGTGACCCACACGCTCAAGGCTTACAAGCCAAAATGCAAAGAGGCTATACCAAACATGGCAAACATGATCAAATCAGTACCCAACAAACCTCAAGCATGATGAAATATGACCAAAAGCTTCATGAAGTCAAGCTAGAACATACAAGCATGGAGGCCTAAATGCATGGTACCCTTCTAGGCAAAATGGAGGAATGCAAGGCAAGTACATTGTGCATGCAGGGGGCCATAAATCCGACCAAACACAGAGATATAATGTGACCATATAACACCCAAAAACCTCTGAAATGGAGCCAAAAACAACTAAGCATGCATGCTACCCTTGTGAGCCAAAAACATGAACAAATGAGACACAAAGGGAGAGGGGTGTCCCTCCCCTATGCAAGACCTCAAAACCTCTTCTTCACCACTAAAATCCAAAGGATTTTCAGTGATGAGAAGGCCAATGCACAAAGGCATTAAAAGCTTAACAAGGAGAGCACAAAAAAGGCCAAACAAGGCCTAAGAGGGGGAGGTCGACCCCCAACACCAAAATGACCTTAATGAAGTGTCTTAAATACAAAAAAAAAAAATAGAACTTTTATATGTTATACATGAAGCTCAAAACAGCATGCAAAGGGGGTTAAAAGCTAGTGCAAGATTGGAGAAAATAAAGCAATAGTGTTACCCTTGAAGAACACTTCAAGAACAGCAAGTCCAGCCGCCTTCTTCTGATCAAAACCAGCTCAAAACTTCAAGAACAAACCCTCAACACCTCCAAAGTCGAAGTATGGTGTAATGCTAGGTGACTTAGTGCAAAACTAAGAACAAAACACACTTTTTGGCTCTCTAACACACACAAATGAAGAGAGAGAGGGAGATATAGAGAGAGAAGGTGTATACATCAGATATATGTGTTTTAGGTCTGGTTTTGTTGAACCCCCTCAAAGGAGAGGGAAGGTCTCCTTATATAGAGCAAGATAGAGGCTTAAGCTTCCAAGAGAAGCTAACAAAAGGGGTCAAGGCTTCTTAAAGAAGCTAAGGCAAAGGGGCCAAGGCTTCCTTAGGAAGCTGAGACAGGTGTCTAAGCTTCTTGAGGAAGCTAAGACAAAGGTCCAAGCTTCCCCAAGAAGCTCGACCAAAAGGTTGCAAAGGGTGCAATTCCTCCATACACGTGTATGGAGGACAGGTCCGTGCACTCCAGCTGGCACAGCTGGCATGCACAATGCCTGAAAAAGGCAAAAAGGTGGTACCGGCTAGAAAAGGAGTCCATTGGCCAAATAAATAGTCGGCCGACCTCACAAAGTACCGACCGGCCATCACCAATGGCCGGTGGCAAGAAGACACGGCCGGTGGCCTCAAGACATGGCCGGTGAGGCGTGGGGATGGCCAACAAGCCATTCTCTACCTCCCAAAGCAAAAACCAACAAGTGTTTGGTCCAACCAAGCACAAGACAACCGAGTTGAGAGATCCTGAGGCAAGGCGCGTAGCCGAGACCTCCGGGAACTCAAAACGAACACGAACATGGATGATCACCGAGTGTTCAAACGGTGACGTCCAAGTCTTGAGGACGGTCAAAAATGGGGTGTCTACAGACACGAATTGCCATGTCCACATCTACTTGAGTAACATGCTATCTGAGGTGCATTCTTGCATGTGCTTTAGACATTTGAATCATTGATTCGATGTGCCTCACTGCAATGGGAACTCCTTGTCCATGCTACAAATCCATAAAAATCAAGGCATACATCATGAGATGACATGTATGAAATCACAAATAGATTGAACCATTGGGAAGAACAAGAAGGAGAATCTAACAAGAGATTCTCTCCATAGTTCAGCATAAACTTGTGTGAGCTTGTTAAGGCCAGCGTCATGCAAACTTGGGAATACATTTAACTTGGCAAAAGTTAAGTTCTTTAGCAAATCTTGAGGGAGTATCTGAGGAGATAAACATAAATCAAGACATTGAAATTCAAGCATTTTCAAAGGAACAAGACCAGATAAGATACCTCTGGTATGGACCTCAGGATCAGTTGGCATGGAAGATGTTTCAATTTTGTCATGTGAATTGCTTATGGACTTCTCATGTATGTTAACACCTTTGGGTTGAGACTTGAAATGACTATCAACTACAAACCTTGCAATCATCTCATCCTTGACTAGGTCCACCACATCCTGGAACAAACAATATTTCCTTCCCTATTAGACGTGTCTCATGGAGTTGCAGAATAAATTTATTAGATGAGAAAAATAACCTTAACAACACAAAGGATATCAAAACGTGAAATGATTGGATATGTCGATTCAACATTCTGTGAGAAAGTCTTTGAGGAATCATATCTAGAGGGGGAAAACAAGAGAGAGAAAAGAAGAAAGAAAAGAATTTCCATTAGATCCATGAGTAAGCATATAAAAAAGAAAAAAGAAAAGACAACAAAACAGAAGGCAGAAAATACAGCAATGGGCAACATTACAAGGTTGGCAGAACAGGATCCCATGTCTAATCAAGCAAATCTTTCATAAAGTACAGAGAAGTGGGATCAATTTATGAATGGCAGGAATGAAATTGGGAAGAGATATAGCTACCATCCAATCTCTCTCTCTCTCTCTCTCTCTCTCTCTCTATGCAATAAGTTGGCATTTGCTAGCATGATCTTCATTAAACAAGCCTAAATACTAAGCCATAAAGGATATTGACAACCTTATAATAACTCTTGCCTCATCAAATTAAATTTATTATCTTGCGTATTTTTCATACCTTCCACCAACAAGATTTACAGCAGGAATAACAGAGCACCGAGCCTAGAGAGAAGTGCTAATACTCTGCTGCTCCATTGCTTCATGGATACTTACCCTGATCAAAAGTTAACATTTCCAAAATCATCTAAAAATGTTTTAGAAGACTAAATACATGGGCACAGGCATATGCATTTACTTACCTGTCCTGTTCATTCGTCTTGTCAAACTCATCAATAAGGCATATCCCTTTATCGGCAAGTACAAGGGCCCCTCCTTCAAGTGCCCACTCTCGTGTGACTGGGTCCTTGTGTACTGCCGCTGCTAGCTCTATAGCAGAAGCTCCTTTCCCAGTTGTATAAATAGCCATATGGCCAGTTTTTGAACATACCTTAGAAGAAAATATCAAACAAATGAAAGCCTGAGAAGTGAACACCATTAAAGAATTAAGACACTTCATATATGAACTAGGGTATCTCTTACTTGAGAAACTAAGATTTTGCTGTACCTGGGTCACCTAGCAAGAGCACATTTATGTCTCCTCGCAACCGATGTTTCCCTTGAACATTTTTCTCTTGACCTCCAAACATTGCAAGAGCTATTGCATTTTTTATGTCATCGTGTGTAGACACCCTATTTTTGACCATCCTCAAGACTTGGTTGTGTTTGTAGGTACATCCAGCCACAAGTTCGATTGCTCGTTAAGTGCTCGACTTTCACAACGGAACGTCATAGGTTTGAGCTTTCCAAACCCTGTATCCTTTCTGCCCCATTTTTGGACCATGTGTTGGTCTATCCAGCATAATTCTCTTGGTGCACTGCCGGCCATCCTATGTTACTGTCGGCCATGCCTTTGTTACTGCTAGCAATTGATGAGGCCTATCGGCCATCGATGAGCCACTACCGGCCACCACTGATGGCCGGAAGACCCCTTGTCTCAGCAGGTTTCACGCCAAATCTTTTAAGCCAGCTGGTTTTCACTCCTCTCCCGTGTATGGAGGGATGAAACTCTTGCCAAGCTTGTTTAACAAGCTTTTTCTTGCATTCTTCTATATAAGGAGAGGCCCTTCCTCTCTATCAGAGGTTCAAAAAATTTTGGAGAAGTTGTATCTCTCTCTCTCTCTATATTTCTCACTCTCTCTCTCTCTCTCTCTATTGTGTTTGTTTATGCTCTAAAGTCCATTTTTCTTGCACTTTTGCACTACAACACATAGTGATACACCGCCATCTTTGAGCTGAGGTTCTTGGGAGGGTTACTTGAGCTCTGAAACTTGGTTTCTAGCCTCTGAGGTTGCTGGTTTCGAAGTTGATCTTCAAGGGTGAGTATATTCCCCATTTAAGCCTTTGTTTGTATCTCATTTTGGCCATCCTTGCATATTGTTTTAGGCCTTGATTTCAACTGAAAAAGTTTTTGTTTTTAAGTGATTTCGATGATTGTTTAAGGTCTTTTTGGTGTTAGGGGTGTATAACCCTCTTGTATGCCTTGTTTGGCCTTGTTTTGTGCCATGCTTTAAGGCCTTTGGAATAGTATTGGTTTGGCCTTTTAGCCACTGAAATCTAGTGGATTTTCAGTGGTATGTGGTTTTGAGGCTTCAAATCAGAGGGGGGTGACCCCCTCTCTTTTTGTTTTCTTTGCTTGAGTTATTGGCCTATCAAAGGAGCATGTATCCCTATACTTTTAAGGCCTAGTTCAGGCACTTTTTTGTGACTTTTAGGGCCTGCCTTAACTCTTTCCATGGCTGGTTTGGTCACCTTGTGCATGCATCTTATATGTGTAGTGTAATCCCATTTGTGGTTCATCAAAGTAGCATGTCTTGCTAGCACGTATTGGCCCATTTCAGTGGGTTTTTTATCATCATTTGACATGTCATGACTCTGTATAAAGTTGGTTTGGTAGTCTCTTCAGTGGCTCATGTACTTGTAGAACAAATCTTGCTTACTAGCTTTGTGTGCATGATGTTTTGACTCATCATTCTAGCATATTTTGGCTATGCTCCAGCATGATTTTATTCATATTTTGGGCTGTTCTATGACTTTTTTGGGCTGCCATGGTCACATCACTCATGTTTTGTATAGCTATAGTGTAAATGCTTTGACTAGTCTTGAGCTTTGAGGCCCCTACCATGCTATACTTGTGATATTTGCATGCTTTGGCATCATTTGAAATGTTATTTCAGTGCATGTTTCATAGTCAAACACTTGCCTTTTTCATGCTTTCAATGCCTTGAAGAGTTGGTGTTTTATGCCTCATGAATGGATCATTGTGCATGCCTCTATGCTTAACTCCTTATGATGCCATCTCAGTGGGTTTTTGGGCTTGTTTTATCATGCCATAACTCTGCTTTCTGTTGGTTAAGTCATGCAATGTTTGGTTGTAATAGATGTAGTGCAATGCCCCTTGTTGGCCTTACTTACACCATGCTTTATGCTTTCCATTTTGACTTATTTTAGCCTTGGTCTATGCATGCTTTAGATTCATTTTGGCATGATCTAGGACTGTTTTGGTTGTCCTTGGCCCTTTAGGGTTTGATTCATGTGTCCTTGGCTTGAGGCCCTTTGCTAGTTTCGTGCTTTGAACATCCTAGCATGCTATGCTTACATTGTTTAGTGGGTTTGGCATCCATTTACATGATATTTCAGAGTTTACCTCATTGCCATCTTATGATGATTATCACTCTTTGCTCATGTTTGAGAGTTGTGTCTTTATGCTTTAATTCTTGGGCTAATGCATTGTGCATGCATACTTTGCTTTTGTGCCCTCATTCCAACACTTTTGGCCACTGATTTGGGCATATCTGAGATCTGTCCGTTTCGGTTTAAGTCCATTGAGCATGGTTGATTACATGTTGTTTGCATGCTTGCATTACATCGCATTGTCTATGCCTTATACTTCGCATTGTGTATGCTTAGGTTACATTGCATTGAGTATGCCATCGTTTGCATTGAGCATGCCATCATTTGCATTGTGTATACTTAGTTGTTGCATGCATTAGCATTGTGCATGCCATTAGCCTTGTTAGGTTGTTCATATTGCATTACATGTTTGCATGCTTGAGTCGCATTATGTATGCCATGCTTGTATTCCATTGTTGTTTGGATTAAGTGTTAATCCGAGCACGAGAAACAAGGGACGTTTCATACTTCAAGTGATGAAACGTGTCTCAATTCTCGATCGCCGACACTCTTGATTATCCATGATAAAGTTCTAGGCATTTATATGTTTATTTGTGCATTCATTTTACATTGAATTGCACAAGTTGGATCTTTCGCCATCATGCATCGGGATGTGTGATTGATGGTCATGGATCCGACTATGCCTCTCCCTTGATTTTTAAGGTGATATGGAGTGGAATAGTGCATACATACCCTTGGGAGACCCTCCCTTTTCTCTATTTTGTGCTCTGCTGCAGCTTGGTGTCACAGCACACCAGTGCCGGCAGTGCCTTGCAGACGGCCAACAGTAATTCATTCTTGGCCGGCAGTGCCCACTCTTGGTCGGCAGAGGGGTCGGCAGTGGCTCCCCATGGCCGGCAGGCCACTGGTTCACTCCTTAGCATGGTTTTGGTAAGATCCAGCAGCTAGTTCTCAAGGACACCCTGCAAACAGAGCCTCTAAAGGGCAACCGGAGAGCTTTTCGGGGCGGCAACCAAGCATGCATCCTCTTCTCCTCCAACCAGAGCTGGAACACTGTTTTCCTTACTTGCTAATTAGCATTTGGTTTTTGTAATTTAATTAGTTAATTTGTTAATTAATTAAGTTTTATAATAATTAGTTGTAGCTAGTTATTCATTCGGTTATGTAATAATTAATTAGCTTGTTAGTTAGTTAATTAGTTGGTCTGTATTATTCATTCGGACCCTCCGTCGAGAGGGCATATTGTTGTAATAAGTGTGCGTGCGTGTGTGCATGTCTTCCATCCCCACATCTTTTTCCCTTTCACTTACCTGCTTTTCATGGTTAGTTTAGGGTCATTTTTAATTAGCATACTTATGCTTGCATGTTTGCATCCATTCATCTTTCTTGCATGCACCGAGCTCGGCGCATCATACTAACTGCATTGTATTTCAATTCCAAGTTGAATACATGTCATCAAATGTTGCATCTCATATGCCATCTTAGAATAGTCGAGCCTATTTCTAGTCGCATTTTGCATGTGTTGCATTAGCCATCTTAACATAAACTAGGATCATGCATTGATTACTAACTAGTTCTTTGTTTTGGCTCGGAATACCCTGTGAGTGTTTTCGCTTTAGCGTACTGCATGTGTGTTATTGCTTCCCATGAGGCAATTTGCTTATTTGATAAACTGCCTAAATGCCTGTGGGTGAAGGTTGGATTACTTGAATTGGAACAGTTCATCAAATCCTCGTTTTAGCGCACTTGTGAGTAGCAAACTTCAAACCATTTTCAAACAACCGTTTTCCAAAACAAACAAATATGCAATGTTTTGTTCCAACTTAGGCGATCTAGTCTATACTTGTATGTTGTGCGCATCACATAGTAATTCTAGGTTAATACATCGGAATAAGAATGCATGTGTTTTCAAAAACAAGATATCATGTTAGTGAAGGCCGATCTTTGATCGGGCGAGTGGGGGTGCTCATTGCATGACCTTCCCCACTCGTACCCAAGTTCCTGAGCCGAGGCAACTTTGGTGATGACGGGCACGTGCCCTTAGGCACGAGTCAAGGTTTCCTAAATTCCCCCAAAATAAAATATTTAGGCGGCGACTCTGTATCTGGCAAAGCAATCCATGTTTGGCACTTCTTTACAAAAATCAGTTTTCCAAAACGATTTTCCGGATTTGGACTCTTTGGTGATTTATCGGTCTTGCATTACACTTTGCGAGACCAGATTCAGAACCGTGACATTGAGTCCGAACTGTAGCAGTAAGCTCGAAAAGAAACGAGATTCGTCCCCCCCTCACGAGCGCGGATGTCGGATAGTTCCCGGGAGCACGTCTACATCGTGGCCATAGATTGATGGAGCAATTGACTTGATAATCTGAGATATAGTTACAAAAACAATTTACTGAAAATTTATATCTAAAGTTTTATAGATCTAATAATTTAGAAAAAATTACTCAAAATAGATATCATTGCAATACAACAATGACATGGTCTTAGAAGATATTCACTAAGATACCTTTTCTTCAATATTTGGATCCTTAGCCAACTTCTCAATTTCTTCTTTGGCCTCCTTTGTAAGCTTGTACGCTGAAAATAGGTCTTGCTTCTTCATGACGTAGTTTGCCTCAACTACTGTGGAAAATACCGGAAATCCATTCTTTGTGTTTAATGACAAGTCAAAATTGTTCATGTAAATTCCAGTGACCTGAAAATAATAGACAGAGTAAGGGACCAAATCAAGAAGAAAAAAATCACAGATCCAAAGAAATTGGAGAAATAATCAATATTACTTTATATATCAAATGAAGTCATTTTTAGTCAAATCTGAGTAACAAAAGCATTACAAGAAAAATGCAGAATGAAGATTAATTAAAAATCTGCATCTATGGGATGTGTTCTACTCTTAAATGGAACACATTATAATTAAAAATCTACATCGATGAAAAATCTACATCTATTGACGAAAATAAATTCCGTCACCTATTATTTTTATTTCTTTATTATCTGTGACCAAATTTGTAATTCCTCATGGATTATTCTTATTTAGTGATGAAATTTGTTTTCTTCACTAATTTTCGTTTCCATATATATATATATATATATATTCACAATAAAAAGATTTACAAGAGAAATTTAGGGGGAGGGGGGAAAGAAGCACAACAAACCAACCAATACACTAACGAACAATTCCATCAAATCACATAACAAACACTAAAGATAATAACTTCAACAAAGCACATATCTAACAGAGTTGTTAATCTTCATAATTGATATCCAACAACAACAACAACTAACAATCATAAACCACCTAAACAAATAGATATCCAGAGAGCAAGAACGATTCAAACTTGCTTGTGATAGACATAGACATAAGTAACGCCACACTTTTACCACAATAGTGACAGTCAAAGAGAAAGTTCCAGCACCCACACAAGATAAAATCTGTCTTCTTCTTCAAAGAACATAATGAAACCAGAGCAAAATTCAACTCTCTCTCTCTCTCTCTCTCTCTCTCTTTCTCTCTCTCTCTCTCTCTCGGTTCTCTTCCTCAAATCTTCATCATTTTCTTTCATTTTCGTTTCATTGTACTCACAAGATCAATGTCTTTCACTTTCTTAACTCAAATAAAGTAAACCCACATATATTTAAGAAAAATCTATTCAAATAAAATAGCAAATTTTTTTCTTCCAGAATTTTTTTTTTCAAATATTTGTTCATTATGAGGAAATGAAGCACAAATCACCATAATCGAATCCCTATATATAAATCTAAACCCTGAGCAGAGCATTAATGGCTAACAATTAACTACCAACAAAAACCCAAATGATAAATCAAACCTTTTAAATCGCTCAATAAAGAAAACAATTCCAATTTATTTACCAAATCAACAATTAGGCCAGATTATAAGCTAAAAAAATTGTGAATATTGAAAACCCATAAAATCAAAAATGTTTGAAAACAACACTAGTTGTACCCATTTGTTTTACTCAGATTGCATTGCCAAACATGTCGCAGTGAAAATTCAAGAGAATATATTGATGGTGAAATGTCTAGAATTGAATTGTGAAGGGGTTTTGGAAGCTCGAGTCCTATTGTCTCATTATATCCAAATTAGTGTTTGATCGGTAGGAAAATGTGTTGTGTGAATCGATCATTCTTGCTTCTTAGAAATTTTAGTGTCTTTTTAAGGACTGCTCGGCTGTGTTGGTTGATGATGGTGAGGTTGTAACTGTCAGAGTGCCCTAATTGTAACTCAATTAAATCGATGCAATACAAGAAAAAAAATAGAGATAAAAGTACATGGGTTTGATGCTGAGAGTGGATCCCTGTTTATACAAGAAGGGCATAGGCATTGAAGGTGGAGTAACGAGGGCAAAGAGCAATAGAGAGGTATTACGTACATCTGGTTTGATAGAGAGAGAGAGAGAGAGAGAGAGAGAGAGAGAGAGAGTTGATTAATAGAAAGTAGGCAAAACAAAAATTAAAACCCTATTTTGAGAGAGAGATGATAAACATAAAAGGAGTAAAAAAAATTAATACCCTTTTTTTTTTCATTATTGCACAATACATCAAAATTTTCTCACCAAAATTATTGACAACACTATTTCCTCACCAAAAGATCTTAAAAATATTAAAAATTACTGGTGACGAAAATATATTTCTCACAAATAATTTTATAATTAGTGACAAAATTTTTCTCATCAAAAGTCCCAAAATTTTGGCGCCACCAAAAAAAATTAGCTGGAAAATTTTTGGTGACGAAACTTAATTTTTCCTCACCTAAAAGGAAATATTTATTGACAAAAATAAATTTCTTCACCTATTATTTTTATTTGTTTATTATATGTGACAATTTATAAATTCTTCATGAGTCATTCTTATTTAGTGACAAAATTTATTTTCTTCACTAGTTTTCGTCACCATAGGTTACTTTTGTTGTAGTGAAGCAACTTTGATTTAGCCTGAGAGTTGGAGGGTGTACTTGGGTTGAAATCATGTAATTAAAGTTGTGAGTACTGAAAATTTTCCTTTTAATGAATGGTCCATGTTGCTAAAAGTAAAATTTTGAGCAATCAACTTCATTAAAACCCTTCAAAACAAATTTCGCAAACAGACACTACCTGACACGCATGGAATCAATCCTCAAGACATACAGCCCTGAATCAAAAGGATCATAACTGCCCACAACTGCATTCACCTTGCTTCATCTTGCAACTGGACCCTTCTACCAAATGGAGGTAAAACAAACAAATCAACCGATGGTGAGAAGGGCCAAGTAACAATGGATAGGACAGTTGAGTTGAAAATGATTATGGCCGAACTTCGAGACCAAGTTGCCTACGTATCCCAAAGATGGAAATCAGGCCTTACGTAGTTCGATTAAGGTTTACTCAGGTATTAACTCTCTCATTTTGTGCTTTGACTTTTGCCAAAGTTGCCCTTTCGGGTTTTCAACCTTGTGAGCTCTATTTTTCTTTATTTCCAATTTTTTATGCGCTAACTTTTGCCTAAGTCGCCCTTCTGGGTTTTCGGCCTAGCGAGCCTCTCAAGGATAGTATTTCTTTAACTTGTCCATATTGATCGGTTGCAAGAACTCCAAGCCATCTAAATCTATGAGGATGATTGCTTCTCCTGACCAGACAGATTTGATGATGTAAGGACCAGTCTAATTGGGTTGGAACTTGCTCCTAGGGTCATGGATGGGAGCTCGGTTGTCTTTGAGCACCACATCTCCTTCTTTGAGATTTCTGGATTTGACTTTCTTGTTGAAGGCCCTAGCAATCATGCACTAATACCCCTGAATATGATACAATGCATTCACCCTCCTCTCATCAAACAACATCAACTCTTTGAATCTATTCTACTGCCAATCTGCATCTGCCATCTGACACTTGGCCATAATTCTCAGTGACGGTATTTCGATCTCGATCGGCAAAAGAGCTTCCATCCCATATGTGAGACCCTTAAATTTGGTAAATTCTAGTAAGACCCTTACTTTTGAGTTATTATAATAAAACCCTTAGTTCCCTATTTATTCGCCAAATTAACCCTAGAACTGAAACGTATCACGGATGAAACCGTACAAAACCTAATTGATCTCGTTAACTTGGAAATCATTTCTAACACTCTAGTATTAATTATTTAACTCTCCAATTTTAGATTAGTACCTTAAAACCCTAATTTTCAATTTTTATCATTTTCATTCGGTTGTGTGTCCTTTAATTCAAAGCAAGATCATTCGAACCAAATTATTTTTCCTAACATTATTTTAATTAATACTACACTTGAAATAGATATTCTAATCAATTCCAAACCCAAACATTTTATTTTAATTGCATCTTGAGCCCAAATCATTCTTTATACATATAAAAGCACACCCCCAATATTATAATCTTTTTTTAAAATATCTACAATACGTATATATATAAATAAATGAGAAAAGACGGTCAAATCTATATCACATGGCCAGCCACCCTAGCATATACACTTGTAGTGTACTTTTGAAAACAACATTGCATAATTCATGGAGGAAAATTTGACCTTGGTACCATAATTCAAGGAAAGTTGTCTTGTACTTGTAACTATCTTGGTTCTACTTAAGCCCAACCCTAACTAGATCATGCCTTAATACATGATTAGGCTTCCTAATGATCCCTCATTCCATTGCATTCCAACTAAATACATCTCAATATCATTCCATTCCAACCAATGGGCATTTTGAACCTTTTGCACCAATTTTATTATAAAAACACCACCACCCTCCACATGTTACACTCTCATACACTCACACACCTACACATTCAGTTGAGAGAAAGAAAGAAGAGGAAGAGAGTGAACTTTGGTAGTGGAGGAGAGGAAAAGAGGAGAAAATTGTGCAAACATTTCACTAGGCAATCAAATAAGCCACAACACAACTCTCTCTTATTTTCCCTTTCAAATACATGCTCTTAGAAGTTTTAAACATTCGTTTCAGATGTGTTTTGATGGTATTCTTGTGTTAAAAATGAAAGGAGTTGAGCCTTGATTCTACCCTTCTTGTATTTCTCTTATTCAGTATAAGACTATCTTTTTCTATATCCATCTCTCAAAATTTCCAAAGGCACACCTGCACCTTAAATTTCTGAGTTTAATACATATTATTTATCATGTTTTCATCACAAGAGAAGTGTAAAATTTCCCCTAGTTGACCTCTTTTCTCACCAACTTTCTTATTTCAAGAACTGTGCCAGAAAAATCTATTTTATAGCCAACTTGCGAAAATTCTATAAAAATGAATAAAAATATTCTGGACCTTAATTTTATGTCAAAATATTCCTTAAGGAGCTATATTTAAATTAAAATTGGTTTCATTGGAAAAAAAGTGAGCGGTTTGAAAGAAAATTCAATTTTCGTAACGGTCGACGAATCTGGACAACGCCGGAGCATTTCTTAATTAACTAAAAATCTAAAAAGGCTATCACATTTCCGAAAAATGTTCTGAAAACTAGATTAAATTATCTACAAACCATAGGAAGGCCAAGTTCGGGAAAAATCTGAAATAGCCCTTTTGATTTTAATCTTTAAATGGTACTGAATCTGAAAATTTAGGTTTGCATGGGTGTTTTATGCTCTTGTGTACATGAATATGCTTATTAGTTTATGATCATGTTTTGGTATAATATTGCATGTGCTATGGTTATGTTCCTTATCTTCTTCATTTTAATGATGCTCATGCTTATGTAGATATTACTATCTTGTTGTGTTTGTTCTAACTTGACTTAAAACATTGATCCAAACGGAAAACTTAATTGAGATGGTATTGGGTTTTCGATCACTTGAATAATAAAGAGACGATAATGTGTTATGTATGGATTGATGGGATGTGCTCCCTAATTGAAGGTTAAGTCTTGCACAAGAGGTTGTCGCGTAAACCCTAAAATGGAACGGACGTATTCGGACTCTTTGCGATGCTTTGATTGGTGAGATAAGATTGGGTCCGGATGGGACATTCAGGAGGATAAAAAATATTATAAGGATAAGGTTGGATTCAGGAGATAAAAACCTTTTTCTTTTTGCCGTTCCTTTTGAGGCCCTACAGTTGGCGCTACGCGGTATATAACTGTTGGTAGGCATCGGAGGTAAGTTCTGCAACAAAGCAGCAAAAGGGGGAGTTTCGAATAGTCCAGTGTCCAATTCTTGTGGTTGGGAGGATGAAATCTCTTTGGGGGATTTCTAGAATATTAACCACTAACATTATAACCTTGTTATCTATTTGAATGACATGTTCCTTTCCTCTATTATTGAAATTGTTGTTGTTGACTTGAATATCATGCTTCACTACTTGCTTGCTATAAATATGATGGTGTATTGGACTAGAAAAAAGGGACAGGGTGTGTGTGCGTCTACTAGGCATTCAAAACTCATGGTGTTTCATGCCAAGTATTGAAGACTATTAGACCGATCGAAGGCAAAGCCGAAGCATTTGAAGATGTACAGCTACCCTAGGAGGATTAGAAACTAGTTTGTAAATGTGTGTTTGAGATTATAAGTGAGAGATCCAATGTTGTATTTAAGACTTGATTTTGTAATTATTATATAGCTGTACATATCTTTTATATTACCTATTCCTAATTGTCTCGTCGACTTATGTAGACTTTGTGTTAATATCTTGTTAAGATCTGTCAAAGGGGTAGCTTTGCTATCTAAGGTGGTTGGACTTTGAAGGGAGGCTATATTGACTCCCCTGACCTTCTTAGGATCTTGCTTGGTTATTATCCAAAGGACTCGTTAGTGATGTTTTCTACTCCTGTAACCTTAGATAAACCCTGTATTTAATTGTTAACATATTCTCTGATGTTCCCGATTTTGGGGGCATCACACCATATACCAACAAGTAAAGGGTTGCCCCTGTAGATGTTCGAATTGACATTCCATAACCCCAGAGTGCAAAAAGCAGTTTATCTGGCCAATCCTTGTAGGCTTCCACAATCTTTCGTAGGATGTTTTTGACATTCTTGTTTGCGGCTTCAACAGCTCCATTGGTCTATGGTCTATATGTTGATGACTTGTGAAAAGCCACGTTGTATTTCTCAAGCAAATCCACCACCTCCTTCTTGAAGTGTGAGTCGTTGTCCGATATGATCTTATTTGGCACCCCGTACGTGCAGATGATGTTATTCTTGATGAACTTGGCCACATGTGACGCTTTCAACACAGAATACGACTGCGCCAACACCCACTTGGTAAAATAGTCGATCGCCACTAAAATGAACTTGTGCCCATTTGAGCCCTTTGGCGAGACCTCTCCAATGACGTCGATTCCCCAGATTGAGAAAGACCATGGTGAAGTCATGTTGTAGAGCTTTGAAGGCGGGATATTCATGCAGTTGGCATGGATTTGACATTAGTGGCATCGCCGAACAAAGTTGATAAAATCATCCTCCATGGTTAACCAATAGTAACCTTGCCTGAGGATTTTCCTGACCAACATGACACCATTCATGTGTGCTCCACACTCTCCTCTGTGGATGGCCTCCATGAGACATTTCGACTCTTCTTCTTCGACACAAAGCTTATGTATTCCCAGATGCCCTCTTTTGTACAACTTACCTCCGCATATTGTGAACTGAACGGCCAAACGCTGTATTTCCCGTTTATCGTTGGCATTTGCCCTTGGTGGATACACATCCTTCTCCAAAAAGTTCCAAATGTCATGATACCAGGGGTTCTTGTCATGAACTTCGTCTATCATGGCTATTGTCTCATAAGCAGGTGCATACTTCTATTCAATGATAATTGGACACATCTTAGCCCCGAGCGATATGTCTACCATGGAGGATAGAGCTGCTAGCACATCAACAAACCGATTTTTCTCCCTTAATAAGTGCGTAAATGTCAGTTTTTCAAATCTTGGAATCAGAATGTCCAGGGTCTAATGATAAACTTTCATTTTCTCTTCTTTGACCTTCCAAACCCCGTTGGCTTAAGAAACAACTAGGTTTGAGTCTTCGATGACGTCCAACCTTATTGGCCCTAGTTCTAGGACAGCTTTTAATCCAACGATACACGCTTCGTACTCTATTTCATTGTTGGATACTTTGAACCGGAGTTTGAAAGCTAGGGGTATATGGGAATCATCGGGTGCTATAAGCAATACGCCTATCCCATAACCATATTGAATAGCCGCCCAATCAAAGTACATTTTCCACGTCTCCTCTTCGACCTACAGGATCTCCTCATCTAGGAATAGGTACTCTAATACTTCATCTCCTTCCACTGGGTGGTCTTCCAAAAATTTCGCTACTACTCTTCCTTAGAATGACTTGCAAGTGACGTACTTGAGGTCAAACTCGGAGAGAATAAGCAACCAACGAGCTAGCCTACCCACAAGTGTCGGTTTCTCAAAGAGATATTTAATGGGATCTAATCTCGAAACCAGAATTACAGAGTGGGCTAACAGGTGGTGTCTCAACTTCCTAGTGGCCCAAACCAAAGCTTAGCAAGCCTTCTCCAGAGGAGTGTAACGGGTCTCATAATCCAACATCTTCTTGCTCAGATAGTAAATGGACTTTTCTAACTTATCTTCTAATTCTTACGCTAGCATGAATCCCGTGGTTGACTCTGTCACGAACAGATACATGATCAGTGGCTTCCAAGACTCTGGTGGTAACAATACAGGTGAATTCTGAAGATACTGCTTGAGTTGCTTGAAAGTGAACTAACATCGATCATCCCATTGGAATTTCTTCCCCTTTTCCAAAAGACCAAATAGTGGTTCCCAAGTCAAGGTTAATTTAGAGATAAATCATCTTATGAATTGTATTTTCCCCAAAAATCTACGCACCTCATTTTTAGTCCTTGGTGGTGGCATTTCTAAGATGGCCTTGATCTTGGATGGATCTACTTTGATTCCCCTCTGCGTAATCAGAAAACCCAGCATTTTCCCGACAGTCACCCCAAAAGTGCATTTATGTGGATTTAACCTCAGCCAGTACTCCCTATCCTTTTGAAGAATTTTCATAGCGCGATGTAATGGCCTTCTCATTCTTTGGATTTACAATCATATCATCCACATATACATACACCTCGACTTCTTTATGGATCATGTCGTGTAGGATTTTGGTTACAGCCCTCTGATATGTAGCCCCAGCATTTTTCAACCCAAATGGCATGACCCTGTAGCAGCAAGTACCCCATGGCATGGTAAACGCAGTCTTCTCTCTGTCCTCAGGCACCATCAAAATCTGGTTACATCCCGAAAACTGATCTATAGCAATCCCGGTTATCCCTTTACTGTTTTGTTGTTTTCCGGACGCGGTTCTGTGGAGTTGGTAGTTGTACCTATCGTGTTGTCAACTTTTAAACTCATTTGTTTGAATTCTAGAATGTGTTGGGCTTGGTTGTTACAGGTTGGTAGAGGTTTAGCTCCCATTGTTATTGCCCAGTTTTTGAACGGTCCGCTTGAGCGGGTCTTCTTGCGCTCGAGCGGGGTTTACACACTTCCAGTATTTCGTGCCTCTGCAACACTTCTGCAGATGTGTTTTCTACGCTCGAGCGGGTACTCTGGCGCTCAAGCGGGTAGTACTTTTTGGTGTAAGTTCTGGGAGGGAGAAATCTACGCTCGAGCGGACTGGTTTTCGCGCTCGAGCGAATGTACTTTATTCTTATGTCTTAGAGCTCGAGCGGGCCTTCTTGCGCTCGAGCGTACCTAGATTTTTGTTCTTGACGCTCGAGCGTTGTGTTCTCCGCTCAAGCGGGAGAGTCGTATATCAGTTGCCAGCTAGGCTATTTTAAATCACTTTTTACATTTCCTTTCTCTCTCTTACTTTCCCAAAACCGATTTTTGAGAGCTCCTCACTCTAAAACCTAACTTCTCTCTAGGGTTTGATCTAGTAGGAGTGTTTTCCTCACCTTGAGTCTTTGTAAGAAGTGTGTTGATCATTGAGGGCTACATTTTGATCCGAGAAATTTGGTGTTTGGAGCACTTCCGAGTTTAGCTCTTCTTCTCCTTGGGTTCTACATTTGAGGTAGGGATTTCCTTGTTCTTTTTCAATACTTCATCTATAGATAGACATGTGGTAATTTTGTATTGCATGAAAATCATATCCATGTTGGATTTGTTTGAAATCATGAGAAGGAACCTAGGGTTGGGTGTTGGAAAATGGTTATGTTATCATTGAGGGTTGTTTTGGGCTAATTGGAGTGTAAATTAGCATGTTGTAGTTGATAGAAGAAAAAACCCTAAATCATATTTTGATTAATAAATTAAAATGGAGGATAATGAACCCCTTTTTTTTGTAAATCTCTATTGATGATGTGGGTTGGGTGAAGGTGTTAATGCCTAAGGGGTTAACTTTGGCTTTGAAATGGTTTGAAATGAATGTAGTGGACTAATGTGAGTTATGGCTTTATTATCAATGGAATTGGTTTTGTAAAACAAAAGGGATGGATTTGGTTTTGTGTCAACAAAAGGGATGGAGTTGGTTTTGTGAAAATAGAAGGGAAGTGGAACTTGTTTTCTGAAATGGGAAAAGTATTTTTGAAATACGTATGAAAATTGGATTGTTGTTTCTTGAGTGTTGAACACACACTTGTGTGGGATTGTATCTTTAACTACCATGTTAATGTTGTTATTGGGTTTGTGGTCTCATAGTAATTGAGTCTTTAATAGATGTACTAAATATTTGCATCTAGAGGTTTTGTCCTTGGTCATCGGTGGAGGATGACACGGTTGTGTTGGAGTGTGGTGTATGCATTATACCATTATTGATTGAACATCGTATGTGGTGAAGTGTTGAGATACATTATATATGTATGCTTGCTCGGGAGGAGGTAGTTATGTGTTCATATACTTTAACACATTGCTTGTATCTTGATGGTTTCTGTATATGTGTTATACATGTTGAATATGCCTTGTTGTGTTGGATTGGTGGTGTTATACCTTGCGCTAAGAATCAGAGGTACCGTGACCTTCCAGCTAGCGCCTGGAGAACTGACTGCGCTGAGAATATAAGGCACCATACCCTTCCAGCTAGCGCCTGGTAAACTGGCATGTTGTTGTGAGAGGTGTATCTTTGGCTTACTACGCACATAGCTAGTAGAGCAAAGTTTTGTTGTTGATATTTCAGTGTGTTTGGGAATATCATGGATTGTGTTGATTACAGTTTTGGAGGGCCGAGTCGCCTCATTGGTTTATCTTATGCATGTTGGTGAGTTGTTATCTCTTTTTATAACGGTGCATGTATAGATTTGATTGTATCGGGAAGAAGCCAAAATGTCATATTTGTCTTTTGGAAAGTGTGAAGGAGAACGGACTTTTTTTAAAGAAACATATACTTTGAAGAGGTATATCTGTGTATGTTTAGAAAATGGAAGAGAGTAGTGGGCTTAGTGAATTTATTTCCTAAGGTATTGTTAATGTTATGAAAGATTGGGAACGGGAATTAATGAAAGGAAAAGAAAATTGAATCGCCTATGGCGTTGATTGAAATGGTTGTTTTCAAGAAAAGCTCATACTTATGATATTTTGTATAAATTGTCACATTACTATTCTAGTATGAGAGTGGGTATTCATGATCATAGCTATCTGTATGTTGTTATTGTTGAGGACCATGTTGAGATCCCTACTGGACTATATGTTCATCCCACGTTGCTGAATCTTTTTCAGGTATTGAGCTGAATGTGCGGCAAGATTTGGATCTTCTGATTTGTTGGCCACGGGGCCTTTCTTATATGGGCGGAATGCCATATGTGTAAAAGGGTTGCACCCTTCTTCTTGATTTGTTGTTAATGATGTAAGCCCAAGGGCAATTTATTTATTTTGCTCATGCTGTATTTACTTGCATACGGATGAGAGCAGGGTTATTCACTTCTACGAATTGAATATATGAGTTTATTTCCGCTTGTTATCTCTGAAATGGAATTAAGTAAATGAAATCGGTAATACTTCGAGTAATTAAAAAGTGGGGCGTGACAACTTGGTATCAGAGCGAGCCGGGTTTGAATACTTTGGGCTTGTGGGAAGTGGTTTTTTACCACAGTGGGTTTACTACATATAGTGAGGACGTTGCATATAGATATCATGAAAGTTAGGACTTATGTGTTGCATTTATGTGAGCATGGGATTCAGTCTCTCGGATAGTATTCATAGCCGGTGAACTTGCTTTGAGGTCCTTTCGGAAACACACTTGATCAACGTGGTTTCTGATAGGAATTCCTTGAGAGTTCCGAGATGAGTGGCTATCTTTGTGGACTTGATTCGATTATGTGTTTATATGTTTAGATGATTACATGCAATAGAGATGTATATTTTGTGACTAATGAGTCTTGTGACTTAATAGTAGTAGAGTGTGCCTCGGAGAAGGCTAATGTGTCGTGCACTAAGCGGGGTATTTGCTTTTGTGCTTTATAGGATGTCTACACGAGGAGGTAGATGACGGTTGAGTAGTAGGAGTGTCGGTAGGGGCACGGCAGCTCCTTTAGCACCTGCCGTTGCAGCATCGGCTGTCGGCGAGAACGTCGCACATGAGATTGTGAGAGCAGTGCAAGATGCCCTAGCTCGCACTGAGGGCGGCAGCGGGCATGCTCTCAAGCTTACTAAAGAGTTTTTCTGCTCCGGCCCAGCAGAGTTTGTGGGGGAGGCTAAACCGTTGGAGTCAGAGAGTTGGTTGGAGCAGATTACCAAGACTCTTGGTATGCTCAGAGTCGAAGAGGAGGAGTTGAGGGTTTCTTTGGCGACTTTTCAATTGATGGGCGATGCGAGTTATTGGTGGAAGTATGCTAAGAATACCGTAGGTAGCACGTGGGTTGCTTTTACTGAGGCCTTTTGGGCCAAGTATTTCCCTCCTTCTGCTCGGGAAAGGTTGAGGGATCAGTTTTTGGAGTTGCGTCAGGATGATACTCCTGTGGCATAGTTTGAGATGCGGTTTACTAGTTTGTTGAGGTTTGCTCCAGAGTTGGTGGCAACAGAGGAGCGTCGTTGTTATGAGTTTGAAAGGCGGTTGTGTTTCGATATTCGGGAGAAGGTAGCTGGATCCTTTTGGAACGATTATTATAATTTAGTCGAGGCAGCAGCCCATGTGGAGGCCATGGTTGTGAGTGATGGTCGGGATAGGGAAGAGACCATCTTGGTAAGTCCTTCAGTTCCTAAGCGCTCCAGGCTCAGTAAGGGGTGGAGGCGGAAACACGCTCAGTCAGGGACTAATTCCTTTCCTTCGCCAGGGGTTTCGGACTCATCAGTTGGGGGTTCTGGGGAGGTGCAGGTTTCAGACCAGCCTCAGAGTAGGGGGTCTGGTGGTTGTTTTGTTTGTGGTCAGCTGGGCCATGGTAGACGTTTTTGTCCTTTGCGTGTAAATTCTTCGGGTGTTTCAAAACCCAGTCAGACTCAGTTGTACCCATCTAGTCAAGGGCATTATCGGTACCAGAAACGGGCAGGCCAGGCTTCGGGAGCCTCGCGAGGGGCAACTTATTAGTTAGTCCTATGGTATTACCTTGGAGGGGGATTTTTGTGTTATTGGTCGGAGGTGTATTATATGAATCATTTTGTTGTTGACCGGTGTGCTGTTGGATACTGAGGCACCATGTTTATGTATCGCTTATGTATGCATGTTGTTGTTTGTTTAACCCTCATGTATTGGGGAGTATGTGTGGAATCTCGAATCCTCTTTTTCTTATTGAGGAGTTGTTAAAGGGATCAATGATCCTGATGTTGTTGCTTGCTTGGTACCTGTATGTTGATTTGTGTTCTGGGCTTTGCTAGTTAAGGAGTCCGTGGTGACCCCATCGGTTGTATAGGGGTAGTGTTTGTATTGTGATTGGTTATCAATTGTGGGGTATGGTTTGTGAGTGGATGCTGGCAGCATTCTTTGGAGGAAGAACAGTTTGAGTTCTAGAGTAATGAGAATAGCGTTGGTCAAAATGGTCCTTCGTGATTGAGGTTGACCATGTCGGTCTTGAGTCGAGGAGATGAGCAGGCTTGCTAGGTAGCAATGGGAGGGGCAAATAGTGATTCCCTTAGACACAGTGTTGATGTGGTTTAATTTTAGAAGATCCGCTGAGATTCCAAAATTTGGGGGTTTGTGTGGGGAACTCCGTGTTTGGGGTTAGTGGCACATCAGTGTGTGGATTACTGAGTGTGGAGTTTATTGAGTTGATTAGTCAGCTTGTTGGTATCGGGTTTTGGGTTAACATCGGTCACCTTGAGGTTAGTCTCGTTTGTTGAAGACTTTGTGTGTTGATTAAGGAAAACTGAAACTAATCATCCGGTTGTGTCATTGAATATGACGGTTATAATAATACAGCAAATTTGTGTATTGAATGATCATTGTGAAATGATTGGATTTTTTTTTTTTATACATTATGTATGTATATTGTTTGGAAGGAGATAGGGGATGGACTCCGATGATACAGCACCAAAATGTGTATCTATTGAAAGATTGATATAGCTCATATGCTTATCTATTGTGAAGTGAAAAATGTTTTATATGAGTTACTATCTCATTTAATTGTTTAGACAGGTTCTCAGCCAGGTGTATATTATTAAATTGGTTACGTAAAGGGAGGCAGGATGAAATTACAAAACCATGAATTTCTTATGCCTTATGTGTTGATAGTACTGTTGTTATTTCTATTAACTATCATTATAGAAATGTTATGTTCTGTGTTGGTTGTGGCATCACTGTGTGCGTGATGGTTGTTGATGGTATTATTTTGAAAAAAAAAAATGGAAAACAAAATTTTTCTGGTGGTTGGGCCACCTAAAGGCATTGTTGAGAAATTGATTTAATTCAAGGGTTTTGAGGAAATCCAAATGAATCTTTTTGGCAAATAAACTGTGGATGGTTACGTGTTTTTAGATAACATCGTATTTGTGAAAAATGTTTACAAAACTTTTGAGTTTTGCGTTGAAAATGCAAGGTTTATTTTGAAATGTCTCATGAGCAAGAAAATGTTTTCCTTATATTAATGTAAAAGATTTGCTTTGATTGTCCTTTTATTGGAAATTATGGTTGTTGAGTAGTGACTTAGCTTGAAGCGCTGGTCAGATGTTGGTAAACTGTTTCGGAAGGGTTGATTTTGTTGTGGCTTTTATGCCTACAGTGTTGTCATTTGGAACGTGTTCCCTTGGTTAGTCTCTTCCTTGGTAAGAGTGAATCGAAGGTTTGTAGGGAGATTAGTGTAGACGCGCCCGCGTGAGGCCTTCGTGCTACAGTTCGGACTCAATTTGTGTCACGGTTCTTAATCTGAACCAAAGAGTCCAAATCCGGCAAATCGTTTTGAGAAACAGATTTTTGAAAAGAAGTGCGAAACATGGACTGCTTTGCCAGATACAAAGTCGCCACATAAATATTTTTTATGGGGGAATTTAGGAAACCCTGACTCGGTGCCGAAGGCCACATGTCCGTCATCACCAAAGTTACCTCGGCTCGGGAGCTGGGTACGATTGGGAAGGTCAGCTATGAGCACCCCCTCTCGCTCGATCCGAAGATCGGCCTCTACTAACCGTGATATCCGTTTTTGAAAACGTTATGTGTTTTTATCCCGATTATTAGCCTAGAATTACTATGTTATGCACACAGCACAAAAGTATAGACTAGATCGCCTAATTTGGAAATAAGCATTGCGTATCCGTTTGTTTTGAGAAATTTTTTGGAATTTGCTACTCGCAAGTAGGCTAAAACACGGATTTCAATGAGCTATTCCAACTCAGACAATCCAACCTTCACCCACAGGCATTCAAGCAGTTATATCACATAAGCAGCTAGCCTCATGGTAATCATGCTATCATGGCAACACTCACACTCATGCAAGGATGCTAAAGCAAAAGAACTTACAGAGTACTCCAAGCCAAAACAAAAACTAGTTAGTAATCATATGCATGATCCTAGTTCATGTTAAGATGGCTAATGCAACACATGCAAAATGCAACTAAGATAGGCTCGGCTAATCTACAATGACATGTGAAACGCTACAACTAACACGTATTCAATTTGGAATTGAAATACAAATGCAGTTAGAATGATGCGCCGAGCCCGGTGCATGCAAGACAAATGTATGAATGCACGCATGCATAGCATAAGGTATGCTAATTTAAATATGCCCTAGTCTACCATCATAAGCGGGTAAATAAAAGGGAAGAAAGACGTGGAGTTGGAAGACATACACACACTCACCCACACTTATTACACAATTGCCCTCACTCGGAGGGTCCAAATAAATATTACAGTCCGAATAAATAATACTAACTTAATTATTACAAAATTTCTAATCTAATTAACAAATTAAATGCAAAGAGAAGATGGCCGTAACCCCCGCCTCGGGATGCGTGAATGATGCATGCTCGGATTTATCTTGCCCCGAAAGCCCGTACCATACCACTGCTGCCTCTGTTTACACTACCCTGCTTCTCAGAAAACTGCCAAAATCCTGGGACAGGTTCCCTGAACCCTGTAGGACACCATCGGCTGAAGGGAATACCCACTGGCCATGGGACTTATCCATCGGCTGGGGTTTCATATTATCGGCCACCAATCCATGGCCGGTCGACACTCTGCAGTGCCGGTCGGCAAAAACGCCCAGCAGAAACTGGTTTTTGACAGCAACAAGGACAGACAGTGTATGGCATGGAATTTCAAGCAAATGTATGCGCGGGCACACTCCCTATCATGCAAGGGACTCAAGGGAGCATGACCTTCGACCCTCGGGCCATCAATCATGCATTTTGATGCGTGATGGCCTAAGGAGCCAAGGTTGCAATTCAATGAAAATGCATGCAACATATAAATGAATACCAAAACCCTATCATGCCAAAGTCAAGGGCCTCGGTGACCGAGAGTTGAGACGCGTTACATCACTTGTAGTATGAACACTTCTCCCCCCTCACACTTGGTTTGACACCCCAAACCAAGCAACGCAATGCATGTTATGCAAACATGGCTCGAAAATGCAACATATCAATAAAATGAAAAGCATGCCAAATGTAATGCAACATATCATGGCAAGCATGCAATGTTCCTAACATGCAATGCTACAATGCAATTCACCATGCAATGCTAATATGGTACAATGCAAACATGCGATTAGAGGCAACAAGTCACGCACACAACCATGTCCGAGAAGGGACTTAGACTGAAATGGGAGGCCTCAAACACCCCCCAAAATAGTGGCGAAAAGTGTCTCAAGTGATGGACAAAATGCACTACAAGCATGCAAGTCAAGAGGGGCCCAAGGCTAAGGCATAACAACAGGGCACTCCACTACCACTAACCCAAACAAGCATGGCATGAACTATACAACCCAAAAACAGAATTTTAGCATGCAAAATAGCTCCAAAACCCGCTGGTATGGCAGCCCTAAAATGACCCAAACACATAGGCATACACAATGCACATGTCAAGGCATGAAAACACAACACTTCAAGGCATTGAAAAAGACACAAAGGACAATGTAAGACCACATTATATGGACGTGACTATGATCTCAACTAATGCCAAATGATGATAATAGGCCAAGCTATGCATGTTAATGATCCATACACTCAAGGCTCATGATCCAAAATGCAAAGCAACTATATCAAGCATGCTAAACAAGACCAAATCAGTGGCCAACAGACCTCATGCATGACAAAATATGGTCAAGAACTTCACAAAGTGAAGCCAAAATATGAGAGCATGGTAGTCAAGAGTCATGATGCATTTCTAGGCACAAACAAGGGAATACAAAGCAAGTATGTTAAGCATGCAAAACAAGACCAAATCAGTGGCCAACAGACCTCATGCATGACAAAATATGGTCAAGAACTTCACAAAGTGAAGCCAAAATATGAGAGCATGGTCGTCAAGAGTCATGATGCATTTCTAGGCACAAACAAGGGACTACAAAGCAAGTATGTTAAGCATGCAAAGGGCCACCAATCCGACCAAAAGCAGAGATAACATGTGACCTAAATAGCAAAAAAAACATCTGATATGGAGCCAAAAACAACCAAGCATATATGCTACCCTTATGAGCCCAAAACATGCACAAATGAGACACAAAGGGAGAGGGGTGTCCCTCCCCTATACAAGACTTCAAACCATCTTCTTCACCACTGAAAATCCACTGGATTTCAGTGGTGAGAAGGTTAATACAACAAAGCAAATAAGGCTTAAAGAAAAAGACACCAAAAGGGGCCAAAAGAGACCTAAGAGGGGGATTTCGACCCCCAATGCCAAAACACCCTTAATGAAGGTTCTTAAACATGAAAATATAAGACTTTTTTTAGTTATACACAAAGCTCAAATCAATATGCAAGATAGGTCAAAAGCCAATGCAAGATTAGGAAAAATAAAGCAAGAATCTCACCCTTGAAGAACACTTCAAAAACAGTTGGTCCAGCCACTCTTTTCTGACCAAAATCAGTCCAAAACCTTAAGAATCAACCCTCAATGTCTCTCAAACTCGAAGCAAGGTGTGGTAGTGTATGTCTTAGTGCAAAACTAAGGTAAAAACGCACTTTTAGGCCAGAAAACACACACAAGGGATGAGAGAGAGTAAAATATAGAGAGAGAGGGTGTATATATTAGATATATATATGTATAAGCTCTGGTTTTTCTTTCAAAACCACCAACCCTTGACAATGGGAGAAGAGGGGTCCTTATATAGGCAAAGGGAAATGGTTTAAGCTTCTCAAAGAAGCTAAGTGAAAGGGGCAAAGGGGGCAAAGGAGTCAAGGCTTCTTGAGGAAGCTAGGACAGCTAAGGGTTCAACCTTCTAGAAGGAAAAGGGGTGCAAAGGCTCAAAACAGCCACTTCAAGCACGGGAAGGAGTGTTGGTGCATTCCAGCTGGCACAGCTGGCATGCACCAAGTCTGAAGGGTGCAAAAGGGTCACACCGGCCAGCAAAATAGGTCACCGGCCAAATAAAGTGCCAGCCGGCTATATAGAGTGCCGACCGGCCATTGGTATTAAGAAACCATGGCCGGTGGCAGCAATTAATGGCTGGTGATGCAAAGGGGAAGGCCGATGGGGTGTGGGGATGGCCAACAAGCCATTCCCTGCCTTTTAAGGCAAAAGCACAAGTATTTGGTGCAAAACCAAACGCAAAACGAACAAGTTGAGAGATCCTAAGGCAAGGCGCGCAACCAAGGCCTCCAGGAACTCAAAACGAACACGAACATGGATGACCACCGAGTGTTCCACCGGTGACGTCCAAGTCTTGAGGACGGTCAAAAATGGGGTGTCTATAGTTGCCCCTCTTTGACAGAACTCGAAAGTCATAACAATGACGGGAGTGATTGTGAAAGCCCAGAGACGACCCATTTTTGACAAGGCCGAAGACTTAGACAAACATGCAAGGCAAACAAGATATGCGCCCGAAGGCAGGTGTAAAATGCAAGACAATGCACAAAGCAGAACATAACTTATGATCATGCAAAGAAAACTGTAACGAAGCATAACATGCGACAGTTTTAAGCTAGCATACACCAAACTACACTACGATGCAGAAAGGATGTAAGAGAATTATGTAATTCTCGATACGTCTCACTCAGAGAATACAATACCTGCGCGGTTCGTCTGGTTGCACCAGCCTCAAATGAACCGTACATACAATATCGTGCCTGAAAGAAAGAAAACTTAACGGGTACAGATATTGTTAGCAATATGCATAACATGCAATCGAAAGTGCGTGACTACGCAAGTTGAGTGGGACGCATAACAATGCCGTGAAGGCAAAAACACATGTAAGTAACGAACACGTGACAACGTGCACAATGTGTATGAAGAAATTTAAACACATGTAAGTAAAGCATGCGGTCTACGCAAGCAATGTGTATAGAAACTTGAAATTGAACACATGTAAGTAAAGCATGCGGTCTACGCAAGCAAAACATGCGATCTACGCAAGTAATGAAATTGATTACAAACATGCGGTCTATGCAAGCAAAACATGCGGTCTATGCAAGTAATGAAATTGATTACAAACATGCGGTCTACGCAAGTAGCGTAATTAATTATAAACATGCGGTCTACGCAAGCAAAACATGCGGTCTACGCAAGTAATGAAATTGATTACAAACATGCGGTCTATGCAAGCAAAACATGCGGTCTACGCAAGTAATGAAATTGATTACAAAAATGCGGTCTACGCAAGTAGCGTAATTAATTATAAACATGCGGTCTACGCAAGCAAAACATGCGGCCTACGCAAGTAATGAAATTGATTACAAACATGCGGTCTACGCAAGTAATGAAATTGATTACAAACATGCGGTGTACGCAAGCAAAACATGCAGTCTACGCAAGTAATGAAATTGATTACAAACATGCGGTCTACGCAAGTAGCGTAATTAATTATAAACATGCGGTCTACGCAAGCAAAACATGCGGTCTACACAAGTAATAAAATTGATTACAAACATGCGGTCTATGCAAGCAAAACATGCGGTCTACGCAAGTAATGAAATTGATTACAAACATGCGGTCTACGCAAGTAGCGTAATTAATTATAAACATGCGGTCTACGCAAGCAAAACATGCGGTCTACGCAAGTAATGAAATTGATTACAAACATGCGGTCTACGCAAGCAGTGTGTATGAGAAGAGTTGAATGTACACATGTAAGTGAAAACACGTTATTCACGATGCGGGAATGTAAAGTACTGTAACACAGCATAATTGAAACGATTTGTGGAATCCACAAGACATGAAAAGGATACGGGAAGGGACGTTCTTCGTACGTACCAAGCATTGCTTGTAGAAGTTGTGGCCTGAGGTCAACTCGAAGGTTCACGTTTCAAAAGTGTGCTTTCCCGCATTGTCTCGAGTGATGAAGGTGCCAAACCATGTAGTTGACCCGATCAAAGGTGCGGAAGGTGCGTTGACCGCAAGGGGAATTTTACTGGTATCAATTCCGACACTTTGCTACCCTGCCATTCTATGCTTTACTTTCCTTTTTACTAGTAGTTTAAGCACATTGCACTGCCTCGGGCAGGTTTTATTCTTTCTCAAAATTACATATTTTGCAAAACACGTGATGGGAATGAAACGACCATTTTGTTCAAAAGATGTTGCATTTGTAAATTTTCTATGCATCGCATTGCAAGGTATCACACCACAATGTGAACGAAATTGAACCTGTTTTGAACATTGAGTACTTGCATCGTAATAATCAGGTAGTGTCACGCCCTACACCTGCCCCTAAAGGTTTGGGCATGACCTAAGCAAGACCTGTCATAAAAACTGGTGTACACACCGTACGGGGCCTTATCGGAAGCATAAAATATTAATATAACAAAAAATACAAGCATACTCCATTGAGCTATTTCTAATATGCCAGGATCTCATGCATTACATACATCAACAAAAGCGGATAAAGTTTAAAATTTTATCCTTGGGTATCGTGTATAACATATACATTTACAGTCCTAGCCCGATAATTGGGCATAACAAAAGAAATATAAAAGTTAAGTACAACACCCATAGGTGGCTCTCAAAAGCAGACCCATATCTTAGCAGCTTCACAAAAATAAATGGCCTGGTATGGTGCCTGAACATGTAAAGGTTGACAAAAGGGACAGCGTCAAAGTTAGGACTGACCCCCTGACTGATAACCTACAGAAACAGACATAATAGAGAGTGAGCCGAGCTCAATGAGTAGTAATACATAATGAAAGACGTCTGACTTGAAGCTTAAATACATCAATACATAAAAAGATGTAGCATGCACATGATTTGTCTGATTCTGCATTTAGCTCATAATGGCCCTAGGCCTATTCCCGTGACATAAGCTTGTGGCTATAAGCCCTTGAAACATGATGGCACGAAGCCCTTGAACATATGGCACGAGGCCCTTGAACATACGGCACGAGGCCCTTGAACATACGACACGAGGCCCTTGAACATACGGCACGAGGCCCTTGAACATACGGCACGAGGCCCTTGAACATACGGCACGAGGCCCTTGAACATACGGCACGAGGCCCTTGTACATATGGCACGAGGCCCTTGAACATATGGCACGAGGCCCTTGTATTACACTTGAAACTTGTGGCACATGGCCCTTGAAAATGTACTTGAAACTTGTGGCACACAGCCCTTGAAAATGGCATATAGCCCTTGTAAATGCTTTTCTTTACATATAACATTAACATATCTTAAACATGCATAAGAGCATTACATGCTTGAGACATTAACATGATTGCATAACATAACATAAGTACTACTACTCACAGTGTTGAGATGGCGTGTTGCTTTCTTCTGGAATGTGCCCTGCACACAAGTAATACATTAGTCTCTCTTTTTTTATAAAGCATTTCCTGAGTCTTACACCTTGCATGCTTACAACCACTTTAAAATCATCTGTAAAACATTCTAAAAAATACCAGAGAAACAAGCACTCAAAGCTGAACAAACATTTAATTTTTCTTGAAAATGAGTCCTCCGCTCGAGCGTAACTTTGGCCGCTCGAGCGGACTGTAAATTGCGCAAAACTGCTGAGAGGTGGTTTTTCCCGCTCGAGCGGGCTTTCCTACGCTCGAGCGGACCAAGCGAATTTTCTGAAATTCTGGACCTTCATTCGAGTCCCAACCAGGTATTCATTCCATTTTTACATGCAACCCAAGGTTAGGTTAATGCAATATACTCACCTAACTTCACTATAACATGAATTCTACCTTGAGTATCATAAATTAAGCAAGATTATGAGCTTTAAAAAGTCATCTCCCTCTCTAATTCCACTCTTGAATTCAAGTTCTTTCATATCTTTGAAACATAACACATGATATATACATAATTCCATGAAGTGATGATAGAAAACCATAGATTGAAGTATACTTTGATACCACACCCAAATCTAGATGCCTAAGCAACCAAGTAAGAGAAACCCTCATCATTCATGCATGAATTAGACATGAATCAAACATACACATCAATACAAACTCTAAGTGGCCATAGCAAGAAGGATTTGAGCTTACCTTGAATTCAATCCTACACCTCTAACAATTTTTCCAAGCTTCCTTGTGGAATCCCTTCTCCCCCGATTTCTCCTCTTTTCCCCCAAAAATGGTATTCACGTTTGTTTGTTTTTTGATCAAGGCTCCTAAAGGCTTAGATATATATATATAAGTAAGGCATAAGTAAGGCATATAAGACAAAAATGGATCGTTTAATCATTCCAAAATTAAAATTTCACGAACATGCTTAATATTATCTAAAAATTATGCTGATTACGGATATATAATCAATTTCAGCTAATTAAGCTGTTAAGGCTTCCAATTTCTAGTTCAAACGCGTTGATGGTGACAGATAGTTTCCTTGTGAGACAGATAGACATTCATAGACATGGATTTCACTTCCTTAATCATAATTGTTCACGGAGCTACACAGTAAACATTTAAGAAATCATGTACGAGGGTCGGGTTATTACACTCTCCCCCCCTTAAATATGTTTGGTCCTCCAAACTTGGGTTACCTTAGGGTTGGAACAGGTGTGGGTATTGATGTTGCATTTCCTCCTCTCTTTCCCATGTTGTGTCGATTCCGTAATGTTCTTGCCACTCAACTTTAACCATTGGAATTACTTGTCGGTCCAAAATGCGAATTGGTTTTTCCTCATAAATCAACTTGTCGTTCAACTCAATTTGATGGTAGTCAATAACATGTGACGGATCCGAAAGGTACCCACGAAGCATAGAGACATGAAACACGTTATGCACTTGACTCATATGTGGTGGAAGGGCAACTCGGTAAGCTACCGGACCCACTTTTTCCAGAATTTGAAAAGGACCGACATACCGGGGTGTCAACTTACCTTTCTTTCCGAATCTTGGGTGCCCTTTCATCGGAGTGACTTTCACGAAAACATAGCTATCCACGTCAAATTCCAAATCTCTCCGTCGGTTATCAGCATAGCTTTTCTGCCTACTTTGAGCAGTTTTCAATCTTTCCTGAATAACGTGAACTTTTTCAGTAGTCAACTGAACAATTTCAGGCCCTAATAAGGATTTATCCCCAACTTCAGCCCAGCACACGGGAGAACGGCATGGTCTTCCATACAAAGCTTCATAAGGTGCCATGGCTATGCTCGAATGGTAACTATTATTATACGCAAATTCTATCAACGGGAGATGGGTTTCCCAACTGTCTTGAAAATCTAGCACACACATTCGGAGCATATCCTCAAGAGTCTGTATCGTCCTCTCGGATTGACCGTCGGTCTGAGGATGGAAAGCTGTGCTGAACTTTAATTCTGTACCCATTGCTTCCTGTAAACTTTGCCAGAATCTAGAAACAAACTTAGGATCTCTGTCTGACACAATCGAGACCGGACCACCATGAAGCCTCACAATTTCATTTACATAAATCTCTGCTAATTTATCCGCGTTATACTGAGTTTTTACTGGCAAAAAGTGGGCGGACTTAGTTAATCGGTCTACAATGACCCAAATTGAATTCATACCTCGAGGAGTCCGTGGTAACCCCATAACAAAATCCATAGTCAAATGTTCCCATTTCCATTCTGGGATGGGAAGAGGTTGCAATAATCCGGCAGGTCTTTGATGCTCCGCTTTTACTTGTTGGCATTGCAAGCACTTAGAAACAAACTCTGCAATCTCCTTCTTCATACATGGCCACCAAAAATTCTGCTTTAAATCTCGGTACATTTTAGTACTCCCTGGGTGCATTGAGAACCTTGAGGTATGCGCGTCCTCCATCAATTTTTGTTTAAGACTCATCACATTGGGAACGCATAGTCGGTTTTGAAATTTGAGCACTGAATCTACCACACTGAATCCCGGTTTTGGTTTTGTTTCGAACTCATCATGTATCTTCCTCAAAGTTTCATCTTCCATTTGGTGCACTTTAATCTCTTCCAATAAGGTTGGTTGTGCTACTATCGCTGCTATTAGGGCTTTTTGACCATGTAACACAAGGTTCAATTCTTCCTTATCCAATTCAATTACTAAGTCCTTTTGTCCTGTAACCATACTCGCCATATCTGCTGAAATCCCCATATTTTTCCGACTAGGCGCATCTGCAACTGTGTTGGCTTTACCAGGATGATAATGAATCTGCAGGTCATAATCTTTCAAAAGTTCCAACCACCGTCGTTGCCGCATATTTAATTCTTTCTGAGTGAAAAGGTACTTGAGACTTTTATGATCAGTGTATACCGCACAGGTGCTACCGTACAAATAATGTCTCCATATCTTTAAAGCAAAGACTACTGCTGCTAATTCTAGGTCATGTGTGGGATAATTCTGCTCATGGAGTTTCAGCTGCCTAGATGCATAAGCGATGACTCTTCCGTTCTGCATAAGTACGCAACCAAGCCCTTTGTGTGAAGCGTCACTGTAGATCACAAATCCTTCTGTACCGGATGGTAAGGCCAAAACTGGTGCTGTTGTCAACCTTGTCTTCAATTCCTGGAAAGCAGATTCTCGTTCCTCTGACCATTCGAATGCAACTCCCTTTCGTATTAGTTGTGTAAGTGGCACAGCAATTTTAGAAAAATCTTGAACGAATCTCCTGTAATAACCAGCTAACCCCATAAAACTACGCACCTCAGTCACATTAGTGGGAGTTGGCCAATTTACGACTGCCTCAATCTTGTGTGGATCCACAGAAACTCCTTCCTTTGTGATGATATGCCCCAGAAATGCCACCTCTAGTAGCCAGAATTCATATTTCTTCAGCTTTGCGTATAATTTCTTTTCCCGGAGGGTTTGAAGGATCAAACGGAGGTGATTCTCGTGAGCATCTGCATTCTTCGAATAGATGAGAATATCGTCAATAAAGACCACTACAAAGTCATCCAAATAGGGCTTGAAAACACGGTTCATCAAATCCATGAAAACTGCTGGTGCGTTAGTAACTTCGAATGGCATAACCAAAAATTCATAATGACCGTACCGGGTTCGAAAAGCTGTCTTCTCAATATCATCAGCCTTGACCGTTAATTGATGGTACCCAGATCGCAGATCAATCTTGGAAAAGACTTGTGCCCCCTGCAGCTGGTCAAATAGGTCATCAATCCTTGGTAATGGATACTTATTCTTGATTGTAACTTTATTAAGTTCTCTATAGTCAATACAAAGCCGGAGTGTTCCATCCTTCTTCTTTACAAATAGAACCGGTGCACCCCACGGAGACACACTCGGACGAACGAACCCCTTGTCCAATAAATCTTGCAACTGCACTTTCAATTCCTTCATCTCAACTGGCGACATTCTATACGGAGTCCTTGATATGGGTTGAGCTCCTGGTGCTACTTCAATGGTAAACTCAATTTCACGGTCTATCAACTGCCCTGGTAATTCTTCAGGAAAGACGTCCGGAAATTCACACACAATCGGGATCATGTCAACAGTTCCATTCACCACTTGCCCCTCCAAAACACTGCATAAATACCCCTGACCCCCTTTTTGAATTAATTTACATGCCTTTGCTGCCGAGATCAAATAAGGTGGAGAAATTACGCCATGCCCCTGTAAGGTAGACTCTAATTGTCCCGGAGGATGGAAACTGACTCGTTTAGTTAGACAATCTATAGTTGCACCATATTTACCCAACCAATCCATTCCCAGAATAATATCAAAATAAGTCATGTCGAGAGGTAACAGGTTGGCATATACCCGGACATCCCCAAGCTCGAGTTCGCAACCACAATAAACAGAAGTACAAAGCACAGAATCTCCCATAGGTGAGGATACACATAACATATAAGACAGTGTTTCTTCAGTTTTGTCTAAGTTTTGTGCAAATAATTTTGACACAAAGGAATGAGTAGAGCCAGAGTCAAATAAGATAGAAGCAGAATGACCGTGAACCATAAATGTACCTGACACCACTGTTGCTGCATTCTGCACATCTCCTGGAACCAATGCAAACACCCTGCCTTGTCTCGATATGTCTTTATTGTTGTTAGGTTTGACCGCCGCCTTGGCATTAGTGGTTGGTGTCGACCCTGCTGAGCTAGTAGCAGTCCTGTTACCATTTCGTTGATTCCTCTGAGGGCAATCCTTTATCAAATGACCCGTTTTTCCGCACTGATAACAGGCTCCAGACTTCCATTGGCATATCCCATGGTGCCTCTTTCCACATTCCAAACAAACAGAAATTGTACCCTGATTAGGGGCAGAAGTATTCGAAGTCCCTGAGTTTTGTTTCTTGTTTGGTGGAGTAGCCACTCCCTTTGACCATTGATTATTTTGCCTCTTTCCTTTCCATTCAGCAATCCGGTTCTGAGCAGTAAGGTTTCCCTCAGCTATAACCGCCCTCTCCAGCACATCTACGTAGGTAGGCAACTTTAACATATTGACTCGATCCAAAATGGCACCCCGTAAGCCCCCTTCAAATTTTCGTGCCTTTTTATAATCCGTGTCCACCATATGCGGTGCATACCGGGCTAACTCTGCAAATTGGGCCTCATACTCAGCAACAGTCTTGTTCCCTTGTCTGAGAGTTTCGAATTCTGTCACCTTTTTGTCCCGCATGCTTTGGGGGAAATATTTATCATAAAATAGCCCCAAAAATCTATTCCATGTTAACTCTGGATGGATTGTCCTCGTAAGCATCCACCACCTCCGTGCCTCGTCTTCAAGAGTGAAGGCCGCTAGTTGTACCTTTTGAGCTTCGGTGCAGGGAAAGACTTCAAATAACTTCTCTATGCCCAATACCCAGGCCTCAGCTTTCATCGGTTCTATTCCTCCTTTGAAGGTTGGCGGTTTCATCTTTTTAAACTCCTTAGTGAGGGTGATAGTTCGGTCTTCAGCATGAAAATCTTGCACTACAGGTGCGGGTACTGGTGGTGGTGGCGGCTGTTGGGGAGGCTGTTGCTATTGTTGTCGTAAGGTCTCTGCCATTTCCATAAGCATCCTTTCCATCCTATCCAGTCGTGCTGAGGTGGCATCTTGCACATCTTCTGTCCTCGTTCTCACCATGATCTACACAACAATTAATTCAATACTATAGACATAATGCGACATGGTTAGTATTATCAGAGTACACTTAATGTTGCCATCGAACTTGTCTTATATGTTTAGGATGTCATGCATGAGGCCTAAATCCTTTCTAGACACCCTACAGCTCAATGGATCCGTGTGTGAGATAGCAACTCGTGCTCTGATACCACTGTCACGCCCTACACCTGCCCCTAAAGGTTTGGGCATGACCTAAGCAAGACCTGTCATAAAAACTGGTGTACACACTGTACGGGGCCTTATCGGAAGCATAAAATATTAATATAACAAAAAATACAAGCATACTCCATTGAGCTATTTCTAATATGCCAGGATCTCATGCATTACATACATCAACAAAAGCGGATAAAGTTTAAAATTTTATCCTTGGGTATCGTGTATAACATATACATTTACAGTCCTAGCCCGATAATTGGGCATAACAAAAGAAATATAAAAGTTAAGTACAACACCCATAGGTGGCTCTCAAAAGCAGACCCATATCTTAGCAGCTTCACAAAAATAAATGGCCTGGTATGGTGCCTGAACATGTAAAGGTTGACAAAAGGGACAGCGTCAAAGTTAGGACTGACCCCCTGACTGATAACCTACAGAAACAGACATAATAGAGAGTGAGCCGAGCTCAATGAGTAGTAATACATAATGAAAGACGTCTGACTTGAAGCTTAAATACATCAATACATAAAAAGATGTAGCATGCACATGATTTGTCTGATTCTGCATTTAGCTCATAATGGCCCTAGGCCTATTCCCGTGACATAAGCTTGTGGCTATAAGCCCTTGAAACATGATGGCACGAAGCCCTTGAACATATGGCACGAGGCCCTTGAACATATGGCACGAGGCCCTTGTACATATGGCACGAGGCCCTTGAACATACGGCACGAGGCCCTTGAACATATGGCACGAGGCCCTAGAGGGATACGGGAATTATCGGGTGCTATTAGCAACACTCCTATTCCGTACCCGTATTGATTTGACGCTCCGTCAAAGTACATCGTCCAATATTCGTTGTCGATGTGCAAAATGGCTTCATCTGGGAATAAGTACTCAACTGCTTCACCTCCTTCGACTGGATGATCGGCTAAGAACTCTGCCATTGCTCTTCCCTTGACTGACTTGCGTGATACATATTTCAGATCGAATTCGGAGAGCAACAGCAGCCAACGAGCTAGCCTACCCGTAAGTGCTGGTTTCTCGAAAAGATATTTGATGGGATCAAGTCGTGAAACCAACATTACGGAGTGAGCTAACAGGTAGTGCCGCAGCTTCCTAGTAGTCCATACCAAAGCTAAGCAAGCCTTCTCTAATGGTGTGTAGCGAGTCTCATACTCTAGCATCTTCTTGCTCAGATAGTAGATGGCTCTCTCCACTTTGTCCTCTGATTCTTGCGCGAGCATGCAGCCCATTGTGGTCTCGGTTACTGAAAGATACAATATCAACGGTCTCCCCGGCTCTGGTGGTGACAACACAAGCGGGTTCTGTAAGTATTCCTTGATCTGTTCAAAAGCAGCTTGGCATCGGCCGTCCCATTGGAATTTCCTTCCATTCTTCAGGAGAGCAAAAAGTGGTTCACAAGTCAAGGTTAATTTTGAGATAAACCGTCTTATGAATTGCACTTTACCCAGAAAGCCTCGCACCTCCTTTTCAGTCCTTGGTTGTGGCATTTCTAGGATGGCCTTGATTTTGGAAGGGTCGACTTCGATGCCCCTTTGTGTAATCAGAAACCCTAGCATTTTTCCTGCCGTAACATCGAACGTACACTTCTGAGGATTCAGCCGCAACCGGAATTCTCTGATCCTTTGAAAGAACTTTTGCAAGGCGGTGTAGTGGCCCTCCCTTTCTTTGGACTTGACAATCATACCGTCCACGTACACCTCCACCTCTTTCTGGATCATGTCATGCAATATCGTGGTCGCGGCCCGTTGATATGTAGCTCCAGCATTCTTCAACCCAAACGGCATCACTCTGTAACAGTATGTCCCCCACGGGGTGGTGAAAGCAGTCTTCTCCCGGTCTTCGGGTGCCATTACTATCTGATTGTAACCTGAGAAGCCATCCATAAACGAAAGCAAAGCATGCCTCGCTGTAAAATCCACCAACTCATCAATATGCGGCAAGGGGAAGTCGTCCTTTGGACTAGCTCTGTTCAAATTCCTGAAATCCACACATACTCAGCTCCTGCCATCTTTCTTCGGTACCGGAACAATGTTGGCTAACCAAGTCGGGTATTCGGATACCAGCAGGAAGCCTGCATCGATTTGCTTGGTGACCTCTTCCTTAATCTTGAGAGCCCAGTCCGGGCAGATCCTCCTGAGTTTCTGTTTGATCGGTCGGGCCTCGGGATGAAGAGGGATCCGGTGCTGTACAATCTCAGGATCGATTCCAGGCATGTCTTCGTAGGACCACGCGAAAACGTCTTTGAAATCTTTTAATAAAGCGACTAAGCGCTCGCGTTCCTCCGAAGACAACGTGGACCCGATCTGGACCAGCTGCGGGTCCTTCTCAGTACCAACATTCACAGTAGTGATTTCATCCATTAAGGGTTTAACAAATCTTTCCTGCCCTTGATCAATTAATCGTTGCAAAATCAGAGGAATTTCTTCCTCGTCGTTTTCATCAAAATTTTGAAAATCCTGATTTAAGCAATAAATCAAAGGCACAGAAAAATACTCAGAAACCACATCCATATCATTCTCATTAAATACTTCCAAGCCGTCCGATTCTTCTGTTACAACAGACTCAAAAGAAAAAAAAAATGACGACCTAGACAGGATTATGGCATCTGGGTTATCACCCCCAGGGATACCGAACTCAGACTGAGTCGAGCTGGAACCTGATTCCGACTCACAAGACTCGATGGAATCAAATTCCGGCTCACTACCTGACCCGGTGCTGCTTGATAAAAATCCCTCTTCGTACTGCCAAACGAGGGAGGGTGCGATGGATGCGTCCAAAATAGTTGATGGTAGGCCCACAGCCGTTTCGTTCCCGATCATGCATATCGAGAAGTTATCCCCCAAGCACTTCTGTACGATCGGAGGATCTGAAAGTAGACAAGCCAGCGCTACCCCCATTTCAATTTCAGCGCCTTTGGAATCCACTTCCTTACACTGCTCAACCTCAGCTAATAGGTCTGTCTGCCCTTCGGCAACGTCATCCCCAGATATTTGTAGGTCGAAGAAGATCTCGAAACCTGGCACCCGTTTCTTTTCCACGCTCAGCCACGGCTCTGGGAAGCCGTAAAACAGAAAATCCTCCCCCTCCCGGATGAAGCGTCCATTTAGGGTACCCTGAATGGGCCTATGCATCAACTCAAAAGGCTTCCCAGCCTGCTTTGCTCTGGCTCTTCCAGCCATTTCCTTTCCCTTCCGTATCCAGTCCTCTTTGGTGGGTAGATAACCCAATCCAAAGGTATGAGGGTTGTGTGGCACTTCGGCCAATGCTGCGACGCCTTTCCAGCCGCTCCTTCCCAATCCCATCCCGAGGATGTGTTGGAGCTTGTTCATGAGATAGACTGCTTGAGCATTGACATATATCCCTTCATTAGCTGCCATGATGTTCTGTACAACCTGAGCCTCAGCCAAGGTAAAACCCGATATGAACACATCCTCCATACCGTGCTCAATTTCTAGAACAGGCGTAGATACCTCCGGCGGCGGATGAATCGATGAATTTCCGAAAACAATGGCTACTCCCTTCCCATAGGGGTATTTCACCACTTGATGTAGGGTGGAGGAGACTGCCTTTACCTGATGCAGCCACGGCCGCCCTAAAAGCAGGTTGAAAGTTGCAGGAACCTCCAAGACATGGAAATCTATCTCATGCTGTCCCGGCCCAACCTTTGTTTGAATCTTAGCTGTTCCCTTTACTTCCCAGCTTTTGTTGTCATATGCCCGAATCACCTGGGCTATTGGCACAAAGTTCGCGATTTTCAAACCGATCGCATAAGTTGTCCTTGCCGGGCAGACGTTGATGGCGGACCCTGTGTCAACAAGGACCACCGGTATCTATTTATTCCTACACTCCACAGAGATGTAGAGTGGCTTGTTATGGTTTGCCCCTTCAGGTGGTAATTCCTTGTCGAAAAATGTCAGCACCGGGGTAGCTCCTCCCGGAAAAACCAATCCAACCAACTGCTCCAGTGTAGTCTCTATCGAGAGTTTGGCCTTGTCCATGGCTGAAAGGACAGCCTGTCTATGTACTCGAGAAGCCATAAGCAGCCTCCAGATGGAGATGTCTGCTTGTATCTTTTTCAATTGTCTCAATACGGCCTCATCCTCGAGTTACTTTTCTTTTTGCTTCTCTACCTCCCTATCTTTTCCAGACGCCTCTGGTTGATCTAGGTGTGGAGGCTTGAAATACCGTCCACTGCTAGTCATGTGATCGACTTCGCCGATATACCAGGTATCATCTGGTTGGTTACTCCCCCAATCTTCGTCTGTGTGGGCAATACATAGATCATCGTCCTCCCACCACATTCCATCTGCAGCCGACAGGCACCTGTCCGGCTCTGGCATGACTGTTCTCATACTCGCAGTACCTTCTATCCCTATGCTCGCGGCATTCTCCATTTCTGTGCTCACAGCAGTCTCAGTCCCCACATGGGCTTTTGCCTTCTTGATTCTCTCGAAATCTTCAAATCTTTCCTGTTCCGACTGTGTCAATGCAGCCGACTGTTTAATAATCCCCGTACTCGAAATGCTCCAATCCCGAGCGAAATTCTTGACACCGGCGCTCTCCGGCGATGCACTCTATTCTTCAACCCTTCCAGCTATCACTGACACTCTTGCCCCTGTCGGGCCTTATTGTGGCTGAAACTCTTCTACCACATCTGGTTGATCATCCAACCATCCCGTAGCCTCTGTTGATTCCTCATAATCGAACCAGTTGACGGCTGAGTCTCCTGGATCTTGGTTATTGTAAAACTGGAGCTTGGCAAGGTCCTTTTCCACAGCCGTTAAATCATCCGTTCCCTATCCCAGACTGTCCCCTTGGATCACACACAGCTCACCCTCTGTTGGTAGTTCCATATCTGGCCTATCCTGGCCTATTGACAAAATGTAGTCACCTGGACTATAAGCTTTCTCAACACCACTCCCAGATTCCGCAGACTCTGGCTCAACAACCCCCTTCTCTTTTGGAATCTTCTCTCTCCTGTCCTCGACAGTCATTACCGCTGGCTTAGGTTGGGTTATGGAGATGTCCATCATGCACAAATCGGTGCAATCGGGAAGGAGCACTTCCGGCTTAGGCAGGTGGGAAGGAGTGATATAGATGCTAGGATCGTAAGGCACAACTCCAGTTTGGATGAAGTTGACTCTTTTGGGTGGTGGAGCTTGGTTATGTGTGGGGAGAGGGTTTGTAGTAACGTTGGGTTTCTCGGGAGGCAAAATCACCCTGTTATCGATGAGATCTTGAATCTCATGACGTAATCGGAAGCACAGATCGGTGTCATAACTGTGCTGTTGGTGAAATGCACAATATTTGGCTGGGTTGTGGGTAGCGGGGAGTCTTTCTGGTAAGGGTCGCGGCTCTAGGGGCTTCAGATGCCCTTTTCTGATAAAAACCCCCAAAGCTTTAGACAGGGGCATATAAAGCGGAGCGAAGGTTCTGGTGTTTTTGGGTGGGTATTTGGCTGTTTGTGGGTTGCTTCCGGATGCACCGAAGAATGGTGTGGCTGCCATAGTTCTTGGGGGAGGGTCGGTGGTGACCATACTCACTTCGGAGGTACTGGTAGTTTTAGCGCCACTCGGGCCTACATTAGTGTTACGATTGAAAGTTCTGCGGGGTTGCTCCCGGTCATTATCAATTAAGCCTTGCTTCAGTGCATCCTCAATCTGTACCCCCATTTCATGTAAATCGGAAAAGGCAGGAAATGGGAGTACGATCATCTTTTGCATTAACTTGGGCTGAAGATTGCGCACAATCATTCGAATCTGATCTTTGTTCATGGGCCTTAAGGTCATCATCGAAGCCTTAGCCAGCCATCTGGTCACGAATTCTGAGAAGCTCTCTTTGGGTTCTTGCCTCGTTGTCTCGAGATCCCGGGTCGTAATCTCGATTTGTGTATTGTATGAGTACTGCAAGATGAAGGCCTCAGCCATTTCATCCCAGTTTCTCTTGACATCATCTTCTATTTTGGCATACCAAATGGCTGCCACACCTGACAGGGTTCGGCCGAACAGAGACAGCTTCTGAAGTCTGCTGAGGCCCATTGGCCTTAAGATGTCTGAAAACAATCTCAGGTGCACCATGGGGTCCCCGGACCCATCAAATCGATCAATGTGCGGCATTTTGAATCTGTCAGGCAGCGTCACAGCTGCGTCGGTATACCCATCTTCGATGTCAGGGATGGTCTTGACTCCCTGGGATCTTTTGAACAGCTTTTCAAGCTTGCTCAACTTCAATGCTGTGGGATCTGTCTCGAACTCAAAGGGAGAGTCCGGTAGATTGGTGGGTGTTTTGGATAACTGGGGTTAGATTTGGGGTAGGATTGGGGGTGGAGGTGGTCCCGTGGGAATGTCCGTGTCATTCTGAACATTAGTTGTCTCCCCGGGGGTGGGAATTCCTGGCGGGGGAGGAACTTGTTGCAAAGCAGATGCTCCGGTTTGCTGTTGTAACCTCACGATTAACTCTGCTTGTTTATTCATAACCGTGGCCTGTTGTTTGGCAAACTCTGCCTATCGGACAATATCCTGCTGCATCACTTTCATGCTTTCTTGGAGTTGGCGCACCATCTCCTCTAAGCTAGCCATACTGTTCTGTTCTGACTAAATTATCGGTATATGTTCCCTCTCTGTGGGTGAAACAGAACCCTGATCCCTACTGTACTCTGGTGGGGTAGATAAGGCCCTCTGAACTGACAGCTGAACTGATGCCCTTGGCCTAACTGCCCTCAGTTTAGTAACCGGGGATAAAGAATGCTACACTGGTTGTCTGCTTACCAGATCTTCGGATCGATGGAGTCGACAACCTCTAGTCCAGAGTGCTTGGGGAATATTTACCGGGTTGGAAGCAATTGTACTAAACTACCTAGCAAAAAAATAAATAAAGCAATAAATAACCAGACAATCGGACAGCATAACGGCGTAAAATAAACACACACAATGCACAGTTGGGTATTTATAACACACAGTTGGTAAGCCGAACACACTATTCCTCGATACTGATCATTGTTCTCAAATCACCGTTCCCAAGACTGAACTCAATACCCGCAGATAACTGATTTCTCAACAACACTAATACTGGTGCCCTCGGGCCTAATACTCAATCTTGCAAACTGATATGTACGTTCCTGTAGAGATACATTCTAAAGCACATAGCAGATAAGTGAGAGCCAAAACACCCCTATGTTGGGGTAGGGTTTCCCTGTCCTATTTTTGTCAGGAGCTAGGGTTTCACTATGCACGCAGCGGTTTCAAACAACCAATAATCGGGTAAGGAACCTGTCCTAGCTTGGAATGGTCACTATGGATCCAAATATGCACTAGGTCAAATGGTCGAAAATGGTGCCCCGGTAAAAATCGGGGTTTGTGTTCCCATACTGTCAGAGCCCATAACCGGTCAGCCTTATCGTCATGTCTTGACAAGACAAGCCTCCGGCAAACCGTTCAGGAATGGCAGATGGCAAACACGGTGTCCTAGGCGCACCAACGCACATGCAATGCAAAGAAACACATAAATGAAATCAAAACAGTGTAGACACCCCATTTTTGACCGTCCTCAAGACTTGGACGTCACCGTTTGAACACTCGGTGATCATCCATGATTGTGTTCGTTTGGAGTTCCCGGAGGTCTCGGCTCGCGCGCCTTGCCTCAGGATCCCCGAACTCGACTGTTTAGTGTCTGGTTTTTGCACCAAACACTTTTGTTTTGCCTTAGAGGGGCAGGGAATGCCTTGTGAGACATCCCCATACACCACCGGCAGTGGCTGGAGGCCACCGGCTGGTCTTTTTCTTCCATCGGCAATTTTGTTTGCCGGTCGGCACACTTTATTGCCGGTCGGCATAATATGTTTTGCTGTCGGCACTGTTTTTTGCTGGAATAGCCTTTTTGGGCAGCCGACCACTGTTCCTCCACTTTATGGAGATATTTTGTGCCAGCTGTGATAGCTGGCACCAACTCCTTTCCCCTCCATACACGTGTATGGAGGGATTTCCCTCTAGCCAAGCTTGTTGAATAAGCTTTGCAAGAGGGATCCTTATAAGAGGGAGGCTTCCCTCTTGGTTCTAGGTTAGAAAAACAGAAGCAAAATCAGCCTTTAGAGATATAGATACATATTATCTCTATACCTCTCTCCCTCTCCCTTCTTGTGTGTGTTTCTTGGCCCAAAAGGTGTGTTTTACCTTACTTTTGCACCATTACACACACCATTACACCTTAGTCCGAGATTGAGGGGCTTGGGGGAGTTGTTTCTTGAGTTTTGGACTGGTTTTGATCCAAAGAAGGAGGTTAGGCCATTTGTTCTTCAAGGGTTCTTCAAGGGTGAGCATCTTCCCTTTTATTCCCCAAACTTGCATTGATTTTCTACCTATTTTGTTTATTGTTTTGGCTCTTGTGTATAACATAAAAAAGGCTCATATTTTCCTGCTCTAACACTTTCATTAAGGTCACTTTGTGGTTAGATTGCAAACTCACCCTCATAGGCCTTGTTTGGCCTATTTTGGTGCCTTTTTGATAAGGTTTCGTTCACTTCAGCATTTTGATCTTTTGATCACCAAAAATCAGTGTATTTTAGTGTCAAAAAAGTTGGTTTGAAGTCTTGCATAGGGGAGGGACACCTCTCTCCCTTTATGGTTTTGTTTCCTTGCTTTTTGGGCTCAAAAGGATAGCATGTGTGCTTGTTGTTTCTTGGCTTCATTTCAGTACTTTTTTAGGCATCTTAGGTCTTACATAACCTCTGTTTTTGGCCGGATTTGGCCCTCTTGTATGCTTGTGATATTTGCTTTGTATTGCTCCATCTTGCTTAAAAGTACATCCCATGATTAGGCCATGATTTTTGTGTGTGTTGGCTTGGTTCCATAGAGCATTTAGCATTGTTTTTCCATGCTTAACATCTGTTGGTTATCAACTTGGTCATGTTTAGCATGTTTGTTAGAGTTGCTTTGTATTTTGGCTTGGAAGCTTTGAGCATTTTGACCTCTAGCATGCATGGTTGTGTTTACCCTCTTGATTTGGCATCATCTAGGGTCATATTTTAGTCCAAGAATCATGCTTACATGTGTGCATGCATGGTCTTTTTCATGTCTTGAGGGTGTGTCCTCTTATGCCTAAGAATGAGCCTTAGTGTATTTGCTTCATGGGGGATATCTTAGTTGCCATATTAGGAGCTTTTGGGGCCCTATTTTGCATGCATAGATTCTGTTTTTACTTGTCTTGATCATGCCATGAGTGGTCATGTCATTGAAGGTAAGTTGTCTCCTTGTGTGCCTTAGCTTTGGGACCATGAATTTGCTTGTTAACATGAGTTGATTGTCTATCATTTTGAGCACTCTTGGCCACCGTTTTGAGGAGGGTAAGGGTCTGCCCCTTTGCCATTTTTAAGCCCTCTTGCATGCTTGCTCCATGTTTGTTGCATAGTTGTTCCATTAAGCTTTGTAGCACATCGATCCCATAGTCAATTTGGTCAATGTTTGCACCATTTTTGTACCTTGTATGCTTAGCATTGTACATTTGTCATGTTGGTTGCATAATGTTTGTTGTGCTTTATATCTTGGTGGCATGATGTATTTGAGCCTTGTTGAGCATTACATGCATTGCATTTACTTGGTTTGGGGTGTCAAACTAAGTTCGGGAATCAAGGACCATTCATACTTCAAGTGATGCAACGCGCCTTGATTCCCGGTCATCGGGACCTTTGACTCTAACTTGATAAGGCCTCGGTTTTTCATGTTGTTTGTTGCATGCATTTTCATATCAAATGGCAAATTCGATCCTTTGACTCATCATGTACCATTGATGATTCAAGGATCGAAAGTCATGCTTCTTTGAGTCTAAGATATGATAAGAAGTAGGACCATGCTTACATGTGCCCAAAAACTCCATACTATGCACTGCCTGTCCTCTATTTGCTGTCAAACTGTCTATTGCAAGAAGTTTCTGCCGACCGGCAGAATTTAGTGCCGACCGGCACTATCTGGAGTGCCGATGAATCTGATAAAGTGCCGACGGGAATTTCGGAGTGCCGGTAGCAATTCTGTCTGGCCGGTGGTGCTCTGCAGGATGCAGAGAGCTTGTTCCAGCACTATGGAAATTTTCAGAAAGACAAGGCAGTACAAACAGAGGCGACAAGAGCATAGTACGGGTTTTCCGGGCAGGACGGATTCGAGCATGCATCATCTGCGCGCCCCGGGGCAGAGGCTGTGGCCACCCTCTTCATTCTTTTTTTCTTTTTTTTTAATTAATTAGGAAATTTTGTAATAATTTTATTTGTTCATTATTTTGGGACTGTAATATTAATTCGAACCCTCTGAGTGAGGGTAAACATGTAATAAGTGTGGGTGAGTGTGTGTATGTCTTCCAATCCCCATTTCTTTCTTCCCTTTTATTTACCAGCTTATGATGGTAGATTAGGGCATTTTTGAAATTAGCATACCTTATGATATGCATGCGTGCATTCATGCATCTGTTAACATGCACCGGGCTCGGTACATCATGCTAACCGCATTCGTATTTTCAAATTCCAAAATTGAATACATGAACTAGTTGGTTGCATATCGTATGCCATATTTAGGTTAACCGAGCCTAACTAGAATTGCACCTTGTATGTGTTGCATTAGGCAAAATAACATGAACTAGGACACGTACATTTGCTAACTAGTTTATTGTTTTGGCACGGAGTACAATGTAAGTGGTTATGCTTTAGCATCCAACATGCGTGTGAATGTTGCCATAAGAGTATGCTTGCCATGCGGCTAAGTGTTTACATGAGATAAACTGTTTGAATGCCTGTGGGTGGAGGTCGAATTGCTTAAATTGGAATAACACATTAAAACTGTGAATTTTAAAGCCCACTAGATAGTGGTAAAACCATATTTTCTAAAAGCCCACTTGAGGGTGGCAAAACCTGCAGTTTAGCCTACTTGCGAGTAGCAAACCATTTTCAAAACGAACATGAAATGTTTTGTTCCAATTCGGGCGATTTGGTCTATACTTGTTTGCTGCGCGCATAACATAGTAATTCTAGGCTAATAACCAGATTAAGAACACATAACGTTTTCAAAATTGGATATCACGGTTAGTAGAGGCCGGTCTTCGGACCGGGCGAAAGGGGGTGCTCATAGCTGACCTTCCCCGATCGTACCCAAGCTCCCGAGCCGAGACAACTCCGGTGATGACGGACATGTGGCCTTCGGCACCGAGTCAGGGTTTCCTAAATTCTCCCATTTTAAAATATTTAGGTGGCGACTCTGTATCTGGCAAAGCAATCCATGTTTGGCACTACTTTTTCAAAAATCTGTTTCTCAAAACGATTTGCCAGATTTGGACTCTTTGGTTCAGATTAAGAACCGTGACACAAATCGAGAGTCCGAACTGTAGCAGCGAAGGTCCCCTCCACGGGCGCGTCTACAGTTTCTGGCGACTCCGCTGGGGATTTAGAGAGCTTGACTCGAACTCGTGATATCCTGTTTTGATCTCATTTATGTGTTTCTTTGCATTGCATGTGCATTGGTACGCCTAGGAACACAGTGTTTGCCATCTGCCATTCCTGAACGGTTTGCCGGAGGCTTGTCTTGTCAAGACATGTCCATAAGGCTGACCGGCTATGGGCTCTGACAGCATGGGATCACAAACCCCGGTTTACCGGGGCACCCTTTTGACCATTCGACCTAGTGCATATTGAAATCCATAGCGACCATTCCAAACTAGGACAGGTTGCTCACCCGATGTTAGGTTGTTTGAAACCGCTGTGTGCGTAGTGAAACCCTAGCTCCTGACAAAATAGGACAGGGAAACCCTACCCCAACATAGGGGTGTTTTGGCTCTCTCTTACTTGCTATGTGCTTTTAGAGTGTATCTCTATAGAAATGCATATACCAGTTTACAAGTCTGGGCATCAGGCCTGTGGGCATCGGCATCAGTATTTGGGGAATCCGTTTTACCTGAGGGTATCAGTTTACAGGCAGATATTTGGGAAACAGTGATCAGTATTGGGTACATTCATCCTAGTATGCTCAAATCTGTTCCAGTGAAATTAGGCTGAGATGCTCTCTGTTTTCCCTTTTGCAGGGGGGTAGTCCTGGAACCATAGCTTCAGAAGGCTCCGATATCCCCCGAGGTTCATCGGACTTGTGCTGATAGACTTTGTCAGGTCAGAGATTCAGTTCAAGGGTAATTAGAGCCAGGGAAGGCTAGTCAGGCACAGGCCACCAGTACAACAGCTACCAGATCAGTGATCTTTGAGCAGTCGGGCTGAGATTCCCGAGCCTATTGCCGACACAGATATACCGGTTGCTCAGTTAGATTAGAACAGTATGTCAAGTCTGGAATAGATGGTGCGCCAACTCCAGGATAGTATGAAAGCCATGCAGCAAGACACAGTCCGTCAAGCAGAATTCGCCAAGCAACAGGCTGTGGTCATAGCCCAACAGGCAGAGACAATTGCCAGATTGGAGCAGCAAACTGGAGTATCTACTTCGCACCAGGCTCCTCCCCCACCAAGAGTTCCCATACTCGGGGAGGCAACCCATGTCCAGGATGATACGGACATTCCAGTCGGGCCAGCTCCACCCCCGATTCTGCCTCAACTCTCCAAGGCACCCACTCCTATCAACCAATCAGATTCTCCCTTCGAGCCCGAGGTGGAGCCCGTGGCATTAAAAATGCACAAGCTTGAAAAGTTGTTCAAGAAATCCCAGGGGGTAAAGTCCATCCCGGGCATTGAGGACGGGTACACCGACGCAGCTGTAACTCTGCCGGATAGGTTCAAGATGCCTCACATCGACCGTTTTGATGGGTCAGGAGATCCCATAGTCCACCTGAGCTTGTTTTCAGATGTTTTGCGCCCGATGGGCTTGACAAGATTACAGAAGCTCTCCCTTTTTGGCAGGACCCTGTCGGGTATTGCGGTCACCTGGTATGCCAAATTGGAGGATTCAGTGAAACGAAACTGGGAGGAGATGGCCGAGGCCTTCGTCGCACAATATTCATACAATACCCAAATCGAGATTACGACCCGTGATCTTGAGACGATGAGACAGGAGCCGAAAGAGAGCTTCTCAGAATTCGTGGCCCGCTGGAGGGCCAAGGCCTCAATGATGACCATTAGGCCAACTGACAAAGATCAAATTCGGATGATTGTGCGCAATCTCCAGCCCAAGCTAATGCAGAAAATGATCGTGATCCCCTTCCCTACCTTTCCAGACTTGTATGAGATGGGAGTGCAGATCGAGGATGCTATGAAACAGGGCCTCTTTGACCAGGATAAGGAGCAGCCCAGGAGGGCATTTTCCCGCAATTCGAATGCGACCACCAGCGGTGACACAGCTGCAAGGTCTTCTGAAGTGGGCATGGTCACCACCACCGCATCAAAAACAGTCACCCCATTCACCGGTGCGTCCGGAAGTAGCTCACAAAAAACCAAATATCCACCTCGAGTCAAGAGGATTTTCACCCCACTCCATATGCCTTTGTCAAAGGCTCTGGAGGTCTTACTTCGGAAAGGACATCTGAAACCGTTGGAACAACGGCCCCTACCCGATCCTATCCCTGCAAAGCATGACCAGACTAAGTACTGTGCGTACCACCAACAAACCGGTCATGAGACCGATAGCTGCTTTCGTCTGCGCCACGATATACAGGATTTGTTTGACAACGAGGTCATCGCCGCGCCAGCTCAGTAAAGTCTATCACCACTGGATCAGTGAACTCGGGGGACAGTACGAATATGTGATCAGGGGATGAACCACCTGTGGGCGGCACTCAGTTTACTCTAGACGTGGCGTTTGGCACGCACTGTTTCGAGCATTTTACGAATGCTAGTTTTTGTGTTTTCTGACTTGGGTATTGGGTCAGTCTTCTCAATTTGTATTGAGTCAGTCTTTTCATACTGAGTCAGTCGGGTCTGTCTTGTTGTATCGAGTCAGTCCTGTTTTGTTAAAGTCGGGTGATTCCGGGGGTGTTACTTCGGATATCACTATTTTGCTTTGTGTTTGTCCTTTTGAGTCTGTTTCTGCCAGGGAGCCAGTTGTGCCAACAGATTTGAATGAACAGCAGTAATTTTCACTCTTGTGTTTGCTTCTGCCATGTGCCAGTTGTGCCAGAAGTATTGAATGGAATGACAGTGCTCTTCGCCTGCCTTTTCTGTGCCTTGAAGTCATTGTAATGACCTAAGCTTTTCAAAACCTTTTTGAACACTGCGGTGAAAACGAAGAGGAAGGAATTCCTCGGGATTTGCAAAATTTTGATCATTTGAGAGAAAGAGAGGCATGCTAAGCCCTTAATGAATGAGATCATGTTTGTTAATGTGAGTACTGAGAAGGATCCTCACTTGATCCAGATTGGTCCCACACTGTCTTCAGCACGAGCGATCTGTCGCTTTCTTAAAAACTTTCAAAAACAAAATGTTTTGCGCAGTCCTGCGAAGACCTGTGTGGAATCGCTCTTGAGATTGTGCAGCTTAGGATCGCTCTCAGCCTCGAGATTCGACCCCTCACTTTCAAACCTTGAACCTGAGTTCAGAAGGTTCAGCGATCAACCACAATGTGAGGCCTGTGTGGCCAGATTCGAAGCAGCCCTCGGACAAGAGGCACCCAAAGTCAGATCAAGAAGATCAGATCAAAGGAAGCTTGTAAAGCTAGATCAAAAGCCCCCCCTCAAACTAGGGGCAAAAATGTCAGATATGCTCGAAGAGCTGAAGATGAGTCCTCTTGCAAATCAACAGCCACTCTCCTGGATACGGATGGCTTCGAAACCCTATAACCATTTGGCATGGACCAAGCTACACTTTTACCCTTGAGAGGCTCGCTGGGCCGAAAACCCGGAAGGGCGACCCAGGCAAAAGTTAGAGCAAGAAAAAGAAGAAAAAGAACAAAAAAAGAAAAAAGAAGAAAAAGAAAAAAAAAGAGAGAAAGAAAAGAACAAAAAAAGAAGAAATGAAAAGAAAAGAAATGAAAAGAATTGAAAAGAAAAGAAAAACAAAGCTCGCAAGGTCGAAAACCCGCATCGGGCGCCTTGGCAAAAGTTAGAGCCTAAAAAGGAGAGGTTAAATACCCGATTGTACCTTAACCCCGAACTACGTAAGGCTTGATTCCCATGTTTGGGATACGTAGGCAACTTCATTCTGAAGTCCAGCCGTAAAACACTTCAAATTCAACTGTGTCCATGTGATGGTTCTAGTCATCTTTGTCTTTTCTGTATCCGGGAGTTCGGTTGCAATCATCGCTCTGAGGACTGATTACAATACACTACGGTGCCATTCAGACAAGGGGCAACTTTCCGTTGCCATTCAATGCGCTGCGGTGCCGTGCAAACAAGGGGCAACTTTCCGTTGCCATGTAGCTCTCTTCGAGCAAGGGGCAATTTTCCTCCAAATCCGAGGTTGTGCGTCTCAAGAGTGGGTTCCGTGCTTATTAAGCATTGGCCGTTTGCAAAAATAGTTTTTGAGAATTTTTACTGAAGTTGACTAATTTTCTCGAAAATTGTTCCATCTTTTCCAAAAACTGGACCATTTTTTGGACCCAAAAAAGGAAAATTTTCAGTGCTCATAGCCTGACTTGCATGATTTCAAATCAAAAATCGAACAAGTATGTTAATCTAACTCTCATATTGGTCAAAATTGTTTTAGTAAAAAACCAAAACAAAAAATGGTCAAAATGATGAACTAGGGGCACAGTTGAGTCAGGCTTCCTGTCTTTTCCCCATTTTCAACATACTTGCCAAGAAGGGCATTCTACCTGCCAGAAAAGGGCACAACTGGAGTCAACAACAAAGGGCAGAAAGCTCTTACATCCTCCAAGCAACGAGGTATCAAGCAAAGTGCGAAGCACGAACTAGAATGGGGCAAGATATTCCATTCTGTCATCTGGACAGATCTTATCACGTCCAAACTCCCCAGCAAAGCATCATCAACTGGTGTTAGCTCTAAATTTGCTACACACCCAGTTGTAGCGCAACCTTTCCGTGGGAGGCATTCACTAGCTGTGAGCGAAAGAAAGAGAATCTAGCAGAATGCTAGGGGCACGAGCCCACAATTTGCTGTTTATCCATCAACCACCCAGGGGAGGGATTGAAAAATGAGAGATTGAAGAATAGAGAGATGTGCGATGAGAGAAAAAGTGAGAAAAGGGTTTTTTCAGAAAAACAGAGCTTGAAAGCCGAGTGATGTGAGAATCACAAATAAGAAGGGGTGGGAATAATACCCAGTGAAACAGGCTCCCTGTGCACGTCTGTGTGTCGTGTCTTTTGTTTTGTTTGTCTCGATTCTTGTTTTGAGTCGTTCCGAGCGTGTCTCGACGTGTTTAGGTTGTTTACCTTTTGTTTTCCGTTGTTGAGTCTTTCTCGCTGTGTTCAGCCGTAGGCTCAATACCTGGTCGAAAACTCATCTCTCAATTTCAAAAATAAATCGTTTTGTGCTCAGAGTGCTGTGCCATCCTTCGCGTTTGTGCGAAACAAGATTCTTTTTTCCATAAAACTGCAGGGTCCACCCCCGATAAGTGTGAACGGTGAAACCAGGACCTATCTGAAGCTATGATGGTTCCAGACTGCAAAGCAAAGACAAAAGAGTGAAAATCGAAGTATCTGAGTTTGTGTCAACTTCAGAAAATTCCGTGATTGTACTCCGGACATACCTCTTCAGGGCCTTGTCAATGCTCCGAAATATGAGTGTACCTCTACCTCAAGCGCAAGATCAATCCTGCTTCAAGGTTATGCACTTTTTCCACTTACATTGTTATGCACCCACTTCACTTGCATTGTAATGCATTATACCTATCAAGTTTCTTCCTCAGTCATGCACGATATTGTATGCGCGGTTCATTCAAAGAAGTTCCGTTTTAAGGTCATTCACTTTTGTGTATCAATCACACACACTCACTTTAGTGTATCAATCACACTTCATTCTCATTTAGTGTATCAATCACACTCTCTTCACTTAGTGTATCAATCACATTTCTTTCATTTTGTGTATCTATCACACACATTCTCATTTTGTGTATCTATCGCGCACATATTCACTTTTGTGTCTATTGCACTCTCACTTAGTGTATCAATCACACTTCTTTCATTTTGTGTATCTATCACACACATTCTTGTTTTCTGTATCACACTTCATTGATTTAGTGTATCAATCACACTCTGTTCACATAGTGCATCTATCACACTTTGTGTTCATTTTCAGTATATCGATCATACTCTGTTCACTAAGTGCATCTATCACACTTCGTGCTCACATTTAGTGTATCAATCACACTCTGTTCACATAGTGCATCTATCACACTTTGTGTTCCCTTTTAGTATATCTATCATACTTGCTCACTAAGTGCATCTATCACACTTCGTGTTCGCTTTCAGTATATCTATCATACTTGTTCACTAAGTGCATCTATCACACTTCGTGTTCACTTTTAGTGTATCAATCACACTCTGTTCACATAGTGCATCTATCACACTTTGTGTTCATTTTCAGTATATCAATCATACTCTGTTCACATAGTGCATCTATCACACTTCGTGTTCACTTTTAGTGTATCAATCACACTCTGCTCACTAAGTGCATCTATCACACTTTGTGTTCACTTTTAGTGTATCAATCACACTCTGCTCACTAAGTGCATCTATCACACTTCGTGTTTGCTTTCAGTATATCTATCATACTTGCTCACTAAGTGCATCTATCACACTTCGTGTTCGCTTTCAGTATATCTATCATACTTGTTCATTAAGTGCATCTATCACACTTTGTGTTCATTCTCAGTATATCAATCATACTTTGTTCACAATGTGCATCTATCACACTTTGTGTTCGCTTTTAGTGTATCAATCACACTCTGTTCACATAGTGCATCTATCACGCTTTGTGTTCATTCTCAGTATATCAATCATACTTTTTTCACATAGTGCATCTATCACACTTTGTGTTCCCTTTTAGTATATCTATCATACTTGCTCACTAAGTGCATCTATCACACTTCGTGCTTGCTTTCAGTATATCTATCATACTTGCTCACTAAGTGCATCTATCACACTTCGTGTTCGCTTTCAGTATATCTATCATACTTTGTTCACTTAGTGCATCTATCACACTTTGTGTTCACCCTATGTGTATCTATCACACTATGCTCACCATACTCGCTTAGTGTATCTATCACACGCTCAACTACTGTATGTATCACATGTTGCTTCATATAGCATGTCCATCACACTCTCTTCACTTTTGTGTATCTATCACGCATGTTTGTCCACTTAGTGTATCTATCACACTTCGTTCACTTTTGTGTATCTAACGCACATGTTCGTGAGAATTGCATAATTCTCTTACATCCTTTCTGCACGAGGTGTAGTTTGGCTCGAGCTTACTTGCTTGCCTAGCATTCGCTTAAAATGTTGCATTTATTTCACATAATTGCTTCATTACAGCTCTCTTTACATGATCATGAGTGATAATCGGCTTCGCGTAGCGTATAAGTCCAACTTTCAAAACCGGCTTCGCGTAGCGTATAAGTCCAACTTTCAAAACCGGCTTCGCGTGGCGTATAAGTCCAACTTTCAAAGTCTTCCTGCATATCATTTGCATCCTGCCCCTGAACTACGCTGGTTTGATTCCTTGCAAAGGGATACGTAGGCAGCCTGTGGGCACAACCATTTATTTATCGGTATTTTGTTTTGTTTGTCCAAGTCTTCGGCCTTGTCAAAAATGGGTCGTCTCTGGGCTTTGACATTCACTCCCGTCATTGTTATGACTTTCGAGTTCTGTCAAAGAGGGGCAACTGTAGACACCCCATTTTTGACCGTCCTCAAGACTTGGACGTCACCGTTTGAACACTCGGTGATCATCCATGATTGTGTTCGTTTGGAGTTCCCGGAGGTCTCGGCTCGCGCGCCTTGCCTCAGGATCCCCGAACTCGACTGTTTAGTGTCTGGTTTTTGCACCAAACACTTTTGTTTTGCCTTAGAGGGGCAGGGAATGCCTTGTGAGACATCCCCATACACCACCGGCAGTGGCTGGAGGCCACCGGCTGGTCTTTTTCTTCCATCGGCAATTTTGTTTGCCGGTCGGCACACTTTATTGCCGGTCGGCATAATATGTTGCCGGTCGGCACTGTTTTTTGCCGGAATAGCCTTTTTGGGCAGCCGACCACTGTTCCTCCACTTTATGGAGATATTTTGTGCCAGCTGTGATAGCTGGCACCAACTCCTTTCCCCTCCATACACGTGTATGAAGGGATTTCCCTCTAGCCAAGCTTGTTGAATAAGCTTTGCAAGAGGGATCCTTATAAGAGGGAGGCTTCCCTCTTGGTTCTAGGTTAGAAAAACAGAAGCAAAATCAGCCTTTAGAGATATAGATACATATTATCTCTATACCTCTCTCCCTCTCCCTTCTTGTGTGTGTTTCTTGGCCCAAAAGGTGTGTTTTACCTTACTTTTGCACCATTACACACACCATTACACCTTAGTCCGAGATTGAGGGGCTTGGGGGAGTTGTTTCTTGAGTTTTGGACTGGTTTTGATCCAAAGAAGGAGGTTAGGCCATTTGTTCTTCAAGGGTTCTTCAAGGGTGAGCATCTTCCCTTTTATTCCCCAAACTTGCATTGATTTTCTACCTATTTTGTTTATTGTTTTGGCTCTTGTGTATAACATAAAAAAGGCTCATATTTTCCTGCTCTAACACTTTCATTAAGGTCACTTTGTGGTTAGATTGCAAACTCACCCTCATAGGCCTTGTTTGGCCTATTTTGGTGCCTTTTTGATAAGGTTTCGTTCACTTCAGCATTTTGATCTTTTGATCACCAAAAATCAGTGTATTTTAGTGTCAAAAAAGTTGGTTTGAAGTCTTGCATAGGGGAGGGACACCTCTCTCCCTTTATGGTTTTGTTTCCTTGCTTTTTGGGCTCAAAAGGATAGCATGTGTGCTTGTTGTTTCTTGGCTTCATTTCAGTACTTTTTTAGGCATCTTAGGTCTTACATAACCTCTGTTTTTGGCCGGATTTGGCCCTCTTGTATGCTTGTGATATTTGCTTTGTATTGCTCCATCTTGCTTAAAAGTACATCCCATGATTAGGCCATGATTTTTGTGTGTGTTGGCTTGGTTCCATAGAGCATTTAGCATTGTTTTTCCATGCTTAACATCTGTTGGTTATCAACTTGGTCATGTTTAGCATGTTTGTTAGAGTTGCTTTGTATTTTGGCTTGGAAGCTTTGAGCATTTTGACCTCTAGCATGCATGGTTGTGTTTACCCTCTTGATTTGGCATCATCTAGGGTCATATTTTAGTCCAAGAATCATGCTTACATGTGTGCATGCATGGTCTTTTTCATGTCTTGAGGGTGTGTCCTCTTATGCCTAAGAATGAGCCTTAGTGTATTTGCTTCATGGGGGATATCTTAGTTGCCATATTAGGAGCTTTTGGGGCCCTATTTTGCATGCATAGATTCTGTTTTTACTTGTCTTGATCATGCCATGAGTGGTCATGTCATTGAAGGTAAGTTGTCTCCTTGTGTGCCTTAGCTTTGGGACCATGAATTTGCTTGTTAACATGAGTTGATTGTCTATCATTTTGAGCACTCTTGGCTACCGTTTTGAGGAGGGTAAGGGTCTGCCCCTTTGCCATTTTTAAGCCCTCTTGCATGCTTGCTCCATGTTTGTTGCATAGTTGTTCCATTAAGCTTTGTAGCACATCGATCCCATAGTCAATTTGGTCAATGTTTGCACCATTTTTGTACCTTGTATGCTTAGCATTGTACATTTGTCATGTTGGTTGCATAATGTTTGTTGTGCTTTATATCTTGGTGGCATGATGTATTTGAGCCTTGTTGAGCATTACATGCATTGCATTTACTTGGTTTGGGGTGTCAAACTAAGTTCGGGAATCAAGGACCATTCATACTTCAAGTGATGCAACGCGCCTTGATTCCCGGTCATCGGGACCTTTGACTCTAACTTGATAAGGCCTCGGTTTTTCATGTTGTTTGTTGCATGCATTTTCATATCAAATGGCAAATTCGATCCTTTGACTCATCATGTACCATTGATGATTCAAGGATCGAAAGTCATGCTTCTTTGAGTCTAAGATATGATAAGAAGTAGGACCATGCTTACATGTGCCCAAAAACTCCATACTATGCACTGCCTGTCCTCTATTTGCTGTCAAACTGTCTATTGCAGGAAGTTTCTGCCGACCGGCAGAATTTAGTGCCGACCGGCACTATCTGGAGTGCCGATGAATCTGATAAAGTGCCGACGGGAATTTCGGAGTGCCGGTAGCAATTCTGTCTGGCCGGTGGTGCTCTGCAGGATGCAGAGAGCTTGTTCCAGCACTATGGAAATTTTCAGAAAGACAAGGCAGTACAAACAGAGGCGACAAGAGCATAGTACGGGTTTTCCGGGCAGGACGGATTCGAGCATGCATCATCTGCGCGCCCCGGGGCAGAGGCTGTGGCCACCCTCTTCATTCTTTTTTTCTTTTTTTTTAATTAATTAGGAAATTTTGTAATAATTTTATTTGTTCATTATTTTGGGACTGTAATATTAATTCGAACCCTCTGAGTGAGGGTAAACATGTAATAAGTGTGGGTGAGTGTGTGTATGTCTTCCAATCCCCATTTCTTTCTTCCCTTTTATTTACCAGCTTATGATGGTAGATTAGGGCATTTTTGAAATTAGCATACCTTATGATATGCATGCGTGCATTCATGCATCTGTTAACATGCACCGGGCTCGGTACATCATGCTAACCGCATTCGTATTTTCAAATTCCAAAATTGAATACATGAACTAGTTGGTTGCATATCGTATGCCATATTTAGGTTAACCGAGCCTAACTAGAATTGCACCTTGTATGTGTTGCATTAGGCAAAATAACATGAACTAGGACACGTACATTTGCTAACTAGTTTATTGTTTTGGCACGGAGTACAATGTAAGTGGTTATGCTTTAGCATCCAACATGCGTGTGAATGTTGCCATAAGAGTATGCTTGCCATGCGGCTAAGTGTTTACATGAGATAAACTGTTTGAATGCCTGTGGGTGGAGGTCGAATTGCTTAAATTGGAATAACACATTAAAACTGTGAATTTTAAAGCCCACTAGATAGTGGTAAAACCATATTTTCTAAAAGCCCACTTGAGGGTGGCAAAACCTGCAGTTTAGCCTACTTGCGAGTAGCAAACCATTTTCAAAACGAACATGAAATGTTTTGTTCCAATTCGGGCGATTTGGTCTATACTTGTTTGCTGCGCGCATAACATAGTAATTCTAGGCTAATAACCAGATTAAGAACACATAACGTTTTCAAAATTGGATATCACGGTTAGTAGAGGCCGGTCTTCGGACCGGGCAAAAGGGGGTGCTCATAGCTGACCTTCCCCGATCGTACCCAAGCTCCCGAGCCGAGACAACTCCGGTGATGACGGACATGTGGCCTTCGGCACCGAGTCAGGGTTTCCTAAATTCTCCCATTTTAAAATATTTAGGTGGCGACTCTGTATCTGGCAAAGCAGTCCATGTTTGGCACTACTTTTTCAAAAATCTGTTTCTCAAAACGATTTGCCAGATTTGGACTCTTTGGTTCAGATTAAGAACCGTGACACAAATCGAGAGTCCGAACTGTAGCAGCGAAGGTCCCCTCCACGGGCGCGTCTACAAACAGGATATCACGAGTTTGAGTCAAGATCTCTAAAATCCCCAGCAGAGTCGCCAGAAACTGTAGACACGCCCGCGTGAGGCCTTCGTGCTACAGTTCGGACTCAATTTGTGTCACGGTTCTTAATCTGAACCAAAGAGTCCAAATCTGACAAATCATTTTGAGAAACAGATTTTTGAAAAGAAGTGCCAAACATGGACTGCTTTGCCAGATACAGAGTCGCCACCTAAATATTTTTTATGGGGAAATTTAGGAAACCCTGACTCGGTGCCAAAGGCCACATGTCCGTCATCACCAAAGTTGCCTTGGCTCGGGAGCTACGGTACGAATGGGGAAGGTCAGCTATGAGCACCCCCTCTCGCCCGATCCAAAGATCGGCCTCTACTAACCGTGATATCCATTTTTGAAAACGTTATGTGTTCTTATCCCAATTATTAGCCTAGAATTACTATGTTATGCGCACAGTACAAAAGTATAGACTAGATCGCCTAATTTGGAAATAAGCATTGCGTATCCGTTTGTTTTGAGAAATTTTTTGGAATTTGCTACTCGCAAATAGGTTAAAACACGGATTTCAATGAGCTATTCCAACTCAGACAATCCAACCTTCACCCACAGGCATTCAAGCAGTTATATCACGTAAGCAGCTAGCCTCATGGTAATCATGCTATCATGGCAACACTCACACTCATGCAAGGATGCTAAAGCAAAAGAACTTACAGAGTACTCCAAGCCAAAACAAAAACTAGTTAGTAATCATATGCATGATCCTAGTTCATGTTAAGATGGCTAATGCAACACATGCAAAATGCAACTAAGATAGGCTCGGCTAATCTACAATGACATGTGAAATGCTACAACTAACACGTATTCAATTTGGAATTGAAATACAAATGCAGTTAGAATGATGCGCCGAGCCCGGTGCATGCAAGACAAATGTATGAATGCACGCATGCATAGCATAAGGTATGCTAATTTAAATATGCCCTAGTCTACCATCATAAGCGGGTAAATAAAAGGGAAGAAAGACGTGGGGTTGGAAGACATACACACACTCACCCACACTTATTACACAATTGCCTCACTCGGAGGGTCCAAATAAATATCACAGTCTGAATAAATAATACTAACTTAATTATTACAAAATTTCTAATCTAATTAACAAATTAAATGCAAAGAGAAGATGGCCGCAGCCCCCGCCTCGGGATGCGTGAATGATGCATGCTCAGATTTATCTTGCCCCGAAAGCCCGTACCATACCACTGCTGCCTCTGTTTACACTGCCCTGCTTCTCTGAAAACTGCCAAAATCCTGGGACAGGTTCCTTGAACCCTGTAGGACACCATCGGCTGAAGGGAATACCCACCGGCCATGGGAATTATCCATCGGCTGGGGTTTCATATTATCGGCCACCAATCCATGGCCGGTCGACACTCTACAGTGCCGGTCGGCAAAAACTCCCTGCAGAAACTGGTTTTTGACAGCAACAAGGACAGACAGTGTATGGCATGGAATTTCAAACAAATGTATGCGCGGGCACACTCCCTATCATGCAAGGGACTCAAGGGAGCATGACATTCGACCCTCGGGCCATCACTTGTAGTATGAACACTTCTCCCCCCTCACACTTGGTTTGACACCCCAAACCAAGCAATGCAATGCATGTTATGCAAACATGGCTCGAAAATGCAACATATCACTAAAATGCAAAGCATGCCAAATGTAATGCAACATATCATGGCAAGCATGCAATGTTCCTAACATGCAATGCTACAATGCAATTCATCATGCAATGCTAATATGGTACAATGCAAGCATGCGATTAGAGGCAACAAGTCACGCATACAACCATGTCCGAGAAGGGACTTAGACTGAAATAGGAGGCCTCAAACACCCCCCAAAACAGTGGCCAAAAGTGTCTCAAGTGATGGACAAAATGCACTACAAGCATGCAAGTCAAGAGGGGCCCAAGGCTAAGGCATAACAACAGGGCACTCCACTACCACTAACCCAAACAAGCATGGCATGAACTATACAACCCAAAAACAGAATTTTAGCATGCAAAATAGCTCCAAAACCCGTTGGTATGGCAACCCTAAAATGACCCAAACACATAGGCATACACAATGCACATGTCAAGGCATGAAAACACAACACTTCAAGGCATTGAAAGAGACACAAAGGACAATGTAAGACCACATTATATGGACTAGAATATGATCTCAACTAATGCCAAATGATGATAATAGGCCAAGCTAGGCATGTTAATGATCCACACACTCAAGGCTCATGATCCAAAATGCAAAGCAGCTATATCAAGCATGATAAACAAGACCAAATCAGTGGCCAACAGACCTCATGCATGACAAAATATGGTCAAGAACTTCACAAAGTGAAGCCAAAATATGAGAGCATGGTAGTCAAGAGTCATGATGCATTTCTAGGCACAAACAAGGGAATACAAAGCAAGTATGTTAAGCATGCAAAACAAGACCAAATCAGTGGCCAACAGACCTCATGCATGAAACAATATGGTCAAGAACTTCACAAAGTGAAGCCAAACTATGAGAGCATGGTAGTCAAGAGTCATGATGCATTTCTAGGCACAAACAAGGGAATACAAAGCAAGTATGTTAAGCATGCAAAGGGCCACCAATCCGACCAAAAACAGAGATAACATGTGACCTAAATAGCACCAAAAACATCTGATATGGAGCCAAAAACAACCAAGCATATATGCTACCCTTATGAGCCCAAAACATGCACAAATGAGACACAAAGGGAGAGGGGTGTCCCTCCCCTATACAAGACTTCAAACCATCTTCTTCACCACTAAAAATCCACTGGATTTCAGTGGTGAGAAGGCTAATACAACAAAGCAAATAAGGCTTAAAGAAAAAGACACCAAAAGGGGCCAAAAGAGACCTAAGAGGGGGATTTCGACCCCCAATGCCAAAACACCCTTAATGAAAGTTCTTAAGCATGAAAATATAAGACTTTTTTTAGTTATACACAAAGCTCAAATCAATATGAAAGATAGGTCAAAAGCCAATGCAAGATTGGGGAAAATAAAGCAAGAAACTCACCCTTGAAAAACACTTCAAGAACAATTGGTCCAGCCACTCTTTTCTGACCAAAATCAGTCCAAAACCTTAAGAATCAACCCTCAATGTCTCTCAAACTTGAAGCAAGGTGTGGTAGTGTGTGTCTTAGTGCAAAACTAAGGTAAAAATGCACTTTTAGGCCACAAAACACACACAAGGGAGGAGAGAGAGTAAAATATAGAGAGAGAGGGTGTATATATCAGATATATATATATATGTATAAGCTCTGGTTTTTCTTTCAAAACCACCAACCCTTGACAATGGGAGAAGAGGGGTCCTTATATAGGCAAAGGGAAATGGTTTAAGCTTCTTAAAGAAGCTAAGTGAAAGGGGCAAAGGGGGCAAAGGAGTCAAGGCTTCTTGAGGAAGCTAGGACAGCTGGCAAAGCTTCCTCAAGAAGCTTGGCCAAAGGGTTCAACCTTCTAGAAGGAAAAGGGGTGCAAAGGCTCAAAACAGCCACTTCATACATGGGGAGGAGTGTTGGTGCATTCCAGCTGGCACAGCTGGCATGCACCAAGTCTGAAGGGTGCAAAAGGGTCACACCGGCCAGCAAAATAGGTCACTGGCCAAATGAAGTGTCGGCCGGCCATATAGAGTGCCGACCGGCCATTGGTATTAAGAAACCATGGCCGGTGGTAGCAATTAATGGCCGGTGATGCAAAGGGGAAGGCCGATGGGGTGTGGGGATGGCCAACAAGCCATTCCCTGCCTTTTAAGGAAAAAGCACAAGTATTTGGTGCAAAACCAAACGCAAGACGAACAAGTTGAGAGATCCTGAGGCAAGGCGCGCAACCAAGGCCTCCGGGAACTCAAAACAAACACGAACATGGATGATCACCGAGTGTTCCACCGGTGACGTCCAAGTCTTGAGGACGGTCAAAAATGGGGTGTCTACAATTAGTTCCTCTCCTAGTACTCGGGGGTTGATGTTGTCCTATCCGTTGGCCTTGTGTTTTTGGCATATCCTTAATTTCGAGGACGAAATTCTTTAAGGGGGGGAGGTTATAGCGATCCCGGTTATCCCTTTACTGTTCTATTGTTTTCCGGACGCGGTTCTATGGTGTTGGTAGTTGTACCTATCGTGTTGTCAACTTTTAAACTCGTTTGTTTGAATTCTAGAATGTGTTGGGCTTGGTTGTTATAGGTTGGTAGAGCTTTAGCTCCTATTGTTGTTGCCCAGTTTTTGAACGGTCTGCTCGAGCGGGTCTTTTTGCGCTCGAGCGGGGTTTACACACTTCCAGTATTTCGTGCCTCTGCAAAACTTCTGCAGATGTGTTTTCTATGCTCGAGCAGATTTCTTCACGCTCAAGCGGTAGCGCTCGAGCGGGTACTCTGGCGCTCGAGCGGGTAGTACTTTTTGGTGTAAGTTCTGGGAGGTAGAAATCTATGCTCGAACGGGCTGGTTTTCGCGCTCGAGCGAATGTACTTTATTCTTGTGTCTTGGAGCTCGAGCGGGCCTTCTTGCGCTCGAGCGTACCTAGATTTTTTTTCTTGACGCTCGAGCGTTGTGTTCTCCGCTCGAGCGGGAGGGTCGTATATCAGTTGACAGCTAGACTATTTTAAATCACTTTTTACATTTCCTTTCTCTCTCTTACTTTCCCAAAACCAATTTTTGAGAGCTCCTCACTCTAAAACCTAACTTCTCTCTAGGGTTTGATCTAGTAGGAGTGTTTTCCTCACCTTGAGTCTTTGTAAGAAGTGTGTTGATCATTGAGGGCTACATTTTGATCCGAGAAATTTGGTGTTTGGAGCACTTCCGAGTTTAGCTCTTCTTCTCCTTGGGTTCTACATTTGAGGTAGGGATTTCCTTGTTCTTTTTCAATACTTCGTCTATAGATAGACATGTGGTAATTTTGTATTGCATGAAAATCATATCCATGTTGGATTTGTTTGAAATCATGAGAAGGAACCTAGGGTTGGGTGTTGGAAAATGGTTATGTTATCATTGAGGGTTGTTTTGGGCTAATTGGAGTGTAAATTAGCATGTTGTAGTTGATAGAAGAAAAAGCCCTAAATCATATTTTGATTAATAAATTAAAATGGAGGATAATGAACCCCTTTTTTTTGTAAATCTCTATTGATGATGTGGGTTGGGTGAAGGTGTTAATGCCTAAGGGGTTAACTTTGGCTTTGGAATGGTTTGAAATGAATGTAGTGAACTAATGTAAGTTATGGCTTTATTATCAATGGAATTGGTTTTGTAAAACAAAAGGGATGGATTTGGTTTTGTGTCAACAAAAGGGACGGAGTTGGTCTTGTGAAAACAGAAGGGAAGTGGAACTTGTTTTGTGAAATGGGAAAAGTATTTTTGAAATACGTATGAAAATTGGATTGTTGTTTCTTGAGTGTTGAACACACACTTGTGTGGGATTGTATCTTTAACTACCATGTTAATGTTGTTGTTGGGTTTGTGGTCTCATAGTAATTGAGTCTTTAATAGATGTGCTAAATATTTGCATCTAGAGGTTTTGTCCTTGGTCATCGGTGGAGGATAACACGGTTGTGTTGGAGTGTGGTGTATGCATTATACCATTATTGATTGAACATCGTATGTGATGAAGTGTTGAGATACATTATATATGTATGCTTGCTCGGGAGGAGGTAGTTATGTGTTCATATACTTTAACACATTGCTTGTATCTTGATGGTTTCTGTATATGTGTTATACATGTTGAATATGCCTTGTTGTGTTGGATTGGTGGTGTTATACCTTGCGCTAAGAATCAGAGGTACCGTGACCTTCCAGCTAGCGCCTGGAGAACTGACTGCGCTGAGAATATAAGGCACCATACCCTTCCAGCTAGCGCCTGGTAAACTGGCATGTTGTTGTGAGAGGTGTATCTTTGGCTTACTACGCACATAGCTAGTAGAGCAAAGTTTTGTTGTTGATATTTCAGTGTATTTGGGAATATCATGGATTGTGTTGATTACGATTTTGGAGCGCCGAGTCGCCTCATTGGTTTATCTTATGCATGTTGGTGAGTTGCTATCTCTTTTTATAATGATGCATGTATAGATTTGATTGTATCGGGAAGAAGCCAAAATGTCATATTTGTCTTTTGGAAAGTGTGAAGGAGAACGGACTTTTTTTAAAGAAACATATACTTTGAAGAGGTATATCTGTGTATGTTTAGAAAATGGAAGAGAGTAGTGGGCTTAGTGAATTTATTTCCTAAGGTATTGTTAATGTTATGAAAGATTGGGAACGGGGATTAATGAAAGGAAAAGAAAATTGAATCGCCTATGGCGTTGATTGAAATGGTTGTTTTCAAGAAAAGCTCATACTTATGATATTTTGTATAAATTGTCACATTACTATTCCAGTATGAGAGTGGGTATTCATGATCATAGCTATCTGTATGTTGTTATTGTTGAGGACCATGTTGAGATCCCTACTGGACTATATGTTCATCCCACGTTGTTGAATCTTTTTCAGGTATTGAGCTGAATGTGCTGCAAGATTTGGATCTTCTGATTTGTTGGCCACGGGGCCTTTCTTATATGGGCGGAATGCCATATGTGTAAAAGGGTTGCACCCTTCTTCTTGATTTGTTGTTAATGATGTAAGCCCCAGGGCAATTTATTTATTATGCTCATGTTGTATTTACTTGCAAACGGATGAGAGCAGTGTTATTAACTTCTTCAAATTGAATATATGAGTTTATTTCCGTTTGTTATCACTGAAATGGAATTAAGTAAATGAAATCGGTAATACTTCGAGTAATTAAAAAGTGGGGCGTGACAGATCCATAAATGATAACAACACATTGCCGGCGGTGAAGTCTACCAACTCATCAATGTGTGGCAGTGAAAAGTCGTCCTTAGAACTAGCCTTATTTAGATCCCCAAAGTTAACGCAAACTCTGATTTTGCCGTCTTTCTTCAGAACCAGAACAATTTTTGCCAACCAAGTCAGATATTCAGATACCATCAAGAACCCTTCATCGATCTTCTTGGTGACTTCCTCTTTAATTTTCAGTACCCAATCTAGATGGATTCTACGAAGTTTCTGCTTGACTGGTTAGGCCTCGGGGTCAAGCGGGATCCGGTGCTGTACAATCTTAGGATCAATTCCAGGCATGTCTTCGTAGGACTACGCAAAAACATCTTTGAAATCTTTTAATAAAGCGGCTAAATGCTCGCGTTCCTCCAAAGACAACGTGGACCCAATCTGGATTAAGCATGGATCCTTCTCAGTACCCACATTAATTGCAATGATTTCATTTGTGCAAGGCTTCATATGTCTCTCCTCCTCTTGGTCAATCAAATTTTTCAAAGCCCAAGGAATTTCTTCCTCTTTCTTTAAGTCAAAATTTTGAAAATCAATATCAGTGCAACATACTAAAGATGTAGAAAAGTAGGTAAAGTCTACTACATTTCCATTAATAAAGACCAGCTCCTCTGTTACAGTTGACTCAAAAGAAAAACTAATAGAAGACCTTGACAGGATTTTGGTACCTGGGTTACCACCCCCAAAAGTGCCAGACTCAAACTCCTCAGACTGACCCAAATTTGATTCTGACTCAACAGACTCGGGCACATTATCCGATTCAAACTGGTAGTAAAGCCCTTCTCCAACTGCCAAGTAAGACCGAGCGCCATCGACACATCCATAATGCAACTGGTGGAGTCCACAACCGGTTCCCAACCGATCATAGAAATAGTAGTGGTATACCCCAAGTTCTTCGTACTAGTCTCAGGATCTGTCAAGGGATCAGCCAATGTTACCCCTACTCCAACCTCACTGCTGTCTGAATCGTCATCTTTACTCTGGCCAGCATTGATGCTTGGATCAGCCCCTCTTCATCACTGTCTTGAGGCTGGTGGTTGAAGAATATTTCAAAACCCAGGAAATGCTTTTTTGTTGAGGAATTGACCTATGGATCAGGAAAGCTGCAAAAGGGGAAATCCTCTCCTTCTTTGACGAATAGCCCATTCAACGTTCCCTAGATTGACCTATGAACCAGCTCGTAATGTTTCCCAGCTTGCTTGGCCTTGGCCCTTTCTCCCATCTCCTTCCTTCCTTCTCTAGTCTTCTTTGGTAGGTACATAGCCCAACCCAAAGGCATGTGGATTGTATAGCACCTTAGCTTGCACCGCAACACCTTTTCTTGCACTTCTTCCAAGCCCCATCCCAGGAATGTGCCGCAATTTGTTCATGAAATAAATGGATTGAGCATTGACATAGATGCCTTTGTCCTTGACTAGGATCGTCTGTACCACTTGGGCTTCTGCTAGAGTGAATCCTGAAAGAAACACATCATCATCACCGTGATTGATTTCCAACAAAGGTGTAGTAACCTCTGGCAATGGATGAATAGATGAGTTTCCAAAAACGGTAGCAATTCCTCCCTCATGAGAGTATTTCACCATTTGATAGAAGGTGGAGAACACAACCTTCAGGTAATGCAACCAAGGCCTCCCTAGAAGTAGGTAGAAGGTGGCCAGTACATCGAGTACATGGAACTCAATCTCATGCTCGAAAGGGCCCACTTAGATCTGTACTTTCACCATCTTCATAATTTCTCTGCTTGTATTATCGTACGCTCAGATCACCTGAGTTGTGGGGATGAAATATGCCGATTTCAGGCCTATTGCATAGGCAGTACAAGAAGGACAGACGTTGATAGCAGAGTCAGTGTCCACTAGAACCACTAGAACCCATTTTTCTCTGCACTCCATGGATATATACAATGGCTTGTTGTGAGTTAATCCTTCCGGTGGCAGCTCTTTGTCAGAAAAGGTGAGCATAGGGTTTGTGTTACCTAGGAAGATCAAACCGATGAGCTGCTCTAGTGCAGTATCGATGGATAACTTGGGTTTATCCATCGCCGACAAAATTGCCTATCAGCGTACTCATGAAGCCATGAGAAGGTCCCAAATGGAAATATCAGTCAGGATCTTTTTTAGTTGTTTCAGAACCAGCTCTTCTTCCAGTCTCTTCTCTTTCTCCTTCTCTATCTCTCTGTCCTTTCCTGAGGGTTTAGCCTGATCCAAATGTGGACGTTTGAAATACCATCCACTCCTGGATAGGTGGTTTATTTCTTCTACATACCAAGTACTACCTAGGATATGATCTCTCCAGTCTTCATCTGTGTGGGCAAGACGCAAATCGCTGTCTTTCCACCTGTCACCTTCATTCGCCGACAGACAGTTGTCTGGCTTAACTTGAATCACTCCCACAAGAAAATTATTCCCCTCAGGCCGACAAGGTGTTGCGGTCTTCCGACTATCTTTGATCTTCTCCTGTTCAAACAGCTCCAGCACAGCTTCCCGTTTAATGTCTGCGATTTCATCAACACCCAATTCTTGGGTTTGTTTTTCTATACTACTGCTCTCGGGAACTTTCCCTTTCTCTTCGGCTTCCCCAGCTACCATAGCTGCCACGACTTTCTTTCCCTCAGACTTAACTCTGGTTTCCTCTTCTTTGTTAGATTCATCACCCAGCCATCCCCGATTGTCAGCCGATAGGCTTAGATCAAACCAACCAATTTGCACATTGCCCTAGTCCTGTTCTTTATAGAATTGGAGGTTGTCCAAACCTTCCTCAAGGTTTGCAAGATCATCCAGCCCTTGGCGTGGGCCATCTTCTCTGACCACATTAACATCAACTGAGCCCAACAGTACTACCTTAGGCTTGGGTTGAGCAATAGGAACAATGTATTGACCTAGTCATATTCCCCCTCAGATAATTCCCTAGGAATCTCCAGTGACAAACTGGCACTTCCTTCCAAGGTCAAAACCTTTTCTTCTTCAGGCGTTGTCACTACAAATTTATGAGGTTCAAATTGTGGGTTGGATGTGTTTGTCATGCACAAGTATGTGCCATCAGGGATGAACAACACCGACTTTGGTAGATGGGAGAGCGTGATATAGATGCTCGGGTCATAGGACATGGGTAGTATATGGATGAGGTTAGTGCATGGTGGGGGTAGTACCTGGTTATGGTTGGGCAATCGGTTGGTTACGGTGTTTGGCTTTTGGTGTGGAGCTATAACTTTGTTGTCAATGAGATCTTGAATCTCATGACATAGACAGAAGCATCTGTCTATTTCGTGGCCCCATTGTTGATGGAAAGCACAATACTTGGTAGGATCATGCTTTGGCGGAAAAGGGTTTGGAAGTGGTCGAGGGTTTAGGGGTTTCAGATGCCCCCTTTTTATTTACACTTGCATGGCTCGAGATACAGTCATGTGAAGATGGTTGAAAGTCCTACCTAGGGTTTAGCTATATTCCCAATAGGAATACATTTAACCAAGTATTTAATTATTTGAATAAGCATGTGACATCATTGAGACAAGACACAATAAGAAGTTTATGTACACATGTAATTACTGTCAATCTTGTAAACACCATAAAAATTGAACAATCTCATTTACATTCCCACATCATTCATCATCACATCAAAAGGAATTAGCCCATGAGTCCCATGTAAGAGTCCAAGTCAAAACACAAGTTTCCTTTTGTTTAAAAATCTTTCCCACATTTGCCGACTATTATACGGCAGGAAGTGGGCACCCAAAATCAACCATTTTTCTGCTTTTGCCGACTACAATACGGCAAGACCAGTGGACACCCAAAAATATTTTTCCACATTCGTCCAGCTATAAGCCTAGACAGGGCAATTGGGCACTTTTAATTTCCCCCGCGCGGATACCGACACAACTCACACAACATCAAAAACGACTCTTACCCGAACCCATGCTCAATTCGCATTTCATCAAATTTCCATTCAATCATCAAACACTCAACATTGTCAAATATGCAACATCACATAACATACAAAGGAAACCACTATCCAAATCACAATTTCATCTCCACAATAATATCCATATATCTCATTTCTTTGTTATTCATAATATTCTAATACTTTAAAGAAAACCTTCAATTAAAGTAACCATTCTCTACCCAAATTCAAAATTAGGGTTTTACTACATTTCGGGTTTTCTCCACTTCTTCACTTACACGTATTTTCATTACCATAATATGCATATTTGATAAAAGAAATTTGGGAAACTTTAATTAAAAGTGAGGGAAAATCTACTTTATGTAATGGGTTTATTTCAACTCGACATCAACATTTCATCTTAAGCCACAACAATACCACCATTACTTCTTCAAAACAAGGAAATACAAGGTTAAAGGTAACTCTACCTCAATGATCAAGCAAGGTAGCAAAGCTTCTAGGAGAATTCTTCGCAAATTCCAAATTTCAATTCGTAGAAAAGTGATATTTTCAAGTCTTCTTCACTTTTTGATAAGCAATCTTGGTCAAATCTTAGTGAAATGGAAGGTATTTTAGAGTGAGAATCTAGGGTTTTTGGAAATGAGGAGAGAGAAGAGAAAATAGAAAAGAAAAAGGTAGAGAAATGATCTAAAATGTCCTTTTTAAATTGTTGATATCACGTAGACCGCTCGAGCATAACTTCCTATGCTCAAGCATAAGACACAAACTTGGAAGGCTCGCTCAAGCGACAAATCCTTCGCTCGAGCGTAAAATGAAAAGTCCCAGAAGTGTTTTAGAGCTATAGTGAAACAACTCGGAGCCAACATTCTCCGCTCGAGCATAACTTCCTACACTCGAATGACTTGCCTGCAAACTCACGATATTTTAAGAGCTGAAATTCTCTACTCGACCGTAACTTCCTCCGCTCGAGCGGACGCCTAGAACAAAATTTCATAAGGCGCTCCTTTTCTGACTTTTTCACACTGCTCGAACGGCTAAACGTTCCACGCTGCTTTAGCTTTTTCTCTTTCAAATTTTAGGTGGAAGTTTGAAATTATAGGTCAAAGGTCGCTTTTTATAAATAGTGAAATACTACTTGCATAGTAACCTATCTCAGATTTCAAATAATGAATAGTAATTTACTATTTATTACACAGTATTTTTTCAAAAGATTCACATTAAAATCTATTTAAATATTTTTCATTCCAAATATATCATATAATATATATTTTAACAGACAATATTTTGTGTCAAAGAATGTAAAATATGTATACTAAAAATCATGATAAATCTAATGTATTGTAAACATCATCAAAATCAAACAATATGAATTACAGCTGGGATGTTTGATTTTTAGACTTTTCTTCTGATGTAATGAAAATTAAGAAAAGGATAAATTACATCAATCTCTCTAGGTTTGAAGAAAATATAGTAAGCTCCACTATTTGGACATAATTATATTGGACTCTCCTAATGTTTTAATCTATACTATTATAATAAGTGAAAGTTGGACTTGGTGTCCAAGTCTTTGCTTGCTTCTCCTTATGCCAAGACTCGAAACCCTGACTTTGAATTTAGGAAAGAAAGCTATTGATGCTTCAGTAACACACATATTGTGATATTAATTTTTTTATAATTTTATTTTATTTTTACTTGAATTGCACACACATCGTTGTGCCTATAACGATTCCGGTTTAGACCTGACCCGTTTATTGTTTTGGGATCTAGGATTTCTTGTCTTGAATGGTTGTTCATATCTTTATTCATCTTATTCCTTGTTGAGTTTGGTTGTTGGAGTGTCATTGTTGCATTCAGAACATGTTAGGAGTTAGTGTTTTTCCAAAAGAGTTACTGTCCAAAATTTAGCTTGTTCGCTCGAGTGAACTTTTTTGCGCTCGAGCAGTCTTTGCGACATTGCAGTGTTTTTGCAGGTATGCAAAAATACTGGAAGTGTGGTGTTCTTCACTCGAGCGGTGTTTCTTGAGCTTGTGCTCGAGCAGTCCTTCTTGTGCTCAAGCGGTTAGCCTCTGTCTGTAAAAATTCTGGGAGGGTGTCATTGTGCGCTTGAGCGGTAATTTGTTCGCTTAAGCTGTCTCACTTATTGTGTCTAGTCGCTCGAGCGGTCTGCGCGTATATCAGTCCATAAAAGTCATTTTTTGGATCACTTTTTCATCTCTCTCTCTTTAAACATTTCAAAACCCTAGATATACTCTCCCTCTCTCTAAAACTCACCTTTAAACCTCAAATACACCCTCACCATTTGATCTCTACACCTTTGTCATTTGGAGAAAAGATAGAATTCGTTGAGGGCTTTGTTATAATCAGAAAAGTTCATGTTTTCATCGACATTGAATTTTGGGGATTTTGGGCTTTTCTCCTGTTTCAGAGTTGAGGTAGGGATTTTCTTCATGGTGTGCATGTTGTTTAGCTTCGTTATCTGTTATTCTTGTTAGTTATGGGTTTTCGATAAGTAGTTTTGGATATATATTTATTGATGTACAAATTTAGGGGAAAAGACTTGTTTTCAATTATGGTTTGGGATTGGTAAACTAGTGGTTGTTGCGTTATGAGTTTTTGAAGAAAATTGGGTTTTAAAGGGTTTCTCAAAAGTTAATCAAAAATTAGGGTTTTGGGGGTTCTTTTTATGGAAAAAAAAAGAAATTGGAATGGTTGTAGCATTTTAATTGAAATGAGGTTTGGTTGAGAAATGTTTAAATTACTGGAAAAAATACCGAGTATTATTTACTCTTTTGAAATAGTGGTTTCGTTGGAAATGATATGAACGAATTTGGGAAAATTGTATATTTTCAGTTGAGATTCACAAGACTCGTGAGGAGTGTGAATGTTGTTTGGAAATCATGAGATTTTGTATAAATCATTGGGATTCCAATTTGGTTATGATTTTGGAATATTATTATTGTTGTTGTCTTTTAATTAGAGATAATTGTTTTTAGCAACCGGTGGAGGGTTGTATTGATTTTTGTAGAAACTGCATGTGGATTAGGGATTGGAAATGATTACAAATCATGCATCACATTATGCATACATTGGTTTTGTAACTGGAGGTTTCACATTTCGAAAAATGTATTGTTGTTTTGAGATGCATGTATTGAATTATTGAGATGGTAAATAAAATGGTGAAGTTGTAAGGGAATGTTAAAGCATAATTAAGTTGGCATGTGTATCCATGGTGTGAAACCTAAGACCTACGCGGTAGGTGTCGAGCCTTCCAGTGAGTAACGATAAAAATGGTATAGTGAGTTGTATAGTTACTATTATGAACACTAGTCCTGGAGATTTATTCATTATATTTACTACTTGATTGTTTTGAAAGAATATTGTTGATTTGGAAAGATGTTTTGGAAATCTCGCATTTCATTGTTTCAAAGAAAGAAAATGCATGTTTTATCATGAAATTTCACATACATTCATCTTATGACGTTGTTAAGCTTCACACATGTCATTAAGTTTATTTCTACTGGGCTTTATGGTCACCCTACAAAGAAAACCACTTTCAGGTGAACTAGTGTACCTCCGCCAAGGTAATGACCTGGGAGGATCTTGGGGCTTGCGGCTCGTATTTATTGTTTTCTTTGGTTAATTGTTGTACTTTGAGCCACAGGCTTCTTTGTATTGAGTTGTAACTTATTTGCTATAACTGGACAAGGCCCTGGAAATTTATAGCCCTTAAGGCATTAACTTGTAATAATTTAGTTTTATTCATTATAGATAGGATTCATGTTATAGAACTAAAAGAATGTACTGAGGCATGTATTGGAAACGATGTTGTGTAATGTTGATATGCTCCGCATGTTTAGTAATATTATAATGGAGTAGAATGTCTATTTATTTTGGGGCATTACAGTGCCTATTGCTACTTCATATAATATTGGGCTCTTTTTTCAACTATAATTCATTAATAAATGGATAGAAAAATGACTTCATCTCTTTCACACTTAAATGTATATTTTGTCGTATTTATTTTTGTTTTTTCACACCATCTATATTATTTTTGATCCCATTTAGTCTCACTAAAAAGGAGATCAGTGTAATTATGTTAGGAAGTTCAATGTAATTTACTCTTTAAAATTTTGTCAATTTTTTTTTTTTAATAATACGTATGATGATTGTGTTCTGAGTCAAGATCTTAATTTTTATTTTCAAATCTTTTTTTTGGTCAACTGGTAATGGGTTACACGATAGAGACTTGGGGAGGGGACTACAGGATTGCCCATAACCATAAACCACTACACCAAAATTGAGCTTTAGCGGCGGTTTTTTACCGCCGTTAAAGGATGTAAAACTGCTGTTAAAGCCTTTAACGACGGTAATTTAGGACCACCATTTATACACATGTCGGAAAAGGTACAACCGTCGTAAAAAGTAAATTACCATTGTTAAAAGTCGACCAAAAACGACAGTAATATAGGACCAAAAAAACCGGTTCTTTACCACCGTAAATAGGTTCAAATTTTTTAAAAAGTAATTCTCTCTTCTTGCACCCCCAGGTCTCGAACCCTTGACCTCTAATCCACGCATGCCAACCACTCCATCACAGCCACTGTATATGAAATATATTCCCTAAATAAATATTTAAACATTACTTTTGCGTTATTGTAGTTGGTCATGTTCAACCTCTGGCCACGCGTGGTCACCACTCGCCGGAGTTCCGCCGGAGCTCTGCTGGCAAAGACCGCCGTCCTTAACGGCGGTGATAAGAGGGCTTTAGCGGCGGTTTCGTTACTGCCGTTAAAAGCGGGCTTTAGTGGCAGTTTTTTTAACAGCGGTTTCATTATCGCCATTAAAGATACTTTAGCGGCGGTTTTTTAACGGCGGTAATGAAACTGCCGTTAAAGATACATTAACGTCGGTATTAACGGAGGTTTCATTACCGCCTTTAATAGTATCTTTAACAGCGGTAACGAAAACCGCCGTTAATGCCCTGTTTTGGCGTAGTGAACAATTCACAAACACAATAAGGCTTTGGTTGGATCTTGGATTTAGGGAGTGATTTGTAAAAGAAAAGAAAATTGAATTGAAAAAATAATGAAGTATAAGGGTTTTTAAAATAAAAAAAAATTAAAAATAGACATTTTTTCTCAATGAATTCAAGATCCAAATAATAAACAGTAATAAGGGGAAATTTTGATCTAAGACTCGATATTGGGCTATCAAAAGATTATATTCAAGTTAAAGATTACTTCCATCTCGAAACATCCAATCACTTGTCTAATATTGTAGCCTAGAGAAGTTGGAGGAAATTTCTTTTAGAAACAGAGAGCCTTTTACGATAATGATCAATGGTATCATAATTTTTGTTTTCTGCGTAAGAGCAAAGTTAAATGTTTTTCTGCTAGACAACAAAAGGTGGCAGGTGGGGGTGAGGGTGGCGCCACAGCAGTAGCGGAGTGGAGGTGGAGGTGGAGGTGGAGGTAGAGGTGGAGGTGGAGGTGATGGTGGGGTTGCGGTGGCGGCGGTGGCAGCGATGTCATGGAACAAATAGGGCTTATTGTGCATTAATTAGTTAAGGCTTAACGTCCACATGTGACTTAATAACTAAAGGGTTGAATGAATAATATGATATAATTCTCAAAAGTTCCATGTTCAATCCTCACAAAACACAAAACACAAAACACTAGGACTTAATCTATATGCATGGTTTGTGAGTGATTGTATGTATCTGAAAATTATTTATAAGATTTTGTACTGAATGACAGACTGCCAAAATTTAAAGAATTATACCTGCACCCATAAATATTTGTAAATATTTAGTGTATTGACCCCTAAATTCTAAGTAAATTTGATTTGATTTCTTCGTAAATCAAATAATTTTATATTGTCACTTGAAATCTCTTAGAAATTCAGGCATAGAAAAGTATTAAGAAAAAATAATATGTGGTTTAGATCCAATTCTTGCATGGTGGGATTCAGTTGTTGGTGGTCAAAGACAGTTGCTAAATTTGGGCCTCAAGGTAGAAATCATGCGACACATGCCGGATTTGAAGCTGTCACGGCTTGACAGTTAGAGCAGAATAGCACCAGTACATCAAGACCAGCTCTTGCACACTTATTTTTAATACCAATTTCTAGCAAATTATTCTAAGTTAGATTGCTTAATTCCCGTAGTTAACAATTGTTCCTTAAGTTTTTGTTATTTTGATACAGTTGTTCTTCGTTACCATTTAATACAAGTTAAGTTTTGTTTCATTTTACTCATTTATCGAGTCTTTTTCACCACACTTAGTGAGAGGGAGATTTTATGAGCTGAAATGGGCCATGGCAAAGGCCGGGCAAGTTGAGTGCCGAACACGTTTGGGCCGCAGTAGCTTGGGCTTGTCCAGAGAGGTTTTGCTTGGTTAAGGGCGCAGGGCCATGTTGGACCAAGCTACTTGGGCTCGTTTGTGTAGAAACCGGGCTACTTGAAGTTGTTGGGCCGAGATGACTGTCTGCCATTCCGGACTCCATGATTCGTGCGTTCGGCTCGACAGGAAGGCCTACAACTAACTGGTTCGACCTACCTCGAGCTCGGCTTGCCGAAATGCAACCAAGCTCGGTCGTTCTGAGGCTCGGCGGGTGGATCACTCAGATATGCTGCGCAGCGCGGTCGTAAGAAGCCGAGGTGGTTCCGCCGATCTGCCGGGCTCCGCCGAGATATCCTGACAGTTTGGTTAGGTGGTGATTGTTGGATTTGTGCTGACAGATGGGATAGCAGCACCACGTGTCGAGAGACTAATGGGAGTAGATTTGGGGCGCAGAAGGTATATAAGCGTGTCTGCGCCCCCCATGCTGAAGCAGATGATCATTTGGTAAGATACACAAAACACTGAACTCTCTCCTCTCTCTCTCTCTATCCCTGAGCGTGTGCTAACTTGACCGTCGGAGGGGTTTTCCGGCCGCACACTGCCGGGTAGCTCATCGCCGTTGTGTTCGCAGATCGATCGGACGAACAAGAAGCTTGGAAGAAAGGAGTACGGGCTCGCCGGAATATTTGCTCCCCGTACAATTGGCGCCGTCTATGGGAAACTTGATAGAAAAAACCTTGTCTTCCCAGCTTATCTGATCGCCGTCCATGGTGAATAACGAAGAGATTCCGTTGTCCGCCATCGACGGAGTTACCCCGGAGTCAGCCAGACGGAGAGAAGGACACCCCACCATTCCCCCGATGGTGGACCTGGAGACTTCTCCAGGAGGACCTTCAAGAGACGCGAGGGATAAGCGCGGAAGAAGCTTTGGTCATTCTCAAAGTCCAGACGGTCACCGGCGGCGGAGAGAATCGCACCCTAGATGTCTGGAACACAAGCTAAGGGACCAAGATGCCGTCATCCGGAGAATGGCGGCGGAGATGGTGGATCTTAAGCGGCATGTCAAAGGGAAGGGTGTAGCTGGAGTGGGAGACCACAGTGAGCGTACCCAACCCCGCCGTTCAGGCGGTCAGAGCCAGCGGCACACTCCCTCCCTGTCTATCACCAGAAGCTACAGGGTTAGAGAGTCCGATGCACCGGAAAAGAGGTCTAGCACGCAAGATAGTACCTATCAGCCCTCACGTCTGGCGACGACGTCGAGGTATTCCTATTCTGCTTGCTCAGAGGACTTGCGGGCAGTCTTGAAGGAGTGGGCTCGTCGGCGGGAGACTCAGAGGGTGCCGGTGTTCCAGCGATTATCCTATGGGGGTCGCGCCAGTGAAGAGGTCGTAATGCCTCCACCTCGCCTTGCTGTGCCTCCTCCTCCAGATACGGATTTGGCAAGGCTGATCGCCACTCCTTTCTCCCTGGAGATAGAAACAACACCACTTCCCGTGGGCTTTCACCAGCCAAAGTTCATGCTCTACAATGGAAAGACCGATCCATACATGCATGTAAGCCACTTCCGACAGGTCATGGTCGGACATAGGCGGAATGACACTCTTATGTGCCTTATCTTCCCGTCAAGTTTAGGCGAGCTGGGCTTGAAATGGTTTGAGCGGCTACCGAAGGGGAGCATCGAAAGGTGGCAGCAGTTGGCGGAAGCCTTTGTGACGCGTTTCAAAACCAACACCAGAACGCCAAAGGAAGTTGACCACCTTCTTAGTGGCAAGATGGAGCCGAGTGACACACTCAAGGCATACAACTCCAGATACTGGGAAACCTTCAATGAGATCTTGGATTGCCCGGTCAACCTGGCAATCACATAATATAAGCGTGGTCTCCCGGTCGAACATAGACTGCGGGACTCGCTTACCATGCACCAGCCAACATCCATGGGCCAACTAATGCAGCGCATCAACAAGCACATCCGAGTAGAAGATGATGCGGCAGTATCTACCGCGAAGGCGACTCCAGTAGTAACAGAAAAGCGGTCGACTGGCAAGGTGCACGCGGTCGAACAGGAGACCAACCGTTCAAGTGATCGTGCCGAGAAATCTGACCGAGGTTCAAATCGTCGAAACCGGGGTAGGGTCGGCGGAATGACCGAGAAGAATACCCCCACGATGACGTAGCTGATGCAAACAGAAGGTTAAAAGCACGAATGGACATCACTACGGTCTTTAAGATTCCAATCTATCCATACTTAGTGAAATCCGTGACGAGGATTATGTCCGGTTTCCTGCTAAGTTAGGCAATGCGCAAAAAGGTTTCAATCCGCGGTACGGCTGCACATTCCACCGGGAGCACGGACACCTGACAGAGGACTGTTTGCCTCTGAAGCAACACTTTGAGGAGCTAGTCGCAATCGAACACTTAGACCTTTACATTGATGGGGGTGTGAAGACCGCACATCAAGCCCCAATTGACCCGCATGGACCGGATGACCAAAAAGCGCCCCCACAAGGAGTTGTTAATGTCATCCACGGCATAGTGGAGCTGGTGCGTGTATGCGAGCTCCGAGGTATGATCAAGAAGGCAGAACACATGAGAGAAGTTTTGTCGGTCCAGCCCACGATCAAAAGGGGCAAAACCGAGGAGAAAGACGTGATCAGTTTCTTCACAAGGGACCTAGAGCGCATTCAGACGCCACATAATGACGCCCTAGTAGTCACGCTGCGCGTCAAGGAGTTCGATGTCAAGCGCCACTTCATCGATCAGGGAAGTTCAGTTGAGATTATGTTCTACGACGCGTTCAAACAACTCAAACTCAGAGATACAGACTTGGCTCCAGCAACTTCGCCATTGGTTGGTTTCAATTCGCAACCGGAGTGGCCTTTGGGAAAAATTATTTTGCCGGTCAAAGCAGGATCCGTGGTCAAGCAAGTGGAGTTCTAGGTCTTGTAGGTGCCGTGTACGTACAACTTGATTCTTGGTAGGGGATGGCTTCATGCTATGCAGGCTATGGCGTCGACCTACCACCAAGTTATGAGGTTCCCCTCGGCTATGGGGGAAATTGAGGAAATTTGGGGCGATCAAGTCATGTCGAAACAATGCTTTGTGGCAGTGAACGGGAGCCGAGCTGCCAAAGGCTTCGTCCAAATGATTGAAGGATCAGAAGACCGGGGAGTCCTTGACGACGTGGGCACCAAGGTTGAGGACAAAGCTGTTGAGGAGTTGATAGAAGTGCGGATTGACACCGAAAACCTGAGCAAGTTCTTCTTGCTTGGCTCGAGCCTTACAGCCCAAGAGAGAACCGAGATGGTGGAATTCTTGATGGCAAATATCAAAGTCTTTGCATGGTCGCCCTACAACATGCCCGGCATCGATCTGAGCTTTATTAGTCATCACCTCAATGTCTTCCCCGGTGCAAGGACGGTCATTCAGAGAACTAGGAGATCGGCGCTGCACCACGCCGAGGTAGTCGCAGAGGAGGTAAAGAACTTGCTTGAAGCTCGGGCTATTCAGGAAGTGCACTACCTTCGGTGGATTTCAAACACGGTCGTAGTGCCCAAGAAGAATGGGAAGTAGCGAGTTTGCGTCGACTACAAGACTGTCAATCGAGCATGCCCTAAAGACAGCTTTCCCCTGCCCAGAATAGACCAGTTGGTGGATCTAACGGTCAGGCATAACAGGCTCAATTTCTTGGATGCCTACCATGGCTATCATCAGATTGCCATGCATGACCCCGATCGTGAGATCACCTCTTTCACTACTCCACGGGGACTTTTCTGCTACCGAGTCATGCCTTTTGGTTTGAAGAACGCCGGGGCAACTTTCCAAAGGATGGTGACCAAAATGTTCGCTCCTTTGCTAGGCCGGACAATGGAGGCTTATATTGATGATATGGTGGTCAAAAGCCGGCATCAAGCAGACCACATGTCCGACTTAGCCGCGATGTTCGCCATTCTCAAACGACACAAGCTACGCCTAAATGCGTCTAAGTGTGCCTTTGGCGTGGAATCCGAAAAATTCTTAGGCTTCTTAGTCACAAACCAAGGCATCCAGGCAAACCCCACACAAATCAGAGCCGTACAAGAATTAAAGCAGCCGAGCTCGGCTAAGGACGTGCAGCATCTGGCCGGAATGGCCTCTGCGCTTAACCGATTCATAAGCCGGTCATCAGATCGCTGCCGTCCTTTCTTTCAAGCTTTGAAATCAAAGTTCTCATGGGATGAAGAATGTGACCGGGCTTTGGCCGAGCTCAAGGAGTATCTGTCTTCAGCACCACTGTTAGTAACACCGAAGCCCGGCGAGGAACTTTACCTTTATCTGGCCGTTTCTCAGTATGCGGTTAGTGTGGTGCTTGTCCGGTCGAAAGGAATCAAGAACCTCCCTATCTTCTACGTAAGCAAAACCTTGCTGCCGGCAGAGCCGAGATACTTGCCGCTAGAAAAACTTGCGTTGGCATTGATAATGGCCTCCAAGAAGTTGGCGCACTATTTTCATGCTTATACAATCATTGTTTTGACCGAGTTCTCCCTCAAAGCTTTGTTCGAGCGGGCGGGCGGACTTCTCCGGTCGAATTCTCAAATGGGCGGTCGAATTGGGACAGTTTGACGTCAAGTTCCAGCCACGCACTGCCATAAAGGCCCAGACATTGGCCGATTTCGTTGCTGAATTCTCACCCGGGATTCAGCCCGTCTGCCCGATGGATCTTGCGACCACAGCCGAGGAGGTGAGTGCAGATTTAACCAAAGTAACACAGCAAGGCGATGTTGGCAACACGGAACTTGCGCGCCCCGCTGAAGAACCTTCAGCTAGTACGACGCTACAGACCGGCGATGCGACGACGGATTTGGGTATTACCGACCAACCTGCTCTGTCTGGTGCCGCATCGCCAGAAGGGGAGGAAGTGGAGCCGATCAGCATTGAACCTGACGCCGCACAGCCGAGCAACCATGCGCCCATCCACCTATAAGCCTCCCAGGACCCCTCAAAATGTTGGAAGCTCTTTGTGGGCGAAATGTGGAAACTTTTCGTAGATGGGGCTTCTAACCGCCACGATGCCGAGCTGGGCGTAGTTCTGATTTCACCAGACGAACTAACCATCGAACACTCTATCACCCTTGGATTCCCTGCATCAAACAATGAGTCTGAGTACGAGGCGCTTTTGGCCGAGCTCAAGAGCGCACTTCAGATGCACGCATCTGAGCTAATGGTTTATAGTGATTCCCAACTTGTGATTAACCAAGTTTCTGGGATTTACGAAGCTAAAGACGACAGAATGGAAAAGTACCAAGCTCTGGTAAAAGACCACATCAAGCGATTCCAGGCAATAAGGGTCCAGCAAATTGGCCGTGAAGAAAACGACCGAGCAGATGAATTAGCTGGCCTCGCTTCCATGGTCGATAACACATCTCCCAGCCCTCTCCTAATTGAATTCCTTCCGAGGCCCAGCATTGAGGAAGCCGAGCAGACAGAAGTACTTTGCACCGAGCTAGGTCCTTCCTGGATGGACCCAATTATCCTCTTCCTCAAAGATCGGACCCTTCCCACCGACAAAAAAGAAGCACATAAAGTCCGAGTGAAGTCAGAGCGGTTTTGGCTCTGTCCATCTGGCGCTTTATACAAGAAGTCTTTCACCGGTCCCTATCTCAAGTGTATACACCCAAGCAGCGTGGAAGCTTTCCTGTACGAAATTCACGAGGGCATCTGCGGCAGTCACATAGGGGACAGATCTTTAGCCTACCGAGCTATCTCGCAAGGATATTGGTGGTCGTGCATGCAAGCGGACGCTCAAATATATGTTTGCAAATGTGAGAAGTGCCAGACGTTTGCCCACCAAATTCACCAACCGGCCAGAGAACTTCTTCCCCTCACCAGCCCTTGGCCCTTTACGATGTGGGGGCTGGATATAGTGGAACCACTCCCAACGGCACCAGACAACCGGAAGTTCTTTATCGCGGCTATAGACTACTTCACCAAATGGGTTGAAGCTAAGCCTTTGGCAACGATCAAGGAGAAGGATGTAAAACGGTTTGTCTGGCAGAACGTGGTAACGCGGTTTGGCATCCCCAAAATTCTGATCTCTGATAACGGCACCCAATTTGACGGCCGCCTATTCAGAGAATTTTGTGAAGACTTGAAGATTGAATTATACAACTCTACCCCGGCATACCCGCAATCTAATGGTCAAGTCGAAGCATCAAACAAGACCATTCTTGATGGGTTGAAGAAAAGGCTTGAGAAAGCCAAGGGAAAATGGGCCGAGGAATTCCCAAGCGTTCTTTGAGCATACCGAACGACCCCGCGGCGATCCTCCGGGAAACTCCTTTTGCCTTGGCATATGGCATGGAGGCGATCATCCCTTTGGAAGTCGGTATGCCCACCCTCCGAAGTGAAAGTTTTGAGCCCGAGCTGAACGCTGAAGCCATTGCCCTGAAATTAGACCTAGTGGAAGAACGCCGAAAAAAGGCTCTCATCTATGTGGCCGCCTACCAATAAGAGCTTTCAAGAAAATACAACAAAATGGTGCACCCCAGACCGTTCAAAGTCGGCGACTGGGTATTGAGGAAGGTCATGGGCAACACCTTGGTGCCAGGTGAAGGCAAACTAGGGGCAAACTGGGAACGACCCTACAAGATAACCGGTCTAGCGGGCTTGCATACCACTTGGAGGACTTGGAGGGAAGAGGAATACCCCGGCCATAGAATGCGGCCAACCTCAAACTGTATTATTTTTAGCTTTTGTGTTCTTTTTGTGCAAAGGAATTTTTTGCCTCATACTTCAGAATGTAATATTTTTTTTCTCAATATAATAGAAGTGTCTCATCTTTGCTTTAGCATTCAGATTGATGTTTTTTACTTTGAGATTCCAACCGAGATGTTTTATTCCGGTTAATTGAGTTAATGATTTACTCAACTTTGAGATCCCAACCGAGATGTTTTATTCCAGTTAATTGAGTTGATGATTTACTCAACTTTGAGATTCCAACCGAGTTGTTTTATTCCGGTTGACTAAGTTGATGATTTGCTCGACTTTGAGGTGTTCAACCGAGATGTTTTATTTCGGTGGACTAAGTTGATGATTTGCTCAACTTTGAGGTTTTCAACCGAGATGTTCTATTCCGATGGACTAAGTTGATTTGTTTAACTGAGGTTTTCAGCCGAGATGTCTTATTCCGGTGGATTAAGTTAATGATTTACTCAACTTCTTTGAACTTCAACCGAGATGTTTTGCTCCGGTTGACGGAGATGAAGATTTATTCAACTTTTGTGAAACTTCAACCGAGATGCTTTACTCCGGTTGACTGAGTTGATGATTTACTCAACTTTATGATTCAAACTGAGACGTCTTTTCTGGTTAAATAAGTTAAACAAAATTGTCTTTTTTGCTGAAGTATTTTGTCCGGCTGAAGTTATCTAGCTCGAAGACCGTACAAACACTTGATGAAAATTGAACTTTTTTCATTGATGTGCAAAATAATTACAAGAGAAGGGGCAGATAGCCCGGTTACATGTTCAAATAAAAAGAAAGAAAAAGAAAACTAAGCTAGGGGGGAAAGGTCTGTGAATTCATCCCCGGTTGAGGCCTCCAGGTCGACCGTGGTTGTGGTCACCTGGGCACCGGTCTTCTCCTAGCCAGCCTGATTTGGGCAGTTGTCACCCTCCGCATTCTCCTCGGCATCTTCAGCTTCTTCTTCCTCGGCCTCAGCCTGCAACGCGCTGAAGGTGTCGTTGGCATAGCACACAAGATAGGTCGGCAGGAAGGCAGCTGGAGGAGGGGCAAACACGTCGGTATCAGGTTCTTGGCCGAGCTGTTCACAAGCAGCCTTCCAGTCCGCCTTGAAGAAGATGTCTTGGGTGGCGTGAACCTGCTTAGTGTAGTTCTCCTCGGCCTCCTTGAAGCTGGCATTGTTTGCATCCTCCAACTCCTCCTTTCTTGATTGCTTCAACCTCTCCAGCTCGCTCTTGAGCACATCCCTCTCTTGTTCGGCAACACCAAGCTAGCCGAGCAACTTAGAATTGTCAGAATTTGCCATCTGCAGCGATGCTTTGGACCGATCGAGCTCGGCTTGAAGGTGTTCCACCTAGTTGGCAGAGTCGGTGGCCTTCTGCCGGAGTCGGTGAATGCGCTCCATGGCCACGTGTTGTTTTTGGATAGCCTGGAAGAAGAAGGTTTGGTTAGAGAGAAAACCGAGCACACACTTGGAAAATTTTTTGGCAAAATGTGCAAAGTTCTTACCCTAGTCATAGACTTGACCGAGGATTTCACCAGCCGGGTGTCCGGAACATGGTCATTGCCGACCACGTTGCTCGGTAGCAGCAAGGCTTTGGAGAGATCAAAGGCGAGCAGATGCTCCTTGTCACTTTTGACAGAAGCTGTCGCTGGGATCTTTTTACCCTGGTGCTTGAGTTGGGGCCTCCACGGCGGAATCGGGTCAGTTATCATAGCAGGTTGCTCGGTGTTGAGCTCCGCAACTAGCTCAACGGAAGGGTCTGCACGTGGCCTTTTGTCAGCCCGACGGTTGTCTTTTCTGGCTTGCCCAGCGTCAGGAGATGCCAGTGTAACCACGGTCCCGCTAGATTGCTAGGCAGCAAGCGAGCGGGTTGGGATGCTCGGTATCTCGGTGGAGGTGGCAGTGATGAGGTTCTTGATGCGGCTTGTTTTGGCCATCTCTTCCGCCTCGGTCAACCGGATGAATGGCACGTCCGGTAATGTGGGATCGGGAGGTGGAGATGGAGCGTGAAGAAAGTCGGTGACTTTACTCCGGCGTGGAGCTGAATATCTATATGTCGGTTTTTAACTGAGGAGCTCGTGGCAATCTCGGTTGCGGTAGCGGAGCACGGTTCTGATGGCTGCTTCGTTGGGATAATGATAGTGGGTTTGCAGGGCTTTGATTGCTGCAAAGGAAAGAAGAAAAAATGCTAAGTACAGAATAGTGAAGAAAGATAAATTGACCGAGCAGTTAGCACGACTTACATGTCTCGCCGAAATTCTTGCTGATAAACCAGCCTAGTACGTCGGCTGTTCCGTAGTTACCAGACACCCAGAAAAAGTCATCGTCGTGCAAGTCCTTGTCTAGGGTGCCGGTCACTATCTTCTCCTTGCCTGGTCTGATTTTTAAATAGTAGGCAAGGCCATCGCCTGTATGCTCGAGGGTATACTGGCGCAGTATCTCGGCTAGTCCTAGGTTGGTTTCTAGCCGGTTGTTCAGTTCATGGATCCCGTTGATTATTCTGTAAGTGTTGGTTGAGACCTGGATTGGAGCAAGCCTGGTGCGCCGCAAAAATTCGCAGATCAGCGGGTTAACCGGGAAGCGGAGGCCTCTTTCTATAATTGACAGCACGGTGAAGGGACACTAGTCTAATCTGCCCCATGGGGTTGTGTCCTCAACGCCGAGCTCTAAATGAACGTTGTCCGAGATACCGTACTCCTCTCAGAATGCGGCCAGACCAACTAGAGTGTCGACAAGGAAGCGGTAGCGCCCCATGTGTGGCCGGCTGGTTTTAGCTTGGCTGAGGTGGTTTGGCACAAAACTTTTGCTTGGTGGCTACTCGGTCTTAGAGAGCCTCAGAGTTGGTGTGGTCCCCTTGGACTCTGCAGGAAAATGAGGGTAAGTGTAAGTGGAAGCGCGGTCGCGCGAAACGAGCTTGACTTTAGCTCGGTCTGATGGAGTGCTAGACCACCTCGGTCGTAAAGGTAAATTCAGGAGCACGACCGGTCAAGTGGACCAGATATTAGCCCGGTTGACGGGTCAAGTACTCTGCCTACCTCGGTTTCTACAGAAGTTTTCTTAAAACTAGCAATTTGCTCGGTCTTAATGTTTTTTGGGATCAAGAAAAGACCTGCAGCCCGGTCCGCCCCAGATCTTCAGGTGTTCATCACTGGGGCTGAAGAACAGCAAGGAGGACAAGGGGCATGGGAGGATTTAGGGGAGCTATACCCTAAAACCTATGGTTTTTGTGCCCTAAAAAGAAGAATATCAAATGAAATAGCAATAAAGGGATCGAAGAACTTACCAGAATAGGGCTGGAGGTGTGTCTTCAAGCACAAACACAGCAAGACGCAAGAAGGAAGCTCTTCGAAGGCTCTGGAGCTCCGGAATGTCAAGAACTGTAGGAGAGTCAGTAAGAACGAAGTGAATGGAGAAATGACGTATATATGGGAGAGAGAGAGACCGCCAAAATTTTTGAATGTGAAGGGACGTGAGGGTTGGCTGCTCGAGGCCAGTAAACGAGCGACGCGTGTCCCTATTAATGGCGGCGTCAGAGTTAAAGAGACAAGGAGGCGAGATGAGGCGTCGACCGGGCAAGTTTGGAAACCAGGCATGTCGACTAGCGCGATTAACTACTTGCAAACTGAGGACCGAGGAAGAGTCTACCCCGGTTGGATCATGTAATCCCAGTCACGCTTGTGCGAACGGAATTAAAGGGCAATTGAGAGGGAGATTTTATGAGCTGAAATGGGCCATGGCAAAGGCCGGGCAAGTTGAGTGCCGAACACATTTGGGCCGCGGTAGTTTGGGCTTGTCCAGAGAGGTTTTGCTTGGTTAGGGTGCAGGGCCATGTTGGACCGAGCTACTTAGGCTCGTTTGTGTAGAAACCGGGCTACTTGAAGTTGCAGGGCCGAGATGACTGCCTGCCATTCCGGATTCCACGGTTCGTGTGTTCGGCTCTGCAGGAAGGCTTACAGCTAACCGGTTTGACCTACCTCGAGCTCGGCTTGCCGGAATGCAACCAAGCTCGGTCGTTCTGGGACTCAGCGGGTGGATCACTCGGATATGCCGCGCAGCGCGGTCGTAAGAAGCCGAGGTGGTTCCGCCGGTTTGCCGGGCTCCGCCGAGATATCCTGACGGTTTGGTTAGGTGGTGATTGCTGGATTTGTGCTGACAGATGGGATAACAGCACCACGTGTCGAGAGACTAATGGGGGTAGATTTGGGGGGCAAAAGGTATATAAGCGTGTCTGCACTCCCCATGCTGAGGCAGATGATAATTTGGTAAGATACACAAAACACTGAACTCTCTTCTCTCTCTCTCTCTCTCTCTATCCCTGAGCGTGTGCTAACTTGACCGTCGGAGGGGTTTTCTGGCAGCACACCGCAGGGTAGCTCACCGCCGTTGTGTTCGCAAATCGATCGGACGAACAGGGAGCTTAGAAGAAAGGAGTACGGGCTCGCCAGAATATTTGCTCCCCGTACACTTAGCAAAACTTGTATCTGAGGCAAGATCCAAACCTACATTCTTAGCCACATACAATGACTCTTTCTCTTAGCCACGCACAATCATTATGCCTGAAGAAGTAAAAAAATTACACCTTGAACTAGGTTCACCAGTCTTGGCACACGTGCATTCACAATACATCAATACCTACGTGTTCACTCTCATTTTTTGAGGCGCAAACAAATTAGCATCGTGAATATTATAACTTTCATAGCAAATATACATGTATCGAAGGTTGGCACACGCGAGACGTGTGCAATTGAAATAAGCCAAAAAAAAAATAAATTATAAAAAAAATAATATTATGTGTTGCTCAGGTAGTAAAAATTTTCTTTCCTAAACTCAAAATCAAGGTTTCAAGTCTTGTGCATTTCTTTATATAACTTTTTGTTTTAAATAGAAAAATAAAAGACACGTGGCATGAGGAGAAACAAACAAAGGCTTCCCAAGTCAAACTTTCACTTAATATAATATTATAGATTTATCAAAATGGAAAAGTACCAGATAATAATAATAGGCACCTAATAAAAATCAAAACATGAATTACGTTTTTAAAATTGTACGATTGTGGAATAATATATATCGAAAGAATTAGTGAAGGAGAAAACTCATATTTTGGCCCCCTTGGGATTTTTTACATAGCATCGGGTATAGGTGTCGGGTGCGAGTGTGTATCTAAAGGTTGGACTTATCAAATCATAAATTTAAAGGTATGGAGATTAGAAAAAAGAGAAGTCATATTTTTCTATTTTTAATTTATTATGTGAGATAAAATAGTGTTATATATCTTATATAGTGTTAAAAAGATATGTAATGCAATTATACAATAATATATACATACAAAGGAATTATGGAGATAGAAACACTAGGTTCTTTCATATCATGGCCAGCAAAAGGCAGCAAAGGAATTTAGTTGACTCAGTTATAGTAGATGGTGTTAGGTTTGAAGAACCTGTGCTAGTGAGAGAAATAGTCTTCAGGTATTTTTCAAAGGTTTTTGCTGAAGTATGGAAGTCTAGACCAAAACTAATTGGAAATTTCGCTTCAATCAATAGAACTAAGGTAGTGGAAGTGCTGGAACCTGAGTTTACAATGGATGAGGTTTGGGAAGCAATAAAAGAGTATGATGGTAATAAAGCGCCTAGACCGGATGGATTCAATATGATCTGTATTCAGAAGTGCTGGAAGATAATGAAAGGTGATGTGTTTCAATTTATACAGGAGTTCTACAAAAATAGTAAGTTGGTTAAAGGAATAAATAGTTCATTTATTACTCTTATACCAAAGAAGGCTAACCCCGAAGGATAGGCGGACTATCGGCCAATTTGCTTGATAGGTGTGTTGTACAAAATTTTGGCCCAGATTTTATCAAGAAGGTTGAAAAAGGTGCTACCTAATGTTATTAGTGAAGTGCAAACAGCTTTCCTGGCTGGTAGGAATATTTTCGATGGTATAATGATTGTTAATGAGGTAGTGGACTAGTGGAAGAAGTCTAAAATGAAGGGAGTCATACTCAAACTTGATTTTGAGAAGGCTTATGACTCAATCAATTGGGAATATTTGTTTGATATGATGGTCAATCTTGGATTAGGTGAGAAGTGGCTGGGTTGGATGGAAACATGTGTTACATCAGCGAGGGTTTCTATTTTAGTTAATGGATCTCCAACAGAGGAGTTTAGTCCACAAAAGGGGTTAAGGCAAGGAGATCCATTGTCTCCTTTTCTGTTCAACATTGCAGCAGAGGGGCTTAACCTGCTATTAGAAAGAGCAAAAGAGTTGGGAATTTTTAAGGGAACCTGTGTTGGGCCAGCAGGTCTGAGAGTATCACATCTTCAATTTGCCGATGATACGATACTTTTCTGCAATGCAAAGTGGGCTGAGATTGTGAATGTGAAAAGGACATTTAGATGTTTTGAGTTAATATTAGGTTTGAAGATAAATTTTCACAAAAGTGTAGTGTGTGGAGTTGGGATTAGTGATGAAGTGGCACAAGTCTATGCGTCCAAGCTATATTGCCTATGCAGGAAATTTCCTACTAAGCATTTGGGGCTACCACTTGGTGCAAATCCAAGAAGAAAGAAGACCCAGCAGCCAGTAGTGGACAAGGTTAAGTCTAAATTAGCATTATGGAAGAGGAACTGCTGTCATTCACTGGTAGGATAACCTTGATAAAATCTGTTCTTGATAGCTTACTTGGCTATTATATTTCTATCTTTAAATTACCTAAAGGGGTTGCAAGAGAAATTGAGAAGTTAAAGGCAACATTCCTATGGGGTAGTTCAGAGCTAAAGAGGAAGATCCACTTGGTAAAGGAGTAGAGATCAAGGTGGGTTAGGCATAAGAAGGGTTAGTGATATGAATGATTTCATGTTAGCGAAGTGGTGGTGGAGATATGGGATGGAAGATCAATCTTTATAGAAGAAAGTTATTATTAGCAAGTATGGAGTAGAAGAAGGAAGATGGTTACCAATGAAGGTTTTGGTTGGTAATGAGTCTTATGTTTGGAGCGACATTTTAAATGTGGCAAGAACTAATATTGATTTGTTTCAGTTTTTTATTTCAAATTTCAAGATTAAAGTTGGAAATAAGAATAGGATTGAGTTTTGGAATGATAAATGGTTCATGAACCTACTGTTAAAAGAGGAGTTTCCTAGGTTGTTTAGATTATCTGTGGAAAAGGAAGGCACCTTGAGCACCTTTAGGCAGAGGAGGGACATAACAGGGGATTGGAAACTCTTCCTTAGAAGATCACTGATGGCTTGGGAGGAAGAGGAGGTTAGTAGGTTACAGGAGCTAACTAGAGGTATACCTAGCCTTAATGTGGAAAAGATAGATTCTGCAAGCTGGTCTGCATCATCTTTGGGGCTATTCAAAGTGGCATTAGTCAAAGCTTGGCATGAAGTTACCCAGGGCCCTAGATGGAAAATTCCTAGGATGCTGTGGAATAATGTGGCACCACTATAAGCCCAGTTTTTATGTTTGTTGGCATGGAAAGGAAGGGTGAAAACTACAGATCTTTTGCAGAGATTTGGGGTGTTAAGTGACACATTGGAGAACTTGTGCCCCTTTTGTAAGACTCAAGCAGAATCAGTGGAGCATATATTTTTGCTATGTCCTGAGGTGTGGAAGGTTTGGTCGAACTTACTGCAATGAGGGGGATTTAGTTGGGTTACTCCTTCTTCAGTTGAAGGTGTGTTGCAATGGTGTTTGGGAATAAGATTCAAAAAGACAATGTTGAAGGTTTGGAGACTTGTTCCAGTTGCAATGTTGTGGTCAGTTTGGAGATTAAGAAATGATTGTATATTTAATGGCTGTCAATATAGAATGGATGAGCTTTGTGAAAGAGTAAAGGTTAAAGTTGGGATCTGGGTGAAATCTAATCTGAATGGTATTCCCTACTCAGTGCATGATATTGTGGAAAATTTGATTCATGTTAGATTATGTTTATAAGATGGACGATTGGTTGAGACTTTATGTTTATTTGGTGGATGGCTGGAAGAGTCTGAAGAGGTAGCAGCTTAGTGGCAGATTTTCTGGTATGTGTTGATGTTTTGAGGCTACTTCTGGTGGTAAAGAGATGGAGTTATGTATTAGAAATGGAGGTGGATTGATCTGGAGCAAATCTGGTGGCATATTTATTCTGCTGAAATTACTTTGCTACTAGTGCTCTGCTGCTGTTATTTATTCTGATGATATTACTCAGCTGCTGATATTAGTCTAATAATATTAGTCTGCTGATATTCATGGTAGCAGTGGTCTGGCCAGGTTTCATATTGTTTGTTGAGTGGCTTATTGTTTGGTCTATGATGTTTGTGTTTGTTGTTGTCTCTGTTTTCTTGTCTCACTGGTCTCTTGTTACTACTGATTGAAGTATTTGGTGGTTGGTTTGTGTGCTGGTTCTGATCTGGGTGTTGGTTTTGTTTGGAGCTCTTGGCTGTTGAGACGTGCACAGGCCTTCTGCTTTTGTTGTTTGCTGTTATGTTTGTTTGGTTGTCTCTAGCTGTTTGCTATTAGCTGTTGTGTAAGCTTTTGGTTGTTAGTCTCATTCTCTTTGGGTGTCTTTGATTGGTTCCTCACCAATCCTGGGTCGAGAGCTAGCATATGATTGCGCTTTCTTTGTGGTGCCAACCTAGTTGGGATCGTTAAGTTAGTTATGATGCTTTCTACTCTCCCCTGCTTTGTTGATGTATTTTTTGCATGTATTATGCTTTTTTCATCAATAAAGTTTTTTTTGCTGATAAAAAAAAATGTACATACAATAATAATGTTAAATATAAATATTTGAAAAGTGTTCGATGAAAAATATCTGACACATATTACATATTCATATCCAAGTGTCGAATATTTAACACGAATATTTGATCTGTTTTAAAGAGTCTGTATGTATAACATAATATATATATATATATATATATATATATATCAGTTAAGGCCTAATGTTACAAGTGGAAATAGGTGACCAAATATCATACAACTATTAACCTTTCTTGGCATACCAATGCTGCCATCCACACAAAACCTACCTATAGCTACCTTGGTGTTCGATTGCTTTCACTTCTATGTTGCTTTTTCACTATTACACTTTGAGATTCTGTTTTCAGTGCTTGGAATTGTTGTACTGTAGGTCATCTTCATTATTTCTTATTATGCTATGTATGTGAATGTTCAACGGCTATCTCACTATCAATAAACTTTCACATTTTTTCTTGAAGTGAAAGAATATACATATATATAATGTTAAAACACAACCTTAAATGAACCAAAGTTGATTTTATTTATTGTTTACCAAATGGTACAACTTTAAAAGAAAATGATGTTATCTGTTGTTGTTACCAAATTAAAATATCTTATTTGTTTAGAACATCTCTTATTTTAAAAAGGCCACATGATTCTCACGTTTTGTTGTCACTTTCAGTTTAACATCTCCCTTAAGATAATCACCATTTTTTCTTTTTTTTTCTTTGTATGTTAGATAGTGATTTTCCTAAAATGGAGAAAACATGACGAGATTTCAAACATTACAGTGAGACTCGAACTCAGGCTATAGGGTTGGATATGATTGACACCCCTACCACCAAGGCTAGCCCTTGGTCTCCAGCTATCTAGAACATCAAGAACATCAAGTTTGGCAATGTCTAAGGTGTACTAACGCCATGTTTGGCATAAATTTTTGGGTTAAAATAGTCACAAAAAGATAAAATAAGTTAAGAAGTCAATAAGACAAAATGTCACATTTAAACCATAATCATTTTATTTTATTTCTCACGAAAGTCAAAAAACCCAAAAAAACCTATTACAATTGAGACATTTTAACTCCACATTAAAATAGCTAAAAAGCCGATCTATATTCCAAACGAAAGCTTAGTAATTTCTCAACTAATCCAATCATCATTTTCATACTTTATTAAGATAAAAGTGCATTGTAAACTCCGATAGTGACACTCCTTTTTCTCTTTAATTCTCTTCTCATTGCTTTCTTTTTTTCTTTTCCATTTTGTCATGCTTTTGTTTGTTGATTAACTTTCACCGATCCACATATAAAATAAGTGCGCATTAGGGAATCAACACGCTGCAATGGTTATAATAATTGCGATTATTGCAAAAAACACGAGTTGGGTTTGAAAGTTGTCTTGTTTAGAGTCTTTTTCCCTCCACTTACCAACCATCTTAATCCATAAAAATAATGACAATGTGCCAATTGGAGGACAGGGGTCTAATATTTTATAATTGATGTTAGAAAGGAACAACCATTTAAAATGGGGATGTAACTAAAGTAGATTCCATTATAAAGTTAGGCCTTTCAATTCATACCAAAAACAAGATTATGTATTATCCATATGACATGACATGAAAGAGTAAGAGAGAGAGTTCAACTAGTTGTTATTACATGTAAAGAAATGTTTGATGGGTGACCAAACAATTCTCATATTCAATAATAGCACAAAAGATAAAGTAATCAATTTGAATCCCATTGATCTTTTTTAAAAATATGAGGCCTATATTGGTTTGGTTGATCTTTTAAAATATAAGGTTCATATAATTAAATCCATTAATCAGTATTTTTTTTCTTATTGTATTATTATCCAACCACTGACAGGTTTGGATATGGACATTTTGGCAATGTTATTGAATGATACATATTGTATAGATCTTTCTTGGTTTTTCTCTGCATTGGTTTAATCTGAAATTAGTTTTTGAGTTTATGTGTGGCTTTAGCTCAAGAGTGTGAGGTCTCTATCTAAGCATTAGGTGAAAGTCTCTCTATCTTTGGATTATTATATAATTATAACATCTAATTTAACATCTTGGGCCCAAATTGGAAGAATCTTTTAGAGCCAAAATGTACCAGAGAAAAAGATATTCTTGAAACTTCAAAGTAAAACACTAATTAGAAAAAATAAAATAAAATCTCTTGCAATTGGCTATAGGTATGAGTATCGTGGAAGTGTTGATGTGTGTCCAAGCAAACCTTCATAATATATTGGTATGTATATTTAAAAGTTGAATACAAGTACAGAAACACGTCATAAACACTTATATATATTGCATATTGTATCACAATCTTGGGTAAAATATTATAAACTATGTGGAAATGTAATTAAAATTAAATAGGATTCATGAAAAATTATAAAATTTCTTTGTCTTATCCATGTGAGATACTAGAAATATATTTTTATTAACAAAATTGAGTTTCTTCATATTCTAACATTGTTAAAAATAGAGAATTCAAATATTTAAATTGAGTTAGGGTATTCACACCCTCTTCTGAGAAATAGATTAAGCTATGTAACATAAATCACCATCATTTGTGATAGTGCAATTTCTATCACAAAAAGTAGTGCAATTTCAGTCGCAAAAATTCAATTTTTGAGATGACACAGCAACCCTCGCAAAAAAGAAAAAAGATAACTATTAGCGATAACTCATAGCCACTAAAGGGATTATACAAGTAAAATCGTTGTTTATAAAACAGGCCATGAGTGTATTTCACTTTCTGCTAAGTATTGCGTCAAACGAGTCGCTTGTATAATCCTCTGATAAACATATGTCAAAACATATTTAAATTTACAAAATTGCTAAATTCATTATCTTATTAACTCCATCATCGTCACTCTCGTCAACAATGCGAGTTTCAAACATTAGAGAAGGCTTTAATTAACATTTCAAGCATCAAATAATTTTTCCGTCTCTGAATGATCGCAATTCATTTTAGGTAGCACTAAGTGGTGTTTTGAGAAATTGGTAAAAAATTAATTTTTTAGATTTTTTTGTATTAAAAAAGCTGACTTTTTTGTTAAAAAAAATTAAAAAGTCAAAAAACTAACTTTTTTAAAATGTTCCCAAAACACCCATAAATTAACATAATATATGATTAAGGGGTTCTTGGTGGCTAGTCCCATATATAGGAGTTTATAATATATTAGGTTCGTTACTTTTTAGTTAACCTAGGAAATCTTATTCAGTCTGTTTGGTTTGAGTTTTCTGGATTAAATTTTTTGAAAATTGACTTTTTTAGTTTTTTTGTGTTTTTTTTTGTTTTTAGTGGATATTTCTTAAATTTTAAACATTTTTTTTTACTTTTTTAGATGCACCTTACTTAGATGTATCTAAAAAGTAAAAAATTTGTGAAAAAATATTTTAAAAGTTAATAAATACATAAAAATACAAAAAATGTACTGAATTCTTTTTTTTTTTTTGTATTTTTGATATTTAGTGAATTTTTAAAAGATTTTTTTTACAATTTTTTTACTTTTTAGGTGTATTTATGTTAGATGTGTCTAAAAAGTAAAAAAATTGCTTAAAATATAAAAAAAAATCAGTAAAAAAAAAAAAACACAAAAAATAAGAAAGTAAAATTTTTTGGAAAATATTTTTTGAAAAGTAAAAACAACCAAAGTGATTGATTTTATTTTTTAATATGTTAACTTCAATTCTTAAACTTTTATAAGGAAGATTCAGATTGACTTGTCAGTTTAGGGGGAGCGCTTTTAAGTTACATGCTCAATGCCTTTGCTCAATTTTTTTTTATATTGATATATTTGGGAAGATGGATGGCTTTTGTTTTTTTTTTTAATTTGATTTTTGTGTATTGAAAAATATGTTTGATTGATGCTGGGTTGGCAAAAGACAAAATTGCCCGTACGCCTTGAATGATTGGTGTGGCTTTCAAAAGCTTTCTCAAGGGCAAAATCATCTTTTTGCATACCTGGGTAGCACTGCACAAGTCAAGTGAACCTACTGCACTACTTTTGTTTGTATTAGTTTTTTGGCTATTTTTTTACTTTCTTTGGCTATTTTTGCCTCATACCCAACGACCCAAACAATCCCAAAGTTCAAAATACCATAACTTTCATTGTACACATTCAATTTTTATATATTTTATATTTTCAGAATCTGCCATCTAGATCTATCAAGAATAATATTCGATATGAAATTATATGCAAAATCAAAATTTCTCAATTTTTGAAGAAAATTTCTTGTGAAATTTCTTTGCTTCCATAGTATGAAATTCCGTTGTCTTTTAACTGTGAAATTTCACAATTGCTATGTTTGAAAAACTATGAAATTTCTAGAATTGAGAAACTACAAAATTTCAGTTTTCATGTTTCAAAACCTGAAAATTTTCAAAACTTTGGTATAAAAACTAAGAAATTTCTCAATTTTAAAAAAATTGCAAAATATCATAGTATTATACAAAAATTGTGAAAATTTATGTAAAGCAATATTTTTTATTTAAATTTTTAAAAAAATTTTATCAGTTTCTATTGTGGATTCTCTCTCTCCCTTGCAAAATATTATGTTGAATGTAGATTTCCTCAAATTAATAGAGACTTTTTAACGAGTCTTAAACATTTTTTTTTCTTCTTTTTTTTTTTTTTTTCCCTTAGTCTGACACAAACATTGAATATGATCTCTCAAAAGGTAACAAGGAATGCACATGTAAATTTCTAGCCTATTCCCACCATTTTTTCACAAGTTCAAGACTCTTAAAAGGAAAAATTAGTAAAACATTCATCTTCAATTTTAGATAGTAGTAGAGATGAAATATGTTTTTCTTTATTAGTTAAGGTCCATCAATAATATTATTAAAGAAATTTTAGCTCGTCAAATTTCTTCATAAAGAATTAACGCTATGTTTGGATTGAGTGATTTGAAGAGAAAATAAAAGAAATAGAAAAATATGTATTTCTCTTACTTGTTTGGATAGCTTAAGTGGAGAGAAATGGGAAGAAATTGAAAAAAATTGAGAGAAACTCATTTCTCTTATAAGTCTCATTTTCAATCTTTCCAAAAGTGGAGAGATTAGGAGAGAAAAGAAATCATTATTTTCATAATACCAATTTTGTCCCTATAAAAATAAAAGAAATAAAATGATTGACAATATAACATAAAATAATTTCTTTTCTTTTCTCTTAATGAAATCTAACCAAACAAGAATGAGAGAAATCACAATCATTTCTTTTCTTTTATTTCTTCCTTATCCAAACAAAAATGAGAGAAATCACAATCATTTCTTTTCTTTTCTTTTCTCTCCTAGGTTCCCAAACACAGTGTAAAATTTTTTTGTGAAATTAAAATTTATCTATCTGTAAAAATGTTGAGAGACTCCAACTCCTATGAAAATGTTGCATATCCTTTATCTTATAAAATTTTAATATCAGGAATTTTAAACTAAAAACTCCCTCTTAAAATCCTTGGAATAAGTCTTGTGCAAAATTGAGCTGAAAATCAATTCACTTGTGGAATGATACAACTTCACCTTGGATCCAACCCCCTGTCACTTATTGCAGGTTACTCATTAGACGTAACTGAAAAGTCCTATCGCATATCTACCGAGAGGCGAATAGTGTGGCAGACAAGTTGACAAAATCTAGTATATTTTGTAGAACAAGAAATTTTTTGTGCTATATGATACACCTCCTTGTTTTGTAAAACCTTTTGTTCAAAATCACAATAGTGAGATACCACCCTACATTGTGTAGCCAACAAAACTTACCTATAAACTTTACATTTTTATAAATATATATATATATATATACAATATTAGAGATTTACCTATTTTGTATATAGTGTTGTTAAATGACCTAACCTTTTTCCTTGGGCCCCAATTCTTTAATTTTTTTAATTATAATTTTGTCCTAATATTAATTTTCAATTGTATCCCCATCTTTATCTTTTCAAACTCTAACCTATAGACACCCTATTTTTTACGACCCTTAAGACTTGGATGTCCTTGTAGGTACACCCGATGATGAGTCTGTTTACTCGCCGAGTACTCGAAATCCTCAACAGAACGCCACAACTTTGAGCCTTTCAAACCCTGCATCCTTTTTGTCTCATTTTTGGACCAGGCCTTGATCTTTCCAGCCTGCAACCTCTGGTGGCCTGCTGGCCATCCCTACAGGCTGTCGGCCATTACTTTTGGTTTGTCGGCCACTGATGTGGCTTGTTAGCCACCACTAATGGCCGGGCGGCCACCAGCATTTTCTGTAGATATTTTATGCCAGTTGTGCCAGCTGTTTGCACAGATGCATGCATCTGTCCACACGTGGAGGGCTGGATCTCCTCTTAGAAATTTCATGTTTTCTATATATAGAGACCCCCTCTCCCTTATAGCAAGGTTAGAAAATTTTAAACTAAAAAATTGTCCTCTCTCTCTACAATTCCCTCTCTCTTTACTAATTCGCTGCACATTAGCCTACTTACACTACACTCTTGCCTATACTTCTTTAACCAAAGTTGATCACCTTTGGGCTAAGATTCCTTGAGGCCTTCTTGGAGCTCTTGAAGTTGGTTTTGGCTTGAATTGTTGCCTAGAATCACTCTTCTCTTCAAGAGGTATAATACTAGCTTTGTTAGCTTGCTTTGCATACTTGCTTTTCTATCTTTTTCCCACTATTTTTGGGTTGTTTTGGGGCTATAAAAACTCTGTCTTTGTGCGCTAAAATTTGTGGTTAGAGGCCATTTTAAGGTAGGGAGTGGTTTACCCTTCTTCGTACCTTATTTGTAAGGCCTTTCCATTTGTGTTTCCCACAATCAAACTTTCTTTTTCCAAACTTTTAAACACTAATTTTCAAAGCTTTTTCAGTGGTGAAAATCATGTTTGAAGTCCAAAATTTGAGGAGTTAGCCTCCCCTCCTTGTGTCTGGTTTGCTAGCCTAGTCAGCTCTATGTGTTAGCTTATTTTTCTAGTTTGTTTTAGCTTAATTTTAGCATGTTTAGCCTCAGATTTAGACTTTTTTAACTATGCTTGAGGTTGTTTAAGTCATTTGAGTCTTGTTTTGCATACTTATAGTGTAATAGTCCTTAAAAGCTTGGTGTTTTAGGCCATTAGACACCACTAGTTTAAGTTGATTGCATTGTTTTAGTGTTTTTCTCATTTAATTTTAGCAAGTCTAATCTCTGCAACATCCCTCTTTTCTTGGCTTTTCATTTTGCTTTGAAAGTGGTTTCAAGTCACTTATTTCCCTAAGTGTGAAATTGAGGTTTCATACTTAATGGTTTAATCCCTTAGGGGGTTCATTACCAACGGTATGATTCTTCTTTCATATCTAAAGTAACTTGTGTTTTAAGCCCTCTTTTCATTAGAGGACTTTAATTCACCAATGGACTTGATTGGATTAAAGGATGGTTGGTAAAGTAGAATGAGTAACTAAAACTTGGGACTAAAAGTGGGCAAGCTAATAACTTGATGTGTTTAATCAGAAGTTAATTGAACACAAGGAAAATTGGAACATTTTATACTCAAAGTGATGCAAAATGTAGGTCTCCACTACCCTTGATCATGGATGATAGGGTGATGGTGTTTTTGTGTCTAGTTGTTGCATTTATTGAGCTTGCATATCTTGAGTAACAAGCCATCATGCAATGAAATTGCTCGACTTGGTAGTTTGTGGCTTAGGCTCATCACTCCTTGGATTTGTTCATGAAAAGGAGGGGTGAGTTATGCAAACAACCCTTGAAAATACCCTGTATATGCTTTGTTTGTCCTCTGTTGTAGCAAAATGAACTTGTGCATTAGTGGCTGGCAGAGCACCATTGATGGCCGGCAGGCCACTTTCATGGCCGGCAGGTGGTCGTCAAGCTTTACCAGTGGCCGGCTGGCCACTGATGCAAACCTCAGCAGAGTATTCGGAAGGTGGAGCAAAATGGTTCTGGAAATGTTCAACTCTGCAAACAGAGGCATTCGAGGGCAAAACGGTGGTCTTTTCGGGTGATAACCGAGCATGCGCATGCACATCTCCTATTTCCTAAGGCAGAGTAGTGGCAGAGTAGTTAAATACTTTAATTACTTAGCTTACTTGCACTTGTGTTGTTATTTAATTAGTTAGCTTACTAGTTAGTTAATGTTGTAATAATTAGTTAATTAGTTTAGCTATTTATTTCATTTGGTTTGTAATAGCTAGCTTAATTAGCTTAGCTTTAATTAGTTGCTAGTTAGATTAGTTTATTTATTCAGACTCTCCTTCGTGAGAGCGTAATGTAATAATGTGCATGTCTTCCAACCCCACGTCTTTCTCCCTTTTACTTAGCTGCTTTCGATAGTTAGTTTAAGGACATCACGTTTCAATTAGCATACCTTATGCTTGCATCCATTCATGTTGTATTGCATGCACCGAGGCTCGGCGCATCATTCTAACTGCATTGTTGTTTAAATACATTCTTTGAATACTTGCTGAGACTGCATGCTATTTCATTAATTCAAATGCCATATTAGTAGTTGAGCCTATTAAATTGCATTCTTCGCATGTGTTGCATTAGATATTTGGCATTGTTAGGGACATGCATTTTTCTAACTAGTTTCTTTTCTTAGCTTGGAGTACTAGGTGAGCTTTTAATGTTTTAGCATACTTGCATGAGTGTGAGCGATTGCCATGTCTAGCATGCTTGCCATGAGGCTAAGTGCTTACTTGTTGAACTGCTTGTATACCTGTGGATAAAGGCTTGTCGTTTGAATTGGAACGATTCAAGGAATGCACTTTTTAAGCCCACTATGTCTAATGGCAAATTTACAAGCTTTAAAGCTCACTTTTTTAAGTGGCAAAATCAAACTCTTTTAAAAAAAAAACAAACATGAATTGAATCAACCCAATTTGAGCAAACTAGTCTATACTTGTGTTTGTGCACATCACATAATAATGCTAGCCTAATAAACCGGAACAAGAGCATATAATGTACATAAAAATTATATCATGATTAGAAGAGGCCGATCTTTGATCGGGCGAGTAAAGGTACTCAATTCATGACATTCCCCTCTCGTACCTAAGTTCCCGAACTGAGGCAACTTTGGTGATGACAGACACGTGGCCTTTGGCACGAGTCATGGGTTTCCAAAATTTCCCAAAAAATAAAATATTTAGGTGGCGACTCTGTATCTGGCAAAGCAGTCCAATTTTAGTATTTTTGATTCAAAATCAATTTTCCAAACAATTTGCCGGATTTGGACTCTTTGGTGTTTATCAATTTCACATTGCACTTGTGAGATTAAATTCAAAACCGCGAGAGTCTGAACTGTAGGGCTTTCTTTCGAGCTTTTGAAAGGGGATGCGAAAAAGCCGAGCTACAATTTCTGGCGACTCTGCTGGGGATTTAGAGAACTTGGCTCAAACTCATGATATGAAATTTTGTCTACACTTATGTGTTCCTTTGCATTGCATTTGCATTGATGCGCCTAAGTCATTGTGCTTTCCATCCGTTATTCCTGGACGGTTTGCCGGAGGCTTGCCTAAAAGCTTGCCTAAAGGCTAATCGGTCACGGGCTCTTCCATAATGGGAATAGAACCCTTGGATCTGGACTACCGCTATATCGTTTGATCCTCCTTTCCGTTTTCGATATTAGATTTGATAGGTATATTAGGTAGTCTTGCTGAGGTATCCTTTTTGACCATTCGACCTAGTTGCATATCAAAAGCCATAGATACTGTTCCAAACTAGGACAGGTTGCTTACCCAAATACAGGATTGCGTGAAACCGTATTGTTTGAGTAGTGAAACCTAATTCCTGACGAAACTAGGACATGGTAACCCTACCCCCTAATAGGGGTGTTTTGGTTCTCACTTAACTAGTATATGTTTTTAGAGTGAAACTCTACAGGAACATGCGTATCAGTTGTAAGTTTGGGTATCAGATTTGGGGGTAAAAGTCAGTTTTGAGTGCAATTCTACAGCTGTTGATTACAACTGTGTTGTTCACATCTAAGCTGAGGTCCTGTGCAGTTTCTGATTTTTTCTTTCCTTTTTGCTTTATTTCTTTTTGCAAGGTAGTTTATCACAATTGCTTCGGACAGTTCGGTTACCCCCTAAACACTCTAGACCCATGTAAGAAGACTTTACTGATTCAGAGATCTTGTCAGAGGACAGCCTGTGTTTGCTTCACTCTCACCGGTTACCAGACGAAGGAGGGTTAGGCATAATTCACCAGTTCAGCAATCACCTGTATCCAGTCAAGGACAGTCTTCTATATCTAGGCCACAAAAATATTACTCACCTATTCAAATGACTCAATACCCTGCAGCCAGCATGGAGGACTTAATCCGTCATCTCCAACAAACAGTGGAAACTATGCAACAAGATGTTGTTTGCCAAGCTGAAGTTACAGCCCACCAAGCTGAAGTGATAACCGCAGCTGGCAACAGCTTTTGTTTCCTATGCACCTTCAGTGGGTATCCCAGCACCTGGAATCACTGCCAATGTTTAAGAGAATCTGGGCAACCCGGTAGACCCCATCCCACCACAAACCTCTAAGGCACCAATGTACCAAACTGAGGCGCCGTTTGAATTTGAAGTTGACCCGACTGTATTAAAGGTCAACAAGCTGGAGAAGCTTCTCAAGCGGGCACAAGGTGTGAACTCAATCACTGACATCGAAGATGGATATACTAGCTCTGCAGTAACTTTGCCAGACCGGTTTAAGCTGCCACACATTGATCGGTTCAATGGCTCTGGAGATCCTTTGGCTCATTTGTGGTTGTTCTCTGACATCCTTCGGCCAATGGGCCTTACCAGACTTCAAAAGCTGTCATTTTTCAGCTGGACCTTGTCAGGAATAGCGGCTATCTGGTATGAAAAATTAGAGGACTCTGTGAAACGGAGTTGGGAGGAAATGGCTGAGGCCTTCATCGCATAGTACTCATACAATACCCAGATCGAGGTCACAACCCGTGATATTGAAGCAACCCGTCAGAAGCCAAAAGAGGGCTTCTTAGAATTTGTTACAAGGTGGAGGGCTAAGGCTTCGATGATGACTACCAGACCATCCAAGAAGGATCAAATTAAGATGGTGGTCTGCAATTTCCAAGGGAAATTATTACAGAAGATGATAGTCTTGCCATTGTTCACGTTCACTGAGCTCCATGAGATAGGGGTTCAGATTGAAGATACAATGAAACAGGGGTTGATTATCAATGAGAAAGAGCAGCCCAATAGGCCTTTTAAAAGCAGTTCCAATGCAACAACGAGTGGAAGCACAACTGCGCAGCCATCTGATGTGAATGTCGTCACCACTATAGCCAAGACCACTAACCCTTTTGCCAGTACAAAGCCACAAACCTCAAAAAACCAGGGCATATCTCAAAGGGTCTTCACCCCACTCTACATGCCTTTATCCCAAGCCCCGAGGGTGCTGATCAAAAAGGGGCATCATAAGCCGTTAGAACAACGCCCACTACCCGATCTTCTCCTACCAAAACACAACCCAGCCAAATACTATGCTTTTCACCAGTAGCACGGTCATGACACTGACCAATGCTACAAGCTGCGTCATGAGATTCAAGATATCATCGACAACAAGGTGATAATACCACCCCAAAAGCCAAATGTGACTACCAACCCTCTTCCAGTCCATAACTAAGTTCCCCCACCTCGAAACTTAAATCTAATTCATACATTAGCCATCCTAAATGACCCCAGTGTATACATTACCCCTTCCCACCTACCCAAATCGGCCGCGTTCATCCCTGAAAGCACGGACTTGTGCATGATGGACACTTCCATTCTTCAACCTGAACCCATGGTGGTAACAATGGCAGAAAGATGGAGGTTGGCCTTGGAGGAACATGTCAGTCCATTGCCTAAGAGTTTTGCAAAATTATCTGAGGAGGTGTATGACCCATGCTGTTACATTGAGCCAGTTGATCAAGCCAAGCCCAAAATGGTATTGCCGACAACAGAAGAGGTCAATGTGGTTAGAGAAGATGGCCCAAGCCAAGGTCTGGATGATCTAGTGGAGCTGGAAGAGGACTTAGACAATCTACAGTTCTATAACAAACAAGATCAGGGGGACGTGCAGATTGACTGGTTTGATCTGAATGGGTCGACAGAAAATTCGGGGTGGTTAAGTGATGAATCTGATCGGTAGAAAGGAACTGAACCAAAACCTGAAAAAAGGAAGTAAGAATAGCTACAGTGGTCGGAATGGCTGAGGAAAAGGAAAAATTGCCGGAGAACACTAGTATCAAGAATTTAGCTTAAGAACTGGGCGCCGTGAGTACCGCGGACACAAGCAGGAAGTCGTATTGAAACGATTTTTGCAAGAAAGTGATCAAGACAAACAGGAAGCTAGAAAAGCCCAACACCCTACGGGGGATACTTTTGATGAGGGAGTGATCAGAACGAAGCCAGACAACTGTTTGTCAACTGCTAGAGGTGCATGGTGGGAGGATGATGATCTGTTTTTGGCTCACAGACAAGGATTGGGGTGAAGACCTGCCAGACAACACTGGTACTCTGAAGAGATTGACCATATGACGAGGAATGGGCAATATTTCAAGCCGTCGCACTTAAACCAAGCTGAAGCCTAGGGAAAAGATAGAGAGGTTGAGAAGCAAAAGGAAAAATAGTTGGAAAAAGAAGCGGTGCTGAAACAACTGAAGAAAATTCAGGCCAATATTTCAATCTGGGGTCTGCTTATGGTTTCTCGAATGCATCGACAGGCTGTATTATCAGTAATGGATAAAGCCAAATTGTTCATTGACACGACTCCTGAACAACTTGTGGGGTTGGTCTTCCCTGGAGGCATGACACCAACTTTAACCTTCTCAGACAAGAAACTGCCGCCAGAAGGCTCAGCACACAACAAACCTCTGTACATATCAGTTGAGTATAGAGAAAAGTGAATGCCAGTGGTATTGGTTGATACTGGGTCGGCTATCAATGTCTGTCTATCGCACACAACTTATGCCATCGGCCTAAAACTGGTAGATTTCGTGCCTACAGCCCAAGTGATTCGAGCGTACAACAACACGAGCAGAGAGGTTATGGGCACGATATAGATCAGAGTTCAAGTGGGCCCAGCTCAATAGGATATTGAGTTCTATACCCTAGATGTGCCAGCCACTTTCAATCTACTATTGGGGAGACCTTAGTTGCACCAAGTGAAAGTTGTCTCTTCTACCCTCCACCAAATGCTGAAATATCCCCACGGGAAGGAGGTAGCTATTATGTTCAAGAATTCATCTATACATCCTCCGCCAGAGGTAACTACACCTGTGCTGGAAATTATTCATGGCGAGGATGATGTTTTCCTTTCAAGGTTTACTCTAGCTAAGGCCCGAGCAGTGCAAGCCATCTTGGCAGCTGATAAGGGCTTGTATGTCAGCGCCCAATCAATCTATTTCATGAACAAGCTCAACATGTACCAAGAATGGGGTTGGAAAGAAGTGGCCAGAAGGGTGTCACAACATTGGCCGATGTGCCACATAACCCGCATGCCTTTGGTCTTGGCTATACACCCACCAAAGAAAATTTGGTTAGGAAAGGAAAAGAGATGGTAGGCAGAGCCAGAGCTAAGCAGACCGGGAAGCGCTATGAGCTTGTGCACAGACCAATCCGGGGAACCCTAAATGGCCATTTTGTTCGGGAGGGAGAAGACTTCCCATTTTGCAGTTTCCCTGAACCCTAGTTCAATTATGAGAAGTAGCGTATTCCTGGCTTTGAAATCTTCTTTGACTTGCAGCTGCACGATAGTGATACAAAGGAAAGGGCTGAGCCAATTACTACTAAAACTGAAAATAGCCTAGAAAGTGACTCAGACAGCAGCGAACTTGAAGTAGGGGCAGCACTGGCATGTCTCCTTTCAGATTCTCCGGCCGACTCAGAGAGCTTGGGAGATAACCTAACAATTTCTATGATCGGGGATCAACCGGGTGTGAATCTTTCTAGCAGCATTTTGGATGCATCTGACGCACCATCTCTCATTTGGCAGCTGGAGGAGGGCTACCTCTCTGGTAGTTCTGAGTCGGGTAGTGAGCCAGAATCTGATTCCACAGAGTTTGTGGAGTTGGAATCAGATTCTGGCACTTCTGAGTCTGAGTCCGATATTCTTGGGGTTGATAACCCAGATGCCAAGGTCTTGTCCTGGTCATCTTTCTCTTTTGCTTTTGAGTCGGTTATAACTGAGGAGCCGGATGAACTGGACTTAATGAATGAGAATGCTACTGCAGATTCTGAGTATTTCTCTATGCCGCTTGTTTATTGCATTGATCATGATTTTCAAAATTTTGATAAAAACGAAGATGAAGGAATTCCTCTAGTTTTGAAATTTTTGATTAATCGAGAGGAGGAGAGGTTTGCTAAGCCCCTTGCTGATGAAATCATTGCTTTTAATGTAGGTACTAAGAAGGATCCGCATCTAGTCCAGGTCAGGTCCACGTTGTCTTCAGAGGAGCGCAAGCGCTTAGTCGATTTATTAAAATATTTCAAAGATGTTTTCGTGTGGTCCTACAAAGACATGCTCGGAATCGATCCTGAGATTGTACAGCATCGGATCCCTCTTGACCCCGAGGCCCGACCCATCAAATAGAAGTTGCAGAGAATACGCCCGAATTGGGCTTGGAAGATTAAGGAAGAAGTTACCAAACAAATTGAGGTAGGGTTATTGCTTATGTCTGAGTATCCAACATGGTTGGCCAACATTGTTCCAGTCCCAAAGAAGGATGGCAGAATCAGAGTCTGTGTCGACTTCAGGGATTTGAATAAGGCTAGTCCGAATGATGATTTCCCCCTACCACATATCGATGAGTTGGTAGACTTCACCACATGTCATGTATTACTCTCCTTCATGGATGGATTTTCTGGGCATAACCAGATTTTGATAGTGCTTGAGGATAGAATGAAAACCGTCTTCACTGCACCGTGGGAAACCTACTGCTATCGGGTGATGTCGTTTGGGCTAAAGAATGCCTGGGCTACCTATCAAAGGGTTGCGACCACAATTCTGCATGATATGATCCACAAAGAGGTCGAGGTGTACGTGGACGACATGATTGTTAAGTCCAAAGAAAGAGAGGGCCACTACACCGCCTTGAAGAAATTCTTCGAACAGATCAGAGAATACAAACTGAGGTTGAATCCACAAAAATGTACTTTCCGCGTGACCGCAGGGAAAATGCTGGGTGTCTTGATTACACAAAGGAGCATCGAGGTAAATCCTTCCAAAATCAAGGTCATCCTAGAAATGCCACCACCAAGGACTAAAAAGGAGGTGCGAGGCTTTCTGGGTAAAGTGCAATTCATAAAACAGTTTATTTCCAAATTAACCTTGACTTGTGAACCACTTTTTGGTCTCTTGAAGAAATGAAAGAAATTTCAATGGGATGATAGATGTTAATTCGCTTTTGAGCAGATCAAGCAGTACCTTCAGAATCCACCTATGTTGTCACCGCCGGAGCCCGGAAAGCCTTTGATTTTGTCTCTATCAGTAACGGACACAATGATGGGATGCATGCTTGCTCAAGAATCTGAGGATAGGGTGGAGAAAGCCATCTATTACTTGAGCCAGAAAATGTTAGAATACGAGACCTGTTACACCCCGTTCGAGAAAGCTTGCTTAGCCTTGGTATGGGCTATCAAGAAGTTGGGGCACTACTTGTTAGCTCACTCTGTAATTCTGATTTTGAGATTAGATCCCATCAAATATCTCTTTGAGAAATCGGTACTTACGAGTAGGCTAGCTCGTTGGTTGCTTCTTCTCTCCGAATTTGATCTGAAGTATGTTACTCGTAAGTCGGTTAAGGGGAGAGTAGTAGCGGAGTTCTTGGTAGATCACCCAGTAGAAGGGAATGAAGCGGTAGAATACCTGTTCCCAGATGAAGCTATTCTGCAAGTTGAGGAAAAGATTTGGACAATGTACTTTGACAGAGCGTCTAATCAATACGGTTATGGGATAGGTGTGTTGCTGATAGCACCCGACAATTCCCATATACCGTTAGCCTTCAAACTCCGGTTCAAGGTATCCAATAACGAAGCAGAATATGAGGCGTGTATCGCTGGTTTGGAAGCCGCCCTGGAACTAGGGGCAAAAAGGTTGGATGTAATCGGAGACTCGAACCTAGTTGTTTCTCAAGCCAATGGAGACTGGAAGGTCAAGGAAGAAAAGATGAAGATCTATCATCAGACCCTGGATGTATTGATTCCTAGGTTTAAAAAGCTAACTTTCACTCATCTACAAGAGAGAACAACAGATTCGTTGATGCCTTATCAACTCTATCTTCTATGATTAGACATCCCGTTGGGAATCTAGATGCATCATATCATTATTGAGCAGAAATATACGCTGGCCTACGAGATTATCGCCACAATAGATGAATACGGTGGATGGCCGTTCAATTTATCCTCTGCAGAGGTAAACTGTACAAGAGGGGTCATTTGGGAATGCACAAGTTGTTTGTCAAAGCAGAGGAATCCAAGCGCCTAATGGAGGCCATCCATGGGGGAGAGTGCAGAGCGCACATGAATGGGGTAATGTTAGCTCAGAAGATTCTCAAGCAAGGTTATTATTGGTCTACTATGGAGGAGGATTGTATCGGTTTTGTTCGGCGATGCCACAAATGCCAAATTTATGCTAATCGCATGAATATCCCGCCGTCAAAGCTATACAACATGACTTCACCATGGCATTTTTCAGTCTGGGGAATGACGTCATCGGCACAGTCACACCAAAAGCATCGAATGGGCATAAATACATTCTAGTGGCAATTGACTACTTTACAAAGTGGGTGGACGCTCAGTCTTATGCAGTGTTGAAAGCAGCGCATGTCGCTAAGTTCATCCGAAATAACATCATTTACCATTATGGAGTCCCAAACAAGATCATTTCAGATAATGGCTCCCATTTCAAGAAAGAAGTGATCGACTTGTTGGAGAAGTATAACGCGGCTTTCCATAAGTCATCTACATACCAGCCGCAAACCAACAGAGCTGTTGAGGCTGCCAACAAAAACATCGAGCATATTTTATTGAAAATGGTTGAGACCTATAAGGACTGGCCAGACAAATTGCCATTCGCACTCTGGGGCTATAGAACTTCAATCCGAACGTCTACAGGGGTAACTCCTTATTCTCTTGTCTATGGGATAGAAGTTGTTCTGCCAATCAAAATAGAAATCCAATCCCTGCGAGTCATAGCTAAGTGTCAAATAGCAAAGGCAGACTGGCAGTAGAGCAGGTTTGAAGAACTGATGCTATTTGATAAGAGAAGGCTGAAAGCATTGTACCATGTTCAGGGTTATCAACACAGGATTGCTAGGGCTTTTAACAAGAAAGTTAAGTCCCGAAATCTCAAAGAGGGGGATTTGGTGCTGAAAGACAACTGAGCTCCCATCCATGACCCTAGGGGCAAGTTCAGACCCAATTGGACTGGTCCATACATCATCAAAACTGTCTGGTCGGGTGGAGTCGTTATTCTCATGGACCTGGATGGCCTAGAGTTTTCCCAACCGATCAACATGGACAAGTTAAAGAAATACTATCCCTAAGAGGCTCGCTAGGTCGAAAACCCGGAAGGGTGACCTAGGCAAAAGTTAGAGCACAAAAAATAAAAATAAAGAAAAACTAAACTCCCAAGGTTGAAAACCCTAAAGGGCGGCCTTGGCAAAGTTAGAGTGAAAAAAGAGAGTGTTAATACTCGAGTGAATCTGAACCAAACTACGTAAGGCCTGATTCCCATCTTTGGGATACGTAGGCAACTTCATCCTGAAGTTTGGCCATAAACACCTCCAATTCAACTGTCCTGTTCATGCGTCTGATTAGGTCATCTTTGTCTGTTCTTTATCGGAAAGTTCGGTTGTGATCTCTACTCTGAGAGAAGAGCTGGTTACAGTGCTGAGCAGTGTTATTCAATCAAGGGGCAATTTGTGATCTTTGGATTCTGGATTGTATATCTCGAGGATTGATTCCGTGTGTGTCAAGTGGTGATCCTTATCGAAAATGGTTTTGAAAAGTTTTGATAAAAGTTGATTTTCCTCAAATTTTACCTTTTACAACTTAGACCATTTTTGGACCAAAAGGAAAACTTTCAGTGCTCACAACTTTAATTTCATTGATTTCAATACCAAGTTCTCTAACTCTTGATACAAATCAAAGTTGCTTTTATTACATTCATAAAACTTGAAAAGTAAAGATCAAAGCAATAAACTAGGGGCATAGATGAGTCAGGTGCTCCTGCATCCCCCGCTCATGCTTGTGGAAGCTTCTAACGCCAAAGTGGGCCCGGTTTGTGCCTCAGCCTCAAGCCAAGCCAGGCACTCGCCAGAAAGGGCATAGCTAAAACTAGGGTCAGGGTTCAAAAGCTCTCTTGTCCTCCAAGCAGTAAGGTACCTAGCTAAATGTGAGCCTTGGATGGGGAATGAAACTGGGTACTCTACCCCCTCCTCTGGGCGGGTTTGGTCATGTCTAAACTGACGTCTAAACCAGAAAGAGAAGTAGAATACACAGTGTATAAGGCCGATCAACTGAATACCAGGTTGCCGAGTCATGCTGTAGCTCATTTCGGTCAGGTTAAGCCAGGGGCAACGCCAAGCAATGTCAACAGTAGACCTGTTGCACATCCTGTGGCACCACCACCCCTCATTTAGGAAATCCACTAGCTGTTGGCGGAAGAAGTATGCTCGAGCTGAGTATGCAGGGCAAGTGTCTACTACCTTCAGGTTATCCATAAGCCACACTTGGGAAGGGGTGAAAGAAAAGAGAGATTAAAGAATAGAGAGATCTATGTTGAGAGAAACGTGAGAAAAGGGCTTTGAGAGAAAAAAAGAGCATGAGTGCCAAAAGATGTGAGAAACACATATGAGAAAAGATGGGAAACATTACCTGAATAAGTAGTGGACTTCCCATGAATTTGATAGTCTATCGCCGATGGGAGGCGTCTAAGCCCATCAAAATCTCATCCAGCACCAAGCCAATGCAACTCTTGCCCTCTTTCAGGCCTTGCGCCACTTCAATTAGCTTAATGCTAGACCCTCCGAAACGAGGGGCAAGAATGAAATGAGCCAGCATACATAAGCAAAGGGCGTGTTGCCGAAAACCCCACCAAATAAGGTTACCTCGGTCACCGACATCAGAAAATCAATGAATCTTTACTGGGAATATCCAGCTATCCGTTGTGGACTGAGGATCGAGCCTCATGTAGTGTGAGCCCACACATCCATCCCAAAGCTTGGATGTGGCCAAAACAAGACTGAGGTATGATTTCCTCATCGAGCCAGGATTCCAGTAGCACCTGAAATTCTTCAATTGTCGACCATATCTCTTGTCCCCCGAAGCTAAAGACATGTGTAGTCGGGTTCCAACATCTAGTCGCAGCATGTAGGAACGGAAAACAAAGCAAAGAACGGCTCAGCGGGAAAAGCGCATTTATGTCGAAGCCTTGGAAATTCACCTTTTCCGAGCCATCTAAAGTCGCAATCTAATCCGAGAATTTTTTGGCAAAAAATGGCTCCATTTGTGAAGAATTTGCAGCTGAAATGAAGAAATAACAAAGCTCAACCTTTTGTAAAAGATAAGGTAGTGGATAGAAGCCAGGTGTCAACATTCCGGAGGTCATTCACATTGTTGGCCGGCAGGTAGCCAGCAAGCCACATTGGTGGCCGGCAAGGGACATCGATGGTCGGCAGGCCACCTCTCATAGCCGGCATGTGGCCGGCAACCCCTATTTGTGGCCGGCAGTCTCTCACTTTGACTTGCTATCCACCTTTGTGTTGAACAGTGCTGGAAGCTTGTGTTTTGTTCTGCTCTTTGTGTGTTTTAGGGTTTTGTTTTGAGTCTTTTTGGTTTTAGTAAGTTTGTCGAGTTGTATTTAAGTTGTTTTGTTTTATCGAGTTGTTGTTTTGTTTATCGAGTTGTATATTGCTTTTTATGTCAGTTGTTGGTCGATTCGTTACCCGATTAAGTTTTTGTTTCAATCAAGAGTGCTATCTTGGCCAATACAATTCCATGTCCATTCCGTGCTATGTGGTGCTCATGATGCAAAATACAACACTTTTCATAAAAACTGTTTTTTTATTCCGATCATGGCTTTGTTTTTACAAAAAAGAAGTACAAGTTTTAAATAAACCTGTTTAAAGCTATAGAATGTGCTAATGCTATGCTACCAACAAAAATAAACTAAGCAAAAGTACGAAAAAAATCAATGTCAGTTGCCTCAGGCTCGAAAGGTCCTCTTCGTCCCCTTCCTCGGAGGGAAAGACTCTGGGGCACTGTCTCTATCATCACCACTGTCTAAATCTATCTCAGAACCCGAGTCAGTGTCATCTTCACTTTCTGCTCCAGAGCCCTCCTCAGCATCGTCGCCTCCGCTCTCGGAACCCGAGCCGGCGTCGTCTCCACTCTCCGATGACTCTGAATGCTGACTCACTGCCTCCTCAGAGTCGTTCGTCTCAGCATCATCATCACTCAGAATGGGCTCTGAAGGGCTGCTCTCGTCTCAAGTCCCCCTAGCTCTGCCTTGGCCGCATGTTGGAACCCGTCTCTCTCTTCTCTCTGCTGTTAGAGGTGGTACTGCTGGTGCTGGTGCTGGTGCTGGTGCTGCAGCTACCGCTGGTGCCATCGGCATGGGTGGGATATGAAAAGACAGTTGTCACATATCAGTTACAGCATATGTATCAGATGCAAGCATAGTATACAGAATGAGTGTGTGCAAAAATCAGATACAGCATATGAATACAGTGTATGAATACAGTGTGTGAGTGTAGTGTGTCAGATGCAGTGTATCAATGCAGTTTGGGAAATTTTTAGTTGAAATGTCAATGTCAATGTGTTAGTGGAAATTTGATGCCTGGAGTGCAAACTGAAGAACTTACTGGGATACCATGGAAGCCGAGCAGCGTCTCCCTCCTTTGTACCATCCCCATCAATGAGGCTATCAGCTCGAGGGTGCCTCATGTGCACTCGATCGATGCTTGCAAATGCATTTGAATGATCAATGTTCGTAATAAACATATCTGAAGTGAAATATGGAGTGTTAATGTTAAAGTGTGGTTCATACAAGAGTCGGGCCTCAAACCCCGACAAGCTCGTGCCCAGCCATTGTAGGCTCAATCAAAACCTGGTAAGCCTCCCTGGTATGCCGCCAGCAAGTCAACGCAGTCGGAAGTTCTGGCCAGTAAGTCCTCTGCCTCGCTCGAGAAGCCCCTCCACCACGAGCCCTACTCACCCGAGTTACTCTAGGCCTCTCTCTCACAACAGGAGCTCTCGCCTCCTCATCTCCATGAGCACTAGTCAGCGATGGCATCAAATGTGTCTAAATGAAGGCTGCATAGTCTCCCTCTTCTTGGAAGTAGTCGGCATCCAAGCCTACCATAAACTGGATGACCTCCTCAACAGATAGGCCATCTGCAGTTCGCATGGACTCTAGCAGAGTCATTGGGACGATCGGGTCAGGCAAGCCCATAATCTGGTACACGAAGCGCTTGCCCAAGAACCAGACTCGGCAAACTGGGCCCTCAAGTAGGATGCGGTAGCAGAAAGTGGCCCAGGCCCTAGCATATTAGTCTCGGACCACCACTAGCAACATCGCCCATGGCTACTACATAATCTGTAAATAGAGGCTGTACAGATGATTAGTTACTGTCAGTTGCTAAATATGAATCAGAACAGTGAGAAAGCAAAAATGATTGTGCTTTAGGTTACTCATGAGCAGCCACGATGTCAAAGTAGTGGTGGAAGAATGTAAAGGACTCGCGAGTCCTACGCTGGAATCGGCCGTCATACCTCTGTAAGTAGAGGACTATCAGGGGAAGCTCCTCTACAGGCTCTGGGACCAGAGTCGAAAAGTATGCATAGACCCATAGCTACGAGGAAAATGTAATGATATGTGATCAAGACAATATGAGCAGATGCAGAAAGTGCAAAGCAGAAAGCATAATGTATGAGCAAATACAGAAAGTTCAAAACAGAAAGCACAGGTGTTGAACAGATATAAAGTGCTAAGAGAGAACTAAGATACGTACCTCCCAAGCTCGCCAGCAGCCTCCGATTAAGTCTCCTCTCAGACGGGAGGTCAAGCTCATGTATCCATATAAGGTGGCGAGGCCAGCTCCAACCCAATCATAGAAGCGAACCCGAGGAACGGTCACCAGGGCACTCAACAGATATAGGCCTACGGTGTTCCACCTGTTCGAAAACAACATGGCACCGAAAACGAACATTAGGAAGCCCCTGGCATACTGCTCTATCTCCTCCACTATCTCAGGCTCACTCTCTCTGAATCGCTCGGCAAACTAGCTGTATCTGACCACGCCAGTCTGATATATGGGTGGATGCGCTCCTATTAGCTCGAACTAGACCGCCTCCCACTCTTCCATGTCTGTATCGAGAGGGATCGGATCACCCCCTACGTCTAAGCCAGTGATCAAGGCAAATTCATAGGGAGTCATCACCATCTCCCCTGTGGTAGAAAAGTGAAAGGAGTTAGTGGTGTCCCATTGCCTCTCCACGAGTGCTCCCAAGAAAGAACGGCTCGCGGTGACTCGCGTCAGGCCAGAGCAGAATAGGCCAAAGCTAGCCTCATCTATGATGTCACAAACTCCAGCAGGGAGCTCGTCGAACCAATCTCAGGCGGTCATAGCACTGTACCCTCAGAAGGCACGAGACTCACCCTGTGGCAAAGAACAGATGAATCAGATAAAGCAGTGTTAATAGTATGGTCGAATAAAAGGCAGTGCAAGAAATGCAAGTAAAGAAATGCAGAGATGCATGAAAACCGAGTTCATACCTCAACGGCAATGGCTGACAGGTGGAAAGTCGGCTCCCTTAGCAAAAGGTCCTCCGGCGCGCCGCAAGCAAGCTTAGTGAAGCGTCTGATGCCTCCGGAGGCAGGCAAAATATGTGTTTGAGGATGATATCTTGCTGGATCGAAAGGCCGTACCCTTAGCGGTAATGGCTCTGGCTTAGCCTTAAGCTCGAACTCTACCTTAAGGTCGGCCTTAAGGTCAACTACCGACTCCTCTACCTCGGGAATGGGTGGAACTACTGGGGAAATCTCGGAAGGAGCCCCATCATAAGGAATCCCATCCGCCATCTGGAAAATGGGTGTAAAGTAGGTGAAAAAGTGAAGAAAAATGCCGAAAAAGGGTAAATTTGAAAAAAGTCAACCCTAAGAGAGGGAAAATGGAAGAAAAAGTCAAAGCCAGGAAAAATGCACAAAACCCGAGAAAAACTAGAGGGGAACAAGCCTAGAATGGTGGAAATGAAGGAAAAGGCATTGAAATCAAATTTCAATCGGTTCAAAAGGAAGGAAACAAAGAGGGTTTAGCGAATCAACTTCGCGTAGGGTGTTGGAAAATGCGTAGAAAGCGCCAATCTAGAGAGAAGGAGTGTCTAGAGAGAGAGGGAGAGGGAGAAGATTTTTGGGAATGAGATTATAAGGAAGTGAGCCCTAGTTGCTTATACTTAAAGACCTAAGGCTAAAAGACAAAAAAGCCCCGAATCTACCATCGTTGGCCGGCAGGTGGCCAGCAAGGCTCACCACTGGCCGGCGGCCTCCCTCTGTGGCCGGCAGGTGGCCAGTGACTTCCCTTGGTGTCCTGATGATGTTTTGCGTCCTTGGTTCCTAAGAAGTATAGGGAGGGTTCACTGTTTGGTTTAGATTGTCTCTACGGAAGCTCAAAACTATGTTTTCGGTGTGCGATGTTCGTCGCTTGTCAACATGAAACGAGGTGTATCCTTTAAACATATTGTAACTCTTCCGAGAGGTAAATTGGAAGTTGTTTATCAAATCATGCTTTTGTACATGCATTTCACGTTGTTGCATGAATATGCATCTCGCTTCCTTGCGTAAGATGTGCATTTCATGGAAATTGCATACGCGTCTTGCATACGCGTCTTGCATCCATTATGAGTCATACATAGAATATGCTTTCGCTCTTGTTTCATGCATAGAATATGCTTTCGCACTTGTATCATGCATAGAATATGCTTCTGTTTTTGTTTCTCGCATAGAACATGTCATTGTATCTTGGTTGTTCGTCTTGCATAGAACATGCGTTCTTATTGTATCGCATTTGTTAAGTTTCTTTCTTGCACATGCACGATATTGTATGTACGGTTCATTCATGCGCGATATTGTATGTACGGTTCATTCATGCACGATATTCTATGTGCGGTTCATTTAGAGGAGTTCCAGTTAAAATCATTCGTGCCATGTTCGGATCCCATCCTTTTTCCCTCGGTTAAAAACATTCGGGTGCGCCCGGTGTTTACACCACCCTTCCTCCTATCACGTGCAATGCGTTAGGATTGTAAATTGATTAAAAATATTCGGGTGCGCCCGGTTTTCACACCACCCTTTCTCCTATCGCGTGCAACACGTTAGGATTACGAATCAGTTAAAAACATCCGGGTGTGCTCGGTGTTCACTCCATCCTTTCTCCTATCGCGTACAACGCGTTAGGATTAAAAATCAGTTAAAAACATTTAGGTGTGCCCGTTGTTCACACCACCCTTTCTCTTATCGTGTGCAATGTGTTAAGATTGCAAATCGGTTAAAAACATTCGAGTGCGCCTGGTGTTCACACCACCTTTTTCTCCTATCGCGTGCAACGCGTTAGGATTTGCAAATCGGTTAAAAACATTAGGGTGCGCCGGGTGTTCACACCACCCTTCCTCCTCTCGCATGCAACGTGTTAGGATTTTTAATCGGTTAAAAACATTCCGGTGCATCTGGTGTTCACACCACCTTTTTCTCCTCATGCGTGCAACACATTAGGATCTTGGTTGAGACCTTGGGTGCACCCGACGGTTACGTCGCCCTTCGCCTTTCTTGCGCGACACATAGTTAAGCTTGCATAATTTTCTCACACCCTTTCTGCATGAAATGTGGTTTGGCTCGTGATTCCCATGCGTGGCGTGTTTATTTACTTCCTTCTTTTCATGATTAGAATTGTTGTACTTTGTTTTGGTTTGTTTAAACGTGGCATTTTCTTTGCATTGCATTTGCATTCCAATGTTTCATTGCACAGCCTCATTGTATGATCATAAATTATGTTCTTGCATCATATGTTTGCATTTGGCCCCAGAACTACGTTGGTTTGATTCCTTGCAAAGGGATACGTAGACAGCCCGCGGGCGCAACTATTTATTTCAGTCTTGATTGTTTGTCCAAGTGTTACGGCCTTGTCAAAATGGGTCATCTTTGGGCTTTGATAGTCGCTCATGTCATTTCATGACTCTGAGTTCTGTCAAAGAGGGAAAACTATAGACAACCCATTTTTTACGACCCTTAAGACTTGGACGTCCTTGCAGGTACACCCGATGATGAGTCTGTTTGCTCACCAAGTGCTCAAAGTCCTCAGCGGAACGCCATAACTTTGAGCCTTTCAAACCTTGCATCATTTTTGTCTCTTTTTTGGACCAGGCCTTGATCTTTCCAACGTACAACCTCTGGTGGCCTACCAGCCATCCCTAGAGGCTGCCAGCCATCACTTTTGGTTTCCCGGCCACTAATGTGGCTTGCCGGTCACCAGTGCTTTTTGCAGATATTTTATGCTAGTTGTGCCTGCTGTTTGCATAGATGCATGCATCTGTTCACACATAGAGAGTTGGATCTCCTTGTAGAAATTTCATGTTTTCTATATATAGATGTAGACACCCCATTTTTGATGGCCCCTCAAGACTTGGATATTCTTGCAGGTACATCCGATGATGAGTCTAATTGCTCACCGAACACTCGAAGTCCTCAGCGGAACGCCAAAGGTTTAAGCCTTTCAAACCCTGCATCCATTTTGTCTCCTTTTTGTCTCCTTTTTGGACCATGTCTTTGTCTTTCTCCCCTGCAGTTTTTGGTGGCCTGCCGGCCATCTATGAAGGCTGCCGGCCAGAGTTTCTGGTCTGCCAGCCATTGATGTGCCTTGCCAGCCATTACTGATAGCCGGCTAGCCACCAGTGTTTCCTACAGATATTTTGTGCCAGCTGGTTGCACAGATGCTTGCATTTGTCCACACGTGAAGGGTTGGATCTCCTTGTATAGAATTCATGTTTTCTATATATAGGGATGCCCTCTCTCATGTTTTAGGGTTGGAAGATTTAAGACTCAAAATTTTCTCTCTCTAGATTTCTCTCTCTCTAGATTTCTCTCTCTCTCTCTCTCTCTCTCTCTCTCTCTCTCTCTCTTGTATTACTCTACACTTTTGCCTATTTACACTACACTTTTGCATATCAACCCTTGACCAAAAGTGATCACCTTTTATCTAAGGTTCTTTGAGGCCCTCTTGGAGCTCTACAAGCTATTTTTGGCTTGAATTGTTGCTTAGAATCACTCGTCTCTTCAAGAGGTATAATACTAGGCTTTTAAGCTTACTTTGCTTACTTGTTTTTCCATCTTTTTCCTACTATTGTGGGATGATTTTGAGCTATAAAAAAACTTTGTTTTCATGAGCTGAAATTGGTTTTTTTGGCCATTAAAGGTTAGGGGGTGGTTCATCCCCCTTTATTCCTTGTTGTTAAGGCCTTTGCACCTTTGTTTCCCATTTTGAAACCATCTTTTTTGGGGATTTTTACCATTGAATTTCAAAGTATTTTCAGTAAGAAAAATTATGTTTTGAGGTCTAAAATTGAAGGGGTTAGCCTCCCCTCCTTGTGTCTTGTTTGCTAGCCTAGTTGGTACTATGTGTTAGCTTATTTTTCTAGCTTGTTTTAGCTTAATTCCAGAATATTTTTTCCTTTGTTTTCGACTGCTTTAGCTCTATTTTGGGCTGTTTGGGTTAGTTGAGTCTTGTTTTGCATGGTTGTAGTGCAATAGTCCTCACAAGTTTGGTGTTTTAGGCTCTAGACACATCTTGTTTGAGTTGATAGCATTTGTTTATGCTTTTATCACTCATTTTCGACACTTAATCATCTCTGTAACCTTTCTCCTTTCTTGGTTTTATTTTTGCTTTGAAAGTGGTTCAAACTATGTGCTTGTTTAAAGCATGAAATTAAGGTTTTGTGCTTAATGGTTTAATCCCTTTGGGGTTTCATTACCAACGGCATAAGGTCTCTTTCATGCCAAAAACAACCTTTGGTTTGAGCTTTCTTTCCATTTAGAGGACTTAATTCACCATTTGGACTTAATTTGATTAAAGGATAGTTGGTAAGTAAAATGGTGTAAATAAAACTAGAAACTAAAAACTGAGTAAGATAATAACTTAGTGTGTTCAATCGGATGTTAATTGAACATAAGGAAAGTTATTTCATACTCAAAGTGATGAAATGTCTCAAGTTTCCTCGATCTCCATTGCCCTTGATCATGCATGATAGGGTGATGGTTCTTGAGTATCTTGTTTTGCATTCGTTAAGCTTGCACACCTTGAAGCACAAGACATCATGCAATGAAATTGCTTAGATTGGTGGTTTGTGGTTTAAGTTCACAATTCCTTGAATTTGTCCATGAAAAGGAAAGGTGAATTATACAGATAATCATTGGAAAAACCCTCTTTTTGCACTATTTGTACTCTATTGCAGCCTGGTGATCCAGTGCATCAGTGGTCGGAAGACCACCACCCATGGCCGGCAGTGCACTATTGATGGCCGGCAAGCCACCTTCTTGGCCAACAGAGGGCTAGCAGCATTCATCCATGGCCGGTAGGCCACTGATGTAAACTTCAGCAGATTTTGGTAAGATGGAGCAGAAAGGATCTAGAAATGTTCAACTCTCCAAACAAAGGCTTTCGAGAGCAAAACGGAGGTCTTTTCGGGCGAAAACCGAGCATGTGCATCCTCCACTTCTTGAGGCGGAGTAGTGGCAGCATAGTTTAATTGCTTAGTTTACTTAAATTTTTGTTATAGATTAGTTCACTAGTTGATTCATTCAAATGTTGTAATAATTAGCTAATTAGTTTAGCTAGTTATTCACTTGGTTTGTAATAATTAGCTTAATTAGCTTAGCCCTAATTAGTTGCTAGTTAGTTTTACTTTATTCATTCAGACTCTTCTTTGTGAGAGCAAAATGTAATAATGTGTATGTCTTTCAACCCCACATCTTTCTCCCTTTTATTTAATCTCTTTTGATGGTTAGATTGGGGGCATGTTTCAATTAGCATACCTTATGCTTGCATACATTCATCTTGTCTTGCATGCACCGAGGCTCGGTGCATCATTCAAACTACATTGTTATTTCAATATCTTATTTGAATACGTGTTTAACCGCATGTTATCAAATCAATTCATATGCCATATTAGTAGCCGAGCCTATTAATTGCATATTGCATGTGTTGCATTAGGCATCTTGTATAGTTAGGAATCATGTATATTTTTCTAACTCATATCTTCTTAGCTTGGAGTACTAGATGAGTTTTATGCTTTAGCATACTTGCATGAATGTGAGTGTTGCCTTGTCTAGCATGCTTGCCATGAGGCTAAATGCTTATTTGATTAACTACTTGAATGCCAGTGGATGAAGGCTTGTTGCTCAAATTGGAACGATTCAACGAATGTATGTTTTAAGCCCACTTTGTTGAGTGGCAAATCATGTTTTAAGCCCACTAAGTTTGGTGGCAAATTTGTAAACTTTTAAGCCCACTTGAGGTGGCAAATTCAAACCATTTTTACAAACAAACATGAGTTGAATTGTTCCAAATTGAGCAAACTAGTCTATACCTGATTGTGAGCATCACATAGTAATGCTAGTTTAATAACCGGAACAAGAGCACATAATGTTTATAAAAAATCATATCATGATTAGTAGAGGCCGATCTTTGATCGAGCGAGCTGGGGTGCTCAATTCATGACCTTCCCCTCTCGTACCTAAGTTCCTTAGCCGAGGCAACTTTGGTGATGATGGACACGTGGCCTTTGGCACGAGTCATGGGTTTCCTAAATTTTCCCAAAATAAAATATTTAGGTGCTGACTCTTTATCTGGCAAAGTAGTTCAATTTTGGCATTTTTTATTCAAAATCAGTTTTCCAAAACGATTTGCCAAATTTGGACTCTTTGGGGTTTATCAGTTTCATATTACACTTGTGAGATTAGATTTAGAACTACGAGAGTCCGAACAGTGGGGCTTTTCTTTTCAAGCTTCCGACAGGGGGCACGAAAAAGCCAAGCCACAATAGAGACCCCCTCTCCCTTGTAGCAAGGTTTGAAAAATTTGAACTCTAAAATTTTCCTTTCTCTGTACTAATTCTCTACACCTTAGCCTACTTACACTACACTCTTGCCTATACTTCCTTAACCAAAGTTGATCACCTTTAGGCTGAGGTTCCTTGAGGTCTTCTTGGAGCTCTTGAAGTTGGTTTTGGCTTGAATTGTTTCCTAGAATCACTCTTCTCTTCAAAAGGTATAATACTAGCTTTGTTAGCTTGCTTTGCATACTTGCTTTTCTATATTTTTTCCACCGTTTTTGGGTTGTTTTGGGGTCTGTCTTTGTGGGCTGAAATTTGTGGTTAGAGGCCATTTTAAGGTAGGGATGGTTCACCATTCTTTGTACCTTGTTTGTAAGGCCTTTCCACTTGTGTTTCCCACTTTCAAACTATCTTTTTCCAAACTTTTAAATACTGATTTTCAGAGCTTTTTCAATGGTGAAAATCATGTTTTGAAGTCCAAAATTTGAGGAGTTAGCCTTCTCTCCTTGTGTCTTGTTTGCTAGCCTAGTTAACTCTATGTGTTAGCTTATTTTTCTAGTTTGTTGTAGCTTAATTTCAGCATGTTTTAGCCCCTGATTTAAACTGTTTTAACTCTGTTTTGGGTTGTTTAAGTCATTTGAGTCTTGTTTTGCATGCTTGTAGTGTAATAGTCCTCATAAGCTTCATTTTTTAGGCCATTAGACACCACTTGTTTGAGTTGATTGCATTGTTTTAGTGTTTTTCTCATTTAATTTCAACAAGTATAATCTCTGTAACCTTCCTCTTTTCTTGGCTTTTCATTTTGCTTTGAAAGTGGTTTCAAGTCACTTGTTTGCCTAAGTGTGAAATTGAGGTTTCATACTTAATGGTTTAATCCCTTAGGGGGTTCATTACCAACGGTATGATTCTTCTTTCATACCCAAAGCAACTTGTGTTTTGAGCCCTCTTTCTATTAGATGACTTTAATTCACCAACGGACTTAATTGGATTAAAGGATGGTTGGTAAAGTAAAATGAGTAACTAAAACTTGGGACTAAAAGTGAGCAAGATAATAACTTGATGTGTTCAATCGGACGTTAATTGAACACAAGGAAAATTGGGACATTTCATACTCAAAGTGATGCAATGTGCAGGTCTCCATTACCCTTGATCATGTATGATGGGGTGATGATGTTTTTGTGTCTTGTTATTGCATTTATTGAGCTTGCATATCTTGAGTAACAAGCCATCATGAAATGAAATTGCTTGAGTTGGTGGTTTGTGGCTTAGGTTCATCACTCCTTGGATTTGCTCATGAAAAGGAGGGGTGAGTTATGCAAACAACCCTTGAAAATAACCTGCATATGCTCTGTTTGTCCTCTGTTACAGCAAGATGAACTTCTACATCAGTGGCCGGCAAGCCACTTTTCATGGCCAACAGGTGGTCAGCAGAGCACCATTGATGGTCTACAGGTGGTCAGCAAACTTTACCAGTGGCCGGCTGGCCACTGATGCAAACCTCAACAGAGTGTTCGTAAGGTGGAGCAAAATGGTTCTGGAAATGTTCAACTCTGCAAATAGAGGCTTTCGAGGGCAAAACGATGGTCTTTTCGGGTGATAACCGAGCATGCGCATGCACATCTTCCATTTCCTGAGATAGAGTAGTGGCAGAGTAGTTAAATACTTTAATTATTTAGCTTACTTGCACTTGTGTTGTTATTTAATTAGTTAGCTTACTAGTTAGTTAATTCAAAGTGTTGTAATAATTAGTTAATTAGTTTAGCTATTTATTTCATTTGGTTGTAATAGTTAGCTTAATTAGCTTAGCTTTAATTAGTTGCTAGTTAGATTAGTTTATTCATTCGGACTCTCCTTTGTGAGAGCATAATGTAATAATGTGTATGTCTTCCAACCCTAAGTCTTTCTCCCTTTTACTTAGCCGCTTTCGATGGTTAGTTTAAGGACATCACGTTTCAATTAGCATACGTTATGCTTGCATCCATTCATCTTGTATTGCATGCACCGAGGCTCGGCGCATCATTCTAACTGCATTGTTGTTTAAATACATTCTTTGAATACGTGCTTAGACCGCATGCTATTTCATTGATTCAAATGCCATATTAGTAGCTAAGCTTATTAAATTGCATTCTTCGCATGTGTTGCATTAGGCATTTGGTATAGTTAGGGACATGCATTTTTCTAACTAGTTTCTTTTCTTAGCTTAGAGTACTAGGTGAGCTTTTAATGTTTTAGCATACTTGCATGAGTGTGAGTGATTGCCATGGCTTGCCATGAGGCTAAGTGCTTACTTGTTGAACTGCTTGAATGCGTGTGGATGAAGACTTGTTGTTTGAATTGAAACGATTCAAGGAATGTACGTTTTAAGCCCACTATGTCTAGTGGCAAATTCACAAGCTTTAAAGCCCACTTTGTTAAATGGCAAAATCAAACTCTTTTCAAAAAAAAACAAACATGAATTGAATCATCCCGAATTGAGCAAACTAGTCTATACTTGTGTTTGTGTGCATCACATAGTAATGCTAGCCTAATAAACCGAAACAAGAGCATATAATGTACATAAAAATCATATCATGATTAGTAGAGGTCGATCTTTGGTCAGGCGAGCAAGGGTGCTCAATTCATAACCTTCCCCTCTCATACCAAAGTTCCCAAGCCAAGGCAACTTTGCTGATGACAGACACGTGGCCATTGGCACGAGTCATGAGTTTCCTAAATTTTTCCAAAATTAAAATATTTAGGTGGTGACTCCATATCTGGCAAAGCAGTCTAATTTTGGCATTTTTGATTCAAAATCAATTTTCCAAACAGTTTGCCAAATTTGGACTCTTTGGTATTTATCAATTTCACATTGCACTTGTGAGATTAGATTCAGAACCGCAGGAGTCCGAGCTATAGGGCTTTCTTTTGAGCTTCCAAAAGGGGGCGCGAAAAAGCCGAGCTACAAACCCTAACCCTAATCCAACCCCTACCCCCATCTCTACTCTGATCAGCAGCTTCCAGTGACACCATCCCACTTGCAACCCTCTTCCTTCATTCTCTTCCTTCGGTGACCTCCCTTGTCCTCTCCCTTCGGCAACCTCTCTTCCCATAATAATACTCTTTCACTTTCCAGCGACCCCATCACCAATGTCTTGCTTCATTCTTTCTCACTAACGATTCTCACCGTCATAATGTCCACCGCCGCAAGCCGACCATCACAATCACATAGCTCATCCTCTATGACCTTAGACTGTGTTAGCCCCAAGGTTATTTGAATTTAAATTCTTATTAATTTTGATTATCGACAAATATATTGAAATCATTTATTCAAAATTTTCAAAATAATATTATACAATTACACTTCAATGTTTCTAAAAGATATATGCTTCTATAGTGTTGGTTTCTAATAATTTTTAGCCCCTCAAAACATGAAATTAGCATATGTATTCAAAACACTATTTATGCTTAAAACAGGTCCAAGATTCGACACCAAGACAGCAAGGGTCGACACCAGAATGAAGTATACAATGCCTAAGTGTTGCAGTAGTAAGGGTCGACACCAAGAGCGACAAGGGTCGACACTAAATTTCATAACACAATCTAGCAGCAAGGGTCGACACTAAATTTCAGTATACAAGGCTCAGACAATCCAACAGCAAGGGTCGAAACCAAGAATGACAAGGGTAGACACTAAATTTCAGTATACAAAGTTCAAACTTCCAGCAAACAAAGAGTCGACACCCAGTTTCGAAAGGGTCGACACCAGGAACACTTGGAAATCACACACAGACGAAAAGAGAAGCAAAGGGTCGACACCCAATCAACATGGGTCAACACCCTTAAATCTAGGTTTCAAAAGACCTAACCGCCTATTCAAATCTGACACAGCTCATTTCTTTATGATCAATGTATAGAATAAGTCATCATTTATGATCTTTGAGCAGACCTTTCTAACATAATATCTTCTACCAAGAGTTGACTTATGAGCTTAAGCATTTAACAAACCTCCTCTTCCAATGACTTGTTCACAACCTATATGCACCCATGATCTGATCTATACAACTAGAAGATATCATCCATGATCTACTCCAACGGCTAGAAGGTTCACCCATGCTTTTCTCCAACAGCTAGAAGCCATTAATGCTATAAAAAAAAAAACCTCTCCACATCCGAATGACACAACTCTCCAACACAAGAACACCAAATCATTCAAGAGCTTTTATTGTACTTCATTGTACTTCCACTTTCATATCTGAGTGAGTCTTAAATCCCCTCTGTGCTTACACTTTCATATCTATCTTTTGAGAGAGAAAATTTGGAAAAGATGACAATTGTACCTATTGTTCTTATTCTTTATTTTCTGAGTGAAACACTTGTAAAGTAAGCCATTTAATTGAGAGGTCCTCAACTTATAAGAGTAAGCCCTTTGTAAAAATCCACAAGCCAGGAGAAGCTTGATGGTGTATTGATTCGATTCATAGTGAAGGAATTCTCAAGGAGGTACCTTGAGGAGTGGACATAGGCCGGTGAGCCGAACCACTATAAATCCTTGTGTTTAAGCTCTTTTTCCCTTCTCCTTTATTTTCTTTTTTATTGATTGCCTGCTGAAATTATTTACTTAATTAATTGCAATCAATTTTCTGTCCGTATTTTTTAATAACCCAATGCACCCCCCTTCTTGGGTTGCCTACCTGGGTAACAATTGGTATCAGAGCCTCGTCTCTAGTGTTGTGACTTAACCGTCTTAGAGTGATCTATGGCAATCCCTACCTCCTCTTTCCCTGAAGGTCAAGCCTCAAACTGACCACCCTTTTTTAGTGGCACAAATTTCAACTATTGGAAACCCGTATGATTATGCATATCCAATCTATCGACTATGAGGTTTGGAAAATCATCTGTGATGGCCCCAAAGTCCTCACCAAAATCTTAGATGATCTAAAAGTTCCCAAACTTGAGAGTGAATGGACTAGTGCTGATTATAAAGATATTCAAGCCAATGCCAAAGCTATTAATATATTGTATTGTGCACTTGATGCTACCGAGTTCTATAGAATTTGCATTTGTACAATGGCAAAAGAAATTTGGGATAAACTTATTGTAACTCATGAGGGAACTACTCAAGTCAAAGAATCTAGAGTTAGTTTGATTATTCACAACTATGAGCTTCAAATGAAGCCTAATGAGAACATCTCCCAAATGTTCACTCGCTTTACAGATATTATAAACAGTCTGAAATCTCTTGGTAAGACTTATACTAATGCAGAAGTTATAAGAAAAGTTCTCAGGCCATTGCCGAAAAGCTGGGAGAACAAAGTTATCACTGTGATAGAAACAAAGGACTTATCAACATTAAGTCTTGATGAGTTGATGGGATCTCTTTTAACTCATGAGCTCATTATGCAAGAAAGAAAGAAAGAAAGAAAGAAAGAAAGAAGACAAGAACAAGAAAAAAGGGATAGCCTTCAAGTCTACCTCAAAATTTCAAAAGAAATAAGAAGATGCTTCAGAGGAAGATGATGAATAAATGGCATTCATTGCCACGAGGTTCAAAAAGTATGTGAAGAAGAAATAAGGTGTAAGAAAGTTCTTCATAAAAGACTTCAACAAAGATTTTCAAAAAGGTCAAAATCACAAAAAATCTAAAGTTACTTGCTACGAATACAACAAACCGAGACACTACAAATCAGAATGTTCGAAGCTCAAGAAACAATTCAAGAAGGATAAGAAGAAAGCTATGATTGCAGTATGTGGAAAAGATAGTGATGAAAGCAACTCAAAAATTGAAATTTGCAAAAAAATGAAGTTGCTAACCTATGCTTGATGGCACTTGAAGATGAAAATGAGGTAAATGATTAATCCGTTACTTTTGATGAATTACAAACTGCCTTTGATGAATTGCATGCTGAATTTAAAAAACTGAGTTTGAAAAGTAGTTGTCAAAAGAAAATGATTTCGAGTTTATCACAAGAAAAGGAATCATTGACCTCTAAGATCAATACTTTAGAAAATGAAGTCTTGACAATGGAAAAGGAGAAAGAATCTTTAACTGCAAAAGAATCTTCCATTCTTAAAAATAAAGTAGATGATTTGCAAAAAGAAAATGAAATTTAAAAAAAAAAAAAAAAATTGTTTTAAATGAAAACATAGAAGATTTAAAAAATGTTCTTTCAAAATTTACCCAAGGTAGAGATACCTTAGATAAAATTCTCAAAAGTCAAACTTAAACCTTTGGAAGAATGGGGATTAGATATAAACCTTTTTCAAAACAAAAAAAATTCCAGAAAGACTTTTGTTCATGCATCATCTAATCATTCTCATCTCACATGTCATTTTTATGTAAGAAAATGTCACATCTCTCCTTCATGTTCTGTTAAGAGAAACTCATTTGTTAGAATGAAAAGGAGTGGGTTCCCAAAAATACTTCAAATCCTAACTCTCATGGACCAAAGAAAGAATGGGTACCAAAAGGCCAACAAAAATTTGATTTTTGTAGGTGTGCTTTAGGTCAAAATCCAGTAACAACCGGTGGTACCTTGATAGTGCGTGCTCAAGGCACATGACCGGCATTAAAGCAATGTTCTCAACCCTTAAATCCAAAGAAGGAGGTCACATAACCTTCGGAGACAATAGTAAGGGAAAGATCATCGACGTAGGTAGTATTGGTAAAACTTCTTCACCCATTATCGAGAAACTATTGCTTGTTGAAGGATTGAAACATAACTTGCCTAATATTAGCCAAATGTGCGATAAAGGTAATCATGTTACTTTTGAAAACACTCACTGCACTATTAAAAATTCTACTGATAACAAAGTGTTTTTTGTTGGTCATAGGCATGAGAATGTGTGTACATATTTTATTTGCATAGTTTGTCTTCTAATCATGATGTTAAGTACTTATCTGATATTAATGAATCAGGTTTGGTTATGGCGCAGAAGGTTAGGACATGCTCATATGGACTTGCTTTCAAAACTTTCAAAATTCTACTTAGTTATTGGTTTACCAAAAATTGATTTTGAAAAAGATAGACTCTGTGATGCTTGTCAACAAGGAAAACAAGCTAGAGTTTCTTTCAAATCCAAAAATATTATTTCTAGATCTATACCTTTTCAATTGTTGCATATTGACTTGTTTGGACCATCTAGGGCTTTAAGTCTTGGTAGTAAATCTTATTGTCTTGTTTGTGTGGATGATTATACTAGATTTACTTGGGTGATTTTCTTGGCGCATAAAAGTGATACTTTCTCTGCATTTTTTGCTCTTTATAAATGTATTCAAAATGTGATTAGTCTTGCTATTTGTAGCATTAGAAGTGATCATGGTAGAGAATTTGATAATGGTGAGTTTATTCTATTTTGTAATGAGCATGGCATTGATCCTAATTTTTCTGCTCCTCGAACTCCTCAACAAAATAGTGTGGTTGAAAGGAAAAATAGAGTTCTTAAGGAAATGGCTCACACTATGCTTTGTGAAAATGATTTGCCAAGATATTTTTAGGTGGAAGCCGTTAATACAGCTTGCTATGTTGTTAATCGTGCTATGATTAGATACATTCTCAAGAAAACCCCATATGAATTGTGGAAAGGTAAAAAACCCAACATTGGTCATTTGTGTGCATGTGGTTGTAAATGTTTTGTACTCAATAACAATAAAGATAATCTTGGTAAATTTGATGCTAAATCTAATGAAGCCTTGTTTCTTGGTTATTCTAATTCTAGTAAAGCTTATCATGTTTTTAATAAAAGAACTTTACTTGTTGAAGAATCTGTACACGTTGATTTTGATGAATCTAACTCCTATGTTTCCAAGAATATTGTTAGTGATGATATTGCAGATTCTAATCCAAGAATAGAAGGCATTTACTTATCAGAAAATGATGAACTTCATTCTTCAGAACCTAATGTTAAAGTCTCTATGGAAGATCTCCAAAAAGAGTATGCTCGCCTAGTGAGGGAAAATGATCTACCTAAAGAATGGAAGTATGATCATGGATATTCCAAGGATCTCATCATAGGAGATGCCACACAATGTGTAAGAACTCGCTCTTCTATTCATAATGTTTGTGGTAATTCAGCTTTTGTTTCTCAAATTAAGTCAAAAACTTTTTCTGAGGCTGAACACGATAAAAACTGGATTTCTGCTATGCAAGAAGAGTTAAATCAGTTTGAAAGAAATGAAGTTTGGTTTTTGACTCCTCATCCTAAGAATCATTCTGTTATTGGAACAAAATGGGTTTTTTTTTTTTTTTTTGAAACAAAATGGATAAATCCAGTGTTATTACTCAAAATAAAGCTAGACTTGTAGCCTAAGGTTTTAACCAAGAAAAGGCCATTGATTTTAATGAAACTTTTGCGCCCGTTGCTCGTCTTGAAGCCATTCGCATGTTACTTGCATTTGCATGTTTTAAATATTTTAAACTTTACCAAATGGATGTAAAAAGTGCTTTTCTAAATGGATATATTTCGGAGGAAGTTTTTATTGAACAACCTTCTGGTTTTGGAAATCACAAACACCTGGACCACATTTTTAAACTTTCAAAAGTTTTGTATGGTTTGAAACAAGCTCCTAGAGCTTGGTATGAACGCTTGAGCAATTTTATTATTGAAAAAGGTTTTTCTCATGGCAAAATTGATACCACTCTCTTCATAAAAGCCAAGAATGATGATATGCTTATTGTTCAAATTTATGTTGATGATATCATATTTGGTGCTACTAATGAATCTTTGTGCAAGGAATTTGCTAAGGATATACAGAGCGAATTTGAAATGAGTATGATGGGAGAGTTGACATACTTTCTCGGATTACAAATAAAACAAAGCAAAGATGGAATCCATCTATGTCAAGACAAATATATCAAAGATCTCCTCAAAAGGTTCAAAATGGACTTGTCCAAGCCTGCAACAACTCCAATGAGCACATCAATTAAAATCAACAAAGATGAGCAAGGTAAACCGATAGACAAAAAGAAATATCGTGGTATGATTGGTTCCTTACTCTATCTAACTGCTAGTAGACCCAACATAATGTTTAGTGTTTGTATCTATGCACGTTTTCAATCTGCTCCAAAAGAATCACACATCACCGTAGTAAAACGTATTTTTAGATAACTTGTTGGCATTCCACTTTTAGGTCTTTGGTACCCTAAAACAAATACTTTTGATCTTTATGCTTACTTGAATGCCGACTTTGCAAGATGTAGACTTGACCGAAAAAGCACTAGTGGCACTTGTCATTTTCTTGGAAATGTCACATCTTGGTTTTGTAAAAAAACAAAATTCTGTGGCTTTATCGATAGCTAAAGCAAAATATATTGTGCCCCTAGTTGTTGTGCGCAAATGCTTTGGATGAAACAACAATTTCTTGATTTTGGACTTCACTTTGATCACATTCCTATTAAATACGATAACACTAGTGCCATTAATCTTTTAAAAAAATCCAATACAGCACTTATGCACTAAACACATTGAAATAAGGCATCACTTTCTACGAGATCATATACTTAAAGGTGACATCGAACTCGAATTTGTGCCTACAAGCCAACAATTGGCTGATATTTTTACTAAGCCTCTCAATGAGGAACAATTCTACTTTATTCGAACTGAACTTGGCATGTTAAATATTCCTATGTGATGTTAATATATGTATTATTATGCTATCATGTGAAAATTGCTTTGAAAAACACCAATTTTGGTCTTTCAGGACCCCTAAGGGTCGACCCCCTACTCTATAGGGTCGATACCCTGTGAACCAGTTTTGTGCTTCCCTTGATAAGGGTCGACACCCTCCTTCATAGGTGTCGACACTTGATATGTTTTGGTTCATTGTTTTTTAGGGTCGACACCTCTCTTCGAAGGTGTCGACACCAGATAGTGTCTAAGGATACTGTTTTTTAGGGTCGGCACTCTTCATTACGAGGGCCGACACCTACCTTTGGCTAAGGCTTTGTCACGCAATCTTTTCATCTTCTAAGGGTCGACCCCTCTCTCCGCGAGGGTCGACACCTTCTCAAGGGTATATATACCCAACGACCTTTTCTTTTTCTCTTGCAACACCACTCAAAACCCTAGCCCTAGCCCTAGCCCTTTTCCTATTCTAGCAATTTCCACTGGCGATTCACATTCCGATCTCCCTCATTCTCCCTCGCAAGATCTCTCCTTCATCCTTCATGGATTCTCAAGCTTCTTCATCAGCCCCTTCTAGGAAACGATCTTGCACCTCCATTACTTCCACCGATGTCCCTGCAATTTCTAACCTTCATGTTCTTCGATTCAGGAACATTAACTGCAAATCTGCCTTCAACAAAGATTTTAATCTACGTAAGGTACTCTCTGGTTGCACTATTGACATCGCTTTCTTTGAAAAACATTCCATTCCTGTCAAAGCATGGTTTGATAATCAAAAATGGTCCTCTCACTTAAAACTTGACTATGATGTTTATCCAACTCTCATTGAAGAATTCTTTGCTAATATTTCCTATAATGAGGACTCTTCTCCTAATACTTTAGATTGTTTTGTGATGGGTGTCTCTTTCACTTCGAAAACCTCTATTGTTAACTCTATTCTAAAAACCCCTAATGATGGCTATAGAGTTTCACCTTCTGCTAGCATAAACCCACCGCATTACACGCATCTAACTGGAATGAGATTTCTCACTTACAATCCAACCCTAGACCATCATATTTCTGTCTCTAGAAAAGATCTTTCTTTGGAACTAAGGCTCTTGCATCATAGTATCACACACAATATCATTCCTCGGTCTGGTCATTTTGATGCTATTACCTTTGGTCATACTTTTCTTATCTGGGCCTTATTCACTGGTTACCTCACTGATTTTGGGTATTTGGTATGTCACTATATTGTCAATACACACAAACAAAACAACCAAGCCCTTCCTTATGGGATGATTTTTACCAAAATTTTCAAACATTTTAAAATAGATCTCAAGGGTGAAGAAAATGTTCCCTGAGACTCCACCAGTTATAGCTCTGAAACTCTGAGCCACATGGGGTGTTCATTAATTAACAATTTGTGGGCCAAGACAAAAAAAAAACCTATCTCTTCCCCTACTCCTTCTACTCCTGGCTCTACCCTTCCTAGTCCTTCCTCCCTTTAATTCTCCACTCCTACTCCTTCCTCTTCTACTCCACCTCCTCCATCTGACCTTTCCTCTTTCTCTCACAAAATTAATCACCTTGATTCCTTAGTTCAAGGTCATCTATTGGTCGGAATCGTTGAGTTAAACTCGAGGCTTAACAACCTCAATCTCAATCCACAATCCACACCAGCTTCAGACATCCCATCCTCCTCCCTCTCTGCCTCTGCATCATCCTCATCTGACCTAGCTCAGAAAGTTGATCAGTTCGCCTCCTTGGTCCAACAACTTCTCTTTTAGCAAATAGAAATGCAGCACAATATTGACAAAATGAAGATCCAGCAAGCCTAGGCCATTGAAGCTACTAAAACATGTGTGGAAAGCATGGTGATTGTAGTGTATGGGCTCAAACATCCCAATGAAGAGTTTCGCCAAATTTTCCAGCAACGTTAGTATGACGACCTCAGCGAACAAATTCACAAGTTCATGCTTTCGTTCGCACAATGTTGGTGCGAAGCAGAACCCCATCGGCCCCACAATCCTCCAACGTTTCGCTAAGCTCTGCCCCCTCTTTTTTTGCTGATGACAAAGAGAGAGAAGAATGTTAGATGTTGTTTGTCGTTTTGACTTTTATAACTGATAGTTTTTGAAAATCTAAGAAAACTTTAGAGAATTTAGATGTTGTTGATAACTGTTAGTTTGGCACAAAAAGGGGTGAAGAATAGTATTGACACATTGTTTTGCTGTAAGTGAACTATTAGTTGATGTTGGATGTAATTATTTTGTTGTGAATGATCTAATGCTAGTTTGATTTAGTTGTTAAATGTTGAATGTTCACTTTACACTAATAGCAACACAACACACTGTTTAAGTTGTATTAATCATGCTTTACTGTTGATTGTGTTTCCGATTGGCATAATAGCTTGTGATTTCATTCAATGAAATTAAAGTGATAACAGTTCACATTTGCTAATGATCCAATGCACATTGACAAGGGGAGTATTGATTTAATTAAGTTTGTTCTACTTATTCAACATTCTTAGGCATTTATATTACGTTTTGACTTGAAAATGATTTGACCATGAAGCCCTTTCTATAGGGGGAGTTTTCGATCTTGATTTCAAAATCCCTTATTTCACAGAACTCTTTGAAAAACACTCCACAAATGTCTTTGTTTTGAAACTCATATTTTGAAAACTTTTCATATATTTGTCATCATCAAAAAAATGGAGATTGTTAGCCCCAAGGTTATTTGAATTCAAATTCTTATTAATTTTGATTATCGACAAATATTTTGAACTCATTTATTCAAAATTTTCAAAATAATATTATACAATTATGCTGTAATGTTTCTAAAAGATATATGCTTCTATAATGTTGGTTTCTAATAATTTTTAGCCCCTCAAAACATGAAATTAGCATATGTATGCAAAACACTATTTATGCTTAAAACAAGTCCAAAGGTCGACAACAAGACAGTATGGGTCGACAGTAGAATGAAGTACACAATGCCTAAGTGTCGACACCAAGAGCGACAAGGGTCGACACTAAATTTCAGTATACAAGGCTCAAACAATCTAGAAGCAAGGGTCAACATCAAGAATGGCAAGGGTCGACACTAAATTTCAGTATACAAAGTTCAGACTTCTAGCAAACAAAGGGTCAACACCCAATTTCGAAAGGGTCGACACCGAGAATACTTGGAAATCACACAGAGACAAAAAGAGAAGCAAAGGGTCGGCACCCAATCTACAGGAGTGGACACCTTTAAATCTGGGTGTCAAATGACCTAACTGCCCCTTTAGATCTAGCCTGACACAGCTCATTTCTTAGCCTCTTTTTCTTATCTATGTACAGAATAAGTCATCATTTCTGATCTTTGAGCAGACCTTTCTGATATAATATCTTCTACCAAGAGTTGACTTATGAGCTTGTGCATTTAATAAACCTCCTCTTCCAAAGACTTGTTGACAACCTATATACACCCATGCTCTGATCCATATAGCTAGAAGATATCATCTATGATATGCTCCAATGGCTAGAAGATTCACCCATGCTTCTCTCCAATAGCCAGAAGCCATTAATGCTATAAAGAAAGAAGCTCTCCACATCCAAAAGACACAACTCTCCAACACAAGAACACAAAAGCATTCAAGAGCTTTTATTATACTTCACTGTACTTCCACTTTCATATCTGAGTGAGTCTTAAATCCCCTCTGTACTTACACTTTTATATCTATCTTTTGAGTTGTTCTTATTCCTTATTTTCTGAGTGAAATACTTGTCAAGTGAGGCATTTAGTTGAGAGGTTCTCAACAAATAAGAGTAAGTCCTTTATAAAAATCCACAAGCTAGGAGAAGCTTAGTGGTGTATTGATTCGATTCATAGTGAAGGAATTCTCAATGAGGTACCTTGAGGAGTGGACGTAGACCAATGAGCCGAACCACTATAAATCCTTATGTTTAAGCTCTTCTTCCCTTCTCCTTTATTTTCTGTTTTATTGATTGTCTACTAAAATTATTTACTTAATTAATTGCAATCAATTTTCTATCCATATTTTTTAATAGCCCAATTCACCCCCCTCTTGGGTTGCCTACCTGGATAACAGACTGGAACAAAAAAAGTTTGTCAACGAAAGGATACAAATATAGAGAGATTGAAATTGTTGTATTTGGTTCGGGAAACCTGTGCCGAACAAACGGTGTTAGTTCGGACATATATTACCGAATAAATAGTGGTGGTTCGGTCATAGACTACCGAACTAGATTTGGCAATGTAGACTACCGAACAAATGGCAGTAGTTTGAACATATACCACCGAACAAATGGTAGTAGTTTGGTCATAGGCTACTGAAATAGATCTGGGTAAATTGCAAAGAGGGGCGGTAGTCGCAAATTAAGGATTCGTGAGAGCCACTAGAGATGCGACTTGGGTAGTGAGGACGTGGTGGAGAGGAGCTAGAGTGGTGAGGGGGGTGGAATGGTTTGCTGGAAGGGTAACGGCGGCAGAAGAAGGAAAAGGGAAAGTGAGAAGGACAGGGGTGCAAAGAAAGAGGGTGAAGTTGGGAATAAGGTAGGGATCCAAAGAAATATAGGTGAAGATTTTGAAAGGTGGGAAGTCAAAAAAATGGGGGGTTCAGAGTAAAAAGGTAAAAGTAAATAACAACACAATGGAAAATTATCTTTGAGTTTTGCCTACCAAAAACTCTTTAACAGGTTGCCAATATTATCATCTTCTATCATCATCTTATACTACGGCTATTGTAATTAAGGTGCTATTAGATGAGATCATCATTATGCCTAATCAAATTGAGCAATTCAATTTTCACAAGACAAAATTAGACATAATGGGAAAATTTTTAACACATCCATCCAATACCACTAATCATCTAGCAATGAAAAGGGGTTAAAAAGCACAAGGAGGAAAAACTCAAAAAGAAAATGAACATTAAACTGCAGCCCACCACCACTCATGTCCATGGAAAAGTTTACAAAAGAAATATAAAAAGGAATAATGCCAAGTTGTTGAGTCCAAACAATCATAAGATAATAAAGATAACTCAAGTAAAATTCAAACAGAGGATCCAAAACTAAAAAGAAAAGTTCAAGAAAAGCAAAATGCAAATATTTTTTTTTTCCCCTCTTGCATACAAGGGACCCACACCCAAAGCCCATATTGGACCATCCATCAATCCTATTTTAAGGAGATATGGTCGGTTTGCCTAAAAAAGAGACCTACCTTGATACCTCTTCTCTTCTCCACCACTATAATCTATATTGAAGGGGAAAAAAGTCATAACAAGAAAATGAGGGTTCTTCACAAAGCTAATCAACCACTCAACAAAGAAGTTTCTTGAGAAAATTAGGATGAGAAAGAAAAAGAAAAAATGGGGGGGTAGGAAAATGGTAGGGGAAAGGAAGAAAATAAGGAGGAAACAATTTTATGTTTCCCACTCCTAAGTTTTCATTTGAAATCAAAAGGATGGATTCAAATGGGATTCAAGTTCTTTGACCTTCAAAGTTCACAATGAATGGTTTGGTCTCTGTCATAGAAGAAAAGTGGAGTGGACACCACAATGCCTGTCCTCTGGCAGGCAAAATATCCACCAAAGATCATCCACCCTTTTAACAGTTGAATGTCCTTTTCACCCAATTCTCTGACCTCCCTCTTCTCTTCCTATCTTCTCTCTCTTTCAAAAGTAAAAGCTGCTAGCTAGATTTCTTTTCCTCTTCCTTATTTTCAGTTTTTTCATTTCCTGCATTTATAAAAGAGAGAGAAAAAAAGAGAGAGAAAAAAAATTAATACCAAGAAAGAATTTAAATGAGTAGTGCTAGTAAATTGCCCAAAGGTAAAGAGCAAAAAGAGTAACTTGTATGACCAACTGCATTATGAAAAACTCTTAAAATAGAAGATGAAGAAACCAAAATGAAGGAGCACAAAACCCGATGCGTATTAACCCATAACTTTCAACTATTAAAGAGCTCAAGGGGAATAAGAAAAGGAAACACTACATCACACGATGAAACGCAAACTCATACATCATATCTAATTAAAAAGAACAAAATAGATATGCCACATAACTCAAATATAATACGGACATGTCACACAACTCAAACACAATACAAACATGTTAACATAATAATTTTTATTTTATTTTACTTTTAAATGCAAGATTCAACATGTGAGAATATATGCAAAATATATAATTTTATATAATTATATTATTTATCATACATATGGATATTTCATTCACAAATAATAAAAAATAAAATATGACACTATTTTCTTTAATTATTGTGTCCATTAAGTTATTTTATTCGTACTTATAATGTGTTCGTGTATTTAAACAATGAACATGTGTATCCTCTAAGTGTAGCATCTCTGAGTATTAAAAAAAAATGACATCTTTAAATGTGTATCCAGTGTGTTATGTGAACTGTCTAATGAGTACAAGTAGAGCTAACATAGGGTTATTCGAACCGCACAACCCGTCTAACCCGAATCGATCCGCATATAAATGGACGGTTTAGCAGACACAATGCAAGTAGATGCGGTTTGAAATATAATATGATTGCGGACTGTGAGTTTAACCCGCACCCGCAAGAACCCGCCCACACTTAGATTTTTTTTTTTTTCTTTTTTTATAGGAAAATCCTGCCTACCCTCCCGTAGGTCCAAGGCAACGCCCCTTGCAGAGATCACCATGGTCCTGTTAACCGTTCCGAGCGAGGAGACTATAACTTGGAAATTTGTCCCGACCTCCCAAGACAAGCTCCGCTGAAGTCAGGACTCACACAGCGGGGGAGTATTGACCTGGGAATTTGCCCTGACCTCCCAAGACAAGCTCTGCTTAAGTCAGGACTCACACAGTGGGAGAGTATTGAACCCATACCAAATGCTGATTAGACAACTTGAGGTCCAACCTCAGCGGGGGAGTATTGAACCCACACCAAGTGCTGATTAGACAACTTGAGGTCCAACCTCCTAACCAACTGTGTTTCGCCCAGGAGATTGGCCCGGGGGGAGGGAATTGAACATGTGACCTTCGAGTTTAAACCCCAAGCCTTAACCACAATCCCACCCACTCCTGGGTTGACCGTTGTTATTTTATTATTACATTTTAGATTAATGTAAAAGTTAATAAAGAATTACTTTTAGGTAAACTTAGAATTTTGAATGATTTTACTTTAATTGTATTGTTAAGTCGTAGATAGTAAATGAGATTGATGATCTAGTTTAGGATTTTGAAAGATGTGTTTGTGTTAGTTTATGATTTGATTTAAAAGTTTAGGATTTTGAATGATTTATTTGTGTTAAGAATTGATTTTGTTATGTTTTAAATTTTATAAATTTTAATTCATTAATTATTAATGTTGGAGCATTTTATAAAATGAGGAGAAAATAGTCCAAAATAAATATTGACAAAATGGGGAGAAAAAAAAAAGGCTCAAAAATAAATTTTTAAAGAAAAAAATCCACTCAGCAAAACCGCCCGCAACCACATGCACATCCGTGAACCCTATCCTCACAAACCTCAACTCGCATTGTAAGCGGTTGCGGGTTGAATTTTTCCCAAACCGCATACATGCAACCGGTCCAAACCGATCCAAAAACCGTTCAAAACCAAACCACAACCACCCTTAAGTACAAGTTTAAGTATCCAATACAGACGCACCATCTTCTTAAAAGTATTCATACATGGGCACCCAAAATCATCCACAATATCAACCCCATGGCCCCATGATCTCAACCACAGAAAATTTACAAAACTCGTAAAATCTTTTGAAATATGAGAGCAAGATGTTGAGCTTTCCTCTATTTTTTTGAAAGAATTCTTTTGATCCATTCTTATGTTTTAAAGTTGGTTGGGAACAGGACTGAACCTATAATCAGTCCGGACAATTAGGTGTGCACGTCTTTATCCACAATGCTCCCTCTTTAAAGAATTTGTTTCAGAATCCCCCAGTGAACAGTACACATCAGCTTAATTTGATTATTGCTAGCAATTGACACTTGAGCAAGTGCCTGGCATGGCAGTGTGGGAAACCACTTAATGTGTTATTTGAAAATAAAATAAAGGGGAAATTACAGATCAGTTGTAAGATAAATAAAATAAAATAAAATACTTATAAAGTCATGACATAGTTTATCACTTCAATTATTAAAGTAGACAAGTTTTACAATTAATTTGAAATTTATTTTGGAAACATGTGCTGAATTACAATTTCTCCTAAAATAAACAAGCAGGTTTATTTTTTTAGTCCATTTGGTCCCCACCAAAGATGACCCTTACCCTTCAATGGGGAATTTTCAAGTTTCAGCCCATGCCCTTCCATAACCAAGATGTCACTACAAATTCCAGAGAGAATTACAAAGGAGCGGAACCATTCTACCAGAACTCCTCAACTTTAAAGCAGATAACTGTACATCCATTTAGAGTAATCCAGGAGACCATAGATTCGAGTCCTAATATTTTACTTCATCCAATTTATGAGGCTAGCGAGCACACACATCTTAAGTATACACTCCTGGGTGGGTCTAAAGGACCATACCTAAGATCGGTTCTTGGTTATCAACATATATGCATATTAGAGTATGCCCGTACTTTCAAGCACACTGTAAATAATATTAGAATTAAAATATAATTATAATTCCAACACTGTTTAAATTTTTTTTAATCTGATAAAATTACAAATTTATTATAAAATTTTGGAATTCTCAAAAAATTCCTAGTGGACATGTAGGATAAATTCAAAAACAATCTTATTTTCTTATATAGATATTAAAGATTCATATGAGGTTTAAATTTACGAAGTCTATCAAGTATTTAATATATTTAAAAATAATAATTAATTGTTCAAATTCATTTAATTTGTGGACTAAAAAATTCATTAATATAATCTCCATTACACACAATAAAATCTGGCTCCTAATTTTGGGATCGCAGAATTTTTCATATAATATGAATAAAAATAAGTGGACAAAAAGAACAAAATAAAAAAAAATAAACAAATAGAGAAAAAAATAAAAATGAGAGAAAATAAAAAAAATAAAAAGAAAAGAGAAAAAAATGTGAGATTATAAGATCATAGAAGGATGGGATAGAAAAGGAAAAAGTAAGAGAGAGAAACGGAAAATTAAAAATTTACATGTAAGATATTTTTTAAAAAATATATCTCAGTCATTGTTTTATAATTTGAATAGATCTGAGCCGTCCAAATATCAAATGTATGTAGAATAAATTCAAAAACTATCCTATTTTATTATATAGATATATACAAAGTAAAAATAAAAAGAAACACATATAGAAGCACTTATCTATTGACGAAGAGTAATGCTATTAAACAATAGCTCCAATATTTATACCGACCATGATACACCAATAACTTCACCTCTTAAATTAAATTGTAGTGACTGCTATCTTCCATTAAAGTCAAAGACACTAGGATCTTAATAAATTTTTTCATGAGGTCAATTTAGGAAATGTCAAGGGGCTTGAACTGACGTGTCAGCCCATGCAAACTGCCACATGCTCAGGTGTATTTCTCGCTTCAAAAGGCCAAGGTACATTTTTCCAGCTAAGATGGAAAGCAAACAAATTAATTTTCTACCGTAGACTAAGACAACAGGACCTCCTTTTCAGGCTATGGACATGTCTTTGGGCACCACAATGATATAGGATACCCTCCCCAATGACCATAAGCCCCAAGGGCCCAAAAATTGACCCTTTGGCATATTCTAATCTACCCAACAAATTTATATGGTAGACCCATATGTACAAGTACTTCTAGGTAAGGTGCAAGATTTATCATGCATGTAGTGGGTGTATATAGAAATTAAATGGATGTACTTCTAGGGATGTTTTCGCAAATGACTACAAAGCCCTCATTCTTTTCTAAGAATCAGTGTCGGTAGGCCGACAAGGTGGGTTTCTTCCCTACATCATCCCTCAAAATTTCTGATTAACAATTACAGCAACAGAAAATTCTAATGTACACATTCTTTCATGCTGCGTTTGGTTGGGAGATTTAGAGAGAAATTTAAAAAAGAAAAGAGAAAAGATATGTAAAACTAGATGAAATAGAAATATATTTTATTAACATTTTAACTACCTTTTTCATTTCTCTTTTCAAATCCCTATTTAAATCCTCCAACCAAACACAACATAAAGGGGTGTACTATATGCACCTCTAGTTATGTTATTTTATTTTTTAATTATGATATTATTTTAGTTATGCCTCATGTTGTATTTAGTTACGATAATTTTTTTTTAAATTATGACTCAAAAAATATTAAGTTATACTATTTTTTTTTTTAATTATAAGGTGTATATAATACACATCATAGTGTTTTCCTACAACAACAACCTGCTGTCACTGAGTTTCAACTAAAAAATGACAACACAAGCCCACGGGTACAAGCAGACAATACCAACATCCTGTGATTATGATTCATGAAATCCATATATTCAAAAGTATATAAAGAGATTACATAAAGAAAAATAAAAAGATATCGGTTACATGAGTTGTTACAATTATAAAAATTGAGCTGGGGCCAATTTGATATGAGCAAAGCTTAAGTTAGATGTGATGAGTGATAAAGATCATGTAATGTGACAATACCAATCAATGCACGGAACTATATAGAAACAGGATTAAAACAAAAGCATACCATTTTTTTGTTTTTTTGTATTTTTCTGTTGAGAATTGTCTAGGTGGATCCAGGGGTGGGAGCTTGCTTGAATGCAACAGTGGGAGCTATTCTGCAACTCCTCCTCTGATGCTCCAGCACAAGCTCTCCAGCAAACCAATCAAGTTTATCGAAATTGCTCTGTTCTGCAATTCGCTTACCACCAAAGAGCACAGATTCAACATTCTTCTGCTTCAGCATTTCGTCGGCTATTCCCATGAGCATCTTTACGTTGCCGGAGCTGGGGTCTGAGTCAACATTAGGCCCGCAACGTCCCAAGGTGGATCCATTTGCCTGTCATGCAAAACCGGAGACAAAAAATGTACTTAGAGGACACACGAGCCATCCAATTAGCCACTTAAAAGCAGTTCCTATTAAATTGATATGCTACAGTAGTGTTAAAGGCTCAACAAACCAAGTCGATTTAGAAGCCCTGGGGAATCATAACTCAATCAACTCAAAACAATTAAAAGAAATTGTAACGATATACCACTGCGCACCACAAAAAACTAAAGCCTAGGAGAGTTGTCAAAATTGCACGGTATTGCCATTGGTGAATTCACTTAGTTCTTGAGAAATAGGCTGAAAAAGATATGGCTTAAAACTAACTTCAAATAAAAAATTCAGGTAAATTACTCCATGAAACTTTGATAAAAATTATCCTTCTCCTTTACCATTAAGAGGTTGTCATTTTCCAATATTATACTTCATCCTATTCTTTGCTAGTTTTCCCTCTGTAGTGAGATTTCTACATGGTAATTTTATTTATTTGTTATTCTAAGGCCTCATTTAGGAACATATTATTTTAATAATTTTTTAACTTTTTACAAAAAAATATGCAGAAAAGTAAAGAAAGTGATGTGACAATTTATAGTGATTTTTTAACTAAACTATATAGTTGACAAACGAGACTTATTATTTTATAAATTGGAGGGGACCAAGTGTGTGGGTCTGAACATTTGGCAATGTTTGGTGTGAAAATCTCTCTGCCTCAAGTTCTTTTACTACATTGGAAATAATGCATCCAGCATATAGAGATGACAAGGCTAATAAAATCTCTGAAATGCTATGAGAGAGAAACTGCCCTTTTATTAGGTTAAGTGGAAAAGGGTGGACCATATCAAAAAATGGTAGAAATCCCCCTACCTTTTTTCACAAGTTTAGTTGCCTAACATAAGGTAGTGAAAGAATAGCAAAGCCAGAAACCAGAGTTGCCTTTCCCTTTTGATGGTTATATATAAACATCCAACCGGAGTTCTAAAATCAGTATCATCAAGCCTTCCAGTTTAGTAAATCTGTTTTATGGGTATTTCAGCTGTTAGAAAATGTAAGCCCCAATTTTCCAAGCTTGACTATACATAGAACACATCATATTCATTTCAAAAAAAAAAAAAAAAATCTCTGAAAACTACAATCAACATACATACATACAAAAATAAAAACAAAAAACATGGTCTGATTTGACCATTTTAATAACATTAAAAAAGAAAAGAATTTCTAACACAGATCAAGTTGTTAGATTCTTGACATAATGGATTTTATCCCACGTTCATCTATCACTTTACTTCGTTCAATCAAGCTTTTAACATAGTTCCTTAGCAAAACAACAATACTTCACAAATTAAAAACTAATGGTGAAAAGTCAAAGGGATAATTTTTTTTTTTTTTTAGTATTATCATGCAAACTTATAAAGAGGGTAGTTAGGTTTAACAAACTTACGCAACCCGTGTAAACACAAAAAACAAGAACAATTTTGTTCATGTTTGTCACTTTCTGAAATGACTCTTTCACCAGAGTCCATTACTCTAGACGACTAGTCATTAAAATAATACTTAATTAGAAAAATGTCAATTTCTAATTATTATGGTGAACCCCAATCACAAAATTAATATAAAAAAAAATGGATAGTTCACATCCAAACAGAGGTAGACAAAATAGGAATCATAAAAACATAAAAAATTAGATTAGTAATTTGTAATTTGCAAACACCACATGAATCATGAGATTGTTAATCCAATGTCATGGTATTACTCATTTACACCGTACCAAATCAGGCAAAAAATCAAATTTTGCAGGAAGTAGTTTAGGTGGAACAACAGGAGTGGTCATAAGTCCCAAACAAACCAAAATTGGTTGGTTGAGTACCCAATGCATCACGAGGAACGCCATTACTCTTAGGTCATGTTTGTTTGGGTGGACATGAGCTTGGGATTGGACTAATAGTCCAATAAAATTACTAATCCAATGTTTGATTAAACAATTAAAGTACGGACTAATTATTTTAAACTTGACTATTAGTTAAGATAGGATACATAATCCAATGAATTTGTACCCCTAGAACTATTAGTCATGGAAATGCTAATCCAATCCGCCCAAACAAACATGGCCTTATTGGCTTAGCCTACCTGCCTGCGTACTTTTCCAGTCATCATCTTCTAGTGGTAGTGCGTGTCTGCCCAACACCCACCCCACAAAAAAACTCCTGAACCTAATAACCCCTCTGCCAATCGATTGGAGATTAAAAAAAAAAAAAAAAAGAAAGAAGATCCTTTAGAGTTTTTTTTTTCCTAAAGTGATGTGTTGTATGGTTGAGATTTAATGACAAGTCACATCAATTTTTTAGCATTAAATCTCACCCATACAACACACCACTTTAAGAAATTTAAAAAAAAAAACTCTAGCACTATGTTTGGTAATTTAGGAGAGAAAAGAAAAGAAATGATTACTTAAGTAATAAGAGAAAAGAAAAGAAAAGAAATGATTATGATTTCTCTCATTTTTGTTTGGATAAAGAAGAAATAAAAGAAATGAAATGATTGTGATTTCTCTCATTCTTGTTTGGTTAGGTTTCATTAAGAGAAAAGAAAAGAAATTATTTTATGTTATATTACCAAAATAACCTTTTTATATTTTCAATCATTTTATTTCTTTTATTTTTATAGGGACAAAATAGGTATTATGAAAATAGTAGTTTCATTTCTCTCCCAATCTCTCCACTTTTGGGAAAATTGAAAATGAGCCTCATAAGAGAAATGAGTTTCTCTCCATTTCTTCCCATTTCTTCCCATTTCTCTCTACTTAGATTATCCAAACAAATAAGAGAAATGCATATCATTCCATTTCTTTTCTCTTCTCTTCAAATCACTCAATCCAAACATAGTGTAGAAGATCCTTGGTGCTCCAGTTCGCCCTACCACCAATGCAAAAAAGACAAAAACTCTCCTCAATTCGTCTTTAGCAGGCACCAGCCTGGCTACCGCTGTCTCATGCACTCCAAACCAAAGTGGCAAAACAAAACCCAAACGTCGTCCCCAATGGAAATAAAGCCACTACTCATAAATGTATCATGTTACCTATATGATACAATAATGTTAAGAGACTATAAGAGAATGACCAAAAAAATTTCATAAATGTCCGAGATATTTGTTAGAATTTTTGATCAATCAGTAGAGTGTCTGGCATTTCTCCATATGATACGATAGTATGATATATCTATTTATTAAATGTATTCGGCGCATTTTAGAGGAAGGGGCGTACGTACCTGGATGCGGACGTAGTTACTGCTACGGCTTTGACCGAACGCCATCGACACGGCGTGGTCCACCAAGTCCGCTGAGCCGTCGCTGGAGATACGAGCCATGGGTCGAGCCCAGTCCTTGGCCTTCCAGCGCTTGACTTGCTCGTAGTCGTAGCTTCCTTCAAGTAGCTGACCGGTTCCTAGTGAAAGTACCAAAATGTCCTCCACTCCTCGCACGAACGGGAACTCCTGCTTGTTGTGTAGCACGTGCGTGATTGCCGCCGCCGTTGGGTTGCTCATCGCCAATCCCCCGTCGACCGCTAAGCACAGGGTCTGCCCATCCACCGAACTCATCGAAACCGGTTCAAACACTGCCGGTTCAGCCGATGTAGCCCGGCAAACCTCCCAGAGCCGGAAGTCGAAGCTGTCTGTTTCCAAAGCATCGGCTCGCGAGAACACAAAGGAAGCCGAGCTAGAGAGATCGTAACAGGGTATCAGAACCGGCTTCAATGTGTCTTTCAACGTCAAACTCCTTCCGCTGTCTATAAACACCTCTTTCATCGATTTTTCCAGACCGGCCGTCGATGAACCGGTGGCGCTGCCTGAACGGCTGCGTAAAATTTTCTTGATAATTTTCCCACCGCCGGAACCTGAACCGGAGGATGAACGGTAAAACTTCTTTCCTTGCGTAGCCAGAAACTTCCACGTGTCCTCCGCTTGGAAAATCGGACGGCTGTGGTCTTTGGTGCCGAAGAGCATCGCCGTGAAAATTCCTCCGACGCCGGCGCCGGCTGCGACGTCGAAGTAATCGGCGATTCTGGCATCTGGATTCCCCGATTTTGTCCTCAGAGCATTTTCGAGGTAGGCTAGGGCTTTTCCTGATAGAATGCTTCGCATTCCACCACCGTCAATGCTGAGTATGCAGATTTTGCCCCTCTGGTTCTTGATTGATTGGACTCCGTTATCGGTTGTCGTCGGAGTCGATAGTCCAGACTTCGGTTCCGTCTCCGGAGGAATCGGCTTCGGAATCCACAGCTTCTGGTCGTCGTAGCCGAAGAGGAATTTGCTTTCGAGGATTGAGAAAATCTCGTAGCTGAGCTTATCGGTGTCGATGCTCGGCTCTTGCATTTCGGATTGGTTACAAGCCATTTCTCAGCACAATCTTCTTCAACAAAAGTGCTTAAGGATTTTCCGAAGCGTTTTCGTATGGTCCTCCTTCCTTCAATGCATGAGGCTTTAATGGCTAATAATGCTTTTGCATTAATTTCAGATACAAATAGCTTTCTTCATCAAGTGATTGTAAAGATTTTGTCCTAATCTTTCTTTATACAATCTATTGATTGTTTTCACCAGATATATACACCACCACCCTATACATACATATATACTTGTTGTCCCTATGGGGAATATATCTATATTACTCAATTTGGTATTAAAAAAAAAGAAAAGAAAAAAAGCTTTACCTCGAAACTACTCCTGTCGATTAAATTTCGAGCAGAAATTCAGAGTGCCTTCATTTGAAGACGATGATGTTAAACAAACTCATCATCACTCCCATTTCACAACCACAAAATCAAGCAAATTTGTGCCCTCAATCTCAACAAAACAAAACTCCAATCATTACCCATCTAAAACAAACAAGAAGAGAAAATGATTAAATCCTCAGCTTTCTCTCTCTAAGTTTCTCTCTCTCTCTCTCTCTCTGTGGATATGCAGAGAGGGCGCCAAGGATATAACATAAACAAAACAAGGCAGACGAGGAGGTAGGCATGTCTGTTTTTAGCTTTATAAAATATTAAAATGTGGATTAAACACAAATATCCTACACAAATATAAATAAATCAAAGGATAAATTATTAATATGTTTTAATAGTTGGAATTAATTTTTATTAAATTTTATTAAAAATAAATCTTAGTAAAATTATTGTTTAAAATAATTTTTTTGTAACGATTTTTTGCATGTTTCTAAAATTAATAATTAGTACTTTTTTTTGTCACGATTTTTATAAATTATCGTTAAAACTTATAATTAGTAATTTTTTTTGCGACAAATTTTTTAAACTGTCGCTGAAAGTTAAAACTTAAATTTCGTTTGTTCTAGATTTTTGGTTAAAAAATACAAAAGACAAAATTGATTACATAAGCTAATAAAACAAAAATGTCATATTCAAACCATAATCATTATATTTTTTCTCTCACAAAAATTAAAAAAATAAAAATAAAAAAACTAAACCAAACAAAACAAAGCTAAAAAAGTCCCAGCACAGAAAAATCAGCCAAAAAAGTGAATGCCAAACGAAGAGTTATGTCTGGCAATAGATTTTTGGCTGAAAAAAATACAAAAGACAAAGTTGACTCCATAAACTAATAAGCCAAATGTCACATCCAAATTATAATCGTTACACTTTTCTCTCACAAAAGTCAAAAAAAATCAAAAATCAAAATCAAACAATGCTAAAAAAACTAGGCCAAAATAACCAAAAAGTCAAAAAATCAGACTATTTTAACTCTTCTCAAACGAAGGCTATGCCTATTTTGGGAAGTGGGTTAAAAGCCATTTTCTAACTTTTAACACACTTCCCTCTCTCACAAAAAAATCAAAAAATAGCTTTTAACCATTTTTTTAAGGGCAAATTACAATACCCCTCAAGATTTGACTAAAATACGAATTCCCCTTGAAGTTTGGGAAATTACAAATTGCCCTCTGAGATTTATATTTGCATAACAAATGAGGGGCAATTTGTTATGCAAATATAAATCTCATGGGACAATTTGTTATGAAAATATAAACTTCAGGGAACGTGATGTAATTTCTCAAACCTCAAGGAGAATCCATATTTTAGTCAAACTCTACTTTTTAAAAGTATCACTAAAATTTATAATTAACAACATTTTTTGTGACAAAATTTTTAAACAGTTACTAAAATTCAATAATTTATTACATTTTTTAATAAATTTTGATAAAAAAAATTATTATTTTTTATAAAATATATTAAATAATAAATCTATCTATTAAAATTTACACTTAAATACTCTAAATAAAGGAAGTGGATCGGATGGTGGAGAGGGTTTGACAGTAGGGGTAATCGGAAAGTGTAGATAGATTGGTTGGTGATGAGGTGTGTGAAGATGTGATTGTCCGTGATCAACGGTGTTTATGCGAATTTTTGTCTTCGCGGGCTTTTTTTGTTGTTGAACGTGCGAGGCGCGGTGGAGGCCTCTAGGGGCCCAGTCCCAAACATCGTCGGCGAAATCATGGGGAAGCACTAAGTGCGTACGTTTACCCTCGGAAAAACCTAAAAACCCTTTAAAAAAAAATTGTAAAACTTCTTAAAACATGTTTCCTAATTTTACACAATGGCTAATTATTTCATATTTCATTGATTTAAAAATTAATCATTTAAATACGTTTTAAGATTCTCTAACACTTCTTTTTATAAGAAGATTAGGAATTCAGAATTGCTATCTAGATTTTTTATATTGTAAAATAAAAATTAAATGATGTATAATTGTAGAATCGATACGTAAAATACTCGATCATATAGCGATATTTTTTAATAATTTTTTAATAAAATTTCTAGATTTTTGGTATTATGTATTTTTTTTTATTCTCTTTGGTTTTCCCTCGAGTTCACAAAGATTTTGTGATAATTGTATTCTAGATATGAATTTTACTGTTTAAACTAATAAAAATAAAGTTTGAATACCACGTAATTATAAACGAATACAAAAATTTTGTATACAATGATGTGAATAAATATGGACATTTTACTTTTAAATAAAACCTCTATAGAGATGATTTTTATTCATAATAATAATATTGTTATATCATTGTTGTGATATTTTTTTATATGAATTCTTTTGTATGACTACAAATTTTCTAAAGATTTTGTTATATAAAATAATTTCATATAATGTATAAAAATACGCATAATAAAAAATATATAATTAATTTAAATTTTATTAATCAGTAATGCCTTAGATACTCATTAATCAAACCTTTTTTCTAATATAATTATGTCGTAATTTTAAATGTATCATGCTATAATTGTAAGAATTTAAATCCTCTCAAATTGAACATCCAACTTAGTGGGTCGATAATTATAATTTTAAGAATAATTTTTTTAATATAAATATAATTCAATTATATAATTACAGATATTCGATCATGTAAATTTTTTACATAAACATCTTAATCAATAAATTTTTAAAAATAAACGATTTAAATTACTGAAATCAACCGAAATTGATCCATGTCAAACCTAAACTGTTTTCTCAAATATCTCTCAGGGAGAGAATCCAAACCTCAATTGTAAACTAGGCATAATTTTAAAGAGTAACGCTAGATATCCCAAATAATTTATTAAATATTTTATCAAATTTTTCACACGAATATGAAACCTACACACATGTGAGTTTGTGTGGGTCTCACACTGTAAGAGGTTTGGTAAAATATTTAGTAGATTATTTGAGATACCTAGTATTTTCTAATCTTAAATTCGGACAGGCAGTTTCACCCCTAAAATAAAAGCACCTCATCTATAAGGAAAATGTTATAAGTCATAAATTTTTTGTTAAATAAATAATTAAATATTTTACATAAGTATGAGATTTACAAAAATATAAATTTCATATTTATATAAAATATTTAATTATTTATTTAATAAAAAATTTCATATCCTAACATTAGTCATATTAATTGTGTTTGGTTACATAGGGTGGACTAAGACTGATAGCTTTAATTAAGGGTTGAGGGCAGGGTCCACATTTGTTAGTGAGCAATATTTCATCTACCTATAGAGCACATAGGAGGAGCTGACGAGGATCATGAGTCAAGTGTAGGTCATTCTTTTCTTTTTTCTTGGTACATCGGAAATGAAGGGGTAGGTCATTCACAAATTAGGATTGGTGTTGTGTTTTATAGATATATCACTGTATTGTTACGTTTTTTGAATTTATTTTAATAATTTAAATTATTTATAGTATAAAATATATTAAGTTTAAATTAATTAAACATGTATAAAAAAATAAATATTTAATATAATTTTAATAATTTTTTTAAATTATTATTCGACTTGATCATAAAATTATACTTATCTAATTAATTTTATTTTTTATATAAATAATATATCAAATAAATATTATAATTTAAATTATCAAAATATAATCCGGATAAATCTTCCGAAATGCGAAAACAAGGGTATTGTCACAACACCGGATCTGGTCAAGAGAGAGACAGAGAGACAGAGCGCGTAAAAAGAATGGATATGTCTCTTGGCGTCTCAAGTCAATAGTTGAAGACTTCGGTGGAGAATGTAAACAATTTATTGTTGACTGTATGTACTAAACGGTCGATTAATTTGTTTGTCATAGTTGGTTTATTTATTTTAGTTTTTTTTAATATATATTTTTATTTTAAAATTTTGGATTAAATTTTTTTTGGGTACTTTTTAAACTTGTTTAAAAGATTTTTAAAATGAATTTATAAAAATATATTTTTTTTGAAAAAAAGTCCATGACAAAACTTAAAAAATAAAAAGCTTAGCTTAAAGTTGAAAAAAAAAAAAAAATCATCAAATACAAAGATAAACTAATAAACTAAAAAACTTAAATAATTTGCAGTAAAAGAAAGATACGCAACTATCTTTTGATGTGATATAATATGCTTGGAGTTTTTTTTGAAAACATAATTAAAAGTTGATTTTTTTTTTTTTAAAAACGTGTAAAAATGTAAGAGATGATGTAAATTAGAATAAATTAAAAGTTAACTTTTGATTTTTAACTGACTTCTCAAAACAAGCCTTAGTTTAGTTGGGAAGAAAATATTTTCTCCATATTTTTTGCAATGAAAAATAAAAAGTAAAAAAGAAATATTTTGTATAATCATCAAAAAAATGAGCTTATTTTTGTAAAAAATTATTTTTCAGATTAAAATCTTATTAATGTGATCTTCTTTATGGCTAATGCTAATAAATTGTCCATGACTCAAAAAAAAAAAAAAAAAAAAATTGCTAACAATTGTCCTTGCAACACTTCATAAGATGCATTTAACAGTGTATTAATTTATGAAAAATGATTTATCTAGGCAATTGCTCCCCCCCTCTCCCAAACCCTTTAAAATGATGTGGCAAGCCAAATTTGAAGAGTTCACCGCCATTCCAAAAATTTTTCAAATAGTTCTGATGAGTAGCTCGAAACTTGGCTACCTCAAATGGCTCGAATATGCAAAATGCCGTCATTTTGATTTTTTTTTTTTTTTTTTCCTTCTTCATCTTCCTTCCTTCCTTCCTTTCTCTTCTCTTTTCTCTCAACATTTGAGAATCTCACTCTAACAAACAAAATCAAAACCTCCTTCATCTTTTTCTTCCTCTATTTTCTCTCTCTAAAAATTACCAAACCCACCACAAAATTGAAGCAAACCCACTCTTTCTCTAAAAACTATCAAACCCACCACAAAATTGAAGCTTTTCTTCAGCTTTCTCTTCTTCTTCTTCTTCCTCTTTCACCAACATAATTTCTTCAACCCATCACATGAAGAGAGAAAGAGAGATCATATGAACGCAACATGGAAGCAAACCCACTTTCTCTCTCTAAAAACTATCAAACCCACCACAAAATTGAAGCTTTTCTTCAGCTTCCTCTTCTTCTTCCTCTTTCACCAACATAATTTCTTCAACCCATCACATGAAGAGAGAAAGAGAAAGAGAAAGAGAGATCATATAAACCCAAAATAGAGAGAATCAAAATTCAATTTTGATCAGTCTTTGTTTTCACTCTCGTCATGAAAGTTTCTTGGCCGCAATCTCTCTCTTCGCATATAGTTGTATACCCATCAAACTTGTGCTATGAATCTGAACAAAAAAAAAAAAAAAAATTTCATACCCAATCTCTCTCTTGACATATAATTGTATATGCATTAAGCTTTGTTCCTTGTGCTATGAATCTAAAAAAAAAAACATCTTATTCATTTATCCTTCGAATTCAAATCCAAACCCAAAACTCCTTTGTCTTCTTCTTCTCTCTATCATCATTCATACACATAAATAGCTATATATATATAAAGAGAGAGAGAGAGAGAGAGAGAGAGAGAAGATGAGGGCTCCGGCAGCTTTAGCATTGGAAAGGAAGCTACCAGTTTGAGAAGAGAGAAAGAGGGTTTGGCGTTTGAGAGGAAGAAATGAAAACAGATCGATTTCAGGTACTTTGGGTCTGATAAAGAGTGTCTGTGCGCTTGAATCCAAAATGAAGAGAGAGGGTGCCAACACATTCGGGCCATTTGGGGGTTACAATTTTGAGCTACAAATCATTTTTCTTTCTCAAAATTTTCCTTACATGTATTTGTCCTCCTACTTCATTAAGGGATTATGGGAAAAGAAATTGTATGAATATAACACGATTGTAAATAAAAAAACCTTAAAAATTCTTAAAACATGTTTGCTAATTTTACACAATGGTGAATTATTTTGTAATCAATTGATTTAAAAATTAATCATTTAAATATGTTTTAAGATTCTCTAACATTTCTTTTTACAAGATGATTAGGAATTCGGGAGTGTTATCTAGACTTTTGAAGCATGTGATTGTTAGAATGGTTGAAAGAAAAGGAAACTGTATATCTGTGTATATTGAATTAATTGAATACAATAGGAGAGCTTGTATTTATAGGCTGAACACAAACTTAGATAAGTATAAAAGGAGATAGAGATAGAGAGAGATAAAGATACATGGAGATAGAGATAGAGGTATATTTAAATCTAATATATACATTAACAACCTCCCTCAAACTAAAAGTGAGTAAGTATCAACCAACTTGAGTTTGGAAACTAGATCACTGAAACGACTAAGGGGATGAGCCTTGGTGAAAATATCAACAGGTTGATCAGTAGAAGAAATAGGAAGAAGATGAACAGTGCAATGTGTAACATGCTGTTGAATGAAATGACAATCAATCTCAATATGTTTGGTGCAATCATGGAAGACATCATTGTGAGCAATTTGAATGACACTCTAATTGTTACAATAGAGAGAGATGGCACCAAGAGAAGAAACACACATATCAGCAAGAAGCTAGCGACGCCATAAAGTTCCTGAGTAGTGTCAGTAAGAGCACGATACTCAGCCTCAGTACTAGAATAAGTAACAAGAGTTTGCTTCTTATTACGCCAGGGAATAAGAGAGTCACCCAAGAAGAAAAAGAATCCTGTAGTAAAACAGCGATCAGTAGGATCCCCTGCCCAATCAGTATCAGAAAATGTGTGTAACTGTAGAGATGAGTGTGCGGAGTAGTGAAGACCATGAAACATAGTTCCTTTGAGATAGCGCAAAATACGAACCAGAGCATCATAGTACGGAGAGCGAGGAGCAGCCATGAAACAGAAGATAGGGATCTGTAAAGAATGGTGTAGTGAGAGGAGTGGACAAATGAAACTTAGATATAAAGGAGAACATTTTGTGTTCCCAGCTCAAGTCTTGAATCCTGGCTTATCTTTTCTCCTGCTCATTGCTCGTACACAATGGCATTATAGTATCGCTCTTTCTATTCCACAACACTGTTTCGTCATCATTTTTGACCAAAAATTTATAAATTTTTCATCAAAGTGCTCGAAATTGTGCCCTGGTTCCAACGCCACCAGGCCAGTCGCCAAACTCCTCCGCACGAGCCTTCATACATCTATTTTCTCCTTAGTGCGTCCAGCCTTCCGCCTTCACTCTCACACGCACCAATACGTGCCCTTCGTGCACCTGCGTGCGCCATTCTGCTATCGTGCACCCGCATGCGCCGTGCTATTACCGTGCACTTGCGTGCGCCGTCCTATTACCGTGCACCCGCGTACGCCATTTTCTGTTACTATGAGTTGCGTGCCGTCTTTACTATCCTACGTCGCGCTTTCATTCTGCTAACGTACGCCGCGCCATTTTGTTGACGTCATCCACACCCTGCTGACATCATCTATGGCCCTTTTCTTTACTTTGCTTATTTTTGGTGATTTCGCCCATTTCCTGGCTATTTTCGATGTTTTGGATTCACTGGTGCACTCTGTTTTATCCAGTTCTACTCCGCCATCACTAGTTCTCCTTTGTGATTCATTATTTAATCACCTCATGGCTCGTTCAGATAGTTATCCTTAGCACGGTCGCTATTTTGGAGCTTCCACAATATACAGCCGAGATTAGTCTTCAGTACATTTTGCATCTACTACAGTTGCCTCTAGTTCTTCATCCGTTGTTGCCCCATCACTACCCTACATTCTTCAGGACATTAAAACTATTGTCAAAAAGGTTATTTCTACCCCTGGTACACCCTCTACTCACCTCTCAGTTACTCTAAGTACCTTTTCTTAGTATTTTGATTCCGCATGTTGCAACCATATTACCTCTAATCCTACACTGTTTTCTTCCACTACATGTCCTTGTAATTTACCTAGCATTCATACTGCTGATGGTTCTCAAATGCATGTTAATCGTGTCGGTCATATTTCTACCTTTAATGTCTCTTTCCCTCACACTTATCTAATCTCTAATCTTACCCTTAATCTTATCTCTATTGGTCAACTCTGTGATCTTGGCCTCACCGTTCTATTTTCTCCAACTGGTTGTGTTATGCAGGATTCGAAGACGGGACAAACCCTTGGGATAGGTCGTCGACATGGATGTCTATACGAGCTCATCTACCTTCGCATTCCCTCATCTAGTCCTTCCAATGTTGAGACTACTGCTTCTACTACTATTAGTTCTTCTCTTGCTTTATGGCATTCTCAGTTAGGCCATGTGCCTTTTGGTCGTTTACGCTCTCTCGTTTCAAGTGGTCAGTTAGGTGATCTTCCAAATGATAAAGTAGATTGTCTATCTTGTAAACTTGAAAACAGTCTGTCTTGCCATTTACTGCTAGTACCTTTATGTCTCATGCACCTTTTGATCTCATATACTCTAATGTTTGGGGGCCTTCACTTAATACCACTATAGGGGGATCTAAATACTTTGTTATATTTGTCGATGATTTCACTCGTTTTACTTGGTTATTTCTTATGAAATCTCGCTCTGAGTTATACCAAATATACTATGATTTTTCTTACATGGTCAAAACTCAATTTTCCTCTACTATCAAAATTTTTCATGCTGATAATGCTCAGGAATACAAAGAAACTCATTTTTTGAAATTTCTTCATCAAAATGGTACACTTTATGTTAGAATGGTTGAAAGAAAAGGAAAACTGTATATTTATGTATATTTAATTAATTGAATACAATAGGAGAGCCTGTATTTATAGGCTGAACACAAACTTAGATAAGTACGGAAGGAGATAGAAATAGAGGTATATCTAAATCTAATATATATATTAACAGTGATAAAGATTGAATGAGTATATTGTGAAATTCATACATAAAATAAATCTCAATCACACATTGATATTTTTGAATAATTTTTTAATAAAATGTCTAGATTTTCAGGATTACTTTTTTATTTTTATTTTTTATCCTCATTGCTTTTCCCTCAAGTTCACATACATGTTGTGATAATTGCATTCTAGAAATGAATCTTAATGTTTAAACTAATAAAAATAAAGTTTGAATACCACATGTAATCATATACATATAAAAAATTTATACAAAATTTTTGTATACAATGATATAAATAAATATGGACATTTTACTTTTAAATAAAACCCCTATATAGATGAATTTTTTTTCATAATAATAATATTGTTATATTATTATTGTGATATTTTTTATGTGAAATATTTTTTGTATGACTACAATTTTACTGAAGATTTTTTTTATATAAAATAATTGTACATAATTTATAAAAATATGTATAACAAAGAATATATAATTAATTTAAATTTTATTAGTCAATAATGCTCCTAGATACTTATTAATCAAACATCTTTTCTAATATAATTATGTAGAAATTTCAAATATATCATGTAATAATTGTAAGGGCTTAATTTTTTTAAGTTGGACATCTAACTTAGTGTGTCGACAAATATAATTTCAAAATTTTCAGTAATAATTATTTATTTTTTTAATATAAATATGATTCAAATATATAGTTACTAATGTCTAAACTAAATTTTTTATGTAAATATTTTATTTAAGAAATTTTAAAAAAAGAACAATAAGAAAATAGACCCACTAAATTTAACCCATTTTCTCAAATTAACTCCAATGGAACAGAATCCAAACCTTAATTGTAAACAAGGCATCTTGAATTCCGACAAGCAATTACACCCCAAAATAAAAGCAATTCATCTATAATCGTAACCATATTAATTGAGGTGGACTAAGGATTGTTTGGAAAGATTTAAACAAGTGTATTTTTTAATTTTTTTTATTATAAAAAGATGTATAAAAAAATAAAAAAAATGATATGATTTAAAAAGATAAACAAATAAATAAATACAGTTTTGTAGTGTACCCCCAAATAACCCATTAATTGGGGGTCAAGGATAGAGTCCACTTTTGTTTTTGGGCAAGTTTCTTTTTAATTTGGGATCGGATTGGAGAGTACTTTTGAACTCGTAGGGGACCACCACGGTCTTGTTTCAATGATATGAACCCTTAATATGTAGAGTTTATTGGGTACTTTTTCTTTATAAAAAATCATATTGATCGGATATCGATAACTACTTGATCAAATTAGATTTATGTCAACGGTAAATATAATTTTCAAAATAAATTGTTGACAAAAATTTCATCCGATCAAGTAGCTATCGATATCCGATCAACGTGATTTTTTTACAGAAATAAAGTACTCGACGAGCTGTACACATCAAATAGTTATCGAAACGGGACTCATGATAAGTCCTACATGCTTAACAGTACTGTCCAATTTATAAAGTGAATTAGAGACAAACGTAACCCTTTGTTGTTATAGAGCACACAGGAGGAGCTGATGTCGATCGTGGGTCAAGGTTCAAAAATGTTAGAGATTTTAAATTTTTTATCAAATATTTACATAATTATAAACCTCACATTCATGTGAGTGCTCTGTAAAAATTTAATAGAAAATTTTGGTAGGTTGATTTAGTTTTAGAATCATAATTTGAAAATGAAGTTTATTTTTGAGTTTGTGAGTTGTTAAATCATGATTTGAAAGGTAAATTTGTTTGGTTATGAGTTTTGAAAAAAAAAATTAATTGAGTTTTGAATTTTTGAAATGAGTTTTAAAATAAGAAAAGTTGTTTGGTTATGAGTTTGGAAAAGAGTTTTCAAAACTTATAACTCATAACCAAACTCTTTTTAAAATTTAATTAAAAAAACGATTATTGAAAAAAATAATAATTTTTTTATTTAAAAAATTAAAAAGATTCCGAAAATATATTATTTTTTGTTAAAAAAAATATTCAGCTAGTACTTCAAAATTACTTTTGATTGTATATTTGGTTGAAATTTTTTTTTTAATTGTTTTGTTTAAAAACGGTCTAATAAAAAAATAATTTCTATATTTAAAAATGTCAAAAACAAATATAATTTTTTTGTTTTCAAATAACGTGTTGCAATTGCAAAAAAAAAAAAAAATAATAATAATAAAAAAGTACTATTTTAGTCAACCGGCCAGATGACTAGCCGAATGTCCCGGGAGATATTCGGGCGGACGGCCGGATAGATTCAATCCGCAAATTTAAAATTTAAAAACTCTACCCAAACAAACATGTATTGGAATGTATATTCAAATGTGGTCTTCGAATTAATTTTTAAAAACTTAAATCAAACATAACATTCAAATATAAGGATAGAAACTTAAACTAAACAGAGCCTATCTCTAGCACTGGTAGTTGGGAGAGATAGATCAAGGGAAAAAAAAATAAATGTGTCTAGGGAGTATATCTGTGTACACAAACCAAATATAAAATGATACACGACCCTTTCATAAGGAATATGCCCCACATATGTGAGACCGATCCATTCTTTATGAGAGAGTTATATCCCGTTTTATATTTAACTTCTATATTCTTAACCTTATTGGTCTGTTAGTAGGAATGGCAACGGGGCGGGGCGGGGCCGGGGATCACACTCCCCGTCCCCGATCCCCGATGGTAGGAATTTCCCCGTCCCCGGTCCCGATCCCCGACGGGGAGTCTCTCACCACCCCCACCCCCGTCCCCTAACGGGGATCGGGTTTCCCCGACCCCGTAAATTCCCCGACCAAAATTAAAAAAAAAAAAATGCAACAACAATTTGAGCTCAAATAAAATACAACAACAACAACAATCATCTTCAGATCTGTCAACAAAAATAAAATACAACAACAATTTGAGCTCAGATCTGTCAACAAACACATTCAGATCTCTTCAACATATATCTAACATATATATCAACAACAACAACAATCATATCTCTTCATCATCATCAACAGAACTCGGAGCTATACTCAACAGATCTGAGCTCAAATATTTATTCAACACTAGATTTAACATATATAGAACAGATCGAAACAGATCTGAATTAAAAAAAAAAAAAAAATTAGGTGAGTGAGATGGAGGGAAGACGACTGAGGTTGAGGTTGAGCCTCACCGCCGATGCCGTGAGAGGAGGAACAACGGCTGAGGTTGAGGTTAAGCCTCGCCGCCGATGCCGTGAGAGGATGGGCGACGGCGATCGACGGTGATGAGATGAGGGAGCTCCCCGCCATGAGACCACCTGCGTAGAGAGAGGGAGAGAGAGGCTGAGGTTGAGCCTCGTGACGTGAGACCACCTGCGTATGAAGAGAGAGAGAGAGAGAGAGAGAGAGAGAGAGAGAGAGGCTGAAGTTTGAGTGATGAAATGAAATGAAATGAATTAGGTGAGAGGAGAGAGACAGACTAACATATATATATATATATATGGTGAATATTTCGGGGAATATGCGGGGATTTATACGGGGAAATTCGGGGCGGGGCCGGGGTAACCTATCCCCGTCCCCGGCCCGAAAATGATCGGGGATTCAATTTTCAATACCATCACCGGCCCGTGGGGAGTTTTTTTCGGGGAAAAACCGTCCCATTCGGGGTCGGGGGTCGGGTCCCCGTCGGGCCGGTTTCAAATTGTCATCCCTATCTGTTAGCATGATAAGTCTAAAGTTGAAGACTATGTAATTCGGTAGAGAATGTAAACACTTTGGCTGTAAACGGTCGTTCTGATTTGTTTGTCACCACTGGTTTATTTATTTTAATGATTTTTTTTTGGGTACTTTTTAAACTTGTCTAGAAGATTTAAAATTTTTTTTTAAAAGATATTTTTTGGAAAAATGTCCATGACAAACTTAAAAATTAAAAAGTTTGGCTTAAAATTGAAAAAAAAAATATAAAAAATCACCAAATACAAAAATAAACATTTTAATACAAAAATAAATTAAAAATGTAAGTTAACTTATAATTTACAGTTAAAAGAAAGAAATTAGGTTTTGTTTGAGAATTAATTATTTTAATTATTTTATAACTTTTTACGAGAAGACGTGTAAAGAATAAAGAAAATAATGTGATACCTCATAGTGACTTTTTGACCATATTAAAAACTTAACTCTTCAAATGGGTACTGGCTAGCCACTCTTTTGTGTCATTTTTTTTTTCTTATATCTTTTGATATTAACTTTGCAATATCCTTTACGCGACTGTCTGCTGATGAGATTTACGCTTTGCTTAGTTGGGAAGAAAATATTTTCTTCACATTTTTTGATATTTGGTGCAACAAAAAATGAAAGTTAACAAAAAATATTTTTTATGACCATCAAAAAATAAGTCTACTTTGGCGAAAAAAAATTTTCACACTAAAATTTTATTAATGTCACACGCTACCACTATTACCATTTCCACAGTCACAAGCACCATCATTGTCATCACCGTCATTGACGTAATATTGGTGCATTAATTTTAAGAACACAACTAAATATAGAAAATACTCTCTATGATTTTTTTTTCCCACAGAAATAAATAGAGTTTTAGAATGAGTTTTATGTCAGGATGATCCATTCGGTTCAACTTAATTTTAAAATAAATTGTGATTGATATTTTATCTTGTATAATCACATTAAACTAAGTTTTTAAGTTTGTTTATTAACCGAATTTGAATACAATCTTTTGTAGCTCAACTACGCCTTACTTTAGCTCAATTGTTACAATTACATATAAATTATGCTAGCAGTTGACTCGTACTATGTACAAGATAAAATAATTTAGTGCTTAAAATGTATAAATAATTTAATACAATATATTTATTGATTTTATAAAACTTATCAAGGAAAAAAAAAAAAGCTTATTATCTACTAACATCTACTTTTTCTACACAATCACTCAAAAAATATTTAAATTGTGTTTGCATTTGGAATTTGTAGAGAAAAAAAAAAATCGAAGAAGTGAACAAAATGAACTTTTATTTCATACACAAATCTATTTAAATTATCTTTTATACAAATCCAAAAGTTTATACAAGATGATTTTAAAAAAAAAAATAAAAAAAGCAATTGCTTTTGTACAAATTCAAAATTTAAAGGACAATTGATTTCTTTGTAGAATCCATATCAATGAGTGTAACATGAATTCTAAAGAATTGGATATTTTGATGAAGATATTGAAGTTGTATAGTAGTTTCAACTTTTAATGAAATGTTTCAATTTTAAATCTAGCTTAGTTTGGTTATATAGATAATACCGGAAAGTGAAAAAGAGAATAATTATTTTTTATGTATTTTCGTTGGATAGAGACCTCTCGAAAATAATAGAAACTCTGTGTTTGGTTAGGTGTTCCAAACACATTTTCACCCACTCATTTGAGTGTGATATTTGTTTTGAGTTTTCAAATTATAATTCCACATTCACTTTTGAAAACACATTTTCAGGAGGAAAAATTTGTCTAACTCAGTCGTCCTCCAGAACGTCCGGCCAGTTGACTGAAACAATGTTCATTTTTTTTTCACCTGTTATTTTTATATTGTAAATAAAGAATATTTTTGATTTTTTTTAAAATTTTTATATGAGTTTTGATAGAATTTTGGATAATGTATTTGGTTATGAGTTGTAAATTTTTTATTCAAATAATTTTTCTAATTTCAAAAACTTAAAACTCTCTCCAAAACTCTTTTCAAAACTCATAACCAAACAAATTTTTCACACTTAAATCATAATTCTAAAACTCACAAACTCAAAATACAACTCTATTATCAAATTATATTTAGAAAACTCTACCAAACGCTACCTAAAATTTCTTGCACAACTCAAATTAACTTATTATTTAGGCTAATAATTTCTTGCAAAATATAAAGAGAAATAAATTTTTTTTCCCATATTTCTCTCCACAACTCCCTGTTATGCATTGATTATATTTTTTTTTCCCTCATTATTCTCTTACAAAACTTTTCATCTATTTAAATGCATAGGAAATAAATTTTTATTTCATTCTCCTTTCTTTTACTTCACTTTTTATCATTTTCATTTCCTATCATCCCTTTCTTTCTAAACAAACAGAGCTTATTTCTAATAATAGGTGTTCTTAAGCCAATAGTTTTAAATTATTTAAAATTTTGGCCAAAATTTATGATTAAATTGTAACAAATATTTTAACCAGATAGGGTCTCGCTTTGCCCCAGTCTGCCATTGGACAGGACCGTGCTATTGGGCCCGTGGGGGCCCACCACTGGTCCCGTTTTGAAAATCTGAATCGTTCAATGTGTAGAACTCGTCGAGTACTATATGACTGTGAAAAATCACGTTGATCGGATATCGATAGCTACGTGATCAAATCACTTTTGTATAAAAAAAATGGATGGTGAATAAATTAACAGTTGATAAAAAAACTGTTTGATCACATAGCTATCGATATCCGATCAATGTGATTTTGTGTAAACTATAGTGCTCGACGAGTTCTACACATTAAACGGTTCAGATTTTCAAAACGGGATCCGTAGTGAGCTCCCACGAGCCCAACAGTATGGTCTAATATGATGACGAACTGGACCAAAACTAGGTCCTTTTTAATAATAATATAAATCATGATGTCATATCAATTATTAATGTGTAATGTGACTCCAAACTAATATATGTTTAATTATTTATGGTACATTGATAAAGGAGCAAAGGAATTAGACAATAGATTTTTTAACTAATTAAAAATTGAATTTTTTAATTTGAAATTTTGATGCTTTCAAAAGCTCATTGATTAAAATTTTTCAAAAAATCAACAAATTTAGTTTAACTTTGGAGCTTCTAGAACTCTTCTTCTTAGAGATTTCTGTGCATATCTTATAATTTTAGTTTGGATAAATTCTATAAATAGTTCTTATAGTTTATATGATGTGTCAATTTGGTTCCTGTTATTTTAATTTGCTTGATTTTGTCAATTGATTTAACAGATTGTGTCATTTTACTCCAATAAATAACGGTTGTTAAGTTTGGTGGACGGAAAGTCAAACTATGTGTCAATTTGGTTCCTGTAGTTTATACAATGTGTCAATTTGGTTCCTGTCAAAATCGAGCAAATTAAAATAATAGGGATCAAATTGACACATTGTATAAACTACAGGGACTAAATTGATACATCGTGTAGACTTTCCATCCACCAAACTTAACAACCGTTATTTATTGGACAAAAATGACACAATCCGTTAAATTAAGGTTAGAATTGAGTAAATTGAAGTAACATGGATCAAATTGACATATCGTGTAAATTACAGGAACCATTTGCATAATTTACTTTCTTAGTTTTTATTTAATTAAAGAATATACAAATACAATCATAATTGAACAAAACTCAAAACTTTTTTTACCAATAACCAAATAAATGTTTAAATTTAAAGATAGATACAAATAAAAGATTAAAAAAATATCAAGTTCATGCACATGAAGAAGCAATTTTGCACATTAATTCAAATTCTTGCATTTTTTTTTTTAAAATACCTTTTCCATTTGGTTCTTCTTCTTCTTCGTCTTCTTCCCTTTTCTTACTTTTTACATAAGCCTCAACTTCAACTTCTTGCGATGATAACTACAACACTGCCATTGCGCTTTTTTTTTGGGTCCGAAATCTTTGAAAAAGAAAACACTATGAAAATGGAGAAATAATTGAATGATCTTTAAAAAGTGATTCAATATTAATACAAAATAAAAAAATAAAACACAATTGAAAAATGTCAGAGAGGAAAAAAAATCAACTTTTAACTTATTTATGAATTAATTAATGAAAACAAAACTAAAAGACAATATAACCTTTAAAATTTTAGTGACATACCATTTCATAAGTAAATTGTACATGAATAGGTTTTGAGTTTAGGTTTGTTTAAAAAAATATAGAGAAGTATTTATATTGTTGCAACAGAGAGTGTGCACAAGGGTTGTGAGTGTTTTTTTTTTTTTTTTTTTCCCTCACTTTTTTTAGTTTCATTTTGGTGAGAACAATACAACTATTTATGGAAAAGGAAGAAGACCGTGAGAGAAGATTTTTCAAAATAGATATAAGAATAACGATATGAGATTTTTACCATTTTATTTTTTTTTCATTTATCTCTTAGTTATTATTGTTATTTTTTTAAGTTTTTTTAGCAAAGAGATAAGGATTATTTTTTGCCCCCCTCTCTCTCTTCCCTTTTCTTTTTATCTCTTGATTATTATTATTATTATTATTATTATTATTTTGTAAGTTTGTTTTAGAAAGAGATAACGGATAACTACGTGGGATTTTATCATTTTAATTTTTGCTTTTTCTTTTTATCTCTCGGTTATATTTTTTTCCTTTTATTTAATTTTATTTAGCAGAGGGAAAAATGTAGAATGATTGCTTTTATTATATTAAAAAATTAAAAATGAGGTAGAGAGACTCCAAGAAGTGCCACGTAGAAGAGAGAACCTCTGAGATATTAATATTAGAGTTTTGTAGAATTTTAAGAACACACTACATTTACTTATAAATAGATAGACAGATAGATAGATATTAGTGTAATGTCTACTATACTAGTAGTATGTGACATAATTAATTTTTTAATAGTAAAAGGATAATTCAATAGTTTTTAATATACAAAGTTCTTTAAAATAGATTTCTCATACCACAAGGACACAAAATTCAACATTTGAACTATCTCAGTATATATTGATCTACAATGCTCCTTACCATCTGTGTGGGTAAAAATCTGACCACACTGCCCGTTTAGTGATCAGTTGGAGAGCACAGGCAGAATAGATCTTTAGCAACCTGTAACAGAAAAAGCTCCGACGGTGGTTCTTCCACCCGGGGGCACTCCGACGATCAAGTCAGGATATCTCTCAAAGATAATCAAGTGCTAAACTGAATACTCAAAACATAAATTACATACCTTAGACCCACGGGGGTGCCTCTCTTTTATAATATACTCAATCCAAGTCCCACTAGAAGTATGACTTCTATGAACTCCAATTTACTGCTTACTCTGGACTCTATAAGAGATAAAGATAAAACTCCCTAAGAGCTTTATCCTTATCTTGGTTAAGTCCTCTCTTTGCCTTAGGACTCTTGTCCCTTATCTGCTTATCTCGGATTCCGATATCTTCGGGGATAACCTCGGCAACTCCGAGATCATCTCGGCTTTAACTACCAGGACACGTGGCACCTCGGCTGACACGTCGGCGTCACCATGCCACGTGTTGGTATTCAGAAAATACATCCCCACAACTGCCCCCTAGGTTCTATTACCTCGGCATTCTGAGGTGATGGAACCTATTCCGATATTTTGCCACTTCTTTTCTGAGTAATGGTTCAAAAACTGTTTAGCCGAGATAATCCTCTTCCAGCCGACGTGTTCTCTTCGGAGAACAAGGTTTCGATCGTACTTTTCCACGCGCATGAGCTGTCATGCATTTCTAACCGTTCCTTTTCACGTGTTTTGTTTTCATTGGAGCGTATCTGTGACGCGCCTGAAAGCTGTCTGCCATTTGTCTGTGCCGTCTGACGCCTGCGTTGCTCTAGGCGTAATAATTGCCCTAATTTTGCCGCCGTTTCAAATTTTTGACAAAACTCTTTTTTGCCTCTACTTTTCCTTCACTTTTTCATTCTGTCTTCTTGCTCTTTTTCTCTCTGAAAGCTCTTTCTTCTTCGAATCCGCCATTGCTTCGATCTCTCTTCTCGAACTGCTCTTAATCCCTCATTCTTGCGAAGCCTTCTTTGCTGTTGCAACCGGTTTCTGGGTTCGGCTAACATTGCCTCGGCTTCATTTGTCCTGGTAAGACCCTTTCCTTTAATTCTTCTATTCTCTTTATATGCTTTTGTCTGCCTGTTGCCATTACTGATCTTGTTTGAAGCCTTGGATTTATTTGTACCTCGATTTGTGGCTACACCTTGAACTTCTATACTTTTTCACCATTCTTCTTGCCACTGTTCTTGATTTTTTTTTTTAACTTTTGTATCTCTATTGTTTCTGAGAGCTATACCTCTGTTCTTGAATCTGAAACTTCGTCTTTTTTTCTCTGTTTTGTATCTGCCCCAGATCTATGCCTTCGATCTTGACCTTTATAGTTCTTAGGTTTGGGTTTTGTGCGTAGAACCTTTAAATTAGGGAAAACTGAAACAAGCCCTATTAGTCCTTTCCTGGATCTTTGCCGAGGTTCTTGTAATCCTTCTCAAAAAACGCCCATCTTCTGAAATATATTTCTCTTAGCTTAAGCCGACATAATGGGTATGTGGAGGCATAGGGTAAATACCCCAACAAAACTAGAATACTTTAGGCAGGAATTCTCTATCCCAGCCGATGTTCATCTTAAACTAGCTGGGGATAATGATACCATCATGCCCACAGATCATACAATGCCTTTCCCTATAGTAGCTTTTACCGAATGTGGACTTCGGCTTCCACTTCATCCCCTCTTTCGTGAAGTTCCTTATTTCTACAAGCTAAACCCCATGCAACTTACTATCAACTCTTATAGGGTGATTAATGGTATTATAGCCTTAGCTAGGCAAGAGAACCTTAGAATTACCCTGGCCGACCTTCAATACTGCTATACCATGTGCCCTCTTGACTTGAAGGATAGGGGTTTCGTTTATTACCTTAAGCCGAGATCTACTCAGTACAAAATTGTAGCCGACCTCCCAGACTCCAACAAGGGGGCTGGAGATGATTTTCTCATTGCTTCTGGAAATTGGGAATTTGGCCCAGATGAAGATGTCCACCTCTACCCTCTTCCTCGAACAATTATATAGGGCAAGAGTAAGAGCCCTGAGTCAACACTTGTTTTTATTTAAGTTTTTAATATATATATTTTTTTTTGTTTCTGACGTCTGTTTCTTTGTCCTGCAGATCTTCGTCAGCCACCGAAAAATTTTCGTCAATCCTTCTTCCCAGGAATAGATCTGAAAACACTCCTTAACCTTCCAATCCATAAACGAAAAGCCCCACTGTTACTAAACTTCATCCCTACATACAAATCCACTTTACCCGACGTCCCAAGAAAAAGGAAGAAGAGTCTTTCTCCACCCACAGCCACAACCTTAACTGCTTCTACATCCCGAACAGATCAAGAGTCCACATCTGACCCAGCCGATCTTCCATCAACTTCGGCCCCCTACTTAATACCAATTCCTGAACGTAAACGTCGACGAAGGCTTGTAAAGACTGCCGAGATTGTTCGTCCAAGGCCTGTCGTTCAAGACCTTCTCGCCGATCTTCCAACTGACGCCGAAGCCGCACCAACGCAATCAATGCTCCCACCCAAACCAAAGAGAGTTAAAAAGGCTCAGCCTAAGGCCAAGGCTACAGATGCCGAAGCTGAGGATGCTGTGCCTATTTCAAAGCTGGCAGAAAGCAGAAAATCAACCTCTGTTTCCACCAAGAGGTCAGCTGAGGGTCAACCCTCAGGGTCTACACAATCAAAGAGGCCAAGGTCATCGTCCGCGACGACCTCGGCTTCAAAGAAGCCCGACGTCCCCTGGGCCCCTGATCTATCCCTGGAGGATAGGCCCATTATGGCTAGTGAAAGTGCTGACGACATTAACGTTGGTGTCGCCCTCAGCACTGCTCTTCTCTTTCCGAATGACTTGGAGCGAAATGCTAAGCTTAGTGAGTATGAGAATTACGCTTTCATGCTCCAACACTCCGTCCAAGTAAGTATTTCTGTTTGTACTTGTGATTTTTTCTTCCGTTCTTTACTGAGAGTACTGTCTAACACTTCTGTTTTTTCTGCAGGCCATTCAGCATGCCCATTCATTTTCAATGCAATCTTTTGAAAATCGTCAAAGGTTGGTTGATATGAAAAGGGAAGCATCTTCCATGAAGAGAGAGATAAAGTCCCTTGAAGCAAAAATGAAAAAACTGGAGGATCAAGCCGAGGCTGCAACTAAAGTTCAAACTTTAGCTCTTGAGAAGGCCGAATCTGCTGAGGCCGTTAGAAAAGTTGCTGAGGCCGAGAAAAGAGAGGCTGAGGTTCAGAAGGCCCAAGCGGAGAAAGAACTCCAGCAAGCTCTGGCCACCAAAGAGACCGAAATCAAAGAGGCCGATGAAAAGGCCTACGCCCAAGGTATGGCCGACGTCGCAGAAGATTATAAGCTTCAAGTCAGGCAGGCATGCAACAGCGGATTTTCCCTAGGTTGGATGTCCCTGATAAAGAAGCTTGATCTCCCTGTTGACTCGCCCCTTCGGAATGCTGATGCCATCCCTTTGCCATTTCCTCCACCTCCACCTGAAGGTGGATCAGAATCTGATGCTGATGCTGAGGATGAAGATAAAGAGGTCAACGAAGAAGCCTTGGTGAGAAAGCCCAAGGATGCCGTCGAAGCCAAGTCCCCTCCTCCTGCAGAGCAGGTTATGGACTTAACTTTGGATGAGGAGGGTGATGAGGCCAATGAGGCAACCAAGGAAACTGCCACTGGGCATCTATCGTCCAATCTTCTCTTGATAGAAAGAAGTGTTGAGGAATCACTAGCAGAGATTGATGCCGAGATACAAGCGGATAAAGTGGCCGACGAGGTTCCACCAGAATCGTCCGAGGTCCCAGTCCCTGCAGTGGCTAACAGTGAAGAATCTTGAGAAAATTGTCTTTTGTACTTTTTCCTTCTTTTTCTGTACCTTGCACTTTTGTACTCGTTTAATTTTTGGACAATGCAAAACTTCTTCTTATGGCCGACGTGGTTTTTTCAATATGTAATTGCAACTGTTCTTTTCTATGGATGTTTTAATCTTGTGATGTTCTGTTGACTGGTTTCTGCATAGTCTTGTATTTAGAAGTTCTTTGCATGCTTCTTCATGTCGCTTCCTTTGTGCAATCTTCTCGGGGTTACATACCTCGGGTATAACTACAAAACTTTCACTTCGGCAAGATACTAACCTGCAAACTTTTCATGAATTTCAACAAGTAATGAACAATATACTTAGCTTTTACTTTAACCTGTAATTTTTTGTTTACCTCAGCGGGTGATCATATGTCGGCTTAACATAAACTTGTAAATTGCTACGAATTTCAACAAGTGTTAAGCATCTGCCCTAGGGTTTAAGCAACCCACATATTGCTATGAGAACTTAAGCAATAACCTCGGCTTATCTTCAATTTGTAAATTGCTACAAATTTCAACAAGTGAAGATAAGGGATCAGCTTAATTCCAACTTGTAAATTGCTACAAATTTCAACAAGTGAAGATAAGGAATCAGCTTAATTCCAACTTGTAAATTGCTACAAATTTCAACAAGTGAATTAAGGAATAATCTCGGCTTAACTTCAACTTGTAAATTGCTACAAATTTCAACAAGTGAAGATAAGGAATCAGCTTAATTCCAACTTGTAAATTGCTACGAATTTTAACAAGTGAATTAAGGAATAATCTCGGCTTAACTTCAACTTGTAAATTGCTACAAATTTCAACAAGTGAAGATAAGGAATCAGCTTAATTCCAACTTGTAAATTGTTACAAATTTCAACAAGTGAATTAAGGAATAATCTCGGCTTAACTTCAACTTGTAAATTGCTACAAATTTCAACAAGTGAAGATAAGGAATCAGCTTAATTCCAACTTGTAAATTGCTACAAATTTCAACAAGTGAAGATAAGGAATCAGCTTAATTCCAACTTGTAAATTGCTACAAATTTCAACAAGTGAATTAAGGAATAATCTCGGCTTAACTTTGCCTGAGTTTGACTTGGGTTTAATTATGTCTTCAATAAACATCAGTGCATAACTTTATCAATCATACATGTTGAAAGGATTCTGAAAAGACTTTATTGATGATATCGGCCAAACAATGGTGTATATCTAATGATAGAAAAATTTCAAATTACAAGTATTCCAAGGTCTGGGCAATGCTTTGCCCTCATTGTCCTCAAGCCGATAAGCTCCATTGCCTAATACTGAAGTAATTCTGTAGGGTCCTTCCCAGTTTGGGCCAAGCTTGCCCTCCCTGGGATCCTTCTTGTTCCCGACGACTTTTCTTAGGACTAGGTCGCCAACTTGAAAATCTCTTGGATTAACCTTCTTGTTGTAAGCTCTGGCAAGCTGTTGCTGGTATACTGCGAGCTGAATTGCAGCTTTCTCTCTTCGTTCTTCCAACAAATCCAGGTCTCGGGCTAAGAGTATGTCATTGGTGCCATTCTCTACTCCCTGGGTTCTGATCCCTGGGATGCCGATCTCCAATGGGATGACTGCTTCTGTGCCATAGGCCATGGCAAAGGGGGATTCTCCTGTTGATCTTCTCGGCGTAGTCCGATATGCCCAAAGTACGTTGGGCAGTTCGTCCACCCACTTTCCTTTTGCTGCCTGCAGCCTCTTCTTTATTCCATCCAGGATTACTTTGTTGGATGCCTCTGCTTGCCCATTGCTTTGAGGAAAACTTGGTGTTGAGAAATAATTCTTGATCTTGAATTTTGCACAAAAGTTTTTGATAAGTTTGCTGTCGAACTGTGTTCCGTTGTCGGCAACTATTGCTCTTGGAATCCCAAATCTGGTGATAATGTTTCTCCATATAAAATTCTTGACGTCCACATCTCAGATTTTGGCGAGAGGTTCTGCCTCTATCCATTTTGTAAAGTAGTCTGTTGCTACCAGTAAGTATTTTCTCTGCCCAGTTGCCTGGGGAAGTTGTCCGACCAGATCCATGCCCCATTGGGCAAACGGCCAAGGGCTGGATACTGGGTTCAGGTCGGCAGCTGGCTGATGTATCAAAGGTGCAAACCTTTGACATTGTTCACACTTCTTTACATAGGCTTTGGCATCCTTTTGCATGTAGGGCCACCAATACCCCTGGGTAATGGCCCTGTGGGCTAACGACCTGCCCCCAGCATGGCTTCCACAAATTCCTTCATGAATCTCGTAAAGAAAATCTTCTACCTGCAAGGGGTGTACGCACCTTAAAAGTGGTCCAGTGAAGGACCTCCTGTAGAGATGGCCTTCTGCTGTTAGACTGAATCTGGCCGATTTCAGTCTAATTTTATGTGCTTCTTTATGGTCTTCTGGAAGCTTCCCCTCTTTTAGGAATGCAATGATTGCATCCATCCAGCCTGGTCCTAAGCCCACGCACATTGCTTCTTGTTCGGTGCTCTGTTTTATCTATGCTCGGGGCCGACATGTAGTCGATCATAATTGTCCTTGTTTTTCCAGTTTGAATTGAACTGGCCAGGTTAGCTAACGCGTCGGCGTGGGTGTTGTCATCTCGGCTAACTTGGAGTAATCTGCAGTTCTGAAATAGGGCTGCCAGTCAGATGACTTCCTTTGCATATGCTGACATTCTTTCGTCTCTGGCTGCAAATTCTCCTGTTGACTGGTTAACAATGAGTTGTGAATCACAAAAAACAATTACCTCGTCTGCCTCCGCTGCTGTTGCTAGCTTTAGCCCTGCAATTAATGCTTCATATTCTGCTTCATTGTTGGAGGCTTTGAACCCCAGACGGATGGACTGTTCTACTATTTCTCCATTTGGAGATATCAGCAGTACTCCTGCCCCTGCTCCTTGGCGGTTTGAACTGCCGTCGACGAATAGTCTGAATGAATCCCCAATGTAGATGCTACAGGGTCTGAGCTTCTCCTTCTCTTGCTTTTTCGGCTGGGATTCCTTTTGCTTATTGGGACAACGCTCATCTTGGCTCGGCGGAGCCCGATGTGCGATGGCTTCAGGTGTGAGTTCTGCGACGAAGTCGGCCAACACTTGGCCCTTTATGGCTGTTCTCGGCCTAAATTCTAGGTCAAACTGGCCCAGTGTTACTGCCCATTTTGCTATCCTTCCTGTTAAGTCTCCTTGATGCAACAAGGACTTCAGTGGGTGCTCTGTTAGGACCACAATCTTGTGTGCCTGAAAGTAATGGCTCAATTTCTTTGAAGCCATTACCAGGGCTAGCATTAATTTTTCCAGTGGTAGGTATCTTGTTTCTGCGTCAGCTAAAGTCTTACTTACATAATAGACAGCCTTCTGCTCCCCTTTTTCCTCTCGGATTAGCACTGCACTGACTGCGTGTTCAGAGACTGCCAAGTACAAAAACAATTCCTCCCCTGGAACTGGGTTAGAAAGGACCGGGGTTGTGGTCAAGTACTTTTTTAGGTCGGCTAAGGCAGCTTCACATTCCTCTGTCCATAGGAAGTCTGTGGCTTTTTTCACCAGGTTAAAGAAGGGTCTGCACTTGTCTGAGCTTCTGTTGATGAATCTGTTTAGGGCTGCGGCCCTTCCAGTAAGCACTTGAACTTGCTTTGCCGATGTTGGACTCTGTAGTTCCAGGATGGCCTTGATTTGGTCTGGGCTGGCCTCAATGCCCTTTCTTGTTACCAGATATCCTAGAAATTTACCTGACCCAACTCCAAAGGCACACTTCGAGGCGTTGAGTCGGAGCCGATATTTTTTGAGTATGTCAAAGACCTCTTTTAGGTCTCCAAGATGACCTTTTGATTCCTTGGTCTTTACGACCATGTCATCGATGTAAACTTCTACTGTTTTGCCAATCAGGTGTCTAAACATTTTTGTCACTAACCTCTGATAGGTTGCTCCTGCGTTTTTCAGCCCAAAAGGCATTACCTTGTAACAGTATAGGCCTTTCGGGGTGATGAACGCGGTCTTCTCCTCATCTGGAGGGTACATAGCAATCTGGTGGTACCCTCTGTATGCATCTAAAAAACTCATCCTTTCATGTCCCGAAGTGGCGTCTACCAGTTGGTCGATTTTGGGTAGAGGAAAGCTGTCTTTGGGGCAAGCTTTGTTGAGGCTGGTAAAGTCTACGCAAACCCTCCACTTGCCATTCTTCTTTTTTACTACTACTGTGTTGGACAGCCATGTTGGGTACTGAACTTCTCGGATGGCCCTGGCTTCAAGGAGTCTGTCTACCTCTTCCTCTACTGCTTCGACGTGCATCAACGTCGGCCTTCTGGCTCGTTGAATCACAGGTTTTGCCGATCTGTCGACATTCAGACTGTGGCAAGTGACCTCAGGGTCAATGCCAGGCATTTCATAAGGTGTCCAGGCGAACACCTCTATGTTTGCCCTTAAAAATTCTTCCAGTTCTTTCTCTTCTTCTCTAGCTAAGCCTGAGCCGAGAAGAAAAAATCGTTCTTCGTCGCCCTCCTGGACGAGGATTTTCTTTAGCGCCTCTTCGCTTTTCTCGGCTGGTTCTTTGCCGACATCTTCCAAGACTTCTATGGTTCCATCTTCGATTTCGACTTTCCCTGGTTCTCGTATGCTGTAGGTGGTCTTCATTGCCGCCATGGAGCAATTTTTTGCCTGCAGTTGATCTCCTCTGATCTCTTCAATCCCATGCTCTGTTGGGAATCGAAGTAGTTGATGCAACGTTGAGGGAACTGCCCCCATTACATGCAACCACGGCCTTCCCAAGATGATGTTGTATGGTGAGGGTGTGTCAATTACCAGAAATTCCGTCTTGACCTTCTTAGTGCCGGCTTGTACTTCCAAGCTTGTTGCGCCCAGTGGCCACATCGGCGTTCCGTTAAAGCCGACCATCGGGCCGCTGGATTGTTCTAAGTCATCAGGGTGAAGGCCCAGCTCCTTGTAACATCTGACGTACATGATGTCACAAGAGCTGCCTTGATCTATTAAGATGCGTTTCACTTGGTATTCCCCAACCTGGAGGGATACTACCAAGGCATCATTATGCGGATGTTGGACCAATTCCAGGTCGGCTTCGGTAAAGGCTATGATCGGCCCTTGGCATTCTTCTGGCCGATGTCTTTTTTCCCCGATTTGGTAGACATGCTGTAAATGTCTTACCCTCTGGGTCTCCCCTCTGACTTCGTTTTCGTTGACCCTTGAATGGATCACATTAACCACCCTTGGTCCTCCTGCTTGTGGTAGTTGTGCTGGGGGTGGGGGTGCTGCTGGTGCTTGTGGCAGCCTTGCCTGTTCTTCCCTTGTTCTGGCCTCATCGACCAGATCCCTCAGAAGGCCTTGTCTTACCAGGTCTTCCAAGTGTGCTTTTAAGGCTCTGCAACCTTGAGTTGGATGCCCTTCTTCATTGTGGTAGGCACAACGTCTACCAACGTTCCTTCCCATGAATTCCCCCGGTGCTCTTGCCGGAGCCCTGAAATAAGGTTGATTTCGAATCTGATCTAAGACTTTATGGATTGGGATCCGGAATACCGTTGTTACCGCCTGTTTGTTTCTCAACTCTATTTCTTGTTTGGCCGGCCCATTGTTGACTCGGCCTCGCTTTGGCGAGCCGTTTCCCTTTTCTTGTTTCACCTCTTTGTTTCCCGATGTATCTTCTTCGGCCCTGGCGCATTTCTCAATTCTTGCCATGAGTTCTTCCATGCTTTTTGGCAATGTTTTTGCCAAAGACTTCCGTAGTGGGCAGTCATCTTTCAGGCCGTTCTTGAAAGACACGACTGCTACTTCCTGGTTGCATTCGGGTATTCGGTTGAACACCTCGTAGTACCTCTTCGCATAGGCCCTAAGGCCTTCTTCCTTGGTGATTCTTAGAGCCATCAAAGCATCAACCCTCAGGGGTTGCAGCTTGTTGGTCACGAACCTGGCCACAAACATCTCGGCCAAGCCTTCCCATGTCTTTATGCTTCCTTTTGGTAACTTATGGAACCAATCAGATGCAATTTCCCCAAAGGATGAGGGGAATACTTTGCAGAGCAACGGCTCGTTCCCGCTATATAATGCCATTGAATTTAGGTATAGCCCAACATGAAAGTTTAGATCTGACTTACCATCATAGATTTGAAACCTCGGCATACTGAATCTCTTGGGCGGTTCGAATTTGTCCAGTTCCACTGAGAAGGCTGTCTTCGGTTTTACTGGGGAGTTTACCTCGGCTTCTGCATTCTGCTGCCTCCTTTTGAGGTAGTCCCTTAGGTCTTCTTTGCTCCTCCCTGGAGCTCGGCTGTCTTTGGATTTTAGTCTTTTTGGTACACTGCTTTCGGCCTCGTGGTGGGTCCGTTTGGATCTTTCTTCATGGGTTGTGTCAAAGTGGAGTACTTGCCCCTGAACATGTCGATGTTCTTTGGGGTCTGGATTCTTCATGTGGTGCGTCCTTCGGGACTCTTCTTGCCTCGGTTTTTCCCGTCCGACTTCCCTAGAAGGCCGGTGAGAATGCCTTCCGCTCCTGGTATGCTGAGGGACCTCGGGGATTGTTTTTCTTCCACCCTTCTGGGTGTTGGTTGTTGGCATCGGCGTATCTTGCAGCGGGTATGGTGGCTGCATAACATTATTCTGCATCATGAAGTTGACGACTGACTGGAGGTCCGCCAACTTGTTCGCCAGTTCTTTTACTTCCTCATCCCTCCGTAGGCACCTGTCCCTCCATACCTGGAGGTTATCTTCATTGTAGTACTTTCCTTGGTTTGTCTTTTTTGACGTGTCGCCTTCTGGGGTGACGTCGTTCTCTCTGTGACCCTGGTCACGGGCTTCTGTATTGTGGTTGTCTCCTTCGATGTCAAGATCAATTGGTCTGCCACTCCCAGTGGGAGCGTCATCCCCAGTTTTTTCCTGTTGTCCGTTACTGGCCATCTATTCTTCCTTCGTTCCCATAGACGGCGCCAAATTGTGTGGGTAAAAATCTGACCACACTGCCCGTTTAGTGATCAGCTGGAGAGCACAGGCAGAATAGATGGCTTTAGCAACCTGTAACAGAAAAAGCTCCGGCGGTGGTTCTTCCACCCGGGGGCACTCCGACGATCAAGTCAGTATATCTCTCAAAGATAATCAAGTGCTAAACTGAATACTCAAAACATAAATTACATACCTTAGACCCACGGGGGTGCCTCTCTTTTATAATATACTCAATCCAAGTCCCACTAGAAGTATGACTTCTATGAACTCCAATTTACTGCTTACTCTGGACTCTATAAGAGATAAAGATAAAACTCCCTAAGAGCTTTATCCTTATCTTGGTTAAGTCCCCTCTTTGCCTTAGGACTCTTGTCCCTTATCTGCTTATCTCGGATTCCGATATCTTCGGGGATAACCTCGGCAACTCCGAGATCATCTCGGCTTTAACTACTAGGACACGTGGCACCTCGGCTGACATGTCGGCGTCACCATGCCACGTGTTGGTATTCAGAAAATACATCCCCACACCATCATTGTTGATGATGTGGTCCTTGTCTTTCGGCATTGTCACTGTTGATCTTCTTGTGAGCATATATAAACACAACATGACGTCATACAATCTTCATAATCAATGCAACGAATGAAGAGAAGGTTTTGTGTATGTATGTCTCTCCTATTTCACTCTTGTAAAATAGTTATCAAATCCCATTTTCTAATTAAATCAGATGAAGACATTTCATTTTATTTTATCTAATCAATTGAATTTAATTTTTTAAAATTATTTCATATGCATGTTACATATATATTTAGAAAAGTACGTTCATAATTTCATAATTTTTTGTGTAAGTTGAATTTATTTATGGAAAATGTTAAGAGCTATCATTAAACTTGATAAGTGTGTAAAATGTGTATAATATATCTGAAAAGTGTGTTAAAATTTGTGATCTCCCAGATCTTGGACTTGACTATTGTTGAATAGTAGATTGTGTGCTTGACTTTTGGCGTTTTGTTTATTGTATTGGGTCGTTGAGAATTCCTTTGTGCTCTTACTTAACTTCTCTTAACATTTTCGGGTTAAAAATTTTGAGTTTTGAGTATTGGAATTTGTTTCGGAGTATAAAATCAATTTTTAAGTTTTCTAGGGGAAACCACTCGAGCAGATTCACATTGGGATCTCTAGGTTTTCTGGGCAGAAAGGTGCTCGTGCGGATTATGGATTCCGCTTGAGTGGATTTTGTGAAAATTTTTGGATTTTTCTTTGGAGCAAACCACCCATGCAAAATTTGAACTGCTTGTGCGGATTTAGAATTCCGCTTGTACGGAATTTGAATCGCTCGTGTAGATTTTGGTGTGTCTTTCTCGAATTTTGTGAACTTTTCCTCAAAACTGATGTCAAAAACATTCTTGATACACTTTTTCACTTCTCTCTCTCTCTCTCTCTCTACTTATCTTTTCTCTTCATTCTCTCTACAAACACACCCAAATCTAACTTCTTTATAAGATTTAGCAAAAATCTTTAAGAATTTGAGAGTGCTTTTTATACCAAATCGAAGAGGGCGACGAGGGTTACGTTTATACCGATTGAATTGAGTTTTCATCAACGTTGAGTTTTAGGATTTTTATCCCCTTCATCTCCCAAGCTTGAGGTAGGGATATTCTTAGAGTTATATATATGTTTTTGCAAGTCTATGCTTGTTTGAAGTATTTTTTACATATTTGGATCATGATTTTGGGTTGATGAACCCCAAATGATATTCGAAGTAGATTTTCTCTATTTTTTCCCCAAAACTTTTAAGAGTGTGAGCTATGTTCTAAAGTGTGGGTGTTGTTTTGGAAAAAACTTTCAAAAATGGAGCAAAAACCTAGTTTGGTGGAAACCCTAAAAATTTGGGGGTTTTGGAAAAGATGTTGAGATGTTGTGAAATTTATGCTTGATAAATTGTTATGTGGATAAATGATGGAGGAAATTTTTATAATTGTATGAAATGAGGAAATTTCATGAGAAAAATGAGAATCGTTGATTTGGGAAGATTGAGGAATAGCTTATTGTTATTTGTCTTGGAAAGATCAATTTTAAAAATGACGATTAATATGCGGAGAAGGCATGAATGATGATATTGTTATATTATCTCTTGAAAAATGCATTTTGATGTTACATTGATAAGTGATGTGGAAATTTGATCACAATGGAGGATTGTGTCGCGGAATTGAAAATAGAACTATATTAATGCATTGTTACATTTTGCATTGCCAATCCATTTAATCATTATTGCAATTGATTTTGAATCTTGCATTAGAAAAATTATTGCTTTTGAGAAAGGAGTTGTTTTGTGAAATAAGATCATTTTGATTTGTTTTGCGGTAAATACGTTGGTAAGTCCGGATATGGGATGTAGTTGGTATTTGGTCAAGTTGGTTAGTGTGAACATGGTGAAAGACCGGAAACACGTGCGAAGGAGGTACCACGTGCCTTCTAGTTATCAACTGGTAAAGTGGTAATTGGTAGTACTTGATATGCCTACTTGCAAACATCAACTTAGGAATGACCTGGGTCGTATTTACCACCCCTTGAACTACATTGAAGTTATCGAATTATTATGTTTTCAAATTGCATTGAGCACAAGATTTTCAAAAGATAGAGATATATGTTTTGAACATGACATGGTATATGCATTCATCTTAGGAGACTGTATAAAATGTATATATTTTGTTAAGATCTTTCTACTAGGCTTTGTGTTCATCCTATAGGATTTTGTGTAGAAAAGGATGTGGTGACCTCACCAAGTGAAAGGTGTAGAATGTATTTTGAGAGCACAAGGCTCTTTTATTTTGTTGTAATCATTTTGACAAGTCAAGGGCTTTACATGCATGGGTTCAAAAACTATTTTTGTGTAACTAGGCTTAAGCCTTGGAATTTGTAGCCCTTGAGGGCATTGAATTGTACTTGACTTATTGTGCCACATGCTATAGATTCATATTCTAAGAATGTTAATATATAATCGCATGTGGAGTAATTTAATGTAAATCTCTAGAGTTCAATGAATACAAATGTTAGAGATTGGTGATGATGTTAAATGATGAGGCTTTATATTCGTTTACTTTAAGAAATGGAAGGTTTTAATTTAGGACAACAAGATATGTTGTTGGAAGATAGTGAGTCTTTTTGTGTTATTTCTTTGGGGCGTTTCAACTTGGTATTAGAGTTAGAGGGTTTGAATACTTAGAGCTCGCGAGAGGTGGTTGTTTTTCCATAATGGGTTCATTTCGCTAAATTAGGAGATGTTCCATGTTTTAGGCATGCTTATATGACTAGATGGGTATGTAATTGAACTTTTGGGATGTTGTTTGTGTCTATTAAATTTCTCGAGGTCTTAGAAGGACACTTGATCAATGCTCATTCTAATAAGAATTCTTGGTATTTCGTGGGACAAATTTCATTGTAAATGAGTAATCTGTATGTATTTACCTGATTAAGTGCTTATATGGAGTGAAACTAAGTGTTTACATAAAATAGGAATGTATACAATTGTTGTGATGAGACGTGTGAGATAAGTTGTGAGCATATATACGATTGTGTGCTAAATTGTTTACTCTTATCCTTAATTAGGATGTCAGGAAGAGGTCAGACACGTGGTGGTAGAGGCGAGAGGCATGGTAGGCCTTGCCGAGGTGTTCATAAAGTACCAGTCCATGAGGTTCCGGTGCAAGAAGAAGGGTTCGACCAAGCTAATATGGCCGAGCAAGTAGGCCAAGCTAATGTAGCTGAGCAAATAAGGCAAGTGGGAGTCGTAAAACAAGCAAGTCAAGCCACTATGGGCGCCCTAGCTCGAGAAATAACGGGGCTTTGAGAGAGTCGATGAACATCTTGAGGGCAAAAAACCAAGCCCGAGAGAATGCCGTTGAGACAAGGGTGGGTTTTCTTACTAGAGAGTTTCTATGGCCAAGTCGAATGAGTTTCACAGTGGCTCGGAGCCTAAGAAAGTAGACGAGTGGCTCAAGCAAACAATAAAGACTTGGCCTGGTTATCGAATGTAGGAAGAAATACCGTGGAGTTTGTTATTGAATAACTGGGGCCTGCTTGAAGTGTGGAAAGACGGGTCACTTATCGAGGGATTGTCCCCAGAAAGAGCGACATAATGCGAATAGAGCAACTGCAAGTTTAGCCGATTCAACTCCAGCTCCAGTAACAAAGACTATGGTAAAGCCTAACAACACGAGAGATTATGTCAAATAATGAAGAGTCTTTACTCTTATTCCTGGTGATGTTCAGAATACAGAGACTATGATCTCAACTACATTCTTTATCAATGGCCATCTTGCTCATGTGTTACTTGATTCGGGTTCTACTCATTCCTTTATTTCGAAAACATTTGCTCCTAATTTGAATAGACCTATGGAACCATTGAATTATGTGTTGTGTGTGTATTCACCATTTGGGGATTCAATGTTATGTGCTTCTGTTTATCTTGCATGTGAGATTTTACTTGGGGATATTCAATTGTGTGCTAATTTGATGCCACTTGATATGGATCATTTTGATATAATTTTGGGGATGGATTAGCTAACTAAGTATCATGCAACCATCGATTGTGTGTCTAAACAAGTTGTTTGGCTTTCGGGACAACATGAAGTTGCTTTTGCGAGGCATGGGGGACAATATCATTAGAAACATGCATAGCAATGCAAGTGAAAAGTGCGTAATAACGCGAGTGAAGTGTGCACGACAATGCAAGTAGAACGTGCGAAACAACGCATGTTGTAGATATGTGCGAAACAACGCATGTTATAGATATATACGAAACAATGCATGTTATAGAGATGTGCGAAACAACGCATGTTATAGAAAATGTGCGAAACAACGCATGTTATAGAGGAGTGCAAGACAATGCACATAACGAACAAGACAATGCAAGTTATAGCGGGGTGCAAAACAATGCACATAATAAGCAAGACAATGCCAGTTATAAGGGGGTGCAAAACAATGCACATAACAAACAAGACAATGCCAGTTATAAGGGGGTGCAAAACAATGCACATAACAAGCAAGACAATGCCGGTTATAGGGAAAATGCAAGACAACACAAATAACGAGCAAGACAATGCCGGTTATAGGGAAAATGCAAGACAACGCAAATAACGAGCAAGACAATGCCGGTTATAGGGAATGCAAAACAACGCAAATAACGAGCAAGACAATGCCGGTTATAGGGAAAATGCAAGACAACGCAAATAACGAGCAAGACAATGCCGGTTATAGGGAAAATGCAAGACAACGCAAATAACGAGCAAGACAATGCCGGTTATAGGGAAAATGCGAAACAACGCAAATAACGAGCAAGACAATGCCGGTTATAGGGAAAATACAAATGAAATATGCGAGACGACGCAAGGTGAGGAATGCATAACAATGCGAGATATGTAAATGACAATGCGAATGAAATATGCATGACAATGCGAACTATTGAAATGCATGACAATGCAAATGAAATATGCATGACAATGCGAATTATTGAAATGCATGACAATGCAAATGATGTGCATGACAATGCGAATTATTGAAATGCATGACAATGCAAATGAGACGCGCATGACAATGCGAATTATTGGAATGCATGACAATGCATGAACTGAAATGCATGAAAATGCAAATGAGACGTGCATGGCAATGCATGGGAGATGTGCATGGCAATGCATGGGAGACGTGCATGATAATGCATGAACTGAAATGCATGACAATGCATGTACTGAAACGCATGACAATGCATGAACTAAAATGCGTGGCAATGCATGTAATATGATAAGGTGTATGATGATGCGAATGAAACATATGAAACAACGTGGATGGAGGGGGTGCAAGACAATGCGACCTAAGGGATGTGCATGACGATGCAAGCATGGTGTGCGTGACAACGCATATAGACGTGCATAATAATACAAGAGATGGTATGCACTACAACGCATATAGACGTGCATAACAATTCAAGAGATGGTGTGCGCTACAACGCATATAACAAAGTATTGCAATGCAACATATTTAAAGCAGTTTCCGAATCTCGCAAGATACAAAAGGATACGAAAAAGGATACACCTTGCGCGTACCAAGCATCGCATACAGAAGACACGGTTCGAGGTCAACACGGAGGTCGGTTAAGCTTCAAAAGTCTACTTCCTTGCACTGTTTTGAGGAATTAAGGTCCCAAACAACACAACTGACCTAAACAAGGGTGTGGGCGGTGCATCGACCACAAGGGGAGGCCACCGGCCATCCACCGGCCACAAAATAATCTCATCGGCCAAATATTTAGCTGATCGGCTAACAATTTGGCTGATTGGCCAAAAATGGCAGCTTCGGGGCAATTTTGTCTTTTAGCCACGGGTCTTTAAATATGGGGTTCCAAACCCCATATCCTCACTTCCTCAAGCTCGAAAATACCTCCTCTTTCTTTCTAGGTGATTTTCTCCCTTTTGATTCGTGTTTTTCTCTTGTTTTCGACCCTTTTCTATCGTTCGATTCGCGAAACCCCTCCCGTTTCACACACTTTGAACCGAACAAAACTTGGTTTCGGTGCCCTTTTCTTTGTTTCCACCATTTGGGATTTGTTTCCCTGAGTCATACCTCGATCTTCATGCCTTTCCCACACTCCGACCTTTCCTCCCATTTTTCACCCTATCGGGGTTGACTTTTGGGTTGACTTTTCACATTCTTGCCCGTTTTTCGCATCCTCGGCCATTTTGCACTCCTCTTGAGATGGCAGACGACATTCCACAGGGTGGGAGTCCTCCAGAGATGGATGTGGACCCTGAGGTCGAGCTCCTACCTCTTCACATCCGACCATTCGACCCGGCGACCTACAGGCCGGCGATACATGTGCTGCCTCCCGACAGCATCCGCCACTTCAGGAGCTATGCGCGGGGCGTGCCACTGGAGCTCTTGCTGCGCGAGCTAGAGTCACATCTGTCTTACGATGCCGCTGAGGTATACTCTTTCTCTGTTTCATTTTCTGCAATGTAGAACATACAACTACGATAGTCGATACTGCTCTTTAACTGCTTAACCTAGATACACTGATACGTCATATGCTGCAGTTCACTGTGAGCACACCTGCACCCAACATCTGTATAAACTTGAACACATGCACACACACTGCATATTCTACTGAATTACCCAAACACACTGATGCGTCATATGCTGTAGTTCACCGTGAGCAAGCCCATACTCGATATCTGTTTAAACTCAAACACATGCACACACACTGCATTTTCAACTGAATAACCCAAACACACTGATGCGTCATATGCTGTAGTTCATCGTGAGCACACCTGCACCCAATATCTGTGTAGACTCGAACACATGTGCATATTCAACTGGATACATTCAAAAATTGTATTTCTAACATTGCTTCGCAACTGCTTGTTTTGAACACAGGGAGATTCCCATGCCTTTGGGGGTATGGGAACACCGTTGCCCGCGGTTGGTACATGGACCTACTCAATGCGGTCCGCTACATCGTCGACTGGGCCGGCTTCGGCCCTTTCTGCATGGGACTCTTGCACTTTACTGCGAGTAGGCCCCTTCTTGCTGCTTTGGTGAAGAGGTGGTAGGACACCACCGACTCTTTCCACCTTCCTACTGCCGGGGAGATGACGATGACTCCCTTTGACTTCTCGATGCTCACCGGCATCGAGGTGGGGGGTGATCTGATCCCCTTTGATATAGATATGGATGAGTGGGACGACGCTCAGCTTCACTTGCTCAGCGCTTAGCCACTTCTTGCCCGACCAGGGTTTGTGAGGTACTCATGGTTCGAGGACCACTTCCGAATCCAGGCACCTACGACTCACGAGGAGGTGGAGCAGTACGCCCTCGGTTTCATCATGTTCCTGCTGGGGACCACACTCTTCGCCGATCGGGCGAACACTATCGCCCTTTACCTGCTGAGCGCATTAGTGGACGTGACACGGATCCGTCATTATGACTGGGGTGGCGCAAGCCTGGCCACTCTCTATGGATATATGAGCTCATTTTCTCACCGCAGCGGACACTTGCTTGGAGGCTACTGGCGGGCCTGGAAGGTACACCTTCCTTTCTGCTTTACAGTTCTGCTTTACACTAGCTGTACACCACACACACTGCACATACGCAATCTGCTTTATATTGGCTGTACACTTCACACACTGCACACTCTGAACAATACACTGCACACACTTTGTTTTGTGATTTCTGCTTTATTCTGCATTTTGCTTTATCTGATAAGCATACTGATGTTTTCCTTGTCATACTCTGTAGTTGTGGGTGTATGCCTACTTTCCTAGGCTTGCCCCAGTGCCAGATATGGAGGTTTCCCTTGGCGTTCTGTTCTCTCACCGCTTCGATGTGAGGTGCGAGCGGAGGCCACGAGAGTCCTTTGTGTTCTTCTACCGATACTTCGATACCATCACCGTTGCAGAGGTATGTGAAACTTTATAGTTTATTTAAGCTTCGCTTTACATTGTACTTTCAACAGTAGATAACAAACTGTATATCATTTGCAGATCACCTGGTAGCCTTGGGCCCCGTTGCCGCAGGCGGTCAGAGATCAGTATGCGGGTGCTCGGCAGATTGCCCGATTCAGGCTCCTGCTGGAGGGCCCGGTCTGTCGGGCATGGTACTTGGGCGAGCGCTTCCTGCGTCAGACCTTTGGTTTACCGGAGCAGATAGTTCCGCGGCTACCTCCTACCCACATGAGGCACACAGAGAGATACACCCAAGAGGAGATGACCGATTACACGATCGGCTGGGACTCCGAGTTCTTCAGAGACGAGGGCGACTACACTGAGTTCATCCAAGCTTATCTCATGCGGCCTTTGACCGGTGCTCGCCGAGCTGAGAGAGAGAGACCTGCAGTTCCAGTGGCAGGAGTAGAGGCATCGAGGGCACCTCAGGCCCGTGGCAGGAGTGGGTCCCGGAGAAGGACAGGGAGCTGGATGGCTAGAGATGCCCACGACGGTGACATGCCGAGGGCAGGGTGCGGAGACTTATCAAATACCCTTCGCTCCTCCTTCGGCTGATCATGAGCTCGTTAGAGTTTACGACTCGACCTCGGTATGTACTGTTGGACTTTGCATTCTGTATAGTCATTTCAACTCATTTGATACTCCGCAGAATACTAATGATTTCAACACTTTTGCAGGCTTCCATCGAGTACATTAGGCAGTCTCTGGAGTTGACAGCCTTAGCGATAGGGATGCTGCAGTGGAGCATCGACCTGCTCACCATCTACGGGATCTGGGTAAGCTCTTACAAACTTAGTCCCAAAACTTTGCACACTCCGTTCCATACTGATCTGATATACCACATTGTCGATACGACACTTGATACACAGCACTCACGACACTGATCCATTATAACTCGGACACTGCTCACTGCACTCATACATTGTACTCACACATTGCCCATAACATTCATACATTGTTCACAGCATTCATGCACTGTACTCACACACTGTATTCGGTATGTATACCCTGCTTTGCGTAGCATAATTGATGCATTTGTTATTTGTTATTTTCAGGCCCTTTTCTAGATTTCGGCTGCGGGAGGTGCTCCAGTTGGACCATCTGCACCTGCTCGAGGAGGAGGGGGAGTTAGGCGGATGATGACTATCCACAGCCGAGGTAGAGACAGACGCGCCCGTGCTGAGAGCAGTTCACGAGAGCCCTCCCCTGATGATTCTAATGATGAGGCGGCGTCGTCCCAGGGTGGTGCCGGAGACAACTCAGACTCTGACTACGGAGCCGGCGGTGGTGATCCTAGACCCTCGTTTAGGAAGAGGACCAGAATAGATTCCCACGCTCGAGATGACTGATATTGATCCAGACTTTTGCCGTTTTTCTTCTTTTTAGCTTTGTTCAGACATTTTGTTGCTTTTCCCTTTTTGTTTTACTTTTTTTTTACTGGTAGTTTGAGCACATTGTATTGCCTCAGGCAGGTTTTATTTTCTCAAAACTATGTACTTTTGCAAGAGACATATGATGAAATGAAACAACTATTTTGTTCAAAAAGTGTTACACTTATACATTCTATGCATCGCATCGCATTACACAATAGTGTCAATGAGATTGAACTTTTGTTTTGAAAACCAAACACTCGAATTGCAATTAATCAGGTAGTGAACCAACTAACGACAAGATAACTCGATAAGCAAAACAAAGAACTCAACAAGCTAACCAAGTGTAAATACAACTCGATAAGCAAAACAAAGACTAAAAGAAAGCAAATTACAACTCGATAAACAAATGTATGACAACTCGATAAGCGAATAGGCGCGACTTCGCAAAATCAACACCGGAAGGCATTGGAAGTGGAAACAATCACAAGTTCTCAGCATGTTCAACACATAGATTGCTCATAGAACAAGGGGAGAGGCCATCGACCATAGGGAGAGGCCATCGGCCACAAGAAATGGCCATCGGCCAACATTTTTAGCCGATCGGCCAAAAGGGATTGTCGGTCGGCACTACATTTGGTCGATCGGCCAAAAATGGCAAGTTCCTCCAGAATGTTGACACCTGTCTTTCACTCAATACCGTATCTTCTACAAAAGCCTCAGCTTCGTAGTTTTTCTCATTTCAACACTGATTTGCACCAAATGGAAGAGTTCCTTGTCCAAAATCTCACAAATTGGATTGCCAACTTGGATGGCTCAGAAAAGCTAAATTTCTGGGGCTTCGGCATAAATGCGCTATTCATGTTGGGCCGCACCCCGCTGCGTTTTCCTTTCCTCTATGGCGCGACAAGGTTTTGGAATCCGGTAACACACGTCTTTAGCTTTTGCAGTCAAGAAATGTGTCCTACTTATGAGGATTTCCAAGCTTTAATGGAATCCGGGCGTAATGAAGAAATCTTGCCTCAACTCCGATTCGGCCACGTCCAGGCCCTAGGACAGATGTGCGGCCTTACTTTGCATGACGCTTGGTCATTGATTCACGACGGGGAGCTGGACATTTCAATCTTGGTTTGTCAATTTTCTGATGTCGGTGACCGCGGCGATCATGATTGGCAGGGTTATCGGCGACATGCGCTTTGCTTGTGTATGTTGTCTCATTTCTTACTCGCCCCAGGCTCCGGTGGGTTTAGCACTCGTTTGATTGAGGTCGTTGAGGGCTTGAAAGAGGGCAAAAGCTGCATTACCATGACGCTAGCCAAAACGTTAATGAGATTGGATGCTTTTCATCGCCGGGAGACGGCTAGGTTTGCGGGGAGTCCACTACTATTGCAGGTAATGTTTCCCACCCCATCTCACATATATATTGCTTACATCACTCGGCCCTCAAGCTCGATTTTTCTCTCAAAACCCTTTGCTCACTTTTTCTCTCAACATACACCTCTCTATTCTTTAATCTCTCATTTTTTCATTCCTCCCCAAGTATGGTTGATGGACAAGTTGAGAGTAATGGACTCGTGTCTGGTATATTCAGCTCGCAGCTATCTATTCCAATGATGTCTAGTCGATGCCTCGGATGAAGGATAGTGGTACAACAGGATGTGCAGTTTGTTTGCAAACCACATTGCTTGGCGTTGCCCTTGGCTCAATCTGCCGGCAATGAGTTACAGTATGACCCGTCAGCCCGGGATTCAGTTGATTGGCATGACACACTGTGTCTTTTATTTTCCATTCCGGTTTCAGCGCCAGTTCGGACATGATCAGACTTGCCTGTAAGAGGGGATTGAGTACCCTGCTACATTTTCGGTCCGAGGTGCACAGCTAGCTCGGTATGCCACGGCATGGAGGACGAGAGAGCTTTTGGCCCCCGCTCTTACTTTCAACTACACCCTTTCTGATGATTGCATAGATTGGCTTAATGAAGAGGCACAGGTTGGACCCAGCTTGGCATCAGAGGCTTCGACCAGCTCTGGGAGGGGACGCAGGAGCACCTGACTATGCCCCGGATTTATTTGCTTTAATCAGAACTTTCAAGTTTTCTTTATGAAGGTAATGAAAAGCAACTTTAATTTTGTATTCAAGAGCAAGAGAACTCTGTATTGAAATCAATAAAATTGAAGGTTATGGGTACTGAAAATTTTTCGTTTGGTCCAAAAATGGTCTAAGTTGTAAAAAGATTAATTTGAGCAAAATCAACTTCTATTAAAACTTTTCAAAACCATTTTCGATATGGATCAGAACTGGACACGCCTGAGATCTGTCACTGAGATGCACAACCCTAGATTCCAGCAACTGGAAAGTTGCCCCTAGTCTGAATAGCACTGCACCGAAGATCATAACCGAGCTTTTGAATGCTGAATAAACAAAGATGACCAAACATGATCACATGGACAAGGTTGATCGGGGAAGTGTTTATGGCTAGACTTCAGGATAAAGTTGCCTACGTATCCCAAAGATGGGAAACAAGCCTTACGTAGTTCAGCTCAGGTTCACTTGTGTATTAACCCTCACCTTTTACGCTCTAACTTTTGCCAAGGCCGCCCTTTGCGGGTTTTCAACCTTGCGAGCTCAGTTTTTATAATTTCAAATTTTCTGTGCTCTAACTTTTGCCTAGGTCGCCCTTTCGGGTTTTCAGCCTAGCAAGCCACGCAGGGAAAATATTTTTTCAACTTGTCCATGTTGATCGGCTGGGAGAACTCTAGGCCATCTAGGTCCATCAGAACGACAGCTCCACCTGACCAGATAGACTTGATGATGTAAGGACCAGTCCAATTAGGTCTGAACTTACCCCTAGGGTCGTGGATGGGAGCTCGGTTGCCTTTGAGCACCAAATCTCCCTCTTTCAAATTCCTGGACTTAACTCTCTTGTTGAAAGCCCTGGCAATTCATCGTTGATAATCCTGAACATGGTACAGTACTTTCAGCCTTTACTCATCAAAAAACATGAGTTCTTCAAACCTGCTCTGTTGCCAATCTGCCTCAGCTATCTGACACTCAGCCAATACTCGCAAAGATGGAACTTCAACTTCGATGGGTAGAACTGCTTCCATCCCATAAACCAATGAATACAGAGTCGCCCCAGTAGAAGTTCTAATTGACGTTCGGTAGCCCCATAGAGCAAACGGCAACTTATCTGGCCAGTCCCGGTAGGTTTCCACCATCTTCTGCAAAATGTGTTTGATGTTCTTGTTGGCGGCCTCAACTGCTCCGTTGGTCTGCGGCCGATATGTGGATGACTTATGAAAAGTCACATTGTATTTGTCCAACAAGTCGATCACTTCCTTCTTAAAGTGGGAACCATTATCTGAAATGATCTCGTTCAAGACCCCATAGCAGCAGATGATGTTATTCCTGATGAACTTTGCAACATGCGAAGCCTTCAACACTGCATAAGACTGGGCCTCAACCCATTTTGTGAAATAGTCTATCGTGACTAGAATGAACTCATGCCCATTGGACCCCTTCGGAGTGACAGCTTCAATCACATCAATCCCCTAGACTGAAAATGGCCATGGCAATGTCATGTTGTATAACTTCAACGGCGGAATGTTCATGCGGTTTGCATGGATCTGGCATTTGTGGCATCGCTGGACAAAGCCAATACAATCCTCCTGGACCAATAGTAACCCTGTCTAAGGATCTTTCGGGCTAGCATCACCCCGTTCATGTGTGCTCCGCACTCTCCTCCATGGATGGCCTCCATCAGGCGCTTTGATTCTTCAGCATCAACACACAGTTTATGCATACCGAGATGACCTCTCTTGTATAGTTTACCTCCACAGATGATGAACTGAATAGCCATCCTTCTAATTGCCCTCTTGTCTTTGGTATTTGCCCCTAGTGGATACATTTCATTTTCCCAGAAGTTCCAAACGTCGTGGTACCAGGGGTTCTCATCTTGAACCTCATCTATGGTAGCAAGCAGCTCGTAGGTCGGCACAAACTTCTGGTCAATGATGATCGGACGCATCCGGACTCCAAAAGGGATGTCTATCATAGAAGATAGAGTTGCTAGTGAATCTGCGAACCTGTTGTTCTCTCTTAACAGATGAGCGAAGTTCAGCTTCTCAAACCGAGGAATCAACAAGTCCAAGGTCTGGTGGTATATTCTCATCTTTTCTTCTTTGACTTTCCAATCTCCTTTAGCTTGAGATACAACAAGGTTCGAGTCGCCGATGACGTCCAACCGTTTTGCCCCTAGTTCTAGGGCGGCTTCTAAACCGACAATGCATGCCTCATATTCTGCCTCATTGTTTGAGATTTTGAAACGGAGTTTGAATGCTAGGGGTATGCGGGAATTGTCGAGCGCTATTAGCAACACCCCTATCCCATATCCGTATTAGTTTGACGCTCCGTTAAAGTACATCGTCCAAGTTTCGTCTTCGACATGTAGAATAGCGTCATCTGGGAATAGGTACTCAACTGCTTCATCCCCTTCCACTGGGTGATCGGCTAGGAACTCTGCTACTGCTCTCCCCTTTACTGACTTGGGCGTCACATACTTCAGATCAAATTCGGAAAGCAGAAGCAACCAACGAGCTAGCCTACCCGTAAGTCCCGGTTTCTCGAAGAGATATTTGATGGGATCTAGTCTTGAAACCAGTATTACGGAGTGCGCTAACAGGTAGTGCCGCAGCTTCCTGGTAGCCCATACCAAGGCCAAACAAGCCTTTTCGAGCGGAGTGTAGCGGATCTCGTAACTCAGCATCTTCTTGCTTAGGTAGTAGATAGCTCTCTCCACCTTGTCCTCAGACTCTTGTGCAAACATGCAACCCATTGTAGTTTCAGTTACTGAAAGGTACAAGATTAACAGTTTCCCCGGCTTAGGCGATGACAACACGGGTGGGTTCTGTAAGTATTGCTTGATCTGTTCAAAAGCAGCTTGGCATCGGCCGTCCCATTGGAACTTCGTTCCTTTCTTCAGGAGACCAAAGAGTGGTTCACAAGTCAAGGTTAATTTAGCAATAAACCGCCTTATGAATTGCACTTTACCCAGAAAGCCTCGCACCACTTTTTCAGTCATTGGTGGTGGCCTTGATTTTGGAAGGGTCGACTTCGATACCTCTCTGTGTAATCAAGAAGCCCAGCATTTTCCTTGCTGTAACACCAAACGTACACTTCTGAGGATTTAGCCGCAACCAAAATTCTCTGATCCTTTGGAAGAACTTTTGCAAGGCGGTGTAGTGGCCCTCTCTTTCTTTGGACTTGACAATCATGTTGTCCACGTACACCTCAACCTCTTTGTGGATCATGTCATGTAATATCGTGGTTGCGGCCCGTTGGTATGTAGCTCCAGCATTCTTTAGCCCAAACGGCATCACTCTATAACAATAGGTCCCCCACGGGGTGGTAAAAGCAGTCTTTTCCCAGTCTTCGGGTGCCATTACAATCTGGTTGTAGCTTGAAAAGCCATCCATAAATGAGAGCAATGCAAACCCAGCAGTAAAATCCACTAACTCATCGATATGCGGCAGAGGAAAGTCATCCTTCGGACTGGCTTTGTTCAAATCCCTGAAATCCACACATACCCGAATTCTGCCGTCCTTCTTCGGCACTGGAACGATGTTGGCTAACCAAGTTGGGTATTCAGATACTAGCAGGAACCCTGCGTCAATTTGCTTGGTGACCTTTTCTTTGATCTTGATAGCCCAGTCAAGACGGATTCTTCTGAGCTTCTGCTTAACAGGTCGGGCCTCTGGATCAAGAGGGATCTGGTGCTGTACAATCTCAGGATCGATTCGAGGCATGTCTTCGTAAGACCATGCGAAAACAGCTTCGAAATCTTTTAATAAAGCGACTTAGCGCTCGCGTTCCTCCGAAGACAACGTGGACCCGATCTGGACCAGCCGCGGGTCCTTCTTAGTACCAACGTTAATTTGGATGATTTCATCAACAAGCAGTTTTACAAACCTCTCCTGCTCTTGTTCTAGCAAATGTTTCAAAACCGGAGGAATTTCTTCCTCGTCGTTTTCATCGAAGTTTTGAAAGTCTGAATTAATGCAATAAATCAAGGGTACAGAAAAGTAATCGAAGGCCACAGCCGCATAATTCTCATTAATCACTTCATCCAGTCCATTTGATTCTTCTGTTACAGCAGACTCAAAAGAGAAAGAAAAAGACGACCTAGCCAGGACTGTGGCATCCGGGCTGTCACCCCCAGGAATACCGGACTCAGACTCAGACGAGCTGGAACCTGATTCCGACTCACAAGACTCGGTGGAATCAGATTTCGGCTCACTACCTGACCCGGTGCTACTAAATAAGAATCTCTCCTCGTATTGGCAGATGAGGGAGGGTGCGATGAATGCATCCAAAATGTTTGAAGGTGGGCCCGCAGTCGTTTCATTCCTGATCATAGACACTGAGAGATTATCCCCTAAGCACTCATATACAATTGGAGGATCTAATAGCAGACAGGCCAGTGCTACCCCCATTTCAAACTCGGTGCTCCTGGAATCCACTTTCTTACACTGCCCAACCTCAGCTGATGGGTCTGTCTGCTCCTCGGCAACATCATCCTCGGATAACTGCAAGTTGAAGAATATTTCAAATCCCGGTAGGCGCCTTTTCTCTGCGTTCAACCATGGCTCTGGGAAACCGCAGAATGGAAAGTCTTCCCCCTCCTGGACGAAGCGTCCATTCAGGGTGCCCTGAATAGGCCGATGCATCAAATCAAAATGCCACACGGTCTGCTTGGCTCTGGCTCTCCCGGCCATTTCTTTGTCTTTTCTCATCCAGTCCTCTTTGGTAGGCAAATAGCCTAAACCAAAGGTATGCGGGTTATGCGGTACTTCGGCCGATGCTGCAATGCCTTTCCAGTCACTTTTTCCTAATCCCATCCCAGGGATGTGCTGGAGCTTATTCATGAGGTACACTGACTGTGCGCTGACATATAACCCTTCATCAATAGCCAAAATGTTCTGAACAACTCGGGCCTCGGCTAGGGTAAATCCTGACAGGAACACATCCTCCACACCATGCTCGATTTCCAAAACTAGTGTAGACACCTCTGGCGGTGGATGGATTGAGGAATTCCCAAAAACTATAGCCACTCCTTTCCCGTGAGGGTATTTCAACATCTGATGCAGGGTGGAAGAGACTGCCTTCACCTGGTGCAGCCATGGCCGTCCTAGGAGTAGATTAAAGGTTGCGAAAACGTCCAAAACATGAAAGTCAACCTCGTGTTGTCCTGGACCAACCTGGGTCTGAATCTGTACAGTCCCCATCACTTCTCTGCTTGTATTGTCATAGGCCCTTATTACCTAGGCAGTTGGCACAAAGTCCACGGGCTTCAACCCGATTGCATATGCTGTCCTTGACAGGCACACGTTAATGGTGGATCCTGTATCAACAAGAACCACCGGTACCCACTTGTCTCTGCATTCCATAGAGATGTAGAGGGGTTTGTTGTGATTTGCACCCTCAGGCGGCAGTTCCTTATCAGAAAATATCAACGTCGGGGATGCTCCTCCCGGAAAAACCAACCCTACCAGCTACTCAAGCGTGGTGCTTAGCGAAAGTTTGGCCTTGTCCATTGCAGAGACTATAGCTTGTCTATGTACTCTTGAAGCCATAAGCAGTCCCCAAATGGAGATGTCTGCCTGTATCTTCTTCAATTATTTCAGCACAACCTCCTCTTCGAGCAGCTTTTCTTTCTGCTTCTCCGCCTCCTTGTCCTTTATGGACGCCTCTGGTTGATCTAAGTGCGAAATAACGCCCGCTCCTAGTCATGTGGTCCATTTCGCCAATGTACCAGGTATCATCTGGCTGGTTATTCCCCCAGTCTTCACTTGTGTGAGTAAGACATAGATCATCATCTTCCCATCACATGCCATCGGCAGCTGACAAACACCGGTCTGGCTTCGTTACAACTATTCCTGTGCCCACAGCACCTTCCGTTCCTGTGCCCGCAATACGTTCTGTCCCCACAGGGGCTTTGGCTTTTCTAGTCCTCTCAGAATCCTCGATCCTTTCCCGTTCGAACTGTTTCAGTACAGCTTGCTGTTCAGTCTCTTCCGTTCCCAAACTGCCCATATCCTGAGCAAAATTCTTTACACTGGTGCTCTCCGGCGATGTATTCTGCTCTTCGGCCCTTCCAGCCATAGTTGATGTCCCCATCCCTGACGTACCCTGTTCTAGATGAGGTCGTTCAACAATATCCGGCTGGTTGTCAAGCCACCCAGTAGACTCTGCTGACTTATCAAACCAATTGACTGCCACGTCCCCCGAGTCCTGCTCGTCGAAAAACTGAAGGTTAGCAATATCCTCCACTAGTTCTACCAAGTCATCCATACCCTGATTAAGTCCATCTTTCCGTAATACACAAATCTTTGCCCCTACTGGTAATTCCACGTCCGGCCTAGCCCGGCTTGCTGATATAATGTAACCGCTCGGGTTGTTTATGAAGCTCTCAAACTCCTCAGGCTCTGTATAATCATTCTGATCTGCACCTGCAGTTGACCCACTTTTATCTTCGATGGTCACCACCACCGCCTCAGGCTGGGTTTGGGAGATGTCCAACACGCACAAGTCAGTGCTATCGGGAATGAACACCTCCGGCTTGGGTAGATGAGAAGAGGTGATATATATACTAGGGTCGTATGACACAGCCCCAGTTTGGATTAGATTGATGCATTTGGGAGGTGGAGCTTGGTTATGTGGTGGGAGAGGGTTGCTTGTGACATTCGGTTTCTTCGGAGGCATAATCACCCTGTTATCAATGAGATCCTGAATCTCATGACGCAATTGAAAGCACTAGTCGGTGTCATGACCATGCTGCTGGTGAAAGGCACAGTACTTGGCCGGGTTATGGGAAGCAGGGAGTTTATCTGGTAGTGGCCGCGGCTCCAGGGGCTTCAAGTGCCCTTTCCTGATCAAAAACCCCAGAGCTTTGGACGGGGGCATGTATAGAGGAGTGAAGGTTCTTTGGCCTCGCGGTGAATACTTGGTTGTTTGTGAGCTACTTTCGGACGCGCCAGTGAATGGCGTAGCTACAAGGGTTCTTGGGGTGGTGGTGGTGACCATTCCCACATCTAAAGGTCTGCCAGCTGCAGCACTGCTTGTGCCTGCATTTGTACTGCGGTTGAATGCCCTCTTGGGCTACTCTCTATCCTGGTCAATCAGACCTTGTTTCATAGCATCTTCGATCTGCACCCCTATCTCATGTAGATCTGCAAAGGTGGGGAGGGGGAGAATGATCATCTTTTGCATAAGCTTTGGCTGGAGGTTGCGCACAACCATCCGAATCTGATCTTTGTCAACGGGCCTGATGGTCATCATCGAGGCTTTGGCCCTCCACCGGGTTACAAAATCGGAGAAGCTCTCTTTCGGCTTCTGCCTAGTCGTCTCGAGATCACGGGTCGTAATCTCAATCTGTGTATTGTAGGAGTATTGAGCTATGAAGGCCTCAACCATCTCCTCCCAACTCCTCTTGATGGAATCCTCCAATTTTACATACCCAATAGCCGCTACACCCGACAGGGTCCGGCAGAACAGAGAAAGCTTCTGCAATCTAGAGAGGCCCATCGGCCTTAGTATGTCTGAAAAGAGCTGCAAATGCACCATTGGATCCCCAGACCAATCGAAACGATCTATGTGCGGCATTTTAAACCGGTCCGTTAGCGTCACGGCTGAGTCGGTATACCCATCTTCAATATCCGGAATGGACTTCACACCCGGAGATTTCTTGAACAGCTTTTCAAGCTTGCTTACTTTTAACACTGTGGGATCCACCTCGAACTCAAAGGGAGAATTCGGCAGGCTAGTCTGCACTTTGGATAGCTGGGGTAGAATTGAGGGCGGAGCTGGCCCTGTCGGAATGTCCGTATTATCCTAGACGTTTGCTATCTCCCTGAGTATGGGAACTCTTGGTGGGGGAGGAACCTGGTGCGAAGCGGATGCTCCAGTTTGCTGCTGTAACCTAGTGATTAATTATGCCTGTTGGGCCATGACCTCGGCCTGTTGTTTGGCAAATTCTGTTTGACGGGCAGCATCCTGCTACATGGTTTTCATACTCTCTTAGAGCTGACGTATCATCTCCTTTAAGCCTGCCATATTATACTGATCTATCTGAATAACCGGTATATCTGTCCCTGCAATAGAAACTGAGACCTCAGCCTGACTATTTACTGGTGGGGTAGACCACTGATCTGGCGACCGCTGTACCGATACACTGCGCCTTTTTGACCTCCGTCTGGTAACCGGGGGTAAAGAAAGGAACACTGCTTGTCCGTCTATTAGATCCCTAGATCGATTAAGTCTACGACCTCTGACCCAGAGTGCTCGGGGGATATCTAACTGGTCGGATGCAATGTTGCTAAACTACCTTGCAAAAAAATAAATAAAGCATAATAAGGAAATAAAATGACCAGAAAAACAGATAGCATAACAGCTTAAATAAAGACAACACATAGTTGGCAAACACAAGCTGAATGAACCGTTCTCAACCACTGATCACTGTTCCCAGAATCATTGCCCCAAATCTAAATTTGATACCCACAGATATAATTGATTCTCAAATACTGATGCCCGTAGGCTTGATACCCAGACTTGCAAACTGACATGCGCATTCCTATAGAGGCACACTCTAAAAGCACATAGCAAGCAAATGAGAGCCAAAATATCCCTATGTTGGGGTAGGGTTTCCCTGTCCTATTTTGTCAGGAGCTAGGGTTTCACTACACACGCAGCGGTTTCAAACAACCTAAAATTGGGTAAGCAACCTGCCCTAGTTTGGAATAGTCACTATGGATTCCGAATATGCACTAGGTCGAATGGTCAAAAATGGTGCCTCGGTGAAAACCGAGGTTTGTGTTCCCATCGTGGCAGAGCCCGCAATCGGTCAGCCTTATGGCACGCTTCTCAAAGCGAGCCTCCGGCAAACCATTTAGGAATAGCATACGGCAAACACGGTGTCCTAGGCACACCAATACAAATGCAATGCAAAGAAACACATAAGTGTGAACAAAACACGATATCATGAGTTCGAGTCAAGTTCTTCAAATTCCTCAGCAGAGTTGCCAGAAACTATAGACGCGCCCTTGGGGCTCATGCTACTACAGTTTGGACTCAAATGTCACGGTTCTGAATCTAATCCTGCAAAGTGCAATGCGAGACTGATAAATCACCAAAGAGTCCAAATCCGGCAAATCATTTTGGAAAACAGATTTTTAAGAAAGAAGTGCCAAACATGGACTGCTTTGCCAGATACAGAGTCGCCACCTAAATATTTTATTTTGGGGAAATTTTAGGAAACCCTGACTCGTTCTTAAGGCCACGTGTCTGTCATCACCAAAGTTGCCTCGGCTCGGGAACTTGGGTACGATTGGGGAAGGTCATCTATGAGCACCCCCGCTTTCCCGATCAAAGATCAGCCTGTACTAAGCATGATATCTTATTTTTGAAAACACATGCGTTCTTATTCCAGTTAATTAGCTAGAATTACTATGTGATGCGCACAACACACAAGTATAGACTAGATTGCTTAATTTGGAACAAAGCATCGCATATCCGTTTGTTTGGGAAATGGTTTGAAGTTTGCTACTCGCAAGTAGGCTAAAACACGGATTTCAATGAATCGTTCCAATTCAAGTAATCTAACCTTCACCCACAGGCATTCAGGCAGTTAAACCCTTAAGTAATTAGCCTCATGGCAAGCATGGTGTCATGTTAACATTCACATCTCATGCAATATGCTAAAGCGTAAATACTTACAGTGTACTCCGAGCCAAAACGAAGAATTAGTTAGTGATCAATGCATGATCCTAATTCATGTTAAGATGACTAATGCAACACATGCAAAATGCAACTAGAAATAGGCTCGGCTATTCTAAGATGGCATATGAGATGCGACAATTCAATACATGTATTCAACTTGGAATTGAAGTACGATGCAGTTAGTATGATGCACCGAGCCCGGTGCATGCAATGCAGATGAATGGATGCAAACATGCAAGCATGAGGTATGCTCATCGAAACATGCCCTAGAACTAACCATCGTAAGCGGTTAAGTAAAAGGGAGAAAGAAATGGGGGTTGGAAGACATGCATCACACACACGCACGCTTATTACACAATTGGGCCCTCTTGATGGAGGGTCCGAAAGAATAATATAAATTAACTAATTAACTAACTAACAAGCTAATTAATTAATTACAAAACCAAATGAATAATTAGCTACAACTAATTATTACAACACTTAAATAATTAAACAATTAATTAAGCTATGGAGACAGTAAAGCAACCTCGGGAAGAGGGACGAATGCATGCTCAGTCGGCTTTGCTCATAAATCCGTTGACATGCTTCATGTTTCCTCTGTTTGCACTGCTTTGTACCTCTGAAAAATATGCCAACTTCTGTGACACTTCTGAACCACCTTGTGGGCATGATGAGGGGCCATCGGCCAAGAGATAGGGCCATCGACCAAGGGATAGTGGTCATCGACCAAAAATTAGGCTCTCGGCCAACAATACTTAGCCGACCGGCACTGAAGATAGCCGATCAGCCATCCCTTCCTGTGAAATGCTCCTGTTGCTGCAGCAGAGGACAAACAGAGCATGGCAATACATTTGCAAGACTATGTTTGCAACTACACCTCTTATCATGGTTAAGACTCAAAGGTGTGTAGTTCTCGACCTTCGGACCATCAATCACGCATTCCAATGCATGATGGCCCAAAGAGGCCAAGTGTGCAATTAATATCAAATAAAATGCACAAAAACATACAAGGGCCCCCTAACCTTTATCATGGTTGATCAAGAGGCAAGGGATGCACACACAATGCTATGCAACCTAAGCATGCAAGCAAGCATACAAGCAACTCAAGTATGATGCAAATCCAATGCAACATAAGCATGTTAATGACAATGCCATACAAGGCTAATGGTGCAAGCATGCCAAATGCAATGTAACCTAAACAAGTATACAAGATGCAACATGAACATTCAAGCATGCAAGGCATGCAAAGGTGTACAAGTACGCAACAATATACAAAATGCGACAAGCATGTGACAACATGATAAAGGGATAAGCATGCAACAACATGCAAGGAAAGCATGCAACAACATGCAAAGGATGGGCTTAAACCGAAACGGACAGCTCTCAAATAGGCCCAAATCAGTGGCCATAATGCTAAGAAATGAGGGACAAAAGCATATACAAACATGCATGCTAATTGGCCTATCACCTAGGCATGAAGACACAACTCTTAAACACACTTAAAAGAGTGAAAAGCATGCAAGTGTGACAATACTACATGCTCTGAAATGATGTTAGAAATGATGCCAAGTCACACATATAATCATAATCATAGCATGCATAAGGCTTAAAGCCTAAGACTAGTAAAGGGACTTGAACCAAAGCTACACAAAACAAAGGGCATATGGAAAGTATAACCCAAAACAGTCCTAAAGCATGCCAAAGTTAGCCTAAAACATGCAAGGAATGAGACCAAAACATGCTAGAAAGGTGAGCACAAAAACATGAACATGTAAGGCTACAAAGAGGTGTTACACTACACCTATCACAACCAAACATGGCATGACTCAAGCCATAAAAAATAGAGTTTTGGCGTGTCAAAATAAGTCCAAAAACCCACTTAGATGGCATCCCAAAGACCTAAACATGGAGGCATACACTATGGTCCATTCATGAGGCATAAGACATCGACTCTTTAAAACATTAAAGGAGTGATAAGTGTAAGTGTACAAGCATACTATATGGACTGAAATAACATAACAAGTGATGCCAAATCACTGAAATGGGCCAAGTAATGCATACTAGTGACTTGGATACTCAAAGCTAACAAGCTAAAATGCATGGTGGCTATACAAAGCATGGCATACATGGTTAAAACAACTCAATTCAGAGCTTAATCATGCTATAACAAGGCTAAAAGCTTCATGGAGTTGAGCCAAAATCAAGCTAGAATGACATGTTATAACATGATGCATGTTAAGGCAACAAAAAGGATTGCAAGACAAGTATATGAAGCATATAAGAGGCCATCAAACCAACTTGAAATAGAGTTATATTATGGCAAAACAAAGCCTAATACACACTGAAATAAAGCTAAAACAAGCTAAGCAAACATGCTACCAACATAAGTCATTTATGCAAGCATTCAAGACAACAAGGAGAGGGGATGACCCTCTCCTATTTAAGACCTCAAAACCACCTTTCCACCACTGAAAATCCTCTGGATTTCAGTGGTAGAAAGGTCATGCAAAGCTAAGAACAAAGGCCAAAATGGATGGCCTAAAACAAGGCCTAACAAGGCCTAACAAGGCCTTGGAGGGGTAAACAACCCCAAACCAAAAAATGATCTTAAACAAAGATCTAAAGCAACAAAAATCAAAGCTTTTATCAGTTAAGAGCTAAGCTTAAAAAAATAAGCAAGAAGGGCTAAAAGCTTAAGCAAGAATGGGGTAACAAAAGCAAGAATGCTCACCCTTGAAGAACCTCTTCAAGAACACCACTCCAGCAACTTTTCCAAGCTTAAACCACTCCAAGAACTCTGAAACTAACTCCCTAGTACCTCAGCAACAAAAGGATGGTGTAATGCTAGGTGTTTGTGTGCAATAGTGTGAACAAAACACCCTTTTGAGCACAAATACACACACAAATGTAGAGAGAGATGAAATATAGAGATAGATAGATATAGAACTCCTCTCCCCAATTTTTAGAACCTCTGAGAAGGGAGGAGGACCTCCCCTCTTATAGAAATCCAATTTGTAAAGCTTCTTGGAGAAGCTAAGCAAGGAGCAAATCCCTCCATACGTGTATGGATGGGGGGAATTATGCATGCCAGCTAAGCCAGCTGGCACAAAATATATGCATAAAGCAAATGAACAGGGTTCGGCCAGAAAACATGGCCGATCGACCAACATAAGTGTCGGCTGACCAAATAAAGTGCCGATCTGCCAACACTTTTGGCCGATGGAAAGAAAACAAGGCCGATGGCTTCAAGCCTTGGCCGATGGGTTGAGGGAATGGAAAACAAGCCACCCTCTTCCCTTGGAAGCAAAAACACAAGTGTTTGGTCCACAACCAAGCACAAAACAGACAAGTTGAGAGATCCTAAGGCAAGGCACGCGGCCGAGACCTCCGGGAACTCAAAACGAACACGAACATGGATGATCATCGAGTGTTCAAACGATGACGTCCAAGTCTTGAGGACGGTCAAAAATAGGGTGTCTATAGGTAGTTCTTCCACCCTATGTGATATCAGCCATGAAAGCATGCAAATTACTTTAGAAGGATTGTCGAGGTTATTTGGGTAGTATTCTGAATGTACAAATAGCAGATGTAGGCGTTGATAATATTCCTATTGTCTGTAAGTTTCCAGATGTTTTTCCAGAGGAGTTTCTAGGGGATTTGATGGATTGTGAAATTGAATTTGTAATTGATGTTGTGTCGGGAACTCAACCAATTTCGAAAGGCCCTTATAGAATGTCAATGGTTGAAATGAAATAATTGAAGGTACAGTTGCAAGAATTTCTTGATAAAGGGTTCATCTGACTAATTACCTCGCCTTGGGGTGCACCACTTCTTTTTGTAAAGAAAATGGACGAGACACTCCGGTTATGTATCGACTATTGAGAACTTAATAAGGTGACTATAAAGAATAAGTACCCTTTACCCAGGATTGATGATTTATTTGTTCAGTTGTAGGGAGTGCAAGTATTCTCCAAAATAGATTTAAGATCTAGGTATCATCAATTGAAAGTAAGAGCTGTAGACATTGAGAAGACCACTTTTTGAACCCGGTACGGGCATTACGAATTTTTGGTTATGACATTCGGTGTTACTAATGCACTGGCGGCCTTTATGGATTTGATGAATCAAAATTTTAAACTGTACTTGGATGAGTTTGTAGTTGTGTTTATTGATGACATACTTATCTACTCGCAAAGTAAGGAGGAACACAAGAAACATTTGAGAATAATTCTACAAACACTTAGAGACAAGAAGCTATATGCTAAATTGAAGAATTATGAGTTTTGGTTGAATGAAGTGGTGTTCTTGGGGCATGTGATTAATAAAAAGGGTGGGTCTGTTGACCCACAAAAGGTAGAAGGTATTGTGAACTGATTCACTCCTACTAATGTGATAGAAGTGTGCAGTTTCTTGGGTTTAGTTGGGTACTATAGAAGATTTGTTAAAGATTTTGCCAAAATTGCAGTGCCGTTTACTCAGTTGACGCAGAAAGGTGTTCCATTTGAGTGGACAGAACAAAGAGAGTCTGCCTTCCAGGAGTTAAAAACAAGGTTAATCATAACACCAATTCTTACCTTACTGTCTAGTACAGATAGATTTGTTATCTACAGTGACGCTTCTTATAAAGGGTTCGGATGTGTACTTATGCAGAATGGAAGAGTAATTGCATATGCTTCTTGTCAACTTAAACCTCATGAAAAGAATTATCCCATGCATCACTTAGAGCTAGTTGTAGTGGTTTTTGCATTGAAAATATGGCAGCATTATCTGTATGGTTCAACGTATGTGGTCTACGCCGACCATAAAAGCCTAAAGTATTTCTTTAGCCAAAAGGAGCTTAATATGTGACAAAGACGGTGGTTAGAACTCATCAAAGACTATGACTTACAAATTCATTACCATCTTGGCAAAGCTAATACGACAGCAGATGCTCTCAGCAAAAAAAGTTTGTGGGAAATCTAGCATGTTTGCTTACATGGCAGACAGAGTTACTATTGGAGTTGGAAAGAATGGAAATAGAGATTGTACTACGTGAACAGGGCAGAGTACTAGCTGCAATAATGACACAACTGACTATCATCGAAGATATTAAGCAAAGGCAAGTGGAATATGTGTTTCTTAAGAAAATCTGTGATGAAATAGACGTAAAGCCAAAACTGGGGTCCACTTTTGAAAATTCAGTGTTCAAGTTTAAGCAAAGATTATGTGTTTCGAATGTTTCAAAAATTAAAAGAAGAATTATGGAGAAAGCACATATATCTAAATTTGCAATGCATTCCGGTAACACAAAAATGTACCAAGATCTAAAGCAAACCTTCTAGTGGCCTACTATGAAAATGGAGATTGCAGAATTTGTTTTGAGATGTTTACAATACTAGCAAGTAAAAGCGGAGCACCAAAAATAGGCGGGATTACTTCAACCTCTCCCAATCCCGGAGTGGAAGTGGGAGCATATAACCATGGATTTTGTTGTTGGCTTACCTCGAACACTCTAAGGTATGAATTCAATATGGGTTATTGTGGATATATTAACGAAATATGCTCACTTTTTGCCCGTGAAAACTCTTAACAATGTGGATAAACTTGCTACTGTGTATATCAATGAGATTGTTCGACTACATGCTGTTCCGGTTTCAATTATATCCGATAAAGATCCGAAATTTGTGTCAAGATTTTGGCAAAGTTTACAGGATGCAATGGGGACAGAATTAAGGTTCAGTACGACGTTCCACCCACAAACTGATGGCCATTTAGAAAGAACAATACAAACGCTGAAGGATATGTTACGGATGTGTGTTTTGGACTTTCAAGGAAGTTGGGAAACTTATCTACTATTGGAAAAGTTTGTACACAACAACAGTTTCCACTCAAGCATAGGAATGGCATCATATGAAGCTTTGTACGGAAGAAGATGTCGCTCCCCAGTTTGTTGGACTGAAGTGGGTGACAGGTTATTGTTTGGACCTGAAATTATACAAGTGACTATTGAGAAAATTAAAACCATTCAGCAAAGGTTGAAAAAGGCCCAAAGCTGGCAAAAGAGTTATGTGGACCAAAGAAAGAGGGATTTAGAATTTGTGGTTGGCAATCACGTTTTTATCAAGGTTACTCCGATGAAAGGGCAAACAAGATTTAGAAGAAAAAGGAAATTGACACCCCAATACATAGATCCGTTTCCAATTTTGGAAAGATTGGGTTCAGTTGCTTATCATGTTGCTTTACCGTTGGGTATGGAACAAATACAAATTGTATTCCATGTGTCAATGTTGCGAGGTTACCTCCAGGATCCCTTCCATATTATAAACTACCATCGAATTGCTTTGGATGATGATATGGTCTATGAAGAAAAACCCATTAAGATTTTGGATCGACAAGTTAAACAGTAACGGAACAAGATGATCCCAATGGTAAAAGTTGAATGGAAAGAACATTACGGAAAGGAAGCCACTTGGGAACAGGAAGAAGAAATGAGACAATGATATCCTGAGTTATTTTCGACTTGAGGTAACACAAGTTTGAGGGACCAAACTTCCTAAAGGGGAGAAGACGGTGATAACCTGCCTCCATAATATGCTTTCACACTTTAATTATCTATGTGATTATGAGTTTAATATGGAATTGCATGCTTAATTGTGTGAATGATATGATTTGTTCTATCTGTTTATTGTAGGAAAATCTATTGAGACTAGAGCTTTGAACTGAAAACTGAAGGTCTTAGAGATGTCAGAAAACAAAACTAACTTGATATTTATGCTCAGCATTTTTTAAGGCCTAATATGCAGTTTTGTAAAAAATTTATTCGTAATGAATTAATGTATTTAATTAAGCTAAGGAGTTGAATTAGGGTTAATTAACCTATGCTTTTAACTTAACATAACATAGATATATACAAAGGGCCTTATAGAACTTAGACTTAGGCTCAAAATATTTTGTAGAGAGTTCTAGAGAGGGAGAACAAGAAGAAAATTGAGAAGCTCAAGTAAGGCTTGAGAGGTTGGCAGATTGAAGGGGAAATCAAGGAATTAGCTCAAGGTATGTAAAAATTAACTCAAACTCTTAGAATATCTCTTTACTTGTTTAAAATCAAGACTTGAAATGGAGATTTCACACCCAAACGAGTTAAGGTTTTGGAATTAAGAGCTTAATTGAACTATAGTGTTGGAAGTGAACTGAATCCTTGGATTTGTTTGATTTACAAAGTGTGTATCTTCATATTTGTTTGTCTTGAGATTGCTTGTAAGAACTTAAACCCTAATCTTTAGCTTTTGTAAAATTTTAACTCAAGAGTTTCATATAAAGTGAAGAATTAATTGAATTTGAATAGAAATCAAGAAACTCGTAAATTAATGGAAGCTAGGGACATGATCTTGGCATTTAAGCAAGTTTTGATTCAATTGAGTTTGAAATACCCTTTGATTATGTATATAAGTCATGTTTTTGAAGTGGATTTGTATGAATTGGGGCTTGAATGTAAGTTTAGAAGCTTAAGGTTGAAAAAAATTTTGGACTACCCAGAAAATTTCGGAACCGCATGTACGGGGATCACAACCGCACGTGCGGAAAACAAGACGAATCAGGGCATCACTTCTGAAATAATTGCACATGCGACACCTTTTGCATGTGCGGTGAACAACTTCCGCACGTACGAAAATCAGGGTGAAAAATCGTCACTTTTTGCTAACATATCCGACTCTCTGAAATTGCGTACAAGCATGTTTAGACCCTCTAGAATGTATAAAGATAAACAAAAAGTGAATGAATCGTAAATGAGTAAATAAAGGAAAAGACTAAGAAATGAATGAAATGTTTACCGAATTTGTATCTGTGTTATGATGTGTAGGTCGCCTGCCAGAAGGACCATCGCAAGGCCAGTATCACTGTGAGTAATAATATTGTAAAGATAAGTTTTGAAGTACTTATTTTCCTTCTTAGAGGATATGCTATCTATAACTTGCGTTATGTTCCAAAATGAACAAGTCTCATGAATGTGATATGATATAATGTGGACCTAAGGTCGTTCTGCTATACTATGATATGTTTGGGCCCGATGTTTTGATATGATTTGCTTTGACCAAAGGTTGTTCTGATCAGCTGATAATGCAATGCGCCTGAGGCCGTTCTGATAATGAAACGGGCCTGAGGCCATTCTGATTATGTAATGGGCCTGAGGCCATTCTGTTTGTTCTGCTTAATGGACCTGAGGTTGTTCTGCTTATATGATGGGCCTGAGATTGTTCTATATGATGTTGGGCCTGAGATTATTCTGCAATGTGAATATGGATATTTGGAAAGATCTATTTCAATTACTATAGTCTTGTAAAGCTTATGCTCATTCATTCATACCTCTTTACTTTATTATTACTCATTGAGCTTCGCTCACTCTGTATGCATGTATGTATGTGTATGTAGGTGACCAGCAACATGGAGCCCAATCGCAGGGTCTGCACCAGGAGTTGTTTTATGAACCCGAGTGGTCATGTCTCCAAGATGGAGCCTCTGTCTTTTTGTCTTTTGACTTACTTTTTTATATGACTTTTGTGTTGATTTGTTATAATGATCCTGGGTTATGTAAACTATATGTACAAGGAACTTCTTTGGTACAAACAATCTTTGCATAGACATGCAAATATGTATGATGTGTTGTGATATAAGCAATGTAAATTTTGATCATATTGGCACAGCTCAATAGACGTCTTTGTATGTGAATGCTTCCGCTTATGGCCCCATTATTGTATTTATTTTTTATTTTTGTTTGCGGCTGTTGGTAATCAAGTGATTACTGGTTGGTTATGATCCAAACTATTAGAGGCGGGTTTGGGTCACGACAGTCTTGTGGAGGCGGCAGCACATGTAGAGATTACAGTGTAGGCCGAGGAGGAGAGACTTCGGGGTTCAAGGTCTAGGGGTCATGAGTGGCAAGGGGACTTCAGACTTAGTAAGAAGCATAGGGGCACTTCTTCATCCTAGGTCCAATCACAACAGACTGGAACTACATTTTTAGTGCCTAGTTTTGGCTTGGGAAGGAATGCTCAGGGCAACTTTACTTGTTTCAAGTGTGGCCAACAAGGTCACAAGGCTAGTGTCTGCCCACAGAAGGGAGGAGGGCAGTAGATGTTACCATCACCACCACCACCTGATCGATCTCAGAGTTAGTCCCAGAGTAAGAGACAAGGACCTACGTGCTTTCAGTGTGGTTAGTTAGGGCATTTGATAAGAGCTTGCCCGTAGTTGGGAGGCACATCAGGCACATTAGGGTTGAGGCAGACTCAAAGCCATTCGTAGGCTCATTCAGTCCATACCTTGCGAGCTAATCAGAGAGCCACCTCGGTTCAATCAGTGCAACAAGCCTATGCTCCAAGAAATAAGCAGGTTGATCAGAGGCCACATAGGCGTGTGTATGCTATTACAACACCAGAGCAGTTTCCAGGATCCTCTGTTGTGAGAGGTAATTTCGTTGTGTTCAATTCTTTGGCTAGTGTGTGTATTGATCGGGTGTGTCGCATTCATTTATATCTTTTGCTTTTACTTCTGCATTGGGGTTAGAGTTTGATAAGTTAGAGTCTCCTTTGTTGGTTGAGTCACCGGTTGGGGGTAGAGTGGCATTGGGGCGAGTGTGCCGCTTTTGCGAGGTTGAGATAGCAGATCACTGACTCTCTTTTGACTTCATCATCTTAAACGTGCACACTTTTGACATTATTTTGGGTATGGCTTGGTTGACACACTTCCGGGCTACTATAGATTGTCAGCGTCACCAAGTGTTTGTATGCACACCGACTGGGGATTGTTTCTATTTTCTGTGTAATCGGGGTGATAGATCGTTTCCACTGTTGTTTGACTTTAAGACTCAGGAAGGACTTAGTTTTCTCTTTGCCTTTGCCTTAGCCAATGATGGTAGCATGGTTCAGAGTGATTTACCAAAGGTAGTTTATGAATGCCTTGATGTTTTCCATGAATATCTTATCGGGTTGCCACCCCATCGGGAGATTGAATTCTCCATTGACTTAGTGTCTTTCACGGCGCCAATTTCCATGGTGCCATATAGATTTACCCCCGCTAAGTTACATGAGTTGAAGATCCAACTCCAGGAATTTTTAGACAAGGGTTTTATTCGCCCTAGTACATCACTTAGGGAGCACCGACTCTTTTTGCAAAGAAGAATGATGGGTCATTGCGGTTGTGTATTGATTACCGTAAATTGAATCGAGTTACCATTAAGAACAAGTATCCTCTACCCAGAATAGATGACTTATTTGACCAACTTAGAGGATCTTGTTGCTTTTCAAAGATAGACTTGAGATCGGGGTACCATCAGTTGAGACTTAGGGAGAAGGATATCCAGAAAACGGCTTTTCGCACGCGTTATGGCCACTATGAATTCCTAGTAATGCCTTTCGGTTTAACCAATGCTCCTGCTTCCTTTATGGACTTGATGAATCGAGTCTTCCGTGAATTTTTAGACCGTTTTGTGGTCGTCTTTGTGGATGATATCTTGATTTATTCAACCTCCAAGGAGGAATATGAGAAACATTTGTGAATAGTGCTTGACTTGCTTAAGGTGCACCAATTGTATGCTAAATTTGAGAAATGTGAGTTTTGGCTGACTAAAGTGAAATTTTTGGGGCATGTTGTGTTAAGAGAAAGAGTAACTATAGATTCTTCTAAGATAGATGTCATGCAAGATTGGCAACAACCTAAGAATGTTTTTGAGATTTGGAGTTTCCTAGGGTTAGCCAGGTATTATTGTCATTTCGTAAGGGACTTCTCTAGATTAGTCACACCTTTGACCAGGTTGACAAGGAAGGGTGTCAAATTTGTATGGAACAAGACTTGTGAGAAGTCATTCTAAGAACTTAAGACTAGGTTGACCACCAAACTGGATGCGTCCGGGGATGGACTTGGTTGTGTATTGATGCAAGAAGGGAAGGTTGTGGCCTATGATTCATGACAATTGAAAACTCAGGAGAAGAACTACCCCACCCATGATTTAGAGTTAGCGGCGATAATATTTGCTTTGAAGATTTGGAGGCATTATTTGTATGGTGAGAAGTTTGATGTTTTCTCTGATCATAAGAGTCTAAAATACTTGTTTTCCCAAAATGGATGGAAATTATGGAGGATTAAGACTTTGAGTTGCATTATCATCTGGGGAAGGCCAATGTTGTGGCTGATGCCTTGAGTCAGAAATCTGTGAGTAGTGTGGTAAGTGTGGCCATTCGAGAATGGAATATGCTAGGTGTTATCGGCGAGTTTGATTTGCATTTGGGCAAGTCTAGCGAGGGTGCTACCTTATTCACTTTAATTGCTCAACCTACCTTGATTAGTAGAGTCATAGAGGCGTAATAGGGTCACCGTGAAGTAGAGACAATCCGTGATAGGATTTTCAACGGGAAGGAAGAGAAGGATTTGAACATCCACAAGGATTTGAGTGTGAGGTATCTAGACTGTTTGTTTGTGTCGAAATCTTGTAGAGAGGAGGTACTCTGAGAATTTCATCACTCACACCTTGCGGTACATCCTGGAGGCATTAAAATGTATCATGATCTTAGTCGTCAGTTTTGGTAGAGGGGTATGAAACGAGACTTCGCCTTATTTGTTTCGAAATTCCTTACTTGCCACTGAGCACCAAAAGCCAGCGAGTTTGCTACAACCCTTACCTATAGCTGAGTGAAAATGGGAGCATCTTACCATGGATTTTGTAATTGGACTTCCTAGAACATAACGGGGTAATCATGTCGTTTGGGTGATTGTTGATAGGTTGACTAAGTTTACGCACTTCATTTCGATTTTCACCGGTGACTCAGTTGATTATTTGGTAGAATTGTACATTAGAGAGATAGTTCGACTTCATGGGATCCTTGTGACCACTGTTTCAGATAGAGATCCTCGTTTCACCGCCTGATTATGGCAAAGCCTTCAAGAGGTGTTGGCAACTAAGTTGACCCTTAGCACCGCTTATCATCCTTAAACCGATAGACAATCAAAGCGCACTATCCAATTTTTGGAGGACACGCTTAGAGCTTGCGTTCTTGATTTCAAGGGGTCTTGGGAGAGACACCTACCATTGATTGAGTTCGCCTATAACAATAGTTATCAGGCAAGTATCAAGATGGCACCGTTCGAGGCTTTGTATGACCAACCTTGTAGATCACCAGTTTGTTGGGTCGAAGTGGGTGATGCACCAATGTTGGGCTTGGAGATTGGTAGAGAGACGACTGAGAAAGTTACTCTCATTTGAAAGAGATTAGTTACAGCTCAAAGCCAACAGAAGAGTCATGTCGATAAGAGAAGGCGACCTCTATCCTTCGAGATTGGTGACCATGTGTTTCTTAAGATCTCGCCGAGACGGGGTTTGATGAGATTTGATAAGAGTGGGAAGTTGTCTCCAAGGTTTATTGGACCTTTTGAGTTTTTAGAACGAATTGAAGAAGTGGCATACCGTTTGGCCTTATCGCCAGAGTTTTCTGGGGTTCACAACGTGTTCCATGTATCTATCCTTAGGAAGTACGAACTCGACCCTTCATATGTACTTGACTGGGTTAGCTTGGAGGTAGATGAGGATGTCTCATATGAAGAGTGACCGGTTCAAATTTTAGATGTCCAAGAACAATTGTTGAGGGGCAAGACTTTACTGTTAGTGAAGGTGTTGTGGAGACACCATGGGGTTAAGGAAGCAACTTGGGAGCGGGAGGCAAAAGTCCACTCCAAATATCCAGATTTATTTGAGAATGCTTAGTTTGTTCTAGATTGTAATTTTCTCTTGTGTTTGAGAATAAATCATTGAATTGTAAACCACTTGTTATAATTGTTGTTGTCTTTTTTAGCATGAGAGCTGTTGCAGGATCGTTACAATTGTTGTTGAACTTGTGCTTGTGATTATTGTATTGGTGGTTACTGGTATTGTGGCCTTGGCCCATGGAAAATCTTGATGATGGTAATGGAAGGTTGTTGAGATTGAGATCCCCATGTTATAATCGAATTATTGTTATTATGGATTCATTATTGTCATTGTATGGTATTTATCACGCAGAGCCCTTTTATTGTTGAATTGTCTTTATTCATTTAGGGAGAGGTGTGACCAAATTTTGGGGGAAAAATTTCCTAAAAGGAGAAGATTGTGATGTCCCGGGTCTTGGACTTGACTGGTGTTGAGTAATAAGATAGTGTGTATTACTTTCGGCGTTTTGTTTATCATATTGGGTCGTTGAGAATTCCTTTATGCTCTTACTTAACCTCTCTTAACATTTATGGGTTAAAATTTTTGCGTTTTGGGTATTGGAACTTGTTTCGGAGTACAAAATCAATTTATGAGTTTTCTTGGCAAAACTGCTTGTCTGGATTTGGCAACTGCTCGAGTGGATTCACACAGGGATCTCTAGGTTTTCTAGGCAGAAAACCGCTTGTGTAGATTATGGGTTCCGCTCAAGCCGATTTTTTGAAAATTTTTGGGTTTTTCTTTGGAGCAAATTGTTCATGGAGCATCAAAATCCGCTCGTGCAGAATTTAAACCGCTAGTGCGAATTTCGACGCATATCTCAAATTTTGTGCACTTTTCCTCAAAACTGATGCCAAAAACATGCTTGACACACTTTTTCACTTCTCTCTCTCTCTCTCTCTCTTTCTCTCTCTCTCTCTCTCTATACTCATTTTTTCTCTTCATTCTCTCCACAAACACACCCAAATCTAACTTCTCTATAAGATTTAGCAAAAATCTTCAAAAATTTGAGGGGACTTTTTATATCAAATCGAAGAGGGTGATGAGGGTTATGTTTACACCAATTGAATCGAGTTTTCATCATAGTTGATTTTTAGGATTTATATCCATTTCATCTCCTAAGCTTGAGGTAGGGATATTCTTAGAGTTATATATATATATATATATTTGCAAGTCTATGCTTGTTCGAAGTATTTCTTACATATTTGGATCATGATTTTGGGTTGATGAACCCTAGATGATATTAGAAGTAGATTTTCTCTATTTTTTTCCCCAAAGCTTTTAAGAGTGTGAGCTATGTTCTAAAGTGTGGGTGTTGTTTTGGAAAAAAAACTTTTCAAAAATGGAACAAAAACCTAGTTTGGTGGGAACCCTAAAAATTTGGGGGTTTTGGAAAAGATGTTGAGATATTGTGAAATTTATGCTTGATAAATTGTTATGTGAATAAATGATGGAGGAAATTTCTATAATTTTGCATGAAATGAGCAAATTTCATGAGAAAATGAGAATTGTTGATTTGGGAAATTTGAGGAATAGCTTATTGTTGTTTGTCTTGGAAAGATCAATTTTAAAAATGATGATTAATATGGGGAGAAGGCATGAATGATGATATTGTTATATTATCTCTTGAAAAATGTATTATGATGTTACATTGATAAATGATGTGGAAATTTGATTACAATGGAGGATTGTGTCCTGGAATTGAAAATAGAACTATATTAATGCATTTTTACATTTTGCATTGCCAATCCATTTAATCATTATTGCAATTTATTTTGAATCTTGCATTAGAAAAATTATTGCTTTGGAGAAAGGAATTGTTTTGCAAAACAAGATCATTTTGATTTGTTTTGGGATAAATGCGTTGGTAAGTCCTGATAGGGAATGTAGTTGGTATTTGGTTAAGTTGGCCTATGTGTCTATAGTGAAAGAACAAAAACACGCGCGGAGGAGATAATAACCGGTAAAGTGGTGATTGGTAGTGCTTGATTTACTTACTTGTAGACACCAACATAGGGATTACTTGAGTCATATTTATCACCCCTTGAACTACATTGAAGTTATTGAATTGTTGTGTTTTCAAATTGCATTGAGCACAAGATTTTAAAAAGATACAGATATATGTTTTGAGCATGACATGACATATGCATTCATCTCAAGAGACCGTATAAAATGTATATACTTTGTTAAGAACTTCCTACTGGCTTTATGCTTACCCTATGGGATTTTGTGCAGGAAAAGATGTGGTGATCTTGTTGAGTTAAAGGCACATAATGTATTTTGAGAGCACAACGCTCTTTTCTTTTGTTGTAATTATTTTGACAAGCCAATGGCATTACATGTATGGGTTTGAAAACCATTTTTGTGTAAGCGTATAATGATTCTGGTTTAGACCAGATCCATTTGTTGCTTTCAGATCCAAGAACCTGTGTGTTTAACTGTTGTTTAGCTCTTTTACATCTTGTTAGTTGTTAGGTTTGACTGTTGGGAGTTTTTGTTGTGTTTGAAACAGGTTTGGTGGTTAGTTTTTCAAAGAGTTGTTGCCCAGATTTTGGCTTGTTCACTCGAGCTATCATTCCTACACTCGAGCGGTCTTTTACTGTTTGCAAAACCACTGAGAGTTTGATATCTTCGCTTGTGCAATATTTCTTGCGCTCCAGCGAACTTTTATAGGTCTAAACTACTGGGAGGAGGTCATTGTGCACCTGAGTGGTGGTTTTGGTCACTCGAGCGGTGTCACTTATTGTGTTTGTCACTTGAGCGACCATTCTTGTGCTCGAGCGGTCTGTGTGTCTATCAGTCCAATAGGAAGCCATTTTCAATCACTTTTTTGCCTCTCTCTCTCTCTAAACATTTCAAAACCCTAGATCCACACTCTCTCTCTCTCTCTCTCTCTCTCTCTCTCTAGGTTCTTAATTTCTAGCTCTAAATACTCTCAATCCTTTGATCTTTTCACCCTAGCCCTTTGGAGGAAAGTGTTGAGCACGTCAAGGGCTTTGTTTTAATCAGTGAAGTTATTGTTTTCGGCTCCGTCAAGTTCCACCCTTGTTTCCTTCTTGTCTTCTACTTTGAGGTAGAGAATTCTTTGACTCTTTTATATAATTTTTAGCTTAGTTATTTGCTCTTTAAAAAGAGTTAGTTATTTGGGAATTTTTGGTAAAACTTAGGGTTTGGTTTAAAATCAAAAGAGGGATTTTCCAAATTGATTCTTGAAAAGGGTTATGGGATTATGGTTATGGATGAGTTGGGTTGAAATGATAAAAACTTTTCTTAAAATGGATTTTTAAGGAAAATGAGGTTTTAGCCCTAATTTTGGATATTTGGAATTGTGAAAGGGAATGGAAAATAATGTTAGACATTGTGGAATTGGAATAATGGTCATGCTGATAATGATAGTGGAGTTGGATTCGTAATATCATTCTCATTGTAATTGATGAAATTGTATCTTTTGATTTGGAATTTATCTATTGAATAGAAATATCTGTTTTGGGCTTTCAGTGTAGGATAGTCTTGATTGTTGTAGACATTGCATGATGATTAGGTTGCATTGAAACTACTTTCTTACCCATTGTGCATTGAGCATCATTACACATTGAACATTGTAAATGTATTGGTTTTTGAGAAAAAAATGGTAAATACCGTGGTGAATCTGGTTAGGGAGTGTGGTTGTGGTTTTTATTATGTTGGCATGTGTGTCCTCGGTGAAAGTCCAGAAACCCACATGGTTAGGTGCCGATCCTTTCGGTTAGTACCAGTAAAATGGCTTTGGTAGTGCTTGTATAGCCTACTAGCAGACACGTACCTAGAGATTCTCAATGTGTTGTATCCATTGCCCTATTTTTTGATAATAAAAGATTATTTTCATGAATTGAAGTATATTCTGGCATTACATTGCTTTGAGAGGAATATTTGAAAAATGGCATGCATATGCATTCACCTTATGATTTTGCTAAGATTCATATACTGTGTTAGAATATTTCTGCTAGGCTTTGGCTCACCCTATGTAGAAAAAAAATTTCAGGTGCTGATGATATACCTTCGTCAAGGACATCGCTAGGAAGGACCCGGAGCTTAAGGCTTCTTTTTTGTTTTCTTGATATAATTTTTTTGTTTAAGTCTCGAGCTTTACTTGTATTGCGATTAAACTCATTTTGTTGTAACCAAACATCTTCTTAGAAAGTTGTAGCCATTAGGACATTTTTGTAATTGGCTTATTTTCTTTTATACTCTTGTATCCATGTTGTATGCTATAGATTCAAAATCTAGGATTTGTGAATATATATTGCATATGCCATATTTTGTAATGATCACAGATATAATGAATAGAAGATATGAAATGGTTGATCAATTATAGTACTTCTATGAGGTCGCTTGATGTAATAAATTTTAAATTTCAGGGCGTTACAACTTGGTATCAGAGCTATTGGGTTTGAATACTTTGTGATCGTGGGATGTGGTTTTTACCACAATGGGTTTTTATGTTTGATAATAATAGGAATAGACCTAGTATGCTATGTGATAACATGCTTATGTGACTAAATGAGTTTGAAATTTAATTTTTTAGATATTGATTGGGTCTACGAGTTTCTAGAAGTGTTGTTAGAAGAGACTTGATCACTGCTATTTCTAATTGGAACTCTTGCAATGTCATGGGGCGGTCACTATCTAGAAACGAAATTCGTTTGTGTTTATGTTATTAAGTGTTTAAGTGGAGTGAACTCATTGTTGTCCACTGTATTAGGACGTGAGTGAATTAGGTTCGGCACATTTGAGAATGTGCTAATCTATTGTGGTACCTTTATTAAAATGTCAGGACGTGGACGTAGTGGTGGAAGGCGTGGTAAGCCTAAGCGGCAGGAGGTGACGTTACCGGATAAAATCCTGATGCAAGAGGAAGAAGTTGGCCAGATCAACGTGGCTGAGCCAGCAAGTTAGCAAGCCATGGGCGCTTTGGCTGGGGAAATGGCTGGTGCTTTGAGGGAATCCATGGACATTCTCAGGGCTGAGAATAAAGTCCAGGCCCATGTTGCTGAGATAGGACCATCCTTTTTGAAGAGGGAGTTCTTCTGGTCGAATCTGGATAAGTTTTTGAGGGATTGAAATGAGCCATTGAAGGTGGATGAGTGGCTAGAGTAGATGATAAAGACCTTCGAGATGCTTGGCATCGAGGATAATGGCTTGAGAGTGACTATGGCATCCTTCTAACTAAAGGGAGATGCGGGCCAGTGGTGGAAATATGCATATGGACGCATTGGGTTGACTTGGGAGGCCTTTGTCAACGCCTTCTAGGACAAGTTTTTGCCTCCCACTGCTATGGAGAAGTTGAAGGATCAGTTCTTGAAGCTCAAGCAACTGAAAACACCTATAGCGGAGTTTGAGGCAGTTTTTACTAGCCTCTCTAGATTTACACCGAAGCTTGTGGCGACGGAGAAATGCCATTGTGTAGAGTTTGAGAAAAGGATAAGGACCAGGCTCCTGTTCAAGGTGGCCCAGTCTATGATTAGGGATTAAGGTCATCTTGTGGAGGCAGCAGCTAATTTAGAGACCATGATTCAGACAGAGGAGTAGAAGATGAAGGGCTCCAGCCAGAGGAGCCAAGAGGTTCAGGAAGAGACGAGGGACAATAAGAGGCAGCGTGTCACGACCCAAACTCATCCCTATGGGTTTAGCATCATAACCGGCCAGTAATCCTAGGATTACCGAAGGCCTCTGAACCGAATAGATAAAATACAGGGGCTAGCGGAAGCAAATACAAACATATAATGTTCATAGAGTTGTGGATACATACTTGGGACTAAAAATTTAAAATTTAATTTACATAATTAAGATGTCATACCCACGTCACCATCTATACATACGAACAAACAAAAAACATATTCAAAATTAACAAAAGAAATACAAAAAGATCTTTAACATGGTTCACAAAACTTGACAACTGCAAATGGGAACCTCTTTAGGAGGCACACTGGTTGGCTAACAGAACGGAACTCCAGGCAATCAACTTTGAGCCTAGTCACACGCTTGATCACCTACATACATAAATAATACAGTGAGCTAGAGACCAGTGAATAACAACAGAGTTAAGGGTTATAAATGATGTCCAAAACAGATTCAGAAATCAGAGTTCATATCAGAAACAATTTCAAATTCACAGGCTTATACAGATTTCATAAGCTGTTATATATGGTTCATCTATTAGGAATCAGATCAGATTGTTCATAAGACCTACATGCATAGTCGGTACCGACGACCATAAAGGTCAATATCTTTATGCACAAATAGCCATGGTATCGTTACCTCCAGGCGGGGGCCACGTGAACATAGGCCTCAGTATTGTTACCTCCGGGCAAGAGCCACATAAACATAAGTTACGGTATTGTTACCCCGGGGCGAGGGCCACGTGCATATTGGCCATGGCATTGTTTCCCCTAGGTGAGGGCCACATGAACTAAGAATGCCAAAAATATATTTTAGAAAAATAGACATTCATTCATGGTTCACAAAATAGCATTGAAGAAAACAGATCATATCATTTCAGTCAGAAAATACTCATAATCAGCATATCTTTACAATGTTGTTACTCATAGATAGCTTCGACAGCAGAAGAGTCAGAACAGTTGAATCAACAATCTATGGCTCATGACCTACACAAACACATAACAAATATACATTGAAACACATGCCGGGAAAAACACATAACTCATTCCTATTCTAACTTGGCATGTTTATTATCTTTATCCTCATTATCATGTCTTAATTAGAGCTTAGAAATGCCTAGGATGCAATGAGGATGCCAAAATGTACTTCTGAACACTTAGCCAAATTTTCAAAAACAGGGCAGTCCACTTGAGCGCAACATCAGTCGCTCGAGCGATATGCAAAGTCTGCAAAAGTACTGGTTGCATGATTTTTTCGCTCGACGGTTGCTCGAGCTAAAGACTAAGTAAACAGGGCCTCCGCTCGAGTGCAACTTTGAGAGCTCTCATTTTACGCTCGAGTGTAGACTCTTTCGCTGGAGTGGAGGTACAAAAATATAATAGTGGTCAATCGAACGCAAGTTTTACCGCTTGAGCCAACCCCCAAACTCTACAAAAGTACTGGGAGCTCGAATTCTTCGCTTGAGTGTAGACTTCACAGCTCGAACGGAGAGTGCAAATTCTGGAATTTTCAGATTTGCTTCCCCAGCTTCAAAACTCAAATCCAAAGAAACAAAACACATCCTTTTGAGCCAAAACGTGAGAAAACACTTGTAAACTCATAGAACTTCATGAATTGAAAGCCATTTGGCAAAATCAAGCCAAAGGCAAGTGAACTCTTCCAAAGTCAATCTCGAAATTTGAAAACATAACATGCATGACTTGTCATGAACTCAAACCTTCCAAAACATGATCAAATGAGGTAAGATGATGAGAAACTTGATAAATCCTTAAAACAAAGCCAAGATAGACACATGCATGTGAGATTTGTTTGAAATTCAAACTCAAAATGTGATGAAAATGCATGTATGCATGATATGATCTTCCTTTCTATTTCATTAGCTTTAATCTTGCATAACTCAACTTAATTCTCTAGAATTCATGTCCTTGATATCATAATTATATAATCTAAGGGGTTGAATTCTTACCTAGGCTTTCCAAATTGAGCTCTAAGGCTTAATCCTTGAGTCTCTAAGTTCAAAACCTTCAAATCTCTACAATTCTTCTTTCTTTCCTTGAATTCAACTCTTTTTAGTCTTCTCTCACCATTTCTCACCTTTTGATGCTCAAAATGGTGAAGATGAGATGCTTCTAGGGTGTTGTATAAGCCTAATATAGGCTTGATTAGAGAGCTTAATTCAACTTAGTTTAAGTTAATAAATTGGCATTATTTTATTCTAATTAATTTGTTTATAATCGAATTGCAATTAAACTTGCCATAAAATTCTAAAAAATAACACATATACCAAGTCGATTTTGTGATCGAATGCCGAAAAGGCCTTCAATTCACATAATGAAACAGAAACACAGACAGATCTTTCTACAACAGACAAATATAAATGAAAATAACATATAACACATGCAATTAACGTAGAATTTCATCTTAATTACGTATGAAACAATCTTAGTCAAGGATCATGGGCTAATCACAGATCCGGGTTGTTACATAGAGGGCCTCTATCCCACAGTAGTCCTAGATAGCATAGTTCAGTTCCACATTTCCTGTGCCGAGTTCTGGTTCAGGGAGGGGTAATCAGGGTGGGATCACTTGTTTTAAGTGCGGTTAGCTGGGCCATAAGTCTCTAGTTTGCCCATAGAGGGGAGGAGGGCAACAGTCTGCACCGTCGGTGACTCGTTTACAGAGCTAGAGTCAGGAGAGAGGTTAGCCGCCTACTTTTTATCAGTGTGGGTAGTTGGGGCACTTGAAGAGGTTTTACCCTCAAGTAGGTGGCACATCTAGTGTGTTTGGTTCGAGGAAAACACAGAGCCATCAGCCTACCCAGTCAGCTCATGCCTCGAGGGCCACACAGGGAGCCTCTTCAGCTCGGTCAATTTATCAATCTTATGCTCCAAGGGGTGAGCATGTGGAGCCGAGCCCTACGGGGTGTGTGTATGCTGTTACCATGCCAGAGCAGTTGGCAACACCCTCTATTTTGAGAGGTAACTTCTTGTTACTTAGTTCTATTGCCAATGTGTTAATTGATACTGGTGCATCCCATTCTTTCATTTCGTCTGCATTTGCATCAGTTTTAGGGTTAGGGGTGGCTCAATTAGCTTCTCCGCTTAGGGTAGAGTCTCTAGTTGGGGGTGAGGTCGACTTGGATCGGGGATGTCGTGGTTGTGAGATAAAGATTGTCGAGCGTCGACTTCCTTTCGCATTTGTGTTGTTAGACATGTTGAGTTTTGATGTCATGTTAGGTATGGATTGGTTATCCTCGTACCGAGATGTTATAGATTGTTACCGTCAGAGAGTTATGGCAGTACCTCGAGTGGTGATTGTTTTTATTTTCTAGGGAACTGAATTGATAGAGTCTTATAGCAAGTTTATGACCCTCGTCATAGGGGTGAACTTAGTTGTCTTCTTGCAACTCTTTTGGGTAGTGAGAGTGATGTGGTTCGAGTTGAATTGCCGAGGGTAGTTTGTGAATACCTGAATGTTTTTCCTGAGGATCTTACTAGTTTTCTACCCCATCGGGAGATCAAGTTCTCCATTGACTTAGTGCTTGGTACGACATCGATTTCCATGGCACCATATAGATTTGCACCCACCGAGTTATGTGAGTTGAAGATTCAACTCAAAGATCTGTTAGATAAAGGCGTCATTTTCCCTAGTACATCGCCTTGGGAAGCATTGACTCTCTTTGCTAAGAAGAAGGATGGCACATTGTGACTATGTATTGATTACCGGAAGCTAAATCGGGTGACTGTTAAGAACAAGTACCCATTACCTCATATAGATGGTTTGTTTGACCAGTTCAAGGGGTCTTGTTGTTTTTCCAAAATTGATTTGAGATCAAGCTATCATCAGTTGAGGGTGAAGAAAGGGGATATTCAGAAGACGACATTCCGTACGCGGTATGGCCATTACGAGTTCTTAGTGATGCTTTTTGGGCTGACCAATGCACCAACTTCGTTTATGGATTTAATGAATCAAATCTTCCGTGAGTTCTTAGACCGTTTTGTGGTTGCCTTTTTTGATGACATCTTGATCTACTCACCCTTTGAGAAGGAACACGAGAAATATTTGTAGGTTATACTTGAATTGCTTAGATCCCACTGTCTGTAAGCTAAGTTTAGGAAGTGCAAGTTTTGGTTAAAAGAAGTTAAGTTCTTAGGCCATGTGGTATTTGGGAAAGGAGTGATCGTAGACTCTTCTAAGATAGAGGCAGTACAAGATTGGGAATAACGTAAGAATGCCTTTGAGATCTGGAGTTTCTTGGGCTTAGCCGGATATTACCGACGTTTTGTGAAAGATTCTCTAGATTGGCCTCACCATTGACTAGATTGAGAAGGAAGGGGGTTAAGTTTGTGTGGAGTGAGACTTGTGAAAATTCATTCCAAGAGCTTAAGGTTAGACTCACAACTGCTCCAGTATTGATTATTCCAGAAAGGGGTTTGGGTAATTCTGTTTATTGTGATGCGTCACAGGAAGGTTTGGGTTGTGTGTTGATGCAAGAAGAGAAGGTGGTAGCATATAGTTTGCGGCAGTTGAAAATTCATAAGAGAAACTATCATACTCACGACCTAGAACTAGTAACAATGATTTTTTTCTTAAAAATCTGGAGGCATTACTTATATGGTGAGAAATTCAAGGTGTTTTCTGATCATAAGAGTTTGAAGTATCTATTTTTACAAAAAGATTTGAATTTGAGACAGAGGAGGTGGATGGATTTTATGGAGGATTATGATTTTGAGTTGTATTATCATCCGGGGAAGGCCAATGTTGTGGTCGATGCCTTGAGTAGAAAGTCAGTAAGCCGTGTAGCTAGTATAGCTATTCGGGAATGGGAGATGTTGGGTGCTATTGGCGAGTTCGACTTCCATCTTGCTGAGTTCGTTGAGTTGGCCGTTTTGTTCACCATAGTTACACAACCTACATTAGTAAGCCGAGTTATAAAAGTACAAATGGGTGATCATGAGGTAGAGATTATTCGAGGAAAGATAGCTAGTAGGAAGGTAGAAAAGGGCTTGAACGTGTATTTTGACTCTAGCGTAAGGTATTTAGACCATCTTTTCGTGCTAGAATTCTATAGAAAGGAGGTACTTCGAGAGTTTCACCATTCACACCTTGCGGTACACCTGGGAGGCATAAAGATGTACCACGACCTTAGCTGCCAGTTTTGGTGGAGGGTGATGAAGAGAGATGTAGCCTTATTTGTTTCGAGGTTCCTTACTTGCCAATAAGTGAATGCAGAGCATCAGCGACCAGCGAGTTTGTTACAACCCTTGCCTACAGCCGAGTGGAAGTGGGAGCATGTCACGATGGACCTTGTTGTGGGTCTTCTGAGAACTCAACGGGTAATGATGCCGTGTGGGTAATAGTTGATTGGTTAACTAAGTCAGCACATTTTGTACATATGTGCCGACCTTTATGTTAGGGACATAGTTCAACTTCATGGGGTCTGTGTGATTATTGTATCGGACAGAGATCCTCGTTTCACGGCTCGGTTGTGGCTGAGCCTACAGAATGCCTTGGGCACTAGATTGGCATTTAGCACTGCCTATCATCCTCAGACTGACGGCCAATCCGAGCGGACCATTCAGATCCTAGAGGATATGTTTCGAGGTTGTGTTATTGATTTTAAGGGGTTATGGGAGAGGCATCTACCTTTAGTGGAGTTTGCCTATAATAACAGTTTTGAGGTGAGTATTGGTATGGCGCCATTTGAGGCCTTGTATGGCCGATCGTGTAGATCTCCAGTGTGTTGGGCCGAGGTGGGTGACGCACCTATGTTTGGTCCTGAACTAGTCTGGGAAACGACGGACAAGGTCGCACTTATCCGTAAGAAGTTGGCTTCAGCTCAAAGTTGCTAGAAGAGCTATGCCGACTGTAAGAGGAGATTGTTATCCTTTGAGATAGGAGATCACGTGTTCTTGAAAATATCATTGAGACGGGGTTTAATGAGGTTTGGGAAGAGCGGGAAGTTGTCTTCAAGATTTATTAGGCCTTTTAAGATTCTAGAGCGGATCGAAGAGGTAGCTTATCGTTTGGCCTTGCCACCCTAACTTTCTGGGGTTCATGACGTATTTCATATTTGTATGCTCCGAAAGTATGAGCCTTATCCTTCACACATATTGGATTGGATCGAGTTAGAGGTAGATGAGGATGCCTCGTATGAGAAGAGACCTATACGGGTTTTAGACTCTTGGAACCAACTCTTGCGAGACAAGACTATTCCATTGGTTAAGGTGTTATGGTGATACCACAGGGTTGAGGAGGCGACTTGGGAACGTGAGGTAGAAGTCCATAAGAAGTATCTAGAACGATTTGTCAATATTTGAAGCTTATGTTGAAAATTTTGTAAATGTTGTAGTTTATGAACATTATATATGTTTTGGAGAATTGAATGGCAATAGATGGTGTTGAAAGATTTGGTGTATCCTTGTTACAAATTTAAAGGTATGGAAATTGTTTCGCTTTCTTTAAATGTTGATTGATTTTAAATTTTAGGGACGAAATTCCTTAAGGAGGAGAGCTTATAATGATTCTAGTTTAGACCTGACCCATTTATTGCTTTCGGATCCAAGAACCCGTGTATTTAACTGTTGTTCAACTCTTTTACATCTTGTTACTTGTTGGGCTTGGCTATTGGGAGTTTTGGTTGTGTTTGAAACAGGTTGGAAGGTTAGTTTTTCAAAGAGTTGTTGTCCAGATTTTGGCTTATTCGCTTGAGCGACCATTCCTGTGCTCAAGCGTTCTTTTACAGTCTGCAAAACTACCGAGAGTTTGATATCTTCGCTTGATTGGTCTTTCTTGTGCTCAAGCGAACTTTTACAGGTCTGAACTACTAGAAGGGGGTCATTGTGCGCTCGAGCGGTGGTTTTGGTCACTCGAGCGGTGTCGCTTATTGTGTCTGTCGCTTAAGCGATCATTTCTGCACTTGAGCGGTCTGTGCGTATATCAGTTTGAGAGGAAGCCATTTTCAGTCACTTTTTTACCTCTTTCTCTCTCTAAACATTTGAAAACCGTAGATCCACACACACACACACACACACTCTCTCTCTCTCTAGGTTCTTAACTTTTAGCTCTAAATACTCTTAATCCTTTGATGTTTTCACCCTAGGCCTTTGGAGAAAAGTGTTGAGCACGTCAAAGGCTTCATTTTAATCGGTGAAGTTATTGTTTTTGGCTCCGTCAAGTTCCACCCTTGTTTCCTTCTTGTCTTCTACTTTGATTTAGAGATTTCTTTGACTCTTTTATATGATTTTTAGCTTAGTTATTTGCTCTTTAAAAAGAGTAGTTATTTAGGAATTTTTGGTAAAACTTAGGGTTTGATTTGAAATCAAAATAGGGGTTTTCCAAATTGATTCTTGAAAAGGGTTGTGGGATTATGGTTATGGATGAGTTGGATTGAAATGATGGAAATCTTTTCTTAAGATGGATTTTTAAGGAAAAAGAGGTCTTAGCCCACATTTTGGATATTTGGAATTGTGAAAGGAGAATGGAAAATGATGTTAGATATTGTGAAATTGAAATAATGGTTATGCTGATAATAATGGTGTAGTTGGATATGTAATATCACTCTCATTGTAATTGATGGAATTGTATCTTTTGATTTGGAATTTATCTATTGAATAAAAATATCTATGTTGGACTATCAGTTGATAATAGTATTTATTGTTGTAGACATTGTATGAGGATTAGGCTGAACTGAAACTAATTTCCCACTCATTGTGCATTCAGCATCATTACACATTGAACATTGTAAATGTATTGGTTTTTGAGCAAAATGGGTGAATATCGTAGTAAATCTGGTTAAGGGGGGGTAGTTGTGATTTTTATTATGTTGGCCTGTGTGTCCTCGGTAAAAGTGCAGAAATCCGTGCAGTTAGGTGCCGATCCTTCCGGTTAGTACTGGTAAAATGGCTTTGATAGTGCTTGTATAGCCTACTAGCAAACACGTACCTAGAGATTCTCAGTATGTTATATCCACTACCATGTTTTTTGTTAATAAAAGATTATTTTCATGAATTGAAGTATATTTTGACATTGCATTGTTTTGAGATGGAAAATGAGGAATATTTGACAAATGGCATGCACATGTATTCACCTTGTGATTTTGCTAAAATTCATATACTATGTTAGAGTATTTCTACTGGGGTTTGGCTCACCCTATGTGGAAAATAACTTGATGATATGCCTCTGCTAAAGATATAGCTTGGAAGGACCTAGAGCTTAAGGCTTCCTTTTTGTTTTCCTAATATAATCATTTTGTTTAAACCTCGGGTTTTACTTCTATTGAGATTAAACTCATTTTGTTTTAACCAAGTATCATCTTAGAAAGTTGTAGCCAATTAGGGTATTTCTGTAATTGGTTTATTTTTGTTTTTACTCGTGTATCCATTCCATATGCTATAGATTCAAAATCTAGAATTTGTGAATATATATTATATATGCCATCTTTTGTAATGATCACTGACTTAATGAATAGAAGATATGAAATGGTTGATCAATTATAGTACTGTTATGAGGTGGGTTGATGTTATAAATTTCGGGGCGTTACATTGAGGGTATTGATTTATACTTGACTTATTATGCCACATGCTATAGATTCATATTCTAGAAATGTTGAATGTATAATCGCATGTGGAGTAATTTTTTTTTTTTTTTTGTAAATCTCTAGAGTTCAATGAATACAAATATTAGAAATTGGTGATGATGTTAAATGATGACGCTTTATATTTGTTTACTTTAAGAAATGGAAGCTTTTAATTTAGGACAACAAGATTTTGTTGCAGGAAGATAGTGAGTCTTTTTGTGTTATTTCTTTGGCATGTTTCCAAATTTGTAAAAGTGTTAAAGAATCTATAAAAAGTGTATTGGAGATATAAATATTTTCTATTTATTTTTTTCTTATTGACAACTATAAGATTGTCATTAGTATGACTCTTTATTTATAAATTAAATTTTAGTCTTGTTTATTTGATTTGTATATTTTAAATTATAAAAAAATTGATATGAAAAATCAGTAATGATGATAGTAGTGGTGGCGTTGTAGTTACTAAAAGCATTTTTATATTTGAGTAGTAAAATTTTATGATATGAAGACTATTTATTTTTATCTAATTAATGGGATTGAATTTTTAAAAATATTTTATGTACATGTCAGACATATTTAAGAACCTCCAAAATTAATTTCGTGATATTTGGAACAAGTTGAATTTTTTAAATCACTTTAGGGACTAATCTATTTGATTTTTTTTTTAATTTAAAAGCATAAGAAATTTGATATTGAAATTTAAAGTGTTGTGAACATTGTGATAGTTAATGATAGTAATAATAGTGGCAGTATTGTGGTGAAAGGTAATAGAAATATTTTTATATTAGTATTGTGAAATTTCACTGTGTAAATAATGTTTTTATTTAATCAACAAAATTAAATTTTTTAAAATTACTTTTGTGGGAGCCAGAAAATTATAGGTACTAGCTTATTGGGCCTAACCCAAACAAGGCTTGCCAAGGGCCCAACTATTGGGCTTATTCCGCCCACCCCCGTCTATAAAAGGAAGGCACCTCATGGCATATGGGATAATCTCTTTTCTGTTCCACACAGCACACAAACACACTTTACTATTCTTGATTCTTCATTCATGGATACTAACTTCAGCATCGGAGAGTCCCCGGCCGGCAACCCCGGTTCGGTGGCGCCGACTATGTTCGTCTTTGCAGATCTACAGAGATGAAACTCTTCTCTTCGTTGGATCTCTACAACATCCATGTGAGAGGATATTTCATGGTCTCACAATTTTAAATACATGTTAGACATATATTTAAGAAAGTCTAGAATTAATTCATAATTTTTAAAGCAAATTGATTTGTTTTTCTTTAAATCAATTTTGGGCAGTATTTAATTAATTTTATATTTAAATCATAAAGAATTTGATATGTGATGTGTATAAGCCCATAAAGGCCATGAATCACTATGAACAACCCAAGCCCATCACTTGGAGCCCAATACATAACCCAGCTGGTGAGGTCCAGGACAGCTGGAATCCAGCATGGCATAAAGAGCCAATGACACTCAGACACATGGCAGGTGAAGGACGAGCCACATCAGCAGACAAAAATCTGCAAAGTTATTGCCACTGCACATCACCATTAATGCAGTCCATCACAGCATTTATTACGACAACACCTCTCCGTCGGAACATGACCCCCTTACCCTGAACAAGGTAAGCTACAGCATAGACTTTCGGCGAGGAGGACAGGTCGGAAGGGACAGAGAAATGATTACCAAAGGATATAAACAAACGTTGAAGACAAGAAGAAGGTTAAGCTTTTCTATCTCTAATCTCTCCCTCTGCACTCTACTTCTCTTCCTAACTTGCTCGTCGGAGGGTTCACTGGGGGACTACCCAGTTCCCTGTTGAACTTGTTTGCAGGTTATCCGATGGGCTTGATCATTTGGACGTGGGCTTGAGGAGCTTGGACCAGTCCGATCCATTCACTGGAACAAACTGTATCATCAGTTGGTGCCGTCTGTGGGAAAGACTTTGCTCCGCGCTCTAGTTGTGCTCATAGTCGCCGGAGACCCTATCCCAACAACCTTTTCCTCCTATCCATCAAAGTGTATGGTTACAACTAGATCCATGGCTTCTCACAATAATGCTGCCGACCATCAGGCCGACCCCCCCAATCCAAACAACCGACCGCAATATTTTATCGAGCTTACCAACAGCATTAACTGCATGGCTGAGCAAAACTAGGCCCTGATAAATGCTTTACTCCAAAGAAACCTTCCGATGCCTCCTCCAGATATTCCACCCAACCAAGAAAGAGCCCCGAGCCATACTGTTCCGCAACCCTATCCACCCAACTTGGAAGGTTTGCAACCTCCCCCCCCTCTCATATAAATCTACCACCTCCACCCCACACCCGTCGGTCGTGGCACCAGCCCCTAAAGGGGAAGCCAGCAGTGTCCAGCTCCCATTGACTGACCGTGGTGACAATATTCCCTTCTGGGACACTGAACTCCGAGTAATGAAGCTCCAACTCCAAGGGATCATGCAGAACATTCAGCATAAACCCTCTACCACGGCAAAATCACCATTTGTTGCCTCCATCTGGGACAAACCTCTGCCCGCCAAGTTCAAGATGCCCACCATTGACTCTTTTGACAGTACGACGGACCCAGTCGACCATCTGAAGACCTACCGAACCCTCATGATCCTCCATGCCTTCCCTGACGAGATCATGTATCGGGCTTTTCCCGTGACACTGAAGGGGTCAACTCGACTGTGGTTCATCAAGTTACCAGCAGACTCTGTCTCCACTTTCCAGCACCTCAGCGACTCCTTCCTCAGTCATTTCATTGGAGCCCAGCGCCAACGCCGCCCGGCAACCCAACTCCTAAACATCCTTCAGACCGAGGGGGAGTCGTTGCGCAGTTTCGTTACCCGCTTCAACACCGAAGCCTTGTAAGTAGCGGAAAACGATGACAAGGTCATCCTCACGGCTTTCATGGCTGGGCTACGATCGTCCGATTTCCTCTTCTCCCTCTCCAAAAACCCCCCGACCTCCATGGCAGCCCTACTCTCCAAAGCCCAAAAATACATGAATGTTGAAGATTCACTAGTCGCTCGGCAGGATCTAATAGCTAAAAACCCGACCCCCAGAGAAAAGAGAAAAGACTTAGAACCCAGAAACACCCAGTATAATAGCCAAACACCCCACTATACAGACCGACCTCCCCGCGCTGACAGGTCGGCACCAGCCCGACCGCCCGGTTAGTTCGAGCGGTACACCCCTCTTAATTCTCCCATGGAACAAGTCCTCAACCAGATCCAACGGGACTACCCCCTCAAATGGCCCCTACCTTCACGGACCCCTTCCAATCGGAAAGACCAATCCAAATATTGTCGTTTCCACCAGGACCATGGCCATAACACTGATGACTGCATCAACCTCAAGGATCAGGTCGAGACCCTAATACGTCAAGGGCGTCTCAGCCGGTTCACAGACACCTGCCCACAGCAGAGGCAAAGAACCGAGCCCCTCAGAAATAACCGCCGGAGCACCCCACCCCGGCAGCCAGCCCAACCTAACCAAGGCCATGATCGCCCCCCACAACAACCTCGGCCGCCAGGTAATCCCCCTCCGCCAGTTGGTGAAATCCGAGTCATTTCAGGTGGCCTTGCTTGTGGGGGACCATCCCGCTCGGCTCAGAGGGCAGAACTCAGAAAGATAAGGCAAGGCTCAGACAAAGCAGTTGCCACGGTAGACCGACCCTCCAAACAGCCCAAGCAGTGGACAGAGCCCATCACCTTCACGGACGCTGACTGTACAAGCATCCATTATCCTCATGATGACCCTCTCGTCATTTCTGCCCTCCTCTCCAACTATAAGGTCAAACGGGTTCTCATCGACAACAGCAGTTCTTCAGACATCATATTCCTCAACTGCTTCCGCCAGCTCAAGATTGGGGAGGAAAGTGTGTCTCCCCTCCAAACCCCTTTGGTCGGTTTCATTGGCGACCGGGTGACCTCCATCGGCTCCATCGATCTCCCTCTCACCATCGGCGAATACCCACGGCAGACTACCAAGTTGCTCACTTTTCTCGTGGTCGACTGTCCCTCTGCCTACAACATCATCCTTGGTCGCACCGCCTGCAACGCTTTCTAAGCTATCACTTCAACCTACCACCTCGCCATAAAGTTCCCTATCGACCTGGGCGTCAGGGCAGTAAGGGGAGAGCAGACCGTAGCCAGGGAATGTTATGTCGTCTCACTCAAGGAAGTCAAGCTGAAGGAGGCCATGATCATTGAAGGACTTGACGTCCGAGATGAGGACGAGCTGGTCAGAGGAGAGCCGGTGGAGGAGCTCGTTGAGATTCCCATCGATCCCACTAACCCAATGAAAATTGCCAAGATTGGCAGCCAACTTTCCCCTCAAGCTAAGGCCGACCTTACTGCCCTTCTGATCGAGCACAATGATGTATTTGCCTGGACCCATTCAGACATGCCGAGCATTGACCCCTCTTTCATAACTCACCGCCTCAGCATCGAACCCCATTTCCGACCTTACTGCCAGAAGCAGCGTATCTTTCATCCAGAGCGCAATACTCTTATCGCCGCAGAGGTTGACAAGCTCCTTGAGGCCCAATTCATCAAAAACGTGGATTACCCTAAATGGTTGTCAAACGTGGTCCTAGTCCGCAAGAACAATGGCAAATGGTGACTCTGTGTCGATTACTCTGACCTAAACCGAGCTTGCCCCAAAGACAGCTATCCTCTTCCCCGCATAGATCTACTGGTCGGCGCCACGGCCGGTTATCAAATGCTCAGCTTCATGGATGCTTTCTCTGGGTACAACCAAATCCTGATACACCCGCCCGATCGGAAACATACATCCTTCATTACCGACCGAGGTACCTACCACTACCGCGTGATGCCATTCGGACTAAAGAATGTTGGGGCCACCTACCAACGGTTGGTCAATGCCATTTTCCATCATCAAATAGATCGAAATATGGATGTATATGTCGACAACATGCTAGTCAAGAGCAAACTCTCTATTGATCATTTGACCAACCTGTGAGAGACCTTTGCCACCCTACGCAAGGACCAAATGAAGCTCAACCCAGAGAAGTGTACCTTCGGCGTAGGATATGGGAAGTTTCTGGGTTTTATGGTCAGTCAGCGGGGCATTGAAGCTAACCCTGAAAAGATCAAGGCCTTGATTGAGATGCAGTCACCCAGAACGGTTAAGGAGGTTCAAAGGCTCACTGGCCGAGTTGCGGCCCTCAACCGCTTCATTTCCCGCACAACAGATAAGTGCCTACCATTCTTCAAAGTTCTTCGGCAATCTTTTGAATGGACAACTGAATCTGAAGAGGTTTTTCAGCAGTTGAAGCAGTGCATGGCCAATCCCCCCTTCTTTCACAAGCAATTACGGGCGAGCCCCTCTTCCTTTATTTAGCCGTCTCAAGCACCGCAGTTAGTGCAGCTCTTATCAGGAAACACGACTCTGTCCAACGGCCGGTCTACTACATCAGTCGGGCTCTCAGGGGAGCAGAGCAGAATTACCCGCTGTTAGAAAAATTGTCCTTGGCCTTGGTCATCGCCTCTAGACGGCTCCGTCCTTACTTCCAAGCCCATTCCATAGTGGTTCTCACCGACCAATCCTTGAAGAAGGTCATGCAATAACCAGAACTTTCCGGCAGACTCATGCAGTGGTCAGTGGAACTCAATCAGCTTGACATCTCCTACCGGCCTCGAACAGCAATTAAGGGACAGGCTGTCGCAGATTTTATCATGGAATTCACTAATCCCCCCCCCCCAACCACTGCCCCTCCACCTCCACCAACCCCTACCGAGCCAGAAGACCCGCATTCTTGGACTCTCAACGTCGATGGATCATCCCACAGGGAAGGTAGTGGGGTTGGCCTCATTCTCACCGCCCCTGAGGGTGGCTATTTCAAATGTGCTCTCTGTTTCTTATTTAATGCCAGTAACAATGAGGCTGAATATGAGGCATTGATAGCAGGAATCTGCCTCGCCAAGGACATTGGAGTCAGCTACATCCGGGTGTTCAGCGACTCCCAGCTCATTGTCGGCCAGATTACGGGGAAATTCGATGCCAAGGAGGACACAATGCGGGCTTACAGGGATATGGCACTCCCCCTTGTTCGCCTCTTCAATACCTTCCACATCAAGCACATACCTCGGGCGAAAAACTCCAAGGCAGATAAGATGCTCAGTTGGCCTCTGCAGACCAGTCCGACCTCAGCCACGGTGTCCGCCTCGAATATCTAGCCCACCCGGCCATTTCTCCCGACCAACAAGAAGTGCAGTTCCTCCAAAACAAACCCATCCCTTGGGCGTCCGATATCTTCCTATTTTGTACAACGGGGGAACTCCCAGATGACCAACAGCAGGCCACCAAAGTCAGGGCCCGATCGTCCAATTACATCCTGGTCGGTGGCGTCTTGTACAAACGTGGTTTTTCACAACCATACCTGCGATGCCTCAATTCGGCTCAAGCAACCTATGTGATGTGGGAAATCCATGAGGAAATTTGTGGTAATCATTCGAGCGGTAGGTTTCTAGCTCACAAAATACTCCATACTGGTTATTTTTGGCCAACTCTCAATCAAGATGCGACTGATTTCGTGCTTAAATGTGATAAGTGTCAACGTTTTGCCCCCATGCTCCTCCTACAGAGTTGATCACATTTTGCAGCCCTTATCCGTTCGCCAAATGGGGGATCGACTTGGTCGGTCCACTTCCCACCGGCCGAGGCCAAACCAAGTTCGCGATTGTCGCCATTGATTACTTCACCAAGTGGGTAGAGGCAGAACCCCTTGCCACCATTACCGAGCGAAACATAACCAAGTTCATCTGGCAGTCGATCGTTTGCAGGTTTGGCATCCCTCAGGCCATCGTCTCCGACAACGGCAAACAATTTAACAACGCCAAGTACAGGAAGTTCTGTGCCGACCTCCAGATTCAACCATGTTTCTCTTCCCCCGGTCATCCCCAGGCCAATGGCCAAGTTGAGGTCAGCAACCGTTCTCTCCTAAAGATCATCAAAACTAAGCTAGAAGCTGCTAAGGGACTTTGGGCTAAGGGACTTTGGGCTGAGGAACTACCGAATATACTCTGGGCTTACCGAACTACAGCTCGGACTCCCACTAGGGAAACCCCTTTCCGCTTAACATACGGCACTGAGGCGGTTATTCCAGTAGAAGTCGGTCTGCCTACTCCCAGGGTTTTACATCCGAATCCAGCGCTAACCGAAGAGCTCCGTCGGGCAGACCTGGACCTAATTGAAGAACTCAGAGAGACCATCGCTATCAGACTGGCCTCATACCAACAGAAAATGAGAACACACTACAACCGCAAAGTCCGACCAATGGAGTTCGCTGTAGGGGACCTTGTCTTGAGAGAAGCAACTCTTGCCACCAAAAATCCGACTGAGGGTAAACTGGCAGCCAAATGGGAGGGACCTTACGTCGTGAAAGCCCGACCACGTCCGGGCACCTACCGACTTCAGGACATGGAAGGTCGAGACCTCCCCCACCCCTGGAACGCTGAACACTTGAAGCGCTACTTTCAATAAGTTTCTACTGTTGTATTGCTCAGTTGTTGTATTTTCTTTTTGATGCATAATGTAAACTTTGATCGACTAGACTACACTGTCCAGGACAGCAATTTTATATCTCAGCTATCTGTGTGTTGTCTCAATAACATTTTCATCTGTAGCATTTATTAACAGCCTCAGCCAGACTGAGCACCAGAAGCCTCAGCGAGACTGAGCACTAAAAGCCTCAGCCAAACTGAGCGCAACAAGCCTCAGCCAGACTGAGCACAATACGCCTCAGCTAGACTGATCACCAAAAAGCCTCAGCCAGTCTGAGCACCACAAGCCTTAGCAAGATTGAGCACCAACAGCCTCGTCCAGACGAGCGCCAAAAAGTCTCAGCCCGACTGAGCATGAAGCACGGGCTCGGTCAAGGCCACCCATGCAAACTTCATGCTTGTGGAATTAGTAGACACACTTAGCCACAATTCCAGCTCCAAGTCTTTACACCACTCTTTGCTCAGTCAAATTCCAAAGACGTTCTTACACGTTTTCTTTACAAGTCAGGTTATTTTCTTCTCAATCAAACTCTTACAAGTCAACCTCTTTCCTTACAAGCTAAGCTTCACTCCATCAACCACTAACCTACTTGAGGAGTGTGGCAAACACCAACTTATAATTTTATTACATTTTAAATTTCACTCTGCATTGAGGAGTTCCTAACTTTACTCTGCATTAAGTTTTTATTACAAGTTCAATTTCACTCTGCATTAAGGAGTTCCTAACTTTACTTTGCATTGCGTTTTTATCACAATTTCAATCCCACTCTGTCTTGAGGAATTCCTAAATTCTGTTTTTATTACAAGTCTAACTCCACTCTACACTTCACAATGATTCATACACAAGCCACCATTCTCATCCATTTCAGATGCACAAGCAAAAACAATCAAATGCAAAACACAACTGAACTTTTATTTATTCACAACTTTGTACATAAGTTCATTACAACAATTCAACAACAAAAAAAAAAAAAAACACAAACACAAACAAAACAAAACAAAAACAACCACACAATGTCTGTGCAAGGTCTTCTTTTTCTTCTTCAATTACTCCTCTTCGCTGGACACAAGGTCTTCTTTTTCAATACCCTCATCCAGGGGGGGTCTGGGCCACATCGTCGTCGTCGATTTTCACACTACTCAGGTCCAAGTTTGGAAACAGCTCCTCAGCTTTACGCTTGAACATCTTCTAACCACTGTTCCAGAACTCAGTCATTTCGTGTTTATAAAAGTCTGACCGCTGGAAGCTCTCAATCACTTCTGACTCAGTCCTGCCGCCAGCGGTTGTCCTTGATGGGCCAGCCCCCCTAGACTCCTCCCTCGCCAAGTTGCTGGCGACCGCGGCATCAACTGCCATCTGAAATTCAGCGGACCCCTTGAACTGATCCACTGCTGTAACGCACAGATCGGGGTATGCCGCCCTTTCAGAGGCTGCCTTGGCCTTCTCTTCGTCCAGATCCTTTTGTAGGGTCGCCTTTTCAGAGGCTGCCTTAGCCCTCTCTTCCTCCAACTGCTTCTGCAGGGTCACCATTTCAAAGGCTGCCTTGGCCCTCTCTTCAGCCAACTTCCTCTGTATGCTCGCCCTCTCAGCAGATGCCTTGGCCCTCTCCTCCTCCAACTCCTTTTGCAGGCCGTCCCTCTGCTCCATTGCCTTCGCGCGCTCTCCCTCCAGCTCCCTTTGCAGACCGTCAATCTTCATGTCTGCCTCATCCTTTTGTTTAACCAGCTCTTCATTACTGGTCATCGCCTCTTCATGCCGTTCGAGCGTGACCGCGCAGGCTTTTTGGGCCTCCTCCAGCTTCCTCTGCTTGCCAGCAAGCTGGAACTCAAGCGACACAACCTGGCGGCGTTCGTTCTCCAGCTCCAACTTGACCGCTCGTAGCTCAACATGGGCTCTCTCCCAGTTTACACTCTCCTTCTTCAACCTTGCAAGTTGAGCCTTGGCCTCATCTGCCTTGAGTTTTGCAGCCCCCGCCTTCTCAGTAGAGCCCCTGCTAAGGTGATTACCTTCATTTGAGCGGAGCATAACCCCCTCAGCAGCTCAGCCTCATTGAATCTGGCTACTGAGCGCAAGGCTGCCTCTTCCACAATCCCCACAAGGCGGTCTGCCCCTACCCTGGCTGGGCCTTCTTCTCCCTCCAGCCGCCCAGCCACTGCACGAGCGTAGTAGATCGCAGTAGTCAGACTAATTCTCCCTCCTTGGGGTGCAGGACCCCCCTGGGGCTGTTCTCCCCTCCTTGGCTTAGGGCCAGTTGCCCCACCTTCTACTTGCACTTCGGGGGCGGCCCTCGCTACCTCTGTGGCGATCCCCACCACTACTGGGATGACCTCCATCCCCTCCGACGCAATGTTCACCACTTCTAGGACGACCACCCTTCCTGGGTTCTCCTCCACTCCCCCCCTCTCTGCCTCCTTGGCCACACTGGTCTCTTCTACCCTCACTTCCCTCCTTCTCTTCAAGGCAGGCTTTTCTTCACTTCTCCTCACTCTCCTCTTCTTTTTCACTACGCCCCCCACCTCCATCTCATTTAAAGCCCTCTCCTTCAAGGGATCTGTTGGGGGCGGTCATGGCACATATTCACTTAAGTCTTTTTCCCCCAAGGGTTTGGGGCGAGGTCGGATCCTCTCCCTCGCAACCGGCCTTGGCGGTCGGTCTGCCTGCGACTCTTTGAATTTTTGGGCTTTGGCCAAGATGGTCTGGTCCTCCGCCTCTTGAGCCTTCCTCCTTGCTTCCAACTCCGTTCGGTCGAGGTCCCCACCACTCGGCTGTGGACCCAACCCTGCCTCAAACAAAGCCGACGGCTGAACGAGATCGTCCCATCTGGCCCCTTCCTTCTCCCTCCATTCCTTTACCCTCTTCACCCTCTTCTCTGCTGCTGCTCCCAGCTTTGGCTCCACAGACTTGGTGGGCACTTTCCAAATGGTGCGCACTCCAACCCCTCCACTGGCAGACACATAGAACCACCGTGGTCTCCACCCCTTGATCGACGATGGCAGCCCCACCACCAGTCCTTTCCCTGCTACTGCCTGCAGAGTGACCTAAGTCTCTTGCTACCCTAAGGCCTTGTAACATACGAAAAATTCGTCTACTGTCATGGCCGCCCCTTCGTTCGCCTTCGACCACGCACTTGCACAGGCCAGTAAGATCTTCCACGCATTAGGCATTAGTTGGCCTGGCGCTACCTCCAAACGATTCAGGACATCTACCACCACTTGCGGCAGGGGCAGTCTCAATCCTCCCTTCAATGCTTCCTCATAAAGGGCAAACTCCCCTGGCCTGGCATCGGATGGCCTCTCCGTCGACATCGGCAACAATAACTCTATTTCAGCAGACACCTGGTATTTTTCGTGAATAGCCTCCAAATCCGCTGCAGTAACCGTTGATCTATCTGCCTTTGTATGCCAGTGATCTGGTTCTGCCTGGCTGATTGGCTTTGGAGCTGCTATCATGGTGGAACCATGGGATCGTACCACCAACTCCCTCACTCTCTCCATCCTATATTGCTGTGCTAACTCTACTGCATCATCATCACCAAGTGGATCCATCCTGACATTCGCAGCTTCTTCTTGGGCCATTTCTATGGTATGTCTGTGAATCGCTTCGGATGTAGGTGCAAGGAAATTGAAAAAGTGTTGCAGAGGTGTATCGTGAACAACAAAGGAATTCACACTTGGAATATTTTGATTTTTCGTAAACAAGTAGGTGAATTGAATAATGCCAAAAGCCCACGGTTTGCCCGCATTCCAAGGATCCCAATTAATTTTTGCCAGTTTGAAAACTTTTCAAATCATCCGCCAAAACTGTCTTTTAAACACCATAATGACCTATCGTTTCATGTCTGATCTAACGCCTAATCTCCCCCCCAGGCGGGATGTTGCCACGTGTACGACCACGATCCACTGTCTCCTCTCCTTACCCTGTCTTTTCCACTTCAAATCACCACGTGACACGCCGTCTCTCAAGCCCCACGCCCCTCCACCTCACCCTTCGCGGTCGACCCTCATCATGGTCGACCCTCCCATTCGGTCACCCTTCGCGGTCGGTCCTCCTCGTGGTCGACCCTCCCACTCGGTCACCCTTCGCGGTCGGCCCTCCTCGTGGTCGACCCTCCCACTCGGCCAACCTTTGCGGTCAGCCCTCCTCGTGGTCGGCTCTTTCACTCGGTCACCCTGTACGGTTGGACCAACTTCCGGTCGGTTCACCCTCTCGGTCACCCCTGCCGGTCGACCTATATACTGCCAATCCCTAACACCTTCATCTTCTTCATTAGTATTTCCTTCGTTGGACTAAAGCTACAATCGGGAATGGGGGACTATTGACGTGTATAAGTCCATAAAGGCCATGAATCACTATGAACAACCCAAGCCCATCACTTGGAGCCCAATACATAACCCAGCTGGTGAGGTCCAGGACAACTGGAATCCAACATGGTATAAAGAGCTAATGACACTCAGACACATGGCAGGTGAAGGACGAGCCACATCAGCAGACAAAGATGTGCAAAGTTATTGCCACTGCACATCACTATTAATGCAGCCCATCACAACATTTATTACAGCAACACCTCTCCGTCAGAACAGGACCCCCTTACCCTGAACAAGGTAAGCTACAGCGTAGACTTTCGGCGAGGAGGACAGGTCAGAAGGGACAGCGAAATGATTACCAAAGAATATAAGCAAACGTTGAAGACAAGAAGAAGGTTAAGCTTTTCTATTTCTAATCTCTCCCTCTGCACTCCACTTCTCTTCCTAACTTGCTCGTCGGAGGGTTCACTGGGGGACTGCCCAGTTCCCCGTTGAACTTGTTTGTAGGTTATCCGGTGGACTTGATCATTTGGACGTGGACTTGAGGAGCTTGAACCAGTCCAATCCATTCACTGGAACAAACTATATCATCAATATGAAAAGTAGAAACATATTTGTGATCATTGGATTAGTTAGTGATGGTGGTGATGGAATTTTACTGTTTAAATTAACAATAGCATAGAGAAATTTTACTATGTTAATATTAACTTGGGCATTGAATTTTAGGTTCGTCCTTATCTGATAGATCATTCCAAAACGTTTTTAAAAATAAAAATTTTATAAAAATAAATAGTTACATAAAAATTTATACAATTTTAAAATTTAAAAAATAAATTAACAATATTTTGATAATAAGTTATGCCTTGTTCATTCATTGTCCTTATTTTTATTGCAACAAATTTTGTAAACATACACTTTTGACAATACAATTTTTACAGAAAAAGAGGGACTTTATGATATAAAAAAAATAAAAATAAATCCTTTTAATTTAGTATTTGAACCAGCTTAAAAGTTACTTTTTAGTTTAATAAAAAAAAGACTTTTTTTTATTTTTATTTTTGACTTATTAGAAACTCCATTATAAAGTTACACTTAAATGTTTGGTAACACCACCTAAATTTTTGGTATCTTCTTTAGTGTGGTGTGTGTGTGTGTGTTTTTTTTTTTTAAATAAAAACATTTTCATGTGATTGAACTCGATAACGTGTGTACATCAGGAAATGAGGATAAAGCTTCTTTGTTTTAAATTTTTTAATCTCTTGTTTTAATGTAATTTTTATCATGAAATTACATTAAAAAAAAAAAAAAAGTGAATTTATGTGATTCAATAATTAAAAATAAAAGAATTTACAAAAAAACTATCAAGGTTTGATATCGGTAACAAATTAAATTCTAACTTTTTAATTCTTTCAAATTAGCCCTTAACTTTCAAAATTATATCATTTCTAATTAGTTACAATTACTGGAGAATGGTAATTTAAACAATTTAAAATCTCATTTGAAAACAAATTATTTTAGTAATTTTTTGACATTTTATAAGAAAATGTGCAGAAAAGTAAAGAAAATAATGTGACAACTTATAATGACTTTTTAATTTTTTGATTAAAATATGTAATTGTCAAACGAGACATTAATCAATTTTTTTTTCTTCATAGCCACATTCCACCCTAACGGTCATCTATCACCACCCTCATTTTCCTCAACCCTCCACAATTGCTGTATCCCTTTTTTCCCGTCCACTGCCACTTCCCTTCCCTAGTCCACTGCTAGCCCTCTCATTCTTTCTCTAGTTCATAGCATCTAGCACCACCAACAAAAATTAGTTATCCAAATTGCCCATGTTCGTTAGTATAATTAACAGATAGTTGAAATTGATATCATTTTAAAAATTGAGAATTTAAATTAAAATAATTAAAATATTAGGATTTGATTTGTTATTTGGGTTCAAACTCAAGAGTTTTTTGCTTTATTTATTTATTTATAATTTTCTCTTAAAAATATATTAAAATAGATGAATAGAAAAAATTAAAGACAAAATACAATGTCAGAAAGGGGTGATTGGAGGGGGATGTTGTAAATGTAGCTCGATACTAATGTGGGAAGTTGCAGTGGTAACTAACCCCAAGTTACAATAATGTTATAATAATTATATTAATACTTATTATTATAAATAAAAATAAATGATGAGACAAATTAAATTAATATAATTTAGAAATTCACATAATAAATTATAAATGATATAACGATATAGTAACAACAAAGCTTTGGAAAGCCCTCAATAAATGTCTCTCTATCTTGATGATAGTGTGTCCCAGATCCCTCTCAAATTGCACCCCCACGAGGGTGGTCCATAACCATAATATGGGTCCTCAGCCCTTTGGTGGTTGGTAGACTAAAAAGCATCCTATATTAGGCTTGGGATTTGGGGACCAAATATTTGATGAATCTAATGTCTGTTGTAGGCTATCACTGCTAAAATAAATAATTCTCACATGCAATGAGGATAGAGATAATGGGCACAGTAGTCCGAAAGATTTGGTCCTAAGATTTTGTCGCTTTTAAGATTTCGTTTCGGAACCTATTATTTTAATAATTTTTTAATTTTTTATAAAAAAATGTGTAGAGAAATAGAGAGAGTGATGTGATAATTTATAATAATTTTTTTAACTTTTTAGCTAAAATATTTAGTAGGTGTTTGGGATTACTTAAAAAATACAAAAAGTCACTATAAAAATAAAAAAATTTATATTATTCACAATTTTTTGGCAGGAAAACTGGGGCTAATTAGTCAGAAGGTAAAAAGACAAAATTACTCTTACTTGTCCCATTCCAGCTCACGTGTGAAAAAAAAAAAAAAATTCAGTGTCCAGCACAGCACAACACAGTGCAGCATAGTGCACTGACTATAAGTATCGTTACTGACATGCACTGACTATAAGTACCCTCACAGTAGGGCAGTTCGGTAAATTTAGTATTTTATATAATATTTTATTACATATTCTTTTGTAAAAAGTCAAAAAGTTATCCTAAACAATTATCATTTTTTCACCTGACAAAAAATCAAAAAATGCACTTATATAGTTCACTCCAAACAATCCTTAGGTCCCCAAACGAGGCCTAAGTAGGGTTGTAAATAAATTGAATTTTTTGTGAACTCGGTTCAAAGGTTCACTTCGACTTAGTTCGTTAAAAAAATAAATAAGTTTAAATCATATTTTGATGCATTTAATTAATGAGTTGAGAGTTTGAACTTCAATAAACTCGACTCGTTTATTACTTATTTAAATGATAGAATAAATATATTATTGATATACTTAACTAATATAAAAATTAGTATAAAGAAAAATTATTGTCAAGCTTTGAGCCAAGCTCGAACTGGATTTCAAGCTCAAGTACTGCAAAGTCTGTTATAACAGGTGTATATAACAATAGTTTCAATGATTGATTTATTTTAGTTATAAGGACATAGTTAATGAAATATATTGATGAGACGTACGAATCATTGTTGTAAAAAATAATTTATTAATTTATTTTTTTCATTTTTACCCTTATATTTTTTCTATTTATACTTTCTTTATTTATTCTTACACACTACTATCAATCACTGTTGTTACCAACCGCAGCTGACAACTTCCTGGAAAAGTTGTCGACTGATGGTGGTAGGCAGCAATGATGGACAAGCAGACAAGTGAAACAGATAGATAAATAAATAAATAGAGATAATATGATTTTTTAAATTATTGGTGTCTTTGCCAAACAACTCCATTTTCAATTTTAAAAGGCTTTGACAATGCTTTAACCAGTCAAGATCTCCCCTCCCCTGGTGCTTCTCTCTCTAAAATAATCTTTCTTTGTTTCCCATATGTTTTTCCCAGATTGCTTCCCACGTTGTTGGTCCTCATTGTTTGTCGATGTCACACAGCGGAGCAATTTTTGCACAGAAAAGGCATTGTCGAGATACCAACTTCTTCGGCATGCAATAACTTTTTTATACTGCCACACCAAAATTTTGATGGCACTACACGGATCGAGATCCCCTTCATTATATGGTTGTGAAAAAATCACGTCAATTGTTAAAATGAATAATTTTTTTTTTAAATTTAAATTAAAAATAAATTCCTATGACTTCAATGATGTAATAGTTAGTGACATCTAAATCCTTGAGTTATTCCACCAGCAATGGCATGGACTATGCACAGCGAACAATTATGTGCTACCCGTGTGCAGCATGCCACACACAAGATTGTCGCAGTTTATTGGTGTGGTTCCGTAATGCTCGACTAGGATCCTCTGCCACACACAATACCGAATAATTTTTGATACACAACACAATGTGAGGAACATATCAGAAGGCAAAAATCAAACCCTTATCTTCACATATTTTCTTTCCCTTCTATTTATCTACCAAGTATTCTGTGGAGGGCAGTCACTGTTCTCAGATATTCCTCCGATTTTCTACAAAGATTTCCACATTTTCATACTGCTCAGAAGATCTTCGTAGGCACATTTTTTACCACTGTATATCACAGAGCTAATTGGCAGAATGACACGATAGGGAAAGAAGGTTAAATTTTTTAGCACATTGTTGAATATCAAACTAGGTATTCTTGTTGAGATTTTCTATCTATGTAATATAATATTGCATGATCTGAAAAGCAAGTACTTGTGTGGTTGGTCTTTGGGAATAGTTTTCTGGGTGGAGTTCTTGATCAAGTAAAAGGCATGGACTTGAAATGGTCTTTGCATGGCAGCTTGTGTAATAATTATGCTTTGGTGGATGCAGTATTCGGCTTGGAGAAGTTCTGGAAAATACATCATTGATGGTAATATACATATATGTGTGTCTGTGTGTATGATGAGTTAGTCAAGTAGTACACTTGAGGTGGATTACAGTGAGGGTTTGTGAGTGTAACTTTGTGGGGTGAGGTTGAGAGCAATAATACTGTGGGGTGAGGGAAAATATCAAGGAGTTGTATTCTTATTATTTAATGGATTGCTTCTCACTCACCGTGGACGTAGACATTTTTGCCGAACCACGTAAATCTTGTGTTACTATTTTCTTGTGACCACTTTATTTTATTTCCTTCCATTGCTAGGGTGGGATTTATTCCCAACACTGTCTCGATAATATAGTATATGAAGTTTGTTGCAACCCTTAACAGATACTGGAAAACACGCGAGAAATCCACCAGTAGCGTGACAACATCAAGCAATGATACATGAGAGCGCATACTGGAAAGTTTTATTAGAACAAAATGACATAATCAACCAATACAAATGATAAATATTCTATGATAGAGGATAAAAGCAAAGCTTTTCTCAATGTCACAAGAAGGAAATCGACGTTTTATGATAAATAGGAACTGAAGAGAAGAGAACAGAGTACCAACGCCATCAAGTTCAACCCAATATCTTAATTCTTCACAGTTGTCACATGCCTCAGAAGCATGTGCGCAATGTCATGAGAAATTCTAGCAGCCTCTGTGTTCAAGTGATGGATCTTCGCCTCTGTTTCTTGTTCGAGACGCTTCACATTAGCACCTGAGTCTCCACTACTCTGTTATGAAATGAATAGTGCCTAATTTTAGTGTTTAAACAACTCACAAAAAAAAGAAAAAAAAAAAGGGCAAATGACAATTAGATATTTTAGAATTAATCTACAGCGAACAGACAATACTTGGGAATTAGGAAACAAGGCTATAATGACAACAGTTGTCAAAATTTCGAAATATTTTGGGGAAAAAATAAATGCTCCCATATTTGTCAAAATGAAATTATTCCAACTATTTAAAAAAAAAAAAAACTGTGGAAGAATAGAGTTAATTTAGAGAATCAGAGTATTCAATTATCTCATTAACAACCATATGGAAAAGAGTTTGGATGATGTATGTTCGTAAAAAGCCACATACAATGAGGGAATTTGGAACCTCCAATAGCATGGGGGGACTTGGGTAACAACCCAGTGAATTCATGAAATAGAGTCAGAAGTAGAACTACAAACTTGCCAACAAAATGAACTTGGCATAGGACCTATATGAATGGAATTTCACTAATTTATTTCTTTTCTTATAAATAGTTTTTACCTCTGCAACCTTTCTTTGAAACTCAGCTTCCATTTGAGCACGGAATTCAGCAATCTCCTTTTCAGCGTCCTCTTTGGCCTGTTTTAGTCTAGCCATTTTAGCTGAAAACACAAACGAATGTGCGTATAAATGTGTACCAGGCACTCAAGCATTAATGACTTTACATCAGAGAGAGAGAGAGAGAGAGAGAGAGAGAGAAGCCGTATGATTATATTTTCAATTTTTAGCTTGAGAAATTCAGTTTCATTGGAATATCTTTATAACTAAAAGCATAAATCTATCAGTATTATTGTGGATGTGTTCATCAATACGTTTGTGGCAATTTGACCTTTGGTATGCACAAAAGTGTTAGGTTTTTGTAATTGGCAATCTCGTTTGACAAAACTTCTTTTAGTTATAATTTTATTCGTTCTTTTATTTCAGTGAAGCTGTGAGTGTTTAGGTGCGAATCCAACTCAAATTGAGCCTATGTAGAGGAGTTTGTGATCTTAATCCTTTCATGTTTGCCACTAAAATGCAATAGAAGTTATATAACCGCTCGAGTGATCATTTGTGCGCTCGAGTCAAGAAAAAGATCATCCAATACTTTTGCAGAGCACCTAAACTTCTGGAAAGCAAGTTTTACTGCTTGAGCGGTGAAAGTTGTGCTCGAGCAATCGGCCTATATTTTTCGCACCGCCTTTAGTCACATCGCTCGAGCAGTAAAATGTGAGCTCGAGTGGTCTGCCTGATTCAGTTTACTATAAAGTGCACAATTTGCATTTTTTAAGGTTTGAGCCGTCCAGATTTTCAGAGAAAGAAAAAACAAAGGATCCGTTTGGTTTAGTTTTAGAATTATGATTTAAGTGTGGAGTTGTGTTTTGAGTTTTGAGTTTTGAGTTTTGAGTTTTGAGTTTTGAGTTTTGAGTTTTTGAATCATGAAAAAGAAAATTTGTTTGATTATGAGTTTTGAAAATAGTTTTGGGATGATTTGTACTTTTTTATTCATTTATTGATTGATGTATAGAATATGGGAGAATGTTAGAGGAGAGAGAAGAGATGAGAAAGAAAAAGTGAGTGATTGATTAATAATAATATTAAAAAAAAAGAGAGAAGAAAGGAGTTTTGAAAATAATTTTGAATTGTATTTTAAAAATTTGTTTGGTTATAAATTTTGATATAAATCATGATTTGAAAACATAATTGAGTTTTGAAAATTAAACCAAGCGCTATGGATGGTGTTTCATATGAGTTTCCTTGGTGTATAGAAGGTGATTGATTGGTCAACGAATTATAGGTTGTCAAACATCAAGGGTTGTTCTTATTCTTTTGTTCACAAAGAGAGAAGCATTCTTCGATGGATTTTAGGGAACTTGGGCTTGAAGTTTTGATCGATTTCAGAGTGGCTCATTGTCGTGGATTCAATATCAGCGTTGTGGATTCAACGTTGAGCAAGATAATTCTGAGGTGAAGATGGTGGTAGAAGAGGCACATTGGGGATCGGTTCAACTAGGGCGTGGATTCACTAGGCAATTGAGGGTACACTTGTGCAATTCTTTTGTCTTCTTAGTAGATTATTTTGTGACTTTGGTCCGTGATTTTTTTATCACAATTGGAAGCACTCCAATTGTGGTTTTTCCACGTTAAATCGTTTTGTCAATTTGTCTTTAATTGTTTGATTGAGATTGTTATTTACTGTTTAAAATTGATACATAATCACAAATCAATATCTCGCGGGCTTTAGATTTTTCAATTGGTATCAGAGCAGGTCGCTCAATTTTTTATTTTTTCAAAACTATTGTTGATTTGTGCTAATGGATTCAATTCGTCAAAGGGAATTTTATAGTTCGACTACTCCTACTTGATGGATCCAATTATTCTCTTTGAAAAGCTCGGATGAGAGCATTTTTAAAATTTATTGATGGAAAACTTTGGCAATCCTTCATGTGTGGATGGACCGAACCGACGATTACCATTGATGGAGTAACTTTTCCCAAATCAATTGATAAATAGGACACAACGGATTACCAAAATAGTAGCTAGAATAGTGAAAATATCAATTCTCTCTTTTATGCTGTCACACCCAAAGAGTTAAGTCCTACCTGCAATTGTTAAGTCGCAAAAGAGGCTTGGGATATCTTACAAACTATTCATGAGGGCACTCCTTCGGTTAAACGCTCAAAACTTCAAATGCTCACATTTAGTTTTGAAAACCTATCTATGAAAAATAGTGATACCTTTTGATGTATTTTATGCGAAGTTGAGTGATATCGTGAATTCCAGCTTCAATTTAGGTGAAAAACTACTAGAATCCAAAGTTGTTAGAAATATTTTGAGGTCTTTGTCTGATCGATTTCAACCAAAAGTTACGGCTATTGAGGAGGCTCAAGATGTTGACAACCTCAAGCTGGATCATTTGGTTGGAAATCTCCAAACCTATGAGGCTCATATGAATTTCAAAAAGAAACAAAAAGATGAATTTGCGTTTAGTAGCGCTCATAGTGTTGGAAAGGATTCTGACGAAGATTGTGAGGTTGATTCCAAGATTACGAATGCTTTTGTAAAACATTTTAAGAAGTCTTTTCGAAAAATGAAACCTAATTTTGTGGAATCAACTCACAAATCCAAAGGCAAAGATAAGCTCAAAATTGATTTTACAACCAAGAAGAAGAAAGGAAAAATACAAGAGTCACCTCAAAGAGTCCAATGCTATGAATGCCAAGGTTATGGCCACTTTGCTCAAGAATGCCCTAATTGTTTGAAGAAGAAAAAAGCTTTCACTATCACTTGGGATGATGAATCAGAGTCTGATAAGAATGAAAGTGACAACGAGGCTCAAGGCGAAGAGGGGGATGAACAATTTCTTACTTTCATGGCGGTTTCTAGAGCTGAAGGACGAATGCAGTATCGCAAGAGGCTGGTTGAGATTGTCACTAATGATGAATCATCAGGGAGTGATGGCGAAGTAGATGGTGAAAAGCTTCAACAAGCTTATGAAAAGTGTACAAGGAATCTGTTTAACTTATCTAAATTGAATGACAAACTCACTATGAAACTCAAAACTTGTGAAAGTGAAAATGTCAAATTAAGGAAGGAGATTTTCGAGGCTAAGAATGATGCCATCAAGATCTCAAATGATTGACAAGCTCTCTGTGCAAAACTCTTGACTTATGAGATAGAGAGGAATGAGCTGCAGCAAATCTATGCAACGTATGAAGAACAGATTGAAGCTCTCGAGATGTCTCAAGCTGCCTTGTAAGAGCTAGTCGTCAAAAAAGAGGAAGAGCTCAAGTGTGCTATGGCTACTATTGGTCTTTGGAACAAAGGATCAAAGACTTTGAACAATATCATTGGGTCTCAACATATGTGTTATAACAAGAGTGGCATTGGCTTTGTGGTAACAAAGAGCAAAAATGGAGTGCATCTACATCACATGATATAAGATCTCAAGGAAAAGAAGAGCAAATGACTCAACATGAGGATGGACCTCTCAATCTTCCTAGAGTTGGTAAGGTCAAAATAATGCTATTTTAGCACATTATTCTATTTAGGTGACAATCATCTTATTTGGGTCACATCACCTCTCTACCACATCACTTCAAACGCAACCCATATTTTACGTTTTTTTCATAAAAAGTCAAAAACTATACTAATCTAGCACTTCCCAAACAACCCCTAAAGAAGGTACACCCTATTTTTATTTGTCATCATTGTGGTATGTATGGTCATATTCGCCTTTACTGTTATGAGTTGTATAGGAGAGTATCTCATAGTGGAAAAAATTCCAATACCTCGTGGGGTAGGAGACATTTCATTGGTCGTAATAAGGTTAAGGGTCATATTAGACTTCATTGTGTTGATTTGCTTGAGACCAAACATGAAGAGAGATTGTGTTTGCCTAGACCTAGGAATAGGAGGTTAGAAACCAAGTCGAGACGGGCTCCAATGAAGGGGAAGGGAACCACAACGTTAAGACACTACCCAAGAATCGCAATTCTCAGAACTTTGTTTATACTAAAGCGGTTTGGGTAAGAAAGCTTGACTTGGGTTAATTTGTTTATTCATTCTTTTTATTCTCTCTCTATGTTTTGAGTTTTTGAGTCTTTTGTGTCTGTTTATTCGTCTCTTTCTTGCTTTAAACACAAATAAAAAATAAAAAATAAAAAAAAATCCTCAGTATGGTTTTGCAAGCTTGAAATTTTTGAGAAGTTCTTAGTGTATCTTGGAATTGATGAGAATATCTGTTACATGTTAACATGTGTGTACTTTCTATGATCATTACTTATTTCGGAGTATGTGTACTTTGATTAGTATGTGTGGGAGCTAGAAAATAATATATATCATCTCATTGGGGCTAACCCAAACAAGGCCCACAATGGGTCCAGCCCAAGCAAATATCATACACCCCCCTCCTATATAAAGGGGGGATCCCAAGTTGAGGTATGTTCTCTTTTTGGACATAGCACACAAACACTCTTTATGTTTATACATTCATTCTTTCAATCAAAGGACTAACTAAACCATCGGCGTGTCTCCGGCCGGTAACCCCGGTTGGGTGGCGCCGATCACGTTCATCCTTACAAATCTGCTGGAGCCAAGCTCATCTCTTCGTTGGATCTCACCAACAATCCATGTGAGAGGATATTTCATGGTCTCACAATTGGCGCCGTCTGTGAGAAACGTCTGAAAGAGATCAACGAAGGAAATAGCAAACATGGTACTGTAAGTAAAAATTCAACAACAATGTGATGGTGCTCTATTTTCTCTCTAATTAAATGGGTTCTTGAATCGTATATACGTATATGTCTGCATACAAACTTTGTGGAAACTTTTGTTCATTTGAAATATTGATTGAAAAGTTTTAAAACAAAACAAAATTTATGGGTCTACTCTTATATCTCCATTTTCTCTCTCTAACAATGGGTTTCACACTTTTATTCGTACGAACATCTTTTCAGCAAGTCAATACAGTTGCTCGGCTACATTAATACATGCGTTTATCTATTTATTTATTTATTCCTTGTTTCAAAAAACATATCTTGAAGTTGATTCTTCATATGTATGCACGTGTACCTATGTTAAACAAGTTGGATTCACTTTTTCTCTAATGGCTTACGTTGATGCCAACCAAAATCTCGGCAAAACCGAAGATCAAAGGTGTCGCATGCATAAAGAAGTCTTGCCGACCACATTCTTAGCAAAGCCAAATACAAAGAGATGCCGACCAAGTGATTCGGCACATCGTGAAGCTAAGAGAAGTTACCAACCAAGAGTTTCGGTATATTGAAAAGCCCCTACATTCCGGGAAGAAATTGATTGGCACCCATAACAAGCTTGCTGCGTCATCCACAAAATCTTTATGTAGTGATCATAAGCTTACAAACTCAAGATCCGGCTATTGCCTACTCGGCAACGTCGCAGCGTCGAATGACATTGATAAATCCCAACGATGACTCCACAGCACCTCTTGGCGACTTCATCATAGTCCACTCGGCAATGCCAGATAGTTATCAAAGCATATGTTAGCGGACATTTCTTCCTCTGGAAACAACGACTCAAGAATGAAACTTCATTACATCAGTTCTAGCAATACATCGGCTAACACCAAATCGACTTTGCCAGGTATTTCACCAAGTTGCATAGCCGACTAAGCAACAATCAAGTTCAAAACTTTGCCGAGTATCTACCATCTCCCCAACAAGAAGAACAGCGCCATTACGAGCCAAATACCGTGCACAAGTTACTCGCATTTGAAATCGGCGTCCAAGTCATCCGCTTGCTACTTCAATGCATCATGGGTTACTTCATTCACAAGACATCATGAATTACATACTGGGTCAATACTTTACATCAATAGTGAGTATTCGGCGTCCAAGTCATCCGCTTGCTACTTCAATGCATCATGGGTTACTTCATTCACAAGACATCATGAATTACATACTGGGTCAATACTTTACATCAATAGTGAGTATTCGGCAATTTATTCGAGTTGCCCATCAAGCGGCAATAGCACCTTTATTTGTTATTTGTTTTGTTCGGCTCACAAACAAGGTATTACAGGTCGACCACAGCTCTCTTTCTAGCACTGTTATCAGCAATCTTTAATTTCTAGCGAGTCAAGGGTGGAGTTGCCGCCGACTAGGTGATTCGGCAAATCAAAGTGCCAAGATTCGTCTTCCAACCATTGCGCAACCATACCACTAATTGCTCTGCAACATTACCAAGCTGAACACAAACGAACACAAAAAAGGGGGGGCTTGAACAATCTTATTTTTGGTCAACTTTCGGAGGTCCAACGGCATCCAACCCAGGGCGGAACGACGTGACTGAATAGTGGAATGCACACTAGGCAGAGTGATGAATCCAATGCCGCAAAAATGAGGCCAATCGGACTTCAAACGAGGGAGATACAAGGGCCCAAAGTCAGGAGTTTGAATCTACAAAATCTGCATTTTCATGTCCCGTTGCATGAAGAATTCGGCTTTGCACTATTTGGGCCATTATCAATTCATCAACATTATTCGACAGTGAATCAAACTTTATACGGCAACCTTTTCCGACTAAACATTGTCAACTTATTTGGCACCAGAACTCATCGGTATTATGAATGCTGCATGCATATGATCAACTCGACTTCGGCAAATTATTCGGCAAATATTACGCCACAACATTTCTTATTCGGCACATTCCTTGCCTACAGTTTACACTTCTTCGGCAAAGTTGTAACTTATTCGGCACTAATATCTCGACATAGAATTAGCATCTCGGCTTGCCGAAATCCACATCTGAACATATCACAAGATTCGTATCAGCTCAAAGAGTCTAAACCCACCAACTCGAGGAGCCAAGAAGCTACCCAAGTCCGCCGAAAGTTGTGAAACGGCTCACACGTTCCGAAAATTGAAATTTCAAAAGCTGTCAGACTCAAGTTTTGATCATACCATTGTGAAGTACTCATTAAGACAAGTCCAACGCAATAAACCGCGTCAAAATTGGAGCTAAAACGAAGCCATACGGGCCGATCAAAGTTTGCCCAGAAAATGAATTCTTTCGCTAGAGCAGACAACCCAGCAAGATATGAAGAAATAATCCTGTGCTTTGCAGTTGCATTACACCTTGTTGATCTGAGCCGTTAGATCCATTTTGGCTATAATTACGCCATCAGGAGTCTGATCACAGCGATCCAATAGTCCTTTCCAGCTATTTGACGCATTCCGGGTCTATCCGTATGGTTAGAATTTGCAAAAAAAATAAAATAAAATAAATAATAATAATAATAATAATAATAATAATAATAATAATAATACAAATAAATAAATAAAATAAAAATAAAATAAAATATTGCAGATTTTATTCAAAAATTGAACGCAATGGCTCACTTCGCATATCACCAAGCCCCCTACTTTGTCTCGGCTTCATTCCGATTTCGCCACGGCACCAAACAGGGGCACGAAATCCGTTTCAAATTGTTATCGGCCTACTCGGCAATTTTGGCCCCAGTCAATTTTATTCCTTCTGAATAACCAATCTTATTCAAAAGCAATGGGACAAATATACGTTGGACAAGAAACTTAACTTCAATAAATTGGCAACCATTGCCAACCAAGTTCTTAGCAAATCCAACTCTGAAGGGATGCCGACGCACCGCGAAGCTAAGAAAATCACCGACCAAAAGATCAGCACAATCACCGACCCAAGTGTAGCTGACCAACTTTTCGGCGAAACAACTTTATTCGGCTAAACAATATTATTTGTCAACTTTATGCATTGTCAAACTTTATGCAGCAACATTGGCCACAGTATTCGGCAACTTTATTCGCCTAACAAACATTATTTGGCAAAACAATTGCCCACCGGGACATCTTAATCAATTTTTCGCTTTCCAATTGGGGCACATCAGTCGATCATCATCTGGGCACCTTTGATATGCATGCCTACTCGGCCAACTTGATACAAAGAGACATTTACTTGAGTTACACTCCCGCTCCGTTTCACAATGCTTCAAGCAAGCGCCACTTTTGGGGCAATGCATTACACACTTGGCAGTCGACCGTTAGCACTTGACAGTCAGCAATTTGCATTTGGCAGTCAGCAGTTCGCACATTGTTGTGCACCGTCATTTTAACAAAGCCGAATCTTCCCTGCAACATAGGGCAATGGGAATCTGCATTCCCTCCGACTAACACCTATCATTCGAAAGCAATAGGGCAAGTCTACCTTGGACTAAACGCAAACCGAGCAACTCGGCAATTAAATAGTTGGCCCAATATCTACTTGGCAATTCCATACAAGCGGAGCAATATTATTGGTGATTAACACGTCCACCTTATTCGGTACAGGACGCATTATTCAAAGTCCTTGCCATATTGGCATTTGGTTGCCACTTAAAATCAGCAAAAGTCTCCGAGTACAGCGCAATCTTCACACTCAGCACAAAGCGTCGTTAGCAAAGGCCTACACCCATGCCCGAGGGTTAGAATACCGCGGCTGACACCCATGCCCAGCGGTTAGAATACTGCAGCCTACACCCATGCCCGGGGGTTAGAATACTGCGGCCTACATCCATGCTCGGGGGTTGGAATACTGCGGCCGACACACATGCCCGGGGGTTAGATTACCGCGGCCTACACCCATACCCAAGGGTTAGAATACTGCGGCCTACACCCATGCCCGGGGGTTAGAATACTGCGGCCTACACCCATGTCCGGGGGTTAGAATACCGCGGCCTATCGTTATGATTTGTTTGTATTCCTTTCTGGGCTTTAGCTCACCCCTCCTCATCCTATGATCGACATATATACATTTATACATACATTCAAGCATACATGCACTATTCATTCATACATTTTATTCATTTATTCAAAGTGCTCTTTATCAAAAAACCTAACAGCTATTTGAACAGCATAACTTGGCAAGAAAAAACTCTCATTCCTTCTACCGCAGACAATGAAAGTTTTGGGGCAATTGTGGGAGCCAGAAAATAATATATATCAACTCATTGGGGCTAACCCAAACAAGGCCCACAATGGGTCCAGCCCAAGCAAATATCACACACCCCCCCTCCTATATAAAGAGGGGATCCCAAGTTGAGGTATGTTCTCTTTTTGGACACAGCACACAAACACTCTTTATGTTTATACATTCATTCATTCAATCAAAGGACTAACTAAACCATCGAAGTGTCCCCAGCCAGTAACCCCGGTTGGGTGGCGCCGATCATGTTCATCCTTACAGATCTGCAGGAGCCAAGCTCATCTCTTCGTTGGATCTCACCAACAATCCATGTGAGAGGATATTTCATGGTCTCACAGTATGTCTCATTTTGTACACACTCTTAGATTAGCAAATATTGGAATCTTCCGCATAAGTGATCAAATTTCTCTATGGACTTCTAATATTGTGTCTTTTGCATTTCTAGAAGAAATGACCTATACTAACACATCATGGGTGATGTTGAGTCTCTTAACCACCAACCATCTTTTTTATCTGCACGGTTTTCCCTTTAGTTTATTGTACCAAGGCATGAGAAAAAGACTATCTCAGAGTCACCAACCAGGCTATTCTTATTATATCCATGTTTCTCTGATTTGATTTTCATACTCTTGAGCATGAAAGCCGCCAGTGAGTTCCTAAAAGAAAGAAAGCAAGAAAAATCAATAAAAATGATCCATTGATTGAGGAGGAGCATCCGCTTTTACTCAACAAATACGCCGTGATTCCTAGTGGCTTGACTTTCCTTAGCCGTGTTTAGATTCTCTTGTAAGAGGTCCAGCAATTAAATCACTACTAGGATTTGAATCTAGTGTTTGTCGAATTCCAAGAACCACACACACACTTTTATCATGAGATCTATGCTTTTCACATGTTGCATCACATTCTTTCATGGAGAATTTTCTAGAGGTGCACATTGTGTTTTCAAGTAATTGTATTTCTTAGATATTCCTGTGTGTTTTAAGATACTGATATGAATTTCCTTACTTGCTCTACCATATTGTTGTTTTCTTTTCCTTTTGGTTCATTGATTTTGATGCTTATGGTTGCTTTTAGTGAGGGGGAGTCGTTTAGCATGGACTTACATTGATTGGTTTTGTAAGGGAGATTGGTATTAGTTGGCTTGCATATTGAGCTTCCTTTGACAATTCATGACAAAAAGGGAGAGAATTTTGAGGGGGAGTTTTTTTCTTTTTTTTTTTTTTTAGTGTGTCGCGTATGTTTTTAAAATTTCCATCTATTCATGCTTCAAGATAATCCTTTCACATGTCTATTGCTTTCATATACTCTTGTGGCACTAATAGTTGTTTTGCAGATCATAACCTTTAGAAAGAAGTTTGTTTTTGTCGTTTTTGTTGGTTGTAAGAGGTTTGGGTGATTAGGATTTTATTTGTTAGGTGTGTTTTGTCACGAAATTGCCGAAGGGGAAAATTGTTAGGTTTTTATAATTAGCAATCCCGTTTGAAAAAACTCCTTTCAGTTGCAATTTTATTCGCTCTTTTATTTTGGTGAAACTGTGAGAGTTTAGATGCGAATCCAACCTACATTAAGCTTATGCAAAGGAGTTTGTGATTTTAATCCTTTCATGTCTGCCACTAAAATGCAGTCGAAATTGTTTAACCGCTTGAGCAGTCATTTGTGCGCTCGAGGGAAGAAAATGATCATCCAATACTTTTACAGGTTGTCAAACATCAAAGGTTGTTCTTATTCTTTTGTTCACAAAGAGAGAAGCGTTTTTCAGTGGATTCCGAGAAACTTGGGCCTGAAGCTTTGGTGGATTCCGGAGTGGTTCATCGTCATGGATTCGACATTAGCGTTGTGGATTCAACGTTGGGCAAGACAATTCCGAGGTGAAGACGCTGGTAGAAGAGACACATTGGGGTTGGTTCAATTCGGGCGTGGATTCACTAGGCAATTGAGGGTACACTTGAGCAATTCTTTTTTGTCTTCTTAGTGGATTGTTTTGTGGCTTTGGTCCGTGATTTTTTTTATTACAATTAGAGGCGCTCCAATTGTGATTTTTCCACATTAAATCGTTTTGTTGATTTGTCTCTGATTGTTTGATTGGGATTGTTATTTACTGTTTAAAATTGATACATAATCATAAATCAATCTCGGGGATTTTAGATTTTTCAATTGGTATCAGAGCAAGTCTCTCAATTTTTTATTTTTTGAAAACTATTGGAGCGAGATCTTGTTGATTTGTGATAATGGATTCAATTCGTCAAGGAAATTCTACAGTTTGACCACCTTTACTTGACGGATCCAATTATTCTTTTTGAAAAACTCGGATGAGAGCGTTTTTAAAATCTATTAATGAAAAAGTTTGGCAATCCACCATGTGTGGGTGGACAGAACCAACGATTACCATTGATGGAGTAACTTTCCCCAAACCAATTGATAAATGGGACACAACTGATTACCAAATAGTAGCTAGAATAGTAAAGTTATCAATTTTCTCTTTTGCGCCATCACACTCGAAGAGTTTAGTCGTATCTATTGGAGGGTGTTTTATATGAGTTTCTTTGGCGTATAGAAGGTGAACAATTGATCAACCAACTATAGGTTGTCAAACATCAATAGTTGTTCTTATTCTTTTGTTCACAAAGAGAGAAGCGTTCTTCAGTGGATTTCGGAGAACTTGGACCTAAAGCTTTGGTGGATTCCGGAGTGACTCATCGTCGTAGATTCGACATCAATGTTGCCGATTCAACGTTGGGCAAGACAATTCCGAGGTGAAGACAGTGGTGGAAGAGGCATATTGGGGTCGTTTCAATTTAGGCGAGGATTCACTATATACTTGTGTAATTCCTTTTTGTCATCTTAATGGATTGTTTTTTGACTTTGACTCGTGATTTTTTTTTACCACAATTGGACGTGTTCCAATTGTGATTTTTTCACGTTAAATTGTTGTATCGTTTACTGTTTAAAATTGATACATAATCACAAATCAATATCTCAGGATTTCAGATTTTTCAAGAGGCATTAGGGTTGTATTCTACGAAATGCCTTTAGTAAAAGTTCAAAGATGGTTATGGTCGAAGATGGTTATGCCCTTAGTCTGGTGAGGTGACACAACTTTGCAATGTTAATGGCAATAGACAAATTGTCTTATCGTTATATTCCTTAAAAAGCTCAAAGCTTCAAATGGTTTAAAATCAGATTAAGCAAGTCCAGACTTTATGTAAATTAGCTTAACACTAATATATAATATTAAAATTACATTAGCCACTCTTCACAATGGCACTAGATTGTGTCCCACTAGTCACACCATGACGACACAAATACTTATTAGTAAAGAAAGTGTTAAGGGCTTGTCCCACCTAGCACGCATTGAGTGAACATCCTTTGACATGGGCTCTGAGGAAATAGCAAGCATGACTGGTGCAAAGCCCCAAATCTAAGCCTAAGCCTTATAACTAAGTCCTCGTTTGAGAATTGACATTTTTAATGACTTTTTGACTTTTTTATAAGGTGGAATAAAGTTAATGTGTTTGGGAATAACTATTTTTAGTTGTATCAAAAACCGTGAATTATTGAGAAGTTCGGCTTTTTATTTTTATTTTTATTTTTTTAGTAGTTTTTTGACTTTTTGACCTTTTCAGTGGCTTTTTAGCTATTTTGGCCAAAAAGCCAAGTTGCCAAACAGGGCCTAGTGTCCCCAGCTAGGAACAGCATTTTCAGAATGTGAACCAAGTGTCCATGCTCAGTGCACTCATGCCATCACCTCGGAGGTACCATAGGGGTGCTACATATAGTTTACAAGTCATAACAAGGGAGCAAATGACAATCTATGAAGTACGGGTAGTCTGAAAATATTGCCGTACTCATACCGATAGGATTGCATGCGTACCGGGTACTCGAAATACATATGGAATACTTTTTATACAGTGTTTGACACTTGGGTACACCGTGGATACTTCATGGGTACGAGATGGGTACATCGAGGTACACCAAACTATGGGATATTGGTGGAGATACATTAAATTTATTAGAGAGTTCTTATTTACTTGAAATTGCAAATCCTTTACTTGATGTGCCAAAGATAAAAGATGTATTATTCAATGATGAAATTGATGGAAGCGAAAATTGAAATTTTAAGTTTTCAAATTTTGCTTAGCTTACTTTTGCAATGACACTTTATTTTTTAATTTCTCCTATTTAATGGGATAAAAATAGTTTATGAACTTTGTTTTGGTATTGGTATTTGTTGAGCTATGATTTCTCTTTCGGTTTTGTAATTTCTATTTTTAGCTTTGGTATTAAACTTTGATTTGTAAGTTGAATCTCACACTATAAATTATAAAATAAAAAATAAATAAATAAAATTATTAGCGTATGCTGTATCGGTGTACCAAACCAGTATTCGTATCCGCACCCATGCTTCATAGATGACAATAGAAGTAATATTCCTACTCCTACCACTAGTTTCATTAACCAATACTCATAATTAGGGGTTGTTTGGGGTACGGGTTGGGCTAATTTAGCCCACAAAAAGACAAAATAGGCTAAAAAGCCAAAATATCACATCTAAATCATAATCATTTCACTTTTTCACTTACAACCATCACATCTAAACCTAAAAAAGCCAAAAATTTATCCCAAACAGAACTTTTTTAGACAGGCTAAACTAACCAAAAAGTCAGGCTAATTTATTTTATCCCAAATGAAGCCTAAGTACATGCGGTGCCTAAGAAGCACGAACACAAACACATACACAACACGACACAAATATGCCGACACGAAAAATTATTATGTCATGTATATAAATATTTAATTCAAAGATAAACAAAATGCAGTGTAACACTAATTTCTAAAGTCTAAAGGAGGAAAATAGGTATACATTTACATTGTTTTCTTTTATCTTCGAATTCCAAGTTACTTTATTCAAACTTTAAATGTGGTTTATGAATGTCTGAGTGATTGACATATGTTCTCCAAGAGTCTGAAGCGCGTCTGAATTCTAAAATATAGGACATGTTTGGACGTGTATCCGATAGGAGTCGAGGAGTGTTCGATTAGTGTTGAGCTGGTATATGATCTTCTTAGAAGTGTTCATACTTCTTAGTGTGGTGCTAACCTGCTAATCTGACCCAATAGTAAAATCTCAAAAGATGCATGATCAGCTATAAATAGGCCCAATTCCCAACATCATGTGATCAAATTGGTCAAAGATATGATACTTGGACATTTCCTAGCGCAACCTCCTAACTTCAACCAACTCACCTTTCTTGTGAACTAGGCAAACAATGCAACTCACTTACCAACATTACCTCATAGAAACCATCCTTTCTGTCTAGCCCATTGCTGGTGCAGTTAAAATACATTTTGACACATGCTTGCTCCCATGCACCAACACATAGGCATCCTAATTTCTTAATTCCCCTCCAAGAAAACTTATTTATCTTAAAAAAAAGTAAACTAAAATCACAAATACTGCAAAATCAATAGGTCCAAAAAAATAAAGAACAATGGCCAGACAGTAATTATCCCAACTACTGGCAACAAAATCAATATAAAAATGTGAAAGCAATGTACTAGACATGCTTAAAGACCATTTAAATCCTTGTATAAAAATATGAAAAGATGTCAAAAAAGTTAGAATTCGGACTAGCACAAGTAATTACCAGTTCTTGCAGCATTAACAATGTGCTGAGCTTCTTTCTCTGCGGTTAACAACAGCTGAATTCCATTCTGGCCCCTGTTGGCTTCCATACTTGCTTGAAAGTACTAAAGCACTGAAATTTAAAATGCAATTGATGAGATCAAAATGATGCCTGAAAAAGCAGAAACAAGATGTTTTCTGCATACAAATAATTGTGTGAGTTGCTTTACATTACAATGACAACAAGCTTCACTTACGTTAAATACCATCAGTTGACAAAATGACATTCTATTTTGAAACTTTAAAAAAATTTAATGATTTAAGAGACATTAGATACAAAGGTCAATTGCTTGGATCCACAATTCCAAAATATATTAACCTCTCTATAAAAGGACCTCATATGAAGCAAACTCATTTTATATAATAAAGAGAGTGTAATTCAATTTGATTGTCCTTGTTCAATATTTTTATATAACTAGGCAAGAATTGAAACTTCCAAAGTTGCAATATTAGCATCATTTCAGTTGGAAACCAATTACAAATAAATCACATAATCAAAAGGCCTAAAAATGGTCATGGTGATGAACACAGTGGATGACACCCAAATGTCAAGGATGCCTGCAGAAACTACTCTAGGATTTTGATTGAACAGTCTAAACCAACAGATTTCTGCTTGTCTTAGGGGAAAAAAAGAAAAGCTTTCCAAACACAATTTTTATTACACTTTCCAGAAATATATTGAGAAACTGCTGTTGTTACTTTGAGAGCAATATGAACACAGCACTTCGGGCATAAAGGGCACATCAGAAGCAATTTCCCTATGGAAGCTGTTCTTTATACTTTTGTTTTCTCCTCCCTTTCCTGTTCACCCAATACTGTACCATGCTTTCTGACATTGCGTTAAACAAGCCAGCCTAATTTGCAGATTCTCAGACGAACTCGTATCCTTATTACATAACCAGTCGTTGGTTCACGCAAACATAAAACTCTTGTACTTGTTGACTCAATCCAATATCCCAGAGACAAGGCATTAAATATTGACCAAGACTGAAAATAGCAAAGATTACTTCAAGAATCAAATGTGAAACCGTTTTTTCAATATCGAAAAGCAATCAAATCAAGAATTTCCGGGCAACTTCCACAAAAAATTAATAATCTAGAACAACCAGCCTATGAGTAAAAAAAAAAAGACGATGACCAAAAGAAAGGAAAAAAAAAAGTGGGAAAATCAGCTATTTCCTGTCACCAAAAAACAAGGATTGATAAAGAAAAAGCAAAAGAAACCATGAAAGCATTATGAAATGGTTATAATGATTGAAACCCTATGAAAAGATGAGGAATGCTACAAAATTATGAATAACTGCAATCATTAAGGATATAAGAATATAAATAATCCACAAGAAATAGGGTCTAGAATAAGCAGTGGATGATTTGAAAAAGAATTAAAAAAAAAAAAAAATACTTCCACAAGAGCTTAGAATTCAATACAACAATTAAACAATAGTACAGTTGGATACAGGCTGATAGTCCCAAGATGAGTTTTATCATGTTTTTGCTTACAATGCCACAACACCAGACATGGATAATTTACCCTATAAAATATTCTGCTACTGCAAATGCATGTACATCTAGTAATCATACCAATAACTGTGGATCTCGGCTTGAGTATCAAAATAGCTGGAATAACAATGGTTCAGATGTACATGTCTGAGATGCCAGTGTATTATAATTCTTTTTTTTTTTCCCTTTTATCCCATAACTCCCAAACTCAAAACTAAAATTATTTGCAGAAGTATATTGCAAGGCAATTGTGAACTCGAATGGTGAAAAGAGCTCTCTTACACATTTTATTAAACAACTTAAATTATTTATTTTCCATTTTTTAATTGTAATTTTGCGATTTGATTTCCAAAATTTTATTTAAACTCCCAAGCTATATATATATATTTTTTTTGTTAAAATGGCTAACTTCTGTAGAATGAGATTGAAATAGGCTTGTTCACACTGCAGAAGCATACAATTAGGCTTTGACAGACCAAGAAAGAAACCCAAAAAATGAACAGAAGAAAAAAAACCAAACCCCTACAAAACACACACACACAAAATGTCTCAAATTAGACACAGTACAACTGGGGTTTAAATGGTTAGGGGCAGGGTGGGAAAATGAAGGCAGGAAAAGCTTGGTTGCTAGCTCTCCCTTGTGTCTTATGTGGCTCATATGGGGTGAGCACAAGGAGCCTTTTGAAAAGTGGAGGAGCCTTTGTATAGACTAAAGAGTTCCTTTTTGCCTATTTTGTATAGTTGAACTTCAAGGAAGGTGCTTCCCAATCTTTAACAAATTATAGATTTAGTTGATTCTCTTGGGCTATGTGTGGATCATATTTTGTATAGTTGGAGTTCAAGGAAGGTACTTCCCAATCTTTAACAAATTGTAGATTTTGTTGATTCTCTTGGGCCATGTGTGGATCATGGATTTGGGTAAGGATTTGAAAATGGAAAAGGGAAAAGTGGGTGAAATGTAACTATAGTTTCACCCACACTTTCCCTTTCTATTTCTAAATCCCTACCTAAATTCATGATCCACACACAGCCTTGAGTTATAAGAATTTGTTTTTTTGTCTTTCTGAGTGTACATGCCTTTTGAGTGGGTTTATCATGATTTAACCTTCTTTTTGTACATAGTAGCATCCCTTTATTATGGTCTTTTTATAATACAATTTACTTATAAAATAAAAAAATAAAAAATAGACAAAAAATCAACATCTAAAGGAAACCTACAAAAGGGAATCAGCTAACACCTTTTCATAGAGATCTAGACTGCAAAACCACTCTATACCATTTTAAAAGCCAATAAACCACACAATTTAAGTTAAAAACCTCAATTTCAAAAACCCAGTCACCTGTATTTCAAAAACAGGACACTCATCCACAAATTCATCTCAACTCTGACCTCAACCAGATATGTGATCATCAAAGAATTACTGGTCAAACAAATTGTCATGAACATAAAGTAAATCCACCATATATAACCATAAACCATCAAATCAGGGTATAATATAGCACCACCCATTAACGCTTCTCAAGCAAACAAAAAAGGGGTTACCACAGAAACATACAATTGAAGTGTGATCAACAAGTTGTCATTGATTAATTATCTCCAATAACAACACATAATTAAGATTTTCGGCAAGTTATTAAACTACGGAGTGTTGAAGCAGATCAAGAAAAGTTCAGTGACCCTTAATCGAAGATCTAATCTACTAATAAACCAACAAAAGTAAATCAGAAGTTGAGAAAAGCAAACATTAGAACAGAAACAGTGACAAACATTATGATCGAGAGAGAGAGAGAGAGAGAGAGAATAAGAAATTTTGGGTAAGAGAGAAACGCACCAGCAGGAAGCGGAGAATGGTCAACGAATGAACTAGAATTCAGGAGTAGTGCTTTGTTGATGAGTTTGGACTCGGATGTGAACCAGAGAGCAGAGAGAAAGCTGAAAGATTGATTGCAAATTTACCTCTGGAATTAATCATTTAATCAAAATGGATACATGAGACCCTGCTTTATTTGTTGTTTTTATGCTAAGGCCTCGTTTGCAACAGGCTAATTTAGTAATTTTTTGACTATTTGGCTAAAAATGTAGGTAAAAAGAACTTGTATGTTTGGGATGACTTTTTAGCTAATTACGAAAAGATGCGCAAAAAGTAGAGAGAAAAGAGAATCTTTGATTTTTTAGTATGAGTTGTTGGCTTTTTGGCTAATTTAGTAACTTTTTGACTAATTGACTAAAATAGCCTCTTGTCAAACGAGGCCTAAATGCCTAGCCAATTAGGAGAGTATGAAAAAAAAAAAAAAAAAAAGAGGAGGAAAAATAAGGTACATAAACGTGCTGTGTGACAAAATTGAAAAGTAAGGTGATGTATTTGGAAATATTTACAGTTTATTGTTTTTAATTTAGAAAAAAACCATTAAGCATGTTTATATTTATTTTGGATAAAAATAAAAATAAGAAATACGTTTAGCAAACAAGTACTTAAAAAAATTGTTTAGAAAACAAGTGAAAATTGAAGGTTGTGGGAAGTGGTTGTCGACGGTTTGAAATGGTGACCTTTGGTGGGTTGGCCACAGTAGTTAGTGGATTAACGTGGTTGTCGCTAGTGAGAAACAGAAAGCAGTGACTGGAGGTGGTTATTGACCACAGAAAGTGGTAGCCAAAATGATTGTGAATTGTCGTAGTTGATAACTGGTTAGCCACTTAAGGTGGCAGTAAAGGCGATTTTCAAGAAAAGATGGTGGCCGAAGGTGGTTATTGGCTACGTGAAGTGGTAGTTGAAAATGATTGTGAATGGTTGGAGTTAGTGGCTGGTCAGTTGCTTAAGGTAGTAGTTAAAGGTGATGTACAACTCAAAGTCGTAGTCCTCCATAAATTACATCCACCTTCTTTGTCTTAAATTCAAATCTTTTTGCGAAAACAGATATTTCAAACTCTTGTGATCAGAGAATGCATCAAATCTCTCACCATACAAGTAATGTCTCCAAATCTTCAAGGCAAAGATCACAACTGCTAGCTCTAGGTCATAGATCGGATAGTTTCTCTCGTACGTTTTTAACTGTCGTGAGCCATAAGCTACTACATTTCCTTTTTGCATCAAGACACAACCCAAGCCTTCTCGTGACGTATCACAATACATGGAATAGCCCAAACCCCTCTCTAAAATAATCAATATTGGATCCATAACACGTGTTAGACTGGACCGAGCTAGAGGTAAATGAGGATGCCTCGTACAAGGAGAGACCAGTTAGAGTTTTGGACACTTTAGACCAAGTCTTGTGTGGTAAGATAATTTCTTTGGTAAAGGTGTTATGGAGGCATCACGGGGTTGATGAAGCAACTTGAGAACGTGATGAGGAAGTCCGCGAGAAATATTTGGACCTATTTGTCAATGATTGAACTTGTATTGAAAATCTTATCATGCTAATATAATATAAATATTGTATACGTTTCGAAAATGTAAATTGTGTAATCAGTGCTGAGAATGTGTTTATCACAATGGTGAAAATGAATGACCGGTGGATGGATCATGGTGACGAAAATGAATTACTATCATTGTTGTAATTGGTTTAAAATTGGTTTTAGTGTTGATTTAAAAAATTCGAGGACGAAATTCCTTAAAGGGGGAGGTTATAGCGATCTTGATTTGGACCTGACCCATTTGTTGCTTTGAATCTGGGAAACTATGTTTGTGACGATTGTTCTTTCCTCTTTGTATTTGGTTTTAGGCTTCATGGGTCGACGCCATTCTTGTTGGTGCCAACATTGCCTTCTCTTCTTGGTCTTGTTTTGCTCCAAGGGTTGACACCAGCCTTGGAAGGGTCGACACCTTCATGCTGTTGTGTTCCTACTTAGCTACTGAAACTTAGGGTTGACACCAGCCTTTGGTAGTGTCGACATTTGCTTTGTGTTGTTGGTCTCTGGGGTCGACACCAGTCTAGGAGGTATCGACCTTTGTTTGCTTCTGGAATTGAAATTAGCTCCTAAAATCTGGTGTCGACACCTCTAGTTTGAGGGTTGACACTCTATCTGCTACCAGTGTTGACCTTTTGCTATTTCTTCTTGAGGGTCGACACCTCTGGCTTGAGGGTCAACCCCTGTGTTCTTTTCCTAGATTTTTGTGTGGTTTTGGGCCCTATTTTTTGGGAGTTTTGACTTATTCTTTTAGGTTGACTTTGAGACTTTATTTCACTTTAACCCAGTACTATAAATAGGGTCCTCATTTACTATTTTCCTTTACTTTATCTTCTCTTTCCCTCCATAAATCATGACACTCTCTCTCTTTCTAAACTCACTTTTTTCACACAAGATCTTCAGATGTACTCATTTAGAAGCATCTTCTTACCTTGCTCCTTAAGATTAAGTGTAGAGCTTGTCGAGGGCTTCGTTTTGATCGAAGCAAATCGTCGTTTCGTCTCTGTCGACTTTTGGATTTTTCTTTCTTCTTCCTCATCTAAGCTTGAGGTAGGGATTTTTTACACTTTATTATGGTTTTTAACTTAGGTATTTGCTATTTCTAAAATAAGTTTGTGATTTGGGAATTTTGGTCAAAACTAGGATTTTGGGCTTAAAAATCAAATGGGGGGTTTTCAAATGAGATCTTGAAAATGGTTATGGAATTGGGAATGAGGTTGAGTTGTGTTAAAGTGGTTGGTTTTGACACTTGGAATTGATTTTGGAAAAAAATGAGGGCTTTGCCCTAAATATCTTGAATGTTGATTTTGTATAAATATATAGAGTTGATGTTGGAAATGTGAAATTGGGTGAATATTGATGAGGATGGTAGAGTTGGGTATGTATTACCACTCACATCTTGGAATTTGGAAAGTGATCTTCATGGAAAATTGTTTAACTATTTAGAGATATCTGTTTTGGGCTATCGGTAGACGATAGTTATGATTGTTGTTGAAATTGCATGAGGATTTAGGTGAACTAAAACCATTTTTTTTATTATTATTCATTTGCATTGAACATTGAAAATGTTATTGTTTTGAAAAAAATAGGTGAATCTGGGAATTGAATGTAATCTTGTTGAAATAAGTTAGCCTGAGTATCCATGGTGAAAGTCCTAAAAGTCGCGTATATATATGGGTGCCGATCCTACGGGCGAAATTTCCGTGAAATGGCAATAGTAGTGCTTGTACAGCCTACGTTTACATGGGCCCAGGTTACGGTTTCCTCTGGACGAAATTTACGGGAAATGTTGTATTGTTTTGAAATTTCCAAAATGTGATTCACTAACCTGTTTTCTAAAGTAATGGAAGTGGTTATGAATTTTGATATAAACTTGACATTGCATGGTTTGAAAGGGATATAAAATGTTTTGTATGAGCGTTGCATATGCATATCACTTTATAGCTCTGTTAAACTTCATAAATTGTGTTGGAGAACGTGGGAAAAACATTTCAAGTGCTAGCGATATGCCGCCACCAAGGCAATAGTTTGGGAGAAATTGGAGTAAGGGCTTCATTTTATGTATTTGTTATATTTCTTTTTGTACAAGCCAAGTGTGGACACTTCATTTTTTACCGCCCGCAAGGCTCGAGCGCTTTGCTCGGTACACTCGATGATGAAAGTGGTATTGTGCGTCGTTCGAGGTCTCAACGAAGAAGCCTTGTTTAAGCTTTGAAATAATCCCAAACCTTCCATATTCCCACTGATCATACCCAAGAAATTCATTTTTACACCTTGTGCCACCCTGTGTTAAGGCTGAAATAGAAAAATAGGGAAATTCATTGAGGCCCAGCCGTGGCTATTGAGGGCCGGCCGGGCCTTGGTAGCGAGAAACACTGTTCTGAGTGGGAGGCCACCAGCTATCCATTTTTAAAGATATTTATGATGTTTCTTGCTCAAATTCTATAAATATGACCATATACCACTATTTTGGGGGTTGAACAATTGAGAGAAAACCAATACACATAGAGAGAGCTCCTTCTTCTTCCTTCTTTCATTGCAAGCTATCTTTGAATTAACGTACCTTCCTTGTATCATCTATATACACCATACACAACCTTGACTCATCATCTTAGAACCTTGGTTGACCCTTGAGAAGCATAATTCAAGTTTGAGAGTGTATCAAGAGTGAGTTTGATCATCAACCAAGACTTACTCCATTTTAAGAGGTATAAGCTTGCAATTCTTGTTCTTGCTTTTGCTTACTTCATTTTCTATCTATTTCTTGTATTCTTGGGCTGTTTTGCATCCATTTTAAGTGTTGGAACTTGGGTTTGGATAAGCTACCAAAGGTGGTAAGGTTAACACCCTTACTTGCACCTATCTTCATTGCTCAACCCTTGATTCCTTAACTCTCTTTTCCTTTGATTTTTGAACTGATATTTAGAGTTGAACTAAGGCCAAAAAACATGGTTTGAAGTCTTGAAATTGGAGGGGTTGGGCACCCCCCTTTGTTTTTACTTACATAGTTTTATTGTCTTTATTTTTTGTTTTGTTTTTTGAGTTCTTTTCTTGCATTTTTAGCCACTATTTTGGCTTATTAGAGACTGTTTTAGGGCTGTCCTAATCTATTTAATTGATTCAAGCTTTGATTAGTTCCTTTGTTGTAGCATTGGCCTTTGTACATGGCTTGTATTATGTTGTTCTTAGCCTTTCTTTCTCTAACTTTCATGTTAATAACCTCATTTTAAGAATCAACTTGCCATTCATTTATTTAATTTGAGAGTTGTTTCAATCAGTTGACGGTCATTCAACACATGAACTAGAGATTCATGCTTAATGGCTTAATCTCTACAGGGATTCATTGTCAACGACATAATCTCTCTTTCATATTGAGAATTACTTCCCGTTTGACACTTCTCTCCTTTTTAGAGGACTTAATCATCACTTCGGACAAATAGACTAAAGAATGGAAATGACTAAGAGAATTGGTTCAGAAGCAACCAACACATATAAAGAAAATAAGTCATCTTGCTTGGGCTTGGCCGAACGTTATGCCAAGTTTATCGAGTCAGGAGTGGTCATACGCTAATTCATGACGTTTTGATGATCCTTATAGTGTCTCTACTTCCTTTTTTTGAGTTCTTTCCATGATAAAGAGAGAGGAGTGGTCATATTCATTGCATTCATTGACTTTTGTCCAAAATTGTATCTGAAATCATCAATCAACTTGCTCATTGATGGTTTTAGAAACAATTCTAACCTTCTCTTAAGGCTTTCCCATGACAGAGAAGGAATGAAGGGACAAACAGAGCTTGAACAACTCTGTCTGCACTGTTTTCACTTTAGAACATAAAATAGAGTTTTACACAAAATTGAGGCACGACCGGCCTTCTTTAGGCTCGGCCGGGCTTCCTTAAGGGTCGAGCGGTCCACAATGTTTGGTTAGCAGTGTACTTTTGCATAAAACAGAGGGCAGTGGCTAGGGTGAAACAGAGCAAGCCTGGGATGGACAGAGTTGTTCTTGAACATTGTGCATGTGCATGCATGCAATCCTTGCGCATCCCCACTTACATCATGATCGTCGTTGTAATTAATTTAATATTGTTTTTTGTAATTAGTCTCATCAATTATTAATGTTGTAATAATTAACCTTGTTCATTTGTAATTGTCGTAGTTAATTAGATTAAATAGCGAGTATATTTATCGTGGTTGTTCTTGTTGTAATAGCATAGTTAGCAATTAGCCTCGCTTATCTAATTCATTCGATTTTATAATAATTAGTTTAATTTAGATTTTTGGACTTTGATTCGCACCCTCTTGCAGGAGGGCAATGTTGTAATAAGTTGTATGTCTTCCAACCCCACGTCTTTCTCATTTTTACTTACTTGCTTATGATGGTTAGTATAGGACATTACGTTTTTTTTAGCATTCTTATGTTTTGCATCCATTTGTCTTGCATGTATCCAAGGTTCGGCTCATCATCCTAACCCAATATCAAATGGTTCAAATTCATTACTTGAATATATGCTCTTTCGCATGTCTTGAATGAAATCATATGTCATGCTCATAGCCGAGCCTATAAAATACATGATGCGTGCGTTGCATTAGTCATACTGCATAAGTTAGGAACATACATATTTTTCTAACTCTTTCACTTGTTTTGGCTCGAAGTACTAGGTGAGCTTTTATGTCTTAGCATCTTGCATCGAGTGTTTGTGTTGCCATGTCCAAAGCATGAATACCATGAGGCCAATTGCTTAAATGATATACTTGTTTGAATGCCTGGAGATGAAGGCTTGTTGCTTGAATTGGGATAGTTTGATTAATGTCCATTTTAGCCCACTTTTTCAAGTGGCAAATTCACAAAACAATTTCAAAACAAAATATGAAATCAAGTGTTCCAAATCTTGCAAACTAATCTATACCTTGTGTGCACATCACATAGTAAAAATAGCTAATAATCAAAATCAGAACATATAATGTAAATAAAAAGCACATCATGATTAGTAGAGGCCGATCTTTGATCGGGCGAGTGGAGTGCTCAATTCATGACCTTCCCCCTCTCGTACCTAAGTTCCCGAGCCGAGACACTTTAGTGATGACGGACTAATAGCCTTTGGCACGAGTTTTGAGTTTTCTAAATTTCTTAAAAATATTTAGGTGGCGACTCTGTAATTTGGCAAAGCAGTCAATTTTTGGCATTTGATTCAAACATTGATTTTCCAAAAAGAATTGTCGGATTTGGGTTCTTTTTGTGTTATCACTATTTCACATTGCACTTGTGAAATCAGATTCAGAACCACAAGTGGAGTCCGAACTGTAGGGCTATTTGCCTTCCGAAAGGAGCGCAAAACGTCTGGCTACAATTTCTAGCGACTCCACTGGGGATTTAGAGAACTTGACTTGAAACTCATGATGTGAATTTTATTTACACTTATATGTTCTTTGCATTGCATTTGCATTGGTGCGCTTAAGTCACTATGTTTGCCGACTGCTATTCCTGGACCATTTTCCAGAGGCTCGCCCAAAAGGCTTACTAGTCATGGGCTCTGCTATGTTAGAAACATAACCCTTAGACTTGGATTACCGCTGTACCGCTTGATCCACCTTTCACTTCTCGGTGTTAGGTGTGAGAGGTATATTAGGTATTCTTGTTGAGGTACCCTTTTTGACCATTCGACCTAGTTGCATATAGTGAAGCTATAATGACTATTCCAACTTAGGACAGGATGCCACCCGTTTGCAGGATGTTGTGAAACTCGTTGTTTGAATTAGTGTGGCCTAGATCATACCAAAAATCTACGACAGGGTAACCCTACCCCCTCATAAGGGTGTTTTGGTTCTTTTTACTTGATATGCGCTTTTACAGTAAGACCGTACATGATGATTCATATCAGTATGAGTTTGAGAACAAAGTTCAGTGGGGATTATAGTTCAGCTATGTGTTATGATTGCTGTGAATTAGGGCTGAAGTGCTGTCCGATTTTGATTTTGATTTTTGTTCTTGTTTTTCTTTCTTTCTGCTGGGTAGTTTACTATCATAGCTTCAGAAAGACCTGATATTTCCCAAGTTGTGTGGACTCGTTTCGGTAGGCTGTGTAAAGCTCAGGACCTTGTTAGTGGTCAGCCCATGTTAGTCTCGCTTCCTCCAATCACTCGACAGAGAAGAAACATACATCGGTAGCATTAGTACAAAGCACTCCACAAACACCTACCATTCTCAGTCAATCAATTCACCAGCATCTAGTTCACCCAGATTAGCAATGGCACAGAACACAACACTGAACACAGAGGAATTCGCTGCCATGATGATTGCCATCCAAAGGACTATGGACACAGTAAACTAGAGGATGGCTGCATAAGATGAAGTTATTGCCGATCTATGGCATACATCTGAGGCATTAGCATCAACTATGTACCTGATCCCTACTACTCAGCCAAACTCGGATCTACCCCCACCAGTAGAAAATCTGCCAGTCCCGGATCCTCAGGATATGTTTCCCCCAGCTTCAGCTTATCGTCCTCTGGTTCAACCTCCTCTAGGGATTTTTCCTTTTGATATCAATGAAATTGATCTGGCCTTGGTCAAGATTGCCAGATTGGAGAAAGCATTGAAGAAATCCCAGGGCTTTAACTCCATTCTTGATATTGAAGATGGGTACACTAAGGCTTCGATTAGATTATCGAAGAAATTTAAGATGTCCCACATCGACAGATTTGATGGGAGTGGGGATCCAATTGTGCATGTTCGGTTATTTTCAGATGTATTGACGGCCATGGGTTTGTCTCGGGCACATAAGCTTTCGTTGTTTGGGAGAAACCTGTCTGATGTGGCGGCCATCTGGTAGGCTAAATTGGAGGACTCTACAAAACGGAATTGAGAGGAGCTATCTGAGGCGTTTTTCAATCAGTACTCATGTAACACCCAGATAGAGGTAACCATTAGTGAGCTGGAGGCTACTACCTAGAACTCCAAAGAATCATTGATTGATTTTGTCGCCCGGTGGAGAGCCAAGGCAGCCCGAATGACAAATAGGCTTGTCGAGAGAGAACAAGTCTAACTAGTGGTCCAGAACCTTGAGCCAGACATGCTGCAGAGAATGATAGTGGCACCGTTGTCCACGTTTTCTTTCTTACATAAGTTAGGGGTCCAGATCGAGAGTGCATTCAAAAAGGGTATCATCCACAGAACAAGTGAACCCGCAAGAAGGCCATTCTTTCGGAATACCAATGCTAGCGGTAACACTATTCCATGGCCTGCAAATGTTAGCATTGTTGTTTCGACGGCCAAGATGGCTGATTCCTTTGCTACTGCCATAACTTCACAACCTTCATAAAGTACCGGTCCACCCTGGAATCGGAAAGTTTTTACTTCCCTCCATATGAGCCTAACCCACGCCCTCAAGCTATTAATGCAAAAGGGGCATCTGAAGTCTCGATCCTCATCCACTTCCAGACCCATTACCACCCAAACATGACCCTATCCAACATTGTATCTTCCACCAACAATATGGCCATCCCATAGACATGTGCTACCATCTATGTCATGAGATCCAGGATCTCATTGACAACAAAATCATCGCCCCACCTTCCAAACCAAACGTAACAACCTATCCACTTCCTGCACATAACCAAGTCTCCCCGCCCAAAAATATTAACCACGTCCAAACACTACCGCCCACCTTCAACCCTAGCACATACATTACCTCATCCTATTTACAAAAATCGGAGGTGGTCATTCTAGAAGGCACATACATGCGCATGATAGATCTAACACCACAAACCCAACCTAGGCCCGTGACAGTAGAAACGGAGAAAGAGAAGAATGCACTGGAGATAGGGTCGTCTGATACCCATGTCATAAAGAAGGGGGTCTCGCTCGCAGAGGAGTACGATCCCATTCTATACATTGTTGCCATCAATTAGCCGAAACCAGTAGTCATACTATCGGACTTTCTCAGCATCAATACTATAGGGGAAGACCAAATGGCACAGAATCAGAATGAGTGGCTCGAGCAAGGCCTGAATGACTTAGCAAACCTAGAAGAGGATCTGGAGGATCTTTACTTCTTTGAGGAAGAAGATACAAGCTGTGTGCAGATGGGATAGTGGGACCTGAGCCAGCCAGAAACAATTAATGGATGGTTGAGTGAGGAAGATTCAGATGTGGAGGAACAAACGAGAGAGACTGTGACAGAAGAGGAAATCGCTGCTGATGGCAAAGCTAAAGCTGAACATCTGACTGAGAAAGAACAGGCACTAGAATAATTTCAAAGGGAAAGGATAGAGGAGATCCAAGTGAAGATAACTCTAGAACAAGGCAAAGGAAAAGGGAAAGAAGAATCTGAAACAACGGTGGGTGATGCCCAGATAACCAGAAAAGTCGAATGGGATCCCAATGACCGAAAGAGGATGTTGAGGAAACTTACAAAGTATCGAGATGTTGAAACCCAAGCTGTGGTAGAAGAAGAATGGTATGATAATGGGGCGCATGATGTTAATATGCTCTGGATGGAACCTGATGCCAGTACGGTCATGACTTTGAAAGAGTGGTGGAAAGAAAGCGACCTAAGTCATGCGTACATTGATGAAGATTGGAAAGCTGATACCCCAGATAACACTTGGTATACCGATAAGATCAATCATATGACCTGGAGCGGTCGGTACTTCAAACCTGCAACGGTAGACCAGTCAGAAACCTATGGGAAGGAGGCTGAGAAGGCAAAAGAGAAGGATGCTGAGGAAAACCTGGCCTTAAAATAGCTCAACAAGATCCAGGCCGACATATCCAGTTGGGGACTAATAATGGCGTCTCAGGAGCATAAACAAGCCTTGCTTGAAGCATTGAACCAAACCAAACTGTAAATTGACACCATTGCTGACCAATTGGTGTTGTTGGTCACCTCTGGGGACGTTACGCCAGTGATATCCTTTATGGATAAAGAATTACCTCCTGAAGGCGCTAACCACAACAGGCCTTTGTATGTAACCTTGGAAAGTCGGAAGAAATGGATTCTGGTGGTGTTAGTAGATACCAGATCAGCGATCAATGTGTGCCCAATGAAAACTGCCTATGCCATCGGTTTGAGGCCGATTGACTTTACACCCATGACCTAAGCTGTCCGAGCTTACGACAATATAAGCCAGGATGTCATGGGAACGTTCAAGAGCAATATCCTAATTGTCCCGTCTGAACATGAGGTGGAATTCCATGTCATGGATGTTCCGGCCACATTCAACCTACTACTGGGAAGGCCCTGGCTACATCAGATGAAGGTTGTATCATCAACAGTTTATTAGTTAGTGAAGTACCCCTTCAAAGGTACAATTGCCACTGTGTACGGTAACTCTGCGATCCATTCTCCCTAGGGAACCACTGCACCATTATTGGAAATCATAGATGGGGAAGAAGACATGTTCTTTTATGGCTTCTCTCTAGTAGAAGCCTAGTTGGTCCAATCTATATACATGATGAACAAATAGGGGCATATACCGGGATCGGGGCTAGGTCGAAGTGGCAGGAAACGAGGTACTGTTGTTAAGGAAATCAGTCATAACTCCTATGCTTTCGGGTTGGGATACAAATCTACCGCTGCAGATTGGCAGAGGAAAGGGCAGGAGCTGAGAGAAAGGTTGAAGGCAAAAAGGACTGGGAAGCAATATGAGCTAGTCCACAAACCAATATAGGGAACCTTGAACGGACGCTTTGTCCACCAAGAGGAAGACTTTCCCTTTTATGGATTCCCAGAGCCCTGGTATGATTTGGAAACAAAAATAAGGTATCCGGGGTTTGAAATCTTCTTCGGGCACCAGTTACTGAAAAAAAAGGTTGAACAGGCAAACTTTAGCGTTGATACGGATCAAAGAAGAGCTGCAAACCTGGACATTGAAAAGGAGGAGGTGTTGGGAAAGGCATTGGCTGAATTACTGAAGAGTTCTATTGCTGGAGCTGAGACCACCAACTTGGGGGATAGTTTTACTATCTCAATGATTGGGGATACCCTAGCAGCGGATTTCTCCAATCTTATCGTAAACGCGTTTGAGGCTCCACGCCTGGTCTAGAAGTTTGAGTAAGGCGTCATCAGCAGTTTTGAATCAGATAGTGAGTTCGGATCTAATTTCACTGAGTTTGTGGAGTCGGAGTCAGATTCGAGTTCCTCTAAGTCTGGTACTTCTAGGAGTGGTAACCCGGATACCAAAGTCCTGTCGAGATCATCTTTTAGCTTTTCTTTTGAGTCCACTGTAACCGAAGATCCAAACTTTTTGAATGGGAATGCTGTGAATATTGCCTACTTCTCTATGCCTTTGGTTTGTTGTACTGATCTTAATTTTCAAAATTTTGACATAAACAAAGAGGAAGAAATTCCTCGGGTTTTGAAAAATTTGATTGATCATAAAGAGGAGAGGCGTGTTAAGCCTTGTACAGATGAAATCGTATCAATTAATGTGGGCATTGAAGAAGATCCTCGCTCGGTCCAGATCAGGTCTACGCTGTCTTTGGAGGAACGCGAGCGTTTAATCGCTTTATTAAGAAATTTCAAAGATGTTTTCGCGTGGTCCTATGAAGACATGCCTGGAATCGATCCTGAGATTGTACAGCACCGGATCCCTCTTAACCCTGAGGCCCGGCCAGTTAAGCAAAAGTTGTGTAGAGTTCGCCCAGATTGGGCTTTGAAGATCAAGAAAGAAGTTACCAAATAGATTGAGGCAGGGTTCTTGCTTGTATCTGAGTATCCGACGTGGTTAGCCAATATTGTTCCAGTCCCAAAGAAGGTTGGCAGAATCAGAGTCTGTGTCGACTTCGGGAATCTGAATAAGGCTAGTTCGAAGGATAATTTTCCATTACCGTATATTGATGAGTTGGTGGACTTCACCACGGGCCATACATTGCTCTTATTCATGGATGGGTTTTCCGGATATAACCAGATTCTGATGGCACCTGAGGATAGAGAGAAGACTACTTTCACTACTTCGTGGGGCACCTATTGCTACCGAGTCATGCCATTTAGGTTAAAGAATGCTGGGGCCACTTATCAAAGGGCTACAACCACTATTCTACACGACATGATCCACAAAGAGGTTGAGGTGTACGTGGACGATATGATTGTTAAGTCCAAAGATTGAGAGGGCCACTACACTGCCTTGGAGAAATTCTTTCAGCAAATCAGAGAGTATAGATTGAGGTTGAACTCGCAAAAATGCACTTTCGGTGTAACAACAGGAAAAATGCTGGGATTCTTAATCACACAGAGAGGAATTGAGGTAGATCCTTCAAAATCAAGGCCATCTTAAAAATGCCACCACCAAGGACTAAAAAGAAGTGCGCGACTTTCTGGGTAAAGTGCAATTCATAAGGCGGTTTATTTCAAAACAAACTTTAACTTGTGAACCACTATTTGATCTCCTGAAGGAAGGAAAGAAGTTCCAATGGGACAATCGTTGTCAGTTCGCTTTTGAACAAGTCAAGCAGTACTTGCAGAATCCATCTGTGTTATCATCGCCAGAATAGGAAAAATAGTTGATCTTGTACCTGTCAGTGACAAACTCAACCATGGGGTGTATGTTAGCTCATGAGTCGAAAGCCAAGGTGGAGAAAACCGTCTACTACTTGAGCAAGAAAATACTAGATTACGAGGCCCGTTACACTCCCTTTGAGAAATCTTGTCTAGCCTTGGCATGGGCTACCCGGAAGTTGAGGAACCACTTGTTAGCTCACTCCGTAATCCTAGTTTCGAGATTAGATCCCATCAAATATCTCTTTGAGAAACCAGTGCTTACGGGTAGGCTAGTCTGTTGGTTACTTCTTCTTTCCGAATTTGATCTTATATATGTTACACGCAAGTCTGTTAAAGGGAGAACTGTAGTGGAATTCCTGGCAGATCACCCAGTAGAGGGGGATGAAGCAGTGAAGCACCTTTTCCCAGATGAAAATATTCTGCAAATAGAGGAGAAAATGTGGATGATGTACTTTGATGGAGCAACCAATCAGTATGGTTATGGGATCGGTGTGTTGTTGATAGCACTTGATGACTCTCATATACCCTTAGCCTTCAAACTCCGATTCAAAGTATCCAATAACGAAGTAGAGTATGAGGCATGTATTACTGGTTTAGAAGCCGCCCTGGAACTAGGGGCAAAAAGGTTGGATGTCATCGGGGATTCAAACTTGGTTGTGTCTCAAGCCAACGGAGATTAGTGGGTTAAAGAAGAGAAAATGAAGGCTTACCATCAGGTCTTGGACATGCTAATTTTGAGGTTTGAAAAGTTGACATTTACCCATTTGCTAAAAGAGAACAACCGATTTGCTGAGGCACTAGCAACTCTATCTTCTATGGTAGACATTCCATTGGGAGTTAGGATGTGTCTGATCATTATTGAACAGAAGTACACGCTAGCCTGTGAAGCCATTGCCACAATAGAAGAGGCTTCAGACAAGAACCCCTAGTATTATGATATCTGGAATTTCCTGGAAAAGGAGGCGTATCCACCAGGAGAAAATGCCAAGGGCAAAAGGGGAATACGGTGTTTGGCCATTCAATTCATCATCTGCGGAGGCAAGTTGTACAAAAGAGGTCATCTGGGAATGCACAAGCTATGCGTTGAGGAAGAGGAATCAAAGCGCCTTATGGAGGCCATCCATGGAGGAGAGTGTGGAGCCCATATAAACGGCGTGATGCTCGCCCGAAAAATCCTTAGACAAGGCTACTACTGGTCAACCATGGTAGAGGATTGTATTAGTTTTGTTCGGGGATGTCACAAGTGTCAGATTCATGCCAATCGCATAAACATTCCGCTGTCGAAGCTCTACAACATAACTTCACCATGGCCATTCTCTGTTTGGGGAATAGATGTTATCGGGGCAGTTATGCCATCAGGGTCAAACGGGCATGAATTCATTCTGGTAGCAATCGATTACTTCACAAAATGGGTAGAGGCCTAGTCCTCTGTGCTAAAAGCATCACATGTGGCTAAGTTCATCAAAAACAATATTATCTGTAGGTATGGAGTGCCCAATAAGATTATCTCCGATAATGGGACGCACTTCAAGAAAGAGGTGATAGACTTGCTTGAGAAATATAACGTGGCTTTCCATAAGTCATCGACCTACAGGCCACAAACCAATGGAGCTGTCGAGGCTACAAATAAGAATGTCAAGAGAATTCTATAGAAGATGGTAGAAACTTACAGGAACTGGCCAGATAAATTGCCATTTGTGCTCTAGGGCTACAGAACCTCAATCCGAACATCTATAGAGGCAACACCCTATTCTATTGTCTATGAGATAGAGGTTGTTTTGTTGATTGAAATTAAAGTGCCCTCGCTACAAGTTATGGTTGAGTGTTAGATAGCAGAGTCAGATTGGCAACAAAGTAGATTTGAGGAATTGATGTTGTTTGATGAGAGAAGACTAAGAACATTGTATCATGTTCAAGGTTACCAACGTCGAATTGCCAGGGCTTTTAAGAAGAAAATGAATTCCAGAAATCTTCAAGAAGGAAACATGGTGCTGAAAGACAACCGAACTCCCATTCATGACCTTAGGGGCAAGTTCAAACCTAACTAGACTTGTCCTTATATCATCAAGTCAATCTGGTCAAGAGGGGCGATTATTCTTATGGACTTGGATGGCCTGGAGTTCTCGTAACCAATCAACATGGACAAGTTGAAGAAATACTACCCCTGAGAGGCTCGCTAGACCGAAAACCTGAAAGGGTGACCTAGGCAAAAGTTAGAGCATGGAAAATTAGAAATAAAGAAAAATTGAGCTCGCAAGGTTGAAAACCTTAAAGGGTGACTTTGGCAAAAGTTAGAGCACAAAAGGAGAAAATTAATACTCGAGTAAATCTGAACCGAACTATGTAAGGCCTGATTCTCATTTTTGGGATACGTAGGCAACTTCATCTCGAAGTTTGGTCGTAACTATCTCCAATTCTATTGCCCTATCCGTTTTCTTGATCAGGTCATCTTTGTTCATTATTTGTTAGTTCGGTTGCGCTCTTTATTTCGAGAAGAAAAGCAGATTATAGTGTAGAGTAGCGGCGATATGCAATCAAGGGCAGTTATGATTTCTTTTGATTCGGGGTTGTACATCTCAAGAATCGATTCTGTGCATGTCAAGTGGTGATAGTGTTCGAAAATTGTTTTGAAAAGTTTTAATAAAAGTTGATTTGGTTCAAAATTTTATCCTTTTACAACTTGGACCATTTGTGGGACCAAAAGGAAAATTTTCAATACTCGCAACTTTAATTTTATTGATTTCAACACAAGTACATTCTCCAAACTCTTTGATTTAGATCGAAGTTGCTTTTTATATCTTAAAAACTTGAAAGGAAAATATCAAAGCAGTAAAACTAGGGGCATAGCTAAGTCAGGTGGCTCTATGCAAGAGACGACCCAACCTCTGCCTCGTTTTCAAGCCAAGCTAAACACTCTCAGACAAGGTGTAACTAAAACTAATGGTAGGGGCTAAAATCTCTCTCATTCTCAAGCGGCAAGATACCGGGTAAGTGTAAGGCGTGAACCGTAAATGAAACTGTGTATTCCACTCCCTCATCTGGATATATCTAATCATGCCCGAATTGGCATTAGAACCGAAGAGGAAAATAGAATACGCAATGTGTGAGGCCAATCAACTCTATACCTGACTGTCGGGACATGCTGTAGCTCATCTCAGCCAAATTAAGCCAGAGGCAATGCCAAGTTATGTCAGCTGTGGACCGGCTGCACATCCAATCACACCATAAACCCTCTGAGGGGAAATCCACTAGCCGTTGACGAAAGAAGTAAGCTCAGGCCGAATACTCAAGGCAAGGAGCAGCTACTTGCAGTTTATCCATAAGCCATACCTAACGAGGGATGAAAAATAAGAGAGATTAAAGAATAGAGAGGTGTACAATGAGACAAAGGTAAGGAAAGGAGTTTTGAGAGAAAAACAGAGAATGAGTGTTGAGTGATGCAAAAATCATAAATTAGAAGGATGTAAAATAATACCTGGAGAAGTAACAGACTCCCTGCCAGCTGGGTGGTCTCTCATCGGCAAAAAGCATCTAAACCCATCAAGGTTTTGGCCAATGCCAAACCCATGTAACTCTTACCCTTTTTCAGACGTTGAGCTACTTCGACCAACCAGATGCTAACTCCGCCGAAACTAGGGACAGAGAGGAATTGTGCAAGAAGGCATAAATAAAGAGCATGTTGTCAGCGGCCGTGCCAAAGAAGGTCACTCCTGTCTCCAATGGCGGAAAATCCATGAACTAAATCGGGGATGTCTAGCTCTCCATCATGTGCCAAAGATCGAGCCTCATGTAATGATAACCCACACATCCGTCCCAAAGCTTGGGCATGGCCAAAACGGGGCTGCAGTATGATTTCTTCATCGCGCCGGGACTCTATCAAGGCTTGAAATTCGTGTTAGACACATCTCTTGTGATCCGAATCGAAACACATGTGTGATCAGATTCCAATATCAACCAGCAGCATGAAGGAATGGAAAGCAAAGAGAAGTGCGACTCAGAGGAAAAAGGGAATTTAGGCTAAAACTGCGAAAATTCACCTTTTTCGAGCTGTCAAAAGTGGCTATCCAATCTCGGAGTCTATTGTTGCACAATGCCTCCATTTTGAGAGCAAAACATCAAAAACTCACTATTCTACTAGAAAAACAGCATGGGAGCATTATTTATAGAGGATGAGAAGGAGCAGTGGTTGACAGCTTAGCATTGACCGACCTCACATTGAGGCCCGACCATGCCTCAGTGAAGCCCGGCCTAGTCTCAATGATGTTTCAGAATCAGTGCAGTTGCAGGAAATGCCAACCTTTGTCTTCACATACCACAGTTGTATTTTGATTCTTGTTTTGTTTCTACCAATTCTTTTTTGGTATTTTCGAGTTGTTTTTATTTTGTTTTCTTGTTATCGAGTTGTATTTCAGATTTTGTCTGGTTGTGGGTAGTTATCCGATTCAAGAATGAATGCAAGAGCAAGTCTTATGTGAAGTTACCATGCAAAGGTTATGCCATTCATCACATGCAAATACCATTTATCACACTGTGCAAGGAAATCATTCAACAAAAAATTGTCTTTTATAAACTAGCGGGTCTAACCCCGATTATCGTTTTACAAGGAAAACAAAACAAAAAAAATCCTTCAAACTAAACAAAGGGTCTATCTGAAGCTAGTCTTTAACTACAAAGCAAAAACAAAAACAAAAACAAAAACAAAAACAAAAACAAAAACAAAAACAAAACAAAAACAAAAACAAAAACTTCGCCTTCGTCAATAGCCCATCCTCGCTCTTTTCCTCCTCAGCTGCGGAGGAGGTGCATCACTATCGTCGCTAGGGCTGTTGGACTACAAGTCAACCTCCTCTCCCTCGTTCTCAGGGGTCGTAGACGCGTCAAAAGACTCCTCGGAAGGTAAGCGCTGCCTCGCTCGGCCTCTCCCTCGATTGGCTCCCTCTCGGTCCTTCACTGGACCCCATCTCCATCTACTAGCCGAAGGAGCCCCTGCAGGCACTACTAGTGCCGGCTCAAGCTGAAAAGAGTACAGGTATTAGTATAGACTAACAGGAGTATAAACAGTTTGGCAAACAACAGTGCACTTGAACTACAAACAGAATGTACCTTGATCGCATGAGTGACTAAGGTGGTCTGCCTCCTCCGTACTATGAGGAGTAGCCGGTCGATCGTAGGAAGGAGGTCGTCAGCATACGTCTAGGGCTGCAAATGAGCCGAGCCGAGCCGAGCTTTAGTATGTTTGGGCTTGTTTATTAAGATTTTAACGAGCTCGAGCTCGAGCTCGAACTAAATAAAAATTTAACAAATGGCTTAGGCTCGACTCGAGCTCGAGCCGAGTTGGCTTAGGCTCAACTCGAGCTCGAACCTATTCATGAGCCTTAACGAGCCAAAAAATTTATAAATTCATACGTACATGTGAGATTAAAGTTACAATTAAAACTTTGATTATACAATTATATATACAATATATATAAACATACTAAAAAAAGTTCATATTTTACTAAAATAATAATATCTACTACTATTATTATATAAATGTACTATTTATAGTTAACTATTATTTATATATATATATTTTAAATATATAAATAACATATTTCTCATATTTTTTATACATATTTTTATATTATTTACTATATAAATAATAAATATTAAACGAGCCAGCTAACGAGCCGAGCTTACGAGCCAAGCTTTAGAATGTTTGGGCTTGTTTATTAAAAATTTAACGAGCTCGAGCTCGAGCTCGAACGCAAAAAAAATTAACGAACCGAATTCGAACGAGCTCTTATCAAGCTGAGCTCGAGCCTGTTCACGAATGGCTTTGTTCATTTGCAGCTCTACATACGCCCAGGGTATTTGCAAAAGGAACATAATCTGAGAAAGGCGGACAGAAATAATAGATACCAATGAATAGAAATGGTAGAAAACAAAACAAGACAAAGTGCAGTAAGTAGAAGCATAAAAGAGTGTGCACTTGCTTGATGCCAGGAGCGAACACTAGCCTGCGGTCCCTTTCCTCGATGCACTCAAGCGGGATCTTCTTGATCACTCTATCTGAACGCATGTATATGATCTTAGTGGGGATCACAGGAAATCTAGGAATGGAGGCAATGACAGAGGCACCTTTAGTAAGGCCGTCACCAGCCACAGCAGTAGCAGCAGCAACCTCTGGCACAGCGTGAACCACATCCAGGGTAAAAGGTGCCATCACCTGAGTGTGTAAGAAGGTGGTGAAGTCGCCAGGCTCCTGATGTCGATCGCTGTCCTCGCCCAAAATCAGGAGGTCGATCTGAGGACCATCTTGCAGCTCATCAACCACCCTCATAACTGGAGGAGGAGGGTGTGGAATGTCAGGGTCAGCGATGCCCCGTGTCTAGTGGAACCTCTTCCTTACGTAGTAAGCCCGGCCAAAGGGGCCCTCAAATAGAATCCAAATGGTGGAGGTATGCCATGCCGCGACATAGGTCATTCTCGACACCTGAGGAATATCCGCCCAGGGATGCCAGTCAACCTGTGAAATCAGTGCAGTGTTAAATCAGTGCAATGTCAGAAATCAGTGTAGACTCAAAGATCAGTGTAATATCAGAAATCAGTGCAGTATGAGAATGACCATGTAGTATGGGAAACAGTGCAGTTTGCTTGCAGTATGTAATAGTTAAAGAGTGGTATTTTATAACCTGATCCGCAGTGATCGTATCAAAGAAGTGGCAGAAGTAAGGGAAATCTCGATCTACGCGATGACGACACTCAAATCGGGAGTTGTAGTAACGTGAACGGGGTACTGACAACATGATCGGCCTCACCGGAACCGGGACTAGAAGGTGAAGTAAGTATACACCCATAGCTGCACGCAGAAAAAGACGGATGAAGTAAATAAGTAGAAAATGAAATGTAAATGAACAGAAAATGCAAATGAACAGAAAAGATGAGTGTGAGGTATACCTCCCAAATCGTCCAGTAGCCGCCGAGTGAATTCAGCTTACGGCAGGAGACATAGCTCATGTAGCAATATAAGGTGGCCAAGCCAGTGCCACCCCAATCATACTCTGCCACTTGGGGAAGGTGCACCAGTGCCCCCAGAAGATATAACCCCTTGGTATTTTTCCTGTTCGCAAATAGGGTAGTGCCGAGGAGATACAAAAGGAAGCCGCGGGCGTACTGGGGTGGTGGGCTGAAAGTTGAAGAAGTACTCAAAGAACCAACTGTACCTCACCATCTCGTGATTTGTGATGTCATAGATCGCTCCAAGAAGCTAATGCTGTGTGGGTCTCCACTACGTCATGTCAAGATCACATGGGATCGGGCTGCCAACTCCAACCCATAAACCGGTGAGCATCGCAAAGTCATACGAGGTCAGAGTCAGCTCCCCGATCAATGAGAAGTGGAATGAGTCTGCAGTGTCCCACTATCTCTCGACCAGGGCCCTATACAACAGTGACTCAGCCCTCATCTGTATAAGCCCTAAGCAGAAGGGTCCAAAGCCAGCGGCATCAACTAATGCACGGACCTCAGCGAGGAGTCTCTTATACCAGCACCGGGGGCCAGATATGGATCCGTAGCTGCCAATCCTCCTGGCTATCACCTGTAAATGGGAAATATATGGCATTCAACTAGTGGTCTACTTGTGAGATTCAACAATGCATCAAAACAAAGGGAAGTTGCTTACCGTGGAGGCATCAGTGGACAAGTGCTCCGTGGGCTCTCGTAGTAAGATATCCTCACTTATCCCGGGGATGAGGCCCTCGAATCTCAAAATGCCACTTAGAGGTGGAGCATGTGTGTGTGGTTGGTATGTGGCCGCATCGAACGGCCTATCAATGAGGGAAAGCAACGCATGAGTGTCCTCGGCCTCCATGTCGGCACCTAGGGCAGCCTCAATACCAATAGCGGGGTCCTAAATGGGAACTTCATCACTAGCCATGGAGAAAAGTGGAGGAAATGAAGAGAAATCAAGAAAATGTAAGGAGCTAAACCCTATGAGAAAGAAAATGAGAGGAAAAAGTGAAAACACAGGAGTGAGTCCCCAAAAAACCAAGAAAATCTGTGAGAAACAAGGCAAAAACAATGAGAAACCCAAAAACTTCACCGAATCAAAATCCAATCGGTTCAAAATGTAGAGGAGAAGAAGGGTTTCGAAGAAAAAGTGGCGAGGGTTGTTGGATATTGCAAGGGAAAGAGGAAATCTAGAGAGAGAGAGAGAGAGGAAGTGATTTCGGATGACAAGGTGTGAGGAAATGGGGTTTGGTTTTGTTTTAAACAAGCAAATCGTGAGGAAAGGCCGAAACTGCCCCTGCCGTTATCGAGGCCCGATCGGCTGTCGCAATGCCTGGCCATGTTTCGTTGAGGCCCGACCGACTCTCAATGTCAACACCGTTCAGTTTTGTTCTTTACCTCTCCCTCTCTTCCTTTTTGTTATTTATAGGGTTTCAAAAGGAAAAAAAAAAACCAAAAAAATAGAATAATTAAAAAAGAAAAAAGGGAAAAAGCAAAGAGAGAAAAACAAACAAAAAGGAGAAGAAAGGGCAAAGAAAAGCAAAAAAGAAATAAATAAGAGAGAAAAAAAAAAAGAGGGAAGGAAAGCAAAAAAAGCAAGCAAAAGTAAAAGAAGGAAAGAAAAATATGAAAAGAGTGGGAAAGAAAAGCAAGAATTTTTGTTCAGTTGAATTTATTGTACGAATGCATGATTTTATTCATAATTTGTGTGTTTAACTCATAGTTTAAGTTGTAGTTTTGATTTGTTTAAATTTATTTAAACTATTTTGTTAGTTTATAAATTATTTTGCCTAAATTGTTTGTTCTGTTATATCGTAAACAAACGATATTGTATATACGATTCATTTAGAGGAGTTTCTGATAAAATCGTTCATGCCACAGTAAAGTCATCATCCATTTCACAACCCATTTGAAACACGGTGCGTTGTGTTCATTGTTTTAACACGTGGGTAAATTGGCTTCCACTTAACTACACCGCTTTGGTTATTTTGATTTTACTCTTTTTTGTGCAGAATCCATGTTTATTTCTAATTCCTACTTATGTGATTTGTTTATTCTTTCCTCCTCTCGCGCATGACTCGTTAGGATTGTACCTTCGGTCAAAAACATAGGGTGCGCCCGGTGTTCACACCATCTTTCCTTCTCTCGCGTGTGACGCGTTAGGATTGTACCTTCGGTTAAAAACATCAGGTGCGCCCGGTGTTCACACCACCTTTCCTCCTCTCGCGTGTGACGCATTAGGATTGTACTTTCGGTTAAAAACATCGAGTGCGCTCGGTGTTCACACTACTTTTCCTCCTCTCGCGTGTGACGCATTAGGATTGTACCTTCGGTTAAAAACATCGGGTGCACCCGGTGTTCACATCACCTTTCCTCCTCTCGTGTGTGACGCGTTAAGATTGTACCCTCGGTTAAAAATAGCAGATGCGCTTGCTTGCTCACACCATCTTTCCTCCTCTCGCGTGTGACGTGCGAGGATTGTTTACCTTGGTTAAAAACATCAGGTGCGCCTGTTTGTTCACACTGCCCTTCCTCCTATCGCATGCAACGCGTTGGGATCTCGGTCGAGACCTCGGGTGTGCTCGATGGTTTCACCCTTTCCCCTTTATACGTGAGGCGTAATTAGGTTTGTATTTTCTTACATCCTTTCTACGTGAGGTTTGTGCTTTCTTTTTGCTTTTCAAGCGAGGCGTGCCTATTTATTCATTTCTTTCTGTGTGAAACATGGTGAGGTTTATTTTTCTACGATTTGCATTTTCCTTCGAATGTTGCATTCTTGTTTAGAGGGTTGCGTTGTTTCATTGCTTCATTTACATATTGTTTCATTGCATTGCTTCATTGCATGATCATAAGTTATTTGTTGCATTTCATTTTTGTATTTTGCCCCGACTTTGATCTTTGCATTTATGTCTTGATTTCTTGCTCAAACCTTGTGGCCTTGTCAAATGGGTCATCTCTGGGCTTTGACATTCACTCACATCACTTTATGACTTCGAGTTCTGTCAAAGAGGGGCAACTATGGGCACCCCATTTTTGACCGCCCTCAAGGCTCGAGTGCTTTGCTCGGTACACTCGATGATGAAAGTGGTATTGTGCGTGGTTTGAGGTCTCAATGAAGAAGCCTTGCTTAAGCTTCGAAAAAACCCCAAACCTTCCATAATCGCACTGATCATACCCAAGAAATTCATTTTTACACCTTGTGCCACCCTGTGTTGAGGTTGAAACAGAAACAACAGGGGAATTCATTGAGGGTCGGCCAGGCCTTGGTAGCGAGAGACACTGTTCTGGGCGGGAGGCCGCTAGTTGTCCATTTTTGAAGATATTTATGATGTTTCTTGCTCAAATTCTATAAATACGACCATATACCATTGTTTTGGGGGTTGAACAATTGAGAGAAACCTTATACACATAGAGAGCTCATTCTTCCTTCTTCTTCCATTGCAAGCTATCTTTGAATTAACCTACCTTCCTTTTATCATCTATATACACCATACACAACCTTGAATCATCATCTTAGAACCTTGGTTGACCCTTGAGAAGCATAATTCAAGTTTGAGAGTGTGTCAAGAGTGAGTTTGATAATCAACTAAGGCTTACTCCATTTAGAGATGTCTAAGCTTGCAACTCTTATTTTTGCTTTTGCTTACGTCATTTTCTACCTATTTCTTGTATTCTTGGGCTGTTTTGCGTCCATTTTAAGTGTTAGAACTTGGGTTTGGATAAGCTACCAAAGGTGGTAAGGTTAACACCCTTCCTTGCACCCATCTTCATAGCTCAACCCTTGATTCCTTTATACTCTTTTCCTTTGATTTTTGAACTAATTTTTAGAGTTGAACTAAGGCCAAAAAACATGGTTTGAAGTCTTGAAATTGGAGGGGTTGGCCAGCCCCCCCTGTTTTTGCTTACATAGCTTTATTGTCTTTACTTTTTGTTTAGTTTTTTGAGTTCTTTTCTTACATTTTCAGCCACTTTTTTTGGCTTATTAGAGACTGTTTTAGGGCTGCCATAATCTATTTAATTGATTCAAGCTTTGATTAGTTCCTTTGTTGTAGCATTGGTCCTTGTACATGGCTTGTATTATGTTGTTCTTAGCCTTTCTTTGTCTAACTTTCATGTTAATATCCTTATTTTAAGAATCAACTTGCCATTCCTTTATTTCATTGGAGAGTTGTTTCAATCGGTTGATGGTCATTCAACACATGAACTAGAGATTCATGCTTAATGGCTTAATTTTTACAGAGATTCATTGTCAACGGCATAATCTCTCTTTCATGCTGAGAATTACTTCCTGTTTGACACTTCCCTTCTTTTAAAGGATTTAATCACTTCGGACTGTAGCTCGACTATTTCATGTCCCTTTTCGGAAGTTGAATAAGCTCTCCAATGTCGGACTCCTACGGTTTTGAATCTGATCTCACAAGTTCAATGTGAAATAGATAATCACCAAAGAGTCCCAATCCGACAAATCTTTTGGAAAATCGATTTTGAATCAAATTGCCAAAAATGGACTGCTTTACCAGATACAAAGTTGCCACCTAAATATTTTTTTGGGAAAATTTAGGAAACCTATGACTCGTGCCAAAGGCCACGTGTCCGTCATCATCAAGATTATCTCAGCTTGGGAACTTAGGTATGAGAGGGGAAGGCCATGAATTGAGCACCCCTGGTCGCCCGATCAAAGATCCGCCTCTACTAATCATCATATGAATCTTATCTACATTATATGCTTTTGTTCTAATTTATTAGGCTAGCATTACTATATGATGCAGACACACACAAGTATAGACTAACTTCCAAGAATTGGAACATTTCGATTAATGTGTGTATGCAAAATTGTTTCAAAATATGTACTACATGAAAAAGTGATCGCACATGAACATTACTCAAATTATTCCAATTTAAGCAATTAGCCTTCATCCACAAGCATTCAAGCAATTATAGCACTTAAGCAATTAGCCTCATGGCAAGCATGCTAAATATGGCATCAATCACACACATGCGATATGCTAAAATGAGTAAAGGCTCACCTAGTATCCCAAGCCAAAAAAGAGAAATGAGTTAGAAAAATGCATGATCCTAACTATGTGATATGACTAATGCAACATATGCAAAATGCAATTAATAGGCTCGGTTACTAATATAGCATATGAATCAATTTGATAACATGCGGTCTAAGCACGTATTCAAAGAAGTATTTAAACGAACAATGCATTGTTAGAATGATGAACTGAGCCTCGGTGCATGAAAGACAAATGGATGCAACACATGAAGTATGCTAAACAAAATATGATGCTTTAAACTATCCATCGTAAGCTAGTAAAAGACATGGGGTTGAAAGACATACACCTTATTACAACATTACGCCCTCACACATGAGGGTTTGAATGAGCTAACTAGCTAACTAATTAAAGCTAAGCTAATTTAAGACAACAAATGAATAATTTAGCTAAAACTACTTAACTAATTATTACAAACCAAATGAACTAATTAATTAACTAATCCAGCTAATTAAATAATTACAACACGAGACGAATTAGCTATTCTAACTAATTAAGTACAAAGCCACTAGTTTAATCACAACACTAATATATACAACATGAATCCCAAGGATCGATGGAGGGCTCGGGCATGAATGTAGTTTCCACTCAAAAAAGGCACTGTTTCTACTGCTGAATGTCTCTGTTGCATAGTAAAACACTTGCATTGATTTCCACCTCCATACTAACTCTGTTTTGCATCAGAAGAACACTGTTTGATTTTGCACTGGTGGCTGGTAGAGAGCCTGCCGTCCACTGATGATGGCCTGCCGGCCACTGGTGACTGTGTTGTCCTGCTGCGATAGAGAGCAAATAGAGCAGAGACAGTGTATTCTCAAGGGTTTGTTTGCACAATTTACCCCTCCATATCATTTGAACAACTCAAAGGAGTAGTAAAATTTGATTCACAAACCATTAATCTATGCAAGTTCATTGCATGATGGCCTATGAACCAAAGTGTACAAATTCATTAAATGCAACAAAACAAGACCCTCAAAACCACCTTCCTATCATGAAAGATCAAGGGAAGTAGTTGACAATGAATCTTGAACCGTTTCATCACTAATGAGTATGAAACGTCTCAAGATTCAAGGGTTCAATTAACATCCGATTGAACCCAAACAAATTATTATCATGCTCATTTTTTAGCCTCAATTTTATTACTTCTTTTTAGATTACCATCCATTCTTTAGTCAATTGAGTCCAAAGGTGAATTTAAGTCCTCTAATGGAAAGAGGGCTCAAACCAAGTGTTGCTTTGGGCATGAAAGAGACATTATACCATTGGTAATGAACCCCCAAAGGGATTAAACCATTAAGTATGACATCTCGATCTCATGCTTAAACAAACAAGTAGTTTGAAACCACTTTCAAAGCAAAACAAAAGCCAAGAAAGGAGGGAGGTTGCAGAGGTGATTAAGAGTGATCACAAGTATGGAAAGCCATAAATAAATACTATCAACTCAAATAAGATGGTGTCTAAGGCCTAAAACACCAAACTCACTACAAGAATGCAAAACAAAGCTCAAATGCAACAAACACTTAAAAATAGTCATAAAATAGTCTTAAATAAGTCCTAAAACATTCTGGAATTAAGACAAAAATAACTAGAATAATAAGCTAAAACATAGAACATGCTAGGCTAGTAAGCAAAACACAAGGGGAGGCTAACCCCTCCAATTTTGGACTTCAAACCATTATTTTAGCCACTGAAATAACTCTGCAAAATCAATGTTTAAAAGCTCAAACAAAGATAGTGTAAAGGTGGGAAACACAAAGGTAAAGGCCTTGAAAGCAAGGTGTAAAGAAGGGTGAAGCATCCCTCAACCTTTATTGGCTTTAAAACCCAAGTTTCAGCCCAAAAATACAGAGTTTTTACAGCCTAAAAGCAGTTGGAAAATAGTAAGAAAAAGTGTAAATACAACAAGAAAAGAGGCAAAGCTTTATACCTCTTGAATATGAGATCACTTCCAAGCAATAAAATCAGGCAAACACACCCTCAAGAGTTCTAACGAGGCTCAAAGATACCTCAGCACAAAGATGGAGAGGTTTGGTTAAGAGTGTATAGGCAAAGGAGCAGAGTGTATAGGCAAAGGTTAAGAAATTTGCTCCAAAATTTTTTCTAACCCCAAAGCAAAAAGGGAGGCACTCTATATATAGAAAACATGAATCTCCCAAAAAAAAATGCAGCCATACACGTGGGAGCAGATGCAAGCATCTGTGCAAACAGATGGCACAGCTGTCACAAAATATCTGCAAAACACATTGGTGGCTAGCAACCAGAAGTGATGGCCGACAGCCCATAGAAGTGGCCGGCATGCCACCAGAGGTTGCAGGCTTGAAAATCCGAGGTTTTGGTCCAAAACAAGGCAACAGGGGTGTAAGGTTTAAAAGGTTTCAAAGCTGTGGCATTCTGCTGAGGACTTCGAGCACTTGACAAGCATATACACTCATCATTGGGTGTGCAAGTGATGACGTCCAAGTCGTAAGGGCAGTAAAAAATGGGGTGTCTATAGTTGTCCCTCTTTGACAAAACTCAGAGTCATGAAATGACGTGAATGAATGCCAAATCCCGAAGACGACCCATTTTTAACAAGGCTATAAGACTTGGACATATAATCAAGACATAAATAAATGGTTGCGCCTGCAGGCTGCCTACGTATCCCTTTGCAAGGAATCAAACCAGCGTAGTTCTGGGGCAAGATGCAAAATGATATACACAATGCAACTTTGAAAGCTGGACTAACACGCTTCGCGAAGTTGGCTATTTTAAAAACTCATGATCAAGCAAGATGATGCAACAAGCAATAACATATGTCAATAATAGATGCGATAAGTAATAACAGCATAAGCACATAAGAATGAGTGGCTTTAAGCTTAAAACCAAAATAGGTTCCCAGCAAAAAGATCTAAAACACAATCTGACCATGCCAAAACATGAGACGAGGAAAGAAAACATTGCTCAGGTTGCATTTCATGCATCTTGAGAAATTGAGAAACGAAAACCACTCGGGGTCGTGTTTCATACGTCTTGAGATAAAAATCGCTCAAGGTCACACTTTACGCATCCCGAGAAATAAGAAAAATTGTTCAGGCTTGCGCTTCATGCGTTTTGAGAAAAAGCCACTCATGGTCGCGCTTCTCGAGTCTTGAGAAACATGAAAAACCACTCGGGCTTGCGCTTCACACGTCCCAAGATAAAACATGTCCAGGACCGTGCTTCACGCGTCCCGAGATAAAACACGCCCAGGGTCGCACCTTACGCTTCTTAAGATACAAGAAAAATTGCTCAGGCCTGCGCTTCATGCGTCCCTAGATAAAACACACCTAGGACCGCACCTCACGCATCCTGAGATATAAGAAAAACTGCTTGGGCTTGTGCTTCACGCGTCCCAAGATAAAACATGCCTAGGGCCACGCCTCACGCGTCCTGAGATATAAGAAAAACTGCTCAGGGTCGCGCTTCCCGCGTCTTGAGATAAAACATGCCTAGGACTATGCTTCACGCGTTTTGAGATATAAGAAAAACCGCTCGGGCTCGGGCTTCATGTGTCTCGAGATAAAACAGAGAGGTGTGAGATAGATGCACAAGGTGAATGTGATTGTAAATTGAGACAGTGAGAACGCATATTCCATGCAAGATGGACAACCGACGCATGCATGTTCTATGCAAGAAACAAATGCATATTCTATGCAAAATTGAAACAAGGGCAAAACAAGAGCATATTCTATGCAAAATTGACAGCATGTTTTATGCACAAATCATAACTGATACAAGACATGTGTGCAACATGCATATATGTGAAATGCACATTCTATGCAATGGAAGAGAACAAAGACATAATTTGACAAAACAAATAAAATGATATTCGGGAGCAACCTCCAATTTACCTCTCGGAGGAATTGCAACATGTTCAAAAGGATACACCTTGTTCATAGTAGCAAGTGGGACACGTTCACACATAGGAACGTAGTTGCAAGCTTGCAAAATAGAACTTTCCATACACTACTCAGAAAGAAGAAGCACAGAACAGCACCAGGACCCACCTGAGAGCCACTGGCCACCTACTGGCCACCAAAAGAAGCTGCCGGCCACCTGCCAGCCACCAAAAACACTTACCGGCCACCGATGGCAGATTCAGGGCAAAAATGACTTTTTTCCTTAGGTCTTTAAGTATACCATCTCAAACTTCATTTCCTCACTTCTCCAAGGCCGAAAACTCTCTCTCCCCCCCTCTCTCTAGACACTTCTCCAACGCTCCACGGACACTTTTTTTTGCAAAACCCTCATAGTTCTCTTCATTTTGAATCGATTAGATTTTGATTTCGTCACTTTTTCTCGGATTTCCACCACTTTAGGCTTATTCCCCTCGAGTTTCTCTCGGGTTTGGTGAACTTTTTTAGGTTTTGACTTTTTCTCCTATTTTCTCTCTCCTAGGGTTGACTTTTTCCAAGTTTATCCTTTTTTTCTCCATTTCCTTCACTTTTCACCACTTTTCACCCATTTTCCAGATGGTAGACGATATACCTCATGACGGAGCCCCTCTAGAAGTTCCATCTGTGTTCTCACCTGTTGTTGGCACCTCCTGTCGAGGGAGCCGACCTCCCACCTTTCGTCCAGCGCTATTGAAGTATGAACTCTGTTTTCATGCATTCCTACCTTTCTTTTAACTACATTTCTTGCACTACCTTTCATCTGACTGTACTTTTATCACTGCCTGATCTGTTTCACCTGTTCTTTGCCACAGGGAGACTCCTGTGCCTATAGGGGGTACAGAGCAACGACAGTGAGGGATTGGTACGACGAACTTTTTGTCGGGGTCCGCGACATCATTGATGAGACTAGCTTCGGCCTTTTCTACTCTGGCCTGACATGTGTCATAGCGAGCCACCCTCTTCTAGGAGTGCTAGTGGAGAGATGGTGGGACACCACCAACTCCTTCCACTTCTCTACTACCGGGAAGATGACGATGACTCCCTATGACTTTGCCATGATCACAGGCTTAGGAGTAGGAGGCGATCCGATCCCTTTTCAAACAGACATGGGAGAGTGAGAGGCTGCTTGAATTGACCTGTTTGGAGCACGCCCACCTCTGTACCGGCCAGCCATGGTGAGATATAGTTGGTTTGCCGAGAAGTTCCGAGGGATCGAGCCCGAGATGTTGGAGGAGATGGAGCAGTATGCCTGGGGCTTCTTGATGTTTGTCCTCAGTACCACCTTGTTTTCAAACAGGTGGAACACCATGGGTTTATATCTGTTCAGCGCCCTAGTGAACCTTCCTCGGGTACACTTTTATGACTGGGGCAGAGCTGGCCTCACCACCTTATATGGCTACATGAGCTCTACCTCCCGCTTGAGGGGAGAGCGGATCAGAGGCTACTAGCGAGCCTGGGAGTTATGCATTTCAGTTTTTTCTTTGCACTTTACACTTTCTTCTTCACATTTTTTGCTTTATATCTGTTCAACACATGTGCTTTTTGCTTTGCACTTTCTACATCTGTTCATACCTTGTGCTTTCTACTTTGCACTTTCTATATTTGTTCATGTTGTGTGCTTTCTGCTTTGCACTTTCTATATCTGTTCACACTGTTGATCACATATCACTACATTTTCCTTGTAGCTATGGGTTTATGCATATTTTCCAGCCCTTGCTCCAGAGCCTATAGAGGAGTTTCCCCTGGTGGTTCCCTACTCGAGGCGATATGATGGTCAGTGTCAAAGCCGGAGTCGCGAGTCTTTTACCTTCATCTGTCATTACTTTGACACTATGACCGCCCACGAGGTAACCCAAAACTCATAATCATTTTTGCTTTAACACTGCTCTGATTCACACTTAAGCAATTGACATCAACTAACAATCTGTACATTCCCTATTTGCAGATCGCGTGGCAGCCCTAGGCCATGATGCTGGCCGGGGTACGGGACCAGTACACAAGAGCGTGGGGCACATCGCACTTTCAAATTCTACTGGAGGGCCCAGTCTGCCGGGCCTGGTTTTTGAGTAAGAGGTTCATTCGCCAGACTGTGGGCTTACCTGATCCGGTTGTTCCGATGCCACCTCTGGAGTCTATGAGGTCAGTGGATAGCCTGTCTATTGACACATTCGTACAGTTCATGGTGGGCTTAAACGCCGACTTCTTTAGAGGAGAGGGCGATTACACGACCTTTATTCAGACCCACCTTATGCCTCCTCTGACGGAGGCTTACGCAAGCAAGGGGGCAGGGGCTCTTGCGGCAGGCGAGGCGACTAGGGTGACTAGGGCCCATGCTATAGGGGCTTCCTCTGTTGAGCAGGCTATCTGTTGGCTAGAGCTTTCCACTATGCTCACATGCTGGAGGCCTACCAGGACTGCTTATCAGATTTCGATTGAGCCGACAGAGGCTAGACATGAGTTTGTCGTAGTTCGAGGCTCGTCCTAGGTATGGACCACACTTTACAATTTGCACCCCACATATCATTTTAGATATGTTTATTGGAGACATTGATCATACAAATGCATTTGCAGGCATCTATAGAGTATACGGGGAGCCTTCTCGAGCTGGTAGCTTCCCTGATGGGCATGGTGCAGAGGAGGGAGACACTGCTTGGTCTCCACAGTATCCAAGTACTTTCCTTCTGTTTGCGCTTCATGCTATCATATTTCTATTGATACACTAGCATTTCAACTGTAATCTTTCCCAAACTGCATTGATACACTGCATTGGCACACTATACTCATGCACTGTTATTCTTACTGTATTTGATTTCTACATACAATTTATTTTACATACCTTGCTTGCATCAAATACACGCTGTAGCTGATATGTTGATAACTGTTTCTTTTCAGATTCTATTTACACTGATGGCACCAGCGATAGCAGTAGCACCAGCACTAGCAGCACCTCCTCCAGTAGCAGGGAGGAGAGAAAGATAGGCCCCAGCTCACAGCCGAGATGTGAGTTGCGATCGAGGCAGAGATAGGGGCACCCGAGGCCAGAGCAGTCTTTCAGAGCCCATCTTGAGCAATGATGATGCTGAGACTAGTGAGTCAGCATTCTGAGTCATCCAAGAGCGGAGATGATGATATTGGCTCGGGGTTAAAGAGCAGAGGTGACGCCGAAGCAGGTTCTGAGGCAAAGAGCGGAGACAATACTGGCTTTGGTTCAGAGTCTGATTCTAACAGCGGTGTTGATGAAGATAGTGCCCCCGAGTCCTCCTCTTTGAGGAAGAGGACGAAGAGGGCCTCTCGGGCTTGAGATGACCGACGATCATTTTTTGTATTTATTGCTTAGTTTCTTTTTTAGTAGCATTAGCACATGTATAGCTTCAGATATGTTTTATTTTGCTTTAAAACTTGTACACCTCTTTTGTAAAAACCATGATCAGAATAAAATCACGCAGTTTTTATGAAAAGTGTTGTTACTTTTGTATCATGAGCACAATATTTGCATGAAATGGACATGGAATTGAATTGGCCAATAGAGGACTTGATTGAAACAATGTTCTTAATCGGGTGATGAGCCGACCAACAACCGAAATATAAAATATAAAATACAACTCGATAAACAAAATAAAAAACAACTCAAATACAAATAAACACACTTGCTAAAACCAAAAAGACTAAAAAAAAACCGTAAAACACACAAAGATCAAGACAATACACATGCCTTCAGTACTGCCCAGCACACAGGTGGACGATAGGCCAGAAAGAAGAGCTGCTGACCACTGATAGAATTTGCCGGCCAAAAGAGGTAGCCTACCGACAACCAAAGTCGCCTGCCGGCCACCAGTGTGAGCAGCCTTTAGATTGTTGACAGGTGGCATCCACTCACAGCCTTATCTTCTATAAAAGGTTCAGCTTCGTGATTTCTCCTCAAGAACCTCATTTTAGTTGGAATTTCTTCCACAAATGGAGCCATTTTTTGCCGAAAAGCTCATAGATTGGATAGCTGCTTTAGATGGCACGGAAGAGGTAAATTTCTAGGGTTTTGGCATAAATACACTTTTTCTATTGAGCCGTACTCCACTTTGTTTTCCGTTCCTCCATGTTGCGGCCCGATACTGGGACCCAATTACACATGTCTTTTGCTTCGGGAGACAAGAAATATGCCCAACACTTGAAGAATTTCAGACATTGATGGAATCTCAACGTGATGAGGAAATCATGCCTCAACCCCATTTTGGATGTGCCCAAGCTTTGGGACGGATGTGTGGGCTTACTCTGCACGAGGCTTGGTCTTTGGCCCCACAACAGAGAGCTAAACATACCCAGCGTAATTCATCGATTTTTCGAGATTGGTGACAGAGGCGACCTTCTCTGGTGGGGTTTTTGGTAACATGCCCTCTGCTTATGTATGCTTGCACATTTCCTTCTTGCCCCTAGCTTTGGCGGATCTAACATTCGGTTGATCGAAGTGGCCCAAGGTGTGAAAGAAGGAAAGAGTTGTATTGGTTTGGCATTGGTTAAGACCTTGATGGACTTGGATGCCTTTCATCGACGAGAGACTACCAGATTCACGGGGCGTCCACTACTTCATTAGGTATTGTTTCCCACCCTTTCTCATATGTGTTTCTCACATCGCTTGGCACTCATGCTCTATTTTTCTCTCGAAGCCCTTTTCTTACTTTTCTCGCAACATATGTCTCTCTATTCTTTAATCTCTTTTTTCTTTCATCCCTCCCCAGGTGCGGCTTATGGATAAGTTGAAGGTGGTAAACTCTTACCCTGAGTATTTAGCTCGAGGTTATTTCTTCCGTCACTGACTAGTGGATTTCCTGAACGAGGGTTAGTGGTGCAATTGGATGTGTAACAGGTCTGCTTCTAACATAGCTTGGCGTTGCCCCTGGCTTGATCTGACCGAGATGAGTTACAACATGGCTCAAGAACCTGGCATATAGTTGATTGGCCTCACGAACTACGTGTTCTATTTTCCTTTCCGATTCAAACGTCAGTTCGAGTATGATCAGACTCACCCAGAAGAGGGGGTAAAGTACCCGTTTTCATTCCCCATCCGTGGTTCACACTTGGCTAGGTACCTCATTGGTTGGAGGATGAGAGAGCTTCTCGCCCCTGCCCCTAGTTTCAGTTATGCCCTTTCTGGCTCATGCTTGGCTTGGCTCGAGGATGATGCATAAACAGAGCCCACTTTGGCTTCAGAAGCATCCACAAGCATGAGTAGAGGATGCAGGAGCACCTGACTCACCTATGCCCCTAATTTATTGCTTTGACCTTTCTTTTCAAGTTTTTGCAATGTAATAAAAGAAACATTGATTTGTCTCAGAGAGTTGGAGAACTTTATGTTGAAATCAATGAAATTAAAGTTGTGAGCACTGAAAATTTTCCTTTTGGTCCAAAAATGGTCTAAGTTGTAAAAGGTAAAATTTTGAACAAAATCAACTTTCTTAAAACTTTTCAAAACCCTTTTCGAAAAGGATCACCACCTGACACGCATGGAATCAATCCTCAAGATGTACAACCCCGAATCAAAAGATCAGAAATGCCCCTAATTGAAAACCACTACTCTGCATTGTAACCAGCTCTTCTATCAGAGTAAAGATCACAACTGAACTCTCAAATAATGGATAGACAAAGATGACCTGATCAGACACATGGATAGGATAGTTGAGTTGGAGGTGATTATGACCGAACTTCAGGATAAAGTTGCCTACGTATCCTAAAGATGTGAATCAAGCCTTACGTAGTTTGGTTCAGGTTCACTCGAGTATTAACTCTCGCCCTTTGCGCTCTAACTTTTGCCAAAGTCGCCCTTTAGGGTTTTCAACCTTACGAGCTTAGTTTTTCTTTATTTCTAATTTTTCAAGCTCCAACTTTTGCCTAGGTCGCCATTCCAGGTTTTCATCCTAGCGAGCCTCTCAGGGATATTATTTCTTAAACTTGTCTATGTTGATCAGTTATGAAAATTCTAGGCCATCTAAGTCCATGAGAATAACAGCTCCACCAGACCAAATAGCTTTGATGATGTAAGGACCAGTCCAATTCGGTCTGAACTTGCCTCTAGGGTCATCAATGGGAGCTCGGTTGTCTTTCAGCACCATATCCCCCTCTTTGAGATTTCGGGACTTAACTTTCTTGTTAAAAGCCCTGGTGATTCTGCGTTGGTAGTCCTGAACATGATACAATGCCTTTAGCTTTCTCTTATCAAACATCATCAACTCCTTAAATCTGCTTTATTGCCAATCCGCCCTTATTATCTGACACTCAGCCATAACTCGCAATGACGGGACTTCTATTTCAATTGGCAAAACGACTTCCATCCCGTAGATGAGAGAATAAGGAGTTGCCCCTGTAGATGACCAGATTGAAGTTTTATAGCCCCAGAGTGCGAATGGCAATTTATCTGGCCAGTTCCTGTAGGTCTCAACTATCTTCTGCAAGATATTCTGGATGTTCTTGTTGGCAGCCTCAACAGCACCATTGGTTTACAGCATGTATATAGATGACTTATGGAAAGCCACATTGCATTTCTCCAACAAGTCTATCACCTCTTTCTTGAAGTGGGAGCCATTATCTGATATGATCTCATTTAGGATTCCGTATTAGCAAATGATATTGTTTCTGATGAACTTGGCCATATGCGATGCTGTCAACACTGCATAGGACCGAGCTTTCACCCACTTTGTAAAGTAATCAATTGCCACCAAGATGTATTCATGCCCATTTGATCCTTTTGGTGTGACTGCACCGATAAAGCCGATTCCCCAGACTGAGAAAGGCCATAGCGAAGTCATGTTGTACAGTTTTGACGGCAGGATGTTCATGCGATTAGCATGAATCTGGCATTTGTGGCATCACCGAACAAAACCAATGCAATTCTCATCTGTAATGGACCAGTAGTAACCTTGCCTAAGAATCTTCCAGGCTAGCATCACTCTGTTCATGTGCGCTGCACACTCCTCACTGTGGATAGCCTCCATCAGGCGCTTTGATTCTTCTTCTTCGACGCACAACTTGTGAATTTCTAGATGACCTCTTTTATATAGTTTACCTCTGTATATGATAAATTGGACGGCCATTCACCGTATTCCCTCTTTGTCTTTGACATTTCCCCCTGGTGGATAAATCTCATTTTCCAAGAAGTTCCAAATATCGTAGTACCAAGGGTTTTTGTCTTGCGCTTCATCTATTGCGGCGATAGTTTCATAAGCCGGCATGTATTTCTGCTCAATAATAATCGGACGCATTCGGACTCCAAGTGGGATGTCTACCATGGAAGATAAAGTTGATAAAACATCAGCAAACCTGTTCTCTCTCAGTAGATGCATGAAAGTCATCTTTTCAAACCTGGGAATCAGAACATCCAGGGTTTGGTGATAGATCTTCATCTTTTCTTTTTTGACTTTCCAGTCTCCATTTGCTTGAGAAACAACTAAGTTCGAGTCCCCGATAGCATCCAACCTTTTTGCCCCTAGTTCCAGGGCGACTTCTAAACCAGCAATACACGTTTCATATTTTGCTTCATTATTGGACACCTTGAACCAGAGTTTGAAGGCTAAAGGTATATGGGAGTCATCGGGTGTTATAAGCAACACACCAAAACCATAACCGTACTGATTGGATGCTCCATCAAAGTACATCATCCAAGTCTCCTCTTCAACTTGCAGAATGGCTTCATTTGGGAACAAGTATTCCACCGCCTCATCCCCTTCTATCTGGTAGTCTTCCAAGAACTCCGCTATAGCTCTTCTTTTAACAGAGTTGCGGGTGACATATTTGAGATCAAATTCAGAGAGGAGAAGCAACCAACGGGCTAGCTTACCCGTAAGCGCTGGTTTCTCAAAGAGATATTTGATGGGATCTAATCTTGAAACCAGGATTACAGAGTGAGCTAACAAGTAATGCCTCAACTTCTTGGTAGCCCATACCAAGGCTAGGCAAGCTTTCTCTAATAGAGTATAGCGAGCCTTATAATCCAGTATTTTCTTGCTCAAGTAGTAGATGGCTTTCTCTATCCTGTCTTTAGATTCCTGAGCGAGCATGTATCCCATAGTCGTGTCTGTCAATGATAGGTATAGAATCAAGGGCTTCCTAGGCTCTAGCGTTGATAACACAGGCGGATTTTGGAGGTACTGCTTAACCTGCTCAAAGGCAAATTGACATCGATCATCCCATTGGAATTTCTTCCCTTTCTTCAGGAGACCAAATAGTGGTTCACAAGTTAAGGTTAATTTGGAAATAAACCGTCTTATGAATTGCACTTTACCTAGAAAGCCTCGCACCTCCTTTTTAGTCCTTGGTAGTGGCATTTCGAGGATGGCCTTGATTTTGGAAGGATCTACTTCAGTGGCCCTCTGCGTGATAAAAAAATCCTAACATTTTCCCTATTGTTATGCCAAAGTTGAATTTTTGCGGGTTTAATCTCAACCTGTATTCTCTGATTTGTTAAAAGAATTTCTCCAAGGTGGTGTAGTAGCCCTCCCTTTCCTTGGACTTGACAATCATGTCGTCCATATACGCCTCGTTCTCTTTGTGGATCATATCATGCAGAATGGTGGTTGCAGCCCTTTGATAGGTAGCTTTGGCATTCTTCAGCCCAAACAGCATAACCTGGTAGCAGTAGGTACCCCACGGTGCAGTAGTCATCCTTCAGACTGGCTCTATTCAAGTCTTGAAAGTCTACATATACCCGGATTCTACCATTTTTTTTTAGCACTGGGACGATGTTGGCCAACAAAGTTGGATATTCAGATACTAACAAGAAAGCTACCTCAATCTGCTTGGTGATCTCTTCCTTGATTTTCAACACCCAATCCGGATGGATTCTACGCAGCTTCTGCTTGACGGGTCGGGTCTCGGGGTCAAGAGGGCTCCGATGCCGTACAATCTCAGGATCGATTCCAGGCATGTCTTCGTAGGACCATGTGAAAACATCTTTGAAATCTTTTAATAAAGCGACTAAGCACTCGCGCTCCTCCGAAGACAATGTGGACCCAATCTGGACCAGACACAGAGCCTTCTCAGTACTCATATTAATAGCACTGATTTCATCAGCGCATGGTTTAACAAACCTCTCATCTTCTCAATTAATCAAGTTTTTCAAAACTAGAGGAATTCCTTCTTCTTCATTTTCATTAAAATTTTGAAAATCTTGGTCAATACAATAAATAAGCGATATGGAGAAATACTCAGAATCAACAGTGTTCTTATTCCTAAGATCCAGATCTTTGGTTACAACCGACTCAAAAGTAAAAAAAAAAAGAGGATTGGATAAGACCTTGGCATCCGAGTTATCATCCCCAAGAATACCAGACTCAGACTCAAAAGAACCGGAATCTGATTCTAACTTTGCAAACTTAGTGGAATCAGATTCTAGCTCATCACCCGACTCAGAACTAGACAGATAGCCCTCCTCCAGCTGGTAGATAAAAGATGGTGTTTCTGATGCATCCAAAATGCTGCTGGATGGGTTCACACCTGATTTGTCCCCGATCACGGAGATGGTAAGGTTATCCCCCAAGTTCTTTGAGTTAGCTGCAGGATTTGTAAGGAGACAAGCCAGTGCCACCCCTACTCCAAGTTTGCTACTGTCCGAGTCACTTTTCATGCTCTGTTCAGCTTCAGTACTTGGTTCAACCTTTTCCTCGGCATCACTATCTTGCAGTTACAGGTCAAAGAAGATTTCGAACCTAGGGACACGCTGCTTTGTGGAATTCATCCAGGGCTCGGGAAAGCCGCAAAAGGGGAAATCTTCTCCCTCCTAAACAAAGCATCCATTCAGCGTTCCCTGGATTGGCCTGTGAATGAGCTCATAGTGTTTCCCGACTTGCTTGGCTCTGGCTCTGCCTACCATCTCTTCTCTTTTCCTGATCCAGTATTCTTTGGTGGATACATAGCCCAGACCAAAGGCATGTGGATTGTGTAGCACGTCTGTCAATGCCGTGACACCTTTCCGGCCACTTATTCCAAGTCCCATTCCTGGCATATGCTGCAGTTTATTCATGAAATAGATAGACTGGGCACTAACATACATACCCTCATCTGTGGCCAAAATGGTTTGCACTACCCGAGCTTCAACCAGAGTGAACCTTGAGAGGAATACATCCTGGTCGCCACGAGTGATCTCCAACATTGGTGTAGTTACCTCTGGAGCGGGTGAATGGATGAATTCCCTAAAATAATCGCCACTCCTTTCCCGTGAGGGTACTTCAGCATTTGGTGAAGGATAGAGGAGATAGCTTTCACATGATGCAACCAAGGCCTCCCTAGTAGTAAGTTGAAGGTGGTCGGCACATCAAGGACATGGAACTCGACATCTTGCTGAGTTGGGCCCACCAAGACTCTGATTTGCACCGTGTCCATGACCTCCTTGCTTATATTATCATATGCCCGAATTACTTGAGCTGTAGGTGTAGATACCCCATTTTTGACCGTCCTCAAGACTTGGACGTTATCGTTTGAACACTAGATGATCATCCTTGTTCGTGTTCGTCTTGAGTTCCCGGAGGTCTCGGCTACGCGCCCTACCTCAGGATCTCTCGACTCGACTGTTTTGTGTCTGGATTTGCACCAAACACTTGTTGTTTTGCTTCTGAGGGTGGGAAGTAGCTTGTAGGCCATCCCCACACCTCACCGGCCATGGCTTGAGGCCACCGGCCTTTTTCCTTGCCACCGGCCATTGGTGATGGCCGGTTGGCACTATTGATGGTCGGTCGGCATTGTGTTTGGTCGGCCGGCCACTGTTTTTGATCAATCGGCCACTTTTCCTGGCCGAGACCTTTTCTTGAGGGAGCTTGAACCTTTTGACCCGTTTTAGCTTCTCCAAGAAGCTTGACCCTTTTTAGCTTCTCCAAGAAGCTTGATCTTTTTTTTTTAGCTTCTTGAAGAAGCTTGAACCTCTTGACCGCTTTGCCTAGCTTCTCCAAGAAGCTTGGCCCTTTTGATCCAAGCTTCTAAGAGAAGCTTGGCCTTTTTGCTCAAAGCTTCCAAGAGAAGCTTTGCCCCCTTGGTTTCTCTATAAAAAGAGGGCCTCTCCTCCCCTTTAGAGGGTTAGAAAAATCAGATATATATGATATATATATCACTCCCTCTCTATATCTCCCTCTCTCTCTACATTTGTGTGGGTTAGAGGGTGCAAAAGGGTCTTGTTCTTGGCCTATTGCACACCACTTCATAGCCACACACTTCCATCATCACTTGGAGGTTCTTGGAGCTTGTTTTTAGAGGTTGAGGGTTGCATTTTTGGGTCTAAAGGCTGTTGGTTCTTGCTGGTCTTCAAAGGTAACCCCTTTTCCCTCTTTATTCCCCGTTTTTGCACACCCTTTTAGCCTGTCTGGCTTGCGGATTTGGGCTTTGTGTATAACATAAAAAAGTTCTATTTTTTTTTGTGTTTAAGATACTTCATTAAAACAACTTTTGTGTTTGGGGTCGTCTACCCCCTCTTAGGCCTTGTTTGGCCTTATTTTTTTGTGATTTTGGTGAGCTCTGGGACCACCTTGTTTAGGCCTCCTCACCACTGAAATCTTGAGGGATTTCAGTGGTGAGGATGGTGGTTTGAGGTCCTAAGAAGGAGAGGGGTGACCCTCTCCCTTGTTGCCTTGCTTGTTGCCCTTTTTGGCCTTCCAAATGGGCTCCTATTTGTATGCTTCCAAGCCTTGTTTCAAGCATTTTTTAGTGGGTTTTAGGACCTCCATAAGCCATTTCCAGAGTTGGTTTGGTCTTGTTGAATGTCCTTATTGCATGTGTAGAGTAACCCTCTTGTTGGCCTTTCAAAGGAACACCCCATTCTAGCATGTGTGGACCTTGTTTCCATGGGTTTTTGGGGCTTATTTGACATACCATGTTACTGTTTTTGGCTGGTTTGGTGACCTCTCTTGTGCTTCATATACATGTAGTGTAAACCATGTTTACTAGCCTATGTTGCATGTTGTTTTGGCCCTTCATGTTAGCACTTTTTGGCCCTGCCTTGAACTGATTTCATGCATGTTTTGGACTACCTTAGCACTGTTTTCATGCCTCATGGTCGAACAATGCTTGTTATGCATGCTTGTAGTGCAATGCCCATGCCTAGCTTTGAGTTTTGAAGCTTCTTGCATGCTTAAATGGTAGTGTTTTCATGTTTTGGGGTCATTTGGAGTCATTTGGTATGCCATTTCAGATCTGGAACATGCACCATTGTATGCCATATTTCCTCCTTGCCATGCTTTGGTAGAGTTGCATTTTTGTGCCTTAAGCTTGGTTAATGCATTGTGCATGCATTCCATGTATTTTGTTGCCTCACTTGCATCATTGTGGCCACTGTTTTGGACCTAGTAGAGAGCTGTCCAAATTAGTTTAAGACCATCCCTTTGGCATGTTGTTGCATGCTATACATGTTTGTATGTTTAGGTACTTAGTCTATTAACATGTTGTATGTTTAAGTGCCATTGCATTTGGCATGCTTCTTGTGTTGAGTTGCTTTGCATATTTACATGTGTTATGCCTTTCATGCTGTTGCATGTGTGTCATTAACATTGATGTTATATGCCTTGCATGCTTACTTGTTTAGTTCATGGCCCATTGCACATGGTTTTGTTGTTTGCATGATCATGTTGCACACTTAGCTCACATGCCTAGGTTGCATTACATTGGCATGCATACTTTGCCTCTTGAATTGAGTATGATAGAGGTTGAGTTCATTGTTTGTTTATGTGCATTTCATTCCACATTGAAATTGCACACTTTGGTTCTTTGGGCCATCACGCACTGAAATGCGCGATTGGTGGTCCCAGAATCAAGTACCATGCTCCTTTGAGCCATAGACATGATAAGGAGTGTGGTTGGTGCAAACATTGCTTGAAATGCATTGCCATGCCATGTTTTGCCCTTTGCTGCTGTCAAAACAGATTCTGCAGGAAGATTTGGCCAACCGGCCATATGCAGTGCCGACCGGCCATCCATCCATGGTTGATATCTCAATCAGAGGCCGATGGTCATTCTCCATGGCCGGTGGCAAATCCCCTTAGCCGGTGATGTTCCAAAGCATTCAGAGAAGCAACCCTGGGACTTGTGTAGTCTTCAGAGGAGGATAACAGTCAAAGTGGAGGCAACTTGTGCATGGCTATGACTTTCCGAGCGGAATCGCGTATACATTGCATGGGGCCCTTTTCCCAAGGCTGTTTACTGCTTTCCATAGTTCAGTTAATTTGTTAATTAATTAAGTGGTCTGTAATAATTAATTTGTATATTCTTTTGGTCCCTCCAAGCGAGGGCGAATTTGTAATAAGTGTGGGTGCGTGTGTGCATGTCTTCCAACCCCCACTTCTTTCTCCCTTTTACTTATCTGCTTTTGATGGTAGACTAGGGCATATTTAAATTAGCATACCTTATGCTATGCATGCGTGCATTCATACATTTGTCTTGCATGCACCGGGCTCGGCGCATCATTCTAACTGCATTTGTATTTCAATTCCAAATTGAATACGTGTTAGTTGTAGCATTTCACATGTCATTGTAGATTAGCCGAGCCTATCTTAGTTGCATCTTGCATGTGTTGCATTAGCCATCTTAACATGAACTAGGATCATGCATATGATTACTAACTGGTTTTTGTTTTGGCTCGGAGTACTCGGTAAGCATTTATGCTTTAGCATACCGCATGCGTGTGAGTGTTGCCATAACAGCATGATTACCATGAGGCTAGCTGCTTACGTGATATAACTGCTTGAATGCCTGTGGGTGAAGGTTGGATTGTCTGAGTTGGAATAGCTCATTGAAATTCGTGTTTTAGCCTACTTGCGAGTAGCAAATTCCAAAACATTTTTCAAAACAATCGGATATGCAATGCTTATTTCCAATTTAGGCGATTTGGTCTATACTTGTTTGCTGGGCGCATAACATAGTAATTCTAGGCTAATAAACGGAATAAGAACACATAACGTTTTCAAAATCGGATATCATGGTTAGTAGAGGCCGATCTTCGGATCGGGCGAGAGGGGGGTGCTAATAGCTGACCTTCCCCAATCGTACCCTAGCTCCCGAGCCGAGGCAACTTTGGTGATGACGGACACGTGGCCTTTGGCACCGAGTCAGGGTTTCCTAAATTCCCCCTTAAAAAATATTTAGGTGGCGACTCTGTATCTGCAAAGCAGTCCATGTTTGGCACTTCTTTTCAAAAGTCTGTTTCTCAAAACGAATTGTCGGATTTAGACTCTTTGGTTCAGATTAAGAACCGTGACAATTTGAGGGTCCGAACTGTAGTGAACCCCAAATGAACGGGGGGGGACTTATCCTCCCGGGGTGTTCGAGGACGTCTACAGTTTCTGGCGACTCTGCTGGGGACTTTAAAGAACTTGACTCGAACTCGTGATATCCTGTTTTGATTTCGCTTATGTGTTTCTTTGCATTGCATGTGCATTGGTGCGCTTAGGACACCGTGTTGGCCATCTGCCATTCCTGAACGGTTCGCCGGAGGCTTGACTTTGTCAAAGCATGCCATAAGGCTGACCGGTTATGGGCTCTGACAGTATGGGAACACAAACCCCGGTTTTACCGGGGCACCCTTTTCGACCATTCGACCTAGTGCATGTCGAAATCCATAGTGATTATTCCAAACTAGGACAGGTTGCTTACCCGATGTTAGGTTGTTTGAAAACCACTGCGTGCGTAGTGAAACCCTAGCTCCTGACAAAATAGGCCAGGGAAACCCTACCCCAACATAGGGGTGTCTTGGCTTTCATTTGTTTGCTATGTGCTTTTAGAGTGTATCTCTACAGGGAATGCGCATAACAGTTTGCAAGTCTGAGTAACAGGCCTGTGGGCATCACTATCAGTATTTGGGGAATGAGTTTTACCTGAGGGTATCAGTTTACAGGCAGAATTTTGGGCAGAATTCAGTAGAGGGCACAGTCATCCTAGTGCTCATATCTGTTTTGGTGAAATCAGGCTGAGGTGCTGTCTGTTTTCTCTTTTGCAAGGTAGTCCTGGAACCATAGCTTCAAAAGGCTCCGATATCCCCCGAGGTTCATTGGATTTGTGCTGACAGACTTTGTCAAGTCAGAGATTTAGTTCAAGGGCAATCAGTGCTCCTTTGCCAGAGGCAGGGTAAAAAGGCCAGTCAGGCACAGATAATCAGTCTTCGGATCAGCAGTCATTATCCATCTCACATGTGCGTAGTTGGGTTGAGATATCTGTTTTTACCTCAGGGGGTATACCGGTTGCTCAGTTAGATTAGAATAATATGTCGAGTCTGGAAGAGATGGTGCGCCAACTCCAGGATAGTATGAAAGCCATGCAGCAAGACACTGTTCGTCAAGCAGAATTCGCCAAGCAACAGGCTGTGGTCATAGCCCAACAGGCAGAGACAATTGTCAGGTTAGAGCAGCAAACTGGAGTATCTACTTCACACCAGGCTCCTCCCCCACCAAGAGTTCCAACACTCGGGGAGACAACTAATGTCCAGGAAGATACGGACATTCCGACAGGGCCAGCTCCGCCCCCGGTTCTACCCCAGCTATCTAAAACACCCACCAACCTACCAGACCCCCCCTTTGATATCGAGACAGACCCCACAGCATTGAAAGTGAGCAAGCTTGAGAAATTGTTCAAGAAGTCTCAGGGGGCCCACTCCATTCCTGACATTGAAGATAGGTATACAGACTCGGCTGTGACGCTGCCGGACAAATTTAAGATGCCGCACACCGACCGCTTTGATGGATCTGGGGATCTCATGGTACATTTGCGGCTGTTTTCGGACGTACTAAGGCCGATGGGCCTCACCAGATTACAGAAGCTATCATTGTTTGGCCGGACCCTGTCTGGGATAGCCGCAATCTGGTATGCAAAATTAGAGAACTCTGTGAAACAGAATTGGGTAGAGATGGCTGAGGCCTTTAGTGATCAATACTCCTACAACGCACAGATTGAGGTCACAACTCGTGATCTTGAAGTCACCCGCCAAGAGCCAAAGGAGAGCTTCTCAGAATTCGTGGCCCGCTGGAGGGCCAAGGCCTCAATGATGACCATTAGGCCAACGGATAAGGATCAAATACGGATGGTTGTGCGCAACCTCCAACCCAAACTGATGCAGAAAATGATCGTGCTCCCCATTCCTGCCATTTCAGATTTGCATGAGATGAGAGTACAGATCGAGGACGCTATGAAGCAGGGCCTCATTGACCAGGAAAAGGAGCAGCCTAGGAGGGCGTTTTCCCGCAGTTCAAATGCGACCACCGGTGGTGACGCAACTGCTAGGACCTCAGACGTGGGCTTGGTCACCACCACCACACCAAGAGCAGCCACCCCCTTTGTTGGTGCATCCACTTCAAACCCCCGAACTTCGGACTATCTACCCCGAGGCAAGAGGGTTTTCACCCCACTCTTTATGCCTTTGTCTAAAGCTCTAGGGGTCCTACTCAGGAAAGGACATCTGAAACCGTTGGAACAACGGCCTCTACCCGATCCTCTCCCTCCAAAGCATGACCCGACTAAGTACTGTGCTTTTCATCAACAAACGGGTCATGACACCGACATACAAAATTTGATTGACAACAAGGTCATCCCTGCACCAGGTACTGCAAAGTCTATCGGCACTTGATCGGCGAACTTGTGGGGGATAATGTGATGTGATCGAGGGATAAACCACCTGCGGGCGGCGCTCAGTTTACTCCGGATGTGGCGTATGGCACGCACTTTTTGAGCATTTTGCGAATGCTAGTTTTCGTTCTTTCTGACTTGGGTATTGGGCCAGTCTTGTCATTTTGTATTGAGTCAGTCGGGTCTATCTTGTTGTGTCGAGTCAGCCCTGTTTTGTTAGAGTCAGGTGATTTTGGGGTGTTACCTCGGACATCACTTGCTTGTTTTGTGTTTGTCTTTTTTCTTTCTTTTGAGTCTGTTTCTGCCGTGGAGCCAATTGCAATCGAGAAATCTGAATGAAACAGCTGTGGCTGTCATGTTTTGTACTTACTGCCGCTTTGAGCCAGTTGGGCCAACAGATCTGAATGGAACAACAGTGATTTTCACACTCTTGTGTTTGCTTCTGCCATGTGCCAATTGTGCCAGAAATTCTAAATGAGATGGCAGTATTTGACTAGAAGCTATGCCTTTTTTGTGCCTTGAATTCATTGCATCGACCAAATGAGAGAAAGAGAGGCATGCTAAGCCCTTAATGATCAAGATCATGCTTGTTAATGTGAGTACTGAGAAGGATCCTGACTTGATCCAGATTGGTTCCACATTGTCTTCAGTGCGAGCGATTTGTCGCTTTCTTAAAAGATTTCAAAAACTGTTTTGCGTGATCTTGCGAAGACCGGTATGGAATCACTCTTGAGATTGTGCAGCCTAGGATCGCTCTCAGCCTCAAGACTCAACCCCTCATTGTCAAACCTTGGACTTAAGTTCAGAAATGTTAAATGGTCAACTACAACGTGAGGCCTGTGTGGCCAGATTCAAAGCAGCCCTCGAACAAGAGGCAAGAAAGTCAGATCAAGAAGATCAGATGTCATCAAAAGAAGCGTGCAAAGATAGATCAGAAGCACCCCCTGAACTAGGGGCAAAGAATTTAAAATGTGCTCGAGGAGCCGAAGATGGATCATTCCACAAATCAAAGAAGGTCGGCAAGAAAGCCAAATCCCAGAAGGGAGCAAAGAAGACAGTTTCTGCTGAAGAACAACTGAGTTCCTATCCGCAACACTAAGGGCAAATTCAACCCCCTATTGGATGGACTCCTGCATCGTCAGCGAACAACAGCCATTCTCCTGAATTCAGATGACTTCGGGATCTCAAAACCATTTGACATGGACAAAGCTACACTTTTACCCTTGAGAGGCTCGTTGGGCCGAAAACCCGGAAGGGCGACCCAGGCAAAAGTTAGAGCAAGAAAAAGAATGAAGAAAAGAACAAAAAAAAAAAAAAAACAACAAACAGAAAAATGAAAATAAAGAAAATGAAAAGAAAAGATGAAAAAGAAAAAAAGAAGAAGAGGAATGAAAAGAATTGAAAAGAAAAGAAAAAGAAAGCTCTCAAGGTTGAAAACCCGGAAGGGCGGCCTTGGCAAAAGTTAGAGCGCAAAAGGAGAGGTTAAATACCCGAGTGCACCTTAAACCTGAACTACGTAAGGCTTGATTCCCATGTTTGGGACACGTAGGCAACTTCATTCTGAAGTCCAGCCACAAACACTTCCAAATCAAGTGTGTCCATGTATTGGTTTTGGTGGTCCTCGCCTTCTCTGTATCCGAGAGTTCGGTTGTGATCGTCACTATGAGAACTGGTTACAGTGCGCTGTGGTGCCTTTCAAACAAGGGGCAACTTCCCGTTGCCATATAATGCACTGCGGTGCCGTTCAAACAAGGGGCAATTTTCCGTTGCCATGCAGCTCTCTTCGAGCAAGGGGCAATTTTCCCCCAGATCCAAGGTTGTGCGTCTCAATAGTAGGTTCCACGCTTGCTGAGCATTGGTCGTTTGCAAAAATAGTTTTTGAGAATTTTTACTGAGGTTGACTAATTCTCTCGAAAATTATTCTATTTTCCTAAAACTGGACCATTTCTTGGACCCAAAAAGGGAAAATGTTTAGTGCTCATAGCCTGACTTGCATGATTTTAAATCAGAAAGTTGAACAAGCATGTTAATCTAACTTTCATGTTGGTCAAAATTGTTTTAAAACCAAAAACAAAAAATGGTCAAAATGATGAACTAGGGGCACAGTTGAGTCAGGTGTTCTGTCTTCTCCCCGTTGTCAACATACTTGCCCAAAAGGGCACTATACTTGCCAGAAAGGGCACTCTACCTGTCGGAAAAGGGCACCACTGAAGCTGACCGCAAAAGGGCAGAAAGCTCTCACATCCTCCACGCAATGAGGTATCAAGCCAAGTGCGAAGCACAAACTGGAATGGAGCATGGTATTCCATTCCCTCATCTGGACGGATCTGATCATGTCCAAACTCCCCAGCAGAGCATTGTCAACTGATGTTAGCTACAGATTTGCTACATACCCAGTTGTAGCATAACCCCTCTGTGGGAGAAACTCACTGTTGTGAACAAGAAGAAGAATCTAGCAGAATGCTAGGGGCAAGACTCTGCAACTTTCTATTTATCCAGCAACCACCTAGGGGAGGGATAAAAAATGAGAGATAGAAGAATAGAGAGATGTGCGCTGAGAGAAAAAGTGAGAAAAGGGTTTTGAGAAAAAAAAAATAGCCTGAGGGCCGAGTGATGTGAGAATCACAATTGAGGAAATGGTGGGAAATAATACTCGGAGAAACTGGCTCCTCATGCACTGAGAGGTCTCTCGTCATTGTAACACGTTTGTATATCGTGTCTTTTGTTTTGTTTGTCTCGATTCTTGCTTTGAGTCGTCCCGAGAATGACTCGATGTGTTTTGGTTGTTTACTTTTTGTTTTCCGTTATTTAGTCGTAGTGCGCTGTGTTCAGTCGTAGGCTTAATACCCGATTGAGAACTCATTTCCCAATTTCAATAAAATCGTTTTGTGCTCAGAGTGCTCTGCCATTCTCCACATTTGTGCAAAACAAGAATTTGTTCTTTCTTAAAACTGCAGGGTTCAACCCAGGTCATACAAGAACAGTAAAACAAGGACCTATTTGAAGCTATATGGGTTCCAGACTACAAAGCAAAAGAAAAGAGGAAAAACCTAAGCATCTGAGTGTGTTTCACCTTCAGCAAATTCCGTGATTTTACTTCGGATGTACCTCTTCAGGCCTTGTCAGTGCTCCGAAGAATGAGTGTGCCTCTACTCCAAGCTTAAGCCTGCTTCAAGTCAGAATGGCAATTAAAGCAGCAACAGATGTTATCTCTTGCCAATATAAACAGGGTGTACCCTTTTCAGGCGGAGTGTGTTACAAACCCCTTCGAGAGGTAAATCGGAGGTCGCGTTTGGATTTGGCCTCGTTAAGGCTTGTATTTCCTCATTCGGCATTTTATTTCAAACGTGCTTTCGAAGTTGCACATTCGTCGCATTGTTATGCACACCATTTCTCGCATTGTTGCGCACTCCATTCGTTGCATTGTTATGCACATCTATCTAGCATTGTTATGCACCGTTACACCTGCATTGTTATGCACATTATATTTGCATTGTCATGCACCTCTTCACTTGCGTAGTCACTCACATTCTACTTGCATTGTTATGTACAGTTCAATCGCATTGTTATGCACACTCTTTAGTTCCGAAACATCGGGATACGTCCCTACATTTTTCTCTGTTCTTGAAACACCGGGATACGTCCCTATGTTTCTCCTTTTTGAAACACCGGGATACGTCCCTATGTTTCTCATTCCTTCCGAAACACCGGGATACGTCCTTATGTTTCTCTCTTCCTTTCGAAACAACGGGATACGTCCCTACGTTTCTCCTTTTCGAAACACCGGGATACGTCCTTATGTTTCTCATTCCTTCTGAAACTTCGGGATACGTCCCTATGTTTCTCATTCCTTCCGAAACTTCGGGATACGTCCCTATGTTTCTCATTCCTTTCGAAACACCCGGGATACATCCTTATGTTTCTCCTTCTTTTTCTGAAACACCGGGATACGTCCCTATGTTTCTCCTTTTTCGAAACACTGGGATACGTCCCTATGTTTCTCATTCCTTTCTAAAACGTCGGGATACGTCCCTATGTTTCTTCTTCATTCCGAAACATTGGGATACGTCCCTATGTTTCTCCTCCATTCTGAAACACCGGGATACGTCCCTGTGTTTCTCCCTTCATTCTGAAACACTGGGATATGTCCCTATGTTTCTCATTCCTTTCTGAAACACCGGGATACGTCCCTATGTTTCTTCTCTTTTTTCGAAACACCGGGATACGTCCCTATGTTTCTCATTCCTTTCTGAAACACCGGGATACGTCCCTATGTTTCTTCTCTTTTTTCGAAACATCGGGATACGTCCCTATGTTTCTCATTCCTTTCCGAAACACCGGGATACGTCCCTATGTTTCTTATCTTTTTTTGAAACACCGGGATACGTCCCTATGTTTCTCATTCCTTTCCGAAACACCAGGATACGTCCCTATGTTTCTTCTCCTTTTCGAAACACCGGGATACGTCCCTATGTTTCTCATTCCTTTCCGAAACACCGGGATACGTCCCTATGTTTCTTCTCATTTTTCGAAACACCGGGATACGTCTCTATGTTTCTCTCTTCTTTCCGAGACACCGGGATACGTCCCTATGTTTCTTCTCCTTTTCGAAACACCGGGATACGTCCCTATGTTTCTCCTCCATTCCGAAACACCGGGATACGTCCCTATGTTTCTCACTCAATCTGAAACAGCGGGATATGTCCTAATGTTTCTCCTTCTTTGGTTAAGAGCATTTGGAATACGTTCCAATGCTTATACCATATCGAAACACCGGGATACGTCCCTACGTTTCTCTCTCTTTCCAGAACACCGGGATACGTCCCTATGTTTCTTCCAACTTTCCGAAACACCAGGATACGTCCATATGTTTCTTCCACCTTTTTGAAACACAGGGATGCGTCCCTATGTTCCTCCTTCTTTGGTTAAGAGCATTTGGAATACGTTCCAATGCTTATGCCTTTTCGAAACACCGGGATACGTTCCTATGCTTCTTTGCATGATCATAAGTTATGTTCGGCTTCTTGCATTGTCAGTTGCATTTTGGCCCTGCCTTCAGGCGCATATCTTTATCTGTAGCTTGTATGCTTTGTCTAAGTCTTCGACCTTGTCAAAAATGGGTCGTCTCTGGGCTTTGACACTCACTCCCGTCATTGTTATGACTTTTGAGTTCTGTCAAAGAGGGGCAACTGTAGACACCCCATTTTTGACCGTCCTCAAGACTTGGACGTCATCGTTTGAACACTCGATGATCATCCTTGTTCGTGTTCGTCTTGAGTTCCCGGAGGTCTTGGCTACGCGCCCTACCTCAGGATCTCTCGACTCGACTGTTTTGTGTCTGGTTTTGCACCAAACACTTGTTGTTTTGCTTCTGAGGGTGGGAAGTAGCTTGTAGGCCATCCCCACACCTCACCGGCCATGGCTTGAGGCCACCGGCCTTTTTCCTTGCCACCGGCCATTGGTGATGGCCGGTCGGCACTATTGATGGTCGGTCGGCATTGTGTTTGGTCGGCCGGCCACTGTTTTTGATCAATCGGCCACTTTTCCTGGCCGAGACCTTTTCTTGAGGGAGCTTGAACCTTTTGACCCTTTTTAGCTTCTCCAAGAAGCTTGACCCTTTTTAGCTTCTTGAAGAAGCTTGAACCTCTTGACCCCTTTGCCTAGCTTCTCCAAGAAGCTTGGCCCTTTTGATCCAAGCTTCTAAGAGAAGCTTGGCCTTTTTGCTCAAAGCTTCCAAGAAAAGCTTTGCCCCCTTGGTTTCTCTATAAAAAGAGGGCCTCTCCTCCCCTTTAGAGGGTTAGAAAAATCAGATATATATGATATATATATCACTCCCTCTCTATATCTCCCTCTCTCTCTATATTTGTGTGGGTTAGAGGGTGCAAAAGGGTCTTGTTCTTGGCCTATTGCACACCACTTCATAGCCACACACTTCCATCATCACTTAGAGGTTCTTGGAGCTTGTTTTCAGAGGTTGAGGGTAGCATTTTTGGGTCTAAAGGTTGCTGGTTCTTGCTGGTCTTCAATGGTAACCCCTTTTCCGTCTTTATTCCCCGTTTTTGCACACCCTTTTACCCTATCTTGCTTTCGCATTTGGGCTTTGTGTATAACATAAAAAAGTTCTGTTTTTTTGTGTTTAAGATACTTCATTAAGACCACTTTTGTGTTTGGGGTCGTTTACCCCCTCTTAGGCCTTGTTTGGCCCCATTTTTGTGTGATTTTGGTGAGCTCCGGGACCACCTTGTTTGGGCCTCCTCACCACTGAAATCTTGAGGGATTTCAGTGCTGAGGATGGTGGTTTGAGGTCCTAAGAAGGAGAGGGGTGACCCTCTCCCTTGTTGCCTTGTTTGTTGCCCTTTTTGGCCTTCCAAATGGGCTCCTATTTGCATGCTTCCAAGCCTTGTTTCAAGCATTTTTTAGTGGGTTTTAGGACCCCCATAAGCCATTTCTAGAGTTGGTTTGGTCTTGTTGAATTTTCTTATTGCATGTGTAGAGTAACCCTCTTGTTGGCCTTTCAAAGGAACACCCCATTCTAGCATGTGTGTGTAGACGCGCCCGCGGAGGGGGACCTCGCTACTACAGTTCAGACTCGATTTTGTTTGTCGCGGTTCTTCATCTGAACCAAAGAGTCCAAATCTGGCAAATCGTTTGAGAAAACAGATTTTTTTGAAAAAGTAGTGCCAAACATGGACTGCTTTGCCAGATACAGAGTCGCCACCTAAATATTTTTTTTTTTGGGAGAATTTAGGAAACCCTGACTCGGTGCCGAAGGCCACATGTCTGTCATCACCGGAGTTGTCTCGGCTCGGGAGCTTGGGTACGATCGGGGAAGGTCAGCTATGAGCACCCCCTTTCGCCCGGTCCGAAGACCGGCCTCTACTAACCGTGATATCCGTTTTTGAAAACTTTATGTGTTCTTAAACCAATTGTTAGCCTAGAATTACTATGTTATGCGCGCAGCAAACAAGTATAGACCAAATCGCCCAAATTGGAACAAAACATTTCATGTTTGTTTTGAAAATGGTTTGCTACTCGCAAGTAGGCTAAAATGCAGATTTTGCCACCCTCAAGTGGGCTTTTAGAAAAGATGATTTTGCCACTATCTAGTGGGCTTAAAACTCACAGTTTTAATGCATTATTCCAATTTAGGTAATTCAACCTCCATCCACAGGCATTCAAGCAGTTATATCACATAAGCAGCTAGCCTCATGGTAATCATACTGTCATGGCAACACTCACACGCATGCGATATGCTGAAGCATAAAAGCTTACCTAGTACTCCGAGCCAAAACAGAAACTAGTCAGTAATCATATGCATGATCCTAGTTCATGTTAAAAATGGCTAATGCAATACATGCAAAGATGCAATCTAAACAGGCTCGGCTATCCTAAAGATGGCATGTGAAATGCTGCAACTAACAAGTTCTCAACTTGGAATTGAAATACAAGTGCAGTTAGCATGATGTGCCGAGCCCGGTGCATGTAAGACAGATGTATGGATGCACGCATGCTATCATACTGTTATGCTAATTTAAATATGCCCTAGTCTACCATCATAAGCGGGTAAATAAAAGGGAGAAAGAAGTGGGGGTTGGAAGACATGCACACACGCACCCACACTTATTACAAGTTTGCCCTCGCTCGGAGGGACCAAAATAATAATACAAATTAATTAACTACGCAAGCTAACTAATAATTACAAATTAATTAATTTAATTAACAAATTAAATTAAGCTAAATAAAAACAGTAAACCGCCTCGGGAAACGCGCCGCCATGCATAGGCTGCCTCTGTTTTCCTTCCTTCACTCCTCTGGAGGCTGTCAAAACCTCAGGACTGTATCCCTAGACACTGGGGAGTGCCACCGGCTGAGTGGAATCACCACCGGCACTGGTGTGTAGCCATCGGCACAAAATGAAGCTGTCGGCAGAGAAATTGCTGCCGGCCGGCACCTTACACTGCCGGTCGGCAGAATGTTCCTGCAGATTCTGCAAATGACAGCAACAGAGGGCAAGGCAAAGCATGACAGCACAATTCAAGGCATATATGCACCAACCATGTCCCTTATCATTGTAATGACTCAAAGGGGCATGTGCCTCGATTCTCGGACCATCAATCACGCATTTCCATGCATGATGGCCCAAAGAACCAAGTATGCAACTTTGATTTCAAATGCATGCAAACCAAATCAAACCAAACAAGGCCCAATTCCTATCATCAAGTCAAGGAACAAGGCATGCATGCAAGATGCAATGCAACCTAAGCATACAAACTAAGGATGCAACATGGCATGGTGACAAGCTTATGCAAGCATACAAGCAAACATAGGGGCATGCAAATGGATGCAAAGATGGACTTATACATGAATTAGGCAGCTCTAATAAGGCCCAAAACAGTAGCCAAAATGCTATAATGAAGGACCAAATATACATGCACACATGCACCTAATTGAAGGCCAACACTTAAACACAAATTGAACAACCCTCAAACACATTTGAAAGGGAGAATCATGGGCTAATTAACATGCAACATAAGCATTGAAATCATGCTAAAACATGGTGCCAAACCAAGCAATATATCAAGCCAAATATGCAACAAATAGCCCAAGTGTTGAAAGCAAACCAATGGGGCATTGAACTACACTTAACAAGACCAAACATGGCATGAAAGGAAGGACCAAAATCAGAGGTTTAGCATGTTAAAACAAAGCTAAAGGACTACTTAGATGGCATCTAAGTGACTCAAAAACAAAGGCATGCATAAACACCAAAACATGGAGCATTGCTACACAAGCTTAAGAGGCATTAAAGATGCATGCAAGGCAATCAAACAAGCATGGAAATGGGACTGAAATGGCATATAGGATGATCCCAAATCACCAAAACAATGCAAAGATGCCGTGCTACACATGCACATACTCAAGGCCAACAAGCCCAAGTACAAAGGAGCTATATCAAGCATGCCAAAATCAACCCAAACACTTATGGACAGACCTAAAACATGGCAAAATATGCACATAATCTTCACAAGACTAAGCCTAAAACATGCTCCAACAAAGGCTAACAACCTAAGGCATATTAAGGCATAAACAAGGCATTACATGGCAACTATGCTAAGCATGCATGGAGTACCAAAACCAACTTCAAGTCATGTTATATTATGGATATATAAGCATGAAAAACAGCCCAAACATGCTCAACACACACTCAAGCATAATGCTCTCTCAAGAGGCCAAAATATGCCCTTTTCAAGGACAACATGGAGAGGGGGTGGCCCTCTCCTTCTTGGGACTTCAAGGCATCATCTTCACCACTGAAATCCCTCAAGATTTCAGTGGTGAAGAGACCTCAACACCAAAATCCCGGAGCTAGCACAAAATGGCTCAAAATGAGGCCTTTCAAGGCCTAAGGGGGGTCAACTATCCTCAAACCCCAAAACACTCTTAATAAACAATAAAGAGGGTCTAAAAACAGAACTTTTTTGTATTATACACTAAGCTCAAAAACGAATTTAAGATAGGTAGAAATACAATGCAAAAATGGGGTAAAAAGGGGTAAGTTTCTTACCCTTGAAGCCTTCTTCAACAATGGTGCTCCAATGGCCTCCCTTGGCTTGAAATCAGCTCCAAAACCTCAAAATCAGTCCCTTAGAACCTCAGCTCCAAGAAGAAGGTGAAACACTAGGTGCTTGTGTGCAATAGTATGGACTAAAACACACACAAGAGCACAAAAAGAGAGGGAAAGAGAGATAAGAGGTGTATCTAACCCTAACCCTAGAGCTCAAACCCTAGCAATGGCTGTCTAAGCTCTCAAAATATCTCAACTCTCCAACCTCTTTTTTTTTTTTTCAAGCCAAGAGACAAGCCTCCCTCTATATGTCTTGTAAAGCTTACAAGACAAGCTTTAGAAGAGGGAGATCCCTCCATACACGTGTATGGAGGGATGCAAAAGCAAGACAGCTGTCTAAAAATATCTGCAAAAGCAGATGAACAGCAATCGGCCGGCCAAAAATGCCATCTTGGCCAAAAAGAGTGCCGACCGGCACAAAATAGTGCTGACCGGCAACAAAAAGTGCCGGCCGGCAATAAAAATTGCCGGTGGCAGCAAACACCGGCCGGTGGCCTCTAGCCACTGCCGGTGGTGGGTGGGGATGGTCTACAAGCCCTACCCTGCCTCTCAAAGGCAAGATGCAAGTGTTTGGTGCAAAACCAGACACTAAATGGTCAAGTTCAGAGATCCTGAGACAAGGCGCGCGAGCCGAGGCCTCCGGGAACACCAAACGAACACAAACATGGATAATCACCGAGTGTTCAAACGGTGACGTCCAAGTCTTGAGGACGGTCAAAAATGGGGTGTCTACAGTGTGGACCTTGTTTCCATGGGTTTTTGGGGATTATTTGACATACCATGTTACTGTTTTGGGCTGGTTTGGTGACCCCTCTTGTGCTTCATATACATGTAGTCTAAACCATGTTTACTAGCCTATGTGGCATGTTGTTTTGGCCCCTCATGTTAGCACTTTTTGGCCATGCCTTGGAACTGATTTCATGCATGTTTTGGACTGCCTTAGCACTGTTTTCATGCCTCATGGTCGAATAATGCTTGTTATGCATGCTTGTAGTGCAATGCCCATGCCTAGCTTTGAGTTTTGAAGCTTCTTGCATGCTTAAATGGTAGTGTTTTCATGTTTTGGGGTCATTTTGGAGTCATTTGGTATGCCATTTCAGATCTGGAACATGCACCATTGTATGCCATATTTCCTCCTTGCCATGCTTTGGTAGAGTTGCATTTTGTGCCTTAAGCTTGGTTAATGCATTGTGCATGCATTCCATGTATTTTGTTGCCTCACTTGCATCATTGTGGCCATTGTTTTGGACCTAGTAGAGAGCTGTCCAAATTAGTTTAAGACCATCCCTTTGGCATGTTGTTGCATGCTATACATGTTTGTATGTTTAGGTACTTAGTCTATTAACATGTTGTATGTTTAAGTGCCATTGCATTTGGCATGCTTCTTGTGTTGAGTTGCTTTGCATATTTACATGTGTTATGCCTTTCATGCTGTTGCATGTGTGTCATTAACATTGATGTTATATGCCTTGCATGCTTACTTGTTTAGTTCATGGCCCATTGCACATGGTTTTGTTGTTTGCATGATCATGTTGCACACTTAGCTCACATGCCTAGGTTGCATTACATTGGCATACATACTTTGCCTCTTGAATTGAGTATGATAGAGGTTGAGTTCATTGTTTGTTTATGTGCATTTCATTCCACATTGAAATTGCACACTTTGGTTCTTTGGGCCATCACGCATTGAAATGCGCGATTGGTGGTCCCAGAATTAAGTACCATGCTCCTTTGAGCCATAGACATGATAAGGAGTGTGGTTGGTGCAAACATTGCTTGAAATGCATTGTCGTGCCACGTTTTGCCCTCTGCTGCTGTCAAAACAGATTCTGCAGGAAGATTTGGCCGACCGGCCATATGCAGTGCCGACCGGCCATCCATCCATGGCTGATATCTCAATCAGAGGCCGATGGTCATTCTCCATGGCCGGTGGCAAATCCCCTTAGCCGGTGATGTTCCGAAGCATTCAGAGAAGCAACCCTGGGACTTGTGCAGTCTTCAGAGGAGGATAACAGTCAAAGTGGAGGCAACTTGGGCATGGCTATGACTTTTCGAGCGGAACCGCATATACATTGCATGGGGCCCTTTTCCCAAGGCTGTTTACTGCTTTCCATAGTTTAGTTAATTTGTTAATTAATTAAGTGGTCTGTAATAATTACTTTGTATATTCTTTTGGTCCCTCCAAGCGAGGGAAAATTTGTAATAAGTGTGGGTGCGTGTGTGCATGTCTTCCAATCCCCACTTCTTTCTCCCTTTTACTTATCTGCTTTTGATGGTAGACTAGGGCATATTTAAATTAGCATACCTTATGCTATGCATGCGTGCATTCATACATTTGTCTTGCATGCACCGGGCTCGGCACATCATTCTAACTGCTTTTGTATTTCAATTCCAAATTGAATACGTGTTAGTTGTAGCATTTCACATGTCATTGTAGATTAGTCGAGCCTATCTTAGTTGCATTTTGCATGTGTTGCATTAGCCATCTTAACATGAACTAGTTTTTGTTTTGGCTCGGAGTACTCGGTAAGCATTTATGCTTTAGCATACCGCATGCGTGTGAGTGTTGCCATAACAGCATGATTACCATGAGGCTAGCTGCTTACGTGATATAACTGCTTGAATGCCTGTGGGTGAAGGTTGGATTGTCTGAGTTGGAATAGCTCATTGAAATCCGTGTTTTAGCCTACTTGCGAGTAGCAAATTCCAAAACATTTTTCAAAACAAACGGATATGCAATGCTTATTTCCAATTTAGGTGATTTGGTCTATACTTGTTTTCTGGGCGCATAACGTAGTAATTCTAGGCTAATAAATGGAATAAGAACACATAACGTTTTCAAAATCGGATATCATGGTTAGTAGAGGCCGATCTTCGGATCGGGCGAGAGGGGGGTGCTCATAGCTGACCTTCCCCAATCGTACCCTAGCTCCCGAGCCGAGGCAACTTTGGTGTTGACGGACACGTGGCCTTTGGCACCGAGTCAGGGTTTCCTAAATTCCCCCTTAAAAAATATTTAGGTGGCGACTCTGTATCTGCAAAGTTGTCCATGTTCGGCATTTCTTTTCAAAAATCTGTTTCTCAAAACGATTTGCCGGATTTGGACTCTTTGGTTCAGATTAAGAACCGTGACAATTTGAGGGTCCGAACTGTAGTGAACCCCAAATGAACGGGGGGGACTCATCCTCCCAGGGCGTTCGAGGACGTCTACAGTTTCTGGCGACTCTGCTGGGGACTTTAGAGAACTTGACTCGAACTCGTGATATCCTGTTTTGATTTCGCTTATGTGTTTCTTTGCATTGCATGTGCATTGGTGCGCCTAGGACACCGTGTTGGCCATCTGCCATTCCTGAATGGTTTGCCGGAGGCTTAACTTTGTCAAAGCATGCCATAAGGCTGACCGGTTGTGGGCTCTGACAGTATGGGAACACAAACCCCGGTTTTACCGGGGCACCCTTTTCGACCATTCGACCTAGTGCATGTCGAAATCCATAGTGACTATTCCAAACTAGGACAGGTTGCCTACCCGATGTTAGGTTGTTTGAAAACCACTGCGTGCGTAGTGAAACCCTAGCTCCTGACAAAATAGGCTAGGGAAACCCTACCCCAACATAGGGGTGTCTTGGCTTTCATTTGTTTGCTATGTGCTTTTAGAGTATATCTCTACAGGGAATGTGCATAATAGTTTGCAAGTCTGAGTAACAGGCCTGCGGGCATCACTATCAGTATTTGGGGAATCAGTTTTACCCGAGGGTATCAGTTTACAGGCAGAATTTTGGGCAGAATTCAGTAGAGGGCACAGTCATCCTAGTGCTCATATCTGTTTTGGTGAAATCAGGCTGAGGTGTTGTCTGTTTTCTCTTTTGCAAGGTAGTCCTGGAACCATAGCTTCAGAAGGCTTCGATATCCCCCGAGGTTCATCGGACTTGTGTTGACAGACTTTGTCAGGTCTGAGATTCAGTTCAAGGGCATTCAGTGCTCCTTTGCCAGAGGCAGGGTAAAAAGGCTAGTCAGGCACAGATAATCAGTCTTCGGATCAGCAGTCATTATCCATCTCACCTGTGCGTAGTTGGGTTGAGATATCTGTTTTTACCTCAGTGGGGTATACCGGTTTCTCAGTTAGATTAGAACAATATGTCGAGTCTGGAAGAGATGGTACGCCAACTCCAGGATAGTATGAAAGCCATGCTGCAAGACACTGCCCGTGAAGCAGAATTCGCCAAGCAACAGGCTGTGGTCATAGCCCAACAGGCAGAGACAATTGCCAGGTTAGAGCAGCAAACTGGAGTATCTACTTCACACCAGGCTCCTCCCCCACCAAGAGTTCCAACACTCGGGGAGACAGCTAATGTCCAGGAAGATACGGACATTCCGACAGGGCCAGCTCCGCCCCCGGTTCTACCCCAGCTATCTAAAACACCCACCAACCTACCAGACCCCCCCTTTGATATCGAGACAGACCCCACAGCATTGAAAGTGAGCAAGCTTGAGAAATTGTTCAAGAAGTCTCAGGGGGCCCACTCCATTCCTGACATTGAAGATGGGTATACAGACTCGACTGTGACGCTGCCGGACAGATTTAAGATGCTGCACATCGACCGCTTTGATGGATCTAGGGATCCCATGGTACATTTGCGGCTGTTTTCGGACATACTAAGGCCGATGGGCCTCACCAGATTACAGAAGCTATCATTGTTTGGCCGGACCCTGTCTGGGATAGCCGCAATCTGGTATGCAAAATTAGAGAACTCTGTGAAACAGAATTGGGAAGAGATGGCTGAGGCCTTCAGTGATCAATACTCCTACAACGCACAGATTGAGGTCACAACTCGTGATCTTGAAGTCACCCGCCAAGAGCCAAAGGAGAGCTTCTCAGAATTCGTGGCCCGCTGGAGGGCCAAGGCCTCAATGATGACCATTAGGCCAACGGATAAGGATCAAATACGGATGGTTGTGCGCAACCTCCAGCCCAAACTGATGTAGAAAATGATCGTGCTCCCCTTTCCTACCTTTTCAAATTTGCATGAGATGGGAGTACAGATCAAGGACGCTATGAAGCAGGGCCTCATTGACCAGGAAAAGGAGCAGCCTAGGAGGGTGTTTTCCCACAGTTCAAATGCGACCACCGGTGGTGACGCAGCTACTAGGACCTCAGACGTGGGCATGGTCGCCACCACCACACCAAGAGCAGCCACCCCCTTTGTTGGTGCATCCACTTCAAACCCCTGAACATCGGACTATCTACCCCGAGGCAAGAGGGTTTTCACCCCACTCTTTATGCCTTTGTCTAAAGCTCTAGGGGTCCTACTCAGGAAAGGACATCTAAAACCGTTGGAACAACGGCCTCTACCCGATCCTCTCCCTCCAAAGCATGACCCGACTAAATACTGTGCTTTTCATCAACAAACGGGTCATGACACCAACAGTTGCGTCCGTCTCCGCCACGAGATACAAAATTTGATTGACAACAAGGTCATCCTCGCACCAAGTCCTGCAAAGTCTATCGGCACTTGATCGGTGAACTTGTGGGGGATAATGTGATGTGATCGAGGGATAAACCACCTGCGGGCGGCACTCAGTTTACTCCGGATATGGCGTACGGCACGCACTGTTTTGAGCATTTTGCGAATGCTAGTTTTCGTTCTTTCTGACTTAGGTATTGGGTCAGTCTTGTCATTTTGTATTGAGTCAGTCGGGTCTGTCTTGTTGTATCAAGTCAGTCCTGTTTTGTTAGAGTCAGGTGATTTCGGGGGTGTTACCTCGGACATCACTTGCTTGTTTTGTGTTTGTCTTTTTGCTTTCTTTTGAGTCTGTTTCTGCCGTGGAGCCAGTTGCAACCGAGAAATCTGAATGAAACAGCTGTGGCTGTCATGTTTTGTACTTATTGCCGCTTTGAGCCAGTTGTGCCAACAGATCTGAATGGGACAACAGTGATTTTCACACTCTTGTGTTTGCTTCTGCCATGTGCCAGTTGTGCCAGAAATTCTAAATGAGATGGCAGTATTTGACTAGAAGCTATGTCTTTTCTATGCGTTGAATTCATTGCATCGACCTAAGTTTTCCAAAACTTTTTTTGAAACATTGTGATAAAAACAAAGAGGAAGGAATTCCTCGGGTTTTGCAAAATTTGATCAATTGAGAGAAAGAGAGGCATGCTAAGCCCTTAATGATCAAGATCATGCTTGTTAATGTGAGTACTGAGAAGGATCCTGACTTGATCCAGATTGGTTCCACATTGTCTTCAGCGCAAGCGATTTGTCGCTTTCTTAAAAGATTTCAAAAACTGTTTTGCGTGATCTTGCGAAGACCTATGTGGAATCACTTTTGAGATTGTGCAGCCTAGGATCTCTCTCAGCCTCAAGACTCGACCCCTCATTGTCAAACCTTGGACTTAAGTTTAGAAATGTTAAATGGTCAACTACAACGTGAGGCTTGTGTGGCCAGATTCAAAGCAGCCCTCGAACAAGAGGCAAGAAAGTCAGATCAAGAAGATCAGATGTCATCAAAAGAAGCTTGCAAAGCTAGATCAGAAGCACCCCTTGAACTAGGGGCAAAGGATTTCAAATGTGCTCGAGGAGCCGAAGATGGATCATTCCACAAATCAAAGAAGGTCGGCAAGAATGCCAAATCCCAGAAGGGAGCAAAGAAGACAGTTTCTGCTGAAGAACAACTGAGTTCCTATCCGCAACACTAAGGGCAAATTCAACCCCCTATTGGATGGACTCCTGCATCGTCAGCGAACAACAGCCATTCTACTGGATTCAGATGACTTCGGGATCTCAAAACCATTTGACATGGACAAAGCTACACTTTTACCCTTGAGAGGCTCGCTGGGCTGAAAACCCGGAAGGGCGACCCAGGCAAAAGTTAGAGCAAGAAAAAGAATGAAGAAAAGAACAAAAAAATGAAATTAAATAAAACAACAACAAAAAAAATGAAAATAAAGAAAATGAAAAGAAAAGATGAAAAAGAAAAAAAGAAGAAGAGGAATGAAAAGAATTGAAAAGAAAAGAAAAACAAAGCTCACAAGGTTGAAAACCCGGAAGGGCGGCCTTGGCAAAAGTTAGAGCGCAAAAGGAGAGGTTAAATACCCGAGTGTACCTTAAACCTGAACTACGTAAGGCTTGATTCCCTTGTTTGGGATACGTAGGCAACTTCATTCTAAAGTCCAGCCACAAACACTTCCAAATCAAGTGTGTCCATGTATTGGTTTTGGTGGTCCTCGCCTTCTCTGTATTCGAGAGTTCGGTTGTGATCGTCACTATGAGAACTGGTTACAGTGCGCTGTGGTGCCATTCAAACAAGGGGCAACTTCCCGTTGCCATATAATGCACTGCGGTGCCGTTCAAACAAGGGGCAATTTTCCGTTGCCATGCAGCTCTCTTCGAGCAAGGGGCAATTTTCCTCCAGATCCAAGGTTGTGCGTCTCAAGAGTAGGTTCCGCGCTTGTTGAGCATTGGTCGTTCGCAAAAATAGTTTTTGAGAATTTTTACTGAGGTTGACTAATTCTCTCGAAAATTATTCCATTTTCCTAAAACTGGACCATTTCTTGGACCCAAAAAGGAAAAATTTTCAGTGATCATAGCCTGACTTGCATGATTTTAAATCAGAAAGTTGAACAAGCATGTTAATCTAACTTTCATGTTGGTTAAAATTGTTTTAAAATCAAAAACAAAAAATGGTCAAAATGATGAACTAGGGGCACAGTTGAGTCAGGTGTTCTGTCTTCTCCCCGTTGTCAACATACTTGCCCAAAAGGGCACTATACTTGCTAGAAAGGGCACTCTACCTGTCGAAAAAGGGCACCACTGAAGCTAACCGCAAAAGGACAGAAAGCTCTCACATCCTCCACGCAATGAGGTATCAAGCCAAGTGTGAAGCACGAACTGGAATGGAGCATGGTATTCCACTCCCTCATCTGGATAGATCTGATCATGTCCAAACTCCCCAGCAGAGCTTCATCAACTGATGTCAGCTGCAGATTTGCTACATACCTAGTTGTAGCACATCCCTTCTGTAGGAGAAACTCATTATTGTGAACAAGAAGAAGAATCTAGCAGAATGCTAGGGGCAAGACCCCGCAACTTTCTATTTATCCATCAACCACCTTGGGGAGGGATAAAAAATGAGAGATTGAAGAATAGAGAGATGTGCGCTGAGAGAAAAAGCGAGAAAAGGGTTTTGAGAAAAAAAAAAAAATAGCCTGAGGGCCGAGTGATGTGAGAATCACAATTGAGGAAAGGGTGGGAAATAATACTCGGAGAAACTGGCTCCTCATGCACTGAGAGGTCTCTCGTCTTTGTAACACGTCTGTATATCGTGTCTTTTGTTTTGTTTGTCTCGATTCTTTCTTTGAGTCGTCCCGAGCATGACTCGATGTGTTTTGGTTGTTTACTTTTTGTTTTCCGTTATTGAGTCGTAGTGCGTTGTGTTCAGTCGTAGGCTTAATATCCGATTGAGAACTCATTTCTCAATTTCAATCAAATTGTTTTGTGCTTAGAGTGCTCTGCCATTCTCCACATTTGTGCAAAACAAGAATTTGTTCTTTCTTAAAACTGCAGGGTTCAACCCAGGTCATGCAAGAACAGTAAAACAAGGACCTATTTGAAGCTATATGGGTTCCAGACTACAAAGCAAAAGAAAAGAGGGAAAACCTAAGCATCTGAGTGTGTTTCACCTTCAGCAAATTCCGTGATTGTACTCCGGATGTACCTCTTCAGGCCTTGTCAGTGCTTCGAAGAAGGAGTGTGCCTCTACTCCAAGCTTAAGCCTGCTTCAAGTCAGAATGGCAATTAAAGCAGCAGCAGATGTTATCTCTTGCCAATATAAACAGGGTGTACCCTTTTCAGGCGGAGTGTGTTACAAACCCCTTCGAGAGGTAAATCGGAGGTCGCATTTGGATTTGGCCTCGTTAAGGCTTGTATTTCCTCATTCGGCATTTTGTTTCAAACGTGCTTTTGAAGTTGCACATTCGTCGCATTGTTATGCACACCATTTCTCGCATTGTTGCGCACTCCATTCGTTGCATTGTTATGCACATCTATCGAGCATTGTTATGCATCGTTACCCCTGCATTGTTATGCACATTATATTTGCATTGTTATGCACCTCTTCACTTGCGTAGTCACGCACATTCTACTTGCATTGTTATGTACAGTTCAATCGCATTGTTATGCACACTCTTTAGTTCCGAAACACCGGGATACGTCCCTACATTTTTCTCTGTTCTTGAAACACCGGGATACGTCCCTACGTTTCTCCTTTTTGAAACACCAGGATACGTCCCTATGTTTCTCATTCCTTTCGAAACACCGGGATACGTCCTTATGTTTCTCTATTCCTTTCGAAACACCGGGATACGACCCTACGTTTCTCCTTTTCGAAACACCGGGATACGTCCTTATGTTTCTCATTCCTTCCGAAACATCGGGATACGTCCCTATGTTTCTCATTCCTTCCGAAACTTCGGGATACGTCCCTATGTTTCTCATTCCTTTTGAAACACCTGGGATACGTCCCTATGTTTCTCCTTCTTTTTTTGAAACACCTGGGATACGTCCCTACGTTTCTCCTTTTCGAAACACCCGGGATACGTCCCTATGTTTCTCCTTCTTTTTTCGAAACACCGGGATACGTCCCTACGTTTCTCTCTTTTTGAAACACCGGGATACGTCCTTATGTTTCTCTCTTCCTTCCGAAACACCGGGATACGTCCCTATGTTTCTCCTTTTTCGAAACACTGGGATACGTCCCTATGTTTCTCATTCCTTTCTGAAACGCCGGGATACGTCCCTATGTTTCTTCTTCATTCCGAAACATTGGGATACGTCCCTATGTTTCTCCTGCATTCTGAAACACCGGGATACGTCCCTGTGTTTCTCCCTTCATTCTGAAACACTGGGATATGTCCCTATGTTTCTCATTCCTTTCTGAAACACCGGGATACGTCCCTATGTTTCTTCTCTTTTTTCGAAACACCGGGATATGTCCCTATGTTTCTCATTCCTTTTTGAAACACCGGGATACGTCCCTATGTTTCTTCTCTTTTTTCGAAACACCGGGATACGTTCCTATGTTTCTCATTCCTTTCCGAAACACCGGGATACGTCCCTATGTTTCTCATTCCTTTCCGAAACACCAGGATACGTCCCTATGTTTCTTCTCCTTTTTGAAACACCGGGATACGTCCCTTTGTTTCTCATTCCTTGCCGAAACACGGGGATACGTCCCCAAGTTTCTTCTCATTTTTTGAAACACCGGGATACGTCTCTATGTTTCTCTCTTCTTTCCGAGACACTGGGATACGTCCCTATGTTTCTTCTCCTTTTCGAAACATCGGGATACATCCCTATGTTTGTCCTCCATTCCAAAACACCGGGATACGTCCCTATGTTTCTCACTCAATCCGAAACAGCGAGATATGTCCTAATGTTTCTCCTTCTTTGGTTACGAGCATTTGGAATACGTTCCAATGCTTATACCTTATCGAAACACCGGGATACGTCCCTATGTTTCTCTCTCTTTCCGGAACACCGGGATACGTCCCTATGTTTCTTCCACCTTTCCGAAACACCGGGATACGTCCCTATGTTTCTTCCACCTTTTTGAAACACAGGGATGCGTCCCTATGTTCCTCCTTCTTTGGTTAAGAGCATTTGGAATACGTTCCAATGCTTATGCCTTTTCGAAACACCGGGATACGTCTCTATGTTTCTTTGCATGATCATAAGTTATGTTCGGCTTCTTGCATTGTCAGTTGCATTTTGCCCCTGCCTTCGGGCGCATATCTTTATCTGTAGCTTGTATGCTTTGTCTAAGTCTTCGGCTTTGTCAAAAATGGGTCGTCTCTGGGCTTTGACACTCACTCCCGTCATTGTTATGACTTTTGAGTTCTGTCAAAGAGGGGCAACTGTAGACACCCCATTTTTGACCGTCCTCAAGACTTGGACGTCATCGTTTGAACACTCGATGATCATCCTTGTTCGTGTTCGTCTTGAGTTCTCGCAGGTCTTGGCTACGCGCCCTACCTCAAGATCTCTCGACTCGACTGTTTTGTGTCTGGTTTTGCACCAAACACTTGTTGTTTTGCTTCTGAGGGTGGGAAGTAGCTTGTAGGCCATCCCCACACCTCACCGGCCATGGCTTGAGGCCACCGACCTTTTTCCTTGCCACCGGCCATTGGTGATGGCCGGTCGGCACTATTGATGGTCGGTCGGCATTGTGTTTGGTCGGCCGGCCACTGTTTTTGATCAATCGGCCACTTTTCCTGGCCGAGACCTTTTCTTGAGGGAGCTTGAACCTTTTAACCCTTTTTAGCTTCTCCAAGAAGCTTGACCCTTTTTAGCTTCTTGAAGAAGCTTGAACCTCTTGACCCCTTTGCCTAGCTTCTCCAAGAAGCTTGGCCCTTTTGATCCAAGCTTCTAAGAGAAGCTTGGCCTTTTTGCTCAAAGCTTCCAAGAGAAGCTTTGCCCCCTTGGTTTCTCTATAAGAAGAGGGCCTCTCCTCCCCTTTAGAGGGTTAGAAAAATCAGATATATATGATATATATATCACTCCCTCTCTATATCTCCCTCTCTCTATATTTGTGTGGGTTAGAGGGTGCAAAAGGGTCTTGTTCTTGGCCTATTGCACACCACTTCATAGCCACACACTTCCATCATCACTTAGAGGTTCTTGGAGCTTGTTTTCAGAGGTTGAGGGTAGCATTTTTGGGTCTAAAGGCTGCTGGTTCTTGCTGGTCTTCAAAGGTAACCCCTTTTCCCTCTTTATTATCCATTTTTGCACACCCTTTTAGCCTGTCTTGCTTGCAGATTTGGGCTTTAGGTATAACATAAAAAGGTTCTGTTTTTTTGTGTTTAAGATACTTCATTAAGACCACTTTTGTGTTTGGGGTCGTTTAACCCCTCTTCGGCCTTGTTTGGCCCCATTTTTGTGTGATTTTGGTGAGCTCCGGGACCACCTTGTTTGGGCCTCCTCACCACTGAAATCTTGTGGGATTTCAGTGGTGAGGATGGTGGTTTGAGGTCCTAAGAAGGAGAGGGGTGACCCTCTCCCTTGTTGCCTTGTTTGTTGCCCTTTTTGGCCTTCCAAATGGGCTCCTATTTGCATGCTTCCAAGCCTTGTTTCAAGCATTTTTCAGTGGGTTTTAGGACCCCCATAAGCCATTTCCAGAGTTGGTTTGGTCTTGTTGAATTTCCTTATTGCATGTGTAGAGTAACCCTCTTGTTGGCCTTTCAAAGGAACACCCCATTCTAGCATGTGTGGACCTTGTTTCCATGGGTTTTTGGGGATTATTTGAGATACCATGTAACTGTTTTGGGCTGGTTTGGTGACCTCTCTTGTGCTTCATATACATGTGGTGTAAACCATGTTTACTAGCCTATGTTGCATGTTGTTTTGGCCCTTCATGTTAGCACTTTCTGGCCATGCCTTGAACTGATTTCATGCATGTTTTGGACTGCCTTAGCATTTTCATCCGTCATGGTCGAATAATGCTTGTTATGCATGCTTGTAGTGCAATGCCCATGCCTAGCTTTGAGTTTTGAAGCTTCTTGCATGCTTAAATGGTTAGTGTTTTCATGTTTTGGGGTCATTTTGGAGTCATTTGGTATGCCATTTCAGATCTGGAACATGCACCATTGTATGCCATATTTCCTCCTTGCCATGCTTTGGTAGAGTTGCATTTTTGTGCCTTAAGCTTGGTTAATGCATTGTGCATGCATTCCATGTATTTTGTTGCCTCACTTGCATCATTGTGGCCACTGTTTTGGACCTAGTAGAGAGCTGTCCAAATTAGTTTAAGACCATCCCTTTGGCATGTTGTTGCATGCTATACATGTTTGTATGTTTAGGTACTTAGTCTATTAACATGTTGTATGTTTAAGTGCCATTGCATTTGGCATGCTTCTTGTGTTGAGTTGCTTTGCATATTTACATGTGTTATGCCTTTCATGCTGTTGCATGTGTGTCATTAACATTGATGTTATATGCCTTGCATGCTTACTTGTTTAGTTCATGGCCCATTGCACATGGTTTTGTTGTTTGCATGATCATGTTGCACACTTAGCTCACATGCCTAGGTTGCATTACATTGGCATGCATACTTTGCCTCTTGAATTGAGTATGATAGAGGTTGAGTTCATTGTTTGTTTATGTGCATTTCATTCCACATTGAAATTGCACACTTTGGTTCTTTGGGCCATCACGCATTGAAATGCTCGATTGGTGGTCCGAGAATCAAGTACCATGCTCCTTTGAGCCATAGACATGATAAGGAGTGTGGTTGGTGCAAACATTGCTTGAAATGCATTGCCATGCTATGTTTTGCCCTCTGCTGCTGTCAAAACAGATTCTGCAGGAAGATTTGGCCGACCGGCCATATGCAGTGCCGACCGGCCATCCATCCATGGCTGATATCTCAATCAGAGGCCGATGGTCATTCTCCATGGCCGGTGGCAAATCCCCTTAGCCGGTGATGTTCCGAAGCATTCAGAGAAGCAACCCTGGGACTTGTGCAGTCTTCAAAGGAGGATAACAGTCAAAGTGGAGGCAACTTGTGCATGGCTATGACTTTCCGAGCGGAACCGCGTATACATTGCATGGGGCCCTTTTCCCAAGGCTGTTTACTGCTTTCCATAGTTTAGTTAATTTGTTAATTAATTAAGTGGTCTGTAATAATTAATTTGTATATTCTTTTGGTACCTCCAAGCGAGGGCGAATTTGTAATAAGTGTGGGTGCGTGTGTGCATGTCTTCCAACCCCCACTTCTTTCTCCGTTTTACTTATCTGCTTTTGATGGTAGACTAGGGCATATTTAAATTAGCATACCTTATGCTATGCATGCGTGCATTCATACATTTGTCTTGCATGCACCGGGCTCGGCGCATCATTCTAACTGCATTTGTATTTCAATTCCAAATTGAATACGTGTTAGTTGTAGCATTTCACATGTCATTATAGATTAGCCAAGCCTATCTTAGTTGCATTTTGTATGTGTTGCATTAGCCATCTTAACATGAACTAGGATCATGCATATGATTACTAACTAGTTTTTGTTTTGGCTCGGAGTACTCGGTAAGCACTTATGCTTTAGCATACCGCATGCGTGTGAGTGTTGCCATAACAGCATGATTACCATGAGGCTAGCTGCTTACGTGATATAACTGCTTGAATGCCTGTGGGTGAAGGTTGGATTGTCTGAGTTGGAATAGCTCATTGAAATCCGTGTTTTGGCCTACTTGCGAGTAGCAAATTCCAAAACATTTTTCAAAACAAACGGATATGCAATGCTTATTTCCAATTTAGGCGATTTGGTCTATACTTGTTTGCTGGGCGCATAACATAGTAATTCTAGGCTAATAAATGGAATAAGAACACATAACGTTTTCAAAATCGGATATCATGGTTAGTAGAGGCCGATCTTCGGATCGGGCGAGAGGGGGGTGCTCATAGCTGACCTTCCCCAATCGTACCCTAGCTCCCGTGCCGAGGCAACTTTGGTGATGATGGACACGTGGCCTTTGGCACCGAGTCAGGGTTTCCTAAATTCCCCCTTAAAAAATATTTAGGTGGCGACTCTGTATCTGCAAAGCAGTCCATGTTTGGCACTTCTTTCAAAAATCTGTTTCTCAAAACGATTTGCCGGATTTGGACTCTTTGGTTCAGATTAAGAACCATGACAATTTGAGGGTCCAAACTGTAGTGAACCCCAAATGAACCGGGGGGACTCATCCTCCCGGGGCGTTCGAGGACGTCTACAGTTTCTGGCGACTCTGCTGGGGACTTTAGAGAACTTGACTCGAACTCGTGATATCCTGTTTTGATTTTGCTTATGTGTTTCTTTGCATTGCATGTGCATTGGTGCGCCTAGGACACCGTGTTGGCCATCTGCCATTCCTGAACGGTTCGCCGGAGGCTTGACTTTGTCAAAGCATGCCATAAGGCTGACCGGTTATGGGCTCTGACAGTATGGGAACACAAACCCCGGTTTTACCGGGGCACCCTTTTCGACCATTCGACCTAGTGCATGTCGAAATCCATAGTGACTATTCCAAACTAGGACAGGTTGCTTACCCGATGTTAGGTTGTTTGAAAACCACTGCGTGCGTAGTGAAACCCTAGCTCCTGACAAAATAGGCCAGGGAAACCCTACCCCAACATAGGGGTGTCTTGGCTTTCATTTGTTTGCTATGTGCTTTTAGAGTGTATCTCTACAGGGAATGCGCATAACAGTTTGCAAGTCTGAGTAACAGGCCTGTGGGCATCACTATCAGTATTTGGGGAATGAGTTTTACCTGAGGGTATCAGTTTACAGGCAGAATTTTGGGCAGAATTCAGTAGAGGGCACAGTCATCCTAGTGCTCATATCTGTTTTGGTGAAATCAGGCTGAGGTGCTGTCTGTTTTCTCTTTTGCAAGGTAGTCCTGGAACCATAGCTTCAAAAGGCTCCGATATCCCCCGAGGTTCATCGGATTTGTGCTGACAGACTTTGTCAAGTCAGAGATTTAGTTCAAGGGCAATCAGTGCTCCTTTGCCAGAGGCAGGGTAAAAAGGCCAGTCAGGCACAGATAATCAGTCTTCGGATCAGCAGTCATTATCCATCTCACATGTGCGTAGTTGGGTTGAGATATCTGTTTTTACCTCAGGGGGTATACCGGTTGCTCAGTTAGATTAGAATAATATGTCGAGTCTGGAAGAGATGGTGCGCCAACTCCAGGATAGTATGAAAGCCATGCAGCAAGACACTGTTCGTCAAGCAGAATTCGCCAAGCAACAGGCTGTGGTCATAGCCCAACAGGCAGAGACAATTGTCAGGTTAGAGCAGCAAACTGGAGTATCTACTTCACACCAGGCTCCTCCCCCACCAAGAGTTCCAACACTCGGGGAGACAACTAATGTCCAGGAAGATACGGACATTCCGACAGGGCCAGCTCCACCCCCGGTTCTACCCCAGCTATCTAAAACACCCACCAACCTACCAGACCCCCCCTTTGATATCGAGACAGACCCCACAGCATTGAAAGTGAGCAAGCTTGAGAAATTGTTCAAGAAGTCTCAGGGGGCCCACTCCATTCCTGACATTGAAGATAGGTATACAGACTCGGCTGTGACGCTGCCGGACAAATTTAAGATGCCGCACACCGACCGCTTTGATGGATCTGGGGATCTCATGGTACATTTGCGGCTGTTTTCGGACGTACTAAGGCCGATGGGCCTCACCAGATTACAGAAGCTATCATTGTTTGGCCGGACCCTGTCTGGGATAGCCGCAATCTGGTATGCAAAATTAGAGAACTCTGTGAAACAGAATTGGGTAGAGATGGCTGAGGCCTTTAGTGATCAATACTCCTACAACGCACAGATTGAGGTCACAACTCGTGATCTTGAAGTCACCCGCCAAGAGCCAAAGGAGAGCTTCTCAGAATTCGTGGCCCGCTGGAGGGCCAAGGCCTCAATGATGACCATTAGGCCAACGGATAAGGATCAAATACGGATGGTTGTGCGCAACCTCCAACCCAAACTGATGCAGAAAATGATCGTGCTCCCCATTCCTACCATTTCAGATTTGCATGAGATGAGAGTACAGATCGAGGACGCTATGAAGCAGGGCCTCATTGACCAGGAAAAGGAGCAGCCTAGGAGGGCGTTTTCCCGCAGTTCAAATGCGACCACCGGTGGTGACGCAACTGCTAGGACCTCAGACATGGGCATGGTCGCCACCACCACACCAAGAGCAGCCACCCCCTTTGTTGGTGCATCCACTTCAAACCCCCGAACTTCGGACTATCTACCCCGAGGCAAGAGGGTTTTCACCCCACTCTTTATGCCTTTGTCTAAAGCTCTAGGGGTCCTACTCAGGAAAGGACATCTAAAACCGTTGGAACAACGGCCTCTACCCGATCCTCTCCCTCCAAAGCATGACCCGACTAAATACTGTGCTTTTCATCAACAAACGGGTCATGACACCAACAGTTGCGTCCGTGTCCGCCACGAGATACAAAAATTGATTGACAACAAGGTCATCCCCGCACCAGGTCCTGCAAAGTCTATCGGCACTTGATCGGCGAACTTGTGGGGGATAATGTGATGTGATCGAGGGATAAACCCCCTGCGGGCGGCGCTCAGTTTACTCCGGATGTGGCGTATGGCACGCATTGTTTTGAGCATTTTGCGAATGCTAGTTTTCGTTCTTTCTGACTTGGGTATTGGGCCAGTCTTGTCATTTTGTATTGAGTCAGTCGGTTCTGTCTTGTTGTGTCGAGTCAGCCCTGTTTTGTTAGAGTCAGGTGATTTTGGGGGTGTTACCTCGGACATCACTTGCTTGTTTTGTGTTTGTCTTTTTGCTTTCTTTTGAGTCTGTTTCTGCCGTGGAGCCAGTTGCAACCGAGAAATCTGAATGAAACAGCAGTGGCTGTCATGTTTTGTACTTACTGCCGCTTTGAGCCAGTTGGGCCAACAGATCTGAATGGAACAATAGTGAATTTCACACTCTTGTGTTTGCTTCTGCCATGTGCCAGTTGTGCCAGAAATTCTAAATGAGATGGCAGTATTTGACTAGAAGCTATGTCTTTTCTGTGCCTTGAATTCATTGAATCGACCAAATGAGAGAAAGAGAGGCATGCTAAGCCCTTAATGATCAAGATCGTGCATGTTAATGTGAGTACTGAGAAGGATCCTGACTTGATCCAGATTGGTTCCACATTGTCTTCAGCGCGAGCGATTTGTCGCTTTCTTAAAAGATTTCAAAAACTGTTTTGCGTGATCTTGCGAAGACCGGTGTGGAATCACTCCTGAGATTGTGCAGCCTAGGATCGCTCTCAGCCTCAAGACTCGACCCCTCATTGTCAAACCTTGGACTTAAGTTCAGAAATGTTAAATGGTCAACTACAACGTGAGGCCTGTGTGGCCAGATTCAAAGCAGCCCTCGAACAAGAGGCAAGAAAGTCAGATCAAGAAGATCAGATGTCATCAAAAGAAGCTTGCAAAGCTAGATCAGAAGCACCCCTCGAACTAGGGGCAAAGGATTTCAAATGTGCTCGAGGAGCCGAAGGTGGATCATTCCACAAATCAAAGAAGGTCGGCAAGAAAGCCAAATCCCAGAAGGGAGCAAAGAAGACAGTTTCTGCTGAAGAACAACTGAGTTCCTATCCGCAACACTAAGGGCAAATTCAACCCCCTATTGGATGGACTCCTGCATCGTCAGCGAACAACAACCATTCTCCTGAATTCAGATGACTTCGGGATCTCAAAACCATTTGACATGGACAAAGCTACACTTTTACCCTTGAGAGGCTCGCTGGGCCGAAAACCCGGAAGGGCGACCCAGGCAAAAGTTAGAGCAAGAAAAAGAATGAAGAAAAGAACAAAAAAAAAAAAAACAATAAACAAAAAAATGAAAATAAAGAAAATGAAAAGAAAAGATGAAAAAGAAAAAAAGAAGAAGAGGAATGAAAAGAATTGAAAAGAAAAGAAAAACAAAGCTCTTAAGGTTGAAAACCCGGAAGGGCGGCCTTGGCAAAAGTTAGAGCACAAAAGGAGAGGTTAAACACCCGAGTGTACCTTAAACCTGAACTACGTAAGGCTTGATTCCCATGTTTGGGATACGTAGGCAACTTCATTTTGAAGTCCGGCCACAAACACTTCCAAATCAAGTGTGTCCAGGTATTGGTTTTGGTGGTCATCGCCTTCTCTGTATCCGAGAGTTCGATTGTGATCGTCACTATGAGAACTGGTTACAGTGCGCTGTGGTGCCATTCAAACAAGGGGCAACTTCCCGTTGCCATATAATGCACTGCGGTGCCGTTCAAACAAGGGGCAATTTTCCGTTGCCATGCAGCTCTCTTCGAGCAAGGGGCAATTTTCCTCTTGATCCAAGGTTGTGCGTCTCAAGAGTAGGTTCCGCGCTTGTTGAGCATTGGTCGTTCGCAAAAATAGTTTTTGAGAATTTTTACTGAGGTTGACTAATTCTCTCGAAAATTATTCTATTTTCCTAAAACTGGACCATTTCTTGGACCCAAAAACGGAAAATTTTCAGTGCACATAGCCTGACTTGCATGATTTTAAATCAGAAAGTTGAACAAGCATGTTAATCTAACTTTCATGTTGGTCAAAATTGTTTTAAAACCAAAAACAAAAAATGGTCAAAATGATGAACTAGGGGCACAGTTGAGTCAGGTGTTCTGTCTTCTCCCCGTTGTCAACATACTTGCCCAAAAGGGCACTATACTTGCTAGAAAGGGCACTCTACCTGTTGGAAAAGGGCACCACAGAAGCTGACTGCAAAAGGGCAGAAAGCTCTCACATCCTCCACGCAATGAGGTATCAAGCCAAGTGCGAAGCACGAACTGGAATGGAGCATGGTATTCCACTCCCTCATCTGGACGGATCTGATCATGTCCAAACTCCCCAGCAGAGCATCGTCAACTGATGTTAGCTGCAGATTTGCTACATACCCAGTTGTAGGACAGCCCCTCTGTGGGAGAAACTCACTGTTGTGAACAAGAAGAAGAATCTAGCAGAATGCTAGGGGCAAGACCCCACAACTTTCTATTTATCCATCAACCAGCCAGGGGAGGGATAAAAAATGAGAGATTGAAGAATAGAGAGATGTGCGCTGAGAGAAAAAGCGAGAAAACGGTTTTGAGAAAAAAAAAAATAGCCTGAGGGCCGAGTGATGTGAGAATCACAATTGAGGAAAGGGTGGGAAATAATACTCGGAGAAACTGGCTCCTCATGCACTGAGAGGTCTCTCGTCTCAGTTGTCTTGCATGCACCGGGCTCGGCGCATCATTCTAACTGCATTTGTATTTCAATTCCAAATTGAATACGTGTTAGTTGTAGCATTTCACATGTCATTGTAGATTAGCCGAGCCTATCTTAGTTGCATTTTGCATGTGTTGCATTAGCCATCTTAACATGAACTAGGATCATGCATATGATTACTAACTAGTTTTTGTTTTGGCTCGGAGTACTCGGTAAGCATTTATGCTTTAGCATACCGCATGCGTGTGAGTGTTGCCATAACAGCATGATTACCATGAGGCTAGCTGCTTACGTGATATAACTGCTTGAATGCCTGTGGGTGAAGGTTGGATTGTCTGAGTTGGAATAGCTCATTGAAATCCGTGTTTTAGCCTACTTGGGAGTAGCAAATTCCAAAACATTTTTCAAAACAAACAGATTTGCAATGCTTATTTCCAATTTAGGCGATTTGGTCTATACGTGTTTGCTGCACGCATAACATAGTAATTCTAGGCTAATAAATGGAATAAGAACACATAACGTTTTCAAAATCGGATATCATGGTTAGTAGAGGCCGATCTTCGGATCGGGCGAGAGGGGGTGCTCATAGCTGACCTTCCCCAATCGTACCCTAGCTCCCGAGCCGAGGCAACTTTGGTGATGACGGACACGTGGCCTTTGGCACCGAGTCAGGGTTTCCTAAATTCCCCCTTAAAAAATATTTTGGTGGCGACTCTGTATCTGGCAAAGCAGTCCATGTTTGGCACTTCTTTCAAAAATCTATTTCTCAAAACGATTTGCCGGATTTGGACTCTTTGGTTCAGATTAAGAACCGTGACAATTTGAGGCTCCGAACTGTAGTGAACCCCAAATGAACGGGGGGAACTCATCCTCCCGGGGCGTTCGGGGACGTCTATAGTGGGCACAAAGTTTGCCGGTCTGAGGCCGATGGCATAAGCTGTGCGGGAAGAATAGACATTGAAGTCTGAACTGGTGTCTATCAACACCACCGGTACCCATTTTTCCCTACACTCAATAGATATGTACAAGGGTTTGTTGTGAGCTGAGCCTTCTAGTGGTAATTCTTTGTTAGAAAAGGTTACGGTTGGCCTGGCGCCACCTGGGAAGACCAATCCCACAAGTTGTTGAGGGGTAGTGTTAATGGACGATTTAGCTTTGTCTATTGCTGACAGTACTGCATGTCGATGTACCTGGGAGGCTATGAGAAGACCCCAAATTGAGATGTCAGCTTGGATTTTCTTAAGCTAATTCAACATTGCCTCTTCCTCCTGCTGCTTCTCTTTCTGTCTCTCAACCTCTCTGTCTTTCCCAGATGCCTTAGCTTGATCTAAGTGTGGTGGCTTAAAATACCGCCCACTTCTTGTCATATGATCTATTTCTTCTACGTACCACGTGTTGTTTGGAAGGCACTCACCCCAGTCTTCGTCGGTGTGGGCCAAATGTAGATTGTCATCATCCCACTATACACCTTCGACAACTGACAAATAGTTGTTCGGCTCCGTTTGGATCACTTTCACATCACAGGTATCCCCCACAGGGTGTTGGGCCAGTATTGCTTTATGGTTGTCTTCAACCCTCTCTTGTGCAAACTACTTTAGCGTAGCTTCCTGTTCTGTGTCTGCAGTGCTCAAAACACTCAGTTCCTGAGCTGAATTTTCCACACTGGTGTTCTCTGGCAGTTTTCCCTTTTCATCAGCCCTTCCGGCCACTATAGCAATTCTTGCTTCCTTTTTCTCCGGTTTCATTTCAGTTCCATCCTCCTCATCTGGCTTATCACTTAGCCACCTAGAGTTCTCGGTTGATCCATTCAAATCGAACCAGCCAATCGGCACATCCCCTTAATCTTGTTCGTTAAAGAATTGCAGGTTGTCTAGATCCTCCTTGAGTTTCACCAAATCATCCAATCCTTGGCTCGAGTCATCCTTCCTAACCACATTAACCTCCACTACAGTTGGCAACACCAATTCTGGCTTGACTTAAGCAATCGGCACAATGTAGCAGCTCGGATCGTACTTCCCTTTAGAAAAATCCTTAGAGCTCTCCGACAATGGATTCGTACCATCCTCTAAGGCCAACCTCTCTTCAACTGCAACTGTCACCATCATAGGCTTAGGTTTGAAGTGCAGACATGTCCATCATGCACAAATCTATGCTTCCAGGAATGAACATCGTCGTTCTTGGTAGGTACGAAGGGGTAATATATACGCTGGGGTCGTAGGGAATTGCTAGTGAGGGAACTTGATTGTGGGCCGAAAGAGTATTTGTAGTTACATTTGGTTTCTGGAGTGGTGCGATCACCTTGTTGTCAATGAGGTCTTGAATCTCATGACGCAGTTGGAAGCATCGGTTGGTATCGTGACCATGCTGCTGGTGAAACGCGCAGTACTTCACTGGGTTGTGGTTAGGTGGAAGAGGATCAGGTAGTGCGCGAGGCTGTAATGGTTTGAGGTGTCCTTTTTTGACCAACACCTTCATGGATTGAGATACGGTCATGTAGAGTTAGGTGAAGGTCCTCTGGGATCAGGCAGGGTTGACTGAAGTTTATGGAGCTATGTTGGCGAAGGGATTGGCAGTCTTGGTTGTGGTGGTGATGGCGCTCACATCTACCGGCCTCGCAGTTATGTTACCACTGGTGCTAGCGTTGGAATTGTGCATGAAAGGTCTTTTTGCCTACTCTTTCTCATTAGTAATCAGCCCTTGTTTCATGGCATCTTAGATCTGAACCCCCAACTCATGGAGCTGGGTGAATGTGAACAGAGGTAGGATGATCATTTTCTGCAACAACTTACCATGCAGATTGCGAACTACCATCCTTATCTAATCTTTCTTGGAAGGCCTTGTGGTCATCATTGAAGTTTTAGCCCCCACCTAGTCACAAATTCTGAGAAACCCTCCTTCGGCTTTTGGCGCGTTGCCTTAAGATCACGAGTTATGACCCCGATTTGTGTATTGTACGAGTATTGAGCAATAAAGGCCTCAGCCATTTCCTCTTAATTTTGCTTAACAGAATCATCCAACTTCGCATACCATATAGCGGTTATTCCTGACATGGTCCAGCCAAAGAGAGACAGTTTCTGTAATCTGGTTAGGCCCATCAACCATAAGATTTCTAAAAACAGCCGTAGATAAACCATGCAATCTCCGGAGCCATCGAATTAATCAATGTGCGGCATGTTGAACCGATCTAGCAATATCACTGTAGAGTCGGTATACCCATCTTCTATGTTGGGGATAGAATTATCACCTTGTGCTCTCTCAAATAGCTTCTCCAGCTTGTTGACCTTAAGCATAGTTGGGTAAATGGAGCTTTAGTTTGATACACAGGTGCTTTGGAGGCTTGTGGTGGGATTGGTTCTGCTAGATTGCCCTGATTCTCTTGGACATTAGCAGAATGGGCAGTGGCTCTGGATGCTGGAATACCCGTGGGAGGTGCATGGGATGCAGAGGTCGCGGTCGGCTACGACTATTGTTGCTATAGCCTGTTTATTACCTCATCCCGACAGACTGTGACCTCGGCCTAACGAGCAGCATCTTGCTGTAGGGTTTCAATTGTTTGCTGAAGATGATGGATCAATTCCTCCATACTGATTGGGGGATACTGTGTCATCGGAATATGTGAGTGATCTCGTCTTGGACTAGATGTAAAAGACTGTCCCTGGGCCTGACTGGATGCAGGTGTATTGAGGGGTGACTGCTGTAAAAATTGGACCGGTGAACTCTGCCTAACTCTCCTTCATCTCGTAACCGGTGGGAGTGAAGTAAACACGGGATGTCCCCTAACAAGATCTCCAGCTTTGCAAAGCCTTCGGACTCGGGTCCAGAGTACTTGGGAGATATTCGAATTTTCTGAAGTTATGGTGTTATACTACCTAGCAAAAGAAATAAAGCAAAAAGAAAGCAGTAATCAGAAAGCACACAAGACCTCAACTAATGATGTTACCAACAAAGATGTAATCAAAGCTGTAGGACTGCACTCTAAACTGAATTCTGCCCCCAAAACGGATAACAAACTTGCAACTGATACGCACATTCGTGTACAGTTTCACTATAAAGCACATACCAGTTAAGCGAGAGGCAAAAGACCCCTATGAGAGGGTAAGGTTACCCTATCCTAGTTTTGTCAGGAACTAGGGTTCGCTATTCAAACAAAGCGGTTTCATACAATCTTGTATTTGAGTGAGCATCCTGTCCTACTTTGGAACAGTTTCTATGGCTTTTCGATATGCAACTAGGTCGAATGGTCAAAAGGGTATATCAGCAAGACTACCTAATATACCTCTCACACCTAACACCAAGAAGTGAAAGAACGATCAAACAGTACACCGGTAGTCCAGATCCAAGGGTTGTGTTCCCATCATGGTAGAGCCCGTGACCGGTCAGATTTTTGGCAAGTTTTTTAGGCAAGCCTCTAGCAAATCGTCCAGGAATAGCAGATGCCAAACACAGTGACTTAAGCGCACCAATGCAAATGCAATGCAAAGAAACATATAAGTGTAGATAAAATTTCATAAAATTTCATATCAAGTTCTCTAAGTCCCCAGCAGAGTCACCAGAAGCTATAGCTCGACTTTTTCGCCCCCTCTTTCGAAAGTCGAATAAGCCCTATAGTATCGGACTCCCGCGGTTTTGAATCTGATCTCACAAGTGCAATGTGAAATAGATAATCACCAAAGAGTTCCAATCTGACAAATCTTTTGGAAAATCGATTTTGAATCAAATTGTCAAAAATGGACTGCTGTGCAGATACAGAGTCGCCACCTAAATATTTCTTTGGAAAAATTTAAGAAACCCATGACTCATGCCAAAGGCCACGTGTTTGTCATCACCAAGATTGTCACGGCTCAAGAACTTAGGTACGAGAGGGAAATGTCATGAATTGAGCACCTCCGCTCGCCCGATCAAAAATCGACCTCTACTAATCATGATATGAATCTTATCTACATTATATGCTTTTGTTTCGATTCATTAGGCTAGCATTACTATGTGATGCTCACACACACAAGTATAGACTTACTTGCAAGAATTGGAACATTTTGATTCATGTTTGTTTGCAAATTTGTTTCGAAATATGTACCACTTGAAAAAGTGATCGCATATGACATTACTCAAATTATTCCAATTCAAGCAATTAACCTTTATCCACAAGAATTCAAGCAATTATAGCACTTAAGCAATTAGTCTCAGGGCAAGCATGCTAAACATGGCAACAATCACACACATGCGATATGCTAAAACGAGTAAAGGCTCACCTAGTACTCTTAGCCAAAAAAGAGAAATGAGTTAGAAAAATGCATGATCCTAACTATGCGATATGACTAATGCAACACATGCGATATGCAATTAATTGGCTCGGCTACTAATATGGCATATGAAACAATTTGATAACATGCGGTCTAAACACGTATTCAAAGAAGTGTTTAAACGAACGATGCATTGTTAGAATGATGAACCAAGGCTCAGTGCATGCAAGACAAATGAATGCAACACATGAAGTATGCTAAACAAAATATGATGCTTTAAACTATCCATCGTAAGCTAGTAAATAAAAGGGAGAAAGATGTGGGGTTGGAAGACATACACGTTATTACAATATTACGCCCTCACACAGGAGGGTTCGAATGAACTAACTTCCCAACTAATTAAAGCTAAGCTAATTTAAGACAACAAAAGAATAATTTACCTAAAACTACTTAACTAATTATTACAAACCGAATGAACTAATTAATTAACTAATCTACCTAATTAAATAATTACAATACGAGAAGAATTAGCTATTCTACCTAATTAAGTACAAAGCCACTAGTTTAATCACAACACTAATATATACAACATGGATCTCGAGGATTGATGGATGGCTCATGCATGAATGCAGTTTCCACCCGAAAAAGGAACTGTTTCTGTTGCTGAATGTCTCTGTTTCATAGTAGAACACTTGTATTGATTTCTACCTCAAGACCAACTCTGTTCTGCCTCAAAAGAACACTACTTGATTTTTGCACTGGTGGCCGGCAGAGGGCCTGCCATCCACTGATGATGGCCTGCCGACCACAAAAGTGGCCTTCCGACCACTGGTGACTGGGTTTTCCTGTTGCAACAGAGAGCAAATAGAGCAAATATAGTGTATTCTCAAGGTTTTGTTTGCTCAATTTACCCCTCCTTATCATTTGAATAGCTTAAAGGAGTAGTAAAACTTGATTCACAAACCATTAATCTATGCAATTTCATTGCATGATGGCCTATGAACCAAAGTGTGCAAGTTCAATAAATGCAACAAAACAAGACTCTCAAAACCACCTTCCTACCATGAAAGATCAAGGGAAGTAGTTGACAATGAATCTTGAACCGTTTCATCACTAATGAGTATGAAACGTCTCAAGATTCAAGGGTTCAATTAACGTCCGATTGAACCCAAACAAGCTATTATCTTGCTCCTTTTTAGCCTTAATTTTATTACTTCTTTTTAGATTACATTCTTTAGTCAATTGAGTCCAAAGGTGAATTTAAGTCCTTTAATGGAAAGAGGGCTCAAACCAAGTGTTGCTTTGGGCGTGAAAGAGACATCATACCATTGGTAATGAACCCCGAAAGGGATTAAACCATTAAGCATGACATCTCAATCTCGTGCTTAAACAAACAAGTAGTTTGAAACCACTTTCAAAGAAAAATAAAAGCGACGAAAGGAGGGAGGTTGCAGAGGTGATTAAGAGTGATCACAAGTATGGAAAGCCATTAATAAATACTATCAACTCAAATAAGATGATCTCTAAGGCCTTAAACACGCAACTCCCAAGGACAATTACACTACAAGCACGCAAAACAAAGGTCAAATGCAACAAACACTTAGAAATTAAGAGTCCTAAAACATACTGGAATTAAGACGAAAATAGCTAGAATAATAAGCTAAAACATAGAACATGCTAGGTTAGTAAGCAAAACACAAGGAGGGGAGGCTAACCCCTTCAATTTTGGACTTCAAACCATTATTTTAGCCACTGAAATAACTTTGAAAATCAGTGCTTAAAAGCTCAAAAAAAGATAGTTTAAAGGTGGGAAACACAAGGGTAAAGGCCTTTGAAAGCAAGGTATAAGGAAGGGTGAACCATCCTTCAACCTTTATTGGATTTAAAACCCAAGTTTCAACCCAAAAATACAGAGTTTTTACAGCCTAAAAATAGTTGGAAAATAGTAAGAAAAAGTGTAAATACAACAAGCAAAGAGGCAAAGCTTTATACCTCTTGAAGATGAGATCACTTCCAAGCAATAAAACATGGCAAACACACCCTCAAGAGCTCTAAGGAGGCTCAAAGATACCTCAGCTCGAAGATGGAGAGGTTTGGTTAAGAGTGTATAGGAAAAGGTGAAGAGTGTACAGGCAAAGGTTAAGAAATTTGCAAGAGAGAGAAAGAGAGAGAGGAAATATTTTGCTCTAAAATTTTTCTAACCCTAAAGCAAGAGGGGAGGCCCTTTATATATAGAAACATGAATCTCCCTGAAAAACATCTAGCCATACACGTGGGAGCATATGCAAGTATCTATGCAAACAGATGGCACATCAGTCACAAAATATCTGCAAAATACACTGGTGGCCAGCAACTAGAAGTGATGGTCGGCAGCCCATAGAAGTGGCCGACAGGCCACCAGAGGTTGCAGGCTTGAAAATCCAAGGTTTTGGTCCGAAACAAGGCAATAGGGGTATAGGGTTTAAAAGGTTTCAAAGCTGCGACATTCCGTTGAGGACTTCGAACACTTGACAAGCATATATACTCATCATTGGGTGTGCAAGTGATGACGTCCAAATCGTAAGGGCCGTCAAAAATAGGGTGTCTACACAGACAAATGGACTAAAGAATGGAAATGACTAAGAGAATTAGTTTGAAAGCAATCAAAACACATAAAGAAAATAAGTCATCTTGCTTGGGCTTGGCCAGACGTTATGCCAAATTTATCGAGTTAAGAGTGGTCATATGCTAATTCATGGCGTTTTGATGATCCTTGAAGTGTCTCTACTTCCTTTTTTTGAGTCCATTCCATGATAAAGATGGAGGAGTGGTCATATTCATTGCATTCATTGATTTTTGTCCAAAATTGTATATGAAATCATCAAGCAATCAACTTGCTCATTGATGGTTTTGGAAACAATTCTAACCTTCTCTTGAGGCTTTCCCATGACAGAGAAGAAAGGAAAGGACAAACAAAGCTTGAACAACTCTGTTTGCACTGTTTTCACTTCAGAACACAAAATAGAGTTTTGCACAAAATTGAGGCACGACCGGCCTTCTTTAGGCCCAGCTGGGCTTCATTAAGGGCCGGCCAGTCCTCAATGTTTGATCAGTAGTGTATTTTTGTAGAAAACAGAGGGTAGTGGCTGAGGTGAAACAGAGCAAGCCTGGGGCTGATAGAGCTGTTCTTGAACATTGTGCATGTGCATGCATGCAATCCTTGCTCATCCTCGCTTACATCATGATCGTCGTTGTAATTAATTTAATATTGTTTATTGTAATTAGTCTCATCAATTATTAATGTTGTAATAATTAACCTTGTTCATTTCTAATTGTCATAGTTAATTAGATTAAATAGCTAGTTTATTTATCGTGGTTACCCTTGTTGTAATAACATAGTTAGCAATTAGCCTCGCTTATCTAATTCATTCATTTTTGTAATAATTAGTTTAATTCGGATTTTTGGACTTTGATTCGCACCCTCTTGCATAAGGGCAATGTTGTAATAAGTTGTATGTCTTCCAACCCCACGTCTTTCTCCTTTTTACTTACTTGCTTCTGATGGTTAGTATAGGACATAACGTTTTTTTAGCATTCTTATGTTTTGCATCTATTTGTTTTGCATGTATCTAAGGCTCGGCTCATCATCCTAACAAAATATTAAATGGTTCAAATTCATTAGTTGAATATGTGCCCTCTCGCATGTCTTGAATGAAATCATATGCCATGCTCATAGCCGAGCCTATATGTAGACACCCCATTTTTGACCGTCCTCAAGACTTAGACGTCATCATTTGTGCCCTCGATGATTGTGCTTGTTTGTGTTCTGTGGGGGCCGAATACATGGAAAAATCAGATGGTACGTACCATTGGAAGACTGATATTAATCGGCTATATCCTATGAGAGTGGGGAGCCGAATATAATATATGTGCTGAATAAGTGTAAGTCCTTAGGGCCGAATAAAAGAAAGGACAATGATTAAAAAGTAGGCCCTGGCCCCAAGGATCAAAAAGAATAGGTATAAATACAGGAGCAACAGTTATAGAAAGGTATGTAAGAATCACTTCACAAAACTTAGTAAAGAAGCTACCCCGAGTGTCTGAACTAACTTGTTCGTCGGAGTGCTAATTCCGACACCCCCGACCGGAGTGTTTGTATCTTTTCAGGTGGCTAGCTGAGGATCACTAGCGTCTCCCAGGATCCGAAGAGTATTTCCAAACCACTTCTCCACAATTGGCACCGTCTGTGGGAATACTCAAATACATCCATGGCAGGCGTGACTGAAGATCCTCCGGTAGCCATTGACGAGACCGCACAGGGTCACTCCAGCAAATATGCTCGGAAAAGAAACCATCGCTGCACGACGCGCCTTGAACTTCAACTCACCAACGACCTCAGCGCAAGAGACAATGCAGGCGATCATCGAACAAGCAAAGTAGAATGAACAAAGGCTGGAGAACATGATCGTTGAAAATGAACGTCTCCATCAAGATTTGGCCCTCGAAGTCGCAAAATCGAGAGAAGCCATGCACCAAGATCCCGAACAACCTCCGAGGTGGACAACGACTTCGAGCCCGACCAAAGGATACCAATAGCGACTCCAACTCATTAACCACGGAGCTCAACAAGAAGGGATGATCCGAAACTTCCTGCTCCTCCGAAAAGAGTCTACATACAAGGAACAAGCGCAGGAGGAGCAGTTCAGACGAAGAGGACCAGTACGATCCTTTTGTCCGACGGATTGCAAGGGCGACCCTGCCCAAGAAGTTCAAAGCTCCGTCATTCACTCTCTACGATGGAAAATCAGACCCCACTGATCATATCCGTCACTACAAGCAGGCCATGACATTGCATGCAGACAACGAAGCCCTCATGTGCCGAATATTCCCCAACAGCCTGGGGCCATTAGCTGTCAGGTGGTATTACAAGTTGGAGCCGGCCTCGATCAAAAGCTTCCATCAATTACAGAAATCCTTCAGGGCCAGGTTCATCACCAATGAGGTGCAGCCGAAATAGGCCGACTCTCTCTGGGCTATGCAGATTCAGTCAGGAGAAACACTCAGAGTGTATTCGGCGCGCTATTGGGAGTGCTTCAACCTCGTCGACGACGCTTGCAATGACTCCATGGCCATCACCGCCTTCAAAATGGGACTATAGCTTGACAGTCCTCTTCGCAGTTCCCTGACTAGAAGACCCCCAAAAACAGTCTGGGCGTTGATGAAGAAAGTTGAAGAGTATTGCAAAGTGGAAGATGATGCCTTAAGAATAAAAGCCGGCCAAATGTCCAACAAAACGCCCCCCCCTGAAATTGCTTAACCAATAAGTTCCGCGCCATCTCCTAGCCCAGAGCCTCGGCAACGCGCTAAACGAGACAAAATGCGGGATACTCACCGATCAAGAGATCAATGCTCCCACCGGACGAATGAACAACTGCAAGTCGACAGCAGGCGTTCGAGGAGTGCCGACAAGAAGTACACAGAATTGTCAGAACCAATCGCTGCAATAATGACCAAAGTCCAACACCTTCCATTCTTCAAATGGCCGTCAAAGATGGTGGGGCCGCCCGACACGCGAAGAAGGGATAGGCGGTGCGAATATCACAAAGATCACGACCACGAAATGGAAAGTTGTTACGCATTAAAAGATCACCTGGAAGAACTGGTGCAAGACGGCTGACTACAACAGTATGTCAGAAAGGGAAAGCCAACCAAGGTACTGGCCTTGAGGCAGGACTCACCTCCACTTGGCGTGATCCATATGATCTATAGCCTGCCTGCACCCCCAACCGTGCACACAATTCAGTCGTATCCAATCCCCCAAAAGCAACGTATTCAGACTAAATGGCCCAAAGAAGCTCTGACAATTACTTACAATGACTCCGATCTTAGCGGCACAATAGCTTCCTACATCGATCCGTTGGTCTTTAAATTACGCATAAATCGGTTCACCATTGAATGCATTCTCATAGACCCAGGGAGTACTTCAGAGGTTATGTATTACAAAACTTTCATCAAACTCGGCCTTAACGAGTCAGATCTGTCTCCGGCGCCTCACCCATTGTTCGGCTTTAATATGAATCCTGAATACCCGTTAGGGAAGATCATACTACCTGTTCGAGCAGGCTCCAGAACGGTTGAAGTAGAATTCCTGGTCGTAAAGCTCCCTTCGTTGTATAATGTCATCATGGGGCGAACTTGGATACATATTATGAAGGCCGTTCCAAGCACTTATCATCAGCTTGTGCGCTTCCCGACAGCCCATGGCATTGAAGAGATCCGTGGCTCCCCCCAATGGGCACAAGCAGAGATTTAATGAAAACCCTATCACTAACCTAACCTGTGGGCTTTGATACTTATATATATATATATCACTTCTTCAATGCAAACCATTTTTCTTCGTGGCTCCATTCATTTCTCAAAGCCCCCTTGTGTGCATGACACCTTAGGGCCGATTAAAGTCTTCGGATTCGGAGCCCACCCCCCTTTGGTGCATGACACCTTAGGGCTGACTAAGTCTCCGGATTCGGAGTGCCTTTCGTGGATATCACGATTGGCCAAACTAAGTCTCCGGATTCGGAGCCTCCCTCTTTGGTGCATGACACCTTAGGGCCGACTAAGTCTCCGAATTCGGAGCCCCCTGGGGTGCATGACACCTTAGGGCCAATTAAAGTCTCCGGATTCGGAGCGCCCTTCGTGGATATCACGATTGGCCAAAGTCTCTGGATTCGGAGTCCCCTTGGGTGCATGACACCTTAGGGCCGATTAAAGTCTCCGGATTCGGAGCGCCCTTCGTGGATTTCACGATTGGCCAAACCAAGTCTCCGGATTCGGAGCCCCCTTGGGTGCATGACACCTTAGGGCCGATTAAAGTCTCCGGATTCGAAGTGCCTTTTGTCGATATCAGGATTGGCCAAACCAAAATCTCCGGATTCGGAGCCCCCTTGGGTGCATGATACCTTACGGCCGATTAAAGTCTCCAGATTCGGAGCGCCCTTCATGGATATCACGATTGGCCAAACCATGTCTCTGGATTCGGAGCCCCCTTGGGTGCATGACACCTTAGGGCCGATTAAAATCTCCGGATTCGGAGCGCCCTTCGTGGATATCACGATTGGCCAAACTAAGTCTCTGGATTCGGAGCCCCCTTGGGTGCATGACACCTTAGGGCCGATTAAAGTCTCCGGATTCGGAGTGCCCTTCGTGGATATCATGATTGGCCAAACTAAGTCTCCGGATTTGGAGCCCTCTTGGGTGCATGACACCTTAGGGCCGATTAAAGTCTCCGTATTCGGAGCGCCCTTCGTGGATATCACGATTGACCAAACTAAGTCTCCGGATTTGGAGCCCCCTTGGGTGCATAACACCTTAGGGCCAATTAATGTCTCCGGATTCGGAGCCCCCTTGGGTGCATGACACCTTAGGGCCAATTAAAGTCTCTAGATTCGGAGTGCCCTTCATGGATATCACGATTGGCCAAACCAAGTCTCCGGATTCGAAGCCCCCTTGGGTGCATGACACCTTAGGGCCGATTAAAGTCTCCGGATTCGGAGCGCCCTTCGTGGATATCACGATTGGCCAAACCAAGTCTGCGGATTCGGAGCCCCCTTGGGTGCATGACACCTTAGGGCCGATTAAAGTCTTCGGATTCGGAGTGCCCTTCGTGGATATCACAATTGGCCAAACTAAGTCTTCGGATTCGGAGCCCCCCCTTTGGTGCATGACACCTTAGGGCCGACTAAGTCTCCGGATTCAGAGCCCCCTTGGGTGCATGACACCTTTAGGCCGATTAAAGTCTTTGGATTCGGAGCGCCCTTCGTGGATATCACGATTGGCCAAACTAAGTCTCCGGATTCGGAGCCCCCTTGAGTGCATGACACCTTAGGGCCGATTAAAGACTCCGGATTTGGAGCGCCCTTTGTGGATATCACGATTGGTCAAACCAAGTCTCCGGATTCGGAGTCCGCTTGGGTGCATGACACCTTAGGGCCGATTAAAGTCTCTGGATTTGGAGCCCCCCCCTTTGGTGCATGACACCTTAGGGCCGACTAAGTCTCCAGATTCGGAGCCCCTTGGGTGCAAGACACCTTAGGGCCGATTAAAGTCTTCAGATTCGGAGCGCCCTTCGTGGATATCACGATTGGCCAAACTAAGTCTCCGGATTCGGAGCCCCCCCTTGGTGCATGACACCGTGGGGCCGACTAAGTCTCCGGATTCGGAGCCCACTTGGGTGCATGACACCGTAGGGCCGATTAAAGTCTCCGGATTCGGAGCGCTATTTGTGGATATCACGATTGGCAAAACCAAGTCTCTGGATTCAGAGCCCCCCTTGGGTGCATGACACCTTAGGGCCGATTAAAGTCTCCGGATTCAGAGCCCCCTTTGGTGCATGACACCTTAGGGCCGACTAAGACTCCGGATTCGAAGCCCCCTTTGGTGCATGACACCAAAGTGCCGATTTAGTCTCCGGATTCGGAGTACCCTTTGGCACGAACAAAACAAAACTCGCCAATATCAGAAATAAGGTGCTTAACTGAGCATATAGAAAATTTAGAATAAGACACAAATAAGGTGCTTAACTAAGCATATAAAAAATTCAGAATAAGATGCAAATGTTGGAAATAAGCTTTTTATTCGATCAAACAGTTGTTACATAAACGCAACCCGCATTTGCGCATTACAATTTTTATTTAATCACACAGTTGTTACATAAATGCAACTTGCATTTGAGCATTACAATACCCATTTCAAACTCAAAAGCTAAAAAAGGGAGAAGACACATTGGTAAAGCGGCAGCGCCGAATCAACTCCCATCACCCGGAAGTCCTCCGCAGTTTGCAATGCCTTGAGCCAACTGTGCCCAAGTCCTCCCCTGATACCATTGACAATGTCAAGGAAAAGATCTAGGACAAGGAAGGATAAAAACCCAATGGTCGTTGCCTTTCCTTTCGGGGTGATCTGCTTCGACGACTTGAAGATTCATGACAACTTTTGGACGCCCTACTTCCCATACGGATGGGTCCTCTGCTGCGCTCCATGGCAACACCAAGATCGGCTGAACTCCAGTCTCTCTAACTAACATCCCCACTTATCCCACCACACATGAGTGATTGTTTATCTGCGCGAAGCGCCCACTCCTTTTATTTTCAATACTGGCAGTGATCTCGAGGCCCCAATCCCGAGGCGATTTCAGTAACACTAAACTCCATGAGAAAAACGTTGGTTGACATTCGCCACGGCGTAGTTATCCAAACGACTTTTTGAAGCACATGCACTGGCCGAAAATCTAGGCCCCGAGCCGAGTTGAATTTGCCGCAGCCACTCTACCCACTGGCTTTCGACTTCCTCAAGTTACAATAGCCTCATTTAGGGATAAACGACTATCACGTATGGGTCGACCCTGCCGATCAACATTTATACATTCATTCAAACCTATGCAGTAAACGAAACGCATACATACCAAATATGAACTGCAACAAAATATTTATCATAGAATGTTTTTTATTCGATAAAACAAGCAATATATTACATAGTTTTGAACGCGATCTGCGCTTCAACCTTACAATAAGTATACTTATATGGCATCACCCTCATTCTCACTCTTTTCGACTTTAAAAGCAGAAAACGGAAAATGTTTACTGTGGTAGAGTGGCGATGCCGAATCAATGCCCGACGCTCAAAGAGCTTCTGCGGCTTGTGATGCCTTGACCTAACCGTGCCTAAATCCACGATTTTCACATCGGTAAACTTCTTCGGCAAGTTTTTCCTTGGTCTTTTCGATTCCAACTTTTCGGCCGTCATGAAAACCTTTCTCATAGGCCCTCCCCTTCACGTACTCCATTGCGAACATACTCGCCGTCTCACGATCGGCAAGCGTGGAACTGATGAGCCGACTGGTAACCATTTCTTCCACGATTGGGCTTTCGTGCCCGGCGGGTTATGCCTGCGCTGCCTTGGTCTTCCTTAACTCGCGCTTAGCTGCCTCCACACGAGCCTCCAAACTTCGAATACGTTCCTCTTTCTTCTCCATTTCACGGCGGGCGGCGCACAATCGCATGCCGATTTCATAGGTAGTGTAAAGCCCCTTCATCGCCCCGTGAATGCCTTCGCGAAATACTTCGTAGTCCTGACGACCTACCATCGATTGCTGAACCTTAGGAGGAAAAATTCGTCGAGCAAACTCGACCGCTACATTTGGGTCCCAAACGATCGAGTCCGCCTCTGTCATGGGTCTATTCCCCACAAATACTGCAAAGCTTAGTGGGCACGGATTCGAGTCAGATCCCTTCTCGACTCGAGGTTTAGAAGATCTGCCCTGTGACTGCTTGTCCCGCCTGGGTGACCTGCTTCGACGTCGAGGAGACTGATGCCTATCTCGATCCCTGGAACTCCTACCCCCTATGCGCGAAGGGTCACCACCTCGATGCATGTCTCCACCCAGCTCAGCTAGCGTCCTCGCTTCCCTTCTGCTGTTAAAGAAAAGTCTGTTCGACATTCACACGATACCTTCAAAAGCTGGAGTCAGTTGTTTACTGTATTCATAAAAGTTGTACCCTTAATCATTTATCCTTTACAGAGGTAGCACCCTCGAGGCAATTTCATTAATTGTGAAAACTTAATCGTCCAGTGTCGACTGGATAGACCCGCCGGCGCCCGAACGATCATACACCGCCTGGGGCAAGGGCGTGATAGATTAATCAATCTATTCGGCTTAGGTGCCCCAGTCGGCTCATGAATCCACTTTAGAATGATCATACACCGCCTGAGGCAAGGGCGTGATAGATTAATCAATCTATTCGGCTTAGGTGCCCCAGTCGGCTCATGAATCGACTTCAGAATTATCATGCGTCGCCTAGGGCAAGGGCGTGATAGATTTATCAATACATTCGGCTTAAGTGCCCCAGCCGGCCCATGAATCGAAAACAAAACTAAGTTCGCCTCCTCCGGCGCCCGAATGATCATGCACCGCCTAGGGCAACGGCAGATTAATCAATCTATTCGGATTAAATGCCCCAGCCGGCCCATAACTCGTTTCAGCATAATACCAATGAACTATTCGGCATACGAATGATAAGATTGCCATGATATTCAATCATAGAAAGGTCAACAGAGTAGTCATTCTAACTAAAGTAGTGAAAGGCAAACATTCTACACCAACATAACATCACAAACTGCGCATTAGTAGTAAAACAAGAAGATAATTTTCATTAATAAATTGAGCGCAGACAATAGCCAATTTATACATGAAAACTACTCGGAACCAACAAAAGTCCTAAAAACAAAAACATACATTAAAAGGGAAAGTATTTCGTAAAATTCGAATGACTCCCAGATCAATCCTCAGGGTCAGACTCAAGTGGCTCAACGTCCACCTCCTCATAAGGAATTGGCAAGGCCAATGTAACCCTAGCGGCATCAAGGGCCTTGAACCACCCGTGTTTGAACCTCCGATTCTCAAACTTGGGGACTTCATCTACGTATTCTTTGAAGGCGGCGCCTTCTCCTGCTTCGAATGCGGCAGAAGCCTCAGATTCTGCCTTTTCCTTGGCCGCCTTCAACTCTGCTAACTCAGTCTCCATCCTGTTAAGCACCTCCTCGGCTAGCCTAAGCGATTCTTTGCTCACGTTCGCCCTATCTTCGGCATCAGAACGGTGCTGATCGGCAGCCTGAGCCCTTTCCACTTCGGCTTTGGCTCGCGCAGTCTCCATAGCGGCCCTCATCATCTCAAACTTGGCCCTACTCTTTTGATCGACCACTTTTGACTGCAAATGGTCAATCCTCTCAAGGGCATCATGTAGGCGGCGGCCCAAGTCGGCGATCCTGCCGACCGTCTGCAAAATGAGTTGGGATCGTTAGATGCCATAGGCAACCGAAATCAAAACAAGTCAAAGTTCACCTACCAAAAGGGCCGACTACGTAGATAGGGCTATGGCCACCAAATTCGGCACGGCATGAAAGGATGCCTTATCAGCTGGTAGGGAGACTGACGCCGCCAGGCTCAAGGCTACCGCCGGGTCGATAATGATGGATGTGTCAGAAGGAATCGACGTGTCTCTAATCTTTGGCTGAACAATAAAAGGAACAACCACGTCCGATTCTTCTTAGCGAGGCCTTTTGTCGGCAAGACTATCTTCTGAACCAGCCTCTCCCTTAGCGCTACGCTTCTTGCCCTGCTTTTTCGGAATCAACCGTTCATCAATGACCGGTTGTTCAACCTCTTTCGCTGTTTCGGCCGCAACAATCTTAGCCGGGTCTTTAATAACGGGTTCGGAAGACTCAACCAAGGCAGGTCCAGAACGGGTGGCCTCGGCCTTTTTCCAGGCGGCCATACCCTCGGCTTTTTCTTTCGAGCCATCTGTGTGAGGCTTTCCCCAGCCATACCTTCAAAAAAATCACCGGGTAAGTCACCCAAACCTCCAAAAATATCTCCAAAAGAAAACTCCACCCAACCCGAAGTGGACGGCGAGGTAGGCTGACTATGTCTGGTTGCCTAAAATGCTGAGTTTAGGACCTCGTCAACCTCTTCAGCCTCCTTAGCGAACTCTCTGTTTGGTTCGGCGACTACCTCTACCACCGGCTCGACGTCTTGCCCCGAGTCAGAGGCTTCGAGACCAACTTGTCTGAGACTCTTGAAGCTAGGGAAGATAAGAGCCGCAAGCTGTCGATCGTCGGATGGAATTAGAATATTGTCAGCGGCTGAAAAAGTAGTGTAAGTAGGCTCGTATCGAAGAAGTATGTGGGCTGCTCTCTCTTGCTTTTGTAAGTTTGGACGACCGAAGTATCCAAGTGCAGTTGCAACCTGCGCAAGGACTGCGTCGTCGGTAGAAGCCAGAATCTTCTTCAAATTACTGCCTGCAAAGGCAAAGGGTTAGACACAGGGGAAAAGCCGAGTAAAAGAAAAGTTCAGTAAACACAAGGAGACACACGGCAACCTGGTTCACCCCTCCGTCTGGGAATAGGGTCTAGGTGATCCTCGCCTTCGCCAAATTCCCAGTTCCCTCAGATATTGACCATTACGTCATCCACATGTTTGCCAGAACTGGCGAGCATGGTTACCAAATGATGGTCAGTATCCTTGGCCCTAAGAAAGTACCGCCCAAGCCGACCGGAAGATTTGGCTAAAGCATAGCAGTGCCGAATGGCCGGAATCCGAAGATCGATCTTGAGGTGCCGGTTTAACTTATGATCCCCATTATGATTCAAAAAAAGTTCACGTTGGGTTGAGAAGGAATCAGACCCCAATAGCAGAGGACGGCCCAAAGGAATGGATGTAGGGAAAAATGGACCCCGCCCTCTGCAATGGATAGGAGAGGAAAGACGATTGAATTTTGATCCTCTCTCTCCATATCCAGAGTGTTGTCCGTCACTAGAGATAGATGAACATCGTCGGGGATGGAAAAGTGTCACCGGAATCTGGAGACACGACCCTCAGAAAGGAGGTCTTTCAAGTGTTTGGCCATTTTCACGGGGAATAAAGGGTTCACCAAAATGAAAATAATAAACAAAAAGTAAGATTGCAAAGAAAAGAGAAGAAGACTTACGAGGAGCAAGGGAGACGAGGGTAGACGGAGAAGAGTTACAGAGAATGCGAGTTAGGGGAGGGATATCTGCTGGCGGTCCAAGAGTCTTGAATACTGGACGAACTGTGCATTCGAAAGGACTCACAATAAATGCGAGACGCACGATTGAGGCGGGAAAGCGCAATGATGAACGAAAAGGTGTGCGCATCCTGACATCTATATTGGGGTACGCGAAGCCGCCTAACCTATTTTAACCTTTTCAATTCAAGACCAAACACGCCGATTAACTTCCGTCAATGGGGAGTTCAGGGGCAATTGTGGGGGTTGAATACATGGAAAAATCAGATGGTGCGTACCATTGGAAGACTGATATTAATCGGCTATATCCTACGAGAGTGGGGAGCCGAATATAATATATGTGCCGAATAAGTGTAAGTCCTTAGGGCCGAATAAAAGAAAGGACAATGATTAAAAAGTAGGCCCTGGCCCGAGGATCAAAAGGAACAGGTATAAACACAGCAACAACGGTTATAGAAAGGTATGTAAGAATCAATTCACAAAACTTAGCAAAGAAGCTACCCTGAGTGTCTGAACTAACTTGTCCGTCGGAGTGCTAATTCTGGCATCCCTGGCCGGAGTGTTTGTATCTTTTCAGGTGACTAGCTGAGGATCACTAGTGTCTCCCAAGATCCGAAGAGTATTTCCAAACCACTTCTCCACATGTTCATTTTGAGCACCCGAAGTCCTCGGCGGGATGCCCTGTCTTTGAGCCTTTGAACCTTGTTCTTTCTGTGCCTTGTTTTGGACCAAAACTTGGTGTCTGGACCTCTTGGTGACCTGTCGGCCACCCCCTAAGGTTGTTGGCTATGGGTTGTGCTTGTCGGCCACGGATGTGGCTAGTCAGCCACCAGTGGTGGCCGATCGGCTCCAGTGGTGGCCAACGACCACCAATCTTTTTTTCTAGATATTTCTTGATATTTGTTGCCAGTTATTGCTCACTAAGCTGCATCTTCATACATGTGTATGGTAGGATGTATCTAAGCGCAAGGGTTTCTTTTCTATATATAGGGGGTGTCCTGCCCCATTTTTAAGGGTTAGCATTTTTAGAACAAAAATCTCTCTCTCTCTAGAATTTGCTCTCTCTCTCTTTCTCTCTCGTTATTTTGCATACACTTGCTTAGCTTTTCTTAGCTTTGGTACATCAACCCTTAACCAAACACTCTCACATTTGGGCTGAGATAACTTGGGACCTAGTTTGAGCTCTAGAAGGAGGTTTGAACTTGAATTTGTGGCTGTTTTGTGCTTTGCTTCAAAGGTATAGAACTTACCTTGCTTATACTTGTTTTATATACTTGCTTTTCCATGTTTCTCTATTGTTTTAAGGCTGGTTTTGACATGCAAAAATTTCTATTTTTGAGGCCTAAAAGTGGTGGTTTGAGCCCTTTTGAGTTAGGGGGTTGTCCATCCCTTTTGCTTTTTAGCTTGTTAAGCTTTTTGTATAATTTTTCATCACTTTGAAATCAATTTTTTTGGGCCTTTTAACCGCTGAATTTCAAAGATTTTTCAGTGGTAAAAACCTTGTTTTGAAGTCCAAAATTGGAGGGGTTAGCCTCCCCTCCTTGTGTCATGTTTGCATCCTAGTTAGCTTCATTAGTTAGCATGTTTTTCTAACTTACTTTAGCTTAAGTCCAGCATGTTTTTGCCTCTGTTTTGACCTGTTTTGGCTCTATTTTTGGGTTGGTTAGTTCAGTTGAGGGTTGTATTGCATAGTTGTAGTGTTAATTCCTTCATTAGCTTGATGTTTTAATGCTTTAATCATCATTGCTTTGAGTTAATAACATGTTTTAGTGTTGTTTTGCACTTCATTTCAGCACTAAAATCTCTATAATCTCCCTCCATTCTTCACTCTTTTGTTTGCTTTGAAGGTGGTTTCAAACCACTTGTTTGCCTAAGTGTGGAATTAAGGTGTTGCACCTAATGGTTTAATCCCTTAGGGGGTTCATTACCAACAGTGTAATGCCTCTTTTATGCTCAAAGTAACTTGTGGTTTGAGCTATCTTTCCATTAGAGGAGATTCACTTTTGGACTTAATCGATCAAAGAATGGATCGGTAGCTAAAATGAGTAAACAAAAAAATGGCAAGTAAAAGAAGCAAGATAAGCATCCTTTGTGTTGCATTGCATGTGTTCAAACCGGACGTTAGTTTGAACATAAGAAAAATGGGACATTTCATACTCAAAAGTGATGAAATGTGCCATTTTCCTTGGTCTCCATCGCCCTTGATCATGCATGATAGGATGGTGGTCATTCGAGTCTTATTTGTGCATTTATTGAAATTGTACAACTTGGATCTTTGGCCATCATGCAATAAAATTGCTTGATTGGTGGTTTTGGATCCAAGTGTGCCACTCCTTTGAGGTTTTGAGATGATAAGGAGGGGTACAGTACAAACATATCCTTGGAAAACCCCCCTTTTTGCTCTGTTTGGTGCTCTGTTGTAGTATGGTGACCCAGAGCATCAGTGGCTGGCAGTGCCTCATCAATGGCCGGCAAGGCTTCATTTCTAGCCGGCAGTGCACCTCTCTAGCTGGTAGAGGGCCAGCAGTAGCCATCCATGGCCGGCAGGCCACTGATGCAATGCTTAGCAGAGATTTGGTGAGTTGGAGCATAAAGATTCTAGAGTGTGCTCAACCTTGCAAACAGAGCCTCTCGAGCATAACAGAGGTCTTTTTGGAGATAAAACCGAGGGCATGCATCTCCCACTTCCCGAGGCGGAGCAGTGATAGTATAGTTTAATGCCTTGCATGATTAGTTAGTGTACATTTAGTTTAATTAGTTAGTTTACTAGTTTATTAAAGTGTTGTAATAGTTAGTAATTAGTTTACTAGTTATTCATTTGATTTGTAATAATTAGTCTAATTAGTTTAAATTAGATTAATTTGATTAGCTTAGCTTAGATTAGTTTAGCTCTTATTCATTCAGACCCTCCTTCGCGAGGGCGTAATGTTGTAATAAGTGTGCGTGCGTGTGTGTATGTTTTCTAACCCCACGTCTTTCTCCCTTTTATTTAATTGCTTTCGATGGTTAGATTAGGGACATGTTTCAATTAGCATACCTTATGCTTGCTTTTTTGCATCCATTCATTTGTCTTGCATGCACTGAGGCTCGGCGCATCATTCAAACTGCATTGTTGTTTCAATATCTTCTTTGAATACGTGTTTAATCGCATGTTGTTCAAATCGATCATATGCCATATTAGTAGCCGAGCCTATTAATTGCATATTGCATGTGTTGCATTAGGCATCCTGTATAGTTAGGATCATGCATTTTTCTAACTAGTTTCTATTTTGGCTTGGAGTACTCAGTGAGTTTTTATGCTTTAGCATACTTGCATGAATGCGATTGCCATGTTGCCATGATTAGCATGCTTGCCATGAGGCTATGTACTTACTTGCTAAACTGCATGAATGCTTGTGGATGAAGGCTTGTTGCTTGAATTGGAATGATTCGACGAATGTAAGTTTTAAGTCCACTTTGTTGTGGCAAAATCACGTTTTAAGCCCACTATGTTTGGTGGAAAATTCGTATCTTTAAGCCCACTTGAGGGTGACAAATTTAAACCATTTTTGCAAACAAACATGAGTTGAATTGTTCCAAGTCTTGCAACTAGTTTATACTTGCTTGTGTGCGTCACATAGTAATGTTAGATAATAAACCGGAATAAGAATGCATAATGTTTATAAAACATCATATCATGATTAGTAGAGGCCGATCTTTGATCGGGTGAGCAGGGGTGCTCATTTTAGGACCTTCCCTTCTCGTACCCAAGTTCCCGAGCCGAGGTAACTTTGGTGATGACGGGCACGTGGCCTTTGGCACGAGTCAGGATTTCCTAAATTTCCCCAAAAAGAAAATATTTAGGTGGCGACTCTGTATCTGGCAAAGCAGTCCAAGTTTGGCATTATTTGATTTAAAATCGATTTTCCAAAAAGGTTTGTCGGATTTGGACTCTTTGGTGTTTATCAGTTTCACATTGCACTTGTGAGACTAGATTCAGAACCGCGGGAGTCCGAACTGCGAGGCCTTCTTTTCAACCCTTTCCGAAAGGCGGGGCGCGAGAAAAAGGCGAGTCCACACTATAAAATACATAATATGTGCGTTGCATTAGTCATACTGTATAAGTTAGGAACATACATATTTTTCTAACTCTTTCACCTGTTTTGGCTCGGAGTATTAGGTGAGCTTTTATGTCTTAGCATCTTGCATCGAGTATTTGTGTTGCCATGTCCAAAGCATGAATACCATGAGGTTAATTGCTTAAATGATATAATTGTTTGAATGCTTGTGGATGAAGGCTAGTTACTTGAATTGGGATAGTTTGATTAATGTCCATTTTTGCCCACTTTTTCAAGTGGCAAATTCACAAAACAATTTCAATACAAAACATGAAATCAAGTGTTCCAAATCTTGCAAACTAATCTATACCTTGTGTGCGCATCACATAGTAAAAATAGCTAATAATCAAAATAAGAACATATAATGTAAATAAAAAACACATCATGATTAGTAGAGGCCGATCTTTGATTGGGCGAGTGGGGTGCTCAATTCATGACCTTCCTCTCTCGTACCTAAGTTCTCGAGCCGAGACAATTTGGTGATGACGGACTAATGGCCTTTGGCAGGAGTCTCGGGTTTCCTAAATTTTCTAAAAATATTTAGGTGGCGACTCTGTAATTTGGCAAAGCAATCCATTTTTGGCATTTGATTCAAACATTGATTTTCCAAAAAGAATTGCCGAATTTGGACTCTTTCTGTGTTTTCACTATTTCACATTGCACTTGTGAAATCAGATTTAGAACCACAAGTGGAGTCCGAATTGTAGGGCTATTCGCCTTCCGAAAAGAGCGCAGAAAGTCAGGCTACACCAAGGGCTTTAACTGTATTAGATCTAAATCCACTTTTGTTGTAACCAAGTATTGACTTGGAAAGCTGTAAACCCTTAGGGCATTTCTTATCTGTTCAACTTCCATTCTATTTCTAAATTCTATAACATATGCTGTAGATTTAGGGCCTGACTTGTGAATGTATACCCGCATATGCTACTCTTTTGTAAACTTAATTGGACTTAATGGAAGATAATTACTTTATCATTTTGGTCAATTGTTGATATTGTGGATGGGTTGTTGTATTTATTTCGGGGCATTACATGGTTGGCAGTTGACAAAGGTGATAGCCAAAGGTGGTTGACGGAGGAAGTAATTGGCGATGATAGCTAATAACAATGTGTAATGGGCGGCAGTCAAAAAGAGTGGACAAAAAATGTGAAATCAACTTTTTTTTTTGTATTTATAAAGTTTGTGAACTTTTTAAAAATGAAAACAAAAATCAAACGAGTTTTTTTTTTTACAGTTTTCAAATATTTTGTAAATATGAATGTAAAACTGTAAATATAAATGTTACCAACTAGGTAATGTTGAACTTTTTGAACTAAAACATTGATAAAAACCTAAGTGTTGGACTAAAATAAATTGTTTGATATGTGTATTATGAAATTCAAAAATTTAGTATTTTCAATTTTTTTCTTTCAATTCATATATTTTTTCGATGGTGGTGGTGACAGTGGAGATGAAAGGAAAGTGATTGCAGTTCTGATGCGCAATGGAGATAGAATGATGGTAGTGGTTGCGATGTAGTAATCGTGGCAATTATACAGGTGAAATGACGATGGTGGTTATGACAATAGTGGTGATGGTGGTGGAGATGAAGGGTTGTGGTAGTAATGGTGGTAGTGATAGCGGTAGCGATAACAAAGACTGTGTACAAAAATGATGGTCATGCTTGTAGCAATGATGACAATGGTGGTGGAGGAGGTGGTGGTGGTAGTGGCAATTACCATAATGGCGGTGGTAGTAGTAATGGTAGTAGTGGCAATGTCAGTAATCGCCGTGGTGCTAGTGGTGGCAATGGTAGCGATGGTGGGAATAGTGGCTACTAGTGACAGTGGTTGTGATGGGGGTAAGTGTAAAAACCTATTTTGAGTGACTGGGCGATCGGTCAATTGGTCGCTTGAGCAGTAAAGCAAAGCTCCTAGTATCATGCTCATTTGCAGGCAAGACCGCTTGAGTGATAGAATGGTCTCTCGATCGGATATGACAAGCTTCAAGTAGTTTCACTGTAACTCTGTAAAACTTCTAAGACATCGTGTTTACCGCTCGAGCGATGGATAGTTTGCTCAAGTGGTCTGCATGTATATGAGGCATTACTCGAGCGATGAAAAGTTCACTCTAGTGGTTTGTTTGGGACAATAGTGTTAAATTTCAATCTAAACATTTTTTTGACTCACTTTTCATACTTCTTCTCTCTCTAAACCCCTTTTTCCGAAAATGCAGCTTCTAAACACTAAATTCCATTTATTTTTAGTTAGAATCCATCCTTTCTTCTTCATCAAAGTTGTTCATCTCATCAAAGGCTACACTTTGAATTGATTGAATCTTGCTATTGTGGAGGTTCATCTTTTGGGCATTCACTTTTCTCTTACATCTCTTGAGGTAGGAATATCTTTATCCTTGTATATCTATGTGAGTTCTAAAATAATCCCTCACATGGACTGTTTGTTGAGATTCAACGAAGATAGTCCCATGAACTTACAAGAGATAAATATGGTTGATGCCACCCAACTGGGGTTACCTGCCGGGGACACTCTAATGATGAAGTTAGAATCGATGAATGAAGAATATAGATCAAGAATTGTAAAGAGTATTGTGTGTGAAGTGTAGGGGAAAAGGCTTACCTCTTGTGTATGGGGTCCCCTCATTTTATAAGGGATGGATGATATCTGTCACGCCCTAGACTTGCCCCTAAAAGTTTGGGCATGACCTAAGCAGAAAAGAACACTTAACCTGGTTCCATAGAGGGGCCTGACCGGAAGCTGTAAACAAAAACGTGATATAAACCAGAAAATATGACATCCATTGAGCTACTAAGTCATGCCAGGATCATAAACATTTCATAGGACAAGTACGTCAAAAGCCAAAATACATTTAAGAGTTAGTTATTTACAGGCATACAAAAATCCAACCCCGAGGTGGGGTATATAACAAAAATCATTAAGTACATAATAACTTAAGCCAATAGCAAAAGTGTAAGCCATCGTCTAACAACTCCACAAAAGTAGGGTCCCGACCCCAAGCTTGGCTGTGCCTAGGCTGACAAAAGTATGACGATGACGAGCTAAGATCGACCTCCTGGTTGATTACCTACAGAAACAGGCATAACACAGGGTGAGCCAAGCTCAGTGAATAATAGTACTGGTATGCTTGTAAACATAAGTAATGCTGAAATCATGTAATCAGTCTGTTTCTGTACGGCTTGTTGGGACAACATAATCGGTTTATAATTGTCATAATGTGGCCCCGGGCCTAAGAACTTCACACATTCAGAAAAGAGTCCTTGGGTTCATAATTTACAATTCATCACATAGACCTTTGGTTCTTTTTGATTCACAAACTTACAATAGTATAAGTTCATATTTCACACATCGGCCCTTGGCCTCATAATTTCAGAATTCACAAATGGCCCTTGGCCACATTGACTCACAATTCACAAATGACCCTTGGTCACGTAGTTTCACATTAGGGCTCGTAGCCACATTGACTCACAAATGGCTCTAAGCCACATTGGTTCACGAGTTCACAATTGCCTTGATGCATTCCATTAGTCACAAGCTTTCACATAAGATATGTACAAGTTCACAACCTTTTTCAATGTTTCCACAATTTCGTATTGAATCACTTATAGCAAATATGTCATTTCATGCCAACACAAGTTTGATAGTGAGATTCGTAACGTCAAGATATAATGCCAATACATAATATGATAAAACTTTCAATAGGGGTCACAACGTCAATAAAAATAAATACTGAGTAGAGGTACATTGAAGTACTATTACTCACTGTGTTGTGTCGGTGCACTTCCTTTCGAGGCGTTTCCTACACACATGAAAAATCACATTAGTCCCTTTTCCCCTTGTTAAATCAACATTCGGTTCACTTACTTTGATTGAATTAACGAACATTCAAACAATATAAATTGCAGGTTTTGACAACATTAGAGGACCCAACACGCAAAACGGAGCATCCCAACTTTTCTGACTTGAGCCGCACGTGCGGCTAGGATCTCCCGCACGTGCGGCACACCTCCCGCACGTGCGGCATTGAGGCCCCGCACGTGCTTTTTTTGCAGTGTTGAAGTCCAAAATTTGCCATTTTCCCGCACGTGCTGCAGTGACTCCCGCACGTGCGGCTGAGGTTCCCGCACGTGCGGCCTTAGGCCCCGCACGTTCGGCGATTCTGCACCAAAAGTCCAAAAATTCTGCACATTTCCTTCCTCTTGTAGATATGTTTAGGGCCTCAAAATCTATTTTTAAATTACTAATATATAAGCTCAAAGCATATGAATACATGTGAACAAGGATCAAATTACATCTTTCATTTGAGTAAAAATCAAATCATGAATCCACAACTTAAATTTACTCCAATTCACAAGATTCCTACTTGTTCTCACATCTCAACTCATAAACATAAAATCATGTCACATACTTGAATTCAAACAAGTCAATTGAAGACATAGAGTAAGGCCTCTCATAGGTACTTCAAATTGAGTCAAAACATGCAAGGTAAGGTCATTTTGCTAATTTACTTCTCATACTCACAACACCACAATCCCAACTCTTAGGTACAAGATTATAGAAACATCTTCACAAAAATTATGACAAGAAGGGTTGTGGATGAAAATTAGACAAACATTTACATACCTTAAGCCCAAATCTCAACCTTCTTGAGGACCTTCTTTCTCTACCCCCTTCAATTCTTAAGTTTAGAGTTATGCATTCCTTGGCTTGTCAAATGACCAAGAACACTCATATATATATCCATAAAGAGAGAATGAGACGAAAATCAATCGTTTACACATCCGAAAAGTGACATTTCACAGAAGTGCTTAATATTACCTAAAAATTATGCTGGTTCCAAATATATGATCAATTTTGACTTATTAAACCGCTAAGGCCCTCAAGTTCTACTTTATCGTTCTAGTAGTAACAGATACATTTCTTTCCTAACAGATACAATTCATTCCACAACGCATTACAACATAGTTACTTGAACTTATTTTCTTGTACAATTTCATTTTAGGCATTTAATAGCACAGAATAAAGGACTAACATATATCACAAGCACAAATGAGGGTCGGGTTGTTACAATATCTATCTAGGATATTTTACCTCTATAGCTAGGATATTTTTTTTGGCTCCCACAATCTATAATTTGGTTTAAATGTGTACAAATCTCATGGGATGGGTGTATAATTTAGAATAGGTGATATATATTGATGTGTATGTGGATATTTATGATGATAGTGAGTGTTGTCCAAAATTGGTGAAAGATTGGTGTAATTACTAATGAATGATAGTGTAAAAAGCATAAATCAAGGAAAATAAAGACATGAAAAGAAATGCCCTAGAATTTTTGTGAAAACACTAGAGTTTATTCATGGTTCATGATTAACAATAGAAGAATAATATATAAGTAAACTTGAAGGGTATTGAGATTATTTGTATTGTGATAAAGAAATTAGTGTTGGAATGTTGTTTGTTGTGTGATATGGTTTACTTGCGTGGGGGAAATTGAGGTGCCCACTTTCCCGGTCGTGTAAGGACGACAAATGTGGAAAGGTTGAGGTGCCCATTGGTCATCCATGTAAGGACGAAGAAATGTGGAAACGAATATAAAGTTGTGTGTTGTTCTATAAAAGTTTGAAACATAGTGTTCCTAACTATTGGTAGTGATCATATATATTTTAAATCAAATGTTTATATAATTGGTTAAATATATTCTCTACTAGGCAATTGCTTATTCCTATCTAACCACATTTCAGGACTCAGTGAACTGCAACCACACCAATGAAGGAGGAGACGACTGACCTTTCATTTTAAAAATTTGTGAACTTTTGAAGTTGTAACTTAACTGTTGATTTTATTTTTATTTATTTTCTTTTGACATATGTGCCCTTTTGTTCTAATGGCCACGTTTGTAATGTGTAACCCAAGGAATAATGGTTTAGTTTTCTCTAACTTGTTGAACTGTAAACAGTTAATATGAAATTTTATAATTTGGAATCTATAGTTCAATGAGAAAGAGGATTATTGGAATTGATCTTGTATTTGTTGGGGTTATGGTGTGTCATGTAGTTGATTTCATATTGGAATTATTTTGGGGGTGTTACAAATTGGGATCAAAGCTAACCAGGTTTGAATACCTTGAGCTCGTGGGCAGTGGCTAGTGCTATAATGGGTTTGTTACACTAGGAATATATATATATATACGAATTGTTATATGAGTAGGTGTTTATTTGGTTATGTGGATATGGGATCAAGATTTTTTTATATGACTTGTGGTCACCACACTCATCGAAGTTCTATTGGAATGGCACCCCATCAATGCCTTTTCCATTTGGAAATCCTTGGGCATCGTGAAACAGGTTAATCTCTTGGATTGGGTGATTTGTATCTTGGATGGGTGATTTGTATGTGCTTTATGTGACAAGGTGCATATGTGGATTGTTTAAAGTGACTCAGGTGTATACGTTGTTTCATGCTAGTTCCTTGTGATGGTTGAGATTAAGTGCAACATCGTAATTCCCAAATTTTAAATTCTATCTTTGGTTTTTATAGGATGTCTGGATGTGTTAGAGGCCATGGTAGACCTTGCCGGGCACTCGAAACTTTTTGGCCAACTGGAGATCCCTTCACAAGAAAAATGAGGGGGTCAGAACAATGTGGCCGCTCAACCGGCCCAAGACACTATAGGGGCTTTGGCCCAAGAAATGATTAAGGCTCTTAGAGAGTCTATGGAAATTCCTAAAGCCGAGCAAGCAGCTAGGATTGTTGAAGGAGAGTCAAGGGCTTTACTTTTGAAAAAGGAGTTCTTTCGCTTTAACCCTGCTGAATTTCATGGAGGCGCTAAGCTGTTAATGGTTGGACCAAATCGCTAAGTTGTTCAAAATTTTAGACATCCGTAAGAGTGAACTTCGGGTAGCACTTGCTACCTACCAGTTAAAGGGAGACACTAACCAATGGTGGAAGTACGTGAAGGGCCGAATTGAGTGGCGTTTTCTCATGCCTTTCAGGAGAAGTACCTTCCTCTTACCGCTAGGGAATAATTAAGGAGGGAATTTGAAGAACATGAACAATCTACAGTGGCAGGGTTTGAGGCCACATTTACCAACCTATCTTGTTTTGTATTGGACCTTGTAGCGACTGAAGAACGTCGGTGCTTAGAATTTGAGAAAAGATTGAGGCTGGGAATTTTGATGAAAGTAACATGATTCGAGATTATGATAGGCTAGCGAAGTCCACCGCACATGTAGAAGTCATGTTGCATGCTGAAGACAAGAGGCGATAACTTAAGAGACAAGGGTTTTTGGAGTCTCGGGAGGACATTAGATCATCCAAAAAGTTGAGGGGGCTCTTCGTCCTTTCAGTTGCCACCACTGCAAGCCTTGTCATCGAATCCTAAGCCAAGAAAGAAGATGGATAGTATGGGGCAAAGCAAAGTTACTTGTTATCAGTGTGGTGCAATAAGTCTGTGGCATGTCTACAGCGGGGTAGCCAACAACGTCAAACTTTAGCTCGTTCTTAAGGCTAGACACCAGGTGGAGGCCAATCACCTGTCTGCTATCAGTGTGGCCAGTCTAGTCACATAAAGAGGTCTTGCTCATAGTGTAATGACCCCAAAATGCGTATAGAAAGTCATTCTTATTTAATTAGGGGTTAATGTGTTTTAATTCAACTATGTCTATCGGAATTAAAGACTTATCTAGCAGAGAAGGTATCAATTTCGGATCCTATTTTGTGATTTTGGATGCTTACTGTGAAATTCTATGAGAAATTAGGAATAAGAAAAGTGAACACCATGTTTAAAGCATATGTTTAAGGATGTCTATCTATTCAACAAGAAAAGTATCTGTTACATTAGAAGGTTTGAATCAGAAATTGGAGGCCTTAAAGGCTTAATTATCTGAAATTGATTTTATACATGTGATTAGCATAATTTTTAGGTAATATTAAGCATTTTTGGGAAATTTCAATTTCGGATGTTTAAACGATTGATTTTTTGTCTTATTAGCTCTTATAGCTCCTATATATATATATGTATGTGTTCTTTAAGCTTTGGACTTAGTTCAACATATTTCATGGAAAAGGATAGTAAGAGTGGAGAGAAATGAGAAGGGAGTTTCAATAAAGGCTAGAGATTGAATAACCTAGAGAGATTTTGGGAGATCTCAACTCAAGGTAAGTTTGTCTATCTTTTATAATTCCTCTCTTGAATTTGAGGGTGATACAACCAGGATAATTGAACCCAAGGTGTAATTGGATCATGTTTTATTCATTGGATGAGTTTGAACTAAGTTGCTTATGTATGTATGTGGAGAAATTAGCTTTGATTTCTTACTTTCTCATGAAAGATCATGAAGAACTTACCATATATATATATATATATATATGTGGGATGGTATATGTGATGTTGATGCAAAAAGGAAATTTGATTATAGTTAAGAATTCAAGAACAATTGTTTATCTAGTTTAATGTATGTATTTGAAGCCTTTGTGACATGAATTTTAGGCTATGTATTATCAACTAAAATGTTAAATTGAGCCTTGTGAGGATGTACCAAAAGATTGGGATTTTGTAAGGATCTTCGGACAATTTTGGGTAGAATCGCCGCACGTGCGGGGGTCATGGCCGCACGTGCGGGAGTTGCTGCCGCACGTGTGGGAAATGGTGAAAAACAGGGTCTTGGCCACTGTCTAAAAGGCACGTGCGGGACATTTTGCCGCACGTGCGGGAGAGCTTGCCGCACGTGCGGGGCTCACAGCCGCACGTGCGGCCCATGCTGAAAAACGTGGATTGCTCCATTTTGCGTGTAGAACCTTCTAATGTTGTCGGAATATGTATTTGATGCCTTTTAATATGTATAAATTCCTTCGAAGTAAAACGAAACAGAAAGTAATCTGAAATGAAAAGGAAACTAAATTGTAAAGGTTGAATGTGTGCAGGGCACACTCTGGGAGGAACAAGCACATCATCACAACACTGTGAGTAGTAGTACTTCGATGTATGTTTAACCATTAATGATTATTGTTAGTGACGTTATGATCTTCGTCATAAGAATTATGTTGACATGTATGTTATGTATGCTACGTAAATATTGTGAAATTATGGAAACACCAAAGGTGTATGCTATATGAGGAACATTGTGAAATTATGGAAACATCAAAAAGGATTTGTGTAATATACATCTTGAATTTGTGAAGTATGGATCACCAACTTGTGAAATATGAAACGATGTGGCCGAGGGCCATTCGTGAAGTATGAATTTCCGAATTGTGAATTGTGAAACTATGAAGCTAAGAGCCGGATTGTGAACCTATGAAACCCAAAAGCTAATTTATGTATATGTGAATTTATGAGGCCGAGGGCCGACTTGTGAACTTATGTGGCCAGGGGCCATTTGTGAACTATGAACCTATGTGGCCAGGGGCCATTTGTGAAATTATGAAGCTATGAGGCCAAGGGCCAAACTTGTGAACTTGTGAATCCAAAGGGCTGAAGGCCGATGTGATAAGTTGTGAATCTATGAAACCTAAGGGCTATCGTGAATGTGTGAACCCTTCAGGCCAAGGGCCGAACTGTGGAATTGTGAAACCGATAAAGTCATCTGTAATCTAATGAAAATGTGCTTACTTTGTCCTGTTAACTTTATGTTAATTATGTCAACTCGTGGGAATGATGTAACGGTTACCATTAGGACTATTAATTACAAGGCAAGGCAACTATGTTAACATATAAGAACGATTAAACAACTGTGTATACTATTGATTAATAGGGCACGTGAATTAAGTCATTTACCCAAAAGAATTTATGTTCATTCTTGAAGAATAGATTCAGAGTAAATATAAGAGTAGCTATGTGTATCCATATGAATTTGAAGTTATTTTACTATGTTGCTTATGAATTGGAAGTTATTCAAAATCTACGATATAAGTGCAAAGTTTAGCATTATTATGTGACTCTCATGAGAATGTGAATTAGTCTCTTATTGTTAAGCGTATGATAATGACATGATACAACAAGAAACACTCTAGTTATAATATGTTCCGTTTGAATTAATGAATGATGTTCAAGTATGTTTCAAGCATGTTTCTAGTATGTTACAAGTTCAAATATGCTCAAGTATGTTTCAAGTATATGTTACAAGTTTGAATATACTACGAGGTCAGATATGTTACAAGGGCCTTAGTGCCATATGTTTCAAGGGCCTTAGTGCCATATGTTACAAGGGCTTTATGCCATATGTTTCAAGGGCCTTAGTGCCATGTGTTACAAGGGCTTTATGCCATATGTTTCAAGGGCCTCGTGCCACCATGTCTCAAGGGCTTATAGCCACCATGTTTATGTTGCAAGATTGAACTTAAAGCCGTTATGTACGTAGCACAGAATCAGACTAACTATGTGAACTCTACATCTTTATATGCATTGCTATGTGTTATGTTTCAATTTAAGCATCGTTTTATTTATGTATTACTATTCACTGAGCTTGGCTCACTCTGTCTAACGTCTGTTTCTGTAGGTAACCAACCAAGTGGTCAGCCCTAGTCATGACACCCGTTTCCTTTTGTCAACCTTCGTGGGTTCAGGCGCTGCACGAAGCCATTTATTTTTGTAAAGTCTATTGAAATGTTGGCTTAATTTTGATTACCTATTTAAAGTTAAAGAGGTAGAACTTCAATGATTTTTTTTTTATATAAGCCCAATGATGGGGCTGGGTCTGTACATATGGTTGTTTATCACCGATGCCACAACATATGGTTTGGAGCTTTATCTATTTTCCATGATAAATGTGATGTATAAGAGGTCCTGGCATGTAGATGTAGCTCAATGGAATTTATATGTATTGTTATTTTCCTACTTTATGCTTCCGATGAGGCCCCATATGTTATTTATTACAGGTTACGTGTTCGTTTTCAAACGGGTCATGCCCAAACTTTTAGGGGCGGGTTTGGGGCGTGACACATAGTTAGCCAGGACAATTAATGCTTTCGAGTTTTGATCAGCAGGAGGTGTTCAGTCAGATCAGATTCAGAGGTAGACTTTTCAACTAGTTCAGTTTGGATAGGCATCTAGAGTAGTACATGGGGCCATTTCTGTATACTCAGCACAACCAGTTTACGCTTAGAGGGGATATTGGAGTGAACAAGGACCATAAGGGTGAGTTTATGCCATTACTCTATCCGAGCAATCATCAGGGTCATTAGTAGTGAGAGGTACATATCTTATATTCAATACTTAGGCCAATGTGTTGATAGACACTAGAGCATTACACTCATTCATAGCGTCTACATTCGCATCTATTTTGGGGTTAGAAAGTGAACAACTAGAGTCTCCATTCATGGTTGAGTCGCCTGTTGGGGGTAAGGTTACCTTGAATCGTGGATGTCTTAGGTGTGTGATTGAAGTTGCTGGTCGCCGATTCCCTTTTAATTTTATGCTATTAGATATGTTGGGTTTTGATGTCTTTCTCGGCATAAATTGGTTGTCCTCCTATCGTGTTGTGATAGATTGCTATCATAGGATAGTTATAGTGTGCACATCGGGTAGTGATTGCTTTTCTTTTCTTGGGGATAGAGCCAATAGATTGTTATCGTTGTTGTATGACCCACGTGGTCGAGGCGAAGTTAGCTCTCTTTTTGCAGCCCTTTTGGATGGCAGGGATAACAAAATTCGAGGTGTATTCCCTAGCGTGGTCTATGAATATTTTGAGGTCTTCCCTGAGGACCTCACTGAACTACCCCCTTTTCATGAGGCTGAGTTTTCTATAGACTTGGTACCCGGCACGGTGCCCATCTCTATGTCACCCTATAGGTTTATGCCGGCAGAGTTGCTCGTTTTGAAGGAGCAGTTACAAGAGTTATTACACAAGGGCTTTATATGCCTTAGTACCTCGCCATGGGGAGCACCAACTCTCTTTGCCAAGAAAAAAGATGGTTCATGTTGGTTGTGTATTGCAAGTTGCATAGGGTTACAGTTAAGAAGAAATACCTGTTGCCTAGGATAGACGATCTGTTCGACCAGCTCAAGGGCTCTCGTTATTTCTCTAAGATAGACTTAAGATCGGGTTATCATCAACTATGGGTGAAAGAGGAGGATATACAAAAAAATTGCATTTTGTACTCCATATGGCCATTATGAATTTCTCGTGATGCCTTTTGGCTTGACAAATGCCCCTACTACATTTATGGACTTGATGAATCGAGTCTTTCATGAATAACTTGATAAACTTGTGGTAATCTTCCTAGATGACATTCTTATATATTCACTATCTGGGGAGGAGCATGAGGGACACCTTCGCACGTCAATGCATGACAATGACAATGCATGTTGATGTAAGAGCGCGACCACGCACGTCTATTGATATGCATGACAATGCATGTGAACCCGAATGCGCAACCACGCGCGTCGTTTGAAATGCATGACAATGCAACCGAGCGGGTTTAAGGTCTCGCCAGACCGGGAAAATACATGAATTTTGTTATTTTGAATGCATGATTATGCATGATTATGACATGCGTGACAACGCGCGGCTTTTGAGATGCACGACAATGCATGTTGATGTAAGTGCGTGACAATGCATGCCTTTTGATATGCATGACAATGCATGTGAACCTGAATGTGCAACCACGCGCGCTGTTTGAAATGCATGACAATTCAACCGAGTGGGTTTAAGGTCTCGCCAGACCGGGCAAATACATGAATTCTGTTATTTTGAATGCATGATTATGCATGATTATGACATGCGCATGACAATGCGAGATGTGTGTGCAATGACGTGATAGAAATGACGCAAAATCAGCGCGCGTTCACGATAGAGCGTTGTAATGTAACCCACGTGGGGCAACTTTTGAATTTTAAAAGAGACAAAAGGATACACCTTCCAAATATCCGAGTGCCACGCACAGAAGACACGATCCGAGGTCAAAACAGGGGCCGGTTGAGCTTCGGAAATGCACTTTTCTTGCACTGACTTGAGCAATGAAGGTCCAAAACCACTAATTTGACCCAAACAAGGCTGTAGGAGGCTCACCGGCCAAAAGAGGAAGTCAGTGGCTGTCCACCGGCTATCTAAACATCTCACCGGCCAAAAAAGCCTGAATCGGGGCAATTTTGTCTTTTTGGCTCGGATCCCTTAAAAAGAACCCTATTTTTCTTACTTTCTCTTAGCCGAAATTCTCTCATCGTTCTCTCTAGAGTATTTTCTTCTCTTCATTTCCTCGTTTTCTTTGATTTTCGCGCCCTTTTCGACATTTGATTCGTGATGTTCATCGCGTTTCAAACACTTTGAACCGAACATTTCTTCGTTTCGGTGTCTCCTTTGCTATTTCCACCTCTTGGGGTTTGTTTCCCCCGAGTTTCTCTCGATTTCCGTGCCTCTTCCATTTCCTGGCTTTTCAGGCCATTTTTCGCCCTCTCGGGGTTGACTTTTTGTTGACTCTTCGCATTCTAGGCCGATTTTCTCTCTTCTGGCCATTTTCACACCACTTTTGACATGGTGGATGATATTCCACGGGGCGGGACTCCCTCAGAGCATGAGATGGATCTAGAGGCCGAGCTCCTCCCCTTAAGCATCTGCCCGTTCGACCCGGCGACCTACCGGCCGGCGATTCACGTGCTTCCTCCCGACAGACTTCGTCAGTTATGGGATTTTGCGAGAGGTGTGCCACCAGAGCTGCTTCTGCATGAGCCGGAGTCACATTTATCACATGGCGCTTCCGAGGTATATTCTTCCCCGTTTCATTTTCCGCAATGTAGAACACTTAACTGCCATAGTTGATTATATTCTTTAACTGCTTATCTCAGATACACTGTAGTTAACTGTGAACACACTTGCAACTAATATCTGTTTGAAACTGACATGTGCACACACACTACACTGGCCCTGAATCACTCAGACACACTGACACAGTACACACTATATTCCACTGCGAGCACACCGGCACCCGATATCTGTTTGAATCTGGAAAATATGCACACATGCTGTATTTGTACTGAACCACTCAAACACGCTGACACATCACACGTTGTAGTTCCCTGCTAGCACACCGGCGCCCGATAGTTGTTTGAATCTGAAAACGTGCACACACGCTATATTGCCACCAATTCTGAATACTCTTCAAAACTGTACATTTTATATTCTTCGCAACTATTTGCTTTTGAACAGGGAGATTCCCATACTGTCCGTGGGTATGGGAATGTTGCCGGCAGGGACTGGTACATGGAGTTACCGGACGTAGTTCGTCGCATTGTTGACCAGGTCGGATTTGACGCATTCTGCCGGGGACTCTCGCACCTTACCGCGAGCAGGCCTCTCCTCACTGCTTTAGTGGAGAGGTGGTGGGACACCACCGATTCTTTCCACTTCTCCGTCACAGGAGACATGACGATGACTCCCTATGATTTCTCGATGCTCACCGACATCGGGGTAGGGGGTGATCCGATCCCCTTCGACACTGACATTGATGAGTGGGAGGCTGCCCAGGTCTACCTGCTTGGTGAGGTGCCGCCCCTCGCACGTCCCGGCTTCATTCGTTACTCATGGTTAGGTCCAGTTTAGAGTCTAGCCAGCCTTAGTCGAGGAGGCACCGATGACTCAAGAGGCGGTGGAGCGATACGTGCGCGGCTTTCTCATGTTCCTGCTGGGGATGACTATTTTCGCCGACCGGGCGAACACTGTGCCCCTCTGCCTGCTCAGCGCTCTCATGGATGTCACCCGGATCTTGCGCTATGACTGGGGTGGCGCTGCCTTGGCCACTCTGTACGGGTACATGAGCTCAGCCTCCCGTTGCAGCGGACAGCTGCTCGGGGGCTACTGGCGAGCTTGGGAGGTATGTTTTCTCCTCTGCTTTTCATTTCTGCTTTACATTTTCTGTACTCTGTACACTGCACACACTGTGGTCTGCTTCATACTAATCGTATACTGCACACACGGCACACATATACTCTGCTTTACACTGACAGTACACTACACACACTGTAGTCTACTTCATACTGATCGTATACTGCACACACGGCACACATATACTCGGCTTTACACTGACTGTATATTGCACACACGACACACATATACTCTTCTTTACACTGACTGTACACCGCACACATTGTATGCTCTGCTCAATACACTGCACAATACACGGTCCTGCAATTTCTGCTTTATTTTGTGTTCTGCTTTATCTGATAACCCTTCTGGTATTGGCTCTGCAGTTATGGGTCTACGCCTACATCCCGAGACTCGCCCCACTGCCAGACGTAGAGACCCCTCTCGTCGTCCCATTTTTGCGTCGCTTTGACGTGAGGTGCGTGCGGAGGCCCCGGGAGACATTCATCTTTTTCCGCCGCTACTTCGACACTATTACCCCCGCAGAGGTATGTTTTACTTGCGGTTCATTTAGGCTTCGCTTTACACTGTATTGCCAATAATAGTAGATAACAATCTGTATTTCATTTTCAGATCACCTGGCAGCCTTGGGCTCCACTGCCAGCCGTGACTTGGGATCGGTTTGCCGGTGTAGAGGAGACTGCATGTTTCTGGATTTTGCTGGAGGGCCCGGTCTGTCGGGCTTGGTACTTGGGTGAGCATTTCCTACGCCAGACCCTGGGCTTGCCAGAGTAGATAGTTCCGGGTTCGCCTCCTACCCACATGAGGGATACTGAGAGGTTCACCGCCGAGGAGATGGCCGATTACATAATCGGCTGGGACACGGAGGGCTTTAGGGGTGAGGGCGACTACTCAGAGTTTGTTTAGACGTACATTATGCGGCCTCTGAGTAGTGGCCGCCGAGCTGAGAGAGGGGGACCTGCGGCGCCAGTAGCTGGAGCGAGAGCGGGGGCAGGGATGCCGAGGACAGCTCGTGTCCGTGGCAGGAGCAGAGCTCGGAGGGGTCGGGGGGTTAGCTGGCCAGCGCTACCCACGATGATGACATGCCGAGGGCAAGGTGGGGCGACCTACCAAATCCTCTTTGCTATTCCTCCGGCTGACCATGAGTTGGTCGGTTTCCATGACTTGCCTCCGGTATGTATTACTACATTTTATGCATCTTGTATTGGCATTTCATTTTAGTTTATTTGATATTCCGCAGAATACTGATGCATTTGATACTTTTGCAGGCTTCTTCCGAGTATACCCGGCAGTCGTTGGAGCTGAATGCCTCCATGACGGGGATGTTGCAGCGGACTTTCGACCTCCTGGCCCTCTACAGCATTTCGGTATGTTCTTCTGCTCACGGTCTCAAACCATAAACCTAAGCTGCTTCACATAATCTGGTGCACAACACAACACTTGATAAACTGCTCATGGCATTCATCCACTGTACCCAAACACTGCATTCTGCACTGATAAACTACTCACGACATTCGCACACTGTACTCATACACTGCATTATGCACTGATAAACTGCTCACGACATTCGCACACTGTACTCATACACTGCATTCTGCACTGACAAACTGCTTACGGCATTCGCACACTGTACTCATACACTGCATTCTGCACTGATAAACTGCTCACGCCATTCGCACACTGTACTCATACACTGCATTCTGCACTGATAAATTGCTCACGACATTCGCACACTATACTCATACACTGCATTCTGCACTGATAAACTGTTCACAGCATACTGATGTGTTTGCCTCTTATACTTTTCAGCCTCCTTTCCAGATTCCCACTGTGGGAGGTGTTCCAACTAGGCCTTCTGTTCCTGTCGGAGGAGATGGAGAGGGCAGAGTATTCCCCCGCACCAAGGCGGGGCGCACTCACGTCGGGAGTAGCTCGCGGGCTCCAGTCCCTGATGACGATGACGAGGAGTCGGAGGCGGAGGCGGAGGCAGAGTTGTCGTCGGAGGAGACCGGGGACGGCTCAGACTCGGACTCAGATGACAGCGCTGATGATGCTACTGGACCTTCGTCCAGGAAGAGGACTAGGACTGACTCCCAGGCCTGAGATCTTTTGTCATTGATCCAGATTTTTGCTTCTTCTTTTTCTTTTTCTTTTCCTTTTGTACCTTTTGCTGGTAGCTAGAGTACCTTGTACTGTCGCAGGCAGATTTTTATTTCCAAAACCATGTACTTGAAAAAGATGATGAAATGAAACAAACTTTTTGTCTAGCGAAGTGTTGTATTTGTACATTTCATATATTGCATCACATTGCATCATGTTGCACCTCAATGTAAATGAAATTGATCTGTTGTCTGAAAATTGAACACTTGCATTGTAATAATCAGGTAACGAACCAGCCAATAACAAAACAACCCATACCAACCACTGCACATTCTGAACACTCGGCTCATACTTTACTGGGGATTAATTTGCATACAGCTCATAACACAGCGCTTGGCTCATTTTGCACACAGCGGATCCTGAACAAACAGCCCAAATCTGACAAGACGGACCATAAAGGTTGAATCTGCTGAATTGAAGCACACTCAGATACGATCTGAAACCCAAAAGCTTCACAGAGGCCCAGGTTTTTCTGTTCACACTTATCGGGGGTGAACCCTACAGTTGTTTGAAAGAACCAAATCATATTTTTGCACAAATGTGGAGAATGGCACAGCATTCTGAGCACAAAACGATTACTTTTTGAAATTGAAAAAAGGTTCTTCAAACCGGGGTATTGAGCCTACAACTGAACTCAGCGAGAATGACTCAACAGCGAAGACAAAGAGGTAAACAACCTAAACACAACGAGACACACTCGGAAAAGACTCAAAACAAAGGTTGAGGTAAACAAAACAAAAGACACGACATACAGACGCGTTAACGAAGATGGGGGACCTCAGATCACGTGGAGCCAGTTTCTCTGGGTATTGTTTCCCACTCTTTCTTATTTGTGATTCTCACATCCCTCTGGCACTCAAGCTCGGTTTTTCTCTCAAAACCCTTTTGCTCACTCTTTCTCTCAACTTACACCTCTCTATTCTTTATTCTCTCATTTTTGTATCCCTCCCCGGGGTGTTTAATGGATGAATAGGAAGTTGTGGGTTCATGCCCAACATGGTTAGCTCACAGTTGTTTCTTCCGGTGGCGCTTGGTCGATGCCCCAGGTAAGGGAACGGAGTACCTTGATCCCTTCAGATTCGTGCTTCGCACTTGGTTCGATACCTCGTTTCTCGAAGGTTGAGAGAGCTTTCTGACCTGTAGTGATAGCTTAAGTTGTGCCCTTTTTGGCAAGTATGTTGGCGATGGGGAAAGACAGAACGCCTGACTCAATTGTGCCCCTAGTTCATCATTATGACCATTTTTGTTGTTTTTGGTTTTCTACTAAAACAGTCTTGACCAATATGAGAGTTAGATCAACATACTTGTTCGATTTCTAATTTGAAAATTATGCAAGTCAGGCCATGAGCACTGAAAATTTTCCTTTTTTGGGTCCAAAACGGTCTAAGTTTTGGAGAAATGAAATAGTTTTCGAGAAAACAGTCAAAAATTTTCAAAAACTATTTTCGCAAATGGCCGGTGCTAAACAGGCACAGAACTTACCCTCGAGATGCGCAACCTCGGTTCGGAGGCAATGGAAAATTGCCCCTTGTTTGAAGGACGTTGCACGGCAACGGAAAGTTGCCCCTTGTCTGGATGATGCCGCAGCATATTGTAAACAGTCCTCACTAGTGATGATCCCAATCGAACTCTCTCGGATACAGAGAAGACGAAGATGGTCAAAACCAATATATGGACACAGTCACTTTGAAGGTATTGGGGGTTGGACTTCGGGATGAAGTTGCCTACGTATCCGGTTGTCAGAACTGAACTATCGGATTCGGGGAGGGCAAGAATAATCAAAACCATTACATGGACTGAGGCACTATGAAAGCGTTGGGGGCTGGACTTCAAGATGAAGTTGCCTACGTATCCCAAACATGGGAATCAAGCCTTACGTAGTTTCGGTCGAGGTACACTCAGGTATTAACCTTCAATTTTTAGGCTCTAACTTTTGCCAAGGTGCCCGTTGCGGGTTTTCGACCTTGCGAGCTTTATTCTTCTTTCCTTTTCAATTCTTTTCTTCAATTTTTTTTTTGTACATTTATTCTTTTTCTTTCTCTCTTTTGTATATTTTTTGTATATATTTTCTTTTGCTCTAACTTTTGCCTGGGTCGCCCTTCCGGGTTTTCGGCCCAGCGAGCCGCTCAAAGGGTAAAAGTGTAACAAATCCATGCCAAATGGTTTTAGGGTTTTGAAGCCATCCGTATCCAGGAGAGTGGCTCTTGCATTGACTTACTGAAGGACCCATCTTCGGCTCTTCTGATGAGATCTGATCTTCTTGATCTGACTTTGGTGCCTCTTGCTCGAGGGTTGCTTCCAATCTGGCCACACAGGCCTCTCTTGATGGTCGATCGTTGGACACTCTGAATTGTGGTTCAAGGCTTTAAAACAAAGGCTCAAGTCTTGAGGCTGGGAGCGATCCTAAGCTGCACAATCTCAAGAGTGATCCCACAGAGGTCTTCGCAGGACCGCGCAAAACATTTTGTTTTTGAAAGTTTTTAAAGAAGCGACAAATCGCTCGCGCTGAAGATAATGTGGAACCAGTCTGGATCAAGCCAGGGTCCTTCTCAGTACTTACGCTGACAAGCATGATTTCAATCATTAAGGGCTTAGCACGCCTCTCTTTCTCTCAATTTGATCAAAGTTTGCAAAACCCGAGGAATTCCTTCTTCCTTGTTTTCACCGCAGTGTTCAAAAAGTTTTGAAAAACTTAGGTCAATGCAATGATTTTCAGGGCACAAGAGAGCAGGTGGAATGTACTGTTGTTCCATTCAAGTCCCCTGGCGCAACTAATTCAGAATAGTAGTAAGCATGGAAACATGATAGCCGCAGCTGTTTCATTCAGATCCCCTAGTTGCAACTGGCTCCCTGACAGAGATAGACTCAAAAGAAAGCAAAAGGGTAATTACAAAACAAAACGGTGTTCGAGGCAACAACTCCGGAATCACCCGACATTCTATACAAAGGGGACTGACTCGCTATAACAAGACAGACCCATAAGCAAAAGGACTGACTCAAGACAATGAGACAAACTCAAAACAAAACAAAAGGCTGACTCGACACCCAAATCAGAATTTACCAAACTAGCATTCGAAGATGCTCCAAAAATGCGTGCCAGACGCCACATCCAAAATACGCTGAGCGTTGCCCGCAGGTGGTTCACTTCCTGATTACAAATTTGCAGTATCCTCAAAGTCCAACAGCTCAGTGGTAACAGACTTTGCTGAGGTAGGCGGGAGGATGACCTCATTGTCGATCAAATCTTGCACTTTATGACGAAGGCGGAAACAACCATCGGTACCGTGACCGGACTGCTGGTGGTACGCGCAGTACAGGGTGGCATCATCCGAGAGAGGGAGATTCTTCGGGAGAGGACGAGGCTCGAGGGGTTTAAGATGCCCCTTTTTAGCCAATATTTGAAATGCCCAAGACAGAGGCATGTAGAGGGCATGAAAGGCTCCGCACCCTCGAGGCAGGTACTTTGAAGTCTGAGGGTTCTTGCTAGACGCACTAGCGAAAGGGTCGGCAGGCACTGCCTTGGCTTTATGATCTTTTCCTGGAACAGGGTTAGGGATGACAGGGACTGTCTTGGCATGACGGGGCCCATCCCGATTTTCCGCCCGGCTTGAACCGCCTTCGGTTGGAGTGAGGAGAGCATCATCCACAGCTTTAGTCATGACTGCAAATACTTGTTGCTTATTCATCCCCTTGGCTTTCAAAGCCTCGGCTAGCCACAGCAGTTGTTCAATGGGATCGGCATCTGCCTTCATTTTGTTCTTGTCTCTGGCCTCAGCCTGATCGGGGGTTTGGGTTACTACATCAGAGCAAAGCCCGGTTGTTGCTGACACGTCGTTGCTATAGCTGGAGGCAACCTCTGGTTGGTTGAGCTCGATCACAATCCGCCCCAGTAGCGGGGGATCCTGTGATATGAAATTCCCGGCATACGGTGCAGCTGGTGGCGAAGCCGACATTCCATAGGCCAGATCGGCCACGGATCTCTAGAGGTCACCTCTCATTCCCATCAATTCAAATGTGGTGGGCTCACGAGCCTGATACAACTGGGGGGTCTAGACTGGGTGCGCAACAGGTGACCTGGGTGGATGCGGTACATCGACATTGGTCTCGCTTTGCAGAGTGATTCCTTGATCTGATGCGGCCGTTATAACCACAATCTCCTCTGAATTCTGCGTCATGATAAGTCCGCCGTACTGAACGGTGACTGACGGATCAGATATCTATCTTGACTCAGCAAGGAGGAACACTAGCTATTCTGTATCAATTCTCTGATCCTTGAAAGAGAAAACACGTAGCATTTCGGACCAATCAGACCAGACGCTAGTATAGCTGAATAACTGTACTCTACTACTGATCACTTTTGCCCGAAATCACTGCCCCCCAAAATATTGAATCAGATACCCACAGATATAACTGATTCTCATAAACTGATACTGGTGCCCTCTGGTCTGATACTCAAACTTGCAAACTGATATGTACGTTCCAGTAGAAATGCATTCTAAAAGTACATAGCAAGTAAAAGAGAGCCAAAAACACCCCTAAGTTGGGGTAGGGTTTCCCTGTCCTATTTTTGTCAGGAGCTAGGGTTTTACTATGCACGCAGCAGTTTTCAAACAACCTAACATCGGGTAAGCAACCTGTCCTAGTTTGGAATAGTCACTATGGATTTCGATATGCACTAGGTCGAATGGTCGAAAAGGGTGCCCCGGTAAAACCGGGGTTTGTGTTCCCATACTGTCAGAGCCCACAACCGGTCAGCCTTATGGCATGCTTTGACAAAGTCAAGCCTCTGGCAAACCGTTCAGGAATGGCAGATGGCAAACACGGTGTCCTTGGTGCACCAATGCACATGCAATGCAAAGAGACACATAAATGAAATCAAAACAGGATATCACGAGTTCGAGTCAAGCTCTCTAAATCCCCAGCAGAGTTGCCAGAAACTGTGGACGTTCCCGAATGCCCCGGGGGACGAGTCCCCCTCCCCTCCCCCGTTCTGTTCATTTTGTGGGTCACTACAGTTCAGGACTCCCAAATTGTCACGGTTCTTAATCTGAACCAAAGAGTCCAAATCCGGCAAATCGTTTTGAGAAAATAGATTTTTAGAAAAGAAGTGCCAAACATGGACTGCTTTTCCAGATACATAGTTGCCACCTAAATATTTTGTTTTGGGAAATATAGGAAACCCTGACTCGGTGCCAAAGGCCACGTGTCCGTCATCACCAAAGTTGCCTCGGCTCGGGAGCTTGGGTACGATTGGGGAAGGTCAGCTATGAGCACCCCCTTTCGCCCGATCTGAAGATCGGCCTCTACTAACCGTGATATCCGTTTTTGAAAACGTTATGTATTCTTATTCTGGTTATTAGCCTAGAATTACTATGTTATACGCACAGCAAACAAGTATAGACCAAATCGCCTAAATTGGAACAAAACATTTCATGCTTGTTTTGAAAATGGTTTGCTACTCGCAAGTAGGCTGAAATGCAGGTTTTGCCACCCTAAAGTGGGTTTAGAAAAGATGGTTTTGCCACTATCTAATGAATGATGCATGCATGCATAGCATAAGGTATGCTAAAGTAAACATGTCCTAATACTAACCATCAAAGCAAGTAAGTAGAAGGGAGAAAGAAGTGGGGGTTGGAAGACATGCACACACGCACCCACACTTATTATAAATTCACCCTCGCTCGGAGGGACCAAAAGAATAATACAAATTAATTAACCTACAAGCTAATTAATTATTACAGACCACCTAATTAATTAAGCAAATTAACTAAGCTAAGAAAGCGGTAAAGGCCTCAGGAAGAGGATCCAATGCGCGCGTGCTCGGGTTTGCTTGGAAATCCAACGCCATGCACAAGTTTGCCTCTGCTTTGATTGTTCTGCTTCTCTGAAAATTGCACAACTCCCAAGGTTGCTTCTCTGAGTGTTGTGGAACACCACCGGCTGAGTGGGATCATCACCGGCCATTTTGAAGTGGTCATCGACCATCCATTGAGCTCTCGGCCAAATATTCTTTGCCGGTCGGCACTCAACATTGCCGGCCAGCCAAATCTTCCTGCTGAATTTGTTTTGACAGCAGCAGAGGACAGAACTTGGCATGGCAATGTGTTTCAAGCAATGTATGCACCAACCACACTCCTTATCATATTTATGACTCAAAGGAGGATGGGCCTCGATTCTCGGGCCACCAATTGCGCATTTCCATGCATGATGGTCCAAAGAATCAAGTGTGCCTTTCGATTTCAAAGAGATGCAATGCACATAAACAAACCACGGGGCTTTCAACGTCTATCATGGCTTGATCAAGAGGTGAAAGATGCATGCAAATGCAATGCAACCTAAGTATGTTAACTAGGCATGCAACATGAGCATATGGGAAGCATGCAAGGCATATAACAAGCATGCAAGTTAAATGAGCATACAAGGCACAATGTCAACACACAAGCATGCAAAACATATGGCATGTTAAGCAACCAAAACAAGGAGGAGAATACGTGCCAAATGCAACATCATTTCAACATGCAACAACGTGTCATAAGCTAAGCATGCAACAACATGCCAAAGGGTGGACTTGAACTAAATTAGGCAGCCCTTAAACAAACCTAAAACAGTGGCCAATACTATGGAAATGATAACCAATAAACACACGCACATGCATGCAAATGGGCTAACACTTGAACATCAAACAAGCAACCTTTAAGCACACTTAAAGGAAGACAAACATGGGCATATGGCATGTATCATAAGCTCTGAAATTGCATGAAAGAGAGGTGCCAAACCAAGTAATCAAAGCAAGCAAAGCATGCAATAATGGTCCAAGTGCTTAAGGCAAGCTAAGGAGGTATTGAACTACCCTTAGCAAAACCAAACATGGCATGAATTAAATGATCAAAACAGAGTTTTAACATATTAAAACAAAGCCTAAAGACCACTTAGATGGCATCTAAATGACTTAAATTCAAGGGCATGCGCAATGACCAAACATGGAGCACAAGGCACAACCTCATAAGGCATCAAAGAGGCATCAAAGGCAAGCATACAAGCATGTCATAAGGACTGAAATAACATGGCAAGTGGTTCCAAACCACTGAAACAATGCAAGTAATGCATGCTAGAGAGGCCAAAGCTTAAGGCATTCAAGAGGGATTGCATGGTAGCTATACAAAGCAAGACATGAATGACTCAAATGACCTAAAACAGTCCCTTAACACATCAAAATATGCATGTAAGCTTCACAAAGCTAAGCCTAAATCATGCTAGAACAAGGGTCTACACCTAAAGCATGTTAAGGCAAAAATGTGGCATTACAAGACATGTATGCAAGGCATGCAAGGCATGCAAGGTGTGTCCAAACCAACTGAAAACAGAGCTATATTTTGACATAATAAGCACAAAAATCAGTTAAAGCATGGCCAACATACACTTAAACAAGATGCTCCCTCAAGAGGCAAAAATGGCCCTTTTCAAGGACAACAAGGAGGGGGGGTGGCCCTCTCCTTCCTAGGACCTCAAGGCACCATCCTCATGACTGAAATCCCTCAAGATTTCAGTGGTGAGGAGGCCCAAACACAATGCCCCTGGAGCTCAACCGAAATGGCACAAACCAAGGGCCAAACAAGCCTTAAGAGGGGTCAAACAACCACAAAGCTTAAAACACCCTTAAAAAACTATTTAGAGCACTAAAATACAAGGCTTTTCTATGTTATATGTTAAGCTCAAAAATAGTTGCAAATATGGAAAAACAAGCTATGAAAACAAGGCTTAAAATGGGTAAAAGCTCACCCTTGAAGCACAACAAGAAATCAGCAACTTTTGGACCAAAAAAAGGCTTCAAATCACCCCAAAAATCACCTCCAAGGACCTCAGCTCAATAAAGGGAGTAGAGAACTAGGTGTTTGTATGCAAAAGTGCAAAGAAGATGCACTTTTGAGCACAATCAAGCCCTAAACCTTAGAGAGAGAGGCAGAAAATGTAGAGAGAGAGAGATATTTTTTGCTCCAAGTTGTATATCATATCCTCTTTTTTTCTCTCCATGTGAGAGAGCTTGATTGATATAGATATGTATCAATCTGCAGCTCCTCAGAACACCCACGTCCAGGTATGGACTGGGGTATGGCCTAGAATGACAGCTGCCAGCTGTCTACAGAAATATCTATTGAAAACCACACTTGGCCGGCCGGCCATAAAAGTAGTCGGCCGGCAGTCAAATTGGCCGACCGGCCATCACATTTGGCCGATTGAAAATCAAGGTAGCCGGTGGGTAGGAGACTTGGTCGACAGGCTCCCTCCTTTCCTCAGGAACACATCCACAAGCTCTTGGTGCAACCAAGCACAGAACAGAGAAGTTAAGAGATTCTAAGGCAAGGCGCACAGCCAAGACTTTTCGAAACTCAAAACAAACACAAGCATGGATAATCATCGCGTGTTCAAACGATGACGTCCAAGCCTTGAGGATGGTCAAAAATGGGGAGTCTACAGTTGCCCCTCTTTGACAGAACTCGAAAGTCATAACAATGACGGGAGTGAATGTCAAAGCCCAGAGACGACCCATTTTTGACAAGGCCGAAGACTTAGACAAACATGCAAGACAAGCAAAGATATGCGCCTGCAGGCTGGGGCAAAATGAAAAAGACAATGCACAAAGCCGAACATAACTTATGATCATGCAAAGAAAGCTGTAACGAAGCATAACATGCGACAGTTTTAAGCTAGCATACACCAAACCACATTACAATGCAGAAAGGATGTAAGAGAATTATGCAATTCTCGATACGTCTCACTCGGAGAATACAATACCTGTGCAGTTCGTCTGGTTGCACCAGCCTCAAATGAACCGTACATACAATATCGTGCCTGAAAAGAAAGCAAACTTAACAGGTACAATATCGTTAGCAACATACATAACATGCAAAATGATATGCAATATATACAAAACTATGTATAAACAATGCAAATGAAAATTCAATGCTATTGAATCATTATCAAATTCTGAGCGGTTCAAAACCACACAAATGTCAAATAGATTGATGGAGATGCAAAGTCCGTCTACCATAGAAAAGGTGCCGCAACCCTCAAACCAACATACCAACGTGGAATAGGCGCGTACACATGCAGAACTATGAGTGATGTAGACGGACACAAGAACAAGTAATTGGGTGGAATGACATAGATGGGGAATGACCCGCTGAAGAAAGACCAATGATCCTAATGTAGGATGCAAAAATTACACTACAATGTAATACGTACAATGGGTATGGCAAGCAGCCAAACCAAATCTTGCCTAGGAAAGGCATGGACACAAACAAACCACGTCTAACATAGAACGGTCATACAAAACTATGAGTGTATAGATATGAAAAGTATGGGCACATACCAGACCAAGCTCAACATGGAAAGGCGCAAGCCATGGATGGGGGGATGCAGTCGATGCGTGCAAGCTACAATGCACTATTTATAAATTTGCGATGGAATGGATACAGTGGGATAAGGCCTACGGCCAAGCCGTATCTTGCCTAGGAAAGGCATGGACACGAACAAATCACGTCTAACATAGAACGGTCATACAGGACTATGAGTGTATAGACGTGAAAAGTATGAGCACATACCAGACCAAGCTCAACAAGGAAAGGCGCAAACCCTAGATGGAAGTGATGCAGTGAATGCATGCAAGCTACAATGCAATATCTACAATATGCAATGGATGGGCGTAAATGTAATATTTACAGTAAGATGCATGACATATGCATTATTTACAGTGGTATGCATGACATGCACTATTTACAATGAATGCATGACATATGCACTATTTAACAATGATGCATGGCATATGCACTATTTACAATGATGCATGACATATGCACTATTTACAATGATGCATGACATATGCATTTTTTGCAATGATGCATGACATATGCACTTTTTGTTTTGTTTTGTTTTGTTTTTGAAATGCAAATGCATGATGATGCATGATTTTGAAATGCGCGACAACGTGCGGCTTTTGAGATGCATGACAATGCAGATGATCTTGAAATGGGCGACAACGTGCTGCTTTTGAAATGCACGTGAACTTGAACATGCGACGACGCGAGTCGCTTGAAATACATGTATAATGCAACTTATCAAAAGTCGTCCAGGCATGACAAACACCGAAGGACTTGCACCTTCAGAGGATTTAAGGTCTCCTAGACTGAGCGTATTTAAGGTCTCGCCAGACCGTAGCGATGCATGTTGCTCTCTTTTTTTGTTTTTCTCTTGAAAATGCATGATAATGCATGATTTTCAAATGCGCGACAACGCGCGGCTTTTGAGATGCATGACAATGCATGTTGATGTAAGTGTGCGACCACGCATGTCTTTTGATATGCATGACAATGCATGTGAACCCGAATGCGCAACCACGCGCGTCGTTTGAAATGCATGACAATGTAACCGAGCGGGTTTAAGGTCTCGCCAGACCGAGCAAATACATGAATTTTGTTATTTGAATGCATGATTATGCATGATTATGACATGCGTGACAACGTGCGGCTTTTGAGATGCACGGCATTGCATGTTGATGTAAGTGCGTGACAACGCATGTCTTTTGATATGCATGACAATGCATGTGAACCCGAATGCGCAACCACGCGCGCCATTTGAAAGGCATGACAATGCAACCGAGTGGGTTTAAGGTCTCGCCAGACCGGGCAAATACATGAATTTTGTTATTTTGAATGCATGATTATGCATGATTGTGACATGCGCATGACAATGCGAGATGTGTTTGCAACGACGTGACAGAAATGACGCAAAATCAGCGCGCGTTCACGATAGAGCGTTGTAATGTAACCCATGTGGGGCAACTTTTGAATTTTAAAAGAGACAAAAGGATACAAAAAGGATACACCTTGCACATATCTTAGTGCCATGCACAGAAGATACGGTCCGAGGTCAAAACAGGGGCCAGTCGAGCTTCGGAAATGCACTTTTCTTGCACTAACTTGAGCAATGAAGGTCCAAAACCACTAATTTGACCCAAACAAGGCTGTAGGAGGCTCACCGGCCAAAAGAGGAAGTCACCGGCTGTCCACCGGCTATCTAAACATCTCACCGGCCAAATAATTGGCCGATCGGCCAAAAATGTAGCCGACCGGCCAAACATGCCTGAATCGGGGCAGTTTTGTCTTTTAGGCTCGGGTTTCTTAAAATAGGGTTCCAAACCCTATTTTTCTTACGTCCTCTTAGCCGAAATTCTCTCCTCCTTCTCTCTAGAGTATTTTCTTCTCTTCATTTCCTCGTTTCTCTTGATTTTCACGCCCTTTTCGACGTTTGATTCGTGAAGTTCATCGCGTTTCAAACACTTTGAACCGAACATTTCTTCGTTTCGCTGTCTCCTTTGCTACTTCCACCTCTTGGGGTTTGTTTCCCTCGAGTCTCTCTCGATTTCCGTGCCTCTTCCATTTCCCGACTTTTCCGGCCATTTTCCGCCCTCTCGGGGTTGTCTTTTTGTTGACTCTTCACATTCTAGGCCAATTTTCTCTCTTCCGGCCATTTTCAAACCACTTTTGACATGGCGGATGATATTCCACAGGGCGAGACTCCCCCAGAGCATGAGATTGGTCCAGAGGCCGAGCTCCTCCCCTTGAGCGTCCGCCCGTTCGACCGGGCGACCTACCGACCGGTGATTCACGTGCTTCCTCCCGACGGACTTCGTCAGATCCGGGATTTTGCGAGAGGTGTGCCACCAGAGCTGCTTCTGCGTGATCCGGAGTCACATTTATCACATGGCGCTTCGGAGGTATATTCTCCCCCGTTTCATTTTCCGCAATGTAGAACACTTAACTTCCATAGTTGATTATATTCTTTAACTGCTTATCTCAGATACACTGTAGTTAACTGTGAACACACTTGCAACTGATATCTGTTTGAAACTGACACATGCACACACACTACACTGGCCCTGAATCACTCAGACACACTGACACAGTACACACTGTATTCCACTGCGAGCACACCGGCACCCGATATCTGTTTGAATCTGGAAAATATGCACACATGCTATATTTGTACTGAACCACTCAAACACGCTGACACATCACACATTGTAGTTCCCTGCTAGCACACCGACGCCCGATATTTGTTTGAATCTGAAAACGTGCACACACGCTATATTGCCACCAATTCTGAATACTCTTCAAAACTGTACATTTTATATTCTTCGCAACTATTTGCTTTTGAACAGGGAGATTCCCATACTTTTCGCGGGTATGGGAATGTTGCCGCCAGGGACTCGTACATGGAGTTACCGGACGCAGTCCGTCGCATTGTTGACCAGGTCGGATTTGGCGCATTCAGCAGGGGACTCTTGTGCCTTAATGCTAGCAGGCCTCTCCTTGCTGCTTTAGTGGAGAGGTGGTGGGACACCACCGATTCTTTCCACTTCTCCGTCGCGGGAGACATGACGATGACTCCCTATGATTTCTCGATGCTCACCGGCATCGGGGTAGGGGGTGATTCGATCCCCTTCGACACCGACATGGATGAGTGGGAGGCTGCTCAGGTCTACCTTCTTGGTGAGGTGCCGCCCCTCGCACGTCCCGGCTTCGTTCGATATTCATGGTTTGAGGTCCAGTTTAGAGTCCAGCCAGCCTTAGTCGAGGAGGCTCCGATGACTCAGGAGGCGGTGGAGCGACACGCGCGCGGCTTTCTCATGTTCCTGCTGGGGACGACTATTTTCGCCGACCGGGCGAACACTGTGCCCCTCTACCTGCTCAGCGCTCTCGTGGACGTCACCCGGATCTTGCGCTATGACTGGGGTGGCGCTGCCTTGGCCACTCTGTACGGGTACATGAGCTTAGCCTCCCGTTGCAGCGGACAACTGCTCGGGGGCTATTGGCGAGCTTGGGAGGTATGTTTTCTCCTCTGCTTTTCATTTCTGCTTTACATTTTCTGTACTCTGTACACTGCACACACTGTGGTCTGCTTCATACTTATTGTATACTGCACACACGCCACACATATACTCTGCTTTACACTGACTGTATACTGCACACACGGCACACATATACTCTGCTGTACACTGACTGTACGCTGCACACACTGTAGTCTGCTTCATACTGATCGTATACTGCACACACGGCACACATATACTCTGTTTTACACTGACTGTATACTGCACGCACGGCACACATATACTCTGCTTTACACTGACTGTACACTGCACACACTGTACGCTCTGCTCAATACATTGCACAATACACGGTCCTGCAATTTCTGCTTTATTTTGTGTTCTGCTTTATCTAATAACCCTTCTGGTATTGGCTCTGCAGTTGTGGGTCTACGCCTACTTCCCGAGACTCGCCCCAGTGCCAGACGTAGAGACCCCTCTCGTCGTCCCATTTTTGCGTCGCTTTGACGTGAGGTGCGTGCGGAGGCCCCGGGAGACATTTATCTTTTTCCGCCGCTACTTCGACACTATTACCCCCGCAGAGGTATGTTTTACTTGTGGTTCATTTAAGCTTCGCTTTACACTGTATTGTCAATAATAGTAGATAACAATCTGGATTTCATTTTCAGATCACCTGGCAGCCTTGGGCTCCACTGCCAGCCGTGACTCGGGATCGGTTTGCCGGTGTAGAGGAGACTGTATGTTTCCGGATTTTGCTAGAGGGCCCGGTCTGTCGGGCTTGGTACTTGGGTGAGCGTTTCCTACATGGGCTTTCCAGAGCAGATAGTTCCGGGTCCGCCTCCTACCCACATGAGGGATACCGAGAGGTTCACCGCCGAAGAGATGGCCGATTACACGATCGGCTGGGACGCAGAGGGCTTTAGGGGTGAGGGCGACTACTCAGAGTATGTTCAGACGTACATTATGCGGCCTCTGAGTAGTGGCCGCCGAGCTGGAGCGGGGGCGGGGGCAGGGACGTTGAGGATAGCTCGTGTCCGTGGCAGGAGCGGAGCTCGGAGGGGTCGGGGGGTTAGCTGGCCAGCGCTACCCACGATGATGACATGCCGCGGGCAGGGTGGGGCGACCTACCAGATCCCCTTTGCTCCTCCTCTGGCTGACCATGAGTTGGTCGGTTTCCATGACTTGCGTCCGGTATGTATTACTACATTTTATGCATCTTGTATTGGCATTTCATTTCAGTTTATTTGATATTCCGCAGAGTACTGATGCATTTGATACTTTTGCAGGCTTTTTCCCAGTATACCCGGCAGTCCTTGGAGCTGAATGCCTCCATGATGGGGATGTTGCAGCGGACTTTCGACCTCCTGGCCCTCTACAGCATTCCGGTATGTTCTTCTGATCACGGTCTCAAACCATACGCCTAAGCTGCTTCACATAATCTGGTGCACAACACAACACTTGATAAACTGCTCACGACATTCATCCACTGTACTCATACACTGCATTCTGCACTAATAAACTGCTCACGGCATTCGCACACTGTACTCATGCACTGCATTCTGCACTGACAAACTGCTCACGGCATTCGCACACTGTACTCATACACTGCATTCTGCACTGATAAACTGCTCACGCCATTCGCACACTGTACTCATACACTGCATTCTGCACTGATAAACTGCTCACGGCATTCGCACACTGTACTCATACACTGCATTCTGCACTGATAAACTGTTCACAGCATACTGATGCGTTTGCCTCTTATACTTTTCCACCTCCTTTCCAGAATCCCACTGTGGGAGGTGTTCTAGCCAGGCCTTCTGTTCCTGTCGGAGGAGATGGAGAGGGCAGAGTATTCCCCCGCACCAAGGCGGGGCGCACTTACGTCGGGAGTAGCTCGCGGGCTCCAGTCCCTGATGACGATGACGAGGAGTCGGAGGCGGAGGCGGAGGCAGAGTTGTCGTTGGAGTAGACCAGAGACAGCTCGGACTCGGACTCAGATGACAGCGCTGATGATGCTCCTGGACCTTCGTCCAGGAAGAGGACTAGGACAGACTCCTAGGCTTGAGATCCTTGGTCATTGATCCAGATTTTTGCTTCTTCTTTTTCTTTTTCTTTTCCTTTTGTACCTTTTGCTGGTAGCTAGAGTACCTTGTACTGCCGCAGGCAGATTTTAATTTCCAAAACCATGTACTTGAAAAAGATGATGAAATGAAACAAACTTTTTCTCTGGCGAAGTGTTGTATTTGTACATCTCATATATTGCATCACATTGCATCATGTTGCACCTCAATGTAAATGAAATTGATCTGTTGTCTGAAAATTGAACACTTGCATTGTAATAATCAGGTAACGAACCAGCCAACAGCAAAACAACCCATACCTACCACTGCACATTCTGAACACTCGGCTCATACTCTACTGGGGATTAATCTGCATACAGCTCAAAACACAACGCTTGGCTCATTTTGCACGCAGCGGATCCTGAACAAACAGCCCAAATCTGACAAGACAGACCATGAAGGTTGAATCTACTGAAGTTGAAGCACACTCAAATGCGATCTGAAACCCAGAAGCTTCAAAGAGGCCCAGGTTTTCCTGTTCACACTTATCGGGGGTGAACCCTGCCGTTGTATGAAAGAACCAAATCATGTTTTTGCACAAATGTGGAGAATGACATAGCATTCTAAGCACAAAACGATTAATTTTTGAAATTGAAAAAGGGTTCTTCAAACCGGGGTATTGAGCCTACAACTAAACTCAGTGAGAATGACTCAACAGCGGAGACAAAGAGGTAAACAACCTAAACACAATGAGACACACTCGGAAAAGACTCAAAACAAAGGTTGAGGTAAACAAAACAAAAGACACAACATACAAACGCGTTAACGAAGATGGGGGACCTCAGATCACGAGGAGCCAGTTTCTCTGCGTATTGTTTCCCACCCTTTCTTATTTGTGATTCTCACATCCCTCTGGCACTCAAGCTCGGTTTTTCTCTCAAAACCCTTTTGCTCACTCTTTCTCTCAACTTACGCCTCTCTATTCTTTATTCTCTCATTTTTTTATCCCTCCCCGTGGTGTTTAATGGATGAACAGGAAGTTGTGGGTTCATGCCCAACATGGTTAGCTCACGGCTGTTTCTTCCGGTGGCGCTTGGTCGATGCCCCAGGTAAGGGAACCGAGTACCTTGATCCCTTCAGATTTGTGCTTCGCACTTGGTTCGATACCTCGTTGCTCGAAGGTTGAGGGAGCTTTCAGCCTTTTAGTGACAGCTTGAGTTGTGCCCTTTTTGGCAAGTATGTTGGCGATGGGGAAAGACAGAACGCCTGACTCAATTGTGCCCCTAGTTCATCATTATGACCATTTTTGTTGTTTTTGGTTTTCTACTAAAACAGTCTTGACCAAGATGAGAGTTAGATCAACATACTTGTTCGATTTCTGATTTGAAAATTATGCAAGTCAGGCCATGAGCATTGAAAATTTTCCTTTTTTGGGTCCAAAACGGTCTAAGTTTCGGAGAAATGAAATAGTTTTCGAGAAAACAGTAAACCTCTGTAAAAATTTTCAAAAACAATTTTCGCAAACGGCCGGTGCTAAACAGGCACAGAACTTATCCTCGAGATGTGCAACCTCGGTTCGGAGGCAATGGAAAATTGCCCCTTGTTTGAAGGACGTTGCACGGCAACGGAAAGTTGCCCCTTGTCTGGATGATGCCACAGCATATTGTAAACAATCCTCACTAGTGATGATCCCGACCGAACTCTCTCGGATATGGAGAAGACGAAGATGGTCAAAACCAATATATGGACACAGTCACTTTGAAGGTGTTGGGGGGCTGGACTTCGGGATGAAGTTGCCCACAGCCTAATCGGGGGTTTGAGTTACTACATCAGAGCGAAGCTCGGTTGTTGCTGACACGTCGTTGCTGTAGCTGGAGGCAACCTCTAGTTGGCTGAGCTTGATCACAATCCACCCCAGTAGCGGGGGCTCCTGTGATATGAAATTCCTGGCATACGATGCAGCTAGTGGCGAAGCCAACATTCCAGAGGCCAGATCGGCCACGGATCTCTGGAGGTCACCTATCATTCCCATCAATTCAAATGTGGTGGGCTCATGAGCCTGATACAACTGGGGGGTCCAGACTGGGTGCGCGGCAGGCGACCTGGGTGGATGCGGTACATCGACATTGGTCTCACTTTGCAGAGTGATTCCTTGATCTGATGCGGCCATCATAACCACAATCTCCTTTGAATTCTGCGTCATGATAAGTCCGCTGTACTGAACGGTGACTGACTGATCAGATATCTGTCTTGACTCAGCAAGGAAGAACACTAGCTATTCTGTATCAATTCTCTGAACCTTGAAAGAGAAAACATGTAGCATTTCAGACCAATCAGACCAGACGCTAGTATAGCTGAATAACTGTACTCTACTACTGATCACTTTTGCCCGAAATCACTGCCCCCCAAAATATTGAATCGGATACCCACAGATATAACTGATTCTCATAAACTGATACTGGTGCCCTCAGGTCTGATACTCAAACTTGCAAACTGATATGTACGTTCCCTGTAGAAATGCATTCTAAAAGCACATAGCAAGTAAAAGAGAGCCAAAAACACCCCTAAGTTGGGGTAAGGTTTCCCTGTCCTATTTTTGTCAGGAGCTAGGGTTTTACTATGCACGCAGCAGTTTTCAAACAACCTAACATCGGGTAAGCAACCTGTCCTAGTTTGGAATAGTCACTATGGATTTCGATATGCACTAGGTCGAATGGTCGAAAAGGGTGCCCCGGTAAAATCGGGGTTTGTGTTCCCATACTGTCAGAGCCCACAACCGGTCAGCCTTATGGCATGCTTTGACAAAGTCAAGCCTCCGGCAAACCGTTCAGGAATGGCAAATGGCAAACACAGTGTCCTAGGCGCACCAATGCACATGCAATGCAAAGAGACACATAAATGAAATCAAAACAGGATATCACGAGTTCGAGTCAAGCTCTCTAAATCCCCAACAGAGTCGCCAGAAACTGTAGACGTCCCCGACTGCCTCGGGTGGACGAGTCTCCCCCCCCCCCCGGGTTCTGTTCGTTTTGTGGGTCACTACAGTTCAGGACTCTCAAATTGTCACGGTTCTTAATCTGAACCAAAGAGTCCAAATCCGGCAAATCGTTTTGAGAAAACAGATTTTTAGAAAAGAAGTGCCAAACATGGACTGCTTTGCCAGATACAGAGTCGCCACCTAAATATTTTGTTTTGGGAAATTTAGGAAACCCTGACTTGGTGCCAAAGGCCACGTGTCCATCATCACCAAAGTTGCCTCAGCTCGGGAGTTTGGGTACGATTGGGGAAGGTCAGCTATGAGCACCCCCTCTCGCCCGATCTGAAGATCGGCCTCTACTAACCGTGATATCCGTTTTTGAAAACGTTATGTATTCTTATTCTGGTTATTAGCCTAGAATTACTATGTTATGCGCACAGCAAACAAGTATAGACCAAATCGCCTAAATTGGAACAAAACATTTCATGCTTGTTTTGAAAATGGTTTGCTACTCGCAAGTACGCTGAAATGCAGGTTTTGCCACCCTAAAGTGGGCTTTAGAAAAGATGGTTTTGCCACTATCTAGTGGGCTTAAAACTCACAGTTTTAATGCATTATCCCAATTTAGTTAATTCAACCTCCACCCACAGGCACTTAAGCAGTTATATCACATAAGCATCTAGCCTCATGGTAATCATACTATTATGGCAATACTCACACGTATGTGGTATGTAAAAGCGTAAATGCTTACCTAGTACTCCGAGCCAAAACAAAAGCTAGTTAGTAATCAATGCATGATCCTAGCTCATGTTAACATGGCTAATGCAACACATACAAGACGTCACTAAAGTAGGCTCGGCTAGTCTATAAATGACATGTGAAAATGCACAAGTAGCATATATTCAAGTTAGATTTGAAATACTTATGTAGTTAGTACGATGCTCCTAGCCTGGTGCATGCAAGACTAATGAAAGATGCATGCATGCATAGCATAAGGTATGCTAAAGTAAACATGTCCTAATACTAACCATCAAAGCAAGTAAGTAGAAGGGAGAAAGAAGTGGGGGTTGGAAGACATGCACACACGCACCCACACTTATTACAAATTCACCCCCGCTCGGAGGGACCAAAAGAATAATACAAATTAATTAATCTACAAGCTAATTAATTATTACAGACCACCTAATTAATTAAGCAAATTAACTAAGCTAAGAAAGCGGTAAAGGCCTTGGGAAGATGATCCAATGCGCACGTGCTCGGGTTTGCTCGGAAATCCAACGCCATGCACAAGTTTGCCTCTGCTTTGACTGTTCTGCTTCTCTGAAAATTGCACAACTCCCAAGGTTGCTTCTCTGAGTGTTGTGGAACACCACCGGCTGAGTGGGATCATCACCGGCCATTTTGAAGTGCTCATCGACCATCCATTGAGCTCTCGGCCAAATATTCTTTGCCGGTCGGCACTCAACACTGCCGGCCGGCCAAATCTTCCTGTTGAATTTGTTTTGATAGCAGTAGAGAACAGAACTTGGCATGGCAATGTATTTCAAGCAATGTATGCACCAACCACACTCCTTATCATATTTATGACTCAAAGGAGGATGGGCCTCGATTCTTGGGCCACCAATCGCGCATTTCCATGCATGATGGTCCAAAGAATCAAGTGTGCCTTTCGATTTGAAATGAGATGCAATGCACATAAACAAACCAAGGGGCTTTCAACCTCTATCATGGCTTGATCAAGAGTTGAAAGATGCATGCAAATGCAACGCAACCTAAGTATGTTAACTAGGCATGCAGCATGAGCATATGGGAAGCATGCAAGGCATATAACAAGCATGCAAGTTAAATGAGAATACAAGGCACAATGTCAACACACAAGCATGCAAAACATATGGCATGTTAAGCAACCAAAACAAGGAGGAGAATACGTGCCAAATGCAACATCATTTCAACATGCAACAACGTGTCATAAGCTAAGCATGCAACAACATGCCAAAGGGTGGACTTGAACTAAATTAGGCAGCCCTTAAACAAGCCTAAAATAGTGGCCAATACTATGGAAATGATAACCAATACACACACGCACATGCATGCAAATGGGCTAACACTTGAACATCAAACAAGCAATCTTTAAGCACACTTAAAAGAAGACAAACATGGGCATATGGCATGTATCATAAGCTCTAAAATTGCATGAAAGAGAGGTGCCAAACCAAGTAATCAAAGCAAACAAAACATGCAATAATGGTCCAAGTGCTTAAGGCAAGCTAAGGAGGTATTGAACTACCCTTAGCAAAACCAAACATGGCATGGATTAAATGATCAAAACAGAGTTTTAACATATTAAAACAAAGCCTAAAGACCACTTAGATGGCATCTAAATGACTTAAATTCAAGGGCATGCGCAATGACCAAACATGGAGCACAAGGCACAACCTCATAAGGCATCAAAGAGGCATCAAAGGCAAGCATACAAGCATGTTAGAAGGACTGAAATAACATGGTAAGTGGTTCCAAACCACTGAAACAATGCAAGTAATGCATGCCAGAGAGGCCAAAGCTTAAGGCATTCAAGAGGGATTGCATGGTAGCTATACAAAGCAAGACATGAATGACACAAATGACCTAAAACAATCCCTTAACACATCAAAATATGCATGTAAGCTTCACAAAGCTAAGCCTAAATCATGCTAGAACAAGGGTCTACACCTAAAGCATGTTAAGGCAAAAATGTGGCATTACAGGACATGTATGCAAGGCATGCAAGGTGTGTCCAACCAACTGAAAACAGAGCTATATTACGACATAATAAGGACAAAAATCAGTTAAAGCATGGCCAACATACACTTAAACAAGATGCTCCCTCAAGAGGCAAAAATGGCCCTTTTCAAGGACAACAAGGAGAGGGGGTGGGCCTCTCCTTCCTAGGACCTCAAGGGACCATCCTCATCACTGAAATCCCTCAAGATTTCAGTGGTGAGGAGGCCCAAACACAATGGTCCCGGAGCTCAACCGAAATGGCACAAAACAAGGGCCAAACAAGCCTTAAGTGGGGTCAAACAACCCCAAAGATTAAAACACCCTTAAAAAACTATTTAGAGCACTAAAAAAAAAGACTTTTCTATGTTATATGTTAAGCTCAAAAATAGTTGCAAATATGGCAAAACAAGCTATGAAAACATGGCTTAAAAGGGGTAAAAGCTCACCCTTGAAGCACAGCAGCAAATCAGCAACTTTTGGACCAAAAAAAGGCTTCAAATCACCCCAAAAATCACCTCCAGGGACCTCAGCTCAATAAAGGGAGTAGAGAACTAGGTGTTTGTATGCAAAAGTGCAAAGAAAATGAACTTTTGAGCACAAATAAGCCCTAAACCTTAGAGAGAGAGGCAGAAAATGTAGAGAGAGAGAGATTTTTTTCTCCAAGTTGTATATCTCTTCCTCTTTTTTTCTCTCCATGTGAGAGAGCTTGATTGATATAGATATGTATCAATCTGCAGCTCCTCAGAACACCTACGTCCAGGTATGGGCTGGGGTATGGCCTAGAATGACAGCTGCCAGCTGTCTACAGAAATATCTGTTGAAAACCACACTTGGCCGGCCGGCCATAAAAGTAGTCGGCCGGCAGTCAAGTTGGCCGGCCGGCCATCACATTTGGCCGATTGAAAATCAAGGTGGTCGGTGGATAGGAGACTTGGTCGACAGGCTCCCCTCTTTCCTCAGGAACACATCCACAAGCTCTTGGTGCAACCAAGCACAAAATAGAGAAGTTAAGAGATTCTAAGGCAAGGTGCGCAGCCAAGACTTTTCGAAACTCAAAACAAACACAAGCATGGATAATCATCGCGTGTTCAAACGATGACGTCCAAGCCTTGAGGACGGTCAAAAATGGGATGTCTACACTAATGTGGTGGCTGATGCCTTAAATAGAAAATCAATGAGCACAATTGCTAGTCTTGCCATGAGGGAATGAGAGATGTTAGGGGACTTGGGTGAATTTTACTTACACCTTAGCGAGTCTCCTAAACATGTCACCTTGTTTACAATTCTCGCACAACCAATGCTTGTAACACGGGTCATAGAAGCACAACAAGGCAATTCAGAATTGAAGACAATCCGAGGGAAAATATCCCAAGGAAAGGAGGAGAAGGGTCTGAAGGTACATTCTGATGCTAGTGTTCGGTATCTAGATCGCCTCTTTGTACTAGAAACTTGTAGAGATGAAGTCCTTCAGGAATTTCACCACTCACACCTTGCGGTGCATCTGGGAGGCTAAAAAATGTACCGTGACCTTAACCATCAATTTTGGTGGAGAAGAATGAAGCGTGATGTAGCGTCATTTGAATTTAAATGTCCAACTTGCTAACAAGTCAAAGCAGAACAACAAAAGCCAACTAGGCTATTACAAGCCTTACCAATAGCCGAGTGGAAATGGGAGCACATCACTATAGGTTTCGTCTCAGGCCTTCCTAGAACGCAAAGGGGTAATGATGTAGTTTAGGTAGTTGTGGACTAACTAACCAAGTCGAGTCATTTTCTTGCTATGAGTATGGATGATTCGGTTAATTATTTGGCTGAGCTATATGTTAGAGAGACTATTCGGCTCCACGGGGTTCCAGTAAGCATAGTCTCGAATAGAGACCCTCACTTTACTACACGGTTGTGGTAGAGTTTGCAGAACGTTATGGGCACGCAGTTAACCTTTAGCACAGCATTTCACCCAATAACAGACGGACAATCTGAGTGCACCATCCAAATTCTTGAGGATATATTGAGACCATGTGTATTAGACTTCAAAGGTTCTTGGGAGAGACACTTGCCTCCAGCAGAGTTTGCCTACAATAATAGTCATCAAGCTAGCATTGGGATGGCACAATATGAAGCCTTTTATGGGCGTTCATATAGATCACCCATGTGCTGGACCAAGGTGGGGGATTCACCCATGCTTGGACCCGAACTAGTCTGTGAGACCACTGAGAAAGTGGCTCTTATTTGGAAGAGGTTGATCACTACTCAAAGCTGACAAAAGAGTTATGCTGACCGGATAAGAAGACCCTTGTCCTTCGAAGTAGGCAATCATGTCTTCTTGAAAATATTACCTATAATGCTCCGAAATAATAACGACAACCCGTACCATGATATCCAATAGAAAACATAAATATGCGAAATATTAACCTTTCATTGATATCCTTTTTTTTTTTTTATACAAAAGATGACATATGCGTGTATACATTCATAAATCCTAGATCCTGAATCTATAGCATATGACATGTGTACATGAATAAAAAAAAATGAGATACATACAAACTCATGCCCTAATAGCTACATCTTTCCAAGTCAATCAATTCAATACAGTTAAAGACCATGGCTTGTACAAAAATAATTACATCAAAGAAAACAAAAGAAGCTCCTGGCTCCAAGTCCTCCCAAGATATGTCCTTGGTGGAGGCATATCATCAGTGCCTAAAAGTTATTTTCCACATTGGGTGAGCAAAAGCCCAATAGAGATACTTTAACACAATTTATGAAACTTAACGAAGTTATGAGGTGAATGCACATGCATGCCATTTGCCGAATGGTTTTTTCCCCTTTCCATCTCAAACACAATACAATGCCATGATTATATATTAATTCATGAAAATATCCTTTTATATAAAAAAAAAACAAGGCAATAGATATAAAACACTGAGAATCTCTAGGTACGTGTCTACCAGTAGGCTATACAAGCACTACCAAAGCCATTTTACTGGTACTAATTGGAAAGATCGACACCTAATCGCGCAGATTTCTGGACTTTCACCAAGGATACATAGGCCAACAATATAAACTACAAGTACACCTCCTAGCCAGATTCACCAAAGTATATACCCATTTTTCTTAAAAACAATACATTTTCAATGTTCAAGTATGAAACAATGCTCGATGCCTAATGTATGACAAGTTAGTTTCAATTTAACCTAATCCTCATGCAATTTCTACAACAATCAAGACTATCCTCCATTGATTGCCCAAAACAGATATTTTTAATCTAAAGATAATTTTCTAATAATAGATAAAATCTCATAAATTTCAAAACGGAAGCGATAATACAAATCCAACTCCACTCTCATCATCATCAAATACATTTTTTTCCATATCCTTTCAAAATCCAACATCCTTCCTTTTCCTTTCATAAAACAAACATCAATAATTTTCAAACAAAGCTTCTTTTATTTCTAAAAATCACATTTAAAGAAAGATCCTCCCATATTTCAATACAACCCATCAATGTACACAATTCCATAACCCTTCTCAAGTGTTTATTTGAAAAACCCCACTTTTATATTACACAATTTAGATTTAACAAAAAAATCTCCAAATCACTAAACCTTTTCAAAGAGCAAATAACTAAGTTAAGAATCATATTAAAGGTTGAATAAATCCTTACCTTAAGAGTAGAAGAGGAAAAGAGCAAGGGTAAAACTTTTACAGAGCCAAAAACAAGATCCTCTCCAATTAGAATGAAGCTTTCGACGAGCTCTACCTATTTCTCCAACGAGCAATAGTGGAGAAATCAATGGATGATAGAGTATTTGAGGTTTTAAGCAAGAACTAGAGAGAGAGAGAGAGAGAGAGAGAGAGAGAGAGAGAGTGCAGAAATTAGGGTTTGGAAGGTTTTAGAAAGAAAGAGGAAATGAAATGTGCAGACCGCTCGAGCGACCAAAACATTGCTCGAGCGTAAGACATAATAAGTGAAACTGCTCAAGCGACCAAAACACCGCTTGAGAGCACAATGACCCCTTCCCAGGAGTTTGTAGATGGAAGAAGACCACTTGAGTGAAGATACCCTACTTCCAAAACGTTTGCAGACTTACAAAATACTGGGAGATCTCAAAGACTGCTCGAGCGACCAAAACACCGGTCGAGTGAACAAGCAGAAAATAAAACAATAACTCTTTTGAAAAACTTACTCCCAACCTGTTTCAAACATAACCAAAAACCCAACTCAACTACCAACAAGATGATAAAGGACACAAACAATAGTTCAAGACATGGAATCTAGATCTAAGAGCATAAAATGGGTCAGGTCTAAACCAGAATCTTTATTTTTCCCCCTTTAAGAAATTCTGTCGCTGAAATTTAAATCAAACCAATAACCACCGGATTTTAACCAACTTCATTAGCAACAAAGATAAAATAGAGTCCTCTAACACCCAATATTAATAATTGAGTTATCAAAACGTTTACAATGTTTATATATTACAACATGAATAAAGCTTACAATGCAAGGCTTAAATATCAACTAATAGGTCTGGATACTTCTCACGGACTTTTGCCTCTTTCTCCCAAGTCGCCTCCTTGACTCTATGATGTCACCACAACACCTTAACCAATGGGATACCCTCAAGACCTAATCACGAGTATTTAACACCCTAACTGGTTTCTTCTCATATGAGGCATCCTCGTTTACCTCAAACTCGGTCCAATCCAACACGTGTAAAGGATCGGGGTTGTATTTTTGGAGCATACAAATATGAAACACATCATGAATCGTAGAAAGTTGGGGTGACAAGGCTAAACGATAAGCTACCTTCCCAATTCGCTCTAAAATCTCAAAAGGCCTAATAAATCTAGGAGACAACTTCTTGCTATTGCCAAATCTCATCAAACCCCATCTCAGTGATATTTTCAAAAAAATATGATCTCCCACCTCAAAAGACAAAGGCCTCCTCCTATGGTCGGCATAGCTCTTCTGGAGACTTTAAGTTGAAACCAACCTCTTACGAATAAGCACAATTGTAGCTCGACTTTTTCGTGCCCCCCCCCCCCAAAAAAAAAATTTCGGAAGGTGAAATAAGCCCTACAATTACGACTCCCGCGGTTCTGAATCTAATCTCACAAGTGGAACGTGAAATTGATAAATACTAAAGAGTCCAAATCTGACAAATCGTTTGGAAAATTGATTTTGAATAAAAAATGCCAAAATTGGACTGCTTTGCCAGATACAGAGTCGCCACCTAAATATTTTGTTTTGGGGAAATTTAGGAAACCCATGACTCGTGCCAAAGGCTATGTGTCGGTCATCACTAGGATTGTCTCGGCTCGGGAACTTAGGTACGAGAAGGGAAGGTCATGAATTGAGCATCTCGGCTTGCCCGATCAAAGATCGGCCTCTACTAATCATGATATGAACCTTATATACATTATATTCTCTTGTTCCGGTTTATTAGGCTAGCATTACTATGTGATGTGCACACACACAAGTATAGACTAACTTGCGAGAATTGGAACAACTCGAGTTCATGTTTGTTTTGAAAACCATTTTGAAATATGTACCACTTGAAAAAGTGATTGCATATGAACATTGCTCAAATTATTCCAATTCAAGCAATAAGCCTTCATCCATAGGCATACAAGAAGGTTATCATTTAAGCACTTGGCCTCATGGTAAGCATGTGAAACATGACAACAATCACACACATGTGATTATGCTAAAGCAAATAAAAGCTTACTTAGTACTCCAAGCCAAAAAGAAACAAAGTTAGAAAAATGCATGATTCTAACTATGCAATTATGACTAATGCAATACATGCAATATGCAATTACTGGGCTCGACTAATAAGCAAGGTATATGAATCAATGAAATCGCATGTGGTGTAAGCATGTATTCAAAGAAGTATTTAAACTAACAATGTAGTTAGAATGATGAACCGAGCCTCGGTGCATGCAACACAAATGGATCCAAACATGAGTTATGCTAATCAAAACATGATGTCCCTAAACTAACCATCATAAGCAAATAAATTAAAGGGAGAAAGACATGGGGTTGGAAGACATACACATTATTACAACTTTTTGATCCCTCATGCAGGAGGGTGCAAATCAATGTCCGAAAGTCCGAATTAATCTAACTATTACAAAATTGGGCGAATTCACTAGGCTAAGTAATTAACTACTTTATTACAACAATTTAACTAGCTACACTAATTAACAATAAGCAATGGCTACAACAATACTAATTACAATAAGATTAAATTACAACTATGACAATTATAACACTAACGAAACAATTAATCGCATTTGATAAAGGCGTAATTGAATGTGGATGAAGGTTGCATGCACAGCGCCTGAAAGCTACTCTGTTTGTCCAAGCCAACTTTGTTTCATCTTTAGCCACTGCCTCTGTTTTCTGCAAAACTGAATTGCTGGCCACACACTGAGGGCTGGCCGGGTCCGTAGATGACCGGCCGTGCCTCAATTTGGTGCACAACTCTATTTTTGTGTTCTGAGGTGAACCCATGTAGACAAAGTGTCCTCAAGCTCTGTTTGTCCCATTCTTCCTTCTCTGTCATGGGAAAGCCTCGAGAAAAGCTTGAAATTGATTCCAAAGCCATTAATGAGCAAGTTGATTGCTTGATGGTCTCAAATATAATTTTGGACAAAAATCAATGGAACGCAATGAATAAGACCACCCCTCCCTCTTGTCATAGAGTGAACTCAAAGAGGGAGGTTGCAATGCTTTAAGAATCATCAAAATGCCATGAATTAGCATGTGACGACACTTAACTCGATAAGCTTGGCATAACGTCTAGCCAAGTCTAAGCAATTCCAACCATTTTCTTTATGTGTGTTGATCCAAGTCTTAAGCCAAATTTATGAAGCCTTGCCATTCTTTAATCCATTTGTCCATGATGATGTTAAAGTCCACTAAACAAGAAGTAATGTCAAACGAGAGGTTCTTCTAAAGCATCAGAGAGAGACCATATCGTTGGCAATGAATCTCTGAAAAGATTAAGCCATTAAGTAAGAGTCTCTCTTACATATCTTGAACAACCTCAATCGGTTGAAATCATTCTCAAGAATGAAAGAGATGGATAGTGGATTGATTGTTAAAATTAGACTTTTAAACATGGAAATAAATTGAAGAAAAACTTAGAACAATATATAAACAAACTTATAAGACAACAAATGAATTAACCAAAGCATGAACCAATCTAAAAGGCTTGGACAGCCCTAAAAAAGCCCTTAATACATGAAAAACAGAGGTTAAAATCCATGAAAAAAGGCCTGAAAACCTAAACAACAAAGAGATAAAACAAGGCTAGGGAACAAGAACAAGGAGGGGTTAACCCCTCCACTTTTGAAACCTCAAAACATGATTTTTAGCCTTTCTAAAACTCTAAAAATCAATGTAGATATCAAAGAAAAAGAGTGGAAAAGAAAGGGTTTGAGCTATAAGTAAAGGTGTAGAAAAAGCAAACTCTCTCTACCCTTTTGGTAGCCCTTCAAACCCTAACTTAAACACTTCAAATAGGATCAAAACAATACAAAACAGTAAGAATTATGTAGTAAATGAGAGAAATGAAGGCAAGAGAAAAGATAACAAGCTTATACCTCTCAAGGGGTAAGCTTTTTGTTTGTGATCCAAACTTAGTCTCAAACCACTCTTAAGCTTGAATTATGCTTCTCCAAGATCAACCGAGGCCCTCAGATGGATAGACAAGGTTGTGTATGGTGTATGGAGATGACACAAGGGAGCTAGGTTAGCTCAAAGGTTGCTTGCAATGGAAGAAGGAGGATAGAGAAGCTCTCAAGGTGTATATAGGCTTTCTAAATTTTGTTCAACCTTCAAAACAATAACACAACTTCGTTTTTATAGAATTTGAGCTCAAAAGGTGATAAATATCTTCAAAAATGTACAGTTGGCGGGCTCCAGCCTAGGACAATGTTTCTTGCCACCGAGGGCCGGCCGACCATTCATAGTCACGGCTGGCCGTCACTGATTCACGAGCAGGCTTTGATTCCCTCCCTTGTTTTTTGGTTCAAACTCAGCTCAGGGTGGCAAAAGGTCCAAAATGAAACTAACAGGTTCAAACAAGGTAAATGTTGAAGATTTAATATTATTTCGAGAGCCTGACTGAATTCGAATCGTGTGAAATCAAAGCACATAATTCAACTTTCATCATCGAGTGTATCAAACCAAGCGCCTAACTCTTGCGGGCGGTCAAAATGGGATATCTATAATTGCCCCTCTTTGATAGAGGTCGAGCAGTCATGAAATGACGTGAGTGAATGTCAAAGCCCAGAGACGACCCATTTGATGAGGCCACTAGACTTGGGCAAGAAAGCAAGACATAAATTAGATTGGTTGCGTTGGCGAGCTGTCTACATATCCCTTTGCAAGGAATCAAACCTACGTAGTTCAGGGGCAAAATGCAAATGATATGCATGATGCAACTTTGAAAGACAGAATAACATGCTTCACGAAGTTGACTATTTCGAAAACTTATAAACATGCAAGATGATGTAATAAGCAATAATAAATACAATAGGCAAGATAACGAAATAAAAACACATGAATGAGCAGCTTCAAGCTTAAAGCGAAAAGATCCAAAACACACTCTACCCATACCAAAACACAGGACGAGGAAAGAAAACACTGCTCAGGGCTGCGTTTCATGCATCCTGAGAAACTAGAAGATGAAAATCGCTCGGGGTTGTGTTGCACATGTCTCGAGATGAAAGCGAAACAACTTAGGGTTGCACTTCATGCGTCCTAAGACAGAAACAAAATCCCTTAGGATTGTGTTTTACGCATCCCAAGAGCAAACATACGCAAGGTAGGGTTTCATGCGTCCTAAGATAGAAGAAAAATCGATTGGGGTCGTGTTTTACATGTCCCAAGGTAAAACCCGCCTAGGGCCACGTTTCACGTGTCCTGAGAAACAAGAAACCGCTCGGGGTCGTGTTTCACACGTCTCAAGATAAAACCCGCCCAAGGTCGCATTTCACGAGTCTTGAGAAACAAGAAACCACTCGAGGTCATGTTTCACACGTCCTGAGATAAAACCCGCCTAGGTTCGCGTTTCACACGTCCTGAGAAACAACAAAGAGGTGTGTAGTAGATGCACGAAATGAATGAGTGCGATAGATGCACAAAGGTGAATGAGTGCAATAGATGCACAAAGTGATCTTGGCTGCAAAGCTGTGCAGGTTCTCCTACCGAGACACAAATGACTTATCTGGGGACTTCTCTGAATGAACCGTATATACAATATCGTTTGGTTACAACATAACGAAACGAACTATGATTCAAGAAAAATAATTAAAACAAACAAGCTTCCGCTTTTGTTTGTTTTCACGTTTTGTCAACTTCTTCTTTTTTTTTTTGTTTTCTTTTTTTTACTCACTATTGTTTTTTACTTTTCTTCATTGTCTTTCTTTTTTTTTTTTGTTTTCCAATATTCTTTCTTCTCTCTCTTTCTCTTTTTTTTTTTTTTTTTTTTTAAAATATTCAAACTCTACAATACAAGAAGTAAAAGTAAAAAAACAAAGCAAACAAAACCACAAAAACAAACGCAACTGAATTCTCATCGAGAGCCGGTTGGGCATCGATGAAGCACGGCCAAGCTTCGACACCGTCGACCGGGCCTTGATAGCGACAGCGGGGCAAATCGGTAAAACCGACACCTGTGGTTATAAAAAAACACAAATAAACCCTCATTTCACACACACATCAAAGGTCGAAGCCCTCTTCTCTCTCTCTCTAAGCTCCCTCTCCCTCTAGAATTCCATCCCTCGTGAGTTACCCAACAACTTTTGCAAAATTTTTCTTTGAACCCTCTTGATCCTCTATCTGTTGAACCAATTGGATTTTGGTTTGGTGAAGTTTTGAGTTTTCTCTTGGATTTTCTTAGATTCTCACACTATTTCCCAAACTTTTCCCCCTTCTCCCTTTGATTTTTTATCTCCTCTTTATTTTCTCTCTCTTAAGGTTTTGATTTTGTGATTTCCACCCATACTCGCTTACCTACTCACTCTCTTTTAATGGCTACTGATGAAGTACCTATTCCCTACCCCATCGTAGGGATTGGTGCCGCCCTTGGTGCGGACATAGAGATGGAGAAGGCTGCTACATTGCTTTCCCTTGCCGAGAGGCCCTTTGATGCGACTACATACTTGCCGCATACACATGTGCCACCCCAGGTGACATCTTGAGATTTGAGGGTTTCATTCCAGGATTGGATGAGGAGACTTTACTGTGAGAGACCACGGATTATGTATCTGCCGATGCCTCCACGGTACACAACTTTTCTCCTTATTTTACTTTGCACACATGTTAAAACTGATAAACAAACCACTAGTCTCTGCTGTACATATACTAATAAAACTTCCAATTGATAGGTGATCGCTAGGAGGATAGGCGGCTACGGCTCTAAATCTAGCCCCCAACATTGGTACGAGTGGCTTCCCGCAGAGGTCCGCACTTCAGTTGATGCTGTTGGGTTTGGGCCCTTCTGCTCTAGGCTCATACAGATGAGGGCCGAGTCATGGATTTATGGGGCCCTAGTGGAGAGATGGTGGGATACCACCGACTCATTCCACTTCTCTTTGACCGGGGAGATGACACTGACCCTATACAACTTCTCGATGTTGACCAGTTTGTGGGTTGGGGTCGGCGGCCCAGTCCCCTTTAATCCAGATATGACCTAGCGGAGAGTTGCACAGGTCCAGCTTCTTGGGGTGATCCCAGACACCACCAGCCATAGATAGTGTGCTATAGTTGGTTCTTAGAGCATTTTTCGAGCACTCAGCCAGCTAATGCAAATGAGTTTTCCCAGTACACCCGCAACTTCATCATATATCTTCTCGTTCACAAACAGGGAAAATACTGTGGGATTATACATTCTAGGGGCACTGGTACACCTTCCTTGGGTGGTGGAGTACGACTGGGGTGGTGCTGGCCTGGCCACCTTATATTGCTACACGAGTTCTGTCTCCTGCCACAAGGAAGATTCACTTGGTGGCTACTGAAGGGTTTGGAAGGTATACCCTACACTCACTTTTCTGATATGCTTTATATTCTGTTCACTGTTGCATTTCTTATTCATCTGATCTATTTTTCCCATGTCTTCTGTAGGGGCCGAGAAGAGGGAGTTGTAGAGATTCCGGATAGTCGAATCTCGCAGAGTTGAGATTCGAAGCACTCGGCAATTGGCTCGCCAGTTCAAATCCAACCCTATTCGGCCAAATAGCCGATTAGGCAAGGGGCCGAGTGAGGGTCGGTCTATTATAAGATGTGTCGAATATGAGTTGGAAATGGACCTAATCCCGAGGCCCATGGAAGAAAACATATAAATAGAAGAACATCAGTTAGAAAGAGGTATGTGAGAATCATAGTGCTTAACTTAGCATACAAGCATTCCTGAGTGTGGCTATTGACTTGTTCGTCGGAGTGCTAATTCCGGCACCCTCGACCGGAGTGTTTATTACTTTTTAGGTGACCAAAAAAGGATCACGAGCGTTCCCAGGATTAGAAGAGTATTTCCAAACCATATCTCCACAATTGGCGCCGTCTATGGGAATACTCAAGCACATCCATGGCGAGCGTGACGGAAGATCCTCTGACAGTCACTGTCGACCCTATACCGCAAGATGCAACCACTCCACAACCATGCTTGGAACAAAGACTTTCACCGCAAGACTTGCCTTGAATTTTGCCTTACCCTCGACTTCAGAGCACGACGCAATGCAAGCGATCCTGGAACAAGCAAAGCAAAACGAACAAAGATTGGAGAACATGATTGCAGAGAATGAACATCTCCGATAGGATTTGGCCTTGGCGGTGGCGAAGTCCAAGGCCCGGAATGACCCGTGAGGGCAGCTGGTCGACGATCTCGAGCCCGACAACAAGATACTGATAGCAACTTTGACCCATTATCCTCGGAGCTCAAGAAGAAGAGACGATCTGAAATTGCCAGTTCTTCTGAAGAGAGTCCCCGTACAAGGCGTAAGCGAAGAAGAAACAGCTCGGATGACGATCAAGACGATCCTTTTCTACGACGGATCGTAAAGGTAGTGCTACCCAAGACACTCAAAGCACTGTCATACACCCTGTACGACGGTAAATTGGTACAAGATGGCCGGCTACAACAGTACGATCGAAAAGGCAACCCAACCAAAGCAATAGCCTTGACACAGGATTCACGTTCGCTCTGCGTGATCCACATGATATACAGCCTGCCAATGTCATCGGCGGTGCACGCAATTCAGTCAAAGTCTAATCCTCAAGAGCAACTCACTCCGGCTAAACGGCCCTACGAAGCCGAGGTTATTACTTTCGATGATTTAGATTTGGCTAGAGTAACAGTGCTCCACATTGATCCCTTGGTAATTGAGCTACGCATAAACCGATTCACCGTTGAGCGCGTACTCATTGATCTGAGGAGCACATTGGAGATTATGTACTACAAGACATTCACCAAACTTGGCTTCTCCGAATCCGTTCTCTCTCCAGCCTCTTACCCCCTATTCGGCTTCAATGCCAATCCAGAGTACCTGTTAGGGAAAATCAGACTGCCCGTACGAGCAGGTACCCGAATAGTGGATGTGGGATTCTTGGTCGTCAAGCTACCGTCACCGTATAATCTCGTCATGGGGCGATCCTGGTTGCATACTATGCGAGCCGTCCCTAGCACCTATCATCAGTTGCTCCGCTTTCTGACAGAACACGGTATTGAGCAAATCCGTGGCTCCTAGAAATCCGCACAAGCATGCTATCTCCTTGCTGAGAAAACGCCAAAGGAACTACAGGTGAATTCTATTGAGTTTCCGGATTGAGAAAGCCTCAATGATGTTGGGCGGCCTCCAAATGAAATGGCAACGAAAGACTTAGAACGAGTTCAAATCGATGGAAGCCCCAACAAGTTCTTCATGGTCGGCGCCTCCTTGAATTAGGCCGACAAACGGCAGCTAATATCTTTCCTGCTCAGCAACCTCGATATCTTTGCATGGACTCCGTACGAGATGCCGGGTATAGATCCGTCAGTTTCACAGCACCATTTGAATGTCGATCCTGAGTGTAAGCTGATCATTCAGAAAAGCCGGCGGTCAGCTACAGGGCACACTGCCGCCGTTGTTGAGGAGGTTGACAGGTTGCTTGACGCCGGAGCAATTAGGGAAATGACCTACCCTACATGGCTCTCTAATACAGTGGTTGTGAAGAAGAAAAATGGGACTTGGTGAGTCTGCGTCAATTTCACGGATCTAAACAAAGCCTGCCCAAAGGATTGTTTTCCTTTTCCCAGGATAGACCAGCTTGTAGATGCTACGGCGCGCCATCAGCGTATGAGCTTCCTTGATGCCTATAGAGGTTATCATCAAATCGCTATGCATCCGGAGGACCAAGAGAAAACTGCATTCCTCACCCCAAGAGGAACCTATTGCTATAAGGTAATGCCTTTTGGGTTGAAGAATGTGGGGGCAACCTACCAGAGACTGGTCACCACCATGTTCAAGGAGAAACTCAGCAAAACTATGAAAGTGTACATTGACGATATGGTGGTCAAATCCAAAGAAGAGTAGAATCATATAGTTGATCTGGAAGAGACATTCGCTATCCTACACAAATATGGAATGAAGTTGAACGCTTCCAAATGTGCGTTTGGTATCGGCTCTGGCAAATTTTTGGGCTACATTGTCAACCACAGAGGAATCGAAGCCAACCCAAGGCAAATCACAGCAATCCTGGAGCTCAGCTCCCCTCGTTCAGTAAAGGAGGTTCAAAAGTTGATAGGGATGGCTGCCGCACTCAACAGGTTTATAAGCCGATCCACAGATCGCTGCTGAAAATTCTTTCATACACTACGATAGGGCAAGGAGTTCGAATGGTTCGCTGAGTGTGAAGCTGCTTTCAACGGCTTGAAGACCTACCTCTGCTCAGTACCACTCCTGATAACACCCTCTGCTGGCGATCTGCTCATTTTGTACCTGGCCGTTTCTGACCGAGCCGTCAGCGCCGTATTGATAAATGAAGAGATGGGGGAGCAGCGGCCAGTATATTATGTGAGCAAGGCAATGGTTGACACCGAAACACGCTACCTTCCGCTGGAAAAGCTCTCCTAGCCCTAGTTATGGCGGCAAGGAAGCTCATGCATTACTTCCAGGGGCATCTCGACCTGTTTTAAAGTGGGCTCTAGAACTTGGCCAGTACGATATTCAATTTCTACCCAGAACCTCAATCAACGGACAGGTGCTTGCCGACTTTGTCGCCGACTTCAAGTCAGATGAAATTTGACCGAAGCCGAACTGGAGGATTTATGTTGGGGACATCTGACAGTTGTATTGTGATGGATCGTCCAATAAATGGGGCAGTGGAGCTGGAGTTGTAATCATGACCCCCGATGGCGCAATAATTGAGTAGGCCGTCAAGCTCGGCTTCGAAGCATCAAATAACGAAGCCGAATAGGAAGCCCTTTTAGCCGGTTTGCGGAACGCGCATATTCTGGGTGCTCGTCATCTGCTTGTATTTTGCGACTCAAAACTGGTGATCAACCAGCTAAAGGGGGAATACGCGGCAAGAAACGACCATATGGCGGCCTATATGAAAACGGCCAATTCCTTGTTGGCAAAATTTGACCATCATGAGTTGAACCAGATAACACGTGATCAGAACACCCATGCAGACGCCTTGGCTTGCCTAGCCTCCACAATCAATTCAGAGGTGAAATGGACCATTGAAGTAGGATTCATCCCAAAGCCAAGCATTGGCCCTCCGGAAGAAGTTCAAATCAACGTTGTAGAATCTGCACCAAGTTGGATGGATCCCATTGTTGCATTCCTATCTTCTGAACAGATCCCGGAGAACAAGAAAGAAGCACACAAGCTGTGAAACAAAGCCATGCGATACTACATGGATCCGCAAGGAAGGCTTTATAAAAGTCACTCTCCGGCCCATATTTGGAATGTGTGCACCGGGACAAAGTTGGAGAGCTTCTGACTGAGATACATGAAGGCAGTTGTGGAGCCCATTCTGGCAGACACTCTTTGGCCCATCGAGCTATAACTCAGGGGTATTATTGGCCGACAATGAAAGTGGACGCCGAGTGTTATGCAAAAAAGTGTGAACAGTGCCAAAAATTCTCCCTGTTAAACCATCTGCCTGCTGAAGAGTTGAACTCTATCACCAGTCCTTGGCCGTTCGCCCAGTGGGGGCTTGATATCATAGGACCATTGCCGAGGGCCCCAGGAAACAAGCGATACCTGATCGTCGCAACAGATTACTTCACGAAATGGGTCGAAGCGGAGGCATTAACACACATTCGAGATGCTGACGTTAAGCGCTTTGTGTGGAGGAACATCATAACATGATTCGGCATTCCCAGAGCTCTTATCTCGGACAATGGCACCTAGTTTGATTGTGGTGTATACCGAGAGCTGTGCAGCAAATATGATATTCGGCCTTACTTTTCTACACCGGCCTACCCCCAAAGCAATGGCCAGGCTGAAGCCGCTAATAAATCCATCTTGGACGGCACCAAGAAGAGGCTGGAAAAAGCCAAAGGAAAATGGGTCGACGAATTGCCGAGTGTACTGTGGGCTCATCGAACTACACCGAGAAGATCAACTGGAGAAACGCCATTTGCCTTATGCTTTGGAACCCAGACAATCTTATCCCTGGAGATCGGCCACCTGACACTCAAGTCGCAAGTTTTTGATACGGGCCGAAACGACATGATGCTGGCTTTGGATTTGATTCTAATCGAAGAACGAAGAGACTGAGCCCTTGCATCCATGGCACGATACTAGCAGCAGCTGGCAAAGTTGTATAATCAACGGGTTCAGTTGCGCCGCTACACACCAGGAGAATTGGTCCTGAAGAAGGTGCTTCCAGCTGACAGGAAACCGGCCGATGAAAAATTGGGTCCTAACTGGGACGGCCCCTACCAAATTGATTCAATCGTCGGAGTAGGGGCATATCGGCTCAAAGACATGTCAGGAAGGAGTCTGCCGCGGCCTTGGAATTCGACGCATTTATGCAAATTTTATCATTAACCCGACTTGTGGGACATGATGCTTGTGCCGAACTGTTCACTATGTACATCTCTTTTTCTGTAATACAAAGATTCCCATTCACCTACTACAGAATGTAGTTCAAAGATGTGTCGATAAAGCCTTTGGATTCGGAGTGCCCTTCGTGGATATCACGATTGGCCAATTCAAGTCTCCGGATTCGGAGCCCCATTGGCGAATGATGCCTTTGGGCCGATAAAGCCTCCGGATTCGGAGCCCCATCGGCGAATGACGTCTTTGGGCCGATAAAGTCTCCGGATTCGAAGCACCCTTCGTGGATATCACGATTGGCCAATTCAAGTCTTTGGATTCGGAGCGCCATCGGCGAATGACACCTTTGGACCGATAAAGCCTCCGGATTCAGAGCGCCCTTTGTGGATATCATGATTGGCCAATTCAAGTCTCCGGATTCGGAGCCCCATCGGCGAATGACGTCTTTGGGCCGATAAAGTCTCCGGATTCAGAGCGCCCTTCGTGGATATCACGATTGGCCAATTCAAGTCTCCGGATTCAGAGCCCCATCAGCGAATGACGTCTTTGGGCCGATAAACCTCTGCATTCGGAGCGCCCTCCATGGATATCACGATTGGCCAATTCAAGTCTCCGGATTCGGAGCCCCATCGGCGAATGATGTCTTTGGGTCGATAAAGCTTCCGAATTCGGAGCGCCCTTCGTGAATATCACGATTGGCCAATTCAAGTCTCCAGATTCAGAGCCCCATCTGCGAATGACGCCTTTGGGCCGACAAAGCCGCCGGATTCATAGCGCCCTTCGTGGATATCACGATTGGCCAATTCAAGTCTCCGGATTCGGAGCCCCATCGGCGAATGACGTCTTTGGGCCGATAAAGCCTCCAGATTCGGAGTGCCCTTCGTGGATATCACGATTGGCCAATTCAAGTCTCCGGATTCGGAGCTCCATCGGCGAATGACGTCTTTGGGCCGATAAAGTCTCCGGATTCGGAGCGCCCTTCATGGATATCACGATTGGCCAATTCAAGTCTCTGGATTCGGAGCCCCATCGACGAATGACATCTTTGGGCCGATCAATGTACCCTTCGGGTTGTGCGTAACACAATGATTCGATTAAATCAAGTCGGACAATGTCCATTCAATCGTCTGGAATACATTTATTTAAATATTTATATAATAAAACGCATGCAAGTATGTGTGTGCCGAACAAAACTTATAACAAAACATTGAAAATAAAATGCTTTTTTATTCGACCAACCAATAATTACATAATCTTAGACGCGATCCGCGTTTTAACATTTATAACGAATATTTTTATTGGGCGTCTCCCTCATCATCGCTCTTTTGAACTTCAAAGGCGGAAAAGGGCAAACGATCACGATAATCCAAGTCACATAAGTTGAAATCGACACCCTTCGCTCGGAGAGCCTCTGCGGTCTGAAGAGCCGCAAGGCAACCATGCTTAAAGCCATGATTCTCATATCGGCAGACCTCATTGGCAAGTGTCTCTTTCGTTTTGTCGATCCCAACTTTCCGGCCAGCATGGAAGCCCTCCTCGTAACCCTTGGCCCTCGCATTTGCTACAGCAAACATGCCTGCCGTATCTCGGTCGGCGATGGCATGACTCAATAGCCGTTGGGTCACCCTCTCGTCCACAATCGGGTTAGATTGACCTGCCGCATGCGGATCGACGACTTTAACTTTCCTAAGCTCCCTAAGCTTGCCCTCCGCCTTCTCCGCATGAGCCTCCGAACTACGGACCCGTTCGTCCATTTTCTCCATCTCCCGCCGCGCGGCGCGCAAACGCATGCCGACTTCATAGGCGGTGTACAACCCTTTCACCGCCGGATGAATTCCTTCTCGAAACACTTCGAAATCTTGTCGTCCAACCATCGATTATTGGACTTCCAGTGGAAAGATCTATCGAGCGAACTCGACCGCTACACCCGGATCATTAATGATGGAATTTGCCTCAGTCATCAGTTTATTCCCCACGAACACCGCAAAACTCAATGGTCGTGGCATCGGGTCAGACTCATTCCTCAATCGTGGTCGCGGGGAGCTTCCCCGTTGATGCTTCTCTCTTCGGGGTGATCTGCTTCGACGGCTTGAAGGTTGACGTTTTTCACTTTCCTTGGACGCCCTTCCTCCCGTACGCACAGGCTCACCGCTACGATTCATCGCAGTATCTAGCTCAGCCAGTGTTCGTCCCTCTCCTCTGTTGTTGAAGAATAGTCTGTTTGACATTCGCCTTCGTCCCAAGCTAGTTCTAATCAAGTCTGAATGAGAATAAGTGGACCCACTGGTGCGAGCTCACCCCATTTATTCGTAGGCATGCAGCGATCCCGAGGCAATTTCATTAACGCTTTTGGCAGTCTCCAAATGATGGATGCCGATTGCTATGTGCCACGGCCACTTCATGTACTGATTTTTGGCTTGTTAAAACGGCCATTATATGCAAATGCCTTGAAGTCCATGCACTAGCTGGGGCAAGGGAAGATTTATTAATCTAACCGGCCGAGCATCTTGGCCCCATGCCGATTGATAGGTGCCACAGCCACTTCATGTACTGATTTTTGGCTTGTTAAAATGGCCTAATTATCTAAACGGCCATTATGGGTGAATGCCTTGAAATCCATGCACTGACTGGGGCAAGGGAAGATTTATTAATCTAACTGGCCAAGCATCTTGGCCCCATGCCGATTGATAGGTGCCACAGCCACTTCATGTACTGATTTTTGGCTTGTTAAAACGACCATTATGGGCGAATGCCTTGAAGTCCATGCACTGGCTGGGGCAAGGGCAGATTTATTAATCTAACCGGCCGAGCATCTTGGCCCCATGCCGATTGATAGGTGCCACAGCCACTTCATGTACTGATTTTTGGCTTGTTAAAGTGGCCATTATAGGCGAATGCCTTGAAGTCCATGCACTGGCTAGGGCAAGGGCAAATTTATTAATCTAACTGGCCGAGCATCTTGGCCCCATGCCGATTGATAGGTGCCACAACCACTTCATGCTCATTTTTGGCTTTTTAAACGGCCTAACTATCTAAACGGCCTATCATCTAGTTGGCAAGTATACAAAATGTTTTATCCAAAAAAGCAACCAAACAATTCCGTTCATTAGTAACAACAAAGTACAAAATGAGTTTTCATTAAGTAAATTGGGCACAAATTGTAACCATTTTACATATGAAAATTACTAGACAAAAAGCTGTAAAAAGCTGAAAATTACATGCAAATCCTAAAACAAAAAACAAGAGCCGCCCAAATTAGTCCTCGGAGTCAGATTCCAGTGGCTCAACATCCACTTGCTCTTATGGAATTGGCGTAGCCAATGTCACATCAGCAGCAACATGGGCTTTGAGCCAGCTGTGTTTAAATCCCCGATTCTCAAATTTGGGGACTTCGTCTACATATTCATCAAAAGCAGATTTTTTCCCAGCATCGAATGCGCTGGAAGCCTTCTGGTCGGCCGTTTCCTTCGCCGCCTTCATCTCTTCCAACCCAACCTCTAATTTAGAGATCGCCTCCTGGGCTAATTTAAGCGCGTCGTTGCTCGCATCCGCCCTTTTCTTGGTGACTGATCTCAATTCTTCAGCATTGCGGGCTTTCTCCATCTCGGCCTCAGCATGGGCACCCTCCGTCTGCGCCCTACTCCTTTGGCCCTCAAGCTCCACTTATAAATGGCCAATTAGCTCGACAGCATCGTGATAGCGACGACCCATGTCGGCTATTCTACCAACGGCCTGCAAAACAGGAAGATAAGAACAACATAATATTTGCTTAAAGAGAAGACAAAGTGCAGTTATATACCAAAAGAGCCGATTGCGCAGCCAACCTAATTGCAACCAAATCCGGCTCTGCCCGAAAAGCCGCCTTGTCAGCAAGCAGTGAAACGGACGTCGCCAAGCTGAGTGCAACCACTGGATCTTTGATCACCGAAGCATCAGAGGAGATCAGCATATTCTTTATCTTGGGTTGGATAACGAAAGGTACGATCACATCTGGCGCCTTCAAACGAGGTCGTTTGTCAGCACGTTCTTCTGAGCCGGCCTCGACATCGGCAAGGCGTTTCTCCACCCTTTGCTCAGCTTCCACACTTGCCTGCACAAAAGGTTCTGCCTCGGTACTTTCATTCTTTGCCGTCCCCTCAATAACAGGCAAGGAGGTCTGGGATTGAGATTTGACAGCCTGAATCTCCTCCGCCCTTCGCCGCGCGGCCATCCTTTCCGCGTTTGCCTTCTTGTCAAGTTTAGTGAGGCTCAACCCAGCCATATCTTCTGGAAACGCGCCAGGAAGGTCCTCTAGACCGTGAAAAATATCGTCGAGCGGACGGTCCTCCCGACTCGAAGTGGACAGAGGATCAGTCGAATTGAGGCCGGCTTCTTCAAATGCTAACTTCAAAGCCTCATCAACCTCAGTTTCGGACTGGTCTGACTCAACGGCCTCAGCTATTTCCGGTCGCTCCGAATCTGATCCCTCGCGACCGATTTGCCTCAAATTTCTAAAATCAGTCAAGATAAGGGCGATAAGAAACTCCCCACCCTCCGGAATTGGAATGTTCTCCGCCGCCAAAAAGGTTGTATAAGCCGGTTCGTAGCGTAGCAGAACGTGGGCCGCCCTCCCCTGCTTCTGAAGACTCGGTCGGCCGAAATACTTAAGCGTAGTCTTGATTTTCGAAAGGATGGCGTTGTCGGTCGATATCAAGATTTTCTTCCAATCGTTTCCTACAAAAGCAAAACCATGAGGTTTCGAAAATAAAATTTAATAAATATAACAATTAAATAAAAAAAAGAAGATACTCGGCCACCTGGTTCGCCCCTCCGTCTAGGAATACGATCAAGGCGATCCTCACCTTCGCCAAATTCCTAGTTTCCTTGGATGACGAACATAACATCATCGACTCACTTCCTAGAGCTGGAAAGCATAGTCACTAGTTGATGGTCGGTGTCTTTGGCCCTAAAGAAATAATGCCCGTGCCGACCAGAAGACTTGGCCAAGGCGTAGCAATGCCGAATAGCGGGAATGCCAAGGTTAAGCCTAAGGCGGCAATTTAGTGCGATAATCCCCATCACGATCCTATAGAAGTTGATGTTGGGTTGGGAAGGTGTAGACACCCTATTTTTGACCGCCCTTAAGACTTGGACGCGGCTGATGGTTTACTTCATGGAGAAAAGTGTGCAGGGCAAAGGTTCAGTTTCTTCGGCAAGGAGAGAGTCAAATCTCAACTTCATACCCCTTTTTGGACCAAAACAATCTTGATCAAAAGATTTTAGACCTTAAAACCCTCTCTTTCAAAACGTTTTCGAAATAAAGCTTTTGCGATGTTCCGAGGCTCGTATTTTGTCAAATGTTGCGCTTTTCGGTAAACCGAGCAAGGACTAATTAGAAATGAATCAAAACAGAGATGAAATCTTTGAAAAATCTTTCAAAACACCTTGTCTAGGGGTTTGGAGTTGAAGAAAAGAGGAGAAGAGAGACGAAAACTAGTTTGGGAGAGGTTCAGCATGAATCCGGGTAGGACCGAAACTGGGCGACTCCACCGAAACGGGCATAACTCTTTAGACATGAGGCATTTTGATGCGAGGTTGGCGACATTGGAAAGATAACTTTTGGGGCTTCAATGTGGCCACATGGCAAACTAGAAAATCAGATGGCTGACCAGCCTTTTTGGTCAAAAGTGGTTCAGCATGAATCCGGGAAGGAGAGAAAACATCTGCGCGGCTTCACCGAAACGGGCATAACTCTTTTCACGAGAGGAATTAAGATATGAGGACACCACCGTTGGAAAGCTTACTTCCAGGGCTTCATTTTTCACTCAAGAATCTCCTAAGGAAAAGTCCGGGTGGGGAAGATATGGCTGGTTGAAATCCGTTTGGACCGAATCTGCGCGGCTTCACCAAAACTGGCAAAACTTTTTGCACAGGAGGAATTTTAATGCAAGGTTTGCGGCATTGGAAAGCTAACTTCAAGGGCTTCATGGATGACCAGCTTCGGGGCATGAACCTTTTGACTCTTGGTCGGCCGACCAGGGGGAGTGGCCGGCCGGCCACTTGAACTGGCCGGCCTGCTTCTTGCTTTTTGCTCTCTCTGAGTGTAATCCAGCTGTGGCAGCTGGAGACCATTTGGTGCATCCTCCATACACGTGTATGGAGGATCTTTGAAGCTTCCAAGAGAAGCTTTGGCCTGTCTTCTCTATAAGAGAGGCCCTCCTCTTCATATCTAAGGGTTAGACATTTTTGCTTAAGGCATACACCGTCCATCCTCCATTGTCACTATTCCCAGCTCCAAAACCCAAATTTTCTTGGTCCATTTGCACTACAACCCTTAGCACCACACCTCCATCATCCATTCCAGCACCTTGGAAGTCATTTGTAGAGGTTGAAAGCTCACCAACTTGGTCCAAAAGCTGCTGGAGGTCGGCTCTTCAAGGGTAAGTGTCCATTTCCCTTAAACTTGTATTTTTTTGCTTCATTACTTAGCTTCATTTGCAAGTATTTTTGGGATTTGTTATAAACTAGAAAGTGTCATATTTTGAGCTCGTCTTCAACTTTGTTTAAGGGCACTTTGTTGTTTGAAGTCATCTACTTCCCCTTACCCTCTATCTCTCTTTTAGGGCTATTTTTGCATCATACTTTAGCCTTACTTGTGAACATTTTCAAGATTTGTTATAAACTGAAAAAGTTCTTATTTTGACCTCCTCTTTAAGTTTTTTCGAGGTCACTTTTCTATTTGGAGTCATCTCCTTCCTTGCATGCTTCATTCCTTCATATTTAGGGCTATGCATTAGAGCATTTGCATTGGACTTTTTTTGACCTCTTAGCCACTGAAATCTAGGGGATTTTCAATGGCTTTGATGAGGTTTTGAGCTTCGGCTTTCCAAAGTGGCTCCTTTTTGCATGCATTGAAGTCACTTTTTGGGCCCAATTTTATGAGTTTTAAGGTCTTACTTAGGTCTGTCCAGGTTCCTTTTGATCATATTTTATGTCTATAGTGCATGTGTAGAACAACTCCGTTCAAGGCCTTTTGAAGGGGCCTTTCTTTGCATGCTTCCTTGACTGATTTCAGGGCCAATTTTGTGAGTTTTAGAGCTGTCATAACTCATTTCCAGAGTTGGTTTTTCCATGCTTCATGTCTATCTTGTATGTGCTTAACAACCCCTTGAATGGCCTTCCAAAGAAGCCCCTCATTTTTCCATGAATTGGCTGCATTTCAGTGATTATTTGGGCATATTTTAGCATGTTTTATTCACTATTTTTGGCTGGTTTGATGAGTTCTCATTTGATTCATGTACATGCCATGTAAACCATGCTTGCTAGCCAATATTGCATGCTATTTTAGTCCATCATGTTAGCATATTTTGGCCATGCTCTAAACTAGAAATGTGCACGTTTTGGGACTGCGTTGGCTCTGTCTTTTGACTTCATGATCAAATAATGCTTGCTTTGTATACTTGTGGTTCAATACATGTGCCTAGTATTGAGTTTCGGGGCTTATTCCATGCATCGGGTGCCATATTTCCATGTTTTGGGACCATTTAGGATCATGTTTCAGTGCTGAAATTTACATGTATGAATACCATGCTTCATCCTTGCCATGCTTTGGTAGAGTGGCATTTGATGCCTTAGGTTCGGCCCTCGGTATGCGTGCATGTGTGCATGCGTTTCGATTGTTTCATTTTCATCCAACGGCTACTAATGTGAGTGTGGATGAGGTCCACTCATGTTGGTGTAAGTCCATTATGCATTGTGTATCCCTTTCAATTCATAGCATTGCGTATGCTAGGTTGCGTGTTAGTGCATTGTGTATGCCATGTTACATCGAGCATTGTATCTGTCATATCATAGCATTACGTATGCTAGGTTGTATGTTAGTCACATTGTGTATGCCATCTCATTTGCATTGTGTTTGGGATAGGAGTTAGCCCAAGCACGGGAAACGAGGGACGTTTCGTACTCCGAGTGACGGAACGCGTCTCAATTCCCGGTCGCCGACACTCCGGATTACCCATGATGGAGTTTAGGCCTTGTTGTGTTTTCATGTGCATTCACTTCATATTGAGTTATGCAATTCGACTCCTCGGCCATCATGCATCGATATGCGTGATTGGTGGCACGAGGATCGAGGACTACACTCCTTGAAGAGTAGTCATGCATACATACGTGAAAATACTTTGCCATGCCCCTTTGTTGCTCTCTGTTATAGTAAATCAGAAATCAGCTGCTTTCTGGAGCGTTGCGCAGTATTCCAAGAACAATTGCAAACAGAGGCAAACCGGGGCATCGCAATGAATTTCCGCGCAAGGCAACTCAAGCATGCATCATTCATCATTCGGAACAGAGCTGAGGCAGTCCATGGATTTGCGTGCCAATTTATCTGCTTTCCTAGATTAATTTGTTAATTAATTAGGATTTTGTATTCATTCGGACTGTACCATTCATTCGAACTGTATTATTTATTCGGACCCTCCGAGCGAGGGCAATGTTGTAATAAGTGTGCGTGTGTGTGATGTATGTCTTCCAACCCCACGTCTTTCTCCCTTTTATTTACCAGCTTATGATGGTTAGATTAGGGCATGTTTCAATTAGCATACACTATGATAGCATGTTTGCATTCATTCATCTGTCTAGTATGCACCGGGCCCGGCGCATCATACTAACTGCATTTGTATTTCAATTCCAAGTTGAATACATGTTAGCTGTAGCATCATCATATGCCATCTTAGAATAGTCGAGCCTATTGTAGTAGCATTTTGCACGTGTTGCATTAGGCATTCCAACATAGTTAGCATCATGCATGGATCTCTAACATAGCTTTTTGTTTTGGCTTGGAGTACTCTGTAAGTTTTATGCTTTAGCATCCTTGCATGAGTATGAGTGACTGCCATGATAGCATGCTTACCATGAGACTATTTGCTTATGTAATATACCTACCTGAATGCCTGTGGGTGAAGGTTGGATTATCTGAATTGGAATAATGCATTGACTATGAGTTTTAAGCCCACTTGAGAGTGGCAAATCATCATGTTTTCTAAGCCCACCTGAGGGTGGCAAATCCACATCTTGGCCTACTTGCGGGTAGCACCATCAAACCATTTTCAAAACAAACCTGAGATGTTTCGTTCCAATTCAGGCGATCCAATCTATACTTATATGCTGTGCACATCACATAGTAAATCTAGGCTAATAACCGAAATAAGAACGCATAATGTTTTCAAAACTAGATATCATGGTTAGTAGAGGCCGATCTTTGATCGGGCGAGCGGGGTGCTCACAAAGTGACCTTTCCCAATCGTACCCAAGTTCCCGAGCCGAGGCAACTTTGGTGATGACGGACACGTGGCCTTAGGCAACGAGTCAGGGTTTCCTAAATTTCCCAAAAGAAAATATTTAGGTGGCGACTCTGTATCTGGCAAAGCAGTCCATGTTTGGCACTTCTTTCAAAAAATCTGTTTTCAAAAATGATTTGCCGGATTTGGACTCTTTGATGATTCATCGGTCTTGCATTGCACTCTGCGAGATTAGATACAGGACCGTGACTTTGAGTCCTGAACTGTAGTGAGCCCAATGAACAAAACGGGAGATTTTCTCTCGGGGCGTTCGGGGACGTCTACAGTTCTGGCGACTCTGTTGGGGATTTAGAGAACTTGACTCGAACTCATGATATCTAGTTTTGATTACACTTACGTGTTTCTTTGCATTGGTGCACTTAGGACACAGTGTTTGCCGTATGCTATTCCTGAACGGTTTGCTGGTGACTCGCTTCGAGAAGCGTGCCATAAGGCTGACCGGTTGCGGGCTCTGCCACGACGGGAACACAAACCCCGATTTTACCGGGGCACCCTTTTTGACCCTTCGACCTAGTGCATATTCGGAATCCATAATGACCATTCCAAACTAGGACAGGTTGCTTACCCGATGATAGGTTGTTTGAAACCGCTGTGTGCGTAGTGAAACCCTAGCTCCTGACAAAATAAGACAGGGAAACCCTACCCCAACATAGGGGTGTTTTGGCTCTCTTTGCTTGCTATGTGCTTTTAGAGTGCGTCTCTATAGGGAATGCATGTATCAGTTTGCAAGTTTGAGTATCAGGCCTGTGGGCATCAGGATCAGTATTTGGGGAATCAGTTTTACCTGAGGGTATCAGTTCACCGGCAGAATTTTGGGCAGAATTCAGTATGAGGCACAATCATCCTAGTATGCTCATATCTGTTTTGGTGAAATCGGGCTGAGATGCTGTCTGTTTTCTCTTTTGCTAGGGTAGTCTGGGAACCATAGCTTCAGAAGGTTCCGATATCCCCCAAGTACATTGGACTAGTGCTGATAGACTTTGTTAGGTCAGAAATTCAATTTAAGGGCAACCAGTGTTCTTTCGCTGAGGCAAGGCAAATAAAGGCCAGTCGGGGCTCACCGGTTCATCTGATCCGTCAGTCGCCAGTCACATCACCTTCGTTCGAACTCAGCTGACCGTGATGGCACAGGGTTCGAAAGAATTTGTGGCCGTGATAGCAGCGTAAAATCAGGGAACTGCCATGCAGGCCGAGACCAGTATTGAAACGCAATGCCCATTTGGGGCATCTGCCTCACATCCAGCTTTGGGGCCCCAGCCGAACTTTGACCCACTTCCGCCAGCTGAAGATTTGCAGGGTCCAGATCCTCAAGAAGGGTTGGCTCAAGCCCGAGTTTTTAGACCCCTGGTGCAGCCTAATGAGAGGCTGTATCCCCTTGATGTTAATGAGCTCGATCTGACCGCAGCGAAAATTGCAAACCTTGAGAAGCAATTCAAAAAGGTACATGGCCTTAACTCCATTCCCGACATTGAGGATGGGTACACCGAGGTTGCCGTACGGCTCCCAGACAGATTCAAAATGCCATTTATTGGCCGTTTCGACGGGTCTGGAGATCCTATGGTACATATCCAGCTTTTCTTGGATATCTTGAAGCCGATGGTTCTGACTAAGCCACAGAAACTCTCTCTGTATGGAAGAACCCTGTCGGGTGTAGCAGCCACTTGGTATGCCAAATTGGAGGATACAGTGAAGCAAAACTGGGAAGAACTGGCTGAGGCCTTTGTCGATCTGTATTCCTACAATACCCAAGTTGAAATGACCGTCCAAGAGCTTGAAGGAACTCGCTAGAACCCAACAGAGCCTTTTGTGGAATTCGTTGCGAGGTGGAGAGCAAAGGCAGCACAAATGACAGATCATCGCCCTTCTGAGACGGATCAAGTGCAGATGATGGTGCGAAACCTCGAGCATGATATGTTGCAAAAGTTGATAGTCGCTCCGCTATTCACTTTTAAAAGTTTGCATGAACTGGGGGTTCAGATCGAGAATGCGTTCAACAGTGGGATCATTCCCAGAACAAGTGAACCGACAAGAAAGGCGATTGCAGGAAGTGCCAATGCTGGTAGTAGCGCTATTCCCAAACCCGCAGAAATTAATACAGTCGCCACAGCCAACCCTTTTGCCAATCCAAGCCTACAAACTGCCGGCCCAGCCCGAGCTCAGGGAAGAACTTTCACCCCTCTCTATATGAGCCTGACTAGCGCACTAAAAGTCTTGATGGAAAGAGGGTATCTCAAACTCCTCAATCCTCAACCTCTGCCTGACCCACTCCCAGCCAGACATAACCCCTCCAACTACTGTGTGTACTATCAGCAGCGCGGTCATGGCACCGACCGTTGCTACCGCCTTCGTCACGAGGTCCAAAATCTCATCGACAACCGGACAATAGCTCCACCTTTAGACCCCAATGACCAAGTACCTCATCCACATCTCAATCTAATCCATACAATGGCCGTCCCTTACGACCCCAGCATACACATCACCCCAACCCATCTACCCAAGCCTGAGGCGTTTATCCCAGAAAGCATGGACTTATGCATGATGGGTGCATCTGAACCCCAATCATCTCAAACCTGTGAACCCACCACTTCTGAGTTGATGAGAATGATCGAAGATCTTCAGAGAACTGCGACAGACTTAGCCTTTGGAATTTTGGCTCCATTATCGACCACATCACAGGCTAGAAGTTTCAATCCAAAAGGCTCCTTAATCTTGGAGCAAGCTGCAACTGAAAAGGGCCAACCTGAAGCCATCTCAGATCTGGGTGTTGGCGTGTCGACAACAACTGGGCTCCGCTCGGATATAGCGACCCGATCCTTTGATAAAGTGGAGGCCAGTGGTAAGAACAAACTAGGGGTAGACATTGATCCCCATGAACACCTCATGTGGGCTGTTGAGGCTTTGAAAGTCGAAGGACTGAACAAACAGCAAGTGATTGCAGTTGTTGCAAAGGCTATGGATGACACTTTCGCTACTCAAGTTGGGGGCAGTCTGAATCAAAGGGAAAATCGGGAGAAGGGCCGTCATACCAGAGACGATCCTGTTAGCTCTAATCCTCCACTCGAAAGAGATCAGCAAGCCAGGCCAGCACCTGGCAATCTCTTTTCTGGTGTGCCCTGCAAAAATCCACAAACCTTGAAGTACCAACCCCGAGGTCGGAGGGTCTTCCATGCCTTCTATATGCCTTTGTCCAAAGCTCTCCAAATCCTTGTTGGACAAGGCCATCTCAAACCCCTTGAGCCTCGGCCTCTCCCGAACCCTCTTCCGGCTACACATGATGCTACCCAGTACTGCACGTACCATCAGCAAACTGGCCATACTACCGACAACTGCTTTCGTCTTCGCCACGAAGTACAGGATCTGTTTGACAACGGGGTCATCCTCCCGCCGAGCTCAGCAAAGTCTATCGGCACTGGATCGGTGAACTTGGGGGATAATGTGATGTGATCGGGGGATGAACCAGCTGCAGGTGGCACTCGATTAACTCCAGACGTGGGAATGGCACGAACTGTTCTGAGCAATATGCAAACACCAGTTTTTGTGCTTTCTGACATGGGTATTGAGTCAGTCTTTTTGTTTTGGGTCTGTCTTGTGGTATCGAGTCAGTCCTGTTTCGTTGGAGTCGGGTGATTTCGGGGGTGTTACCTCGGACATCACTTGCTTGTTTTGTGTTTGTCTTTTCGTTTTCTTTTGAGTCTGTTTCTGCCTTGGAGCCAGTTGCGCCAACAGATTCTGATTGAAATAGCAATGATTTTCACACCCTTGTGTTTGCTTCTATCGTGTGCTAGTTGTGATGGGATTTGAATGAAACGACAGTGCATTCCACCCGCTCTCTTGTGCCTTGAAATTATTGCATTGACCTAAGTTTTTCAAAACTTTTTTTGAACACTGGTGAAAACGAAGAGGAAGGAATTCCTCAGGTTTTGCAAAAATTTGATCAATTGAGAGAAAGAGAGGCATGCTATGCCCTTAATGATCGAGATCATGCTTCTTAATGTGAGTATTGAGAAGGATCCTGACTTGATCCAGATTGGTTCCGCACTATCTTTAGCATAAGCGATTTGTCGCTTTCTTAAAAGATTTCAAAAAAAATGTTTTGCGCGATCCTGCGAAGACTTGTGTGGAATCGCTCTTGAGATTGTGCAGCCTAGGATCGCTCTCAGCCTTAAGACTCGACCCCTCATTGTCAAACCTTGGACTTAAATTCAGAATGTTCAACGGTCAACTACAATGTAAGGCCTGTGTGGCCGGATCAAAAGCAGCCTGTGAAGTAGCGGCGACAAAGTCAGATCAAGAAGCTTGCGAAGCTAGATCAGGAGCACCCCTCAAACTAGGGGCAAAAGAATTTCAAATGTGCTCGAAGAGTCAAAGATGAAGATTAGCGAGAATGCCAAATCCCAGAAGGGAGAAAAGAAGAAAGTATTGGTGAAGGACAACCAAGTTCCTATCCGCAACACTAGGGGCAAATTCAGCCCCCCATTGGATGGACTCCTACATCATCAGCGAACAAGGGCCATTCTCCTAGATTCAGATGGCTTCTAGATCTCAAACCATTCCATATGGACAAAAGCTACACTTTTACCCTTGAGAGGCTTGCTGGGCCGAAAACCCGGAAGGGCGACCCTGGCAAAAATTAGAGCAAGAAAAGAAAGAAAAGAACAAAAAAAATGAAGAAAATGAAAAAAAAGGAAGAAAAAATTGAATTAAAAAAAAAGAAAAGAAAAGAAATAAAAAAAAAATTGGAAAGAAAAGAAAAAACAGAGCTCGCAAGGTTGAAAACCTGGAAGGGCGGCCTTGGCAAAAGTTAGAGCGCAAAAGGAGAAGTTAATACCCGAGTGTACCTTAAGCCCGAACTACGTAAGGCTTGATTCCCATCTTTGGGATACGTAGGCAACTTTATTCTAAAGTCCAGCCGCAAAACACTTCAAATTCGACTATGTCTATGTGATGGTTCTGATCATCTTCTGTATCCGAGAGTCTGGTTGTGTTCGTCGCTCTGAGGACTGACTACAATGCGCTGCGATGCCATTCAAACAAAAGGCAACTTTTTGTTGCCATACAATGTGCTGCGGTGCTATTCAAACAAGGGACAACTTTTCGTTGCCATGCAGCGTCCTTCAAATGAGGAGCAGTTTGCCATTGTTATGGATCTGAGGTTGTGCATCTCAAGAGTAGGTTCCGTGCTTGTTGAGCAGTGACCAATTGCAAAAGTAGTTTTTGAAAATTTTTACTGAGGTTGACTAATTTTCTCAAAAATTATTCCATCTTTTTCTAAAACTGGACCTTTTTCTTGGATCCAAAAAAGGAAAATTTTCAATGCTCATAGCCTGACTTGCATGATTTTAAATCAGAAAATTGAACAAGTATGTTAATCTAAACCTCATGTTAGTTAAAATTGTTTAAACAGAAGCCAAAAACAAAAAAATGGTCAAAATAATGAACTAGGGGCACAGTTGAGTCAGGCTTCCTGTCTTTCCCCCGTTGTCAACATACTTGCCAGAAAGGGCACTCTACTTGCCGGAAAGGGCACTGTATTCGCCAGAAAGGGCACAGCGGAAGCTGACCGCAAAAGGGCAGAAAGGTCTCACATCCTCCAAGCAACGAGGTATCAAGCAAAGTGCGAAGCACGAACTGGAATGGGGCAAGATATTCCACTGCCTCATCTGGATAGATCTGATCACGTCCAAACTCCCTAGCAGAGCATCGTCAACCGATGTCGGTTGCAGATTTGCTACACCCAGTTGTAGCGCAACTCCTCTTTGGGAAAGTTCACTGTTGTGCGCAGAAGAAAAAGAATCTAGCAGAATGCTAGGGGCAGGAGCCTGCAATTTCTTGTTTATCCATCAACCACCCAGAGGAGGGATAAAAAATGAGAGATCAAAGAATAGAGAGATGTGCGTTGAGAGAAAAAGTGAGGGAAAGGGTTTTGTGAGAAAAGTCGAGCTTGAGGGCCGAGTGATGTGAGAATCAAAAATAAGAAAGGGTGGGAAACAATACCCGGAGAAACTGGCTCCTCGTGCACCGAGAGGTCTCTTGCCTTTGTAACACAGCTGAGTGTTGTGTTTGTGCGTTTGTGTTTGTCTGGATTCTTGTTTTGAGTCATTTGAGTGTCAACAGATGTGTTTAGGTCATTTTACCTTGTTTTTCCTTTGTTGAGTTATGTTTAGGTTGTTCTACCTTTGTTTTCCATTGTTGAGTCGTTTTGGCTGTGGTCAGTTATAGGCTCAATACCCGGTTGAGAACCCTTTTCTCATTTCAATTTCAAAAATTTTTTTGTGCTCAGAGTGTCGTGTCATTCTCCGTATTTGTGCAAAACAGGATTGGTTCTTTCATTAAACCGCAGAGTTCAACCCAGGTCATGTGTGAATAGTAAAGCAAGGACCTATCTAAAGCTATTTAGGTTCCGGACTGCAAAGCAAAAGAAAAGAGGGAAAATTTGGAGCATCTTAGCATGTTTTAACTTTAGCAAAATCCGAGACTGCATTCCAGGTGCACTTTCTCAGGCCTCACCGTTTCTCTGGAGTATGAGTGTATCTCGACCCTAAGTGTAAGCCTGGTTCAAGTCAGAATGGCAATCCAAGCAGCACTCGAGGGTTTCACATGCAGATGTTATCTCTCGCCAATATGAACCGGGTGTGCCATTTTTAAGCTGAGTGTGTTGCGAAGTCCTCTAAGAGGCAAATCAGAGGCACCAGAGTACATATGTGATGCTCCTCTATTGCATAGAATGTGAACTTTCATATACACTGTTGTTGCATGCGTGCCACGCATCGTTATGATTCATGCATAGAATATGCTTGCTTTCGATTTTGTATAGAATATGCTTTGCTTGTCTCATACATAGAATATGCTTTCCCTGTTGCATAGAAAATGCCCTCGTACTTGCATAGAAGATACATTTTATCACACTGTCTTGTGCACTTACACTTTGTATCTCACTAGCACTGTCTTGTGCATCTTGTGGTTGTATCTCAATCGCACTGTTTTGTGTATTTCAAATCACTCGCGCTGTTTAGTGTATCGCACGGTTTAGTGCATTTCAAATCACTCACGCTGTTTAGCGTATCACATTGTTTAGTGCATTTCAAATCAATCACCCTGTTTAGCGTATCGCACTATTTTGTGCAGTTTATCATTTGCACTATTTTGCGCACCTCAATCGCACTGTTTTGTGCAATTTATCATTCGCGCTATTTTGCGCATCGCACTGCTCTGTGCATTACATTCATTCGCGCTATTTTGCGCACCTCAGTCGCACTGTTTTGTGCAGTTTACATTCGCGCTATTTTGCGCATCGCACTGTTTTGTGCAGTTTATCATTTGCGCTATTTTGCACACCTCAATCGCACTATTTTGTGCACTTTATCATTCGCACTATTTTGCGCATCGCACTGTTTTGTGCAATTTATCATTCGCGCTATTTTGCGCATTGTATTTCTCTGTGCATTACATTCATTTGCGCTATTTTACGCACCTCAATCGCACTGTTTTGTGCAGTTTACATTCGCGCTATTTTGTGCATCACACTGTTTTGTGCATTTTATCATTTGCGCTATTTTGCACACCTCAATCGCACTATTTTGTGCACTTTATCATTCGCGCTATTTTGCGCATCGCACTGTTTTGTGCAGTTTACATTCGCGCTATTTTGTGCATCACACTGTTTTGTGCAGTTTATCATTTGCGCTATTTTGCGCACCTCAATCGCACTGTTTTGTGCAGTTTATCATTCGCGCTATTTTGCGCATCGCACTATTTTGTGCAGTTTACATTCGCGCTGTTTTGCGCATCGCACTGTTTTGTGCAGTTTATCATTCGTGCTATTTTGCACATCGCACTGCCCTGTGCATTACATTCATTCGCGCTATCTTGCGCACCTTATCTGTATCGCACTGTTTTGTGCATTCACCATGCTCGTAATGTTTTGTACACTTTTAGCATCGCACTATTTTGTGTATCTTCTTAGCACTGTTTTGTGCATTCACTCTGCATCGCACTGTCTTGTGCACATTGTATTTTTGCATCATTTGCACTGTCTTGTGCACTCCTCGGTCTAGGAGACCTTAAATCCTCTAAAGGTGCAATTCCCTTGGTGTTTGTCGTGCCCGAATGTAGACACCCCATTTTTGACCATCCTCAAGACTTGGATGTCACCGTTAGAACACTCGGTGATTACTCATGTTTGTGTTTCGTTTTGAGTTCCCGGAGGTCTCGGCTACGCGCCTTGCCTCAGGATCTCTCAACTCGACTGTTCTGTGTTTGGTTTTGTACCAAACACTTGTGTTTTTGTTTCTGAGGGTAGAAAGTAGCTTGTTAGCTACCCCTGACACCCACCGGCCTTGTTTTGAGGCCACCGGCCATGTTTTGAGGCTACCGGCCATTGGTGAATTATACCATTGGCCGGTCGGCACTCAGTATGGCCGGCCGGCCATCTGTTTGGCCAGTGACCTCCTTTTCTGGCCGGTAGCACCTTTTTACCTTTGTTAGGCATGGTGCATGCCAGTTGTGCCAGCTGGAATGCACCAAACCTGTACCGGGGCATACAGATGGCTGTTTTGCCCTTTTTGAACCCTTTTGGTCAAAGCTTCTTGAGGAAGCTTGACCCTTCGCCAAAGTTTCCTCAAGAAGCTTGCCAGCTGTCCTAGCTTCCTCAGGAAGCCTTGCACCCTAAGCTTGGCTTCCCTTGTAAGCCTTGACCCTTTTGAGTAGCTTCCCTTAAAAGCTTTGGCCAATTACCTTGCCTATATAAGAGCCCCTCCTCCTCCTTTGTTTGGTTCAACAAAAAAACAGAGCTATACACATATATATATATATGATATATATCATCCTCTCTCTCTATATCTCCATCTCTCTCTCTTCATTTTGTGTGTGTTTGAGGGCCTAAAGTTTGTGTTTGTTCTTAGTTTTGCACTAAAACACATAGCATTACACCTTACTTCGAATTTGAGAGGCTTTGGGGGTTTGTTCTTGAGGTTTTGGACTAGTTTTGATCAAAAGAAGAAGACTGCACTTGCTGTTCATCAAGGGTTCTTCAAGGGTAACTCTTTTACTTTAGATTCCCCAATCTTGTACTCGACTTTTGCCTATCTTGCTCATTGTTTTAGACTTTGTGTATAACTGAAAAAAGTCTTGTATTTGCATGCTTAAGATACTTCATTAAGTTTGTTTTGGTGTTGGGGGTCGATCTCTCCCTCTTAGGCCTTGTTTGGCCCTTTTGTGGCTCTCTTTGCTAAGCTTTGGTTACCCTTGAGTATTAGCCTTCTCACCACTGAAATCTAGTGGATTTTCAGTGGTAAAGAAGAGGTTTTAAGGTCTTGCATAGGGGAGGGACACCCCTCTCCCTTTATCTCTCTTTTACCCTCATTTTTGGCTCATAAGGGTAGCATGTATGCTTGGTTGTATTTGGCCCCATTTCAGAAGTTTTTGGATGTTATTTGGTCACTTATTGCCTCTATTTTTGGTCGGATTTTTGGTCCCTTACATGCATAGTATACTTGCCTTGCATTCCTCCATTTTGCCTAGAAGTAAGCCATGCATTTAGGCAATGATTCTTGCATGTTCTAGCTTAACTCCATGAAGGTCTTAGCATTATTTTGCCATGCTCAAGGACTGTTGAGGGCTGTTGTAGTCATATTTTCCATGTTTTGGGTAGCCTCTTTGCATTTTGGTTTGTGAGCCTTGAGCATGTGAGTCACTAGCATGCTTTAGTTGGGTTGTTTCAATGATTTGGAGTCATTTTATATGTCATTTCAGTCCTCAAACCATGCTTGTATGCTTGCATTCATCACCTCTTTCATGTTTTGAGGATGTGTCCTTTTATGCCTAGAAATGAGCTTTGGTGCATGCATTTTGTTTAAGTCACTTAGGCTGCCATACCAGTGGATTTTGGGGGCTCATTTTACATATTGAAACTCTAATTTGTATTCAAAAGTGCATGCCATTGTAGTAGGATACTCTCTTTAGTGGCCTTGAATGCTTCCTCTCTTGTATCCATTTCCTAGCATGTTTTGGTGCCATCTCTTGCATGAATTTTAGAGTCTAACATGAGTGTTTGGTATCCATGTACCTCACCTTTGGGTTCTCTTGAGAATAGCCCTCTATGCCTTAGCTTTAGGCCCCTTTGATTTGCTTGTTTGGTATGCTTGTTGTCCATCATTTTGGCATCTTTGGCCACTGTTTTGGGGTGTGGCTGGGGCCTCCCATTTCAGCCTAAGTCCACTCTTGTATATGGTTGCATGCTTGACTTGTTACCTTTAGTTGCATGCTTGCATTGTGCCATGTTTACATTACATTTTAGGGTGCATTGCATTACATCTCGCATGCTTAGTACATTACATTTGCATGTTTAGGTTACCTTGCATTTGGCATACCTTGTAACTTAGCCTCATGTTGCATAGTTGAGCCACATTTGCATACATATATTGCATTGTTTGGTTTGGGGTGTCAATCCAAACATGAGAATTGAGATGCGTTCGTACTCAAAGTGACGTAACGCGCCTCGATCCTCGGTCGCCGACCCCCCCTGACCTCAACATCATAGGGTGTTGGCATTCATGTGTTTTGTTTGCATGCATTTACATTAAGTTGCTAACTTGGCCTCTTAGGCCATCATGCATCAAAATGCATAATTGATGGCCCGAGGATCGAGGGCCATGCTCCCTTGAGTCCATTACATGACAGGGAGTGTGTCCATGCATACATTTGCCTAAAAATTCCATGCCATATACTGCTTGCCCTCTGCTGCTGTCAACTGCAGGATCTGCAGGAAGTTTTGGCCGGTCGGCTAAATACAGTGCCGACCGGCCAGGAATTTGTGGCTGATAGCTTATTCAGTGGCCGGTGATCATCCCCTTCGGCCGGTGGTGTTTCTACTTGGTCGGTGGTATCCCCCAGCATCCAAAGAGCATACCCTTGGACTTTGGCAGTCCTCAGAGGATCAGGGCAGTGTAAACAGAGGCAACAGTGCTATGACAGTGAGTTTTCGAGCGTGACGAGTCAAGCACGCATCATTCACGCACCTCGAGACGGGGCTGTGGCCACCTTCTTTCTGCATTTAATTTGTTAATTAATTAGAAGTTTTGTAATAGTTAATTTGATATTATTTATTTGGACTGTAATATTTATTCGGACCCTCTGAGTGAGGGCAATTGTGTAATAAGTGTGCGTGAGTGTGTGTATGTCTCCTAACCTCACGTCTTTCTTCCCTTTTATTTACTAGCTTTCGATGATTAGCCTAGGGCATGTTTCAATTAGCATAAAGTATGATAGCATGCGTGCATCCATACATTTGTCTTACATGCACCAGGCTCGGCGCATCATACTAACTGCATTTGTATTTCAATTCCAAAGTTGAATACATGTTAGTTGTAGCATCATCACATGCCATCTTAGAATAGTCGAGCCTGTTGTAGTTGCATCTTGTATGTGTTGCATTAGCTATCTTAACATGAGTTAGGATCATGCATTGATTACTAACTAGCTTTTGTTTTGGCTCGGAGTACTAGGTAAGCATTTACGCTTTAGCATACCGCATGCGTGTGAGTGTTGCCATAATAGTATGATTACCATGAGGCTAGCTGCTTAGGTGATATAACTGCTTGAGTGCCTGTGGGTGAAGGTTGAATTACCTAAATTGGAATAATGCATTAAAACTGTGAGTTTTAAGCCCACTAGATAGTGGCAAAACCATCTTTTCTAAAGCCCACTTGAGGGTGCCAAAACCTGCATTTTAGCCTACTTACGAGTAGCAAACCATTTTCGAAACAAGCATGAAATGTTTTGTTCCAATTTAGGCGATTTGGTCTATACTTGTTTGTTGTGCGCATAACATAGTAATTCTAGGCTAATAATCGGAATAAGAACATATAACGTTTTAAAAAACAGATATCACGGTTAGTAGGGGCCGATCTTCAGATCAGGCGAGAGGGGGTGCTCATAGCTGACCTTCCCCAATCGTACCCAAGCTCCCGAGCTGAGGCAACTTTGGTGATGACGGACACGTGGCCTTTGGCACCGAGTCAGGGTTTCCTAAATTCCCCATAAAAAATATTTAGGTGGCGACTCTGTATCTGGCAAAGCAGTCCATGTTTGGCACTTCTTTAAAAAAAAATCTGTTTTCAAAAACGATTTGCCTGATCTGGACTCTTTGATGATTCATCGGTCTTGCATTGCACTCTGCGAGATTAGATACAGGACCGTGACACCAATTGAGTCCAAACTGTAACATGAGGCCCGAGGGCGCGTCTACAGTTTCTGGCGACTCTGCTGGGGATTTAGATAGCTTGACTCGAACTCGTGATATCCTGATTTGATTTCATTTATGTGTCTCTTTGCATTGCATGTACATTGGTGCGCCTAGGACACCGTGTTTGCCATCTGCCATTCCTGAACGGTTTGCCGGGAGGCTTGGCTTTGTCAAAGCATGCCATAAGGCTGACTGGTTGTGGGCTCTGACAGTATGGGAACACAAACCCCGGTTTTACCGGGGCACCCTTTTCGACCATTCGACCTAGTACATATCGAAATCAATAGTGACTATTCCAAACTAGGACAGGTTGCTTACCCGATGTTAGGTCGTTTGAAAACTGCTGCGTGCATAGTGAAACCATAGCTCCTGACAAAATAGGACAGGGAAACCCTACCCCAACTTAGGGGTGTTTTGGCTCTCTTTTACTTGTTACGTGTTTTTAGAGTGTATCTATGCAGGGAACACACATATCAGTTCGCAAGTTTGAGTGTCAAGCCTGCGGGCATCAGTGTTTTTGGGAATCAGTCATCTACGGGTATCAGATTCAGACTTAGGGGCAACAATTTGGAAACAGTGATCAGTGATTAAGGAACAGTACATTCAGCTTATTGGCAGTTTTGTAGCGGCCCTAATTTTCTTAAGTCATTACTTATTATTTTTATTATCTTATTTTATATTTGGCTTTATTAATTGTGCGGTTTACATGAGAATTTAATATGTTGTTTAGTTAATGTGATATTTATCGAATTTAAGGTTGTAATTAATAAATTTATTGTGTTATTCAATTAATTCATATATTTATATATTTATTTTTGTTATAAAAAAAAGAGGCGTTTTATATATATATATATATATAATTTTATATTTATATATATTATAATTATGTGTATTACATAATATATTATATTATAATAATTTATTAGGGTTAGAATGAGATTAGGTTATATTCTAATATAATAATTATTAGGTTATAAACAAAAGAAAGAAAAGAGAAGTATTGTACGGCGGCAAGGCCGAGAGAGAGAGAGAGAGAGAGAGAGAGAGAGAGAGAGAGAGAGAGAGAGAGAGAGAGAGAGAGAGAGAGAGAGAGATTGATCATCCAAGAAAAAAAAAAGAGAGTGCTCTCTGTGTGAGTGTGTGTGGCGTGGAAAGAAAAGAAAGAAAAAGCAAAAAAAAAAAAAAAAGAAAGAGGGCTAGGGTTTTACTTTGGTGGTTCAATTAATCTTCTAGATATTGCTTCAATCATAAAAAATAATTGTGAGTACAAAATTCATTTTTCTTTGTTTATATTTGATTCGTTATATTTATTTATTTGTATTTATTTAATATTGATTTGATTTTTGTATTGATATGAAGATAACAGATTGATTTTAATTGTTTTGATTAATTGGGTATGTAAGGTTTATGATTTTTTAGATAATTGATTAATTTTAATTATGTTGATTAGATGTATATGTAAAGTTTAGGATTTTTAGATGAGTGATTAATTTTAATTATGTTGATTAGACGTATATGTAAGGTTTAAGGTTTTAGATGATTAATTGATTGTAATAATTTTAATTAATTGAGTATGTAAGGTTTAGGATTTTTAGATGATTGATTAATTTTAATTATGTTGATTAGATGTATATGTAAGGTTTAAGGTTTTAGATGATTAATTGATTGTAATAATTTTAATTAATTGAGTATGTAAGGTTTAGGATTTTTAGATGATTGATTAATTTTAATTATGTTGATTAGATGTATATGTAAGGTCTAAGATTTTAGATAATTAATTGATCGTAATTATTTTAATTAGTTGGATATGTAAGGTTTAGAATTTTTAAATGATTGACTAATTTTTAATTATTTTGATTAGACGTGTATGTAAGGTTTAGAGTTTTTGGATGATTGATTGATTTTAATTATTTGCATTAGTTGGGTATGCAAGGTTTAGGGTTTTATTTTGGGTGACTTTATTAATTTTTTGAGTGATTCTTTGATCTTCAAAAATAATTGTGAGTACAAAATCCACTTCCCTTGATTTATATTTAATTCTTTGTTTTATTTATTTATTTATTTGATATTAGTTTGATTTTGTATTCACACAAAGATGATAGATTGATTTTAATTATTTTGACTAGTGGTGTATGTAAAGTTTAGGGTTCTTAGATAATTGATTGATTTTAATTACTTTGATTAGTTGTGTAGGTAAAGTTTAGGGTTTTTAGATGATTGATTAATTTTAATTATTTTGTTTAGTTGTGTATGTAAGGTTTAGGGTTTATAGATGATTGATTGATTTTAATTATTTTGATTAGTTGTTTATGTAAGGTTTAGGGTTTTTAGATGATTGATTGATTTTAATTATTTTGATTAGTTGTATATGCAAGATTTATGGTTTTTATATGGATTGATTTTATAATTGTAATCATACTCATGATTATATAAAATTAAAAGAAATTTAGAATCCATAGATATTGGTTAGAGGATGGATTGATTCATTGTTTTTATTTACTTATTTATTTTTATTTGATGTTGGATTGATTTTGTATTTGCATGTAGATGATGAATTGATTTTAATTAGTTTGATTAGTTGTGTATGCCATGTTTAGGATTTTTATATGAATTTATTTTATGATTGTAATTACACTCATGGTTATATGAAATTAAAATTAATTAAGAACCTATAGATAAATTCCTTATACTCTACCATGACTCCATGGATTGTTGTTGTAGTTGAGTGTTGTGAGAAAGAGTGTATAACAAAAAGTGAGGATTATGAGATTTATTTGAATGCATTAGGCTCGGCATTGTTATGTTTATTCTCATGTGTGAGATGTTGTGTATATATATATATATATATTGTTGCCTCGTTCTCATGAGTAGACGAGTGCTTTGATTTGCTCGCGTACGTATATGCTAACCATTCGGGGAGTGTGAGTCAAACTCGGGACGATATACCCGTGCAAGTTTGGCTTCGGAGCGGTGTTAGGTATACAGGAGGCACATGGGATATATGTGTAGGTCGGAAGGGGAGAGCCGAAGTGGTGGAGTTAAGGAACAAAGAATTTAATTATGAATTTATTAGTATAGTGTGTATGGTACTGTTATGTACATGATAAAAGAATAGTAAACGATCTTGACAAATTATGAAATTTGAACAGAAGCATGTATTCGTGATTTTGGACAACTTTTGTGTTGTAACTTTTTATTAAAAAGATCGATTAGAACTTATAATCGGATGACCTTGGCTATTGTCGGTTTGATTCACTCTAGTAATGCAGATTTTTATAGGCTATTTTAACCCACGAAACGAGCTCATTTTTATTGGTTTCGCGTAAACTGAAGTAAAACATTATTCTGCACACTTTTCGTGTTTTGAAAGTTTTCAAAAAAAAATCATCTTAGGGCAGTTTTGGTTCGTTTTCAGCTTCAGATTTTTCGATTGAATTCTGTCTAGATTTTTATATCAAGTTTTACTCTTAACCTGTTCAGTTTCTGTTAAATTTGTTCGCTTAGTGTTTTAGAAAATTTGATTCTGTACAACTTTCGTTCTTTGAGTTTTGATCAACTCGAATTATTTAAGTATGAAACGGTATAATTATATATTTTTTTTTCAACAAGTTACTTATGATTAAATTATACTAACTTTATTTGTTTTGCAGGATGGTGGGTCTTACTAACTTTTTATGCAGGGCTGACCCACCATATTTTATATTTCTATTTTGCCTATTCTATAATCAATTTATATTTCGTTGTGTACAGACAAGAAACTAAATGCCACCGTATCTCGGGAAACTACCCATTCGTCTCGGTGCGGTTGGAACTACTTGGCTTGTCCCCTGATAAGAATTAAATGTATTTTTGTCTGTGTCTGGTGGACACGTGGGTGTTAAATCTTGTACTCATACTAGTATACCCGTATACTGACCCGTTTTGTCTCTCGGCAACTCGGGTGCGTTCTGTTTGAGCGCAGCTGAGCTTCCTTTGCAGGATTAGTTGAGGCTACGGTGGTGACGAGAAGTAACTAAAGTTTTTGGGCATATCTCTTGGATTTCTTTTGTTTTTTTTTTTGAGCTTAGGCTTGTTAGTAGTTTATGTATTTATTATTATTATTATTATTTTTTTTTATGACTTTAGTATTAGAATAATTTGGCATGGTTTGTAACCGTACTTTATTTAAGTTGTTTTGACTAGTTGTTGCTACCATAATGTTGAGGTATTTGTTAGTTATGAATTTATGGTGGATGGTTTGGTTGGCATTTTAGTTTTTTTTTGTTTCACCCCTAGGATTTGGATGATGGAATATTAATTGGGGTTTAGTCCTAATTTAATATTTAGTTGTTTAAATTTTAGGGCGTGACAAGTTTGTTGTGATACCCAACTGTGTGTTGTGTTTATTTTACGTTGTTACGCTGTCCAATTGTCTGTTTATTTATACGCTTTATTTATCTTTTTACTAGGTAGTCGAGCACAATTGCTTCTGACCCAGTAGATATTCCCCAAGCACTCTGGATTAGAGGTCGTCGACTCCATTGATCTGAGGATCTGGTAGACGGACAACCAGTGTACCACTCTCTACCCCGAGTTACTAGACGGAGGACAGCTAGGCAGAGGGCATCAGTTCAACAGTCAGTACAGAGGGCTTTGCCTACCCCACCTGTGTACAGTAGGGATCAGGATTCTGCTTCTCCCACAGAAAGGGAACATATACCGATAATTCAGTCAGAGCAGAACAGTATGGCCAATTTAGAGGAGATGGTGCGCCAGCTCCAAGAGAGTATGAAAATAATGCAGCAGGATGCTGTCCGACAGGCAGAGTTCGCCAAGCAGCAGGCCACGGTTATGAATGAACAAGCAGAGTTAATCGTGAGGTTACAGCAGCAAACCGGAGCATCTGCTTCGCAGCAAGCTCCTCCCCCGCCAGAAATTCCAACCCCCGGGGAGACAGCTAATGTTCAGAATGATATGGACATTCCCACACCTCTACCCCCGATCCCACCCCAAATCCAACCCCAGTTATCCAAAACACCCACCAACCTACCGGACTCTCCCTTTGAGTTCGAGACAGACCCCACAACATTGAAGTTGAGCAAGCTCGAAAAGCTGTTCAAGAGATCCCAAGGAGTCAAGACCATCCCTGACATCGAAGATGGATATACCGACGCAGCTGTGACCCTGCCTGACAGATTCAAAATGCCGCACATTGATCGATTTGATGGGTCCGGGGACCCCATGGTGCATCTGAGATTGTTTTTAGACATCTTAAGGCCAATGGGCCTTAGCAAACTTCAGAAGCTGTCTCTGTTCGGCCGAACCTTGTCGGGTGTGGTGGCCATATGGTATGCCAAATTAGAAGATGATGTCAAGAGAAACTGGGACAAGATGGCCGAGGCCTTCATTACGCAATACTCATACAATACACAAATCGAGATTACAACCCGTGATCTCGAGACAACAAGGCAAGAGCCTAAAGAGAGTTTCTCAGAATTCGTGACCAGATGGAGGGCCAAGGCTTCGATGATGACCTTAAGGCCTACAGACAAAGATCAGATTCGGATGATTGTGCGCAATCTTCAGCCGAAGTTGATGCAAAAGATGATTGTACTCCCCTTCCCTACCTTTTCTGATCTACATGAAGTGGGGGTGCAGATTGAGGATGCCTTAAAGCAAGGCTTAATTGATAATGACCAGGAGCAACCCCGAAGAACTTTCTACCGCAACACTAAAGCAGGCCCGAGCGGTACTACAACTACGACAGCCTCCGAAGTGAGCATGGTCACCACCAACCCCCCTCTAAGAACCATGGCAGCTACGCCATTCTCCGGCGCGTCCGGAAGCCATACCCAAACAGCCAAAGACCCACCCAAAAACACAAGAACCGTCGCTCCACTGTATATGCCCCTATCCAAAGCTCTGGGGTTTTTAATCAGAAAAGGGCATTTGAAGCCCCTAAAACCGCAGCCCTTACCGGAAAGACTTCTCCCTACCCACAACCTAGCCAAATATTGCGCATTTCACCAACAGCACGGTCATGACACCGATCTGTGCTTCCGATTACGTCATGAGATTCAAGATCTCATCGATAACGGGGTGATTCTGCCTCCTGAGAAACCCAATGTTACAACAAACCCTCTCCCCACACATAACCAAGCTCCACCGCCTAAAAGGATCAACTTCATCCAAACTGGGGTCGTGCCTTACGATCGTAGCATCTATGTCACTCCTTCCCACCTGCCTAAGCCGGAGGTATTCCTTCCTGACTGCACCGACTTGTGCATGATGGACATCTCCATGACCCGACCTAAGCTAACGGTGGTGACTATCGAGACCAGGAGAGAGGAGATTCCAAAGGAGAAGAAGGTTGTTGAGTCAGAGTCTGCAGAATCTGGAAGTCGTGTTGAGAAGATATATAGTCCGGGTGACTACATTTCATCAATAGGCCAGGATGGGCCAGATGTGGAATTGCCAACAAGGGGAGAACTGTGTGTGATCCAAGGGGATAGTCTGGCACAGGGAACAGATGATTTAAGTGCTGTGGAAGAGGACCTTGCTAATCTCCAGTTTTACAGTGACCAAGATCCAGGGGGCGCAGCAGTCAACTAGTTTGATTATGAGGAATCAGAAGAGGCTACTGGGTGGTTGGATGATCAACCGGATGTGGTGGAAGAGTTCCAACCAGGACAGGGTCCGGCAGGGGCACTAATGTCGGTGACAGTCGAGAGAGTCGGAGAACATAATACATCGCCGGAGAACGCCAATGTCAAGAATTTCGCTCGGGATTGGAGCATTCTGAATGCAGGAATTATTGAGCAGCCAACTATGTTATTACGGTCGGAATAGGAAAGATTTGAAGATCCCGCGAGAATCAGAAAGGCAAAGGCATATGTGGGGACTGAAACTACTATGTGCGTAGGAACAGAGAATGCTGCGAGCATAGGGATGGAAGGTAACGTGAGTACGAGAACAGTCATACCAGAGCCAGACAGGTGTCTGTCGGCTGCTGATGGAATGTGGTGGGAAGATGTGGATTTATGTCTTGCCCACACGGACGAAGATTGGGGGAACAACCAACCCGATGACACTTGGTACCTTGGAGAAGTCGATCATATGACTAGAAGTGGGCGGTATTTCAAGCCCCCACATCTAGATTAGCTAGAGGCATCTGGGAAAGATAAGGAGGCGGAAAAGCAGAAAGAAAAACAACTTGAAGAGGAGGCTGTGCTCAAACAGTTAAAAAAGATACAAGCAGACATCTCCATCTGGGGACTGCTTATGGCATCATGAGTACACAGACAGCCTGTCCTATCAGCCATGGACAAGGCAAAGCTTTCGATAGAAACTACGCCAGAACAGCTAGTAGGATTAGTTTTTCCGGGAGGGGCTACCCCGACGCTGACTTTCTCCGACAAGGAACTACCACCTGAGGGGGAAAACCATAACAAACCACTCTACATCTCTGTGGAGTGTAAGAATAAATAGATACCGGTGGTTCTTGTTGATACCGGATCTGTCATCAACGTCTGCCCGGCAAAGACAGCGTATGCGATTGGCTTGAAAACCGTGGACTTTTTACCAACAGCCCAAGTAATTCGGGCATACGATAACACAAGCAGAGAGGTCATGGGGACGGTGAAAATTCAGACTAAAGTTGGGCTAGGAGAGCATGAGATAGATTTCCATGTCTTAGAAGTTCCAACAACTTTCAACCTGCTTTTGGGGAGGCCGTGGCTGCATCGAGTGAAGGCCGTCTCGTCCACTCTGTATCAGATGGTGAAATACCCCTATGAAAAGGGAGTAGCCATTGTTTTCAGAAATTCATTGATCCACCCACCTCCAGAGGTATCTACACCAGTCTTAGAAATTGAGCACGGCATGGAGGACGTGTTTATATCAGGTTTCACCCTTGTTGAGGCTCGGGTTGTACAAAACATCATGGCTGCTAACGAGGGGATATATGTCAGTGCTCAAGCGGTATACCTCATGAACAAACTCCAACACATCCCCGGGATGGGGTTAGGAAGGAGCGGCCGGAAGGGCGTCGCAGCATTGGCCAAAGTGCCACATAACCCTCATACCTTTGGCTTGGGTTATCTGCCCACCAAGGAGGATTGGGTAAGGAAAGGAAAGGAAATGGTTGGAAGAGCCAGAGCGAAACAAATGGGGAAGCCTTTTGAGTTGATGCACCGGCCCATCCAGGGTACCCAAAACGGACGCTTCGTCCGGGAGGGGGAAAGATTTTCCATTCTGTGGTTTTCCGGAGCCGTGGCTGAACGCGGAGAGGAAGCGCGTACCGAGGTTCGAGATTTTCTTTGACCTACAATTATCTGGGGACGATGTTGTCGAAGAGCAGACAGACCCGACAGTCGAGGCTGAGCATAGTGGGGAAATGGAGTCTGAGGACACCGAACTTGAAATGGGGGTAGCACTGGCATCTCTACTTTCAGATCCTCCGATCGAACAGAAGTGCTTGGGGGATAACTTCTCGGTATGCATGATCGGGAATGAAACGGTTGCGGGCCTACCAGCAAACATTTTGGATGCATCTATCGCACCCTCTCTCATTTGGCAATATGAAGAGGGATTTTTGTCCAACAGCACCGGGTCAGGTAGTGTGCCGGAATCTGATTCCACCGAGTCTTGTGAGTCGGAATCAGGTTCCAGCTCGACTAAGTCTGAGTTTGGTATTCCTGGGGGTGATAACCCAGATGCCACAGTCCTGTCCAGGTCGTCTTTTTCTTTCTCCTTTGAGTCTGTTGTAACAGAAGAATCGGACGGTTTGGAAGTACTTAATGAGAATAATGTCGATGTGGTTTCCGAGTACTTTTCTGTGCCTTTGATATATTGCTTAAATCAGGACTTTCAAAATTTTGACAAAAACGACAGGGGAGAAATTCCTCTGGTTTTGCAACGATTAATTGATCAAGAGCAGGAAAGATTTGTTAAACCTTTAGTTGATGAAATCACTACTGTGAATATTGGTACTGAGAAGGACCCGCGGCTGGTCCAGATCGGGCCCACGTTGTCTTCGGAGGAACGCGAGCGCTTAGTCGCTTTATTAAAAGATTTCAAAGATGTTTTCGCGTGGTCCTACGAAGACATGCCTAGAATCGATCCTGAGATTGTACAGCACCGGATCCCTCTTGACCCCGAGGCCCGACCTGTCAAACAGAAACTCAGAAGGATTCGTCCAGACTGGGCCATCAAGATTAAGGAAGAGGTCACCAAGCAAATCGATGCAGGCTTCCTGCAGGTATCTGAATACCCGACTTGGTTGGCCAACATTGTTCCAGTACCGAAGAAAGATGGCAGAATCCGAGTATGCGTGGATTTCAAGGATTTGAACAGAGCTAGTCCAAAGAACGACTTCCCCTTGCCACATATTGATGAGTTGGTGGATTTCACAGCAAGGCATGCTTTGCTTTCGTTTATGGATGGCTTCTCAGGTTACAATCAGATAGTGATGGCACCTGAAGATCGAGAAAAGTCTGCTTTCACCACCCCGTGGGGGACATACTGCTACAGAGTGATGCCGTTTGGGTTGAAGAATGCTGGAGCTACATATCAACGGGCCGCGACCACAATATTGCATGACATGATCCACAAAGAGGTTGAGGTGTACGTGGACGACATGATTGTCAAGTCCAAAGAAAGGGAGGGCCACTACACCGCCTTGCAAAAGTTCTTTCAAAGGATCAAAGAATTCCGGTTGCGGCTAAATCCTTAGAAGTGTACGTTCGGTGTCACAGCAGGGAAAATGCGGGGGTTTCTTATTACACAGAGAGGTATCGAAGTCGACCCTTCCAAAATCAAGGCCATCCTAGAAATGCCACCACGAAGGACTAAAAAGGAGGTGCGAGGCTTTCTGGGTAAAGTGCAATTCATAAGACGGCTTATCTCAAAATTAACCTTGACTTGTGAACCACTTTTTGGTCTTCTGAAGAAAGGAAAGAAATTCCAATGGGACGGCCGATGCCAAGCTGCTTTTGAACAAGTCAAGAAATACTTACAGAACCCGCCCGTGTTGTCACCACCAGAGCCGAGGAGACCGTTGATATTGTACCTTTCGGTAACCGAGACCACAATAGGCTGCATGCTCGCGCAAGAATCAGAGGACAAAGTGGAGAGAGCCATCTACTATCTGAGGAAGAAGATGCTAGAGTATGAGACTCGCTACACACCGTTAGAGAAGGCTTGCTTAGCTTTGGTATTGGCTACCAGGAAGCTGCGGCACTACCTGTTAGCTCACTCCGTAATGTTGGTTTCACGACTCGATCCCATCAAATATCTTTTCGAGAAACCGGCACTTACGGGTAGGCTAGCTTGTTGGTTGCTGTTGCTTTTCGAATTCGATCTGAAATATGTGACGCGCAAGTCAGTCAAAGGAAGAGCAGTAGCAGAGTTCTTAGCCGATCATCTAGTGGAAGGAGGTGAAGCAGTTGAGTACTCGTTCCTAGATGAGGCCATTTTGCATATCGACGACGAGTTTTGGACGATGTATTTTGACAGAGCGTCCAACCTGTACGGGTATGGGATAGGGGTGTTACGAATAGCACCCGACAACTCCCGTATCCCTTTAGCATTCAAACTCTAATTCAAAGTCTCGAACAACGAAGCAGAATATGAGGCATGCATTGCCGGTCTGGAAGCATCCTTGGAGCTAGGGGCAAGACGGTTGGACGTCATCGGGGACTCGAACCTTGTTGTGTCTCAAGCAAAAGGAGACTAGAAAGTCAAAGAAGAAAAGATGATGATGTATCACCGGTCCTTGGACTTGTTAATTCCTCGATTTGAGAAGCTAAATTTTGCTCATCTACTAAGAGAGAACAACAGGTTCACAGATTCTTTAGCAACTCTATCTTCTATGATAGACATCCCGTCCGGAGTCCGGATGCGTCCAGTCATCATAAACCAGAAATTTGCGTCAGCCTACGAGTCGATCGCCGCCATAGATGAGGATCAGGACGAAAACCCCTGGTATCACGACATCTGGAACTTCTTGGAGAAGGAAATGTATCCACCGGAGGCAAACGCCAAGGATAAAAGGGCAATCAGAAGAATGGTCGTTCAGTTCATCATCTGCGATGGGAGGCTGTATAAGAGAGGTCATCTGGGAATGCATAAGCTGTGTGTAGAAGCTGAGGAATGAAAGCGCTTGATGGAGGCCATCCACGGAGGAGAATGTGGGGCACATATGAATGGGGTAATGCTAGCGGAGAAGATCCTCAGACAGGGTTACTATGTGTCCACCATGGAGGAGGATTGTATCGGCTTTGTTCGGCGGTGCCACAAATGCCAAATCCATGCAAATCGCATGAACATTCCGCCGTCGAAGCTGTACAATATGACTTTGCCAGGGCTATTTTCAGTTTGGGGAATCGATGTGATCGAGGCTGTTACTCCGAAGGGGTCGAATGGGCATGAGTTCATCCTGGTCGCGATAGATTACTTTACGAAGTGGGTCGAGGCCCAATCTTATGCGGTGTTGAAGGCTTCACATGTTGCAAAATTCATCAAAAACAACATCATCTGCCGCTATGGGGTCCCAAACGAGATTATTTCAGACAATGGTTCCCATTTCAAGAAGGAGGTGATTGATTTGTTAAAGAAATACAATGTGGCTTTTCATAAGTCGTCCACATACTGGCCGCAGACCAACGGAGCAGTTGAGGCCGCCAACAAGAACATCAAGCACATACTGCAGAAGATGGTGGAAACCTACCGGGACTAGCCAGATAAGTTGTCGTTTGCTCTGTGGGGCTACCAGACTTCAATTAGAACTTCTACTGGGGCGACTCCCTATTCATTAGTCTATGGGATGGAGGTCGTTCTACCTATCGAAATTGAGGTTTCGTCATTGCAAGTATTGGCTGAGTGTCAAATAGCCGAAGCAGATTGGCAGCAGAGCAGATTCGAGGAACTCATGCTCTTTGATGAGAGAAGACTGAAAGCATTGTACCATGTTCAAGGTTATCAGCGCAGAATTGCCCGGGCTTTCAACAAGAAGGTTAAGTCCAGGAATTTGAAAGAAGGAGATTTGGTACTCAAGGATAACTGAGCTCCCATCCATGACCCAAGGGGCAAGTTCAGACCCAATTGGACTGGTCCCTACATCATTAAGTCTATTTGGTCAGGTGGAGCTGTCGTTCTGATGGACCTAGATGGCCTAGAGTTCACCCAACCGATCAACATGGACAAATTGAAGAAATATTACCCCTGAGAGGCTCGCTACGCCGAAAACCCGAAAGGGCGACCTAGGCAAAAGTTAGAGCACGGAAAATTAGAAAATATAAAAACTGAGCTCGCAAGGTTGAAAACCCGCAAAGGGCAGCTTTGGCAAAAGTTAGAGCGCAAAAGGAGAGCGAAAATACTCGAGTGAACCTAAGCCTGAACTACGTAAGGCTTGATTCCCATCTTTGGGATACGTAGGTAGCTTCATCCTGAAGTTCAGCCATAAACACTTCCCCGATCAACTTTGTCCATTTGATCATCTCGGCCATCTTTGTCTATTCAGCATTCAAGAGTTCGGTTATGATCTCCGGTGTAGTGCTCTTTAGACTAGGGGCAACTTTCCGTTACTGTGCAGTGCTGCGGTGCTATTCAGACTAGGGGCAACTTTCCAGTTACAGGGATTCGGGGTTGTGCGTCTTAGTGACAGATTTCAGGCGTGTCCAGTTCTGATCCATATCGAAAATGATTTTTGAAAAGTTTTTGATAAAAGTTGACTTTGTTCAAATTAATCTTTTTACAACTAAGACCATCTCTGGACCAAAACGGAAAATTTTCAGTACCACAACCTTCAAGTCCATTGATTTCAGTACAGAGTCCTCCTGCTCTTGCATACAAATTGAAGTTGTTTTTTTATTACATTCATAAGGAAAACTTGAAAGTACTAATAAAGCAATAAATCCGGGGCATAGTCAAGTCAGGTGTTCCTGCGCCTCCTCCCAGAGCTGGTCGACGCCCCCGATGCCAAGCTGGGCCCGATCTGTGCCTCCTCATTAAGCCAATCTATGCACTCATCAGACAAAGTGCAACTGAAAGTGGGAGCGGAGGCTAGGAGCTCTCTAGTCCTCCACGCTGCGGCCTGCCGAACAAGCTACGCACCTCGAAACGGAAAGGCAGCAGGATATTCTATCCCCTCTGTGGGGGAAATCTGGTCATGGCCGAACTGGCGTCGGAACCAGAATGGGAAATAGAACACACAGTGAGTAAAGCCAATCAACTGAATCCCAATCTGTCGGGACATGCTGTAGCCCATTGCCGGTAGATTGAGCCAAGAGCACCGCCAAGCAATGACGTCGGCAGATAAATTACACATCCAGTCGAACCACCAACCCTCATCAAGGGCGTTAACCAGACGTTGCCTGAAGAAATAGCCGCGAGCTGAGTATGCTGGGCAAAAGTCCACAACCTGCAACTTGTCCATCAACCACACCTGGGAAGGGATGAAAAATGAGAGAATAAAGAATAGAGAGATGTACGATGAGAGAAAAAGTGAGAAAAGGGTTTTGTGAGAAAATGAGTTTGAGGGCCGAGCGGCGTGAGTAGTACACATGTGAGATTGGGTGGGAAACTTTACCTGCAGCAATAATGGACTCCCTGCAAATCTAGTCGTCTCTCGACGATAAAAGACGTCTAACCCTATCAACGTCTCAGCCAGAATCATGACAACGCAACTCTTGCCCTCTTTCAAGCCCTGGGTAACCTCGATCAATCGAACGGAGACTGAGGCAAACAGAAAATGAGATAGCATGCACAAACAGAGGGCGTGTCGTCGGAAGCCTTGCCAATGATGGTTGTTGCGATCGCCGGCATTGGAAAATCGATAGATCAAACTGGGAATGTCCACCATTTCGCCATAAATCAGAGACCGAGCGTCACGCATAGTGAGTCCACACATTCACCCTAAGGTTTGGGCATGGCCAAAATTAAGATAGGGCAGGATCTCCTTGTCACGCTCAGATTCTAGTAAAACTCGGAAATCTTCAAAGGTAGGACACACTTCTTGCCCGCTAAAGCTAAAGACAAGTGTCACCGGATTCCAAAACCTTGCCGTCGCATGGAGAAACGGGAGGTGTAATGGGGTACGACCCATAGTGAATAGTGCGTTTATGTCGAAACCCCTGAAATTTAGCTTTTTCGAGACAACCAAGTTGTGAGATTTTGGGCAAGAACCACGAAGTTGAGGCCTTTTTGTAGAAGATAAGGTTAGGTGAAGGACAGATGTCAGCATTCTACTGATTCTGACAATTCATGGCCGGCCGGCCAAATATAGTACCGACCGGCCACCACTTTTGGCCGATTGATCAAAGTTTCTGACTGATGGCCATTTCTCACGGCCGATGGCCTTTATCTCTAGCCAGTGGTCTTCCTCCTTGTTCTCTGAGCTGTTTATACTGAGGATTGGGGAATTCCACCACCTCCAATGCCCTCCGGTGATCGATTCTTGCGGAGTCACGCCTACTTGCTTATCGAGTTGTTGTACATTTGCTTATTGAGTTGTATGTCACTCTCTTCAAGTCTTTAATTTGCTTATCAAGTTGTAAATGGGTTCATTACCTGATTATTACGATGCGAATGCTCTATTTTCAAAACGAATCTCATTCACATTGTTATGTGATGCCATGCGATGCAATGCATAGAATGTACAAATGCAACACCTTTTTGAACAAAATAGCAGTTTCATTCCCATCACATGCTTTGCAAAAATATGCAATTTTGAGAAAAAGTAAAACCTGCCTGAGGCAGTGCAATGTGCTTAGACTACCAGTAAAAAGGAAAGTAAAGCAAAATGAAGGAGCAAGGCAGCGAAGTATCTGGATTAATGCCGGTAACCCCTCCCTTGTGGTCAATACATCTCTCGCGTCCTTGTTTGGATCAATTGTATGGTTCGGCACCTTCATTTCTCGAGGCAGTGCAAGGAAGTACGCCTTCGAAACATTCATAGATCTCCGAGTTGACCTCAAGTTGTGTTTTCTATGAACGATGCTCTGTGCATACGAGAAACATCCCTTTCCGTATCCTTTATGTATCTTGTGAACTTCACGAATCCTTTCAATCATACTGTGTTGCAGTACTTTGCATTTCAGCATCATGAATAGCTCGTCTTTGTTCAATTTCAAGTTTCTATACACATTGCTTACATAGACCGCATGCTTTACTTACATGTGTTCAAGTTCCTTTTTATACACATTGCTTGCGTAGACCGCATGCTTTACTTACATATGTTCAAGTTCCTTTTTATACACATTGCTTGCGTAGACCGCATGCTTTTACTTACATGTGTTCAAGTTCCTTTCTATACACATTGCTTGCGTAGACCGCATGCTTTACTTACATATGTTCAATTTCAAGTTTCTATACACAATGCTTGCGTAGACACGCATGCTTTACTTACATGTGTTCAAATTTCTTCATACACATTGTCCACGTTGTCACGTGTTCTTTACTTACATGTGTTTGTGCCTTCACAGCATTGTTATGCGCCCCACTCAACTTGCGTTGTCACGCACTTTCGATTGCATTATTAGGCATGTTGCTAACAATATTGTACATGTTAAGTTTGCTTTCTTTGCAGGCACGATATTGTATGTACGGTTCATTTGAGGCAGGTACAACCAGACGAACCGGAGAGGTACTGTATTCTCCGAGTGAGACGTATCGAGAATTGCATAATTCTCTTATATCCTTTCTGCATTGTAGTGTAGTTTGGTGTATGTTAACTTAAAACTGTCTCATGTTATGCTTCGTTACAGCTTTCTTTGCATGATCATAAGTTATGTTCGGCTTCTGCTATTGTCAGTTGCATTTTGCTCCTGCCTTCGGGCGCATATCTTATCTGTAGCTTGTGTGCTTGTCTAAGTCTTTGGCCTTGTCAAAAATGGGTCGTCTCTGGGCTTTGACATTCACTCCCGTCATTGTTATGACTTTCGAGTTCTGTCAAAGAGGGGCAACTGTAGACACCCCATTTTTGACCGTCCTCAAGACTTGGACGTCGCCGCTCGAACACTCGATGATTACTCATGTGTGTGTTTCGTTTTGAGTTCCCGGAGGTCTCGGCTACGCGCCTTGCCTCAGGATCTCTCAACTCGACTGTTCAGTGTTTGGTTTTGCACCAAACACTTGTGTTTTTTCTTCTGAGGGTAGAAAGTAGATTGTTAGCTACCCCTGACACCCACCGGCCTTGTTTTAAGGCCACCGGCTATGTTTTGAGGCTACCGGCCACTGGTGAATTATACCATTGGCCGGTCGGCACTCAGTATGGCCGGCCGGCCATCTGTTTGGCCAGTGACCTCCTTTTCTGGCCGGTAGCACCTTTTTACCTTTTTCAGGCATGGTGGCTGTTTTGCCCCTTTTGCACCCTTTTGGTCAAAGCTTCTTGAGGAAGCTTGACCCTTTGCCAAAGCTTCCTCAAGAAGCTTGCCAGCTGTCCTAGCTTCCTCAGGAAGCCTTGCACCCTTAGCTTGGCTTCCCTTGTAAGCCTTGACCCTTTTGAGTAGCTTCCCTTTGAAGCTTTGGCCAATTACCTTGCCTACATAAGAGCCCCTCCTCCTCCTTTGTTTGGTTCATAAAAAAAACAGAGCTATACACATATATATCTGATATATATCATTCTCTCTCTCTATATCTCCCTCTCTCTCTTCATTTTGTGTGTGTTTGAGGGCCTAAAGTGTGTGTTTGTTCTTAGTTTTGCACTAAAACACATAGCATTACACCTTACTTCGAATTTGAGAGGCTTTGGGGGTTTGTTCTTGAGGTTTTGGACTGGTTTTTATCAAAAGAAGAAGGCTGCACTTGCTGTTCATCAAGGGTTCTTCAAGGGTAACTCTTTTACTTTAGATTCCCCAATCTTGTACTCGACTTTTGCCTATCTTGCTCATTGTTTTAGACTTTGTGTATAACTGAAAAAAGTCTTGTATTTGCATACTTAAGATACTTCATTAAGGTTGTTTTGGTGTTGGGGGTCGATCTCCCCCTCTTAGGCCTTGTTTGGCCCTTTTGGTGCTCTCTTTGCTAAGCTTTGGTTACCCTTGAGTATTAGCCTTCTCACCACTGAAATCCAGTGGATTTTTAGTGGTAAAGAAGAGGTTTTGAGGTCTTTCATAGGGGAGGGACACCCCTCTCCCTTTATCTCTCTTTTACCCTCATTTTTGGCTCAAAAGGGTAGCATGTATGCTTGGTTGTATTTGGCCCCATTTCAGAAGTTTTTGGATGTTATTTGGTCACTTATTGCCTCTGTTTTTGGTCGGATTTGTGGTCCCTTACATGCATAGTATACTTGCCTTGCATTCCTCAATTTTGCCTAGAAGTAAGCCATGCATTTAGGCAATGATTCTTGCATGTTCTAGCTTAACTCCATGAAGGTCTTAGCATTATTTTGCCATTCTCAAGGATTGTTGGGGGCTGTTTTAGTCATATTTGCCATGTTTAGGGTAGCCTCTTTGCATTTTGGCTTGTGAGCCTTGAGCATGTGAGTCACTAGCATGCTTTAGTTGGGTTGTTTCAATGATTTGGAGTCATTTTATATGTCATTTCAGTCCTCAAACCATGCTTGTATGCTTGCATTCATCACCTCTTTCATGTTTTGAGGATGTGTCCTTTTATGCCTAGAAATGAGCTTTGGTGCATGCATTTTGTTTAAGTCACTTAGGCTGCCATACCAGTGGATTTTTGGGGGCTCATTTTACATATTGAAACTCTGATTTGTATTGAAAAGTGCATTCCATGAGTGGTTGGGGTGGTTGTAGTAGGATACTCTCTTTAGTGGACTTGAATGCTTCCTCTCTTGTATCCATTTCCTAGCATGTTTTGGTGCCATCTTTTGCATGCATTTTAGAGTCTAACATGAGTGTTTGGTATCCATGTACCTCACCATTGGGTGCTCTTGAGAATAGCCCTCCATGCCTTAGCTTTAGGCCCCTTTGATTTGCTTGTTTGGTATGCATGTTGTCCATCATTTTGGCATCTTTGGCCACTGTTTTGGGGTGTGGTTGATGCCTCCTATTTCAGCCTAAGTCTACTTTTGTATATGGTTGCATGCTTGATTTGTTACCTTTAGTTGCATGCTTGCATTGTGCCATGTTTACATTACATTTTAGGCTGCATTGCATTGCATCTCGCATGCTTAGTACATTACATTTGCACGTTTAGGTTACCTTGCATTTGGCATACCTTGTAACTTAGCCTCATGTTGCATAGTTAAGCCATATTTGCATACGTATATTGCATTGTTTGGTTTGGGGTGTCAAACCAAACATGAGAATTGAGATGCGTTCATACTCAAAGTGACGTAACGCGCCTCAATCCTTGGTTGCCGACCCCCCCTTGACCTCAACATGATAGGGTGTTGGCATTCATGTGTTTTGTTTGCATGCATTTACATTAAGTTGCTAACTTAGCCTCTTAGGCCATCATGCATCAAAATGCACAATTGATGGCTCGAGGATCGAGGGCCATGCTCCCTTGAGTCCATTATATGACAGGGACTGTGTCCATGCATATATTTGCCTAAAAATTCCATGCCATACACTGCTTGCCCTCTGCTGCTATCAACTGCAGGATCTGCAGGAAGTTTTGGCCGGTCGGCTAAATACAGTGTCGACCGGCCAGGAATTTGTGGCTGATAGCTTGTTCAGTGGCCGGTGATCATCCCCTTCGGCCGGTGGTGTTTCTACTTGGTCGGCGGTATCCCCCAGCATCCAAAGAGCATACCCTTGGACTTTGGCAGTCCTCAGAGGATCAGGGCAGTGTAAACAGAGGCAACAGTGCTATGGCAGTGAGTTTCCGAGCGAGACGAGTCAAGCACACATCATTCATGCACCTCGAGGCGAGGCTGTGGCCACCTTCTTTCTGCATTTAATTTGTTAATTAATTAGAAGTTTTGTAATAGTTAATTTGATATTATTTATTCAGACTATAATATTTATTCGGACCCTCCGAGTGAGGGCAATTGTGTAATAAGTGTGCGTGAGTGTGTGTATGTATGTCTCCTAACCCCACGTCTTTCTTCCCTTTTATTTACTAGCTTTCGATGATTAGCCTAGGGCATGTTTCAATTAGCATAAAGTATGATAGCATGCGTGCATCCATACATTTGTCTTACATGCATCGGGCTCGGCGCATCATACTAACTGCATTTGTATTTCAATTCCAAAGTTGAATACATGTTAGTTGTAGTATCATCACATGCCATCTTAGAATAGCCGAGCCTATTGTAGTTGCATCTTGTATGTGTTGCATTAGCTATCTTAACATGAGCTAGGATCATGCATTGATTACTAACTAGCTTTTGTTTTGGCTCAGAGTACTAGGTAAGCATTTACGCTTTAGCATACCGCATGCGTGTGAGTGTTGCCATAATAGCATGATTACCATGAGGCTAGCTGCTTATGTGATATAATTGCTTGAGTGCCTGTGGGTGAAGGTCGAATTACCTAAATTGGAATAATGCATCAAAACTGTGAGTTTTAAGCCTACTAGATAGTGGCAAAACTATCTTTTCTAAAGCCCATTTGAGGGTGGCAAAACCTGCATTTTAGCCTACTTACGAGTAGCAAACCATTTTCGAAACAAGCATGAAATGTTTTGTTCCAATTTAGGCGATTTGGTTTATACTTGTTTGATGTGCGCATAACATAGTAATTCTAGGCTAATAATCGGAATAAGAACATATAACGTTTTCAAAAACGGATACCATGGTTAGTAGAGGCCGATCTTCGGATCGGGCAAGAGGGGGTGCTCATAGCTGACCTTCCAGAATCGTACCCAAGCTCCCGAGCCGAGGCAACTTTGGTGATGACGAACACGTGGCCTTTGGCACCGAGTCAGGGTTTCCTAAATTCCCCATAAAAAATATTTAGGTGGCGACTCTGTATCTGGCAAAGCAGTCCATGTTTGGCACTTCTTTCAAAAAAAATCTGTTTTCAAAAACGATTTGCTAGATCTAGACTCTTTGATGATTCATCGGTCTTGCATTGCACTCTGCGAGATTAGATACAGGACCGTGACACCAATTGAGTCCGAACTGTAGCATGAGGCCCAAGGGCGCGTCTACACTGAACGACTTCCAATGGTCTGGTATAGCCACCTGCCTGTGTCAGCGGTGAGTTCCTAGGAGACCAATTGAGACGGTGGAAACTAGAGTTCGAATGGCTCATGCCTAGAATGCAAAGGTTCGAGATTTTCGAGACTAAAGTCTGGTTTAAATACCCAAGGGTGTATCCTCGGCTTGAAATCTGTATGGCAGTCCCGTAGGTTGAGATATCATATGTATGCGCCTCAATTCTGGATACTGAGCCGACCTAGTATGTCACCCTGATTGAGAATAAAGAAAGCTGCAACCATAGCCAGGGAGAAAAGTAGTACCTGTAGTTCAACTAAGAAGAAGAAGAAGATTCCCATATCAGCGTGAGGGAGGACATTGCCGAGGTAAGTCATTGCCAATTGCCCCTGTAAGGTGCCTCCCTTTTCCTAGCTATCACATTGCATTTTAGTCATTACAGTGTATTACATAAATCTTCAATTTTCAAACCGGCTTCGCGTAGCGTATAAGTCCAATTTTCAAAACCGGCTTCGCGTAGCGTATAAGTCCAATTATAAAAATCTTTCTGCATATCATTTTGTATCCTGCCCCTGAACTACGCTGGTTTGATTCCTTGCAAAGGGATACATAGGCAGCCTGCGGGCGCAACTATTTATTTGTCTGTACTTTGTTTGTTTGTCCAAGTCTTCAGCCTTGTCAAAAATGGGTCGTCTCTGGGCTTTGACATTCACTCCCGTCACTTCTTGACTTCCGAGTTCTGTCAAAGGGGGGCAACTGTAGACACCCCATTTTTGACCGCCCTTAAGACGTGGACGCGACTGATGGTTTACTTGATGGAGAAAAGTGTGCAGGGCAAAGGTTCAGTTTCTTCGCCAAGGAGAGAGTCAAATCTCAACTTCATACCCCATTTTGGACCAAAACAATCTTGATCAAAAGATTTTAGACCTGAAAACCCTCTCTTTCAAAACGTTTTCGAAATAAAGTTTTTACGATGTTCCAAGGCTCGCATTTTGTCAAATGTTGCGCTTTTCGGTAAACCGAGCAAGGACAAAGTAGAAATGAATGAAAGAGAGATGAAATCTTTGAAAAATCTTTCAAAACACATTGTCTAGGGGTTTGGAGTTGAAGAAAAGAGGAGAAGAGGGACGAAAACTAGTTTGGGAGAGGTTCGGCATGAATCCGGGTAGGACCGAAACTGCGCGACTCCACTGAAACGGGCATAACTCTTTACACAGGAGGAATTTTGATACGAGGTTGGCGCCATTGGAAAGATAACTTCTGGGGCTTCAATATGGCCACATGGCAAACCAGAAAATCATATGGACAACCAGATTTTTTGGTCAAAAGTAGTTCAGCATGAATCCGGGAAGGAGAGAAAACATCAGTGTGGCTTCACCGAAACGGGAATAACTCTTTGCACAAGAGGAATTAAGATATGAGGCCACTACCATTGGAAAGCTTACTTCCGGGATTCATTTTTCACTCAAGAATCTCCTAAGGAAAATCCGGCTGGGGGAGATATGGTTGGTTGAAGTCCGTTTGGACCGAATCTGCGCGGCTTCACCAAAACTGGCGTAACTTTTTGCACAGGAGGAATTTTAATGCAAGGTTTGTAGCATTGGAAAGCTAACTTCAAGGGATTCGTGGAAGACTATATTTGGGGCTTGAACCTTTTGACCCCTGGTCGGCCGACTGTAGACACCCCATTTTTGACCGACCTTAAGACTCAGACATCACCGATTGAGCGCTCGGTGATGTTGCATATCGTGCTCATTCAGAAGTCTCAGAGTCGCGGCCGTAAGCCCTGCCTCCGGATTTTCGAACCCTCTTCTGTGCCTTGTCTCGGTTTGCGAACCAGACTCGGTTTTCTCTGTTTCTTTCCCCGAGGGGAGGGAGAGGTCCCGTAGACCATCTCTCAGTGGCCGTGGGCTACATTTTGTGGCCGCAGGCCATTTTGCCCATTTCGGAGTCCGGTTTCCGGTTTTCGGGATCGTTGGCCGTGTGCCTCGGTTCGGGACCGCCTAACCATCTCCGTTTGTTCTGATTTTTGGCATACTTCCTATTTTCTCCCTTTTGAGGGACACTGGGGTCTGAGAAACCCACTTCGTGGCCGAACGCCACTTTCGGTGCTTAACAGCCCATTTTCGGGACCTCGAACTGCGCGTTTTGGCCCCCGAACATTCGTTTTGCAACGATTTTCGTTCATTTTTGGCAGGTACCTCTGTTTTATCACCGGGGAGGTCACTGAAGGGTGGGAGGCCAATAATTGTTGCAGCAACCAGTTATACATCCTCCGACGCCCTCCGACGCCCGTTTTTCACACTTCCGGGCTAATGTTGAACACCTTGGGGTCACATTCTTGAACTTTGAACCACATATTTGTGATGTACACATTTGGGAGGATCCTAAAAGTTGGTGGCCGGCCAGTAATTCCACCTGACCCTTTTGAACCCCTCTTTCCGGGCTAATGTTGAATACCTTGGAGTCACATTCTTGAACTTTGAATCACATATTTGTGATGTACACATTTGGGAGGATCCTAAAAGTTGGCGGCCGGCCAGTAATTCCACCTGACCCTTTTGAACCCCTCCTTCTGGGCTAATGTTGAACACCTTGGGGCCACTTTCTTGAACTTTGAACCACATATTTGTGATGTACACACATGGGAGGACACCATCATGTCGTGGTCGGCCACTAAATCAGCTTGACCCTTTTGACCTCTAGCCGGCCGGCTAGGGGGTGTGGCCGGCCGGCCACCTGCAACCAAAATAACTGGCCGGCCGAGATCCTCACACTGTTCACTTTACAGCTGCATAGCTTTATCCCCCAGAAAATATCAATATCCGGGGGATATTTTGTGGGGGAAAGTTGGCCTCCTTTTCCCCCACCTTTACACCCCCTTTTTGGTCCATATAACTAGCAGGCCATATCATATTTTGGGGTTGGAAAAAATTGTCTTCAAGCCTCAATACACATATCTCCCTCCATCTTCCTCATTTTCCTAAAAATCCTTAAGTCCTACACCTTGTTTTCTTCATCACCACCAAGCTCTACCCCCACCATTCCATTTCAGTAGCAAGGGGAAGAATTCCAGCAGCTTAGAGTCATCAAAATTGGTCCAAGAAGCAACAAAAGACTTGTCTCCAAGGGTGAGTTGCTATTTCCCCTTTTTTGAGCTTTTCTTTGCAATATTCCTTAGCCATCTATGCTTTATACTTTGAGCTCCGGCCATAACTGAAAGTGGCCTTATTTTAAGCTCATTTTCATGTCTCATTAAGGGCTCAACCCTGTTTGAGCCCTCCATCTTGCACTTGCTTCATTATCCCTCTAAAATGTCATTTTCTTGCATGATATTTTTAGCTTGTGTGTGATTTGTTTTGGAGCATGTTGTAAACTGATAATAGGCTTATTTTGAGCCCCTCTTAAACATTAAAGAAGGGCTCAATACTGTTTGGGACCTCCATGCTATACTTGCCTTTATACTCCTTTTTTGGTCCCATTTTTGCATGCTTTGGAAGCCTATCATGCTTTCGTTTTTGGCCATTTTACAGTTCTGAAAATAGTCTTATTTTGGCCCATTCTTCATGTTTAATTTAGGGCACAACACCATTTGGGACCTCCATATGCCACTTCATGTTATATCTCTCTTTTGGTCCCCATTCTTGCATGTTTTGTTAGCCTATCATGCTTTTGTTTTTGGCCATTTTACAGTTCTGAAAATAGTCTTATTTTGGCCCACTCCTCATGTTTTATTAAGGGTCTTTGGTCGTTTGTGGAATATTTTGTATACTTTGTGTTATAGCCACTTTTGAGCCTCATTTTGCATTGCATTTCTAGCATGTTTGTATACTGTTTTGGCCATTTTACAGTTCTTAAAATAGTCATATTTTTGGTCCCTCTTCAATGTTGTAGAAGGGAATTTTTCAGTTTGGGCTTTGCATATACCACTTGCCTCTTTGGTCACCTTTTGGCCTTTTTTTCTTGCATGAGAGTGCAGCCATACCTGTGTTTGTTTTTGGGGTTTTTAAAGTTCTGAAAAACATCATATTTTGGGCCCCTCTTCAACTTTGTTGAAGGACCCTAACCTGTTTGAGGACATCAGCTATGAGTTGCTTCTTAATCCCATGTTTAGGGCCATTTCTTGCATGCTAATTTTGCCCTATCTTTGCTTGCTGTTTGGCCATGTTTTGTACTAGTAAAATGCTTGTTTTGGGGCTGCCTTGCTTCTGTCTTTACATTCCATGTACCAATTTTGCATGTTTGGTATAGCTATAGGCCATTTCGGGTGCCAAAATCCGTGTTTCGGGACTATTCCGCGCATCGGGTGTGCTTTCGCCTCGTTTCGGGGCTGTTTTCCCCCACATTTCAGTGCTTAAATTCCATTAGCATGTTTGCATATCATTTTCCATGTGATAGCATTGCATATACCATTGCCTCGATTTGCGTGCCCGTGTGCACGCGTTTCGAGGCACTTCATTTTCATCTACCGGCATCCTATGTGAGTGTGGCTGAGGCTCTCTCATGTTGGTATAAGCCCATATCATGTTCTCATGTCATTTGCATCGCATATGCCATTGCCTCGGTTTGCGTGCCCGTGTGCACGCACTTCGAGGCACATCATTTTCATTCACCGGCATCCTATGTGAGTGTGGCTGAGGCTCTCTCATGTTGGTATAAGCCCATATCATGTTCTCATGTCATTTGCATCGCATATGCCATTGCCTCGGTTTGCGTGCCCGTGTGCACGCATTTCGAGGCACTTCATTTTCATTCATCGGCTTCTTATGTGAGTGTGGCTGAGGCTCTCTCATGTTAGTATAAGTCCATGTTACATTTTCCATGCCATTTTAGCCATATTGCTTTGCGTATGCCATCGCCTCGGTTTGCGTGCGTGTGTGCACGCATTTCGAGGCATCTCATTTTTACAGCATAGTGCATGCTAGGTTGTATCTTAGATCGTATTCTGTCATTTTCTCGATTTACGTGCTCGTGTGCACGCATTTCGAGGCATCTCATTTTCATAGCATTGTGCATGCTAGGCTGTATCTTAATTGCATTCATGCATATCATGCATATTGCTTCGTGTTCGGGATAGGAGTTAGCCCGGGCACAAGAAACGAGATGCATTTCGTACTCCTAGTGACGGAATGTGTCTCAATTCCCCAGTCACCGACACTCCGGATCACTTATGATGGAGTTAGGTCTCGTTGTGTTTTCATGTGCATTCATCCTATATTAAATTGTGCAATTCGACTCCTCGGCCATCATGCCTCGATATGCGTGATTGGTGGCACGAGGATCGAGGCATGCATATATCTGTGAAAATACATTGCTATGCCCCTTTCCTGCTCTCTGTTGCAGCAAAATGAAGAATCAGCAACTTTTTGGAGCTTGGCGCGCATTTCAAGAACAAGTGTAAACAGAGGCTAATTGGGGCATCCCAGTGGATTTCCGCACAAGGCAGCCCAGACATGCATCATCCATCAGAAGCAAGGCAGTCCCTGGCTTGCATGCCAGTTTTATTTATTTTCTTAGTTGATTTGTTAATTAATTAGGAATTTGTATATTATTTGGACTGTAATATTCGGACTGTAATATTTTTTTCATTTGGGACTGTATTATTTATTCGGACCCTCTGCGCGAGGGCACAACTGTAATAAGTGTGCGTGTGTGTGTTGTATGTCTTCCAACCCCACGTCTTTCTCCCTTTTATTTATCCGCTTATGATGGTTAGAATAGGGCATGTTTAAATTAGCATACAGTATGACAGCATGTTTGCATCATTCATCTGTATTGCATGCACCGGGCTCGGCGCATCATACTAACTGCATTGTATTTTCAATTCCAAATTGAATACATGTTAGCTGTAGCATTCCACATGCCATGTTTAGAATAGCCGAGCCTGCTATAGTTGCATTTTGCATGTGTTGCATTAGGCATTTCGATATACTTAGGACTCATGCATGATTTCTAATGAGTTTCTATTTTGGCTTGGAGTACTCGGTAAGCTTTATGCTTTAGCATCCTTGCATGCGTATGAGTGAGTGCCACGAATAACATGCTTACCATGAGGCTATTTGCTTACGTGATATAACTGCCTGAATGCTTGTGGGTGAAGGCTGGGTTATCTGGATTGGAGTAAATCATCAAATGTTTCAAGCCTACCTGCGGGTAGCAAACCATTTTCAAAAAAAGCGAACATGAAATGTTTTGTTCCAATTCAGGCGATCCAGTCTATACTTGTATGCTGTGCGCATCACATAGTAACCTAGGCTAATAACCGGAATAAGGACACACAAAGTTTTCAAAAATTGATATCATGGTTAGTAGAGGCCGATCTTTGATCGGGCGAGCGGGGGTGCTCACGAAGTGACCTTCCCCAATCGTACCCAAGTTCCCGAGCCGAGGCAACTTTGGTGATGACGGACACGTGGCCTTTGGCACCGAGTCAGGGTTTCCTAAATTTCCCAAAATAAAATATTTAGGTAGCGACTCTGTATCTGGCAAAGCAGTCCATGTTTGGCACTTCTTTCAAAAATCTATTTTCTCAAAAGGATTTGCCGGATTTGGACTCTTTGGTTCAGACTTAGAACCGTGACTACAAATCGAGTCCGAGCTGTAGCGAGGTCCCCCGCGGGCTTGTTACAGTTTCTGGCGACTCTGCTGGGGAGTTAGAGAACTTGACTCGAACTCATGATATCTGTTTTTGACTACACTTGTGTGTTTCTTTGCATTGCATTTGCATTGGTGCGCCTAGGACACCGTGTTTGCCATCTGCTATTCCTGAACGGTTTGCCGGAGGCTTGTCTTGTCAAGGCATGACCATAAGGCTGACCGGTTGTGGGCTCTGCCAGTATGGGAACACAAACCCCGGTTTTTCCGGGGCACCCTCTTTGACCTTTCGACCTAGTGCATATTCGGATCCATAGTGACCATTCCAAATTAGGACAGGTTGCTTACCCGTTTATAGGTTGTTTGAAACCGCTGTGTGCGTAGTGAAACCCTAGCTCCTGACAAAATAGGACAGGGAAACCCTACCCCAACATAGGGGTGTTTTGGCTCTCACTTATCTGTTATGTGCTTTAGAGTGCGTCTCTACAAGAATGCATGTATCAGTATATGAGTTTGGGTATCAGGCCTGCGGGCATCAGTTCAGTATTGTCAGTATCAGGCCTGCGGGCATCAGTTCAGTATACGAGTTTGGGCATCAGGCCTGCGGGCATCAGTTCAGTATTATGGGTATCAGGCCTGCGGGCATCAGCCAGTATTTGAGAATTAGTTATCTGCGGATATCAGATTCTGTTTTAGGGGACAGTGATACAGGGATAATAATCAGTGTTTGAGGACAGTGTGTATTCAGCTTATTGACTGTGTGTTGATTATGCCCGGCTGTGTGTCATGCATTTTATTTTAAGCTGTTATGCTGTCCGTTTATCTGTTTATTTATTTCCTTTTCGCTTTATTTATCTTTTGCTAGGTCAGTTCTAGCACAATTGCTTCCAACCCAGCAGGCATTCCCCAAGCACTTTGGACACGAGGTCGTCGACTCAATCGATCTGAGGATCTAATTGACGGACAGCCAGTGTTCCATTCTCTACCCCCTGTTACCAGAAGAAAGTAGAAAAAGCGCAGTGTATCTGAACAGAGATCACCAGAACAGTGGTTTCCCCCATCAGTGGACAGTCGGATTGAGATCTCCATTGAGACAGATTTGCCAGTAGTTCAGATAGATCAAAACAGTATGGCAACGCCAACAGGAGTTGAGGAGATGGTGCGCCAAATGCAAGAAACCATGCGGGCCATGCAGCAGGATGCCGTTCGCCGAGATGAACTCGCCAAGCAGCAGGCCGAGATTATGACCCAGTAGGCTGAGCTAATTACCCGATTGCAACAGCAGAATACCGCATCTGCTTCACACCAAATTCCTCCTTCGGCAGGGGCTCCATTACCTGAGCAGGCACCTACCGTTCAGAACGCCCCACCAAATGCCCAGAATACCCTGCCGAATGTCCAAAACTTACAAGAGGACACGAATCTTCCAACGGGGCCAACTCCGCCCCCGCTTCCACCACAACTGTCCAAGGTCCATGCACCCAATCGCCCCGACTCTCCCTTCGAGTTCGAGGTTGATCATACAGCTCTGAAATTGAGCAAACTTGAGAAACTCTTCAAGAAATCCCAAGGGGTCAAGGCTATGCCGGATATCGAAGACGGATATACCGAGGAGGCCGTGACACTCCCCGATTGGTTCAAAATGCCACAAATCGACCGCTTTGACGGGTCCGGTGACCCCATGGTCCATCTCCGACTGTTCGCAGACATTTTGCGGCCAATGGGCCTAACACGACCACAGAAGCTTTCACTATTCGGCCGAACCCTGTCGGGTGTGGCCGCCCACTGGTATGCAAAGTTACAAGATGAAGTGAAAAGGAATTGGGATGAAATGGCTGAGGCCTTTGTCGCGCAATATTCGTACAACACTCAGATCGAGATCACAACCCGTGATCTTGAAACGACAAGGCAAGAGCCCAAGGAAAATTTCTCGGACTTTGTGATCCGATGGAGGGCAAAGGCGTCAATGATGACTTTAAGGCCCACTGACAAAGATCAAATCCGGATGATTGTGCGCAATCTCCACCCAAAGTTGATGCAGAGAATGATTGTAGTCCCCTTCCCTACTTTCGCAGATTTACATGAGATGGGGGTGCAAATCGAAGACGCAATGAAACAAGGTCTGTTTGACCACGACAGAGAACAACCGAGGAGGACTTTCAACCGTAACAACAATGCGGGCCCGAGTGGCGCTGCAAATACGAGAGCCTCGGAAGTTAGTATGGTCACCACCACTCCCCCTCCCCCTCCAAGGCCCATGGCTGCCACACCCTTCTCCGGCGCGTCTGGAAGCAACACACAAACCAACAGATTCCAACCGCGAGGCCAAAGAACCTTTACCCCACTATATATGCCCCTGACCAAAGTTTTGGGAATATTGATTAGGAAAAAGCATTTGAAACCCCTGGAGCCCAAGCCACTACCGAGTCCACTCCCCCCCTCTTATGACCCAGCAAAATACTGTGCGTATCACCAACAACATGGTCACGACACCGACCGTTGTTACAGATTGTGTCATGAGATCCAGGATCTTATTGACAAGCAGGTGATCGCGCCTCCTGATAAACCCAATGTCACAACCAACCCTCTCCCACCACGTAACCAAGCTCCTCCTCCCAATAGAATCAATTTTATCCAGACTGGGGTCACATCTTACAATCCTAGCATCTATATTACGCCCACCCACCTACCCAAGCCGGAGGTACTCCTCCCCGATTGCACTGACTTCTTGTGCATGGTGGACATCTCCAAAACCCAACCAGAACCGATGGTGGTGACCGTCGAAGATAGGGCAGGGCAGACTTTGGGAGAGAATGAGATTGTTGAATCTGGGACTGGACAGAGTTTTGCTGGGAGAGCCTATGATCCAAGCGAGTACATCCTATCAACGAGCCGAATTGGGCTAGGTATAGAATTGCCAGAGACAGGAGAGCTATGCATGATCCGGGGGGATGGATCTGGGCTATGGGCAGATGATCTGACAGCCGTAGAGGAGGACTTTGCCAACCTGCAATTTTTCGATGACCAAGAACCGGGGGATGCGTCAATCAACTGGTTCGACCATGAGGAATCGGCAGAGGCCACTGGATGGCTCGAGGATCAACCAGATGAAGTGGGGGAAGCCCAACCAGAACAGAGCCCGGCAGGGGCAGAGGTATCAGCTGTGGCCGGAATGGCCGAAAGTCAAGTTGTATCGCCGGATAGCGCCGGTGCTAAGAATTCTGCTCGAGACATGGGCATTATGGATACGGGAATTGTTGAACAAACAGCTGTACTGATGCAGCTGGAACGAGAAAAGTTTGAGGAGGCTGAGAGAATTAGGAAAGCTAAAGGCCCTGAGGGGACTGAAAGTGCTGTGTGCACGAAGATAGAGAATGCTGCGAGCATGTGGACAGGGAGTACTGCGAGTGCAACTAAACCGGAGCCAGACAGGTGTCTGTTGGCTGCCGACGGAATGTGGTGGGAAGATGATGACTTATGTCTTGCCCACACGGATGAAGACTGGGGGAATAATCAACCGGATGACACTTGGTACCTCGATGAGGTTGACCACATGACAAGAAGTGGGCGGTACTTCAAACCCCCACACCTAGACTAACCCGAGGCATCCGGGAAGGATAGAGAAGCGGAGAAATAGAAGGAGAAGCAGATTGAAGATGAAGCTGTGCTGAAACAGTTAAAAAAGATACAAGCAGACATCTCCATCTGGGGACTGCTAATGGCATCACGAGTACATAGAGAAGCTGTCCTATCTGCTATGGACAAGTCCAATCTCTCCATAGACACCATGCCTGAACAGCTGGTTGGGCTGGTTTTTCCGGGAGGAGGTTCCCCGGCATTAACCTTTTCGGACAAGGAACTACCGCCTGAGGGCACAAATCATAACAAACCTCTCTATATTTCTGTGGAATGTAGAGATAAGTGGATACCGGTGGTACTTGTTGATACCGGGTCTGCGATTAATGTCTGCCCGACCAGGACGGCATATGCAATCGGGTTGAAGCCCGTGGACTTCGTCCCAACTACCCAAGTGATCAGTGCATACGATAATACCAGCAGAGAAGTGATGGGGACTGTTAAAATTCAAACCAAGGTTGGTCCAGGACAGCACAGCATTGAATTTCATATCTTGGACGTTCCTGCAACCTTTAACCTACTTTTGGGGCGACCATGGTTGCACCAGGTCAAAGCAGTCTCTTCCACTCTACATCAGATGCTAAAGTACCCTCACGGGAAAGGGGTAGCGATCGTTTTTGGGAATTCATCAATCCATCCGCCGCCGGAAGTGTCCACACCTGTCTTGGAGATCGAGCACGGCACGGAGGATGTGTTTTTGTCGGGGTTCACTTTGGCCGAGGCTCAAGTGGTGCAGAATGTCATGGCTGTGAATGAGGGTATGTACGTTAGTGCTCAATCTATCTACCTCATGAACAAGCTAAAACATACCCCCGGGATGGGATTAGGGAGAAGCGGCCGGAAGGGCGTCTCAGTGTTGGCCGAAGTGCCACACAACCCTCACACCTTTGGACTGGGTTATCTACCCACCAAAGAGGACTGGGTGAGGAAAGGAAAAGAAATGGCCGGAAGAGCCAGGGCAAAGAAGGCTGGGAAGCCATTTGAGTTAATGTATAGGCCCATCTGGGGTACCCTAAACGGACGCTTCGTCCGGGAGGGGGAAGATTTTCCATTCTGCGGCTTCCCAGAGCCATGGCTGAACGCGGAGAAGAAGCGCGTGCCTGGTTTTGAAATCTTCTTCGACATACAATTATCTGGGGAAGACGTTGCCGAAGCGCAGACAGACCCACCAACTGAGGTTGAGCAGTGTAGAACAGTGGATCCTGAGAGCACAGAGCTTGAAATGGGGGTAGCACTGGTGAGTCTACTTTTAGATCCTCCGATCGACCAAGAGTGCTTGGGGGATAACTCTTCGGTTTCTATGATTGGAGATGAAATAGCTGCGGGCTTTCCAGCGCCGATCTTGGATGCATCTATCGCACCTTCTCTCATCTGGCAATATGAAGAAGCCTTTTTATGTAGCAGCTCCGGGTCAGGTAGTGAGCCGGAATCTGATTCCACCGAATCTTGTGTGTCGGAATCAGATTCCAGCTCGACTGAGTCTGAGTCCGGTATTCCTGGGGGTGATAACCTGGATGCCACAGTCCTGTCTAGGTCGTCATTTTCATTTTCTTTTGAGTCTGTTGTAACAGAGGAATCTGACGGCTTGGAAATATTTAATGAGAATGATGTGGATGTGGTTTCCGAGTATTTTTCTGTGCCTTTGATTTATTGCTTAAATCAGGATTTTCAAAATTTTGATGAAAACAACGAGGAAGAAATTCCTCCGGTTTTGCAACGGTTAATTGATCAAGAGCAGGAAAGATTTGTTAAACCTTTAATGGATGAAATCATTACTGTGAATGTTGGTACTGAGAACGACCCGCGGCTGGTCCAGATCGGGTCCACGTTGTCTTCGGAGGAGCGCGAGCGCTTAGTCGCTTTATTAAAAGATTTCAAAGATGTTTTCGCGTGGTCCTACGAAGACATGCCTGGAATCGATCCTGAGATTGTACAGCACCGGATCCCTCTTGATCCCGAGGCCCGCCCTGTCAAACAGAAACTCAGAAGGATCCGCCCGGACTGGGCTCTCAAAATTAAGGAAGAGGTCACCAAGCAAATTGACGCAGGGTTCCTGCTGGTATCTGAATACCCAACTTGGTTGGCCAACATTGTTCCGGTGCCGAAGAAGGATGGCAGAATTCGGGTCTGTGTAGACTTCAGAGATTTGAACAGGGCCAGTCCGAAGGACGACTTTCCTTTGCCACACATTGGTGAATTGGTGGATTTCACGGCAGGACACGCCTTGCTTTCGTTTATGGATGGTTTCTCAGGCTATAATCAGATAGTAATGGCACCCGAAGACCGGGAGAAGACTGCGTTCACTACCCCGTGGGGTACATATTGTTATAGAGTGATGCCATTCGGGTTGAAAAATGCTGGAGCTACGTATCAACGGGCAGCAACTACAATATTGCATGATATGATCCATAAAGAGGTCGAGGTGTATGTGGACGACATGATTGTCAAGTCCAAAGAAAGAGAGGGCCACTACACCGCCTTACAAAAATTCTTTCAAAGGATCAAAGAGTTTCGGCTGCGACTAAATCCCCAGAAATGCACGTTTGGTGTTACAGCAGGGAAGATGCTAGGGTTTCTGATTACACAAAGGGGCATCGAGGTCGACCCTTCCAAAATCAAGGCCATCTTAGAAATGCCACCACCAAGGACTGAAAAGGAGGTGCAAGGCTTTCTGGGTAAAGTGCAATTCATAAGACGGCTTATTTCTAAGTTAACCTTGACTTGTGAACTACTTTTTGGTCTCCTGAAGAAAGGAAAGAAATTCCAATGGGACGGCCGATGTCAAGCAGCTTTTGAGCAGATCAAAGAGTATCTACAGAACCCGCCTGTGTTGTCACCACCAGAGCCGGGGAGACCGTTGATATTGTACCTTTCGGTAACTGAGACTACCATGGGCTGCATGCTCACGCAGGAGTCAGAAGACAAAGTGGAAAGAGCCATTTACTATCTGAGCAAAAAGATGCTGGATTACGAGACCCGCTATACACCGCTGGAGAAGGCTTGTTTGGCCTTGGTATGGGCAACCAGGAAGCTGCGACACTACCTGTTAGCTCACTCTGTAATGTTGGTTTCGCGTTTGGATCCCATCAAATATCTCTTCGAGAAACCAGCACTTACGGGTAGGCTAGCCCGTTGGCTGCTGTTGCTCTCCGAATTTGATTTAAAGTATGTAACGCGCAAGTCAGTAAAAGGGAGAGCGGTAGCGGAGTTCCTTGCCGACCACCCGGTTGAGGGGGATGAAGCGGTTGAGTATCTATTCCCAGATGAAGCCATTCTACACGTCGAAGATGAAACTTGGACGATGTACTTTGACGGAGCGTCAAACCAGTATGGGTATGGGATAGGGGTGTTGCTGATAGCGCCTGACGATTCTCGTATCCCTTTAGCATTCATGCTCCGGTTCAAAGTCTCGAACAATGAGGCAAAGTATGAGGCATGTATTGCTGGCCTGGAAGCAGCCCTAGAACTAGGGGCAAGACGGTTGGACGTCATTGGGGACTCGAACCTTGTTGTGTCTCAAGCAAAAGGAGATTGGAAAGTCAAGGAGGAAAGGATGATAATTTACCACCAAACCTTGGATTTGTTAATTCCTCGGTTTGAGAAGCTAAATTTCACCCACCTCGTAAGAGAGAACAACAGGTTCGCAGATTCACTAGCAACTCTATCTTCTATGATAGACATCCCGTCCGGAGTCCGGATGCGTCCAGTCATTATTGATCAAAAGTTTGCGCCAGCATACGAGTCGATTTCCGCCATAGATGAGGTTCAAGACGGCAACCCCTGGTATTACGACATCTGGAACTTCTTGGAAAAGGAGACGTATCCACTAGGGACAAATGCCAAGGATAAGAGGGCCATCAGAAGAATGGCTGCTCAGTTCATTATTTGCGGGGGAAAGCTGTACAAAAGGGGTCATCTGGGAATGCATAAGCTCTGTGTAGAAGCTGAAGAGTCGAAGCGCCTGATGGAGGCCATCCATGGGGGGGAGTGCGGTGCACACATGAATGGAGTAATGCTGGCCAGAAAGATCCTCAGACAGGGCTACTACTGGTCAACCATGGAGGAGGATTGTATTAGTTTTGTTCGGCGATGCCACAAGTGTCAAATTCATGCAAACCGCATGAACATCCCGCCGTCAAAGCTGTACAACATGACTTCACCATGGCCTTTTTCAGTTTGGTGAATTGATGTGATCGGAGCTGTTACCCCGAAAGGGTCAAACGGGCATGAGTTTATCCTAGTAGCGATAGATTATTTTACAAAGTGGGTCGAGGCCAAATCATACGCGGTGTTGAAGGCGTCGCACGTCGCAAAGTTCATCAGAAACAACATCATCTGTCGCTACGGGGTGCCAAACGAGATAATTTCAGCTAATGGTTCCCACTTCAAGAAAGAAGTGATAGACTTGTTGGAAAAATACAATGTGGCTTTCCATAAGTCATCTACATACCGGCCGCAGACCAACGGAGCGGTTGAGGCCGCCAACAAGAATATCAAGCATATACTGCAGAAGATGGTGGGAACCTATCGGGATTGGCCAGACAAGCTGCCATTTGCTCTGTGGGGCTACAGGACTTCAATCAGAACTTCCACTGGAGCAGCTCCATATTCATTGGTCTATGGAATGGAGGCTGTTCTACCCATCGAGATTGAGGTTCCGTCGTTACGAGTATTGGCTAAGTGCCAAATAGCCGAAGCAGATTGGCAGCAGAGCAGATTTGAAGAACTCATGCTCTTTGATGAAAGAAGACTGAAAGCACTGTACCACATCCAAGGCTATCAACGCAGAATTGCCCGGGCTTTCAACAAGAAGGTTAAGTCCAGGAATCTGAAAGAAGGAGATTTGGTGCTCAAAGACAACCGAGCTCCCATCCACGACCCAAGGGGCAAGTTCAAACCCAATTGGACTGGTCCTTACATCATCAAAGCTATCTGGTCAGGTGGAGCTGTGGTTCTGATGGATCTAGATGGCTTGGAGTTCTCACAACCGATCAATATGGACAAGTTGAAGAAATACTATCCTTGAGAGGCCCGCTAGGCCGAAAACCCGAAAGGGCGACCTAGGCAAAAGTAAGAGCACAAAAAATTAGAAAAATATAAAAACTGAGCTCGCAAGGTTGAAAACCCGCAAAGGGCGGCCTTGGCAAAAGTTAGAGCGCAAAAGGAGAGTGAAAATACTCGAGTGAACCTCGGCCTGAACTACGTAAGGCTTGATTCCCCTCTTTGGGATACGTAGGCAACTTCACCTTGAAGTTCAGCCATAAACTTTTCCCCGATCAACTCTGTCCATTTTGATCATCTCAGTCATCTTTATCCATCAGCATTTATCGCGATCTCCGGTACAGTGCCGTTCAGACTAGGGGCAACTTTCCGTTGCCGCGACGGTGCAAAGTTACTCAAACTAGGGGCAACTTTCCGTTGCTATGAAGTGCCGCATTGTTCTTCAGACTAGGGGCAACTTTCCAGTTGCAGGGATCTGGGGTTGTGCATCTCAGTGACAGATCTTCGGCGTGTCCAGTTCTGATCCACATTGAAAATAGTTTTGAAAAGTTTTAATAAAAGTTGACTTTGTTCAAAGTAATCTTTTTACGACTAAGACCATTTTTGGACCAAAGCGGAAAATTTTCAGTACCATAACCTTCAATTTCATTGATTTCAAAATAGAGTTCTCCTGCTCTTGCACACAATCGAGGTTGCTCTTTTAGTACATTCATAAAGAAAACTTGAAAATACTAATAAAGCAATAAATTTGGGGCATAGTTGAATCAAGTATCTCTGTGTCCCCTCCCAGAGCTGGACGAAGCATCTGAAGCCAAGCTAGGCCTAACCTGTGCCTCCTCGTTGAGCCAATCCAAGCACTCATCGGACAAAGTGCAACTGAAAGTGGAAGCAGGGACTAGGAGCTCTCTAGTCCTCCATGCTGTGGCATATCGGGCAAGCTGTGCACCCCGGATCGGGAAAGCGGCTGGATACTCAATCCCCTCCGGTGGGCAGGTCTGATCATGACCAAACTGACGCAGGAACCGGAACGGAAAATAGAATACGCAGTGGGTTAGACCAATCAATTGGATCCCAATCAGCCGAGACATACTATAGCTCATTGCCGGGAGGTTGAGCCAAGGACAACGCCAAGCAATGCCGTCTGCGGACAAATTGCACATCCAATCGAACCACCACCTTTCGTCAAGAGCATTGACTAGGCGCTGTCGAAAGAAGTAGCCTCGAGCTGAATAGGCCGGGCAAGAGTCCACAACCTGCAACTTGTCCATTAACCATACCTGGGGGAGGGACGGAAAATGAGAGAATAAAGAACAGAGAGATGTACGATGAGAGAAAAGTAAGACAAGGGTTTTGTGAGAAAAACCGAGCCTGAGGGCCGAGTGATGTGAGTAAATATATATGTAAGGTCGGGTGGGAAACATTACCTGCAGCAGCAGTGGACTCCCAGCAAACCTAGTCGCCTCCCGGCGATAGACAGAATCTAAGCCCATCAGTGTCTCGGCCAAGGTCATGGCAATACAGCTCTTTCCTTCTCTCAAGCCTTGGGCGACTTCAATCAGGTGAATGCTAGCCCCACCGAAGCCCGAGGAAAGCAGAAAGTGAGACAACAAACACAAGCAGAGGGCGTGTTGCCGGAAACCCTGCCAATAATGGTTGCTGCGGTCACCGGCGTCGGAAAAACGATGGATCAAGCCAAGGATGTCCAGTTCCCCACTGCAGATCAGAGATCGAGCATCATGCGCCGTGAGCCCACACATCCGCCCTAAAGCCTGGGCGTGGCCAAAACGGAGCTGGGGCAAGATCACTTCAGAGCATTCAGACTCCATCAAAACCTGAAAATCTTCGAAAGTGGGACACATCTCTTGGCCGCCAAAGCTAAAAACGTGCGTCACTGGGTTCTAGAACCTTGCCGCGACATGGAGAAAAGGGAGCTGTAGTGGAGTACGACTCATCGTGAATAGTGCATTCAAGCCGAAACCCCGGAAGTTCAGCTTTTCCGAGCCATCTAGAGAAGAGATCCAAGATGTGAGATTTTCTGCGAGAAACGCCTCCATCTTTGTGTAAAATTAAGATGAAATGAATGTTCCTGAAGTTGAGGCTTTTATAGAGGGAAAAACACTATTCACGGGGACACGTGTCAAAAACCAGGTGGCTGCAGGAATAAGTGGCCGGCCGGCCATCTTTTCTGGCTGGCCGACCATTTACTTTTTACAAAACTGGCCGGCCGGCTCCCTCTCTCCACAAAATTGGCCGGCCGGCTCCCAAAGGTGGCCGGCAATGCTGCAGTGTATCCCCTTGGCCCTGTTTTACCCTTCGAGGGAAAGTTTCAAGCATTTCCATGCAACGGGAGAGTCAAAGGCCTTCATTTCCCTCTGTTTCGGATGCGTTCCGGTGCCTAGATCGTCCGAAGTACACTCTGTTGTTGTTGTTTTGATTATCGAGTTGTTGTTTTGATTATCGAGTTGTTGTTTTGCTTATCGAGTTGTTTGTCGAGCGGACGTGTTTCGTGTTTTCGAGTCATTACTTTCTGATTAAACAATCTTTGTTTTAAGTCTTGTTTATTTGCGTTGTCAACGTTATTGCATTTTGTTTATCGAGTTGTAAACTTGCTAATGGTTCTGTTATATCTTAGTAAGTTGAGTTGCTTAGTTTGTTGCGTCGGTTCACTACCTGACTTGGTGATTACACAATGCACATTCCCATTCAATTTCATTTTTGTGCGAAATAAAATGATGCGATACGATGCTAAAGTTTAAAATACAAACACCTTTTCAAAAGCTGTTTCATTCCATCATGCTTTACAACAAACAAAGGTACAAGTTTTACGAAAAATAAAACTACCTAACAATGTGAAAAGTGCAACAAACTACTAGCAAAAAGAAAAATAAAGCAGGAAATAGCAGCATCAATGTCCTCGGGAGCGGGAATGAGAAGCACTCCTCATCCTCTTCTGCGGAACAACCTCTGCACCATCATCATCATCTAAGTCGGAGCTGTCATCCTCAGGATCCCCCTCAGCCTCGCCTCTGTTCCCCGAACCAAGACCGGAGCCCCCCTCCTCAGTAGATGTCTCTGACTGACGGTCGGTAGCCTCCTCCTCCTCCTCAACATCCTCCTCCTCCTCATCAGGCTCCGCCTCGAGCTCCTCGAAAAGGCCTAGATGGCCCAACTCCCTGAAAAGGCCGGGATGGCCCAGCCCCCTGGAAAGGCCCGGATGACCCAACTCCCTTAAAAGGCCCAGATGGCCCAGCTCCCCAAGGAGGCCCAGGTGGCCTGGCCTGCGGCTGACCGGACCATGAAGGCATCTGAGAACAAAGAATTCAATTCAAACACATCAGTCCAAATGTATACATCAGATGCAGATACAAGCAAAGGCTACGTGAAGTGGGTGCATGTAAATACAGTGTACAAGTGGAGTGTGTGTCAGATGTGCTCTACACAAGTAGTCTATCGATGCAGTAGAAATCAGCATGTCATCAGAAGTATGATAAATGCCAGAAAACTGAAGGGTACCTGAATGCCCGCGACAGACAACTGTGCCTCCCTACGCAGGACCATGCCCTCGAGTGTGGCCACCAGTCCAACCACCTCCTCCATGTACCCTCGCGGTGGCTGCAAATATGAGCTCATAATCATCAGTGAACAAAAGAATGTCTAAACATCTGAATGATGAATGAAAAAACAGTGGAGCATACCAGCGGTGAGTCAGGATCAATGGCATATCGATCACTGGGCATCGGAGGCTCTAGCGGGATCGGAGTCGGAGAGATAGCCCCATACTGCCACGCCATCAACTCAGTCGGCATATCTGGCCATCCAGGATGAGGATAAGTCGACGGAATCGGAGGAACCGGTCTACCCCCACCTCTAGATGTACCAGCCCTACTAGTAGAAGGGGCGTCTGCAGCCCGAGCCCGGGCCTGGCCCGAGGATGACACACCAGCAGGCCTCATCATCGGGGTGCGAGCTCCCGTCAATGGAGGCATCAAATATATGTGACGGTAAGTGGCATAGTCCCCCTCCTCAAGATATAGTAAGGCATCGCTACCCAGCATGGCGCCGACTACCTCCGAGAAAGAGAGCCTGTCAGCAGTCCGCATACTGACTGGGGGTACTGCGGGAGGATCCTGAGAAAGATACCCCCATACCTGACGCAGAAAGCGTTCCCCCAGGAACCATGCCCTGCCAACCGGCCCTTCGAGCAGGACCCTATACTGGGAGGTGTCCGACCCTCCGGTATACTGAAGTCGGAGACCATCACCCAGGGGTGCCCAAGGCTGCCATGAGATCTGCGGATGATAAATGCATAAACCAATCAGAAATCGGGAATATACAGAGCAAATCAAAGATGAAAATGAAAGGAACTGAAAGTTCTGAAGTACCTCCGAGTGTCGCACAGTGTCAAAATACTGTCGCAAGTAAATGAGGGTCTCTCGGGGTCTCGGCCGGTGCCGGCCCTCGAACACTAGTGAGTATGGGGTCATGGGAAGCCCTGCCACCTCCAACTCTGGGGCTAATGCTGGGAAGTATACATAGACCCATAGCTGAGAAAAGCAGTGCAGAATGTAAGTACGAAATGCTGAGAGCAAAATACAGACTGTAAAAGTGCGTTGTGTGTGCAATGTACAAGTAATGAAGAGCAGAAATGTAAATCAAGGGGACAGAAAAGTACCTCCCAGGCTCTCCAGTAGCCGCCAAGTAAATCTCCCCGCCCGCGGGAGGTCGCACTCATATAAAAGTAAAGGGTAGCCAGGCCGGCGCCACCCCAGTCATATCGACGGACCTGTGATAGGTCAACCAGGGCACTCAGCAGGTATAGCCCGACGGTGTTCCCTCTATCGGCGAACAGAGTAGTCCCGAAGAGGAACATAAGGAAACCACGGGCGTACTGCTCTGTCTCCTCAGGAGTCTCGGGCACCATCTCTGCCCGTCGGAAGTGGGAAGAGAACCAAGTGTATCGGACTCTCCCAGAAACCCTGTCAACAGGCGGGCGAGCCCCCAATAGATACATCCAAGCGGCCTCCCACTCGCCCATATCCTCATCATAGGGGATGGGCCAACCTCCTATGTCCAAGCCAGTCAACACAGCGAAGTCTAGAGGCGTCATGGTCATGTCTCCGGTGGCAGAGAAATGAAAGGAGTTGGTGGTGTCCCACCATCTCTCTACCAAGGCTGCCATCAAAGTCCTCCTTGCAGAACAACGTGACAACCCAATGCAGAAAACCCCGAATCCTGCCAAGTCTACTAAATCTCGGACACCCTCCGGGAGCTCAGCGTACCAGTTCCGCGCGGCGGTGGAACCATATCCCCGTACACTGCGAAAACCAACCTGCATTCAGAATGAATGCATGTGTCAATAATGAAATGAATGGGCTGTGTGCCAATGAGATGAAATGGGCTGTGTGCCGATGAAATGAAATGGACTGCGTGCCAATGAAATGAACTGGGCTGCGTGCCAATGGAATGAAATGGGCTGTGTGCCGATGAAGTGAAATAAGCTACATACAAATAAAATGAAGTAGCCGTGTGTTCAGAAGTGAAGTGTACGAACTGTGTGTTCAGTATAAGCAACTTTCAATCAAACTGTGGGCTGCGTGTTCACTATTCTAATCTGGGCTGCGTGTTCAGAAATTTTAAAGTTTGGGCTGCGTGTTCAACTTTCAACGAGTGTGGGCTGCGTGTTCACTATTCTAATCTGGGCTGCGTGTTCAGAAAATTTATAGTTTGGGCTGTGTGTTCAACTTTCAACTAGTGTGGGCTGCGTGTTCACTATTCTAATCTGGGCTGCGTGTTCAGAAAATTTAAAGTTTGGGCTGCGTGTTCAACTTTCAACCAGTGTGGGCTGCGTGTTCACTATTCTAATCTGGGCTGCGTGTTCAGAAAATTTAAAGTTTGGGCTGCGTGTTCAACTTTCAACTAGTGTGGGCTGCGTGTTCACTATTCTAATCTGGGCTGCGTGTTCAGAAAATTTAAAGTTTGGGCTGCGTGTTCAACTTTCAACTAGTATGGGCTGCGTGTTCACCATTCTAATCTGGGCTGCGTGTTCAGAAAATTTAAAGTTTGGGCTGCGTGTTCAACTTTCAACCAGTGTGGGCTGCGTGTTCACTATTCTAATCTGGGCTGCGTGTTCAGAAAATTTAAAGTTTGGGCTGCGTGTTCAACTTTCAACTAGTGTGGGCTGCGTGTTCACTATTCTAATCTGGGCTGCGTGTGCAGAAAATTTAAAGTTTGGGCTGCGTGTTCAACTTTCTATCAGTGTGGGCTGCGTGTTCACTATTCTAATCTGGGCTGCGTGTTCAGAAAATTTAAAGTTTGGGCTGCGTGTTCAACTTTCTATCAGTGTGGGCTGCGTGTTCACTATTCTAATCTGGGCTGCGTGTTCAGAAAATTTAAAGTTTGGGCTGCTTGTTCAACTTTCTATCAGTGTGGGCTGCGTGTTCACTATTCTAATCTGGGCTGCGTGTTCAGAAAATTTAAAGTTTGGGCTGCGTGTTCAACTTTCAACCAGTGTGGGCTGCGTGTTCACTATTCTAATCTGGGCTGCGTGTTCAGAAAATTTAAAGTTTGGGCTGCGTGTTCAACTTTCTATCAGTGTGGGCTGTGTGTTCACTATTCTAATCTGGGCTGCGTGTTCAGAAAATTTAAAGTTTGGGCTGCGTGTTCAACTTTCAACGAGTGTGGGCTGCGTGTTCACTATTCTAATCTAGGCTGCGTGTTCAAAAAAAAAAAAAAAAAAAAAAAATTTAAAGTTTGGGCTGCATGTTCAACTTTCAACTAGTGTGGGCTGCGTGTTCACTATTCTAATCTGGGCTGCGTGTTCGGAAAATTTAAAGTTTGGGCTGCGTGTTCAACTTTCAATCAGTGTGGGCTACGTGTTCACTATTCTAATCTGGGCTGTGTGTTCAGAAAATTTAAAGTGTGGGCTGTGTGTTCACTTTCGAATTCTGGCTGTGTGTTCGACAAATCAGTGTTTGAACCGTGTGTTCACCTCTTAACTAATGTGTACTGTGTGTTCGCAATTAATTAATGAGCCAAGTGTTCAGAAATTCGAATGTTTAAACTACGTGTTCAGGATGCGAGCAAGGTACTATGTCATAAGCTAAACTGCGTGTTCAAGCATGGCAAAGGTGCTGAAATGTACGAAAAATGCAGAAAATGAAGTAAATACCTCTCGGGCCTCATGAGAGAGGTGGTGCTTTGGCTCTCGGAGAAGCAGATCCCCAGGTGCTCGCTCGTCAAAGCTAGTGAAGTGACGGAAGACGGCACATGGAAGGACATGTGCTGGTGGATTGTACCTCCCGGGAATAAAAGGTCGGACCCTCGGGGGCAAAGTCATAGGATCAAAATCGTCTCCGGCACCTGGAAAGCCTCCGCCGTGGAGAGAATTACCCGCCATTTTCAAAGAATCTGCAAAAGGAGCAAAAATGAGCGAAAATGAGCCAAAATTGGAAAAAGTCAACAAAAGTCAACTCTCGGGAAATGAAAAAGCCAACAAAAGTCAACTCCCGAGAAAATCTTCCAAATATTGAGACAAACTTACCTCAAGTGGCGAAAATGAGAAAAGAAGCTCCGAAACTGAAATTTAATCGCTTCAAAGTGTTTAAAACTGAATATTTTTGCGAAAACAACTTGCGTGGGGCGTTGGAAAACGCGTATGGAACTCAGATCTGGAGAAGAAAGTGTTGTAGGAGGCAAGAGAGGAGGAGATCTCGGCTGTATTATATAGGCTCCAAGTCTTGGGATGAAGGAGCATGAAAAAGGAGGTGAAAAGACCAAACTGCCCTCGGATTTGGGCATATGGCCGGCCGGCCACCTTTTCTAGCCGGCTAGCCATTTCCTTTTTGGAAAACCGGCCGGCCAGCCAATTCCTTTTTGTAAAAGTGGCCGGTGGCCTCCCCTAGGGAAAATAAACGGCCGGTGGTGTCCCCCACAGGCTCACCTAGCTCCCTGCAAATTTTGAGGAAGATCGGAGTTCCCGGGACTTGAAAAAAGTTCAAGAAAAGTACACTTCCGGTCGCGAAATTGTTCCGCCGGAACTTCAGCTTCAGGGTCTGACATGTGTCTCATCATCATTCATCAAAATCAAAGTGTATCCTTTTTGAATGAGTTGTGGTCTTTCCGGGAAGCGGATCGGAGGCCGTGATCGAGTTGCCTTCGCCGAAACACGCATTTCCGTGCTCGTTACTTCATGACAAACGGGCACCCTGATTTATGCTCGTTTTGCACTATCATGCACATAACTTGCATTCTCATGAACACACTTACATTGTTATGCACATTTTTGATATTGGCATACCTCTATGTTTGAGCATACGTTGTCACGCATGTTCCACTCTTGCATGGAGATGCATTCACTCAACGGCACTGCGTGTGTTAAACTTCCAGAATCACATTGGATATATGTTGGTAGCATATTGTACTTGTTGCAATTTCTCTCTTTTACAGGCATGATATTGTATGTACGGTTCAATTGAGGCTGGTGCGACCAGACGAATCGCGCAGGTATTGTATCTTCTCCGAGTGAGACGTGGCGGGGATTGAATAATCCTCCGCATTCTTAACTGCATGAAATGTAGTTGTTGCTTTGCATTCTTGCTTAAAACTGTTGCATCTATTTGCGAATACTTGCTTCATTACAGCTTGCTGCATTTGCATGATCATTGAGTTATGTTGGGCTTCTTGCATATCGCTTTGCATTTTGCCCCCGCTGCCTGCGGGCACATCTCTGTTTACTTTGTACGTTTGTCTAAGTCTTCGGCCTTGTCAAAAATGGGTCGTCTCTGGGCTTTGACATTCACTCCCGTCACTCGTGACTTCCGAGTTCTGTCAAAGAGGGGCAACTGTAGACACCCCATTTTTGACCGACCTTAAGACTCAGACATCACCGATTGAGCGCTCGGTGATGTTGCATATCGTGCTCGTTCAGAAGTCTCAGAGTCGCGGCCGTAAGCCCGGCCTCCGGATTTCCGAACCCTCTTCTGTGCCTTGTCTAGGTTTGCGAACCAGACTCGGTTTTCTCTGTTTCTTTCCCCGAGGGGAGGGAGAGGTCCCGTAGACCATCTCTTAGGGGCCGTGGGCTATATTTTGTGGCCGCAGGCCATTTTGCCCATTTCGGAGTCCGGTTTTCGATTTTCGGGATCGTTGGCCGTGTGCCTCGGTTCGGGACCGCCTAACCATCTCCGTTTGTTCTGATTTTTGGCATACTTCCTATTTTCTCCCTTTTGAGGGACACTGGGGTCTGAGAAACCCACTTCGTGGCCGAATGCCACTTTCGGTGCTTAACAGCCCATTTTCGGGAGCTCGAACTGCGCGTTTTGGCCCCCGAACATTCGTTTTGCAACGGTTTTCGTTCATTTTTGGCAGGTACCTCTGTTTTATCACCGGGGAGGTCACTGAAGGATGGGAGGCCAGTAATTGTTGCAGCAACCAGTTATACATCCTCCGACGCCCTCCGGCGCCCGTTTTTCACACTTCCGGGCTAATGTTGAACACCTTGGGGTCACATTCTTGAACTTTGAACCACATATTTGTGATGTACACATTTGGGAGGATCCTAAAAGTTGGTGGCCGGCCAGTAATTCCACCTGACCCTTTTGAACCCCTCCTTCCGGGCTAATGTTGAATACCTTGGGGTCACATTCTTGAACTTTGAATCACATATTTGTGATGTACACATTTGGGAGGATCCAAAAAGTTGGTGGCCGGCCAGTAATTCCACCTGACCCTTTTGAACCCCTCCTTCCGGGCTAATGTTGAACACCTTGGGGCCACTTTCTTGAACTTTGTGATGTACACACATGGGAGGACACCATCATGTGGTGGCCGGCCACTAAATCAGCTTGACCCTTTTGACCTCTAGCCGGCCGGCTAGGGGGTGTGGCCGGCCGGCCACCTGCAACCAAAATAACTGGCCGGCCGAGATCCTCACACTGTTCACTTTACAGCTGTATAGCTTTATCCCCCAGAAAATATCAATATCCGGGGGATATTTTGTGGGGAAAAGTTGGCCTCCTTTTCCCCCACCTTTACACCCCCTTTTTGGTCCATATAACCAGCAGTCCATATCATATTTTGGGGTTGGAAAAAATTGTCTTCAAGCCTCAATACACATATCTCCCTCCATCTTCCTCATTTTCCTAAAAATCCTTAAGTCCTACACCTTGTTTTCTTCATCACCACCAAGCTCTACCACCACCATTCCATTTCAGTAGCAAGGGGAAGAATTCCAGCAACTTAGAGTCATCAAAATTGGTCCAAGAAGCAACAAAAGACTTGTCTCCAAGGGTGAGTTGCTATTTCCCCTTTTTTGAGCTTTTCTTTGCAATATTCCTTAGCCATCTATGCTTTATGCTTTGAGCTCCGGCCATAACTGAAAGTGGCCTTCTTTTGAGCTCATTTTCATGTCTCATTAAGGGCTCAACCCTGTTTGAGCCCTCCATCTTGCACTTGCTTCATTATCCCTCTAAAATGTCATTTTCTTGCATGATATTTTTAGCTTGTGTGTGATTTGTTTTGGAGCATGTTGTAAACTGATAATAGGCTTATTTTGAGCCCCTCTTTAACATTGAAGAAGGGCTCAACACTGTTTGGGACCTCCATGCTATACTTGCCATTATACTCCTTTTTTGGTCCCATTTTTGCATGCTTTGGAAGCCTATCATGCTTTCGTTTTTGGCCATTTTACAGTTCTGAAAATAGTCTTATTTTGGCCCATTCTTCATGTTTCATTTAGGGCCCAACACCATTTGGGACCTCCATATGCCACTTCATGTTATATCTCTCTTTTGGTCCCCATTCTTGCATGTTTTGTTAGCCTATCATGCTTTTGTTTTTGGCCATTTTACAGTTCTGAAAATAGTCTTATTTTGGACCACTCTTCATGTTTTATTAAGGGTCTTTGGTCGTTTGTGGAATATTTTGTATACTTTGTGTTATAGCCACTTTTGAGCCTCATTTTGCATTGCATTTCTAGCATGTTTGTATACTGTTTTGGCCATTTTACAGTTCTTCAAATAGTCATATTTTTGGTCCCTCTTCAATGTTGTAGAAGGGAATTTTTCAGTTTGGGCTTTGCATATACCACTTGCCTCTTTGGTCACCTTTTGGCCTTTTTTTCTTGCATGAGAGTCTAGCCATACCTGTGTTTGTTTTTGGGGTTTTTACAGTTCTGAAAAACATCATATTTTGGGCCCCTCTTCAACTTTGTTGAAGGGCCCTAACCTGTTTGAGGACATCAGCTATGAGTTGCTTCTTAATCCCATGTTTAGGGCCATTTCTTGCATGCTAATTTTGCCATATCTTTGCTTGCTGTTTGGCCATGTTTTGTACTAGTAAAATGCTTATTTTGGGGCTGCCTTGCTTCTGTCTTTACATTCCATGCACCAATTTTGCATGTTTGGTATAGCTATAGGCCATTTCGGGTGCCAAAATCCGTGTTTTGGGACTATTCCGCGCATCGGGTGTGCTTTCGCCTCGTTTCGGGGCTGTTTTCCCCCACATTTCAGTGCTTAAATTCCATTAGCATGTTTGCATATCATTTTCCATGCCATAGCATTGCATATACCATTGCCTCGATTTGCGTGCCCGTGTGCACGCGTTTCGAGGCACTTCATTTTCATCTACCGGCATCCTATGTGAGTGTGGCTGAGGCTCTCTCATGTTGGTATACGCCCATATCATGTTCTCATATCATTTGCATCACATATGCCCTTGCCTCGGTTTGCGTGCCCGTGTGCACGCACTTCGAGGCACTTCATTTTCATCTACCGGCATCCTATGTGAGTGTGGCTGAGGCTCTCTCATGTTGGTATAAGCCCATATCATGTTCTCATGTCATTTGCATCGCATATGCCATTGCCTCGGTTTGCGTGCCCGTGTGCACGCACTTCGAGGCACTTCATTTTCATTCACCGGCATCCTATGTGAGTGTGGCTGAGGCTCTCTCATGTTGGTATAAGCCCATATCATGTTCTCATGTCATTTGCATCGCATATGCCATTGCCTCGGTTTGCGTGCCCATGTGCATGCATTTCGAGGCACTTCATTTTCATTCATCAGCTTCTTATGTGAGTGTGGCTGAGGCTCTCTCATGTTAGTATAAGTCCATGTTACATTTTCCATGTCATTTTAGTCATATTGCATTGCGTATGCCATCGCCTCGGTTTGCGTGCCTGTGTGCACGCATTTCGAGGCATCTCATTTTTACAGCATAGTGCATGCTAGGTTGTATCCTAGATCGTATTCTGTTATTTTCTCGGTTTGCGTGCCCGTGTGCACGCATTTCGAGGCATCTCATTTTCATAGCATTGTGCATGCTAGGTTGTATCTTAGTTGCATTCATGCATATCATGCATATTGCATCGTGTTCGGGATAGGAGTTAGCCCGGGCACAGGAAACGAGATGCATTTCGTACTCCTAGTGACGGAATGTGTCTCAATTCCCCAGTCACCGACACTCCGGATCACTTATGATGGAGTTAGGTCTCGTTGTGTTTTCATGTGCATTCATCCTATATTAAATTGTGCAATTCGACTCCTCGGCCATCATGCCTCGATATGCGTGATTGGTGGCACGAGGATCGAGGCATGCATATATCTGTGAAAATACATTGCTATGCCCCTTTCCTGCTCTCTGTTGCAGCAAAATGAAGAATCAGCAACTTTTTGGAGCTTGGCGCGCATTTCAAGAACAAGTGTAAACAGAGGCTAATTGGGGCATCCCAGTGGATTTCCGCACAAGGCAGCCCAGACATGCATCATCCATCAGAAGCAAGGCAGTCCCTGGCTTGCATGCCAGTTTTATTTATTTTCTTAGTTGATTTGTTAATTAATTAGGAATTTGTATATTATTTGGACTGTAATATTCGGACTGTAATATTTTTTTCATTTGGGACTGTATTATTTATTCGGACCCTCTGCGCGAGGGCACAACTGTAATAAGTGTGCGTGTGTGTGTTGTATGTCTTCCAACCCCATGTCTTTCTCCCTTTTATTTATCCGCTTATGATGGTTAGATTAGGGCATGTTTAAATTAGCATACAGTATGACAGCATGTTTGCATCATTCATCTGTATTGCATGCACCGGGCTCGGCGCATCATACTAACTGCATTGTATTTTCAATTCCAAATTGAATACATGTTAGCTGTAGCATTCCACATGCCATGTTTAGAATAGCCGAGCCTGCTATAGTTGCATTTTGCATGTGTTGCATTAGGCATTTCGGTATACTTAGGACTCATGCATGATTTCTAATGAGTTTCTATTTTGGCTTGGAGTACTCGGTAAGCTTTATACTTTAGCATCCTTGCATGCGTGTGAGTGACTGCCACGAATAACATGCTTACCATGAGGCTATTTGCTTACGTGATATAACTGCCTGAATGCCTGTGGGTGAAGGCTGGGTTATCTGGATTAGAGTAAATCATCAAATGTTTCAAGCCTACCTGCGGGTAGCAAACCATTTTCAAAAAAAGCGAACATGAAATGTTTTGTTCCAATTCAGGCGATCCAGTCTATACTTGTATGCTGTGCGCATCACATAGTAACCTAGGCTAATAACCGGAATAAGGACACACAAAGTTTTCAAAAATTGATATCATGGTTAGTAGAGGCCGATCTTTGATCGGGCGAGCGGGGGTGCTCACGAAGTGACCTTCCCCAATCGTACCCAAGTTCCCGAGCCGAGGCAACTTTGGTGATGACGGACACGTGGCCTTTGGCACCGAGTCAGGGTTTCCTAAATTTCCCAAAATAAAATATTTAGGTGGTGACTCTGTATCTGGCAAAGCAGTCCATGTTTGGCACTTGTTTCAAAAATCTGTTTTCTCAAAACGATTTGCCGGATTTGGACTCTTTGGTTCAGACTTAGAACCGTGACTACAAATCGAGTCCGAGCTGTAGCGAGGTCCCCCGCGGGCTTGTTACACCGACCAGGGGGAGTGGCCGGCCGGCCTGCTTCTTGTTTTTTGCTCTCTCTGAGTGTAATCCAACTGTGCCAGTTGGAGACCATTTGGTGCATCCTCCATACACATGTATGGAGGATCTTTGAAGCTTCCAAGAGAAGCTTTGGTCTCTCTTCTCTATAAGAGAGGCCCTCCTCTTCATATTTAAGGGTTAGACATTTTTGCTTAAGGCATACACCCTCCATCCTCCATTGTCACTATTCCAAGCTCCAAAACCCTAATTTTCTTGGTCCATTTGCACTACAACTCTTAGCACCACACCTCCATCATCCATTCCAGCACCTTGGAAGTCATTTGCAGAGGTTGAAAGCTCACCAACTTGGTGCAAAAGCTGCTGGAGGTCGGCTCTTCAAGGGTAAGTGTCCATTTCCCTTAACCTTGCATTTTTTTGCTTCATTACTTAGCTTCATTTGAAAGTATTTTTGGGCTTTGTTATAAACTAGAAAGTGTTATATTTTGAGCTTCTCTTAAGCTTTGTTTAAGGGCACTTTGTTGTTTGAAGTCATCTACTTCCCCTTACCCTCTATCTCTCTTTTAGGGCTATTTTTGCATCATACTTTAGCCTTACTTGTGAACATTTTCGAGATTTGTTATAAACTTAAAAAGTTCTTATTTTGACCTCCTCTTTAAGGTTTCTTGAGGTCACGTTTTTGTTTGGAGTCATCTCCTTCCTTGCATGCTTCATTCCTTCATATTTGGGGCTATGCATTAGAGCATTTGCATTGGACTTTTTTTAGCCTCTTAGCCACTGAAATCCAGGAGATTTTCAGTCGCTTTGATGAGGTTTTGAGATTTGAAATCATAGAGGGGTGACCCAAGCACGGGAAACGAGGACATTTGCATTGTGTTTGGGATAGGAGTTAGCCCAAGCACGGGAAACGAGGGACGTTTCGTACTCCGAGTGATGGAACGTGTCTCAATTCCCGGTTGCCGACACTCCGGATTACCCATGATGGAGTTTAGGCCTTGTTGTGTTTTCATGTGCATTCATTTCATATTGAGTCGTGCAATTCGACTCCTCGGCCATCATGCATCGATATGCGTGATTGGTGGCACGAGGATCGAGGACTACACTCCCTGAAGAGTAGTCATGCATACATATGTGAAAATACATTGCCATGCCCCTTTGTTGCTCTCTGTTGCAGTAAATCAGAAATCAGCGGCTTTCTGGAGCGTTGCGCATTATTCGAAGAACAATTGCAAACAGAGGCAAACCGGGGCATCGCAATGGATTTCCGCGCAAAGCAACTCAAGCATGCATCATTCATCATTCGGAACAGAGTTGAGGCGGTCCATGGATTTGCGTGCCAATTTACCTGCTTTCCTAGATTAATTTGTTAATTAATTAGGATTTTGTATTCATTCGGACTGTACTATTCATTCGGGCTGTACTATTCATTCGAACTGTATTATTTATTCGGACCCTCCGAGCGAGGGCAATGTTGTAATAAGTGTGCGTGCGTATGATGTATGTCTTCCAACCCCACGTCTTTCTCCCTTTAGCTTATGATGGTTAGATTAGCGCATGTTTCAATTAGCATATAGTATGATAGCATGTTTGCATTCATACATCTGTCTAGCATGCATCGGGCTCGGCGCATCATACTAACTGCATTTGTATTTCAATTCCAAGTTGAATACATATTAGCTGTAGCATCATCATATTCCATCTTAGAATAGCCGAGCCTATTATAGTAGCATTTTGCATGTGTTGCATTAGGCATTCCAGCATAGTTAGGATCATGCATGGATCTCTAACATAGCTTTTTGTTTTGGCTTGGAGTACTCGGTAAGTTTTATTCTTTAGCATCCTTGCATGCGTGTGAGTGACTTCCATGATAGCATGCTTACCATGAGACTATTTGCTTATGTGATATACCTGCCTGAATGCCTGTGGGTGAAGGTTCGATTATCTGAATTGGAATAATGCATTGACTGTGAGTTTTAAGCCCACTTGAGAGTGGCAAATCATCATGTTTTCTAAGCCCACCTGAGGGTGGCAAATCCACGTCTTAGCCTACTTGCGGGTAACACCATCAAACCATTTTCAAAGCAAACATGAGATGTTTTGTTCCAAGTCAGGAAATCCAGTCTATACTTATATGCTGTGCGCATCACATAGTAAATCTAGGCTAATAACTGGAATAAGAACGCATAATGTTTTCAAAACTAGATATCATGGTTAGTAGAGGCCGATCTTTGATCGGGCGAGCGGGGGTGCTCACGAAGTGACCTTCTCCAATCGTACCCAAGTTCCCGAGCTGAGGCAACTTTGGTGATGACGGACACGTGGCCTTAGGCAACGAGTCAGGGTTTCCTAAATTTCCCAAAATAAAATATTTAGGTGGCGACTTTGTATCTGGCAAAGCAGTCCATGTTTGGCACTTCTTTCAAAAAATCTGTTTTCAAAAACGATTTGCTGAATTTGGACTCTTTGATGATTCATCAGTCTTGCATTGCGCTTTGCGAAATTAGATAGAAGACCGTGACTTTGAGTCCTGAAATGTAGTGAGCCCAATGAACAAAACCGGAGATTTTCTCCCGGGGCGTTCGGGGACGTCTACAGAAGGGATTAACCCCCAATGGTAAAGCACGGCCCTACGGAGAGGGTGAGGGGGAAAATGGACCCCGCCCTCCGTGATTGATAGAAGACGGAAGACGATCGTGGTCTCATCAATCCTCTCCATATCGAGGGGGCTGTCTGCCATAAATGACAGACGGACATCATCAGGAATGGAAAAATGGCGTCAGAAGCCAGAAACTCGATCCGGTGAGAGGAGATCTTTTAATTGTTTCGCCATTCCCCCAGCCAATAGGATTATGCTAAGCCAAAAGAAAAACAAAGCAGAGAATGAGAGAACTTACAAGAGGCGAAGGAGATAGAGAAGAGTAGGAAGTTGCAGAGGTAGTTCGGAAGGCAATCCAGCGACGGGCGTCTAAAAGCATGTATGCATTTGAAAAGACGTCGAAATTTCAAATCACAATAAATAGAAATGTACGAAGAGGCGGGAAATTAAAATGATAATCGGGAAGCGTGTGTATAGACATTTGCGTTAGAATACGGTCAACCGCCAAATTTCGGCTCTGACTCTTCGAGTTTGAAACCAAACATTCCAGCCAACTGTCGTCAGTAGAGTGCTTGGGGGGCAATTGTGGGGGCCGAGAAGAGGGAGTTGTAGAGATTCCCGATAATCGAATCTCAGAGAGTCGAGATTCGAAGCACTCGGCAATTGGCTCGCCAGTTCAAATCCAATCCTATTCGGCCAAATAGCCGATTAGGCAAGGGGCCGTGTGAGGGTCGGTCTATTATAAGATGTGCCGAATATGAGTTGGAAATGGACCTAATCCCGAGGCCCATGGAAGAAAAGATATAAATAGAAGAACATCAGCCAGAAACAGGTATGTGAGAATCGTAGTGCTTAATTTAGAATACAAGCATTCCTAAGTGTGGCTACTGACTTGTCCATCGGAATGCTAATTCCGGCACCCCCGACCGGAGTGCTTATTACTTTTCAGGTGACCAGAAGAGGATCACGAGCGTTCCCTAAGATCAGAAGAGTATTTCCAAACCACATCTCTACATCTTCTATTTGCCTTTTGTTTGCAACTTTGGGTCTATACATATTTCATTTCCCTAGCTCTAGTCCTATTGAGGCCGATTGAGTTATCAGTACCCCGCTCCCGGTACTACAACTTGCAGTTTGAGTGACACTGCCTTGTAGACCGAACCTTCTCGTACTTCCGTCGCGTTATTGACATGATCACGGCGGACCAGGCAAGCATATTGCACTATTTCCGACACTACATGGTCACTCTTATGCTGTTACATCTGTACCATATTGCCATTCTTATACTGTACTGACTTTTGACATTGCATTGATTTCTAACACCGCATTGTCATTCTTATCTGACACTACACTAATATTTGACACTACACTGATATCTGACACTGCACTGATATTTGACATTGCACTGATTTTCTCACACTGCACTGATTTCACAGGTTGACTAGCACCCTTGGGCAGGCATTTCCCAGGTGTCGAGGATGACCTACACTGCTGCATGGCATGCCTCTGCGATGAGGATTTTGTTCGAGGGCCCCTGTGGTTGAGCGTACTACCTGGGAGAGAGGTTCATCTGCTAGACGCGTGGAGCTGCTGTTCTCGACATTCCACACCCACCTTCCTCGGCTATGAGGGTAGTTAATGAGTTGCACGATGGCCCTGAGATCGACCTCCTGATGTTGGGCGAGTAAGGCGCTCATCATCATGAGCCTGGCGACTTCACTACCTTCTTACACACTCGAGTGATGGCGTCTCTAATCCCAGGCGTGGCTCGAGCTATGCCGGAGGTTGCTGCTACTACTGGTGCTGGCGATGTGCCTGCTGGAGGTGCCCCTACCGTTGCTCCCATTCTTGGATTTCTTGTGATCCCCACCAAGATCGTATACATGCGTCCGGATGGAGTGATCGAGCAGATCCCACTTGAGCACATCAAGGAGAGGGACCGCAAGCTAGTGTTTGTTCCCGGTGTTGAGCAGGTACACATTCCTTTATGCTAGTCCATATTGCACTTTAGATTGTTTTCTGCCATTTCTATTCATTGTTCTATGTTACTTCTATCTACCTTTCTCATATCTTGTCCCTTTCACAGATACCTCGGGCATTTGGTGACGAGCTCCTTCTGACGATCGGTCGACTACTTTTCATGGTACAGAGGAGACAGACTACCTTAGTCACCCATGAGATCGAGGTGCATTATGTTTGTAGTCTATTGTTGTTTCCATACTGTACACTTCTGTTCACTCCTACTAATATTTGTCCTCTTGTCAGCTTGAGCCAGTACCAGTAGTGTTTGCAGGACCTTCCGTAGCCAGTAGACAGAGTCGGGGCCCAGTGAGAGGCCAGGAAGGAGTCGATCAGGGGACAGGTCAAGTGAGGCAGCGCTAGCCTTCCGAGGAGTCTTCTGGCGGATCTACGAACCCCGAGGACGAGGGAGAGGAGATTGACTTGCAGTTGAGCAGCCTCAACAATGACAGTGATGCACCTCCTCCACAGTCGAGGAGGAATAGGGCAAGAACGGGCTACTGGTGATGATGACTTTGCTATTTTTTTTTTTTGTTTTTTTTCTATGTAGTTAAAGACTAGCTCCAGATAGACTATTTGTTTTTAAAGACTTTTCTTTTGTTTTTTTCTGTGTAAAACAAATGACTGGGGTTGGTCCCCATTAGTTAAAAAAAAAAAAGTCAAGTTTTATTGAATGATCTCTTTGCACAATATGATGAACGACATTCGCATGTGATAAATGGCATAACCCTTGCACAGTAACTTTACATAAGACTCGAAACAACAACTATCGATTCTTACATTCATTCTTGAATTGGATAAAAACCCACAACCAGACAAAATGTAAAATACAACTCGATAATAGAAAAAAAGAAACAAAAACAACTCAAAAATACTGAAAAAGACTTGGTAAAAAAACAAAACAAGACTCAAAAGAACAGTAGTGGTTCACCCGAACAAAGGTCAATTTTTGCTGTAACTGCAATGAATTGGACCAGCACTAAGACCCGGCCGGGCTTCACCAATGCACGGCTGGCCATCACTGATGCATAGCCGGCCATCAGTGTGAAGTCGGTCAGTGCTGTCCAGCTATCATGCACAACTCCTTCTCAAACTCTATAAATAGTAACCCCATGCTATTTTTCTGGCAGATTCACATGTCTTTGATATTTTGCTCTCAAGATGGAGATGTTACTTGTTAATAGACTTCAAGGCTGGATAGCCACATTGGATGGCTCAGAAAAGGTGAATTTCTGTGGTTTAGGCCTAAACACTCTTTTTCCTTTGAGCTGCACTTCTCTTTCCTTTCTATTCCTCCATGCGGCAATTCGTTGAGGATATCATACCTCAGCCCCGTTTTGGCCACGTCTAAGCTTTGGGATAGATGTTTGGGCTCACTCTACACGAGGCTTGATCTTTGGTTTACAACGGAGAGCTGGATATTCCTAGTCTGATTCATCAATTTTCTAACGTCGGTGACCGAGGCGACCTTTTTTGGCATGGTTTTCGGCAATACGCCCTTTGCTTAGGCATGCTTGCTCATTTCCTTTTTGCTCCAAGTTTCGGCGGGTCTAGTATTCAGTTGGTCGAAGTGGCGCAAGGTTTGAAAGATGGCAAGAGTTGCATTGGCTTGGTGCTGGCCGAGACTTCGATGGGCTTAGACGCCTTTCATCGACAGGAGACTACCAAATTCGCGGGGAGTCCACTGCTTCTTCAGGTAATGTTTCCCACCCTTTCTCATATGTGTTTCTCACATCACTTGGCACTCACGCTCTATTTTTCTTTTAAAACCCTTTTCTTACCTTTTCTCTCAATATACATCTCTCTATTCTTTAATCTCTCTTTTCTTTCATCCCTTCCCAGGTGTGGCTTATAGAAAAGCTGAAGATAGTGGACTCTTGCCCTGAGTAGTCAGTTCAAGGCTATTTCTTCTGCCACCAACTAGTGGATTTCCCAAATGAGGGATGGTGGTGCCACTAGATGTACAATAGGTTTGCTGTTGACATTGCTTGGTGTTGCCCATGGCTTAATCTGACCTAGACGAGCTATAGCATAACTCGACAAACTGGGATTCAGTTGATTGGCCTCACACACTATGTATTCTACTTCCCTTTCCGGTTCAGACGTCAGTTTGGGCATGATCAGATTCACCCAGAGGAGGGGTTAGAGTACCTGGTTTCATTCCCCATCCAAGGTTCACATTTGGCTAGGTACCGCACTGCTTGGAAGACGAGAGAGCTTTGGGCCCCTACCTCTAGTTTCAATTGTGCCCTTTCTGGCGAGTGCTTGGCTTGACTTGACAATGAGTCACAAACCGGGCCCATCCACAAGCACGAACGGGAGACACAAGAGAACATAACTCATCTATGCCGCTAGTTTATTGCTTTGACCTTTCTTTTCATGTTTTTTGTTTTTAATGTAATAAAAGCAACTTTGATTTATATCAGAGAGTTGGAGAACTTTTACGTTGAAATCAATGAAATTAAAGTTGTTGTAGACACCTCATTTTTGACCGCCCTTAAGACTTGGGCGTTACTGATGGTTTACTTGGTGGAGACAGGTGTGCAGGGGAAATGTTCAGTTTCTTCGGCAAGGAGAGAGGCAAATCCTTCAAAACACTTTGTTTAGAGGTTTGGAGTTGAAGAAGAGAGGAAAGGAGAGGAGAAAACTAGTCTGGGAGAAGTTCGGCATGAATCCGGGTAGAAGCGAGTCGAGCAGCCCTCGCTGAATCAGGCTTATCTATCTGTACACTTGAAGTTTAGCTATGAGGTCACCACCGTTGGAAAGCTTACTTTTGGGGCTTCATTTTGCACTCAAGAATCTCCTAGAGCCAAGTCCGGGTGGGGGAGATATGATTGGTTGAAGTTGGGTATCATCCCGGTTGGATCGAATCTGCACGGCTTCACCAAAATGGGGATAACGTTTTCCACAGGAGGAATTTTAATGCAAGGTTTGCGCCATTGGAAAGCTAACTTTTGGTGCTTCAATTTGGACACCCACCGGCCATTTTTTGACCTTGGCAGCACCTATCGGTAATCTATTTATCCGGCCGGCAATTTATTGTGCCGACCGGCAATTTATTGTGCTGGCCGGCCATTTTTGCTGGCCGACGACCTTCCGAAGTATTCTACAGATTGAGTGGATGCCAGCTGTGGCAGCTAGAATGCACAGACCCTGCTCCCCATGCACGTGTGTGGCTGTTTTGCACCCTTTGCACACCCTTTGACCCCTTTTCTTGCACCCTTTGCTCAAGGCTTCTTGAGGAAGCCTTGACCCCTTGTCTTGGCTTCCCCAAGAAGCTTACCAGCTGTCCTAGCTTCTCTAATAAGCCTTGACCTCCCCTTAGACCCCTTTGACCCTTTTATAGCTTGTCTTAGAAGCTTAGTCTTGCCTATATAAGGGGCCTCTCCTCCTCCATTGTTTTGGTTGGATGTTTGGAACAAAAAAACCAGAGATATATAGATATATCTGATATATACATACATATATCCCTTCATCTCTCACTATATCTCTCCCATTCAACCATAAAACACCCTTGTTCTTGGCCCATTTCTTCATCAACTCATAGCACAAAGCATCCTTACTCCATTGCAGCAACTTGAGGCTGTTCTTCAGAGCTTAGGAGCACCTAAACTTGGTCCAAGAGGTGCTGGTTTGCTGGTCTTCAAGGGTGAGTCCTCCTCTTCAATTTTCTAGTCTTTTCTTACTTCATATCTAAGCCATAGTTGCTTGCATTTTTGGGCTCCGACCCAAACTGTAACTCATCATATTTTGAGGTCCTCTTCATGTTTGATTGAGGACCTCTTGCTATTTGAGGACAGTAGCTAGCACTTCCTTCATTAGCCCTCTTTATGCCATAATTTTGCATAATATTTTTGGCCTACGTGTGATCTGTTTTGGAGCATGATGTAAACTGTGAAGTTTCTTTTGAGCCCTTCTTCAACATTGAAGAAGGGCTCAACACTGTTTGGATACTCAATGTGCTACTTGCTTTGAAATCCATGTGTTAGCCCCATTTTCGCATGCTAATTTAGCCCTATGTTTACCTGCTGTTTGGCCATGCTTTGAACTATAAAAATGCTTGTCTTGGGGGTGCCATACTTTTGTCTTCATGCTTCATGTCCATATTGTGCATGCTTTGTATAGCTGTAAGCCATTTCATGTAACTAGTTGTGCATTTCGGGAGTGATTCCATGCATCGGGTGTCATTTCGCCTTGTTTCGGGGCTGTTTTTCCCCCTCATTTAGCTACTGAAATTTGCATTGTCTACATATCATATTCCATGTTTTGCCATGTCTTGTTAGAGTGGCATTCCATGTCTTAGGGCTGGTCCTCGGTTTGTGTGCACGTGTGCATGCATTTCGAGGCGTCTCATTTTCATCTATGGCCTCCTATGTGAGTGTGGCTGAGGTCCACTTGTATTGGTGTAAGCCCATCTTGCATTGTGTATGCCATGTTTCAAAGCGTTGTGCATGTTATGTTGTTAGCATTGTGTATGCCATGTAGTTGCATAGCATGCTTGTATTCTTGTTTGCATACCTAGGTTGCATTGCATTGGCATGCATGCCTTGCCTCTTGATCATGTGATAGAGGTTGGGCTTTATGTGTTTGTTTGGTTTGCATGACATTTGAAATCAAAGCGCATACTTGGTTTCTTGGACCATCACGCATCGAAATGCGCAATTGGTGGTCCGAGAATCAAGGAACATCCCCCTTTGAGTCAAAAGCATGATAAGGGATGTGTTGGTGCACACATTTGCTTGGAATTTCATGCCATACACTGTTTGTCCTTTGTTGCTGTCAAAACTGTCTTCTGCAGGAAGTTTCTGCCGACCGGCAACATTCAGTGCTGACCGGCCATTTATTCAGTGCCGATAGCTTTATCTCCAGCCGATGGATATTGTACACGGCCGGTGGCCATCCCTCCCAATCGATGATGTTCTGCAATGCTCAGAGAAGGTTCTCTGGGACTTTGACAAGTTTTCAAAGAAGAAAAGGCAGTGAAAACAGAGGCAGTAGTGCTATGGCAGCGAGTTTCCGGGCGATATGGGTCAAGCATGCATCATTCGCGCATCCCGAGGCGGGGGCCGTGGCCACCTTCCCTTTGCATTTAATTTATTGATTAAATAGGAATTCTGTAAAAATTAATTAAGTAGTTAGTTATTTATTCGGACTGTAATATTTATTCGGTCCCTCCGAGTGAGGGCGTATAAGTGTGGGTGCGTGTGTGTGTGTCTTCCAACCCCCACTTCTTTCTCCCTTTTATTTACCTGCCTATGATGGTAGGCTAGGGCATATTTAAATTAGCATAACAGTATCATAGCATGCGTGCATCCATACATTTGTCTTACATGCACCAGGCTCGGCGCATCATGCTAACAGCATTAGCATTTCAAATCTAACTTGAATACATGCTACCGGCGCATTTTCACATGTCATTCATAGACTAGCCGAGCCTACTCTAGTGACATTCCGTGTGCGTTGCATTAGGCATTTAAACATGGACTTGGATCATGCATTGATTGCTAACGAGTTCTTTGTTTTGGCACGGAGTATGATGTAAGTATTTATGTTTTAGCATCCTTGCATGTGTGTGAGTGTTGCCATGATAGCATGATTACCATGAGGCTAGTTGCTTACGTGATATTACTGCTTGAATGCCTATGGATGGTGGTCGAATTGCTTAAATTGGGATAACACATTAAAACTGTGAATTTTAAAGCCCACTAGATAGTGGTAAAACCATCTTTTCTAAAAGCCCACTTGAGGGTGGCAAAACCTACATTGTAGCCTACTTGCGAGTAGCAAACCATTTTCAAAACAAACATGAAATGTTTTGTTCCAATTTAGGCGATTTGGTCTATACTTGTTTGCTGTGCGCATAACATAGTAATTCTAAGCTAATAACCAAAATAAGAGCACATAAATGTTTTCAAAACAGAATATCACGGTTAGTAGAGGCCGGTCTTCGGACCGGGCGAGAGGGGGTGCTCATAGCGTACCCAAGTTCCCGAGCCGAGGCAACTTTGGTGATGACGGACACGTGGCCTTTGGCATCGAGTCAGGGTTTCCTAAATTCCCCCTTAATAAAATATTTAGGTGGCGACTCTGTATCTAGCAAAGCAGTCCATGTTTGACACTTCTTTCAAAATCTGTTTTCTCAAAACGATTTGCCAGATTTGGACTCTTTGGTTCAGATTTAGAACCGTAACAAAATCGAGTCCGAACTGTAGTGGCGGCGGCCCCTCGCGGGACGCACCCTCCCGACAGCGTTCGGGGACGTCTACAGTTTCTGGCGACTCTGCTGGGGATTTTAGAGAGCTTGACTCGAACTCGTGATATCCTGTTTTGATTACACTTATGTGTTTCTTTGCATTGCATGTGCATTGGTGCGCCTAGGACACCGTGTTTGCCATCTGCCATTCCTGAACGGTTTGCCGGAGGCTTGTCTTGTCAAGGCATGACCATAAGGCTGACCGGTTATTGGCTCTGACAGTATGGGAACACAAACCCCGGTTTTACCGAGGCACCCCTTTCGACCATTCGACCTAGTGCATATTCGGATCCATAGTGACCATTCCAAGATAGGACAGGTTGCTTACCCGATTATAGGTTGTTTGAAGCCGCTGCGTGCGTAGTGAAACCCTAGCTCCTGACAAAATAGGACAGGGAAACCCTACCCCAACATAGGGGTGTCTTGGCTCTCATTTGTTTGCTATGTGCTTTTAGAGTGTATCTCTACAGGGAATGCGCATAACAGTTTACAAGTCTGAGTATCAGGCTTGCGGGCATCAGCATCAGTATTTGGGGAATCAGTTTTACCCGAGGGTATCAATTTTGGGACAGATATTTGGGGAACAGTTATCAATATTAAGTACAGTCGTTCTGCTATCCGTTCCAGTGAAATTGAGCTGAGATGCTGCCTGTTTTCTCTTTTGCAAGGTAGTCCTGGAACCATAGCTTCAGAAGGCTCCAATATCCCCCGAGGTTCATTGGACTTGTACTGATAGACTTTGTCAGGTCATAGACTCAATTCAAGGGTAATCTGGGCCAGAGAAGGCTAGTCAGGCACAGACCACCAGTACAACAGCTACCAGATCAGTGATCTTTGAGCAGTTGGGCTGAGATTTCCGAGCCTATTGCCGACACAGATATACCGGTTGCTCAGTTAGATTAGAACAGTATGTCGAGTCTGGAAGAGATGGTGCGCCAACTCCAGGATAGTATGAAAGCCATGCAGCAAGACACTGTCCGTCAAGCAGAATTCGCCAAGCAACAGGCTGTGGTCATAGCCCAACAGGCAGAGACAATTGCCAGATTAGAGCAGCAAACTGGAGTATCTACTTCACACCAGGCTCCTCTCCCACCAAGAGTTCCCATACTCGGGGAGGCAACCCACGTCCAGGATGATATGGATATTCCAATTGGGCCAGCTCCGCCCCCGGTTCTACCCCAGCTATCCAAGACGCCCATCAACCTAAAGGACTCCCCTTTTGAGTTAGAGACGGATCCAACGGCGCTAAAGATGAGCAAGCTTGAAAGGTTGTTCAAGAAGGCTCAAGGCATGAAATCCGTCCCGGACATCGAGGATGGGTATACCGATGCAGCTGTAACGCTGCCAGACAGATTCAAGATGCCAAATATCGACCGCTTCGATGGGTCCGGGGATCCTATGGTGCACTTGCGGCTGTTTTCAGACATTCTAAGGCCGATGGGCCTCACCAGATTACAGAAGCTATCATTGTTTGGCCGGACCGTGTCTAGGATAGCCACAACCTGGTATGCGAAATTGGAGAACCCTGTGAAACAGAATTGGGAAGAGATGGCTGGGGCCTTCAGTGATCAATACTCCTACAACACACAGATTGAGGTCACAACTCGTGATCTTGAAGTCACCCGCCAAGAGCCAAAGGAGGGTTTTTCAGATTTTGTGGCGAGGTGGAGAGCAAAGGCCTCGATGATGGTTACAAGGCCTTCCGACAAAGACCAGATAAGGGTGGTTGTGCGCAACCTCCAACCCAAACTAATGCAGAAAATGATCGTGCTCCCCTTCCCTACCTTTTCGGATCTGCATGAGATGGGGGTACAAATCGAGGATGCTATGAAGCAGGGCCTTATTGATCAGGAGAAGGAGCAGCCCAGGAGGGCGTTTACCCGTAGTTCGAATGCGACCACCAGCAGTGATGCAGCTGCTAGGACTTCTGAAGTGGGCATGGTCGCCACCACCACACTGAGAGAAGCCACCCCCTTTGTTGGTGCATCCACTTCAAACCCCCGAACTTCAGACTATCTACCCCGAGGCAAGAGGGTTTTCACCCCACTTTTTATGCCTTTGTCTAAAACCCTAGGGGTCCTACTCAGGAAAGGACATCTGAAACCGTTGGAACAACGGCCTCTACCCGATCCTCTCCCTCCAAAGTATGACCTGACTAAGTACTGTGCTTTTCATCAACAGACCGGTCATGACACCGACAGTTGTGTCCGTCTCCGTCACGAGATACAAAATTTGATTGACAACAGGGTCATCCCCGCACCAGGTCCTGCAAAGTCTATCTACACTTGACCAGTGAACTTGTGGGGGATAATGTGATCGAGGGATGAACCACCTGTGGGCGGCGCTCAGTTTACTCCAGATGTGGCGTATGGCACGCACTGTTTTGAGCATTTGTGAATACTGGGTTTTGTACGTTCTGGCTTGGGTATTGAGTCAGTTTTATTGTTTTGAGTCTGTCTCTTTGTTTTGAGTCAGTCTTTTCATATCGAGTCAGTCCTGTTGAGTCTGTCTCGTTGTATTGAGTCAGTCGGGCCTATCTTGTTGTATCGAGTCAATCCTGTTTTGTTAAGAGTCGGGTGATTCCGGGGGTGTTACCTCGGACATCACTATCTTGTTTTGCGTTTGTCTTTTTGCTTTCTTTTGAGTCTGTTTCTGCCTTGGAGCCAGTTATGCCAACAGATTTGAATGAAACAGCAGCGATTTTCATACTCTTGTGTTTGCTTCTGCCGTGTGCCAGTTGTGCCAGAAGTTTGAATGAAATGACAATGCTCTTTGCCTGCCTTTTCTGTGCCTTTGAAGTCATTGTAATGACCTAAGCTTTTCAAAACTTTTTTTCGAAACATTGTGATAAAAATGAAGAGGAAGGAATTCCTCGGGTTTTGCAAAATTTGATCAATTAAGAGAAAGAGAGGCATGCTAAGCCCTTAATGATCGAGATCATGCTTGTTAGTGTGAGTACTGAGAAGGATCCTAACTTGATCCAGATTGGTCCCACACTGTCTTCAGCGCGAGAGATTTGTTGCTTTCTTAAAAACTTTCAAAAACAAAATGTTTTGAGCAGTCCTGCGAAGACCTGTGTGGAATCGCTCTTGAGATTGTGCAGCTTAGGATCACTCTCAGCCTCGAGATTCGACCCCTCACTTTCAAACCTTGAACCTGAGTTCAGAACGTTCAACGGTCAACCACAACGTGAGGTCTGTATGGCCATTTTGAAGCAGCCCTCGAACAAAAGGCACCAAAGTCAGATCAAGAAGATCAAATCAAAGGAAGCTTGTAAAGCTAGATCAGAAGCCCCCCCTCAAACTAGGGCCAAAAATGTCAGATATGCTCGAAGAGCCGAAGATGGATCCTTCAGTAAATCAATACAACAGCCACTCTCCTGGATACGGATGGTTTCAAAACCCTAAAACCATTTGGCATGGACTTGTTACACTTTTACCCTTTGAGAGGCTCGCTGGGCCGAAAACCCGGAAGGGCGACCCAGGCAAAAGTTAGAGCAAGAGAAAAATACAAAAAAAAAAAAGGCAAAAAATGCAAAAGAAAAGAAAAAAAAGAAAGAAAAAATGCAAAAAAAAAAAGAAGAGAAAAAAGAAATGAAAAAAACTGAAAAGAAAAGAAGAACAAAGCTCGCAAGGTCGAAAATCCGCAATGGGCGCCTTGGCAAAAGTTAGAGCCTAAAAAGGAGAGGATAATACCCGAGTGTACCTTACCCCGAACTACGTAAGGCTTGATTCCCATCTTTGGGATACGTAGGCAACTTCATTCTGAAGTCCAGCCGTAAAATACTCCAAATTCAACTGTGTCCATGTGATGGTTCTAATCGTCTTTGTCTTTTCTGTATCTGGGAGTTCGGTTGCAATCATCACTCTGAGGACTGATTACAATACACTAAGGTGCCATTCAGACAAGGGGCAACTTTTCGTTGCCATTCAATGCACCGCGGTGTCATTCAAACAAGGGGCAACTTTCCGTTGCCATTCAATGCGCTGCGGTGCCGTTCAAACAAGGGGCAACTTTCCGTTGCCATGCAGCTTCCCTCCAACAAGGGGTAATTTTCGTCCAGATCCGAGGTTGTACGTCTCAAGAGTAAGTTCCGCGCTTGTTAAGCATCGGCCGTTTGCAAAAATAGTTTTTGAGAATTTTTACTGAGTTTGACTAATTTTCTCGAAAATTGTTCTATCTTTTCAAAAAACTGGACCATTTCTTGGACCCAAAAGAAGGAAAATTTTCAGTGCTCATAGCCTGACTTGCATGATTTCAAATCAAAAATCGAACAAGTGTGTTAATCTAACTCTCATGTTGGTCAAAATTGTTTTCGTAGAAAACCAAAAAAAATGGTCAAAATGATGAACTAGGGGCACAGTTGAGTCAGGTGTTCTGTCTTTCCCTCGTCATCAACTACTCGCTAAGAAGGGCACCCTACCTGCCAAGAAGGGCACAACTGAAGTCAACAGCAAAAGGGCCGAAAAGCTCTCTCATCCTCCAAGCAACGAGGTATCGAGCCAAGTGCGAAGCACGAGTTGGAATGGATCATGATATTCCACTTCCTCATCTGGACAAATCTGATCACGTCCAAACTCCCCAACAGAGCATCGTCAACCGATGTTAGCTGCAAATTTGCTACATGCCCAGTTGTAGCGTAGCCCCTCTATGGGAGAAGCTCATTGTGGTGAACAAGATTGAGAATCTGGTAGAATACCAGCGGCAAGAGCCCACAATTTCCAGTTTATCCATCAACCACCCAGGGGAGGGATTGAAAAATGAGAGATTGAAGAATAGAGAGATGTGCGATGAGAGAAAAAGTAAGAAAAGGGCTTTTCAGAAAAATAGAGCTTGAGGGCCGAGTGATGTGAGGATCACAAATGAGAGAGGGTGGGAAACAATACCCGATGAAACAGGCTTCCTGTGCACGTCTGTGTGTCGTGTCTTTTGTTTTGTCTCGATTCTTGTCTTGAGTCGTTCCGAGCATGTCTCGATGCGTTTAGGTTGTTTACCTTTTATTTTTCGTTGTTGAGTCTTTTTCACTGTGTTTAGTCGTAGGCTCAATACTCGGTTAAGAACTCTTTTCTTAATTCCAAAAATAAAATTGTTTTGTGCTTAAAGTGCTGTGCCATTCTTCACGTTTGTGCAAAACAAGATTCGTTCTTTCATAAAATCGCAGGGTTCAACCCAGGTCATGTGAGAACAGTAAAACCAGGACCTATATGAAGCTACATGGGTTCTGGACTGTAAAGCAAAAGAAAAGAGGGAAAATCAAAGCATCTGAGTGTGTTTCACCTTCAGCAAATTCCGCGATTGTACTCCGGATGTACCTCTTCAGGCCTTGTCAGTACTCCGAAGTATGGGTGTGCCCCTACCTCAAGCTCAAGATCAGGTCTGCTTCAAGCCAGAATGGCAATCAAAGTGCTCCCTCAGAAAACCAGTCCTTGCCAGGAAAGAAAGGTAGTAACTGCGTTTTGGAAGTATAAGCAAGAGTAACCCACTTTCAGCCCAAAATTGTTTCTGCGGAATTTTCAATTCATGTCTTCGATGCGTAGCCCATCGTCAGTCGGCATGCACGAGGTGTATCCTTTTGAAATATATATTGTGACGCTTCTGAGAGGTAAATCGGAGGTTATGTTTGAATTGGTCTTGTTAAGGCTTGTATCCCTTTATTCGGCATTTTGTTCCAAATATGCGTTGTCACGCCCGTTCCACTTGCATTGTGATGCACGTTCCAATTGCATTGTTATGCACCCACTTCACTAGCATTGTTATGCACCTTTTCACTTGCAATTATCATTCTTTCTCCTCGCCTGTGCGATGAGTTAAACCTTCTCTGGTTAAGAGCATTCGGAATACGTTCCAATACTCACACCATTCCGAAACACCGGGATACGTCCCTATGCTTCTCATTCTCTCCGAAACACCGGGATACGTCCTTATGTTTCTTCTCCTTCCGAAACACCGGGATACGTCCCTATGTTTCTTTCACCTTTTCCGAAGCACCGGGATACGTCCCTATGTTTCTTCTTCCATTCCGAAACACCGGGATACGTCCCTACGTTTCTCTCTTTTCGAAACACTGGGATACGTCCCTACGTTTCTCTCTCTTTCCGAAACACCGGGATACGTCCCTATGTTTCTCCTTCCATTTCGAAACAACGGGATACATCCCTGTGTTTCTCTCACCATTCCGAAACACCGGGATACGTCCCTACGTTTCACTCCTCCTTTTCCGAGACACTGGGATACGTCCTTATGTTTCTCTCCCTTTTTCGAGACACTAGGATACGTCCCTATGTTTCTCTCACAATTCCGAAACACCGGGAAACGTCCCTACGTTTCACTCCTCATTTTCCGAGACACTGGGATACGTCCTTATGTTTCTCTCCCTTTTCCGAGACACTGGGATACGTCCTTATGTTTCTCTCCCTTTTCCGAAACACCGGGATACGTCCCTACGTTTCTTTCTCCTTTTCTGAAACACCGGGATACGTCCCTATGTTTCTTCTCCTTTGTCGAAACCTTTGGGATACGTCCCTAATCCTTGGGATACGTCCCTAACCTTTGGGATACGTCCCTAATCCTTGGGATACGTCCCTAACCTTTGGGATACGTCCCTAATCTTTGGGATACGTCCCTAATCTTTGGGATACGTCCCTAACCTTTGGGATACGTCCCTAATCTTTGGGATACGTCCCTAATCCTTGGGATACGTCCCTATGTCTCTCCCTCTTCGGTTAAAAGCGTTCGGAATACGTTCCAAAGCTCACACCATTCCGAAACACCGGGATATGTCCCTATGTTTCTCCCTGTCCCATTTCCCCACACGATTTCAGTGTGTTTGGAATTCATTTTAGGTTGCATTGTCATGCACACCTCTTCACTTGCGTTGTCACGCGCATTCCACTCGCATTGTTTTATCAAATCGGCTTCGCAAAAGCGTATAAGTCCAATTACAAACCGGCTTTGTGTAGCATATAAGTCCAATGTTCAAACTGGCTTCGCATGGCGTATAAGTCCAATTATCAAAGTCTTCCTGCATATCATTTGCATCCTGCCCCTGAACTACGCTGGTTTGATTCCTTGCAAAAGGATACGTAGGCAGCCTGTGGGCACAACCATTTATTTATTTGTATTTTGTTTGTTTGTCCAAGTCTTTGGCCTCATCAAAAATGGGTCGTCTCGGGGCTTTGACATTCACTCATGTCATTTCATGACTCATGAGTTCTGTCAAAGAGGGGCAACTGTAGACACCCCATTTTTGACCGCCCTTAAAACTTGGGCGTTACTGATGGTTTACTTGGTGGAGACAGGTGTGCAGGGGAAATGTTCAGTTTCTTCGGCAAGGAGAGAGGCAAATCCTTCAAAACACTTTGTTTAGGGGTTTGGAGTTGAAGAAGAGAGGAAAGGAGAGGAGAAAACTAGTCTGGGAGAAGTTCGGCATATATCCGGGTAGAAGCGAGTCGAGCAGCCCTCGCTGAATCAGGCTTATCTGTCTGTTCACTTGGAGTTTAGCTATGAGGTCACCACCGTTGGAAAGCTTACTTTTGGGGCTTCATTTTGCACTCAAGAATCTCCTAGACCCAAGTCCGGGTGGGGGAGATATGATTGGTTGAAGTTGGGTATCATCCCGGTTGGATCGAATCTGCGCGACTTCACCAAAATGGGCATAGCGTTTTCCACAGGAGGAATTTTAATGCAAGGTTTGCACCATTGGAAAGCCAACTTCCGGGGCTTCAATTTGGACACCCACCGGCCATTTTTTAACCTTGGAAGCACCTATCGGTAATCTATTTATCCGGCCGGCAATTTATTGTGCCGACCGGCAATTTATTATGCTGGCCGGCCATTTTTGCTGGCCGACGACCTTCCGGAGTATTCTACAGAATGAGTGGATGCCAGTTGTGGCAGCTGGAATGCACAGACCCTGCTCCCCATGCACGTGTGTGGCTGTTTTGCACCCTTTGCACACCCTTTGACCCCTTTTCTTGCACCCTTTGCCCAAGGCTTCTTGAGGAAGCCTTGACCCCTTGTCTTGGCTTCCCCAAGAAGCTTACCAGCTGTCCTAGCTTCTCCAATAAGCCTTGACCTCCCCTTAGACCCCTTTGACCCTTTTGTAGCTTGTCTTAGAAGCTTAGTCTTGCCTATATAAGGGGCCTCTCCTCCTCCATTGTTTTGGTTGGATGTTTGGAACAAAAAAACCAGAGATATATAGATATATCTGATATATACATACATATATCCCTTCATCTCTCACTATATCTCTCCCATTCAACCATAAAACACCCTTGTTCTTGGCCCATTTCTTCATCAACTCATAGCACAAAGCATCCTTACTCCATTGCAGCAACTTGAGGCTGTTCTTCAGAGCTTAGGAGCACCTAAACTTGGTCCAAGAGGTGCTGGTTTGCTGGTCTTCAAGGGTGAGTCCTCCTCTTCCCTTTTCTAGTCTTTTCTTGCTTCATATCTAAGCCATAGTTGCTTGCATTTTTGGGCTCCGACCCAAACTGTAACTCATCATATTTTGAGGTCCTCTTCATGTTTGATTGAGGACCTCTTGCTATTTGAGGACAGTAGCTAGCACTTCCTTCATTAGCCCTCTTTATGCCATAATTTTGGCCTACGTGTGATCTGTTTTGGAGCATGATGTAAACTGTGAAGTTTCTTCTTTTGAGCCCTTCTTCAACATTAAAGAAGGGCTCAACACTGTTTGGATACTCCATGTGCTACTTGCTTTGAAATCCATGTGTTAGCCCCATTTTTGCATGCTAATTTAGCCCTATGTTTACCTGCTGTTTGGCCATGCTTTGAACTATAAAAATACTTGTCTTGGGCGTGCCATACTTCTGTCTTCATGCTTCATGTCCATATTGTGCATGCTTTGTATAGCTGTAAGCCATTTCATGTAACTAGTTGTGCATTTCGGGAGTGATTCCATGCATCGGGTGTCATTTCGCCTTGTTTCGGAGCTGTTTTCCCCCTCATTTAGCTATTGAAATTTGCATTGTCTACATATCATATTCCATGTTTTTCCATGTCTTGTTAGAGTGGCATTCCATGCCTTAGGGCTGGTCCTCGGTTTGTGTGCACGTGTGCATGCATTTCGAGGCGTCTCATTTTCATCTTATGGCCTCCTATGTGAGTGTGGCTGAGGTCCACTTGTATTGGTGTAAGCCCATCTTGCATTGTGTATGCCATGTTTCAAAGCGTTGCGCATGTTATGTTGTTAGCATTGTGTATGCCATGTAGTTGCATAGCATGCTTGTATTCTTGTTTGCATACCTAGGTTGCATTGCATTGGCATGCATGCCTTGCCTCTTGATCATGTGATAGAGGTTGGGCTTTATGTGTTTGTTTGGTTTGCATGACATTTGAAATCAAAGTGCATACTTGGTTTCTTGGACCATCACGCATCGAAATGCGCAATTGGTGGTCCGAGAATCAAGGAACATCCCCCTTTGAGTCAAAAGCATGATAAGGGATGTGTTGGTGCACACATTTGCTTGGAATTTCATGCCATACACTGTCTGTCCTTTGTTGCTGTCAAAACTGTCTTCTGCAGGAAGTTTCTGCCGACCGGCAACATTCAGTGCCGACCGGCCATTTATTCAGTGCCGATAGCTTTATCTCCAGCCGATGGATATTGTACACGGCCGGTGGCCATCCCTCCCAGTCGATGATGTTCTGCAATGCTCAGAGAAGGTTCTCTGGGACTTTGACAAGTTTTCAGAGAAGAAAAGGCAGTGAAAACAGAGGCAGTAGTGCTATGGCAGCGAGTTTCCGGGCGATATGGGTCAAGCATGCATCATTCGCGCATCCCGAGGCGGGGGCCGTGGCCACCTTCCCTTTGCATTTAATTTATTGATTAAATAGGAATTCTGTAAAAATTAATTAAGTAGTTAGTTATTTATTCGGACTGTAATATTTATTCGGTCCCTCCGAGTGAGGGCGTATTTGTAGTAAGTGTGGGTGCGTGTGTGTGTGTCTTCCAACCCCCACTTCTTTCTCCCTTTTATTTATCTGCCTATGATGGTAGGCTAGGGCATATTTAAATTAGCATAACAGTATCATAGCATGCGTGCATCCATACATTTGTCTTACATGCACCAGGCTCGGCGCATCATGCTAACAGCATTAGCATTTCAAATCTAACTTGAATACATGCTACCGGCGCATTTTCACATGTCATTCATAGACTAGCCGAGCCTACTCTAGTGACATTCCGTGTGCGTTGCATTAGGCATTTAAACATGGACTTGGATCATGCATTGATTGCTAACGAGTTCTTTGTTTTGGCACGGAGTACGATGTAAGTATTTATGCTTTAGCATCCTTGCATGCGTGTGAGTGTTGCCATGATAGCATGATTACCATGAGGCTAGTTGCTTACGTGATATTACTGCTTGAATGCCTGTGGATGGAGGTCGAATTGCTTAAATTGGGATAACACATTAAAACTGTGAATTTTAAAGCCCACTAGATAGTGGTAAAACCATCTTTTCTAAAAGCCCACTTGAGGGTGGCAAAACTTGCATTTTAGCCTACTTGCGAGTAGCAAACCATTTTCAAAACAAACATGAAATGTTTTGTTCCAATTTAGGCGATTTGGTCTATACTTGTTTGCTGTGCGCATAACATAGTAATTCTAAGCTAATAACCAGAATAAGAACACATAAACGTTTTGAAAACAGAATATCACGGTTAGTAGAGGCCGGTCTTCTGACCGGGCGAGAGGGGGTGCTCATAGCTGACCTTCCCCGATCGTACCCAAGTTCCCAAGCCGAGGCAACTTTGGTGATGATGGACACGTGGCCTTTGGCACCGAGTCAGGGTTTCCTAAATTCCCCCTTAATAAAATATTTAGGTGGCGACTCTGTATCTGGCAAACCTGTCCATGTTTGGCACTTCTTTCAAAATCTGTTTTCTCAAAACGATTTGCCGGATTTGGACTCTTTGGTTCAGATTTAGAACCGTAACAAAATCGAGTCCGAACTGTAGTAGCGGAGGCCCCTCGCGGGACGCACCCTCCCGGCAGCGTTCGGGGACGTCTACGGTTATGAGCATTGAAAATTTTCCTTTTGGTCCAAAAATGGTCTAAGTTGTAAAAGGTAAAATTTGAACAAAAATCAACCTTTATCAAAACTTTCCAAAACCATTTTAAAAAAGGATCACCACTTGACATGCACAGAATTAGTCCTCAAGATGTACAACCCTGAATCCAAACAATCACAAATTGCCCCTTGACCGAATAGCACTGCTCTGTATTGTGACCAGCTCTTCTCTCAGAGTAAAGATCACAATCGAACCCTCAGGCAAAGAATGGACATAGATGACCTGATTAGTCACATGGACAGGACGGTCGAGTTGGAGGTGATTATGGCCGGACTTCAAGATGTTGTCTACGTATCCCAAAGATGGAAATCAAGCCTTATGTAGTATGGTTTAGGTTCACTCCAGTATTAACTCTCTTCTTTTGTGCTCTAACTTTTTTCAAGGCCGCCCTTTAAGGTTTTCAACCTTGTGAGCTCAATTTTTCTTTATTTCGAATTTTTGTGCTCTAACTTTTGCCTAGGTCGCCTTTCCGGGTTTTCAGCCTAGCGAGCCTCTTAGGGATAGTATTTCTTCAACTTGTCCATGTTGACCGGTTCGGAAAAATCTAGGCAATCTAAGTCCATGAGAATAACAGCTTTACCCAACTAGATAGTTTTGATGATGTAAGGACCAGTCCAATTGGGTTTGAACTTGCCCCTAGGGTCATGAATGGGAGCTCAGTTGTCTTTTAGCACCATATCTTCCTCTTTGAGATTCTGGGATTTAACCTTCATGTTAAAAGCCCTAGCAATCCTACGTTGATAGCCCTGAACATGGTATAATGCTTTTAGCTTTCTCTCATCGAACAACATCAACTCCTCAAACTTGCCCTGTTGCCAGTCCGCCTTTGTTATATGACACTTAGCCATAACTCGCAGCGATGGGAATTCTATTTCAATTGGAAAAATAGCTTCCATCCTATAGATGAGAGAATAAGGAGTTGCCCCTGTAGACATCCGAATTGAAGTTCTATAGCCCCAGAGTGCGAATGACAATTTATCTGGCTAGTCCCTGTAGGTCTCAACTATCTTCTGTAGAATATTCTTGATGTTCTTGTTGACGGTCTCAACAGCTCCATTTGTTTGCGGTCGGTATGTAAATGACTTATGAAAAGCCACATTGTATTTCTTTAACAAGTCTATTACCTCTTTCTTGAAGTGGGAGCCATTATCTGATATGATCTTGTTCGAGACTTTGTGTCGGCAAATGATGTTGTTTCGGATGAACTTAGCCACATGCACTGCTTTCAACACTCCATAGGACTGAGCTTCCACCCACTTCATGAAATAATCAACTGCCACCATAATGTATTCATACCCATTCGACCCTTTTGGTGTGACTGCGCCGAGGACGTCAATTCCCAGACCGAGAAAGGCTATGGTGAAGCCATGTTGTATAGCTTTGACGGTGTGATTTTCATGTGATTAGAATGAATTTGGCATTTGTAGCATTGCCAAACAAAACAAATACAATCCTCCTCGATAGTGGACCAGTAGTAACCTTGCCTGAGAATCTTTTCAGGCTAACATTACTTCGTTCATGTGTGTTCTGCACTTTCCTCCATAGATGGCCTTCATCAGACACTTCGATTCCTCTTCTTCGACATAGAACTTGTGCATTCCAAGATGACCTCGTTTGTACAGTTTACCTCCGCAGATGATAAATTGAACGGCTATTCACCGTATTTCCCTTTTGTCCGTGGCATTTGCCCCTGGTGGATAAACCTCCTTTTCCAGGAAGTCCCAGCTATCATAGTACCAAGGGTTTTTGTCTTGCACTTCATCTATTGCGGCGATAGTTTCATAGGCCAGCGTGTATCTCTGCTCATTGATGATCGGACATATCCAGACTCCAAGTAGAATGTCTACCATAGAAGATAGAGTTGATAAGGCATCAACGAACTTGTTGTTCTCTCTCAGTAGATGCGTGAAAGTTAGCTTTTCAAACCTAGGAATCAAAATGTCCAGGGTCTGGTGATAAATCTTCATCTTTTCTTCTTTGACTTTCCAGTCTCCATTTTCTTAAGAAACAACTATGTTCGAGTCCCCGATAACATCCAACCTTTTTGCCCCTAGTTCCAGTGTGGCTTCTAAACCAGTGATACATGCTTCGTATTCTGCTTCGATATTGGACAACTTGAACCAGAGTTTGAAGGCTAGAGGTATATGGGAGTCATCGGGTGCTATTAGCAACACACCTATCCCATAACTATATTGATTGGGTGCTCCATCGAAGTACATTGTCCAAGTCTGGTCCTCTACTTGCAGAATGGCTTCATCTAGGAACAAGTATTCTACCACTTCATCCCCTTTTACTGGGTGATCTGCCATGAACTCCGTTACTGCTCTCCCCTTGACCGATTTGCGAGTAACATGCTTAAGATCAAATTCAGAGAGGAGAAGCAACCAACAGGCTAGCCTACTCGTAAGTGCTGGTTTCTCAGAAAGATATTTGATGGGATCAAATCTTGAAACCAGAATTACGGAGTGAGCTAACAAGTAATGCCTCAACTTCCTAGTAGCCCATACCAAGGCTAGGCAATCTTTCTCCAACGGAGTGTAGCGGGTTTCATAATCCAGCATTTTCTTGCTCAAGTAATAGATGGCTTTCTCCACCCTATCCTCAGATTCTTGAGCAATCATACATCCCATTGTGGTGTCTGTTACTGACAGATACAGAATCAAAGGCTTCCCCGGCTCTGGCAGCGACAACACGGGCGGATTTTGAAGGTACTGCTTAATCTGCTCAAAAGCAAATTGACATCGATCATCCCATCGGAATTTCTTTCCTTTCTTTAGGAGACCAAATAGTGGTTTACAAGTCAAGGTTAATTTGGAAATAGACCGTCTTATGAATTGCACTTTACCTAGAAAGCCTCGCACCGCCAGTCCTTGGTGGTGGCATTTCTAGGATGGCCTTGATTTTGGAAGGATCTACCTCGATACCCCTCTGTGTGATCAAAAAGCCTAGCATTTTCTCTGTTGTTATGTTGAAAGTACATTTCTGTGGATTCAACCTCAGTCTGTATTGTTTGATCCGTTGAAAGAATTTCTTCCAGGTTGTGTAGTGGCCTTCTCTTTCTTTGGACTTGACAACCATGTCGTTCACATACACCTCGACCTCTTTATGGATCATGTCATGTAAAATAGTGCTTGCGGCCCTTTGATAGGTAGCCCCGGCATTCTTCAGCCCAAACGGCATAACCCGATAGCAGTTGGTAACCCACGCCGTAGTAAATACAGTTTTCTCCCTATCCTCGGGCACCATCAGAATCTGGTTATACTCGAAAAATCCATCCATGAAGGAGAGCAATGCATGGCCTGCAGTAAAGTCCACTAATTCATCGATGTGCGGTAGAGGAAAGTCGTCCTTCGGACTGGCTCTGTTCAAATCTCTGAAGTCCATACACACCCGAATTCTACCATCGTTTTTCGACACTAGGATGATATTGGCCAACCAAGCCAGATATTCAGATACTAACAAGAAACCTGTCTCGATCTGCTTGGTGACCTCTTCTTTGATTTTCAACGCCCAATCCGGACGAATTCTTTGCAACTTTTGTTTGACGGGTCGAGCCTCAGGGTGAAGAGGGATCCGATTTTGAACAATTATAGGATCGATTCCAGACATGTCTTCATAGGACCACGCGAAAACACTTTTGAAATCTTTTAATAAAGCGACTAAGCACTCGCGCTTCTTCGAAGACAACGTGGACCCGATCTGGACTAGACGCGGATCCTTCTCAGTACCCACATTAATAGCAATGATTTCATCGGCACAGGGTTTTGCAAACCTCTCATCTTCTCAATTAATCAAGTTTTTCAAAGCCAGAGGAATTCCTTCCTCTTCATTTTCTTTAAAATTCTGAAAATCTTGGTCAATGCAATAAACAAACGATACAGAGAAATACTCAGAATCAGTACTGTTCTCATTCATAAGGTCAAGCTCATCCAACTTTTCGGTTACAATCGACTCAAAAGCAAAGGAAAAAGAGGACCTGGACAAGGCCTTGGCATATGGGTTATCACCCCGAGGAATACCAGACTCAGACTCAGACTCAGAAGAACCTAAATCTGATTCCAACTCCACAGACTCTGTGGAATCAGATTCTGGCTCATCACCTAACTCAGAACTGGACAGGTAGCCCTCCTCCAGTTGCCAAACAAGAGATGGTGCTTCAGATGCATCCAAAATGCAACTGGACGGGTTCACACCCGGTTGGTCCCCGATCATGGAGATGGTAAGGTTATCCCCCAAGCTCTCTGAGTCGGCCAAAGGATCTGAAATGAGACACGCCAGTGCTACCCATACTCCAAGCTCGTTGTTGTCCGAGTTACTATCCATGCTCTGTCCAGCTTCAGTACTGGGTTCAGTCGCTTCCTCGGCATCACTGTCTTGCAGCTGCAATTCAAAGAAGATTTCGAAGCCAAGAACACGTTACTTCAAAGAATTTATCCAGGGCTCGGGAAAACCGCAAAACGGGAAGTCTTCACCCTTCTGAACAAAGTGGCCATTCAACGTTCCCCGGATCGACCTGTGAACGAGCTTATAATGTTTCCTAGCCTGCTTGGCTTTAGCTCTGCCTACCATCTCTTTTCTTTTCGTGACCCAATCCTCTTTGGTGGGCATATATCCCAGACCAAAGGCATGTGGATTATGCGGCACATCGGCCAATGCTGTGATGCCTTTTTAGCCACTTCTTCCAAGCCCCATTCCTGGCACATGTTGCAGCTTGTTCATGACATAAATTGATTGGGTACTGACATACATGCCCTCATCTGCTGCTGAGATGATCTGTACTACTTGGGCCTCAGCTAGAGTAAACCCTAAGAGGAAAACATCCTCCTCGCCATGGACGATCTCCAATACTGGTGTAGTTTCCTCTGGCGGGGGATGGATGGATGAATTCCCAAAAACAATAGCCACTCCTTTCCTATGAGGGTATTTCAGCATTTGGTGGAGGGTGGAGGAGACAGCTTTCACCTGATGCAACCAGGGCCTCCCTAGTAGTATATTAAAGGTGGCCGACACATCTAGAACATGGAACTCGACATCTTGCTGAGTCGGACCTACTTGGACTCTCATCTGCACCGTACCCATGACCTCTCTGCTTGTATTATCAAATGCCCGAATCACCTGGGCTGTAGGCACAAAATTCGCCAGTCTAAGGCCGATGGAATAAGCTGTATGGGAAGGACAGACATTGATAATCGAACCAATGTCTAGCAATACCACCGGTACCCACTTCTCATTGCACTCCACTGATATGTACGGAGGTTTGTTACATGCTGAGCCTTCCAGCGGCATTTCTTTATCAAAAAAGGTTGGGGTTGGCGCGGCGCCACTTGGGAAGACCAATTCGATAAGCTGTTTAGGGGTAGTATCAATGAACAGCTTAGGTTTGTCCATTGCTGATAGCACAGCCTGTCGATGCACCCGGGAGGCCATGAGTAGACCCCAAACTGAAATGTCAGCTTGGATTTTCTTCAGTTGCTTTAACACTGCCTCTTTCTCCAACTGCTTCTCTTTCTGTTTTTCAACCTCTCTATCTTTCCCAGAAGCCTCAGCTTGGTCTAAATGCGGTGGCTTGAAATACCACCCACTTCTTGTCATGTGGTCTATTTCTTTAGCGTACCACGTGTTGTCTGGAAGGCATCCACCCTAGTCTTCATCAATGTGGGCCAGATGTAGATTGTCATCCTTTCTCCATACCCCTCCAACAATCAACAAACAATTGTCCAGCTCCGTTCTGATCATTCTCACTTCAGAAGTATCCCCCATAGGGTGTTAGGTTATCCCAGCTTTCTGGTTGTCTTCAACCTTCTCTTGTTCAAACTGCTTCAACACAGCTTCATGTTCTGTGTCCATAGTACTTACATTGCCTAGTTCTTGAGTTGAATCATTCACGCCGGTGTTCTCCGACAGTTTCCCCTTTTCATCAACCATTCCGGCAATTGCAATAATTCCTGCTCCCTTTTCCTCTGGTTTTGTTTCAGTTCCTTCCTCCTTGTTAGGTTCATCACTCAACCACCCAGAGTTATCCATTAACCCAGTCAAATCGAACCAGTCAATCTGCATATCCCCTTGATCTTGTTCGTTAAAGAACTAGAGGTTGTCTAAGTCCTCCTCTAGCTTCGCCAGTTCATCCAATCCTTGGCTTAGGCCATCCTCCCTAACCATATTGACTTCCACTACAGTCAGCAATACCACTTCCGGCTTGGCTTGATCAACTGGCATAATGTAGCAACACAGATTGTACACCCCCTCAGACAAGTCCTCAGAGCACTCGAGCAACGGACTCTTACTCTCCTCTAAAGCCAGCCTTCCTTCTTCTGCCACTGTCACCGCAATAGGTTCAGGATGAAGTGTGGACGTGTCCATTATGCACAAATTTGTGCTTTCAGGAATGAATACCGTCGGTCTGGGTAGGTGGGAAGGGGTAATATATACGCTGGGGTCGTAGGGGAGGGCCAGTGTATGGATTAGGTTTAGGTTGTGAGGTGGGGGAACTTGATTGTGGGCCAGGAGAGGGTTGGTAGTTGCATTTGGCTTTTGGGGTGGTGCGATCACCTTGTTGTCGATATGGTCTTGAATCTCATGACATAGCCTGAAGCATTGGTCGTTGTCATCACCGTGCTGCTAGTGAAACGTAAAATACTTGGCTCGATTGTGTTTGCGTGGAAGAGGATCAGGTAGTGGGCGAGGCTCTAACGGCTTAAGGTGCCCCTTTTTGATCAACACCCTCATGGCTTGGGATAAAGGCATGTAGAGTGGCGTAAAGGTCCTCTGGGATCGGTCCTGGTTGTTTGAAGTTTGTGGAGTTGTGCTGGCAAAGGGATTGGTGGCCTTGGTTGTGGTGGTGACAACACTCACATCCGACGGCCGCGCAATTGTGCTACCACTAGTGGTTATGTTGGAACTTTGTACAAAAGGCCTCTTGGCCTACTCTTTCTTTTCAGTTATCAATCTTTGTTTCATAGCGTCTTCAATCTGAACCCCCATCTCATGGAGTTCGGTGAATGTGAACAGAGGTAGGATGATCATTTTCTGTAGCAATTTCCCGTAGAGATTGCGGACTAGCATCCTTATCTAGTTTTTCTCTTAAGGCCGTGTAGTCGTCATTGAAGCCTTAGCCGTCCACATTGTCACGAATTCTGAAAAGCCCTCCTTTGGCTCCTGGTGCATTGCCTCGAGATCATGGGTTGTGACCTCGATTTGGGTGTTGTAGGTGTACTGTGCAATAAAGGCCTCAGCCATTTCCTCCCAACTCTGCTTCACAGAATCCTCCAACTTCGCATACCATATGGCAGCTATACGAGACAGGGTCCGGCCAAAGTGTGAGAGCTTTTGCAATTTGGTCAAGCCCATTGGCCGCAGAATGTTTGAAAACAGCTGAAGATAAACCATGGGGTCCCTAGAGCCATCGAACCGATCGATGTATGGCATTTTGAACCGGTCTGGCAATGCCACTACAGAGTCAATACCCTCATCTTCTATGTCGGGATAAAGTTCACACACTGCGCTCTCTTGAAGAGTTTCTCGAGCTTGTTGACCTTAAGCACAGCCGGGTCAACCTCAAACTAAAATGGAGCCTCGGTTTGATACATAGGTGCTTTGGAGGCTTGTGGTGGGATCGGCTCTACTGGATTGCCCTAATTCTTAGCTTGGGCATTAGTAGTATGAAGTGTGGCTCCGGGTGCTGGGATACTCGTAGGAGGTACATGAGATGCAGAAGCTGTTGCCAGCTGTGGTTGTCGTTGTTGTAACCTATTTATGACCTCAGCCTGACGTGCTATGACCTCAGCTTGACGAGCAGTGTCTTGCTGCATGGCTTCAACTGTTTGCTTTAGGTGGTGAATCAAGTCCTCCATGCTAATTGAGGGATACTGTGCCATTATAATGTGTGAATGGACTAGTGAATTGTGTCTAACTCTTCTCTGTCTAGTAACTGTTGGGAGCGAAGCAAACACAGGCTGTCCCCTAACAAGATCTCCAGATATGTAAAGCCTCCTGACATGGGTCCAGAGCGCTTGGGGGATATCCGAACTGTCCGAAGCTATTGTGATAAACTATCTAGCAAAAAGAAGTAAAGCAAAAGGAAAGCAGTAATCAAAAACCGCACAGCACCTCAGCTCAGATATTAACAACACACAGATGTAATCAAAGCTATAGGACTGCACTCAACATTCAATTCTAACCCCAAAACTGATACCCAACTTGCAACTGATACGCACATTCCTGTACAGTTTAACTGTAAAGCACATACTAGTTAAGTGAGAACCAAAACACTCCTATGAGGGGGTAAGGTTACCCTATCCTAGTTTCATCAGGAACTCGGGTTCACAATTCAAACAAAGTGGTTTCACACAATCCTGTATTAGGGTAAGCATCATATCCTAGTTTGGAACAGTCTCTATGGCTTTCGATATACAACTAGGCCAAATGGCCAAAAAGGGTACCTCGGCAAGACTACCTAATATACCTCTCACACCTAACACCGAGAAGTGAAAGGAGGATCAAATGATACAACGGTAGTCCAGATCCAAGGGTTTCGGCAAGCTTTTCAGGAAAGCCTTTGGTGAACCGTCCAGGAATAGCAGATAGCAAACACAGTGACTTAAACGCACCAATGCAAATGCAATGCAAAGAAATATATAAGTGTAGATACAATTTCATATCAGGAAGTTCAAGTCAAGTTTTCTAAATTCCCCAGCAGAGTCGCCAGAAACTGTAGCTCGACTTTTTCGCGTCCCCCCTTTCGGAAGGTGAAATAAGCCCAACAGTTCAGACTCTCGCGGTTCTAAATCTAATCTCACAATTGCAACGTGAAATTGATAAACAGCAAAGAGTCCAAATCCGGCAAATCATTTGGAAAATTGATTTTGAATAAAAAATGCCAAAATTGGATTGCTTTGCCAGATATAGAGTCGCTACCTAAATATTTTGTTTTGGGAAAATTTAGGAAACACATGACTCGTGCCAAAGGCCACGTGTCTGTCATCACCAAGATTGTCTCATCTCGGAAACTTAGGTACGAGAAGGGAAGGTCATGAATTGATCACCCCCGCTCGCCCGATCAAATATCGGCCTATACAAATCATGATATGAATCTTATATACATTATATGCTCTTGTTTCGGTTTATTAGGCTAGCATTACTATGCGATGCGCACACACACAAGTATAGACTAACTTGCGAGAATTGGAACATCTCGAGTTCATGTTTGTTTTGGAAATCATTTCGAAATATATACCACTTGAAAAAGTTATGGCATATGAACATTGCTCAAATTATTCCAATTCAAGCAATAAGCCATCCACAAGCATACAAGCAGTTTATCATTTAAGCACTTAGCCTCATGGTAAGTATGCGAAACAAGGCAACAATCACACACATGCGATTATGCTAAAGCAAATAAAAGCTTACCTAGTACTCCAAGGCAAAAAGAAATAAAGTTTGAAAAATGCATGGTTCTAACTATGCAATTATGACTAATGCAACACATGCAATATGCAATTACTAGGCTTCGCTAATAAGCATGGTATATGAATCAATGAAATAGTATGCGATCTAAGCACGTATTCAAAGAAGTATTTAAACTAACAATGCAGTTAGAATGATGAACCGAGCCTCGGTGCATGCAATACAAATGGATGCAAACATGAGTTATGCTAATCAAAACATGATATCCCTAAACTAACCATTATAAGCTAGTAAATTAAAGGGAGAAAGACGTGGGGTTGGAAGACATGCGCATTATTGCAACTTTTTGATCCCTCATGTAGGAGGGTGCGAATCAATGTCCGAAAGTCCGAATTCAAATAACTATTACAAAACTGGGCAAATTAACTAGGCTAAGCTAATTAACTACTTTATTACAACAATTTAACTAGCTATAGTAATTAACAGTAAGCAATGGCTACAATTATACTAATTACACTAAGATTAAATTACAACTGTGATAATTATAACACTAATGAAACAATTAATCGCATTCGATAAAGGCATAATTGAAGGTGCATGCACAGTGCCTGAGAGCTACTCTTTCTGTCTAAGCTAACTTTGTTTCACCTTCGGCCACTGCCTCTGTTTTCTGCAAAACTGCACTGCTGGCCACACACCAAGGGCTAGCCGTGCATCAGTGATGGCCGCCTGGGTCTACAGATGACCGGTTGTGCCTCAATTTGGTGAACAACTCTGTTTTTGTGTTTTGAGGTGAACCAGTGCAGACAGAGTGTCCTCAAGCTCCGCTTGTCTCTTTCTTCCTTCTTTGTCATGGGAAAGCCTCGAGAAAAACTTGAAATTGATTCCAAAGCCATCAATGAGCAAGTTGACTGCTTGATGGTCTCGGATACAATTTTGGACAAAAATCAATAAAATGCAATGAATAAGACCACTCCTCCCTCTTGTCATAGAGTGAACTCAAAGAAGGAGGTTGTAATGCTTCAAGAATCATCAAAATGCCATGAATTAGCATGTGACGACTCTTGACTTGATAAACTTGGCATAACGTCCAACCATGTCTAAGCAATTCCAACCATTTTCTTTATGTGTGTTGAACCAAGTTTTAAGCCAATTTTATGAAGCCTTGCCATTCTTTAGTCCGTTTGGCCATAGTGATGTTAAAGTCCACTAAACAGGAAGTAATGTCAAATGAGAGGTTCTTCTAAAGCATGAGAGAGAGACCATACCGTTGGTAATGAATCTTCGAAAAGATTAAGCCATTAAGTAAGAGTCTCTCTTACATATCTTGAACAACCTCAATCGGTTGAAATCATTCTCAAGAATGAAAGAGATGAATGGTGGATTGATTGTTAAACTTAGACTTTTAAACATGGAAATAAATTGAAGAAAAGCATAGAACAATATATAACATGTTATGTAAGCAAACTTATGAGACAACAAATGAATTAACCAAAGCATGAACCAATCTAAAAGGCTTGGACAGCCCTAAAATAGCCCTTAATACATGAAAAAGAGAGGTTAAAATCCATGAAAAAAGGCCTAAAAAACTAAACAACAAAGAGATAAAACAAGGCTAGGGAACAAGAACAAGGAGGGGTGGCTAACCCCTCAACTTTTGAAACCTTAAAACATGATGTTTAGCCTTTCTAAAACTCTGAAAATCAATGTAGATATCAAAGAAAAAGAGTGGAAAACGAAGGGTTTGAGCTATAAGTAAAGTTGTAGAAAGAGCAAACTCTCTCTACCCTTTTGGTAGCCTTTCAAACCCAAACTTAAACACTTCAAATAGGATCAAAACAATACAAAACAATAAGAATTGTGTAGTAAATGAGAGAAATGAAGGCAAGAGAGAAGAAAACAAGCTTATACCTCTCAAGGGGTAAGCTTTTTGTTTGTGGCCCAAACTTAGTCTCAAACCACTCTCAAGCTTGAATTATGCTTCTCCAAGATCAACCAAGGCCCTAAGATGGTGAGCCAAGGTTGTGTATGGTGTATGGAGATGACATGTAATGCCCCAACTTTTTAATTACTTGGAAACATTACCAAAAGCCTATAATTTAGGTCCTTATATATATATATATATATATATCTATTACCTTTGAGTAATAGAAACGAAATAATATATGTTCTCTCTCTCAATGAATACAACAATAATAATAATAAATGTCAAGCTTTTATTGAGGAGCTACAAATAAATAATTACAAATATCAATGTACAATATTTATTTCTTTCACATCAACAATGAAATTATACATAAAAGACACATGGACTTCTTAACTCTCCAACCAATAAATCCGAATTCTCTTCCTGTAAAAAAAATGAAACAAGAAGGGATGAGCATAATTGCCCAGTAGGAATCTCATAGTTGTACAATAATAACTAATACACAAATAGAAATGATCATGCATGCAAGGTGCTACCATATAGTAAGGTGGAGTTTTGTAATTTCAAAATATCATACGTAGAGTACCTATATCTCAAAATGTATTTGAACATTTAAGGAAAACTTTCAGCTATAAAAATTATCCCTCATTGTCAGAAAACAATAAACCCTTTTTTAAAATAAATATGTTTAAGGAAAAATATCATTTTAAATTCATTAACCCAATTCCAAAGTATTCCTCATTTCATTTCTATTTACTTTTTTATTATTCACAATTATTATAACTCCATAACCTCAAGTTTAAATTCCCTTAGTACTCCAAAAATAATCCACATACACTCCATTATCACTTGTCTATCCATTATTGCTATAACTCCATAATATAGAAATCCAAATCTCCTTTATATTCAATAACAATTCTCCTGCACTTAACTCCTACTTGTCTAACAACAATATCACATCCACATTTGCATTATCAATTATAATTCAACATAACATAAGAATAATAAACCCATTTAATTCAATTTCTCAATTACTTACAAAAACAAAGCTTTTAATGCTTCCTTATAGATACAAACAACCCGGTGAATTCGTTATCACCAGCCCCTTATCCAATTACTATTTCATTAGCCATTCTTTTCAAATAATTTCCATATGCATTTCCCCTCTGTACCAAAGTACACATCAAATTGTAATGTCATAAGTTCATCACAATGCACAAATATTATCACCGACTCAACACATTTCTCAACACATTCCACCTTTTGCTGACTTGATACGGTGGGATAGTGGGCACCCAACTCATAACACCTTCTTCCTTTTGCCGACTATTAGATGGCAGGAAGTGAACTCCCAAAAACCATTTTCAACTTTAAAAACCATTCCCATATTTGCCGGCTATTATACGGCAGGAAGTGGGCACCCAAAAACATTTTCAAAACCATTCGTTTTTCCAGTCTGGACACCCAAAAATCATTTTTTCACTTTTGTCGGTTATTATACGGCGGGACTGTGTGGACACCCAAAAACATTTTTCTCACATTTGTCCAGCGATAAGCCTAGATAGGGCAATTGGGCACCTTTAATTCAAAATCACCCCCACATTTGCCGGCTATTATATGGCGGGATGTGGGCCCCCGAAAACATTTTCAACTCCCTGCGCGGGTACCAACACAACACCACCCAACATAACTCAACACAACCCAACACAACTCAACACCAAACAATGCAATTCAACATAATTCGATGCAAGTTCAACATAACCCAATGCAATTCAACATATTTCAATACAACCTCTTAAACCTCAACTTCATCATTTCATTACAAAATTCGTATCATCCATACCCTTGACAATTTCTTCCCCCAAAACTTTGTTTCATATTATCACATAATTTAAAAAATCAAAAATAAGGGTTCAATTGCAACTTTTACATAAATTTCCAAACACTTTCAAAATTCAATTAAACTTGTATATGTTCAATTTAATGCCTCAATTTCATGATACTACTTTCAATTTAAGCAAAACCATCATCTATCTTCATGTACCAAGCTAGGGTTCTAAGAGAAATTAAAGCTTTTTACCCAAACACTTTTTATTCCAACTCTACTATTAATTATACACCCAAATTCCTAAGCCCATAATCATAAGCCGACTAGTAAACTCCAACATTTCAAACCCTAAATCCCCAATCTCATGATTTATCATAATATGCTCAAAAAAATAAATTTTGTATTTATATAAGAAAATATCACAAATCTATCTATAAATGAGAGTATTGAAGGAGAACTAGAATCCCTACCTCAAGGATCAAGCAAGAAAGCAAAGCTTCAAGAAGAATCCTTCGCAAATCCAAATTTCAATCGGTAGAAAAGTAAGATCTTCAAGCCTTCTTAACATTTTGGTAAGAGATCTTGGCCAAATCTTTGAGAAATGGAAGGTACTTGGGTAAAAAATCTAGGGTTTTTCGGACTTAGGATGAGAGGAAGGAAGAGAGAAAAGAAAAGTGGAGAGAATGATCTAGAAAATCACTTTTTAAGCTGTTGAATTCGCGTAGTCCGCTTGAGCACTACTTTCTGCGCTCGAGCGCACTTGCTTCCAGCACAGATACTAAAACTTCAAACGGGCATAACTCTCTCATCCGGACTCCGTTTTAGGTCATTCTTGTGTCCAAATTGAAGCCCTGGAAACAAACTTTTGAATGGTTCTAGCCTCACATCCAAATTCAAAGTGTGGAAAAATAAAAGGGTAAAAGAGTGGCAGCTATTCATAGGAAAATTATCCGATTCAAACTTTTTGGTCCAAATCAATGTCCCAAAATAAAATAAACAGGCTCCAATTACAATAATAAAATGTCAAGAGTAATCCCACTAGTCCCAAAAATTCAAACTCAACTAGGCAGGCCACTCGATTGTCCAATCTTGTGCTCGAGTGAACAGATCAACAAGGCCAACCGCTCAAGCGACCACACCTGCGCTCGAGCAGAAATTCACAACTCTCAGAATCTCGTACAGACTGCAAAATTATTGGAAGCCTCACAAGGCCGCTCGATCGTTAACTCTTCCACTCGAGCAAGGAGAAAAATTATGGAGTGTTACATGACACAAGGGAGCTAGGTTAGCTCAAAGGTTGCTTGCAATGGAAGAAGCAGAAATGAGGAGCTCTCAAGGTGTATATAGGCTTTCTAAATTTTCTTCAACCCTCAAAACAATAACACAACTTCATTTTTAAGCTCAAAAGGTGATAAATATCTTCAAAAATGGACAGCTAGCGGGCTCCCACCCAGAACAGTGCTTCTCACCACCGAGGGCCGGTCGGCCATTCATAGCCACAGCCGGCCATCATTTATGTACGACCGGGCTTTAATACCCTCCCCTATTTTTCAGTTCAAACTCAGCTCAGGGTGGCAAAAGGTCCAAAAATGAAACTCACAAGTTCAAACAAGGTAAATGTTGAAGATTTAAGATTATTTCGAGAGCCTAATTGAATCTGAATCGCTATGAAATCAAAGCACACAATTCAATTTTCATCATCGAGTGTATCGAACCAAGTGCCTAAGTCTTGCAGACGGTCAAAATGTGGTGTTATAACAATCTTCTCTGTAGTTTCCCGAACTAACTCTGGACCTAATATAGGTGCATCACTATCACGACCCCAACCCGCCCGTATGGGTTTAACGCCGTAATCAGCCAGTAATCCTGGGATTGCCAAAGGACTTTGAATAGATTAACATATAATAAGAGGCTAGCGGAAGGAAATACCAACAAATAATGTCCATAGAGCTATGTAAACAAACCTAAGATAGAAAATTTAAAACTTAATTTACATAATTAAGACGTTACACCCACGTCACTATCTATACATACAAACAAACAAAAGACCTATTCAAACTTAACAAAAGAAATACAAAAAGATCTTTAACTTGGTTCACAAAAACTTAACTACCACAAAACAGGAACCTCCTCAGGAGGCACTGTGGTTGGCTGATAGAACGGAACTCCAGGCAATCAACTCAAGTGCCTGGTCACCTACATATATAAATAATATACTAGAGCCCAATGAATAATAATAGAGTAAAGGTTTTTAATGAATGATGTCCTTAACAGAGTTAGGAAATAGAATTCAGATCATAACAGTAACAAATTCATATCCATATTCATATTTAGAAATTAGAGTACACAAATAGTCATACGTGGTACATCCATTAGCGCGAGCAATTGAGATGACCCATAATTGGAACGACCATTGAGGCTTACTGATGACTCACATGTATAGAGACATTTTCGATGACCTACAAAGGGACCTGATGACCCATAAAGAGACGTATAACAGATATGACATGATGCTAAGGATGCTACGAATACATTTCAGAAGATTGGACTATCATTCATTCAATCACAAAATAACATTTTAGAAAACAGAGTAAATTATATCATGTCATTCAGAAAATACAGAACATTGAACATAGCTTTACAAAGTTATTACTCATAGATGGCTCCAATAGCAGAACATATAAAGTAGATGAATCAGATAGTCTATGGCGCGTGACCTACACAAACACATGACGGATACACATTGAAACACATGCTCGGAAAATACTTAACTTATTTCTTATTTCTTTTTCTAGGTGTGTTTCTAATCTTTATCCTCATTATTATGTCTTAATTAAGGCTTAAGAATACCTAAGATGCAATGAGGATGCCAAAATATGAGTTGAAAATCTTAGTTAAATTTTCAAAAATAGGGTAGTCTGCTCGAGCGCAACTTCGGTTGCTCGAGTAGTCTGCAAGGTTTGCAAAAGTACGGGTTGCATGATTTTTACGCTCGACGGTCGCTCGAGCCAAAGATTGAGTAAACAGGGTCTTTGCTCGAGCGCAACTTCGTACGCTCGAGCGGTCTGCAAAACTTCTAGGAGCTCTCATTTTATGCTCGAGCGCAACTTCCTATGCTTGAGCGGGGAATAAAAAATAAGGGTGTCACTTGAGCGTAGGTTCTGCCGCTTGAGCCAACCCCCAAACTTTGCAAAAGTACGGGGAGCTCGCATTCTTCGCTCGAGCACAAACTCCATCGCTCGAGCGAAGAGTGCGAATTCTGGAATTTCCAGATTGCACTCCCAGCTTCAAAACTCAAATTGAAAGTATCAAAACACATCCTTTGGGCCCAAAACTTGAGGAAACACATCTAAACTTGTATAACAACATGACTTGAAAGCCATTTTGCAAAATCCAGGCCCAAAAGCAAATGAATTATCCAAAAACCAACTTGAATTGTATGTATATAAAACATGCGTGTAATCCTTTGAACTTATACGCTCCAAAACAAGACCAAATGAGACATTTAGGTCATAAACATGTTGAATTCATTTAACAAAACTAGATAAAAACATGCATGTAAGAATTTTTGTGAAAACAACTTCAAAACTTCTTGAAATGCACATGTATGCATGATGTGCTCTCTTACCCCCTTCCTAAGTTCAATTCTCTTGCTTAACCTCAAATTTATTGAATTACATAATTGATGACTGAAATAGAGATGGTAGGAGTTGTTTTTCCCAATTGTTCAAATTTCTAGATTAATTCCAAGTCCAAACTCCAATCTCCTACAAATTGTTGCTGCCCCCCCCCCTCTCTCTCTCTCTCTCTTTCTCTCTCTCATGTTTGAGGTCAAGGAAGATGTGTGTAGGTGTAATTTGAGGATCTTAAGTCAAATAAGCCTTATATAGGCTTGGTTAATAGGGTTTAATTAATCCTAGCTTAACTTAATCAATTAACATTATTATATTCTAATTATTTGGATCCAAATCAGATTTCAATTAAACCTACCATAAAATTCTGAAAATTCTAAATAACACATAAACTGGGTCAATTTCGTGATTGGATATCAATAAGGCCTTCATTTCGTATACTGAATCGGAAATACAAACATATATTCCTACCATAAATAGATATAAACACAATTCACACATTTAATGCACAATTAACACATGATTTCTGTGTAATTACTCATTAAGCATTCTTAATTAAGGATTATAAGCAAATCACAGGTCGGGGTTGTTACAATCACCTACCTCGGCCCAACATACAAGAGATCTATACGACCGACCATACAAGGCCTCAAAAGGTGATATACCAATACTCGCTTGAAAACTATTATTTTAGGAAAATTCCACCAAGGGAAAGTGCCTCTCCCACGACCCCTTGAAATCGAGAACGCAAGCCCTCAACATGTCCTCTAAAATCTGAAAGGTCCGCTCAGACTGCCCATCAGTCTAAAGATGATAGGCGGTACTAAAGGTTAACTTAGTGCCCAAGGCACCCTATAGGCTCTGCCACAATCGAGTCGTAAAATGTGGATCACTATTCGTGACAATAGTCACTGGGACCTCGTGAAGTTGCACTATATCTCTAATATACAAATCGACAAGGTAGTCTATAGAGTCACTTATACATATAGGTATAACGTGTGCAGATTTGGTTAATCGATTGACCATCATCCATACAACGTCATTACCCTGTTGAGTCCTCAGAAGATTCACAACAAAATCCATCGTGGCATGCTCCTATTTCCATTCGGCTATAGGTTAGGGTTGCAACAAAACCGCTGGTCTCTGATGCTCGGCCTTTACTTGTTGACAAGTACGGCATCTTAAAACAAACAACACTACATCTCTCTTCATCCACCTCCACCAAAACTGGCAACTAAGGTCGTGATAAATCATTGTGCTTCCTGGATGTACTGCAAGGTATGAATGATGGAACTCTCAAAGTACCTCCTCTCTACAAGATTTAGGCACAAAAGGGTAGTCTAGATACCTCACACTCGAGTCAGGATAAACATTAAAACCCTTCTCTACCTTTTCACTAGATATCTTTCCATAGGTGGATTCTACTTTGCGATCATCCCATTATGCTTCTAAACTCAGCTCACTAGAGTAGGTTGTGCAACTATAGTGAACAGAATGGCTGACTCAATGGACTTGCCAAGATATAAGTTAAACTCGCCTAGTATGCCCAACATCTCCCATTCCCGGATGGCGATACTAGCTACACTACTTACGGACTTCCTACTCAATGTATCAGCCACTACATTGGCCTTCTCTGGATGATAGTGCAACTCAAAATTATAATCCTCCATAAACTCCATTCACTTCCTTTGCCTCAAATTCAAGTCCTTTTGCGAAAATACGTATTTTAGACTATTGCAATCGAAAAACACTTCAAATCTCTCCCTGTATATATAATGCCTCTAGATTTTTAAGGCGAAAATCACCGCTGCTAACTCTAGGTCATGAGTGGAATGGTTTATCTCATGTGTTTTTAACTGCCGTGAACCGTACGCTACTGTAGCTTGCTTTTCGTGCTCCTTGGAGGGGTTTAGTCTCCTCGAATACGATAGCCCTACAGCTCGGACGCCTGTGATTCTGAATCTGGTTTTCATAGTGCAATGTGAAATAGAAAAACACAAAAGAGTCCAAATTCGATAAATCTTTGGAAAATCAAATTTTAATCAAAAATGTCAAAAATGGATTGCATTGCCAGATTTAGAGTCACCACCTAAATATTTTTAGGAAGTTTAGGAAACCCGTAACTCATGCCAAAGGCCACTTGTCTGTCATCACCAAAATGTCTTGGCTTGGGAACTTAGGTATGAGAGGGGAAGGTCATGAGTTGAGCACCCCACTCACCCGATCAAATATCGGCCTCTACTAATCATGATGTGATTCTTATGTACAGTATATGCCCTTGTTCCGATTATTATAATATCTTTACTATGTGATATACATAATTATAGGCTAATTTCATAAAATTTGGAATGCTTTGATTTCATGTTCATTTTGAAAAGTGTTTTGAATATGTACCACATGAAAAGGTGATCTCATATGTACATTTAATTAAATCATCCCAACTTAAATGAAAAAGCCTTCATCCACTGGCATTCAAACAAGTATATCAACTAAGCACTTAGCCTCATAGTAGATATGCTCAACATGCCAACAATCACATGCACGCAATATGCTAAAGCAAAAAATTGCTTACCCCAAATGTCCGAAGTGAGCCAAAAGAAAAAAAAAATGGTTAGGAAAAATGCATGATCCTAAACAATGCAACATGACTAATGCAACGCATACAGCATGCAATTAATAGGCTCAGCTACTAGCATGACATGTGAATCAATTTAGGGAATGCGACAAAGCACGTATTTGAGTAAGGAATTTGAAATTGACATTAATTAGTATGATGAACCGAAACCTTATGCAAGCAAAACGAATAGATGCGGGTCATGGAAAATGCTAAGGAAAATATGATGCCATACAACCATGGTAAACATGTAAATAAATGAGAGAATGAAATGGGGGTTGGAAGATATACACAAATTATTACATATTTGCCCTAATTAAACTAACTATTACATGAATGGGGGTTGAAATGCACATGAGGGTTCGAATAAATGTTCTAATTAAACTACTATTACATTACAACGCAAAATTAATTAATTAAGTTAACTAGCTATTACAAAATCAAAGGAATTAACTAATTAATTACACTAATTAGTCTAAGAGCTACAAGTTGATGAACTCGAACAAGAGTTGAAGAACCACGCGTGCAACCGAGAACATCCTCTCAGAAATTCCTCTCTTTTGCTGCCAGATTCTATTTTGTTCACAGTCAGAAAATAATTCTATTTTTGCCCCAGCTTCTGCTCTGTTCTGCCATGAAAATGGCATTGCCTGCAAAAAGTAGAGTAGCTGGCTGGCCATGAAAAGTGGTCAGCCGTACAGGAATGGTGGCCAGCGACTACTATTTTGAGGTTCTGCCCTGTTGCCACATAAAAGAAATATAGCAAAAATAAAGTGTTTTCAAGCGATGTTTGTCATCTTTGCCTCTTCGTATCATGGAATTGATCAAGGGAGAAGTAGAATCGGTTCATAAATCATCAATGGTCGCAAGGTTGCTGCATGATGATCTATGAATTGATGGGACAAAGGCTCAATGAATGAAAATAAAAGACCAACAAATCTCCTCCCTATCATGCAGTTACCTTAAGGGAAGCGGTAGACATTGATTCTTGCCTCATTATCATCACTAAAGAGTATGAAATGACTCACGACTCAATGGGTTCAATATAACGTCTGATTGAACCCAACTCAATTTTAATATCTTGTGCCTGTTTAGTCGAATTTTATTAGCCCTTTTTATTACCTTTCCATTCACTAATCATTTTGTCCAAAAGTGATAATTAGATCCACTAATGAAGAGAAGTGTTAAACAAGAAGTTGTTCTTGGCATGAGAGAGATACAATGCCGTGGTAATGAACCTCTGAAGAGATTAAACCATTAAGCATGGAAGGTCTCTTTATTATGCCTTAAACAATAATTGTTCGAAGCAACTCTTAAACAAAGAAAACCAAGAAAGGTGGGAGGTTGTAGAAATTATTATTACAAGTATAAGCACATGTATAAAAACTATGAAAAAAAAAAGAAGACATCAACTCAAATAGGTTGGTGTCTAAGGCCTAAACCACCAAGCCTATCAGAACATACGACAAAACAAGCATACTATTCGAAGCATAATTGAATAAGCATACCAAAAGCAACCCCAAAACTCACAAAATAGTGTTGGAAAATCAGTTTGAAAGGCTGGAAAAAGTAGGCAAAATAAGAGAAAAACAAAGCTAGTAAGAAAGCTCAAGGAATGGTGGCGAACCCTCCACTTTTTGCGCCTTAAAATCACATGTTTTAGCCTCTTAAAGCTCTGAAAATTAGTAGCTAAATGCTGGGAAGAAAGTGGGAAACACAATGATAAAAGCTTATGGAATAAGGTTCAAAGAAGGGTGGTTAACCCCTCCACCTTTGGTAGCTTTAAATCACAAGTTTTAGCCCACCAAAAATAGTTCAAAACAGTATAGAAAACCAAGAAAAAGATGGAAAAAAAGGTAGGCAAAAGATGGCAAGGGTTATACCTTTGAAGAGAAGACACTCTTTTGTTCACAAACCACAAGGTGCTCACTCTCAAGGGCTGGTATTTTAGCCCAATAACCTTAGCAAGAACCCTCAAAATATTGGTTTAGGAAGTGTATGTATGATGCAAGATAGAGAGGGAGAGTGCTTTGTAAGATTTGGGCTCTTCACAAATTTTTCTAACCTAAAATCAAGAGGGATGGTTCTATATTTATAGAAAAACAGGTTCCTATATCAAAAATATCTGTATTGAGACAGCTGGTGCAATGCACGCACATGAAATGTACAGCTGGCAACAAATATCTTCTTGCTGGGAAACATGGCCAGCCGGTCATGTAGGGGGACGATCGACCTCTAAAAATTGGCCAGCAGGCCTCTGAGTGGTCAGGCTAGAAAAAAGTAGGTTTTGGTTCAGAGAGGGTGCAAGGTTTAGGCTCTGAAATTGGAAAATTGAAACCTTTTGCTGGGGAAATTGAACAATTGTACATCTCACTAATTCATCATTGAGTGTTCATCATGAGGCGCCTAAGTCTTAAGGGTGGTTAAAAATAGGGTGTCTACAGTTGCCCCTCTTTGACTGAGCTCAAAACTCATGAAATGACGTGAGTGAATGTCAAAGTTCGAAGTTGACCCATTTTGACAAGGCTGTAAGACTTGTACAAGCAATCAAAATGTAGATACAATTGGTTGAACTTGAAAGTTTCCTACGTATCCCTTTGTAAGGAATCAAACTACCGTAGTTGAAGGGCACAATGCAAAGTGATATATAATGTGATGTAACAATTGAGAACACAAACCAGCATGCCGCCCAAAAATTATGAAGATGAGATTCAATGCAACGCAACAATTGAAACCATAACCGAGCATACCGCCCGAAAATTAAGAAATGGGCATAAGCCACACTACGTATTGCGTAAAAAGGTTGTAGAGAAACAAGCCTAACTACACTTCTGCGTTGAGAGGTTAACGAGCAACAATCCTAACTACACTTCTGCGTAGAGAGGTTCACAAGAAACAAGCCTAACTACACTTCCGCATAGAGAGGTTTACAATAAACAAGCCTAACTATACTTCCGCGTAGAGAGGTTCACAAGAAACAATCCTAGCTACACTTTCGTGTAAAGAGGTTAGCAAGAAACAATCCTAACTACACTTCTGTGTAAAAAGGTTAACAAGAAACAACTCCTCACTACACTTCCACGTAGAGAGGTGCCACACAAAGAGTATGATGCCTATGGATACAGCATATTGCGATATAATTGATAAGAAATGTATGCGATAATTGGCAACAAAATTGAAAAAGATAAACAATAAGTGGTATTTTGAAAACACCTCATAAAGATCTCCGGCTTATCGCTCAGAGGTCCTCAAATGCTCAAAAAGGATACACTTGCTCAAACTTGAGGATGGGGCATTTTACCTCTTCAGAGAAATGACGGGACTTGAAATAGCATATCCAGAATCATATTTCGGAATTTTCTATAATCGAAACAAACCCAATTTCTTCAATTCTTCACATTAGGATGCATACAAGACCCTCTATGCATGGAATAGGCAAAGCCACAGCAAAAACTAGCTCTAGACCAGCTGTAGAGCTGGTCAGCCACAAGAGCTAGATGGTCGGCCACCTACCTAGCTGGCCGGCCACCCAACCCATATACGGGGCCAAACTCGACTTTTCGGCCTGTGGCTTATTTAACACACAACAAAATCTCATTTTCACATAACACACTATTCGAAAACCCTTTCTCTCTCTAAGTGTTCTCTCTCTAGATTTGTGCTTTATTTGCATTACCCAACGACCCACACAAACTTTAGTCGTAAAACCAACTCGGCTTTCTACATTTTGAACCAATTAAATTTTGTTCTGGTTGAGTTTTTGTTTTTTTCATTGCTTTGGGCATATTTTCCTTGTGTTTTTCTTGGGTTTCACACTTTTTCCTGGGTTGACTTTTTCTCTCTTTTTTTCTCTCGTAGGGTTTGACTTTTGACATTTTCGCCCATTTTTCCCACATTTTTCACCATTTTCTTCTATTTTCACTCACTACTCACTACTCACTACATTCCACATAGCGGATGATTTTCCACATGATGGTGCCCCTTTTGAGGTACCCATACTTCCATCTATTGTAGAGGTCGAAGAGCTTATGGCTGACGATACTGGCGGGTGTAGACGTCCCCGAATGCCCCGAGAGGATGGGTCCCGTTCTGTTCATATTGGGTTCACTACAGTTCAGGACTCTCAAATTGTCACGGTTCTTAATCTGAACCAAAGAGTCCAAATCCGACAAATCGTTTTGAGAAAAACAGATTTTTAGAAAAGAAGCGCCAAAACATGGACTGCTTTGCCAGATATAGAGTCGCCACCTAAATATTTTATTTTGGGAAATTTAGAAAACCTTGATTCGGTGCCAAAGGCCACGTGTCCATCATCACCAAAGTTGCTTCGGCTCGGGAACTTGGGTACGATTGGGGAAGGTCAGCTATGAGCACCCCCTCTCGCCCGATCAAAGATTGGCCTCTACTAACCGTGATATCTTGTTTTGAAAGCATTATGTGTTCCTATTCCGGTTATTAGCCAAGAATTTCTATGTTATGCGCACAGCAAACAAGTATAGACTAGATCACCTAATTTGGAACAAAGCATCGCATATCCGTTTGTTTGGAAAATGTTTTGAAATTTGCTACTCGCGAGTAGGCTAAAACATAGATTTTGATGAGTTGTTCTAACTCAAGCAATCCAACCTTTACCCACAGGCATTCAGGCAGTTCATATCACATAAGCATCTAGCCACATGGTAAGCATGCTGTCATGTTAACATTCACACTCGTGCGAGATGCTAAAGCACAAAATACTTACAGGGTACTCCAAGCCAAAACAAAGAACTCGTTAGCAATCAATGTATGATCCAAGTCCATTTTAAGTGCCTAATGCAACACATACAGAATGCAATTCGGATAGGCCCGGCTAATCCTAGGATGTCATGTGAAATGCAACCATTTGATGCACATATTCAAGTTTAGATTTGAAATACTATGCAGTTAGTATGATGCGTCGAGCCCGATGCATGCAATACTGATGAATGATGCATGCATGCATAGCATAAGGATGCTAAATTAAATATGTCCTAGTACTAACCATCAAAGCAGGTAAGTAAAAGGGGGAAAGAAGTGGGGGTTGGAAGACATGCACACACACACCCACACTTATTACAAATTTGCCCTCGCTCGGAGGGACCAAAAGAATAATACAATTAATTAACTTACAAGCTAATTAAATATTACAGACCACCTAATTAATTAACAAATCAATTAAGTAAAGAAAGCGATAGAAGTCCTCGGGAAGAGGGTCCAATGCATGCGCGCTCGGTTTCGCTCGGGAGTCCATTGCCATGTACAAGTTGCCTCTGTTTTCCCTGCTCTGCTCCTTTGAGAATGGCACAATTCCCAAGGAACACTTTCTGGACATTGGGGAACACCACCGGCCATAAGGAATGGTCACCGGCCATAGAGAATGATCACCGGCCACTGGTTAAGCTCTCAACCATCCATACTTGGTCGGTCAGCACTAAAGATGGCCAGCCGGCCAAAGCTTCCTGCAGAATCCTGTTTTGACAGCAGCAGAAGGCAAAACAAGGCATGACAATGCATTCCAAGCAAATGTGTGCACCAACACATCCCTTATCATGTTTATGACTCAAAGGGACATGGTTCTTGGTTCTCGGACCACCAATCACGGATTTCAATGCGTGATGGCCCAAGGGACCAAGTGTGCCATTTTGATTTCAAATGTAATGCAATGCATATGAACATATAAGGGAGCCTTCAACCTCTATCATGGCTTGATCAAGAGGTGAGGCATGCATGCCAATGTAATGCAACCTAGGCATGTGAACTAGGCATGCAATATGAGCATGAAAGCAAGTAATGATGCTAGGCACACAACCTAAGGAATCAATCATGCAAGGCATCGAAAGACAAGCATACAAAGTGTAATGTGGGCATGCAAGTAGGCAAGGCATGTGACAACATGTTAGGCAACTTAACCAAGATAAATGCATGCCAAATGCAAAGCCATTTAAACATGCAACAACACATGATAAGCCAAGTATGCAATCGACACACAAGGTGAGCATGCCACAACATGCGAGAATGGACTTAGACTAATTTAGGCAACCCTCAAACAAGCCTAAAACAGTGGCCAACATGCTCAAGGATGGAAGCCAAAACACATACAAATAGGCATGCATGCAAGGTCCAACACTTAGGCACGTAGACACAACTTTTAAGCACACTTAAAAGAGAATAAACATGGACCAATGGCATGCATTATAAGCTTTGAAATTGCATGGAAAAGAGGTGCCAAACCGACCAATCAACACAAGCAAAGAATGCAAGCATAGCCAAAACTCAAGGCAAGCTAAAAGGGTATTGAACTACACTTAGCAAAACCAAACATGGTAGGATTTAAACATTTGAGGTTAGGGTTTTAGCATGTTAAAACAAAGCCAAAAACACATCTAGATGGCCTCTAAATGGTCTAAACATGCAAGCATACAAAAGAGGCCAAACATGGACCATAAGATGACAACCTTATAAAGCATTAAAGGGACATCAAACGCAAGCATACAAGCATGCCATGAGGACTAAAATGACATGCTAAGCGGTTCCAAACCACTGAAATGATGCAAGCAATGCATGCTCCACACTCACACACCCAAGGCCTACAAACCAAAATGTAAGGTGGCTATACTAAGCATGTCATGGTCGACCAAAACAACCAAAAACAGAGCTTAAGCATGCTAAATGAGCACAAAAGCTTCACAAAGCTAAGCCAAAAGCATGCTAGAAACAAGGCTCAAAGCACAAGGCATGTTAAGGCAATCCATGGCATTACACGACATGTTTGCAAGGCAAGCATGGTGTGTCCAAACCAAGTAAAAACAGGGGTAATATATGGCAAAATACTACCAAATAACACTTAAGACATGGCCAACATGCACTTAGAAATGATGCTCACACATGAGGCTATAATGGCCATTATTGAAGACAACAAGAAGAGGGGATGGCCCTCTCCTTCTTAAAACCTCAAGGCACCATCCTCACCACTGAAATCCCTCAATATTTCAGTGGTGAGGAGGCCCACACAAAGTGGTCCAGGAGCTCACCAAAATAGCACAAAAATAGGGCCAAACAAGGCCTAAGAGGGGTCAAATAACCCCAAACAACAAAACACTCTTAAATAACTATTTAGAGCAAGCAAAAACAAGACTTTTATATGTTATAAGCTAAGCTCGAAAACAGGTGTAAGGTAGTCAAAAAAGCTATGCAAAAATGGGGAATAAAGGGTATGAACACTCACCCTTGAAGAACACTTACAAGATCACAAGACCAGACCCCTTCTTGGATCAAAACTAGCTTAAAAAGTTCAAGATCAACCCTCTAATTCCTCTGCAACTAAGGAAAGGTGTAATGGTAGGTGTTTGTGTGCAATAGTAAGAACAAACACAAACTAATACACCAAAAAGGGGAGGAGATATAGAGATAGAGTATATGTAAACCCCAATCCTAAAACTCAGAGCTCTGGAGCTTTTTTGTCAACCCTAATGAAGGAAGAAGAGGCTCCTTCTTACAGAGCTCACTCTTGCAAAGCTTCTCAAGTAAGCTAGAGAAGAGGGAGATCCCTCCAGACACGTGTATGGAGGGGAGCAAAGTGGGTGCCAGCTATCATAGCTGGCACAAAAATATCTGAAAAAGCAGATGAATAGTGGTCGGCCAGCCAAAAATGCAATTTGACCAAAATAGATGGCCGGTTGACCATCTAGAGTGCCGGTCGGCCAAATATTTGGCCGATGGCAACAAAACACACCCGGTGGCCTCAAGCCATAGCCGGTGGAGTGTGGGGATGGCCAACAAGCCATTCCCTGCCCCTCAAAGGCAAAACACAAGTGTTTGGTGCAAAACCAAGCACAAAACAGTCGAGTCGAGAGTTTTATAACATGCGACAGTTTTAAGCTAGCAAACACAAATCCAACTACACTACAATGTAGAAAGGATGTAAGAGAATTATGCAATTCTCGATATGTCTCACTAGGAGAATACAATACCTGTGCGGTTCGTCTGGTTGCACCAGCTTCAAATGAACTGTACATACAATATCGTGCCTGAAAGAGAACGAAAACTCAACAGGTACAGTATTGTTAGCAACATGCATAACATTCAAAATGAATGCAAAATGATATGCGATATATACAAAACTATGTATAATAATGCAAATGAAAATGCAATGCAATTGAATCATGATCAAATCATGAGCGGTTCAAAACCACACAAATATCAAAAGGATGATGGAGATGCAAAGTCCGTCTACCATAGAAAAGGTGCCGCAACCCTCAAACCAACATACCAGCGTGGAATAGGCGCGTACACATGCAGAACGATGAGTGATGTAGACGGACACAAGAATAAGTAATTGGGTGGAATGACATAAGTGGGGAAGTGTCCCGCTAACGAAAGAACATGATCCTAATGCTGGATGCAAAAATTATACTACAATGTAATATATATAATGGATATGGCATGCAGCCAAACCAAATCTTGCCTAGGAAAGGCACGGACACATACAAATCGTGTCTAACACAGATACGGTGCCGTCACCCTCAGACCAACATACCAGCGTGGAATAGGTGCGTACACATGCAGAACTGTGCTTCAACGCGAAAAGATATGGGCACATACTAGACCAAGCTCAACATGGAAAGGCGCGAGCCATAGATGGGGGTGATGAAATGAACGCATGCAGGCTACAATGCAATATATACAAATATGCAATGGAATGGAATATTTACAATGTATAATGCATGCAGGCCAAACCAAATCTTGTCTAGGAAAGGCATGTACACAAACAAACCACATCTAACACAGAAACAGTGCCGCAACCCTCAAACCAACATACCAGCGTGGAATAGGCGCGTACACATGTAGAACTGTGCTTCGACGTGAAAAGATATGGGCACATACCAGACCAAGCTCAATCATGGAAAGGCGCGAGCCATAGATGGGGGTGATGCAATGAACGCATGCAGGCTACAATGCAATATATACAAATATACAATGGAATGGAATATTTACAGTGTTATGCATGACATATGCATGTTTTTTTTACAATGATGCGTGGCATATGCACTATACATAGTGGAAGCATGACAAATGCATGAAAATGCATGATAATTTGTGTTTTGATTTTTGAAATGCAAATGATGTGTGTTGTTTTTTGTTGTTTTCTCTTTTTTTTGAAATGTGAATGCATGATGATGCATGATTTTGAAATGCGTGACAACGCGCGGCTTTTGAGATGCATGACAATGCAAATGACCTTGGAATGCGCAACGACGCGCGGCTTTTGAAATGCACGTGAACTTGAATATGCGACGACGCGCGTCGCTTGAAATGCATGATAGTGCATGTGAGAAAGAAACATAACAACGCATGTAAGGTGCGTATGGCAACGCGTGACGAGGATCATGCATGACAATACAGACGCCAAAGGTTTTGCACCTTCGAAGGATTTAAGGTCTCCTAGACCGGAGTGGCAAAAATGCATGACGATGCAAATTGTGTGTGTTACAATGTGTGTAGGCATGCATAACAACAAATGATAACGTGTGCAATGCACAAGGTGTGTGCATAACAATGCGAGAGAGGGATGCATAACAAATATCGAAGGAATTGCACCTTCAGAGGATTTAAGGTCTCCTAGACCGGGCGTATTTAAGGTCTCGCCAGACCGTGGCGAAGCATCCAATGCGAGCACAATGACGTATAACTCAACATGCGTTCACATCAAAGCGTTGTAAAGCAACGCATGCGGGGCAACTTTCGAATCTTGAAAGAGACAAAAGGATACAAAAAGGATACACCGCACCCGTATTCAAGTGGAACGCGCAGAAGACACGGTCTGAGGTCAAAACAGAGACCGGTTGAGCTTCGGAAATGCACTTTCTAGCACTGTCTTGAGCAATGAAGGCCCCAAACCACACATCTGACCCAAACAAGGTTGTAGGAGGCTCACTGGCCATCAGAGGAGGTCACTGGCTGCCCACCGGCCACAAAAAAGTCTACCGCCCAAATATTTGGCCAACCGGCCAACAACAAAATAGCTCAAACAAACCACTGCTCATTTTGAATGCTCGGCTTGTAACACAGTGCTTGGTTTAATCTGCATACAGCCCACATAGCTCACAACTGATTCTGAACACTGCTCATTCTGAACTTCATAGCCCATAACACAGTATTCTTAGTTCATTCTGCACGCGGTGAAAACAGTCCAAATCTGAAAAGACGGAATACAAAGGTAGAATCGACAGAAGCTGAAACACAACCAGATGGAATCCGGAACCCACATGTTCACTGTTTCCAAGTGACCCGGGTTGAACCCCTGCGGTTTTACAAAAGAACCAAACCTGTTTTACAGAAATGTGGAGAATGGCACAGCACTCTGAGCACAAAACGATTTGAGAAAAAGGGTTTTTGAAACTGGGGTAGTGTGCCTACAACTGGACACAGCGAGAATGACTCAATAGCGGAAACAAAAAAGGTAAACAACCTAAACACAACGAGACACACTCGGAAAAGACTCAAAACAAAGGTTGAGGTAAACAAAACAGAAGACACGACATACAGACGTGTTAACGAAGACGGGGGACCTCAGATCACGAGGAGCCAGTTTCTCTGGGTATTGTTTCCCACCCTTTCTCATTTGTGTGATTCTCACATAACTCAACTCTCAGGCTCGGTTTTGTCTCTCAAAACCTTTTGGCTCGCTTTTTCTCTCAACTTACACCTCTCTATTCTTTATTCTCTCATTTTTTTTCTCCCTCCCTGTGGTGTTTGATGGATGAATAGGAAGTTGTGGGTTCACACCCGATACGGTTAGCTCGCGGCTATTTCTTCTGGTGGCGTTTGGTCGATGCCCCCGACAAGGGAATGGAGTATCTTGATCCGTTCTGATTCGTGCTCCGCACTTGGTTCGATACGTCGTTGCTCGGAGGTTGAGAGAGCCTTCATCCCTTTAATGACAACTTCAGTTGTGCCCTTCTTAGCAAGTATGCTGGCGATGGGGGAAAGATAGGAAGCCTGACTCAATTGTGCCCATAGTTCATCATTTTGACCATTTTTTGTTTTGGTTTCTACGAAAACAATTTTGACCAATATGAGAGTTAGATTAACGTACTTGTGCAATTTTTGATTTGAAAATCATGCAAGTCAGGCTATGAGCACTGAAAATTTTCCTTTCTTGGGTCCAAGAAAATGGCCCAGTTTTGGAAAATGAAATAATTTTTGAGAAAATGGTCAACCTCAGTAAAAATTTTCAAAAACTATTTTTGCAAACAGCCACTGCTCAATGAGCACGAAACTTGCTCTTGAGATACGCAACCTCGGATCGGAGGAAATGGAAAATTGCCCCTTGCTTGAAGGACGCTGCATGGAAATGGAAAGTTGCCCCTGGTTTGAATGGCGACTCATGGCAACGGAAAGTTGCCCCTTGTCGGGATAACGCCGCAGCATTTTGTAAACAGTCCTCATTAGTGATGATCACGACCGAACTCTCAGACACGAAGCAAACGAAGATGGTCAAAACCAATATATGGACACAGTCACTTTGAAAGTACGTGGTGCTGGATTTCAGGATGAAGCTGCCTACGTATCCCAAACATGGGAATCAAGGATGATTAAAACCATTATATGGACACAGTCGCTATGAAAGCGTTGGGGGCTGGACTTCAGGATGAAGTTGCCTACGTATCCCAAACATGGGAATCAAGCCTTACGTAGTTCCGGTTAAGGTACACTCAGGTATTAACCTTCACTTTTTAGGCTCTAACTTTTGCCAAGGCGCCCGTTGCGGGTTTTCGACCTTGCGAGCTTTGTTCCTCTTTCCTTTTTCAATTCTTTTCATTTTCTTTTTTCTCTCTTTTTTTTTTTCATTTTTCTCTTTTCATTTTTTCTTTCTTTCTTTTTTTTTGTATTTTTTCTTTCTTTTTTTTTTTTGTATTTTCTCTTGCTCTAACTTTTGCTTGGGTCGCCCTTTCGGGTTTTCGGCCCAGCGAGCCTCTCAAAGGGTAAAAGAGTAACAAGTCCATGCCAAATGGTTTTGAGATCCTGAAGTCATCTGTATCCAGGAAAATGACTGTTGTATTGATTTTCTAAAGGACCCATCTTCGGCTTTTCGAGCACATCGGACGTTTTTGCCCCTAGTTAGGGGGGGTGCTTCTGTTCTAGCTTCACAAGCTTCTTCTGGCGAGATCTGATCTTCTTGATCTGACTTCGGTGCCTCTTGTTCGAGGGCTGCTTCCAGTCTGGCCACGCAGGCCTCTCTTGATGGTCGATCGTTGAACACTTCGAATTGTGGTTCAAGGTTTTAAAGCGAGGGCTCAAGTCTTGAGGCTGAGAGCGATCCTAAGCTGCACAATCTCAAGAGCAATTCCACACAGGTCTTCGTAGGACTGCGCAAAACATTTTGTTTTTGAAAGAATTTTAAGAAGCGACAAATCGCTCGCGCTGAAAATAGTGTGGAACCAGTCTGGATCAAGCCAGGGTCCTTCTCAGTACTCACGCTAACAAGCATGATTTCAATCATTAAGGGCTTAGCATGCCTCCCTTTCTCTTAATTTGATTAAAGTTTTGCAAATCCCGCGGAATTCCTTCCCCTTTGTTTCACCGCAGTGTCCAAAAAGGTTTTGAAGAACTTAGGTCAATGCAATGATTTTCAGGGCACAAGAGAGCAGGTAGAATGTACTGCTATTCCATTCAAATCCTCTGGCACAAGTAACTCAAAATAGTAGCAAGCACGAAAACATGATAGCCGCAGTTGTTTCATTCAGATTCCCTAGTTGCAACTGGCTCCATAGCAGAGATAGACTCAAAAGAAAACAAAAAGATAATCACAAAACAAAACGGTGTTCGAGGCAACAACCCCAGAATCACCTGACATTCTATACAATGGGACTGACTCGACACAACAAGACATCTATACAATGGGACTGACTCGACACAACAAGACAGACCCTTTAAGCAAGAAGACTGACTCAAGACGATGGGACAGACCCAAAATGAAAACCAAGAACTGACTCGACACCCAAGCCAGAAATTACAAAACTGCATTCGCGAATGCTCCCAATAGTGCGTGCCAAACGCCACATCTGAAATACACCGGGCGCCGCCCACAGGTGGTTCAACCCCTGATCACATACTTGCAGTATCCTCGAAGTCCAACAGCTCAGTGGTAATAGACTTTGCTGAGGCAGGTGGGAGGATGACCTCATTGTCAATCAAATCTTGCACTTCATGACGAAGGCAGAAACAACCATCGGTGCTGTGACCGAACTGTTGGTGGTACGCGCAGTACAAGGTAGCATCATGTGAGAGAGGGAGATTCTTCGGGAGAGGCCGAGGCTTAAGGGGTTTAAGATGTCCCTTTTTAGCCAAAATTTGAAATGCCCTAGACAAAGGCATGTAGAGGGCGTGAAAGACTCTGCGCCCTCGAGGCAGGTACTTCGAAGTCTGAGGGTTCTTGCTAGGTGCATTAGCAAAAGGGTCGGCAGGCACTGCCTTGGCTTTCTGATCTTTTCCTGGTGCAGGGCTGGGAATGAAAAGAACTGTTTTGGCATGGCGGGGCCTATCCCGATTTTTCGCCTGGCTTGAACTGCCTTCGGTTGGAGTGGGGAAAGCATCATCCACAGCTTTAGCCACAACTGCGAATACTTGCTGCTTATTCATCTCCCCGGCTTTCAAAGCCTCGACTGCCCGCAGCAGTTGCTCAACAGGATCAGCATCTGTTCTCACTTTATTCTTACTTCTAGCCTCAGCCTGATCAAGGGTTTAGGTTACTACATCAGAGCGAAACCCGGTTGTTTTTGACACGTCGTTGCTGTAGCTGGAGGCAACCTCTGGTTGGCTGAGATCGATCACAATCCATTCCAGTAGCGGGGGCTCTTGTGGTACAAAGTTCCCGGCATATGATGTGGCTGGTGGCGAAGCCGACATTCCATAGGCCAAATCGGCCACGGATCTCTGGAGGTCGCCAATCATTCCCATTAACTCAAACGTGGTGGGCTCACGAGCCTAATACAACTGGGGGGTCCAGATCGGGTGTGCAGCAGGCGACCTGGGCAGGTGCGGTACATCAACATTGGTCTCATCCTGCAAGATGATCCCTTGGTCTAATGCGGCTGCCATAACCACAATTTCCTCTGAACTTTGGGTCGTCATAAGTCCGTTGAACTTGAACAGATATTATGCAACCGGCAATTGACGAATTAGACGTCTGCCTTGCCTCAGCAAAGGAGAACACCAAATCTTTGAACCCAAATCTCTGAACTGAAAGGGAAAACAAGCAGCATTTCAGCCTAAACGAAATAGACACAGGCATAGTTGAATAACTGTACTCTACTACTGATCACTGTTCCGCAAAATCACTGCCCTAAAAAACTGAATCTGATACCTGCAGATATAACCGATTCCCCAAAACACTGATACTGATGCCCTCAGGCCTGGTACTAAACTTGCAAACTGATATGTGCGTTCCTGTAGAGATACACTCTAAAAGCACATAGCAAATAAAGTAAGAGCCAAAACACCCCTATGTTGGGGTAGGGTTTCCCTGTCCTATTTTGGTAGGAGCTAGGGTTTCGCTACGTACGCAGTGGTTTCAAACAACTTAACATCGGATAAGCAGCCTGTCCTCGTTTGGAATGGTCACTACGAATTTCGATATGCACTAGGTCGAATGGTCAAAAAGGGTGCCCCGGTAAAAATCGGGGTTTGTGTTCCCATACTGGCAGAGCCCGCAACCGGTCAGCCTTATGGTTATGCCTTGACAAGACAAGCTTCCGGCAAACCGTTCAGGAATGGCAGATGGCAAACACGGTGTCCTAGGCTCACCAATGCACATGCAATGCAAAGAAACACATAAGTGTAGTCAAAACGAGATATCATGAATTCGAGTCAAGCCTCCAAACAATCCCCAACGGAGTCGCCAGAAACTGTAGACGTCCCCGAATGCCCCGGGAGGATGGGACCCGTTCTGTTCATATTGGGTTCACTACAGTTCTGGACTCTCAAATTGTCACGGTTCTTAATCTGAACCAAAGAGTCCAAATCCGGCAAATCGTTTTGAGAAAAACAGATTTTTAGAAAAGAAGTGCCAAAACATGGACTGCTTTGCCAGATACAGAGTCGCCACCTAAATATTTTATTTTGGGAAATTTAAGAAACCCTGACTCGGTGCCAAAGGCCACGTGTCCGTCATCACCAAAGTTGCTTCGGCTCGGGAACTTGGGTATGATTGGGGAAGGTTAGCTATGAGCACCCCCTCTCGCTCGATCAAAGATCGACCTCTACTTACCGTGATATCTTGTTTTGAAAGCATTATATGTTCCTATTCCGGTTATTAGCCTAGAATCACTATGTTATGCGCACAGTAAACAAGTATAGACTAGATTGCCTAATTTGGAACAAAGCATCGCATATCCGTTTGTTTGGAAAATGTTTTGAAATTTGCTACTCCCGAGTAGGCTAAAACACAGATTTTGATGAGTTGTTCCAACTCAAGCAATCCAACCTTCACCCACAGGCACTCAGGCAGTTCATATCACATAAGCATCTAGCCACATGGTAAGCATGCTGTCATGTTAACATTTACACTCGTGCGAGATGCTAAAGCACAAAATACTTACAGGGTACTCCAAGCCAAAACAAAGAACTCGTTAGCAATCAATGTATGATCCAAGTCCATGTTAAGTGCCTAATGCAGCGCATACAGAATGCAATTAGGATAGGCCCGGCTAATCCTAGGATGTCATGTGAAATGCAACCATTTGATGCACATATTCATGTTTAGATTTGAAATACTATGTAGTTAGTATGATGCGCCGAGCCCGATGCATGCAATACTGATGAATGATGCACGCATGCATAGCATAAGGATGCTAAATTAAATATGTCCTAGTACTAACCATCAAAGCAGGTAAGTAGAAGGGAGAAAGAAATAGGTGTTGTAAGACATGCACACACGCACCCACACTTATTACAAATTTGCCCTCGCTCGGAGGAACCAAAAGAATAATACAATTAATTAACTTACAAGCTAATTAAATATTACAGACCACCTAATTAATTAACAAATCAATTAATTAAAGAAAGCGATAAAAGTCCTCGAGAAGAGGGTCCATTGCATGCGCGCTCGGTTTCACTCGGGAGTCCATTGCCATGTACAAGTTGCCTCTGTTTTCCCTGCTTTGCTCCTCTGAGAATGGCACAATTCCCAAGGAACACTTTCTGGACATTGGGGAACACCACCGGCCATAAGGAATGGTCACCGGCCATAGAGAATGATCACCGGCCACTGGTTAAGCTCTCGGCCATCCATACTTGGTCGGTCGGCACTAAAGATGGCCGGCCGGCCAAAGCTTCCTGCAGAATCCTGTTTTGACAGCAGCAGAGGGAAAAACAAGGCATGGCAATGCATTCCAAGCAAATATGTGCACCAACACATCCCTTATCATGTTTATGACTCAAAGGGACGTGGTTCTTGGTTCTCGGAGCACCAATCGTGCATTTCAATGCGTGATGGCCCAAGGGACCAAGTGTGCCATTTTCATTTCAAATGTAATGCAATGCATATAAACATACAAGGGAGCCTTCAACCTCTATCATGGCTTGATCAAGAGGTGAGGCATGCATGCCAATGCAATGCAACCTAGGCATGTGAACTAGGCATGCAATATGAACATGCAAGCAAGTAATGATGCTAGGCACACAACCTAAGGAATCAATCATGCAAGGCATGGAAAGACAAGCATACAAAATGTAATGTGGGCATGCCAGTAGGCAAGGCATGTGACAACATGTTAGGCAACTTAACCAAGATAAATGCATGCCAAATGCAAAGCCATTTAAACATGCAACAACACATGATAAGCCAAGTATGCAATCAACACACATGGTGAGCATGCCACAACATGGGAGAATGGACTTAGACTAATTTAGGCAGCCCTCAAACAAGCCTAAAACAGTGGCCGACATGCTCAAGGATGGAAGCCAAAACACATACAAATAGGCATGTATGCAAGGTCCAACACTTAGGCACGTAGACACAACTTTTAAGCACACTTAAAAGAGAATAAACATGGACCAATGGCATGCATTATAAGCTCTGAAATTGCATGGAAAAGAGGTGCCAAACCGACCAATCAACATAAGCAAAGCATGCAAGCATGGCCAAAACTCAAGGCAAGCGAAAAGGGTATTGAACTACACTTAGCATAACCAAATATGGCAGGATTTAAACAACTAAGGTTAGGGTTTTAGCATGTTAAAACATAGCCCAAAACACATCTAAATGGCATCTAAATGGTCTAAACATGCAAGCATACAAAAGAGGCCAAACATGGACCATAAGATGAAAACCTTATAAAGCATTAAAGGGACATCAAACGCAAGCGTACGAGCATGCCATGAGGACTAAAATGACATGCTAAGCAGTTCCAAACCACTGAAATGATGCAAGCAATGCATGCTCCACACTCACACACCCAAGGCCTACAAACCAAAATGTAAGGTGGCTATACTAAGCATGTCATGGTCGACCAAAACAACCAAAAACAGAGCTTAAGCATACTAAAATGAGCACAAAAGCTTCACGAAGCTAAGCCAAAAGCATGCTAGAAACAAGGCTCAAAGCACAAGGCATGTTAAGGCAATCCATGGCATTACAAGACATGTATGCAAGGCAAGCATGGTGTGTCCAAACCAAGTAAAAACAGAGGTAATATATGGAAAAATACTACCAAATAACACTTAAGACATGGCCAACATGCACTTAGAAATGATGCTCACACATGAGGCTATAATGGCCATTATTGAAGACAACAAGGAGAGGGGATGGCCCTCTCCTTCTTAAAACCTCAAGGCACCATCCTCACCACTGAAATCCCTCAAGATTTTAGTGGTGAGGAGGCCCAAACAAAGTGGTCCGGGAGCTCACCAAAATAGCACAAAAATAGGGCCAAACAAGGCCTAAGAGGGGTCAAATAACCCCAAACAACAAAACACTCTTAAACAACTATTTAGAGCAAGAAAAAACAAGACTTTTATATGTTATAAGCTAAGCTCAAAAACTGGTGTAAGGTAGTCAAAAAAGCTATGCAAAAATGGGGAATAAAGGGCAGGAACACTCACCCTTGAAGAACACTTCCAAGATCACAAGACCAGACCTCTTCTTGGATCAAAACTAGCTTAAAAAGTTCAAGATCAACCCTCTATTGCCTCTGCAACTAAGAAAAGGTGTAAGGGTAGGTGTTTGTGTGCAATAGTAAGAACAAACACACACTAATACACCAAAAAGGGGAAGAGATATAGAGATAAAGTATATGTAAACCCTAACCCTAAAACTCAGAGCTCTGGAGCTTTTTTTGTCAACCCTAATGGAGGGAGAAGAGGCTCCTTCTTATAGAGCTCACTCTTGCAAAGCTTCTCAAGTAAGCTAGTCAAGAGGGAGATCCCTCCATACACGTGTATGGAAGGGAGCAAAGTGGGTGCCAGCTATCACAGCTGGCACAAAAATATCTGAAAAACAGATGAACAGTGGTCGGCCAGCCAAAAATTCAATTTGACCAAAATAGATGGCCGATTGACCATCTAGAGTGCCGGTCGGCCAAATATTTGGCCGATGGCAACAAAACACAGTCAGTGGTCTCAAGCCATGGCCGGTGGAGTGTGGGGATGGCCAACAAGCCATTCCCTGCCCTCAAAGGAAAAACACAAGTGTTTGGTGCAAAACCAAGCACAAAACAGTCGATTCGAGAGATCTTGAGGCAAGGCACGTGGCTGAGACCTCCGGGAACTCAAGACGAACACAAACATGGATGATCACCGAGTGTTCAAACGGTGACGTCCAAGTCTTGAGGACGGTCAAAAATGGGGTGTCTACAGTGGGGCAACGGAGGACATCGTCGCCGACATTGAGGCGAAAGAGATTTATTTTCCAGATCATGAGCTGGAGTTGCCGCCACTGAGGGTGAGACCCTTTGACCCGACCACTTACCATCCCCAAACCCATGCAATGGCCCCCAGGGGGATGCTGCGGTTCAAGGATTTTGCCATAGGCGTACCCGAGAATGTCTTGTTGAAGGAGTGGACCTTCCATCTTTCTCATGACGCCACTAAGGTAAAAACTTTGCTTGTGTTGTCGTTTCATTACTATTTTTCATTCTGTTATGCACCTAACACTTTCTTTCCTTTTCAACAAAGGGTGTCACTCTCTCCTAGAGAGGATACGGGGCCGTGGCAGTAAGGTAATCGAGAGGTGGTGGGACACCACCAACTCCTTTCACTTCTCTTCCACTGGGGAGATGATGATGACTCCCTACAATTTCTCGATGATTACTGGCTTGAGAGTAGGTGGTGATCAAATCCCTTTCGACCTTGATATGGGCTAGTGGAAGGCTGCTTAGATATACTTGTTTGGTGTATGCCCTCCTCTAGATAGGCCAGTTATAGTCAGATATAGCTGGTTTTACGAATGCTTCTACGGGAGTCAACCAGATACGCAGGAGGAGGTGGAGCAGTACACACGAGGCTTTTTGATCTATCTCCTCGGTACCACCTTGTTTCTGAACAGGTGGAATACCGTAGGTTTGTATCTGCTGAGTGCCCTTATAATGCTGCCCTGGGTCCTATTCTACGATTGGGGTGGTGTTGGCCTTGCCACCTTATATGGCTACATGAGCTCCGATTTCCGCAAGAAGGGGAACGTGGTCAGAGGCTACTTGCGAGCTTAAGAGGTACACATTGCAGTTTCATTTTTAATTTTTTTGCTTGTTCCTCATGCTTTCAGCTTTGCACTTTTTGTCTTTACCTCTGTTCATACATTGTGCTTTCTGCTTTGCACTTTTTGTCTTTATCTTTTCTTGTAGCTATGGGTCTATACATATTTCCTTGGCCTTGCCCCAGTTTCGAGAGAAGAAGTAGAGCTGGCCGTGCCTTACTCTCCATGATACGATGGGAGATGCCACCCCAGTGCCGCGACAACACCACTTTTGCCTACTACTGCCGATTCTTCGACACAGTGGTAGCTCGCGAGGTAGTCTGAAACTCATACCAACTCTATTCCGTTATACTGCTTTGATCCACTTTGTGACAACTGATGACAACTAACAACTGTGAATTCTCTATTTGTAGATCACATGGCAGGCATGGGCAATGATGCCGGCCGGGATACGGGATCAGTATGCTGGGTCCTGGGCTACCTCCCAGTTTAGATCTTCTTGAAGGTTCCATTCTTGGTAATTAGGAGAGCGGTTTGTACGCTAGACCCTGGGCCTACCTGCTCTGGTTGCTTCTGATCCTCTTCCCTCATCTATGTGGATAGTTTATAGCCTCTTAGTTGAGGCTGTTGTACAACTCATGGCAGGGAAGGACGCCAATTTCTTCCGCGGGGTTGGGGATTATACAGCCTTTATTATGACTCATCTGATGTCGCCCTTATCTAGAGCGTATATAGGAGGTGCTGCGTGTACAACTGAGGTTGATGCTGGTGGAGCTCCCCCTACCGTACATGTAGCTGGCTAACCAGCGATTCTGACTGCGATCCCATGTTGGCGACCGAGCGGGACGGCGTATCAGATTTCGATAGAGCCACTGGAGGAGGGGCACGGGAATGTCAGGGATCCTGACGCGCAGCAGGTATGGACCTTGCCTTATAATTTGCATTTCACATTCCCTTTTTGGATACTGATTGTTCAAACTCACTTGAAGGTGCCTCTAGAGTATATAGACGGCCTCCTCGGGTTGGTCACCTCTCTGGTCCAGATGGTACGGAGCAGAGAGACATTGTTGGCTCTCTACGGTTACCAAGTCCCCTTTTTTTTCTCATTCATTTAACTGCTTACCCATACTGGTCTGCACCATACTTTACAGATATGCCATACTCATATTGAATCTGCGCATTATATTGTATTGATATGCCATACTCATATTGAATCTGCATCATACTCATACTGAATCTGTATTCTGAATCACACCTATAATATATTAACATCTGTACTCATATTGAATCTGCATCATACCCATACTGAATCTGTATTCTGCATCATACCCATACTGTATTTTGATACTAAAATTCATATTTTCAGGCTTCACCTATATTGGCGGCACTAGCGGCACCAGTGACGCCTCTTCTGGCAGTAGGGACGAGAGATAGGCAGGCTTCTATTCGTAGCAGGGGTAAAGATAGAAGCAGGGGTGCCTAAAGTGAGAGCGAGGAGTCTGAGGCATTGCAGACCTCCTCATCCTCAAAGTTGCCCTTGAGTGGAAACGACGCCGAGACTAGTGGCACTGAGGAGACAAGTGGCGGGCGCTCTGATTCTGAGAGCGGAGATACCGGTGCTGGCTCCGAGTCATGGATTGGAGAGGACGATACTAGCTCTAAGTCTGATTCCTCCGATGACAGTGGAGCTGACGGAGATAGTACCCTTGAGTCCCCTCCTCGGAAGAGGATAAAGAGGGCCTCTTGAGGTTGATGCGACTGACACTAATTTCTGTATTCCTTTTTCTATATCTTTTGTTTTTGGTAGTTTATCACTTGTATAGCATCAAATAGGACTTAACTTTTTTGTTTTAAAACACTTATACTTCCTCTTTTGTAAAAACTATGATCGGGGTAAAACCCTACTGTTTTATGAAAGGAGTTTTATTTTGTATCTCGAGCATGGCACCACATTTGCATAAAATTAGAACTGAACGTGCAAAAATGCTTATATTTGAATGATGTTCGTAACTAGATACTAAGTCGACAATCGACCCAAAATGCAAAATGCAACTCGATAAATGAAAAAAAAAAAAAAAAACTAGAAACAATCTAGACACAGCTATTTACACTTGCCCGGAAACGAAAGACTCAATACAAGACCTCAAAGGAAAAAGACTAGAAAAAAACACTGTTGCCCAGCTGTCTGGCCAACATAATTGGTCGGCAGGCCTATTGAAGGAATAGCCGGCCAAGAGAGGTGGTCAGCTGGCAAGTTTTGTGTCTGGACAGCTGGCAACAGTTGTCAGTCACTCACATAACCTTATCATCTATAAAAGGTCTTCCTTCCTTGTTTCTTTGACAGAACTTCATCTTTGCTATTGTTTTCTCTGAAAATGGAGATATTTCTTGCAGATTCGGCATAAATGCTCTTTTTTCGTTGAGCCGTACTTTGCTTTGTTTTCCATTCCTTCACGTCACGGTCCGATGTTGGAACTCGGTTACACATGTGTTTCGCTTCAGAGCGCAAGAGATGTGCCCTATGCTAGAAGAATTTCAAGCATTGATGGAGTCCCGACCTAATGAAGAGATTATGCCTTAATCGCGTTTTGGCCATGCATGGGCTTTGGACTGGATGTGTGGGCTTAATTTGTACGAGGCTTGATCCTTTGCTCATGACGGGGAGTTGGACATTCCCGGTTTGATTCATTGATTTTTCGACAGTGGAGACAGAGGTGACCTTCTCTGGTGAGGTTATCATCAACATGCCATCTATTCATGTTTGCTTGCATACTTCCTTCTTGTCCCTGGTTGAGGCAGAGCTAGCATTGGGTTGATCGAAATGGCCCAACATCTGAAAGTGGGTAAAGGTTGCATTGGTTTGGCACTGCCTAAGACCCTGATGGGTTTAGATACTTTTCATTGGTGAGAGACTACTCGGTTTGTGGGGAGTCCACTACTTCTCCAGGTATTGTTTCCAACCCTTCTGATTTCCCATATCACTTGGCACTCACTCTCTATTTTCTCTGAAAGCCTTTTCCTTACTTTTCTCTCAACGTATATCTCTTTATTCTTTAATTTCTCTTATTTATCATCCCTTCCCAGGTGTAGTTGTTGGATAAGTTGAAAGTGGTGGACCTTTACCCCGAGTATTCATCTAGAGCCTACTTCTTTCATCCACGGCTAATGGATTTTCCCTTAGAGGGTTTATGGTGTGACTGGATGTGCAGCAGATTTGTGGCTGACATTGTTTGGCATTGCCCCTGGCTTAACTTGACTGAGATGGACTATAGCATGTCCTGACAGCCGAGTATACAGTTGATTGGCCTTACGCACTGTGTGTTTTGTTTTCTATTCAAGTTCAGACACCAATTTGGACATGATCAGACTTGTCTAGAGGAAGGGATGGAATACCCAGCTCCATTTCTAGTTCGTGCTTCACACTTGGCTCGGTATCCCATTGCTTGGAGGACGAGAGAGATTCTGGCCCCTGCTGCTAGCTTTAGTTACACCCTTTCTGGTGAATGCTTAGCATGGCTTGAGGCCGAGGCACAGGTTGGGCCAACTTTGGCAGCAGAGACCTCCATGAGTGCGAGAAGAAGACATAGGACCACCTGACTTATCTATGCCTTGTTTTGACTTTTCTTTTCAAGTTTTATGATGAAAAGACAACTTTTTTTTAACCAAAGAGTTGGAGAATGTACTTGTGTTGCAATCAATGGAATTAAAGTTATGAGTATTGAAAGTTTTTCTTTTTGGTCTAAAATGGTCCATGTTGTAAAAGGTAAAATTTGAGAAAATCAACCTTGTTAAAACTTTTCAAAACAATTTTCAGAAATGGTCACTACCTGACACACACAGAATTAGTCTTTAAGATGTACAACCCTTAAATTAGAAGATCATAACTACTCATAACTGCATGCACCGTCACTGCTTTGTCTTGCAACTGACCCTTCTATGAAATGGAGGTAGCACAACCAAGCTAACAGATGATGGAAAAAGATGGACCGATCAAACAGAATGGATAGGACAGTGGAGTTGGAGATGGTTATGGCCGAGCTTCGGGATGAAGTTGCCTAAGTATCCCAAAGATGGGAATCAGGCCTTACGTAGTTCGGTTTAGGTTCACTTGAGTATTAACACTCTTCTTTTGCGCTCTAACTTTGGCCAAAGCTGCCCTTTTGGGTTTTTGACCTTGTGAGCTTTGTTTTTCTTATTTCTAATTTTTCATGCTCTAACTTTTGCCTAGGTCACCCTTTCGGGTTTTCGACCTAGCGAGCCTCTTAGAGATAGTGTTTCTTCAACTTGTCCATATTGATTGGTTGCGAAAACTCCAAGCCATCTACATCCATAAGAATAATCGCTCCTCCAGACCAGATAGATTTGATGAGGTAAAGACCAGTCCAATTGGGTTTGAACTTGCTCCTAGGGTCATGGATGGGTGCTTGGATGTCTTTCAGCACCATATCTCCTTTCTTGAGATTTTTGGATTTGGCTTTCCTGTTGAAGGCCCTGGCAATTCTGCACTGATATCCTTGGATGCGATATAATGCCTTCAGCCACCTTTTGTCAAACAACATCAATTCTTCGAACCTACTCTACTTCCAATTTGCCTCTGCTATCTAACACTTAGCCATAATTCGTAGCGACAGTACTTTGATTTCAATCGGCAGAACAACTTCCATCCCATACACTAGAGAATAGGAGGTTGCGCCTGTAGATGTTTGAATTGATGTTCTATAACCCCAGAGTGCAAATGGCAGTTTATCTGGCCAGTCTTTGTAAATTTCCACCATCTTCCGCAAGATGTTCTTCACATTCTTGTTAGCGGCCTCAATAGCTCTGTTGGTCTACGGCCTATACATTGATGACTTGTGAAAAGCCATGTTGTATTTCTTGAGCAAATCGACCACCTCTTTCTTGAAGTGCGAGCCGTTATCTAAGATGATCTCATTTGGTACCTCATACCAGTAGATGATATTGTTTCTGATGAACTTGGCCACATGTGACGTCTTCAACACAGAATAAGACTGTGCTTCCGCCCACTTGGTAGAATAGTAGATCACCACCAAGATGAATCATGTCTATTTGAGCCCTTTGGCAAGACTACCCGATGATGTCAATTCCCCAGACTAAGAAAGGCCATGGTGATGTCGTGTTGTAAAATTTTGACGGCGATATGTTCATGCGATTAGCATGAATTTGATATTTATGGCATCGCCAAACAAAGTTGATACAATCCTCCTCCATCGTTGACCAATAATAGTCATGCCTGAGGATCTTCCTAGCCAGCATCACACCATTCATATGTGCTCCACACTCTCCCCCATGATGGCTACTCATCTTCTTCAACGTAGAGCTTGTGCATTCCTAGATAGCCTCTTTTATATAACTTATTTCTGCAGATGATGAATTGAACAGCCAGACGTTGTATTCCTCGTTTATCCTTGGCATTTGCCCCTGGTGGATACGTATCCTTCTGCAAAAAATTCCAAATGTCGTAATTCCAGGGGTTCTTGTCTTGAACCTCATCTATCATGGTGATGGTCTCATAAGCAGGCATATACTTTTGTTCAATGATAATCGGACGCATCTTGACTCCAAGTGGGATGTCTACCATGGAAGATAGAGTTACTAACACATCAGCAAACCGATTGTTCTCTCTTAGTAGATGCGTAAATGTTAGTTTTTCAAACCTTGGAATAAGAACGTCTAGGGTATGATGATAAACCTTCATTTTCTCTTTCTTGACCTTCCAATCTCTATTGGCTTGAGAAACAACCATGTTTGAGTCTCTGATGACGTCCAACCTTATTGCCCCTAGTTCTAGGGCAACTTCCAATCCAATGATACACGCCTCATATTCTGCTTCATTATTGGACACTTTGAATTGGAGTTTGAAAGCTAGCGATATGTGGGAATCATCGGGTGCTATAAGCAACACATCTATCTCATACTTGTATTGATTAGCGGCTTCATCAAAGTACATTGTCCTTGTTTCCTCTTCTATCTGCAGAATGTCTTTATCTGGGAAGAGGTATTGTACTGCCTCGTCTCTGTCCATTGGGTGCTCTCCCAAAAATTCCGTTACCGCTTTCCCTTTGACTGATTTGCGTGTGACATACTTAAGGTCAAACTCGGAGAGAAAGAGAAACCAACGAGCTAGCCTACTCGTAAGTGTCGGTTTCTCAAAGAGATATTTGATGGGATCTAATTTCGAAATCAGAATTACGGAATGAGCTAATAGGTAGTGTCTTAACTTCTTGGTGGCCGAAACCAAAGCTAAGCAAGCTTTCTCCATAGGAGTGTAGCGGGTCTCGTAATCCAACATCTTCTTGCTCAGATAATAGATGGTGTTCTCCACCTTAGCTTATGATTCTTGAGCTAGCATGCACCCCATGGTCGAATCTATTACCGACAAATACATGATCAGTGGCTTCCCCGCTTTTGGTGGCGACAATACAAGTGGATTCTGCAAGTATTGCTCGACCTGCTCGAAGGGACCAAACATCCCATTAGAACTTCCTCCATTTCTTCAAGAGACCAAACAGTGGTTCACAAGTCAAGATTAATTTTGAGATAAACCGTCTTATGAATTGCATTTTTCCTAGAAAGTCGTGCACCTCCTTTTTAGTCCTCGATGGTGGCATTTCTAAGATGGCCTTGATTTTGGAAGGATGTACTTTAATTCCCCTTTATGTAATTAGAAATTCTAACATTTTCCCTACAGGTCATCCCAAAGGTGCAATTCTCTGGGTTCAACCTCAGTTTGTACTCCCTTCTCCATTCAAAGAATTTTTCCAGTGCAGTGTAGTAGCCTTCTCGCTCCTTAGACTTGACAATCATGTTGTCCACATAAACCTCGACCTCCTTGTGGATCATGTCGTGTAAGATTGTGGTTACAGCCCTCTGATATGTAGCCTCGACATTTTTCAACCTGAAAGGCATAACTCTGTAGTAGTAAGTATCCTACGGTGTGGTGAATGGAGTCTTCTCTTTGTCTTCTAGTGACATCAAGATCTGGTTACACCCGAAAAACCCATCCAAGGATGATAATAATGCATCGCCTGCGGTGAAGTCTACCAGTTGTCTTTTGGACTAGCTCTGTTCAGGCCCTGGAAGTTGACTCAAACCCTGATTCTGCCACCCTTCTTTGGAACTAGAATGATATTAGCCAACCAAGTTGGGTATTCAGACACCATCAAGAAACCTGCATCAATTTGTTTGGTGACTTCCTCTTTAATCTTCAACGCCTAATCCAGACGGATTCTGTGCAGTTTCTATTTAACTGGTTGGGCCTTGGGGTCAAGAGGGATATGGTGCTGTACAATTTTAGGATCGATTCAAGGCATGTCTTCATAGGACCACACAAAAAACATCTTTGAAATATTTTAATAAAGCAATTAAATGCTTGCGTTCCTCCAAAGACAACGTGGACCCGATCTGGACTAAGCGGAGATCCTTCTCAGTACCCATATTAATTGGAATGATTTCATCTATGCTGGGCATAGCACGCCTCTGCTCCTCTCGGTCAATCAAGTTTTTCAAAGCCTAAGGAATTTCTTCCTCTTCGTTTTCAATAAAATTCTGAAAGCCTTGGTCAATGCAATAAATCAACAGCACAGAGAAGTAAACGGAATCTGCAGCGTTCTCATTCATAAGTTTCGGTTCTTCAGTTACAATAGACTCGAAAGAGAAAGCAAAAGAAGACCTAGATGGGACCTTGGCATCCGGGTTACCACTCCCAGAAAATGCTAGACTCAGACTGCCTAAACTAACTCGAATCTGATTCTGACTCAACAGCCTTGGTGGAATCAAATTCTAGCTCATCATTCGATTTAGAACTAGAAATGAGGCCTTTTTCTAATTGCCAAGTGAGGCGTGGTGTCCTTGATACATCTAGAATAAAACTGGTGGAGTCCATAACTGGTTCCTCTCCGATCATAGAAACAGTAAAGGTATCTCCCAAGTTCTTCGTGTTGGTCGCGGGATCTGTTAGGAGATCGGCCAGTGCTGTCCCTACTCTATCCTCACTGTTGTCTGAGTCATCCTCTTTGCTTTGGCTAGCATTGATGCTTGGTTCAACCCTTTCTTCATCACTGTCTTGCAGCTGGTGGTGAAAAAAGATCTCAAATCTGGGGACACACTTCTTTGTTAAGGAGTCCACTTAAGGCTCAGGAAAGCCACAAAAGGGAAAATCCTCACCTTCTATGATAAAGTGCCCATTTAATGTTCCCTAGATTGGCCAGTGGACCAGCTTATAGTGTTTCCTATCTCTTCTGGCCTTGGCTTTGTCTCTCATTTCTTTCCCTTTTCTTCTCTAGTCCTGTTTGGTGGGAACATAGCCCAACCTAAAGGCAAGCGGATTATGTGGCACCTCAACTAGTGTCATAACACCTTTTCGCCTACTCCTTCCGAGCCTTATTCCTGGAATATGCCGCAACTTGTTCATGAAATAGATGGATTAAGCACTAACATACATGCCTTCGTCCGTGGCCAAGATTGTTTGCACCACTCAGGCTTCTGCCAGAGTGAACCCTGAGAGAAATACATCCTCATCACCATGATTGATTTCCAGCAATGGTGTAGTTGCCTCTAGCGGTGGATGTATGGATGAGTTTCCAAAAATGGTTGCCACTCCTCTCTCATGTGGGTATTTCAACATTTGAAGGAGGGTCAAGGACACAACCTTCATGTAATGTAACCAGGGCCTCCCTAGAAGTACGTTAAAGGTAGTTGGCACATCAAGTACATGGAACTCGATCTCATGCTTAGAAGGGCCCACTTGGACTTGCACTTTTACTGTCCCCATAACTTCTTTGGTCATGTTGTCATATGCCCGTATCACCTAGGTTGTGGGGACAAAATTTGTCTGTTTCAAACCTATCGCATAGGCACTGCGAGAAAGACAGACATTGATAGCAGAGCCGATGTCCACTAAAACCACTGGCACCCACTTTTCTCTATACTCAACAGATATGTACAATGGTTTGTTGTGAGCCTATCTTTCCGGCGACAGCTCTTTATCAGAGAAGGTGAGCATTGGCTTGGTGCTACTTGGGAAAATCAAGCCCACAAGCTGCTCTAGCGTAGTATCTGTGGACAATTTAGCCTTATCCATTGTCGACAATACTGCTTGTAGGTGTACCTGCGAAGCCATAAGGAGTCCCCAGATGGAGATATCGGCTTGGATCTTTTTGAGTTGCTTCAGAACCAGCTTCTCTTCGACCTTTTTTTCTTTATCCTTCTCAACCTCTCTGTCCTTTCCTGATGGTTCCGCCTAATCCAAGTGTGCGGGTTTGAAATAATGTCCACTTCTGGTGAAATGGTGTATTTCTTCAGAATACCATGTACTGTCTCGGATGTGATCTCCCCAGTCTTCGTCGGTATGGGCAAGATGTAGATCACTATATTCTCACCAGTCACCATCAGCTACTGACAAACAGTTGTTTGGCTTAACTTGGATCACCCTTACAGTACAAGTGTCCCCCTCATAGCGACAAGCTGTTATGGTTTTCTGGCTGTCTTCCATTCTCACTTTTTCAAACTACCTTTGCACAGCTTCCTATTCAGCACCTGTAGTTTTCACAACACCCAACTCTTGGGTTAGTTTTTCCGCACAAGTATCCTCTGACAGTTTCGCTTTCTTCCTAGTTTTCTCGACTACCACAGTTATCCCAACTTGTTTTCTCTCTAGTTTAACCGAGTTTTTTCTTCCTTGTCAGATTCTTCACATAGCCATCCGGCGTTATCAATCGTCCTGTTCAAATCAAACCAACTGATCTACACATTGCCTTGATCCTGTTCATCGAAGAATTGTAGGTTGTCCAAATCTTCTTCAAGGTCCACAAGATCATCTAATCCTGGGCTCAGGCCGTCATCCCGAACTGCATTAACGTCAACTGAGGCCAGTAATACTAGCTCAGGCATGGTTTGAGTAGCATGAACAACGTAGTGGCTTGGGTCATACTCCTCCTCAAATAAGGCCCCAGGACATTTCGACGATAGACCAGCACCTTCCTCCGAGGTCAAAATCGTTCATACTGCAAACATTGTCACCATGGATTTGCGAGGCTTAGGTTGTGGATGAGATGTGTCCATCATGCACAAGTCTATGCCTTTAGGAATGAACAACATCGGCTATGGTAGGTGAGAGGGGGTGATATAGATGCTGGTATCATAGGAGGTGGGTAGTGTATGGATAAGGTGGATGTTTCTGGGTGAGGGGAGTGGATTGGTGGTTACATTTGGTTTCCTGGGGGGAGCAATGACTTTGTTGTTGATGAGATCTTGAATTTCATGGTGTAAGCGGAAGCACCAGTTGGTTTCATGGTCGTGCTATTGATAGAAAACACAGTATTTGGTGGGATCATGCGTGGGTGGAAGAGGATCGGGAAGTGGGCGAGGTTCTAGGGGTTTTAGATGCCCCTTCTTGATTAACACCCGCATGGCTTTGGATAGGGTCATGTAGAGCTAGTTCAAAGTTCTACCCGGAGGTCGGGTAGGGTTGGAAGTTTGTGGGTCCATGTTGGCAAAGGGGTCAGTAGTTTTGGTTGTGGTGACAACACTCACTTCTAATGGTCTTGCAGCTGTGCTACCCCCGATAGCATTAAAACTGTGAACAAACGAGCTCTTGGCTGGCTCTTTGTTATCAGTGATGATCCCCTGCGTAATGGCGTCTTCAATTTGAAACCCCATTTCATGAAGTTCTTTGAATGTAAATAAAGGGAGAACAATCATTTTCTACAGCAGCTTGGTATGCAAGTTGTGGACAACCATTTTGATCTGGTCTTTCTCTAAATGTCGAGTAGTCATCATTGTCGCTTTGGTCCTCCATCTAGTTACAAACTCGGAGAAACTTTTTTTGGGTCTTGACGTATCGCTTTAAGATCACAAGTTGTGACCTCGATTTGCGTGTTGTAGGAGTATTGAGCAATAAAGGACTCTGCCAATTCCTTCCAGTTCTACTTCACAGAATCTTCTAACTTAGCATACTAGACGGTAGCTATTCCTGACATGGTTCGGCCAAAGAGTGACAACTTCTGTAGTCTAGTTAAACCCATTAGTCGCAGGATATTTGAAAACAGCCGTAGATGTACGATTGGGTATCCAACGCCATCAAAGCGGTTAATATACGGCATTTTGATCCGCTCTGACAGAGTAACCACATATTCAGTGTACCCATCCTCTATATCTAGAATGGAGTTAACCCCATGTACCTTCTTAAACAGCTTCTCAAGTTTGTTGATTATGAGCGCGGTCTGGTCAACCTCAAATTTAAATGGTGCCTCAGCCTAGTAAACCGGAGCTCTAAAAGTTTGTGCTAGAATGGGTTCTGCCTGGATGGGGAAAGCCGGGACACCCTCGGCTTGTGGATCCTGAGCTGTGGCAGTATTGGCAGTAGTACCGGGTGTGAAGATAGTCACATTAGGTGCATGTGAAGTGGAAGCTGCAGCTGGCTGCTGTTGTTGTTGATGTAACCTAGTTGTGACCTCGACTTGGCGGGCCATGTTGTGTTGGGGTTAGTCAACTGACTGCTACAGACAGATTAACAAGTCTTCCAAATCTGATGAGGGGTATTGTGCCATTCCTAGAGTAGATGACTGTTCTTGAAGTGGACTGAGTATAGGTGAGCTGAGGGGTGATTGCTGCAAGAACTAAACTGATGAACTCTGTCTGATCCTCATTTACTTTGCAACTGGTGACAGTGAGGCAGCCATAGGCTATCCCAAACAAGATCTCCAACCTTACAAAGTCTTTCGACGCAGGTCCAGAGTACTTGGGGGATATTAGAACTTTCTAAAGCTATGGTTTTAAACTACCTAGCAAAAAAAATAAAGAAAAAGATTAGTAATCAGAAATCGGACTGCACCTCAACTAAGATTCCATCAAAACAGACATGATCAAAGCTGTAGGACTGTACTCCTCACTGAATTCTGCCCCAAAACAGATACCAACTATGCCACTGATATGAACATTCTAGTACAGTGTCACTGTAAACCATATACAAGTTAACGAGAGCCAAAACACCCTTATGAGGGGGTAGGGTTACCCTTTCCAAGTTTTGACATGAACTAGGGCTTCACTACTTCACGCAAGTAGTTTCACAAAGCCCTGCTTATGGGTGAGCATCTTGTCCTAGTTTGGAACAGTCACCATGGCTTTACTATATGTAGTAGCTCGAATGGTCAAAAAGGTACCTTGGCAAGATTACCTAATATACCTCTCATACTTAACACCGATAAGTGAAAAGAGGATCAAGTGGTACAGCAGTAATCAAGATCCAAGGGTTGTGTTTCCAACATGGCAGAACCCACAACCGGCCAGCCTTTTGGCAAGCTTTTTAGGCAAGCCGTCCAGGAATAGCAGATGGAAAATGTAGTGACTTAGAGTAACAATGCTGATGCCATGCAAAGAACATATATCTGTAAATCAAATGTCACATCATGAAGTCCGAGTCAAGTTCTGTAATGTCCCAAGCAGAGTCCCCAGAAACTATAGCTTGCTTTTCCTACTCCTTGGAGGGGTTTAGTCTCCTCGGATATGATAGACATACAGTTCAGACTCCCATGGTTTTGAATCTGGTTTCACAAGTGCAATGTGAAACAGAAAAACCCAAAACAGTCCAAATCCGACAAATCTTTGAAAATTTGATTTTTAATCAAAAATGTCAAAAATGAACTGCATTGCCAGATTTTAGAGTCGACACTTAGATATTTTTGGGAAATTTAGAAAACCCATAACTCATACTAAAGGCCACTTGTCCGTCATCACCAAGTGTCTCAGCTTGGGAACTTAGGTATGATAGGGGAAGGTCATGAATTGAGCACCCCACTCACCCGATCAAAGATAGGCCTCCACTAATCATGATGTGATTCTTATGTACAATTTATGCTTTTGTTCCAATTATTATGCTATCTTTACTATGTGATGCACATAAGTATAGACTAATTTCACAAAATTTGGAATGGTTTGATTTCATGTTCGTTTTGAAAAGTGGTTTGAATATGTACCACTTGAAAAAGTGATCTCATATGTACATTTAATCAAAAATCATCCCAACTTAAATTGAAAAGCCTTTATCCACTAGCATTTAAACAAGTATATCAACTAAGCACTTAGCGTCATGGTAGACATGCTTAACATGCCAACAATCGCACGCATGCAATATGCTAAAGCAAAAAAATGCTTACCCCAAATGTTAGAAGTGAGCCAAAAGAAAAAAAATAGTTAGAAAAATGCATGATCCTAAACAATGCAACATGACTAATGCAATGCATACAACATGCAATTAATAGGCTCGGCTACTAGCATGGAATGTGAGTCAATTCAAGGCATGTGACAAAGCACACATTCGAGTAAGGAATTTGAAATTGACATAGATTAGTATAATGAGCCGAACCCTTATGCTTGCAAAACAAATGGATGGAAGTCATGGAAAATGTTAAGGAAAATATGATGCTATACAACCACGGTAAGCATGTAAATAAAAGGGAGAAAGCAAAAGGGGTTGGAAGACATACACAAATTATTACATATTTTCCCTCACTTAGGAGGGTCTGAATAAATGTTCTAATTAAACTAACTATTACATTACAACACGAAATTAATTTACTAAGTTAACTAGCTATTACAAATTCAAATGAATTAACTAATTAATTACACTTACTAGTTTAAGAACTATAAGCTGATGAACTCGAACAAGAGTCGAAGAACCAGGCGTGCGACCGAGAACATCTGCCCAGAAACTCCTCTGTTCTGCTGCCAGAAAATAATCTTGTTTTTCCCCCAGTTTCTGCTCTGTTCTACCACGAAAATGGCATTGCCTGCAAAAAGTAGAGTGGCCGGCCGGCCGGCCATGGAAAGTGGTCAGCTGGACAAGAATGGGGGCTAGTCGACCACTATTTTGATGCCCTGCTGCCACCGAAAAGAAATAAGGCAAAAACAGAGTGTTTCCAGGAGATGTTTATCCTCTTTGCCTCTCCCTATCATGGAATTGATCAAGGGAGGAGTAGAATCGATTCATAAATCATCAACAGTTGTAAGATTGTTGCATGATGATCTATGAATCAATGGGACAAAGGCTCAATGAATGAAAATAAAAGACCAACAAAATGTCCTCCATATCATGGAGTTACCTCGAGAGAAGCAGTAGACATTGATTCTTGCCTCATTATCATCACTAAAGAGTATGAAATGACTCAAGACTCAATGGGTTCAATATGACGTCCAATTGAACGTAACTCGATTTTATTATCTTGTGCCCATTTAATCCAATTTTATTAGCCCTTTTTATTACCTTTCCATTATTTAATCATTTTGTCCAAAAGTGATAATTACATCCACTAATGAAGAGAAATGTCAAACAAGAAGTTGTTTTTGGCATGAGAGAGATGTAATGGTCTGGAAATGAACCTCCGAAAGGATTAAACCATTAAGCATGGAAGGTCTCTTTCTCATGCCTTAAACAACAATTGTTTGAAACAACTCTCAAACAAAGAAAGCCAAGAAAGGAGGGAGATTATAGAAATGATTATTACAAGTGTAAGCATATGTATGAAAACTATGGAATAAAAAAAAAAATGCTATCAACTCAAATAGGTTGGAGTCTAAGGCCTAAACCACCAAACCTGTGAGGATGTATGACAATACAAGCATACTATTCAAAGCATAACAAAATAAACATACTAAAAATAGCCCCTAAACTCACAAAATAGTGCTAGAAAATCAGTTTAAAAGGATAGAAAAAGTAAGCAAAAGAAGAGAAAAACAAAGCTAATAAGCAAGCTTAAGGAAGGGTGGCTAGCCCCTTCACTTTTGGGGCCTTAAAATCACATGAGTTAGCCTCTTAAAACTTTGAAAATCAGTAGCAAAAAGCTAGGAAGCAAGTGGGGAAACACAAGGATAAAAGCTTATGGAATAAGGCTCAAGGAAGGGTGGTTAACCCCTCCACCTCTGGTAGCTTTAAATCACAAGTTTTTGCCCGCCAAAAATAATTTAAAAAAAGTATAGAAAACCAAGAAAAAGATGGAAAAAAAAGTAGGCAAAAGATGGCAAGGGTTATACCTTTAAAGAGAAGACACTCTTTTGTTCACAAACCACAAGGTGTTTATTCTCAAGAGCTGATATTTTAGCTCAATAACCTCAGCAAGGAGCCTCAAAATATTGGTTTAGGCTTTGAAGTTGGACAATCGAAGCCTTTTGCTGAGGAAATTGAACAATTGTATAGCGTACTAATTCATCATTGAGTGTTCACCATGAGGCACCCAAGTCTTAAGGGTGGTCAAAAATGAGGTGTTTATAGTTGACCCTCTTTAACAGAGCTCGAGGTCATGAAATGATGTGAGTAAATGCCAAAGTCTGAAGACGACCCATTTTGACAGGGCCATAAGTCTGGGGCAAGCAATCAAAATGCAGATGCAATTGGTTTAACTCGAAAGTTGCCTACATATCCCTTTGCAAAGAATCAAACCAGTGTAGTTCAGGGGCTGAATGCAAAATGATATATAACGTGATGCAACAGTTGAAAACATAGACGAGCATGCCGCTCGAAAATTATCAGGATTAGATTCAATGCAATGCAACAATTGAAACCATAAACGAGCACACCGCCCAAAAATTAAGAAATAGGCATAAGCCACACTATGTATTGTGTTGAAAGGTTGTAGAGAAACAATCTTAACTACGCTTCCACGTAGAAAGGTTAACAAGAAAAATCCTTACTACACTTCCACGTAGAGAGGTTAATAAGAAATAAGCCTAAATACACTTCTGCGTAGAGAGGTTAACGAGAAACAAGCCTAACTACACTTCTGCGTAGAGAGGTTTACAAGAAACAAGCCTAACTACACTTCCGGGTAAAGAGGTTCACAAGAAACAATCCTAACTACACTCTCGCATGGAGAGGTTGACAAGAAACAATCCTAACTACACTTCCACGTAGAGAGGTTGACAAGAAACAATCCAAATTACACTTCTGCGTAGAGAGGTTGACAATAAAGAATCCAAACTACACTTTCCTTCACCCTCAATTTGTGATACCTCGACCTCAAATCAATCTTAGAAAAACAACGTGATCCCTTCAATTGACCAAACATATCATCTATTCATTGTGGTGGGTACTTGTTCTTAATTGTTAATCAGTTCAATTTTCTGGTAATCGATGCACAGTCATAATGTACGATCTTTCTTCTTAGCAAAGAGAGCTGGTGCTCCCCAAGGTGATATACTAGGACAAATGAAGCCCTTATCTAACAAATCCTGAAGTTGCACCTTCAACTCACACAACTCGGTTGGTGCAAACCTATATGGTGCCATAGTAATTGGAGCCGTGCCTAGTGCTAAGTCAATTGAGAACTCAGTCTCTCTATGTGGTGGCAACTCTGTGAGATCCTTTGGAAAAACATCCAGATACCCGCGGACTACTTTTGGCAATTCACTGTGGATCATACTACCCTCATTAGCTACTATGATGGTAAAATGAAAACTCAACTCTCCTCGACCCTTAAGGTCATACAACGGAGGGGTAGGACTAACACTTAGATCACACATAAAATAGAACCAGTCTCCCGATGGCATACACACCGATACCCTCCTACGATGGCAATTTATCAAAGTCCGGTAATGAGTCAACCAATCTATACTCAGGTTTCCATCAAAAGCATGCATGTTAAGAATAATAAAATCGAAAGAGAGTCAATGATCTACAACCTCAATCTCACAGGAGCAGCATACTCGATCCAATGCCACTCTACACCCAATAGGTGTCTTAACCAACAGAGGAGACTCCAACAGTTCAAACTCTAAACCCAAAGTGGATACATAAGAAGATGATATGAATGAATGAGATGCTCCAATATCAATAAACACATTGGCAATAGAGTTGAACAATAAAAAGTTACCTTTCACTATGAAAGGTGCTGGCAACTGATCCAGCATAGTAACCATATACACACACCCTGAAGGCCTCTGATCTACCTGCTCACCCCTCGGAGCATAGGATTGAAACACGAATTGAGCTGAAGTGGCTCCCTAATTAGCCTTCGAGGCCTATGCTGACTGTGTTAGCTGATGGCCCTATGTCTGCCTAGAACCAAACGCACCAGATGTGCCACCAGACTAAGGGCAAAACCTCCTCAAGCGTCCCGACTGCCCACACTAATAATAGGTAGCAAGTTGACTATTTCCCTGACTCTGGCTGTGAGGACGAGCTAAAGATGGTGCCGACTATTGCCCTCCTCCTCTCTGTGGGCAAACTGAAGATTTATGGCCTAACTGACCATATTTGAAGCATGTGAACCCACCTTAGTTACCTCTCTCTGAACTCGAACTTGGTACAAGAAAGGTGGATTTAAACTGTGCAGCTGTGGGATGGAACCCCTTTGTCATTTTTTGTCCTAGTGTCCCTCTGAATATCCGGGGACCTTTGTTTGGTGCCCCTTATCCGCTCCTCTTCTACTTGGATCACAGTTTTTGTGTGGGCCACTGACTCCACAAGACAGTCGTAATCCTAAATCATTGGCCCAGCCACCTTAAAAAGGAGCCTGATTCTCAACCTCTTCTCGAACTCGATGCAATAGTGTTCTTCCATTACCATAAGTTTCGGTGGAAACCTCGATAAACTAGTGAAAACTGCCTCAAACTCGGCTACCGGTGTGTTTAGCTACTTGAGCTTTAGAAACTGATCTCTCAACTTCGCCCTAGCCATGGTTGGCAAAAACTTGTCCTAAAAGGGGTTGACAAAAGCCTTCTAAGTCACCCCAATACGCCTTCGCACGCACTTCCTCCACTGACCCACATCTCCAGTCTGCTATAAAATGCCAAGGTCACCCTCAAACCATCATCCTTGATGCTAACCATCTCGATCATTTTTGTCATCTGCTCAAGCCACTCGTCAGTCTTCAGTGGCTCATTCGGATCCCCTAAAGACTTATCCGGATTCGACTGGAAGAACTCCCTCTTCAGAAAGGATGGCCTTGTTTTGCAACATGGGCCTAGACTACATTATTAGCCCTGAGAATGTCCATAGATTCCCTCAATGCTCTTGCTATTTCGTGGGCTAAGGTGGCCATGGCTTGCTAACCTGCTGGCTTGGCCACGTTGGCTTAACCAACTCCCTCCTCTTGCTCCGGAATTTCATCTGGTATCAGCACCTCCTTCTGCCTAGGCTTGCAATGCCTACCGCCACCACGTCCTCGCCTTGACATTCTAATAAAGGTAACACAATAGTTTAGCACATTTACAAATATATGGAAGCTAACTCACTCACATCCAAATACAATGGACAATAATTAATTCATTCCACATAAGCACCGAGTCACATAATCACAAATGAATTTCCTTTCTAGATAATTAATTCTTTCACGACATTGCTAGAGTTCCAGTTAGAATAAGTAGTGATCAAGTGCTCTTCTAATAGGACTTCTAGAAATTCGTAGATCTAATCAATATCTTAGAAACCAAATCCCATACTCATCTAGTCACATAGACATGCTATCACATAGCATACCAGGTCTACTTAAAATATTATCTAGTGAGACAAACCCATTGTGGTAAAAATCGCGTCCCACGATTCCAAAGTATTCAAGCCCAGTAGCTTCGATACCACATTGTAACACCTCGAAATAATAACAACTCCTCATACCATGATATCAAATAGAAAACATAAAGATGCGAAATATTAACTTTCATTGATATCTCCCCCCCCCCCTTTTTCTTTACAAAAGATGACATATGCATGTATACATTCACAAATCCTAGATCTTGAATCTATAGCATATGACATATGTATATGAATAGAAATAAAAAGGAGATACAGATAAACTCATGCCCTAATGGCTATATCTTTCTAGGTCAATACTTGGGTACAACAAAAGTGAGATCAACTTAATACAATTAAAACCCATGGCTTGTACAAAAGTAATTACATCACAGAAAACAAAAGAAGCTTTTGGCTATAAGTCCTCCCATGCTATGTCCTTGGTGGAGGCATATCATTAGCATCTAAAAGTTGTTTTTCACGTATCGTAAGCTAAAACCTAGTAAAGATACTTTAGCACAATTTATGAAACTTAACAAAGTTATGAGGTGAATGCACATGCATGCCATTTGCCAAATGTTTTTTTTCCCTTTTCCATCTCAAACACAATGCAATGCCAGGATTATATATCAATTCATGATAATATCCTTTTCTATCAGAAAAACAGGGCAGTGGTAAAACACTGGGAATCTCTAGGTACGTGGCTGCTAGTAGGCTATAAAAGCACTACCAAAGCCATTTTATCGGTACTAACCAGAAGGATCGGCACCTAACCGCATGGATTTCTGGACTTTCACTAAGGACACACAGGCCAACAATATAAACCACAACCACACCCCCTAACTGGATTCACCAAGGTTTACACCCTTTTTTTCTCTCAAAAACAATACATTTTCATTGTTCAAGTATGAAACAATACTCGATGTACAATGTATGAGAAGTTATTTTCAATTTAACCTAATCTTCATGCAATTTCTACAACAATCAAGATTATCCTCCACTGATAGCCCCAAACTGATGTTTTTACTCAAAAGATAATTTTCTAATAATAGATAAAATCTTATTAATTTCAAAATCAGAGCGGTCGTACATATCCAGCTCCACTCTTATCATCAATAGATACGTTTTTTCTATATCCTGTCAAAATCCAACATCCTTCATTTTCCTTCATCAAACAAACATCAATAATTTTTGAACAAAAACTTCCTCTATTTTCAAAAATCACATTTAAAAAAATATCTTCCTATATTTTAACACAACACATCAATATACACACTTCCACAACCCTTCTCAAACATTTATTTGAAAAATCCCTCTTTTATATTACATAATCAAACCCTAGATGTAACCGAAAAATCTCCAAATCACTAAATATTCTCAAAGAGCAAAGAACTAAATTAAAAATCATACTAAAGGTTGAAGAAATCCCTACCTTAAGAGTAGAAGAGGAAGAGAGCAAGGGTGAAACTTTGACAGAACCAAAAATGAGATCCTCTCCGATTATAATGAAGCTTTTAACGAGCTCTACCTTTTTTCTCCAAAGAGTAATGGTGGAGAAATCAGTGAATGATGGAATATCTGAGGTTGTAAGCAAGAACTAGAGAGAACGAGTAAAGAAATTTGGGTTTGACAGGTTTTAGAGAGAGAGAGAGAGAGGGGAAATGAAAAGGTGATTCAAAAATCCCTTTTCCTGAATTGATATACGCGCAGACCACTCAAACGACCAAAACACTACTCGAGCGTAAGACACAATAAGTGAGATTGCTCGAGCAACCAAAACATTACTCGAGTGCATAATGACCCCTTCCCAAGAGTTTCTAGACTGAAGAAGACCGCTCGAGTGCAAGAAATACTACTTGAGCAAAGATACCCTACTCTTAGAACTTTTGCAGACCTGCAAAATATTGGTAGATCTTAAAGACCGCTCCAGCAAACAAGTAGAAAATAGAACAACAACTATTTTGAAAAACTAACTCTCAACCTATTTTGAACACAATCAATAAGATGATAAAGGACATAAACAACAGTTAAAGACATGGAATCCCAAATCTAAGAGAATGAAATGGGTTGGGTCTAAACCAGAACCGTTATATCACCTAGGAAGGGTTTGATGAGATTTGGGTGAAGTGAAAAATTATGACCTAGGTTCATAGGCCCTTTTGATATTGTTGAACAGATGGAGGAAGTAGCATACTGTCTTGCCTTGTCACCACAACCCTCTGGGGTGCACAATGAATGTCATATATCTGTGCTCTGTAAATATGAACTCGATCCTTCCCATGTTCTGGATTAGGCAAGTCTAGAAGTAGATGAAAATGGAACCTATGAGGAAAGACCAATGAGGATATTGGATTCCCGGGAGCAAGTTTTGAGAGGGAAATTTATTCCCTTAGTGACGGTATTGTGGCACCACCACGGGGTCGAGGAAGTTACTTCGGAGCGAGAAGCTGAGGTCCGTGAGAAGTATTCCGAATTCTTTAATGATGTGTAATTTAGACAATTTATTATGTTCCTAAATGCCGTGTGTTCTGACTTGTGAAGAAGATAAGATAGAAAATTGTTGATTTCCATAAAAGCTCGAACTTTTATTTCATTACTTAAGTTGTGTTTGATTTTTTTTTCCCTTCGTTATATTATGCATATTGGGATGGTTGTTAAGATGCTGTTAGAGATTGTTGACGTTGTTGTAGCGAGAATCATGAAATTTCGGGGGCGAAATTCTTTAAGGGGGTAAGAAGTAACAACCTGTTTTGAGTGACTACTCGATAGATAGAATGGTCGCTCGAGCGAATATGACAAGCTTTTCATTGTAGCTCTGAAAAACTTCTGAGACCTCTCGCTTACCGCTCGAGCGATGGATAGTTTGCTTGAGTGATGGATAGTTCACTCAAGCAATCTACTTGTATATGGGGCATTGCTCATGAAAAATCTAAGATCCTTGAGATATTGATTTGTGATTAAGTTTCAATTTTAAACAATGAATAACAATCCCAATCAAACAAGCAAAGACAAATCGACACAATAATTTAACGTGGAAAAACCACAATTGGAGTGCCTCTAATTGTGATTAAAAAAAAAACCACAGACTAAAGCCACAAAACAATCCACTAAGTAGATAAAGAGGAATTACACAAGCATACCCTCAATTACCTAGCGAATCTACACTCGAATTGAACCGACGTCGATGTGCCTCTCCCACCACCATCTTCACCTTGGAATTGGCTTGCCCAATGTTAAATCCACAACGCTGATATTGAATCCATGACGATGAGCCACTCCAGGATCAACAAAAGCTTCAGGCCCAAATTACCCGAAATTCACCGAAGAACAGCTCTCTCATTTGTGAATAAAAGAAAAGAAACAAATCCTTTGATAATGTTGATATAAAGTTCATGGATCCATTGATCACTCTTAAATCATCAAGGAAATACTCATAAATATAAAACAGTTTGTTTTTTCTTCCCCTTCGAAAATTTGGACGACTCAAACCCTAAAACAAGCAAACATTGCACTTTATAGTAAACTGAATCGTGAAGACCACTCGAGTGGTGTGACTAAAGGTGGTGCGAAATATATAGGCTGACCGCTCGAGCATAACTTTCATCTCTCGAGTGGTAAAACTTTCTTCATTAAAGTTCAGGCACTCTGCAAAAATACTAGATGATCTTTTTCTCTGCTTGAGCACACAAATTACTGCTCAAGCGGTAAAATAACTTCGACTACATGTTTACATTTTTGCAGTAAAACAGCTCGATCGCCGTACATAGTCAACAAGGTTGAAAAAATGAATGGATTAAGATCACAAACTCTTCTACAAGGAACGATTCAGGTTGGATTCGTATCTAAACACTCATAGCCTCATTGATCCAAAAGTGTGAATAAAATTACAACTGAAAGGAGTTTTATCAAACGAGATTGCCAATTACAAAAATCTAATAGCTCGAATGATGAAAAGTTCACTCGAGCGGTTTGTTCGGAACAATAGTGTTAAATTTCAATCCAAACATTTTTTTGACTCACTTTTTACACCTCTTCCATGTCTAAACCCGTTTTTTTTTGAAAACCTATCCTCTAAATAGTAGAGTTCATTTATTTTTAGTTAGAATCCATCCTTGCTTCTTCATCAAAGTTGTTCATCTCATCAAGGGCTACACTTTGAGCCAATTGGATCTTGCTATTGTAGAGGTTCATCTTTTGCGTCTTCATCTTTCTCTCACAACTCCTGAGGTAGGAATACCTTTATCCTTGTATATCTATAATTTGGTTTAAATGTGTGTAAATCTCATGGTATGGGTGTATGATTTAGAATAGGTGATATATATGTGTGTGTGTGTGTATGGGGATATTTATGATGATAGTGAGTGTTGTCCAAAATTGGTGAAAGATTAGAGTAATTACTAATGAATGATAGTGTAAAAAGTATAAATCAAGGAAAATAAAGACATGAAAAGAAAAACCCTAAAATTTCGTGCAAATCCTAGAGGTTGTTCATGGTTCATTATTAACAATAGAACAAAAATAGATGAGTAAATTTGAAGGGTATTGAGATTCTTTGTATTGTGATAAAGAAATTAGTTTTCGAATGTTGTTTGTTGTGTGATATGGTTTACCCGCGCAAAGGAAATTGAGGTGCTCACTTGTCCGGTTGTGTGAGGACGACAAATATGGAAATGATTTGAGGTGTCCACTTGCCAGGTCATGTGAGGACGACAAATGTGGAAAGGTTGAGGTGCCCACTAGCCATCTCTGTGAGGACGGAGAAATGTGGAAGTGAACATAAAGTTGTGTGTTGTTTTATAAAAGTTTGAAGCATAGTGTTCCTAGGTATTGGTAGTGATCATACATATTTTAAATCAAATCTTTATATACTTGGTTAAATATATTCTCTACTAGGCAATTGTTCATTCCTATCTAACCACATTTCAGGACTTAGTGAACCACAACCACACCAATGAAGGAGGAGACGACCAACCTTTTCATTTTTAAAATTTGTGAAATTTTGAAGTTGTAAGTTCACTGTCGAATTTTTTATTATTATTAGCTTTTGCCATACATGCCCTTTTGTTTTAACGGCCACGTTTGTAATGTGTAACCCAAGGAATAATGATTTAGTTTTCTCCAACTTGTTGAACTATACATAGTTAATATGAAATTTTAAAATTTGGAATCCATAGTTCAATAAGAAAGAGAATTATTGGAATTGATCTTGTATTTGTTGGGGTTATGGTGCTTGTTGTAATTGATTTCATATTGGAATTATTTTGGGGGGTGTTACAATAAGGTTGGTGGTGATGGCAGAGGTAATATTAAGAAAGTTATAAATTCGACAGTGCACGTCAATAAGTGAAGTTATAAATTCACTCAATATTAAGAAAGTTTCTATCTACTTAAAATTTTCTTAGTTTTTAGTTTATATTTTAAGCGTCGCTTAATTTTTTTAAGTGACACTGATTGTCGTTATGAAACATGCTCATTTGATTTTTAGTTAATAAATAAAATTTTACATGCCCAATTGAGGTATCAAATATCATCAAATGGATTGACTAGTTACATATAAAAATTAAAGAAAAAAAGAATGTTGATTTTTTGGCTAAGAATTATCGAAGGAGAAAAAATGTTGGACTCAAATGCTAAGGTCTCTTTTTTTTTAAAAAAAATAAAATAAAATAAAATTGTCACATGATAAGATGAAAGGTCTCGCCAAAGTGAAGTGTCCCCTTATAATTACTTAGGTTATAACTTGGGTCAAGCCCTTTTGGTATTTTTTGTTCAATACGATTTATAAGTATTTTTTTAGAAAATCAACTTTTTATAGAGACCATAAAAAAAAAACAAAATAGTAATAGATATTATCTAAAATATTAAAAAAAATTACATAAAAAGTCTAGAAAACTAACTTAAAATTATTTTCAAACCTAAAGTCTGAATTTTTGGTACATCTTAATAATGTCTATTCAAGTAAGAGGATTTCAAAAAAATTGATTGATCTAATAAATTGATTTGAGCTAGTTCAAACTGTATGATTAGGTTCAGGTTCTAAATAATTAAGAATTATTAATTACGATTCAACTCTCAAATTAAGAAAAGAATCAAAGCATTCTATATTTGTAAAATTCTTACACTTCATATATTATTGATATATATATATATATTAGTGAAAAATTTACCCATAAATCCTATATGAGAAAAAGTTGATCCATTTAGTCCTAAGAGTTTTCTTATGGACCAATTAATCCTTTTTTTTTTTGAAAAGTTATATTTGGGTGATTTTGGTGCCATTTGAATTGACATGAATACCCTTTTGTGATTCATTTTTCCTTAATGTGTGATTCGATTTTGGAATGGGTATGGAATGTTGACATTTCGCAAGATTCTTGGTTGAATAACGTTGGTTGGATTCACCAAGGATCCTCTAGAGTGTTTTTTTCTTAAAGTTTTCTAAAGTGGTGTATTGTGTGGTTGAGATTTAATGCTGAAAAATTGATGTGACTTGTCATTAAATCTCAACCACACAATGCACCACTCTAGGAAACTTTAGGGAAAAAAAACTCTAGAGGATCCTTGCTCGGCTGGATTGGGGTGGAGGCAGTGGTGAGGTTTTGTTTGGTGGTGTGCTCTATTTTTCTAGTCGGGTGATTTGTTTGGCAGTGGTGCTGGTCCGATCAAACTATAACAGGTGTGTTAGGTTGTTTGTTTGCACACGTTTTGTATTGGGTTCATAATGTTATTTTGTGTCGTACGATGGTTGTTGATGTTTTCACAATGCTCGTTTTTTTGTGTAAGCTCAGTGTTGATGTGAATGTTATGTGTTTGTTGCATTGGTTGGCCTAAATCTCGCGTCAAAATTTTTCCGCCAACACAGGGCATACAGTTACGAAACACATATTTCATGGGATGTTAATTACACAAGCACATGTAATTTGTTAGGACTAGCAAATTTTCTTTCATGTATTGATAATTAGTTAAGAGACTTTTTACAAATTCAAAAAAGGAAAAACCAAGCTTGTGTTTGGTTTTAAAAAAATTAAGTTTTCATCTTTCCTGTAATAATGATATTTAAAAAATCTCAATAAAGATGTTGAAATTATTTTATATTTAAACATATATTAATTTTTTATTTTTTTTAATGACCAGGTGTCTAGTCTAGCTTACATACTCCTCGACCAATTTCAGGACTCACACAAAGTGCTCCCTTCACGTGGATCAGGTAAATCTCGGGTAGTGCCCGCGAGTGTGACCTCAAGGAGCGGATTGCTTCTAATGAGAGTTGAACTTGAAACCTAGAGGGAGCACATCCTTTGGCCCCAAGTTGTACCCACTAGGCCAATCCCTTGTGGTTATGTATTAATGGTAAATGACATGTTTACCTTATTCAAATATAAAATATAAATGTTAGAATGCAATCAATCAAAGAGATAATCAAGAATCAAGTAGATATTTTAAAATTTATCTATCCGGTTGGCTAACACCAACATAGAGTATAGACTAGACTATTGTAAAATTTATATTTAGAAAAAAGTAGTGTACTTATGTTAAAATTCTATGACGAGTTATAATTTGTTCATAAATATAATTTATGTGTCTTACGAACATACGTTAAATAAACCATTTCTATGTTACCCAAGAGGTCAATTTACTTAATCCATCTAACAAAACTAAAAAGAACAGGGCATCCTTGTTTTGTAAAAGGTCCTCAATTCAAAAGCACTTACCAAACAATGCAAGCATTCTGCAATGGAAATAACAAACTCATATATATATATATATATGTACACAATAAAACAAAAATAAATGCCCATTTTAAAGATCCCTTACAATTAGAAAAAAAAAATGATTATAGCTGAAAGTATAAAATCAAAAGGCCATGTAAAGTCAGAAATGCAAAAGCATACATCTTAAGGGAGAAAGAAGAAACAGTAATATAATGACAACCATATTTGTTTACCATCATATGCGACAACATTGCATTAGGTAACAAGCATGATCAGTGAGATCCATTAAACTAATACAATATTATCCCATAAAATTTTAAACAAATTGTTGTAGGAAAAAATGATCATTCTTAAAATAAATAAAACCATACTTACAATCCCTACCACAAAGACAAGGCAATGTTCAAATTTGACCTTGATGTATAGTATTAATAATTAAAACATTTCAAAAGCACTTTAAAAGAGTTTGTTGTAAAAAAGAACAGTAGTACCTAATTTTATATGTTCATCTATAGTCGGCTCAAAGCTGGCTGGCTCTTCCAGTTTTGGCTCACCTACCAAAAACACATCACTACAAAGTTTGCAAGGTGAAAGAGGTAAGGCCTCTATCTTATGTACACAACCAGAAAACATGATTCAATCCAATCCATGTACATCCACCCAAAAAGCATTGCAAATGTTTTTCAATGTTCTGTAAAGTTCCCAAACTAGCTACAACCCAGCGAAAATTGACTAACTAATATTTTCAACTTTCAAGACTTAATAACACAACTACATTCTGAAGCACAGATGTTCCTTCAAACACCATCATCTGATAAAATTGTTTTAGGTATTTCATCAATTGTAGGACAAAATACCACATTAGTTAAAATTTGGAAAAGAAAAAAAAAAGACAAGAAAAGTAAAAATCTGAAATGGACGCACCTCATCTTCGGAAATCTTACTAAAACCTAATCTATTTGTCTATAAAGATTCTGCTTCATCAGTAGTAGGCAGCACAGGGGTTCTCCCCTTAAGATATCCAAGTAGGTTTTCGATAAGAGAGAATAGCACTTGGAAATAACTCTGCAGAAATAGTAATAATTTCTCACAATCAGAAGATATGTAACCCTTCCACCAAACCTAATTGAGGATAAAATACATCATTATTATAAAATAGAAAATTTTAAAAGTAAATTCTAGAATATTTTCCAACAGGAACAAAATTGAAGCGTAAATTCATATTGTCCACCTTTGTCTCATTAATCTAGCATGTCCTTGAAAATCAGTTTTTGTTGCAATCAAGGGAAGTTCCACTACTTCCTCTCTGAAAATCAGAATAATCCCAGCAAACACAATAGTTGAACTGCATAATTAGAAATAATTATAATAAGTAACCAATACAATGTGCAAAAGCTACATAAATCCTTTAGAAATAATCTTACTTGACTAATAATATTGCACAATACATCCCCCCAAATTCTTGATCCTTTATGTTCCTCTCGCAAAAACAATTAAAAGTAGTTGGCACATAAAAATTCCAAGTAATACATAGCAATACCCACAAAGAAAGTAAATGACAAACTTACTGATAAACATAAATGATCGAAAAGAGAATGCTAATGCTTACCCGTAAACCATTTTAGGAATAAGATTGATGCTGACAGTGCTTGAAACGTCTATTGGGTCAAATCGATCCTAAAGTCCAACAACAAGATTTAAAAATATAAATAAATAATTATTATTTCAATGAAAATATTTTTTTCTAGGGTTGACACAATGAACCATCAAGTTATATCATGAAAGGTTTAGAAACACTGCAGAGCTACCAACAGGCCCCAAGATGAACTCAGTTCATAAGTGAAAATCTCATTGGTTGAAATCCATAAATTGACTACCTAAGAAAGAAAGAAGGATATATACTTCTAAAAAGGTGTTGTGTATGTCAAACACCACCACTCATTGTACACCTCTTGACACATGTCAAATAAACGATATCGCCTTGACACAAATGAAACGCATTACAAATTTAAACAAAATAAAAACTCAAACATCCAATGTTAAAAGAAAAATAATGTATTTAATTTAACTTTAGAAACTAGTGTTATGTTTTATTTTTTTTTATCATTTTGTAATGAACACTTAAAGATTTAACAAAGGATACTAAAGAATGCCACTCATTGTTGTAGCTTTTTTTTTTGTGCACCTGTTAGATACGATTAGCTCTACAGTTTGGACTCCCATGATTCCGAATCTGATTTCACAAGTGCAATGTGAAATAGATAAAAACAAATGAGTCCAAATTCGGCAATTCTTTTGGAAAATCGATTTTGAATCAAAATGCCAAAAATTGACTGCTTTACTAGATACAAAGTCGTCACCTAAATATTTTTTAGAAATTTAGGAAACCCGAGACTCGTGCCAAAGGCCACTTATCCATCATCACCATAGTGTCTTGACTCGGGAACTTAGGTACAAGAGGAGAATGTCATGAATTCAGCACCCCACTCGCCCGATCAAAGATCGACCTCTACTAATCATGATGTGATTCTTATTTACATTATATGCTCTTGTTCTGATTATTAGGCTAGCATTACTATGTGACACACACAAGTATACTAATTTGCAAAAAATGGAACATTTGATTTTTTGTTTGTTTTCAAAATTGTTTTGAATATGTATCATTTGAAAAAAGTGATCTCATATGTACATTAATCATATTATTCCAATTCAAGCAATTAGCCTTCATCAACAGGCATTCAAATAGGTGTATCAATTAAGCACTTAGCCTCATGGTAATCATGCTTGACATGGCCACAATCACATGCATGCGATATGCTAAAGCAATAAATGCTCACCTAGTATTCCAAGGCAAGCTAAAAAGAAATAAAAGGGTTAGAAAACATGCATGTCCTTAACTAATACAACATGACTAATGTAACACATGCAATATGCAATTGAAATCGTCTTGGCTACTAACATGGCATGTGACTCAATTTCATAGCATGTGGTTTAAGCACATTTTCAAAGAAGAAATAAATAACAATGTGAGTTAGAATGATGCACCGAGCCTAATGCAGGAAAGACAATGGATGCAAATCATGAGAAATGCTAAGTAAGCATGATGTTCTATATTATCCATCATAAACAAATAAATAAAAGGAAGAAAGACGTGGGGCTGGAAGATATACACATTATTACACATTGGCCCTTGCACAGAAGGGTTCGAATAAATAGCCTAGCTAAGATAATTAACTAGCTATTACAAACCAAATGAAATAAATTAACTACGCTAACTAATTACTACAAAAATTGATATTAACTAATAGATTACACTAAAGTACAAATGGGAATTCACTAATTATTACACGTAGGATCGACTAATTGAATTAACAAATTAATAACCAATTGAACTCCAGCGGGGTAGTGAACCGTGCATGCAAATACGAACATCCTCCTGGAAATATTTCTATTTTGCTGCTTGGATTGTTTTTCCTGAAGAAAAAGCTCATGTTTTGCCTCTGCTTATGCTTTGTCTTGCAAGAAAACAACACTGCCCGCTGTCACAAAAGTGGTCGGTCTGCCAGAAATGGTGGACGGCCGACTACAAATAGTGGCCGGCCTGCCACTAATGTAAATATGGTTGTGGACACCCCATTTTTGACCGCCCAAAAGGCTTGAGCGCTTTGTTTGGTACACTTGATGATGAAAGTGGTGTTGTGCGTAGTTCGAGATCTTAATGAAGGGGCTATGTTTAAGCTCCGAAACAATTCCAAACCTCTCATATTCCCACTGATTATACCTCAGAAATCCTTTTTTACACATTGTACCACCCTGTGCTGAGTTTGAAGCAAAAAAAAAAGGGAGATCACATTGAGGCCCAGTGTAGACGCGCCCGCGTGAGGCCTTCGTCCTACAGTTCGGACTCAATTTGTGTCACGGTTCTTAATCTGAACCAAAGAGTCTAAATCCGGAAAATCGTTTTGAGAAACAGATTTTTTGAAAAAGAAATGCCAAACATGGACTGCTTTGCCAGATACAGAGTCGCCACCTAAATATTTTCTTTTGGGAAATTTAGGAAACCCTGACTCGGTGCCAAAGGCCACGTGTCCGTCATCACCAAAGTTGCCTCGGTTCGGGAGCTTGGGTACGATTGGGGAAGGTCAGCTATGAGCACCACCTCTCGCCCGATCCGAAGATCGTCCTCTACTAACCATGATATCCAGTTTTGAAAACGTTATGTGTTCTTATTCCATTTATTAGCCTAGAATTACTATGTTATGCGCACAGTAAACAAGTATAGACCAAATCGCCTAAATTGGAACAAAACATTGCATGTTCGTTTTGAAGATGGTTTGCTACTCGCAAGTAGGCTAAAATGTAGGTTTTGCCACCCTCGAGTGGGCTTTTAGAAAAGATGGTTTTGCCACTATCTAGTGGGCTTAAAACTCACAGTTTTAATGCATTATTCCAATTTAGGTAATTCAACCTCCATCCACAGGCATTCAAGCAATTATATCACATAAGCAGCTAGCCTCATGGTAATCGTGCTGTTATGGCAACACTGACACGCATGCGGTATGCTAAAGCATGAATGCTTACCGAGTACTCCGAGCCAAAACAAAAACTAGTTAGTAATCATATGCATGATCCTAGTTCATGTTAAGATGACTAATGCAACACATGCAAAATGCGACTAAGATAGGCTCGGCTAATCTATAATGACATGTGAAATGCTATAACTAATCACGTATTCAATTTGGAATTGAAATACAAATGTAGTTAGAATGATGCACCGAGCCCGATGCATGCAAAACAAATGTATGAATGCACGCATGCATAGCATAAGGTATGCTAATTTAAATATGCCCTAGTCTACCATCATAAGCAGGTAAATAAAAGGGAAGAAAGATGTGGGATTGGAAGACATACACACACTCATGCACACTTATTACACAATTGCCCTCGCTCGGAGGGTCCGAATAAATATTACAGTCCGAATAGATAATACTAAATTAATTATTACAAAAACTTCTAATTAATTAACAAAATAAATGCAGAAAGAAGGTGGCCGCAACCCTGCCTTGGGATGCGTAGATGATGCATGTTTGACTCGTCTCGCCTGGAAATTTGCTGCCACAGCACTGTTGCCTCTGTTGACACTGCCCTGCTCCTCTTAGGACTGTCAAAGTCCAAGGATATGCTCTTTGGAGATTGGGGAATGCCGCCGGCCAAGTAGGAACATCAGCGGCCGAAGGGTGTGGTCACTGACTACCTTTTTGTCTATCGGCCATAAATAAATAGCCGGCCGGCACTGTATTTAGCCGACCGGCTAAAACTTCCCGCAGAACCTGCAGTGGACAGCAGCAGAGGGCAGGCAGTGTATGGCATGGAATTTCAAGCAAATGTAAGCATGGTCACACTCCCTATCATGCCATGGACACAAGGGGGCATGACCCTCAATCCTCGGGCCATCAATTAGGCATGATGGCCTAAGAAGTCAAGCTTGCCACTCAATGAAAATGCATGCAACACACAAATGAATACCAAGACCCCATCATGTTAGAGTCAAGGGCCTCGGCGACCGAGGGTTGAGAGATGTTGCATCACTTGAAGTATGAACACTTCTCACCCCTCAAGTTTGGCTTGACACCCCAAGCTAAACAATGCAATGCAAGTATACAAACATGGCTCAAGCATGCAAATGAAGCTAAGGCACAAATCATGCCAAATGTGCAACAAGTATATGAGATAGCTCAACATTAAGCAAACATGCAAGTAGGATACAATGCAAGCATGCTTCTAATGTAATGTAACATGCTCATGCAAAGGCGGATTTAGGCCACAAAGAGGGGGACCTCAGCCCACCCCAAAAACAGTGGCCAAAGGTGCCAAGATAATGGTGCCAATCATGTAAGACAAACATGCCAATCAACGAGCCCAAGACTAAGGTACAAAAGCCAACTCAAGCATGCCTAAAGGAAGACAAACATAGACATTAGACCAACAAAAATCAGTGCCATAGCATGTGAGAATGAGCCTCAAAACCCACACACATGGCATCCCAAAGCCTCAAACACATGGCCATGCACAATGACCTATCCCGAGACATGGAAGGCCAACATTTCAAGGCATGAAAGAGTTGATAAATGTAGACATGTAAGCATGGTATAGGGACTGAAATGGCATGTTAAATGATTCCAAATCGTTAAAATAGCCTAACCAATGCATGCTAGGGACTCACACCCTTAAGGCTCACAAATCAAAATGCATAGCAACTATATCAAACATGTCAAACATGACCAAATCAGTGGTCAACAGACCTTAAGCATGATGAAACATGGCCAAGAACTTCACAAAGTAAAACCAAAATATGGGAGCATGGTGGTCAAATGTCATGATGCATTTCTAGGTAAAAATAAGGGAATACAAAGCAAGTATATTAAGCATGTAAGTGACCACTAATTCAACCAGAAACAGAGGCATATTATGACCTAACAACATACAAAAACCTCTGAAATGGAACCAAAAACACCTAATCATGCATGCTACCCTTATGAGCCAAGAATATGCAAAAATGAGAGACCAAGGGAGAGGGGTGTCCCTCCCCTATGCAAGACCTTAGAACCCCTTCCTCACCACTGAAAATCCATTGGATTTCAGTGGTGAGAAGGCCAACACACCAAGGTAAACAAAAGCTTGCCGAAAGAGCACAAAAAAGGCCAAAAGAGGCCTAAGAGGGGGAGGTCGACCCCAAACACCAAAACAACCTAATGAAGAATTTTAAGCATGAAAATACAAGACTTTTTTCAGTTATACACAAAGCTTAAATCAACATGCAAGATAGGTCAAAAGCCAATGCAAGATTGGGGAAACTAAAGTAAAGTAGTTACCCTTGAAGAACCCTTGATGAACAGCAAACGCAGCCCTCTTCTTTTGATCAAAATCAGTCCAAAAGCTCAAGAACAAACCCTCCAAGCCCCTCAAGGTCAGAGTAAGGTGTGATGGTGTGTGTGTTAGTGCAAGACTAAGGTAAAAATACACCTTTAGGCCACAAAACACACACAAGGGAGGAGAGAGAGGGAAATATATAGAGAGAAAGAGGATATATATATATATATATATGAATATAGGTATAAGCTCTTTGTCTTTTTGTTTTTTTTCTAACCTCCAACAATGGAAGAGGAGAGGTCCTTATATAGGCAAAGGAAATGGTTCTAAGCTTCTCAAAGAAGCAAAGTAAAAAGGGGCAAAGGGGGCAAGGAGGTCAAGGCTTCTTGAGGAAGCTAGGACAGCTGGCCAAGCTTCTTGAGGAAGCTTTGACCAAAAGGGGCAAAAAGGGCAAAACAGCCACATGTATGCCCCGGGGCAGGTTTAGTGCATTCCAGCTGGCACAGCTGGTATGCACCATGCCGGAAAAAGGTAAAAAAGTGCTACCGGCCAGAAAAGGAGGTCATCAGCCAAACAGATGGCCGCCCGGTCATACTGAGTGCCGACCGGCCAATAGTATAATTCACCAATGGCCGGTAGCCTCAAAACATGGCCGGTGGCCTCAAACCAAGGCCGATGGGTGTCAGGGGTAGCTAAAAAGCTACTTTCTACCCTTAGAAGCAAAAACACAAGCGTTTGGTGCAAAACCAAACACAGAACAGTCGAGTTGAGGGATCCTAAGGCAAGGCGCGTAGCCGAGACCTCCGGGAACTCAAAACGAAACACAAACATGAGTAATCACTGAGTGTTCGAGTGGTGACGTCCAAGTCTTGAGGACGGTCAAAAATGGGATGTCTACAGCTGCCCCTCTTTCACAGAACTCGAAAGTCATAACCATGACGGGAGTGAATGTCAAAGCCCAGAGACGACCCATTTTTGACAAGGCCGAAGACTTAGACAAACATGCTAGACAAACAAGATATGCGCCTGTAACAGGTCCGCGAGGGGGACGCCGCTACGGTTCGGACTCGATTTGTGTCACGGTTCTTAATCTGAACCAAAGAGTCCAAATCTGGCAAATCGTTTTGAGAAACAGATTTTTGAAAAAGTAGTGCCAAACATGGACTGCTTTGCCAGATACAGAGTCGCCACCTAAATATTTTTTATGGGAGAATTTAGGAAACCCTGACTCGGTGCCGAAGGCCACATGTCCGTCATCACCGGAGTTATCTCGGCTCGGGAGCTTGGGTACGATCGGGGAAGGTCAGCTATGAGCACCCCCTTTCGCCCGGTCCGAAGACCGGCCTCTACTAACCGTGATATCCGTTTTTGAAAACTTTATGTGTTCTTAAACCAATTATTAGCCTAGAATTACTATGTTATGCGCGCATCAAACAAGTATAGACCAAATCGCCCAAATTGGAACAAAACATTTCATGTTTGTTTTGAAAATGGTTTGCTACTCGTAAGTAGGCTAAAATGCAGATTTTGCCACCCTCAAGTGGGCTTTTAGAAAAGATGATTTTGCCATTATCTAGTGGGCTTAAAACTCATAGTTTTAATGCATTATTCCAATTTAGGTAATTCAACCTCCATCCACAGGCATTCAAGCAGTTATATCACATAAGCAGCTAGCCTCATGGTAATCATACTGTCATGGCAACACTCACACGCATGCGATATGCTAAAGCATAAAAGCTTACCTAGTACTCCGAGCCAAAACAGAAACTAGTCAGTAATCATATGCATGATCCTAGTTCATGTTAAAAATGGCTAATGCAACACATGCAAAGATGCAATCTAAACAGGCTCGGCTAACCCTAAACATGGCATGTGAAAATGCACAATTATCACATATTCGGTTTAGAATTTTGAAGTACAAATGCAGTTAGCGTGATGTACCGAGCCTAATGTATGCAATACAAATGCATGGATGCACGCATGCATAGCATAAGGTATGCTAATTTCAAAAAATGCCCTAATCTACCATCATAAGCAGGTAAATAAAAGGGAAGAAAGAAATGGGGATTGGAAGACATGCACACACTCACCCACACTTATTACATATTTACCCTCACTCAGAGGGTCCAAATGAATATTACAGTCCCAAAATAATAAACAAATAAAATATTACAGTCCCAAATAATAAACAAACAAAATTATTATAAAAAAATTCTAATTAATTAAAAGAAAAGATGCAAAAGAAAGAAGAGGGTGGCCGCAGCCTCTGCCTCGGGATGCGCAGATGATGCAAGCTTGAACCCGTCTCGCCCGGAAAGTCCGTACCATACCACTGCCGTCTCGGTTTACACTGCCCTGCTTCTCTGAACAGTGCCAAAGTACTGGGACAGGCTTGTTGCACACTGCAGAGTGCCACTGGCTGGGGGAAATGCCCACCGGCAGTGCATAATTTCCATCGGCAGATGATGTAATTATCGGCCATCCACCAATTGCAGGTCGGCACTAAATGATGCCGGTCGGCAGAAACTCCCTGGAGAAGACAGTTTTTGACAGCAACAAGAACAGACAGTGTATGGCATGGAATTTCAAGCAAGTGTATGCACCAACACATCCCTTATCATGCTTTTGACTCAAAGGGGGATGTTCCTTGATTCTCGGACCGCCAATTGCGCATTTCGATGCGTGATGTTCCAAGAAACCAAGTATGCGCTTTGATTTCAAATGTCATGCAAACCAAACAAACACATAAAGCCCAACCTCTATCACATGATCAAGAGGCAAGGTGTGCATGCCAATGCAATGCAACCTAGGTATGCAAACAAGAATACAAGCATGCTATGCAACTACATGGCATACACAATCCCAACAACATAACATGCGCAACGTATTGAAACATGGCATACACAATGCAAGATGGGCTTACACCAATACAAGTGGACCTCAGCCACACTCACACACGAGGCCATAAGATAAAAATGAAGTGCCTCGAAATGCGTGCACATGGGCACGCAAACCGAGGCAATGGCATATGCAATGCAACGGCTAAAATGGCATATAGAATGCAACATGGACTTATACTAACATGAGAGAGCCTCAGCCACACTCACATAAGAGGCCGATGGATGAAAATGAAGTGCCTCGAAATGCGTGCACACGGGCACGCAAACCGAGGCAAAGGCATATGCAATGCAATGGCATGGAAAATGATATGCAAACATGCCAGTGGGATTTCAGCACTGAAATGTGGGGGAAAACAGCCCCGAAATGAGGCGAAAACACACCCGATGCATGGAATAGTCCCGAAACATGGACTTTTGGCACCCGAAATGGCCTATAGCTATACCAAATATGCACAATATGGACATGCAATGAATAGACAGTAGCAAGGCAGTCCCAAAATCAGCATTTTTTCAGTATAAATCATGGCCAAATAGCAAGCAAAGATAGGGCAACAACGGCATGCAAAAATGGCCCTAAACATGAGATTATGAAGCAACTCACAGCTGCTAACTCCAACTAGGTTAGGGCTCTTCAACAACATTGAAGAGGGGCAAAAAATAAGCATATTTACAGAACTGTAAAAACTCCAAAACAGTATACAAACATGCTAGAAATGCAATGCAAAATGAGGCTCAAAAGAGGCTATAACATGAGGTATACAAAATATTCATCAAACAGCCAAAGACCCTTGATGAAACATGTTAAGAAGGTCAAAATAAGACTATTTCTAGGCCTGTAAAAAGACCAAAAACAGAAACATGATAGGCTGCCAAAGCATGCAAAAATGGGGACCAAAGAGAGGATATAACATGAAGTGGCACATGGAGGTCCCAAACAGTAATGAGCCCTTCTTCAATGTTGAAGAGGGGCTCAAAATAAGCCTATTTACAGTTTACATCATGCTCCAAAACAGATCACACGCAAGCCAAAAATTCTATGCAAGATTATGGCATTCAAGGAGGATATTGAAGCAAGTGCAAGATGGGGGGCTCAAACAGTGTTGAGCCCTTAAGCAAAAGTGAAAAAGAGCTCAAAAAAAGGCCACTCTCAGTTAGGGCCGGAGCTCAAAACAGTAAGCATGTATGGCTTACAAATGGTGCAATAAATGGACCAAAAAGGGGGAAATGCTACTCACCCTTGAAGACCAATGCTTTTGTTGCTTCTTGGACCAACTTTGATGATTCTAAGCTGCTGGAATTCCTCCCCTTGCTGCTGGAATGGAAGTGGTGGAATGATGCTATAGGGTGTAGTGCAAATAGGCCAAGAACAAGGCCCTTTTGGACCCTCAAAACCAACACAAATGTAGAGAGAGAGGGAGATATATAGAGAGAGTGATATATATCTCTTCTATATCAGATTTTTCTAACCTCCTAAAGGGGAGGAGAGGCTCTCTTTATATAGAGAAACCAAAGGGGCAAAGCTTCTCTTAGAAGCTTTGACCAAAAAGGCCAAGCTTCTCTTAGAAGCTTGGAGCAAAAGGGCCAAGCTTCTTGGAGAAGCTAGGCAAAGGGGTCAAGAAGTTCAAGCTTCTTGGAGAAGCTAAACAAAAAGGTTCAAAAGGGTCAAGATTCTTGGAGAAGCTTTAAAAGGGTCAAAAGGTTCAAGCTTCTTGGAGAAGCTAGAAAAGGTCAAAAGGTTCAAGCTTCTTGGAGAAGCTAAAAAAAGGTCAAGCTTCTTGGAGAAGCTAAAAGGGGTCAAGCTTCTTGGAGAAGCTAAAAGGGGTCAAGCTTCTTGGAGAAGCTAAAAAAGGTTCAAGAGGGTCAAGCTCCCTCAAGCAAAGGTCTCGGCCAGGACAAGTGGCCGACTGATCTAAAACAGTGGCCGGCCGGCCAAACACAATGCCGACTGGCAACAAAAGGTGCCGACCAGCAGAAAAGATAGCCGATGGCAGTAAAAACCAGCCGGTGGCCTCTAGCCACTGCCGGTGGTGGGTGGGGATGGTCTACAAGCCCTACCCTGCCTCTCAAAGGCAAGATGCAAGTGTTTGGTGCAAAACCAGACACTAAACGGTCGAGTTCGGAGATCCCGAGGCAAGGCACGTAGCCGAGGCCTCCGAAAACTCCAAACGAACACAAACATGGATGATCACCGAGTGTTCAAACGGTGACGTCCAAGTCTTGAGGACGGTCAAAAATGGGGTGTCTACAGTTGCCCCTCTTTGACAGAACTCGAAAGTCATAACAATGACGGGAGTGAACGTCAAAGCCCAGAGACAACCCATTTTTGACAAGGCCGAAGACTTAGACAAACATGCAAGATAAACAAGATATGAGCCCGAAGGCAGGGGCGGAATGCAAGACAATGCACGAAGCCGAGCATAACTTATGATCATGCAAAGAAAGCTGTAATGAAGCATACATGCGACAATTTTAAGCAAGTTGAAACCAAGCTACATTACAATGTAGAAAGGATGTAAGAGAATTATGCAATTCTCACGAACATGTGCGTTAGATACACAAAATTGAACGAAGTGTGATAGATACACTAAGTGGACAAACATGCGTGATAGATACACAAAAGTGAAGAGAGTGTGATGGATACACTAGGTAAGCGTAGTGTGATGGATACACTAAAGGTGAACACAAAGCGTGGTAGATGCACCTAGTGAACAAGTATGATAGATATACTGAAAGCGAACACGAAGTGTGATAGATGCACTTAGTGAGAAAGTATGATAGATATACTAAAAGGGAACACAAAGTGTGATAGATGCACTATGTGAACAGAGTGTGATTGATACACTAAAAGCGAACACAAAGTGTGATAGAAGCACAGTGTGAACAAAGTATGATTGATATACTGAAAATGAACACAAAGTGTGATAGATGCACTATGTGAACAGAGTGTGATTGATACACTAAAAGTGAACACAAAGTGTGATAGAAGCACAGTGTGAACAAAGTATGATTGATATACTGAAAATGAACACAAAGTGTGATAGATGCACTATGTGAACAGAGTGTGATTGATACACTAAAAGTGAACACAAAGTGTGATAGATGCACAGTGTGAACAAAGTATGATTGATATACTGAAAATGAACATAAAGTGTGATAGATGCACTATGTGAACAGAGTGTGATTGATACACTAAAAGTGAACACAAAGTGTGATAGATGCACAGCGTGAACAAAGTATGATTGATATACTGAAAATGAACACAAAGTGTGATAGATGCACTTAGTGAACAGAGTGTGATTGACACACTAAAAGTGAACACAAAGTGTGATAGATGCACAGTGTGAACAAAGTATGATTGATATACTGAAAATGAACACAAAGTGTGATAGATGCACTATGTGAACAGAGTGTGATTGATACACTAAAAGTGAACACAAAGTGTGATAGATGCACAGTGTGAACAAAGTATGATTGATATACTGAAAATGAACACAAAGTGTGATAGATGCACTATGTGAATAGAGTGCAATTGATACACTAAAAGTGAAGAGAGTGTGATTGATACACTAAATGAGAATGTGGGTGATAGATACTCAAAGCGAGTGAAGTGTGATTGATACACTAAGGCAAATGAAATGTGATTGATACATTAAGGAAAATGAAGTGTGATTGATACACTATATGAATGAGAGCGTAACTGAAGCGTGATTGATACACTAAGTAGATTAGAGTGTAATTGAAATTAGAGTGTGATTGATACACTAAGCGAATGAAGTGTGATTGATACACTAAAGTGAGTGTGTGTGATTGATACACGAAAGTGAATGACCTTAAAACGGAACTTCTTTGAATGAACCGTGCATACAATATCGTACATGACTGAGGAAGAAACATGATAGGTATAATGCATTACAATGCAAGTGAAGTGGATGCATAACAATGTAAGTGGAAGAGTGCATAACCTTGAAGCAGGATTGATCTTGCGCTTGAGGTAGAGGTACACTCATATTTCGGAGCATTGGCAAGGCCCTGAAGAGGTACGTCCGGAGTACAATCACGGAATTTTCTGAAGTTGACACAAACTCAGATACTTCGATTTTCGCTCTTTTGTCTTTGCTTTGCAGTCTGGAACTATCATAGCTTCAGATAGGTCCTGGTTTCACCATTCACACTTATCGGGGGTGGACCCTGCAATTTTATGGAAAAAAGAATCTTGTTTTGCACAAACGTGAAGGATGGCACATCACTCTGAGCACAAAACGATTTATTTTTGAAATTGAGAGATGAGTTTTCGAACATGTATTGAGCCTACGACTGAACACAGCGAGAAAGACTCAACAACGGAAAACAAAAGGTAAACAACCTAAACACGTCGAGACACGCTCGGAACGACTCAAAGCAAGAATCGAGACAAACAAAACAAAAGACACGACACACAGACGTGCAGAGGGAGCCTGTTTCACCGGGTATTATTCCCACCCTTTCTTATTTGTGATTCTCACATCACTCGGCTCTCAAGCTCGGTTTTTCTCTCAAAACCCTTTTCTCGCTTTTTCTCTCAGCGCACATCTCTCTATTCTTTAATCTCTCATTTTTCATCCCTCCCCTGGGTGGTTGATGGATAAGCTGGAAATTGTGGGCTCTTGCCCTTGGTATTTTACCAGACTCTTGTTCACAACAGTAAGTTTCTCCCATAGAGGGGTTGTGCTACAACTGGGTGTGTAGCAAATCTGCAGTTAACATTGGTTGATGATGCCCTGCTGGGGAGTTCGGACGTGATTAGATCTGTCCAAACAAAGGAGTGGAATATCTTGATTCGTTCCCGTCCGTGCTTCGCACTTGGCTTGATACCTCGTTGTGTGGAGGATGTGAGAGCCTTCTGCCCTTTTGCGGTCAGCTTCAGAGGTGCCCTTTTCTGGCAGGTGCCCTTTCTGGCAGATGCATTGACAACGGGGGAAAGACAGGAAGCCTGACTCAACTGTGCCACTAGTTCATCATTTTGACCATTTTTTGTTTTGGTTTTCTACTAAAAAAATTTTACCAATATGAGAGTTAGATTAACATACTTGTTCGATTTTTGATTTGAAAATCATGCAAGTCAGGCTATGAGCACTAAAAATTTTCCTTTTTTGGGTCCAAGAAATGGTCCAGTTTTTGGAAAAGATGGAACAATTTTCGAGAAAAGTAGTCAGCTTCAGTAAAAATTCTCAAAAACTATTTTTGCAAACGGCCAATGCTTAACAAGCACGGAACCCACTCTTGAGACGCACAACCTCAGATTTTGAGGAAAATTGCCCCCTTGCTCGAAGAGAGCTACATGGCAACGGAAAGTTGCCCCTTGTTTGAACGGCACCGCAGCGCATTGAATGGCAACAGAAAGTTACCCCTTGTTTGAATGACACCGCAGTGCATTGAATGGCAACGGAAAGTTGCCCCTTGTCTGAATGGCACCGTAGTGTATTGTAATCAGTCCTCAGAGCGATGATCGCAACCGAACTCCCGGATACAGAAAAGACAAAGATGACTAGAACCATCACATGGACACAGTTGAATTTGGAGTGTTTTATGGCTGGACTTCGGAATGAAGTTGCCTACGTATCCCAAAGATGGGAATCAAGCCTTACGTAGTTCGGGGTTAAGGTACACTCGGGTATTTAACCTCTCCTTTTTAGGCTCTAACTTTTGCCAAGGCGCCCGATGCAGGTTTTCGACCTTGCGAGCTTTGTTTTTCTTTTCTTTTCAATTCTTTTCATTTCTTTTCTTTTCATTTCATTTCCTCTTTTTTTTTTTCTTTTTCTTTTTTGTTCTTTTCTTTGCATTTTTTTTTCTTTTTTGTATTTTTCTCATGCTCTAACTTTTGCCTGGGTAGCCCTTCCGGGTTTTCGGCCCAGCAAGCCTCTCAAAGGGTAAAAGCGTAATTTGGTCCATGCCAAATGGTCGTAGGATTTTGAAGCCATCCGTATCCAGGAGAGTGGCTGTTGATTTGTAAGAGGACTCATCTTCGGCTCTTCGAGCACGTCTGACATCTTTGCCCCTAGTTTGAAGGGTACTTCTGTTCTAGCTTTGCAAGCTTCTTCTGATAAGGTCTAATCTTCTTGATCTGACTTTCTTGCCTCTTGTCCGAGGGCTGCTTCGAATCTGGCCACACAGGCCTCATATGGCGGTTGACCATTAAACATTCTGAATTTAAGTCCGAGGTTTGAAAACAAATGGACAGAATCTTGAGGCTGAGAGCGATCCTCGGCTGCACAATCTCAAGGGCGATTCCACACAAGTCTTCACAGGACTGCGCAAAACATTTTTCGAAAATTTTTAAGAAAGCGACAAATCGCTCGCGCTGAAGACAGTGTGGGACCAATCTGGATCAGGCCAGGATCCTTCTCAGTACTCACATTAACAAACATGATCTCATTCATTAAGGGCTTAGCACGCCTCTCTTTCCCTCAGTTTGATCAAATTTTGCAAAATCTGAGGAATTCCTTCCTCTTCATTTTTATCACTGCGGTGTTCAAAAAGGTTTTGAAAAGCTTAGGTCATTACAATGACTTCAAGGCACAGAAAAGGCACAGCTTCTAGTCAAATATTGCCATCTCGTTTAGAATTTCTGGCACAACTGGCACACGGTAGAAGCAAACACAAGAGTGTGAAAATCACTGCTGTTCATTCAAATCTGTTGGCACAACTGGCTCCCTGGCAGAAACAAACTCAAAAGGACAAACACAAAGCAAAATAGTGATATCCGAAGTAACACCCCCGGAATCACCCGACTTCTGTACAATAGGACTGACTCGATACAACAAGACAGACCCTTAATCAAAAAAACTGACTCAAAACAAAGAGACAGACTCAAAACAAAACCACAAAACTGACTCAACACCTAAGTCAGAAGCTACAAAAACCAGCATTCGCAAATGCTCAAAACAGTGCGTGCCACACGCCACATCTGGAGTAAACTGAGTGCCGTCCACAGGTGGTTCATCCCCTGATCACATATTCGTACTATCCCTCGAGTTCACTGATCCAGTGGTGATAGACTTTACTGAGCTGGCGCGGCAATGACCTTGTTGTCAAACAAATCCTGTACATCATGGCACAGATGAAAGCAGTTATCGGTCTCATGACCGGTTTGTTGGTGGTACGCACAGTACTTAGTCTGGTCATGCTTTGCAGGGATAGGATCGGGTAGGGGCCGTTGTTCCAACGGTTTCAAATATCCTTTCCGGAGTAAGACCTCTAGAGCCTTTAACAAAGGCATATGAAGTGGAGTGAAGACCCTCTTGACTCGAGGTGGATATTTGGTTTTTTGTGAGCTACTTCCGGATGCACCAGTGAATGGGGTAGCTGTTCTTGGTGTGGTGGTGGCGACCATGCCCACCTCGAAAGATCTTGCAGCTGCGTCACCGCTGGTGGTCGCATTCGAACTGCGGGTAAACGCCATCCTGGGCTGCTCCTTCTCCTGGTCAATGAGGCCCTGCTTCATAGCATCCTCGATCTGTACTCCCATCTCATGCAAATCTGAAAAGGTAGGGAAGGGGAGCACGATCATTTTCTGCATTAGTTTGGGCTGGAGGTTACGCACAACCATCCGTATCTGATCCTTATCTGTTGGCCTAATGGTCATCATTGAGGCCTTGGCCCTCCACCGGGCCACGAATTCTGAGAAGCTCTCCTTAGGCTCCTGCCTCGTCGTCTCAAGATCACGGGTCGTAATCTCGATTTGTGTATTGTATGAATATTGTGCGACGAAAGCCTCAGCCATCTCGTCCCAACTTCTCTTGACGTCATCCTCCAATTTGGCATACCATGCGGCCGCTACACCTGACAGGGTCCGGCCAAATAAAGATAGCTTCTGCAGTCTAGTGAGGCCCATCGGCCTTAGGACGTTTGAAAATAGTTGTAGGTGCACCACAGGATCCCCAGATCCGTCAAAACGATCAATTTGTGGCATCTTAAACCGGTCTGGCAGCGTCACGGCTGCGTCAGTGTATCCGTCTCCAATGTCCGGGATGGACTTCACGCCTTGAGATTTCTTAAACAGCTTTTCAAGCTTGCTCATTTTTAATGCCATGGGGTCCACCTCGGACTCGAAGGGAGAATCCGATTGATTGATAGGAATGGGTGCTTTGGATAGTTGAGGCGGGATCGGGGGCGGAGCTGGCCCCGTTGGAAGGTCGGTATCCTCCTGGACGTGGGTTGCCTCCCCGAGTATGGGAACTCTTGGTGGGGGAGGAGTCTGGTGCGAAGTAGATACTCCAGTTTGCTGCTCCAATCTGGCAATTGTCTCTGCCTGTTGGGCTATGACCACAGCCTGTTGCTTGGTGAATTCTGCTTAACGGACAGTGTCTTGCTGCATGGCTTTCATACTATCCTGGAGTTGGCGCACCATCTCTTCCAGACTTGACATACTGTTCTAATCTAACTGAGCAACCGGTATATCTGTGTCGGCAATAGGTTCGGAAATCTCAGCCTGACTGCTCAAAGATCACTGATCTTGTAGCTGTTGTACTGGTGGTCTGTGCCTGACTAGCCTTCTTTAGCCCTGATTACCCTTGAACTGAGTCTCTGACCTGACAAAGTCTATCAGTACAAATCCAATGAACCTCGGGGGATATTGGAGCCCTCTGAAGCTATAGTTCCATGACTACCTTGCAAAACAGAAAACAGACAGTATCTCAGCTTGATTTCACTAGAACAGGTATGCACATAGCTGAACGACTGTGCTCTCTACTGAATTCTGCCCAAAATTCTGCCGGTAAACTGATACCCTCAGGTAAAACTAATTTCCCAAATACTGATGCTGATGCCCACAGGCCTGATGCCCAGACTTGCAAACTGGTATATGCATTCCCTGTAGAGACGCACTCTAAAGCACATAGCAGATAAGTGAGAGCCAAAACACCCCTATGTTGGGGTAGGGTTTCCCTGTCCTATTTTGTCAGGAACTAGGGTTTCACTATGCACACAGCGGTTTCAAACAACCTATAATCGGGTAAGCAACCTGTCCTAGCTTGGAATGGTCACTATGGATTCCGAATATGCACTAGGTCGAATGGTCAAAAGGGTGCCCCGGAAAAACCGGGGTTTGTGTTCCCATGCTGTCAGAGCCCATAACCGGTCAGCCTTATGGTCATGTCTTGACAAGACAAGCCTCCGGCAAACCGTTCAGGAATGGCAGATGGCAAACACTGTGTTCCTAGGCGCACCAATGCACATGCAATGCAAAAAAACACATAAGTGAAATCAAAACAAGATATCACGAGTTCGAGTCAAGCTCTCTAAATTTCCCCAGCAGAGTCGCCAGAAACTGTAACAGGTCCGCGAGGGGGACGCCGCTACGGTTCGGACTCGATTTGTGTCACGGTTCTTAATCTGAACCAAAGAGTCCAAATTTGGCAAATCGTTTTGAGAAACAGATTTTTGAAAAAGTAGTGCCAAACATGGACTGCTTTGCCAGATACAAAGTCGCCACCTAAATATTTTTTATGGGAGAATTTAGGAAACCCTAACTCGGTGCCGAAGGCCACATGTCCGTCATCACCGGAGTTGTCTCGGCTCGGGAGCTTGGGTACGATCGGGGAAGGTCAGCTATGAGCACCCCCTTTCGCCCGGTCCGAAGAGCGGCCTCTACTAACCGTGATATCCGTTTTTGAAAACTTTATGTGTTCTTAAACCAATTATTGGCCTAGAATTACTATGTTATGCGCGCAGCAAACAAGTATAGACCAAATCGCCCAAATTGGAACAGAACATTTCATGTTTGTTTTGAAAATGGTTTGCTACTCGTAAGTAGGCTAAAATGCAGATTTTGCCACCCTCAAGTGGGCTTTTAGAAAAGATGATTTTGCCACAATCTAGTGGGCTTAAAACTCACAGTTTTAATGCATTATTCCAATTTAGGTAATTCAACCTCCATCCACAGGCATTCAAGCAGTTATATCACATAAGTAGCTAGCCTCATGGTAATCATACTGTCATGGCAACACTCACACGCATGCGATATGCTAAAGCATAAAAGCTTACCTAGTACTCCGAGCCAAAACAGAAACTAGTCAGTAATCATATGCATGATCCTAGTTCATGTTAAAAATGGCTAATGCAACATATGCAAAGATGCAATCTAAACAGGCTCGGCTAACCCTAAACATGGCATGTGAAAATGCACAATTATCGCATATTCGGTTTAGAATTTTGAAGTACAAATGCAGTTAGCATGATGTACCGAGCCTAATGTATGCAATACAAATGCATGGATGCACGCATGCATAGCATAAGGTATGCTAATTTCAAAAAATGCCCTAATCTACCATCATAAGCAGGTAAACAAAAGGGAAGAAAGAAATGGGGATTGGAAGACATACACACACTCACCCACACTTATTACATATTTACCCTCACTCAGAGGGTCCAAATGAATATTACAGTCCCAAAATAACAAACAAATAAAATATTACAGTCCCAAACAATAAACAAACAAAATTATTATAAAAAATTCTAATTAATTAAAAGAAAAGATGCAAAAGGAAGAAGAGGGTGGCCGCAGCCTTTGCCTCGGGATGCGTAGATGATGCAAGCTTGAACCCGTCTCGCCCGGAAAGTCCGTACCATACCACTGCCGCCTCGGTTTACACTGCCCTGCTTCTCTGAACAGTGCCAAAGTACTAGGATAGGCTTGTTGCACACTGCAGAGTGCCACCGGCTGGGGGAAATGCCCACCGGTAGTGCATAATTTCCATCGGCAGATGATGTAATTATCGGCCAGCCACCAATTGCCGGTCGGCACTAAATGATGCCGGTCGGCAGAAACTCCCTGGAGAAGACAGTTTTTGACAGCAACAAGAACAGACAGTGTATGGCATGGAATTTCAAGCAAGTGTATGCACCAACACATCCCTTATCATGATTTTGACTCAAAGGGGGATGTTCCTTGATTCTCGGACCGCCAATTGCGCATTTCGATGCGTGATGGTCCAAGAAACCAAGTATGCGCTTTGATTTCAAATGTCATGCAAACCAAACAAACACATAAAGCCCAACCTCTATCACATGATCAAGAGGCAAGGCGTGCATGCCAATGCAATGCAACCTAGGTATGCAAACAAGAATACAAGCATGCTATGCAACTACATGGCATACACAATGCTAACAACATAACATCCGCAACGTATTGAAACATGGCATACACAATGCAAGATGGGCTTACACCAATACAAGTGGACCTCAGCCACACTCACACTCGAGGCCTTAAGATAAAAATGAAGTGCCTCGAAATGCGTGCACGCGGGCACGCAAATCGAGGCAATGGCATATGCAATGCAACGGCTAAAATGGCATATAGAATGCAACATGGACTTATACTAACATCAGAGAGCCTCAGCCACACTCACATAAGAGGCCGATGGATGAAAATGAAGTGCCTCGAAATGCGTGCACACGGGCATGCAAACCGAGGCAAAGGCATATGCAATGCAATGGCATGGAAAATGATATGCAAACATGCCAGTGGGATTTCAACACTGAAATGTGGGGGAAAATAGCCCCGAAATGAGGCGAAAACACACCTGATGCATGGAATAGTCCCGAAACATGGACTTTTGGCACCTGAAATGGCCTATAGCTATACCAAATATGCACAATATGGACATGCAATGAATAGATAGTAGCAAGGCAGTCCCAAAATCAGCATTTTTTCAGTATAAATCATGGCCAAACAGCAAGCAAAGATAGGGCAACAACGGCATGCAAAAATGGCCCTAAACATGAGATTATGAAGCAACTCACAGCTGCTAACTCCAAATAGGTTAGGACCCTTCAACAACATTGAAGAGGGGCCAAAAATAAGCATATTTACAGAACTGTAAAAACTCCAAAACAGTATACAAACATGCTAGAAATGCAATGCAAAATGAGGCTCAAAAGAGGCTATAACATGAGGTATACAAAATATTCATCAAACAGCCAAAGACCCTTGATGAAACATGTTAAGAAGGTCAAAATAAGACTATTTCTAGGCCTGTAAAAAGACCAAAAACAGAAACATGATAGGCTGCCAAAGCATGCAAAAATGGGGACCAAAGAGAGGATATAACATGAAGTGGCACATGGAGGTCCCAAACAGTAATGAGCCCTTCTTCAATGTTGAAGAGGGGCTCAAAATAAGCCTATTTATAGTTTACATCATGCTCCAAAACAGATCACACGCAAGCCAAAAATTCTATGCAAGATTATGGCATTCAAGGAGGATATTGAAGCAAGTGCAAGATGGGGGGCTCAAACAGTGTTGAGCCCTTAAGAAAAAGTGAAAAAGAGCTCAAAACAAGGCCACTCTCAGTTAGGGCCGGAGCTCAAAACAGTAAGCATGTATGGCTTACAAATGGTGCAAGAAATGGACCAAAAAGGGGGAAATGCTACTCACCCTTGAAGACCAATGCTTTTGTTGCTTCTTGGACCAACTTTGATGATTCTAAGCTGCTGGAATTCCTCCCCTTGCTGCTGGAATGGAAGTGGTGGAATGATGCTATAGGGTGTAGTGCAAATAGGCCAAGAACAAGGCCCTTTTGGACCCTCAAAACCAACACAAATGTAGAGAGAGAGGGAGATATATAGAGAGAGTGATATATATCTCTTCTATATCAGATTTTTCTAACCTCCTAAAGGGGAGGAGAGGCTCTCTTTATATAGAGAAACCAAAGGGGCAAAGCTTCTCTTAGAAGCTTTGACCAAAAAGGCCAAGCTTCTCTTAGAAGCTTGGAGCAAAAGGGCCAAGCTTCTTGGAGAAGCTAGGCAAAGGGGTCAAGAAGTTCAAGCTTCTTGGAGAAGCTAAACAAAAAGGTTCAAAAGGGTCAAGATTCTTGGAGAAGCTTTAAAAGGGTCAAAAGGTTCAAGCTTCTTGGAGAAGCTAGAAAAGCTCAAAAGGTTCAAGGTTCTTGGAGAAGCTAAAAAAGGTTCAAGAGGGTCAAGCTCCCTCAAGAAAAGGTCTCGGCCAGGACAAGTGGCCGACTGATCTAAAACAGTGGCCGGCCGGCCAAACACAATGCCGACCGGCAACAAAAGGTGCCGACCGGCAGAAAAGATTGCCGATGGCAGTAAAAACCAGCCGGTGGCCTCTAGCCACTGCCGGTGGTGGGTGGGGATGGTCTACAAGCCCTACCCTGCCTCTCAAAGGCAAGATGCAAGTGTTTGGTGCAAAACCAGACACTAAACGGTCGAGTTCGGAGATCCCGAGGCAAGGCACGTAGCCGAGGCCTCCGGGAACTCCAAACGAACACAAACATGGATGATCACCGAGTGTTCAAACGGTGACGTCCAAGTCTTGAGGACAGTCAAAAATGGGGTGTCTACAGTGCCCGAAGGCAGGGGCAAAATGCAAGACAATGCACAAAGCCGAACATAACTTATGATCATGCAAAGAAAGCTGTAACAAAGCATAACATGCGACAATTTTAAGCTAGCATACACCAAACTACACTACAATGTCGAAAGGATGTAAGAGAATTATGTAATTCTCGATACGTCTCACTCGGAGAATACAATACCTGCGCGGTTCGTCTGGTTGCACCAGCTTCAAATGAACCGTACATACAATATCCTGCCTGAAAGAAAGAAAACTTAACAGGTATAGATATCGTTAGCAATATGCATAACATGCAATCGAAAGTGTGTGACAACGCAAGTTGAGTGGGACGCATAACAATGCTGTGAAGGCACAAACACATGTAAGTAAAGAACACGTGACAACATGCACAATGTGTATGAAGAAATTTAAACACATGTAAGCAAAGCATAACGCAACAACGCATGCAATGTGTATACAAGGAACTTGAACACATGTAAGTAAAGCATAACGCAACAACGCATGCAATGTGTATAAAAGGAACTTGAAATTGAGCACATGTAAGTAAAGCATGCGGTCTATGCAAGCAATGTGTATAGAAACTTTAAATTGAACACATGTAAGTAAAGCATGCGGTCTATGCAAGCAATGTGTATAGAAACTTGAACTTGAACATATATAAGTAAAGTGTGCGGTCTACGCAAGCAATGTGTAGGGAAAGAAACTTGAAATTGAGCACATGTAAGTAAAGCATGCGGTCTACGCAAGCAATGTGTATAAAAAGGAACTTGAACACATGTAAGTAAAGCATGCGGTCTATGCAAGCAATGTGTATAAAAAGGAACTTGAAATTGAACACATGTAAGTAAAGCATAACGCAACAACGCATGCAATGTGTATAAAAGGAACTTGAACACATGTAAGTAAAGCATAACGCAACAACGCATGCAATGTGTATAGAAACTTGAAATTGAACACATGTAAGTAAAGCATGCGGTCTACGCAAGCAATGTGTAGGGAAAGAAACTTGAAATTGAGCACATGTAAGTAAAGCATGCGGTCTACGCAAGCAATGTGTATAAAAAGGAACTTGAACACATGTAAGTAAAGCATGCGGTCTATGCAAGCAATGTGTATAAAAAGGAACTTGAACACATGTAAGTAAAGCATGTGGTCTACTCAAGCAATGTATATAAAAAGGAACTTGAAATTGAACACATGTAAGTAAAGCATAGCGCAACAACGCATGCAATGTGTGTAAAAGGAACTTGAACACATGTAAGTAAAGCATAACGCAACAACGCATGCAATGTGTATAGAAACTTAAAATTGAACACATGTAAGTAAAGCATGCGGTCTACGCAAGCAATGTGTAGGGAAAGAAACTTGAAATTGAGCACATGTAAGTAAAGCATGCGGTCTACGCAAGCAATGTGTATAAAAAGGAACTTGAACACATGTAAGTAAAGCATGCGGTCTACGCAAGCAATGTGTATAAAAAGGAACTTGAACTATGGTAAGGACCAGTTATTCATGATGTTGAAATGCCAAGCATTGTAACATGGTATAATTGAAGTGTTTTGTGGAATTCACAAGATATGAAAAGTATACGGGAAGGGACGTTCCTTGCGTGTACCGAGCATCGCTCATAGAAGACACGGTTTGAGGTCAACTCGAAGGCCTACTAATGTGCCGAAAGTGTACTTTCTTGCACTGTCTCGAGTAATGGAGGCGCCAAACCACATAGCTGACCCGAACAAGGGCGCGGGAGGTGCGTTGACCACAAGGGGAGGTTACCAGTATCAATTCCGATACTTTGTTGCCTCACTCTTCTTTTGCTTTATTTTCCTTTTTACTAGTAGTTTAAACACATTGCACTGCCTTAAGCAGGTTTTACCTTTTTAAAAATGTGTATTTTGCAAAACACATGAGGGAAATTAAACAACCATTTTAATCAAAATGATGTTACATTTGTGCTTTCCTAAGAATCACATCGCATGGTATCACATAACAATGTGAATGAAATTGAACTCGGTTTGAAAATTGAGCATTCGCATCGTAATAATCAGGTAGTGAACCGACTTATAACTCGACAAGCAAAGCAAGGAAACTTAATAAGCTAGCCACGTGCGAATACAGCTCGACAAGCAACAAAGACTTGAAAAGAGTGAAATACAACTCGATAAGCAAATTTACAATAACTCGATAAGCAAATGGGCTTGACGCCGCAAAATCCATCATCGGAGGGACTTGGAAATGGTGGCATTCCCCAAATTCTCAGCATAAACAGTTCATAGAACAAGGAGGAAGACCACAGGCCAGGGGTGGAGGCTATCGGCCATGATAACTTGTCACCGGCCAAAAGTTGTGGTCGGTCGGCACTATATTTGGCCGGCCGGCCGTGGATGAAAGAATCACCAGAATGTTGACACCTATCCTCCACTCAATCTTATCCCCTACAAAAGGCCTCAGCTTCGTAGTTCTACTCAATTCAACATTAATTTGCTCGAAATGGAAGGATTTCTTGCCCAGAATCTCTCGTCCTGGATTAACAACTTTGATGGCTCAGAAAAGCTGATTTACAACAACTCGATAAGCAAATGGGCTTGACGCCGCAAAATCCATCATCGGAGGGCCTTGGAAATGGTGGCATTCCCCAAATTCTTAGCATAAACAGTTCATAGAACAAGGAGGAAGACCACAGGCCAGGGGTGGAGGCTATCGGCCATGATAACTTGTCACCGGCCAAAAGTTGTGGTCGGTCGGCACTATATTTGGCCGGCCGGCCGTGGATGAAAGAATCACCAGAATGTTGACACCTATCCTCCACTCAATCTTATCCCCTACAAAAGGCCTCAGCTTCGTAGTTCTACTCAATTCAACATTAATTTGCTCGAAATGGAGGGATTTCTTGCCTAGAATCTCTCGTCCTGGATTAACAACTTTGATGGCTCGAAAAAGCTGAATTTTCGGGGTTTCGGTATAAATGCACTATTCACTCTAAGTCGCTCTCCACTACACTTTCCGTTTCTTCATGCCGCAGTGAGGTTTCGGAACCTAGTGACTCATGTCTTTAGCTTTAGCGGGCAAGAGGTATGCCCTACTTTTGAAGATTTTCAAGCTTTAATGGAATCCGAGCGTGACGAGGAGATCTTACCTTAGCTTAACTTTGGTCATGTTCAGAGCTTAGGGCGAATGTGTGGACTCACTATGTATGACGCTCAATCTTTGATTTGTGACGGAACGCTAGATATGCTGAGTTTGATTCATCAGTTTTCGGATACTGGTGACCGCGGCGACCATCATTGGCAAGGCTTCCGGCGACATGCCCTCTGTTTGTGCATGCTATCTCATTTTCTGTTTTCCTTAGTCTCTGAGGGATTTAGCGTCCAGTTGATCGAGGTTGTCCTAGGCTTAAAGGAGGGCAAAACTGTATTGCCATGACTCTAGCAGAGACGTTGATGGGCTTAGACGCCTTTTATCATCGAGAGACGACCAGATTTGTGGGGAGTCCACTACTGCTGTAGGTAATGTTTCCCACCCAATCTTACATATGTATTGCTCACATCACTCGACCCTCAAGCTCGATTTTTTCTCACAAAATCCCTTTTCTCACTTTTCTCTCATCGTACTTCTCTCTATTCTTTATTCTCTCATTTTTCATCCCTTCCCAGGTGTGGTTGATGGATAAGTTGCAGGTTGTGGACTCTTGCCCAGCATACTCAGCTCGCGGCTACTTCTTTAGGCAACGTCTAGTCAATGCCCTTGACGAGGGATGGTGGTTTGATTGGATGTGCAGCCTATCCGCAGACCGCATTGCTTGGCGGTGCCCTTGGCTCAATCTGCCGGCAATGGGCTACAGCATGTCCCGACAGATTGGGATTCAGTTGATTGGCTTGACCCATTACGTATTCTATTTCCCGTTCTGGTTCCAGTGCCAGTATGGCCATGACCAGATTTGCCCCGCAGAGGGGATAGAATATCCAGCTGCCTTTTCGTTTCGAGGTGCGCAACTTGCTCGGCAGGCCGCAGCGTGGAGGACTAGAGAACTCCTGGCCCCTGCTCCTACTTTCAGTTGTACTTTGTCTGATGAGTGCGTAGATTGACTTAATAAGGAGGCACAGATCGGGCCCAGCTTGGCATCGAGGGTATCGACCAGCTCTGGGAGGGGGCGCAGGAACACCTAACTTGGCTATGCCCCGGATTTATTGCTTTATTAGTACTTTCAAGTTTTCCTTATGAATGTAATAAACTGAAACTTTAATTTGTATGCAAGAGCAGGAGGACTTTGTACTGAAATCAATGAAATTTGAAGGTTATGGTACTGAAAATTTCCCGTTTTGGTCTAGAGATGGTCTTAGTTGTAAAAAGATTAATTTGAACAAAGTCAACTTTTATCAAAACTTTTCAAAACTATTTTCGATATGGATCAGAACTGGACACACCTGAAATCTATCACTGAGATGCACAACCCCGGATCCCTGCAACTGGAAAGTTGCCCCTAGTCTGAAGAGTTCTGCGGCACTACACGGCAACGGAAAGTTGCCTCTAGTCTAAATAGTGCTGCGGCACTGCACGGCAACGAAAAGTTGCCCCTAGTCTGAATAGCACTGCACCGGAGATTCCAATGGAAGCTGATAGACAAAGATGACTGAGATGATCAAATGGACAAAGTTGATCGGGGAAAAGTTTATGGCTGAACTTCAGGATGAAGCTGCCTACGTATCCCGAAGATGGGAATCAAGCCTTACGTAGTTCAGGCTTAGGTTCACTCGAGTATTTTCACTTTCCTTTTACGCTCTAACTTTTGCCAAGGCCGCCCTTTGCGGATTTTCAGCCTAGCGAGCCTCTCAGGGGTAATATTTCTTCAACTTGTCCATGTTGATTGGTTATGAAAATTCTAGGCCATCTAGGTCCATCAGAACCACAGCTTCACCTGACCAAATAGCTTTAATGATGTAGGGACCAGTCCAATTGGGTCTGAACTTGCCCCTTGGGTCGTGGATGGGAGCTCAGTTGTCCTTAAGCACCAAAATTTCCTTCCTTTAGATTCCTGGACTTAACTTTCTTATTGAAAGCCCGGGTAATTATGCGCTGATAACCTTGAACATGGTACAGTGCTTTCAGTCTTCTCCCATCAAAGAGCATGAGTTCCTCAAACCTGCTCTGCTGCCAATCTGCTTCGGCTATTTGACACTCAGCCAATACTCGCAATGACGAAACCTCAATTTCGATAGGTAGAACGGCCTCCATTCCATAAACCAATGAATACGGGGTCGCTCCGATAGAAGTTCTAATTGAAGTCCTGTAGCCCCATAGAGCAAACGGCAGCTTATCTGGCCAATCTCGGTAGGTTTCCACCATCTTCCGCAGTATGTGCTTGATATTCTTGTTGGCGGCCTCAACTGCTCCATTGGTCTGCGGCCGGTATGTGGACGACTTATGGAAAGCCACATTGTATTTCTTTAACAAATCAATTACCTCCTTCTTGAAATGGGAACCATTGTCTGAAATAATCTCGTTTGGGACCACATAACGGCAGATGATGTTGCTTCTGATGAATTTCGCAACATGTGAAGCCTTCAACACCGCATAAGATTGGGCCTCGACCCATTTCGTAAAGTAATCTATCGCGACCAGGATGAACTCGTGCCCATTCGACCCCTTCGGAGTAACAGCCCCGATCACATCGATTGCCCAAACTGAAAATGGCCATGGCGAAGTCATGTTGTACAGCTTCGACGGTGGGATATTCATGCAATTTGCATGGATTTGACATTTGTGGCATCGCCGGACAAAACTGATACAATCCTCCTCCATGGTGGACCAGTAGTAGCCCTGTCTGAGGATCTTCCGTGCTAGCATTACTCCGTTCATATGTGCACCGCATTCTCCTCCATGGATGGCCTCCATCAGGCGCTTCAATTCCTCGGCTTCAACACACAGCTTATGCATTCCCAGATGACCTCTCTTACACAGTTTACCCCCACAGATGATGAACTGAACGGCTATTCTTCTGATTTCCCTTTTATCCTTAGCATTTACCCCTGGCGGATATACTTCCTTCTCTAAGAAATTCCAAATGTCATAATACCAGGGGTTTTCGTCCTGAACCTCATCTATAGCAGCGATCGACTCATAGGCTGGCGCAAATTTCTGGTCAACGACGACTGGACGCATCCGGATTCCAAACGGGATATTTATCATGGAAGATAGAGTTGCTAAAGAATCTGCGAACCTGTTGTTCTCTCTTGGAAGATGAGCAAAGTTTAGCTTCTCAAACCTAGGAATTAACAAGTCCAAGGTCTGGTGATACATCATCATCTTTTCTTGTTTGACCTTCCAGTCTCCTTTTGCTTGAGACACAACAAGGTTTGAATCCCCGATGACGTCCAACCGTCTTGCTCCTAGTTCCAGGGCTGCTTCTAGACCGGTAATGCATGCCTCATATTCTGCTTCGTTGTTCAAGACTTTGAACCGGAGTTTGAAGGCTAGAGGGATACGGGAATTGTCGGGTGCTATCAGCAACACTCCTATCCCATACCCATACTGATTTGATGCTCCATCAAAGTACATCGTCCAATATTCGTCGTCGATGTGCAAAATGGCTTCATCTGGGAATAAGTATTCAACAGCTTCACCTCCTTCTACTGGATGATCGGCTAAGAACTCTGCCACTGCTCTTCCCTTAACTGACTTGCGTGTTACATATTTCAGGTCGAATTCGGAGAGCAACAATAACCAACGAACTAGCCTACCCGTAAGTGCCGGTTTCTCGAAAAGATATTTGATGGGATCGAGTCGTGAAACCAACATTACGGAGTGAGCTAACAGGTAGTGCCGCAGCTTCCTGGTAGCCCATACCAAAGCTAAGTAATCCTTCTCCAACGGCGTATAGCGAGTCTCATACTCTAGTATCTTCTTGCTCAGATAGTAGATGGCTCTCTCCACCTTGTCCTCTGACTCTTGTGTGAGCATACAGCCCATTGTGGTCTCGGTCACTGAAAGGTGCAATATCAACGGTCTCCCCGGCTCTGGCGGTGACAACACGGGCGGGTTCTGTAAATATTCCTTGATCTGTTCAAAAGAAGCTTGGCATCGGCCGTCCCATTGGAATTTCTTGCCTTTCTTCAGGAGACCAAAAAGTGGTTCACAAGTCAAGGTTAATTTTGAGATAAGCCGTCTTATGAATTGCACTTTACCCAGAAAGCCTTGCACTTCCTTTTCAGTCCTTGGTGGTGGCATTTCTAAGATGGCCTTGATCTTTGAAGGGTCGACCTCGATGCCCCTTTGTGTAATCAGAAATCCCAGCATTTTTCCCGCTGTAACACCGAACGTACACTTCTGAGGATTTAGCCCCAGCCAAAATTCTCTGATCCTTTGAAAGAACTTTTGCAAGGCGGTGTAGTGGCCCTCTCTTTCTTTGGACTTGACAATCATGTCGTCCACTTACACTTCAACCTCTTTGTGGATCATATCATGCAATATTGTAGTCGCGGCCCGTTGATATGTAGCTCCAGCATTCTTTAATCCAAACGGCATCACTCTGTAGCAGTAAGTCCCCCACGGGGTGGTGAAAGCAGTCTTCTCCCGGTCTTCGGGTGCCATCACTATCTGATTATAACCTAAGAAGCCATCCATAAACGAAAGCAAAGCATGCCCCGCCGTAAAATCCACCAACTCATCAATATGTGGCAAGGGGAAGTCGTCCTCTGGACTAGCTCTATTCAAATCCCTGAAGTCCATCCTTCTTCGGCACCGGAACAATGTTGGCCAGCCAAGTCGGGTATTCGGATACCGGCAGGAAGCCTGCATCGATTTGCTTAGTGACCTCTTCCTTAATTTTGATGGCCCAGTCCGGACGAATCCTTCTGAGTTTCTGTTTGACAGGTCGGGCCTCGGGGTCAAGAGGGATCCGGTGCTGTACAATCTCAGGATCGATTCCAGGCATGTCTTCGTAGGACCACGCGAAAACATCCTTGAAATCTTTTAATAAAGCAACTAAGCGCTCGCGTTCTTCCGAAGACAACGTGGACCCCATCTGGTCCAGCCGCGGGTCCTTCTCAGTACCAATATTCACAGTAGTGATTTCATCAACTAAAGGTTTAACAAATCTTTCCTGCTCTTGATCAATTAATCATTGCAAAACCGGAGGAATTTCTTCCTCGTCCTTTTCGTCAAAATTTTGAAAGTCCTGATTTAAGCAATATATCAAAGGCACGGAAAAGTACTCGGAAACCACATCCACATTATTCTCATTAAGTACTTCCAAACCGTTCGATTCTTCTGTTATAACAGACTCAAAGGAGAAAGAAAAAGACGACCTGGACAGGACTGTGGCATCCGGGTTATCACCCCCAGGAATACCGGACTCAGACTCAGTTGAGATGGAACCTGATTCCGACTCACAAGACTCAGTGGAATCAGATTCCGGCTCACTATCTGACCCGGTGCTGCTTGATAAAAATCCCTCTTCGTATTGCCAAACGAGAGAGGGTGCGATGGATGCATCCAAAATAGCTGCTGGTAGGCCCGCAGCCGTTCCATTCCTGATCATGCATACCGAGAAGTTATCCCCCAAGCACTTCTGTTCGATCGGAGGATCTGAAAGTAGACATGCCAGCGGTACCCCCATTTCATTTTCAGCGTCCTCAGACTGCACTTCCTTACTCTGCTCAGCCTCAGCTAATGGGTCTGCCAGCTTTCCCGCAACGTGATCCCCAGGTAAATGCAGGTCAAAGAAAATCTCAAACCCCAGCACGCGTTTCCTCTCTGCGTTCAGCCACGGCTCTGGGAAGCCACAGAATGGAAAGTCCTCCCCCTCCCGGACGAAGCGTCCGTTTAGGGTACCCTGAATGGGTCGGTGCATTAAATGAAAAGGCTTCCCTATCTGTTTCACTCTGGCTCTTCCAGCCATTTCCTTTTCTTTCCTTACCCAATCCTTTTTGGTGGCAAATAACCCAAGCCAAAGGTATGTGGGTTATGTGGCACCTCGGCCAATGCTGCGATGCCCTTCTGGCCGCTCTTTCCCAATCCCATCTCGGGGATATGTTGAAGCTTGTTCATGAGGTATACCGCTTGAACACTGACATATACCCCCTCGTTAGCAGCCATGATGTTTTGTACAACCCGAGCCTCAGCAAGGGTGAAACCTGACATAAACACGTCCTCCATGCCGTGGTCAATTTCCAAAACTGGCGTAGATACTTCCGGCGGTGGATGGATCGATGAATTCCCAAAAATAATGGCTACTCCCTTTCTATAGGGGTATTTCACCATTTGATGCAAGGTAAAAGAAACTGCCTTGACTTGATGCAGCCACGGCCGCCCCAAGAGTAGATTGAAAGTGGCGGGAACCTCTAGGATGTGAAAGTCAATTTCATGCTGTCCTGGCCCAACCTTGGTCTGGATCTTCACTGTTCCCATGACTTCTCGGCTTGTATTGTCGTATGCCCGAATCACCTGGGCTGTTGGTACGAAGTCTGCGGTCTTCAAGCCAATTGCATAGGTAGTCCTTGCTGGACATACATTGATGGCGGACCCTGTGTCGACAAGCACCACGGGTATCCATTTGTTTCTGCATTCCACGGAGATGTAGAGTGGCTTGTTATGGTTCGAACCCTCAGGTGGCAGTTCTTTGTCAGAAAAGGTCAACATCGGGGTAGCTCCTCCCAGAAAAACTAAGCCTACTAGCTGTTCCGGCATAGTTTCTATCGAAAGCTTTGCCTTGTCCATGGCTGATAGGACAACCTGTCTGTGCACTCGTGATGCCATAAGCAATCCCCAGATGGAGATGTCTGCTTGTATCTTTTTTAACTGTTTTAGTACAGTCTCTTCTTCGACTTGCTTCTCTTTCTGTCTCTCAGCTTCCTTATCTTTCCCAGATGCCTCCGGCTGGTCTAGGTGTGGGGGCTTGAAATATCGTCCGCTTCTCGTCATGTGGTCGACTTCTCCAAGGTACCAGGTGTCATCGGGTTGGTTGTTCCCCCAATCTTCGTCCGTATGGGCAAGACATAAATCCTCATCTTCCCACCACATTCCATCAGCAGCCGACAGACACCTATCCGGTTCTGGTATGATTGTTCTCGTACTCGCGGTACCTTCCACCCCTATACTAGCAGCATTCTCCCTTCCTGCGCACACAGTAATTTCAGTCCCTACATGGGCCTTTGCCTTTCTGATTCTCGCGGGATCTTCAAATCTTTCTTGTTCCGACCGTATCAACACAGATGGTTGCTCAATAATTCCTGCATTCAGAATGCTCCAATCCCGAGCAGAATTCTTAACACCGGCGCTCTCCGGCGATGTATTCTGTTCTCTGACTCTTTCTACTATCACCGACATCCGTGCCCCTGCCGGACTCTGTCCTGGTTGGAACTCTTCCACCACATCTGGTTGATCATCTAACCACCCAGTAGCCTTTGCTGATTCCTCATAGTCAAACCAGTTGACTGCAGCGCCCCCTGGATCTTGGTCACTGTAAAACTGGATATTGGCAAGGTCTTCTTCCACAGCCTTTAAATCATCTGTTCCCTACCCCAGACTATCCCCTTGGATCAAACACAATTCTCCCCCTGTTGGTAATTCCACATCTGGCCCATCCTAGCCTATTGATGAAATGTAGTCACCCGGACTATATGTCTTCTTAACACGACTCCCAGATTCTGCAGACTCTGACTCAACGACCTTCTCCTCCTTTAGGATCTCCTCTCTCTTGTTCTCGATAGTCACCACCGTTGGCTTAGGTCGGGTCATGGAGATGTCCATCATGCACAAGTCGGTGCAGTCGGAAAGGAGTACCTCTGGTTTAGGCAGGTGAGAAGGAGTGATATAGATGCTAGGATCGTAAGGCACGACCCCAGTTTGGATGAAGTTGATCCTTTTAGGCGGTGGAGCTTGGTTATGTGTGGGGAGAGGGTTTGTTGTAACATTGGGTTTCTCGGGAGGCAGAATCACCCCATTATCAATGAGATCTTAAATCTCATGACGTAGTCGGAAGCACAGATCGGTGTCATGACCGTGCTGTTGGTGAAATGCGCAATATTTGGCTGGGTTGTGGGTAGGGGGAAGTCTTTCTGGTAAGGGCCGCGGTTCTAAGGGCTTCAAATGCCCTTTTCTGATTAAAACCCCCAGAGCTTTGGATAAGGGCATATACAGTGGAGCGAAGGTTCTTGTGTTTTTGGGTGGGTATTTGGCTGTTTGGGTATGGCTTCCGGACGCGTTGGAGAATGGCGCAGCTGCCATGGTTCTTGGAGGGGGGTTGGTGGTGACCATGCTCACTTCGGAGGCTCTTGTGGTTGTAGTACCGCTCGGGCCTGCATTAGTGTTGCAATTGAAAGTTCTTCGGGGTTGCTCCCAATCATTATCAATTAAGCCTTGCTTTAAGGCATCCTCAATCTGCACCCCCATTTCATGTAGATAAGAAAAAGGTAGGTGTAGACACCCCATTTTTGACCGACCTTGAGACTCAGACGTCACCAGTTGAGCACTCGGTGATATTGCATGTTCTGCTTGTTCAGAAGTCTTAGAGTCGCGGCTGCGAGCCCTGCCTCCAGACTTCCGAACCCTCCTCTGTGCCTTGTCTCGATTTGCGAACCAGACTCAGTTTTCTCTATTTCTTCTCCTGAGGGGAGGGAGAGTTCCCGTAGACCATCTCTCAGTGGCCATGGGCTTCATTTTGTGGCCGTAGGCCATTTTGCCCATTTCGGAGCCCGGTTTCGGTTTTTTGGGACCGTTGGCCGTATGCCTCAGTTCGGGACCGCCTAACCATCTCCGTTTGCTCCAGTTTTTGGTATACATCTTGTTTGCTCCCTTTTGAGGGACACTGGGGTCTCAGAAACCCACTTCGTGGCCGAATGCCACTTTTGGTGCTTAACAGCCCATTTTCGGGACCCCGAACTGCGTGTTTTGGCCCCCGAGCATCCGTTTTGTATCGGTTTTTGTTCATTTTTTGCAGGTACCTCTGTTTTATCACCAGGAAGGTCACTGGAGGGTGGGAGGCCAGCAATTATCTTAGCAACCAGTTATATTCCATTTTCGCCCTCCAGTGCCCGTTTTTCTAACTTCCGAGCCAATGTTGAACACCTTGGGGCCACTTCCTTCAACCCCAAACCACATATTTGTGATGTACACACATGGGAGGACACCAAAAGTTGGTGGGAGGCCAGCAATTTTGCCGAAAAGCAAACTTCTTTTTGGTCAAAAGTGGTTCAGCATGAATCCGGGAAGGAGAAAAATCTGCGCGGCTTCACCGAAACGGGTGTAACTCTTTGCACAAGAGGAATTAAGATATGAGGCCACCACCATTGGAAAGCTTACTTCCGGGGCTTCATTTTGCACTCAAGAATCACCCAAGTCCAAGTCCGGGGGGGGGAGATGTGGTTGGTTGATGTCTGGTTGGACGGAATCTGCGCGGCTTCACGGAAAAGGGCATAACTTTTTCTACAGGAGGAATTTTAATGCAAGGTTTGCGCCATTGGAAAGCTAACTTATGGGGCTTCATCCTAGGGGGTGGCCGGCCACTTTTTTTCTTTGACCTAGCCGGCCGGCTAGGGGAAGTGGCCGGCCGGCCACCTGCAGCCAAAATACCTGGCCGGCCATGTTCCACACTGTGTGTGCTTTCCAGCTGTGCCTTGGTTTTCCCCCAAAAATATCTATATCCGGGGGACCCTTTTGAAGGGAAAGAATGCCCATTTTGGCTCCACTTTGGCCTAGGGTCTTCTCTCCCTCTCTTGCATTTTTTGCTGGCCTCCCAACTCAAGAAAAGGGGTTACAAGGATTGGTTGGAGCATATACACACATATCACCCCATTTCCTTCAAGTTTTGGGCTCCATTTCTTCATCATCTTCAAGCTCTACCATCACCACTCCATTTTAGCAGCAAGGAGAGGAACTCCAGCAGCTTAGAATCATCAAAGTTGGTCCAAGAAGCAACAAAAGCATTGGTCTTCAAGGGGTGAGTAGGATTTCCTCCTTTTTGGTCCATTTCTTGCACCTTTTGTAAGCCATACATGCTTATTGATTTGAGCTCCGACCAAAACTGAAAAGGTAATTTTTTTGAGCTCATTTTCTTGTTTCATTAAGGGCTCAACCCGGTTTGAGCCCTCCATATTGCACTTGCTTCAATATCCTCCTTGAATGCCATTTTCTTGCATGCTTTGGCAGCCTATCATGCTTCTGTTTTTGGTCTTTTTACAGGCCTAGAAATAGTCTTATTTTGACCTTATTAACATGTTTCATTAAGGGTCTTTGGCCGTTTGTGGAATATTTTGTATACTTTGTGTTATAGCCTCTTTTGAGCCTCATTTTGCATTGCATTTCTAGCATGTTTGTATACTGTTTTGGAGTTTTTACAGTTCTGTAAATATACTTATTTTTGGTCCCTCTTCAATGTTTTAGAAGGGAATTTTTCAGTTTGGGCTTTGCATATACCACTTTCCTCTTTGGCCACCTTTTGGCCCTTTTTCTTGCATAAGAGCTTAGCCATATCTATGTTTGTTTTTAGGGTTTTTACAGTTCTGTAAAGTGGCTTATTTTTGGCCCCTCTTCAATGTTGTTGAAGGGCCCTAACCTATTTGGAATTAGCAGCTGTGAGTTGCTTCATAATCTCATGTTTAGTGCCATTTTTGCATGCCATTGTTGCCCTATCTTTGCTTGCTGTTTGGCCATGATTTGTACTGTAAAAATGCTTATTTTGAGGCTTCCTTGCTTCTGTATTTTCATCTCGTGTACCAATTATGCATGCTTTGTATAGCTGTAGTTCATTCTATGCGCCTAATTTGCATTTCGGGAGAGATTCCATGCATCGGGTGTGTTTTCGCCTCATTTCGGGGCTGTTTTCCCCCACTTTTCATTGCTGAAAATCCATTAGCATGTTTTCATATCATTTCCATGCCATTGCATTGCATATGCCATTGCCTCGGTTTGCGTGCTCGTGTGCACGCTTTTCGAGGCACTTCATTTTCATCCACCGGCCTCTTATGTGAGTGCGGCTGAGGCTCTCTCATGTTAGTATAAGTCCATGTTGCATTCTATATGCCATTTCCATGCCATTGCATTGCATATGCCATTGCCTCGGTTTGCGTGCCCGTGTGCACGCATTTCGAGGCACTTCATTTTCGTCCATCGGCCTCTTATGTGAGTGCGGCTGAAGCTCTCTCATGTTAGTATAAGTCCATGTTGCATTCTATATGCCATTTCCATGCCATTGCATTCCATATGCCAATGCCTCGGTTTGCGTGCCCATGTGCACGCATTTCGAGGCACTTCATTTTCGTCCATCGGCCTCTTATGTGCGGCTGAGGCTCTCTCATGTTAGTATAAGTCCATGTTGCATTCTATATGCCATTTTAGCCATATTGCATTGCGTATGCCATTGCCTCGGTTTGCGTGCCCGTGTGCACGCATTTCGAGGCACTTCATTTTCATCCACCGGCCTCTTGTGTGAGTGTGGCTGAGGCTCTCTCATGTTAGTGTAAGCCCATATCATATTTCTCTATCATTCGCATTGCGTATGTCATTTTCTCGGTTTGCATGCCCGTGTGCACGCATTTTGAGACATCTCATTTTCATAGCATTGTGCATACTAGGTTGTATCTTAGATCGCATTCATGCATTTCCTCGGTTTGCGTGCCCGTGTGCACGCATTTCGAGGCATGTCATTCCATAGCATTGTGTATGTTAGGATTGTATCTTAGTTGCGTTTCATGCATGTCATGCATATCGTATCGTGTTCGGAATAGGAGTTAGCCCGGGCACGGGAAACGAGGTGCGTTTCGTACTCCGAGTGACGGAATGTATCTCAATTTCCCAGTCACCGACACTTCGGATCATCCATGATGGAGTTAGGTTCTTGTTGTGTTTATACGCGCATTCATTCTATATTGAGTTGTGCAATTCGACTCCTCGGCCATCATGCCTCGGTATGCGTGATTGGTGGCACGAGGATCGAGGCATGCATATATTTGTGAAAATACATTGCTATGCCCCTTTCCTGCTCTCTGTTGCAGCAAAATGAAGAATCAGCAACTTTTCGGAGTCTGGCACGCTTTCCAAGAATAACTGCTAAACAGAGGCTAATTGGGGCATCGTCATGGATTTCCGCGCAAAGGCAGCCTAAACATACAGCATTCATCAGAAGCAAGGTAGTCCCTGGCTTGCACGCCAGTTGTACAGTTTTCTTATTTAATTTGTTAATTAATTAGGAATTTGTATATTATTTGGACTGTAATATTCTTTTATTCAGGACTGTATATTTATTTGGACCCTCTGTGCGAGGTCAAAACTATAATAAGTGTGCGTGTGTGTGTTGTATGTCTTCCAACCCCATGTCTTTCTCCCTTTTATTTATCCGCTTTTGATGGTTAGATTAGGGCATATTTTAATTAGCATGCAGTATGACAGCATGTTTGCATCATTCATCTGTATTGCATGCACCGGGCTCGGCGCATCATACTAACTGCATTGTATTTTCAATTCCAAATTGAATACATGTTAGCTGTAGCATTCCATATGCCATGTTTAGAATAGTCGAGCCTGCTATAGTTTGCATTTTGCATGTGTTACATTAGGCATTTCTGTATACCTAGGATCATGCATGATTTCTAATACAGTTTTTTTGTTTTGGCTTGGGGTACTCGGTAAGCTTTATGCTTTAGCATCTTTGCATGCGTGTGAGTGCCATGAATAGCATGCTTACCATGAGGCTATATGCTTATATGATATAACTGCCTAAATGCCTGTGGGTGAAGGTTGGGTTACTTAAATTGGAATAAATCATCAAATGTTTTAAGCCTACCAGCGGGTAGCAAACCATTTTCAAAAAGCGTACATGAAATGTTTTGTTCCAATTCAGGCGACCCAGTCTATACTTGTATGCTGTGCGCATCACATAGTAACCTAGGCTAATACCGGAATAAGAACATACAATGTTTTCAAAAATAGATATCATGGTTAGTAGAGGCCGGTCTATGACCGGGCGAGCGGGGGTGCTCACGAAGTGACCTTCCCCAATCGTACCCAAGTTCCCGAGCCGAGGCAACTTTGGTGATGACGGACACGTGGCCTTTTGGCACCGAGTCAAGGTTTCCTAAATTTCCCAAAATAAAATATTTAGGTGGCGACTCTGTATTTGGCAAAGCAGTCCATGTTTGGCACTTCTTTCAAAAATCTGTTTTCTCAAAATGATTTGCCGGATTTGGACTCTTTGGTTCAGACTTAGAACCGTGACTACAAATCGAGTCCGAGCTGTAGCGAGGTCCCCCGCGGGCTTGTTATAGTTTCTGGCGACTCTGCTGGGGATTTAGAGAACTTGAGTCGAACTCATGATATCTGTTTTTGACTACACTTGTGTGTTTCTTTGCATTGCATTTGCATTGGTGCGCCTAGGACACCGTGTTTGCCATCTGCTATTCCTGAACGGTTATCCGGAGGCTTGTCTTGTCAAGGCATGACCATAAGGCTGACCGGTTGTGGGCTCTGCCAGTATGGGAACACAAACCCCGGTTTTACCGGGGCACCCTCTTTGACCATTCGACCTAGTGCATATTGGGATCCATAGTGACCATTCCAAACTAGGACAGGTTGCTTACCCGTTTATAGGTTGTTTGAAGCCGCTGTGTGCGTAGTGAAACCCTAGCTCCTGACAAAATAGGACAGGGAAACCCTACCCCAACATAGGGGTGTTTTGGCTCTCACTTGCTTGCTACGTGCTTTTAGGGTGTGTCCCTACAGGAATGCATGTATCAGTTCGCAAGTCTGGGCATCAGGCCTGCGGGCATTACTATCAATATTTGGGAGTCAGCTTTACCTGTGGGTATCAAACTCGGATTTGGGGCAGATTTTTGGGACAAAATTCAGTAGAGGGCACACTCATTCAACTATGCTCATATTTGTTCAGATGGAATCTGGCTGAGGTGCTGTCTGTTTTCTCTTTTGCTAGGTAGTCTTGGAACTATAGCTTCAGAAGGCTCCGATATCCCCCGAGGTTCATCGAACTTGTGCTGATAGACTTTGTCAGGTCAGAGATTCAGTTCAAGGGCAATCAGTGTTCCTTTGCCAGAGGCAGGGTAAAAGGGCTAGTCGGGCACAAATCACCAGTTCAGCAGTTGCCAGATCAGTGGCCCTTATCCACCCCACCAGTGAACAGTCAGGCTGAGGTCTCAGTTTCTACTGCAGGGATAGATACCAATCAGTCAGATGGATCAGCAGAACACGTCAGGGATGGAGGCAATGATGCGCCAGATGCAAGAAAGTATGAAACTCATGCAGCAAGATGCTGCCCGTCAGGAGGAATTTGCCAAACAGCAGGCTGCGATCATGGCTCAGCAGGCCGAGCTCATCACCAAGCTGCAACAGCAAAGCGGCGCGTCCGTTTCACAACAAGTTCCTCCCCCAGCAGGAGCTCCAGCACCTGGGGAGACGCCAAATGTCCAGGAAGGTACAGACATTCCGATAGGGCCGGCTCTGCCCCAAATTCTACCCCAGTTATCTAAAACACCAATCAACTTGCCAGATTCACCTTTTGAGTGCGAGGTGGACCCTACAGTGTTGAAGTTGAGCAAGCTTGAAAAGCTGTTCAAGAAATCCCAGGGAGTCAAGGCTATCCCAGACATTGAGGACGGATACACCAACGCAGCTGTGACATTGCCGGACAGGTTCAAGATGCCTCACATCGACCGTTTTGACGGGTCAGGAGATCCCATGGTCCATTTGAGTTTGTTTTCAGATGTTCTGCGCCCGATGGGCTTGACAAGACTACAGAAGCTCTCCCTTTTTGGCAGGACCCTGTCGGGTATTGCAGTCACCTGGTATGCCAAATTGGAAGATTCAGTGAAACGAAGCTGGGAGGAGATGGCCGAGGCCTTCGTCGCACAATATTCATACAATACCCAAATCGAGATTACGACCCGTGATCTTGAGACGACGAGATAGGAGCCTAAGGAAAGCTTCGCAGAATTCGTTGCCCGCTGGAGGGCCAAAGCCTCGATGATGACCATTAGGCCAACGGATAAAGATCAAATACGGATGGTTGTGCGTAATCTCCATCCCAAGCTAATGCAGAAAATGATCGTGATCCCCTTCCCTACCTTTTCTGATCTGCATGAGATGGGGGTACAGATTGAGGACGCTATGAAACAGGGCCTTTTTGACCAGGAGAAGGAGCAGCCCAGGAGGGCGTTTTCCTGCAGTTCGAATGCGACCACCAGTGGTGATGCAGCTGCAAGACCTTCTGATGTGGGCATGGTTACCACCACCGTATCAAAAACAGCTACCCCATTCACCGGTGCGTCCGGAAGTAGCTCACGAGGAACCAAATATCCACCTCGAGTCAAGAGGGTTTTCACCCCGCTTTATATGCCTTTGTCAAAAGCTCTAGAGGCCTTAATCCGAAAGGGACATCTGAAGCCATTGGAACAACGGCCTTTACCTGATCCTATCCCTGCAAAGCATGATCAGACTAAATACTGCGCCTACCATCAACAAACCGGTCATGACACCGACAGTTGCTTTCGTCTGCGCCATGATGTACAAGATCTGATTGACAACGGGGTCATCCCCGCACCAGGTTCTGCAAAGTCTATCGGCACTTGATAAGTGAATTTGTGGGGGGATAATGTGATGTGATCGAGGGATGAACCACCTGCGGGCAGTGTTCAGTTTATTCCAGCTGTGGAGTATGGCACGCACTGTTTTGAGCATTTGTGAATGCTGGTTTTTGTACATGCCGACTTAGGTATTGGGTCAGTCTTGTTGTTTCGTTTTTGAGTCTGTCTTTTTGATTTGAGTCAGTCTCTTTTGTTTCGGGTCTGTCTTGTTGTATCGAGTCAGTCCTGTTGTATAGGAGTCGGGTGATTCCGGAGGGTGTTACCTCGGGCGTCACCATTTTGTTTTATGTTTTTCTTTTTGTTTTGTTTTGAGTCTGTTTCTGCCAGGGAGCCAATTGTGCCGACAGATTTGAATGAAACAGCAGTGGTTTTTCACACTTTTGTGTTTGCCTCGGCCGTGTGCCAATTGTGCCGGAAAGTTTGAATGAAACGGCAGTACTTTTCGCCTACTCTTCTGCACCCCAAAATCATTGCATTGACCTAAGTTTTTCAAAACTTTTTTTAAACACTGCGATGAAAACGAAGAGAAAGGAATTCCTTGGGATTTGCAAAACTTTGATCATTTGAGAGAAAGAGAGGCATGCTAAGCCCTTAATGATTGAGATCATGCTTGTTAGCGTGAGTACTGGGAAGGATCCTGGCTTGATCCAGGTTGGTTCTACACTATCTTCAGCGCGAGCGATTTGTCGCTTTCTTAAAAATTTTCAAAAACAAAATGTTTTGCGCGGTCCTGCGAAGACCTGTGTGGAATCACTCTTGAGATTGTGCAGCCTAGGATCGCTCTCAGCCTCGAGACTCAACCCCTTCGCTTCCAAACCTTGAACTTGAATTCAGAAGGTTCAACGGTCAACCGCGATATGAGGCCTGTGTGGCCGGATTTGAAGCAGCCCTCGAACAAGAGGCCAGGAAAGTCAGGTCAAGAAGATCAGATCTCATCAGAAGAAGCTTACAAAGCAAAACAGCAGCCATTCTCCTGGATTCAGATGACTTCAGGATCTCAAAACCATTTGACATGGACAAAGCTACACTTTTACCCTTGAGAGGCTCGCTGGGCCGAAAACCTGGAAGGGCGACCCAGGCAAACGTTAGAGCAAGAGAAAAATACAAAAAAGAGAACAAAAAAGAAATATGCAAAGAAAAGAATAAAAAAGAAAATCAAAAAAAAAAAATGGAAAAGAAATGAAAAGAATTGAAAAGAAAAGAAGAACAAAGCTCGCAAGGTCGAAAACCCGCAACGGGCGCCTTAGCAAAAGTTAGAGCCTTTAACCCCGAACTACGTAAGGCTTGATTCCTATGTTTGGGATACGTAGGCAACTTCATTCTGAAGTCCAGCCATAAACACTTCCAAAATCGACTGTGTCCATGCGATGGTTCTAGTCATCTGTGTCTTCTCTGTATCTGAGAGTCAGGTTGTGTTCGTCGCTCTAAGGACTGCCTGCAATGCGCCGCGGTGCCATCCAAACAAGTGGCAACTTTCCGTTGCCATTCAAATGCGCCGCGGTGCCATCCAAACAAGGGGCAACTTTCCGTTGCCATTCAATGCGCCGTGGCGCCGTTCAAACAAGGGGCAACTTTCCGTTGCCATTCAATGCGCCGCGGTGCCATTCAAACAAGGGGCAACTTTCCGTTGCCATGCAGTTCCCCTCAAGCAAGGGGCAATTTTCCTTCAAATTCGAGGTTGTGCATCTCGAGAGTAAGTTCCATGCTCGTTGAGCAGTGGTCGTTTGCAAAAATAGTTTTTGAGAATTTTTACTGAGGTTGACTAATATTTTTGAAAAGTATTCCATTTTCAAAACTGGACCATTTCTTGGACCCAAAGGAGGAAAATTTTCAGTGCTCATGGCCTGACTTGCATGATTTTAAATCAGAAAATCGAACGAGCATGTTAATCTAACTCTCATTTTAGTCAGTTTTTTTTTTTTAGGAGAAAAATTAAAACAAAAATGGTCAAAATAATGAACTAGGGGCACAGTTGAGTCAGGGTTCCTGTCTTTTCCATTGTCAACCTACTTGTCAGAAAGGGCACCGTACTCGCCAGAAAAGGGCACAACAAAGGGCAGAAAGCTCTCCCATCCTCCAAGCAGCGAGGTATCAAGCCGAGTGTGAAGCACGAATTGGAATGGATCGAGATGCTCCATTCCCTCATCCGACGCATCGACAGATGTCACCGAAGGAAATAGCCGCGAGCTGATTATGTTGGGTGTGAGCCCGCAACTTCCTGTTCATCCATCAACCACCCAGGGGAGGGATGAAAAATGAGAGAATGAAGAATAGAGAGACGTGGGATGAGAGGAAAAGTGAGAAGAGGGCTTTTTTAGAAAAACAGAGCTTGAGGGCCGAGTGATGTGAGAACCACAAATGAGAAAGGGTGGGAAACACTACCCAGTGAAACAGGCTCCCTGTGCACGTCTGAGTGTCGTGTCTTTTTGTTTTATCTCGATTCTTGTTTTGAGTCGTTTCGAGTGTTACTCAATGTGTCTAGGTTGTGTGTCTTTTATTTCCTTGTTGAGTTGTCTTGCTGTGTTCAGTCGTAGGCTCGATACCTGGTCAAAAGTTCATTTATCAATTCAAAAATAAAATCGTTTTGCGCTCCGAGTGCCGTGCCGTTCTCCACATCTGTGCAAAACAAGATTCGTTCTTTCATAAAACCGCAGGGTTCAACCCAGGTCATACGAGAATAGTAGAACTAGGACCTATTTGAAGCTATATGGGTTCCAGACTACAAAGCAAAAGCAAAAGAGGAAATGTCGAGCATCTGGGTTTGTTTCAACTTCAGTAAGTTCCAAGACTACATTCCGTGTGTACCCTTTCAAGTCTTGCCAAAGCTCCGAAGTATGAGGGTGCCTCTACCTCAAGCTCAAGATCAAGTCTGCTTCAAGCCAAAATGGCGATCAAAAGTGCTCTCCCTGAGTACCATTCCCTGCTAGAGGCATCTTGGCTGTGTTCGCAATGAGTTCCTAGGAGACCAACTGCGACGGTGGAAACTAGAGTTCGAATGGCTGATGCCTAGAACGTAAAGGTTCGGGATTTCCGGGACTAAAGTCTGGTTTAAATACCCAGAGGCGTGTCCTCGGCTTGAAATCTGTATGGAAGCCCCATAGGTTGAGATAGCGTGTATGCACCTCAATTCTGGATACTGAACCAACCTAGTCTATCACCCCGTTGGAGAATCGGGAAAGTTGTGAATATGATCAGGAAGAAAGGCAACGTCCAAAGTGTTCTACGTGAAGAATCCTTGTCAGTATTTCAGAGCCTTCATACTGTAAGATTGAAGGTAAGTGTTCGGAGAGCACAAGGGGAGATCCCCATCGGAGAAGAGCGGTTCACCGTCACTCACCTCATGAGGTGCTTTCTAAAGCGCCGCTACGCTTGTTTATTGCGTTCATTAAACATCATGCATTGTATTGCATTGTACCTATCAAGTTTCTTTCTCATTCATTCACGATATTGTATGTACGATTCATTCAAAGAAGTTCGGTTTAAGACCATTTCTTTTGTGTATCTATCACACACATTCTCATTTTGTGTATCTATCACACACATTCTCATTTTGTGTATCTACCATGCACATATTCACATAGTGCATCTATCACACTTTGTGTTCATTTTCAGTATATCAATCATACTCTGTTCACATAGTGCATCTATCCCACTTTGTGTTCACTTTTAGTGTATCAATCACACTCTGTTCACATAGTGCATCTATCCCACTTTGTGTTTACTTTTAGTGTATCAATCACACTCTGTTCACATAGTGCATCTATCACACTTTGTGTTCGCTTTAGTGTATCAATCACACTCTGTTCACATAGTGCATCTATCCCACTTTGTGTTCCCTTTACTGTATCAATCACACTCTGTTCACATAGTGCATCTATCACACTTTGTGTTCACTTTTAGTGTATCAATCACACTCTGTTCACATAGTGCATCTATCCCACTTTGTGTTCACTTTTAGTGTATCAATCACACTCTGTTCACATAGTGCATCTATCCCACTTTGTGTTCACTTTTAGTGTATCAATCACACTCTGTTCACATAGTGCATCTATCACACTTTGTGTTCACTTTTAGTGTATCAATCACACTCTGTTCACATAGTGCATCTATCCCACTTTGTGTTCACTTTTAGTGTATCAATCACACTCTGTTCACATAGTGCATCTATCACACTTTGTGTTCACTTTTAGTGTATCAATCACACTCTGTTCACATAGTGCATCTATCACACTTTGTGTTTGCTTTTAGTGTATCAATCACACTCTGTTCACATAGTGCATCTATCCCACTTTGTGTTCCCTTTTAGTGTATCAATCACACTCTGTTCACATAGTGCATCTATCCCACTTTGTGTTCACTTTTAGTGTATCAATCACACTCTGTTCACATAGTGCATCTATCACACTTTGTGCTCACCTTTTTGTGTATCAATCACATGTTCGCCCTGTGTATCTATCATACATGCACACTGTATTCGCAGTGAGAATTCCATAATTTTCTTACATCCTTTCTGCACGAGGTATAGTTTGGCTCGAGTTTACTTGCTTGCCTAGCATTCGCTTAAAATGTTGCATTTATTTCGCATAATTGCTTCATTACAGCTCTCTTTGCATGATCATGAGTGATGTCCGGCTTCGCGTAGCGTATAAGTCCAATTATCAAACCGGCTTCGCGTAGCGTATAAGTCCAATCTTCAAAATATTTCTGCGTATCATTTTACATTTTGCCCCTGCCTGCGGGCACATCTCTGTTTATCATGCCTGCTTTGTCTAAGTCTTCGGCCTTGTCAAAAATGGGTCGTCTCTGGGCTTTGACATTCACTCCCGTTATTCTTATGACTTCCGAGTTCTGTCAAAGAGGGGCAACTGTAGACAACCCATTTTTGACCGACCTTGAGACTCAGACGTCACCAGTTGAGCACTCGGTGATATTGCATGTTGTGCTTGTTCAGAAGTCTCAGAGTCGCGGCTGCGAGCCCTGCCTCCGGACTTCCGAACCCTCTTCTGTGCCTTGCCTCGGTTTGCGAACCAGACTCGATTTTCTCTGTTTCTTCTCTTGAGGGGAGGGAGAGGTCCCGTAGACCATCTCTCAATGGCCATGGGCTACATTTTGTGGCCGTAGGCCATTTTGCCCATTTTGGAGCCCGGTTCTGGTTTTTCGGGACCGTTGGCCGTATGCCTCAGTTCGGGACCGCCTAACCATCTCCGTTTGCTCCAGTTTTTGGCATACATCTCTTTTGCTCCCTTTTGAGGGACACTGGGGTCTCAGAAACCCACTTCGTGGCCGAATGCCACTTTCGGTGCTTAACAGCCCATTTTCGGGACCCCGAACTGCGTGTTTTGGCCCCCGAGCATCCGTTTTGTATCGGTTTTTGTTCATTTTTTGCAGGTACCTCTGTTTTATCACCAGGAAGGTCACTGGAGGGTGGGAGGCCAGCAATTATCTTAGCAACCAGTTATATTCCATTTTCGCCCTCCAGTGCCCGTTTTTCTAACTTCTGAGCCAATGTTGAACACCTTGGGGCCATTTCCTTCAACCCCAAACCACATATTTGTGATGTACACACATGGGAGGACACCAAAAGTTGGTGGGAGGCCAGCAATTTTGCCGAAAAGCCAACTTCTTTTTGGTCAAAAGTGGTTCAGCATGAATCCGGGAAGGAGAAAAATCTGCGCGGCTTCACCGAAACGGGCGTAACTCTTTGCACAAGAAGAATTAAGATATGAGGCCACCACCATTGGAAAGCTTACTTCCGGGGCTTCATTTTTCACTCAAGAATCTCCCCAAGTCCAAGTCCGAGGGGGGGAGATGTGGTTGGTTGATGTCTGGTTGGATCGAATCTGCGCGGCTTCACGGAAAAGGGCATAACGTTTTCTACAGGAGGAATTTTAATGCAAGGTTTGCGCCATTGGAAAGCTAACTTCTGGGGCTTCATCCTAGGGGGTGGCCGGCCACTTTTTTTCTTTGACCTAGCCGACCGGCTAGGGGAAGTGGCCGGCCGGCCACCTGCAGCCAAAATACCTGGCCGGCCATGTTCCTCACTGTGTGTGCTTTCCAGCTATGCCTTGGTTTTCCCCCAAAAATATCTATATCCGGGGGACCCTTTTGAAGGGAAAAGAAGGCTCATTTTGGCTCCACTTTGGCCTAGGGTCTTCTCTCCCTCTCTTGCATTTTTTGCTGGCCTCCCAACTCAAGAAAAGGGGTTACGAGGATTGGTTGGAGCATATACACACATATCACCCCATTTCCTTCAAGTTTTGGGCTCCATTTCTTCATCATCTTCAAGCTCTACCATCACCACTCCATTTCAGCAGCAAGGGGAGGAACTCCAGCAGCTTAGAATCATCAAAGTTGGTCCAAGAAGCAACAAAAGCATTGGTCTTCAAGGGGTGAGTAGGATTTCCTTCTTTTTGGTCCATTTCTTGCACCTTTTGTAAGCCATACATGCTTATTGATTTGAGCTCCGACCAAAACTGAAAAGGTCATTTTTTTGAGCTCATTTTCTTGTTTCATTAAGGGCTCAACCCGGTTTGAGCCCTCCATATTGCACTTGCTTCAATATCCTCCTTGAATGCCATTTTCTTGCATGCTTTGGCAGCCTATCATGCTTCTGTTTTTGGTCTTTTTACAGGCCTAGAAATAGTCTTATTTTGACCTTATTAACATGTTTCATTAAGGGTCTTTGGCCGTTTGTGGAATATTTTGTATACTTTGTGTTATAGCCTCTTTTGAGCCTCATTTTGCATTGCATTTCTAGCATGTTTGTATACTGTTTTGGAGTTTTTACAGCTCTGTAAATATGCTTACTTTTGGTCCCTCTTCAATGTTGTAGAAGGGAATTTTTCAGTTTGGGCTTTGCATATACCACTTGCCTCTTTGGCCACCTTTTGGCCCTTTTTCTTGCATAAGAGCTTAGCCATATCTATGTTTGTTTTTACGGTTTTTACAGTTCTGTAAAGTGGCTTATTTTTGGCCCCTATTCAATGTTGTTGAAGGGCCCTAACCTATCTGGAATTAGCAGCTGTGAGTTGCTTCATAATCTCATGTTTAGGGCCATTTTTGCATGCCATTGTTGCCCTATCTTTGCTTGCTGTTTGGCCATGATTTGTACTGTAAAAATGCTTATTTTGAGGCTTCCTTGCTTCTGTCTTTTCATCTCGTGTACCAATTATGCATGCTTTGTATAGCTGTAGTTCATTCTATGCGCCTAATTTGCATTTCGGGAGAGATTCCATGCATCGGGTGTGTTTTCGCCTCATTTCGGGGCTTTTTTCCCCCACTTTTCATTGCTGAAAATCCATTATCATGTTCGCATATCATTTCCATGCCATTGCATTGCATACGCCATTGCCTCGGTTTGCGTGCTCGTGTGCACGCATTTCGAGGCACTTCATTTTCATCCACCGGCCTCTTATGTGAGTGCGGCTGAGGCTCTCTCATGTTAGTATAAGTCCATGTTGCATTCTATATGCCATTTCCATGCCATTGCATTGCATATGCCATTGCCTCGGTTTGCGTGCCCGTGTGCACGCATTTCGAGGCACTTCATTTTCGTCCATCGGCCTCTTATGTGAGTGCGGCTGAGGCTCTCTCATGTTAGTATAAGTCCATGTTGCATTCTATATGCCATTTCCATGCCATTGCATTGCATATGCCAATGCCTCGGTTTGCGTGCCCATGTGCACGCATTTCGAGGCACTTCATTTTCGTCCATCGGCCTCTTATGTGAGTGCGGCTGAGGCACTCTCATGTTAGTGTAAGCCCATATCATATTTCTCTATCATTCGCATTGCGTATGTCATTTTCTCGGTTTGCGTGCCCGTGTGCACGCATTTCGAGACATCTCATTTTCATAGCATTGTGCATACTAGGTTGTATCTTAGATCGCATTCATGCATTTTCTCGGTTTGCGTGCCCGTGTGCACACATTTCGAGGCATGTCATTCCATAGCATTGTGTATGTTAGGATTGTATCTTAGTTGCGTTTCATGCATGTCATGCATATCGTATCGTGTTCGGAATAGGAGTTAGCCCGGGCACGGGAAACGAGGTGCATTTCGTACTCCGAGTGACGGAATGTATCTCAATTTCCCAGTCACCGACACTGCGGATCATCAATGATGGAGTTAGGTTCTTGTTGTGTTTATACGCGCATTCATTCTATATTGAGTTGTGCAATTCGACTCCTCAGCCATCATGCCTCGGTATGCGTGATTGGTGGCACGAGGATCGAGGCATGCATATATTTTGTGAATATACATTGCTATGCCCCTTTCCTGCTCTCTGTTGCAGCAAAATGAAGAATCAGCAACTTTTCAGTGTCTGGCACGCTTTCCAAGAATAACTGCTAAACAGAGGCTAATTGGGGCATCGTCATGGATTTCCGCACAAAGGCAGCCCAAACATACAGCATTCATCAGAAGCAAGGCAGTCCCTGGTTTGCACGCCAGTTTTACAGTTTTCTTATTTAATTTGTTAATTAATTAGGAATTTGTATATTATTTGGACTGTAATATTCTTTTATTCGGGACTGTATATTTATTTGGACCCTCTGTGCGAGGGCAAAACTGTAATAAGTGTGCGTGTGTGTGTTGTATGTCTTCCAACCCCACGTCTTTCTCCCTTTTATTTATCCGCTTTTGATGGTTAGATTAGGGCATATTTTAATTAGCATACAGTATGACAGCATGTTGGCATCATTCTTCTGTATTGCATGCACCGGGCTCGGCGCATCATACTAACTGCATTGTATTTTCAATTCCAAATTGAATACATGTTAGTTGTAGCATTCCATACGCCATGTTTAGAATAGTCGAGCCTGCTATAGTTTGCATTTTGCATGTGTTACATTAGGCATTTCTATATACCTAGGATCATGCATGATTTCTAATACTGTTTTTTTGTTTTGGCTTGGAGTACTCGGTAAGCTTTATGCTTTAGCATCTTTGCATGCGTGTGAGTGCCATGAATAGCATGCTTACCATGAGGCTATATGCTTATGTGATATAACTGCCTAAATGCCTGTGGGTGAAGGTTGGGTTACTTAAATTGGAATAAATCATCAAATGTTTTAACCCTACCTGCGGGTAGCAAACCATTTTCAAAAAGCGAACATGAAATGTTTTGTTCCAATTCAAGCGACCCAGTCTATACTTGTATGCTGTGCGCATCACATAGTAACCTAGGCTAATAACCGGAATAAGAACATACAATGTTTTCAAAAATAGATATCATGGTTAGTAGAGGCCGGTCTATGACCGCGCGAGCGGGGGTGCTCACGAAGTGACCTTCCCCAATCGTACCCAAGTTCCCGAGCCGAGGCAACTTTGGTGATGACGGACACGTGGCCTTTTGGCATCGAGTCAGGGTTTCCTAAATTTCCCAAAATAAAATATTTAGGTGGCGACTCTGTATCTGGCAAAGCAGTCCATGTTTGGCACTTCTTTCAAAAATCTGTTTTCTCAAAACGATTTGCCGGATTTGGACTCTTTGGTTCAGACTTAGAACCGTGACTACAAATCGAGTCCGAGCTGTAGCGAGGTCCCCCGCGGGCTTGTTACAGTAGGGAAGGGGAGTACAATCATCTTTTGCATCAACTTCGGCTGAAGATTGCGCACAATCATCCGAATCTGGTCTTTGTCTGTAGGCTTTAGGGTCATCATCGAAGCCTTGGCCCTCCATCTAGTCACGAATTCTGAGAAGCTCTCTTTAGGCTCTTGTCTCGTTGTCTCGAGATCACGAGTTGTAATCTCGATTTGTGTATTGTATAAGTATTGCGTAATGAAGGCCTCGACCATCTCGTCCCAGTTTCTTTTGACATCATCTTCTAATTTGGCATACCATATGGCCGCCACACCCGACAGGGTTCGGCCGAACAGAGACAACTTCTAAAGTCTGCTAAGACCCATTGGCCTTAAGATGTCTGAAAACAATCTCAGGTGCACCATGGGGTCCTCGGACCCATCAAATCGATCAATGTGCGGCATTTGGAATCTGTCAGGCAACGTCACAGCTGCGTCGGTATATCCATCTTCGATGTCAGGGATGGTCTTGACTCCCTGGGATCTTTTGAATAGCTTTTCGAGCTTGCTCAACTTCAATGCTGTGGGATCTATTTCGAACTCAAAGGGAGAGTCCGATTGGTTGGTGGGTGTTTTGGATAACTGGGGTTGGATTTGGCATAGGATCGGGGGTAGAGGTGGTCCCGTGGGAATGTCCGTATCATTCTGAACATTAGCTGTCTCCCCGGGGGTGGGAATTGCTGGCGGGGAAGGAACTTGTTGCGAAGCAGATGCTCCGGTTTGCTGTTGTAACCTTACAATTAACTCTGCTTGTTCATTCATAATCGTGGCCTGCAGCTTGGCGAACTCTGCCTGTCGGACAGCATCCTGCTGCATCATTTTCATACTCTCTTTGAGCTGGCGCACCATCTCCTCTAAATTGGCCATACTGTTCTGATCTGATTGTATTACCGGTACATATTCCCTTTCTGCGGGAGAAACAGAACCCTGATCCCTACTGTACTCAGGTGGGGTAGACAAAGCCCTCTGTACTGACTACTGAACTGATATCCTCTGCCTAACTGCCCTCCGTCTAGTAACCGGGGGTAGAGAGTGGTACACTGGTTATCCGTCTACCAGATCCTCAGATCGATGGAGCCGACGACCTCTAATCCAGAGTGCTTGGGGAATATCTACTGGGTCAAAAGCAATTGTGCTCGACTACCTAGTAAAAAGATAAATAAAGCAAATAAATAAACGGGCAATTGGACAGCATAACAACATAAAATAAACACAACACGCAGTTGGGTATCACAACAAATTGCCCACAAGCTGAATGTACTATTCCTTAATCACTGATCACCGTTTCGAAATCGCTGTCCCAAAGTCTAAATCTGATACCTATAGATGACTGATTTCCAAAAACACTGATGCCCACAGGCCTGACACTCAGACTTGCGAACTGATATGTGTGTTCCCCTGCATAGATACACTCTAAAAACACATAGCAAGTAAAGAGAGCCAAAACACCCCTATGGAGGGGGTAGGGTTTCCCTGTCCTATTTTGTCAGGAGGTAGGGTTTCACTATGCACGCAGCATTTTTCAAACAACCTAACATCAGGTAAGCAACCTGTCTTAGTTTGGAATGGTCACTATGGATTTCGATATGCACTAGGTCGAATGTCGAAAAGGGTGCCCCGGTAAAACTGGGGTTTGTGTTCCCATACTGTCAGAGCCCACAACCGGTCAGCCTTATGGCATGCTTTGACAAAGTCAAGCCTCCGGCAAACCGTTCAGGAATGGCAGATGGCAAACACGGTGTTCCTAGGCACACCAATGCACATGCAATGCAAAGAGACACATAAATGAAATCAAAACAGAATATCATGAGTTCGAGTCAAGCTCTCTAAAATCCCCAGCAGAGTCGCCAGAAACTGTAGACACGCCAGCGTGAGGCCTACGTGCTACAGTTCGGACTCAATTTGTGTCATGGTTCTTAATCTGAACCAAAGAGTCCAAATCCGGCAAATCGTTTTGAGAAACAGATTTTTTGAAAAAGAAATGCCAAACATAGACTGCTTTGCCGGATACAGAGTCGCCACCTAAATATTTTATTTTGGGAAATTTAGGAAACCCTGACTCGGTGCCAAAGGCCACGTGTTCGTCATCACCAAAGTTGCCTCGGTTCGGGAGCTTGGGTACGATTGGGGAAGGTCAGCTATGAGCACCCCCTCTCGCCCGATCCGAAGATCGGCCTCTACTAACCATGATATCCAGTTTTGAAAATGTTATGTGTTCTTATTCCATTTATTAGCCTAGAATTACTATGTTATGCGTGCAGCAAACAAGTATAGACCAAATTGCCTAAATTGGAACAAAACATTGCATGTTCGTTTTGAAGATGGTTTGCTACTTGCAAGTAGGCTAAAATACAGGTTTTGCCACCCTCGAGTGGGCTTTTAGAAAAGATGGTTTTGCCACTATCTAGTGGGCTTAAAACTCACAGTTTTAATGCATTATTCCAATTTAGGTAATTCAACCTCCATCCACAGGCATTCAAGCAGTTATATCACATAAGCAGCTAGCCTCATGGTAATCGTTCTATTATGGCAACACTCACACGCATGCGGTATGCTAAAGCATGAATGCTTACCGAGTACTCCGAGCCAAAACAAAAACTAGTTAGTAATCATATGCATGATCCTAGTTCATGTTAAGATGGCTAATGCAACACATGCAAAATGCGACTAAGATAGGCTTGGCTAATCTATAATGACATGTGAAATGCTATAACTAATCACGTATTCAATTTGGAATTGAAATACAAATGCAGTTAGAATGATGTGCCGAGCCCGATGCATGCAAAACAAATGTATGAATGCACGCATGCATAGCATAAGGTATGCTAATTTAAATATGCCCTAGTCTACCATCATAAGCGGGTAAATATAAGGGAAGAAAGACGTGGGATTGGAAGACATACACACACTCACGCACACTTATTACACAATTTTCCTTGCTCGGAGGGTCCGAATAAATATTACAGTCCGAATAGATAATACTAAATTAATTATTACAAAAACATCTAATTAATTAACAAAATAAATGCAGAAAGAAGGTGGCCGCAGCCCTGCCTTGGGATGCGTGGATGATGCATGTTTGACTCGTCTCGCCCGAAAATTTGCTGCCATAGCACTGTTGCCTCTGTTGACACTGCCCTGCTCCTTTTAGGACTGTCAAAGTCCAAGGATATGCTCTTTGGAGATTGGGGAATGCCGCCGGCCAAGTAAGAACATCACCGGCCGAAGGGTGTGGTCATCGGCTACCTTTTTGTCTATCGGCCATAAATAAATAGCCGGCCGGCACTGTATTTAGCCGACCGGCTAAAACTTCCCGCCGAACCTGTAGTGGACAGCAGCAGAGGGCAGGCAGTGTATGGCATGGAATTTCAAGCAAATGTAAGCATGGTCACACTCCCTATCATGCCATGGACTCAAGGGGGCATGACCCTCGATCCTCGGGCCATCACTTAGGCATGATGGCCTAAGAAGTCAAGCTTGCCACTCAATGAAAATGCATGCAACACACAAATGAATACCAAGACCCCATCATGTTAGAGTCAAGGGCCTCGGCGACCGAGGGTTGAGAGATGTTGCATCACTTGAAGTATGAACACTTCTTACCCCTCAAGTTTGGCTTGACACCCCAAGCTAAACAATGCAATGCAAGTATACAAACATGGCTCAAGCATGCAAACGAAGCTAAGGCACAAATCATGCCAAATGTGTAACAAGTATATGAGATAGCTCAACATTAAGCAAACATGCAAGTAGGATACAATGCAAGCATGCTTCTAATGTAATGTAACATGCTCATGCAAAGGCGGATTTAGGCCACAAAGAGGGGGACCTCAGCCCACCCCAAAAACAGTGGCCAAAGGTGCCAAGATAATGGTGCCAATCATGTAAGACAAACATGCCAATCAACGAGCCCAAGACTAAGGTACAAAAGCCAACTCAAGCATGCCTAAAGGAAGACAAACATGGACATTAGACCAACAAAAATCAGTGCCATAGCATGTGAGAATGAGCCTCAAAACCCACACACATGGCATCCCAAAGCCTCAAACACATGGCCATGCACAATGACCTATCCCGAGACATGGAAGGCCAACATTTCAAGGCATGAAAGAGCTGATAAATGTAGACATGTAAACATGGTATAGGGAGTGAAACGGCATGTTAAATGATTCCAAATCGTTAAAATAGCCTAACCAATGCATGCTAGGGACTCACACCCTTAAGGATCACAAATCAAAATGCATAGCAACTATATCAAACATGTCAAACATGACTAAATCAGTGGTCAACAGACCTTAAGCATGATGAAACATGGCCAAGAACTTCACAAAGTAAAACCAAAATATGGGAGCATGGTGGTCAAATGTCATGATACATTTCTAGGTAAAAATAAGGGAATACAAAGCAAGTATATTAAGCATGTAAGAGACCACTAATTCAACCAAAAAGAGAAGCTTATTATGACCTAACAACATACAAAAACCTCTGAAATGGAACCAAAAACACCTAATCATGCATGCTACCCTTATGAGCCAAGAATATGCAAAAATGAGAGACCAAGGGAGAGGGGTGTCCCTCTCCTATGCAAGACCTTAGAACCCCTTCCTCACCACTGAAAATCCATTGGATTTCAGTGGTGATAAGGCCAACACACCAAGGTAAACAAAGCTTGTTGAAAGAGCACAAAAAGAGGCCAAAAGAGGCCTAAAAGGGGGAGGTCGTCCCCAAACACCAAAACAACCTCAATGAAGAATTTTAAGCATGAAAATACAAGACTTTTTTCATTTATACACAAAGCTTAAATCAACATGCAAGATAGGTCAAAAGCCAATGCAAGATTGGGGAAACTAAAGTAAAGTAGTTACCCTTGAAGAACCCTTGATGAACAGCAAATGCAGCCCTCTTCTTTTGATCAAAATTAGCCCAAAAGCTCAAGAACAAACCCTCCAAGCCCCTCAAGGTCAGAGTAAGGTGTGATGGTGTGTGTTTTAGTGCAAAACTAAGGTAAAAATACACTTTTAGGCCGCAAAACACACACAAGGGAGGAGAGAGAGGAAAATATAGAGAGAGAGAGGATATATATATATATATATCAGAATATAGGTATAAGCTCTGTGTCTTTTTGTTTTTTTTTCTAACCTCCAACAATAGAAGAGGAGAGGTCCTTATATAGGCAAAGGAAATGGTTCTAAGCTTCTCAAAGAAGGTAAGTAAAAAGGGGCAAAGGGGACAAGGAGGTCAAGGCTTCTTGAGGAAGCTAGGACAGTTGGCTAAGCTTCTTGAGGAAGCTTTGACAAAGGGTCAAGCTTCCTCAAGAAGCTTTGACCAAAAGGGGGCAAAAAAGGCAAAACAGCCACATGTATGCCCCGGGGCAGGTTTAGTGCATTACAGCTGGCACAGCTGGTATGCACCATGCCTGAAAAAGGTAAAAAAGTGCTACCGGCCAGAAAAGGAGGTCATCGGCCAAACAGATGGCTGGCCGGTCATACTGAGTGTCGACCGGCCAATGGTATAATTCACCAATGGTCGGTAGCCTCAAAACATGGCCGGTGGCCTCAAACCAAAGCCGGTGGGTGTCAGGGGTAGTTAAAAAAGCTACTTTCTACCCTTAGAAGCAAAAACACAAGCGTTTGGTGCAAAACCAAACACAGAATAGTCGAGTTGAGGGATCCTGTGGCAAGACGCGTAGCCGAGACCTCCGGGAACTCAAAACGAAACACAAACATGAGTAATCACCGAGTGTTCGAACGGTGACATCCAAGTCTTGAGGACGGTCAAAAATGGGGTGTCTACACCCAGCCATGCCTCATTGAAGGTCGGCTGTAGCTATTGATGGCCAGCCGTGCCTTAGTAGCGAGAAACACAGTTCTGGGTGGGAGCCCGCCAACTGTCCATTTTTGAAGATATTTATGATCCCTCTTGCTCAAATTCTATAAAAACGAAGTTGCATCTCTGTTTTGAGGGTTGAAGAATTTCTAAAAAGCCTATACACCTTCTTGAGAGCTCCTTTTTCTTTTACAAGCAACCTTTGAGCAAGCTTACCGCCCTGAACCTATATCCATACACCATATACACCATCATATCGTAGCCTAGGAACCTTGGTTGAGACTTGAGAATCACAAGTCAAGCTTGAGAGTGTGTTGGACTTAGTTTGATTCACAAACAAAGAGCTACCTTTGTCAAGAGGTATAAGCTTGCTATTTCCTCTCTTGCTTTTATTTCTATCATTTACTATCTAGTTCTTATGGTTTTGTGTTGTTTTGATCTACCTTTAAGTGTTTAAGTTTGGGTTTGGAGAGCTACCCAAAAGGGTAGAGAGATTTAACACTCTTTCTTATAGCTTTACCTATAGCTCAAACCCTTGCTTTTACACCCTTTTCTTGGCTTTCTAAATTGCTTTTCAGAGTTTAAAATTGGCTAAAAATCATGCTTTGAGGTTTCAAAAGTGGAGGGGTTAGTGACCCATCCTTGTTCTTACTTACTAGCTTTGTTTTCTCTCTTTGTTATTTAGCTTTTTAGGCTCTTTTCATGCGCTTTGAGCCACTATTTTTTATCTATTAATGGATGTTTTAGGGTTGTCCTAGGTCGTTTAATTAGTTCATGCTTTATTTAGCTCGATTGTAGTTTCATAAGTTTGCATACATAGTTTGTTGACCATTGTTCTTGGCCTTTCTTTGTCTAATTTCCATGTCTAAGAACCTCATTTTAATAATCAACTTGCAATTCATTTCTTTCATTTGAGAGTTGTTTCAATTGACTGACGGTTATCCAAAACATGAACTAGAGATCTATGTTTACGGCTTAATCTCTATGGAGGTTCATTGTCAATGACCTAGTCTCTTTTTCATGTTGAGAATCACCTCCCATTTGACATGTTTCTCAATTAGTGGACGTAACAATTATCTTGGACTTTATGGATTAAAGGATGGCAAAGACTAATGAATTTGGCTTAAAATCAACCAACCCATATAAAGAAAATAAGTTATATTGCTTAGGCTTGGCCGGACGTTATGCCAAATCTATTGTGTCAAGGGTTATCTTACATCAATTCATGATGTTTTGATAAACCTTGAAGCGTCCGTACCTCCCTCTTTGAGTTCACTCTATGATAGGAGGGAGGGGTGGTTTTTGTTCATTGCATTTATTGAATTTTGTCCAAATTGTATCCGAAATCATGAAGCAATCAACTTGTTCATTGATGGTTTTGGAAACGATTCGAACCTTCTCTCGAGGCTTTCCCATGATAGAGAAGTGGGAGAGGAACAAACAGATTTCAGAATAACTCTGTCTGCATTATTTTCACTTCAGAGCATAAAACATGATTTTGCATAAAATTAAGGCACAGTCGGCCTTATTTAGGCCCGACTGGGCTTCATTGAGGGCCGGCCGGTTGTTAATGTTTGGCCAGCGGTATGTTTTGCAGAAAACAGAAGGCAGTGGCTGAAGGTGAAATAGAGCAGACCTAGGCAGACAGAGCAGTTCTTGGACACTATGCATGCAACCGTTGTGCATCCTTGCTTACATCAATATTGTAAATTAATCTCCGAGTATTGTTGTAATTAATTTATTATTGTGGTTACAATTAGTCTTTTTAATTGTTAGTGTTGTAATTATTATTATTGTCTATTTGTAATTGTTATTGCTAGTTAACTTAGATAGCTAGTTTATTTCTCATTAGTATCCTTGTTGTAATAGAGTAGTTAGCTAGTCAATTCTTTTCTTATTTATTCATTCTGTTTTGTAATAATTAGTTTAATTCGGACTTTCGAACATTGATTCACACCCTCTTGCACGAGGGCCAACATGTATTAAGTTGTATGTCTTCCAACCCCACGTCTTTCTCCTTTTTACTTATTTGTTTATGATGGTTAGTATAGAACATCATTTTTCAAAGTAGCATTCCTATGCTTTGCATACATTGCCTTGCATGCATCCAAGGTTTGGCTCATCATGCTAACCCAATATCATTGTTCAAATTCATTGTTTGAATACGTGCTTTATCGCATGTCTTGAATGAAATCATATGCCATGCTCATAGCCGAGCCAACAAATTACATAGTGTATGCGTTGCAGTAGTCATATTGCATTAAATTAGGAACATGCATATTTTCTAATTATTTTTCTTTGTTTTGGCTTGGAGTACTCGGTGAGCAATTTTGAGTTTTAGCATCTTGCATTGAATGTTTGTGTTGCCATGCCAAGCATATTTCCATGAGGCTAAATGCTTAAGTGATAAACTATTTGAATGCCTGTGGATGAAGGCTAGTTGCTTGAATTCGGATAGTTTGATTAATGTACATTTAAGCTGACTTTTTCAAGTGGCACATTCTCCAACTCTTTTCAAAAAATAAAACATGAAATCAAATGTTCCAACTCTTGCAAATTAGTCTATACTTGTGTGCGTCACATAGTAATGTTAACTTAATAAACTGAAACAAGAGATTTAATGTAAATAAAAATTACATCATGATTAGTAGAGGTCGATCTTTGATCGGGCAAGTGGGGTGCTCAAACTCATGACCTTCCCCTCTCGTACCTAAGTTCCCAAGTCGAGACACTTTGGTGATGATGGACTAATGGCCTTTGGCATGAGTCTCGGGTTTCCTAAATTTTCCAAATATATTTAGGTGGCAACTCTGAAATTTGGCAAAGTAATCTATTTTTGGCATTTGATTCAAACATCGATTTTTCAAAAGAATTGCTGGATTTGGACTCTTTTGTGTTTTCACTATTTCACTTTGTGAAATCAGATTCAGAACCACGAAAGTCCAAACTGTGGGGCTAGTCGTATCCGAAAGGAGCATGAAAAGTCGAGCCACAATGGCCTTGTTGCAATAGAAAATGAACAGAGCAGAAAAAAAGTGTTTCCAAGGGATATTCATCCTCTCCGCCTCTCCTTATCATGAAATTGCTCAAATAAGGGGTAAAATCGGGTCACAAATCATCAATAATTCTGAGGTTGTTGCATGATGATCTATGGCTCGATTGGACAAAAGCTCGGTAAGGGAAAATAAATGACCAACAAAACCTCCTCCCTACATGAGATTAATCAGGGGAAGTGAATGACATTGACTCTCAAACCATTATCATCACTAGTAAGTATGAAAGGGCCTAAGACTCAATGGGTTCAAGTAATGTCCGATTGAACCCCAAATCATATTATTATCTTATTCCATTTTAGCCCCAATTTTTATTACTTCATTTTAATTACATTTCCATTCATTAGTCAATTAAGTCCAATAATGAAGATTGAGTCCAGTAGTGGAGAGAAGTATCAAACAAAGGTTTGTTCTGGGCAGGAGAGAGATATCATGCTATTGGTAATGAACCTCCGAGGAGATTAAACCATTAAGCACAATGATCTCTATCTCAAGCTTTAAACAACCAATCGATTGAAACAACTCTCAAGGCAATGAAAAGCCAAAAACTGAGAGAAGTGCAAAGGTGATCACAAGTATGGAAAGCACCAAATAAATGCTATCAACTCAAATAGGTTGGTGTCTAATACCTAAAACACCAAACCTATGAGGACCATTACACCACAAGCCTATCAAACAAAGCATGAATGACATGAACAACTTAAAATAGTCCTAAAATAGGCTAAAACAGTGCTAGAATTGAAGTCAAAAGAGATAAAGGAGTAAGCTACAATAATGAAGAATTTAAGCTAGTAAACAAGCCAAGGGAGGGGTGGCTAACCCCTCCATTTTTGGGACCTCAAAACATGATTTTTAGCCTCTAAAAAACTCTGGGAAAAAAAATAGTGGTAAAAAGCCCACAAAAAGTTGATGGAAGGATGGGAAACACAAAGGCAAAGGACTAGGAAACAAGGTTCAAAGAAGCGTGGTCAACTGCTCTACCTTTAATGGCCTTAAACCACAAGTTTTAGCCCATAAAGACAGGTACAAAACAGCCCAAAGATAGCAAAAAAAGATAGGAAAGAAATAGTGCAAGGGAGCTAGGATGTATACCTCTTGAAGAGGAATGACCCTTTTGAGTTATAAACCACCAATCCAACACACTCAAGAGCTAAGATGCAAGCTCAAACACCTTAGCAAAGAAACCGCCAAGTTGGGTTTAGGGAGTGTGTAGACACCCCATTTTTGACCGTCCTCAAGACTTGGACGTCACCGTTTGAACACTCGGTGATCATCCATGTTTGTGTTCGTTTGGAGTTCCCGGAGGTCTTGGCTCACGCGCCTTGCCTCAGGATCTCCGAACTTGACTGTTTAGTGTCTGGTTTCACACCAAACACTTGTGTTTTGCCTTTGAGAGGCAGGGTAGGGCTTGTAGACCATCCCCACCCACCACCGGCAGTGGCTAGAGGCCACCGGCTGGTTTTTGCTGCCACCGGCAATGTATATTGCCGGCCGGCACTATTTGTTGCCGGTCAGCACTATTTAGTTCCGGCCGGCACACTTTTTGGCCAAGATAGCATTTTTGGCCGGCCGATTACTGTGCATCTGCTTTTGCAGATATTTTAAGACAGCTGTCTTGCTTTTGCTCCCCTCCATACACGTGTATGGAGGGATCTCCCTCTTATGAAGCTTGTCTTGTAAGCTTTACAAGACAAGAAGTGCCATAAAGGGAGGGGTTGGTCTCTTGGCTTGAGAGGGTTAGACATTTAAGATATTTTGAGAGCTTAGACAGCCATTGTTAGGGTTTGAGTTCTAGGGTTAGGGTTAGATACACATTCTATCTCTCTTTCCCTCTCTTTTGTGCTCTTGTGTGTGTTTTAGTCCATACTATTGCACACAAGCACCTAGTGTTCCACCTTCCTCTTGGAACTGAGGTTCTAAGGGACTGATTTTGAGGTTTTGGTGTTGGATTCAAGCTAAGGAAGACCATTGGAGCATCATTGTTGAAGAAGGCTTCAAGGGTAAGAATCTCACCCCTTTTTACCCCATTTTTGCATTGTATTTCTACCTATCTTAAATTCGTTTTTGAGCTTAGTGTATAATAAAAAAAAGTTCTATTTTTAGACCCTCTTGGTTGTTTGTTAAGTGTGTTTTGTGGTTTGGATAAGTTTGAATACCCTTAGGCCTTGAAAGGCCTCATTTTGTGCCCTTTTGTGTGAACTCCGGGATTTTGGTGTTGGGGTCTCTTCACCACTAAAATCTTGAGGGATTTCAGTGGTGAAGGTGATGCCTTGAAGTCCCAAGAAGGAGCGGGCCACCCCCTCTCCTTGTTGTCCTTGAAAAGGGCATGTTTTGGCCTCTTGAGAGAGCATTATGTTTGAGGGTGTATTGACCATGACTTGGCTGCTTTTTATGCTTAATATGTCATGTTATGCCTCTGTTTTTACTTGGTTTTGGTACCCCATGCATGCTTAGCATAGTTGCCTTGTAATGCCATGTTATTGCCTCAATGTGCCTTAGGTTGTTAACCTTTGTTGGAGCATGTTTTAGGCTTAGTCTTGTGAAGATTTTGTGCATGTTTTGCCCTATTCTAGGTCTGTCCTAGGTTGTTTGGGTCGAATTTGGCATGCATCATATAGCCCCTTTGCATTCCGGCTTGTTGGCCTTAAGTATGTGAATGTATAGCATGCCATCCTTGCATTGTTTTGGTGATTTGGGACCATCCACTATGCCATTTCAGACCTTATTGTATGCTTGAGAGCTCGCATTTGATGTCCCTTTAATGCCTTGTAAGGTTGTCATCTCATGCTCCATGTTTTGGTGTTTATGCATGTCTTTGTTTTTGAGTCATTTGGATGCCATCTAAGTGGTCCTTAGGCCTTGTATTAATGTCCCAAAACTCTGTTTTTGGTCAATAAGTTCATGCCATGTTTGGGCTTGCTAAGTGTAGTTCAATACTCCATTGGTTTGTTTTGAGCACTTAGGCCATTTGTTGCATGCTTGGCTTGATTTGTTGCTTGGTTTGACACCATGTTTTAGCATGATTTTAGAGCTCATATTGCATGCTAATTGTCCATGAAATCTCTTGTCGGGTGTGCTTGAATGTTGCTTGCTTAATGCTTAAGGTTTGGACCATAACATGTGTATGTGTGCATGTGTGTTTAGCCTCAATTTTTGGGCATTTTGGCTACTGTTTTGGGCCCTATTAGAGCTGCCCAAATCATGTTTAAGACCACCTTTCCATTGGCTAGCATTGCCTCATGTTTGCTTGTGTGCTTGCATAAGTGCCTTGCCATGCCATGTTGCATCCTTAGCTTGCATGCTTAGGTTGCATTGCATCTTGCATGCATGCCTTGTTCCTTGACTTAGTGATAGGAATTGGGCCTTGTTTGGTTTGATTTGGTTTGCATGCATTTGAAATCAAAGTTGCATACTTGGTTCTTTGGGCCATCATGCATGGAAATGCGTGATTGGTGGTCCGAGAATCGAGGCACATGCCCCTTTGAGTCATTATCATGATAAGGGACATGGTTGGTGCATATATGCCTTGAATTGTGCTGCCATGCTTTGCCTTGCCCTCTGTTGCTGTCATTTGCAGATTCTGCAGGAACACTCTGCCGACCGGCAGTGTAAGGTGCCGACCGGCAACAATTCCTCTACCGACAGCTTCATTTTGTGCCGATGGCCACACACCACTGCCGGTGGTAATTCCACTCAGCCGGTGGCACTCCCCAGTGTCCAGGGATGCAGTCCTGAGGTTTTGACAGCCTCCAGAGGAGTGAAGGAAGGAAAACAGAGGTAGCCTATGCATGGCGGCGCGTTTCCTGAGGCGATTTTCCTGTTTTTCTTAGTTTTAGTTATTTTGCTTAGCTGATTAGGCAATTTGTAATTATTAATTAGCTTGCGTAGTTAATTAATTTGTAATATTTATTTGGTCCCTCCGAGTGAGGGCAAATCTGTAATAAGTGTGCGTGGGTGGTGTGTATGTGTTCCAATCCCCATTTCTTTCTTCCCTTTTATTCACCTGCTTATGATGGTAGATTAGGGCACGTTTAATTTAGCATACCTTATGCTATGCATGTGTGCATCCATACATTTGTATTGCATGCATTAGGCTCGGTACATCACGCTAACTGCATTTGTACTTCAATTCAAAAATTGAATATGTGATAGTTGATCGCATTTCATATGCCATGCTTAGGTTAGCCGAGCCTATCTAATTGCATCCTGTATGTGTTGCATTAGGCAATTTAACATGAACTAGGACACGCATGTTTGCTAACTAGTTTACCGTTTTGGCACGGAGTACAATGTAAGTATTTATGCTTTAGCATCCCGCATGCGTGTGAATGTTAACATGACAGTATGCTTGCCATGCGGCTAAATGCTTCTGTGAGTTTAAATTGTTTGAATGCCTGTGGGTGAAGGTTGGATTGTTTGAGTTGGAAAAACTCATTGAAATTCGTGTTTTTAGCCTACTTGCGAGTAGCAAATTCCAAAGCGCTTTTCAAAACAAACGGATATGCGATGCTTATTTCCAAATTAGGCAATCTAGTCTATACTTGTTTGCTGCGCGCATAACATAGTAATTCTAGGCTAATAATTGGAATAAGAACACATAAAGTTTTCAAAATCGGATATCATGGTTAGTAGAGGCCGGTCTTCGGACCGGGCGAAAGGGGGTGCTCATAGCTGACCTTCTCCGATCGTACCCAAGCTCCCGAGCCGAGACAACTCCGGTGATGACGGACATGTGGCCTTCGGCACCGAGTCAGGGTTTCCTAAATTTCCCCATTTTAAAAATATTTAGGTGGCGACTCTGTATCTGGCAAAGCAGTCCATGTTTGGCACTACTTTTTCAGAAATCTGTTTCTCAAAACGATTTGCCAGATTTGAACTCTTTGGTTCAGATTAAGAACCGCGACAACAAAAATCGCGAGTCCGAACTGTAGCAGCGAAGGACCCCTCCGCGGGCGCGTCTACAGTTTCTGGAGACTCCGCTGGGGATTTTTAGAGAGCTTGATTCGAACTCATGATATGCTGTTTTGATTTCGCTTATGTGTTTCTTTGCATTGCATGTGCATTGGTGCGCCTAGGAACACAGTGTTTGCCGTCTGCCATTCCTGAACGGTTTGCCGGAGGCTTGTATTGTCAAGGCATGTCCATAAGGCTGACCGGCTATGGGCTCTGACAGCATGGGAACACAAACCCCGGTTTACCGGGGCACCCCCTTTGACCATTCAACCTAGTGCATATTCGGATCCATAGTGACCATTCCAAGATAGGACAGGTTGCTTACCCGATGTTAGGTTGTTTGAAAAACCGCTGTGTGCATAGTGAAACCCTAGCTCCTGACAAAATAGGACAGGGAAACCCTACCCCAACATAGGGGTGTTTTTGTTCTCTTTACTTGCTATGTGCTTCTAGAATATATTTCTACAGGGAAAGTGCATGTCAGTTTGCAAGTTTGAGTATCAAACCTGAGGACACCAGTATCAGTGTCAGTTATAAGAATCAGTTATCTGCGGGTATCCGGTTCGGTTTTTGGGAACAGTAATTTCTGGGAACAGTGATCAGCAGTAGGGTACAGTTGTTCGGCTACACCCGTGTTTGATCCGTTTGGGGCTGAAATACTGTTTGTTTCTCCTTTCAGTTCAGAGAGTCGCAGAGTTGATATAGAATAGCCAGTGTCTCCCCTTGCCGAGGCAGGATTTATGGCAGCACAAAATTCAGAAGAAGTTGTGGTTATGACGGCTGCATTGGAGCAGGGGACCGCTCCGCAGAGTGAGGCCAGCATCAGTATGTCACACCCACCCAGGTCGCCCGTTGTGCACCCGGTCTGGGCTCCCCAGTTATACCAGGCTCGTGAGCCCACCACCTTTGAATTGATGGGAATGATAGGTGACCTCCAGAGGTCCGTGGCCGATCTGGCCTACGGAATGTCGGCTTCACCGCCAGCGGCGCCGTATGCCTGGAATTTCGTACCACAGGAGCCCCCGCTACTGGGGCGGATTGTGATAGAGCTCAGCCAGCCAGAGGTGGCTTCCAGCTACAGCCGCGACATGCCAGCACCAACCCAGACCCTTGATCAGGCTGAGGCTAGAGGAAAAGACAAGGCAAAGGTAGATGCCGATCCTATTGAACAACTGTTGTGGGCAGTCGAGGCTCTGAAAATCAGAGGGATGAACAAGCAACAAACATCTGCGATCGTGATCAAAGTTGTGGATGATGCTTTCCCCACTCCGATCAAAGGCAGTTCAAGCCAGGTAGAAAATCGGGATGGGCCCCGTCATGCCCAGACAATTCCTGTAGTTCCCAACCCTGCACTGGGAAAGGTTCAAAAAGCCAAGGCAGTGCCAGCCGACCCTTTCGCTAGCGTATCTGGCAAGAATCCTCAAACTTCAAAGTACCTGCCCCGAGGGCGCAAGGTCTTTCACGACCTCCACATGCCTTTGTCTAGGGCATTACTAATATTGGCGAAGAATGGGCATCTTAAACCTTTGGAGCTTCGGCCACTCCCGAAGAATCTCCCTGCCACGCATGATGCTACCTTGTACTGCGCGTACCACCAACAGTCCATCACAGTACCGATGGTTGTTCCCGCCTTCGTCATGAAGTGCAGGATTTGATCGACAATAAGGTTATCCTCCCACCCACCTCAGCCAAGTCCGTTACCACCCAGTTGTTGGATTTTGAGGGCTCAGATACTGCGAGTATGTAAAGTGAACCGCCTGCAGGCGACATTTGGTATATTTTGGATGTAGCGTCTGGCACGCATTTTTGAGCATCGGTGAAACCGAGTTTTGTAAATCCTGGCTTGGATATCAAGTCAGTCTTTTGTTTGAGTCTGTCTCTTTGTCTTGAGTCAGTCTTTTTGCTTAAGGGTCTGTCTTGTTGTGTCGAGTCAGTCCCCTTTGTATATAATACCAGGTGATTCTGGGGTTGTCCCGAACACCATTTTGTCTCGTAATTATCTGTTTTTGTTTTGAATCTGTTTCTGCCGAGGGGCCAGTTGCACCAACAAATCCGAGTGAAACAGCTGTTGCTATCTCAACTTCATGCTTGCTTTCAGCATAAGGGCCAGAGAGTTTGATTGGGCTGACAGTACATCTCGCCTGCTCTCCTGCGCGCCAAACTCATTGCATTAACCTAAGTTTTTCCAAAAAAAACAAACCTTTTGAACACTGCGGTGATGAAAACGAAGAGGAAGGAATTCCTCGGGTTTTGCAAAATTTTGATCATTTTGAGAGAAGGAGAGGCGTGCTAAGCCTTCTTATGAATGAAACCATGCTTGTCGGCGTGAGTACTGAGAAGGATCCTGGCCTGATCCAGATTGGTTCCACACTATCTTCGGCGCGAGCGATTTGTCGCTTTCTTAAAAACTTTCAAAAACAAATGTTTTGCGCGGCCCTGCGAAGACATGTGTGGAATCCCTCTTGAGGTCGCGCAGCCTAAGATCGCTCTTAGCCTCAAGATTCAACCCATTTGTTTTCCGACTTTGAACCCGTTCAGAACGTTCAGAAAGTTCAACGGACAAACGCCATGAAAGGCCCGTGTGGCCAGTTTTGAAGTAGCCTTCGATCAAGAAGCATCAAAGCCGAATCAGAAGGAGTAGATCTCGCCGGAAGAAGCTCGTGGAGTAACCGGGATGGATTCTCCTATAAATCATTGCAACAGCCATTCTCCTAGACACGGAGGGGCTTCCAGTTCAGGAACCATTGGGCATGGACTTGTTACACTTTTACCCTTTGAGAGGCTCGCTGGGCCGAAAACCCGGAAGGGCGACCCAGGCAAAAGTTAGAGCAAGAGAAAAATACAAAAAAAGTAAAAAAATACAAAAAAGAAGAAAAGAAGAGAAAAAGACAAAAAATGCAAAAAGAAAAGAAAAAGAAATGAACAAAAGAAAATGAAAAGAAGCTCGCAAGGTCGAAAACCCGCGTTGGGCGCCTTGGCAAAAGTGAGAGCCAAACAAAGTGAAGGTTAAAATACCCGAGTGTACCTTAACCGGAACTACGTGAGGCTTGATTCCCATGTTTGGGATACGTAGGCAACTTCATCATGAAGTCCAGCCCCCAACGCTTTCATAGCGTCTCAGTCCATGCAATGGTTTCGATTTCATCCCAAAGTCCAGTGGCCAACACCCTTCAAGGTGATTGTGTCCATATATTTGTTGTGACCGTCTTCGTCATCGCTGTGTCCAAGAGCTCGACCACCGCCAATGAAGACTGTCTACGGATTGCTGCGGCACCACCCAAACAAGGGGCAACTTTCCGTTGCCACGAGCCGCCGTGAGCCGCCATTCAAACTAGGGGCAACTTTCCGTTGCCTCCCACCCCCCTTCAAACCAGGGGCAATTTTCCATTGCCTCCGATCCGAGGTTGCGCATCTCGAAGAGTAAGTTCCATGCTCGTCGAGCATCAGCTGTTTGAAAAAAAGTTTTTGAAAATTTTTACTGAGGTTGACTATTTTCTCGAAAACTATTTCATTTTCCAAAACTGGACCATTGTCTTGGACCCAAAAAGGAAAATTTTCAGTGCTTGCAGCCTGACTCGCATACTTTTCAAATCAAAAATTGAACAAGTACGTTAATCCGACTCTCATTTTGATCAAAATTGTTTTAGTAGAAAGCAAAAACAAAGAATGGTTAAAATGATGAATTAGGGGCACAGTTGAGCCAGGCGTTCTGTCTTTCTCCCGTCATCGACGTACTTGCCAGAAGAGCGCTCTACCCGTCAGAAGAAATGGCCGTGAGCTAACGGTGTTGAGCATGAACCCACACCGTTCTATTTATCCATCAATCACCCCGGGGAGGGATGAAAAATGAGAGAATGAAGAATAGAGAGGTACAAGTTGAGAGAAAAGTGAGGAAAAGGGTTTTGAGAAAAAAATCGAGCTCGAGAGCCGAGTGATGTGAGAATCACAAATTAGAAAGGGTGGGAAACAATACCCAGAGAAACTGGCTCCTCGTGATCTGAGGTCCCCCGTCGCTGTTAATGCGTCTGTGTGTCGTGTCGTTTATTGTGTTTGCCTCAACCTTTGTTTCAGGGCTCTTCCGAGCGCGTCTCGTTGTGTTTAGGTCGTGTACCCCTATATTTGAGTCCTCCCCGCTGTGTTCAGTTGTAGGCTCGATATCCCGGTTTGAAAAACCCTCATTCGATTACAAAAATCGTTTATGCTCAGAATGTTGTGTCATTCTCTATATTCGATTGTGTTTCAACCCTAGCCGGTTTCGCCCTTGAAGGCCGTTTTGTCAGATTGGGCTGTTTGTTCAGGGTTTGCCGTGTGCAGAATGAAACGAATGCTGTGTTACGGGCTGTATGCAGATTAATCCCCCAACAGAGTAAGGGCTATGTGTCCAAAATCAGGCAGTGGATTGCTTAGGGTTATTTTGCTGTTGGCTGTTAAGTTATCTGATTATTACAGTGCGAGTGCTCAATTTTCAGACAACCAATCAATTTCATTTACATTGAGGTGTAACATGATGAGATGCGATGCAATGCATGAGATGTGTAAATGTAAACACTTTTTCAGATAAAAAGTCCGTTTCATTTCATTATCTTTTCAAATGTACAAGTTTTGGAAACAAAAATCTGCCTGCGGCAGTACAAGGTAATCTAACTACCAACAAAAGGAAAAGTACAAAGAAGAAAAGATAGCAAAAATCTGCATCCATGTCGAGCACTCCGGGGGGCCGTCAGTCCGTCCTAGTCCTCTTCCTGGACGAGGGTCCAGGAGCATCATCAGCATCGTCGTCAGAGCCCGAGCTAGTGCCTCCTCCGGTCTCCTCCTCTGATGACTCTGACTCCGCCTCTGCCTCCGCCTCTGACTCCTCGTCATCATCATCATCGTCCGGGACTGGAGTTCGCGAGCTACTCCCGACATGAGTGCGCCCCGCCTTCGTGCGGGGGAATACTCGGCCCTCCTCATCTCTCCCTCGAGCCGGGACAGAAGGTCCAGCTGGAGCACCTCCTGCCATGGGAATCTGGAAAGGAGGCTGAAAAAGTACATAAAAGAGAAATGTATCAGTATACTGTAGACAGTTTATCAGTGCAGAATGCAATACAGAGTACAGTGTATGAATGCCGTGAGCAGTCTATCAGTGCAGAATGCAGTATATGAGTACAGTATGAGAATGCCGTGAGCAGTTTAACAGTGCAGAATGCAGTATATGAGTACGGTGTGTGAATGCCGTGAGCAGTTTATCAATGTAGAGCATAGTGCAGAATGCAGTGTATGCAGTGTATCAGATACCGTGAAATCAGTGGATCAGGTGTCATGCCGTGCATCAGATTATGTGAATCAGTGTATGAATGGTTTGAGGCCAGTGTCAGAAGAACATACCGGTATGCTGTAGAGGGCCAGGAGATCAAATGTCTGCTGGAGCATCCCCATCATCAAGGCATTCATCGCCAACGACTGACGGGTGTACTCAGAAGAAGCCTGCAAAGGTATCAGATGCATCAATATTCTGTGGAATATCAAATAGACTGAAAATGAAATGGCTGTACAGAAGTGCAGTAATACATACCGGAGGTAAATCGAGGACGCCGATGAGCTCGTGACCAGCCGGTGGAAGGGCGAAGGGGATCTGATAAGTCGACCCGCCCTGCCCCTGGAAAGTCAGTACAACGGGTAGGGCAGGCCAGCCAGCTCCCCGTCCTCCCTGCACTCCGCCCCTACCACGGACTCGGGCCCTCCTCGCAGCCCCTACTCCAACTCCCGCTCCGGCCCCAGCCGCCGATGCCACAGGCCTGGCCCCCTCTGCTCGACGGCCGCTCAGAGGTCGCATCAGGTACGTTCGCACGTACTCCTGATAGTCTCCGGTGCCTCTGAAGCCGGCCTCCTCCCAGCCAATGGTGTAGTCATCCATCTGCTCGCTGGTGAGCCTCTCGGTCTCCCTCATATCCGCAGGAGGATGAACCGGGACTATCTGCTCAGGTAACCCCAGGGTCTGGCATAGGAAACCCTCCCCCAGGTACCAAGCCCGACAAACCGGGCCCTCAAGCAAGATCCGAAAACGCGAGGTCTCCTCTGCACCAGCGAACCGATCCCGCATCACCGCCAGCAAGGGAGCCCACGGCCGCCATGTGATCTGAAAGTGACAGACAGTTTGTTATCTACTATTTTGGAAATATACAGTGGAAAAGCGAAGCTTAAATGAACTGTAAGTAAAACATACCTCGGCAGGGGTAATGGTATCGAAGTATCGGCGGAAGAAGCCGAATGTCTCCCGTGGTCGCCGGGTGCATCTCCCGTCGAAGCGACTCGAAAACGGGACGACCAGAGGAGTCTCCGCAACTGGCACAGGAGTGAGCCTAGGGAAGTAGGCGTAAACCCACAGCTGCAAGGTAAATACCAGTGCATTTATCAGAAAAAGCAGAATATATAGAATAAAGCAGAAATGGCAGAGCCGTGTGTTGTGCAGTGTATGGTGTACAGTGTACAGTGTGAGCCGTGTGCAGTCAGTGTAAAGCAGAATGTATGTGTGTGCCGCGTGTACAGTATACAGCAAGTGTATAGCAGACTACAGTGTGTGCAGTGTACAGAGTGCAGAAAGTACAAGACAGAAATGAAAAAGCGGAGAAGAAGTGTACCTCCCAAGCCCGCCAGTAGCCTCCGAGTAGCTGGTCGCTGCCGCGCGAAGCCGAGCTCATGTACCCGTAGAGAGTGGACAGAGCGGCGCCACCCCAGTCATAATGCAGGATGTCCTGGACGTCCACCAGTGCGCTGAGAAGATAGAGAGGCACGGTGTTCGCCCGGTCGGCGAAGATGGTCGTCCCAAACAGGAACATGAGGAAGCCGCGAGCATACCTCTCCACGTCCTCCTGGGTCATCTGCGCCTCCTCCTCCAACACAGGCTGGACCCTAAACTGGACCTCGAACCAGGAGTATCGAACGAAGCCTGGGCGAGCTAGGAGTGGCGCCTCCCCCAGTAGATGGAGCTGAGCGGCGGTCCGCTCATCCATGTCGATGTCGAATGGGATCGGATCCCCCCCTACCCCGATGCCAGTGAGCATTGAGAAATCGTAAGGGGTCATCGTCATGTCCCCTGCAGTAGAAAAGTGAAAAGAATCGGTGGTGTCCCACCACCTCTCCGCCAGAGTGGCGAGGAGAGGTTTGCATGTGGAGAGCCTGGAGAGTCCTCGGTAGAACACGCCGAAACCCGCTCGATCCACGATGCGCCGGACTGCATCAGGGAGCTCACCGTACCACTCCCGAGCACCAGTATTCCCATACCCGCGAATGGTATGGGAACCCTCCTGTAAACCGACAATAACAATCGCAAGACAACATTCAAAATGCAATTTTGGAAAAGCAGATAAAGCATGTGTGCAAGTTTGACAGATTCAGACAAATACCGGGTGCCGGTGTGCTTACAGTGAAATACGTGTGATGTGTCAGCGTGTTTGGGTGTTTCAAAACAGATATAGCATGTGTGCAAATTTAACAGATTCAGACAAATACTGGGTGCCAGTGTGTATGCAGTTGAAATACAGTGAGTGCAATGTGTTTCAGGGCTAGTGCATGTGTCAGTCTCAAGCAGATATCAGTTGTATGTATGTTTACAGTCAACTACAGTCTACAGCATATCAGTTTTCAGCAGTTAAAGAATACAACTAGCTATGACAGTTTTTGTATCCTACATTGCGAAAAGTAAAGCAGAAGACAAAGAATTACCTCGGAAGTGCCGAATGAAAGGTGTGAGGTAGGCTCACGCAGTAGTAGCTCAGGTGCCACATGCCTCTCGAAGCTCCGGAACTGATGCAGGCCGTCGGGGGGCAGAACATGGATCGCCGGTCGATAGGTCGCCGGGTCGAACGGGCGCTCGCTCAGCGGTAGGAGCTCGACCCCGGGATCCATCTCGTGGTCCGGGGGAGTCCCGCCACGTGGAATGTTGTCCGCCATATAAAAAATGATGAGAAAATGGCCGGAGGAAGGAAAACCGGGCTGGAATACGAAGAGTCAACCGAAAAGTCAACTCCCAAGAGGGTCGGAAATGGCCGGAAAGGCCGGGATGTCAAAAGGCACAGAAATGAAGAGGAAAGCAAGGGGAACAAACCCCGAAAAGGCGGGAACACCAAACGAGGCACCGAAACAAAAATGTGATCGGTGGAAAATGTCCGAAACGCGAAGAAAATCGCGAATCCGATGACGAAACGGGCGTAGAACTCGAAGAAACGGAGAAACGAGGAGAGGGAAATGCTCTAGAGAGAGAGTCTGAAGGATTTCGGCGGAAGAGGAATGAGAAAATAGGGTTTTGAAACCCTATTTTAAAACACCCAAAGTGAAAAGTCGAATCTGCCCCGACTCAGCAACTGTTTGCCGGTCGGCAATGTTTTGTGCCGGCCGGCACTTTTTTGTACCGATGGAGTTATTTTTCAGCCAGTGGACAGCCGGCGGCCTCCCCTCCTGGCCGATGGTGTTCCCACAGCCTTGTTTAGGCCATGTGAGAATTTTTGGGTCTTCATAGCTCAAGAAGGTGCAAGAAAGTGCATTTCTGACGCTCAACCGGCCTCCGTTTTGACCTCGGGTTGTGTCTTCTGTGCGTGGCACTCCAATTCATACAAGGTATATCCTTTTCGTATCCTTTTGACTTTTAGAAGGTCCAAAAGTTGCCCCATGTGTATCGCATATCAATCGCGCTGTTTTGCACATCGCACTGTTTTGTGCATTGTATATCATTCGCGCTTTCTTGCGCATCGCACTGTTTTGTGCACCTTACTTGCATTTTGCATGCATCCTATCACGCTATCTTGCGCACCTCGCTTGTACTTGTAGGTACATTGCATTGTTTTGAACACAAACTGGCTTCGCGTAGCGTATAAGTCCAATTGTCAAAATCTTTTTTTCATATCATTTTCGCATCTTATGAGGCATGCGTGTCTCATTTGTATCACCTTACATTCCGTATGGCACGCGTGTTGCACTTGCATCATGTGCATCTCAAAAAAAAACAAAAAAAAAAAAAAAACAATCATAGTGCATTGTCATGCATTTCCATTGTAGCTTGCATGCATCCATTGCATTTTTCCCAGTAGTCGCATCGCACTGCATTGTCATGCATTTTTGTAAACATCCATATCCATTGCATATTTGTAGATATTGCATTGTAGATTGCATGCATTCATTGCATCGCCTTCCGCCTATGGCTTGCGCCTTTCCAGGTTGAGCTTGGTCTGGTATGTGCCCTTACTTTTCATGTTAAAACACAGTTTTGCATGTGTATCGCGCCGATTCCACGCTGATATGTTGGTTGAGGGTTGCGGCACCTTTTCTGTGTTACACATGGCTCGTATGTGTACATGCCTTTCCTAGGCAAAATTTGGTTTGGCTTGCGTGCCATATCCATTGTATCCATATCCATTTCATTGCATATTTGTACATATTGCATTGTAGTTTGCATGCATTCATTGCATCACCTTCCGCCTATGGCTTGCGCCTTTCCAGGTTGAGCTTGGTCCGGTATGTGCCCTTACTTTTCATGTTAAAACACAGTTCTGCATGTGTATCGCGCCGATTCCACGCTGATATGTTGGTTGAGGGTTGCGGCACCTTTTCTGTGTTACACATGACCTATATACGTACATACCTTTCCTAGGCAAGATTCGGTTTGGCCTGCGTGCCATATCCATTGCCATCTTCCTAGCATATCCATATATATTACATTGTAGTGTAATTTTTGCATCCGGCATTAGGATCGCAGTCCTTTCTCCAGCAGGTCGTTTCCCCACTTATGTCAATTCCACCCAATACTTGTTCTTGCGTCTGTCTACAATGCTCATAGTTCAGTTGACCGTTCTATGGTAGACAGACTTGTTATCTCCATCAATCTATTTGACATAGGTGTGGTTTCGAACCGCTCATGATTGGATCATGATTCAAATGCTTTGCATGTACTTTGTATTATTTCAATTACATTGCATCTTCATTTGCATTGTTTATACATTGTTTTGTATATATCGCATATCGTTTTGCATTCGTTTTGCATCCATTTTGCATTGTCATGCATGTTGCTAACAATATTGTACCTGTTAAGTTTGTTTTCTTTTCAGGCACGATATTGTATGTACGGTTCATTTGAGGTTGGTGCAACCAGACGAGCCGCACAGGTATTGTATCTCCCGAGTGAGACGGATTGAGAATTGCATAATTCTCTTACATCCTTTCTGCATTGTAGTGTAGTTCGGTGTATGCTAGCTTAAAACTGTAGCATGTGTGCTTCGTTACAGCTTTCTTTGCATGATCATAAGTTATGTCCGGCTCTCTGCATTGTCTTGCATTTTGCCCCTGCCTTCGTGCACATATCTTGTTTGTCTTGCATGTTTGTCTAAGTCTTTGGCCTTGTCAAAAATGGGTCGTCTCTGGGCTTTGACATTCACTCCCGTCATTGTTATGACTTTCGAGTTCTGTCAAAGAGGGGCAACTGTAGACACCCCATTTTTGACCGTCCTCAAGACTTGGACGTCACCGTTTGAACACTCGGTGATCATCCATGTTTGTGTTCGTTTGGAGTTCCCGGAGGTCTCGGCTCGCGCGTCTTGCTCAGGATCTCCGAACTTGACTGTTTAGTGTCTGGTTTCACACCAAACACTTGTGTTTTGCCTTTGAGAGGCAAGGTAGGGCTTGTAGACCATCCCCACCCACCACCGGCAGTGGCTAGAGGCCACCGGCTGGTTTTTGCTGCCACCGGCAATGTATATTGCCGGCCGGCGCTATTTGTTGCCGGTCAGCACTATTTAGTGCCGGCCGGCACTCTTTTTGGCCAAGATAGCATTTTTGGCCGGCCGATTACTGTGCATCTGCTTTTGCAGATATTTTAAGACAGCTGTCTTGCTTTTGCTCCCCTCCATACACGTGTATGGAGGGATCTCCCTCTTATGAAGCTTGTCTTGTAAGCTTTACAAGACAAGAAGTGCCATAAAGGGAGGGGTTGGTCTCTTGGCTTGAGAGGGTTAGACATTTAAGATATTTTGAGAGCTTAGACAGCCATTGTTAGGGTTTGAGTTCTAGGGTTAGGGTTAGATACACATTCTATCTCTCTTTCCCTCTCTTTTGTGCTCTTGTGTGTGTTTTAGTCCATACTATTGCACACAAGCACCTAGTGTTCCACCTTCCTCTTGGAACTGAGGTTCTAAGGGACTGATTTTGAGGTCTTGGTGTTGGATTCAAGCTAAGAAAGACCATTGGAGCATCATTATTGATGAAGGCTTCAAGGGTAAGAATCTCACCCCTTTTTACCCCATTTTTGCATTGTATTTCTACCTATCTTAAATTCGTTTTTGAGCTTAGTGTATAATACAAAAAAGTTCTGTTTTTAGACCCACTTGGTTGTTTGTTAAGTGTGTTTTGTGGTTTGGGTAAGTTTGAATACCCTTAGGCCTTGAAAGGCCTCATTTTGTGCCATTTTGTGTGAACTCCGGGATTTTGGTGTTGGGGTCTCTTCACCACTGAAATCTTGAGGGATTTCAGTGGTGAAGGTGATGCCTTGAAGTCCCAAGAAGGAGAGGGCCACCCCCTCTCCTTGTTGTCCTTGAAAAGGGCATGTTTTGGCCTCTTGAGAGAGCATTATGTTTGAGGGTGTATTGACCATGACTTGGCTGCTTTTTATGCTTAATATGTCATGTTATGCCTCTGTTTTTACTTGGTTTTGGTACCCCATGCATGTTTAGCATAGTTGCCTTGTAATGCCATGTTATTGCCTCAATGTGCCTTAGGTTGTTAACCTTTGTTGGAGCATGTTTTAGGCTTAGTCTTGTGAAGATTTTGTGCATGTTTTGCCCTGTTCTAGGTCTGTCCTAGGTTGTTTGGGTCGAATTTGGCATGCATCATATAGCCCCTTTGCATTCCGGCTTGTTGGCCTTAAGTATGTGAATGTATAGCATGCCATCCTTGCATTGTTTTGGTGATTTGGGACCATCCACTATGCCATTTCAGACCTTATTGTATGCTTGGGAGCTCGCATTTGATGTCCCTTTAATGCCTTGTAAGGTTGTCATCTCATGCTCCATGTTTTGGTGTTTATGCATGTCTTTGTTTTTGAGTCATTTGGATGCCATCTAAGTGGTCCTTAGGCCTTGTATTAATGTCCCAAAACTCTGTTTTTGGTCAATAAGTTCATGCCATGTTTGGGCTTGCTAAGTGTAGTTCAATACTCCATTGGTTTGTTTTGAGCACTTAGGCCATTTGTTGCATGCTTGGCTTGATTTGTTGCTTGGTTTGACACCATGTTTTAGCATGATTTTAGAGCTCATATTGCATGCTAATTGTCCATGAAATCTCTTGTCGGGTGTGCTTGAATGTTGCTTGCTTAATGCTTAAGGTTTGGACCATAACATGTGTATGTGTGCATGTGTGTTTAGCCTCCATTTTTGGGCATTTTGGCTACTGTTTTGGGCCCTATTAGAGCTGCCCAAATCATGTTTAAGACCACCTTTCCATTGGCTAGCATTGCCTCATGTTTGCTTGTGTGCTTGCATAAGTGCCTTGCCATGCCATGTTGCATCCTTAGCTTGCATGCTTAGGTTGCATTGCATCTTGCATGCATGCCTTGTTCCTTGACTTAGTGATAGGAATTGGGCCTTGTTTGGTTTGATTTGGTTTGCATGCATTTGAAATCAAAGTTGCATACTTGGTTCTTTGGGCCATCATGCATGGAAATGCGTGATTGGTGGTCCAAGAATCGAGGCACATGCCCCTTTGAGTCATTATCATGATAAGGGACATGGTTGGTGCATATATGCCTTGAATTGTGCTGCCATGCTTTGCCTTGCCCTCTGTTGCTGTCATTTGCAGATTCTGCAGGAACACTCTGCCGACCGGCAACAATTCCTCTACCGACAGCTTCATTTTGTGCCGATGGACACACACCACTGCCGGTGGTAATTCCACTCAGCCGGTGGCACTCCCCAGTGTCCAGGGATGCAGTCCTGAGGTTTTGACAGCCTCCAGAGGAGTGAAGGAAGGAAAACAGAGGCAGCCTATGCATGGCGGCGCGTTTCCCGAGGCGATTTTCCTGTTTTTCTTAGTTTTAGTTATTTTGCTTAGCTGATTAGGCAATTTGTAATTATTAATTAGCTTGCGCAGTTAATTAATTTGTAATATTTATTTGGTCCCTCCGAGTGAGGGCAAATCTGTAATAAGTGTGCGTGGGTGGTGTGTATGTCTTCCAATCTCCATTTCTTTCTTCCCTTTTATTTACCTGCTTATGATGGTAGATTAGGGCACGTTTAATTTAGCATACCTTATGCTATGCATGTGTGCATCCATGCATTTGTATTGCATGCATTAGGCTCGGTACATCACGCTAACTGCATTTGTACTTCAATTCAAAAATTAAATATGTGATAGTTGATCGCATTTCATATGCCATGCTTAGGTTAGCCGAGCCTATCTAATTGCATCCTGTATGTGTTGCATTAGGCAATTTAACATGAACTAGGACACACATGTTTGCTAACTAGTTTACCGTTTTGGCACGGAGTACAATGTAAGTATTTATGCTTTAGCATCCCGCATGCGTGTGAATGTTAACATGACAGTATGCTTGCCATGCGGCTAAATGCTTATGTGAGTTTAAATTGTTTGAATGCCTGTGGGTGAAGGTTGGATTGTTTGAGTTGGAAAAACTCATTGGAATCCGTGTTTTTAGCCTACTTGCGAGTAGCAAATTCCAAAGCGCTTTTCAAAACAAACGGATATGCGATGCTTATTTCCAAATTAGGCAATCTAGTCTATACTTGTTTGCTGCGCGCATAACATAGTAATTATAGGCTAATAATTGGAATAAGAACACATAAAGTTTTCAAAATCGGATATCATGGTTAGTAGAGGCCAGTCTTCGGACCGGGCGAAAGTGGGTGCTCATAGCTGACCTTCCCCGATCGTACCCAAGCTCCCGAGCCGAGACAACTCCGGTGATGACGGACATGTGACCTTCGGCACCGAGTCAGGGTTTCCTAAATTTCCCCATTTTAAAAATATTTAGGTGGTGACTCTGTATTTGGCAAAGCAGTCCATGTTTGGCACTACTTTTTCAAAAATCTGTTTCTCAAAATGATTTGCCAGATTTGGACTCTTTGGTTCAGATTAAAAACTGCGACAACAAAAATCGCGAGTCCGAACTGTAGCAACGAAGGACCCCTCCGCGGGCGCGTCTACAGAGTGTAGGTAAAAAGCATGTAAGTTGCGAGAGAGAGAGAGGGAGAGAGAGAGAGAGAGAGAGAGAGAGAGAAAGAGAGAAACATTTTTTAAAACTTTGCTCCACAAATTTTTTCTAACCCTATATCATAAGAGAGGGTCATCTATGTATAGAAATATATGAGAGATCCTCGGAAAAATCCAAACAAATACAGCTGGAATGATACATGCATCTGTGGCGACAGTTAGCCAAAAATATCTTATTTTTGCATAAGTGGCTGCCTGGCCACTAATAGGGGCCAGCCGTACACCATTAGTAGCTGGCTGGCCACTAGTGGGCTCACAAGTCTCAAATAGTCAGACTTGAAAAGTTGTTATTTTGGTCCAAAAAATGGTGCAAAGTTTGTAGGTTTCGGAGGGTCAAAGCTGAGGCTTCCTGCTGAGGAATTTGAGCATTTGACAAGCGTATACAAATTCATCATCGGGTGATCACTTGGTGGCGCCCAAGTCATAAGGGCAGTCAAAAATGGGGTGTCTACAAACTACATAGGGTTGCAATTATTTTATTTCATTTTTAATTTTTTGATAAGTAAAGTGGACACTAGAAAATAACTTAGAAAAATTGGTTCCCTAAAACTAGAAACATATAAAAATAGGAGTGAAAATAACAAGGGAACAAAACAACCTAAAAGAATATAAATCAATTCAAAAGTTAGTGCCACTTAATTTGGATTAGTATTGATTCAGAAAGAGAACAGTGTATAATTCAAATTAAGATACATTGCATGCCAAACAACAGTTGCTTCTTCAAGAAATGAAGTTTACACATCAATGGGCCATATTCAAATGCTTCAAGTGAGCAATATCAAATTAATTAAATTATGAAGTAGATTAATTCTTTCTCCCTTCAAAATAATCATGAACTTAATACTGGACCTCAACCCTCACAAAAATATGCTATAACAGCTCAGTATGTGGAAGTAAAGCTGTATAGGTGTCTGGCTAGTATTTGTGTCCAGTGAGTGCATAACCTCACCTAGAATTATACTCGAATTCTTTTAGCATTTGATAATCGAAAGAAGTAAATATATAGAAATGCTAGTTTCAAGGCAAAAACAATCTAGACTATGTCAATGCATGCAACAAGCATTACTCAAGATGAGATAGATTCTAAGGGGCCTAAAGCTAGAAAGGAGAACAACAAGGTCTAGAAAGTGCAAAATTTCCAGAAAACATACTGTCAATCATCAAATGAAACGAAAATTAAGAATCAAATAGAACAACAAGAATCCAACAAGGTGTTGTCCTTTTGTTGAAAGAAATGCTTTTAACTAAAGAATTAGGATAATGAATTTTCTCAAAATTATATTTATTTATATAGGCAATATTGGTTAGGATGGTTTATTCAATGGGTTGCTCAGTTGGTTACTTTTATTGTGGCCTTTTCTTTATTTATTGATGTGACACAAGAAGGCTTTTGACATTAATTTTGAAAATTTTCCTAAAATTTATTGACCTATGGGGCCTTTCACACATCATAGAACTTAAAACATTAATTTAGGAAACTTTGACACTAAAATAGATTGATCTGAACATTATCTGAATGTATTTGAGAAATCAAATGGATCTAGAAAAAGCGAATGACCAATGAAAAATAGCAATCAATGATTACTCACATAGAAGATCGAAACAGCCTTTGAAAATAACGGTCTACTTCCCACTAATAAGCCTCCATCTTATACCAAGATCTGTGCACTAGGTGCCTCTCTCCTCAATCTTCTTCTTAACAAAATCTAGCATAGAGTTTGGCAGCTTTTCTTCTCCACTAACTAATAGGTTTTGCTAAGGAGAATGAGTCCTGCTGTAATCCATGTAATAAAACCAATTCCCAATGGGCAATTTCTATTGAACGAGTGGCAACAACTTTCTATTCATACATAATTCCATGTGAACTGAATATATTCAAACAAACATATATATATATATATAGAGAGAGAGAGAGAGAGAGAGAGATAGAGAGAGAAATATTGAAATGAAGAAAAGAAATGCAATTATACAAACTGCAGACCTTTAGATCAATTATTCCATGTTGCTTCAAACAGCCAATGCGATACTACTTTTCATACTAAAAGCACAAAGCAGCATGCCAAAAAAAAAAAAAAAGAGGAAGGGAAAAGAAAACACACAGTTTGTTATGATCACAATCAATTAAGAACCAAAAAGAACACTGAAATTCAAATATGAAGGCAAAGACAATGACAACAACAAAATACCTTATCACAAAAGATAACTATCCTAGGGCCAAATCTTGATTTGTTGAAATAATATTCACAAAAAAGCATCCAAAACATACAAGTTTGCATACAAGAAGCAATAAACTTTGATTATTAGAAAAAGACCAATGCAAGCACGAGAACATGCAACGGAGGAATGGAGAACATACATTATTGCCCATTTTCAATGTCTTTCATGCAAAACAAAAAATAAATATGACCTAATCATGCAACTAACAGATGCAAAATGCAATCCTAAGCTCAGTTTGAGGCCACTAACATGATTATTATGCAAGCAAAACAACTAACAAGTAGAAAGCAAAAATAAACTAATATTACATGATGATCAAACCAGGCTTATGCATGACCTTTACATGATTAAATAAAGCCTAAAAACATGATGTTTTGATTGAAAGAAGGAAAATATGCAAGAGGAGGTGAGAAAGTGAGAGGAACTAAGAAGCTACATGATGGAATGACAAAGCTAACAACCTAGCATGCTTGGATACCAAATGAAAGAAGATAAGAGACTGCAATATGTAAAGAATAGAGAGTTACCTTCTGGTTTTGGGAAACCAAAGAGAAAATGCAAAAAGGAACAAGAGAACCCGAGTTCTTTTCCTACAAGCCTCCCTCAAGCTTTGATTCGAAACTAGGGTTGATGTTTCTCAGTCCTTAGGTGTTTTCCAGTGTTTATAGCTTCTATAGGGTGTGGGAATTTTCGAGCTAAGGCCAGGTAGGGAGAGAAAAGGGTTGTTTTGTTCTCAAACGCTCTCAAAATGCCTTAAGTTCTTAACCCCTTCAAGGGAGGGGGAGAGGCTCTATTTATAAAGTTGGGGGAAGCTGCTGGAGCCCTTCTAGGGTTTCATTTCTTCCCCTTCCACCGTTCCCACCAATTTTGCAACAAAATTGAGTTGCCAAAAATAACTCTACGATGCTTCAATGTGCGCACATACAAAAAATGTGCGCACTCACATGTAACGTAGCATTTTTCCTTGGTACATGCATGCATGCACAAGTACATGGCCGTATGCTCTTGCCCTACTTGTGGCACAAGTAAGCCCGAATTGCATTCTGATCAATGTTTTTACTGAAATGGGCCACTAATTTTGGAAAATACAATTAATCCATGTAACGCCCCAAAATAATAACTACAAACCACCTCATAATATTCAATGGAAAAGCAAAAGTTTATACAATATTGACCTTTCGTTGTTCCTCTTTATTGTAGAAAAGATGACATATGTATGTATACATTCATGAATCTTAAATCCCGAATCTATAACATATGATATGTGGTAATCAAGTGAAACAAAGAAAATATGAATAAGCTTATGCCTTAATGGTTACATCTTTCTAAGTCGATGCTTGGGTACAACGAAATGAGTTAAACTCAATACATATAAAGCGCAAGGCTTGTACAATAAATATTTACACAAAAGAAGAAAAGAAACTCCTCGGCTCTGAGGTCTTCCAAGCTACTTCCTTGGTGGAGGCATACCATCAACACCCAAAAGTTGTTTTCCACATAGTGTGAGCTAATGCCCAGTAAAGATACTTGAACACAATGTATGAAGCTTAATAAAGTCATATGGTGAATGCACAAACGTTACACTTTATCTTTCAAAACAATGCAATGCCATGGTTATATATCAATTCATAAAACAATACTTTTTTCATTAGAAAACAAGGAAATGGATACATAACATTATGAATCTCTGGGTACATGTCTACCAGTAGGCTATACAAGAACTACCAAAGCCATTTTGCTAGTCCTAACTAGAATGATTGGCACCTAACTGCGCAGGTTTTTGGACTTTCATCAAGGGCACACAGGCTAACATAGTAATACCACAACCACACCTCTTAACTAGGTTCACTAAAGTATTCACCCTGTTTTCTTAAAAACAATACATTTTCAATACAAAGATATGAAATAATATTCAATGAAAAATGTATGAGTAAACGGTTTTCATTTAACCTAGTCCTCATGCAATTTGTACAACAATCAAATCTATCATCTATTGATAGCCCAAAATAGATATCTCTATACAAAAGATAATTTCTAACAACAATTATAATTTCATAAATTTTAAAATGGGAGTGATAATACTTATCCAACTTCACTCTCATCATCAACAAGTACATTCATTTTATCTTTTCAAAACTCAAATTCTTTTCCTTTCATCCATAGGTCAAACACTAATGATTTCCAATAAAATATTCTTTACTTTTTAAAAACACATTTAAAGGAGAAATTTATCATATTTCAACATAACTCACAATATAGTCATCCCTACAACCTTTCTTAAGAACCCATTTGAAAACCCCTATTTTGCATTTCAAAACCAAACCCTAAATCAAACCCCAACTCCCAAATCACTATACTTTACAAGGAACACATAATGAAGCTACGAATCATACAAGGAGGTTGAAGAAATTCCTACCTTAAGAGTAGAAGAATAAGAAAGAAAGACACAACTTTGGATGGAGTAAAAAATAGAAACTTCACCAATTGAAATGCTCACCTTTACGAGCTCTACACTTTTCTCCAAAGCACTAGGGTGGCGAGATCAACAAATTTGGGTGTATTGGAGGTTTTTAGACAAGAACTACAGAGAGAGAGAAGAAACTAGATTTGGGAGTTTAGAAAGAGATTAAAAAGTGGCTAAAAAGATCTTTTTCCCGTACTGATAAATGCACAGACCGCTCGAGCGACCAAACCATCGCTCAAACGTTAGACACAAGAAAGTGACACTGCTCGAGCGACCAAAACATGGCTTGAGCGTACAATTACCCCCTTCTAGAAGCTTTGCAGACTGTAGAAGACTGCTCTAGCGAATAAAGGACCGCTCAAGTGAAGATCACCCTACTCTCAGTAGTTTTGCAGACTTGCAAAAATAATGAAATGAACCAAAGATCGCTTGAGTGACCAAACCACCACTCGAGTGAACAAGAAAAGAAATAGACAACAATTCTTTTGAAAAGCTAACTCCCAGCATGTTCAAGACACAACCAACCACTCCAAACAACCAAACCCAAATAATAGCAAGATAAGAAAGAGTATAAACAATGATAAAAAGTATCAGGTCTCAGATCCAAGAGCATAAAAGGGTCAGGTCTAACCCGAGCCGTTATAATCAAAGTACAATTGGGCTTTCCAGGGTTAAGAACTTGGTTTTTGGCTAAAAATAGGCCCAGAGATAAACTGGTCTTTTTTGCAAAAAGTTAATTTTTAGCCAAAATGGGTTTATACAACAACTTTAAACAACCTTTAAACATTCTAAGGATGAAGTAAGTACCATTTCATCATCGGGAGGCTTGTAAGCGCCGGACGTCTTAAAGGCAGTCAAAATGGGATGTCTACAGCTACCCTTTTTTGACAGAGCTAAAACAATCATGAAGTGATGAGAAGCAAATGTCAAAGACCCAAGACCATCCCAATTGACATGACCCTAAGGCTTAAGGCAATGTCATACATTCATGGAAGTGATCGAACCCGCAGGTTGCCTACATATCCTTGATTGCAAGTAATCAGATCAGCGTATTTTGGAGGCAGTGGTGCAACAATTTATACGTGAGTGAGTGTGTGTAACAAGCACTCAAGAATTCATCCAAGAATGCATTCTAAGAAGAGGAGAGTACGTGATACCTGCCGTATTCACCTTGTCGTTCCTATGCCAAGTTCCTTTTCATTCTTTTCCAGATTGGTGCCAACCTTGCAAATTTTTCGAAAGAAAACTATTCTAAATAATAAAGCACACAGTAGTGTGGTTAGAGTGATGCCATTATGATGCCGATGATACCAATGTATGCCATTATATACCCGTATCGATGTGGCAAGGGTATGTTATTGTATGTCATTCCATGCTCGTATCGACGTGTCATGGTTTCATTAAGAGCCAAATGGTAATTTCTCATGATCAGATTGACAAGTCACAGAGGTATTTTAATGCTAGGTGGTGTCACCCTATGCTTGTATTGACAAGTCATGGGATTTAATGAATGCTACTCCACATTTACATCGGCAAGACGTTGGGTTTATTAGGTGTTGTTCCATGCTAGTATCAACAAGACATGGAGGTTCGTTTGATACCGTTTCCACACTTGCATCAGCAAGACGTGGGGGTTTAAATGCCAAGAGGAGCCTTTCCATGCTTGCATCGGCAAGACATAGAGGTTTGGATGATGTTTCATGCTTGCATCAGTAAGACGTGGGAATTTAAATGCGAAATGGCACCTTTTCCATACTCACATTGGCAAGACATGGGGGATTTATTGGGTGCCTTTTTCCTTCTTTCATTGGCAAGACGTAGGGGTTTAAATGCCAAGTGATGTCTTTTCTATATCACATTGGCAAGACATGGGAATTTAAATGCTATTCCACGCTTGCATCGGCAAGACATGAGAATTTTAAATGTCAAGTGGTGCCTTTTCCACGCTCACATCGGTAAGACATGGGGGTTTATTGGGTGCCTTTTCCGTGCTCGCGTCAGCAAGACGTGGGGGTTTAAATACCAAGTGGTGCCTTCTCCATTCTTGCATTGGCAAGACATGGGGGTTTATTGGGTGCCTTTTCTACGCTCGCATCAGCAAGAAGTGGAGATTTAAAAGCCAAGTGGTGCCTTTTCCATGCTCTCATCAAAAAAACATGGGGGTTTAGATGCTATTCCACGATCGCATCGACAAGACGTGGAAATTTAAAATGCCAAGTGGTGCCCTTTCCATGATCGCATCGGCAAGACATGTGGGTTTATTGGGTGCCTTTTCCATACTTGCATCGGTAGGATGCGGGCGTTTAAATGCCAACTGCTGCCTTTTCCATGCTCACATCGACAAGACATGGGGTTTTTATTGAATGCCTTTTCCATGCTCACATCGTTAAGACATGGGGGTTTCAATGCCAAGTGGTGCCTTTTTTATATTCGTATCAGCAAGACATGGGGGTTTAGATACTATTTCGTGCTTGCATCAACAAGATGTGAAAATTTTAAATGTCAGGTAGTGCCTTTTTTATGCTTACAATGACAAAACATAGGGACTTATTGGGTGCCTTTTCCATCCTTGTGTTGGTAAGACGTGGGGATTTAAATGCCAAGTGGTGCCTTTTCCATGCTTGCATCAGCAAGACATGGGGGTTTTATTGGGTGCCTTTTTCATACTTGCATTGGCAAGATGTGGGGGTTTAGATGCCAATTGGTGCCTTTTCCATACTTGCATCAACAAGACATGGAGGTTTAAACGGGTGTCACGCGATACCAAACGGTTCTAATTTTTTCGAGACGTATTAAGTGGTTCAAAGTGTTTGCCAAAATGTATTAAATGGTGCCAAGTGTTTTTGCCAAAACGTGTCAGGATTTACCAGGTGTTTTGCCAAGTGGGTACCAGAATTTTCCAGTTAATATGTCATGATGTCTAGTGTGGTTTTGCCATGGCAAGTGATTTGTGTACCAGTGCCAATGCCATAAAGGATAAAATAATTGTGCCTCAAAAGGCATGCCAATATTTATGCCTCGTAAGGCATGCTAGTAATGTTAAAGTGATGTACCTCGAAAGGCATGTCAATGTGTGAGCTTGAGTTTAGAATGTAACTGTGCCTTGAGGGTGTCCAAAGGGTGTCATAGGTTAGCCATGCATGTGGGCCAACATAAAATGTGCGTGTGCATATCTGGCCGATGTGCACATATGGCGCTTGTGCGCTTATACAAACAATGTACACACGTACACTCAGCCGCTGTACATAGTACTGTTAAGACCCAGAGGGTTTTAAATACTCAAAACCCTTCATTTCTTTAATTTTCCCATCCAAAAACATCCTCATTCCCTTCCTGGCTTCTTCTTTTCTAGCTCGAGTGCTCTTTGGTTCCTTGGTGGTTCGAGTTTCCTCTCATCCTTTCGGATTCCTTACGCCACGACCTTTGTTTCTACCGAACAATTCCGGGTTTTGGCTACGTTTTGCTTATTCTCAGATATTTTCCCTCCCTTTCTACTATTTTTAGCCTTTCTTTCATTGTTACATGTTTTTGCGGCTTTGTATGAGCTTTTCAAGTGATTTTCAATAATGTTCCATGGATGCCAAGATTTTTTGCATGTTTTCCTTATATATGTGAATATTTATCCGTGCAAGTCATCCCATTGCCATCATTACATCGTATAGTCTATAAACACATGAACATTTTTGTGTCATTTTTTGTACTTTTTCACCATTTATGCCATCTTTGCACCATATCTCACTATTTTCGCCATCTTTTGCTTGGTTTCTCATTATGTTTCTTGTGTCAGATCATCTTATGGCTAGACAGTTTCCTCCCTTTGACCCAACCACATATGTTCCTCCAGTTCACGCCCCGCGGGTTGGGATGGACAGATTCCTTGAGTTAGATGACATTGGTTCCCACTCCACGGTTCTCTATGAGCCCGATTAGCATCGATCTTACATGGGTTACAGGGTATGGTTCCATCCTCTTACTCTCATGCCTTCTGTTGTGTTTACCTTACTCACTTTTCCATTGATTCAATTTATTCTTATCTATTCTTCCAGGAGCATTCTCGTCCTGTCTAAGGCTTCAGCAACACATCAGGTGTAGCCAAGTGGTATCCAGCCCTAGCCATGACCGTCAGGACTCTAGTGGATGCTTATGGCTTGGTCACTTTTGTGCATCCTTGGGTGACACCCGGGTGTACCATAGCTTGTTGGCGGCCCTCATGAAAAGGGGATGGGATACCACAAGCACGTTCCACTTCTTTAGCTCTAGTGAGATGACCATGACACCGGAGGACTTCATGATGCTATCCGATCTTCTTCTCGGTGACCTTTCTATGTTGATTGACGCTGATCTAACCTACTAGGATGATGCCCTGATGTATTTCCTTGGTGCTGCTCTACCTCACGAGGCTGGGTTGGATCCATACCAGTGTTTTTACACTCGCTTCATTACCACCGTCCAATCTCCCATGTTCAGATTGCCCATTACACTAGGGGCTTCTTGTTATACCTATTCGGGAGGGTTCTATTTGCGAATAGGTTTAACAGCGTCCACCTCTTCCTTTTTCCCTCTATGATGGATATGGACCAGATTGGTGAGTATGATTGGAGTGGCATTGCTCTGGCCACTACGTATGGTTATTTGAGTGTCATCCTGTGTAACCGAGAGACTAGGCTGGACAGTCACTAGTGCCCATGGGAGGTATACGACTTTCCATATCTTTTCTTTATTTCTCATATGTCCCTTTTCCTATTCGTTTGTCATCTATTTTTCTGATTCATTCATTCCTTGTGCCTCTCTGCAGACGTGGTTCTATGAGTAATTCCCCAAGGTGGGTCCCAGGGCACGTGGCGTCTCTCCAGATGTCTTTTTCCATGCTATCTGGTACCAGATGGTCCACAGAGATCGTCATCACTAGGGGTGTGCACAGTGCGTTCGGGAGGTTTGAAAGTAAAATCATAAACCGAATGGCAGATTAGTGGATTGGCAAATTGACAAATTGCGATTTGAGCGATTTTGGGCAGATTAACAGATTAAAGAATATTCTAAACAATTATCAAGCCGTTGCATAATATATAATACTAATTTGCATAATTTTTTTTATATATATAACACAAACTAATTTTACATAATATTTTTCCATATATATATAACAACGAATTTGTAATAAATTTCACATATTAAATCTCTCTCACACTCATTTTTACTTTGATATTTCATTATAGATTAAAAAATATATATGTATCAATTATAGCAAAGCGAAGCGGTTTTGAAAGCAGATTATAAATTTTAAAATTCAAACAGCGGTTAGCAAATAAAGTGGTGCAGATTGATGCAAATCGGTGTGATTTTAGTGGATTAGGCGGTATTTTGCACATCCTTAGTTATTACCCTTTCATTTTTTCTACTATTGCCGAGTACCGTTACATGCTTGACACCATCACCCACGATTACGTGAGTTTTTACTACCTTGTCCATATTTTATCTATCATGATTTTGTTGATATGTTGATTATGGCACGGTTTCCTTTTCAGATCATGTGGTATCCTTTGGCAGGTGTTCCTCTATTGGTGAGGCTTGGTGTTCGGTCCTCCAGACAGTTCCTTGCCAATGACTCTTATTGGAGGGGCATTTTGTTGTGTCTAGTACTTGGCCGAGCAGGTCTACCACCAATCTTTGGGCATGATTACCCATGGATCCCTACATCTCTCTCGACTAGCATGAGGGCAGGGGACTCTTTCACTAAGGAGCAGCTCCTTCTTGTTTACGGTGGGATCGATGCTAACGGGCTTCTAGTGGAGGGGGATTGCATGGAATACGTCCGAGCCCATTTGGGAGGAAGGTTCGTGGAAGTTGCATTGAGTCATGTCATCTTTCTAGCTAGCCAAGGTTGAGGTTAAGGTTGAGGTCGAGGATGAGGCCATGTTCTTGCTCTGGCTCCTGGTGCGATATCGGCTGGAGGTGTGGATGTTGTAGTAGTGGAGGGCTTCCCGGTGATGCCTTCTACCATCTCAATGATGATGGGGGAAGGCACAGTAGCATTGCCCATCCCATAGCTGGCCACAGTACCTTACCATCTCCCTTCTGGGATTTAGCAGGTACGCATTTGCCTTTTCAGCTTTTTCTTTCTCTGCCTTTGCTTTTCATTAGTACTAATCTGCAATCCTCTTTCTAACATAGGTCCCCTGGGCATATGTAGAGACTTGCTACAAGATGATTGCGAGCTTGGTGGAGATGGTCTAAGGATACAAGAGTCGCTTTCGTGTCTAGAGTTATGTATCCTCCCTTCTAGTGATTGCAATTGTTTTGAAAGTTTAGTATATTCTTTCTGATTCTGAGCCTTTTCTATTTCTTGACAGGGTATTGGCCCCTCTAGGCATGCGAGAGGGAGTAATTCCAACGAGGAATACACTGACTCTAGTAATGGGGGGTGATAAGGATGAGGAGGGTCCCTCTCAGGGTGCTTTGAAGCTCCCTCGAGGGGGGTGAGTGAGTTTGCACACCTTTTTTAATTTTTCTTTTTCTTTTCCTTATATATGGTTATTTTTTTTCTATTTAGAAATACTTGTATAGGATGCCATTGGGGGATGCCTCATATATTTGTAAAAGCCTTCTCACGGTTTATGCAATGTAATTCAATTCCTTTTGTCAAAATTTTGAGCATTTATTCTGAATGCTTGGTCCTTTGTGTTCATTTCATGGTTCTGGTACAAACTCTTTCGAATAAAACTAAAAGTAGAAATGGGCAAGACCAAGATTACAACTCAAAAATTCTTGAACAAACAACCTAAACAACTTAAAATGACTTAAACACATATGTCAGAATGCCCCTACTATCCTTGTGTGCCATCTCCCTGAATAGGCCTAATTCCTCCGCATGCATCCTATGTGTGCATGTGCCATGTTTGTGCACATGTACTGAGAATGTTTGCATGCACAAGCCATGCATGTATACATAAATGGCCACATGGCATTTTGCCCCTAGGGTTTCATCTCTTAAATCACTGTTACTCCATTGTTGTAACAACCCTAACATGCATATCATAATTACATTTATTTAATTATGTGTTAATTATTAATTGTGATACGTGCCTTGTGATTAATTTGTGCATAATTGTTTGATTTGAAAATTATCTATCATGATTTTTGTTTAGAATTAGAAATTGGTGGCTTAAATGATGGCAGAAACCGAAATTGGCTACATGAATAGACTAATTGGAATTTTTAGAACCATTTGGTAAGTTTTATTAAAATTTGATTAGTTTGATTAATTAAGTTGTGTTTAAATAGCTTAATGTGCTAATTAATGTATTAAGCCATCCTAGTTATATATATTTGAGCCTTAAGCTCATTTTGAGCTCAACTCTTCATTCTTGAGATCATTTTTGCTGGAGAGAGTTCCTTTTCAGAGAGACTTCATTCTAGAGAGACAAAGTTGTATTTGTGTTGAATTGATGAAGAATTGTGGTAGTTAAAGAAAATCACCTATAAAACTTGAAGATTCAAGACTCTAGGTAAGGATTTAACTCTCAATTCATGATGATAATGTGTTTTAGAGGTAAGTTCATGGAATTAACATGACCATTTGCTTGTATTTTGTTAAAAGATGTCTAGAAAGTGTTATAGCTTTACATGCATGCAAGAATATGTGAAGTTTTAGCAATTTGAGTTTGGCTTTGATCATCTTTGTTGAGTTTATGAGTTAATTTGAACATGCATGCATAATTCTTCATCCTTGAGTTTGATTTTCTACAAATTCCCACATGCATGGAGCTTTTGAGCTCAAATTTCTTAAATTCACGAGTTTTGGAGAAAAGAGTTTGTAAATCTTACATGCATGAAGGTTCAATTTTGCTAAATCGATGAGTTTTAAGCAACAAGTTTACAAATGGTCATGTATTTATGTTTATTGAATAGTTTTCAACCTTAAATAACAAGCCATGCATGAGTTTTGCCTTTGAAATGGTGTATAGGAGCTCAAATTCTATTTTGGAAAACCTTATAGACCGCTCGAGCGGTGGATGTTCCGCTAGAGTGCACATGGCGAGCTCCCAGCACTTTTGCAGACTTTACAGACTACTCGAGCGGTCATCACTCAGCTCGAGTGCACTTGAGGACCATCCAACATATTTGCAAACTACACAATCTGCTCGAGCGACTAAAGGTCTGCTCGAGCGGTCAAGCTCTTTTCAGAATATTTTTTAAAGATGTTCTATGTTCATATTTTTGTTCCCATTTTCTTCTGAGCATGTCTAGGCATGAATTATGATTCCTTAGGAACTAATAAGTAAGAAAACAACATGAGTAATTGAAATAGAAAAGAGAAAAAAGAATAATTCGATTCAAGCAATGTATTACAATGTGTATGGTTATGTGTAATGTGTAGGTTAAACGTTGAAGTGGACTATTAGATCAATCAAGGTTAGTAATGTCTTTGTAATGGTATTTTTTTTGTATAAACTACTTTGAAATTAGTCTTGCTATATGATAGTCTATGAAACCTATAATTGGTACAAGTTATGAGATATGACAAGATTTTCGAATAAGTACTTTGAAACACTAAGTTATGCTTTGAAACTCTAAATCGTCTACAATGTGATAAGTTTTTCGAAAATGAGATTTGCTAAGAATGAATGAGTTTCCAATTGAACAACAATTATGAAATATGCTTTGATCATTCAGTAATTACTATTTTGTCTATAATTCGTGAGTGACGTTTTGTATAAGTTATTGAACCATTATAAATGTTCTGTATGATGTCGATCTTTGATGATTGTTCTACATGCTTTTGATAGTAATCGTTCTGCATGGTATCTATACGTAAAAGATATTCTGAATGAGCTCATCAAATGTATAAGTCATCCAAGTGATGTTTCGCATTCTATAGAAGTCATCCAAGTGATGTTCTGTATTCTGTAAAGTCATCAAAGTGATGTTCCGCATTTTGTATATGGCATCATAGTGATGTTCCGCATTTCGCATAAGTCATCAAAGTGATGTTCTACATGAGTCATCATGAATGATGTTCTGTACGAGACAAAAATAAGGGTGTTCTGAATGAAGCCATTCTATATGAATGTTCCGTATGGTATTTTGGTAAGAAAAATAAGGCCTTCAGGCACTTCGTGACGTGTTAAGTTATGAAAGGTTTGATAAACTGTATCTGCTACTATCTATTTTCGAAACAAGTTTGATTATGTTAAAAACTTATAGGTCATGTTTGTTTGGGTAGACATGAGCTTGGGATTGGACTAATAGTCCAATAAAATTATTAATCCGATGTTTGGTTAAACAATTGAAGTAGGAATTAATTATTTTAAACTTGACTATTAGTTAAGATAGGATACATAATCCAACAAATTTATAGTCCTAGGACTATTAGTCATGGGAATGCTAATCCAGTCCGCCCAAACAAACATGGCCGTATTGTTTTGATAGGCTATGAGACTCATTCATTTAACCCCTTTACTTAGAGATTACTCATTGGGCTTCCAGCTCACTTCGTTTATATATATGTATAAAGGTGATCATTAGGAAGTACCGCATTAGAGCCTATTTAGAAGTCAGCCTTTTGGGAAGTCACTAGAGATACGCCTCCGCGTTGAGGCTTTTTGCTTTTGCTTTGGCCAAGCTCAAGAAGCCTTGGTTTTGTGTAGTCTGTTTTGTTCTAAGTCTTTGATCTTGGGCTATGTATCTATAAAATGAATGTTTGTAAATGTTGTGAGTCAGATATGAGATATATTATGTATGTTTCTCTTTATGGCATGTATGCACAGCTCAATGGACAAATTTTATACTTTGCTTCCACTTCAGGCCCCGTATATATATATTTATGTTTTTGTTAATTCTATCTTTGAGGCCGGGTAATCTGGGATTACTGGCCAATTACAGTCTAAACCTCTAGGGGTGGGTTTGGGTCGTGACAGTTGTAGCATATAAATACTCCTCTTTGTATGAAGGTTTCTCCATTAAAGCACTTGTATTAGATCCCTGATCCTATTTTTCATTCTTCATCTTTGGTTTACAACTATGCCTTCCCGAGATAGTTTGTTGCCCTGGATAGATAGTCTGAATGGCACTGAACATGTCAATTTTCGTAGCTATAGTTTGAACTCCATATTCCCTCTTAGCTAGTTGAAGATTGACTTGCCTTTCCTCAATGTCATGGTATAGTTTCGGGATCCTTATGTCCATGTCTTTCAGTTTGGACATCAGGAGCTTTGCCCCACCTTCGAAGAAGTCATACTGGAGTGTCCTCTCAGGCCTGACTTGATGTGAACAATTCCTCTGAAGAGCTATCTTATACTGCTTGGTGAAATTTGTGGGTTGTTTCTCAATAAGGCCAAGGCTTGTATATGAAATGGTGGGTTGTCAGCCACTACTTTGATTGATAGGTTTGCTAGCAGGCGGGATCCAGGGGACTGGAAGTTCCAGGAGTGTAGACAGGCTGCTTTGTGCATCTTTTTACTTGCACAGTTCTTGGTGGTGCCGAGTAATGGGGTAGCTAGTCCTACCTTGGTCGATGTGGCCAAGCATGTTAGGGATGGGAAAAACTTAGCTGGGTTGCTCTTAGCAGAAACCTTGATTGATTTTGATGAGGTCAAGGTTGGTAGGACCATAGAGTTTGGTGGGAGTCCATTATTGCTCCAGGTACCACCCATCTCACTTGGTTTTTCATCTTACACTCTCTATTCTGTTGTCTCTCTTTTATGTTTTTAGCACAACCTATCTTACTTTTTCTGCTCATCTTATATATTTCTATTTTTTTATCTCTCTTTTCTTTTTCTCTCTTTTCCCCGGATATAACTGATGGGAAATTAAAGGTGCGAGTAGCTCCTACTTATTACTCAATAGTCTCATACCATACCTAGACCCAGTTGGTAAGGATGGACTCCGTTGAAGCTTGGCACGACTGGATGAGCTCCCGAACTTACAGAGACATAGCTTGGCGTTCCTCTTAGTTAGCACTTCCAATCATGACTTGAGAGATGTCTTCATTCACGGGTGTAGAGGCAGTCGGCTTGACTCATATGATCCACTATTTCCCTCATCGAATCCTATGGCAGTTTAGGTGTGAGCAGGTGGCTCATCTGGGTTCCCTTTTGTATTCTCCTTCCTTTACTTTTAGGGCTTCCCATTTGAAGGCAAATGCCAGGGCTTGGCAGAATAGGGTTTTTGTGGCTACCAAGGAAGGCTTCAACTGCAAGCTATCGCAGGCATTTCTCGAGTGGCTTGAGTAGAAGATCAAGTGGGTCGGGACACACAAGGAGAGGCCATTCAAGAGGATAAAGACCGAGTGACCCTAATTTGACTCACAGTGCCTCTAGTTTAGAGTTTAAATCCCATTTCTTTCTTTCTCTTCTTTCTTCTCCTTTTTATTCTTTTTGTTTGTTTTATTTTTTGTTTTTTATTTTATTTTTTATTTTAGCTTCTAAAGACCCTTCTCGAAAGAGAATTGGTTAACTTTCCTCTCATTTGTCATGTTTGAAATTATCATTAATAAGATAGTGCAATGAAGTTCATTCCTTTTGTTTTGAAAAGTGTTTGTGTATTTGGTCTATTGGAAGGGAACGAAAATTGCCTAATCTTCTCATTAGAAACAATCCAAATGACAACTCTCATAAGCTCACTAATCTAGCAATTCTATAGTAGAATGCAATAAATTACACAACCAAACTTTTCTTCTAAAAGTTGGGCATTCATGTACTGACAAGAGTCAGTGGATGATGAAATCTGAATGAGATAAATCCGAACTTCGAGGTGAAGTTGCCTATGTATCCCAAGGGTGAGGAGTTAGGCCATTCATAGTTTAGGATCAGGTTCACTTGGGTATTGACACTCTTCTTTTGTGCTATAAGTTTTTCCAAGATCGCTCTTTTCGTGTTTTCAATCTTGCGAGCTTTCTTTTATTTCTTTCATCATTTTTTTTGTTTCTTTTTTCTTGCTTTTTTTTTTTTTGGCTCTAAATTTTGCTTAGGTTGCCTTTTTGGGGTTTTTGACCTAACGAGCTCTCGCAGGGTCAATATATTATGCGAGTTTTATCCCATTTATATTTGCTTATAGAGACAGTCCCTTCATGTTATGTTGGCTTGACTCTTGAATGTCTTTCTTGGATTATGTTCCCAAAATGATGCCAGCCTCACGCTTCCATCTCTTATGATAAGAGGGTGCTCTTTACCTCGTGCTGGGGAATGAAAAATTGTCCTAGTTTGATCAATGCTTGACACTCTTGGCTTATGGATTTGCTTTCAGGGTCTAGTGGAGTCTTTGTGATGCGTGGTCTTTAGACCAATCCCAGATATGCTTTCATAGGACTATGAAAAAGGTGTTTGTTTGAATCCTTATTGAAAGAGCGATTAAGTACTTATGTTCCAAAAAGACAACATGGATTTGATCTAGACTATAAGAGGATTTTCCTTCATGGCTCAAGCTTATTAATGTTATTTCATTCATTTCAAGTTTGGCTCATCTTTTCTTTTCTCATTCATTTAGATCTTTTTGAAGTTTTGAAAAATAGTAATCATTATTTTTTTCCTTTTTCTTAGGAATCTTGGAATTTAATATAACCAACCTTTGGCACTGTGAGGTATCCAAAATTACTAGCTTTGTTATTGATAAAATGCCCGGGGGAGGGGGAATCCAAATGTCCGACTTTGACTCAAGAAAACAGACAAATCTAAAATAGAAGGAGAAAAGACTCAACTTGACTACTTCAATAAGACTAACGCGTCAGAATCCGACAGGCTAGATTTCTGACTCACTTGAGACTCTTGACTTACTTGACTACTACCAAACCACCCATGAGCAAAACAAATTTACAATAAGTAGGTTCATTAATTTTCATTTTATTGCATCCAATACGCGTTTGGTGGCATCCTCTTCCTGTTCTCCCTTTTCATCGTCGTCTCAAAATGTAAGTTCCCCCAAGCTATAGTGGTTAGTCTTGGTACTCAAACCATCTTGAACTCAACCTGTGTCAATTTGCCTAGCCACTTTCTTTTTCCCTTTTACTTTACTTCTTCGAACAAGGCCTCTATGAACCAGTCCTTGTCTACATCTGCTTGATTTCCGTTTTCTTGAAACTTCCTGTAGTGCCACATGGTTGTGAACATGAGGGTACAGTGAATTTTTGCCTCTTTGGCCTCATACCATTGTTGCATAACAACCTCATCATGTACGTATATTCTGTAACGCCCCAAATTTTCATACCCAAATGATAATACAATAATCATGGCTCTTGAAGGTAAAACTGAACATAAATTCTCACACTTGCATTACATGATACAACTAGTCTCCATGCGATAATACATTCACTTCAAATAAAAGAAACATAAACAATAAATACCCTCATGGGTTTACAAGTTTCCAAGGCTTAGGCCCGGTTACACAAATCGGTTATTCAAATCCACACAAATATAGCCCTCGGCTTACAAAACAGAGTCACGCAAAATGAGAGCATTGTACTCCCAACACACACACTTCCACTCCCTTAGTTGGGCGGAATCACCACGTCTTTTCCTACACAAAAATCCCTTAAGGTGAGCTTAAAGCCCAGTAGGAGATCCTTAACAAAGTATATATATTTTATACAAGTCTCAAGAGACGAATGCACATGCCATGCTAGGTTCTTTTAAAAGTAAGAAGTATATGCTAATAAATTGATTTATGTCGAATAATTGAAAGATCTTATCATAGGGAAAATGCTGAAAAAAAAGAAGTGCAAATCTTGTAACGCCTTGAAATAAACAGTATATACCCATCTCACAAAAACCAATAAATAGCACATAAATGAAATGATAAGCTTTCATTAATTAGAGTTTGATATACAAAAAAGTGACACATATGATATACATTCATAAACAGTATATCCTGCATCTACAACATGTGTTATAAGATAGTGAATAAAAAGGAAAGCTAAACAAATGGTCGTGTGCCCTAATGGCTTACATCTTTCCAAGTCAATGCTTGGGTACATCAAAAGTGAGTCTTAAGCTCAGTACTGATAAAGCCCTAAGCTTGTACAAAATTTAAATATAAAATAACAACAATGAGCCTTTAACTCCACAGTCCTCCCAAGCTAAGTCTTTGGTGGAGGCATATCACCAGCATCTAAAAATAGTTTTCCCACAGAGGGTGTGCCAAAACCCAGTGGAAACACTACAACACAATGTATAAATCTTGACAATGTCATCTTCATCTTTTAAAAAAAACCATCATACTCAATGATGTCATGCAACTCCAACTGTTCAAAATTAACCAATTTAACTCAAGGGGTGGTAAATACAACTCTGGTAACCCCTAGGTTGGTGTCTGCAAGTAGACTATACAAGTACTACCAATTGTCGTTTTTACCGGTATTAACCGGAAGGCTCGACACCTATTCGCGCGACTTTCTGGTCTTTCACCAAGGACATTCAGGCTAACTTAATCAATTTTATCTACACCACCTATCAAGACTTACCACTGTATTTACCCCAAAACCATTTCATGAAAACCCGTTTCCCAACATTCTTTTCTTAATGCAAGGTTTCCAAATCAACATTCAAAGCTCAACATAATCAGATGAATTGATATAGCCATGAAATGATTAAATGCAATACAATATTTCTTCCATTCTCAATATTTCCGCACAATAATTCCACTGTGAACAAATCTCCCATTTCTCTTTTCAAAATAATACTATCACAAGACGAATATATAAACTTTGATTTCCAATTCCCACAAGGAACAACACATTTCCCACATTTCGAGCATTCTCTACAAATTAGCCATTTCAAGACTAAAACAACATTTTGAATAACAATTTTCAAAATGAACAACAATTCTCATATTTTACAAACTTCATCATTTATATGTAAATAAACAATTTTCAAAACATCCATTTATTTTGACCCCCAAAATAACTATGCCAACATCATCCAAGGATTTTCAACATCCTTCAAAAAACCCCTATTTCTAGGTTTCCTCACCAAAACCACTCACCTCCAAAATATTTAGAAGGATCTAACCAAAATCATCTTTCTCCAATCAATATAATTCAAAACTCTCAATTTCCATTTTAAAAGGAAAAAAAAGTAAACCCACTTTCAAAATTACTCTTCTTCTTGAATCAACAATCAATTTTCAAAACTATTCAAAGGATGATTTCGAAAATCATCTAGATCTTGCAAATATATATATATATATATATATAACTCAAAGAAAATCCCTATCTTAAGTTTGAAAAAGAATAGAGTTGAAACCCCAAAATCAACGATGCCTAAACTTGATCTCCACCGCGCACAACGTAGCCCTTGCCTAGATAATCAACTTTGATGAAGAACTTGGATCTAAATCCCAATGGATTTTGAGAAATCAAAGATCTTGTGAGGTTTTTGGTAGGAAATGTAGAGAGGAGGAAGAGGAAATGTTTTTAGAGAGAGAGAGATATACAAAAGTGATACAACTTCAGCCCAAAGAGAAAGGAAAAAGAATGAAAATTCGGATCTCACCTACTCCCGCATGTGTGGCGCGTGCTCCTGCACGTGCGGCCCTCCTCTTTCACACCTCACTCCCGCACCTGTCTTTTTAGCAATGTGCTTCACCCCCTCCCCTGTTTTCCGCACGTACAGCCTCACCTCCCACACGTGCGGTTACTCTCCCACACGTGCGGCCCTGGTCTTTGGCCCGGAATTCTCTCAGTTTAACTCCCAACACTCCAGACCGACTAAGCAGATAAGAAACTTTGAATTCATTTTGCATTTTTGCTTCGGGGGCGCTACCCCTCGACGCCACCAAGGCGCTGCCTCGGACCCGCCAAGGGGCACTGGCCCCTAGACCCCCGCGAGCTGACCTGGTAGCTCAATCCCCGACCTGCCTAGTCGAAGTGGCAAAACATTAAAAAAGGGTCGAAACCGGGATTGCTACATAGTCTATGCGATTTCTTTATCCGTGCCTTTCTGATCCTTGCCCTGATTCTCCTTACCTCATATTCATCTAATTTTGGATACTACTCTTTTTCAATCCTTGTTTGATTTTCTGTCTGGGCACACTCGTCTTTCGGCTCTTTACCATAGTCTTCACTTTTCTTTTCCTCAAAATCGCTTCTCCATCGTTGGTTCTCAACATATTGATACCCATCAAAATCATCAAGGTGACCCTAAAGATTACCTTCGGTAACACCTTTCTCCAAAAAGTCTATGTCCAAGGATTTGGGAAACACCATTTCTGGCTTCGCCTCACTGGCGAGCACAATGTATTTGTTGGGTTTATACTGTAGACACCATATTTTGACTGGTCTTAAGACTTGGGCGCTTTCTTCCAAAACACTCGAAGATGAAAATTAGAATACGTCATTTTATGAATTTCTCAATAGAAAAATTGGATTTAAATTTTAATCCCAACCTTTACCCTTTTTGACCAAATTATTTTAGACCGCTAAAATATATTTTATTAGTTCTTATTTAGTAGTATTTTATAATTTTACATGATTTTTTGTGTTTTTATATATTTTGGGTGTTTTTACATAAATTAGTATAAATTATATATTTTAAATATTTTATTTTATATTACAGCATATAATAAAATAAATTAAACAATAAAAATAATAAATGAAGAAAAACAAAAATGAGTTTGGCAGCAGTTACCTTTGTCGGCCTCCTTAACTAATAGATATAGATATTTATATATTATGTAGATATTTTATTATGTTTGTTATAGATATTTTATTATTATAATATTATGTTGTTTGTTTGTTATAAGAGAATTGCCTATAAATAGCAATCAGAGGGTGCAATAAAAGGGGTTGGAAAATCAAAAAGGAGAAAAAGCTAGAGAGAGCAGAAAAAGAAAGAAAGAAAGAAAGAAAAAAAAGGAGCAGAAATGAATTGTTTTCACAAGTTTTGAGGGATATGAATTGATTTTCAAAAATTAAAGTTGTTTTTTTTTTTTTTTAATCAATCTTTCTATTTACTGATATATATCATCCATAACTCTATTAAAGCTAAAATTTGAAATTTCTTGTAGAGATTCCAAAGCATACACCATAATCGTGAGGATATAAAGAAGAAAGTTTGATAATCAGAAAATTCACCATTTCCTCCAAAGGTGAATTTTTTCAATCTTCTCATTTATTTTCTTGTATTTTCTATACTATTTTAGATTGTTGAAGTGGAAGACTGAGCCTCTGCTCTTTAGATATCCTTTTCTCAGAATAGGTGATGAAAATATGTGGTATAAATATGTGATTGAAGCTATAAAGGCTTCCACATTAAAAGTGTTAAAATTCTATTCTTGATCAATTTTGAACATGGAAATGGATTTCACATCCATATTCCAAGAGTAGGACAATGAGTCTTTAACTACTTTTGATAAATTATGTGTATTGCCTCCCCCTTTTCTTTCTTATTTTCTTATAAGTCCTATAGAGCTTTCATAAGCTTTGTAAGACTTCCCTTTTGAAATGACGACAATCTACTCTCCAATTAATAGCATGTATTTGGGTATTAACTTGCCCTTATTCCCAAAGAGATGATGTAGCTTCTTATCTATTTTTTTGGCTTGAATTTGTTCTTGCTTTAATTCATTTAATTTGATAAACTATTGTAAATATCCTGTTGTATTTAGTCTCTTGTATTGTTAACTGTGGGATGAGGCCTAACTACCTCTTCCTTGAATGTCTTTGTGAGAGAAAGAGATAGAAATGATGAGCATCCATTACAAGATGTATTTTGCTTCTGTTTTGGACCTTCTGCACCAAACAAAGTTTTTCCCGAAAGTTATGTTTGGCCAGACATCCTTTCAGTGGACCAGAGGGCCAGAGCAAAACAAGACAGTTTTTGGGGAGTGTTCTCATAGGTGCTTCCGGAGCTGCTGATCAAGTTCTTTTATTTATTTCATATGATTTGTTAGATTCAACAACAATTTGGTTGAATTTATTCACTGTTATAATAACTCATCCAATCCCACTTCTTTTTTTTTTTATTATTATTCATTCAATTATTGTAATAATTTCTTACCACATTTCTTCATTCTTTTCATTCAAATTGTTGTAATAATTTCTAACCCCACGTGTGTCTATCCCTTTTATTTATATGTTTTCTGTTTATATAGCATCATGTTTTATTTATTATATTCATGACTTGCATGCATTTTTCATGCATTAGGATTCGACAAATTTGTATCTGTGGATTTTTTTATGAATTCTTATATACCTTTCTACGCTAATTCATGCCTTGAGATGATTCTTGTATCCAATGTTAGTAGCCATATCTTTAGTTGCATTTCTTATGTATTGCATTAGATATTTGTATATAGGATCATGTATATGTATATAGCATGTTATTTTTGGCCTGCCATAGATGAATGCTAGGTGACCATTTACAGTTTTAGCATCCTGATTGTGTATGTTATTTTCCATGTTTAGCATCTTACCATGAGACTAAGTGCTTAAATGATATACCTCCTTGAATGCCAGTGGATGAAGGTTGTGTTACTAGGCTGGAATGATATTGATTGATATACATATGAGCTCAGTTTTTTTTAAGTTGTACATTTATCCAAAAAGTCTTTAAAAATTATTGAAATGAAAGCATAATCCAAATGAGCAACATGATCTATAATTGCATGCTTCACATAGTAATGTTAGCATTATTAATAACCGGAACATAGGCATATATTGTTTATAAAAATCATATTATGGTTTAGTGAGGCTGATCTTTTGATCGGGTGAGTGGAGGTGCTCAATTCATGACCTTTCCTTTTCATACCTAAGGTTCTAAACTGAGGCATCTTTGGTTATGATGAATAGTGGCCTTTGGCATGAGTCACGAGTGCCCTAATTTTCCCAAAAGATTAGGTGGCGACTTTGTGATATGGTGATGAAGTCCATTTCTGGCATATTTTTCAATAAATGGATTTTCTATAAAAGTTGCTAGATTTAGACTCTTATTTTCTATTTCACATTGCACTAGTGAGATTGGATCAAGAGATCGAGAGTCTGAATTGTTAGGCATGCTTGGGTACCCCGTGGGACACTTATAGTTTTTGGCTACTTTGCTGGGAAAACTAAGAGACCTTGACTCGAACTTCATTATATGAGATTTATTTACATATATATGTTCATTGCATTTCAAGCATGGTGCGCTTGAGCTACTGTATTTACCATTTGACATCCCGGACGGCTTACCGAACGTGGGCTCTGTTACAGTGGGAATACAAGCTTCGGATCTGGACCACCAACATACTTCTTGATCCTCCCTTCACTTATAGGTGTTGGGTTGGGTAAGTATATCCGTGTCTTACTGAGGTACCCTTTTGGACCAGACTAACCAAATACATATATTGAGCTATAACAACTTCCAACTGATGTTCTCCCATTTCTAAGATGTGATGATACTGCTTATTTGAATAGTGCAACTCTGTATTGTGGGGGCCGAGTAATGGGGGTCGTAAATAGGCTGAGTATATGAACTTGGGGAACTGGGATGTATGTATAGTATTCGGCTTTATCCACATCCAAATCATACCCTATTCAGTCAAATAGCCGAATAAGGCAAGGGCCGAGTAAAAAGCAATTTGCTACAAAGGAAGCCGAATGACGAACAGAAAGTGGGCCTAATCCCGAGGCCCAAGAGAGAAAGGATATAAATAGAAGAATATCAGCCAGTAAAAGGTATGTGAGAACTATTGTGCTTAACTTAGAATATAAGGAATCTTGAGTGTAGAGACTGACTTACCCATTGAATTGCTAATTCGGGCACCCTTGACCGAAGTGTTTATTTCTTTTCAGGTGACCAGAAGAGGATCAATAGCCCCCTCTAGGATCAGAAGAGTATTTCCAAACCACATCCCCACAATTGGCGTCGTCTATGGGAATACTCAAACACATCCATGGCAGGCATAACGGAAGACCCTCCGATAGTCACTTATGAAACCATGCAAAGAGATGACGTCACTCCAACAAACATTCTTGGACCGTAGACTATCGTCGCATGACGTGCCTTGTACTTCGCCTCACCCTCGACTTCGAAGCATGAGACAATGCAGGCGATCATGGAATAAGCAAAGCAAAATGAACAGAGGTTGGAGAACATGATCGCTGAGAATGAATGTCTTCGTGAAGATTTGGCCTTGGAAGTGGTGAAGTCCAAACAAGCTGTACGCCTAAATCCAGAACGATCTCCGAAGCCAGGTGGTCGACTACCTCGAGCCCGACAAGACGACACTGATAGTGACTCCGACTCGTTATCCCCGGAGCCCAGGAAGAAGGGGTGACCTGAAACCACCAGTTCTTCTGAAGAAAGTCCCCGTATAAGGCACAAGCGAAGAAGGAACAGTTCGGACGAAGATCAACATGATCCCTTCGTACGACAGATCGCAAAGGCAGTGCTACCCAAGAAATTCAAAGCACCGTCATTCACCTTGTACGACGGCAAATTAGACCCCACCGACCACATCCGCCACTACAAGCAAGCCATGACATTGCATGCAGACGACGAGGCCCTCATGTGCAGAATATTTCCCAGCAGTTTGGGACCATTGGCTGTCAGGTGGTATTAGAAACTGGAGCCGGCTTCGATCAAAACCTTCCACCAATTACAGAAATCCTTCAGGGCCAGATTCATCACCAATGAGGTCTAGTCGAAACAAGCCGACTCTCTCTGGGCAATGCAAATCCTGCCAGAAGAAACACTAAGAGCATATTCGGCGCGATATTGGGAATGCTTTAATCTTGTTGATGACGCTTGCAACGACTCCATGGCCATCATCGCCTTCAAAATGGGATTACATCCAGATAGTGCCCTCCGCAGTTCCTTGACTAGAAGACCCCCCAAAATAGTCTGGGGGTTGATGAAGAAAGTAGAGGAATACTGCAAAGTGGAAGATGACGCCTTGCGCGTTAAGGCCGGACACATGGCCAACAAAATGGCCCCTCCTGAAATTGCTCAGCCAATAAGTTTCGTACCACCTCAGAGCCCTGAACCATGACAGCGGGCTAAACGAGACAAGAGACGGGATTCTCGCCGATCAAGCGAACAATGCTCACACCGAGCAAATGAGCAACTGTAAGTTGATAGTAGGCGCATAAAGCGTGCCGACAAGAAATATACAGAGCTGTCAGAGCCAATCAGCTCGGTTATGTCCAAAATCCAACATCTTCCGTTCTTCAAGTGGCCGTCCAAAATGGTGGGACCTCCTGACACGAGAAGGCGGGACAGGCGGTATGAATATCACAAAGACCACGGCCATGATACGGACAGTTGCTATGCTTTGAAAGACCACCTTGAGGAATTGGTGCAAGATGGTCGGCTCCAGCAACATGTCCGAAAGAGCGCAATCAAAACAGTTGCCCTTCGGTAGGATTCACCTCCGCTAGGCGTCATTCATATGATATACAGGCTTCCAATGCCTCCTACCGTACACGCAATTCAGTCAGCCCCCCAGAGGCAACGCACACCAACGAAATGGCCCCACGAAGCTCCAAGTATTATCTTTGACGATTCTGATCTTTTCAGCATAACACTCCTCCACATTGATCCATTGGTCATTGAACTACACGTAAACCGATTTACCATTGAACGCATCCTCATAGGCCAGGGGAGCACTTTGGAGGTTATGTATTACGAGACCTTCATCAAACTCGGCTTCAACTAATCAGACCAGTCTCTAGTTCCTTATCCATTATTTGGCTTCACCGCAAATCCAGAGTACCCATTAGGGAAAATCACACTACCTATTCGAGCGGGCTCCCAAACAGTGGATGTGGAATTCTTGGTCGTCAAGCTCCCTTCGCCATATAATCTCATCATGGGGCGAACTTGGTTGCATACTATTCAGGCTGTGTCAAGCACCTATCATCAGCTGCTACGCTTCCCGACCGAACACGACATTGAGCAAATCCGTGGTTTCCAGCAATCCGCACAAGCATGTTATCTCCTTTCTGGAAAGACAACAACGGAGTCGCAGGTCAACTCCATTGAAGTGCCGAATCGAAGCAGCCTCGACGATGTCGGACGGATCCCTAGCAAAAAGCCATGGAAGTCCTAGGCTGTCACGACCCCAAACCGCCCCTAGTAGTTTAGTGCCATGATGGCCAGTAATCTGAGATTACCGAAGGCCAACTTTCAAAGTTCACACACAAACAGAGTATAATTATATATGGGGCTCACAAGTGCGGAAGCAATAATCTTAAAATACAAATGGTCCATAAGAGCAGTGCGTAAGTTACATGGAATGGCATACAACTTTACATAATATTACAACTTGGATACAAATACAATAAAGTACAAAATACATTTTACATCTTGATCAAAAGGCTTCTCCAGCCGACATGTGTAAATTACAAGCATTATAAGCCGAGAAGCATAATTTTTAAGGCTGCCGACATGAATACAAGTTAGGCCGACATAACAAAAACCCAAAACAAACTTGCGAGTCACACCTAGGCATCACCGCCTTCCTGCTCATCACCTACATATATATAGAGAGAGGGTGAGCTTGGATACTCAGTGAATGGTATAAGAAATAAAGGGGTTTGCATGACTGGTATTCAAGATATTTGTCAAACAATACATAACATAATTAGTACAAGTCAAGGGATGAACCAAGTCCATCTTCCAAATCTATCAAGTTTCAAAGGATGTTTACTAACATCATTATAATACAAGTGATGACATCTCGGCAGACAAAACCCACTCGGTAAACCGTCAGTGGCAAACAAGACAAGACAAGGCAAGACAAGGAAGATATCTCAATTCAATGGTGTCGTTGCATTATAGTCCCCAGACACTAAGGACTTGTGCTACTAATGCTTAGAGTCCCCTAGCACGTACGGACTTCCAAACTTTGTGCTACAAATGCTTATAGTCCCTTAGCACGTACGGACTTCCAAACTTTGTGCTACAAATGCTTATAGTCCCTTAGCACGTACGAACTTCCAAACTTTGTGCTACAAATGCTTATAGTCCCTTAGCACGTACGGACTTCCCAAGAATGTCATCAAAACGAGATATGTATATATATTTTCCAATTAGGAATACCCATTCATGCTTACAAATACTTTCCAAAACAAGCGAAACAAGACTTTATCAAAGCATTATAACATAGCTTTATTACAAATACCACTCACTTAGTTCTTCAAACGTCGGGGTCAAGGCAAGTCCAAACCCTACAAACACATGGCAAAGTCTGTTCAATGCACTTTCAAACAAGTTTCATATGCATGCAGATGATCTCGGCATTCCTCAAGACTAAGTCAAATCAAAACAAACACAGTTCTTTATTTTGGGGAAATCATGCTGGGCAACTGCCAGGTCTAGGCCGAGGTCCCACACCTCCTTGCCGAGGTGTTGCCTCGATGGCCACATTCAACGGAATGAAGTCGGGAAAAATCTGGGTTTCCCTTTCTTGAAGAACATGATCATGAGGGAGATAAATGCAAAGATCGTGATTTGCTATTACAAAATCTAATATTTCATGCTATGAGTTCAAAAACATGGACCTGGGTACCCATATTCAAGGATCTGGTGAGAACAAACACAAAAACATGAAACTTAATGCAAACTTTCATATCAAACAACACCTTTCTTTAAAGAACACATGAACACCATTTTCTCTTTCTAAAGCCAACTTTAAATCGATGCATGACATGCAAAACGGGTTCGATCATGCAATGCAGCTAGATGATCAATAAGAACGACAAGGGTAAATCAAGAATCTAACCTTAATACGCAAATCTAACGGTTTGATCTCTAGGAATCAAGCTCGAAGCCCACTCTCTCACTCTAAATCTTCTTCTTCTTCTTCTAGAGCTTCTCTCTCCTCACAAACAAAGACATATAGCAAAATGATACATTTCTAGATCTGTCGGCTGACTTAACCCTCTACAGGAGCACGTGGCAGCGGCTGGTTGGTGCTACGCAGAAAGGTGGCTGGGTGACAAGACAAAACTATGACAAAGTGTGTTCAATAAGCAAGACAACATGGGCACTCTGGCGAGTAATGATCTCAGCTAAGAATAAGACATCGGCAAGTAGGGAATAATGACCTCGGCTAGGAAGGACAACACTTAACTAAGCTGTGCCACACCTTGGCCTAGATGTGCCACACCTCGGTCTAGGTCATACCACTCCGGGACAAGGTCACTTGGGTGCAAAAGTAACATTTCGGCCTAGATGAGACACACCTCGGCCTTGGTGATGAACACCTCGGCCTAGATAATGACATCTCGGCCAATATGTCAGGGCGAAGGTGGAGGTCAAACAAAGTGGTTCCAAGATAATTCTAAACTAAAAATGACCTCGGCTAAACTCACACCAAGCAAGATACAAAACATGTTGTAACACTTAAACGAACAAAGACAAGACTCGAAATGCAAGTTTACAAGACGGAATCACATGAATGCATATGAGTATGGTTAGGATAGCGTGAGGGTTATTACATCCTACCCCCCTTAAAGAAGTTTGGTCCCCAAACTTGATTTACCTTGGTTCGAGAATAACTCCTGGTATCGGACTTTCATTTCCTCTTCCATTTCCCACGTAGCATCCTTGTCGTAATGCTCTTTCCATTCAATCTTCACCATCGGTATTGCCTTATTTCTTAATCGTCTCACTTGTCTATCGATGATGCGTATCGGCTTTTCTTCATAGTTTAGGCCTTCATCAACCACAATTCCGAAATGATCGATCACGTGTAGTGGATCCCGTATATACTTTCTCAACATCGAGATATGAAACACATTATGAACTTGACTTAATTTCGGTGGTAAAGAAAGTCTGTAGGCAACCGGGTTAACTTTCTCAAGAACTTCAAACGGTCCAATGTAACGGGATGCCAATTTACCCTTCTTCCCAAATCTTGAAACTCCTTTCATCGGCGAGGTTTTCAGGAACACATGATCCCCTCCTTCGAATTCTAACTCCTTCCTTCTCAGGTCGGCATAACTCTTTGTCGGCTTTGAGCGGTTCTGATTCTCTGTTGGATAAGCTTAATCTTTTCGGTTGTCCTTTGAATTAAATCGGGGCCGATCAAAGCGTTGTCTCCTACTTCGGTCCAACATATCGGCGATCTGCACTTTCTTCCATACAAGGCTTCATACGGCGCCATTCCAATGCTAGCTTGGTAGCTGTCGTTGTAAGCGAACTCTACTAATGGCAAATGCACTTCCCAGCTTCCCTTGAAGTCCAATACACACAGTATAAGCATATCTTCAAGTGTTTGAATTGTTCTCTCTGTTTGGCCATCGGTCTGGGGATGAAAAGCTGTGTTAAACCTCAATTCAGTCCCCAAAGCCCTTTGTAAACTCTGCCAAAATCTAGAAACAAATTTCGGATCTCGGTCTGATACGATGGACATCGGCACACCATGAAGTCTAACGATCTCATTCATATACAACCCAGCAAGTCGATCAACACTGAACAAAGTCCTAACCGGCAAGAAATGCGCTGACTTAGTTAACCTGTCGATTATGACCCAAATCGAATCCATTCCTTTCTGTGTCTTCGGCAAACCAATCACAAAGTCCATGAAGATGTCTTCCCATTTCCACTCAGGAATCGGCAAAGGTTGGAGAGGTCCTGCCGGCCTCTGATGTTCCGCTTTCACTTGTTGACAATACAAACACTGAGACACGAACTCGGCTATCTCTCTTTTCATATTCGGCCACCAAAAAGGTCTGTTTTACATCTTGATACACCTTGGTGTTCCCTGGATGAACTGCAAATCTGGATCCATGAGAGTCTTGCAAAATCCTTCTTTTCAATTCCGGGACGTCGGCCACGCACAATCTTCCTTCAATCTTAAGTACTCCATTTTCAAGGGTGTAACCCGATTTCGGCCTGGTGGTAATCTCGTCGGCTACCTTCTTCAGGAATCCATCCTCCATTTGCCTTGCCTTTACTTCCCCAATAGTAGCCGGCTCCACTGAAATCATGGCTAGGCATGCCAAGCTTCCCACTGATTTTTTACTCAATGCGTCGGCTACCGAGTTTGCCTTACCTGGGTGATACTGAATCTGCATGTCGTAATCTTTCAATAATTCAAGCCATCTTCTCTGCCTTAGATTTAGTTCCTTTTGGGTGAACAAGTACTTCAAACTCTTGTGATCCGTAAAAACTTGGCAAGAGGCTCCATACAAGTAGTGGCGCCAAATCTTCAAAGCAAACACCACGGCTGCTAGCTCTAGATCATGGGTTGGATAGTTCTTTTCATGAAGTTTCAACTGGCGAGATGCATATGCTATGACTCTGCCCCCTTGCATTAATACACAACCCAAACCCTTATGTGAAGCATCACTGAAGATATGAAATTCCTCATTACCTGACGGGAGTACAAGAACTGGTGCTGTAACTAACCTCGTCTTCAACTCTTGGAAAGCTAATTCTCTACCATCGGTCCATTCATATGCTGCTCCTTTCTTGGTTAGTTGTGTCAATGGTACTGCTATCCTTGAGAAGTCCTTCACAAACTTTCTGTAATAACCTGCCAAGCCCAGAAAACTACGAACCTTAGACACGTTGGTCGGCGTCGGCCAATTCACAATGGCTTCAATCTTACTCGGATCAACTGATATACCCTCTTCATTAATCACATGCCCTAAAAATGAGATGCTGGAAAACCAAAATTCGCACTTACTCAACTTGGCGTACAGCTTCTTGTCTCTCAAAATTTGCAGGGCAAGCCTCAGATGATTCTCGTGCTCAATTGTACTCTTGGAATAGATCAGTATGTCGTCAATAAAAACAACTACGAACTCATCTAGATACGCCTTAAAGACTCTGTTCATCAAGTCCATGAACGCTGCAGGAGCATTGGTCACTCCGAAAGGCATTACCAAAAATTCGTAGTGGCCATACCTTGTCCGAAAAGCAGTCTTCTCAATGTCTTCGGCTTTAACCTTCAGCTGGTGGTAGCCCGACCTAAGGTCAATCTTGGAAAAGACTCGTGCCCCTTGTAATTAATCAAGCAAATCGTCAATCCTAGGCAATGGGTACTTGTTCTTGATGGTTACCTTATTAAGCTCTCTGTAATCAATGCAAAGGCGAAGTGTGCCATCCTTTTTCTTAACAAATAAAACGGGTGCTCCCCACGGTGAAGTGCTCGGCCTAATGAACCCCTTATCCAACAATTCTTGTAACTGTAGCTTCAGTTCTCTAAGTTCAGCAGGGGCCATCCTATAGGGTGTTTTGGAGATAGGTTGCGTTCCCGACACGAGGTCCACAGTAAACTCTATTTCTCTATCGACTAAGTGGCCAGGCAGCTCATTTGGAAAGACGTCGGGAAATTCCTTAACAACTGGTATGCCGGCTAACTCAACACTTCCATTCAAATCACTTAATATACTGCACAAATAACCTTGACACCCTTTTTGAATCAACTTATAGGCTTTCATGGATAAGATTAAGTAGGGTGGGGGTACTACTCCCTTACCTTGGAAAAAACCTCGGCTTTGTTCGGGGTCTTTAATGTAACGCTCTTAGTAACACAATTAATGGATGCATGATGCGCTACTAACGAATCCATTCCCAATATGACATCGAAGTGAGTCATGCTTAATGGCATCAAATCAGCTAATAATTCTACATCCTCAATCACCACAACACACGCCCTATATATGGATGCAATAATTATAGTTCCCCCAGATGGAGTAGATACAGATAGCACATAATCAAGGGGCTCTAACGGTCTGTTCAACTTCTAGGCAAATTTAACAGATACAAAAGAATGTGTAGAGCCCGAATCAATCAAGACGTATGCAACTTGAGAGCAAATTGAGAGTGTACCTGACACTACCGTTTCAGCATTCTGGGTGTCTCCTGGCACTAGAGCAAAAACTCTGCCCTGTCTCATCTGTGTCCTTCCGACGTTGCTTCCCTGTGCAGAGCCCGAGGTGCTCCCATTCTTCTTACCATCACCAGCTCTTGCCTTTGGACAGTCCTTCACGCAGTGGCCTATCTCGCCACATTCAAAACAGGCTCCTATCGCCCAGCGACAAACCCCTAGATGCGGCTTCCCACAACTCGCACACGTCGGCTTAGCATTACCATCCCGATCTGAGTTGTTGGAACTGCCCACATTCGCCTTCTTCTTGGCATTAAACGGCATCCGACGACCTTCATAGTTCTGTCTCTTCCTCTGATTCTCTCCTGCACTTTGACATCGGTTTAAATTAGCTTCCGCCAAGATGGCCTTGTCTAACACCTCGGCGTAAGTCGGCATATTGAGCATGTTGACCCGATCCTGAATTGGTCCACGTAGTCCACTTTCAAACTTCCTGGCTTTTCTATACTCGTCACTGACCATATGAGGCGCATACCTCACCAATTCGGTAAAGGCACGGTCGTACTCTGCCACTGTTCTGTTGCCTTGTGTCAGAGTCTGGAACTTTGTGGTCTTGCGATCTCGAACACTAAGCGGAAAATGCTTGTTGTAAAACAGTTCCAAAAATCTAGCCCAAGTTAAACCAGGATTAGCCTCCCGGATCATCATCCACCACCTTCGAGCGTCGTCGTCTAATGTGAATGCTGCTAACGTCACCTTCTGAGTGTCAGTGCTGGGAAAGATCTCGAACAGCTTTTCCATTTCCAAAACCCACGCCTCGGCCTTCATCGGCTCTATGCCCCCTGCAAATCTCGGTGGGTTCATCTTCTTGAACTCTTTAATCAAAGTCATCGTCCCTTCCCCATACAAGGCTGGCTGTGGAGGCCCTTGGGGCACTGGAAGAGGTGGAGCTGCATGTCGGCCATTCGTCTATTCGGCCGGGGTAGATGTAGCACTTGCATTCTGTTGCTTCATCTGCCTCAACTCACGGGTTAAACCTTCAACTAGTCTTTCTAGTCTGTCCAATCTATCCTCTGATTGATCTCAGCCAACTGATGGTCTACCTCCCCTCATGATGCTATGAGTAGGCAAAATGCAACCTTAAAACAAACTGAACCAAGAACCATGTATGCAAATAACAAATGGTTATGCCGAGCTGATGCACACCTTGTCAAGTATCAAGCAATATGATGCAATCCTAAGATCATTCTAAGGGACATCCTATGCTCTTTAGGACTCAAAGTGTGTGAATAACGTCCTATAAGGAATGCGTGCTCTGATACCAATCTGTCACGACCCCAAACAGCCCCTAGTAGTTTAGTGCTGTGATCGCCAGTAATCTGAGATTACCGAAGGCCAACTTTCAAAGTTCACACACAAATAGAGTATAATTATATATGGGGCTTACAAGTGCGGAAGCAATAATCTTAAAATACAAGTGGTCCATAAGAGCAGTGCGTAAGTTACATGGAATGGCACACAACTTTACATAATATTACAACTTGGATACAAATACAATAAAGCACAAAATACATTTTACATCTTGATCAAAAGGCTTCTCCAGCCGACATGTGTAAATTACAAGCATTATAAGCCGTGAAGCATAATTTTCAAGGCTGCCGACATGAATACAAGTTAGGCCGACATAACAAAAACCCAAAACAAGCTTGCGAGTCACACCTAGGCGTCACCGCCTTCCTGCTCATCACCTACATATATATATAGAGAGGGTGAGCTTGGATACTCAGTGAATGGTATAAGAAATAAAGGGGTTTGCATGACTGGTATTCAAGATCTTTGTCAAACAATACATAACATAATTAGTACAAGTCAAGGGATGAACCAAGTCCATCTTCCAAATCTGTCAAGTTGCAAAGGATGTTTACTAACATCATTATAATACAAGTGATGACATCTCGGTAGACAAAACCCACTCGGTAAACCGTCAGTGGCAAACAAGACAAGACAAGGCAAGACAAGGGAGATGTAGCATTATAGTCCCCGGACACTAAGGACTTGTGCTACTAATGCTTAGAGTTCCCTAGCACGTACGGACTTCCAAACTTTGTGCTACAAATGCTTATAGTCCCTTAGCACGTACAGACTTCCAAACTTTGTGCTACAAATGCTTATAGTCCCTTAGCACGTACGGACTTCCCAAGAATGTCATCAAAACGAGATATGTATATATATTTTCCAATTAGGAATACCCATTCATGCTTACAAATACTTTCCAAAACAAGCGAAACAAGACTTTATCAAAGCATTATAACATAGCTTTATTAAAAATACCACTCACTTAGTTCTTCAAACGTCAGGGTCAAGGCAAGTCCAAACCCTACAAACACATGGCAAAGTCTGTTCAATGCACTTTTAAACAAGTTTCATATGCATGCAGATGATCTCGGCATTCCTCAAGACTAAGTCAAATCAAAACAAGCACAGTTCTTTATTTCGGGGAAATCATGCTAGGCAACTGCTAGGTCTAGGCCGAGGTCCCACACCTCCTTGCCGAGGTGTTGCCTCGATGGCCACATTCAACGGAATGAAGTCGGGAAAAATCTGGGTTTCCCTTTCTTGAAGAACATGATCACGAGGGAGATGAATGCGAAGATCGTGATTTGCTATTACAAAATCTGAGATTTCATGCTATGAGTTCAAAAACATGGACCTGGGTACCCATATTCAAGGATCTAGTGAGAACAAACACAAAAACATGAAACTTTATGCCAACTTTCAGATCAAACAAGACCTTTCTTTCAAGAACACATGAACACCGTTTTCTCTTTCTAAAGCCAACTTTAAATCGATGCATGACATGCAAAACGGGTTCGATCATGCAATGCAGCTAGATGATCAATAAGAACGACAAGGGTAAATCAAGAATCTAACCTTAATACGCGAATCTAACGGTTTGATCTCTAGGAATCAAGCTCGAAGCCCACTCTCACACTCTAAATCTTCTTCTTCTTCTTCTAGAGCTTCTCTCTCCTCACAAACAAAGTTATATAGCAAAATGATACATTTCTAGGTCTGTCGGCTGACTTAACCCTCTACAGGAGCACGTGGCAGCAGCTGGTTGGTGCTACGCAGAAAGGTGGCTGAGTGACAAGACAAAACTATGACAAAGTGTGCTCAACAAGCAAGACGGCATGGGCACTCAGGCGAGTAATGATCTCGGCTAAGAACAAGACATCGGCAAGTAGGGAATAATGACCTCGGCTAAGAAGGACAACACTTGACTAAGCTGTGCCACACCTTGGCCTAGATGTGCCACACCTCGGTCTAGGTCATACCACTCCGGGACAAGGTCACTTGGGTGCAAAGGTAACATTTCGGCCTAGATGATACACACCTCGGCCTTGGTGATGAACACCTCGGCCTAGATAATGACATCTCGGCCAATATGTCAGGGTGGAGGTGGAGGTCAAAGAAAGTGGTTCCAAGATAATTCTAAATTGAAAATGACCTCGGCTAAACTCACACCAAGCAAGATACAAAACATGTTGTATCACTTAAGCAAACAAGGACAAGACTCGAAATGCAAGTTTACAAGACGGAATCACATGAATGCATATGAGTATGGTTAGGATAGCGTGAGGGATATTACGTAGGCGATACCGGCAGCAGCTTGCCAAGTCGTATAATCAGCGTGTTCAGCTGCATCGCTACACACTGGGAGAGTTGACCCTCAAGGTACTTCCGGATGACAAGAAACCGGTTGATGGAAAGTTGGGTCCTAACTGAGATGGCCATTATCAGATGGATTCCATATCAGCTCAGAAGTATGTTAGCAAGGAGTCTGCCACGGCCCCAGAACTCGACGCACTTGCGAAAATTCTATCATTAAACCCGACTTTTGGGGAATGATCCTAGTTCTAAATGATTCGCCATGTACGCATTCCACTTTTGCAATGCAAGGATTCTTGTTGAAGAGTTGTAATCCCACCCACTGTGAAATCTAATTAAAAAGTTCTCCGACGGAAAAAGTCTCCGGATTCGGAGCCCCCTCGGCGCATGATGTCTGTGGGCTGAAAAATCCTCCGGATTCAGAGCGCCCTTCGTGGATATCACGATTCGCCAAAAAGCCTTCAGATTCGGAGCCCCCTCGGCGCATGACGTCTTTGGGCCGAAAAAGCCCCCAGATTCGAAGTGCTCTTCATGGATATCGCGATTGGCCAAAAAGCCTCCGGATTCGGAGCCCCCTCAGTGCATGATGCCTTTGGGCCGGAAAAGCCTCCGGATTCGGAGCGCCCTTCGTGGATATCATGATTGGCCAAAAAACCTCCGGATTCGGAGCCCCCTCGACGCATGACGCCTTTGGGCCGAAAAAGCCTCCGGATTCGAAGTGCCCTTCGTGGATATCACGATTGGCTAAAAAGCCTCCAGATTCGGAGCCCCCTCGGCGCATAACGCCTTTGGGCCGAAAAAGCCTTCGGATTCGAAGCGCCCTTCGTGGATATCACGATTGACCCAAAAGGCTCCGGATTCGGAGCCTCCTCGGCGCATGACGCCTTCGGGCCGAAAAAGCCTCCGGATTCAGAGCGCCCTTCGTGGATATCACGATTGGCCAAGCCTTCGGATTTGGAGCGCCCTTTGTGGATATCACGATTGGCCAACAAGCCTCTAGATTCGGAGCCCCCTCGGCGCATGACGTCTTTGGGCCGAAAAAGCGTCCAGATTCAGAGCGCCCTTCGTGGATATCACGATTGGCCAAATAAAGTCTCCGGATTATGAGCCCCCCCAGCGCATGACGCCTCTGGGCTGAAAAAGCCTCCAGATTTGGAGCGCCCTTCGTGAAAAGCCTTCGGTTTTGGAGCCCCCTCGGCGCATGACATCTTTGGGCTGAAAAAGCCTCCAGATTCGGAGCCCTAACGGCACAGCCTCAAGGGCCGAGTAATATTTCAAATTCGGAGCGCCCCTCCAGAATGAAAAAACATTTACACATCAAAGCAGGGATATGTAAGTTGAGCCGGCACAACCGCATGAACAAAACAAAACGTGCCAACACTTGAAATAAGATGCTTAATTAAGCATATAAAAATTCAGAATGAGATATAAACTTTTAAAATAAAATGTTTTATTCGATTAAACAATAATTACAAAAACACAATCTGCGTTCGAGCATTACAATATCTATTTTCATATGGCGTCGCCTTCGTTCTCACCCTTCTCAACTTCGAGGGCGAAGAAGGGGAAGTGGTCGCGTTGGTACAGCGGCAGCGCCGAATCAACGCCCGCTACTCGGAGAGCATCCGCAGCTTGAAATGGTTTCATCTGACCGTGCTTGAATCCACGATGTCCACACCGGCGAGACAATCACCCTCGAGGTGGAGAGCTTTGACACCATAGACAACGTCAAAGCCAAGATCCAAGACAAGAAAGGAATTCCCCACGAAAACAGTAAAACTCAACGGTCGTGGCCCTATGTCGGCATCATTTCTCGGTCGTGGAGAACTTCCCCGTTGCTGTTTCTCCCTTCGGGGTGATCTGCTTCACCGACTTGGAGGCTGACGTTTTTCCCGTTCTTTGAATTCCCTACCTCTCGCATGGGTGGGTTCTCTGCTGCAATTCATTGTAGTATCAAGCTCAGCCGAAGTTCGAGCTTCTCCTCTGCTGATTGAAGAAAACTCCATTTGACATTCACACTTATCTAACCCCACGCAACAAAATTGTTTTAAATCGAGTCTGAACACAGTAAGTGAAGTTACTAGCGCTAAGAGTCCGAGGCAATTTATTTCTAATCTTTGCAGTGACCCCGAGGCGATTTCATTAACACCGAACTCCAAAAGACGGACACCAATCAATATTGGCCACAGCCACTCCATGTACTACTTTTCGGCTTTTTGTAGTTAAAATGGTCTAATTATCTAAACAGCAATTATCGATGAGCTGGCAGGAGCCCCTAGTGCATGACACCTTTGAGCCGATTAAGCCTCAGAATTCGGAACCTCATTGGCCCATGACGCCTTTGGGCAGATAAAAGCCTCCGAATTCAAAGCCTCATCGGCTCATTGACCGTGCGTGACATGTATGCCAAATATATATTTAATGAAGAATGCTCATGACAAGCCGGCATATAACCGTTCGAAATGAAATGCCTAATTGACTCGGGCCGGTCAATGTTTATACAATGAAACACATGCAAACATGTGTGCCGAATGCAAATTACAATAAAACATTAAAAATAAAATCTTTTTATTCGACCAACCAATAATTACATAATTTTAGACGCAATCCGCATTTGAACATTACAACGAATATTTTTATGCAGCCTCTCCCTCATCACCGCTCCTTTCGACTTTAAAGGCGGAAAAGGGCAAATGACCACGATGGTACAGCGGCAACGCCAAATCGACGCCCTTTACTCGAAGAGCCTCCGCGGCCTGAAATGTCGTGATCCAACCATGCTTAAAGCCTTGATTCCTGCATCGGCAAACCTCCTCTGCAAGTTTCTCTTTCATTTTGTCGATCCCAAACTTCCGGCCAGCATGGAAGCCTGGCTCATAACCCTTAGCCCTCGCATTTTCTACGGCAAACATGTTTGCCGTATCTCGGTCGGCGATGGCATGACTCAATAGCCGTTGGGTCACCCTCTCCTCCACAATCGGGTTAGATCGACCCGCTGCGTGCAGCTCAACGGCTTTAGCCTTCCTAAGCTCACGCTCGGCTTTCTCCGCACGAGCCTCCGAACTGCGGATCCGTTCGCCCATTTTCTCCATCTCCCGCCGCGCGGCGCACAGGCGCATGCCGACTTTGTAGGCGGTGTACAGCCCCTTCACTGCCTCATGGATACCTTCTTGAAACACTTCGAAATCTTGTCGTCCAACCATCGATTATTGGACTTCCGGTGGAAAGATCTGTCGAGCGAACTTGACCGCTACACTCGGATCATTAACGATGGGTTCTGCCTCTGCCATCGGTTTATTCCCCATGAAAACCACAAAACTCAATGTTCGTCGTGTCACGTCTGGCTCATTCCTCGATCGTGGTCGCGGGGAGCTTCCCTGTTGCTGCTTCTCTCTTCGGGGTGATCTGCTTCGACGGCTTGGAGGTTGACATTTTTCCCTTTCCTTGGACGTCCTTCCTCCCGTGCGCGTAGGCTCGCTGTTGCGATTCATCACAGTATCTAGCTCAACCAGCGTTTGTCTTTTTCTTCTGCTGTTGAAAAATAGTCTATTTGACATTCGCCCTCGCCCCAAGCTAGTTCAAATCAAGTTTTAATAAAAATAAGCGGACTCACTGGCGCGAACTCACCCCATTTATTCATATGTATGCAGTGCCCCCAAGGCGACGTCATTAATGCCAAACGCCAGAAGTCCGATGCTGATAGATGTATGCCGCAGCCATTCCACGAACTATGCATATTCGGCTGACAAAGCTCTTGCACTGGTTGGGGCAAGGGCAGATTGATTAATCTGATCGGCCAAATATTGAAGCCCGATGCTGATAAATGTATGCCGCAGCCATTCCACGAAGTAGGCCTATTCGGCTAACGAAGCTCGTGCACTGGCGGGGGCCAAGGGCAGATTGATTAATCTGATCGGCCAAATATTGAAGCCCAATGCCGATAGATGTATGTCGCAGCCATTCCATGAACTAGGCCTATTCGGCTAACGAAGCTCATGCACTAGCTAGGGTAAGGACAGATTGATTAATCTGATCGGCCAAGTGTTTATGCCTAATGCCGATCGATACTTGGTATTAAAAACAAAGTGTAGCCATTTTGCAATCAACAGCAATATCATTCATCAATAATAAAAGCTAGCACAGACAATAGCAAGGCAAAAAAGGAAATTTTCATGAGGAAATTGGGCACAAACTGTAGCCATTTTACACATGAAAATTGCCAAACAAAAAGCTGTAAAAATACATTCGAAAACTCCCAAAACAGTAAGCAAAAAGGTGTCGCCCAAATTAATCCTCGGAGTCAAACTCCAGCGGATCAATATCCACTTGCTCGTATGGAATTGGCATAGCCAATGTCACATTAGCCGTAGCAAGGGCTTTGAGCCAGCCGTGTTTGAAACCTCGATTTTCAAATTTGGAGACTTCGTCTACATATTCGGCAAGGGCAGCACTTTTCCCGGCCTCTAATGCCTTAGAAGCCTCCGAGTCGGCCACTTCCTTTGCTTTCTTTGCTTCCTCCAACTCAGCCTCCAGTTTAGGGACCACCTCCTGGGCCAATTTCAGCGCCCCCTTGCTCGTGTCCGCCCTCCTCTCGGCGGCTAATCTCAGTTCCTCCGCATTCAGTGCCCTCTCCATCTCGGCTTCGGCACACGCGCCTTTCATCTTCGCCCTTAAAGCCTCAAACTCGGCCTTGCTCCTTTGGCCCTCAACTTCCATGTGAAGACGGCCGAGCTGTTCAATGGCGTCATGATGGTGACGGCCCATCTCCGTTATTCTTCCAACGGTCTGCAAAAAAAAAAGTTAAGACCAAAATTGTATTTGCATAAAGTGAAAAAACAAAGTTAAGATTTATACCAAAAGTGCCGATTGCGTGGCCAATGCTATTGAAACCAGATCCGGCTCTGCCCGGAAAGCCACCTTGTCAGCCGGCAGTGAAAACGGATGTAGCCATGCTAAGCGCGATTGCTACATCTTTAATTACCGAAGCATCAGAAGGGATTGGCGTGTTTTTTTATCTTCGGTTGAATAACAAAAGGCACGATCACATCTGATTCCTCTAAACGAGGTCGTTTGTCAGCACAGTTATCTTCTGAGCTGGCCTCAACCTCGGCAGAGCGCTTCCCGGCCCTTAGTTTAGCCTCTTGATCGGCCTACACAACCAACTCAGCCTCGGCACTTCGGTTTTCTGCCGTCCCCTCCTCAATAACCGGCAAGGAGGGCTGAGATTCGCTAACAGGCAGGGAGGGCTGAGTTTCGGTAGTAGGAGGCACTCCGGTTCGAATAGCCTCTGCCCTTGAACGTGTTGCCATCCTTTCCGCGTTCGTCTTTTTGGCAAGTTATGTGAGGCTTAACCCGGCCATATCTTCAAGGTAAGCACCGGGATGGTCCTCCAGACCATGAAAAATGTCGTCGAGTGGAAGGTCCTCTCGGCCCAAAGTGGACGGAGGGTCGGTTGAGTTGAGGCCGGCTTCCTCAAAGGCTAACTGCAAAGCCTCTTCGGTTTCGGACTGATCGGACTCGGCAACCTCAACTACTTCTAGTCATTCCGAATCGGACCCCCCAAGACCGACTTGCCTCAAATTCTTGAAATCAGTCAGGATAAGGGCAGTAAGAAACTCCTCACCCTTCGGAATTGGGATGTTCTCTGCCACTGAGAAGGTCGTACAGGTCAGCTCGTAGCGGAGAAGAATGTAGGCCGCCCTCCCCTGTTTTTGAAGACTTGGCCGGCCGAAATATCTGAGCGCAACCTTGATTTCTGAAAGAACGGCGTCGTTGGTTGAAGTCAAGACTTTCTTCAAGTGATTCCCTGCACAAGCAAAGCCATGAGGTCTCAAAAACAAAACTTTATGAATATAACAAAAAATAAATAAATAAAAGAAGCTACACGGCCACCTGGTTCACCCCTTCATCTAGGAATAGGATTGAATCGATCCTCGCCTTCGCTGAATTCCCAATTACCTTGGACAAAGACCATAACATCATCGACTCGCTTCCCAGAGCTGGAAAGCATAGTCACTAGTTGATGGTCGGTGTCCTTGCCCCTAAGGAAGTAACGCCCATGCCGACCAGAAGACTTGGCCAAGGCATAACAACGCCGAATAGTAGGAATGCCGAGGTTAATCCTAAGGCGACGGTTGAGTGTGATAATTCCCATTATGATTCTAAAAAAATTAACATTGGTTTGGGAAGGGATTAAACCCCAATGGCAGAGCACAGCCCTAAGGAGTGGATAAAGTAGGAATCGGACTCCACCCTCTGCGATTATAGGAGAGGGAAGACGATCGTAGATTCATCAGCCCTCTTCATATCGAGGGTACTGTCTGTCACGAATGACAGATGGACGTCATCAGGAATGGAAAAATGGCATCGGAAGCCAGAAATTCGATCCGAAGAGAGGAGATCTTTTAGGTGTTTTGCCATTTCCTACAGTTTACACGAATGCTCGAAACCAAAAACAAACCAGGCAAAGAGAACTTACGAGAGACAAAGAGGATAGTGAAGTTGCAGAGACAACGCAGAAGACAGTCCAGTGGCAAGTATCTGAAAGCGTGTGTATTTGAAAAGACGTCAAAATTTTAAATCATAATAAGTACAAGAGTATGAAGGGGCGCGAAGTTGAAATGATGACCGAAAAGCATGTGTTCAGATGTCAGCCTTGGAATGGGGTCAGCCGCCGAATTTCAGCTCTGACTTTTCGAGTTCGAAACCAAACACTCTAACCAACTGTCATTAGTGGAATGTTTTGGGGGCAATTGTGAGGGCCGAGTAATGGGGGTTGTAAATAGGCCGAGTATATGAACTTGGGGAACTGGGATGTATGTATAGTATTCGGCTTTATCCCACATCCAAATCATACCCTATTCAGTCAAATAGCCAAATAAGGCAAGGGCCGAGTAAAAAGCAATTTGCTACAAATGAAGCTGAATGACGAACAGAAAGTGGGCCTAATCCCGAGGCCTAAGAGAGAAAGGATATAAATAGAAGAATATCAGCCAGTAAAAGGTATGTGAGAACTATTGTGCTTAACTTAGAATATAAGGAATCTTGAGTGTAGAGACTGACTTGCCCGTCGGAGTGCTAATTCCGGCACCCCCGACCGGAGTGTTTATTCCTTTTCAGGTGATTAGAAGAGGATCAATAGCGTCCCCCAGGATCAGAAGAGTATTTCCAAACCACATCCCCACATGTATCTATTCAAAACTAGAATGGGGAAACCCTAACCTCTAGGGGTGTTTGGAATGATTGCTTATGTGCGAATGTGAAATGCTTGCTACGCAAATGTGAAATATTGGGAAAAGGGCACCCAATCGTTAGAGAGTCTTAATTTTTAGGGGATTTCTTTCAAAATTTGGAGTCATATCAGAATCAGAATGTGGGTTCGAATCTAGGGGAGTTGTGTTTGATTTGGTGAAGGATTAGAATTTGGGATTGTATTTGAAAGGTTGAATTTATAACAAGATCAGAACCAGGGGTTGAAAATTGTGTCTTGTTTTGACCGACATGTCTAGTACCATGATCTAATGGGGTATTTATTTTAATGATAGGATTCAACGAGGCTAAGAGAGCTTGATTCTGTATACTTTGGTGGATCACACAGGAGAGGTCACACCTAATTCAAAAATTGTCATGCCCCACTTTTTATTACTCAGCTAACATTACCAAATCATTACTGTAAACAATTTCAGAGATAGCAAACAGAAGTTCCAATATCTTAATAAAGATAACACGATGGAGATTCTCTCATTCGTATATAAAATAGATGCAACATGTGACATAATTATAGTAAATTGCCCACAGGCTTACATCATTACATGAAAGAGAAAGGGTTCAACCCTTTTTACAACAATAACTTTCGGCCAACAATTAAAAGGCCCCGTGGCCAACAGATAATGAAGATTCTCGATCTTGAAACACTTCTCGATGTTCGCTTGAAAAAAGGATTAGCAACATAAGATGAACATAAAGTCCAGTTGGGATCCCAACATGATCCTAAATAATAACAACTTACCGATAGCAATCATCATGAATGCTTTAAGTCATACCATATATACATATGTGCCGTTTATACTTGAAGACATACTTATATAGGTATTTTTCTCAAAATCATTTAGTTGATTTAACAACGCAAACATTTCACTTCCCCTTCTTCTTGTTACCTTTTTTGTTTTGAACATGCCAGACAATAACACGTATTTGAAAACAAACCCATGAAATCAAATTACTCTTCTCCCAATTACCGAACTTGCACCAAATTCCAAATTTCAATTTCCAAATAGAAACATCCCATACAACATGATGATGATAAATATACAACACTCTTTATATAACCATACAAGACAATTTACATCTTCCACAAAATAATCAACACTATGCATAAAGCACATAAATAAAGCTAAGATGATAATGAGAAACACAACAATGCTCTACGTGCCTCAAGCACAGTAAGCTAAGGATACACCTTTTCAATACTCACACCAATCTACCAGACACCAGCTGGAAGGTAATGGAACCTTTACCCAGTTCTCCAGGTGCTAGGTAGAAGGTACTGGCGCCCCACATTCTCAGCACAACCAATTCTTCAAGTGTTAGCTAGAAGGTAATGGTACCCCTTATTCTCAGCACATGCACATTTCTAATTCACATAACTCAACAAACAAACATAATCTGAGTGTACTACATACACAAAATCTATTCAACATCACAATGTCATCCTCCAACGATGACCAAGGACTAAACCTCTAAGCAATAATGTTTAAACACACGTAACACGGAAGTCTGACGCTCACTTAACCTTTAATCCAACAACAATGGTAATGATAACAATATTCAAATGTTTCGAAATTCCAACCTCAAGTTCAAATTATTTTTTTTTTTGGTGAATAAGTCATAAATTAAAAAAGACAAATAAATACAAACTACAAGAGGCATACCTCAGGAACTAACCAACTAAACAAGATACAGACAACAACAAACTAAAGCAACAACAAGACAAAAACCTGTTCAAACACCACATGAGCAACAAGAGCAAATGAGGGGCAAGAACAAGGCCAACACAAAACTACCCCATAGGACATGACAAGAGATTGCTGGATCACAAATCAGATCCCAAAACAAACTCAAAAGAAAACCTACTAACACAAAAACGCCATGTACAAAGCCAAAACAGGACTTGGGACTACAAAATAACCAATAAAGCCTATCATAAATAAACTAATATATTAAAATCCAGATTGTAGAACAAACAACATAACAACAGCAGCACCCATGATAGCAGTAGGCCACACTATAGTAGCAAGCCACAACTTCAAGTTCAAATTCTAAATTTGAAATACATCATGGTTTCATTATTTTCTTCAAAATAAACTCTTTTGTTTTCCAAGTTAACTTGTCTAATTCCTTTTTTTTTTTTTTTTGTTAATTTTTTTTTTCTTTTCAAAAAGGCCAATTTCCACATTTTCGATAAAACCACATCCATGGATTTCAAGCCATAACCCAACTCAACTTAGCATGATTACCCAAATAAATTTTCTTACCAAAATCGATTCACCCCTTTTTAATTCGTTAGGTCAATTTATTAAATTAGGCTTTTTTTCTCTCTTAACATAAGCACATTAAACCACTCCCCAACTAATCAAACAACAACCAATTTAATCAATTTGAATCCCAATGATCAAACCCTAGATCCCCTTTCATGATTTTCAGAAGATCTATAATCGATGTGATTTTTATGCAATAAAATCCACCACGTGTCTATCTATAGACGAAGTATTGAAAAGGAGCAAAAGAATCCCTATCTCAAGCAATGAAGAAAAGAAAGCCCAAAAATATAATTTCAACGAAAACACGATCTGCTTAGATCAAATGGAAGCCCTTGTTGAGCTTTACGTCTTGGTATATGGAACTAGGGTCAAAGAAGTATAAAAGTAGATGAAAACCAGGTAGAAAGAGCTTGAAAAGCTCAACAATGGCGAAATAAGAGAGAAAAGAGAGAAAAGTGATCCAGATGTGACCGAAAGTGACTTTTATAGTTGTTGAATTCGGATGGACTGCTCGAGCACAAAAAGTGTTGCTCAAGCATCCAGACACAACAAGGTGAGATTGCTCAAGTGTAGGAATCACCACTCGAGCGAAGAATGCACCTTCCCAGTAGTTTTGCAAACTTGCAAAAGTACTAAGAGTTTTCAAACACCGCTCGAGCACAAGTTTCACTCAAGCGTAGAGACAAAATTTAGGACAACTAGTGTGCTTGGTTTCAGTTTTCTAAAAACTGAGTTTTTTGTTTTTCGTGTTTTTTTGTTTTTAGTGAATATTTTTTAAATTTTAAGTATTTTTTTTTTTACTTTTTTAGATGCACCTTACTTAGATGTATCTAAATAATAAAATATTTGCAAAAAAATATTTTAAAAAATTAATAAATATGAAATAAATACAAAAAATGTACTGAATTTTCATATTTTTTTGATATTTTTTGGTATTAGTGTATTTTTAAAGATTTTTTTCACAAATATTATACTTTTTTAGTGTATTTATGTTCAACGTCACTAAAAATTAAAAACAAATTGCTTAAAATATTAAAAAAGTTCATTCAAAACATTAAAATATGAAAAATAAAAAATTATAATTTTCTAAAAACTACAACTAAACAAGATACTTTTTTAAAAAAAAAAGCAACCAGCCTACTCCAAATGCAACCAACACACCGCAATAACTAAACTCAATGAGGAATAAGGGTAAACAAGACATGAACAACCATATAAGACAATGAAACCCAAATCCAAAACATCAACGGGTCAAATCTAAACAAGAGTCGCTATAACCTCTCCCCTTATGGATTTTCATCCTCGAAATTAAAGGTAAGGCCGAACAAAGGCAAGTCAAACACAACTGGAAGCACAACCACCCACTAAGGATTGGATCCATACTTGGGATAGATTACCGGATTCCAACTCACATTTCAGGACGCCAAAGACACCCAAACAACTAAACTCAATGAGCAAAACACGGTTGCCTCATCGACCGATACCAAGCATTGGGCCTGTGAGACAAAATAGAAACAACAACACACGCGTACTGAAAGCATCAACCAAACGACAACCACCACAACAAGACTACACACACCCGAGTGCTCAGAACTTAGAATACTGAGGAAATTTCCATAACAAAAGTCTCAGTGAACTCACATAGGATTAGAGAACTCCTAACAGGATAAGGTTAGAGACAACACCCTAGAATGCAAACCTCACTAACTCTAAAACATTCCTCAAACGATCACCCATATCAAATTGCAACTCAAGTTAAGTCACTTAACCAACACCCATCATTCTAGGTAAAACAAATGACAACAGAACTTGTTAAAAAAAAAATTAATTTTCTTGATTTCTCATAAATGCCAAAACTCACACCAATCAAAGTTAAAATACATTTTTTGCTTTTCAAGCACAACTCAAAGTTTTATAAACATTCCCGAAAATAAGGACGTAAATCAAAATATATAATCATCCACAAATTAGTTGTACATGACTATATAATAAAATTCCTCATTACAAACTAGATTCGCTCCACAACATTTCTATTAAACAAGGCCATCTGAGGCTATAATTCTAGGAAAAATTAATTTTCCAAATCAAGCTCAACAACCGTCATCCCATAACATCCTTCACCCTTACCATGATGCCACAACAAACACATATGCCAAATTTATATAGCAACTTTTAATAGAAATAACAACCGGGTTATCAATGCAACAAATATAAGAAGCCTAACTTGAAATTCTCTTTTAACATAAACATCATCATAAGTCACCACCCACACGAGGCGTAATGCACACATAAAACAATGACCTCATGCACTATTCCAACTCGAGGAGTTCCACTAATTTGTCACAACTCCACTCAAGCTTCTATACCGCAGACACTAGGCTTCACTCTCGCTAAACCATCCGAAGACACTTACAAGGTTACAACCCTCTTTACCAAATTCCAAGCTAAACCCAATGGGACTATTTGTCAATCATATTCCAACATCAATTGACCGTTTAACCTACTCGATAAAACTGGACACTTGGTACCAAACACTGACACATCACCCAACACCACCACTCCTAAAGGAGTTTCGTACACAAATTCCCAATACCCCTTGAATCACCCTGGATTCCTCCAGACTAGACTATAACCCCATGGTTCCTGAAGAAGGTCAACACTCCTATATCTATGTGGTATGCACCTTCTAACATCTCAAACACTAGACCGATATTGTCAACGACAATCACTTAATTCTGGACACAAAAGAATCCTCCCCAATAACACATTCACTATCCAAGAACACCACCATTCTTCCTCCCTAGAAATGCCTTCAACAGTTAACCATTAAATCCTCCTCTTACTCTCAAAATTCCATCCAATAGCTAATAATACCTCAACACACACACTATCATTCTCACAATCAATAGGACCACCACGGACACACTGACCAACAAAACCAAATTACCAAACAACGCACAAGTACCACTCTCCCTAACCCAGGATACAAATCTCACACTCCCCCAGACATTCGCACAGATCTTCGCCATTTCCACAAACTCTAAAGTCTCATATTTCCTTAAACTCAACACATCCAAGGCCTTATAACTCAACCCTTACAATATCAGTACTGCCCTTGACTGGACTGAAGAGACTAAGTTCGACTAGTTTTTGAAACACCCGAAGAATTCACACGTAAAGGGCAGAAACATCTAACATGGCCCAAATGACCATAATCAATACAAATAGTAGACCCCTTACTCCGAGACTAGCTTGAAGCCTGAACCTTACTAGGCCTCCCAACTGAATAGTCCGAAACCCTCAACAAATATAAAGACTAAGCCTAAGATTGAGCATGCGCTCGCCTCCACCTCTTATTGAGTCTGGAGTGCTTATGAACTGTAGGAGTCGCCGAAGTGGCCTCTTCCCTAACTCGACCAACACTCATAACCACGGCCTCCACATGGGCTGCCACCTCAACTAGAGGATAGTAATTCTTCCACAGAGATCCAGCTACCTTCTCCCAAATATCATGATATAACCGCCTCTGAAACTCATAACAACAATGCTCTTCTGTTGCCACTTACTCTGAAGCAAACATACAAACTAGTAAACCGCATCTTAAACCGTGCTAAAGAAGTATCATCCTGGTGCAACTTAACAAACTGTTCTCTCAACCTTTCCTGAGCAGAAGGAGGGAAATACCTGGAAAAAAAGGCCTCGGTAAAAGCAACCCACAAGCTACCTATGGTGTTCTTAGCATGCTTCCACCAATACCCGCGTCACCCCTCAGTTAGAAACTCACCAAAGAAATCCTCAACTCCTCATCCTCAATTCTGAGCATATCAAGAGTCTTGGTAATCTGCTCCAACCAATCCTCTGCTTCCAACAGTTTAGCCTCCCCCACAAACTGCAGTGGATTGGAAAAAGAAATTCCTTAATAAGCTTGAGGGTATGCCCATTGTCACCCTCATTGCGAGCTAGAGCATCATGCACTGCATTCACAATCTCGCATACAACTTCCTCGGCAACAACTGATGCTGCAACGACAGTTGCTAAAGGAACCGTTGTTTCCCTACCGGCACTCCTATTCCCAACTCGTTCCCTATTCCTTTGTGTAGACATCCTATAAAACCCAAAACAAAACCAAACTTAGTGCACAACACCACAATCCTTCTCCGAGACATAAACTCACTAAACCCCCAAACACATCATTCTACTACATATAAACGATTGAACACTTAGTCATATAATCAAATCAAGTCCACAAGAGCAGTTACTCTTCCCATAACTCTCAAGGAACTCTCATCAGAAACCACGTTGATCAGGCGTATTTCCGATAAGACCTCAAAGCAAGTTTATTGGCTACAAGTACTATCCAAGAAACTTAATCCCATGCTCACATAAATGCAACATATAAATTCTAACACTTATCCTAACTATATGCAACGTCCTCACCAAGCGTAGTAAACCTGATGTGGTAAAAACCACACCCCACGAGCCCAAAGTATTCAAACCCAGCTCACTCTAATACAAAGTTGTCATATCTCACTTTTTATTACTCGGGTAACATTACCAAATCATTATTATAAACAATTTCAGAGATAGCAAACAGAAGTTCCAATATCTTAATAAAGATAACACAATGAAGAATCTCTCATTCGTATATAAATAGATGCAACATGTGACATAATCATAGTAAATTGCCTGTAGGCTTACATCATTATATGAAAGAGAAAGGGTTTGACCCTTTTTATAACAATGGCATTTAGCCAAAAATTAAAAACCCAGTGGCCAACACGCAATGAATATCCTCAATCTTGAAACACTTCTCGATGTTCACTTGAAAAAGGATTAACAATGTGGGATTAATATAAAGTCCAGTAAGGATCCTAACATAATCCTAAGCAATAACAACTTGCAGATAGCAATGATCATAAATGCTTTAAGTCATACCATATGTACATATGTGTCGGTTTATACTTGAAGATATACATACTTATATAGGTATTTTTCTCAAAATCATTCGGTTGATTTAACAATGCAAACCTTTCACTTTTTCTTCTTCTTCTTGTTACCCTTTTTATTTTAAACTTGCCAGACAATAACAGGTATTTGAAAGCAAACCCATGAAATCCAATTACTTTTCTCCTAATTACCGAATTTACACCCAATTCCAAATTTCAATTTCCAAATAGAAACATCCCATGCAACATGATGATGATAAATATACAATACTCCTCATATAACCATATAAGACAGTTTACATCTTCCACAACATAATCAACACTATGCATGAAGCACATAAATAAAGCCGAGATGATAATGAGAAACCTAACAACGCTCTACCTGCGTCAAGCATGGTATGCCAAGTATACACCTTTTCAACACTCACACCAATTTACCAAACACCAGCTGGAAGTTAATGGTACCTTTGTCCAGTTCTCTAGGCGCTAGCTGGAAGGTATTGGCACCCCACATTCTCAGTGTAGCCAATTCTCCAGGCGCTAGCTGGAAGGTAACGGTACTCCTTATTCTTAGCGCATGCACATTTCCAACCTTCATATAACTCAACAAACAAACATAATCCGAGTGTACTACATACATAAAATCTATTCAATATCACAATGTCATCCTCCATCGATGACCAAGGACGAAACCTCTATGCACTAATGTTTAAACACATGTAACACGAAAGTCCAACGCTCACTTGACCTTAAATCCAACAACAATGATAATGACAACAATTTTCAAATATTGCGAAAATTCAACCTCAAGTTCAAATTCTAAATTTGCAATACATCATGGTTTCGTTCTTTTCTTCAAAATCAATCCTTTTGTTTTTCCAAGTTAACTTGTCCAATTCCTTTTTCTTTTCTTTTTTTTTTTTTCCTTTTAAAAAGACCAATTTCCACATTTTCGATAAAACCACCATAACCATGGATTTCAAGCCATAACCCAACTAACTTAACATGATTACCCAAATAAATTTTGATACCAAAATTAATTCACCCCTTTTTAATTTGTTAGGTCAATTTATCAAATTAGGGCTTTCTCTTTCTCTTAACATAAACACTATAGCGACTCAGGTTTTTACCTCGACTTTCGTTGTGTTCCAGACTCGGATTCTGTGATTGTATACTGTTGTCTATGTTTTGTTTCCTTCCTTTAACCCTTTGTATTTGAGTTTTGGATTATGTTGGGCGTGTTTGGAACAAGTTGGTTCTTAGTTGGTCTAGAATGTTATTGCCCAGATTTTAGCTTCTTCATTCGAGCGAGGCTTCTTGCACTAGAGCGAGCCTTGTGAAATTGTTTCTTTGCTCGAGCGAGACTTCTTGCACTCGAGCGTGCGTCTGCATTGGTGACAAACCTGAAGCTTTGCATTCTACGCTCGAGCGACGCTTCTTGCGCTCGAGCAAGGCGACTTGTTGTGTCTGGTCGCTCGAGCGATAACTCCTTTGCTCGAGCGAGCCTGTTTATATCAGATCGTGAATGAGATATGTCAGAACACTTTTGGAGCTCACTCTCTCCCTAAAACTCTCCAAAAATGTAGGTTTTCATACTCTCTCTCTAGAATACACCTTCTCCCTAAGATTTCATCTAGATCCGTTGTGTTCTTGACGCTAGTGTCTTTGAGAATAAGGTAGAGGACTTCAAGAGCTTCGTGTTGATCCAAGTAAGAGTTTGTTTCGTCATTACCTGCGTAGACCGCATGCTTTGATTGCGTAGACCGCATCTTAATTCCATTACCTGCGTAGACCGCATGCTTTGATTGCGTAGACCGCATCTTAATTTCATTACTTGCGTAGACCGCATGCTTTGATTGCGTAGACCGCATCTTAATTCCATTACCTGCGTAGACCGCATGCTTTGATTGCGTAGACCGCATCTTTATTTCATTACCTGCGTAGACCGCATGCTTTGATTGCGTAGACCGCATCTTAATTTCATTACTTGCGTAGACCGCATGCTTTGATTGCGTAGACCACATCTTAATTCCATTACCTGCGTAGACCGCATGCTTTGATTGCGTAGACCGCATCTTAATTTCATTACTTGCGTAGACCGCATGCTTTGCTTGCGTAGACCGCATATTTATTCCATTACCTGCGTAGACCGCATGTTTTGATTGCGTAGACCGCATCTTAATTTCATTACCTGCGTAGACCGCATGTCTTGATTGCGTGGACCACATCTTGATTAACTTTATTACCTGCGTAGACCGCATGTTTTGATTGCGTAGACCGCGTGATTATTTTAATTTCATCACCTGCGTAGACCGCATGTGTTGATTGCGTAGACCGCATTCTCGTTAATTTCATTGCTTGCGTAGACCGCATGCTTATGATCAATTTCATTACCAGCATAGACCGCATGCTCCACTTACATGTTCGTATTTCCACAGCATTGTTATGCTCCCCACTTGCTTTGCGCTGTCACGCATTTCGAGTATACCACTATGCATGTTGTTAACAATTTTGTACCTGTTAGGTTTGTTTTCTTTGCAGGCACGATATTGTATGTACGGTTCATTTAAGGTTGGTGCAACCAGACGAGCCGCACAGGTATTGTATCTCCCGAGTGAGACGTATTGAGAATGGCATAATTCTCTTACATCCTTTTCTGCATTATAGTGTAGTTTGATGTGTGCTAGCTTAAAGCTGTCGCATGTATGCTTCGTTACAGCTTTCTTTGCATGATCATAAGTTATGTCCGGCTCTCTGCATTGTCTTGCATTTTGCCCCTGCCTTCGGGCGCATATCTTGTTTGTCTTGCATGTTTGTCTAAGTCTTCGGCCTTGTCAAAAATGGGTCGTCTCTGGGCTTTGACATTCACTCCCGTCATTGTTATGACTTTCGAGTTCTGTCAAAGAGGGGCAACTGTAGACACCCCATTTTTGACCGACCTTGAGACTTGGACGTCACCGCTTGGAACACTCGGTGATTATTCATGTATGTGTTCGTTTAGAGTTCCCGGAGCTTTTGGCTCGCGCGCCCTGCCTCAGGATCTCGGAACTTGACCGTTTAGTGTCTGGTTTCACACCGAACACTTGTGTTTTGCCTTGGAAGGGCAGGGAATGCCTTGTGAGGCATCCCCACACACCACCGGCAGTGGCTACAGGCCACCGGCCTGTCTTTTGCTTCCATTGGCACCTTTTTGTTGCCGGTCGGCACATTTTATTGCCGGTCGGCATAGTTTGTTGCCGGTCGGCACTTTTTTTTGTCGAAACAACTTTTTTGGGCAGCCGACCACTGTTTATCCACTTTATGGAGATATTTTGTGCCAGCTGTGATAGCTGGCACCAACTCTGCCTCCCTCCATACACGTGTATGGAGGGATCTCCCTCTAAGCAAGCTTGTTGTATAAGCTTTGCAAGAGGGAGTCTTATAAGAGGGAGGGCCTTCCTCTTTGATCTAGGTTAGAAGTTGGAACCAAAAACCAGAGCTTAGAGATATAGATACACATTATCTCTATATCTCCCTCTCTCTCCTACTTTGTGTGTGTTTCTTAGCTCAAAAGTGTGTTTTTACCTTACTTTTGCACCATTACACACACTATTACACCTTGCTCCGAGATTTAGGGACTTGGGGGGTTGTTTCTTGAGTTTTTGGACTGATTTTGATCAAAAGAAGAGGGCTAGACCATTTGTTCTTCAAAGGTTCTTCAAGGGTGAGCATCTTGCTTTATATTCCCCAAACTTGCAATCATTTTTTACCTATTTTGCTTTTTGATTTAGCTTTTGTGTATAACATGAATAAGGCTTGTATTTTCATGCTTTAGAACTTTCATTAAGGTGGTTTTGTGTTTTGAGTGCAAACTCACTCTATTAGGCCTTGTTTGGCCACTTTTGTTGCCTCTTTGGTTAAGCTTTGGTCATCTTTGTATTTTGATCTCTTCACCACTGAAAATCAGTGTATTTTTAGTGTTAAAAAGTTCGGTTTGAAGTCTTGCATAGGGGAGGGACACCCCTCTCCCTTTATGGTCTTGTTTCCTTGAGTTGTGGCCCAAAAGGGTGACGGGCATGTTTGCTTGGTTTTTGCTTCATTTCAGAACTTTTTGGGTGTTTTTAGGTCATGTGGGATCTCTGTTTTCAGCCGGATTTGTGCCTCCTTGTATGCTTGTAGTACTTGCTTTGTGTTGCTCCATTTGGCCTAGAAATGTCCCTTGTGTTTAGACCATGTTTTTTGCATGTGTTGGTTTGGTTCCATGAAGATGTTAGCACTATTTTTCCATGCTTAAAGTCTGTTGGTTATCCATTTGGTCGTGTTTGACATGTTTGATATGGTTGCCATGCATTTTGGCTTGTGAGCCCTCAAGTATATGAGTCACTAGCAAGCCTTAGTTGATCCACTTTAACGAGTTGAAGTTGTTTGCCATGATATTTTAGTCCAAGAATCATGTTTGTATGTGTGCATGCTTGACCTCTTTTATGCCTTGAAGGTGTACTCTTTTATGCCTAGGAATAGGTCTTGGTGGTAGCATTTCATGGGAGGTATTGTAGCTGCCATGCTAGGAGGTTTTGGAGTCCCATTTTGCATATAAAAACTCTATTTTTACTTGTCTAAATCATGCCATGATTTGGTCTTGTTCTTGGAAATGAAGTGGCCCTTTCGGTGCCTTAGCCTTGGGTCTATTGGCTTACATGTTGACATGAGAGTTTGTCCATCATTTTGAGCACTTTTGGTGTTGTTTTGAGGTGAGTCAAGGCCTGCACCTTTGTCACTTTAAGACCCTCTTGCATGCTTGTCCCTTGTTTGCTACATAATTGTCTCATAAATGTGTAGTCCCATGCTAACTTCATGGTAAATTGGTCCATGTTTGCATCACACTTGCATCTTGTGTGCTAGCATTGCATACTTGTCATATTTGTTGCATGATATTTGGCATGTCTTGCATAATTAGCATCATGTCGCATTTTGAGCCTTGTGAGCATAACATGCATTGCACCATTTGGCTTGGGGTGTCAAGCCAAATAGGAGGGTCAAGGGACATTCATACTTCAAGTGATGTAATATGCCTTGATTCTCGGTCACCGGGGCCTTTGACTCCAACTTGATAAGGTTTCGGTTCTCATTTTGTTTGTTGCATGCATCTTTATATCAAAAGGCAAATTTGATTCTTTGAGCCACCATGCACCATTGATGGTTCGGGGATCGAGGGACATGCTTCCTTGAGTTCAAAGCATGATAGGAAGCATGACCATGCTCACATGTGCCTGAAAACCCCATGCCATGCACTGTCTGTTCTCTGTTTGCTGTCAAACTGTCTTCTGCAGGAAGTTTCTGCCGACCGGCAGAATTTGGTGCCAACCGGCAAACTTTTAAGTGCCGATGAGTCCAAGAACAGCCGGTGGAAATTGTAGAGTGCCGGTGGGAATTCTGTCTGGCCGGTGGTGCCCTGCAGAGTGTAAGGAACCTGCTCCTGGACTTCAGCAATTTTCAGAGAGACGAGGCAGTACAAACAGAGGCGGCAGGGGTACGGTACGGGTCTTTCGGGCGAGCCAAGTTCCGAGCATGCATCATCTGCGCACCCCGAGGCAGAGGCTGTGGCCACCCTCCTTTTTTTCTTTTTTTTGCATCCTTTCTTTTAATTAATTAGAAAATTTTGTAATAATTTTATTTGTTTATTATTTTGGGACTGTAATATTTATTTGGTCCCTCCGAGTGAGGGCAAATCTGTAATAAATGTGTGTGGGTGGTGTGTATGTCTTCCAATCCCCACTTCTTTCTTCCCTTTTATTTACTTGCTTATGATGGTAGATTAGGGCATCTTTAAAATTAGCATACCTTATGCTATGCATGTGTGCATCCATGCATTTATATTGCATGCATTAGGCTCGGTACATCACGCTAACTGCATTTTTACCTCAATTCAAAATTGAATATGTGATAGTTGATTGCATTTCATATGCCATGCTTAGATTAGCCGAGCCTATCTAAATTGCATCCTGTATGTGTTGCATTAGGCAAATTAACATGAACTAGGACACGCATGTTTGCTAACTAGTTTACTGTTTTGGCACGGAGTACTAGGTAAGCTTTTATGCTTTAGCATATCTCATGCGTGTGAATGTTGCCATGATAGCATGATCACCATGAGGCTAGCTGCTTATGTGATATAACTGCTTGAATGCCTGTGGATGGAGGTTGAATTACCTAAATTGGAATAATGCATTAAAACTGTGAGTTTTAAGCCCACTAGATAGTGGCAAAATCATCTTTTCTAAAAGCCCACTTGAGGGTGGCAAAATCTGCATTTTAGCCTACTTGCGAGTAGCAAACCATTTTCGAAACAAACATGAAATGTTTTGTTCCAATTTGGGCGATTTGGTCTATACTTGTTTGCTGCGCGCACAACATAGTAATTCTAGGCTAATAACCGGATTAAGAACACATAACGTTTTCAAAATTGGATATCACGGTTAGTAGAGGCCGGTCGTCAGGCCGGGCGAGAGGGGGTCCTCATAGCTGACCTTCCCTGATCGTACCCAAGTTCCCGAGCCGAGGGAACTTTGGTGATGACGGACACGTGGGCTTCGGCACCGAGTCAGGGTTTCCTAAATTCTCCCAAAATAAAATATTTAGGTGGCGACTCTGTATCTGGCAAAGCAGTCCATGTTTGGCACTTCTTTCAAAATCTGTTTTTCTCAAAACGATTTGCCGGATTTGGACTCTTTGGTTCAGATTAAGAACCGTGATACAAATCGAGTCCGAACTGTAGTAGCGAGGTCCCCCTCCGCGGGCGCGTCTACAGTTACCTTATTGAGTTCCCAGTAGTTAATACATAAACGGAGTGTTCCATGATTCTTCTTCACAAACAACACAAGCGCACCCCATGATGAGGTGCTCGATCGAATGAACCCCTTATCAAGCAATTCTTGCAACTATACTTTCAGTTCTTTCATTTCAACAGTTGACATTCAGTATGGAGTTTTGGATATGGGTTGAGTACCAGGCATTACATCAATCATAAATTAATTTCTCTATCAACTAATTGTCCAGGCAACTCTTCCGGAAACACGTCAGAAAAATCTTTGACAACTGGTATATCATCTAAAATAGCATTTAGAGTTTGAACACTTAGAATACAACACAAATGTCCCTGGCACCCCTTTTTAATCAATTTAAGTGCTTTCATTGCAGAAATTAAGTATGGTGGGGGAACTAAACCTCTTCCCTCAAAATAGAACTCATTTTGTCCAGGAGGTCAGAATATTACACATTTAGATGCACAATCAATGGTCGCATAATATTTAGATAAATAGTCCATACACAGAATAATATCAAAATGAGTCATGTCTAGGGGAAATAAATCAATATACTATGTAGCATTCTCAAGTAAAATATCTTAGGCGGGGTAAACAGTTGAACATAGCATCGATCTCCTTAAAGGTGATGGCACACATAATATATATCTCAAAGTTTCCAAAGGTCTATTTAGTCTAGGAGGAAATTGCATAGAAACAAAAGAGTGGGTTGACCTTGAATCAATCAAAACATACACATACTGCCCATAAATAGAGAGTGTACCCGAGACTATAGTTTCTACATTTTGAGTGTCCCCCGATATAACAGCAATAACCCTTCCTTGTCTTTGATTGTCCCTCATCGTAGTTAGAGCTGTATTGGTCCTTGCATTTGGTGCCGATGCGGTTGAGCTTGTAGCACCCCGATTATCACGTTGCCGTGGTTGTCGACATTCTCTTGCTATGTGTCCCATCTTGCCACACAAAAAACAAGCCTCAATAACTCGATGACACACAACCTAGTGCTTTCTCCCACAATCTGTACAAACGGGTGTTGAATTACCACTCTGATTGGAGCTACCTAAATTCCCCAACTTTGTTTTCCTAGTCATTACTGAGGTTGCCTTTTTGTTCACATTCAAATTCTGCCTTTTACCCTTCCATTCAAAATTCCGGTTACATGCAGCTAGGTTTTCCTATGACATGAGAGCCCTGTCTAAAACATCAACATATTTTGGTAATTTCAAAACATTAATTTTGTTAAGAATTGCATCACGAAGACCTCCTACAAATTTTCTGGCCTTTTTGTAGTCTGTATCGACCATATGCAGCACAAACCATGCTAGTTCAGTAAACTAGGCTTCATACTCTGCTACTGACTTATTCCTTTACTTTAGCTATTCAACCTCTCCTATCCTGAACACACTGCAGGAAGCATTTCTTGTAGAAAATCTCTAGGATCTGAGCCCAACTAATTTCCTTATGTTTACTTTTCTGACATTTATGAGTAGGTTTAGTTGGCTTCTCATCGTCAGCCGTGAGTGATCTTTTAAATTTTTTCAGACATTTAAAGATATGTTTTTTCTACCCCCACCATTTATTTACCTTAATACCTAACTATTTTCCTCATATTGCAATTACCTACGCATCTATACATCAGATGGTGTCTCTCTCCATAAGTTGTCCTTCGAATTGTCGAACGTAGGAAACTTCTCTGAGGAAAATGATGATCTATGCTTGAATAGTGCAAATGAATGAGATCTGTTATATTGTGATAATTGTCCTAGAGCTTTTCACATTGGTGAATTGACATTGACTAACTTTCCATTGTTGCATGATTCTTGGTTTTATAACTCCAATTCAAAAGATGCTTTGTATTATTATGCCCTGATACTCTCAATGGTGCTTTTGCAGAATGGATGGAAAATAAATTAAGTTGTTTAGAAAGCAATGGTAATTGAATGTGACAAATTTAATAAATCAAGGTACTACATTTCTATTGTGTCATGTCCCTTTCTATCTTTTCTTTCTTTTTTTAATAGAACATTTTTTTGCTTGCTATTCAATTTTTTGAGTTGCACTAGAATATTTTTCGTCTTTATCTTTTTCTTTTCTTCATTAATGCATTGGAAGTTACAACCACTTATCGGCAGCATTCATTAAATTCTTGTTTTGTCCAATTGCAGAGTGTGTTTCTTTATGTAGCATCACCAGTGATACTTGGTACTGTAAACTACTAGAACAAGTTCCAAAAAAAAAAAAATACGAAGCGTAAAGAAAATGTTGTGGCAGCTGGAATAATAGCATAAGCAGAATCTATAGAAGAGATAACCAAGCGGTCCATCCACATTGTTGAAACTACTAAGGCTGATATTGACGGATATGCACTATACAGGTCATCTATCTTAAGAATATTAAGTCATCTCCTAATGGTTTACACTATCTTGACGATGCCAAAAGAATAAATTGAATATGAATAACCATTTCCAATGGAATTCCCTTGAATTCGATTCCGCTAAAAAGAAACATAATTTTCAATTTTTGTCATAGAAATTTTTTACTTCCGTGGACCATATGTATGCAAAGCTCTGTTGCATGTAGCATGGTGTTGCTGATGTACTAGGTTTGATCTCACTTCTTTTTATATCAAAATTAGGGGCAATTTAGAGGTTAGGTGCTTCAATTATTTCCTTTACACCTCCACAAGTGTGATATGCAATAATAAGATGTAGCATCAATCTCCATGCCGCATAATATTGTCTTTCCCTATCATGGAGCCTTTTTGCTAAAGTCCTCAATCAACTTTTCTCTCCTTTCTTTCTTCTTGTTCTCATCTTTCAAATCAACATTTGTGAGCTTAATTATTTTTATTTTTTATGCTTGCAGGGCCCATGATTTCAGCAAATCAGGATTTGGTCCTACGACATTTATCTATTGTGATCAGGTATTTCATTGTTGTCATTGTCAATGCCTTGTCATATTTGAATTTCAATGTTCTTTTTGGTTCTTCATTGATTGTGATCATAACAAACTATAGGTTTTCATTCCCTTTTTTATTTTGCGTGCTATTTTTTGTGCTTTTAGTGTGAAAAGGAGTATCATGTTGGCTGTTTGAAGCAACATGGAATAATTGATCTAAAGGTCTGCAGTTTATAAAATTGCATTTATTTTCTTCGTTTCAACATTTCTCTCTCTCTCTATATATATACATAAGTTTGTCTAAATATATTCATTTCACATGGAGTTATGTCTGAATAGAAAGTTGTTGCCACTTGTGCAACAAGAATTGCCCATTGGGAATTGGTTTTGTTGCATGGACTGTCGTAGGATTCATTTTGCTTTGCAAAACCTATTAGTTAGTGGAGAAGAAAAGTTGACAGACTCTTTGGTAGATGTTGTTAAGAGGAAGATTGAGGAAAGAGATATCGTGTGTACTACTGACCTTGATATAAGATGGAGGCTTCTTAGTGGGAAGACGATTTCAAAAGAAACAAGACTGTTACTTTCAAAGGATGTTTCGATCTTCCATGTGAATAATCATTGGTAGCTATTTTTCATTGATCATTTGTTGTTTCAAGATTCATTTAATTTCTCAAATATGTTCAGATAATGTTCAGATCAATCTGTTTTAGTGTCAAAGTTTCCTAAATTCATGTTTTAAGTTCTATGATGTGTGAAAGGCACCACAGGTCAATCAATTTTGAGAACATTTTCAAAATTAATGTCAGAAGCCTTCTTGTGTTACACAGATAAATACGTTTAGATAATGCTCTTGAATTCGATTCCACTAAAAATAAACATAATTTTCAATTTGGTCATAGAAATTCTTGACTTCCATGGACCATATGTATGCAAAAGCTATGTTGCATGTAGCATGGTGTTGCTGCATTATTAGGTCCCATCTAACTGCTATTTATATCAAAATTAGGGGCAATTCAGAGGTTAGGCCCTTCAACTATTTCCTTTACACCTCCACTAGTGTGATATGCCATAATAAGATGCAACATCAATTTGCATACCGCATAATATTGTCATTCTCTATCATGGAGTCTTTTTGCTGAAGTCTGTAGTCAAATTTTGTCTCCGTGCTTTCTTCTTGTTCTCATATTTTAAATCAACATTTGTGAGCTTATTTATTTTTATTTTTTGTGCTTGCAAGGACTATGATTTCAACAAATTAGGATTTGGTCCTAGGATAGTTGTCGTTAGTGATCAAGTATTTTGTTGTTGTCATTGTCATTGCCTTGTCATATTTGAATTTCAATGTTCTTTCTGGTTCTTAATTGATTGTGACCGAAACAAACTATGTGTTTTCTTTCTCCTTTTTCTGTTTTGCGTGCTCCTTTTGTGCTTTTAGTGTAAAAAGGAGTATTACATTGGCTGTTTGAAGCAGCATGGAATAATTAATCTAAAGGTCTATAGTTTGTATAATTGCATTTATTTTCTTCATGTCAACATTTCTCTCTCTCTATATATATATATAAATATATATGTGTTTGTCTGAATATATTCAGTTCACATGCAGCTATGTCTAAAAAGAAAGTTGTTGCCACTTGTGCTACAGGAATTGCCCATTAGGAATTGGTTTGGTTGCATGGACTATGGTAGGATTCATCCTGCTTTGCATAACCTATTAGTTAGTGGAGAAGAAAAGTTTCCAGACTCTCTGCTAGATGTTGTTAAGAAGATGATTGAGGAAAGAGGTACCGTACTACTGATCTTGATATAAGATGGTGGCTTCTTAGTGGGAAATCGTTTCTAAAGAAACTAGACTGTTACCTTCAAAGGTTGTTTCGATTGTCCATGTGAGTAATCGTTGATTGCTATTTTTTATTGGCCATTTCCTTTTTCAAGATTCAATTGATTCCTCAAATACGCTCAAATAATGTTCAGATCAATCTGTTTTGGTGTCAAAGTTTCCTAAATTAATGTTTTAAGTTCTATGATGTGTGAAAGGCACTGTTGGTCAATAAATTATGAGAATATTTTCAAAATTAATGTCAGAAGCCTTCTTCTGTCACACCAATAAATACATTCAAATAATGCTCTTGAATCTGGTTCCTCTAAAAATAAACATAATTTTCAATTTGGTCATAGAAATTTTTGACTTCCAAGGACCATATGTATGCAAAAGCTCTATTGCATGTACCATGGTGCTGCTGTTATACTAGGTCCCATCTCACTTCCATTTATATCAAAAGTAGGGATAATTTAGAGGTTAGGCCCTTCAATTATTTCCTTTTCACCTCCACTAATGTGATATGCAATAATAAGACACATCAACAATCTACATACCGCATACTATTGTCCTTCTTTATCATGGAGTCTTTTTGCTGAAGTCAATCAATTTTTGTCTCCTTGCTTTCTATTGTTCTCATCTTTCAAATCAACATTTATAAGCTTATTTATTTTTATTTTTTTAAATGGATAATGCTTGTAGGGCCCATGATTTTAGTAAATCAGGATTTGGTCCTAGGACAATTATCTTTTGTGATCAGGTACTTCGTTGTTGTCATTGTCTTTGCCTTGTCATATTTGAATTTCAGTGTTCTTTCTGGTTCTTAATTGATTGTGATCGTAACAAATTATGCGTTTTCGTTTCCCTTGTTTTTTGTTTTGCGTGCTATTTTTGTGCTTTTATTGTGAAAATGAGTATCACTTTGGCTGTTTAAAGCAATATGGAATAATTGTTCTAAAGGTCTACAGTTTATGTAATTGTATTTACTTTCTTCGTGTCAATATTTCTCCATATATATATATATATATATGTGTGTGTGTGTGTGTGTTTGTCTGCATATATATACAGTTCACGTGGAGTTATGTCTGAATAAAAAGTTGTTGCCACTCGTGCAACAGGAATTGCCCATTGGGAATCTATTTTGTTGCATGGAATGCGATAGGATTCAATCTGCTTTGCAAAAATCTAATAATTAGTAGAGAAGAAAAGTTGCCAGACTCTCTGCTAGATGTTATTAAGAAGATGATTATGGAAAGAGGTACTGAGTGTACTACTGATCTTGGTATAAGATGGAGCTTCTTAGTGGGAAGACAGTTTCTAAAGAAACTAGACCGTTACTTTCAAAGGCTGTTTCAATTGTCCATGTGAGTCATCATTGATTTGCATTTTTTATTGGCCATTTCCTCTTCCAAGACTCATTTGATTCCTCAAATACCTTGTTCAGATCAATCTGTTTTAGTGTCAAAGTTTCCTAAATTAATGTTTCAAGTTCTATGATGTGTGAAAGGCATCGCAGGTCAATAAATTATGAGAATATTTTCAAAATTAATATCAGAAGCCTTCTTATGTCACACCAATAAATACATTCAGATAATGTTCTTGAATCTGGTTCCACTAAAAATAAACATAATTTTGAATTTGGTAATAGAAATTCTTGACTTCCATGGACCATATGTATACAAAAGCTCTGTTGCATGTAGCATGGTGCTGTTGCTATACTAGGTCGCATCTCACTTCTATTTATATCAAAATTAGGAACAATTTAGTGGTTAGGCCCTTTAATCATTTACTTTACACCTCCACTAATGTGATATGCAATAATAAGATACAGCATCAATCAGCATACCGTATAATATTGCCCTTCTTTATCATGGAGCCTTTTTAATGAAGTCAATCAACTTTTGTCTCCTTGCTTTCTATTGTTCTCATCTTTCAAATCAACATTTCTGAGCTTATTTATTTTTATTTTTTTAAATTGATAATGCTTGTAGGGCCAATGATTTTAGCAAATCATGATTTGGTCCTAGGACAGTTATCTTTTGTCATTAGGTATTTCGTTGTTGTCATTGTCTTTGCCTTGTCATATTTGAATTTCAATGTTCTTTTTGGTTCTTAGTTGATTATGATCGTAACAAATTATGCGTTTTCTTTTCCCTTTTGTTTTTGTTTTTTTTTTTGTTTTTGTTTTGTGTGTTGTTTTTGTGCTTTTAGTGTGGAAAATGAGTATCACTTTGGCTGCTTGCAGCAACATGGAATAATTGATCTAAAAGTCTGCAATTTATGTAATTGCATTTATTTTCTTCATGTCAATATTTCTCTCTCTCTCTCTCTCTACATATATATATATATATATATATATATATATATATGTATGTATATATGTTTGGCTGAATATATTCAGTTCACATGTAGTTATGTCTAAATAAAAAGCTGTTGCCACTCGTGTAACAGGAATTGTCCATTGGGAATTTGTTTGGTTGCATGGACTGTGGTTGGATTCATTCTGTTAGTGCATTATATTGTTAGTGTATTCTATGTTGTTATTAGCTGTAAAGTGTGTCCTAGCTGATCATGATGTATTTGCTTTCGGTTGTTTTTGGGTGCATTATTTGTAAACTTCTCCTTTATAAGGAGCTCCTGAACCATTGTACTAAATACATTCAATACATAAATCAATATACATAATTCATTCTCTCTGTATCTCTCTATCAATTTATCTTACATGGTATCAGAGCTTGGTTAAGAACTTAGTATTTTTCGCCTCACCGGCGGGCGGCAACCTCGCCTTGGCCGCCCGCCGGACCTCAACAAAGATTTGTGCAACTGTAAGCAAACGATCCAGAGCCTCTTCAATCAACAACCGTGGCCTTCCTCGCCTGAATCTGAAACTCCGATGATCGCAGAATCAAAGGCGTTTCCTAAGCAAAGAGAGAGCTCGTCGAGTTCGTCTTCATCGGAAAGTTCTCAGGCGGAGGTGGCTCGTGGATGCACGCACTGCGCGTCGGCGACGACTCCACAGTGGCGCACTGGACCAACTTGTCTTCTTCCACGCTTTCTAACACCCATGTCCTGCACTTCCTCTTGTTCGGACTCTCTTCTTCTCTCTCTCTCAATCAAACCCATCAATGGCAGCAGTAGTCACAAATATCGGCATTGTCGACCACCACCAAGCTAATCAAAACAGAGTCTTTAACAACACCACCTTATCTTCTTCAGCATTTGGAGCCTTTGTTTGGTTGAACAAGCTGTTCATCCTATAAGCCCTTATTGGTGGCCATCCCACAACCTGGCTGACAGCAGTAGTCGAAGCAGATCCAACCTCTGGGGGAGCAACATAGTGAGTAGCAGCTCTTTTAGTTCCAGAAACAGAAGAAGCTCTGGTTGAGAACCCATTTGGGAAATCATTGGCAGTCAAGATTCTACCATACTCACCCCATGGAGACCCTGCTTTAGTCTTCACAGAACCACCACCACAACCACCGAGGCTCAGACCAAGACCCAACTCCGGTCTCGTCAGTCACACGACCGACAGTGCACCCCGAATCCACGTGCAACCTGCTGGAAAAGGATGTGCGCCTTGGCACTTTGCTCCGCTCTTCCAGTTATAATAATAATAACCAACAGTTTCTCCAGTAGCCTGGCAGCATGCATCTTTGTTTTCCTCTTTGATTTTGGCCCCTCTCCTCTCTCGGTCTCCGATCACACACAGCAGACACACGAGGCACTCTCCCTCTCTCTCACTTTACTTTTTTCAAACCCACTTGACTCGGCTTTGATCAGATGGGGCCGATCACACCCACACTCTCACCACCCAGTTGGCTTTTCCTTTTCACCCACCCACCCCACTAAACTTTCTTTTCTTTTATTATATATATGTATATGTTTATTCTCATCTATTACTCCCCGCACACCCACCATGATTTATTTATTCAACACAAATCCTCACACGGGACCCCAATTCCTTTTTATATTTAGAGACCTGACTTGACCCTCCTCGGGCAACTCACTTCACTTTTCTTCTTATTATTCTATACCCTTTTTTTATTCTAACCTATTCTCCACCCACAACCCTCATCACCTTTTTCCCACGCCAACAATTCTTTATCTTATATATCTATATATATATATATCTATTCTTTCTACAAAAAAAAAAAAAAACAAAAAAAAACAAAAAAAAAAAAACAAACAAAAAAAAAAAAAAAACAAAAAAAAAAAAAAAAAAAAAAAAAACAAACAAACAAACAAACACAGAGGAAGAAGACGAACTGCACACCATCTTATTTTATTCATGTCGGGGCTCACCCCGATCGTCCATTTTACACCAAAAAAAAAAAACAAAAAAACAAAAAAAAAAAAAACAACAAGCCAACAACCAAACCACACCAACACAAATCGGAACAGTGGGCTTTTTCTTCTCTCCTATTCCGCCGGTCTTTTCTTCTTGCCTCCGTCCTGGGCGGTTCTTGACGGTGCTGCCTCCGTGCTTCCTAGACCACCAAGCACGTTTCCTCCTCCCTGCTCCTCCACTGCAGCATATGGCGGCCCTCCAAATCGGAACATCACGGTGGCCTTCCGCTTCAGCTCCTTGTTTTCTGCCCTTAGCACGCTTATCTCTACTCGCGCATCCTTATACATGCGTTGGAGCAGAGCCAGCTGGGAGTTTAATTGTTGCACCTCATTTGTCCTACTCTGCAGCCGGTGCGACAAGTTTGTGACCGCCGTCATGGACTCCACACATGCCTTCAAAGTATACTGATTAGCCTCCACATCCGTTTGCACTGCCATTTTTTGCTCCACCGACTGCATCGGAAAGTTCAACGGAGCAAACCCAGTGGTGTTTGGTTGAGGTTCACGGGACACCGCACCAGTTCTCTCTCCTGTGGACTCGTTGAGATCGGGAAAGAGAGTGAGCAACCCACGGGAAGACGAGGCCATTTTCTAGGCAACAGAGTGTTACAGAATATCTCTCACAACTGAGTGTTACAGACTATCTCTCTCAGCAAAACGACCTCTCTTTCTCAGCAAAACGAAGAATTTTTCAGAGGTTTCTCTTAGTTTTTCTGTCTCAGTTTCTGCCTCCTCCGCTTCGGTTTATAAAGACCATGACACAGAGGCAGCCACGCGCATCGCGCGCCTTTTGACGCCGACAACCTGGCACGCCTTTTCATGGCACGCCTTTTGATGCCTCGGGCACGCCTTTTGATGACACGCCTTTTGAGGGTGCGGGCACACCTTTTGAGGGCACGACTTTTGAGGGCTCGATATCTACATCCATGTCTATCTTTTGGGCAGCCTATATACACACTCATACAGTGCCTTCTACACCGGTCAGCTTTATCAATCCCTTTGTTTCAACCTCAAATAGGTTTCTATCTTCACACCTATTTGAGTTTGAGGGGGGGTTATACACAGTATCATGTACAAGCCACCCCATGGCGCACTCCCTAAGTCGCCCCCTTGGTGCACCACCACAACCTCTGCTACAACGGTCCGACATGACCCCGTAAACTGTCTTCTACAACGGTCCGACATGACCCCGTAAACTGTCCTGCTACATCGGTCCGACATGACCCCGTAAACTGTCTTCTACAACGGTCCGACATGACCCCATAAACTGTCCCGACATTGATTCCGGTCAGCTGCTACATCGGTCCGACATGACCTCGTAAACTGTCTACTACAACGGTCCGACATGACCCCGTAAACTGTCTTCTACAACGGTCCGACATGACCCCGTAAACTGTCCTGATACCTCGGTCCGCCATGACCCCGTAAACTGTCTTCTACAATTGTCTGACACGACCACACAGTGTCTGCTACAACGGTCCGACATGACCCCGTAAACTGTCTGCTACAACGGTCCGACACGACCATACAGTGTCTCCTATCCTATTTTATTTGTCAGTTTATTTTTCTATTTTGTTACTCTCTTCAAACTCAAGTTGGCTAGTGTCTATCCTCCTTGAGTTTGAGGGGGGCTGTTAGTGCATTATATTGTTAGTGTATTCTATGTTGTTATTAGCTGTAAAGTGTGTCCTAGCTGATCATGATGTATTTGCTTTCGGTTGCTTTTGGGTGCATTATTTGTAAACTTCTCCTTTATAAGGAGCTCCTGAACCATTGTACTAAATACATTCAATACATAAATCAATATACATAATTCATTCTCTCTGTATCTCTCTATCAATTTATCTTACACTTCTTTGCCAAACCTGTTAGTTAATGGAGAAGAAAAGTTGCCAGACTCTCTTCTAGATGTTGTTAAGAAGATGATTGAGGAAAGAGGTATTGAGTGTACTACTAATTTTGATATAAGATAGAGGCTTCTCAGTGGGAAAATAGTTTCTAAAGAAACTAGACTGTTACTTTCAAAGGTTGTTTCAATTGTCCATGTGAGTAATTGTTGATTGCTATTTTTTATTGGCCATTTCTTTCAAGATTCAATTGATTCCTCAAATACCGTCAGATAATGTTCAGATCAATTTGTTTTAGTGTCAAAGTTTCCTAAATTAATGTTTTAAGTTCTATGATGTGTGAAAGGCATCACAGGTCAATAAATTATGAGAATATTTTGAAAATTAATGTCAAAAGCCTTCTTGTGTCACACCAATAAATACATTCAAATAATGCTCTTGAATCCAGTTCCTCTAAAAATAAACATAATTTTCAGTTTCGTCATAAAAATTATTGACTTCCATGGACCATATGTAAGCAAAAGCTTTGTTGCATGCAGCATGGTGATACTGCTATACTAGGTCCCATCTCACTTTTATTTATGTCAAAATTAGGGACAATTTAGAGGTTAGGCCCTTCAATTATTTCATTTACACCTCCACTAATGTGATATGCAGTAATAAGATACAAAATTAATCTACATACGGCATAATATTGTCTTTCTTTATCATGGAGTCTTTTTGCTAAAGTCAATCAACTTTTGTCTCCTTGCTTTCTTTTGTTCTCATCTTTTAAATCAACATTTCTGAGCTTATTTATTTTTAGTTTTTTAAATTGATAATGCTTGTGGGGCCCATGATTTAGCAAATCAGGATTTTGTCCTAGAATAGTTATCTTTTCTGATCAGGTATTTCATTGTTGTCATTGTCTTTGCCTTGTCATATTTGAATTTCAATGTTCTCTTTAGTTCTTAATTGATTGTGATCGTAACAAATTATGTGTTTTCTTTTCCCTTTTTTTGTTGCGTGCTACTTCTGCGCTTTTAGTGTGAAAAGGAGTATCACTTTGGTTGTTTAAAGCAACATGGAATAATTGATGTAAAGGTTCGTAGTTTATGTAATTGCATTTATTTTCTTCATGTCAATATCTTTCTCTCTCTCTCTCTCTATATATATATATGTGTGTGTGTGTGTATATGTTTGTCTGAATATATTCAGTTCATGTGAAGTTATGTCTGAATAAAAAAGTTGTTGCCACTTGTGCAATAGGAATTGCCCATTGGGAATTTGTTTTGTTGCATGGGTTGTGGTAGGATTCATTCTGCTTTGCAAAACCTATTAGTTAGTGTAGAAGAAAAGTTGCCAGACTCTTTGCTAGATGTTTTAAGAAGAAGATTGAGGAAAATGGTACCGATTGTAGTTTTGATCTGGATATAACATAGAGGCTTCTTAGTGGGAAGATGGTTTCTAAAGATACTAGACCGCTGCATTCAAAGGCTATTTCGATCTTCTATGTGAGTAATCGTTGATTGCTATTTTTCATTGGTCATTTGCTCTTTCAAGATTCATTTGATTCCTCAAATACGTTCAGATAATGTTTTGATCAATCTGTTTTAGTGTCAACGTTTCCTAAATTAATGTTTTAAGTTCTATGATGTGTGAAAGGCACTGCAGGTCAATTAATTTTTTTTCAAAATTAATATCAGAAGCCTTCTTGTGTCACACCAATAAATAAAGAGAAGGTCACAAAACAAGTAACCAACTAAGCTACCCATTGCATGAACCATCCTAACCAGTACTGTCTATATAAATAAATATAATTTTAAGAAATTTCATTATCATTCTTCAATTAAAACCATATCTTTCAACAAAAAGACAACACCTTGTTGGATTCTTGTTGTTCTATTTGATTTTTCATTTGCTGATTAATAGTATGTTTTTTTAAAAAGACAGCACTTTCTTGACCTTGTTGTTGTCCTTTGTAGTTTTAGGCCCTTTAGAACCTATCTCATCTCAAGTAATGTGTAACGCCGTGAAAATTGGGTAGGGTATATCTATTTATGCTACAAAACCCACGTGATAAACAAACACATATGTATATCTAACTATTCCATACATCCATTTCCAATAAATCCCATATGCCAAATACATGCTATTCACATCTCAATGCCCCAGTTCCAATCCCAAGCATACATTTTACAACAAGTATGAAATGGAAGCCAAACAGATAATAAGTGCCCTACAGGCTTACAAATTTATCCAAGAACATTCTTGGTTACACAAAATGGAGTTTCAACTCAACGCAATTACAGCCCTTGGCTTACATTCAATAATAACAATAAAACAAAAATGAAGCCTCAGCTCCGAGTCCTCCCAAGTCAATGCCTTGGCGGAGGTATATCACCTATACCTGAATAGTTTCCCATATAGGGTGAGCCACAGCTCAGTAGAGATAAACTACACAACATATGGACCATGCCAAGACTAAAGAGGAGTATGCTCATGCCATACTCATGATAAAACAGTTTATCTCTCTTTTTATAAAGCATGCAATGCTGAGATGCAACAACAAATATAAAACCATTTTCATTTTAAACCATATCTGTTACATGACTATAGGCTCTGTGAATCTATAGGTGAGTGTCTTCAAGTAGGCCTTAATGCACTACCACTGTCATTTTTACTAGTAAACTGGAAGGCTCGACACCTAACCGCATGGTTCTACACCCCCAACCCAGATTCAACAAGTATTAATCTTTTCACAAACAAATGCATTTTCAAATATTTCTCAAAAACTGATACATTTCCAATGAAATGAGTGTAATGCAATGTCCAATGCAACAAATGAAGAATGTGGTTCAATTTACCTAAGTCTCATGCATTTCTAAAACAATCATGGCTATCCTCCACCGATAGCCCAAAACAGATATTTCTAAACGGATATTTAAACAATTAAATACAAAAAAAAAAAAATCGATAAATACAATCTATTCCATATCTCATCAAATATGAACAACTACACTAGTTTTCATATCACAATCACGTCCGGTAACCTCTCAAGATCCATTTCTAACCGTGTCGGTTTTATTCCAAAAGATACATTAAACAAAATAATATCGTTAATGCCCAAGGAAACATCATTTTCTTTCCAAATTCATTCTCCAAGCATTATTCAACTATGATATCCTATTTGATCAAAAGCCCCAAAAATTAAACGTAATTCCATTATTTTCTTAAAAAAATGCTCTTTTGGTCGCAAACTGGTAAAAATTTCAAAACCGATCGAGTCGAAATCCATTTTTGTTCAAATTTAAAACATAGCTCTTTCATAACCTTACAAACATATTCCAAGTTTACACTTTCGCAATTTGGGCATCAACTCTTTATTTTTCTCAGAATTCCCCTTTTAAACAAATAAATCACAAATTTTCCAAAAATTCTCATTAAATTATATACAACTCTAAACTCCATATAATCAAGTAAAAGTGCATAAAGAAGTGTAGGAAAAGTCCCTACCTCAATCTAGAAGAGGAAACAAGCAAAAACGCCAAAATTTTCGACTTTGTTGGATTTCGACCTCCACGGGTCAAAACGTTGCTCTTACCAAGCTCTTCACTTTGGTCTTAAGAACAAGGGTCTAAAAGGACTTGTGATAAACCTAAAAGAAATTTGAGAGAGCAAGAGAGAGGGAGAGGACGAAGCTCTGCTTGTCCAAAATAAAGAGAAGGAAATCAAAGTAAAGGGAGAAAGAAGGGAGGGGGCAGCCCTTGTGCCGCCTCTCTTGATTAAATATATTTTATTTTTATTATTATTATTTTTTCTTGCACATTCATATATATATATATATATATAATGAAAGGTAAACATCATATAACTTTGTACTAACATAAATTATAAAATGTTATAAATTTTTCTCAACACAAAATATATCTTGTTTGCTTGTACACATCACAAAATATAATATTTTGTTCACCACGAAATATACGCCCACTTTATTTACTACAAAAATATATAATTTTTCACTATATGGTACACACCATAAAATCAATTATCAAATATTTATTATAACTTTATATAATAAATAATAACAACTCCCAAGGTGGTTATTACCAATCACATTTTAAAAATACCAAACAGTTTAATGTGAGTCATTAAACAAACTCAATTTAAATTAAATCTAAGTCATGGGTCTCACCCATAAGTCAAATATGGTCCAATTATATACCAAAATAGACCCAATAAATTTATCTCAAATCATGGTCCGAACAATACCCAAAACTCAATTTTAAATTCTGCTATAAATTAAACTGAACACCTATCAGTTCATGAATTTTCATAAAATAATACTCATCATTAAATTCTAAAATATTTATCTAGCGTGCTAGACTCATATGGGAACAACATATAAAAATTTCATAATTTTCTAAGAACGGGAACTATTTTTAAAAAATACAAAACCAAAATGTTTTCGCACAGAATTTACATGGCAATCAAATTCGAAAATTTGCTCAATTAAATTGTGCGCTGGCTATTTAAAAAAAAAAATTTGGGTCATTACAACCTACCATCCTTAAAGAAATTCCGTCCTCGAAATTAAACTCAAGTAATGTAATGCATTCTGCAGTCACCGACGAACTTACTCAGGTACTTACTAATGCATCCACAAAATTTCTCTAATTACTACATGAGCCTCAACAAGTCACACTGGTAACAAACCAAATTATGACATTTGCACAACAATTGATTATAAAACCCTTACTAGTATAAACCATTAAGTGATTCTTCTATCCACATCGATAACCCACAGCAACAAAATAGGATTTAATCCCTTAAGCATAACAAAATGACTCCCCAGAATACCAAGACACCATACCTTATTGGTGATAACCCAACTTTAACGAACTATCTCCATCACCTAATGCACAATGCATCCCAAGGCCAAAATAACTATCACTACGCCGAGACCTTAACAAAACGAAATAATAACTCTTCAAAAGCATTAACCACCAACTCTTATGAAACATAATGCAATCATGCCAAACACACTACTCGAAAATTCTCAGCCACAACTTTAATTGCCCAACTAAGCAATTTTCGTATTATTTTTACCTATTCACTCTATTTCTTTCACTCAACGAACCGACTAACAGTTTACGCAAACTTGTCTACATCCACCCACACAATTTCACTCCAACATAGAATTTACCCAAACGCTCACACAATGCACTTCGAGTCCACATAGAATTCATCAAGACTAGATACACATTCTAACAATACTAAAGTACTCCCAACAAAATTTAACTCAAAGCCACTCTCATTCTTTAAAACCCAAGCCATGACACTAACTCCAAAGTTACAGCATGATTCTACATCACACTAATATTACGATAACCCATGAGATCAAACCCAAATTGAACAACTCGTACTATACCAACTCACTTATCTACAAGTATTAATACCGCTATTGAGGCTAATTAACAGAATATTTTATCTCTCACCCTAGAAGCATCCCGAACCAATCACAATGAGACACCTGTAAAGATTAACACTGAAACGACTCTAAAATTCCTGAATTGTTAATAAATTGATTAACCTCAAACTACAATAAAATCTCTCCAAAAGAAATTCCATGTGCATCCCTTGCCAAAAGAATTAATTCTACACTTCTGATTCAGAATTCTAATTAAAATAATCTTTTCAGTACTTCAATCCAATCACTACGAAATTTGCTCCACAACTAAAAAATAAACAATTTAACTCGAGAAGTAATCCACCACAGCTTACTAAGGTATAAAGAAAATAAAATTGAATCCTCATAACTGCTCATGTCACAAATAACAACACCAATTACCATATTAAACCCACCACAAAAAGCTTGCACAACTCAAGACAAAAGATTACACCAACAAATACTAGTTTTTGTTACTTTGAAATCTTCTATGAAGTCTCTAGCCAAATCACCTCTACCTAAACTTTAAAAGATACAACCACAAGTTATAAAGCCTCTCATTCACTCTAAGAAATTTTCTATGTCAACAATAGTCATTCCATAACAATTTCCAAGGCTAACAAAGTAACAAAATCACTTCATACCAATTTATTCCTCAACGAGGGGTCTGTCGAATAACTTCTTCTAAAGTAATATCACCACAAAACACGATAAAACAAAATTAAAATAAGGAATCATCCTCTATTAGGCAAAACTAAATACATTTTAATTAAGAAAACACTTACCACTTAAGATCAAATACACTCAAATTGAACTCAATGGTAATATTAGACCAACATACCAACAACACGAATTCTCACCACTTATAGCAAAACAAAGGATCAATATAAGGGATTCACAACTCTTACACCAAGGATACAAAACAATCTTATAGCTAAAGGGCGAGGGATTCAAAATAATCTCCATTTCCATTACATGAACCACGCCATCATGACGCATACCAAGTTTAACCCAAAACACTCTCATATACCTTCCATCTTCACAATTTCTAACTCATACATAAAAGTAATTGTAAAAGTTAACATCAATCACTCTCGATGGGTCAAGCATAAATTCCTATAGAAATACTCAAATTACCATCATACTAATTATCCTAAAGCACCTAATTTAGAATTATAATATTCTCACAAAGTAATCTTAAAAAATTTCCTCTAAAAACGTTGGTTGCTAACACAACTCCACAACATCCATCACATCATGTCTCTCAACACTCATTTATTGCACTCAAGAATATCAACAACTAACTCTAAGACAATGGACTCCACCAATCTCGAAGGCACTCGGAACTCGCCTACATGTTCTAAAATGTCGACTCACGAATCAATGTTGTTAGTACTAATAATCCCATCAAATGGCGTAACCCAAATCAAATTTAATCTGATTCCAATCTTTCTCAAAATTATTTATCCCATTTGCCTTCTTGGGATTTGCAGCAAAATTATGAATAAAATAAACTCTCTAAGAAACACATCTCTTATTACCCGATATAATTTCTATCATGCTAAGACTACGTTTATTCCCAAACACATACAAAATAATTGGCCTAGGGCCCATCACTAACCTCACAAGTAGTCCATCAAGCAAGTGAAACAATCCAACTATAAATAACTTCGTCTATCCCAAGAAAATTTAGAACTAGTTTTATGTGTTCTAATGTCAACAATCCAAAGCATATTATCTTAGATTACTTTAATCATTATTAAAGTCACAACCAAACCAAACTATTAGAATAAGGTTAATCTCTAACTCACTCTACTTCTAAGATTTTTTTCATCTAGTCCATTTCTACAAACTTGATATAAAATTGAAAAATAATTAAGTCCTCATAACAACAAACCGTCGCTGCACATCACAAACTCTACTATTTTAAGGTCACATTTACACCCACAATCATACAAATCGGTTAACCTACGCTTTAATACTAATTCCACAACATTTTGACCAATCATCCTAGCCATATTACTCTAGCTTACACCTTCTTCCTATGGGAAAAGGTATCCTCCTACATGAGAACATCCCGGGCACCCCAAGTGCCTCTATTACGGCCTCTCCCGCTTTATGACATCCAATATAAGAGACAGAATTTACCTCAGAAGTAAGTACTTGTAGACATCCCCGAACGCCCCGGGAGGATGAGTCCCGTTCTGTTCAAATTGGGTTCATTACAGTTCAGGACTCTCAAATTTGTCACGGTTCTTAATCTGAACCAAAGAGTCCAAATCCGGCAAATTGTTTTGAGAAAAACAGATTTTTAGAAAAGAAGTGCCAAACATGGACTGCTTTGCCAGATATAGAGTCGCCATCTAAATATTTTATTTTGGGGGAATTTAGGAAACCCTGACTCAGTGCCAAAGGCCACGTGTCCATCATCACCAAAGTTGCCTCGGCTCGGTAACTTGGGTACGATTGGGGAAGGTCAGCTATGAGCACCCCCGCTCGCCCGATCAAAGATCGGCCTCTACTAACCATGATATCCAATTTTGAAAACATTATGTGTTCTTATTCCGGTTATTAGCCTAGAATTACTATGTTATGCGCACAACAAACAAGTATAGACTAAGTCGCCCAAATTGGAACAAAATATTTTATGTTTGTTTATTTGAGAATGATTTGATGGTGCTACCCGTGAGTAGGCTAAGACATGGATTTTCCCACCCTCGAGTGGGCTTTAGAAAATATGGTTTTGCCACTCTCAAGTGGGTTTAAAATTCACATCCAATGCATTGTTCCAATTTAAGTAACCCAACCTTCACCCACAGGCATTCAGGCAGTTATGACGCGTAAGCACGTAGCCTTATGGTAAGCATGCTATCATGGCAAACACTCACACTCATGCAAGATGCTAAAGCATAAAAGCTTACCTAGTACTCCGAGCCAAAACAAAAGCTAGTTAGTAATCAATGCATGATCCTAGCTCATGTTAAGATGGCTAAATGCAACACATACAAGATGCAACTACAATAGGCTCGGCTATTCTAAGATGGCATGTGACGATGCTACAATTAACATGTATTCAACTTTGGAATTGAAATACAATACAGTTAGTATGGTGCACCGAGCCCGGTGCAAGCAAGACAAATGTATGGATGCACGCATGCATAGTATAAGGTATGCTAATTGAAACATGCCCTAGACTAACCATCGAAAGCTAGTAAATAAAAGGAAAGAAAGACGTGGGGTTGGGAGACATACACACACTCACGCACGCTTATTACACAATTGCCCTCGCTCGGAGGGTCCGAATAAATGTTACAGTCCGAATGAATAATACTAAATTAATTATTACAGATTTTCTAATTAATTAATAAATTAAATGCAGAAAGAAGGTGGCCACAGCCCCGCCTCGGGATGCGTGAATGATGCGTGCTTGACTCGTCTCACCCGGAAACTCGCTGCCATAGCACTGTTGCCTCTGTTTACACTGCCCTGCTCCTCTGAAGACTGTGAAACTCCCCAGAATTGCTCCTAGAGTGTTATGGAATGTTACCGGCCAAAAGAATATGCTACCGGCCATGAGAATACTCTCATCGGCTAAATATTGTGCTCTCGGCCAAACATTCTTTGCCGGTCGGCACTCAACACTGCCGGCCGGCCAAATCTTCCTGCTGAAACCTGCAGTTGACAGCAGCAGAGGGCAAGCGGTGTATGGCATGGAATTTTCAAGCAAATGTATGCATGGACACACTCCCTATCATGCAATGAACTCCAGGGAGCATGGCCCGATCGTGCATTTCGATGCATGATGGCCTAAGAGGCCAAGTTTGCAACTTGATGTAAATGCATGCAACAAACAAATGGGTGCCAATACCCTATCATATTGAGATCAAGGACATCAGCGACCGAGGATTGAGACGTCTTACGTCACCTTGAGTACGAACACTCCTCAATCTTCGCGCTTGGTTTGACACCCCAAACCATGTAATGTAATGATGCCAATCATGCAAAATAAGCATGCAAACTAATGAGCCTGAGACTAAGGTATGAAAGGCAGCTTTCAAGGGCACTCACAAGATGGCAAACATGGATGCTAGGCTAACATATTAAGCTCTGAAAATGCATAGAGGAAGATGCCAAATCAACCATGTCATGCAAGCAAGGCATGCAACAATGATCCAAACTTGAAGCCGACCAAGAGGGGTCAAACCATGGCCATGTTAATCAAACCCCAATGGACCAAAATGACCTAAAATAGTCCTAGAGGACTCCAAAACAAGGCTAGAACATGTATGGGATAGGGCCAAAAACATGCTATGAAATGGGCATCAAAACAAAGGCATTCAAGGTCACCAAAAGGGCATTACTCTATACATCCCCCCACCAAACATGTCATGGACTTTCCAACCAAAAATAGAGTTTTAATGCATCAAAATACGCCCTAAAGCCTACATGAATGGAAGCCCAAGGACTCAAACACATAGGCATGCACAAGGACTCAAACATGGAGCGTAAGACCACATCTCTTCAAGGCATTGAAAGGATAACAAATGCAAGCATGTAAGCACAAAACATGGTCTGAAATGTCATAATAAGTGAGTCCAAATCACTGAAATAGCCAAGGTAATGCATGCCAATGACTCACACACCCGATGCCAACATGTTAGAATGCAAAGAGACTATTCAAAGCATGAAAGGCATGACCAAATCAACACCCAACAGACCTCAAGCATGGCAAAATATGACCAAAAACTTCACAAAGCTAGGCAAAAAAATGCAAGTATGATGGTCTAATGGCAAGATGCATTTCTACGCAAAATGGGGAAATACAAAGCAAATGTATTATGCATGCAAAGGGTCGACAAACCAACATGGGACAGAGGTATAATACGACCAAAAAACACCCAAAAACCTCTGAAATGGAGCCAAAGACAACTAGGCATGCATGCTACCTTTATAAACCTTAAACACAAGCAAAAGAGACAAAAGGGGAGAGGGGTGTCCCTCCCCTATGCAAGACCTCAAAACCTCTTCTTCACCACTGAAAGTCCACTGGATTTCAGTGGTGAGAAGGCCAATACACAAAAGGTTCAAAGCTCAATCAAAGAGGGGGAAAAAGGGGCCAAACAAGGCCTAAGAGGGAGAGGTCGACCCCCAACACCAAAGTGACCTTAATGAAAGATCTTAAACATAAAAAAACAAGACTTTTTTCAGTTATGCACAAAGCTTAAATCAGTATGCAAGACAGGTAAAAAGTTAGTGCAAAAATGGGGGATAAAAAGGAATAGTGCTCACCCTTGAAGAACAGCAAGCTCAGGCCCCTTTCTGTGATTAAAATCTGCTCAAAACTTTAAGAACAAACCCTCAAGGCCTCCCAAGTCGAAGTATGGTGTAATAGTGTGTGTCTTAGTGCAATACTATGAACTAAACACACTTTTAGGCTATAAAACACACACAAAATGAAGAGAGAGAGGGAGATATAGAGAGAGAAAGTGTATATCAGATATACATATATATATTTTGCTCTGGTTTTTGGTCAACCAAGACAAAGGAAGGGGAAGGCTCCTTATATAGACAAAGGAAAGGCCCCAAGCTTCTTAGAGAAGCTATTGCAAAAAGGGTCAAAAGAACCAAGCTTCCAATGGAAGCTACCCCAAAGGTGCAAGCTTCTTGAGGAAGCCAAGACAAGGGGTCAATGCTTCCTGAAGAAGCCTTGAGCAAAAGGTGCAAAAAAAAAGGGGGCAAAGGTGGAAAACAACCACATATATGCACGGGGGCAGGTCTTGTGCATTCCAGCTGGCACAGCTGGCATGCACCATACCTGAAAAAGGCAAAAAGGTGGTGCCGGCCAGAAAAGGAGGCCGTCGGCCAAACATATGGTCGGCCGGCCACACCAAATGCCGACCGGCCATTGGTATATTTCACCAATGGCCGGTAGCCTCAAAACATGGCCGGTGGTCTCAAGCCATGGCCGGTGGGTGCCAGGGGTAGCTAACAAGCTACTCTCTACCCTCAGAAATAAAAACACAAGTGTTTGGTGCAAAACCAAACACAGAACAGTCGAGTTGAGAGATCCTGAAGCAAGGCGCGTAGCCGAGACCTCCGGGAACTCAAAACAAAGCACGAACATGGGTAATCACCAAGTGTTCCATCAGTGACGTCCAAGTCTTGAGGACGGTCAAAAATGGGGTGTCTACAGTTGCCACTCTTTGACAAAACTTGGAAGTCATAATAATGACGGGAGTGATTGTCAAAGCCCAGAGACGACCCATTTTTGACAAGGCCGAAGACTTGGGCAAAGCATACAAGTTACAAATAAGATATGCGCCCGAAGGCAGGGGCAAAATGCGACTGACAATGCAAGAAGCCGAACATAACTTATGATCATGAAAAGAAAGCTGTAACGAAGCATATCATGCAACAGTTTTAAGCAATCAAACACAAATCCAACTACATTACAATGTAGAAAGGACGTAAGAGAATTACGTAATTCTCGCTATGTTTCATGCGGAGAATACAATACCTGTGCGGTTCGTCTGGTTGCACCAGCTTCAAATGAACCGTACATACAATATCGTGCCTGAAAGAGAAAGAAAACTTAACAGGTACAATATCGTTAGCAATACGCATAACAATGCAATTAAAAGTGCATGACAACGTAAGTCGAATAGAATGCATGACAATACAATTTGAAACAAGCATAACAATGCTATGAAGGTAGACACATGTAAGTAAAGCAATGCATGCATGCATGCAATGTGTATAAAAAGAACTTGAACACATGTAAGTAAAGCAATGCACGTATGCATGCAATGTGTATAAAAAGCACTTGAACACATGTAAGTAAAGCATAACGCAACAACGCATGCAATGTGTATAAGAAGAACTTGAACACATGTAAGTAAAGCAATGCACGTATGCATGCAATGTGTATAAAAAGAACTTGAACACATGTAAGTAAAGCAATGCACGGATGCATGCAATGTGTATAAAAAGAACTTGAACACATGTAAGTAAAGCATAACGCAATAACGCATGCAATGTGTATAAAAAGAACTTGAACACATGTAAGTAAAGCATAATGCAACAACGCATGCAATGTGTATAAGAAGAACTTGAACACATGTAAGTAAAGCAATGCGCATATGCATGCAATGTGTATAAAAAGAACTTGAACACATGTAAGTAAAGCAATGCACGTATGCATGCAATGTGTATAAAAAGAACTTGAACACATGTAAGTAAAGCATAACGCAACAACGCATGCAATGTGTATAAAAAGAACTTGAACACATGTAAGTAAAGCATAACGCAACAATGCATGCAATGTGTATAAGAAGAACTTGAACACATGTAAGTAAAGCAATGCACGTATGCATGCAATGTGTATAAAAAGGAACTTGAACACATGTAAGTAAAGCATAACGCGACAACGCATGCAATGTGTATAAAAAGGAACTTGAACACATATAAGTAAAGTATAACGCGACAACGCATGCAATGTGTACAAAAAGGAACTTGAAGGGGCCGATTAAATTTTGAGGCATGGTAAAGACATGTTATTCATGAAATTCGAAGTGCAAAGCACTATAACACAGTATAATTGAAGCGATTTGCGGAATTCACATGAGACAAAAAGGATACGGGGAGGGGTGCTCTTCGCACGCACCGGGCATCGCTCATAGAAGTTACGGCCTGAGGTTAACTCGAATGCCTACTAGTGTTCGGAAAGTGCACTTCCTTGCACTGTCTTGAGTAATGAAGATGCCAAGCCACATAGTTGACCCGAACAAGGGCGCGGGAGGTGCATTGACCGCAAGGGGAGGTTACTAGTATCAATTTCGATACTTTGCTGCCCTGCTCTTCTTTTGCTTTACTTTCCTTTTTACTAGTAGTTTAAGCGCATTGCGCTGCCTCAAGCAGGTTTTACTTTTTCAAAAGTGTGTATTTTTTTGCAAAACACATGAGGGAAATGAAACAGCTATTTTGTTCAAAAAAAGGTGTTACAATTGTGCTTTCTATGCATCGCATCGCGTGGTATCGCATAGCAATGGGAACGAAATTGAACTTGGTTTAAAAATCGAGCACTTGCATCGTAATAATCAGGTAGTGAACCGACTTACAACTCGATAAACAAAAAAATGATTAGCTAGCCAAGAGCGAGTACAACTCGATAAGCAACACAACGGCTTAAGGAATGTGAAATACAACTCGATAAGCAAATGGACGTGACGCCGCAAAAGTTATTACCGGAGGGCATTGGAAATGGTGGTATTCCGCAAATCCTCAGCATGTTCAACATGTAAATAGTTCAGGGATTGAGAAGGAAATACCACCGGCCACAGGGGAAAGCCATTGGCCTCAATAAGTGGCCATCGGCCAAAATCTTTGATAATCGGCCAAAAGTTGTGGTCGGTCGGCACTATACTTGGCCGGCCGGCCATAAATGATAGAGACCACTAGAATGCTGACATCTGTCCTCCACTCAACCTTATCCCCTACAAAAGGCTTCAGCTTCGTAGTTTTTCTCAATTCCACACTGATTTGGTCCAAATGGAAGAGTTTCTTGCCCAAAATCTCACAGCTTGGATTGCCAACTTGGATGGCTCGGAAAAGCTGAACTTCTGGGGTTTCGGTATGAATGCACTATTCGCGCTGAGTTGCGCTCCGCTGCACCTTCCGTTTCTCCACGCCGCAGCAAGGTTTTGGAATCCGGTAACACATGTCTTCAGCTTTGGCGAGCAAGAGGTGTGTCCTACCTTCGAAGACTTCCAAGCTCTGATGGAATCCGAGCGTGATGAGGAAATCTTGCCTCAGCTTCGCTTTGGCCACGCCCAAGCCTTAGGGCGAATGTGTGGACTTACTATGCACGACGCTCGATGTTTGATTTGTGACGGAATGTTAGATATTCCGAGTTTGATTTGTCGGTTTTCTTATGCTGGCAACCGTAGTGACCATCATTGGCAAGGCTTTCGGCGATGTTATCTCATTTCTTGTTTTTCTCAAGCTCCGGAGGGTCTAGTGTCCGGTTGATTGAGGTTGCCCAAGGTTTGAAGGAGGGCAAGGGCTGCATTGCCATGACTCTAGCTGAGACGTTGATGGGCTTGGACGCCTTTTATCGCCGAGAGACGACCAGATTTGCGGGGAGTCCACTACTACTGCAGGTAATGTTTCCCACCTAATCTCACATTTGTATTGCTTACATCACTGGGCCCTCAAGCTCTATTTTTCTCACAAACCCTTTTCTTACTTTTCTCTCCTCGCACGTCTCTCTATTCTTTATTCTCTCATTTTTCATCCCTCCCCAGGTATGGTTGATGGATAAATTGCAGGTTGTGAACTCTTGCCCAGCCTACTCAGCTCGCGGCTACTTCTTCGGACAACGACTAGTCGATGCCCTTGATGAGGGATGGTGGTTTGACTGGATGTGTAATTTGTCTGTGGATCGCATTGCTTGGCACTGTCCTTGGCTTAACCTACCGGCGATGGGCTACAACATGTCCCGGTAGACTGGGATTCAGCTGATTGGTCTGACTCACTGTGTGTTCTACTTTCCGTTCCGGTTCTAGCGCCAGTTCGGTCATGATCAGACTTGCCCGCCAGAGGGGATGGAGTATCCTGCCGCATTCCCGGTTCGAGGCGCACAGCTTGCTCGGTATGCCACAGCATGGAGGACTAGAGAACTCCTGGCCCCCGCTCCCACTTTCAGTTGCACTATGTCTGACGAGTGCTTGGATTGGCTCAATGAAGAGGCACAGATTGGGCCCAGCTTGGCATCGACGGCTTCGATCAGCTCTGGGAGGGGCCGCAGGAACACCTGACTTGACTATGCCCCAGATTCATTGCTTTATTTAGTACTTTCAAGTTTTCTTTATGAATGTAATTAAAAGCAACTTCAATTTGTATGCAAGAGCAGGAGAACTATGTATTTGAAATCAATGAAATTGAAGGTTGTGGGTACTGAAAATTTCCCGCTTTGGTCCAAAAATGGTCTAAGTTGTAAAAAGATTAATTTGAACAAAGTCAACTTTTATCAAAACTTTTCAAAACCATTTTCGATATGGATCAGAACTGGGCATGCCTGAAATCTGTCACTGAGATGCACAACCCCGGATCCTTGCAATTGGAAAGTTGCCCCTAGGCACTGCACAGCAACGGAAAGTTGCCCCTAGTCTGAATAGCACTGTACCGGAGATTATGATTGAACTCTTGAATGCTGAAAGGGCAAAGATGGCCAAGATGATCAAATGGACAAAGTTGATCGGGGAAAAGTTTGTGGCTGAACTTCAGGATGAAGTTGCCTACGTATCCCAAAGATGGGAATCAAGCCTTACGTAGTTCAGGCTTAGGTTCACTCGAGTATTTTCACTCTCCTTTTACGCTCTAACTTTTGCCAAGGCCGCCCTTTGCGGGTTTTCAACCTTGCAAGCTCAGTTTTTATATTTTCTAATTTTTCAATGCTCTAACTTTTGCCTAGGTCGCCCTTTCGGGTTTTCGGCCTAGCGAGCCTCTCAGGGGTAATATTTCTTCAACTTGTCCATGTTGATCGGTTGGGAGAACTCTAGGCCGTTTAGATCCATTAGAACCACAGCTCCACCTGACCAGATAGCCTTAATGATGTAGGGACTAGTCCAATTGGGCCTGAACTTGCCCCTAAGGTCATGGATGGGAGCTCGGTTGTCCTTGAGCACCAAATCTCCTTCTTTTAGATTCCTGGACTTAACTTTCTTGTTGAAAGCCTGGGCAATTCTGAGCTGATAACCTTGAACATGGTACAGTGCTTTCAGTCTTCTCTCATCAAAGAGCATGAGTTCCTCAAATCTACTCTGTTGCCAATCTGCTTCGACTATCTGACACTCAGCCAATACTCGCAGTGATGGAACCTCAATCTCGATAGGTAGAACGGCCTCCATCCCATAAACCAACGAATACGAAGTCGCCCCAGTAGAAGTTCTAATTGAAGTTCGGTAGCCCCACAAAGCAAACGGCAGCTTATCTGGCCAATCCCAGTAGGTTTCCACCATTTTCTGCAGTATGTGTTTGATATTCTTGTTGGCGGCCTCAACCGCTCCATTGGTTTGCGGCCGGTATGTCGATGACTTATGAAAAGCCACGTTGTATTTTTCCAACAAGTCAATTACTTCCTTCTTGAAGTGGGAACCATTATCTGAAATGACCTCGTTTGGGACACCGTAGCGGCAGATGATGTGGTTCCTGATGAACTTTGCAATGTGCGACGCCTTCAACACCGCATAAGACCGGGCCTTAACCCATTTCGTGAAATAATCTATTGCGACCAGGATGAACTCATGCCCATTCCACCCTTTTGGAGTAACAGCCCCGATCACGTTGATTTCCCAAACTGAAAATGGCCATGGCGAAGTCATATTGTACAGCTTCGATGGCGGGATGTTCATACGATTTGCATGAATTTGACACTTGTGGCATCGCCGAACAAAAACGATACAATCCCCCTCCATGGTGGACCAGTAGTAACCCTGTCTAAGGATCTTCCGCGCTAGCATTACCCCGTTCATATGCGAACCGCATTCCCCTCCATGGATGGCCTCCATCAGGCGCCTCGATTCTTTGGCTTCAACGCACAGCTTGTGCATTCCCAGATGACCACTCTTATACAATTTACCTCCGCAGATGATGAACTGAACGACCATTCTTCTGATTGCCCTTTTATCCTTGGCATTTACCCTCGGTGGATATGCTTCCTTCTCCAAGAAATTCCAAATATCGTAATACCAGGGGTTTTTGTCCTGAACCTCATCTATAGCAGCAATCGACTCGTAGGCTGGCGCAAATTTCTGGTCAATAATGACTGGACGCATCCGGACTTCGAACGGGATGTCTATCATGGAAGATAGAGTTGCTAAAGAATCTGCGAACCTGTTGTTCTCTCTTAGTAGATGAGCAATGTTCAGCTTCTCAAACCGAGGAATCAACAAATCCAAGGTCTGGTGATACATCATCATCTTTTCTTTTTTAACTTTCCAGTCTCCTTTCGCTTGACTCACAACAAGGTTCGAGTCCCCGATGACGTCCAACCGTCTTGCCCCTAGTTCCAGGGCTGCTTCTAGACCGACAATGCATGCCTCATATTCTGCTTCGTCGTTCGAGACTTTGAATCGGAGTTTGAAGGCTAGAGGGATACGGGAATTGTCGGATGCTATTAGTAACACCCATATCCCATACCTGTACTGGTTTGATGCTCCGTCAAAATACATCGTCCAAAACTCGTCGTCGATATGCAAAATGGCCTCATCTAGGAATAAGTACTCAACTGCTTCACCTCCTTCCACTGGATGATCGGCTAAGAATTCTGCTACTGCTCTTCCCTTGACTGACTTGCGTGTCACATATTTCAGATCGAATTCGAAGAGCAACAACAACCAATGAGCTAGCCTACCCGTAAGTGCTGGTTTCTCGAAAAGATATTTGATAGGATCGAGTCGTGAAACCAACATTATGGAGTGAGCTAACAGGTAGTGCCGTAGCTTCCTGGTAGCCCATACCAAAGCTAAGCATGCCTTCTCCAACGGTGTGTGCGAGTCTCATACTCTAGCATCTTCTTGCTCAGATAGTAGATGGCTCTCTCTACCTTGTCCTCTGATTCTTGTGCTAGCATACAGCCCATTGTAGTCTTAGTCACTGAAAGGTACAATATCAACGGTCTCCCCAGCTCTGGCAGTGACAACACGGGTGGGTTTTGTAAGTATTCTTTGATATGTTCAAAAGCAGCTTGGCATCGGCCGTCCCACTGGAATTTCTTTCCTTTCTTCAAGAGACCAAAAAGTGGTTCACAAGTCAAGGTTAATTTTGAGAGAAACCGTCTTATGAATTGCACTTTACCCAGAAAGCCTCGCATTTTAGCCTACTTGTGAGTAGCAAATTCCAAAGTATTTTTCAAAAACAAACGGATATGCAATGCTTATTTCCAAATTAGGAAATCTAGTCTATACTTGTTTGCTGTGTGCATAATATAGTAATTCTAGGCTAATAATTGGTTTAAGAACACATAACGTTTTCAAAAATGGATATCACGGTTAGTAGAGGCCGATCTTCGGATCGGGCGAGAGGGGGTGCTCATAGCTGACCTTCCCCGATCGTACCCAAGTTCCCGAGCTGAGGCAACTTTGGTGATGACGGACACGTGGCCTTTTGGCACCGAGTCAGGGTTTCCTAAATTCCCCCATTTTAAAATATTTAGGTGGCGACTCTGTATCTGGCAAAGCAGTCCATGTTTGGCACTTCTTTTCAAAAATTTGTTTCTCAAAATGATTTGCCAGATTTGGACTCTTTGGTTCAGATTTAGAACCACAAACAAAATCGAGTCCGAACTGTAGCGAGGGCCCCACGCTGGCGCGTCTACAAAACCCACACACATACAGCCCTTGACTTACACATAGAGTCACAGCAAAATGAAAATCTCGTACTCTCAACACACGTTTCCTCGCCTTTAGTTAGGCAGCATCACCACATCTTTTCTTGCCCAAAAATCCCGTAGGGTGAGCATAAAGCCCAGTAGGAAATCCTTAACAAAGTATATACATTTTATACAGATCTCAAGAGATGAAATGCGCATGCCATGCTATGCCCTTTTGAAAGAAAATCACATATTCATCTTTGAAAACCATCATGCTCAATGATGTCATGCAATTTCAATTCTTCAAAACTTAACAATTTATTTCAAAAGCAGTAAATACGGCTTTGTTAATCCCTAGGTCGATGTTTGCAAGTAGATTATACAAGTACTGCCAACATGTCATTTTTGCCAGTATTAACCGGAAGGCTCGACACCTATCCACGCGGGTTTTCGGTCTTTCACCCCGGACTCTCAGGCCAACTTATTAAATATCATCTACATCACCTATCAAGACTTACCAATGTATTTACCCCAAAACCATTCCACGAAAACTTTTTTCACAACATTCTTTTTTTCAATGTAAGTTTTCAAATCAACTTTCAAAATGTAATGTAATCAAATGAATTGATATGTCAATAACACAAGATGAATATAAAATACTTTTATTCTAATTCATCATCCAAGGAATAACACAATTCCCTCTTCTCAAGTATCCTCTACAATTAGTCATTTCAAGACTATTTCAACGTTTTGAACAATAATTTTCAAAATGAATAACAATTCTCATATTCCCTGAAATTCATCATTTATATACATATAAATAAGAAATTTTCCGAACATCCATTTATTTTGACATACAAAATAAATATAACAATATCATTCATGGATTTTCAATCTCTTTAAAAAAAAATCCCCAAATTCTAGGTTTCCTCACCAAAACTATACAACTCAAATCTTTTAAAAGAAAACTTTTCAAAATCATCTTTTCTTCAATCAACGAAGATCAAAACCCATAAGATCATTTAAAAAAACAAGAGAGAAACCCACTTTCAAAGTCTTTCAACTTCTTGAATCAGCAATCAATTTTCAAAGCTATCGAAAGATGATATCGAAAATCATATAGATCTTGGAAAAATATATATATAACTCTAAGAAAATCCATACCTCAAGTTCTGAAGAAGAAAGGAGATGAAACCCCCAAAATCAACGGTATTGACACTCGTTCTTCACCACACACAACGAAACCCTCTTGAAGTTAACCAACTTTGATGAAGAACCTATGGCAGAACTCTAATGGATCTTGAGAAATCAAGGTTTCGATCCAATTTGGCGTATGAAAATGTAGAGAGAAGGGAGGGGAAATGTTTTTAGAGAGAGAGAGATATACAAAAGTGATCTGAAATATTAGATTCACGAACTGATATAGCATGGTCTGCTCGAGCGTGGAAAGCCCCGCTCGAGCGTCAAATACGACTTCCCAGTACTTCTGCAGATAGGTCAAACTTCTGGAACGAAACATTCTCCGCTCGAGCGCATAAATGGCCGCTTGAGTAGACAAGCAACTTTGAATGCATTTTGCATTTTTGCTTCGGAGGCGTTGCATAAAAGATACGCTACAACCCAATATAGTCAGCGAAGTGGCAAAACATGAAAGATACGCTACGACCCGATACGAACATGAGACATTACCTGTTCCAAACACACCGCTACAACTTGATAACCAAAATAAGGGGAATATAGGGAACTAAGATACGTAAAACCGTTCAAAACCATACCAACCGGAGCCTAGAACACCACAAAGAGACCGATCAAAACCAGGATCGCTACAACCTTCCCCCTTAAAGAATTTTGTCCCCAAAATTTCAAATCAAATTACCCAAACAAAGGGGTTTATAATGATCAAAACCACGCTATTTCATTTTCAAATCACAATACTAACTCTCAACCAAATTCCACAATTTCCACCATGGTTATCTCATTAACAACAACCTCCCAAATACGCACAAACATGAAATTTCCCAAAAAGTAATGGCAACTCTCAACAACCTTATGCTTAAAACAACAACGCACATATCAACATGTGGTTAACAACTTTAAATATGTTTCCCTCAACACTAGGGAATATTACAAAGAAAAGCAACTTAAGCATTTTCAAACAAATCCAGATATTTGAAGGGACTACCGCCTCCCTTCCCACGTCGCTTCTTCAACCCTATGGTGTCTCCACAACACCTTTACCAACGGTATAGTTTTGCCCCGTAGCACTTGCTCCTAGGTATCTAATATTTGAACTGGTTGTTCTTCGTAAGAGGCATCCTTATCTACCTCCAAGTTAACCCAATCAAGCAAATGAGAAGGGTCGGGTTCATACTTCCTAAGTATAGCTACATGAAATACGTTGTGAACTCCAGACAGTTGTGGTGGTAAAGCTAACTGGTATGCCACTTCCCCAATTCTCTCTAAGATCTCAAAAGGCCCAATGAACCTTGGAGATAATTTTCTACTCTTATCAAATCTCATCATACCCGGCCTTAGTGAGATTTTTAGAAACACATGGTCACCAACTTCAAAAGACAAAGGTCGTCTCCTCTTATCCGCATAACTCTTTTGTCAGCTTTGGGCCGTAGCTAACCTCTTCTGAATGAGAACAACTTTCTCGGTTGTCTCTCTAACAATTTCGGGACCCAGTAACGGTGCATCACCCACTTCGGTCCAACAAATCGGTGATCTACAAGGTCGGCCATACAAGGCCTCAAATGGTGCCATCCTAATACTAGCTTGGTAACTATTGTTGTAAGCAAACTCAATCAATGGTAAGTGCCTTTTTTAAGGCCCCTTAAAATCAAGGACACAAGCTCTAAGCATGTCCTCAAAAATCTGAATGGTACGTTCTGACTGTCCATCGGTTTGAGGATGACAAGCGGTGCTAAGAGCCAACTTAGTTCCCAACGCCTCTTGAAGGATTTGCCATAACTGGGCAGTAAAACGAGGATCCCTATCTGACACAATAGTCACAGGGACTCCATGAAGTCGAACTATCTCTCTAATGTACAACTCTGCCAAGCGTTCAACTGAGTCGTTGGTGCACATCGAAATGAAATGGGTAGACTTAGTCAACTTATAAACAATCACCCAAATGGCGTCATTGCGTCGTTGTGTTCTAGGAAGCCCAACTACAAAATCCATGGTAACACGCTCATATTTCCACTCGGCTATCGGTAAGGGTTGTAACAAACCTGTTAGTCTTTGGTGTTCGGCCTTTACTTGTTAACAAGGCACTTCGATAAAAATAAAGCGACATCTCGTTTAATACTCCTTCACCAAAACTGGTAACTAAGATCACGATACATTTTAGTGCCTCCCGGGTGTACCTCAAGGCGTGAGTGATGAAACTCCCGAAGTACTTCCTCTGTACAAGATTCTGGTACAAACAAACCGTCTAGGTAACGTACACTCAGATCCGAGTGAACGTTCAAACCTTTCTCTTCCTTCCCATTGGAAATCTTAGCATGGATTGATTCCACATCACGGTCTCTTCGCTGTGCCTCTATGACCTTACTATCCAAGGTAGGTTAAGCATTCAAAGTAAATAAGGTAGCACTCTCTCCGGACTCACCCAAGTGCAAATTAAACTTGCCAATAACATCTAGCATATCCCATTCCCGAATGGCCACACATGCCAAACTACTCACAGATTTTAGACTCAAAGCATCGGCGACCACAATGGCCTTCCCTGGATGATAGTGTAACTCAAAGTCATAATCCTCCATAAATTCTATCCACCTCCATTGTCGTACATTCAAGTCTTTTTGAGAAAACAAATACTTTAAACTCTTATGATCGGAGAAGACTTCAAACTTCTCACCGTATAAGTAATGCCTCCAAATTTTCAAAGCAAAAATCACCGTTGCTAATTCAAGATCATGGGTGGGGTAATTTTTCTCATGAGTTTTCAATTGTCGTGAACCGTAGTCCACAACTTTTCCCTCTTGCATCAAGACACAACCAAGTCCATCCCCGGACGCATCACAATAGACAGTGTAATTCAAACCCCTTTCCAGAATTATCAAAACCGATGCGGTAGTCAATCTAGTCTTAAGCTCTTGGAATGACTTTTCACAAGCCTCACTCCACACAAATTTGATACCCTTTCTAGCCAACCTAGCCAAAGGTGCAGCTAGTCTAGAGAAGTCCCTCACAAAACGTCAATAATAGCCTGCTAATCCCAAGAAACTCCAGATTTCAAAAATATTCTTGGGTTGTTCCCAATCCTGTACGGCATCTATCTTTGAGGAGTCCACTGTCACTCCCTCTCTAGACATTACATGCCCCAAAAAATTCACCTCTGTTAACCAAAACCCACATGTTTCAAATTTGGCATACAATTGGTGCTCACTAAGTAAACCCAGCACTACCCGCAAATGAGTCTCATATTCCTCTTCAGAGGTTGAATGAATCAAGATGTCGTCCACAAAGACGACCACAAAAAGGTCTAAGTATTCCCAAAAAATTCTGTTAATCAAATCCATAAAAGAAGCCGGTGCAATGGTCAATCCAAAAGGCATTACAAGGAATTCATAGTGGCCATAACAAGTACAAAAGGCCGTCTTCTGAATGTCTTCCTCTCGGACTCTCAACTGATGGTACCCTGACCTTAAATCTATTTTTGAGAAGCAACGAGACCCTCTAAGTTGGTCAAACAAATCATCTATTCTGGGTAGAGGATACTTGTTCTTAACTGCAACTCTATTCAACTTGCGGTAATCAATACACAACCGCAATGACCCATCATTCTTCTTCACAAAGAGAGTCGGCACTCCCAAGGCGATGTACTATGCCGAATGAAGCCCTTGTCTAAAAGTTCTTGGAGTTGAATCTTCAACTCTTGCAATTCGACGAGTGCAAATCTATACGGTGACATGGAAATCGGTGCCATGCCAAGCACTAATTCAATGGAGAACTTGATCTCCCGGTAAGGTGGTAAACTAGTAAGATCTTCTGGAAAGACATCCGAGTATTCACAAACTACCCTTGGCAACTCAACACGAGCCCCGTCACTCTTATTATCCAAGAGAGTTGCAAGAAGGCCACTAAGCTTGCTCCTACTACGAGGGTCAACAACTGGCGACAAGGCTCTATAAACTTGGTTCCCCAGAAAATAGAAACGATCACCACCCGAAGTGCACACTGTAACTCTCTAACAGTAACAATCAATCACATCTTGATAAGAACACAACCAGTCCATGCCTAAAATGACATCAAAACTCGACATATCTAGTAACACAAAAGCAAACGGAAGTCAATGCCCGGCAACTTCTATTTCACAATCACGACAACCCCGGTCTAAATCAACTGTACCCCCAACAGGTGACTCTACTTTGAGTGGAGGCACTAACCGTGCTACCTCTAACCCCAATGCAGAAGAAAATGTAGTATATATAAATGAATTAGATGCACCCGTGTCTATCAATACATTAGCCAATGAATTACACAAAACAAAAATACCTCTCACAACTAAAGATTCTGGCAACTGCTCTAGCACAGTAACAACATACACGCGCCCCTGTGGCCTTTGATTAACTTGCTCCCCTCTCGGAGCATAGGCCTGTGTACTGACTGAGCTGAAGTGGCTCTCTGATTAACTCGCGAAGCTTGGACTGATTGAGCCTATTGGTGGCTCTGAGTCTGCCTCGACCTTGATGCACTAGATGCGCCTCCCAACTGTGGGCAAGTTCTCTTCATATGCCCTGGTTGACCACACTGATAACAATTAAACCCTTGATCTTTATTCTGAGACTGAGACTAACTTTGAGATCGGTTAGGTTGTGGTAATATTAACTGCCCTCCTCCCTTCTGTGGACATGAGAAGGCTCTGTGACCTGGTTGGCCACACTTGAAACACAAGAAGCTACTCGATACACTTTTTCCCGCACCCGCACTAGGCAAAAGAAAAGTGGATCTAGACTGCTGTGGTTGGGGCTGGGATGGATAGTTGTTCCTGCTCTTCTTGTTCTGCCTATAGTCTCATTGAGACTCTTGGTCCGTAGACCTCGAACTTCGAAGCCTCTCGTCCTCGGCTTGTATGGAAATTTCTATGTGTGTCGACGTCTCCACAAGAAGGTCATATTCCCGAATCATATTTCAAATTCAATGCAACGGCGCTCTTCCGTTGCCACCAACTTTGGTACAAATCTGGACAAACTAGAGAAGACCGCCTCAAACTTGGCCACGGGCATGTCGAGTTGTTTGAGGTCTTTAAACTTTTGGCTCAATCTCTCCCTAGCAGTGGAAGGTATGTACTTATCTTGGAAAGCAACCGCAAAGGCTTCCCATGTCAGCTCCACTCTACTCTTGGCATATTTCCGCCATTGACTCGCATCTCCCTTAAGGTAGTAACTCGCTAGAGTCACTCTTAGTTCACTATCTTCGATGTGAAGCATCTCAAATGTCTTCACAGTTTGTTCAAGCCACTCATCCACTTTCTTGGGCTCAGGACCACCATGAAACTCATCCGGTTTGGCCCGCAAGAACTCTCTAGTAAGGAAACTCGCCCTTGACTCCGCGGTGTTCTCTCGGGCTTGATTCTCTACCCTCAACAAGTTCATAGACTTTCTTAAAGCCCCTTCCATTTCTCGAGCTAGGACCCCCACTGCGGTTTGACCCACTTGTCCCACCTGCTCAGCCACATTAGCTTGGCTTGCTTGCTCGGCTATATTAGCTTGGCCGAACCCTTCTTCTTGCACCGGAACTCTATGGACCGGTACCTCATGCACACCTTGGCAAGCCCTACCACGCCTCCCGCCTCTACCACCACGACTTGACCCCTTCCTGGCATCCTAATAAAGAACACAAGAGAAATAATTTAGCACATTAACTCATATGTGCTCGTAACTTGACTCACACATTCGACTACAACAATTCCATATATTTCTCTACCATATACACAATTCAATTTCAGTCTGCATAAGCACTTAGTCATGTAAACAGATACAGATTATACTCTTATGATGAGTTTCGTCCCACGAAAAACCAAGAATTCTTAGTAGAATGAGTATTGATCAAGTTCCCTTCTAATAAGACCTCAAGGAATTTAACAGGCGCAAACAACATCCCAAAAGTCCAATGCCATACCCATTTAGTCACATAAGCATGTTATCACATAGTCACAAAATGCATAACACTTCCTAAGCATGCTAAATAAACCCATTGTGGATAAACAACCACTTCCCACGAGCTCCAAGTATTCAAACCCAGTAGCTCTAATACGAAGTTGTAATGCCCCAAATGATAATACAACAATCATGGCTCTTTCAAGGAAAACCGAACATGAATCTCCAAACTTACATTACACGATACATTAGTTCTTCATGCAACAATACATTAATCCATCAACAAATAAATACCCCCAAGGGTTTACAAGTTTCCAAGACTTGAGCTTGGTTACAAAAAAATGGTTATTCAAACCCACACACATATAGCCCTTGGCTTACACACAGAGTCACAACAAAATGAGAATCTCGTACTCTCAACACACGTTTCCTCGCCTTTAGTTAGACAGCTTCACCACATCTTTTCCTGTACAAAAATCCCGTAGGGTGAGCTTAAAGTCCAGTAGGAAATCCTTAACAAAGTATATACATTTTATACAGATCTCAAGAGATGAAATGCACATGCCATGCTATGCCCTTTTGAAAGAAAATCGCATCTTCATCTCTGAAAACCATCGTGCTCAATGATGTCATGCAATTTCAATTCTTCAAAACATAACAATTCATTTCAGGAGCGGTAAATACGACTTTGGTAATCCCTACGTCGGTGTCTGCAAGTAGATTATACAAGTACTACCAACATGTCATTTTTACCGGTATTAACCGGAAGGCTCGACATCTATCCGCGCGGGTTTTCAGTCTTTCACCCCGGACTCTTAGGCCAACTTATTCAATATCATCTACACCACCTATCAAGACTTACCAACGTATTTACCCCAAAACCATTCCATGAAAACTTGTTTCTCAACATTCTTTTTTTCAATGTAAGTTTTCAAATCAACTTTCAAAATTTAATGTAATCAAAAGAATTGATATGCCAATAACACAAGATGAATATAAATACTTTTATTTCAATTCATCATCCAAGGAATAACACAATTCACTCTTCTCAAGTATCCTCAACAATTAGTCATTTCAAGACTATTTTAATGTTTTGAACAATAATTTTCAAAATGAATAACAATTCTCATATTCCCTGAAATTCATCATTTATATAAATATAAATAAGAAATTTTCCAAACATCCATTTATTTTGACACACAAAATAAATATAACAATATCATTCATGAATTTTCAATCTCTTTAAAAAAAATCCCCAAATTCTAGGTTTTTTCACCAAAACTATATAACTCAAATCTTTTGAAAGCAAACTTTCCAAAATCATCTTTTCTTCAATCAACGAAGATCAAAACCCATAAGATCATTTTAAAAGAACAAGAGACAAACCCACTTTCAAAATCGCTCAACTTCTTGAATCATCAATCAATTTTCAAAGCTATCGAAAGATGATTTTGAAAATCATATAAATCTTGCAAAAATATATATATAACTCTAAGAAAATCCATACCACAAGTTCTGAAGAAGAAAGGAGATGAAACCCCCAAAATCAACGGTATTAAAACTCGATCTTCACCGCACACAACGAAGCCCTCGAGAAGCTAACCAACTTTGATGAAGAACCTATGGCAGAACTCTAATGGATCTTGAGAAATCAAGGTTTTGATCCAATTTGGCGTATGGAAATGTAGAGAGAATGGAGGGGAAATGTTTTTAGAGAGAGAGAGATTTACAAAAGTGATCTGAAATATTAGATTCACGAACTGATATAACATGGTTTGCTCGAGCGTGGAAAGCCCCTTCGTGCGTCAAATACAACTTCCCAGTACTTTTGCAGACAGGTTAAACTTCTGGAACGAAACATTCTCCGCTCGAGCGCATAAACGGCTGCTTGAGTAGACAAGCAACTTCGAATGCATTTTGCATTTTTGCTTCAGGGGCGCTGCATGAAAGATACACTACAACCCGATATAGTCAATGAAGTGGCAAAACATGAAAGATACGCTATAAGCCGATGCAAACATGAGACATTACCTGTTCCAAACACACCACTACAACCCGATAACCAAAATAAGGGGAATGTAGGGAACTAAGATACGTAACACCGTTCAAAACCATACCAATCCGAGCCCGAAACACCACAAAGAGACGGGTCAAAACCCGGATCGCTACACCCCCACTCCTCTCCCCTTTTTCCTTATTTCTATTAGACTTCTTCCTCTCTCCTTCATTTTTTTCTGTTTATTTTTTTCTCTTTCATTTGTTGAACAGAGGGTCTTCCCTCCCCTACCTCAGTGCTTCATCTCTTTCCCCCATGAATGCTCAATCTTTGAGCTTAGAGTGGGAGTCTTTATAGTGAGATTTTGCAAAAGTATTGTAAATGAAAGTTGGAGAGCCCGTCGTACTCTTCACGATGGTAGTCTCAGATTCATGGTCGGGCGATGTTTGCCTTCTAGATTTGCTCTTATTTATTATTTGGGATAGGGACTTTCTTCATATTTTTACATTAAAGCTATGTTAGGGTTATTTTGAGAAAATATATCATTATAAGAGGTATTGCATATATATATATATATATATTTTCAAATTTTTGTTTGATAATTTTTGAAAGAAAAATTATGTTGAAACATTAAGAATGTTGGCATTTTGAGATTGATTTGGGAAAATCATTTTGTGTATATAATTTTGCAAAGAAATTCGAAAATAAAATTTAATAGTTGCATGGATTGTCTCTACATCATATTATGATTAGATGATTAATTTTGAGGAATATAAAGTTGAATTTTTTTTTATCATTGATTTGGAATTTACTTTTGAGAAAAATAAATTATGTTGAGGAATATGGAGTAAATACTTAAGTAGGAATTATAGAGTTGGTTTGGAATTAAAAACTCTAAAAGTGTTATATTCATGATATTTTATAAAAGATGATATGTTGATGATTAAGTTGTGTTCATTTTTATGAAAATAAAAATGTGAAATGTGAACTTTCAAACTCATAACCTTGAAAATGTTACTATTGGGCTTATTTCATAATTTTGGATGTAAATATCATGTTGGTTAAGCAATTTTAGAAAAAGTTGTGAAATTGTTATTGGTAGAGAATTTGGTAAAAATATAACCTCTTTAAATAGTTTGTCTTGAAAAATGATTATGTTGCAATATAGTTATGTTTGAGGGACGAGGCCTGTGAAGTTAGGTTTGGTATTATTAAACTTACTAATTTAGTGAATTAAATTAGTTTTGGTTAAAATGTTATATCTGTTATGGTTAAAAAGTGTGTTACTAAGATTATACCGTAACTTTTGACATAGTAGGATGAAAATGGTAATATTTAATAAGTAAGGATTTCCTTTGAGTTATATATATGTTTTTGCAAGATCTAGATGATTTTCGAAATCATTCTTTGATTTGTTTTGAAAATTGATTGTTGATTCAAGAAGATGAGAGATTTTTTTTAAGTGGATTTACTTTCTTGTTCCTTTTAAAATAGAAATTGAGGGTTTTGAACTATGAAGATTGAAGAGAGATGTTTTTGGTGACTTTCTTTCAATAAATGAAGATGAGTGGTTTTTGTGAGAAAATCTAGAAATTGGAGATTTTTAAGAAAGATGTTGACAATCTTTGAAGATGTTATATTTATTTTGTGTGCCAAAATAAATGATGTTTGAAAAATTATTTATTTGTTTACATATAAATGATGGTTTTCATGGAATATGAGAATTGTTGAAGTTTTTGAAATTATTATTCAAAATGTTGATATAGTCTTGAAGTGACTAAATAGTTGAGATTACTCTAAGTGTGGGAATTTTGTTGTCCCATGGGTGAATTGGAATAAAAGTATTTATATTCATTTTGAGAAATTATATTGAAATGAAAAATGTGAATTTTGATCACAATAGGAATATTGTCTAGAAGTATTGAAAGTGGAAGAAATATTGCATTATATTATTAATCATTGCATTGACATATCAATTCATTTGATAATGATGAGTTTTGAAATTTGATTTGAAAACTTTGCATTGAGAAAGGAATGTTGGGAAATAAGTTTTCATGAAATGATTTTTGCGTAAATACGGTGGTAAGTCTTGAAAGGTGGTGTAGATGATAGGTGTCAAGCCTTCCAGTTAATACTGGTAAAAATGACAGATTATAGGTATTGAGCCTTCCAGTTAATACTGGTAAAAATGACATTTTACAGGTGTCGAGCCTTCTAGTTAATACTGGTAAAAATGACAAATTTGTAGTACTTGTATAGTCTACTTGCAGACACTAGCCTAGGGATTACATGAGTCGTATTTACCATCTTGGAATTTTATTGAAATTGTTGGATTAATGTGTTTTCAAAATAACATTGTGCGTAAGATTTTCAAAAGATGAGAAAAATATTTTGAGCACGACATGACATATGCATTCATCTCATAAGACTGTATAAAATGGATTTGATGAATTGTTTAATTATTTTATTCAATTGATAATGAGATAATTGAATGAATTGAAAATGATGTCATGTTGCAATTAAAACATGTTTATTTATTTAAGTTAACTTGTTGTGGTTAATCAAATAAATTGGATTTAAGAGATTATGTAATAAAATCATATGATTTTGACATGATATGATCTCACATATATGTATGAGTATTTTGATACCCTCGTATCTTCTAATGTTTTAATATGAGATTGCTTGATGAGTTAGTGGTTGCTCACCTCTTGCCTGTACATGTGTATACGGAATGCTTTTCGGATTTGAAGATCAAACAATGGGTTTTACCATTTCATAAGTGTAATGTAGTGATGGATTATACTACTTCATTTGTTGTTTGACTACATGCTATTTTTTTGTAAAGAGTAGCGTCCTCTCTTTTATTGTAAGCCTCAGGGCATTTCTTTTATTTGTATATAAATGTCATTGTTGTATAACGAGAGAGAATATGTATATTTAATTATTCATCATTTCATCCAAGGATGAAATGTTATTTGTAAATGGACTTAATTAATGAATATTGGTAATGTTATCCGAGTAATAAAATACGAGGCGTTACAGGTTTGTAGGTTTTGTAATTTTTGTTGATAGTTATTTATCCAAAATCCTACGAGATTTACAGTGATTGCTTATGAATAGTAAATTCCATGTTTTAAAAAATTAAGGAAGTTGATTGTAACATTCCTTTTGTCAAAAAGTTTTGCTTAGATTTATTTCTTTAGCTTTTTTTATTCATTTGTGTAAATCAAAGGTAAACTCAGCGGATGAAAAACTATGGTCATACTTTTTTCTGCAGAGTCTGAATTGAAGGATCTCGTGGGTAAATCACATGCTTCCTGAATCTAATCAATCAACCCAGCAATGGAGTGATATTACAGAATAAATATCACCCACACAAGTCTCAGTGCAAAATGGCTCTTGATCGTTGTATTTTGGGAGAGAGTCAGTATATTAGAAAAATATACGACATACGTTGTTTTTCTCTTAATCACCCATATCCCATATCATATTAGATATATAGGATAATATCTCATCTATCCATATCATTTGATATGATAGATATGGATATCCTGAGTGGTTATCCAAGTAAGTTTTGAATTCAAATTCAAACTTACATGGATAAGGTTCAAAAGGATCAAAGGGTCATGCTACATGGGCGCCCAATTTCTAACATCTCCCACTCAGACATGAGTTGGCATGACACTGCCACATCTCTATCTCAATCTCTCCAAAAAATGAACAATCTCATACTAGCCACTACACCGTGCGAGTGCTGAGAACATCGGCTTGTGGGAACTCTATACTAGAAACTCAAAATGAGCCAGCATAGAGACATCAACCCAAAAAGAATAGAAATAGTGTCTCATATACCCCAGACCCATCTAATTACACCGGTCCAAAAAACATCTCTAATCCCTAAAAAAAAAGAGCATGTTTGACCCTCTCAATTCTTGCAATATATTCACACTCAATCCGACTCTCATACAGAGCGATGTGTGTTGCCGACAGTGAATATACAACAGTGGTGTAATACTAGATGATCTTTCGTTTGCCCTCATGCCATTTAGTTTAGGATTGACCGCTTTCCCAGTGATGTCCCTTATGGCCGAATCATACATGACCGTAGGCAACATACCAAAGTAGCAGAACATCAATCCCTTACCTTATGACATAGTCAAAAGTCACAAAAAGGTACATAAATGAAAGTCATATCAATAATGACACGTAAGACTCACACGGTGAGGAAACAGGGATCCATTCTCTCACCTCATTACTCGGTCGCCAAGCACATATAGTATGAATACATGCTACGATGGAGTAACTCTTCCATAAAGAGTGACGTCATACTCGATACACCGTACAGATATTAGTCTAGTCGCTTTCGAGCGCCTAACCCGAATTCTCTATTTGCTCGCCTTCTAGGCGCCAAATGAGATCTCACATCTGGCTAATCATAACAGGCACAACATGGAAAGTGGGTACTAACATCCATGTTTGGTCCTTAACACGACCTCATCTTGGTTGTAACCATGGCGACATGCATAGTGGATTATTTAACCATCTCTTGGCTCCAAATAAAAATAAACCACTAGTCTCATCCATGATCGCTCCCAAGCGCCAAGGGCGATTGCTCGTGTGAGTGAGCCAATCTTGCCTGCTGACATCATCATCTGCTAATCATTATGACACAAACCATAATAGGGTCAATATCCCATCATCTCAAAATAAGTGATCAATTTTTTAAAAAAATTGACCACAGCTTACGCAATTCTAGATTCCAAACATAAGCCTTATCAGCACCTCTTGCGATAAGTATATACAATGGAATCCACCATGTGCGCCTCACATGAAGTGATTCAAGATCACAATTCTAGATTCCAAGCATAAGCCTTATCAGCACCTCTTGCGATAAGTATATACAACAGAATCCACCATGTGCACCTCACATGAAGTGATTTAAGATCACTACCTCTTGCGCAATAACTTCTCTAAAGATATTTTGGTGACCAATTTGCGTTCATTCTTAATGCGCCCAACTAGCGCAGATGCACCCAACTAGCGCATTGAATCTTACAAGGAGCAAATTAATATACTACTAGTAAAGCATTTTATCCACAGTCTAATGAGCAAGGTCAATGTCTAAGCAACTCAGTTGACCATTTACTAAAGATAACACTTATCATGCTGAATACGCCCACATAGCGTACTTTAGGCTCCCATAACAAAGAAAAGATCAAGGAATATAGGTCATCTGTTTCTCCCAAAGACAATCCGAGGATTCACTCAATAGCTAAGGCTCTGGCTTTTAACGATATGTAAGTCAATGGGTTTTCAATTTTGCATCTAGAATCGTTCTAGGATATTCCTTATGTAAGTCATCGAAGACAAAACATGAATTCTCCCAAAATAATCCATGAGGATCGTACATCCGAGCATATAAATTACATCACCCATGTCCATCATATCTAAAACAGAGGACTGCACACCCTAGGTGGCGACAACCTTATAAATTCTTGGCTCATAATGACTAAGTAAGGAAAAACTTCTTTTGGACCATTGATCATGCCTCAGTGGTCTTCATCGATCATCGTTGGCCTATCATGGCTTGACGAAATCTAAGAACCACTATTTGGATAACTGTTTTAGGCTGTAAAAGATTTATTGGAACTAGCAACCTTTTTTTTTTTTTTGCGCTCCTAACTTTTTACCATAAAAGTAGAAGGTAAATCCCTATGGATCTACTTATCCAATTCTCTAACGAGAAAGTTGGGTCACAATGTCCACAAATCAATGTTCCGAACTTATGTCAATCATAGCCCAAGTCAAAATAACCTCACTCTCAAGGAGGAAGTCTTCTCATGGTCTACACTTTCCTCAATGGTGTGACTTTTCGATATCTAGCGAGCCTTATGCCTCAACAATGACTATCCAAATTATGCATAACTTTAGAATAGTTTCGCGTCATAATAGAAAGTCAACCAAATTATAGAAATGGTTAATCCTCAAAGACTTTGTCTTAAACTGCGCAACATTAATCCACTTTCTAAAAATAGGGGACTAGAGACTTTGGCATTATCCTAGGCTTTTTATCATCTTGTGGAGCAATCATGAACGTTTCCCTCTCAATCACCCAGTGATGACGTGAAAAATTTTCACATTCGCTACCACGCAACTAAGAATGTAGAGTATTCTTCTCTAATGGAATAATCAATTAGTAGGCACATCGCTCCCACTGTCCCTAGGATATTGGAAATTTCTTTCCATTCTCAATTAGGCTACATAGAGAGCTATGCTTAGAATTCTCTATCTTATAGAGTTTCAAAAACTCTATTCATGTCACCTTTACTAAGAAAACTTTATGTGACTTAGTTACACTCCCACAAAGCTACTTACTTATATGCACATGACCCGGAGGGTTTACATTACAGCATACAATAATGCCCCTCGTGACCCTATGTGTTTACAAGACAGCATACAATAATGCGCCATAGAACTCTAGGTCTTAACTTCGCAACCTTATGAGAAGTAAAAATAAAGATAAGCTGCTTAATGGTTACAAATCGTCCATAGATGGCTCTCCACTAACCCATTACATAAATGAAGTGTAAAAATTTGATATGGAGGGCATTTAGTTAGGGATATAGGCAACAAACTAAAGTGCAATTCCAAATTGGGAAACATTTTGCGCCATTATCCACCTAACATTAACAATACTTAATTCCTTATCTCTACTACACCATTGTGTTATTGACTATTAGGAATAATCAATTTTCTAAGCATCCATTTCTCTTCACAAAGTTTTGTCTAAAATAACTCAAATAGATACTCGCCACCTTGGTCAAAACTAAAAGCACGAAAGCTGTTATCTAATTGATCTGAACCTCATATGTGCAATGTCAAAAATCATCTCAAAACTTTTGACTTATGGGAGATCAAATAGTCTTGACTCAGATGCGTATCGTAATCTATAAATGTGTCGAGATTGAGGCTTAGCTATCATACCCTTATCCTTACACATATCTAGTCACAAATATCATAGTGGACTAAATGCGCCAAAACAAATGACCTTCTATGGCTTTCCTACTTACTTGTGCGCACCCATTGCCAACAAAGTTACACATTCACATGAGAGCAGGATGTCATAAGCGAGTGGGCCCGAGAAGGCCTACTCAAACCATCGTGTCATCATCTCATTAATGTGATTAAGTATAATAAGCCACTGGTTCATGACCAATGTCATAAACTAATTCCAATCATCTTAATGTGTGAGTTCTTGAAGACAAGTTTTAAAGGTTTAGGCCCAACTAGGTAATGACTCACGACTAATTCATATTCACTAGATCATAAAAGGATGTCAAGGAGATATCAAGTGCGCCTAAGTCGTAAATTTGACTAGTAAGTGCTAATCCCCTACACTTTCAAGTCAATTTTATTCTCCATACACTTTATTGCATCTAGTTGAAAGATGACAATACTCCTTTTGCCATATCTATTTCTCGATTCATAGTTACTTGCAATTAATTCTACTATCCACAAGAAGGAGAGAATAAGCTATCAACTATGAGAGCTCCTGAAGTAACTTAAGCGCGAATCAGGCTAAAGAGTCTAATTCAACACAATGCTCTCACGAGCCATACGTCAAATTCTTAGAGTCATAACAACCCTGTCGGCCTTGACCTTTTCATTATTATGCTGCAACGTTTGCGCTTAGTGGTAAACATTATTCAAAAACGTTAGCCTAGCTAAGGAATCATACAAAGAAGTTACTCCTCATGTCTCACACTCAAGTATGGAAACAGTAAGTGTCCAGACTTAGACAAGTTGGCAATGCTAATAGATTTTGCAGCCTGTAGACGCGCCCGAACATCCCGGGAAAATCTCGTTTTGTTCATTAGGCTCACTACAGTTCGGACTCAATGTCACGGTCCTGTATCTAATCTCGCAGAGTGCAATGCAAGACTGATGAATCATCAAAGAGTCCAAATTCAGCAAATTGTTTTGGAAAACTGATTTTTAGAAAGATATGCCAAACATGGACTGTTTTGCCAGATACAGAGTCGCTACCTAAATATTTTATTTTGGGGGAATTTAGGAAACCCTGATTCGTGCCTAAGGCCACGTGTCCATCATCATCAAAGTTGTCTCGGCTCGGGAACTTGGGTACAATTGGGGAAGGTCACTTCGTGAACACCCCTGCTCGCCCGATCAAAGATCGGCCTCTACTAACCATGATATCGTGTTTTGAAAACATTATGTGCTCTTATTCCGGTTATTAGCCTAGAATTACTATGTGATGCACACAGCATACAAGTATAGACTAGATTGCCTAAGTTGGATTGTTTTGAAAATGGATTGAAGTTTGCTACTCGCAAGTAGGCTAAAACACGGGTTTCGACGAATTATTCCAATTCAAGCAACCCAACCTTCACCCACAAGCATTCAGGCAGTTATATCACATAAGCACATAGTCTCATTGCAAGCATGCTATCATGGCAGTCACTCACACGCATGCAAGGATGCTAAAGCATAAACACTTACCGAGTACTCCGAGCCAAAGAAAGAAGCGAATTAGAATCATGCATGAATCCTAACTATACTAAGAATGCCTAATGCAAACACATGCAAAAATGCAACTACGATAGGCTCGGCTATTCTAAGATGGCATATGAGATGAAACAATCGATACATGCATTCAACTTGGAATTGAAATACAATGTAGTTGGCATGATGCGCCAAGCCCGGTACATGCAAAATAGATGAATGGATGCAAACATACGGGCATAAGGATGCTAATTTAAACGTGCCCTAAAACTAACCATCATAAGCTGGTGAATAAAAGGGAGAAAGACATGGGGTTGGAAGACATACATCACACACACGCACACTTATTACAATATTGCCCTCCTCGGAGGGTCTGAATAAATAATACACAATCGAATGAATAACGAATTATAGTTAATTATTACACAACCCCAATTAATTAACAAATTAACTAAAATAAATAAGCTAGCATGCAAAACATATGAAATAGACTGCCTCAGCTCGGTCTTGAATGACAAGGAATGTATGCTGCTCGAGTCGCCTTGCCGAAAAATCCATCGCGATGCCCCAATTTGCCTCTGTTTCCAACTGGTCCCAGAACACTGAACAAAACTCCAGAAGGCTGAAACTCCACCATGCTGTAGGGATACTACCGACCAGTTTTTGCTGTTGGCTTTCGGTTTGCTACAATAGAGAGCAAGGAAGGGGCATGGCAAAGTATTTTCAACATATGTGTGCACGACCACTCTCCCCATCATTGCATAAGCTCTAGGGAGTGTAGTCCTCGATCCCCATGCCACCAATCACGCATCTCGATGCATGATGGCAGAGAGTCGGATTGCACGACTCGATGTAAAATGAATGCACATATAAACACAACAAGGCCTAAACTCCATCATGGGTAATCCGGAGTGTCGGCAACCGAGAATCGAGGCACGTTTCGTCACTTGGAGTACGAAACGTCCCTCGTTTCCCGTGTCTGGACTAAACCCTACTCCAAACACAATGCAATACACATGGCATGCATGAATGCAACTCTAACATGCAACCTAAACATAATGCCACTAAATGATGCAAACATGCAAATGATGATATGCAAACATGCTACTAGCATACACAATGCTATGAAATAATCTATGGCATACTCAATGCATATGAAAACTATATGGCATATGCAATGCACACATTGAGACTAATAATGAAATGATCAAGGCATACATAATGCAATGGTCAATCATGCAACAACATGGACTAAATGGCATATACAATGCAAGATGGACTTAAACCAAGATAGGTGAGCCTTAGCCACACCTAAATCAGTGGCCAAACATGATGAAATTGGGCAACGAAAACACATGCATATATGAACGAATGCAAGGGACCAAACCTAAGGCACCAAATGCAACTCTACCAAAGCATGGCAATGGATGAAATATGGCATACAATCACACATTTTCCAGCTCTGAAATGACATGCAAGATGGTCCCGACTCATGTAAACACCTCACACAATGCATGCTAGATGGCCCGGATACCGAAACTAGTGAAGTGCATTACACTAGAGGTGCACAAAGCAATGCTCAAGTGACCCAACCAGCCCCAAAAAGTCCTTATGCAGGTTCAAGATAGTCGGAAAATGGTCTAAAATGATAGCTCAAAATGCATAGAAATGAAGCTCATGCAATGGTCCATAAATGAGGTATTTAAGCACGACTCTCAAACACATTTAAAGAGTGGAAAACATGGGAATATGGAACAAGTATAGGCTCTGAAATGACATGCTCAATGGCCCCAAAACATGAAAACACCTCAGTATAAGCATGCAATAGGCTTCAAAACTCAAGGCTAGGCAAGGGTATTACACTACAACCATGCATAGCAAGCATCATTCGACCATGAGGCATAAAAACAGAGCTAAGGCAGTCCAAAAAATGCACAAAATCAGTTTAAGGCATGGCCAAAAAGTGCTAGAATCAAAGACCAAAATAGCATGCAATACAAGCTAGTGAATAGGGTTTACACTACAAGTATATGAAGCATTCAAGAGGTCACCAAACCAGCAAAATTTAGAGGTATGAAATGCCAACTAAAGCCCAAAAACTCATTGAAACATGTTCAATGCATGCAAGAATGACATGCTCCTTTGATAGGCTATGAAGAGGGTTATTCTACACATATAAGATGGACACCCAATATGGCAAAACAAGCTCTGGACAGAGCCTATGCAGGTCCTAAAACTCACCAAAAATGGCCTAAAACATGGCTTGGAAGAATGCAAATAAGGGTTCCTTTGTTAGGCCAAATATGCTAGAAATCAAAACAAGGAGAGAGAGGGTCACCCCTCTCTGATTTTGACTCTCAAAAACACATAATAACCACTGAAAATCAGCTGGATTTCAGTGGTCAAAAGGGCAAACAAAGCTCAAAACAAAGGCCTTAATGCATGGCTCAAAACAAGGTGAAATGAAGCATGCAACGGGGTAGATGACCCCCAACAGGAAAATGATCTTAAACAAACATGTTAAGGACCTAAAAATAAGACTTTTTTTCAGTTTACACCAAAGCTCAAAAATGCTTGCAAGTATGGCTAAAAGATGGAGCAAAATAAAGTTCAAAAGAGGGAATAGGGTGTTACCCTTGTAGCTCAGCAACTCCAGCAACTTATGGACCAAAAATGCAGCTCCTTAGGACCTCTCAAGACCCTCCAAGAAGCTTAGGTTGGTTTTGGAGGTGTTAGGCTAAAAGGTAGTGTGCAAAGGGGCAAGAACTTAGCACTTTTGGAGCCAAAATAGAGATATAGAGAGGGAGGTATATGTGTATGCCTTAGGAAAATTCTGAACCTTCTACAAGGAAAGGAAGGCCTTCCTTTATAGACAAGGGAGGCTAAAGCTTCTCCAAGAAGCTTAAAACCTAGGGCCAATATCCTTCATATGTATGGAGGATGCAGTTTGTGCCTCCCAACTGGCACAGCTAGAACCAACTTATTGAGACAGAAAAGGTGGGACCACCTGAACTGGTCGGCCGACCAGGTTCAAAAGGTTCAGGTCTCAAAAGCTAGTTGGTAGCCTCCCAGGGTGGTCTCCTCACTCAATGCAAGCTAGTGGTATGGTGGGAGACGAGTAAATGTGGCTCAAAAGTCAGGGAGACTAGCTACCTGACAAGAAAAACCGGCCGGCGGGGAAAAGTGGTCTCCAAGAAGAAAAGGTGATCTCCCACCCTTGTACCACCTTCCAAACAATGAAAATAGGGACCATGCCAAAAATGAACCAAGACGGATGCAAAACGCGGGTTCGGGGGTTAAAACGAGCCGCCGGGTGCCCCAAAAACTGACTGTTAAGCATTGAAAGTGGCGTACGACCACGAAGGTGGTCTCCCAAGCCACAGTGTCCCTCTAGAGAGAGGAAACAAGGTGTGTGCCAAAAACTGGAGCAAACAGAGAAAGTTAAGTGGTCCCAAACTGAGGCGCACGGCCGACAGCTCCGAAAATCAGAAACTGGTCTCCAAACGGGAACAGTGGTCTACGACCACGAAAAGTAGCCTATGGCCATTGAGAGATGGTTTACGAGACCTCTCCCATCCTTCAGGAAGAGAAAACAGAACCTGATTCGCAAACCGAGACAAAGCACAAAAGAGTCCCGAAGTCCGGAGGCAAGGCTCTCAGCCAAGACTCCGTAACCTCAGAATGAGAACAACATGCGCAATCACTGAGCGCTCAATCGATGACGTCTGAGTCTTAAGGTCGGTCAAAAATGGGGTGTCTACATAGATGAAGATTCAAACACATTCAAAGATATTCCTTTATGCCATAAAATATTTTCTGGAACCAAATATATAGCAAAACTGGCCCGCGTGTACGGACGAGATTCCCCATTCAAAATAATTCAAACACATTTATTTTCCCGCCTTTGCTTTATGTCTATCATTCTGCAAAAATATTTTCTTTACAGCCACGCAAACCACCAGAAGAGCAACACGTGTATAGCACTATCTGGCAAAGGAATCAAAAGTACTCACACCACTCACACCTGGGCCCAGGTGTGACTTCCTTTTTACTACATCCATACACGTGTCCATAAGTACAGCAATGGACGGCTCAGATCAGCGGGAGGGGGGGCGCTGGTAATATTAATACAACGCCCCCCATTCATACCACTCACACCATTCACACTAGGTTTTTTTACTAATAGGGAGGCCTTGTATGACTGGTGTGAGTTCACTGTTTACCACTACAAAATGCCTCGCCAAGCCTTTTTCCGTTTTTATGCCAAGAATTTTTTCCTCACTTACCCACAATGCCCATGCCAAAGGAACAACTCCTAGAACTCCTACAATCTCTCCTCCAACTAGCCTATTAGCCATACTAGATACTTGTCGCAAGGGAGCTCCATGAAGATGGAAACCCTCACCTTCATGCCATGGTTCAATGCACGAAGAAGATCCAAACCTCAAACCCGAGATTTTTCGATCTCACTGGAACCAATGGGAGGATCTACCATCCAAATATAGAAAAACTCTACTCTCCAACAGCAAATAGACAGTATATACAGAAAGAGGGCGAGTTCGTCGAATGGGGAGAATTTTTAGCTAAGGGGAAAAGTCCTTCCAAAAATAGAGACGAACTCTGGAGGGGAATACTTGGCAAAGCAGAAACGGAGGAACAATTCTTTGCTCTCTGTAAAGAAAGATGTCCCACCGATTACGTCACAAAATACCCCCAATTAAAAACATTTTCGAGGGATCATTACAAAAGAGAGAGGCCCCCATATACTAGCCCCTTTAATTCATTTCCTTTCTTAAATGAAGAAGTAGAAAAATGGGCAGAAAATAATATTTTGTTGGTAAGTCGAAATTTCGTTCAGTACGAGTTATGTCAAAATTGCAATCTCTCCGTTTGGAGGGAAGACGACTTCCTTAGATTAGGGATACACAAAAACAATATCAATAATTTATATACTGACGAAGAACTCTCCTCTTCCTCTGATAATAGGAACCAGAGCAGAGGCCCATCCGCCCAATCTCCCTCTACCTACCTCGAAGGACCCTCAAGAACAGGCAAAACCGCTTGGGCCAGAAGCCTTGGACGACACAATTACTTCTCCGACATAATAAGCTTCAAGGACTACGATCAAGACGCCGTCTACAACGTCATAGACGACATCAAATACTCGACAGTCCCTAACGAATTAATGAAGAATTTAGTAGGCTGCCAGAGAGATTTTCATGTATTTGTTAAGTTCCAACCAGATCTCACTATTAGAGGAGGAATTCCATATATTTTATAAACAAATGGGGACAGTAGTTGGTTAGATGCAATGTCCCCAAAAATGAGAGAATGGTTTGATGTTAATGTAACCACTGTCATGATTAATGAAAATTTTATTAATTTTATTTATGAAACCACTCAAAATTTTATTTACTTACTACATTTCCCGTATCATCAACTATTACATCTTGAGTCACATCACTATTTTTTACACTGATGATTACATTCCTTATAACATTAAAAAATTCTGTTGCATCTATAACAGCTGATCCTCTACGATCAACTTCCTCTTTGCTAACACCAACCTCTGAAATCGACGGACCAGGATCAACATCACTAGTATCATCACCACCTCTGCGTACATCAATCTCTGACAAACTCAGATGACCTCTGCGTTCATGAATAACCGAACCACTTTCCCTAAAACCTCCTAACAACAAATCTCTTCGCCTCTCCGGTAAACCAACAGACTTAGTCCGTGTCAGAATCGGAATGGCCTTCGTTGGAGGGCAATGCCAAACATCAACATTATCATTAGTATATTTTTTAGATAACACAACAATAGAGGGGGCCCTCATTTGCGAATCTTCTGGCATGTCACTCGTAGAATGCTTCAGATACCCCTTCATTTTACAATACGTAACCCCCTTTTAATATTCAAATTTTCAAGTCGATACTTCACCATCCATGGCACCTGTTTGTCGTTAATTGAACAATAACCATTCCCATAATAGACTAACTCGCATTGACAATCCACTGGAAAAATAAACCACGCCTGCAAACTGTCACTACCGTCTAACCTCCGATCATAAATATTTACTCTGACCAACCCACTAGCATTGGATGCGCAAAGAGCGAAATATTTTATCAATATTTTATCAACCTTAATACTTTTTTGTTTGTATCTTAACCTCAATTGAGAAAATAAATTAGGCAACGCAAGTTCAATACAACTGAAATCACTTGTTGAAACACCTTCAACAACCCCAGTTTTTATATCGTCCACCTCCATTAACCTGAACATTAGAAATAAAATATGTAAAATTACAATTCTAAATAGTTTTAAAGTACATTTGACTCCTTAAAGTAATTTTGCATTCCTTTCCACTAACAGTAGCAGCCACTAAATATATGGACCCTTTTGAATACTTCCAACATTTCCCAACAGCGTATCTTTGTAGTCCGTCCAAACATCAACTGGGAAGAACCAGTCTACAACTTCTATCCCGTGAGGAACGTACTCTTTGTCCTCGCCACCAACAAGCTTGAATCTCATTTTCTTTAGCATCCGAAACCGGTCGGACTGGTCAGGATCAACAATCCAGGTCTTAGGATTACCCTCCCCAACTCCAATAAATATCCTGTCAGGTGTGGGGACGGAATCTGACGGACTATTATCACTTATGATGAAAAACAATATGTGGTGGACCACAGCTTCGTCTTTAGCATCTTGTCCCAATTAAACATTCCCAATTAATTTTATACACTTAACCACGATCTTGTTTGATTGACGGTCACATCTCTTATTACCCAACTCAATACCACTAAGTAATCTGGCCACACCTTTATTATCAAATTTAACGTTCCTTAATTGTTCATCGTACAACTGCAACTTCCTTACTCCCCTCTTAGTCTTCTTAATATAACGCGGAATATTTTGAACGTACCGTCGGCGAACCGCCTTAAAAGGTGCATGACCACGGTAACTCCGCTTATATCCACTGACCGTCGGTGTCCTTGACCTCCGGTACGCAAAAGGGGTCCGATACTGGCTGCTTCCTATACCTTCCATTTTTTATAAAACACTCCAAATTATTAGAGGAGGAATTCCTTATATTTTATTAACAAATGGGGACAGTAGTTGGTTAGATGCAATGTCCCCAAAATGATAGAATGGTTTGATGTTAATGTAACCACTGTCATGATTAATGAAAAATTTTATTAATGAAACCACTCAAAATTTTATTTACTTACTACATTTCCCTTCTCATCAACTATTACATCTTGAGTCACATCACTATTTTTTACATTGATGATTACATTTCGTAAAACATTAGAAAATTCTGTTGCATCCATAACAACTGATCCTCTACGATCAACTTCCTCTTTGCTAACACCAACCTCTGAAATCGACGGACTAGGATCAACATCATTAGTATCATCACCACCTCTGCGTACATCAATCTCTGACAAACTCAGACGACTTCTGCATTCATGAATAACTGAACCACTTTCCCCAAAACCTCATAACAAGAAATCTCTTCGCCTCTCCGGAAAACCAACAGACTTAGTTCGTGTCAGAATCGGAATGGCCGTCGTTGGAGGGCAATGCCAAACATCAACATTATCATTAGTATATTTTTTAGATAACACAACAATAGAGAGGGCCCTCATTTGCGAATCTTCTGGCATGTCAGTCGTAGAATACATCAGATACCCTTTCATTTTACAATACGTAAACCCCCCTTTTAATATTCGAATTTTCAAGTTGATACTTCACCATCCATGGCACCTGTTTGTCATTAATTGAACAATAACCATTCCCATAATAGACTAAATCGCATTGACCATCCACTGGAAAAATAAACCACGCCTGCAAACTATCACTACCGTCTAACCTCCGATCATAAATATTTACTCTGACCAATCCACTAGCATTGGGTGCATAAAGGGGAAAATATTTTATCAATATTTTATCAACCTTAATACTTTTTTGTTTGTATCTTAACCTCAATTGAGAAAATAAATTAGGCAACGCAAGTTCAATACAACTGAAATCACTTGTTGAAACACCTTCAACAACCCCAGTTTTTATATCGTCCACCTCCATTAACCTAAACATTAGAAATAAAATACGTAAAATTACAATTCTAAACAGTTTTAAAGTACATTTGACTCCTTAAAGTAATTTTACATTCCTTTCCACTAACAGTAGCAGCCACTAAATATATGGCACCCTTTTGAATACTTCTAACATTTCCCAACAGCGTATCTTTGTAGTCTGTCCAAACATCAACTGGGAAGAACCGGTCTACAACTTCTATCCCGTGACGAACGTACTCTTTGTCCTTGCCACCAACGACCTTGAATCTCATTTTCTTTAGCATCCGAAACCTGTCGGACTGCTCAGGATCAACAATCCAGGTCTTAGGATTACCCTCCCCAACTCCAATAAATATCTTGTCAGGTGTGGGGATGGAATCTGACAGACTATTATCACTTATGATGAAAAACAATATGTGGTGGACCACAGCTTCGTCTTTAGCATCTTCTCCCAATTAAACATTCCCAATTAATTTTATACCCTTAACCATGATCTTTTCTGATTGACGGTCACATCTCTTATTACCCAACTCAATACCATTAAGCAATCTGGCCACACCTCTATTATCAAATTTAACGTCCCTTAATTGTTCATCGTACAACTGCAACTTCCTTACTCCCCTCTTAGTCTTCTTAATATAACGCGGAATGTTCTGAATGTACCATCGGTGAATGTACGCCGCCTTAAATGGTGCACGACCATGGTAACTCCGCTTGTATCCACTGACCGCCGGTGTCCTTGACCTCCGGTACGCAAAAGGGGTCCAATACTGGCTGCTGCCTATACCTTCCATTTTTTATAAAACACTCCAAATCTTTTTATCCTACAAATTCTGCTAATTCTCTCACCTCTGCTAACCCTTCTCATCAGACACCTTAGCTTTGATATATTTGCCCTCTGCTCCTCGTACACCGGAATAAACATCGCCGGAGCTGACCGCTGGCTCTCTCCCTACAGCCCTATTTGCCACGTCAAAAAGCGATCTACACACATTTGAGTGAACTGCCCGTAATTGTCGGGATACTCTTCTAAGGAGTACAACATTGTATACCAAATAAATCAACAAAAAAGACAAAGAAAATGAGGGACGAAATAAGGTACCAGAAAACAACTTCACCACAATAGCTATCCCACTGCAAAAGCATAATCCTCTATGCCATAAAATATTTTCTGGTACCAAATATATAGCAAAACTGGCCCGCGTGTAAGGACGAAGATTCCCCATTCAAAATAATTCAAGCACATTTATTTTCCTACCTTTGCTTTATGTCTATCATTCTGCAAAAATATTTTTTTTACAGCCACGCAAACCACCAGAAGAGCGACACGTGTATAGCACTATCTGGCAAAGGAATCAAAAGTACTCACACCACTCACACTTGGGCCCGGGTGTGACTTCCTTTTTACTACATCTATACACGTGTCCATAAGTACAGCAGTGGACGACTCAAATCAGCGGGAGGGGGGCGCTGGTAATATTAATACAGTGCCCCCCAGTCACACCACTCACACCATTCGCACCAGGTTTTTTAACTAATAGGGAGGCCTTATACGGCTGGTATGAGTTCACTGTTTACCACTACAAAATGCCTCGCCAAGCCTCTTTCCTTTTTTATGCCAAGAATGTTTTCCTCACTTACCCACAATGCCCATGCCCAAAAGAACAACTCCTAGAAAGCGCTAATCTTTTCACTTAGTGTTAATAGATTTTGCAGTTTCTAAGCGCTAATCTTTTCACATAGTGTTAATAGATTTTGCAGCTTCTAAGTGCTAATCTTTTCACTTGGTGTTAATAGATTTTGCAGCTTCTAAGCGCTAATCTTTTCACTTCACGTGATATTTCAACGCACACTATTATAGTGCATGAAATTTTGCTCCATCCACTCCTAATAATTGGGTAGAGAGCAAAACACTGCTCATACTGGCTACTCGACTTACACTTAATGACTAATTTATTTAAGCTCGCATTTCTTGGATGACGTGACTCTTGAATGTTACTTCATCCAATGATGTAACATTATTTACAAGTTAAATTACAAAGTCAATCTGTGCAGCTCAATAGTTAAGATCATATACAGATCTATTGAGGGCTTACTAATTTCATAACTCCAAAACTCGCCAACTAAAACTACGTAGCGTGCCGCTAACAATAGCGCACACATTAGTTTTTATTATGCCAAACAAGGTAACAAAACCACGGCGACTTTGAATCATGTTTCCTTACTTTGGCTCAATTAAGGTTTGACCTAAAGTCTCCAAGACTTTTGCTCATCTAAAGAATGGGATTACATTGTTCAAATTTGAACATCTTTACTAAGCCTAGGTCAACCAATTAACCTCCATAAGCTAAGTCAATTTAGATAGAAATTTGTATTGGGATTAATTTTGATTAGCATAATATAATTTTGCCGCAAAAATCTAAATTAAATAGTGACAATATTACACAAGTCGCAAGATCGAAAATCTGCTATGCTCGTAATCATCTCTTGCACCATAGGTGATAATTATCCAAAATTTAATTTAATTTATGCGCAAAATATTGGTTTTTGGGAGTTAATCTACAAAGATTTTTCTCATCCGAATAACCTCCCACTGATTATGGCATGTCTAAAGGCATGATAAAAAATTTTAATCCCACACAATAGCATCATAATGTAGATACACAACCAACTCCTGCTATGTCACAATTAATAATGGAATTTAAACAAATAACAATTAATCATGCTATTCTAATTACAACATATTAGAAACTCTAAAAAAAAAATATGCTGTATTAAATATTCAAATTATGCCCTAACAGAATGTACATCATTCTCAAATTTCTGAAATTTTTCTAGAATTTTAAATAACACACATCAAATTAGAAATAAATATTCCAGAATCTGGTAAAATGCAAAAAACCATACCGGTAAATATTAAACCATTACAGTGGTCTAAAATAAAAAATTCAGCCCCAAAAAACTTAATCATGCAACACCAGATACATTTTAAAGCAGAAATAATGAATTATTATATCAGAAAAAATATTTTTTATTTTCATAAAATCTTGAAAAAATTTCCAGAAGATAGAAAATTTAATTCTGAGTCTAACGGTACTAACCACGCTTAAAACAAAGCTATAACGAATTACTTATGACCATTTAACGTAATTCTGAATTTTAAAGAAAACAAATAGACCCTTAACCACAGCCATCAAACCAGCCCTATAGCGATCCCGAGTTTACCCTTGTTGTACAGTGATCCGGACATGTGTCCGTGGATGTTGGTAGTTGTTTATTATCTTGTTTGCATCCTCTTTACTTTGTATATTGAGTTATAGGATGTGTTGGGCAGGTTTGTTACAAGTTGGTTGTGTTTGGGAGCCTAGTGCTGCTGCCCAGATTTTTGGACCCTCGCTCGAGCGAGGAGTTGGTCGCTCGAGCGAGAGTTGAGTTCGTGTCTGGTGGATCGAGCCAAAGTGGCTTCGCTCGAGCGAGCGATTGCGTCTGGTTCTGGACCTGAGAGTTGCATTTCTTGGCTCGAGCGAGCTTTCTTAGCTCGAGCGGTCTGGTTGTTCTCCGCTCGAGCGAGAAGTCTGTCGCTCGAGCGTGCTGGTGGCAGACCTGAGGGTTTGAGTTGTTGGCTCGAGTGAGCATTCTTTCGCTCGAGCGCACTTCTGAGTTTTTGGCTCAAGCGAGAACTTCTTGGCTCGAGTGAGAGTTTTCTGTGTCTGGTCGCTCGAGCGACAAAGTATTCGCTCGAGCGAGCGTGTTTTATATCAGCGGACAGTAGCGATTTTGAACTTCAGTTTTTCACTTTCTTTTTTGATCAAACCCTAGATCCGAGACTCTCTCTCTCTAAACTTACACTCTCTCTAAGATTTGATCTCCCTAGAGTGTGAATCTAGCCTAGGGCCTTTGTTAAAAAGATAGAGGGCGTTGAGAGCTTCGACTTAATCTGAAAAAGTTTGGATTTGGAACACGTTGATCTTCGAGTCTTCATCTCCTTTTTGGCTCAAACTTCGAGGTAGGGATATCCTACTCCTCTGTATGGATTTTGTCTTTAAATTTTAGTATTTTGAGATGTTGGGGTTGGTTTGGTAATTTTGTGAAAGTTTGGGGCTTTTGTGCAATTTTAAAAAAGTTGGGGTTTTATTCATAATAAACCTAGATGCATGTTTGGCATAGAGAAATGGAATAAATGTTGAATCATTGATAAAAATGGGACCTAAGGGTTGAAATGGTAATTATGGATAACGACCTAATTACATTGTTTGGTTAATTAGGATAATTAATTGTGAGAAATGAGGAAAATGAAATGTTGATTGAATATACACTGTGCATTTATTTTCTGTTTAGAAATAACTGCTTTGGGCTATCGGTGGAGGATAGTCGTGATTGTTGTAGACAATGCATGATGATTAGGCAAACGGAAACTAATCAATGGAATGTGTCATGGAACTTGACGGTTGATAGAATACATTAACTGTATGTATTGAGTGATTGTATATAGAACCAATGTGTTTGTATACGTTATGTGTAGAGGAGGAGATGGGGGATGTACTCCGCGGTTTAGGGGAAGATGGGGGATGTACCTCTAAACCTGATAGTATTGGGAGAAGATAGGGGATGAACTCCGTAGATACAGCTCATATGCTTGTCTAGAGAAGTGAAGATAGAGCTTATATGCTTATCTTTGTGAAGTGTGGATATAGCTCATATGCTTATATGTGAATATGGGATATTGTTGTTATACATATCTGTTGAGAATGTGGATATAGCTTATATGCTTATCTGTGAATGTAGATATTGTTGTTATACATATCTGGTGAGAATGTGGATAGAGTTTATATGCCTATCTGTTGAAAAAGGGAAAATGAAAAGTAATTTGGACTCATAAGTCGTATGACATAAATATGTGATTTATGTGAATGTATCAGTGTTGGCCATCTATCAATTGCTAATCTTTTAGTCATTGTTCATGGTTGGTTTAGTGTATTTCTACTGGGATGTGGCTCACCCTATATGGGAATATCATTTTCAGGTACAGGTAGCATGCCACCTCCAAGGACATAGCTTGGGAGGCTAGAGGCGGACATACTTTTGTCGTTTACTTTTTGATGTATTACATGTAATTCAAGCCAAGGGCTTAATGTGTAATGAGTTAGTACTCTTTTGTTGTAACCAAGTGTTAACTTGGAAAGCTGTAAGCCCATAGGGCATTTGCTTTTGTTGTTAACATGTAATACTTATGTAATGAAATTCTGATATATGGAAGAAAGTGGAACTTTTACATATCAATGCATGTCTTATTTGATGGGTTTAATGTTATTATTTTGAGGGCGTTACAACTTGGTATCAGAGCGTACCGGGTTCGAATACTTTGGGTACGTGGGAAGTGATTAGGATCACAATGGGTTTGTCTCGCTTGATAGAGACTTAGATGTAGTATCATATGCTATGTGGTTAATTGATAACATGCTTATGTGACTATGTGGGTATGGGATTTAGTTTCTAGGATGTTGATTGGATCCTTGGGTTTCTGGGAGTCTTGTTGGAAAAGCACTTGATCAATGCTATTTCTAACCGGAACTCTAGTAACGCCTCGGGACTATCATTATCCGGAAATGAAATTCGTAAGTGCTTATGTGTTTATGTGCTTACGTGGAGTGAATTACAGTTGTCCATGCATTAGGACGTGAGTGTTTAGTTTTGGCACAGTTGTGAATGTGCTAATGTTCTGTGTTACCTTTATTAGGATGTCAGGACGAGGAAGAGGTGCTAGGCGTGGTAGACCTGCGAGGCAGGAAGTACCGTTACCGGAGGAGGTTCCGGCAGTGCAAGAGGGAGTTGGTCAGGCCAATGTGGCCGAGCCAGTGGGTCAGCAGGCCATGGGTGCCTTGGCCAGAGAAATAGCAGGAGCTTTGGGTATTCTTAGAGCTGGGAATCAGGCAGCTGAGGCAGGACCTTCGTTCTTGAAGAGGGAGTTTTTCCGGTCTAATCCGGATGAGTTTATTGGGGATCCGAAGGAGCCACTGAAGGCTGATGAGTGGCTAGAACAAATGAGTAAGACGTTTGAGATGCTTGGCATCGAGGACGGAGCACTGAAAGTGACCTTGGCATCCTTCCAACTGAAGGGGGATGCGGGTCAATGGTGGAAGTATGAGAAGGCTCGTGTTGGTGGTACTTGGGAGGCGTTTGTAAAAGCGCGGAACAGCGCCCGCCTGAAAGTGCGTCTCAGCGCGTGGAGGCAAGTGAGAGAGTGTGAGAGCGCATGGCAGCGCATGTCCGCCGCTGACGGCGTCATCTGGAGCGTGAGGCACACCCGCCGCCTTCCGGGGTGTTTTCTGGTCCGATTTCGGTACTCCTGAACTCCATTTTTCATAACAAAAACATTTATGGCATGAAAAATCACATTTAATGAACATAAAAATGAGGTGTACCACACTCTCAATCTAATAGGAGTTGAAATTTTCCTCCTTTATAAACATTCATGTATATAATGTGTACATATATACATAAAAAATATACACTTGATTAGAGAAAACACGAAAATATCCTACAAATTCTGCTGATTCTCTGACCTCGGCTAACCCTTCTGTTCAGACACCTTAGCTTTGATATATTTGCTTTCTGCTCCTCGTACACCGGAACAAACTTCGTCGGAGCTGACCGCTAGCTCTCTTCCCACAGCCCTATTTGCCACGTCAAAACGCGATCTACACACATTTGAGTGAACTGCCCGTAATTCTTGGGATACTCTTCTAAGGAGTACAACATTGTATACCAAATAAATCAACAAAAAAGACAAAAAGAAAAGGAGGGACGAAATAAGGTACCAGAAAGCAACTTCACCACAATAGCTATCCCGTTGCAAAAGCATATTCCTCTATGCCATAAAATATTTTCTGGTACCAAATATATAGCAAAACTGGCCCGCGTGTAAGGATGAAGATTCCCTATTCAAAAAAATTCAAACGCATTTGTTTTCCCGCATTTGCTTTATGTCTATCATTCTACAAAAATATTTTCTTTACAGCCACGCAAACCACCAGAAGAGCGACACATGTATAGCACTATCTGGCAAAGGAATCAAAAGTACTCACACCACTCATACCTGGGCCCGGGTGTGACTTTCTTTTTACTACATCCATACACGTGTCCATAAGTACAGCAATGGATGGCTCAGATCAGCGGGAGGGGGGGCGCTGGTAATATTAATACAGTGCCCCCCCAGTCACACCACTCATACCATTCACACCAACTTTTTTAACTAATAGGGAGGCCTTGTACGACTGGTGTGAGTTCACTATTTACCACTACAAAATGCCTCGCCAAGCCTCTTTCCGTTTTTATGCCAAGAATTTTTTCCTGACTTACCCACAATGCCCATGCCCAAAAGAACAACTCCGAGAACTCCTATTATCTCTCCTCTAACTAGCCTGTTAGCCATACTACATACTTGTCGCAAGGGAGCTCCATGAAGATGGAAACCCTTACCTTCATGCCATGGTTCAATGCACAAAGAAGATCCAAACCTCAAACCCGTTTTTATGCCAACTGTTGATCTTGACCAGTCCGACCGGTTTCGGATGCTAAAGAAAATGAGATTCAAGCTCGTTGGTGGCAAAGACATAGAGTACGTTCATCACGGGATAGAAGTTGTAGACCGGTTCTTCTCAGTTGATGTTTGGACGGACTACAAAGATACGCTGTTGGGAAATGTTGGAAGTATTCAAAAGGGTGCCATATATTTAGTGGTTGCTACTGTTAGTGGAAAGGAATGCAAAATTACTTTAAGGAGTCAAATGTACTTTAAAACTGTTTAGAATTGTAATTTTATGTATTTTATTTCTAATGTTCAAGTTAATGGAGGTGGACGATATAAAAACTGGGGTTATTGAAGGTGTTTCAACAAGTGATTTCAGTTGTATTGAACTTGCGTTGCCTAATTTATTTTCTCAATTGAGGTTAAGATACAAACAAAAAAGTATTAAGGTTGATAAAATATTGATAAAATATTCCCCCATTTGTGCACCCAATGCTAGTGGGTGGTCAGAGTAAATATTTATGATCGAAGGTTAGACGGTAGTGACAGTTTACAGGCATGGCTTATTTTCCCAGTGGATTGTCAATGCGAGCTAGTCTATTATGGGAATGGTTATTGTTCAATTAACGACAAACAGGTGCCATGGATGGTGAAGTATCGACTTGAAAATTCAAATATTAAAAGAGGGGGTTACATATTGTAAAATGAAGGGGTATCTGAAGTATTCTACGAGTGACATGCCAGAAGATTCGCAAATGAGGGCCCCCTCTATTGTTGTGTTATCTAAAAAATATACTAATGATAATGTTGATGTTTGGCATTGCCCTCCAACGAAGGCCATTCCGATTCAAACACGGACTAAGTCTGTTGGTTTACCGGAGAGGCGAAGAGATTTGTTGTTCGGCGGTTTTGGGGAAAGTGGTTCAGTTATTCATGAACGCAGAGGTCGTCTGAGTTTGTCAGAGATTGATGTACGCAGAGGTGGTGATGATACTAGTGATGTTGATCCCGGTCCGTCGATTTCAGAGGTTGGTGTTAGCAAAGCGGAAGTTGATCGTAGAGGATCAGTTATTATGGATACAGCAGAATTTTCTAATGTTTTACGAAATGTAATCATCAGTGTAAAAAATAGTGATGTGACTCAAGATGTAATAGCTGATGATAAGGGAAATGTAGTAAGTAAATAAAATTTTGAGTGGTTTCATAAATAAAATTTTTCATTAATCATGACAGTGGTTACATTAACATCAAACCATTCTCTAATTTTTGGGGACATTGCATCTAACCAACTACTATCCCCATTTGTTAATGGTGAGATCTGGTTGGAACTTAACAAATACATGGAAATCTCTCTGGCAGCCTACTAAATTCTTCATTAATTTGGTAGGGACTGTCGAGTATTTGATGTCGTCTATGACGTTGTAGACGGCGTCTTGGTTGTAGTCCTTGAAGCTTATTCTGCCGGAGAAGTAATTGTGTCGTCCGAGGCTTCTGGTCCAGGCGGTTTTGCCTGTTCTTGAGGGTCCTTCGAGGAAGAGGGAGATTGGGAGGATGGGCCTCTGCTCTGGTTCCTGTTATCAGATGAGGAGGAGAGTTCTCCGTCAGTAGATAAATTATTGATATTGTTTTTGTGTATCCCTAATCGAAGGAAGTCATCTTCCCTCCAAACGGAGAGACAGCAATTTTGACATAACTCGTACTGAACGAAATTTCGACTTACAAACAAAATATTATTTTCTGCCCATTTTTTTACTTCTTCATTTAAGAAAGAAAATTGATTAAAGGGGCTAGTATATGGAGGCCTCTCTCTTTTGTAATGATCCCTCGAAAATGTTTTTAATTGGGGGTATTTTGTGACGTAATCGGTGGGATATCTTTTCTTACAGAGAGCAAAGAATTGTTCCTCCGTTTCTGCTTCGCCAAGTATTCCCCTCCAGAGTTAGTCTCTGTTTTTCGAAAGACTTTTTCCCTTAGCTGAAAATTCTCCCCATTCGACGAACTCGCCCTCTTTCTGTATATACTGTCTACTTGCTGTTGAGGAGTGGAGTTTTTCTATATTTGGATGGTAGATCCTTCAGTTCGTTCCAGTGAAATCGAAAAATCTCGGGTTTGAGGTTTGGCTCTTCTTCGTGCATTGAACCATGGAATGAAGGTGAGGGTTTCCATCTTCATGGAGCTCCCTTGCGACAAGTATGTAGTATGGCTGATAGTCTAGTTGGAGGAGAGATTGTAGGAGTTCTAGGAGTTGTTCTTTTGGGCTTGGGCATTGTGGGTAATTGAGGAAAACATTCTTGGCATAAAAACGGAAAGAGGCTTGGCGAGGCATTTTGTAGTGTTAAACAGTGAACTCACACCAGCCGTACAAGGCCTCCCTATTAGTTAAAAAACCTGGTGTGAATGGTGTGAGTGGTGTGACTGGGGGGGCGCTGTATTAATATTACCAGCGGCCCCCCCTCCCGCTGATCTGAACCATCTATTGTTGTACTTATGGACACGTGTATGGATGTAGTAAAAAGGAAGTCACACCTAAGCCCAGGTGTGAGTGGTGTGAGTACTTTTGATTCCTTTGCCAGATAGTGCTATACACGTGTCGCTCTTCTGGTGGTTTGCGTGGCTGTAAAGAAAATATTTTTGCAGAATGATAGACATAAAGCAAAGGCGGGAAAATAAATGCGTTTGAATTTTTTTGAATGGGGAATCTTCGTCCTTACACGTGGGCCATTTTTGCTATATATTTGGTACTAGAAAATATTTTATGGCATAGAGGAATATGCTTTTGCAATGGGATAGCTATTGTGGTGAAGTTGCTTTCTGGTACCTTATTTCGTCCCTCCTTTTCTTTTTGTCTTTTTTGTTGATTTATTTGGTATACAATGTTGCACTCCTTAGAAGAGTATCCCAAGAATTATGGGCAGTTCACTCAAATGTGTGTAGATCGCTTTTTGACGTGGCAAATAGGGTTGTGGGAAGAGAGCCGGCGGTCAGCTCCGGCGAAGTTTGTTCCGGTGTACGAGGAGCAGAGGGCAAGGCCACATGGGCGCCCAATTTCTAACAATTTGTTATTTATTTACTTGTGTTTCTTCGTGCCAGTTGCAAAATTGTTAAAAATGAAATTGATAAGTGTAAATGATTTATTGTTCAATATTAGAGGGATAAGAAGTTTGAAGATATTCTATTAATGTTTTTGTTTGATTAAAGATTGGAGGTTGATTGTGTCTATTTTTGCTAATAGCGGATGAGGTTGCTGATCTATTTCAAAGAAAATTGTGAAAACATGGGCTTCATGACTCTGTTTATTTGATTTTTTTTTTTGGGGTATCAGACGAACAACGAGATTGATACTTGTGAAGTATTCAATGGTTGTTGTCTTGCTAACGTTTTAGTATTTTTGATGCAATCAATAATTTGATTTTGTTTTTGGCCATCAGAAAGTCTTTATCAAAACACAAGTAGATTACTTGAGTGCTGTAGCACTTGGTTTGTTATGTGATGTAAAAAATAGGTGTTTGTTTTATATTTGGACAATGAAAAAAAGTAAAGTATATGAATTAAGAGGTAAATGATCCTTTTCTTCCTTATTTTTATGGGCAGTTTTAATATTATAAAAATTAAATAATAAATCAATTTAATTTTCAACCAAATCTCATTTTTGTGAGAAATAAAATTGACATTATAACACACAAATTTTTTTTAAAAAAAACCTTTTCCAGGCATTTATTATGTGATTTCTATCTTATTATTTCCATTATTTTTTATTAAATCACTCAATTTGAATGGATTATATCCCCCTCCCAACACAAAAAAATTGCATTAAAATACAAACAATACTACTACTATCATAACCACATCACTCAGAACAATCCCATCGGGGTGATTCTTTCTGGGACATTAACATTTTTGTATATACACAGTTGAAGAAATTACAAAATGTAGAATAAATATTGAAATAATGGGAAGCAAAACAAATACAACTGTGCCCATTTGACCATCACAATAGCCTACAACAAGAGTTTCCAAAATGCCTAACAACTTTGTAGCTGAAGCATCCACCATGAGATAACAACCCAGCAAATCAACCTTCTTAATTTTAAAATTTTTTTAATGGCTTTTGGGTCTTGTTAGTGACGTTGGCTATGGCACCAGTTGATAATGACGGAGGTGAATGGTGTCGGTGGTTACCACAACGGTAGCATTGCAACTGATAGTGGCAGACCGATGGAAGCACACTGCTGAGGTGGTGGCGGTTGCCAAAGTTGCGATGTCAGTGGTGGAAGCACTGCCATAGTGACCTTAGGTTGTGCTATTGGTGATGAACAATTGTAGAGAGAGAAAGAGGTAGCAAATAGAATGATACTTGCACAATGCACATTTATTAGTACATAAACAAAATAAAGACAACGAATTCCAAGCAATAATTCTAAGCCAACCTAAGCAAAGTAGCATCATCACTAATCAACAACTCCAGACCTGAAGAAGGTACTCAGGAAAGCATCATATTCAGCAAGTTACTTGAGATTTGAATGAAGTTGATGGTGCACCCTTTTGGGAGCGTTTAACACTTGTTGGCTTCCTAAGTCAACAAGAAAGCTATCTAATGACCATAATGCAAAGGACTGAAGTGCCTCAGAGGGTCGTTGGTTGATCCAATCAACTAATGTCTTATAAACATCTTCAGAAATATGAATAATAAGGATCTGTTCAAAATAAAGAACTCATTATGCTCAAGTCAATAAAAGAGAAATTCAAAAACCAAAAACAAAGACTCAAGAAAAGAAAAAAAAAAAAAAAACAAAACAAAACAAAACATAAGAACAGTATAGTTGGGGTGGTAAACCACGACAAACTCATAATAGTCATATAGGATCATGATTTTAACACACTCACACACTGCTATTTGAAGGAAATAATAACTATCATTCTACACTAATGTGTATTTCAATTCAATTGCTAGGGATCCTGTGGTAGCAGTGAATGTATGAAGCTTAAGATATATAAATATAGTAAGGCATGATGAATTTATCTTAATGTTTAGGCCTTCATTCTCTGTGAGGACTACCACTGCTTCTACTGACAGTGACTATGTGAGGCATCTAGAGATAGAAATACAACAGCAAATGGAGGAAATTCAATTGCAAAAAAAGGAAATTTAGTCACAAAAAGAGGAAATTACAGCATAGAAACATGAAATTAAAGCACAAAAAGAGGAAATTCAAGCACAAAACAATGTGATAGCGAAGATGAATAAGTCTAGTGAGAAGCATTGGAGATGACATTGAGCATCATGGAGTTTCTTAAGAAGCAAATTTTCAAAGGACAATTTAGAGGAGGAGGCATCCCATGAACTTGTAGATCGCCTTTTTGGTAAGTCTCGCTTGTTTTATCTTTTCACTTTTCTCATGTTAAAGCACATCATACTTGTAATATAGTAACTAGCCATATCCAAAAACATTAAATAGCAAAATCTGATATCTTAGAGCATAAAAGAAATTTTGAGATGTCATTATGCTCTAAGAACTAGACAAAACGATCCATATGTCCATACCCAAGGAGCATGCCACAAAACCTCCCTAGCATCTATTTCCACTACAATTGAGGTCGCTCCACTAACACTGTACCAGGCCTAGCAGAAGTTGTCTATTGTCCTCTAAGCACATGCCACCACTAACTAGCCTCTATTAGTTGGGAGTTAATTACACCGAGGCATCCTCAATTATTAGTGAATATCAACTTACCCTCCTCATCTACGAACCCACACATTTTGACCCCTCCAACTATAAAAATATATCACTTTCATCGCTTTAGACCATTATCAGAATGGGGGCATTTGTACATTTTTCAATAGTTGAGGAGATCAATATGCATAGGTTCATAGATGATGGGGGTAAGGTGATATTGGCTAATAGTTGAGAGGGTCTTGGTGTAATTAACCCATTAGCTAGCCCTGCTATATATATATATAGAGAGAGAGAGAGGACCTTGTTTCCTTGTCTAAGGTAGAAATCTCTTACTTTCCCTAGGGTAGAGGCATCATTTTTAATGTATCATACCTACCAGTAGATAACTCAAACAATTGAAATTTCCCTTTTAAACTTTGCTGACCAATCCAACAGTCCTCTTAGAAGCTAATCCTGGTCCTATTCCCAATAGCAATCTTAGTAATTGATAGATAAAAATCCTTTAACTGGGGATTACTATCTACAATTCTCAGAATGTCAGTCCAGGCCGTTGAGCCTCTGTTACCAATTCCCAGAAAAGGTAACCATCTGCCTCCTATCACAGCATACTTTGAACAAATAATTCTTTTCCATAGAGCATGATCTTCATAGGCATACCTCCACCACCACTTAGAAAGAAAACAGTCATTAACCTCTCTAATCCTCCTTATTCCCAACTCACCTCTCTATATTGTGTAAAGAAGGTAACATGGTAGAAGCCAGAAGGCTTTTTGATTCATTTTCCTAGAAGAATTGTGCTGTGTGGACAACTATGTTTTCTGGGTATATGAAATCTCATCAATGTGAGGCTGCGTTTAACCTTTCAAATGAGTTTAAAACAAAGAAAGAGACTGTTTCTGATGCTTTGATCCTGATTAGTATGTTTGGTGCCTGTGCAATACAAGGGGCTATGGGTCCGTCCTGGCATGGAAATTCACGCTTACATATTGCGACCAGGAACCAAAATGGAAGAGAAATTGTTTAGTGCATTGGTTTATATGAACTCAAAATGTGGGAATATAACATATGCATAGAAAATGTTTGCAATGGCTACTTTTATGCTGTGTTTGGTTGGGGGATTTGAAGAGGGATTTGGAAAGGGAAATGAAAAAGGTAGGTGAAATGTGAATAAAACATGCCTAAATTTCACCTAGTTTCACACACCTTTTCCCTTTCCCTTTCCAAATCCCTCCCCAAATCCCCCAACCAAACACAGCATTAGAGATTCAATCGTTTACAATGTGATGATAGCTGGCTATGCTCATCGTGGATATGAAAATGAAGCTATCTGGCTTTTTAAGGAAATGTTAGAGAGGTGATTCATGCCTGATGAAGTCAGCTTTCTTGTACTTTTGTCAGCATGCCGTCACTGCGGTTTAGTGGGAAAATGTGAGAAATATTTCCATTCCATGACAGAAGATTAGGCCATAACACCCGAAATTGATTACTATATGTGTATGAATGATTTGTATGGAAGGGCGAATCAACTAAAGAAGGCACACAGATTTATGAGAAGAATTCCTATATAGTGGGATATTGTGCTTTTGGGGACGTTTCTCAATGCATCATGTGATTCTTTCTGGTTCTTGTTGGCATTAGTGCTGCTAGTGATACATGGTATTCCTACAATCTTTTCACATCTTCTATTATTTGTGTTGCTTGTCATCAAAGATCACCTCAACTCTGTGAAGTTTTGGATTGTTATATGCATTTCTACTAAATTGGTTTATAAAATAAAATTATTCATATATGAGTTTAGATGTAATTGATAATATATTAATGTTTTCCTTGCTTATTTTCTTTGCAGATTGGTTTTTGATGATATTTGAAAGCATACTTACAAATCAAGATCAAGTGTTGAATTTTTTATTTTTTCTTTTCTTTTGAATTGATAGTTCTAGTTGCAAATCAAGATAGAGTGTTGATTGTTTTTGTGGACTCCACGTTAGTTTATTTTGGGATTTGCTATGATGGTTTTTTTGTTATACTTAATGGATTATTAGTAAATTTGTTTGATGGATATATTTCGATTTATAATATAAATTATTTAGTGATTTATTTATTTATTTTTTTTTTTTTGTGGAGTGGTGTATAATAGCTAGTGGATATCTTAGCACAGAGATATTTGTGAAATAATAATTTAAATTGAAATATAAAATATGAAACAAGTTTAGTGACGAATTTTTTCGTCATCTGTACTTGTTATTATGACAAAGTGATTATTCGTTGCTACTAAATATTTTTTGTGACAAAATTTATCACAACTTCTAGATGAAAGTTTTCATTGATTTTATTGTTTGGTGACTAAAAATTTCGTCACGTATACATATATTTGCTATGAAATATATTTTGTCACCCATGTCTGACTTTTGGAGACAAAAAAATTTGACAACTTTACATCTTATTGTGATGAATTATTTCCTCATCAATGATTAACATGTATGACAAATATATTTGTCAACTAAAGTTATAAATATAGTACAGAATAACCATTTGGTGAAGAAAATAAGGATTTTTGGCGATAAAATGTTGTCTTATTGGTGACAAAAGTTTTCGTCACTAAAGTAATTTCATTGGTAACAATTATTTTTTTTCACGGTGATTTTAGTGACAAACATTCAATGACGAAACCAGTGAGGAAAATATTTTCTCACAAATATCTATAGTGACGAAATTAGCCCCCTTCGGGAAAAAAAATAAAATAAAAAATAAAAATAATTCATCATTCAAGACCCAACTTCTTGCAGTGATATATTGACTTCTTTCAATTATCAAATGCTAAGAAAATTCAAATATGATTCTAGGTAAGGTTGTGCACTCACTAGACACAAATACTGGCCACACCCCTATGTAGCTTTACCCCGGCATACCGATCTGTTGTGGCATATTTTTGTGAGGGTTGAGGTCCATTATTAAGTTTATGATTATTCTAAAGGGAGAAAGAATGAATATATTTTATATTTTAATTAATTTGATATTGCTCACTTGAAGCTTCTGAATGTGGCCCATTGATGTGTAATTCATTTCTTGAAGAAGCAACTGTTGTTTGGTATGCCATATATCTTAGCTTGAATTATATGTTGTTTCCTTTCTAAATCAATTCTAATCCAAATTTAGTGGCACTAACTTTGAATTGATTTATGTTCTTTTAGGTTGTTTTGTTCCCTTGTTATTTTGACTTCAATTTATATATATATATATCTGGTTTTAGGGAAGCCAGTTTTTCTTAGTTATTTTTTGGTGTCCCCTTTACTTATCAAAAAATTAATAATGAAATGAAATAACTGCAACCCTTTGCAGTAAGTAGCATTCTTTTAATATCCTTTGTCAAATCTAAAGTGTTCATTAAAAAATGATTAAAAAAAATAAAACATAACAGTAATTTCTAATGTTAAATTAATTACATTGTTTTTCTTTTAACCTTGGATGTTTGAGTTTTTATTTTGTTTAAATTTCTAATGTGTTTCACTTGTGTCAAAGCAATGTGTCAAGCCCCAATTTTTAATTACTCGAAAACATTACCAAAAGTCTTTAATTTAGGTTCATTTTTTTTTAACAAATATTTATTACCCTCGAGTAATTGAAACAAAGAAACACATGTTCTCTCTCGTACTGAATACAACAATAATAATAATACATGCCAACTACCACGGTGGAGCTACAAATAATATAAGGGATAATTTTTATGGCTGAAGGTTTTCCATAAATGTTCAAATAACTTTTGATAAAAAGGTACTCTACGTATGATATTTTGAAATTACTAAACATCACCTTACTATATGGTATCACCCTGCATGCATGATCATTTCAATCTATGTGGTGGTTATTGTTTTAGAACTATGAGATTCCTACTGGGCAATTGCGCTCATCCTTTGTTGTTTCATTTTCTTACAGGAACAAAATTCAGATTGATTGGTTGGAGACTTAAGAAATTCATGTATCTTTAATGTGTAATTTCATAGTAGATGTGAAAGAAATGAATTCTGTACATTGACGTTTGTAATTATTTACACTACAACAAAAAATGTCTTTGGTGACGAAAAGGCATGACGAAAAAAAATTTCATCTCCAAATATACATGTTTAGAGATAAAAAAATAAGATTTCGTCTCCAATTGTAGTATTTTTAGAGAGAAAAACCAAATTTCGTAACCAAATTTCGTCACCAAATGCTTAAAATCAATAAAACAATAGGTGACGAAAATTTTATTCGTCTCTATATTTTATTTTTTGTCACAAAAAAAATTCCCGCCCTTTGAAAATTTGGCAGAATAATTGAGCGCCATTTTAGAGATGAAAATTTTCGTCACCATTTTACAAAATTTTCCGCGAGGAAATAATTTTGTCTCCTATAATTTTATTATGCAAAACGACGTAGTTTCAGGCTATAAGTAAGAACCCTCTTTGTTTGCCCAAATTAGGTCCTATTTTGCAAAGCCTCTCTCTCTCTCTCTCTCTCTCCGTTGCTCCTCTTCCCTCCCTCTCGCCCGCCGGTCCTCCTCAGGTTCGCCGGCAACCGGAGCTCCTCCTCCTCTTCCAGCATCGCCACTATTTGATCTCAGCCTTGTCAAACTACCCATCTGTAGACCCGACTTTCTTCGCGCGCCCCCTTTTCGAAGAAGGTGCGAATTGGTCTCCTACAATTCAAACTCCTGTCACGGTTCTGAATCTAATCTCACAAAGTGCAATGTGAGACTGATAAACACCAAAGAGTCCAAATCTAGCAAATCATTTTAGAAAATCGATTTTGAATAAAAAAGCACCAAATATGGACTGCTTTACCAGATTACAGGGTCGCCACCTAAATATTTTGTTTTGAAAAATTTAGGAAACCCTGACTCGTGCCAAAGGCCACGTGTCCGTCATCACCAAAGTTGCCTCAGCTCCGGAACTTGGGTACGAGAGGGGAAGGTGCTGAAATAAGCACCCCCACTCAACCGATCAAAGGATCGGCCTCTACTAAGCATGATATACTGTTTTATAATCACATGTGTTCTTATTTCGTTTATTAGCTAACTTTACTACGTGATGCGCACAACATACAAGTATAAACTCAATGACAAGAATTGGAACAAAACAACTCATGTTTGTTTTTTGAAAATGGTTTGAAAATGCTACTCGAAAGTAGGCTAAAGCGCAGATTTGCCACCCTCAAGTGGGCTTTAAAACATGATTTTGCCACTTCGCAAAGTGGACTTAAAACTCACAATCATTCGAGTTGCTCCAATTAAGGCAATCAAACCTTCACCCATAGGCATTCAAGCAGTTAATCACTTAAGCAAATAGCCTCATGGCAAGCATGCTATCATGGCAACACTCACACTCATGTAAGGATGCTAAAGCATAAAACTTACAGTGTACTCCGAGCCAAAAACAAAAGCTAGTTAGAAATATGCATGAACCTAACTATGTTAAGTGCTTAATGCAATGCATGCAATAATGCAACTAAGGCCAAGTTTGACATGATTGAAAAAAGACAAAAAGTCAAAAAGTCACTATCTTATTTAAGTCACATCACCTCTCTAACACATCACTTCAAACCCAACCCAAATTCAACCCATATTTCATAAAAAGTCAAAAAGTGCACTTATTTAGTCTTCCCAAACTAAGTTATCTAAGATGGCATATGAATGCAACACTTGATAACATGCTTTGAAACACGTATTCAAAGAAGTATATTGAAATACAATGCAGTTTGAATGATGCGCCGAGCCCGGTGCATGCAAGACAAATGAATGATGCAAACATGCAAGCATAAGGTATGCTTATCAAAACATGTCCCTAATCTAACCATTGAAAGCGATTAAATAAAAGGGAGAAAGACGTGGGGTTGGAAGACATGCACACACACACACACTTATTACAACAATGTGCCCTCGCGAAGGATGGTCCGAATAAATAAAAGCTAAGCTAATCTAAGCTAAGCTAATCTAACTAATCTAATTAAACTAATTACACAAATTATTACACAACAAATAGAATAACTAGATAAGCTAAGCTACTTAGTTATTACAACACTTTAACTAATTAACGAATTAATTAATTGAATTACAAAACCATGCTAACTAACAAGTAAAGCATTATCTACATTGCCTCAGCTCTGCTTTGGAAAGTTGAACATGCATGCGTTCGGTTTCTCGCCCCGAAAAGCCCACCTGTTTGCTCTTGAGAGGCTCTGTTTGCAGGGTGTCTCCTAGAACTTTCTGTTGAACCTTACCAACTCACTACTGAGGAATGCACTAGTGGCCTGCCGGCCATGAGAGCTTGCTGCCGGCCACCTATTGGCCAAAGAGAGGCACTGCCGGCCAAGGATGAAGCCACTGCCAACCACTGGTGAGCAACTGCTGGCCACTGGTGTGCTGAGTCACCAAACTGCAACATAGCACAAATAGAGGAAAATTGAGGGTTTTCCAAGGACATGTTTGTACTGTGCCCCTCCTTATCATCTCAAAACATCAAAGGAGAGGCACTCTTGGATCCAAAACCACCAATCAACCATATTCAATGCATGATGACCAAAGATCCAAGTCGTACACTTTCAATAAATGCACAAAATCAAGACTCAAGGGACCACCACCCTATCATGCATAATCAAGGGTGATGAAGACAAAGGAGATTGGCTCCTTTCATCACTTTGAGTATGAAATGGACCAATCCACCTTGTGTTCAATATAACGTCCGATTGAACACAATGCAATGCAAATACAACATGCTTATCTTGGCATGTTTTACTTGATTCAATTCTTGTTTACACATTTTAAGTTACCAAACCATTCTTTAATTGATTTGTCCAATGTGAAAGTCCTCTAATGAGAGAGAGGTCAATCAAAAGATGACTTAAGACATGAGAGAAACCATGTCTTTGAATAGTAGAAACCATCAAGAAAGGGTTAAAGCCATTTAAGTATAAGCCACAATCTCAAGCTTAAACACAACTTTAAGACTAACCAAGCCTCAAAACAAATAGAAAAATGAAGAAATGAGTGAGGTGGAAGAATTTCAGTGCTGAAATGGCATGAAAAACAAGACTCTAACACGCAAACAACTCATGTACAACATGTTAGGGTACTTAAGCATTAAAACTAGTGAAGAGCTTTACACTAGAACCATGCAATATTAAGCACAGAGGACCAAACCAGCTCTGGATAGAGCTTTAACATACCAAAACAATGGCTAAAATGAGCTAAGATGGTAGCATGAAAAGCAAGAAAAACATGCTCATGTATGAGCTCATAAACAAGGCATAATGCACAACTCTCAAAAGCAATGAAAGAGTGGAATATGTGAGAGTGTGATAGAGATATATGCTCTAAAATCATATTTTAAATGATGCTATGGCACGCAATCAGCTCAAGCAAAGCATGCTTAAAGCCTTAAAATAATGCGCTAGTGAAGGCCATTACACTATAGCTGTACAATACAAGGCCCCAAAGGCATAAACACTTTAAAACAGTCCTAAAAAAGTTTAAAAGAAGTTCTAAAACATGCTTGAAGTAGGCTAAAAAAGGCTAGAATTAAAGGCTAACACATAGCACAAACTAGATCCTTAAGCACAATTGCACTACAAGCATACAAAGCAAGACTCAAAGGACCAAACCAGCCCAAAATAGTCCTAAAACATGCCAAATTAGAGGCAAAAATATGCTGGAAATAAGCTAAGATAAGCTAGAAAAACATGCTCACATGATAGGCTATCTACTCATGCAAACAAGATACAAGGAGGGGAGGCCAACCCCTCATTTGGACCTCAAAATATGGTTTTGGTCACTGAAAAACCTCTGAGTTTCAGTGGTTAAAGGCCAAAAGAGTTGGTTTGAAAGGTGATGAAAGATGACACAAAATGCTATACAAGCTAAGGAACTAAAGGAAGAGACAACCCCCTAACACAAAATAGGCTCAAACTACCATTTTTAGGACATAGAAACAGAGTTTTTTTCAGTTCAAAACCACCCAAAAAATAGTACAAAAAGATGGAAAAAACAAGCATGAAAACAAGCTTAAAGGGTGATAGTTATACCTCTTGAAGGGAAGAATGATTCTTGTCACCAATTCAAGACAAAAGCCACTTGAGGAGCTCCAAGAAGGCCTTCTAGAACCTCAGCTCAAAGATAACCAAGTTTGGTCAAGGATGTATAGGCAAAGGAGAAGTGTATCTACACTTATATGCACTTATGCACAAAGGTTCTTGAGAGGGAGAAATGTTGAGAGAGAAGTGTAGAGAGAGAGGCTCCCAAAATTTTACTCCTCAAATGTTTCTAACCTTTAAAACCATAGAGAAGCCTCTCTATATATAGAAAAATGCAAGCCTTGGTCAAAAATATCCCAAAAGGGACAACTGTAATAGCTGGAGAACAAATATCTTCCAAAAACTGTTTTTCTGCATCAATGGTCGACATTTCATCATTGTTGGCCGGCACTTCATCATTGTTGGCCGGAAAGGAACACTCTTGGACAGCAAGGGGTCGGCATTGGCCATTCATGGCCGGTATATGGCCAGAAAATCCCATTTATGGCCAGCATCCTCTACCTCTGGTTGGCCAGAAAAATCTGCTTTTTGGGCCCGACTTCAACCAACTGGACATAACTCCTTCATATGGACTCCTTTGCAAGTCATTCTTCAGCCTAAATTGAAGCCCTATAAGTCTTATTTCCAATGGTGGCAGCGTCACATCAAAATTCCAACTGTGAAAAAAGTTATGCCTCTTTTAGTGAAGACTGCTCAGTTTCGATCCTATCGGAATTCATGCCGAACTCCTCCCAAACTTGGTTTCTTCTCTCCTCTCCCATTTTGTTTAACTCTAAACCCCTAAACAAGGTGTTTTGAAAGATTTTTCAAATCCCTCATCTCTCTTTCATTTATTTCCACTTTGTCCTTGCTCAATTTACTGAAAAGCGCAACATTTAACAAAATGCGAGCCTTAGAACATCATAGGAACTTTTTCAAAAAATATTTTGAAAGAGAGAGTTTTAAGGTCTAAAATCTTTTTGGTCAAAATGGTTTTGGTCCAAAAGGGGGTGTGAGGTTTGGATTTGATGCTCCTCTTATTGAAGAAATTGAACCTTTGCACTGCACAACTTTCATTACCAATTAAATGATTAGTGGCGCCCAAGTCTTAAGGGCGGTCAAAAATAGGGTGTCTACACCCTCGCTCTCCGTCGGTACACTGTATCATCACCACTGTCACTCATCGTCGCTCACTATCTCAAGCTCATTGATTTTGATTTAGGTATCTCTCTCTCTCTCTCTCTCTGTTTCCATCCCTTCCTCTATTTTCCCACTTTGATTTAGGTATTTCTTCCTGTTACATCTTTTGCCCTCCAACTATTTAATGCAATGCCCGAATCAAAAAATTATCTCTGTCTCTGCTCATCTTCTTCTTCTACTTCTTCTGTTGTATTCTGAAGCCATAATAGTGAAAATGCAGTGTACTGGCCATATCATGCAATTGCTCAATATCTGACCTTTTTTTTTTTGTGTCAATATCTGACTATTTTTTGTTCTCGTGTTTGGACTTCTCAAAAATGATTTTGCCTTGTACATGATTCTGTGGCAATGTGAAATCATACATCTGAATGGAATCTTAGATAGACAATGTATATATTTTGTTCATCTTCTTCACCTTCATGAATTATCAAAATTATTAAGGGGCTATTAAAAATCCATCTATTAATGACAATCTTTCCTAGGTAAAGCAACTCATCAGTGAATCCAAACAACCTATAATCATTACAAGATAAGTTTGTCACCTCTTTTTCTAATTAAACATCCAATACTAACATCATGACATGGGAACAAAAATTATAGTAATGAAAACAACTAGTTCACTCATTAGTAAATCTAGAAAAATAAATTTGATTGGTATAACAGTGTGGAAGATAGGGTGACGTTTTGTTTAGATTGAACTTGCAAAAGAAGCATTTCATTATTTTAGACAATTGAAAAGGCACCCAGAAATATGCCATCAATTATGCAATGCTTTATTAAGTCATACCCAAAGCAACAAACAACACCTAAAATATGTCTTGGTAGTGTATTTGTTGCTATATCAATATCAGGAGCAATAATCCCAATGATATAGTTTGTGTTATCTTTAGATCTTTTAGAAACCGTCATGCATGTGTGACACTTCAAACCTTAATCTATGTTGCCTTGCTAGTTCTGAGAGGTAAAGAGAATGATTATTGAAGCTTGTAAAGCTCGAACACATAAGGAAAACTCTTGTTGAGGTATACCTATTTTTTTTTTTTAATTTTGAGGAAAACAAATGTTGAAACCTTATCTGCAGTGGTAAGATCAATGTTTTTTTTAGCATATGTCCATTCAGCTTAATTAATGTGTTTGAAGTTAGTGGAATTGTTGTTGTAATGCTAAACTGAAACCTCTCAAGAAGAATTGGTACGAATGTAAATTGTAAGAGAAAAGGAAGATCCCTACTTCACCATTCAATCTTTGTAATTTCTAACTCATTAGAAATTGTACTTTCATTCCTAACATATGAAACCATTTACATTTACTAAAATGCTCACAGGCTATAAGTTTTTTCTTTTTCAAGCTACTTTTTTGGTCTATCCTCTTTTCCAAAACCATCCTAATATTTTTTGGTATGTTTTAATATGATTATTCTTTGGTGTTTCCTTTATTTTTAAATGAAAAATATATATAGCGGCAAACCATTCAGTAGTCCTCTGTTGGAGTGACCTCTACTTGTCCTACTATTGCAAATTGTGTTCTTCTGTTATTTTTTAAATTATTATTTATGAAGTAACAGACAAAGATGTGTGCCGCCACAACCTTGTTGTAAACTATCATCTTCATGAATGAAATGTTTTTTGTGCAGAAAATAGCTCTTGGAGTTTTGCTACCGAAATCAGCTGTTCAATTTGAACGACACCTTATGGGGGAGGTGGGAAAACTGATGCAAATACAATAATTTAGTTTTCCTTATTTGGGTTTTTTCCGCTTTTCAGATTCTTGCTGTTGGTGCTGCAGTTGAGCAAGTTGAGGCTGGGAAGAAGGTAAGATTTGTAAAGGTTTGACTAGCTAATTTTCTTCAAGGGTCAATAATTTATTGCAAAGCCAATCAATTTTTTTTGCTTTGGGTATGACTTAATAATGCATTGCATAATTGATGGCATATTTCTGGGTGCCTTTTCAATTGTATAAAATAATGAAATGTTTCTTTTGCAGGTTCAATCTAAACAAAACGTCACCCTATCTTCCACACTATTATACCAATCAAATTTATTTTTCATAAGTTACTAGTTGTAGTCCGTTGACAACCTTTTTTAATTCTCAAAACATGCCATATTAAGCTTAGTCAACCCAAATGCTTTTCCTGACATTTTCCTGTCAAGAATTTCAAATACAAATAACCAGGGAAATTCCACCTAATTTAAACTTGCATTCACTCTTTTAAATGAATATTTCAAATGAATATCCATTCTGGTCTCCATATACTTGCTGGTTAAAGAAAATTAGCACAACAAGATTGTGTAGATTTTATGAAGCCTAACTAGACTACTAATGCAATTAAATTTCCTTCCAACATGTTTTGAGACTAGGAACTATATACATTCATTTAAGTTATTTGAAAAAAAATTAAAAATAATCTGACTTAGTCGAAAAAGGGCGTTGTAAATTGGACACGATGTTGTAGAGACAAACGGTACGTAAATAGGACACGGCATTGTAGTTGCAAAAAATGGAAAATTACTTATAATTATGTAGAATGATTACTTGTAAAATATTACTGGTTGCCTTATAAATGTATTCGAGTTTTCCAAATTTTTATATCATATATATTTGAGTATGCAAAACTAATGATTAATTTGAAAAGATTAATTAAGTTCGAGTTTTATATGTTTTTTTTATAATTTTAAATATGCCAATATTTAGTCAATACTAATGATTAATTTTATTTTTGCGGATGGTTTTTGACATAGAATTGTGGATATGACTTTTTTTTTGACAAGTACGGAAGGACATTGTTTTTATACCTCCATCCTTATAATGGTTTGTAAAAATTAGTTTTTTGCCATGGTAAATATCTAAAACTTAGCATGGTACAAATTAGAAATTAGTTTTTGGGGCGGTACAGATTATCATTTTGGTGTGGTACAGATTTCCTTTTGGATATGAAATTTGCTTAATTCTCTATTGTGTATGGAACTAAATTTTTGAGGTTTTTCCTTCTACCGATTGCTTATGATCTGTTATAGCTCTTAACTTTAGTGTAATCTTCATGTTAAATATAAATAAGTTTAGGTGAATGTTTTTCTTTGAACACTTGTTAGTGATGCTGTGTTTTTCTTTAAATGTTTTGGCCTCAGGTTTTGTGGATCTTGTAATCGAGTTTGATCTTAAAGTGACTTTTCTCAAAGGCCTTAGACAAGAATTGACGAACATGTATCTTCTACACATCGATATATATATATATATATACAAACACATGTACATAGTCACACATGTGGACGAGGTTAAGGGTGAGCCTACTAAAAACCCATAATGGTCTTAAGAGGTTGAGAGTGAACCTACTAAAAACTCGGATATGTTGCAGGTGAACCTACTGAAAACCCATGTATATTGTTTTATTTATTGTACCATTATTGAAAACCCACATATGTTAAATGGAAATGCAACATCAAAAAAAGAAAAAGAAAAAGAAACATAACCAACTAAATATCTAATACATCTTCATATGTCATGAAAATATATGCATGGATATAGGATGGGACTCCCAGTTTGAAAACTATGTAGAAAAATACACTTTTTCAAACTAAGTCCAAAAATGTACTTTTCCAATACTTAGGCTTGAAAATAGGCCATCAGGGACTAAAATCGTGAAAAAGTCATGAGAAGCCCGAGAACACCCTTAACACCTCGGGAGACATGGGACTCCCGGTTTGAAAACTAAGTAAAAAAATATACTTTTCCAACACTTAGGCTTTAAAATAGGCTATCGAGGGGCCAAAATCATGTAACAGCCATGAGAAGGCCTAGGAAACACCTCAAACACCTCGGGGGAGACCAATGTAAGTTGTGGAAACTTACGGAACTAGTACGGGACTCCAGGTTTGAAAACTAAGTCGAAAAATATATTTTTCCTACACTTAAGCTTGAAAATAAGCCATCGGGGGCCAAAATCGCGTAACTGCCACGAGAAGGCCTCGGAAAGACCACAAACACCTCGGGAGGGACCAATGTGAGTTGTGGAAACTTACGGAACTAGCACGGCACTCTCGGTTTGAAAACTAAGTCTAAAAATGTACTTTTTCACATTTAAGCTTGAAAATAGGTCATCAGAGGCCAAAATTGTGCAGCAGCTATGAGACGGCCCAGTGAACACCTCAACCACCTTGGGAAGGACCAATGTGAGTTGTGAAAACTTACGGAACTAGCACGGGACTGCCGGTTTGAAAACTAAGTCAAAAAATTGTGTAACAGCCATGAGACGGCCCTGGTAACACCTCAAACACCTCGGGAGGGACCAAAGTAAGTTGTGGAAACTTACAGAACCAGCACGGGACTCCGGGTTTGAAAACTAAGTCAAAAAATATATTTTTCCTATACTTAAGCTTGAAAATAAGCCATCGGGGGCCAAAATCTCGTAACTGCCACGAGAAGGCCTAGGAAAGACCTCAAACACCTCGGGAGGGACCAATGTGAGTTGTGGAAACTTACAGAACTAGCATGGGACTCCCAGTTTGAAAACTAAGTCCAAAAATGCACTATTTCACACTTAAGTTTGAAAAATTGGCCATCGGAGGGACAAATCGTGCAACAGCCACGAGGCGACCTGGGTAACACCTCAAGCACATCAGGAGGGACCAAAGTAAGTTATGGGAACTTACGGAACTAGCACGGGAATCCCAGTTCAGAAACTAAGCCCAAAAATGCACTATTTCACACTTATGTTTGAAAAATAGGCCATCGGAGGCCAAAATCGTGTAGCAGCCATGAGACAGCCCGAGCAACACCTCAAACACCTCGGGAGGGACCAAAGTAAGTTGTGGAAACATACGGAACTAGCACGGGACTCCCGGTTCGAAAACTAAGTCCAAAAATGCACTTTTTCACACTTAAGTTTGAAAAATAGGCCTTAAGGGGCCAAAATCATGTAATAGCCACGAGATGCCCTGGGGAACACCTCAAATACCTCGGGAGGGACCAATGTGAGTTATGAAAACTTACGGAACTAGCACGGGACTCCCGGTTTGAAAACTCAGTCCAAAAATGCACTTTTACACATTTCAGCTTGAAAATAACCCTTCGGAGGCCAAAATCGTGCAACAGCCACAAGACGGCCTGAGGAACACCTGAAATACCTCGGGAGGGACCAATGTGAGTTGTGGAAACTTACAGAACAAGTACGGGGCTCCCGGTTTAAAAACTAAGTCCAAAGATGCACTTTTTCACACATAAGCTTGAAAATATGCCATCGGAGGCCAAAATCCTGCAACAGCCATGGGACTGCTCGGGGAACACTTAAAACACCTCGAGGGGGACCAACACGAGTTGTGGAAACTTACGGAACTAGTTTGGGCCTTCCGGTTTGAAAACTAAGTCCAAAAATGTACTTTTGCACACTTAAGCTTGAAAATAACCCTTCGGAGCCCAAAATCGTGTAACAGCCACATGACAGCCCGGGGAACAGCTAAAACACTTCAGAAGGGAGCAACGTGAGTTGTGAAAACTTACGGAACTAGCACGAGACTCCCAGTTTGAAAACTAAGTCCAAAAATGCACTTTTTCACGCATAAGCCTGAAAATAGGCCATCGGAGGCCAAAATCATGCGACCGCCACGAGACAGCCCAAAGAGCACCTCAAACACCTCGGAAGGGACCAATATGAGTTGTGAAAACTTACGGAACTAGCACGGGACTCCCGGTTTGAAAACTAAGTCCAAAAATGGACTTCTGCACACTTAAGCTTGAAAATAACCCTTTGGATGCCAAAATTGTGCAACAGCCACGAGACGGCCTGGGGAACACCTCAAACACCTCGGGAGGGACCAATGTGAGTTGTTAAAAATTACGGAACTAGCACGGGACTCCCGGATTGAAAACTAAGTCCAAAAATACACTTTTTCACACTGAAGCTTGAAAATAGGCCATCGAAGGCCAAAATCGTGCAACAACCACAAGACAACCCGGGGAACACCTCAAACACCTTGGAAGGGACTAATGTGAGTTGTGGAAACTTAGGGAACTAGGACGGGACTCCCGGTTCGAAAACTAAGTCCAAAAAGGCACTTTTTCACACTTAAGTTTGAAAAATAAGCCTTCGGGGGCCAAAATCGTGTAATAGCCACGAGACGGCCCGGGGAACACCTCAAACACGTCGGGAGGGACCAATGTGAGTTGTGAAAACTTATTGAACTAGCACGGGACTCACGGTTTGAAAGCTAAGTCCAAAAATGCACGTTTGCACACTTAAGCTTGAAAATACCCTTCGAAGGACAAAATTGTGCAACAGCCACGAGACGGCCTGGGGAACACCTCAAATACCTCGAGAGGGACCAATGTGAGTTGTGGAAACTTACGGAACTAGTACGGGGCTCCTGGTTTGAAAACTAAGTCCAAAAAATGCACTTTTTCACACATAAGCTTGAAAATAGGCACTCGGAGGCCAAAATCGTGCAACTGCCACGAGACGGCCCTGGGAACACCTAAAACACCTAGGGAGGGACCAATATGAGTTGGGGAAACTTACGAAACTAGTACGGGACTCCCGGTTTGAAAACTAAGTCCAAAAATGCACTTATGCACACTTAAGCTTGAAAATTACCCTTCGGAGCCCAAAGTCGTGCAACAACCACAAGACGGCCCAAGGAACACCTAAAACACCTCGGAAGGGACCAGTGTGGGTTGTGAAAACTTACAGAACTAGCATGAGACTCCCGATTTGAAAACTAAGTCCAAAAATGCACTTTCTTACACTTAAGTCTAAAATAGGCCATCGGAGGCCAAAATCGTGCGACAGCCACGAGACGGCCTGGAGAACACCTCAAACACCTCAGGGGGAACTAATGTGCGTTGTGGAAAGTTACGGAACTAGCACGGGACTCCTGGCTTAAAAACTAAATCCAAAAATGCACTTTTGCACACTTAAGCTTGAAAATAACTCTTCGGAGGCCAAAATTGTGTAACAGCCACGAGACAGCCTGGGGAACACCTCAAACACCTCGGGAGGGACCAATGAGAGATGTGAAAACTTACGGAACTAGCATAGGACTCCCGATTTGAAAAGTAAGTCCAAAAATGCAGTTTTTCACACTTAAGCTTGAAAATAGGCCATCGGAGGCCAAAGTCGTGCAACAGCCACGAGACTTACCGGGGAACACCTCAAACACCTTGAGAGGGACCAATGTGAGTTATGGAAACTTACAGAACTAGCCCGGGACTCACGGTTTGAAAACTGAGTCCAAAAATGCACTTTTGCAAACTTAAGCTTTAAAATAACCCTTCGGAAGCCTAAATCGTGCAACAGCCATGAGACAGCCCAAGGAACATCTCAAACACCTCGGGAGGGACCAATGTGAGTTATTGAAACTTATGGAACTAGCATGGTACTCTCTGTTTGAAAACTAAGTCCAAAAATGCACTTATGCACACTTAAGCTTGAAAATTTCCCGTCGGAGGCCAAAGTCGTGCAACAGCCACAAGACAGCCCGGGGAACATCTAAAACACCTCGGAAGGGACCAGTGTGAGTTGCGAAAACTTACAGAACAAGCACGAGACTCCCGGTTTGAAAACTAAGTCCAAAAATGCACTTTCTCACACTTAAGTCTAAAAATAGGCCATCGGAGGCCAAAATCGTGTGACAGCCACGAGACGGCCTGGAGAACACCTCAAGCACCTCAGGGTGAACTAATGTGCGTTGTGGAAACTTACGGAACTAGCACGGGACTTCTGGCTTAAAAACTAAATCCAAAAATGCACTTTTGCACACTTAAGCTTGAAAATAACCCTTCGGAGGCCAAAATTGTGCAATAGCCATGAGACGGCCTAGGGAACACCTTACACACCTCAGGAGGGACCAATGAGAGATGTGAAAACTTACAGAACTAGCACGGGACTACCGATTTGAAAAGTAAGTCCAAAAATGCAGTTTTTCACACTTAAGCTTGAAAATAGGCCATCAGAGGCCAAAATCGTTCAACAGCCACGAGACTTATCGGGGAATACCTCAAACACCTCCAGAGGGACCAATGTGAGTTCTGGAAACTTACGAAACTAGCCCGGGACTCCCGGTTTGAAAACTAAGTCTAAAAATACACTTTTGCACACTTAAGCTTTAAAATAACCCTTCGGAGGCCTAAATCGTGCAACAGCCATGAGACGGCCCAGGGAACACCTCAAACACCTCGGGAGGAAGCAATGTGAGTTGTGGAAACTTACGGAACTAGCATGGTACTCCCGGCTTGAAAACTAAGTCCAAAAATGTACTTTTTCATACTTAAGCTTCAAAATAGGTCATCGGAGGCCAAAATCGTGTAACAGCCATGAGACGGCCCAAGGTACACCTCAAACACCTCAGGAGAGACCAATGTAAGTTGTGGAAACTTACAGAACTAGCACAGGACTCCCAGTTTTAAAACTAAGTCAAAAATTGCACTTTTTCACACTTAAGCTTGAAAATAGGCCGCCTTCGGGGGCCAAAATCGTGTAACAGCCACGGGATGGCCTAGGGAACACCTCAAACACATTGGAAGCGACCAATGTAAGCTATGGAAACTTATGAAATTTGCACCGGACTCCCGTTTTAAAAACTAAGTCAAAAAATGCACTTTTTCAAACTAGAGCTTGAAAAATAGACAATCAAAGGCCAAAATCGGGCAACAGCCACGAGATGGCCTGGTAAACACCTCAAAAACCTCGAGAGCGACCAATGTGAGTTGTGGAAACTTCCGGAACTAGCACGGGACTCCCGGTTTGAAAACTAAGTCCAAAAATTGCACTTTTGCACACTTAAGCTTTAAAATAAACCTTCGGAGGCCAAAATTGGGGCAATAGCCACGAGACGGCCCAGGGAACACCTTAAACACCTCGGGAGGGAGCAATATGAGTTGTGAAAACTTACAGAACTAGAACGGGACTCCTGGTTGAAAAACTAAGTCCGAAAATTCATTTTTTCACACTTAAACTTGAAAATAGGCCATCGGAGGCCAAAATCGTGCAACAGCCACGAAACGGCCCAGGGAACACCTCAAACACATCGAGAGGTACCAATGTAAGTAGTGGAAACTTATGGAACAAGCATGGGTCTCCCGGTTTGAAAACTAAGTCCAAAAATGCACTTTTTCACACTTAAGCTTTAAAATAACCCTTCGGAGGCCAAAATCGTGCAACAGCCACGAGACGGCCAGGGGAACACCTCAAACACCTCAGAAGGGACCAATGTGAGTTGTGAAAACTTACGAAACTAGCACGGGACTCCCGGTTTGAAAACTTAGTCCAAAAATGCACTTTTTCACACTTAAGCTAGAAAATAGGCCATTGGAGGATAAAATCGTGTAACAGCCGCGAGACGGTCTGTGGAACACCTCCAACACTTCGGAAGGGACCAATGTGAGTGTCAAAAACTTACGGAACTAGCAAGGGACTCCCGGTTTGAAAACGAACTCCAAAATTACACTTTTTCACAGTTAAGCTTGAAAATAGGCCTTCGGGGGCCAAAATCGTGTAACAGCCATGGGACAGCGTGGGGAACACCTCAAAGACGTCGGGAGGGACTAATGTAAGTTTTGGAAACTTACAGAACTTGCACCGGACTCCCGATTTGAAAACTAAGTTGAAAAATGCACTTTTTAACACTTAAGCTTGAAAATAGGCCATTGGAGGCCAAAATCGTGCAACAGCCATGAGACGGCCCGGGGAACACTTAAACCATGTCGGAAGGGACCAATGTGAGTTGTGAAAACTTACAGAACTAGCACGAGACTCCCGGTTTGAAACCGAAGTCCAAAATTGCACTTTTTCATACTTAAGCTTGAAAATAGGCCATCGGAGGCCAAAATCATGTAACAGCCACGAGACAACCTAGGGAACACCTCAAACAACTCGGGAGGGACCAATGTGAGTTGTGGAAACTTACTGAACTAGCACAGGACTCCCGGTTTGAAAACTAAGTCCAAAATTGCACTTTTTCACACTTAAGCTTGAAAATAGGCCTTCGTGGGCCAAAATCATGTAACAGTCATGAGACAGCCTAGGGAACACCACAAACACATCAGGAGAGACCAATGTGAGTTGTGGAAACTTATAGAACTAGCACGGGACTCCCGGTTTGAAAACTAAGTCAAATATTGCACTTTTTTTCACACTTAAGCTTGAAAATAAGCCATCGGGGGCGAAAATTGTGTAATAGCCACGAGATGGCCCAGGGAACACCTCAAGCACGTTGAGAGGAACCAATGTGAGTTGTGGAAACTTACGGAACTAGCACGGAACTCCCAATTTGAAAACTAGGTCTGAAATTGCACTTTTTCACACTTAAAATTGAAAATAGGCCATCGGAGGCCAAAATCGTGCAACAGCTATGAGACGGCCCGAGAAACACCTCAAACACCTTGGGAGGGACCAATGTGAGTTGTGGAAACTTACGAAACTAGCACGGGACTGCCGGTTTGAAAACTAAGTCAAAAAATGCACTTTGTCACACTTAAGCTTGAAAATAGGCCATCGGAGACCAAAATCGTGCAATAGCCACGAGACAACCTGGGGAACACCTCAAACACCTTGGGAGGGACTAATGTGAGTTGTGGAAACTTACGGAACTAGCATGGGACTCCCGGTTTGATAACTAAGTCCAAAATTACATTTTTTCACACTTAAGCTTGAAAATAGGCCTTCGGGGGCCTAAATTATGTAACGGACAGAGGACGGTGCAGATACCCCATTTTTTACCTTCCTTAAGACTTGGACATCATCATTTGAACACTCGATGATTACCCTTGCTTGTGTTCGTCTTGAGTTCTTGGAGGTTTCGGCTACGCGCCTTACCTCGAGACCTCTCGACCTGTTTGTTTTGTGTTTGGTTTTGCATCAAACACTTGTTGTTTTGCTTCTGAGGGTGCGAAATAGCTTGTAGGCCATCCCCACACCTCACCGGCCATGGCTTGAGGCCACCGGTCTTGTTTCCTTGCCATCGGCCATTGGTGATGGCCGGTCGACAGTATTGATGGTCGGTCGGCATTGTGTTTGGTCGGCCGGCCACTGATTTTGGTCAATGGGCCACTTTTTCTGGCCGAGACCTTTTCTTGAGGGGGTTTGAACCTTTTGAACCCTTGGTTCTAGCTTCTTGAGGAAGCTTGAACCTTTTGATACCTTGGTTCTAGCTTCTTGAGGAAGCTTGAACCTTTTGAATCTTTGTTCAAGCTTCTCCAAGAAGCTTGAACCCTTTGTCTAGCTTCTCCTAGAAGCTTGAACCCTTTTGTCTAGCTTCTCTAAGAAGCTCGAACCCTTTGTCTAGCTTCTCGAAGAAGCTTGGCCCTTTTGTCTAGCTTCTCCAAGAAGCTTGGCCTTCTTGGCCATTTTTGGTCCAAGCTTCTAAGAGAAGCTTGGACACTTCTTCCTCTATAAAAGAAGAGCTCCTCTTCCATTGCAAGGGTTCCAACAATTGGTCTAAGGCATACAAGAATTTTATCTCTCTATATCTCTACATCCAAGCTCCATAAGTGTTGGTTCTTGACCCCTTTACACACCACCTCACAACCACACGCTTCCTCCATCACTCTAAGGTTCTTGGAGCTGGTTTTCAGTGGTTGAAGGCCTACAGTTTTGGTCCATAAGCTGCTGGAGCTTCTTGGCTACAAGGGTAACACTCCTTACCCTCTTTATTCCCCGTTTTTGTATACACTTTTAACCTGTCTTGTATGCTATTTTGGGCTTTGTTATAAACTGAAAAAGTCTTTTTTTTGAGTGCTTTAAATAGTTGTTTAAGGTTACTTTGTTGTTTGGGGTTGTTTGACCCCTCTTAGGCCTTGTTTGGGCCCCATTTTGTGCTATTTTGGTGAGCTCTGGGACCACCTTATTTGGGCCTCCTCACCACTGAAATCTTGAGGGATTTTAGTGGTGGGGATGGTGTCCTAAGGTCCTAAAAAGGAGAGGGCCATCTCTTCTCCTTGTTGTCTTCAAAAAGTGCCATTTTAGCCTCATGTGTGAGCACCATTTTTAAGTTCATGTTGGCCATGTCTTAAGTGTTATTTGTGCTTATTTTGCCACGATATAGCACTGTTTTTACTTGGTTTAGACACCATGCATGCCTTGCATACTTGTCTTGTAATGCCATGAATTTGCCTTAACATGCTTTAGGCTTTGACCCTTGTTCTAGCATGATTTTGGCCAAGCTTTGTGAAGCTTTTATGCATGTTTTAGTATGCTTTAGCTCTGTTTTTAGTTTCTTTGGTCATGCTCAACATGTTTTGTATAGTCTCTTTGCATTCTAGCTTGTAAGCCTTGAGTGTGTAAAGCCATGAGCATGTTTTGCTTGATTTGTTTAATTGGTTTGACACCTTTTCTAACATATTTTCAGAGCTTAGTATGCATGCCATGTGTCCATATTCATCTCTTTTAAGTGTGCTTAAGAGTCCCTCCTTCATGCTTAAGTGTTGGTCCATTTGCATGCATGATTGTATGTGTACTTGGCCCCCATTTCCTTAGCATTTGGCCACTATTTTGGGCCTGGTTGAGAGCTGCCCAAATTAGTTTAAGAGCATTCTAGCATGTTGTTGCATGCTTGCCCTATGTGTTGTTTCATATTTGGCCTCGTTCCATGCTTGTTACATTGCATTTTGCATGTTTGATACATTGCACCTTTGCATGCTTAGGTTATAATGCATTTGGCATGAATTGTACTTAACATGTTGTCCATGTTGCATCTTGCATGCTTGCATGGTTAAGATTACACTTGGCATGTTTGCTAACTTGCATACTTGCCCTCATGTTCTTGTTGTATACTTAGCCTCCATGCCTAGGTTGCATTACATTGAGCATACATGCTTTGCCTCTTGAATTGAGTATGATAGAGGTTGGGCTTTATGTGTTTATTTGGTTTGCATGTCATTTGAAATCAAAATGCACAACTTGGCCTCTTGGGCCATCATGCATGGAAATGCACGATTGGTGGTCCGAGGGTCGAGCACCATACTCCCTTGAGTCTTAAACATGATATGGAGTGTGGTTGTGCAAACATTTGCTTTGAAATGCATTGTCATGCCTTGTCTGTCCTCTGCTGCTGTCAAAACTGGTTTCTGCAGGAAGACATGGCCGGTCGGCCATCTACAGTGCCGATCGACCAAACATTTGTGGCCGATATCAATATCCATGGTCGATGGATGGCCGGTGGCCTTTACTCTTGGCCGGTGACCTTCCACAGTGCTCAGAAGGTGGTTCAGAAGCATCTTGGAGACTTTTGTAGTTTTTAGAGGTCCAAAACAATGTAAACAGAGGCAACAGTGGCATGACATTGGGTTTCCGAGCGAAGCCAATCCGAGCATGCGTGCATCCCTCTTCCCGAGGCCTTTTACCGCTTTCCTTAGCTTAATTGATTTGTTAATTAATTTGGTGGTCTGTAAATTATTTAATTAGCTTGTAGGTTAAGTAAATTGCATTATTCTTTTGGTCTCTCCGAGCGGGGGCGAATTTGTAACAAGCGTGCGTGTGTGTGATGCATGTCTTCCAACCCCACGTCTTTCTCCCTTTTATTTACCAGCTTATGATGGTTAGATTAGGGCATGTTTCAATTAGCATACTTATGCTCGCATGTTTGCATCATTCATCTACATTGCATGCACCGGGCTCGGCGCATCATACTAACTGCATTGTATTTCAATTCCAAGTTGAATACGTGTTAGTTGTAGCATCTCATATGCCATTCTTAGGATAGCCGAGCCTATTTCTAGTCACATTTTGCATGTGTTGCATTAGCCATCTTAACATGAACTAGGATCATGCATCGATTACTAACTAGTTTCTGTTTTGGCTTGGAATACTCGGTAAGTGTTTATGCTTTAGCATCCTTGCATGTGTGTGAGTGACTGCCATGATAGCATGCTTACCATGAGGCTATGTGCTTATGTGATATATCTGCCTGAGTGCCTGTGGGTGAAGGTTGGATTATCTAAATTGGAACAATGCATTAACTATGAGTTTTAAGCCCACTAGATAGTGGCAAAACCATCTTTTCTAAGCCCACTCGAGGGTGGCAAAACCTGCATTTTAGCCTACTTGCGAGTAGCAAACCATTTTCGAAACAAACATGAGATGTTTTGTTTCAATTCAGGCAATCCAGTCTATACTTGTATGCTGTGCGCATCACATAGTAAATCTAGGCTAATAACCGGAATAAGAGCACATAATGTTTTGAAAACTCGATATCATGGTTAGTAGAGGCGGATCTTTGATCGGGCGAGCGGGGGTGCTCACGAAGTGACCTTCCCCAATTGTACCCAAGTTCCCGAGCCGAGGCAACTTTGGTGATGACGGACACGTGGCCTTAGGCACGAGTCAGGGTTTCCTAAATTCCCCCAAAATAAAATATTTAGGTGGCGACTCTGTATCTGGCAAAGCAGTCCATGTTTTGGCACTTCTTTCTAAAAATCTGTTTTCCAAAACGATTTGCCGGACTTGGACTCTTTGGTGATTTATCAATCTCACATTGCACATTGTGAGATCAGATTAAGAATCGTGACAATTTGAGTCCGAACTGTAGTGAGCCCAAATGAACAAAACGGGGGCTTCTCCCCCAGGACGTTCGAGGACGTCTACAGTTTCTGGCGACTCTGCTGGGGATTTAGAGAACTTGACTCGAACTCATGATATCTTGTTTTGACTACACTTATGTGTCTCTTTGCATTGCATGGGCATTGGTGTGCCTAGGACACCGTGTTGGCCATCTGCTATTCCTGAGCGGTTTGCCGGAGGCTCACTTTGAGAAGCGTGCCATAAGGCTGATCGGTTGCGGGGTCTGCCAGTATGGGAACACAATCCTCGGTTTTACCGGGGCACCCTTTTTGACCATTCGACCTAGTACATATCGGAATCCGTGGTGACCATTCCAAACTAGGACATGTTGCTTACCCAATTATAGGTTGTTTGAGACCGCTACGTGCGTAGTGAAACCCTAGCTCCTGACAAAATAGGACAGGGAAACCCTACCCCAACATAGGGGTGTTTTGGCTCTCACTTGCTTGCTATGTGCTTTATACTGCGTCTCTACAAGAATGCATGTATCAGTTTGCAAGTTTGGGCATCAGGCCCGTGGGCACCAGTTTAGTATTTTGGGATTCAGTTTACCTGAGGGTATTGGTTTACAGGCAGAATTTTGGGGCAGAATTCAGTAGAGGGCACAATCATCCTGTTATGCTCATATCTGTTTTGGCGAAATTGGGCTGAGAGGCTGCATGTTTTCTCTTTTGCTAGGTAGTCTGGGAACCATAGCTTCAGAGGGCTCCAATATCCCCCGAGGTTCATCGGACTTGTGCTGATAGACTTTGTCAGGTCAGAGATTCAATTCAAGGGCAATCAGTGTTCCTTCGCCAGAGGCAGGGTAAAAAGGCCAATCAGGCACAGATCACCGGTTCAGCAGTTACCAGATTAGTGGCCCTCATCTGCCCCACCAGTAAATAGTTGGGCCGAGGTCTCAGTTTTCACCACAGGGATAGATATACCAGTTAGTCAGCCAGAATAGCAGAACATGGCAGGGATGGAGGAAATGATGCGTCAACTCCAAGAAAGTATGAAACTCATGCAGCAAGATGCTGTCCGCCAAGCAAAATTTGCCAAACAGCAGGCTGCGATCATGGCCCAACAAGTAGAGCTAATCACTAGGCTGCAACAGCAAAACGAAACATCTAATTCGCATCAAGCTCCTCCCCCACCAAGAGCTCTAACACCCGGAGAAACACCAAATGTCTAGGAAGGTACGGACATTCCGACAGAGTCGGCTCTGCTCCGAATCCCACCCCAGCTATCCAAAACACCTACCCATCTACCGGACTCTCCCTTCAAATTCGAGGCGGACCCTACGACATTAAAACTGAATAAGCTTGAAAAGCTGTTCAATAAATCTCAAGGAGTGAAGTCCATCCCGGACATCGATGATGGGTATACCGATGGAGCTGCGACGCTGCCAGACAGATTCAAGATGCCACATATTGACTGTTTCGATGGGTCCGGGGATCCCATGGTGCACTTGCGGCTGTTTTCAGACATTTTAAGGCCGATGGGTCTCACCAGATTACAGAAGCTTTCTTTGTTCAGCCGGACCCTATCGGGTATAGCGGCCATCTGGTACGCAAAACTGGAAGACTCCGTCAAAAGGAACTGGGAGGAGATGGCCGTGGCCTTCGTTGCACAGTACTCCTATAATACGCAAATTAAGATTACAACCCGTGATCATGAGACGACAAGGTAGGAGCCTAAGGAGAGATTTTCTGACTTCGTAACCCGCTGGAGGGCCAAGGCCTCAATGATGATCATTAGACTGACCGACAAGGATCAAATACATATGGTTGTGCGCAACCTCCAGCCTAAACTCATGCAGAAGATGATCGTTCTCCCCTTCCACACCTTTTCAGATTTGCATGAGATGAGAGTACAGATTGAGGATGCCTTAAAGCAGGGTTTGATTGACAATGACAGGGAGCAGCCCAAGAGGGCATTCAACCGCAGTTCGAATGCGACCACCAGTGGTGATGCAACTGCAAGATCTTCTGAAGTGGGCATGGTCGCCACCACCACACCAAGAACAGCCACCCCCTTTGTTGGTGCATCCAATCCAAACCCCCGAACTTCGGACTATCTACCCCGAGGCAAGAGGGTTTTTACTCCACTCTATATGCCTTTCTCTAAAGCCCTGGGGATCCTACTCAGGAAAGGACATCTGAAACCGTTAGAACAACGGCCTCTACCCGATCCTCTCCCTCCAAAGCATGACTCGACTAAGTACTGTGCTTGCCATCAACAAATCGGTCATGACACCAACAGTTGAGTCCGTCTCCGCCACGAGATACAAAATCTAATTGACAATGAGGTCATCGTCGCACCAAGCTCTGCAAAGTCTATCGGCACTTGATTAGTGAACTTGTGGGGGATAATGTGACTATGTGGTCGGGGGATGAACCACCTACAGGTGGTGCTCAGTTTACTCCAGATGTGGTGTATGGCACGCACTGTTTTGAGCATTTGTGAATGCTGGTTTTTGTACTTTCTGACTCGGGTATTGAGTTAGTTTTGTTATGTCGTTTAGAGTCTGTCTCGTTGTATAGAGTCAGTCTTTTCATACTGAATCAGTTGGGTCTGTCTGGTTGTATCGAGTCAGTCCTGTTTTGTCAGAGTCAAGTGATTCCGGGGATGTTACGTCGGATGTCACTATTTTGTTTTGTGTTTGTCTCTTTGCTTTCTTTTTGAGTTTGTTTCTGCCGTGGAGCCAGTTGTAACTGGGAAATCTGAATGAAACAGCTGTGGCTATCATGTTTTGTACTTATTGTTGCTTTGAGCTAGTTGTGCCAACAGATCTGAATGAAAAAGCAGTAATTCTCACAATCTTGTGTTTGCTTCTGCCGGGTGCCAGTTGTGCCAAAAATTCTAAATGAGATGGTAGTATTTGACTAGAAGCTGTGTCTTTTTTGTGCCTTGAATTCATTGCATCGACCTAAGTTTGACTAGATCGCGATGCGCAGTATTAATCTGGAATTACTAGAATTAATCTAGTAATCTAGAATTACTATGCGATGCGGGCGGCATACACGTGTAGACTAGATCGCCTAAGTTTGAACAAAACATTGCATGTTCGTTTGTTTGAAAACAGTTTGAAGTTTGCTACTCGCAAGTAGGCTAAATCGAGGATTTCAATGAATTGTTCCAATTCAAGCAATCCAACCTTCACCCACAGGCATTCAGGCAGTTATATCAATAAGCAGTTAGCCACATGGCAAGCATGCTTGCATGGCAACATTAACACACATGCAGTATGGTAAAGCGTAAACACTCACAGTGTACTCCGAGCCAAAACAGAGAACTAGTTAGAAATCATGTATGATCCTAGTTCATGTTAAAATGGCTAATGCAACACATACAAAAATGCAACTTAGATAGGCTCGGCTATTCTAAGAATGGCATGTGAAATGCAACTTTGTACATGTATTCAACTTGTAATTGAAATTCAATGTAGTTAGTATGATGCGCCGAGCCTGGTGCATGTAATACAGATGAATGGATGCACGCATGCAAGCATAAGGATGCTAATCGAAATATGCCCTAAAACTAACCATCGTAAGTGGTTAAGTAAAAGGGAGAAAGAAATAGAGGTTGGAAGACATGCATCACACACACGCATGCTTATTACAACATTGCGCCCTCTCGTCGGAGGGACCGAATAAGAAGCTAACTAGCTAATCTAACCTAATTAAACTAATTATTACAAAACAAACTAATTAACTAATCCTAGTTAACTAAGTATTACAAAACAACTTGAAATAGCTAAACGCATTAACTATTGAAGTATAAAATGAATGCCTAATCTAGCTAAGTAAAGAAGGTAAATAAAGTAGTAAAATAGGAGGTTCTCAGAGGGAGAACACCGGATGCATGCTCGGTCGCCTCGTTCGGAAATCCGTCGCGATGCCCCAATTTGCCTCTGTTTGCAATTGTCCTCGGAACCTTGCACCAAGCTCCAGAAAGCTTCCAACTCACCTTGGAGACTTGTGGGAGGTCGGCCGACCACCTAGGGATGTCACCAGCCACTGACCGACCACTTTTTATGCTGAAAAACAGAAAAAATGGTCGGCCAGCTAGTTTTTCTGACTGGCCAACCAGTTGTTGCTGCATTTCTCCAGTTTGCTGCAACAGAGAGTAAGAAAGCACATGGCAATGTATTTGCAAGATATGTGTGCACAACCACCCTCCCAATCATTTCATGAGCTCAAGGGAGTGTAGTTCTCGACCCTCGGGCCACCAATTGCGCATTTCAATGCGTGATGGCCGAGAGGCAAAGTTGCACAATTCAATATGAAATTAATGCACAAGTGAACACATAAAGCCTAAAACTCTATCATGCTTGATCAAGAGCGTCGGCGACCGAGAATTGAGGCACGTTTCATCACTTCAAGTATGAAACATCCCTCATTTCTCGTGCTCGGATTAACACTTAATCCAAACAACAATGCAACAACATGGCATACACAACGCAAACAACAACATGGCATACTCAATGCAATGTGACATGATCAACTTAACAAAGCTAATGACATGCAAACAATGCTAATGCATGCACGCACAATGCAATGCTACAAGGGCAACTTAGCAATGTTAGGAACATGCATACTCAATGAAAAGAAACAACTTGGCATACACAATGCAAATAACCACATGGCTTGCACAATGCAATGTAAGATGGCATACTTAATGCAATGAACAATAAGCATGCGAACAACATGTAAACAAACATGCTAAATGAACTTAAACCAAAAGGGGGTAGACCTCAGTCATGCCCAAATCAGTGGCCAATGGTGATAAAATTAAGGCACATGAAGCATAAACAAGCATGCACATGCAATGGCCCATCAAAGAGGCCTAAGAGCACAACTCTCAAGAGAGCTCAAAGAGTGACAAACAAGGAAGTGTAACAACACCAAGTGCACTGAAATAAGGTAAGAAATGATGCCAAATCATTCAAACAACACAAGCAAAGCGTCCAATGGTCCTAAAGCATGAAAGCTAATAAGGAGGACTACAAAGGAGGCATGCAATACATGGCACGAATGCATGAACCAAACATGGACAGAGCTGAAATAGGTCAAAACAAAGACCTAAACATGCTGAGATAGGGGCTCAAAGACCTAGGCATGCAAGCATACAAGCTAAGTAATAAAAGAGACAACAATGCACAACACTCAAAGGCACTTAAAGAGTGAATGAAGTGGGAACATGGCAATGTGATAAGCTCTGAAATGTCATGAAAAATGATGCCAAATCAAGTACATGATACAAATGAAGCATGTTATGAAGCCCAAAGCCTAAAGCTTGAAGCTAGCAAGAGCACTTGTACTATAACTATGCGAAACATGAAGCATGTGATCAAGGCAACCCAAAATAGTCCTAGAACATGTTAAAATGAGCCTAAAACATGCATGGAAGGAAAGTCAAAATAAGCTAGCATGAAGGGCATGAGGCATGGTGAATGCAAGGCAAATAAGGTGGTTTACACTACACCTATTAAGACCAAGCATGGAATGACTTAAGTAACAAAAATCAGAGTTATATCATGGCATAATAAGCCCAAAAACACATTGAAATGATAGCTCACAAGCTAAGGCATGAAGGCATACGCAATGACCTATTCTTAGGGCATAAAGGACGAACCCTCCAACGCATTGAATAAGTGAAAGATGCAAGTGCATGAGCATGGAATGTGGACTGAAATCACATTTCAAATGATGCCAAATCATTCAAATAAGCCAAGCAATGCATGCTAGTGGACTCGATACACAAAGCTAACAAGCTAAAATGCACTATGGCTATAGAAAGCATGGCATGCATGACCAAAACAACACAAATCAGAGCTAGAGCATGCTAAAACATGTACAAAAGCTTCTTAGAGTTAAACCAAAAACATGCTTGAATGACATGTTAAAGCATGATGCATGTTAGGCTAATTCATAGAATTGCACTACAAGTGCATGGAGCATGCATGGGGCTATCAAACCAGACCCTAACAGAGGTATGATATGGCAAAATACCACCAAAAACATGCTGAGCTGGACTAAAAAATCGAGCTAGAATGACATGCTACTTCATGAAGCATACAAGACTAGTTTGTGTGATTTACACTACAAGTGTACAAGGCATGTAAGGGGTGACCAAACGAAACCAAACCAAAATAGTGGTATGACATGCTGAAATAATCCCAAATACATGCTAAGAACAAGCCAACACAAGCTTAACAAACATGCTCAAACATGAGGCATATGAGACAAGTATTCAAAATACAAGGAGAGGGGATGACCCTCTCCTATTTAGGACTCCAAAACCACCTTTCCACTAATGAAAATCCTCTAGATTTCAGTGGTAGAAAGGTCATGCAAAGGCTACAACAAGAGCCTAGAGGGATGGCTCAAAACAAGGCCTAAGAGGGGGTAAACAACCCCAAATACAAAAGTGACCTTAAACAAAGATCTTAAGCACCAAAATTCAGAACTTTTTGTACTTAAGAGTTAAGCTTAAAACAGCATGAAAATAAGGCTAAAAGCTTAAGCAAAAATGGGGTTTTAAGGGTTAGAAACTCACCCTTGAAGACCACCTTTAAAGCTTCAACTCCAGCAGGTTTTTCAAGCTCAAACCAACCCAAGAACACCAAAACCAGCTCCTAAGCACCTCAACAACAAAAGGATGGTGTTTGAGTGTGTGTTTCTGTGCAAAAGTGAGACAAAATGACACTTTAAGGCACAAAACAAGAGCAAAAGAGAGATATAGATACAAGTGTGTATCTATATCTCAAACCACCAATTTTTGAACCTGGAGGTGGGAGGAGGAGCCTCCCTCTTATAGAGAACAAAAGCTAAAGCTTCTCAAGGAAGCTAAGCTTCAAGGTCATCCCTCCATACATGTATGGAAGATGGTTCTAGTGCTCTCCAACTGTGCCAGCTGGCCAAAAATATCTCCAAAAATCTGACAAAAAGCAACCGACCACTTGACGTGGTCGGCTAGCTACTTAAAGTGGTCGGCCGACCACTTTAAGTAGTCTCCCACAACAAAAACTAGTCAGCCAAGGGTAGGAGAAGTCTACACACTAAAAACAAGCAAATGATGTGGTGGCCGACCGGAAAAGGTGGCCCAAAGACCAAGAAAGCCAGTTATCCAACCAGAAAACTGGCTGGCAGGAGGAAAAGTGGTCTCCAAGGGGAAAAACTGGTCTCGCACCCCTGTACCACCTTCTAAACATGGAAAACAAGGTTTGTACCAAAAACAAACCAAAACGGATGCAAGACGAGAGATCGAAAGGCAAAGCACGCGGCCGAAAGCCTCGAAAACTAGTATACTGGCATCAAAACTGGTATATGACCACAAAAGTGGTCTCCAGGACCACAGTGTTCCTCTAGGCAGAGGCAGCATGGCATGGTTCAAAAACCACGCCAAACGGAGAACGTTAAGCGGTCACGAGACAAGGCGTGCGGCCGAAGGCTCCAAAAATCGAAAACTAGTCTCCAAACGGGTAACGTGGCCTATGACCACAAAAAGTGGTCTACGACCACAAAGAGATGGTCTACAAGACCTCTCCCTCCCTCCGGGAAGAGAAAACAAGATTCGGTCCACAAACCGAGCCAAAGCACAAAGAGTTCGGAGGCCCGGACGCAAGGCTCTCAGCTAAAATTCTGAAACCTCGAAACGAGCGCAACATGCACAATCACCAAGCGCTCAATTGATGATGTCTGAGTCTTATGGTTGGTCAAAAATGGGGTGTCTACTGTTGCCCCTCTTTGACAGAACTCTGAAGTCATAAGTGACGGGAGTGAATGTCAAAGCCCAGAGACGACCCATGTTTGATGAGGCCGAAGACTCAGACACACAGGTAAGATAACAAAGAGATGCACTCGCAGGCTGGGGCAAGATGCAAAAGACATGCACAAAGCCGAACATGACTTTTGATCATGCAAAGAAAGCTGTAATGAACAAATATACACAATAAATGCAACAGTTTAAGCAAGCAAATTCAAATACATTACATGCAGAAAGGATGTAAGAGAATGATACAATTCTCGCTACGTCTAACACGGAGTACATACAATACCGTTTGGTTGCACCAGCCTCAAATGAACCGTACATACAATATTGTCTGGTCGTACTAGCCTCAAATGAATCGTACATACAATATCATGCCTGCATAAGAAAACAACTCAACAGGTACAATATAGTTAGAAGCACATGTTCAATCATTACATCAAGATGCAATTCTAATGCGAGATAAACACGTGGATACACAATGCCGTTGGAAACATGCATAGCAATGCAAGTAGTGTGCACAACAATGCCAGTAGTGTGCACAACAATGTAGGCAAAACGTACGTGAAGAGTGCGTGACAACGCGAGTGAAGTAGGTGCATAATAATGCAAGGTAAACATGCACGACAACGCAAATAAAGTGCATAACAATGTAACAAGTGGTGTGTATAGCAAATGCAAGAAAAGTGCAACTTCAAAAGCATGTTTGAAACAAAATGCTGAGTAAAAAAAAGTCTAAGCCTTAAAGCGAGCAACTCAACCGTAACCTTTGATTTACCTCTCAAAGGGGTCACAACATACTCAAAAAAGATACACCTTGCTCTTGATGAGTAACGATGAGCCACGCATCGAAGACTTGAATTGAAGTTCCCGCGGAGACATTTTTGAGCCGAAAAGTGTACTTTTTCTTGTACTTTCTCGAGAGTCGAGGACCCCAATCATCATCAAAACACACAAGGAGAACAAAGGGACCTTGGAGACCACCCAAGAGGGATGGCCGACATCCTAGGCTAGTGGCCGACCAGTTGTTGACCACCAAAGTGGTCGGCCGACCAGTTTATTAAAACAGGGGCAGTTTTGTCTTTTAATGCTCAGATCTTTAAGTACACAACTCCAAATCAGTTTTGCTCACACCTCCAAGGCTGAAATCAACTTCTCTTCCTCCCTAGACTCTTTTCTCTCTCAGATCTGCACTTTATATGCGTTTTTCAATGCCCCACCCGAAGTTGTTTCGCGAAAATTTTCGATTCTCTTCGTTTTGAACCAATTAAAATTTGTTTTCGGAGCTTCTTTCTCCATTTTCACCACTTGAGGCATGTTTGTCTCAAAGTTTAGCACATTTTCTCGGGTGTTGACTTTTGTTGACTTTTTCTCTTCCCGAGAGTTGACTTTTGTTGACTTTTTGCAATTTTGGGTCATTTTGCTCATTTTTGCATCATCTTGCTGATTTCTACAGGTGGCCGACGATATTCCGTATGGCGGAGGTTCTCCATATGCAGAGGACGAGCCCGACATTATACCATTGCCTTCGAGGATTCGGCCGTTCGACTAGAAGGAGTACGACCCGCAGGAGCACATTCTATCTCCTAGCACCTTCCACCACTTCATGGACTTCGCACGTCGGGAGCCCACAGACCTGCTGCTACGAGAGCCAGAGTCCCATCTGTCTCATCGCGCGCATGAGGTGCGTACTTTACTTTTTCATTTCTCGCACATTCCATGTTTTCGCTATATATAGTATCTGCTCGTTCTGAACATATTCACATACACAGCACTCCACTCATTCTGGACATACGGCTCATACACAGCATTCTGCTAATTCGCCACACAGCTCACCACACAACACTTTGTTAATTCGGCACACAGCTTATTTTGGCACACAGTACATTTTGGGCACATAGCTCATTTTGGGCACACAGCTCATTACACTGCTCAATCTGAACACACAGTTCATAGCACAACATTCTGTTTAATTGGCACACGGCTCATAACACTGCTCAATCTGAACACACAGTTCATAATGCAACATTCTGCTTAGTCTGAACACGCAGCTCATTTGGGCACACAACACCTTACACTGCTCAATCTGAACACACAGTTCCTAACACAACATTCTGTTTAGTTGGCACACATCTCATAGCACTGCTCAATCTGAACACGCAGTTCATAACACAGCATTATGTTTAGTTGGCACACAGCTCAATCTGAACACGCAGTTCATAACGCGATATACTTTTTCATAACATAGCACACTGCTCAACCTGAACACACATTTCATACCACAATATTCGGTTTATTGTCATAACATAGCACACCACTCAATCTGAACACGCAGTTCATAACGCAATATACTTTTTCATACCATAGCACACTGCTCAATCTGAACACGCAGTTCACAACACAGTATTCGGTTTATTGTCATAACATAGCACACTGCTCAATCTGAACACGTAATTCATAACATAGTATTCGGTTTATTGTCATAACATAGCACACCGCTCAATCTGAACACGCAGTTCATAATGCAATATACTTTTTCATAACATAGCACACTGCTCAATCTGAACACGTAGTTCATAACACAGTATTCGTTTTATTGTCATAACATAGCACACCGCTCAATCTGAACACGCAGTTCATAACGCAATATACTTTTTCATAACATAGCGCACTGCTCAATCTGAACACGCAGTTCATAACACAGTATTCGGTTTATTGTCATAACATAGCACACTGCTCAATCTAAACATTCAGTTCATAACGCGATATACTTTTTCATAACATAGCACACTGCTCAATCTGAACATGCAGTTCATAACACAGTATTCGGTTTATAGCACACTGCTCAATCTGAACACGCAATCCATAACACAGTATTCGGTTTATAGCACATTGCTCAATCTGAACACGCAGTCCATAACACAGTATTCGGTTTATAACACACTGCTCAATCTGAACACGCAGTTCATAACACAATATTCGTTTTGTAGCACACTGCTCAATTTGAACACGTAGTCCACAACACGGTATACTTTTTCCTTGGCACGCAGCTCATATTTTTCATTTTGAACACACTGCTCACACTTTTCAAATTTGAACACACAACTCATACTTTTCATTCTGAACACATAGCTCATACTTTCCATTCTAAACACACAGCTCATACTTTTCAATCTGAACACACAGCTCATACTTTTCATTTTGAACACACAGCTCATACTTTTTATTCTGAACACACCGCTCATACTTTTCAATCTGAAATAGAATACATCTGTTCATTCTGAATGCAGGTATCCTCCTGTTTCACACGGGGTTATGGATCGATCCTTACGAGGGACTGGTATGTGGAGCTCCTAGACGCTGTCCAACATATTGTGGACGAGGCTGGGTTTGGCCTATTCTGTGTGGGATTACCACGTCATCCAGCTGTAGACACCCCATTTTTGACCGTCCTCAAGACTTGGACGTCACCGTTTGAACACTTGGTGATCATCCTTGTTTGTGTTCGTCTTGAGTTCCCGGAGGTCTCGGCTACACGCCTTGCCTCAGGATCTCTCGACTCGACTGTTTTGTGTTTGGTTTTGCACCAAACACTTATGTTTTTGCTTTGGAGGGCAGGGAATGGCTTGTTGGCTATCCCCACACTCCACCGGCCATGGCTTGAGGCCACTGGCTGTGTTTTGTTGCCATCGGCCAAATGTTTGGCTGACCGGCACTATAGATGGTCGACCGGCCATCTATTTTGGTCAAATTGCATTTTTGACCAGCCGACCACTGTTCATCTGCTTTTGCAGATATTCTTACGCCAGCTATGCTAGCTGGCATACACTTTGTTCCCCTCCATACACGTGTATGGAGGGATCTCCCTCTTAACTAGCTTACTTGAGAAGCTTTGCAAGAGGGAAGCTCTATAAGAGGTGGCCTCTTCTCCCTCCATTAGGGTGACACAAAAAGCCAGAGGAGTTCTGATATTAGGGTTAGGTCATAGTGTCTCTATCCCATCTTTATATTTCTCTCTCTCTCTTTTGCCTTGTGTGTGTTTTGTCTTACTTTTGTGCACAAACACCTAGTTCTACACCTTCTCTTGGTTGCTGTGGGGCCAGAGGGTTGTTCTTGGTGTTCTTGACTGGTTTTGAGCTTTGAGGACCAGCTGGAGCATCATTCTTGAAGAAGGTCAACAAGGGTAAGAACTTACCCCTTTTTACCCCATATTTGCATAGTCTTTTTGCCTATCTTGCGACTGTTTTTAGACTTTGTGTATAACATATAAAAGCCTTGTTTTTCCTGCTCTAAATAGTTGTTTAAGGGTGTTTTAATCTTTGGGTTTTTTTGACCCCTCTTAAGCCTTGTTAGGCCCTAGTTTTGTGCCATTTTGGTGAGCTCCGGGATCACCTTGTTCGGCCCTTCTCACCACTGAAATCTTGAGGGATTTCAGTGGTGAGGATGGTGGTTTAGGGTCCTAAGAAGGAGAGGGTCACCCCCTCTCCTTGTTGTCCTTGAAAAGGCCCATTTTTGCCTCATGTGTGAGCACCTAGTTTAGGTCCATGTTGGCCATGCCTTAACTGTTATTTGGTAATATTTTGCCATATATTAACTCTGTTTCATGTTGGTTTAGACACACCTTGCATGCCTTGCATACATTTCTTGTAATGCCATCATTTCGCCTTAACATGTACGTAGCATGTAGATTACCATGCTTGCTTGTTTGGGCCAAGCTTTGTGAAGCTTTTAGGCTTGTTTTGCCATGCTTAAGGTCTGATGTAGGTTGTCTGAGCCATGCTTTCCATGCTTCGTATAGCCCCTTTGCATTTTAGCTTGTTGGCTTTAAGTGTATGAACCATGAGCATGCATTACTTGCATCATTTTTAGTGGTTTAGCACCACTTATCATGTCATTTCAGTCCACTTAACATGCTTGCATGCTTGCATTTAATGCTCCTTTGATGCTTTAGGAGGTTGTGTTGTACACTCCTTGTTTAAGCACTTATGCATGCCTCCATGTGTAGATCATTTAGATGCCATCTAAGTGGTTTTTGGGGCTTGCCTTCACATGATTTGGGACTGATTTGATTCATTTTGATCATTTGCTTCATGTGTCACATGATCATGATTTAAGCCCTTTGGCTTGTCTTGGATTTTGGGTTTTATTTGCATGCCATGTCTATCTTGTTTACATGGTTTGGCACCATTCTTAACCTGATTTTCAAAGCTTAATGTGCATGCTATATGTCCATGTTTTCATCCTCTTAAGTGTACTTGAGATTTGCTCTTCAATGCCTAAGTGTTGGCCCTTGTGTGCATGCACGCTGGCATGTTATTTGGTCATCATTCTCTTAGCATTTGGCCACTGTTCTGGGCCTAGTATAAGGCTGTCCAAATCAGTTTATGACCACCCCTTGCATGTTGATGCATGCTCACCTTGTGTGTTGTTGCATACTTGTGTGTGGTTGCATGATTGAATGAAGTCACATGCATACTTCTATACTTGAACATCCATATTGTATCTTGTATGCTTGTTGATTAGCATTGATGCCTCATACCTTGCATGCTTGCTTGCATAGGTTGCATGCCTAATATGCATTGTGCAATGCTAGTGCCTATGCTCATGTTGCATACTTAGTCCACATATCAAGGTTGCATTTCATTGGCATGCATGCCTTGCCTCCTGATCAAGTGATAGAGGTTGGGCCTCTTTGTTTGTTTATGTGCATTGCATTTCATTTGATATCAAAGTGCATACTTGGTTTCTTGGGCCATCACGCATTGAAATGCGCGATTGGTGGTCCGAGAATCGATAACCATGTCCCTTTGAGTAATAAACATGATAGGGGATGTGTTGCTGCACACATTTGCTTGAAATGCATTGCCATGCCCTGTTCTGCCCTCTGCTGCTGTCGAAACAGGATTTTGCAGGAAGCTTTGGCCGGCCGGCCATCTATACTACCGACCGACCAAATATGGATGGCCAAGAGCCCGACAAATGGTCGATAACCATCCTGCTATGGCCGATTATGATTTATCTTAGCCGGTGGTGATCCACAATGTCCAGAGAGTGTTCCTTGAGAATTGTGCCATTTTCAGAGGAGAAAAACAGTGGAAACAGAGGCAACTTGTGCATGGTGGTGGGTTTCCAAGCAGAACCGAGCGCTCATGCATTGGGCCCTCTTCCCGAGGCTGCTTTTACTGTCTTATTAGATTAGTTAATTTGCTTAACTAGTTTAATTTGTCTGTAATAATCAATTAGCTTGTAGGTTAATTAATTGTATTATTCATTTGGTCCCTCTGAGCGAGGGCGAACTTGTAATAAGTGTGGGTGCGTGTGTGCATGTTTTCCAATCCCCACTTCTTTCTCCCTTTTACTTACCTGCTTTGATGGTTACTATTAGGATGTATTTGATTTAACATACCTAATGCTATGCATGCATGCATCATTCATCAGTATTGCATGTACAGGGCTCGGCGCATCATGCTAACTGCATAAGTATTTCAAATCTAACTTGAATACGTGCATCAAATGGTTGCATTTCACATGCCATCCTAGGATTAGCCGAGCCTATCCTAATTGCATTCTGTAGTCATCGCATTAGGTACTTAACATGAACTAGGATCATGCATATGATTACTAACTAGTTTCTGTTTTGGCTCGGAGTACTCGGTAAGTTCTCATGCTTTAGCATCCTTGCATGTGTGTGAGTGTTGCCATGACAGCATACTTACCATGAGGCTAGCTGCTTATGTGATATAACTGCTTGAGTGACTGTGGATGGAGGTCGAATTACCTAAATTGGAATAATGCACTAAAACTGTAAGTTTTAAGCCCACTAGATAGTGGCAAAACCATCTTTTCTAAAGCCCACTTGAGGGTGGCAAAATCTGCATTTTAGCCTACTCGCGAGTAGCAAACCACTTTCAAAACAAACATGCAATGTTTTGTTCCAATTTAGGCGATTTGGTCTATACTTGTTTGCTGTGCGCATAACGTAGTAATTCTAGGCTAATAACCGGAATAGGAACACATAATGCTTTCAAAACAAGATATCACGGTTAGTAGAGGCCGATCTTTGATCGAGCGAGAGGGGGTGCTCATAGCTAACCTTCCCCAATCATACCCAAGTCCCCGAGCCGAGGCAACTTTGGTGGTGACGGGCACGTGGCCTTTGACACCGAATCAAGGTTTCCTAAATTTCCCAAAATAAAATATTTAGGTGGGGACTCTGTATCTGGCAAAGCAGTCCATGTTTGGCATTTCTTTTCTAAAAATCTATTTTTCTCAAAATGATTTGCTGGATTTGGACTCTTTGGTTCAGATTAAGAACCATGACAATTCGAGAGTCCGAACTGTAGTGAGCCCAACATGAACAAAACGGGACTCACCCTCCCGGGGCATTCGGGGAAGTCTACAGTTTCTGGCGACTCTGTTGGGGAGTTAGAGAACTTGACTCGAACTCATGATATCTTGTTTTGATTACACTTATGTGTTTCTTTGCATTGCATGTGCATTGGTGCGCCTAGGACACCGTGTTTGCCATCTGCTATTCCTGAACAGTTTGCTGGAGGCTTGCTTTATCAAGGCGTGCCATAAGACTGACCGGTTGCGGGCTCTGCCAGTATGAGAACACAAACCCCGGTTTTTACCGGGGCACCCTTTTGACCATTCGACCTAGTGCATATTCGGAATCCATAGTGACCATTCCAAACTAGGACAAGTTGCTTACCCGATGATAGGTTGTTTGAAACCGCTGTGTGCGTAGTGAAACCCTAGCTCCTGACAAAATAAGACAGGGAAACCATACCCCAACATAGGGGTGTTTTTGCTCTCTTTTACTTGCTATGTGCTTTTAGAGTGTATCTCTACAGGAACGTACATATCAGTCTGTGAGTTTGAGCATCAGGCCTGCGAGCATCAGTATCAGTGTTTTTGAGAAACAGTTATATCTGCGGGTATCCGATTCAGTGTTTTGGGACAGTGATTTTGGGGAACAGTGATCAGTATTAGAGTACAGCTGTTCAGCTACGCCTGTGTTTGTTCCGTTTGAGCTGAAATGCAGCATGTTTTCTCTTTAGGGGTTCAGAGATTCGAGTACAGAATAGCCAATGTTCTCCCTCGCTGAGGCAAGGCAGATATCTGATCCGTTAGTCACCGTTCAAGATCAGCGGACTTATGACGACCCAAACCTCAGAGGAAATTGTGGTTATGGCAGCCGCGTTAGACCAAGGGATCATCTTACAGGATGAGACCAATGTTGATGTACCGCATCCGCCCAGGTCGCCTGCTGCACACCCGATCTGGACTCCCTAGTTGTATCAGGCTCGTGAGCCCACCACGTTTGAATTAATGGGAATGATCGGCGACCTCCAAAGATCCGTGGATGATCTGGCCTATGGAATGTCCACTTCGCCACCAGCCACATCATATGCCGGGAATTTTGTACCACAGGAGGCCCCGCTACTGGGGCGGATTGTGATCGAGCTCAGCCAACCAGAGGTTGCCTTCGGCTATGGCAATGACATCTCAACAACAACCGAGTTCCGCTCTAATATAGCAACCCAAACCCTCGATCAGGCTGAGGCTAGAGGTAAGAACAAAGTGGGAATGGATGCTCATCCCGGTGGACAACTGCTGTGGGCAGTCAAGGTTCTGAAAGCCGAGGGAATGAAGAAGCAGCAGGTTTTCGCAGTCATAACTAAAGCTATAGATGATGCTTTCCCCACTCCAACCGAAGGCAGTTCAAGCCAGGCGGAAAATCGGGGTGGGCCCCCTTATGCCAAGACAGTTCCTGTCATTCCCAACCCTGCACCAGGAAAAGATCAGAAAGCCAAGGCAGTGCCTGCCGACCCTTTCACTAGTGCGTCTAGCAAGAACCCTCAGACTTCGAAGTACCTGCCTCGAGGGCGCAAAGTCTTTCACGCCCTCTACATGCCTTTGTCTAGGGCATTTCAAATTTTGGCTAAAAAGGGGCATCTTAAACCTCTCGAGCCTCGGCCTCTCCCAAAGAATCTCCCTCTCTCACATGATGCTACCTTGTACTGCGCGTACCACCAACAGTCCGGTCACAGCACCGATGGTTGTTTCCGCCTTCGTCATGAAGTGCAAGATTTGATCGACAATGAGGTCATCCTCCCGCCTACCTCAGCAAAGTCTGTTAGCACTGAGCTGTTGGACTTCGAGGATACTGCGAGTTTGTGATTAGGGGTTGGACCACCTGCGGGCGGCGCTCGGTGCATTTTGAATGTGGCGTCTGGTACGCACTTTTGAGCATCTGCGAATGCCAATTTTTGTGGTTTTTGACTTAGGTGTTGAGTCAGTTTTGTGGTCTTTTTTGAGTCTATCTCTTTGTTTTGAGTCAGTCTTTTTGATTAAGGGTCTGTCTTGTCACGTCAAGTTAGTCCCATTGTATAGAATGTCAGGTGATTCCGGAGTTGTTGCCTTGAACACCCTTTTGTTTTGTAACTACCCTTTTGCTTTCTTTTGAGTCTGTCTCTACCGTGGAGCCAGTTGCAACCAGGGAATCTGAATGAAACAGCTATCATGTTTCCGTGCTTACTGCTATTTTGAGCTAGTTGTGCCAGAGGATTTGAATGGAACAGCAGTACATTTTACCTGCTCTCTTGTGCCCTGAAAATCATTGCATTGACCTAAGTTTTTCAAAACCTTTTTGAACACTGTGGTGAAAACAAAGAGGAAGGAATTCCTTGGGATTTGAAAAACTTTGATCAAATTGAGAGAAAGAGAGGCGTGCTAAGCCCTTAATGATTGAAATCATGCTTGTCAACGTGAGTACTGAGAAGGACCCTGGCTTGATCCAGACTGGTTCCACACTATCTTCAGCGCGAGCGATTTGTCGCTTCTTTAAAAACTTTCAAAACCAAAATGTTTTGCGCGGTCCTGCGAAGACCTGTGTGGAATCGCTCTTGAGATTATGCAGCTTAGGATCGCTCTCAGCCTCAAGACTCGAGCCCCTGCTTTAAAACCTTGAACCACAATTCGGAGTGTTCAACGATCGACCATCAACAAGGGCCTGTATGGCCAGATTGGAAGCAGCCCTCGAACAAGAGGCACCAAAGTCAGATCAAGAAGATCAGATCTCATCAGAAGAAGCTTGTGAAGCTAGAACAGAAACAATACAACAGTCTTGAGGCAAAAATGTCCGATGTGCTCGAAGAGCCGAAGATGGGTTCTTCAGCAAATCAATACAACAGTCATTTTCCTGGATTCAGATGACTTCAGGATCTCAAAACCATTTGGCATGGACTTGTTACACTTTTACCCTTTGAGAGGCTCGCTAGGCCGAAAACTCGGAAGGGCCACCCAGGCAAAAGTTAGAGCAAGAAAAAAAAATGCAAGAGAAATGAAAAGAGAAAAATAGAAAAAAAAAGAAAAAAAGAAAAGAAAAGAATTGAAAAAGGAAATAAGAACAAAGCTCGCAAGGTCAAAAACCCGCAACGGGCGCCTTGGCAAAAGTTAGAGCCTAAAAAAGTGAAGGTTAATACCCGAGTGTACCTTAACCCGAACTACATAAGGCTTGATTCCCATGTTTGGGATACGTAGGCAACTTCATCTTGAAGTCCAGCCCCCAACGCTTTCATAGCGACTAAGTCCATGTAATTGTTTTAATCATCCTTGATTTCCATGTTTGGGATACGTAGGAAGCTTCGTCCTGAAGTCCTGTACCACGCACTTTCAAAGTGACTGTGTCCATATATTGGTTTTCACCATCTTCCTCTTCTCCATGTCCGAGAGTTCGGTCGTGATTATCACTAATGAGGACTGTTTACAAAATGTTGCGGCGTTATCCAGACAAGGGGCAACTTTCCGTTGCCATGAGTCGCCGTTCAAACTAGGGGCAACTTTCCGTTGCCATGCAACGTCCTTCAAGCAAGGGGCGATTTTCCATTGCTTCCGATCTGAGGTTGTGCATCTCGAGAGTAAGTTCCGTGCTCTTTGTGCATTGACTGTTTGCAAAAATAGTTTTTGAAAATGTTTATTGAGGTTGACTATTTTCTCGAAAACTATTTCATTTTTCCAAAACTGGACCATTTCTTGGACCCAAAAAGGGAAAATTTTTAGTACTCACAGCCTAACTTGCATGATTTTAAATCAGAAAATTGAACAAGTATGTTAATCTGACTCTCATTTTGGTCAAAATTGTTTTAGTAGAAAACCAAAATAAAAAATGGTCAAAATGATGAACTAGGGGCACAGTTGAGTCAGGTGTTCTGTCTTTCCCCGGTCATCAACATACTTGCCAGAAGAGCATAACTGGAACTGTCTATAAAGGGCTGAAAGCTCCCAACATCCTCTGAGCAACGAGGTATCAAACCAAGTGCGAAGCACGAATTGGGGTGGATTAAGATGCCCCACTCCTTCATCCGAAACATCGACTAAATGTCACCAGAAGAAATAGCCGTGAGCTAACAGCGTTGGGCGTGAACCCACTACCACTTGTTTATCCACCGACCATATCTGGGGAGGGATAGAAAAAATGAGAGAGTGAAGAATAGAGAGGTGCAAGTCGAGAGAAAAGTGAGCGAAAGGGTTTTGAGAAAAAAAAAAAAACCGAGCCTGAGGGTCGAGTGATGTGAGAATCACACAAATGAGAAAAGGTGGGAAATATTACCCAGAGAAACTGGCTCCTCGTGATCTGAGGTCTCCCGTCTCCGTTAAATGCATCTGTGTATCGTGTCTTTTGTTTTGCCTGTCTCAACTCTTGTTATAAGTCGGTTCTGAGCGTGTCTCGATGTGTTTAGGCTGTGTGCCTTTTGTTTTCTTTATTAAGTCATTTTCACTGTGTTCAGTCGTAAGCTCAATACCCGGTTGAAAACCCTTTTCCCAAATCGTTTTGTGCTCAGAGTGCTGTACCATTCTCCACATTTGTACAAAAACGTGATTTGGTTCTTTCATGCAACTGCAGGGTCCACCCCCGGTAAGTGTGAACAGAAAAACTGGGGCCTCTCTGAAGCGTTTGGGTTTTAGGTTGCATCTGAGTGTGCTTCAACTTCAACTGATCCCACCTTCGTATTCCATCTTTTCAGGTTGGACTGTTTGTTCAGGATTCGCTGTTTGTAGATTAATCCCCGACAAAGTATGAGCCGAGTGTTCCGACTGAGCAGTGATTGTTTGAGTTGTTTTGCTATTGGCCAACCCATTACCTGGTTATTACAATACAAGTGTTTGTTTTTTTTTAGACAAAGGATCAATCTCACTCACATTTAGGTGTAATATGATGCAATGCGATGTAGAGTATGAAATGTACAGATGTAACAATTTTTCAGAAAAAAAGCTTTGTTTCATTTCATCATCTTTTTCAAGTACAAATTTTTAGAGAAAACAAAAGAAAACCTACCCGCGGCAGTACAAGGTACTCTAGCTACCAGCAAGAAAAGTACAAAAGAAAAAGAAAAAGAAAAAGAAAAGCAACAAAATTTGGATCAATGTCAAGCGGCCTCAGGCCTAGGGGTCTGTCCTCGTCCTCTTCCTAGACCTTCATCCTGGAGCATCATCATCAGCGCCGTCATCTGAACTCGAGTCAGTGCCGTCTCCGGTCTCCTCCCCAGATGACTCCGCCTCGGACTCATCGTCATCGGGGACTGGTGCCCGTGAGCTACTCCCAACATGAGTGCACCCCGCCTTGGTGCGGGGGTATACTCTGCCCTCTATATCTTCCCCTCGAACAGGAACAGATGGTCCAGTTGGAGCACCTCCTACAGTAGGAATCTGGAAGGGATGCTGAAAAGTACAAATGGCAAACGCATTAGTATGCTACAAAATGCAGTATATGAATATTGTGTGTGAAATACTGTGAGCAGGGTACGAGTGCAGAATGCAGTGTATGAATACAGTGTGTGAAATACTACGAGCAAGGTACGAGTGCAGAATGCAATGTATGAGTACAGTGTGTGAATACTGTAGGCAGTATGTCAGTGCAGGATGCAATGTATGAGTACAGTGTGTGAATACTGTGAGGAGTATGTCAGTGCAGAATGCAATGTATGAGTACAATGTATAAATGCCGCGAGTAGTGCTGTGAACAGTCTGTGGGCTACAGTATGTCACATGCCGTGAGGGCAGTATATCCAGTGTTGTGTTGTGCATCAAATATGTGAAACAGTTTATGTCTGGTTTGAGACTGTGGTTAGAGAAACATACCGGAATACTGTAAATCGCCAGAAGGTCGAGGCTCTGCTGGAGCATCCCCATCACGGAGGCAGTCAACTCTAGGGACTGGCGAGTGTACTCAGAAGAGGCCTGCAAAAGCGTTAGAAGCATCAGTATTCCGCAGAATATCAAATGAAATGAAATGACTGTGCAGAATGCAAAATACAGTAGTATATACCGGAGGCAAGCCATGGAACCTGACTAGCTCATGATCAGCCGGAGCGGGAGCAATGGGGATCTAGTAAGTCACCCCACCACGCCCTCGGCATGTCATCGTCACGGGCAGTGCTGGCCAACTAGCCCCCTGTCCCCTCCGAGTTCCACTCCTACCACGGCCCCGAGCCACCCTCGGCGCTCCCGCCCCCACTCCTGCTCCTGCTCCAGCTACCGGCACCGCAGGTCCCCTCCTTTCAGCTCGGCAGCCACTACTCAAAGGCCGCATGATACATGTCTTGACGTACTCTGAGTAGTCGCCTATGCCTCTGAAGCGTGTCACGTCCCAGCCGATTGTATAGTCGGCTATCTGCTCAGGAGTGAAGCTCTCGCTATCCCTCATATGCTCAAGAGGGTGAACCGGGACTATCTGCTCTGGTAAACCCAGGGCCTGGCGTAGGAAACGCTCACCCAAGTACCAGGCCCGACAGACCGGGCCCTCCAGCAGAAGCCTGAAGCTGGCAGTCTCCTCCACACCGGCAAATCGATCCCGAAACTTGGCTGGTAATGGAGCCCAAGGCTGCCAGGTGATCTGAAGATGATATATGGTCAGTTATTTACTGTTATGGAAAAATACAGTGCAAAGTGAGGCTTAAATGAATTGCAAGTTCTAAACATACCTCTACGGGGGTGATGGTGTTAAAGTAGCGGCGGAAGAAAATGAATGTCTCCTGCGGTCTCCGCACGCATCTCACGTCGAAGCGTCGGGAGAACGAAACAACGAGTGGGGTCTCCTCGTCAAGCACTGGAGCAAGCCTTGGAAGGAAGGCGTAGACCCACAACTGCAGAGCAAATATTAGATAAAAGCAGAAACCAAAGAATCGTGTATTGTGCAGAGTGTACAGTGTGTGCAGTGTACAGTCAGTGTAAAGCAGATTATATGTGTGCCGTGTGTGCAGTATACAGTTAGCGTGAAGTAAACCACAGTGTGTGCAGTGTACAGAAAATGAAAGGCAGAAAAATAAAACAGAGAAAGAGGTGTACCTCCCAAGCTCGCCAGTAGCCTCCGAGCAGTTGTCCGCTGCAACGGGAGGCTGAGCTCATGTATCCGTACAAAGTGGCCAAGGCGACGCCACCCCAGTCGTAGCGCAGGATCTGGGTGACATCCACAAGAGCGCAGAGTAGACAGAGAGGCACGGTGTTCACCCGATCGGCGAAAATGGTTGTCCTCAGCAGAAACATGAGGAAGCCGCGTGCGTACTGCTCCTCCCCTACCCGAGTGGTCGGCGCCTGATCCCGAAAGTGGCTCTCGAACCACGAATATCGCACATATCCTGCCCGGGTTAGTGGCGGCTGAGTGCCAAGCAAGTGTATCTGGGCAGCGTACCACTCATCCATCTCTGTGTCGAAGGGGATCGAATCACCCCCTACCCCGATGCCGGTGAGCATCGAGAAGTCATAGGGAGTCATCGTCATGTCTCCCGTGATAGAGAGGTGGAATGAATCGATGGTGTCCCACCACCTCTCCGCTAGAGCAGCAAGGAGAGGTCTGCTCGCAGTAAGCCGAGAAAGTCCTCTGCAGAAGGCGCCGAAGCCCGCCTGATCGATGATGTGACGGACTGCGTCCGGTAACTCCATGTATCAATCCCTGGCGGCAACATTCCCATACCTGCAGACAGTATGGGAATCTCCCTGTTCAGAAGCAAATAGTTGCGAAGCAATATAAAATGTACAGTTTTGAAGACTATTCCGAATTGGTGGCAATATAGCGTGTGTGCACATTTTCAAGTTCAAACAAACATCGGGTGCCAGTGTGCTAGCAGGGAACTACAGCATATGTCAGTGCGTTTGAGTGGTTCAGTATAGATATAGTGTGTGTGCACGTGTTCAGATTCAAATAGGTACCGAGTGCCGGTGTGCTCGCAGTGAACTACAACATGTGATATGTTAGTGCGTTTGAGTGGTTCAGTACAGATATAGCGTGTGTGCATGTGTTCAGATTCAAATAGGTACCGAGTGCTCGCAGTGAACTACAACATATGATGTGCCAGTGTGTTTAAGTGGTTCAGGACAAATGCAGTGTGTGTGCACGTGTCCAGATTTAAACAGATATCGAGTGCAAGTGTATTCACTGTCAACTACAACGTATAGTGTATCGGTTTATCCGGGCTAAGCAGTTAAAGAGCAGAATCAACTATGGCAGTTAAGTGTTCTACTTTGCGAAAAATGAAATGGGGGAGAGTATACCTCGGAAGCGCCATGTGATAAATGTGACTCCGGCTCGCGCAGGGGAAGCTCTGGAGGCACCGCCATATCAAAACTCCGGAACTGGCGAAGTCCGTCCGGAGGCAGTATGTTAATCATCAGCCGGTAGGTCGCCGGGTCGAACGGGCGAACGCTCAAGGGCAGGAGCTCGGCCTCGGGATCCATCTCATGATCCGAGGGAGTCCCGCCCCGTAGAATATCGTCAGCCATCGCAAAGAAAGGGTGAAAATGGCCGGGAGAGGGAAAACCAGGCGAGAATGTGAAAAGTCAACGGAAAGTCAACCCCGAGAGGGTGGGAAACGGCTGGAAAAGCTGAAGTATGGAAAAAAGACATGAAAATCAAGAAAAACTCAAGGGAAACAAGCCCCGAGTGGTGGAAATCGACACTGAAACGAAGTTTCAATCGGTTCAAAACGTTCGAAACGCGAAGGTATATGCGAATCGAATAATGAAACGGGGCCGAAAACACAAGAAAACGGGAGAACGAAGGAAGAAAAATACTCTAGAGAGAGAGAGGAAGAAATTTCGACCAAGGACAAGTGGGAAATATAGGGCTAGAGGCCCTATATTTGAAGACCCGAGGCCAAAAGACCAAACTACCCCGATTCAGGCATGTTTGGCCGGTCGGCCACACTGTTGGCCGGTCGGCCAAATATTTGGCTGGTAGACTTTTCTGATGGTCGGTAGAGAACCGGTGACCTCCCATGATGGCTGGTGAGCCTACTACAACCTTTTTTGGGTCATAAGTGTAGTTTTGGGCCTTCATTGCTCAACACAGTGCAATAGAGTGCATTTCTGAAGCTCAGCCGATCTCTGTTTCGACCTTAGACCATGTCTTCTGTGCTTGGTAGCTGAATACGGATGCGGTGTATCGTTTTTGTACCCTTTTGTCTCTTTGAAGATTCGAAAGTTGCCCCCACATGGATTGTCTTGCATTTGCATTCCTTACTTGCATTGTTTTGCACCTTAAATACGCCCGGTCTGGCGAGACCTTAAACACGCTCAGTCTAGGAGACCTTAAATCCTCTAAAGATGCAAGACCTTTGGTTTTTGCATGCATACACACGTCGTAACAAGCACAACTTGCATTGATGTGCACTGCTCACACACATTATCAATCATCTCAAGCAACACGCGTTGTCGTGCATTCGAGGCCACATGCATTATCATGCATCTCAAGCAACACACGTTGTCGCGCATTCGAGTCCACATGCATTACCATGTATTTTAAGTGACGCACGTCGTCGCATATTCGAGTTCACATGCATTTCAAAACCCACGCGTTGTCGCGCATTCCAAGATCATTTGCATTGTCATCTCAAAAGCCGCGCGTTGTCGCGCGTTTCAAAATCATGCATCATCATGCATTTGCATTTCAAAAAAAAAAAAAGGAAAACAACAAAAACGACATGCATCATTGGCATTTCAAAAACAAAAACACAAAAAAAAAAAAAAAAAAAACATGCATTATCATGCATTTTCCCTTCATCATGCATTCAAAAAACAAAACAAAAAAAAAAAAAACAAACATCCATATGTCATGCATTTCACTGTAAATAGTGCATATGTCATGCATCATTGTAAATAGTGCATACGTCATGCATTTCACTGTAAATAGTGCATATGTCATGCATCATTGTAAATAGTGCATACGTCATGCATCATTGTAAATATTGCATATGTCATGCATTTCATTGTAAATATTCAATTCCATTGCATATTTGTAAATATTGCATTGTAGCTTGCATGCATTCACTGCATCAACCCCATCTATGGCTTGCGCCTTTCCATGTTGAGCTTGGTCTGGTATGTACCCATACTTTTCACGTCGAAGCATAGTTCTCCATGTGTACGCGCCTATTCCACTGCTGGTATTGTGGTTTGAGGGTTGCGGCACCTTTTCTATGTTAGACGCGGCTTGTCTGTGTACATGCCTTTCGTAGGCAAGATACGGTTTGGGCTGCAGGCCTTATCCATTGTAAATATTCCATTCCATTGCATGTTTGTAAATATTGCATTGTAGCTTGCATGCATTCACTGCATAGCCCCCATCTATGGCTTGCACCTTTCCATGTTGAGCTTGGTCTGGTATGTACCCATACTTTCACGTCGAAGCATAGTTCTGCATGTGTACGCGTCTATTCCACTGCTGGTATTGTGGTTTAAGGGTTGCGGCACCTTTTCTGTGTTCGACGCGGTTTGTCTGTGTACATGCCTTTCCTAGGCAAGATTTGGTTTGGCCCGCGCGCCATATCCATTGTGTATATTACATTGTAGTGTAATTTGTTGCGTCCAGCATTTAGGATCATGTTCTTTCTTTAGCGGGTCATTCCCCACTTTTGTCATCCCACCCAGTTACCTGTTTTTGTGCCCGTCTACATTACTCATAGTTCTGCATGTGTACGCGCCTATTCCACTGTTGATATTGTGGTTTGAAGGTTGCGGCACCTTTTCTATGGTAGACGGACTTTGCATCTCCATCATCTCTATGACATTTGTGTGGTTTTGAACTGCTTATGATTTGATCATGTTTCAAATACATTGCATATCATTTGCATTGTTTATACATAGTTTTGTATATATTACATTAGCATTTTGCATTCATTTCGCATTATCATGCATGATTGCTAACAATATTGCACCTGTTGAGTTCTCTTTCTCTTTCAGGCACGATATTGTATGTACGGTTCATTTGAGGCTGGTGCAACCAGACGAATCGGGCAGGTATTGTATTCTCTGAGTGAGACGTATTGAGAATTGCATAATTCTCTTACATCCTTTCTACATTGTAATGTAGTCAGATTTGTGTTTGATTGCTTAAAACTGTCGCATGTTATGCTTCATTACAGCTTTCTATGCATGATCATAAGTTATGTTCGGCTTCTTGCATTTTCAGTTGCATTTCGCCCCTGCCTTCGGGCGCATATCTTTATTGTCTTGCATGTTTGTCTAAGTCTTCGGCCTTGCCAAAAATGGGTCGTCTCTGGGCTTTGACATTCACTCCCGTCATTTTTATGACTTTCGAGTTCTGTTAAAGAGGGGCAACTGTAGACACCCCATTTTTGACCGTCCTCAAGACTTGGATGTCACCTTTTGAACACTCGGTGATCATCCTTGTTTGTGTTCGTCTTGAGTTTCCGGAGGTCTCAACTATAGGCGTTGCCTCAGGATCTCTCGACTCGACTGTTTTGTGTTTGGTTTTGCACCAAACACTTGTGTTTTTGCTTTGGAGGGCAGGGAATGGCTTGTTGGCTATCCCCACACTCCACCGGCCATGGCTTGAGGCCACCGGCTGTGTTTTGTTGCCATCGGCCAAATGTTTGGCCGACCGGCACTATAGATAGTCGACCGGCCATCTATTTTGGTCAAATTACATTTTTGACCGGCCGACCACTGTTCATCTGCTTTTGCAGATATTCTTATGCCAGCTATGCTAGCTGGCATACACTTTGTTCCCCTCCATACACGTGTATGGAGGGATCTCCCTCTTGACTAGCTTACTTGAGAAGCTTTGCAAGAGGGAAGCTCTATAAGAGAAGGCCTCTTCTCCCTCCACTAGGGTGACACAAAAAGCCAGAGGAGTTTTGATATTAGGGTTAGGTCATAGTGTCTCTATCCCATCCCTATATTTCTCTCTCTCTTTTGCCTTGTGTGTGTTTTGTCTTACTTTTGTGCACAAACACCTAGTTCTACACCTTCTCTTGGTTGCTGAGGGGCCAGAGGGTTGTTCTTGGTGTTCTTGACTGGTTTTGAGCTTTGAGGACCAGCTGGAGCATCATTCTTGAAGAAGGTCAACAAGGGTAAGAACTTACCCCTTTTTACCCCATATTTGCATAGTCTTTTTGCCTATCTTGCGACTGTTTTTAGACTTTGTGTATAACATATAACAACCTTGTTTTTGCCTGCTCTAAATAGTTGTTTAAGGGTGTTTTAATCTTTGGGGTTGTTTGACCCCTTTTAAGCCTAGTTAGGCTCTAGTTTTGTGCCATTTTGGTGAGCTCCGGGATCACCTTGTTTGGCCCTTCTCACCACTGAAATCTTAAGGGATTTCAGTGGTGAGGATGGTGGTTTAGGGTCCTAAGAAGGAGAGGGTCACCCCCTCTCCTTGTTGTCCTTGAAAAGGCCCATTTTTGCCTCATGTGTGAGCACCTAGTTTAGGTCCATGTTGGCCATGCCTTAACTATTATTTGGTAATATTTTTCCATATATTACCTCTATTTCATGTTGGTTTAGACACACCTTGCATGCCTTGAATACATGTCTTGTAATGCCATCATTTCGCCTTAACATGTACTTAGCATGTAGATTACCATGCTTGCTTGTTTTGGCCAAGCTTTGTGAAGCTTTTAGGCTTGTTTTGCCATGCTTAAAGTCTAATGTAGGTTGTCTTAGCCATGCTTGCCATGCTTCGTATAGTCCCTTTGCATTTTAGCTTGTTGGCTTTAAGTGTATGAGCCATGAGCATGCATTACTTGCATCATTTTTAGTAGTTTAGCACAACTTATCATGTCATTTCAGTCCACTTAGCATGCTCACGTGCTTGCATTTAATGCTCCTTTGATGCTTTAAGTGGTTGTGTTGTACACTCCATGTTTAAGCACTTATGTATGCCTCCATGTGTAGATCATTTAAATGCCATCTCAGTGGTTTTTGGGGCTTGCCTTAACATTATTTGGGACTGATTTGATTCATTTTGATCATTTGCTTCATGTGTCACATGATCATGATTTAAGCCCTTTGGCTTGTCTTGGATTTTGGGTTTTATTTGCATGTCATGTCTATCTTGTTTACTTGGTTTGGCACCATTCTTAACATGATTTTCAAAGCTTAATGTGCATGCTATATGTCCATGTTTGCATCCTCTTAAGTGTGCTTGAGAGTTGCTCTTCAATGCCTAAGTGTTGGCCCTTGTGTGCATGCATGCTGGCATGTTATTTGGTCATCATTCTCTTAGCATTTGGCCACTGTTCTAGGCCTAGTATAAGGATGTCCAAATCAGTTTAAGAGCACCCCTTGCATGTTGATGCATGCTCACCTTGTGTGTTGTTGCATACTTGTGTGTGGTTGCATGATTGAATGAAGTCACATGCTTACTTGCATGCTTGAACATCCATATTGTATCTTGTATGCTTGTTGATTAGCATTGATGCCTCATACCTTGCATGCTTGCTTGCATAGGTTGCATGCCTAATATGCATTGTGCAATGCTAGTGCCTATGCTCATGTTGCATACTTAGTCCACATATCAAGGTTGCATTACATTGCCATGCATGCCTTGCCTCTTGATCAAGTGATAGAGCTTGGGCCTCTTTGTTTGTTTATGTGCATTGCATTTCATTTGATATCAAAGTGCATACTTGGTTTCTTGGGCCATCACGCATTGAAATGCGTGATTGGTGGTCCGAGAATCGATAAGCATGTCCCTTTGAGTAATAAACATGATAGGGGATGTGTTAGTGCACACATTTGCTTGAAATGCATTGCCATGCCCTGTTCTGCCCTCTGCTGCTGTCGAAACAGGATTCTGCAGGAAGCTTTGGCCGGCCAGCCATCTATACTGCCGACCGACCAAATATGGATGGTCGAGAGCCCAACAAATGGTCGATGACCATCCTGCTATGGCCGGTGATGATTTATCTTAGCCGGTGGTGATCCACAATGTCCAGAGAGTGTTCCTTGAGAATTGTGCCATTTTCAAAGGAGAAAAACAGTGGAAACAGAGGCCACTTGTGCATGGTGGTGGGTTTCCAAGCGGAACCGAGCGCTTATGCATTGGGCCCTCTTCCCGAGGCTGCTTTTACTGTCTTATTAGATTAGTTAATTTGCTTAACTAGTTTAATTTGTCTGTAATAATCAATTAGCTTGTAGGTTAATTAATTGTATTATTCATTTGGTCCCTCTGAGCAAGGGCGAACTTGTAATAAGTGTGGGTGCGTGTGTGCATGTTTTCCAATCCCCACTTCTTTCTCCCTTTTACTTACCTGCTTTGATGGTTAGTATTAGGACGTATTTGATTTAACATACCTTATGCTATGCGTGCGTGCATCATTCATCAGTATTGCATGCACTGGGCTCGGCGCATCATGCTAACTGCATAAGTATTTCAAATCTAACTTGAATACGTGCATCAAATGGTTGCATTTCACATGCCATCCTAGGATTAGCTGAGCCTATCCTAATTGCATTTTGTATGCGTCGCATTAGGCACTTAACATGAACTAGGATCATGCATATGATTACTAACTAGTTTCTGTTTTGGCTCGGAGTACTCTGTAAGTTCTCATGCTTTAGCATCCTTGCATGTGTGTGAGTGTTGCCATGACAGCATACTTACCATGAGGCTAGCTGCTTATGTGATATAACTGCTTGAGTGACTGTGGATGGAGGTCGAATTACCTAAATTGGAATAATGCACTAAAACTGTGAGTTTTAAGCCCACTAGATAGTGGCAAAACCGTCTTTTCTAAAGCCCACTTGAGGGTGGCAAAATCTGCATTTTAGCCTACTCGCGAGTAGCAAACCATTTTCAAAACAAACATGCAATGTTTTGTTCCAATTTAGGCAATTTGGTCTATACTTGTTTGCTGTGCGCATAACGTAGTAATTCTAGGCTAATACCCGAAATAGGAACACATAATGCTTTCAAAACAAGATATCACGGTTAGTAGAGGCTGATCTTTGATCGGGCGAGAGGGGGTGCTCTTAGCTGACCTTCCCCAATCATACCCAAGTTCCCGAGCCGAGGCAACTTTGGTGATGACGGACGCGTGGCCTTTGGCTCCGAGTCAAGGTTTCCTAAATTTTCCAAAATAAAATATTTAGGTGGCGACTTTGTATCTGGCAATGCAGTCCATGTTTGGCACTTCTTTTCTAAAAATCTATTTTTCTCAAAACGATTTGCCGGATTTGGACTCTTTGGTTCAGATTAAGAACCGTGACAATTCGAGAGTCTGAACTGTAGTGACCCCAACATAAATAGAACGGGACTCACCCTCCTGGGGCATTCAGGGATGTCTACACCAGCAAGCAAGACCCTCCTGGGCGCACTTGTAGAGAGATAGTGGGACACCACCAACTCCTTCCATTTTTCAGCCACCGGGGACATGACGATGACCCTATATGACTTCTCCATGGTGACGGGCCTTGACGTGGCAGGCCGGCCTATCCCATATGATGCAGATATGAGTGAGTGGGAGGCCGCTTGGATTTATTTGCTTGGATTTATCTACCCTCTACTGCTACATGAGCGCGATCTCCCGAGAGCGAGGGACCATAGTAAGTGGCTACTGGCGAGCCTGGGAGGTACATTCTGCCCTCTTGATTTACATTACTGCTTTTCATTATCTGTACACTGCATACTGCACACATTACATTCTGTACTCTACATTCCGCACTCAGCATTCTGCATGTTCTATACATTCTGTATTCGCATTCTACACTCAGCATTCTACATTCTATATATCCTGTATTCGCATTCTACACTCAGCATTTTGTATTTTCTATACATTCTGTACTCTGACAGCCACTGTCTTGCCTTTCACAGCTGTGGGTTTACGCGTACTTCCCGACATTGGCCCCTGAGCTCGAGGTCGAGGCAACTCTTGAGATCCCCTACTCATGCAGATTTGAGGGTCGGTGCCGGCCCAGGCCTCGGGAGACTCTGCTCTACCTCCGACAGTTCTTCAATACTGTACGGGCGACGGAGGTGATACAGAACTCTCAGTTCTTCATGCATTCAACTTTGACTCATCTTGCATATTTATGACATCTAATCAATTTATGCACTCGTTACCCGCAGGTGACCTGGCAGCCTTGGATCGACATGCCAGGGAATCCTCAATTTTGTTTTGCTGGGGCATGGGGCTCCTCCCGACATAGGGTCTTGTTTGAGGGACCGGTCGGCAGGGCTTGGTTTCTCGGAGAGCGCTTCATGCGCCAGACGATGGGCAACTCCAATCAGGACATCCCCTCACTGCCTCCACCAGAGATGCGGTCCATAGGGGGTCTCACACCCCGGAAGGTGGAGGACCTTATGTTGGGTATTGGTGCGGTCCTTTTCTTAGAGGAGGGGGATTACGTGACATATCGCCATACGTACCTGATGCCTCCGCTATCAGGTGTCCGTACCCCCAGGAGGAGAGCTGCTGACATGCCTTCCTTTAGTCACGTCCAAGCCGGGGACATTCCTTCGACCAGCGGGGCCGGCACATCGAGAGGCGGGATTGGAGGGATGCCCTCGACTTGGCAATATACTGGATGGCCAGATCTTCCGACCGAGCTGACGGGCTGGCAGTATGGGACTTCTTACCCGATCCAATGGAGCCTCCGGGCAGATCATCGATACGTCAGTGACCCTGACTCACCACCGGTATGCTCTACAGTTTTCATTTATCACTCAGATATTTAGACATTCATTCTTTCACTGATGACTTGAACTTGTGTCTGCAGCCTCGCAGGGAGTATACTGAGGAGTTACTCAGAGTGGTGGCCTCACCCGAGAGTATGGTTCTGCGGAGGGAGACGCTTCTATATGCCTCCGGCGTTCGGGTACTTTTCAACTTCCTTGCATTTATCATACTTCTGATGACATATGGAAACTGAACATTTCACTGCATTGATTCATTGCATGTGTAGAGCACATTCGACACATCACATTCACACACTATATCTGCATGCAGCCACTCTATGTATCATTCTCGCATCTGCATCTGATATACGTACTGGCTGACCCATTCAAACTGTCCTTTTCAGGTCCCACCTCTACAGACTGGGCCATCCAGGCCTTCTCGAGCAACTAGGAGAGGAGTCTTAGCACGCGGCTGGGGAGGACACAGAGCACTTGTTAGACAGGATGACAAGTTTAGCGAAGAGGAGAAGTCAGCACATCCACAGTCAGAGACATCTGCAGGCAAGGATGATGACTCTGGTTCCGATTCGGAGGGCGGAGGTGACACTGAGGAGGCTTCCGAGGATGGTGTCTCCGATTCAGACAGAGATACTGACGATGGTGGCGCGAAGGCTACTCAGCCGAAGAGGGTGAAGAGGGCCTCTCGGTCTTGAGCTTGATAGCATTGATGCAAATGTTCCTGCTTTATTTTTCTTTTTACATGTAGTTATAGCACATTGTACAGCTTAGGTAGTTTTATTTTCTTCAAAACTTGTACTCTTTTGTAAAATGTTGTAAAAAGGAAACATGATGGAATGAAAACGACTTTTCGTTCAAAAAAGTGTTGTATTTGTATTCTAAGCATCGCATCGCACCATTTTGCACAAAAATGAGATTGAATGGAAACTGAACATTCAGGTATTGCCAAGTCAGGTAGTGAACCGACACAACAAACTGAACAACTCAACTTACTATGAAGCAAGAAAAACCTTAGCAAGTTTACAACTCGATAAGCAAAGAGCAACAACTCAATAAACAAATCGCAACAACTCGACTGATTAAAGAGCAACGACTTGATAAGCAAAAAATTAACAACTCGACAAGCAAAACTTAACAACTTGAAAACGAATGCCTTTTGAGAAAAACAAAGCGACAAAATGCATCCGAAACAGAGGTAAACTCGGACCTTCAGCACTCTCCGCACACAGGAAAGCTAGAGACTCTCTTCTAGAGGCAAGGAAAAGGCTGTAGACAACTTTGGTTCCATGGTTGACCACAAAAAGTGGCTGGCCGACCACGTTCTTGGCCTGGAGACCAGAAAAGTAGCTGGCCAACCAGAAAAGCTGGCTAGCCGACCAGAAAAAGTGGTCGGCCGACCAGTTAGCCTGGGGACCTCCAGTTTTCTGACACTTGTCCTCCAAACAGTGCCTTATCCTTCATAAAGGTTCCAGCTTCATGGTTCCCTTATTCTAACTCAGTTTTGCACCAAAATGGAGGCATTTCTTGTCCAAAATCTCATAAATTGGATTGCTACATTGGATGGCTCGGAAAATGGGAATTTCCAGGGCTTCGTCATAAATGCACTATTCATACTGAGTTGCACCCCGCTGCATCTTCTGTTCCTTCATGCCGCGGCAAGGTTTTGGACTCTAGTAACTCACGTCTTTAGCTTTGGCGGACAAGAAATATGTCCTACTTTCAAAGACTTCCAAGCTCTAATGGAGTCCAAGCGCAAGGAAGAGATTTTGCCACAATTCCGTTTTGGCCACGTCTAAGCCTTAGGACGCATGTGCGGGCTCACTTTGCATGACACTCGATCACTAACCCACGACGGAGTACTGGATATTTCGAGCTTGGTTTGTCGGTTTTCTGATGCCGGCGACCGCGACGACCATGACTGGCAGGGTTTCCGGCGACATGCACTTTGCTTGTGCATGCTGTCACATTTCTTGCTTGCCCCAGGCTCTGGAGGGTTTAGCGCTCGTTTGATTGAGGTTGCCGAGGGCTTGAAGGAGGGCAAGAGCTACATCGCCATGACACTAGCTGAGACATTGATTGGTTTGGACGGTTTCCATCGTTGAGAGACGACTAGATTCGTGGGGAGTCCACTACGGTTGCAGGTAATGTTTCCCACCCTATCTCACATATATTTCTCACATCACTCGGCCCTCAGGCTCGGCTTTTCTCTCAAAACCTTTTTCTCACTTTTCTCTCCACATACACCTCTCTATTCTTTAAATCTCTCATTTTTCATCCCTCCCCAGATATGGTTAATGGACAAATTAAGGGTTGTGGACTCATGCTCAGCATATTCAGCTCGCAGCTATTTCTTCCAGCGACATTTAGTCGATGCCTCTAATGAGGGATGGTGGTATGAATGGATGCGCAGTTTGACTGCTCTTGACATTGCTTGGCGCTTCCTCTGGCTTAATCTACCAGCGATGAGCTACATCACGACTCACCAGCCTGGGATTCAGTTGGTCGGTCTGACGCACTGTGTCCTTTACTTTCCGTTTCGAATCCGACGTCAGTTTGGTCATGATCAGACTTGCCCGGAAGAGGGGACAGAGTACCCTGCTGCATTTCCGGTCCGAGGCGCACAGCTAGCTCGGTATGCCACGGGATGGAGGACAAGAGAGCTTCTGGCCCCTGCTCCTACTTTCAGTTACACCCTCTCTAATGAGTGCATAGCTTGGCTTGATGATGAGGCGCAGATCGGGCCTACTTTGGCATCAGAGGCTTCGACCAGCTCTGGGAGGGGAACACCTGACTACGCCCCGAATTTATTTTCTTTAATCAGTACTTTCAAGTTTTCTTTATGAATGTAATAAAAAGCAACTTCAGTTTGTATTCAAGAGTAGGAGAACTCTGTATTAAAATCTATGCAATTGAAGGTTGTGGGTACTGAAAATTTTTCGTTTGGTCCAAAAATGATCTAAGTCATAAAAAGATTAATTTGAGTAAAATCAACTTTTATTAAAACTTTTCAAAACCATTTTCGATTTGGATCAAACTAGACATGTCCGAGATCTATCACTGAGATGTACAACCCCGGATCCTTAGCAATTGGAAAGTTGCCCCTAGTCTGAATAGCACTGCCTTGGAGATCACAAACCGAGCTCTTGAATGCAGAATAGACAAAGATGACCAAACATGATCACATGGACAAAGTTGATTGGGGAAGTGTTTCTGAATGGACTTCAGAATGAAGTTGCCTATGTATCCCAAAGATGGGAGTCAAGCCTTACGTAGTTCGGCTCGGGTTCATTCGTGTATTAACTCTCTCCTTTTGCACTCTAACTTTTGCCAAGGCCGTCCTTTCTGGGTTTTCAACCTTGCGAGCTCAGTTTTTATTATTTCAAATTTTATGTTCTCTAAGTTTTGCCGAGGTCACCCTTTCGGGTTTTCAACATAGCGAGCCACTCAGGGAAAGTATTTCTTCAACTTGTCCATGTTGGTCAGTTGGGAGAACTCTAGGCCATCTAGGTCCATCAGAACTACAGCTCCACCCAACCAGATAGACTTGATGATGTAAGGACCAGTCCAATTGGGTCTGAACTTGCCCCTAGGGTCGTGGATGGGAGCTCGGTTGTCTTTGAGCACTAGATCTCCTTTTTTCAAATTCCTGGACTTAACCTTCTTGTTGAAAGCCCTAGCAATTTGTCATTGATAACCCTGAACATGGTATAGTGTTTTCATCCTTTTTTCATCAAAGAGCATAAGTTCTTCGAACCTGCTTTGCTGCTAATTTGCCTCAGCTATCTAACACTCAGCCAATACTCGTAATGACGGAACCTCAACTTCGATAGGCAAAACAGCCTCTATCCCATAAACCAAGGAATACGGAGTCGCACCAGTAGAAGTTCGAATTGATGTCTAGTAACCCCACAAAGCAAATGGAAGCTTATCTGGCCAGTCCCGGTAGGTTTCCACCATCTTCTACAGAATGTGCTTGATGTTCTTGTTGGTGGCCTCAATTGCTCCATTGGTCTGCGGCCGATATGTGGATGACTTATGAAAAGCCACGTTATACTTCTCCAACAAGTCGATCACTTCCTTCTTGAAGTGAAAACCATTATCTGAAATTATCTCATTCGGAACCCCATAGCGACAGATGATGTTGTTCCTGATGAACTTGGCGACATACGAAGCCATCAACACCACATAAGATTGGGCTTCAACCCACTTCGTGAAGTAGTTTATCGCTACCAGAATGTACTCATGCCCATTAGACCCCTTCGGAGTGACAACCCTGATTACATCAATCCCCCAGACTGAAAACGGCCATGGCGAAGTCATGTTGTACAGCTTCGACGGCGGAATGTTCATGCGGTTTGCATGGATCTTACATTTGTGGCATCGCTGGACAAAACTAATACAATCCTCCTCCATGGTGGACCAATAATAACCCTGTCTAAGGATCTTTCGGGCTAGCATCACCCCATTCATGTGCACTCCCCATTCTCCTCCATGGATGGCCTTCATTAGGCACTTGGATTCTTCAGCATCAACACACAGCTTATGCATCCCGAGATGACCTCTCTTGTACAGTTTACCCCCGCAGACAATGAACTGAGCAGCCATTCTTCGAATTGCCCTCTTATCTTTGGCATTTGTCCCTGGTGGATACGCCTCTTTTTCTAAGAAGTTCCAAACATCGTAATACCAAGGATTCTCATCTTGTACCTCATCTATGGCAGCAATCAGCTTGTAGGCCGGAACGAATTTCTGTTCGATGATGATCGGACGCATCCGGACTCCGAAAGGGATGTCTATCATAGAATATAGAGTTGCTAGTGAATCTGTGAACCTATTGTTCTCTCTTAATAGATGAGCGAAATTCAGCTTCTCAAACTGAGGAATTAACACGTCCAAGGTCTAGTGATAGATTCTCATTTTTTCTTCTTTAACTTTTCAATCTCCTTTAGCTTGAGATACAACAAGGTTCGAGTCCCCGATAACATCCAACCGTTTTGTCCCTAGTTCTAGGGCAGCTTCTAGTCCAGCAGTACATGCCTCATACTCTGCCTCATTGTTCGGTACTTTGAACTGGAGCTTGAATGCTAGAGGTATATGGGCATTGTCGGGTGCTATCAGCAACACCCCTATCCCATACCCGTATTGGTTTGATGCTCCATCAAGGTACATCGTCCAAGTTTCTTCTTCGACGTGCAGAATGGCCTCATCTGGGAATAGGTACTCAACTGCTTCATCCTCTTCAACTGGTTGATCGGCTAGGAACTCTGCTACTGCTCTCCCCTTCACTAACTTGTGCGTCACGTACTTCAGATCAAATTCAGAAAGCAGAAGCAACCAACGGGCTAGCCTACCCGTAAGTGCCAGTTTCTCAAAAAGATATTTGATGGGATCTAATCTTGAAACCAGTATTACGGAGTGAGCTAACAGGTAGTGTCGCAGCTTCCTGGTAGCCCATATCAATGCCAGACAAGCCTTCTCCAACGGAGTGTAGCGGGTCTCGTAATCTAGCATTTTCTTACTCAGATAGTAGATAGCCTTCTCCACTTTGTCCTCGGACTCTTATGCAAGCATGCAGCCCATTGTAGTTTCAATCACTGAAAGATACAGAATCAACGGTTTTCCCGGCTCAGGCGGTGACAAGACAGGTGGGTTTTGTAAATATTGCTTGATCTGCTTGGAAGCTGCTTGGCATCCGCCGTCCCATTGGAACTTCTTTCCTTTCTTCAGGAGACCAAAGAGTGGTTCCCAAGTCAAGGTTAATTTTGCGATACCGTCTTATGAATTGCACTTTACCCAGAAAGCCTCGCACCTCCTTGTCAGTCCTCAGTGGTGGCATTTCTAAGATGGCCTTGATTTTGGAAGGGTCGACTTCGATGCCCCTTTGTGTGATCAAGAACCCCAGCATCTTTCCTGCTGTAACACCAAACGTACATTTTTGAGGATTCAACCGCAACCGATACTCTCTAATCCATTGGAAGAATTTCTTCAAGGCGGTGTAGTGGCCCTCTCTTTCTTTGGACTTGACAATCATGTCCTTCACGTACACCTCCACCTCCACCTCTTTATGGATCATGTCATTCAATATCGTGGTCGCAGCCGTTGATATGTAGCCCCAGCGTTCTTTAGCCCAAACGGCATCACCCTATAATAATAGGTTCCCCACGGGGTGGTGAAAGCGGTCTTCTCCCGGTCTTCAGGTGCCATCAGTATCTGATTGTAGCCAGAACAGCCATCCGTGAATGAGAGCAGCTCATGCCCTGCAGTGAAGTCCACTAACTCATCGATATGCGGCAGAGGAAAGTCGTCCTTCGGACTGGCTTTGTTCAAATCCCTGAAATCCACACATACCCAAATTCTGCCGTGTTTCTTCGGCACTGGAACTATATTGGCCAACCAAGTTGGGTATTCGGATACCAGCAGGAACCCTGCGTCAATTTGTTTGGTGACCTCTTCTTTGATCTTGAGAGCCCAGTCTGGGTGGATCCTTCTGAGCTTCTGCATAACAAGTCGGGCCTCTGGGTCAAGAGGGATCTGGTGCTGTACAATCTCAGGATCGATTCCAGGCATGTCTTCGTAGGACCACGCGAAAACATCTTTGAAATCTTTTAACAAAGCGACTAAGCGGTCGCGCTCCTCTGAAGACAACGTGGACCCAATCTGGACCAGCCGCGGGTCCTTCTCAGTACCAACATTAATTTGGGTGATTTCATCAACGAAGGGTTTTACAAACCTCTCCTACTCTTGATTAAGCAAAAATTTCAAAACCGAAGGGATTTTTTCCTCGTCGTTTTCATCGAAATTTTGAAAGTCCTGATTAATGCAACAAATTAAGGTCACAGAAAAGTACTCGAAGGCCACAGCCGCACAATTCTCATTAATCACTTCCAAGTCACCTAATTCCTCTGTTACAACAGACTCAAACGAAAAAGAAAAAGACGACCTAGACAGGACTGTGGCATCCGGGTTGTCACCCCTAAGAATACCGGACTCAGACTCGGACGAGCTGGAACCTGATTTTGACTCTACTGACTCAATGGAATCAGATTCTAGCTCACTACCTGACCCAATGCTGCTAGATAAGAAGCCCTCCTCATATTGCCAGACAAGGGAGGGTGCAATGGATGCATCCAGAATGTTTGAAGATAGGCTCACAGCCGTTTCATTCCTGATCATGGACACCGAGAAGTTATCCCTCAAGCACTAATGTACGATCGAAGGATCTGAAAGTAGATAAGCTAGTGCTACCCCCATTTCAATCTCTGCACGCTCAGAATCCTCCTCGCTGCACTGCTCAACCTCAGCTGATGGGTTTGCGTACTCCTCGGCAACATCATGCTCAGACAATTGCAAATCAAAGAATATCTCAAACCCCAGCAACCGCTGCCTTTCTGCATTTAGTCATGGCTCTGGGAAGCCGTAGAATGGGAAGTCTTCCCCCTCCTGGACAAAGCGTCCATTCAGGGTGCCCTGAATGGGCCGGTGCATCAACTCATAAGGTTTCCCGATTTGCTTGGCAATGGCCCTTCCGGCCATCTCTTTGCCTTTCCTCACCCAGTACTCCTTGGTAGGCAGATAACCTAAACCAAAGGTATACGGGTTATGCGATACTTCGGCCGATGCTACAACGCCTTTTCGGCCACTTTTTCCTAATCCCATTCCAGGGATGTGCTGGAGCTTGTTCATGAGGCACACAGACTGTGCACTGACATATAACCCCACATCAATAGCCAACATATTCTGTACAATCGGAGCCTTAGCTAGGGTGAATCCTGACAGGAACACATCCTCCGTACCATGCTCGATTTCTAGAACCAGTATAGACACCTCCAGTGGCGAATGGATTGAAGAATTCCCAAAAACTATAGCAACCCCCTTCCCATGGGGGTACTTCAGCATCTGATGCAGGGTGGAAGAGACTGCCTTCACCTGGTACAGCCACAGCCGCCCTAAGAGTAAGTTGAAGGTTGCGGGAACATCCAAGACATGAAAGTCGATATTCTATTGTCCTGGACCTACCTGAGTCTAAATCTGCACAGTCCCCATCACTTCTCTGCTGGTATTGTCATATGCCCGTATCACCTGGGCAGTAGGCACAAAGTTCACAGGTTTCAACCCGATTGCATATGCCGTCCTCGACGGACACACGTTGATAGCAAATCCTGTGTCAACAAGAACTACTGGTATCCATTTTTCTCTACACTCGATAGAGATGTAGAGAGGTTTGTTATGGTTTGTGCCCTCAGGTGGCAGCTCCTTGTTAGTGAAGGTCAACGTCAGGGAAGCTCCTCCCGGAAAGACCAATCCTACCAGCTGCTCAGGCGTGGTGTCAATTGAAAGTTTGGCCCTGTCCATCGTAGAAAAGGCAACTTGTCTATGAACTCTTGAAGCCATAAGTAGTCCCCAGATGGAGATGTATGCTTTTATCTTTTTAAGCTGTTTCAGCATAGCCTCCTCTTCGAGTACCTTTTCTTTCTAATTCTCTGCCTCCTTGTCCTTCTTGGACGCCTCTGGTTGATCTAGGTGTGGGGGCTTAAAATACCGCCCACTCCTGGTCATGTGGTCCACTTCCCCTACATACCAGGAACCATCCGGCTGGTTATCCCAGTCTTTATCGGTGTGGGCAAGACATAGGTCATCATCTTCCCACCACATACTGTCAGCCATCGACCGGCAGTTATCTAGTTCTGTTGCATCTATTCCTATGCGCACAGCACATTCCGTTCTTGTGCTCACAACACATTCCGTCCCCACAGGGGCTTTGGCCTTCCCATCCCTCTCCAGATCTTCGATCTGGAGAGGTACGCAAGATAGCGCGAGAGGATGCATGCAAGATGCAAGTAAGGTGCACAAAACAGTGCGATGCGCTAAACAGCGCGAGTGATGAATTGCACAAAACAGCGCGATTGATTTTGAAATGCACAAAACAGTGCGATGCACTAAACAGCGAGATTGAAATGAAATGCACAAAACAGTGCGATGCGCTAAACAACGCGATTGCAATGCACAAAACAGTGCGATGCGCTAAACAGCACGAGTGATTTTGAAATGCACAAAACAGTGCGATTGATTTGAAATGCACAAAACAGTGCGATGCGCTAAACAGCGCGATTGAAATGCAATGCATAAAACAATGCGATGCGCTAAACAGTGCGATGCGCTAAACAGCGCGAGTGATTTTGAAATGCACAAAACAGTGCGATGCGCCAAACAACGCGATTGAAATGCAATGCACAAAACAGTGCGATGCGCTAAACAGCGCGATTGAAATGCAATGCGCATGGGGCAACTTTTGAGTTTTGTAAAAGCCAAAAGGATACGGAAAGGATACACCTTGCACGAGTTCGGCTGCCACGTACTAAAGACACGACCCGAGGTCAAAACGGAGGCCGGTTGGGCGTCGGAAACACACTGTTTTGCACTGTTTTCAGTACTAAAGGCCCTGGACCCCACACATAACTCAAACAAGGGTGTAGAAGGCTCCAAAATCACTGTAGGAGACCACCGGATGTCCACCGGGCATCAGAGTAAATCACCGGCCGTCCATTGGCACTAATTCAATTCCATCGGCACAATTTTCTTCCGGCCGGCACAAAATGTTGCCGACCGGCAAAAAGTTCCTGAGTCGGGGCAGATTCGACATTTCACCTCGGGTGTTTTAAAATAGGGTTTCTAAACCCTATTCCTCACTTCCACTTCCGCCGAAAACTCACACCCTCTCTCTCTAGAGTGTTTTTCTCTCCTCTTTTCTCCGTTTCTTCGCGTTCTACGTCCGTTTCGTCGTCGGATTCGCGATTTTCTTCGCGTTTCGGACATTTTCAACTGAACAAAACTTTGTTTCGGTGCCTCGTTTGCCGTTTCCACCTTTTTGGGGTTTGTTCCCCTTGCTTCCCTCTTGATTTCCATGCCCTTTCACATCCCGCCCTTTTCGGTCATTTTCGGCCTTCCCGGGAGTTGACTTTTCGGTTGACTTTCCGTATTCTAGCCCGGTTTTCCTTCCTCTGGCTATTTTCTCATCATCTTTGATATGGCGGATGACATTCCACACGGTGGGACTCCCCCGGATCATGAGATGGATCCCGGGGTCGAGCTCCTACCGTTGAGCGAGCGCCCGTTCGACCCGGCGACCTACCGGCCGGCGATCCATGTTCTGCCCCCTGACGGGCTGCGCCAGTTCATGAGTTTCGAGAGGTACGCGCGACCCGAGCTACTACTGCGTGAGCCTACCTCCCACTTGTCCTTCGACACTTCCGAGGTAATTCTCTGTTCTCTGCTTTACTTTCTGCAATGTAGGATACAAAATTGTCAACTGCTAGTTGTATTCTTTAATTGCTTTAGCCCAGATACCCTGTATACTGTAGTTGATTGCAAATGCACTTGCAACTGATTATCTATTTGAGACTCACATGTGCGCACACACTGCACTAACCTTGAACCACTCAACACACGGCACACACCGTATTCCACTGCAAACACCGGCACCCGATATCTGCTTGAGTCTGAACGTATGCACACATGCTATACTGTACTGAACCATCCGAACACGCTAACGCATCACACGTTGTAGTTCACTGTAAACACACCGGCACCCGGTATTTGCTTGAATCTGTTAAACTTGCACGCATGCTACATCTGTATACTGCTTAGAACTGCATTTTGAATATTGCCTTGCAATTGTTGTTTTCGGTTTACAGGGGGATTCCCATACCATCCGCGGGTATGGGAACACCGGCACCCGGGAGTGGTACGCCGAGCTTCCCGATGCGGTCCGTCGCATCGTGGATCAGGCGGGTTTCGGCCCCTTCTGTAGAGGGCTCTCACGACTCACTACGTGCAGACCTCTACTCGCCGCTCTGGTGGAGAGGTGGTGGGACACCACCGATTCATTTCATTTCTCTGCGACAGGGGACATGACGATGACCCCTTACGATTTCTCAATGCTCACAGGCATCGGGGTAGGGGGTGATCCGATCCCTTTCGATATTGGCATGGATGAGTGGACTGTCGCTCAGGTCCATCTACTCGGTGAGGCGCCACCTCTCGCTCGTCGAGGTTACGTATGATACTCCTGGTTCGAGGTGCAGTTTCGGGTCCAGCCCACCCTCGTTGACGCAGCCCCAATGACTCCAGAGGCCGTGGAGAGGTACGCTCGCGGCTTCCTCATGTTCTTATTCGGGACGACCATCTTCGCCGACCGGGCGAACACCGTGCCACTCTGCTTGCTCAGCGCACTGGTGGACGTCAGGCGGATCTTGCATTATGACTGGGGTGGCACTGCTCTGGCCACTCTCTATGGGTACATGAGCTCGGCTTCCCGCGGCAGCGGACAGTTGCTCGGAGGCTACTGGCGGGCTTGGGAGGTACATTTCTTCTCCGCTTTTCATTTCTGCCTTTCTATATTTTCTGTACTCTGTACACTGCACACACTGTAGTCTGCTTTATACCTGCTGTATACTGTACACACGGCACACACATACACTCTGCTTTACACTGACTGTACACTGCTCACACTGTACACTCTGCACAACACACGGCTCTGCTATTTCTGCTTTATTCTGTATTCTGCTTTATCTGATAGTCATATTGATGTTTTCTCTGCAGTTGTGGGTTTACGCATACTTTCCTAGGCTTGCACCTGTACCGGTCACGGAGACCCCTCTGGTCGTCCCCTTTTCGCGCCGTTTTGACGGGAGATGCACCCGGAGGCCGCGAGAGACTTTCAGCTTTTTCCGCCGCTTCTTTGACACCATCACCCCCGCGGAGGTATGTTTTACTTACAGTTCATTTAAGCTTCGCCTTTCCACTGCATATTTCAATAACAGTAGATAACAAACTGTGTTGCATTTTCAGATCACCTGGCAGCCTTGGGCTCCTTTGCCAGCCGTGACGCGGGATCGGTTTGCCGGTGCCGATGAGACCTCGCGTTTTCGGATCTTGTTGGAGGGCCCGGTCTGTCGGGCTTGGTACCTGGCTGAGCGTTTCTTACGCCAGACCCTAGGATTACCTGAGCAGATAGTCCCGGTTCACCCTCCCATGGATATGAGGGAGACCGAGAGGCTCACCCCTGAGCAGATGGACGATTACACCATCGATTGGGAGGCGACCCGTTTCAGAGGTATCGGCGACTACCGAGAGTACGTACAGACGTATCTTATGTGGCCTCTGAGCGGCGGCCGTCGAGCTGAGGAGGCTAGGCCGGTGGTGCCAGCGGCTAGGGCGGGAGCGGGAGCTGGAGTCGGAGCTTCGAGGAGGGCCCGAGTCCGTGGCAGGGGCGGAGTTCAGGAGGGACGGGGGACCGGTTGGCCTGTTCTGCCTACTTCACTGACTCTCCGAGGGCAGGGTGGGGCGACCTATCAGGTCCCCTTCGCCCCTCCGCCAGCTGATCACGAGTTTGTCGGTGTCCCCGACTTACCTCCGGTATGTATTACTGCATTTCTGTATAGTCATTTCATTTCAGTTTATTTGATATTCCACAGAATATTGATGTATCTGATACTTTGGCAGGCTTCTTCTACGTACACCCGGCAGTCATTGGAGATGAATGCCTCCATGATGGGGATGTTGCAGTGGACTTTTGATCTCCTGGCCTTCTACAGCATTCCGGTATGTTCTTCTGATCACGGCCTCAAATCACTCACAAGCTGATTCACGTAATCTGATGCACGGCACAACACCTGATACACTGCATACACTGCATTCTGCACTGTACTCTGCACTGATAAACTACTCACGGCATTCATACATTGTACTCATACACTGCATTCTGCACTGATAAACTGCTCATGGCATTCTCACATTGTACTGCATTCTGTACTATACTCTGCCCACGGCATTCTTGCATTGCACACTGCATTCTGCACCATACTCTGTCCACGGTATACTGATGCATTTGCCTTTTGTGTACTTTTTCAGCCTCCCTTCTAGATTCCCGGGGTAGTAGGTGCTCCAGCTGGACCTTCCGTCCCTGCCCGAGGGAGAGATGAGGAGGGCCGAGTATTCCCCCGCTCCAAGGCGGGGCGCACTCATGTCGGGAGTAGCTCGCGAGCTCCAGTCCCTGATGATGACGATGACGAGGATGACGAGTCGGAGGCGGAGGCAGAGGCAGAGTCGGAGTCATCAGAAGAGGAGACCAGAGGCGGCACTAGCTCGGGCTCTGACGACGATGCTGCTGATGCTCCTGGACCTTCGTCCAGGAAGAGGACTAGGACAGACCGTTAGCCCTTGGAGTCACTGGACGTGGATACAGATTTTGTTGTTTTTCTTCCTTCTTTGTACTTTTCCCTTTTTGTTGGTAATTAGATTACCTTGTACTGCCGCAGGCAGGTTTTTGTTTTCCTCAAAACTTGTGTACTTAAAAGATTGTGAAATGAACAAATTTTTTGCTTAAAAAGTGTTACATTTACATATCTCATGTATTGCATCGCATCACACCATATTACACCTCAATGTAAATGAAATTGATTGGTTGTCTGAAAATTGAACACTCGCACTGTAATAATCAGATAACTAAACAGCTGACAGCAAAATAACCCAAGCAGCCCACTACTTGATTCTGGATACACAGCCCTTGCTCTACTGGGGATTACTCTGCATACGGCCCATAACACAGCATTCGGTTCATTCTGCACACAGCAAATCCTGAGTGAACGGCCCAATCTGACAAGACGGAGCTCAAAGGCGGAACCGGTTGGAGTTGAAGCATACTCAAATATAGAGAATGGCATAGCATTCTGAGTATAAACGAATTTTGAAATTGAATAAGGGTTTTTCAAACCAGGGTATCGAGCCTACAACTGAACACAGCGGAGAGGACTCAAACAAAAGGGTACACGACCTAAACATAACGAGACACGCTCGGAAAAGACCCAAAACAAAGGTTGAGGTAAACAAAACAAAAGACACGATGCACAGACGCGTCAACGAAAACGGGGGACCTCAGATCACGAGGAGCCAGTTCCTCTGGGTACTGTTTCCCACTCTTTCTGATTTGTGATTCTCACATCACTCTGGCACTCAAGCTCGGTTTTTCTCTCAAAACCCTTTCCCTCACTTTTCTCTCAACTTACACCTCTCTATTCTTCATTCTCTCATTTTTCATCCCTCCCCGGGGTGATTGATGGATAAATAGAAAGGTGTGGGTTCATGCTGAACACCGTTAGCTCACAGTTATTTCTTCTGGTGGGTAGAGTGCCCTCTTGGCAAGTACGTTGACGACGGGGGAGGGGGGGGGAGACAGAGCGCCTGGCTCAATTGTGCCCTTAGTTCATCATTTTAACCATTCTTTGTTTTTGCTTTCTACTAAAACAGTTTTGATCAAAATGAGAGTCGGATTAACGTACTTGTTCAATTTTTGATTAGAAAGCCATGCAAGTCAGGCTGTAAGCACTGAAAATTTTCCCTTTTGGGTCCAAGAAAATGGTCCAGTTTCGGAAAATGGAACAATTTTCAAGAAAATAGTCAACCTTAGTAAAAAATTTCAAAAACTATTTTTGCAAACGGCTGATGCTCAACGAGCATGGAACTTACTCTTCGAGATGCGCAACCTCGGATCGGAGGCAATGGAAAATTGCCCCTGGCTTAAAAGGGGGGTGGATGGATGGCAACGGAAAGTTGCCCCTGGTTTGAATGGCGTCTCGCGACGGCTCGTGGCAACGGAAAGTTGCCCCTTGTTTGGATGATGCCGCAGCAGTCCGCAAACAGTCTTCATTGGCGGTGGTCGAGCTCTTGGACACAGAGATGGCGAAGACGGTCACAGCAAATATATGGACACAGTCGCCTTGGAAGGCGTTGGCGACTGGACTTTGGGATGAAATCGGAACCATTGCATGGAATAAGACGCTATGAAAGCGTTGGGGGCTGGACTTCATGATGAAGTTGCCTACGTATCCCAAACATGGGAATCAAGCCTTACGTAGTTCCGGTTAAGGTACACTCGGGTATTTTAACCTTCACTTTTCAGGCTCTAACTTTTGGCAAGGCGCCCGATGCGGGTTTTCGACCTTGCGAGCTTCTTTTCATTTTCTTTTTTGATTTCTTTTCCTCTTCTCTTTTTTGCATTTTTTTCTTTTCTTCTTTTCTTTTTTGTTTCTTTTTCGCTTTCTGCTTTTTTTTGTATTTTTCTCTTGCTCTAACTTTTGCCTGGGTCGCCCTTCCGGGTTTTCGGCCCAGCGAGCCTCTCAAAGGGTAAAAGTGTAACAAGTCCATGCCAAATGGTTTTTGAAGTTGAAGCCTCTCTGTGTCTAGGAGAACGGCTGTTGCAATGATTTGTAGGAGACTCCGTCATGGCTGCTCCACGAGCTCTTTCAGGTGAGATCTACTCTTTTGATTCGACTTTGGTGCCTCTTGTTCGAGGGCTACTTCAAAACTGGCCACACGGGCCTTCTCTGACGGTCGACTGTTGAATGTTCTGAATGGGTTCAAGGTTTGAAAGCGAACGGGTTGAAACTTGAGGCTGAGAGCGATCCTAGGCTGCACAATCTCAAGAGCGATTCCACACAAGTCTTCACAGGGCCGCGTAAAACATTTGTTTTTGAAAGTTTTTAAGAAAGCGACAAATCGCTCGTGCCGAAGATAGTGTGGAACCAATCTGGATCAGACCAGGATCCTTCTCAGTGCTCACGCCGACAAGCATGATTTCATTCGTTAAGGGCTTAGCATGCCTTTCTTTCTCTCAAAATGATCAAAATTTTGCAAAACCCGAGGAATTCCCTCCTCTTCGTTTTTTATCACCGCAGTGTTCAAAAGGGTTTTTTGAAAAACTTAGGTCAATGCAATGAGTTTGGCGCGCAGGAGAGCAGGCGAGATGTACTGTCAGTCCAATCAAATTCTCTGGCACTTATACTGAAAGCAAGCATGAAAGTGAGATAGCAACAACTGTTTCATTCAGATTTGTTGGTGTAACTGGCCCCTCGGCAGAAACAGACTCAACAAAAAAAACAAAAACAGGTAATTACAAGACAAAACGGTGTTCGAGGCAACAACCCCGGAATCACCTGGCATTCTATACAAAGAGGACTGACTCCCTACAACAAGACGGACCCTTAAGCAAAAAGACAGACTCAAGACAAAGAGACAGACTCAAAACAAAAGACTGACTCGATACCCAAGCCAGGATTTACAAAGCTAGCGTGCGTTCACAGCCACTCAAAAATGCGTGCCAGACGCCACATTCAAAATACATCCAGATGCCGCCCGCAGGTGGTTCACCTTCTGATTACATACTTGCAGTATTTGTGTCCTCAAAATCCAATAACTGGGTGGTAACGGACTTGGCTGAGGTAGGTGGGAGGATAACCTCGTTGTCAATCAAATCTTGCACCTCATGGCGGAGGCAGAAGCAATTGTCGGTTGCATGGCCTGTCTGCTGGTGGTACGCGCAGTATTGAGCAGCATCATACATAGCGGGGAGATTTTTCGGGAGGGGCCGAGGCTCCAAGGGTTTAAGGTGCCCCCTCTCGGCAAGGATCTGAAGTGCCTTGGACAAAGGCATGTAGAGAGCATGAAAGGTCCTGCGCCCCCGGGGCAGGTACTTTGGGGTCTGAGCGCTCTTACTAGCTGCACAAGCGAAAGGGTCGGCAGGCGCCACTTTAGCTTTCTGATCTTTCCCGGGTGCAGGGGCGGGAATAGGAGGAATTGTTCTGGCATGACGGGGCCTATCCCGATTTTCTGACTGGCTTGAACTACCCTCAGGTGCAGTGGGGAAAGCATCCTCCACAGTTTTTACCACAACTGCGGATATCTGTTGCTTGTTCATCCCCCCAGCTTTCAAAGCCTCGACTGCCCACAGCAGTTGTTCAATGGGATCGGCATCTGCCTTCATTTTGCCTTTTCCTCTGGCCTCAGCCTGATCGGGGGTTTGAGTTGATGTTGATATGTCATTACCATAGCTGGAGGCCATCTCTGGTTGGCTAAGTTCGATCACAATTCGCCCCAACAGCGGGGGCTCCTGGGGTACAAAACTCCCGGCATACGGTGCGGCTGGTGGTGAAGCTGACATTCCATAGGCGAGATCCGCCACAGACCTCTGGAGATCACCTATCATCCCCATTAGCTCAAATGTAGTAGGCTCACGAGCCTGATATAACTGGGGTGCCCAGACCGGGTGCACAACAGGCGACCTGGGTGGATGTGACACATCAGTGTTGGCCTCACTTTGCAGAGTGATCCCCTGCTCCAATGCAGCCGTCATAACTACGATCTCTTCTGAATTCTGCGTCATCATAAGCCCTGCCTCGGTGAGGGAGAGCACTAGCTATTCTGTATCAATTCTCTGGACACTCTGAACTGAAAGGAGAAACAAACAACATTTCAGCCCAAACAGATCAAACACGGGTGTAGCTGAACAACTGTACTCTACTGCTGATCACTGTTCCCCAGAAATTATTGTTCTCAAAAACTGAACCCGATACCCGCAGATAACTGATTCTCATAACTGACACTGATACTGGTGCCCTCAGGTTTGATACTCAAACTTGCAAACTGATATATACTTTCCCTGTAGAAATACATTCTAAAAGCACATAGCAAGTAAAGAGAACCAAAACACCCCTATGTTGGGGTAGGGTTTCCCTGTCCTATTTTGTCAGGAGCTAGGGTTCCACTATGCACGCAGCAGTTTTCACACAACCTAATATCGGGTAAGCAACCCGTCCTAACTTGGAATGGTCACAACAGATCCGAACATGCACTGGGTTGAATGGTCAAAAGGGTGCCCCGGTAAAAACCGGGGTTTGTGTTCCCATATTATCAGAGCCCATTACCGGTAAAAACCGTTCAGGAATGGCAGATGGCAAACACGGTGTCCTAGGCGCACCAATGCACATGCAATGCAAAGAAACACACAAGTGAAATCAAAACAGGATATCACGAGTTCAAGTCAAGCTCTCTAACTCCTCAGCAGAGTCGCCAGAAACTGTAGACACGCCCGCAAGGGGCCTTCGCTACAGTTCGGACTCGATTTATGTCGCGGTTCTTAATCTTGAACCAAAGAGTCCAAATCTGGCAAATCGTTTTGAGAAAACAGATTTTAAGAAAGTAGTGCCAAACATGGACTGCTTTGCCAGATACAGAGTCGCCACCTAAATATTTTTATGGGGGAATTTTGGAAACCCTGACTCGGTGCCGAAGGCCACATGTCCGTCATCACCGGAGTTGTCTCGGCTCGGGAGCTAGGGTACGATCGGGGAAGGTCAGCTATGAGCACCCCCTCTCGCCCGATCCTAAGATCGGCCTCTACTAACCGTGATATCCGTTTTTGAAAACTTTATATGTTCTTAAACCAATTATTAGCCTAGCGTTACTATGTTATGCGCGCAGCAAACAAGTATAGACTAGATTGCCTAATTTGGAAACAAGCATTGCATATCCGTTTGTTTTGAAAGACGCTTTGAAATTTGCTACTCGCAAGTAGGCTAAAATACGGATTTCAACGAATTTTTCCAACTCAAACAATCTAACCTTCACCCACGGGCATTCAAACAGTTATATCACGTAAGCATCTAGTCACATGGTAAGCATACTGTCATGACAACATTCACACGCATGCGAGATGCTAAAGCATAAATACTTACATCGTACTCCGTGCCAAAACAATAAACTAGTTAGCAAACATGCATGATCCTAGTTCATGTTAGAGTGGCTAATGCAACGCATGCAAAAATGCAATTAGAGTAGGCTCGGCTAAACTAAGCATGGCATGTAAAATGCAGTCAATTGATGCACGTATTCAATTTGGAATTGAAGTACAAATGCAGTTAGCGTGATGTAACGCGCCTAATGCATGCAATACAAATGCATGAATGCACGCATGCATAGCATAAGGTGTGCTAATTTCAAAAATGCCCTAATCTACCATCATAAGTAGGTAAATAAAAGGGAAGAAAGAAGTGGGGATTGGAAGACATACACACACTCACCCACACTTATTACAGATTTGCCCTCACTTGGAGGGACCAAATAAATACAAATTAATTAACTACGCAAGCTAATTAAATATTACAAATTGCCTAATTAATTAACAAACTAATTAAGCTAGGAAAAGCAGTAAACCGCCTCGGGAGGAGGGCCAGATGCAGCGCGTGCTCGGGTCATGCTCGGAAGTACACCGCCATGCATAGTCTGCCTCTGTTTTCCCTGCTCTGCTCCTCTGGAGGCTATCAAAACCTCAGGGATGCCTCTCTGTATAGTGGGGTTCACCACCGGCTGAGTAGAATTGCCGCCGGTAGTGGTATGTGGTCACCGGCACAAAATGAAGCTATCGGCAGAAGAATAATTGCCGATCGGCAATGTACACTGCCGGTCGGCAAAGAATGCCTGCAGAACCTGCAACTCACAGCAGCAGAGGACAGAACTTGCATGGCAATACAATTCAAACAATATATGCACCAATCATGCCCTCTATCATGTCTGTGACTCAAAGGGGCATGTGTCTTGATTCTCGGACCACCAATCACGCATTTCCATGCATGATGGCCCAAAGAACCAATTGTGCAACTTTCATGTCAAATGAAATGCAAACCAAACAAACAAACCAAGGCCCAATTCCTATCACCAAGTCAAGGAACAAGGCATGCATGCAAGATGCATTGCAACCTAGGCATGCAAGCTAAGGATGCAACATGGCATGGCAAGACACTTATGCAAGCATACAAGCAAACATGAGGTAATGCAAATTAACGGAAAAATGGACTTACACATGATTTAGGCAACTCTAAATAGGCCTAAAACAATGGCCAAAGTGACCAAAATGAGGGACCAAACACATACACACATGCACATGTTAAGGGTCAAAATGCTTAAGCATCAAAAGACTACTTCTAAGCACACATAGGAGGGAATGATCATGGATAAATGACATGCATTATAAGCCTTGAAAACATGTAGGAAATGATGTCAAATTAACCTACCAATGCAAGCTATGCATGAGTCCAAGCCTAAGGACGTAAAACATAACCAAATGACTCATGATGCAAATGACCAAATTGAATCAAAACAGCCCCAAATCATGCAAAAGTAAGCCTCAAGAACCACTTAGATGGCATCCAAATGACCTAATCTTAGAAACATACACAATGGCATAAACATGAAGCATGAAACATCAATTCTTGAAACATCAAAAGAGTCATGAAATGCAAGCATATGAGCATAATAATTGAACTGAAATAACATGGTGGATAGTCCCAAACCACTAAATCAATGCAAGAATGTCATGCTATACGTTCATACGCTTAAGGCCAACAAGCCGGAGTGCAAAGGAGCTATACTAAGCATGCCAAATCCGACCCAAACAACTATGGACAGACCTCTAGCATGGCAAAATAAGCACACAAGCTTCACAAAACTAGACCTAAAACATGCTCGAACAAAGGCTAACAACCTAAGGCATATTAAGGCAATAACATGGCATTACATGGTAGGTATGCTAAGCATGCATGGTGCACCAAAACCAACACACAACAAGGTTATATCTTGGCATATTAAGCATGGAAAATAGCCAAGATATGATCAATACACATTCTAACATGATGCTCTCTCAAGAGGCCAAGAGGGGTCCATTTCAAGGACAACAAGGAAAGGGGGTGGCCCTCTCCTTTTGGAGACTTCAAGGCACCATCTCCACCACTGAAATCCCTCAAGATTTCAGTGGTGAAGAGGCCCAAACACCAAAGTCTCGAAACTTGCTCAAAATGGCTCAAAATGGGGCCTTTCAAGGCCTAAGAGGGGTCAAACACCTCCAAACCAAAAAACACTCTTAATAAACAATCAAGAGGACTAAAAAATAGAACTTTTTTGTATTATACACCAAGCTCAAAAATGATTTTAAGACAGGTAAAAATACAATGCAAGATTGGGGAATAAAGGGGCTAGTTTCTTACCCTTGAAGACCCCTTCAACAATGGTGCTCCAACAGCTCCTTCTAGGTTGAAAACAGCTCCAAAACTTCAAAATCAACCTCTTAGAACCTTAGTAGCTAAGTGAAGGTGAAACACTATGTGTTTGTGTGCAATAGTAAGACACAAACACAATTTAACACACACAAGGGGGAGACATAGAGATAGAAAGTGTATGGTTTCCAACCCTAGAACTGAAAACCCTAGAAATGGTTGTCTAAAAATATCTCAAGTCTCTCAAGTGTCTAACCCTAAAGCCAAGAGACAAGGCTCACTCTTATAGAGCCTTTTGTCTTGTAAAGCTTACAAGACAAGCTTCCAAGAGAGAGATCCCTCCATACACGTGTATAGAGGGGAGCCAAAAGCAAGACAGCTGTGACAAAATATCTACAAAAGCAGATGCACAGTAGTCGGCCGGCCAAAGATGTCATTTTGACAAAAAGGGGTGCCGACCGGCAACAAATAGTGCCGACCGGCAACAAAATGTGCCGATGGCAACAAAAACCAGCCGGTGACCTCTAGCCACTGCCGGTGGTGTGTGGGGATGCCTCACAAGGCATTCCCTGCCCCTCCAAGGCAAAACACAAGTGTTTGGTGCAAAACCAGACACTAAACAGTCGAGTTCGAAGATCCTGAGGCAAGGCGCGTGAGCCGAGACCTCCGGGAACTCCAAACGAACACAAACATGGATAATCACCAAGTGTTCCAATGGTGACGTCCAAGTCTTGAGGACGGTAAAAAATGGGGTGTCTACAGGTTGTATGGCACAACCCTAGTTTGGATTACGTTGATGCATTTGGGAGGTGGACCTTGGTTATGTAGTGGAAGAGGGTTGGTTGTGACATTCGGTTTCTCTGGAGGCATAATCACCCTGTTGTCAATAAGATCTTGAATCTCATGACGCAATCGAAAGCACTGGTCGGTTTCATGACCATGCTGTTGGTGATAGGTGTAGTAGTTCGCTGGGTTATGAGAAAGAGGAAGTTTTTCTGGTAAGGGCCGCGACTCTTGGGGCTTCAAGTGCCCTTTCTTGATCAAAACCCCCAAAGCCTTGGACAAAGGCATGTATAGTGGGGTGAAGGTTCTTTGGCCTCGGGGGGCATATCTGGCTGTTTGCGAGCTACTTCCGGACATACCGGTAAAAGGTGTAGCTACAAGGGCTTTTGGAGTGGTGGTGGTGACCATTCCTACATCTGAAGATCTAGCAGCTGCAGCATTGCTTGTGCCTGCATTCGTATTGCGGTTGAATGCCCTCCTGGGCTGCTCTCTTTCAGGGTCAATCAGACCTTGTTTCATTGCGTCCTCGATCTGTACCCCATTCTCATGTAAATCTGCAAAGGTGGGTAGGGGGAGAACAATCATCTTTTGCATGAGCTTGGGCTGGAGGTTGCGCACAAGCATACGTATCTGATCTTTATCAACGGGCCTGATGGCCATCATCGAGGCTTTAGCCCTCCAACGGGTCACAAAATCGGAGAAGCTCTCCTTCGGTTCTTGCCTGGTTGTCTCGAGATCACGAGTTGTGACCTGATCTGAGTGTTATAGGAGTATTGAGCTATGAAGACCTCAGCTATCTCCTCCTAGTTCCTTTTAACAGAGTCTTCCAATTTTGCATACCAAATAGCCGCTACACCCGATAGGGTCCGGCCAAACAGAGAAAGATTCTGTAATCTGGAAAGGCCCATCAGCCTTAGTATATCCGAGAATAGCCACAGGTGCACCATAGGATCCCCAGACCCATCAAAGCAGTCTATATGCGGCGTTTTACACTGGTCCGGCAGCATCACGGCTGAGTCGGTATATCCTTCCTCTATATCCGGAATGGAATGAACTCCTTGAGCCTTCTTAAAAAGATTTTCTAGCTTGCTCACTTTTAACGCCGTTGAATCCACCTCCAATTCGAACAGTGAATCCACAAAGTTGGTAGGCATTTTGGATAGCTGGAGCAGGATTGGGGGCGGAGCTGGCCCTGTTGGAATGTCAGTATTTTCCGGAACATTTGGCGTCTCCCCGGGTATTGGAACTCTCGGTGGGGGATAAGGTGTGTGCGAAGCAGATGCCCTAGTTTGCTACTGTAGTCTGGCAATTAACTCTGCCTGTTGGGTCACTACCTCGGCTTGACGTCCAGACACTTTTGTTTGACGGGCAGCATCCTGCTGCATGGCTTGCATACTTTCCTGGAGCTGACGCCTCATCTCTTCCATACGTACCATACTATACTGATCTATCTGAATAACCGGTATATGTTCCCTCTCTATGGGAGAAACAGAGCTCTGATCCCTACTGTACTCAAGTGGGGTAGACAAAGCCCTCTGAACTGACTGCTGAACAGATATCCTCAGCCTAATTGCCCTCCGTCTAGTAACTGGGGGTAATGAGAGGTACACTGGTTGTCCGTCTATCAGATCCTCGGATCGATGAAGTCTACAGCCTCTAACCCAGAGTGCTTGGGGAATATCTACCCGGTCAGATGAAATTGTGCTAAACTACCTTGCAAAAAGATAAATAAAGCAAAATAAATAAACATACAACTAGCAAAACGGACAACATAACGGCTTAAATAAAGAAAACACACAGTCGACACGACAACATACAGTTGGCATTTGTAAGTTGAGTACACTATTCTCAAACGCTGTTTACTGTGCCCAAATGGCTGCCCCAAATCTGATATCTGATACCCTCAGGTAAAACTAATTCTCCAAACACCGATGCCCTCAGGTCTATGTAGACACCCCATTTTTGACCGACCTTAAGACTCAGACATCACTGATTGAGCGCTTGGTGATACTGCATAATGTGCTCGTTCAGAAGTTTCAGAGTCGCGGCCGTGAGCCCTGCCTCTGGACTTCCGAACCCTCTTCTGTGCCTTGCCTCGGTTTGCGAACCAGACTCAGTTTTCTCGGTTTCTTTTCCTGAGGGAAGGGAGAGGTCTCGTAGACCATCTCTCAGTGGCCATGGGCTACATTTTGTGGCCGCAGGCCATTTTGCCCATTTCGGAGTCTGGTTTCCGGTTTTTCGGGATCGTTGGCCGTGTGCCTCGGTTCGGGACCGCCTAACCATCTCCGTTTGTTCTGATTTTTGGCATACTTCCTTTCTACTCCCTTTTGAGGGACACTGAGGTCTGAGAAACCCACTTCGTGGCCGAATGCCACTTTCGGTGCTTAACAGCCCATTTTTGGGACCTCGAACTGCGCGTTTTGGCCCCCGAACATTCGTTTTGCAACGGTTTTCGTTCATTTTTGGCAGGTACCTCTGTTTTATCACCGGGGAGGTCACTGAAGGGTGGGAGGCCGGTAATTGTTGCAGCAACCAGTTATACATCCTCCGACGCCCTCCGACGCCCGTTTTTCACACTTCCGGGCTAATGTTGAACACCTTGGGGTCACATTCTTGAACTTTCAACCACATATTTGTGATGTACACACTTGGGAGGATCCTAAAAGTTGGTGGCCGGCCAGTAATTCCACCTGACCCTTTTGAACCCCTCCTTCCGGGCCAATGTTGAACACCTTGGGGTCACTTTCTTGAACTTTGAACCACATATTTGTGATGTACACACATGGGAGGACACCATCATGTGGTGGCCGGCCACTAAACCAGCTTGACCCTTTTGACCCCTAGCCGGCTGGCTAGGGGATGTGGCCGGCCGGCCACCTGCATCAAAAATACTTGGCCGGCTGTGATCCTCACACTGTTCACTTTACAGCTGTATAGCTTTATCCCCCAGAAAATATCAATATCCGGGGGATATTTTGTGGGGGAAAGTTGGCCTCCTTTTCCCCCACCTTTACACCTCCCTTTTGGTCCTTATAACCAGCAGGCAATATCATATTTTGGGGTTGGAAAAAATTGTCTTCAAGCCTCAATACACATATCTCCCTCCATCTTCCTCATTTTCCTAAAAATCCTTAAGTCCTACACCTTGTTTTCTTCATCACCACCAAGCTCTACCACAACCACTCCATTTCAGTAGCAAGGGGAAGAATTCCAGCAGCTTAGAGTCATCAAAATTGGTCCAAGAAGCAACAAAAGACTTGTCTCCAAGGGTGAGTTGCCATTTCCCTTTTTTTGAGTTTTTCTCTGCAATATTTCTTAGCCATCTATGTTTTTTGCTTTGAGCTCCGGCCATAACTGAAAGTGGCCTTATTTTGAGCTCATTTTCATGTCTCATTAAGGGCTCAACCCTGTTTGAGCTCTCCATCTTGCACTTGCTTCATTATCCCTCTAAAATGTCATTTTCTTGCATGATATTTTTAGCTTGTGTGTGATTTGTTTTGGAGCATGTTGTAAACTGATAATAGGCTTATTTTGAGCCCCTCTTCAACATTGAAGAAGGGCTCAACACTTTTTGGGACCTCCATGCTATACTTGCCTTTATACTCCTTTTTTGGTCCCATTTTTGCATGCTTTGGCAGCCTACCATGCTTTCATTTTTGGCCATTTTACAGTTCTGAAAATAGTCTTATTTTAGTCCATTATTCATGTTTCATTTAGGGCCTTTCATGGTTTGGGACCTCCATATGCCACTTCATGCTATATCTCTCTTTTGGTCCCCATTCTTGCATGTTTTGTTAGCCTATCATGCTTTTGTTTTTGGCCATTTTACAGGCCTAGAAATAGTCTTATTTTGACCTTATTAACATGTTTCATTAAGGGTCTTTGGATGTTTGGTGAATATTTTGCATACCTCATGTTATAGCCACTTTTGAGCCTCATTTTTGCATTGCATTTCTAATATATTTGTATACTGTTTTTGGGGCTGCCATAAACTGTAAAACATCATATTTTGGGTCCCTCTTCAACATTATTGAAGGACCCTAACCTGTTTGGGGCCAGCAGCTATGAGTTTCTTTTTAATCTCATGTTTAGGGCCATTTCTTGCATGCTAGTTTTTCCCTATCTCGGTTTGCTGTTTGGCCATTTTTTGTACTGGTAAAATGCTAATTTAGGGGCTGCCTTGCTTCTGTCTTTACATTCCATGTCCATATTGTGCATGTTTGGTATAGCTATTGGCCATTTCGGGTGCCAAAATTCGTGTTTCGGGACTATTCTGTGCATCGGGTGTGTTTTCGCCTCATTTCGGGGCTGTTTTCTCCCACATTTCATTGCTGAAAATCCATTAGCATGCTTATATGCCATTTCCATGCCATTGCATTGCATATACCATTGCCTCGGTTTGCGTGCCCGTGTGCACGCATTTCGAGGCACTTCATTTTCATCTATCAGCCTCTTATGTGAGTGTGGCTGAGGCTCTCTCATGTTAGTATAAGTCCATGTTGCATTCTATATGCCATTTCCATGCATTTGCATTGCATATACCATTGCCTCGGTTTGCGTGCTCGTGTGCACGCATTTCGAGGCACTTCATTTTCATCTACCGGCTTCTTATGTGAGTGTGGCTGAGGCTCTCTCATGTTAGTATAAGTCCATGTTACATTTTCCATGCCATTTTAGCCATATTGCATTGCGTATGCCATCGCCTCGGTTTGCGTGCCCGTGTGCACGCGTTTCGAGGCATCTCTTTTTTACAGCATAGTGCATGCTAGGTTGTATCTTAGATCGCATTCTGTCATTTTCTCAATTTGCGTGCCCGTGTGCACGCATTTCGAGGCATCTCTTTTTTACAGCATAGTGCATACTAGGTTGTATCTTAGATCGCATTCTGTCATTTTCTCGGTTTGCGTGCCCGTGTGCACGCATTTCGAGGCATCTCTTTTTTACAGCATAGTGCATACTAGGTTGTATCTTAGATCGCATTCTGTCATTTCCTCGGTTTGCGTGCCTGTGTGCACGCACTTCGAGGCATCTCATTTTCACAGCATTGTGCATGCTAGGCTGTATCTTAGTTGCATTCCATGCATGTCATGCATATTGCATCGTGTTCGAGATAGGAGTTAGCCCGGGCACGGGAAACGAGGTACGTTCCGTACTCCGAGTGACGGAACGCGTCTCAATTCCCCAGTCACCGACACTCCGGATTACCCATGATGGAGTTAGGTTCTTGTTTTGTTTACATGTGCATTCATTCTATATTAAATTGTGCAATTCGACTCCTCGGCCATCATGCCTCGGTATGCGCGATTGGTGGCACAAGGATCGAGGCATGCATATATTTGTGAAAATACACTGCTAGGCCCCTTTCCTGCTCTCTGTTGCAGCAAAATCAGGAATCAGCAGTCTTCCGGGGCTCGGCGCGCTTTCCAAGAGTAACTGTTAAACAGAGGCTAATTGGGGCATCCCGGTGGATTTCCGCGCAAAGCAGCCTAACATACATCATTCATCAGAAGCGAGGCAGTCCCTGGCTTGCACGCCAGTTTTACAGCTTTCTTAGTTAATTTGTTAATTAAGTAGGAATTTGTATATTTTTTTGGACTGTAACATTTGGACTGTACTATTCTTTCATTTGGGACTGTATATTTATTCGGACCCTCTGCGCGAGGGCATAACTGTAATAAGTGTGCGTGAGTGTGATGTATGTCTTCCAACCCCACTTCTTTCTCCCTTTTATTTACCCGTTTATGATGGTTAGGTTAGGGCATATTTCAATTAGCATACAGTATGACAGCATGTTTGCATCATTCATCTGTATTGCATGCACCGGGCTCGGCGCACCATACTAACTGCATTGTACTTTCAATTTCAAATTGAATACTTGTTAGTTGTAGCACTCCATATGCCATGTTTAGAATAGCCGAGCCTGCTATAGTTGCATTTTTGCATGTGTTGCATTAGGCATTTCTGTATAGTTAGGATCATGCATAAAATTCTAATGAGTTTCTGTTTTGGCTTGGAGTACCCGGTAAGCTTTATGCTTTAGCATCCTTGCATGCATGTGAGTGACTGCCCTAAATAGCATGCTTACCATGAGGCTAAATACTTATGTGATATAACTGCCTGAATGCCTGTGGGTGAAGGCTGGGTTATCTGAATTGGAGTAAATCATCAAATGTTTCAAGCCTACCTGCGGGTAGCAAACCATTTTCAAAAAGCGAACATGAAATGTTTTTTTTAATTCAAGCGATCCAGTCTATACTTGTATGCTGTGCGCATCACATAGTAACCTAGGCTAATAACCGAAATAAGGACACACAAAGTTTTCAAAAATTGATATCATGGTTAGTAGAGGCCGGTCTATGACCAGGCGAGCGGGGGTGCTCACGAAGTGACCTTCCCCAATCGTACCCAAGTTCCCGAGCCGAGGCAACTTTGGTGATGACGGACACGTGGCCTTTTGGCACCGAGTCAGGGTTTCCTAAATTTCCCAAAATAAAATATTTAGGTGGCGACTCTGTATCTGGCAAAGCAGTCCATGTTTGGCACTTCTTTCAAAAATCTGTTTTTCTCAAAACGATTTGCCGGATTTGGACTCTTTGGTTCAGATTTAGAACCGTGACTACAAATCGAGTCCGAGCTGTAGCGAGGTCCCCCGCGGGCTGGTTACAGTCTGATACTCAGACTTGCAAACTGATACATGCATTCCCTGTAGAGAGACACTCTAAAAGCACATAGCAAGCAAATGAGAGCCAAAACACCCCTACGTTGGGGTAGGGTTTCCCTGTCCTATTTTGTCAGGAGCTAGGGTTTCGCTACGCACACAGCGGTTTCAACACAACCTACAATCGGGTAAGCAACCTGTCCTAGCTTGGAATGGTCACTACGGATTCCAAATATGCACTAGGTCGAATTGTCAAAAGGTTGCCTCGGTAAAAATCGGAGTTTGTGTTCCCGTCGTGGCAGAGCCTGCAACCGGTCAGCCTTATGGCACGCTTTTCTAAGCGAGCCTCTGGCAAACTGTTCAGGGATAGCATACAGCAAACACGGTGTCCTAGGCGCAGCAACGCAAATGCAATGCAAAGAGACACATAAGTGTAAACAAAACAAGATATCATGAGTTCGAGTCAAGTTCTCTAATTCCCAGCAGAGTCGCCAGAAACTGTAGATGCGCCCCGGGAACTCTCCGATATCCGCGCGTGATGGCGCAGATCTCGTTTTGTTCTAAGCTACTACAGTTTAGACTCAATGTCACGGTTCTGAATCTAATCTCACAAAGTGCGATGTAAGATCGATAAATCACCAAAGAGTCCAAATCTGGCAAATCGTTTTGGAAAACTAATTTTTAATAAAGAAGTGTCAAACATGGACTGCTTTGCCAGATACAGAGTCGCCACCTAAATATTTTATTTTAGGGGAATTTAGGAAACCTTGTGTAATAACCCGACCCTCGTATGTGTTTCTGTGCAACATTTCAGTCCCTTATTCTGCGTATTTAAGTGCTTAATGTAAGATTTCATAAGGAATTCATTTTAAGTACGTGGATCTACTCTGTTTGGTAAGAAAAGAACATCTGTCACAATGGAAATATTGGATCTGAAATTGAGAGCCTTAGAGGCTTGATAGTCTGAAACTGATTTGACATTTGAGATCTGCATAATTTTTAAGCTATTGTATGACTTTCTGTGAAAATTTAATTCGGAATGCTTAAACTGATTAAATTTTGTCCTTACTCACCTTTATATATATCTACGTTCTAACTTTGACTTAGAAGCCTCAATTTAAGGAAACATCTTGAGAGAGATAGAGTATAGAAGAATTTGATAGAAGGAGTTCTTCAAGGAAGGAATTGGGGGAAATTAGTAGGTTGTAGGGGATTTGACTCAAGGTATGTTTACTCCTTTTTGTTTTTAATTAACCCCTCTCCCTCTTCTTTGATTAGAGAAGGAATTTCTCTAGATATTATGCTAAGTGGTTACTTGAGTTGTTATTTCATGTATTAAATTGATTTGGGTTTGTGTTTTGATTCAACTTGAAGTACCTAGGAGAAGATACACTCTATTCCTTCAATGGACTTATTTGAATTTCATGATATGGCATAGTTGTATGCATATATGTCTATGTGTGAATGTAAGCTAGAAATCTCATGGAAGTGAGTGTATTTATGAGCATAACATTAAGAATTTAAGTTATGTTAATTGATGTATGTATTTTGACTTCAAATTATATGAATTTGGGACCTTATACTAGCAATTTATGATTAGGTTTTAAGGTTCTAAAATACCTATAAAAAAATGGAACCTTGTTGAATACTGTGCAGATTGTACAAATCACCACACGTGCGGGAGTCATGGCCGCACATGCGGGAACCCCAGCCGCACGTGCGGGAAATGATGCAATTTTGAGCTTTGAACACTGCTAAAAAGACACGCGCGGGGCATCACTGCCGCACGTACGGGGGTATTTGCAGCACATGCGGGGCTCACAACCGCACGTGCGGCCCATGCAGAGGAAAACTGTTTGCTCCGTTTTGCATACTGGACCCTCAGATATTTTTAGAATTTGTATTTTATGCCCATTAATGTGTGTAAAATTCATTTGAAGTGAAATGCATCCGAAAATGATTCAACAAAGAGAATGAACTAATTTGCAAGTCATGAATGTGTGCAGGACACTCTCCGGGAGGAACTAGCACGTCGTCACAACACTGTGAGTAGTAGTACGCTTTACTACAACTAATGTTTTCCATTAGCATTTTGTTAACTCTGTTGATTATGTAACTATGTGCATGATTCAAAGAATGGGAATAACTAATGAAAACCACTTTCATATGACTATGGAATTCTGGGCCTATGGGCATTTTGTTTAAGTTGTTATGGTATGAAACAAAGTGCTACACGGAACTAAGTGCTACGGTGTGAGTCACCTCTAAAATCCGTGTGAGACACCTCTTGGGTTCATACATGTATATTCAAGGGCTCAATGCCAACATGTTCAAGGGCTTAATGCCAGTATGTTCAAGGGCTTAATGCCCATATGTTCAAGGGCTCAATGCCAATATATTCAAGGGCTCAATGGCAACATGTTTAAGGGCTTAATGCCAATATGTTCAAGGGTGTATAGCCACTCCGTTCAAGGGCTTGAAGCCTTTATGTTTCAAGATTGGGCCCAAGGCCGTTCGGAAATTATTACAAAATCAGATGTATGTTACATACGCATTGATGTATATGATGATTTAAGTTGAACACCAAACTACACAAGTATTACTATTCACTGAACCTGGATCACTCTATGTTATGTCTGCTTCTGTAGGTAATCAACTGGGAGGTCAGCCCTAACCCATGAAGTCAATTCTCTTTGGTCGACCTGTACATGTCCAGGCCCTAAGTGAAGCCACTTTCATTTTTGTGAAGTTTTGTTAAGATGATGGCTTGTACCTTTATTTTTGTATAGGGTTGAAAGTACATAACTTCCTTAACCCAATGTTTTGGTTATACGCCCAAATGTAGGGCCGGGTCTGTATATGTATATGTTTATAACCGATGCTCAGGTGTATGTTTTGGATTTTATTTGCCTGTTTTGATGTTTATGATCCTGGCATAGTAGTAGTGGTAGCTCAATGGAGTTTGTTCCTATTATTTGTGATATTTAATGCTTCCGTTAAGGCCCCGTACGTTATGTATATCAGGTTAAATGTCCATTTCTATTTAGGTCATGCCCAAACTTTTAGGGGCGAGTTTGGGGCGTGACACCCTGACTCGTTCCTAAGGCCACGTGTCCGTCATCACCAAAGTTGCCTCGGCTCGGGAACTTGGGTACGAGAGGGGAAGGTCATGCAATGAGCACCACCGCTCGCCCGATCAAAGATCGGCCTGTACTAAGCATAATATTTTATTTTTGAAAACACATGTGTTCTTATTCCGGTTATTAACCTAGAATTACTATGTGATACGCGCAGCATACAAGTATGGACTAGATCGCCTAAGTTGGAACAAAACATTGCATGTTCGTTTTTTTGAAAACGGTTTGAAGTTTGCTACTCACAAGTAGGCTAAATCAAGGATTTCAATGAATTGTTCCAATTCAAGCAATCCAACCTTCACCCACAAGCATTCAGGCAGTTATATCAAATAAGTAGTTAGCCTCATGGCAAGCATGCTTTCATGGCAACATTACGACACATGCAGTATGGTAAAGCGTAAACACTCACAGTGTACTCCGAGCCAAAACAGAGAACTAGTTAGAAGTCATGCACGATCCTAGTTTATGTTAAAACAGCTAATGCAACACATGCAAAAATGCAACTTAGATAGGCTCGGCTATTTAAAGAATGGCATGTGAAATGCAACTTGGTACATCTATTCAACTTGGAATTGAAATACAATGCAGTTAGTATGATGCGCCGAGCCCGGTGCATGTAATACAGATGAATGGATGCACGTATGAAAGCATAAGGATGCTAATCGAAATATGCCCTAAAACTAACCATCGTAAGCGGTTAAGTAAAAGGGAGAAAGAAATGGAGGTTGGAAGACATGCATCACACACACGCACGCTTTTTACAACATTGCGCCCTCTCGACGGAGGGACAGAATAAGAAGCTAACTAGCTAATCTAAGCTAATTAAACTAATTATTACAAAACACTAATTAACTAATCCTAGTTAACTAATTATTACAAAACAACTTAAAATAGCTAAACGTATTAACTATTGAAGTATAAAACGAATGCCTAATCTAGCTAAGTAAAGAAGCTAAATAAAGCAGTAAAACAGGAGGTTCTCGGAGGGAGAAGACTGGATGCATGCTCGGTCGCCTCGTTCAGAAATTCATCACGATGCCCCAATTTGCCTCTATTTGCAATTGTCCTTAGAACCTTGCACCAAGCTCCAGAAAGCTTCCAACTCACCTTGGAGACCTGTGGGAGGTTGGCCGATCTCCTAGGGATGTCACCAGCCACTGGCCGGCCACTTTCTGTGCTGAAAACCAGAAAAAGTGGTCGGCCAGCTAGTTTTTCTGGCTGGCCGACCAGTTGTTGCTGCATTTCTCCAGTTTGCTGCAACAGAGAGCAAGAAAGGGCATGGCAATGTATTTGCAAGATATGTGTGAACAACCACTCTTCCTATCATTTCATGAGCTCAAGGGAGTGTAGTTCTCGACCCTCGGGCCACCAATCGCGCATTTCAATGCGTGATGGCCGAGAGGCGAAGTTGCACAATTCAATATGAAATGAATGCACAAGTAAACACATAAAGCCTAAAACTCTATCATGCTTGATCAAGAGCGTTGGCGACTGAGAATTGAGGCACGTTTCATCATTTCAAGTATGAAATGTCCCTCGTTTCTCGTGCTCGAATTAACACTTAAGCCAAACAACAATGCAACAACATGGCATACACAACGCAAACAACAACATGGCATACTCAATGCAATGTGACATGGTCAACTTAACAAAGCTAATGACATGCGAACAATGCTAATGCATGCACGCACAATGCAATGCTACAAGGGCAACTTAGCAATGTTACGAACATGCATACTCAATGCAAAGAAACAACTTGGCATTCACAATGCAAATAACCACATGGCATGCACAATGCAATGTAAGATGGCATACTTAATGCAATGAACAATAAGCATGCGAACAACATGTAAACAAACATGCTACATGGACTTAAACCAAAAGGGGGTAGACCTTAGTCATGCCCAAATCAGTGGCCAATGGTGATAAAATTAAGGCACATGAAGCATATACAAGCATGCACATGCAATGGCCCATCAAAGAGGCCTAAGAGCACAATTCTCAAGAGCGCTCAAAGAGTGACAAACATGGAAGTGTAACAACACCAAGTGCACTGAAATAAGGTCTGAAATGATGCCAAATCATTCAGACAACGCAAGTAAAGCATGCAATGGTCCTAAAGCATGCAAGCTAATAAGGAGGACTACAAAGGAGGCATGCAATACATGGCACGAATGCATGAACCAAACATGGACAAAGCTGAAATAGGTCAAAACAAAGAGCTAAACATGCTGAGATAGGGGCTTAAAGACCTAGGCACGCAATCATACAAGCTAAGCCATAAAAGAGACAACAATGCACAACACTCAAAGGCACTTAAAGAGTGAATGAAGTGGGAACATGGCAATATGATAAGCTCTGAAATGTCATGAAAAATGATGCCATGTACATGACACAAATGAAGCATGTTATGAAGCCCAAAGCTTGAAGCTAGCAAGAGCACTTGTACTATAACTATGCGAAACATGAAGCATGTGATCAAGGCAACCCAAAACAGTCCTCGAACATGTTAAATGAGCCTAAAACATGCATGGAAGGAAGCCAAAACAAGCGAGCATGAAGGGCATGGAGCATGGTGAATGCAAGGCAAATAAGATGGTTTACAATACACCTATTAAGACCAAGCATGAAATGACATAAGCAACAAAAATTAGAGTTATATCATGGCATAATAACCCCAAAATCACATTGAAATGATAGCTCATAAGCTAAGGCATGAAGGCATACGCAATGACCTATTCTTAAGGCATAAAGGACCAACCCTCCAATGCATTGAATAAGTGAAAGATGCAAGTGTATGAGCACGGAATGTGGACTGAAATCACATTTCAAATGATGCCAAATCATTCAAATAAGCCAAGCAATGCATGCTAGTGGACTCGATACACAAAGCTAACAAGCTAGAATGCACTATAGCTATACAAAGCATGGCATGCATGACCAAAACAACACAAATTAGAGCTAGAGCATGCTAAAACATGGACAAAAGCCTCTTAGAGTTAAGCCAAAAGCATGCTAGAATGACATGTTAAAGAATGATGCATGTTAGGCTAATTCATGGAATTGCACTACAAGTGCATGGAGCATGCATGGGGCTATCAAACCAAACCCTAACAGAGGTATGATATGTCAAAATACCACCAAAAACATGCTGATATGGACTCAAATGGAGCTAGAATGGCATGCTACTTCATGAAGCATACAAGACTACTTTGTGTGATTTACACTACAAGTGTACAAGGCATGCAAGGGGTGACCAAACCAAACCAAACCAAAACAGTGGTATGGCATGCTAAAATAACCCCAAATACATGCTAAGAACAAGCCAACACAAGCTTAACAAACATGCTCAAACATGAGGCATATGAGACAAGTATTCAAAATACAAGGAGACAAGTATTCAAAATACAAGGAGAGGGGATGACCCTCTCCTATTTAGGACTCCAAAACCACCTTTCCACCACTGAAAATCCTCTGGATTTCAGTGGTAGAAAGGTCATGCAAAGGCTACAACAAGAGCCTAGACGGATGGCTCAAAACAAGGCCTAACAAGGCCTAAGAGGGGGTAAACAACCCCAAATACAAAAGTGACCTGAAACAAAGATCTTAAGCACCAAAATTTAAAACTTTTTGTAGTTAAGAGTTAAGCTTAAAACAGCATGCAAATAAAGCTAAAAGCTTAAGAAAAAATGGGGGTTTTAAGGGTTAGACACTCACCCATGAAGATCACCTTTAAAACTTCAACTCCAGCAAGTTTTTCAAGCTCAAACCAACCTAAGAACACTGAAACCAGCTCCTAAGCACCTCAGCAACAAAAGGATGGTGTTTGAGTGTGTGTTTCTGAGCAAAAGTGAGACAAAATGACATTTTAAGGCACAAAACAAGAGCAAAAGAGAGATATAGATACAAGTGTGTATCTATATCTCAAACCACCAATTTTTGAACTTGGAGGAGGGAGGAGGAGCCTCCCTCTTATAGAGAACAAAAGCTAAAGCTTCTCAAGGAAGCTAAGCTTTAAGGCCATCCCTCCATACATGTGTATAGAGGATGGTTCTAGTGCTCTCCAGCTATGCCAGCTGGCCAAAAATATCTCCAAAAATCTGACAAAAAGCGGCCGACCAATTAAAGTTGTCGGCTAGCTACTTAAAGTGGTCGACCGACCACTTTAAGTGGTCTCTCACAATAAAAACTGGTCGGCTAGGGGTAGGAGAAGTCTGCACACTAAAAACAAGCAAGTGGTGTGGTGGTCAACTAGAAAAGGTGGCCCAAGGACCAAGAAAGCCAGTTATCCGACCAGAAAATTGGCTGGCAGGAGGAAAAGTGGTCTCCAAGGGGAAAAATTGTTCTCCTACCCCTGTACCACCTTCCAAACAAGGAAAATAAGGTTTGTACCAAAAACAAACCAAAACGGATGCAAGACAAAAGATCGGGAGGCAAAGCACGCAGCCGAAAGCCTCGAAAACTAGTCTACTGGCATCAAAAGTGGTATACGACCACAAAAGTGGTCTCTCAGACCATAGTGTTCCTCTAGCCAGAGGCAACAAGGCATGGTTCAAAAACCACGCCAAACGGAGAATGTTAAGCGGTTCTGAGACAAGGCGCGCGACAGAAGGCTCCAAAACCGAAAACTAGTCTCCAAACGGGAAAAGTGGCCTATGACCACAAAAAGTGGTCTACGACCACAAAGAGATGGTCTACAAGACCTCTCCCTCCCTCCGGGAAGAGAAAAAAAGATTCGGTCCACAAACCGAGCCAAAGCACAAATAGTTCAAAGGCCCAGAGGCAAGGCTCACAGCCAAAACTCTGAAACCTCGAAATGAGCTCAACATGCACAATCACCAAGCGCTTAATTGATGATGTCTGAGTCTTAAGGTCGGTCAAAAATGGGGTGTCTATAGGTATCTATTTGTTTATGTTATTTTGATTTGAAGTTAATGTATTATCGCCTGAAGACTATTTGTATCATATAATGCAAGTGTGGGGACTTATTTTCAAATTTACTTTAAAGAACCATGGTTATCTTATTATCATTTGGGTATAAAAAGTGGGGTGTTACAACTTGGTATCAGAGTTACCGGGTTTGAATACTTGGAGCTTGTGGGAAGTGGTTGTTTAACCACAATGGGTTCATTTAGCATGCTTAGGAAGTATTATGCATTTTGTGACTATGTGATAACATGCTTATGTGACTAAATGGGTATGGGATTGGACTTTTGGGATGTTGTTTGCGCCTGTTAAATTCCTTGAGGTCATATTAGAAGGGTACTTGGTCAATACTCATTCTACTAAGAATTCTTGGTTTTTCATGGGACAAATCTCATCATAAGAGTATAATCTGTATACGTTTACATGACTAAGTGCTTATGCGGGGTGAAATTTAATAGTTATATGGTAGAGGAATGTATAGCATTGTTGCGGTCAAATATGTGAGTTAAGTTACAAGTACGTATGAGTTAGTGTGCTAAATTATTTCTCTTGTGTCCTTTATTAGGGTGTCAAGAAGAGGTCAAACCCGTGGTGGTAGAGGTAGGAGACGTGGTAGGGCTCGTCGGGGTGTGCATGAGGTGCCGGTCCATGGGATTCCGGTACAAAAGGAAGAGTCAGGTCAAGCTAATGTGGCCGAACAAGTGGAACAAGCGGGTCAAACCGCAATGAGGGCCCTAGCCTGAGAAATAGCGGTGGCTATGAACTTGTTGAGGACTGAGAACCAAGCCCAAGAGAACACCGTTGAGGCAAGGTCTAGTTTCCTTACTAAAGAATTTCTGCGGGCCAAGCTGGATGAGTTCCTTGGTGGCCCCAAGCCCAAGAGAGCGGATGAGTGGCTCGAACAAACAGTGAAGATATTTGAGATGCTTCACATTGAAGATAGTAAACTAAGGGTGACCCTAGCGAGTTACTACCTAAAAGGAGATGTGGGTCAAGGGTAGAAGTACGACAGGGGTAGTGTGGAACCGACATGGGAAGCATTTGTGATTGCTTTCCAAGATAAGTACTTACCTCCCACTGCTAGGGAGAGATTGAGGCAAGAGTTTCTAGACCACAAACAAAATTACATGTCTTTGGTCGAGTTTGAGGCGGCTTTTTCTAGTCTGTCCCGGTTTGCACCGGAGTTAGTGGCAACAGAAGAGCGCCGTTGTATCGAGTTTGAGAAGAAGTTAAGAACTAAGATCTTGTACAAAGTTGCCGGAAACATGATTCGGAACTATGCCCGTCTTGTGGAGGCGGCGGCATATGTAGAGACTACAGTGCAAGCTGAGGATGAGAGACTTCGGGGTTCGAGGTCTAGGGGCCAGAAACCACAGGAGGACTATAGGTAGAATAAGAGGAGCAGAGGCAACTCCTCATCCTAGTCCCAACCTCAACAGTCTAGGTCTACCTTTCCTTTGCCTAGTTCGGGCCCGGGAAAGAGTACACAGAGTGGCTTTTCTTGTTTCAAGTGTGGCCAACCGGGTCACAAAGCCTTGGCATTCCCACAGAAGGGAGGAGGGCAGTTGATGTTACCACCATCGCCACCTAATCGATCTCAAGGTCAATCTCAGTACCAGAATAGAGGTCAGGGGTTTAATTGTTTTCAGTGTGGTCAGCTGGGGCACATGAAGAGGACTTGCCCACAGTTAGGAGGCACATCTGGCGCATCAGGGTCAAGGCAGACTCAGAGTCACCAGTAGGCTCACTCAGTTCAGAACTCACGAGTTAACCAGGCAGCCACTTCGGCTCAGTCGGTGCACCAGGTCTATGCTCCGAAAGAGGAGCAAGTTCATTAGGGGCCACAGGGGCGTGTGTATGCTGTTGCTGCGCTAGAGAAGTTACTGAGATCCTCAGTTATGAGAGGTATTTTTGTTGTGTGCAATACTTTGGCTAATGTGTTGATAGACACGGGTACGTTTCATTCATTAATATCTGCTACATTTGTTTCTGCATTGGGGTTAGAGGTGGCACAGTTAGCGTCTCCACTCAGAGTAGAGTCACCTGTTGGAGGTATGATTGATTTAGACCGGGCTTGTCATGATTATGAGATAGAAGCCACCGGGCGTCGACTTCAGTTTGCTTTTATGTTGCTAGACATGTCAAGTTTTGATGTCATTCTAGGCATGGACTGGTTATGTTCGTACCGAGCTGTGATAGATTGTTACCGTCAGAGAGTTACAGTTTGCACCTCAGGTGGTGATTATTTTTACTTTCTGGGGAACCGAGTTGATAGGGTCTTGTCACCAGTCTTTGACCCTCGTAGTAAGAGCAAGCTTAGTGGCCTTCTTGCAACTCTCTTGAATAGTGAGAGTGGCGGGGCTCATGTTAAATTGCCAAGGGTAGTTTGTAAATACTCGGATGTCTTTTCCAAGGATCTTACTAGTTTTCCACCCCACCGGGATATCGAGTTCTCCATTGAATTAGTGCCTAGCACAACACTGATTTCCATGGCACCATATAGATTTGCACCAGCTAAATTGCATGAGTTGAAGATTCAACTCCAAGAACTTTTAGACAAGAGCTTCATTCGCCCTAGTACATCGCCTTGGGGAGTGCTGACTCCCTTGGCGAAGAAGAAGGATGGGTCATTGTTGTTGTGTATTGATTACTGCAAGTTGAATCGGGTTACCATTAAGAACAAGTATCCTCTACTTAGAATACATGATCTTGTAGCACGTCCGCAAGGGACCCCACTACTACAGTTCGGACTCGATTTGTGTCACGGTTCTTAATCTGAACCAAAGAGTCCAAATCCGACAAATCGTTTTGAGAAACAGATTTTTTTAAAAAGAAGTGCCAAACATGGACTGTTTTGCCAGATACAAAGTCGCCACCTAAATATTTTAAAATGGGGGAATTTAGGAAACCCTGACTCGGTGCCAAAGGCCACGTGTTCGTCATCACCAAAGTTGCCTCGGCTCGGGAACTTGGGTACGATTGGGGAAGGTCAGCTATGAGCACCCCTTCTCGCCCGATCCGAAGATCGGCCTCTACTAACCATGATATCCGTTTTTGAAAACGTTATGTGTTCTTAAACCAATTATTAGCCTAGCATTACTATGTTATGCGCACGGCAAACAAGTATAGACTAGATTGCCTAATTTGGAAATAAGCATTGCATATCCGTTTGTCTTAAAAAGTACTCTGGAATTTGCTACTCGCAAGTAGGCTAAAATACGGATTTCAACGAGTTTTTCCAACTCAGACAATCCAACCTTCACCCACAGGCATTCAAACAGTTTATCACATAAGCATCTAGCCACATGGTAAGCATGCTGTCATGATAGCATTCACACGCATGCGATATGCTAAAGCATGAAAATACTTACATCGTACTCCGTGCCAAAACAATAAACTAGTTAGCCAACATGCATGGTCCTAGTTCATGTCAAATTGACTAATGCAACACATGCAGGATGCAATTAGAGTAGGCTCGGCTAACCTAAACATGGCATGTGAAATGCAATCAATTGATGCACGTATTCAATTTGGAATTGAAGTACAAATGCAGTTAGCATGATATACCGAGCCCGGTGCATGCAAGACAAATGTATGGATGCACGCATACATAGCATAAGGTATGCTAAATTAAACATGACCTATTACTAACCATCAAAGCAGGTAAGTAAAAGGGAGAAAGAAGTGGGGGTTGGAAGACATACACACACTCACCCACACTTATTACAAATCCGCCCTTGCTCGGAGGAACCGAAAGAATAATACAAATTAACTAACTCGCAAGCTAATTAGTTATTACAAATCACCTAATTAATTAACAAATTAACTAAGTATAAGAAAAGCAATAAAAGTGGCCTCGGGAAAAGGGTTCGATGCGCGCGTGCTCGGGTCTTGCTCGAAAGTGCACTGCCATCCATAGGCTGCCTTTGTTTTCCCTGCTCTGCCTCTTTGAAGACTGCCAAAGTCTCAGAATTGCTTCCCTGGACATTGGGAGACACCACCGGCTGAGTAGAATGGCCACCGGCAGTGGTGTGTGATCACCGGCTGTTGGTGAAGATATCGGCCCAGGAAGGATTACCGGTCGGCACTGGACACTGCCGGTCGGCAGAAAGTTCCTGCAGAATCTGCAATTGACAGCAGCAGAAGGCAAGGCACAGCATGGCAATGCAATTCAAGCCATATATGCACCAATCATGTCCCTTATCATGTTAGTGACTCAAAGGGACATGCTCCTTGGTTCTCGGACCATCAATCGCGCATTTCTATGCGTGATGGCCCAAGAGACCAAGTGTGCACATTTTGATGTCAAGTGCAATGCAATGCATATAATCAAACCAAGGGGCTCCTACCTCCATCATGACTTGGTCAAGAAGTAGAGCATGCATTCCCATGCAATGCAATCCTAATCATGTGAGCTAGCATGTAACATGGATAATGCAAGCAAGCATACAAGACATACAAGGCATGAGATAATGCAACTAACAAACATACAAGGCACAATGTGGGTGTTTAAGCATGTAAACAAACATGTGACTTCATTCAATCATGCAAGTTCAATATTGCAAAAACTCACCAATATGCTACAACATACAAGGAGTACATGCAACAAACAAAGAGATGGACTTAAACATGATTTAGGCAGTCCTAACTAGGCCTAAAACAGTGGCCAAAGTGCCCAAAATGAAGGACTAACACACGCGCACGCATGCATGCAATGGGAATCCAATTCTTCAAGCATTTAAAAGCAATTCTCAAGCACACTTAAGAGGATGCAAACATGGACTAATGTCATGCATTAAGCTCTGAAAATCATGCAAGAACATGGTGCCAAACCAAGCAAACAAGATAGGCTAAACATGCAACAAATGGCCCAAGCATTCAAGGCAAGCTAATGAAGTATTGAACTACACTTGATATGACCACACATGGCAAGACTTAAATGACTAAAAACAGAGTTTTAGCACATAAAACAAAGCCCAAAAGACCACTTAGATAGCATCTAAATGGCTTGAATTCGAAAGCATGCACAAATGCACTTTCAAGGAGCATACAACACAAGCTCATAAGGCATCAAGGAGGCATCCAAGGCAAGCATACAAGCATGCTAAAGGGACTGAAATGATGCTACAAATGGTGCCAAACCATTGAAATAAAGCAAGTAACACATGCTATACCCTCACATACTTAAAGCCAACAAGCCAAAATACAAAGGGGCTATACTAAACATGTCATGGCCGACCAAAACAACTAAGGACAGACCTCTAACATGGAAAAACAAGCACAAAAGCTTCACAAAGCTAGACCTAAAACATGTTTGAACAATGGTTTACAACCTAAGGCATGTTAAGGCCTAAACATGGCCTTACAAGGTAGATATGCTAAGCATGCATGGTGTACCAAAACCAACTAAAAACAGAGGCATATTATGACATAATAAGCATGAAAATCAGCTAAGGCATGGTAAACATGGGCCTAAACATGGTGCTCCCTCAAGAGGCCAAAAATGGTCTTTTTCAAGGACAACAAGGAGAGGGGGTGGCCCTCTCCTCCCTAGGACCTCAAGACACCATCCTCACCTCTGAAATCCCTCAAGATTTCAGTGGTGAGGAGGCCAAAACACCAAGGCCCCGGAGCTCACTCAAAATAGCACAAAATGGGGCCTCTCAAGGCCTAAGAGGGGTCAAACACCTCCAAACCACAAAACACTCTAAACAAACTATTTAGAGGGCCCAAAAACAGAACTTTTTTATATTATATACTAAGCTCAAAAACAGTTCTAAAATAGGTAAAAATAGTATGCAAGAATGGGGAATAAAGAGACTAGTTTCTTACCCTTGTAGACTTCTTTCACAAATGAAGCTCCAGCAACTTCTTAAGCTCCAAACCAGCTCCAAAACTCTGAAAACAATCCCTTAGAACCTCAATAGCCAAGGGAAGGTGTAATAGTAGGTGTTTGTGTGCAATACTATGAACAAATACACCTAGAACACTCAAGAGAGAGAGATATAGAGATAGAATGTATATAAGTTCTAACCCTAGAACCAGAGCTTCTAACAATGTTTTTTCTCTCTAAAATGTCTAACCCTAAAGCCAAGAGGGGAGGGCTCCTCTTATAGAGGAGCCAATCTTGTAAAGCTTACAAGGTAAGCTAATAAGAAGGCCATCCCTTCATACACGTGTATGGAGGGGAACAAAATGCCATACAGCTGTATTAAAATATCTGCAAAAGCAGATGAACAGTAGTTGGCTGCTCAAAATTTCCATCTTGGCAAAATGGGCTGCCGACCGGCAATAAAGAATGCCGACCGGCAATATACATTGTCGATGGCAACAAAACACCAGCCGGTGGCCTCTGGCCATGGCCGGTGATCTGTGGGGATGCCTCACAAGGCATTCCCTGCCCCTCCAAGGCAAAACACAAGTGTTTGGTGCAAAACCAGACACTAAACAGTCGAGTCGAGAGATCCCGAGGCAAGGCGCGCAAGCCGAGACCTCCGGGAACTCAAGACGAACACAAACATGGATGATCACCGAGTGTTCAAACGGTGACGTCCCAGTCTTGAGGACGGTCAAAAATGGGGTGTCTACAGTTGCCCCTCTTTGACAGAACTCGAAAGTCATAACAATGACGGGAGTGAATGTCAAAGCCCAGAGACGACCCATTTTTGACAAGGCCGAAGACTTAGACAAACATGCAAGATAAACAAGATATACGCCTGAAGGCGGGGGCATAATGCAAGACAGTGCACAGAGCCGGACATAACTTATGATCATGCAAAGAAAGCTGTAACGAAGCACACATGCGACAGTTTTAAGCTAGCATACACCAAACTACACTGCAATGCATAAAGGATGTAAGAAAATTATGCAATTCTCAATATGTCTCACTCGGAGGATACAATACCTGTGCGGCTCGTCTGGTTGCACCAGCCTCAAATGAACCGTACATACAATATCGTGCCTGTAAAGAAAACAACTCAACAGGTACGATGTTATTAGCAACATGCATGACAACACAAAAATGGATGCAAAATGATATACAATATATACAAAACAATGTATAAACAATGCAAATAAAGATGCAATGTAATTAAAACAATGCAAACTATATGCAAAGCAATTGAATCATGATCCAATCATGAGTGGTTCGAAACCACACCTATGTCCAATAGATTGATGGAGGTAACAAATCTGTCTACCATAGAACGGTCAACTGAACTATGAGTAGTGTAGACGGACACAAGAACAAGTATTGGGGGGAATGACATAAGTGGGAAACGACCCGCTGGGGAAAGGACTACAATCCTGACGCTGGATGCAACAATTACACTACAATGTAAAATATAATGAAAATGCTGGGGAAATGGCAATGGATATGGCACGCGGGCCAAACCAAATCTTGCCTAGGCAAGGCACGTACGCATACAAGCCACGTCTAACATAGAACGGTCCACTGAACTATGCTTTGACACGAGAAGTATGGGCACATACCAGACCAAGCTCAACATGGAAAGGCGCAACCCACAGACGGAGGGTGATGCAATGAAGGCATGCAAGCTACGATGCAATATCTACAAATATGCAATGGAATGGAAATGGATACAATGGGTGTGGCCTGCGGGCCAAACCAAATCTTGCCTAGGAAAGGCATGTACACATACAAGCCGTGTCTTAACACAGAACGGTCCACTGAACTATGTTTCGATGTGAAAAGCATGGGCACATACCAGACCAAGCTCAATCATGGAAAGGCGCGAGCCATAGATGAAAGGTGATGCAGTGAATGCATGCAATTTACAATGCAATGCCTACACAAATATTATTATGATGCATGACAATGCAACTATTTACAATGATGCATGACAATGCAATTATATATTTTTTGTTTTTTTTTTTTTTTTGTTTTTGGGATGCAAATGATGCACGAAATGCATGTTGCATGGAATGCGCGACAACACGCGGCTTTTAAGATACATGATAATGTGAATGGACTGTGCACGTCAATGTAGTAAAGGTCTTGCACCTTCCGAGGATTTAAGGTCTCCTAGACCGTACAATATTGCACAAGAAATGCATAACAATGTAAGTGAATTTGAAATGCGCAACAACGTGCGACTTAAGACATGCATGGCAATGCAAACGAACTGTGCACATCAATGCGCCAAAGGTTTTGCACTTTCCAAGGATTTAAGGTCTCCTAGACCGTGGATATACCTGTGCGGCTCGTCTGGTTGCACCAGCCTTAAATGAACCGTACATACAATATCGTGCCTGCAAAGAAAACAACTTAACAGGTACAATGTGATTAACAACATGCGTATTAATGTATTTGAAAATGCGTGACAGCGCAAAGCAAGTGGGAAACATAACAATGCTGTGAAGGCACAGACATGTAAGTGGAGCACGCAGTCTACGCAGGCAACGGAATTGATTATGAGCATGCGGTCCACGCAAGCAATAAAATTGGACATAAAAATGCGGTCTACGCAAGCGGAACATGCGGTATACGCAGGTAGTGAATTTGAACACAGGAATGCGGTCCACGCAAGCGGAACATGTGGTCTACGCAAGTAATGAATTTGAACAAATATGCGGTCTACGCAAGCAAAACATGCGATCTACGCAAGTAATGAAATTTGAACAAACATGCGGTCTACGCAAGCAAAACATGCGGTCTACGCAAGTAATGAAATTTGAACAAACATGCGGTCTACGCAAGTAATGAAATTTGAACAAACATGCGGTCTACGCAAGTAATGAATTTGAACAAATATGCGGTCTACGCAAGCAAAACATGCGGTCTACGCAAGTAATGAAATTTGAACAAACATGCGGTCTACGCAAGTAATGAATTTTGAACAAACATGCGGTCTACGCAAGCAAAACATGCAGTCTACGCAAGTAATGAATTTGAACAAATATGCGGTCTACGCAAGTAATGAATTTTGAACAAACATGCGGTCTACGCAAGTAATGAAATTTGAACAAACATGCAGTCTACGCAAGTAATGAATTTGAACAAATATGCGGTCTACGCAAGCAAAACATGCGGTCTACGCAAGTAATGAATTTTGAACAAACATGCGGTCTACGCAAGTAAAACATGCGGTCTACGCAAGTAATGAATTTGAATAAATATGCGGTCTACGCAAGCAAAACATGCGGTCTACGCAAGTAATGAATTTGAACAAATATGCGGTCTACGCAAGCAAAACACGCAGTCTACGCAAGTAATGAATTTGAACAAATATGCGGTCTACGCAAGCAAAACATGCGGTCTATGCAAGTAATGAATTTTGAACAAACATGAGGTCTACGCAAGCAAAACATGTGGTCTACGCAAGTAATGAAATTGAGTGAACATGCGGTCTACGCAAGCAAAACATGCAGTCTACGCAAGTAATGAATTTGAACAAATATGCGGTCTACGCAAACAAAACATGCGGTCTACGCAAGTAATGAATTTGAACAAATATGCGGTCCACGCAAGCAAAACATGCGGTGTACGCAAGTAATGAATTTGAACAAACAAAATGCAGTGAGATGCGCAAAACCGCGCGATGCGTTTTAGACAACGTGAGCGCACAAGACAGTGCGAATGATATGCGATACGCATGGGGAAACTTTTGAGTTTTGTAAAAGCCAAAAGGATACGAAAAGGATACACCTTGCACGAATTCGAGTGCCACGCACAGAAGACACGATCCGAGGTCAAAACGAAAGCCGATTGAGCGTTGGAAATGCACTGTTTTGCACTGTTTTGATCACTGAAGGCCCTGAACCGCACATATAACCCAAACAAGGATGTAGAAGGCTCAAAAACCATTGTAGGAGACCACCAGATGCCCACCGGCCATCAGAATGCATCACCAACCATCCATCGGCCTTCATAAAATTCCATCGGCATAATATATTGCAGACCGACAAAGAGTGTGGCCGACCGACAAAAACTCCCTGTTCGGGGCAGTTTTGACATTTCGGCCGCGGGTCTTTAAATATAAGGCCTCTAGCCCTATATTTCTCACATCCTCTTGCTCGAAAATTGCCTCTCTCTCTCTCTAGAGTGTTTTCGTCCTTCGATCTCCTCGTTTTCTTGCGTTCTAGCTCCCATTTCGTTGTTCGATTCGCGATCTCCTTCGCGTTTCGGACATTTTCAACCGAACGAAACTTCGTTTCGGTGTTTGTTTTTTGATTTCCGCCACTCAGGGCTTGTTTCCCTTGAGTTCCTCTCGATCTCTATACTTTTTCCACACTCCGGCTTTTCCGGCCCTTTTGGCCCTCTCGGGGTTTGACTTTTTATTGACTTTTCGCATTCTTGCCCGATTTTCCGTCTTCCGGCCATTTTCACATTTTCTTCGAGATGGCGGATGACCTTCCACAGGGCGGGATCCCTCTAGAGCATGAGATGGACCCTAAGGCCGAGCCCTTGCCACTCCGCGTCCGGCCGTTCGATCCGGAGACCTACAGGCCCGCGGTTCACGTGATGCTTCCTGACAGACTACGCCAATTCAGGAGCTTTGATAGGCACATGCCACCCGAGCTACTACTGCGTGAGCCTACCTCCCACCTGTCCTTCAGCACTTCCGAGGTAACTTTCCTTCTCTGCTTTACTTTCTGCAATGTAGGATGCAAAACTGCCGTAGCTGGTTATGCTCTTTAACTGCTTAATTCTAATATACTGTATACTGTAGTTGATTGTAAACATACGTGCAACTGATATCTGTTTGAGACTGACACATGCACACACACTGCACTGGCTTTGAATCACCCAAACACACGGCGCACACTGTATTTCACTGCATACACACTGGTACCCGGTATTGGCTTGAGTCTAAAAATATGCACGCATGCCGTATTTGTCCTGGACCACTCAAACACGCTGACACATCACACGTTGTAGTTCACTCTAAGTGCACCGGCACCCGGTATCTGTTGCAATCCGAAAACATGCACACATGCTGTATACCTATATGCTTCTTAGAACTGCATTTTGAATATTGCCTTGCAATTGTTGTTTTTGATTACAGGGGGATTCCCATACCATCCGCGGGTATGGGAACACCGTTCCTCGGGACTGGTACCTAGAGCTGCCAGACGCGGTTCGTGACATCGTCGACGAGGCCAGCTTCGACATCTTCTGCAGGGGGCTCTCCCGACTTACCACTTGCAGGCCCTTGCTTGCTGCTCTAGTGGAGAGGTGGTGGGATACCACCAACTCCTTCCACTTCTCCGTTGCAGGGGACATGACGATGACCCCTTATGACTTCTCGATGCTTACCGGCATCGGGGTAGGGGGTGATCTGATCCCCTTCGACACCGATATGGACGAGTGGGACGCTGCCCAGCTGTACCTGCTTGGCACTCAGTCTCCCCTCGCTCGAGCGGGGTTCGTCAGGTATTCCTGGTTCGAGAGCCACTTTCGGGTCCAGCCGGCCTTGGCAGAGGAGGCGCAGATGTCCCCAGAGGAGGTGGACCAGTACGCGTAGGGCTTCATCGTGTTTCTTTTCGAGACGACCCTTTTCGCTGATCGGGCGAACACCATGCCTTTATGCTTGTTGAGCGCACTGGTGGACGTCAGGCGGATCCGCCGCTACGATTGGGGTGGCGTAGCTCTGGCCACTTTGTACGGTTACATGAGCTCTTCTTCCCGCCTCAGCGGACAGCTTCTCGGTGGCTACTGGCGAGCCTGGGAGGTACGTCCTCTTCCCGTTTTACATTTCTGCTTCCTGCTTTCTGTATTCTGCACACTGCGCATATACTGTACACTGCCCTACACTGACTGTACACTGCACACCCGGCACACATATACTCTGCTTTACACTGACTGTATACTGCACACACTGTACGCTCCGTACAATACACTGCACAACACACGGTTCTGCCATTTCTGCTTTATTCTGTATTTTGCCTTATCTGATAGTCATACTGATATCTATTCTGCAGTTGTGGGTATATGCCTACTTTTCTAGGCTTGCCCCAGTACCCGATGAGGAGATCCCACTCGGCATCCCCTTCTCTCATCGCTTCGATGTGCGATGCGTACGGAGACCACGGGAGTCTCTTATTTTCTTCCGCCGATACTTCGACACCATCACCGTCGCGGAGGTATGTTCAACTTTAGAGTTTGCTTAGGCTTCGCTTCGCACTGTATGTTTTCAATATCAGTAGATAACCAACTGCATTTCATTTCAGATCACCTGGCAACCCTGGGCTCCATTGCCGGCAGTGGTGAGGGATCATTATGAGGGTGTAGGGGAGGCTGGCCGTTGTCGGATTCTACTGGAGGGCCCGGTCTATCAGGCTTGGTACCTGGGCGAGCGTTTCTGGCATCAGACCCTGGGTTTACCGGAGCAGATAGTGCCGGGTCCACCTCCTGCCCATATGAGAGATACCGAGAGGTTCGCCGCCCAGGAGATGAGGGATTACACCGTCGGCTGGGGAACAAAGCATCACAGAGGCGAGGGCGACTACGCAGAGTACGTCCGGACCTACATTATGCGACCCTTGAGCGGTGGTCGCCGAGCTGAGGGGGAGAGGCCAGCGACGCCGGCAGCTGGGCCGGGAGCGGGGGCTGGAGCAGGAGCGTCGAGGAGAGCTCGAGTGCATGGCAGGAGCGGAGCTCGGGGGGGACGGGGGACTGGCTGGCCTGCCCTGCCCACTGTACTGTCATATAGAGGGTAGGATGGGGCAACTTACCAGATCCCCTTTGCTCCTCCCCCGGCTGATCATGAGTTAGCCGGTATCCCCGACTTGCCTCCGGTATGTATTACTTCATTTTGCATCTTGCATTGACATTTCATTTCAGTTTATTTGATATTCCGCGGAATACTGATATATCTTATACTCTTGCAGGCGTCCTCCGAGTACACCCGACAGTCCGTGGAGTTGAATGCCTCCATGATGGGGATGCTGCAGCGGACCTTCGACCTTCTGGCCCTCTATAGTATTCCAGTATGTTCTTCTGACAATGGCCTCAAACCATTCATAAGTTGATTCGTGTAATCTGATGCACGACACCACACCTGATGCACTAATCTCACAGCATCTGATACACTGCATACATTGCATTCTGCACTGACAAACTGCTCACGGCGTTCACACACTGTACTCATATACTGCATTCTGCACTGATAAACTGCTCACGGCGTTCACACTGTGCCCATACACTGCATTCTGCACTGATACACTGCTCACAGCATTCACACTGTACCCATACACTGCATTCTGCACTGATACACTACTCACATTATTCGGATGTATTTGCCCTTTGTGATTTTCAGCCTCCCTTCCAGATCCCTCCAGTGAGTGGTGCTTCGGCTGGGCCCTCTATTCTTGCTCGAGGAGGGTGTGGAGACACTGCACGTCCCTGTACCAGGGGAGGGCGTACTCATGTCGGGAGTAGTTCTCGGGCACCGACCCCTGATGATGATGACGATGACGATGATGAGTTCGAGGCAGAGGTAGAGGCCGGGTCATCTGAGGAGGCTGGAGATAACTCAGACTCAGGCTCAGACGGCGATGCTAATGACGATGCCCCTGGACCTTCGTCCAGGAAGAGGGCGAGGGCAGATCCCCGGGCCCGAGACTACTGATGATGACCCAGATTGCTGTTTTTCTTCTTCTTTTTCGTTTTTTTTTTTTGTTTTGTTTTTTGTTTTTTTTGCTGGTAGTTAGATTACCTTGTACTGCCGTGGGCAAATTTTTATTTTCCTCAAAACTTTGTACTTAAAAAAAAAATTATGGAATGAAACGAACTTTTTATCTGAAAAAGCGTTACATTTTTTTTTTATTCCGCTGCATTGCATCATGTTACACCTCAATGTAAATGAAATTGATCTGTGGTCTAAATGTTGAACACTTGCATTGTAATAACAAGATAACCAAACCAAGTAACGGCAAAGCAACCCATACAAACCACTGCTTAACCTGAACACACGGCCCATACTCTGCTGAGGATTAATCTGCATACAGTCAATAACCCAACACTTGGTTTATTTTGCACACGGCAAGCTTTAAACAGAACAGCCCAATCTGACAAGACGACCTTCAAAGGTGAAACCTGTTGGGGCTAAAACATGCTCGGATGCCCCAAAATTTCCCTTCTTTCTTTTGGTTCGCCCCAAATGTAGAGAATGGCACGGCATTCCGAGCATAAACGATTAACTTTTGGAAAAGGGGTTTTCTTAACCGGGGTATCGAGCCCACAACTGAATACAGCAGAAAAGGACTCGACAAAGGTACACGACCTAAACACAACGAGACACGCTCGGGAAAGACTGAAAACAAAAGGCGAGACCGACAAATCAACAGGACACGACACACGGACGTGCTTATAAACTGAGAGACCTCAAACCTCGAGGAGCCGGTTCCTCTAGGTATACTTCCTGCCCTTTCTAATTTGTGATTCTCACATCACTTGACCCTCAGGCTCGGTTTTTCTTTCAAAACCCTTTTCCTCACTTTTCTCTCAACTTACACCTCTCTATTCTTTATTCTCTCATTTTTCATCCCTCCCCAGGGTGATTGATGGATAAATAGGATGGTGTGGGTTCATGCTCAACACCGTTAGCTCACGGCTACTTCTTCTGGTGGATAGAGTGCCCTCCTGGCAAGTACGTCGATGACGGGGGAAAGACAGAACACCTGACTCAACTGTGCCCCTAGTTTATCGCTTTGACCATTTTTTGTTTTTGCTTTCTACTAAAACAGTTTTGATCAAAATGAGAGTTAGATTAACACACTTGTTCAATTTTGATTTGAAGACCACGCAAGTCAGGCTGTGGGCACTGAAAATTTTCCTTTTTTTTTTTGGGTCCAAGAAATGGTCCAGTTTTGGAAAACGAAATAGTTTTCGAGAAAATAGTCAACCTCAGTAAAAATTTTCAAAAACTATTTTTGCAAACGGCTAATGCTCAACGAGCATGGAACCTACTCTTTGAGATACGCAACCTCGGATTGGAGGCAACGGAAAATTGCCCCTGGCTTGAAAGGGGTGGATGGCAACGGAAAGTTGCCCCTGGTTTGAATGGCGTCTCGCGACGACTCGTGGCAACGGAAAGTTGCCCCTTGTTTGGATGATGCCGCGGCAGTCCGCAAACAGTCTTCACTAGTGATGATCATGACCGAACTCCCTCGGACACAAAGAAGACGAAGATGGTCAAAACCAATATATGGACACAGTCACTTTGAAAGTGTTGGCGACTAGACTTTTGGGATGAAATCAAAACCATTTTATGGACTGAGATGCTATGAAAGCGTTGGGGGCTGGACTTCAGAATGAAGTTGCCTACGTATCCCAAACGTGGGAATCAAGCCTTACGTAGTTCCAGTTAAGGTACACTCGGGTATTTTAACCTTCACTTTTTCAGGCTCTAACTTTTGCCAAGGTGCCCGATGCGGGTTTTCAACCTTGGGAGCTTCTTTTTATTTTCCTTTTTTTTGTTCATTTCTTTTTCTTTTCTTTTTCGCATTTTTTTTTCTTTTTTTTTCTTTTCTTTTTTGTATTTTTTTGCTTTTTTGTATTTTTCTCTTGCTCTAACTTTTGCCTGGGTTGCCCTTCCGGGTTTTCGGCCCAGCGAGCCTCTCAAAGGGTAAAAGTGTAACAAGTCCATGCCAAATGGTTTTTGAAGTTGAAGCCTCTCTATATCTAGGAGAACGGCTGTTGCAATGATTTGTAGGAGAATCTATCATGGCTGCTCCACGAGCTTCTTCTGGTGAGATCTAATCTTTTTGATTCGGCTTTAGTGCCTCTTGTTCGAGGGCTGCTTCTGATTTGGCCATACAGACCTTGCATGACGTTTGATCGTTTGAACTTTCTGAACGGGTTCAAGGTTCGAAACGGACGGGTTGAATCTTGAGGCTGAGAGCGATCCTAGGCTGCACAATCTCAAGAGCGGTTCCACACAAGTCTTCACAAGGCCGTGTAAAACATTTATTTTGAAAGTTTTTAAGAAAGCGACAAATCGCCGCCCCGAAGATAGTGTGGAACCAATCTGGATCAAGCCAGGGTCCTTCCCAGTACTCATGCTGGCAAGCATGGTTTCATTCATTAAGGACTTAGCATGCTTCTCTTTCTCTCAATTGATCAAATTTTTGCAAAACCGGAGGAATTCCTCCCTCTTTGTTTTTATCACAATGTTTTGAAAAAAAAAGTTTTGGAGAACTTAGGTCAATGCGATAATTCGCAAGGCACAGAAGAGTAGGTAGAATGCAGGACCGTTCCATTTGAAACCCCTGGCGCAACTAGCCCAAAACAAACAATAAGCACGGAAACATGATAGCCGCAGCTGTTTCATTCAGGTTTCTCGGATGTAACTGGCTCCTTGGCAGAAACAGACTCAATAAACAAAAACGGGTAATTGCAAGACAAAACGGTGTTCGAGGCAACAACCCCAGAATCACCTGGTATTCTATACAAAGGGGACTGACTTGCTACAATAAGACAGACCCTTAAGCAAAAAGACTGACTCAAGACAAAGAGACAAACTCAAAACAAAAGGCTGACTCGATACCCAAGCTAGAATTTACAAAGCTAGCATTTGCAGATGCTCAAAAATACGTGCCAGACGCCACATCCAAAACATACTGAATGCCGCCCGCAGGTGGTTCACTTTTTGATTACATACTTACAGTATCTGCGTCCTCAAAATCCAATAACTGGGTGGTAACGGACTTGGCTGAGGTGGGCGGGAGGATAACCTCGTTATCAATCAAATCTTGCACCTCATGACAGAGGCGGAAACAATTGTCGGTTGCATGGCCTGTCTGCTGGTGGTACGCACAGTACTGGGCAGCATCATGCGTGGCAGGAAGATTCTTCGGGAGAGGCCGAGGCTCCAAGGGTTTAAGGTGTCCCCTCTCGGCAAGGATCTGAAGTGCCTTAGATAGAGGCATGTAGAGAGCGTGAAAGGTCCTGCGCCCTCGGGGTAGGTATTTTGAAGTCTGAACGTTCTTACTAGCCGCACAAGCAAAAGGGTTGGCAGGAACTGCCTTGGCTTTCTCATCTTTCCCAGGTGTAGGGGCAGGAATAGGAGGAACTGTTCCGGCATGACGGGGCCTATCCCGGTTTTCTGACTGACCTGAACTACCCTCAGGTGGAGTGGGGAAAGCATCCTCCACAGCTCTTGTCACAACTGCAGATATCTGTTGCTTGTTCATCCCTGCGGCTTTCAAACCCTTGACTGCCCACAGTAATTGTTCACTAGGATCGGCATCTGCCTTCACTTTGTCTTTTCCTTTGGCCTCAGTCTGATCGAGGGTTTGGTTTGATGTGGATATGTCATTACCATAGCTAGAAGCCATCTCCGGTTGGCTGAGTTCAATCACAATTCGCCCCAACAACGGGGGCTCCTGAGGTACAAAACTCCCGGCATATGGTGCGGCTGGAGGTGAAGCTGACATTCCGCAGGCGAGATCCGCCACAGACCTCTGGAGATCACCTATCATCCCCATTAGTTCAAATATAGTAGGCTCGCGAGCCTGGTATAGCTGGGGGGCCCAGACCGGGTGCGCAACAGGCGACCTGGGTGGATGTGGCATATCAATATTGATCTCACTTTGCAAAGTGATCCCTTGATCTAATGCGGCCGTTGTAACCACGATCTCTTCCGAATTCTGCGTCATCATAAGTCCTGCCTCAGCAAGGTGGAACACTAGCTATTCTGTACCAGCTGTCTGAACTGAAAGAGACAACAAGCAGCATTTCAGCCCAAATTGATCAAACACGGGTGTAGCTGAACAACTATACTCTACTGCTGATCACTGTTCCCCAGAAATCACTGTCCCCAAAAACTGAACCTGATACCCGCAGATAACTGATTTCTCAACAACACTGATAATGGTGCCCTCGGGCCTGATACTCAAACTTGCAAACTGATATGTACTTTCCCTGTAGGGATACACTCTAAAAGCACATAGCAAGTAAAGAGAGCCAAAACACCCCTATGTTGGGGTAGGGTTTCCCTGTCCTATTTTGTCAGGAGCTAGGGTTTCACTACGCACGCAGCAGCTTCAAACAACCTATAATCGGGTAAGCAACCTGTCCTAACTTGGAATGGTCACTATGGATCCGAATATGCACTAGGTCGAATGGTCAAAAAAGGGTGCCCCGGTAAAACCGGGGTTTGTGTTCCCACACTGTTAGAGCCCATAACCGGTCAGCCTTATGGTCATGCCTTGACAAGACAAGCCTTCGGCAAACCGTTCAGGAATGGCAGATGGCAAACACAGTGTCCTAGGCGCACCAATGCACATGCAATGCAAAGAGACACATAAATGAAATCAAAACAGGATATCATGAGTTCGAGTCAAGCTCTCTAAAGTCCCCAGCAGAGTCGCCAGAAACTGTAACACGTCCGCGAGGGACCCCGCTACTACAGTTCGGACTTGATTTGTGTCACGGTTCTTAATCTGAACCAAAGAGTTCAAATCCGGCAAATCGTTTTGAGAAACAAATTTTTTTGAAAAGAAGTGCCAAACATGGACTGGTTTGCCAAATACAGAGCCCCCACCTAAGTATTTTAAAATGGGGGAATTTAGGAAACCCTGACTCTGTGCCAAAGGCCACGTGTCCGTCATCACCAAAGTTGCCTCGGCTCGGAAACTTGGGTACGATTGGGGAAGGTCAGCTATGAGCACCCCCTCTTGCCCGATCCGAAGATCAGCCTCTACTAACCATGATATCCGTTTTTGAAAACGTTATGTGTTCTTAAACCAATTATTAGCCTAGCATTACTATGTTATGCGAACGGCAAACAAGTATAGACTAGATTGCCTAATTTGGAAATAAGCATTGCATATCCATTTGACTTAAAAAGTACTCTGGAATTTGCTACTCGTAAGTAGGCTAAAATACGGATTTCAACGAGTTTTTCCAACTCAGACAATCCAACCTTCACCCACAGGCATTCAAACAGTTTACCACATAAGCATCTAGCCACATGGTAAGCATGCTGTCATGATAGCATTCACACGCATGCGATATGCTAAAGCATGAAAATACTTACATCGTACTCCGTGCCAAAACAATAAACTAGTTAGCCAACATGCATGGTCCTAGTTCATGTCAAATTGACTAATGCAACACATGCAGGATGCAATTAGAGTGGGCTCGGCTAACCTAAACATGGCATGTGAAATGCAATCAATTGATGCACGTATTCAATTTGGAATTGAAGTACAAATGCAGTTAGCATGATATACCGAGCCCGGTGCATGCAAGACAAATGTATGGATGCACGCATGCATAGCATAAGGTATGCTAAATTAAACATGACCTATTACTAACCATCAAAGCAGGTAAGTAAAAGGGAGAAAGAAGTGGAGGTTGGAAGACATGCACACACTCACCCACACTTATTACAAATCCGCCCTCGCTCGGAGGAACCGAAAGAATAATACAAATTAACTAACTCACAAGCTAATTGGTTATTACAAATCACCTAATTAATTAACAAATTAACCAAGTATAAGAAAACCAATAAAAGGGGCCTCGGGAAGAGGGTTCGATGCGCGCGTGCTCGGGTCTAGCTCGAAAGTGCACTGCCATGCATAGGCTGCCTCTGTTTTCCCTGCTCTGCCTTTTTGAAGACTGCCAAAGTCTCAAAATTGCTTCCCTGGACATTGGGAGACACCACCGGCTGAGTAGAATGGCCACCGGCAGTGGTGTGTCATCACCGGCTGTTGGTGAAGCTATCAGCCCAGGAAGGATTACCGGTCGGCACTGGACACTGCCGGTCGGCATAAAGTTCCTGCAGAATCTGCAATTGACAGCAGCAGAAGGCAAGGCACAGCATGGCAATGCAATTTAAGCCATATATGCACCAATCATGTCCCTTATCATGTTAGTGACTCAAAGGGACATGCCCCTTGGTTCTCGGACCATCAATCGCGCATTTCCATGCGTGATAGCCCAAGAGACCAAGTGTGCACATTTTGATGTCAAGTGCAATGCAATGCATATAATCAAACCAAGGGGCTCCTACCTCCATCATGACTTGGTCAAGAAGTAGAGCATGCATGCCCATGCAATGCAATCCTAATCATGTGAGCTAGCATGTAACATGGATAATGCAAGCAAGCATACAAGACATACAAGGCATGAGATAATACAACCAACAAACATACAAGGCACAGTGTGGGTGTTTAAGCATGTAAACAAACATGTGACTTCATTCAATCATGCAAGTTCAATATTGCAAAAACTCACCAATATGCTACAACATACAAGGAGTACATGCAACAAACAAAGAGATGGACTTAAACATGATTTAGGCAGTCCTAACTAGGCCTAAAACAGTGGCCAAAGTGCCCAAAATGAAGGACTAACACACGCGCACGCATGCATGCAATGGGAATCCAATTCTTCAAGCATTTAAAAGCAATTCTCAAGCACACTTAAGAGGATGCAAACATGGACTAATGTCATGCATTAAGCTCTGAAAATCATGCAAGAACATGGTGCCAAACCAAGCAAACAAGATAGGCTAAACATGCAACAAATGGCCCAAGCATTCAAGGCAAGCTAATGAAGTATTGAACTACACTTGATATGACCACACATGGCAAGACTTAAATGACTAAAAACAGAGTTTTAGCACATAAAACAAAGCCCAAAAGACCACTTAGATAGCATCTAAATGGCTTGAATTCGAAAGCATGCACAAATGCACTTTCAAGGAGCATACAACACAAGCTCATAAGGCATCAAGGAGGCATCCAAGGCAAGCATACAAGCATGCTAAAGGGACTGAAATGATGCTACAAATGGTACCAAACCATTGAAATAAAGCAAGTAACACATGCTATACCCTCACATACTTAAAGCCAACAAGCCAAAATACAAAGGGGCTATACTAAACATGTCATGGCTGACCAAAACAACTAAGGACAGACCTCTAACATGGAAAAACAAGCACAAAAGCTTCACAAAGCTAGACCTAAAACATGTTTGAACAATGGTTTACAACCTAAGGCATGTTAAGGCCTAAACATGGCCTTACAAGGTAGGTATGCTAAGCATGCATGGTGTACCAAAACCAACTAAAAATAGAGGCATATTATGACATAATAAGCATGAAAATCAGCTAAGGCATGGTAAACATGGGCCTAAACATGGTGCTCCCTCAAGAGGCCAAAAATGGTCCTTTTCAAGGACAACAAGGAGAGGGGGTGGCCCTCTCCTCCCTAGGACCTCAAGACACCATCCTCACCTCTGAAATCCCTCAAGATTTCAGTGGTGAGGAGGCCAAAACACCAAGGCCCCGGAGCTCACTCAAAATAGCACAAAATGGGGCCTCTCAAGGCCTAAGAGGGGTCAAACACCTCCAAACCACAAAACACTCTAAACAAAATATTTAGAGGGCCCAAAAACAGAACTTTTTTATATTATATACTAAGCTCAAAAACAGTTCTAAAATAGGCAAAAATAGTATGCAAGAATGGGGAATAAAGAGACTAGTTTCTTACCCTTGTAGACTTCTTTCACAAATGAAGCTCCAGCAGCTTCTTAAGCTCCAAACCAGCTCCAAAACTCTGAAAACAATCCCTTAGAACCTCAATAGCCAAGGGAAGGTGTAATAGTAGGTGTTTGTGTGCAATACTATGAACAAATACACCTAGAACACTCAAGAGAGAGAGAGATATAGAGATAGAATGTATATAAGTTCTAACCCTAGAACTAGAGCTTCTAATAATGTTTTTTCTCTCTAAAATGTCTAACCCTAAAGCCAAGAGGGGAGGGCTCCTCTTATAGAGGAGCCAATCTTGTAGAGCTTATAAGGTAAGCTAACAAGAAGGCCATCCCTCCATACACGTGTATGGAGGGGAACAAAATGCCATACAGCTGTATTAAAATATTTGCAAAAGCAGATGAACAGTAGTCGGCTGCTCAAAATTGCCATCTTGGCAAAATGGGCTGCCGACCGGCAACAAAGAATGCCGACCGGCAATATACATTGCCGATGGCAACAAAACACCAGCCGGTGGCCTCTGGCCATGGCCGGTGATGTGTGGGGATGCCTCACAAGGCATTCCCTGCCCCTCCAAGGCAAAACACAAGTGTTTGGTGCAAAACCAGACACTAAACAGTCGAGTCGAGAGATCCTGAGGCAAGGCGCGCAAGCCGAGACCTCCGGGAACTCAAGACGAACACAAACATGGATGATCACCGAGTGTTCAAATGGTGACGTCCCAGTCTTGAGGACGGTCAAAAATGGGGTGTCTACAGATCTGTTTGACCAACTTAGAGGATCTCATTGCTTCTTAAAGATAGATTTGAGGTCGGGGTATCATTAATTGAGAGTCTGGGAGGAGGACATCTAGAAAACGGCCTTTCATACGTGTTATGGCCACTATGAATTCCTTGTAATGCCTTTTGGGTTGACTAATGCACCGGTTTCCTTTATGGATTTGATGAACCGAATCTTCCGAGAATACTTGGACCTTTTTGTGGTCGTCTTTGTGGATGACATCTTAATTTATTCAACCTTCGAGGAGGAACATGAGGCTCACTGACGGGTAGTTCTTAAATTTCTTAAGGAGTATAGTTTGTATGTTAAATTTGATAAGTGCGAGTTTTGGCTCACCGCGGTGAAATTTTTGGGGCATGTAGTGTCGAGTGAAGGAGTGACTATAAACTCCTCAAAGATAGACACGGTACATGATTGGGAACAATCCAAGAATGTTTTTGAGATCCGAAGTTCCTTGGGGTTAACAGGGTACTATCGACGCTTTGTAAGGGACTTCTCAAGACTAGCTGCACCTTTGACAAGGTTGACTAGTAAGGGTATCAAATTTGCGTGGAGTGAGGCATGTGAAAAGTCATTCAAAGAACTTAAGACTAGGTTGACTACCGCACCAATTTTAATAATTCCGGAAAGGGGTTTGAATTACACTGTCTTTCGTGATGCGTCTGGGGATGGACTTGGATGTGTCTTGATGCAAGAGGGAAAAGTTGTGGCCTACGGTTCACGACAATTGAAGACTCATGAGAAAAATTACCCCACCCATGATTTAGAATTAGCGGCGGTGATTTTCTCCTTGAAAGTTTGTAGGCATTACTTGTATGGTGAGAAGTTTGATGTCTTCTCTAATCATAAGAGTCTAAAATATTTATTTTCTCAAAAAGACTTGAATTTACGCCAACGAAGTGGATGGAATTTATGGAGGATTATGACTTTGAGTTACACTATCATCCAGGGAAGGCCAATGTGGTGGCCGATGCTTTGAGTCAGAAATCTATGAGTGGCTTGGCAAATGTGGCCATTCGGGAATGGGTTATGCTAGGTGAAATTGGCAAGTTTGATTTGCACTTGGGTGAGTCCAGCGAGAGTGCTACCTTGTTTACTTTGACTGCTCAACCTACCTTGATTAGTAAGGTCATAGAGGCACAACAAGGAGACCGTGATGTGGAATCAATCCATGTTAAGATTTCTAATGGGAAGGGAGAGAAAGGTTTGAACATTCACTCAGATCTGAGTGTACGTTACCTAGACCGTTTGTTTGTACCAGAATCTTGTAGAGAGGAGGTACTTCGGGAGTTCCATCACTCATGCCTTGCGGTACACCCGGGAGGCACTAAAATGTATCATGATCTTAGTCGTCAGTTTTGGTGGAGGGGTATGAAGCGGGATGTCGCTTTATTTGTATCGAAGTGCCTTACTTGTCAACAAGTGAAGGCTGAACACCAAAGACCAGCGAGTTTATTACAACCCTTACCGATAGCCGAATGGAAATGGGAGGGTGTTACCATGGATTTTGTAGTTGGGCTTCCTAGAAAACAACAAGGCAATGACGTCGTTTGGGTGATTGTTGATAGGTTGACTAAGTCTACCCATTTCATTCCAACGTGCACCAGCAACTCAGTTGAACGTTTGGCAGAGTTGTACATTAGAGAGATAGTTCGACTTCATGGAGTCCCTGTGACTATTGTGTCAGATAGGGATCCTCATTTTACTGCCCAATTATGGCAAAGCCTTCAAGAGGCATTGGGAAGTAAGTTGACTCTTAGCAACGTTTATCATCCTCAAACCAATGGACAGTCGAAATGTACCATTCAGATTTTAGAGGACATGCTTAGAGCTTGTGTCCTTGATTTTAAGGGGCCTTGGGAAAGGCACTTACCATTGATTGAGTTTGCTTACAACAATAGTTACCAAGCTAGTATTGGCATGGCACCATTTGGGGCCTTGTATTGCCAACCTTGTAGATCACCGATATTTTGGGCCGAAGTGGGTGATGCACCGTTACTGGGTCCGAAAATTGTTAGAGAGACAACCGAGAAAGTTGTTCTCATTTGGAAGAGGTTAGCTACGGCCCAAAGCCGACAAAAAAGTTAAGCCAATAAAAGGAGATGACCTTTATCTTTCGAAGTTAGTGAACATGTGTTTCTTAAAATCTCACCAAGGCGGGATTTGATGAGATTTGGTAAGAGTGGTAAATTATCTCCAAGGTTCATTGGGCCTTTTGAGATCTTAGTGCGAATTAGGGAAGTGGCATACCGGTTAGCTTTACCGCCACAACTTTTGGGAGTTCACAACGTATTTCATGTATCTATGCTTAGGAAGTATGAACCTGACCCTTCTCATTTGCTTGATTGGGTTGACTTGGAGGTAGATGAGGATGCCTCTTACGAAGAACGACCAGTTCAAATATTAGATACCCAGAAGCAAGTGCTACGGGGCAAAACTATACTGTTGGTAAAGGTGTTGTGGAGACACCATGGGGTTGAAGAAGCGACGTGGGAACAGAAGGCAGAAGTCCGCTATAAATATCTGGATTTGTTTGAAAATACTTAAGTTGCTTTTCTTTGTAATATTCCCTAGTGTTGAGGGAAACGTATTTAAAGTTGTTAACCACATGTCGATATGTGCGTTGTTGTTTTAAGCATAAGGTTGTTGAGAGTTACCATTACTTTTTGGGAAATTTCATGTTTATGCGTATTTGGGAGGTTGTTGTTAATGAGATAACTATGGTGGAAATTGTGGAATTTGGTTGAGAGTTAGTATTGTGATTTGAAAATGAAATAGCGTGGTTTTGATCGCTAGAAACCCCTTTGTTTGGGTAGTTTGATTTGAAATTTCGGGGAAGGAATTCTTTCAGGGGGGAAGGTTGTAGCAATCCCAGTTTTGACCCGTCTCTGTGTGGTGTTCCGGGCTCGGGTTGGTATGGTTTTGAACAGTGTTACATATCTTAGTTTCCCTATATTTCCCTTATTTTGGTTATCCAGTTGTAGCGGTGTGTTTGGAACAGGTAAAGTCTCCAAACCTTTAGATGTGAATCCAACCCGAATTGTGCCTTGTTGGGTTGTATCAGGAGTTAATTCTTTCATGTTTTGCCACTTCGCTGAGTAGGTCGGGGATCAAGCTACCCGGCCAGCTCGCGGTGGTCTAGGGGGCGGGGGTCCAGGGGGCAGCGCCCCTTGGCAGGTCCAAGGCAGTGTCCAGGCAGGAACGAGGGGCAGTGCCCTTAAAGCAAAAATGCAAAATGCATTCGAAGTTGCTTGTCCGCTCGAACGGCCGTTTATGCGCTCGAGTGGAGAATGTTTGGTTCTAGAAGTTTAACCTATCTACAAAAATATTGGAAAAGTGTATTCGACGCTCGAGCGGGAGGCTGTGTCTGACACTCGAGCGGGACTTTCCATGCTCGAGCAGACCATGTTATATCAGTTTGTGAATCTGATATTTCAAATCACTTTTTCAGTTCTCTCTCTCTCTCTCTCTCTAAAACTCTCCGGAATTTCAGTTCTAGAACTTCTCTCTCTAGAAGTCATCTTCTCTCTCTGATTTCTCCAAATCCATTGGTATTTAGACCTAAGTTCTTCATCAAAGTTGGTTATCATCTCGAGGGCTTCGTTGTGTGCGGTGGAGATCGAGTTTAGGCATCGTTGATTTTGGGATTTCATCTCAATTCTTCTTCAATACTTGAGTAGGGATTTTCTTAGAGTTATATATGTATATATATTTGCAAGATCTAGATAATTTTCGAAATCATCCTTCGATAGCTTTGAAAATTGATTGTTGATTTAAGAAGTTAAGCGATTTTAAAAGTGGGTTTGTGTCTTGCTCTTTTATAATGATCTTATGGGTTTTGATCTTCGTTAATTAAAGAAAAGATGATTTTGAAAAGTTTTCTTTCAAAAGATTTGAGTTGTATAGTTTTGGTGAGAAAACCTAGAAATTGGAGATTTTTAAAAGAGATTGAAAATTCATGAATGATATTGTTATATTTATTTTGTGTGTCAAAATAAATGGATGTTTGAAAAAATTTCTTATTTATATTTATATAAATGATGGATTTCTTGGAATATGAGAATTGTTGTTCATTTTGAATATTATTGTTCAAAACATTGAAATAGTCTTGAAATGACTAATTGTTGAGGATACTTGAGAAGAGGGAATTGTGTTATTCCTTAGATGATGAATTAGAATAAAAGTATTTATATTCATCTTGTGAAATTGGCATACCAATTCATTTGATTACATTAAACTTTGAAAGTTGATTTGAAAACTTGCATTGAGAAAAGAATGTTGAGAAACAAGTTTTCATGGAATGATTTTGGGGTAAATACGTTGGTAAGTCTTGATATGTGGTGTAGATAATATTGAATAAGTTGGCCTGAGAGTCTGGGGTGAAAGACCGAAAACCCACGCGGATAGGTGTCAAGCCTTCCGGTTAATAACAGTAAAAATGACAATTTGGTAGTACTCATATAGTCTTCTTGCAGACACCGACCTAGGGATTGCCAAAGTTGTATTTACCGCCCCTTGAATTAAATTGTTAAGTTTTGAACAATGGACATTTCGTGGCATCATTGAGCATGATGGTTTTCAAAAGATGAAGATATGATTTATTTGCAAAAAGACATAGCATGGCATGTGCATCCATCTCTTGAGACTTGAACAAAATGTATATACTTTGTTAAGGATTTCCTATTGGGCTTTATGCTCACTCTACGGGATTTTTGTGCAGGAAAAGATGTGGTGATTCTGCCTGACTAAAGGCGAGGAAATATGTGTTGAGAGCACAAGGCTCTCATTTTACTGTAACGCTGTTTGTATTACCGATGAAGACTATTTGTATCATGTAATGCAAGTGTGGGGATTTATTTTTAGATTTACTTTAAAGAACCATTGTTATCGTATTATCATTTGGGTATAAAAATTGGGGTGTTACAAATATTAACATTTTCTTGTCTTTGTGGTGGGGATTGTAAGTGTGGTTTTACTTATTTTAAGAATGGTCATTTTTTCCTAAAACAATTTGTTTAAAATTTTATGAAATAATACTGTATTAGTTTAATGGATCTCACTAATCATATTTGTTACCCAATACATTGTTGTTACATATGATGGTAAACAAATACGGTTGTCATTATATTACTGTTTCTTCTTTCTCTCCCAACGTGTATGCTTTTGCATTTTTGACTTTACATGGCCTTTTGAATTTGAACTTTTAGTTATAATCATTTTTTTCTAATTGCAAAGGATCTTTAGAATGGTTTTTCTTTCTGTTTTATTGTGTATATATATATATGAGTTTGCTATTTCCATTGCAAAATGCTTGAATTGTTTGGTAAGTGTTTTGGAATTGAGGACCATTTACAAAACAAGGATGCCTTGTTCTTTTTAGTTTTGATGGATGGATTAATTAAATTGACCTCTTGGGTAATAAAGAAATAGTTTATTTAACGTATGTTCATAAGACACATAAATTATATTTATGAAGAAATTATAACTCGTCTTAAAATTTTAACATAAGTACACTATATTTTTCTAAATATAAATCTTATATTAGTCTTATCTATATGCGGTGTTGGTTTTAGCCAAATAGACAGATAAATTCTAAAATGTCTAATTGATTTTTGATTATCTCTTTGATTAATTGCATTCTAACATTTATATTTTGTATTTGAATAAGATAAACATGTCATTTAACATTAATATATAACCCAAGGAGTTGGCCTAGTGGGTGGAACTTGGAGCCAAGGGGTGTGCTCCTTTTGGGTTTCAGGTTCAACTCCTATTAGGAGCAATCCCCTCTTTGAGGCCATGCTCAGGCTCTGCACGAGATTTGTCTGATCCACGTGAACAAGATGCTTTGTATAAGTCCTGAGATTAGTCGAGCTATACGTAAGGTAGCCCGGACACCAAGTCATCAAAAAAAAAATTAATATATGTTTAAATATAAAATAGTGGGTGATGTACCAATAAATCCCAAAATGAAAACTTATGAACTATTTAGTCCTCCATTATTTCTTACAGACACAAAAGTCCCATTATAGTGGATTTTATACATGAGGACACTATAAAGTAGCGCGTTTATATAATACTAAGGGAGAAATGTGCTATTTTATCCTATGCGAAATTACATATTTGGGGCTTTATTTATATATTGGGTTTCGCATTTCATGTTGCAAAAATGGAAAGAGCCTGGAGACTGGTGTAACATTGATCAATATCATGGTGGTTTTGGTGGAAATGTAAATGGGAATGATAGATTTTCACTGCTAATTAAGAATTCCACATTCCAAAAGATGTGATTCACAAACCCTAAATTGGACAAATCCTAAATACATTCCCAAATGAAACATTGTAAAACAACAGTGTACGCGTTGGGGGAAAAGTGACTGGCGATGTCGAGGCGTGAGTACAGTGACACCATAATTAGGCGTGAAATACGTTCGACGATCGTGGTGTTGGTGTTGAGAACAAATGACAATGACACGTGAAGGTATGTATTTCGTGATTTCGATAGCCGTAATCAGGAATGCCGAGGTTAGTCTTCATTCATGAGATGTGATGTGTTTTCGATATGCCCGTATATTTTTTTATGTATTTGGTGTTTGTGGCATGAATGTGTATGTATGTAATTGGTGGAAATAATGATGATGTTTATCTCTATGTCAACCCAAATTAAGACTATTGGTTGTAGGTTGAATGTGAGTTGATGGTAACATGAAGCTAACATTTGTCAAAGTGTTCCACAATTTTGTCTCATGTTGGTAAATGGTTGTACATGCCCTGTTTGGGCCTTGATATCTAGAATCTGTTGCTAGAATATAGGCTAATGTCAATTTACCATGTAACAACTAACATCCCAACAAATGTTCCATGTGCTTGTGTAATTAACATCCCATGAAATCTGTGTTTTGTGACCATATGCCTTGTGTTGGTGGAAAAATTTTGATGCCTGGTTTAGAACTTGACATCAATATCCCACCACAATAATATGGGGTTTGGACTGTGTAGTGATGAATTTGTGATGTAGTTTAGGAGTGTTCGACATTCCTTTTGAGTAATTTATGTCTTGTGAACATAACGTACATATTTTGGAACTTGACATCAACATCCCATCATAGTAATATGGGGTTCGGACAGTGTGGAGATGAATTTGTGTTGTGGTTTAGGGATGTTCGACATTCTTTTTGGATAATTTGTGTGTTGTGAACATAATGTACATATTTTGTAGGGTGTTATTGGTTTACTTTACAAATTATAATCATGTATCCGTCCATGATTGCTGCATAATGTATGACTTTGTTTGAGTGGGTTGTTTAATGTGACGGTATGATGTAATGTCTAAATGATCCACCAATTTGGGATTGCGATGTCTCAGTATCCCTGATTGTGGCAATTGAACACACACACCAATTTGTCAAAAGATGGTCGATAAATGTTGCATTTGTGGAAAAGTGCCTCTGGTATTGTTGTTACCAACCCCATCTCCATAATTAGAAACGAGCGTTTGCAATCGTTTGTGACGTTATTGATGCAGTTGATGTCTATTGGTCATTGACATGGTGTTTGGAAATGAATGTGACATTAACAATACTACTGATGCTTATACTTTGACGTTTAAACCATGTCAACACAACAAATTTCTTGTTTTAGTCAATATCTTGTTTATGTTCCATTACACTAGGGGTACCTACGAAGTATATGTCATGCATTCATGGCAATTAACTAACTTGGTAAACTATCATGTCATGTCCATTGTTACAGGTAGTGTGCAAAGACAGTCACCCCGGAAGAGACCTGGTGGTGTAGCGTGTGATTTGAGGGTTTCTGGTTTCACATCAACAAAATTTGCAGTGAAGAGACAGAGCAAGCTGCCATTTAAAAACAAGAAGCCAATTGTTCCGATGGTGAAAAAATCGGTAGTCAAGCTAGCGAGACTAATGTACTACTCGAACATAATTGGGATCATTAAAACTATAAATGAGGTTGAATTAGAGGGGAATGGCACATTCGACTTTTGAAGAAAACCCCCTTCTGGCTGATGATTGATGCCATCTGTAAACACAATTTAACGTTGAATGCATTCAAAAAGTGTGATGATACAGTGTGCCGCATAATACAAACATACAACCACGCGGATAAGAAGTTCTACATCGGTAGGCAAGGTGTGCCACTTAGAAATAGTGATATCCATTTTCAGTATTCCAAGTTGCACAAACCAACTGGATTCAGCGCATGGGTTGAGACCCCCGTCTGATTTTATACAGCGACGTTACAACATTGTGGGACGAATTTCTTGCAAAAAATTAGAATTATTGGATATAGGTTAAATGTGAGTTGAAGAAAACAAGAAACTAACATTTGTCAAAGTGTTCCATTGATTTTGTGTCCTGTTCATAAATGGGTTGTACATGCTCTATTTGACCCTTGATATCTAGAATTCATTGCAAGAATATAGGTTAATGTGAAGTCACCATGTGACAACTAACATCTCACCAAATGTTCCATGTGCTTGTACAATTAAAATCCCATGAAATTTGTGTTTTGTGACCATATGCCCTGTGTTTTGGGTCAACCAATGTAACAAACACATGACCTTCACATCAACAATGAACTTACACCAAAAACAAATATTCTAAAACCATCAACGACCACCGTATGACACAAAATAACATCATGAACAACCCAATACAAAATGTGAGCAAACAAACAACCTAGTACGCACTTTTTATAGTTCGATCAGACCAACACCACTGCCACCGAAAAAACATAGCACACCACCAAACAAAACTTCACCACTACCTCCGCCCCAATCTAGCTGTAGACACCCCATTTTTGACTGTCCTCGAGACTTGGACGTCACCGTTTGAACACTCGGTGATCATCCTTGTTTGTGTTCATCTTGAGTTCCTGGAGGTCTCGGCTATGCGCCTTGCCTCAGGATCTCTCGACTCGACTGTTTTGTGTTTGGGTTTGCACCAAACACTTGTGTTTTTGCTTTGGAGGGCACGGAATAGCTTATTGGCCATCCTCACACTCCATCGGCCATGGCTTAAGGCCACCAGCTATGTTTTGTTACCATCGGCCAAATGTTTGGCCGACTGGCACTCTAGACGGTCGACCGGCCATCTATCTTTGTCAAATTGCATTTTTGGCTGGCCGACCACTGTTCATCTGCTTTTGCAGATATTTTTATGCTAGCTGTGCTAGCTGGCATACACTCTGCATCCCTCCATACACGTGTACGGAGGGATCTCGCTCTTGACTAGCTTGTTTGGAAAGCTTTACAAGAGGGATTGTCTATAAGAAGAAGGCTCTTCTCCCTCCATTAGGGTTACAAAATTTTCAGAAGAGCTCTGAGATTATGGTTTGAGTTTGTATCTATTCCATCTCTATATCTCTCTCTCTTTTTGCCTTGTGTGTGGGTTTAGTCTTACTATTGCACACAAGCACCTAGTCCTACACCTTCTCTTGGTTGCTGAGGGACCAGAAGGCTGTTCTTGGTGTTTTTGGGTGGTTTTGAGCTTGAAGAAGCCGCTGGAGCATCACTCTTGAAGAGGGGTCTACAAGGGTAAGAACTTTACCTTTAAATACCTCATTTTTGCATAGTCTTTTTGCCTGCCTTGCATCTGTTTTTGAGCTTTGTGTATAACATATAAAAGTCTTGTTTTTGCCTACTCTAAATAATTGTTTAGAGTGTTTTGAGCTTTGGGGTTGTTTGACCCCTCTTAGGCCTTGTTTGGCCCCCATTTTGTGCTATTTTGGTGAGCTCTGGGATCACCTTGTTTGGGCCTCCTCACCACTGAAATCTTGAGGGATTTCAGTAGTGAGGATGGTGGTTTAAGGTCCTAAGAAGGAGAGGGCCAACCCCTTTCCTTGTTGTCTTCAATAATGGCCATTTAAGCCTCATTAGTGAGCACCTTGTTTATGTGTATGTTGGCCATGCCTTAACTATTTTTTTTATGCTTATTATGCCATAGTATAGCATTTTTTTACTTGGTTTAGACACACCATGCTTGCTTAGCATACATGTCTTGTAATACCATGAATTGCCTTAACATGCCTTGTGCTTTGAGCCTTGTTTCTAGCATGCTTTTGGCTTAGCTTTGTGAAGCTTTTATGCTTGTTTTAGCATGCTAAAGGTCTATTTTTGGCCATTTGGGTTGTCCATGCTTTGCTTTGTATAGCTACCATGTAACCTCTCTTGTATGCCTTAAGCATTGACCCCTCTAGCATGCCATCCTTGCATCATTTTAGTGGTTTGGAACCACTTGTCATGTCATTTCAGTCCTCATGGTATGCTCGTATGTTTGCATTTGATGCCCCTTTCATGCTTTAAAAGGTTGGTGTTTCTTTCTCATGTTTGTGTCATTACGTATGCCTCTAGGATCAGATCATTTAGATGTCATCTAAGTAGTTTTTGGGGCTTACTTCTGCATGATTTAGGACAGTTTTAGTTCATTTTGGTCATTTGCTTCATATGTCATATGGCCATGGTTTAAGTCCTTGGGCTTGGGGGCATGCCTAACTTGCATTGTAGATTGGTTTGGCACCTTCTCTAACATAATTTTCAGAGCTTATAATGCATGCCATTTGTCCATGTTTGCATCCTCTTAAGTGTGCTTGAGAGTTGTTTCTATATGCCTAAGTGTTGGTCCTTGTGTGCACACATGTTTGCATGTCATTTTGCCTTCATTCTTGAGCATGTTGGCTACTATTTTGGGCTTGGTATAGAGCTGCCCAAATTAGTTTAAGTCCATAGTTCGCATGTTGCTGCAAGCTCATCTTGTGTGTTGTTGCATACTTATGTGTTGTCACATTTTAGGTTGTTTAACATGTTTGCTCCATGTGTTGTGGCATGATTGAATGAAATCACATGCTTGCTTGCATGCTTGAACATCCCCATTGTATTGGGCATACTTATTGGTTAGCATGATTGTCACATGCCTTGAATGCTTGTTCGCATTGTTCATGTTGCATACTAGCTCATATGTCTAGGTTGCATTGCATTGACATGCATGCTTAGCCTCTTGAATTGAGTATGATAGAGGTTGAGCTCCTTGCTTGTTTATGTGCATTTCATTTGAAATCAAAGTGCATAACTTGGTTTCTTGAGCCATCACGCATCGAAATGCGCGATTGGTGGTCCGAGAACCGAGAACCATGCCCCTTTGAGTGAAAAACATGATAAGGGATGTGTTGGTGCACACATTTGCTTGGAATGCATTGACATGCCTTGTTTTGCCCTCTGCTGCTGTCAAAACAGGATTCTACAGGAAGATTTGGCCGGCCGACCATCTTTAGTGCCGACCGACCAACAATTGGTGGCCGATAGCTTAACCAGTGGCCGGTGATCATTTACTTTGGGTGATGACCATTTCCCTTGGCCGGTGGTATCCCACAGGGTTCATGGAGTGCACCTTGGGAATTTTGCAATGATCAGAGAAGGAAAACAGTGTGGATAGAGGCAACTTGTGCATGGCAGTGGACTTCTGAGCGGAGCTAAGCACGCATCGCATTGGGCCCTCTCCCCGAGGTTGTTTACTGTTTTATTATATTAGTTAATTTGCTTGACTAGTTTAATTGGTCTGTAATATTTAATTAGCTCGTAGATTAGTTAAATCTGTATTATTCTTTCGGTCCCTCCGAGTGAGGGCAAATTTGTAATAAGTGTGAGTGCATGTGTGCATGTCTTCTAACCCCCACTTCTTTCTCCCTTTTACTTACCTGCTTTCATGGTTAGTACTAGGGCATATTTAATTTAGCATCCTTATGCTATGTATGCGTCCATCATTCATCAGTATTGCATGCATCGGGCTCGGCGCATCATACTAACTGCATAGTATTTCAAATCTAACTTGAATATGTGCATCAAATGGTTGCATTTCACATGCCATCTTAGGATTAGCTGAGCCTATCCTAATTGCATTATGTATGCATTGCATTAGGCACTTAACATGGACTTGGATCATACATTGATTGCTAACGAGTTCTTTGTTTTGGCTTGGAGTACACTGTAAGTATTTTATGCTTTAGCATCTCGCATGAGTGTGAATGTTAACATGACAGCATGCTTACCATGTGGCTAGATGCTTATGTGATATGAACTGCCTGAATGCCGGTGGGTGAAGGTTAGATTGCTTGAGTTGGAACAACTCGTCAAAATCCGTGTTTTAGCCTACTCGTGAGTAGCAAATTTCAAAACATTTTCCAAACAAACGGATATGCGATGCTTTGTTCCAAAGTAGGCGATCTAGTCTATACTTGTATGTTGTACGCATCACATAGTAAATCTAGGCTAATAACCGGAGTAAGAACGTATAATGTTTTCAAAACAAGATATCATGATTAGTAGAGGCCGATCTTCGGATCGGGCGAGAGGGGGTGCTCATAGCTGACCTTCCCCAATCACACCCAAGTTCCCGAGCCGAGACAACTCTGGTGATGACAGACACGTGGCCTTAGGCAAACGAGTTAGGGTTTCCTAAATTCTCCCAAAATAAAATATTTAGGTGGCGACTCTGTATCTGGCAAAGCAGTCCATGTTTGGCACTTCTTTACAAAAATCTGTTTTTCAAAACGATTTGCCGAATTTGGACTCTTTGGTTCAGATTAAGAACCGCGACAATTAGAGTCCGAACTATAGTGAGCCCGAAACGAACAGAACGGACTCATTCTCGCGGGGCGTTCGAGAACGTCTACAGTTTCTGGCGACTCCACTAGGGAGATTAGAGAACTTGACTCGAACTCGTGATATCTTATTTTGACTACACTTATGTGTTTCTTTGCATTGCATGTGCATTGGTGCGCCTAGGACACCGTGTTGGCCATCTGCTATTCCTGAGCGGTTTGCTGGAGGCTTGACTTTGTCAAAGCATGCCATAAGGCTGACCGGTTGCGGGCTGTACCAGTATGGGAACACAAACCCCGGTTATTACCGGGGCACCCTTTTCGACCATTCGACCTAGTGCATATTCGGAATCCGTAGTGACCATTCTGAACTAGGACAGGTTGCTTACCCGATTACAGGTTATTTGAAACCGCTGCATGCGTAGTGAAACCCTAGCTCCTGACAAAATAGGACAAGGAAACCCTACCCCAGCATAGGGGTGTTTTGGTTCTCATTTGTTTGCTATGTGCTTTTAGAGTGTATCTCTACAGGGAATGTGCATATTAGTTTGCAAGTTTGAGTACCAGGCCTGAAGGCATCAGTATTAGTGTTTTTGGGGAATCAGTTATATCTGCAGGTATCAGACTCAGTTTTGGAACAACAATTTTGGGGAACAGTGATCAGCAGTAGAGTACAGTTATTCAGTCATGTCTGTTTCGTCTGGGCTGAACTACTGCTTGTTTTCTCTTTCAGTTCAGAGATTTGGGTTCAGAGACTTGGTGTTCTCCTTCGCTGAGGCAAGACAGATATCTGATCCGTCAGTCACCGTTTAGTTCAGCGGACTTATGATGACCCAAAGTTCTAAGGAAATTGTGGTTATGGCAGCCACGTTAGACCAAGGGATCATCTTGCAGGATGAGACCAATGTTGATGTACCGCATCCGCCCAAGTCGCCTGCTGCACACCCGATCTGGGCCCCCCAGTTGTATCAGGCTCGTGAGCCCACCACGTTTGAGTTAATGGGAATGATCAGCGACCTCCTGAGATCCGTGGCCGATCTGGCCTATGGAATGTTGGCTTCGCCACTAGCTGCACCGTATGCCGGGGATTTCATACCACAGGAGCCCCCGCTACTGGGGCGGATTGTGATTGAGCTCAGCCAACCAGAGGTTGCCTCCAGCTACAACAACGACGTGTCAACAACAACCGGGTTTCGCTCTGATGTAGTAATCCAAACCCTCGATCAGGCAGAGGCTAGAGGTAAGAACAAAGTGGGAACAGATGCTGATCCCGTTGGACAACTGCTGTGGGTAGTCGAGGCTTTGAAATCTGGGGGAATGAATAAGCAGCAAGTGTTCGCAGTCATGACTAAAGCTATGGATGATGCTTTCCCCACTCCAACCGAAGGCAGTTCAAGCCAGGCGAAAAATTGGGATAGGCCCCGTCATGCCAAGAGAGTTCCTTTCATTCCCAACCCTGCACCAGGAAAAGATCAGAAAGCCAAGGCAATGCCTGCCGACCCTTTCGCTATTGTGTCTAGCAAGAACCCTCAGACTTCGAAGTACCTGCCTCAAGGGCGCAGAGTCTTTCACGCCCTCTACATGCCTTTGTCTAGGGCATTTCAAATTTTAGCTAAAAAGGGGCATCTTAAACCCCTCGAGCCTCGGCCTCTCCCGAAGAATCTCCCTCTCTCATATGATGCTACCTTGTACTACGCGTACCACCAACAGTCCGGTCACAGCACCGATGGTTGTTCCCGTCTTCGTCATGAAGTGCAAGATTTGATCAACAACGAGGTCATCCTCCCACCTACCTCAGCAAAGTTTGTCACTACTGAGCTATTGGACTTCGAGGATACTGCAAGTTTGTGATCAGGGGTTGGACCACCCGCGGGCGGTGCTCGGTGCATTTCGGATGTGGCATCTGACACGCACTTTTAAGCATCTGTGAATGCCAATTTTTGTGGTTTCTGACTTAGGTGTTGAGTCAGTTCGGTTGTCTTGTTTTGAGTCTGTCTCTTTGTTTTGAGTCAGTCTTTTTGCTTAAGGGTCTGTCTTGTCGCGTCGAGTCAGTCCCATTGTATAGAATATCGGGTGATTTCGGGGTTGTTGCCTTGAACACCCTTTTGTTTTGTAATTACCCTTTTGCTTTCTTTTAAGTCTGTCTCTGCCGTGGAGCCAGTTGCAACCAGGGAATCTGAATGAAACAACTGCGGCTATCATGTTTCCGTGCTTACTGCTATTTTGAGCTAGTTGTGCCAAAGGATTTGAATGGAATAGCAGTACATTCCACCTGCTCTCTTGTGCCCTGAAAATCATTGCATTGACCTAAGTTTTTCAAAACCTTTTTGAATACTGCGGTGAAAACAAAAGGGAAGGAATTCCTCGGGATTTGCAAAACTTTGATCAAATTGAAAGAAAGAGAGGCGTGCTAAGCCCTTAATGATTGAAATCATGCTTGTCAGTGTAAGTACTGAGAAGGACCCTGGCTTGATCCAGACTGGTTCCATGCTATCTTCAGTACGAGCGATTTGTCGCTTCTTTAAAAACTTTCAAAAACAAAATGCTTTGCGCGGTCCTGCGAAGACCTGTGTGGATTTTCTCTTGAGATTGTACAGCTTAGGATCACTCTCAACCTCAAGACTTGAGCCCTTACTTTAAAACCTTGACCCACAATTCGGAGTGTTCAACGATCGACCATCAAGAGAGGCCTGTGTGGCCAGATTGGAAGCAGCCCTCGAACAAGAGGCACCAAAGTCAGATCAAGAAGATCATATCTCATCAGAAGAAGCTTGTAAAGCTAGAATAGAAGCACCCCTCCAACTAGGGGCAAAAATGTCCGATGTGCCCGAAGAACCGGAGATGGGTCCTTTAGCAAATCAATACAACAGTCATTTTCCTGGATTCAGATGACTTCAGGATCTCAAAACCATTTGGCATGGACTTGTTACACTTTTACCCTTTGAGAGGTTCGCTGGGCCGAAAACCCGGAAGGGCGACCCAGGCAAAAGTTAGAGCAAGAGAAAATACAAAAAAAAGAAGAAAAAAAAATGCAAAAGAAATGAAAAGAGAAAAATAGAAAAAAAAAGAGAGAGAAAAGAAAAGAATTGAAAAAGGAAAGAAGAATAAAGCTCGCAAGGTCGAAAACCCGCAACGGGCGCCTTGGCCAAAGTTAGAGCCTAAAAAGTGAAGGTTAATACTCGAGTGTACCTTAACCCGAACTATGTAAGGCTTGATTCCCATGTTTGGGATACGTAGGCAACTTCATCTTGAAGTCCAGCCCCCAACGCTTTCATAGCGACTGAGTTCATGTAATGGTTTTGATCATCCTTGCCTTCCCTGAATCCGATAGTTCGGTTATGACAACCGAACAACGTAGGCTTGATTCCCATGTTTGGGATACGTAGGCAACTTCATCCTGAAGTCCAGCCACCAACGCACTTTCAAAGTGACTGTGTCCATATATTGGTTTTGACCATCTTCGTCTCCAAGAGTTCGGTTGTGATCACCAACGAGGACTGTTTACAAAATGCTGCAGTGTTATCCAGACAAGGGGCAACTTTCCGTTGCCATGAGTCGCCATTCAAACCAGGGGCAACTTTCCGTTGCCGTGCAGCTCTTTTCAAGCAAGGGGCAATTTTCCATTGCCTCCGATCCGAGGTTGCGCATCTCAAGAGTAGGTTCCGTGCTCGTTGAGCAGTGGCCCTTTGCCAAAAAAAAAATAGTTTTTTTTTTTTTTTTTGAGAATTTTTACTAAGGTTGACCATTTTCTCGAAAATTATTCTATCTTTTCCAAAACTGGACCATTTCGTGGACCCAAAAAGGAAAAATTTTCAGTGCTCATAGCCTAACTTGCATGATTTTCAAATCAAAAATCGCACAAGTATGTTAATCTAACTCTCATATTGGTCAAAATTGTTTTCGTAGAAACCAAAACAAAAATGGTCAAAATGATGAACTATGGGCACGGTTGAGTCAGGCTTCCTGTCTTTTCCGCATCGCCAGCATACTTGCCAAGAAGGCACAACTGAAGCTGTCATTAAAGGGCTGAAAGCTCTCTCAACCTCCGAGCAATGAGGTATCAAACCAAGTGCGGAGCACGAATCAGAACGGATCAAGATACTCCATTCCCTTGTCTACGGCATAGACCAAACGCTACCAGAAGAAATAGCTGCGAGCTAACAGTGTTGGGTTTGAACCCACAACTTCCTATTCATCCATCAATCACCCCAGGGAGGGATAAAAAAAATGAGAGATTAAAGAATGGAGGGGTGTAAGTTGAGAAAAAAGTGAGCAAAAGTGTTTTGAGAGAAAAAAAACCGAGCCTGAGAGCCGAGTGCTGTGAGAATCACAAATGAGAAAGGGTGGGAAATAATGCCCGAAGGAACTGGCTCCTCGTGATTTAAGGTTTCTCATTTTTGTAAACACGTCAGTATGTCGTGTCTTTTGTTTTGTTTACCTCAACTTTTGTTTTGAGTCTTTTCCGAGCGTGTCTCGTTATGATTAGGTCGTGTACTTTCTGTTTGAGTCTTTTTTCACTGAGTTCAGTTGTAGGCTCAATACCCTGGTATTTTAATCATGCTGTGCTCAGAGTGCTGTGCCATTCTCCACATTTATGCGAAGCAAAAGAAGAAAGGGAAAATTTGGGGCATCTGAGTGTGCTTCAACTTCGGCCGATTCTACCTTTGTATTTCGTCTTGTCAAATTGGATTGTTTGTTCAGGGTTTGCCGTGTGCAGAATAAACAGAATGGCCTGTATGCAGATTAATTCCCAGTAAAGTATGGGCCGAGTGTTCAGACTAAGCAGTGGGTTGTATGAGTTGTTTTGCCGTTGGCCGGTTCGTCACCTGGTTATTACAATACAAATATTTGACTTTCAGACAGGAGATCAATTCCATTTACATTGTTATGTGATGTAATGTAATGTACCAAAATGTAACACTTTTTCAAATAAAAAGATTTGTTTCATTTCATCATCTTTTTCAAGTACAAAGTTTTGGAAAAAACAAAACCTGTATGTGGCAGTACAAGGTACCCTAGCTACCAGCAAAAAAGAAAAGTACAAAAAGAAAAGAAGAAGAAAAGCAGCAAAAATCTGGATCAATGTCAAGCGGCCTCAGGCCTAAGGGTCTGTCCTCGTCCTCTTCCTGGACGAAGGTCCAGGAGCATCGTCATCAGCGCCGTCATCTGAGCCTGAGTCAGTGCCATCTCTGGTCTCCTCCTCAGATGACTCCGCCTCTACCTCCACCTCCGTCTCTGCCTCGGACTCATCGTCATCGGGGACTGGTGCCCGTGAACTACTCCCAACATGAGTGCGCCCCGCCTTGGTGCGGGGGTATACTCTCCCCCCTCCATCTCCCCCTCGAACAAGAATGGATGGTCCAGGTGGAGCACCTCCTACAGTAGGAATCTGGAAGGGATGCTGAAAAGTACAAATGGCAAACGCATCAGTATGCTACAGAATGTAGTATATGAATACAGTGTGTGAATATTGTAAGCAGTGTATCAGTGCAGAATGCAGTGTATGAATACAGTGTGTGAATACTATGAGCAGTGTATCAGTGCAGAATGCAGTGTATGAATACAGTGTGTGAATATTGTGAGCAGTGTATCAGTGCAGAATGCAGTGTATGAATACAGTGTGTGAATACGGTGAGCAGTGTATCAATGCAGAATGCAGTGTATGAGTACAGTGTATGAATGTCATGAGTAGTGCTGTGAACAGTCTATGGGCTACAGTGTGTCAGATGCCGTGAGGGCCGTATATCAAGTGTTGTGTTGTGCATCAGATTGTGTGAAACAGTTTACGGTTTGAGACCGTGGTCAAAAGAACATACCAGAATACTGTAAATCGCCAGAAGGTCGAGGCTCTGCTGAAGCATCCCCATCACCAAAGCGGTCAACTCTAAGGACTGGCAAGTGTACTCGAAGGAAGCCTGCAAAAGTGTTAGAAGTCTCAGTATTCTGCGGAATATCAAATGAATTGAAATGAACTAACTGTGCAGAATGCAAAATACAGTAGTACATACCAGAGGCAAGCCGTAGAACCCGACTAGCTCGTGATCAGCCGGAGGGGGAGCAGTGGGGATCTGGTAAGTCGCCCCACCACGCCCTCGGTATGTCATTGTCACGGGCAGTGCTGGCCAACTAGCCCTCTGTCCTCTCCGAGCCCCGCTCCTGCCAAGGTCCCGAGCCACCCTCGGTGCTCCTGCTCCCGCTCCTGCCCCTACTCCAGCCGCTGACGCCGCAGGCCTTTTTCTCTTGACTCGACGGCCGCAGCTCAAAGGCTGCATAATATACGTCTGAACGTACTCTGAGTAGTCGCCTATGCCTCTGAAACGTGTCGCATCCCAGCCGATTGTATAGTCGGCCATCTGCTCAGGGGTGAACCTCTCAGTATCCCTCATATGCTCAGAAGGGTGAACCGGGACTATCTGCTCTGGCAAACCCAGGGTCAGGCGTAGGAAACGCTTACCCAGGTACCAAGCCTGACAGACCGGCCCCTCCAGCAAGATCCTGAATCGTGCAGTCTCCTCGGCACCGGCAAATCGCTCCCGCATCACGGCTGGCAAGGGAGCCCAAGGCTACCAGGTGATCTGTAAATGGCATGCAGTTTGTTATCTACTGTTATTGAAAATACAGTGTAAAGCGAAGTTTAAATAAACTCTAAAGTTGAACATACCTGTACGGGGGTGATGGTGTCAAAGTAGCGGCGGAAGAAGGTGAATGTCTCCCGCAGTCTCCGCACGCATCTCACGTCGAAGCGTCGGGAAAATGGAACGACAGGAGGGGTCTCCTCATCAGGCACTGGCGCAAGCCTCAGAAAGTAGGCATAGACCCACAACTACAGAGTAAGTATCAGTATGCTTATCAGACAAAGCGGAATACAGAATAAAGCAGAAATTGCATAACCGTGTATTGTGTAGTGTATTGTGCAGAGTGTACAGTGTGTGCAGTGTACAGTCAGTGTAAAAACAGAGTATATGTGTGCCGTGTATGCAGTATACAGTCAGCGTGAAGCAGACCGTAGTGTGTGCAGTGTACAGAGTACAGAAAATGTAAAACAGAAATGTAAAGCGGAAAAGAAGATGTACCTCCCAAGCCCGCCAGTAGACTCTGAGCAACTGCCCGCTGCAACGGGAGGCTGAGCTCATGTATCCATACAGGGTGGCCAAGGCAGCGCCACCCCAGTCGTAGCGCAGGATCCACATGACGTCCACTAGCGCACTCAACAAACAGAGAGGCACGATGTTCGCTCGATCGGCAAAAATAGTCATCCCCAGCAGAAACATCAGGAAGCCACGAGCGTATTGCTCCACCTCCTCCTGGGTCATCGATGCCTCCTCAGCCAAGGCTGGCTGAACCCTGAACTAGACCTCGAACCATGAATATCTGACAAAGCTGGAGCGTGCGAGAGGCGGCATCTCGCCCAGCAAGTAAATCTGAGCGGCCTCACACTCGTCCATGTCAGTGTCGAAGGGGATCGGATCATCCCCTACCCTGATGCCGGTGAGCATCGAGAAGTCATAGGGAGTCATCGTCATGTCTCCTGCGACCGAGAAGTGGAATGAGTCGGTGGTGTCCCACCAACTCTCCACCAGAGCGGCGAGAAGAGGCCTGCTCGTAGTAAGTCCAGAAAGTCCTCTGCAGAAGGCGCCGAAGCCGGCCTGGTCTACGATGTGACGGACCGCATCTGGCAGCTCCATGTACCAGTCCCGAGCGGCAACGTTCCCATACCCCCGGAAGGCATGGAAATCTCCCTGTGTTCAAGCAAAACAGTTGCGAAGCAATATAAAATGCACAGTTTTGAAGAGCATTCAGAATTGGTGACAATACAGCGTGTGTGCACGTTTTAAGTTCAAACAAATATCGGGTGTCGGTGTGCTCGAAGTGAACTACGACATATGATGTGTCAGTGTTTCCGAGTGGTTCAGTACAGATACAGCGTGTGTGCACATTTTCAGATTCAAACAAATATCAGGTGTCGGTGTGCTCGAAGTGAACTACGGCATATGATGTGTAAGTGTTTCTGAGTGGTTCAGTACAGATACAGCGTGTGTGCACGTTTTCAGATTCAAACAAACATCGGGTGCCGGTGTGCTTACAGTGAACTACGGCATACGATGTGTCAGTGTTTTCGAGCGGTTCAGTGACAATACAGCGTGTGTGCACGTGTTCAGATTCGAACAGACATCAAGCGCAAGTGTGTTCACCGTCAACTACAGTGTGTAATGTATCGATGTATCCGGGCTATGCAGTTAGAGAACAGAATCAACTATGGCAGTTATGTTCTACATTGCGAAAAATAAAGAGGGAAGACTGTACCTCAGAAGCGCCGAAAGACAGATGAGGCTCTGGCTCGCGCAGAAGCAGCTCTGGTGGCACCCTCCTGTCGAAACTCCGGAACTGGCGGAGACCATCGGGAGGTAGCACGTGAATCGTTGGCCTGTAGGTCGTCGGGTCGAACAGGCGGACGCTCAGAGGCAAGAGCTCAGCCTCGGGATCCACCTCATGCTCCGGGGGAGTCCCGCCCTGTGGAAGATCGTCTGCCATCTCAGAGAGAGTGTGAAAATGACTGAGAATGTGAAAACCGAGCTAGAATACGAAAGGTCAACCGAAAAGTCAACCCCCCGAGAGGGCGAAAAATGGCCGGAAAAGCGAGAATGTGGAAGAGGCACGAGGATCAAGAGGAACTCGGGGGAAACAAACCCTAAGAGGTGGAAATCGAGAAAGAGACACCGAAACAAAGTTTCGTTCAGTTCAAAACGTCCGAAACGCGAAGGTATTCGCGAATCAAACGACGAAACGGCATGAAAACTGAAGAAAATGGTGAATGAAAGGGAGAAAAATAACCTAGAGAGAGAGAGGAGCAATTTTCGACCAAGAACAAGTGAAGAAAATAGGGCTAGAGGCCCTATTTTAAAAAACCCGAGGCCAAAAGACCAAACTGCCCTGATTCAGGCATATTTGGCCAGTCGGCCACACTGTTGACCGGTCGGCCAAATATTTGGCCGGTAGACTTTTCTAATGGCCGGCAGACAGCCGGTGACCTCCCCTGATGGCCGGTGAGCCTCCTACAACCTTGTTTGGGTCAAATATGTGGTTTGGGGCCTTCATTGCTCAAGATAGTGCAAGACAGTGCATTTCCGAAGCTCAACCGGCCTCCGTTTTGACCTCAGACTGTGTCTTCTGTGCGCAGTACTTGAATATATGCAAGGTGTATCCTTTTTGTATCCTTTTCTCCCTTTTAAGATTTGAAAGTTGCCCCACACGCGTTGCTTTACAACACTTTGATGTGAACGCGCGTTGAGTTGTACGTCATTATGCTTACATTGTCATACACCTTGTACGCGCACGGTCTGGCGAGACCTTAAACACGCACGGTCTGGCGAGACCTTAAATACGCTCGGTCTAGGAGACCTTAAATCCATCGGTCTGCATTGTCATGCATGATCCTCGTCACGCGTTGCCAATACGCACCTTACATGCGTTGTTATGCATCTTCCTCATTTGCATTGTCATGCATTTCAAGCCGCGCGTTGTCGCGCATTTCAAATTCACATGCATTGCCATGCATTTCAAGCAACTTGCGTTGTCGCGCATTCAAAACAACATGCATTTCAATCAAAAAAAAAACATGCATCATTTGCATTTCAAAAAAACAAAAAAAACATGCATCATTTGCATTTCAAAAAAAAAAAAAACAAAACAAACAAAAATAAATAAATATATGCATATGTCATGCATTGTAAATAGCATGCACTATCATGCATTTTCATGCATTTGTCATGCATCCACTGTATATAGCGCATATGTCATGCATTACATTGTAAATAGTGCATATGTCATGCATTCACTGTAAATACTATTCCATTCCATTGCATATTGTAAATATTGCATTGTAGTCTGCCTGCATTCACTGCATCCCCCCTCTATCTATGGCTTGTGCCTTTCCATGTTGAGCTTGGTCTAGTATGTGCCCACATCTTTCACATCGAAGCACAGTTATGATATTATGTGTACGCACCTATTCCACGCTGGTATGTTGGTTTGAGGCTGACGGCACCGTTTCTGTGTTAGACGCGGCTTGTATGTGTCCATGCCTTTCCTAGGCAAAATATGGTTTGGCCGCAGGTCTTATCTACTACATCCATTGCATTCTCCCCGGGAGATCGCATTGTACATAGCATTCATTGTATATAATGCATTGTACATCCATTCCATCCATTGCATATTGTAAATATTGCATTGTAGTCTGCATGCATTCACTGCATCACCCCCTCTATCTATGGCTTGCGCCCTTCCATGTTGAGCTTGGTCTGGTATGTGCCCATATCTTTCACGTCGAAGCACAGTTATGATATTATGTGTACGCACCTATTCCACGCTGGTATGTTGGTTTGAGGGTGACGGCACCGTATCTGTGTTAGACGCGGCATGTATGTGTCCATGCCTTTCCTAGGCAAGATTTGGTTTGGCTGCATGCCATATCCATTGTATATGTGACATTGTAGTGTAATTTTTGCATCCAGCATTAGGATCATTGGTCTTTCCTCAGCGGGTCATTTCCCCACTTATGTCATTCCACCCAATTACTTGTTCTTGTGTCCGTCTACATCACTCATAGTTCTGCATGTGTACGCGCCTATTCCACGCTGGTATGTTGGTTTGAGGGTTGCGGCACCTTTTCTATGGTAGACAGACTTTGCATCTCCATCATCCTTTTGACATTTGTGTGATTTTGAACCGCTCATGATTTGATCATGATTCAATTGCATTGCATTTTCATTTGCATTATTATACATAGTTTTGTATATATCGCATATCATTTTGCATTGATTTTGCATGTTATGCATGTTGCTAACAATATTGTACCTGTTGAGTTTTTGTTCTCTTTCAGGCACGATATTGTATGTATGGTTCATTTGAAGCTGGTGCAACCAGACGAACCGCGCAGGTATTGTATTCTCCGAATGAGACGTATCGAGAATTGCATAATTCTCTTACATCCTTTCTGCATTGTAGTGTAGTTGGATTGTTGTATGCTAGCTTAAAACTATTGCATGCTATGCTTTGTTACAGCTTTCTTTGCATGATCATAAGTTATGCACGGCTTCTTGCATTATCAGTTGCATTTTGCCCCTGCCTTCGGGCGCATATCTTTATTGTCTTGCATGCTTTGTCTAAGTCTTCGACCTTCTCAAAAATGGGTCGTCTCTAGGCTTTGACACTCACTCCTGTCATTCTTATGACTTTCGAATTCTGTCAAAGAGGGGCAACTGTAGGCACCCCATTTTTGACCGTCCTCAAGACTTGGACGTCACCGTTTGAACACTCGGTGATCATCCTTGTTTGTGTTCGTCTTGAGTTCCCGGAGGTCTTGGCTACGCGCCTTGCCTCTGGATCTCTCGACTCGACTGTTTTGTGTTTGGGTTTGCACCAAACACTTGTGTTTTTGCTTTAGAGGGCACGGAATGGCTTGTTGGCCATCCCCACACTCCACCGGCCATGGCTTGAGGCCACTGGCTGTGTTTTGTTGCCATCGGCCAAATGTTTGGTTGACCGGCACTCTGGATGGTCGACCGGCCATCTATTTTGGTCAAATTGCATTTTTGGCTGGCCGACCACTGTTCATCTTCTTTTGCAGATATTTTTATGCCAGCTGTGCTAGCTGGCATGCACTCTACTCCCCTCCATACACGTGTATGAAGGGATCTCCCTCTTGACTAGCTTGTTTGGAAAGCTTTACAAGAGCGGTTGTCTATAAGGAGGCTCTTCTCCCTCCATTAGGGTTTCAAAATTTTCAGAAGAGCTCTGAGATTAGGGTTTGAGTTTGTATCCATTACATCTCTATATCTCTCTCTCTTTTTGCCTTGTGTGTGTGTTTAGTCTTACTATTGCACACAAACACCTAGTCCTACACCTTCTCTTGGTTGCTGAGGGACCAGAAGGCTGTTCTTGCTGTTTTTAGGTGGTTTTGAGCTTGAAGAAGCTGCTGGAGCATCACTCTTGAAGAGGGGTCTACAAGGGTAAGAACTTTACCTTTAAATACTCCATTTTTGCATAGTCTTTTTGCCTACCTTGCATATCTTTTTGAGCTTTGTGTATAACATACAAAAGTCTTGTTTTTGCCTGCTCTAAATAGTTGTTTAAGAGTATTTTGAGCTTTGGGATTGTTTGACCCCTCTTAGGCCTTGTTTGGCCCCCATTTTGTGCTATTTTGGTGAGCTCCGGGACCACCTTATTTGGGCCTCCTCACCACTGAAATCTTGAGGGATTTCAGTGGTGAGGATGATGGTTTAAGGTCCTAAGAAGGAGAGGGCCACCCCCTCTCCTTGTTGTCTTCAATAATGGCCATTTAAGCCTCATTAGTGAGCACCTTGTTTAAGTGTATGTTGGTCATGCCTTAACCTTTTTTTTTTATGCTTATAATGCCATAATATGGCACTGTTTTTAGTTGGTTTAGACACACCATGCTTGCTTAGCATACATGTCTTGTAATGCCATGAATTGCCTTGACATGCCTTGTGCTTTGAGCCTTGTTTCTAGCATGCTTTTGGCTTAGCTTTGTGAAGCTTTTATGCTTGTTTTAGCATGCTAAAGGTCTTTTTTTGGTCATTTGGGTTGTCCATGCTTTGCTTTGTATAGCTACCATGTAACCTCTCTTGTATGCCTTAAGCATTGACCCCTCTAGGATGCCATCCTTGCATCATTTCAGGGGTTTGGAACCACTTGTCATGTCATTTCAGTCCTCATGATATGCTCGTATGCTTGCATTTGATGCCCCTTTCATGCTTTAAAAGGTTGGTGTTTCTTGCTCCATGTTTGTGTCATTGTGTATGCCTCTAGGATTAGATCATTTAGATGCCATCTAAGTGGTTTTTAGGTCTTACTTTTGCATGATTTAGGACTGCTTTAGTTCATTTTGGTCATTTGCTTCATATGTCATATGGCCATGGTTTAAGTCCTTGGGCTTGGTGGCATCCCTAGCTTGCATTGTAGATTGGTTTGGCACCTTCTCTAACATAATTTTCAGAGCTTATAATGCATGCCATTTGTCCATGTTTGCATCCTCTTAAGTGTGCTTGAGAGTTGTTTCTATATGCCTAAGTGTTGGTCCTTGTGTGCACACATGTTTGCATGTCATTTTGCCTTCATTCTTGAGCATGTTGGCTACTGTTTTGGGCTTGGTATAGAGCTGCCCAAATTAGTTTAAGTCCATAGTTCGCATGTTGCTGCATGCTCATCTTGTGTGTTGTTGCATACTTATGTGTTGTCACATTTTAGGTTGTTTAACATGTTTGCTCCATGTGTTGTGGCATGATTGAATGAAATCACATGCTTGCTTGCATGCTTGAACATCCCCATTGTATTGGGCATACTTGTTGGTTAGCATGATTGTCACATGCCTTGAATGCTTGTTCGCATTGTTCATGTTGCATACTAGCTCATATGTCTAGGTTGCATTGCATTGACATGTATGCTTAGCCTCTTGAATTGAGTATGATAGAGGTTGAGCTCCTTGCTTGTTTATGTGCATTTCATTTGAAATCAAAGTGCATAACTTGGTTTCTTGGGCCATCACGCATCGAAATACGCGATTGGTGGTCCGAGAACCGAGAACCATGCCCCTTTGAGTCAAAAACATGATAAGGGATGTGTTGGTGCACACATTTGCTTGGAATGCATTGCCATGCCTTGTTTTGCCCTCTGCTGCTGTCAAAACAGGATTCTGCAGGAAGATTTGGCCGGCCGACCATCTTTAGTGCCGACCGACCAACAATTGGTGGCCAATAGCTTAACCAGCGGCCGGTGACCATTTCCCTTGGCCGGTGGTATCCCACAGGGTTCATAGAGTGCACCTTGGGAATTTTGCAATGATCAGAGAAGGAAAACAGTGTGGATAGAGGCAACTTGTGCATGGTAGTGGACTTCCGAGCGGAGCCGAGCACGCATTGCATTGGGCTCTCTCCCTAAGGCTGTTTACTGTTTTATTAGATTAGTTAATTTGTTTAACTAGTTTAATTGGTCTGTAATATTTAATTAGCTCGTAGGTTAGTTAAATCTGTATTATTCTTTCGGTCCCTCCGAACGAGGGCAAATTTGTAATAAGTGTGGGTGCGTGTGTGCATGTCTTCCAACCCCCACTTCTTTCTCCCTTTTACTTACCTGCTTTGATGGTTAGTACTAGGGCATATTTAATTTAGCATCCTTATGCTATGCATGCGTGCATCATTCATCAGTATTGCATGCATCGGGCTCGGCGCATCATACTAACTGTGAGAACCCGAATATAAAAATTAAGTAAATAATTAAATAATAATAATAATAATATTACAATCTCAAATATTTTGATGGTGAATTCTAAAGTGCAAATTAAATATTTGGAGGGTCTTTTAATTAATTTTAAAACCTAAAATAAATTTATGGTGAAAGTCTTCACTTTAAAGGCAAGATTTATTATTTTAAATAAAATACAACTACTATTAGATCAAAATATGCTTACTAATTTGACACTTAATTTTATTACAATTGTCACACCCCAAATCCGGGCATGACCGGCCGTGGCCCACAGGGACTTAGCCCAAGGCACACGTAAGCCTAAACACGAATCCAAACACATTGAACAACTGAACAATAGTCCAATAATAAATAACCAAAACTCAATCCAGACATGTCACAATTATAAACGGCAAAATCAACCGTAATCAAAAACCATCCAGACTTATGGGATATAAACAACCCACATATCAAAAATAATCCTAAATGAACTTCGATAAGAATAAATATAAATATGCACAAATTTGACATAACACTCTAAACTAAAGGAATGCCCTAGAGGTCCATGCAATTGAGTCCCCGCTACGCCATGAGTCCACTCTAAGTCCTTCTAACACCTGGAAATGGTAAACAACTAAGTCAGCTGATAGCTTAGTGAGTAGCAACATAGATAGTAAATACAGTTTTGAAAACAGGGTTCAATTCCAAAATAAGAAATATATCACAGAAACTAGATTGGCATACAGTTTGGTAAATACAATCTGTTTCAAAAAGAAGGTTCCACAATTCAACACTTAAAATACTCATGTCTCGCAAGAACATGATAAACGACATTTTCCACTTAAAACAGATTATTTGTTTTTATTGGTACCCAGAAAATTATTGGTGTATTGTGGTTGGATTTTATTTAGAATTATTTTATTTTGTGGGCGGTTTGTGTCCCATTTACTATATATATATTTTTAGGAAGTTGGTTATGACTTGTTTTTCACTTGTGGCATGTCACTGGTTTGAGTTTTGGTTATTTATTATTGGACTATGGTTTAATTGTTCAAGGTGATATTGAATGCGTGTTTAGGCTTACGTGTGCCTTGGGCTAAGGCCCTGTGGGCCACAGCCGGTCATACCCAGGTTTGGGGTGTGACAATTGTGGTATCAGAGCTGTAGTTTATCGAGTTACATATCTTGCATTTCATCATTTAGACGAGGTTCGAGTCCCTATAGTCCTTAGTAGTGTTTGGTTAAGTTAGTTTTGTTTAAGCTTGTGTTGAGCTTTTCTTAATTTCATTTTGAAGGTTAAGAGATGGCACCTAGGAGAAGAAGTGTCAATGCTCTTGGAACTGAATAACCAGCTGCTAATCGTAGAGTTCCCCATGTTCCTATACCCCCTACCGCACCACCTGTTGCTCCAGTTGTCCCTGAAGCACCAGGAGTTGTTCTTGCTGCACCAGCCGCACAGGTTTTACAGTCATTGTTGGGATTACTAAACAATCATGTAGCCCCACAACCAGCAATTCACCCAACTTTAACTTTGGATAGAGGTTCCTTATTTGAGAGGTTTATGAAGGCAAAACCTCCAGAATTTCACGGAACAGTGGACCCTACGGAAGTAGAGGCATGGGTACTAGAGATGGAGAAAATATTTGATGTTCTAGGTTGTTTAGCAGACCAGAAGGTGGCCTTTGCAGCTTTTAGGTTCAAGGGTCAAGCAGAGCATTGTTGGCGCATGGTGAAGCGTCAATATGAGGGTAGAGAAACAGAGCTAGTGTGGAGCAAGTTTCTAGAATTGTTTAATGAGAAATACTTCCCTGAAGCGGTGCGAAGGCAGAAGCAAGTGGATTTTCTCAATTTGAAGCAAAATGACATGTCAGTGGCTTAGTATGAAGCCAAGTTTGCGGAGTTGTCAAGGTATGCCCCACATCAGGTGGCCATAGAGGAAGATAGAGTGATGTTGTTTGAGAATGGCTTGCAGTCAGAGATCTATGCGAAAGTAGCTATTTTGGAGATGAAGACATATTCTGCATTGGTAAGCAAGGCATTACTAGCTGAAAGGGGAGTAGAAGAGGAAAAGAGAGCTGAGGAACAAAAGGCTAAGGAACCACAAAATAAGAGACTTAGAGAGGAGAGACAAGTAGAGCATCGTGGTGGTGGTAGCAATCCTAGCAAGAAGCCTTACACCCAAGGTTAGGTTAGCAATGGCATGAGGCAGCAGAATCGGAGGAATTGTGATAGATGTGGTAGGTCACATTCTGTTAGGTATAATTGTGATAGCACAGCTCGAACATGCTTTAAGTGTGACACTAACTGCATAATATTTCAAATCTAACTTGAATATGTGCATCAAATGGTTGCATTTCACATGCCATCCTAGGATTAGCTGAGCCTATCCTAGTTGCATTCTGTATGCATTGCATTAGGCACTTAACATGGACTTGGATCATACATTGATTGCTAACGAGTTCTTTGTTTTGGCTTGGATACACTATAAGTATTTTGTGCTTTAGCATCTCGCACGAGTGTGAATGTTAACATGACAGCACGCTTACCATGTGGCTAGATGCTTATGTGATATGAACTGCCCGAATGCTTGTGGGTGAAGGTTAGGTTGCTTGAGTTGGAACAACTCATCAAAATTTGTGTTTTAGCTTACTCGCGAGTAGCAAATTTCAAAACATTTTCCAAACAAACGGAAATGCGATGCTTTGTTCCATATTTGGCGATCTAGTCTATACTTGTATGTTGTGCGCATCACATAGTAAATCTAGGCTAATAACCGGAGTAAGAACGCATAATGTTTTCAAAACAAGATATCATGATTAGTAGAGGCCAATCTTCGGATCGAGCGAGAGGGGGTGCTCATAGCTGACCTTTCCCAATCGTACCCAAGTTCCCGAGCCGAGACAACTCTAGTGATGACAGACACGTGGCCTTAGGCAAACGAGTCAGGGTTTCCTAAATTCTTCCAAAATAAAATATTTAGGTGGCGACTCTGTATCTGGCAAAGCAGCCCATGTTTGGCACTTCTTTACAAAAATCTGTTTTTCAAAGCGATTTGCCGTATTTGGACTCTTTGGTTCAGATTAAGAACCGTGACAATTAGAGTCCGAACTGTAGTGAGCCCGAAACGAACAGAACGGGACTCATCCTCCCGGGGCGTTCAGGGACGTCTACACCAGCCAATGTTATTCAACTAAGAATCTTGTGAAACATCAACATTCCATACCCATCCCAAAATCAAATCAAACATTAATAATAATAATAATAATAATAATAAATGAATCACAAAAGAGTATTCATGTCAATTCAAATGGCACCAAAATCACCCAAATATAACTTTCCAGAAAAAAAGGCCTAATCGGTCCATAAGAAAACTCTTAGGACTCAATGGATCAATTTTTCCTCATATAGAATTTATGGGTAAATTTTTTATTTATTTTTTATTTTTTTATGTAGTATCATCAAATGGTCTGCAAGCAAAACCTGACATATTACCCAACCCATTCAATCCGTCCCACGACGCGTCCCAGTCTATGTAACTGTCCAGCCTGTTCCATCCCATAGAAGATGGTTTAGGGCTTTGGACAAAATTTTGAAGCCCAAGCCCACCCATGAACTTGGCCCGTACAAGCTCGAATGGGTAAATCAAGCTCGAATGGGTAAATCCAGCCCGATCATCCCATCAATCCGACTCAAATTATCCCATCCAAACAAATAATAATATTATCCAAAAAAATAATACTATTAAATTCAATTTTAATCCATTAAAATCAATACCGTTCCATTTACAAAAAAAAAATAAAAATAAAAATAAAATATTGACAATCCATATTATCCTTGTAAATTGTGCTTTAAAAAAAATTACACAAAATACAATTTGTTAAAATTAAATTTGACAGTAACTAGTAATATCTTCCTAACTCTCAACTTTTTACATATAACATTGTCAATGTCATAATTTGTTGGGAGAATTGTGTACATATGGGAGAAAGGAAAAAAATTACAAATACATGGGAGGTGGAAGTATGTCTGTGGTGAGATGCAAATGAAAGGTTGTGGGAGCGTAAATGTGCTGGTAATTTTTTTCTCCTTCTCCCACTTGCATATAATTCCCCCCTAATTTGTTAATTTGGTGAATTTATATTTTAATTTGATTGTTTTAATAGTATTAATTAATTTGATCATATGAATTATTAAAAAAAGAAAAAATAAATGTGTAGAACTTAATAATATAAATCTAATAAAAAAATGTGTAGCCCAGTTCAATTTGATTTCAGCCCATAAGATTTGGGTTCACAGGTGAGACGTGGTTTTAATTTTTTTTTTTTAAATAAGCCCCACTCATACCAACCAATTGACTGGTCGAGGCCTTAAAAAATTATTAATAAATGAGACATGGACACAATAATTATGGGTCGGGTAAGCCCAACCCGTCCCACTAATGACCCCTATTTAGTATAATATGAAGATTTTGATGTAATTGGGTGTAGGAGTGTGCGCAGTGCGATTTAAACAATTTGAGAGTAAAATTATAAACTAAATTGCAGATTGGCCGATAGGTGGATTGACAAATCGCGACTTGAGTGGTTTTGGACAAATTGGTGGATTGAAAAATATTCTAATCAATTATCAAGCATTTGCATAATATATAATACTAATTTTCATAATGTTTTTCATATGTATAACTACTAATTTGTAACAAATTTCACATCTTAAATCTCTCTCACACTCGTTTTTACTTTGATTAGAGTTTAAAAAATATATATGTGTTAGCTATAGCAGAGTGGAGCGGTTTCGAAGGCAAATTATAAAATTTAAATTTAATCTGCGGTTAACGGATTGAACGGTGTGAATTGATACATGTTAGTGCAATTTTAACTAATTGAAAGGTATTTTGCATAGTTCTAATAGTGTGTCATGGCATCCCTGATCTTTCCAATAATTTGATAAATACTTACATAATATCTTACTGAAAATCTTTCCGCTTTCTTAATACTCGTTTTCTTAAGTTATTCAATTTTCTTGGGACTAATAAGTTTCTTTAATTCTCCAATGTTTTTTTAGGGCTAATAAGAAGAAAAGGGGAAATTTGGTCATAAATCCCTAATAACTCGTGTTTCTTGTCAAAAGGATCAGGAATATTTTAGTAATTTGAAAACTCCTCAGAAATAGCAATGTTTATTGTAAAGGGCAAAATTTGAGGTGATTCCATTTGCTCACCACTTTATTTCAATACGCACATTTGTTTCGGTCGGATACCAATTTTAAACAAAATTCAAATATTTGGATATCCACTAAAGAACAAGATACAGATGTTTAGATATCAATTATTAAACGATTTTTTTGTTCGTACAATTGATTTTTGTTTAGAAGTTAATATTCAAACATTTTATTTTTGTTCAGAAGTTGATATACGAAGGACACAAATGATGTATACTGAAATAAAATATATATGCAAATAAAATTACCCTAGAATTTGTTGTTCTAATATTTTTCCTAACGATTTTACTTTTTGGTATATATAGTCATGATTTTGTTCATCTTCAAGTGTCTTTCACGCCGTTGTTATTGACCTTTCCCTGGCAATACGTCTCTGCTTCATTCATTCATCTCTTTTCTTCAATCATTCTCCATATAAATCAATCTTGTATAGCTTTTAAAGGTAAAAATAATCGAGTTTGGATTACGTTGTAGTTTGGATTGCGGTTGAATTGCACAAAAAAATCGAGGTAGATTTTGAACTTTGTTCAATGCGTATTTTTTTTTCCGTTTCTTGTGATTATTATTATTGAATTTGATTGAATAATGGTGTTTTTGTATATCGTTAGATTAATAATAAGTGGCCTTTGTTTTGTTTTGCTAATTTTTTATTTAAAAATAACAATAAAATTTTATTGTGATTTACTATGACAATATGTAATTTATCTTTTGTTTACTGATGCTCTATTTAAAAGTGACAGTGAAATTTTACTCTACCTTGCTATAGCAATATGTAATCTGTCTTTTATTTATTGATACTCTGTTTAAAAATGACAATAAAATTTTACTCTACAAACATTATCGTTTCAGTGTTTTAACAAATTTTTTATTTAATATTTCTACTAGTGACTGTAATAGTTATATTGACTTGGTGATGATATTTCACTATATATAAAATGCTAAAATTTCATAGTTTAATGTTAGTTTTGACAGTAAAAACTATATAGATATTAGAATTTCACAGACAACATAAATCTTGTTTGATAGATCTCGACAAGAAGATTATAAAATATTATTTTTATTAAAAATCGACATTTAATAAGAAATTATTTCATTTTAAAATTTAAAATATGAAACTAGTCACTAAAAATATTGAGTAATTAGTGATGCATGTTGGCCTTCTAAAGGAAAAATTTGAATGCTTGTCTTTCATGCATGAAAGTTTTATTACATGAGAGTTTTGACCAAATTCCTCAATAAAAAATAAATAAATAAAAATTCAACCAAATAACTTGATCTTTGCAAAACATATACACTATATATTCAAATATAGTATAGAGGGGGGATATAGTTTAGGAAGGGGGAATGCATAGAGTGAAAGGAGATTTGGCAGAGTGATTTTAGATTGAGAGGAGCATAAGGAGAAGCATGAGAAAAGATGAGGGGATGCAACCCCTTCAGCTAGACAAAGAAAGAGACAAAGAAATCTAAGTGACAAAGAGTCATGCTATAACAAGCCCGGGGGGTACCCGCGCGTGTTAAACAGTTCCGACTCCCAAGATCTCTTTGATCTAGTCTCATGAGTGCAATGTGAAACATATATGAGAGTCCAAATTTGGTAACTTTCATTGAAAATCCATTTTATTGCAATTTTGTCCAAAATGGATTATGTCATCAGATCTCAGAGTCGTAACCTAATATTTATTTTTGGAAATTAGGAAACCCATGACTTGCGCCTAGGCCACTGTTCGTCGTAACCAAAGTTGTCTCAGTTCGGAACCTTAGGTATGAGAGAGGAAGGTCAGTAATTAAGCACCCCCGCTCACCCGATCAAAAGATTGGCCTTTACTAACCATGATATGAATTTTAGTTTCTTTATATGTTCATGTTTTGATTAAATCCTAAAATTTACAACGTGAAGCATACAAATATAGACTATGTCACTCACTTTGGAACAACTTGATTTCATGTAGTTTTGAAAGAGCTTTAACGATGTACAACCCAAATAAATTGAGTTTACAAACATGAAAATCAACATCATTCCAAATTAAGCGACATAACCTCCAACCACTGGCATTCATAGAGTTATATTACATAAGCAAATAGCCTCATGGTAGAATGCTAAACATAGTAAGAAAAACACACACAAACGGGATACTAAAGCATAAAAACTTACATGTTTGATGTCCTGCGAACAAGCTATAAAACAAAGTTAGTGAAACATGCATGATCTTATATACAAAATCCTAATGCAATTCATTCATGAGATGCAACTAAAGATTCGGCTTCTAAGTTAGGACATGTGAATCATCTCAAGAACATGAGGTAGCACATATAATTACATAGGAATTGGTTGAAAACCTCGCAAAACACTCAAAATAAAAATAAATAAAATAAAAGCTTCATGTTCTTTGGAACCACCGACGAAAATTGGTCAACATTAGGAGATTACGCCATCTTGTCCGGAAGAAGCTAACCGACCGGCCAAATAGGTCGGCCGGCCAACTAGGCCAAGCAAAACCTTCCAAAGAAATATTGAACTTCTAGATTTCCAAACTTCCTCCTGATTACCCTCAAGTGTAGGAAGTGTGTTCTAAAATCCTCAATTCGAAATTATGGAGTTTATGATATGGAAAGCGGCTAACTCTCTAGTTTTTCTCACTTTCAATCACTAAACACTGTTCCTTATGATCTAGGCAATTGATCTTGGCTATATCAGAATTTTTGGAGTGGTTTTGGTGTATGGAAATGAGGAATTTCAATAGCTATGGAAGGTATGGGGTGCATATGGAAGATATGAGTATTTTTTGGCTCAAAAACTCAAAATTTCTCTCTTTTTTCACCGTTTTCTTACTCTTTTCTCTTCAATTTCGTGGTCCTCTCTCTCTCTCTTACAATATGATCATTCTATATAGGCAATGAGGGAGAGTGAAGGTCAAAACGAAGATGGGAGACAAGGTGGGAGGCAAGAATGTGATAGGAGGGCAAGTTTTCAAGTTGGTTGCATGGGATACTCCTTTATGGATGCAAACAGAACCTCTTTTTGACAATGGGGGATGAGTGGAGATAATAGAGGATGAGCGGAAATAATGGAGGATGAGTGTGTACACTTGAATGGATCAGAAAATAAGTAAATGGGGTGTCCCAACCAAACCAAAACCAAGAAAAATAGGGCTGCTGCTATTTTGGGTCGAGTCAACAAAATCTACTATTAAGCCCAACTTCAAATGGGCATATCTCCCTCATCTAGACTTGGACTTAGGTGGTTCTTGGTCTAAATTGAAGCCCCATAAGTGTACTTTCCAATGGATGTGGCCTCACAATTAAATTCCAACTGTACAAAGAGATATGCCTAATTTAGTGAAGGCTGGTCATTTCCCTCGGGCTAGGTCAACAAAATCAGCTCTTAAGCCCAACTTCAAATGGGCATATCTCCCTCATCTGTAGTTGGGCTTAGGTGGTTCTTGGATCTAAATTGTTGCCTCAAAAGTCTACTTTCTAATGGTTATAGCCTCACATTTAAATTCCAAGTGTACAAAGAGATATGCCTAATTTAGTGAAGGTTGTTCATTTCCCTCTTAATAATTTGATGCTCATTCTTTTCCTAAACTAGTTTTCTTCCATCCCCTCCTATTTCCTTCAACTCTAAACCAATAAACAAGATATTTTTAAATATTTCTCAGGTCTAAAATAGTTTGGCCAAAAAAATGTGTAAAGGTTGGAATTAAAGTTTAAATTCCATCTCTCTTACTGAGGATTCTGTAAGAAACACATTCTAATTGTCATCATCGGGTAATCAAAAGAAAGCGCCCAAGTCTTAGGACCGGTCAAAATGAGGTGTCTACAGTTGCCCCTCTTTGACAGAGCTCGAAGTCATTTCATAACGTGAGTGAATGTCAAAGCCTGAAGACAGCCCTTTTAACAAGGCCATAAGACTTGGGCAAAAAAACAAGATGTAATGCAAGTGGTTGAACCCGAAGGTTGCCTACGTATCTCTTTGTAAGGAATCAAACCAACGTAGTTCAGGGGCAGAATGCAAATGATATGCAATTGAAAATTGAACTCTCTTTTTTTGTGTCTTTTTTGAAAAAGTGCATGACTAATGCAATACAACAAGTAATATGAAGCAGAACAAGTGATACAACCCAAACACATCTACGTAAGAAACGAAATGTAACCGATGAATGGTCCCAAAACAAGAAAGGTATTATCCAAGCGATAGTCCTAACCAACAACCCAAGAAAAGGGAGGTATTAACCAATAATGGTTTAGACTGCTAACCCAAGAAAGGGATAGTTTCTTCATCCTGAAAAAGAGCCAGTACAAACGAGTCTTTTTTACAACCCAAAAAACCGGAGCCAGCATAAATTGTGTCAAATGGTGATGTGAATAGATTGTAACCAAGTGATGCAACATGTAACTATGCAAATAATATGATAATGCAAGTGAAAGTCGATTTTTTTCTTTTTCTCCTTTTATTTTGGAAATGCATGATGTGTACAATACAAGATGTAATCTATAGTGAGGCAAGCCTCATGCAAATGATATGAAATAAAATAGAGTGCATCGCATACAAATGTGCATACTATACAAATGAAATAAGGGGGTGCATCGCATACAAATGTGCATACTGCACAAATGAAAGAGGGGTGCATCGCATACAAATATGCATACCTCACAAATGAAAGAGGGGGTGCATCGCATACAAATGTGCATACCGCACAAATAAAAGAAGGGGGTGCATCGCATACAAATGTGCATACCAATGTGCATACCACACAAATGAAAGAAGGGGGTGCATCGCATACAAATGTGCATACCGCACAAATGAAGGAGGGGGGTGCATCGCATACAAATGTGCATACCGCACAAATGAAGGAGGGGGGTGCATCGTAAACAAATGTGCATACCATACAAATGAAAAAAAGGGATGCATCGCATACAAATGTGCATACCGCACAAATGAAAGAGGGATGTGCATACTGCACAAATGAAAGAGGGGGTTGCATCGCATACAAATGTGCATACCGCACAAATGAAAGAAGGGGGTGCATCGCATACAAATGTGCATACCGCACAAACGAAAAGAGGTTGCATCGCACAAATGTGCATACCGCACAAATGAAAAAGGGGGTTGCATCGCATACAAATGTGCATACCGCACAAATGAAAGAGGACAAATGAAAGAGGGGTTCACAAATGAAAGAGGACAAATGAAAGAGGGATTGCATCGCATACAAATGTGCATACCACACAAATGAAAGAGAGGTTGCATCGCATACAAATGTGCATACCGCACAAATGAAAGAGGGGGCTGCATCGCATACAAATGTGCATACCGCACAAATGAAAAAGGGGGGTTGCATCGTGTACAAATATGCATACTGTACAAATGAAAGAGGAGGTTGCATCACATATAAATGTGCATACCGAACAAATGAAAGAAGAGGAATGGTGTGAACACAAGGCGCACTTGATGTTTTTAACCGAGGAAATCAACAACCGAACGTGTCTCACGCGAATGGAGAAAAGATGGTGTAAACAGCAGGCGTACCTGATGTTTTTAACTGAGTGAAATCAACCACCTAATGTGTGTCACAACAAAAGGAGGAAAGATGGTGTAAACAACAGGCGCACTTGATGTTTTTTAATGAAGTAAAACAACAACCTAACTGTAGACGCGCCCCTGGGCTTCAATGCTACAGTTCGGACTCAAATGTCACGGTTCTTAATCTGATCTCACAATGTGCGATGTAAGATTGATAAATCACCAAAGAGTCCAAATCCGACAAATCGTTTTGGAAAACTGATTTTTGTAAAGAAGTGCCAAACATGGACTACTTTTCCAGATACAGAGCCGCCACCTAAATATTTTATTTTGGAGAAATTTAGGAAACCCTGACTCGTGCCTAAAGCCACGTGTCCATCATCACCAAAGTTGCCTCGGCTCGGGAACTTGGGTACGATTGGGGAAGGTCATTTAATGAGCACCCCCTCTCGCCCGATCAAAGATCGGCCTGTACTAAGCATGATATCTTGTTTTTTAAAACATATGTGCTCTTATTTCGGTTAATTAGCTAAAATTACTATGTGATGCGCACAACAAAACAAGTATAGACTAGATCGCCTAATTTGGAACCAAGCATCGTATATCCGTTTGTTTGGAAAATGGTTTGAAGTTTGCTACTCATAAGTAGGCTAAAATGCGGATTTCAATGAATTGTCTCAATTCAAGTAATCCAACCTTCACCCACAGGCATTCAGGCAGTTAATCACGTAATCAAATAGCCTCATGGCAAGCATGCTTTCATGGCAACATTAACACACATGCAGTATGCTAAAACGTAAACACTCACAGTGTACTCCGAGCCAAAACAAAGAACTAGTTAGAAATCAATGCATGATCCTAATTCATGTTTAAAATGGCTAATGCAACACATGCAAAAATGCAATTAAGATAGGCTCGACTATCCTAAGAATGTCATGTGAGATACAACTTGGTACATGTATTCAAATTGGAATTGAAATACAATGCAGTTAGTATGATACGCCAAGCCCGATGCATGCAATTCAGATGAATGGATGCAAACATGCAAGCATAAGGTATACTAAATGAAACAAGCCCTAAAACTAACCATCGTAAGCGGTTAAGTAAAAGGAAGAAAGAAATGGGGATTGGAAGACATACATCACACACACGCACGCTTATTACAATGATACGCCCTCTCGAGAGAGGGACCGAATAAGAAGCTAACTAGCTAATCTAAGCTAATTAAACTAATTATTACAAAACGAATCGAATAGCTAACGCATTAACTAATAAAGTACAAACCAAAGCGTAAACTAGCTATCCAAGCATGGCAGCTAAGGATAGCAGTGAAACAGGAGGTTCTCGGAGGGAGAAGACTGGATGCATGCATGGTTGCCTCGTTCGGAAATCCAATGCGATGCCCCGATTTGACTCTGTTTTCATTTGCTCTCAGAAACTTCCACCAAGCTCCAAAAAGATGAAAATCCACCTTGGGAATCTAATGGGAGGGTGGCCGACCACTTTTGGTCTCTCCAGACCCTTGCCGACCACTTTTGGTTGTTGAAAAACCAGAAAAGTGGTCGGCCAGCTACTTTTTCTGGCTGGCCGACCAGTTGTTGCTACCAGGCTCCAGTTTTCTGCAACAGAGAGCAAAAAAGGGCATGGCAATGTATTTGCAAGATATGTGTGCACAACCACCCTCCCTATCATGTTATGAACTCAAGGGGGTGTGGTTCTCGACCCTCGGGCCACCAATCGTGCATTTTCATGCATGATGGCCGAGAGGCAAAGTTGCACAATTCAATATGAAAATGAATGCACAAGTAAACACATAAAGCCTAAAACTCTATCATGTATGATCAAGAGCGTCGGCGACCAGAAATTAAGGCACGTTTCATCACTTTAAGTATGAAACGTCTCTCGTTTCCCGCGTTTGGACTAACACCTATTCCAAACACAATGCAAGTAAGCATGGCATACACAATGCGAATAAACTACATGGCATACTCAATGCAATGTGATATGATTAACTTAACAAAGCTAATGGCATGCGAACAATGCTAATGCGTGCATGCACAATGCAATGCTACAAGGACAAATTAGCAATGTTAGGGACATGCACACACAATGCAAATATCAGTTAGCATGCACAATGCAAAGTACAAGGCGTACATAATGCGATGAACAATGTGGCATACTCAATGCAATATACATGGCATGTTCAATGTACTTAAACTAAAAGGGGTAGACCTCAGTCATGCCTAAACCAGTGGCCATTGGTGATGAAATGAAGGCACATAAAGCAAGGCATGCATGCACAATGCATTGGCCATCAAAGAGGCCAAAGAGCACAACTCTCAAGAGTGCTCGATGAGTGACAAAAGTGGAAGTGTAACAACACTAAGTGCACTAAAATGAAGCAAGAAATGATGCTAAATCATTCAAACAACATAAGTAAAGCATGCTACGGTCCTAAGGCATGAAAGCTATCAAAGAGTAACTCAAAGGAGGCATGCAACACATGGCACAAATGCATAAACTAAGCATGGACAGAGCTCAAGTAGGTCAAAACAAGGACCTAAACATGCTGAGATGAAGGCCCAAAGGCCTAGGCATGCAAGCTAAGGCCATAACAAGGCAACAATGCACAACACTTAAAGACATTCAAAGCATGAATGAAGTGGGAACAAAAACATGCTATAAGCTCTGAAATGTCATGTTAGATGAAGCCAAATCATGCACACGACACAAACGAAGCATGCAATGGTGCTCAAAGCTTGAGGCAAGCAAGGGCACTTGTACTACAAGTATACAAACACATGAAGCATGTGACCAAGGCAACCCAAAATAGTCCTAGAACATGTTAAAATAAGTCTAAAACATGCATGGAAGTAGGCCAAATATGCTAGCAAAAAGGGCATGAAGCATCATTCATACAAGGCAAATAAGGTGGGTTACACTGCATCTATTAAGACCAAGCATGGAATGACTTAAGCAATAAAAATCAGAGTTATATCATGGCATAATAACCCCAAATAAACACTGAAATGGTAGCTCGCAAGCAAAGGCATGAAGGCATACGCAATGGTTCATGTTAAGACATAAATAGGGAAACCCTCCAACACATTGAATGAGTGATAAATGCAAGTGCATGGCCATGAAACATAGATTGAAATCACATGAAAAGTGATGCTAAATCATTCAAATAAGCCAAGTAGAGCATGCTAGTGGACTTGGTGTACAAAGCTAACAAGCTAGATTAAACTATAGCTATACAAAGCAAGTCATGCATGACCAAGACAACCAAAATCAGAGCTAAAGCATGTTAAAACATGGACAAAAGCTTCATGAAGTTAAGCCAAAAGCATGCTAGAATGACATGTCACAACATGATGCATGTTAGGCTATTTCATAGAAATGCACTACAAGTGCAAGGAGCATGCAAAGGCTAACTAAACCAAACCTAAAAAGAGGTATGACATGATAAAAACAAGCCCAAGAACATACTGAAACGGACACAACATGGGCTAGAAATACATCCTACATCATGAAGCATACAAAGCTAGTGTGTGTGATTTACACTACAAGTGTATTAACCATGCATGGAGTGACCAAGACAAGTAAAAACAGTGGTATGCCTTAGCAAAATAACCACAAATACAAGCTAAGGACAAGCTAACACAAGCTTAGTAAAGATGCTCAAACATGAGGCATATTAAGGCATGTAAAGAAGACACAAGGAGAGGGGATACCCTCTCCTTCTTAGGACCTTAAAAAAACATCCCCACCACTAAAATCCCTCTGGATTTCAGTGGTGAGAAGGCCAATACAAGGTGGTCCCGAAGCTCACAAAAAAGGCTCAAAAACAAGGCCAAACAAGGCCTAAGAAGGGGTAAACAACCCCAAACACAAAAGTGATCTTAAACAAACTTTTTAAGCATGCAAAAACAGAACTTTTATCAATTATAAGTTAAGCTTAAAACAGCATGCAAGATAGGCTAAAAGCTTAAGAAAGAAAGGGAGATTTAAAGGTCAAAAGCTCACCCTTGAAGACCCTCTTTATAACTGCAACTCCAGCAGGTTTTTCAAGCTCAAGGCAACCCAAGAACACCAAAATCAGCCCCTAAGCACCTCAGTAGCAAAACAATGGTGTTTGAGTGTATGTTTGTGTGTTAAAGTAAGACAAATCTACACTTTTGAACACAAAAATGAAGAACAAGAGTGATATAGAGACAAAGCTATATATATCCTCCTCCCTCAGATTTTCTAAACCTGGAGGAGGGAGGAGGAGCCTCCCTCTTATAGAAGAGGAAAGCCAAAGCTCCTTGGAGAAGCTAAGCTTGAATGCCATCCCTCCATACACGTGTATGAAGGATGGCTCAAATGCTCACAGACAGCTGTCCTAAACTATCTCCAAAAAGGTGCCAAAAAGCAGCCGACCACTTGAAGTGGTCAGCCTGCTAGTAAAAGTGCTCGACCGACCACTTTAGGTGGTCAATCAAAGCAAAAACTGGTCAGCCATAGGTGGGAGAGGTCAACACGCTAAATGCAAGGTGGTGGTGTGGTGGTCGACCAGAAAAGATGGTCCAAAGACCCAGAAAGCCAGTTATCTGACAAGAAAACTAGCTGGAAAAAGGAAAAGTGGTCGGCCAGAAGAAATACTGGTCTCCCACCCTTGTACCACCTTCCAAACAAGGAAAACAAGGTTTGTACCAAAAACAAACCAAAGCGGATGCAAGACGAGAAATCAGGAGGCAAAGCACGCGGCTGAAAGCTCCGAAAACTAGCTGACGAGCACCAAAAGTTGTATACAACCACAAAAGTGGTCTCCCGGACCACAGTGTTCCTCTAGGTAGAGGCAACAAGGTGTGGTTCAAAAACCACGCCAAACGGAGAATGTTAAGCGGTCCCGAGACAAGGCGCGCGGCCAAAGGCTCTAAAAATCGGAAACTAGTCTCCAAACAGGAAAAGTGGCCTACGACCACGAAAAGTAGTCTACGATCACAGAGAGATGGTCTACAAGATCACTTCCTCCCTCCGGGAAGGGAAAACAAGACTTGGTCCACAAACCGAGTGAAAGCACAAAGATTTTAGAGGCCCGGAGGCAAGGCTCTCAGTCAAAACTCCAAAACCTCAGAACGAGCACAACATGCACCATTACCGAGCGCTCAATCGATGACGTTTGAGTCTTAAGGTCGGTAAAAAATAGGGTGTCTACACTAACGCATCTCACGCGAAAGGAGGAAAGATGGTGTAAACAACAGGCGCACCTGATGTTTTTAACCGAGTGAAATCAACAACCTAATGTGTCTCACACGAAAGGAGGAAAGATGGTGTAAACAATAGGCACACTGTAGACACCCCATTTTTGACCGTCCTCAAGACTCGGACGTCACCGTTTGAACACTCGTTGATCATCCTTGTTCGTGTTCGTCTTGAGTTCCCGGAGGTCTCGGCTACGCGCCCTACCTCAGGATCTCTCGACTCGACTGTTTGGTGTCTGGTTTTGCACCAAACACTTGTTGTTTTGCTTCTGAGGGTGGGAAATAGCTTGTAGGCCATCCCCACACCTCACCGGCCTTGGCCTGAGGCCACCGGCCTTGTTTCCTTACTTCCGGCCATTGGTGATGGCCGGTCGGCACTCTTGATGGTCGGTCGGCATTATGTTTGGCCGGCCGGCCACTATTTTTGATCAATCGGCCACTTGTCCTGACCGAGACCTTTTCTTGAGGGAGCTTGACCCTTTTGAACCTTTTTTTAGCTTCTCCAAGAAGCTTGACCTTTTTTAGCTTCTCCAAGAAGCTTGACCCTTTTTTAAGCTTCTTGAAGAAGCTTGAACCTCTTGACCCCTTTGCCTAGCTTCTCCAAGAAGTTTGGCCCTTTTGATCCAAGCTTCTAAGAGAAGCTTTGCCCCATTGGTTTCTTTATATAAGGAGAGCCTCTCCTTCCATTTTAGGGGTTGAAAAAATCTGATATATATCACATATATATCACTCCCTCTCTATATCTCCATCTCTCTCTACATTTGGGTGGGTTAGAGGGTCCAAAAGGGCCTTGTTCTTGGCCTATTGCACACCACTTCATAGCCACACACTTCCATCATCACTTGGAGGTTCTTGGAGCTTGTTTTCAGAGGTTGAGGACTGGTTTTTCAGACCTAAAGGCTGCTGGTTCTTGCTGGTCTTCAAAGGTAACTTCTTACCCTTTTTATTCCCCGTTTTTGCACACCCTTTTATCCTATCTTTCTTTCGGATTTGGGCTTCGTGTATAACATAAAAAAGTTCTGTTTGTTTGTGTTTAAGATACTTCATTAAGACCACTTTTGTGTTTGGGGTCGTTTACCCCCTCTTAGGCCTTGTTTGGTCCCATTTTGTGCTATTTTTGGCGAGTTTTGGGACCACCTTGTTTGGGCCTCCTCACCACTAAAATCTTGAGGGATTTCAGTGGTGAGGATGGTGGTTTAAGGTCCTAAGAAGGAGAGGGCCATCCCCTCTCCTTGTTGTCTTCAAAACTTGTCATTTTAAGCCTCATGTGTGAGCACCATTTTTGAACTCATGTTGGCCATGTCTTAAGTAGTATTTATGCTTATTTTGCCATGATATAGCACTGTTTTAAGTTGGTTTAGACACACCATGCATGCTTAGCATACTTGTCTTGTAATGCCATGAAATTGCCTTAACATGCTTTGTGCTTTGAGACTTGTTTCTAGCATGATTTTGGCTTAGCTTTGTGAACCTTTTATGCATATTTTGGCATGATTTAGGTCTATTTTTGGTCATTTGGGTCATCCATGCTTTGCTTTGTATAGCTACCATGCAATCTCCCTTGTAGACCTTGAGTGTTGACCCCCCTAGCATGCTTTAGTTGCTTTGTTTCATTGGTTTGGAACCATTTATCATGCCATTTTAGACCTTATAGCATGCTTGTATGCTTGCATTTGATGCTCCTTTAATGCTTTAAAAGGTTGGTATCTTATGCTCCATGTTTGGCCCCTTTTGTATGCTTCCATGTATAGGCCATTTAGATGCCATCTAGGTGTGTCTTTGACCTTAATTTGGCATGATTTGGGACTATTTTGATTCACTTTGATCATTTGCTTCGTGTGTCATATGATCATAGTTTAAGTCCTTGGGCTTGGATGCATGCTTTGCTTGCATTGGTAGGTTGATTTGGCATCATCTTCTACATGTTTTTCAAAGCTTATCATGTATGCTATGTGCCAATGTTTGCCCCTTTTAAGTGTGCTTGAAAGTTGCTTCTATATGCTTAGGTATTCAACCATGTTTGCATGCATGTTTGTATGCTTAGGTACTTGGCTCATGACATTTTGTTGCATGTTTAATTGGTGTTGCATTTGGCATGCATTTCTTGCTAAGTTTCCTAACATGCTACATGCCTTGCATGTGTGCATGGTTAAGATTACACTTTGCATGTTTGCTAACTTGTATACTTGTCCTCATGTTCATGTTGCATACTTAGCCTCCATGCCTAGGTTGCATTGCATAGAGCATGCATGCTTTGCCTCTTGAATTGAGTATGATAGAGGTTGGGCATTATGTGTTTGCATGTCATTTGAAATCGAAATGCACAACTTGGTTTCTTGAGCCATCACGCATTGAAATGCGCGATTGGTGGTCCGAGGGTCAAGCACCATCCTCCTTTGAGTCATAAACATGATAAGGAGTGTGGTTGGTGCAAACATTGCTTGAAATGCATTGCCATGCCTTGTTTTGCACTCTGCTGCTGTCAAAACAGATTCTGCAGGAAGATTTGGCCGACCGGCCATATGCAGTGCCGACCGGCCATCCATCCGTGACCGATATCTCAATCAGAGGCCGGTGGTCATTCTCCATGGCCGGTGGCAAATCCCTTTAGCCGGTGATGTTCCGAAGCATTCAGAGAAGCAACCCTGGTACTTGTGCAGTCTTCAGAGGAGGATAATAGTCAAAGTGGAGGCAACTTGTGCATGGTTGTGACTTTCCGAGCGGAACTGTGCATGCATTGCATTGGACCCTCTTCCTGAGGCTGATTTTATTGCTTAATTAGCTTAGTTAATTTGCTTAGCTAGTGAATTTTCTGTAATAATTAATTAGCTTGATAGTTAGTTAATTGTATTATTCTTTTGGTCCCTCCGAGCGAGGGCTAATTTGTAATAAGTGTGGGTGCGTGTGTGAATGTCTTCCAACCCCCACTTCTTTCTCCCTTTTACTTACCCGCTTTGATGTTTAGTATTAGGACACGTTTAATTTAGCATACCTTATGCAATGCATGCGTGCATTCATACATTTGTCTTGCATGCACCGGGCTCGACGCATCATTCTAACTGCATTTGTACTTCAATTTCAAGTTGAATACGTGTTAGTTGTATCATCATCATATGCCATCTTAGAATAGCCGAGCCTGTCTAGATTGCATCTTTGCATGTGTTGCACTAGCCATTTTTAACATGAACTAGGATCATGCATGTGATTACTAACTAGTTTTTGTTTTGGCACGGAGTATGATGTAAGTATTTATGCTTTAGCATCCTTGCATTCATGTGAGTGTTACCATGATAGCATGATTACCATGATGTTAGCTGCTTATGTGATATAACTGCTTGAATGCCTGTGGATGGAGGTTGAATTACCTAAATTGGAATAATGCATTAAAACTGTGAGTTTTAAGCCCACTAGATAGCGGCAAAACCGACTTTTCTAAAGCCCACTTGAGGGTGGCAAAACCTACATTTTAGCCTACTTGCGAGTAGCAAACCATTTTCAAAACAAGCATGAGATGTTTTGTTCCAATTTAGGCGATTTGGTCTATACTTGTTTGCTGTGCGCATAATATAGTAATTCTAGGCTAATAACCGGAATAAGAACACATAACGTTTTCAAAAACAGATATCACGGTTAGTAGAGGCCGATCTTCGGATCGGGCGAGAGGGGGTGCTCATAGCCGACCTTCCCCAATCGTACCCAAGCTCCTGAGCCAAGGCAACTTTGGTGATGACGGACACGTGGCCTTTAGCACCGAGTCAGGGTTTCCTAAATTCTCCTATAAAAAAATATTTAGGTGGCAACTCTGTATCTGGCAAAGCAGTCCATGTTTGGCACTTCTTTCAAAAAATCTATTTTCTCAAAACGATTTGTCAGATTTAGACTCTTTGGTTCAGATTAAGAACCGTGACACAAATCGAGTCCGAACAGTAGCGAGGCCCACGCGGGCGCGTCTACAGTTTCTGGCGACTCCGCTGTGGAGTTAGAGAACTTGACTCAAACTCGTGATATCCTGTTTTAATTTCACTTATGTGTTTCTTTGCATTGCATGTGCATTGGTGCGCCTAGGACACCGTATTTGCCATCTGCCATTCCTGAACGGTTTGTCGGAGGCTTGTCTTGTCAAGGCATGACCATAAGGCTGATCGGTTATGGGCTCTGACAGTATGGGAACACAAACCCCGGTTTTTACCAGGGCACCCTTTTGACGATTCGACCTAGTGCATATTCGGAATCCATAGTGACCATTCCAAACTAGGACAGGTTGCTTACCCGATAGGTTGTTTGAAACCGCTGCGTGCATAGTGAAACCCTAGCTCCTGACAAAATAAGACAGGGAAACCCTACCCCAACATAGGGGTGTTTTGGCTCTCATTTGCTTGCTATGTGCTTTTTGGAGTTGGCCTCTACAGGAATGCATATATCAGTTTGCAAGTCTGGGTATCAGGCCTGCGGGCATCAGTGTTTTGAGAATCAATTATATCTGCGGGAATCAGATTCAGATTTGGGGCAGCGATTTTTGGGAACAGTGATCAGTAGTAGAATACAGTTATTCAGTTATGCATATGCCTGTTCTGATGAAATTGGGCTGAGATGCTGCCTGTTTTCTCTTTTGCTAGGTAGTCCTGGAACCATAGCTTCAGAAGGCTCCAATATCCCCCGAGGTTCATTGGACTTGTACTGATAGACTTTGTCAGATCATAGACTCAGTTCAAGGGTAATCAGGGCCAGAGAAGGCTAGTCAGACACAGACCACCAATACAACAGCTACCAGATCAGTGATCTTTGAGCAGTCGGGCTAAGATTTCTGAGCCTATTGCCGACACAGATATACCGGTTGCTCAGTTAGATCAGAACAATATGTCAAGTCTGGAAGAGATGGTGCGCCAACTCCAGGATAGTATGAAGCCATGCAGCAAGACACTGTCCGTCAAGCAGAATTCGCCAAGCAACAGGCTGTGGTCATAGCCCAACAGGCAGAGACAATTGCCAGGTTAGAGCAGCAAACTGGAGTATCTACTTCACACCAGGCTCCTCCCCCACCAAGAGTTCCAACACTCGGGGAGACAGCTAATGTCCAGGAAGATACGGACGTTCCGACAGGGCCAGCTCCGTCCCCGGTTCTACCCCAACTATCTAAAACAGCCACCAACCTACCAAACCTCCCCTTTGATGTCGAAACGGACCTCACAGCATTGAAAATGGGCAAGCTTGAGAAATTGTTCAAGAAGTCTCAGGGGGCTCACTCCATTCCTGACATTGAAGACAGGTATACAGACTCGACTGTGACGCTGCCGGACAGATTTAAGATGCCGCACATCGACCGCTTTGATGGATCTGGGGATCCCATGGTACATTTGCGGCTGTTTTCAGACATACTAAGGCCGATGGGCCTCACCAGATTATAGAAGCTATCATTGTTTGGCCGAACCCTGTCTGGGATAGCCGCAATCTGGTATGCGAAATTGGAGAACTCTATGAAACAAAATTGGGAAGAGATGGCTGAGGCCTTCAGTGATCAATACTCCTACAACGCACAGATTGAGGTCACAACTCGTGATCTTGAAGTCACCCGCCAAGAGCCAAATGAGGGTTTTTCAGAGTTTGTGGCGAGGTGGAGAGCAAAGGCCTCGATGATGGCTACAAGGCCTTCCGACAAAGACCAGATAATGATGGTTGTGCGCAACCTCCAACCCAAACTAATGCAGAAAATGATCGTGCTCCCCTTCCCTACCTTTTCAAATTTGCATGAGATGGGAGTACAGATCGAGGATGCTATGATGCAGGGCCTCATTGACCAGGAGAAGGAGCAGCCCAGGAGGGCGTTTACCCGCAGTTCGAATGCGACCACCAGCGGTGACGCAACTGCAAGATCTTCCGAAGTGGGCATGGTCGCCACCACCACACCAAGAGCAGCCACCCCCTTTGTTGGTGCATCCACTTCAAACCCCCGAACTTCAGACTATCTACCCCGAGGCAAGAGGGTTTTCACCCCACTTTTTATGCCTTTGTCTAAAGCCCTGGGGGTCCTACTCAGGAAAGGACATTTGAAACCGTTGGAACAACGGCCTCTACCCGATCCTCTCCCTCCAAAGCATGACCTGACTAAGTACTGTGCTTTTCATCAACAAACCGGTCATGACACTGACAGTTGTGTCCGTCTCCACCACGAGATACAAAATTTAATTGACAACAGGGTCATCCCCGCACCAGGTCCTGCAAAGTCTATCGACACTTGACCAGTGAACTTGTGGGGGATAATGTGATGTGATCGAGGGATGAACCACCTGCGGGCGGCGCTCAGTTTACTCCGGATGTAGCGTATGGCACGCACTGTTTTGAGCATTTGTGAATACTGGGTTTTGTACGTTCTGGCTTGGGTATTGAATCAGTTCTATTGTTTTGAGTCCGTCTCTTTGTTTTGAGTCAGTCTTTTCATATTGAGTCAGTCCTGTTGAGTCTGTCTCGTTGTATTGAGTCAGTCGGGCCTGTCTTGTTGTATCGAGTCAATCCTGTTTTGTTAAGAGTCGGGTGATTCCGAAGGTGTTACCTCGGACATCACTATCTTGTTTTGTGTTTGTCTTTTTGCTTTCTTTTGAGTCTGTTTCTGCCTTGGAGCCAGTTATGCCAACAGATTTGAATGGAACAGCAGTGATTTTCACACTCTTGTGTTTGCTTCTGCCGTGTGCCAGTTGTGCCAGAAGTTTGAATGAAATGACAGTGCTCTTCGCCTGCCTTTTCTGTGCCCTTGAAGTCATTGTAATGACCTAAGTTTTTCAAAACTTTTTTCGAAACATTGTGATAAAAACGAAAAGGAAGGAATCCCTCAGGTTTTGCAAACCTTGATCAATTAAGAGAAAGAGAGGCATGCTAAGCCCTTAATGATCGAGATCATGCTTGTTAGTATGAGTACTGAGAAGGATCCTGGCTTGATCCATACACTGTCTTCAGCGCGAGCGATTTGTCGCTTTCTTAAAAAATTTCAAAAAATATTTTGCGCGGTCCTTCGAAGACTTGTCTGGGATCACTCTTGAGATTGTGCAGCTTAGGATCGCTCTCAGCCTCGAGATTCGACCCCTCACTTTCAAACCTTGAACCTGAGTTCAGAACGTTCAACGGTCAACCACAACGTAAGGCCTGTGTGGCCATTTTGAAGCAGCCCTCGAACAAGAGGCAAGAAAGTCAGATCAAGAAGATCAGATCAGATCAAAGGAAGCTTGTAAAGCTAGATCAGAAGCCCCCCCTCAAACTAGGGACAAAAATGTCAGATATGCTCGAATAGCCGAAGATGGATCCTTCTGCAAATCATTGCAACAGCCGTTCTCCTAAATACAGAGAGGCTTCAACTTCAAAAAACCATTTGGCATGGACTTGTTACACTTTTACCCTTTGAGAGGCTCGCTGGGCCGAAAACCCGGAAGGGTGACCCAGGCAAAAGTTAGAGCAAGAGAAAAATACAAAAAATGCAAAAAAAAAAAAGAGAGAAGAAATAAAATCAAAAAAAAAGGAAGAAAGAAAAGAGAGAGAATGAAAAGATACAAAAAATCAAGAAAAAAAAAATGAAAAGAAGCTCGCAAGGTCGAAAACCCGCATCGGGCACCTTGGCAAAAGTTAGAGCCTGAGAAAGTGAAGGTTAAAATACCCGAGTGTACCTTGACCGGAACTACGTAAGGCTTGATGCCCATGTTTGGGATACGTAGGAAACTTCATTCTGAAGTCCAGCCACAAACACCTCTAAAATCGATTGTGTCCATGTAATGGTTTTGACTGTCTTTGCCTTCTCTGTATCCGAGAGTTCGGTTGTGATCGTCACTCTGAGGATTGATTGCAGTGCGCTGCGGTACCATTCAAACAAGGGGCAACTTTCCGTTGTCACGAGTCGTCGTGAGCCGCCATTCAAACCAGGGGCAACTTTCCGTTGCCATCCACCCCTTTCAAGCCAGGGGCAATATTCCATTGCCTCCGATCCGGGGTTGCGCATCTCAAAGAGTAAGTTCCATGCTCATTGAGCATTGACTGTTTGCAAAATAGTTTTTGAAAATTTTTACTGAGGTTGACTATTTTCTCGAAAACTATTCCAGTTTCCAAAACTGGACCATTTCTTGGACCCAAAAAAAGAAAATTTTCACTGCTCATAACCTAACTTGCATGATTTTCAAATCAAAAATCGAACAAGTATGTTAATCTAACTCTCATATTGGTCAAGATTGTTTTAGTAGAAAGCAAAAACAAAAAATGGTCAAAATGATGAAATAGGGGCACAGTTGAGTCAGGTGTTCTGTCTTTCTCCCATTGTCAACATACTTGCCAGAAAGGGCACTCTACTTGCCGAAAGGGCACCGTATTCGCCAAAAAAGGGCACCACTGAAGCTGACTGCAAAAGGGCAGAAAGCTCTCACATCCTCCAAGCAACGAGGCATCAAGCCAAGTGCGAAGCACGAACCGGAATGGGATAAGATATCCCATTCCCTCCTCTGGGCAGATCTAATCACGTCCAAACTCCCCAGTAGAGCATCGTCAACCGATGTCAGCTGCAGATTTGCTACACACCCAATTGTAGCGCTGCCCTTTTGTGGAAGAACTCACTGTTGTGAACAAGAAGAAGAATCTAGCGGAATGCTAGGGGCAAGACCCCGCAACTTTCTGTTTATCCACCAACCAGGGGAGGGATAAAAAAATGAGAGATTGAAGAATAGAGAGATGTGCGCTAAGAGAAAAAGTGAGAAAATGGCTTTTTTTCAGAAAAACAGAGATTGAGTGCCGGAGTGATGTGAGAATCACAAATGAGAAAAGGGTGGGAAACACTACCCGAAGAAACTGGCTCCTCGCGAACTGAGAGGTCTCTTGTCATTGTAACACATCTGTGTGTTGTGTCTTTTGTTTTGTTTACCTCAACTTTTGTTTTGAGTCTTTTTCGAGTGTTACTCGATGTGTTTAGGTCGTGTACCTTTTATTGAGTCATAGTATGCTGTGTTCAGTTGTAGGCTTAATACTCGTTTGAGAACTCATTTCTCAATTTCAATCAAATCGTTTTGTGCCCGGAGTGCTGTGCCATTCTCCACATTTGTTCAAAACAAGAATTTGTTCTTTCTTAAAACCGCAGGGTTCAACCCAAGTCATGTCAGAACAGTAAAATCAGGACCTATTTGAAGCTATATGGGTTCCAAACTACAAAACAAAAGCAAAAGAGGAAAATATCGGGTATCTGAGTGTGCTTCAACTTCGGAAAACTCCGTGATTGTGCTCCGGATGTACTTCAGGCCTTGTCAGTGCTCCGAAGAATGAGTGTGCCTCTACTCCAAGCTTAAGCCTGCTTCAAGTCAAAATGGCAATTAAAGCAGCAGCAGATGTTATCTCTCACCAATGTAAACAGGGTGTCCCTTTTTCGAGCAGTGTTGTGTTGCCAAGTCCTCCTAAAGGTAAATCGGAGGCACCAGAGTACATGTTTGATGCCCTTCCATTGCATAGAATGTGAACTTTCATATACACTTCGGTTGCATGCGTGCCGCGCATCGTTATGTTTCTGCATAGAATATGCTTTCAATGTTGCATAGAAAATGCCCCATACTTGCATAGAAAGTGCATTTTATCGCACTGTCTTGTGCACCTGTATTGCATTGTTTTGCGCGCTCCTTTGTTTGGAAACACTGGGATACGCCCTTATACCTTTCTGAACCACCGGGATACGTCCCTACGTTTCTGTTTCTCCCTTCTTTCGAAACACCGGGATACGTCCCTACGTTTCCCTTTCTCCTTCTTTTCCGAAACACCAGGATACGTCCCTATGTTTCTCCTACCTTTCTGAAACAATGGGATACGTCCCTATGTTTCTTCCTTCTCTCCGAAACAACGGGATACGTCCCTATGTTTCTCTTTCCATTCCGAAACAACGGGATACGTCCCTATGTTTGTCCTCCTTGTTCGTAACACTGGGATACGTCCCTAATCCTTGGGATACGTCCCTAATCTCTGGGATACGTCCCTAATCCTTGAGATACGTCCCTAATCTCTGGGATGCATCCCTAATCTCTAGGATACGTCCCTAATCCTTGGGATACGTCCCTAATCCTTGGGATACGTCCCTAATCCTTGGGATACGTCCTTAATCTTTGGGATACGTCCCTAATCCTTGGGATACGTCCCTAATCCTTGGGATACGTCCTTAATCTTTGGGATACGTCCCTAATCCTTGGGATACATCCCTAATCTTTGGGATACGTCCCTTTGTTTCTCCCTCTTTGGTTAAAAGCATTCGGAATACGTTCCAATGCTCACACCATTTCGAAACACTGGGATACGTCCCTGTGTTTCTTTCTCTTTTTCCGAAACACCGGGGTACATCCCTATGTTTCTCTCTCCTTCCGAAACTCCGGGATACGTCCCTATGTTTCTTTCTCTTTTTTTCGAAACACCGGGATACGTCCCTATGTTTCTCTCTCCTTTCGAAACTCCGGGATACGTCCTTATGTTTCTTTCTCTTTTTCCAAAACACCGGGATACGTCCCTATGTTTCTCATTTTTCGAAACACCGGATACGTCCCTACGTTTCTCTCTTCTTTTCGAAATACTGGGATACGTCCCTATGTTTCTTCTCCTTTCCGAAACACCAGGATATGTCCCTATGTTTCTCCCTCTTTGGTTAAGAGCATTCGGAATACGTTCCAATGTTTGAACCATTCTGAAACACCGGGATATATCCCTATGTTTCTCCCTCTTTGGTTAAGAGCATTTGGAATACGTTCCAATGCTTATACATTTCCGAAACACCGGGATACGTCCCTATGTTTCTTGCATGATCATATGTTATGCTCGGCTTTGTGCATTGTCTTGCATTTTGCCCCTGCCCTCGTGCGCATACCCTTATTTGTAGCTTGTATGCTTTTGTCTAAGTCTTCGGCCTTGTCAAAAATGGGTCGTCTCTGGGCTTTGACATTCACTCCCGTCATTTTTATGACTTTCGAGTTCTATCAAAGAGGGGCAACTGTAGACACCCCATTTTTGACCGTCCTCAAGACTTGGACGTCACCGTTTGAATACTCGGTGATCATCCTTGTTCGTGTTCATCTTGAGTTCCCGGAGGTCTCGGCTACGCGCCCTACCTCAGGATCTCTCGACTCGACTGTTTGGTGTCTGGTTTTGCACCAAACACTTGTTGTTTTGCTTCTGAGGGTGGGAAATAGCTTGTAGGCCATCCCCACACCTCACCGGCCTTGGCCTAAGGCCACTGGCCTTGTTTCCTTGCTACCGGCCATTGGTGATGGCCGGTCGGCACTCTTGATGGTCGGTCGGCATTATGTTTGGCCGGCCGGCCACTATTTTTGATCAATCGGCCACTTGTCCTAACCGAGACCTTTTCTTGAGGGATCTTGACCCTTTTGAACCTTTTTTTAGCTTCTCCAAGAAGCTTGACCTTTTTTAGCTTCTCCAAGAAGCTTGACCCTTTTTTAAGCTTCTTGAAGAAACTTGAACCTCTTGACCCCTTTGCCTAGCTTCTCCAAGAAGTTTGGCCCTTTTGATCCAAGCTTCTAAGAGAAGCTTCGCCTTTTTGCTCAAAGCTTCTAAGAGAAGCTTTGCCCCATTGGTTTCTCTATATAAGGAGAGCCTCTCCTTCCATTTTAGGGGTTGAAAAAATCTGATATATATCACATATATATCACTCCGTCTCTATATCTCCAACTCTCTCTACATTTGGGTGGGTTAGAGGGTCCAAAAGGGCCTTGTTCTTGGCCTATTGCACACCACTTCATAGCCACACACTTCCATCATCACTTGGAGGTTCTTGGAGCTTGTTTTCAGAGGTTGAGGACTAGTTTTTGAGACCTAAAGGCTGCTGGTTCTTGCTGGTCTTCAAAGGTAACTTATTACCCTCTTTATTCCCCGTTTTTGCATACCCTTTTAGCCTGTCTTGATTTCGGATTTAGGATTTGTGTATAACATAAAAAAGTTCTATTTTTTTTGTGTTTAAGATACTTCATTAAGACCACTTTTGTGTTTGGGGTCGTTTACCCCCTCTTAGGCCTTGTTTGGCCCCATTTTGTGCTATTTTTGGTGAGTTTCGGGACCACCTTGTTTGGGCCTCCTCACCACTAAAATCTTGAGGAATTTCAGTGGTGAGGATGGTGGTTTAAGGTCCTAAGAAGGAGAGGGCCATCCCCTCTCCTTGTTGTCTTCAAAACTTGTCATTTTAAGCCTTATGTGTGAGCACCATTTTTGAACTCATGTTGGCCATGTCTTAAGTAGTATTTGTGCTTATTTTGCCATGATATAGCACTGTTTTAAGTTGGTTTAGACACACCATGCATGCTTAGCATACTTGTCTTGTAATGCCATGAAATTACCTTAACATGCTTTGTGCTTTGAGACTTGTTTCTAGCATGATTTTGGCTTAGCTTTGTGAAGCTTTTATGCATATTTTGGCATGATTTAGGTCTGCTTTTTGGTCATTTAGGTCATCCATGCTTTGCTTTGTATAGCTACCATGCAATCTCCCTTGTAGGCCTTGAGTGTTGACCCCCCTAGCATGCTTTACTTGCTTTGTTTCAGTGGTTTGGAACCATTTATCATGCCATTTCAGACCTTATAGCATGCTTGTATGCTTGCATTTGATGCTCCTTTAATGCTTTAAAAGGTTGGTATCTTATGCTCTATGTTTGGCCCCTTTTGTATGCTTCCATGTATAGGCCATTTAGATGTCATCTAGGTGTGTCTTTGACCTTAATTTGGCATGATTTGGGACTATTTTGATTCACTTTGATCATTTCCTTCGTGTGTCATATGATCATAGTTTAAGTCCTTGGGCTTGGATGCATGCTTTGCCTGCATTGGTAGGTTGATTTGGCATCATCTTCTACATGTTTTTCAAAGCTTATCATGTATGCTATGTGCCAATGTTTGCCCCTTTTAATTGTGCTTGAAAGTTGCTTCTATATGCTTCGGTATTCAACCATGTTTGCATGCATGTTTGTATGCTTAGGTACTTGGCTCATGACATTTTGTTGCATGTTTAATTGGAGTTGCATTTGGCATGCATTTCTTGCTAAGTTTCCTGACATGCTACATGCCTTGCATGTGTGCATGGTTAAGATTACACTTTGCATGTTTGCTAACTTGTATACTTGTCCTCATGTTCATGTTGCATACTTAGCCTCCATGCCTAGGTTGCATTGCATAGAGCATGCATGCTTTGCCTCTTGAATTGAGTATGATAGAGGTTGGGCTTTATGTGTTTAATTGGTTTGCATGTCATTTGAAATCGAAATGCACAACTTGGTTTCTTGGGCCATCACGCATTGAAATGCGCGATTGGTGGTCCGAGGGTCAAGCACCATCCTCCTTTGAGTCATAAACATGATAAGGAGTGTGGTTGGTGCAAACATTGCTTGAAATGCATTGCGATGCCTTGTTTTGCACTCTGCTGCTGTCAAAACAGATTCTGCAGGAAGATTTGGCCGACCGGCCATATGCAGTGCCGACCGGCCATCCATCCGTGGCCGATATCTCAATCAGAGGCCGGTGGTCATTCTCCATGGCCGGTGGCAAATCCCCTTAGCCGGTGATGTTCCAAAGCATTCAGAGAAGCAACCCTGGTACTTGTGCAGTCTTCAGAGGAGGATAACAGTCAAAGTGGAGGCAACTTGTGCATGGCTATGACTTTCCGAGCGGAACTGCGCATGCATTGCATTGGACCCTCTTCTTGAGGCTGATTTTATTGTTTAATTAGCTTAGTTAATTTGCTTAGCTAGTGAATTGTCTGTAATAATTAATTAGCTTGATAGTTAGTTAATTGTATTATTCTTTTGGTCCCTCCGAGCGAGGGCTAATTTGTAATAAGTGTGGGTGCGTGTGTGCATGTCTTCCAACCCCCACTTCTTTCTCCCTTTTACTTACCCGCTTTGATGTTTAGTATTAGGACACGTTTAATTTAGCATACCTTATGCAATGCATGCATGCATTCATACATTTGTCTTGCATGCACCGGGCTCGGCGCATCATTCTAACTGCATTTGTACTTCAATTTCAAGTTGAATACGTGTTAGTTGTATCATCATCATATGCCATCTTAGAATAGCCGAGCCTGTCTAGATTGCATCTTTGCATGTGTTGCACTAGCCATTTTTAACATGAACTAGGATCATGCATGTGATTACTAACTAGTTTTTGTTTTGGCACGGAGTATGATGTAAGTATTTATGCTTTAGCATCCTTGCATTCATGTGAGTGTTACCATGATAGCATGATTACCATGATGTTAGCTGCTTATGTGATATAACTGCTTGAATGCCTGTGGATGGAGGTTGAATTACCTAAATTGGAATAATGCATTAAAACTGTGAGTTTTAAGCCCACTAGATAGTGACAAAACCGACTTTTCTAAAGCCCACTTGAGGGTGGCAAAACCTGCATTTTAGCCTACTTGCGAGTAGCAAACCATTTTCAAAACAAGCATGAAATGTTTTGTTCCAATTTAGGCGATTTGGTCTATACTTGTTTGCTGTGCGCATAATATAGTAATTCTAGGCTAATAACCGGAATAAGAACACATAACGTTTTCAAAAACGGATATCACGGTTAGTAGAGGCCGATCTTCGGATCGGGCGAGAGGGGGTGCTCATAGCTGACCTTCCCCAATCGTACCCAAGCTCCCGAGCCGAGGCAACTTTGGTGATGACGGACACGTGGCCTTTAGCACCGAGTCAGGGTTTCCTAAATTCCCCTATAAAAAAATATTTAGGTAGCGACTCTGTATCTGGCAAAGCAGTCCATGTTTGGCACTTCTTTCAAAAAATTTGTTTTCTCAAAACGATTTGCCAGATTTGGACTCTTTGGTTTAGATTAAGAACCGTGACACAAATTGAGTCCGAACAGTAGCGAGGCCCACGCGGGCGCGTCTACACACACCTAATGTTTTTAACCGAGTGAAATCAAAAACCTAACGTGTCTCACACGAAAGGAGGAAAGATGGTGCAAACAATAGGCGCACCTGATGTTTTTAACCGATTTGCAATCCTAACGTGTCGCAAACGAGAGGGGAAATAGTGAACTCGAGATCCAAACGTGTCTCACGCGAAAGGAGGAAAGTGAACTTGAGATCCAAACGGGTCTCACACGAGAGGATAAATAGTAAATAAATCCAAACGCGTCTCACGCTAGAGGAGAAATAGTGAAGAAATCCAAATGTGTCTCACGTGAGAGGATAAAAGTGAATGAATCCAAAAGCGTCACACGTGAGAGGATAAATGGTGAACCAATCTAAATACGTCTCACGCAAGAGGATAAAAGTGGATGAATCCAAGCGCGTCTCACGCGAGAGGATAAATGGTGAACAAATCCAAACGCGTCTCACACGAGAGGATAAATAGTGAACACATCGAAACGCATCTCACGCGAGAGGATAAATAGTGAATAAATCCAAACGCGTCTCACGTGAGAGGATAAAAGTGAATGAATCCAAACGCATCTCACGTGAGAAGATAAATGGTGAACAAATCCAAATACGTCTCACGCGAGAGGATAAAAGTGAATTAATCCAAGCGCGTCTCATGCGAGAGGATAAATGGTGAACAAATCCAAACGCATCTCACGCGAGAGGATAAAATAGTGAACACATCCAAACGCATCTCACGCGAGAGGATAAATAGTGAATAAATCCAAACGCGTCTCACGCAAGAGGAAAAATAGTAGTGTAATCAACAGATGTTGCTAGCCGTGTCTCATACGAAAGGGGGAAAGATTTTAACCAGGTAAACATCACATCCTAACACGTTTCACGTGAAAGGAGCAAAGATAAATTTGAAGTCCAAACGCATCTCACGCAAGTGTAAGAAGGTATGGTAGAATGATTTCTTGGGGTAACCCCTGCATGGAGAAGTCACGGATGCTGCTTTTCTTCCTGATCATATTCACAACTTTTCCTATTCTCCAACGGGGTGACATACTAGGTTGATTTAGTATCCAGAATTGAGGCGCATACATGCTACCTCAACCTATGGGGTTTCCATACAAATTTCAAGTCGGGGATACACCTCTGGGTATTTAAACCAGACTTTAGTCTCGAAAATTCCAAACCTTTGCTTTCTAGGCATCGCTATTCGAGCTCTAGTTTCCACCGTCGCAATTGGTCTCCTAGGAACTCATTACAAACACAGCCAAGATGCCTCTAACAGGGAATGATATGGATCTCCTTCTTGTGTTCTTCGAACTCTTACGTTCAACTCACAGCTCAAAGGCCCTTAAATGCTAACAAGGGGTAACCTCTGCATGTAGCAGCTCCAGATCATATTCACAACTTTCTCTATTCTCCAACAGGGTGACAGACTTGGTTGGTTCAATATCCAAAATTAAGGCGCATACATGCTACCTTAACCTATGGAGCTGCCATACAGATTTCAAGCTGGGGATACACCCCTGGGTATTCAAACCAGACTTTAGTCTCGGAAATTCCAAACTTTGCGTTCTAGGCATTGCCATTCAAACTCTAGTTTCCACCGTCACAGTTGGTCTCCTAGGAACTCATTGCAAACACAGCCAGGTGGCTATACCAGACTACCTGAAGTGTTTTGGGCACGACAAACACCAAAGGAACTACACCTCTAGAGGATTTAAAGTCTCCTAAGCCCTGGGAGTGCACAAGATAGTATGATGCACAAGACAGCGTAATTGAATTGAAATTGTGCGGTAGATGCTCGAAGTGAGATTATTGTGCGATAGATGCACAGAATGAAAGAAGGAATTGTAGTTTGAACCAAATATCGTATACATATACCATATATAGACAAAATACATATAGATACGAACATAGACATAGACATGTACATACGATATACATATATTCATATACAGACAAAATACATACAGATACGGATATATGGTATACATATATAGATTCGGGAAATATTCTGTTTGCGGCCGTCAGTGAGTAGATGCCGTTACTGAGAAGGCATATTATGTTTGCTGACGTCAGTGCGCGTATGCAAAACACGCAAAAAGAAAGGAAAAACACAAAATGCATGGATACGGGGGTTCGACCCTCTGATCTAAAGCTTAGTTTCCCAGTCCTCAACCACTGAGCCAAACCCCTGAACCAAACCACTTTTGTGTCAAAATATTCAAACAAATATATATATATAATAAATAAGTATACGAGATGTATATACATAAAACCAAACCAAAACAAAACAAAACAAAAGAAACACTTGTTGCTAAGGGGGCTCGAACCTCTAACCTCAGGCTTAGCCTTTCAACCCTCAAATGCCGAATCAGACCACATCACCAAGTCACTCTTGTGACAAAAATAGTCAAATAAATGTATATAATACACAAATATACAATACATATACACATATTGTAGACCGCCCGAACTCGCTCCGCACACGAGGGCACGGATTGGGTTCTAGCTACTACAGTTCGGACTCCTGTCATGGTTCTGAATCTAACCTCACAAAGTGCAATGTAAAACTGATAAATCACCAAAGAGTCCAAATCCGGCAAATCGTTTTGAAAAATCGATTTTAATCAAAAAGCGCCAAACATGGACTGCTTTGCCAGATTTCAGAGTCGCCACCTAAATATTTTGTTTTGGGAAATTTAGGACACCCTGACTCGTGCCTAAGGCCACGTGTCCGTCATCACCAAAGTTGCCTCAGCTCAGGAACTTGGGTATGAGAGGGGAAGGTCATGAAATGAGCACCCCCACTCGCCTGATCAAAGGATCGACCTCTACTAAAATGATGTGCTATTTTGAAAACACGTGTTCTTATTCAGATTTATTAGCCAACTTACTACGTGATGCGCACAACATACAAGTATAGACTAAATCGCTCGATTTGGAACAAAACATCTCATGTTTGTTTTTCGAAAATGGTTTGAAGATGCTACTCGCAAGTAGGCTAAAACGCGGATTTGCCACCCTCAAGTGGGCTTAAAACATGATGATTTGCCACTTCAAGTGCGCTTAAAACTCACAGTTTGATGAATTGTTCCAATTCAAGCAATCAAGCCTTCACCCACAAGCATTCATGCAGTTATAGCAGTTAAGCAAATAGTCTCATGGCAAGCATGCTATCATGGCAGTCACTTACACACATGCAAAGATGCTAAAGCATAAACACTTACAGTGTACTCCGAGTCAAAACAGAAAACTAGTTAGAAATCATACATGATCCTAGTTTATGTTAAGATGCCTAATGCAACACACGCAAAATGCAATAAGTTAGGCTCAGCTACCTAAGATGGCATATGAATGCAACAATTGATACATGTATTCAAATAGGTATTGAAATACAATGCAGTTTGAATGATGAGCCGAGCCCGGTGCATGAAAGACGAATGAATGATGCACGCATGCAAGCATAAGTATGCTAATTGAAACTTGCCCTAAAACTAACCATCGAAAGCTGGTAAATAAAAGGGAGAAAGACGTGGGACTAGAAGACATTCACACACACACGCACACTTATTACAACTTTTGCCCTCTCGACGGAGGGTCCGAATGAAAGAGAGCTAACTAGCTACGCTAATTAAGCTAACTATTACAAATCACAACTAATTAACTAATTTAGTTAACTAATTACAAACACAAATGACTAGCTAAACGCATTGACTATCTAAGTATAGAATCGATGAGTTAACCATCTAAGTAAAGAAGTTAAAAAGAGCCTCGAAGCGAGGAATGCATGCATGCTCGGTCGGCTTCCTTCCGAAAATCCGTCGCTTTGCCACCGGATGCCTCTGTTTGCATTCACCTTGATTTCTGAACACTGAACCAATTTTCAGGCTGCTTCTACTCCAGAACCAGAACAACTTTGGACCACCTCTAAGCCTGAGGATTGTCGGCCACCTGAGGAAGCTATCAGCCACTTAAAGAGGCTGTAGGCCACTTAAAGTGGCCGGTCAGCCACTTGCTTCTGCACACTCCAAATTTGCTACAAACAGAGTACAAAAGGGGCAAGGCAAGGCATTTGCAGGGTATGTGTGTACAACCACCCTCCTTATCATTTCTCAAGATCAAAGGAGTGCGGTACTCGACTCACAGGCCACCAACCGAACATCGTAATGCACGATGGCCGAGAAGCCAAGTTTGTACAAGTCAATGAATGCACAAATAACATACAAGACTCAAGAGGCCTCCACCCTATCATGCACAATCAAGGGGGACGGCGACTAAAAAATGAGGCACGTTTCGTCACTTCAAGTATGAAGCGTCCCTCGTTCTTCGTGTTTGGATTAATGCTCGATCCAAACACATGCAGTGCAACACACATGAAAACAACATGCTGAAATGATAGCCCAAAAGCTTAGACAAACATGCATGCAAGTTGGCTTACAAGTGAAACATAGGGCTCAACCTCCAAGCACAACAAAAAGGCATAAATGCAAGAATATGGCAGAGGTATATGGTCTGAAATAACATGTCAAATGATGCCATGACATGCAAAAAGCTCAAATATGACATGCTAGAGGTCTCAAAATGTAAGACTAGCAAAGCCAAATACACTATAGCTATGCAAAGCCAAGCATGCATGACCAAAACCACTCAAATCAGACCTAAACCAAGTCAAAACAGTACCAAAAACATGCTAGAATCGCAGCATAGATGGCAAGGAAGATATGCTCTTGTATTAGCTCACAAACAAGGCATAAGGCACAACTCTTAAACACAATGAAAGAGTGATGAACATAAGAGTATGACAGAAGTTTATACTCTGAATTTGCATGTCAAATGATGTTATATCACACAAATATCACAAATGAGGCATGCTAGGGGTCTCAAAACACAAGACTAGCAAAGCCAATTACACTATGGCCCTGCAAGGCAAGCCATACATGACCAAGACCACATGGAACTGAGTTTAAGCATGCTAAATTAAGGCCAAAAGCATGTTGAAACAAAGCTAAAACAAGCTAGAATTGGAGGCATAAAGCATGATGCATGTTAAGCCTACAAGGAGGATTGCACTACAAGTACAAAAACCAAGCAAGAGGTGACCCCACCAACCAAAATCAGAGTTAAAGCATGTTAAATAATGGCCAAAAACATGCTGGAATGAAGCCAATACATGCTAGAATGAAGCCAATACATGCTAGAATAATATGCCAAATCGTGAAGCATGTTAGGCTTATGGGTAGGATTGCACTACAAGTACATGAAGCATGCAAGAGGTAACCAAACCAATCTAAAACAGACTTATGACATGGCAAATCAGTGGCAAAAACATGCTGAGATAGTGCTAACATGAGCTAGAATGAGAGGCATAAAGCATGATGCATGAATCCAATGATCAAACCAACCCAAAACAGAGTTAGGTCAGGTCCAAAAAGTCACAAAAACATGCTTGGACTAAGTTAGAAAATGAGATAAACACATGCTCATGTATTAGGCCACCAAGACATGCTATCAAGACAAGACGATGGGGGACCTCCCCCTCTTATTTGGGACCTCAAAACAAGTTTCCTACCACTGAAATTCCTCTAGAATTCAATGGTTAAAAGGCCAAAACAAGGTTGTTTGAAAGGCCTTAAAAGATGGCACAAAGCAAAACAAAATAAGCCACAAAAAGGAGAGGAACACCTCTAACTCCAACAAGACCTTAAACAACCATTTTTAACACTTAAAAATAGAAGTTTTTATAGTTGAAAGCTAAGCCAAAAGAAGCATGCAAAGATGGCTAAACACTTAAGCAAAACAAAGCTTAAAGAGGGTAACTACTCACCCTTGAAGAACCACAGCAAAACAGGCGCTTCTGAGGCAAAAACCAAGCTTTGAGAGCTCAAATAAATCCTTTAAGGGCCTCAACAACAAGATAGAGGTGTTTAACTAAGAGTCCCTTTAAATTTTCTCTCCAAAAATCTGAACCCCTCAAATGAGGGAGAGACCCCCCATTATATAGAAAATGCAAGCCAAAGTTTCCTTGACAAGCTTAGAGTTTGTTTGAATCCCTCCATACACGTGTATGGAGGATGCATTTTGTGCTCACCAGCTAGCACAGCTGGCATAAAAAATATCTATAAAAGTAGAAAAATGGCCATAGGCCACTTCAAGTAGCCTACCGGCCACTTAAAGTGGCCTACAACCACCAAAAGTGGCCGACAGCCTCTCCCCTCCCTCTAGGCAAGGAGTAACAAGGTATGGCACAAAAACAAACCAAAATGAAGAGATCCAAGAGGCCACAAGACAAGGGACTCAGTCGGAGGCCCCGAAAACTAGCCTACGGGCCACTACAAGTGGCCTACAAGAGGAAAAGGTAGCCTACAGCTACAAAAAGTGGCCTACAGGCCTCTCTCTCCCTCCAGGAAAAGGCACCAAGGCATGGTCCAAAAACAAACCAAAAAGAAGAGAGCTAAGAGGCCACAAGACAATGCACTCAGTCGAAAGTCCCCGAAACTAGCCTACGAGCCACTACAAGTGACCTACAAGAGGAAAAAGTAGCCTACAGATACAAAAAGTGACCTATAGGACTCTCTCTCCCTCCAGGAAAAGGCACCAAGGCAATGGTCCAAAAGCGAACCAAAAGGAAAAGAGTTAAGAGGCCCCGAGACAAGGCGCTTAGCCGAAACTCCCAGAAACTCATAACAAGCACAAACATGCCCAATCACCGAGTACACAAACGATGACATCAAAATCTTGAGGTCGGTCAAAAATAGGGTGTCTACACATATATATATGCAACTCTCTCGCATCTCCTATTTTTGTCTCACTCTCTCTTCCTTCATCTTCTTCGAGGGTCGTGTCTATCGTGCGATTTCAACAATCGTGGCACCTGACCGACAGGCTATCCAATCCTACCCCGATTGTCAATGATCGTCTCGGCCTTCCTCCCTCTTTGTCTTCTTCTTTGGTTTCATCCTCTTCTTAAGTTGAGGCTTGCGAGAGTAGGAAAAGCAAAAGCCTGCAAACTTTCTCTGCCACCATTCTGCAACCTCTTTCTTTTGCATTACTCTCCTCTGTCATGGCCTCTTCACACAGTTCTCTCACACTTTTTCCAGACCTGAATGAGTCCACGATAGAGATGACCGATTCTGACTCCCCTGAACCTCAACCACGGGCTCCTCCTCTTTTCCCTATTTTCAGCTTTCCAACGATGTCAGTTAAACAAATCATGGTGGCACAGTTTGACATTGAAGCAAACTCGTATACACTGAGGTCATGTGTGGAGACCGTGACTGCGGTCTCTAACTTGTCTCGTCGACTGCAGAACAGAACGTATGAGGTACATCAGTTAAGTGCACAACTCTCCCTCCTCCAACGTATGTACAACGACGTTCGAGTAGAAATTAGTGCACTGAAAAAGCAAAACAAAGAACTGAAATAGCAAGCCACCTCCGTGGCTCGATTCGGAGTTTCTTCGCACAACCAATTTGATGGCCGGCGAGGAATAATCTCCTTCAAAAGCTCTGCCAAGGCCAAGGCAGAGTCTTCAAGAGCTTCAAATGAGTAAAGATGAAGCAAGGCAGCTGATGGTAAAGTCAGGAAACGAAGCTGTGTGCAAATGAAGTCGGTGTAATCTTTGCCGCCGAGCTGCTGCCGAAAAATTGAGAAAATGCTACTCTCTCTCTCTCTTTTCCTTTTTTGTTTTCTCTTTTTTTTTTTTTTTGGCAAGCATAGCTTCAACTCTCTCTCTCTCTCTTTTTTCTTTTTTTTTTGTCTTTCTTGGTTTCGTCTCTGTAATCGGGGATGTCATCTCCTGACTACAATAAAATTAAGTTTTGTGTTTGCATATCAATGGCGTGACTAGCATATCACTTTGAGTGTGAAAACAATTCTAATTGAATTTGAGAATGATTGAGTTTTGGAACTCTGAATTGGACATTAATTCTATACTAAGCCAAACTGGCCTAAATCAAAGAATGACTGAAAGAAAAATGAAGCAAAACAATCCAAACACACTTATATACACTGACTGGTATTAACAGAACGTAAAAAAACATGACTCTGAAACACAACTATTGAGCCTAAGCGATTCTGCAGTTTGTCCTGATAGGTTGAAATTGAAACTGATGGGCTGACCAAAAAGTTGGCCAACGAACTCATGATCTAGCCGAAGAGTTGGCCAACGAACTCATGACTCAAGCGGTGGAGAAGATAGAATCTCTGACTCGACTATGCCGGAGAAGATAGAATCTCATGACTCAAGAGTTGGCCATTGTCTTGATTTTATTTTTTTTCTCTTGAATTTTTTGTAAAAATGTTTTAATCAACATGAGAGTTAGATTAACGTACTTATTCCATTTTCTATTTTGAAATCATGTACTAAGCTGTGAGCACTGAAAATTTTCCCTTTTTTAAGTCCAAAGAATGGTCCAAGTTTTGCAGAAATGGAATAATTTTCGAGAAACTCTGTCAACTTCATTCAAAATAATCAAAACCTATTTTTGCAAATGGCCACTACCCAACCAACATGGAATCAACCATTGGGATGCATAGCCCCAAACCAGATAATCCTGAATTGGTTCTGTCGTAGCTATGGTGATAACTGAACCGAACCAATCCGAACCGAATGAAGCCAAGCGGAACTGGGCTAGACCAAACCAAATCGAACCGAACGGAGCCAAGTTGAACTAAACCAAACTAAACCAAGTATAACGAAGATGAGCCAAGCAAATGCAAATAGGACAACCAAGTCGACTAATGATACACCAATCAAACATGGACAAGTTGAATGAGTTGAAAAATTATTAGGGCCGAACTTCAAGATGAAGCTACCTACGTATCCCAAAGATTGGAATTAGGCCAATGTAGCTCCGGTTAAGGTTCACTCAGATATTGACACTCTCCTTTTGTGCACTAACTTTTGCCAAAGCCGCCCTTTCAGGTTTTCAACCTTGCGAGCTTTTCATTTTTTTCATTTTTCTTTCTTTTTTCATTTTTTCAATTTTTTTTTTCACTTTCTATTTTTTTTTTTTTTTCTGCTCTAACGTTTGCCTGGGTCGCCCTTCCGGGTTTTCAGCCCAGTGAGCCTCTCAAGGATGGTACTTTCATTTTAGCTTGTCCATGTTGATTGGATGTGAGATCTCCAGGCCATCTATAAGAACAACTGCTACACTCGATCAGTAGATATGATGATATAGGGACTAGGCTAATTGGGCCTAAATTTGCCCCTAGTATAGTGGATAGGAACTCGACTGCCCTTCTTCTCTCAAATTCTGGGTTTTGACTTTCTGGGCGGCCTTCATTGGGAAACGATCCAGTTTTAAATCTTTGATCACATCCAACCTTATTACCCCTAGCTCAAGGGCTACTTCCAATTTAAATCGCATTCGACCTTGTTGCCCCTAGTTCAAAGGCTGCTTCTAATCTAAATCACATCTGACATTGTTGCCCCTAGTTCAAGGGCTGCCTCCATTTCAGCTATGCAAGCTTTATACTTTGGTTGATTATTGAACATTCTGAATCAAGGTTTGAAAGCTAAAGAGATCGGACATCAAGTCGAGAGGGATCCTATGCTACTGTCAAGATCAATTCCAGGCATGTCTTCATAGGACCACACAAAAATATTTTTTGAAATCTTTTAACAAAGTGACCAATCGCTCGTGCTCTTACAAAGACAATATAGAACCAATCTGGACCAAGCCAGGATCCTTCTCAGTGCCCATATTAATAGAAATGATCTCATTCATCAAGGGCTTAGTACACCTCTCTTCCTCTCAGTCGATCAAAATTTGCAAATCCCAAGGAATTTCTTCCTCTTCATTTTTATTAGAGTTTTGGAAAAAAAATTTGTAATTTTTGGTCAATGCAATGAATTAAAGGCACATAGAAGTAGGCAGAATCTATGGCACTTTTATTGAAAAGAAACTACGACTCAGCGATGACAACAGACTCAAAAGAAAATGACAAAGAAGACCTAGACAGGACAAAGATGTCTAGGTTAGCATTCAAGAAATCAACATATTTAGCCTTGCTAGAATGACTTGAGATCCCAAATCTACAAACTGGGTGGAATCAAACTCAGACTTAACACTCAATTCAGAAAGTAAAATGAAATCATTCTCAAATTGCTAAAACAATGCATGTCATCCACCACGTCTGGAACGAAATGTGTGAAATCGGCAGGTGGTTCATCCCCCGATCACAGAGCTAGTTGCATTATCCCCCAAGCTTATTGACCCATCATCAGTAGATTTTGTGGGTTTTTTGGGTGGGGTGATGACCTTGTTGTCAATCAGGTCTTGAATTTCATGACGAATGTGAAAATGACGATCAGTGTCATGGCCAAGTTGCTGATGAAAGGAAAAATACTTGGTAGCATCATACCTACCTGGAAGGCGATCAGGGAGAGGTCGAAAATCAAGGGGTTTGAGATGGCCTTATCCTATGAGGATTTGGAAAGCTTTAAACAAGGTCATGTAAAGGGGATTGAAGATGCGGTTACCAGTCCTGGAAGTATTGACAGAAGGATCGGCAGGTGTTGACTGGGTTTAATAATCTCTTACGAGTGTAGGACTGGAGCTAGAAGGGGAGTTTTTGGTACAACATCCCTTTTTATGGCTTACCCCTTGTTTCAAAATGCGCCCAATCTGAGCGACAAAAGTGTCATTCACAATCTTTGTAACAACTGCAAGCACTTATTGTTTGTTCAACCCTTTGACTTTTAAAGCCTCAATAGCCCATCGGAGATGTGCATAAGGATCAATACTTGCCCTGGCTTCATTTTTGCTACTTGCTTCAGTTTTGCCAACAGATTGGGTGGCTGTATCGAAGCGAGATCCAATTATTGTTGACATGTCATCACGCAAACTTAAGATACCTTTAGGTTGGCCCTTTCCAATTGTAGCTCGCCCCAAGATTGGGGAGCTTTTTGGCGTGAAATTTCTGGCACATGATGCGGTCGATGACAGAGCCAAGATCCCAAAGGCTAAATCTGCCACAGTGCTCTGAAGATCTTCAATCATGCTCAACAACTTAGAAGTAGTGGGTTTGGCTATTGGTGCCTGCGAGGTATTCGAACCGACTTGGTCCTGGTGAGCTGGTTGGGCCGGGCTCTTTGGAGTGGGTTGGACTGGAATTAGACTATTAGGGAGTTCAGGGTTTGGGGGTTGAGACGATTGGGGTTCAAGTGCATCCATCATACACAAGTCCGTGTTTTCTGGAATGAACACCTCAGCCTTGGGTAAATGGATTTGAGTGATGTATATGCTGGTGAATTGCTCTGGTGAGAATGGATGGGTGTTTGCTGAGTGCTTTGTACTGGTTCTGCTGACTGTCTATTCTTTTTTCTTCGAGTAACTGGTGGGAGAGAGACTAACGCTGGTTGACCATCAACAAGATCTTGGATTTTGCAAAGTCTGCTGGGGCGAGTCCACAAAACTTGGGGGATATCAGGTCTGTCTAAAGCTATGTTTGCAAACTTCCTTTCAAAAACAATGGGACCCTCAATCAGAATTTTAGTAGCGTTTCGACTAAACTAATCACTAATTACTTCTAACTCATGCTGACACACTGAACTTAACCCCACAAACTAAAATGCTTGAACCACACATCTGAATTTGAGATTTCCTGTATCGATCCCATACATTGCACATATCAAGAAAGAGAACAAATGCCCCTATGGGGGGTAGGGTTATCCTGTCCTATCTTTTGAAATGATCTAGGATTCACTATTCAAACAAACGGTATCATACATCCTAGAAATGGGAGAGCATCCTGTCCTAATTTTGAAAGGTACTATAGCTCACTATATGCGCAAGGTTGGCTCTACTCTAGGGGTTAAAGTCAAGGTGACATTACCAAAAAGTCCTTTGGGCCATAACCAATGAAGATCTTTAGGAAATCAGAAGAGCCAATAAAGCCTCTCTTCAAAGTCTAAGAACCTTCATATCTCAAAAAGATTATAGCATAAGGTCTCCAAAATAACGTAGAGATAGGTGTAGTGTCACAAAAAGTGTGCCTGTGCTCCCACCAGCATCTGGGCAACACAGGGACTTTAAGTGCACCAATGCATGCAATGCAATAAATATATAATTGAAAATTAAAATCATATCATGGAGTTCGAGTCAAGGTTTCATAAAATCCCCAGCAAAGTCACCAGAAACTGTAACATGCCTGGGGGGTACCCACGTGCGGTAAACAGTTTGGACTCCCGAGATCTCTTTGATCTAGTCTCGCGAGTGCAATGTGAAACATAGATAGGAGTCCAGATTTGGCAACTTTCATTGAAATACCATTTTATTACAATTTTGTCAAAAATGGACTACGTCATCAGATCTCAAAGTTGCCACCTAATATTTATTTGGGGAAATTAGGAAACCCATGACTCGCACCTAGGCTACTGTTCGTCGTAACCAAAGTTGTCTCGGTTCGGAACCTTAGGTATGAGAGGCGAAAGTCATTAATTGAGCACCCCCGCTCACCCAATCAAAAGATCTCCCTTTACTAACCATGATATGAATTTTAGTTCTTTATATGTTCATGTTTTAATTATTTAGTAAATCCTAAAATTTACTACGTGAAGTATACAAATATAGACTATGTCACCCACTTTGGAACAACTTGATTTTATGTAGTTTTGAAAGAGTTTTAAAGATGTACAACCCAAATAAATTGAGTTTACAAACATGAAAATCAACATCATTCCAAATTAAGCGACATAACCTCCATCCACTGGCATTCATAGAGTTATATCACATAAGCAAATAGCCTCATGGTAGAATGCTAAACATAGTAAGAAAAACACACACAAACGGGATGCTAAAGCAAAAAAACTTACATGTTTGGCGTCCTACGAACAAGCTACAAAACAAAGTTAGTGAAACATGCATGATCTTATATACAAAATTCTAATACAATTCACTCATGAGATGCAACTAAAGATTTGGCTTCTAAGATATGACATGTGAATCATCTCAAGAACATGAGGTAGCACATATAATCACATAGGAATTGATTAAATCCACAAATGAAAAATTAGCCGAATCAAGATGCATGAAACATGGATGCAAAGCATGAATATAATGAAAGACAAAATATGATACATATTCATAGATAAATAAAGCAAGTTAAAGAACGGGATAGAAAGAAGCGGGGTGGGGAATTATTACAACACTTCAAAGAATAATTACAAACCAAATTAGAGAGGGATGAGGAGAATATTACATCAAAATAAAAACCTCGCAAAACACCCAAAATAAAAATAAATAAAATAAAATCTTCATGTTCCTTGGAACCGTTGGCGGAAATTGGTCAACCTTGGGAGATTACGTCATCTTGTCCAGAAGAAGCTAACCGACCGGCCAAATAGGTCAGCCGGCCAACTAGGCCGAGCAAAACCTTCCAAAGAAATATTGAACTTCTTGATTTCTAAACTTCCTCTTGATCACCCTCAAGTGTAGGAAATGTGTTCTCAAATTCTCAATTCGAAATTATGGAGTTTATGGTATGAAAAGTGGCTAACTCTCTAGTTTTTCTCACTTTCAATCACTAAACACTCTTTCTTATGATCTAGGCAATTGATCTTTGGCTATATCAGAATTTTTGGAGTGGTTTTAGTATATGAAAATGAGGAATTTTAGTAGCTATGGAAGGTATAGGGTGTACATGGAAGATAGGAGTATTTTTGGTTCAAAAACTCAATTTTTCTATCTTTTTTACCCTTTTCTCACTCTTTTCTCTTCAATTTCGTGGTCCTCTCTCTCTTTTACAATATGATCATTCTATATAAGCAATGAGGGAAAGTGAAGGTCAAAAAGAAGGTGGGAGACAAGAATGTGATAGGAGGGCAAATTTTCAAGGTGGTTGCATGGGATACTTATTTATGGATGCAAATAAAACCTCTTTTTGACAATGGGGGATGAGTGGAGATAATGGAGGATGAGTGGGTGCACTTGAATGGATCAAAAAATAAGTAAATGAGGTGTCCCAACCGAACCAAAAACCAAGAAAAACGGGGCGGCTGCTATTTTTGGCCGTGTCAACAAAATCTACTATTAAGCTCAACTTCAAATGGGCATATCTCCCTCATCTGAACTTGGACTTAGGTGGTTCTTGGATCTAAATTGAAGCCCCAGAAGTGTACTATCCAATGGTGATGACCTCACATTTAAATTCCAACTATAAAAAGAGATATGCCTAATTTAGTGAAGGTGTTCATTTCCCTCGAGCCAGGTCAACAAAATCTGCTCTTAAGCCCAATTTCAAATGGGCATATCTCCCTCATCTGTAGTTGGGCTTAGATGGTTCTTGGGTCTAAATTGTTGCCCCGAAAGTCTACTTTCTAATGGTTATGGCCTCTCATTTAAATTTCAAGTGTATAAAGAGATATACCTAATTTAGTGAAGGCTGTTCATTTCCTTCTTAATGACTTGATGGTCATTCTTTTCCTAAACTAGTTTTCTTCCATCCCCTCCTATTTCCTTCAACTCCAAACTTATAAACAAGATGTTTTTAAATATTTCTCAGGTCTAAAATAGTTTGGCCAAAAAAATGTGTAAAGGTTGGAATTAAAGTTTAAATTACATCTCTCTTACTGAGAATTCTGTGAGAAACGCATTCTAATTGTCATAATCGGGTAATCAAAAGAAAGCGTCCAAGTCTTAGGGCCGGTCAAAATGGGGTGTCTACACATACCTACCTACTTTGTCGAGGTTGTAGTCGGTGGATGGTAGTTGATAATTGTGGTGATCAGTGAGGTGGTATAGGTTCCCGTTATTGATCCATCGATTAATCGGTCTTTTGAGTCAGATATCAAGTTATAAAAAATTTCAGGGAGATGGAGGTGGCAAGAACAAAATGCTTCAAAAAGAGGCATGACACAGAAGTGTAGGAAATAAAGGAAGCTAAAGGGATAGAGACTTAAGGTAGGAATTATGTATGACCGAGTGCAAGATAAGTTTTTGTTAATTTTGAATATGAATTGAAGACCTGCTAAGGCTCCGTTTAAGAATTTATTGTCTTAGTTGATTTTTTATGAAAATACAAACAAAAAATAAAGATAATAATGTAACAATTTGTAATAATTTTTTAACTACAAACCTCACTCACCAAACGGGGCTTAATAAGAACACTTTTATTTGTGGACTTAATATGAAAGCAGAACTAGGCGGAGAATGAGGACTTAAGCAACATTGTTTAGTTTTTGCTTAGAATCGCCCTGTATACAAAAATGAAATAATACAAATAATTTCATTTCATTTTTTTCTCCCTTTTTTCTCAACAGTTATGAGATCCAAACATACTGATTTTCACTTTTGAGTGAATAGTATAATAATGTTATGATAATTACATTTATACCAAAAGTTAGAGATATAATCGATTCGATATGGTCGGTATTTAGGTAAAATTTTACTCCAAATCGATAATGTCAGTTTTATTATTTTGAGCACTGATACAGACTGCTTCTTCCATCAAACCTCACCAATTGAAATGGTTAGGATCGGTTCGATTTAATCGGTTTTGGACTTTTTAAATTTGTGCAACTCTTTAGTAAAGTCACTAATCTATGTAAGAATATTGAATTTTTCATTTGTCCACCACTTGAAACATACTTATTCATCCATCCATTTAATATATACTTTATAATTCCTAGATTAATAAAAATACAAACAATAATAATAATAATAATAATAATAATAAACACTAAGGTTTCAAAAATAGTTAGTTAAAGTTAAAATTATATATAATAAGATTTTACTAACTTAGGTTATAGGGATGATAAGATTAACCGAGTGAGATCAATAATTTGTTATACATATTAATATCATTATTGTATAATTATATATATATATATATATACCAGATGCAGGGGTATACAAAGTTATGCAGTAGGGGTGTTTGGCTAAACAAGTATTTCTCTCTGTTGGTGTGCTGCTGGCCTGTTTTTTGGGCGTTTGTTGTATTTCTCTCTGTTGGTGTTCTGCTGTTGTCCTGCTTTTTGGTGGACTGTTTTGGTGTTTTTTATGTGCGTGTGGTTGTTTTCTCATCAACCTTGAGGTGTGATAGCAAATGATTGGGCATTTCTTGGAAGAGAAAGTGCAAAAAGCATCGAAACCAACCGTTTCAATATATATCTTATATTTAGAATATATATATATATATATTGTTTGAACAACAAAAAACAGCCAGTTATTGATGATAATTGCCATACATACATATGAATTACATCAAATAAAGGAAGAGAAAGTGCAAAAAGCATCAAAGTATAACCGCACGATGTAATTCATATGTATGTATGGCAATTATCATCAATAAATGGCTATTTTTTGTTGTTCAAACAATATATATATATATATATTCTAAATATAAGATATATATTGAAACGGTCGGTTTCGATTTAATTCAATGCACAAGCTGCCTGAACCGATACCGAATTGAAAATCGAAAAAATCAAATTAAAAAACTGTACAAACCAAATATGGTCGGTTTGATCCAATTCAATCTGTTTAGTCAATTTTTTTCATTTTTCTTACATCCCTACCAAAAGTTATGCATCATTTCATGTGTCGTTGTATAGGAATTTTATTTTTATTCCTTAATAATCATTGTCATCGTTTTATCTATTTCATCCTTAAACTATTAATTTTATCTATTTAATGCTTAAATTTCTAATTTTAGCTAATGCGGTCTAATTAGAGATAGTAGTCCAAATTAAATACCAAAGTTGCTTCAAGAGCTGAACAACTTAAAATATACAACTAAACACTCATTTTTTTTAATAATTATTTTGAAATAAGGGGTGGAGAAAAAGATTGGTGTGTAATATTTTGTTTAATATAGGGTAAATTAAAAAAAAATATTATAGCGTATGATTGTCCAACTTAGTTGGGATTGTTGAGGTTAGTTATGATGGTTTTTGCACTTCTCTGCTTTTTTATGTAAATTTTGCATGTATTGTGCATTTTTTCATCGATAAAGCTTTCGTTTTTTGCTGATTCAAAAAAAAAAAAAAGATGAGTGTTTGATTATATGTTTTAAGTTATTCGAACTATAAAATTATATTTTTACACATTATAATAAGTTTTCAACATTACTGATTGGACAAACTGTTTTCAATTAGATCATATGAAAGAACTGAAATAAAAACGTTAAGGATTATATAAATGAAATTATAATAGTTTAAAGATGAAATAGAAGAGATGATAATAATTTAGGGATAAAAGTAAATTATACCCTCACTAAATTGATTTAAAAAGTCTCACCATTATTAATACATCCAGTGGTTACATATAACAAACTAATAAATTAGATGGAAAAATGTGGTAATTATAATATTATTAATAATAGTAATAGATGATGAAAATAATAAAATCAAATAATAAATGAAGACAACAAAAAGATACAAAAACAATGTATAGAAAAACAAGGTTTATTAATGGTATCACGCCTCAATTTTGTCCGCAAAACTATAGTAGCACATTACGACATTGACATGAAGACATTTAATCAAAATTCTCACCAAAAAAAAAAAAATTTAAAAAATATCCTAGAACTTACTTTTCATGCAAAAATAAAGTTAAAATAAAAATCTCCCGAGTCTCTCACAGATAGTTCCTCCTCGCCGCAGAACCAAATCTCAATCGTCGGATGTTAGCCCGGCGTTTCTTGTACACCATTCCTCCGAACACTAGAGCCCCCGCAGCAGCAATAATTCCGATCGCAAGCCCCGCCTTCTGTCCACCATTCATACCCTTCTTTGAACCTTTTCGTTCCGGCTGTGACGGTGAAGGCAGTGGTGGCAGTGGCGGTGGTGGCGGTGGCGGTGGTGACGGTGGAGGTGGCGGCGGTGATTGTTGCGGTGGTGATCGTGGCGGCGGAGAAGAAGGTGGCATAGAAATGTCGGGAGGAGGTGCGCAGTGTGTGAAGTCTTTAAAGAGAAATATTAGTAGTAAAAGAAGAGAGAAGGTATGAAATCTAATAGCTAGTATTGTCATGGTTCAAAAAAAAAGATAGTGAAATTTCACAGAAACCAATCTATGAAGAAATGTTGAAAAGTAGAGTGTTGTTTTTAGTGGAGAGAGGGCAGTGAGAGAGAGGATTATAAAGTGAGAGGGATGGAAGAAAGGTCGATGGAAGCAATGGCGTGGACTAAAAGGAGGAGAGATATATACATAATATATTGTATAATATACAAAAATAAATAAATAAATAAAAAACAAAACAAAACAATACAAAACAAAAAACAAAACGAAAGCTTCATTTCATTGAGGATTGTTGTTTTCTAAGTTGGAAAATCCGTCAATGGAAAGTGAGTAATAAGAGGAAAAATTACATTTCATGTCAGTGTATGTTTAAAAAAATATTTATAAATTAATGATAAATTTTGTAAATATTAAAGTATAAAGTGATAAAAAAAAATATCAATAAATAATTCATTTTAAAAAATTCCACTCAACAGTAATTTCTCCTAATCACAATTGAGTCAGTTTTTTATTTTTTATTTTTTATTTGTTTATTTTTGTTGTTAATAAAAAAAAAAATTCAACTAAGTCAAATTTGTAGTGTTTTAGGCCCGTCTATGATCTTAAAAATAAAATAAAATAAAATAAACAAGAAAAAATTACAAAAAAATTGATTTTTCTAAAAGTTCAGATGAAAATAAATTAAATTTTATCTAATTTTTTTAAATGTTAATTTATTTGTCTTTTATAAAAATAACTAAAAAAAATTTATTATTATTTTTTATATAAAATCCCTAGAATCGTTTAAAAAAAAAAAAATTATTATTTAGGCCTTATTTGGAGTTTGACTTTTTTACCATTGTTATAATTTTTTGATGTTTTAAAAATAATATTTTTTTGATTGTATACGGACACATGAATGATGGGTGTGTATAATTTACCCCTTTTATTTTTTTTTTATTTTTATTTTTATTTTTTTAGAGCTTTACCCCCAAGGTTTCATTTTTTTGTTGGCTGGTCTGAAAAAACAAAATCAAGTCTGCTGAGTTTATGCACAGAATTGGCATTCTGAATAGTAGTGTTTCCACCGTTTGCTCCTTCTGTAGAGCTGAATCTGAATCTGCTATTCATGTCTTGCTCCATTGCCCATTTTCTTAGTGGATTTGGTCCTCTATAATTCACGATTGTGGGTTTTACTGGTGCATACAACGCTCAATGGATGGCTTTCTCATTTGGTGAATGGGTGGTAAATTCAAGAACCTTGCTAGGATAATTTGGAGAGCCATCCCCCTTATTGTCCTTTGCTCTCTTTGGAAACACAGAAACGAATTTGTTTTCTCAGAAACTCATCCCAATCTCCCTGGCCTGAGTGAAATAATCAAAATCAGAGTAGCACTTTGGCTGAAAGCATCTACTAAGGATTTTTCCTTCTCAGTTAATGATCTAGTTTTCAAGTGGAGACATATCAGAGATGGGTTTTGACTTCACAGCTGGGATTTGCTTCCTTGATCCGCAGATGTATCAAATGGTGTGTAAAGCAGGAGTTAGGTTCTGGTGTATAAAACAGAGGGATCCCACAACAGAGGAGATGTCATTAATTGAAGTGTTGGGTGAACTCTGATTTTTCGGCTGAGAAGTTTTGTAGCTGCATAGTCTTGGTGATTTTTTGCTGCTATAGTTTTGTGGTTGCACAGTCTTCTGTAGTTTGATGGTTGAATTAATCTGTTGGTCTGCTATGGTTTTGTGGCTGCACAGTCTTGTGATTTGCTATAGTTCTGTTGGTCTGCTATAGTTTTGTGGTCTGCTATGATTTTTTACTGTCATGCTGTTTGTTATATGGGAGGAATCTGGTTGCTCAAGGTTTGCTCAGCTGTTAAGTTGGTCTGCTATGCTCAGCAATGGCTTGCTTGCTAGGCTGAGATGCTATAGGCTGTTGTTGATGGGTGGTTAATTCAATTATTCGTCTTTTCTTTTGCTCTATTTGTTGGTTTCTCACCAACTAGGAGCTTGGAGCCACTACAAGAAAACATAGTAAAAAACACAAAAGAATTAGCGACGGCGCGCCTCCCGTCGCAAAAAAAGGTTTTTTTTGCGATGGCAACTTAGCCGTCGCAAATAAAGCCTTTAGCGACGGCACTGTCCCATCGGTAATAAAACTATGCGGAGGGGTCGGAAATGCGGAAGTATTAGCGACAGTTTTTTGTCCCGTCGCAAAAAACAACTTTTTTTGAGACAGCATATGTTTGCTGTCGCAAACAGTGGCCCATTTGCGACGGCAAAGTTCCGTCGCAAAAAAAGATTATTGAAACGGCGCCGTTTTACGAACTACTGACTACCATTTGCAACGGTCTAAAACATACCGTCGCAAAAAGTAAAAATAAAAATTCCCTCGCTCTTCTCTTTCATCTTGCCGCTCAATCCTTTCCTCCAATCCCTAACTTCATCCAAATCCAAATCCCTAACTTCATCCCCCAAATTTCTCAAACGAGCTACAGGTAGCGGTGGTGCGGCGAGCAAGCCAGCGGTGGTGCGGCGGCGACGGCGACAGGTAGCGATGCTCCGGCGACGACTCTCTCTCTCTCTGCGTATGCTCTCTCTCTCTCTCTCTCTCTCTATATATATATATATATAGATGAATGTCTATTGATTAATAAATCTGTATATATATATATATGCAATTTTTTTTTATAAATCTGTATATATATATAAATAAATGTGTATAATTTGGGGATGAAGTTATAATCTGTATATAAATCTGTATGGAATTAATAAATCTGTATATATATATATGCAAATAAATGTGTATAATTTTTATATATATATACATAAATCTGTAGATAACTCCCTGTAGATAAATCTGTATATAATTTGCAAATAAATCTGTAGATAAATCTGTAGATGAATTTTTTATCTACAAAAATTTTTTTTTTTATCAAAAGAAATAATAAAAATCTGTAGATAATTTTTTTATAGAGACCTAAAAAGTAAACGACATATAAATAAACTCGAATAAATAAATGTGTTTGAAAATTTGAAAGCAATTTTTTGGAGGTTTTCTTAGAAAGTGGTTTGTTAATAGAAATTTATTTTAAAAACAGTTCATTAAACAAGTTTTGTATTTTTCAAAAAATGAAAACAGAAAATGATAAGAACTTCCATGACAAATCTGATATACATATATAAAAGGGTAAGCTTTTTAGTCATTGATCAATTCAAAAACTAATTTGTATAGTTGTATGCTATGCTATGCTCCACGCTGTTTGTTTTAGTGGAAATGTTTTTGCTATTTTCTACATTTGGTATGATTGGAAAAAAAAAGTTCGATTTGTTGTTAATAGAAATTAAGTTAATTTGAATATAAAATATTTTTCCGCCCATTTTTCACTTTAAAGGTGAAAATCAAGTTTTTTTAAAAAAAATTTAAAATCTTACAAATATTTCTACGCATAAGAAAAGCCAAACAAATTGTAAATGTAAGCGATTAATTAAAATTTTAGTTATGGAGATGTGGTTAGACTTTGAAAATATTTTCACTTATTTATTCTGTTTATTAGGTTTTTTTTTTTTGTATTTTTTGACGTTTAATATGACAATTTATTTATTTGCGGAGAGGAATGATATCATTTACTTGGTTTGCGTAGGTATTATATTTAGAGTTACTTTTGTGAGATATTTTTGTGGATGTGTACAGATGATGGATAAGAGTTGGATTGATTTGCCAAATAGGATGTCGAGTGAATACATTAATGGGATTGATGAATTCCTTGTGTTTGCCTACACCAATAGGGTTGAAGGTTCGATGATCAGTTGTCCGTGTAGGAAGTTTGAGAATCGATACTATTTTGTACGAGAGGATGTACGGGAGCATTTGATTTTGAATGATTTTTTTAAAAAATACAAACATTGGATTAATCATGGGAAATCTTACATATCTCTGCATGGTAATCGAGAGAATGAAACATTAGCTAATTTAGACATTGGGGATGATATGATTGGAATGATACAAGCGGCTATGGGAAATCCACATGCCGGTACAAGTGTTGAGGGTGATGAACCACAGGGGCCTGATCTCCATGCATCTGAACCCCAGTTCGGTCCAAATGCAGAGACTGCAAAGTATTTCAAACTTCTTCAAGATGCACAAAGTGAATTGTATCCGGGTTGTCAGAAGTTCACATCTTTGTCATTCATTATTCGACTTCTACATTTGAAGGTGCTTAATCAATGGACAGACAAGTCTATTGACATGTTGCTTGAGTTATTGAATGAGGCGTTCCCGTTGGGTGTGAAACTCCCGGACTCATATTATAAAGCTCAAAAGGTCACAACAGATTTGGGCTTCACGTATGAGACGTGGGATGCATGTCCCAACAGTTGCATGTTGTTTCAAAACGAGGACGCCAATCTTGATAAATGTGTCATATGCAACAGTTCTAAATGGAAATCAAATGGTGATGGTGATTCAAATGGTCCTAACACAGGTGGCAAACAAATAACTACAAAACAGATGAGGTATTTTCCTTTAAAGTCAAGGTTGCAGAGGTTGTTTATGTCATCCAAGACGGCCAAGTTAATGAGATGGCATCCAGAGGAACGAACTGATGATGGTGTCTTCAGGCATCCTGCTGACTCCCTTGTATGGAAAGAATTTGACCGTCGGAATATTGACTTTAGTAATGATTGCCGAAGTGTAAGGCTTGGCTTAGTATCTGATGGTTTTAACCCATTCAGGACGATGAACATAGTTCATAGCACTTGGCCTGTTGTGCTCATTCCATACAACTTGTCGCCATGGATGTGCATGAAACAACCATTTCTAATTTTATCCGTGCTTATTGACGGCCCAAAAGGACCTGGTGACAAGATTGATGTGTATATGCAACCGTTGATTGAGGAGTTGAAAGAACTATGGAATGAGGGTGTGTCAACATTTGATGCATCAACAAATCAAATGTTTCAAATGCATGCAGTTTTACTGTGGACAATTAGTGATTTTCCTGCATACGCAAACTTGTCAAGATGGAGCACTAAAGGCGAATATGCATGTCCTTGTTGTAATAAGGAAACTACATCGTGTTGGTTGAAGCATAGTAGGAAACAATCATACTTGGGTCATCGCAGATTTTTACCTACTGGCCATAAATTCCGGAAGGATAAAGTATCATTTGATGGTAGTCGGGAAGTCAGACTCAAACCAAAATTGTTGTCTGGAACTAAGATGTTGCTACAATTAGAATCTGAGGGTATTTTAACCCAATACAAGAGGAATGACCTTAAGAAGAGGCATAGGAGATAGGTAGAGAAGGAAAGAGTTGGACATCGCACCCATAGCTGGAAGAAAAAGAGTATCTTTTATGAATTGCCATATTGGGAGCACAATCTAATAAGACACAACCTCGATGTGATGCATATAGAGAAGAATGTTTGTGACAATGTGTTGTGGACAATATTAGGGGTTGCAGGAAAATCGAAGGATGGTGTTAATGCTCGGCGTGATTTACAATATATGAATAGCACAATTCACGATGATCAAGGATGAGAAAGATTTGTTCTTGAAAGTGTTGAAGGAAGTAAGAGTTCCCGACGGGTATTCATCCAATATATCACGTCGTGTACGCTGGTGCTGGGCCATCACAGTCAACACCCCAGCCATCGACTATTGATCAGATCACGTAGCAGGTTCATGCAGAGCTAAGGGATGAGTTGAGGGAGGAGCTGCGAGCAGAGTTCTCTACACATTTACAGCAGATGAGAGCTGAGATGATGGCCCTTGTGTCACAGGGGGCAAGTCTGGATCCCAACAGACAAGTTCCATATAAATTAAATTGTTTGATAGTTCAATTTTCACTGAAGATTATGTATAAAATTCGAATATGATTAAGACATTATGCATTGACTAACATAGGTTCCTGATGCATCGAGTGGCCACCGGGCATTTAGGGAATCTGCAGAAGACGAGAATCCATATACACCACCACTAGAAGATCAGGTATAAAATGTATCTTTGCATTCTAAGCTAAAATGTATCTTTGCATTCTAAGTTAAGAGACTTGTGGGAGAAGACGAGACTAGTTAAAGGCGGATTTAGCATGAAACTTGGCACACATGACCGCCTAGGCACGAGAGACTTGTGGGAGAAGACAGGGCTCGAATCGGGTTCCCGGTTTGGGAGTTAGAGCCAGATTTCACTTTAGGCAAACTGGTTCCTTAAAAAACTTGAATTCGAGGAGTTAACGCCCCAAAATCACCAAATGGCGTCGGTTTAGCATGAAACTTGGCACACACGTCCGCCTAGGCACAAGAGACTTGTGGGAGAAGACGGGGCTTGAATCGGGTTCCCGGTTTGGGAGTTAGAGCCGGATTTTACTTTAGGCAAACTAGTTCCTTAAGAAACTTGAATTCGATGAGTTAGCGCCCCAGAATCACCAAACGGCGTCGGTTTAGCACGAAACTTGGCACACATGTCTGCCTAGGCATGAGAGACTTGTGGGAGAAGACGGGGCTCGAATCGGGTTCCCAGTTTGGGAGTTAGAGTCGGATTTCACTTTAGGCAAACTAGTTCCTTAAAAAACTTGAATTCGAGGTGTTAATGCCCCAAAATCACCAAACGGCGTCGGTTTAACACGAAACTTGGCACACACGACCGCCTAGGCACGAGAGACTTGTGGGAGAAGACGGGGCTCGAATCGGGTTCCCGGTTTGGGAGTTAGAGTCGGATTTCAGTCTAATCAAAATTATTTACTAAACTATCTTTCTAATTATATAGTAGTTAATTTTTTTATATTTTTCTGTAATTAAAATATTAACACCATTATATTGTTATTAATTATTTTTATTTTGTTTTTTTCAGATATTTCCTGAGTAGCAGTTTGCTTTTTGTGGAGTGCGGGCGTGTAAAGATTATGACGAACTTCTGTTTTTGTAACCCACGAAAGAATCAAAACGAAAACTTTTGGTTTTGATTTTGATTTATGTTATTTAAATTTGTGAACAACATTATGTATGTATTATGTGACATTATGTAGTCGCATAATTTTTATTGTTATGAATTTTTATTTATGTATTGTTATGAATGGAACAACATTATAAATTTTCATCATTTGTCAACTTTTGTTTATGTATGTATTTATATTATTATGTAATTTTTGGATTTTTTTTTAGTTATTTTTCATTTAATACAGGTGATTTTTATATTTTTAATAATTTGTAAACAGGGTTTTTTTTTTTAATTTTTTTGGGACGACAAAATACCCCGTCGCAAAAAAAAAATAAAAATAAAAATGCCAGGCTTTTTGCGACGGCACCCATACTGTCGCAAAAGGTACGGAATTTAATAACAAAAGGCTTTAGTGACAGTATAATTCCCGTCGAGAATAGTCATTAGCGACGGCTCACGTTGCCGTCGACTATAGCCAAAAGCGACGACACTTTTTAGCGACGGGATTTTTGGCGTCGCAAAAACCTCTTTTACCGACGGCAAGACTGTGCCGTCGCAAAAAAACCCAGATTTCAATCCATTATTGGCGACAGAAATTTGCCGTCGCAAAAGAGAAATTTTCCTGTCGCTAAAGCAATGGCGACGGCACTTCCCGTCGCTAAAGGCCTTTTGCAACCCCCTGTGTTGCGACCCCCACTTGCCGTCGCAAAAAGAGATTTTACCGTCACAAAAGGCTTTTGAGACGGCGTGCGGGAGTATTTGCGACGGCATTTTGCCGTCGCAAAAAACATTTTTTTTTGTAGTGAGCTTGAGGTAGCTACAAAGTCATCTTTATTGATTAATCATACTTTGTATGTTTTTCATCAATAAAGTTTTTTTTTTTTGTTGATAAAAAAAATTACTTTTTTTTAGTGATTTTACTATTATTATTATTATTATTATTTTTATTTTATGAGCCAAAAAAACTAAGCTCCTAAACAACCTTAGATTGAAAAAATTCTATTTCCACACGCCTAATTAACTCAGAGTACCTACTTAATTAAATATTAATTTAATAACAATTATATCCTAAATAAAAATTATCATAATAGACATCCAACAATGCCCATAATATTATATAAAAAAATTGTCTGTACACATCTTTGAAGGACTTGTTCTATCTCGGCCGGTCCAACAGGTTGACCGTCACCATTCATGATGCTGTCAAGAATCTGATTGATTCCTCCGAAGAAACAAGGATCCAGCCCAGCCTCCAAACTGTCGGCAGCATCCAAATCAACAAAATCGTCAATAAAATGGCAGGACATATCCTCCTCACAAGCATCCAGCCAGTAAAAGGCCTCCCCTACATCTTCTTTCTCCTTCTCTAGAGGAGGATTACGGCTTCCTGAAACCCTAGCCTCCTCCTCATATTTCATTATTACTCTCTATTTATTTTACAGTATTTTTTTACTCTTTTTTTTTTTTTTTTGGTAATAAAGAGTATTATACAAAGCTAAGGGGAGTCAAATACTATCACATGATAAAACACTAATTCAACAACACAAACAAGAACACCACAGAGAGAGCTGTGTTTGAGAAATAAATGGGTTTTAGGGTAAAGTGTGTGTACATGGTTAGGAATGAAGGGTGTAATTGTAATTTTAAAGGTGTGGATTAAGAAAATTAGTTAATAATCAAATTAATAAGTGTGTGTATTGAGAAAAGATCTGTCTTGAGTTAATTAGGTGTGTAGAAATAGAATTTCCCCTTAGGTTGTATTTGGGAGTAATTTAAAAAGCCAACCTCATGTAGCTCATTGCTAAATCAAATTTTTGCCCCAAAAAAAAAAAAAAAAAAAAAAAAACAAAACAAAAAAACAAAAACAAAAACAAAAACAAAAACAAAAAACCTAAAGATATACTAAATAATTTTTTTTAACATGAGCTGTTTTTTGTAGGTTTATTTTCGTCAATATAGAGGTGTCTCTCGACTGGAGTGCATAGGAAGCAACGTCCAAGAAGTGTCGCATATGTGACATGTAATGCAGAAGCCAACAATGAAGAACAGCCAATTTAAAGCAGAATTCAACTTTCATTCTCTGTCTACTTATCTTTGGCTTGTTTCGGCAACTCAGGTAAAAGTCATTATTTTGACTTTTTGATTTTTTTAGAACATATTACCTCTCTACTTTTTTACATATTTTTTCAAATAAAATAAAATCAAAAAATCAACTTTTAAGCTACTTCTCAAAGCAATGCTTTCGTTGACATTTGGAGCCTGCACAGCAAAACAAATTCCAATTTTACTTTCAAGATCAATATGTAATTAATTAATAAATTAATTAAGAATAGTTGTATTTTATTTTCACTTGAGTTAAATTGCATTAGAACAGGGAAAGGACTGTAAGAAGGGTGACACAATTTCTCCAGCACAATCAAGTTGACAATATGATTCTACAAAGATGCATATAAATAGCAAAAACATATATATGATAATGTGGAAAATTTGTATTCATTAAAGACTTATCGAAATGATTCACTATTTCGAAGAGAAAAATGATCCATAAATAGAAAATTTATACATAATTTGTTGACTGTGTGTGTTTGTTATTCTATGGGTCCATATATAATTGTCTGTTACATGTGTGGGAATGAATTCCGAGCTTACCGAGATGCATAACCAAGCAAGATACCTGGAAGCCCTTCCAAGCGAAGTTGCCGACTAGGAACACAACAATTAACATTATAACTTACACTTTCTACAGAAGCTCAAGTACTTCATTGACTTAAGCATCGGAGGGCCTCCAACTGACTTTCTTCATTTTGTTCTTGCTGTTACCTACTAGGAATATATTATGTGTATAGAGTTTTCATAATTGGATGGGAACTAGAATTTCTTAGGTTTGCATATATAATTTTAGTGGTGTGTGCAAACAGAGTGGTTAGGCTTGTAGGGAGGAGGGAGTGTGTCTGTACTCTTCCGTTGATGTAGTAGAATAATATCTCTCGCCTGTAGATGTAGGCAAGTTTGTGTCGGACTACGTAAACATTTGTATGATAGTTTTCCTTTTTGGGATGTGCCTGATTGCGCTTCTATTCGTGATTATGATATGCAGAAAAATTTCAATTAGTATCAGAGTATATGTAAAATTCAAAATTTTGTTCATAAAAAATTGAATTTTTCCATACCAAAAAATAATATAAAATAAAATAAAATAAACATGATAGGAGAAAGCTAATTGAAAAAATTAATCTCTGACTTGTGCAACGGACAATTGACTACAATGTGTTGAGACGAGGTAGGGGTTGTTTGTGGCCTATGGAGAAGAATCTGAAGTCACATAATCGACACAAATTGGTAGTGAGATTTGGTGTTGCACAAGCATGAAATTGATAGTTGAAATTTTTTGGTGCTATTTTGATGCATATGTATAGCCAAAAACAAAAAAACAAAAAAACAAAAAAATGAAAAAAAATCAAGGCAAAGGTGTAACCAAAGTTTTTTGGAATTGTGATTTCATCGGTACAATGAATTTTTTTTTATTCTAAACAGATTATTGGGATTGGATAGATCACCAGTGATTGGGAATCATTCGACGTGACCAAGGGTGATCAAGTTCGATCAAAGGTAATCAGGGTTGGGAGTGACAATTGGCATTTGTCTAAATAGTGCAACGAGTTCAAATTGTGTAGGATTGTTGTACAACAAGTGAATAGAAGGGGCTGTATCCTACATGTGAAGATATCTGTGAGCTCATTATAGTTAGAGTGGCCCCTTGGATGAAATATCACTCAATTGGGCAAGGTATGCAGTAAATGAGTCTGTGTTAGAAGCTGTATTTAGTGTGTCTGGTAGGCTTTTGTTCATTAGGATTGCACTGCTGTCAGTTTTGCCCTGTTGCTGAACCTGGGTGGGTGGAATTGCAGCTATTTTGTCTCAGATTCTGTTTGTCTTGCTCTGCTGTCAATTTGGCTCTGCTGCTGGCCTTGTTTTTGTGGGGCAGGTGGTTCAGGTTCTATTTTGTTGGATTGTTTTTTGCTCAGCTGTGGACTGCTATGCTGATGCTTGGGCAGCCATACTGCTATGCTTGGACTGCTCAACAATCGACTGATATGGTTGGTTGCTCGCCAACTTGGGGTGCTAGCAAATGATAGGGTGGGTTTTTTGGTGCCAACATAGTTGGGATGATTTAACTCATCGTGATGCTTTTGCACTTCCCTCTCTGTATTGATGAAAATTGTTGTGTACTTTGTACCTTGCTATTTTCATCAATATAGTTGCTTTTTTGCCGATCAAAAAAAAAAGAAAAGGTGAATAGAAGGTAAGAGTACAGGTTTTGTGATTGAATCGTTCAATGACTACAATGACTTCACCCTTCAACGATTATAAAGATTTCACCCTATGGAAGCAAACGGTGAAAAATATATTGACGTGATCAAGGCTCTTAGGAAGAAATCTAAAAAATTGAAGATAAGGAAAGAAAATGAGTGGAAAGAGATGAGGGAATTGGGGAATAATACGATCAAGTTGTACGTTGTACGTCAAGAATAACACTCTTCGAGAAGTCATCAACGAAAGCAATCCGGTGGACCTTTGGGCTAAGTTGGAGAGTAGGTACAAGTCCAAGTCATTAACAAATTAATTTTGTTCAAAAAAAAACTTTTTTGTACTTCAGATGAAGAAGGTGCAAACTTCATGGAGCATTTGGACGTGTTCAACAAGTTATTAAAAAAATTAGATTTTATTGGCTAAAAAATCGAGGATGACGTTAAGGAAATTCTTTCGTTGGTTTCTTTACCTCCATTAAACGAGCATCTCAGGACTATGAGAAAGTTTCTGGTCTCATATCCTATGGGATGTTGCGGAAGAAGGAAGGTGACATGGCATTAAGGGAGGGGATCATGATTTCATCAGGAGGTGTTAGGTTAGTGGTGGGACAACAAAGACGTAGGATGGGTCTAAGAAAAAAAAAATGTTGTTCCAAATCAGAAGGTCACAAGTTGATGTGTTACTATTGTGACAAGGACAAACAGCTGAAGAGGGAGTGTTTGAAGTACAAGGCGAACAACGCCAAAGACCAATCATCAAAGGCAATAGCTTTTCTTTTTTTTTTTGATCGGCAAAAGAAAACTTTATTGGTGAACCACATATAGATTACATATGATAGACAACATCAATAAAGAGGAGGTTGTAGTTAGATTAAACTCCAATCTAACTCCAACCTCCTAGTTGGTGAGAGACCAACAAAAAATCAAAGCAAAGAAACAGCAGCACAGCAACCACCTAATAGACATGCAGCAGCAGTTTATTTGTGAGCTCCACAACACTAAATCACACCCTTCCATCACAAAGCATCCATGAGGAATTGGAGACAGCATCACAACAACACTGGTGCAAAAACAGAGATGCTCTGTCTGAAGACCAAAAAACATAGCGAAACAAAGAAGCAATAACACCCAAGCATCACAGCAGCACAAAACTAAATTAGACATGCAGCACCGGTTTACCAGTAGATCAGATCAGATCACACCCTTCCATCACAGAGCATCCATTTGACAGCAGCACCCAAGCATCACAGCATCCATTCAACACCAGAGAAACCCAGCACAAACCATTAGCCTTGAACCTGCAATGCCTTCAACCAGAGAAGAAACCAGCACAGATCAGCCTTGAACCTGCATTGCCTTTGAACTACACTCCTTGAATTCCCATGAACAATACTGCAGCCCTGTAGTCATTCTAAAAACTCAGTAAAAATCAGTGAACTGCTGTTTTGAACTCCAGTCAGTAGCCCAGCAAATTTATGAGGCCAAAAAACACCAGACTTGAGCTAAAGCCTTCATTCTCCATTTCTGATACAATATTTCACCTGAGGCAGATTAAAAACCAAATCATTTATAGAGAAATCCACCTGGAGTGGGCTTTACGGATGAAAAAGAAGACATCCCCACAGTTTCTTCAGGTATAGAGAAATTTGATCGGGTGTTAGGTTTTAATTGTTCGTTTCACATGTGTGCAATTAGGGAATACTTTTTCCCCATGTTTGTTTGGGCGGACTGGATTAGTATTCCCATGACTAATAGTCCTAGGACTACCAATCCGTTGGATTATGTATCCTATCTTAATTAATAGTAAAGTTTAAAATAATTAATCCATACTTCAATTGTTTAACCAAACATCAGATTAATAATTTTATTGGACTATTAGTCCAATCCCAAGCTTATGTCCACCCAAACAAACATGAGGTTTGTGTATCAAGCATATGATGGTGGTACTATCAGGATGGCTAATAATTCAGAAAGCAGAGTTATTCGCACAGGGACAGTGTCGTTTTGCATGTTTGATAAGACCATATGTTGACTTTGATTAGGGTTAGACTTTGATTAGGGTTACACATGTGCTAGATCTGAGAAAGAATCCAAATTCTTTAGGAATCCTAGACTCAAAATGCTAGTGGTTTAGATTTTGAGGAGTTTTTGACGTCTCGAGTGTTGTGACAGGTGGAGCTATTGTCAAATATGAGATGAGTAATATGGGTGGCCTAGAAATTCTGCACAAGTAAATTGTGCAGGATCAGAATCTTTCGAGTGATCTAACAGCCTCTCAACCTAGTATTTTGGATCCCTTCATTTTTACTGAAATACTTCTCTCCTCACATTAATTTCAAACACACACTCTCTTTATATCTTTTTTTTTTTTTTTTTTTTTTTTTTTTTTTTTTTTTTTCTCTCCGTCTCTCTCTACCATAACTCCACTATTTAAATCTCGAGATTAAAGGACTTAAATTGTAGAGTTGGGAGAGGGTTTCATATTCATTGGAGCCGATTTTCATTTTGCCAACATTTGGATTTTCTTCATTCTCTTCTTCTCTCTTTGAGGTTGGGTTTTCTTTCATTTACTTAGTATGGGTTTATATAGGTATGTGTTGTTATTTTGATAGATTACATTGAGGTATTGATAGAGATTTTGCAAAATACATGATAAAGAGTTAGGGTTTGAAATTAGTTGGGTATTTCTCTATAATTTTCTTATCAAACCCATTTTCCTTGAATTAAATAACATAGAGTTATTTTAATTTGAGAGAGCCTCAAATTATATGAAACCCTAATTTATGAGATTTTATATCTTGAAACTGTGCATAAAAGCATGTGGTTTATGAAATTTGAAGTTGATAGAAATTGAATTGTTGTCCATTGATAGAGAATGACATTGTTATAGAATTCATCATTATAGGATAAACGAAAACCCATCTAATTGTATATTGAATTGTTGAATTCATGTATTGAAAACCCAGTGTTGAATGGTGGTGTTAAGAAAATTTTGAGAAAAGATGAGAAATTGCATGTGTTGCACTTTGGCTTATCATCATGGTTTAAATTGATTGGTTATGGTGAATTCAGATAATGTATAGCAAAATGATGTTAAGTTAGCAAGAGAGTCCATGGTGAAAGAACAAAACAAAACTTGCGCGGGATAGGTACCTAGTTGTCCATGCGGTTAGCATAGGTCCAGAACAATGAACTTTCAACTTATGGCTCGCCCCTATCTTCCTCCTTAGTACCTATCCCCGCGGGGAATCATCTCTATCTTTATCTTTGGGTGAAACTCAGTGTTTTATTGGGAATTTTGATTAAATGGTGCTTAGCAATGGTCAATGACAAATACATGTACCTTGGTGGGATTCATTCGAACTTGGATTATGAAATAATGGTTTTTATCAAACTTACGATAATTCCAAATTTGAGAAAATAAAACTTTACATTAATTTGAGAAATTATTTGAACATCATATATATATATATATATATATATCATCATGATCATATGCTCATGTGGATGTATATTAGTAAATAGAAAGATTATTATATTAGACTATATATTCACCCTACGTGACTGATATTTTTCAAGTATTAACGACGTGCCATGACTTTGAGTGGCATAGGATTTATGTAAGGGCTAGAGAGAGCTCTATTGAATTGTTGGCCTAGGGCCTTTTTATTTTATAGGTCGAGTGCCTTTATTTTTTGTAAGGGTGTTAGCAAAAATTTAGTTTGACTGAAATTGACAAATGAAAATTGATAGACAAACTAAAATTCTCACAAAACAATAAAAAAATCAAGCAACATGGTTGAGTTCTGTACTTTAAACAAATTAAAGACTTCGTTGGAGGCAATTAAATGAAAAGGAATATGAGAAAAATGGACTAAATTGATATAAACTGACAAAATTGTCACTTGTCACAAGTTACATGAATTTAAACACGAATAAAAAAAAAATCAAAATTACACCAATCGACAGAGAGTAACAGTAACAAGCTATGACTAAACTACTCATAGTTGCTAAATGACTACTCCCTAGATAGAAACTATTCCTGGAATTCAAGTTGTGTGAGTTGTGTTGAATGTTTTCTTTGTATCTCTTTTGGCCTATTTGTAGGCTCAACCACATGAGATAGAGGTAATCTAAACCCATGATTTCCTTAACAGACCATGATTTCCTCAATCATCATCCATATCCCATGTTCATAGAAACCACTTTGCAGATTTAGTGCTTTGACCCGATCTTGATTCTAGAACTTGATTTTCAAATGGCTACAACAGCTAACTCTTTTGGCCCTCCATTTAACATGTCATCAAGCCACATCATTAATACACCTTTTATGCCACATCAGCATGCCTATTGACAGGGATAATAATAATACTAATAATAATCATAATAACAAATGTGGCCAAGGTTTATTAAAAAAATAAATTATGGTGTCAACAAAGGGTTAAACCATTATTATTTGATGTAAGCCTAAAGGCATTTCTTTTATAGTTGAATGCTCTTATTTTGCATTATATATTGTATACTCACCCCACTTAGATATTGAATATAAAATGTATGTAATGAATGAACTATATGTACTAAATGATATTCCAATATATACACGAGAGAGAACATTTGATTATATTTGTTATTATTCTTTATCTATTATTCAAGTTTAAACTGTTGCGATTCGGATCTCATAAATCCAGAATGTGATAAGAGTGTATGGCACAGGGGTACGTGGAAGAGATGTGGTCACACATGTGCACAAGTAAGCTAAAGGTGTACGAGAGTATCTTGTCGCAGTTGCTCTCAGGGACCTCTTCCTTTTCTTCAATTAGCTTTGAACAACCCTCTACTAGCACCATGGCCAGTTCATAAAATTTTGATATTGCATTTAAAGGATCAATAGTCCCATTTGTAGAGTGCACATTTTCATGAGCTTTGTTCATGGAAGATCATAGAAGTCTCACCATTATCAAATTAGAACCAAAACCCATAATCTCCCCAAAAACCTCATCCATTTTTTTAGAGTGCTTAAAATAAATCACATGCACTTATTGATTAATGAAATCAATCTTAACCATTACAAGTATTTTTTTGTTTTCTTTGAAGAAGAAGAAGAAGTAGGGCAAGCAATTGGGGTGTGACAACTCTATTTTGACATGTTCATAATAGTCTCTACCCACAATGAGACTATTGAATCAGATCCTAAGCTTTTGGTGTGTTCAATGAGAAGAAATTATTCAGTGGTCTAAGAACATCATGTTAGTTTTAACATTAGTCAGTCACGGTTAGTTGTATAAGAAAAAAAGAGAAACCCTATGTACACACTTCTCCAATGTAATAAATGCCTTTTCTGGTGTGATAAATGGTATGACAATTATTGTACCAAAGATATCTTCCCTAGGCCTTTCTCACTTTCGCTATCCAAAGAAGCTGTGGTGTCTGATGTATGCATATTAGGAGGAAATCTAATAGAATGGAAATTGGAGTTTAGAAGGAACTTGTTCACTTGGGAATGTAATGATCTTAACAAGTTACAAGAATTGTTAGTCAATGCACACCTCTGGTTATAGGCAATGATGATTGACTGATCTAGGAAGGTGATCCATCAAGAATGTTCAATGTCAACTCAGTTTATAAATGGATTGATTCAAATCTTGGAACTAAGGTTGACATTGGCAATCCGTTTTGGAAAAACATTGCTCCTTCGAAAGTTCAATTCTTTGTTTGGTTGGCTTGGAAGGGGAGAATTAAAACAACAGTGTTGTTAAGAAATATGGGAATTTTGGAACATAATTCTCTAATGTGCTATGTGTTAGGGAATCGGGGAGCCCACAAGCGCACAAAAATACCGGCCCAATTCATCAAGGATAAACTCTAAAGTATACCGTACACTACAACAAAATGGTTCTGTAATGACAAAATCACTTTCTCTCCAATAGTAAAATTTTCGTCACCAAATTGATTTGCAATGAAATAATTTCGTCACTACGTTCATTGTCTATTGCTCGTTGCTAAAAGTACCATAGAAGAAGAAGGCCTCGTGCCGAGTCCTTTCAAATAACCTAACCTTGGCTTAAGCACCTTCACCAACAACTCTTCTGGGTCAAGGGGATCGCACCAGTCTGCAAGAGGTGTTCTGCTTGCGTCTGTATCATGTTGTCATATTAATTTGAAATAAATCAAACAATTATTAGTTATTCTACCCTACAAAGAAAAATAAATAATTTTATCAAAATTAATATGCATTGCCTTGGACAAACATAATTAATTTGGCTCTCCGATGAAATCCATTCATGAGTGTCCGAATTATAGTGGATGGACTTGTAAAATTCTGCTAAATCAGGCACTTTTCCAATTGCAATTATCTGATTCATTTGTTTTTGCATGTTATTTCAAATATTTAAATAACAAAGTGTACTAATCTAATAAAATAAATTAGTAGAACGCACCGAGCTGTACACCCTGACAGGGATTGATTTTGAACCACATCGATGTTTTGTTTTTATTTGCATCCTATTATTCACATTAGTTAGTGATTGTTCCTACACGATTGAAACACCAATAAAAACAAGAAAACTTAACATTAGTAAGAAGAAACTTAATTTTTGACAATTGACATTAAACATTTTACCATAAATTATTTACTATCCCACTTCTTGCTAATTAGAGATGTCCACTGATTAAGAGTCACACTTGCAGGTGGGTGGCTTCTCGTGTACTCTTCTCATCTTGCATCCTTAAGTTGCTTGTATTGTTTGTGCAACTTATAGGTGAAGTCACTCAATCGCCGACCAAACTGTGTCTAAAACCTTTGCTACATCACTCTGATTGCCTTGTAGATCAAACTGATCCTACAAAATCAAATCATTTTTTTTTTTCATAAGTTAAATAACCTAAATTTTGTCCGCATACACAATTAGATGTAGCAACAACCAACTGTGAAACACAACAGCTAGGCTATAGGAGTAATCCATGTCCACATAACACACATGAAGCACAACACACACACACACACACACACACACACACTAACTAGGAGCAACCACTAGTCCACATAACACAACAAGTAAACATCAGCAAACCACAAAGCTACTGCAAAAAGGAATCACAGCAGCAAAGCTGCTACAGAGGTGAAAGAACACAACAATTTGCATGGGCTGCAACCAGCAGAGCCACAGTCAACATAACAGTAGGGCAACAGCAGCAAATCCATCACAACAGATTCCACATCCCCCATTACAGGTAGATCTACATATGAATTGCATGAAATAGGAGCTCAAACTGCTACAGCTCAGATGGTTGAGGCTGGTGAGTTGGCTAAAACTACTAAGGCAGGTGGCTCTGCTAGGACTGGTGAGGTGGCTGAGAAGGCCGCTGAAACTGCAGTAGAGTAGACTACTGAAACTATAGCAGCGTAGGCTGCTGTGTAGGCTGTGGAAACTGTTGGGACAGCAAAGTAGGCTACTAGGAAGACAGGGAAGGCAGGTCAGTAGACTGTTGAGGCTATGGACAAAGATGTGGTGGAGAGGGAAAGACAGAATTAGGGGTAGAAATAAACTGTATAGGGACAGACTTAGGAGAAGAAGATGGAAAAGAAGGCCAAAAGAAGGAATAGAGAGTAGGTTGAGAAGGAGAAGGAGAGGACTGAGAAAAAGGAAAAATTGACTCATGAAAAACAAAAGTTGAAACTTAAAAACTGAAGGAAAAATCTGGAACAGTTTGAAACAAAAGTTGAAAAGCTGAAGGCTGGGTACATTCAAGATCTTATTAATATGCTGAAACTTTAAAGCTGAAGGATGTCCTAGCCTTTGATGCCAAATCATGAATGAATCTGTAAAAGCAGTGGTGCTATGAAATGCTTGTGGGGAAGAATGCAAGGGCAAATGATAAAGACCATGAGTATGTAATCCTTTATGGAGTGCAGCCTTGGTATTATTGTCCTGAATAGAAAAATCAGATTTATTAAAAATAATAGAACAATTATTACAGTAACACACTACAGTGATATTTATATACAATCATGACCATGTAATCTAACTCTAGTTCTAACTAATTCTAAACTCAACACACTCTAACTACAGTTAGTTACAACCACTAACCAATATAGTTATCAGTTTGTTAAACTGAATGAGCTGGCACTGCTTGTGGTGGATTGGTTTTGCTATGGCTTACTCTGCTATGGTTGCTCTATTTGGTGTGATATCCTATCACACTCAACCCACAGAACTGAGCCTAGTTATAGGAGCTCACCATCTCAACCCTTCTCCGTACATGAGACCAGCTTGACAACCTACAAAGGAAGACAGTGAGCAATAATACATGAATATGGAGGTCTCACATCTCTCAACACTCATATATGGGCTTCCATTCCCTCAGAAAGAGAACACTCTCAAGTCTCAAGAATCTCAATCAATACTCCTAACTGAGGTGGCTCACAATCACCCAACCTACAACATCCCTAAGTAAGTACCAACATAACACTTCAGACAAAGAAAAAATGGGGCAGATCAGAAAATCCTATAGTTTTTATCCTGTCAGATACAATAGACAGCACAAGTAAACATCAATTTCTTCACAGTAGTGGCTAGAAAATTGCCCAAATAACCAATCCACACAGCTACCCCAATTCACAGCAAGCCAGTGCATGTTACATTTAGTTAACAGAGGAACCAACACAGTAGAAGAATAAGGACGGCTGACAAATAAATGGTCATGATCCTTATCTTGACGGTTACACAGAACACAACTGAAAAATAAATGGAACTCAAACCCAATGAGCCTATGCCAAGTCACTCTAGGCCTATGAACTCTAAACAGGTCCCAAGCATAATGGAGAGAGAAGAGGCCATTAGATGAGAAATAATAAACAAATCAAAAGGAATATTGATTTCAATCTAGTTTGTCAAATTCAACATGCCAATGACCATGTCATATCACCCATCAAAGGTTTATACAAATAAAAAAACTGCCAAATAGGAAACAAACTGCCTCTTCCATACTCACCCTCGTGAGAGGAATTATGTAACATATCGCACAGGTGTTCAAAGAAAAATTGGACACATTGATAGCTCAACTACAATCACAACTTCTAAAATTTAAGGATGAGATGAGGGAAATTTAACAAGCAGATAAATCACGTGCCCGAAACTTGTATCTAAGTTCACAACATCCATGATACTTACCTACTTCCGTAGCTGTAACATGGATATATTATTGATAAATAAATAAATATAGGTTCAGAGCTTGATATTCAAGCCTTAGCCTAACAAAGAGAGTAGTTATTTCACACAAGAAGCAAAAACTTGAGCATAACTGAGGAACAAACTACAATAAACACCTATGCTACACTATTATTTGAAGCCTTATCACAAACAATGCTACAACTTCAAAAACAAGAGTTTGACAATAATTACCGCCAAGCGTTGGATCATCGGCTCCTTATTAGCATCGTTCACCTTCTTCCACCTACGAACGCTCAGGTCTGGTAACTGAGTTCGAACCTCTATACCAATCTTGGAGGCCAACTTAGAGGCTTTATCTCCAACTGGTGCACAAAACTGGTCAGGTATAGGAACTAACATCTTTCCATCCTTATCGACAATGTGCTGGGCCTGTATGCCGCGTATCGGGCCACGAGCACATCTGTCATGTGTGTCACACCCCAAATCCGGGCATGACCGGCCGTGGCCCACAGGGACTTTGCCCAAGGCACACGTAAGCCTAAACATGAATCCAATCACATTGAACAACTGAACAATAGTCCAATAATAAATAACCAAAAGTCAATCCAGATATGTCACAATTATAAACGGCAAAATCAACCGTAATAAAAAACCAGCCAAACTTATGGGATATAAATAACCCACATAAAAAAAATAATCCTAAATGAACTTCGATAAGAATAAATATAAATATGCACAAACTTGACATAACACTCTAAACTAAAGGAATGCCCTAGAGGTCCATGCAATTGAGTCCCCGCTACGCCATGAGTCCACTCTAAGTCCTTCTAACACCTGGAAATGGTAAACAACTAAGTCAGCTGATAGCTTAGTGAGTAGCAACATGGATAGTAAATACAGTTTTGAAAACATGGTTCAATTCCAAAATAAGATATATATCACAGAAACTAGATTGGCATACAGTTTGGTAAATACAATCTGTTTCAAAAAGAAGGTTCCACAGTTCAACACTTAAAATACTCATGTCTCGCAAGAACATGATAAACGACATTTTCCACTTAAAACAGATTAATACATAAACACCAATAATTTTTTGGGTACTAAGAAAAACAAATAATATGCCACACAGTTCTCAAGGCTATAAGCCCCGTTGGATCCAATATCGAACTAAGAGTCATCCTCAGGGTGGCACCTGGGCCTTTTCTCAAAGACGATCCGATTGAAGGTCACCTAGATTTTTTTTAAGGTCTTTTCCTTACAATCGTTGAGCACTAGAGTCATCACGGCCCAACCTGGATCTGTTCCCTAGTGGCCAGAGTCACCACACACAGTGGAATAATTTCCCTGGACTAAAAACACAGATGGTCCCAATAATTAATACACATCAGTTTCACAAAACATGGTAGTTCATCGTTATAAACATGAGACCAAAACAAATAATTTACAGTATGCCAAGTTCACACATATTTCAAAAATAATTTGATTCCGTTGATAATATAATAATTTATCAAAACAGTTTAGTCTTGAAACAACAATTTAATTTTCCAACAGTTCAGGGTAGGGGAACATTTATAAAAATATGTAGCATGAAACTACTCACCTGGAAACGAAATAATATAATCCTCGAATAGAGTATGAAAGTCCAACTAGTGCCCTGAACCAATATGAAAACTACACGTCACTACTAATTTAAAAATACTAAAGAATACGAACTAAGTAACCCCAAACTAAAGCGCACTAACACGGCTCAACCCAACTCACCGTTACTCTTAAATATTATCTAAGTTCATGTTCTTCAAGGTCTAAAATCACCCAAGACATAGGTTCCGATCGAAACTTAACTAAAAATAACTTTAAGATAAAACAGTGTTTTAAACAAGTTTTCCCAATCTATTCGCTAACTTTGAAAATTACAAAACCCACTCCACGCTATTCGAAAAAATCTAAAACCCTCCAGATATGATCTAATATATCCTAAGTTTCAAACCCAATTGGTTTCACTTGATTTGCTTATCAAAATAATTATCTACAATTTATTATATCCAAACAGGTTGTTTTCTGCAGCACTTTAAAGAAATTGACGGTTCTCTTAATATACACGAGCAATCAATGCAAGGCCAAAAAGGTACGAAACTAGACTCATAACCGGTTCTAATTACACTAATTGGATAATTTTTGGATTTATACCCAAAGAGAACAACACTCCCGAATTTACTGTTTCGGACTGGTTTCCTGGACAGATTTGAATACCTCAATTTATATGGATTTTGACTCCCAAAAATTATGAAAAAATTCAGATATGCAATTCAATATGTAATTGATCTACTGTAAAAATTTCAGATTAAAATTCATCCTTTTGATATGGTTTCTTGATTTTTAAAGTTTGCGATTCTGTGCAGAATTTTTGGACTGAAAATTACACCCAATCTTTACACATAAATTTAGCTCCTCAAGTTTCTTAATAGGATATCTATATACACAATACATAAACCTACAACCTCTCCATGAATGAATAAAATAATTATAGAATAAGGATAGAACAAAGAAAGAAGAGAAGAAAACCTAGGAAGCCACACAGCACAACACACCCAAAGCTCTCCTTCTTGGCTACAACAATAATCTTGATGATTGAAAAACCCCTCTCTTTCCTTCATAAACCCACGGCTGCTAGGGCTGCTAGTGTTGTGGAAAACAATTATAACAAGAGTTAGGGTTTGTGTTTATTTTATTTTATACTAGTGGTGGGCACACTTAGGTCAAATAGATAGATAAATATACAAAATACATATATAAGTTACATGCAACTTAAATGGTAAGAGCCTAACTTATTAATTTTATGGTCTAGAGTTCAAGTCACACCCTCTTCTCTATTTTTTTTTTAATAATAAATCTTGCTTCTAAATCAATGACTTTCACCATAAATTTATTTTAGGTTTAAAAATTAATTAAAAGATCCTCCAATAATATTTAATTTGCACCTTAGAATTCACCACCAAAATATTTGAGATTGTAATATTATTATTTAATTATTTACTTAATTTTTATATTCGGGTTCTCACAATCGAAAAGCAAAATTGCAAACTTACCAACGCTACTAGATGCAGTCACCTTGTGCTCAGATTAAACATTATGAGGTGGTAAGGGTTGGGTGCCAACCTCCTGACATGGGGGATCCATCCTTTCCTTTGGGGTGGGAGTTGATGGCCTTGAATGAAACTGTAAACGAAGTCTTGGTGGCATCTCTTGTTCCTGAAATGACATAATCAAATAGTAAAAAAGATATTTAACATAGTTAAAATATATTTTAAAAAAGATATGATGTTTATGATATGTGAAGAAGATATGTAAATAGTAAAAGACATGTTCACACACAAATATAGGCAAATGTAGATAATACCTCGAGGTCAAAGGAACCAAATGACTCATCATCATTGTCATCCTCACTCTCTGATGGTTTATACTCATCATCATCATCTACCTCAACCCTAATTCCCTTTTCTTTTGCATTTGCACATGTGGGCTGAACCGCACTCACCAAAGAATTTGTAATATTCTTCACTCCAAGATTGTTCATTACCTCATAGTTCTCCTTGATTCGTTTATTTCTTTACTTCTCATATTCTGTTAGCTTCTTTGTTCTCAAATCAACTGGTTTCAACCATTGTTTTTTGCCTTTAACCATTTTCTACAGCTATGTAACATAATTCAACTTTAATTGGAAAATATAGACAACATAATTATGCACCATTAAATAAAGGAAGAAAATATAAAGTAAAAATTACACTAATTAATAATACCTGTTCAGAAACAAAGTACAAAATAAAAATTACATATCATAATGCATATCAGGATCCATATCAACATTAGGAATGTCATGTTCTTTATCTCCTTCATCATCTTTATTCTCTTCCATTATCTCATCTAATGACCCTACTGCCGACATAACATTGAATTCGACATCATCCTTACAATATCAAACAATTGGGTCAATGTCAATTGGAACAACATCAATAATGTTTTCTTGTTGGAACACATCATTTTTTTCTGAAGGATCCAATAATTCTCCATCACTAGCTTCTAGAACATCAAAGACACCCCTATGTTGCACCCTTTGTACGACATTCCAAGGTTCACCCAATTTGGTGTCATTCAGATAGAAGACTTACTTAGATTGACTAGATAGGATAAACGAGTCAGATTGATACCACTGACTTTTGACGTCAATGCTTGTGCAATATGTATCAAATTGTATTGTTCTGTTTCTACCAGTGTTACCGATGTTGTACCATTCACACTAGAACAAAACAACCCTTTTATCATATATGTAACCAAATTCCAAAACCTTGCACAAGTGGCTGTAGAAGTCATGCAATTTTCCTTCATGATCCCCTTGTGTAAGCACATCACTATTCTGACTCATACGACGATTGTCTAGATCTCGAGTATGGAACCGTCTGCTATTGATTATGCAACCTGAGTACTAGGGCTGGGCAACAAACCCACCCGCCCGCACAAACCGCCCGACCCTACCCTACCCGTAGTGCTTTGGGCGGTTTCGATGTAGGTAGGCGGGCGGGTGCGGGTCAAGAAATTGGCAAAAGATCGGGTTCGGGTCGAACCCGACCCGCCCGCAACCAGCGTCTTTTTTTTTTTTTTTTTTTTTAAAAAGAAAAAATAACTAGTTATTATTATTATTTTTTGCATTTTGGATGGATGGAGATAACTAGTTATTATTTTTATTTTTACATTTTGGATGAAAGTAAAATTTATTATATGGGCACTTATATACATTATCATGATCTAATGATATTTAAATTAGTGTTACTAGTTTGACTTTTATTTATATATATAAAAAAAAAAATCATTATATTCCATTAGTCTAGTAGACACAGTTAAATATGATATTTTGAATTGTCATTCTATTATCACATTATTGCATATTAAAAACTAAACAGTGGAGATTAATCCACTATTTAAATTAGTGTTACTAGTTTGACTTTTAAGGGTTTGTTTTTGCAAGCTAAGGAGGAAGATTAATTACTATCCTCAAGCATAGTTCCATATTATCTTATCTAACATGTGGACTATTTATTATGATCATGAATTGTATATCTTGTAATTTAATTTATAACTCTTCTAAAAAAAAAAAAAAGTGTTTAGAAAGTAACAAAAAATGTCAAATTTGCTTAAGTTTAAAAAAAAAAAAAAAAAAAAAACACTAAACCGCAAACCGAACCGCACCAGCCCGCACAAACCGCGAACTGCATCGTGGGCGGTTGCGGGTCCATTTTTCCCCAACCACATAAGTGCGGGTCGGGTCGGTTTTGACCCGCACCCGGCCAAAACCGACCCGCGAGCAGCCCTACTGAGTACTCTTTCACTAGCAAATTAGGATCATTTGCTAATGATCACAATTCATCGGTTAACTCTGATGACTCTTAACTCTCAATCTATTTATCTACAATTACATGTAACAAACAATAAGTAAATAATTTATAAATGATTTAAGTTGTAAATGTCGAAAAATTATAAATGTTTTACCCTCTCTTTGAACCACATGGGAAATTCGTGTCGTTGTATATGGGTTATGACATGTCCAACTTGAGTTTGTAATAGATTTTTGTGTTCCCTACTCAAAAAAATGTGATTACTACGTACCCCTAATAAAAAAGCTAAGCGTAAACATAATTCAATGAAACACATACACCAAATACTTCTCTATCTCTAGGCTATTGTACAACACAAACCAATGAGCAATATCACGAATTTCTTGAGACATTTCAGCATCTCGTGTGATTAGACCAATTGGACGTGCTGTTTCTGTGAATACTGTCAACCCTTGTTGACGTTCACCGTGATTTTCATTCCGTTTTGGTCGATTATGCACGGTTTCAATTCCATCAACATACATTGAACAAAAGGTAATGCACTCTTTGACAATGTAAGCCTCGACAATTGAACCTTCTGGTCGAGCTCGGTTGGTCACAAACTTTTTTAATGCTCCAAGAAACCTTCACAAGAGAACGAATTAGGAGTATAGTTACACATGCAACACAATTATGCGCATCTCATTTACAAGTATAAGTGTAAAAAATACCTTTCAATTGGGTACATCCATCAATATTGCACGGGTCTTCCAAAAACAGCCTCACGAGGCAAATGAACAGCTAAGTGGATCATCACATCGAAGAAGGCTGGAGGAAAGATCTTTTCAAGCTTGCATAAAATGTGTATTATACGTTCCTATAATTTCTCCAGTTCACTCCGCCTTAGTGTCCTAGAGCATAAGTCTTGGAAGAAATTGCATAACTCAAAAAGTGTTGTGCTAATTTCTTTATCCACATAACTATGCATTCCAATGGGAAGAATTCTTTGTATAAGTAAATGGCAGTTGTGGCTTTTTAGGCCTGTTAATCTACCATTTCTTGCATTCACTGATTTCGATATGTTTGCCACATACCCATCTAGATACTTGACAATTTTTAAGAATTCAAAGAAACCCTCCCACTCTGCAGGTGTCAATAAAAAGCTGCTCAAGGCTTAACATATGACCCATCGGGTCATTGTGTAGCCATAGCTCTTTCCGTATACCCATATCTTCCAAGTCTAACCGTGCCTTCTTTGTGTCCTTGTTCTTTCCATCAATGCCTAACATAGTTCTGACAACATTTTCACTAATCAATGTTGTGTCGAAGTTTTCACTTTTTCTAATATGGTAACTCATACAAGATGCTTACCTTTGTCCAATTAAGTGCTTGACGGGGCCTTTTCCTATTACTTGAATGCTTTCCATATATGACACCTGTCACATTGTCCAACTGCTCTTGTATCTATTTCACCGGCAACTCCAAAGATCTCTTCCGTTTCTCAATCTTACCATTGTAAGCCCTACTTTTTCACCTTTCTGGATGGTCCTCAAGCAAGTAACATCGATGGTTAGTGTAACCAATCTTACTTCTTAAAGATTCAAAATATGGTTCATCATTGCAAGTGTAACAAGAATAGTGACCCTTTGTTCTCCACCCAGATATGTCACCAAATGCAGGCCAATAGTGTATTGCCCACAACAAAGCTACATGCATTTGAAAAGTCTCATTGCTGGAGGCATCGTAAGTTAGTGCACCAATTGTCCACAACTCATTCAACTTATCCACCAATGGTCGTATGTAGACGTCAATATCAATCCCTGGTTGCGATTCTTCAGGAATAAGTAATGACATCAAACAAAATGGATCCTTCATAACCAACCAAGGTGGCAAGTTGTATGGAATGAGTATGACGGGCCACAAACTATAAGAGTTGTTCATGTTCCCAAAAGGGTTAAACCTATCAACGGCCAACCCTAGCCTCACATTTTGAGGCTCCAAGGCAAACTCGCGATGATGTGCATCGAATTCCTTCCACACATCACTGTCAGCGGGATGCCTCAATATCTCGTCATCCACTAATTTGACTTTGTACCATCTCATGTCATCAGCCCTCTTCTTTGACATGTATAATCTTTTCAACTTTGGTGTCAAAGGAAAGTACCGCAATACTTTATGAGGGATCTTCTCACTCCTTCCACGATTGATCTTGTATCTAGATGTCTTACAAGTCGAACATTTATCTAATGTTGCATTCTCCTTCCAAAATAATACACAATCATTTATGCAAGCATCAATGAACTCATGTGACAAGCCCAAGTCACATAGTATTTTCTTAGCTTCATAAGTTGACGTTAGAACCAAATTTTCTTTCGATAAAAGTCTACTTAAAAACTCTAGCATCATGTCAACTGACTTATTGCTCTAATGATTTGTTACCTTCATATTAAGCACCTCAACCATAAACTTCAACAAAGTATAATTCGTACAATTCGGGAACACCTCACGCTTGGCATTAGTCAACAACTTATCAAAAGTTCTTACTTCCTCCTCTCTTATTCGATCTTGCACTAAGGCATCAATACCACCTAAAATTTCATCACCATCGAGTCGCATCTAATCATCATGATAAGCCTCGTTTGAAATACAGGATTCCCCGTGCTGGTGCCATGTAGTGTAAGTTTGCATAATCCCATATTGGAGCAAATGAATTTCCACATTTCGAAGATTTTGTCTACAAGCATTCACACACTTTATACACGGACACAAAATATTACCATTCTGGTCAAAAACCCCCATTGCAAATTGAAGAAATAACTTGATCCCGTCATTATATAGTTTACCCATCCTTCCATCAGCCATCCTACCTAGGGCAATCCAACTTTTATCCATGCCTGATCACAAATGAAAGATTAGGAATAATATAGTATAATATAGACTTGTGTATTTATAAACTGTTTAAATTAAAAAAAAAGTCAATAAGAGCTTCACCAAATATATCTACCGATCTTTAATAAAGATTCTTATACAAGTTCTAAGGTTATATGCAAGAAAGGAATAAAAACTAACAGAAATGGTCATTAATAATTTTAACATATCTTTAACCAAAAAAAAAAAAAAAAAAAGATCATTAAAAATCAACAAAAATCACCACATGCCCACATCTTTAATATTTTTTTTGTTTAAAAAAAATCAACAAAAAGTGAAATTTAATTCAATTGTAAAGATTGGACATAGTGTGCATGCAAACTAATGTGTACACAAGGTAAGTACTAATATTTCGACAAGACCAACCACATAAAAAAAATAAAAAATAAAAAATAAAATAAAATAAAAAACAAACAAACAAACAAAACACAAACAAAAACAAAAATATTAGATGAATTAAAATTAAACACCAACTCTCCTATTGATCACTAACCACTTGACACATCATTATATTTGTTTTATAACATACTGACAAAATCATATTTTAGGTTCCCTAACAATGGTCAATTTGACTAGGCATAGCAACATTTTGCCAAACCCATCTAACGGACAATTAATTCATGCTAGTAGGTGAACAAAAACACACTCTATGATTAATTGAAACAGAATAATAGGCTTAAATATTAGGTCCTATTTAAAGTGTAATAGATTAATTTAAATAGAAAAACCCACTATTTGAATCAATTACAAAGTATGTTTTGTTCACTACTAAAACACTAGATCCCTACACAATTCCATCTCTCCCTCTCACCGTTCACTATCTCCAAACAATTCAAAGTTGAGCAAAAACGAATATATAAGAAAGGATTAAATTGTTGAGAAAACAAATGAAAAGAAAAAAAAATCAAAATTAATTGCATACTTGAACTTTCTTATTTTTATTTTTAGCAAATAAACAAAACCCAATTCAAATGATTTACATATATATATACACATATAACACATATGTTTCCAGCAAAGAATCCAAAACCTAATTCAATTAATTTTCATATTTGCTTAACGAATATATATATATATATATAAATTCACAAAACTTCTGGTTTTTATCCTACTAACAAATAGAAAACCCAATTCAATTGACTTTTGTATCTCATATAAACAAACAATAGACACATTGAAACTTACCTTTTTGATTGACAGCAAAGAATACAAAACATGACTCCCTCATTGGAACTCCTTTATTTTAGTTCCACTTCTTTGTAGGTTGAAAAAGTTTTGTATTTAGAGCTTCCTAATATATTAAGTTGGTGTTCTCAAGGGTTTCTAGGTGCCCTGTGTTACAGTTTGTAGCTGTACTCCTTTCTTGCTAAAAAATGAAATATGTTTATAAAATAAATTATCTATCAAAGAACTAGCTTAAACTCATGGCCCCATGCCACCTTCTTTTCATTGTTCATTTATTTATTTTGTTCGGCTCGTGTTAATTTTTTTTATTTTTTATTTTTTATTTTTTTGGGAGAGGGTGAAATTATTGACATCACTATGCACTGAACTATATTTGACAGCCTAAGGAAAATGATAATTGAAACTAAAAAAACATAAATTAATAAATTCAGTAATATATGCAACCTATATGGAAAGTTATATTCATTGAAAGGATTTAATTAACACAACACTGACATACTGAAATTTGGGTTGAAGTAGATTACTACCACAAGCCACAAACTCCATGGGAGAGATCTAAGATTGAACCAGTTTCTCCAAAATAAATAAATAAATAAATAAATAAATAATAAAAAATAAAGAAAAAACTAGCCATTGTTTTATCAAACACCTAGCAAACACAATCAGAATATCATGAGACCTTACTGTGTGTAGAATCAACAGCAATCCATTCAATTCAATAATTATATTGGTTAAATTATGAATATCATAATCAGAATATAGAACATGTTAATCATTATATTTTCCATATTGTTTTCCCAAATTAAAATCATTCAAGTTGTTGATGGAACCCTTCAAAGTAGAGAAGTTATAGAAATGTTAGAAGCAATGAAGGAATGGCTTTAATCTCATCTTGACCCAAACACATCAACATACATTATTTGAAACTTATACACACTTAAAAGCTTAAGCCAATAAGTTGAGAGCCTATTTAATGTGTATTAAGACTCATCTCTTTTACTCTCTTTATCTGATGTGGGACTCTACCTTCACATATGCTCCAACAATCTCCCCCTCATATGTGAACCAAACATTGGGCCTCTCCATGTTCCCCATCGATCTTGATCTATCATCAACAAGTTCATCATAGATCATTACACACTCCCCCTTAATCTTGATCTATAACTCTCCAATATCGAGTCTAGCTTGGGCCACCTGCAAACACTCCATCACGAGCCGCCATACTCTATTGGGAGCCACCTTGTCTGTAATGACCCTAAAAGTCATCCTTATTTAATTAGGGGTTAATGTGTTTTAATTCAACTATATCTATTGGAATTGAGAATGTTTTTATCTTATTTTGGGGTATGGATTGAGGTGGTGGTATGATGGTAAAGTAAGATTGGACCAAAGAGTATAATCCGGATAGTTATTCTACAATCAGCCGTCACTCATTTGCCCTTTCCTTTTTCTACACTTTGAATTTGAATGTGAGGTTAGAACCATTGGAAAGCTTATTTCCGGGGCTTTAATTTGGACACAAGAACGACCTAGAACGGAGTCCCGATGAGAGAGTTATACTCGTTTGAAGTTTTTACATCTGTGCTGGAAGCAGAGCCGCACGTGCGGGGAATAGCGCCGCACGTGCGGACTGTGCGGGACAGCAGCTCAAAAACGAGATTTTTGGCCCATTTCTTACATTTTCTTTTCCTCTCTTCTTCTCCCCTCTTCCATGTCCGAAACCCTAGCTCCCAAAACCTTGATTTTCTCCACTTTTATCAATAAATCCACCATGGATCGTGCATCAAGGATGGAGAACAAGGAAGGGTCAACATTGCCAACCGATTGAAATTCGAATTTTTTTTGGAGGATTCTTCTCAATCTTTGCTCCTTTGCTTGATTCTTGAGGTAGGGGTCCTTATTCCCTTTCAATATTTGCATTTATGGATGGAATTATGGAATTTTGTGTATATACAAACAAAATCTATAGTTTTGAGCATATTATGTCCAACTTGAGAATTGAGGGTTTAGAGTTGGAGATGTTGGAAGTTAAATTGGTGGGTTAAAATGATGGATGGTGAATCCTAGATGTATAATTATTGGGAAAATTGGAATAAAAAGTAATGGGCTAATAAGTTTGAATTTTTCTTGAAATTTCAATATTTTCTTGAAACCCTAGGTTGATTAATGATGATAACCAATGAATTGGCCCAAATTGAAAGTAGAGTAATGAAATTGAGGTATTGAATTATGTGTTCAAGTTTAATTGGAATTTGGAAATGTTTGAGAATTATGTTTAAAATTTGCGAATGAACTATGTTATGAACATTGTAATTCATACTGTAATGCGAAGGGAAAATTGGGGAAAATAATCTATTAATGATATGGATGATATGAACTCAGTTTTGGAATGTTGGAATGGAATTCAAAGATTTATTTTGAATTATGTTAAATTACAAATGGTGTTGATGAACTAAGTGATATTGACTTTGTTGGATTATGTTGTGTTGACTCATAGTGAATTGAATGGTGTTGTACTATGATGAATTATGTTTGAATTACGTGAATTGTGTAGGGTCAGCTACAAGGGCGGATCAAGCACCTGAACACTGTGAGTAGTAGTACAGAAATGTACATCTTATTTATCATTGATAATTATTGTCACTAACACTCTGTTCTTTGTAAGTGTTATCAACGTTTATGACAAGTGGAAATCAATATGAATTTCTCTGAATATGGAAAGATTTGTGTACGTCGGTATGACTTTGGAACTCTTTTGTTCTGTCAATAACAAGTATTAAACCTCTGTTATTTATCAGTGTATTATGTACTTCTTAAGAATAAATGGAGCTTGTGTTCATCCATGAATAATGATACCTGTATGAGTCCAAGATTATTTTGTTGTGTTACGTATGGACTCGAGGTCGTTTAGAATCTATGATATGAAAACAAAGGCTTAACATCATTATGTATCCCACGTTAGAATGTAAGCTGTTCTGTCCTTGCTAAGCATGCTCTATGTTTTGATATGTTATGTTTTGACTTAATGAACAGTTGACCATAAATATCAAGTATTCATGACATCCATAACACACGGCCCTTACCGAGGGTAATAATACCGTGGTTTAAGTAATTAAGTTACAAGTTTATGTACGTTACAAGTTTAAGTATGTTACAGATTTAAGCATGTTACAAGTATAGGTATGTTACAAGTTTACGTGTGTTCTAAGTTTAAGTATGGTACAAGTTCAAGTATGTTATAAGTTTACACATGGTACAAGTTCATGTATGTTACAAATTCAAGTATGTTACGAATATGACTTTTGATCTCTGCTTATGATTTAAGTAAAAAAAAAAAAATATATGTATGATTTGATTTCGTTTATGATATGACATGATATGTTCGGTTTGGTCTGGAAAACCTATGAATTTCTGGTATGGCGCAAAGTGCTATACGGAACTAAGTACTGCAGTGCGAGTTACCTCTAGAATCTGTATGAGCCACCTCTTGAGTCCATACATATGTGAAAATTATGAGGCTGAAAGCCATCCCATGAAAGTTATGAGGCTTATGGCCATCTATATAAGTTGTTATGAAATAAAACAAAGTGCTACACGGAACTAAGTGCTACAATGTGAGTCACCGCTAGAATCCGTGTGAGACACCTCTTGGGTTCATACATGCATGTTTCAAGGGCTTAATGCCAAACTATGTTCAAGGGCTTTCATGCCATATGCTTCAAGGGCTTTTATGCCATATGTTTCAAGGGCTTTCATGCCATATGCTTCAAGGGCTTTTATGCCACATGTTTCAAGGGATTTAATGCCACATGCTTCAAGGGCCTTGTGCCACCATGTTTCAAGGGCTTATAGCCACCATGTTTATGTTGCAAGATTGAACCTAAGGCCGTTATGTACTTAGCACAGAATCAGACTAACTATGTGAACTTTACATCTTTATATGCATTGCTATGTGTTATGTTTCAAGTTAAGCATCGTTTTATTTATGTATTACTATTCACTGAGCCCGGCTCACTCTCTGTTATGTCTGTTTCTGTAGGTCACCAATCAGGTGGTCAGTCCTAGCCATGACGCCGCTTTCTTTTGTCACCTTTCGTGTGTCCAGGCAGTATACACAGCCATTGATTTTGTTAAACTGATAATATGTTGGCTTGCTTTTTGAATGTCTATCTAAGATTGATGTATATAGCTTTCATGTTTTTGTATATGCCCAATGATAGGGCTGGGTCTGTATATATGTATGTATATAACCGATGTTCAGGTGTATTGTTTAGATTTTATTTGTCTGTTAAAAGTTTGTGATCCTGGCATGATAGTAGTAGCTCGATGGAGTTTGTTTCCATTGTCAAATTTTGATATTTAGTGCTTCCGTTTAGGTCCCATATATATATATATATAAAACAGGTTAAGTGTCCGTTTCTGAAGTGGTCATGCCCAAACTTCTAGGGGCGGGTTTGGGGTGTGACATTGTCGTGGTCTAACCTTGCCACATGCACCAAGAATTTTCTTTGCTTTATCAAAAGTTATCATGAATTTTTCTTACTCCATCAAGAGTTTTTTGTGCAAGCCCAAGCCCACCAACATCAATGCTCCAAGAAAGTCCATCTATAGATCATCTGCCATCGGCTCTGATACTAGTTGTTAGGGACTCGAGGAGCCCACAAGCGTACAAAAATACTAGCCCAATTCATCAAGGAGAAACTCCATAGTCCACATATACCACATCAAGGCCTAAGATACATTATTTCAAACTCATACCCATTTAAAAGCTTAAGCCTATAAGTGGGGAACCCATCTAATGTATATTGAGACTCATCTCTTTTGTCCGATGTCTGACTCTACTTTCATACATGCTCCAACACTATGTGTGTGTTCTATAATAAGGCTGAAGAAATAAAGGAGCATCTTCTCATTCATTGTTAGTTTGTTTGGAAGATATGGAATGAGTTAATTAGGTGGTGGAAGGTACAATGGGTAGCTCCATATTCTATCAATGGATTGCTTCAGTATTGGAATGGTGTTAGGCACAGTATTTGTCACGAAAAATGGGAAAAGAAAATATAGGAGGTCGTACATTTGGCAACAATGCGGTCACTTTGGAAAATGAGGAATGATAGGAAGTTTAATGAAGTACAAAAAAATTGGAACTCCATTGCTGATGTTATCAAAACAAGAGTGGCCTTATGGGTGAAGTACAAACTCAAGGAGGCGAATTATTCTATAGGTGATTGGTGTACAAATTGGATTCAATTAGAGTCTCTAGTTATTAGTTTGGACGTTGTAGCTTCTTGATCTTGCTATCTGATGTGCTTTTGAATATGAGTAGAGCTTCTTGTTGATCCTTGTTTTTCTATTATGGTTGTTCTCTCTTCAACCATATTAAGAGTGGTGCCACAAATAATCAAGTTTTATTGTGCCAACCTAGTTATGATAATAGGATTTTGCTTTGATGCTTATAGCACCATCTCTGCTTCTTTTCGTTATTGATATATGATGTAAGGTTATCCTTGATTCTTATCAATAAAATTTATTTTTGCCAATCAAAAGAAAAAAAATGTGTACCATATTTCACCCTATAGCTTGACTTTTCATGCTCCTTTCGGAAGACGATAAGCCCTACAGTTCAGACTCCTGTGGTTCTGAATCTGATTCCACAAGTGCAATGTGAAATAAAAAAACACAAAAGAGTCTAAATCCGGCAAATCATTTAGAAAATCAATTTTGGATCAAAATGCAAAAAATGGACTATTTTGCCACCTAAATAATTTTGAAAAATTTAGGAAACCCAGGACTCGTGCCAAAGGCCACTTATCCATCGTCACCAAAGTTGTCTTAGCTCAGGAACTTAGATACAAGAGGGGAAGGTCATGAATTGAGCACCCCCGCTCGCCCGATCAAAGATCAGCCTCTACTAATCATGATGTGATTCTTATTTATATTATATCCTTTTATTCCGATTATTAGGCTATCTTACTGTGTGACTCACATAAAAGTATAGACTAATTTGTAAAAATTGAAACATCTGATTTCATATTTGTTTTTTGAAAAGAGTTTGTGAATGTGCCGCTTGAAAAAGTGGGCTCAAATGTACATTAATCAAACTATCCCAATTCAAGCAATTAGCCTTCATCCACAGGCATTCAAACAGTTTATCATTTAAGCACTTAGCGTCATGGTGAGCATGATTTGATATGGCAACACTAACACACAACGCAATATGCCAAAACAAAGAAAAGCTCACCTAGTACTCCAAGGCAAGCCAAAAGAAACAAAAGAGTTAGAAAACATGCATGCCCCTAACTAATGCAACATGACTAATGCAATACATACGATATGCAATTACTAGGCTCGGCTACTAATATGGCATATGAATCAATTTGATAGTATGCAGTAAAGCACGTATTCAAAGAAGTATTAACTAACAATGCAAGTTAGAATGATGAGTCGAACCTCATGCATGCAATACAAGTGGATGCAAACATGAGAAATGCTAAAAAAAATATGATGTTCTAAGCTAACCATCATAAGCAAGTAAATAAAAGGGAGAAAAACGTGGGATTGGAAGACATACACATTATTACAATTGTGCTCTCGCACAAAAGAGAGTCCGAATAAACTAACTAGCTAACTACTACGAAAAAACTAATTATTACAAGCCGAATAAACTAACTATGCTAGGTAGTTATTACAAAACCAATTACTTAATTAACTATTCTATGATCTAACTAATTAATTACACTAATTAATTAAATACAATTTAGAATTAATTAATTAATTGCAACAGGAATACGATCCAAAAGAAATAGTAACTAAGCTAACTACTCTAACTACTCAGCTCCGAGAAGTGAGGAATGCTCATGCATGCGCGCGGACTTCCACCTAAAAAGCCCAATGTTCTGCTGCCAGAATGCCTTTGTTGCACAGTTGGAACATTTCACTATTTTTTCACCTCAGCCTTTGCTCTGCTCTGCTAGAAAAAGGGCACTGTCTGCCTTGAAAAAGTGGCCAGCAACCCAGAAGTAGTGGCCGGCAAGCCACTAATAGTGGGTTGCTATCTAGAAAAAGTGGCCTGTCGACCACTAATGTTGGTTCTGTCCTGCAGTAACAGAGGACAAACAGAGCACAAACCAGAGTATTCTCAGGTGATGTTTGTGCACCCTACCTCTTCTTATCAGCAAACAGGTCAGATGAGGGGTAGGTTTGGTTCGCAAGCCATCAATCGACGTAATTTCATTGTGTGACGACTTATGAACCAAAGGACACAATTTAATAAATGCATAATAAAAGACCAACAAAACCTCCTCCCTATCATGGATTGATCAAGGGAAGTGGTTGACCTTGGAAACTTGAACCATTTCATCACTAGCAAGTATGAAATGACCCAAGTTTTCATGTGTTCAATTAACATCTGATTGAACACCAAATTCTTTATTATCTTGCATCATTTTTAGTCCAAATTTTATTACTTCATTTTAATTACCATTCATTCCTTAATTCATTGAGTCCAATAGTGATCTTTAAGTCCTCTAATGGAAAGAAGCATCAAACCAAGAGTTGTTTTGGGCATGAGAGAGACACCATGCCATTGGTAATGAACTCCAAAAGGGATTAAACCATTAAGCACAATACCTCTATCTCAAGCTTAAACAAGCAAGTAGTTTGAAACAACTTTCAAAGAAAAGAAAAAACCAAGAAAGGAGGGAGGTTGCAGAAGTGATTAGAGGTGATCACAAGTATGGAAAACAAGAAATAAATGATATCAACTCAAATAGGTTGGTAGCTAATGCCTAAACCCCCAAACCTATAAGGACCATTACACTACAAGCATGTAATACAAAGCATAAATGAAATAACCAGCCTAAAAACAGTCCTAAAGTAAGCAAAAACAGTGCTGAAATTGAAGGCAAAAGAGCTAAAAGAGTAAGCTACAACATAAAGCAAGTTAAGCTAGTATACAAGCACAAGGAGGGGAGGCTAACCCCTCCATTTTTGGGACTTCAAAAACTGATTTTAGCCTCTAAAAAAACTTTGAGATTCAGTAGTAAAAACTTTAAAAAAAGTTAACAAAAAGGTGCGAAACACAAGGGCAAAGGCTTGAGAAGTTAGGTGCAAAGAAGAGTGATCCACCCCTCCATCCTTAATGGCCTTAAACCACAAGTTTCATCCCAAAAATACAGAATAAAAACAGTCCAAAAACAGTAGAAAAGATGGTAAATAAAGCAAAGGAACAAGCTAAGAATTATACCTCTTGAAAAGGGGTGCCCTTTCTACGTGACAAACCAACACTTACACACCCTCAAGAGCTAAAAGTAAGCTCAAAAGAACCTCAGTACAAATACCACAAGGTTTGGTTTAGAGTGTATAGACAAAGGCTTAAGAACTTGCAAGAGAGAGAAAAAAAATTTGCTCCAAAATTTTCTAACCTCTAAAACAAGAGGGGAGATCATCTATATATAAAAAAAACATGAGACTCCCTCAGAAATATCTATACAGACATGTGTGGGTAGATGCATACATCTATGGAAACAACTAGCACAGTTGGCAAAAATATCTAAAAAAACACACAAGTGGCTGGCAGACCACTAATAGTGGACGGCAGACCACATTACTTGCCGGTAGTCCACACTAGTGGGTCTGTAGGTGTAGCTCGACTTTTTTGTGCCCCCTTTTCGGAAGCTCGAATATAAGCCCTACAGTTTGGACTCTCGCGGTTCTGAATCTAATCTCACAAGTGCAATGTGAAATTGATAATCACCAAAGAGTCCAAATCCATCAAATCTTTTGGAAAATCGATTTTGAATAAAAAATGTCAAAATTGGATTGCTTTGCCTGACACGGAGTCACCACCTAAATATTTTATTTTGAAAAAATTTAGAAAACCCATGACTCATACCAAAGGTCACGTGTCCGTCATCACCAAGATTGTCTCGGTTTGGGAACTTAGGTATGAGAGGGGAAGGTCATGAATACATTTGAGCACCCCTACGCGCCCGATCAAAGATCGGCCTACTAATCATGATATGAATCTTATTTACATTATATGCTCTTGTTCCGGTTTATTAGGTTAGCATTACTATGTGATGCGCACACACAAGTCTAGACTAACTTGCCTCGAACTGGAACAATTCAATTTCATGGTTTTTTTTTTCGAAAAGGGTTTGATTTTTGCCACTTAACAAAGTGGGCTTAAAGTTTGTGAATTTGCCACTGGATAAAGTGGGCTTAAACGTACATTCATTGAATTATTCAAATTCAAACAATAAGCCTTCATTCACAGACATTCAAACAGTTTAGCAAGTAAGCACTTAGCCTCATGGCAAGCATGTTGGTCATGGCAGTCACTCACACTTATGCAAATATGATAAAGCACTAAAAACTCACCTAGTACTCCAAATCAAGATAAAACAAAAAAGTTAGAAAAATATGCATGATCCTAACTTATGTAAGATGTTTAATGCAACACATGCGAAAATGCAACTAGAACAAGCTCGGCTACTTAACATGTTATTTGCAACAATTTGGTAACATGCGGTCTAAGCACGTATTCAAAGAAGTATTGAAATAACAATACAATTAGAATGATAAACCGAGCCTCGATGCATGCAATACAAATGAATGGATGCAAGCATGTGATATGCTAATTGAAACATGATGTCCCTCATCTAACCATCATCAGCAGTTAAATAAAAGGGAGAAAGACATGGGGTTAGAAGACATACACATTATTACAGCATTACGCTCTCACGAAGGAGAGTCCGAATAAACTAACTAACTAAACTAAGCTAATTAAGCTAATTATTACAAACCAAATTGAATAACTAGATAAACTAATTTAACTAATTATTACAACACTTGAATTAATTAACTAATTTAGCTAACTAAAATAATTACATCATAACTAGTTAACTACTTAACTAATTAAAGAATTACAACACAATTGTAATTAATAATTAAACTAAGAAATTAACTACTCCGCCTTGGGAAATGAGAGATGTGCATGCGCATCCACGGTTTCCACCCGAAAACGCCACTGTTTTGCTTTTGAATGCCTCTGTTTGCAAAGTTGAACACGAACACTGTTGCTCACTCTGCTTTTCCTTAGAAATACTATGTTAAATTCTGCATCAGTGGCTGGCCGACCACTGGTAAAGGTTGCCGACCACCAGCCAGCCATGGTTGAAGATTGTTGGCCATGGATGGTGGTCTGCCAGCCATGGAAAGTGGCCTGTCGGCCACTAATGCACATGCTCATCTTGCTGTAATAGAGGACAAATAGAGCATATACAGGATGTTTCAAGGGTTTGTTTGCACAACCTACCCCTCCTTTTCATGGAAAAATCAAAAGAGTAACAAGCTTTGGTTCACAAACCATCAATGGATGCAATTTTATTGCATGATGGCTTGTGAAACAAAGAGTGCAAGGTCAATAAATGCAAAACAAGACACAAAACCCCTCCCTTTCATGAAAAATCAATGGAAGAAGTTGACCTTGGAGACTTGGATCATTTCATCACTAGCGAGTATGAAATGGTCCAAGCTCCATGTGTTCAATTAACGTCCGATTGAACACACAAGTTATTATCTTGCTCACTTTTAGTCCCAAGTTTTTACTTTACTAACCATTCTTTAACCAATGAAGTCCATAAGTGAGTTAAGTCCCCTCAAAGAGAAGGAAGTGTCAAACAAGGGGTAGTTTAAGGTAAGAGAGAGGTGTCTTGCCGCTGATAATGAACCCCCAAAAGAGGATTAAACCATTAAGCATGGACCTCAATCTCAAGCTTAAACAATCTCAAGGTTGAAACAACCCTCAAAACAAACAAAAAGTGAAGAAATGAGGGAGGATGTAAAGATTATGCTTGCTAAAATTAAGTAAGAAAAGCACTAAAAACATGCGATCACCTCAAACAAGTGGTGTCTATAGGCCTAAAACACCAAGCTTGTGAGGACACTCACACTACAAGCATGCAATACAAGACTCAAATAACTTAAACAACCCAAAACAGAGTTAAAACAGTCCAAATCAAAGCCTAAAACATGCTGGAATTAAGCTACAAATGGCTAGAAAAATAAGTTAACACATGGAGCTAACTAGGCTAACAACCAAGATACAAGAAGGGGAGGCTAACCCCTCCAAATTTGGACTTCAAAACATGATTTTCACCACTGAAATTACTCTGAAATTCAATGTTCAAAAGCCCAAAAAAAGATGGTTTGAAAGTAGGAAATAAAGGTGGAAAGGCCTTACAAACAAGGAATAAAGAAGGGTAAGCTACCCCCCTAACCTCAAATAGCCTAAACCACCAATTTCAGCCCACAAAAACAAAGTTTTCTATAGCCCAAAAACAGTGGAAAAAGATAGAAAAACAAGTATGCAAAGCAAGTATTATACCTCTTAAAGCAAAGATCAATTCTAGGCAACAATGTTGACACCCCATTTTAGACCGACCTTAAGACTCAGACGTCATCGTTTGAGCGCTCGATAATTGTGCATGTTTGTGCTCGTTTCGAGTTTCCGAAATTTTCAGCTGAGTGCCTTGCCACCGGGCCTCTGAACTTTTTGTGTTTTGGCTCGGTTTGTGGACCAAGCCTTATTGACCGTGCCTTGGGGGGGGGGGGAGAGGTCCGTAGACCACTTTTTATGGTCGTAGACCACTTTTCCCTCTGGTAGGCCAGTTTCCAGTTTCCGGAAGTCTTCGGCCGAGCGCCTTGTCTTGCTTCCCTTTTGGTTTGGTTTTGAACCAAACCTTGTTTTACCTTCCCTGGAAGGAGAAGGAGGTTTGTAGACCACCTTTTCATGGTCGTAGACCACTTTTCACTCTTGGAGACTAGTTTCTGATTTTCGGAGTCTTCGGCCGCGCGCCTTGTCTCAGGACCGCTTAACGTTCTCCTCTTGGCTTGGTTTTCGAACCATGCCTTGTTGCCTTTGCCTAGAGGAACACTGTGGTCTGGGAGACCACTTTTTGTGGTCGTAGACCACTTTTCCCTCGTGGACCGCTTTTGGTGCCCGTAGACTAGTTTTCGGGGCTTCCGGCTGCGCGCCTTGACGCCTGGACTCTTGTCTTACATCCTTTTTGGTTTATTTTTGGTACAAACCTTGTATTCCTTGCTTGGAGGGTGGAATAAGGGTGGGAGACCAGTTTCTCTCCCTGTAAACCACTTTTCTTCCCCGCCAACCAGTTTTCTGGTCGTCCAACTGGTCTCCTTGGTCTTTGGACCACCAAAAGTGGTCGGCCACCACACCATTGGCTTACTTTCAGTATGCAGACCCCTTCTCCCCCTGGACGACCAATTTGCTTTTTGGGAGACCACTTTCCAGCACATTTCTGAAGATCTTTTGGTGCCAGCTATAACAGTTAGAAGGCACATAAACCATCCTCCATACACGTGTACGGAGGGATGGCTTGCAGGCCTGAGCTTGTTCAACAAGCTTAAACTTTGGTTCTCTATAAAAGAGAACCTCCCCCCTCTTGTCTTAGGTTTAGAATTTTGGCATTGAGCTATAGATACACACCTATCTCTATATTTGCTCCTTCTCTCTTGTTTTGTGCTTGAAAGTGCATTTTCATCACACTTTTTCACACAAACACATAGTAAAACACTACCCTCTTGGAGCTGAGGCACTTTGAGGTTGGTTTTGGTGTTTTTGGACTGGTTTTGATAAAAAAAAACTGCTGGAGTTGTTCCTCTAAAGTTGTTCTACAAGGGTGAGCTTTTAACCTCATAAACCCTTTGTTTTGATTAAGCTTTTGGTCCTATTTTCATGCTTATTTTGGCTTGACTTTCTACTACAAAAAGTTTTGATTTTGCATGTTTGTAATATTTGTTTGAGGTCTCTTTTGTGTTGGGGGTGGTCTACCCCCTCTTGTGCCTTGTTTGGCTTTGATTTACACCATCACTTTAGGCCCTTGAGATCACTTTCTCTTGGCATTTTAACCACTGAAATCCAGTGGATTTTCAGTGGTAAAACTTGTGTTTTGAGGTCTTAAATAGGAGAGGGTCATCCGCTCTCCTTGTTGCATGGTTACTTGCTTTGTATGCCTCATGTTTGAACATGTTTGTTAAGCTTGTGTTGGCTTGTTCTCAGCCTATTTTTGGCCTTATTTCAGCATGGCATACCACTGTTTTGACTTGATTTGGTCACCCCATGCATGCTATTTACACTTGTAGTGTAATCCTTACAAACTAGCTTTGTGTGCTTCATGAAGTAGCATGTCATTCTAGCATGTTTTGAGTCCATCTCAGCTTGTTTTTGGTGTTGTTTTAACATGCCTTAGATCTTTTTGGCTTGGTTTGATAGCCCCATGCATGCTCCATGTACTTGTAGTGCATTTCCATTCACTAGCCTAACATGCATCATGCTTTATGCTTTTGACCATCATTCTATCATGATTTTGGCTTAACTCTAAGAAGCTTTTGTTCATGTTTTACCATACTTAAGCTCTAATTTATATTGTTTTGGCCATGCATGCATTGCTTTGTATAGCTATAATGCATTCTAGCTCACTAGCTTTGAGTTTCCAAGCCACTAGCATGCATTGCTTGGGCTATTTTCATGATTTGGCATCATTTCATATGTGATTTTAGTGCATGTAGTGTGGTCATACACTCACATTTGTCACTCTTTCCATGCTTTGGAAGGTTGGTTCTTTATGCCTTAAGAATGAGTCATTGTGTATGTCATCTTGCCTAGGCCTTTGGACCATCATTTCAATGTGTTTTTGGGGTTATTTTGCCATGATATAACTCTGATTTCTGTTGACGAAGCCATCTCATGCTTGGTCTTAGTAGGTGTAGTGTAATCCTCCCTTTTGGCCTCGCATATTTCATGCTTCATGCTCACCATGCTAGCTTATTTTGGCTTCCTTCCATACATGTTTTAGCATCATTTTGACACGCTCTAGGACTGTTTTGGGTTGTATTTTCCATATGCTTCATGTATTGCATAGTTGTAGTGCAATTGGCCTTGCTAGCTTTGAGTTTTGAGCACCATAGCATGCTTCATTTGTGTTGTTTGGATGATTTGACATCACTTAACATGACATTTCAGAGCATGTAGCATTGCCATGCTCCCAGTTCTTTCACCCTTTGAGTGCCTCTAAGGGTTGCGCATTATTGCCTTGTTTATGGCCTAGCATGTATGCATGCATGCTTAGACATTTGAGCCCCCATCTTAGCATGTTTTGGTCTTTGTTTTGACCTATTTGAGCTCTGTCCATGGTTGGTTCATGCGTTTGTACCATGTATTGCATATCTCTAGAGTAGTCCTCTTTGCTAGCTTTAATGCTTAAGGACCTAGCATGCTATAGTTGTGTTGATTGGATGATTTGGCATCATTTCTTACTTAATTTCAGTGCATATAATGTTGTTACACTTCCATGTTTGTCACTCCTTGAGCACTCTTGAGAGTTGTGCTCTTATGCTTACTTGATGAGCCAATGCATGCGCATGCATGTCTTGCTCTTTGTACCATCATTTCATCATTATGGCCACTGTTTTGGCATGACTGAGGTCCATCCATATTCGGTTTAAGTCCATTGAGCATGTTTGTTTTCATGTTGTTTGCATGCTTATGTTGCATTGCATTGTGTTTGCATGTCGTTAGCATTGATAGGTTGCTCATGTTGCATTGCATTGTGTATGCATGCATTACATTGTGTTTAGCATGCTTGAGTTGCATGTCATTTGTTTGGATTAGGTGTTAGCCCAAACACGAGAAACGAGAGACGTTTCATACTTGAAGTGATGAAACATGCCTCATTTCTCGGTCGCCGACCCTCTTGATCATGCATGATAGAGGTTAAGGCTTTATGTGTTATTTGTGCATTCATTTACATTGAAATGTGCAATCTTGGTTTCTTGGCCATCGTGTATTGCAATGCTCGGTTGGTGGTTCCAGAGTCGAGAACTGCACTCCCTTGAGATCATGAAATGATAGGGAGAGTGGTTGTGCACACATATCTTGTAAATATATTGCCATGCCCCTTATTGTTCTTTGTTGCAGCAAACTAGAAGAGTGCAGCAAAAAGTGGTCGGTAGACCAGTAAAAGTGGCTGTCCGACCACTTTATTTGGTCTGCAGCAATGGTAAGTGGTTTACAAGTGGTTGGCAACACCAATAACTAGTCGGCCACCTTCCTGGGGGTCCCCATGATGGAGTAGAAGCTACCCTGAAGTTTGTACAGAGTTCTGAGAACAATTGAAAATAGAGGCAACTAAGGGCATCGCGATGGATTTCCGAATGAGGCGACCGAGAATGCATACACTCTTCTCCTTTCAAGGACATCTCTTTACTGCTTTACTTAGCTTCTTTACTTAGCTAGCTAATACTTTGGTTTTGTACTTAATTAGTTAATGCGCTTAACTATTCAATTTGTATTGTAATAACTAGTTAGGTAACTTGTTAATTAATTAGCTTGTTTTGTAATAATTAGTTAACTAGGATTAGTTAATTAGTTTTGATTTGTAATAATTAGTTTAATTAGCTTAGATTAGCTAGTTAGCTCATTATTCGAACCCTCTGTCGAGAGGGCACACTGTTGTAATAAGCGTGCATGTGTGCGATGCATGTCGTCCAACCTCCATTTCTTTCTCCCTTTTATTTACCAGCTTTTGATGGTTAGTTTAGGGCATGTTTCAATTAGCATCCCTATGCTTCGCATGCGTGCACCCATTCATCTATATTGCATGCACCGGGCTCGGTGCAGCATACTAACTGCATTGTATTTCAATACATTTACTTGAATATGTGTTTCAACAGCATGTTATCAAGTTGCATTCACATGACTTCTTAGAATAGTCGAGCCTATCTTAGTTGCATTTTTGCATGTATTGCATTAGCCATCTTAACATGAACTAGGATCATGCATGATTTCTAACTAGTTCTCTATTTTAGCTCGGAGTACACTGTGAGTGTTTACGCTTTAGCATACTGCATGAGATGTGTATATTGCCATGTTAGCATGCTTGCCATGAGGCTAACTGCTTAAGTGATTAACTGCTTGAATGCCTGTGGGTGAAGGTTGGATTGCTTGAATTGGAACAATTCATCAAAATATGTGTTTTAAACCCACTTGAGAGTGGCAAAATCATGTTTTCTAAGCCTACTTGAGGGTGGCAAAATCCATGACTTAGCCTACTTGCGAGTAACACCTCTAAACCATTTTCAAACCAAACATGCATGAAATGTTTTGTTCCAACTTCAGCTGTGATAACCTTGTTCCGTATTATACTAATTGGTCCTTATTATAAATGTGATTATGTGTTTGAGATGATTTTGTGTGCCATTATGTGAAAATATGTGGTTTTGAATTTCTATTTGTTCAGCGTAGGAATATCTGTTTGATTATCTGCTTTGGAAATTAAATTGAGGGCCTTATCGGCCACGAAACCCGAAATTGACTATGCCATTGTGATTAGCGTAATTTTTAGAGCCTACGGTGAAATTTAATTGGAAATTGATTTGGATCAAAATAATTAGATTCAGAACGATTAATTAAGTGCCCAATTATTTAATATTGATATTTTTGATTAGTGGGACTTACCTCAAGGGCACTATACACTCAATATCTCTCTTTTATTTCATTTGGCTGATTTTGGACTCCTTAGAGAGTGAGAGAACCGAATTACAGAGAGAGAGAGTGTAGGAGATTGAAGATTTCTCAAGAAGCTTGAAGATTTTAGAGTGTAACTCAAGAATTAAGCGTAAGTTTGGGAAGATTAAAGCTCCTAGGTGAGTAATCAACCCTTAACATATGAATTAGAGTTGTGATTTTGTGAATTGAAGATTAAATAGTGATCTAGACCAAGAAATGAGCTGGTTTTGTTGAATTGAAAGTCATAGAACACATGCATGTAAGGAATTGCTATAAATTTTCATGTTTGAGCACAATGTGTATGATCCATGTTGAATTTTTGGTTTAGGTCCATGTATTTGATCATCTCTTCACCAATTAAGTTGAGAATAATGAGCATCTCCCACATGCATATGCAAATCATGGAGGTGTGAGTTTGAATGTTTGAATTTAATGTGTTGGTGTTGAGTTTGGGTCAATTTGAGGCATGCATGTAAGTAATTCAAGCAATTGAGCTTCATTGTGTTGTAATTTGGTGTTTGTACCATGTTAGTACTTATTTATATGAAGTTTGAGCCATTATATGCAAGAAATGTTGGTTAGAATGTTGAATTTGAGCTCAAGAACACTGCTGGAAAACCCAGAAATTTTGATGTCCGCTTGAGCGGGGGAACCGCCGCTCGAGCGAGAAAAACGGTCTCCCAGCATTTTTGCAGACATGGGCGTCTGCTCGAGCGGGGAGCCATGTAGTGAGGCCTTCCGCTCGAGCGCCAGAATTTGCGATCGAGCGTAAATTTGATGTAACCAGCACTTTTGCAGACCTCATGGGTCCGCTCGAGCGGGGAAGTCCACGCTCAAGCGGGGACCCTGTTTCTGAAAATTTTGAAAGTGCGTTCTGTGTTTCATTTTCCGTTCCCTTTCACTTCTAAGTTCTCTTAGACATGCATTAAACATTGTAGATGAGATAAGAAGATAAGAATGAAGCCTAAAGAGGAATATGTGAATTAAAGAACGGATTGAATCGGTTGTGACCCATATGTGTTATGTGATGTGTAGGGTCAAGCTTCAAGGCAAATCAACCAGCCGATCACTGTGAGTAATATCTGATTAAAGATATCCGAAATATATCATTTGTCCAATTGCTTACTTCTATGTAAGTTTATAAGCTTCTTAATTTGATTGGTGGACAATGTTTGTTCAATGTTTGCTATGCCAGATGAATGGGCCAAAGGCCAATTTGACTTGAAAGTATGAATGGGCCACAGGCCAGTCTGACATGAAAGTCTGAATGGGCCAGAGGCCAGCTTGATATGAAAGTCTGAATGATAGAATGAATGGGCCAGAGGCCAGTATGATCCGAATGATATAATGAATAGGCCAGAGGCCAGTTTGATATGAAAGTCTGAATGATAGAATGAATGGGCCCAAGGCCAGTTTGATCTGAATGATAGAATGAATGGGCCAGAGGCCAATATGATTTGAATGATAGAATGAATGGGCCAGAGGCCAGTATGATCTGAATGAAAGAATGAGTGGGCCAGAGGCCAGTCTGACATGAATGAAAGATAAATGGGCCAAAGACCAGTTTGACATGAATGGATTGGGCCCGAGGCCGTCGGAAGTGTTTGGAACCGAAGTCACTTGATCTATAGCTATTTATATAATAGATAGAAATATGAATTGGGCCTAAGGCCATCCGATGTATATTGTTCCAATGCATCTTTTTCAATTGATATTATTCACTGGGCTTTCGCTCACGCTCATTCATGTGTTTGTAGGTGAGCCAAGAGAGGTTCAGACCCAGCCTCAGTGAAGTCTGTGTGGAACAACCAAGGTTTTGGAGAGTCAGCCCTTGCGTCTCACGCACGAGACTCGTCTTCGCCCTTTTGTTATGTATTTATATTTTGTCATGTTGGCGAAGACTTTGAATCTGTTGTATATAGTTTTCATGGGTTCACTTAGACTTAAATGATCCTGTCTGTACAGAACCTTATGTTACTACACTTTCTGTTGTGAGTTATTAACATGTATGTGTATGGTTTGTTATGACGTGCCATGTAAGCACAGCTCTATGGATAAAATTTTAAATTTTGCTTCCGTTTGGCCCTTTTACTCTGATGAGTTATGTTTGGTTTGAATTGAAGCCGTAGGTAATCTCGTGATTACTGGCCGGTTATGGCCTAAACCCATAAGGGCGGGTTCGGGTCGTCACATCAGCGATCTAGTCTATACTTGTATGTTGTGCGCATCACATAGTAATTCTAGATTAATAACCGGAATAAGAACGCATGTGTTTTCAAAAACAACATATCATGTTAGTAGAGGCCGACCTTTGATCGGGCGAGCGGGGGTGCTCATTTTAGGACCTTCCCCTCTCGTACCCAAGTTCTCGAGCCGAGGCAACTTTGGTGATGACGGAGACGTGGCCTTAGGCACGAGTCAGGGTTTCCTAAATTTTCCAAAAATAAAACATTTAGACGGCGACTCTGTATCAGGCAAAGCAGTCCATGTTTAGCACTTCTTTATAAAAATCATTTTTCCAAAATGATTTGCCAGATTTGGACTCTTTGGTGATTTATCAGTCTTGCATTACACTTTGCGAGATTAGATTCAAAATCGTGACACGAGTCCGAACTGTAGTAGCTAAGAACAACGATTTGCGCCCTCGCATGCGGAGCGGAGTTCCGGGCAGTCTACAAACAATTCAAGCGAAAACCACCTTCAAGAGCTCCAAGAAGGCTTCAAGAAACCTCAGTCCAAAGGTGATCAAATTTGATTAAGGAGGTGTAGGCAAAAGTATAGTGTATGTAGGCTAAAGTGTAAAGAATTTGTAGAGAGAAAATCGTAGAAGGAAAGGAAAATTTTGCATTCAAAATTTTCTAACCTTGCTACAAGAGAGAGGAGATCTCTATATATAGAAAACATGAAATTCCCTCAAGGAGATCCAGCCCTACACGTGGGTGAAGATGAATGCATTTGTGCAAACAACTGGCACAGTTGGCATAAAATATCTACAAAATACACTGGTGGCCGGCAGCGCAAAAGTGAAGGCCGGCAGCCTCTAGGGATGGCTGGCAGGCCACCAGAGGTTGTAGGCTGGAAAGACCAAGGCATGGTCCAAAAATGAGGCAAAAGGGATGCAGGGTTTGAAAGGCTCAAAGTTGTGGTGTTCCGCTAAAGACTTCGAGCACTTGGCGAGCAAACAAACTCATCATCTGGTGTGCATGCAAGGACGTCCAAGTCATAAGGGTCGTCAAAAATGGGGTGTCTACAGCAGGTCCCAGGATGTTTAGGCTTGAAAACACTGCTATTTTGGTCCAAAAACAAGGCAAGAGGTTCACAGGGTTTTGAGGCTCAAAGCTGAGGCATTCTGCTGAGGACTTTGAACATTTGGCAAGCATATACAAATTCATCATTGGGTGCGCAATTGGTGGTACCCAAGTCGTAAGGGCAGTAAAAAATGAGGTGTCTACACATCCTACCACAATTGGTGTAATTTTATTATAAAATTTAGTAATATCAATCCCAAAATGTGTAACCTCATTACAAATTTGCGTAACAAAATGTTCAAAATTCTGTAGTTCATATAAACAGTTTTTGGCTTGGTTATGACATTTTTTATTATGCCAATTTATGACGATGTTACGCATTTTATGATTAATGTTATGAAATTTTATGATAAAATTACACCAATTTGTGATATAGTGCATATAATATACATCCTTAGAAAGACATGTACCATAGAATTTCTCAAGAAAAAATAGAGTATGTCATATCACATATTTAGAATAGTTGATTCAAAATCAAAATTAGGTGATGGTCTAGACCACCAAATTCAATTAGAGCATGTTTGGTACAATGGAATGAAATGAAGTGAGAATGAAATGGGAGTAAGAATGAAATACAAGGTTGAATGGAATGGAATGTCTATCCCTATTCCATTTTTTGGTTGCCAACATGGAACGATATAGAAATAACCCAAAATAATAACAACAACTTACCTCATGATGTTAAATGAAAGAACAGAAATTAACATAATATTAACCTTTCATTGATTTGATTTCTGTGTACAAAAGATAGCACATGCATATATACATTCATAGATCCTAAACCCTAAATCTACGGAATATGACATGTGTACATAAAGTGTAATAAAAGGAAGTACAAATAAATTTATGCCCTAATAGCTACATCTTTCTAAAAGAATGCTTGGGTACAACAAAAGTGAGGTAAACTCAACACATAGAAAGCCCAAGGCTCGTACAAAATAATTACACAAAAGGAACAAAAGAAAGCTCTCGGCTCCAATTTCTCCCAAGCTATGCCCTTGGTGGAGGTATATCATTAGCATCTGAAAGTTGTTTTCCACGTAGGGTGAGTTAATGCCCAGTAAAGATACTCAAACACAATGTATGAAGCTTAATAAAATCATATGGCAAATGCAATGCATGCTATTTGCCAAAACATTATATGTATATCAATTCAATAAATAATCATTTTCAAATTAGAAAATAGGGTGGTGGAAACAAAACACTAGGAACCTCGAAGTACGTGTTTGCCAGTAGGCTATACAAGTACTACCAAAGCCATTTTACCAATACTAACCGAAAGGATCGGTACCTAACTGCACGGGTTTCTAGACTTTCACCAATAAGACACAAGCCAACATAATAAACCACAACCACACCTTCTAACCAGATTCACCAAGATATACCAATTTTTCTCAAAATAATATATTTTTAATGTTTAAGCATAAAACAATACTCAATGCAAGATGTATAAGTAATTAATTTCAATTAACATAATCCTCATGCAATTTCTATAACAATCAAAGTTATCATCCACCAATAGCCTAAAACAGATATTTCTACTCAATAGAAAATTTTTCAACAACAACAGATATAATCTCATAAATTTCAAAATGGGAGTGATATTACATATCCAACTCCACTCTCATCATCAACAGATACATTCATCTTCTTTTTTTAAAACCCAACATCTTTTCCCTTTCTTTCATAAATCAAACATCAATAATTTTCCAATAAAACATTTTTTACTTTTAAAATCACATTTAAAAAAAGAATTTCCAACATTTCAACACATCTCAACAACATTTCCACTCCCACAACCTTTCCCAAGAATCCATTTGAAAACCCCTCTTTTATATTTCAAGAGCTAAACCTAAATCAAAACCCCTATCTCTCAAGCCACAATACTTGACAAGGAGCACATAACTAAGTTAAAAATCATACTGGAATGTTGATGAAATTCATACCTAAAGTTTAGAAGAAGAAGAGAGCAAGCCCGAACTTGAAACAGAGTCAAAATTGAGGTTTTCACCTAATAAAATGTTCTCTTTAATGATCTCTACCTTTTTTCCAGAGCACAAGAGTTGCGAGATCAAAGGATTTGAGTGTATTTGAGATGTTTAGGCAAGAACTAGAAAGAGTGAGTGAAGAAATTAGGTTTAGAAATGCTTTAGAGAGAGAGAGAGAGAGAGAGGAATGAAAAAGTGACTAAAAATTACTTTTCCTCAATCTAATAGACACACAGACCACGTGAGCAACCAAACCACTGCTCGAGCAACAGACACAAGAAAGTGACACCACTCGACCAATCAAAGCATGGCTTGAGCGCACAATGACCCCCTCCTAGAAGTTCAAACATGTAAGAGACCACTCGAATGAAGATCACCCTACTCTTAGAAATTTTACAGACCTACAAAAATATTGGAAGATTTCAAAGACTGCTCGAAGGACCAAAGCACCACTCGAGCGAACAAAAAATGAAATTGACAGCAACTCTTTTAAAAAACTAATTCACAATCTGTTTCTAACACAACCAACAATTCTAAACAATCAAGCTCGACTAACAATAAGATGAAAATTGTATAAATAACAATTAAAGATACGAAACTCCGGATCAAAGAACATAAGAAGGGTCGGATCTAAATCGAAACCATTATACTCATGTTTGGTTATACCTATTAAACTCATGGAATGAAATAAATTGTTATTATTATTTTTTTTAACAAACTAATAACAAATAAATTAAAAAATTATATAGATCATGATAATATTAATAGTTGTGAAAGTGATGGTGTGAGTCATAGTACTGGTGGCGGCAATGGCGGCGGCAATGGCGGCATCAGTTGTGATGATAGCAATAATAGTAGGATAGTGGTAGTAGATTGTTGTGGCCTTAGTGATGATGGTAAGGTGGTGTTGTGGTTGCAATGGTGGTGGCGGCGACGGCAATTGTGGCGGCCAACGGTAGTGGAGGTAGTAGTATTGACAACATCAATAGTATAGTGGTAAGAGTATGGTAGTGTGGTGGTTGTGGCGGTGACCGTGGTGGCTGTGGTGGCAATAGGGTGGCGGTGGCGATAGGGTAGTAAGAGAATGGAATGGTAGTAATAGTTAAATAATATTCAGCTTGTAAGAGAATGGAATGGTAGTAACAGTTAAATAATAATCAGCTTGTTTGTTTTCAATTTTTAGAAAATAGTTTTTAAAAAATTCTACTTTTTTATTTTTCGTATTTTAATGTTTTCAATGATTTTTTTTAATATTTTAAACAATTTTTTTTTTTTAAATTTTTAGACGCATCTAACATAAACACACTTAAAAAGTATAATATTTGTGAAACAAATCTTTAAAAAATACACTAAATACCAAAAAATACAACCAAAAAAAATGAAAATTTAGTACATTTTCGTATTTTTGTGTATTTATTAATTTTTTAAAAAATAATTTCACAAATATTTTACTATTTAGATACATCTAAGTAAAGTGCATCTAAAAAAGTAAAAAAAATTACTTAAAAATTAAAAAATAATCACTAAAAACAAAAAATTCAATTTTCAAAAAAACTGAATTCAGAAAACTGAAACAAACACACTGAATATTTTTTTTAAGTGCTAACATAATAATAATAATAATAATAATAATAATAATAATAATAAAATTTTATGGTAATTTCATGATGGAATGGTCATTCCTTAAGTTGAAGGAAGAAATAGACATTTCCACATTTTGTTGGAATAGCCGTTCCAAAGGAATGGTTGTTCGTACTTAAATAAGGCTTACCAAATAAGGAAAAGGAAATGCAAAGTTAGAATAAGCATTTTATTCGAGCTCATTCTATCATACCAAATATGCTCTTAACCTTACCCATTCATGGACAAAGTTGCTTTTGACTAAAAAATTAAAGCCTTGTTTGGGAAGTGTTAATTTTCTAAAAGTCAAAAAATCACTAAAATAGTTAAAAGTCGACAAGCTATACAAAAAGATTAAATATTTCATTTTCTCTCAATTTTTTGTAATTTTTTTTTCTTTTTTCGGTGAAAAAAATTATCCCAAACATGCTATTTTGTTTACTTCATATTTTAGTCAAAAAGCTACATAATTACTAAAATAACATATTCTCAAACGAGATTATGTTGATTATGACACATTGTAAAATTAATTATAACTTAGTTATGATCTTTTATGATTTTATTTTTATTATGACTAAGGATGTCTTAGTTATGTCTCAAATAATGTTTGGTTATAACCCTTGGTTATATATTAGTTATACCTATTATGACCATTATTTTGATTATAACCCTTTTTTTTCTTTTTTTTTCTTTTTTTTTTTTGGCATTTGCATTTGCATTAAAAAGTGTTTAGTTATGATCTATTATGCAATTTTTTTTAATTAAGACGGAAAGTAATTTAATTTTGTATCATAATTTATATGTGGTACACACCCAAAGAGGGAAGTGTATTGGAGGATAACCCTAAATTAAGAAATTTGGTACATGGTGGACGAGGACAAAAATACTAAATCTGACTATGCAAAAATAAAATAAAGCGCAAACTATACTCAACAAAAACACATTTTAGTGACACCATACTAGTAGCATGTTCTTAAAAAATGTCACAAAAAGAATATTTTGTGGCATTTTTTAGAAAAATGTCATAGAGCTACAAACATACAAGGCTCTAGTGGCATTTCAATTAAAAAAAGTGTCACTTCACTACAACAAAAATGTCACTACAACAAATTTACACTTTAGTGACACTACACTAGTGGCATGTTTTTAGAAAATGCCACAAAAATAAAAATTGGCATTAAATGTTTTAGAAAAATGCCATAGAACCACAAACATATAAGGCTCTAGTGGCATTTCAATAAAGTAATGTCACATCAATTTTATGGCATTTTATAAAATAATGACACAAAAAATTATGTTCGTGACTTTTACCAACAGATGCCACTATACTTTAGTAGCAATGGCATTTTAAAACAAATGTCAGGACACTAGGTAGGTGCAAATTACTTTTTATGGCACTTAGGTGAAAAGTGTCATAAACAAATATTTTATACCATTTTGAGAAATGCCACTAAGCCAAAAACTTTCCGAGCTTATAATGGTATTTTTGGCTTTTTGGCGACTAAACAAGTTTAGTCGCCAAAAGTCTACAATTTGCGACTAAAACTAAGTTTGGACGCTGATTATATGGATTTTAGTGACTAAAAAATTTTTAATAGCCCAAAGTAAAGCTTTTTGGCGACTAAAAAAATTTAGTAGCCAAAAGTTTACAATTGGCGACTAAAAATAAATTTGGCCGCTGACTATATGGGTTTTACCGACTAAAAAAATTTTAATAACCAAAAGTAAAGCTTTTTGGTGACTAAAAAAATTTTAGTAACCAAAAGTCTACAATTGGCGACTAAAAAAAAAGTTTAGTCACCAAAAGTGGTCATTTTTAGCGCGGGAGAACTAAAATCCTAAGGTGGGAATTAAATTTTTTGGTAGCTAAAAGTGCATCTTCGGCGACCAAATCTGATTTTGGTCGGCAAAAGTTAAGTTTTTTAGCAACTAAAAAATAATTAGTAGCCAAAAGTGGTCTTTTTTTTATTTTGCTAGTAAATAGTTTATTTTACATAAATTATGTTCAATAAAATAATTATGTTTATACATATACTTTTATATTAATATGGATGTATGTACTATATAAATAATATATGTTGCATATATAATCATGTGGTGCTATAAAGATGTAGTGGGAAGAGTGTGGTGTATAAGGTTTATGATGCGGGAGGTTAGTGGTTCGAGTCTCCGCAAGAGCGGATCAAATTGTTCTACAACGAATTATCGTCACGAATGGCACTTGATAACGTCACGAATAGTGCCTACCATAACATTATAGTGTCACTGAAATGTTTTAGTCTTGATGGTGTAATGACACTTATAAGTGTCACTAACTCTTTTTTTAATGGCGCTTGATAGTGCCACAAATAATATCTACAATGACATCAAAATGTCATTAAAAGTTTTTAGCCATGATGGTGTAGTGGCACTTGCAAATATCTACCGTGGCACTAATATCTACCGTGGTACGGATACAAATGGCACTTGTTCAAAATGCCACAAGTCTAGGGCTGCAAATGAACAGAGCCGTTCAGGAACAAGCTCGAGCTTGGCTCGGTAAGAACTCGTTCGAACTCGGTTCGTTAATTTTTTTGTCGTTCAAGCTCGAGCTCTAACTCGAGCTCATTAAATTTTTAATAAACAAGCCCAAACAGTCTAAAACTCGGCTCGTAAGCTCAGCTCGTTAGCTGACTCGTTTAATATTTATTATTTATATATTAAATAATATAAAATTATGTATAAAAAATAAGAGAAATATGCTATTTATATATCTAAAAAATATAAATGTAAATAATACTTAACTATAGATAGTATATTTATATAATAGTGGTAGTAGATATTATTATTTTAGTAAAATATGGACTTTTTTTTAGTATGTTTATATATATTGTATATATAATTGTATAATCAAAGTTTTAATTGTGACTTTAGTCTCACATGCAAATATGAATTTATAAATTTTTTAACTCGTTAAGGTTCGTGAACAGGCTCGAGCTCGAATTGAGTCTAAGCCAACTCGGCTCGAGCTCGGTTCGTTAAAATGCCATTAAAAGTTTTTAGCCATGATGGTGTAGTGGCACTTGCAAGTATCTACTGTGACACTAATATCTACCGTGGCACGGATACAAATGACACTTATTCAAAATGCTAAAAGACTAAAAAATGTCATTAAACCAATAGTTTTGTGGCACTTTTAAATGTCACTAAATTAAGAAAATGTTATAGTGTCATAATCTCTATAATTTGTTTATTGCTTAATTTGAATTGTCCTATAATTTTTCATATTGTATTAGTTTAGTTTGATTCGTAGGGTTTATTAAGAATTTTTTATAATGAGCCCTTTTAAATTGGACATTAAACTTTTAATTACTTTGAAAAGAGTGAATCGATTATTTTACTTATAGATTTCAGTCTGATTTTTATAGGTGCGTTATCAATTAAACTAAATTAATATTGAAAAATTGAAAGCATAAAATTGATACAATTAAAATAACTAGATGACCAAATTGATACAAGACACAAACTGTAAGGACTGGGTATAATTTGTCCTAAAATAAAATCAAATGGTGGAAGAAAAAAATTAAAAATAAAAATCTCGCAAGCCTCTCACAAACAGATAAAAAAAAAATTAATATATTGGTAATACTCTCTCATTAGTATCACCATATAATCATTTCTTATTTTTTATGGCACCTAAAAATTAAAGTTTACGTTCGACATCATGTTATTTTATTGTGGGTTGGTAATATCATGACAGCGGTATCACCAGCGGTCCTGGGTGCATAACCAAATCTTGATCGTTGGACGTTAGTCCGGCGTTTCTACCGCACCATTCCTCCACGCCCTACAGCCCCTGCGGCCGCAAAAACTCTGACTGCAATCCCAGCCTTCTGTCCACCGTTCATGGTTGAACCTTTTGGTTCCGTCGGTGGCGATGGCAGTGAATTTTCTTGTGGTAGACTCTGGGTTGGTGGTGAAGATGGTGACGGTGGCAGTGGAGGCAGCGGTGATAGTGGTGACGGTGGCGATGGTGGCGAACTCTGTGGTGGTGGTAAAGATGGTAATGGTGGCAGTTGAGGCAGCGGTGATAGTGGTGACGGTGGTGATGGTAATGGTGGCAGTGGAGGCAGTGGTGGTGGTGGTGACGGTGGCAGACTCTGGGGTGGTGGTGAAGATGGTGATGGTGGCAGTGGAATCAGTGGTGATGGTGGTGACAGTGGCAGTGGTGGTGGACTTTGGGATGGTGGTGAAGATGGTGATGGTGGAAGTGGAGGCAGCGGTGACAGTGGTGATGGTGGCAGTGGTGATGAAGCAGCAGGTTGACCAGGTAGAGGAAGTGCGCAATGTGTGAAGTCTTTGAAGAGAAATATTAGTAGTAAAAGAAGATAGAAGGTGTGAAATCTAAGAGCTAGTATTGTCATGATTTAAAAAAGATAGTGCAATTTCACGGAAATCAGTCTATGAAGAAATGTTGGAATGTAGAATGTATTAGTGGAGAGAATGTAGTAGAGAGAGAGAGAGAGAGAGAGAGAGAGAGAGAGAGAGAGAGAGAGAGAGAGGATTATAAAGTGAGAGAAATGGGGAAAAGGTCGATGGAAGCAATGGACGATTGTCATATCAAAGTTGCAAAATCCGTCAATGGAGAGAGAGAGAGAGAGAGAGAGAGAGAGAGAAATGGGAAAAAGGTCGATGGAAGCAATGGACGATTGTCGTTTCAAAGTTGCAAAATCCCTCAATGGAGAGAGAGAGAGAGAGAGAGAGAGGTATATACCGTTAGCATAGAAAGCAACGCCCAAAGATGGGTTAACACAATATGCTACATAGAACCCAACATTCAAGAACTCCCATTTAATCACTTTTTAAATTTGATTGCTTGCTTGGTTGACTTTTGGAACCTAGGAATCAGATTGCAGTTTGCTTTCTAAAGCAATTAATTAGCTAATTAAGATTGTTACGTATGAGCTTTTTTATTTTATCAGACGATAGGTGTCTCATATTCAACTTGTGTGTTGTCGGTTCATATATAAAATGTATTCAAATATTTATTTATGATTTTTGGATAAATTTATAAATAAAAATTCTACATATATGTAGCATCACTATTTTCGTTTTTGTTTTTTGAGTACAAGAATCAGATTATGCATATATCTCTAAGCATAAGGGGGAGGAGAGGGGATGTCATAAGTCAGACTTAGGTCAAGTTTGACATGATTGAAAAAAGATAAAAAGTCAAAAAGTCACTATCTCATTTAAGTCACATCATCTTATTTAAGTCACATCACCTCTCTAACATATCACTTCAAATCCAACCCAAACCCAACTCATATTTCATAAAAAGTAAAAAAAACACTTATTTAGTCTTCCTAAACTAGGCCTTAAAGCTATGACGACGGTGAGTGAGATGGGGTTGGAATATGCCATTTTGTTTGAACTTGTTTGCTGAATTGCAGGAGGACAAGGGAACATAGTGCCTCACCAACATCATTTGTTGGTTCCACCCTAAAAAAACAAAACAAAAGTATAAGAGTAAAGAGAGACTCTAGGGACACCTCTAGGCCTTTTGTTTGTTTCGCAGATTAAATTAGGTAAGATTATAAATACAATGTGATTGAGGAATGAGATTAGCGGAAATTTTCTTTTTGGTCCAAATCAAAGTGGAGGGTACTATTGGGCTTCTTTGGGCCTATCACAGAGCTCATTTTGATGATCCGAACCGTTCAATGTGAAGAGTTCATCGAATATTTCATCCTTACTAAAAATCACGATGATAAAATATCGATAATCATTTGATTATATCACATTTGTGTCAACGGTATATATGATTTTTAAAATAAATTATTGATACAAATGTAATCTAATCAAGTGTCTATTGATATATGATCAATGTGATTTTTTTCAAGGATAAAGTAGTCAATGAGCTATATTGAACGGTTCGGATCATCTATGCGAGCTCCGTATTCGGGTTGCAAACGAGCCAAGCTTTGTTGAGTTTGAGCTTGGCTTGTTTGCTTATCGAGCTCATTTATTGAGCTCGAGCTCATCTCAATAAGTAATTGAGCTTGGCTTGATTCGGCTCGGCTCGTTAATATTAATGAAACTCGAGTTCGGCTCGATAAGATTTTTTTTAATATTATTTAAATAAAAAATATTATTAATATTATTTAATATATATAAATAATGTATTTTTACTATATAAATAATATATTTATTATATAATTTAAATAAAAATAAACGAGCCTAATATTCGAACTCGAGCGACTCGTTTACTAAATGAGTCGAGCCAAGCCGAGCACTTAACAAGCCGAGTTGAACTTGTTCATTAACAGTTCGGTTCATTTGCAACCCTAATAGAAGTCCAACTACACCCTCCAGATGGGAAACCCAACTAGAGGGGACTAGGAGTGTAATTTTGGCCCGGCCCGACCCATGTCGGGCCTTGCGGGCTCCCGTCAAAAAATCGGGCCAGGCTGGCCCACGAGCCAGAAAACTAGGCCCAGGCCTAGGGGTATTCGAGCTTTGGGCGGGCCAGCGGGCCGGGCCTTGGGCTGGGCCCCTGGGCTCGGGCTTTGGGCGGGCTTGGGCGAGCCTAAACAATTTAAAATTTTTTTTTTTTCCACCAAAATTTTATTATTTTCCATTAAAAATAACACTGGGCATCGAGTGGGTTGGGCGGGCCTTGAGCGGGCCAATGGGCCAGGCCACCAACCGGGCCAAGCGGGCCAGGCCTATGGGCCAAGCTGGGCTTCAAAACGATGGCCTAGGCCCTGGCCCAAGGCCTCGGGCTGGGTTTGGGCTCGGGCCTAAACGGGCCTTAACCGGTCGGGCCCACCTCGAGCCGCGAGCAGGTTTCGGGCCGCCTGCGGGCCACGGGCCAAAATTACACCCCTAGAGAGGACCCTCTCCCATGAGATTATATTATTATAGTGGTATTAAGTTGGAAACACAAGATAAAATATATTTGCTCGTATACTAGTTTGTTAGTAATACTTATCGTATAAAAGGTCACTTTTTTTTTTTTTTTTACATGAGGGAAAAATGATCTTTTCACACTCATTCCCATGGGATTGGATTAGCAATCTCACCCCTCCTAGGGTCTGTTTGTTTTCAGAGGTAGATTGGGTAGGATTATTAGTGAGGGGATTGTTAGTGAGAGGGCTATCAGTGAGGGGACTAAGAAAATTTGTGTTTGTTTGATAACTAGTGGATTAGCAATAATTCTTGTTTGTTTCGAGAGATAGGAGTGGGATTAACCAGTAAAATTTCACAAATACCCTTGTTTCATTATTATCAAATTTGGAAATTGTTAGTGAGTGGATTATGAAAAATTGTGTTTATTTGTAATATATTTTAATATTAAATATTATCTTTTATAAAAATAATATATTAAATTATTTTTATAAAACATAATTATGAAATAATGAGAGAACCCAAAAAAAAAAACAATCAAATCAACCCGTGGTTTTTCAAAACTAATCCATGGTTTTAAAACAGTGCAGTGAAAGATTTTATTCAATTAAATGTTGTTGCCTTCATCCATCAGCAAAGCTTTGCCTTCATCCATCAGTAGAGCTGTCATGACCCGAACCCGCCCCTAAGGGTTTGACCGGCCAGTAATCCCAAATTACTCGGCCTCAAAGACAAAACAGATAAGTAATAATAGTAAATGGGGTACTACAAAAGTATTAATAGAACATAACTATGTCCATCAAGCGGTGTATACATGCAAATTTTAAAAATATTTAAAACTTCAACCTTTTACATAGATATAAGAACATAGATACATCGCAACATCGTTAAACACTTATATAAACATCCATACCTAGCAAGTTTCCAAATAACAAAAAAAAAAAAAAAACAAAAAAAAAACAAAAAGGTTGACACAACTTGGCTCCTCTTGAGTCCAAGAACACCCCATCACAGAGGCACTTCAAAGAATCTTCACAAAAAGGTGGAGTCACGAGGGTGCTTTAGACTTGACGCTCTAATTGCTCACCTGCATATATACGGGAAGGGAGTGAGCTAAAACCTAATGAATAATATCAGTATAAAGAGGTTAAATGAATGATGTCTATCATAATACAAAGCATATATCAGACTTTCGAAACAAATCATAATTAAATACTTGATAGATCAAAGTTCATAAATCATATCTCATATGTGGTACATCCAATAGCACAAAGCAAAAGGTCCGAAGGCATATCGAAGAGACCACATGGGTCTAAACAAAGGGACCATATAAGTCAAGCGAAGGGACCACTTGGGTCAGTATCAGAGATCTCTATACTCATATAGCAAAGGGCATCGATATTGTTTCCCCCGGGCTAGGGCCTTATCAAACAAAGGGCCATGGTATTGTTACCCCCAGTCAAGGACTTCACTAAAGGATACCACAATTACTTTTCAAATGAGACAATCATTCATTCTTATCAAAATAACATTGTACAATAACATTCTTGCAGTAATTTAAAAATACATGCAACATATCTTTACCGAGATACTACTCACAGTGAGCTGGCACAGGTGTTGGACCTCGGATAACCATCTACACAAAATACATAACCAAGATACACATTAAAGCACACATTCATAACAATTAGTGTATCTTAATTCAACTCTCTCACGTATGTTTCTTGCTTATACCATGACTAAGGATGTTTAAATAATGCTTAAGAATACCTAAAAAGACATGAGGATGCAAATATGCACATGTGAGTGTTTGTCAAAAATTACTGAAAACAGGATGTTCGCTTGAGCCAACTTTTGATCGCTCGAGCGGTATGTAAAACTCTGCAAAACTTCTAAATGCTCGAAATCTAGGCTCGAGCTAACTTTTAGTCACTTGAGCCAAGTACAAATGTCCACAAAAATACTGAAAGCATACAAAGTGGGATCAAGCCACGGATCCATCGCTCGAGTGAACTCAATGAATTCTAGGTTTTACAGATTGCTCTTTGAAGTTCAAAAATGCATCTTTCATGTTCAAAGCTTGCATGGCTTGGTAGAAATGTGTAAAAACTCTTTATAAAACATGAATTCATGGAAATTATGAAACCATATCCTCAACTTCTCTTTCAATTCTCCAAAACAAAGTTCAAAACTCAATGTTCTTGCCATGCATGTAATGTTTGGTACTTTTATCCTTCAAAACATGATTAAAAAACATGAGCACTGTAGAAACATGTAGAATCCCCCAAGTTAATGTGTAAAAGTTTCATGCATGTATGAATTTGTAGAAAATTATACTCAAAGATGGAGAATTATGCATGCATGTCCAAATTCAACTAAATCCTACTAGAATTCAAGTGATTCTAGTATTCTTTTCTCAATTACATGCAATTGATCCTACAAGCTTCATGAATTCAACTTCTACATGGATTATTTACAAGAATTATAGGTGATAATCTTACCTAGAGCTTGAATTTTGGTATTGATAGCATAAGTTCTTCAATCCCTCTTCAATTCTCTACAATCTCTCTACTCTCTCTTTAGAAGTTGGCCTGTCTCTCTCCCTACAATCTCAACCTCTTTTGTTGAAGATGAAGAAATGAATTCAAGTGTTTAAGACACACACACACACATATATATATATATATATATAGAAGGATTAGATTAGACTAATTAATCTAGCTTAGGCTTAGTTAATCTTAGTCAAGTCTAATTAATTTATTCTAATTATTTTGATTTGAATCAAATTTTAATTAAATTTACCATATGATCCTAAATATTTCAATTAACTTATTGAGCTAGTGAATTTTGGTTTATGAATCTGTTTAGGCTTTCAATTTTGAATTCTAAGCCGGTATTTTAATAGATATTTCATAAGTAAACAGATAGGCACAAATTAAACATATAATCATGCAGTTATGCTCACTAAAATAATATATAAAAATAACACGTATGTCAGGATCGTTACAGTCTCTTCTCCCTTAAAAAGTTTGGTCCTCCAAACTTGAGTTACCTTCATTCGGAAACAACTCTGGATAACATTGTCTCATTTCATCCTTATTTTTCTACGTAGCTTCATTTCCGTAATGTTCTTTCCATTCAACTTTCACCATAAGAATCGATTTGTTTCTCAATTGCTTGACTTATCGATTAATAATCTGAATTGACTTTTCTTCATAGATCATGTCATCATCAAGTGCTATTCGGTGGTAGTCAATAACATAGAATGGATCCCTAAGATACCCGCGGAGCATTGACAAGTGAAACACATTATGCATCTGTTCCATTCCTAGCAGCAAAAGCTATTTAGTAAGCAACGGGGCCAACCCTTTCCAGAATTTGGAACGGTTCGATATAATATGGAGTCAACTTTCCTTTTCTACCAAACCTTGTTTTCCCTTTCATTGGTGTTATTCTAATGAACACGTGATCTCCCACTTCATATTCTAAATCTCTGCTTATCTAATCTGCTTAGTTTTTCTGTCAGTTCTAAGCAGTCTTGAGCCTTTGTTGAATAATCTGTATCTTTCTGGTTGTTTCTTGCACAAGTTCATACCCATATAAAGCCTTATCACCAACCTCAGTCCAGTAAACTGGAGACCTACACTTCCTTCCATACAGCTCCTCATATGGTGTCTTGCCGATACTAGTGTGGAAACTGTTATTATATGCAAACTCAGCCAATGGTAAGTAAGTTTCCCAACGAAGCATATCTTCCAGTGTTTGGATAGTTCTCTCGATTTGCCCATTGGTTTGTGGATGAAAGGCAATGCTAAATCTCAACTCTGTGCCCATTGCCTGTTGCAGACTTTGCCACAATCTAGAAACATATTTAGGATCCCTATCCAGTGCAATATATACTAGAACCCTGTGTAAGCGGATAATCTCATCAATGTAGATAGTAGCAAGTCTATAAGCATTAAATGAAGTTTTCACAGCAATAAAGTAAGCAAATTTCATCAATATATCAACAATAACCCGTATAGCATTCATGCCTCTAGACGTACAAGGTAGACCAATGATGAAATCCATGATTATATGTTCTCATTTCAATTCTGGAATAGGAAGAGACTGAAGTAAACCAGCCAGTTTCTAGTGTTCATCTTTGACTTGTTGACATTGGAGGCATTTGAAGTTATAATCGGCAATTTCCGTCTTCACGTTTGGCCACCAATACGCATGTTTCAAATATTGTAACATCTTGGTATTTCTCGGATGCATAGCAAACATCGACTTGTGGACTTCCTCTAGAATTCCTTTTTTTAATTCTGCATCATTAGGAACACAAAGTCTTCCTTGAAACTTCGACACTTGATCTTTAGTGGTGAATCCCGGTCTAGGCTTGGTCTCAAATTCATCACACACTTTCTTAAGAAACCGATCTTCTTTTTACTTCTATTTGATTTCCTCAATAATTGTCGGTTGTGCAGATATTGCAGCTAATACATTGTCTTGCCCATGATACACAACTTCTATTTCAAGTCTGTTTAGATCTTGCAAAACCTATTTCTGGTCCGTAAGCAAACACACCAAAGTTCCCGTATTCTTCTTGCTAAGTGCATCAACTTCAGTGTTAGCCTTACCCGAATGATAATGAATCTGCAAATCATAATCTTTCATCAATTCAAGCCATCACCTCTGTCGCATGTTCAATTCTTTCTGTGTAAAGAAATATTTCAAGCTTCTGTGATCCATATACACTTTACATTTAGCCCCATACAAGTAATGATGCCATATTTTCAATGCGAATACAATGGCTGCAAGCTCTAAATCATACGTCAGGTACGGTTTTAACTGTCAAGATACATAAGCAATCAGCTTGCCATTCTGCATAAGGCACAACCCAAACCTTTGTGAGATGCATCACTAAAAATTACAAATCCTTCGGTACCTTAGGGTAAAGTCAGGATTGGAGCTGTAGTCAATTTCATCTTCAACTCTTAGAATACAGATTTCTTTTGATCCGTCCAAACGAATGGTTCTTCTTTTTGGATCAGTTGGGTCAATAGTATAGCAATCTTGGAAAAATCTTTAATAGATCTCTAATAGTAACCTGCCAAACCCATAAAACTTCAGATTTCTATTACATTAGTCAGAGTAGGCCAATTAACAATCGCTTCAATTTTCTATGGATCTACAAATATCCTATCTTTATTAATGACATGTCCCAAAAATGTAACCCCACCTAGCCAAAACTCACATTTCTTGAATTTCCCATACAGTTGTTTCTCCTTGAGTGTTTAAAGGATTATTCTTAGGTACTGTTCATGTTCGTCTTTGCTCTTTGAATAAATCAAGGTGTCATCAATAAAGACCACAACAAATTCATCTAAAAATGGTTTAAAGACCCGATTTATTAAATCCATGTAAGCTGTAGGTGCATTGGTGACTCCAAAAGGCATGACTAAGAATTCATAGTGCTCATACCTGGTTCAGAAACCAGTCTTTTCTATGTCTTCGGCTTTAACATTTAACTGATGGTATCCTGATCTTAGGTCAATATTGGAAAACACTTGGGCCCCCTGTAACTGATCAAACAAATTGTCAATCCGAGGTAAAGGATATTTATTGTTAATGGTTGCCTTGTTTAGTTCTCGATAGTCAATACACAGACAAAATGTTCCATCTTTCTTCTTTACAAATAATACAGGTGCTCCCCACAGCGATGTGCTCATCCAGATGAACCCCTTATCAAGTAATTCCTGCAACTTAACTTTTAATTCTTTCATTTCAGTAGTTGACATACGGTATGGAGTTTTAGATATGGGTTGAGTACCAGGTATCACATCAATCACGAATTAAATTTCCCTATCAATCAATTGTCCAGGAAACTCTTCCGAAAACACATCAAGAAAATCTTTTACAACTGGAATATCATCTAAAACAGTATTTGTAGTTTGAACATCCATTATGCTACATAAATACCCTTGACATCCCTTGTTAATTAATTTACGAGCCTTCATTGCAGAAATTAAGTATGGTGGGGGAACTACACCTTTCTCTAAAATAAAACTCATTTTTCCTAGAGGTCAGAATATTACTCGTTTCGAGGCACAATCAATGGTTGCACAATATTTGGATAACCAATCCATACCCAATATGATGTCAAAATGAGTCATATCCAAGGGCAATAAATCAACATATAAGATGGCATTCTCAAGTAAAATTTCACATGCAGGGTAAACAGATGAGCACAGAATAGATCCTATCGATGGTAATGATACACACTGCACATATCTCAAAATTTCCAAAGGTTTATTTAGTTTATTAGCAAATAGCATAGAAATAAAAGAATGTATATACCTTGAATCAATTAAGACATACACATACTGCCCACAAATAAAGAGTATACCTGAAACCACAGTCTCTGCATTTTGGGTATCCCCTGGAACAAGCGCAAAAACCCTTCATTGTCTTTGATTGTCCCTGGTTGTAGTCGGGGTTACATTGGCCCTTACAGTCGATGCTAATCCAGTTGAACTTGTAACACATCGGTTACCACGTTGTCGTGGTTATGGACATTCCCTCGCTATGTGTCCCACCTTTCCGCACAGAAAACAAGCCCCGTAGTCCAATAACATACTTCTCAATGATTTCTCCTACAATCTAGACAAATAGGTGCTAAGTTACCACTCTGACTCGAACTACTTGAATTTCTCGATTTTGCTTTCTTATTTGTTGCTGATGTTGCCCCTTTGTTCGTATTGGCATTCTGTCTTTTACCCTTCCATTCAAAATTCCAATTGCGAGCGACTATGTTTGCTTCTGACATTAATGCTCTGTCTAAAACATCAACATATTTGGGTAATTTTAACACATTGATTCTTTCTAAAATCGAATCCCGAGGACCTCCTTCAAATTTTTTGGCCTTTTTGTTGTCCATGTCGACCATATGCTTCGCAAACTATGCCAACTCAATAAATTAAGCCTCATATTCTGCCACTGTCTTATTCCCTTGCTTTAACCCCTCAAATTCTGATATTTTCCTGTCTCGGACACACTACAAGAAGTATTTCTCGTAAAAGATCTCTATAAATCGAGCCCAATCAATTTCCTTGTTAGCATCCCGTACCAACATCCACCATCTTCTTGCCTCACCCTCTAAAGTGAATGCGACCAACAGAACCTTCTATGCCTCTGTACATGGAAACACCTCAAACAGTTTTTTGATCTCAACACACAAGCCTCAGCCTTTAGTGGGTTAATTCCCCCCATGAAACAAGGGTGGCTTCATATTTTTGAACTCCTTAGTAAGTGTGATAATTCAGTCATCTATTTGGTTTTGTATTGGTGGTGGCGTGGGCATTGGAGGTAGGGGTGGCGGTTGTTGTTGTTGTTGCCATTGTTGTTGTTTCCTTAAGCTTTCGGCCATATCATGCATCATTCTTTCCATCCTATCAAGCCTTGAGGAGGTTGACTCCTCCAGTTCACTCCCTCTTGTTATCACCATTATCTATATAGACTTGGTATTATAATAAATACAATGTATGCAAACATAATCATATACACATTTACAAAAGCCATATCTTTCTTGCACTAAAATGCACATGAATACAATCTTTAAGTCTTTTCTAGACACCTTATTGCTCAATGGACAAGTGACTAAGATATAACTTATGCTCTGCTACCAAACTATCACGACCCGAACCCACCCCTAAAGGTTTAGGCCATGACCGACCAGTAATCCCAGATTACCCAGCCTCAAAGACAAAACAGATAATTAATAAAAGTAAACGAGGCACTGGGGAAGCATTATCGAGCGGTGCATACATGCAAATTTCAGAAGTATTTAAAACTTCGACCTTCTTACATAGATATAAGCACATAGATACATCACAACATTATTAGACACTTATACAAACATCCATACATAGAAAGTTTCCAAATAACAAAAGAAAACAAAACACAGCTTGGCTCTTCTTGAGTCCAAGCACGCCCCGTCACGAAGGCACTTTAAAGCAGCTTCACAAAAAGGTGGACTCCATAGGGTGCTCTAGACTTGATGCTCCAATTGCTCACCTACATATATATAGGGGAAGGGGGTGAGCTAAAATCCAGTGAGTAATATCAGTATAAAGAGGTTAAATGAATGATGTCTATCATAATACAAAGCATATCTCATGAGTTTCGAAACAAATCATCATTAAATACTTGACATGTCAAAGTTCATAAATCATATCTCATATGTGGTACATCTAATAGCACAAAGCAAAGGGCCAAAAGGCATATCAAAGAGACTACATGGATCTAAACAAAAGGACCATATAGGTCAAGAAAAGGAACCACTTGGGTCAATATCAGAGATCTCTGCACTCATATAGCAAAGGATCCTGGTATTGTTTCCCCTAGGTGAGGACCTTATTAATGAAAAGCCAGGATATTGTTTCCTCCAAGCGATGGCCTTATCAAACAAAAGGCCATGGTATTGTTACCCCCAGGCGAGGGCTTCACTAAAGCATAACACAATTACTTTTCAAATGAGACAATCGTTCATTCTTATCAAAAGAGCATTTAAAATAACATTCTTGCAGTAATTTAAAAACATATTTCAACATATCTTTGCATATATACTACTCACAGTGGGCTGGCACAAGTGTTGGACCTCGGATAACCACCTACATAAAACACATAACCAAGATACACATTGAACCACACGTTCATAACAATTCGTGTATCTTAATTCTACTCTCTTACGTATGTTTCTTGCTTATACCATGACTAAGGATGTTTAAATAATGCTTAAGAATACCTAAAAGGACATGAGGATGCAAATATGCACATATGAGTGTTTGCCAACATTTGCTGAAAATAGGGTGCTCGCTCGAGCTAAATTTCGGTCACTCGAGCAGTTTGTAAAACTCTACAAAACTTCTGGATGCTCGAAATCTAGGCTCGAGCCAACTTTTAGTTGCTCGAGCCAAGTGTAAATGTCTGTAAAGATACTGGGAGCAAGCAAAGTGCGCTCGAGCCACGGATCCGTCACTTGAGCGAATTGGCAAATTCTGGGTTTTCCAAATTGCTCTTTGAAGTTCAAAAATGCATCTTTCATGTTCAAAGCTTTCATGGCTTGGTAGAAATGTGTAAAAACTCTTTGTAAAACATGAATTCATGGAAATTATGAAATCATATCCTCAACTTCTCTTTCAATTCTCCAAAACAAAGTTTAAAACTCAATGGTCTTGCCGGACATGTAATGTTTGGTACTTCTATCCTTTCAAAACATGATTAAATAACATGAGAACTGTAGAAACATGTAGAATCCCTCAAGTTTATGTGTAAAAGTTCCATGCATGTATGAATTTGTAGAAAATTAAACTCAAAGATGGAGAATTATGCATGCATGTTCAAATTCAACTTAATCCTACTAGAATTCAAGTGATTCTAGCATTCTTTTCTCAATTACATGCAATTGATCCTACAAGCTTCGTGAATTCAACTTCTACATGGATTATTTACAAGAATTATAGGTGATAATCTTACCTAAAGCTTGAATTTTGGTGTTGATAGCTTAAGTTCTTCAATCCCTATTCAATTTCTCTACAATCTCTCTAGAAGTTGGCCTCTCTCTCTCTCTACAATCTCAGCCTCGTTTGTTGAAGATATATAGAAGGATTAGATTAGGCTAATTAATCTAGCTTAGGCTTAGTTAATTTTAGTCAAGTCTAATTAATTTATTCTAATTATTTTCATCTGAATCAAAGTTTAATTAAATTTAATATATGACCCTAAATATTCCAATTAACCTATTGAGCTAGTCAATTTTGGTTTCTGAATTCATTTAGGCATTTGATTTCGAATTCTAAGTCGATATTCTAATAGATATTTCATAAGCAAACAGATAGACACAAATTAAATATATAATCATGCAATTATGCTCACTAAAATAATATATAAAAATAATACGTATGTAGGGGTCATCACAAGAGCTTTGCTGATAATGCCGATGGAGAGTGAAAACGAGATCACCACAACGATAATGATCATCACCGTCTACGACGCCGATGCCGGCACCGACGCCGGTCATCACTGTCAATTCGAATTTTTTTTCTTGCAAATTTCAATTTTGGAAACTATGAAATACCATTGAGTTAGATGATGTGGCCAAATCTTGTTATGGTAAAATTGTCTTTCACACTATAATAACAATGGCTTTATCTCTAACACCAAGTCCCCTGGGCTTATGCTAATCCGCTTGTTGGGGGGAACTTAGAGTCTGTTGGGATTGTGACTCCGTTGGCCAAAAAGGAAAACAAACATCAACTTAGTGAAGTGAGGAAGAGCTTGTTGTTAGTCCAGTCCAAAGATGTAACTTGGAAAACAAACGGACCCCTATGATAATACTAATCGTATCATGTGGGGTAATTCATAGTCCCATTTTATCTTTACCAATCACACATGATTTGTGTAGAGCTTATATGATTACTAATCTAATCTACATTACAATAAATAAAAGTTTTAAAAACCAAAATTTTGTTCTAAAAATAAAAATTTTGTTGCAAAAGACATTTTGGGGTCAATATCTGTCGGCGTGAAAATAATCGCTAAAAAGTCATCTGGAAAAGTTTTTTTTAAAAAAAGAAAAAGAAAAAAAGATATTTAACTGCAAAATTTTTAAAATATTGTTAATAAATGTAAAACCCATATCTCACATCTAGATCCAACCCTTGTTCTCATCTTCCCACCTTATCCCTTCTATTGGTATCACCACTTCCCTAAACAGTACTCCCGTCAGCAATACCAATTGCACCCCATAAACCCTCAGTTCCAAAACCAAACCCAAAGTGAAAGAAAAAGGTATTGAATGAAATTTGTGGGGTTTTTAGACCTCTACAACATAGGGGACTACCTAGGAAAGCTCAGACAGAAAAGAAAGTCATTGTCCAAGCTAGTGCAACAGTTCTTTCATCCTCCCTTTCATCTATACCCTCTTATTTGATTCAAAATAGAAACAAAATTTTAATTGAAGAGGCTGATTTTGATAATAGGGCAGCAAGAATGATGAGCTTGTCCAACAAATAATTGAACTTGATGACTTTGATAATGTCGTCGTTCATGGGTGCCCTGATGGACCTTGAATCCATATTGGGATCTTTTTTCGGGAGCTCTACAATTAGGTCATTATGAATTTAATCTCTTGGAATATCAAAGGTATCGAGAGAGTGCACAAGTGCAACGCATAAGGAAGTTCATCGAAGGAAAAAGCATTCACTTCATGCTTATTCAAGAAACAAAATCCTCTCTAATCAAATAATAATGGATAAACAAGTCTGGCACAAGGGTTCTTCGGAATGGTCATTTGTTGAAGCCGAAGTGTGATGTCCCAAGTCTTAGACCCGACTTGAACGTGCCTTTCGGACTTACAGTTTTTTTTTTCAAAACCTTGAGTTACTGTGTTGCATCGATGTTTGGGAATTCGAACTTGTTTAATCTTCTTAACATAAGACCGAGTTAAAATTTTCAAGTTTCGAGTGTAAGGACGAAACTAGAGAGGTGGGAGACCTTGATAAAATTTTGGGTTAGTTAGGGATTCCCGCACATGCGGTGGGAGGCTCCACACGTGCAGTGTAGCTGCAAGAGTGCAACTTGGGTTGGTGTTGGGAGGATCTACACATGCGACGAGGGATCTTGTACGTGCGCCATGGGCTTTTGCACGTGCAACCAGGGGGCCCGCACATGTAGCCAGGTGCCTTTTTGACCTCAATTTTCGTGCATCTCATGCTCCTTTTGCTGATCATTTCTCTTTTTTTCCTCATTTCTCTTATGTATCTCTCTCTCTGTACAATTCCTTTCTCTTTTTTCTCTCATCTCTCTCTACCCAAACCTTCAAACTTTTACATTTTCTTTTGATCCAACAAATCCATTGAGATTTTGGTACTAGTTCCATGTACCAAAATGGCGAGCATTTCGAGAGCTACATTTTGACCGGTGGAAATTGATTTCCAGTGAAGTTGATTTTTGGACTTTTTCTCCTCTTCTCTTTTGAGGTAGAGATTTCTTTGCTCATTTTCAATACCTTATCATAGATAGACATGTGGTAGTTTTTATTGCATTAAAAACTTAATGTGTTAGGTATTTTTCAAAAAGCATGTGCTGAGAGTTAGGATTTTATGTTATAGAGCTAAATCTTGTGATTTGTTATAAATCTATGACATTGTATGTTTGTCGAATATGTTTAAAAGGATTGGAGTAAAAAACCCTAATTATTTGTTTATGGATTATGAGAAAGAGAGGAAAAATGATGATTTGATATTATTTAAACCATATGAGGTATTGTAACATGCCCGGGGGTACCCGCGCGCGTTAAACAGTTCGGACTCCCGAGATCTCTTTGATCTAGTTTCACGAGTGTAATGTGAAACGTAGACGAGAGTCCAGATTTGAAAACTTTTATTGAAAATCCATTTTATTGCAATTTTGTCAAAAATGGACTGCGTCATCAGATGTCAGAGTCGCCACCTAATATTTTGGGAAATTAGGAAACCCATGACTCGGTGCCAAGGCCACTGTTCGTCGTAACCAAGGATGCTTGGCTCGGAACCTTAGGTATGAGAGGGGAAGGTCAATAATGAGCACCCCCGCTCACCCGATCAAAAGATCGGCCTCTACTAAACCATGATATGACTTTTTATTTTTTTTTATATGTTCATGTTCTGATTACTGAATAAATCCTAAAATTTACTATGTGAAGCATACAAGTATAGACTAGTTTGCTCAAATTAGAACAATTCAATTTTATGTTCGTTTTTCGAAAAGGGTTTGAATTTGCCACTTGACAAAGTGGGCTTAAAGTTTGTGAATTTGCCACTACAAAGTGGGCTTAAAACGTACATTTATTGAATTATTCCAATTCAAACAACAAGCCTTCATCCACAGGCATTCATACAGTTTATCACTTAAGCAAATAGCCACATGGTAGGATGCTAAACATAATAAGAAAATCACACACAAATGAGATGCTAAAGCATAAAAACTCACAAATCGACCGGCGTCCCTCGAACAACTACAAAACAAAGTTAGTAAAATATGCATGATCTTATATACAGAATCCTAATACAATTCACTCATGTGATGCACTAAAGATTCGGCTTCTAAAATATGGCATGTGAATCATCTCAATAACATGAGGTAGCGCATAGAATCACAGAAGAATTGATTAAATCCACACATGTAAATGTAGCCGAATCTTAATGCATGAGACATAAATGTAAAGTATGGATATGCATGGCATGTCAGATATATACATATGTACAGTTAGGGAAAGCGAGTAAAGAATGGGATAGAAAGAAGCGGGGTGGGGGAATTATTACAATCCTTTAAATATTACAAATCCAAATGAGAGAGAGGAGGGAATAATAAAATAAAATGAAACCTCACAAACACTCAAAAGAAAAAGAAGATAAAGAACTTCATCACTGGCACAGTCCACAGTCCACTACTTTTGTCCACTCCTCTTCTTTGGTCCATGCTCCTTTGTTTGTATGTTCTTTTCTCACATCAAGGAGATCTGCCCATGGCACTTAGAAGACAGAGAGAATCAGCCCATGTCTCAATGTGTGCTCTGTGGTCTGTGTGTATGGACTGTGATAGCCGAGAGAGAGAGAGGTTGATGTTGAGAGAGAGAACAATTGGAAGTGTGTGTTGAGTCCGTATCAGTGTGTATCTCTTTCCATTTTCAACACTCAAAAACAGCCGAGAGAGAGAGGAGGGTGAAGTCCCTCCTGTGTGTTTTGCTCAATCACCATCCAATCCCTTGCTGCCCAAAAATCTGTGTGTCTGTGTGAGAGAGTTCAAGTCGGCGGGGTTCTGCCGAGAGAGAGAGAGGTTGATGTTGAGAGAGAGAACAATTGGAAGTGTGTGTTGAGTCCGTATCAGTGTGTATCTCTTTCCATTTTCAACACTCAAAAACAGCCGAGAGAGAGAGGAGGGTGAAGTCCCTCCTGTGTGTTTTGCTCAATCACCATCCAATCCCCTGCTGCCCAAAAATCTGTGTGTCTGTGTGAGAGAGTTCAAGTCGGCGGGGTTCTGCCGAGAGAGAGAGAGATAGCTAAAAAATGGTGAGGGACCGCATGTGTATGGATCTTCCCCTCTCAAAACCGTGTGTCTGTGTGTCTATCCTGTGTGCCGTGTGATCTCTACGGGTGTGTGTAGTGTGATAGCAGCCCCCAAAGAGAGAGGTGAGCTTGTGTGTGTGTGTATGTCAGTGTGCTATGTGTGATGCGTGTGTCGTGTGTTGATCCTTTTTCAATTGGTGTCCCCCGTGATGTCCATGGGTGTGTATGGATCTTGAGAGAGAAGAGTGTGAATGGTGTCTATGTGTGGCTGGTCTGTGTTGGGTGTGCTGGGTGTGTTCTGCCATGTGTTGGGTGTGTGACGGGTGTGTCTCGTGAGAGACCCAGCTAGAGAGAGGTGAGAGAGCGCCGTGTGGGTATGTGCTGTGTGTGAATGGTGTGTGTGTGCATGGGTAGTGTGTGGGTGATGAGTGTGTGTGGTTGTGTGCCATTGTTCCACCCGAGAGAGAGAGAAAAGAGGCCATGCAGCCTCTCAGAGAGAGAGGTGCCGAGAGGGAGAGAGATCAACCTCTTTGTGCATGTGTCACCTGGGTGTCTGTGTGTATGTGGTCTCTCTCTGCTGTGTAGTGTCTCCCCTCCCCCCTTTTGCTTCAAACAAGTTGGAAAATATAAAGATTGAGATTTTTTAATTGTTTATCATTCACCATGCCAACAATCATAAAAAATTCACACCCCTGGTGCCCACAGACCTCAATTATTCTGATGTTAGGTGTCTCCTCTCCACCCACTCTCATCTGCCCTCCTCTTTTTTCAATTTCCTCCATCACTTTTCAAACCTACTTCACCGAATTATTTTCCACCCAAAACTTATCATCACAATGTCCACTCTGTTCCCCTTTGAATCCAGCAAAAACAAAATCCTTTCCCATCCAAAAAAAAAACCATTATCCTCATCTGACCCTCTCTTTTTTCTTTTCTTTATTTTCTTTTTCATTTTTTTATTTTTTGTTTTTTTTTGTTTTTTTATTATTTTATATAAAAAAAAACACCTAAAAATGTGTACACACACATAAAATTAGATAAAAAATTATAAAATACTACAAATTGATAAAATATTAGTGATATAAAATAATTTGACCAAAATGGGTGAGGTTTGGGATTAAAGCTTCAATTTGATTTTTCAGCTGAGAAATTCATAGAATGACATATTCTAATTTTTATCAGTGGGTGGTCAAAAGAAAATGCCCAAGTCTTAGGGCCGGTCAAAATGGGGTGTCTACAGGTATTGTGTATTAAAATTGTAAAAATGGGTATGTAAGAAAATAAAGAAATTTGTCATAAATTTAATTTGTGTTAATTATCATCTAAGGTTTTATAATTGTTAAGTTGTAATAATTGTCATGGGATTGAAATTTTGGAGAAATAAAAAAAAGGGTGTTGGTAAATGTTATATGTATCGGAAGATTGTGGCTTGGTTAATCTCGTTTATGAGGGTTGCGATGAAAAGTTCCAAATCCGTTGATTATTTATTTATGAGCGATGGGATTAATTTGTGTTATGTATGTGTTGGATTATGAAAATAAATTGACTAGTTGGGTTTTGATAACTAAAGAGAAAAGTGTGATGATTCGTTGTTGGTATTGGTAATTTAGGACGAAAGGAAATAAATTTTGAAATCAATATGAGCCTTATATACTTTTGTGAATGGAGAAATGAAAATGAGAAGTAAGAAGAGCTGATGAATTTTAAAACAAGTGAATAATTGTAATTGTGATGAAACTACTACTTGTTGAACCAAAATTGAATATTTTAAAGATTGAATCATAAAGATAGGATGGTAGTGATGGAAGGGAATTTAATTATGAGTTTTAAACACGGCATGAATTTGAAATTGAATTAATTGGAATTGAAAGACGAGTTGAATAAATTGTGAAATTTGGAATAATGTGCTAATTGTTATGTTGAATGAAAGAGCACATTGATATGGGTTCCTCTACCATCCAAATTTGCGCCCGATAAAGTTTGGCGCTTTGATTTGGGTCTCTCTCTCTCCTCTGGTTCATACCCAATAAAGTGTGAACAAATTTCTTTCCCCACCGGCTCGAGATCCATTAAAGTTTGGCCCTTTGAAATCAGTTCTACTCCCCTCCCTTTCACGCCCGGTAAAGTGGATTGTGGTGGTAATGGCTTGACGAAGCCGGGTTACATTATGTGATAATTATGTGTAGTTTATCTTCATATTGGTGTTGTGATGAAAAGGGATGCATTGTTGGCCTTCCATGCTTGTAATCGGCATAATAGAGCAATGTTTGTCAACATGTCTATTGTTGCATATATATATGTCTTGTTGTAGGCACTCCACCTACCCTTGTGCTTAAGGCCATAGAACATGGTGGCTATCTTGGTGAGTGTAGTGCTTTAATATACGTAGTGGGTTAATTGTTAATTAAATTGTGAGACTGTGGTAATGTAATTAATGATTAAGATTGATAAAGGGGAATAGTGGCAGATACAAGAATCTATTTTAAATATATAAACTTGTGTTAAAAAAACATATAAACTTGTGTTCAAAAAACAAAGGTTATCGTGAGTTTTATTGGAAATAAAATGGAAATAATAGAATGATAAGAATGGTCCTTTTTTTTGTCTTGTTAAAGAAGGTCTTTTGGGAAAAATGTACTTATATAAGTATATTTTGAAATATGAAATGCACATTACCTATATATGTATATACATGGAACATTCATGATCATATATATCTACACGTTATTATTGTTTAGAATTATTGGGATCTCTACTGGACCTTTGTTCTCATCCCACGTTGCTAAGAATTTTTCAGGCATAGAGTGAAGAGTCGCTCAAGACTTGAAGTTTATTATTTGTTGGCCATGAGGCTTTTTAATTGTACGCAGAATGCTAATGTGTTGTAAAAAGGGTTAATCCCTTTATTTATTTTGTCTATCTGTAATTGATGATGTATGCCTATGGGTGTATATTGTATTTCTTAGCATGTATACGAGACGGGACTTTGTAAATTATTCATTCCTTAATGCTTGCGCATGTTTATCTTTATCAAAATTGACTGATTAAAGGATATGGTAATATTATTCGAGTAATAAAAGTCGGGGTGTTACACAAAGGATTGTCTAGCGGCTTAGTTTCGATTTGGTATCAATTTCTTTCATTAGTTTCAATTGTCTAGGGCTTAGTTTCTTCATAAGTACTTATTACTGAAGACAATCCTAAATGTACTTATGAAGAAACTGCAACTGCTCAAGGCAAAACTCAAGATATGAAAAAATAATGTTTTCAGGGCCTTAGATGCTGACATTAAAAAGCTTGATGAGAATATTCACCATCTAGATCTGTTAGCTGAAATTTGTTCATTATTTGTTAATGACTTAGTGAAGAGGAAAGAATTTACTATCCTTTGGGTAGAAGCTCATCATTACAAGGAGGCTTTTTGGTATCAAAAGTCCAGGATCAACTTCATTAAGCAAGGGGATTGCAACACAAAATTCTTACACACAATGGCAAACTACCGCAAAAGGAAAATTTTCGTGGGGCATCTTATTATTGAAGACAATATTGTTGATGATCTTACCCTCATCAAAAGGGAGGCAGTTAAGTTTTGAAAAAATTTGTTCTCAGAAAAATGAGGTTTGAGGCCTCATTTAGCTTCCAACTTAGGAGGCTGTCTAGATGTTGGCTTATCCTTGTTTTTGAATTCGAATTTAATGAAGAGGAGATCCTTGTAGCAATCAAAAGATGTGCTTTCCAAAAAGCACATGGTCTAAACAGTTTTAATTTTACTTCAATCAAAAAGTTTTGGAAATCAATCAAACCATACATATCTGCCTTTCTCTTGGAATTTTTTCGTAATGGAAAACTGGTCAAAGGCATCATTCATCACTTTAATCCCTAAAAGGGACTCTCCTGAAAATTTTAAGGACTTCAGACCCATTAGCCTTATTGGGAGCAACTACAAAATCCTTGCCAAGTTGCCTACTAATAGGTTAAAATATGTCCTTCCAAGCATCATCAACACAACTCAATCAACTTTCATTAGTGGTAGACAGATTTTAGATGGGATTTTTGTTGCTAATGAAATTATGGACTACTGGAAAAAGAAAAAAACCAAATTTATTTTGTTCAAAATTGATTTCGAGAAAGCATTCGACTCTATTAGTTGGTCTTGTGTTCTTATGATGCTAAAACCTAAAGGGTTCAGGAACACATGGTGCAACTGGATCAAAGAATGCCTCTCATCATCTTCACTCTTGGTGCTCATCAATGGATCTCCCACCGACTCATTCTCACCTCAACGGGGCCTTAGGCAAGGTGATCCACTCTCTCCATTCCTATAGTAGCGGAGGGTCTCAATCTAATTTTTAAGAAGGTAAAGGAATTAAATATCATAAAATGGGCATTAATTGGAGATGTTTGTATCACCCATCTACAATTCGTAGATGACTCGATCTTCTTTTGTGAAACAGACCTGAAGGAGATTCGTAATATCAAGTGAATTCTAAAATATTTCAAATAATCTCTAGCCTCATTTCATGGATTTGTGAACTTCATATTTTATATCTTGGAAATAATTATGTTTTGAGAGAGGATGAGGGGGGGTGGGGAAGGTAAATGCTGTGGTGAATTCGATTAGGAAGTGTGGTTGTGGATTATTAATTTGGCTTTAGGTTCATGATGAAAGTCTGAAAACACAGTCGGTGTAGATACCAAGTTCCTTTCGGTTAGGAGCTGGTAAAATGGTTATTGGGTAGTGCTTTGAGAGCCTACTTGTATATACCAATGTTGTATTTACTACTGTGGGGATATATTTTCTGAGTACCAACACGTGGCAAGGTGACGCCGACGTGTCAGTCGAGGTGCCACGTGACTTGGTCGTTGTGCCGAGGTCATCTCAGCTAGGCCGAGGTTGCCTCCGAAGATATCGGAATCCGAGATAAGCGGATAAGGGACAAGAGTCCTAGAATGAAGAGGGAACTCAACTTGGATATGGACAAGAGTCCTAGATTGGGAGAAGACTTCAGTTTGGGTAAAGATAAGACTCTTAGAGAGTTTATCCTAATCCCACTGGAAGTCCCAGATTAGCAGTAATCCTAAATCCATTAGGGCCAGGCTCCTTTTGGGACTAGGATTGTATTGGCTATAAAAGAGAGGCACCCCCATGGGTCTAAGGTATGCTTTTGAGACTCAAGCTTGTGAGTTTAGTACTTGATTTATCTTTGAGAGATATACTGACTTGATCGTCGGAGTGCCCCCGGGTGGTCGAAACCACCGCGGGATTCTTATATTTCTGTTGCAGGTCAGTCAGGTGCCATCTATTCTGCCGGTGCTCTCTAGCTGGTTACTAAGCGGGCAATATGGCCAGAAAATCACCCACACAATTTGGCGCCGTCTGTGGGAAAGAAAGAAGAATAGATGGTCAATGACGGACAAAAGGATCAGATTAGAGACAACGGTCCTGCTGGGAGTGGGAGACCTATCGATCTCGACGTTGAAGGGGACGATTGCAACACAGAAACTCGTGACCAGAGTCACGGAGTGAAAGACGCCGGCCAGGAAGATGACGCACCAAAGACAACGGATCGAAGCAACCTCCAGGTATGGAAGGATAGATACCTGCGGAGGAACGAAGACCCTTCCAGAAGGGATGCAAAGACAGGGGGCATGAGCGCTCCCAAGGAGATAACATTCAAGTATAGAAGAGCTCAACCTGAGTGAGCAAATCCCAGATCCCAGATCCCAGAAGACATGATCTCGGCCTAGATGAGTAGGTCCGAGAAAAGAAGTGCTCAACCTGAGTGAGCAGATCCAAGATTCCAGAAGATAAGATCTCGGCACCTGAGTCCGAGAAGAGAATAGCACAATGAGCAGATCTCATATCCCAGAAGATAAAAAGGAAACACACAAGATCAAACTAAAGTTGGCCAGAAGTATGCTAAGGCCAAGGAAGACATGTCGGGAACAAAGGCGTCGGAACAAGAAAAGAGAAACGGCTCGCCGATGCGAGGTCGAAAATCAAACTCAAGTTGGAGCCAAGTAAGATCAATAGAGAAACCAAGGCCGACAACCTCGGCTTGAATTAAACCTCGGCGACAAGGTCGAAGCTACATGTATGATGAGAACCCAAGTGGATTTTAAGTTCACACTGGGGGCAGAGAGAAAAAGAATGCGTTTACCACTTGTTGAAATTTGTAGCAATTTACAAGTTGGTTAAACCAATATGATGCTTGACCGAAGTTAAGCCGAGATGATGCTTAACCGAAGTTAAACCGAGACGATGCTTAACCGAAGTTAAGCCGAGATGATGCTTAACCGAAGTTAAGCCGAGATGATGTTTAACCGAAGTTAAACCGAGATGATGCTTAACCGAAGTTAAGCCGAGATAATGCTTAGTTGAAGTTAAGCCGAGATTATTCCTTAATTCACTTGTTGAAATTTGTAGCAATTTACAAGTTGGAGTTAAGCTGATTCCTTATCTTCACTTGTTGAAATTTGTAGTAATTTACAAGTTGGAGTTAAGCTGATTCCTTAATTCACTTGTTGAAATTTGTAGCAATTTACAAGTTGGAGTTAAGCTGATTCTTTATCTTCACTTGTTGAAATTTGTAGCAATTTACAAGTTGGAGTTAAGCTGATTCCTTATCTTCACTTGTTGAAATTTGTAGCAATTTACAAGTTGAAGTTAAGCTGAGATGGTTCCTTATCTTCACTTGTTGAAATTTGCAGCAATTTACAAGTTGAAGTTAAGCCGAGATTACTGTTTCTCTTCACTTGTTGAAATTTGTAGCAATTTACAAGTCGAAGTGAAGCCGAGGTTATTGCTAAACACTTGTAGCAATCTACAGGTTGGTTAAACCAGAGAAGATGCTTAACACTTGTTGAAATTTGTAGCAATTTACAAGATAATGTTAAGCCGACATATGATCATCTGTTGAAATTTGCAGCAATTTACAGGTTGAGGAAAAAGCTAAGTATGTTGTTTAAACACTTGTTGAAATTCGTAGCAATTTACAAATAGATTATTGTTTAACACTTGTTATGTTAATCCTTGTTGATCCCTGTTACAGTATATGTTAATCCTTGTTAAAATTTGTAGCAATTTACAAGTAGGCTAGACCGAGATCACCGTTTAAACACTTGTTGAAACTTGAGAAAAAGTATGCAAAGTTAACATTGAGTAGTATATGTTTCACACTTGTTAGAATTTATGAAAAGTTTGCAGGTCAGTATCTTGCCGAAGTAAAAAGTTTTGTAGCTATTATACCCGAGGTATGTAACCCCGAGGAGATTGGACAGTTAAAGGTATATGTTGAAGGCGGACGTATGACTCAAGTCTGCAGAACACTAAAAGCACACTTAGAAGATTTGATGAAGCAAGGCAATCTGAAGGGACCTTGTCGATAAAGACCAGAACAAGGGAAGAACAAGCAAAACTGCCTCGGGCGCCAGCAGCTCCGCCTCCACCAGCATAACAACCTCAGACAGGAAGACCTCGGGTAATTAATGTAATTCACTCGAGGGTCAATGAGAACGAAATTAAGGGGGAGACTCAGAAGGTGAAACACCTGCAACATGTGTACCAAGTCGGGGACAAGAGACATCGGGCAGATGAGTGCTTGGGACCAGTAGTGTCTTTTACCGAAGCCGACCTCGAGATGGTCCAGCACCCGCATAATGATGCTTTGGTAGTATCTCTCCAAGTTGGGGAGTGCCAAAGTGAAACGCATCCTGATTGAACAAGGAAGCTCTTGTGACATCATGTATGTCCAATGTTACAAGGAGCTCGGCCTTCATCTAGACGATATGGAGTAACCCAATGGCCCAATGGTTGGGTTCAATGGAACGTCAACATGGCCACTAAGAAGAGTAAGCTTGGAGGTGCAGGCTGGCACCAGAAAGATCACAACAGAATTCACCATCATCAACACTCCATCTCCTTACAAATCTTGGGAAGATCATGGTTGCATGCAATAGGGGCAGTTCCCTCAACATTGCATCAACTATTGCGGTTCCCAACAGAACATGGGATTAAAGAAGTCAGAGGGGATCAACTGCAGGCGGAGAATTGCTCCATGGCAGCAATGAAATCCACCTACAGCATTCGAAAACCGGAGAAGATAGAAATTGAAGACGAGGACATGAAGGTCCTAGATGATGTCGACAAATTGGCCAAACCTGTAATCCAACGAGCAAGAGGACCGACGATGATGCACGTCGAAGCAGTAGAGGAAGAAGTTGACAGACTTCTGGAGCCCAGGGCCATCCGAGAAGTCAATTACCCGACATGGCTATCAAATACAGTGGAAGAAGAAATAATAATCAAGGAGCAAGGAATGTTAACATCGGCCAACAACAGACATTTTTCAGAAGCAAAAAAGGTGACATATGCAAAGAAAACAAAAGTACAGAGATGAAGACCCTAAGAACTAGGGACTAAGGCAAGAACGTCGGACTAATCTACTTTAACGGTTGACAGTGGTTCAGCATTGGCAGTCAGCTGGGAAGAGCTTCTTTACCATTATCTCGGCAACAAGTTCAAGAAGGGACGTGGTTCTAAGACTATGCAGAAAACAGAAACGAAAGCAAGAATTTGGAAAAAGACACAGAAAACAGAAACAAGAATGTAATTTGTAATCAAGAATGGTGATGAAGCTATCAGGAAATCAAGACAAAAAGATTGCACAAGTGTGTCAAGCCAAGAACAGTGGCAGAAATCAACAGATGTGTGAACAGTGTGTATTCAAGAAGATGATTTGGAAACAACGGGTAAAACAGCAATGATGATTAACAATGAAGCAGAGCTTCTTGGAAAGCAACAAGAAATAAAACCAGGAGGAACAGTGGCTTACCAGAAAGAGGGAAGCTAGAATGAGAATTGTTGAAGTCTGACGACAATGACAGAATGACGTAAGCTTCACCGGAGGAGAGGAACGAAGACAGTTGCAGAAACTTGAAAGCTTGGAACAATGACAGATTTAAGAAAAAGAGCTAGAAAAAGAAAAAGCCAGAGGATTGAATAAAAAAACAGAAGTCAAGAAGATGACAAAGTTCAAAGAATAAAGCCAAGTACACAGGCACTAAGTAAGTATGTGAAGAACAAGAAAGTAATGAACCAGACATGATGCTAGCAACAGAAAGTGGATATGACAAGAACAGTTCCAGGCATTTTAGCAATAAATCAAAAACTTGAAGACAGACGAGAATAGAAGGCCATAAATGGTAAATAAATAGATTCAAAGTAAATCAAAAGAGTTATGAAAGATTGAGCTTAATAAAAAAGTAAGAATTTATGAACTTACCAAATGAACGCCGATATGAAAATCACCGGAGTCAAATAGATGACTGGAAATCGGGAACTCACCAGAGATGTGAGTGGAGCAGTTGCAAAGCTCTTGAAGTTTACGAATTAATGGAACCGGAACCTCGATTAGGAGGTGTGATCTCGAGCAGCTTGGAAAGCATGAAGCTTGATACTTAACAGAAGTGGACAGTAAAGTCTAGGGAACTTTGAGGTCGGCGAGTTTGATCTTGGACAGAGGGGCACAGATGAATGAACAGTGTAGGTTCCATCACCTCAGAATGCCGAGGTAATAGAACCTAGGGGGCAGTTGTGGGGATATATTTTCTGAGTACCAACACGTGGCAAGGTGACGCCGACGTGTCAGCCGAGGTGCCACGTGTCTTGGTCGTTGTACCGAGGTCATCTCGGCTAGGTCGAGGTTGCCTCCGAAGATATCGGAATCCGAGATAAGCGGATAAGGGACAAGAGTCCTAGAATGAAGAGGGAACTCAACTTGGATATGGACAAGAGTCCTAGATTGGGAGAAGACTTCAGTTTGGGTAAAGACAAGACTCTTAGAGAGTTTATCCTAATCCCACTGGGAGTCCCAGATTAGTAGTAATCCTAAATCCATTAGGGCCAAGCTCCTTTTGGGACTAGGATTGTATTGGCTATAAAAGAGAGGCACCCCCATGGGTCTAAGGTATGCTTTTGAGACTCAAGCTTGTGAGTTTAGTACTTGATTTATCTTTGAGAGATATACTGATTTGATCGTCGGAGTGCCCCCGGGTGGTCGAAACAACCGCGGGATTCTTATATTTCTGTTGCAGGTCAGTCAGGTGCCATCTATTCTGCCGGTGCTCTCTAACTGGTTACTAAGCGGGCAGTGTGGTCAGAAAATCACCCACACAACTACCATATTTTCTATTTAAAAGAAAGTGTTCGACATGTGATTTTGGAACTCTTCCATAACATTGTTCCAAAAAGGAAAACTCATATTTTTGGCATGGCATTTCATATGCATTTTCACCACATTACATTATAAAGCATCATACAATTTATTGAGTTATCTCTACCCGATATTTTGCTCACCCTATGTGGAAAAACTTTCAGGTGTTGACGGCGTGACTCTATCAAGATAATAGCTTAGGAGGATCTTGAAGCTTAAGGCTCATGTTGTTTATTTTCTTTCGGATAGTGTAAGGCTTTGGTGTATTAGGCTTATGGCCCACTTTTATTATAACCAAGCAAAGTCTTAAAAACTTGTAACCGATAAAGCATGAACTTATATTTTTTTAATGTTATTCCTTATAAATCACATGCTATAGATTCATATTTTAGGATTGATGAATGTATTAATGCATGTGATGTTAATTTGTAAAACTCATAGGACTTATGAATGAAACCCAATTTTGGAAATGTTTCTAATATCGAATGATTGAGATGAATTAGACTTTCATATGTTTAATGAGAAACATATTAGGTAGTTTGATATCTATATTTTTGGGCATTACAGACTCCTAAAGCACGTTTTTGGTAACTTACTTCATAACTAACCACACGAGGTGTTTCGCTTCAAGAAGAAAATGGGATAATGACTGATTGTACTTCTTTTGTCCTGTTCTATTAGACTTCTACAATAATTATATTTATTAAATATATTTATATATATTTTAATCTTTTATCAAAAAATTAAAGATAAATTACACTGACACTTTTAAGATTTTTGTTTAATACAGATTCTTCCTCACATTTGAAAAATTGCATTTCCCTCCCTATGATTTATAATCTCATTACAAATTAACCCCTGGATAATGTCATGCCCTAAAAATTTTAAATGACCATTTTGCCCTTTTTCTTAACATTTCTTCTTTTTTATCATTGTGATTACATTTTACAACTTTCCATCATTAAATTCTACCTGAACATATTCTTATTGAGTGATGATGTAGAAATATAAATTTTATATAAAATTTTCAAATGCAATTATATAGCTTAATGGTGACATTTCACTTTAAAACAAAACACCCATAAACATGATTTATATTTACAGTAACATCTCTATCACAATATTTGTATGATATTTTTTGTATAAATTTTTATATATGAATACAATTTTTCATTTTTATTTCCACCATCATTTTTCTTTTATCATCTATTCACACACATTTATCACAGTATTACCAAACATCGTCATTCACATTTATTACAATATTATTGAATTTTTGTGTTTATATATATATATATATATATTTTGTATTTGGTGAATTTAAAAAAAAATACAAAATATTATACTTCTTAAGTATATTTATATTAGGTATATCTAAAAACTAAAAATAAAAAATTACTTAAAATATTAAAAAAAATCAATAAAAATAAAAGGAATCGCGTAAAATAAAGAAATTCAATTTTTTGTATGAGTTAAATCAAAGAAGATGATTATTATTTCTCTTGAAATGACATGAATAAAATATCAGTATTATTTTATTATTTTATATGTATAAAAGTTAAGGGGCAAATATGTCATTTTAATTTGACAGGGAGTTAAATATAATTTTTCAAACGTGAGGAAAGATCTGTATTAAACAAAAACCTCAGAGAGTGTCAGTATAATTTACTTAAAAATTAAAATATTAAAATATTATATTTAATATTAACTTTTACTCATTTATTTTTTATCTTATATTTTATAATTGTCAATAACGTTTTGAAATATTCAAAAGTTTTTTGACATGTTCGACTCGCAGAGCATGCTTTTGGTTATAGTTCATCACTAAGCACACGGGGGTGTTTCGCCTCGAGGAAAAATTGGGATGGAGACTGATTGTACTTCTATTGTCATGTTCTATTATATTTCTACAATAATTATATTTATCAAATATATTTATATATAATTTAATGTTTTTGTTATAAAATTAAAATCCTTAACCTGGAATACAAAATGTTAGCATCTGCGGATAAATTATGATAATAGTCTCTAATATAATTAAGACTGCCTAAAAATCTCTGTAATTGAGTTTTGTCTTTAATTTCATCTGGGAATTTAGAGGCAAACTCCATGCTGCGGTTAATAGGAATAATACTACCATTAGAAATATGACGATCCTATGACATCAGAAATCCAAGGAATCCGTCTTTCTCAAAATAGAATCCCTCATGGTGTTTATACCGCACCAACACCATCACCAGATAGCCCAACGGCCAGCGATATGAATTTTGATCTTTAATGGATTTTACACCAGGAAGTGAAAATAGAAAAATTTTAAATCAGGAATTTAACTAGAATCAATATAAAGAATTTAGGGATTGGTATTTTACCAACCATACTTCTGACCAGTTAGCCAATTATAAAACTCAATATTATCAACATCTTGAGTTACATCAGAAATTAATACCCTTTGTTGAATGGTATAATACAGTCACCCAACCAAAAGTAACAGTTATTGAAGACCAGTACAAAGCCTGGACTACTACAGAAGGACAAGTAATCCATTCGATACATCCCCCTCCTCAAGCCTTGGAGTTAGTACCAAATGGAGAAACAACCAGACAACCATTATCAGCCACTGCATATATAGATGCTCAATCAGGAAAACTTTCCAATGCCGAAGGATCTTTAGCAAGACAGAATAACTATACCAATCTTATCTATCAAACCATCAGTAAGCAGTTAACCCGAGTTGAAGAAGCTGTTTCTACCTTTAAGGATAGAACCCTAGCTCCACCTGTCACAGGAGTCTCGACTCTCCATCCTGTATCCATTAAACCATCATTAGACATCACTAACTTTAAGCTAAAATCGTCTAATACTGAGTTTATGGACACTTTATTACAGAAAATGCAAACTCTCAATGTTCGCCCTCCAGAACCTCCTAAGCCTCCAGGACAATCTAGTAGTGGAACTATCCACATGCTAAGAGCTGAATCCAACCCTGACCAGGATACTTTATCTCCCGAACAAATTCAGGAAATTCAATTGAACTTCCAGGAACCCTCATCCGTCAATAAATTAAACTATTATAGTTCTTCTAAACCAGGATTTTTGCCTCACACCAGAAATTACTATTCCAGATCTACTCCACCAGATATTCTTTATGAAGAAGCTTATCTAAATGAACAGAATAGTTACCATGGTAAAACCATTTATGAATGGAATATTGATGGTGAATCAGAATTTGGTATTTACAAAAAGCTACATCAAATGATGATGTATGCTACTGTTTGCCACCAATACAGTAATAATGATCAGGCCATTGCTAAGTTTATTATTAATGGCTTTACCGGAGTTCTTAAAGGTTGGTGGGATAATATTATGACTCCCATCCAACAAACGGAAATCTTAACCGCTATCAAACTTGAGCTTGACCCGACTACCAACCAGCAAGTCCAACAGCCTGATGCTGTTTATACGCTTATTCAGACCATCATCTACCATTTTGTTGGTACCAGTACCTCTACTCAGGACCGTGGTCGTGAGCTTCTCCAGAACTTGCGTTGTCCATCCTTAACCCATTTCCGATGGTATAAGGATGTTTTCCTTCTTAAGGTTACCCAACGCCCTGATGCTAACAGTACTTATTGGAAAGCCAAATTTATTGATGGCCTTCCTACCCTCTTTGCCGAGCGAGTTAGGAAAAAACTTCGAGACCGCCATGACCGGATGTCTATTCCTTATGAACAGTACACATATGGACAACTTTGTTCCATTATAACAGATGAAGGTCTTTCCCTCTGTAATGACCTTAAACTTCATTATCAGATGAAACAACAGAATTTAACAGGAAGAAAAGAATTAGGAGAATTTTGCGAACAGTTTGCTTATGAACCTGGCATCAAATATCCTAATAAAACCAGAAAAATATCTCATAAAACATCTTCTAAACCATACAGAAAAAAGTCCTCCAAGACTAGCCATCCGAAATCTCCCAAGAAGTTTTATCCAAAAAGATATACCAGTAAACAAAAAGGAAAATCTAAATCAGACGTTAAATGCTATAAGTGTGGCCAAACAGGACATTATGCTAATAGATGTAAGTCTAAAGCAAAATCTAAGGTTAATGAATTAAACCTTGATCCAGACATTAAAGAACAGTTAATCCAAGCTTTAGAAGCAGAAGAAAATTCAACTGAAGATGAAATCCCTTCTGATGATGAGCTTAACCAGTTATACTCCACTTCCACTGATGAAGATGGATCAGAAGAACCCTGTCCCTGTAGTACCAATCAGGAACAAATATCATAAATTAATTACTGGAAATCCATAGTGGAAATGAATGGTTTACACTTAGGAGAACCAAGTAGTATTAATGTTTTAACAGATACCCAAAAGGATATGCTAGCGGTAGCAGACCAGATCCAGGATCCAGAAATAAAAATTAAATATTTAAAAATGTGTTACGACCATCAGCAAACTATAACAGAAACCCCTCCTATTCCAGATTATTCTTATAATCTTCAAACAGTAATTAACAGAATTCAGACTAAATCCGTAGTAGAACAACCAACTACTCTCCAGGATTTAAAAATGGAAATTAATATCCTCAAAACAGAAGTTAAATACTTGCAAACTGCCAGTGAAGCTACCATCAAAGATATTAAATATCTTCATACCCAAATTCCCAAATAGAAAGAAAAAGAAACTGAACAAAAACTTGATCTTAACAAGGAAGAACCAGAAGCTTCAACCCCTTATTTATTACTTGTTAATCAAGTCACTTTTCAGAAATGGTATATAAAAATTTCTTTTATGATTAAACCGGATTTTATCATTAAGGATGCTATTGCCTTAGTTGAGAGCGGAGCTGATATGAACTGTATCCAAGAAGGTATAGTTCCAACCAGATATTTTGAGAAGACTACTCAAAGTCTCACCAGTGCCAGTGGTAATTCTCTTCAGATCAAGTATAAAGTTCCAGAAGCATATATTTGTAATCAAGATCTTTGTCTTCCCACATCATTTGTGTTAGTCAGAAATCTTGCTACAAATATCATTTTAGGCACACCTTTTCTTTGTCTTTTAATGCTTATCCAGAAAATCGACTCAACAGGAATTTATTCTCAACTTCAGGGAAAAACAATCATTTTTGAATTTATTACTCAACCGTATACAAAAGAATTAGATCAAATTCGTGATTTAATTTATGTTAAACAAAACCAGATAAATTTAATTCAAAAAGAAGTCTCTTTTTTAACAACAAAACAAAGGCTAAATCAATCTGCTTTTCAACAGAAAATTAAATTAATTGAAAAAGAATTTCAAACAGAAGTATGTGGTACTGTTCCTAATGCTTTTTGGAATCGCAAAAAGTATACTGTAACATTACCATATGAACCAGATTTTGATGAAAAATATATTCCAACTAGAGCTCGCCCTAGTCAAATGAAGAAGGAATATATGGAATTATGTAAAACAGAAATCCAAAATCTTCTTGAAAAGAAACTTATCCGTCCTAATCACTCCCCGTGGAGTTGTACCGCTTTTTATGTCAATAAAAATGCAGAGTTAGAACGAGGAGTACCTTGCCTTGTGATTAACTACAAACCGCTAAATGATAAACTGAAATGGATTCGATATCCTATTCCGAATAAAAAGGATCTTTTAGATTGTCTCCAGGATGCCATAATTTTTTCCAAATTTGATTTAAAATCAGGATATTGGCAAATTGAAATTGCTGACCAGGATCGCTATAAAACAGCTTTTACCGTACCCTTTGGGCATTAGGAATGGAATGTTATGCCATTTGGATTAAAGAATGCTCCATCAGAATTTCAGCATATCATGAATGATATTTTTAATCCCTTTACAGAATTTACTTTGTCTTATATTGATGATGTTTTAATTTTCTCCTCATCAATTGACCAACATGTTAAACATCTTAATATCTTTAAGAATGTTATTATCCGAAATGGTTTAGTTCTTTCTTCACCAAAGATGCAATTGTTCCAAACCACCATCAGATATCTAGGACATAATATTTCTAATGGTAGTATTATTCCTATTAACCGCAGCATGGAGTTTGCCTCTAAATTCCCAGATGAAATTAAAGACAAAACTCAATTACAGAGATTTTTAGGCAGTCTTAATTATATTAGAGACTATTATCATAATTTATCCGCAGATGCTAACATTTTGTATTACAGGTTAAGGAAGAATCCTCCACCATGGTCACCAGAACATACTTTAGCAGTTCGGAAAATTAAGGCTAAAGTCCAACAGTTACCTTGTCTTAATTTACCTAATCCTGAATGGAAGAAAATTGTTGAAACCGATGCTTCCAATGAAGGGTTTGGTGGAATTTTAAAACAGTTTAATCCCAAAACTCAGAAAGAGGAATTATTACGATTCCATTCTGGGCATTGGAATCAAGCTGCTTTAAATTATCCGACTATTAAACAGGAATGTTTAGCCATTGTTAAATGTGTTATTAAATTTCAGGATGATCTTTTAAATCAGCATTTTCTCATCAGAGTTGATTGCTCTGCTGCTAAACAGATATTTAAACAAGATGTTAAAAATCTTGTTTCTAAACAGATATTCGTAAGCTGGCAGGGTTATTTATCCAATTTTGATTTTAATATTGATATTGAATATATTAAAGGAGAAACTAACTCTTTGCCTGACTTTTTGACCCGTGAATATTTGCAAAAATCAGCAAATGACCAGTAGAGGCCAAAGAGGTCGTGGTCGTGGTCGTGGCCGGGGCTCTAACCCCCACTATGATCCATCAGAATATCCACCCCTCTCTCGAGGAGGTCAAACCAGTAATCCAACGGCTAAGGATGTCCTCCTTAGACCGGAAGATCCGTATACTCCAAACAGTCTTACAGAGGAAACAGTCCTTTGGATTGAACCCTCAGATGAACAGTGGATGACAGACCCATGGGAGATCAAATGCCGTTATCTCACCACTCAACAGTCACTTCCTCACTTTGACCAGTACCGATATATTTATGAACAGATAATGATTGAAACTGGAGCTGCTGAAATCAAGCATACTCTGCATGATGTCAACAAGGCTGCCAGTCCTATTCAATACAGTAAAATCGTTATCCGTCATATCATGCCCATTTCTACTTGGGGCATTCATCCGCATACTACCCGGGATCTAGATCTCCGGAATAAACAGTGTAAATATTCATACTGGGATTATATTGATGCCTTTTCCCAGGTATTTTACTACCAGAATCCCATCAAGAATCATTCTTGGTTTATCCGTGTTCTGTCCGATGTTCTCAAAAACGATGTTCCTAACTGGTTCCTTGTTTGGTGGGACAAGTTCGGACTTTCTCTTGATATCTTACCAGAATCTGTTCGAACCGAATATAATGAATGGCATGTGGCCTACTCCTGTGCATATTCATTCTTAAATAAAAACAGAGAATTATCTATCAGTAAATCAATTGTCCATTTCTCAATCCGTTTTGGCATTCCTTGGATTTGTAAATGGGACTTTGCATGTGACTACCAGAATAAGGTTCCCCGTTTAAAAAGAATCTTCTTTGTTAAATAGTGGGATATGATGGATCTTAAGGATCTCATTCCGAAAATTCAATAGCATACCAAAGCCTGTTGGGAATCCGTCAAACAACCAGCACTTCCAGCACCATCCTCTTCTCCAGTCTCTAATCCTTTTGTCCAGATCCAAAAGGAGTTAAAACAGAAATATCCCCATCTTTCCGACAATGAATTAATTGTCAAAAGTATGGATTATCTGAAGGAACAATTTCTCCAATCTGTTAATCCAGAAGATGACGTATCTATGAGATCAGGTACCAGTCAGTCTCCTTCTGAGCCAGCGTCAGATCCAGCCGAACACGTGTTGGCCGGTGAGTCACAATCCGAAGATGATGAAGAACCCAATCTTGGCGACTTTTGGGATTCTCTCACCCTGTAACGGTACTTCCTGCCTCGCAGGTCTACCACGCCTAGCACCTATTCCTCGTCCTGACATCCTAATAAAGGCAACACAGAACGTTAGCACATTCATAAATGTGCCGAAACTAAACACTCACGTCCTAGTGCATGGACAACTGTAATTCACTCCACATAAGCACATAAACACATAAGCACTTACGAACTTCATTTCCGGATAATGATAGTCCCGAGACGTTACTAGAGTTCCGGTTAGAAATAGCATTGATCAAGTGCTTTTCCAACAAGACTCCCAGAAACTCAAGGATCCAATCAATATCCTAGAAATTAAATCCCATACCCACATAGTCACATAAGCATGTTATCAAATAAACACATAGCATATGGTACTACATCTACGCCTCTATCAAGCGAGACAAACCCTTTGTGATCCTAATCACTTCCCACGTACCCAAAGTATTCGAACCCGGTACGCTCTGATACCAAGTTGTAACGCCCTCAAAATAATAACAATAAATCCATCAGATAAGACATGCATTTACATTTAGACTAACCGCATTCCTTTCATTCATTAGAATTCCAAGACATAAGTATTACATGTTAACCTCATAACAAAATGTCCTACGGGCTTACAGCTTTCCAAGTTAACACTTGGTTACAACAAAGAGTTCTAACTCGTTTACACATTAGGCCCTTGGCTTGAAATTACATGTAATACATCAAAAGTAAAACGACAAAACTATGCCCGCCACAAGCCTCCCAGCTATGTCCTTGGAGGTGGCATGCTTCCTGTACCTGAAAATGATATTCCCATATAGGGTGAGCCACAGCCCAGTAGAAATACACTAAACCAACCATGGACAATGACTAAAACATTAGCAATTGACAGTTGGTCAACACAGATACCATCACATAAATTACATATTTATGTCCACGACTTACAAGTCCCAATTACTTTTCATTTTCCCTTTTTCAACAGATAAGCATGCTAGCTCTATCATCATTTCCACAGATATGTATAAAAAATATATCTCACATTCAGATAAGCATAAAAGCTATATCCACATTCTCAACAGATATGTATATCAACAATATCCACAGATAAGCATACAAGCTATATCCACATTCTACAACAGATATGTATATCAACAATATCCACAGATAAGCATACAAGCTATATCCACACTTCACAAAGATAAGCATATGAGCTCTATCTTCACTTCTCTAGACAAGCATATGAGCTCTGTCTACGGAGTTCATCCCCTATCTCCTCCCAACACCTAACCGGTTTAGAGGTACATCCCCTATCTTCCCCTAAACCGCGGAGTACATCCCCTATCTCCTCCTCTACACATAACGTATACAAACACATTGGTTCTATATACATTCACACAATACACATAATTAATGTATTCCATCAACCGTCAAGTTCCATGACACATTCCATTGATTAGTTTCCTTTTACCTAATCATCATGCATTGTCTACAACAATCTCGACTATCCTCCACCGATAGCCCAAAGCAGTTATTTCTAAAACAGAAAATAAATGCACAAATGGATATTCAATCACCATTTCATTTCTTCATTTCTCACCAATTAATTATCCCAATTAATTAAACAATGTAATTAGGCCATTTTCCATAATTACTATTTCAACCCTTAGGTCCCATTTTCATCAACGATTCAACAATCATTCCATTTTTCTATGCCAAACATGCATCTAGGTTTATTATGAATGAAACCCCAACTTTTGTATAATTTCACAAAAGCCCCAAACTTTCACAAAATTACCAAACCAAGCCCAACATCTCAAAATACCAAAATTTAAAGACAAAACCCATAGAGAGGAGTAGGTTATCCCTACCTCAAATTCGGAGTCCCAAAGGAGAAGACGACAAAACCCAACGTGCTCCAAAACCCGAGACTTTCAGATTAAAATGAAGCCCTCGACGATCAACAACTTTTTTGTAAAGGCCAAAGGTGAGTAAATCACTCCTACTAGATCAAAACCTAGAGAGAAGGTAGAGTCTAGAGTGAGAGGCTCAACAATGGTGATTTTGGAAAAGTAAGAGAGAGAAGAGAAAGTGAAAAAGTGATTTGAAAAGTCACAATTTCGGGACTTTAACCCAGGTCTCCGCTCGAGCGTAAAACACCCCGCTCGAGCGGCCACTCACAGACTTCCGCTCGAGCGGCCAACCTCCCGCTCAAGCGCAGAATGCACTCGCTCAGCACTTTTGCAGAACCAGGCCTCCGCTCGAGCTCCCAACCCTACGCTCGAGCTCACAACACTGCACAACAAGATACTGGATGGATGTAATCTACGCTCGAGCGCCAACACCTCCGCTCGAGCGTACAGGCCAAAAATCTGGGCAACTAGTTTTGGTTTCTAAACTCAACCAACCTGTAACAAACCCGCTCAACACATCCTATAACTCAAATACAAAGTAAGAAAGGATGTAAACAAGATAATAAGCAACTACCAACATCCACGGACACATGTCCGGATCACTATACAACAAGGGTAAACCCGGGATCGCTATAACCTCCCCCCCTTAAAGAATTTCGTCCCCGAAATTAAACACAAGTTTTCAAAAACAAGTTCTCCTCCATTTTAAACAATGTTACATTTTAACATTCAACAATTCGACCCATTACCGGTCATTCCATCCCTTAAACAAGAGACATATCACAATATGTAAACAACATATGTACTTTCAACATGCATCAACATTATGCACTATCCTTCCAATTTCAACAATATATTCAACAGATATAATGTTACATTCAACTTCCATATGAGGCAAGTTCCAAAACATACTACCAATAGTCAAAACATTCTCAATGTTTCACAACTTAAGACATATATAAAAGCTCTTAAGTTCAACAAAATGTAAAATTCAAATACAAGATTACATATCAATAAACAAGTCCGGATATTTCTCTCGGATTTCCAACTCACGTTCCCAAGTGGCTTCCTCCACTCCGTGATGTTTCCACAAGACTTTCACCAAAGGAATGGTCTTACCACGCAGGACCTGATCCCGCCTATCCAAGACCCGAACCGGTCTCTCCTCATACGAGGCATCCTCATCTACCTCTAAATCAGTCCAATCCAACACATGTGATGGATCTGGCTCATACTTCCGAAGCATACTCACATGAAACACGTCATGCACTCCGGACAACTGCGGCGGTAAGGCTAACCGATAAGCAACCTCGCCTATCTTCTCAAGGATCTCAAAAGGACCAATAAACCGAGGGGATAACTTCCCACTCTTCCCAAACCTCATCAGACCTCGCCTAGGTGATATCTTCAGAAAGACATGATCACCTACCTCAAACGCCAAAGGCCTCCTCCTACGGTCGGCATAACTCTTTTGTCGACTCTGGGCTGTAACAAGCCTCTTACGGATAAGCTCAACTTTCTCCGTCGTCTCCCTAACCAACTCCGGACCCAACAAAGGTGCATCACCCACCTCGGCCCAACAAACTGGAGACCTACACGGTCGGCCATACAAGGCCTCAAACGGTGCCATACCGATGCTAGACTGAAAACTATTGTTGTAGGCAAACTCTACCAATGGCAAGTGCCTTTCCCACGTCCCGCTGAAGTCCAGGACACAACCCCGAAGCATATCCTCGAGGATCTGAATAGTACGCTCGGACTGCCCGTCAGTCTGAGGATGGTAAGCCGTACTAAAGGTCAACTTAGTGCCCAACGCACTCTGCAAACTCTGCCACAACCTAGCAGTAAAACGAGGATCTCTATCTGAGACGATCGTCACTGGGACCCCGTGCAATCTCACTATGTCCCGAATATACAAATCGGCAAGATGATCTACCGAATCTCTCACGCGCATAGGAATAAAGTGCGCCGACTTAGTCAACCGGTCTACAACCACCCAAATAGCATCACCACCCCGCTGAGTCCTCGGAAGACCTACAACGAAGTCCATAGTGACATGCTCCCACTTCCACTCGGCAATAGGCAAGGGTTGCAACAAACCCGCTGGCCTCTGATGCTCGGCCTTCACTTGCTGGCAAGTAAGGCACTTTGATACGAAAACAGCCACATCTCTTTTCATACCCCGCCACCAAAACTGGCGACCCAAATCCTGATACATCTTAGTACCTCCCGGATGCACCGCAAGGCGCGAATGGTGAAACTCTCGGAGTACTTCCTCTCGGCAAGACTCCGGTACAAACAAACGGTCTCGGTATCTCACACTCAGGTCGGGATACACCGTCAAACCCTTCTCAACTTTCCCACTGGAGATCTTCTCTCGGAGGGATTCTACCTCAAGGTCACCTCTCTGTGCCTCTAACACTCTAATCACAAGTGTAGGCTGCGCAATAACAGAAAACAAGGCCGCAGCCTCGACAGATTCGTCCAGTAGCAAATCAAACTCGCCAAGTGCTCCCAACATCTCCCATTCCCGGATGGCTATACAAGCTACATCACTAATGGTTTTCCTACTAAGGGCATCGGCCACAACATTGGCCTTTCCCGGATGATAATGCAACTCAAAATCATAATCCTCGATGAACTCCATCCATCTCCTCTGCCTCAGATTCAAGTCTCTCTGTGTAAACAGATACTTCAAACTCTTGTGATCCGAGAATACCTCGAACCTCTCACCATAAAGGTAGTGCCTCCAGATTTTCAAGGCAAAGATCACAGCTGCTAACTCTAGGTCGTGTGTGGGGTAATTCTTCTCGTGTATTTTCAACTGACGTGAGCCATAAGCTACCACTTTCCCCTCCTGCATCAACACACAACCCAAACCCTCTCGTGAGGCATCACAATAAACCGCATAACCCAACCCTCTCTCCGGAATAATCAACACCGGAGCGGTGGTCAATCTAACTTTCAGCTCTTGAAACGACTTTTCACAAGTCTCACTCCACACAAACTTGACTCCCTTCCGAGTCAGTCTAGTCAACGGTGACGCTAACCTGGAGAAATCTTTCACAAACCGACGGTAATACCCAGCTAATCCCAGAAAACTGCGGATCTCAAACACACTCTTAGGCTGTGCCCAATCTTGCACTGCCTCAACCTTGGACGTATCAACAGACACCCCTTCCCCGGATACCACGTGGCCTAAGAATTTGACTTCCCCCAGCCAGAACTCACACTTCCCAAACTTGGCATACAGCCTATGGGCTCTAAGTAACTCAAGCACCACTCTCAAGTGTGTCTCGTGCTCCTCCTCAGAAGACGAATAGATAAGGATATCGTCTACGAAAACAACCACAAATCGGTCTAAGAACTCCCGGAAGATCCGGTTCATCAAGTCCATAAAGACTGCCGGTGCATTGGTAAGTCCGAATGGCATCACCAAAAACTCATAATGGCCATACCGCGTACGGAATGCCGTCTTAGGAATATCTTCCTCCCTGACCCTCAACTGATGGTAACCCGATCTCAAGTCTATCTTAGAGAAACAACGGGAACCTTTCAACTGGTCAAACAAATCATCTATACGGGGCATAGGATACTTATTCTTAACCGTAGCCCGATTCAACTTCCGGTAGTCTATACACAATCTCAAGGCACCATCTTTCTTTTTAACAAAGAGGGCCGGTGCTCCCCACGGTGAAACACTAGGGCGAACAAAACCCTTATCGAGCAACTCCTGGAGCTGAACTTTCAACTCAACCAACTCTGCTGGAGCAAAACGGTAAGGTGCCATAGAAATCGGCGCCGTACCAGGCACTAAATCAATAGAGAACTCTATCTCTCGGTGAGGTGGCAAACTAACAAGATCTTCGGGAAAGACATCCGAATACTCACAAACCACCCTCGGTAATACAACCTGGGTCTCACCACTCTCACCACTCTCAAAGCTGGCAAGTAGACTACTAAGCTCACTTCGCCCTCGCGAATCATACCCTGGTGGCAAAACACTACCAACCCGGTCTCCCAAGAAATGGAACCACTCCCCGCTCAAGGTACACAATGTAACCCTCTGGCGGTAGCAATCAATAACAGCCCGGTATGACGATAACCAGTCCATACCCAAAATAACATCAAAACCCTTCATGGGCATGACAACAAACGGAAAAGGAAGCCTATAGTCGGCGACCTCTATATCACATCCTCTAACACTCTGTTTCAGAATCAACTCACCACCCAAAGGCGATACCACACAAATAGGAGATGCTAACTGTGCTAACTCCAATTCCAAAACAGATGCAAATGCAGCAGATACAAAAGAATGAGATGCACCCGTGTCTATCAACACATTAGCAACTGAGTTGCAAAACAGAAAAGTACCTCTCACTACTGATGGGGCCGGTACTAAATCCTGCGCGGTAACAGCATACACGCGCCCCGTAGGCCCCTGGTCTACCTGCTCACCTCTCGGAGCAAAAGACTGCTGCACAGACTGGGATGACGAAGCTCCCGGATTGGCCCTCGAGGCCTGCACAGACTGAGCTGGCTGAAAACCCTGCGTCTGCCTAGAACCAGACGCTTCCGAAGTGGCACTCAACTGTGGGCAAAACCTCTTCATGTGCCCAGGTTGTCCACACTGATAACAAGTCAAGAGCTGCCCCCTGCCCAAACTCTGACTCTGCGGTCTAGCTGAAGATGAAGCAGCTTTTTGACCCCCACCCTTCTGCGGGCAAACAGATACCTTGTGACCCAGCTGGCCACACTTGTAACAAGTGAATTCCCCCTGACCACCTCTCCCTGAGCCTACACTCGGCACTGGGAAGGTCGATCTAGCCACACCACCCTGCGACTGCTGAGGGTTAGAACCCCTCTGCCTCCTGCCATCACTCTGACTATCTTGGCTCCTCTTGGAGCCTCTCTGCCCCTCATCCTCCTCCTGCATCATGAGCTCCATATGAGCTGCAGCATCTACCAGGTGTCTATACTCTCGGATATAAGACCCACCAACTCTCAACTTGAGGCCCCGCCTCAACTTCCGCTCAAACTCATAGCAACGACGTTCCTCAGACGCCACCAGTTCAGGTGCAAACCTAGACAGACTGGTAAAAGTAGCCTCAAACTCGGCCACTGACAAGCCCTGCTGATTAAGCCGGCTAAACTGATCCCTCAGCTTCTCCCTAGCTGCTGCTGATAAAAACCTCTCCTGAAAAGCATTCACAAATGCCTCCCAAGTACCACCAACACGAGCCTTCTCGTACTTCCACCATTGACCCGCATCTCCCTTCAGTTGGAAGGATGCCAAGGTCACTTTCAGTGCTCCGTCCTCGATGCCAAGCATCTCAAACGTCTTCGTTGTCTGTTCGAGCCATTCATCTGCCTTAAGCGGCTCTTTAGGATCCCCGATAAACTCGTCCGGATTACACCGGAAGAACTCCCTCTTCAAGAAAGAAGGCCCTGCCTCAGCTACCTGATTCCCAGCTCTAAGAATACCCAAATCTCCTGCTATCTCTCTGGCCAAGGCACCCATAGCCTGTTGACCTACTGGCTCGGCCACATTGGCCTGCCCAACTCCCTCCTGCACTGCCGGAATCTCACCCTGTAACGGTACTTCCTGCCTCGCAGGTCTACCACGCCTAGCACCTCTTCCTCGTCCTGACATCCTAATAAAGGCAACACAGAACGTTAGCACATTCATAAATGTGCCGAAACTAAACACTCACGTCCTAGTGCATGGACAACTGTAATTCACTCCACATAAGCACATAAACACATAAGCACTTACGAACTTCATTTCCGGATAATGATAGTCCCGAGACGTTACTAGAGTTCCGGTTAGAAATAGCATTGATCAAGTGCTTTTCCAACAAGACTCCCAGAAACTCAAGGATCCAATCAATATCCTAGAAATTAAATCCCATACCCACATAGTCACATAAGCATGTTATCAAATAAACACATAGCATATGGTACTACATCTACGCCTCTATCAAGCGAGACAAACCCTTTGTGATCCTAATCACTTCCCACGTACCCAAAGTATTCGAACCCGGTACGCTCTGATACCAAGTTGTAACGCCCTCAAAATAATAACAATAAATCCATCAGATAAGACATGCATTTACATTTAGACTAACCGCATTCCTTTCATTCATTAGAATTCCAAGACATAAGTATTACATGTTAACCTCATAACAAAATGCCCTACGGGCTTACAGCTTTCCAAGTTAACACTTGGTTACAACAAAGAGTTCTAACTCGTTTACACATTAAGCCCTTGGCTTGAAATTACATGTAATACATCAAAAGTAAAACGACAAAACTATGCCCGCCACAAGCCTCCCAGCTATGTCCTTGGAGGTGGCATGCTTCCTGTACCTGAAAATGATATTCCCATATAGGGTGAGCCACAGCCCAGTAGAAATACACTAAACCAACCATGGACAATGACTAAAACATTAGCAATTGACAGTTGGTCAACACAGATACCATCACATAAATTACATATTTATGTCCACGACTTACAAGTCCCAATTACTTTTCATTTTCCCTTTTTCAACAGATAAGCATGCTAGCTCTATCATCATTTCCACAGATATGTATAAAAAATATATCTCACATTCAGATAAGCATAAAAGCTATATCCACATTCTCAACAGATATGTATATCAACAATATCCACAGATAAGCATACAAGCTATATCCACATTCTACAACAGATATGTATATCAACAATATCCACAGATAAGCATACAAGCTGTATCCACACTTCACAAAGATAAGCATATGAGCTCTATCTTCACTTCTCTAGACAAGCATATGAGCTCTGTCTACGGAGTTCATCCCCTATCTCCTCCCAACACCTAACCGGTTTAGAGGTACATCCCCTATCTTCCCCTAAACCGCGGAGTACATCCCCTATCTCCTCCTCTACACATAACGTATACAAACACATTGGTTCTATATACATTCACACAATACACATAATTAATGTATTCCATCAACCGTCAAGTTCCATGACACATTCCATTGATTAGTTTCCTTTTACCTAATCATCATGCATTGTCTACAACAATCTCGACTATCCTCCACCGATAGCCCAAAGCAGTTATTTCTAAAACAGAAAATAAATGCACAAATGGATATTCAATCACCATTTCATTTCTTCATTTCTCACCAATTAATTATCCCAATTAATTAAACAATGTAATTAGGCCATTTTCCATAATTACTATTTCAACCCTTAGGTCCCATTTTCATCAACGATTCAACAATCATTCCATTTTTCTATGCCAAACATGCATCTAGGTTTATTATGAATGAAACCCCAACTTTTGTATAATTTCACAAAAGCCCCAAACTTTCACAAAATTACCAAACCAAGCCCAACATCTCAAAATACCAAAATTTAAAGACAAAACCCATAGAGAGGAGTAGGTTATCCCTACCTCAAATTCGGAGTCCCAAAGGAGAAGACGACAAAACCCAACGTGCTCCAAAACCCGAGACTTTCAGATTAAAATGAAGCCCTCGACGATCAACAACTTTTTTGTAAAGGCCAAAGGTGAGTAAATCACTCCTACTAGATCAAAACCTAGAGAGAAGGTAGAGTCTAGAGTGAGAGGCTCAACAATGGTGATTTTGGAAAAGTAAGAGAGAGAAGAGAAAGTGAAAAAGTGATTTGAAAAGTCACAATTTCGGGACTTTAACCCAGGTCTCCGCTCGAGCGTAAAACACCCCGCTCGAGCGGCCACTCACAGACTTCCGCTCGAGCGGCCAACCTCCCGCTCAAGCGCAGAATGCACTCGCTCAGCACTTTTGTAGAACCAGGCCTCCGCTCGAGCTCCCAACCCTACGCTCGAGCTCACAACACTGCACAACAAGATACTGGATGGATGTAATCTACGCTCGAGCGCCAACACCTCCGCTCGAGCGTACAGGCCAAAAATCTGGGCAACTAGTTTTGGTTTCTAAACTCAACCAACCTGTAACAAACCCGCTCAACACATCCTATAACTCAAATACAAAGTAAGAAAGGATGTAAACAAGATAATAAGCAACTACCAACATCCACGGACACATGTCCGGATCACTATACAACAAGGGTAAACCCGGGATCGCTATAGGCCAGAAGGCCTCCACCACCCCAACAGTAAAGGTATTATGAGATCATATATGTCCTAATTTATTTTATTTATGTCATTATTATGTGTGTATTAATTCTTGGGTTTGTGCTTTTGTAAGGTTAATTAAATGTTAGGGTTAGTGGGACGTCACCCAAGTCGCGTAGGGTTTAGGTTATGTTGCAGAGAGTGCGTAGACCGTTTGATGCCCGTAAGTCGTTGACAGACATGCTAATCTTCACCTTTAGTAAGAGCACCTTTCATGACCATGAGGGATTCTATTTTGAGAAAGACGGATTCCTTGGATTTCTGATGTCATAGGATCGTCCTGTGGATCACTAGGTGGTCTACTAGGAGGCCTAGAAGGTATCTGTTGGAGAATATTTTCTATTTGTCTTCTGGAGGGTAAGTTGTCAATAGATTGACGACTAGATTCCGGATAATCCACTTGATAAGGAGGGACAGAACGAAAACTGTTGTTGGAAAAACTTCTAGGGGCAGTTCGAAAACTAGCATTAGAAGAATTGCTCCTGGTAAGCATGGGTTTCTGGAATCGGAGGTATACGTTACCTCTGTCTGTTTGGATTACATCATCGATGTTGTGCTGTATGAGTGGTTTAGGAGGGACAGCATTAGGAATTTCCCATCTGTCAGGAAAAGTTATATCCTTCCAAGGGAGGATCTTGGGAATAGCTACTTGACTGCTGTAAAGATTTGTTTCAATCAATACTGTTTTTCCTGCTTCAGTTTTCTTTTTGACATAAGGATTTAAAGTTGTTAAAGCCTTAATACAAATTCTAGAATGAACTGAAAAGGGAGGTGTTCCTGGTTTATACTCATAACCATGAGTAAGAACTCTAAGTTCTAAGGTTTCGGAAAGGTTAGTGTCACACAAGGCAACACTAAGATTCGGATATATATCAAAATAAACTGGTCCATGAGACAAACTTGTCTCAATAGCGCCCATAAGTGAGGCACGCCAGTTAAGGCATCGACCATCACGTAGGGTGCATTGGATACTGGTATTCTGACCAAGAAGGGTCAGTGGTTTGAAGGCGATCTGTACCAATCCTATATGGATGTACTTATACTGTTTAACAAATGGAATAAAATCATTTATATGAATTAAATGAATGATTTCATCATTGTTCTGAATACATGATGCATGTTCAAAGGTTTTAATTATTTTTTTACTAAGAAAGTTAAAAGTTCCTTTCTTGTAAATGGTTACTGGATCTACTGTTGGGATAGTCCATTTATCTAAGGCTTCCTTAACATCCTGGTAGGCTACTAATTCAGCGGCTTCGGCTAGAGAGGAAATAGTATTTCCTACTGATGTTACTGATCTTGATTCTGGTATTTCTACCGTATTATCTTGTGGATTGGACATGGTTGTATTGTGATCATATATGTCTAATTTATTAAATTTATATTTTTATTATGTGATAATTAAAGCGTGGCTCTGATACCATGAAAGGTGCTCTTACTAAAGGTGAAGATTAGCACGTCTGTCAACGACTTACGGGCATCAAACGGTCTACGCACTCTCTGCAACATGACCTAAACCCTACGCGCCGTCTCAAAATATTGGTCCCTTTTGGGGAATCCAACTTTTTTTGGTAGTACACTTATTGCATTTGAAAAAAGTTGGTTTTCTAAAATTACCCTTTTGATAGTACATTTTTTGAGAATATCAATGTCATAATTGTACTTTTTAAATTGTTTATTAGTTTAAAAGAAGGACAAAATAGGAAATTTACATTATTTTTGTACTTGATTTATAAAGAGGGACTAATATTTTGGGACAATGAAAAATGGAATAAGGGACTAATATTTTGGGACGGAGGGATTATTTTATATTAAATTTTACTTATATTTTATAATTTTCAAAAAAGTTGGAAAAAATTCAAAAGTTTTGACGTGTTAGGGGTTGTTTGGGATGTTCTAAATAAATGTATTTTTTGACTTTTAATGAAATATGAATTGGGTTTGAAGTGATGTGATAGAGAGGTGATGTGACTTAAATAAGATGATATGACTTAAATAAGATAGTGACTTTTTAATTTTTTGACTTTTTAATTTTTTTTAAAGATATCAAACTTAACTTTAGTCTAGCCTAGTATACTTTTGGTAACTTACTTCATAACTAAGCAAACAGGTGTTTCACCTCGAGAAGAAAGTACGATGGGAACCGATTGTACTTCTCCTGTCATGTTCTATTAACCTTCAACAATAATTATATTTAAGAAATATATTTACACATATATAATTTAATATTTTATTATAAAATTAAAACAGAAACATGAAGAACATGAAGAAGAACGTGAAGGAAACAGCACTAATAATACTAAAAATAAGTTAAACTAAAACTGAAGAAGAAGGAAACAGTTTAAATAAACATTAATAATAAAACTTACAATTGTTGAATGGAGTGAAATAAACAATTCTTCAAAATACATAACTTGAAAACAGACTTGAAAATAGAATTACAGAGATAGGTTTTTCTCTTGAGGAAGGAATGCTCTCAATTTTTCTAACTCTGCCTTATTCTTGACTGAAGGGGCTCTTTTATAATCAAAAGAGACCACCACTGTTAGCCTTGTGAGTGATTCCTGTGAGCCTTGTGAGTGAATAGTCTTGACTTGAAAGGAGCATCAGAAGCACATGGGAGTTGTCTGCTGCTTTCGGTGAGTGACTAAAGCTTTTACTGTGCTGAATTTGTCAGTGGGATGAATCATAATGAATGATGAATAGTAATGTTGACTTTTTGATGAATAGTGAACAGTAAAGTTGACTTTTTTACTATTCATTGTTTGGAGGCATGTGACTGAGGGAATCAATATAGATATATATATCAGCAGCTTTTCTCAAAAGACGAGTATTGATTGAAGCTGATAATTATAGCCACATAGAATCCAATGACTGAATTAAGCATATGGGTCCTGAGCATCTTGGAACTCGGGTCCATATGGATTTTGAGTAGTTGAACCTTCAGAAGAGTTTGAACTGTCTGAACCATCTTCTGAACTGCTGTTATCCGAGTCTGACTTGGCTTGGGCCATGAGTAGACGAGCCATTTGGAGGAGCTCATCTTTGGATGACTTGGACTTAGGCTTAACCTTTGATTTGGATTTATCCTTTGGCTTGGGCTGGTCAGAACTGGGCTTTGCTGACTTGGATTTAATCTTTGATTTGGATGACTTGGGCTTGGAAGAACTGGATGATGGGCTTCCAAGATTGACTGGAGGAAGTTGGCTTCCTTGAGTGACTGGAGCAGTTGGGATCTGCTGAGCTTTAACCATGGCAGGTGTAGGAGCATGAATGTTAATCGGGAACTCAGTTTGAACAATTTCAACAATTCGTTGAATCTTGAAGTTATCCCACCATTTAACCTTATGTAGCCACTGAATTACTTTACCAGAAATACCATATTGCCATTTGAATATCCAAGGGATCTTATATTTGGATATAAAAATAAGCAATTGAGGGAATTCTCTTTGCTGTGGAGTGAATGAGAAAACAGTGGAGAAGTATTTGACTTGATCCAAAATTACTGATGGAAAGATGTCTGGAATGGCACCATAATGGGTCCACCATCTCAGAAACCAAGTAGGTAATTCTGACTTAAACTTTTGATCAAATTGAAGAAACCAGGAGTGACTAAATGTTTCATTTTGATATAGGAGGACTTTGAACCAGGCATCAATATAATCATAATAATTATACTGAAGGGAGTGATTAGGTAAATCTTGAAGTTGATAAGGAGAACCCCATTCAACTAAGGAAACAATATTGTGAATATAAAGTGAATGGTAAACCACTTTACTAGTGTAAGTACCATCATAAATGGGTTTAATCACAATTGACTGATGGTTGAATAGGATGTCTTTATAGAAAGTGATTGTTTTCTCTGGATGGAGAGGAACAAAATGCCATCCAGGAGGGAAATAAGTTTTAACTAAATCATTAACAAATTGACTCTTTGGGTGACTAGGTTCTTTAAAAAAGAGATTAGTAGTTGTTGAGTCAACATAATCAGATCGAGCAGTTTTAATAGGATTAGGAGGGTAAGGAGTAACTGCTTGGCTGGATGAAGCAAAAGGATCAGTGGCCAAAGCAGATGTGAAACTGGGTCGAGGAATATTACCAAGAACTTGGTAACAGTTAATCATTTCAATAGGATGGTATTGGGTGACTAACTCCAAAGGAGGAATAAAAGGTTGACTAGTTGGGATCAAGGCTTTAGAAGGGGGCCTTGGGCGAGACATCTGTTTAAAAAGAAACAAAGGTTAGCAACCACTAAGGAGATCTAAATAAATTTGATGAAAATCCAAACAATTGTAATAATCAACAAGTAAATGGCGACGAGCTTGAATTTGGTGGTACTGAATGTATTGAGCACGTTTAGTAGTTTTTCTAGCTAATTTTATCCGGGCAATGCGATAAGCAGTTTGGTGAATCAGATCACGGTAATGGGTAATTTGGGTTTTATAGTAAGCAATAAATGGAGTGGTCATCCCTATCCCCCCTGTAAAAATTCTCGGGTAAGGAAATCAGGAATGGAATTTTGACAACCAGGTATATATTCAATAGTAAAATCGAAAATACTTAAAATAGATTGCCAACGAGCAAAAATTTGCTTACTAGCAAGATTTTGAACATCTTTTTCTAAAACATATTTAGCAGATTTGCAATCAACACGAAGTAAATTTTTTTTATTTAAAATATCATCTTGAAATTTACTCATACATAAAACAGTAGACAAAATTTCTTTTTTAATAGTACTATAATTCCTTTGTGCTTTATTCCAGACACCAGAATGATAACGAACAAGTTGTTCAGATGACTGAGGAGTAAGTTGCTGGAGAAGGATGCCGCCATAACCGATATCAGAGGCATCAGTTTGAATAATTTTGAATGAATTTTCAATAGGAATACCAAGACAAGGAAGAGACTTGACATATTGTTTAACCTGTTTAACAATAGCAGTATGAGTAGAAGACCAAGGAGGAGGATTGTCTTTTAACCGATCAAACAGGGGCTGACAAGTTTTCCAAAGGTCTTTGTAAAATTCAGCAATATAATTCAGTGGTCCTAAAAAACGTTATAGCTGAGTTTCATCTAAGATTTCATCAGGGAATTTAGACGCAAATTCAATGGAACGACTAATAGGTAAAATAGTATTCTGGTGAATATCATAACCTAAAAATCTGACTTTGGTTTGAAATAATTTAATCTTAGGAGCAGAAATGACTAGACCATGACTCTTAATGGTATAAAAGAATGCAGTAAGATGTTTCCAATGCTCACTAATTGATTTTGAAAAAATAAGAATATCATCTATATAAACTACGGAAAAATGACTAAATGGATTGAAAATATCATTCATTATATTTTGAAATTCACTAAGAGCATTTTTTAACCCAAATGGCATGACATTCCATTCATAGTGACCAAAAGGTGTAGTAAAAGCAGTTTTATATCTATCTTTAGAATGAATTTGTATTTGCCAAAAACCACTTTTTAAATCAAATTTACTAAAAATAACAGCTTGACTCAGTCTTTTAATCAAATCTTTTTTATTAGGAATAGGATATCGAATCCATTCTAAAACTTTATTTAGTGGTTTATAATTGATGACTAAGCGAGGGACGCCTCGTTCTAATTCAGCATTTTTATTTACATGAAAAGCAGGACATGACCAAGGTGATTTACTTGGACTAATTATTCGATTTTTTAATAGTTCATTGATTTCTTTTTTACACATTTCAAGTAATTCATGATTCATTTGAATAGGTCTAGATTTTGTAGGAATTTGACTTTCATGAAAATTCTTAATATATGGTAATGTGACTACATGTTTTTTCCTATGCCAAAATGTAGTAGGTAAAGTAGAACAAACGGTAGTTTCCAATTTTAATTTAAATTCATTACTTTGAGAAATAATAACCAGATTAGTTAATTGTTGATCAATTCTTTTGTAATTAATTTCTTCTTTTAAATATCTTAAACGTCTAGTTAATCGATTAATAGTTTGAGAAATAGAACAATCTTTTAATTGATTTAATTCTAACATTTCAGGAGGAGACAAGAATTTAAATGTAACAGGTTGACCCAAAACATGAGTAGTTATTCCTTCACTAGATGTGGTAAATGGATATAATAAATATATAAATGGTGTACCTAGAATAATTTTATCAGTCATATTTTTGACTAAAACAAATGAGGTTTTAAAACAGACATTATTTTGACAAACATGGACTTTAGGTAATTTATATTTAATATGCATTTTACTACCATTAGTAGAGGTTAATTTTTCATGACATTTTTCATAATATTTAGTAGGGAGTAAACCTTCTTGAATAGAATTAAGATCAGCACCAGTATCAATTAATGCACCTAATTCTAATGCAAAATTATTAATAACAATTTTAATTTTGGAATACCATTTTTGAATATAGATTTTATTAATTAAATTTAATCTTTTTTCTTCAAGATCATGAGATTGGTGTAATCGATTATCAAATAATAAGTTATCAGGATTAGTGGGGTCAGAATCATGTTCAGATTCATGAGGAGATTCATCATTATTAGTTTGGAAATTTTCTAAGTTTGTATTAAGTTTTAGTGTAATAATTTCATCTTCTAAATGTTGATCTTTATTTTGTAATTCTTTAATAGTTTGTTTAATCTGGTTGATTTCTTGTTGTAAATCTTGAAGAGTAACTTCTTTTTGTTTGTTCTTAAATCTTTCTAAAGTTTTAGATAGACTAATAATAAGTTTATCTTGTTTAGGTTTATGATTAGTATTGATTAATATAGATTTAAGTTTATCAGTATATTTTCTTTTTAATTCTGGATCATCTAATTTACTAATTAATTCAATAAGAGCAGATTCTTCTTGATTCTGTTTAGTAAGAACAGTAATTTGTTTAACAGGTTTACAACAAACATCATTACATCCTAATTCAATATTATTATCAGAATTATCACTTGGTGAATGGTAATCAGAGGAAGTAGTAAGATTATCAGAAGAGGAATCACTAATAGATTGATTTAATTGAAAGATTTCAAATAATTGATTCTTAGATTGATCATCAATTTGAAGTTGATTTACTTTATCTTTTAATTTTTGTTTTTCTTTACATTTATTAGAATAATGACCTTTTTTACCACAGTTATAACAAGTAATATCTTTATTAGATTTAGATTTTGGATGTGATTTTGACTTGTAATATTTCTTTTTGGATTTAGTATAAAATTTATCATTTGATTTGGAAGGTGAATAGTTCTTTTTGTATTTATTTGAATATTTGTGAGATGATTTATGTTTTGTATATTTATGTGATTTCCTACGAGAGGGTGCTACAGGAGGTAAACCATATTGTTCACAGAAATTTCCTAATTCATATTTAGCTTTGTGTTTATCTTTTTGAGCTTTGTGACTAAGTTTAAGATCTATACACATTCTTAATCCTTCTTTTTGAATAGTGCTAATTATATCGCCATATGTTAAATTATCATATTCAATGATTCCAGTTGGTTGACTAAGAACATCTCTAATTTTGTGAGCAAATAAATCAGGTAATCCATTAATAAATTTTTCTTTCTAAAATGATTTAGTACAGTCTTCTCTTAACATAACTCTAGAGGTAAATACATCTTTATACCATCTAAAATCACTTAATGTGGGACAGGTCAAGTTACTAAGTTGATCATGTATGCGAGAATATATATTAGTAGGAGTTCCTATGAAATGTCTAACTATTGTGTAGATTAATGTGTTAACACCATCAGGGACATAATAACCAATATGTTCATAAAAAATGGGGAGATCATTAGTATCTTTTTGAATAGCATGTAAGATTGATTCACGTTGATCTTCAGTGAGATATTTTTCCCACCAAGATTTAAGCATACCGGTGAAACCAGAGGTGATTAAAGAAGCAATTTCAGGTTGAGAGTAATCAGGGTAATTAGTTAAATAACTATTTGCAACCATAGATAAATGATTTAATTTTTGCAGTATTTGATCTTCACTTAATCCATCAATATTCCATTCATATAATCTTTTAGCAGACAGAAAATTGATTAGCAAGATTATTTTCCTCATATTGGAGATCAGGTGGTGTAGGTCTAGAATACCAGTTTTTAGTAAGAGAGGTAGGATTAGGTTTAGGATAATGTAATTTATTAAGCTGAGTAGGGGATTGAAATTGTTGAGCTAATTGATTAATTTCAGTATCAGTTGTATCAGATTCTGATTGAGTAGACACATGTGCAATAGGTTGGTTTAAAATAGTAAGACCTTTAGAGGGAGAAGCTTGTTCAGGTGTAGCTAATTTAGTGAATAATTGTTCTATAGCTTTAACTGTTGAGTGATCATTAGTTGCTAAACTTTTACGTTTGGAACGATCACTAGGAAGTGTAATTAAAGGTTGATCTAGAGATTGTTTAGTGGAAGTAGAATTAGCAGAATAATCGTCTAGATTAGTTTCTATCTTATCTAATTGTTTACCAATTGTCTTTAAACATTGATTAGTGTAATTATTTTGTTCAATAACTTTTTTAATTTCAGGGTCAGTACTAGGCAACTTAATGGAGAGGCTGGAACTTCAGAACCTTGACATTCAATAATTATATTAGATAGAGGTGGATGGCTAGAAGTTATAGATGTATTAGGAGAAGTCTTCCATTTATGTTTTGTGATTGTATTAATCTTTTTGTAATATTTATCCATATATTGAAAGAAAGATAATTCAAAACCATATTCGACCATAAAATCATACCATTTTCTAGTTATTCTGGATTGTTGAGCAGAATCATATTTAGCCTGATAAGCATGTCTTTTAGTTCTATTTTCTGGAGATCTAAAATCAGTAAGTAATTTATCTAAATCAGGAGTAAATTCTTTTTTGATTGTCATTAATTGGGGATTGATTGGTTGTGTAACTTCGAAATCAGTTTGAGTAGAAGAATTTTGAGATGCTTCATCATCTTCATGTAACTGTGTGTGAGTTGAATAAACAGGTTTACTAATTTGAGAAGTTGTAGAGTTATCAATTCCTTTTAATTTACTTTGAGGAGTTTGACCAAGATAGATTTGACTATTTTTCCTAAATAAAGGAGTATTAAATATTTCATCTTCAGTTTCAACATCAGTAGGGACACTAGATGTACTATGTCTTGAGGATTGACTACGATTAAATTTAATACAAACGGAACCATCAGTATATTGTTGAATATCTTGAATAGAAGATTGTTGTTGATTATGTTTATAATTTTCATTAGTTGTAAGCCATTGATCAGGGAGAGTAATATTTTTCCATTCAATCATTTGAGGAACATTAATATGTGATTCATTATTACTACTTTGGATTAACAGAGTTTTATCTTTTGGACTTTTATGTAAGGCTTGAACATTTAAATTAGTTTTCATGCATTTATAATGAACAAGATAAATTAGGGCAATATTATGAACTTTTTCTAACATATTAGTAAATGAACCATTTAATTGAATATTCAAAGTTAATGCTTTTAAAATATGTGGATCTCGTAAACTAAGCGTAAAATCAGGAAAACAATTAAAATGTACTGGACCTTTATGCAGACCAGTTTCCATCATTCCCATTAAACTATCATTATAATCAATAAAACGAGCATCTCTTAAACATAACAAGACAGAAGCATTTTTACCTTGTTGAGTTAATGGTTTAACACCGACTTGAATTAATCCTAAATGAATAAAATTGTTACCATTTTTTAAATGTCTTTTTTATCATATTAGCATCAAATAATTGGCAGGTTTCCCTGGGTTTCTCTAAAGCATAAATTTGTTCAATTGTTTTAACATGCAGATTAACATGAAAAGCATTCTGTAGAAAAGTAGTTTTATAAATTTCTTTAATAGGTAATTTTGGTATATTCCAATTTAAACCAATTTTATCGTTTTTTTATTTCAACATCTTCTTCATTAATTACTAATCCTTGATTAGGGAGTGAGGGTAAGGTAGTTGATCTAGAACTGACTGACGAGTTACTTCTAAATAATCGACTCATTTTTTGATTAATTAATCTGTACTACAGAAACCTTAATACATTGTCTAAATTTATCATGTTTTCACATACCTGCATCCATGCATACCCTATTCGGAAGACTCCTAAGTCCAACACTGCCTAACCCTAAGGACTTGTTCTGGACAGGGACGAAAGTGGGTGACTTAGCTAGGTGGAAAGACACAGATAGAATTTTTGACAGATTAAGGTAACTGACGACAGAGTAATAATAAGAAAGGAGAATGATTAAATAGAATTAACAAGACAGTAAGCAATAGATAACAATATAACTTGGCTCTGATACCAAAGGTATTATAAAATTAAAATATTAAAATAAGACATTGAATATTAATTTTTACTCATTTATTTTTTATTTTATAATTCTCATTAAGTATAAATCCTTATTTATAGTATACTATATTATTTATAATTTTTATTAATATTCTCATTCTTCAACTTATAAAATTAACTCGTTTCTCAACTAGCTCTCCTTAATTTGTCCCCAATTTACCCCACTCCTCATATGTTATGAGACAACGATGGACAACAGAAAATGGAACAACACATTAATGTATAGGGCCACTGGATGTATAGAGATTCCATAGATATATTCTTATAACTTCAAAATTGATTATCGAAGTGTATGACATTAGTTTTTATTAATACATATTTGAACTTGTATTAATATATGTGTGGCGTTTCTAACCTCCGGCCACAAATAACTAATTCGGTCGGAAAAACGGCATCTTGATGAAAATAGTAGCAGTAACTAAAAGGAGGGAGAGAGCTGCTGAAAAATTACAAGGAGCGGAGAGACTCAAAAATAGTTATCTTATATAAAAAATATAATTTAATATGAATTTTTTACTCTAAAACTCTTACTAAAAGTATGTGCCCAAATATCATTTGTAAAGCCCCCAAAATATAAAATCCAAACCGAAGTAATATACTCTAATCAGGTCGGGCCTTGAGATTTCTGAGGCCTAAAGTCAATAATTAACTGATAAATTTTTGGGGGCCTTCACTTTTTTTTTTCATTTTTTTCATTAACAAAAAATAAATAAAAATAAATAAAAATAAAAATAAAAATTGAAGGTAAAGGATAAAAGATTTGTTTCAAAATCACAAAAAAATACTTAGCATTACATTACAATAACTAACAAGTATCGCTTGATTCTCGTTCTTCTTACATTTTTAGAAGCAAATAAATCAATCATACTTGCATAATCTAGTTTTTTTTTTTTTACAAAATCATTTTCAATAGATAACAATACTAATTATTTTAAATAGACCTTTCAATTTTTTTAATGAGTCAATTTATTTTAAATTAGTTTGGGTCTTCCTTAATTTTTTTTTTTTTTGACTTAAAACATACCCAATATATTACACTAAACTATAATAGGAGGGGACCCTTTTTTGGGTATATTGTCAATTAGAAGTGCAACTCAGGCGGGCTCAACTCAAGCAACTTGTGCCCAGTCTAAGTTTTTTTAGAACTTGGGCAACAATATCTTGTAATCTAGACGATTTTTTATGCCCGAATTGTAATTCAGGCCGGGCCCAGGCAGAATTAGTGGTTAACCCAAGCAACCCAAACCCGAATTGCATTTAATATATTATATAAATTATATAATATATGTATAAATTAAATAACTAGCCCTTATTTTTTATTTTTTTATTTTTTTGGCTGGTCTTTGGCCCTTGGATTAGCATCTTTTATTTGGACCATTAGATTAAAACTAAAAACAAAACCCTACCTTATCTATTCTTTTCTTCCCTCTCTCTCTCAATCTCTCTTTTCGTTTCTTCATGAGAGTTGAAGAACAGCGAAGATACAAGGGCCACGAACACGAAGTGCAGCCACCAACAACGACGCCACCCTTTCAATAAGCTTCGACACCACAAAAAACTGGTAGATCTCTCTCTGTGTTTGTATTTGTGCTTCAATTTGTCTATATTTGGTCACTCGTTGTTCAATTACCACTCAAAATTGGTGGATCTATGAGTTTAAAAAAAATTCTTAATAGATTTGCAAAATATTTTTATGTTAGTGAAATTTTGTGTATATATTTGTTTGGGTTGGTGAAATTTTGTGCTGAAGTGCCATACTCAACATTGTTTTGTTCTTGCATATGGTTTGTAAAAGTTCAACAAAATCATGCATCTTTGAGCTAAGTTGCTTTCCAAAAGAAGTCAGGAATATATAACTGATTTATGTAGCTTGCTACATTCTTCTATCAGATGCACTCATATATTTGTTCCTCTCTGTGGTTGTTTCTTTCTTCTTCTTTGGGACTGACTCGTTGGATTTTGACTTTCTTCTTCCACTTTGTTTCGCATTCTTGGGTCTATGCTTTTGATGTGCTTTTGTTTGATTCCAAGTGGATATATATATATATATATATTATTCAGTAAATTTTTGTTTTTGTGTTTCTTTGGTTATGTTATGCATATGATTAGATAAAAAAGATGATTAGCAGCTTCTGATTTATTTGGTGGCCATATTTATTTATTTGTTTGTAAATATCATCATATTTCTTTCTTCAGTATAGAGGAAGCTCTTGCAAGATTGTATGTCAGACATGATGGGGGAAACTGATAGAGCAAATAACAAAGAGAAAGATCCAGATGGGGGTGGCACAAAACCAAAGGAAGGTAAGCAACACAAGAAACCATATAAATCTAAGTCTATAGTGTGGGATCATTTTACAAAGATTATACAAACTAATGAGAGTAAAGCAGAACGAACAAATTGCAACTATTGTGGACATGAATTTGCTTGTCCAAGTATTTTAGGTACTAGCACACTTTGGAGACACCTTAAACAATGCTCATATTATGACAGTATTAAGGACCAAACCCAACAACGCCAAAGATTGCATAGAAATTTATAATTTTGAAAGGAAACTTTTGAAAGCAATCTTTCAGAGTTCATCTTCACGAGTTTATCTCACCACAAATTTGTGGACTTCCATTCAAAAACTTGGGTACATGTGTCTCACAGCACATTACATTGATATTGATTGGAAGTTACAATATATATATATATATATATATATCAATTTTCGTGTTCTTCCAAGTCCACATTGTGGTGAGATAATTGCACAAGCTGTGGAAACATGCTTACTAGAGTGGCAATTGGAAAAATTAGGCACACTTATAGTAGATAACGCAAGCTCCAATGATGTAGCAGCTTTAAGTTTAAAAAGGAAGCTTGTTAAGAGGGATGGATTGTTCTTAAATGATGATTTTTTTCATGTGAGGTGTTTTGCTCATATCCTAAATCTGATTGTGAGGGATGGAATTGAGGAGGCTAAGAGTTCAATATTAGCTCTTAGAGATTATGCGAAATATGTGAGGAGTTCTCCATCTTGATTGCAGTTGTTCAAAAAATGTGCCGAGGATGAAAGAGTTTCGGGTAAGAGGGCTTTGTCTTTAGATGTACAAACGCGATGGAATTCAACTTATATCATGTTAAACAATGTAATTGAATATCAAATAATATTTGAGAGATTGAAGGATAAGGATGTGTGTTTCAAAATTGAGGTTAAGAATGTTATGACGAAGGAGGATTGGATGACAGTTAGAAGTCTTCATAAGTTCCTTGAGAACGTTTATATGATAACAAAGTGTGTCTCCGGTTCCAAGTATGTAACTTCTAATTCTTTCTTTCTTAAGACTAATAGGATTCAAGCTCTCCTCTTGAGTTGGGCAAATCATGAGAACGAGTTCTTTTCTAACATGGCCATGAAAATGAAATTGAAGTTTGAGAAGTATTGTAACATCGAGAAGATTAATCCTTTGTTGATTGTTGCTGTGGTTTTAGATCCATGTTACAAGTTGAAGTATGTTAAGTTTTCTTTCACAAGGTATTATTCCATTAGTGATGTTGATGCTATGATTGAAAAAGTGAAGTTTATCATGAAGCAACTTTATGAACATTACTCCTCCTCTGTGTTAGAATCTATGGAAAACGCGGGTGTCTCTAAAGTTGGAAATGATGTTAGAATGGATGATCTAGGGGTTTCAAGTGTTGGGGTTGATATGCATAAACAAGATTGGCATCAATTCTTGAAAGCTAAAGAAACTATGGTCATTAAATCTGAGTTTGATCATTATTTGGAAGATAGGGTTGAAGAGGAATCCGAACACTTTGACATTTTAGCTTGGTGGAAAATGAAAGCTTCTACATATCGCGTGCTTTGTCTTATAGCACATGATATTTTATCCATTCCTATATCAATTGTTGCTTTGGAATCCGCATTTAGTACCGGGGGTTGAGTACTTGATCAATTTCGCAGTTCTTTAACTCTTAAAATTGTGGATGCTTTGATTTGTGGACAAGATTGGTTAAGGAGTTCATCAAGTCCAATTGATGTTGAAGAAAAATTAGAGGATCTTGAGAAACTAGAGTCAAGTAAGTTAGTCTTTACACTTGTACTTTGTTTTTAATTTACAAATCTTATTATATTATCTCAAGTATTTTAATTTTCGCAGCCATAATGGATGAAATTGGTACTCTTTCTATATTGAGTTCAAGTAATGTTTGAAAGGAATTTTACCACGAGGTAAGAATAATTTAATATTTCATTTGATTTGTATTATTTTATTTGAGTTATTTGTAATTATGTTCTTTTTTTTCTTAGGATATGGTTGTATTGAGATGAAGATGTGAAGATCAAAATATGAAATTTCTGTTGGATTGAAGTTTTTGCTGAACTGTTACTTGGTTCACTTCTTTTTATTTTGTTGTTTGTAGTTTATGTTTGTCATGTCAACTTTATGATATTCTACTTTTATATGTAGTAGTGTTTGTGGATGGGATGATGTTTAAGTTTATTGTATGGGCTAATGGACTTATGTATGGAATAATGAAGCACTGTTTGTTGCCTTGTGAAATTTACTTTTATATGTAGCAATGTTTATGGCTAGGATGATGTTTAAATTTGTTGTATAGACTAATGGACTTATGTATATAATGAAGCACTATTTGTTGTATGGAAAATTTAGAAGCTGTTTGTTGCCTTGTGAAATTCGGGCAATTCAGGCTAACCCGAGTTCAAATTATGAAGCTTGGTCCGAGCTTCGGCAACCATGCTCGGGTTGATGGTCAGGCTTGGGCGCTGCCAAACACAATTCGGGCTGGGCTTGGGCAAACCTCCAACCCGATCGAACCCGCCCGAGTTGCACCTCTATTGTCAATGGATAACAATGCTAATTTTTTTGAATGAGCCTTTCAATTTTTGAATGGATCAATTTATTTTAAGTTAGTTTGGGCCTTCTTCAATTTTTTTTTTTTTGGACTTAAAACATACCTAATATATTACACTAAATTATAATAGGATGGAGCCCTTTTTTTGGGTCTATTTTGAGGGGCCCTAAGCCATGGCCCGGTGGGCTTATGCTCAAGGCTGGCCCTGACTCCAATCGTGATGACAAGCCCATAATAAATATAATAAAATGGTGTCTCTCTCAAATAAATGCATACGTATTATGACCATTCAATACATAAGAATCATAAAATATAAAGAAAATTAAAAGTGTCATCAAGCTTGCATCAACAAAAGAAAAAAGGTATAACCCTTTATACACATATGTCATTCTGTCTACAATTAAAGGCCCCGTGGCCACAAATAAAACATTCCTCTAACTCATACTCAATTTCCACGCCAACTCATGGTTGTGGTTCATTATCGGCTCCTGAAAAGATTTCAATAACGTGGGACAAACATATAGTCTAGTAGACAATTTATTTAATTCCAATTAACATACCCTATACATACATATATATATATATATATATGATCATGATACTTCACGTTATACTAAATGCTTTAAAAACCGGACCGGTGAGCAAACCGAAAAAAAGATTGGGTAGACGGGTCACCGGTTCAACCGGCGAATTGAATCGGAATCGAACCGTAACGTAATAAATATATTAAAATTATATTTAAATAAAAATATAAGTAATAAAATTATAAATTAAAATATTAAATCATCTTAAATATTTCTCCTAATATTTTTTGAAAAAATTACTCATAAATCCCATTTTGGTAAATGTTACTCTAGTTAGTCGTAAGTATTTTTTTTTAAACCATTTAATCCTTTTTGTTTTTGGTATGATATATGTTTTTGGTATATTGTATATGGAGTTTACATTATTACCCATATTTATTTCATTTTGCAGGTCTCCCAATCTCTCCAACAATGGCAGCTCCTCCGGTAGAGTTCGTCCAGTGCTTCGGCCGAAAGAAGGCAGCCGCCAAACCAACAAACACAAGGTTCTAGACAAACTCCGAGTATCTATCCTGATGCATTTGCTCCTCCGAAATCCTCACCGTCGGCACAAACTCCTTTTGTGCTGCTCCGAAGCAACATATCAATGACGGGTCTTCGTACGGAAAGTCAATCCCATCATTATAGTCTTCGTCTTCATCATCGTTTGTTGATTCTATGGTTCCATTTGCTTCAATTGTGCCGTTCTGGGACTGGGTTTTTCGGGTTCGTTTCGGTTTCGATGAGGATTGAGTTTGGGAAGTTGTGGGGTTTTTCTTGCGGCCTCGGCGATTGGGTTTAGGGGTTTGGGGGGAGGTGGTAGGCTCGCCATTGATGGAAGCTCTGGGAGGTTTTGGGTTATGCAATTTGGGAGGTCTAGGAATGGGGATTGGAAAGGTTGTTGAAATTGTGAAGTGGGTTGATGAGTAAAGGAGGAAAGAGTGAGAGCTTGGAAGATTTGATGGAAGAAACTAAAGTGCTGCCATGGAGGATTGCTAGGGTGTAACGCCCTCAAAATTAACCCATTATATATCATTGACATGCATTATTTAAAGAAGACAATTTATTAATTCATTCATCAGAGTATTACCAAATAAAGTATTACATGTATCATCGAATAAAATGCCCTACAGGCTTACATCTTTCCAAGCCAACACTTGGTAACTCAATACAAGAAAAAGCCCAAGGCTTGAATGTTTACATGTACTAATAATTAAAGACAATTAACTAAAAGTAGTCTTCTTCAACCCAGAAGCCAAACCCTCCCAAACTAAGTCCTTGGAGGTAGTTTATCACCTGAACCTGAAAATGATGTTCCCATAAAGGGTGAGCCACAGCCCAGTAGAAATATACTAAACCACATATAAGCAATGAATAAAGCAATAGCATTCAACAGATGGTTAACCAAGATAATCAATTACTTCATTTTACAGTCTCATGACACTATTGTCTAAGATACGTTTTACTTTCCAATTTTATCAACATGGCTCAGAACCTGGCCAAACTTGCAACAGTGAATCACATATATAATATTCACATCCTTCCAATATCAACAAACAAATGAGACTCAAGCTCAAATCAAACACTTCATACTTCCAGATTGATACACATTTTAGTGCTGTATCAATAAAACACTTCTATATAAATAAGCACACATAAAAGTGATGCTAATGGAGTCCATCCCCTATCTCCTCCCAAACAAAATCCGGTTTAGAGGTCCATCCCCTATCTTCCCCTAAACCGTGGAGTACATCCCCTATCTCCTCCCACACACAAAACAATGTATGCAAATGCAATGCTCAATCAATACACGTATTTTCTGTATCAATTCCATAGTCAAAATTAATGACTTAACCAATATGATTAGTTTCAGTTATTCCTAATCCACATGCAATGTCTACAACAATCACGACTATCCTCCACCGATAGCCCAAAACAGTTATTTCTAAACTGAAAATAACTATATCAACAATTCAATAGACAAATGATACCAATTACCCAGTTACGCCATTTAATCAATGAATTCCCCAATTCCATGAATTTAACCCTCTTTTCCCAATTCCTTGAATTACTTATACAAATTAATTCAATAATACAACTAGGGTTTTTCCCAAAATTTACCAAAGTATCCCCAACATGTTAAAATACCAAAACTTAGAACAAAACCTATAAAATGGAGTAGGAAATCCCTACCTCAAAGAAAACAACTCAAATGGTGCAGAAAGAGATGAGTGCCCAAATACCAAAGTGCTCCAAATCGCCAAATGCTCAGATTAAATGGAAGCCCTTGCCTCACTCTATCTTTTTAATGAAGGATCTAGGGTAGAAACACTCCCTAAATGGATCAAATCTAAGAGAGAAGGTGAGTAGGGAGAGAGAGAAGTCGGACCTAGGGTTTGGAATCAAAAAGAAGATGAAAAGGACTGATCAAAACCCGCTGCTGTAAATATATACTGGACAGGCTCGCTCGAGCGAAGACTTGGTCGCTCGAGCGACCAGACACAGAGAAGCTACGCTCGAGCCAAGGAAGCCTTGCTCGAGCCAACAACCCAAAAGCTCGCTCGAGCGAAAGAAAGCTCGATCGAGCGAAGAACTCAAACCCTTAGGTCTGTAAACAGACACACGCTCGAGCGAAGAAACTATAGCTCGAGCGAAAGATGAACTAACTCGCTCGAGCGAAGAAAAGCTCGCTCGAGCCAAGAATGCAAAGCTACAGGTCCATACAGGACGCCAACTCTCGCTCGAGCGACCCAAACCCCAGCTCGAGCGAAGAACCAAAACGACATCTCGCTCGAGCGACCAACGCCTCGCTCGAGCGAAACACCAAAAACCTGGACAACAACACTTGGTTTCTAAACCCAACCAACCTAAAACAAACCTGCCCAACACATCCTATAATTCCAAAAGAGAAAATAAAGGACAACAACACCAATTATACAATGACAGAATCTACGGAACCTAAGTCCGGATACAATAATCAAATGGGAAAAGACCGGGGTCGCTATATAGGGTTTATCTATGTGTCTTCTTCACTATTCACTCTCTTCCAATTTGATGATGTTTGATGATGTTCACAATGTTGATCTCTCTCTCTCCTCTTCCAATAAACCCATTTTCAGTGATGTCGCTCTACAAGATTTCATCTCGTTTTCCGAGGACCGTCGTGGCTCAGTGCCGAAACTCCTTGCTAATCTGTACCCGTCACCACCACCCCCTTCTGATCCCCTCCAATTTGATGATGTTTGATGATGTTCACGATATTAATGATGTTGCTGATGTTCACGATGTTCTGATGATGTTCATGATGGTTTGATGATGTTGATAATGTAGTTGATGTTTGATGATGTTCATGATGTTTGTTGTTTTGAAGATGTTTGCTGATGTTTTGATGGTGTTGATAATGTAGTTGATGTTTGATAATGTTTGATGATGTTCACAATGTTGATGATGTAGTTGATGTTTGATGATGTTGATGATGTTGTTGATTTTTTATGATGTTTTGATGATGTAGTTGATGTTGTTGATGGTGATGATGTTTGATGATGTTGCTGATGTAGTTGATGTTGCTGATATTCGGAAAGGAGGGAAATCATAAAAAAGCCTATAGTAAACTTTTTGGGTATTTTTGTCATATCAACATTAGTAAAAACTTACATTTTCCCTTCATCAAAGAAAAATTACGTGTTAAATAAATGGGTATATACGTAATTAACATTCAAACAGGACTTATCAGTCTACAAAATAAAAAGTAGGACCAAATGGTTCAACAAATTAAAATTTGGGATTTATTGGTGTTTTGCCCATATTTTTTTTACTAAAAAATATAATAATATATTTTAAAATATTATTAATTTTAATTTTGGAAGCGGAAATCAAATATTCAATATTCTCTCCATATGATTTTAATTCAAATAATTTAATTAAAAGAAGAGCAAAAATTTTGGAGGGATATCAAAATTTCAATTCTCCCTCCAATAAATTTGATTGATTCCCACATGGATTTCTTTGGGTTTTTTTAGAATAATTTTTTTCTTATAAATAGGTAGAGACTTTCACAATAATTTCAAGCTCTTAATAGGATTCCTCACAAGAGGAGACTCTTGAAAGAGAGTTTCTAATTAAAATTTTCTTATAATATATATATATATATATAATAAGAAAGAAAGAAAGAATTAAAAATATATATAAAATATTAAAAAAAAAATTCAAAATTTTCAATTTCATCGATCCGGTGAACCGTCCCCGGTTTCCCGATTCTCTCTAAATAGATCGGTTTTTTACTTCAAATGGTTCAAGGGGTATATCTGGACCAGAACCCCAACCAGGCGGTACGGTCCGAATTTCAAAACCATGCATATTCTCAAGAGTATTCTCGTTAAGCCTCGACATTTATACATGAGTACAATTACACAACTATAATAAATCACCACACCCATAATCCATAACTAATTCTGAAACCATACAAAACTTAAAATAATTCTCAATACATACATTCATCAACAAGGATCTCTATGCATTTACATACACCAATGATGAATCTCAAATATATATATATATATATATACATCGCCATGGTCTCGTCAAGCCGCACATAACGATCCCAGTTTAGCGGTTACTAGCCAGAAGGAACGCGATATCTCTATATAGCACACTCCCACTTTACCAGTTTGCCAAGTCGGAAGGAATGAGATACCTCATTATAGCACAACCCGTTTTACCAGTTGATAGTCAGAAAGAATGTGTTACCTACATATAGCACCACTCACTTTACCGGCTGCTAGTAAGAAGAAACACCTTACCTACGTATAGCACCGCCTGCTTTACCGATTGCTAGCCGGAAGGAACGCGTTACCTCTATATAGCACACACGTCATACATAACAAGTGCATCTCAATTTACTTTCATTCCTTCTCATTCAACTTACTTGATTGCACAATTCATAAAATTAAGCATCTCTATACCACACTAATCTATATCTCATTAGTCAATTATAATAAGGTTTCAATTCACCCTAGGTTTAAATATTTTCTACAAGAATATAATTGTCCACCGATTGCCAATAATAGTTATCTCTATCAAAATATTCTAATTTGGCAATATTAGAGCATAACTAACAATAACATAAAAATTACTCTCAATGAATTCAACAATGTACGCATCAGAACATTTCTCATCTTATTATCAATCTCAATGATATTGCTTAAAAATGTATGCGATATATTCTCATCATTCTTTCAATTAGTAATATTCAATTCCAATTTCTCAAAATGATCACTAAACTTCCAGTTTTTCCAAATTATGTAATTTCAAGAAAATTCTGGTTTTCTTTTAAAAATTTTGGTGCTTTTTTATTTTAAAGAACCCACATACTCCAATATTTCTAAAACTCATATTTAATAGAGAATAGTCTAAGAAATACATAACACAAACTAAACCCTCAGTCCTCATCATGCATGCTTTGAAATTTCTATAATTTATGTAATAAAAATACCACATATCTATCTGTGAGAATCATATTTAAAAAAAAAAAAAAAAAAAAAAATAGAGAAACCCCTACCTCTTGGAGAGAATAAGAGAACTAAGAAAAAAAATCCTTAAATTTAGACTCATTGGAACTTCGATCGCTCCTGCCACAGAGCCCGCATTAATAATCCAAACCATTCAATATGTAAAACTCATCAATTACTTCATCCCTACAAAAAATTACGTTGATCGGATATCGATTGCTACTTGATCAAATTACATCTGTGTCAAAATAAATTGTTAATACAAATGTGATCTAATTAAGTGACTATTGATATTTGATCAATGTGATTTTTAATAGTGATAAAGTACTCGACAAGCCCTACACATTGAATAGTTTAGATAATCGAGACGAATCTCAAATGGGCATGACTGAACCGTCCAGTTCAAAGACTAGATTGGAGACAGTCTAGTCCCGTTAGCAATTAAGTGCATTTCCTAGCAGCTTTGTTGCATTTCTGTAGATAATCTAAATAGAAACTCATAAATCCATGTAAAAGGAACAAGAAAATAAAATTGTAGCGCCCCAAAATTCATAACCTATTTTATAGTTATCAAGCCATTATTGTTATCCAATTTCATAATTTAAATGTGAATAAAGAAAATAAAATACAACAATCTTATCAAACAGAATACATTTCTTTCTCATAAATTCCCTTATAATTATATCATTGGATTCACATAGTAGTACATACCAAAAGATAGCGAAACACAAGAAAAACAGGCCGTAAGGGCTTACACCTTTCAAGGCAAAGGCTTTGATTGCAACAATTATAATCCTATATCAAACAAGTAAGCTCAGTAATTGTCAACAAGTAATCACCAAAAAGACCTCCCGTGCCCCAACAAAGTCTTCAAGACTCATCACCACATCGAAGCATATCATCAACAAAGTCTTCAAGACTCATCACCACATCGAAGCATATCATCAGCACCAGTTGAAAATTTCAATATCTAGTCCAATAAGAAGTGAGTATTGCCGCCCAGTACAAATAATCTTAACAATTTAAATATCTATGTTTCTCATGATTATACTCATGCAATGCACAAAACCAATATGTAACTCTTTTTTTTAAAAAAATAACCAATGTTGACTTAATTACTTGAACCTTTGAAATCTCTTTTTGACAATAAAATTCATAATATGTAACAATTTCACATTTTTTTATCCTCACACGGATGGCCAATAAGCACCTATTTCTCCACATTTTTCCAAAAACCTTTGTTTCATTAAAGACTCACACTTGTCCCAAAACCGAGCAATGCAATAAAATGCATGGAGTGTAACTATTATAATCATTCAAATAGTAAATCACAATATAATCCTATCAACGAAAGCTAAAACAATAATAACAAAACCATATTATCAAAATCCGTGTAACTATCATCATCATCCATAGTTCATTATTTCTAAACTTCTCTCAAATCGTTTATGTCAATCCCATCTGTTCTTCATTTCAACTCTTTACCACTTTCCATTAACGAAACACAAAAAATTCCATTTCAAAGTTCTCAACTCTTTTCATATTCAATGAAAATTTTCAATATAAATATGAAGATTCAAGTACTTAACAACTCTTTGAATTTCCAAAACAATCATAACTCAAGTTTTACAACAACCGTTAATTTATTTCAAAACCTTCTTTTAAATTAACGTTTCCATCTTAGGGGTTTTACAAAAATTTGGGGCTTTCCGCCTATCTTCCAACAAATCTCAAAATCATCACGTTATAACACATACAAGTAATGATCTAAAAGATTATCTCACAACTTGAGTGAAAACCCTCTTATTTTTCACAAACATCTTAACATCAAAACTATTTTAGTTAAATCACCATGATCTAAATCAGAGTCATACACAATTACTTCAAAACATAAGTGTACGAAGCAAAGAGAATTCCTACCTCAAAGATGAGAGAGAAAGGTTGAAGACCAAAACTTTAACGACGACAAAAACACCATCTAGTTTATTCCAAACAAAACTCTTAGGCGCAATCTAACTTTTATTCTCAAGCATTAGGGGTAGATCTAGCTTCTAGATAGATGAAACCCAAGCTTGAAGCTCCAAAAATGGAGGTATGGAAGAGCGAGAGAAAGAGAGAAAATAGTAAGAAAAGCGAGGGAATGATTCTATTTATAATGGACAGTTATAATAGGTTTTGGGGCCCAAGAATATACAAAATATAAAGTAAAAAATCTCAAAAAATGGGGCCCAAAAAGTGCCTGAGTGTTTGGTTTTCTATCAAGTGTCGACACCGTGAAGAGAGGTGTCAATACCCGCATACAAGGCAGTGAAGGAGTAAGTTCAAAATAGGCAGGGTTTTGAACACGGGCTGCCCTGGTGGCGACCCCCAAATGCACAATGCACTAGGTCTTCTTCTAGCTCAACTATGTCGACACCCAAAACAGGTGGTGTCAACACCAAGAAGTAAAATGTTATACAATAACTATCAGAGCTGCTGGTGTCAATCCCGAGCCATCCTAGTGTCGACATTCCAAACAAAAAGTTGAGAGACAAAGGAAGAAACCCAGAAGCTCAATGTCGACACCCAGAACAAAGTTTTAAGGTTCTAAAACATAATTCCACCAACTCTAAACGTAATTAAACATTCTAATCAATGTATAGATCAAATTTTACACTCAACTAATGCTGAGATACATCAACCAAAGGATTTTAAATGACCAAATAATGAAATTAAATTCATTCTGTTGTCTTATAAAGTACAAGTGTTGCATAAATCAACTTTATAGTGATAAAATTCTCAGACTACTTTGTTTAACTTTCCTTACATCCAAGCAAAATTAGTTTCAATCCCCATGGAAGACAAAGTCTAGGGACACAACACAAGTACACAGACAGACATAAGAGATGTGTGGACCTCAAACCCTGTGTCTTTTTTTTTTTTTTTTTGGTACATTTTATGTGCACATTTTATATATATATATATATATATGTCACACCAAATTAGTAACCATGCCAAGCTTCCATTTTTTGTGACTTCATTGTTGATGCTTCCATAGAGCTTAGCAGATCCAATATCATATCACATGGACCCTTGAGCAATCTCTACTCTCAAATTTCTTTACAAGAGACACAATAGATCATATGCATATTTCATATAGCTATCTGGTTGTATGAGAATCAACACCACTCAACTCTTTCTCAATCAACTTCAATATATCTGACACCTGCATAGGAACATAACAAATCCCAATTCACATACTTTTTTGAAAAAAATTATTTTATTTTTAAGGCAGCAAGCATAATGGGAACATTGCTCACCGGGAAGTAGAGCGACAAAACGGGTGAATATTGATCCAATACCAAATATATCTTCTCAAGTAGGCCTAGAAGTACAGCAACTTGATCACCCAGCAAATCAACCTATATATCTCATTCCACACAAATTGAAATTAAACAAAAAAAAAAATGACTTAAAAAAGCAAAGTGAGCAAACTAAACTATGTAAATGGGCCAACTCGATCTCTCTCTTTTCCACCATGTCAAAAACAAACATAAAATATGTATACAGTAATCGTATTCCAACAACCTCAGTTTCAGCTAATATGAGATTATGACACCTCCTCGAGAAAGCCTTTTTGTAAAGCAACTCTCTTTTTCTTAACGTGGCCACAAGTTGAATGAGTAGACATAATTGACGAGCCAATTTTTCCAACCTAAAAGGAGGAAGAACTCGTGTCAGTCTAGCAAATCTAGTTAAATTGGTTAGAGAACATGTTTCCTAGTTGCACCATCAAAATTACAGTAATGAATGCGAAAGGAATCAAATTTTCTTTGGATCCTACACGGGTAATTGAAGATGAATTCAACTTTGTGCAAAATTTTCAATTTATGACAGAATAGAATTTATTTATTTTTTTCAGAAGAGTAAAATGATGAAATTCTTCAATACTTGTCATATATTTAGAAAGTTCTAATAACAAACCAATGCATAGAACAGAATCAGCATAAATGTTGATGAAATTTATTTATAGGAATGAAGATAAGTATCAAACTAAGCTAACTTTCAAGACAAACTTCAAAAAAATAAAATAAAAATTTGAGTACCTTAGAAAATTCATATCTAATTTTTGGCGTACCAAGCACTCAAAATCCAAAAGCATTTGCTGAAATCGTATGAGAGGTGAGAACATTGAATCAGATAGGTTTAACTGCAAGATTTGATTGTCGTTCAGTTGGAAAAAAGGGTACTCTTTGTCATGATCTTTTCCTATATTGCCAATCGCTAAGCCTAAACTGTCTTGCAACTCTCTCAATATCACCTTACTGACAAGCATTTGCTGCAATGCGGTGTCCAGTTTGTCACTCACAGAACTAAATGTGCTTTCCTCCTCAGTTAACAACCATTCAATAGCGTATCTCTCATCCACCTCTTCACATTCCGAGGCCACGAGCCCATTGTTTGCATTGTGCTCTTTTATCTCACAACTCGCTTTTAGCATCAAATCTTCCTCCACTTCAAAACACTTCAACAAAAAATCTATTTTTCGAACTAAGTTTTCCTCTCCCCCTCCCTCTGAACTTTTAGCAGACTCATGATTTGGGACTTCAGATTCTCTTAGAAAGATATACGCATCTTTCACCGCCTCAACAATGACAAAATTATATATCTCTTCTCTAATGAGATTCTCCGAGTTGTAATCATCCCTTTCCATCTTCCATTCCTTGATTGTTTCTCTGAAGAACACCATATATATGTCTTCCTTCAATATCCTCTCAATGCACCAATAAGCACTTGTGCGTTCAAAATTTTTCACCATCTCATCTACAATAACATGGTATCTCTCTTCCTTGATATGGTCCCCAGTGGCATGACAATTTGTTTCCCCTTTAAATTCCTCAGCCATTTCTTGGAAAAATTCTCCAAACACATCTTCGCTTACTTTGCTCTTCAAGTAATTTGATAGACTTCTAGATGAAGTCGGCTCTTCCACGTGACTTTCAACCTGAGCATTTTGATCGCAGAAAAATTCCTTTGCGGTGCTGCTGCATACTGTATAGTATACTTTTTCCCCAACCCGGATTCCAAAATCTTTTGTTTCAAAGTTGAGGTTCCACTCACTGACCATTTCTCCGAAGAAATGCATACATATATCACTCCTAATTTCACTGTCAATTTCATAATTATCTAACTCTAGGTAGAAATCTTTTATCAAACCTCTGAAAATAATAACATAAGTCTCTTCCATTAAAATGGTTTGCAAATTTGAATCATCTTTTTCTTGTTTTAGCTTCCTTATTTCTTCGTTCAAATATGTTCGCCTTTCTTTCTCCCCAAAATATGCCAAACTATGAAAACCCATAATTTTCTCTTCATCTAGAAGATTTTCTTGCTCATAAACACCTTTGTAGTCCCCAAATTTAGCATCCCACTTTATAACATTTCCCAATCTCGTGATAACTTCTTGGATCCTTGTTGCAAGGTTGTTGGGATCCTTGAGTCTCCTTATAGACAAACTCACCTTTTCTTGAAGAATCTCCCTCTTCAACCAATTCAACTCTTCGCGTTGTTTTCTTATAATTGTCTCGTGATTCTTTATCATCTTTGCAACATAGTGACTTTGATCGCGGTCTTGTTCCTCCTCATGCGGCTCTTCCACATAATAAAATTCTGGTAAAGGCTCACTGCTTGTTCGACGAATACCAATTGAAGTTTCCGAGCAATTGTTTGAGTCTTTGACCCTTTTACGCTGACCTTCATTTGAGAAACAAAGAGCCTCAAGCTCATCGTGCAAGTTGGTGATCTCATCAACCAACTCCTCCCAATGCTCAGTCATCAAGAAGCTCGCATGGGCTTGTTTGGCTCTGTTTTTCAACTCTGTTTCAAAATTGTAGTGGAGATTGTTCATGAATCCCTTGATCAAGATTACCATTATGTCATCCTCAATTCCCCACCTCCATTGCTTCTCCAAGGGCCGCATTTCCACACTCTGCATCCTCCCAAAAGCAAGATCCAACGTCCCTTGCAATCCGTCTATATCAGAGCTCATCTGCTCGATTATTATGTTTTGTTCTGGCCTCGAGAAATGATTCAATTGTATCGCTTCAAAACCATCATAACCATAAAAATCGCTTGCACTCGATAGACTTATACGCTCGTCCTCGAGCTTTTGTTTTATGTTTGAAACCTGTCGATCCACAGAATTCTTCAAATAACAGAAATCTCCTTCTTTTCCTTCATCCCCACTTAAGAAATCCTCTGTTTCCTCTGTTTTTGTTCTTTCCAGTTCAAGCTTGGCACGTAAAGAAACCAATTCCATTTCTTTCAATTCCAGTGCTTGCCTGAGCCGGCACTCATTTTCCAATCTCTCCATTAACTCTCTATCTTTCTCAATCATACCGAGCTTCAACTCCATCAGGCGTCCCCTGACCATGTCTCCGCTTTCTGTCAAGTCCAAGAGCATCTTCTCGCGGTTGCTCTCGGGGACCTCTGCCTTTTCTTCAATTAGCTTTGAACAGCCCTCTACTAGGACCATTGCCAGTTCATAGAATTTTGATCTGGCATTCAGAAGTTCAATAGCCCCATCTGTGGATTGGACATTTTCGTGAGCTTTGTCCATGGAACATCTTAGAAGTCTCAGCATTATCGAATCAGAACCAAACCCACAACCCATAATCTCCCCAAAAACCTCATCCATTTCTCTTTGAGTACTTGAAACTAAATCACACCTATTGATGAATGAAATCAATCTTAAGCAATAAAAGTAATTCTTGTTTGCTTCGCAAGAAAGTAGAGGGGCAGTCAGCACGTGACAACTCTATTTTTAGACAATCATAATAGTTTCTACCCACTTGGAAGTTGGTGAGTGTGTGTAGTGAGAAAAAATTATTCAGAGACTCAGGACCATCACGTCTAATGTTAATCATTCATGATTAATAATAATAATAATAAAATGAAATATGAGATATGACGTGTTTAAAATGACTTATTCATAATCAAAATTAAGGTGATGGTCCGAACCACCCAATAATTGGAGGGAAAAGGGGGTGGAGGGCGACTTGTTCTAAGCAATTATAAGGACCATGTACTATGTCTATCTCTGTGATATATTCAATTACAGACCTTGTGGTAGTTATGTTAGTTAGGTAGTTAAGAGCAAATCAAGTTTATCTCGTCCACATGTGCGTTGATCGAGTCATGAGATTGTAACTCAGGATGTTAAAACTTAGTATTTGATTATTGAAGACATCAATCTGTTTATGCCAACATCACAAAAAAACAAAAACAAAAACATAGAATCTATTCGAGTTTTGAATGTCTAATTGACATTTAATTTGGTTGATTTTTTCCTGGCCTTAACCCCTTGTGGTTTAATGCTTTAACACTTTATTCTCTTATGACTTGAATATAAGCAGAGAGCCTCATATGGTTTTAGACTGAATTAGAACTCTTTAACTCCGGTAACGAATTACGTGAACTGACTTTATTACCCTTCTAGCCTTACCTCATTTTTTGCTTCTTTTATTTTTCTTTTATCTATTTTATTACACATAATTACTGGTTTAAACAAAGGGTATTTAGCCTAACATTCTTCTTTAACTTTTAGTAATAAAAAGCGTTCATAATATATATATAAATATATTTTTGTAGCCTAAGGTCCCTCACCCACATCCATATATCATACCTAGTATCTCATTCTCTCTCTCCTCTCTCCTCTCTCTCTCTCTCTTCCTCTCCCCGCCCTAGCTTTCTCCTCTGCTACCACGATTGCTGCGATCACGATCGCCGCCACAAGAACTGGCAACGACAACAAGAAGAACAGAGCTATTCACTACCCTTGGAAACAGGTTTATTGCTCCGGTGAAAACTCATCACCATCATCATAGTATGCTTCTCTAAATCCCCATTATTTCCTTATCAATCTCTGAATTGAGTGTTGTTTGCTAAAGAAAGTTTTTTTAAAATAGAGATTTGCAAAATCTAACAAAGAGAATCAATACAAACGGCAACAAAAAAAATTCTGTATATAGGCACTGTTGACAATCTTGTTCTTAAGATATTTTAACGAGACACACCTCATTCGCACATAACCAATCGGCGACTTCTACTGCCTTCCTTTTCTGGAGCTTTTCAAATTCCACAAGAACACAAAAAACTCATGTCATGGCATGTATCTTCTTGACTTTGTAAGCAAATAACATAAAATACAGATCTTAACTTCCTGAGGATTTTCACCACGCAACAAAATATACATGTCAGACCACAAAGAAATTTGTAAGCAAAGAGAAATTTCAAATCAAAAAAATTTAAAAACACAGAGAAATTGAGTAAATTTGAGAAATCTCAAAACACGGAGGAAATCAGAGAACTTTCAACTCAAAAAATTTTCAAAATACAGAGAAAATTAGTAAAATTAAGCAAATCAGAGAAATGAGAAATTTGTGAAATTTCTCTTAATTGAAATTTCTCTGTATCAAAATTTCTTTTGATCAAAATTTATCAGAAAAAATGTTGAGGGACCCAACCACCACGAAAATATAACATGTCCTTTATCTTATAAAATTTGAATATTAGGGACCTTAAAAAAACTTCCCTTTATTTTTTTATTTTTATTTTTTTTTTTTTTTGAGAAAACACAAGATGTTTGGTTGCTTAACTGTTTCCAAAAGCTGTTTTTAACAAAATTTTATAGAAACAATTAAACATCACAAAGTTGTTTTTGAATCTTTAAATATTATTTTCATACAAGGATTTTTTTTTTGAACTTCTTCTTCTTATAATTATAATTATAATTATTTGTTTTCCATAAGACAAAACAAAAATGAAAGAAAAAATATATACGATTTTTTATTTATTTATTGAGTCTTCACAAAACTATATTCTAAAAAAATTTCAAAAACTCATATCTTCATGTGGTTATTTCTTTTTTTTGAAAAAATAAATTCTGAAAATTCAAAAATATCTATTTTACTATTTATTTTTGTCAAACTAGTTTCTAATTATTTTAAAATAAATAAATAAAATAAATTCTAAAAACTCAATCAAACAGAGCCCAAAAGTTTGTTCTCTCTCGGTTTGAAAAAGTAAAGAGTGAGTGAAAATTATCTCATGTAACTATGCCCTTTCAATTCAGTTTCAAGCTTTGACAACAATAAAATAAAATCCACCTTGTTCTTCAATAAAAAATAAAAAATAAAAAATTATTTATTTATTTCTTTAATTTTTTTTCCTCTCCCTCTCAAAGCTGCAGGCTAGCATTGTGATGTACACTGGCTTTAGAGTTTGAACTAGGATACAAAACCCAGTGAGTTGACTCAATTGCCCAGCCATTCAGCCTAAAAAAAAAAGATTAGATTGGCCATTGATTAAGGCCTCCAAATTTAATGTATGGTGAAACTCAGACCTCAAAGAGTCAGAAAGTAAAGCATAAGCAGACGCATTCTAAACTTTGATACTAAAAAGATTAATCTAAATCTTATCTGCTACTAATCTACTTATCATAGGCAACAATATACGGGAAATTGTTACAATGCATTTTTGTTTGCAATAGAAAGCATAATTTGCAGAAAGTTTGTTTGCTTGTTTTATATATAAGAATAAATTTGAACACTAATGGTGTGCTTGGTTGGGGAATTTGGGGAGGGATTTGGAAAGGAAAAGGGAAAAGGTGTGTGAAACGATGTGAAATATAGATATATTTTTTTCACATTTCACCTATCTTTTCCATTTCTCTTTCCAAATCCCTTTTCAAATCCCTCAACCAAACACAGCATAACAGACTGAATCAGTTACACGGAAAATTTTCAAGAGCTGTACAGAGACTATGGAATCCAGTTAACAATTTCTACAATCTTATTTTGTACAAGCATATTCCATGTGTAGAAGTCCTCCCAAATGCAGTACTCTCAGATTTATTCTTCATCATCATCAATACAGGCTGAAAGAAGAGGAATCAGATGTCAGAATGATCTCATTCAAGCAATTTCAATGGGGCATCAATGCGGTGTATACAAATCTTGCTAGAAATTAACAGAGACACAATTCCTAGTTGAACTGGAAGTTGTTCAACATAGGTAAAATTTGATCATAAACAAAACAATTAACTTCTTCGTTCCATTATAAATATTTTTTCCTGGCAGCTTGTGTGTGCGCCGGGGAAGGGAGGGAGGGAGGCGAGGGGTTGTCTTGACTTGATAAGTAATCTACGGATAGGGTAGTTTAATACAGATCACTGGGGAAAGAAAAAAAATGAGGAAAATATTACGTGATAGAAAGCAAAATTAACACTAACACTGGCGCTCTGTTTGTTTTGGCAATTTTCATTTTTCAATGGAAAATATTTTTTATAGAAAACTTTTTCTAGAAAATATTTTCCTGTGTCTGGTTGCGTTCTTGAAACTAATATACTAATAGTTACATTAGTGGTAGAGGCAGTGGTGTGGCAGAGGTGGAGGTGATGTTGGGGTCGTGGTGGCAGAAGCGATGGTAGTGGAGTGGTGGTGCTTGTGGTGTTGGTGATGGGGTGGAGGTGGTAGTGACGTCGGTGGCGGTGGTTGTGGCCATGGCAATGGTAGTGCGGTGGTGCAGATGATGGTAGTGGTCGTAATATAGTGGCATTGGTAATTTTTAGTTTGGAAAATATTTTCTGCCTTTTAAAAGTGAAAAAATTTTCCGCCCAAATAAACTTATTTTCCGTTGACCATAGAAAATATTTTCCATTAACTTTTATTTTCTTATGTACCAAACACTAGAAAATGTGGGCAAAAAAATTTGAAAAATGTTTTCCGCCCAAACTCAGAGCATGGGTGTCAGATTAATGGACGATGTCAACACTTTGCCCCTTGCCAAGTTGGGATGGAAGCTTCTTCAAAATGAACAGGCTCTTCGGGCCCAAGTTCTTCATAAGAAGTATCTTACAGATGGTATTAATTTCTGGGAAGTTTAAACAGGAAATGCCTCTTACACATGGAGCAGTATTTGTAAGGGGAGGGATGCACGTCAAGCAGGGTTGGGTTGGTGAGTGGGAAAGGGTGAATGAGTCAATTTTTGGACGTTGGGACATACCCTGTTGATTCTTGAAGTTATTACCCATATCCCTCAGGAAGAGAAGGCCAAGTTGGTGAAGAGGTATTGGTTGCCAAACAAGGGGTGGAATTGGACTATATTGGACCAGAAATTGCCTGGAACGGTTCTGAACAAATTACAGGGTGTCAATGTGGTGGAGCAGAGATGAATGGTGACTGCTTAAGTTGGAAGGCAAGCTGTAATGGACAATTTTCCGTACGATTAGCTTTCAGGCTTTTGAGGGATTGCACTACGAATATGGAGGAAGAGAAAAAGTGGAGCATACTCCGGCTTGCTAGGGGACATCCAAGATAGAAATTCAGACTCTGGTTGGCAAGGAGTGATAGGTGTCTTACAAAAGGGATGAAATTCCAGAGGAAGCTGGTTGATAATGGGAGTTGCCAAATTTGTGTCCATCATAGTGAAACTACCCTCCACGCTCTGCATGATTGTATTCTGCCCAAGTATATATGGGGCAATCTGGTAAAAGGCAGTAGGTTAGCTTCTTTTTTCAATCTGTCTTTACAAGGTTGGATTGATGTGAACTTGCTGAGCGATATATGGTCTAGTGTTCTGGATGGAAAGTGGGATATGGTTTTTATGTGTGCAGCAGAGCATATTTGGTTTTGGCAGAACAAGCTGTGCAAAGATCCCTCCTTCACTGGGGCAGATAGCCCTATTGAAGACATTCTTAGAGTAGTTTCAGGAGTGGATTCCTCCTCGGGGTTCTTCGAACAAAGTTGCTCTCGGGTAGTGAGTGTTAAACGGCATCCCCCCCCCCCCCCCCGGGTGAAAGTCAATGTAGATGGCTTGGTTAAGAAAAATATGGCCGATGCAGGAATTGGAGGGCTTTTCCAAGACTGCACTGGGATTTGGATTGCGAGTTTTGTTAAAAGGATGAAGGGCGTGTCAGTAGTTGTGGCAGAGCTGTGGGTGATTCGCCAAGGTTTATGGCTGACTTGGACAAAGGATTTTTGCAATGTTGTACTAGAACCTGATGCCCAAGAAGCCTTTGATTTGGTTGCCCATCCCATCCGGATGCATCCTGAGTACAATGTGGTATTGGAGATCCGGAGTCTCATGGCAAGAAGATGGAATTGTTTCTTACAACATGTGGGAGAGAGGCAAATGAATGTGCTGATAGGATGGAAGCCGAGGGGCTGCGAGCTATGATGGAGCTGCAATATGTAGAAACTCCTCCCCCGTCGGTGAGGCTACTGTTGGTATAGGATGCTACTGGTTGGGGCATTCCTAGGAGAGTAATTACTTAGTTTTTTCTTTTGTTTTCTGGGTCTTTGGCCTCCATTACACCCAATATATATATGAATGGAGAAAATATATGTAAGAAAAATGAGAAAGATAGTTCTAAATAATTATCTTCAGTGTTATTTGCGAAAGACAAATCAAAGGTAGTTTAAAAAACAATTAAAGATAATGTGCATACAAGGAACATGCCACTTCGCTCGCTCTATCATGACTAAATATTTTTTACCATAACTTGTAAACTTCCATTATCCGTATGTAATTGGACCACTATGAAGTGTAAACAAGAAAAAATGGAGAATCACATAAATTAATCTCCACTCAACTTTCTACTAATAATGGACAATCTTTTCCCTCAACATGCACAGGATTGAATTAAAGAACAATGGCAAGTTCCAATGAAAAAACAAGAAAAAAAAGAGGCTGACCTAAAGCAATTTGACCAAGAGCAACAAGGCACAAACAAAATTTTCAGCCATACATCCTCGTACATAATTATGTAGCTCACTAGTTTCCTAACAGCTATTCCTTTGAAACAAAATGACCATCAATGTCCATTATGATTTCACAAGTGCCATCAATAAGTTTGTATTGTGGTTTTTAGGGTGGATTTGTAAGCCAATTTACTCAATGAAATCTGCACTCACTTCAAGAAGAGATAAGAAAAATATTCTAATCTCATGAATAAATTGCGGTGTGTGTTCAACCTAAAATTAAGACCTCAGCAGAAAGCAAATTTGTATGTTCATTATCTGAATTATAGTCACAACATTGAAATCCTTCTTGATGAACGCAAGTTTCCCAAGACATAACTGAAGATTTTCATAGCTAACTATTTGATAACAATTAAGTACATTTTTTGGTAAATTACCAATAGGCCCTACTTTTGGGACTTATTACCCATTAAGTCATATTGATAGTCTCTCTTGTTTTTATGAATAAATTTACAGTGATAAAATTATCATTCAGAACCTATAGGTAAATAAGTCTAGTTAATAGGACTAATTGGTAAGTACCCCTAAATTTTTTAAAGAAGTATTCAAACTTCTTGCCACAGACATACACAATTCACTATCCTCTATATAATTCAACTTATGTGCCCAAGATATACAATTTAAAATTTTAAAAATTATATGTATCTATAACTATAACCATGAAAATACATGATACCAAACAGAGTAAATCCTATGTTTATGAAGGTCACATTTTTTTGGATCATGTTCTCTCCTAGATTCAAACTAGTTATAACCCCAACAATCAAACATCACCTAACCTAACTAATTAAAGAGTGTTGCTAATAGCCCCATCCCTAACCCTAAATCTACCCCAACCCCCCACGCCAACTACCACCAGTTCTGACCTACACTTCCTGCCATCCCAAGCTTCAGAAGACCTCCTTGCATTCGCCCACACCCTTCCAAACCCATCCCCCAACTTCGACAACCCTTCCTCGTCAATCTCTCTCTCTCTCTCTCTCTCTCTCTCTCTCTCTTGAAGGTAAGGCCACCAGAAAGATAGGAGGCTGCAGGAAATGGGGAAAGGCGTCACCAGAGAGGGAGTGTGGATTGCAATGGAGATGGGGATCGCCAGAGGGAAAGGTGGGGGAGGTGGGTTGCAATGGGGAGGGCGGTTGTTGGATGGGGAGGCAACAATGGCCAAAGGTGGGTAGGGGCTAGGGTTAGGGTTCAGAGAATGTGGGCATAATTGGGAATAAGCTGGGGGTCAAAAGAAGGGCGGAAAAAAGAAATAGAAACACTCCTAATTAATATGTAAACCTCCATATAAAACACTCCTAATTAATATGTAAACCTCCATATAAATGATAAAGCTCTACTTCCCTACTAGAATTTCACCCTTCACCAGTTAGTTTTTATCAATAAAAAGGGAGAAAAAATCAGTCTTTGTCAGTTATGGTAGAAGTTAGGTAGTTGTGTATCCACTAAGCAAAAAAATTCCTTCCCAAGAACCACCAAATTTGAACCCAACCCTCCACAAACTGGACTATCACACCCTGAAAGCATTTAAGAAATGATCACCATGACTTGAGTGTACAACCAATACCATATATGCCTAATTCATTGGCATAAAATATATTAACACAACTAAAGTAGCTGTGGTCGCAACTATTTTATTCCTTGGTATCTTTCTGTTGTTTTTGCTTCGAAAAAGGTAACAACTTAAGTGCTCAACTGTATACCCTGTTATCATCACTGTTGGTTGCACTTCACATACCAGCAGCCAATGTAGCCAGTAACAGATTTACAATTACATGCATAATTGATAGACAAACAAATTTAGTCCGAAAGCCAGTATTCGTCACATAATAACTTGATAATCCTTTATGGATAAATGAATGACAATATCAACACCAACTTTCATCGTTTTCATTTCAAATTTTTAGTCAACCACTCCCACATTTGATATTTCAATTGCATTCCACATCAGTTGGCACTTTGACCGCTTCACTATCCTAGTTATATCATCTTGAGAAACTGCATTCACTAATTTATATTATATATATATATATATATAAGCAAAATCAATTAACCACCAAATGAAGAAGCTAAATAAATGCCTATCACACAGAATAGTTTACTATTAACTCTATAAGTAAAGGGTTTTTATATGTTTTCTCACAAAAATTAGTGTTGGTTACGGGATGGTTTCCCTGTAATAAATCAAATTTGTGCCTATTACGATGGTTATTACAACCTTACATGTGCAGATCATTGTGAATTATCATTCTATCACTCACAAAACCTTCTTGTTTCCTGCAATTTGACACAGAAGCGATTGTGTTGTTCAGTTTCAAGCACAGGCATCACATCATTCTGCGAATCTAGCCCAGCACATTTGAGCCCTAAATCTGATAATCTAAGGCCGTGTTTGGATCATGAATTTGGGGAGGGATTTGGAAATAGAAAAAGGAAAAAGTTAGTGAAAAGTGGCTATATTTCATTCCCAATTCACCCACCTTTTCATTTTTCAATCCAAACGAAGCCTAAGGAATTGTTTAAACGAAGTTCAAAAAGTGGTATAATCACAAGAATAATAAGTTCATTAAACACCCATATGGCAACAATTCATCAAAACCCAGTTCATTAAACACCCATATGGCAACAATTCATCAAAACCCAGTTCAGAAAAATAACAAATGCCCAAAATATATACAGACACATATATAAAAAAGGGAAAGAGAGAAGGGTGGGTGGTACCTCCACAGCAGAAATAACCGTAACAGCAAGAGAGGATGAAGAGAAGCTCACGGTACAGGGCCCCACCAGTATGATTATTCTCAGAATCAACAACAATCCCATCTCCTTGATTAGTTTCCGTAGTAACATCATCTTCATCATCTAAGAGTCTCTGCCGAGATTCAGATTGATGCTTTTGCTTTTGCTGTTGCTGCTGCTGCTTCTTCTTCTTGATGTTCATTCTGTGGAGATTCCACTCCAGTTTCTCCAGATACGACTGCTTGAACGACTCCCTGATCCTCATCGATGGCCATAGATGCATCTCTCTCTCTCTCTCTCTCTCTCTAGCTCTGTCTAGTAGATAGCAACTATGATCAAGTTTGAGCACAGCAACACAAACAATTTCGTAAATCGTTTAATCCTATTAATTGATTTGTCGTAAGAATTGGGTCTCTTTCTAAGTGGATAATTTATGGATTGATTTGTCGTAAGAATTGGGTCTCTTTTCTAAGTGGACAATTTATGGATAGACTGTTGGCACTTGACAATTCTCACCTCCACCATTGCAATTTCTTTTTTTATTATCATTTTGTATTTTAATTGTCCACCATTTCATTTGAACGAGTGACTAATAGAATTGACTATTTTAATTAATTTTAAGTCTCGTTTAATAATATGTTATTTTAATAATTTTTAAATTTTTTATGAAAAGATATATATAAAAATAGAAAAAGTTATATAATAATTTATAATGAATTTTTGACTAAAATTAAAAGTTGCTAAACGAAACCTTAAAATTTTTAGAAGACGGTGTGTAAAAAATATAGAAAGTAATGTGATAATTTATAATGAATTTTTTTATTTATTTTTTACTATAATTTTAGGTTGCCAAACCAGGTAACAGTTTTTTTTCTGCCAACCTTGTTAATTTATAATTAACATTAAGCTAATTTATAGTATATTTAAATATTATTTTATTATAGTTAACTTTTTTTGTTAAGATTCTAATAGAAATTTATAAAAAAAGAAAAAAAAATACATAATGTAAAAGGTACATGACACACTTATTTTTTAAAACAATAATGCATTATTTGATGAACTCGTTTATATTTTGTCACTAAAATAAGAGAAATAAAGTGCAAATGAAATTATTAGGAAAAAAAAGTATTTTTATCTTAAAATAATCAATAATATATATTATTATCTTAAAATTTTAATAAATATATCATATATTTCATATATGATTTGAGTTTGTAAGAGGGGCTAATTTGAGCCCACTAAATTATTTAGGCCCAATAGCCCAAGATTAGTGGGCCCGAATTTATCGCAAGTCCAAGAATCTGTGGGCCCAGATTTATCGCCATCAAACGGATTGAATCGCTCTAAGCCTCGAAAGGGTTCGGATCCACGAACCTAGAGACTTACTCAGGCCCGGACTCGAAAGGGTATTAGGCAAGCCTAGAGATCCGAGGCACTCGGACTCGAAAGGATTCGGATCCACGAATCTAGAGATCCGAAACACCTGGCTTCGAACGGATTCAAACGCAATCTAGAAGTCGCTCCGTTAATGAGTCCTAGAACACTTGCAGGCTCGGAGCTTTCCGGGATCTACGCACCAGAACCATGGGCGTAATGGAGTTCGAACAAAGGACCCGATCCCGAGGACGGTGAGTGGAGATAAATTCACTCTTCGGTTAAACTAGCCTATACCCGGGTCGAGGTGGCACGACCCCGGGGGGTCCATGAGACTCGGCAATATTTTGCGGCAGGACGTCTTCTGGGACTACCCCTGACCCTTTGGGATGATTGGGGATCATTGGTTAGGTATGGCTAAGAAGAAGGGTTCGCCGAGGGATTGATCTCCTCTTCGGGGTTTTCTCATCCTCGGAGAAGTCACCTCCTCGAAGAGGTCACCTCCTCGGACAAGGTGGTTAGAGAGAATATCCCCCATGTGCCTTGCACATGGGCTCCATCCTACATCATGAGGTGCCTATAAATAGCACCCACCCATAGCTTTACAAGGGATGGATTTTGGAGATTTTTAACTCTTGGGAAAGAACTAATTTCCCTTCTCCATTATCAACCTTGAAGAGTGAAAGTGGGAGATCAATGGGAGAGCCTTGCCATTATTCTATTCTCTAGCCATTTTGCCTTCTTCTTCACCCAATCTCTTATCTCCATCATCTCCTTTGTTGTTGTGTTCCTAAGTTGAGATTATTGAAGAATCTAAGCCTCTCATCATATTCTAGAGAATTCGATCTTCGAATTTTCCAACTCCTTTCTTGAACCCTCTCCTACATTTTGGCAACTCTGCTGGGGAGGCGGATTGTTTAATGGTCTCAACGAGATCTGGAATCCACACAACTCCAACAAGGATGGCGGGAGAAGATGAAGTTCACCAACAAGGATCCTCTAATGGTGGTGATGACAGAACCATGGCTCCAGATCAGCCACTTTTGCTTGAAGCCATTCAAGGACTTCAAAATACTCAGCAAGAGATTCTTACCACTCTTCAGAATCTCACTCACACCATGTTGGTGATGAGTTCTAACTTTGCACCGGCGCCAAACGGAAATCAAACTGGTGGTGGAGTTATTCCCGCCGGAGCGCAAAATCAAATCCAAGGAGAACTAGGCCCCAATCAGCCTATGGCTCATGGCAACACGGCCACAGTAACACATGCTCAAACCACAGTAGGCGGCAGCAGCTTGCCCATGCCCGGGCTCCATGGCGTGCCGAGCCAAGATCCAATGGTGACTAGGGGAGTTTCTGGTGTAATGAATGGCGCTCCAACGACTGCTGGTGTCCAGGAAAACATAAGGAGCATGATGGCACAAAAGGGAGCTATGCACGTACCTAATCTTGTTACGCCACCAGTGAATGTTACCCAAGCACCAAGCGGGCCTCCTTTGGTGCCGACAACAAATCTGCAAGCACAACCCGGTATAGCGGCGCCGTGCGGTGGACTCTATGGGCCTCAATTCAATATCCCATCACCAACTGGCTTGTCTATAGGCGCTGATGGCCAGTATCGTCAAATGTCCTCACCAATGATGAATTCGCAGCACCAGAATGGCCAAGACGCCCTTAGCTCAGTCTCCGGGTACATAAGCCAAGTCCCGGGAATACCACCATCAAACTCTCTCCCTCAACAGTTTCTCACTCTCGCCGATGTGCAGGCCATGTTCGATCTCGAACGGGACAAGAGGACCTTACCCTCTTTGCCTGATCCAGACGTCAAGCCGCCTTACCCCATTGAGATGCTGAGCTATCCATACCCTGAGGGGTATACAGTGCCGAAGTTCATCAAGTTCGACGGCAAACAAGGAAATGCCCGAGAACATGTTGTGCGATTCATCGAGACTCTAGGTATTCATGGTTCAAACCACGTCCTCCGACTGAGAGAATTCTCTAAGTCCCTCTCCGACCGAGCATATAGTTGGTATGTTAATTTGGCCCCAAACTATGTCCGAAGTTGGGAGGAAATGGTTAACAAATTCCACTCCAAGTTCTTTCAAGTGGCGGAGAAGGTGACCACACTTACATTGTGTAAAGAGAAACAACAAGAAAGTGAAGACATCCTTGACTACGTCAAAAGGTTTCAGGACAAGGCCGTGGATTGTCATGAAGCAGTTGAGGAGAATTATCTGGTTCAAATTTGTCTAGAAGGGGCATTGAGCAGATACAAAATGTTTCTAGTTAACCACAAGCTACCCACCTTCTCGACATTAATAGAAGCAGCTCGGAACATTAGCATTCCTCAGGCTCAGGAGTCCGGATTTAAAGCCAGTTACAAGACTAGTTTTAAGTCATCTCGTGGACCTATCGTTGCTGCTGCCTCTGCCCCGGATACCCGAAATTCACAAGGAGGAGGTCATAGAGGCCAGAAAAGAAAGCAATATAATGGTGAAAAGGGGAATGTTTCTTATCCATGTGGAATCAAGGAAGTGAAAGCTCTAGTTAAGGAATGGGTGGCTGACGGAGAGCTAAAATTGCCTTATGTTGAAGAAATGCCATCAAAAAAGGACCGTGAGAGCCCTGAATTTTGTGTCTACCATCGTACATTGAAACATCCGACAGAGAAGTGTTGGACTCTCAGGAAAATCTTCAGAGATAAAGTCGAAGCAGACGAATTGAGGTTCAAAAAGCGAGGGACTCAAGACATCCGAGAACAACCATATCCTCAACACTAAGACAAGGGCAAGAATGTTGCTATGATAGCTTATGAAGGCCCAATGATCGAGGCTATCGCTAATCTCGATGATGATGACTGTTATCTGGACGACATCCTCGAGCCAGAGGGTGAGCAAGTTTACTATGGAAGTGCTCTCGATCCAGAGGGCAGAACATTTATGACTCATGGCGAAGATCCCTTTGATCCAGAAGGAGGAGAAGAATACTATGGAAGAGGAGGACACCATGTTTATGTGGCATCTTATTTTGAGGAGACCGAGGAGATGGTTAACTACGAGCCTCCAAGAGTGGAAAAAGATCCGGATCACTATGCCAAAACCTTGCAAGACTGTGTAAAGTTCAAGCAGTTCTTTGACCAGCTTGGACTTTCCAAGGTGGCAAGAATAGAAATCACCAAGTCTATCATTAATATAGCCGAGGCACACCATGAGGAATGCATGTCGACTGAGGGATCTATCCCGAGGAAGGCAAAAGAGCAATCTAGTGCCATTACTTTCTCCGAGGTTGATCGGAAGTATCCTTTTTCTCACAATCGCCCGCTTTATGTGACTGCTTTTATTAACGGGGTTGAGTTCAAAAGGCCTTTCTAGATAGTGGAGCCTCTATCAACATTATGACTCGCGCTACTCTAGAAAAGGCCGGAATCTCTGAAGAACGCATTGTGAAGCAGCCGATAGTCATCACTGGCTTTGGTGGAGAAAGGAGAGTTACTATCGGATGCGTAACAGTTGATTTAGCCGTTGGAGAGATTCGCTCGGCCACCAAGTTCCATATTATTGATTCTGAGGCAAATTATCACATCATTCTAGGGAGGACCTGGATGCATAGATATGGGGCTGTACCATCGAGTTATCATCAGTGTGTTAAGGCTAAATGGGGAAAGAAGACGGTGACAATTCAGGCTACAGAAAGGCCTTTCGAGATCCATGAAGCTCATTATTCTGATGCCATCTACTTCACCGAACTGGCTGTCGAAGAAGTTCCCACCACCTCTAAGCCTCGAGGGGTCAAAATTCCTCGTTGGGAGGATATCAAAGATGACAAGGAGCCGATGGCAGAGTCAAGTAAGCGGGCAATGTCTAGAACAGAAAGTCTGCCTATTCCTCGGAAGGTGATGAAAGTTCGAGAAGGAGGCAAGATGGTGTACTATTTATGAAGGTGCGGGGAGTCGGTTTCTTCAGTCACCGACTCCGAGTCAAAAGAAGAGCCTCCTGACAATGATATAGTAATAAAGCCTGAAGTGGCTCCAGAATGTATGCAAGATGGGCCGAAGCCTCAGCCCGAACAACTTATTGAAATAGATCTGAGTGATGGACAAGATGCACCGAGGCCGGTATTCGTAAGTTCGAGCCTTAGCCCAGAGAAGCGGGAACTGTTGTTAAAGTTGATAAGCCGATACTCAGATGTGTTTGCTTGGTCATATAAGGAAATGCCCGGACTAGATCCTGACCTAGTCTCCCACTATCTTGATGTGTTCCCAAACTCCAAGCCAATTAAGCAAGCTGCTCGAAAATATCATCCAGATCTCGAAGAGAAGATCAAGGAGGAGATTGAAAAACTTCAACAGGTTGGTTTCATCCGGCCAATACAGTACCCCACGTGGTTAGCAAACATCGTGCCAATAAAGAAGAAGAATGGCCAAATCAGAGTATGTGTAGACTTTCGAGATTTGAACAAATCTTGCCCGAAGGATGAATTCCCTCTTCCTCACATCGACACCCTCGTGGATACTACCTCGGGACACCAGATGTTCTCATTCATGGATGGATTCAGTGGATACAATCAGATTAAGATGGCTGAAGAGGACGCAGAAAAGACTGCTTTTAGAACACCTCTCGGAAACTTCTTCTATACAGTCATGCCTTTCGGACTCAAGAATGCCGGTGCAACTTACCAAAGGGCTATGACTGCAATCTTTCATGACATGATCCATCATGAGGTGGAAGATTATGTTGATGATCTAGTGGTGAAATCCAAGAAAGAAGAAGACCATCTCCGAGACCTTGAGAAGGTATTCAAGAGGTGCCAGAAATTCAAAATGAGGATGAATCCTCTCAAGTGTGCTTTCGGGGTGACGGCCGGGAAGTTCCTCGGGTTTCTTGTACATAGGCATGGTATCGAGGCAGATGAAGACAAGGTCAAATCTATCAGAGCAATGCCTCCCCCGCATTCTCAGAAGGAGTTAAAGAAGTTCCTCAGGAAGGTGTCTTATATTCAGAGGTTTATCCCAGCACTGGCAGAGATCTCTGCGCCTTTCAGCTCTTTGTTAAAAGGAGATGCCAAGTTCGAGTGGAACCAAGAGCACCAAAAGGCCTTTGAGAGAATCAAGGCGGCCTTGACCTCGCCTCAGACCATGATAGCCCCGCAGCCCGGGGTGCCTCTAATGTTGTACCTAACTTCAACCCCCAAGTCCATAGGGGCATTATTGGTCCAAGATGTAGATGGAGTAGAACGCCCGGTGTATTACATCAGTCGGAAGATTCGAGGAGCAGAAGTCCGATATACTCCAGTAGAGAGACATTGTTTAGCTTTGGTATTCACTGCCCAAAAGCTCAGACATTACTTCCTAGCACATCAGATTCAGATTGTTACTAGAAGTGATCCAATCCGATACCTCCTCAGCAAGCCTGCTCTAACCGGGAAGGTGGCAAGATGGTTGTTAGCACTGGGTGAATTCGAGATCACATTTGTAGCCCCCAAGGCGATCAAAAGCCAAGCCTTAGCTGATCTCCTTGCCCAATTTCCAAGTGGTGACTATGAACCAGTGAATGAAGAATTAAGAGGAGAGGTGCACACAGCTATGGCTTCCGAGGAAAGCTTCTGGACATTGAGCTTTGACGGAGCAGCAGCCGGAGGGAAGGGAGGAACCGGGATAGTCCTTACAAGCAAAAGTGGGGAAAAGTTATATTTGTCTTATAAACTGGATTTCCATTGTTCGAATAACGAAGCCGAGTATGAGGCTCTTATTTTAGGCTTGATAGCAGCTGAGAAGCACAGTATCAAGAAGATTCGGATCCGGGGGGACTCAAAGCTGATAGTGAAGCAAGTTTCAGGACAGTTCGTCTTAAAGGAGCCTGCCTTGGCCACATATCGAACAACAGTCCAAAGGCTTCTTGACAAATTTCAGAAGGTCGAAATAGAGCATGTGCCTCGCTCCGACAACAAGTTTTCAGATGCCCTTGCAACATTAGGGGCAAGAGTTGACATTCCAGAGGAAGAGGCAACAATTGTTATCAAAAAGAGAACAGAACCTTCAATAATACCCGAAGACAAAGACCTTCCGGAGGACTGGAGAGGTGAAGTCTTCGAACAACTCAGAAGCAAAGTTGGAAAACTGACTATGGCCAAGCTTGCCCAATTCACAATTATTCGAAGTGAACTTTACTTCCGAGGGGGTACCGGATTCCTAGCCCGGTGTGTTGGCCAACAAGAAGCGAGCTTCCGACTACAACAGATCCACGAAAAGTCTTGCGGGGATGGGGATATCAGTCTGTACAGAAGAATCCAAAGACAAGGTTATTATTGGCCCGAGATGGAGAAGGACTCGAATCAATTACAGAAGGAATGCCCCAAGTGTCAGTCATACATCCGGGAGGATGAGAGTTGCTTTGAAATTGATACCCTTGACTGGAGGCAAGTCTACATTGACTATCTCAAAGAGGGAACAATACCTGAGAGCCCGAGGGACATTGCACACCTCAAGAGGAGAGCGAGGCGGTACTTTCTTGATCAGGACAAGCTTTACAGAAGAAGTATTGAGGGCACTCCCCTGAGGTGTCTCTCCAAGGAGGAGTCAGATCTAGTCCTCGGAAGAGCCCACGAGATTGAACATCAAGGAGGGGCTCGGCTGTTCGAGCAACTTATACACCTTGGGTATTACTGGCCGACCATGGAGTCAGATGCATCCCATCACGTGAAGAGGTGCCAGACTTGTCAGAAACACGGAAATTTGATCCATGCTCCAGCTGTAGACCTGCATAGTATCCGAACACCATGGCCGTTCCATACCTGGGCTTTTGATCTGATAGGGCCCATCTCCACATCTTCTAAGGGGTACAAGTGGATTCTCGCAGCCACAGAATTGAGTACAAAGTGGGTCGAAGCAATTCCTCTGAAGAACGCTACGGGGCCTGCAGTCGCGAACTTCATTAAGGAGAATATCATTTGCCGATTTGGGGTACCAAACACCATCCTCTCGGATAACGGCACTCCCTTCATAAACAAATATGTGAAGAGCCTCCTAGAGACTTACCAAGTGAAGCATCACAAATCCACACCCTACTATCCAAAAGGGAACGGGCAGGCGGAAGCCACAAACAAGACACTGATAAGGATTCTGAGCAAGATGATGGATGAGTTTGGGGGGACTTGGTCCGAACAGTTGATAGTAGCCCTATGGGCGTATCGCACTTCGAAGAGAAAGCCAACTCAAGCAACTCCTTACTCCCTTGTGTATGGGTCCGAGGCAGTGTTACCTATAGAGTTGGAAACGCCATCTGCTCGAATGGCTCTCGCCTCGGGGATGGTATTGGAGCCTCGAACCACCAGATTGGAAGCATTAGAGGAAAAGCATGACAGAGCTGCAAAAGTCATGGAAAGGTATCATGAGTCCATCGCCCGAGCCTATAACCAGACTGTGATACCAAGGAAGTTTGAAGAAGGTGATCTAGTATGGAAGATTGTAGACCCAATCATGCGAGGACAGCCTTTGCCCAAGTTTTCTCCAAAATGGGAAGGGCCCTACAAGGTGGTTCAAGCGAGCTCAAGCGGGTACTACAAACTTGTAAGGGTTGAAGACGGCTTCCGAACTGGCCCGCTCAATGCAAAGTTTATCAAGCATTACTACCCATAGTTGGACTCATCTATGATGAAATTCATTTTCACTTTCTTACTTTGTCTAAAAGTTGTATTTCCCTTACGTTATGAAGAAGCTGGTTTTCTCTATGGTGCATGTTTTATCCCATCACTTACAGTGAATCTATTATACTTTTGTCAAGAAAGTTGAAGAACTAATGAGAATATTTCAGCTTTTATAAACATGTGCATATGATTGTTCTTTCCATTGTATCATTCGAAATAAATATTTTATCAAGTAGAATGAGAAAACAATGCGAAAATATCCAAACGACAAAAATTTTGTCATTTCATTGCATTGTCCTAGATAAAACATTTTTATCGAAAGGGGCAAGAAAGTAATGATAAAAAAAAAACTCAATCTTTCCTAAAGACACCCTCGAAGAAGCTGCCCGTCACATCTACATCTGGAGGACAAACAGTAGAGTGTGCCTCTAAAGTCTCCAAGGCCCGAGCATAACCCGACTCAAGTTCACGAAGAGTTGCCTTTGCCTCATCTATAGAGGTGCGATAAGAGGCAAGCACAAACATAAGTTCCAGCTGATGACTGGCGTTCGAAGCTATATCCAGGCGCTTCCGAAGCCATGATAAGTCCACTTGGTGACGCTCCATGTCAGAGATCCCCTGATACGCCGTCTCGACTACTTTCCCATTAAGGTCACACAACCGTTGCCTGTCCAAGCTATATAAGATAGTGGCAAAAGACTCGAGAAGAGCAGTCTGGATAAGGTGGAAATGGTTGTGCCACAAAGCGTCGGGGATCATCCACCAGAGTATTCAAGGATAAGGTGGAAATGGTACGTGACCACCGTGTAATCAACGGCTGGCAAGACTTCGCTTTCTCAAATGTCCGAGACCCATCAGTATCGAGCACGGGGATGCCATCTTTATCCACTATCTCCCGAAGAACTTCCGCCTCAAATACAGTCGGAGCAGGGGCAAATTTTGGGAACCTCTCGAAGAAGAAACATAGCAGGAACTGGCTGTGAATAAAGGAGATAGGCTCATATCGACCCACGGAGCGAACCATATCTCGATGTAGTAGATCCAGCCGATAGTAGAGATTCCCAAGAAATAGTGGAGCCAAAGGGATCCGATCTCCTCTGAAGAGCCTGACTGCCAAGGGGAAGACGAAAGGATTGAGGGAATCTAGAGGTGTGCTCGGAAGAATGAAGAATGAAAGGAAGCAAGCCAGAAATCCCAAGAAATAGAGCCTGGAGCCATACATCGGACCGGCCTCATACTCCCGAGAGTCAGGGTCAGCATCTCTGGCCAAGGGCTGAAGATCTTTGAAGAAGTGGCGGATCCATGCAGTATAGGAGGCACGGTCCGTCCTTACTCGACTAGTCCTCCTCGCTGAACCATCAAAAACGGAACTCCACCGACCACAAGTTTGAAGATTTAGCTTCAGAGATTGGATCAAAGAATCATCTTCGGGGGGTGTCTGCTCAGGGTCGAAGGCATCAGGGCCGGTCACTTCCAGACGCAGCAACATGAACATATCCTCAAGGGTGGGCCCTATCTCGTGCTGGCCAAGTATAAAGGTGTGTGTCTTGGTGCTCCACCGAAGAGCCATGGCTTCCAGGCTAGCATTGTTGCGACGGATGGATAGGGATCGAGATATTTTCACTGGGATCAATAGTCGGGCCTCTTGAAGCCGCTGACAGAAGCTCTTGTCCGAGAGGACATCATCGACCCACTACCGCCAACCAAAAGAAGGGTTTGAGAAGGCCTTGAACTGAGGATAACAGTATGGAAAGTCCCCCCGCTCAATCCGAAAGCGTAGCACCGAGGAAGGAGAAATGAGGGCCTCATGTCTAGAGTCAGTGTACTCAGTGAGACATAATGGAGCCGCCTTCGGAGATAGAAGAGAAGTGGTGGAGGTAGCCGCCCGCCAGAAGGGATCCTTCCGACCAAAATAAGGAGATTTCCTCTACTCAGATGCCGGAGGTACATCCCTTTCTTTCATGAGAGCCGGTTCCGATGACCCCGAGACAACGGGTTTCTTTCGAGAAGACATATGACTGAAATAACAGGTATAAATAGCAAGGAGTTGACCATATTAAAATTCAAAATATTGGAATTAAAGCAACAGGTTTCTTTCGAGAAGACATATGGCTGAAATAACAGGTTCAACCCCGGAAGTCATCAACAATTCTTTTTCTCGGGTATTCTTCAAGCTCAACAAATTTTAATACCAATGGGTGCATCATCAACATACAGATTTTCGGTTTCTATCATCAATAAGAGGTGCAATGTCAATCGGGTCAATTTCTCAAAAAAAAAAAAAAAAAAAAAAAACTACGTTCCATATTAAAGGTCCAATTTATACGAGGCTCAAAATTTGGACAAAGTAAAGTTCAATAGCAAATTTCAGGCCCAAGATCCGAAGTATTTTACATTTCTCATCAGTAGCAAGATTCAATGGATTGTCATGTGAATTACAAGAGTGTTCCTCCCAAGTCAATATTATTTGCTCAGTTCAAGTGGCAAATATTCTATTATGAGGGCAAAATTCAGCAGCAATGGGTCAAGTTATGCAATAGTCTAGAATTTCTTTAGCAAATTTTAAGTTAGAAAAATCGTTTAAATAAATCCCACAACTTATTTCAAAAATTGCAAAGCCCAAACAAATTCACAGAAGTCCGTGCTGTCCGGGATGAACACCTCAGGCTTAGGTAGGTGGGAGGGTGTGATGTATACGCTAGGGTCATACGGGATGGCCGTAGTTTGGATCAGGTTTATCTGCTTTGGTGGAGGAGGGTTGTTGTTATGTGGTGGGAAAGGGTTAGTGGTGACGTTTGGCTTGTCGGGAGGCGCAATCACCTTGTTGTCAATGAGATCTTGAATCTCATGACGTAGTCTGAAGCAGAGGTCAGTGTCGTGACCATGCTGCTGGTGAAAGGCACAGTATTTGGCCGGGTTATATGTTAGAGGGAGGTTGGTTCCAGGGGCTTCAGATGTCCTTTTTTGATTAAAACCCCCAGGGCCTTGGACAAAGGCATATACAGCGGGGTGAAATTCCTCTGGCCCCGAGGTGGGTATTTTGCTGATTGAGGGGTGGCACTAGATGTGCTGGTGAAGGGTGTGGCTATTTTTGGTGTGGTGGTGGTGACCATGCCCACGTCAGAAGTCCTTGCGGCTGCAGCACTACTCGTACCTGCATTCGAACCGCGGGTAAATGCCTTCTTGGGCTGCTCTCTCTCGTGGTCAATCAGACCTTGCTTTATGGCATCCTCAATCTGTACCCCAATCTCATGTAAGTCAGCAAAGGTGGAAAGGGGTAAGACGATCACTTTCTGCATGAGCCTGGGTTGAAGGTTGCGCACAACTATCCTTATCAGGTCTTTCTTAAGCGGTCGAGTTGTCATCATGGAGGCTTTAGCCCTCCATCGAGTGACAAAGTCAGAAAAGCCCTCCTTTGGCTCTTGCCTGGTCATCTCAAGATCACGGGTCGTGACCTCGATCTGGGTGTTGTATGAATATTGTGCGACGAAGGCCTCGGCCATCTCCTCCCAACTTTTTTTCACTGAGTCCTCCAACTTGGCGTACCAGATGGCCGCGATACCCAACAGGGTTCGACCAAAAAGGGAGAGCTTCTGTAATCTTGTCAAGCCCATCGGGCGCAAAACATCTGAAAACAACCTTAGGTGGACCATGGGATCTCCTGACCTGTCAAAACGGTCGATGTGAGGCATCTTAAACCTATCCAGTAATGTCACCGCCGAATCAGTATATCCATCTTCAATGTCTGGGATCGAGTTGACTCTCTGGGCTCGCTTAAACAGCTTCTCAAGCTTACTGACTTTCAGCACGGTTGGATCCACCTCGAATTCGAACGGTGTGTCCACAGGATTACCCGGTGCTTTAGATATCTGAGGTAGGATTGGCAGTGGGACAGGCCCTGTCAGAACATCCGTATTTTCTTGGACGTGGGCCGTCTCCTCAGGTGTTGGAGCCATAGGTGAGGGTGAGGGTGAGGGTGAGGGAGAGGGTGGGGGTGGATGCGAAGAAGACGCTCCAGCTTGTTGGGGTTGTTGCTGCTGCTGAACTCTGGCAATTAGTTCTGCCTGTTGAGCCACAACTTCCGCCTGATGGGCGGTAACTTCTGTCTGGCGGGCAGCATCCCGCTGCATGGTCTCTTGGAGTTGATACATCATGTCTTCCATGTTGATTGAAAACTGTTGATCTGACTAAATAGGTGTGTATCCCCTCTCTGAGGTAGAAGCATATATCTCAGCCCAACTGCGCACAGGTGAGGTAGATAAGGACCGCTGATCTGGTAACTACTGTACTGATGACCTGTGCCTGGATGACCCCCGTCTAGTAACCGAGGGTAGTGAAACCAACACTGGTTGTCCGTCAACTAAATCCTTAGATCGATGAATTCTCCCAACTCTGGTCCAGAGTGCTCGGGGGGTATCTTCCTCATCTGAAGCAATGATGCAATACTACCCCTGCAAAAAGATAAATAAAGCAAAAATAAGGAAACAAACAAGCAGAAAAATGGACAGCATTTCGGTTTAGATAAAGACAACACACAGTTGATATCACAAGCTGAAGAAATTGCACTCAAACACTGATCTCTGCCCCCAAATCACTGCCTCAAATCTGACACCCTCAGGCAAAACTGATGCCCTCAAACTGATACCCAGACTTGCAACTGATACATACAACCTGTAGAAACGCACTCTAACAGCACATATCAAGCAAGTAAGAGCCAAAACACCCCTATGGTGGGGTAGGGGTTCCCTATCCTATTTTGTTAGGAGCAAAGGTTTCACTACGCAAGCAGCAGTTTCAAACAACCTACATTCGGGTAAGCAACCTGTCCTAATTTGGAATGGTCTTTATGGCTTCTGATATGCGACCAGGTCGAATGGTCAAAAAGGGTGCCTCAGTAAAAATCGAGGTTTGCGTTTCCATCGTGGCAGAGCCCGTAACCGGTCAGCCTTATGGCACGCTTTTCCAAGCAAGCCTTCGGCAAACCGTTCAGGAATAACAGATGGCAAACACTATGACTTAAGCGCACCAATGCAAATGCAATGCAAAGAAGCACATAAGTGTAGACAAAATAACATATTATGAGTTCGAGCCAAGTTCTCTAAATCCCCACCAGAGTCGCCAGAAACTGTGGACTGCCCGGAACTCCCTCCGCGCGCCCCCCTTTCGGAGAGGGCGCAAATTGGGTTTTAGCTACTACAGTTCGGACTCCTGTCACGGTTCTGAATCTAATCTCACAAAGTGCAATGTAAGACTGATAAATCACCAAAGAGTCCAAATCCGGCAATTGGTTTTGAAAAATCAATTTTAATAAAAAAAAAAAATGCCAAACATGGACTGCTTTGCCAGATTTCAGAATTGCAACCTAAATATTTTGTTTTGGAAAATTTAGGAAACCCTGACTCGTGCCTAAGGCCACGTGTCCGTCATCACCAAAGTTGCCTCGGCTCGGGAACTTGGGTACGAGAGAGGAAGGTCCTGAAATGAGCACCCCTGCTCGTCCGATCAAAGGATCGGCCTCTACTAAGCATGATATGTTGTTTTTATAAACACATATGTTCTTATCCGGTTATTAATCTAACTTATTATGTGATGCGTACAGCATACAAGTATAGACTAAATCGCGAGAATTGGAACAAAACAATTCATGTTTGTTTTCGAAAATGGTTTGAAAATGCCACCACCACGGTGGGCTAGAGCGCAGATTTTGCCACCCTCAAGTGGGCTTAAAATAACATGATTTGCCACTCTGCAAAGTGGGCTTAAAACTCACAATCAATTAATTGTCCCAATTCAAGTAATCAAGCCGTCATCCACAGGCATTCATGTAGTTAAACACTTAAGCACATAGCCTCATGGCAAGCATGCTGTTATGGCAACATACACATCTCATACAATATGCTAAAACGTAAACACTTACAGTATACTCCAAACCAAAATAGGAAACTAGTTAGAAATCATGCATGATCCTAACTATGTTAAATGCCTAATGCAACGCATGCAATAATACAATTAAATAGGCTCGGCTATCTAAGATGGCATATGAATGCAACACTTGATAACATGTATTCACATAGGTATTGAAATACAATGCAGTTTGAATGATGCGCCGAGGCTGGTGCATGCAAGACAAATGAATGATGCAAACATGCAAGCATAAGGTATGCTAATCAAAACGTGCCCTAATCTAACCACTGAAAGCGGGTAAATAAAAGGGAAAAAGACGTGGGGTTGGAAGACACACACACACACGCACCCTTATTACAACATTGTGCCCTCTTACGGGAGAGTCCGAATAAATAAGAGCTAAGCTAAGCTACTTATTATAAATCAACTAATTAACTATGCTAAGCTAATTACTTACAAACCGAATTGAAAACTAGCTATACTAAGCTAATTTAAAATATTACAACACATTAATTGAACTAGCTACAACTAGCTAATAAAGCAATAAAGTGGCCTCGCGGGCGAGGAGACATGCATGCTCGGTTGGCGTCATCCCGGAAATTCATTACCTTGCCATGAGTTATCTCTGTTTACACTCGCAATGATCTCAGAACATCATACACACTTCCAGGTTGCATCTGCCTCAATACAGGAAGAATTTGGACAATTTTGCTGTAGGTGGCCGGCTGGCCACCTCAACTAGTCGGTAGGCTACCTCAACTGGTCGGCCGGCCAGTGCAAGTGGTCGGTCGGCTGGTGCAAGTGGCCGGCCGGCCACTTCTCTTTCCAGAAGCCTGCTTTTGCTGTAACAGAGAACAACAAAGGCACAACAATGTATTTGCAAGGAAATTTATGTGCAACTACTCTCGTTATCATTTCTCAAGCTCAAATGAGCGTAGTACTCGGCTTTCAAGCCACCAACCAAGCATCTCAATGCATGATGGCCCAAAAACCAAGCTTGTACAAGCTTAGTGAATGCGCACATAAGACTCAAAGTGCCTCTACCCTATCATGCATGATCAAGGGTATTGGTGACCATGAAATGTGACATGTTTCATCACTTGGAGTATGAAATGCCCCATCTTTCTTGTGTTTGGATTAACGTCCAATCCAAACACATGCAATGCAATACAAATATGCTTATCTTGCATGTTTTACTTTGTTCAATTCTTGTTTACACATTTTAGAATTACCGAGTCATTCATTGACCGGTTTAATTCAATGTGAAAGTCCTCTAACAGGAAAGATGGCCTCAGCCACAAGCACCTTAAGCATGAAAGAAGCCTCATGCTTTTGGTTGGTAGAAACCCTCAAGAGAAGACTAAAACCACAGGCATGAGAGCCTTCATTCCATGCTCAAGCCAACAAGGGGCTTAAGACTACTTTCAAGGCAAATGAAAGAGTGAAGCATGGAGTGCAATGACACAAATTTGAGCACTGAAATGGCATGCTAAAGACACTAAAGCATGCAAGACATGTTGAAAAGCCATAAACATCAAGACTAGTGAAGAGCACTTCACTAGAGGCATACAATACAAAGCTCAAATGGTCAAACCAGCTATGGACAGACCTAAGATACTCCAAAACAGTGGTCAAAACACATTAAAACTTAGGCACAAAAATCAAGAAAAACATGCTCATTTGGTAGCTCACAAACGAGGCATATGGCACAACTCTCAAACACATTGAAGGAGTAAAAAATGTGAGAGTGTGACAGTGACATATGCTCTGAAATCACATGCTAAATGAAGCTATGGCATGCAAACAACCCAAGCAAAGCATGCTAGGGGTCTCAAAACTCAAGACTATGAAAGCCTATCATGCTATAGCCATACAAGGCAAGCCGTACATGACCAAGACCACTCGAAACAGTCCTAAAGCATGTCAAAACAATGCCAAAAACATGTTGAAGTGTAGCCAAAATAAGCTAGAATGGGAAGCCAAATCACCAAATAGACTGGGTTAATGGGCAAGATTACACTACAAGTTTAAGAAGCATGCAAGAAGTGGCCCAACCAACCAAAATCAAAGTTAAAGCATGTTAAATAATGGCCAAAAACATATTGGAGTAGAGCCAATACATGCTAGAATTATAGGCTAAGACATGAAGCATGTTAGGTTAGCAAGTAGGATTACACTACAAGTGTATGAAGCATGCGAGAGGTGACCAAACCAGCCAAAAAAAGAGTTAGAGTAGGTCCAAAACGTCACAAAAACATGCTCAAACTAAGCCTCAAGAAGGGAGAAACGCATGCTCATTTGGTTGGCCAATGACACATGCTAACAAGACAAGAGGAGGGGAGACCACCCCCTCCTATTTGGGACCTTAAAACAAGTTTTTCACCACTGAAATTCCTCTGGAATTTAGTGGTTAAAAGGCCAAAATAAGATAATTTCAAAAGCTTTAAAGGAAGGCAAGAAGCTTAGCAAATAAGCCACCAAAGAGGGTGAAACACCCCTAACTCCAAAAGCACTTTAAACTACCATTTTTAACACTTAAAAACAAAGGTTTTTGTAGTTGAAAGCTAGGCCTAAAATAGCATGCAAAGGTGGCTAAGTAAGCAACTAAAACAAAGTTTCAAAGAGAAGATGGCTTACCCTTGAAGCACAACAGCCACAGCAGCACTTCTGAGCCAAAACTAACTTTAAAAAGCTCCAAACAAACCTCAAGAACCCTCAGCTCCAAGGTAGGAGTATTTGATCAAGGGTCCCTTAGCAAATGCACCAAGAATTCCCACTTTCAAGCACAAAATATATATATATATATATATATAGAGGGAGAGAGAATTCTAGAGAGAGAGTAGATTTTTTTGCTCTAAAAAATCTGAACCTCTTACAAGGGGAAGGGACCTCCCCTTATATAAGCAAAGCAAGGAGAAGCTTGCTTGACAAGCTTAGAGCTTGTTCCAACCCCTCCATACACATGTATGGAGGATGGCCTCAATGCTCAACAGCTGGCTTAAAATATCTGGAAATATCTAAAAAAAGGAGAAAGATTGGCCGCCGGCCAGTTAAGGTGGCCGGCAGACCACCTCCCCTAGCCGGCCGACCACTTCAAGTGGCCTACAAGGGAGAAAAGTGGCCGGCAAGTGCCACAAGTGGCTGGTAGCCCTTCCTCTTCCTCAGGCAAGAGGCAACAAGGTTTGGCCCAAAAACCAAGGCCAAAACACAAAGTGTTAAGAGGCTAAAAAACAAGGCACTCAGTTGAGAACTTCGGGCGTTTGAAACAAGCACAAACATGCGCAATCATCGCGTGCACAAACGATGATGTTAGAGTCTTAAGGTCCGTCAAAAATGGGGTGTCTACATCACGAAGCGATACCAAAAAGAGAATATGGCAGCAGAATGAGTTGAGGTCCGGCGGACAGCCAATGCAAGGTTGCTACCCATTGAAAAGGCGAAGGACACCAAGAGTTTAACCTATAACTTTTAAGAGCAAAAAAACACACACACACACACAAAATAAATAAATAAATGTTATACCTATATCATGGTGAGCATGATTATATACCATGTAAACCACCCAAGCCGCCCCCTTTGGCACACAATCTAAGTTGCCCCCTCCGGGACACAATCCAAGCTGCTCCCTTTGGCGCACAATCTAAACCGTCCCCTGGCATCCCAAGTCGCCCCCTCTGGTGCACAATCCAAGCCACTCTCTCTGGCGTACAATCCAAGTCGCCTCCTATAGTACACAATCCAAGCCGCCTCCTCTGGCGCACAATCCAAGCCAGGGGACAGCTTGGGTTGTGCGCCATAGAAGGCGACTTGGATTGTGTGTCAGAAGGGAGCGGCTTGGATTGTGTGCCAAAGTGGGCGGCTTGGGTGGTTCGCATGGTGTATAACCATGCTCACCATGATATAGGTATAATACATATATTTTTTTTTGAGAGGGCGGCTTGGGTTGTGCGCCATAAGGGACAGCTTGGATTGTGTACCAGAGAGGGCAACTTGGATTGTACGTTAGAAAGGGCGGCTTGGGTGGTTCACATAGTGTATAACTATGCTCACCATGATATAGTTGTGCGCCATAAGGGACAGCTTGGATTGTGCACCAGAGAGGGCAGCTTGGATTGTACGTTAGAGAGGGCGGCTTGGGTGGTTCACATGGTGTATAACCATGCTCACCATGATATAGGTATAATAATTTGAAAAACATAGTTATATAAATAAATAACACGTTTACTGATAAGTGACATTTGAACATATAGTTAGACAAATAAGTGACACATATACAAATATGTGACATTCGAACATACGGGTGACTTTTAAGCATAGACAAATAGTGTCTTTTTGGATAAATAATGTGTTTTTGCCCCGAAAAAATTTTAAGCTTGTGTCTATTAGCTCAACAATTTTAAAAATGGACCTTTGATCTTGGCGTTCTTAAAAAAATGCTTTAGGGTACATTACAATGCCTTTTTCTAAAGTTTAATAAACCTTACAAGTTTGACATAATTACACTAGGATCTCTTGATGTTTTAATTCATATAATACTTTGTCCACTTTTAATCAGAAATTTGATAGTAGTATAAATTAAAAAAAATTATATTATTATCTCTTTTACATTGAAATTTATAATTTATCATGTATCTTTGTGATTTCATATCATTTGCATTAATTTTTAACTTTTTAACTTTATTAAAAAAGAAATCAATGTAATTATGTCAAAACCATAAGGTCTATTGTATTTTTTTTAAAACTTCAAGGAGGTCAACATAATCTATCCAATTTTTGAAGCGCTAAAATTTTGCAAGATAATATTCATTACAATATATTCATTTTTCACTATAAAGTGTTATAACACTTTGTTGTATCAACATCATAAAGTGTTACAACTAGCATACAATGCTGTGGAATCGTGGATTTGGAAATATTTCTCCTATCCAGTTAGGCCCTCGAGATCTTTGAGATGTTACCTAAAATAGAAATGAACACTCCGGTTGTAATGTCAGAATTATCACTCCAACAAACAAATTAGTATTTGTTTTCTTAATGTCTTTATTTTCTCACAAGTTTTGTAATATTTTTCTCCATACCTCTTGTCTGAGACAGCCCTCACCGTTTATAGTGCTTTTGATCATGTACTCATCTGTTTAGGGGCCATTTCTCTATATTGGACAGCCTGGTTTTAATTGGGCCCTGCCGTTTACAACGACCTACTCGGCAATGACTTATGGCCCATCGGGCCTTTGTAAAGCTTTGATGTAACAGCAATTTAAAGATATTTCATTTTTATTCGGCCCCCACAAGTATACTTCTTTTTTTGGGGCGTACGTTGTAACTAGGTCTGTCCACAGTTCCAATTTGACCTTGCCTCGATATTTGAACCGATAGAATCAAGTTCAGGCTTCGTTTGAGAAACAAAAGTTGAGGTTTGTTTATTTATTTATTTATTTATTTTTATTTTTTTGAATTATTTTAGTCATAAAAAATAAAATAAATTTTTTAGTTTAATAGAATAAAAAATCACATCTAACCTATAATTATTACATTCTTTCTCTCACAAAAAAGTCAAAAAAGATTAAGTCCCTCCTAAATTAGACTTTTTAACCTCAGACTAAAATAATTAAAAAAAATCAAAAAGCCAACCCAGTTCCCAAACAAACCCAACCGATCTATACATTGAAGCCACCCGCAGAACTTAATCAGTTTCGTGATCGTTGTTGGTCCAAGCGGCTTAGTGTATATATATATTTACACATCGAAGAAAAATAGAGAGATGTACTTATATACGTTATTTATACTTTATAAATCGCAGTCAAAAAAAGAGAATTATAGAGGATAGAGATGGGAGAGGAGAAGAGGTTAAGAGAGAAGATGTAATGGGAAAAAAATACATTTAATCCAAAAACCCAAAAAAAATAAAATAAAAATAAAAATAAAAAAATTATAAGTTGAAGGCAATAAAGATCTGCATGAGAAGAAGAGTCAAAAGAAAATGAGACGACAAGTATAGAAAAGTCCAACATAAGCAAGAAAATATGGAACTATTACTCTTCATTTGAAGTTCGAGATAGGGAGATGAAGAGTTGTGATGATGGAATATGGTGGGTAAGTAATAAAATAAAGGAAGTGGGCCTCCTCCTCCTCCTTTTTTTTTTTTTTTTTTTTTTTTTTTTTTTTTTTTTTTTTTTTGAGAAGTAAGTTATTATAATTAAGAAAGGAAGATATATAATAAAATTTAATACACATCTTTTTTGAAGAAAATAAAAATAAATTACTCTTTCAAAAGAAACAAAGAGAAAGTGAGGTATTTCATAGGACATATAGAGTGTATAGTAGTGACTGTTGTACGTCTTGTGGGATTCATTTTAAATTTTGATTTAATGATGCATAACAGTGATTGTTGTACGTCTCGTGAGACTGATTTTAAATTTTATTTTAATGATTTAAATTGATTATTTTATAGAGAATATTGAATAGAACATATTTATAAGAAATTAAATTGATTGGACATCAATAGTACTTTTATTAAATTATATTTGTAAATAAAAAAATGAATTGTAAATATGATTGTAAGTATAAAACTAAATACAAATATAATTGGTTAAAATAATTATCAATATCTAATTAATTTAATTTTTTACATATATATTCTACATTATGTTCTCTAAAATATAAATTGTACAATAAATAAAAATATTTTGGAGCTCTAATTTGTGCGCTATAATAACTCTAATGGAGGGTAGGTCTCACTATGATGTGATGTTTTGACTTTAATTTTTTCGGTGGTATTACGTACACCAATTAGTATACTAATTAGTGTATCAATACTAGTTATAACATTATTATTGATCTCACTCATTATATAAATTATAAATACTAAATTTTTTTAAAATTATATTACATTATCAATTGATATATTAATTAATACATATAATATTATAATAGATTTTTTTTTTTTAAACTACAAACTCAATATAATTCTATTCAAAACTCTACTTTTAAAACTAGCAGCGGTAATAATTAATTCGACAATGCTAGGTAGCTCAAATTTTTGTGGCTCAAATGGCTCAAATCTGTCAAAACGACGTCGTTTTGACAGATTTTGAGTGTAAAACGACGTCGTTTTGACAGATTTGAGCCATTTGAGCCACAAAAATTTGAGCTACCAAACATTTTCCTAATTAAATAAGATCCAAAAGAGACCCTACAAAATGCACAACAATCACTGCTCACTGTTGTGCGCACTACATAGCAGTAACTCGATAGCCTATCTGACAAGATTGAAGTGATGGGGTAGCCTATTAATAAAGTAGAATGAGAGAGAGTAGTAATTTTTTTTTTGAGAAATAATCAAGACCATTTTTCTCATCACTCCTTTAACATCCTCTCTTTTTTGATTAGTCAATTTTTTTTTTTTCTTTCTTCTCCAATTACCACCCGCCACGTGTGCATAGGGATGGTGAGAATTGGTAATTGAGGGGTCCTAATCACATTTTTTTTTAGTGGGTGAGAAATAGTGATATTGATTAGTGTAATTTAATGCTCCAACTAAAGAATGTCAGGTATAAAGATAATGTTATATATATTAATTAATGGAGATATGATATAATTTAATTTTTTTTAATATTTATAATTTATATAATAAATGAGATCAATAATAATATTATAATTAGTATTAATACATTAATTAATATATTAATTAATACATATAATATCAGCGTAGATATAATGGTTGATAAGTTGCAATCATTACACCCATGGCACTCCTGTAATATATACCTTGCCCGGTTTGGTTTCTAAACTAAATCTAATTAAATCTTAAATCTTATCAAATGGGATCGGTTACATGAATTTTTCTTTTTCACACGGCCTTATCATAAGTTATTTCGTTAGTCAAATTAAATAGATTCATATCTCTATTTACAACGCTAAGTAACATTAATCTAAATCTATCACATCCCTTAACACTTTTATCTACGTACCAGTATAATGTCACATCCATTCACTGTCTATTCAAATTTATTTTTTAAAGCCGTTATCAACCACTTGAATAGGAATTTTGACATTTCAAAACCGCAGTCGACTGTCGATTTTCAATGAGCCTCTGGTCAAACTGGCTTGAACTGGTCCATTTTTTCAGACGAATAATGTGTTAGAACAGAGCAAGGATCCTCTAGAGTGATTTTTTCTTAAAGTTTCCTAGAGTGCTATATTGTGTGGTTGAGATTTATTGGCAAGTCACATCAATTTTTCTGATGTGACTTGCCAGTAAATCTCAACCACACAATGTAGGACTCTAGAAAACTTTAGGAAAATTTCACTCTAGAGGATCCTTGGTGGTTAGAAGAGCCCTAATTGAAACATTACCTTTTTTTCACCATTTTCTTGAGAACATATCTATATACTAGCGGTCGGGTACACGCGATGCGTGTGCAATTTCTTTTTGAATTATAATATGAATTTCATATTATTTTTTCTAACAATATACATATAAATAAAATGAGTAACTATGTACAATGTAATATTTGATATTAACGTATTTGATAAATAAAATACACATACATTAAAAGATGTACAAATCTTTGAAAAAATACAATATTTACTAATCTTAACTAAAAAATATGTACAACAAAAATTCATATAAAATCTAAATTTGGTAACATGAGACTGGAGATCCTGCAAATCCTGCAAAAAATATATAAGATATATGTAAAATTTAGTTTGCTAATAATATACATTGATTAAATTAAAATTTTACGTTCTTAAAGTGAGGCATAATTATACATATTCGTACTTTAGCCAATAGAGTACAATAATTACTTTGGTTTTGTAATTGACTTATTTTATATAAAGACACAAAAGGTAATTATTATGTTAATTTTTTATAAACATAATTAAAAACTTACATTTTTACATATATTGACATAGTCCAAATCACACGTCACATTCAACAATCTCTTCAAATTGTCTTGATGCAATTTTTGCCACAGATCTATGACAACATTAAACTATAAAAAATAAGATAGAATTGACCAAAAAAAGGAAATATGTAACTTTTGTTATACATACAAACCAATAAGTAGATTACCTTGTAACGACGGTGCACATATCTTTGTAAGCTTTCAATTTTTGTATCATTTGTTGCCTATAAAATTGAGGCAAAATATATCACTTCCTTGTAAGTTGATTGTTTGACAAATGTATGAAATCTAAGATTAAATTGTAAATTTACAAATATGAATATATGGAACATAGTAGTAAACTTCATAAGACTTGATTTTTACCACATATATGTCCATATTGTCTTTGCTGCATATACTTGCTCTATCAGATATGATAGGATTTCTGTTAAAAAAAAGTACGATAACTATTAGCAATGTAACATATTGAAATGATTCATATAAAATGCCCCACAAACACGTTATCATACCGATGTTGTCGTTGCCTCAAAAGCTCTCGCACGATTAATTTTCCCAATTGTTTTTTTATCAACTTTAATAGAGACCTTCCATCCAAGACTGTATATGGAGAACTGTTTGACCTACATTAATTTAAAAGGTATAGTCAAACTCAAAATATATGCGAATGTTGCCAGACTAAATAACAAAAATTTTACAAACATAATTTTTTGAACATAAGTGAAGCCAATACCTGATTTGTAACTTTCTTATATGCAACCATATTTGCCCCATCTTGATAATTCTCCCAAAGTTGAAGTAATTTTATTTTTTCAAGTATTTGTACAATTAATAATTATATGAAGATATATTATAAGTACATTAATTGTAGATTAAAAAAATGACATAATATAAGCTAAATAAGAACATATTTAGTACATACCTCATGTATCAATAATTTGGTAACAAAACATCTTTGTAGACTACATTACAGGTATACACTCCTTCTTCATTATTAACTGAACCCTTTTTAACCAAGACTTTTGTTGTCTGATCTGACACCCCTCGAGATAAAGCAACATATAGTTGTCCATGACTAAATACATGATCCGGAAGGTAAATTCCCACATGTGGAATTGTTTGAACTTGTGATTTATTTATTGTCAAAGCAAAACTAAGGCGAAATGGAAATTGTGTGCGAGTCATTTCAAATGGAAGTTTTAAGTTTTCCGGAGCCTTTAATGGAATGCGATGCAGGAAAACTCTCGTGCCTTTGAAATGTCCTGTTAAAATCTCTGAATCTATGAAATTATTATTCAAAGCTCGACACAATAGCCTTGTGCCATTGCACAAACCAGAAGAAGGGTCAAGGTTTCTCAAAAGCATAATTGGGGCTCCAACTTTCAAATGCAATGCATGTGGAGGCATTTCTCCGGGTGAAATGGAATTTGAAAACTCTTGTTGAAACAAATTTTGGGTATCATTTTCAACTTTATCAAATGAGTGGTACACTCTTGATACTCCCAGAAATCTTTGAATGATTTTCTCATTGAGCTTGTCGACATCTTCATTGTGAGGAGTTATTATGCCCCTACTAACCATATACCCGGCATCAAAGGAATGGTTTATGATATCAGGATAAATTTCTTATAATAGTCGAACTATTGATTCTTCGTCGTTCCATGGTATTGCCATCGATGTTGGTACTTTGATCATTTCATCTCCAATGGTAGGTTGTACACCATCTCCAACACGTAAAAGAAATTCACCAAACTGTTGATCATTTATAGATCGCATATTTTCCCTTAAACGAAGTATTTGAATGTGACTCCAGAGAGATGATTTGACTATCGATGCAGCAATAGTTTCAGCTTTTGTACCTTTAGGAACAACTGGAAGTACTTGACGAAAGTCACCACCAAACACCATAATTTTGCCACCAAATGGATAATCAACAGCAGTGATGTCTATGAGTGTTCGATTCAAAGCTTCAAAAGCATAACGATTCGTCATTGTAGTTTCATCCCAAATGATGATTGTTGCACGTCTAATCAATTCTGCCAAATCTGATTGTTTAGTAATGGAGCACACGGATAAAGCCTCTGGATTTAATGGGATCTTGAATCTTGAATGGGCTGTCCTTCCACCAGGTAAAAGCGTAGCTGCAATTCCAGAAGTTGCTGTTGCAATGGCAATTCGACCTTGACTTCTCACTGAGGCCAACAGTGCACGATATAAATATGTCTTTCTAGTTCCTCCTGGTCCATCCACAAAAAAGATTGCACCAGTATTGCATTCCACAGCCTCCATGATTGAATTAAATGCTAAGCATTGATCATTATTTAACGTGGCAATGGAATTTAAGTCTTCTCGAGGAGTTACAATGGAAAGCTCATCTTGTATGACCTTTGGAACTGTTGAATTATCATCCAAATTCATTGTCATCTCAGGCAAATCGTATTCTGATATGTTCTTATTATGCTGTAGCAGGAGACGGTTTATATCGTGTAGGGTTTTGTTAAGGATATACATATTATTCATACTGTTTGAAGATATGTAATCTTCAATCATGTAAGGATAAATTTCATCCCACAAACTTCGCATCCCTGTTGGCATACAGTAAACCAAAATTGTAACGAATAATCTCCTTAATGCTGATGGCATGTGCATGGCTGCAGCTTCTAACAAACATTGTCGTATGCTATCATCATGCTCTAACAAACCATGATGTTCAGCTGCTTGTTTAAAAGTTGGGTACGCTATTCCATTAACCATTAACAAATGGTCGAATGATTTTGGTCCTCTGATATGATTGAGTAAAATTCTTAGGTAAAATCTCTCCCCTTCTGATGGCGAAACTGTGTAAATTCTACCAATTACTCTTTGACGATTCAATCTCAACTGCCAAATCTTTGTGCTATTGCACCATCTATAGTGTTGAGGGATCTCTCGATATAAGTACCGATTTGCAGTTTCGTCATCAACATTTAATTGAAAGAATTGGGTAAGCATTGTTCTGGAATAATACTCATCTCCTAAAACATTTGTGATGTCTTGGAACGTATAAAACCGCACTTGCTGCTTATTTGGTAAGTGTATTTGGAGGCGTTCTACGCTAGGGGTCATTCTGGTCATTGGAAATTTGAATATTTTCCACAATGCTTCTGGAGCACAAACCCATCTTCCATCTATGAACTGTTGTACTTCGTCATAATTAGGACCTTGACGAACTTCTAGTGCAACATGGTCAAGCCCTTTATAAACATATTTGTATAAATACTTCACACTTGTAACACTACTGCAAATTTCAAGATTGATATGACAATCATATTCCAAGAGCAACCATGGGTTGTATGGAATGACCCAACTATTATCCACCAAGATGCTTGGATTACTCTCTAATAGAACTGACTCCCCTTCTCTTCTTCGATAAACAGGGTATGAATCGTTTCCAAGTGTAGTAATTGGAGAAAATGGCTTTGGGAAACGTCTTTTGCACCGACCATTTGTCATACATGGTGATCGTTCATTGTACATTCCACATGGGCCATGTATCATGTGTTTCAGAACTGCACTGTATAATCTAGGCTCTATTCTCTTGTCTAGAATTTCAGCTATGACAATGTTATCATAATCGTCAGGAGTGCGTAACTTATCATTTTCATCCAAAATAATGACCATGTGGTCATGTGGTAAGCCTCTTTTTTGATACTCAATAACATATGCATATGCTAGAACCTTCCAGAGTACATGTTTTGTAAGAATGTCGGTCCTTATCTCATCAAATTTTGAATGAAATACTCTTGTCAGCAAATCAGGGCGATCATGTGGTGACTGTCCAGGTAGTAACTCAGCTTTAATTTCAGGCCAATTTGGATTGCAAGTCATTGTAAGGAAAATATCAGGTTTTCCATACTTTTGGACCAGAGCCATTGCATCTTGATATCGTTGATACATGTCTCATGGGCTACCAACAAATGACGACGGTAATATTGTTCTACGACCGACATTACCTGCTCCAAATTTGGATTTCACAAAAAAAAAATTATATGTATGAATATATACGAACGTGAATACATGTAGTTGTAGTGACAATTTGTACCTCCATAATTTTCACCAGCATGTACTGCATCTAAAAGACCTTGATAAAAATCTGCTCGAATGTGATTCTAATGAGTACGTATCCATCTTAATTTGTTGGACTCAATCTTCACGTAATTATCTACAACATACTGTTGTAAGAGGCGACCTCCTCGAAGGAAAAGAGATTGGTCACCAGGGTGAATCTGAATTGATAGTATTTGAATAATTATAAATAACTATAGATTAAATAACTTCGACAAAGTAATTTTTTGATATTATGTGTACGTTGTACCTGTAGCATATAAGAATAGAAATCACAGTATGTTACTTTTCTGCTATCATTACTTCTGCTATTTGCATCCCATCCATATGAACCATAGGGTAACAACAGAGGATACTGTAATGGATCATAATATCCGGTAATATCAGGAATATTTAGGAGGTGACCACTGGTTGATTGGACAATGATATCTCTTGGTCTTAAGTTTCCTGCTTCTTCGCCGCCTACTAAAACTGCAGCAACTTCAGGAGCAGTCGGATGGTTGTATTGGGGCCTATTATGTGGTTGTTCTTTGATCTGAAGTCTGCATTCATGTATATCTAGACGCTGAGCTAACTGGCGAAACATGTGTACAAATGGATTATGAGCATTTAAAATATTCTTTATCTTGTCAAGCAAATCCAAGTGTAATTCTCTATTTTCAGACATTCGATTCTCATTCTCGTGGTCAGTGTCATAAACATACAGTTGCAAATATCTCGGTCTGTCGCTAGAATTTGGTAAGAGACTCCCAATCTTATGATATATGGATCCTTGTGCACGAAAAGTGTACACACCTCAAGTTCTTGTTGCTAAGTTTTCATCAACATGAACACCCATTGAAGTGAATGAGAAAACATGATTATAGGATCGAATATTTTGTCTGAAATGACGACCCTCCACTGTTTGGTCAGAGAAAATATCAATCATCTCATTTGGAGCTGTTACTGGTGGCAAAACAATGGTTCCATTATTACAACACATGGTAGACGTTTCACGGTGGAACAATCTTGCGTTGCAATGTCTACATGTAGTTGGAGCAGGAAACTGCATTCTTTGGAACCTTTCACTTTCATGAAAATTTCTTGCACAATTGTGATATCTCCTATGGATAAATGATCGATTATCTAGAATATCTTCATCACTGAAAGCATCTTGATTGTGGTCAACATGAGGGATATTTCCTATAACAATACATGTATGATGTATAGGTTTATTATTAACAGAATAGTATTTATTTGAAAGTGTTTGAGTTGCATGTTCAATATTAATTGTAATTGTACTGCATATCACATTTGCATGGCCATCTTTTTTACATTTATTGTAAAGGTTGTTTGTTTTGTAAAAGTACTTAAACTGAATAATTTTTTTTTACCTTCCATCTGAACTTCGTGAGTATCATCTTGTCTGTTGCCATTTGTGCTTCCATGTTCATAAGTCGAATGAGTAGGTGCATATCGGAATAAGTCGATACGTGAGCGTAGAGTCATTCTACTTTCACGACTAAAAACATTAGTCACAACTAAATCCCCTTCTTCGTGAATGGTTGGCAAAACTGTTGCTCTCGGCGTACGCCATCCTGTTCTATTTCTTCTTGGGATTGCATCGAAAAAGTTTAACATGCATCCTAACAGTTAAAATTGTACATAATAAATTAAATGAATATTAATGTAAAATTTGGAAGTGTAAAAGCTTTTTTTTTTTTTTAAAAAAACATTTACAAAATTTGAATACTTACTACTTGTTTGTGCATTTGTCATATTATGTGCTTGATCTGGATGAGAAGTTTGTTCAAGATTTTCAGATATTTGCCTTCTTTGTCGATAATTTGTTCGTCGCCTTGCTTTCGCGCTGTTCAGTAGTCAAAGCAGCCCTCCTTTGTCTGGCGTAATTACGCAAACTTTCCCTTTGAATTTCTCTTTGTTGCACATTAGAACTCGTGCTTTGTTCGCGAATGAACAATCTTCGCCTACGCTGAGCAAGACGACGTTACTCCAATCTTGCTGAGCGTTGTTCAGTGCTCATGTTTTGAAGGCGGAACTGTTCGAATTCTCTTTGTGGTTGTTCAGTTTGAGCATTTGACTCCAAAGCTGAGCGTTGCCTCCTCTGTTGTAGGTATACACGACGTCGTTCACGATTTTGTTGTTGTACATGTCTCAAATTTGATGTGTCAGGGTAATCATGATTCATTTTTCCTGAGATTGTTAGCAAACTAACACTTACGTAGATGAAATTCGGCTATTTTTAAAATGTACATACATTATATAAAATTATGTAAAAGACAATAATAATATATCCTAAGCTTTGTATTTTTATGTAAGTTTTTTTAACTATTTATTTTTCATAATATATATGGTACGTAGATGAAATTTAGTTATTTTTAAAATGTGCCTACATTATACATTAGACACTAATTTCATATTTTCTAGTTATTTATATGCAATTATGTAAAAGGCAGTAATAATATATTATGAGATTTTTAACTGCAATGTCACTCGTATACTCACAAAGCTTTATATCTTTATGTAAGTGTTTTGATATGTTTGTTTTTACATCTTTATAATGCATATTATTTTAAGTATTAATCTCATTTTGTGAAGAATTAAATAAAATTGTAAGTGAAAGAGATTACCTGGTAATGATGAGCCAAAGCGTATGCAACTTGAGATATAATTGAAAAACAAACTGAATATAAATTTTTCAAACATTCGATTAAATATTCCGCTAGTATTTTTATAATGCATATTATTTTAAGTACTAATCTCATTTTGTGGAGAATTAAATAAAATTGCAAGGGAAAGAGATTACCTGGTAATGATGAACCAAAGCATGTGCAACTTGAAATATAATTTAAAAACAAATTGAATATAATTTTTTCAAACATTGTATTAAATATAAAAAAAAATTAAAAATACTTACAATCAAACGTTACATTCAACAATCTCTTCAAATTGTTTTGATGCAATTTTGGACATACATATATGACAACATTAAACTACAAAAAAATAAGATGAAATTGACAAAAAATGAAGTACGTAACTTTTGTTATATATACAAACCTATAAGTAAATTACCTTGTAACGACGTTGCACATATTTATGCAACTAAAAAAAAAAATTATAATATTAAAATAATTGTAATTTTTGTTCAAGTATATTTGTAAGTTTTTTTTTCTAATTTTTTTTAAGAACAATTCAAATAATGTTATGAGAAAGATCAAGAAAAATATATATATATATATATATATATATTTTTAATTTTAATCACTTTTGGTGTCCTCCTTGTATATCTATTGTCTGTTCTATTATTTTTATTTGGATTTCATATTTAGGTTTTTCTTTATTCTTAAATTTGTGTGTGTGTTTTTGTGAAAATAAAGAAGAATTGATCCATCACAATTGATATATCATAATTAAAAAAAATAAAATAAAATAAAAAATTTGAGAGAGAAACTTTGGGCAAAAATAAAGCATACTCGACTCTATATTTTTTTTTTTTTTTCGGGGGGGGGGGGGGAGGGGAGGGGGGGACTCTACAATAATCCATCAATAAGTCTAGAATACTTACAGTCAAAGTAGATAAGTGTAGATAAAGAATCACCCGAGAAGTTGTTTATTCTGAACAATACAAAGTCATGAAGCAACCTGCAAAAAAATTTACATTATTACACCAAAAAAATATAATGCAAAATAATGTTTAATTTAGTTGGAATATTTAGTATTACAGAAAGTATAATTAACAGTATTACAAAAAAAAAAATACAAAAATACATATCTTCATAATCCTGAATTATGGGGAAAAGCCCCAAAAAGCCCAAAAGTTTTTAAAAACTGAATTATGGGTTTTATAGTTGGTAAGCCTACCCACCATATGTCAATTAACAATTGCAATTTTAACTACTCAAACAATACCTTTAAAAAAAAAACACACACAACATGGGCAGGGAAGTTGGTTATTACTTAATTAACATATCCTCTTAGATCATGATAGATCTCCACACCTATGCCAAACCAAAAAATTGAATAGGAGAAACAAAAATAAAATAAAAAGTAAGTGAAAAAAATACCAAATAGAAACATACAAAACAGGACAAACTCCAAAACTATTTAAGCATAAGTATATACAGAAGCACACAAAATAGAAAAGTAAAAACCCAAGAGACTTAGAATACTCATAACGAAAAATAAATAGTAACATTGAAACAGATTTGATGTACATAAAGAAAACTAAAAATTACAGAATTAAATAGCCAAAGAATTATTAAACAGATTTATTCATCTTACTCTTTGAAGACTCATTATGATTTGTCTAGTAGTTAAATAAAAAACTATTAGTTTCCGGTCCAAAAAAATAATAATAAATATTGAAGATAAATTATATAAATAGTCTGTGTAGTTTACACGATATTTTGCATTTGATACCTATTATAACAATCACATTTTATACCACTCAAACAATACCTTTTAAAAAAAAAAAAAAATCACAATTTTTCCAAACATGGCCAGGAGGTTGGTTTACTTAATTAACATGCCCACTATGAGGCCCACCTAGTGCTTCAAACAACCATTCATTTGTAGGGTTCACCCAGAAAATAGTTCCTATAAAATTTTTGATTAATTTGATCAAATTTATCTTAGAAAATTGAACGGATAATATAAATTTTAATATAGGTAATTTATTTAGTTGTTTTATAAGATAAATGTAATCCAATTATATGAATTTCATTGTTCAATAAACTTATTTTTTGTATATAGATACTCTTTTCAGTAGATTTTACAGTATAAACTATTTGTATCATTCAATATGGATTGTAAAATGAGGAGCTCAACACAATTTCATTTTTTGTCTTTTGTTTATCAAAAATGATAAAAATGGAGGGAGATCATACCAAGTGCTTTGTGACAAACAGATCAAACATCTATACAAAGCCATACTCTTGGAACACTTACAATAAAAAAATATTTGATATATACAAATAAAAATAATAATAAACTATTAATATAAAAAATAAAATAATAAAAATGCAAAAAAAAAAATTTTTTTAAAAATAAATTTTAATACTGTTATTTTTAAAAAACAACAGATACCCAAACCTAATACTCTTACAGTACTTATAGTAGCCAAAAAAGAAAAAGAATATTTACAATAAAAAAAGATTTGATTTACATAAAGAAAAATAACAATTACAGTGAAATAGGTTTGATATAAACTAAGAAAAATAATAGTTTATTTTTTTCCCCAAGGAAACTAATAACATAATGAAACTTTTATTTAATTTTTTAATGAAGAAAATAAAATGTATACTTAACAGTGTACACACAAAATATCAAAATACAAACCCATACTCTTGGAACACTTATAATAAAAAAAGATTTGATATATACAAATAAAAATAATAATAAACTATTAATATTAAAAAAAATGCAAAAGAAATTCTAATTTTTTTTAATACTGTTATTTTTAAAAAATAACAGATTTTAAGAATGCTAAATTGTTTTTTTAAACACACAGAAATTGCAAAGTATAGAGGATAAGAGAGAGATCTTGAGTGAAGATCTGGATCTGTAAGACCAACCAATAACTTCTCTCAAATCTAACGGTGTCTCAGACTCCTATCTATATATATATATGACACTTCTTAAAGGCAAAGTTATTTGTAATAAAATGATTATCAAGTAAACTATCAAATTCCACTCATAAATAAATATCAGAAAATTTTAACACACCAACATGAACTGAAAATTGGGAAAAAAAATATCAACAGACAAATATATATATATTCACACCCAACATGAACTGAAAAAATATCAACCTGAAAAAATATGAAATAATGATTCTTCATCAAAAATCAAACTAACAGACAAATATATACATTCACACCCATACATTTCTAGTAAGTTGGGTTTGAAATAATGATTCTTTAAAATATTGTCATATTAAAACGCCTACTCAATGAAGGTGAAGTGTTTTGAGTGGATGACAGTGAACTGAACAAATGGGGAAAAATCAACAATGCACAATCACTTATCAAATGCCAATCATAAATAAATATCAGAAAATTTTAACACACCAACATGAACGGAAAATTGGGAAAAAAATTATCAACAGACAGATATATATATATATATATATATATATATATTCACACCCAACATGAATTGAAAAAATATCAACCTGAAAAAATATGAAATAATGATTCTTCATCAAAAATCAAACTAACAGACAAATATATACATTCACACCCATACATTTCTAGTAAGTTTGGTTTGAAATAATGATTCTTTAAAATATTGTCATATTAAAATGCCTACTTAATGAAGGTGAAGTGTTTTGAGTGGATGACAGTGAACTGAACAAATGGGGAAAAATCAACAATGCACAATCACTAATCAAATTCCAATCATAAATAAATAACAGAAAATTTTAACACACCAACATGAACTGAAAATTGGGAAAAAAAATATCAACAAACAGATATATATCTATTCTTCATGAAAAATCAAACTAACAGACAAATATATACATTCACACCCATACATTTCTAGTAAGTTTGGTTTGAAATAATGATTCTTTAAAATATTGTCATATTAAAATGCCTACTCAATGAAGGTGAAGTGTTTTGAGTGGATGACAGTGAGCTGAACAAAGAAAAACAGAGAGGGTGCAGGGGAAGGATTTGAATCTTTAATTGTGATCCAAACAAAACCATTCTGCTATCAGGTTTGGATATAGAAATGCTTACCAAATAAAAAAGGGAAGATCACAAACGTACTATAATTGCAAGAAACCGTTCCTATGTAGAGGTTGATAATGTGGGTGGTTGTTGTTGTTGTTGCGGCGGCGGTGGTGGAGGTGTGCTGGTGTTGGGGAGAGGAAGCGAGGCAGAGGAACACAGCAGAGATCACGATATTCACAGAAGATGCGATATTCACAGAAGTTGGTGAGGAGGATAAGGCTGATTCTTGGGCTGATTGGGAGACGGGTGACAGGTGGTCAGAGTAGATAGTATTGAAAAATCGCAACGTACAACCAAATACAAAAGAGAAGGTACCAAATACAATGAACTTTCAGCAGAGAACATACCAAGGAAGATGCAAAATGCAATTGAAGGAAGATGTTGTAACTGCTTCAGACGTGGAGAGTGAGAAGTGGGAGGTGGAATTGGTGTTTGAATTTATCATTTTACCCCTAATTAAAATTGATGTAAGTGTAAAAAGTTAAGGTCGTTTTAGAAAAATTTGAGAAAAGTTTTTTAGGGATGGCTTCATGACACCAAAATCACTGTTCCCTTTTAATAATAGAATAGATAAGAAAAAAGAAATTTTTCACCCATAAATTTTACGGGAGTTTTAATATTCTAATTTTTATTTTTTAATTTTTTAATTTAAAAAAAATTAATATTTATTGACTTTTTTTTAACTCATAAGTCTTTGACTTCTCCCATACTTACTGCTACATCATTTTTAATTTCTTCTATACAATATGGTTAATGATGGAATTGTTAAATTATTTTTATAAAAAACATAAAAAAAATAATTTGTATATTAAAAAAATATCTAAAATAAATATAAATTCTTATAAAATGTATCTATCTATTTATATATTATATAAGTAAAAGGAGATTTCTAACCACAAATTTTGTGGGAGTTCCAATATCTCAAACTAAAATTTATAATTTTTATTTTAAATAATTAAAAAAAATTCTCTATAGCTCTCAAACAAGAAAAATAAATAAAAAAAAAAATTAAAAGACTTTTAAATGGAAAATATATCAAATACATAAAATAAAAAATAGAAAGCATATTAATCCAATTCAAAATTCAAATTTGAGGGGCACTAAATATGGAAAACATTCCATTAATTTAAATTTAAAATTATAATTATTTATCTCATAATATATAAGTTTTAAATAATGATCTATTCCATTATTTATTTATATATCTATATATCTATATACTATTATAATTGTAAAATATTGTCATTTCATGAAGGTTTGAAAGTTGTAATTCTTTTTTCTCATTTTTTTTATTTTGTTTAATTTTTTGTTAATACGTGTTACAATATGAATAGTTTATAAATTAATTTTATATCCTTTAAATAAAATTTCAAATTTGAATTCTTACTTCAATTATGTTTTTATAATTTGAATGAAATCAATATTCATTCCTTAAATTTTGCATCTTTCATTAAATTATAAAATAAAATTTCAAATTTAAATTCTTCTTCAAATTATATTATTACAATTAGAATGAGATTAATATTCACGTGTGTCATAATGATGTGCCATAATATTATTAGTCTAAATATAATTTATTTTGAATACGTGTGTTCAAATTATTAATCGCTATTATTTTCTTTTGTTTTAAATTTTATATAAAAAAAACTTATATCCTTCTAAACTATAAGGACTTGAATTATAATATTTTTTTAATATAATTTTTTTTTAACCAAAGAATGACATATAACTTTTTTAGTCCTTACCAAACATGGGGATTTTCTTAAATTTTTATTTTTATTTTTTTATCTTAATTGTTAATTAAAAAAATTAAAATAAAGAATAAAGATATCTTTGACTCAAATCATTAAAAAGTTACTTTTTCTCAAATAAATTAGAAAGAAACGTTTTATTTATTTATTTATTTATTTATTAAAAGTGATAGTTCGGTAAACTTTTTTTATTTGAAAAAAAAAATTTATAGGTGATAATTTATTATTCATGTAAAATTATTTTCAGATAAATGAAACTACCATATTAAATTTTCTTCTTACCTTTTTTTTATTCAAATACTTTTATTTTGCAAGAAATTTTTTTTTCTATTTAATATTTTATTGTAATTTTTAAGTTAAAAAGAATTTCTAAAAAAATCATATTTAAATTATTTATGCCATTTTAAAAAGTAGTTTTTTTTTAATATTAACTTAGTACTAATTTGAGAAGTAAAATAAGTATACTTTTTTTACTTTTTATGAAAATATATACAGAAAAAATGAGATGTGATGTGACCTAAAAAATAAAAAGATAAAAAACTAAGCTAATATGACACTTCCTAAACAACCATTTATTCAATGATCTCTTTCTAAAATGTGTATTTTAAAAATATTTTCAAGAAAAATTTTATTGGAAATATTAAGTATATTGCTTTTTCTTTTGTTCATTAATATTTAACTTTTAATTAATTTTATTTATTATTTAAAAAAATAAATTAGCAAATAATTTATATATATAATTAAAAATTATATTGTTCAATTTTTAAAATTTTTTATGCCCGACTCAAGTTGCTTGGGTTGAACTCACCTAAGTTTGCAATTTTAATAAGGAGAATGAAAGTTACATGATTAAATTTGTGACAAATTAAAAAATAATAAATAAATAGTGATAAAATTGTGGAACTTAAATTGTAAATTTCAATCTTCTTTGTTTTCATAATTTGCATACAAAAATATAACTATTTATATTATTTTGTATAAAAATATATTATTAATTTTTTTACATGTCGTGTGTATGGGGTGAAATATCATTTGCTTTCCGTACTCCTTGAACTCAAGCTCCACGTAACATCGCCTGGCCTTAAAACAAAAAGACGGTGAGCTGCCCGACGGTGTGTTGCCGGATAGTTCCTCCGACGATCAAGTTAGTCCACTTGAAAAAGAAGAGAGCGCTTTTTAGAGAGAGAGAGAGAGTTGTTTAGATTGCTTGAATTGCTTACCTCCAACGTTCCCCACTTCCTCTTTTTCTAGGATGGCCATGCAGCCTCAGGAATTGTGCGCCCACTACCTCTGCTGTCCTTCCCAGGACAAGTGGCAGTGCTCTCCTCTCACTACCTTACGCATGTAAAGGCCAAAACCTCCAAATAGCATATGTGGAACTGCAAAACGGTATTGACGTGTGCCTGGAGTGGATTTCCCCTCCTTCACACCATTGGTCTAGGTGGCTCGTTTAACCGTGATATCATGACTGACCTATCCCTTGGAAAGGAACATCAACGTGACCAAGGTGACCGAACTGTAAGAGGTCGGTCCATCCGAACTGACTAACCGTGAGGCATGCCGGTCTATCCCTTGGAGAGAGACACCACCATGACCAAGACGACCGAACTGTAAAAGGTCGATCCATCCGAACTGACTGACCGTGAGACATGCCGGCCTATCCCTTGGAGAGAGGCACCACCATGACCAAGATGACCGAACTGTAAGAAGCCGGCCCACTCGAACTGACCGGCCGCGAGGCATGCCGGCCCTCGTCCTGGTCCAAATTCATTTCGGGATGTGTTTGGCTCGGTCCAGACGCACCACTGCAGATCACAGCCCAGTTATGCACATGCATGTCTTCACACTCTGGCCAGCGACATAGCTCGGCCAAACGCGATAGCCCAAGAGGCCGTGCAGATTTGGTTCGGCACTATGTCCCGGCGCAAATCTCTCTCTCAATTGCCCCTTAATCCCATCCAAGCCGAGCATGATTTGGGATTATCTTTCTGACCAGGCTATCAAGATTGGTCGGTAATCGGGGATTGCGCCAGTAGTCTCGTCATTAATTGTACATCTGTACTGACAGAGCCATCTTTTCGACGCCACGTGGCCTCACGTCATTAGCCCCGTGCAGCCCCATAGCTGTCTTCCTCATGCGCAAAATTCAAACGGTTGCCGCCCTTTGGCTTCTTCCCTCTTTTATATACACACACGAGGGGTCACATTTGCCCCTACTGTTCATCTTCTCTCTCGAGCCCAACCCTAGTCTTCGAGTTTCCAAGCCTCTGCCATCATTGCTCATCTAGTTGTTCTTGACCACCTTCGATCTTTCAGAAGCAGCAGCTGAGCCTGAGATCAATTGGTCTCACCCAGGTGTCCGTTATTCGTAAGTTTTTCTCCATCTCCTTGCATTTTTATGTCAGTGTTCTTCATGTTCTTCATTTCTGTTCTTCACGTTCTTTGTTTGGGATTGTTGGTGCTCCACCAGTCCCCCATTTTTTTTGCGTAAAACTTGTATACACTAGGGAAAACTGAAATAGAAGAAACGGATGGGGCCTTTGTGCCCCTGGTTTCTCTTATCTTCAACAAATGAACTTCATTTTTGGGATAAACAGAACCAACCCTGGGTAAGATCGAGGAAAAGCCAACACTTAGATCTATAGATAGGGGTTCGGCCGAGCAAAAACTAGTTTGTGGTCCCTTTTTGGGGCCTCGATCGAGCTGAAAGCCAAAACCGAACAAGGAAGGCCAAATCGGCCAGATAGTTGAGCCAACGTAAGAGTCAGACCAGTCAAATGCCCCAGAAAACTTTCACCGAGCTAGGAACTCCACATAGAAGTCGTGCAATTTATGCCGCACTAATCCTTGGACTTATTTCTTAATAATGCAGAACAAACTAGGACCGACCAGGCCCTGTAGACACCCCATTTTTGACCTTCCTCAAGACTTGGACGTCACCGGTGGGGACACTCGGTGATCATCCTTGTTCGTGTTCGTTTTGAGCTCCCGGAGGCCTTGGTTGCGCCTTGCCTCAAGATCTCTCAACTTGTTCGTCTTGCGTTTGGTTTCACACCAAATACTTGTGTTTTTGCTTTGAGGGGTAGGGAATGGCTTGTTGACCATCCCCACACCCCATCGGCCTTCCCTTTGCATCACCGACCATTTATTTCTGACACCGACCATGGTTTCTTAATACCAATGTCTGTCGACACTCCATATGGCCGGCCGGCTATCTGTTTGGCCGGCGACCTCTTTTTTCGGCCGGTAACCCCTTTTTGCCTTCTTCAGGCATGGTGCATGCCAGCTGTGCCAGCTGGAATACACCAAACCTACCCCGGGGCTATCATGTGGTTGTTTTGACCCTTTTACTCCTTTTTGGTCAAAGCTTCTTGAGGAAGCTTGACCCTTTGTCAAAGCTTCCTCAAGAAGCTTGGCCAGCTGTCTTAGCTTCCTCAAGAAGCCTTGACCTCCTTGCCCCCTTTGCCCCCTTTTACTTAGCTTCTTTGAGAAGCTTAGAACCTTTTCTTTTGCCTATATAAGCACCTCTCTTCTTCCATTGTAGAGGGTTAGAGATTTTGAACAAAAAACCAGAGATTATACATATGTACATCTGTCATATACTCTCTCTCTCTATATTTCCCTCTCTCTCATCCTTAGTGTGTGTTTGGAGGCCTAGAAAGTGTGTTTTGACCTTATTTTTGCACTAAGACACACACCATTACACCTTGCTTCGACCTTGAGGGGCTTTGAGGATTTGTTTTGAAGTTTTGGACTGATTTTGGTCAGAAGAGAGTGGCTGGACCAGCTGTTCTTGAAGTGTTCTTCAAGGGTAAGACTTTTGCTTTATTTTCCCTAATCTTGCATTAGATTTTGACCTGCCTTGCATGCTGATTTAAGCTTTGTGTATAACATGAAAAAGTATTGTATTTGCATGCTTGAGATCTTTCATTAAGGTCCTTTTGTGGTTTGGGGTCGACCTCCCCCCCTTAGGCCTTGTTTGGCCCTTTTGGTGCTTTCTTTCTTAAGCTTTGGTTACTCTTGAGTCTTGGCCTTCTCACCACTGAAATCCAGTGGATTTTCAGTGGTGAAGAAGGGGTTTTGAGGTCTTGTAAAGGGGAGGGACACCCCTCTCCCTTGGTCTCTCATTTTGCTCATGTTTTGGCTCATAAGGGTAGCATGTATGCTTGGTTGTATTTGGCCCTATTTCAGAGGTTTTTGGGTGTTATTTGGGCATATCTTACCTCTGTTTTTGGTCGGATTTGTGGTCCTTTACATGCTTAATACACTTGTTTTGTACTCCCCCATTTTGCCTAGAAATGCATCTAGCCATTAGACCGCCATGCTCTCATGTTTTGATCTTGCTTTGTAAAGTTCTTGGCATTATTTTTCATGCTTAAGGTCTGTTGGTTACTGTTTTGGTCATGCTTGACATGTTTGATATAGTTGCTATGCATTTTGGCTTATGAGCCTTAAAGGTGTGGGTCATAAACATGCCTTAGTTAGGCTTTTTCAGTGATTTGGAATCACTTACCATACCATACCATATCAGTCCATGTTTTGTGCTCAAATGTTTGCATCTATCATTCCTTTCATGCCTTGAAGAAGTCTCATTTTATGCCTTGGAATGGAGCATTGTGCATGCCTTGTGTTTAAGTCTTTGGGATGCCATGTGTGTGGGTTTTGGGGCTCATTCTAGCATGCCATGGCACTGATTTTGTTGGTCTAATGTCCATGTTTGCCTTCTTTCGGTATGCTTGAGAATTGGCCTTCATGCCTTAGTCTTAGGCTCATTAGTTTGCATGCTTATTTTGCATGATTGGCATCATCATTTTAGTGCACTTAGGCCACTGTTTTGGGGTGGGCCGAGGCCTTCTCATTTCAGTATAAGTCCATCTTCGCATACTTTGCATGTTTGGCATGTTACATTGTATTGGTTGCATGCTTACATTGCATTACATTTGCATGTTTGCATGTTGTTTAGCTAGTTGCATTGCATGATTGGACATTGCATGCTTGCATGATAGATTGCATTGCATTTGACATGTTTTGCATCTTAGCCTTATGTTGCATAACTTAAGCCATGTTTGTATACTTGCATTGCATTGTTTAGCTTGGGGTGTCAAGCCAAACTTGAGGGGTGAGAAGTGTTCATACTTCAAGTGATGCAACATTTCTCAACCCACGGTCGCCGAGGCCCTTGACTCTAACATGATGGGGTCTTGGTATTCATTTGTGTGTTGCATTCATTTTCATTGAATGGCAAGCTTGACTTCTTAGGCCATCATGCCTAATTGATGGCCCGAGGACCGAGGGTCATACTCCCTTGAGCCTGTTGCATGATAAGGAGTGTGACCATGCTTACACTTACTTGAAATTCCATGCCATACACTGCCTGCCCTCTGTTGCTGTCAACTGCAGGTTCTGCGAGAAGTTTTAGCCGGCCGGTCAAATACAGTGCCGACCGGCCATCCTTTGGTGGCCGATAGCTTTATCAAAGGCCGATAAGCATTTAATACGGCCGGTGGTCATCCCTCCCAGCCGTTGGTGTTCCAAAGTGTGAAAAGAACCTATCTTGAGACTTGTATAGTTTTCAGGGGAGCTAGGCAGTGTAAACAGAGGCAGCAATGCTATGGCAGCGAATTTCCCGACAGTCCAAATCGAGCACGCATCATTCGCGCATCTCGAGGCGAGGGCTGTGGCCACCTTCCATTTGCATTTAATTTATTAATTGAATTAGAAGTTTTGTAATAATTAATTTAGTATTAGTTATCCGGACTGTAATATTTATTTGAACCCTCCGAGCGAGGGCAATTGTGTAATAAGTGTGCGTGAGTGTGTGTATGTCTTCCAACCCCACGTCTTTCTTCCCTTTTATTTACTAGCTTTCAATGGTTAGTCTAAGGCATGTTTCAATTAGCATACAGTATGATAGCATGTTTGTATCCATTCATTCGTTTTGTATGCACTGGGCTCGGCGCATCATTCTAACTGCATTTGTATTTCAATTCCAAATTGAATGCGTGTTATCTGTTGCATTTCACATGCTATGTTCAAGATAGCCGAGCCTATTCTAGCTTCATCCTGCATGTGTTACATTAGCCATCTTAACATGAACTAGGATCATGCATATGATTACTAACTAGTTTCTGTTTTGGCTTGGAGTACTCTGTAAGTCCTTTTGCTTTAGCATACCGCATGCGTGTGAGTGTTGCCATAATTGCATGATTACCATGAGGCTAGCTGCTTATGTGATATAACTGCCTGAATGCCTGTGGATGAAGGTCGAATTGCTTAAATTGGGATAATGCATTAAAACTGTGAGTTTTAAGCCCACTCGATCGTGGCAAAACCTTTTTTTTTTTTTTTCTAAAAATCCACTTAAGGGTGGCAAAACCTGCATTTTAGCCTACTTGCGAGTAGCAAACCATTTTCAAAACAAACATGCTATGTTTTGTTCCAATTTAAGCGATTTGGTCTATACTTGTTTGTTGTGCGCATAACATAGTAATTCTAGGCTAATAACCAGAATAAGGACACATAACGTTTTCAAAAACGGATATCACGGTTAGTAGAGGCCGATCTTCGGATCGGGCGAGAGGGGGTGCTCATAGCTCACCTTCCTCGATCGTACCCAAGCTCCCGAGTCGAGGCAACTTTGGTGATGACGGACACGTGGTCTTTGGCACCGAGTCAAGGTTTCCTAAATTTCCCAAAACAAAATATTTAGGTGGCGACTCTGTATCTAGCAAAGCAGTCCATGTTTGGCACTTCTTTTTCAAAATCTGTTTTCTCAAAATGATTTACCGGATTTGGACTCTTTGGTTCAGATTTAGAACCGTGACAAATTGAGAGTCCTGAACTGTAGTAGACCCGCAAAACGAACAGAACGGAACTCGTCCTCCCGGGGCGTTCGGGGACGTCTACAGGCCCGTTCAGCATTACCACCGGTGAAGCTCAAAGTCCGAGCAAACACTTGAAAACTTTTCACTGAGATACGACCTAAATCACCCCAATAAATAAAACCAGGATAGATGGGGAAGTACCGGTTCATGGTGAGTTCTCCCGGGGCCCTTGCCGAGTTCCGTAGAGAGTACAACATTCCAGATGATGTTCACTTGGAGCTCACCAAAAAGGAGACACTCCCTGGGACGAACTGGACAAATGCTCCTTCACGGTGGTGTCCATTGTAGAAGGAGGCCTACGTTTCTCGACCCAACCGCTGATCTGCGAGTTTTTAAGGCAGACTAGGCTGTGCCCGACCCAAGTCTCCAACAATACATACAAGATAATAAACGATGTGGCAGAGCTAAATAGAATACTCTGTCTAAATCTCGACCTCGCCGAGATATTTCACCAATACAGTCTTAGCAAAAATAAAAGTAGGCTTTGTTGGTATCTGCAGGTCAAAAAAGGCCGAGCAAAACTCATCGAGGGTAATCTGGATAAAGAATCAAACGATGATGACTTCCTGTGGGTGTCCGGTCGTTATGAGGACACCGAGGCACCTATACCGAGCTGGTACATTAGGAAAGATTTTGAGAGTGCCAGTGAGCGTCTCGGCAAATATATGTTATTTTCTGTAATAACCCTCGTCACTGTTTACCGATAAACTACTGATTACCGTTAAACTAAACTGATTATGACTGATAAGTGAACTGAATAAACTACTGAACCGACTGACTGAAATTGAAACTGAATTGATTGAGTACATCTGTTTGAATTGCGTTCTATCTGTTTGATTATCTAATTACCTATCTATGTTTTTATGTTTAAACTGCTAAACTGAGATTGATTATGATGACTGACTGAATTAACTGAAATCACTAAACTAATTGACTGAATGTGCTAGTTGAATGCATATCTATCTGTTGACTGTTAAATTATCTGTTCATGTTTTATGCTTTAAACTGCAAATTGAAGGCCTTATCGGCGGCCGAATCTGAAATTGATTAGTGATATGTGTTAATTAGAATTTATGTGGTTTTATGGCATATTTAATTTAAAAAGTGATTTGGTATGGTTAAATTAGATTAAATTAAGTTAAATTACATAAATTGGGCATTTTTACTAAATTGCCATCCTAGTGGATTAATCTAGGACTCGCTTTGTTGATTCATTTATGTTAGACACAAAACATTTCCCCAGCCATTACCTTACACTCAAACCGACTATAGAGAAAGAGAGGTTTTGGCTCCTTCTTGTGAATTGCTTGATGAACTTGAAGGAATTGATAGGATCCTTGCATAAGTGTACTTCTAGGCTTGAACTACTAGACTTAAGGTAGAATTTCATTTCCTCATTCTTGTGTTTAAGTAAATTCTTGCATGATTTATAGCAAATTGAAGCATTGAGCCAAGTTATGGCTCTTACTTGTTGAATTGTAGCTTAATTGTTGCATGCATGTTACCATTGAAGAGTTTTGAGGTTGTATATTCATGATTCATCACATGCATGTCCATGTTTTGAGAGTAGACCATGCTTTCATCTTGTTTCGAAAGGAATGAGCTCTCTAGAGCATGTGTTTGAAGCTTTGAAATTGGTTTGAATTCATGCATGTCAGGTTTGAAATATTGTTCATGAAATTGGTTTGAAACGGGGTTTGTTTAAATTACCCTTGGGCTTTGATTTTACAAATTGAGCTTTGAATCATGTTAAATTATGAGTTTTGATGTGTTTTCTGGAAAATTGGCCCAAGAGGATCGAAATCTATGGTTTAAAACTTGGTTTTGAGCTTGAGGTTCAAATCTGGAATTTTCAGAATTTGGACTCATGCTCGAGCGGGGTGACTGGCGCTCGAGCGTGGAAATCGTGCTCCCAGCATTTTTGTTCTGTTTTGAAGTCCGCTCGAGCGGGACGTTGTGTCTCATGCTCGAGCGGGTGTCGAGCGCCCAATCGAGCGTGATTTCCGCCTATCTAGCACTTTTGACTATTTTGCAGAACGCTCGAGCGGGTAAGTCTACGCTCGAGCGGAAGCCTTTGTCTGCATGTCCGCTCGAGCGGTTTAACATATGCTCGAGCGTGACCCCTGTTTTCTGAAAAGTCTGGAAATGTTTTTTCAAGTGCATCTTTACATCCTCATCTCATTCTAGGCATTCTTAGGCCTAGTTTAAGACATCTTAAGGAGGATATAGATGTAGAAACACACCGAGGCAATTAGGGATTAAGTTATTATTTTTCCCAACTGTGTAGCTTAGTGTGTGTTCAATCTGTAACTGTGTAGGGTTGGCGACTGGGGACGCGCTCTAGCTTACTGTAGCCCAGAACTCCGTGAGTAACAACTGTGTAAAGATATGTTCAAAATGATTATCTTCTGAACAATTGAACCGTACTGCTTTCTGAACTGATACTGTTAATTGAATGAATGTATGTCCTATATTCTGAACTGTATTGTAGCATCCTTAGCAACTACTGTTTACTGTTACTGCTATAGAGATCTCTGTCGGTTCCCTTGTTGGAACCACTACTGTTACTGACTGATGGCCATCATTTACTGCTCGGTCTTTTTAAGACCTACTGTTTACTGTACTGTTATGCTAGTGGATGTACCACATATGACTGCACTGACTGAACGACTGAAATACTGATTTAATGAACTGTTTTCATTACTGTAAGGACATTCATTCTTAACCCCTTTACGCATTGTGTTATTCACTGGGCTTTAGCTCACTGTTCATATATATATGTAGGTGTGCAGGCACCAGACCGCAGCTAGAAGCGTCGGGGTAAACTCCAGTTTTGTCAAGCCAACCGTTGTGCCTCACTGCGAGGTTCCGAGCCTGTCGAGCTACGGCTTAGGGGTGTTTTTAAATTCCCCGTCTATCTCTGTATCTGTCCTGTTCGACTGTATAGACTGTTACTGCACTGTTTGATAGGGATTAAGTCCCTGAACTAAATGATTGTGTATATGTACATACTATTTTGTTTGACTGTATATATTTGAATAAAAAGTCTTTTTGGCATACAGACTGTCACAGCTCATTGGACATTGTTTATTTACTGTATTGGCTTCCGCCAGCCCCTGTACTCTGTATTACTGTATTACTATTAAGCAGGCCTTCGGTAATCTCGGATTACTGGCCGGTTACGGTGCTAAACCCATAGGGGCGGGTTTGGGTCGTGACAGAGTGGTATCAGAGCGATACTTACCACGAGTTATACCGCACACACGTGTCCAAATGAGCTATAGGATGTCCTAGAAAAGTGATTAGGGCAATACATGAGCATTATAAGTGTGTGATATAACTGACTGAATATATGCTACAGTATGAACCTATGTAAACAATGACTGCCTATATTGATAATTGTTACAATTGCTTATAGTGAAATGGATAATGCAAACACTGCAATTGAATCCTCATCCTCTAAGGCCAGAATGGCCAGACTGGAACGGATGATGGAACTAATAACTGAAAGATTAGACCAGCAACAGAATCAACAGCCCCCACCTCCTCCTCCGACTGTACCGGAACAAAATACTAACGTTAATGATGGGGACATAATTGCTCTCACCCACAAGTTCAGCAAAATGAAACCGCCATCCTTTCAGGAAGGCCTTGAACCGTTAAAGGCTGAAGCATGGGTTCTTGAGACTGAAAAATTATTTGAGGTTTTTCCGTGCTCTGAAGCACATAAAGTGCTATTGGCCACCTTTACTCTGCAAGAAGAAGCTAGAAGGTGGTGGATGCTTATCCGTTATAAAAATACAGTTATGACTTGGGCTCAATTCAAGGGAGCCTTCTTCGAGAAGTATTTCCCTCAGTGTGTTAGGGATAGAAAGGTGACTGAGTTTGAACAGCTGAAGCAGGGTACAATGTCCGTTGCTGAATATGAAACAAAGTTCACCGAGCTTGCGAGATATGCACCGCATATGGTGGACACTGATTACAAGAAGGCCAAAAAGTTCGAAGGCGGCCTTAATGTTGCAAGTCTTGACAGAATAAATGTTTTGAAATTACTGAATTATGTAAATGTTCTTGACCGAGCCTTGATGGCAGAATCAAACATCGAGGCACTGAAAACTGAAACACCAGCGTCTGAATGGCGTGGTAAAAGGCAGGGTTTTAAATTCAAGAAAGGCAAGCATAACCCATTGAATAAGAAACAGAATACAGGGTCAACAACTAGCCCCAGCCAAGGGAGTGGTTTCATACCACCCTGTTCTGAGTGTGGCAAAAAGCACAAAGGGGTCTGTTACAAAATATCTGGAGCTTGTTACAGGTGTGGCAAGGTGGGCCACATGGTTAAGGACTGCCCCTCTGCTCCACAAGCCAGTAGTAAAGCTGCACCGAGCGTGGCGGCATCAACTGTTGCACCAAAATCGAACCCCAAAGCTACCGGGAAAGAGCTCATGAGGCAGGGCCGAGTGTTTGCCCTAGTACCGGGAGACGTGCAGAATACCGAGACCGTTGTGTCAGGTATTCTCTCTATTTGCACCCAAAATGTTTATGTACTGATTGATTCGGGGTCTACGCATTCATATGTGTCGCATGTTTTTTCGCGAAAACTAAATAGACCATTAGAACCCATGAATTATCTGTTAGCTGTATCATCACCCATTAGGGAATCTATGACCTGTGCATATATGTACCCTGCTTGTGAAATTATTGTTGGTGATGCACATTTGTTTATTGACATACTGCCTCTGAACATTGATCATTTTGATGTAATATTGGGAATGGACTGGTTAACGAAATACCATGCCACCATAGATTGTGTAACAAAACAAGTAGTTTTTCGTCCACCGGGTTTACCCGAATTTGTGTTTAATGGAGTCGGAGTAGTACCTCCTCCGTATTTGATTTCATCTGTGAAAGCTGTTAAATTGATTAGAAAGGGGTGTAAGGGATATCTGTGTTCTGTATTGACTGTATCTACTGATGATGATGCTAACATGAACAGTATTCCTATAGTCAGAGAATTTCCAGATATTTTCCCAGATAATCTGCCAGGGGATTTGACTGACAGAGAGATTGAATTCACCGTTTATGTGATTCCGGGAACGCAGCCAGTATCTAAAGCTCCTTACCGAATGGCTCCAACTGAACTGAAGGAATTAAAAGTGCAATTACAGGAACTGTTAGATAAGAAGTTCATCAGACCTAGCACTTCGCCTTGGGGTGCTCCTGTTTTATTTGTGAAGAAGAAAGACAGCTCACTGAGACTGTGCATTGACTACCGGGAATTGAACAAGGTAACTGTGAAAAATAAATACCTATTGCCACGTATTGATGACTTATTTGATCAGTTACAGGGTGCTCAAGTGTTTTCTAAGATCGATCTTAGATCCGGATACCATCAGTTGAAAGTTAAACAAGAAGACATTGATAAAACTGCTTTTCGAACGAGGTATGGACATTACGAATTTTTAGTTATGCCTTTTGGAGTTACCAATGCATCTGCTGCATTCATGGACCTCATGAACAGAATCTTTAAACCGTACCTTGATGACTTTATTGTTGTATTCATTGATGGCATACTGATTTACTCCAAAAGTATAGAAGAACATGAACATCATCTGAGACTTACCCTACAGACCCTAAGAGAATAGAAACTTTATGCTAAACTGTCTAAATGCGAATTCTGGCTTGATCATGTTATGTTTTGGGGGCATGTTGTTAGCAAAGATGGAATTTCTGTTGATCCACAGAAAATTGAAGCTGTAGTGAACTGGCCTAGACCAACAAATGTGACAGAAGTTTGAAGCTTTTTGGGACTAGCCGGGTATTACAGAAGATTTGTCAAAGACGTCTCCAAAATTGCCTTGCCATTAACTCAACTGACACAGAAGGGGATGTCATTTGACTGGACTGACCAAAGGGAATCAGCTTTCCAAGAGTTGAAGACTCGACTCGTGACTGCACCAATTCTTACCTTACCTTCAGGTACGGATGGTTATACCATATTTAGTGATGTTTCTCATAAGGGTTTGGGGTGTGTTTTAATGCAGAATGGGAGAGTAATTGCCTATGCTTTCCGACAACTGAGACCGCATGAAAAGAACTACCCGACCCATGATCTGGAACTTGCTGCAGTAGTATTTGCACTAAAAATCTGGCGTCACTACCTTTATGGGCGACATGTGAAGTATATACCGACCATAAGAGTCTGAAATATTTCTTCACACAGAAAGAACTGAACATGAGACAGTGGAGATGGCTTGAACTGATTAAAGACTATGACCTACAGATTTTGTACCATCCGGGAAAAGCCAACACCGTTGTCGATGCACTGAATCGGAAATCGACTGGAAATTTAGCCTGTTTGCTTACCGGGCAGAAAGAGTTGCTTTGTGACCTTGAAAAATCTGAAATTAAAATTGTTGTACAAGAACAAGGTGGAACCTTAGCTACTATTTCTGCTCAACCGGCACTGATTGAAGAGATTAAAGAGAAACAGCAATTGGATGACTTCTTGAAGAAGATCATCGAACAAAGGAAATCCAAACCAAGACCGGGTTTCAAATTTGAAAGTAATGTATTGAAATTTCAAGAAAGACTGTGTGTACCAAATGATTCTGAATTGAAAAGAAGAGTTCTGCAAGAGGGCCACAATTCAAAATTTTCTATCCATCCAGGGAATACGAAAATGTATCAAGATCTGAAACTGAATTTCTGGTGGCTGGGAATGAAGAAAGAAATTGCTGATTTTGTATCAAAATGTCTTCATTGCCAACAAGTCAAAGCCGAACATCAACGACCCGCAGGCTTATTGCAGCCCTTACCGATACCGGAGTAGAAATGGGAACATATTACCATGGACTTTATCGTTGGATTACCTTGCTCTAGTAAAGGTATGGACTCAATTTGGGTTATTGTTGATAGACTGACTAAATCTGCTCACTTCTTACCTGTTAAGACAATTTATATCGCGGACAAATTGGCTATACTCTATATTGATGAAATTGTTAGACTGCATGGAGTGCCTGTGTCCATTGTTTCTGACAGGGATTCAAAGTTTACGTCGAGATTTTGGCAAAGCTTACAGACTGCATTGGGTACTGAATTAAGACTGAGTAGTGCTTATCATCCTCAGACCGATGGCCAGTCAGAAAGAACCATCCAGACTCTGGAGGATTTACTGAGAATGTGTGTCCTTGATTTTCAGGGAAACTGGGAAAGCCATTTGCCATTGGTTGAATTCGCCTACAACAATAGTTACCATTCAAGTATTGGTATGGCGCCTTTCGAGGCATTGTATGGCAGAAAATGTAGATCTCCAATTTGCTGGGCAGAAGTTGGAGATGGGCCTTTGCTTGGGCCCGAGATTGTTTATGAAACAACTGAGAAAGTGAAACTAATACAACAGAGACTGAAAATTGCGCAGAGCAAACAGAAGAGTTATGCTGATGTTAGAAGACGAGACAGAGAGTATGAAGTGGGTGATCACGTTTTTGTGAAAGTGACACCGATGAAAGGCCAGACTCGTTTTGGAGTCAAAGGCAAGTTAGCACCGAGATATGTCGGACCGTACAAGATTATCGAGAAAATCAATCCGGTGGCGTATCAAGTTGCGCTTCCTCCTGAAATGGAGCATATGCACAACGTCTTCCACATTTCTATGTTGAGGGACTACCTCCGGGATCCTTTCCATGTAATAGAGCCAACTCGTGTAGTGCTGAGTGACGACTACACTTATGAGGAACGGCCTATTCAGATTGTAAACAGACGGATCAAGAAGTTGAGAAATAAAGAGATCCCGCTAGTGAAAGTCGACTGGCAAAACCATGGTGGCGTGTATGCCAGTTGGGAAAGGGAAGATGACATGGCTAAAAGATATCCTGAACTGTTTCCACTGAACCCTGTTTTCTTCCAGAATGAAGGTAACTCGAGTTTAGAGGACTAAACTCTTTTTAAGGAGGAGAGACTGTAACAACCCTCGTCACTGTTTACCGATAAACTACTGATTACCGTTAAACTGAACTGATTATGACTGATAAGTGAACTGAATAAACTACTGAACCGACTGACTGAAATTAAAACTGAATTGATTGAGTACATCTGTTTGAATTGCGTTCTATCTGTTTGATTATCTAATTACCTGTCTATGTTTTTATGTTTAAACTGCTAAACTGAGATTGATTATGATGATTGACTGAATTAACTGAAATCACTAAACTAATTGACTGAATGTGCTAGTTGAATGCATATCTATCTGTTGACTGTTAAATTATCTGTTCATGTTTTATGCTTTAAACTGCAAATTGAAGGCCTTATCGGCGGCCGAATCTGAAATTGATTAGTGATATGTGTTAATTAGAATTTATGTGGTTTTATGGCATATTTAATTTAAAAAGTGATTTGGTATGGTTAAATTAGATTAAATTAAGTTAAATTACATAAATTGGGCATTTTTACTAAATTGCCATCCTAGTGGATTAATCTAGGACCCTCTTTGTTGATTCATTTATGTTAGACACAAAACATTTCCCCAGCCATTACCTTACACTCAAACCGACTATAGAGAAAGAGAGGTTTTGGCTCCTTCTTGTGAATTGCTTGATGAACTTGAAGGAATTGATAGGATCCTTGCATAATTGTACTTCTAGGCTTGAACTACTAGACTTAAGGTAGAATTTCATTTCCTCATTCTTGTGTTTAAGTAAATTCTTGCATGATTTATAGCAAATTGAAGCCTTGAGCCAAGTTATGGCTATTACTTGTTGAATTGTAGCTTAATTGTTGCATGCATGTTACCATTGAAGAGTTTTGAGGTTGTATATTCATGATTCATCACATGCATGTCCATGTTTTGAGAGTAGACCATGCTTTCATCTTGTTTCGAAAGGAATGAGCTCTCTAGAGCATGTGTTTGAAGCTTTGAAATTGGTTTGAATTCATGCATGTCAGGTTTGAAATATTGTTCATGAAATTGGTTTGAAACGGGGTTTGTTTAAATTACCCTTGGGCTTTGATTTTACAAATTGAGCTTTGAATCATGTTAAAGTATGAGTTTTGATGTGGTTTCTGGAAAATTGGCCGAAGAGGATCGAAATTTATGGTTTAAAACTTGGTTTTGAGCTTGAGGTTCAAATCTGGAATTTTCAGAATTTGGACTCACACTCGAGCGGGGTGACTGGCGCTCGAGCGTGGAAATCGTGCTCCCAGCATTTTTGTTCTGTTTTGAAGTCCGCTCGAGCGGAAGAATTGACACTCGAGCGGGACGTTGTGTCTCATGCTCGAGCGGGTGTCGAGCGCCCAATCGAGCGTGATTTCTGCCTATCTAGCACTTTTGACTGTTTTGCAGAACGCTCGAGCGGGTAAGTCTACGCTCGAGCGGAAGCCTTTGTCTGCATATCCGCTCGAGCGGTTTAACATACGCTCGAGCGTGACCCCTGTTTTCTGAAAAGTCTGGAAATGCTTTTTCATGTGCATCTTTACATCCTCATCTCATTCTAGGCATTCTTAGGCCTAGTTTAAGACATCTTAAGGAGGATATAGATGTAGAAACACACCGAGGCAATTAGGGATTAAGTTATTATTTTTCCCAACTGTGTAGCTTAGTGTGTGTTCAATCTGTAACTGTGTAGGGTTGGCAACTGGGGACACGCTCTAGCTTACTGTAGCCCAGAACTCTGTGAGTAACAACTGTGTAAAGATTTGTTCAAAATGATTATCTTCTGAACAATTGAACCGTACAGCTTTCTGAACTGATACTGTTAATTGAATGAATGTATGTCCTATATTCTGAACTGTATTGTGGCATCCTTAGCAACTACTGTTTACTGTTACTGCTATAGAGATCTCTGTCGGTTCCCTCATTGGAACCACTACTGTTACTGACTGATGGCCATCATTTACTGCTCGGCCTTTTTAAGACCTACTGTTTACTGTACTGTTATGCTAGTGGATGTACCACATATGACTGCACTGACTGAACGACTGAAATACTGATTTAATGAACTGTTTTCATTACTGTAAGGACATTCATTCTTAACCCCTTTACGCATTGTGTTATTCATTGGGCTTTAGCTCACTGTTCATATATATATGTAGGTGTGCAGGCACCAGACCGTAGCTAGAAGCATCGGGGTAAACTCCAGTTTTGTCAAGCCAACCGTTGTGCCTCACTGCGAGGTTCCGAGCCTGTCGAGCTACGGCTTAGGGGTGTTTTTAAATTCCCCGTCTGTCTCTGTATCTGTCCTGTTCGACTGTATAGACTGTTACTGCACTGTTTGATAGGGATTAGGTCCCTGAACTGAATGATTGTATATATGTACATACTGTTTTGTCTGACTGTATATATTTGAATGAAAAGTCTTTTTGGCATATAGACTGTCACAGCTCATTGGACATTGTTTATTTACTGTATTGGCTTCCGCCAGCCCCTGTACTTTGTATTACTGTATTACTATTAAGCAGGCCTTCGGTAATCTCGGATTACTGGCCGGTTACGGTGCTAAACCCAGAGGGGCAGGTTTGGGTCGTGACATTTTCTTTCTGAATTGATCTTCTTACTGCCGGTCTAACACTTGCCTTCTTGTTGCAGATTATAAACTCTTGGCAGAGGATTACTTCCGTGCTAACCAGGAAGCTATAAGGGTTGTGTTGCGCCATCCGGCTGAGGAGCGAGAATCACCCAAGCAGCTCGGCTTCGAACCGAGCTATTGCTACACGGCGCCGCACAAGAGTAGGGTGATTGACTTTCTGCGTGCACCTTCTCCAGAACCAGATCCCAGCCTTCCACCGATCAAACTGGTCCCTTTGACAGCCGAGCAAGAAATGGCCAAGATCCGAGCTATTAAGTCAATGATCACCAGTGAGGCGAGCGACTCCCAGCCACCGGAGGCATCTGGGGAGACTTCCTCCACGCCGGTTGTGCAAGAGAAGGGGGCTGTGCTGGGTCTGGCCAGCGAACAAGCTGCTGGCCGGTCGAAGAAGAGACCGAGAAAAGATCAGACCGAACAGTATCTAGCGGATGAGGATTCAACCGAGCTTGCTTCCACCGACTTGGGGGACCAGACCAAACAACCGCTTACCGGGCCATCCACACGATCCAGTGCCCCCCCCGGTCTGGTCGCCCGAGTTCACATACAAAGGGCGGGCTGTCTCCGCTGCGGACTCAGTCTATGCGGACAAGGATTACTCTCTTAGCTTCAATATGACCAAGGGGCTGATCCTTCCCGCCGACATAAAGAAGCACGAAGAGCTGTCCGACCTGAAAGTGCTCTGCTCGCCCGCGAAGTCAATAGTGTTGGTAAGTTGGCAGTCTCCTTAGTTGTCGAGTTGTTGCTCGTTCTTTTCCATTCTGACAATCTTCATGTGTTTGAAGGCCGCGCAGAAGAACTATCTCGCTCACGAACAAATGATAGTTGTGCGAAAAAGTTTGCGAGAGGTCATAACCGATAACAAGGCCAAGACGGCCGAGCTAAGTAAACTAAAGGCTGCACAAGAAGAAGCTTCAGCTGAGCGCGACAGACTCGCTGAACGGTTAGCCCGGGCAAACGAGGAAAAGCAGAGGGCTCTTTAATTGACAAAGGCTCGCTACATCACCGAGCTGCGTAAGCTCCGCGACGCCCACAAAGCTGAGTGGGACAAGGTGGTCGACGCAGTCGAGGACCGTGGCTACGCGGAGGGTGAGAGGACTTACGAGCGACAAGTTCAGGCGACCAAGGACATCTTTTTCCAGTGCGGTTGGAAAGCCGCCGTGGAAAAACTTGGCCTTGGTCAAGACGCTGAGGTGTTCCAAAACCCGTCCACTGCCTTTATTCCGGCCTATATGCAGGCTTATGCAAGCGCTGTGTAGAAGAGGCTTATTGAGGAGGTGAAGAAGGCAGCTAAAGAAGAAGCAACCACCGTGCAACCAGCCGAGCAAAATCCTTCCAAAACTTCTGATGGGGCTGAAGATCGAGATGCCGAGCAGGAGGTTGTCGCGGTGGTTGATGCTGCGACAGATGAAGCCGAGGTAGGAGTGGCCGAACAAGATGTTCTTGTAGATTTAGATTGATTTCTTTTTTTTTTTGAATGTAACCGGGCTTGGCCCCACTTTTGTAATCCAACTTGCTCCATCATTGAAAATTTCAACTTTTTGCCCGCCACGTATCTGTTTCTGTGCGGTCGTTATTGTCTCGGTTATAATGTGCAAATATTCTTTGATTTGAAATGTTTATCGAATACAACTTCCAGCTCGGACGAGTAAAATTAGCTTGGCTACAAAGTTTGGTGGCGTGGGCGAGCAAAATCAGCTCGACCCTTACACCAGTCGGACAAAACGCCAACGTTTTATTCAGGCGAGCAAAGTCAGCTCGGCCCTTTGTAATTCTGATCACATACCAAAATTTTACTCGAGCAAGCAAAGTCTGCTCGGCCCTTTGCAAGTTGTGCAAAATGCCTACATTTCACTTGGGTGAGCAAACCCAGCTCGGCCCTTTGCAAGTTTGACAAAACGCAAAGATTTTACAAGGGCGAGCAGAGCCAGCTCGGCCTCTCGCGATTTGAGAAAAACGCTAACATTTTATTTTGGGCGAGCAAACATCAGCTCGGCCCTTAAGCAAGTTGGGCAGAACACCAACATTTCATCTTGGGCGAGCAACATCAGCTCGGCCCTTAAGCAAGTTGGGCAGAACGCCAACATTTCATTTTGGGCGAACAAACATCAGCTCGGCCCTTAAGCAAGTTGGGTAGAACACCAACTGTTTGTACGGCCTGTCTTCACATCAGCGAGGAAAAATCAGCTCGGCCCAGTCCAAGTTGGACTCCTTGCCCCTGGCATCCATAGTGGCCCAATATTCTTGTGATGTCATTGTACAGAAACACATAATATAAGAAAAAAGTAGGGCTATCTTTCATTATATGTGAGCGACTTACATCAAATGCCAAAAGGCTAAAGGTTCAAAAGGCTAAGGAACAAAAACAATTACATTTCAAAAGTAAAAAATCTTAAGATTAGCTACATTCCACGGTCTAGGGATAGCTTTACCATCTAAGTCTTCCAGATGGTACACCCCTTTGCCTACCAGGCCAGTCACCTTATACAGCCCTTCCCAATTTGAACCAAGTTTGCCTTCGCCAGGGATTACCATATTGCCCATCACCTTTCTCAAGACCTAGTCCCCGATCTTGAATAGCCTTGGACGCATAGCCTTGTTGTATTTCCTAGAGAGTTATTGCTGATAGGTTGCTATGTGGATCAGAGCCTGTTCCCTTCTTTCTTCAACTAGGTCAAGTTCCAAGGCCACTGCTTCATTGTTCAAGTCCGGCTGAAAACTTTCAGACCGGATGGTTGGCATGCCGATTTCCAGTGAGATGACGCCCTCCATGCCATAGGCCAAGGCAAATGGTGTTTCTCCGGTCGAGCGCCTCGGCGTGGTGTGGTATGCCCAGAGCATGTTGGGGAGTTCTTCAGCCCACTTCCCTTTGGCCTTCTCTAGCCGTTTCTTCAGCCCATCCAGGATGGTTTTGTTTGTGGCTTATGCTTGACCGTTTGCCTGAGGGTAGGCCGGTGTTGAGTTGTAAAACTCGATCTTTAACTCCTTGCAAAACCCGCGACAAAGTTTCCCATCAAATTGGGTGCCATTATCTGAAATGAGGGCCTTCGGTATACCAAAGCGAGTGATAACATTTTGCCAGACGAACCACTTCACATCTTTTTCCTTTATGGTTGCCAATGGCTCGGCCTCAACCCACTTAGTGAAGTAGTCGGTTGCAGCAATGAAAAACTTAAGGTTGCCCGGAGCTGTTGGGAGTGGTCCCACAATATCCAACCCCCAAAGCGCGAACGGCCAAGGACTTGTAAGGGGGAGCAGCTCTCTGGCCGGCTGGTGGATTTGGTGAGCAAATTTTTGACATTTTTCACACCTGCGTACGTTTTTCTGCGCGTCCGCCTGCATGCACGGCCACCAATAACCTTGGGAAATCACTCGGTAAGCCAAAGACCTTCCCCCATTATGACTCCCACAGATGCCTTCATGAATCTCATAGAGGAAAGCTTCCACTTTGTCGGGGTGGACGCACTTCAGGTACGGCCCAGTAAAAGACTTCTTGTATAGGGCTCCAGATGGAGAGAGCCAAAACCGTTCTTGTAATAACCCGACCCTTGTACATGTTTTCTGATATATTTTCAGACCCTATTTTGTGTTTTTGAATGCTTATTATGAAATCCTTTGAGAAATTATGGTTAAGTAGGGGAACTCCATGTTTAAGGATGCCTATCTATTTGACAAGAAAAGTATCTGTTACATCTATAAGTTAGAGTCAGAAATTGGAAGCTTTAGAGGCTTAATTATCTGAAATTGATTTTGTATATGTGATCAGCATAATTTTTAGGTAATATTAAGCATTTTTGGGAAATTTCAATTTCGGATGTCTAAACGATTGGTTTTTGTCCTTATTCAATCTATATATATGTATGTTTATAAGATCTTCATAGACTTAGGAACCTTCTCATAAAATATTCCCTAGGAGAGAAGTGAAGAGAGGATAGGAAGAAGGAAGAATTGTGAGAGATTGAAGCTAAGGTAAGTTAATTTCCCTAGTCCAATCCTCTTCCTCAATTTGAATAAGAAGTTTTTGATTTGGTTTGATTTAGAGTGGAATGAAAGTTTTGGATGTATGTGTGTTGAAGATTTAGTATGATAATCCTATTTGTGCATTTTGGATCTAATTCAAGTTATTTAGTGGGAGCATCATCTTGTCTCTTTACTTCTTAAATTGGTATTCATGCTTATGCCATGCTTTTGTATATCTATGTTATATGGGTGTAAAGTTAAGAGCCTCAAGAATGAAATTATGTTGATGAGCTCCAACTTTTGTTCAAACCAATTGAGTTGTGTTCATGGGTTTAATTCAAGTTAGATTATGGTATATTGTACCTTTGATTGCATGTTTTTAAACCATGATTTAGCATTTAAAAGTTTCAACTTAGAGCCTTACAAATACCCCCAAAACAACAAGATCTTGTTGCAAATTTCAGACCAAACAGGGGAATTGCCGCACGTTCGGGGGTCACTGCCGCACGTGCGGCAAATGTTGAATTTTTGGGTTTTGGTTCTGCCTAAAAGGCACGTGTGGGACCTCAAGGCCGCACGTACGGGGTCAACTGCCGCACGTGCGGGGCTCACAGCCGCACGTGCGGGGCTCACAGCCGCACGTGCGACTCATGCTGAAAAATGCTGTCTGCTCCGTTTCGCGTGCTGGGCCCTCGGATATTGTTAAAATTTGTATTTTATGCATGTAAATGTATGTTAAATCCAATTGAAGTGTAATGACCTTAGAAATGATTTTTTAAAAAAAAAGTGAGCTAATTTGCCAGTTGTGAATGTATGCAGGACACACTCCGAGAGGAACAGGCACATCATTACAACACTGTGAGTAGTAGTACCATTATATGCTTCACATGTAGCTAATGATTGTCATGAGTATGGTATTCACGCACGATATGCAATTATGCTAATGTTTCAAAGTATGTAAAGAAAGAAATGGGAAAGACGAAATACATTCATTCTGTAAGACTCTGAAATCAAGTTGTTCTATTATCATGATATGAAACAAAGTGCTACATGAAACTAAGTGCTACGATGTGAGTCACCTCTAGAGTCCGTGTGAGACACCTCTTGAGTTCATACAAGCATGTTCAAGGGCTTAATGCCAAATGATTCAAGGGCTTAATGCCAACTTATTCAAGGGCCTCGTGCCACCATGTTCAAAGGCTTAGCGCCACCATGTTTAAGGGCTTTGTGCCACTATGTTTAAGGGCTTATAGCCATCATGTTTCAAGATATTATGTTTCAAGCCATTACGTTTCAATAATGGGCCTAAGGCCGTTATGAAATTAGTACAGAATCAGACTAACTATGTGTGCACTTTCATACGCATTGATCTATTATGTTTCAAGTTAAGCTTTGTTTATTTAAGTATTACTATTCACTGAGCCTGGCTCACTCTGCGTTATGTCTGTTTCTGTAGGTAACCAACCAAGTGGTCAGTCCTAGCCATGGCACCCGTTTTCTTTTGTCAACCTTCGTGTGTCCAGGCACTTTACAAGGCTACTTATTTTGTGAAGTTCGTTAGGATGATTGGCCTACTTTTTGATTGCCTATCTAAGGTTGAATGTATATAACTTCAATGGTGGTTTTTGTATATGCCCAATTATAGGGCTGGGACTGTATATGTGTATGTATATAACCGATGCTCTGTAATATAGTTTGGGACTTTATCTATTTACTATGGTGCATGTGATGTATGAGATCCTGGCATGTAGAAGTAGCTCAATGGAGTTGATATGTTTCATTATTTTCATATTACGTGCATCCGATAAGGCCCCGTATGTTATATACACCAGGTTACATGTTCGTTTTTGAACGGGTCATGCCCAAACTTTTAGGGGCGAGTTTGAGGTCGTGACAGTTCTGACTTAGCCCGGATTTTGTTGGTCGTCTTCTTTTCTTCTGGCAAAATTCTATCTTTTAGGAAGGAGATGATGGGGTCTATCCAGGATGGTCCCAAGTCAGCGCAAAATACTTCAGACACTTCTGGTTCCTCAATGCTTGGCCGAGGTAGGAATTCTATCATTAAAGGATTTGGGAAAGCTGTTTGCGTGGATGCAAGGTCGGCCAGTTCGTCGACCGTATTGTTTTCTTCACGGTTGATTTGTTTCACTCTTATTGCGGCACACTTTTTGATTTCTGCGCGCACCATCGCCTGATATTTGGCCATTCTTTCATCCCTGGCTTCATACTCCGCAGAGACCTGATTGACCACCAACTTAGAGTCGCTAAATACCATAAGAGCCGACACTTTCATTCTTAATGCACTTCTCAATCCGGCAAGGAGGGCCTCGTATTCTGCCTCATTGTTGGACGCCAAGAAGCCGAGCATAATTTCTTGCTCGATAACCAGCCCGTCCGGGGAAGTCAGCACGATACCCAGCCCGGTGCCATGTCTGTTGGAGGCCTCATCGACGAAAAGCTTCCACATCTCGCCGATAAACAACTTCTAGTAGTCTGATGGGTTTTGTGAGCTCCTCAACACCAAGGTACTGGTTAGTTCATTCTAGTCTCTTTCCATGTTGGCTTCCATCTACCCTTCTTCCGTTTGTGATTCGTCACTTGTCCTAGTTGCCTGAACCGAAGGTTAGGCCAAATCCGCGCCAGCTAAATTGATCGGGCAAACGGGATGCATTCCAGGGGCAAATTCCGCCACAAAGTCGGTAAGAGCTTGAGCCTTGATTGCGGTACGCGGTTGGAACTTGATGTCATATTGCCCCAATTCTACGGCCCATTTCAAAATCCTCCCAGTAAAGTTCGCCTTTTCAAAGAGCACCTTAAGTGGAAACTCGGTTAGCACAACTATTGTGTTGGCATGAAAATAGTGTGCCAGTTCTCTGGAAGCCATCATCAGGGCTAGGGCCAATTTTTCCAGCGGCAGATATCTTGATTCAGCCGGAAGCAAGGTCTTGCTTACGTAAAAGATGGAAAGGTGCTGGGTACCTTCTGCACAGACTAGGATAGCGCTCACCGCATGTTGAGAGACCGCTAAGTAGAGATACAGTTCTTCGCCCGGTTTTGGTGTGACTAGGATAGGTGCTGAGGAGAGGTATACTTTTAGGTCTGCCAATGCACGGTCACATTCGTCATCCCAGAAGAACTTGGCCTTCAAAGTTTTGAAGAAGGGCCTGCAACGATCTGAAGACTGACATATAAATCTGTTTAGCGCGGCTGTCATCCCGGCAAGATGTTGCACGTCCTTCGTGGAGTTTGGGCGCACCAGCTCTTGTATCGCATTTATTTGGGAAGGGTCGGCTTCAATTCCACGATTTGTGACCAAAAAACCCAGAAATTTTCCGGTGCCAACTCCAAAGGCGCACTTGGAGGCATTCAAATGAAGCTTGTGATGCTTAAGTATGGCGAACATCTCTGCCAGGTCAGCAAGGTGTTGAGACTTTTCCTTGCTCTTTACCACCATATCATTGATATAGGCTTCCATAGTGCGGCCTAAAAGGGGAGCGAACATCTTGGATACCATCCTTTGAAAAGTTGCCCTGGCGTTTTTTAGTCCGAATGGCATGACTTTGTAGCAATACAGGTCACTTGGAGTGGTGAATGAAGTGATCTCTCGGTTTGGTTCATACATGGTTATCTGGTGGTAGCCACGGTATGTATCTAGGAAGCTAAACCTCGGATGGCCAGCGGTTAAATCTACCGGCTAGTCGATTCTCGGGAGGGGGAAGCTATCTTTTGGACACGCGCGGTTGACCGTCTTATAATCAACACAAACCCGCCATTTACCGTTTTTCTTCTGCACCACTACCGTGTTAGAGATCCACCGAGGATATTGCACTTCTTCTATTGCCACCGCTTCCAACAAGTTTTTGACCTCCTCCGCCACTATCTCGGCATGGTGCAAGGCCGAGCGTCGCGTCCTCTGGATGACCGGCTGTGCATTCGAGAAGACAATCAACTGATGGCAAACGAAGCTAGGGTCGACGCCAGGCATATCGTAAGGCGTCCATACAAAAGCTTCTATGTTGGAAACCAAGAAGTCGACATATTCTAGTCGCTCGGCGCTGGACAAGGATGATCCCAAAAGAAAGAACTTAGTTAGATCGTTCTCATCGATGCGTACCTCCATCAAATCTTCAACCGATTTCTCCTTGGCCTTTCTTCCTACGTCTTCCAGGACTTCTTTTCCCTCGGAGCCTTCTATCATTTGAACGAAGCCTTTGGCGGCTCGACTGTCGTTCATCGCAACGAAGCACTGTTTGGCCATTACCTGGTCTCCCCAAACCTCTTCTACCTACTCGGTTGGCACCGGAAAGCGTAGAACCTGATGGTAGGTCGATACTACTGCTTGCATGGCGTGCAATCAGCCCCTGCCTAAAATTAAGTTATAGGTTGATGGGACTTTAAGCACCCAAAACTCCACTTGCTTTGTGACTGATCCCGCTTTGGCCGACAGTATGATCTTTCCAACCGGCCATGCTGGTTGAGAGTTAAAGCCAACCAACGAAGACGTTGTAGGGGCCAAGTCCTTGTCCTCTAACTTCATTTGTTTGAACGTGTCATAATACATGATTTTGACCAAACTCTCCTGGTCAATCAAAATCCTCTTGATGTCAAAGTCTTTGACACGAAGAGTCACTACCAAGGCGTCGTTATGGGGCATTTGAATTCTCTCTAAGTCCTCACTTGAAAAGGTAAGGATATCCTTCTCTTCGGTCTTCCCTTTCTTTACAGTGGGCTGAACGGAGAGCACCTCCCTCATGTGCTCGGCTTTCTTAATCATCCCTTTCAGCTTGCAGACCCTCGTCGGTTCAATAATGCCATGGATGACATTGATTACACCTTGTGGCGCTGCGTCTAGGGCGGCTAGGCCGTTTGGTTCGGTCTGTCCCAATGGAGCGGCTTTCATATCCCCATCTATGTATTGGTCCAGATGTCCCACCGCCACCAACTCTTCCAAATGTTGTTTGTGCTGCAAGCAATCCTCCGTTCGGTGCCCCTGTTCCTTATGGAATGTGCAGTGATATCTTGAGTTGAAGCCTCTCTGTGCACTCCCCAACTTGGCCGGCCAACGAACGAAAGGTTCGCCTCGGATTTCACTCAGGATGCGGTAAATAGGGATTTTAAAGACCGTGGTGATACCGGTTCGCGCTTTCAATTTTCTCTTGTGCCACGACGTTGATCTTTTGACGGGTTGGTTGGGCAGTTGTCCTCCTGCCCCACTGAGTGGACCTTCCCCGCCATTCTTCTGTCGACCGCGACCAGATTAGCCTTCTCGGTTGCTGAGGTGGCATCATCCTCCACACGGATGTGTTCGTTGATCCGTTACATTAAGGACTCCATGGTTGTGGGCTGGTGCATTGTAAGTGAATCTCACAGCCTATGTCCGACTCGGAGACTACGCTTGTATTGAGTAATCGCCAGATTGGTGGGGCAGTCGAGGATCTCATTGTAAGTTTTCTAGTACTTCGCATTGTATGCCTTCAACGAACCTCCAGACTCCATCTTGACGCCCAGGAGATGGTCAACCTCCTTTGGTGTTCGAGTGTTGGTTTTGAATCTGGTGACGAAGGCCTTCGCTAATTGCTGTCATCCCTTGATACTCCCCTCCGGAAGCCTTTCGAACCATTTCAGGCCCAGTTCTCCTAAGCTTGCTGGGAATATGAGGCACATCAACGTGTCATTGCGCCGGTGTCCAACCATTACTTGCCGGTAACGACTCACGTGCATGTACGGATCTGTCTTGCCGTCGTACAAGGTGAACTTAGGCTGGTGGAATCCGACAGGAAGTGGTGTACTCTCAATTTCTAGAGACAGCGGCGTAGCCGTAAGTCTCGCTAGCTCTTTGTCCACAAGAACTAGGGCTACCACTCTGGGCGCTGGCTTTGCCACTTCCTTACTACAACAGATTTGGGAGCTTAGCCTCTGTAATGCCGGCAATCTCTGAGTCTCCCTACGGCAAGCCCTCTCCTCCAACACATCCCTCAGGTCTCCAGAACGGGTGGAGAAAGAGTATCGCGACGTCGACGATGGACGTGAGGGACGGTAGGTGCTATCGCGAGTGCGAGATTTTCCCACCTGTGAGTTAGAGCCCCCGACCCCGTAGCTTCTGGTGATAGAGAGAGAGTGCATCCCTTCTTGGTGGCGACTGCTAGAATGAGGAGATGGGGTGCGCTCACTGAGGCTGCCCTCACCAGCAACACCCTTCTCCTTGATCTGGCGTTTCAGCACCTCCATTTCAACTGCCATTCAGCAAATGAGGGCATCCTGGTCCTTGAGTTTGTGCTCCAGGCGTTGTGCATGCGACTCCCCCTGCCGTCGACGGCCCTCTGGACTCTTCGAGTGATCAATACTCCTTGTACACTTGTCTCGTGCACCTCTCGAAGAGGTCTCCAAGCCCTCCATGGCTAGAATAGCAGTGGGGCCTTCTTTCCGTCGGACAGACTCCGACGTGACACCATCGACGACGGACAGAGGAGCTTCATCGTTGTTAGCCATGGAAACGGTTGAAAAAGCTTGAAGAGCAAGGTTTATGTATCAAATTTTTTCCCACAGACGGCGCTAATTGTACGGGGGTGAAATATCCTTTGCTTTCCGTACTCTTTGAACTCAAGCTCCACGTAATGTCGCCTGGACTGAAAACAGAAAAACGGTGAGCTGCCCGGCGGTGTGTTGCCGGATAGTTCCTCTGACAATCAAGTTAGTCCACTAGAAGAAGAAGAGAGCGCTTTTTAGAGAGAGAGAGAGTTGTTCAGATTGCTTGAATTGCTTACCTCCAACGTTCCCCACTTCTTCTTTTTCTAAGATGGCCATGCAGCCTCAGGGATTGTGCGCGCACTACCTCTGTTGTCCTTCCCAGGACAAGTGGCAGTGCTCTCCTCTCACTACCTTACGCATATAAAGGCCAAAACCTCCAAACAGCATGTGTGGAACTGCCAAACGGTATTGACGCGTGCCTGGAGTGGATTTCCCCTCCTTCACACCATTGGTCCAGGTGGCTCGTTTAACCAGGATATCATGACCGACCTATCCCTTGGAAAGGAACATCAACATGACTAAGGCGACCGAACTGTAAGAGGTCGGTCCATCCGAATTGACTGACCGTGAGGCATATCGGCCTATCCCTTGGAGAGAGACACCACCATGACCAAGACGACTGAACTGTAAGAGGTCGGTCCATCCGAACTGACTGACCGTGAGCCATGCCGGCCTATCCCTTGGAGAGAGACACCATCATGACCAAGATGACCGAACTGTAAGAAGCTGACCCACCCGAACTGACTGACCGCGAGGCATGCCGGCCCTCGTCCCGGTCCAAATTCATTCCAGGATGTGTTTGGCTCAGTCCAGACGCACCACTGCGGATCACAGCCCAGTTATGCACATGCATGTCTTCGCACTCTGGCCAGCGACATAGCTCGGTCAAACGCGATAGCCCGAGAGGCCGTGCAGATTTGGTTCGGCACCATGTCCCGGTGCAAATCTCCCTCTCATCGTGCATAACACGAGTTACCACTAGTTTTGTAGAATCATCAGGTGGCTCTAACACCATCTTCGATGGTTATTTAAAATTGCCACAAAATTTGATGGAAAATAATTTCTTTTCCTACTCTAATGGTTTCATTAAATACGTATCAAATTCATAATTTTATTTTTCTTTTATCAAATTGAAGAATAATGTGTCTTTCATCAAATCACTATTCATTACTGTTGAATTTTCACTTCTAGATGAGCATCTCAAGGCAAAGATTTATAAAAAAATTACACTAGTCGATCGACTAGCAAGTCATCTGCCCAGTTGACCGGTGGTTTGATAAAACTACAAAATCTTCAATGGGAATATTATATCAAATAAAACTTTTACTTAAATTTTTATTTGAATTTGATGAAAAAATTAATACATCTTTAAAAATGCCCTACAAGATCAATTGATGTGACATGGGCAGTGTTTGGCAAGATTTTTGTTTGGGTTTTTTTTGATTTTTTCCACTGAAAGACAGTTTTTGCAAAACCAAAAAAAAAAAAAACAAATCCAAACAAAATATCACATCCAACTCCATAATCATTTCACTTTTTCTCTCAAAAATATCACATCCAACCACAAAAAAATCCAACTATCTTCTCAAACACCAAAATTTTTTTATCCAATAATATCCTACAACTAAAAAAATCTACATAAAAATCCACTTCCCAAACACCCACATGATCTCAGTAGAGGCATGCGACATTAACCACCGAGATAACACCAAAAGTCAAATACGGTCAATGTGGTTCTTAAGTTGTATACGGAAAATGTTTGGTGGCCTAAATTTTTATGATTTGAATGTGTTAAAATGATATCGTTTTACACTCATAACGACATTATTTTAGGTGTTTCAAACCATTCGAATCATATTTTTTTTGGCCACCTAATATTATTGTATTTGTAAAATGAGAAACTTTCTAAGTTGGGAAGGAAGGTCACCAGGGTCGGCCTGGCTTTTAAATTCAAAACGAATGTTTAGCACGGACTTTCATACATATTTTTTTAAAAAAAAATAATTATGTAACTAATTTTTGTTTTTTTAGGTATTTGATAATACTCATAAAAAGGTTATTTTTAATATATATTTATTAAAATTTACTTAAATATATATTAAAGTTTATGATAAACAAAATGATTAAAATAATCTGAAATGAAATATCAAATAAAAAGTAAATAGAATGTAACAAAAATTACTTAAATATCATCTTCTGACATTTTTAAATGTGAAGTCACTAATTTAGTTCGCATAATCCAACTTATAAGCCAAATAATTTTCGATGCATAATCCAATTTAGAGAGAAGGTTTACTATTTGGCATAGTTGAGTAATTGTAAGATTTAATCAATTTAATTTGAAAAGAATAAGTGTAAGTAATATAATTAATCATATTTTATATATAATCTATACATTTGGAAAATAATCATTTAATAATTTCAAACAATTCACCATATCAATTAATTTTAAATTATAGTTGAATTTTGTTGAGACTTTTTAAATTTTAATGAAATTTTTATTTATTTATAAATTAATATAATAATTAATAAAATTTTAAGACCTTTTTTTTTAGTTAATTTTCTAGGCCCAAAGTGGCAGCTTTGCTAGCTTGTGTCTAAAGCCATCCTGAAGGTCACCTAGAGAGGTTTCACCTGAGCTAATTAGGCAGGGATACAACTTGAATCACCTCAACCCGAATAATTTTAGATTACCACAAAACTTGGCACGCAAAAGTAAATAAGCACTAGAGACTTGTCGAGAAGACGACTCTCAAATTGGATTATCAGTTTGAGGTTTCGTTTGGAAATATATTGTTTTAATGATTTTTTAATATTTTGATTAAAATATGACGTAAAAAAAAAAAATTACATAAGTAATTTTTATGGTTTGGAACTTATGTCACTTTGGTCTTTGACTTTTCAATTATGACACATTTGACCCTAAATTTTAAATTTTGTTCCAAATAAGAAAAATTGAATATATAATTAGATTTCTCAAGGGTAAAATTGTCAATTTGATAAAATATAAACTAATTTGACAAAAATAAATATCAAACAAATATTTTTGAATTTTAAAAATTATTTCTATCTACTAAAAATAAAATTATGTAAAATTGATAAATCTTTTAGACATTTATTTATTTATTTTTACCAAATTAATTTTTATTATGTGTTTGGATGATGATCATGTAAAATTAGTTTTAAAAAATTAATTATGTAATTTTTATTAATTTTATATAATTTTATCATTGGTAGATAAAAATAATTTTTAAAAAATTAAAAATATTTTTTTGACATTTATTTTTGTCAAATTAGTTTATATTTTATCAAATTGACGATTTTACCCTTAAAAAATCTAATGATATTTTCAATTGTCCTTATTTGGAACAAAATTCAAAATTCATGGTCAAATATATCACAATTGAAAAGTCATGGACCAAAGTGACACAAGTCCCAAACTATAAGGACTATTAGTGTAATTAACCCTAAAAAAAGTTAAGATGGTTCAAAGATACATTTTGGTTTTTCTTTGATTTTTTTTTTGTGAGAGAGAAATATGTTAAAAGTTGAGAAGTGACTTTTAACCCACTTCTCAAAATAAATCTATGTTTAGAATGACTTTTTAATTTTTTACAAAAATATATATAAAAAGTAAAAAAATAATGAAATTTTTAACATTTTATATAAGTTATTCACTTTTTAATTTTTTTAATAATTTTTTTTACTTTTAAATTAAAGAGTGATGTTGCGAAAGCCTAAGCGTTAGAATCTAATTTCAATTCATAAACACTGGTTTATATTTCTAGTTTTATGGTGCTTACAAATTTTTATAATGACTGTAGGTTGGAAATAAAGTAATCATTTTCCAAATGTCCAGTTAGCCACGCTTTTTATGAGTAGAGGTGAAATTTGGGCAGGCTCAATTTGAACAATTCGAATTCAGTTTAAATTATTTTAGGGTTTGAATAAAATATTTTCAAATTCGATATGGGTTTGGACAAAAATTCAGAAGTTCGAATTAAATTTGGACGGATTTGGCAAAGACGTCAAACAACCTAAGCAATTCGAAATCCGAATTATACATATATAGATATATAAAAATATTAAATATACATATAAATTATTAGTTATTACATGATATTAAAGTAATTTAGATTATTAAATCATATTGAATATATATTATTATGTATACAAATAACATAAAATCTTATTTTTTCTATTTCACTCATAAATTGTAAGGACTACTATAGCGGTATCTCTCTTACATTATATAAATGTAAATAGAATCAAATTTTAATAACTTAATAATGTAACTGTAAAAAAAAAAATCATTTATAATTCGGAGAACTTGGGCAATTCGAGTTTAACTCGGTCGAGCTTGGACAGGCAACCTCGGGTTACACTTCAGGCTTGAGCAGGCCTGGATAGGTCCTAGCACAATTTGAATTGGGCTTGGACAACTTTCCAATTCGATCGAACCCGTCCAAATTGCATCCCTACATTTTAGTAATGACCCATTGTTCGAAATAAATATTGTTTTATTGAACGGGACTATTGCAAAGTGTATATTAAAAGAGTAATGCTATAGAATTTAAAAGTTTTATTAAAATTTTTATTAAATATCTTACATGGGTGGGGGACCACACTATGCAAAATATTTGATAAAAATTTTAATAAAACTTTTAATATTTCTAATATTTTTGATTTTAAAAAGCGAATAAGCCTAATGCCCAATTGGAAACACCACACTGGGGTGTTAGAACAGACAAGCAATTGGCCGATGCGTTGCTTTAGAGGGTCAACTGATGTACATTATTAAAATATAAATTTTATTTTTGTTTATTTTTTAATTTTTATGCCTTTATGTTTTATATAATTAACATATTAATAATTATATCTTCATTATTTTATTTATTTATAGTGCTTGATGACTAGGAATTTGACATTTAGTTATGAATGTGAGAATATTATTATTACGAAGGAAATTTATCATTTTAATATAAGAATTTATATATTTTTTATGCAATTATTTGTTGTTTACAATAATTTGCAATTTAGTATAGGTGATTTTAATATTTTTAATGAAACTAGTTAAAGCACATATGCAACGCGCGTGGCTATTTTGGTTTCAACCTATTTCGCCAATTGTAGCAGGTAGTGTTCATGAATTTAAGTAAAATTTTAAAAAAATTTGAGATCAACTTGTGCAGGGTAGTATCTGCATGTATATCATTTGAAAATAAAATTAAAGTTAGTCGAAGTAAAAAATATAAATTAAGGTGTGAATTAACTTATGTACAGTTCTCTACATTGCATAATCAAAATATAGGCATAAACTGCATGAAATTTGGACATAAACATCTAAAATTGTATATTTAAACATAGTATACGGTTGTGTGTCATAGCCATTAAAGTAACCAGTCAAATGTAAATGGAGATTTTTATTTTTTATTTTTAACTAATTGATAAAAAAAAATATAAATGTAGAAAAAAGAAAACTGAAGAAGTTATCCAAATTTGAAGCCATTACACAATAAAAATTTTAGAATTTTAAAAATGTGACAAAGTTCACACCAGACAGAGTTATACTCTTTATAAATAAAGTTCCACATTATGTAGGTCTCACTTATTGAAAGACATCTTTATCTCATTTTGTGTTTGATACTTTGTGCATTTAGACTTATTAGGATAATTCTATTTGTATTCATAAAAAAAATCATTAAGTACGTCCAATTTTTCAATATACTTCTATTAAATTATTTAGAGTTATAATTTACTCTCAATACACCCTATGTTTTTTCCCCAAATTATTCTTCAATGTACATTCAAATCTCAAATTACACCACTTTGAAAAATCATTTCAAAAACCTTTAAATAGATTTTTCATTACAGTTATTCATTTGGGATTTATTGCTCTCTACTTGTTCTCTCATTCTTCTATTCAACGACCGGCCTAAAACTTTTTGTAGTGGTTGTTGTTTGTGTTGTTTGGAGTGAGGAAGAAAATGAGAAAATAATTGAAACTTATGAAGAGAGTTGAATATAAATAATACGTATAAGTGGTTTGAAAGTATTATGAGAAAAAATATATATATATATATATATTTTAGGATTTAATATGTAAATTTTTATTAGAGTATAATATGAATTAAAATTTTAAATTTTAAATTTTAATTGGGCATATTGAGTTATTATTTGAGTTCAAATAGAATCACCCGACTTATTGTTATAAAATAGGAAGAAATCGAAAACAATTCTTAAAGCAAATCCACAAGGCTTTTGGAATCATGAGCAAAATAATGCATACGGCTTGTTGAACAAAATTTATTTATTTTTGAATAAAAACTTTAAGATAGAGTTCTAACTTAATAGGAAATTTCAGAAACCTGGATTTTTTTTTAAAATTATAACAATCTTAACTCAAAGAAAAACAATCCAACTATAACTACCTTCAACACAAAATAAAATTAAAAAAATACCTTTCAGCCAAAGTTTCAAATGAACAAGAATTTCATGGTTTGGCACAACTTCAATCTCTACAATGTGATAATGAATTAATGAAATTAAAGTGAAACACAATTCAAATAGATCGAATTCTCATAAATTGAAATTGAAAGTTAAATAAGGTTAGACACGCATAGAACTTTTATTTATAAATGTCAATGTGTGATTGAGATTTGTTTTGTACATATAGAAAAGTCTAGTTACTATGAAAATTTGCTAAAAAAAATTATCCTGAATCAACAAGTATTGTTGAGATTTAATTAACGTAATATGAGATATACATGTAGAATGAATCCAAAGCAAAAAAATTGTCATGAATAAAGAAGTGTGGATTCAATTGGTGTATGGTGAATCCACACGTAGAATGAATTTGAATTACACATTCTATGTAAAATTCTAAATCCAATTCTGGGTATCTTATTGATTTATATCGATAGAGAAAAGTTTACAAGTAATAACTCTCAGATATCATCAAATCCTGTCATTTAATGGCTCCATTAAGACTCCCTTCTTTCCTATTGTTATTGTTAATGACATAATAATATAATATAATTTTTAATCTAAATACATTTAGAAACTAATTTATTTGTGTAATTTTATTATTATTTTTTTAATGTTAAATATTATTATCTTTTAAATACAAGAACATATGAATAAAATACGAAAAATCAGTACATGTTCATATTTATTTGTTTTTAGTAATTTTTTCACAAATATTTTACTTTTTAATTATATTTAGATTGGATATACATCTAAAAAGTATTATATATAATATGAAGAAATTTCACTATCACTAGTTACTAAGAATGAAAAAATATGAAATGAAATGAAAATAAAAAATATGAAAAACCCAGAATTGAAAATTTGTTTTCAAAAATTAAACCAAAGAAAGTTGTTATTTAGAATTTTGATAGCATACGTGGATTATTAAATGCAAAATATACAATTCTAAAAATCTAAACCAAAAGAAAGTATATAAAAATAGCTTGCGAATTTCTGAGATGCAATATGAAACCGGATACGTCTCCCTCTATGTAGATTCAAATAGAATGAATACAATTCTAAGATTCAACCCAAAATATTCACAGCGGTCTAATCCATGATGGATAGTTGTAAATAATATGTACAACAGTAAAGAAATAGATAGAGGAAATAAGAAAGATTTTATAATTCAATCATCAATTCAAAAAATAGGGAGACAAATTTGTGATATAAGCCTTTTGGAAGGAGAGAAATAGAAAATTGATTATTTTTAATTGTTAAATACATAAATAAATGTTAGTCTTAATTTTAAGAAAAAAATAAGACAGCTAGTTTATACAGGACTTTGCATGACTTTTTTGCATGATGCAATCGTTGAATTTAAATCCAAAATGTCACGCCCCAAACCCGCCCCTAAAAGTTTGGGCATGACCTATTCAGAAACGGACATGTAACCTGGTAACATAACATACGGGGCCTTATCGGAAGCACGAAAAAAATGAAAATAATGAAACAAATAAACTCCATTGAGCTACTTCTACATGCCAGGATCTCATTCATCACATGCATTATAGTGGATAGATAAAGTTCCAACTATAACCCGGAGCATATACATACACATTTACAATGCCAGCCCCATGATTGGGCGTATACAAAAAAAAAATGAACATGAAAGTATATACAACAACCTTAGAGGGACACCCATAAGCAAGTCAACATCTTAACAACTTGACAAAATAAATGGCTTATACAGTGCCTGGACATACGAAGGTTGACAAAAGAAAGCGGACGTCTTGGCTAGGACTGACCACCTGGTTGCTGACCTATAGAAACAGACATAATAGAGAGTGAGCCGGGCTCAGTGAATAGTAATACATAAATAAAATGATGCTTAACTTGAAACATAATACATGTCAATGTAATAGTCTGATTCTGTGCTAAGTACATAACGGCCTTAGGCCCAATCTTGCAACATAAACTTGATGGCTATAAGCCCTTGAAATGTAGTGGCACGAGACCCTTGAAACATTGGCATAAAGCCCTTGAAACTTGTTTGACCTTGTAGTATATTCAAACTTGTAACATATACTTGAAACATACCTGAGCATACTTGAACATCATTCATTAATTCAAACGGAACATATTATCACCAGAGTGTTTCTTGTTGTATTATGTCATTTTCGTACGCTTAACAATAAGAGACTAATTCACATTCTCATGAGAGTCACATAATAATGCTAAACTTTGCACTTGTATCGTAGAATCTGAATAACTTCCAATTCATAAACAATATAGCAAAATAACTTCAAATTCATATGGATACACATGGCTACTCTTATATTTACTCAGAATCTATTCTTCAAGAATGAACATAAATTCTTTTGGGTAAATGACTTAATTCACGTGTTCTATTAATCAATAGTATACACCGTTGTTTAATCGTTCTTATATGTTAACATAGTTGCCTTGCCTTGTAATTAATAGAGTCCTAATGGTAACCGTTGCATCATTCCCACGAGTTGACATAATTAACGTAAAGTTAATAGGACAAAGTAAGCACATTTTCATTAGATTACAGATGACTTTATCGGTTTCACAATTCCACCGTTCGGCCCTTGGCCTGAGGGGTTCACACATTCACAATAGCCTTTAGGTTTCATAGATTCACAACTCATCACATCGGCCTTCGGCCCTTTGGATTCACAAGTTCACAAGTTTGGCCCTTGGCCTCATAGCTTCATAATTTCACAAATGGCCCCTGGCCACATAGGTTCATAGTTCACAAATGGCCCCTGGCCACATAAATTCACAAGTCGGCCCTTGGCCTCATAAATTCACAAGTTCACAAGTTTGGCCCTTGGCCTCATAGCTTCATAATTTCACAAATGGCCCCTGGCCACATAGGTTCATAGTTCACAAATGGCCCCTGGCCACATAAATTCACAAGTCGGCCCTCGGCCTCATAAATTCACAAGTCGGCCCTCGGCCTCATAAATTCACATATACATAAATTAGCTTTTGGGTTTCATAGGTTCACAATTCGGCTCTTGGCTTCATAGTTTCACAATTCACAACTCGGAAATTCATACTTCACAAATTCGAGATGCATATTTCACAAATCCTTTTTGATGTTTCCATAATTTCACAATGTTCCTCATATAGCATACACCTTTGGTGTTTCCATAATTTCACAATATTTACGTAGCATACATAACATACATGTCAACATAATTCTTATGACGAAGATCATAACGTCGATAACAATAATCATTAATGGTTAAAGATACATCGAAGTACTACTACTCACAGTGCTACAACGGAGTGCTTGGCCCTCCTGAAGTATGCCCTGTACACATATATAACTTAGTCATTAGTTCTCTTTCCTTCCTTTATTATTCTTCACAAGCCTACCATTATCCATCCATTATACCACAATTTCCTCCATCTCAATATATCTATATATAGAAATAGAAGATTACCATTCTTACAAACACAATATGGAATTTTTAATCAATCACTTCGATTTCAAGATAGGAAGGAATTGTATGGACATCTTCCATATTTTTCCAAAAATAAATCATTCTCTTGATTTTAATAACTAAGCAAGCCCACAAGTATTTAGCAAAATAATTTGGGATTAACCCATTTTGGAAAACTCTATATTTTAGGTCACAAAAATCAAAGTCAACATAGTCAATACCATCTCACATAATCACTACAATTCAACATAAGCAACATGATTCAACTCAACATCATTAAATATAATTCAACATAACTCAAGAGAAATTCTTAAATTCCATTTCAACATTCCAAAACCAAGTTCATATCATTCATACCATTAATAGATTATTTCCCCAATTTTCCCTTCACATGCTAGCATGAATTCCAATATTCATAACAAAGTTCATTCGCAAATTTTAAACATAATTTTCAAACATTTCCAAATTCTAATTAAACTTGAACACATATAATTCAATACCTCAATTTCATTATGCTACTTTCAATTTGGGCCAAATCATTGGGTATCATCATTAATCAACCTAGGGTTTCAAGAAAAATGAGGATGTTTAACAAAAATTCACACTTCTTAAATTACCACTTTTAATTCCAATTTTCCCAATGGTTCTAAATCTAGGATTCACAATTCATCATTTTAACCCACCAATTTAACTCCCAACATCCTCAAACCATAAAACCCCAAATCTCATACTATACACTACAAGCTCTAAACATGGAAATTTTGTATTTAGATACTAAAATGTCACAAATCTATCTAAGGATATAAGTATTGAAGAGTATTCAAACCATTACCTCAATAATCAAGCAAAGAAGTGAGCTTGAGAAGAAGCCTTCACAAATCCAAGTTCTAATCGGGTAAAATCATTGATCCTCCCTTGTTCTTCCATCCTTGATGCCAAAAACCATGGTGGATCATGAGCAAAGTAAAGGAATTCAAGGATTTGGGGCTAGGGTTTCGGACATGGAAGAGGGGAGAAGAAGAGAGGAAAAGAAATTGCAAGAAATGGCCCCAAAATCCCGTTTTTAGAGCTGCTGTCCCGCACAGGCCGCACGTGCAGCGCTATTCCCCGCACGTGCGGCTCTGCTTCCAGCACAGATGTGAAAATTTCAAATGGGTATAACTCTCTCATCGGGACTCCGTTCTAGGTCGTTCTTGTGTCCAAATCGAAGCCCCGAAAATAAGCTTTCCAATGGTTCTAACCTCACATTCAAATTCAAAGTGTGGAAAAAGAAAAGGACAAATGAATGACGGCTGATCGTAGATTAACTATTCGAATTAAATTCGTTGGTCCAATCTTACTTTACCATCATACCACCACCTCAAACAATAACCCAAAATAAGGTAAGAACATTCCAAATACACTATTAAGAATGTCAAAAATGAGCCCATGCTCGAGCGGAGGGTAAAAAAATTTCAAGCCGATACAATAAAGGTCGCCATAACTCAGCAGATAATTCTTTAATTCCGATAGATATAGTTGAATTAAAACACATTAAACCCTAATTAAATAAGGATGACTTTCTATACGCATTTGGGGGTCATTACATTCTCCCCACCTTAAGAAGCTTGGTCCTCCAAACTTGATTCACCTTGTCACAAGTCTAGTTCCGTCCTGGACATATAACATTTCTCAATCATTTAGCCATTCACAATTCTATACAATTAATTTCGATGGAGTTTGCTCCCAAAATCACAAGTAATTCAACTCCACTAACTAATTGATAACCCAATTAATAATATTACTTCGTAACATTTTCATTTATTACTCCACAAATCATATCTTCCACATAATAGAACAGCTTAAGGGTATTCAGAAATGAATTCATTTCAAGTATTCGTTTGCATGCAACTCATAAACTATCAAACATAATTCAAACTTTTTAAGTTCACAAATAACCCCCATTATCATAATTCCTTCAAGATTAAGGAAACATTCACGACATAATCATGCGTCAAAGGTATATACTTCGTACAACGATTAGACCCACAGTAGCAATTAAGTTCTAAATCAACGATTTCGTGGTTCTTTGTTCATTACCTAAATTAGACTTATCAGTTCAAATCAAATCCCTAACACACTCCAAATACCAACTTAAATCTCATATCAAGGAATTACATGTTCAGAGTAGAGTATTAGTAAAATCAAATACAGATTAAACCTTAATGGTCATACTTCCCAAATTACAGTACAGGAACTTATCAGACCTTTCAAAGATATCAGATGATGGAATAATTCCCAATAGCATTAAACTTATTTAAACTTTGATAGAACAATCTCCAATTCAACTTATAACAGATAAGACAGAATAGCTTGAAGCTCAACATAGAGCCTTCATCAAGCATGCCACAATCAATTATCAAATGAAGAACTCGTTCATGCATAGCGAGATATCTCTTTCAGAAAACTTGTCATACCTTGAACATTCGGAGTTCCGTAGCGTATCTAGTCATTTTGGGAAAATTATTCAGAAAGTTTATCATATCATAAACATGTCGGAAGTTCATAGCATTTTTATTATTTCCGAAAATACTTATCATATAAAACATTTCGTAGCCCAAAATATGGATTTCCTTAAACATTGTATAGCATAGTTGTTGTTAAAATCATTTGACAAAAGTACCGAATGCAGATGATGGTATGACATCTCTAAATAACACGGATCACATAAGGTTTTTTTTTTTTTTTTTTTTTTTTTTTTTTTTTTTTTTTTTTAATAAACACTCTTTTCCGTATCATAATAAAGGAACAAGCCTTAAATTAAGTCTCATATAAATATTTCATCCTTAATCAATAATGGTGGGTTTATGATAACAATACGTTAGGTTCAGAATAAAAACACATCAAAGCAAAATTATGTCCTTCAGTCAATTGGCAGTCCACAAAAGAAACACAATTTCCCTATATCATTAAACTTCTATAAAATTCTACCGAACATTATGTGATCACAAATCATGATACTTGTATTTATTAACATTCCAGGTAGCAATTTCAACATTCTAACTCTTGATTACCAATTCCATGCTCGTTATCAATCATTAAATATTTTAATCATAATAATTTCATGAATTGTCAGCTACCATAATTCTAATGTCTCTCATCATTTCATGTTTCCAGAACTCAACATGTTTGTACTTCCCATTAGCCAAGTCAAAACACTACAATTTCATAAACCTTAGCCTTTTTGTTTCCTTATACATATCACGTAGAGAAATATTGATTACAGATTACAATTTACACATAACAAAATAGATTACAAATGGTAGTGTGAGATTTCAAATGTCGAATTTCATATTTCAGAATGCAAATTTCGAATTACAGACTTCCATAACAAATTACACACAATTCTAAGAGGGGTCATTATATACATAACTTCTTCAAACAGCCATTCGTATTCAACACAAGTTCAGTTAGCCCACAAACACATCTTATCAAATACTCATATGCAGTAATTGCACAAAATCACAGATCTAAACATTGTTGTGACAAGGAAGACTATATCATTTTCTTTAGTCTTAGGATTATTCCATACCTAGGGTTTAATCACTTCATCTAAACAGATGATAAGAAACTTCCAATCCGCAAATAACAATCGATAACATACATCTTATTTAATCATTGACATAGGGACTGTCTTACCGATCAGCTCGAACCCTTACCATGCTTCCGCTGCACAATTCTGTTGATTTAACCCCATCTGCATGCCTTACCATGTTCTACATCACAATCATTCACAATATACACAAGGAATATACAATGGACAGGGGTGATAATCGTTAGCGTTAACAAATTGCATTTAACGTTGCCATCACTTTCTTTCATATGCACTAAGGGTTTAATGCATGATGCCTAAGTCTTTTCTAGACATCCTAAAACTCAATGGATTCGTGTGTGAGATAGCAACTCGTGCTCTGATACCACTTGTCACGCCCCAAACCCGCCCCTAAAAGTTTGGGCATGACCTATTCAGAAACGGACATGTAACCTGGTAACATAACATACGGGGCCTTATCGGAAGCACGAAAAAAATGGAAATAATGAAACAAATAAACTCCATTGAGCTACTTCTACATGCCAGGATCTCATTCATCACATGCATTATAGTGGATAGATAAAGTTCCAACTATAACCCGGAGCATATACATACACATTTACAATGCCAGCCCCATGATTGGGCGTATACAAAAAAAAAATGAACATGAAAGTATATACAACAACCTTAGAGGGACACCCATAAGCAAGTCAACATCTTAACAACTTGACAAAATAAATGGCTTATACAGTGCCTGGACATACGAAGGTTGACAAAAGAAAGCGGACGTCTTGGCTAGGACTGACCACCTGGTTGCTGACCTACAGAAACAGACATAATAGAGAGTGAGCCGGGCTCAGTGAATAGTAATACATAAATAAAATGATGCTTAACTTGAAACATAATACATGTCAATGTAATAGTCTGATTCTGTGCTAAGTACATAACGGCCTTAGGCCCAATCTTGCAACATAAACTTGATGGCTATAAGCCCTTGAAATGTAGTGGCACGAGACCCTTGAAACATTGGCATAAAGCCCTTGAAACTTGTTTGACCTTGTAGTATATTCAAACTTGTAACATATACTTGAAACATACCTGAGCATACTTGAACATCATTCATTAATTCAAACGGAACATATTATAACCAGAGTGTTTCTTGTTGTATTATGTCATTTTCGTACGCTTAACAATAAGAGACTAATTCACATTCTCATGAGAGTCACATAATAATGCTAAACTTTGCACTTGTATCGTAGATTCTGAATAACTTCCAATTCATAAACAATATAGCAAAATAACTTCAAATTCATATGGATACACATGGCTACTCTTATATTTACTCAGAATCTATTCTTCAAGAATGAACATAAATTCTTTTGGGTAAATGACTTAATTCACGTGTTCTATTAATCAATAGTATACACCGTTGTTTAATCGTTCTTATATGTTAACATAGTTGCCTTGCCTTGTAATTAATAGAGTCCTAATGGTAACCGTTGCATCATTCCCACAAGTTGACATAATTAACGTAAAGTTAATAGGACAAAGTAAGCACATTTTCATTAGATTACAGATGACTTTATCGGTTTCACAATTCCACCGTTCGGCCCTTGGCCTGAGGGGTTCACACATTCACAATAGCCTTTAGGTTTCATAGATTCACAACTCATCACATCGGCCTTCGGCCCTTTGGATTCACAAGTTCACAAGTTTGGCCCTTGGCCTCATAGCTTCATAATTTCACAAATGGCCCCTGGCCACATAGGTTCATAGTTCACAAATGGCCCCTGGCCACATAAATTCACAAGTCGGCCCTTGGCCTCATAAATTCACAAGTTCACAAGTTTGGCCCTTGGCCTCATAGCTTCATAATTTCACAAATGGCCCCTGGCCACATAGGTTCATAGTTCACAAATGGCCCCTGGCCACATAAATTCACAAGTCGGCCCTCGGCCTCATAAATTCACAAGTCGGCCCTCGGCCTCATAAATTCACATATACATAAATTAGCTTTTGGGTTTCATAGGTTCACAATTCGGCTCTTGGCTTCATAGTTTCACAATTCACAACTCGGAAATTCATACTTCACAAATTCGAGATGCATATTTCACAAATCCTTTTTGATGTTTCCATAATTTCACAATGTTCCTCATATAGCATACACCTTTGGTGTTTCCATAATTTCACAATATTTACGTAGCATACATAACATACATGTCAACATAATTCTTATGACGAAGATCATAACGTCGATAACAATAATCATTAATGGTTAAAGATACATCGAAGTACTACTACTCACAGTGCTACAACGGAGTGCTTGGCCCTCCTGAAGTATGCCCTGTACACATATATAACTTAGTCATTAGTTCTCTTTCCTTCCTTTATTATTCTTCACAAGCCTACCATTATCCATCCATTATACCACAATTTCCTCCATCTCAATATATCTATATATAGAAATAGAAGATTACCATTCTTACAAACACAATATGGAATTTTTAATCAATCACTTCGATTTCAAGATAGGAAGGAATTGTATGGACATCTTCCATATTTTTCCAAAAATAAATCATTCTCTTGATTTTAATAACTAAGCAAGCCCACAAGTATTTAGCAAAATAATTTGGGATTAACCCATTTTGGAAAACTCTATATTTTAGGTCACAAAAATCAAAGTCAACATAGTCAATACCATCTCACATAATCACTACAATTCAACATAAGCAACATGATTCAACTCAACATCATTAAATATAATTCAACATAATTCAAGAGAAATTCTTAAATTCCATTTCAACATTCCAAAACCAAGTTCATATCATTCATACCATTAATAGATTATTTCCCCAATTTTCCCTTCACATGCTAGCATGAATTCCAATATTCATAACAAAGTTCATTCGCAAATTTTAAACATAATTTTCAAACATTTCCAAATTCTAATTAAACTTGAACACATATAATTCAATACCTCAATTTCATTATGCTACTTTCAATTTGGGCCAAATCATTGGGTATCATCATTAATCAACCTAGGGTTTCAAGAAAAATGAGGATTTTTAACAAAAATTCACACTTCTTAAATTACCACTTTTAATTCCAATTTTCCCAATGGTTCTAAATCTAGGATTCACAATTCATCATTTTAACCCACCAATTTAACTCCCAACATCCTCAAACCATAAAACCCCAAATCTCATACTATACACTACAAGCTCTAAACATGGAAATTTTGTATTTAGATACTAAAATGTCACAAATCTATCTAAGGATATAAGTATTGAAGAGTATTCAAACCATTACCTCAATAATCAAGCAAAGAAGTGAGCTTGAGAAGAAACCTTCACAAATCCAAGTTCTAATCAGGTAAAATCATTGATCCTCCCTTGTTCTTCCATCCTTGATGCCAAAAACCATGGTGGATCATGTGCAAAGTAAAGGAATTCAAGGATTTGGGGCTAGGGTTTCGGACATGGAAGAGGGGAGAAGAAGAGAGGAAAAGAAATTGCAAGAAATGGCCCCAAAATCCCGTTTTTAGAGCTGCTGTCCCGCACAGGCCGCACGTGCGGCGCTATTCCCCGCACGTGCGGCTCTGCTTCCAGCACAGATGTGAAAATTTCAAATGGGTATAACTCTCTCATCGGGACTCTGTTCTAGGTCGTTCTTGTGTCCAAATCGAAGCCCCGAAAATAAGCTTTCCAATGGTTCTAACCTCACATTCAAATTCAAAGTGTGGAAAAAGAAAAGGACAAATGAATGACGGCTGATCGTAGATTAACTATTCGAATTAAATTCGTTGGTCCAATCTTACTTTACCATCATACCACCACCTCAAACAATAACCCAAAATAAGGTAAGAACATTCAAAATACACTATTAAGAATGTCAAAAATGAGCCCATGCTCGAGCGGAGGGTAAAAAAATTTCAAGCCGATACAATAAAGGTCGCCATAACTCAGCAGATAATTCTTTAATTCCGATAGATATAGTTGAATTAAAACACATTAAACCCTAATTAAATAAGGATGACTTTCTATACGCATTTGGGGGTCATTACACAAAACCTTTGAGAAGATATTTTCAGAATAAGTAAAAAGTAAAAAACACTGAAACATCTTCGTACTTGTCATTTTTTTGAGACCGCATCATCCGGTTGCAATAAGTGACATCCATTATATATGACAGTGAAATTCGGTGGCAATAAACAATTTTATTTGTGGCAGTTTCAGGAAAACGCAAATTGTCTTTGTTCTAGAACTATTCGTGGGGTATAGTGCCGTCACCTGTGTATTTTTTGCCTATTTTTGGACGCTAATTAGTTTCTTCCGCAAATAATAAGTTGTTTGTCTTTGCAAATAAAAAGTGATGGAACTGTGCCATCACAAATACCTTTTGCAATGCCCTCTCTATTGCTTTGGCAAACATTGCTAGCTGTCGCGAATAACCATTCACAATTTTTTTTTTTTTTTTTTGCAACGGTATATGCCGTGCAAAATCCGAATTTCTAGTAGTGATGATGTAGCAAAAATCCTGGGAACACATCGTATATATACATGGATTGCTAGTCTCTTGTTGAGCTTGACCCGTCAACACTTTTCCAAACTTAGCATCATTTACCACATTAGGGACTTTGCTGCTACCAGGTTTGCTTTCAGTTCTCCAAGCCACAACCCCATACATAACCTAATCAAACTAAACCAAGCCTTAAGTTCCATCAAATTGGGACAACCCCATACATAAATTTTTTAATTTTATTTCGTGCAAATTATCTCTGAGATCCTTCTAATTTGCCTCTTGTATTTAGTCCTTTAAGTTTTCACAGGTTATCAATTTAGTGTAATTGATAACGTGTTAAGAAATTTAACAAAAAGTTAAAGGAAAAATAATTTATTCAAAAGGGAAGGGATTATTCCAAGTGAAAGGAGTTTTGTCTCTTGATTTTAATCCAATTTCTAAATATGTGTTATTAATTAGACTAAAATGACATAATAAAAAAAATTCAAGAGTAAAAATGATACAATCAGTACTATAAAACCAAATCGATATAAGAGACAAACTAGAGGGACAACAGGTGTAAATTGCCCCCTTTTTTGTGGGTAAGAACGGGTGACTAGTTTGTCGCAACCCTCCTTGGGCATGAGTTTGGTAGCCCTTACCCACTGCGAAGTTGGACAGGAGGGGCCTAAACAGACCCAACACCGCAAGATATTGCGGGAATCTGCAAATCTTCCCACAAAACCAACTTGAACCATGAGTATATGCTTGACTGTGCGCATCCGAGGCTCAAAAAAAATCAAGGTTATTTATTCATATGGCTTGCACACGTTACAACCAAAAATGATGGCAAGTAAACTGAAAAATATAAACCCTGCAAATTACAAGAAGACTAAAAAACACACAAAAAAACCTGGGTTTTTCAATCAAACAAAAGAAATGGGTTTTACACATGAGATCAATCCATTGACATCGTATACATGATTCATATCATATATGTATCATACATGTGCACCAATCCAAAAGCTTGTGGTGAAGTTTCCCAGGGATGTTGATCAGCATATAAGTTGTATGATAGAGGTGGTGCTGGCTCTGAAGGAGTTGAGAGAATTGAAAGATAATGGAGGAAACAGAACAGGTAGGTTGAGATGGGTACCATTTTTTTTTGGCTCAACAGAGATAGTTTTGTTGTGTTTAGCTTAATTATGTGGAATTCTCCTCTTGCCTTTTCTTTTGAAGGGTTAATCAAGTGCTAGTTTCTTGAGTTTGTAATGTTGCTTGGTTTTGAAGTTTGTTCTCTGTCATTGCTTCTACTAGTAGGATAAGTGTTTCAGTCGGTGAATTGTGTTTATCGAAAACCTAGCTGGGCCATGAGGGACCTTTGTGATATCATTGGTTCTACGAAAGTTGAAATCCATGTTCACCGATGATGGCTCATTATTTTCTTTAACGAATAAAGATTGGAACCCACATTCTCCACCCCTTTTGACTCCTTTTTTTTTTTTTTAATTGGTCACTTTTTTTTTTTTTTTTTTTCAATCACTGCCGCTAAGTGTGTGTGGGGTGGTGGAGGTTGAAGTTTGAGGGGGTCTAAATCTCTGCTATTTCTTTAAATAAAGGCTTTATGATTAAAAAAAAATTTGGGAAGAGAATTTAGAATTTTTTTTTGGTTTATTTGACTGTATATTTTGAAAATAGATTTAGAGTTTAGAAGTTTGTGATAATTTGATATTTTGTTGTAGTTGAGTAGATGTTTGAGAGAAAAAGTGATTGAGAAGAAAAAATGAGAGAGTAAAAGTGATTAATTGATGTATAAGAGAGAGAAAGAGATTTCGAAATTTTGTTTCTAAAAATTTAAACCAAACAAAATTTTAAAATTTTTTCTAAAAAATTGTATCTTAAAATACAAACTAAACAAGTCCAATAGTTTCATTTAGGATACCTCCATTCTCCGAAGGATTTGGATTTCCTCTAGTCCGTGATTGAACTAAAGGGTGCAATTGGGCTTGTGGAGACCCACTATAAGTCCTGTTTTGATAATCTGAATCGTTAATGTGTAGATCTCATTGGGTATTATATGTCTGTAAAAAATCACGTTAATCGAATATCGATAGCTACATGATCAAATTAGTTTTGTATAAAAAAAATGGAATATGAAAAAATAAACGATTGACATAAATTTGATCCGATGAAATAATTATTGATATCCGATCAACGTGATTTTTTTACAGCCATATAGTACTCGACGAGTTCTACATATTGAATTATTCAGATTATCGAAACGGGACCCATAATGGATTTCTATGGGCTCAACAACACCCTCCAGTCTGTGATCCCTTCTCCAAATAGCAAAAATAAAAAGGGTAAATTATAAATGCACCCCTGAGGTTTGCTTAAAATACAGATTGTTCCACATAGTTCGAAAAATTACAATACCTCATTATAATTTTTTATTGAACAGAATTACCTAAAAAAACGAAATTCATAATTGCTCTCCTATACAATAATAAAATTACCTAAATTATTAATAAAAATAGAGATTTGTTATGAAATTAGAAATCTCAGAAGATGGAATGTATTTTTTAAAATCATAGGGGGCGATTTGTTTAAAATACAGTATTATTAATTAAAATACAGATTGTTCCCCGTAGTTTGAAAAATTACAATACCTCCTTATTATAATTTTTTATTGAACATAATTAACTAAAAAAATGAAATTCATAATTGCTCTCTTATACAATAATAAAATTACCTAAATTATTAATTAAAATATATTTTTAATATCATTAAAACTGTTAATTGATTTGATGATTTATTAATAAAAATAGCGATTTATTATGAAATTAGAAATCTCAGAAGATGAAATGTAATTTTTAAAATCACAAGGGGCGATTTGTATTTTGGCGCTGTTTGGGAAGAAAGGGTTGAGGCTATTATAGCCTCAAATTACAAATAAGCCAAAAAGCTCCACTGTTCAAAGTTTTTCAAAAAAAAAAAAAAAAAAAAAAAGCTGCAGCTGCAGCTGCCGGCAGTGTAGGCACAGCCTACACTGTCAATTGACAAATTGGTACATTAACTGGTAAATTACGATTTTGCCCTTTTATATCAATTTAAAAAATTATAATCTTAAGGACAAATTTGTCATTTTAACTTCAAACATTATTTCAACACATTTTTCAATACAACAACTCAAATAAAAATTCATCTCATCTTCCCAAACACAAAAACTAAAATAACCTACTAAAATAGCCAAAAAGTTAAAAAGCCTCTAAAATAGCCACTTCCCAAATGAGGCCTTTAATAAAACCTCAGGGGGTGTACGTTCGGAGTCTAAGGGTGTGTTTAGTTTGTGTTTTGAGATAAATTTTTTAAAAAAATTTTGGGGAGAGAGTTTAGATTTTTTTTTTGGTTTGTTTGGTTGTATATTTTGAAAATAGTTTGGGAGTTTGAGAGTTTGGGATGATTTGATATTTTGATGTAGTTGAGTAGATGTGTGTGAGAGAAAAAGTTATTGAGAAAAAGAGATGAGAGTAATCAAACCTCCTTGTTTGGTTTATTTTTCAGAAAATTTTTTGGAAAAAATTTTCTACAAACAAATTTTCAAGAGTAATCAAACCAAACAAATTTTTTCAAAAAAAATCTCAAAATTTTGTTTGGTTACCTACTTTCCAAAATCATTCTCTCTCTTATACACATCAAATCAATCATTTTTTTAAAAATTCTCTCCTCAAAACAATTTTCCAAAACCATTTCTAAAAAAAGATAAACTAAACAAGTTTTCATACTTTTTATCTCAAAAACTACTCTACAAACACAAACCAAACACACTGTGGATTTTGAAATTTTTTTTCAAAAAATTTGAACAAAACAAAATTAAAATTTTTTTTTTCAAAAATTATATTTTGAGATACAAACCAAACAAACTCTAATCCGTGGTAACTCAAAGAGCAAGGTTGCCCCGATATTCTAACGGCCTAAAGCAACATCTCAAATGAATTTTTTATATATAAATAATACTTATTATTTTTGATAAATTACATTGACCTCCCGAATATTTGAATAAAATACAGTAGGTTTCATAATTTTGACATAATTACATTGGGCTCTCTAAAAAATTTAATTCATATAACATTTAACCTCATTTTTATCAATAATTCATTAATCATATAAATATATATATATATATATTATCATATATTTTACACAAGAATGTATATGATTTAATGTTTATATTTTTGTCTTTATACTGTATTGGTTCAGGTGTCTTTAGCTTTACTAAGGAAGGGTAATATAATTATGTTAGAACTATAAAGTTTGTTCAATTTTTTCTTTATATATTTAAAACTCACTTTTTCATGTATGGCTATTCTTATAATTAAACAGAATTTATTGGGTTTTATTTTATTGGGCTTTTAGATAACGACAATATTTATTTTTCCATTCTTTGGATAAGGAGGTTATTTATTTATTTTTATTTATTTTGTGTGTGTGTGTGTTGGACCATAGGGTGGGGAGGTTTATTATTTTGCTGTCTTTTCTGAAGATTTTTTTTTTTTTTTTGTATGCGTAAAAATTTGGGATCTTGAAAAAATTGACAGTTTTATTCTAATTTTGAAAACAAAAGATTATAAAATTAAGAAATTCTAGGAAGGGGAGTTTAAATTCTAGGAAGGGGAGTTTTCTTTTGCACCAGCGTAGGGCCTTCATAGAGTAGTTTAAACTTTCAATGGCTTTTGTTAACTGGGTCAACGGAAGGTCCAATGGCCCGCCCAATTTGTCCAATCCAACTTAATATTTTTAGCATTTGAGAAAAAAAAAATTACTCACAAGTTTAAGAGTATCGGCATCAGCATAGTCAAAATAACAAAAAGGTAAATTATACTTAATAAATCACAAAATTGTTCCTCTATTGGGCTCAATAAATTTTTTGTAAATTAATTTTTTGTTAAATTTGCTACAGTACCTCAACAACTTTGTTGAGGCACTATACATTAGGTACATGATTTTTTATTATATTTTCTGGAGTAAAATTGAGCCAAAATCTTTAAACCGGTGGTCCACCCAGATGTCCCTCGGATATCCCACCGATGTCCCGTGAGTGCCTATAGCAAAAGAAAAAAAAATGCCGAAAATTAGTCTAATCGGTCAACGACAAATATTATTATTATTATTATTATTATTATTTTGTTTTTAAGAATTGTTTGGATGACACCTCATTAATTTAATAAAAAAATAAAGAATATCAAATACAATAAGAAATTAATATTTTAATAAGATTGAGTTAGAATAGAGAGTTTGATGCAGTGAGTACTAAAAAAGTAACTAGCTAAAATAACAAAAGTAAATTTTACGTTATAATTTGACTCAAAATTTATTGAGGCTGATGCGGATGCTTTAAGTTAGCCTGAGATTTTATATTCATTTAATATTAAGACTAAGTTTAGGATTAAAAGTTTTAACTCAGTTTGACCCACCAATCTATAAAATATTAATTATAATTTTATATTTTTTTAGTTATAAAAAAAAGTAATATATATAAGACAAATATATAGTACTTTTTGTCTAAGATTTAAATTAAAGCATTTGCTAAAAATTATATTTATTTGACAATTAAATTTGTTAACATTCCAAATTTAAATAATAAATAAGAATATGCATATATTTAATATCCACTCAAGATAAAAATAAAAAATTAATAATTCATGTATAATTGGTTAAGTGGGCATAGAGGTGCAAATTTGGTCGGCCTAACTCACCCAGACTAGGTTCAGGCAACCCATGTTGAGTCGTCTGAACTCCCGTCAAAATTTGGGTTGGGCCAGTCCACAGGTCAGAAAAATAGGCCCAACCTCAAGGGCCTAAGGAGTATTTAGGCCTTGGGCTAGGCCGGCAAGCCTGGGCCTGGGTGGGTCTGAACATTTTTTAAAATTTTTCTATTTTTTTCACCAAATTTTTATTCTTTTTCACTAAAAATGACACTGGCCTTGGGCGGGCCGGGCTTTGAGTGGGCCTTGAGCAGGCCGATGGATCGGGGTCTCAAGCTAGGCCAGGCTTCAAAATAGTGGCCTAGGCCTAGGCCTAGGCTCCAGGGCTAGGCTCGGGCTCAGGCCCACCCCGGGCCGCAGACGAGTTTCGGGCTGCTCACGGGCCACAAGCCATTTTTATATCCTTAAGTGGGCGGAATTGAGATTTGATTTTTTTTTTCTTTTGGGTCGAGCTTGGAATGACTAAATTAGGCCTAATATGAAACAAGACTTTGAATAACACATATCTTCTTATTATATAGTGCACGTCTAGCCTGAACCTAGTCCGGCCCAAAATTTGTCCACCTTAAGTCAAGAGCTTGTGGTTTCTTGCTTCTGCAAAACTTCAATTTCTTTTTGGGTAATTACCAACTAGTCTTATAAAGTAGACTTAAATACAATTAAATTTTATTGATTTTAAATGCATTAATAGGTCTTACTTAAGGGTGTAAATTTGGCCCAACTTGGCCTGGGCTGGCCCAACCGAGCCTAGGCTCTAGCCGGCCAATGTTGGGCCGTGCGAACACTCACCAAAATTTGGGTGGGGCCATGCTAGGCCAGTCCACTGCCAAAAAATTAGGCCTAGGCCCAAGCCTAGGGGGTATTCAGGCCTCAAGTCGAGGCGACTGGCTTGGGCCTAGGCTTGGGCTTAGGCTTGGGCCGGGCCTGAACATTTATTTTCAATGTTTCTTTTCTATTTTTTCTGCCAAAATTTTATTCTTTCCCACCAAAAATGACACTGAGCCTTGGGAGGGTTGGACCTCGGGCCAGTCTTTGATGGGACTTAAGTGGGCCGAGCCATAGACTGGGCTCACGGGTCGGGCTAGGTTTCAAAATTATGGCCTATGCTTAGGGTCCCCAGCTAAGCTCAGGCCCGAACCCAAGCCTAATCGAGCCTAACCTAGTCGGGTCCACCCCGAGCCGCAGGTAGGTTTCGGGCTGCCCACGGGCCGCGGGCCATTTTTACATCCCTAGTTTGTAAATCTTATAAAGTTACTTCTTTATGTTTATCTTTTCTGAATCTTTCTTAAGTAGTAGTTAAACTAATACTTAGTTTATCGTGATGAGGTTTATTATTTATGTTGATTAATAAAGATTTTAATTTGTTAGTATATTTTATTTTTAATTCTTGATCTTCTAATTTACTAATTAATTCAATTAGTGAATCTTCTTCTTGTTGTGATTTACTAAGGACTTTGTAGGGATGCAAAAATGGCCCGCGGCTTAGGGTGGGTCTAGCCTAGTTAGGCCCAGGCTCGATCCCAGCCCAAGACCCTAAGCCTGGGCCTGGGTCGCCATTTTGCAACCCGACCCGAGGTTCGGTTCGCCCAAGGCCCAGTGTCATTTTTAGTGGAAAATAAAAAAAATTTAGTGGAAAAAATAGAAAAAAATAAAAATAAAATGTTTAGGCCCGACCCAAGCTTGAGCCTAGGCCCGCCAGCTAGCCCAAGGCCCGAAGACCCCCTGGGCCTAGGCTTGGCCTTGGGGCTAATTTTTTACCTTGTGGGCTGGCCCTGACCCGACCCGAAATTTGACGGGAGCCTAGGTGACCCGACATGAACCGGTGGGAGCCCCGGCCTGGGTGGATCGGGCCAGGCCAAATTTACACCCCTATATCTTTGTTGTTCTCATTAAATTACTAACTATCAAGTTCTTTAATCTTCTCTTTTCTTCTCTCTCTATCTCCCTCTTTACCATTTTTTCAAAAGCTTCACACCACTATTGTCTACTATCATTGCCATCATTCACCCGCCACTACCATCGTCGCCATCTAGCCACCACTATCATTGTCATTATTCGAATGCTGCCAATGTTTACTAACTATCTCCACTATTGCCGATCTATACAATCACCATATCACTACCGCCTCCTTTTTTCATATGGTGAAATCGACACTAAATGACTCTAAACAATTGTGATTCTCTCTCTGTCTCTCTTTCTTTCAAACTAGATATGTTGCAAATTAGATTTAGATTCAAAATTATTTTTCTATGATAAATTTATCATTCTCTTTTGTTCTTTGTATATGTGAAAGATGATTGTGGATTCTTATAAGTGAATGGGGTGAATATGAGCAAGGGTGGTAGATATTAATGAATTAATTTACAATGATAAATTTATTAGTCAGAACTTATAGGTAAATAAGTATAGTCAATAGGACTAGTCCGTAAATACATTTTTTTTTTTAATCTTGACTTTACTTTTACTTTCTAAATGTACAAGAACATGTATTTAATATAGGGCTTTAGAGAACCATGTGACCTAATCCATGTCGATAAGTTTAATTGGTATACCTTTCTCAAACAGTAGTCCCATTTCATTAGCCCTTTTTGCTTTGCTATCTGAGCTTCATTTTCTAGTTTTGCCTATCCTCATAGGTCGGGTGGTAAGCAAGTCAAGCTAAATCAAGTTTTAGTATGTTTGGTGTAATAACTCTGACTTGTGATTAACTGTTAAACCATGATAAAGAATGCCTAATACGAATTAAGATGAAATCATGTGTTAATTGTGCATTAAATGTGTAAATTGTATTTATATCTATTCATGGTAGGAATATCTATATGTATTTCTGATTCGGTATGCGAATTGAAAGCCTTATTGGCATCTAATCACGAAATTGACTTAGTTTATGTGTTATTAAGAATTTTTAAAATTTTATGATAGGTTTAATTGAAATATGATTCAAAATCAAATAATTAGAATAATAATGCCAATTGATTAGTTATTAATTAATCTAGCTTAACCAAGCCTATAAAAGGCAAAGTTGATTTTAGGATATTCAAAAACACTCCCTTTTTGTCATCTTTGAGGCAACAAACGTGAGAGAGAGAGAGAGAGAGAGAGAGAGAGACCAAGAGAGAATTGAGATCAAAGCTTGAGGAGGAAGGAATTTGGCTTGAAATGCATAGACATAGCAATCTAGAGCCCAATTAAAGAGATTAGGTAAGAATTCAACTTTTAGTTTTGTAATTGAGTTGGTTAATGCTTGAATTCAAGAGAATTGAGCTAAGAGATGCCAAGATTTAACTAAGTAGAAAGGTTGAACAAATCATGCATGCATGTACATATCATGGTGTTTTGAAGTTGTTTTCAAAGAATTTTCACATGCATGTCCTCATCTTGGTTTTGTTGTAATAATTCACCATGTTTTTGAGCTAAATATCTCATTTGATCATGTTTTGAAAGGTTTGAGTTCATAACAAGTCATGCATATTATGTTTTGAAAGTTTCAAGTTTGATTTTGAACAATTAGCATACTTTTGGGCCTTGATTTTGCGACATGATCTTTAATCCTTGATGTATTCCAAGTTTGGACATGTTTTCTTAGGTTTTTGGCCCAAAGGATGTGTTTTGACACTTTGAAATTGAGTTTTGAAGTTGGGAGTACAATTTGGAAATTCCATAATTCGCAGGCTTCGCTTGAGCGGTGGAGTTTTCGCTCGAGCGAAGAATGCGAGCTCTTAGCACTTTTGTAGAGTTTAGAGGTTGGCTCAAGCGGCAGAACCTGTGCTTGAGTGCTCGAGCGACCACCCTTATTTTTGATTCTCCGCTCAATCGTAGGAAGTTGAACTCAAACGTAAAATGAGAGCTCCCATAAGTTTTGTAGAGTTTTACATGCTGCTCGAGGTTAGGAAGTTACGCTCGAGCGAAGACCCTGTTTTCAAAAATTTAACTAAGTGTTTCAAATCACATTTTGGCATCCTTATTACATCTTAGGCATTCCTAAGCCCTAATTAAGACATAATAATGAGGATAAGGATTAGAAACACACCAAGATAGAAAAGAAATGGGTTAAGTGTTTTTCGAGCGTGTGTTTCAATGTGTATCCATTATGTGTTTGTGTAAGTCACGCGTCATAGACTATCCGATCTGTCTGCTCTGTCCGTTCTGCTATCGGAGCTATTTGTAAGTAACAACTCTGTAAAGCTATGTTTGACTATAAGTACTTTCTGAATAAAATGATATAATCTGTTTTCTTAAATACTATTTTATGAATCATAAATGAATGTCCATTTTTCTGAAATGTATTTGTGGCATCTTTAGTTCACATGGCCCTTGCCCGGGGAAAACAATATTGTGGTCAATATGCATATGGCCCTCACCGGACGGAAACAATACCACAGCTTATGATCATATGGCCCTTGTTTGGGAGAAACAATACCGTGGTCTATGTTCGCGTGGCCTTTGTCTGGAGGATACATTATCATAGCTACTTGTGCACAAGATATGGACCTTTGGGGTCGTCAGTACTAACCACGCATATGGGTCTCAGGACCAAGTTGATATGATAGCTAATTTATGTATCACATATAACTGCTTATGACTTCTAGTTAAGTATATGAATCTGAATATGTTTTTGATACGAACTCTAATTTCTGAAATCGTTTGGACATCATTCATAAACCCTTTACTTTGTTGTTATTCATTGGGCTCTAACTCACCGTATTATTTATGTATGTTGGTGACCATGCACGTGACCAGGCTCAGAGTTGATTGCTTGGAGCTCCATTCTGTTAGCCAACCACAGTGCCTCCAGAGGAGGTTCCCGTCTTGTAGTGGTCAAGTTTTTGTGAATCGTGTTAAAGATTTTTTTTGTATTTCTTTTGTTAAGTTTGAACATGTCTTTTGTTTGTTTGTATGTATAGATGGTGATGTGGGTATGACGTCTTAATTATGTAACTTGAGTTTTAATTTTTTTGTCCCCATGTATGTCTACACAGCTCTATGTACATTATTTGTTGGACTTTGCTTTCGCTAGCCCTTGTATTTTGTTTAATTTGTTTAGAGGCCTTTGGTAATCCCAAGATTACTGTCCAGTTATGACCCTAAACATATAGGGGTGGGTTTAGGTCGTGTTAATAATTCTTTTGAGCAACCTGCAAATAATAAGAAGTTAGTAAAATAACCGAGTAATAACTTCAATAATTTGAGGACAACTGTTCTTACCAGCACGAGGGACATGGTGGTTGACCTTATGGCCTTCAAGTCGGATAGTTGCTCATGCCTCTTCATGTTCTCAAGGAGGAGCATCCCCTTGGTCAAAGTAAAACCCAGCAACAAGTGATTGTCTGCGTACACGAAATCAATGTTAGTGTGACAACCATCTCCCTAATTAATTAAGTTAATTATATGATTTCTGTTGATTATGTGTTTATGGGTTTATTATGAGTCATGTGATATTTGAATTGTGTTATTATGAACATATATGAATAAGATCTAAACCGAACCTGTCTGAATCATAAATTATACAAGTTCTTGGATAGGTAATTAGAGCTATATTTAAGCTTAGTTTAGTTTAATTCGAATTGATTTAAGTTAAGTGAATTTGATATAATTTAATGTAAATTACTACTTAAATGAAAGCCTAAGAATAATTAGAGTTTAATTACATTTCCTAATTTATTCATCAATATAATAATAAAAAAGAGAATTTGAGAGATAGAGAGACTGAGTGGACTTTATTGGAGTCATAGAGCTATATATACAAGAGAATGCTAGAGAAAGAGAGAAACGAAGGAGAAAGAAGGAGAGCTTAGGAAAAACTTGGGAGATAGACTTTGAACTTCTCAAATTTTCTAACTAAGGTTAGAATTCTCTTCTCATCTCATGGAATTAAGATGAGATACTCTTAATCTCTTAGAAATTGAGTTGAAATATGATGAATTCATGAGGACTTAAGAGTTTTGTAGGAAGGTTTTGAATTGAAAAGCTATATGAACATATATGATCATAAAAGTGAAGAATTAAAAGAATTAGCTTAATTTATGGACATGCATGGCTTCATTCTTATACATCCACATTATTTCTTGCAGGAGTTTTCAAAATTGAATGGAAATTCCATGGCATTTGAGGATTTGAAATCCAAGAATGCAAGTTTTATGAATTTATATGTCAATCTTAAATTTGAAACTCTTGCATGCAAAACTTAGTTTTGATTAGAATTTGTGGTTTGGAATTGAAGTTAGAACTACTACATTCAACATATTTTGAAGTGTTTTAGACCTTGAAATGTAAGAAAATGAGGTTGAACTTGCAAAGGAGTGAATTTCCAATTCAAAAGTGAATCTCAATTTTGGGGCCCTGCACGTGCAGAAAATAGGATAGATGAGAGTGTGCATACTACTTTAATTGCACGTGTGGTGGTGGTTCTGTACATGCGGCCAGTTCCCTCACACTTGCGGTTTTCAGGCCGATCCCGATTTCGTTTCCTCTCCATTTTTTTGACTTCTGAGCCTCTATTTGCATAGTTTTCAAGTGTATTTCCTGTTCATATACATGTCATGAATATAAAAGAAATTAAGGAATGAATAGGAATAACCAAATGAATAAGTAACGAATGAGCTGAACAGGTTTAAAATTGTGACAACCCTCACCCCTAATTAATGCTAAACTGTAACTGAGAATGATAAGTAACTGATTTGACTGAAATTCTGAATTGATTGCAAGAGTATATTGCTTTACTTGCATTTTTATCCGTTTGTCATTTGATCGATCTGTTCATGTTTTAAGTTTTGAACTGTAAATTGAAGGCCTTATCGGTGGCTGAATCTAAAATTGACTAGTGTTATATACTAATTGGTATTTATGTGATTTTATGGTAGGTTTAATTAAAATTTGATTTGGAATGATTAAATTAGATTAAATAATGTTAAATTACATTAGTTGTGTTTATTACATAATTGCCACTTAGTGGATTTATTCAAGGCCCATTCCTTCTCACACATTACACTTGTTGACACACCACTATTCTTTATATCATCTTTTCCATTTGGAGACCAAACCGTATGAGAGAGGGAGATAGGAGAAACTTGATTTCATTTGAGAGTTGCTTGGAGATTTAGAAGGATTGAAGAGAAGGTTGCAAAATTATATTCCCACATTTGAAATTCAAGACCTAAGGTAGAGAATTCATCCTTTGGTTTATGTAGTTAAATTGTTTCTTGCATGGTTCATAGTAAATTAGTGATCTAAGTCAAGAATTGGTTTAAAATGTTGAATTGAGAGTTAATCCTTTCATGCATGTGCATATTCTTGAATTTTGGAGTTGTTTCATGAGAATTTCCACATGCAAGTTCATATTTTTGTTATGGTCCATGAATTCATCATGATTTTGAGCTCAACATTGCATTTGATCTTGTTTTGAAACACTAGAGTTCTTGAGAACTCATGCATGTATGATCTTGCAATGTTCTTCGTGCTTACACTTAATTTTTGTGTTCAATTGGCTTACATTTGGGCTTGATTTTACAAATGATCTTCAAAAACATGTTATACTATGAGTTTCCAAGAGTTTTCCAGAAAATTAGCCCAAGGGGATCGAATTTGAAGCTTTTAAAATTGAATTTCATGCTTGAGGTTCAATCTGGAAATTCCAGATTTTGGACCCACGCTCGAGCATAGGACTTCACGCCCGAGCGTGCACTCTGAGTACATGCACTTCCGCTCGAGCGTAGGAAGTCACGCTCGAGCGTGAAATGCATATGCCTAGAAGTTCTTGTGTTTTGCAGCTCGCTCGAGCGAAAGACTTCACGCTCGAGCGAGGACCGGAGTCTTACGCTCGAGCGGAGGTCGAGCGTCTGTCGAGCGTAAATTGCATGCATCCAGTACTTTTCATGAAGTTTGCAGTCTGCTCGAGCGTAGGAAGTCACACTTGAGCGGAGCTCCTTTGTCTGCATGTCCGCTCGAGCGGAGAAAGCCACGATCGATCGTGGACCCCTGTTTCAGCAAATTTTGAAAAGTGTTTTAAAGTGCATTTTTGCGTCCTCATTCCATCCTAGGCATTCTTAGGCCTAGTTTAAGGCATCTTAATGAGGATAATGTTATAGAACCACACCAAGTATACTTAGGGGCTAAGTTATTAATCCCGAGTGTGTGTTTGTTCTGCAATTGTAGGGTTGGCATCCGAGGACGCTCGTTAGCTTGTCTATAGCCCAGTGCTCTGTGAGTAACAATGTTGTAAAGATATGTTCGATTATGATTATTTTCTGAATGATCAACTGTTCTGCTTACTGAAACGTTATTGTTTAATGAATGAATGTCTGTCCTATTTGTAAATTGTATCCGTGGCATCCATAGCAATTCACTGTTACTGTACTTTTACTACTATTGTCACTGAGATCTCTGTCGGGTCCCATGTTTGGAACTACTACTGTTTACTGTTATGATGGCCATCAACTGACTGTTCGGTTTGTTAAGACCTACTGTACTGTTTTGCTATGGGATGCACCACATATAACTACTATGGTTACTAAGTGACTGATATGACTGTTTAATTACTGAAAGGACATTCATTCTTAACCTCTTTACATAACTGTTATTCACTGGGCTTTAGCTTACTGTTTATATATATATGTAGGTGTCCAGGCACCAGACCGGAGCTAGGAGCGTCGGGTTAGCTCTTGTTTTGTCAAGTCGACCTTTGTGCCTCGCCTCAAGGGTCCAAGTCCGTTCAAGCTACGGCTGTTTTGAAGTGTTCGGATTCACCTTTATGCTTTTGTTTGTAATAGATGTTATAGAGTCATACTGTACAATTATGGCATAGGCATTGAATCCTTAATTTGTATGTATGTATATCTGATATGTAAATGTGTTTTGATTGCGAATGTGACTTGTTAATAAAAGTCTTTTTGCATTCAGACTGTCACAGCTCATTGGACATCTTTTATTTACTGTTTTGGCTTCCGCCAGCCCATTTACTCTGTATTACTGTCATTACTGTTAAGCAGGCCTTTGGTAATCACGGATTACTGGCCAGTTGCGATGCTAAACCCATAGGGGTGAGTTTGGGTCGTGACAGAGTGGTATTAGAGCGATATCGAATCACGAGTTATACCGCACACACGTGTCCAAATGAGCTATTGGATGTCCTAGAAAAGTAATTAGGGCATTGCATGAGCATGAGAAAGTGTGTGTGGCCTTAACATGAATATATGTGCTAATGTGCTAATGTGTTTAAGTATGTAACTGCCTATGTTTATTATTACCATATTGCCTATAGTGAAATGGAAAATGCACGAAATGCTGATGAATCCGAATCATCTGAGGCAAGGATGACAAGATTAGAAAGAACGGTTGAATTGTTGACTGAGGCCTTGAGGCTACAACAGAACCAACAGCTCCCACATCCTCCAGTTCAATCGGAGCAAAATGTTAATGAGGATATAATTGCCTTGACATGGAAGTTCAAATGAAACCACCATCCTTTCAGGGAGGCCTTGAACCGTTAAAGGCCGAAGCATGGGTTCTAGAAACAGAGAAATTATTTGAAGTGTTTCCGTGTTCCGAAGCACACAAGGTATTGCTGGCTACCTTTACTTTATAAGAAGAGGCCAGAAGATGGTTGATGCTTGTTCGTGACACCAATACTGCTTTGACTTGGGCTCAATTTGAAGAAGCCTTCTTTGAAAAATACTTTCCTCAGTGTGTTAGGGATCGCAAAGTGACTGAGTTTGAACAGTTGAAACAAGGTACTATGTCAGTGGCAGAGTATGAATCAAAGTTTACCGAACTCGCCAGATACGCGCCACACATGGTGGACACTGATTACAAAAAGGCCAGGAAGTTTGAAGGTGGCCTTAATGTAAAGATACTTAACAGAATCAATGTGCTGAAGTTACTGAAATATGTGGATGTTCTTGAAAGGGCGATAATAGCTGAGTCGAACATCGAGGCATTAAAATAGACTGAAACACCAGCAACTGAATGGTGTGGTAATAGACGGGGTTTTAAGTTTAAGAAAGGCCGAAGTAGTCCATTGAACAAAAAGCAAAATACAGGGTCAACAACCAGTTCTAGCTAGGGAAACAGTTTCATACCACCCTGCTCTGAATGTGGGAAAAGGCATAAGGGGGTTTGCTATAAAATCTCTGGTGCTTGTTATAGATGTGGCAAAGTGGGTCACATGGTTAAAGATTGCCCTTCCACTTCTCAAGGCAATAGTAAAGCTGCAGCTAGTGCAGCAGCATCAACTGTTACACCGAAACCCAATCCCAAAGCTACCAGAAAGGAGCCTCTAAGGCAAGGCCAAGTGTTCGTGTAACAACCCTCACTTTGCCTTAGTCATGCTCACATGCATTTATATGATTTTGTCTTGTTAAGTTGCATTCATAAGATCCTGTTTTGTTTTATCTAAGTGTTGTTGCATGCTTTATTCCTTGTTTGGTGTGTGTTCAGCCTAGGTCACATCTTTGAGCCTTTTACACCTAGGACCATCTTGGAACCACTTTGGTTGACCTCCACCTGCACCATGGCATATTGGCTGAGATGTCATCATCTAGGCCGAGATGTGTATCATCTAGGCCGAGATGTTATCATCTAGGCATCCTAGATCTTTGATCCTTGCACCTAGCGATCTTGTTCCGGGACTGGAATGACCTAGACCGAGGTGTGGCACATCTAGGCCAAGGTGTGACACAGCTAGGCCAAGTGTTATCCTTTCTAGCCGAGATCATTGAGACCTTACTTGCCGAAGCCTATGTCTTGACCCGAGGTCATTACCTGCCGGAGTACCCATGTCACCTTACTTGTTATACACACTTTGTCATGTACTTGTCTTATCATTCTGTCACCTTTTTGAGGAAACCCAATCCGGTAGCGCCACGTGTCCCAGCAGAGGTTTAAGTCAGGTGCTAGCTGAGAAACCCATATCACTTTGTCATATCCTAGCCTTGTAGAGAGAGAAGCTCTAGGAAGAAAGGAATAAGGGTTCTTAGAGGGTGAATAGATTTCCAAGCTTGATTCTTAGAGTTTGAACAGTTGGATTTGTGTTTTGAGGTTAGATTCTTGTTTTGCTCTTGTTTTTCTTTATGTTCATCTAACTACATTGCATGATCTAGCATGTTTCATGAGCCATGCATTGCTTTGAAATTCAGTTTTAGAAAGAGAAAATGATGTTCTTGTGTTCTTGAAAGAAAACCATGTTTTGATCCAAAAGTTTGTATCAAGATCCATGTTTTTGTGTTTGTTTTCATAAGATCTTCAAGTATAGGTACCCAGGTCCATGTTTTCGATCTCATCTCATGAAATCTCAGATTTTGAATAAAGAAGTTATGATTTTAGCATTCATGTTCTTTATGTTCTTCATGTTCATGTTCTTCATGTGCTTCAAGGAAGGAAATCCAGATTTCCAGACTTCACCTTTCCCTAGGTGTGGTCACCGAGACCACTCTTGCCTAGATCTCACACTTAGGCCAAGCATCGTATCTCACCTTGGCCTACCTTGCATGATCACTTGCACCATTAGTCTATCTTGCATGAACACCTCGGCAGACAGCCGTTCGCCGAAGCCTTGGTAACCACACCTCGGCCAAGAGGTGTGGGACCTCGGCAAAGACCTAGTTGGTACCCAGCATGTTTTTCCCGAGATGAAAAATAGTGTTTTAACTTCCAGCATGTTTTGCTTTGACTTGACCTAGTCTTGAAGGAAATGTCGGGATCATTTGCATTCATGTAAGGCTTGTCTTGAGAGTGCATTTCATATCCATCTTTGAGCATTCTTTCTTGTCTTCTTGAAGTGCATTCAGTAGACTTTGCCATGTGTTTGTAGGCCTTGGACCCTTGCTTTAACCCCGACGTCTGAAGAGCTATGTGAGTGGTATTTTTAATAAAGCTATGTTATAAAGTTTTGATAAAGCTTTGCGTCGTTTTAGAAAAGTATTTGATCAAGCATGAATGATTATCCCTAGTTTTTGTATCAAGTATTATATTTGTTTTGATGACATTCTTGGAAAGTCCTTAGTGTTAGGGGACTATAATGCAACTAGTACCCTTGTTTTGAAAGTCCTTAGTGCTTAGGGACTATAATGCAACTAGCACCCTTGTTTGAGATATCTCTTTTGTTTTGCTACCGACGGTTTACCACATGGGTTTGTCCGGAATGTCATCGTTTGGCATTATGTAGATGCTATTAACATCCAAGAAGCTTTGAAAGATTTGATAGATAAACTTGGTTCATCCCTTTGATTTGTAAAGTTACAATATGTATTATTTTGGGAAAGATTTCGGATATCACTCATTCAAACCTTTATTACTTATACCATTCACTGAGTATCCAAGCTCACCCTCTCCTTATATATATGTAGGTGTCGAGCAAGAGGGCGGCGACGCCTAGATGTATTTTGCAAGTTGTATTCGGATTCATTTTGCTAGCATCTTAAAGATTCTGCTTCTTAGCTTTGTATTTCATGTATTTTGTATATGTCGGCTTGAGAAGCCTTTTGATCAAGATGTAACATGTACCTTATTTTATTTGTATTCAAGTTGTAAAACTATGTTAAGATGTATGTCATTTTCTTTGATCTATGCACAGCTCTTATGGACTACTTAGATTTAACTTTATTGCTTCTGCACATGTAAGTCCCATATGTATACTCTGATTGTGTGTGAATCTTTGTAAGTTGGCCTTTGGTAATCTCGGATTACTGGCCATCACGGCACCATTCTACTAGGGGTGGAGTGGGGTCATGACAATTCGCACTTATACCGGGAGATGTGCAGAATACACAGACCGTTGCATCAGGTATGCTCTCAATCTGTACTAAAAATGCTTATGTTCTGATTGATTCGAGGTCTACACATTCATATGTCTCGCATGCTTTTTCGCAAAAATTAAATAGACCACTAGAACCCATGAATTATTTGTTAGCTGTATCTTCACCTGTTGGGGGATCCATGACTTGTGCTTACATGTACCCTGTATGTGAAATTATTGTTGGAGATGTGCATTCGTATATTGATTTACTGCCTTTGAATATCGATCATTTTGATGTGATATTGGGAATAGACTGGTTAACAAAATATCATGCTACCATAGACTGTGTGACAAAACAAGTTATTTTTCGTCCACTTGGATTGCCTGAATTTGTATTTAACGGAGTTGGTGTAGTGCCTCGCCCATATCTGATTTCGTCTATGAAAGCTTTTAAACTAATTAAGAAGGGATGTAAAGGGTATCTATGTTGTATATTGACTGTACCTACTGATGTTAAAGCTAATGTGGACAGTATTCCCATAGTCAGAGAATTCCCAGATGTTTTTCCAGATGATTTTCTAGGGGATTTAATTGACAGGGACATTGAGTTCACCATTGATGTGATTCCGAGTACATAGCTAGGTTCTAAACTCCGTACAGAATGGCACCTACCGAACTGAAAGAATTGAAAATTCAGCTGCAAGAACTGTTGGATAAGAAGTTTATCAGGCCTAGTGCTTTGCAATGGGGCACTCCAGTTTTGTTTGTGAAAAAGAAAAACGGCTCATTGAGACTCTGCATTGACTACCGTGAACTGAACAAGGTAACAATGAAAAACAAGTACCCACTGCCTCGTATTGATGATTTATTTGACCAGTTACACGGTGCTCATGTCTTTTCAAAAATTGACCTTAGATCCGGATACCACCAGTTGAAAGTCAAACTAGAGGACATTGAAAAGACTACCTTTCGAACGAGGTATGGACATTACAAATTCCTTGTTATGCCTTTCGGAGTTACTAATGCACCTGTTGCATTTATGGACCTTATGAATAGAATTTTCAAACCATTCCTCGATGAATTTGTAGTTGTTTTCATAGATGACATTTTGATTTATTCCAAAAGCACGGAAGAGCATGAACATCATTTGAACACTACTTTACAGACCTTAAGAGAACGAAAACTGTATGCAAAACTAACGAAGTGTGAATTTTGGCTAGACAATGTAATATTTTTGGGACATGTGATCAGTAAGGATGGCATTTCAGTTGACCCACAGAAGATTGAAGCAGCAGTGAATTGGCCCAGACCGTCTAATGTTACTGAAGTCCGAAGTTTCTTAGGCTTAGCCGGATACTACAGAAAATTTGTGAATGACTTCTCCAAAATTGCTGTACCGCTGACTCAATTGACTCAAAAAGGGATATCATTTGACTGGACTAACCAGAGTGAATCAGCTTTTCAAGAGTTAAAGACACAACTTGTGACTGCACCGATTCTTACCCTACCCTCAGGTACAGATGGATTTACCATATTTAGTGATGCTTCTTATAAGGGTTTGGGATGTGTATTGATGCAAAATGGTAAAGTTATTGCATATGCTTCTCGACAACTGAGACCGCATGAAAAGAACTATCCGACCCATGACTTAGAACTTGCCGCAATGGTATTTGTATTGAAAATCTGGCATCACTACCTTTATGGGGCAACATGTTAAGTGTATACAGATCACAAGAGCTTGAAATATTTCTTCACACAGAAAGAATTGAACATGAGGCAGCGGAGATGGTTAGAACTAATAAAAGATTACGACTTGCAAATTTTGTACCATCCGGGGAAAGCTAACACCGTTGCCGATGCATTGAATCAAAAATCAGTTGAAAATTTAGCCTGTTTACTCACCGGGCAGAAAAAATTGCTATGTGACCTTGAAAAATTTGAAGTTGAGATTGTTTTGCGTGAACAAGGTGGAACCTTAGTCGTTATTTCTGCTCAACTGGCACTGATTGAGGAGATTAAAGAGAAACAGCAACAGGATGACTTTTTGAAAAAGGTCATTGATGAACGGGAGTCCAAACCGAGGCCGGACTTTAAATTTGAGAACAATGTGTTGAAATTCCAGGAAAGGTTGTGTGTACTGAATGATTCTGAACTGAAAAGACGAATTTTGCAAGAGGGCCACAATTCGAAACTGTCTATCCATCCAGGAAATACAAAAATGTACTAAGACTTGAAACTGAATTTCTGGTGGCCGGGAATGAAGAAAGAGATTGCTGACTTTGTATCAAAGTGTCTTCATTGCCAACAAGTTAAAGCTGAACATCAACGACCCGCAGGGTTACTGCAACCCTTACCAATACCGGAATGGAAATGAGAACACATCACTATGGATTTCATTGTTGGTTTACCTCGCTCCAGTAAAGGTATGGACTCAATTTGGGTTATTGTTGATAGATTGACTAAATCTGCTCACTTCTTACCTGTCAAAACAATTTACAACGCGGACAAATTGGCTATAATTTATATTGGTGAGATTGTTAGATTACATGGTGTGCCTGTGTCCATTGTTTCTGACAGGGATTCGAAGTTCATTTTGAGATTTTGGCGAAGTCTGCAAACTGCATTGGGTACTAAACTGAGACTGAGTAGTGCATACCATCCTCAGACAGATGGCCAGTCAGAAAGAACCATCTAGACTCTGGAAGATTTACTGCAAATGTGTGTCCTTGATTTCCAAGGAAATTGGGAAAGCCATTTACCTTTAGCCGAATTTGCCTACAACAACAGCTTTTACTTGAGCATTGGTATGGTGCCTTTCGAGGCTTTGTATGGCAGAAAATGTCGATCTCCTATTTGCTGGGCAGAAGTTGGAGATGGGTCTTTGCTTGGGCCCGAAATTGTACATGAGACTACCGAAAAAGTGAAACTAATTCAACAGAGACTGAAAACTGCACAAAGCCGACAGAAAAGTTATGCGGATGTCTGAAGGTGAGACAGGGAATATGAAGTAGGTGATCATGTTTTTGTTAAAGTAACACCAATGAAAGGCCAGACCCGTTTTAGGATTAAGGGTAAGCTAGCGCCGCGATATGTCGGGCCATATGAAATCATTGAAAAGATTGATTCGGTGGCGTATCAAGTAGCGCTTCCTCCTGAAGTAGAGTATATGCATAATGTCTTCCATATTTCAATGTTGAGGGATTATCTTCGGGATCCCTTCCATGTGATCGAGCCTACCCGTGTAGTGCTAAGTGATGACTACACTTATGAAGAACGGTTTATTCAGGTTGTAAACCGATGAATCTAGAAGTTGAGGAATAAAGAAATTCCGTTAGTGAAAGTGGACTGGCAAACCATGGTGGCGTCTATGCCACTTGGGAAAAGGAAGACGATATGATGAAGAGATATCCTGAATTATTCCCACTAAATCCAGTATTCTTCCAAAATGAAGGTAATTTGAGTTTGGAGGACCAAACTCTTTTAAGAAGGGAAAACTGTGACAACCCTCACCTCTAATTAATGCTAAACTGTAACTGAGAATGATAAGTAACTGATTGGACTGAAATTCTAAATTGATTACAAGAGTATATTGCTTTACTTGCCTTTCTATCTGTTTATCATTTGATCGATCTGTTCATGTTTTAAGTTTCGAACTGTAAATTGAAGGCCTTATCGGCGGCCGACTCTGAAATTGATTAGTGTTATATACTAATTGGTATTTATGTGATTTTATGGTAGGTTTAATTAAAATTTGATTTGGAATGATTAACTTAGATTAAATAATGTTAAATTACATTAATTGTGTTTATTATATAATTGCCACTTAGTGGATTTATTCAAGGCCCATTCCTTCTCGCACATTACACTTGTTGACACACCACTATTCTTCATATCATCTTTTCCATTTGGAGACCAAATCGTATGAGAGAGGAAGATAGGAGAAACTTGATTTCATTTGAGAGTTGCTTGGAGATTTAGAAGGATTGGAGAGAAGGTTGCAAAATTAGACTCCCACATTTGAAATTCAAGACCTAAGGTAGAGAATTCATCCTTTGGTTTATGTAGTTAAATTGTTTCTTGCATGGTTTATGGTAAATTAGTGGTCTAAGTCAAGAATTGGTTTAAAATGTTGAATTGAGAGTTAATCCTTGCATGCATGTACATATTCTTGAATTTTGAAGTTGTTTCATAAGAATTTCCACATGCAAGTTCATATTTTTGTTATGGTCCATGAATTCATCATGATTTTGAGCTCAACATTGGATTTGATCTTGTTTTGAAACACAAGAGTTCCTGAGAACTCATGCATGTATGATCTTGCAATGTTTTTCGTGCTTACACTTAATTTTTGTGTTCAATTGGCTTACCTTTGGGCTTGATTTTACAAATGATCTTCAAAAACATGTTATACTATGAGTTTCCAAGAGTTTTCCATAAAATTAGCCCAAGGGGATCGAATTTGAAGCTTTTAAAGTTGAATTTCTTGCTTGAGGTTCAATTTGGAAATTCCAGATTTTGGACCCACGCTCGAGCGTAGGACTTCACGCCCGAGCGTGCACTCTGAGTACATGCACTTCCGCTCGAGCGTAGGAAGTCGCGCTCGAGCGTGAAATGCATATGCCTAGAAGTTCTTGTGTTTTGCAGCCCGCTCAAGCGAAAGACTTCACGCTCGAGCGAGGACCTGAGTCTTACGCTCGAGCGGAGGTCGAGCGTCCGTCGAGCGTAAATTGCATGCATCCAGTACTTTCATGAAGTTTGCAGTCCGCTCGAGCGTAAGAAGTCACGCTTGAGCGGAGCTCCTTTGTCTGCATGTCCGCTCGAGCGTAGAAAGCCATGCTCGATCGTGGACCCCTGCTTCATCAAATTTTGAAAAGTGTTTTAAAGTGCATTTTTGCATCATCATTCCATCCTAGGCATTCCTAGGCCTAATTTAAGGCATCTTAATGAGGATAATGTTATAGAACCACACCAAGTATAATCAGGGATTAATCCTGAGTGTGTGTTCATTCTGCAACTGTAGGGTTGGCATCCGAGGACGCTCGTTAGCTTGTCTATAGCCCAGTGCTCTGTGAGTAACAATGTTGTAAAGATATATTCGATTATGATTTTTTTCTGAATAATCAACTGTTTTGCTTACTGAAACGTTATTGCTTAATGAATGAATGTTTGTCCTATTTATAAACTGTATCTGTGGCATCCATAGCAATTCACTGTTACTGTACTGTGTATGCTATTGTCACAGAGATCTCTGTTGGTTCCCATGTTTGGAACTACTACTATTTACTGTTATGATGGCCATCAACTGACTGTTCGGTCTGTTAAGACCTACTGTACTGTTTTGCTATGGGGTGCACCACATATAACTACTATGGTTTCTAAGTGACTGATATGACTGTTTAATTACTGAAAGGACATTCATTCTTAACCTTTTTACATAACTGTTATTCACTGGGCTTTAGCTTACTGTTTATATATATATGTAGGTGTCCAGGCACCAGACCGGAGCTAGGAGCATCGGGTTAGCTCTTGTTTTGTCAAGCCAACCTTTGTGCCTCACCTTGAGGTTCCAAGTCCGTTCAAGCTACGGCTGTTTTGAGGTGTTCGGATTCACCCTTATGTTTCTATTTGTAATAGATGTTATAGACTCCTACTATACAATTATGTGTAGACACCCCATTTTTGACCGACCTTAAGACTCAGACGTCACTGATTGAGCGCTTGGTGATGTTGCATAATGTGCTCGTTCAGAAGTTTCAGAGTTGCGGCCGTGAGCCCTACCTCCGGACTTCCGAACCCTCTTTTGTACTTTGCCTCGGTTTGCGAACCAGGCTAGGTTTTCTCTGTTTCTTTTCCTGAGGGGAGGGAGACGTCCCGTAAACCATCTCTCAGTGGCCGTAGGCTACATTTCATGGTCGTAGGCCATTTTGCCCATTTCGGAGTCCGGTTCTCGGTTTTCAGAGCCGTTAGGCCATGTGCCTTGGTTTGGGACCGCTTAACCGTCTCCATTTGCTCTGATTTTTGGCATACATCTTATTTTCTCCCTTTTGAGGGACACTGAGGTCTGAGAGACCCACTTCGTGGTCGAATGCCACTTTTGGTGCTCAACAGGCAGTTTCCGGGGCCCCGAACTGCGCGTTTTGGCCCCCGAGCATTCGTTTTGCAACGGTTTTCGTTCATTTTTGGCAGGTACCTCTGTTTTATCACCGGGGAGGTCACTAAAGGGTGGGAGGCCAGTAATTGTTGCAGCAACCAGTTATACATCCTCCGACGCCCTCCGGCGCCCGTTTTTCACACTTCCGGGCTAATGTTGAACACCTTGGGATCACATTCTTGAACTTTGAACCACATATTTGTGATGTACACACTTGGGAGGATCCTAAAAGTTGGTGGCCGGCCAGTAATTCCACCTGACCCTTTTGAACCCCTCATTCCGGGCTAATGTTGAACACCTTGGGGCCACTTTCTTGAACTTTGAACCACATACTTGTGATGTACACACTTGGAAGGATCCTAAAAGTTGGTGGTCGGCCAGTAATTCCACCTGACCCTTTTGAATCCCTCCTTCCGGGCTAATGTTGAACACCTTGGGGCCACTTTCTTGAACTTTGAACCACATATTTGTGATGTACACACATGGGAGGACACCATCATGTGGTGGCCGGCCACTAAATTAGCTTGACCCTTTTGACCCCTAGCCGGCCGGCTAGGGGGTGTGGCCGGCCAGCCACCTGCAACCAAAATAACTGGCCGGCCGAGATCCCCACACTGTTCACTTTACAGCTGTATAGCTTTATCCCCCAGAAAATATCAATATCCGGGGGATATTTTGTGGGGGAAAGTTGGCCTCCTTTTCCCCCACCTTTACACCCCCTTTTTGGCCCTTATAACCAGCAAGCCATATCATATTTTGGGGTGAGAAAATTTGTTCTTCAAGCCTCAAGATCCATATCTCCCTCCATCCTTCTCATTTCCCTAAAAAACCCTAAGTCCTACACCTTGTTTTCTTCATCACCACCAAGCTCTACCATCACCACTTCATTTCCAGCAACAAGGAGGGCTTCTCAAAGGCTAAAGGAGCTGCAAATTGGTCCAAGAAGCAACAAAAGCTTTAGTCTTCAAGGGTGAGTGACATTTCTCCTCTTTTGACCCTTTTTCTTGATCCATTTATAAGCCCTATATGCTTTTTGTTTCAAGCTCCAGCCCTAACTGAAAGTGGCCCTCTTTTGAGCTCATTTTCACTTTTCATTAAGGACTCAACCCTGTTTGAGTCCTCCATGATGCACTTGCTTCATTGATCCTCTTATATGTCATAATCTTGCATGCTATTTTTGGCCCATGAGTAATCTGTTTTTGAGCATGATGTAATCTGTGAATGTGCTTATTTTGGGCCCTTCGTCAACATTGTTGATGGGCCCCTCACCATTTGATGCTTCCATGTGCCACTTGTAGTTATATCCCTTATTTGGCCCCCATTTTTGCATAAATTGGCAGCCCCCCTTGCTTCTGTTTTTGGCTTTTTCACAGAACTGAAAGTGGCCTTATTTTGGCCTATACTTTATGTTTCATTAACATTTTTTTTTTCTGTTTGGTGATTATTTTGTATACTTCATGTTATAGCACCTTTTGAGCCTCAATCTTATGCCCTTTTTTTAGCATGTTTGTATATTGATTTGAGGTTTGCCATATACTGTAAACATTCATATTTTTGGTCCCTCTTCAATGTTGTAGAAGGAAATTTTTTAGTTTTGATTTTGCTTATATCACTTGCTTCATTATCCCTTATTTGGCCCCTATTCTTGCATGCCATTTTTGCCCTACCTATGCTTGCTGTTTGGCCATGTTTATAACTGTGAAAGTGCCTTTTTTGGGACTTCCTAGCTTCTGTCTTTGCATTGCATGTCCATATCGTGCATGTTTGGCATAGCTATAGGCCATTTCGGGTGCCTAAATTCGCATTTCGGGACTATTCCATGCATTTGGTGTCATTTCGCCTCATTTCGGGACTGTTTTACCCCATATTTCATTGCTGAAATTCTATTAGAATGATTGCTTTCCATTTCTATGTCATTGCATCGCATTCTATCATTGCCTCGGTTTGCGTGCCCGTGTGCACGCATTTCGAGGCACTTCATTTTCATCCACCGGCTTCTTATGTGAGAGTGGCTGAGGCTCTCTCATGTTAGTATAAGTCCATGTTGCATTTTCCATGTCATTGCATTGCGTATGTCATTGCCTCGGTTTGCGTGCCCGTGTGCACGCATTTCGAGGCACTTCATTTTCATCCACCGGCTTCTTATGTGAGAGTGGCTGAGGCTCTCTCATGTTAGTATAAGTCCATGTTGCATTTTCCATGTCATTGCATTGCGTATGTCATTGCCTCGGTTTGCGTGCCCGTGTGCACGCATTTCGAGGCACTTCATTTTCATCCACCGGCTTCTTATGTGAGAGTGGCTGAGGCTCTCTCATGTTAGTATAAGTCCATGTTGCATTTTCCATGTCATTGCATCGCATTCTGTCATTGCCTCGGTTTGCGTGCCCGTGTGCACGCATTTCGAGGCACTTCATTTTCATCCACCGACTTCTTATGTGAGAGTGGCTGAGGCTCTCTCATGTTAGTATAAGTCCATGTTGCATTTTCCATGCCATTGCATTGCATATATCATCGCCTCGGTTTGCGCGCCTGTGGCACGCATTTCGAGGCACTTCATTTTCATTCACCGGCCTCTTATGTGAGAGTGGTTGAGGCTCTCTCATGTTAGTATAAGTCCATGTTGCATTTTCCATGCCATTGCATTGCATATATCATCGCCTCGGTTTGCGCGCCCGTGTGTACGCATTTCGAGGTACTTCATTTTCATCCACCGGCTTCTTATGTGAGAGTGGCTGAGGCTCTGTCATGTTAGTATAAGTCCATGTTGCATTTTCCATGCCATTGCATTGCATATATCATCGCCTCGGTTTGCGCGCCCGTGTGCACGCATTTCGAGGCACTTCATTTTCATTCACCGGCTTCTTATGTGAGAGTGGCTGAGGCTCTCTCATGTTAGTGTAAGCCCATATCACATTTCCATATCATTTGCATTGCGTATGTCATTTCCTCGGTTTGCGTGTCCGTGTGCACGCATTTCGAGGCGTCTCATTTTCATAGCATTGTGTATGTTAGGATTGTATCTTAGTTGCATTTCATGCATGTCGTGCATATTGCATCGTGTCCGGGATAGGAGTTAGCCCGAGCACGGGAAATGAGATACATTCCGTATTCCGAGTGACGGGATGTGTCTCAATTTCCCAGTCACCGACATTCCGGATCATCCGTGATGGAGTTAGGTTTTATTGTGTTTCATGTGCATTCATCCTATATTGAATTGTGCATTTCGATTCCTCGGCCATCATGCCTCGGTATGCGTGATTGGTGGCACGAGAATCGAGGTATGCATATATTTGTGAAATGCATTGCTATGCCCCTTTCCTGCTCTCTGTTGCAGCAAAATCAGGAATCAGCAATTTTTCAGGGTTTGGCGCGCTTTCCAAGAATAACTGTTAAACAGAGGTTAATTGGGGCATCCCGGTGGATTTCCGCGCAAGACAACCCGGACATGCATCATCCATCAGAGGCGAGGCAGTCCCTGGCTTGCATGCCAGTTTTATTTATTTTCTTAGTTAATTTGTTAATTAATTAGGAATTTGTACATTATTCGGACTGTAATATTTGGACTGTACTATTCTTTCATTTGGGACTGTATATTTATTTGGACCCTCTGCGCGAGGGCACAACTGTAATAAGTGTGCGTGAGTGTGATGTATGTCTTCCAACCCCACGTCTTTCTCCCTTTTATTTATCCGCTTATGATGGTTAGATTAGGGCATATTTAAATTAGCATACAGTACGACAGCATGTTTGCATCATTCATCTGTATTGCATGCACCGGGCTCGGCGCATCATACTAACTGCATTTGTATTTCAATTCCAAATTGAATACATGTTAGTTGTAGCATTCCATATGCCATGTTTAGAATAGCCGAGCCTGCTATAGTTGCATTTTTGCATGTGTTGCATTAGGCATTTCTGTATATTTAGGATCATGCATGATTTCTAATAAACTTCTTTTTTTAGCTTGGAGTACTCGGTGAGTTTTATGCTTTAGCATCCTTGCATGCGTGTGAGTGACTGCCATGAATAGCATGCTTACCATGAGGCTATATGTTTATGTGATATAACTGCCTGAATGCCTGTGGGTGAAGGTTGGGTTACTTAAATTGGAATAAATCATCAAATGTTTCAAGCCTACCTGCGAGTAGCAAACCCTCTTTCAAAAACAAACATGAAATGTTTCGTTCCAATTCAGGCGACCCGGTCTATACTTGTATGTTGTGCGCATCACATAGTAACCTAGGCTAATAACCGGTTTAAGGACACACAAAGTTTTCAAAAATTGATATCATGGTTAGTAGAGGCCGGTTTATGACCGGGCGAGCGGGGGTGCTCAAGAAGTGACCTTCCCCAATCGTACCCAAGTTCCCGAGCCGAGGCAACTTTGGTGATGACAGACACGTGGCCTTTTGGCACCGAGTCAGGGTTTCCTAAATTTCCCAAAATAAAATATTTAGGTGGCGACTCTGTATCTGACAAAGCAGTCCATGTTTGGCACTTCTTTCAAAAAAATCTGTTTTCTCAAAAACAATTTGCTAGATTTGGACTTTTTGGTTCAGACTTAGAACCGTGACTACAAAATCGAGCCCGAGCTGTAGCGAGGCCCCCCCCGGCGGGCTTGTTACAGTTTCTGGCGACTTTGCTGGGGATTTAGAGAACTTGACTCGAACTCGTGATATTTGTTTTTGATTACACTTGTGTGATTCTTTGCATTGCATTTGCATTGGTGCGCCCAGGACACCGTGTTTGCCATCTGCTATTCCTGAACGGTTTGCTGGAGGCTTGTCTTGTCAAGACATGACCATAAGGCTGACCAATTGTGGGCTCTGCCAGTATGGGAACACAAACCCCGGTTTTACCGGGGCACCTTCTTTGACCATTCGACCTAGTGCATATTCGGATCCATAGTGACCATTCCAAATTAGGACAGGTTGCTTACCCGTTTATAGGTTGTTTAAAACCGCTGCGTGCGTAGTGAAACCCTAGCTCCTGACAAAATAGGACAGGGAAACCCTACCCCAACATAGGGGTGTTTTGGCTCTCACTTATCTGTTATGTGCTTTAGAGTGCGTCTCTACAGGAATGCATGTATCAGTATATGAGTTTGGGCATCAGGCCTGCAGGCATCAGTTCAGTATTGTCAGTATCAGGCCTGCGGGCATCAAGTTCAGTATGTGAGTTTGGGCATCAGGCCTGCGGGCATCAGTTCAGTATTATGGGTATCAGGCCTGCGGGTATCGATCTGAGGATCTAATCGACGGACAGCCAGTGTTCCATTCTCTACCCCCTGTTACCAGAAGGAAGCAGAAAAAGCGCAGTGTATCTGAACAAAGATCACCAGAACAGTGGTTTCCCCCATCAGTGGACAGTCGGATTGAGATCCCCATTGAGACAGATCTGCCAGTAGTTCAGATAGACCAAAACAGTATGACGGCACCAACAGGAGTTGAGGAAATGATGCGCCAAATGCAGGAAACCATGCGGGCCATGCAGCAGGATGCCGTTCGCCGAGATGAACTCGCTAAGCAACAGGCCGAAATTATGACCCAGCAGGCTGAGCTGATTACCAGACTGCAACAACAGAATACAGCATCTGCTTCACAACAAATTCCTCCTCCGGCAAGGGCTCCATTACTTGAGCAGACACCTGCTGTTCAGAACGCTCCTCCAAACACCCAGAATACTGTGCCGACTATCCAGAACCTGCAAGAGGACACGAATCTTCCAACGGGGCCAGCTCCGCCCCCGCTTCCGCCACAATTGTCCAAGGTCCATACATCCAATCACCCGGACTCTCCCTTCGAGGTCGAGGTTGATCATACAGCTCTGAAATTGAGCAAACTGGAGAAGCTCTTCAAGAAATCCCAAGGGGTCAAGGCTATGCCGGATATCGAAGACGGATATACCGAGGAGGCCGTAACACTCCCCGATAGGTTCAAAATGCCACAAATCGACCGCTTTGACGGGTCTGGCGACCCCATGGTCCATCTCCGACTGTTTGCAGACATCTTGCGGCCAATGGGCCTAACACGACCACAGAAGCTTTCACTATTCGGTCGAACCCTGTCGGGTGTGGCCACCCACTGGTACGCAAAGTTACAAGATGAAGTGAAAAAGAATTGGGATGAAATGGCTGAGGCCTTTGTCGCGCAATATTCGTACAACACTCAGATCGAGATCACAACTCGTGATCTTGAAACGACGAGGCAAGAGCCCAAGGAAACTTTCTTGGACTTTGTAATCCGATGGAGGGCAAAGGCGTCAATGATGACTTTACGCCCCACTGATAAAGATCAAATCCGGATGATTGTGCGCAATCTCCACCCAAAGTTGATGCAGAGAATGATTGTAGTCCCCTTTCTTACTTTCGCAGATTTACATGAGATGGGGGTGCAAATCGAAGATGCAATGAAACAAGGTCTGTTTGACCACGACAGAGAACAACCGAGGAGGACGTTCAACCGTAACAACAATGCGGGCCCGAGTGGCGCTGCAAATACAAGAGCCTCGGAAGTTAGTATGGTCACCACCACTCCCCCTCCCCCTCCAAGGCCCATGGCTGCCACACCCTTCTCCGGCGCGTCCGGAAGCAACACACAAACCAACAGATTCCAACCGCGAGGCCAAAGAACCTTTACCCCACTATATATGCCCCTGACCAAAGTTCTGGGAATATTGATCAGGAAAAATCATTTGAAACCCCTGGAGCCAAAGCCATTACCGAATCCACTCCCCCCCCTCTTATGACCCAGCAAAATACTGTGCGTATCACCAACAACACGGTCACGACACCGACCGTTGTTACAGATTGCGTCATGAGATCCAAGATCTTATTGACAAACAGGTGATCGCGCCTCCTGATAAACCCAATGTCACAACCAACCCTCTCCTACCACATAACCAAGCTCCTCCTCCCAATAGAATCAATTTTATCCAGACTGGGGTCGCATCTTACGATCCTAGCATCTATATTACGCCCACCCACCTACCCAAGCCGGAGGTGCTCCTCCCCGATTGCACTGACTTCTTGTGCATGGTGGACATCTCCAAAACCCAACCAGAACCGATGGTGGTGACCGTCGAAGACGGGGCAGGGCAGATTTTGGGAGAGAATGAGATTGTTGAATCTGGGACTGGACAGAATTTTGCTGGGGGAGCCTATGATCCAAGCGAGTATATCCTATCAACGAGCCGAATTGGGCTAGCTATAGAATTGCCAGAGACAGGAGAGCTATGCATGATCCGGGGGGATGGATCTGGGCTATGGACAGATGATCTGACAGCCGTAGAGGAGGACTTTGCCAACCTGCAATTTTTCGATGACCAGGAACTGGGGGATGCGTCAATCAACTGGTACGATTATGAGGGATCAGCGGAGGCCACTGGATGGCTCGAGGATCAACCAGATGAAGTGGGGGAAGCCCAACCAGAACAGAGCCCGGCAGGGGCAAAGGTATCAGCTGTGGCCGGAATGGCCGAAAGTCAAGTTGTATCGCCGGAGAGCGCCGGTGCTAAGAATTCCGCTCGAGATTTGGGCATTATGGATACGGGAATTGTTGAACAAACAGCTGTACTGATGCAGCTGGAACGAGAAAAGTTTGAGGAGGCTGAGAGAATTAGGAAAGCTAAAGGCCCTGAGGGGACTGAAAGTGCTGTGTGCACGAAGATAGAGAATGCTGCGAGCATGTGGACAAGGAGTACTGTGAGTGCAACTAAACCGGAGCCAGACAGGTGTCTGTTGGCTGCCGACGGAATGTGGTGGGAAGACGATGACTTATGTCTTGCCCACACGGATGAAGACTGGGGAAATAATCAACCGGATGACACTTGGTACCTCGATGAGGTTGACCACATGACAAGAAGTGGACGGTACTTCAAACCCCCACACCTGGACCAACCCGAGGCATCCGGGAAAGATAGAGAAGCGGAGAAACAGAAGGAGAAGCAGATTGAAGATGAAGCTGTGCTGAAACAGTTAAAAAAGATACAAGCAGACATCTCCATCTGGGGACTGCTAATGGCATCACGAGTACACAGAGAAGCTGTCCTATCTGCTATGGACAAGTCCAAACTCTCCATAGACACCACGCCTGAACAGCTGGTTGGGCTGGTTTTTCCGAGAGGAGGTTCCCCGGCATTAACCTTTTCGGACAAGGAACTACCGCCTGAGGGCACAAATCATAAGAAACCTCTCTATATTTCTGTGGAATGTAGAGATAAGTGGATACCGGTGGTACTTGTTGATACCGGGTCTGCGATTAATGTCTGCCCGACCAGAACGGCATATGCAATCGGGTTGAAGCCCGTGGACTTCGTCCCAACTACCCAAGTAATCAGAGCATATGACAATACCAGCAGAGAAGTGATGGGGACTGTTAAAATTCAAACCAAGGTTGGTCCAGGACAACACAGCATTGAATTTCATATCTTGGACGTTCCTGCAACCTTTAACCTACTTTTGGGGCGACCGTGGTTGCACCAGGTCAAAGCAGTCTCTTCCACTCTACATCAGATGCTAAAGTACCCTCATGGGAAAGGGGTAGCGATCGTTTTTGGGAATTCATCAATCCATCCGCCGCCGGAAGTGTCCACACCTGTCTTGGAGATCGAGCACGGCACGGAGGATGTGTTTTTGTCGGGGTTCACTTTGGCCGAGGCTCAAGTGGTGCAGAATGTCATGGCTGTGAATGAGGGTATGTACGTTAGTACTCAATCTATCTACCTCATGAACAAGCTAAAACATACCCCCGGGATGGGATTAGGGAGAAGCGGCCGGAAGGGCGTCTCAGTGTTGGCCGAAGTGCCACACAACCCTCACACCTTTGGACTGGGTTATCAACCCACCAAAGAAGATTGGGTGAGAAAAGGAAAAGAAATGGCCGGAAGAGCCAGGGCAAAGAAGGCTGGGAAGCCATTTGAGTTAATGCATAGGCCCATCTGGGGTACCCTAAACGGACGCTTCGTTCGGGAGGGGGAAGATTTTCCATTCTGCGGCTTCCCAGAGCCATGGCTGAACGCGGAGAAGAAGCGCGTGCCTGGTTTTGAAATCTTCTTTGACATACAATTATCTGGGGATGACGTTGCCGAAGCGCAGACAGACCCACCAACTGAGGTTGAGCAGTGTAGAGCAGTGGATCCTGAGAGCACAGAGCTTGAAATGGGGGTAGCACTGGCGAGTCTACTATCAGATCCTCCGATCGGCCAAGAGTGCTTGGGGGATAACTCTTCGGTTTCTATGATTGGAGATGAAATAGCTGCGGGCTTTCCAGCGCCGTTCTTGGATGCATCTATCGCGCCTTCTCTCATCTGGCAATATGAAGAAGGCTTTTTATCTAGCAGCTCCGGGTCAGGTAGTGAGCCGGAATCTGATTCTACCGAATCTTGTGTGTCGGAATCAGATTCCAGCTCGACTGAGTCTGAGTCCGGTATTCCTGGGGGTGATAACCCGGATGCCACAATCCTGTCTAGGTCGTCATTTTCATTTTCTTTTGAGTCTGTTGTAACAGAAGAATCTGACGGCTTGGAAATATTTAATGAGAATGATGTGGATGTGGTTTCTGAGTATTTTTCTGTGCCTTTGATTTATTGCTTAAATCAGGATTTTCAAAATTTTGATGAAAACAACGAGGGAGAAATTCCCCCAGTTTTGCAACGGTTAATTGATCAAGAGCAGGAAAGATTTGTTAAACCTTTAATGGATGAAATCACTACTGTGAATGTTGGTACTGAGAAGGACCCGCGGCTGGTCCAGATCGGGTCCACGTTGTCTTCGGAGGAGTGCGAGCGCTTAGTCGCTTTATTAAAAGATTTCAAAGATGTTTTCGTGTGGTCCTACGAAGACATGCCTGGAATCGATCCTGAGATTGTACAGCACCGGATCCCTCTTGATCCCGAGGCCCGCCCTGTCAAACGGAAACTCAGAAGGATTCACCCGGACTGGGCCCTCAAGATTAAGGAAGAGGTCACCAAGCAAATTGACGCAGGGTTCCTTTTGGTATCCGAATACCCAACTTGGTTGGCCAATATTGTTCCGGTGCCAAAGAAGGATGGCAGAATTCGGGTCTGTGTAGACTTCAGAGATTTGAACAGGGCCAGTCCGAAGGACGACTTTCCCTTGCCACACATTGATGAATTGGTGGACTTCACGGTAGGACACGCCTTGCTTTCGTTTATGGATGGTTTCTCAGGCTATAATCAGATAGTAATGGCACCCGAAGACCGGGAGAAGACTGCGTTCACTACCCTGTGGGGTACATATTGTTATAGAGTGATGCCATTCGGGTTGAAAAATGCTGGAGCTACGTATCAACGGGCAGCAACTACAATATTGCTTGATATGATCCATAAAGAGGTCGAGGTGTATGTGGACGACATGATTGTCAAGTCCAAAGAAAGAGAGGGCCACTACACCGCCTTACAAAAATTCTTTCAAAGGATCAAAGAGTTTCGGCTGCGACTGAATCCCCAGAAATGCACGTTTGGTGTTACAGCGGGGAAGATGCTAGGGTTTCTGATTACACAAAGGGGCATCGAGGTCGACCCTTCCAAAATCAAGGCCATCTTAGAAATGCCACCACCAAGGACTGAAAACGAGGTGCGAGGCTTTCTGGGTAAAGTGCAATTCATAAGACGGTTTATTTCTAAATTAACCTTGACTTGTGAACCACTTTTTGGTCTCCTAAAGAAAGGAATGAAATTCCAATGGGACGGCCGATGTCAAGCAGCTTTTGAGCAGATCAAAGAGTATCTACAGAACCCGCCCGTGTTGTCACCACCAGAGCCGGGGAGACCGTTGATATTGTACCTATCGGTAACTGAGACTACCATGGGCTGCATGCTCGCGCAGGAGTCAGAAGACAAAGTGGAAAGAGCCATCTACTATCTGAGCAAAAAGATGCTGGATTACGAGACCCGCTATACACCGCTGGAGAAGGCTTGTTTGGCCTTGGTATGGGCAACCAGGAAGCTGCGGCACTACCTGTTAGCTCACTCTGTAATGTTGGTTTCGCGTTTGGATCCCGTCAAATATCTCTTCGAGAAACCAGCACTTACGGGTAGGCTAGCTCGTTGGCTGCTGTTGCTCTCCGAATTTGATTTGAAGTATGTAACGCGCAAGTCAGTAAAAGAGAGAGCGGTAGCGGAGTTCCTTGTCGACCACCCGGTTGAGGGGGATGAAGCGGTTGAGTATCTATTCCCAGATGAAGCCATTCTGCACGTCGAAGATGAAACTTGGACGATGTACTTTGACGGAGCGTCAAACCAGTATGGGTATGGGATAGGGGTGTTGCTAATAGCGCCTGACGATTCCCGTATCCCTTTAGCATTCAAGCTTCGGTTCAAAGTCTCCAACAATGAAGCAGAGTATGAGGCATGTATTGCTGGCCTGGAAGCAGCCCTAGAACTAGGGGTAAGACGGTTAGACGTCATTGGGGACTCGAACCTTGTTGTGTCTCAAGCAAAAGGAGACTGGAAAGTCAAGGAGGAAAGAATGATAATTTACCACCAAATCTTGGATTTGTTAATTCCTCGGTTTGAGAAGCTAAATTTCACCCACCTCATAAGAGAGAACAACAGGTTTGCAGACTCACTAGCAACTCTATCTTCCATGATAGACATCCCGTCCGGAGTCCGGATGCGTCCAGTCATTATTGATCAAAAGTTTGCGCCAGCATACGAGTCGATTTCCGCCATAGATGAGGTTCAAGACGGCAATCCCTGGTATTACGACATCTGGAACTTCTTGGAAAAGGAGACATATCCACCAGGGGCAAATGCCAAGGATAAGAGGGCCATCAGAAGAATGGCTGCTTAGTTCATTATCTGCGGGGGTAAGCTGTACAAAAGGGGTCATCTGGGAATGCATAAGCTCTGTGTAGAAGCTGAAGAGTCGAAACGCCTGATGGAAGCCATCCATGGGGGGGAGTGCGGTGCACACATGAATGGAGTAATGCTGGCCAGAAAGATCCTCAGACAGGGCTACTACTGGTCAACCATGGAGGAGGATTGTATTAGTTTTGTTCGGCGATGCCACAAGTGTCAAATTCATGCAAACCGCATGAACATCCCGCCGTCAAAACTGTACAACATGACTTCGCCATGGCCTTTTTCAGTCTGGGGAATTGATGTGATCGGAGCTGTTACCCCGAAGGGGTCAAACGGGCATGAGTTTATCCTAGTAGCGATAGATTATTTCACAAAGTGGGTCGAGGCCCAATCATACGCGGTGTTGAAGGCGTCGCACGTCGCAAAGTTCATCAGAAACAACATCATCTGTCGCTACGGGGTGCCAAACGAGATAATTTCAGATAATGGTTCCCACTTCAAGAAAGAAGTGATAGACTTGTTGGAGAAATACAATGTGGCTTTCCATAAGTCATCTACATACCAGCCGCAAACCAACGGGGCGGTTGAGGCCGCCAACAAGAATATCAAGCATATACTGCAGAAGATGGTGGGGACCTACCGGGATTGGCCAGACAAGTTGCCATTTGCTCTGTGGGGCTACAGGACTTCAATCAGAACTTCTATTGGAGCAACTCCATATTCATTGGTCTATGGAATGGAGGCTGTTCTACCCATCGAGATTGAGGTTCCGTCGTTACGAGTATTAGCTGAATGCCAGATAGCCGAAGCAGATTGGCGGCAAAGCAGATTCGAAGAACTCATGCTCTTTGATGAAAGAAGACTGAAAGCACTGTACCACATCCAAGGCTATCAACGCAGAATTGCCCGGGCTTTCAACAAGAAGGTTAAGTCCAGGAATCTGAAAGAAGGAGATTTGGTGCTCAAAGACAACCGAGCTCCCATCCACGACCCAAGGGGCAAGTTCAAACCCAATTGGACTGGTCCTTACATCATCAAAGCTATCTGGTCAGGTGGAGTTGTGGTTCTGATGGATCTAGATGGCTTGGAGTTCTCACAACCGATCAATATGGACAAGTTGAACAAATATTACCCTTGAGAGGCTCGCTAGGCCGAAAACCTGAAAGGGCGACCTAGGCAAAAGTCAGAGCACAAAAAATTAGAAAATATAAAAACTGAGCTCGCAAGGTTGAAAACCCGCAAAGGGCGGCCTTAGCAAAAGTTAGAGCGCAAAAGGAGAGTGAAAATACTCGAGTGAACCCGGGCCTGAACTACGTAAGGCTTGATTCCCATCTTCGGGATACGTAGGCAACTTCACCTTGAAGTTCAGCCATAAACTTTTCCCCGATCAACTCTGTCCATTTCGATCATCTCAGTCATCTTTATCCATCAGCATTTATCGCGATCTCCGGTACAGTGCTGTTCAAACTAGGGGCAACTTTCCGTTGCCGCGACGGTGCAAAGTTACTCAGACAAGGGGCAACTTTCCGTTGCCATGAAGTGCCGCGTTGTTCTTCAGACTAGGGGCAACTTTCCAGTTGCAGGGATCTGGGGTTGTGCATCTCAGTGACAGATCTTCGGCGTGTCCAGTTCTGATCCGCATCGAAAATAGTTTTGAAAAGTTTTAATAAAAGTCGACTTTGTTCAAATTAATCTTTTTACGACTAAGACCATTTTTGGACCAAAAGCGGAAAATTTTCAGTACCACAACTTTCAATTTCATTGATTTCAAAACTGAGTTCTCCTGCTCTTGCATTACAATCGAGGTTGCTTTTTAGTACATTCATAAAGAAAACTTGAAAATACTAAATAAGCAATAAATTTGGGGCATAGTTGAATCAAGTATCTCTGCGTCCCCTCCCAGAGCTGGACGAAGCATCTGATGCCAAGCTAGGCCCAACCTGTGCCTCCTCATTAAGCCAATCCAAGCACTCATCGGACAAAGTGCAACTGAAAGTGGAAGCAGGGGCCAGGAGCTCTCTAGTCCTCCATGCTGTGGCATATCGGGCAAGTTGTGCACCCCGGACTGGGAAAGCGGCTGGATACTCAATCCCCTCCGGTGGGCAGGTCTGATCATGACCAAACTGACGCAGGAACCGGAACGGAAAATAGAATACGCAGTGGGTTAGACCAATCAATTGGATCCCAATCAGCCGAGACATACTATAGCTCATTGCCGGGAGGTTGAGCCAAGGACAACGCCAAGCAATGCCGTCTGCGGACAAATTGCACATCCAATCGAGCCACCATCTTTCGTCAAGAGCATTGACTAGGCGCTGCCGAAAGAAGTAGCCTCGAGCTGAATAAGCCGGGCAAGAGTCCACAACCTGCAACTTGTCCATTAACCATACCTAGGAGAGGGATGGAAAATGAGAGAATAAAGAACAGAGAGATGTATGATGAGAGAAAAGTAAGACAAGGGTTTTGTGAGAAAAAACCAAGCCTGAGGGCCGAGTGATGTGAGTAAATATATATGTAAGGTCGGGTGGGAAACATTACCTGCAGCAGCAGTGGACTCCCAGCAAACCTAGTCGCCTCCCGGCGATAGACAGAATCTAAGCCCATCAGTGTCTCGGCCAAGGTCATGGCAATACAGCTCTTTCCTTCTCTCAAGCCTTGGGCGACTTCAATCAGGCGAATGCTAGCCCCCCCGAAGCCCGAGGAAAGCAGAAAGTGAGACAACAAACACAAGCAGAGGGCGTGTTACCGGAAACCCTGCCAATAATGGTTGCTGCGGTCATCGGCGTCGGAAAAACGATGGATCAAGCCGAGGATGTCTAGTTCCCCACTGCAGATCAGAGATCGAGCGTCATGCGCCGTGAGCCCACACATCCGCCCTAAAGCCTGAGCATGGCCAAAACGGAGCTGGGGCAAGATCACTTCAGAGCATTCAGACTTCATCAAAACCTGAAAATCTTCGAAAGTGGGACACATCTCTTGGCCGCCAAAACTAAAAACGTGCGTCACTGGATTCCAGAACCTTGCCGCGGCATGGAGAAAAGGGAGCTGTAGCGGAGTACGGCTCAGCGTGAATAGTGCATTCAAGCCGAAACCCCGGAAGTTCAGCTTTTCCGAGCCATCTAGAGAAGAGATCCAAGATGTGAGATTTTCCGCGAGAAATGCCTCCTTCTTTGTGTAAAACTAAGATGAAATGAATGTTCCCGAAGTTGAGGCTTTTATAGAGGGAAAAACACTATTCACGGGGACACGTGTCAAAAATCAGGTGGCTGCAGGAATAAGTGGCCGGCCGGCCACCTTTTCTAGCTGGCCGGCCATTCTCTTTTTCAAAAACTGGCCGGCCGGCTCCCACTCTCCATAAAATTGGCCGGCCGGCTCCCAAAGATGGCCGGCAATGCTGCAGTGTATCCCCTTGGCCCTGTTTTACCCTTCGAGGGAAAGTTCCAAGCATTTCCATGCAACGGGAGAATCAAAGGCCTTCATTTCCCTCTGCTTCGGATGCGTTCCGGTGCCCAGATCGTCAGAAGTACACTCTGTTGTTGTTTTGTTTATCGAGTTGTTGTTTTGATTATCGAGTTGTTGTTTTGCTTATCGAGTTGTTTGTCGAGCGGACGTGTTTAGCGTTTTTGAGTCATTGCGCTCTGTTTAAGCAATCTTTGTTTAAGTCTTGTTTATTTGCGTTGTCAACGTTATTGCATTTTGTTTATCGAGTTGTAAACTTGCTAAAGGTTCTGTTATATCTTAGTAAGTTGAGTTGCTTAGTTTGTTGCGTCGGTTCACTACCTGACTTGGTGATTGCACAATGCACATTACCATTCAATTTCATTTTTGTGCAAAATAAAATGATGCGATACGATGCTAAAGTTTAAAATACAAACACCTTTTCAAAAGCTGTTTCATTCCATCATGCTTTACAACAAATAAAGGTACAAGTTTTACAAAAAATAAAACTGCCTAACAATGTGCAAAGTGCTACAAACTACTAGTAAAAGAAAAATAAAGCAGGAAACAACAGCATCAATGTCCTTGGGAGCGGGAACGAGAAGCACTCCTCATCCTCTTCTGCGGGACAACCTCTGCACCATCATCATCATCTGAGTCGGAGCTGTCATCCTCAGGATCCCCCTCAGCCTCGCCCCTGTTCCCCGAACCAAGACCGGAGCCCCCCTCCTCAGCAGATGTCTCTGACTGACGGTCGGTAGCCTCCTCCTCTTCCTCCTCAGCATCCTCCTCCTCCTCATCAGGCTCCGCCTCTACAACGTGAGCCCTGCGTCTGCGGACAGGCCCTCCTTGAGCTCCTCGAAAAGGCCTAGATGGCCCGGCTCCTCGGAAAGGCCAGGATGGCCCAGCCCCCTGAAAAGGCCCGGGTGACCCAACTCCCTGAAAAGGTCCAGATGGCCCAGCTCCCCAAGGAGGCCCAGGTGGCCTGGCCTGCGGCTGACCGGACCATGAAGGCATCTGAAAACAAAAAGTTCAATTCAAATACATCAGTCTAAATATATACATCAGATGCAGATACAAGCAAAGGCTACGTGAAGTGGGTGCATGTAAATGCAGTGTCCAAGTGGGGTGTGTGTCAGATGTGCTCTACACAAGTAGTCTATCAATGCAGTAGAAATCAGCATGTCATCAGAAGTATGATAAATGCCAGAAAACTGAAGGGTACCTGAATGCCCGCGACAGACAACTGTGCCTCCCTACGCAGGACCATTCCCTCGAGTGTGGCCACCAGTCCAACCACCTCCTCCATGTACCCTCGCGGTGGCTGCAAATATGAGCTCATAATCATCAGTGAACAAAAGAATGTCTAAACATCTGAATGATGAATGAAAAACAGTGGAGCATACCAGCGGTGAGTCAGGATCAATGGCGTATCGATCACTGGGCATCGGAGGCTCTAGCGGGATTGGGGTCGGAGAGATAGCCCCATACTGCCACGCCATCAACTCAGTCGGCATATCTGGCCATCCAGGATGAGGATAAGTCGACGGAATCGGAGGAACCGGTCTACCCCCACCTCTAGATGTACCAGCCCTACTAGTAGAAGGGGCGTCTGCAGCCCGAGCTCGGGCCTGGCCCGAGGATGACATACCGGCAGGCCTCGTCATCGGGGTGCGAGCTCCCGTCAATGGAGGCATCAAATATATGTGATGGTAAGTGGCGTAGTCCCCCTCCTCAAGATATAGTAAAGCATCACTACCCAGCATGGCGCCGACTACCTCCGAGAAAGAGAGCCTGTCAGCAGTCCGCATACTGACTGGGGGTACTGCGGGAGGATCCTGAGAAAGATACCCCCATACCTGACGCAGAAAGCGTTCCCCCAGGAACCATGCCCTGCCAACCGGCCCTTCGAGCAGGACCCTATACTGGGAGATGTCCGACCCTCCGGTATACTGAAGTCGGAGACCATCACCCAGGGGCGCCCAAGGCTGCCATGAGATCTGCGGATGATAAATGCATAAACCAAGCAGAAATCGGGAATATACAGGGCAAATCAAAGATGAAAATGAAAGGAACTGAAAGTTCTGAAGTACCTCCGAATGCCGCACAGTGTCAAAGTACTGTCGCAGGTAAATGAGGGTCTCTCGGGGTCTCGGCCGGTGCGGGCCCTCGAACACTAGTGAGTATGGGGTCATGGGAAGCCCTGCCACCTCCAACTCTGGAGCTAATGCTGGGAAGTATACATAGACCCATAGCTGAGAAAAGCAGTGCAGAATGTAAGTACGAAATGCTGAGAGCAAAATACAGACTGTAAAAGTGCGCTGTGAGTGCAATGTACAAGTAATGAAAAGCAGAAATGTAAATCAAGGGGACAGAAAAGTACCTCCCAGGCTCTCCAGTAGCCGCCAAGTAAATCTCCCCGCCCGCGGGAGGTCGCGCTCATATAAAAGTAAAGGGTAGCCAGGCCGGCGCCACCCCAGTCATATCGATGGACCTGTGATAGGTCAACCAGAGCGCTCAGCAGGTATAGCCCGACTGTGTTCCCTCTATCGGCGAACAGGGTAGTCCCGAAGAGGAACATAAGGAAACCACGGGCGTACTGCTCCGTCTCCTCAGGAGTCTCGGGCACCATCTCCGCCCGTCGGAAGTGGGAAGAGAACCAAGTGTATCGGACTCTCCCAGAAACCCTGTCAACAGGCGGGCGAGCCCCCAATAGATACATCCAAGCGGCCTCCCACTCGCCCATATCCTCATCATAGGGGATGGGCCAACCTCCTATGTCCAAGCTAGTCAACACAGCGAAGTCTAGAGGCGTCATGGTCATGTCTTCGGTGGCAGAGAAATGAAAGGAGTTGGTGGTGTCCCACAATCTCTCTACCAAGGCTGCCATCAGAGTCCTCCTGGCGGAACAACGTGACAACCCGACGCAGAAGGGCCCGAACCCTGCCAAGTCTACCAAATCTCGGACACCCTCCGGGAGCTCAGCGTACCAGTCCCGCGCGGCGGTGGAACCGTATCCCCGTACACTGCGAGAACCAACCTGCATTCAGAATGAATACATGTGTCAATAATGAAATGAATGGGCTGTGTGCCAATGAGATGAAATGGGCTGTGTGCCGATGAAATGAACTGGGCTGTGTGCCAATGAGATGAAATGGGCTGTGTGCCGATGAAATGAACTGGGCTGTGTGCCAATGAGATGAAATGGGCTGTGTGCCGATGAAATGAACTGGGCTGCGTGCCAATGGAATGAAATAAGCTACGTGCCGATGAAATGAAATGGGTTGTGTACCGATGAAGTGAAATAAGCTACATGCAAATTCTAATCTGGGCTGCGTGTTCAGAAAATTTAAGTTTGGGCTGCGTGTTCAAATTTCAACTAGTGTGGGCTGCGTGTTCACTATTCAACTGGGCTGCGTGTTCAGAAAATTTAAGTTTGGGCTGCGTGTTCAAATTTCAACTAGTGTGGGCTGCGTGTTCACTATTCAACTGGGCTGCGTGTTCAGAAAATTTAAGTTTGGGCTGCGTGTTCAAATTTCAACTAGTGTGGGCTGCGTGTTCACTATTCAACTGGGCTGCGTGTTTAGAAAATTTAAGTTTGGGCTGCGTGTTCAAATTTCAACTAGTGTGGGCTGCGTGTTCACTATTCAACTGGGCTGCGTGTTCAGAAAATTTAAGTTTGGGCTGCGTGTTCAAATTTCAACTAGTGTGGGCTGCGTGTTCACTATTCAACTGGGCTGCGTGTTCAAATTTCAACTAGTGTGGGCTGCGTGTTCACTATTCAACTGGGCTGCGTGTTCAGAAAATTTAAGTTTGGGCTGCGTGTTCAAATTTCAACTAGTGTGGGCTGCATGTTCACTATTCTAAATCTGGGCTGCGTGTTCAGAAAATTTAAAGTGTGGGCTGTGTGTTCACTTTCGAATTCGGGCTGTGTGTTCGACAAATCAGTGTTTGAGCCGTGTGTTCACCTCTTAACTAATGTGTACTGTGCGTTCGTAATTAATGAGCCGAGTGTTCAGAAATTCGAGTGTTTAAACTACATGTTCAGGATGCAAGCAAAGTACTATGTCATAAGCTAAACTGCGTGTTCAAGCATGGCAAAGGTGCGAAATGTACGAAAATGCAGAAAACGAAGTAAATACCTCTCGGGCCTCATGAGAGAGGTGATGCTCTGGCTCTCGGAGAAGCAGATCCCCAGGTGCTCGCTCGTCAAAGCTAGTGAAGTGACGGAAAACGGCACGCGGAAGGACATGTGCTGGCGGATTGTACCTCCCGGGAATAAAAGGTCGGGTCCTCGGGGGCAAAGTCATGGGATCAAAATCGTCTCCGGCACCTGGAAAACCTCCGCCGTGGGGAGAATTACCCGCCATTTTCAAAGAATCTGCAAAAGGAGCAAAAATGAGCGAAAATGAGCCAAAATTGGAAAAAGTCAACAAAAGTCAACTCTCGGGAAATGAAAAAGTCAACAAAAGTCAACTCCCGAGAAAATCTTCCAAATATTGAGACAAACTTACCTCAAGTGGCGAAAATGAGAAAAGAAGCTCCGAAACCGAAATTTAATCGCTTCAAAGTGTTTAAAACTGAATGTTTTTGTGGAAACAACTTGTGTGGGGCGTTGGAAAACGCGTATGGAACTCAGATCTGGAGAAGAAAGTGTTGTAGGAGGCAAGAGAGGAAGAAATCTCGGCTGCATTATATAGGCTCCAAATCTTAGGATGAAGGAACATGAAAAGGGAGGTGAAAGGACCAAAATGCCCTCGGATTTGGGCATATGGCCGGCCGGCCACCTTTTCTAGCCGGCCAGCCATTTCCTTTTTGGAAAACCGGCCGGCCAGCTATTTGCTTTTTGGAAAACCGGTTGGCCACCTCCCCCTTCCCATAAAACCGGCCGGCCATGTCCCTCACAGGCTCACCTAGCTCCCTGCAAATTTTGAGGAAGATCGGAGTTCCCGGGACCTGAAAAAGTTTAAGAAGAGTACACTTCCGGTCGTGAAATTGCTCCGCCGGAACTTCAGCTTCAAGATCTGACATGTGTCTCATCATCATTCATCAAAATCAAAGTGTATCCTTTTTGAAAGAGTTGTAGCCTTTCCGGGAAGCGGATCGGAGGCCGTGATCGAGTTACCTTCGCCGAAACACGCATTTCCGTGCTCGTTACTTCATGACAAACGGGCACCCTGATTCATGCTCGTTTTGCACTATCATGCACATAATTCGCATTCTCATGAGCATACTCACATTTTTATGCACATTTCTTGATATTGGCATACCTCTATGTTTGAGCATACGTTGTCACGCATGTTCCACTCTTGCATTGCGATGCATTCACTCACCGGCGCTGCGTGTGTCAAACTTTCGGAATCACATTAAATATATGTTGGTAGCATATTGTACTTGTTGCAATTTCTCTCTTTTGCAGGCACGATATTGTATGTACGGTTCAATTGAGGCTGGTGCGACCAGACGAATCGCGCAGGTATCGTATCTTCTCCGTGTGAGACGTGGCGGGGATTGAATAATCCTTCGCATTCTTAACTGCATGAAATGTAGTTGTTGCCTTGCATTCTTGCTTAAAACTGTTGCATCTATTTGCGAATACTTGCTTCATTACAGCTTGCTGCATTTGCATGACCATTGAATTACCTCCGGCTCTGTGCATATCATTTTGCATTTTGCCCCCTTTGCCTGTGGGCATGCCTGCGGGCACATTTCTGTTTATCTTGTACGTTTGTCTAAGTCTTCGACCTTGTCAAAAATGGGTCGTCTCTGGGCTTTGACATTCACTCCCGTCACTTGTGACTTTCGAGTTCTGTCAAAGAGGGGCAACTGTAGACACCCCATTTTTGACCGACCTTAAGACTCAGACGTCACTGATTGAGCGCTTGGTGATGTTGCATAATGTGCTCGTTCAGAAGTTTCAGAGTTGCGGCCGTAAGCCCTACCTCCGGACTTCCGAACCCTCTTTTGTACTTTGCCTCGGTTTGCGAACCAGGCTCGATTTTCTCTGTTTCTTTTCCTGAGGGGAGAGAGAGGTCCCGTAAACCATCTCTCAGTGGCCGTAGGCTACATTTCGTGGTCGTAGGCCATTTTGCCCATTTCGGAGTCTGGTTCCCGGTTTTCAGAGCCGTTAGGCCATGTGCCTTGGTTCGGGACCGCTTAACCGTCTCCATTTGCTCTGATTTTTGGCATACATCTTATTTTCTCCCTTTTGAGGGACACTGAGGTCTGAGAGACCCACTTCGTGGTCGAATGCCACTTTTGGTGCTCAACAGGCAGTTTCCGGGGCCCCGAACTGCGCGTTTTGGCCCCCGAGCATTCGTTTTGCAACGGTTTTCGTTCATTTTTGGCAGGTACCTCTGTTTTATCACCGGGGAGGTCACTGAAGGGTGGGAGGCCAGTAATTGTTGCAGCAACCAGTTATACATCCTCCGACGCCCTCCGGCGCCCGTTTTTCACACTTCCGGGCTAATGTTGAACACCTTGGGGTCACATTCTTGAACTTTGAACCACATATTTGTGATGTACACACTTGGGAGGATCCTAAAAGTTGGTGGCCGGCCAGTAATTCCACCTGACCCTTTTGAACCCCTCCTTCCGGGCTAATGTTGAACACCTTGGGGCCACTTTCTTGAACTTTGAACCACATACTTGTGATGTACACACTTGGGAGGATCCTAAAAGTTGGTGGCCGGCCAGTAATTCCACCTGACCCTTTTGAACCCCTCCTTCCGGGCTAATGTTGAACACCTTGGGGCCACTTTCTTGAACTTTGAACCACATATTTGTGATGTACACACATGGGAGGACACCATCATGTGGTGGCCGGCCACTAAATCAGTTTGACCCTTTTGACCCCTAGCCGGCCGGCTAGGGGGTGTGGCCGGCCGGCCACCTGCAACCAAAATAACTGGCCGGCCGAGATCCCCACACTGTTCACTTTACAGCTGTATAGCTTTATCCCCCAGAAAATATCAATATCCGGGGGATATTTTGTGGGGGAAAGTTGGCCTCCTTTTCCCCCACCTTTACACCCCCTTTTTGGCCCTTATAACCAGCAAGCCATATAATATTTTGGGGTGAGAAAATTTGTTCTTCAAGCCTCAAGATCCATATCTCCCTCCATCCTTCTCATTTCCCTAAAAAACCCTAAGTCCTACACCTTGTTTTCTTCATCACCACCAAGCTCTACCATCACCACTTCATTTCCAGCAACAAGGAGGGCTTCTCAAAGGCTAAAGGAGCTGCAAATTGGTCCAAGAAGCAACAAAAGCTTTAGTCTTCAAGGGTGAGTGACATTTCTCCTCTTTTGACCCTTTTTCTTGATCCATTTATAAGCCCTATATGCTTTTTGTTTCAAGCTCTGGGCCTAACTGAAAGTGGCCCTCTTTTGAGCTCATTTTCACTTTTCATTAAGGACTCAACCCTGTTTGAGTCCTCCATGATGCACTTGCTTCATTGATCCTCTTATATGTCATAATCTTGCATGCTATTTTTGGCCCATGAGTAATCTGTTTTTGAGCATGATGTAATCTATGAATGTGCTTATTTTGGGCCCTTCTTCAACATTGTTGAAGGGCCCCTCACCATTTGATGCCTCCATGTGCCACTTGTAGTTATATCCCTTATTTGGCCCCCATTTTTGCATAGATTGGCAGCTCCCCTTGCTTCTGTTTTTGGCTTTTTCACAGAACTGAAAGTGGCCTTATTTTGGCCTATACTTCATGTTTCATTAACATTTTTTTTTCTGTTTGGTGATTATTTTGTATACTTCATGTTATAGCACCTTTTGAGCCTCAATCTTATGCCCTTTTTTTAGCATGTTTGTATATTGATTTGAGGTTTGCCATATACTGTAAACATTCATATTTTTGGTCCCTCTTCAATGTTGTAGAAGGAAATTTTTCAGTTTGGATTTTTCTTATATCACTTGCTTCATTATCCCTTATTTGGCCCCTATTCTTGCATGCCATTTTTGCCCTACCTATGCTTGCTGTTTGGCCATGTTTATAACTGTGAAAGTGCCTTTTTTGGGACTGCCTAGCTTCTGTCTTTGCATTGCATGTCCATATCGTGCATGTTTGGCATAGCTATAGGCCATTTCGGGTGCCTAAATTCGCATTTCGGGACTATTCCATGCATTTGGTGTCATTTCGCCTCATTTCGGGACTTTTTTACCCCATATTTCATTGCTGAAATTCTATTAGAATGATTGCTTTCCATTTCTATGTCATTGCATCGCATTCTATCATTGCCTCGGTTTGCGTGCCCGTGTGCACGCATTTCGAGGCACTTCATTTTCATCCACCGGCTTCTTATGTGAGAGTGGCTGAGGCTCTCTCATGTTAGTATAAGTCCATGTTGCATTTTCCATGTCATTGCATTGCGTATGTCATTGCCTCGGTTTGCGTGCCCGTGTGTACGCATTTCGAGGCACTTCATTTTCATCCACCGGCTTCTTATGTGAGAGTGGCTGAGGCTCTCTCATGTTAGTATAAGTCCATGTTGCATTTTCCATGTCATTGCATTGCGTATGTCATTGCCTCAGTTTGCGTGCCCGTGTGCATGCATTTCGAGGCACTTCATTTTCATCCACCGGCTTCTTATGTGAGAGTGGCTGAGGCTCTCTCATGTTAGTATAAGTCCATGTTGCATTTTCCATGCCATTGCATTGCATATATCATCGCCTCGGTTTGCGCGCCCGTGGCACGCATTTCGAGGCACTTCATTTTCATTCACCGGCCTCTTATGTGAGAGTGGTTGAGGCTATCTCATGTTAGTATAAGTCCATGTTGCATTTTCCATGCCATTGCATTGCATATATCATCGCCTCGGTTTGCGCGCCCGTGTGCACGCATTTCGAGGCACTTCATTTTCATCCACCGGCTTCTTATGTGAGAGTGGCTGAGGCTCTCTCATGTTAGTATAAGTCCATGTTGCATTTTCCATGCCATTGCATTGCATATATCATCGCCTCGGTTTGCGCGCCCGTGTGCACGCATTTCGAGGCACTTCATTTTCATTCACCAGCTTCTTATGTGAGAGTGGCTGAGGCTCTCTCATGTTAGTGTAAGCCCATATCGTATTTCCATATCATTTGCATTGCGTATGTCATTTTCTCGGTTTGCGTGCCCGTGTGCACGCATTTCGATGCGTCTCATTTTCATAGCATTGTGTATGTTAGGATTGTATCTTAGTTGCATTTCATGCATGTCGTGCATATTGCATCGTGTCCGGGATAGGAGTTAGCCCGAGCACGGGAAACGAGATACATTCCGTATTCCGAGTGACGGGATGTGTCTCAATTTCCCAGTCACCGACATTCCGGATCATCCGTGATGGAGTTAGGTTTTATTGTGTTTCATGTGCATTCATCCTATATTGAATTGTGCATTTCGATTCCTCGGCCATCATGCCTCGGTATGCGTGATTGGTGGCACGAGAATCGAGGTATGCATATATTTGTGAAATACATTGCGATGCCCCTTTCCTGTTCTCTGTTGCAGCAAAATCAGGAATCAGCAATTTTTCAGGGTTTGGCGCGCTTTCCAAGAATAACTGTTAAACAGAGGCTAATTGGGGCATCCCGGTAGATTTCCGCGCAAGACAACCCGGACATGCATCATCCATCAGAGGCGAGGCAGTCCCTGGCTTGCATGCCAGTTTTATTTATTTTCTTAGTTAATTTGTTAATTAATTAGGAATTTGTACATTATTCGGACTGTAATATTTGGACTGTACTATTCTTTCATTTGGGACTGTATATTTATTTGGACCCTCTGCGCGAGGGCACAACTGTAATAAGTGTGCGTGAGTGTGATGTATGTCTTCCAACCCCACATCTTTCTCCCTTTTATTTATCCGCTTATGATGGTTAGATTAGGGCATATTTAAATTAGCATACAGTACGACAGCATGTTTGCATCATTCATCTGTATTGCATGCACCGGGCTCGGCGCATCATACTAACTGCATTTGTATTTCAATTCCAAATTGAATACATGTTAGTTGTAGCATTCCATATGCCATGTTTAGAATAGCCGAGCCTGCTATAGTTGCATTTTTGCATGTGTTGCATTAGGCATTTCTGTATATTTAGGATCATGCATGATTTCTAATAAACTTCTTTTTTTAGCTTGGAGTACTCGGTGAGTTTTATGCTTTAGCATCCTTGCATGCGTGTGAGTGACTGCCATGAATAGCATGCTTACCATGAGGCTATATGTTTATGTGATATAACTGCCTGAATGCCTGTGGGTGAAGGTTGGGTTACTTAAATTGGAATAAATCATCAAATGTTTCAAGCCTACCTGCGAGTAGCAAACCCTCTTTCAAAAACAAACATGAAATGTTTCGTTCCAATTCAGGCGACCCGGTCTATACTTGTATGTTGTGCGCATCACATAGTAACCTAGGCTAATAACCGGTTTAAGGACACACAAAGTTTTCAAAAATTGATATCATGGTTAGTAGAGGCCGGTCTATGACCGGGCGAGCGGGGGTGCTCACGAAGTGACCTTCCCCAATCGTACCCAAGTTCCCGAGCCGAGGCAGCTTTGGTGATGACGGACACGTGGCCTTTTGGCACCGAGTCAGGGTTTCCTAAATTTCCCAAAATAAAATATTTAGGTGGCGACTCTGTATCTGGCAAAGCAGTCCATGTTTGGCACTTCTTTCAAAAAAATCTGTTTTCTTAAAAACAATTTGCTAGATTTGGACTCTTTGGTTCAGACTTAGAACCGTGACTACAAAATCGAGTCCGAGCTGTAGCGAGGCCCCCCCCGCGGGCTTGTTACATTATGGCATAGGGATTGAATCCCTAACTTGTATGTATGTATATCTGATGTGTAAATGTGTTTTGGTTACGAATGTGACTTGTTCATAAAAGTCTTTTTGCATTCAGACTGTCACAGCTCATTGGACACCTTTTATTTACTATTTTGGCTTCTGCCAGCCCCTTTACTCTGTATTACTGTCATTATTGTTAAGCAGGCCTTTGGTAATCACGGGTTACTGGCCGGTTGCGATGCTAAACCCATAGGGACGGGTTTACGTCGTGACAAAAACAGACTGAATGAATTAAATGTGTTGTGTAGGATGTTTGTACGAGGACTATCATCCGGCCAAACACAATGAGTAATTTCTTTGTAAAGATATTGTCGTATATGAACTATGTTATCCGATAATATGTGAAACCTACATTTTATTATGAAATGTTTGGTGCGATAAGTTGTTGATTGAGAACTTTGAAACCTTCAAGTTATACTTTGAAACTCTGAATTATGGACGATACGATATGATGTTCTGAAATAGAGATTTGGATAAGAATGAATGAAAGTCCCTCTTTGCTTATCGAATGAGGCAACCATGAACATATGCTTTGATTTTGAAAATTTCTGTTATGTTTATGTTGATCCCTGGTGATCGTTATGTATATGTCAACCCGTTGTGGTTGTTATGTTGAAGTCGACCAATTAAGGTCTTTATGTCTTTGTTGATCCATTACGATCGTTATGTATATGTCGCTGCGTTGTGATCATTATGCCTATGTCCTCGGTCCTTTGTGATCATTTTGCTAAAATATTCTGTTTAGTACTGTTGGGATATACCATGAAACGTAAGTAACTCGAAATGCTTTGATGGACCTTCTGGCTTCTACACACACACACACACACACACACACACACACACACATACATATATAGATCTGATACATGCTTCGTTTCGTCGTAGACGTTTTGTATGATCTTTTGGCAAATGTGTAATAATGCTTTTGGAAATGCATTGTGCTATGATCTATGAATTGAGCTATGACAGGTTCTCCGAAGGTTTGAGGAACTTTATTTATTGTGACACATATCTGGAAAGTACTTGGCTTATATTAAGAATATTGTTTGACTTTATAAGTTATGAATCTCATTTATTTAACCTCTTTACATTGAGATTATTCACTGGGCATTAGCTCACTGTTTATTATATATGTGTAGGTGATCAAGCACCGGATCGGGCAGCGGCATCAACCCAAACTTTGTTTTCTCAAGCCAACTACTGTGCCTTACCGCAAGGTTCCGAACCTTCAAGTTTTAAGGGCTTTTGGGTCATTTCTAAGTTCACCCTTTTGACATTATCTTTAAATGATGTGAATACTGCCTAACTTTTGTTACTACTGTTTTGGTAATGGGATTTAAATCCCTAACTATTGTTTTTCATTTTGTGTATAAGTGTTTTATGGACTTAAGTGTCTTTGTAGATATTAAAGTTTGTTTGTTCATTTAAGTCCTCATAGCCAACTGGATGAAATATTTTATTATTTACAGGCTTCCGTCGGCCTCTATTATTGTATTATTGTTAAGCAGGCCTTTGACAATCACGAATTACTGGCCAGTTACGATGCAAAACCCATAGAGGTAGGTTTGGGTTGTGACAGTTAGTCATAGCTCGGCCTTTATGCTTGAGCTCTAGTAGGAGGGCAGTGGAGCAGATAGACTGTTCGACTACAATTTGTTTAGTTTGCTCCATCTGATCGACGGCAGGTAGCTCGGTTGAATCCTCATCAACTAAGTGCTTGGTTGATGTTTGTTTGGACCTTTTCTGTAACAACCCCGACCTATGATTAACTGCTAAACTATGGTTAAATATGCCTAATAAGTCATTAAGATGAAATTTTTAATTAATTGCATATGTGTTGTATTATTTGTATTCATATCTCTCTATCGTAGAAAGATCTGTCCATATTTTTGTTTTGTCCTATGAATTTAAGGCCTTATTGGCATCCGATCACGGAAGTGACTAGGTTTGTATGTTATTTGGGACTTTTAGAATTTTATAGTAGGTTTAATTGAAATTCAATTCAGAACGAATTAATTAGAATAAATAATACCCATTTCCTTAGTTTAAGCCAAGTTTAATTAAGCCTTCTTAATTGAGCCTATATAAGGCATAAATCGGCTCTAGAATACATTTTTGTACTTTCATTTCATTCCCCTAAGGGCAAAACGTAGGAGTGAGAGAGAGAAGCCTAGAGAGAGTTTGAACTCAAGAGTTAGTGGAAAAATTGTAGAGAATTGAAGGTTTGGACTTGGAAACTCAAACAATTGAACCTCTAAAACACAATTAAGCATCTAAGGTAAGGAATCAAATTCTTAGTTATGTAATTGAGTTAGTTCATGTAAGAATTCAAGTGAAAGAGGTGGATTGACATGAGAATTAAGCTAGAATTTAAGAATTGTAACTCAAACCATGCATGCATGCATAATTCATGGATTTTGAGCTTTGATTTCATGGAATTCTCACATGTATGTGCTCCTCTCGCCTTGGTTTTAAGAAGTCAACATGTTTTTGTGCTAAACACCTCATTTGAACAAGGTTTGAAAGCTTTGAAGCCAAGAAATTACATGTATGTGTTGTTTTTAACATTTTAAGTTTGATTTTGCTCAATTGGCATGTTTTTGGGCCTTGGTTTTGTTAAATGGTTTTGAATTCATGATGTTTTGCAAGTTTCCAAGTGATGTCTTAAGTTTTTGGCCCAAAAGAACTTGATTTACGACTTTGAATTTGAGTTTTGAGCTTGGGAGCAAATCCGAAAATTCCAAAATTCTGCTCATTCACTCAAGTTACAGAACCTACGCTCGAGCGACCGCTCTTTGTTTTGCACTTCCGCTCGAGTGACCAAAAGTTGGCTTGAGCGTAAAATGCTTGTTCCCAAAAGTTTACCATTTTTGCTGATCGCTCGAGTGACAAAAGTTACGCTCGAGCGAAGACCTTAGTCTCACACTAGAGCGACCGTCGAGCGGAGAAATCAAGCAACCAATACTTTTGCAAAGTTTACAGACCGCTCGAGCGAAGCCCTATTTTCAACAAATTTTGCTAAGTGTTTCAAAGTGCATTTTGGCATCCTCATTGCATCCTAGGCATTCCTAGGCCATAATTAAGACCTAATAATGAGGATAAAACTTAGAAACACACTAAGAATGAAAAGAATTAAGTTCAATGCCTTCCAAGTGTGTATTTCAATGTGTATCTGTTATGTTTGTGTAGGTCACACGCCATAAGCTATTTGATTTGTCTGCTTTATTTGTTCTGCAAGTGGAGCCCTCTGTGAGTAATAACTTAGTAAAGAAATAAGATCTGTTTTCTGAAATGTTATGTTCAGTACAATTAATGATTTTCCAATTTCTGATAAGTATTCGTGCCATCCTTAGCACAAGGCCCTAGCCCGGGGGTTACAATATTGTGGTCTATGAGCACAAGGCCCTTGCCCGGCGATAATAATACCGTGGTCTCATGGCCCTCGCCTGAGGGTAATAATATTGTGGCTTAAGCATGTTATCTGTTCCTGGTACCGGAGGTTTCTTTATGGAACTGGTCAAGTATGACCCTTAATGCTCTGTATCTAATCTGTTAGCGCTAATGGATGTACCATGTATGATTAAGTATGAATTCTGATTTCTGTATCTGATTTTGGACAAGAATAAGAATTATAACTCTGTTCTGCTTTTTGAATATTTTATGGGATATCATTCATTTAATCCTCTACTCTGTTATTATTCACTGGGCTTTTGTTGACCATTTATATTATGTATATAGGTGAGCAGGTGCGTGACTAGGCCTAAGCTACTGTCTGTAGAGTTTTGGTTTTGTCAGCCAGCCACCGTGCCTCCCGGGGAGGTTCCCATTTGAAGAAGTCAAGTTTTGTGAATCATGTTACAGATGTTTTTGTTTTGCCTTTGTTCATATGTATACTGGGCTAAGTCCCTTTTGTTAATATTTGTGTGATGATACATGACTTTTGAAACTTTTGGCATCACATGTATATATGCAAGTTTTAAATTTCTATCTTATATATTTTTACACAGCTCTATGGATGCTATATGTTTGTATTTGTTTCCGCAGCCCCTCTATTCATATGATTTTCGAGTCAGAGGCTTTCAGTAATCCCAGGATTACTAGCCGATTACGACGCTAAACCTATAGGGGTGGGTTTGGGTTGTGACATCTTCCTAGACCGAGATGAACCTCGTTTACTGGCCAGAGCCAGCACTGGTTCAGTCTCTTGCGCAGCTAGCTGGATAGGTCGGTTTTCAGTTACCTCGGTTTGTTGAGAAGAGGCGTTGGGGCCAGTAGTGATCATAGACTTAATGGCCTTGATTTTTGCCATTTCTTGCTCGGCTGTCAGTGGCACCAAATTGATCTTTGGAAGATATGGGTCAGGTTCTGGTGAAGGGGCACACAGAAAGTTGGTGACTACTCTTGTGTGGTGCACTACAATGATAACTCGGTTCGTAGTCGAGCAAGGTGTGGCAATCACAGTCTTTATGTTGTAGCATGATTTGGATGGTGTCCTGATTAGCGTGTGAGTAATGCTCTGCCAAAAGGCTGTAATTTGCGAAAGAGAGGGGCAAGGGTTAGCTCGGTAGAACATCACAATAGAACTTTAAACTGAGCTATTTGACTCAGATCCTTTTTTCTTATTTATTTACCAGCTCAGTATATTTGCTTCGATGTCTTCATAATTACCAAACATCCATAAAAAGTCATCATCGTTCAACTCTTTGTCCGGTGTGCCCTCTACTAGTTTTGCTCGGCCTTTTCTGCCCTTGAGGTATTAGCAGAAACCTCCTATATTTTTACTACGTGTGTAGTGATGAAATATTTCGGCCAACCCCAGGTTCAAACTGAGGAGGCGGTTGAGCATGGCCACTCCGTTAATTATTTTGTATGTGTTTATTGACACTTGGGTTGGGCACAACCTAGTTTGCCTAAAAAATTCACAAACTAGGTGTTGCACCAGGAAATATAGTCCCCCTTCCACGATCGATACCATGGTGAAGGGGAAAAAATCTAGGTCACCCAGGATGTGTCTCTTTTTTTGGCTAGCTTAAACTGAACATCATCAGGAATGCTAAACTCCCTACGAAACTGAGCTATAGCCCCTGGAAAACTAACCATAAAGCGATATTTCACCATTTAGCCTGATTTATTTTCCTCGCTTATTTGTGATTTGAATTATTGCTCAGCTGTTTTGCGTGACTCAAAATGATAGATGCTCGGACCATGAGCGTCACCAATTTGCAATATTGAGGTGTGCCTGGTCGGTCTTAGTTCAGTTTGCATTATTAACAAGGAAGTGGTGTTAGCGCGGCAGCGAGTGCATAACATGTGTGATATAGCTCGGCTACAATATTTGAAGCTTGCTCTTTGCTCGGTTGTAGAGCCTAGAGCTAGTGTTGGGCCAGTTTTGTGGCCTAAATCCTAATAATTTTCTTATTTCAGTCCCAACTCAGCGTCCTTACATCAAAGCTAGTGCGGTCCAATCACTTGAAAGGATCACAAACACAATTTTATCTTGGTTTGACCCTAAATTTGAATCAAAAATTGAATTTCTGCTCAGTTTTGCCTAGAACTCACACTACCGTCCTAAGTACCAAACTGTGTTTTGAAACAAATAAAAATAAGGGGCACTGAAGCCCCTTATCTGTTCTTGGATTCAATTTTCCTAGTTCTAACGAGTATCTAATAGTTCTACGCCCAATGGGACATGTTTACAAGGATTTAACAGTCAAAAGATAAAGAAGAATGAAGAACATTAGATAGGGAAAATGAGAAGATTCAAAGGACTTACCAAAAATGGAGTAGAACCTCGATACGAACAGAGGAAAAGCTTCAATGGAAGGTGGCGAGTCCCATAGAGTGGAAGGAATGGCTTGGAAAATGAGGAAGGATGGCTGCAATAGCGGAAAGAATTGAAGGGACTAGGGTTTGGCTTTTGGGAAGATGAACAATATCGCCTATTTATGGGCGAAAACCCAAAAGGCGCCAACCTTTTTCAAATTTTAAGATGATGATGATAGTTGTGGGGCTGTACGGAGCCACTTGGGGAGCAACACGTGGCACCGATGTGATGGCTGTTAGTACGGCTAATTGATGGACGACCAGATAATGGGCACAAGTCTTAAGGATCGACCAAAACCAACAACTCGACCAGGAAAGGTAATCTCAATCATGCTCAGTGCTGATGGAATTAAGAGGCAATTGAAAGGGAGATTTATACCGAACATTGGGCCGAGATAAACCAACATGAAATGTGGTGATCGATTGAGTTATGCCCAACACCGAGCATGGTGTTGGGCCGTATTGGGGCGGTCTATACCAACATTTAACATGGTGTTGGGTCGAGCTCCTCTGGGCATCATGGTCGACAAAACTGTGTCGGGACCGTAAGATCAACTAGACTGAACTCGACATAGATCGAGCATGAAGGATAAGCGGCATGCATTGGGCTACGATGTAAGCTGAGATGACAATCAATGTGCCTATCAACGACTAGTCTAAAAGAATGCCGACTTGGGAACCGGCATGGTTCAGTTCAGCTAAAGGATGTTCTAAGTTAGCGTTTTGGTGCCACAAGTGATTGCTCTGTTCCAGGGTTCCACATAGAACAATAACAAAAGGAAAGAGATCCGCTTTTGGCATGTGTCAATACCATTTGGCGGTTTGGTCAATACTGTTTGGCAGTATTGATATATACATGTGTGAGGAATGGAGAGGGCAATACAACCACGCGTCCAACAAAGGACGACAGAGGTAGTACGCGCACAATCTGGAGCTGCATAGCCTGCCTAGAAAAAGAGGCGCAAGCAGACTTTGAAGGGTAAGCAACCTTTAGCAATTCTCTCTCTACAATGCTCCTTATTCTCTCTTCTTCTCCAAGAAAGCTAACTTGGCTGTCAGAGGTGTTTTCCAGCAAACCACTCGCCAGGTAGTTCACCTTAGTTTTGTTCGCAGTTAGACGAAGTTCTAGGAGCGAGACGACGACCCCATTCTGCCCCTAGTAGAATGGTGCCGTGATGGCCGGTAATCCGAGATTACCAAAGCCAACTTTCAAAATTCACACACAATCAGAGTATTACATATGGGGCTAACATGTGCAGAAGCAATATATACAAATCTAATTAGTCCATAAGAGCAGTGCATAAGTTAAATGGAATGACATACAACTTTACGTAACTTTACAACTTGAATACAAATAAAACGAAGTACAAAAATACATATTACATCTTGATCAAAAGGCTTCTCAAGCCGACATGTGCAAATTACAAGTATTACAAACCGAGAAGCATAATTTTCAAGACTGCCGACATGAATACAAGTCAAGCCGACATAACAAAAATCCAAAACAAGCTCGCGAATCACATCTAGGCGTCACCGCCTTCTTGCTCATTACCTACATATATATAGAGAGGGTGAGCTTGGATACTCAGTGAATGGTATAAATAATAAAGGGGTTTGCATGACTGGTATTCAAGATTTTTATCAAACGTTACATAACGTAATTAGTGCAAGTCAAGGGATGAACCAAATCCATCTAGCAAATCTGCCAAGTTTCAAAGGATGCTTATTAGCATCATTATAATACAAGTGATGACATCTCGGTAAACAAAAGCCGCGCGGTAAACCATCAGTGGCAAACAAGGCAAGACAAGGGAGATATCTCAATTCAATGGTGCAGTTGCATTATAGTCCCCTGGCACTAAGGACTTGTGCTACAAATGCTTAGAGTCCCCTAACACGTACGGACTTCCAAACTTTGTGCTACAAATGCTTAGAGTCCTCCAGCACGTAAGGACTTTCAAACTTTGTGCTGCAAATGCTTAGAGTCCTCTAACACGTAAGGACTTTCAAACTTTGTGCTACAAATGCTTAGAGTCCTCCAGCACCTAAGGACTTTCCAAGAATGTCATCAAAACATGATAGTACATATTTTCCAGCTAAAAGTAACTATTCATGCTTACAAATACTTTTCAAAACAAAGCAAAACAAGACTTTTATCAAAGTATCATAACATAGCTTTATTAAAAATACCACTCACTTAATTCTTCAAACGTCGGGGTCAAGGCAAGTCCAAGTCCTACAAACACATGACAAAGTCTGTTGAATACACTTTTAAACAAGTTTCACATGCATGTAGATGATCCTGGCATTCCTCAAAAACTAAGTCAAATCAAAACAAAATACAGTTTCTTATCTCGGGAAAACATGCTGGGCAACTACCAGGTCTAGGCTGAGGTCCCACACCTCCTTGCCGAGGTGTAGCCTCGATGGCCATATTCAAGGAAATGAAGTCGGGGAAATCTGGGTTTCCTTCCGCTGAAGAAAATAAAGAACGTGAAGAACACGAACATGAGCAAGATGAATGCAAGGATCATGATTTGCCATTACAAAAATCTGAGATTTCATGCTATGAATTCAAAAACATGGACCTGGGTACCCATATTCAAGGATCTTGTGAGGACAAACACAAAAACAAGAAATCTTAATGCAAACTTTCAGATCAAACAAGACTTTTTCTTCAAGAACACATGAACACTATTTCTCCTTTCTAAAACCAACTTTAAATCAATGCATGACGTGCAAAACAGGTTCGATCGTGCAATGCAGCTAGATGATCAATAAGAACAACAAGAGTGAATAAAGAATCTAACCTCGATACACGAATCTTACGGTTTGATCTCTAGAAATCAAGCTCGAAAGCCCACTCTCTCACTCTAAAACTTCTTCTTCTTCCTAGAGCCTCTCTCTCTCTACAAGGCAAAGATGTAATACAAAAATGTACATTTTCTGGGTTTGTTGGCTGACTTAACCCTCTGCAGGGGCACGTGGCAGCGGCTGGTTGGTTCTACTCAAAAAGTGACGGAGTGAAAAGACAAGACTATGACAAAGTGTGTTCTACAAGCAAGATGGCATAGGCACCCGGCAGGTAATGATCTCGGCTAATAACAAGGCATCGGCAAGTAAGGGAACAATGATCTCGGTTAGGAAGGACAACACTTGACTAAGTTGTGCCACACCTTGGTCTAGATGTGCCACACCTCGGTCTAGGTCATACCACTCCAGGACAAGATCACTTAGGTGCAAAGGTAACATCTCGGCCTAGATAACACAAATCTCGGCCTTGGTGATGAACATCTCGGCCTAGATAATGACATCTCGGCCAATATGTCAGGACGAAGGTGGAGGCCAAACAAGGTAACTTCCAAGATGGTCTTAGATGTAAGAGGTTCAAGACTAACCTAGGCTCAGGGTGACCTCGGCTAAACCCACACCGAGCAAGGTACAAAGCATGCTGTAACACTTAAACGAACAAGGACAAGACTTGAAATGCAAACTTAACAAGACAGAATCACATGAATGCATATGAGTATGGTTAGGATAGTGTGAGGGTTATTACATTGGTAGTAAGACATATGGAAGATGACTGATATTTTTTCCCTTGTACATTATTTAAATATATAAATAACATATTTATCCTATTTTCTATGCATATTTTTACATTATTTAGTATAGAATAATATATTTATTTTGTTTACTAAATGAGCAACTAACGAGCCGAGCTAATGAGTCAAGTTTCAGTATATTTAGACTTATTTATTAAGATTTTAATGAATTCAAGTTCGAACTCAAATATAATTAAAATTTACTAAATCAAATTTGAACGAGCCCTTACCGAACCGAACTCAAGTTTGTTCACGAATGGCTCTCCGTCCATTTACAACCCTACTCGTAGGCTCTTAGGCCCATTTCCAATCATAATTTTTATCCCTACCACACATCACCAACAATACTAAGGGTTGGTTTGAGAATATGTTATTTTAATAATTTTTTGATTTTTTAACTAGAATATAAAATAAAAAAATGAATCTTTATTTTTTTTTCATAATTTTTTAAGTTTTTGACTTTTTTAATATATATACATTTTAACTTTTTTACTTTTTGGAATTCCCAAACCAACCTTAAACTTATAAGCCATACGACCATTTATAGCCACCAAAAACTTATAAGCCATACGACCATTTATAGCCACCAAAATTAAACCTTCCAATTTTGATAAGGCATTATTTAGTATAAATTAAATAAATATACTTATTTAAATAAGTACATTTCTTTAAATTATATTATTTTTATTTTTTTAATTATCTTTTTATAAAAAAATTTAAAATATATATTTATATAAATTATTCCAAACCATCCCTAAACTTTCTAGAGGTTTAGGAACTCAGAATACTCATAAGAAGAGCTCTCATTTTTATTTTTATTTTTATTTTTATTTTAAATAATAAGACATTACCTAATTAATAAATTAAGTTTAAATAATTGAATACTCAATACTTGTGAACTACCTTGAATACCAAACCTCTTCCTAATCTCTAGGCAAATCCTAGGGTACACGTGTACATACCCGTCTTATTATGCAAGACACACATCCACTTGTTTCTTTAAAATTTGACCGATCATGCTACGTAGCTCGAATGTCGCGGCTCGACACCAAAACGACGTCATTTTGGTATCGATTTTGTTTTTTTTTTTCTTTTTTTTTTTTTTTCCTGGTTTTGCAGAACGAAGAAGAAGATGAAGAAGAAGAAGAAGGGAGAAGAAGAGAAGAGAGGAGGAGGAGGAGGAGGAGGAGGGAGGGGAGGGGGCCATAAAAACCGGTTTGAGGAGGAGGGGAGGCTGGGCTGGGACGGAGGCGGGGCTGCGACGGAGGAGGAAGCAGAGGCGGCGGCGGGAGCTGCGACGACGGCGGGGCGGGGCGGGGAGCTGCGACGCCGACCTTCTTCCTCTCCCTCCCTTCTCTTTCTCCTCTCCCTCTCTTTCTCTCCCTCTCCCTCTCCCTCTCTTCCTCTCGAGCCATTTCGAGCCTGGTAGCTTCGAGCTACCAGGCATTTTCCAAATTTGACAGAGTTTAGTTTGGAGTATAAGGATTTAAGTCAAGTTTAGCTATTTTAAATAAGTACATATTTTTTATTTTTTTATTTTTTTTATTATATTATTTTTTTATACATCTTTTCGTAAAAAGATAAAAAATGCACTTATTTAGGTCATTTCAAACAACCCCTTAATACTGATTGATCTAATTTGTCCCAATAAAAAATGATTTAAATCTCTAAAAAAAGAGTTTTAATAAAACATTAATTTATCATTTTATTCTCTATTTTTTTGTCTTTTACTTCATTATTATTTTTTTTTTTTATATAAGTTACCAACTCATTAAAGCTGCACTGTAGCAGTTCTAATTAGAACTCTCCAGCAGCACTCTTGTCCCAATTTAAAGATAACTGCCTCTAACTATAGTTTAATCCCTAACAATAGTTTACTTAAGCGATCCACTTTATGGCATGACAAGTCTCCTGCCTCATGCATAGGGGTGATGGCTTTTCTATAATTATATTTTTTAATTGCAGTTAGACGCATCAATAAAATGCATAATTTAACTGTTTAAAAATTAAAACTAAAATAAATAATATTAAAATCACACACCTTAAAATAGCATAATTTTTTTTAATTTAAATATAAACTGTTGGATTACTACTATAAAATTATTTCTCAAAGTAACTCTAATCATCAAATTTCACTAAAAAAGCTCATTCCTAAGCTGCTTTTTATCAATTTAGTTGGAAGATGTGGCTGTAATCCTATTCAAATTTCAATCAAACCCCTTCTCATTTTTCTAACAAAATCTTCTTCAATGATGCCAATCAAAAATAAATCAACTTTTCTATTTGGTTGATAGATATGCGAAAGGAAAACAATGGAAACCCATAAATTTTTCTTAAAACCAAAATGTTGCGCTAACAGCACTTCATCCATTCTACATGGGCCAGACGCTCAAAAACTAAGGCACTTCATCCATTGTTGTGTAGTTGTCCTCAAAAATTATAATTAAGGCAAAAGAGATTGGGCACTTTTGTCAAAATATATTTAAGGGATTCAAACAAGATAAAAAGAGAAAAAAGAAAAGAAAAAAAAAAAGCACTACAAATTGTAACTTAAGAAAATCTCAATTTTTTTGGCCAAATAAATTGAAAAAGTGAAATAAATTAATCTAAAATTGCAGTGAAACACTATTATTTAATTTTCTTTAACAAATAAACTAAATAAGTTAACTTATAAGTGATACTAAACAAGCAACTATGCATTGTCATGTATATAATTAGCAAACTATCATATATTGATTTTAACTCTTTCAAGCTAGCTATAGATCTTTCCAAGTTATCAATCTTAAAAAACCAAGATTACCAAGAACTCTTTTTTTATTGTACCTAATGATTGCCTAAGAAACAAAGGGATGAAGAAGTGAATATAACATAAGCTAATAAGAACAAAAAAAGATGATTTGGGATAAGACAACCAAAATTGGGCATCTCAAAAATCTGTTGGCACTCACAGCTGTGGATTATTTATATAATATATATAAAGCAATTAACTCATAAAAATTTTGAAACCTTGTTACACTTTGTTTTTCAAGAATGTCTATATTCTTAACTATTCCCGTAAATAACTGCTAACAATTTTTAAATTCAACCTATACTTTTTATTCATCAAATTATTAAAAATTTAGATATAAAATTATAAATATATTGCGTTTGCATATGTCACTAATGTATATAAATATGTAGACAGTTCAAAGGGGTCTATGTGGTTTGCACATGGAGAAATAGTTATGGAGGGAATATGGTGAGCTGTGAGTTCCATATCAATGTAGGAATTGTTTGACTGCTCTATGATGTTGTAATCCAATAAAGAATATTGCAGTGAAGGAAGCATTGTTGGATGAAACAATCATTAATTTTTTCAAAACTTAAGCAGTTAGGTAGTGGGAAGCATCTGCTGTGATGCTAAAACACTTGCTATTGTTAAAATTGGGCAAAAGCTTACCAAATAGTACTCCAGTGGACTGCTATACCTGCTGCTAAATTTGGCAATGCTATTTGTTGTGCCAAATTTGGCAGTAGATTTGGCATTGTCAATCCTTGCCACATCGTCAAACTGTAAAAACAGATCCCTCCCTCCCAATTTTCAAAAACCAATCAACAAATTAAAAAAAAAAAAAAAACCAACAAAAGAGAGGGGAAGTAAGTTGGCATTGTGCTAAAATGGCATGTAAGGCAACATTTCTATTGTATGGGAGATTATTCCTTTTGCTGTCTTGTGGTCAATTTGGAGGTTGAGAAATCAATGCATCTTTGAGAGCACCCAACTGAATTGGGTAGAGCTGATAGATTTAATTAAGTTTCGCATTCTGTTTTGGGCCTCATTGAAACCGGAATTTAGAAATTATTCTATAAATCAACTATTGCACTGCCAATGAGGTATGTTGAGGTATCTTTAGGAGGGTTTCATGTTGAAGTTCTCACGGGCAGCAGTAAGGAAATTTTCTAAGAGATGGATCTGGTTTCCTTTTTGCTGGTTTTTTTTACTGGTTTGATAGGTTGGTGGTGGCTGCTCTGGTTTGTTGGCTGCTTGTGGTGTACTTGTAGCTTGTTTGGCATGTTTTTTTTTGGTTGCCTCTTCACTTCCTCGTTTGTTGGTTACTCAACAACTTTGTGACATGAGTTAGCAAATGATTGGGTGTTATTCTTAATGCCAATTTAGTTGGGATTTGGAATGTCACCTTGATGCTTTTTGTTATTGTCCTCCCTTTATTGATGTTTTTCACACATAATGTATATATATATTTTTTATCAATAAAGTCTTCTTTCTGTTGATAAAAAAAAGTATTGTAGCTACCCAAATTTTAGCTTTGGCAATGCCAAAATAGCAAGCACTATTGGGATGCTCGCCTCGTATGATATCATCATATTTGAAGAGTAAAGGTAATGCTATTCACATAACACTTTTGGTTGTTTATATTTGCTCATTACACCTTTTAAGAAAATTTAAAATTCTAACTATTTCTTTTTACACCCTTTGTAATACCAATACTAACCCTAATTTACAACCTTTACAAAGCCCTTAACAAGTTTCTCATTACACCACACCATATTTCCATTTGTGACATACAACCAATCCTAACAGAGAGGAGTATAGATCGGCAACCACAACATACACCCGCAACAGGAGCATACACTGGCAACACCGGCCACCACACCAACCTCTACACTGACCATGATACTCTAGTGAGCACACACTAGTCACTGGCGATCATGTTTATTGGCAAACACCCTCAGGTATTTCAGGTTTTTTTTTTTAATCATTGTTTATTGTGTTATTTTAATGAAAAATAATATACAAGTTCATTTTCTAGACGTACTTTCTAGGCCCAATAATATATAAGTGAAATGATTGATCAATGATTCGAGAAAATAAGAGAAAAAGAGAGAATTGTCTTACATATTCTAATAGATTGTCACTGCATTTAATTTGAAATTTTAGTCTAATTTTTTAATTAGAGTAGCACTACCTTTTTTTGATTTATAATTGCATTTTGGTGATTACAGTGTGGATTTATTTATTTATTTTTAGATAGTATTTTTTTTAAACATTATTGTCAACGCAAGCTGCTTTTAACGCCCTTTTCTTATTTTAAATTCACCCAATAGTAACCTCATATCATTAGTCAAGTAGTCTTAATGTATTAGTGAATTATTGAATAAATAATTTTGATTGATTCTGAAAATCAATTCTTAAAAGTTTGTAGAACTAAATATATATTCTTGAAGAACTGATTTCTTTATACTTTGTGTTCAATATTCTCTTGAAACTTTCTTTTAATATTTTCTTAGTTTTTATACCAAACATAGGATGATTAACAAATCTATAATTGATTTTGACGTGTATAAGTCCATAAAGGTCATGAATCACTATGAACAACCCAAGTCCATCACTTGGAGTTCAATACATAACCCAGCTGGTGAGGTCCAGGATAGCTGGAATCCAACATGGCATAAAGAGCCAATGATATTCAGACACATGGCAGGTGAAGGATGAGCCACATCAGTAGACAAAGATCTGCAAAGTTATTGCCATTGCACATCACCATTAATGCAGCCCATCACAGCATTTATTACGACAACACCTCTCCGTCGGAACAGGACCCCCTTACCTTGAACAAGGTAAGTTACAGCATAGACTCTCGGCGAGGAGGTCAGGTCGGAAGGGACAGCGAAATGATTACCAAAAGATATAAGCAAACGTTGAAGACAAGAAGAAGGTTAAGTTTTTCTATCTTTAATCTCTCCCTCTACACTCTACTTTTCTTCCTAACTTACTCATCAAAGGGTTCACTGGAGGACTACCCCGTTCCCCGTTGAACTTGTTTGCAGGTTATCCGGTGGGCTTGATCATTTGGACCTGGGCTTGAGGAGCTTGGACCAGTCCGATCCATTCACTGGGACAAACTGCATCATCAGTTGGCGCCGTTTGTGGGAAGTGGTTCTTATCTGGACGCCAGTTGTGCTCATTGTCCCCGGAGACCCTGTCCTAACAACCTTTTCCTCTTACCCATCCAAGTGTATGGTCACGACTAGATCCATGGCTTCTCACCATAATGCTGCCGACCATCAAACCGACCCTCCTAATCCAAATAACCCACCACAGTATATCATTGAGCTTTCCAACAGCATTAACCGCATGGCCGAACAAAACCAGGCCCTAATAAATGCTTTACTCCAAAGAAACCTTTCGATGCCTCCTCCACCACCTCCAGATATTCCACCCAACCAAGAAAGAGCCCCGAGCCTTACTGTTCCGCAACCCTATCCACCCAACTTGGAAGGTTTGCAACCTCCTCCTCGTATATAAATCTACCACCTCCACCCCTACACCCTTCGGTCGTGGCACCAGCCCCTGAAGGGGAAGCCAGCAGCGTCTAGCCCCCATTGACTGACCATGGTGACCACATTCCCCTCTGGGACGCTGAACTCCGAGCAATGAAGCTCCAACTCCAAGGGGTCATGCAGAACATTCAGCATAAACCCTCTACCACGGCAAGCTCACCATTTGTTGCCTCCATCCGAGACAAACCTCTGCCCGCCAAGTTCAAGATGCCCACCATTGACTCTTTTGATGGTACGACAGACCCAGTCGACCATCTGGAGACCTACCGTACCCTCATAATCCTCCATGCCTTCCCTGACGAGATCATGTGTCGGGCTTTCCCCATGACACTGAAGGGGTCAGCTCGACTGTGGTTCAGCCAGTTACCAGCAGACTCTGTCTCCACTTTCCAGCATCTCAGCGACTCCTTCCTTAGCCATTTCATTGGAGCCCAGCTCCAACGCCGCCCTGCAACCTAACTCCTCAACATCCGTTAGACCAAGGGGGAGTCGCTGCGCAGTTTCGTTACCCGCTGCAACACCGAAGCCCTGCAAGTAGCGAAAAACGATGACAAGGTCATCCTCACGGCTTTCATGGCTGGGCTACGATCGTCCGATTTCCTCTTCTCCCTCTCCAAAAACCCCCCGACCTCCATGGTAGCCCTACTCTCCAAAGCCCAAAAATACATGAATGTTGAAGATTCACTAGCCGCTCGGCAGGATCCAATACCTAAAAACCCGACCCCCAGAGAAAAGAGAAAAGACTCAGAACCCAGAAACACCCAGTATAACAACCAAACACCCCACTATACCGACCGACCTCCTCGAGCTGAACGGTCGGCACCAGCCCGACCGCCTGGTCGGTTCGAGAGGTACACGCCCCTTAATTCTCCCATGGAACAAGTCCTCCACCAGATCCAACGGGACTACCTCCTCAAATGGCCCCTACCCTCATGGACCCCTTCCAATCAGAAAGACCAGTCCAAATATTGTCGTTTCCATCAAGACTATGGCCATAACACTGATGACTGCATCAACCTCAAGGATCAGGTCGAGACCCTAATTCGTCAAGGGCGTCTCAGCCAGTTCACGGACACCCGTCCACAGTAGAGGCAAAGAACCGAGCCCCTCAAAAACAACCGTCGGCGTACCACACCCCGACAGCCAGCCCAACCTAACCAAGGCCATGATTGCCCCCCATAACAGCCTCGGCCGCCAGGTAATCCCCCTCCACCAGTTGGTGAAATCCGATTCATTTCAGGTGGCCTTGCTTGTAGCGGACCATCCCACTCCGCTCAGAGGGCAGAACTCATGAAGATAAGGCAAGGCTCGGACAGAGCAGTTGCCACAGTAGACCGACCCTCCAAACAGCCTAAGCAGTGGACAGAGCGCATCACCTTCACGGACGCCGATTGTACAGGCATCCGTTATCCTCAGGATGACCCTCTCGTCATTTCTGCCCTCCTCTCCAACTATAAGGTCAGACGGGTTCTCATCGACAATGGCAGTTCTTCAGACATCATATTCCTCAACTGCTTCCACCAGCTCAAGGTTAGGGAGGAAAGTCTGTCTCCCCTCCAAACCCTTTTGGTCGGTTTCACTGGCGACCGGGTGACCTCCATCGGCACCATCGATCTCCCCCTCACCATCGGCGAATACCTACGGCAGACTACCAAGTTGGTCACTTTCCTTGTGGTCGACTGTCCCTTTGCCTACAACATCATCCTTGGCCGCACCGCCCTCAACGCTTTCCAAGCTATCACTTCAACCTACCACCTCCCCATAAAGTTCCCTACCAACCTGGGCGTCGGGACAGTAAGAGGAGAGCAGACCGTAGCCAGGGAATGTTATGTCGACTCACTCAAGGAAGTCAAGGTGAAGGAGGCCATGATCATTGAAGGACTTGACGTCCGAGATGAGGACGAGCTAGTTAGAGGAGAACCGGTGGAGGAGCTCGTTGAGGTTCCCATCGATCCCACCAACCCTATGAAAACTGGCAAGATCGGCAGCCAACTATCCCCCCAAGCTAAGGTCGACCTTACCGCCCTTCTGATCGAGCATAATGATGTATTTGCCTGGACCCATTCAGACATGCCGGTCATTGACCCCTCTTTCATAACTCACCGCCTCAGCATCGAACCCCATTTCCGACCTTATCGCTAGAAGCAGCGCATCTTCCATCCACAGCGCAATACACTTATAGCCGTAGAGGTTGACAAGCTCCTTGAGGCCCAATTCATCAAAAACGTGGATTACCCTAAATGGTTGTCAAACGTGGTCCTAGTCCGCAAGAACAATGGCAAATGGTGACTCTGTGTCGATTACTCTGGCCTAAACCGAGCTTGTCCCAAAGACAGCTATCCTCTTCCCCGCATAGATCTACTGGTCGACGCCACGGCCGGTCATCAAATGCTTAGCTTTATGGATGCTTTCTCTGGGTACAACCAAATCCTGATGCACCCATCCGATCGGGAACATACATCCTTCATTACCGACCGAGATACCTACCACTACCGCGTGATGCCATTCGGACTGAAGAATGCTGGGGCCACCTACCAACGGTTGGTCAATGCCGTTTTCCATCATCAGATAAGTCGGAATATGGAAGTATATGTCGGCGACATGCTAGTCAAGAGCAAACTCTCTATTGATCATCTGTCCGACCTGCGAGAGACCTTCGCCACCCTACGCAAGTACCAAATGAAGCTCAACCCAGGGAAGTGCCCCTTCGGCGTAGGCTCTGGGAAGTTTCTGGGTTTTATGGCCAGTCAGCGGGGCATTGAAGCTAACCCTGAAAAGATCAAGGCCTTGATTGAGATGTAGTCACTCAAAACGGTTAAGGAGGTTCAAAGGCTCACTGGCCGAGTTGCGGCCCTCAACCGCTTCATTTCCCGCGCAATAGATAAGTGCCTACCATTCTTCAAAGTTCTTCGGCAAACTTTTGAATGGACAACTGAATCTGAAGAAGCTTTTTAGCAGTTGAAGTAGTTCATGGCAAATCCCCCACTCCTTTCACAAGCAATTATGGGCAAGACCCTCTTCCTCTATTTAGCCGTCTCAAGCACCGCAGTCAGTGCAACTCTTATCAGGGAAGACGACTCTGTCCAACGGCCGGTCTACTACATCAGTCGGGCTCTCAGGGGAGCAGAGCAGAATTACCCGCTGTTAGAAAAATTGTCCTTGGCCTTAGTCATCGCCTCCAGATGGCTTCATCCTTACTTCCAGGCCCATTCCATAGTGGTTCTCACCGACCAACCCTTGAAGAAGGTCATGTAACAACCAGAACTTTCCGGCAGACTCATGCAGTGGTCAGTGGAACTCAGTCAGTTTGACATCTCTTACCGGCCTCGAGCAGCAATTAAGGGACAGGCTGTCGCGGATTTCATCCTGGAATTCACTAATCCTACCCCAACCGCTGCGCCCCCACCCCCACCAACCCCTACCGAGCTAGGAGACCCGCATTCATGGACCCTCAACATCGACGGATCATCCCGTAAGGAAGGTAGTGGGGCTGGCCTCATTCTCATCGCCCCTGAGGGTGGCTATGTCAAATATGCTCTCCGTTTCTTGTTTAATGCCAGTAACAATGAGGCCGAATATGAGGCATTGATAGCAGGGCTCCGCCTCGCCAAGGACACTGGAGTCAGCCACATCCGGGTGTTCAGCGACTCCCAGCTCATCGTCGGCCAGATTATGGGGGAATTCGATGCCAAGGAGGACATAATGCGGGCTTACAGGGATATGGCCCTCCCCCTTGTTCGCCTCTTCAATACCTTCCATATCAAGCACATACCTCGGGCGGAAAACTCCAAGGCAGATGAGATGGCTCAATTGGCCTCTGCAGACCAGTCCGACCTCAGCCACGGTGTCCGCCTCGAATACCTAGCCCACCCGGCCATCTCACCCGACTTACAAGAAGTGTAGTTCCTCCAAAACGAACTTATCGCTTGGGCGTCTGACATCTTCCTATTTTTGACAACGGGAGAACTCCCAGATGACCAACAACAGGCCGCCAAAGTCAGGGCCCGGTCGTCTAATTATATCCTGGTTAGTGGCGTCTTGTACAAACGTGGTTTTTCACGCCCATACCTGCGATGCCTCAATTCGACTCAAGCAACCTATGTAATGCAGGAAATCCATGAGGGAATTTGTGGTAATCATTCGGGCGGCAGGTCTCTGGCCCACAAAATACTCCGTACTGGTTATTTCTGGCCAACTCTCAATCAAGATGCGACTGATTTCGTGCTCAAATGTGATAAGTGTCAACGTTTTGCCAACATCCCCCATGCTCCTCCTACAGAGTTGATCACACTTTGCAGCCCTTATCCGTTCGCCAAATGGGGGATCGACTTGGTCAGTCCACTTCCCACCGGCCAAGGTCAGACCAAGTTCGCGATCGTCGCCATTGATTACTTCACCAAGTGGGTAGAGGCAGAACCCCTTGCCACCATTACCGAGCGGAACACAACCAAGTTCATTTGGTAGTCAATCGTTTGTAGATTTGGCATCCCTCAGGCCATCGTCTTCGACAATAGCAAACAATTTGACAACGCCAAGTACAGGAAGTTCTGTGCCGACCTCCAGATTCAACCATGTTTCTCTTCCCTCGGTCATCCCTAGGCCAATGGCCAAGTCGAGGTCACCAACCGTTCTCTCCTAAAGATCATCAAAACTAAGCTCGAAGCTGCTAAGGGACTTTAGGCTGAGGAACTACCGAATGTACTCTGGGCTTACCCAACTACAGCTCGGACTCCCACTGGGGAAACCCCTTTCCGCTTAACATACGGCGCTGAGGCGGTTATTCCAGTAGAAGTCAGTCTGCCTACTCCCAGGGTTTTACATCTGGATCCAGCACTAACCGAAGAGCTCCGTCGGGTAGACCTGAACCTAATTGAAGAACTTAGAGAGACCACCGCTGTCAGATTGGCCTCATACCAACAGAAAATGAGAACACACTACAACCGCAATGTCCGACCAAGGGAGTTCGCTATAGGGGACCTTATCTTGAGAGAAGCAACTCTTGCCACCAAAAATCTGACTGAGGGTAAACTGGCAGCCAAATGGGAGGGACCTTACGTTGTGAAAGCCCGACCACGTCCGGGCACCTACTGACTTCAGGACATGGAAGGTCGAGACCTCCCCCACCCATGGAACGCCGAACACCTGAAATGTTACTTTCAATAAGCTCCTACTTTTGTATCGCTCAGTTATTGTATTTTCTTTTCGTCAAATTTACACATTCTTGATATCCCCTTACGCAATGTAACTTTTTGATTAACTAGGTTACACTTTCCCTGCCAACAATTATATATCTCAGTTATCTGTATGGTGTCTCAATGACGTTTTGATTGCAGCACTCATGAAAAGCCTCAGCTAGACTGAGCATCATAAAGCCTCATCCAGACTCAGCATTAAAAAGCTTCGTCCAGACTGAGCATCAAAAAATCTCAGCCAGATTGAGCATCATAAAGCCTCAGCCAGACTGAGCATCAAAAAGCCTCTGCCAGACTAGGCATCATAAAGCCTCAGTCAGACTGAGCATCAAAAAGTCTCAGCCAGACTGAGCACGAAAAGCCTCAGCCAGACTAAGCACTAAAAGCCTCACCCAGACTGAGCATGATGCACTCGGCCAGACCAAGCCTCAGCCATCCTAAGCATAACAAGTCTCAGCCGGACCGAGCGCCACAATTTCAGGCTCAGACTGAGTTCTTTACAACGTCAGTGAATCATAGCTTAGCCCCAACTGAGCACGTGTGCAGGGCTTGGTCAAAGTCATCTATGCAAACTTCATGCTTGTGGAATTAGTAGACACACTTAGTCACAATTCCAGGTTCAAGTCTTTACACCACTCTTTGCTTAGTCAAATTCCAAAGACGTTCTTACACGTTTTCTTTACAAGTCAGGTTATTTTCTTCTCAACGAAACTCTTACAAGTCAGCTTGTTTCCTTACAAGCCAAGCCTCACTCCAATAAACCACAAATCTCTTTCAGCAGTGTGGCAAACACAAACTTATAATTTTACTACATTTTAAATTTCACTCTGCATTGAGGAGTTCCTAACTTTACCCTGCATTGAGTTTTTATTACAACTTCAATTTCACTCTACACTGAGGAGTTCTTAAATTTAGTTCTTATTACAAGTTTAACTCCACTTTGCACTTCACAATGAGTTATACACGCCTCGCCCGCGCCTCATTCATTTCAGTTGCACAAGCACAGACAATCAAATGAAAACATAATTGCAATTTTATTTATTCGGAAATTTGTACATGAGTTCATTACAGCCATTCAAAACAGAAAACAAAACAAAACAACAAACAAAACAAACACAAACACACAAGGTCTGTGCAAGGCCTTCTTCTTCTTCTTCAAACTACTCCTCTTCACTGGACACAAGGTCTTCTTCTTCAATACCCTCATCAAGGGGGGTCTGGGCCACATCGTCGTCATCGATTTTCACACTACTCAGGTCCAAGTCTGGGAACAGCTCCTCAGCTTTACGCTTGAACATTTTCCAACCACTGTCCCAGAACTCAGCCATTTCGTGCTTATAAAAGTCTGATCGCCGGAAGCTCTCATTCACTTCTGCCTCAGTCTTTCCTCCAGCAGTTGTCCTCGACAGACCCGCCCCCCTAGACTCCTCCCTCGCCAAGCTACTGGTGACCGCGGCATCCACTGCCATCTGAAATTCAGCAGACGCATTGAACTGGTCCACTGCTGCCATATAAAGATCGGGGTAAGCCGCCCTTTCAGAGGCTGCCTTAGCCCTCTCCTCCGCCAACTCCTTATCCAGGGTCGCTCTTTCAGCAATTGCCTTGGATTTCTCTACCTCCAACTCCTTCTAAAGGCTCTCCTTTTCAGCAGCCGCCTTGGTTCTCTCTGCTTCCAACTCCTTCTGAAGGCTCTCCTTCTCCTTCACTGCCTTAGCACGCTCGCCCTCCAGCTCCTTTTGCAGATCGTCAATCTTCACGTCTGCCTTATCCTTCTGCCTGACCAGCTCTTCATTGCTGCTCATCGCCTCTTCATGTCATTCGACCGCGACCGCGCAGGCTTTTTAGGCCTCATCCAATCTCTTCTGCTCGCCAGCCAGTTGGAACTCGAGCGACACAACCTGGCGGCGTGTGTTCTCCAGCTCCACCTTGACCATTTGCAGCTCAGCGTGGGCACTCTCCCAGTTTGCGCTCTCCTTCTTCAACCTTGCAAGTTGAGCCTTGGCCTCATCTGCCTTGAGCTTTGCAGCCCCAGCCTTCCTCAGCAGAGCCTCTGCTAAGGTGGTTACCTCCATTTGAGTGGAGCATAACCCCCTCAGCAATTCAGCCTCATTGAATCTGGCTGCTGAGCGTAAGGCTGCCTTTTCTACAATCCCCACAAGGCGGTCTGCCCCTGTCCTGGCTGGGCCTTCTTCTCCCTCCAGCGGGCCAGCCACCGCACGAGCATGGTGGATCGCAGTAGTCAGACTGACTCCCCCTCCTTGGGGTGCAGGACCCCCCTTGGGCTGTTTTCCCCTCCTTGGCTTAGGGCCAGTCGCCCCACCTTCTACTTGCACTTTAGAGGTGACCCTCGCGACCCCCGCGGCGATCGCCGCCACTACTAGAACGACTTCCATGCCCTCTGAGGCAATGTCCACCACTTCTGGGGCAATTACTCTTCCTGGGGTCTCCTTCACTTCCTCCCCTGTGCCTCCTTCGCGCATACTGGTCTCTTCTACCCTCACTTCCCTTTTTCTCTTCTGGACAGGCTCTTCTTCACTCCTCCTCACTCTCCTCTTCTTCTTCTTCACTATGCCCAACACCTCCATCTCCTTTAACGACCTCTCCTTCAAAGGATCTATTGGGGGCGGTCGTGGATCCTCTTCTTTGCAACCGGCTTTTGGCGGACGGTCTGCCTGAGACTCTTTGAATTTTTAGGCTTTGGCAAGGATGGTCTGATCCTCCACCTCTTGAGCCTTCCTCTTTGCCTCCAACTCTGTTCGGTCGAGGTCCCCACCACTCGGCTGTGGACCCAACCCTGCCTCAAACAAAGCCGACGACTGAACGAGCTCGTCCCACCTGGCCCCTTCCCTCTCCCTCTATTCCTTTACCCTTTTCACCCTCTCCTTTGCTGCTGCTCCCAGCTTTGGCTCCACAGACTTGGTGGGCACTTTCCAAATGGTGCGCACTCCAACCCCTCCACCGGCAGATACATAGAACCACTATGGTCTCCACCCCTTGATCGACGACGGTAGCCCCGCCACCAACCCTTTCCCTATCACTGCCTGCAGAGTGACCCAAGTCTCTTGCTGTCCTGAGGCCTTGTAACATGTGAAGAATTCGTCTACTGTCATGGCCGCCCCTTCGTTCACCTTCGGCCACGCACTTGCACAGGCCAGTAAGATCTTCCATGCATTGGGCATTAGTTGGCCCGGCGCTACCTCCAAACGATTGAGGATATCTACCACAACTTGCGACAGGGTAGCTTCAGTCCTCTCTTCAATGTTTCCTCATAAAGGGCAAACTCCCCTGACCTGGCGTCGAATGGCCTCTCCGTCGACATCGGCAACAACAACTCTATTTCAGCAAGCACCTGGTATTTTTTACGAATGGCCTCCAAATCCGCTGCAGTAACCGTTGATCTATCTGCCTTTGTATGCCAGTGATCTGGTTCTGCCTAGCTGATTGGCTTTGGAGCTGCTATCATAGTGGAACCATGGGATCGTACCACCGACTCCCCCACCCTCTCCATCCTATATTGCTATGCTAACTCCACTGCATCATCATCACCAAGTGAATCCACCTTGACATTCGCAGTTTCTTCTTGGGCCATTTCTATGATATGACTGCGAATCGCTTCGGATGCAGGTGCAAGGAAGTTGAAAAAGTGTTGCAGAGGTGTATCATGAGCAACAAAGGAATTCACACTTGGAATATTTTGATTTTTCGTAAACAAGTAGGTGAATCGAATAATGCCAAAAGCCCACGGTTTGCCCGTATTCCAAGGATCCCAATTAATTTTCGCCAGCTTGAAAACTTTTCAAATCATCCGCCAAAACTGTCTTTTCAACACCCATAATGACCTATTGTTTCACTTCTGATCTAACGCCTAATCTCCCCCTCCCCCGATGGGATGTTGCCACGTGTACGACCACAATCCACTGTCTCCTCCCCTTACCCTGTCTTTTCCACTTCAAATCATCACGTGACACGCCGCCTCTCGAGCCCCACCCCCTTTCACCTCACCCTTTGCGATTGACCCTCATCGTGGTCGACCCTCCCACTCGGTCACTCTTCGCGGTCGGCCCTCCTCGTGGTCGACCCTCCCACTCGGCCAACCTCTGCGGTCGGCCCCCATTCGCGGTTAGCCCTCCTCGTGGTCGACCCTCCCACTCGGCCAACCTTTGCGGTCGGCCCTTCCACTCAGTCACCCTGCACGGTCAGACCACCTCCCGGTCGGTTCACCCTCTCGGTCACCCCTGCTGGTCGACCTCCATCCTGCCAATCCCTAACACCCTCATCTTCTTCATTTGTATTCCCTTCGTTGGACTAAAGCTGCACTCGGGAATAGGGGACTACTGACGTGTATAAGCCCATAAAGGCCATGAATCACTATGAACAACCCAAGCCCATCACTTGGAGCCCAATACATAACCCAGCTGGTGAGGTCCAAGACAGATGGAATCCAACATGGCATAAAGAGCCAATGACATTCAGACACATGGTAGGTGAAGGACGAGCCACATCAGCAGACAAAGATCTGCAAAGTTATTGCCACTGCACATCACCATTAATGCAGCCCATCACAACATTTATTACGATAACACCTCTCCATCGGAACAGGACCCCCTTACCCTGAACAAGGTAAGCTACAACATAGACTTTCGGCGAGGAGGTCAGGTCGGAAGGAACAGCGAAATGATTACCAAAGGATGTAAGCAAACGTTGAAGACAAGAAGAAGGTTAAGCTTTTCTATCTCTAATCTCTCCCTCTACACTCTACTTCTCTTCCTAACTTGCTCGTCGGAGGGTTCACTGGGGGACTACCCCATTCCCTGTTGAACTTGTTTGCAGGTTATCCGGTGGGCTTGATCATTTGGACCTGGGCTTGAGGAGCTTGGACCAGTCCGATCCATTCACTGGGACAAACTGCATCATCAGATTTTTTGGTAAGATGTAAATCTATAATTCATCATAAGTGGGTTCCTTAACAGATTAAGGGCTTGCACAATAGTGACTATTGTGCGGTTCATGAGAATTATTTTGGATTTTATTTTTATCATTCAAACCGTTCAATTTTTAAAGAATATCAGTTAAAATATACCTATAAAAAATCAAGTTGATTGAATATCGATAAATCCATTATCAACTCGAATTTGTATATATAAAAAACAAATATATAAGTATTAAACTCAATACAAATGTGAGTTGATGAAGAATCTATCGATACCCGATCAATTTGATTTTCTACAGGTATATTCTACTCGATATTCTTTAAAAATTAAACAATTTGAATGATGAAAATAAAATCCGAAATAATTTCCATAATCTGCATAATAATCACTGTTGTGCAAGCCAAACAGCAGTGACTTCAATTACGGTTTTAACATGCAGTGCTGCTAAAATGGTATTTGGCAGGCCCATAATGGCAAGTACAAGGATTGGGAAATAAACACTATTCTTGGTAGGGGTGTGCGGAGTGTGTTTCGGACAGTTTGAGAATAAAATTACAAATTGAATGGCGGGTTACCGGATTAGCGGATTGACAAATTGCAATTTCGATAGTTTTTGGCGGATTGAAGAATATTCTAACTAATTATCACATATTTGCATAATATATAACACTCACTACGCCAAAATTGGGTTTTAGTGGCGGTTTTTTACCGCCGTAAAAGGATGTAAAACCGCTGTTAAAGCCTTTAACGTCAGTAATTTAGGACCGCTGTTTATACTCGTGTCGGAAAAGGTAAACCGTCGTAAAAGAGTAAATTACCGTTGTTAAAAGTCGACCAAAAACGACAGGAATATAGGACCAAAAACGGCGGTTCTTTACCGCCATAAAGAGGTTCAAATTTTTAAAAAAGTAATTCTCTCTTCTTGCACCCCCCAGGTCTCGAACCTTTGACCTCTAATCCAAGCACACCAACAACTCCACCACAGCCACTCTATATGAAATATATTCCCTAAATAAATATTTAAACATTACTTGTCAAGACCCCAAACCGCCCCTAGTAGGATGGTGCCGTGATGGCCAGTAATTCGAGATTACCGAAAGCCAATTTCCAAAATTCACACGCAACATGGTATAAATATATGGGGCTCACGAGTACGGAAGCAATATATATAAATCAGATTAGTCCATAAGAGCTGTGCGTAAGTCAAATGAAATGGCAAACATCTTCACATGGGTTACAACTTAATTACAATGAAGCAAAGTACAAATTACATCTTGATCAAAAGGCTTCTCAAGCCGACGTATGCAAAATACAAGTATTACAAATCGAGAAGCATAATTTTCAAGGCTGCCGACATAAATTACAAGCCAAGCCGACATAATCAAAAATCCAAAACAAGCTCCAGGATCACATCTAGGCGTCATTGCCTTCTTGCTCATCACCTACATATATATAGAGAGGGTGAGCTTGGATACTCATTGAATGATATAAATAATAAAGGGGTTTGCATGAATAATAGCCGAAGTCTTTTCAAAACAATACAAGTCAAAACTTATATAACCAGGGATGGACCTCGTCCATCTAACAAATCATCAAAGTTTCGAGGGATGCTTACTAGCATCAACATATTACAATCGATAACATTTCGGCAAACAAATCCACGCGGTAAACTGTCAGTGGAAAAACAAAACGAAGCAAGGGAGATATCTCGAACAATGGTGCTACAAGGCAAGTTCCAGTCCTACAAACACATGGCAAAGTCTATTGAATGCACTACTCAAAACAAGTCTAGCATGCATGCAAATGACCACGGCATTCTTCAAAGACTAAGTCAAATCAAATCAAAACACAGTTTCTTATCTTTGGGAAAACATGCTGGGCAACTACCAGGTGTAGGCCGAGGTCCCACACCTCCTTGCCGAGGTGTGGCCTCGATGACCACATTCAAGGAAATGAAGTCGGGAAAATCTGGCTTTCCCTCTCTTGAAGAACATGACGAACATGAACATGAGGAAGATGAATGCAAAGATAATAACTTGCTATTACAAAATCTGAGATTTCATGCTATGAATTCAAAAACAGGGACCTGGGTACCCACACTCAAGGATCTTATCAAAACAAACACAAAAACATGAGCCTCAATGCAAACTTTCAGATCAAACGAGGCTTTTCTTCAAGAACACATGAAAACCATTTTCTCTTTCTAAAACCAACTTCAAATCAATGTATGATGTGCAGAACAGGTTTGATCGTGCAATGCAGCTAGATGATCAATAAGAACATCAAGAGTAGGTTAAGATTCTAACCTCAAAACTCGAATCTAACGGTTCAAGCTCCAACGATCAAGCTTGGAAGTTCACTCTTTCTTACTCAAAACTTCTCCTTCTCCTTCCTAGAGCCTCTCTCTCTCTCTAAGAGACAAGATTTGATACAAAATGATATGTTTCTCTCGACAGTCACTGACTTAATCCCTCTGCTGGGACACGTGGCATCGGCTGGTTAGCTCTACTCGAAAAGGTGACTGACTGATAAGACAACACCATGACAAAGTGTATTCAACAAGCTAGACGGCAAGAGCACTCCGGCAAGTAACGACATCGGCTAACAACAAGACTCCAGCAAGCAAGTGGCAAGGACATCGGCTTGGAAGGATAACACTTGACTAAGCTGTGGCACACCTCGGCCTAGATGTGCCACACCTCGGTCTAGGTCACACCATTCCAGGAACAACATCGCTAGTGCAAGGATCAAGGATCTAGAACGCCTAGATATTAACATCTCGGCTTAGATGATGCACATCTCGGCCTAGGCGACGCGCACCTCGGCCTAGATGGTTACATCTCGGCCAATATGCCAGGGTAAAGATGGAGGTCAACCGAAGGGGTTCTAAGATAGTTTTTAAGTGTGGAAAGGTTCCAAGGTGTCTAGGCTCAAGATAACCTCGGTAACACACCAGGCAAGAACAAAGCATGCAAGCAACATTCGAGCAAAACAAGACAAGATTTGCAAATGCACATAACAAAGCAAGATCATACGTAAATGTATGCAAGTATGACTATGTTGAAGTGAGGGTTGTTACATCCTACCCCCCTTAAAGAAGTTTGGTCCCCAAACTTGAGTTACCTTGTTCCGAAAACAATTCTGGATGTCGGACTTTCATTTCCTCTTCCATCTCCCATGTAGCATCCTCACCGTAATGCTCATTCCATTCAACTTTCACCATTGGTATCGACTTACTTCTCAACTGTTTCACCTGGCTATCGACAATCTGTATCGGCTTCTTTTCGTAGCCTAAATCTTCATTAATTACAATTCCGAAATAATCGATCACATGTAGTGGATCTCGAATATACTTCCTCAACATCGAAATATGAAACACATTATGGACTTGGCTCAATCCTGGCAGCAAAGCAAGTTTGTAGGCAGCGAGGTTAACCTTCTCAAGAATTTCAAAAGGCCCGATGTAACGGGGTGCTAACTTACCCTTCTTCCCAAATCTCGTAACTCTTTTCATCGGCAAAATCTTTAGGAATACATGATCCCCGACTTCAAATTCCAACTCTCTTCTTCTCTGGTCGGCATAACTCTTCTGTTGACTCTGTGCGGTTTTGATTCTTTGCTGAACGAGCTTAATCTTCTCGGTTGTTACTTGAATTAGCGCGGGACCAAGCAGAGCTTTGTCTCCTACCTCGGTCCAACATATCGGCGACCTGCACTTTCTTTCATGCAGTGCTTCATACGGCGCCATGCCAATGCTAGCTTGATAACTGTTGTTGTAGGTAAATTCCACCAATGGCAAATGTACTCCCCAACTTCCCTGGAGGTCCAATACACATAGTCTAAGCATATCTTCAAGTGTCTGAATCGTCCTCTTTGTTTGCCCATCAGTCTGGGGATGAAAAGCTGTGCTAAACCTCAACTCGGCTCCGAAAGCTCTTTGTAGGCTCTGCCAAAATCTGGAAACCAACTTCGGATCTCAGTCTGACACAATTGACATTGGCACTCCATGAAGTCTAACAATCTCATTCACATACAACAAAACAAGTTTATCAGCGTTGAAGGTGGTCTTAACAGGCAAGAAGTGTGCCGACTTAGTTAGTCTATCCACGATAACCCAAATTGAATCCATACCCTTTTGTGTCTTCGGCAAACCAACCACAAAGTCCATGGAGATGTGCTCCCATTTCCACTCAGGAATCGGTAAGGGTTGAAGAAGTCGTGCTGGCCTTTGATGTTCTTCTTTCACTTGTTGACAATACAGACACTGCGACACGAACTCGGCTATCTCTCCTTTCACATTCGGCCACCAAAACGTCTGCTTCACATCCTGATACATCTTAGTGTTCCCGGGGTGAACAGCAAACTTGAAACCATGAGCTTCCTGCAAAATTTTTCTTTTCAACTCTGGGATGTCGGCCACACACAATCTCCCTTCAAACTTGAGCACTTGATTTTCTATGGTGTACCCTGATCTCGGCTTTGTGATAATCTCATCGGCTACCTTCTTGAAGAATTCGTCCTCCATCTGCCTTGTCTTTACTTCCTCAACAATAGTTGGCTCCACCAAGATCGCGGTTAGACATGCCAATTTTCCAACCATCTTTCTGCTCAAAGCGTCGGCTACGGTGTTAGCTTTACCTGGGTGATATTGAATCTGCATATCGTAATCTTTCAACAACTCAAGCCATCTTCTCTGCCTCATATTCAATTCCTTCTGAGTGAACAAGTGCTTTAAACTTTTATGATCTGTAAAAACCTGACAAGAAGCTCCATACAAGTAGTGGCGCCAAATCTTCAAAGCAAATACCACGGCTGCTAATTCTAAGGCATGGGTGGGATAGTTCTTTTCATGTGGCTTCAATTGACGAGAGGCATATGCTATGGCCTTACCTTTTTGCATTAATACACAACCTAGACCCTTATGCGAAGCATCACTGTGAACATGAAACTCTTCATTACCTGATGGTAGTATAAGAACTGGTGCTGCGACTAACCTCGTCTTTAACTCCTGGAAGGCTGCTTTCCTATCCTTAGTCCATTCGTAAGCCGTTCCCTTCTTAGTCAGTTGTGTTAACGGAATTGCAATCTTTGAGAAATCCTTCACGAACTTCCTGTAATAACTTGCCAATCCCAGAAAACTACGAACCTCGGACACATTGGTCGGCCTCGGCCAATTCACTACGGCTTCAATTTTACTAGGGTCGACCGAAATACCATCTCCATCAATCACATGACCCAAAAATGAAATAGTGGAAAGCCAAAACTCACATTTGTTAAACTTAGCATACAATTTCCGATCCCTCAAAGTCTGTAAGGTAAGTCTCAAATGACCCTCGTGTTTAGCTTTACTCTTAGAGTAGATCAATATATCATCGATGAAGACAACCACAAACTCATCTAGATATGGCTTAAAGACTCTGTTCATCAAATCCATAAATGCTGCAGGGGCATTGGTCACTCTAAAAGGCATTACTAAAAACTCGTAGTGGCCATACCTCGTCCGAAAAGCAGTCTTCTTAACATCCTCAGCTTTGACTTTAAGCTGATGGTAGCCCAACCTAAGGTCAATTTTGGAAAAGACTCGTGCTCCTTGCAACTGATCAAACAAATCATCTATCCTCGGCAACGGGTACTTATTCTTAATGGTTACCTTATTTAGCTCCCGGTAATCAATACAAAGACGAAGTGTACCATCCTTTTTCTTAACAAACAAGACGGGTGCTCCCCAGGGTGAAGTACTTGGCCTAATAAAACCCTTAGCTAGCAACTCTTGCAGTTGAAGTTTCAATTCCTTAGGCTCGGCTGGGGCCATCCTATAGGGTGTTTTAGAGATGGGCTGGGTTCCCGATATGATGTCCACAGTAAACTCTACCTCTCTATCAACTAAGTGACCCGGCAAATCATTTGGAAAGACGTCGGGGAACTCATTAACAACTGCGACGTCAGCTAACTCAACACTTCCATTCAGATTACTTAGTACACTACACAAATAACCTTGACACCCTTTTTGGATCAACCTATAGGCTTTCATGGATGAAATTAAGTATGGTGGGGATACTACCCCTTTACCCTGAAACGTGACCTCGGCTAGGTTTGGGGGCTTTAACGTGACACTTTTAGAAACACAATTTATGGATGCGTGATTTGTCACTAACCAATCCATCCCCAATATAACATCAAGATGAGTTATGTCCAATGGCATTAAATCAGCTAACAATTCAACATTCCCAATCACAACAACACATGCTCGATAGATGGATGCAACATTCATAGATCTCCCAGATGGAGTAGATACAGATAACACATAATCAAGGGGTTCTAGTTTCCTATTAATCTTCTCGGAAAACTTAGCAGAAATGAATGAATGCGTAGAACCCGAATCAATCAATACATATGCATTTTGAGAGCAAATTGGGAGTATACCTGACACCACTGTCTCAGCGTTCTGAGTGTCTCCTGGTACCAATGCAAAAACTCTGTCTTGCCTCATCGGTCCTTTCCCAACGTTACCTTTCTGCACGGAACCCGAGGTATTCTCATCATTCTTACCATCATCAGCCCTTGTTTTAGGACAGTCCCTCACAAAGTGACCTATTTCTCCACATTCATAACAAGCTCCAGACGCCCGACGACAGACCCCGAAATGTGGCTTCCCACAACTTGAACATGTCGGCTTAGTTCCACTTTCCTGTCTTGAGTTGCTCGAACTGCCAACATTCACTTTCTTCTTGGTACTAAGCTGTGCTCGGCGATTGTCATAATTCTGTCTCTTCCTCTGGCTCTCTCCCGAACTCTGGTATCTGTTCAAGTTAGCTTCGGCCAGAATGGCTTTGTCCAACACTTCGGCGTAAGTCGGCATGTTGAGCACGTTAACTCCGTCTTGTATCGGACCACGCAGCCCACTTTCAAACTTTCTAGCCTTCATATATTCATCATTAACCATATGGGGTGCATACCTCGCCAATTCGGTAAAGGCGCGGTTATATTCAGCTACTGTTCTACTGCCTTGCGTCAAAGTCTGAAATTCGGTAGCCTTGCGATTTCGAACACTTAAGGGAAAATGCTTGGTGTAAAAAAACTCCAAAAATTGGGTCCAGGTCAAGTCTGGATTGCCTTCTCGAACCATCATTCACCATCTGCGGGCGTCGTCATCTAGTGTAAAACCTGCTAATGTCACCTTCTGGGTGTTGGCGCTGGGAAAGATCTCGAATAGTTTTTCTATTTCCAAAACCCACGCTTCGGCTTTCATCGGCTCTATACCCCCTTGGAATCTCGGTGGCTTCATTTTCTTGAACTCTCTAATCAAAGCTATTGTGTCGTCCCCATATAAAGCTGGCTGTGGGGGCACTTGCGGTACTGGAGGAGGTGGGGTGGAACTGCATTTCGGCCGTTTGTCTGCTCGGCCCGAGTCGATGTAGCACTAGTGTACTGTGGTCGTGTCTGCCTAACTCGCGGGCCAAACCTTCAACTAACCTTTCCAACCTGTGCAGTCTGTCCTCGGACTGATCTCGGCCAACTGGAGGTCTACCTCTCCTCATGATGCTATGAGTATGCAAAATGTGACTTTAAAACAAAATGAACAAATAATCACGTAGGCAAGTAACAGTTAAGCATGCCGAGACAATGCACACCTTGTTCACATGGCAAGTAATATGATGCAATCCTAACATCTTTCTAAGGGGAAATCCTATGCTCTTTAGGACTCAAAGTGTGTGAATAACGTATACTAAGGAACTTGTGCTCTGATACCATTCTGTCACGACCCCAAACCGCCCCTAGTAGGATGGTGCCGTGATGGCCAGTAATCCGAGATTACCGAAGGCCAATTTCCAAGATTCACACGTAACAGAGTATAAATATATGGGGCTCACGAGTACGGAAGCAATATATATAAATCAGATTAGTCCATAAGAGCTGTGCGTAAGTCAAATGAAATGGCAAACACCTTCACATGGGTTACAACTTAATTACAATGAAGCAAAGTACAAATTACATCTTGATCAAAAAGCTTCTCAAGCCGACGTGTGCAAAATACAAGTATTACAAATCGAGAAGCATAATTTTCAAGACTGCCGACGTAAATTACAAGTCAAGCCGACACAATCAAAAATCCAAAACAAGCTCCAGAATCACATCTAGGCGTCATCGCCTTCTTGCTCATCATCTACATATATATAGAGAGGGTGAGCTTAGACACTCAGTGAATGATATAAATAATAAAGGGGTTTGGATGAATAATAGCCGAAGTCTTTCAAAACAATACAAGTCAAAACTTATATAACCAGGGATGGACCTCGTCCGTCTAACAAATCATCAAAGCTTCGAGGGATGCTTACTACCATCAACATATTACAATCGATAACATTCCGGAAAACAAATCCACGCGGTAAACCGTCAGTGGCAAAACAAAACGAAGCAAGGGAAATATCTCGAACAAGGGTGCTACAAAAGTTTAGAGTCCTCTAGCACAAAGGGCCTATGTTACGAAGGCCCGTAGCCCCCTAACACGAGAGTACTGCGAAAGTTTAGAGTCCTCCAGCACAAGGGACTTTCAAAACAAGATGTGCTGCGAAAGTTTAGAGTCCTCCAGCACAAGGGACTTTCAAAACAAGATGTGCAGTTGCATTATAGTCCCCTGGCACTAAGGACTTTCCGAGAAGGTCATCAAAACAAGATAATGCTTGATATACAAAATAGGGACAATTATTCATGCTTAACAAATACTTTCAAAGCAAAGCAAAGCAAAGTCTTTATCACAACATATAACATAGCTTTATTAAAAATACCACTCACTTAGTTCTTCAACGTCGGGGTCAAGGCAAGTTCCAGTCCTACAAACACATGGCAAAGTCTATTGCATGCACTACTCAAAACAAGTCTAGCATGCATGCAAATGACCTCGACATTCTTAAAAAACTAAGTCAAATCAAATCAAAACACATTTTTTTTTATCTTTGGGAAAACATGCTGAGCAACTACCAGGTGTAGGCCGAGGTCCCACACCTCCTTGCCGAGGTGTGGCCTCGATGGCCACATTCAAGGAAATTAAGTCGGGAAAATCTGGGTTTCCCTCTCTTGAAGAACATGACGAACATGAACATGAGGAAGATAAATGCAATGATTATAACTTGCTATTACAAAATCTGAGATTTCATGCTATAAATTCAAAAATAGGGACCTGGGTACCCACACTCAAGGATCTTATCAAAACAAACACAAAAACATAAGCCTCAATGCAAACTTTCGGATCAAACGAGGCTTTTCTTCAAGAACACATGAAAATCATTTTCTCTTTCTAAAACCAACTTCAAATCAATGTATGACGTGTAGAACAGGTTTGATCGTGTAATGCAGCTAGATGATCAATAAGAACATCAAGAGGAGGTTAAGATTCTAACCTCAAAACTCGAATCTAACGGTTCAAGCTCCAACGATCAAGCTTGGAAGTTCACTCTTTCTTACTCAAAACTTCTCCTTCTCCTTCCTAGAGCCTCTCTCTCTCTGAGAGACAATATTTGATACAAAATGATATGTTTCTCTCGACAGTCACTGACTTAATCCCTCTGCTGGGACACATGGCATTGGCTGGTTAGGTCTACTCAAAAAGGTGACTGACTGATAAGACAAGACCATGACAAAGTGTAGCACTCCGGCAAGTAACGACATCGGCTAACAACAAGACTCCGGCAAGCAAGTGGCAAGGACATTGGCTTGGAAGGACAACACTTGACTAAGCTGTGCCACACCTTGGCCTAGATGTGCCACACCTCGGTCTAGGTCACACCATTCCAGGAACAACATCGCTAGTGCAAGGATTAAGGATCTAGAATGCTTAGATATTAACATCTCGGCCTAGGCGATGCGCACCTCGGCCTAGATGGTTACATCTCGGCCAATATGCCAGGGTAAAGATGGAGGTCAACCGAAGGGGTTCCAAGATAGTTCTAAGTGTGGAAAGGTTCCAAGGTGTCTAGGCTCAAGATAACCTCGGTAACACACCAAGCAAGAACAAAGCATGCAAGCAACATTCGAGCAAAACAAGACAAGATTTGCAAATACACATAACAAAGCAAGATCATACGTAAATGTATGCAAGTATGACTATGTTGAAGTGAGGGTTGTTACATTACTTTTGCTTTATTGTAGATGGTCATGTTCAACCTCTGGCCGCACGTGGTCACCACTCGCCGGAGTTTTGCCGGAGCTCTGCCGGCAAAGACCGCCGTCATTAACGGTGGTAATGAGAGGGCTTTAGCGGCGGTTTCGTTACCGCCGTTAAAAGAGGGCTTTAGTGGCGGTTTTTTTAACGGCGGTAACGAAACCGCCGTTAAAGATACATTAACGGCGGTATTAACGGCGGTTTCATTACCGCTGTTAATAGTATCTTTAACGGTGGTAACGAAAACCGCCGTTAAAAAAACTGCCGTTAATGTCCTGTTTTAGCGTAGTGACTAATTTGTAATATTTTTTAGATATATAACACAAAGTAATTTTACATAATAAATTTGATATATATAATCACTAATTTATAATAAATTTCATATTTTAAATCTCTCTCATTCATTTTAATATTGATATTTTATTGGAAGTTAAAAAATATATATGTATTAACTATAACGGAGCATAATGGAGCAGAACAGAGCGGGGCGGTTCGGTTGACATATTATAAATTTTAAAATTTAACCCGCGGTTAACAGTTAGAACAGAGCATTCGGATTTGCTACACACTGGGGGTGTTTGGCAACCTAAGTTTGAGGTTAAATTAGCTTCAAACATTAAAAAAAATTAAATAATCTCAAACATCAATGATTTATCTTATAAAATAAAAAAAAAAGTCGGTAGTGGGGTGTAGACACCCCATTTTTGACAGCCCATAAGACTTGGGCGTTACTGATGGTTTACTTGGTGATAAAAGGTGTGCAGGGCAAAGATCCAGTTTCTTCGGCAATGAGAGAGAAAAGTCTCAAATTCACACCCCGTTTTGGACCAAAGCTATTTCGGATGGTTTTTAGACCTTAAAACCCTCTCTTTCAAAACTTTTTTTTTGAAATAAAGTTTCTGCGTTGTTCCGAGGCTCGCATTTTGTCAAACGTTGCGCTTTTTGGTAAACCGAGCAAGGACGAAGTGGAAATGAATGAAAGAGAGATGAAATCTTTGAAAAATCTTTCAAAACACCTTGCTTAGGGGTTTGAAGTTAAAGAAAGGAGGGGAAGAGAGAAGAAACCAAGTTGGAGGAGAAGACAGCCATGAATCTGGGTAGAAGGGAGTCGAGCAGTCCTCGCTGAATCGGGCTTATTAATCTGCATACTTGGATTTTAGCTATGGGGCCACCACCGTCGGAAAGCTCACTTCCGGGGCTTCATTTTTCACTCAAGAATCTCTTAAAGCCAAGTTTGGGTGGGGGAGATATGATCAGTTGATGTTGGGTATCATCCCGGTTCGATCGAATCTGCGCGGCTTTACCAAAAAGGGCATACCTTTTTTGCACAGGAGGAATTTTAATGCAAGGTTTGTGCCATTGGAAAGATAACTTCCGAGGCTTCAATCTAGACACCCACCGGCAAACTTTTTGACATTGGAAGCATCTGTCGGAAATATATTTATCCGACCAGCAATTTATTGTACCGACCGGCCAGAAAAGATGGCTGACCGACCAAGTTTGCTAGTCGACGACCTTCCGGAGTATTCTACAGATTGAATGGATGCCAGCTGTGCCAGCTGGAATGCACAGACTCTGCTCCCCATGCACGTGTGTGGGTGTTTTGCACCCTTTGCACCCCTTTTGACCCTCTTTTTTGCACCCTTTGCTCAAAGCTTCTTGAGGAAGCTTTGACCCCTTGTCTTGGCTTCCTCAAGAAGCTTGCACCTTTGCATTAGCTTCTCTTAGAAGCTTGGTCCCTTCGACCCTTTTGTATAGCTTCTTTGAGAAGCTTTATGCCATTTCCTTGCTCTATAAAAGAAACCCATCCTCCTCCATTGTTTTGGTTCAGCAAAATCAGACCTAATACATACATATAACATATATATCACCCTCTCTCTCTATATCTCCCTCTCTCTCTACATTTGGGTGTGTTAGAGTGTTCAAAGACCCTTGTTCTTGGCCTATTGCACCACACCTCATAGCCATACACCACTACCATTGGACTGAGGTTCTTGGGAGGGTTTATTGAGCTCCAAAAGCTGGTTTTTGGCCCCTGAAGCTGCTGGTCTCGAATTTGGTCTTCAAGGGTAAGTTTCTTCCCCTTTTTAGCACTTTCTTGTACCTCATTTTAGCCTGTCTTGCTTGCTGATTTGAGCTTAGTGTATAACATAAAAAAGTTCTGTTTTTTTTGTGTTTAAGATACTTCATTAAGACCACTTTTGTGTTTGGGGTCGTTTACCCCCTCTTAGGCCTTGTTTGGCCCCTTTTTTGTGTGATTTTGGTGAGCTCCGGAACCACCTTGTTTGGGCCTCCTCACCACTGAAATCTTGAGGGATTTCAGTGGTGAGGATGGTGGTTTGAGGTCCTAAGAAAGAGAGGGGTGACCCTTTCCCTTGTTGCCTTGTTTGTTGCCCTTTTTGGCCTTCCAAAAGGGCTCCTATTTGCATGCTTCCAAGCCTTGTTTCAAGCATTTTTTAGTGGGTTTTAGGACCCCCATAAGCCATTTCCAGAGTTGGTTTGGTCTTGCTAAATGTCTATCTTGCATGTGCTTGATAACTCCTTGGATGGCCCTCTAAAGTAACTCATCATTTTTGCATGCCATGGTTGCATATCAGTGGTTATTTGGGCCTATTTTCACATGTTTTATTCACTGATTTTTTATGGTTTGGTGAGATTCCATGTGCATCATATACTTGCCATACAACCCATGTTTGCTAGTCAAAGTTGCATGCTATTTTAGTCCATCTTGCTAACATCTTTTGGCCATGCTTTGAACTGGAAATATGCATGTTTTGGGATTGTCTTGCATCTGTCTTCATGCTTCATGATCAAATAATGCATGCTTTGTATAGCTATAGGCCAATGCGTATGCCTAGTTTTGTGTTTCGGGGCCATTCCATGCACCGGGTGCCATGTTTCCATGATTAGGGGCTGTTTTGTATCACATTTCAGTGCTGGAATTACATGCTTGTATGCCATATTTCATGCCTTGCCATGCCTTTTTAGAGTTGCATACTATGCCTTAGGTTTGGTCCTCGGTTTGCGTGCATGCGTGCACGCATTTCGAGAGTCTCATTTTTCATCTAATGGCCACTGATTTTGGCATGCTTGCGAGCTATCCATGTTAGTTTAAGTCCATCATCACATGTTGTTGCATGCCATGTTTACTTACATGTTTAGGTTGCGCGCCTAGTATACATTGCTCATTTGCATGTTCATGTTGCATACTTAGCCTCCATGCCTAGGTTGCATTTCATTGAGCATGCATCCCTTGCCTCTTGATCGATCATGATAGGGGTTGGGGCCCTTTGATGTGTTTTGTGCTTGCATTTCATTTGATATCAAAGTTGCAAAACTTGGCCTCTTAGGCCATCATGCATAATTGATGGGCCGAGGGTCGAGGGTCATGCTCCCTTGAGTCCCTTGCATGATAGGGAGTGTGCCCGCGCATACATGTGCTTGAAATTCTATGCCATGCACTGTCTGTCCTTGTTGCTGTCAAAAACCAGCTTCTGCAGGAAGTTTCTGCCGACCGGCACTGAAGATTGCCGACCGGCAAAGGATATGAGGCTGATGGACTTGAAAGCAGCCGATGGAAATTTCCCATGGCCGGTGGTCATTTCACTTAGCCAGTGGTGTTATGTAGTTCTCATTGAAGATACCCTGAGACTTTGGCAATTTTCAGAGGAGCAGGGCAGCATTAACAGAGGCAGCAGTGGCATGGTATGGGTTTCCGGGCAAAATGGACCGAGCATGCATCGTTTGCGCATTCCGAGGCACGGCTGCGGCCACCTTCTGTCTGCATTTATTTTGTTAATTAATTAAGGGTCTGTAATAATTAATTAGCTAGGATAGTTGATTTGTTATTCGGACTGTATTATTCTTTCGGTTCCTCCGAGCAAGGGCAAATTTGTAATAAGTGTGGGTGCGTGTGTGTGTGTCTTCCAACCCCACGTCTTTCTTCCCTTTTATTTACCCGCTTATGATGGTAGACTAGGGCATATTTAAATTAGCATACCTTATGCTATGCATGCGTGCATTCATACATTTGTCTTGCATGCACCAGGCTCGGTACATCATGCTAACTGCACTCGTATTTCAATTCCAAGTTGAGTATTTGTTAGTTGCAGCATTTCACATGCCATGTTTAGGATAGCCGAGCCTGTTTAGATTGCATCTTTGCATGTGTTGCATTAGCCATTTCAAATATGAACTAGGATCATGCATGTGATTACTAACTGGTTTCTGTTTTGGCTTGGAGTACTAGGTGAGCTTTTATGCTTTAGCATGCCGCATGCGTGTGAGTGTTGCCATAATTGCATGATTACCATGAGGCTAGCTGCTTATGTGATATAACTGCTTGAATGTCTATGGATGAAGGTCGAATTGCCTAAATTAGGATAATTCATTAAAACTGCGAGTTTTAAGCCCACTCGATAGTGGCAAAACCATTTTTCCTAAAAGTCCACTTGAGGGTGGGAAAACCTGCATTTTAGCCTACTTGCGAGTAGCAAACCATTTTCAAAACAAACATGCTATGTTTTGTTCCAATTTAGGTGATTTGGTATATACTTGTTTGCTGTGCGCATAACATAGTAATTCTAGGCTAATAACCGGAATAAGAACACATAACGTTTTCAAAATCGGATATCATGGTTAGTAGAGGCCGATCCTCTGATCGGGCGAGAGGGGGTGCTCATAGCTGACCTTCCCCAATCGTACCCAAGCTCCCGAGCCGAGGCAACTTTGGTGATGACGGACACGTGGCCTTTGGCACCGAGTCAGGGTTTCCTAAATTCCCCTATAAAAAAATATTTAGGTGGCGACTCTGTATCTGGCAAAGCAGTCCATGTTTGGCACTTCTTTTTCTAAAAATCTGTTTTCTCAAAACGATTTGCTAGATTTGGACTTTTTGGTTCAGATTAAGAACCGTGACATCAAATCGAGTCCGAACTGTAGTGGGGTCCCTCGCAGACGTGCTACAGTTTTTTGGCAACTCCGCTGGGGATTTTAGAGAGCTTGACTCGAACTCATGATATCCTGTTTTGATTTCATTTATGTGTCTCTTTGCATTGCATGTGCATTGGTGCGCCTAGGACACCGTGTTTGCCATCTGCCATTCCTGAACGGTTTGCCGGAGGCTTGTCTTGTCAAGGCATGACCATAAGGCTGATCGGTTATGGGCTCTGACAGTATGGGAACACAAACCCCGGTTTTACTGGGGCACCCTTTTTGACCATTCGACCTAGTGCATATTCAGAATCTATAGTGACCATCCCAAACTAGGACAGGTTGCTTACCCGATGCTAAGTTGTTTGAAACCGCTGCGTGCGTAGTGAAACCATAGCTCCTGACAAAATAGGACAGGGAAACCCTACCCCAACATAGGGGTGTTTTGGCTCTCTTTTACTTGCTATGTGCTTTTAGAGTGTATCTCTACAGGGACGCATATACCAGTTTGCAAGTCTGGGTATCAGGCCTGTGGGCATCAGCATCAGTATTTGGGGAATCAGTTTTACCCGAGGGTATCAGTTTACAGACAGATATTTGGGAAACAGTGATCAGTATTGAGTACATTCATCCTAGTATGCTCAACTCCGTTCCAGTGAAATTGTGCTGAGATGCTGTTTGTTTTCTCTCTTGCTAGGTAGTCCTGGAACTATAGCTTCAGAAGGCTCCGATATCCCCGGGGTACATTGGAATAGTGTTGATAGACTTTGTTAGGTCAGAAATTCAATTCAAGGGCAACCAGTGTTCTTTCGCTGAGGCAAGGCAAAGAAAGGCCAGTCGGGGCTCACCGGTCCATCTGATCCGTCAGTCGCCAGTCACATCACCTTTGTTCAGACTCAGCAGACCGTGATGGCACAGGGTTCGGAAGAATTTGTGGCCGTGATAGCAGCATTAAATCAGAGAACTGCCACGCAGGCTGAGACCAGTATTGAAATGCAGTGTCCATCTGGGACATCTGCCTCACATCCAGCTTTGGGACCCCAGCCAAACTTTGACCCACTTCTGCCAGTTGAAGATTTGCAGTGTCCGAATCCTTGAGAATTGAATTTAGATTTTTGGACATCTACCAGTATGGGTGGACATTACACCAAGTTTAGTGGGTTATTCTTGTACACTTAGGCCAAGTTTGGGAAGTCCCAAATAATCCATTTTTTTATCTTTTTATCTTTTTTTCATCACACCACTTCTCTACTTTTCTGCACATCTTTTTATAAAAAGACAAAAAGTACACTTATTTAGGTCATCCCAAACAACCCCTTAAGTGGTTAATTCTTACCAAAGATAAAAATTAATTATTTACTCTCTATTAGAGCGTCTTTGTTAGTTATTTATTTGTTCGTGTTATGGGCTCCTTTCTTGTAATGGTTGTTGGTGTCTTTGTTAATTATTTATTTTTTCGTGTTATGAACTTTTTTTTTTTTGGAATGGTTGTGAGTGTTGAACTTATGATTTGTCTTATTAAACTTTGTGGGTGTTTGAAAAGTGAGTTTTAATGTAAGTTTTTTTAGTTATAGGATATTATTGAAGAAATTTTTTTTTGTGTTTGGAAAGATAATTGAGTTTTTTTGTGGTTGGATGTGATGTTTGTGAGAGAAAAATTGTAATGATTATAGAGTTGGATGTGATATTTTGTTTGGGTGTGTTTTTTTTTTTGGTTTTGCACAAAGTTTATCTTTTTGTGAAAAAAAAAAAAACCAAGTCCCAAACTTCCCAAACACTTTCTTATGTAGTTGAACTAGAGGTAATTTGTACGGAAAAATAAATTATATATATTTTGTGTGATAAGTAAATTATTTTAATCTTAAATTATGTCTTAATAGCAATAAGTCATGATATTAAGCCATCTGAGTAGATGTTAATAGTAATTAACCTACAAAATTTACAATAAAATTTGATATGCATAAAAAATTATTAATTATAAAAATTGTTGAAAATAATAGTATCACAATCATTTGATAACATAAGTAACTTGTATCAAACTAAACAAAACATTAAAAGAGATAAATTTTATAAACTCAAAAAAGTTAGCATAAATTTACTTGGACTTTTAAATCAATGGTGTATATTATTATTGTGGGATCAAATTATGAATAAATATCAAGTTTTAATTATAATTTATAAGTATTTTTTTAAAAAAATAATTTAAGTTTGCTACCTTACTCATAAAAAAAAATTCTCAAACAAATTATTAATTGATTATGTTAGCAACTCTCTATCTTTGATCTCATCTATCAATGACACATGCATATCATATCAAAGTATAAATTATTCTCCATAGTTTGAATAATACTTGTATAGATTCTACATCATTTTAAAAAAATTAATCATGATAAAAATTTTGTAAAATTATAAAAATTATATAAAAAACAGTTTTAATCCATTTTATTTATAATAAAAAAATGATGAAAAATTATTTGAGTTGTACTTGAAGAAATATAACAAATGATAGTTTTAATCATTATATACCAAAAAAATGAATTATACAGGTTACTCAACGAAAAAATATTTGAATAAAACCGAAGTCATGAACTTTGAATTAAATCATATGGGCTCTAAATTAATAATATAATCTAGCAAATCAACTAATAATAATATAGAGATATTGACAAATATGTAGCACTTCCCTACCATCTTTGTATTATATTCATTAATTTCATATATCATATGAAAGTTTTACTCATCTCGATCCTTCAATAAAAAAAGGACCAAGAAAACAAATTTGATAAGAAATTGGTTCTATATTTTATTATTGAAAAAACAAAAAATTTCAAAGAGAGAATTTAGAGATGGGATTAAAGAAATACTATAACGAATAACAGCTTTATTATAAAAAAAAAAAATGATCTAATGCAAGCTATTTTTAATAACTAAGAGCATCTCCAACGGTTCAGTATTTTTTTCACCAAATTTGAGTAAAAAATGGCTCATTTTTTCAATCTGATATCAGTTGCTCCAACGGTGCATCAAAAAGAAGAATCATCCCATGGGTCAACCGGTTGGTCGACCAGTAAGGAATTTTTTTTTTTTTAAAACCTTTTTGAACTGTTTGAACCTACCAATTTTTGAACCATTTGCATGAGCTGGTCGACCGGTTGGTCAACCGAGTGGTCGACCAGGTGGTCAACCAGGTGGTCGACCACCATGTGTAAAATTTTGACAAATTTCTGCTTTAACGGCTATGCACAGTGCATTGGTGAAAGGAGCAACCTGTTCTCACTTTGATGAATTATTTGCTGAATTCTCATTTTGATACTTGTTTGCTGAAACCATTGGAGCACCAAAAAGTAACTTTTTCACCAAAATTCAAATCTGATGCCAAGTTTGATGAAGCATTGGAGATGGTCTAATAGAAAGAATATCAAATTATTACTTTGGATAAATATAGTGATGAAAAGCCTTCATTATTTCATTATTAATACTCTTCTCATTCAGAGCCAACAATTTTATTTATTTATTTATTATTATTATTATTTTTTATCTTTATCGCTTGGTAGATAATAATGAATAATAAAAATCATTAATAGAAGGTTAAGAATTTAAGAGTAGATAAAAAGTTATGGATAAGAACATTTCATAAGATAAAAAATTTAAAATAAAAAAAGATAATATGTGATAGAAGGAGGAAAAAAAAAGAGTAAATAAAAATAAAAATTTAGATATATATGTTTTTGATAGATATATAGATTAACAAATCATATCTTTATCTAACTTTTATTATTTTAATTTTTTGTAAATCAATTGTTTAATCTTTATCTTTATCTATAGACCACATTAATCTTTATAAATTATTTATCAATTTTTATATGTTTATTTATCTATAAGTCCTAAAATTAAATTTTTCAAATAATTTTTAAATTTTTTATCTTTATCTATAGGTCATGAAATAAATTTTCATAAATTATTTATGAATTTTTATATGTTTATCTATAATGAAATTAATTAAAGTACAAAATGAAGGACAAAAAAAAAAAAAAAAAAAAGAAGAAGAAGAAGTAATTTCGTTTTTTATTTTTATTTTTTTAAATCAATTATTTAATCTTTATCTTTATTTGTAGGCCATGAAATTAATTTTTATAAGTTCTTTATCAACTTTTATATGTTTGTTTATGGGAAGAAATTTAAAATTATCTATAAGTTATGAAATTAATTTTTTTTTAAATTAATTTTTTAATTTTTATCTTTATCTGTAGATTATAAATTTAGCACTTGTATCCTTCAAAACTTTTGGGAAAGTGTATTCGAATCCTTTATTTTTATTTTGGAAATCTTTGGTGTTGTTGTATGTTGGTTTTGGAGGAGTATAATCCGATTTAAACTTGTTGAGTTTAGTTGTTTGCACTTGTTCTTGTCAAAAGTTTTTTGGAGACTTAGAAATTCTATTCTAGGGTCAATACCAACCTTCCTAAGGGTCGGCACCATCCTTCTTAAGGGTCGACCCTTACCTGTTGGTGAAATTTCTGGAAGTGTTGTTGGAATATAGGGTCGACACCAGTCTAGGAAGGGTCAATCCTCTTATATTGCAGAATCTGTGTGTTTGTTACTGGAAATTAGGGTCGACCCCCTCCTGTTTAAGGGTCGACCCCCCTTGCTTGTGCCAGATTGTCTTTTCTACGTAAAGGGTCGACACCTCTGCCCGAAGGGTCGACCCCTGCGTGTTTTTTTAAAGAATTTTAGGGTTCGAATGGGCCCTACCCTTGGGGGTTTCTGGGCCTATTATTTTATTTGACCTTAGGGCCATTTGCTACTACTGTAAATAGGCCCAAAGCACTTTTCTCTCATTATTTTTCCTCCCCTTCTTCCTTTTAAACTGTGAGTTCTCTTCTCTCTCTCTAAAACTCAAACTTTTTCACTTAAATGTTTAGATCTACTCACCTAGACCGATCCTTTCACCTTACTCCTTTGAGATTAATTGTAGAGCTTGTCAAGGGTTACGTTTTGATCGGGGCAAATCGTTGTTTCGTCGCCGTCGATTTTTGAGCTTTTCTCTCTTCTCTCTCATCTAAGCTTGAGGTAGGAATCTTTTCTACACTTTCATATGATATTTAGCTTAGTTATTTGTATCTTGTGTAACGATGATGTGATTTGGGGCTGTTTAAGGCAAACCAAGGGTTTGGGCATAAAATGGAAAGAAGGGTTTTTGAGTGAAGGTGAAATAAATGCTTGAGAGGTTTGAAAATGATGTTGTATTGTGTGTGATTTGATGATTTTGGCACTTGGCTAATATTTGGGGAAAAAAGGGGATTTGCCCTAATTGAATCAAATTATTATTTTGTATAAATGATGGAAAATGACATTGAAAATGTGAAATTAAAAAAGTATTGATATGAATGGTGGGATTGGTTATGTGTTACTCATTTCTTTGGTAGTTTAGAATAAACCCGTTATGAGATTTTATAACTTTTTAGAAATAACTGTGTTGGGCTATCGGTGGAGGGTAGCTATGATTGCTGTAGAAATTGCATGCGGATTAAGTGAATTGAAACTAATCACTTGTGCTTGTCATTGAATATGACTATATTTATATACATTGTATATGTATGGTTATTTGGGAGTGGAAAGAGAATGTACTCCATTGTTTGAGTTTGTGATTAAATACATTGTATATGTATAAATGATTGTTTGGGAGGAGAAAGGGGATGGACTCCATTATAATTAAGTTGTACGGAGTGCCCTGGGTGAAAGTCCCGAAACTATACCTAGGTGCCTAGCCCATAGACGAAATATCCATAAAATGGAAATTGTAGTGCTTGTATAGCCTACGTTTACATGGGTCCCGTTTGACGGCTGCCTGCAGACGAAATATTCGTGAAAGAATACATGGGTCCCGTTTGATGGCTGCCCGTGGATGAAATATCCGTGAAAGAAAAGTTTGAAGTGCTTACGTATTGATAATGTGGTTCTAGAACTAACGAGTTGTAATCTCATTTGTGTTGGTGAGAAATGATGAAATTAGCTTATGTAATTAAATGAAATGAAGGGAAATGGCTTAATGATTGAGTTTGGTAATTTAAGACTATACGTAATGTGGATGCCTTTATCTTTGACGTTGTATAAGCATAGTGTACTTATACCTTTGCTAAATTCCATATACTGTGTTAGATGGTATCTACTGGGCTGTGGCTCACCCTATTTGGGAATAACATTTTTAGGCAATGATGGCATGCCTCTACCAAGGCAATAACGTTAGAGAAACTTTTGGAAGCAAAGGCTTCTTATTTTGATTGTATATTTTTGTAAAGCCAAAGGCTTAAGATGTAATGAGCGAAGCTCACTTTTGATTGTAACCAAGATATGTCTTGGAAAGATGTAAGCATGTAAGACATTTAATTTGTTGTTATTAATTTGTATTACACGCTGTAGATTCAGAATGAACGTTTATGAATGTATAATTCATGTAACCCGTTTTGTAATACGAATTCTGTTATGAGAAAGTGTACCAATTACGTTATATTCATTTCTCTCATGAGTTGGGTTATTTTTATTATTTGAGGGCGTTACAATAAAATTAATTTTCAATTTTTATATGTTTATCTATATGGAGGAATTTTGAAATTCAAATCTTTATCCATAAGCAATGAAATTAATTTTTATTTTAATTAATCAAAATGAAGAAAAATAGAAAACATGAAAGGCAATCAAAAAGGTTGTCACGTAGGAAAGACAGAGTTTTAAAATTATGAAAATTTATGAATAAATATTTGGAGGCTTTTGACAAAGCAGCTACATTTGGTTATATATATAATAATAATATAGATATAGATACATATATAGATATAGATATTTTTATGATATATTATATATTTTTGTGATAATATTACATATTTTTTTTGTAATAGATACGATATATTTGTGATTGAGAAATAAAATTATGCTTTTTGTAGCTGAGAGGGTAATTTATATGTAAATTGGGCCGAGCTGGGTAATAGGCCATTCTGTGGACCACAGTAAGGACTGAGTAAAAGGGCCTTGAAGTTAGCCCGGTCCAAAAGAGCTTTGTAGTTAGCTCGGTCGGCATGGTCAGAGCGGCGACAGTTAGCTCGGTTAAACCAAACTGAGCCGAGGTATTGTGGGCCTTTTCTCAGGACCTTGCTGGTGAATAGCTTGGTCTAGGCACGCTATGGATAACATGGTTTCAACAGACAACCAAGGTACAACTGCACGAGAACCTAGCTAGCTTGGCGTTGTGCATTGGAACACCAAGCTTGGTTAGCTCGGTATTAAATGAACAGCCCAGTTGGAGTATGTCAAACCGAGGCACACGCAGTGAAAGGAAGAACCGAGCTAGTTGGAGCTCGGTCTAGTCTGCAGCTTTAGCATGGTCATGTTAGCTCGGTCGTATTGACATCCAACTGAGGTAAAACCATCTCACCTGGTTTAAGCAGTGAGGGGGGTGTTGAAGGATAAGTATTATCTTTCAGGAATGTGATTCCTAGGAGGACTCTGCATGGAGGAATAAGAGTTCTACTAGGATTGTGCCACGCGGAACCTATAAAAGCTCATAACATCACCTATGGAGAGGTAACGCAACTTTGATTCCCGAATGCGCAGAGCTTTTGTCTATTTGTCTATTTTGCTGACTTAGGCATCGGAGAGATATCCGACACACACCCGCCGGCTAGCTCACGTTTGTGTTTTCAGGGAGTAAAGTGACGACGTTTGGAGGAGCGCAGACTTGGTCAACAGGATTATACGTGAAGAATATTTCTTGCTCATACAATTGGCGCCGTCTGTGGGAATCACAGAAAGAACAAAACCTCTTGATCAAAGTTTTACCTCGCTAGATTAGACGCAATGGCGCACAATGAAGATTTCCATAGTCCACCATTGACGGACAAACCCCAGAGAGAGGTTGGAGGCGCGAAGGTTTGCCTTCTATCCCTCCCATGGCGGATTTAGAACCCCAGTGACAGAACCCCTAGAGGGATGCAAGAGGGAGGCGGGGTAACAGCCCCCGTCGCTCATCAAGTCCTGATAGGCAGAGGCAGAGGATCGACCCTCAAGTTTTGGAGGATCGAGTAAAGGAGCAGGACAAGTTAATCAGGAAGATGGCGGCGAACATGGAATTGATGAAGCGCCAGATAAAAGGGAAGGGGGTGGTGATAGGAGAGGGGCGCAAAAGCAATAGGCCTCCTTTCCACTCAGAAGATCGTGGTATGCATACCACGCCATCGCAAACAGAGAGTAGGAGCCTCAGAACAGGCGACACTCAATCAAGGACTTCCAAGACTCGTTACTCCAGGTCTGAGAGAACGAGAACATTGAGGTCTTACACTGAGGGAAGCACCTATCGGCCCTCACATATGCAACAGACATCATCCAAGCAAACGGAGTTGCCTAGATCGTCCGACTTACGGACTGTGCTTGAAGAAAGGGCACGACGGAAGGAGGATTCCAGGGCATGCGACTCGTGCAGAGTTTCAGCCCTTCAGCTGTTGGCTCCTCGGACGCATGGAAGCATCGAGGTAGGAATGCCAATACCACACCTTGCCTATGAACCAACAGATAAAGCATTGGCAAGGCTACATAGCTCGCCGTTCGTTCCGGCGATTGAGAACGCACCATTATCTTCAGGCTTCATCCAGCCTAAATTTACGACTTACGAGGGAAAGACAGACCTCTACATACACCTAAGCCACTTTCGCCAGGTCATGGCAGTATACCGGTAGAATGAGGCTTTGATGTGCATCCTATTCCCATCCAGCCTTGGCGACCTAGGTTTAACCTGGTTTGAAAGGCTACCAGAAGGCAGCATAGCCTCCTGGGCACAATTAGCGGAGGCGTTCTTGACAAGGTTCAGAACGAACACCAAGACGCCAGTAGAGATCGATCTGCTACTCTCCATTGACATGGGGGACAAGGAGACGTTGGGATCCTACAATAGTTGTTATTGGGAGACCTTCAACCAAATAGGAGATTGCCCTACAAATCTCGCCATCGTGCAATATAAAAGATGTCTTCCAGTCGGAAACAGGCTAAGGGACTCAATTACCATGACACCCCCCCTCACAATGGAAGCCTTAATAGAGAGGGTACACCAGCACATTCGGGTGGAGGAGGACGACGCCCGTGCTAAAACAAAGTCTGGTACAACCGCAATACCAATTAAAAAGACTACGGTAAAAGTCAACGTGGTAGAACGTCCAAATAGGAACAGACGAGGCAAGCGGGACAACGGAGAGGACCACGATAAAAGGTGGTTGAGAGTCCGCACTGCCATTACCACGGTGTTCAAAAAACTGATCTATCAGATTCTTAGTGAGATACGCGATGAACCTTTCGTCAGATGGCCAGCCAAATTAGGAGAGGCACAAAAGGACTATGACGAAAGATCCCGGTGCACTTTCCATAAGGAAAATGGGCACCGCACTGAAAATTACATGCCGTTGAGACAGCACCTGGAGGAGTTAGTGGCAGCTGGGCACTTAGACCAATACAGAGAAGGAGGGACACAGCCAGCCCCCCAAAGCCACGATCATCCAGACGGAACGCCGACTAACACCCCACCTCAAGGCGTGATAAATGTAATACATGGAGTATTCGAACCTGAGCTGGTATGTGAGCTCAGGGGAATAATCAAGAAGGCTGAGCACTTAAGGGAAGTATTAAGTGCACAGCCTGCCATTAAAAAGGGGAAAACAGAGGCCACGAACGTCATGTCTTTTTCAGACAGAGACTTGGCAAGGATATATTGCCCTCACAATGACGCACTGGTCGTTATTCTCAGTATCAAGGATTACGATGTCAAGCGAATTTTGATTGACCAAGGGAGCTCATGTGAGATAATGTATAACGAAACCTTCAAACAGTTGAAACTGGAGGACAAAGACTTGGCGCCTACCGTATCTCCCCTGATTGGATTCAACTCAATGCCAGAGTGGCCAGTTGGTAAGATAATCCTCCCAGTCAGAGCAGGAAGCATGACGAAACAAGTGGAATTCTGGGTAATGAAAGTCCCTTCCACTTACAACATAATCTTGGGAAGGACATGGCTGCATGCCATGCGATTGGTAGTGTCAAGCTACCATCAAGTGATGTGGTTCCCCAACGAAGCCAAAGTAATTGAAGTGGTCTTTGGAGACCAAATTATGTTCAAACAGTGCTTCGTCACAGTATTGCAGCCGAGCTGCCAAAGGGTTTGTTTAGATGGTTGAAGAACCTGAGAACAATGAATTATTTGCGGATGTTGGCAAAGTCGCTAAACATAAGGCATTGGAAGACTTGGTACAGGTAAGAATAGATGAAAAGGACCCGGAAAAGTTCTTTTTGCTTGGCTCATCTATGTCCAACACTGAGAGAATAGAGGTCATGGAATTCTTGACCTCTAACATCGAAGTGTTTGCCTGGACGCCGTATGACATGCCTGGTATTGGCCCAAACTTCATCTGTCACCAATTGAATGTCCACCCAACTGCAAGACCAATCATACAGCGCACTCGCAGATCAGCACTCCACCACGCTGAGATAGTGGCGGAAGAAGTGGGAAACCTTCTAGAGGCAGGAGCTATCAGAGAAGTGCACTATCCCAAGTGGATATCCAACACGGTAGTAGTACCAAAGAAGAATAGAAAATGGCGTGTCTACGTGGACTACAAAATAGTCAACAAGGCATGCCCAAAAGACAGCTTTCCCCTACCACGGATAGACCAACTGGTAGACCTAACGGCAGGACACAATCGACTTAGCTTTCTTGATGGGTACAGAGGTTACTATCAGATCGCTATGTATGAACCAGACCAGGAGGTCACATCTTTTACAACTCCAAGAGGACTATATTGCTACAAGGTCATGCCCTTTGGCCTAAAAAACGCAGGGGCAACATTCCAGCGGATGATCACCTAGATGTTCGAACCATTGCTGGGCAGAACAATTGAGGCTTGCATCGATGATATGGTGGTCAAGAGCAAGGATGAAAAGGACCATCTCAAGGACCTAGGTGAAATGTTCCAGATCCTGAAGAAGAACAAGTTGCATCTTAATGCTTCCAAGTGCGCGTTCGGCGTAGGATCAGGCAAGTTCCTAGGCTTCCTGGTGACCAACCGTGGTATAGAGGCAGACCCCTCTCAGATCAAAGCAATCCAGGATCTAGAGAGGCCCAACACAGTAAAAGAAGTACAACATCTCACCGGTATGGCAGCCGCGCTCAACCGGTTCATAAGTCGGTCGTCAGACAGATGTCGACCATTTTTTCAAGCATTAAAGCCCAAGTTTGAGTGGAATGAAGAATGCGACCGCGCCCTAGAAAGTTTGAAAGAATATATGTCTTCTCCACCATCGCTAGTGACCCCAATACCTGAAGAAGAGCTCTCTTTGTACCTAGCAGTTTCACAGCACGCAGTTCGCGCGGTGTTGGTCAGAGCAGAAGGAATCCAACACCTGCCCATCTTTTATGTCAGCAAGACATTACTGGGCGCAGAAACCAGGCACTTACCATTGGAAAAACTGGCCTTAGCCTTGATGACGGCATCAAGGAAGTTGTCGCATTACTTTCACGCCTACACCATAATCGTTCTCACAGCTTTCCATTAAAAGCTTTGTTTGAGAGAGCGAACTTTTCTGGGCGAATCTTGAAGTGGGCAGTAGAGTTGGGACAATTCGACATCAAGTTCCAGCCCAAAACCGTGATAAAAACCCAAGCTTTGGCAGACTTTGTCGCAGAATTCACACCAAGAAGTCATCACATCTGCCCAGTCGACTTGACTGGTACCACCAAAATGGAGATGGAAAGTGCCGCAGGAAGCGCGCAACACCTGAATCAGGATGCCCAACCACAACCCAAAACAGATTAGAGTAATGACGAGCTGGAAAAGGCGAACCATACTACACCAAGCAAAGGCCCACAAATAAATAAAGGCTTGGTACAATCAGATAACAAGGGGCAAATAGTAAGTGTGGACTTTGAAGAAAACACTAGCAACACTCAGGACCCCAAGGCATCATCCGATCCCTCTACCTGCTGGAAGCTATTCGTTGGAGAGATGTGGAAGCTCTTTATGGATGGAGCATCCAACAGGCACTGAGCAGGACTCGGCATAGTCTTCATCTCACTAGATGGCCTACTAGTGGAACAGACAGTCAACCTTGGCTTCCCAGCATCAAACAATGAAGCGAAGTATGAAACGCTTCTGGCAGGACTAAAATCAGCACTCTACATAAAGGCCACCGAGCTAATGGTTTACAGTGACTCACAGCTGGTGGTAAACCAAATTTCAGGCGACTACGAAGCAAAGGATGAAAGAATGGCTAAGTACCAAGAATTAGTCCGAAAAGAGATCATGAAGTTTGAAGTAGTGCGGATAGAGCAGATTGGCAGAGAAGAAAACAGCAGAGCGGACGAACTAGCTAGCTTTGCTTCAATGGCAGATACATCTATCTCACATCCACTACTGATCGACTTCCTACCCAGACCAAGCATTGAAGAACCTGAAGTAGAAGAAGTATGTTGCACCGAACTAGGCCCTTCATGGATGGATCCCATCATAGTGTTCCTAAAAGACGGCATTTTACCCAAAGAGAAAAAGGAGGCCAACAAGATAAGAGCAAAGTCATAGCGATTTTGGCTCTCCCCATCAATGGCCTTGTACAAGAAATCCTTCACAGGACCTTACCTGAAGTGTGTCCATCCCAGCAAGGTCGAAGCATTCCTGTTCGAGATTCACGAAGGCGTATGTGGAAGCCACCAAAGGGGGAGATCATTGGCTTACAGAGCAATATTGCAGGGATATTGGTGGCCTTACATGCAAGCAGATTCGAAGAAGTATGTCAAAAAGTGCGAGAAATGTCAGAAGTTCGCACACCAAATACATCAGCCAGCCAGAGAGCTTCTACCTTTAACTAGCCCATGGCCTTTCGCAATGTGGGGCTTGGACATAGTAGAACCACTTCCAATGGCACTCGGCAACAGAAAGTTCTTCCTTGCAGCAACAGACTACTTCACAAAATGGGTGGAGGCAGAAGCACTAGCATCAATAAAGGATAACGATATGAAGAAGTTCGTCTGGCAGAATATAATCACTCGGTTCGGCATACCCAAGGCGCTGATATCAGACAACGGCACCCAGTTCGACGGCAAAATCTTTAGAGGCTTTTATGAGGAGTACAAGATAGAATTCTACAACTCTACACCGGCATACCCCAAAGAAAATGGCCAGGCAGAAGCATCAAACAAAGTTGTCTTGGATGAATTGAAGAAAAGGTTAGAAAAAGCAAAAGGAAAGTGAGCTGAGGAGCTTCCTCATGTTTTATAGGCTTACCGTACCACACCTCGACGATCAACTGGAGAAACACCATTCTCCCTAGCCTACGGCATGGAATTAGTAATCCCACTGGAAATTGGCCTCCCTACCATCAGAAGCGAAAAATTTGACCCAGACTTAAATGGAGAAGCCATAATATTGGAGCTCGATCTTGCAGAAGAAAGAAGAGAAAAAGTCCTCGTTCACATCGCCTCATACCAACAGGAGTTATCCAGAAAATACAACAAGACAGTACATCCAAGGCAATTCAAGGTTGGAGATTGGGTACTGCGCAAAGTAATAGGAAACACCCTGGTACCCAGAGACGGCAAGTTAGGGCCTAACTGGGAAGGACCTTACAAAGTGGTTGGGTTACTAGGAAAAGGGGCATACCACTTGGAAGACAAGGACAACAAAGCCATTCCCAGGCCATGGAACACTGCCAATCTCAAACTGTTTTATTTTTAGCTTTCTCTTTAAACATACTTGTAGTTTTCCTTTCTCAATAAAATAAGTAGTTTCTTTTTAGCATAGATTGTTTCCTTCTGTAAAAGATTGTTTTAGTGAGCTAGGGGCATTGAAAGCATAGTTGGCCGGAATAACCAACTTTGCACTCTCTTCAGCTAAGATTAGGATCGGTGCTAAAGCGGCTGGCTAGAAAAACCAACACCTCTCCTAAGCCCAGGATAAGGATCCAGGCTGTAGGACGTTTGGTCGGAATAACCAAACACTTTACTCTAGGTTGGCAGAAATAACCAACTTAGAAGTTGGCTAGAATAACCAACACCCCTCCTAAGCCTAGGATAAGGATCCAGGCTGCAGGACGTTTGGCAGGAATAACCAAACACTTTACTCTAGGTTGGCAGGAATAACCAACTTAGAGGTTGGCTGGAATAACCAACACCTCTCCTAAGCCCAGGATAAGGATCCAGGCTGCAGGACATTTGGTCAGAATAACCAAATACTTTACTCTGGGTTGGCAGGAATAACCACCTTAGAAGTTGGCTGGAATAACCAACACCCCTCCTACACCCAGGATAAGGATCCAGGCTGCAGGACGTTTGACAGGATTAACCAAACACTTTACTCAGGGTTGGTAGGAAAAACTAACTTTGAGCTCTCTTCAGCTAAGATTAGGATCTAGGCTGAAGAGGTTGGCTGGAAAAACCAACACTTATTGTTCTTCAACCGAGATAAGGATCTAAGTTGAAGAGGTTGGCTGGAAAAATTAACACTTATTGTTCTTCAGTCGAGATAAGGATCTAGGCTGAAGAGGTTGGCTGGAAAAACCAACACTTATTGTTCTTCAGCCGAGATAAGGATCTAGGATGCAGAAGTTGGCTGGAAAAACCAACACTTATTGTTCTTCAGCCGAGATAAGGATCTAGGCTGAAGAGGTTGGCTGGAAAAACCAACACTTATTGTTCTTCAGCCGAGATAAGGATCTAGGCTGCAGAAGTTGGTTAGAAAAACCAACACTTATTGTTCTTCAGCCGAGATAAGGATCTAGGCTGAAGAGGTTGGCAGGTAGGGCCAGTTAGATTGCAAAGTTAAGACCAGGATAAATATCTCAGCCAGAGAATTTACTTTATTCAGATTATATCATAGAAGTAAACCGAACAGACAATTAAAGAAAACAAAAGATGATTTCATTGATAATGCAAAGCCAAAGTACAAAAGATGGGGCCGTAGCCTGGTTACAAAAACTTCTAAAGTTAGCACCTAAAAGAAAAGAAGAAAATACAAAGTCAAGCAAACAGGTCGTCAAGATCAGCATCCAGTTCAACTCGGAGCCCGATTTCAGTTGGTAGCTCGGTTGTCAGGTCTTCCACCAGTGGTTCCACCCAAGCTGACTGGATGGCAGGATCATTGACGACCGGGGCATTGTTAGGCACGGTCTTTTCTTTATCATCCTCAAATTCAAGGAATTTTTGTTGAATGGCGGCTGCATACTCCGCCATACAGTTCGGTATGAAGTACGATGGAGGGTTCAGGAAAATCTCAATCTCTGGACCGTGATTGAGCTGTTCCACAGCCGCTTTCCACCCGCACTTGAAAAATAGATCCTTGGCAGCTTCGCACTGCAGGATGTAGGTTGCTTCACCTTCTTTGTAGCCACGGTCTTCCGCATCGCCAATCTTCTTCTCAAGTTCAGTTATTTCGGCCTTCTTGTTTTGCTCAACTATGGCAAGCTCATGCAGGAAAACAAAGGAAAGAGTACTCACCAGCACCATTGATTTGGTGGCCGAGCAAACAGCTTTTAGCGCGGTAAGGTGGGCGTGGTGATCCATATTAGGGGGCAGACACACGCTCTTAGCCAGATTGAAGGCCAGCATGTGATCTTTATCTGCCACCACTGAATCTGTTTGTCTGATGGCTCGATTCTGATATGTTAATCTCGATGCCCAATCAGAAGAGTTAGCTCGGTCTGGGCTCTTAGGTTGTGGGCTCGGTACTTCGGTTGGGGGAAGCACAGTTTCATCCTCATCGACGAGGCATGGCTCGGTAGTGAAAGACCGAGCACACTTAGAAGTCTGAGACGATTCAGGTTGATGGGATGGCAGGGCTACCACGGTCTCCTGGGTTTGACCGGCTTGTGGTACCTCGGGCCAGTTTGTCTCGGTGAGGAGTGCTCTTACGGCTCTCTTCTTGGCCATTTCTTGTTCGGCAGTTAGTGGGATGAGATTGATTTGAGGCAATGATGGATCTGGCTCTGGTGAAGGTTCAAGGAGGAAATCGGTCACTCTGGTCTACTTGCGGCTACTATATTGGTAGGTCGGTTCAAAACTCAGTAGCTCGGCCTAGCTTCTGTTTGGATACCGGAGTGCGGCACGAAGTGCGTTTAAGTTGGGGTAGCTATATTGAGACTTAAGGAAATTCAAATCTGCCTGAAGGTAAAAAGGCAACAGTTTGTACGGTTCAAGATAAGAAAACCGAAGTAAAGAAAAACATGGAATTGAGCCGAGGTAATCCTACCAGCTACACTCTTGTTCCAATTTATTCTGTCGCAAGAGATCTAGGCTTGTTGGTCCTCAAGGTTCCCAGTTACCCAGAAGAAATCATCATTATTCATATCTTTATCCGGGGTATTCTTTATTATCTTTTCACACCAGCTCCTTATTCTTAAATAGTAAACCTAGCCATCTTCAGCCGATCCTATGGAATATTGGTGGAAGAGCTCGGCCAAACCGAGGTTAAGGCCAGCCCGGCGGTTTAGCTCGATGATGCCATTTATTATGCGATATGAATTTGTGGAAAGTTGGGTAGGGCAGAGGTTGGTTTGTCTGAGGAACTCACAAAGAAGGGGCTGTACAGGGAATCTTAGTCCGGTTTCTACAATGGAAAGAAGGGTAAAGGGAACAAAACCAGGGTTTCCCCAAGGTGTGATATCTAGTTTGGCTAGGGTGAGGCGGACATCATCAGGGATATGGTAGTCCCTTCGGAACTCGGCCATAGCACCTGGGGTGTTTACAAAAAATCTATATTTACCCATGAGGTTTTAAATTATGTATAAATTAATAAAGTATTATCTCGGTCGTGAAATGACGCTGAGTAGCTCGGTTGAGCGTTCAAGGGAGTGCCTGGCAACCTAAGTCTGCAAAGTGAAAAAAGAAAGGTGTTAAGCATAGATTGTTGGACCGTGCTAAAAAAAAAAAAAAAATGAAGGCAAGATAAATGTAGTCCTAGCTCGGCTACGTGGGCCGTTATCCCATCTTAGTTCGGTTTGAGCAAGGGCCTTTAGCCCGGTTGAGCCTTTGGGGAAGCATTCTTAGTTCGGTTTGAACTAAGGGAGCTGGTTTAGCCCCAAGTTTTAGCTCAGTCGGTGGGTGAGACTTTCTAGCATGGTATTGCGCAAACCTAGTACGGTTCGATAGCTCAGTTAAAAGAAACAAAAGGTCCCTAACCTATGGAAACCGCAAATATGGCGTGAAGTTTTAGTGCGGTTGTTGGGTGTGGCTAGGCTTGCATCTAATACAAACCTTATCCTAGTTCGGTTGATGTGTGATTTTGGATCAAATATAATATTTTTTAGATTATTCGAAAAGTGGTTCTATTGCGTGATTTTTCCCAAAAATATGAAAGCAAAAGTGGAATGTGCTTTGAAAAACATACAAATAAAACATGCTTTGTGTAGCAAAAGAGGTGTGAAATCAACAGAAAAGAAGAAGATTCGAATCACTTACCAGTTCAAGGTGAAGGCACTGAAGATGGAGGGAGCAGCAGCAACAAACACGAGCTCTGCAAATACAAGGTTGGGGAGAGATAGGGGTTCAGAGAGAGAGAGAAAATGATATAGTAGACGTGATAGATTCAAAATGAGTAGTTTTTGTATAAAGAAGGAGAAATTGGGCGGACTGTTCAAAATACGCGAAATACGAAGACGGCGTGACAGCTGCATTGGGCCAATGATAGTGTGCCACGTGTTCTTGGAATAAGAAGCGATTCTGTTACAGCGACTGAAGAGACCTTTTGACCGGACAGATGGGAAGCTCGACGTGGATTTAGCTCGGTTGAAAAGCTGAAGTTTTTAGCTCGGCTAGTAAAAGATAATCCCTATCATGCTGTGCAGATGGAATTAAGGGGCAATTGAGAGGGTAATTTATATGTAAATTGGTCCGAGCTGGGTAATGGGCCATTCTGTGGGCCACAATAAGGACTGAGTAAAAGGGCCTTGAAGTTAGCCCGGTCCAAAAGAGCTTTGTAGTTATAGCTTGGTCGGCATGGTTAGAGCGGCGACAGTTAGCTCGGTCAAACCAAATTGAGCCGAGGTATTGTGGGCCTTTTCTCAGGACCTTGCTGATGAATAGCTCGGTCTAGGCACGCTATGGATAGCATGGTTTCAACAGGAAACCGAGGTATAACTGCACGAGAACCTAGCTAGCTTAGCGTTGTGCATTGGAACACCAAGCTTGGTTAGCTCGGTATTAAATGAACAGCCTAGTTGGAGTATGTCAAACCGAGGCACACGCAGTGAAAGGAAGAACCGAGCTAGTTGGAGCTCGGTCTAGTCTGCGGCTTTAGCATGGTCATGTTAGCTCGGTCGTATTGACATCCAACCGAGGTATAACCATCTCACTTGGTTTAAGCAGTGAGAGGGGTGTTGAAGGATAAGCATTATCTTTCAGGAGTGTGATTCCTAGGACTCTACATAGAGGAATAGGAGTCCTACTAGGATTGTGCCACGTGGAACCTATAAAAGCTCATAACATCACCTATGGAGAGGTAACGCAACTTTGATTCCCGAATGCGCAGAGCTTTTGTCTATTTGTCTATTTTGCTGACTTAGGCATCGGAGACGTATCCGGCATACACCCGCCGGCTAGCTCACGTTTGTGTTTGTAGGGAGTAAAGCGACGACGTTTAGAGTGGCGCAGACTTGGTCAACAGGATTATATGAGAAGAATATTTCTTGCTCGTACAGTAACAATGCCACATAATTTTTTACCTAAATATTTTCTAACCAAAAAATGTGTAATAATTCCACAAAATGCGTAATAATATCACAAAAATACGTAATTTAATTTCTCAATTACAAATTATCGTAATTTCTACTAAAAAAATATGTAACATTTACCATAAATAATACTTAATACACACTACACATAATAAAGTAGATGTGTGCCATAGTGTTTCCCCTATATCAAGGGTGCATGCTCTTGAGAGCTACTAGTTTTAATGTGTCCACTGTCTGTACTCTAGCATGGTAATTTTCATGGTTAATGGAAAATTGATTTAATCCATATATTTGGTAAAATACAATATTTCCAAATAGCACTTTAAATTGCACATAAGAGTATAATTCAAACTTCTTAATAATAGTAATAAAAATAGAATATATGGCATAAAAAATGTAAATATCAAAAGTACCAATGTGTTTGGGTAAAGTATTAATTCTTAATATATATATATATATATATATACATATACAATGCTAATATTAATATCCAATGAACTATTAATTATCTCCATTAAACTGCATTCAATAATTAACCAGATATTTTCTACTACAATAAAATTAATTAAAGAAATAAGATTGGGTAATTCAAAACCATGAAAAAGACTAATGAAAATTAATTTGGCATCATTGAATTCAAAACCACTTGACTTTATTTATTATATCACCTAAAATTATCATATATAATGTGTAATTTTAATTTTTTTTTTATTTAAACTGATGTGTGCTTTCAAAATCATATGAAATTTGTGAATTTTCCTTTATAACTTTTAGGGGGACAAAAAAGACCCTAGGATTTGTGTCTTTTAACAAAATAAACTTTGATTTTTTAATTTTGTCAATTTAATCACTAATCTTTTGATTTGTTTCCAATCTAAATCATCCACCTATTTTGATTAAGCAAAATTGTTTAAAAATATATATATATATATTTTAGTCATTAAACTCTATAGAAACTGGTATTTTAGACATTTTCCATACATTTACATTGGATTTAATGACTAAAATCTACTTTTCTAACAGTTTTGCGCAATAAAATTAGGCAGATGGTTTAGAATAAAAACAAATCAAAAGATTAAGATTTAAACTAATAAAATTAAAAACTTATGATTTATTTTGTTACAATACTCAAACCCCGATTTTTTAAATTATTTATTTATTTATTTGTTTTGTAATCTTTTTAACATAACAAACACTCCTTATTTTCTTTAGTAAACATATTGAGACTCTGGATTTAAATTACACAATTTTATCCACAATAATATTGTAGATTACATACCAACTTTTGATTTATTACAAATTTAATCATGTTATAGCATCTCCAACACCTTCTTTAAAAGATGTTTGTCAGCTATTATAACTAATCTCATGCATGCTACATCATCATGAATCCTTCCTAAAATCACGTTTTCTATTGACCCACCAAATTTCACGCAATTCTGAACCTGGCCCACTTTTGGCTTTTGCATCTCTATCCGTTTGATCCGAGAATTGTATGGCCATGCATGCTACATCATCATGGATCCTTCCTAAAATCACGTTTTCTATTTACCAACCAAGTTTCACGCGATTTCGAGTCTAACCCATTTTTGTCTTTTGGATTGCCTGTCCATTTGATCCAAGAATTGTCTGGCCATGCATGCTACATCATCATGGATCATTTCTAAAATCACATTTTCTATTGACCCACCAAATTTCACAGGATTTTGAGCCCGGTCCGTTTTTGGCTTTTGCATTGTCTGTTTGTTTGGTCTGAGTATTATACCACCATGCATGCTATATCATTATGGGTTCATCTTAAAATCACATTTTATATTGACCCACAAAATTTCACGCGATTCCGATCCTAGCCTGCATTTGGCTTTTGTATTGCCTATCCGTTTAATTCGAGAATTGTATGGCCATGCATGCTATATCATCATGGATCCTTCCCAAAATCACATTTTCTATTGACCAACCAAATTTCATGAGATTCTGATTCTGGCCCGCTTTTTGCTTTTGCATTGCATGTCCATTTGGTCTAAGAATTGTATGGATGTGCATGCTATATCATCATGGATCCTTCCTAAAATCAGGTTTTCTATTGACCCACCAAATTTCACACGATTCCAAGCCCGGACCATTTTTGTCTTTTGCATTGCCTGTTCGATTGATCAAAGAATTGTATGGCCATGCATGCTACATCATCACGGATCCTTCATAAAATCATATTTTCTTTTGACCCATCAAATTTCACGCGATTCTGGTCCCGACCCATTTCTGGCTTTTACATTGTCCGTCCGTTTGATCCGAGAATTGTAAGGCCATGCATACTGCATCATCATGGATCTTTCCTAAAATCACGTTTTCTGTAGACTTTCCAAATTTCAAGCGATTCCCTACCTGACCTGTTTTTGGCTTTTGCATTGCTTGTTCGTTTGATCCGAGAATGTATAGCCATGCATGCTACATCATAATGGATCCATCCTAAAATCTCGTTTTCTATTGACCCGCCAAATTTTACGCTATTCTGAGCCCGACCCGTTTTTAGGTTTTGCATTGCATGTTCGTTTGATCCAATAATTGTATGGCCATGCATGCTATAACATCATGGATGCTTTCTAAAATCACGTTTTTTATTGACCCACCAAATTTCATGTGATTCTGAGCCTGGCCCGGCCAGTTTTTAGCTTTTGCATTGTCTGTCTATTTGATCTAAGAATTTTATGGCCATGTATGCTACCTCATCATGAATCCTTCCTAAAATCACATTTTCTATTGACCTATCAAATTTCAAGCTATTATGAGATTGGCTCGTTTTTAGCTTTTACATTGCTTGTTCGTTTGATCCAAGAATTGGATGGCCATGCATGGTACAACATCATGGCTCCTTCCTAAAATCAAGTTTTCTATTGACACACCAAATTTGACGCAATTCCAAGCTCGACTTGTTATTGGCTTTTGGTTTTTCTGTTAGGTAGGAGTGAAAACATTATCCCACCATCTTCTAAGAATACCGGTAAAGCCATTAGCAATAAAGTAGACAATTTGATGATCAGTATTGTCATTATGTTTGCATACAATGTTGTATATTAAAATTTGGTGTACAGTTTCAAAGATTTGATATTCAGATTTGCCATCAATATTCCATTCATAAATGGTTTTACCATGGAAAGATTTCTGGGTATGAAGAAAATCTTCTTCATATAGAATATTCCGAGGAGTAGGTCGGGAATAACAATACTTACTAGGTCCTGTTAGAGCCATTCTGGAGGTCTATTGGGGGAAAATAGGTTTTGTTAACAAACTGAATATCCTGAAAGTTAGTTTGTATTTCTAAGATTTGTGATGGAGAAAGATCATCTTCCGTATCATCAAAGTTGTCTGGTTGCTGCGGAGCATAAAGCATATTTATTTTAGAACTTGATTGTCCTATGTTAATGTTTTTCATTTTCTGAATAAGAGCGTCCATGAATTCATTATCCTGTTTATTGGATCTAAGTTTAAAAGTTGTGACCTCCAAGGTTGTTTAACATTTACTGGTTGAATAGGAGGTTCTGATGTAGATTTTACTTTCTGGTGTCGTACCAGTTCTTCTACAGATTCTTCAATTCTGGTTAACTGTTTTCCTACAATTTGAAAATGGAGATTCGTATAATTATTTTGTTTAATTATCGGGATAAGATCTTTGACTTGAACAAATTCTTTTCGATCAGAAGAGGTATTAGATGGTTTTATAAAAGATGTAATGACTAAAGGGTTAATGGAGCAAGAGTCTACACTTGGTGCTAGTTCTAATGATTAAGGAGGCGGATGTATAGGTTTAATGCTTTGACCATCGATTTTTAACCATGTCTTCTGGAGATCATCTAAAATATTAAGTTGGAGTTCTGGAAGCATGTTCGTAATACTGGAAAACTCAAAATGCATTCTAGAAAGGATCTAAGTTTCTGATATTTATGTAAATGAAAATAATATTGTTGTTTAAATGTTTCTAGCTGTTGTGGTGTATGGTAGTTAAAATACCATGTTCTGAATTCCTGGTATTTAGATTGCATAAAATCCTGGTTTAGTTGTTTTCTAAGTGCACTGCCTAGTGAAAAATCCATTTAAACTTCAAAATTCATATCACTAGCTGTTGGACTATACGGCCTTTTGGTTTCATACACTCCGTGAGGTATTTGGTTTTTTGATATATGGATTCCTTGAATCACCGGGTCTATAAGTGGATCACTAGGTAGCCGATTTGGTGGTCTAGAAGGCATGTCTTGTAATACTGATTCAATAGGTTCTTAAGTAGATTGTCTAAATGATTCAGGTAGATCTACTTTGTATGATGGAGCAGTTCTAAAACTACTACTAGACATGCTTCTGGTTAATGGTCTGTGGAAATTAAGGTATACATTTCCTCGATGGGTTTGGACTACCTGATCAATAGTCTGTCTTATAATTAGTCTTGCTGGTACAACATTTAGAATGTGCCATGTTTCTAGAAAGGTAATGTTTTGCCAAGGGATCATTCTTGGGACAACTACCTGGCTGCTGAAAAGATTAATGTCAATTATGAATCCTAAATATTGCTACTAAACGGGGTGTTCCTGGTAAATATTGATAGCCATGTGTAAGAACTCTTAATTCTAAAGCTTCTGATAGGTTCAGATCCATGAGTGCTATACTTAGGTTTGGATATATATTAAAATATACTGGTCCATGTGACAAACTAGTTTCTATAGCCCCCATAAGGGAAGCTTTCCAATCAAGACACTTACCATCTCGTACGGTACACTGAATACTGGTATTCTGGCCTAACAAGGTTAAAGGTTTAAAGGCTATCTGGATTAAGCCTATATGGATATATTTATATTATCTGAAAAAATGGTGCTAGATCCTAGACATGAAGTAATTTAATTATTTCTTCATCATTTTGTAATGGTACGACATGTTCAAATGTTTTTATTATCTTTTTACTAGAGAAATCAAAAGTTCCAAATTCATAAGTTGTGTCTGGTTTAACATTTGGGATAGTCCATTTATCTACAACTTCCTTCACATCCTGATGTGCTACAATTTATGCTGCTTCTGATGTAGAAGCCACTGTATTGGGTACTATAGTTATATCTGAAGGTTTAGTGGAAGACATAATGGACGTATTGTGACCATATATGTATAATTCAAATAAAATATAACAATAATACCAATCATAATAAACCTAGCTCTGATACCAATTATGGTGCTTGACATAGGGTTATGGCTAAGCACGTCTATCAACGCTTTACAAGAGAACAAACCTATACGTGACTTCCCACTCAACCTCAACTCTGATCTACCCATACTAAGCACAAACCCAAGAATTTTACTCTTTATATTATTATTATTATATTAGATTTAAATTTTTACATATATGGTCTTATGATTTATAGTTGAGTTGGAGGCCTGTTAGCATCCGCCAAACGGCAGATCTCTTCTTGGATCCTCTGTTCAGTTAATCTTATCTTTTGATCAATACAGTCTAATTGCTAATTACTATATGATTGTAAATACTGATCGTGAAGTTGGTTTGAGTATGAATTACGATGTTGAAGATAAAATTCTAATACTCCTTCTAATTCAACAAGTAAATTTACATACATACATAGATATGAAGGAAGTGAGAAATACTTACAATAAACTTGCTATTATATTATTGCTTTAGAGATCTGAGATTGCGCAGAGATTACACTCGAGAAGGAGAGAGAGCTACTACAAACTTATATAAACAACTTAAAAACAGGAAATTCACTCTGCTTCAACAAGGGTGAAGCTATCCTTTATATAGAGCATAAAAGATGAAAGATAAGATAAGGAAAGGATAGGTGGCATGTCCTGAATGGAGTGGAGTCGATTATCCTTATCCCTTTTGTTTGAGTGGAAATCTTCTTTTGACTCAGCATCCTTATCATCATTGGACTGTAATGAGATAGTTGTCGGTCTCTGTGCTAGATGGCAGACAAAGAATCTACTTTTCTGAAAGTAGTGACAGTGGATTTACTGTTGGTTGTCGTTTTGCTACCGATGCTATTGGAAAGTCTTACTGATGGGGCAGTTATGCTTTGCCTTTTTCTTTTTTTTTTTTGTCTTTCTCTAATTTGTCGGCAATGGGAGTTGTTAACGAATCCCAAAAATCTCCAAGATTGGGTTCATCTTCTTCGAGTTGAACTTCTCCTGCTAATACGACAAATTCATTTTCATCTTGGTCTGGATCCTCTAGGTCTGGATCTTGACTGCTGGTAACAGACTTCATGGAAGTATCATCTCTGGTTAAAGACTAAAGGAATTGTTCTTTCATGAAATCCATGCTTTTGACAAGTAATTTTGTTTCAGATAAATTTGGATATTTCTGACGGAGTTCGTTTGAATTTGTAGAAATGGATTTTTAGATTCTGATGAGGCTGGGATAGCTTTGGGAAAATATCACGCCCAAGGATTTGGATGATGGAATATTGATTGAATATTTAATTATCCAAGTGCGTGACAAAACAGCTTTCAAGCAGGCTTTACTATGATCTTGGATATTCTTAATTAATTCTGTTTGGGTGGCATCTATGCCTTTATGCCACCATCTCACAAAGAAAATTCTTTGAGACCGGGAATCTTATTCTGGTTATCATAGGCAAAATCCCAATTCCAAATCCAGGGAATGCCAAAGCGGATAATAAAATGAACCAAGGATTTGGTTATGACAATGTCCTTATTTACGGGTAATCAGGAATAGGCAATTTGCCAGTCATTAAATGCTTGACGAACGGGTTCTATTTACCTTTCAATAGGAAGAAAATCATAGGGAATTCAAATTCATCCATTCGGACTTGAAAATTGAACACTTAGGTGATTTAGAAAACCTTAAATGGGGTTCTTAAGTTAAATTAATATCGTTAAGCTACAATTACTCTATAAATTCTCTTTACTGAGTAATTGTTGTTTAATGATATTAGTTTAACTTAAGCACCTCATTTAAGGTTTTCTAGATCACATAAGTGTTCAATTCTCAAGTGCAAAAGGATGAATTTGAATTCCATTTGATTTTCTTTCTTTTTTCTCTAACATTCTCTTCTAGCTCTCAAGAAGACAATTTCTTTCTAACTTTCTATGTGCTTCTCCATCATTCTCTTTTGTTCTAGGAACTAATTAGCTTGGGCTCCTAATTGTTTTATTAGCTTATATGGCCAAGTTTAACTCAAACTAATCTTGCTTAGCCTCTAAGAAAGAGAATTTACAAAGTAATTGTTGCTTAACGATATTTGTTTTACTTAAGCACCTCATTTAAGGTTTTCTAAATCATCTAAGTATTTAATTCTCAAGTCCAAAAGGATGAATTTGAATTTCCTTTGATTTTCTTCCTATTTCTCTTTCTTTTTTCTCTAACTTTCTCTTTTAGCTCTCAAGAAGAAAGTTTATCTCTAACTTTCTCTGTGCGTCTCCATCCTTCTCTCTTTTGTTCTAAGAACAAATTACCTTGGGCCCCTAATTGTTTCATTTGCTTAAGTGGCCAAGTTTAACTCAAACTAATCTGGCTTAGCCACTAAGAAAAAGAATTTACAGAGTAATAGTAGTTCAACCATATTAGTTTAATTTAAGTACCTCTTTTAAGGTTTTCTAAATTATCTAAGTGTTCAATTCTCAAGTCCAAAAGGTATTATTATATTAGATTTAAATTTCTACATATATGGTCTCATGATTTACTGTTGAGGCAGAGGTCGGCTAGTAGCCGCCAAACGTCAGATCTCTTCTTGGATCCTCTGTTCAATTAATCTTATCTGTTGATCAATACAGTCTAATTACTGATTAATATATGGTCGTAAATACTGATCATGAAGCTGGTTTGAGTATGAATTACGACGTTGAAGAAAAAATTCTAATACGCTATGTAATTCAACAAGTTAATTTACAAACATACACAAATATGAAAGAAGTGAAAAATACTTACAATAAACTTGCTATTATTTTATTGCTTCAGAGATCAAAGATTACACAGAGATTACCCTTGAGAAAGAGAAAGAGCTACTACATACTTATATAGGCAACTTAAAAACTGGAAATTCACTCTCACTTGAAAAACCAGTAACCATCGAAGATCTTAAAATGGAAATTAATTTCCTCAAAACATAAATAAAACACCTTCAAAACGCCCAACAAACAACTTGTGTAGATATCAAATATATAAAAAAAAAACCAGTTAAAACAAATACCCCCAAAAGATAAAGGTATTACTTTTCCGAAATCAGAAAATCCAGATCAAAAGGACAAAGATAACCAATGCTTAACGTTAATAAATCAAGTTACTTTTCAAAAATGGTATATTACAATTACTTTTATTATTAAACCAGATTTTGTTATCAGGGATGCAGTAGCTCTTGTTGATAGTGGAGCTGATATGAACGGCATTCAAGAATGATTAGTTCCTACCTAATTCTTTCAGAAAACAGCCCAACCTCTTACCAGTGCGAGTGGAAACTCTATGAAGATTAAATATAAATTACTAGAAGTACTAATTTGTAATCAAGGAATTTTTCTTCCAATCTCTTTTGTATTAATCATAAATATGTCCCAGACTATCATTCTAGGGACCCCATTCTTTTGTTTACTCATGCTTATTACCAAAATTGATTCCACAGGCATCCACACAACGATCAATAATGTCATGACCCGAACCTACCCCCATGGGTTAAGGTCATAACTAGCCAGTAATCACGAGATTACCTATGGCCTCAAACCAAATGAGACATAACTCATCAGAGTAAAGGGGTCAAACGGAAGCAAATTTAAAACTTTGTCTTTAGAGCTGTGCTTATATTGCACGTCATAACAAACCATACATATATATATGTTAATAACTCACATCAAAATATGTACTAACACAGAGTTCTGTACATATAAGATCATTCAAGTCTAAGTCAACCAATCAAAACTATATACAAACATAACCAAAGTCCTCGCTAAGATGACAAAATAAAACAAGGTAGCAAAAGGGCGAAGACGAGTCTCGTGCGTGAGACGTAAGGCTGACTCTACAAAACCGTGGTTGTTCCACACAAACTTCACTGAGGCTCGGTTTGGACCTCCCTTAGCTCACCTACAGACACATGAATGAGCATGAGCGAAAGCCCAGTGAATAATATCAAATAAAGAAGTTACACAAACGGTATTTAGAACAATGTGCTTCAAACGGCCTTGGGCCCAATTCATATTTCTATCTAGCATATATATATAAGTATAGGTCAAGTGATTGTGGTTCCAAACACATCATACGGCCTCAAACCCAATTCATTCATGTCATACGGCCTTTGGCCCATTCGTTCATATCATTCATGTCAAACGGCCTTTGGCCCATTCATTCTTCCATTCATGCCAAACTGGCCTTTGGCCCATTCATACTTTCATTCATATCAAACTGGTCTCTGGCTCATTCATTCTTTCATTCATGTCAAACTGGCCTTTGGCCCATTCATACTTTCATTCATGTCAAATTGGCTTTTGGCCCATTCATTCGCGTCAAACTGGCCTTTGGCCCATTCATTCTTTCATTCATGTCAAACTGGCCTTTGGCTCATTCATACTTTCATTCATGTCAAACTGGCCTTTGGCCCATCCATTCCATCTTTCATGTTAGACAAGCCTCTGGCTCATTCATTCGGCATAGCAAACATTTGTCCACCATTCAAATTAACGAAACTTATCAGACTTACATAGGAGTAAGCAATTGGACAAATAACATACTTCAGATATCTTTATGAAGATATTACTCACAGTGATCGGCGGGATGATTCGCCCTGGAGCTCGACCCTACACATTCGATGAACACAATGGGTCACAAATAATTCAATCCGTTTTTAATTCACATATTCCTCTTTAGGCTTCATTCTTATCCTTTTAACTCATTTACAATGCTTAATGCATGCCTAAGAGTACTTAGAAGTGAAAGGGAACGGAAAACGAAACATAGAACGCATTTACAAAATTTCAGAAACAGGGGTCCCCGCTCGAGCATGGACTTCCCCGCTCGAGCGGACCCATTAGGTCTGTAAAAGTTCTAGTTACCTCGTTTTTAAGCTCGAGCGTGAATTCGGGCGCTTGAGCTGAAGGTCATTCCACATAGCTCCCCGCTTGAGCGTGAACTTCCCCGCTCGAGCGGACATCCATGACTGTAAAAATACTGGGAGTTTGTATTTCCCGCTCGAGCAGCGCCTTCCTCGCTCGAGCGGACATCCCAAATTCTGGAAAATCCAGAATTGTTCTTGAGCTCAAATTCAACATTCAAACCAACATATCTTGCATATTATGGCTCAAACTTCACATATACATGTACTAACATGATCCAACACCAAATTCATTACATTATGAAGCTCAATTTCATGAATCAATCACATGCATGTCCCAATTTATACCAAACTCATTCCCAACATAATAATTTCATGCAGTCAAACTTATACTCTTAGGAATTGTGCATGCATATGGATTACAACTTCTATTCTCAACTTAGATGATGAAGAGATGGTAAAAAATACGAGCTTCAACTAAAATCTCACATGGATTATACATTTTGTGCTCAAACATGTAAATTCAAAGCAATTTCTTACATGCATGTGCATATTGACTTCCAATTCAACAAAACCAACTCAATTCATGATCTAACTCACCAATTAATCTTCAATTCACAAAACCACAACTCAAACTCATGAATTAAGGGTTGATTACTCACCTAGGAGCTTTAATCTTCCAAACTTATGCTTAATTCGTGAGTTGGTCTTCAAATTATTCAAGCTTCAAGATCAAACTTCAATTGTTTCCCTCTCACTCTCTCTAGCCGACTCTCTCTTTCTTTTCTTAGAGTTAAAATCAGCCAAATTGAATACAAGAAGGGAGCTGAGTGCATAGTGCCCCTATATATATATAAGTCCCATTAATCACAATTATCAATATTAAATAATTTGAGCACTACACCATTAATTTAATCTAATTAATCTAACCCGAATCAGTTTTCAATTAAATTTCACTGTAGGCTCTAAAAATTATGCCAATCACAATGGCGTAGTCAATTTCGGTTTCTGTGGCCGATAGGGCCTTCAATTTAAATTCCAAACCAGATAATCAAACAGATATTCCTACGGTGAACAGATAGAAATTCAAAACCACATAGTTTCACATAAATGGCACACAAAATCATATCAAATACATAATCACATTCACAATAAGGACTAATTAGCATAATACGAAACAAGGTTATCACAAATAATCAATCAATTATCTTTGAATTTATCACAAAACCATATACTAAAGAGTTAAGATCAAATTAAAGACCTAGTCAATTTCAAAGAAAAACAGATCAATTTTTTACAAACAGAAGTAAATTTCCTCACAATTGAACAAAAATTACAACAACCATCGCTACAGAATAAAATTAAAATATTGAGAAAGAATTCCAAACGAAAATTTGTATCGATATTCCCAATGCTTTCTGGGAACGAAAGAAACACATAGTTTCTCTTCTCTACAAACCGGACTTAAATGAACGATACATTCCAACCAGAGCTCGTCCTAGACAAATGAAAAAAGAGTATTTAAATTTATGTAAAATAGAAATTACTATTCTTCTCCAGAAAAAGTTAATTAGACCAAGTCACTCGCCTTGGAGTTGAACAACATTTTCTGTCAACAAAAATGCAGAAATAGAAAGAGGTGTGCCAAGATTAGTAATTAATTATAAACCTCTTAAGGATGCTCTAAAATGGATTAGGTATCTAATTCCGAATAAAAAAGATCTTCTAGATCGTTCACAGGATGATGTGATATTCTCTAAATTTGATTTAAAATCAGGACATTGGCAGGTGCAAATAGCTGAACAAAATCGATATAAAACTGCTTTTACAGTACCTTTTGGGTATTATGAATGGAATGTTATGCCATTTGGTTTAAAAAATGCTCTATCTGAATTTTAGCATATTACGAATGATATATTCACTCCATAAACAGAATTTGTTTGCTGTTATATTGATGATGTCTTATCTTTTTATCATCCATTGACCAGCATATTAAACAACTTAATATATTAAAGCATGTTATTATCAGAAATGGTTCAGTAATATCTGCACCAAAGATGAAACTTTTTCAAACTACAGTAAGGTTTTGGTCCATAATATTTATAATAGCACTATTATTCCCATTAACAGAAGTATTGAGTTTGCATCTAAATTTCCAGATGAAATCAAAGACAAAACTCAATTACAAAGATTTCTTAGTAGTCTCAATTACATCAGAGATTATTATCACCAGTTATCCCAGGGTGCCTCTATTCTTTATACCAGATTGCAGAAAAATCCATCTCCTTGGACACCAGTCCATACAGCTACCGTCTAAAAAATTAAATCAAAAGTCAAGCAACTTCCTTGCCTTGCCTTACCACATCCAGAATGGAAAAAAAAAATTGAAACTGATAATCAAGGATATGGAGGTATTCTTAAACAGTTGAATCCTCACAAACAGCAAGAAAAACTTTTGCGTTTTACATCAGGAACATGGAAAGAAGCAGCCTTAAATTATCTAACCATCAAACAGGAATGTTTAGCTATTGTTAAATGTATTTTAAAGTTCCAGGATGATTTACTAAATCAACAATTTTTACTTAGAGTTGATTGTTCTGCAGCTAAATAGATATGTAAAAAAGATGTTCAAAATCTTTCCCATAAACAGATATTTGTAACTTAGCATAGTTGGTTATCAACATTTGATTTTGATATTAAATATATCAAAGGTGAACATAATTCTCTACCAGATTTTCTAACTCATGAATATTTGCAGGGTTCATGAACAGCAAGGGCTGCAGCAGAGGATCTAATCCTTATGCCTACCAAGATCTAACAGAATTTTCGAGGCTTCAAACCTCACTCAACAGTACCAAAGGAGAATCTAGCCAAACGACTAAGAATGTTCTCCTTACTTCTGAACAGTATACATCTAACAGTATTACTGAGGAAACCGTCCTCTACATTGAACCAGCAGATGAAAAATGGATGTTCAATCCCTGGGAAATTAAACGCCATTATTTAACGACTCAACAATTTCCCCCACATTTTGACCAATACCCATATATTTATGAATAGATATTAACAGAAACTGCAACCATTAAATTCTATCATACTCTGCATGAACTGAATAAAGTGGTTTTTCTGATTTTGATAACATAATTTCAAAAAATTTAATTTAATTTCTGGATCTTTAATCTGGTCTACTAGATTTTTGGTCATCTGTTAGGACATTATTGCTTGGTCCTCAAATATCAAGGCCATTCATTTCAACTATGGTTCTCCAATAGTTGGCTTCTGTTATGGGATTCAAATTGTTGGTTTTGCAAGCACACATTTCTGGCGAATCTGAGTCAGCATCAGATTCGGAGGGTGAATATAATTCAGCAAGTTCATCTTCTGAACTAGTTTCTAATTCTTCTAAAAGAGTTTGTAAAATTTGTTGTTGGAGATGTTCATCAAGAGACATCTTATTAAGCTTTTGTTTAAGTTTAGCCTTACACCTATTAGCATAATGTTCGGTGGCGCGACATTTGTAACATGTAATTGTAGATTTATCTTTCTTTTGATAGGCTGTAGATTTTTGTTTACCTTTTGTATACTTTCGCGATTTCTTCTGGTTTTGGTATTGAGGTGTTGTGGTATTGAGATTTTTAGAATAAGATTTTCGGGAGTATCTTTTGTACGGTTTTCCATGCCTATGTCATTTAACTTTGGCTGGATACTGGATTTTGGTATCGAATGCAAACTATCGCAAAATTCTCAAAGTTCTTTGCGTCCAGTTAAATTCTATTTTTTCATAAGGTGTTGGAGTTTAAGGTCATTACGTACCAAAAGACCTTCTTCTACAATGATGTAAGTTGGCCATAAGTATATTGGTAATAACGAATTTTCACGCCATTATGGCGATCCCGAAGCTTTTTATGGATTTTTTTGGCAAAAAGGTTAGGAAGACCATCAATAAATTTAACCTTCCAATGTTCACTATTGGCATCAGTATGCTGCATAACCTTAAGCATAAAAACATCTTTATGCCAACGAAAATGGGTTAAAGATGGACATCTAAAGTTCTGTAAAACTTCTCGACTGCGGTCACTGGTAGCTATATCGGGTCCTACGAAGAGATGTAAGATTGTTTGGATAAGAGTATAGACAACATCCTCATGTTGTCTAACTGTACCGGTAATGGGATCAGTTTCAATCTTAAAGGAATTATGTATTTCGTTCGGTTGGATAGGAGTGAGAATATTATCCCACCTTCCTCTAAGAATACTGGTAAAGCCATTAGCAATAAAGCGGACAATTTGATGATTAGTATTGTCATTCTGTTTGCATATAGTGTTGTACATTAAAATTTGGTGTACAGTTTCAAAGATTTGATATTCAAATTTGCCATCGATATTTCATTCATAAATGGTTTTACCATGGAAAGGTTTCTAGGTATGAAGAAAATCTTCTTCATATAGAATATCCTGAGGAGTAGGTCGGGAATAATAATACCTACTAGGTTCTGTTAGAGCCATTCTGGAGGTCTGTTGGGGAAAATAGGTTTTGTTAACAGATTGAATATCTTGAAAGTTAGTTTGTATTTCTAAGATTTGTGATGGAGAAAGATCATCTTCCGCATCATCAAAGTTGCCTGGTTGTTGCGGAGCAGAAAACATATTTATTTGAGAACTAGATTGTCCTATGTTAATGTTTTTCATTTTCTAAATAAGAGCGTCCATGAATTCATTATCCTGTTTATTGGATCTAAGTTTAAAATTAGTGACCTCTAAGGTTGTTTAACATTTACTGGTTGAATAGGAGGTTCTGAAGTAGATTTTACTTTCTGGTGTCGTACCGGTTCTTCTACAGATTCTTCAATTCTGGTTGACTGTTTTCCTACAGTTTGAAAATGGAGATTCGTATAATTATTTTGTTTAATTATCGGGATAAGATCGTTGACTTGAACAAATTCTTTTTGGTCAGAAAAGGCATCAGATGGTTTTACAAAAGCTATAATGACTATAGGGTTACTAGAGCAAGAGCCTACACTTGGTGCTAGTTCTAATGATTGAGGATGCGGATGTATAAATTTAATGCTTTGATCATCGGTTTTTAACCATGTATTCTGGAGATCATCTAAAACTTTAAGATGGAGTTGTGGAAGTATGTTCGTAATACTGGCAAACTCAAAATACCATTCTGGAAAAGATCTAAGTTTCTGATATTTATGTAAATGAAAATAATACTGTTGTTTAAGTGTTTCTAGCTGTTGTGGTGTATGGTAGTTAAAATACCATGTTCTGAATTCCTGGTATTTAGATTGCATAAAATCCTAGTTTAGTTATTTTTTAAGTGCACTACCTGGTGAAAAATCCATTTAAACTTCAAAATTCATATCACCAGCTGTTGGGCTATACGGCCTTCTAAATTCATACTCCATGAGGTATTTGGTTTTCTGATATATGGATTCCTTGAATCACCGGGTCTGTAAGGTATACATTTCCTCGTTGGGTCTGGACTACCTGATCAATAGTCTGTCTTATAATTGGTCTTGCTGGTACAACATTTGGAATGTGCCATGTTTCTGGAAAGGTAATGTTTTGCCAAGGGATCATTCTTGGGGTAGCTACCTGACTGCTGAAAAGATTAATGTCAATTAGGATAATATGTCCTAATTCATTTTGTTTTCTAATATAGGGATTTAAGGTTGTCAAGACTTTTAAATGAATCCTAAATATTGCTGCTAAAGGAGGTGTTCCTGGTAAATATTGATAGCCATGTGTAAGAACTCTTAATTCTAAAGCTTCTGATAGGTTCAGATCCATGAGTGCTATACTCAGGTTTGGATATATATTAAAATATACTGGTCCATGTGATAAACTGGTTTCTATAGCTCTCATAAGGAAAGCTTTCCAATCAAGACACCTACCATCTCGTATGGTACACTGAATACTGGTATTTTGGCCTAACAAGGTCAAAGGTTTAAAGGCCATCTGGACTAAGCCTATATGGATATATTTATATTTTCTGGAAAATGGTGCTAGATCCTAGACATGAAGTAATTTAATTATTTCATCATTATTCTGTAATGGTACAGTATGTTCAAATGTTTTTATTATCTTTTTACTAGAGAAATCAAAAGTTCCAATTTTATAAATTGTGTCTGGTTTAACATTTGGGATAGTCCATTTATCTAGGGCTTCCTTCACATCTTGATATGCTACAAGTTCTACTACTTCTGACATAGAAGCTATAAATTATACATATATAGTCACAATACGTCCATTATGTCTTCCACCGAACCTTTAGATATAACAACATTAGCCAATATAGTAGCTTTTACATCAGAAGAATAATATATATCTATGTATATATAGAATTATTTTTTAAAAAAATATTACGAAATATGCAGTACAATTTTTGTTCTGTTAAACTATGAAAGTGTAATATATATATATATATATATATGATACTTTTGTACTTTATTTCAATATAATAAAATAAATATTCATTTTAATATTAAAAATAATGATTAAATTGGAGAAAGAAGTCATTTAAAATTAAAGAATAATTCTAATTTTTTTTTTGTAATTTTAACCTTATTGTTCTATAAAAGTGTTATTTAAACATATATATAATAATTTTATTTCAATTATTTATGTGTATTTTAATAATCTTAACCCTATCGTGCTATAAAAGTGTAACTGAAATAAAAATATATTAATTTTATATGATATTAATTTATAACGTAGTAAAATAAACACTCAATTTGACATTGACAATAATAGTTAAATTGAAAAGGAAAATAGTAATATAAAATTAAAAGTGATTCTAATTATTTATCTTTTATTTAGTTGAAAAAAAAAAGTAAGAATGAAAGTTATAAAAAAAATTATTTTAAAAAATTAAATATAAGTATGCTGTCATTAGATTAAAAAAATAGATAAATTAATTACGTTGAGTATTGATTTTTCTTTAATATCTATTTTAAAACTGCTTATACATATTATATATATATATATATATATATACATATATGTATATAAATTTTTCCTAATAAAAAACTTCATGTTAAATAGGAAAGTCAATATAAATTAATAATAAAATATAAATAAGATAGACCAAAAAAAGAAAAAAGAAAAAACAACATATTGAATTTTAATATAAAAATTTAATACTTGAATAAAAGTAGAAGAAAATTAATTCGTAAAGTATTTTTTTAATACATAGGAGAGAGAAAAATTTTGAGGGTAAACACTACTTTTATATATATATATATATATATATAATTAAATATAAATTAATATTAAGATATCAATGAGATTGGCAAAAAAATAAAAAAATATAAAAGAAAAGGAGTCCATACAAAATTGGTTATTATAATTGAGATTGAATTTATGTAAAATTTTTTATATAAATAGAAAAGTCATGCTAACGTGACTCTTTTAGGGAAAAAAAAAAAAGAAGAACAAGAAGAAGTAAGCCCTTATAATGTGCTATCTAAACATGAAAAAAAAAATACTATTTTTAATAATATATATATATATATATATGAAGTGTGAAGAATTGCCATGTTTTCTACCTTTTACGTATTCCAAAAATACCCTTTCAAACTTATTAAATATTAGCAAAACCACAAACAATCACAAACATCTTTCAAAATTCAAACACCTTCAAATATCAAACAACTTAAAACAACCAAACATCTTTAAACATCACAACCTACTATCAAGCACCTTAGATGATTCAGAGAGCTTTTCTTTCAAAATGTTCAACTTTTCTGAATATCTTTACATTACGTATTGGTATACTTTGTGAAGTTGTCAAGTTCTCAGTTTTAGATTCATGACTCATGTCTAATTATATTATTTGTATTATAATATGCATCATATTTATAATAATATCGCCAATATCGTCAACTAATTGAAAATAGTTTTACACCACTCAAAGGTATTACCTAAGTAGTATAAACCCATAATCAATTTGAGTGGATGATTATGTTAAAACTACTAATAGTGGGTTGATTACCCTTAATTCATTTTTTTTTTTTTTTGAGTTGATTCATTATTCTGAATTATCATAACATCTTAATTCTTTGTTACCCACTCTGGTTCGAATTTCAAAACCAACTAGTCGATCGCATTGTCTCTCAATCAACTTTGTTTGACAATCTAGTGGTTGTACAAACAGATAAAAACATAACAGCACACTCTAATTCATAGACAAACTGCCCACTTATCAAGTTATGCTTTATACAAGTAGCAACCTTTTTGCTTTTTGTTTTTTTACATTCTTCGTTCATATATGCGGAAAGAAAAGAAAACGACTCTTGAGTATATTTTTATAGGTTTAGGCTTCTTTTTAGTTGGGTTTTCCAATTGTAGCGCATTGTTGGGTCTCTGTAGGCCTAGTACGGAGAGTCCAAATCTTCTCCTTGGAGGATCTCTACTTGGCTCCCTACTTGGTGGGCCATTATGCCCACTTTTGGACCCAATTTCGATGGTCCAAATTGTTTACATTTTAGAATTTGTCAAATATATCATATCTGTAAAAAATTAAGGCGATCGGATATCAAAAACCATGTATTCAGATCATCGAACTAAAAACTATTTTGTTAAAAATAAAACTGCATATTAAATTTTATTAATAAACAATTTTTAGTCCGATGATCGGAACACATGGTTTCCGATATCCGATCAACTTGATTTTCTACAGGTATGATATACCCGACAAATCCTAAAATGTGAACGGTTTGAATTATCGAAATTGGGCCCAAAAGTGGGCTCAATGGCCCACCAAGTAGGGAGCCAAGTAGAGATCCTCCAAGGAAAGGATCTGGACTCTAGTACGGAGCTCACATCGATAATCTGACAATCTGATTAATGTAATTTTTTATAGGGATAAAATACTCGATGAGGATTACATATTGAACAATTCAGATTATCAATGTAGATTTGATGGTGGACCCACAGAGCCCAATAACACGCCCCAGTCCTATCAGGCTGGAGAGAAATTATTCCTTATTTTATACTCTTTTTGTGCACTGGTTATAAATTGATTGATTTTTTTTTAATTTTTTTTTCCGTAATTTTAAAGGTTGGACCAACAAAGTTTTCACTCTCTCTGGTTTAAAATTTTCAAAATCAATTTTTTGAGTTTTGTAATTTTAGATCGACTTAATATATATACACTTAAAAAATATATATAATTTGTACCAAAAAAAATAAAAATCATTGAATATAACAAAATACTAAAATGTATTAATTTTTGTATTATTTTGTATTTAATAAATTTTTCACAATAGTTGGATTATGTAAAAGAAAGGAATAATAGTGTTTTTTTATTTATTTATTTTAGATAACAATAATAATAGTGTTAGACTAAAAAATAAAACATGTAAAAGTCTGGGATGAAATTTATTTTAAATCTAACTCACATCATACTCAAAATGATATATAACTACCTACGACATTTTCTTTATATGTTTTATATTCTATTTTTTGGCACTTAACATTATAAATAAAAATCGTAAATTTACCAAGTGTCTGAAAAATAAAAAATAAAAAACCTAAAGATTAACTTCACGTCTAAAGAATTAGAGATCCATAAATGATCACCAAACCCGTTTGGGAATAGGTTATTTTAGTTAACTATTTGATTTTTTTACGAAAATATGTGCAAAAAAAGTAAAGAAAGTAATGTGATGGGGGTGTTTTATTTTATTGACTATTTTAGCCTGGGATGAGCATTATCCCAGGCAAGCCCGTATTTTAACTTATTTCTACCTTAGAGTGACTGTGTCAGCAAAATCAACTATAACTATAGCATTGTACGCTAAGTACAAAATCACTATATAAAATAGAAACCCACATTAATACAAGATTATTTGAGAACAATCCAAATAAGGATCCATGTTTTGTTTATAAATCGATTCATATGTCACGTGCAACGCACATGCAGCCCCCAACCAGTAACTAATAAAATACCGATAAAAAATGGGGCTAACAAAACTTGTGAAGGTTACTACATTTTCTTTAAATCTCAAAAAAGGTCAGAGTAATTTACCATCTATTTTATGTATATAGTTCATGCTTAGTAATTTTAGGCTCAATTATGTTAGTGTTTTTACATACTTTTCTCAATCTAAATTGAGTAATAAATAGGGAACAACAACATCTCTCCAATTTGGAAATAGATTGGACAAAATCGTTGGGCCTCAGTGAGCCCAACTCTGGGCTCATCTTGATGATACAAACTGTTTAATATGTAGAACACGTCAAGTACATGATCCCCCCTTCAAAAAATCATGTTGATCGAACATCGATAACCATTTGATCATATTATATTTATATCTGCAGTTTATCTTTAAAAACATAATTGCCATTGAAATGAATAAAATGAAATGAGGTTGTTTTAGTTATTATAAAAAAAACATAGTAAGTACGGATATCATATAAAGAGATTGGCTTCTTTTCAGTTCTAAATCGGATTGAAGAGGTGTAATCTGGCCTATTGGGTTCGCTTTTAGGTCCCATTTCGATGATTCGAACCATTTACATTTTAGGGTTCGTTGAGTATATCATCCTTGCAAAAAAATCAAGTTGATCGGATAACAGAAACCACGTGTTCGGATCAGTTCTATATGAAAAAGATGGACGGTAAAAAAAAAATGGTTGAAACAAAATTGATCCTAACACGTGGTTTCCATTATTTGATTAATTTGATTTTTTGCAGGGAGGATATATTCAACAAACCCTAAAATGTGAATGGTTTAAATCATCAAAACTCAACCCAAACGCAGGCCTGTAGGGGTCCCATCTATGGGCTGGGCTTTAGGTCTAAAAACATTGGACCAGACCTATATTAAAAAATAAGATTATGGAAGCTATAGCGATCCCGGTTTTGACTCGACTTTTGTGGTATTCCAGACTGGGGTTTAATGCTTTCGTATTGTTGTTTACCTCTTTCTTCCCTTGTATCTCTTTAAAGTTAGCCTTTGGGTTGTGGTGGTTGCATTTGGAACAAGTTGGTCACTTTGTTTTCAAACCTTGTGTTGCTTAGTATTTTGGTCTTCCACTCGAGCGAGCCTTCTTACGCTCTAGCAGGGTTTGCAAACACTTAGTACTTTGCACGTCTGTAAAGTGCTGGATGAGTGTTTTCTACGCTCGAGCAGCGTTTCCTACGCTCGAGCGGGTTGGCGCTCCAGGGAACTTGCTTGTGCTCGAGCGGTTTGTTTGTTGTTTGCAAAGTTCTAGATGTGTGTATTCTGCGCTCGAGCGGGACAAAATGTTGTGTCTAACGCTCGAGCGTCAACCTCTCCACTCGAGCAGACTATGCATATATTAGATCGAGAAAGTGACATTTTATATCACTTTTTCATCATTCTCTCTCTCTAAAACTTTCCAAAAACCTAAATCTACAAACTCTCTCTCTAAAATACACACTCTCTCTACATTTTGACCTAGATCTAGTGATTTCTCCACCCTACTCCCTTTAATAAAAAGATAGAGCATCTTGTGGGCTTCCATTTGATCCAAATAAAGTCAAGTTTTGGCATTTTTGAGGTTTCTCCACTTCTCCTTTGAGCTTCCACACTTGAGGTAGGGATATTCTACCTTTGTTATGATCTTTAACCTAGTTATTTGTTGTTATGTATAAATGGTGAGATTTGGGGTGTTTGGGGAAAACCTAAAGTTTTGGGTTCAAGTCTAGAAAGAGGGGTTTCTATGTGGGTTTACATAATTGATCATGGGGTTTGGTTATGAGCCTATCTTATGTTAAAATAGTTGATTTTAAGCTTTGGGTCAATATTTGGAAAATGGGGAGTTTTGCCCTAAAATATTTGGAATAATTATTTTATATAAATAATGGAATTGGTATGAAAAATGTGAAATTGGGAAGATATATGAATGAACGGTGTAGTTGGATTTGTTTAATCACTCATTTATGGAAATTTGATGAATTATCTGTTATAAAGATTGTATATCTATTTAGAAATATTTGTATTGGGCTATCGGTAGAGGATAGCTATGATTGTTGTAGAAATTGCATGCGAATTTAGGTGAATTGAAACTAATCACTTAAATTGTGTCATTGAATATAACGGTATGATAAGGCATTGAATATGCATAGTTGATAGTCATTGAATATGATGATGCTTTTAAATACATTGTATATGTATAATATTTTGGGAGGAGAAATGGGATGTACTCCATTGTTTGGGAGGAGATAGGGGATGGACTCTATTGAAAATTAAGTTGGCCGAAGTGTCCAGGGTGAAAGTCCCGAAATCTTATGTATACATAGGTGTCGATCCCGCGGACAAAATTTCCATAAAATGACAAGGTTAAAGTGCTTGTATGATAGTTATGTTGATTGAGAACCACTGAGTTGTAGTCTCGGTTGGGTTATTTGGAAAATTATACACTTGGTATGTGACTTGAAAGAAATGAATTAACTTGAAATGAATAAATGGAAATGGATTGAGATGTGAGTATCAGTACTGAATGGTCATGGGAAGAATGTAATTTGGTCATAAATATTGAATGTTTATCTGACACTTATATCTTAGTTAAAGCTCATATATTGTGTTAGACTATCTCTACTGGGCTTTGGCTCACCCTACTTGGGAAATCACTTTTAGGTACCAGTGACATGCTTCCTCCAAAGACGTAGCTTGGTGTAGACACCCCATTTTTGACCGTCCTCAAGACTTGGACGTCACCGTTTGAACACTCGGTGATCATCCATGTTTGTGTTCGTTTGGAGTTCCCGGAGGTCTCGGCTACACGCCCTGCCTCAGGATCTCCGAACTTGACCGTTTTGTGTCTGGTTTTGCACCAAACACTTGTGTTTTGCCTTGGAGGGGCAGGGAATGCCTTGTGAGGCATCCCCATACACCACCGGCAGTGGCTAGAGGTCACCGGCTGGTTTTTGCTGCCATCGGCACTTTTTGTTTCCGGTCGGCACTATTTGTTGCCAGTCGGCACTCCTTTTTGCCAAAATGGCATCTTTGGCCGGCCGACTACTGTGCATCTGCTTTTGCAAATATTTTATCACAGCTGTCTTGCTTTTGGCTCCCCTCCATACACGTGTATGGAGGGATCTCTCTCTTTAGAAGCTTGTCTTGTAAGCTTTACAAGACAAAGGGCTCTATAAGAGAGGGTCTTCTCTCTTGGCCTTAGAGGGGGAGACACTTGAAACACCTTAGATATTTTTAGACAGCCATTTTTAGGGTTTTGAGTTCTAGGGTTAGAATCCATACACTTTCTATCTCTATATCTCCCTCTTGTGTGTGTTAAATTGTGTTTGTGTCTTACTATTGCACACAAACACATAGTGTTTCACCTTCACTTAGCTACTGAGGTTCTAAGAGGTTGGTTTTGAAGTTTTGGAGCTATTTTCAAGCCAAGGAGGGCTGTTGGAGCATCACTTGTGAAGGTGGTCTACAAGGGTGAGAAACTTCCCTTTTATTCTCCATTTTTGCATTGCTTTTCTACCTGTCTTAAAATCGTTTTTGAGCTTAGTGTATAATACAAAAAATTTCTGTTTTTTAGCCCTCTTGACTGTTTATTAAGAGTGTTTTGTGGTTTGGAGGTGTTTGACCCCTCTTAGGCCTTGAAAGGCCCCATTTTGTGCTATTTTGAGCAAGCTTCGAGACTTTGGTGTTTGGGCCTCTTCACCACTGAAATCTTGAGGGATTTCAGTGGCGGAGATGGTGCCTTGAAGTCTCCAAAAGGGGAGGGCCACCCCCTCTCCTTGTTGTCCTTGAAAGGGACCCTTTTTGGCCTCTTGAGAGAGCATCATGTTAGAGTGTGTATTGATCATGTCTTGGTTGTTTTCCATGCTTATTATACCATGATATAACCTTGTTGTGTGTTGGTTTTGGTACACCATGCATTCTTAGCCATACCTACCATGTAATGCCATGTTATTGCCTTAATATGCCTTAGGTTGTTAGCCTTTGTTCTAGCATGTTTTAGGCTTAGCCTTGTGAAGGTTTTATGCTCATTTTGCCATGTTTAAGGTCTGTCCTAGGTTGTTTGGGTCGGATTTGGCATGCTTAGTATAGCTCCTTTGCATTCCGGCTTGTTGGCCTTAAGTGTATGAATGTATAACATGACATTCTTACATTGATTTAGTGGTTTGGAACTATCCACCATGTCATTTCAGTCCCCTTTGCATGCCTATATGTTTGCCTTGGATGTCTCCTTAATGCTTTGAAAGCTTGTGTAGCATGTTCTATGTTTTGGCCATTGTACATGCCTTTGAATTTGAGCCACTTAGATGCCATCTAGGGGGTCCCCTTTGCATGGTCTAGGTCTTCCTTGAACCTATTTTAAGTCCCCTTAGCCTTGTGAGGCTTGGTTGGCTTGGTCATGGTTCAAGCCCCTTTGACTTGCTTCAAGCACTTGGGCCATTTGTCGCATGTTTAGCTTGACTTGTTGCTTGGTTTGGCACCATATTTTAACATGATTTTCAATGCTTACCTTGCATGCCATATGTCCATGATTACCTTCTTTCAAATGTGTTTGAGAGTTGTCCTATTTGTGCCTAAGTTTTGGCTCCTTTAACATGTGTATGTGTGTACGTGTTTAGTCCTTTATTTTGGTCACTTTGGCCACTATTTTAGGCCTATTTAGAGTTGCCTAAATCATGTATAAGTCCACCTTTCCATCAATTTGCATTGCCTCATGTTTGCTTGTATGCTTGCATAAGTGTCTTGCCATGCCATGTTGCATCCTTAGCTTGTATGCCTAGGTTGCATTGCATCTTGCATGCATGCCTTATTCCTTGACTTGGTGATAGGAATTGGGCCTTAGTTTGTTTGTTTGGTTTGCATTTCATTTGACATGAAAGTTGCACACTTGATTCTTTGGGCCGTCATGCATGGAAATGCGTGATTGGCGGTCCGAGAATTGAGACACATGCCCCTTTGAGTCACAAACATGATAGGGGACATGATTGGTGCATACATTGCTTGAATTGTATTGCCATGCAAGTTCTGTCCTCTACTGCTGTGAGTTGCAGGTTTTGTAGGCACTCTTTGCCGACCGGCAGTGTACATTGTCGACCGGTAGTAATTCACCAGCCGATGGATTAATTTTGTGCCGGTGACCACCATTCACTGCCGGTGGTAATTCTACTTAGCCGGTGGTGATTCCCAGTATCCAAAGAAACATCCCTAAGGTTTTGGTAGCCTCCAGAGGAGCAGAGCCGGGAAAACAGAGGCAGACTATGCATGGCCGTGCACTTTCGAGCGGGACCCGAGCATGCGCTGCATCTGGCTCTCCTCCCGAGGCGGTTTACTGCTTTTCCCAGCTTAATTAGTTTGTTAGCTGGTTAGGAAATTTGTAATATTTAATTAGCTTGCGTAGTTAATTAATTTGTATTATTTATTTGGTCCCTCCGGGCGAGGGAAAATCTGTAATAAGTGTGTGTGAGTGGTGTGTATGTCTTCCAATCCCCACTTCTTTCTTCCCTTTTATTTACCTGCTTTGATGGTTAGTATTAGGGCACGTTTAAATCAGCATACCTCATGCAATGCATGCGTGCATTCATACATTTGCTTTGCATGCACCGGGCTCGGCGCATCACGCTAACTGAATTTGTACTTCAATTTCAAATTGAATATGTGCATCAAATTGATTGCATTTCACATACCACGCTTAGGTTAGCCGAGCCTACTCTAATTGCATTTTGCATGCGTTGCATTAGCCACTCTAACATGAACTAGGACCATGCATGTTTGCTAACTAGTTTATTGTTTTGGCACGGAGTACTATGTAAGTATTTTCCTGCTTTAGCATACTGCATACGTGCGAGTGTTGCCATGACAGTATGCCTGCCATGCGGCTAAGTGCTTATATGAGATAAACTGTTTGAATGCCTGTGGGTGAAGGTTGGATTGTTTGAATTGGAAAAACTCGTTGAAATCCGTGTTTTAGCCTACTTGCGAGTAGCAAATTCCAAAGTGCTTTTCAAAACAAACGGATATGCAATGTTTGTTTCCAAATTAGGCAATCTAGTCTATACTTGTTTACTGTGCGCATAACATAGTAATTCTAGGCTAACAAATGGAATAAGAACATATAACGTTTTCAAAAAAAGGATATCACGGTTAGTAGAGGCCGATCTTCGGATCGGGCGAGAGGGGGTGCTCATAGCTGACCTTCCCCAATCGTACCCTAGCTCCCGAGCCGAGGCAACTCTGGTGATGACGGACATGTGGCCTTCGGCACCGAGTCAGGGTTTCCTAAATTCCCCCATAAAAAATATTTAGGTGGCGACTCTGTATCTGGCAAAGCAGTCCATGTTTGGCACTTCTTTCCTAAAATCTGTTTTCTCAAAACGATTTGCCAGATTTGGACTCTTTGGTTCAAGATTAAGAACCGTGACACAAATCGAGTCCGAACTGTAGTAGCGGGGTCCCTCGCGGACGCGTCTACACTTGGGAGGACTTAGTAACTAGAGGCTCCATTTTGTTGTTTAGATGTTTATGCAAGCCACGAGCTTTATATGTACAGAGCATATGACTGTCTTTTGTTGTAACAAAGTCATATTTTGAAAAGATGTAATCCCGTAAGGCATTTATTTTGTTTCCAGTAATTGATGTTACATGCTATAGATTCAGGATGGACATTTATAAATGTATACTGCATGTATCAACTTTTGTAATACGAACTCTGATGAATGGAAGCACATTGATTCTATTATGTTCTTTCCTCTTATGAGATGGTTTATTTGTATTATTTTGGGGGCGTGACAACTTGGTATCAAAGCATACCGGGTTTGAATACTTTGGGTACGTGGAAGTGGTTATTACCACAATGGGTCTGTCTCGCTTAGTTGAGACGTTAATATGTATTGTATGCTTATGTGATAACATGCTTATATGATTATATGGGTATGAGATTTAGTTCCTAATATGTTGATTGAGTCTCCGGATTTCTGGAAGTCCTATTAGAAGAGCACTTGATCACTGTTATTTCTAATTGGAACTCTAGCAACGCTGTGGGACAGTCGCTATTTAGGAAGGAAATTCGTATGTGTTTATGTGATTATGTGTATATGTGCACCGTATTAGGACGCGAGTGAAATAGCTTCTGCACATTTGTAAATGTGCTAGCTTCCTTTGCTACCTTTATTAGGATTTCAGGATATGGACGTGGTGGTGGTAGGCGTGGTAAGCCTAGAAGGCAGGAGATGCCTATACCAGATGAAATTCCGACACAAGAAGAAGGGGTTGGTCAGGCCAATGTGGCCGAACCAATGGGTCAGCAGGCCATGGGTGCCTTAGCCCGCGAAATGGACGGAGCATTAAGAGAAACCATGGACATTCTCAAGGCTGAGAATCAAGTCCAGGCCCAAGTAGCTGAAGCAGGGCCATCCTTCTTGAAGAGAGAGTTCTTCCGGTCGAATCCGGATGAGTTTTTGGGTGATCCTAAGGAGCCATTGAAGACTGATGAGTGGCTAGAGCAAATGATGAAGACGTTTGAGATGCTCGGCATCGAAGACGAAAGTTTGAGAGTGACCATGGCATCCTTCCAGTTGAAAGGAGACGCGGGTCAGTGATAGAAGTATGCGCAGGGCGCATTGGGGGGACTTGGGATGTTTTTGTCGACGCCTTCCAGAACAAGTACTTACCTGTTACAGTAAGGGAGAAGTTTAGGGATCAATTCTCTAAATTAGTGCAATTGAACACGTCAACCACCGAGTTTGAGGCCACATTCACCAGTTTGTCGATGTTTGTACCGGAGTTAGTGGCTACCGAGGAACGCCGTTGTCTGGAGTTCAAGAAGCGGTTGAGGACCGGGCTCATGTTTAGTGTCACGACCCCAAACCGCCCCTAGTAGTTTAGTGCCGTGATGGCCAGTAACCCGAGATTACCAAAGGCCAACTTTCAAAATTCACACACAAACAGAGTATAAATACATATGGGGCTCACAAGTGCGGAAGCAATATTTTTAAAGTACAAGTGGTCCATAAGAGCAGTGCGTAAGTTACATGGAATGGCATACAACGTTACATAATATTACAACTTGAATACAAATACAAAATACATTTTTACATCTTCATCAAAAGGCTTCTCCAGCCGACATGTGTAAATTACAGACATTATAAGCCGAGAAGCATAGTTTTCAAGACTGCCAACATGTAAACAAGTTAAGCCGACATAACAAAAATCCAAAACAAGCTTGCGAGTCACACCTAGGCGTCACCGCCTTCCTGCTCATCACCTACATATATATAGAGAGGGTGAGCTTGGATACTCAGTGAATGGTATAAGAAATAAAGGGTTTGCATGACTGGTATTCAAGATCTTTATCAACAATACATAACATAATTAGTGCAAGCCAAGGGATGAACCAAGACCATCTTCCAAATCTGTCAAGTTTCAAAGGATGCTTACTAACATCATTTTAATACAAGTGATGACATCTCGGCAAACAAAACCCACGCGGTAAACCGTCAGTGGCAAACAAGACAAGAAAAGGCAAGACAAGGGAGATATCTCAATTCAATGGTGTCGTTGCATTATAGTCCCCGGACACTAAGGACTTGTGCTACTAATGCTTAGAGTCCCCTAGCACGTACGGACTTCCAAACTTTGTGCTACCAATGCTTATAGTCCCTTAGCACGTACGGACTTCCAAACTCTGTGCTACAAGTGCTTATAGTCCCTTAGCACGTACGGACTTTCCAAGAATGTCATCAAAACAAGATATGTATGTATATATTTTCCAATTAGGAATGACCATTCATGCTTACAAATACTTTCCAAAACGAGGCAAAACAAGACTTTATCAAGCATTATAACATAGCTTTATTAAAAATACCACTCACTTAGTTCTTCAAACGTCGGGGTCGAGGCAAGTCCAAACCCTACAAACACATGGCAAAGTCTATTGAATGCACTTTCAAACAAGTTTCACATGCATGCAGATGATCTCGGCATTCCTCAAGACTAAGTCAAATCAAAACAAACATAATTCTTTATCTCGGGAAAACATGCTGGACGACTACCTGGTCTAGGCCGAGGTTCTACATCCCCTGGCCGAGGTGTTGCCTCGATGGCCACATTCAAAGGAATGAAGTTGGGAAAAATCTGGGTTCCCTTTTCTTGAAGAACATGATGAACATGAAGAACATGGACATGAGGGAGATGAATGCAAAGGTCGTGATTTGCTATTACAAAATCTGAGATTTCGTGCTATGAGTTCAAAAACATGGACCTGGGTACCCGTATTCAAGGATCTAGTGAAAACAAACACAAAAACATGAAACTTAATGCAAACTTTCAGATCAAACAAGACTTTTCTTTCAAGAACACATGGACACCATTTTCTCTTTCTAAAACCAACTTTAAATCGATGCATGACATGTAAGAGGGGTTCGATCATGCAATGCAGCTAGATGATCAATAAGAATGACAAGAGTAAATCAAGAATCTAACCTCAATACGCAAATCTAATGGTTTGATCTCTAGGAATCAAGCTCGAAACCCACTCTCTCACTCTAAACTTCTTCTTCTTCTAGAGCTTCTCTCTCCTCACAAACAAAGACATATAGCAAAATGATACATTTCTAAGTCTGCTGGCTGACTTAACCCTTTACAGGGGCATGTGGCAGGGGCTAGTTGGTGCTACACAGAAAGGTGGCTGAGTGACAAGACAAAACTATGACAAAGTGTGTTCAACAAGCAAGACGGCATGGGCACTCTGGCGAGTAATGATCTCGGCTAAGAACAAGACATCGGCAAGTAGGGAATAATGACCTCGGCTAGGAAGGACAACACTTGACTAAGCTGTGCCACACCTTGGCCTAGATGTGCCACACCTCGGTCTAGGTCATACCTCTCCGGGACAAGATCACTTAGTGCAAAGGTAACATCTCGGCCTAGATAATTCACACCTCGGCCTTGGTGATGAACACCTCGGCCTAGATAATGAGATCTCGGCCAGTATGTCAAGGCGAAGGTAGAGGTCAAACAAAGTGGTTCCAAGGAAGTTCTAGACTAAAGACGCCCTCGGCTAAACTCACACCAAACAAGGTACAAAACATGCTATAACACTTAAACGAACAAGGACAAGACTCGAAATGTAAGTTTACAAGACAGAATCACATGAATGCATATGAGTATGGTTAGGATAGCGTGAGGGTTATTACATTTAGAGTGTCTAGATCCATGATTAGGGACTATGGATGCCATGTGGAAGCTGCAGCCCATCTTGAGACTATCATGCATATAGAGGAGGAGAGAATGAGGGGCTTCAGAAGGAGTCAAGATAATCAGGGGGACAGTAAGAGGCAAAGGGGTTCTAACCCCTAGTCGTCCTAGGGAGCTCAGTCGAGGTCTACCTTTCCAGTGCCGAGTTCGTGTTCTGGGAGAGGTGGTCAGGGGGATGTAACTTGTTTCAAGTGTGGTTAGTTAGGCCACAAGTCTCCAGTTTTCCCGTAAAAAGAAAGAGGGCAGCGAGTGACTTCGTCTTCGACTCGTTCTCAGGGCTAGAGTCAGGGTAGAGGGCAACCGCCCACTTGTTATCAGTATGGGAAAGTAGGGCACCTGAAGAGATTTTTCCCTCAGTTGAGTGGCACATCTGGTGCGTCTGGTTTGAGGCAAAAACAGAGTCATCTGCCAACACAGTCAGCACAAGCCTCAAGGGCCAATCAGGGAGCCTCTTCGGCTCAATCCATGCAGTAGGCTTATGCTCCGAGGGGTGAGTAGGTGGATCAGAGTCCGACAGGGCATGTGTATGTTGTTACTGCCCCAGATCTTGTACCTGCTCCTTGTGCAGTGAGAGGTACTATAGATCGCCTGGAGAACTCCTGAGAAAATCTCGATTTGTTCTCTAGCTACTACAGTTCGGACTCAATGTCACGGTTCTGAATCTAATCTCACAAAGTGTGATGCAAGACTGATAAATCACCAAAGAGTCCAAATCCGGAAAATCGTTTTGGAAAACTGATTTTTAAGAAAGAAGTGCCAAACATGGACTGCTTTGCCATATATAGAGTCGCCACCTAAATATTTTATTTTGGGAGAATTTAGGAAACCCTGACTCGTGCCTAAAGCCACGTGTCCGTCATTACCAAAGTTGCCTTGGCTCGGGAACTTGGGTACGAGAGGGGAAGGTCATGCAATGAGAACCCCCGCTCACCCGATCAAAGATCGGCCTGTACTAAGCATGATATCTTGTTTTTGAAAACACATGCGTTCTTATTCTGGTTAATTAGCTAGAATTACTATGTGAAACGCACAACACACAAGTATAGACTAGATCGCCTAATTTGGAACAAAGAATCGCATATCCGTTTGTTTGGAAATGGTTTTGAAGTTTGCTACTCGCAAGTAGGCTAAGACATGGATTTCAATGAATCGTTCCAATTCAAGTAATCCAACCTTCACCCACAGACATTCAAGCAGTTATATCACATAAGCAATTAGCCTCATGGCAAGCATGATGTCATGTTAACACTCACACATATGCAAGAAGCTAAAGTATAAACACTCACAGTGTATTCCGAGCCAAAACAAAGAACTAGTTAGTAATCAATGCATGATCCTAATTCATGTCAAGATAGGTAATGCAACACAGGCAAAATACAACTAGAATAGGCTCAGCTATTCTAAGATGGCATATGAGATGCGACAATTCGATACATGTATTCAAGTGGGGACTGAAATACAATGCAGTTAGTATGATGCGCCGAGCCTGGTGCATGCAATACAGATGAATGGATGCAAACATGCGAGCATAAGGTATGCTAAATGAAATATGCCCTAAAACTAACCATCGTAAGCAGTTAAGTAAAAGAGAGAAAGAAATGGGGGTTGGAAGACATGCATCACACACACGCACGCTTATTACACTAATTGGCTCTCTCGAGTGAGGGGCCGAAAGAATAATACAAACCATCTAATTAACTAACTAACAAGCTAATTAATTATTACACAATCAAATGAATAACTAGCTACAACTAATTACTATAACACTTAAATAATTAACAAATTAATTAAGCTACGAAAAAAAAAGTAAAAAGGCCTCGGGAAAAGGGACAAATGCATGCTCGGTCGGCTTCGCTCGGAAATCTGTTGCCATGCCTCATGTTGCCTCTATTTGCGCTGCTCTGTACCTCTGCAAAGTGTGAAAATTCCCAACACACTTTTGATTCACCCCATGGGCACAGTGGGAGGCCATCGGCCAAAAATCATGGTCATCGGCTAAGATAAACAGGTCATCGACCAAATATGAAGCCATCGGCCAAACACTTGTAGCCGACCGGCACTGAAGATGGCCAATCGGCCATCCCTTCCTGTAAAATGCTCTTTTTGCTTCAGCAGAGGACAAACAGAGTATGGCAATGCATTTACAAGACAATGTTTGCAACTACACCCCTTATCATGTTTAAGACTCAAATGAGTGTAGTTCTCGACCCTCGAACCATCAATCGCACATTTCAATGCATGATGGCCAAAAAAGTCAAGTGTACAATTCAATATCAAATGAACTGCACAAAACACAGAAGGGACCTTAACCTCTATCATGTGTGATCAAGAGGCAAGGCAATGCACACACAATGCTATGCAAACTAAGCATGCAAGCAACCATGCAATGGAACTAGTATGCAACAACATATAATGTACTAAATATGTAACAAGCATGCGACAACATGTAAGGCAAGATGGATGAGCATGCAACAACATGCCAATTAGCAAGCATGTGACGACATGCAATATGCCAAGCATGCAACAAGCATGTAAGCATGATGTAAAGAAGCAACTTTGAACAACATGGTAAATGGACTTAAACTAAAGATGGACAGACCTCAACCATGCCCAAAATCAATGGCCAAAGTTATGAATTGGAAGCATGAAAATGCAAAAGCAAACATGCACATGTAAATGGTCCAACACCTAAGCATAGGAGGGCAACTTTCAAGAGCACTTAAAAGGGGACAAATATGGACATGTGACAAACATTATAAGCTCTGAAATCATGCATGGAAAGGTGTCAAACCAACAAAACAAAGTGAGCAAAGCATACAGGAAAGCCCAAAGCTTAAGGCTAGCCAAGGGACTCAAACCATGGCCAGAAGAATCAAGCCCCAAAGGGCCAAGGGCACTCAAAACAGTCCCAAGGTAGGTCAAGACAAGACCAAAGCCAACACAAGCTAGAATACAACTCTAAAAGGCATGAGGCATGCAAGGCTACAAAGGGGTGTTACACTACACCTATCAAAACCAAACATGGCAAGAATTATCCAATGAAAAACAGAGTTATGGCATATCAAAATAAGCCCAAAAACCCACTTAGATGGCATCCCAAAGACCTAAGCATGGAGGCATGCACAATGGTCCATTCATGAGGCATAAGGCATCAACTCTTTAAAACATTAAAGGAGTGATAAGTGCAAGTGTATGAGCATGAAACATGGACTGAAATAACATAAAAAATGATGCCAAATCATTGAAATGAGCCAAGTAATGCATGCTAGAGGACTCAATACTCAAAGCTAACAAGCTATATTGAACCATGGCTATACAAAGCAAGTCATGCATGACTAAAACAACCTAAATCAGAGCTAGAGCATGCTAAAACATGGACAAAAGCTTCTTGAAGTTAAGCCAAAAGCATGCTAGAATGACATGTTAAGGCATGATGCATGTTAAGGCAAATGTGAGGATTGCAAGACAAGTACATGAAGCATGTAAAAGCCAACTAAACCCACCCAAAACAGAGTCATGGCATGCTAAAACAACGCCAAAAACCCACTGAAATGGAGTCAACATAAGCTAGAAAGACATGCTCAAACATGAAGCATATAAGACTAGTTTGTGTGATTTACACTACAAGTGTATTAGGTATGCATGGAGTGACAAAACCAAGCAAAAATAGTGTTGTATCATGGAAAAACAAAGCCTAATACATACTGAAATAAAGCTACAACAAGCTAAGCCATCATGCTACCAATATAAGCCCCTTATGCAAGCATACAAGACAACAAGGAGAGGTACCCTCTCCTATTTAGGACTCCAAAATCACCTTTCCACCACTGAAAATCCTCTGGATTTCAGTGGTAGAAAGGTCATGCAAAGATTTAAATCATGTAAAAATAGAACTTTTATCAGTTATGAGTTAAGCTTAAAACAATAAGCAAGTAGGTCTAAAAGCTAAAACAAGAATGGGGGTTTAAAAGCAAGGAACTCGCCCTTGAAGACCAACTTCAAGAACAATGCTCCAGCAGCCTTCTCTGATCAAAACCAGCCCAAAAACACTAAAATCAACCTCAAGGGACCTCAGCTCCAAGAGGATGGTGTTCTAGTGTATGTTTGTGTACAATAGTAAGACAAAATGACACTTTTGAAGCACAAAATGAAGAATCAAGGCAAGATAGATACAAAACTATATCTATCACTCTAACCCTAATTTTTTTGAACCTCTGGAAAGGGAGGAGGAGCTCCCTCTTTATAGAAGTTCAATTCCTAAGCTTGTTGAGCAAGCTATGCAATTGAATCAAATCCCTCCACACACGTGTATGGAGGATGTGAATTGTGCATGCCAGCTATGACAGTTGGCATAAAATATCTGCATAAAGCAGATGAACAGAGCTTGGCCAGAAAATATGGCCAATCAACCAACATAAGTGACGACCGACCAAACAAAGTGCCAATCGGCCAACACTTTTGGCCGATGGCAAGAAAACAAGGCCGATGGCTTCATGCCTTGGCCGATGGGTTGAGGGGATGGGCAACAAGCCACCCTCTTCCCTCAGAAGCAAAAACACAAGTGCTTGGTCCACAACCAAGCACGAAATAGACAAGTTGAGAGATCTTTAGGCAAGACGCGCGACCGAGACCCCTGACAACTCAAAACGAACACGAGCATGAATGATCATCGAGTGTTCAAACGATGACGTCCAAGTCTTGAGGACGGTCAAAAATGGGGTGTCTACAGGTACCTTCTTATTTTGTAATTCAGTTGCCAATGTGTTGATTGATACAGGGTGCATCTCATTCATTTATTTCATCTGCATTTGCATTGGTTTTGGGTTGGGAGTTGGCATAGTTAACATCTCCTATTTGTGTAGAGTCACCTATTGGTGGTGAGGTTGTCTTAAAACAGGGGTGCCGGGGTTGTGACATAGAGATCGCCAGTCGTCAACTTCTATTTGCATTTGTTTTGCTCGACATGTCTAGCTTTGACATTATTTTGGGTATGGACTAGTTATCATCATACCGGGCTGCTATAGATTGTTACCGTCAGAGGGTAGTTGTATATAGCTTGAGCGGTGACTGCTTTTATTTCTTAGGGGATCGGGTGGATAGAGTCTTATAACCGATATATGATTCGGGTGGGCAGAGTGAGCATAGTTGTCTTCTTGCTAGCTTCATGAGTGGTGAGTGTAATGAAGACCGGGTTAAGTCACCAAGGGTGGTTTGTGAATACCCAAATGTCTTTCCTGAGCATCTTATTAGTTTACTACCTCACTGAGAGATCGAGTTCTCTATTGATTTAGTGCCTGGCACGGCACCAATTTCTATGGCTCCGTATAGGTTTCCACCTGCCAAATTGAGTGAGTTGAAGGTTCAACTCCAGAAATTATTAGATAAGGGTTTTATTCACCCTAGTACTTCGCCTTGGGGAGCACCGGCTCTCTTTGCTAAAAAGAAAGATGGAGCGTTGCGGCTTTCTATTGATTACCGAAAGTTAAACTAGGTAACTATTAAGAACAAGTGTCCAATGCCTCGTATAGATGACATGTTTGATCAGTTGAAAGGGTTTTGTTGTTTCTCTAAGACAGACCTGAGATCGGTTTATCACCAGTTGAGGGTGAGGGAGAAAGACATTACGAAGACGGCATTCAGTACGCGGTATGGCCATTACGAGTTTCTTATGATGCCTTTTGGGCTAACCAATGCTCTAGCGGTGTTTATGGATTTGATGAACTGGATCTTCTGTGAATTTCTTGACCGTTTTATAGTCGTCTTTATGGATGACATCTGGATTTATTCACCCTCTGAGGAGGAACACAAGGAACACTTGCGAGTGGTGCTGGAATTGCTTAGAACCCATAAGTTGTATGCAAAATTTAGGAAGTGTGTGTTTTGGCTGAAAGAGGTTAAATTCCTAGGTCATGTAGTGTGCGAGGAAGGGGTGACTGTAGATTCATCCAAGATAGAAGCAGTGCAAGATTGGGCACAGCCTAAGAATGCCTTTGAAATCCGTAGTTTTTTGGGGTTAACCGGGTATTATCAGAGATTTGTGAAGGACTTCTATAGACTAGTTTCACATTTAACTAGATTAACTAGAAAAGGGGTTAAATATGTATGAAGTGAGACCCGCGAGAAATCATTCCAAGAACTAAAAGTTAGATTGACTACTGTTCTAGTCTTAATTATTCTCGAGAGGGGTTTGGGTTATTTTGTAAATTATGATGCCTCACGGGAAGGTTTGGGTTGTGTTTTGATGCAAGAGGGGAAGGTAGTAGCCTATGGCTCGCGGAAGTTGAAAACACATGAGAGAAATTACCCCGCTCACGACTTAGAGTTAGCGGCGGTGATCTTTGCCTTAAAGATTTGGAGGCATTACCATTATGGTGAAAGATTTCAGGTGTTTTCCGATCACAAGAGTCTGAAATATTTGTTTATACAAAAAGACTTGAATTTGAGACAGATGAGGTGGATGGAATTCATAGAGGATTATGATTTTGAGTTGTATTATCATCCGGGGAAGGCCAAAGTTATAGCCGATGCCTTGAGTAGGAAATCTATTAGCAACATAACTTGTATTGCCATCCGGGAATGAGAGATGTTGGATACTCTTGGGGAGTTTGACTTGCATCTTGGCGAGTCCACTGAATCTGTAGTTGCACAACATACACTTGTAAACCGAGTGTTAGAAACACAGAAGAGTGACTTTGAAGTAAAAACCCTCAGGGAGAAGATTTCTAGTGGGAAAGTAGAAACAAGCTTGACTGTGTATTTGTAGACACCCCATTTTTTACTGAACTTAAGACTCAGACGTCATCGATTGAGTGCTCGGTGATGGTGCATATTGTGCTCGTTTTGAGGTTTCGAAGTTTTGGCTGAAAGTCTTGCCTCCGGGCCTCTGAACTCTTTGTTCTTTGACTCGGTTTGTGGACCAAGTCTTGTTTTCCCTTCCCGGAGGGAGGGAGTGGTCTTGTAGACCATCTCTCTGTGGTCATAGACTACTTTTTGTGGTCGTAGGCCACTTTTCCCGTTTGGAGACTAGTTTTCGGTTTTTGGAGCCTTTGTTCGCACTCCTTGTCTCGGGACCGCTTAACATTCTCCGTTTGGAGTGGTTTTTGAACCACACCTTGTTGCCTCTGCCTAGAGGAACATTGTGGTCCGGGAGACCACTTTTGTGGTCGCATACCACTTTTGATGCTCGTCGGCTAGTTTTCGGGACTTTTGGTCGCGTGTTTCGCCTCCCGATTTCTCATCTTGCATCCGCTTTGGTTTGTTTTTGGTACAAACCTTGCTTTCCTTGTTTGGAAGGTGGTACAAGGGTGGGAGACCAGTATTTCTCCTGGCTGACCACTTTTCCTTTTTCTAGCTAGTTTTTTTGTCAGATAACTGGCTTTCTTGGTCTTCGGACCATCTTTTCTGGTCAACCACCACACCACCACCTTACATTTAGTGTGTTGACCTCTCCCACATATGGCTGACCAGTTTTTGCTCTGGTTGACCACATAAAGTGGTCGGTCGACCAGTTTTACTAGCAAGCCGACCACTTGAAGTGGTCGACTGCTTTTTGGCACCTTCTTGGAGATATTTTGGGACAGTTGGAGAGCATTTGAGCCATCCTCCATACACGTGTATGGAGGGATGGCATTCAACCTTAGCTTCTCCAAGAAGCTTTGGCTTTCCTCTTCTATAAGAGGGAGGCTCCTCCTCTCTCCTCTAGGTTCAGAAAATTGCCTTAGAAGAGATAGATATAGCTTTGTCTCTATATTGCCTTGTTTCTTCATTTTTGTGCATCAAAAGTGTAGATTTGTCTTAGTTTAACACACAAACACACACTCAAACACCATCCTTTTGCTACTGAGGTGCTTAGGGGCTGATTTTGGTGTTCTTGGGTTGCCTTGAGCTTGAAAAACCTACTGGAGTTACAGTTATAAAGAGGGTCTTCAAGGGTGAGCTTTTGACCTTTAAATCCCCCTTTCTTACTTAAGCTTTTAACCTATCTTGCATGCTGTTTTAAGCTTAGCTTATAACTGATAAAAGTTCTATTTTTGCATGCTTAAAAAGTTTGTTTAAGATCACTTTTGTGTTTGGGGTTGTTTACCCCCTCTTAGTCCTTATTTGGCCTTGTTTTTTAGCCTTTTTTGTGAGCTTCGGGACAACTTTGTATTGGCCTTCTCACCACTGAAATCCAGAGGGATTTCAGTGGTGGGGATGGTGTTTTAAGGTCCTAAGAAGGGGAGGGCCATCCCCTCTCCTTGCATCTTCAATACATGCCTTAATATGCCTCATGTTTGAGCACCTTTACTAAGCTTGTGTTAGCTTGTTCTTAGCATGTATTTGTGGTTATTTTGTTGTGGCATACCATTTTTTTTACTTCCTTTGGTCACTCCATGCATGGTCAATACACTTGTAGTATAAATCACACACACTAGCTTTGTATGCTTCATGAAGTAGCATGTATTTCTAGCCTATGTTGTGTCCATTTCAGCATGTTCTGGGGCTTGTTTTACCATGTCAAACCTCTATTTAGTTTTGGTTTGGCTAGCCTTTGCATGCTCCATGCACTTGTAGTGCATTTCCATGAAATAGCCTAACATGCATCATGTTGTGACTTGTCATTCTAGCATGCTTTTGGCTTAACTCCATGAAGCTTTTGTCCATGTTTTAACATTATTTAGCTCTGATTTTGGTTGCCTTGGTCATGCATAACTTGCTTTGTATAGCTATAGTTCAATCTAGCTTGTTAGCTTTGTACACCAAGTCCACTAGCATGCTTTACTTGGCTTATTTGAATGATTTGGCATCACTTGTTATGTGATTTCAGTCCATGTTTCATGGCCATGAACTTGCATTTATCACTTATTCAATGCGTTGGAGGGTTTCCCCATTTATGCCTTAACATGAACCATTGCGTATGCCTTCATGCCTTTGCTTACGAGCCACCATTTCAGTGTTTATTTGGGGTTATTTTGCCATGATATAACTCTAAATTTTATTGCTTAAGTCATTCCATGCTTGGTCTTAATAGGTGTAGTGTAATCTGCCTTATTTTCCTTGTATGAATCATGCCTTATGCCCTTCATGCTAGCATGTTTTGGCTTACTTCCATATGCTTCAGTGATGGGGATGGTGTTTTAAGGTCCTAAGAAGGGGAGGGCCATCCCCTCTCCTTGCATCTTCAATACATGCCTTAATATGCCTCATGTTTGAGCACCTTTACTAAGCTTGTGTTAGCTTGTTCTTAGCATGTATTTATGGTTATTTTGCTGTGGCATACCACTGTTTTTACTTGCTTTGGTCACTCCATGCATGGTCAATACACTTGTAGTGTAAATCACACACACTAGCTTTGTATGCTTCATGAAGTAGCATGCATTTCTAGCCTATGTTGTGTCCATTTCAGCGTGTTCTTGGGCTTGTTTTACCATGTCATACCTCTATTTAGGTTTGGTTTGGTTAGCCTTTGCTTGCTCCATGCATTTGTAGTGCATTTCCATGAAATAGCCTAACATGCATCATGTTGTGACATGTCATTCTAGCATGCTTTTGGTTTAACTTCATGAAGCTTTTATCCATGTTTTAACATGCTTTAGCTCTGATTTTGGTTGTCTTGGTCATGCATGACTTGCTTTGTATAGCTATAGTTCAATCTAGCTTGTTAGTTTTGTACACCAAGTCCACTAGCATGCTCTACTTGGCTTATTTGAATGATTTGGCATCACTAGTTATGTGATTTCAGTCCATGTTTCATGGCCATGCACTTGCATTTATCACTTATTCAATGCGTTGGAGGGTTTCCTCATTTATGCCTTAACATGAACCATTGTGTATGCCTTCATGCCTTTGCTTGCGAGCCACCATTTCAGTGTTTATTCAGGGTTATTTTGCCATGATATAACTCTGATTTTTATTGCTTAAGTCATTCCATGCTTGGTCTTAATAGGTGTATTGTAATCCGCCTTATTTCCCTTGTATGAATCATGCCTTATGCCCTTCATGCTAGCATGTTTTGGCCTACTTCCATGCATGTTTTAGACTCATTCTAACATGTACTAGGACTGTTTTGGGTTGCCTTAGTCACATGCTTCGTGTTTTGTATACTTGTAGTACAAATGCTCTTGCTTGCCTCAAGCTTTGAGCACCATTGCATGCTTCATTTGTGTTTGTGTACATGAATTGGCATCATCTAACAAGACATTTCAGCGCTTATAGCATGCTTATATTTCCACTTCATTCATGCTTTAAATGTCTTTAAGTGTTGTGCATTATGGCCTTGTTATGGCCTTAGCTTGCATGCTTGCATGCTTGCATGCCTAGGCCTTTGGGCCCTCATCTCAGCATGTTTAGGTCCTTGTTTTGACCTACTTGAGCTCTGTGCATGCTTAGTTCATGCATTTGTGCCATGTGTTGTATGCCTCCTTTGTGTTGCTCTTTGCTAGCTTTCATGCCTTAGGATTCTTGCATGCTTTACTTACTTTGATTAAATGATTTGGCATCATTTCTTGCTTCATTTCAGTGCACTTAGTGTTGTTACACTTCCACTTTTGTCACTCATCGAGCACTCTTGAGATTTGTGATGGTCAATGCATTGTGCATGCATGCCTTGCTTTATGTGCCTTCATTTCATCACCAATGGCCACTGATTTGGGCATGACTGAGGTCTACCCCTTTTAGTTTAAGTCCATTGAACATGCCGTGTATATTGCATTGAGTATGCCACATTGTTCATCGCATTATGTATGCCTTGTACTTTGCATTGTGCATGCTAACTGATACTTGCATTGAGTATGCATGTTCCTAACATTGCTAATTTGTCCTTGTAGCGTTACATTGTGCATGCATGCATTAGCATTGTTCGCATGCCATTAGCTTTGTTAAGTTAATCATGCCACATTGCATTGAGTATGCCATGTAGTTTATTCGCATTGTGTATGCCATGCTTGTTTGCATTGTGTTTGGAATAGGTGTTAGTCCAAACATGGGAAAAGAATGACGTTTCATACTTCAAGTGATGAAACATGCCTTAATTCCCAATCACCGACGCTCTTGATCATACATGATAGAGTTCTAGACCTTATGTGTTTACTTGTGCATTCATTTTCATATTGAATTGTGCAACTTCGTCTCTCGGCCATCATGCATGAAAATGCATGATTGATGGCCCGAGGGTCGAGAACCACACCCCCTTGAGTTCATAACATGATAGGGAGGGGTGGTTGTGTACACATATCTTGCAAATACATTGTCATGCCCTTTCTTGCTCTCTCTTGCAGAAAACTGGAGTCTGGCAGCAACAACTGGTCGGCCAGCCAGAAAAAGTAGCTAGCTGACCAATTTTCTTGGTTTTCAACAACAAAAAGTGGTCGGCAAGGGTCTGGAGAGACCAAAAGTGGTCGGCCACCCTCCTATTGGATTCCCAAGGTGGAGTTTCATCTTTCTGGAGCTTGGTGCAAGTTTCTGAAAACAAATGAAAACAGAGGCAAATCGGGGCATCGCATTGGATTTCCGAACGAGGCGACCGAGCATGCAACCAATCTTCTCCCTCCGAGAACCTCCTAATTTACTACTTTCCTTAGCTGCCATGCTTAGATAGCTAGGTTTTGCTTTGGTTTGTACTCTTAATTAGTTAATGCGTTAGCTATTCAATTCATTTTGTAATAATTAGTTAACTAGGATTAGTTAATTAATTTGTTGTGTAATAATTAGTTTAATTAGCTTAGATTAGCTAGTTAGCTTCTTGTTTGGTCCCTCCCACGAGAGGGCGTAGTGTTGTAATAAGCGTGCGTGTGTGTGATGTATGTCTTCCAATCCCTATTTCTTTCTCCCTTTTACTTAACCGCTTACGATGGTTAGTTTTAGGGCATATTTCATTTGGCATACCTTATGCTTGCATATGTGCATCCATTCATCTATTTTGCATGCACCGGGCTCGGCGCATCATACTAACTGTATTGTATTTCAATTCCAATTTCAATACATGTACCAAGTTGCATCTCACATGACATTCTTAGGATAGTCGAGCCTATCTTAATTGTATTTTTTGCATGTGTTGCATTAGCCATTTTAACATGAACTAGGATCATGCATTGATTTCTAACTAGTTCCTTGTTTTGGCTCGGAGTACACTGTGAGTGTTTACGCTTTAGCATACTACATGTGTGTTAATGTTGCCATGAAAGCATGCTTGCCATGAGGCTATTTGCTTACGTGATTAACTTCCTGAATGCCTGTGGGTGAAGGTTGGATTACTTGAATTGGAACAATTCATTGAAATCCGCATTTTAGCCTACTTACGAGTAGCAAACTTCAAACCATTTTCTAAACAAACGGATATGCGATACTTGGTTCCAAATTTGGCGATCTAGTTTATACTTGTTTTTCTGTGCACATCATATAGTAATTCTAACTAATTAATCGAAATAAGAACACATGTGTTTTAAAAAACAAGATATCATGCTTAGTACAGGCCGATCTTTGATTAGGCGAGCGGGGGTGCTCATTAAATGACCTTCCCCAATCATACCCAAGTTCCCGAGCTGAGGCAACTTTGGTGATGACGGACACGTGGCCTTAGGCACGAGTCAGGGTTTCCTAAATTCCCTCAAAATAAAATATTTAGGGGGCGACTCTGTATCTGGCAAAGCAATCCATGTTTGGCACTTCTTTACAAAAATCAGTTTTCCAAAACGATTTGCTAGATTTGGACTCTTTGGTGATTTATCAATCTCATATCGTACATTGCGAGATCAGATTAAGAACTGTGACATTTGAGTCCGAACTGTAGCAATGAAGCCCAAAGGGGGGCGCCTACAGTATTCCGATCAGAGTGTGAGATACCGTGATCGTTTGTTCGTACCGGAGTCTTACTGAGAGGAAGTACTCAAAGAGTTTCACCATTCACGCCTTGTCATGCATCCGAGAGGCACAAAGATGTATCACAACCTTAGTAGCCAGTTTTGGTAGAGAGGTATGAAGAAAGATGTAGCTATGTTTGTATCAAATTGCCTTACTTGTCAGCAAGTGAAGGCCGAACATCAGAGGTCAGTAAGTTTGTTACAACCCTTGCCTATAGCCAAGTAAAAGTGAGAGCATGTCACAATGAATTTTGTTGTGGGCCTTCCGAAGACTTAACGGGGTAGTGATGCCATTTGGGTGGTAGTTGACCGGTTAACTAAATCCGTACACTTCTTACCTATGCGCGTGAGTGATTCGGTAGACTATCCTGCCGATTTGTATATCAGGGACATAGTAAGGTTGCACGGGATCCCTGTGATGATTGTTTCAGATAGAGATCCGCGTTTCACGGCTCGAGTCTAGCAGAGTTTGCAGAATTCCTTGGGCATTAAATTGACTTTTAGCACTGCGCATCACCCTCAGACTGACGGGCAGTTCGAGCGTACTATTTAGATCCTAGAGGATATGCTTCGAGGCTGTGTCCTTGATTTTAAAGGGTCGTGGGAGATGCATTTTCCCTTAGTGGAGTTCACCTACAATAATAGTTTCCAATCGAGAATTGGCATGGCACTGTTTGAGGCCTTATACGGCCGACCGTGTAGATCTCCGGTAAGTTGGGCCGAGTTGGGTGATGCACCTTTGTTAGCCCAGAGTTGGTTCAGGAAACGACGGAGAAGGTGGCACTTATTCGTGAAAGGTTGGTTACGGTCCAGAGTCGCCAGAATAGTTATGCCGATCATAGGAGGAGACCCTTGTCTTTTGGGGTGGGTGATCATGTCTTTTTGAAAATATCACTTAGGCAGGATTTGATGAAATTTGAGAAAAGTGGGAAGTTGTCCCCTTGGTTTATCGGTCCTTTTGAGATCCTTGAGCAGGTTGGGGAGGTTACATACCATTTGGCGATCCCGCCACAACTTTCCAGAGTGCATGACGTGTTTCATATTAGTATGCTTCGAAAATATGAGCCAGATCCATCGCACGTGTTGGATTGGATGGACTTGGAGGTAGTTGAGGATGCCTCATATGAAGAGAGACCGGTGAGGGTCTTGGATAGACGGGACCAAGTTTTGCGAGGCAAGACAATTCCCTTAGTTAAAGTGTTGTGGAAACACCACGGAATTGAGGAAGCAACTTGGAAGCGTGAATTAGAAGTCCGAGAGAAATATCCGGACTTGTTTGTTGATATCTAAACATGTATTGAGATTTTGACTATGATGATGACAAGTATAAGCATTATATATGTTTTATATTATGAGAACATTGTATATGATATGAGTATTTTGGAAACATGAATTCAGTAGAAACATTACATGTGTTTTGAGAATATGGGATATTGTGTGTAGAATCACTTTTGGAGGCATTGTATATGCTAGGTAAATTTTGTAAATGTGGATTAGACTTAACATTGTAAATGTTTTGGAAAATTATAAATTTCATGTTAATATGGGACTTGTGTATCGAGCCGATGAAAATAGATGACCGGAGAATGGGTCATGGCGATGGACTTGTGAGAATAACATTGTTATAAATGATCTAATGTTGATTTTGAACTTAATTTGTAATTTTGGGGACGAAATTCTTTAAGGGGGGAGGTTATATCGATCCCGGTTTTGACCCAACTCTTGTGGTATTCCGGACTCTGGTTTAATGCTTTCATATTGTTGTTTACCTCTTTTTTCCTTTGTATCTCTTTGAAGTTGGCCTTTGGGTTGTTGTGGTTGCGTTTGGAACAGGTTGGTCACTTAGTTTAAAACCTTGTGTTGCCCAGTATTTTGGTCTTCCGCTCAAGCAGGGTTTGCAAACACTCAGTACTTTGCACGTCTGCAAACTACTGGAGGAGTGTTTTTCACGCTCGAGCAGCGTTTCCTACACTCGAGTAGGTTAGCGCTCGAGCATACTTTTTTGTGCTCGAGTGGTTTGTCTGCTGTCTGCAAAGTTCTGAATGTGTGTATTCTGCGATCGAGCGGACAACTTTTGCGCTCGAGCAGGACAAAATGAAGTGTCTAACGCTCGAGCGTCAACCTCTCTGTTCCAGTGGACTGTGGATATATTAGATTGCGAAAGTGACATTTTACACCACTTTTTCATCCTTCTCTCTCTCTAAAACTTACTCTCTCTTTAAAATACACACTCTCTCTCTATATTTTGACCTAGATTTAGTGATTTCTCCACCTTACTCACTTTAATAAAAAGATAGAGCATCCCATGGGCTTCCATTTGATCCGAATAAAGTCAAGTTTGGGAGTTTTTGAGGTTTCTCCACTTCTCCTTTGAGCTTCCACACTTGAGGTAGGTATATTCTACATTTTGTTATGATCTTTAACTTAGTTATTTATTGTTATGTATAAATAGTGAGATTTGGGGTGTTTGGAGAAAACCTAGGGTTTTGGGTTCAAGTCTAGAAAAAGGGGTTTCTATGTGGGGTTACATAATTGATCATGGGGTTTGGTCATAAGCCTATCTTATGTATACATGGGTCCCGAAATCTTATGTATACATGGGTGCCGATCTCGCGGATGAAATTTCTGTAAAATGGCAAGGTTGAAGTGCTTGTATGATAGTTATGTTGATTGAGAACCACTGAGTTGTAGTCTCGGTTGGGTTATTTGGAAAATTATACACTTGGTATGTGACTTGAATGAAATGAATTAACTTGAAATGAATAAATGGAAATGGATTGAGATGTGAGTATCAGTACTGAATGGTCATGGGAAGAATGTAATTTGGTCATAAATATTGAATGCTTATCTGACACTTATATCTTAGTTAAACCTCATATATTATATTAGACTATCTCTACTGGGTTTTGGCTCACCCTACTTAGGAAATCACTTTCAGGTACTGGTGACATGCTTCCTCTAATGACGTAGCTTGTGAGGACTTAAGATTGGTTTGGCATACCTCAAAAAAGCCAAAAACCCAAAAAGTTACTAAAAAGTTAAAAAGTTATCACTATTCACCAAAAATAAAATATAAAAAAAATAATTTTATAAAAAAAAAAGTACAACTCACATGTCACGTGAGTTATACTTTAGCTGCCCACTGTTTGTACGAAAGGAACAGGTGGAGAAGCAAACAAGACGGTGCTTTTTGGTTTGTGGGGGCCCATCACGGGTCCTGTTTTGATAATTTGAACCGTACAATTTGTAGAGCTTGTCAATTAATATATGCTTATAAAAAATCACGTTGATCGAATATTGCTAACTACATGATCAAATCAGTTTTGTATAAAAAAATGGATGGTGTTATAGTTAACAGTTGACAAAAAAACTAATCCGATCAGATAGTTATCGATAACGTGATTTTTTACAAGTATATAGCACTCAACGAGTTCTACACATTGAACGGTTCCGATTAACAAAACGGGACGTATGGTGGGCCCCCACGGGCTGAACAGCACCATCCAATTCAATGCCCGAAAATGAGGCAAGCTTCTCCCATACACTACTCTGCCCACCGTACTACCTACTCTGCCCAAGCTTCTCTTATACACTAATTTATACAATTTTTTAATACACATTTTTTTCGTAAAAAGTCAAAAAGTTATCCCAAACAACCATCTTTCTTTCCTCAACTTTTTAGTCCAAAAAGTCAAAAAGTGCACTTATATAGAATACCCTAAACAACCCTTTAGTAACTGGAGGCTCCATTTTGTTGTTTAAATGTTTAGATGTTTATTCAAGCCACAAACTTTATATGTACAGAGCATATGACTCTCTTTTGTTGTAACCAAGTCATATCTTGGAAAGATGTAACCCCATAGGGCATTTATTTTGTTTCCATTAATTGATGTTACATGCTATAGATTCATGATGGACATTTACGAATGTATATTGCATGTATCAACTTTTGTAATACAAACTCTGATGAGTGGTAGCACATTGATTCTATTATGTTCTTTCCTCTTATGAGATGGTTTATTTGTATTATTTTGGGGGCGTGACAAAAGTCTATTAGATTTGGTCAAGTGCTCAACCTCATTTGTTTTTGGGCAAATTATCCACAAGTCCTATTTAAAAAGTGTATATTCTATTTAATCCTAAAACTTTTTAGATAGACCCAAAAGTCTTATGTCCATTTATCTTTTCTTGTTTCCCTACACCTTGATTCTTCTCTTTATCTTTCTTTCTATGATATTGGTGACGACCACAACCACACATTCCTTCTTCTCTTTCTCTTTGTACTCTACAGTCACTGGCGACCACCATTGATTGGGGTTCACTGGCAACCACCATGTACCAACTCCTTATTTTGCACTCACCGATGGTGAAAGAAATGAGTTTCTGACGAAGAAGATTAGTAGATCTACTCAAATCTACATCAGATCTAAGTAGATCTATGTTAGATCTGGCTAGATCTACTAAAAAATAGTTGTCGGAGTAAAGCATCTCTCTATATCTATCTTTTTCCTTCGATCTCTCAGTTTTTTTTTTTTTTTTTTTTTTTACTTTTTATGTACTACACACTTCTATTTTCCTCTTATAAGAAAAAAAAATTGAAGTTTTGAATAAGTTGTTTTCAAGTTTTAGTTACAGGTGGTGAAAACTATAAAATTTTACAGTTTCAATTTTCTTGGTGCTGAAATGAATTACTCTTTAAAACAATAAAATTTTGCAATTTCATAACTTTCTTTAGAACTGTAAAATATTGCAGTTTCATAACATGTTTTTCAGTTTGACTAATATGGATAAATGCTTAATAAAATCATATTTTGAAACTGTAATTTTCAGTTTCAAAGCATACTTTTCAGTTTGATCAATATTGGAAATTATTTGCTTAAACTCTACAAAAATTGAAAATAACATTTTTTTTTCCATTGTTGTTGTTTGTTGTTCTTAGGTTTTTCTTTTTCTTTCAGTTTATCAATAGTTAGCACATTTTTCTATGTTTTTTCGCTTTAATTTCTCAATTCATTCTTCTTCTTTTTTGGCAATATTCTGGACATTCCTATGAGTCCCCAGTGATATTCTTGACGTCTAGTGAATATTTTAGACATTCCGACGAATTTCAGTGACGCTTAGAACATTCTAGAGATACTTCTGCGAATTTTCGATGATATTCCAACAACTTCCCAGAGATGTTGAACATTCCGGCGAGTCTCCAATGATCGTTTGACGAAAGTCTGGCGATGATGAGATGTAACAACGTCTTTAAATTTTTTTTTTTAAAAAAATAAGAATTTTTGGTAGCAATTAAAAATATATAGAACTAATTGGTGCAAGTGTTTTGTTTCGGGACTAAATAGATTTTGAGCTTTGTGTATGAGACTTATCAGTAAATTCCCCTTTGTTTTTTAGGCAATTAAGTGCTTAGACTCCTAGGCTATCACAATCCCGATTTAGATCATAAGGTCTTATAATTCTACGACTCCAATTAGACGAAACAGTTTGAGTCACATAAAAATTTAAAATGATTACGATTTTAATCATAAAATGGTGTGGAATCGCACGATTCTGATTTTCCTACAATCTCAATCCTACCAACTCTTTTTTTTCTTATTAAATTCATTTGCTATATATGGATGTTAATGTATATATATCTATATAAACATCTGGATTAGTGTAATACTAATAACCTAACAAATCAATTGTTTTTTGGTCAATGCATTCATTCGGCCCATGTTTTTTGTAAGTTATTTTTCATAAGAATTTAGAAATAAAATGGATCATAGGTGAAGCTTATTTTTAAAAAGCAAATTTCAAGAAGACTGGAGTTTGAGTTGGTTGGACGTTAGAGCCAGATTATGTTAGGGCATCTCCAACGATGCATTACTTTTTTCACTAAATTTGAGCAAAAATTTAAGTAAAAACTCTTTTTGATATCGCCTGCTTCAATAGAGAGATTTGGCTTTTCATCAAACCACTGGTCAACCGGGCGGAGGACCGGGTGGCCGACCGGCCTGTCACAACCCAAACCCGGCCCTATAGGTTTAGCATCGTAACTAGCCAGTAATCTTGGGATTACCTAAGGCCTCTAAACAGAATAAACAAAATATAGGGGCTAGCGGAAGCAAATACAAACATACAACGTCCATAGAGCTGTGTAGACATACATGAGACAGAAAATTTAAATCTTATATTTACAACATATGTGATGTCATCAGAGTGTCAGTCTTATATCACCATAGATACAAATAAACCCAAAGAAACTGACCAAACAAACAAAAGGAATAAATAAATAAATAAAAACTTAAACTTGTATCATGTTCACAAGACTAGATCACAAAACATTTCGGAACCTCCTTTAAAGGCACACCAGTTGGCTGACTCAAAGGATCTCTACGTAAACCTCATTGAGCCTGGTCTCGTGCCTGATCACTTATATACATAAATAATACGGTAAGCGGGAGCCCCGTGAATAACAACAGAGTAAAGGGTTATGAATGATGTCCAATACATAATCAGAAATCAGAGTTCATAACAGAAACAGATTCAGATTCACATACTTATATAGATTTCATAAGCAGTTATATGTGGTACATTCATTAGTTATCAGATCAGATTGGTCATAAGACCCATATGCATAGTCGGCACTAACGACCATAAAGATCAATATCTTGTGCACAAATAGCCATGGTATTGTTACTCCCAGGCGAGGGCCACGTGAACATAGGCCTCAGTATTGTTACCCCCAGGCAAAGGCCACATGAACATAAGCCATGGTATTGTTACCCCCAGGCGAGGGCCACGTGCATATTGGCCAAAACATTGTTACCCTCGAGCGATGGCTACGTGAACTAAGGATGCCACAAGTACATTTTAGAAAAATGGACATTCATTCATGATTCACAAAATAACATTTTATAAAACAAATCATATTTTATCCTTCATAAAACACTTATAATCAACATATTTTTACAAAGTTGTTACTCACAAATAACTCCAATAGCAGAAGAGTCAAAACAGGCGGATCAACAATCTATGGTGCGTGACCTATACAAACACATAACGGATACACATTGAAACACAAGCTCGAAAAACACATAAATTTTTTCTTTTTCTATCTTGGTGTGTTTCTAATCCTTATCCTCATTATTGTGTCTTAACTAAGGCTTAGGAATACCTAAGATGCAATGAGGATACCAACATCTAACTCGAAACACTTAGTCAAATTTTCAAAAACAGGGCAACCCGCTCGAGCGCAACTTCTGTCGCTCAAGCGGTCGACAAAGTCTTCAAAAGTACGAGTTGATTGATTTTTTTGGTTGACAAGCGCTCGACCGTCGCTCGACCGCAAGACAAGGTAAACAAGGCCTTCGCTCGAGCGTAACTTCCCACACTTAAACGGTTTTCAAAGGTTTGTAAAATTTTTGGGAGCTTTCATTTTACACTCAAGCGCAACTTCTATTGCTTGAGCGAAGGGCCAAAAACAAGGGTGGTCGCTTGAGGGCAAGTTTTGCCGCTTAAGCCAACCCCCAAACTCTACAAAAGTACTGGGAGCTTGCATTCTCCGCTTGAGCGCAGACTCCACCGCTTGAGCAGAATGTGCAAATTCTGAAATTTTCAGATTACTGATACAAATTAAAAATCCATTTTCAAAGCATCAAAACACATCCTTTTGGGCTAAAATCTTGAGAAAACATGTGTAAACTTGTAAAACTTTGTGAATTCAAAATCATTTCGTAAAATCATGCCCAAAAGCAGGTGAATTATGGTAAATTCAAGCTCAATACTCATAATACAAATATGCATGTAATTTCTTTAAATTAAAACCCTTCAAATCATGCTCAAACAAGGTAAATTGATGGAAAACATGATGAAATCTCAAAACTAAGTTGAAAACATGACATGCATGGAAGAATTACTATGAAATGCACATGCATGCTCTAATCTTCTTCTTTCCTGCTTCATTAGTTCATTCATGCATTAATCTTTCATTATCTTTTGAATCCACAATTTGAGTGAGTCAACTACATAACTTAAGGGTTGGATTTCTTATCTACAAATCTCAATTCCTTGAGTTCTTGAGTGATTCTTTCCAATTTCTCAAATTCTAACTAAGTTCAAGTTAATTCCTTCAAATTCTCTAGCAATCTCCCCAGTTGAGCTTGATTTCTTTCTTCTCTCTCTCTCTCTCCAACGATTGTAGGCTCAAAGATGAGGGAATGAAGAAGTCTAAAATGAACTAGTGGAGTCCAATTATCTTTATATAGGCTAGTTAAATCAAATATAATTAAAGATAGATAATTAAGCTTAAGTCTAATTAAATATAATCTAATTATTTTGTTCTGAATTAAATTCCAATTCAACCTATCATAAAATTCTAAAAATGCTAATTAGCTTGTATTCTCAGTCAATTTCATATTCTGTGGCCGATAAGGCCTTCAATTCGCATAAAGAAACACAAACACAAACAGATCTTTCTACGACAGACAGATATAAATGCACATAATATATAACACATGCAATTAATGTAGAATTTTCATCTTAATTACGTTTTAGCAGTCTTAATCAAGGATCATAGGCTAATCACAGATCAAGGTTGTTACATGGCCAGCCGTTCGGCCAATGTAAAATTTACACCAAGTGACAGGTTATCCGGGAGGTCGACCGCCTTTCACAAAAATTTTCCTTGAGGTGGTCATTCGAGAGGACATCCAGGGGGACATCCGGTGATGAATATATAACAGTAATGAGCAGTGATTTAATAAAAGACACAAAGTATCCTCAGTTTAGTGAAATATTTTTAATTTGATATCTGTTTGATAAAATTACGAAAATACAAAAAAAGATATTTTTTTTATCAAATTTAAATTTAATAATGAATTTAGTATAACATTAGAGATGGCCATAGGAAGTGGTTTAGGCACAAGTTATTCCTATTATATATATATATATATATATATGAAAAATTATAGAATAGAAGATGAAAATTCTAGGTAGGCAGATATTATTAGGCGGCGTTGAAATTTGTGGTGCAATGGAAGATGTGTGAAGACAAAGTAGCACTATTGTTGAAGTAATAACGAGTAGTTACTATTTGTTGAAAAGGAAGGAGAAATTCTTGGACGGTGTGTTAGGTGGGGGCTAAAATTTAGGTGGGGGCTTAAAATCTAGGGCAAAGCAAGCATTATTCTTGCAAGTCTTGTTTGGACACCTTTTCTTCTCTGCCAAATCAAGCAATAAATTAGTAGTTCTAGACTAGTAGTCTACTGAAAAAAGGTAAGATTCATAGTTGTAGTTGGATTAGTGTCATACAGATAGTATGAATAAAATGATCATACATAATAATTTATCGGGTGATGTTATGGTGTGCAACCCTTTAAGGTTGCACACCATATGCAACCAACACAAAGGGTGTAAGTGGAAGGTATAAACATAAAACAGGACAGCAAACAGAAAGGCGTAAGTGTAAGGTGTAAGTTGCACACTTAAGAAAAGTCCTAATTTGCAACTTACACCTTACACCTTATACCTTACACTTACACCTTACACTTACACCTTTTGTAAAAAATTAAACCTTACACTTACACCTTTTTTGAGGTTGCACACCATATGCAACCCACTTACACCTTACACCTTACACTCACACCTTACACTTACACCTTATACTTATACTTACACCTTACACTTACACTTTTTGTGTAAGTGGCACATGGTGTGCACTTGCACACTTAAGAAAACTCCTATTTAAAAGTACAAGATTCATTTTATTCACATAATTTGCATATTTATCTCTATCAATTATTACGAAAATAAATTATGTATAAAAATTTTGATGGTATATCATTTTCCTTGCATCACTCATTCAAATGTATCTAGCCCATGCAACTTCCAATTACCCAATTCAAGAAAAATTTCTTGGTGATCGCTTTTACCGTTGCACGTGGTTCTATTATGTTGTGTTTAGTTGGGAGATTTGAAAAGGGATTTGGAAAGAAAAAGGAAAAAGGTGTGTGAAACTAGGTGAAATATATGAATGTTTTATTCACATTTCACCTACCTTTTCTATTTTTCTTTCCAAATCCCTCCCCAAATCCCCCAACCAAACACATGAATCTTTAGTCAACAAATTTTATTTATCTAGATGCTTGTTTTCTTTCTAAACGATACATTTCACAGATTAAAGTACTGAATCACTACCATTATTCACACTACTTGTTGATAACACAAGTTTTTCATCAATTTACCATGAAAGTAAACAAAACACTATCTTCGACATCATTAAAATAAATAAATAAATTATAAGCTATATAAATCATATTTCTATAATATTTGACAGTGTTTTGATTTCTGATAACTCTGTTTCAGAAAATCTGTGTTGCCAAATACATGCCAGGAAGGGGCAAAAACAAAAAACAACAAATCAAAACAATATTTTCTTTTCTACTGTATAATGTTGTGAGGCTACATCAACTTTTTTTTCCATTTTTTTTTTTTTTGTCCACTTGTTGTGCATGATTAAGCCCCTGGCCTAGGGTTCACGTCATCAAGACTAAAAAAAGTCTCAAACCACCCATAATTCACAGGGCAGAAACAGCAAAGCATTGGCCCACATTACTTTTGAAGAAAGAAAACATGGAAAACCAGTGCCCTTGTGCCAATCCTAATCTCTAGATCCACAAAAACCCATCTCAGCCAACTAGTTGCAGCATCAATTATTTCCCTAATTAAAAGAAATAATTAACAGGCATATGTGCATATATACCAATGGGGAAAAAAAATGCCAAATTTATATAGAAAAATCATACATAATTGCGTTGTCGTGACACTTTTGCAATTATAAACTACAATAATGAGCTAACAACTGAACATAAACGGATTGCATCACTCTATATGAATTTTTTGCAAAAAAACGAGTTAGCACATAATTAGAACACAAAAAAGTGCGCAGATTTATTCTAAGCGATTAACACCATATTCCAAAATGATCTCAGCCACACAATGCACTTTTTTTATACTTTTTCTATGTTTTATTTATATGCATCTATTTGGTTTTGGTTTTCAAAAAATAATTTTTAGAAAATTTTATTTTTTTATTTTTCTTATTTTAATATTTTCTATGAATTTTTTAAATATTTTAAGTATTTTTTAAAAAATTTTAAACATACCTAATATAAATATATTTAAAAAATATAATATTTGTGAAAAAAAATCTTTAAAAAATTCAGTAAATACCAAAAAATACAAAAAAAAATAGTAGATTTTTCGTATTTTTCTGTATTTCTTACCTTTTTAAAATATTTTTTCACAAATATTTTACTATTTAGATATATATAAGTAAGGTGAATCTAAAAAAAATTACTTAAAATTTTAAAAATATTCTGCTGCTGTATTGTTTGCTTGCTGGGTGTAAAGGTAGAGGTGCTGCTGGTGTGTGCTGCTGATGTATTGGTGCACTTGTTCTATTTTTTTTGTTCTTTCTTTTGTTGGTTGCTTTGATTGGTTTCTCACCAATCTGGGTCAAGTGCTAGCAAATAATTTTGCTTCTTTTGTGGTGTCAACCTGGTTGGGGTTATTGAGGTTGGTTATGATACTTTGTGCATTTCCCTCCTTTGTTGATGTTTTTTGCATGTTTATTGTTTTTTTAATCAATAAAGCTTTATTTTTGCGGATCAAATTTTTTTTTAAATATTCACTAAAAATAAAAAAATTCAATTTTTAAAAATTTGAATTAAAAAAACTGAAACAAAATGAACTGAATTTTATTTTGTTGAGTAAGTGCAAAGTAAAGCTACATATTTATGGTAAAATATGATGTCACTGTAACTTTTTGAGAAATCAAAATTATGTGATGATGAGGTTGGGTTGAGGGGTACTTACAGGGACATGGGAGTCTCTGGCACTTCTCTTGGGATCAGCGGCGGAGAAGACAGTGTAAACAAGGACGGAGGTTCTGATCATCTCAGCGCCGAGTCCAGTGCCTTTGTTGTACCCTGGGGCGAGCATGTTGGCTCCGCCTTTGTGTGTTTCGTAGGACGAACTCTGGAATAACTTCACAAGCCCAACACCGCATATGGCCCCCGCGCACTGTGCCACCATGTACATCACCGCTCTTATCAGCGACACCTTCCGCGCCAAGAACAGCCCGAATGTCACTGCCGGGTTAATGTGACCCCCTGCCCCATTTCACCAAACAAAACAAATAAATTTGTTAAATTTCCAAGTTTTTATGTTTGTTCCATTGATGATCAAGCTTTATTATATGCCTTGGGATCCAAATAAATTCAATTAGTTATAATTACTTACAAATCAGAGTAGTCTGAGATAAATAGGAGAAGACATAAACTAAAATTGAACCAAGACATTCTTTTTTGATAATTAGGTGTCTTAACTAACTTGTGTGCATCTCAACTAATTTTAAGAACCTGAAGTTAACGACCGGATGAATCTCCAATTACCCTTAGGATGACTGAAACTTGAAACCTTAGATCATTTTCTCAATCTTTATTGCACAGTTAACCTCTTGGTGTTGTGAAGATTTCAATTGATGTGAATACAAGATGAAGCTATGTATACGTTTTTCTCAATTCTAAAAAGATCACCCAAAATATATATATAATCTAAATACTTGATTGGAAAAAATCAATGAATAGCCCATCTCGAAACTCCTTCACATTTTAATCTTTACACTAAATCAATCTCCCTTTGCAACTATCCTTTTTTCACCATCTCACTCCTACTCTGCCTTCTTGTCCATCAACTAGCACTTCGTTTAAAATCATAGATTTAAATAAGAATTTGTGGTGAAAAATTATAAAGGAATAGAAAATTTGACATAAATTTAGCTTCTGTTTTTATGATTTTTTTTTTCATCTCTTTTCTTTTCACTCCACAAATTCTTACTCAAATCCATACTCTACAAATTCTTACTCAAATTCATAATCCAAATGCAGACTAAAAGTTCCAAATATGACAAAATTGCATAGCCTATAGCGTGTGAATCGGCAGCTAGTTTGACCCCAAAAACAAAATAAAAATTATGGAGAGACAATATATATACACAACACAAAATGAATTTGGCAAATACTATACTGGTGATGAAAACAGAGTACTCTGTTTTTTGGGATATTGCTGCCTATTAGGCATCGCTAATAGTGTATCAATTTTTTCACTAAATTTAAGTAAAAATTTGAATAAAAACTTCCTTTGATATTAAGTGCTCAACGAAGGGTTTTGTAATTTTATCAAACCACCAGTCGATCTAGAGAACGACCGACCAATCAACCCGCCAGCGTAAATTTTTTACAAATTTTTTCCTCTGGGACATATGGTAAAAATCTAACAATAATGAATAATAATTTGATAAAAGGTATTGATCCTTAGTGTGATGAAAGAAAATTGAAATACGTATTTGATAAAACTGTTAAAAAAAACTATTTTTCACCAAATTTAAATTTAATGACGATTTTGAGTATCCATTCGAGATGATCTTGTGGAACAGTACAACTTCAACACTAAATGCTTTTAAAAAAAAACCCACTAGAAATGCCGACGGTGGCAGCAGACGAGGACGAAGATCATGCCGCCAAAGGACCAGTTGATGCCGAGAATGCCAACGCCGCCGCATTCGTCGGTGGCAAACTAGCTCTTGTAGCCAAACACTGTGAGAATAGTAATGTAAAGGAAGAGTAGAGTGGCTATGAACTTTGCAATCAGGGGTCTGTAAAACGACCAACTTCCCAGCTCCTTCGGGTCTATCAGCGGCGCCGACAGTGGATCCTCGTAGTCCTTGGCAGAGAATATTCCCTCCTCCACCACTTCCACTCCTTTTGCCATTTTGGCTGGACTTTCTAGAGAGAGAAACAATATGGTTGCTTTAGAGAGAGAGAGAGAGGTTGTGTTGTGATGACAGTTTGGTTGTGAGAGATGGAAGGAGAGTGAGATGGGTGGGGGTTAGGAGTGAGCACCGGATATACCGATCCGCTAAAACCGACCGAACCGAACCGATTAGCCACATTTTGAACGGATACATGATGACGAGCGGACGGTTGCGGATTGATTTTCTCCAATCCGCCAATCTGGCGGACAGATAGCGAATTTGAGATTCCTTTGGCCGCAACCGAACCGCCAAACCGCGAACACCCCTAGTAATTTATAAAACTTTGTGTTTTCAGTTTGTTTAAATATTCTATTTGCGTTTTCAATTAAAAAAGAGTTTAAATATTCTGTTGAAAAAACGTTTTCAACTTGAATATCTTTTTTGAATTGAAAAAAATAAACGTATTATTTATCTATATTTTTTTATTTTTAAATCTATCTCTAAAAATAATAAATAGAAAATATGATATATGCTGGTTGGTTTTTATTTTCAAAAATAGATATAGATGTAACAATACAGAGACATACAATCTCTACTGCTACTCTGTTCATGGTTTTGGTGGTTTGAATTGTTTTTATATTTTAAGAACCATATATTGTAATACTTTATGTGGATGAAGCATGTTGTGATTGTAGTATGTGGATGAGGCATGCAGTGATTGTGATATTATAAAGTTTCAAACTTTCTTGCTTTGGATGAGGCTTGTAGTGATTGTAATATTTTTGTAAGTCATTAATTGTAATACTTTCTTCTTTTCTTTTCTTTTTTTTTCTTTTTTTTGAGAAAGTGCACAAGTTGAATTATGTTGAAAATTTATAAAATTTTAAACCGCCAAATCGATTCACATCCATCCGCCAAACCGCCAATCCGCTCAATCCACATCCGCCGAATTGGCAGACGGATGTGGATTAATTTTCTCCAATCCGCCAATCTGGCCGACGGATGGCGGATTAGAGATTCCGTGGCCGCAACCGACCCGCGCCCATCCCTAGTGGGGGTATATATGGACCAAGGAGGGGGGGTAGTATTTTACATTTGTTGGAATTATAATTATTAATATTTATAAAATTTATCATTAATTTTTTAATAATACTAGTTGATTTAATATTTTCTTTTTTAAAAATTACTCATAATTTGAATGTACGATGTAAATTTAAATTTGATGTAATGTTAAGAACAAAATCAAGTTTTTTTCATCACAAGTCGGATTAAAATTTGAATAAATTTTCTTTTCACCATATACAAAAATATACATGCATACACAATATAATATATAAATTCTATATATATACGAAAAATAATAATAATAAATGCTAGCCATTTTTGTGCAAATTAAAAGGAGAATGCTAGTATCCCTATAGTCTTATTCTAATATAGCTCTTATTATGATGTGGATTATATTGGAGATAAATTTGATTCACATATTTTAAACACTTTATTAAATATTGTTTCATAACTCCGTGGCGGCATGGTTGAATATAATTACTAGTGGCATACAAACAAAATTTATAAATAATAAATTTATGGGCAAATTACATTTTACATTTTTATATTTTGCATTGGTATTTGGCAACAGTTTTTTTTGATTTTTTTGAGCCAAAATTTACAAAATAACAAAATAGGTTAAAATAGTCAACAAGACAAAATGTCACATTAAACTCATAATCATTTTTTTTTTCTCATAAACATCATATCCAACTACAAAAAAATTATACTATCTTCCTGAACACAAAAAAATTTAGTCTACTAAAATAATCAAAAACTAAAATAGTAACTTTCCAAACACCCACTGTCTCCTAACTTTTTAATTACCTTAGTTAATCTCTTATACTTCGAGTCAACTTACAATTAGTTCCAGTTGAATAACACAGGCCAGCTCTACTTTTTCCAAAATCCAAAGCAAGCTTTTAATATGAGACCTCTTATTAGGGCTGGGCATAGGATTATCCGACCCGCTCAAACCGCCCTATCCGATTCAAACCGCATATGTATAGGCGGTTTCGCAAACACATTAGGATAGGGTACGGTTTGGATTTTATCTAATTTTCAGGTTGCGAGCGGGTTGCGGGTTTAAACCGCACCCACCCAACCCGCTCGCATAAACCTCCTTTTCTTTTCTTTTTTTCTTCCTTCAAATCTGACCGTTCAATTCATATCACTTCATCTATAGACTATAAAAAAACAAACAAAAAAAAACCCTAATCTTAATCTATCTCTCAAACTCCAAAACACGAACTCACTCTCTCATCTCATCAGTCTGTCTCTCACTCTCGCATTTTTCATCTGCACTGCACCGATCGATTCTCTCTCGTCGCAAGATTGACCGATCAACCTCACTCTCTCATCGCACCGATCGACTTCATAGGTAAGCCCTTTTCTCAGTCTCAGTCTCAATCTCTCTCTCTCTCCCCCCGATCTTTAATTTTTTTTTGCAACATATCAGATCTCTCTCTCTGATCTGTCTCCTTTATTGTCTCATCTCATTAGTCTCTCACTCTCTGGTTTTGTATCTGCACCGATCGACTCTCTCTCATCGCAAGATCAACCGATTGACCTCACTCTCTTATCGCACCGATCGACCTCACAGGTAAGCCTCTCTCTCTATCTCTCTCTCTCTCCCTGATCTTTGATTTTTTTTGTAACATATCAGACCTCTCTCTCTGATCTGTCTCCCTCACTCTCTCATCTCATCAGATCTGTTTATTTTATGCAATTAGATTTTTTTTTTGGTAGCAACGGATCTGTTTGTGAGAAGTGGAAATTGAATGTGTGTATGTTTGGAGAAACATTAGGTTGAAAAATTCAGTCGTGTTTGATTGAGTGGAACATTGATAGCATATTTACCTTAACAGTTGATAATGCTAGTTCTAATAATCTTACCGTTCAATATTTGAAAACGATAACCAAAGATTGGAAGGGGACTATTTTGCAATATGAGTTTATTCATATATGTTGTTTTGCACATATTCTTAATCTCGTTGTGAGTGATGGGTTAAAAGAAATGGACAATTCTATTGCCAACATTAGACTTGCGATGAGATATGTGAGGTCTTCTTCTCATAGGCATGATGTTTTTAAGAAGTGTAAGGCCACACTCAAACTTGATTCAAAAGTTCTTGTATACCTAGATGTACCAACTAGGTGGAACTCTACCTATTTGATGTTAGAGGCTGCCGAAAAGTATGAGAAAGCTTTTAACCGATTAAAGTTTGTGGATTCTAACTGTGAACCTTATTTCAAGGATGTTGATGGTGGCATAAGGAGAAGTCCGAATAAGTTGAATTGGAAAAAATGTAGAATTTTTTTGAGGTTTCTAAAATGATTTTATCTTGCAACTAAGAAATTTTTGGGGTCTCTCTTTGTTATTTCCAATGCTTTTTACAAAGAAATGTTTGTTATTGAAAGCAAAATTAACCAAATAATTTTGGAGGAGGATGATACTTTGAACACAATGGCAAAGACTATGAAGAAAAAGTTTAGCAAGTATTGGGGGGATGGAAATAAGATCAATTTGTTATTGTATGTTGCGGTTGTTCTTGATCCCACCAAAAAAATGACAGAGTTGGAGTTTGTTTTTCAAATTTATTTCTTGGAGATAATAAGATGGTGGAGGATATGCTAGACAAAGTTAAGAGTTGTTTGAGTCGTTTGTATATCCATTATGTCACACTTTATCCTTCAAATGAGAAACTTCCAAGTGTGAGTGAAGTTGTGAATATGGTGGAAGGTGATGGTGATGATGATCCCTATTCTTTGTTTAACTCCCAATTTAATTCCTATTTAGAGGGGCGATGCACTAGTGGATCTAAGTCGGAATTGGAACACTATTTATCTGAGGTTGAACATTTTGCAAAGAATCAAACATTTGAGATTTTGGATTATTGGAAGGTGAATGCAACCAAATATAGGATGTTGTCACAACTTGCAAGGGATGTGTTAGCCATGCCTATTTCTACCGTTGCATCGGAGTTGGCTTTTAGTACCGGTAGGAGGGGGGAAGAGGGGCGTATTCTTGACCCATTTCGTAGTTCACTCTCGCCTTCTATGGTTAAAGCTCTTGTATGTACTCAAAATTGGTTTCGAAGCAAACTTCCAATTTCTCTTCGAAAGGCGATGGATGATGTGGAGGAATTTGAGCAATATGACTCGGGTAATATGAGAATTTATTTATCTTCATTTTTATTTGTATTGTTCATTTTCTAATGTAAGTTTTATTAATCTTCTCTTGTTAGGTACTTTGGAGTCAAGCTTATCTTCAAGTTCAACCTATAATATTGCCGCTATAATTGATCTCTAATATCCATTTCCTCATTGGTAATTTTTTCATATATTCAACACATTTTCTTACTATATTCAGATGCTATATATATACATTTGTTTATCTTTTTATTACTTATTCTTTTACACTTTTTGTCTCAAAGGAATTATGAAGATTGAAAATTAAAATTTATATTTTTTTCAGTTTGTTTTTGTGCAGGGTTTATCAACCAAATGCATGGAATTGGAATTGGAATTGGAATTTTTGAAAGTTGGATTGGATGTGATTCATGATGAAGTTTGATATCATAGAAATGTTTATATTTTATTTCATGGGATTGAATTGAATGAAGTTTGACAACAACTTTTTTTTTTTTTAATTTCATTTTGGTTTTGGATGAATGTAAGTTAATGAATTTTATTTATTTATTTATTTATTTTTGTATTTGGGTATTTATTTTTTTTTTCTGTATTTGGGTTAGAAATGATGAATGTAGATTTTGAATGATTTGTATGTGTTATGAATTGATTTTGCTGTGTTTTTTTATTTTATAAGTTTTAATTCATTAATTATTAATGTCGGAGCATTTTAGAAAATGGGAGGAAAATGGTCCAAAATAAATATTGACAAAATGGGGGCCAAAAAAAAGGTTTAAAAATGAATTTTTGAAAAAAAGTCCAATCCGCAAATCGCCTGCAACCGCCCGCACATCCGCAAACCCTATCCGCACAAACCGTAAACCGCACTGCGAGCGGTTGCAGGTTGACTTTTACTTTTTTCCAAACAGCATAGATGCAGCGCGGATCCAAACCGAATCATAAACCGTCCCAAACCAAACCAAACCACAGACAACCCTACCTCTTATATATATATATATATATATATATATAAATGTCTCACAGTACAATTTTAAAATGAACCGATATTTGAACCATTTTTTGACAGAATTGAACTATTGGGGTAATTCCAATTTTATGTAAATTTTTTAAAAACTTTTGCATATTTAACTGTAAAATTACTAATCAAATTTGTTTTAACCAACTAATCAACCAAACTCATTCAATTTTTCTTGTAACATATTTCACTGAGAATATATAATTTAATCAATTTTAAATTTGAAATATTTCTTTTCCCCATAAACAACTGTAAGTAATAATTATAATCAATAATATTTTATATACAATTCATATATTTGGAAAACAATCATCAATTAGTTTTAAATAATTCATCATACCAATTTTTTTTTTTTTTAGTAGCCCTTTTGAACAAGTATAATAACGAAAAAATAAGACTTATTCGATATTTTTTTTTAATTTGTTAGACGCCTTTTTTTCACTAATTTCTGAGAGCCCAAAGCAGGTCGCTACGGCCGCTTGTGCTCAAAGTCGGCCTTAGAATAATGTAGTTTAAAAAAAATTAATGGTGAAACTAAGTGTAGGGATTAAAATGAGATTTTAATAAAAATATAAAAATGCTAAAAGTTAAAGTGGAAGGATTAAAATAAGATTTTGATAAAAGTGCAAACGTGCTAAGTATAATTAATACGATCACGTGTCTTTTCTCCATTAATTTTTTAAATGATGTTTTGCAATTGAACCAAATTATTACTTAACTCAAAGTTAAGAGCTTGAGGTTGATTGACAGAGAAAATTAAAAAGTTAAGAAACGAAAAAAATTTAAAATGTAAAATATAATAGTTAAGGATGGCAATATTGTCATGACCCGAACCCACCCCTATGGGTTAAGGACATAACCGGCTAGTAATCACGGGATTACCTACGGCCTCAAACCAAGCCAGACATAACTCATCAGAGTAAAGGGGCCAAATGGAAGCAAACTTACAAATTGTCCATAGAGCTGTGCTTACATGGCACATCATAACAGTCCATATACACGCATGTTAATAACTCACGTCAAAATAAGTAACAATGTAAAGTACTGTACATACAGGATCATTAAGTCTAGGTCGGTCAAACCCAAAGTTCATATACAAAAGTAATCCGATGTTTTCGCCAATATAACAAAACCACATCAAAAGGGCAAAAGAGGCGAAGACAAGTCTCGTGCGTGAGACGTTGGGCTGACTCTTCAAAACCTTGACTGTTTCCCACATTATTTCACCGAAGCTGGGTTTGGACATCCCTTGGCTCACCTACACACACACATGAATGAGCGTGAGCGAAAGCCCAGTGAATAATATCGAATAAAGAAGATACACTATAACAATGTACAACAGACGGCCTTGGGCCTAATCGTTCCTGTCCGATAGCCTTAGCCCAATCATTTGTGTCAAACGGCCTTCGGGCCATTCGTTCATGTCATACGGCCTCTGGCCCATTCTTTTGTGTCGTACGGCCTCTGGCTCATTCATTCATGTCATACGGCCTCAGGCCCATTCATTCATATCCAACGGCCTCTGGCCCATTCATTGATATGTTAGACTATCATTCGAGTCAGACGACCTTAGGCCCAACCATATGGCATAGCAAACATTTGTCCACAATTCGAATTAACAAACTTATAAGACTTATAGGGGAGATAAGTAATTGGACAAATAACATACTTCAAAATATCTTTATTAAGATATAACTCACAGTGATCGGCTAGTTGATTTGTCCTGGAGCTTGACCCTATACATTACATAACACATATGGGTCATAAACGATTCAACTCGTTCTTAATTCATACATCCCTCTTAGGCTTCATTCTTATCATTTTAATTCATTCAGAATGCTCAATGCATGCCCAAGAGTACTTAGAAGTGAAAGAGAACGGAAAACGAAACACAGAACATCCTTACAAAATTTCTGAAACAGGGGTCCCCGCTCGAGCAGACCCATTAGGTCTGCAAAAGTACTTGTTACCTCATTTTTACGCTCGAGCGTGAAGTCGGACACTCGAGCTGAAAGTCACTCTACATAGCTCCCCGCTCGAGCGGACATCAATGTCTGCAAAATATTCTAGGAGCTCGTATTTACGCTCGAGCAATGGTTCACCCGCTCGAGCGGCCTTCAAGAATTTTGGGTTTTCCAGAACTGTTCTTGAGCTTCAACCAAGCATTTAAGTTGGTATTTCTTGCATTTTATAGCCCTTATTTCTCATATACATATACTAATATGGTACAAACACCAAATTACAACATTATGAAGCTCAATTTCCATGAATCAAACACATGCATGCTCCAAATCATATCAAATTTATTTCCAACACAACAAATTCATATATTCAACACCCATGCTTCTATGAATTGCACTTACATGTGGAACATGACTTCTATTCTCAACTCAGATGGTGAAGAGGTGATCAAAAATATGAACTTCAATTAAAATCTAGCATGGATTATACATTTTATGCTCAAGCATGCAAATTCATAGCAATTCCCCATATGTATGCATCTATTGACTTCTAATTCACCAAAACCAACTCAATTTCATTATAATCAATCCAATTCATGTTCTTGATCATCATTCAACCTTGGATTCACAAAATTACAAGCTCAAACTCATGAATTTACTCACCTAGGAGCTTTAATCTTTGCAAATTCTAGTTGAATCTTGAGTCCAACCTTCCAATTTCATAAACTTGAGTCAAACACACAATTCTCCTTCTTTCTTCCTCTCTAGAGCCGGCCCCTCACCCTCACTAGTGTGTAATTCAGATTTTGAGTTCAAACAAAAGCGGAGATAAGTGTAATGGTGCCTATTTATAGGCTCTCTTAATCAAATTGCTTAATACTAATTAATTGAGCACTATTCCATTAATTTAATCTATTTAATTTGATCCGAAGCAATTTTCCATTAAATTTCACCGTACGCTCTAAAAATTACGTTAATCACAATGGCGTACTCAATTTCGATTTCTGTGGCCGATAGAACCTTCAATTTAAATTCCAAAGCAGAAAGTCAAACAGATTTTCCTACGGTGAACAGATAGAGATTCAAAACCACATATATTCATGTAAATGGCACTCAGAATCATATCTAACACATAATCACATTCATAATAAAGATCAATTAGGATAATACAGGACAGGGTTATCACAAATATGAACTCGGCCCGACGGGGACCCGGACCGCCCCATCTTGATAAATAGATTTTTCCAAGAAAATTATTTCCCATAGGGCCGGGGCTGGTATTAAAAAATACATCCCCGATAATTTTCAGGCCGGGGGTGGGGATAAATTTCTTGGCCCCGACTCGACCCCAACTTGATATTTCCCCAAAGGATCCCCGCGTATGTACTACTTATATGTTTAGTTGTATTATATTTATATATTTGTTTAGTTGTATTATATTTATATAACTCACTCTTTGACTCATATACATCTCTCTCTAACTCTCATCTCTCTCTCACTTTCTCGTTCTTCTCTCTCTGTCAACTCTCTCAATCCCATGTCGATCCAGACTAGATCCAGTGCGTCTCCACCTTCGCCAAGGTCACCATCCTCAAGAACCGCAGCTCCGCCGTCCTCCGTCGCAGTACCACCACACCACTTCCTCTGCCATCCTCAAGAACAGCTACTCCGCCGTCCTTCGTCGCAACACTTCGTTTGCCATCCTCCATCGCAGCACCGCCGTAGCACCTCTTCTCTCGCTGCTCTCTCGCCGTAGCACCGCAGTTTTAGCCATGTTTCAGCGTAAATCTGAGTCGATCGACATGGATCCGTGCTCGATCCACACAAATCTTTGTATATGTATAATGTATGTGTGTGTGTAAGTGTGTATCAGTATTCTTTTTTTTTTTGGTTCATCTATTGTATATGTATACATGTGTGTGTGTGTGTGTGTGTGTGTGTGTGTGTGTAAGTGTGTATCAGATCTGTCTTTTTTTTTTTTTGGTTGTAATGTTGTGGTTGTTGATCTGTTGGGGTTGTGGTTTGTTGTGGATGCTATTTTTGTACGGGGATTTTTCGGGGTCGGGGATCCCTGATCCCCATTAGGGGGCGGGGGGGAGGGCAGGGAGGGTGATGGGTTCCCCGCTGGGGATCGGGGACGGGGACGGGGACGGGGACGGTGATGGGTTCCCCGCCAGGGATCGGGGATCGGGGACGGGGATGAGGACTTTTGTGCCTTCGGGGATCGAGGACAAGGAGGGTGATCCCCGGCCCCGCCCCGTTGCCATTTCTAATAATAGTGTAAAGTGTAATTTGTCCTAAATATGTACAGAAAAATGTCTCGTATTTTATATCAATTCAAAGGAAGTCAAAATACTCATCAATATGGTTTATAGTGGTAAGAGTAGCATATCATTCTTGTTCTAAAATCTGTATGAAAAAACTCACATTTGGGTGCCAAATTGGAGTATAAAATGATGTAGGTAGCATTTGGTTTTATTTTGAAATTGTGATTTGAATCAAAAAATTTCAAAACTTATAATTAAGCATACAATTTGAAATTCAACTCAAAAATTATTTTTAAAACTCATAACTAAACACACAATTCAAAACTTAATTAAAAAACTCTTTTCAAAACTCTATTTTTTTTAAAAAAAAATCAAAAAAATATTTTTTATTTTATTCTTTAAAATTATTTTTAATTTTATATTTTTTTGAAAAAATATTTTTTCCAAATTGTTTTTTTTTTAAATATTGGCTAAATAATTTGTTATGATTTAGATATATATGGGCAATAAATTTTTTACAATTAAAAAAAATTTAAAGATTAAAAAAAAGTTCAAAATATTAAAAAAATTAAAATGTTAATTAAATTAAATATTTAAAATTAAAAAAATATTTAAATAAAAATTATATATTTAAAATATAAATAAATAAATTTTTTTAAATATTTGAATATTTAAAAAAAATTAAAAAACTATAGCACACAAATATAGAAAATACAACACACATTAAAAAAATAAATAAATATTTACAATAAAAAATATTTACCTTAAAAAAATAAAATCAAGAAAATTTTTAAATATTTTAAAAAATAAATCCAAAAAATTTCAAAATCAACTCAAAATTGTTTTTAAAACTCAAAACTCTTTTCAAAACTCATAACCTGTGATGTCCTGGGTTTTGGTTTTGAATTGTTTTGTGTAGTAGAGTAATATGCACTTCTTTCAGTGTTTCGTTCATAGTTTTGAGTCATTGAAATTTCCTTCTACTCTTACTTAACCTCTCCTAGTGTTTTCCGAGTTGAAAATTTTGAGTTTTAGGGATTATAACTTGCCTTGGGGTGTAAAACCATTTTTCTGGGCTGCCTGGCAAAACTGCTCGTGTGGATTGGTGGAACCGCTTGAGCGGAACCACTCAGTGGAGGGGGTTTTTCCAAGCAAAATTTTTGCTCGTACGAAATTAGGAACCGTTCGAGCAGATTTGGGTGAATTTTCTGCACTGTCTCTGGACCATTCCACTCATGAAGAGTAATGCCAAACCATTCGTGTGGATTTGGGATTCTACTCGTACGAAATTGAAATCGCACGGGCAAATTTCGATGCGTCTGTCTCGATTTTTATGTTATTTTCCTCAAAATTGAAACCAAAAGGTTGTATTGACCACTTTTTCAGCTCTCTCTCGCTTTCTATATATATGTATTCATATTTGCTTTGACTTCTCTTTACAAACCCATCAAATTTCAATATTATCTCTAAGATTTAGCAAGATCTACCATGAATTTGAGAGAGCTTTTTACACTGAATCGAAGAGAGCGACGAGGGTTACATTCTTACCGATTGAATCGAGTTTTCCTCAACATCTATTTTTAGGGTTTTTCATCCTCTTCCTCTCCAAAGCTTGAGGTAGGGATTCTCTTAGAGTTATATATACATTTTTACAAGTTTATGTTATTTTGGAGTTTTCTCTTGTAGTATTGAACTTTGATTTTGGCTCATGAATTCTTGATCTTAAAAGTGGGTTTTCCTCAATGTTTTCTAAATATTCTTCAAGGTATGAACTATATTGTTAATGGGCGAGTTGCCTTGGCAAAATCCTTTCAAAAATGAGGAAAAACCTAATTTGGTGAATACCCTAGAAATTTGGGATTTACTTTGGAAAAGTGAAAACCCCAGAAATTGAAGATTTATTTTGGAAAAGTGATAAGATGTCATGAAATCTTTGGTTCTCTAGTATCATGATGAATATATGATTGGAATATTCCTATGATTGTGTGTAAGGAGGAAGTTCTATGGAAAGAAAATGAGAAATGATCAAATTGAAACTTGTTGTATAGCTCATTATTGGTTGGTCTTGAAATGACCTAGAAAATAGATATTTGCTTGTGGAGAATACATGAATGCTGAGGTTGTTAGGTCATCCCTTAAAGTTATATTATGATGATTAATATATGAAAAACACTTGAAGGTAGATAATGTATTATGATATTGCATTGATAAGAGATGTGAAATTTGATCGCAACGGAGGAATGTGTAAATAAATAGAGAATTTTCAAGAAATTGATATAGAAATGGATAGTTTTGGCATTGTTGGGATGTTTAAATGGAACCATATTATTGACTTGGGCATTTGCAAAGTCATTCAATTTGTCATTGACATAATTGATTTTGAACATTGCTTGGGAAAATTTATTGTTTTGAGAAAGTAATTTGTTTTGTGAAACAAGATCATATTGATTTGTTTTGGGGTAAATACGTTGGTAAGTCCAAATAGGGAGTGTAGTTGGTATTAGTTAAGTTAGCCTAAGTGTCCATGGTAAAAGACCGAAAACACGCGTGGAGAAGGTACCACCACATGTCTTCCTATTAGCTACCGGTAAAATGGGGGTTAGTGGGGACTGTTATGCCTATTTGCAGACACCAATCTAGGGATTACCTGAGTCGTATTTACCGCCTCGTTGAATTAAATTGAAATTATTGAGTTGTTAAATTTTCAAGATTGTATTGTGCACAAAGTTTTCAAAAGAGAAAGAGATATGTTTTTTTAACATGGTTTGACATATACATTCATCCCATGAGATTATATAAAATGTATGTACTTTGTTAAGGTTTTCGTATTGAGCTTATGCTCACCCCTATGAGATTTTGTGCAGGAAAGGAGGTGGTGATCCCGCCAAGTTAGAGGCATGGAGATATGTTTTGAGAGCACAATGCTGTTTTCATTTGTTGTAATTATTTTTGACAAGCCAATGGCTTTATGTGTATGGGTTTGAAACCACTTTTGTGTAACCAGGTTTAAGCTTTGGAATTTGTAGCCCTTGAGGGCATTAATTCATACTAAACTTCCTTGCTATATGCCATAAATTCATATTCTAGGAATGTTGAATACATAACCACATGTGGAATATTTTTTTGTACATCTCTTGATGCATAATGAGTACAACCGTTGGAGATGTGATAATGATGTTAATATTATGATTTACTTATGTTTATATTAAACAATGGAAGTTGGTGATTTTTTATGGTGTAAATTTTGGAGCGTGATATAACAAAACAAATTTTCTCTTTTTAAAACTCTTCAAAAAGTTAAAACTTAAAATATAACTTAAAACTCAAATCACAATTCAAAAAAATAAACCAAATGAGTGGCGTTTTACCTAATACTAATAACGTGTGTCATAAAGTTCATAAAGTAATGTAATTAGTAATCATGTAATTAATCTCAAATGTCTTGAGATTCTTACATATATAACTACTGGGAAATATTATGTGTACTATATGGATCTTATAATTAAAAAAATGATATCATTTTAATTTTTTGAGCCATAATTAAACAATAAAAAAATATATATTAGAACTAGACACAACATAAGATATAACTAAAGAACTCATGAGTTATAACTAAAATAATATCATAACTAAAGAAGAAAATTAGTTATAATTAAAAAAAATGATATAATTAGAGATGTATACGGTACACCATCTTTAAAATGGTGTATATTAGAATTTTCCATAACTATTATAAGTGTTATAGAATACATACAAAACATTAATGTCGTATATCATATAATCATATATATATATATATATATATATATATATAATTAGTGTTTTTCTCTTTTTTTAGGTAGCTATGGTAAAAGGGGTTTTAGGAATACTCTTGGATCTAAGTAGACGCTCTTGATCTTCTGGTTAAGGAATGAACACTCTAGATAGGGGTGTCGGAATTAACACTCCGACGAACAAGTCAGTATCCTCTCAAGTTTTTACTTCTATTTTAAGTTATCCCATTTGTTTTCACATACCTCAGTTTGGTTGAAGCTCCTCCTTTTTATAGTGCACTCTAGAGGCCTACTTTTCCATCATCATCTTTCGTCATCAGATCTGGGACCCCCAGATGTGCCAGAAGAATTACGGAATACTCGACCCTCGGATATATTCTACTCAGCCTTGGTCTTGTTCAAATGGGTCTGGTCATGTCGAGTTATCCTCGCTAATCTTCTCGGCTCTCGACATCCTCTTTGAGCAGCTCAAGCGGTCACTTTTACTCGGCCCCCACAATTTCCCCCCAAACATCTGAATTATATATTTACTCAGCGTGTTTGGTTTCTCAACTAGCAGATCAGAAAAAATCCTCAAAAGTCAAAGGTACGGCGGTTGCACTCCTTTTCATACTGATTCATCAGAATAGACGCGTTAACCATTACAACTTCCTACCCATTTGTATTTTGACATTCATTTAATGCCATTTAAAATATGTACATCTGTATACTCTTGAAACGAAAAGCCATCCTTTGAGAATTCTTCATTCCAACCTTCTTCAAGACCTCTACAACCCCGCTTCCCACTGTTCAACTCCGTCCTCAACCTGTAAGTCCCCCTCTCTCTTCTCACTCTATTCTTCATTCCAGTCCCCTGCATGTTTTTTGTTTTGTTTTGTTTTATATACTCTGTTTTCATTTTGTCTCGAATGGCAAGACACTTCAAAACTCTCCTCTCAAAGGATCGAGTTGCAGCCTTCTGTCGTCACTTTTCGATTCCAGACGACGTCCACCTATCCCTTTTCACAGACAATGTGGTGGATATGGAGAGGGCTGACATGAATACGATTAATTTCCCACTCTTGGTAATCGTTGAAGGTGGAGTTCGATTCCCCTTTCACCCTTTCCTTAGGACTGTCCTACGTTATTAGGGGCTAATTCCCTCCCAATCTAACGTGAACTTTTACCGAATAATCATGGGTATAGTAGAATTGAACCACTGACTAGGTCTTAACCTAGGGATCCCAGCTATTTGGCATTGCTACATCATGGCGAAATCAACCGGTCGACAGGAGCGCTACTTCTTGAAAGCCAAAGACATTGATCACCACTTGGTGACTATGCTCGCCAACTCTGGCAAAAGAGTTGACGACGTTATGGTCATCGTTTCGAGGTAATTGGGAATTCGGCGAGGGAGAAGATCGCTAAGACCCAGTGCCAAGGCGATAAGGTGAGCCAGGTGGCCGACTATAAATGTTATGTTTTGCATAAATAATTCATTTGGCTTAACTATTAGATGCTAAATTCATTCTATCTTGCAGGCAACGACTTAAAACAAACATTGACAATAGCGAACGAAGCTGTCATTGAACAAGTGAAGGTGGTTCTCAATTACAAAGGTTGTGCAAACCTTTAAGGTCAAGGGCGAGCGACCCACGTCTTGCTGAAGTTTGATCATACCTACTCCACTTTCTCGGCTGCAGATAATACCCTCGTGCCGAGAGATGAGCGGCAACTTACTGCACTCATATTCCCTAGTTTCAAAAGCCTAAGGGATATTGGTGCCGAGGGTTCTAACACTGACGCCGACAAACAAGTAGACGAGGACGCACAATCAGAAGGCGGTGAGAAGGACCAGGAGCTGAACAAGGAGATTGACTTGGCATTGGAGCACATCAGCCCTGATCATTCTGACAACCCTTCTACTTCTGGCTGAGTAGACTTATCCGTTCCCGAGGATGATATTTTCACTAGTTTGGAGGACCTACCAGGGGCCGAATCGGAAGCTAAAGAAATTGGAGGAGAGTCTCTCGCCCAATTTGCCAGAAGAAGGAATGCCGAAAGGATGGTGGCGAAATGACAAGGTGGCAATTCTAGGAGGAGCGGGAGCCAAGTAACTCCAACACGTGAGGTTCGTCCAGAAGGAACGGCCCACAGAGAGATTGTTGCCGAATTGGCTCCTGAGCTGCAAACAGAAGTTATTGAAGTCGATCTTTAAGGGCAGAAGTGACCTGTTGAGATAGACCCCGACCCATCTAAGGCGCCGATTGATAAATGACCTAAGTTAAAGATGCTTCCCGTTACTGATAGTTTATCTAAGCCATTCATCATTCATCCACGAATGAAAAATGCGCCAGTTCCATCTAGCGGGTCGGCCATCAAAGATTCGGCTATGGCCCTTAGTGTGGCTTTGGCTCTCTCACTTCTAGTAGACAAGGCAACTTTTCGCGCTGAACCGGATGTCATTGCGATTGCTCTGGCAATGCAATCGGCCATAATGGTAAGTTTTGATAAAATATTCGACTTTGTAAAATTTCTTTGTTGAATCCGACTAAAGTCTTGACTTTATTGATGTCAGATGGCGAGAAAGATTGCCGAGATCGGTCGGTGGCATTACGATGCCGTAGAGCGACTCGGTATCCTTGAAGGCCAACTTGAAGCTGAGAAAGGCAAGGTGGTTGTTGTAGTGGCCGATTTGTCCGTGGCGACGGCTAAGGCGGAGGAAGAGCAGACGAAGGCCGCTGCTACTGATGAAAAAGCACAGCACGCCGACTTGCTTCGTAAGGTTACTGAAGAAAGAGCAAATTTGATAGACGGTTCCCTCAAATCAGCTCAAAAGGAAATATCAAAACTTAAGGCCGAGCTTGAGGTGGAGAGGAAGGTGAAGAAGCTTGCTGCGGCGGATGCAGCCAAGGCTTTTGCCGCCAGAGAGCTTAAGGCCAATGAATTATATGCTGATAAAGCCGTGAAGTTTGAGAATCAAGGTTTCAAGCACGGATGACTCAAAGCTTTAGCGGCCGCCAACGTGACTCTCGATCAGCCAATTCCCTACGAGCAGTTAGAAGTTGAACCGCTGGAATCAGATCCAGAGGAATTCGACTTCTGAGTTGCCTTTTTTGTAATAGATATTTTTGTTTTCAACTATTTATTGTGATCGGCCGTCTTTGTAATTGATGCGTTAAACGATTTAGGCTTTGTACTAGGGCCATTTTCATCTATAAAGTGTTAACTATACCCGTGTAGTTTATTAATGAAGATGTCCATTTTGCTTATAAATTTGTGAGTATGCCTTGTTTGGTTAATGATAATAAAAATAACAATACAAATAATAAAAATGAGAAAATTACCATGTGGGTCAATTGTACTAATTGTAGACCGCCCGAAATCCGCTCCGCGCGCGAGGGCGTGAATTGGGTTCATAGCTACTACAGTTCGGACTCCTGTCACGGTTCTTAATCTAATCTCACAAAGTGTAATGTAAGATTGATAAATCACTAAAGAGTTCAAATCTGGCAATCGGTTTTAGAAAATCAATTTTAATCAGAAAGCGCCAAACATGGACTGCTTTGCTAGATTTCAGAGTCGCCACCTAAATATTTCGTTTTGAGAAATTTAGGAAACCCTGACTCGTGCCTAAGGCCACGTGTCCGTCATCACCAAAGTTGCCTCGGCTCGGGAACTTGGGTATAAGAGGGGAAGGTCATGAATGAGCACCCCCCGCTCGCTCGATCGAAGGATTGGCCTCTACTAAACATGATATGTTATTTTGAAAACACATGCGTTCTTTTCCGGTTTATTAGCTAACCTTACTATGTGATGCGCACAACATACAAGTATAGACTCAATCACGCGGATTGGAACAAAACAACTCATGTTTGTTTTTGAAAGTGGTTTAAAAGTGCTACTCGTAAGTAGGCTAAAGCACGGAATTACCACCCTCAAGTGGGCTTGGAAAAACATGATTTTGCCACTTCAAGTGGTCTTAAAACTCACAATCATCGAGTTGTTCCAATTCAGGTAATCAAACCTTCATTTACAGGCATTCATGCAGTTAAACACATAAGCACATAACCTCATGGTAAGCATACTATCATGGTAATCACTTACACACATGCAAGGATGCTAAAGCATAAACACTCACCGAGTACTCTGAACCAAAACATAAGCTAGTTAGAAATCATGTATGATCCTAGCTATGTTAAGATGCCTAATGCAATGCATGCAAAATGCAGCTAAATAGGCTCGGTTATTCTAAGATGGCATATGAATGCAACACTTGATAACATGCTTTGAAACACATATTCAAGTAAATATTGAAATTCAATGCAATTTGAATGATGCGCCGAGCTCGATGCATGCAAGACAGATGAATGATGCACGCATGCATAACATAAAGTATGCTAATTGAGATGTGCCCTAAACTAACCATCGAAAGCTAGTAAGTAACAGGCAGAAAGAAATGGGGTTGGAAGACATGCATCACACACACGCACACTTATTACAACATTTGCCCTCTCGACGGAGGGTTCGAATAATAAGCTAACTAGCTACGCTAATTAAATTAATTATTACAAACCAAAACTAATTAATGATTCCTAGTTAACTAATTATTACAAAACAAATTGATTAATTAAGCACAATAACTAATTAAGTACAAAACCGATGAATTATCTAACTAAGTAAAGCAGCTAAAGCATTTAAAAGAGGTCCTCGGGGCGAGGGGTGCATGCATGCTCGATCGTCTCGCTCAGAAATCCATTGCTATGCCTAGAATTGCCTCTGTTTGCATTTGATTTAATCTCTGAAAAGTGCACTAACTTCCAGATTGCTTCTACTCCAACATGGGGACCTCCTGGTGGGCTGTCGACCAGAAAAGCGGGCTGTAAACCAGAAAAAGTGGTCGGTCGACCACCTATACTGGTCGGCCGACCAGTTGATTTGCCAAGCTTCAGCTTTGCTGCAACAGAGAACAACAAGGGGCATAGCAGTGTATTTTCAAGATATGTGTGCACAAGCACCCTCCCTAGCATTTCTCAAGCTCAAGGGAGTGTGGTACTCGACTCTCAGGCCACCAACCGAACATCGCAATGAACGATGGCCGAGAAACCAAGTTTGCACAAGTCAATGTCAATGAATGCACACAAATATCATATAAAGGCCTCCACCTCTATCATGCTTGATCAAGAGGGTCGGCGACCGAGAAATGCTACACGTTTCATCACTTTGAGTATGAAACGGGCGACATTCCTCGTGTTTGGATTAACGTCCAATCCAAACACATGCAATGCAAACAAGATGATCAACCTTCAATGCTAAAGTGACATGCGCAAGACTTTATCATGTAAGCAATGCATGCATGGCATGTTTAAAAGCTAAGGCATCAAAGCTAATGAAACATATTACACATGAGGCATGCACTATCAATCTCTAATGGTCAAACCAACCCCGGACAGAGGTCGAACATGCCAAAATAGTGGCTGAAATATGTTAAGATCAAGGCATATAACACAAGGAGAACATGCTCATTTGATGGCTCATTAACAATGCACAAAGACACAACTCTCAAAAGCTCTCAAGGAATGAAAGAAGTGAGAACATAACACACGTACATGCTCTAAAATAACATGTTAAACGATGCCCAAACATGTAACCATCACAAATATAGCATAGTAGGGTGCTCAAAACTCCAGACTAACTAAGGTACTTGCACCATAGCCATATCAAGCAAGCCCAAAGGGCCAAGATGACTCAAAACAGTCTCAAGGCAGGTCAAAACAATGCCAAAACATGCATGGAGTAGAGCTAACACATGCTGGATTGGGAGGCATAAAGCATGCCGCATGCAAGGCCAATGAGTGGGATTACACTACAAATACCAAAACCAAGCATGAGGTGACTTCACCAACAAAAATCAAAGTTGTAACATGGTAAAATAACACCAAAAACATGCTGAGATGGTAGCCCAAAAGCTTAGGCAAGCATGTGTACATATTGGCTCATAAGTGAAGCATAAGGCTCAACCCTCAAACACAACAAAGGGATGATAAATGCGAGAATATGACAGAGGTATATGGTCTGAAATAACATGCCAAATGATGCCATGCCATGCAAAAAGCTCAAATATGACATGCTAGAGGTCTCAAAGCTTAAGGCTAGCAAAGCCAAATGCACTATAGCTATGCAAAGCCAAGCATGCATGACCAATACCACTCAAATCAGACCTAAAGCATGTTAAATCAAACCCGAAAATGTACTGGAGTAAAGCATACACATGCTAGATCAATAGGCCAAGAGACCAAACAAGCTAGGCTAGTGAACAAGCTTGCACTACAAGCGCATAAACCATGCAAGAGGTGACTTTATTAACCAAAATCAGAGCTAAGGCATGCCAAAATATGAGTAAAAGCCTGCTGGAGTGGAGCCAAAAACATGCTAAAATGGTGGTCCAAAGCATAGAGCATGTTAGGCTAACTAAGAGGATTGCACTACAAGTACATGAAGCATGTAAGAAGCAACCAAACTAACCCAACATAGAGTTATATCATGTTAGAGCAAGGCCTAAAACATGCTAAGATAGAGCCTTATGAAGGTAGAAAAGCAGGCCAAAGTGTTAAGCCAACAACACATGCAAACAAAACACAAAAGGGGGGGGGGACCACCCCCATCCATTTTGGGTCTCAAAACCCACTTTCCACCACTGAAATTCCTCTGGAATTCAGTGGTTAAAAGGCCGAAACAAGGTGGTTTGAAACGCCTTAAGAGATAGAACAAAGCAAAGGAAAATAAGCCACCAAAGGGGGTAGACCACCCCTAACTCAAACAAAGCCTCAAAAAAACATTTCAAACACTTAAAAATAAGAGTTTTTGCAGTTGAAAGTAAGGCCCAAAAGAGCATGCAAGGATGGCCAAATGCTTAAGCAAAACAAGGCTTGAAGAGGGTAACTACTCACCCTTGAAGAACAACTTCAAAACTAGCCACTTCTGAGGCAAAACCAAGCCAAAATCACTCAAATGCAACCTCTAAGAACCTCAGCTCAAGAGTGGAGGTGTTTCACTAGGTGCTTTAGTGTAAAAGTGTGAAGAAAACTCACTTTAAAGCACAAACTAGTACAAATATAGAGAGAGAGGGAGAATTATAGAGAGAGACGGATATGTTTAGTCCTAATCAAAATTCTGAACCTTGGAAAAGGAGAGAGAGCTCCCCTTATATAAGCAATGCAAGGGCAAGCTTCCTTGACAAGCTTAGAGCTTGTTTGAATCCCTGCATACACATGTATGAAGGATGGATTCTGTGCTCACTAGCTGGCACCAAAAATATCTGCAAAAGTAGAAAAAGGTCATAGACCACTTAAAGTGGTTGACTGACCACCCCCCCTAGTCGACCAACCACCTCAGGTGGTCGACAAGGGAAAAAACTGGCTAGCAGGGGGGAAAAGGGTCTACAAAGAGAGAAGAAGGTGGTGGCAGGCTCCAGACCACTTAGGTTGGTCGACTGACCACCCACCCTAGCTGACCGACTACCAAAAGTGGTCTACAGGGAAGAAAAGTGGTGTACAGGGGAGAAAACTGGCTGATAGGGGAGAAAAGTGGTCTACTCCCCCACTTCTCCTTCTAGGCAAAAGGGGCACCAAGGTTTGGCTTAAAACAAGCACAAAACCAAGAGAGTTCAGAGACTTAGAGGCAAGGCGCGTAATCGGAAACGCCGGGGACTCCAAATGAGCGCAAACATGCGCAATCATCGAGCGCTCAATCGATGACGTCCAAGTATTTAGGACAGTCAAAAATGGGGTGTCTACACTAATTCGGCAGATACATATTAAAGCCGAATCGATTAATAAATCTGTTCTTACCCCAGCGGACCACTGAGCGTAGCCACCGAACACAATCTGAAAGCAACTTATGGGGTCAGGTGGGGCACCTGTCTGAATTCAGCAAAACTAATGAAGAGCCAAATAGATTAATAAATCTGTCCTTACCCTAGTTGACCATTGAGCATAACCGCCGAATACAGTCAAAAAACAGCTTTGGGCGTTAGGTGGGGCACCTGTCTGAATTCGGAAAAACTAATAAAGAGCTGAATAGAGTAATAAATCTGCTCTTGCCCTAGGTGACCACTGAGTGTAACCGCCGAATACAGTCGGAAAGAAGCTTGGGGCACCTGTCTGAATTCGGCAAAACTAATGAAGAGCTTAATAGAGTAATAAATCCGTCATTACCCCAGCTGACCACTAAGCATAACTGCAGAATATAGTCCGAAAGCATATTTGGACGTCAAGTGGGGCACCTAAATAGATTAATAAATCTGCCCTTCCCCCAGCTGACCACTGAACGTAACCGCCAAATACAGTTAGAAAGCAACTTTGGGCGTCAAGTGGGGCACCTGTCCGAATTCAGCAAAATTAATGAAGAGCCGAATAGAGTAATAAATTTGTCATTGCCCCAGCTGACCACTAATCGTAACCCCTGAATACGTAGGTAGGCGAAGACAATAGGCGCCTCGTAATCGTACACGCAATTAATATGCGGGGTAGCTAGGCACGTGTGGGGCCTATGGACTCTTTAAACAGATGCTGGTAAGTGTGTGACTAAAAAAAGGAATACTGGTGCGACTTCAACAATTACATATGTCTAGCAAGGTATTCTTCAACAGAAGAGGCGAGGAAAAAACACTAGCTGATTTGGAAGCACAAATGAACCGTGGAACTGGTGGAGAATCTTCTCGTATAGGTAAAGTGGCGTCAGAGGAATGAGAGAGGCTTTGATTCCCTCGTCATTGAAGCAGGTCCCCAAGAGGGGGCGAGGTAAAAAAATCACCCAAGAGGGGGGTGTAATAAGAAGGGAACTCTAAGATTGGGAGTACCTATGCCTCAACACGAAACGAACCAACTAGGCCACCACGCCCGCTAAGTTTTTCATGTTTGTTGGGAACAAACCAATGACCGAGGTAGATTCAATTATCTGTGATCTGAACGTGGCAGTAGAGTTTGCTCGGTAAATATTTCCACCCAAAGTACAACAGTCATGGTTGGTCGGGCTGATTACGAAATTTTTCGCAAAGGTGTCCATGGAGCGGTCAAAGAACTATATAGCTCTTATGAGATCGGCATGCGCCTTCGCTGTAACAATCCCAATCTGTAATTAAGGATGTTAATTAAGTGATTAAAATAAATTATGTGTTTATTATTGTAGACCGCCCCGAGAACTCCACTCTCCGCGCCGCGAGGGCGCGAATCGTTTTGTTCTTTAGCTACTACAGTTTGAACTCAATGTCACGGTTCTGAATCTAATCTCATAAAGTGTGATGTGAGACCGATAAATAACCAAAGAGTCCAAAATCCTGCAAATCATTTTGAAAAACTAATTTTATAAAGAAGTGTCAAACATGAACTGCTTTGCCAGATACAGAGTCGCCGCCTAAATATTTTATTTTGGGAAAATTTAGGAAACCCTGACTCGTGCCTAAGGCTACGTGTCCGTCATCACCAAAGTTGCCTCGGCTCGGGAACTTGGGTACGAGAGGGGAAGGTCATGCAATGAGCACCCCCGCTCGCCCGATCAAAGATCGGCTTGTACTAAGCATGATATATTGTTTTTGAAAACACATGTGTTCTTATTCCGGTTATTAACCTAGAATTACTATGTGATGCGCACAGCATACAAGTATAGACTAGATCGCCTAATTTGGAACAAACCATTGCATGTTCGTTTGTGAAAATGATTTGAAGTTTGCTACTCGCAAGTAGGCTAAGTCGTAGATTTTGCCACCCTCAAGTGGGCTTAAAACTCGCATTTCGATGAATTGTTCCAATTCAAGCAATCCAACCTTTACCCACAGGTAGTCAAGTAGTTAATCACTTAAGCAGTTAGCCTCATGGAAAGCATGCTAACATGGCAACATACACATCTCATGCAGTATGCTAAAGCGTAAACACTCACAGTGTACTCCGAGCCAAAAACAAAGAACTAGTTAGAAATCATGCATGATCCTAGTTCATGTTAATATGGCTAATGCAACACATGCAAAAATGCAACTAAGATAGGCTCGGCTATCTAGAATGGCATATGAAATGCAATTTGGCAACATGTTGTTGAACACGTATTCAAGTAAGTATTAAAATACAATGCAATTTGTATGATGCGCTGAGGCCGGTGCATGCAAAACAGATGAATGATGCACGCAGGCATAGCATAAGGTATGCTAATCGAAATATGCCCTAAAACTAACCATCGTAAGCGGTTAAGTAAAAAGGAGAAAGAAATGGGGGTTAGAAGACATGCATCACACACACACACGCTTATTACAACAATTGGCCCTCTCGACAGAGGGTCCGAATAAGAAGCTGACTAGCTAATCTAAGCTAATTAAAATAATTATTACATCACAAAAACTGAATAACTAGCTACAACTAATTATTACAAATCAAGCTAATCAAATACAAATAAGTAGCTAAACGCATTAACCACTTAAATACAGAACCAAAGCATAAGCTAGCTATCTAAGCAAAGCAATAAAATAGGAGCCTCGAGGTGAGAAGTGTATGCATGATCGGTCGCCTCGTTAGGAAATCCGTCGCGATGCCCCAACTTGCCTCTGTTTGCAACTATTCTCAGAACCTTGCACCAAGCTCCAAAAAGCTTCTAACTCACCTTGGGGACCTGTGGGAGCATGGCTGACCAGCTGTTGATGTTGTCAACCCCTTGCTGACCACTTTTCTTTGCTGCAAACCAAAAAAAGTGGTCGGCCATCTAGTTTTTCTGGTCGGCCGACCATTTTTTGCTGCACTTCTCCAGTTTGCTGCAACAGAGAGCAAGAAAAGACATGGCAATGTATTTGCAACATGTGTGCACAACCACCCTCCCTATCATTTCATAAGCTCAAGGGAGTGTGGTTCTCGACCCTCGGGCCACCAATCACGCATCTCGATGCATGATGGCCGAGAAGCCAAATTGCACAATTCAATGTAAAATGAATGCACAAATAAACACATAAAGTCTTGACCTCTATCATGCTTAATCAAGAGGGTCGGCGACCGAGAATTGAGGCACGTTTCATCACTTCAAGTATGAAACGTCCCTCGTTTCTCGTGTTTGGACTAATACCCTATCCAAACACAATGCAAGCAGTAACAAGCATACTCAATGCAATGTAGCATGGCATACACAATGCGAAGAACAACATGGCATACACAACGCAAGGTAACATGGCATACTCAATGCAATGTAACATGGCATACACAATGCGAAGAACATGGCATACACAATGCGATGAACAATATGGCATACTCAATGCAATGAGCAACATGGCATACTCAATGCAATGTGATATAAGCATGAAAACAACATGGCACACACAATGCTAAATGGACTTAAACCAAAAATGGACAGACCTCAGTCATGCCCAAATCAGTGGCCATAATGCTAAAATGAAGGCACCAAAAGCATATAAGCATGCATATGCATTGGCCTATTAACTAGGCCTAAGAGCACAACCCTCAAGAGTGCTCAAAAAGTGACAAAAGTGAAAGTGTAACAACACTATATGCGCTGAAGTAAGATATGAAATGATGGCAAATCATTCAATCAACACAAGCATGGCATGCTAGGGTCCTAAAGCATGAAAGCTAACAAAGAGGACTACTCTAGGGACATGCAATTCATGGCACAAATGCATGAACCAGCCACACACAGAGCTCAAGTAGGTCAAAACAAAGACCAAAACATGCTAATTAAGATGGGAGCTCAAAAGTCTAGGCATGCAAGCATACAAGCAAGGCAACAATGCACAACCCTTAGAGGCACTCAAAGGGTGAAAGAAGTGGGAACATGGCAGTCCTATATGCTCTGAAATGTCATGGTAAATGATGCCAAATCATGTACATGATGCAAATGAAGCGTACGATGGTGCTCAAAACTCACAGCTGGCATAAGCATTTGCACGACAGCTATGCAAAACATGAAGCATATGGAAAAGGCAACCCAAAACAGTCTTAGAACATGTCAAAATGAGTCTAAAACATGCATGGAAGGAAGCCTAAACAAGCTAGCATGTAGGCATAAGGCATGATGCATACAAGGTCAAAAAAGAGGATTACACTACACCTACTTAGACCAAGCATGAGATGACTTAACCAACGAAAATCAGAGTTATATCATGGCAAAATAACCCAAAAAACACACTGAAATGATAGCTCACAAGCTTAGGCATGAAGGCATACGCAATGGCTCATGTTAAGGCATAAAACACAAACTCTCCAAAGCATGGAAAGAGTGACAAATGCAAGCATATGACCACACTACATGGACTGAAATAACATTTCAAATGATGTCAAATCATGAAAACAGTCCAAGTAATGCATGCTAATAGGCTTGATACACAAAGCTAACAAGCTAGAATGCATTATAGCTATACAAAGCATGGCATGCATGACCAAAATAACACAAATCAGAGCTAGAGCATGCTAAAACATGGACAAAAGCTTCTTATAGTTAAGCCAAAATCATACTAGAATGATGGTCTAAAACATGATACACATTAGGCTAGTTCATGGAATTGCACTACAAGTGCATGGAGCATGCATGGGGCTATCAAATCAAACCTTAACAGAGGTATATCATGGCAAAATAACCCCAAGAACATGCTGAGATGGACTCAAAACAAGCTAGAAAGAGATGCTACTTCATGAAGCACACAAAGCTAGTTTGCAAGATTTACACTACAAGTGTATAAAGCATGCGTGAGGTGAAAAAACCAAGTCAAAAAAGAGGTATGCCATACTGAAATAACCCCAAATACATGCTAAGATATGGCCAACATAAGCTTAACAAACATGCTCAAACATGAGGCATTCAAAGCAAGCATTCAAGAACACAAGGAGAGGGGATGACCCTCTCCTATTTGGGACCTCAAAACACCATTTCCACCACTGAAATTCCTCTGAGTTTCAGTGGTGAGAAGGCCAAAACAAGGTGGTCCCAATAGCTTAAAAGGAAGGTTCAAAACAAGGCCTAACAAGGCACAAGAGGGAATAGACCACCCCCAACACAAAAGGGACATTAAACAAACATGTTAAGGACTGAAAAATAGAAATTGTTTTAGTAGAAAGTCAAGCCAAAAACAGCATGCAAATAGGTTCAAAAGCTTAAGCAAAAATAAGGGTTTAAGAGGTTAGTTTCTCACCCTTGATGAACACCTTCAAAGCTGCAACTCCAGCACTCTTTTTTAACCAAAACCAGTCCAAAAACTTCAAAAATAACTTCAAGGGACCTCAGCTCCAAGAGTATGGTGTTTGAGTGTGTGTTTGTGTGTTAAAGTGTGATAAAAAGGCACTTTTGAACACAAAAATAAAGAGAAGATGCAAGATAGAGACAAATGTGTATCTATATCTCTCAAGCACAAAATTCTGAATCTGGAGGAAGAAGGGGGAGGTTCTCTCTTATAGAGAACAAGCAACAAGCTTGTTGGACAAGCTTTAGGCCTAAAGCCATCCCTCCATAAGGATGGCTTTTGTGCCTTCCAGCTGGCACAGCTGTAAAGAAAATATCTCCAAAAAGGTGATAAAAAGCTGCAGACCACTTGAAGTGGTCGGCTAGCTACTTCTACTAGTCGGCCGACCAGTGGAAGTGGTCGGCCATGGGGAGGAGATGGTCTGTAGCATGAAAGCAAGGTGGTGGTGTGGTGGCCGACCAGAAAAGGTGGCCCAAAGACCAAGAAAACTAGTTGCCCGACTAGAAAACTGGCTGGCAGGAAGAAAAGTGGTCTCCAAGGGGAAGAACTGGTCTCCCACCCTTGTACCACTTTCCAAACAAGGAAAATAAGGTTTGCACCAAAAACAAACCAAAAGGAGTGCAAGACAAGAGTCCGGGAGGCAAGGCGCGCAGCCGGAAGACCCGAAAACTAGTCTACGAGCACCAAAAGTAGTCTACGACCACAAAAGTGGCCTCCCAGACCACAGTGTCCCTCTAGGTAGAGGCAACAAGGTGTGGTTCAAAAACCACGCCACACGGAGAACGTTAAGTGGTCCCAAGACAAGGCGCGCGGCTGAAGGCTTTGAAAATCGAAAAATGGTCTCCAAGCAGGAAAAGTGGTCTACGACCACAAAAGGGTGGTCTACAGACCTCTCCCTCCCTTCAAAGAAGAGAAACAAGGCTTGGTCCGCAAACCGAGCTGAAACACAAAGAGTTCAGAGGCCCGGAGGCAAGGCACTCAGCCGAAAACTCCGAAACCTCGAAACAAGCACAACATGCGCAATCACTGAGCGCTCAATCGATAACGTCTGAGTCTTAAGGTCGGTCAAAAATGGGGTGTCTACAATTATGTATTTTGTATGCTATTTAGCTTTCTATCTATTACTCATAGTAATATCTGTCATGATTTCTGCTTTGGTATGAAATTTGATAGCCTAAACGGTCTTAGAAACCAAAATTGAGCACATGGTTAGACTAATTAGAATTTTTGGAACCATCTGAGAAGTTTTGTTAAAAAAATTGATTCAGTTTAGTAAAATCGCATGCGATTAAATTGAGCCTTGATTAGAACTGTTGGGTTAATTGAGTTATGTGTTAACCTTGAAAAATTAAGGCTACTTGTGTTTAATTAAGATGATACATGATTAGTACTAATTTGGTCCTATTTATGATTCAGCATCTGATTAAGTATAGTATGAATTGGGCAATTTGGTGTTGAGTATAAAGGATTAAAACCCTTGTGTTTGTGTGTTGGAGTTTTGCATGTGTGTGCACATGTATTGTGCTCAAAAAGTGAAGTGAGTGTGTGTATATTCAGCTGAGTTAGAGAGTGTGTTGGTGTCATTCCTTTTGCTCATTTGGTTCCTTGTGATGAGAGTTCTAGAGAGAGTAAGCCCTCTAGAGAGAGAAAGCTCTACACTTGTGTGGTTTGAAGGAGAAGAAGAGAGCTAAGGGTAGACCAACTCTTATTATTTGAAATCAAAGCTCTAGGTAAGATTCTTGAGCCTATTTTTCTGTAGCTAACCTTCCATGCATCATGATTCCAACATATCCTTGAACTAATTTCATAAAATTAGTAAGAGAAATGGGTCTTTGAGCTTGTAGATGACTTGCATGTGCATTCTTGGAGATTAACCTTTGGTGCCATCATTTTAAGTTCGAGTTTTGAAGCCACTGCAAGCATGTGAGCTCATATCTTGCATAATGTTTTGGAAATTCATAGGTTCATAACAACCATTTTCATGTTTTGAAGAAACCATGAAAATAGTTTGAAAATCTTACATGCAAGAGGCTTTAGTTCAATTTTGGTAAATTCATGAGATTTCATAGCAAATGGTTTTTAAGGGGTCATGTATATATGTTTTTTAAAGTAATTTTGTGTTTTTGAATGAGCTATGCATGACCTAAGGCTTTGAATTTGTGTTTGGAGCTCAAACTTTATGTTTTGAAAACCCAGAAATTCATAGTTGACTCGAACGACGAAGTGGTGGCTCGAGCCAACATTGCGAGCTCCCAGTAGTTTGAACTCTACAAAAGCTGGCTCGAGTGAAGAACTGGTGGCTCGAGCGACCTCAGTTTTTGCCTTCAGCTAGCTTTAGCCACGAAAAGCTGGCTCTAGCCAACAACTTATTTTCAGCATGTTTTCAGAAGATGTTTTAAGTACATATCTTCGCTTCCATCTCTTTTCAGGCATTCTAAGGCATGATTTATGAGCCATTAAGGATTAATAAGCTAAGAAACATCATACGTAAGTGAATTAGAAAATATGTGTCGAATCCAAGTATGTGGTCCAATACGAATAAGTTATGTGGCATGGAATGAATAAGAAGTTAAAGCACAAAAGCTAAGAGCATCTCCAATGGAGCTGCTATATCAGTTGTCAAAGCTAAAAAATGACAGAAATGGCAAAAATCAGTCTCCAATGGTCTGCTATTTCCCTTGCCAAAGATAGCAGATGCCATATGTGTTCTCAAATATGGCCAGTGAAATAGCAGATGCCAACATTGCCAGATCAGCAAAATCCAACAGAAATTGGCACCAAATTCAGTTGAGAAAACAACAGAATTAATCCAGTAGGGAAGCTATTTTCCAAAATCAAACCCAATTTTTACAATCAAGCAAATTTCACATGAAGACAGATCATGTATTTATATATATATGATCATTGGAGATGAAGACAGCTTGTATATATATATGATCAAAATCAAACCCAAAATATATATATATATATGATCAAACCCATGAACCTCTGCTGACCGTATATATATATATATATATATATATATATATATATGTGATCAAAATCAACCCCAAAACATATATATATATATATATATATGATCAAACCCATTAAAGACATAGCAAACCGTATATATATATATGACCAAAATCAAACCCAAAACATACCCATTAAAGACATAGCAAACCGTATATATATATATGATCAAAATCAAACCCAAAACATATATATATATGTAATATGTATATATGAAGACAGATATTTTTTATGGAGACCAAAACACATAAAAACAGAATTTTTTGATGGAGATCAAGACAAATCAAAAATATATATATATATATATATATATATATATATATGCAGATAGATCAAAACATATATATATATATATATATATGAAGATTGTACCAGAGGGGGTTCCGATCTTGGAGGAGAAGGGGGAGATCGGGTTCCGATCATGGAGGAGAAGCGGTTCCGATCTTGGAGAAGGGGGTTTCGATCTTGGAGGAGAAGGGGAGATCGGGTTCCGATCCTGTGCTCTGTTTGGTTTGTGCTCTGTTTAATTTCGGCCATGGAGGAGTAGACACAGTGAGTGAGAAGGAGATGAAGAGCTGTGGAGGAGATGAGAGGGAGATGAGAGTGAGAAGAGACAGAGATAGATGTATGCAAAAGAGTGATGGGTCAGTGTAAATAACAGAGCCGTTGGGCTCTGTTTGGTTTGTTCAACTAAAAAAAAAAAAAATTTTGAAATTAATTTTTACAACGGCTCTTTAAACGGCTATTTGCCAAACGGTAATAAATTTCATTTCTATAAATTGAAACCTTTCTTTCACTTTTATTTCACACAAATATTTACATTTAATTTTTCTTTTCTCCTCTCCTCTCTTCTTTGAATTTAATTTCACAACAAACCTCTTAAATTATATTCTTTTTAGTTTTTTTATCCAATCACTATGGAAGGTTCATCAAAAACAAAGAGAGGAAAATCATTCACCGTTGAAGAAGATATGGCAATTTGTAAATTTTGGTGTCACATTTCGGAAGACCCAATTGTTGGCAATTCGCAATCGTATGCTCACTTTTGGGGAAGAATTTACGAAAATTTTTGCCTGCTTCAGAATGATCAGTCCAGAACACAAGTGTCTATTCAATCTCGATGGGGTATAATCATGAAATGTTCTAACAAATTTCGGGAATGTTTAACACAAGTCGAAAATCTTCACCCAAGTGGGATTTCTCAAGTTGATATAGTAAGTTTTTATTTTCAATTATTATGTTTAGTTTCTTATTCTGGTATCGTATAAAAATTACGTAATTAAATAATGTTTCAATATGAAAACATTTAATTTTTTGGAATATTAAATAATGTTTATTATTTATTATTCAATTATTATTTATTTTATTTAAATAATGTTTTGATTTTCAATTACATTTAATTTTTATCTTCAATTTTTTTTAAACAGATGCTTCAAGCAAAACTGTTATACCATCAAGATGAAAACAAACATTTCGCTTTTGAACATTGTTGGCCAATATTGCAAGACAATATCAGGTGGCAAGATGTAGCTCCCACGAATACGGTAAAGTCAAGGATGCATACAGTGTTTACCCCTAATTCAGCCCCTGATTCCCCTATGGAAAACTGCATTTCTCTTGAAGATGACACCAGTCCAAGTGTTGGTAACAATCCAACTGTCGGTGAAGGCAGTGTCTCTGCAAGGGGTAAAAGGCCGATGGATAGGAAATCTGCAAAAGAATTATTTCAGAAAAATCAAGTCGCTCAAGCTGAAGTTCAAAAAATGAGCACACAACTGGACACATTTAACCAATACCTTGCTGAGAAGGAAAAGAAAAAAGATGAAAGAGAAGAAAAAAGGATTCAAGCACTGCAGAAGATGAAAGAACTTGAGATGAAAAAACATGACTTCGAGATCAGAAGACAAGAACATGAGATGAGAAAGGAAGAACACCAAATAATGACTACGGACATTTCTCATTTGGACCCTCAGATGAAAGCGTATTACACAATGCGAAAAAATGAGATTTTCGCCAAGTGGTCCTCAAATGTGAGCAGCCCAAATTTTTATTTCCCCCTACCTCCTGATGAATAATTACGGGATAATGTATTTTTGAAATTTACAATATCATTTATATTTTGATGTAATTGTCAGTCTTTATTTGCAATGTAATTTTTATTTTGTAATGAAATTCCTTGTTGTTTTTTTATTTTATTTTTTAGTATTTTGTACTTCACAATGTAAAAAAAGACATTTTATGAAAAGACATTAACTGACATTAAAAGACATTGTAAAATAAAAAGACATTAAATGAAGAACATTTTATTCGAATAAAAAGACATTAACTGACATTAAATGACATTAACTGTCATTAAAAAGATAAAATGCAAACTTAATCTAACTCTCCAGCTCGGGACCACAAGTGTTCAATTAGATCATTACGAATTACATTATGGGCTTCAACAGATCTAATCCTTTGCCGATTCAACATAAATTGAGCGTACTCCTCATTCGGATCGCGTGACACTTGACAGCCCAAATTACTGGTATCAGTCTCAAGTTGTGCTGCACTGCGTTCATTTTCTGGAATATCACGCTCGTCTTCAATGATCATGTTGTGCAAAATAATACACGTCTTCATGATGTAATACAGATCCTCATCACTCCAACCTCTAGCCGGCACGCTGATAATATTAAATCGTGCTTGGAGCACTCCAAATGCCCTTTCGACATCTTTCCGACATGCCTCCTGCATCCTCGCAAATAGTTGTCTCTTTGCGCCTTGAGGTTGAGATATTGTTTTCACAATCGTTGCCCAACGAGGATAGATACCATCAGCAAGATAATACCCCATGGTGTATGCGTGATTATTGATGGTGTAGTTGGCAGCAGGGGCACGTCCTCTAGTTAATTCAGCAAATAAAGGCGACTTGTCAAGAACAGTAATATCATTTAGAGAGCCAGGCATGCCAAAGAAAGCATGCCAAATCCACAAGTCATAGGAGGCAACCGCCTCGAGTACAACTGTTGGTTTGTGATAGTGTCCAGTGTAAGCACCGGCTTGGGCACTTGGACATTTATCCCAACGCCAGTGCATACAATCCAAACTCCCTAACATTCCAGGAAACCCGCGTTGCTCTCCCTCTTGCAATAATCTGGCGACATCTGCTTCATTTGGAGATCTTAAGTAAACAGCTTCATAGGTAGCAACAATTGATCTGGTAAAAAAATTTAAGGCGGCAATTGCAGTACTTTCACCGATTCTAATGTACTCGTCTACAGCATCAGCAGGTACGGCGTATTAGAGGATCCGAAGTGCTGCAGTCATCTTCTGTATACCGGATAATCCAGGAGCACCAGTGGCATCACAGGTTTGGATGAATTACTCATTCACTTGTTGAATATTGTGTAAGATACTAACAAACAATGACCGCCTCATTCGAAAACGTCTTCGGAAGTATTCTTCTGGATAGACAGGATTATCTGCAAAATAATCTCTATAAATTTGTTCGTCGCCTTTGACCCTCTCACGATTAATGTATCGACGACCACTTGTGGAACCAACACGTCTGGTTTGTTGGTTTAGGCTTAACATCTGTAATCTTTGTTGTTGCGCTGTGAATAATTGCATCATGATGATATCATCATCAGATGATGAAGATTCATCAAAATCTCCATTTAATATGGCTTTACTCAAATTGTTCATTGTAAATGGATGGGTGAGTAGGTGAATATGAAAATTGTAGAAAATTTTCTTGGTGGATACAAAGAGTTTTGAAGATATGAAAATGATAGGTAGGTGAATATGAAAATTGTAGAAAATCTTATGTTATATTTATAGAGAAAATTGTGGGTGGGTGAATGATGGATGGTTGTTGGGTGGGTGGATGAATAATGGATAGTTGTTGGGTGAGTGGATGAATAATGGGTGGTTGTTGAGTGGGTAGATGAATGATGGATGGTTGTTGGGTGGGTAGATGAATGATGGATGGTTGTTGGGTGGGTGGATGAATAATGGGTGGTTGTTGGGTGGGTGAATGAATAATGAATGGTTGTTGGGTGGGTAGATGAATGATGGATGGTTGTTGGGTGGGTGGGTGGATGAATAATGGGTGGTTGTTGGGTGGGTGAATGAATAATGAATGGTTGTTGGGTGGGTGGATGTGAGTGAATGAATGCTGGGTTAATAATTGATGGTTGGTTGGTGGTTGGTTGTTGGTGGGTAATTGGCTTTAAAATTAATTTTTATGTGTAGTTAAAAAAATTTATTAAATATGTAGTGATATGTTTTTTGGTGGGGTGAATTAATCAAATAAATTTTTTTTTTCAATTTTTAATTTTTTTTAATTTTTTATATTTGTCTAGTTGGGAATAATATAAATATATAATTTTTTTAACAAACATATAAAAAAATGTCACAAAAGACAAAAAAATAAACAAAAATAAAATCACAAAAAACCTATATCCAAACAACACCTACAAAGTTGGAGGGAAAGTTGGTTGGGATTTGCCAAAAATAGAAAACAACCATTGGAGCACCATTGCTATAATTTGACAAAATAACACTATTTATTGTCAAATTATAGCAATAGCAACCCCAATATAGCAACAACCATTGGAGATGCTCTAAGCTGTGGATGGCCATATGAATGAGTGATAAAGAGACATGTTTTGTGCTATGTACATTTGTGTTTGTAGGTCAAGACTTGACGACTGACCAGCCGTTTCTGGAAACCCACTGTGAGTAACGTTATTGTAAAGATATGTTCATATGAATTATGTTCCAAATGTGATTTGATAAGTTATAATTTCTGAAATGATATTTGTTTACGTGAACGAATGTCCTATGTTTGAAATCTATTATAGAATCCATAGATAGTCCCAAGTCATGGGGGATGACATGTTAATACATGTCTATGACATATATGTGATTACGAGATCTCGTTATCCACTTGTCAAAGTGGTGATGTGTTTAATCGGTATTAGGAACCGATTACTCTAGTCAGATGACGATGTGATATGTTCTATTGGATGTACCATTATTATGTTCGAATATGAGGATGATTATGTTATGATCAGTTTTATGATTATGAAATGTTTGGAATTCATTCACTAACCTCTTTACCTTAATGTTATTCACTGGGCTTTAGCTCACTGTGTGTATATATATGTATAGGTAAGCGTTCTGGAGATCAGGCCTGAAGACTTTTGTCTGGACTTCTATTTTGTAAAGCCAACCATTGCGCCTCCCATGGAGGTTTCGAATATGTTATGTGTTCAAGGCCTTATGATTGACTTAACTTTTGTTTTCTCTATTAAGGTTTAAGACAAGTTTTTGTATATGGGGTTTCATCCCTTCTTACTTGACTATAATGTGTATGGGTATAATGTGAGAATCATTTTTGGACATTGTATATAAAGTTAAAAATCTCTATTTCATGTAAGTCAACACAGCTCATTGGACGATTATATATATGTTTTTGCTTCCGCTAGTCCCTTATTTTGTGATTCTATTTCAGAGGCCGTAGGTAATCTTAGGATTACTGGCCGATTACGGCGCTAAACCTATAGGGGCGGGTTTGGGTCGTGACAGAGTGGTATTAGAGCATGAGTTATACCACACACATGAGTCCATATGAGTTATAGATGTCCTAGGAAAGAAATAGGGACATTGCATTATCATGTGTGAGTGTGTAAAATTTTCTGTACATGTTTGATAAAAGAATGAGACCTATGAGTATGAACAAAGAAGTTATGTGAAATAACATGTAATGATTTGATATTGAATGTGTAATTCATGTGAACATGAACATATGAACATGAAAGACTACGTGACCTATATAAATATATTTGAATTGAAATAAAATGACGAACGTGTTTGATATGAAATGAAAAAAAATAAAAATAAATAAATAAAATGAAATCAGTGAGAACTTTTCCTATGTTAATAATTACCCTGTTTATGTATAGACAAATGGAAAAGGCAAGTAACATGGGCGAATCTGAAACTTCCGATGCTAGAATTAATCGGCTAGTAAGAATGGTCGAAGCCCTAACTGAATCCGTGAGGCAACAACGACAAAGGCAAATACATGTACCTCCTTCACCTTCCTCGGTACAACTTGAATCAATTAATAATGATATGATAACTCTGACACATAAATACAATAAAATGAAGCCGCCGGAATTTTTGAGGGGTATTTAACCGTTGAAAGTCGAGGCTTGGGTTTTAGAAACTGAGAAAATATTTGAAGTATTTCCGTGTACTGAGGCACAAAAAGTTTTTTTGGAAACATTCACACTTAAAGAAGAAGCTAGGACATGGTGGATGTTAGTACGAAATGATAATAGAGGTACGACATGGGATAGATTTAAAGAAATTTTCTATGAAAAATATTTTCCCAAATGCATCCGAGATAGGAAGGTATCCGAATTCAAACAACTAAAACAAGGTGACATGACTGTGGCCGAATATGAGGCAAAATTTATTGAATTAGCCTAATATGCACCCCACATGATAGACATTGACTACAAAAAAGCTAGAAAATTTAAAGGTGGGCTTGACCTAGACGTGTTTGACCGAGTTGGTGTTTCAAAATTGTCAAAGTATGTGGACGTTCTTGATAGGGCCTTAACGTCTAAGGCAAACATAGTAGCCTTGAAAATAACAAAGTCGTCATCATCAACTAAATGAGAGTGTAAGAGACAAAAAAAAAACAAAATTTTGAAATGACTAGTAATTTGATGACCTCCGTGAATGAAAACTTAAAGACGAGAACTTTTGACAATGTAAGTCGGGGAAACAATGTGAACAATGATATACCTATCTATAAAGAATGTACGAAACAACATTGGGGCATTTGTCGCTGCCTATTTGGAGCCTATTTTAAATACAGAAAGAGAGCACACTCGGCTAAATCTTGCCCACGATCTCATCCGAACAACAATAGGCCTAATGCTAGTACAATTGGTTCTATTCCTGTACCTAGAACAAATGCAACTTCTACTCCCGAGGGAAGCAATATTAGGCAAGGAAGGGCTTATACCCTAGTTCCAGAAATTGCTCAAAACACTGAAACGACTGACGCAGGTATTACCTTAATTATGTGCAAATGTTTATATGGGAATTTGTGTGGGAATCATACACTCCTTAACTTGATATAAATTGTGGACATGTTAATTTAACCAATTGAATTATTAGAATTATGAACTCTAGTTATTGACTGTCCTGGAGACTTACTACATAACGTAAATTATATGTGAGATGTCTAAAACTTTATACATTCGACGAATCACCCGTACTATAGAAATTGTTGGGACTTGTGAACAATGAGAATTTGTTGGGTTAGATCTTTATACCGTATTGCAACAATTTAATTTGAACTGTTATGTATGACCTTTTGAACTATGCTAGAACTATTGGAAATGGGAACACATTACAATTGACTGTAGTTTGGAAATATTTGAACTTACATATATCTATACCTTTGCTTGGGACGTTAATTTATTCGAACTCGACACACTTTTTGTATCTACCGTATTTGTATCTAGACTGAGTAGACTTATGAATTATTGCCTTAACTATCGTATCTGGGGGAAACTGTTTTGTGTCCATCCGTACATCGAACTTGTGAATCCGTACTAGGAATGTTATTAGATTCTGGACATGCACATATATGACTATACATTTGCTTGGAATGATTTGTCATGCTATTTGTTTTATTAACTAGACCATTGAGACTATGACTTTGTGATTGTGTAACTTGTTTGAACACCCCAGATAATAAACCTATGCTTTAGTGAATGTATGACTGATTTGGAACTTCTGCATAACAACTCGTTATTATGTGCCACCGAGGAACCTTATATGATACATTATTGTGTACCGTATGCCTACATGAAAGACTTATTTGGGAAACTACTATATTGACTATGATACTTACCTCTTGATATGAACAACTACATGCATGTGTACCTACATGTGAACTTTATTTGGAGAATGCAACATTGTATATGACCTGAAACACTTCGATATGAACTATTATGATACATGACTCTAATGTGATTTTGAGAACTGATAAACTTAGAACAACTGCGGAACTATTAATTATGTACCTAAGCGAATGAAGTATGAACTATAGAACCAAATGTACTTCATTTGAAAATGATAGGTATAGAACTTTTATCTAATCTGATCTTATAGAACTCGTGTTTGATAAGACCTTTGTTTGGATTGATAGGACTTTTGTTTGATGACACACGCCCTGAACTCTTGGTTAATCTAACCGGGTGGAACTTTCATCTGATGTGACTTGATAGGACCTTTGTTTGATTTGATTTGAAGAGACCTTTACCTAATTTGGGAACCATTATCTGAGTTGATTACGTTAAGGGGATTGTGAATTGCTTATGACTGAATGATCAGCTTGTATTGTTATGGGAACTAATCGACTGAGAACTTGAATCAATTTTGAACACTTACGAAGAATGTGAACCGCCAATAGTAGACTATGTGAATATAAATAGCTTTTAACTATATGCCTATAACTGATTGGGAACACATGTGAATGGGATAATGGGATTTTGTAACTTATGCACTGGGAATATGGGAATACTGTATGTATGACATGTGGTAAACTACTCTGGTATTACCGTTACTACCATGAACTTGTTTGAATAAGAGAATGATTGCTTTTGTGATACTATACTTCGAAATTGATGCGATATGACTTGTTGACAACAGACTAATTTGATTGTAAACCCTGACTACTTGGAAGTATATGCAATCTATATGCTCTATGATTGATTGCTTCTGTATTAACGTGTAATACAATTAACTCTGTGGAAACTAAGGCTAATGAATAGTATATGAATAATTACTTCAAAAATTGCATTTACTACTATGGGGTTAATACATGAAATTGCCTTGTATATATGATAACTTCTTAATGACATTGAATAACTATGGTGGATTGTTGAATCAAATACCGAATTTAACAATAAATTGGTGAATGATTGGGAAACAAACTGAATTTCCGTAACAAAGTTGATTGGGGAGGAAACCACTTATGAAAATGGAAAATAGTGCGAACTTAAGATATCCGATCTGCATCTAATATACATATGTGGTAACTTAAGTTTGGAGGACCAAACTTCATAAGGTGGGGAGACTGTAATAACCCCAATCTATAATTAATTGTTAATCTGTAATTAAGGACGTTAATTAAGTGATTAAAATAAATTATGTGTTGATTATGTATTTTGTATGTTATTTGGCTTTCTATTTATTACTCGTAGTAATATCTGTCATGATTTCTGCTTTGGTATGAAATTTGATAGCCTAACCGGTCTCAAAAATCGAAATTGAGCACATGGTTAGACTAATTAGAATTTTTGAAACCATCTGAGAAGTTTTGTTAAAAAAATAATTCAGTTTAGTAAAATCGCATGTGATTTAATTGAGACTTGATTAGAACTGTTTTGGGTTAATTGAGTTGTGTGTTAACCTTGAAAAATTAAGGCTATTTGTGTTTAATTAAGATGACACATGATTAGTACTAATTTGGTCCTATTTATGATTCAGCATCTGATTAACTATAGTATGAATTAGGCATTTTGGTGTTGAGTATAGGAGGTTAAAACCCTTGTGTTTGTGTGTTGGAGTTTTGCATGTGTATGCACATGTATTGTGCTCAAAAAGTGAAGTGAGTGTGTGTGTATATTCAACTGAGTTAGAGAGTGTGTTGGTGTCATTCCTTTTGCTCATTTGGTTCCTTGTGTTGAGAGTTCTAGAGAGAGAAAGCTCTACACTTGTGTGGTTTGAAGGAGAAGAAGAGAGCTAAGGGTAGACCATCTCTTATTATTTGAAATCAAAGCTCTAGGTAAGAGTCTTGAGCCTATTTTTCTGTTGCTAACCTTCCATGCATCATGATTTCAACATATCCTTGAACTAATTTCATGAAACTAGTAAGAAAAATGGGTCTTTGAGCTTGTAGATGACTTACATGTGCATTCTTGGAGATTAACCTTTGGTGCCATCATTTTAAGTTTGAGTTTTGAAACCATTACAAGCATGTGAGTTCATATCTTGCAAAATGTTTTGGAAATTCATGGGTTCAAAACAACCATTTGCATGTTTTGAAGAAATCATGAAAATAGTTTGAAAATCTTACATGCAAGAGCTTTGAGTTCAATTTTGGTAAATTCATGAGATTTCAAAGCAAATGGTTTTTAAGGGGTCATGTATATATGTTTTCTAAAGTAATTTTGTGTTTTTGAATGAGCTATGCATGACCCAAGGCTTTGAATTTGTGTTTGGTGCTCAAACTTTATGTTTTAAAAACCCAAAAATTTGTAGCTGACTCGAGCGATGAAGTGGTTGCTCAAGCCAACATTGCGAGCTCCCAGTATTTTGAACTCTACAAAAGCTGGCTCGAGCGAAGAAGTGGTGGCTCGAGCGACCTCAGTTTTTGCCTTCAGCTAGCTTTAGCCACGAAAAGCTGGCTCTAGCTAACAGTTTATTTTCAGCATGGTTTCAGAAGATGTTTTAAGTACATATCTTCGCTTCCATCTCTTTTCGAGCATTCTTGGGCATGATTTATGAGCCATTAAGGATTAATAAGCTAAGAAACATCATACGTAAGTGAATTAGAAAATATGTGTCGAATCGAAGTATGTGGTCCAATATGAACAAGTTATGTGGCATGGAATGAATAAGAAGTTAATGCACAAAAGCTAAGCCATGTATGGCCATATGAATGAGTGATAATGAGACATGTTTTGTGCTATGTACATTTGTGTTTGTAGGTCAAGACTTGAAGACTAACCAACCATTTCTGGAAACCCACTGTGAGTAACGTTATTGTAAAGATATGTTTATATGAATTATGTTCCAAATGTGATTTGATAAATTATGATTTCTGAATGATATTTGTTTACGTGAACGAATGTCCTATGTTTGAAATCTATTATGGAATCCATAGATAGTCCCAAGTCATGGGGGATAACATGTTAATGCGGGTCCATGACATATACGTGATTATGAGATCTCGTTAGCTACTTGTCAAAGTGGTGATGTGTTTAATCGGTATTAGGAACCGATTACTCTAGTCAGATGACGATGTGATATGTTCTATTAGATGTGCCATTATTATGTTCGGATATGAAGATGATTTTGTTATGATCTATTTTATGATTATGAAATGTTTGGAATTCATTCACTAATCTCTTTACCTTAATGTTATTCACTAGGCTTTAACTCACTGTGTGTATATATATGTATAGGTGAGGGTTTTGGAGATCAGGCCTGAAGACTTTTGTCTGTGTCTCGACCCACTCCCCGTACCCAAGGGTTAAGCATCGTGATGGCCAATAACTGAGGTTACCTTCGGCCAATTCATAAACAAATCAATAAACGCAAGCGGAAGTAATATTTAAATGAGGGTACCAAAATAATCATCGGAGCTTCTATTTTTATTACAAAATTTATATTGGCCAAAAGGTCGATATTTACATAGAAAAATGTCATAAAAGTGTTGTGTGTGTCTATTTTGCAGCTCCGCATCTAAGACTTTCCAAAAGCTATTTCTAAATTGCATTGTTTCCTGAAAATTGGTAAACAACTATAAGCACATGGCAGAGTGAGAAATATTATATCAAGAGTATAAGGGACACGAAATAACTATGGATAGTTAGTTAGGCCAAAACAGTTAAGTTAACTTAGTCGGAACAAATAATCCTTTAAGTAGCAAAACTGAGATTATATAAATAAATCATTGGTAAACAAATCATTTAAGTAGCAGAAACTGAAATATAGATATTATGTAAATATATAACCATAACCACGATACAGAACAAAATAGAACAGAGGTCACAGAAGTGACAATCAGAACAGAGGTCACAGAAGTGACAATCAGAACAGAGGTATGGATTCAAGAAATGGCTCGTACGGATTTTAGAGGTAGCTCCCACAACAGTGTAGCACTTAGCTCCGCACAGCACTTTGCTCTGCACAGAACAGAGGTCAATGGATCTATGACAAATAGAGGACCACAAAGTGGTCAAACAAAGGCCAATGGTTATTTAAGTCCCCCAAGGCGTGGGACTCCCGTGATGGTACTTACAAAACATAATTGTTTACAAGGTCATAGTCAAATATTCTTAAAATATAAAACAAACATATCCATGTGTTTCCTTTTAAGCAAATAGGGTTCAGAAAATAATCTACGTAACTGAAATGTTTATATAATTTATAGTAGTTTATAAAACATAACTTGTATAAAATAAATATGGTAAGTCAAAACATACATAAAATACATTTTCGTGACTCAAGGTATAATATAACTCACCTTAACATTAATACCTTACTCTTTCTTTCCACTATCAAAGACCATCTCAGCTTTCATTATTTTTTCCTTCTTCCTCTCTTTTCTTTCTTTCATTTCCTTTCCTTTCTTTCTCCTTTCTTCTTTTCCTTTCTTTCTCACCCAGGCGAATCAACTCCTCCTTAAATAGGGAGGAGAAACCATTATCTGCCCAACACGTGTCAGGCCCAAATCATTCCGCAAATTCGTTAATAAATTCATAGATTCATTCTTATCCTTAATAGATATTTAAGATAATTACCCTTTGACCTAATATTTTAATATAATTATATAAATAAATTAATTTCTAATTAAATTATACTTTATCATATACTAACAGAAAATTAATTATTTATTTTATTACAACACCTATTATTATTATTATTATTATTATTATTATTATTATTATTATTATTATTATTATTATTATTATTATTATTTATACTTTGACCCCTCAATTTTTAATAATTATATTATTTTATAAAATAATAGTACAAAATAGATCATATATTTTCCAACTGCAATTAAATAATATTAGTATAAATTTTACAGAATAATTAAAAATCTGGATTGTTACAGTGTAGACTTCTGTTTTGTAAAGCTAACCATTGCGCCTCCCGTGGAGGTTCCGAATATGTTATGTGTTCAAGGCCTTATGATTGACTTAACTTTTATTTTCTCTGTTATGGTTTAAGACAAGTTTTTGTATATGGGGTTTAATCCCTTCTTGCTTGACTATAATGTGTGTGGGTATAATGTGAGAATGACTTTTGGACATTGTATGCAAAGTGTAGACACCCCATTTTTGACCGACCTTAAGACTCAGACGTCACTGATTGAGCGATTGGTGATGTTGTGTAATGTGCTCGTTCAGAAGTTTCAGAGTTGCGGCCGTGAGCCCTGCTTCCGGACTTCCGAACCCTCTTCTGTGCCTTGTCTCGGTTTGCGAACCAGACTCGATTTTCTCGGTTTCTTTTCCTGAGGGGAGGGAGAGGTCTGGTAGACCATCTCTCAATGTCCGTAGGCTACATTTGGTGGCCGTAGGCCATTTTGCCCATTTCGGAGCCCGGTTTCCGATTTTCCGGAGCCGTCAGGCCGTGTGCCTCGGTTCGGGACCGCTTAACCATCTCCTATTGCTCTGATTTTTGGCATACTTCCTATTTGCTCCCTTTTGAGGGACATTGGGGGCTGAGAAACTCACTTCGAGGTCGAATGCCACTTTCGGTGCTTAACAGCCCATTTTCGGGACCTCGAACTGTGTGTTTTGGCCCCGGAACATTCGTTTTGCAATGGTTTTCGTTCATTTTTGGCAGGTACCTCTGTTTTATCACAGGGAAGGTCACTGAAGGGTGGAAGGCCAGCAATTGTTGCAGCAACCAGTTATCTCTCCTCCGGAGCCTCCCGGTGCCCGTTTTCCCAACTTCCGGGCTAATGTTGAACACCTTGGAGTTAGTGTTGCCAACTTTCGACCACATATCTGTGATCTACACACTTGGGAGGACCCTAAAAGTTCATGGCCGGCCACTATTTTTGATCAATCGGCCACTTCTCCTAACCGAGACCTTTTCTTGAGGGAGCTTGACCCTTTTGGACCTTTTTTTTAGCTTCTCCAAGAAGCTTGACCTCTTTTAGCTTCTCCAAGAAGCTTGACCCCTTTTTTTAGCTTCTCCAAGAAGCTTGACCTTTTTGTTTAGCTTCTCCAAGAAGCTTGAACCTTTTGATCCCTTTTTAAAACTTCTCCAAGAAGCTTGACCCTTTTGAACCTTTTTGTTTAGCTTCTCCAAGAAGCTTGAACCTTTTGACCCTTTTGACTAGCTTCTCCAAGAAGCTTGAACCTCTTGACCCTTTTTGCCTAGCTTCTCCAAGAAGCTTGGCCCTTTTGCTCCAAGCTTCTAAGAGAAGCTTGGCCCTTTTGGTCAAAGCTTCCAAGAGAAGCTTTGCCCCTTTGGTTTCTCTATATAAAGAGAACCTCTCCTCCCCTTTAGGGGGTTAGAAAATTGGTTCTTCAAGCCTCAAGAGACAAATCCTCCTCCATCTCTCTCATTTTCCTAAAAAGCTTCAAGTACTACACCACCATTTACACTACAACACCAAGCTCTACCACCACCACTCCATTCCAAGAGAAAGGAGAGGAATTCCAGAAGCTAAAAGGCAACAAAGTTGGCCCAAGAAGCAACAAAAGAATTGATCTTCAAGGGTAAGTCCACTTTCCCTCTTTTGAGCTCATTTTTTGCAACATTTCTTAGCCTTTCTTTCTTGTACATTTGAGCTCCGACCAAAACTGGAAAGATCATTATTTTGAGCTCATTTTCATGTCTCATTAAGGGCTCAACCCTGTTTGAGCCCTCCATGTTGCACTTGCTTCAATGTCCTCCTTAAATACCGTTTTCTTGCATGCTTTGGCAGCCCATTATGCTTCCATTTTTGGACGATTTGCAGGCCTAGAGATAGTCTTATTTTGACCTTCTTAACATGTTTCATTAAGGGTCTTTGGCCATTTGTGGAATATTTTGCATACCTCATGTTATAGCCACTTTTGAGCCTAATTTTGCATTGCATTTCTAGCATGTTTGTATTCTGTTTTGGCTGTTTTACAGTTCTGGAAATATGCTTATTTTTGGTCCCTCTTCAATGTTGTAGAAGGGAATTTTTCAGTTTGAGCATTGAATATACCACTTGCCTCTTTGGCTACCTTTTGGTTCGTTTTCTTGCGTGTTTAGTTAGCCTACCATGCTTTTGTTTTCGGCCATTTTACAGGCCTAGAGATAGTCTTATTTTGATCTATAATTCATGTTTCATTAACACTTTTTTTCTGTTTGGTGATTATTTTGTATACTTCATGTTATAGCACCTTTTGAGCTTTGTTTTGCATCACATTTTTAGCATATTTGTATACTGATTTTGAGGCTGCTATATACTGTAAATGTTCATATTTTTGGTCCCTCTTCAGTGTTGTAGAAGGAAATTTTTCAGTTTGGGTTTTGCTTATACCACTTGCTTCATTACCCCTCTTTTGCCCCCTTTTCTTGCATACTATTTTTCCCTTACCTATGCTTGCTGTTTGGCCATGTTTATAACTGTGAAAGTGCATCTTTTGGGACTGTCTAGCTTTTGTCTTTGCATTGCATGTCCATATTGTGCATGTTTAGCATAGCTATAGGTCATTTCGGGTGCCTAATGTTGCATTTCGGGACATTTCCTTGCATTTCATGTCATTTCACCTCATCCCGGGGCTGTTTTCCCCTTGTTTTGTTGCTGGAATTCCATTAGCATGCTTGCATATCATTTTTGCCATGTTGCATCACATTTTATCATTGCCTCGATTTGCGTGCCCGTGTGCACGCATTTCGAGGCACCTCATTTTTATCCGACGGCATCCTATGTGAGTGTGGCTGAGGCTCACTCATGTTGGTATAAGCCCATATCATGTTTCCATATCATTTCATCGCATTCTGCCATTGCCTCGGTTTGCGTGCCCGTGTGCACGCATCTCGAGGCACTTCATTTTTCATTCATCGGCATCTTATGTGAGTGTGGCTGAGGCTCTCTCATGTTAGTATAAGTCCATGTTGCATTTTCTATGTCATTCGCATCGCTTTTGCATCGCCTCGGTTTGCGTGCCCGTGTGCACGCATTTCGAGGCACCTCATTTTCTGCCATCGGCATCTTATGTGAGTGTGGCTGAGGCTCTCTCATGTTAGTATAAGTCCATGTTGCATTTTCCATGTCATTTGCATTGCGTATGCACCGCCTCGGTTTGCGTGCCCGTGTGCACGCATTTCGAGGCACTTCATTTTCTGCCATCGGCATCTTATGTGAGTGTGGCTGAGGCTCTCTCATGTTAGTATAAGTCCATGTTGCATTTTCCATGTCATTTGCATTGCGTATGCACCGCCTCGGTTTGCGTGCCCGTGTGCACGCATTTCGAGGCACTTCATTTTCTGCCATCGGCATCTTATGTGAGTGTGGTTGAGGCTCTCTCATGTTAGTATAAGTCCATTTGTCATTTTCCATGTCATTTGCATTGCGTATGCACCGCCTTGGTTTGCATGCCCGTGTGCACGCATTTCGAGGCACTTCATTTTCTGCCATCGGCATCTTATGTGAATGTGGCTGAGGCTCTCTCATGTTAGTATAAGTCCATTTGTCATTTTCCATGTCATTTGCATTGCGTATGCACCGCCTCGGTTTGCGTGCCCGTGTGCACGCATTTTGAGGCACCTCATTTTCTGTCATCGGCATCTCATGTGAGTGCGGCTGAGGCTCTCTCATGTTAGTATAAGCCCATTTGTCATTTCCATGTCATTTCATAATATTTTGTCATCGCCTCGGTTTGCGTGCCCGTGTGCACGCATTTCGAGGCACTCCTTTTTTATCCGTCGGCATCCTATGTGATTGTGGCTGAGGCTCACTCATGTTGGTATAAGCCCATTTGTCTTTTTTCATATCATCGCCTCGGTTTGCGTGCCCGCGTGTACGTATTTCGAGACACATATCATCGCCTCGGTTTGCGTGCCCGCGTGCACGTATTTCGAGACACATATCATCGCCTCGGTTTGTGTGCCCGCGTGCACGTATTTCGAGACACCTATCATCGCCTCGGTTTGCGTGCCCGCGTGCACGTATTTCGAGACACCTATCATCGCCTCGATTTGCGTGCCCGCGTGCACATATTTCGAGGTACCTCATTTTCAGTGCATTCTGTCATTTTCTCGATTTGTTTGCCCGTGTGCACGCATTTCGAGACATCTCATTTTCATAGCATTGTGTATGTTAGGATTGCATCTTAGTTGCATTTCACGCATATCATGCATATTGCATCGTGTCCGGAATAGGAGTTAGCCCGGGCACGGGAAACGAGGTACATTTCGTACTCCGAGTGACGGAATGTGTCTCAATTCCCCCAGTCACCGACACTCCGGATTATCCATGATGGAGTTAGGTTTTAGCTGTAGTTTCATGTGCATTCATCCTATATTGAGTTGTGCATTTCGACTCCTCGGCCATCATGCCTTGGTATGCGTGATTGGTGGCACGAGGGTCGAGACATGCATATATCTGTGCAAATACATTGCTATACCCCTTTCCTGCTCTCTGTTGCAGCAAAATCAGAAATCAGCAAACTTTTGGGGCTTGGCACGCATTTCAAGAACAGGTGTAAACAGAGGCTAATCGGGGCATTCCGGTGGATTTCCGCGCAAGACAATCCGGACATGCATCATCCATCAGAAGCAAGGCAGTCCCTGGCTTGCACGCCAGTTTTATTTGTTTTCTAGTTAATTCATTAATTAATTAGGATTTTGTAATATTTCGGACTGTAATATTCTTTTATTCGGGACTGTAATATTTGGGACTGTATTATTTATTCGGACCCTCCGTGCGAGGGCACAACTGTAATAAGTGTGCGTGAGTGTGATGTATGTCTTCCAACCCCACGTCTTTCTCCCTTTTATTTATCCGCTTATGATGGTTAGATTAGGGCATATTTCAATTAGCATACAGTATGATAGCATGTTTGCATTCATTCATCTGTTTTGCATGCACCGGGCTCGGCGCATCATACTAACTGCATTGTACTTTCAATTCCAAATTGAATACATGTTAGCTGTAGCATTCCATATGCCATGTTTAGAATAGCCGAGCCTGCTATAGTTGCATTTTGCATGTGTTGCATTAGGCATTTCTGTATACTTAGGGTCATGCATGATTTCTAATACAGTTTTTGTTTTGGCTTGGAGTACTCGGTAAGATCTATGCTTTAGCATCCTTGCATGCGTGTGAGTGAATGCCATGAATAGCATGCTTACCATGAGGCTATGTGCTTATGTGATATAACTGCCTGAATGCCTGTGGGTGAAGGTCGGGTTGTTTAAATTGGAACAAATCATTGACTGTGAGTTTTAAGCCCACTAGATAGTGGCAAAATCATATTTTTCTAAGCCCACCTGAGGGTGGCAAATCTACATCTTAGCCTACTTGCGAGTAGCACCATCAAACCATTTCCAAAAACAAACATGAAATGTTTCGTTCCAATTCAGGCGACCCGGTCTATACTTATATGCTGTGAGCATCACATAGTAACCTAGGCTAATAACCGGAATAAGAACTCACAATGTTTTCAAAAATAGATATCATGGTTAGTAGAGGCCGGTCTATGACCGGGCGAGCGGGGGTGCTCACGAAGTGACCTTCCCTAATCGTACCCAAGTTCCCGAGCCGAGGCAACTTTGGTGATGACGAACACGTGGCCTTTTGGCACCGAGTCAGGGTTTCCTAAATTTCCCAAAATAAAATATTTAGGTGGCGACTCTGTATCTGGCAAAGCAGTCCATGTTTGGCACTTCTTTCAAAAATCTGTTTTTCTCAAAACGATTTGCCGGATTTGGACTCTTTGGTTCAGACTTAGAACCGTGACAAGAAAAGTCGAGTCCGAGCTGTAGCGAGGTCCCCCCGCGGGCTTGTTACACAAAGTAAAAATCTTTGTTTCATGTATGTCAGCATAGCTCAGAAAGGCTGAGAGCGAGCTAAAAAAGGCCAAGGCTGCCGAGACACAATCGGCGGGTTAGACGAACCCGATCGTGATGGACAGAGTAAACCAGCGCCTGCTTGATCATGCCATAACCGATCGGGATACAGCAAGCATGTTCGCAAAAGAGGCAATAAGAACGCAGGCCTATGAGCAAGGCTTTTTCGACGGTCGAAAGATTGGCATTGAGTAAACCAAGGAAAAGTTGGTGGATGATGTTTACCGATGCGAGAATCGTGACTTTAAGCATGAATGGATTAAGGCTTTGCAAGCCGCAGGTGTCGATTCGGCGTCTTTGTTGTACCAAAATTACAAGTTCCCCTTCGAGGCTTATGGAGCCAAAAAGACTGATGACGAAGAAGAAAGTGCCGACCAAGAAAAAGCCTAGATAATCAAAAAGACATTGTCTTTCTTAGTCTGTCGGTACCCATGTATTTGTATATATTGTTGAAAAGAATAAATATCCTTTGTGCTTATTTGTCTGATATTTTGGTTGTCCTTGTCAGAAATGTGTGTTTGTGGTCCCATGCCATCTTCTTGCTCTTGGTTTATTAATGCACCTTTAGAATTGTTTTTCTATTAACCGTTGCAATTTAATTACTAACTTTTGTCGATTTAAGCAATACTGATATAATCAACCTTGCAATGAACGCTCCAAATTTGGTGCCAATCGTGATCATGCACGAAAAGTGCTCCGAATTCAGAGTTTTATTCTTTAGTTTGGCCTATTGTGATAATGCACGAAAAGCGCTCCGAATTCGGAGTCTTATTCTTTGGTTTGGCCTATCATGATCATGTACGAAAGGCGCTCCAAATTCGGAGTCTTATTCGGCCTTTCGTGATCAAGTACGAAGAGCGCTCTAAATTTGGAGTCTTATTCTTTGGTTTGGCTAAACATGATCATGCATGAATAGTGCTCCAAATTCAGAGTCTTGGTTATGGCCAATCGTGATATACACGAAGGGCGCTTTGAATTTGAAGGCTTTTTGGACCCAAACGTGAGCATGCACGAAGGGCGCTCTGAATCCGGAGCTTATTCGGCCCAAACGTGAGCATGCATAAACGGCGCTTCGAATTCGAAGTCTTGGTTATGACCAATCATAATACACACGACGGGCACCCCGAATTCGGAGGCTTTTTCGGCCCAAATGTGAGCATGCACGAAGGGCACTCCGAATCCGAAGGCTTATTTGGCCCAAATGTGAGCATGCACGAAGGGCGCTTCGAATTCAGAGGCTTTTTCAGCCTGAACATGAGCTTGCACGAAGGTTGCTCCGAATCCAGAGGTTTGGTTATGGCCAATCGTGATACACGAAGGGCGCTCCGAATTCGGAGTCTTAGTTATGGCCAATCGTGATACGCATGAAGGGCGTTCCGAACTTGGAGGCTTTTTTGGCCCAAAAGTGAGCATGCACAAAGGGCACTCCGAATCCGGAGGCTTGGTTATGGCCAGTCATGATACACGTAGGGCACTCCGAATTCAGAAGTTTTTTCTGCCCAAACGTGAGCATGCAGGAAGGGTGCTCCAAATTTGGAGTCTTGGTTATGGCCAATTATGATATACATGAATGGCGCTCTGAATTCAGAGGCTTTTTCGGCCCAAATGTGAGCATGCACGATGGGCGCTCCGAATCCAGAGGCTTATTCGACCCAAACGTGAGCATGCATGAAGGGCGCTCCAAATTCAGAGTCTTGGTTATAGCCAATCGTGATACACACAAAAGGCGCTCTGAATTCATAATCTTTTTCAGCCCAAACGTGAGCATGCATGAAGGGTACTCCGAATCCAGAGGCTTTTTCGGCCCAAACATGAGCATGCACGAAGGGCGCTCCGAATTCGGAGTCTTAGTTATGGCCAATACACACAAAGGGCACTCCAAATTCAAAGGATTTTTCGGCCCAAACGTGAGCATGCACGAAGAGCGCTCCGAATTTGAGGCTTATTCGGCCCAAACGTGAGCATGCACGAAGGGCACTCTAAATTCAGAGTCTTGGTTATGGCCAAGCGTGATATACACAAAAAGCGCTCCGAATTCGCAAGCTTTTTCATTATTTAACCATTTTCAATCAGACAATAATAAAAAAGGCATATTGCTGAATACGTGGATACATACTTGTTTGTATAGCAGCAAAAATCAGAAATGAACTAGTATGTTGTACAAGTTGGCTTAATGATAAAATTAGCGCAAGTGGGTCAAATTCTAGGGGTGTGGTAACTTCTGCCAGCTATGTCTGAAGGCCGATACGTCCCCCGTCCCGACAATCGAATCAATCTAGTAATTACTATCCCAGTTGGGGCCTAATTTACCGTTTGTTGGATTTTTAGTAGCAAGAAGCACTTTCTTGAGGACCAGTTCTCCAGGTGCAAACGACGCAACTGCACGCGCTGGTTATACGATATGGCGAGTTGCTGCTAATACTGCACCATCCACGCAAGAACACGATCTCAGCGTTCCTCAATCAAAATTAGATCCAAGTCCAACATCATGTCATTACGCTTTATGTCAAAAACCTTTGATTTCAGTGTCGGCAGGCCGATTTCAAGAGGGATAATAGCCTGCGTCCCAAAGCACAATGTGAACGGCGTTTCTCCAGTAGATCGCCACGAAGTGGTTCGATGAGCTCACAATACACTGGGCAACTCTTCAACCCATTTTCCTTTGGCCTTCTCCAATCGTTTCTTGATGCCATCCAGCATCACTTTATTAGAGCCCTTAGCCTAACCGTTGCTTTGCGGGGTATGCCGGTGAGGAAAAATAAGACCGGATACCGTATGTATTGCACAACTCCTGATAAACGCCGTAATCGAATTAGGTGCCGTTGTTAGATACCAGTACTCTCGGTATGCTGAATCAAGTCATAATATTTTTTCACACAAAGCGTTTAACATCGACATCTCGGATATGTGCCAATGCCTCTACTTCGACTTATTTTGTGAAATAGTCTGTTGTGACGATTAGGAATCGTTTGTTTCCCAGAGCTCGCAATAATGGTCCGACGATGTGAAGTCCCCATTGAGTGAACGACCAAGGACTAGTAACGAAAGTTAATTCTTCGGCAAGAAGATGAGTTAATAGGGTAAACTTTTGGCATTGTTCACATTTGTTTACGTAGTTCTCGGCATCAGTACGCATGGTTGGCCAATAATATCCCTATGTTATGGCTCAGTGAGCCAATGAGCATTCTCTAGGGTGAGCACCATAACTACCTTTATGTATTTCGGCCAAAAAGTCCTCAACTTTGTCTGGGTGAACACATTCCAAATACAGCCCAAAGAGAAATTTTTTGTACAGCTTTCCTTGTGGATCCAGATAATATCACAGGGCTTTAGTCTGCAATTTGTGGTCTTCTTTCTGATCTGTTAGGAGCTGCTTTGAGGAAATAAATGCGGCGATAGGGTCCATCCAACTCGGTCCTGACTCAATGATGTTAATCTGAACTGTTTCAAAAGAAGTGATACCGGGCTCTAGGACAAACCCTACTTCAATGGTTCGTTTGATTTCTGAGTTAATGGCGGAAGCTAGGAAAGCAAGGGCATCCGCATGCGTGTTCTGATCCAAGGTTATCTGATTCAGCTCATGGTGGTCGAATTTCATGAGTAAGGAATTCACCGTTTTCATGTAGGCTGCCAGTCAATTATTTTTAGCCGCATATTCCCCTTTCGACTAGTTGATGACCAACTTTGAGTCACAGAAAACATGTAACCGCCATGCACCAAGATAAAGTGCATTACAAAATCCGGTTAGTAATGCTTTGTATTCGACCTCGTTATTTGATGCATCAAAGCCCAGTTTCACTGCATGTTTGATTATTGCCCCTTCGGGGGTCATGATTACTACGCCTGCCCCGCTGCCACGTTGGTTAGATGATCCATCACAATACATTTGCCAAATGTCTCCAACGTACATTCTCCAGTCGGGTTGAGGTTGAAAGTGGACTTGATCAGACTTGAAGTCAGCATGGCATCCTATGAACTCGGCTACAAATTCAGCCAGCACCTGCCCCTCAATGGCCGTTTCTGACCAAAAACTGGATGTCATACTGGCCGAGTTCCAAAGCCCATTTAGGGACTCGCCTCGATGTTTCCACACTACGGAGCACTACTTGGAGAGGATAATCCGTTAATACCCCTATGGTATGTGCCTGAAAATAGTGCATCAGCTTTTTGGCGACCACCACGAGAGCTAAGATGAGTTTTTCTAGTGGTAGGTATCGTGTTTCAGCGTCAGCCATTGCCTTGCTTACATAATAGATTGGTCGCTACTCCCCAAGTTCTTCCTACAATAACACAGCGCTGTCTACCCGGTCAGATATCGCCAGATACAAGATGAGTGAATCGCCTGGCGATGGGGTTGCCAAGAATGGCACTGAATAGAGATAAGTTTTCAAGCCGTCCAACGCGGCCTGGTACTCTGGTGTCCATTCAAATGCTTTGCCCTATCGAAGTGTGTGAAAAAATTGTCGGCAGCGATTTGAGGAATGGCTGATAAACCTATTGAGGGCGGCAGCCATTCTCATCAACTTCCGAACTTCTTTAGCTGACTGAGGGGAGTTGAGTTCTAGAATTACTATGATCTGCTTCAGGTTGGCCTTTATTCCATGATGGTTCGCAATATAGCCGAGAAACTTGCCGGATCCAATGTCGAATGCGCATTTTGAGGCATTCAGTTTCATCTCGTACTTTTAGAGAATGATGAAGGTCTCTGCTAAATCGGCTAGATGGGTGTGCTTTTCCTTGGATTTCACCACCATGTCATCGATGTATACTTCCATGGTGCGGTCGAGTTGGTTCTTAAACATAGTAGTAACCAGCCTCTGGTGTGTTGCCCCCGTATTCTTCAGTCCGAAGGGCATGACCTTGTAGCAATAGGTTCCCCTAGAGGTGAGGAATACGGTCTTTTCTTGATCTTTTGGGTGCATGGCAATTTGGTGATAACTCGTGTAGGCATCCAAGAAGCTCATGTGCTAATGATGCGTCATTGCATCCACAAGTTGGTCAATTCTGGGAAAATGAAAGCAATCCTTCGGACAAGCCCTATTTAAGTCTGTGAAATCCACACAAACGCACCAAGATCCATTTTTCTTCTTTACAACCACGATATTGGATAGCCATGTGGGAAAAGTTACTTCACAATGGCCGATGAATGATCCGTGGCTGACTGCCAACTTTTCTAAATGATTCGTTTGACTTTTGGGTCAACTTGTAAACGATGCTGGGCCACAACTAGATCCACCCCCGGCATTTCATATGGTGTCCATGCAAGCATGTCGATGTTGTCGAGTAAGAAGGAAGCCAGCTTACGTCTTTCAACTTCGTTCAGGGAAGTGCTGATCATAAAGAACTTGTCAGGATCCCTATTGATTTTAAAGAACTTGTCAGGATCCCCATTGATTTTGACCCGATCCAGGTCTTCAGTTTCTTTCTCGCTGGGGGTTTTCCCAATGTCTTCGAGGCTTTCTCGACCTGGTACTTCAATCGAGTTCACTTCTAGTTCCTTTGACCTTTTTGCAGCAGCAATAAAATAACAAGCCTGTGCCGATTTTTGAGAGCCCCAAATTTGCTCAATGTCATATTCAGTTGGAAAGTGGAGTAGTTGATGGTAGGTGCTTGGCACAACCTGCATAGCGTGCAGCCAGGTCCTTTCCATGATAAAATTGTATGGTGACAGGAGTTTGACCACCAGAAATTCCACGTCGACTGATTTAGTACCCGCCTGTACTGGTAATGTGTTCTTGCCTAAAGGGTACTCAAGGTTGGCATTGAAACCGAACAGTGGGTAATCGGCAGGTAATTGATCTGAATCAGTGAAGCCGAGTTTAATGAATGTCTTATAATACATTATTTCTGAGGTGCTTCCCAAATCAATGAGAACAAGTTCAACTATGAATCTATTCACGCGTAGCTCGACGACTAAGGGATCAGCGTGGGGGAGAGTTACTGCATCTAGGTCGGTGCCGTTGAAGCTAATCTTGCTAATCTCATGGGGCCGTTTAGCTGGTGTGATCGACTTGGATGAGCTAGATTGCAACTGAATTGTATGTATTTGAGCTGGCGACGGTAGGCTGTATATCATGTGAATTACACTAAGTGGAAGTGAATCCGGCCGTAGAGCTACCGTATTCAATGGATTGTTCTTTCAGATATGTTGCGCCAATTTGCCATCTTGCATTAACTCCTCCAGGTGGTCTTTCAGTGCATAACAGCTATCAGTGTCGTGGCCATAGTCTTTGTGATATTCGCACCCCTATCCCTCCTTCTAGTATCAGGGAGCTCCATCATCTTGGACGACCACTTAAAGAATGAAAGATGCTAGACTTTGAGTAGGATTTTACTGATCAGCTCTGCCAATTCTGTATACTTCTTGTCCGAACGTCTGGTGCGCCTGGTATCCACTTGATATTGTTCGTTCGAATAGTGCGAACACTGCCCGCTTGATTGGCGTGAATTATGCCGGTTGTCTCATTTAGCCCGAATTCGAGGTTCAGGGCTCCTTGGTAGCACGGCACTTATCGGCTGAACTAGACCAAATGGCGCCGATTTAACGACTTTCTCTCCGGCCTTGATGCGAAGGGCATCATCTTCCACCTTGCAGTACTCCTTAACTTTCTTCATTAGTGCCTGGTCAACGAGCTTCGGAGAGGACTATCGGGGATGCAACCCCATCTTAAAGGCGATAATGGCCATAGAATCATTGCAGGCATCATCCACCAAGTTGAAACACTTCCAATAGCGAGCCGAATACTCACGGTGGGTTTTTCTAGTTTAATTTGCATCACCCAGAGAGAGTTGGCTTGCTTTGGATGAACCTCGTTGGTGATGAATCTTGTCCTGAAGGATTTTTGGAGCTGATGAAAGCTTTTTATTGACGCCGGCTCCAATTTATAGTACCATCTGACGACCAATGGTCCCAGGCTACTTGGAAACATTCAACACATGAGAGCTTCATTATCAACATGCAACATCATTGCTTGTTTGTAATGACAAATGTGGTTCGTGGGGTCTGAATTTCCGTCGTATAGGGTGAATGTCAGTGCTTTGAACTTTTTAGGCAGCACAACTCTTGCAATGCGTCGTACGAAAGGGTTGTGTCTGTCCTCATCATCTGAACCATCAATTTCTTTTTTTCGTCTATGTCGTACATACAGACTTCTCTCGGATGAGCTGGATATATCAACTCGCCCCTTCTTTCTGAGTTCCTGAGATGGTAAGTCAGAATCACTGTCACTATCATGTTTCCGATGGTGACACCGTTGATCATCCTTCTTCTTCTCTAGCAATCGACCCTGGTCATGACGTGCGGCCTGTTGGGATTATGCTACCTCCAAAGCCAATTCCTTATGTAAGTGCTCGTTATCGGCCTCCATATCTTCCAAATGTTGTTCGTTCTATTTTGCTTGATCCATGATCGCCTGCATAGTCTCTTGCATAGAGGTTGAGGGTGAGTTCTGAGCTATGGGTCAAAGTTCAGGGCCCTTCGCGCGGTGATATTCTCTGGTCCAAGCATGTTCCTTCGAATAACATCATCCCTTGGTGTACCATCGTCAGCAACAAACGAAAGATCATCTATTACGCCTGCCATGAACGCACTTGAGTTGTGATAACCCTGTTCAGAATTATGCTAATTGATCTTTATTATGAATATGATTATGTGTTTGATATGATTTTGAGTGCCATTTACATGAATATATGTGGTTTTGAATTTCTATCTGTTCACCGTAGGAAAATCTATTTGACTTTCTACTTTGAAATTTAAATTGAAGGCCCTATCGGCCACAGAAACCGAAATTGACAACGCCATTGTGATTGGCGTAATTTTTAGAGCCTACGATGAAATTTAATTAAAAATTGATTCGGATCAAATTAAATAGATTAAATTAATGAAATGGTGCTCAATTATTTAATATTAAAGAAATGTGTTTGAGAATGAGCTTATAAAGGGCCAATTTACACCCTCATTCACTTTGCTTGAGCTCAAAATCAGATTTTATACTTTAGAGAGAGAGAGAGGGGGTCAACTAGAGAGAGAGGGTGAAGGCAATTGAGGATTGTGCAAGAAACTTGAATAAATTGAAGGCCAACTCAAGAATTAACCATAATTTGGAAGATTTGAGCCTCTAGGTGAGTAAATTCATGGATTTTAGTTTGTAACTTTGTGAATTCAAAGTTGAATGATGATTAAGAACAAGAATTGTGTTATGAGTGATGAAATTAAAGCTAATATGTACATGCATGTATAGAATTACCATGATTTGGCATAATCAAGCATGTATTAAGTTGAATATGAGAATATGAGCATTGAAGCATGCATGCAAGTATAGTTTTGTTGATTTTCATGTTTATGAGCATTATTGGTGCTATTTGAAAGGGAATCGAAGTCAAAAATTGACATGCATGTTTGGTTGTTGGAAATATGGAGTTTACATGAGGTTTGAAGGCATGAGTTTGATTATACAAAATAAGTATTGAATAATTTGATAATGTAACCATGATTTTGAGCAATTGACCTCATCTTGCTTGTATACTCATGATATATAATGTATTTGCATGTTTTGAAACCAAAATTGTGAGTTTTGTACCTTTAGAGGTCGACTTTGAACTTGAAGAACAATTATGGATTTTCCAGAATTTGGCATGTCCGCTCGAGCAGGGAAAACGTCGCTCGAGCGGGAAATGCGAGCTCCCAGAAGTTTTGCAGGCATGGATGTCCGCTCGAGCAGGGATATTCACGCTCGAGCGGGGAGTCATGTATTGAGACTTTTAGCTCGAGTGCCCGACTTCACGCTCGAGTGTAAAAATGAGGTAACCGGTACTTTTGCAGACCTAATGGGTCCACTCGAGCAGGGAGGTCCATGCTCGAGTGGGGACCCCTGTTTTAGAAATTTTGTAAAAGTGTTCTGTGTTTCATTTTCCGTTCTCTTTCACTTCTAAGTACTCTTAGGCATGCATTGAGCATTATGAATGAATTAAAAGAATAAGAAAGAAGCCTAAGAGGGATGTATGAATTAAGAACGGATTGAATCATTTGTGACCCATATGTGTTATGTAATGTGTAGGGTCAAGCTCCAGGGCAAATCATCCAGCCGATCACTGTGAGTAATATCTTAATAAAGATATTTTGAAGTATGTTATTTGTCAAATTACTTATTTCCCTATAAGTCTTATAAGTTTGTTAATTTAAATTGTGGGAAAATGTCTGCTAGGCCATATGGTTAGGCCTAAGGCTGTCTGACAAGAGTGATAGTCTGACATAAATGATAGTCTGACTCGAATGATAGTCTGACATGAATGATTATCTGACTCGAATGATAGTCTGACACGAATAATAGTCTGACTCGAATGATAGTCTGACATGAATGATAGTCTGACTCGAATGATAGTCTGACATATCAATGAATGGGCCAGAGACCGTTAGATATGAATGAATGGGCCAGAGGCCGTATGACATGAATGAATGGGCCAGAGGCCGTATGACACGAAAGAATGGACCAGAGCCTGTATGACATGAACGAATGGGCCGAAGGCCGTTTGACATAAATGATGAGGCCAAAGGCCGTCGGACCTGAACGATTAGGCCCAAGGCCGTCTGCTGTACATTGTTATAGTGCATCTTCTTTATTCGATATTATTTACTAGGCTTTCGCTCACGCTCATTCATATGTATGTAAGTGAGCCAAGGGATGTCCAAACCCAGTCTCGGTGAAATATGTGGGAAACAGTCAAGGTTTTGAAGAGTTAGCCCAACGTCTCATGCACGAGACTTGTCTTCGCCTCTTTTGTTCTTTTGTTATAGTTTTGTTATGTTAGCGAAAACATTGGATCACTTTTGTATATAAACTTTGGGTTTGACTGACTTAGACTTGAATGATCCTGTATGTACAGTTTGTATGTTAACTTCCCTGTGATGTGAGTTATTAACGAATACTTATGTGAAATGTTATGATGTGCATATAAGCACAGCTCTATGGATAAAGTTTTAAAATTTTGCTTTCGTTTGGCCCCTTTACTCTGATGTGTTATGTCTTATATGGATTGAGGCTGTAGGTAATCTCTTGATTACTGGCCGGTTATGTCCTTAACCCATAGAGGCGGGTTTGGGTCATGACATGAGTATTCCCACATACGGTGCCAATTATGGTAAAAGAGGTTTTAGGAATACTCTTGGATCTAGGTAGATGCTCTTGATCCTCTGGTTGCTACCTGAAAAATAAATGAACACTCCGGACGGAGGTGCCGGAATTAGCACTCCGATAGACAAGTCAGTATCCTCTCAAGTTTTTACTTCTAGTTTAAGTTATCCCATTTGTTTTCACATACCTAAGTTTGGCTAAAGCTCCTCTTTTTTATACTGCACTCTAGGGGCCCACTTTCCCATCATTACTTTTCGTCATCACATTTGGGAAACCTAGATGTGCCATAAGAATTACGGAATAATCGGCCCTCGGATATATTCTACTCGGCCATGGTCTTGTTCAGATGGGTTTTGTCATGCTGAGGTATCATCACCAGTCTTCTCAGCTCTCAGAATCCTCTTTGAGCAGCTCGAGCGGTCTCATTTACGCGGCTCCCACAGTAGCCTATTTTAAGAGTTTATTTTTTTTTCTAAAAAAGAAATAAGTATACTTTTTGACTTTTTATGAAAAAATGTACAAAAAAATTAGAGAAATAATGTGACATAAAAAAAATAAAAAGATTAAAAAAAAATTGTGCTAATATAGGGGATGCCAAATAATACCTAACTTTACCTATTTTATATGGATACTATTTGATAAATACTTACTTTCTATATATTTTCCATCGGAAATTCAGATAATTCACAAACCTAATACTTTATGTAAATTCGAATAATGCACAAATCTAATACCAATTTTACATAGGCTCTATTTAAGAAATATTTCTTTCACAAACACCAATTTAAGTTTTACATAAAATCTAACTACAAAACCTTTCTATATAGATTATACTTGATTGTAAAAAATCTTTCAATATTATTTTATATGTACGGGAAAGAAATACGCTTTCTCGTATAATCCTATTGACCAAGTCCACGCTCCTCCGTACGACGTCGCTTTGTCACCTGAAAACACAAACGTGAGCTAGCCGGCGGGTATGAGCCGGAAACCTCTCCGATGCCTAAGTCAGTAAGCTTGACAAATAGACAAAGTTCTATGTTCTCAGAAAGCAAAATTGTGTTGTGTTCTGTTACCTCCTCCAAGGTGATGTTTGTGAGCTTTTATAAGTTTCCTGTGGCACAATCCTAGTAGGACTTTTATTCCTCCATACAGAGTCCTCCTAGGATTCATACTCCTAAGGATAATGCTTATCCTTTTACACCCTCCCCCACTGCTTAAACCAAGTGGGATGGTTTTTACTTTGGCCGAACTACTATATGACCGAAATAAGCTTGGCTATGCAGAGCCACTGAGTAAACCGAACTATTCTTAGTTCGGTTTCACCTTTAACTCTACCCTTATCTCGGTTTTCTCATGTACAACCAATGGTACGGTCTTAGACCGAACCAATGACTTTCGGCCGGTATGACTCCAAGACCGGCATAACTCTAAGTCGTTCCTGGACCGAAGTATCTTTATAATTCCAGAGCCGAAGTAACTTTGTTTCTCCTAGGCCGGAGTAACCTTGCCTCTCCAGGGCCGGAGTAACCTTTTGCATTTTTATTGGGCCAGAGTAATCATTACGGCCTTTTCACTTAGTCCTTCGCACTTTGGGCCACAAAGCCCAACTCGCAGCTCGGCCCAATTTTTCCCAAAAATTACCCTCTCATTATATAATCACGACTCAAAAAGAGGAAAAATCTATACAACAAATGATACTCTAGAAGAACCTTTGAAATTTGGATTTATTACTTGAATTACTTTTTCAATTGTTGAACAGTAAGTTCTACTCTATTTTGACATCATATTGCAAATGATTAACCATTTCATACACTGAGATGTAACTATTGTTCGGATATTTTCATTTATTTTTTCTTCTTGGGTTTAGATATTGTTATGAGATTCTTTCTTGGTTAGTCTTTGTTAAATTTATTTTATATAGTTGATATTTTAATTTAATTAAAAATGTTTATTTTACAATCTTGTAATCTAGGACAAATTATATTAAACCCCCTCAAACTTTGGGCCATTTACAGTTTACTCCCCTAATATTTTAAACCTAACAATTACCCTCTCAAACTATTTGAATTTGAACATTAAGTCTTTTTATTAGTCATTTGTTAGATATTTGAATGAAAAATTGTCAAGTGTTGTGCACATGATGATTATATTAAATTTTTAGAAAAGATAAGGGTAATTTGGTTGTAAAATTTAATATAATCATCATATGCACAATACTTGAAAATTTTCCATGCAAATATCTAACAAATGACTAACATAAGGATTTAATGTTCAAATTTAAATAGGTTGAGGGGTGTAATTGTTAAATTTAAAACATTAGGGGTTAAAGTGTAAATGGCCGATAGTTTTGGGGGCTTAATACAATTTTCCCTATAATCTTATATATATATATATATATATATATATATATCATATAAAATCATTATAGGATAATCCAACTACAACATATTTATATTTAATTTTTTCAATAAATTTTATATAGTTTCTATTTCTACATATTTTTATTTTCTAAATGAATATAAAAGAAAATTAAATAGTTAGAATTAATTTTAATTTTATATTACTAATTTTTTTTCTAATTTAACTATTATTTTTACTATCAAAATGAGTATTTATTCTACTATCGTATAATTAATATATATCATACAAAATTATTATATGATAATTATTTTTTTATAATACGATAAAACTAAAATTGTTAAAATACATAAATAATTTAAGTAAAATTAATATATACAAGTATTCAAGTAATACTTTTATAGAACGATAATGTCAATATTATCACAATAAATAATTAAAATTATTTTTTTTAACACATATAATACTATCAAATATTTTAAAAAAAATAATAATACGCGCATTACATAGGTCAACTATTAGTTAAATAAATCTCATCTCACAAACAAGTACTCCAATTAGTCTTAAGTTTTTTCTATTAATCTGTTAAATCCTATTAGTGGAGAGTTTCTTTTTGTGTAATCCTATTTTCAATTTTGGTAGTATTTTAGTTGACGACTATACCATTTTATTAATGTGATAGGTATGATGTGACACTCCAATATAGCAGGTATTAATGTGACACACCAACGTGCCAGATATAATGTGACACTCCAAAAAAACTAAAAATTTCTTAATGTACTTTTCTCAAATGTGACAACGTAACGGGTATGATGTGACACTCTAAATCTTTTACTAAAAAAATAAAAAAATAAAAAAACTAAAAACTCCTCAATGTACTTTTCTCAAATGTGACAACATAGCGGATATAATGTAACACTCCAAAAAAAATTAAACACTCCTTAGTGCACTTTTCTCAAATTTGACAACGTAACAGGTATAATGTGACACTCCAAAAAAATTAAAAACTACTCCAAAAAAATTAAAAATTCCTTAGTGTATTTTTTTCAAATATGACAACGTGGTGGGTATCATATGACATTCTAAAAAAACTAAAAACTTATTAATGTACTTTTTTTAAATATGACAACGTGACCAAAATGTGACAACGTGATTGATATAATATAACACTCTAAAAAGATTAAAAAATCATTGCTATACTTTTTCAAAATATGACAACATGACAGGTATAATGTGACACTCCAAAAAAAACAAAAACTTATTAGTATACTTTTTTCAAATGTGATAACATGACGGGTATGATGCGACATTCCAAAAAAACTAAAAACTTATTAATATACTTTTTCTAAATGTGACAACATGACGAGTATGATGTAACACTAAAAAAATTAAAAATTTATTAGTATACTTTTCTCCAACATGACATGTGACACTCTAACATGGCGAGTATGAAATGACACTGCAAAAAATTAAAAATTTCTTAGTGTACTTCTCCCAAATGTGACACTCCAACGTAGCGGGTATGATGTGACACTAAAAAACTCCTTAGTATACTTTTTTCAAATGTGACACTATAATGTGGTAGGTAAATAAGTCATTATACATAAAAAATGACTAAATAGATTATAAAAAAAAATAAAAATAAATATGAAACTACAGGGATTATAAATACAAAATATAAGACTTATTAATCAATCTCCTTACATATAATCCATCACATATTTTGAAATTTTATATAATTTAATAATTATGAATGTTCCAAATTAAAAACGAAATGTTTTGGCGTAACACTTTACTTAATCATGTGTGTTATATAATGCCCATTAAATAGTAAATATTAATGCACCACGTCAGACGCCGCAAGTTCTATAATCTAATGTTGTTTGAAACAAAAATTAAAAAATAAATAAAATAAAATTTAGAGCCAGAGAGTCGTTTGTCCCAAATATGACGATATCTTAGTGGTGTTGTAATAAATAATTTGCCGCCCATACCATTATTAGGCACTTCTTCACCACTAATTTGTGATTTTGTTTTTGCTTTTGTTTTTTGTTTTTTATTTTTGTGTGGAGTGGTATGTGTATAGACATTCGCTTTCACCGGACCCAACAGACATCACCCCACCACCTTCTTTCACACATTATGTGTAAAATGAAAAATGTTTGGTGGTCCGAATTTTTATGACTCGAATGATTCGAATGTGTTAAAACGATGATATTTTATACTCAAAATGACGTCGTTTTAATGTTTCAAGCCATTCGAATCATGATTTTTCGGTGGTGTAAAAATTTTGATGGTATGTCATTCTCCTTGCATCACTCATTCAAATGTATCTAGCCCATTAAACTTCCAATTACTCAATTCAAGAAAAATTTCTTGGTGATCTCTTATACAGTTGCACGTGGATTCTATGAAAGGATAAGAACAAAAGGTGAATCTCAATTATTTGATCATGTATTGCAGAGGTTGGGTTTGGAATATATATATATATATATATATTGAAGACAATGGCTATACTTGAAATATGCAATTTACATGAATTGACAGATATATTCAAATTTTAGGACAGATTAGGAATAATTAAAAATAAAAATAAAAATAAAAATTTGTGACATTCACACCAACAACATTATATAACATAATATATAATATATATACATATATAGTTATATATTGAAAAATTCTATATATATCATGTGTTCCAGTTACAGATGTTTTTAATTTTTATTATAACCTATTATATTGTTAATTATGACTTGGTTCCATTATAATGTTAATTCTGAGTCATTGCGATATTGATTGCTATTATTTTAATTATGATCTAAAAAATTTTAATTATACATTATATGATATTTTTTTATAACTCAATTTTTTTTTTAATTATGACTGAAAATAATTCAATCATTACATTTATAATAATTAACCCCACAAATGTAATAATTTACCTACTATAGCATGACTCATATTTGGAAATTCTATATTTTTTTAGTTGATTTGAAAGTTTCAACCAACAGGGATCAGATAATGAAGCCAACTTGGAGATGATTCAGAGGTCAATGGCAGCACAAATGAGAACAAAGAAGAAAAAATGAGCAATTTCTAAAAAGATGACAACACCACTAAATTAGATTCAAGATACAGTGCTAAAGACAAACAAAAGGGTTTTGAAATTAAAAAAAAAAAACTATCCCTATCCAAGGAGACTTTTTATCTACATATCCATGGTTCTCAATGACTCTCCCATGTGGCTCTCTCTCCTTCAATCTTGAATAATAATAATGCAGCAGAAAGAGAGATCAAGAGAAAACCTTGAGACACTAGACCCATGAGCACTCCTCCATTATTTCATTCTTGAAATATCTCACCATCTCATTTCATCTCCTTCTTTCCAAAGCTTGGTTTAATCTAAGAGCTGCTCCTGAACGATGAGAGCGCTTTAAAGGTGGAACCCCCTCTCAAGATGAACTGGTGGTAGAAGGCCGCAATAGCTGCACCAATGAAGGGTCCAACCCAAAACATCCACTGCAAAAAAATTGATACAAAAATTTAAAAAATAAAATAATACGGTTATTATTATTAATGGAAGCAGTAAATAATGCAATTTAATGAATCTTAGGGAATATAAATATATATATATATATGTATGTATGTATGTTTTTACTAACATGTTCATCCCAGACCGCCTTCTTGTTGTAGATAACTGCAGCTCCAAAGCTCCTAGCAGGGTTGATGCCAGTGCCAGTGACCGGGATGGTGGCAAGGTGAACCATGAACACAGCAAATCCAATTGGAAGTGGTGCCAACACCTTCATGATTTTCAGAAACAAAAGTTGCATCATTAAATTGTCCAAATAATCCAAACACGGCTGAAAATTTACCATTTTTCTGCTATGCATTGAGAAAAAGTATTCAAAAAATAAACTAAACGAATCTTTAGTCAACAAATTTTATTTATCTAGATGCTTGTTTTCTTTCTAAACGAATCTAGATGCTTGTTTTATTTACCATGAAAGGAAACAAAACACCATCTTCGACATCATTAAAATAAATGAATAAATTATAAGCTATACAGATCATACTTCTATAGCATTTGACAGTATTTTGACTTCTGATAACTCTGTTTCAGGATATCAGTGTTGCCAAATACATGCCAGGAAGGGGAAAAACAAAAAACAACAAATCAAAACAACATTTTCTTTTCTACTGTACAATGTTGTAAGGCTACATCAACTTTTTTTTCCCTTTTTTTTTTTTCTTTTTTGTCCAATTGTTGTGCATGATTAAGCCCTGGCCTAGGGTTCATGTCACCTAGACTAAAAACAGTCTCAAACCACCCATAATTCAAAGGGCAGAAACAGCAAAGCATTGGCCCACATTACTTTTGAAGAAAGAAAACAGGGAAAACCATTGCCCTTGTGCCAATCCTAATCTCTAGATCCAAAAAACCCATCTCAGCCAACTAGTTGCTGCATCAACTATTTCCCTAATTAAAAGACATAATTGCCCTAACAGGCATATGTGCATATATACCAATGGAAAAAAAAATGCCAAATTTATATAGAAAATTCATACATAATTATGTTGTGGCACTTTTGCAATTATAAACTACAATAATGAGCTAACAACTGAACATATACGGATCGCATCACCCTATATGAATTTTTTGCAAAAATAGGAGTTGCACATAACTAGAACACAAAAAGTGTACAGAGATTTATTCTAAGTGATTCACACCATATCCCAAAATGAATCTCAGCCACACAATGCACTTTTTTATGCTTTTTCTATATTTTATCGGTGGTGATTAAGAGCTCTAATAATAGAACTCTAATAAGAGCACTAGTGACGTGGCAAGCTAAAAAAAAAAGAAAAAAAAAACAAAACAAAGGCTAAAACATCAAATCACACACTGGGGCCCACAGGTTAGAGCTCTGCTGAGCTCACAATTTAGAGGTCTAAAACATTTTTCATGTTTTATTTATATGTAGCTATTTGGTTTTGGTTTTCAAAAAATTCTTAATGTTTTCAATGATTTTTTTTAATATTTTAAGCAATTTTTTAATTTTTAGACACATCAAACACAAATACACTTAAAAAGGATAATATTTGTGAAATTTTTTTAAAAAATTTACTAAATAACAAAAAATATAAAAATTCAGCACATTTTTTTGTATTTTTGTGTATTTATTACTTTTTAAAAATATTTTTTCAAAAACATTGTACTATTTAAAAAATAAAAAAAAAATTACTTAAAATTTAAAAAATATTCACTAAAAATAAAAATAAAAACACGAAAAACAAAAAGCACAATTTTTTAAAAAATGAATTCAAAAAATTAAAATTAAACAAACAAAATTTTATTTTTTTGGGTCTTTACTATGACTGCGAAGTAAAGCTAAATATTTTTGGTAAAATATGATGTCACCATAATTTTTTAAGAAATCAAAATTATGTGACAGATTGATGAGGTTAGGTTGAGGGGCGCTTACAGGGACATGGGAGTCTCTGGCGTTTCTCTTGGGATCAGTGGCAGAGAAGACAGTGTAAACAAGAACGAAAGTTCCGATGATCTCAGCGCCGAGTCCAGTGCCTTTGTTGTACCCTGGGGCGACCATGTTGGTTCCGCCTTGGTACGTTTCGTAGTACGAACTCTGGAACAACTTCACAAGCCCAACACCACAAACGGCCCCAGCGCACTGTGCCCCCATGTACATCACCGCTCTTATCAGCGACACCTTCCGCGCCAAGAACAGCCCGAATGTCACTGCCGGGTTGATGTGACCCCCTAGCCCATTTCACCAAACAAAACAAACAAATTTGTTAAATTTCCAAGTTTTTATGTTTGTTCCATTGATGATCAAGCTTTATTACGCTGATCAAAAAAAAATCAAGCTTTATTATACGCCTTGGGATCCACATAAATTCAATTAGTTATAATTACTTACAAATCAGAGGTATCAATTAAGTCTGAGATAAATAGGAGAAGACATAAACTAAAATTGAACCAAGACATTCTTTTTTTGACAGCTAGGTGTCCCAACAAATTAAGAAACTGAAGTTAACAACTAGATTGGGATGACTGAAACTCGAAACCTTAAATCATTTTCTCAATCTTTATTGCTCAGTTAGCCTCTTGGAGTTGTGAAAATTTTAATTAATGTGAATACAAGATGAAACTATGTATACATTTTTCTCAATTCTAAAAAGATCACCCAATATATATATATATATATATAATCTAAATACTTGATTGGAAAAAATCAATGGATAGCGCACCTCGAAACTACTTCACATTTTAATTTTTACACTATATCAATCTCTCTTTGCAACTATCTTTTTTTCACCATCTCACTCCTACTTTGCCTTCTTATCCATCAACTAACACTTTGTTTAAAATCATAGACTTAAATAGGAATTTGTGGGGAAAAATTATAAAGGAATAGAAAAATTGACAAAAATTTAGCTTCTGTTTTTATGATTTTTTTTTTTTCCATCTCTTTTCTTTTCATTCCACAAATTCTTACTCAAATCCATAATCCAAACGCAAAATAAAAGTTCCAAATATGACAAAATTGCATAGCCTATAGCATGTGAATCGGCAGCTAGTTTGACCGCAAAAAATAAAATAAAAATTATGGATTTGGCAAATACTATACCGGTGATGAAAACAGAGTACTCTGTTTTTTGGGATATTGCTACCTATTAGGCATCGCTAACCGTGTATCAATTTTTTCACCAAATTTGAGTAAAAATTTTCTTTGATATCAAGAACACCAAGCAAGGGTTTTGTAGTTTTATTAAATCACCCGTCGACCAGGAAGACGATCAGCCAATCAACTGGTCAGCATAAAACTTTCAAAAAATTTTCCTTATGCGGTGATAAAAATCCAACGGCAATAAATAATAATTTGATAAAAAACACATTGATCCGTAGTGTGATGAAAGAAAATTGAAATATGTATTTGATAAAACTGTTAAAAGCAAGAAAAAAAATTATTTTTCATCAAATTTAAATTTGAGGACAATTTTGAGTACCCATTCGAGATGATCTTATGGGACTGTACAACGTTCTTCAACACTAAATGCTTTTTAATAAAAACCCACCAGAAATACCGGCGGTGCAGTAGACGAGGACGAAGATCATGCCGCCGAAGGACCAGGCGATGCCGAGAATGCCAACGCCGCCGCAATCGTCGGTGGCGGACTGGCTCTTGTAGCCAATCACTGTGAGAATAGTAATGTAAAGGAAGAGAAGAGTGGCTATGAACTCTGCAATCAGGGCTCTGTAAAACGACCACTTTCCCAGCTCCTTCGGGTCCATCAGCGGCGCCGGCGGTGGATCCTCGTAGTCCTTGGCTGAGAATGTTCCCTCCTCCACCACTTCCACTCCTTTTGCCATTTTGGCTGGACCTTGTAGAGAGAGAAACAATATGGGAGGTTTAGAGAGAGAGAGAGAGAGAGAATGAGGAGGAGGAGGAGGAGGAGAGTGAGATGAGTAGGGGTATATATGGACCAGGGATGGGAGAGGAGGGGGGGGGGGGGGGGGGGGGGTGGTATGCTGAGGAGGAGGAGAGAGAGTATTTTACATTTGTTGGAATTATAATTATTAATATTTATAAAATTTATTATTAATTTATAATTATTTTTTAATAATACTGGTTGATTTAATTTTTTTATTTTAAAAATTACTTATAATTTGAATGTACAATGTAAATTTAAATTTGATATAAATCAAGCTTTTTTCATCACGGGTCGGATTAAAATTTGAATAAATTTTCCTTTTACCCTATACAAAAACATATATGTATACATAATATAATATATAAATTATATATATATACAAAAAAAACAATAATAAATTCTAGCCATTTTTGTGCAAACTAAAAAGGGATTGCTAGTATCCTATAGTCTTATCCTAATTTCCCTCTTACTATGATGTGGATTATATGGAGGTAAATTTGATTCACATATTTTAAACATTTTATTAAGTATTGTTTTATAACTCGTGGCATGGTTCAATATAATTATTAGTGGTATACAAATAAAATTTATAAATAATAAATTTATGGGCAAATTACACTTTGTATTTTTCATATTTTACATTGTTGTTTGGCAACAGTTTTTTTTTATTTTTTGAGCTAAAATTTACAAAATGATAAAATAAGTTAAAATAGTCAATAAGATAAAATGTCACATCAAACTCATAATCATTTCACTTTTGTCTTTCACAAACATCACATCTAACTATAAAAAAATCCAACTATCTTCCCAAATACAAATTTTAACCTATTAAAATAGTCAAAAACTAAAATAGCCTACTAAGAGCATCTCCAATTATATTTGCTATAATATCATTGTCATTGCTATAATTTAGCAATGAATAGTAGTAATTTGTCAAATTATAGCAATGGTACTCCAATGATACACATATTATTTTAGCAAATCTCAATCAACTTCCCTTTCAAGTTTATAGGTATTGTTTGGATATAGATTTTTTAGGGATTTTTTTTTTTTTTTTTTTTTGTGTCTTTTGTGACCTTTTTTTTAAATGTTTGTAAAAAAATTATATATTTATATTATATGTCTTTTGCTCAATTTGTCCATTCTAATGACAAAAGAGCAACGATTCAGATGAACCCTCTAGAATCATCTCACTCCAGATGAACCCTGGGCTCTCTCTCAAAATATCTATCTCTCACTACTACAAAAATAGTTAAAAATCACATTTTGATAAAAAAAAAATCTCACTTTTATTGGAAGTGTGATAAAAAAAATTGGATTGATATTTTAATCACACTTAATTTGATTGAGTGTGATAATATTTATTTTTTATGTCACTTTTCAATTAAGTGTGATTATATATATATATATATTTTTAATCACACCTTCTAATTAAAGTGTGATTATATATACACTACTACTTTTTAATCACACTTTTTAAACAAGTGTGATTATATATATATTTTTTAATCACACATTCTAATTAAAGTGTGATTATTTATATATTTTTTAATCACACCTTCTAATTAAAGTGTAATTATATATATACTACTACTTTTTAATCACACTTTTTACATGAGTGCGATTATATATATATTTTTTAATCACACATTCTAATTAAAGTGTGATTATTTATATATATTTTTAATCACACATTCTAATTAAAGTGTGATTATATATACATTATTATTTTTTAATCACATTTTTTAAATAAGTGTGATTATTTATATATATTTTAGTCACACATTCTAATTAAAGTGTGATTATTTATATATTTTTTAATCACACATTTTAATTGAAGTGTGATTATATATACACTATTACTTTTTAATCGCACTTTTTAAATGAGTGTGATTATATATATATTTTTTATCATACATTCTAATTAAAGTGTGGTTATTTATATATATATTTTTTAATCATGCAATGTAATTAAAATGTGATTATATATACATTACTACTTTTTAACCACACATTCTAATTAAAGTGTGATTATTTATATATTTTTTAATCACACCTTCTAATTACAGTGTGATTATATATACACTACTACTTTTTAATCACACTTTTTAAATAGGTGTGATTATATAGATATTTTTTAACCACACATTCTAATTAAAGTGTGATTATTTATATATTTTTTAATCACACCTTCTAATTAAAGTGTGATTATATATACACTACTACTTTTTAATCACACTTTTTAAATAAGTGTGATTATATATATTTTTTTTAATCACACATTTTAATTAAAGTGTGATTATATATACATTACTACTTTTTAATCACACTCCCTAAATAGGTGTGATTGTATAAAATATTTCAATTTGATTTTTATATAAAATATACAATTCCCAAATCCGCGCCTCTATTCTACCCATGAATGATAGAGATGACTCACTACTAGAAAATGAGGCTTTAGACACGGAACTTTTTCACCCATTTTTTCATCTTTCTATCTCTCTGTCTCTGTCTCTCTTCTCTCTCTCTCTCACTCTCACTCATCACTCTTCTTTGTCTGTCTGTCTGTCTGTCTCTCTCTCTCTTTCTCTTTCTCTCTGTCTATCTCTCTCATCTCTCTCTGTCTCTCTTCTCTATCTCTCTTCTCGTTATCTCTCTCGCTCATCTCTCTCTGTCTCTCTCTCGTTTATCTCTTTTCGCTCTTTTTTTCTCTCCCTCTCTCTTTGTCTATATTTTTTCACCCATTTTTTCATCTTCCTCTCTCTCTGTGTCTCTCACTCATCTATCTCTTCTCTCATCTCTTTTCTCTCTCTGTCTCTTTCGTTCATCTCTCTTCTCTCTATCTCTCTCATATATATATATATATATATATATATATATATATTACACATTCTAATTAAAGTGTGATTATTTATATATTTTTTAATCACACATTCTAATTAAAGTGTGATTATATATACACTACTACTTTTTAATCACACTTTTTACATGAGTGCGATTATATATATATTTTTTAATCACACATTCTAATTAAAGTGTGATTATTTATATATATTTTTAAGCACACATTCTAATTAAAGTGCGATTATATATACATTATTATTTTTTAATCACATTTTTTAAATAAGTGTGATTGTTTATATATATTTTAGTCACACATTCTAATTAAAGTGTGATTATTTATATATTTTTTAATCACACATTTTAATTGAAGTGTGATTATATATACACTATTACTTTTTAATCACACTTTTTAAATGAGTGTGATTATATATATATTTTTTATCATACATTTTAATTAAAGTGTGGTTATTTATATATATATTTTTTAATCATGCAATGTAATTAAAATGTGATTATATATACATTACTACTTTTTAATCACACTTTTTAAATGAGTGTGATTATATATATATTTTTTATCATACATTCTAATTAAAGTGTGGTTATTTATATATATATTTTTTAATCATGCAATGTAATTAAAATGTGATTATATATACATTACTATTTTTTAATCACACTTTTTAAATAAGTGTGATTATTTATATATTTTTTAATCACACATTCTAATTAAAGTGTGATTATTTATATATTTTTTAATCATACAATGTAATTAAAATGTGATTATATATACATTACTACTTTTTAATCACATTTTTTAAATAAGTGTGATTATATATATGTATATATATTTAATCACACTTCCTAAATAGGTGTGATTGTATAAAATATTTCAAATTGATTTTTATATAAAATATACAATTCCCAAATTTTTAATCACACTTAATCTGATTGAGTGTGATAATATTTATTTTTTATGTCACTTTCTAATTAAGTGTGATTATATATATATATATATATATATTTTAATCATACTTCTAATTAAAGTGTGATTATATATATATAGGGTAAATTACACTGACACCCCCTAAGGTTTGTATTTATTACAGTTCCCCCTTCGCGTTTTGAAAATTCCATCTCACTCCCTGAGATTTAAAGTTTCATTACAGATTCCCCCATAGCAGTTTAATTTTTTAAATACTAATTTTGCCCTTACTGGGTAAATTACATTGACACCCCTTATATTTTAGAAATTACAATCCCCTCCCTAAGGTTTAAAGTAGCATTATCAATTGCCTCCTCGGTTAGTATTAGTTGGGAAAAAAATTAATTGAAAAAAAAATTAATTGAAAAAAAAAATTGTTAGTAAAATTTTTAAATTTGTATTTAAAAACCAACATAAACTTATTTTTTGAATTTACGTTTTTTTCCTCAAATTAACAAACTGAGACAATCCCTCACAGTTTAATTTTTTTAAATACCAATTTTGCCTCATTGGATAAATTACATTGACACCCCTCACATTTTAGAAATTACAATCCCCTCTCTAAGGTTTAAAGTAGCATTACCAGTTGCCCCATTGCACTACAAAAAAAGCAGGTATATGAGACGGAACTATTTGTGACGGCACACTTGCCGTCTCAAAAAGTCACTTTTTGCGACGGCACAAAATGTCGTCTCAAAAAAATAGAGTATTTGCGACGGCACCATTTGCCGTCTCAAAAAAGCAGAGCATTTGTGACGGCACAATTTGCCGTCTTAAAAAAATGAGACAGCATTTTGTGCCGTCGCAAAAAGTGACTTTTGAGTTTTTTTTTTAGTGAATATTTTTTAAATTTTAAATATTTTTTTTAGATGCACCTTACTTAGATGTATCTAAAAAATAAAAAATTTATGAAAAAATATTTTTAAAAATTAAAAATACAAAAAAAAAATGTATTGAATTATTGTATTTTCTTTTTGTATTTTTGGCATTTAGTGAATTCTTAAAAGATTTTTTTTACATTTTTTTTTTAATTTTTAGGTGTATTTATGTTAGGTATGTCTAAAAATTAAAAAAAAATACTTAAAATATTAAAAAAATTCAATAAAAACAATATAACACGGAAAACAAGAAAGTGTAATTTTCTCAAAAGAGTTTTTGGAAAACTCTAACCTAGCATAGTGATTGTGGTTTTGAGACAACTTCATATATATACAGTCACAAAATGGTTTGAATAAATTCAACGGTATTTTTCTGTCGCAAAAAAAATTAAAAAAAAACAATGTCGTCTTACTCCTTTAATATAACATTTCTCTTTTCATACATTTTTTCATCTTTCTGTCTCTCTGTCTCTATTTCTCTCTCTTCTCTTTATCTCTTTCACTCATCACTCTTCTTTCTCTGTTTGCCTGTTTCTTTCTCTCATTTTCTCTCTGTGTCTCTCGCTTATCTCTCTTCTCTCTATCTCTCTTATTTGTTTTCTCTCTTTATTTCTCTCACTCATCTCTCTTCTCTCTATCTCTCTCATCTGTTTTCTTTCTCTGTCTCTCTTGCTCATCTCTCTTTTCTCTATCTCTCTCATTTCTTTTATTTCTTTCTCTTATATTTATTTCTATCTCTCTCTTCTCTCTCTGTCTCTCTCTTTTTCTATATCTCTCTCTCGCTCATCTCTTTTCGCTCTATTTCTCTCTCTTTTTGTCTATCTCTCGCTAATCTCTTGTTTCTCTCTCTCCCTCTATCTCTCTCTCTCTTTCTCTATCTCTTTTTCTATCTATCTCTCTCTCTCTCTCCATGTCTCTTTCTCACTCATCACTCTTCTCTCTATCTCTCTCTTTCTGTGTCTACTTGTCTATTTGTCTATTTCTCCCTCACTATGTTCGTCTTGCTCACTCTCTTACTCCTATTTTCTCTATTTATCGAGCTCCTTCTCGATTTATCGATCCACTATAAGAAAATACACTTTTAGCAACCACTTTGTCTCTCTATCTTGCTCATCACTCTATCTCTGTCTCTCTCTCTATCTCTCTTCTTTATTTGTCTCTCACAAAATTAAATATATTTTTTAAATTTTTAAATATTTAAATATTTAAAAAATTGATTTGAATTAAGTTTTGAAAAGAGTTTTGAATTATGTGTTTAGTTATGAGTTTCAAAAAGTAATGATTATATTTTGAATTGAGTTTTAAAAAATGGATGTAGAATTATGATTTGAAAAGTCAAAACAAACACCATACTTAAAATCAATTGGTGGAACTATGACCACCACCACTACCGCCACTACTACTACCATTACCTCTCATCCACCATCGCCACTCCATCTTCCCTACCACTACCACAACTTCACCACTAATCTCTTTTGCCGCCACCGCCGCCACCACCACGACCATCACCTCTTATCCACCACCTTCACTATTGCTCAATTTTCTCTACCACAAAAAATTAGTTTCTGATTTTTAGTAACAAAAAAAAAAAAAAATGAGCCGCAGAAAAATATTTTTTATTACAATATTACCCTTGTTTCTTCAAAATAAAAAAATACTAATTTTTTTTCATTAAAATAAAAATGAAACAAATAAATTTTCAACCTTAGTAATTAAAAAAAACGGAAAATAAAAAAAAATTCATTAACTACAAAAAAATAAATTTATTTTAACCAAAAAAAATTTATTTTCCCGCTCTTTAATTCCCCCATTTCTTTTCCCCCTTTTGTTTCTCATGATCTCAAATCATCAATCCCCAATCCCTTAAACAAAAAATTCCCAATTTAAAAAATCTCCCAAAAATTACCTCTACTTCTACCAAATAAAAAAATAATAATAATTTTTTTTTCATTAAAATAAAAATGAAACAAATAAATTTTCAACCTTAGTAACTAAAAATAAATAAAAACAAAAAAAGTTTCATTGACTACAAAATAAAAATAAAAATAAAAATTATTTTAATAAAAAATAAATAAAACGACTAGCTCTCCTCTTCTTTTTCTTTTTCGTTTTCCCGCTTTTTTAATTCCCCCCTTTCTTTCCCCCTTTTTGTTCCCCAATCCCTTAAACAAAAATATCCCCAATTTCAAAAATTCCCAAAATACTATCTCTCTCTCTATCGACTGCAAGCAGCGGCAAGGGGGGACGACGGCGGCCAACGAGCGGCGACGGTGAGTAGCGATTGACGACGGCTAGCAGCTGCAGCAGCAGTGGCGGTTCGGCGTCTCAGATACCTTTGCCGATACCTTCGTCGTTGGGTCGTTCGCCGTGGGCGACATTGGGTGTCTTTCTCGCTACTTTGCGAGTGTTTTTTTTTTTTTTGGTGCTTGTTCTTCTCTTTGGTAAGCCTTCTTCTCTCATGATATACAGAGTTTGGTGCATTGTTTCCTAATTTTGTTTATTTATTTCTCTTTCAGAAATATTAGGTTTTATTTATTTATCTCTCATGATACACAAACTTGGTTCTTTTGTTTATTTATTTCTCTTTCAGAAATTAATCGAATCGATTCGTAAACTTGTAGCTAACCTTTTTCTTTCTTTTTTTTTTTTTTTTTTTTGGGTGTGTTGGTGACAAGTGAAACAACAAAGACTTACGTCGAAGATCTGATAATCCGAGAGAAACCCGCATCGAAATTTGTTGATTTTCGTGTATATTTTGCAATTTTGATATTTGGGTCGTTCTTCGATTTGTGATGGGTTGGAGATACAGGGCTCGTTTGTTCCTGATTGCTGCTGTTGTAATCATTTGGGTCACCTCTGCAGAAGTCACCCAGGTGGTCATACTTCTTTCTCTAATTTCATTTCTAGTTTAAGGTTTTAAAATTCTGTATTTGCAATGTATGTTCTGCATGTTTGTATGCATAGCTCATGTACCTTCATTTATATGGTGAAGTTTATACATTTGCCTAAGTTGATGAATTCTTGTTTGTTTTTGAGGAATTGCCAATGAGATTTGAATTAAAAGCCTGAAATGTCAATTGGGATTCAAATAAAAAGTAAAAGATTCAATAACACTAGTTTGATTGTTAAAAAGCTTATTGCAATTATTCATTTTCGTTTGTACCCCCAGAAAAACTGGAGGAAAATAAAGCAAAATAGAAGTGAAAACTTAAATACTTTGGACTGTCTTGGTTTTTGGAAAAAAGTTGAAAATTAGGTCTCAGGCTATCATTTGCTTGTAAATTATTTACCTTCGTTTAGGTTTCTTGGCAACCAAACAGATGATTAGTGTAAACTCAGAGGTTCTTGCTAACAGAAGTTTCACCCTTAAAAACATGTTTGCTTGGATCTAACTAGTGGAGGATGCTGATTTGTTCTGAAATTAAATTGTTAAAAATGTTGTTTGCTTGCACTGTCAACTTCCGTCATGTTGTCAAGTAATGAGATTTCCTTATTTTAGTTGCAAAAAAGAAAGTCTTTTTTCAGTCAAATGAAGAAGGGAAAGATTTTATTCCATGTGGCAAAAATTGAATTATCTGGAACTAACATGAAAATAAGATGGAAAATCATTGGAAGTTGGAACTAAGAAAGAAATATGCATTGGAAGTTGGAGGCCTGAACAGAGTTTTGAATTTTTTTATTTTCCCAAGGCCCCTCAATAACCCTTCTCTAATCAGCCTATTGATATATGCCCAAGGCATGCACTTTAAGTACTGAAAAATCCTTCACTTTTTTTTTTTTCCCCCTGATGAACTGTTGTTTTGTGGCATAAATATGCAAGAACTCATTAATTTAAAGTGGTGTTTCATTTGTCCTCAATTGACTATAAAAGTGTGCTTTATTTTTTTTCTCCATTTTTTATTCATATGACTAATGAATTACTAATAAAAAAGGGCTTAACTGTTAAGGGAGGCTAATATAATTATGTCAAAAGTGTAGGGTTAATTGTATTTTCCCTAACTTAAGGGAGGTGAGGTGAGTGTAATTTGCCCTTAAATATTTGATCCATCAATGTTTTTATATTTTGTTCCTCGTAATTAATTTTGCTCTTATGCATAATAGCTTTTTTATTATCTAAAAATCACACAATCCATAATTTCTATTCATTAGCCAGATATTAACTTGTATATACATATCCTTTTAACAGGGTATTTTTACAGATTATAAGCAACCATTTGCAGTGACCTATCTTGGAGTTTCTCTAATGGTAGTTTATCTCCCAATAGCATTCATTAAGGATTGGATATGTAGCATCATAAGAAAACGCTCTTGTAATAATGAGTCTTCTGCTAGATTTAGCTCCCCTTTGAACTGCATTGCGGGGCGTAACATCTTTGAAATTGAACTTGAAGGGAATTTGAATAAAAAAGACAGTGAAGCAGACCTTTCTGCTCTAGAAGAGGGAAAGCCATTAGTTCCTAAACACATAGATGATGCAGACGTGTTAAAACAACAGAAAGAGCTTACGACCAAGGAGATTGCTGGTTATGGATTTTCTATTGCCCCTCTCTGGTTTGTTGCAGAGGTAAATAACTGCTGTGTCTTATTTTCTTCAAGATATCTATTTAGTCAAGGTTGGTTTTTGAGTTTCGGAGTATAGCTGGTACATAAAAACCACCATTATTTCATGAGGGGTTCGTGTTGGTAAAAATTTGTAAGAAAAGGAAAGATTCTTTCTCTAAATTTTATTCCCTCCTCCTTCTAGATCTAGCTTTATGAATGTCCTTTTGATAGTATAGTTTGACAAAAAATTTATTCATGTATTAATCTTGCCATTTACACCTAACTCCAGAATTATGAATTTAATAATAGGTGGAATAATCTGTGTGATCTAAATATTATTAATCACACTTAAAATATGTGATGAAAGCATTTTTTAATGACACTTAAAAAGTGTGATTAAAAATGACCATTTTTAATCACACTCCTAAAGACCACACTTTAATAAAACTTAAAAGGTGTGATTAAAAAACATACATCACACCAAAAAAGTGTGATCTTTATCTATATTTGTAGTAGTGTCTGTCTCTCTTTATTGCCTATCTTCCTCCCTCTCACCGTCTTCATCTTTATCCATTATTCTCTCTCGCCTTCCGTTTGTCAACTTTTTTATCATCACAACCACCACAACCACAAGAACCACCACCACCACAACCAGCAGAACCACCACCACACCCAACGTCGATCTCCAATCCTTAAACCCTAAATTTCTTTGTCCAACCCTCTTCTCCACCACAACCCCATCTCCCAACTCTCTGTTTCTCTAAGATCAACTCTCAGTTTCTCTATTTCAGCCGCCTCTCTCTCTCTCTCTCTCTCTTCATCCCTTAAACCTTTCTCTCACTCCAGATGAACCCTTATCATCGATCACCGATCATCTCTCTCTTTCTCTCTCTCTCTCTCTCTACCCATCTTGACTCCGGAATGTTTGGATCGGTGAAGATTAGGGAGAGAGAGAGAGAGAGAGAGAGAGAGAGCGAAATCGATAACCTTCGGTGAAGATTAATCGATGACAACAGTCTCATCCACTCCCCCTCTTCGGATCGCAGAACTATGAGAAACTGAAACCTTAAACCTTTATCTTCGATTTGTCTGTGCGAAACACTAAACCTTTATCTTTGATTTGTCGGTCAAAAACCTTAAACCTTTATCTTTAATTTGTTTGTGAGAAATCGAAACCCTTGAAATCACTTGAAGAAGAATATGAAAATGAAGAAGATGAAGCCGAAACAACTGCACTGAGCTTCAACATATTTCTTTAAATCCAGGTATTTGTTGTTTAAACTCTACTTTAGATTTCTTGATTATTGCTTGAGATTTGTTGAGATTACTTGAAATTTGTTTGAGATTGCTTGAATGTTGTTGTTTTAGTGAAATTCTATTTTTTTTTTTTTTAAAAAAAAATTTGAACGTTGAGATTGCTTTAAATTATGTTTTTAAAAAATAAATGGTTGATTTTTTATATATATTTTTTTAAATGTCATTTGCCAACACTGTTTAAACAAATTCATGAGTTTTGTTTAAAAAAAATTCTTTGATTTCGTAAAATGAAATTATTGATCTGTTTTTGTTTCAGTTTTTTTTTTTTTTTTTTCCTAGAAAGGGAAGGAGGGAATGAAGAAAATCAGTTAATTTTGAGTGAGCTGGTAAATTTGCCATTTGCCAAAGTTGTTGTCAAACATGGCAACATCTTTGGCATTTGCCATTTTTAAGAGTTGCTATATCTCACCATTGGAGAGAATCCTTTTTTCCTCAAAGTTGTTGTATTATAGCTTTGGCAGTTCCAATGACAAATCATTGGAGATGCTCTAAAATAGCAACTTCCCAAACACTCACTATGTCTCTTAACTTTTTAATTACCTCACTTAATCTTTTATACTTCGAGTCAACTTACAATTAGTTCCAGTTGAATAACACAGTGCTTGGTCTAAGTAAAAGACCGAAAACACGCGCAGATGAGGTACCACCTGCCTTCCGATTAGCTACCGGTAAAGTGGGGATTGGTAGTGCTTATTATGCCTACTTGCAGACACCAACCTAGGGATTACCTGAGTCATATTTACCGCTCTGTTGAATTAAATTGAAATTATTAAATTGTTAAATTTTTAAGAATGCATTGTGTACAAAGTTTTCAAAAGAGAAAGAGATATGTTTTTTAACATGGTTTGACATATGCATTCATCCCATGAGATTGTATAAAATGTATATACTTTGTTAAGGTTTTCCTACTAGGTTTTGTACTCACCCCTATGTGATTTTGTGCAGTAAAAGAGGTGGTGATCCCACCAAGTTAGAGGCGTGGAGATATGTTTTGAGAGCACAATGGTCTTTCTTTTATTGTAATTATTTTTGACAGGCCAATGGCTTTATGTGTATGGGTTTGAAATCATTTTTGTGTAATTGGATTTAAGTCTTGGAATTTGTAGCCTTTGAGGGCATTAATTCGCACTAAACTTCGCACTAAACTTTGTTGCTATATGTTATATATTCATATTCTAAGAATGTTGAATACATAACAACATGTGAAATATTCTTTTGTATATCTCTTGGTGCTTAATGGGTACAAACGTTAGAGATTTGATGATGGTGTTAATATTGTGATTTACTTATGTTTATATTAAATACTGGAAGTTGGTGAATCTTTATGATGTAAATTTTTGGAGCGTGACATAACCAAACAAATTTTTTCTTTTTAAAACTCATTTTAAAAAGTTAAAACTTAAAATATAATTTAAAACTCAAATTATAATTCAAAAAACTAAACCAAATGAGTGGCGTCTTACCTAATACCAATAACGTGTGCCATAAAGTTCATCAGGTAATTAATTAGTAATCATGTTATTAATCTCAAATGTCTTGAGATTCTGACGTATATAACTATTGGGAAATATTATGTGTTCTATATAGATTTTATAATTAAAAAAATAATATAATTTTAAATTTTTGAGTCATAATTAAAAACTAAAAAAAGTATATCATAACTAAGCACAACATGAGATATAATTAAAGAACTCATAAGATATAACTAAAATAATATCATAACTAAAGAAGAAAAATAATTATAATTAAAAAAGAAAAAGATATAATTAGAGGTACATATAGTACACCATTTTTAAAAAGGCATATATTAGAATTTTTCATAACTATTATAAGTGTTATAGAATACATACAAAACATTAATGTTGTATATCATATAATCATCATATGCATATATATATATATATATATATGTAATTAGTGTGTTTATCTGTTTTTAAGTAGCACATTTTAAGGGGGTTTTTTTTTTCTAAAAGGAAATAAGTATATTTTTTTGACTTTTTATGAAAAAAATATATATATAAAAAAAAAGAAGTAGAGAAGTGATGTGACTTCAAAAAATAGAAAGATAAAAAAAAATGTGCTAATATAGGGGATGCCAAATAATACGTAACTTTATCTATTTTATACGGATACCATTTGAGAAATACTTATTTTCTATATATTTTTCATCATAAATTTAGATAATTCACAAACCCAATACTTTATGTAAATTCAAATAATGCACAAACCTAATACCAATTTTACATGAATTCTATTTAAGAAATATTTCCTTCACAAACACCAATTTGAGTTTTACATGAAATCTAACTATAAAATCTTTTTATATGGATTATACTTGATTGTAAAAAATCTTTCCCACATTATTTTATAGAATAATGCTTGGGACCCCTTTTTGGGGGTCACCCCCTCACCCCCCCTTTGTCACGTGGCAGGTGGTGATTGGAGGAGCAGGAAAAAAAAGAAAAAGAAAAAGAAAATGTAACCAATGAGAGAGAGAGGGGGTCCAAGGGGGTGGGGGAAAAAGGGGGGATGAATCATTGTTGTATTTTATATTATCACAACTTAAAGGAGGAAAAATCTATACAACAAATGATACTCTGGAAGGACCTCTGAAATTTGGATTTACTGCTTGAATTAGATTTATTGCTTGAATTATTTTTTCAATTGCTGAACAGTAAGCTTTTTTCTGTTTTGACATCATATTACAGATGATTAATCACTTCACACATTGAGATTTAACTATCGTTTGGATATTTTCATTTATTTTTTCTTCTTGGGTTTAGATGTTGTTATGAGATTCTTTCTTGATTAGCCTTTGTTAAATTTATTTTATATAGTTGATATTTTAATTTAATTAAAAATATTTATTTTAGAATCTTATAAGCTAGGACAAGTTATATTAAACCCCCTGAAACTATCAGTCACTTACAGTTTACTCCCCTAATATTTTAAACCTAATAATTACCCTCTCAAACTATCTTAATTTGAACATTAAGTCTTTTTATTAATCATTTGTTAGATATTTGGAAGAAAAATTATTAAGTGCTGTGCACATGATGATTATATTAAATTTTTACAAAAGATAAGGGTAATTTGGTTATAAAATTTGATATAATCATCATCTGCACGACACTTGACAATTTTTCATTCAAATATCAACAAATGACTAACCTAAGGACTTAATGTTCAAATTTAAATAGGTTGAGGGAGGTAATTATTGAGTTTAAAACATTAGGGGGTAAAGTGTAAATAATCGATAGTTTGAAGGGGTTTAATACAATTTGCCCTGTAATCTAATATATATATATATATATATATATCATATAAAATCATTATAGGATAATCCAACTACAACATATTTATATTTAATTTTTTCAATAAATTTTATATAGTTTTTATTTCTACATATTTTTATTTTCTAAATTTATATAAAAGACAATCAAATAGTTAGAATTAACTTTAATTTTATATTACTAATTCTTCTTCTAATTTAACTATTATTTTTAATATCAAAATAAGTATTTATTCTATTATCTTATAATTAATATATTTAATACAAAATTATTATATGATAATTATACTTTTATAATACTATAAAACTTAAATTGTCAAAATACACAAATAATTTAAGTAAAAGTAATATATACAAGTATTCAAGTAACACTTTTATAGAACGACAACGTCAAGGTTATCAAAATAAATAATTAAAATCATATTTTAATTTTAATTTTAAATTAAAATTAAAATTAAAATTATTTTTTTATAACACACATAATACTATCAAATTTTTTTTTAAAAAAATAATAAATTTATTATAAAGGTCAACTGTTAGTTAAATAAATCTTATCTCACAAACAAGTACCCCAATTAGTCCCAATTTTTTTCTATTGATCTTTTAAGTCCTATTAGTGGAGAGTTTCTTTTCGTATAGTTCTATTTTCGATTTTGGTAGTATTTTAGTGGACGACTATACTCATTTATTAATGTGATAAGTATGATGTGACACTTTAATGTGGAAGGTGTTAATTTGACATTCCAATGTGTCGAATATAATGTGACATTCCAAAAAAACTAAAAATTCCTTAATGTACTTTTCTCATATGTGACAATGTGACGGGTATGATGTGACACTCTAAATCTTTTACTAAAAAAAAAAAACTAAAAACTCCTCAATATGTACTTTTCTCAAATGTGACAACATAGCGGATATAATGTGACATTTCAAAAAAATTAAAAACTCCTAAGTGTATTTTTATCAAATTTGACAACGTAACAGGTATAATGTGATACTCCAAAAAAAATTAAAATTCTTTAGTGTATTTTTTTCAAATGTGACAACGTGACAGGTATGATAAGACACTCCTAAAAACCTAAAAACTTATTAGTATACTTTTTCAAAATATGACAACGTGACGGATATGATGTGACATTTTAAAAAAATAAGAAATCATCACTATATTTTTTTTAAAATGTAACAATGTGATGGGTATGGTGTACACTTCAAAAAAAAATTAAAAACTCATTAGTGTACTTTTTTCAAATGTGACAACATGAAGAGTATAATGTGACACTCTAAAAAAACTAAAAACTCATTAGTATACTTTTTCCAAATATAACAATGTGATGGAGATGAGGCGGCACTCCAAACAAATTAAAAATTCATTAGTATACTTTTTTCAAATGTGATAACGTAACAGTTATGATATGACACTCCAAAAAAACTAAAAATTTATTAGTATACTTTTTCTAAACGTGACCACGTGGTGAGTATAATGTGACACTCCAAAAAAATCAAAAATTCATTAGTGTATTTTTTCCAAACATGACCTTTGACACTCTAACGTTGCGAGTATGATATGACACAACAAAAAATTAAAAACTCCTTAGTGTACTTCTCCCAAATGTGACACTCCAACGTAGCAGGTATGATGTGACACTAAAAAACTCTGTAATATATTTTTTTTAAATATGACACTCCAATGTAGTGGGTAAATGAGTCATTATACATCAAAAAAAAAAAAAAAAAAAAAAAAAAAAAAAAAAAAAACTAAATGGATTACAAGAAAAAATATGAAACTACATGAATTACAAATTCAAAATATAAGACTTATCAGTCAATCTCTATATATATAACCCATCATATACTTTGATATTTTATATAATTTAATAACTCTATATATATATAACCCATCATATACTTTGATATTTTATATAATTTAATAATTATGAATGTTTCAAATTAAAAACAAAATGTTTTGTGTAACACTTAACTTAATCATGTGTGTTATATAATGCCCATTAAATAGTAAATATTAATGTGCCGCGTCAGACGCCGCAAGGTCTATAATCTAATGTTGTTTGAAACAAAAATTTTAAAAATAAAAATAAAATTTAGAGCCAGAGAGTCGTTTGTCCGAAATATGACGATCTCTTTAATAGTGTTGTAATAAATAATTTGCCGCCCATACCATTATTAGGCACCTCTTCACCACTAATTTGCGTTTTGTGTTTGTGTTTTTGTTTTTGTTTTTGTTTTTTGATTTTTGATTTTTATTTTTTTGTGGAGTGGTATGTGTATAGACATTCGCTTTCACCGACCCAACAGACAGCACCCCACCACATTCTTCCACACATTCTCATTTTTATTTTTCAGCCTCTCTTTAACCTCACTTTACTCTCCAAATTCAACTCTCTTTTCTCTACTTATTTAATCCCAATCAATATATCTATACAAATATTATTCACACAAAAAAAAAAGAGAAGTGCACATACATATATGTATATTTAGCATCAATTGTACCTTAAAAAATAAATATTAAAGCATCAATTTACACCTGCTGTAAAGGGTAATATTTACAAAAATGTCATATATAGGATCCACATCAAATGACCACAATGAGCCAATACAAGCATGTGGCAAAGTAAGATGGTTACTATTAAGGGGCATGCTTAGCAAAAAGGGGAGTTCCATATAGTAATTTTGTAGACCTTTTAGAACCTATAAAATCTTAACATTAACAGAGGTCCAGCTTGTCTCATGTTTGAAATCAAGACTGGACCGCCCAGTCTGGCCCATAAGTTCATTTTTGGGTCTCGTTTCGATAATCCGAACTGCTAATGTGTAGAACTCGTCGAGTAATATATTCTTATAAAAAATCACGTTGATCGGATATCGATAGCTATTTGATCGGATCATATTTTTGTCAACCGTTTATTTTTTCATCGTTTATTTTTTTTTTATATACAAATCTGATCCAATCAAATAGCTATCGATATCCGATCAACGTGATTTTTCTGAGAATATAGTATTTGACGAGTTCTATATATTGAACGGTTTGAATTATCAAAACGGGATCCAAAATGGACCCATGGGTTGGACTGGACGGTTGATCTCAAACATGAGACAAGTTCACCCTATCAACAATGCAAACTTGAGTGTTTTTTTTTTCTTTCCAAAAAAAAGAGGATTGCAAACATATTAGCTCTCTCACGTATTGGTATAAACCACAGTTTTATCCACTGAATCGATTCGCTCAAGGAGAAGGTTCTCTTTGCCACATTAACTACACTACTTGAACAAATGTTGTCATTACACAAGATTAGGAAGGTTTAGAGAATTGTCAAGCATGATAGAACAAAGATATAACCCAACTTTGGTAAATAATTGGTGAATATGTGCTTACAATTAAATTTTTTATATATATTTTTTTCCCTATTTTTAACTGAGTTATGGAATTTGAAACCATGTGTTATTGCATTATAAATTATAATATATAGAGAGGTGCTATACTCTCAAAGATAAGTTGAGTCTGAATAACAAAAAGCCTATCACTGGTCTATTTGTAAAACCCACAAAGCATAACACTGCATAGGGTTGAAATCTATTGTTGTTTTTGGACCATGCATCATTTTGCTAATATATATTATCAAAAGAATTGAAGTACCCATATTAATTGCTAGATAATTAAAGTCTTAGATCATTAAGAAATTTATACCAAAGTCAAATCAAGTAACTTTGCTTAAATTTTAACTATTTTTCAATGGTTTGGCCACTCTATAATGTCATATTAATATTTTGACATATTACAATATTTAAAATATTATAATTTGATAATTTTAATTTCACAATTTGAAGTAAAAATATTATTAATGAACCCATTATGAGAGGTAAAGAGGAGCAATGTCAAATTTTGAAAAGTGATATAACAGATTATTTGAGAGCTTTCTCATTGAGCTATAACAAACCATTAGAGTTGTCCTAAAAGGTGATTAAAATTCAACCTCTCTATTTCACAATGAAAATAATATAAGTTTGAGGCTAACCCAAGTTGGGAATTTCAATTCCCACCAACTATGGTCCCAATTATTGATCTTTTTCTTATGACTAAAAAAATATAATAGAATAAATATATAAAAAGAAAAATACCATATAATTTGGAATTGATGGCAACCAAAAGAAATTAAATATATATATATATATATATATAGTGTAAATGACAAAATGAAAATGGGATGGAAGAATGGAGAAGATACTTGACCATAATAACGACAAACTAATTTCTAAACATTAAAACAAAATTAACAGCCAACCTATCATTATCTAATGTCAAATCTCTTGCAATCTTACCTAACATTATGCTATAATTAAAATTTGATGAAAAAGTTCGGAGGATGAGAAAATATATTAGATTTTTATCATGAAAAATAAATTAATGGTATAAATTTAAAGTTTTTGTTGCGGAATTAAACCTTGGGGGAATCTTGGCTATTGATTTCACTCTCGTTTTTTTTTTTTTTAAAGGTGTGTTTAGAGTTTGACTTTTAGGGGTTTTTTTAAACTTTTTTATGAAGTAAAAAAAAAAAAAAATGTTAGGTTTGGTTTTCAAAATCACTTTTCTTAAATTTTGAAAAAAATAAAAATTAATTTAGTGAAAAAATAATAATTCAAAAATACTCATCATTTTCATATGATTTTATCTTTTTTGAGGGTGCAAATTATATTTAGAAATTTAAAAATAATTTTTAGTATTTATTTTTGTCAAATTAATTTCTAATTTTTTTCAAAAAAATTCAGAAAATTGATTCTAAAAATAAAACCAAACATAACCATTTGTTTGAACAGTCACTTTTTTTAGCTTTTTGGCTAAAATAACCAATAAAGACAAAATAGGTTAAAATAGCCAATAAGACAAAATGTCACATTCAACTCATAAATATTTTATTTTTTCTCTCACAACCATCAACTACAAAGAGAAACCAACAATCTTCTCATATACAACTATTTTAGTTAGGCTAAAATAGCTAAAAACCCAAATAACCAACTAAAATAACCAACTTCCCAAGCAAGGCCAATGACTTTTAAAAGTTGCATGAAAAATTGAATAACTTGGGGTTGTTGGCACCACACTTAAATCATCTAATGCAAAGGCAACACATGGCAAGTAAAGGGTATTTAGGTACCGAAAAGTTCCACTTTCAAAATTGTTCACGTGAGCTACGAATGTAAGTTTTCAACTGATAAAGATGCTGAACGGCACGTGAAGAAGAAGTTAACAAGTAGTAGTTGCTAATGGTTACACACACACGAAGAAGAGTTCACGACCCTAAGAAGTAGCGAGAATGAAGGATATCATAGGAGAAGGTAGCAGTCTAACTGTTTCGAAGGTGCCAAGAGAATGCTATAAATAGATGGAAGCAATGACAAAAGAGAGCTCCGACCAAATCCAGACTCTATTTCTTTGTCTATTTCATTTATCTTTAAATTTTTGCGCTTAACTTTTATGCACTGCATTTACATTTTGTAGGAAGAGATTATCCTTGTAATTCCAAAACCTGGTCAATTTAAAAGTTTTCAAGTTGCCCTTACTAAAGGTAACATTTTGTAATTATTTATTCAGTTCATCAATTATAATTTCTGCCTAGTCTCTCCCTCCAATTTTGTTACGAATTTGAGTTAAAGCTTTAGTTCATCTTTTCAACACAATACAGTGAAGTCTTCTTCATTGGTGCTAAAAGAACCTTAACACAATCGCTTGATAAAAATTGACATTTATTATCTGTAAGGACTTTTCAAATCCTTATAGGTACACTTGAATTACATTTTTAACCTTCGAAATGTCAAAAATAGCCAATTGAGGTATATAATTTACTTTTTAATGACTTTTAAATTTTTTTTTAACTAAAAAAACAATTTCTCAAACAACCAAACACAAAAGAATCACTTTTAACGGGTTGCTAAAATTTAAAGCGTTTTACCATACTTGGTAACAGAATTATCAAAAAGCTAACATTTAACATTTTAACATATAACAGTATGGGCAATGGGTTCGTTTTTTAAGGTCCCTAATATTATAGTTTTAAGAGATAAAAGACACTCAAAACTTTTATACTAGCTGAGGTCTCTAAAATACACACGCCTTTTACATCCAATTATTGGACCAAAATACCCTTGTTGGGATCTTCGATTATGGAGGGAGGATGGTCAACAACGACGCCAAAGTCGGTGTTGAAGTAGATGTGGCCATTTTTGTGGTCGAGAGAATAAGCAACGGACTGAGGCTTGACCTTTTTCATTGCCGGAAAATGAGCTCGCCGCCGAAATTGCTGGTGATGGTAGCAGCGGTGGTGGTGGTGAAAGCAACTGCTCATTGTTGTTGTTGTTGTTGTTGTTGTTGTTGTTGTTGGATTGAGACATAGAGAGCAATCAAAGAGCTCATTGTGAGAAGAGAATCCCAAACACGAAGAAGAAAAGAAATAGAGAGAGAGAGAGAGCTTGCTATGGCTTGTTTGATTTTCACTAGAATTTCTTTGCTCACATCACAATCCCCTTGGAATTTCTCTGAGTATGTTTGTGTGTTCATGTTTGGAATTTCTCTAAACATTTTCACTGAAATTTTTCTAGACAGATCACAATCCCCTTGGAATTTCTCTAAGTATGTTTGTGTGTTCATGTTTGAAATTTCTCTAAGCATTTTTACTAGAATTTCTCTTGACACATGACAATCCCCTGGGAATTTCTCTGAGTGTGTTTGTGTGTTTGTGTTTGGAATTTTTCTGGGCATCACACATTTACCTAATACTCTCTTGTGCATTTGATTTTCACTGCACACATTACACACTTGCATGTTTTTTTTTCTGGCACATTTGATTTTATCTGAAATTCTTTGTCATGTTGATCTTCTTTGAACATCACACACTTGCAATCTGACTTGCATATAAAATTTATCTGCTAATGTAGTTAGAGAAATATATATTCTCTACAAATATAGTCAGAGAAATTTACTTGCATGTTGATTTCTCTGCCACATCTATTTTTCTCTAAAATTTCTCTGAAATGTAGTCAATAAACCCACTTTCTCTTTCTCCCATTTGATGCACCATTCAAAACCTGGAACCCAAGAGCAATGAACTTCTTGAATAGCAATGGAATTGAAAACATAGAGAAATTTCAAAAGGTCCTTCAAATTCCTATGTAGATCTTCCAAATTTCGCCAGATTCGTGAGTTTATTGTTGTCCATGATCATCCATTCTTTAGTCTTCAGCAGAAAGATCAAGGACCCAGCCTTATGGTAGCGAACGAGGTAGACAGGACGGGCAAGAACGCGAAGGCGGTAGAGGGGGGGTTTGGGACTTGGCATCGAAGACATGGATGAGGCCAGAGTGGAAGCCGATGGCGATAAAGCGGCTATCGGAGCGGAAGGAGGAAGAGGTGGTAGTGTTGGAGAATGAGAAGATGATGGATTTGGGTTCTAAGGTTTGGGAAGAGAGAGATCAGAGAAATGGTTGAGAGACAGAGAAGAGAGACCTGAATCTATAGAGAAAGTGAGAGAGAGGGAGAGAGGAATGAGGGTAAAGTTGGTATGTTTTTTGAATAAAACGAAAGCAAAGGGTGTGAGGGACCTTAACTAATAGAAAAAAAAAATTGTGGACCTCTCCTACTACTCAAAATTGGAGAGGAATGTTAGACCAATTTTTTCTATGGGCAATGCAATTTTGTCAAGAGAAATTCGATAATACACCCAAAAAAATAAGTATATAATATATCCTAATTACAATTTGATGTAGTTTTTAGTTATAACTTATTATGATGTTAGGTATGATTTGATTATGATTCATTATGGTGTTTTGTAATTTTTTTTGTTATAACCGAATAAGCTTTTAGTTATGTCTTAAATGGTATTTAGTTATGACACATTATAATTTTGATCATGACTTAATTACAACTTCATTGTAGTGTTGATTATGACTTACTTATAATATGTTGTGGTTATTTTTTTTAATTATAGATGAATTATTTATAGCCGAATAAATCGTTTCAATGTATGCTTTTAGGCACTTATTAAGCTTAAAAAACTTGTGCACTTTTTATTACACTAACATATAAAATTCTTTTAAACTTTTGAATATGTGACCTAAGGGAATACATTAATAAAATCTTAATTGGATATGTTTTTAATTATACTTTAGGTGATATTTGATATAATTTATTGTGATTTATTTAGTAATAACTAAAATTGGTTTGATTATAGCTTGAAGTAGTATTTGTTGGAAAAATAATGGTTTTTTGGTGACTTTAATGTAATATTAAAGTGGGTGCCAATCCTCAATTGAGGTGGATTAAAGTGGGTGCCAATCCTCAATTGAGGTGGATTATAGTGGGTTTGGATTCTTTGTAATGATATATTTACACCACAAAAAGAATGACCAAAAACTATTAAGATTTGAATGAGAAATTGACTCATTAAGTTGGCCTCATGAAAGTGGTGTTAGGAAATGTGTAAAATCTTCTATCCCACATTGATCGTAGAAAAGAACATTGATGGGTATGTAAATCCCATTTTTTGCCTAAGGGTATGAGTCCTTTGGGGCGTCCAAATTTTTCGAAGGAAAAGAGTTATAGATGCTTCAAGGATGGACTTGGGCCAAGACTATGGTCCAAGTTGATTATGGAAAAATTGTCACACGTGCGCGCACCGCCAGCCAGCCCGGGCCTGTGTCCGTGGTCCATGATTCGTGGATCGTGGATCTTAGGCTTGGGCTTGGGGCTTACTAGACTGGATTGAGTGTGGGGTTGAGCTTGGCCCACCCATCTTAATCTTTTTGGGCCAAGACAATGTTGTGGGCTATAGAATTATACACATTACACAAGTGTATAAAATGTATGTAACTCCTCTATAATGATGATGAATTATTCCAGCAGTTTTGCAGGTTTAATACATAATTCATTTCTACATTTGTGATGGGCCTTGATGGCAAGAGTTTTTTTCTTTCTCCATCCATGTGTATAAAAGGACGCCCTCTCCTTCATTTTCATCACCCAAAATATTTGTTCTTCTTGTCTTTAAAAGTTTTCCACCAGTTTTATATTCTTCCTATAGTGTTGCCTTACTTCTGTTCGCCGAAACTACTCAGTCGATGCACTGCTGTAGTTGGTCTAACCGTCGTATCATGGAAGATAGACGTCGAAGAACCTCCAGCATCCAACCGGTGAGGCGACGAATCTGTTTTAAGGACACTGTCTAGTGCAGGCTTCGGTTTGCTTTCCTTTTTGCCATTTTATTTTATTATGTGTTTCTATTCAACTTGTAATTTGCAGCATGGTTCTTATTCTAAATTGTTAATTATGAATCTATTTATTTTAGTTAATCACACAATTTATATAACAAACTTAAAACAGACTATATATTTTTCATAAAATTGGTTAAATAGATTCATATGTATTATAAGTGATTTGTTTCTGTGCATTCCTACTGTAAAGTAAATTACCGAAATTATTTCTGGGTAGCCTACTATGAGTGTCTCATTGTAGCTTTTGTGATTCTTGATTAATAATAAAAACATATATATATATATATATATAGATCTACCAGCTAGTGGCCACTGTTGCTTTCCATACTTGTATGAATTCGGATTGTGTTCTTTAATTAGATGAGCCCACTGTTATATCTATAAAAACATGAGTAGCAATTAGAATTGCAGCATATATGTACGGGAAAGAAATAAACCTTCTCGTATAATCCTGTTGATCAAGTCTGTGCTCCTCCAAACGTCGTCGCTTTACTCCCTGAAAACACAAACGTGAGCTAGCCGGCGGGTGTGTGCCGGAAACCTCTCCGATGCCTAAGTCAGCAAAATAGACAAGTAGACAAAAGCTCTGTGTATTTAGGAATCAAAGTTGTGTTACCTCCCCATAGGTGATGTTTGTGAGCTTTTATAGGTTCCGTGTGGTACAATCCAAGTAGGACTCTTACTCCTCTATGTAGAGTCCTCCTAGGATTCATACTCCTGAAAGATAATGCTTATCCTTCAACACCCCCCTCACTGCTTAAACCAAGTGAGACGGTTTTTCCATGGCCGACCTACCATACGACCGAAGTAATCACGACTACGCTTAGCCGAACCATACCTACTTCGGTTCTCTGTCCATAGTTTTTCAACAAACCATGTATGCCCAAAACCGAACTATCTTTTATCAAGGTTTAGACCAATCTTGTTTCACTGCGCCATGACCGATATAAGTTCAAAGCATCCTTAAACCGGTCTAACTACAAAGCGTCCTTCGGCCGGACTAACATCAAGAGTCCCTCGGACCGGTCTACCTTCTGGGCTTGAGACCGGGCTAACTTTAAGCCTCTTCAAGGCCGGAGTAACCTTATGACCTCTTTACTCAGCCCTTCGTACTGAGGCCCATAAAGGCCCAGCTCGGCCCAGTTCGTATATAAATTACCCTCTCAATTGCCCCTTAATTCCATCTGCATAGCATGATAGGGATTACCTGTCTATAAACCGGGCTAAAGTTTTACCTTTTCAGCCGAGCTAAAAAACCCTTTAGCCTTTCCAGCCGAGCTAAAACTTTAAAGCCTTTAAAGCCGAGCTATATACTTTCAACCCTCCCAGTCGAGCTAAACTTAAGCCGAGTTGTGCTTGTCCGATCACAACGTCCCTTCAATCACAGAAACTGAATCGATTCTCATCCCTTTGACACGTGGCATGCTGGTATTGGCTTACTGCAGCTGTCGCGCTGCCCTCGTACTCCGCAAAATTTGAACAGTCCCGCGCATTTTCGTCCTTCCTATATCCCAAACAATATTTTCGTCCTTTGAATCACCCTCATCGATCATTTTACTATTTCAAGCTCTTTTCTCTCTTTCACTCTTCTAAGCTCTTACTGTTTTTTGTATTTCGAAGAATCTGCGTGTTCTTGCTATTGTTGCTACTTCCACTTCCATCTTCTTGTGCCTCTGGACCTGGTAAGCATCATAAATCTGTTTCTCTATTTTTGTTTCTGCTTTTGTTTAATCCATAGCATTCTATGTTTGAAAAACACTTTTAAGAACCACTTGAACTTCATGAAGTAGTCTATAGAACACTGTGTTTGATCCAAAATTAAAATATAACCGAACTAAAAAGTAGTTTGTAGTTGATGCCACACTAATCTATTTATACGACCGAGCTAGCACTTCATACTCATACTAGCAATTTCAATAAGTCAAACCATCCTCTGATTTACCTCAGCCGGGATAAACGAACCAAACAAAGTCTGAACTTAGCATACTGGAAACCTTATCTTTTGACCGAGCTAGTTCTTTGGGGCTAAGCCAGCTTTCTAAGTTTTTAGGCCAAACTTAGAAAGCTGCCCCTAGAGGCTCAACCGGTCTGACTGAGCCTTCTCTTTAACCGAGATAACGAATCGCTCGCCAAGACCGAGCTATCGAACCCCCTGCTCAATCCGAGCCATTAAGCATCTTGTTGAAACCGAGACAGAACCTGTAGCATCCCACATAGCCGAAGCAGGACTCCTATTCTTGCTTTTATTTTGTAGCACGATCCAATGATCTGTGCTTAACCCCTTTGTTTTCCACTTTGCAGACTTAGGTTGCCCAGGCACTCCACTGCGCGCTTAACCGAGCTACTGAGCACAGTTTTGCGACCGAACTAATTTATCCATAACTTAAAAATAAATGGGGAAGTATAGGTTTTTGGTAGAAACCCCTGGTGGCCTGGCCGAATTCCGAAGGGATTACAACATCCCTGACGACGTCCAACTGATTCTGGCCGAACAAGATATCGTTCCATGGGGAAAAGAGGACTATGTACCTTTTACCCTCTTATCAATAATAGAAACTGAACTAAGATTCCCCCGTTCAACCCTTGATTTGTGAATTCCTAAGACAAACCAGAATATGCCCAACTCAGCTTTCCACCAATTCTTACCGTATAATAATGGGAATAGCCGAACTAAACCACCGAGCCGGTCTTAACCTCGGTCTAGCAAAAATATTCCACCAATACTCCATTGGCTCCAAAGATGACGGCTGGGTCTACTACCTTAGGATACGCCGTCGCAGAGAAAAAAATAATAAAAGATACGCCGGATAAGGACTTAAACGATGACGATTTTTTCTGGGTATCTGGGAATTTTGAAGACCACCAAGCCCAGATCCCAAGCCGAAGTATAAACTGGAAAAAAGGAACACCTGGTATAATTACTTCGGTTTGTTCACATGCTTTGTTTTTATTTCGGTTACCTGCTCCTGAACCGAACTAACAGTTCGTCTTCTTAATGCAGATTCAGCCCATCTTCAATCTTTGTATAGTTACCCCAACCTGAACATACTTCGCGCCGCACTACGTTTTCCAGAAAGAAGTTGGGCCAAACTTCTTAATTTTGAGCCGACACACCGTTACAGCGGTCGCCGAAAAGCCAGAGTAACAGTCTTTCTACTTGAGGACGCCCCCGAACCAGACCCAACCTTGCCACAAATTAGACTAATCCCTTTGACCACTGAAGAAGAGATGGCCAAGAGAAATAGAGTCAGGGCCCTCTTGACCGAAACCAACAGACCCGAAGTACCGCCACCAAGCCAAACGCAATAGGCCGTTGTGGCCTTTCCTTCTCAACAGCCGTCTTCATCACGCCCATCCAAGCGCGCCCGGTCTACCCCAACTGAGCAGCGTCTAGCGAATGAGGACGAAACCACCCCTCCACCGAGCCACCCACCGATTCCACAACCGGAGCCTTCTGACCGGGCTGGCTCTTCCAAGTGGGCACTGAAGCTAAAATTTCAGAACCGACATATCCAAGATACCGATTCGGTGGTTGCTGAGAAGGAGCACTTGATGGCATTCAACCTTGCCAAGAGTATTTACCTTCCAGCAGACATGGAACACCACCAGAACCTGACCGAGCTAAAGGTCATCCGATCGGCCACCAAATCCATGATCCTGGTAAGATGCCCCTTGTCTCTAAAATTTTTCAAACTTTTAGTTCGGTTTTGTCATTGATTTCTTTCCATTCATTTCAGTCTCTTCAGAAGAGCCAAATTGCCCATCAAAAGGTATTGGAGCTTAGGAAAACGGCTAGGCAGGCCATGGCAGAGGTGGAAGAAAGAACAACCGAACTGAAGGAATCACAACAAAAAACGACCGAGCTAGCGGCTGAGGTAGCTCGTCTAACCGGACTAGTTACCTCGGCTGAAGCTGACAAACAGAAGGCGTTGATTGTGATGAAAGACAAGTACCTTCGTGAGCTAGTCAAGCTCGAAGGGAAAAAGGACGCCGAAATCGCTGAACTAAAGAAGAAGGTGGGTGGTGCCAACGCCGAAGGTTTCAAGGAGGCGGAGGGCCTCTACATTCCACAATGTGAGGGAGCGAAGGACTTATTTTTCAAGTGCGGCTGGAGAAGTGCTGTGGAACAGCTCGGCTGTGGGCCCGAAACCGAGGTCTACAATGCTCCTCAGTATTTCATTCCGGCCTCACTAGCGGAGTATGCTGCTTCTGTCCAACAACAATTTTTGTAGGGTTCAGATGATGAAGATGAAGAAAATGAGCCAACTGTTACTCTGGTAGTCAACGAGCAAGGCAACGATCAATCAGCTTGGTTGGAGTCAACGGTTGAAGACCTAACTGTTGAGCCGCCGACTGACACCATGCTGCCAGTTGCTACTGAGACTGATCTTCCATCTGCAACCGGTGTTCAAGTTGATATTGAAGCCGTTCTTGAAGACCTTTTTAATTGATTTTGTATTTTTTCTTTTTCTTCTTTTTGCTTCGACTTGTAACCGGGCTGGGAGCCCCTCCCTTGTAATCGCTTTGAATTTGATTAATGAGAATCATCTTCTTTTGTGCTAACTGTTATTCCGGTTTGATCTGTATGCTTGTACCTGTAATGACTTTTTAATGACTTCTATTGCTCCAACTGTAATCTTGGTTTACTTTCCTGTTTGAGCATGCTTTCTAACTGCAACTTGAACCATACTATTTTTCGGCCGAGATACTTTATTTCGGTCTTACCTGTGCCATCTGACTGACCTTATTAGCCAACCACTCTTTAGCCGATGTCCTTACTTCGGCTGAAGAGTACTAAGAGTTGGTTTAATCCAGCCAACCAATCTTTTAGCCGATGTCCTTACATGTCCTTACTTCGGCTAAAGAGTACTAAGAGTTGGTTTAATCCAGCCAACCACTCTTTAGCCGATGTCCTTACTTCTGCTAAAGAGTACTAGGAGTTGGTTTAATCCAGCCAACCACTCTTTAGCCGATGTCCTTACTTCGGCTAAAGAGTACTAGGAGTTGGTTTAATCTAGCCAACCACTCTTCTAGCTGATGTTCTTACTTCGGCTAAAGAGTACCAAGTGTTGGTTTAATCCAGCCAACCACTCTTTAGCTGATGTCATTACTTCGACTAAAGAGTACTAAGAGTTGGTTTAATCCAGCCAACCTCTAGATTGGTTTTTCCAGCCAACCTAAAGTAAAATGTTTGGTTATTCCGACCAAACGTCCTGCAGCTTGGATCCTTATCCTGGGCTTAGGAAGGGTGTTGGTTTTTCCAGCCAACCTTTAGATTGGTTTTTCCAGCCAACCTAAAATAAAGTATTTGGTTATTCCGACCAAACATCCTGCAGCCTGGATCCTTGTCCTGGGCTTAGGAAGGGTGTTGGTTTTTCCAGCCAACCTTTAGATTGGTTTTTCCAGCCAACCTAAAGTAAAGTGTTTGGTTATTCCGACCAAACATCCTGCAGCCTGAATCCTTGTCCTGGGCTTAGGAAGGGTGTTGGTTTTTCCAGCCAACCTTTAGATTGGTTTTTCCAGCCAACCTAAAGTAAAGGTGTCGTTTGGTAACACTTACGTTTTTAGTTTTCTGTTTATATTTACAAAAATTTAAAAAACTCAAATAAAAACTTGTTTGGTAAAATTTTAAATTTATAAATCAGTGGTCTCAGTTTATAAATTTGACCAAAAAATGAAAACACAAAAAATGTGTTTCCATTTTAAGTTTTCAGTTTTTTTTTTTTTACCACCCAACACTAGCCATCACCCGCCACCATTTTCCACCACCATCTTCCGCCTCGGCCACCACCACCCACCACCCACCCCCACCACCACCACCACTACCCACCACCCACCTGCCATCCAACCGCCACCACCCACCACTCACCACTACCATTCACTGCCTGCCACCACCATCCACCGCTCGCCACCACCACCACTCACCACCCACCTGCCACCACCACCATCCACCACCTGCCACCACCAGCCACCCACCACCACCAGCCACCTGCCACTCACCCGCTACCACCACCCACCACTCACCACCACCACCACCACCATCACCCACCACCCACTAGCCACCACCACCCGCCACCCGCCACCCGCCACCACCACGCACTCGTTATTACCTATCACCCGCCACCGTCACCCACCCACCCACCCACCACCGCCACCATCCGCCACCTACCCGCCATCCGCCACCCATCTGCCACCACCACCCACCACCTGTCGCCACTACCACCACCACCACCCGCCACCGTCACCCACCCACCCACCATCACTACCTGCCACCATCCACCACCACCAGCCATCCGCCACCCACCTGCCACCACCATCCACCACCCGTCATCATCACCACCACCACCCACTCATTACCACCCACCACCCGCCACCGTCACCCACCCACCCATCCACCATCACCACCCGCCACCACCTACCACCACCCGCTACCCACCTGCCACCACCACCCACTTGCTACCACCCACCACCCGCTACCGTCACCCATCCACTCACCACCACCACCCGCCTGCCACCACCACCCACCACCTGCCGCCACCACCGTCACCCATCCACTCACCACCACCACTCGCCACCACTATCCACCTGCCACCACTACCCACGACTCGCCGCCACCACCACCACCACCACTCACTCGCTACCACCCGCCACCATCACCCACCCACCCATCACCACCAGCAACCCACCACCCATCGTCACCACTTTCCACCACCGTCTTCCGCCGCCACTTGCCACCACTCACTACCACCCGCCACCATCACCCACCCACCCACCCACCCACCATCACCAGCTACCCACCACCCACCGTCACCACTTTCCACCACCGTTTTTCGCCGCCACTTGCCACTACTCGCTATTTCTCACTCTTTTTTATATTTTAAATTTTTTTAAAACATTTTGTCAATTACCAAACGCGTTTGTAGTTTATGTTTTTCTAAAAATAAACAAAAAATAAACAAAAACTAGTTTATAAAATTTTTGTAAATATAAACTGAAAACGTAAACGTTACCAAACACATAATAAGTGTTTGGTTATTCCGACCAAACGTCCTGCAGCATGGATCCTTATCCTGGGCTTAGGAAGGGTGTTGGTTTAATCCAGCCAACCTCCAAGTTGGTTTTTCTAGCCAGCTTAGAATAAAATATTTGCAATGTTCCTAAAAAATTAACTTTTACAGAAAACAACTATGCTGAAAAGAATCGACTTGTTTTATTGAGGAAAGAAAAAATTACACATGTTTGAAAGAGAAAAGCTAAAAATAAAATAACTTGAGATTGGCGGTGTTCCATGGCCTAGGGATTGCTTTGCCGTCCTTGTCTTCTAGGTGGTATGTCCCTTTGCCTGCTAACCCAACCACTTTGTAAGGATATTCCCAATTAGGCCATAGCTTGCCATCTCCTAGCACTAAGGTGTTTCCCATCACTTTGCGCAGCACCCAATCTCCGATCTTGAATTGCCTTGGATGTACTGTTTTGTTGTATTTCCTGGATAACTCTTGTTGATATGAGGCAATGTGGACTAGTGCTCTTTCTCTTCTTTCTTCGGCGAGGTCGAACTCCAATGCTATGGCTTCTTCATTCAAGTCTGGATCAAAATTTTCGCTTCGAATTGTGGGGAGGCCAACTTCCAGTGGGATTACTGCTTCCATGTCGTCGGCTAAGGAGAATGGTGTTTCTCCTGTTGATCATCGAGGTGTGGTGCGGTAAGCCCATAAAACATGAGGAAGTTCCTCCGCCCACTTGTCTTTTGCCTTCTGTAACCTTTTCTTCAGTCCATCCAAGATAACCTTGTTTGATGCTTCTGCTTGGCCATTTGCTTGAGGATATGCTGGTGTAGAATTGTAGAACTCTATCTTGTATTCATCACAAAAGCCTCTGAAGATTTTGTCATCAAACTGGATGTCGTTGTCTGATATGAGGGCTTTAGGTATGCCGTATCGAGTAATGATATTTTGCCAGACGAACTTCTTCACATCTTTTTCCTTGATTGATGCCAATGCTTCTACTTCCACCCATTTTGTGAAGTAGTCTGTTGCTGCGAGAAAGAACTTCCTGTTTCCGGGCGCTGTTGGAAGTGGTCCTACTATGTCCAAGCCCCACATTGCAAAGGGCCATGGGCTGGTTAATGGTAGGAGTTCTCTGGCCGGCTGATGTATTTGATGTGCGAACTTCTGACATTTCTCGCACTTCTTCACATACTTCTCGGAGTCTGCTTGCATGTATGGCCACCAGTATCCTTGTGAAATGGCTCTGTAAGCTAATGACCTTCCCCCTTGGTGGGTTCCGCACACCCCTTCATGTATTTCGAACAAGAACGCTTCTACTTTACTGGGGTGGACACACTTTAGGTAAGGTCCTAAAAATGATTTTTTGTACAATGTCATAGATGGGGAGAGCCAAAATCGTTGCGACTTTGCTCTAATTTTGTTGGCTTCTTTCTTTTCTTCCGGTAAGACGCCATCTTTTAAGAACAGTATGATAGGATCCATCCATGAGGGGCCTAGCTCGGCGCAACATACCTCTTCTGCTTCGGGATCTTCAATGCTTGGTCTTGGTAAGTAGTCGATGAGCAACAGATGAGGGATGGAAGTATCTGCCATTGAAGCGAAGTCTACTAGTTCGCCTGCTCTGCTATTTTCCTCCCTGCCAATATGTTCTATCCTCACTACTTCAAATTTCTTGATCTCTATTCTGACCAATTCTTGGTACTTAGCCATCCTATCATCCTTTGCTTCATAGTCGCCAAAAATTTGGTTTACCACCAGCTGTGAGTCGCTGTAGACCATTAGTTTGGTGGCCTTCATGTAGAATACTGTTTTGAGTCCTGCAAGAAGTGCTTCATATTCCGCTTCGTTGTTTGATGCTGGGAAGCCAAGGTTGATTGCTTGCTCCACAACCAGGCCGTCTGGTGAGATGAGGACTATGCCAAGTCCTGCACCATGCCGGTTGGATGCTCCATCCATAAAGAGCTTCCACATCTCTCCAACGAACAACTTCCAGCAAGTGGAGAGGTCAGATGATGTCGTGGGATCAAGAATGTTGCTGGTGTTTTCTTCAAGGTCCATGCTTGCGGTCTGCCCCTCGCTATCTGATTGTACCAAGTCTTTATTTGTTGGTGAGTCTTGGTTCGGTGTAGCTTGGTTTGCTTCTTCCTTGCTGTCTTTAGTCTGGTCTGCCATGGGATCTGATTGAGTATCCTGCACCAGAGGTTGCGCTATTTCGGCGTCAACTTTTATCCCTGGTTTGGTTGTACCAGTCAGGTCGACTGGACAAATATGATGACTTCCTGGAGTGAATTCTGCGACAAAGTCTGCCAAAGTTTGGGCCTTTATCGCGGTTCTGGGTTGGAACTTGATGTCGAATTGTCCCAACTCTACTGCCCACTTTAAGATTCGACCAGAAAAGTTTGCCCTCTCAAATAAAGCTTTTAATGGAAAAGCTGTGAGGACGACTATAGTGTGGATGTGAAAGTAGTGTGATAACTTTCTTGAGGCCATCATCAAGGCCAATGCCAGTTTTTCTAGTGGCAGGTACCTTGTTTCGGCACCCAGCAATGTCTTGCTGACATAATAGATGGGCAGATGTTGGATTCCTTCCGCACGGACCAACACTACGCTAATTGCGTGCTAAGAGACTGTCAGGTACAGGAAGAGTTCTTCTCCAGGTATTGGAGTGACCAGCAATGGTGGAGAAGACATGTATTCTTTAAAGCTTTCCAGAGCTTGGTCGCATTCTTTGTCCCATTCGAACTTGGCTTTTAGTACATGGAAGAATGGTCGTAGTCTGTCCGATGACCGGCTTATGAACCGATTGAGCGCAGCTGCCATGCTGGTGAGATGCTGCACTTTTTTTACTGAGTTTGGTCTCTCCAAATCCTGGATTGCTTTGATCTGGGAGGGGTCTGCTTCTATACCCCGGTTGGTCACAAGGAAGCCTAGGAATTTGCCAAATCCTACTCCGAATGCACACTTGGATGCATTGAGGCGCAACTTGTGCTTCTTCAGGATCTCAAACATCTCACTTAGGTCCTTGAGATGGTCATTCTCATCCTTGCTCTTGACCACCACGTCGTCGATGTAAGTCTCCATTGTTCTGCCTAACAATGGTTCAAACATCTTGGTGACCATCCGTTGGAATGTTGCCCTTGCGTTCTTTAGGCCAAAGGGCATGACCTTGTAACAGTATAGTCCTCTTGAAGTTATAAAGGATGTGACCTCCTGATCTGGTTCATGCATGGCGATTTGATGGTAGCCTCTGTATGCATCCAAAAAGCTAAGTCGATTATGCCCCGCCGTTAGGTCGACCAGTTGATCTATCCGTGGTAGAGGAAAGCTGTCTTTCGGACATGCCTTGTTGACTATTTTGTAGTCGACACAAACACGCCACTTGCCATTCTTCTTTGGCACCACGACTGTGTTGGAGATCCATCTCGGATAGTGCACCTCTTTGATTGCGCCTGCCTCCAGCAGGTTTCCTACTTCTTCCGCCACTATCTCGGCATGGTGGAGTGCCGATCTACGGGTGCGTTGAATGATTGGTCTGGCGGATGGGTGGACATTGAGTTGGTGACAGATGAAGTTGGGATCAATGCCTGGCATGTCGTATGGTGTCCAGGCAAACACTTCGATATTAGAGGTTAAAAATTCCAAGACCTCTAATCTCTCAGTGCTGGACAACGATGAACCAAGCAAAAAGAACTTATCCGGGTTCTTTTCATCTATTCTTACCTCTACCAAGTCTTCCACTGCTTTCTGATTAGCTGTTTTGCCTACATCTGCGAACAGTTCATTGCTCTCAGGTTCTTCCACCGAATGAACGTATCCTTTAGCAGCGCGGCTGCCATTCACCGTGATAAAGCATTGCTTGGACATAATCTGATCTCCATAGACCTCTTCAATTACACCGGTGTCGTTGGGGAACCGCATTACTTGGTGGTAGGATGACGCCACCGATCACATGGCATGCAGCTATGTTCTGCCCAAGATGATGTTATAAGTAGAGGGGACCTTTAATACCCAGAACTCCACTTGTTTCGTCACGCTTCCTGCCTTGACTGGGAGGATTATTTTGCCAACGGGCCATTCTGGCATAGAGTTGAATCCAATCAGAGGAGATACGGCAGGTGCCAAGTCTTTATCTTGTAACTTCAACTGTTTAAAGGTGTCGTAGTACATTATTTCACATGAACTGCCTTAGTCTATCAAAATCCGCTTGACGTCAAAATCCTTAACTCGGAGAGTGACAACCAAGGCATCATTGTGAGGGCAATATATCCTTACCAAGTCCTTATCCGAAAAAGACATAACGTTCGTGGCCTCTGTCTTCCCCTTCTTGATGGCAAGTTGGGCACTTTGTACCTCTCTTAAATGCTCAGCCTTTTTAATTGATCATCTGAGCTTGCATACACGCTCAGGTTCGAAAACTCCATGTATCACATTGATAACGCCTTGAGGTGGGGCGTCGATTGGCATTCCGTTGGGGTTGTTATGGTCCTGGGGGACTGGTTGGGCCCCTCCTTCAATGTATTTATCCAGGTGACCTGCTGCCACCAACTCCTCCAGATGTTGTCTCAATGGCGTGCAATTTTTAGTGCGGTGCCCCTTTTCGTTGTGGAAGGTGCACCATGATCTTTCGTCATAGTCCTTCTGAGCTTCCCCAAGCTTAGCTGGCCATCTGACGAAAGGCTCATCCCGTATTTCGCTTAGAATTCGGTAGATCGGTTTCTTGAAGACCGTGGTTATGGCAGTGCGGACTCTCAACCATCTTTTATCCTGGTCCTCTCCGTTGTCTCGCCTGCCTCGTCCGTTTCTGCTTGGGCGATCTACCGTGTTGACCTTTGCTGAGGCCTTTTTCTCTGGTACTGTGGTCGTGCCAGATTTTGTTTTGGCACGTGCGCCATCTTCTTTTAACCTGATGTGCTGATGCACTCTTTCCATCAAGGCTTCCATGGTGAGGGGTGGTGTCATGGTGATTGAGTCCCTTAGTCTGTTCCCGACCGGAAGGCCTCTCTTGTATTGTGCAATGGCGAGATTGGTGGGACAGTCCCCAATCTGGTTGAATGTTTCTCAGTAGCGACTATTGTAGGACCTTAATGTCCTTTTTTCGCCCATGTCGATGGAGAGTAGCTGGTCAATCTCCACCGGGGTTTTGGTGTTTGTTCTGAACCTTGTGAAAAATGCCTCTGCCAATTGCGCCCAGGAGGCTATGCTGCCTTCTAGAAGTTTTTCAAACCAAGTCAAGCCTAGATCGCCAAGGCTTGACGGGAAGAGGATGCACATTAGAGCCTCGTTTCGCCGATATACCGCCATAACTTGGCGGAAGTGGCTTAGGTGAATGTAGGGGTCCGTTTTCCCCTCGTAGGTAGTGAATTTGGGCTGAAGGAAGCTTGTAGGTAGGGGCGCGTTTTCAATTGCTGGAACGAACGGCGAGGTCTGTAGCCTTGCTAATGCTTTGTCCGTCGGTTCGTAGGCAGGGTGTGGTAATGGCATTCCAACCTCGACGCTTCCATGCGATCGAGGAGCCAATCGTTGAAGGGCAGAAACTCTGCGAGGGTCGCACACCCTGGCGTCCTCCTTCCATTGTGCCTTTTCTTCCAGCATGATCCACAAATCGGATGATTTGGGCAACTCTGTCTGTTTAGATGATGTTTGGTGCGAGTGTGAGGGTCGGTAGGTACTTCCCTCTGTGTAAGACCTCAATGATCTCGTTCTCTTAGACCTGGAGTAACAAGTTCTGGAGGTTCTAGACTGAGTATCGCCTGTCCTGAGGCTTCTACTCTCTGCTTGAGATGGTGTGGAATGCCTTCCATGGTCTTCTGAGCGGCGAGTGGGCGTCTTGTTTTTGCGCCCCTCTCCTGTCGCCACTCCTTTTCCCTTCATCTAGCGCTTCAAGGCCTCCATGTTCGCCGCCATCTTCTTTATTAATTCGTCTTGCTCCTTCACGCGGTCCTCCAGAACTTGAGGATCAATCCTCTGCCTTTGCCTGTCAGGACTTTGTGAACGAGAGTGACGGGGGCTGTTAGTCCGTCTCCCCCTAGTATCCCTCCTGGAGTTATGTCGTTGGGGCTCCAAGTCCGCCATGGGAGGGATAGAAGGTAGTCCTTCACGCCTTGCACCCCCATCTGGTGTTTGCCCGTCGATGGCGGACTGTGGTAAATCTTCATTATGCGCCATTGTTCCTAAAGAGGTAAAGCTTGATCAAGAGGTTTTGTCCTGTCTATTTTTCCCACAGACGACGCCAATTGTACGGGAAAGAAATAAACCTTGTCGTATAATCCTGTTGATCAAGTCTGCGCTCCTCCAAACGTCATTGCTTTACTCCCTGAAAACACAAACGTGAGCTAGCCGGCGGGTGTGTGCCGGAAACCTCTCCGATGCCTAAGTCAGCAAAATAGACAAGTAGACAAAAGCTCTGTGTATTCAGGAATCAAAGTTGTGTTACCTCCCCATAGGTGATGTTTGTGAACTTTTATAGGTTCCGTGTGGCACAATCCAAGTAGGACTCTTACTCCTCCATGTAGAGTCCTCCTAGGATTCATACTCCTGAAAGATAATGCTTATCCTTCAACACCCCCCTCACTGCTTAAACCAAGTGAGACGGTTTTTCCATGGCCGACCTACCATACGACCGAAGTAATCACGACTACGCTTAGCCGAACCATACCTACTTCGGTTCTCTGTCCATAGTTTTTCAACAAACCATGTATGCCCAAAACCGAACTATCTTTTATCAAGGTTTAGACCAATCTTGTTTCACTGCGCCATGACCGGTATAAGTTCAAAGCATCCTTAAACCGGTCTAACTACAAAGCGTCCTTCGACCGGACTAACATCAAGAGTCCCTCGGACCGGTCTACCTTCTGGGCTTGAGATCGGGCTAACTTTAAGCCTCTTCAAGACTGGAGTAACCTTATGACCTCTTTACTCAACCCTTCGTACTGAGGCCCATAAAGGCCCAGCTCGGCCCAGTCCGTATATAAATTACCCTCTCAATATAGATAAGCTTATTGTTTTGCATGACTAATAATAATAAATATATATATATATATATAGTAGTCTACTGTTGTCAATTGCATGTTTAACCTGGAATTCATGAGTGGGAATAATAAAAATCATATCTCATGTGCAATATTTTTTTTAAAAATTTCAGCTTAACATACTTTGTGTGTTCATTATTTGATTTTACTATTATTTTGTAATATAATTTCATGAGCATGTTGTTATTGTTGCTTTTTTTTTTTAAATTTCCTATCATGATTTGTATGCTTCTTTCTTTTATAGTTTCATAACATAATTTGCATGTTCAAAATTTTCTAAATTTTAATTTTTGTTACATCCTTATTATTTCTAAAGTTATGTGTATGATCTTATTACATGTTAATTACTACAAACATTCACATGTGTATTACATGATTATTGTTTTGTATAAATTCATATGTAACTCTTGCATTTTAATAGAATTTTAATTATTTAGAAGTTATAAGGCTTTGTAATTTGTGTAATAATTTTATGTATATAACTCTTGACTATTAACTTTTAATTTAACTCCTAGAGTTATAGATTTATTTTTGTAACTCATCTAACATTTTAATTAATTAGTTAATTTTATTATTAAATAGTTTGCTAGATGGTTTCAAGTAATTTATTATATTTACAGTTTCTTTAGATTGGTTGGTGTGTATTTCTTGTGTTTTTCTGCTAACTTTCTTTACAAGAATACCTATGCAAAAGTGATTGGAAAAACAAATACAAAACCAAATGAATAGTATTTGGGATGTCGAAACAAAAATGTTTGGACTACTAACCTTTGTGTTGAACATGAATACCTTTAAACTAAATAGAATCCTTATTGATTGGCTATTTTATTTAGATGTTTGAAGCATTTTTTTTTTTTTTTTTTTTGCTTGAGCTTTCAATTTGGTTGTTTACCAATTTGTAAAAGCAAGTTTTATTTGCTTGTAATAGTTGTAGCAATTGTTTTTAAATTGCTTGTAATTTGGTTAGCAATTTATAAATTGCACAATTTGGTTAGCAATTTATAAATTGCATGTAAGTTTGGAACTTGGTTTGTTTTAACCTAGTTTATCCCCTGAAAAACTTAATTCTCAAAATTATTTCCCACGGACTAGGAGTTAACATATTTTTGAAGGTTTTGTCTAAGGTTAACTGGGTTTTAAGTGGGACCGATGTGACCCCTCCAGTCTTCCTAGAAACATTCATGACCATGTTCGATTCTAGGGAAGTGGTAAGACTAGTTTTGAATTAAATTGCCAACTTTGGAATTTTCTAGTGTTAAGTTTAATTTCTGGAATGCAAAATAGTGAAATTTTGTTATATTTTTCAGAAATGGCAACTATCACCGATGTTGCTACTGTTGCTACTACTGTTGATGGGAATTAGAAACCTTGGGCAACTGGCTTGCCAACCCCTACTACTGTGACCTCTATGGTTAACCCAATTGCTGTGATCTCTGTAGTCAACCCTATTGTTGCTCCTATTGTTTCAGGAGACTCGCTCAACCATCCTGAGCGCCCGAAGAAGTTCACGGGAGTGAATTTCAAGAGGTAACAACAAAAGATGTTGTTCTACCTGACTACTCTAAGCCTTACGATGTTTTTGAGTAAAAATCCACCAACCGTGGAGGAGAATGAGCAAGACAAATAGGAGCTTATGGCTCTAGATGATTGGAAGCAGTCAGACTTCCTTTACTGGAACTATGTTGCTTGGCAAATTCACCGTTCAACATGTTTTATGCCAAGAAGTCGGCAAAGGAGTTGTGAGATGCTTTGGACAAGAAGTACAATACCGAGGGTGCTGGGGCAAAGAAATTTGTTCGTTGGCCAATTTCTGGACTTCAAGATGGTGGACTTAAAAACCGTCATCAATCAAGTCCAAGAGTTCTAAGTAATTTTGCACGACATTCATGCAGAAGGAATGTTCCTGAGCAAATCATTCCAGGCAGCTGCACTCATTAAGAAGCTACCTAATGGCTGGAAAGACTTCAAGAACTACTTGAAGCACAAGTGAAAGGAGATGACAATCGAAGAGCTCATTGTCAGGCTCCGTATTATGGAAGACAACAGAAAGAAAAGAGGGAGTACCTCCACTGTGAAAGCAAATGTGGTTGAGCATGGCCAGTCCTCGAGAGTGAAGAAAAAGCCACTGACAGGCAAAAGCTCGAAATTGAGGCCGAGAGGCGATGTCACTAAAAGGCCAGTCTACAAGCCGCAAGAACCTACTTTTAGGTTTAATGGCAAGTGCTTCAACTGTGGAAGCGATAGGCATCGGACAGTTGAATGTCGCAAGAACAAGAAGCCTTACAAGAAGTACCTTCCACAAAAAAAAAGTCGGGCTCACATGGCTAAGATGGATGATCTATCATAAGATGTAAACGACATACATCTGGCAGCTGTTGTCTCAGAAGTGAACATGGTGGGGTCCAACCCGAAGGAATGGTGGGTGGACATTGGGGCCACTCGCCGTATCTGTGCTGAGAAGAAGATGTTCACAACCTTCGAACCGATTTCAAACAATGAGAAGCTGTTCATGGGGAATTCTACCACCTCAACTGTTGAGGGAAAGGACAAAGTGATCCTGAAGATGACTTTAGGGAAAGAGATGACTCTGAACCTTGTGCCGGACATTCATAAGAACCTTGTCTCAGGGTCGCTCTTAAGCAAGCATGGCTTCCGCATGGTGTTTGAGGCTGATAAGGTCGTGTTGACCCAGAGCGAGATCTATGTGGGGAAAGGGTATATGTCGGGCGGTATGTTTAAGCTCAACGTCATGACTTTTGTCCTGAAAATTAATGAGAAAGTTTCTTCTTCTGCTTATATGCTTGAGTCCCCTAATTTATGGCATGGTAGACTGGGCCATGTAAATTTTGACTCTTTGCATAGACTAATCAAATTAGATCACATACCATATTTCAAGATTAATCCAAATCACAAGTGTAAAACTTATGTAAAAACAAAATTGACAAAGATTTCATTTCATTCTATTGAAAGAAGTACTGAGCCTTTAGATTTAGTGCATAGTGATGTTTGTGACTTGAAAGTTATACAATCACATAGTAGCAACAAGTACTTCATCACTTTTATTGATGATTGCACTAAATAATGTGATGTGTATTTTCTTAAAAGCAAAGATGAGGCTATTAATAAATTTATTATTTTTAAGAATGACGTTGAGAATTAACTAAGCTAAAAGATTAAAGCTTTAAGAAGTAATCGTGATGGTGAGCATGAATCCCCATTTGCTGAGCTATTGCTCAATTTGGAATTATTCACCAAACCACAATGCGTTACTCCCCTCAATCAAATGGTGTTGCTGAGCGAAAAAATAGAACATTGAACGAAATGATGAATGCAATGTTAATAAGTTCTAGGTTGCCACCGAACTTGTGGGGGAAAGCAATTCTCTCCACGAATTACATTGTTAGTAGAATACCTTGAAAGAGTGTAGACAAGACTCCATATGAGTTGTGAAAAGGCTACAAGCCTTCATATAAATATTTACGAATGTGGGGATGTCTTGCAAAATTAGCGGTGCCTACACCAAAGCGGGTTCAGATAGGACGGAAGTCGGTAGATTGTATATTCATTGGCTATGCTCATTGTAACAATCCCGACCCATGATTAATGTATAATTCATGACTAAAAAGGCTTAATAAGTAATTATAAGCAATTAAAGTGAAATTTTGCATTAACCGCCTGTCTGTTGCATTATTTGTGTTTATATCTGTTTATCATACAAAGATCTATTCATGTTTATGTTTTGTCCTGCAAATTGAAGGCCTTATCGGCATCCAATTCAGAAATTGACTTGGTTTTCGTGTTAATTAGAATTTTCAGAATTTTATAGTAGGTTTAATTGAAATTCGATTTGGAATGATGTTTTGTCCTGCAAATTGAAGGCCTTATCGGCATCCGATTCAAAAATTGACTTGGTTTTTGTGTTAATTAGAATTTTTAGAATTTTATAGTAGATTTAATTGAAATTCAATTCGGAACGATTAAATTAGATTAATTAATATCATTTTGCTTAGCTTAAGCCAAATTAATTAATTACCACTAAGCAAGCCTATATAAGGCCACTCCTACCTCTTCCTAGACATTTTGATACCCTCATTCCCTCATCTTTTGAGCTCAACGTGAGAGAGAGTGAGAGACTAAAGAACTTGATACCTAACTTGAGGTAGAGAAGGCCATTGCTAGGAGATTTAGAGAATTACTCAAGATTTTGACTAATTGAAGCTCAATTGGGTAGCCTAGGTAAGAGCTTGACCTTGCAACTTTGGAATTGAGTCATTTAGCACATGAATACAAATGAAATAGGTGAATTCATGTGGGAATTGAGCTAGAATTGAAGAAAGCTAAGTCATTCCATACATGCATACATGTTTCATAGCATTTTAAAGTTGTTTTCAAAGCTTTTCTCATATGCATGTTGTAATTCTAGCATGGTTTGAAGAATTCATAGCATTTCTCACCATTGGACCTCATTTGATGATGTTTTAGAAACTAAGAACTCAAGTGAATATATGCATGACAAGTTCATATCATGTTTTTATATTTCAAGTTGAATTTTGCATATTTAACATACTTTTGGGCCTTGATTTCATGAAATGATCTTCAAATCATAATATTTTACAAGTTCCTACATGTTTTCCAGAATTTTGGCCCAAGAAGATGGGTTTTGAGGTGTGGAATTCAAGTTTTGACCTTGGGACCAAATCTGGAAATTCCAGAATTCTGCTCCTACGCTCGAGTGAAGGAATCCACGCTCGAGCAACCACTCTAAATGCGTGCACTTCCACTCGAGCGACCAGAAGTCCGCTCGAGCGTGAAATGCATGCTCCCGGAAGTTCTTATGTTTTGCAGGCCACTCGAGCGACAAAAGTTGCGCTTGAGCGATGGCATGTCTCTCACGTTCGAGTGAGCATCGAGTAAAAAAGAAATGTAACCAACACTTTTGCAAAAGTTTACAGACTGCTCGAGCGACAGATTTTGCGCTCGATCGGCCACTCATATTTTGCATGTTTGCTCGAGCATAGAAAGTTGTGCTCGAGCGAGGACCCCTGTTTCCAACATTTTGACCAAATGTGTTCAAGTACATTTGGCATCCTCATTGCATCCTAGGCATTCCTAGGCCAAGATTAAGGCATAATAATGAGGGTAAAATGTAGAAACACACTAAAAATGAAACGTAATGAGTTAGATAAAATCCCAACGTGTGTTTCAAATGTGTATTTTCTATGTGTTGATGTAGGTCACGTGCCGTAAACCGTTTGATTAGTCTGCTCTGTCTGTCTGCACCCGAAGCCATCTATGAGTAATAACTTAGTAAAGCTATGTTTAACTTTATTTATTTTCTGTCTGATGAAATAAGATCTGTTTTCTGAAATGTTATGTTCAGTACAATGAATGATTGTCCAATTTCTGACATGTATTCATGGCATCTTTAGCATCATGTGATATCTGTTAGCTGTTACCCGGTATCAGAGGTTCCATTATGGAACTTAATATGTCTGCAATCTGTTACTCGTACCGGAGGCTCCATTATGGAGCTCAGCATGTTTATTCTCTATTACGCGGATCCGGAGGTTCCTTTATGGAACTGGCTACTCATAACCACCATATGTTCTGTATCTATTCTGTTAGCGCTAATGGATGTACCACGTATGATTAAGCATGAACTCTGATTTCTGAATATGAATATGTATCTGATTTTTGAATCTGTTATGGACTTCATTCATTAAATCCTTTACTTCGTTATTATTCACTGGGCTCCCACTCACCATTTATATTATATATGTAAGTAATCAGGCATGTGACCAGGCTTAGAGTTGAGGACCTGGCGTGTCAATTTTTGGTCAGCCAGCCTTTGTGCCTCCCGACAAGGTTCCAGATCAAGTCAAGTTTAGTGGCTGATTTTGTGAATGCATTAAGCTTTGTTTCCTTTGATTTTCATACCAGATTTCTATTAGTATATACATAAAGTGATGTGTAAATACTATATTTTTTGACGTCACTCGTAAGTTTATAAAAGTTTAAAATTATTTGTCCCATGTATGTCTTTATAGCTCAATGGACGATGTATATTTTATATATTTGCTTCTGCAGCCCCTGATTATATGTTAATTAGTTAAGAGGCCTTTGGCAATCCAAGGATTACTGGCCGGTTACGACGCTAAACCTATAGGGGCGAGTTTGGGTCGTAACACTCATAATAGCAATGCATATTGATTTCTTGTGTATAGGTCTGCTATTCCAAATATACACAAGAATACTATCATGAAATCAAGAAATCCATCTTTCTTTAAAGATGTGTTTCCTTGTCGTCTCTATAAAGGGGTTCTAAGTTCTATGAAAGAGGTTGAAGGTGACAATGATCATATAAATGATCAAGTGGATGATCAAGCTGAGGAAGTAGATGAGCCAGGAAGGAGTAAAAGGGCCAGGATGCAAAGTCCTTTGGTCCGGACTTCTTGACTTATATGTTAGAGGGAGAACCTCGAACTTTTCATAAAGCCGTAACTTTGCCTGAAAGTCCCTTAGGGAAAGAAGTAATTAAGAGTGAAATTGACTCCATTTTACAAAACCACACTTGGAAGTTGGTTGATTTACCCACAGATAGTAAGGCCTTGGGAAGTAAGTCCTTGGGAAGTAAGTGGATCTTTAAAAGAAAGATAAAAGCGGATGGATCAATTGATAAGTATAAAGTTAGACTAGTTATCGAACAATACAGGCAGCAAGAAGGTCTAGATTACTTTGATATGTATTCACCTCGTATGGTGATTGCGATAGTAGCTTTACGTGGTCTAGAGATACATCAGATAGATGTAAGCTTTCTTAAATAAAGATTTAGATGAAGAAATCCACATAGAGCAACCCGAGGGGTTTTCAGCTCCAGGATAAAATAAAAAAAGTTTGTAAGCTTGTCAAATCATTGTATGGTTTGAAGCAAGGTCCCAAGCAATGGCATGAGAAGTTTGACAACGCTATGTTGTCAAATGGGTTCAAAATCTATGAGTGTGACAAATGCGTATATGTCAAAGACACTGACAGATGTTATGTCATTTTATGTCTATACGTTGATGACATACTCATTGTTGGTAGTGATGATGAGATGTTAAAACTACCAAGAGATTGTTAAACTCTAAGTTTGACATAAAAGATATGGGCCTTGCAGATGTAATTCTGGGTGTGAACATTACCAGAATATTTGATGGTATTGTACTTTCTCAATCTCACTATGTTGAGAAAATACTTGAGAAATTTAGTAAATCAGATACAAGTGTGTTTAGGACATGGGTAGACTTGAGTCTACACTTGACCAAGAATAATGGTGAGAGTGTCTCTTAGTTAGAATATTCTCGAGTCATTAGACGTTTGATATATCTAATGAGTTGTACAAGGCCGGATATAGCCTATTCTGTTAGCAGGCTTAGTATATACACGAGTAATTCGAATGCTACTCTGTGGACGCGCCCTCGGGCCCTGTGCTCTTCCACAGTTCGGACTCGTTTTGTGTCGGTTCTTGATCTGATCTCACAAAGTGCAATGCAAGACTGATAAATCACCAAAGAGTCCAAATTCAGCAAATCATTTTAGAAAACTGATTTTTAGAAAGAAGTGCTAAACATGGACTGCTTTGTCAGATACAAAGTCGCCACCTAAATATTTTTTATGGGGGAATTTAGGAAACCCGAGCTCGTTTGCCTAAGGCCACGTGTCCGTCATCACCAAAGTTACCTCAGCTCGGGAACTTGTGTACAATTGGGAAAGGTCAGCTATGAGCACCCCCGCTCGCCCGATCAAAGATCGGCCTCTACTAACCATGATATCAAGTTTTGAAAACATTATGTGTTCTTATTCCGGTTATTAGCCTAGAATCAATATGTGACGCGCACAACACAAAAGTATAGACTAGATTGCCTAATTTGGAACAAAGCATCGCATAACCATTGTTTGGAAATGATTTGAGATTTGCTACTCGCAAGTAGGCTAAAATACGGATTTCGATGAATTATTCCAATTCAAACAATCCAACCTTCACCCACAGGCATTCAGGCAATAAATCAACTAAGCGGTTAGCCTCATGGCAAGCATGCTTTCATGTTAACATTCACACTCATGCGAGATGCTAAAGCATAAACACTCATCTAGTACTCCAAGCCAAATCAAGGGACATGTTAGTAATCAAATGTATGATCCAAGTCCATGTTAAGATGGCTAATGCATCGCAGGCAAAATGTAGCTAGAATAGGCTCAGCTAATCTATGGATGGCATGTGAAATGCAACAGATAACATGTATTCAACTTAATTTGAAATACTATGCAGTTAGTATGATGCGTCGAGCCCGGTGCATGCAATACTGATGAATGAATGCGCACATGCATAGCATAAGGATGCTAATTAAAATATGCCCTAATACTAACCATCAAAGCAGGTAAGTAAAAGGGAGAAAGAAGTGGGGGTTGGAAGACATGCATCACACACATGCACGCTTATTACACAATTCGCCCTCTCTCGGAGGGACCAAAAGAATAATACAAATTTAACTAGCTAACAAGCTAATTAAATAATTACAGACCACTTAACTAGTTAAGCAAATTAACTAAGCTAATAAAGTGGTAAAACAGCCTCGGGAAGAGGGTCCAATGCATGCGTGCTCGGCTTCGCTCGGAAATCCACCACCATGCACAAGCTGCCTCTGTTTACCCTGTTCTGCTCCTCTGAAAATTGTGCAAGTCTCAATGATGCTCCAGAATCACTTCCCGATCACTATGGAAGGTCACCGACCAAGAGGAAACACCACCGGCTAGGGAAAACTGGTCATCGACCATTGGTATGGCTCTCGGCCAAAGATATTTAGTCAGCCGGCACTCAATGTGGTCGGTCGACCATATCTTCTTGCAAAATCCTGTTCTGACAGCAGCAGAGGGCAAACTAGGCATGTCAATGCATTTTAAAGAAAATGTTTGCACAACCAACCTCCCCATCATGTTATGAACTCAAGGGAGTGTGGCCCTCGACCCTCGGGCCACCAATCGCGCATTTCAATGCATGATGGCCAAAGAGGCCAAGTGTGTCATTTCAATGTCAAATAAAATGCACACCAAACAAACAAGGGGCCCAACATTTATCATGGTGATTCAAGAGGCAAGGCATGCATGCAAAATGCAACCTGAGCATGCGAGCTAAGTATGCAATATGAGCATGCAAACAAGCAATGTGTATTAGGCACACAACCTAAGCAAACAAGCATGCGAGACATGTAACAATAATGCTAATAACTAACATGCAACAACATGTGAATGGGACTTAGCATGGGAACATGTAAAGCACCTTTAGCAAAGAAAATGCATGCCAAATGCAATGCGATTCAAGCATGCAGCAACATGTGATAGGCCAAGTACGTAACAACACACAAGGCGAGCATGCGACAACATGCGAAGGATGGTTTTAAACCAATTTGGGCAGCTCTAAAATAGGCCCAAATCAGTGGCCAAGATGCTAAGAGACAAGGGACAAAGTCACATACAAATATGCATGCACACATGGTCCAACACTTAAGCATAAAGAGGCAACTTTTAAGCACACTTAAAAGGGATGAACATGGACATATGGCAAGCATAGCAAGCTCTGAAATCATGTTAGAAAAGGTGCCAAACAAATTAAACAAGGCAAGCATAGCAAGCAACCAAGCCCAAGGCCTAAGGCTAACCTAAGAGATCAAACCATGGCTATGCAAGGCGAGTCCCAGAGGGTCGAGGGGACTCAAAACAATCCCAATGTAGGTCAATACAAAGCCCAAAACACACTTAGATGGCATCTAAATGGCCTACACAAGGAAGCATACATAATGGTCCAAACATGGAGCATAAGACATCAACCTTTTAAAGCATCAAAGGAGTATCAAATGAAAGCATACAAGCATACCATATGGACTGAAATGACATGATAAGTGGTGCCAAACCACTGAAATGATGCAAGAAGAGCATGCTAGAGAGGCCAACACTCAAGGCCTATAAGGGAGATTGCATGGTAGCTATACAAAGCAAGTCATGGACGACCCAAATAACCAAATTCAGACCTCAAGCACACTAAAACATGCATAAAAGCTTCACAAAGCTAAGCCAAAATCATGCTAAAAACAAGGCTCAAAGCACAAAGCATGTTAAGGCAATTTCATGGCATTACAAGGCAAGTATACAAAGCATGCATGGTGTGTCTAAACCAACTTGAAACAGAGATATAACATGGCAAAACAACCACAAATACCAGCTAAGACATGGCCATCATGAACTTAAACAAGATGCTCACACATGAGGCAAAAATGACAAATATTGAAGGCAACAAGGAGAGGGGATGACCCTCTCCTTCTTAGGACCTCAAAACATCATCCCCACCACTGAAATCCCTCTGAATTTCAGTGGTGGGAAGACCAATACAAGGTGGTCCCGAAGCTCACCAAAAATAGCACAAAAAGGAGGTCAAACAAGGCCTAAGAGGGGGCAAACAACCCCAAACCTCAAAACAACCTTAAGCAAAGTTCAAAAAAAAGTAAAATCAGAACTTTTACCAATTATACACTAAGCTTAAAAACAGATGCAAGATAGGTTAAAAGCTTGTGCAAAAATGGAGAATAAAGGAGTAAGTTTCTTACCCTTGAAGACCTTTTTCAATAAGAGAGTTCCAGTAGCTTCCTTAGGTCAAAACCAGCTCAAAAACTCCAAGAACAACCCTTTGGCACCTCAACAACCAAGGTATGGTGTAACACTAGGTACCTTAGTGCAAAACTAAGAACAAACACACCTTATACACACACAAATCAAAAGGAGAGGGAGATATAGAGATAGGATAGATACAAGACTCCTAACCTTAAAACCAGACCTCTGGAACTTCTTTTGAACCTTTGAGGAGGGAGGAGAAGCCCTCCTTTTATAGGAATTCCAATCTTGCAAAGCTTACAAAATAAGCTAAGCAAGAGGGAAATCCTTCCATACACGTGTATGGATGGGGTTAATTGCGGATGCCAGCTATCATAGCTGGCATAAAATATTTTCCAAAAGCAGATGAACAGTGGTCAGCCAGCCAAAAATGACAAATTGACCAGAACAATGGTCGCCCGACCATAAAGAGTGCCGACCGGCCATAACCAATGGCCGGTAGCAACAAAACAGGGCCGGTGGCCTCAAGCCATAGCCGGTGAGGTGTGGGGATGGCCAACAAACCATTTCCCACCCTCAGAAGCAAAAACAAAAGTGTTTGGTGCAAAACCAAACACAAAACAGGCAAGTCGAGAGGTCTTGAGGCAAGGCGCGTGGCCGAGACCTCCGAGAACTCCAGACGAACACAAACATGGATAATCATCGAGTGTTCAAACGATGACGTCCAAGTCTTGAGAACAGTCAAAAATGGGGTGTCTGCATACTCATTGGAGGGGTATTATGCGGATGTTAAGTTATCTACACTACACCCGGGGTTATGGGTTGCATTATACCAGATACCCAGCGGTACTAGAAAGGTATAGTGACACTAATTGGATATCTGATATAAAGGACTCCAAATCTACTAGTGGTTATGTGTTTATCCTCGGAGGGATAACTGTGTCTTGGAAATCTTCCAAGCAAACATGTATATTAAGATCAACGATAGAATCTGAGTTCATTGCTTTGGATAAAGTAATTGAAGAAGTTGAATGGCTTTACCAGTTCATTGAAGATATTCCACGTTGGTCGAAACCTGTGCCAGCCATTTGTATTCATTGTGATAGCCAATTGACGATTGGATGGGCACAAAGTCATATATATAATGGAAAGTCAAGACATATCCGTCGTAAACATAATTCCATACAACAACTACTCTCAAACGGAGTTGTCACTTTAGACTATGTAAAGTCTAAGGACAACAATGCGAATTAGCTAACCAAAAGGTTAAATCGAGTGTTAGTAGAGAAGTCGTAAGAATGAATGGTGTCAAGGCCTTTAGTGTAAGATGCAATCGAAATGGAAACCTAACCTAGTTGACTAGAGATCCCAAGATCTAGGTTCAATGGGACAACCTAATTGCGCGTAACGATGGTATGTCACTGAGGAGGTTAAACCTCCAGCCATTCCTTTAATCAGTGATATCTGCAAGTGTACAGATTGAGCTGAGCTTTTAATGACTCTAAAGTGTTGAGCTGTTGAGCTGTGTAAAGCAGGATACTTAAGTAAAGTCACCTATGTGAGTGTGAAGTGGGGCCGCTTCTACAAGAATTGACAAGACTAAATTCTTTAAATCACTCACTGAACCAGACTAGTGTTCTAGGGCCAAACCGAACACAACAGTGAGAACAGAACGATGGTTGGAGTAATTCCTATGTGAGGTCTGTTATCTTGGTTTATATAAATGGTAGAACAGTTCAAGACTTCGTGTTCACTGGGCAGCCAATAAATCCGATAGACTTCATTAAGAGGGGTTCAAAGCCAAAAGCTACCCTTTCTGATGCTGAGGTTATTCTGTTGAACTCTCTCCAAGTCTTTGTTCTTAAGCGTTGGCCGTTTGTTGTTATTCGATCAATTTTTATTCAGGTAGGGGATTGGTAAAAAAATAATGATTTTTTGGTGACTTTAATGCAATATTAAAGTGGATGTCAATTCTCAATTGAGGTGAATTAAAGTGGAATTAGATTCTTTGTAATGATATGTTTACACCACAAAAAGAATGACCAAAAACTATTAAGATTTGAATAAGAAATTGACTCATTAAGTTGACCTCATAAAAGAGGTGTTAGGAAATGTGTAAAACCTTCTATTACACATTAAATATAAATGAGAGCATTGATGAGTATTTAAATCTCATTTTTTGCCTAAGGGTGTGAGCCCTTTGGGGCATTCAAATTTTTCAAAGGAAGGAAGTTATGGATACTTCAAGGATAGACTTGGGTTAAGATTATGATCCAAGTTGGTTATGGAAAAATTGCCACACGGGCGTGTGTTAGCACCACCCGCCCAGACCGGGCCGAGTTCGAGCCTGTGGCCCGTGGGTCGTAGATCTTGGATCTTGGGCTTGGGCATGAGACTTGCTAGACTAGATTGAGTGTAGAGGTTGGGCTTATCCCACCCATCTTAATTTTTTTGGGCCAAGCCAATGTTGTGGCCTGCAGAATTATACACATTACACAGGTGTATAAAATATGTGTAACTCTTCTATAATGATGATAAATTATTTCAGCAGTTTTGCAGGTTTAATATAGAATTCATTTCTGCATTTGTGATGGGCCTTGATAGTAGGAGTTTTTTCCGCTCTCCCTCTATGTGTATAAAAGGAGGCCCTCTTCTTTCTTTTCATCACCCAGAATATTTGTTCTTCTTGTCTTCAAAAGTTTTCCTCTAGTCATATATTCTTCCTAGTAAGAGAGTATTGCCTTAGTTCTGTTCGCCGAAGCTACTCAGTCGGTGCATTGTTGTAGCTAGTCCAACCGTTGTATCCTGAAAGATAGACATTGAAGAACCTCCAGCACCCAATTGGTGAGGCAGCGAATCTGTTTTAAGGGCACTGTCTACTGCAAGCTTCGATTTGCTTTCCTTTTTGCCATTTTATTTTATTATGTATTTATGTTCAACTTGTAATTTGCCGCATGGTTCTTGTTCTGAATTGTTAATTATGAATCTATTTATTTTAGTTAATCACACAATTTATACAATAGTATTATCATCACAAAATACCACAAAATATCCATCATCTTTTAAAGTGTAATTTTCAATATTTATTGTATAATTTTGGGACACTTTTTCACAAATCCCTCTTCACCTACTTTTATTCCATTTAGTCCACATTATTTTTGTATATTTCAATAAATCCTATGGGTGACATAATTACCAAAATATCCTTAATATTATTCACATTTACAGTGCGAATGTTTTATGATGTGAATGTTCACACCGTCGATGTGAATACTCATACCGTCAATGTGAATATTCACACTATCAATGTAAACATTCACACGTTAATGTGAATATTCACATTGTAAAAAATGAATGTTTACATCATCAAATTGTTAACCGTTCAAAAAATATTTGTAAGGGTAGAAATGTCCATAAAATACCTTAAATATGAAAATTAAGATTTGATAGATCAAATATTCAAATAATAAGACTTATTATAATAAAAAAATATCTTTTAAACTAATTAAAATACAAACATTTTAAAAAAATTCTAATAAGGGCTGGTTTGGGGTGTCCTAAAAAAGTGCACTTTTTGTCTTTTTGGACTAAAAAAGTTGAGAAAAAAATATGGAGGTTTGGGTTAACTTTTTGGATTTTTATGAAAAAATGTGTATTAAAAAATTGTATAAAAAAAATGTGTAAGAGATGATTAGAGAGTGGTGGGCCCCAGCCGTACACAATGCAGCCGTGTATTGGGGTTGGAAATTATTGGCTAATTTTTGTACAAAGCATTGGACGGTTTTGTTTGGCCCGTGGGGGTCATCACGGGTCCCATTTTAATAATCTGAACCGTTCAATGTGTGTAACTCGTCGAACACTATGTACGTACAAAAAATCATGTTAATCGGATATCGATAGCTATCTGATTAGATTTATTTATTTTTCAATCATTAATTATAACACCATCCATTTGTTGTACATAACTGATTTGATCATATAGTTATCGATATCCGATTATTGTGATTTTTGGCAGACATATATTACTCGACGATTTCTACATATTGAACGGTTCAGATTATCAAAACGGGACCCGTGATGGCCCCATGGGACGAACAACGGTGTGTATAAAAATCACACCCAATCATTTCTTTTGTTCTGCACTGCCGCACACAGCCGCTGACTATTTGTCAATTCTGTGTGTACCTGTTTTGAAAGAAATTAATTTTTTAATTTTTTTTTTGGATGAATAGTGATATCTTTTTGGATTTTGGAGTAACTTTTTGACTTTTTAGCTGATTCAGGTTACCCCAAACCAGCCCTAAATCTCCTTATAATTATTCGTATTGCAGAATCTCCTTATTGGCAATAATTATTAGAAACGCTTCAACCTATACTACAAAAATAAAAATAAAATTAATCAAACATTGGTAATTATTATGTAGCTAGCTAGGTCACGGGTCTAAATAATTGAGTCTACTAATCACTTAAAGGACACCCCCCAAATAAGAATAGAGTAATATTAGAGATCTTAAATATTTTATCAAAAATTTTATCAAATGTCTCACATGGGTGTGAGACTCACACAATGTGGGTCTCATGTGAGTCTCACACTCATGTGAGACATTTAATAAAATTTTTAGAGGTCATGTGAGTCTCACACTCATATGAGACATTTAGTAAAATTTTTAGGACCTCTAACATTTTTGATAAGAATAATGCCTTAAATCTCCTGGGGTGACCCCACCACCGCACCCCATTGTTTTTTTATTGACTCAAATTTTATTTTATTTTATTTTTTTTTTTTTGAGACTTGCTCTCACAGTTTCCCGTGGAGATGGGGTGCTGGGGTCCAGCAGTGTTGCCACAATAAAATAAAACTTAAGACCCATTTTGGCAAAAAGTTAATAACTATTCTCAAAATATATGGGATATTATTTATGTACCCTGGCAAGTAAAGATTTACAAAACCACGAGGGCCATGTTTAATTACCAGTTTGTGCATAAGAATTAGATTATATTTTGTTGTGATAAAAAAATGACATCAGCAATGTAGGTTGTGTTTGTTTTGAAGGATTAGACCATAGGATTGGATTATTAGTTTCACTGGACTAATAATTCATTGTTTGTTTCAAAAGTTTTACTCCGGATTAATAGTCCCCCGAACTGTTAGTCTTATATTTGTGGGACTATCCTATCCCAATGGGGAGGGTGGGATAGAAACCATGAGATAACTCATCCCATGAGATTAGCCAATGAAATTACATTTTTACCCTCTAGTATTTAATTATATATTATATTTAATAAAATTCAAAAAAAATTTAAATGTCTCAATTTAAAAATAAAATTATTTAATTTAATTTTTATTTTTGTTTTATTTATTTAATTTTTTAAAATATTTTTTTATAGATATTTTATTGATGTTTTATTTTAAAATTTTGTTTATATTTTATTTAATTTCATTATTTAAATTTTAATAGATGTTTTATTTTATTTAATTAATTAATTATTATTATTATTTAAAATAAATTTATTTAAAATTTTAATTAAAAATAACATATATTTTTATTTTTATTTAATTTTTTAAAAATAAATTTATTTAATTGTACAAAAAATAAAAAAATAAAATAAAGTTTTATTTAAGCTAGCTAAAAATAATTAAAATATTAAAGCTATTTCTAATATTGCTATTACTTAGTAAATAATTGAAAAGGATAAAATAGTCATTTGAGCATTTATCATTTTTCATAATATCCCAAACAAGCATTGGATTCACTAAAAATAGTCCAATCCAGACATCTAATCACATAATTAAACAAACATAGGATACAAATCTAGTCCAACCAGATCGTCCGGGGACAATATATCCTAGGACTAATAGTCCGATGGATTACAATTTCTCCTTATCCAGTCTGTCCAAACAAATACACCCTTATGGGATTATATAAATTCCTCCAAGAACGGGATTAGTTTTTCGTGAAAGATAGGATTGTTAATGGGGAATTAGCCATAAGTAGTAATCAGAAAATTATTTACAAAAAAAAATAGTAAATATTATAAATAGGAGTAATAATTAAAATTATAAAAAATTTCACTAATGTGTAATAATTTTTGAAAAACTCACCAGAATCCTATCAAATTGAAGGTGAGAATATTTTATTATTCTGATTTTACCACAAAAAAAAAAAAAAAACAAAGTCACCTTCTATATAGTCAAAAATTTTATGTAATTTTTATATATTTAATCTCAATTAATTAACACCATCACAATAATACACAAGGATTTGGGTCACTCTTATGCATTGAGCACAGAAGTGACTGTGCGTCGCTTCTAACGTTTAATTTGGATCTAATTTTGATGATTTCAATTGTTTAATTTTGAATTACATCAAATAGATTATATTTGTAAAAAAAATTAAATTGATTGGATATTGATAATCCATTCATCAAAACACATCTGTATTCATTTTGATAGTTACATATTTATCTCTTCATATATATAAATGTGATTTGATGAAAAGACTATCGATATCTGATCAATTTAAATTTTACAATTATATTATACTAGATATTTTTTTTTTTTTGAAAAATAAACAATTTAAATTGTTAAAATAAATCTAAAATAAAGTCTCATAAGCCATACAACCGTCATAATTTAGTCCCATGCACAAATAAATATAATTTATTACACGTATTTGTTAGGTTTTATTCTTGATAATCTCGTTTGATAAAATTTTTTCAATTGTAATTTTATTCAATCTTTTATTTCAGTGAGACAATGAGTTTTAGATGCGAATCCAATCTGAATTGTGCCTTGCAAAGAAGTTTTGTGATGTTAATTCTTTAATATTTGCCACTTCGCTGACTATATCGGGGATCGAAGAAAAAAGAAAAATTGCAGTCGAAGTTATTTGGCCGCTCGAGCGGTCATTCCTGCGTTCAAGCGGAGATGTAATCTATTCAAAAGTTCCACTTGCCTGCAAAAGTATTAGGAGTTGTTTTTTTTCGCTCAAGCGGTCATTCCTGCACTTGAGTATAGACCCTGTTTAGTCACACGCGTTTTAGTCACTTCGCTCGAGCGGGCATTCTTGTGTTTGAGCAGAGATCGCGGATCTATTTGCTATAAAAGCTGTGGTTCAGTCAGATTTTAGGGTACGACTTCCAGATCTTCTTCTTGGGTATTAGGGTTTTTATCTTGAACTTCTTTGTTTGTTTCCTTTGATATCTGTGAGAGTTTAATCATGAATTAAGTGGATTACATCAAAGGATTTGTTTAGCTTGTTTCATTCACAAAAGAGAGAGTTGTTTTTCGGTGGGTTCCGTGAAACTTGAGCCTGAAACTTTGGTAGATTCCGGAGTGGCTTATTATCGTGGATTTGACATTGACGTTGTGAATTTAATGTTGGACAAGACAATTTCGAGGTGAAGAGAGAACTAGAAGAGGCACATAGGAGTCGGTTCGATTTGGACGTGGATTTGTTAGGTAATTAAGAATATACTTGTGTAATTCGTTTGTGTCTTCTTAGTGGATTGTTTTGTAATTTTTACCCGTGGTTTTTTTTTTTTTATCACAATTGGAGGCGCTCCAATTGTGATTTTTCCATGTTAAATCGTTGTATTGATTTGTCATTGATTGTTTGATTGTGATTGTTATTTACTGATTAAAATTGATGCATAATCACAAATCAATATTTCTGAGATTTTAGATTTTTCAATATTGAATTTAATGCTATTTGTCTCAATTATCATGCCATTTTGACTGGTAGTTAGTATTAAGGCTATGTTTAGCATGTGATTTTAGAGTTATTTTAATCACAAAATAATAAAATCAATAAGATATAATATCACATTTAAATTATAATTATTTTATTTTTTTTCTAAATTTTTTTTAAAAAAACTAAAAAATCTATTTTAAATAAAATTTTTTAATCTTAAATTAAAATAACTAAAAAACCGTAAAGTTAAAAAACTAACTCCCACCCCCCAAACGAACACAAAATGAGGTCACACATGCATTCAAAGATTGATTATACTTTGGGAATTTGCTGTTGATGTTTAAACATGGGTTGGGAATTTGCTGTTGATGTTTAAACATGGGTAGAATATGGCATTTTGTGCAGGGAAAATGAGTGAGAGTATTAATTAGTGCTATCACTAATGATGTGGTAGTGGGTGTCACTAGGAATGATTTGATGTTTTAACTTTAGTGTTGTATTTTTTTTTTTTATTGAGTGCCATGTCATTAATAGTCTTTTTAGACCTTCAAAATTAGTGATTTCTATCGATCGTTGTTTTGCGCAGCGTGCATTTGGTGAAATACATGACGTGTCATATATTTACTGGTTGTTTTTTTGGGTGGTCGAGAAAGGTGCTCTGTTTGACTCAGTGACCACGATCTTTCTCGTTGAAATTAGAAGCAGCAAGACACGTGGACGATCCTGGACCTTTCGCTGCTTTTTCTCGTCGTACGATGGGCTCTTCTATGATAGGTTGGATTCGAAATTGAATAATATCATATGTATTAATTAATATATTAATAGATGTTATAATATAATTTTAAAAATTTTTAGTATTTATAATTTATATAATAGGTGAAATAAATAATAATGATATAATACTAATTGATATATTAATATATATATTAATTAATACATATAACACTACATCTCAAAATTAGGTCCGGGTGTGTGAGGTGGAAAAATTATTTAGTAATCTTCCGACAATGTCATGTACCATTTAATTTGATTTCTATTGGTTAAAATAATAAAAATCGATATTTTTTATTGATTCACGTTAACATGTGTCCTAATTAATGAGCTCAAACTGCCTCCACTTATATGAGAAATGTAAAACATAAATATAAATGAATATGATAATTTTAAAAAATTAAATATATTTTTACATGGACAAAAATACTCTTACTTTAGAATATCGACGTTCACTTATTTATAAAAATATAAAAAAAATTAAAATAGTAGCACCCTCTTGAAAAATTAAAAACATTAAAACATTATAAAAAAAAATTATAAATCACATAAAATAATAGATTCATTCAAATGAGTTTACTTACAATTAGATTTTCATCCAATAATACTATACTTGGACCCCCCCCCAAAAAAAAAATAAAAATACAAAGAGGGTATTTTGTTCTCCATGTTAAAAAAAAATGTTTAGTCTTAATTGCTTTAAAAACTTTTATAATTTTTTTATACAAATAGAAGTAACTGCATTTATTTATGCTTTTCTTGTTATATGTCTTCAGGTATATGTTAACAAATTTTTTTATTTTTATTTTTATTTTTTACAGTCGAGATTTTTGTGGCCAAGTGACATGTAGTTGCGCCTTAGGATGGAATGCACACAAGGTCGGAAGTTTAAGCTAATTGATTAATGACAGCCCCTTTAAGTTGTAACTTAATTTATTAACATACCAGCATTCTACCTTTGACTAAAAAAAAAAAAAAAGTTTTTTTTGTTTAATTTAAGAAAAATAATATAATAGCTTAATAAGTGTCATCTCTTGAATGGTGTAAAAGATTATTCATAGACCACCGAATAATTACTCGGGTGAGATGAGATTGCACGGGCTGTGATGAATTGGCGGTTTGGCGTGTAACAACTTTACTACAGTTCTTATTGGATAAAGAGTGGCTAGACAAGACGGACAAGGGTATACTTTGGGAAAAAGATTAGAAGCCAGTTAATTAATTTTTTTATTTTTTTCTGTTATATTATTTTTTTTTATAATTTTTTTTTAAAATAATAAAAAAATTTTAAAAATTAACTTTTTAACTTACTTTTTAAAAGAAGTCAAAAGTACCATAATCTCATTGGGAAAAATAGGTCAAAGGTACCATGATCTCATTGGCCATCCCAGGTCCGGCATTTCATAGATACAATAGGTTAATTGCTAACCTCTCCAATCTAGATGTTTCGTCAAATTTGAAATTGGAGGAAAGTGTCAAATGAGACGCTTCAACTCTTTCACTAAATTTATATTAGATAAAGATAAAATTAAAATTTTCATTAAATATATTTTTTTTATTATCAAATTTAAATTTATTATTGGACCAGATATTTTTTCGATTGTCCACTCGGATGTTCATCCAAATGTTTACTAAGAGCAATTTTAACAATTTTTTTATTCATATCCGGATGACCTCCATGATATCCGTTCAGACGTCCTCCTAAACAATTGGGAATGTAAACAAAGCTGATAAAAATTTTAGTTTTAGCATTAGAGTAGCGGTATCAAATCAAATTTTTTATCAAAATTTTACTTAAATTTAATAAATTTTTTAATCCACTGTTAGAAATAGTCTAATTATTCACAAATACTCCGGTTTCTTTTGGATAAATTTTTTTAGTCTAACATTTTAATTTTTTAATTTGACTAAAGAGATTCATTTTGGGATAAATTTTTGATTTTTATTTATTTATTTATTTAGATGTAATGTTGTGAGAGAAAAATAAAATAATTATAATTATAATTTAAATATGACGTTTTATTTAATTTTAATTTTTTAACGTATTTTATCTTTTTATGAACTAAATTAGCCCAACCCATAACCAAAGAAGCCACATATGGAGAAATTCTTTTGTTGTAGTTTATAACTGCATCTTGTTGTAATTTTTAAAATTCTAGAAATAACAGTTTTGAAAGTTGTTAATAAAAAGATTAATTTTTTTTTCTCCTCAAATTTAAATTTGAACATGATCGTCAAGGTTGGATTTGTGAAATTTATCACGAATACAATTTTGATAAACTTAAATTGTTTATTTTATAAAACTCTCTATATGTTTTATCTATGAAAAAAAATTAAATCAATTTGATAATTATAACATTTTCCTTGTATCAAGATTGTCTTCAAAAAAATACATAAGTGGGTTTTAAAAATAGATCATATATATTTTTTTTGGAAATATATATTTGATAAAACAAAAATATTACGATTATCGAATTTGATTTAATTTTTTTCGTGGATAATATACATGAAGAATCTTACAAAATAAATAGTTCAGATCATCAAAATAAGACCCAGGGTAGATCCCACATCTCAGAACATGACAATGAAATTTCAATTTGAACTTGAAAAAACTCGATATTTTTGTACTATTTTGTGTTATTTTATCACAGTAAAAGTATATTTTATATAGATTGCAAGTTGTCTTGCTTGTATGTAGAATTTACCATGTTAAAATAGCACAAGTGTTCCAGTAGTGTGTTTTTTGACAATAGTTGTGTTTTAGTGGATTAATTCATAAACAAATTAATTCTTAATATGCAATCGTTCGTGTCATTAAGGATCAATTTAAAAGTAATGTTTTGGAGTTTTAAGCATATTTTATTTTTCTTCAGACAAAAAGTATTTAACAAACTTAAATAAAAATAAAAGAATTTTTTACAATCAATGCTTTGTCTTGGTGGATGAAGAATTCCTTTATTAGTAATTTTAATAAATTAATTAATTAATTAATTAAAAAAACAAGACTTTTGTTTTATTGTCACAAATAATGAATTTTTGCGACACCGACTCAAAAATCATATTTTCAAATAATTAACTTTACAGATTAATCCTGATATTTGCCACAATGATTGTGTAATTGATCTTAAGATATGATATTTTAAAAATCTATCAATATGTGTCCAAACTCTCAAATATTTGGTGTATGCATCTACTCTCACACCAATCGGATATAATCCCCATGAATCAAACAAATTATTATTTGCTATAAAGTAAAATACATAACCCATAATGATCAAAATGATCATTATTTGCTATAAAGTAAAAAAACTATTTGTCAAAATGATCAAAGAAAGAATTTGAGCATAACTTTTTGTTTGTATGTAGAAGTCTTTTATTTTATTTTATTTTTATTTTTTTGTAGAAGTGCACTGGGATATTTCTTCGTTTCTTTATTTTGTGAAAGCAAAAGTAATATATAATAACAGAGAAGTTATTAATTGGATTAGAGATAGCGTCATGTAGTGCTTTACATCTATTATGAATAATAGAGATGGTAAAATTTATAATTTTATATTAAGTGAATAAAAATTTGAGATGATATAAAATTTGTGATTGACCTAGAACATAGTCACGTGATGTCGTAAAACCAACCAATAATTTTTCTTAATTCCAACTATTTTAATCGTTCTAAAATAAGTCCAAAAGGCAAAACTTCGAATCCAACCAAAGATAGCCGTCTGTGGGGGGGTCCCATAAAAGCAACACATCACAAGCATTCACATGTCCTTGGTTGGTCGGTCGTCCTCTCTAGCTCATGAGAGTCGCACCAAAGCTTGCCCACCCAAACTTGACCTATAAATAAAAAAAGGGTCAATTACACTAACACTCTATGATATTTATGTTTATTACAGTTTACCCCCTTATATTTAGAAAATTACACTGATTCCTTATTAATTTAATTTTATGTATGATGATCATTACGGTGAGGGAGGGAATTGTTATGAAATTTTAAACCTCAGGAGATAATCTATAATGAAACTTCAAACCTCAGGGAGGGGGATGTAATTTTTAAAAGGTAAAGAGAAAAATTGTAATAAACATAAACCTCAGAGGGTGTTAATGTAATTTACCCCATAAAAAAATTAAGTCTAGAAATAAATAATAAAAAAAATTAAACACATAATCAAATATAGAAAAAAAATTACTCCGTAGAATTTTTGAGAAATAGGTTGTATAAACAAATCTTATAAAAATTTATTCATTTATGTACATTTTGTGTTTAATTCTATATTTAATTTATGTATTTTTGACAATATTGTTTTGAAAGAGAAACCCTCATGCTCTCACACTCTTTGCTTTTGAGAGAGAGAGAGAGATACCATTAAATTTGTTGAGGGTGCAAATAATTAAAACTAAATTTAATTGAATTTTGTAAGCAAATATTTTTTTCAACCATTATAATTTGCTTCTTCTCTCAATTTAGTCTTTATATTTTTAATTATATATACTCTTGAATTTTTTATATTTTCAATTTAGGTCTATTGATAATATCTTTTTAAAAATTTGACTAGAATCAATGGACAAAGCAATTCATTCACTTTTTTCAAAATGATTTAAGGAATGACATCCAATTTAAATGATCTATTCTGACATCGATTTTTGTCTAATTTCTTAACATATTTCCCAATCGAACTAAATTGATACATTATGAAAAATTAAAAGAAAAATTAATATAATTAAAATTATAGAGATTAAATTGATACATAAGGCCAATTATAGACATCATCTGTGTAAATTTCCCTTTTTTCAAAAACTATGAAGCTAAATTATTTCTAAAGTAAAATCAAATTATAAAACAAATTAACTTCAAAATATATGCACGAAAAGAGAGACATATGACAGAAGAAAATATATACATACGTACATATATATACATACATATATATATATATATATATATGATTTGCATAAAGTATTGAAATTATAACCCGTAAGAGTAGCCCAGTTGGTTGAAGGTAAGAGATCAGGAACTTAAGAATATGTTCCTTTCTAGGTTTTAAGTTCGAATCTCATCCCCAGCTGGCTAGAGACCAGGGACTTAAAAGTATGCTCCTCTTTGCGCCTTTACCTGGTCGATCGGCTCAGGGTCCCAAGAATAATCAAGGTGCGACACTCCGAAGGGGTGTTGGCTCGAAGACTCGATTATCAAAAAAAAAAGTATTGAAATTACAAAAAAATAAAAAAATGACAAAGTAGTATTGTTGAATTTAGAAAGTTATTTTTTCTTTTTAAATGTACATAAAGTGGAATCAAATTTCAATTAATTCATGAGTTGTGGAAGTCAATTTCCAACCGACGACGCAACAAAATATTGCTTGGCAGACCGCATGATGCATCTCAATCGGATTAGTGTTTGCTCATTTTTATCCATCTTTTCTAAACAAATTTGCAATCAGTGTTTGTTTTACTAGAAGGAAGGTAAAAAACAGAATGGTGATGCTGATAAAATACTGATTTTCATGTTTGATTGGATAAGAAGCAAAATAAAGACAACTTAACTGTATATGTGTTTGTTGAAATGATCACCTTAACAAGTTGTGAGAGTTTGGAAGTCTTGTCATTGAAAAGGACAAATCATACTTTCACATTTTCTCACTTAATCCTTTAAAAAAACATATTTTCTCACTTTGATCTCCAAATTATTTTTCATTTCTTACTTCGATTCAATTATCAACTCTAATTATGATTAAGGGGTAATTTAAGAATTTTAAAAATTAAGTTTTCTCTGCTTGTTTCCTAAATTCAACCCAACCTAGTCTCCATACCATCCCCACCTCCAAACCCACCCAATTTCAGAAACTTATTTCATATTTTCTCACAGTTGAATGTGCAGGCCTCAAATATATTGAGACAACCTTTGGCACACCCCACTTAGAATGGACAAAAATAAAATATTACAATTGGTATCATTCAAAGAGCAAAGAAGCATGTTGTGAATGATACCACTGTAAGAGCAGAGAAGGTTTAAGTATTCTGATACAACATTTTAGTGGATGATGTGGCATGTTGTAAATGGAAGAAGCTTTTCATTGGGTAAATTAATTACACTTTTCAACTCTATAGTTTGTCCTAAATTTTGCTATAGTTTTTGTTGTTTCAATTTTAACACGTTAGGAGAAAAATGTCTAATTTGAATAGAATGACCAATTTGAAATTGTAATTAAAGTGTAGGAATCGAATTGTTCAAATTGAAACAATAGAAACCCAAGTAAAATTTAAGTATAAGGGTCAAAAGTGTAATTTATACTTTTGTTTATTTTAGTTAGATCACTTTTTTTGGAAGTAAAAGTGAAAATATATATATATATATATATCTTTAAGAATCCGAGTGTAAAAAGTACCTTTTTTAGGGGGTAAATGTGTAACTAACTTTATTTTCATCACAAAAATATAACGATCACTAAAATCTAGACTAAAGTTAGAAGAGTTTGATATTTTAATAATTAAAGTAAGAAAATCTTTTTTTAAGAATCAAAGTGAAGAAGAATCATACTTTAAAAGATGAAAGCCGTAATTTATCCCAATGAAAATGTAGCATTGATCTTTTTTATTGATTCAATACATTAGGGTAAAAGATCGTGCAATTCCCTACCAAGACTAACTCACAATGGATCCTCCACTTTGGGCATACCTGTTTTGTGCGTCATTCTTATGGCGGGAATACAACAAAAAAAGACTCGACCGACATGCCCAGAACTCAAAGGCGTCATCAAAAATTGAACGCAAAGGTTGAAGTACAATGATTGAGTCAAGTCAAATTTAATATTTTAGAGATTAAAAAAATGGTCATATAAATTTTTTTTTAATCAATCAATATGATATAATTTATAAATTAATGAGAATTACATTTACTTAAATGTTATATAAAATATATAATTTTTGTCAATCAATATAACATAATTTATAAATATTATAGGAATTACATTAAACTAAACATGACAAAACTACAAATATATAATAATTCAAACAACTACAACAACCTCACAAAGTCATTATTTTTTAAAAAAATCCAACTTAAGATCTCAACAATGGAACTAGAAGTTCCTACCCAAAAAAAAAAAAAAAAGTAAAAATATAGACAATAATTAAAAATAATTTTAGATCAAGAATAAATTTTATGAATATTAATAATTTAAAATTTAAAATTTAAAATTTTTCATAAATTTATTAATATTTAATGAAAAGACCATTAAATTGTAATTTCACTTTCAACTTAATACACAAAATGAAAATTTATTATTGTGTCCATACAAATTAAATTTAGTAATAGGAGGATACGTACAAAAGAACATATGGGTCAATCATTACCATGGATCATTTTCTGGCCTTACTTTCATAGAAAAATCATCTAAAAATTTGTTGGACACCCATTATCATACTCCCTCCGTCCCAAAATATTGGTCCCTTTTGGGGAATCCAACTTTTTTTGGTAGTACACTTATTGCATTTGAAAAAAGTTGATTTTCCAAAATTACCCTTTTGATAGTACATTTTTTGGGAATATCAATGTCATAATTGTACTTTTTAAATTGTTTATTAATTTAAAAGAAGGGCAAAATAGGCAATTTACATTATTTTTGTACTTGATTTATAAAGAGGGACTAATATTTTGGGACAATGAAAAATGGAATAAGGGACTAATATTTTGGGACGGAGGGAGTAATTATGTTTTTCAATACAACAAAGAAGTCTATAGAGAAGGTTATATTTTATATATACATACATATATATATATATATATATTAAAATGACATATCACTAGACACCACCGACTTCTAAAATTTAATGTAATTTGTGCACAACATCATCACCCATCATGGTTTTTAAAACATCATAGGATAGGAACATCATGTAGTGGATAGGATAAGTATACTTTTATAATTATACCCAAAGTCATTACTTTAATAATTTTAACATAATTATATAAGATGTTTTTAAAATTTTAATTTATATATTATTTGGTCTTATTTTTATCAATAATTTGTTAGTCATAAGACGAAAAAATGATGTCATCATCTTTTTTATACTTGAATATATATATATATATATATATATATATATTAACTGATTTATTTTATGTTTTCACCTCATTTTCATTAATTTCGATCCTTTTAACTTTATTAAAAGAGAGTCGATGTAATTATTTCAAATCTATGGATACTGTATTTAAAAAAAAAATTTCAAAAGAAGTCGTGTAATTTACCTTTCTTTTGTGACACTTTATTTGATGCGGCAGTTGCATATTAATAACCACGTTAGATGGTGGATAAAATGTGGTAAAAGGAGATGATCTATTTTGAGAAGTGGGTTAAAAGTCATTTCTCAGCTTTTAACCCACTTTCCTCCCTCACAAAAAAACTAAAATAAGTCATAAAGCGTTTTTAACCATCTTATCAAAACACCCCAATATTACTCATTTATATTAATAACCACATTAAGCTCCATTTGGGAAGTTGGTTTGTGGGCTTTTTAGCTAAAATAGCCACAAAAAACAAAATAGGTTTTTTAGCCCAATAAAATAAAACATTACATCCAACACATAATCATTATATTCTTTCTCTTACAAAAAAGTCAAAAAAGTCAAAAGTCTTTCCCAAACTAAGCTTTTTAGCCCTAGATTAAAATAGTCAAAAAAGTCAAAAAGTCAAAAAATTAACCCACTTCTCAAACGAAACTAAAATGCGATAAAAAATAAAAAAGACATGTTGATGGTAATATTGCTTATGTTTAAAAAGGACACCACCACCATTGAGGCCGATTATTATTATTATTATTATTATTATTATTATTATTATTTTTTTTTTTTTTTTTTTTTTGTACATTCGAAAATGAAATTAACAAGAAACAAAAGAAGAGAGATAGAAGAACAAAGAAGCCCAAACATTGGTTGCCACAGCTCAGGTCTGAGGTAGCCCTGTCCAACCACGGGGGTGTTTGTTTTAGTTTTTCAGAACCAACTTATGGCTTTTAGTTTTGAAAAAATTATTTTGGAATGTTTGATTAAACTTATTTCAAACAGCTTCTGATTCTAACAGCTTATTTTAACTCAAAAAAGCTGATTCTGAGAAGCTGCTCACCCCTTGCTTCTGATTATCAGCTTCTGCTGTAGACATGTTAATTTATAGTTATACTCTTAAATTTTTTTATTTTTTATTTTTTTAAAAATAGAAAAAGACTCAAATGGACTATAGATTATTATTATTTTTTTTTTGAGAAATGTAGACAAACAAAAAATAAAAATTAATTGAAAAAGTTATTTCACAGTTTATTTAACAAACACTACTCAGCAACTTAAATCTATAATCCAACAGCTACACCAAACAGATTAACAACTTCTGATTAAAGTCATAATCTATAATCTGTTAAGCTATAATCTATAAACTACTTTAATAACTACACCAAACGGGGCCCATATTGGCAGCACTAGCCCTCAAATTTTTTCAGGAGCCTCGTCCATGACTACTAGAGGCTTAACTTGATTAGCTCCTAATTTTGCAAGACCATCTGCACTGCGATTGCCTTGGCACAAAACATGCTGGATTATATAGCCACACCTTTGTATGAGGAATTTGGAATCCTCCACCAACTTTCTAACCGAAGGAGACACCACATGACCTTCTTTCAACAACTCAATCACAGATGATGTATCCATTTCGATAGTGAGGTCTTCGTATCCCTTCTCAAAAGCTATAATTAGGCCTCAGTAAATTACTCAAAGTTCCGCCTCCAAATTGGTACAAACATCAAGCTTCCTATAGTAACCAACGAGCTAGATGCCTTTCTCATCTTGAACAAGACCACCAAAGCCTCTTTCTCCTGGATCTCCATTCGTGCTACCATCAGTATTCAACTTCAATTTACGTACACATTGAGGTTGATATTTGATAATTGAATAGAGTTATAATATGTTTGTGGTTGAATTGAAAATTGAACAACTTTTAAAATATGTTTAAATTTTATTTATTTACTTTTTGAACATATCTTAAATAAATTTTTAATGAATTGAGATCAAATAATGCAATAACTTTTTTTTTCATATATATAAATTTATCAAGCAAAGTTTAATAAATTAATGTCTAAAAATGTATAAACTTAACTTACATACTGAATTTCTTAACAAATTGAGCACAAGTTGAGATTAAATGATTTAACTATTCATCACGCATCATGGTTCGTTTTAGTATCATGGTTCCTTTTGAATTTGACTCAAATAATGGCACGACTTTAAAGAGTGATTACCATATAGTATAAGATGAATTATATCAGTTTTTCCATTTGTTATGTGGATCTACACATAAGAAATGCAAACCAAACGACACCCAAAATAAAATGAAAATTTCCATTTTAAAGCATAAAATTAGAACATATTATATAATAATATACAAACAAAAAAGTTACATAAAATTTTTATTAATAATAATGTAACTTAATCTGAATCATTCACTTTAAAATAATGAAAATAAATTTATTTTATATGAATTTTAATGAAAGATATCCATCCACAAACCATGAGAGAGCCTTTCCCACGGAATGGCGTAAATATTTGCGATAAGAACTAAAACATTATTGAGTTAGCAAAAAATAAAATTGATCATTTAATATATCAGAAGTGCTGTAGAGTTCTAATTAGAGCTGCTACAGTGCAACTTTAATGAGCTGTCCGCCTATTAAAAAAAAAAAAAAAGTAAAGTAAAAGACAAAAAATAGGGAGGAAAAAGACAAATTAGTGCTCCATTAAAGCTCTCTTTTTAGAAGTCTAAATCATTTTTGTTAATATATTTATAATTTTTTATTGATCAATGATATCATATAAGATGGTGTTATCATTCCATACAATATATAGATAGAGAGAGAGAACTTTTAAAAGGGGTAAAAAAGACACAAGCAAAATGACAAACCAAATGTTGTGGCTTCAATCCCTCCCATCCCCAGCTCTCTCTTTATGCAGTCCACAAACCATACATACATATAACTTTTTGAAGTAATGGAACATGGACATTCTTGGCTTTAAGGCAAAAAATCATGGTACCATCCCTTCAAGATTTATTTTCATCAATTACTGGTCCACTCAAAACATACAAATATCCAAAGAATCCTTCCCTCTCATCATATCTGGCCACCTTTTATTCCCATCTGCATGTGCCAAACTAACTTTACCTTCCATATCATACATTCAGTTCCATCAAGGCCTTTCATGCTGTTTCTTGTCAACTAAAACTTAATAATCCACTAAAAATATCCCTTCCCCAATAATTTAAAAAAACATAATAAATATATGAAAATAAGCACCATTTATAACCTTCACCAGATGGACAATATCAATTCAGTAATGTTATGGATCCTTAACAAACGACTAAAAACGTGGATGAATATCTATTTGGCTCGACATGTTGATTAGCTGGGCCATCATGAAAGACTAAACAAATATAGTGAGAGAACAACCACTACTACAAAAACAGATAAAGATCACACTTTTTTTGTGTGATGTATGTTATTTAATCACATCTTTTAAGTTTTATTAAAGTGTGATCTTTGGGAGTGTGATTAAAAGGGGTCATTTTTAATCACACTTTTTAAGTGTGCTTAATAACATCTAGATCACACCTTTTAAGTGTGATTAAAAATATTTAGATCACATCTTTTAAGTGTGATTAAAAATATTTAGATCACACCTTTTGAGTGTGATTAAAAATATTTTGATCACACCTTTTAAGTGTGATCTTTGGAAGTGTGATTAAAAAGAGTCATTTTTAATCACACTTTCTAAGTGTGATTAAAAATATTTAGATCACACCTTTTAAGTGTGATCTTTGGAAGTGTGATTAAAAAGGATCATTTTTAATCACACTTAAAAAGTGTGATTAATAACATTTAGATCACACCTTTTAAGTGTGATTAAAAATATTTACATCACATCTTTTAAGTGTGATTAATAACATTTAGATCACATCTTTTAAGTGTGATTAATAACTAATAAAATCTGTGATAAAAAAAAGATTCGACATATTTGAAAAATAATCAATATTATTTTTGTATGCACATTTGAAGAACGTAATACACACTATATACTATATTTTGAATCATAACCACGTATTGAATAGAATAACATCATATATTTCATAAATGGAAATTAAATATTCAAAAGTATATACAAAAGAATTAAATAAAAAAAAATTAACTGTGCTTACATATATTAAAAAATGAAAAAACTTAAAAAAAACTAAGTTCTTTAATTCTTGGACCATATTTTGCATCTCTCCAAAAAATTTCTGACCTGAAAAAAGAAAACACAAATTAATTCAGAAACCGCTGATGCATATGAATAAACTAAAAAGTTAATTCAGCAAACCAAAATAGGAACATTAATCATTTCTGGTTGATCTTAATCTTTTTGGAAGTAACTTCCCTACAGCTCAATGTCAATGGCATTGTAATTATGAGGTCACTAATGAGCATAGTATTTAAAAATGATAAATGCCAAGATTAACCTGAAAATTACCAGAGTCACTTGCTAAATGCCAAACCTACCAAATAGTATTATAGTGCTAAAAAAATGAGAAAATTTGGACTATGATTTACAAGAGGCTAGAGGTAAATGTGGCTTTACTCCATAAGCCCCACAAATAGTTAAACATTGCAAACCTCATGTATTCAGCCTATGCTTCTTGTAACTAGTACCTCGATCCTATTTTTATCACAGCAGGTACATTCTTAGAGTAAGAATGTTAGATTTGCATAACCATATGCCTGATGTACCAGCATATATATACATATATATAATAAGAATTTTTTTTTTTTTTAACAATATGATTTTTCAGTAATGAATTATTAAGTGACCTAAACAGACCGAATCACAGATTTGAAGCTCAAATAACAAACAATCAACAATCAAATTAAACTTCATAAACACAATCATATACATACACACACACGCGCGCGCACATATATATATATATATATATATATGCAATTTGTATAGATCAAAAAGAAAGTAGAGAAACGAAACATACCTTGAAGATCGGCGATCTCACAGTTACAGTGAGGAACAGAACAGAGCTCAAGAGGAGAATCAAACAACAGAACAGCAATTTCTGAAGGCACATGCACAAATACCCAATAAATATCTTATATTTGATTCAAAACTGTGGGCCTTTCATTTGGGATTCAAATTCCCAATAAATAACCCACATACTCTGCATTCTTTCCCATAACAGAATCAACTATAAAGTAGGTAAGATTCAAATTTTGTTTACTCAGATTCAGAATATGGTATCCACAAACCTAATATATGTATGTAAAGACAAACAGATACAAATATATGTCAACATTTATATATATTATAGATGCAACACAGATACAATGCCATCGTACCAAGTCACGGCTACACTCTAATTAAGAACCAAGAAACAATGAGAATGGAGAAAGAGGTAATTTGCATTGTAGTATTTGAATGAGGCAAGAATTTAATCCAATAAGAGAGATCAATTCTTGTTGCATTCTGTTTCAAACATGAATTGCTCTAAGGAAGTTTCTAATTGTTTAAGACTTGACAAGAAACCAATTTCTTTTGAAGCTTTGTCTTTTGGGAAGTACCAATTTCTTGAAGAACTGAAAACATATATGAATCTATTCCTAGCAGACATGATTGCTAATTAACACAACTCTTCTCTTTCAATATGACTTGATAACCAAATTTTGCTATAAGGTGAAATTCAACCACATAAAATGAGATCTTCATTGATAGACATCAATTTTTTCAAAATAAAGGGAATCTACATTTCATAGACATAAATTTGTCAACATTTCCACTACACATTTGTTGAGTCCTAGCAGTCATGGAAGCAAAATGAATAATTAACTAGGTAATATACACCACAAAGAAGAATGATTGACATTCTGAAATTCAGCAATTAGGAAAATAATTGACATTTTGATTCTGTAGCAATCTATGTAGTATATTTTTTTGTACACTCGTTAAAACCTATTCTCTAGCCTAGATCTAAGGGGAAAGGGAAATGGAAAGGGAATCACCCCAACGCGCTACTCGTTTTCCCTGTTTTCCGACAAAAACAAGAAATGAAAATCATACGAATGGACATTTGAATAAGCTTCCTTGATAGTAAAAGAAACACAAACTGAGAGTGCAGGGCATAAAGTATAAACTAAAAATTCAGAGCTAAGCACTCTCTTCCCTGCTCTTTTCAAATAAAAATTCCCCTTTTAAGGTGTAGGTTTGGCTTTACAGGCAATACCATAATCACCCTAATCCAAAAGCAAACAATATCTTAACCTGTCTTTTACCACTAACCATTTTGCGTCCCTTATGTTACTCAACCATGACTTGTGTAGCTTATCATAATGTGGATGATTAAAGTGCAATATTTCAATAACAATGTGTACCTGACTTTCTTTAGCCAAAGGCTACGGTGGTCGGTGGGGTGGCCCCCAGAAGTGGGGAAGACAGCCTTGTCAATTCTTGTCGGATGGACGGCGGTGCCTCACCCACTAATTTCTTGAATGACATTAAGAGATTAAATTAAGATATCAGACAGACAAAGGCTTGTATATTTGACAAATTTAATAGTGCTAAATCTGCATAAGATCCATAGTTTCTAAGTAAATATTTTCGTACAACTCTAAGTAAATATCTGCATAAGATCCATAGTTTCTATGTAAATATAAAAATAATCTATTTGCAGCACTACAAAATCTTTGTCATTATTATCTCAGAAGGGATCTATCAAACAACCGTCTCGCGGGAACAGTTCTACATATAGAAATTCTCATTTTTTTTCACTATTTTCACTATGCATTCACTCAAATTTTAGCAGATTGTAAAACTTAAATTTTACTTTTCCTTTTTTAATATGCTCCGTTTTTTCTTTCCTGGCTTTTGGTACTAAATTAGAGGCATACTGCAGGAACCATACAACTTAGCAGTTAGAATAATTTAATTTAACAATTTTGCAAGGTTTTACTATTATTTTTTTTATTAAAAAAAAAATTTACTAATATGTTAAGTTCAATGAGGTAAGCATCATAATTTGTGTTTTTACAGTTAAGCATCATCAATATTCATAGAGAAACAGTCATTATCTTATCGTCATGATGCTTCCAAACGGGCATCAAAAGCATATATTATACACAGGTTTCAAAATTCACCAACTCAAAAAAGAGAGAGAGACACTTCCTGTCTAGACCTGCCATAGTAATTTGAGTGAATGCATATTAGTACCTATTCTTCATAAGCAACAGCCTTTTCAGGGGAAAAAATTGAAAATAAATCAATTATATTATCTAAGGACCGCAAATATGATCTAGACTTCCACTCATGGGCATCAAAATAGTTCCAACAACAAATTGCTACAGGTAGATAGTCTGAAATTCACCTTTACAATTGTATCAACTTCAAATTCTTCTCGCCATTTAAGATATTGTAAAAACATATCTTTTGCTTTCATCAGATCAAAATCCCTCATTCGCAAAAATCTGACATGACATCATGGAAGAAAACCACTGTAAATATATGTAATAGTAAAATTACTCCAAACAGAACATCATCTTTGCCCGATTCACACTTCACCACACAGTACTCAAACAATGCTACATAAAGAGCTTAACAAACTTCATTGAAACTACTTCATCCCAAAAGGAGGCTAATTATTTATGTATGTAAAAATGTCACAGCAGAAACATACCGTAAAAGTGTGTGGTAATCACACTATGTTTCCCTGGCAGATGGCCCTCGAGCAAAAGCAATTCACGGAAAGATTGAACAATTTGATCATCTTTTGGATCACGAGCTTCTTTGGGAACTGCTAGCAAGCTTTGGCTCTTTCTAATTCTCTTTAGTGAATCCCGAATCTTGAGTGGGTAAGACAACATGGACTTGCAATTTAAGTTTAATGAAGACAATTTCTTGTACTCCTTTTGAGGAGGTAAATTCCAATGGCTTTCTATAGGTGGATAGATAGATTTAGCTTTCTCTTTAGCAGAATTAGTATCCTCAAAACTAGAGGACTGCTTGCTCCCCACATAACTTTTTGATATAACTATTTCCTTATTTCTCTCCCTTGAATTATGCATATGTACTTATCAAAGCTATCGAGGAATGAAAAAGAATGAGAATTTCTTCTTTCACATCCAATCCTATTGTACCCAAATCATGTTCTTGCTTAGAAATTATCTATAACCAACATTTCAAAGTTATGTAATGGAAACATGCAAGAGCAGAATCTATAGCAGCAAGAACACAACAACTCCCTTCTAGAACTCTGTTGAATCCGAAGATTACCTGAATATAATAATAGAAGGTAAAGAAAACTGTCAAAAAAATTCTGATATGACTATTTCCCTAAATTTGTTCTTTGATTTATGCATATGCACATATAAAACGGACAATAACTTCTTCTTCTAAATCCAATCTTTCCATACCCAGATCAAGTTTTTTTATTTATTTATTTATTAAATGACCTAGATTACAAAAAAATAATAACACTCTTGTTACATAGTACCTAATGTACAGAACAATATTACACAATAAAAGAGTTACAATTTTATATTAAAAAAATAATATTTAAAAGGGAAAAAACCACTTAATATTAATCCTTAATTCCTATTTAAAGGGAAAAAACAATATTTAAAAGGGAAAGAAATTGAAGGTACCTTTCCCACTAGTGAAGAGATTGAACTGTTCAATGGCTTGACGGAGGAACATTTCAACTCCACTGACAATGATGGCTCCAGCAGCCTCAGCTTCTTTTAACAGGGTGGTTTTTCTAGGCATGTAAACGGCATCAAAGACAACTTTGTAATCACCCAAAGTCCCCTAAAAAATGAAATACCAAGTGTTAATTACAATGCCCGAGTCAAAAATGTTGTTTGGTTGGAATGAAAATATGGGGAGGGACCTTGGCCACAGGAATTCGATCTGTATTTGGATGCATTCCCAATGGTGAAAATATGAGAAACAATTCTAAAAAATGTCATGCAATTACAAGGTCACGTGTCCTTGTTGAGTGAGCTGCCACAAACTGAATTTTTATAGTTTGAAAACCTCACTTGCAAGGTTAAGTGGTACCAAAAACAAAAATGTGTTAAAATAATGAAATAAAACATCCTCACCCCAATCCAATGCCTTCACTATTATATTATGAAAGATATAGTTGTGAGAATATTGATATAAACAAAAATGTGTGATATTAACTAGATAAATGCAATTTCAAGGTTAAATCTGAAAGAATTAAACATGTTGATAATCAACAGTACATTGGTATTTACAACAGATTACATACACATAAAAAAAATTACAATAGATTACATATACCTAACAAGCATGAACATAAGTATAAACATATGTTATAGATACGTCTACATAAAGATGATGTAAAACTAATCATTAGACATATTCAATATGGTGTAACTAAAAATAATCGTAACTTGAACTTAGATATGGATTTCAAGATTGAATTTGAGAGCTTTATTATGATGAATTTGAAATGACAATATCAAATTAGTTATTTGAAATCCTTCATGCTAATGATTATAATGGCAAAATATTTGTCTTCTTGCTCTATTTTATCTTCCATTTAGTTGGTCAATCTCTCATTGATTTTTATAAAGTTTAATAACCTCAAATGCTTCATTTGATATCCTTTTATCGAAACAGGAACCAAGTGTAAGTAGAGCAATAGATAAGCAATGTTATCATAGTTATGCATTCAAAAGATTGAACTCCCTCTAACATTTTCTAGTAGTAGTGTTCATATATTTTAGATCACAAAGCATAAAATATTGAAGTGTGATTTTTATATAAAAAAAAGATAGATAAATCTGAACACCCTTTTAATTGAATGGCTAATCTAGCATTAAAAGAAAAGGATTGAGGGGAATGTAGGAGAACACATTCTAGACAAAACCTCTAACGAAGTAAGGAGGATTAATGATCCTACTAAAAAGAAACCAACCAAAAACGTAGACTAATTCAAGAAATTACGAAGAAAATAAGCATTAAGTAGCTAGAGTACAGATTGTGAATTTAACATATCTTTTAATCTGATGATAATGAAATTAATTCCAGATTGACTAAACAGAATGAAGCATAGGTAATTGTTGAATCACCTGCAACATCCTGGCCATCATAAGTCCCCCGGTACACGGTACCATATGTCCCATGAGCTATAGCATTTTTTATATCCAATTTAGCTAAATCAATTTCCCACTCTTCTCTCTTTGAATGAACTTCCCTGGCTATGACATTTCCCAGTATTTGGGATCATCTTCAATTGCCTAGCTTATCACCAACACAAAGAAAAATTTAAATAAAAATAAAAACTTCAATTGCCTGAGAAGAAAAATTTTTAATAAAATTTTATTAAAAAAAAAACTCCAAAAACTGACCTAAAAATATTGTTCACAATATAAATAGCTAAAAAAATCTACTTGATAGGCTCCATTACTAGCCAGATTTCCTAAACAATGAAGTAAGAACCTAGTCTAGAGTCTCAATTAGTAATTACATATTTGAAATGGTGCATGCGTATCTGCTGAACATGATAAACAGACAATGAAGTTCAAAGAAAAAATTAGACAGTTTTGCACGGTAACTATGAGACCCAACCAGACATTTAATTAGTAGATGTGCAATCAGCAATCTTACCATAACGTGCTATGAACTTCGGTGAAGTATCAGAAAAAATTTGCTAATAAAGAAAAATTTGTACCTCAAAGTCGTTCCGTTGCGCTTCGGAGACCTTAAGTGCTTTGACATCAAAGGAATCGATCCGAGGGCCTGCCAAATGAGTCTTTGCTCGGAATTATCATCGTCGTCCGAATCCATGCCTATTCGAGGTGTCAAATCTTCATCATCCTCCTCGTCCTCGATCTCTGACTTGTCCTCGTCCTGAAATACCGATCGAGATTCAATCGAATCCATTCCCGTTCTCTCTCTCCGATCCATCCTCCACCATACTTTCTCTCTTTAGATTCCAAGCTGAGGCTGAGATCGATTAAAGGCCGCGTCTAATCTGTGAAAACTGATGCTCCATTTGTGTGTGCACAACTATGAGTGTGGAGATTGGAACCCTAGAAACTGGTGCAAAGATTGGTGCAAAGATTGGCGATTGGGAGAAAGAGAGAGGGTTTTCTATTCTAATATTTTAAACTTTTTAGGTGTTGAAAATTTCTTATCTTCTAATTTGGCGCTTATTAATTTTCATTTTGGCGCCTTGGTTTTTCTGGTCACAAATGAAAATTTGAGGGAGCTTTTGATAACGTTTACTTTTTAGTTTATGTTTATAAAATTTTTATAAATTAATTTTTGTTTATTTTTAAAAAAATATAAATTACACATGCATTTGGTTTGAATAAAATATTTATAAAAAATTAAAACATAAACAAAAAAATATATTTGTCTAGGCTTAAAATATTTTTATTTATTTTTATTATTATTCATGACAATGAGATCATTCACATTATAATTGGAAAAAAAAAAATTGATTGGAAAAAATTAATTAAAAAAATTAATTGAAAAAAAATTTATTTGAAAACAAAAATAATTAAAAAAATTTTGTTAGTCAAATTTTTAAATTTCTATTTAAAAACTAACATAAACAAATGATTTGACAAAAAAATTAATTGACAGAAAAGGAGTAGTGGTGGCGGTGGCGAAGGAGATTAGTGATGAAGTTGTGGTAATGGTATGGGAAATGGAGTGGCGCGCGGTAGATGAGAGGTAATAGTAGTAGTAGTGGTGATGGTAGTGGCAGTGGCAGTGGTAGTGGTAGTGGTAGTGGTAGAGGAGATGGGTGGTGAGACAGAAAGATGAGTGAGAAACAGATAAATGAAAGAGAGAGAGAGAAAGAGAGACGCGGGTTGCTGTCGTTAAAAAAATTTATTTTTTATTAAAATAATTTTTTTTGTAGTTAATGAAAAAAATTTCATTTTCTTTTAGTTACTAAGATTGAAAATTTATTTGTTTCATTTTTATTTTAATTTAAAAAAATATTATTATTATTTTTTATTTGGTAGAAGTAGGGGTAATATTTTAATGAAAAATATTCTCCACTAAAATAAAAGTTTATTTTCTGTGGTCAATGAAAAATATTTTTCTACGGCCTATTTTTTTTGGTTAGTAAAAATCATGAATTATTTTTTTGTGGTAGAGGAAAGGGAGCGACATTAGTGGTGGAGGTGGTGGATAAGAGATGGTGGTGGTGGTGGTGGTGATGGCAAAAAATATTAGTGGTGAAGTTGTGGTAGTGGTAGTGTAGATGGAGTGGCAGGGGTGAAGGAGAGGTAATGGTAGTAGTAGTGGCAGTAGTGGTAGTGGAGTGGTGGTGATGGTAGTAGTAATGGTAGTCGTAGAGGTGAAGTGGCGACAGTGGAAGTAGCGGTGGTGGTGGTGGAATGACGTTTGTAGTAGTGGTGAAGGTGGTAGAGGAGATGGGTGGTGAGAGAGAGAGAGATGAGTGAGAGACAGATAGAAGAGATAGAGAGAGAGAATAGAGCGGGAATGGAAAACAAAAACAGGCGGGAATAAAAAAATATTTTTTTTTGGTCAGAAATGAAATTTAAATAACAAAATAATGACGTTTAACTTTCTTTTTTTTTTTTTGCGACGGGAGTTGCCGTCGTCAAAAAAAATATTTTTTGTTAAAATATATATTTTTTTGTAATTAATATATATATATTTTTTGTAGAGGATAGAGAGTGGCAGTAGTGGTGAAGGTGGTGGATAAGAGATGATGGTGGTGGTGGTAGTAGTGGCGAAGGAGATTAATGGTGAAATTGTGGTAATGGTAGAGTAGATGAAGTGGCAAGGGTGAATGAGAGGTAATGGTAGTAGTAGTGGCAGTAGTGGTGAAGGTGGTGGATAAGAGATGATGGTGGTGGTGGTGGTGGTGGCGAAGGAGATTAGTGGTGAAGTTGTGGTAGTGATAGAGTAGATGAAGTGGCAAGGGTGAATGAGAGGTAATGGTAGTAATAGTGGCAGTAGTGGTAGTGGTGGCAATGGTAGTAGCAATGGTAGTCGTAGAGGTGAAGTGGCGACAGTGGTAGTAATGGTGGTAGTGGAATGACGTTTGCAGTAGTGATGAAGGTGGTAAAGGAGATGGGTGGTGAGAGAGAGAAAAATGAGTGAGAGACAGAGAGAGGAGAGAAAGAGAGAGAGACAAAGACAGAGTGATGAGCGAGAGAGAGAGACAAAGTGGTCGCTAAAAATGCATTTTCTTGTAGTGGATAGATAAATCGAGAGGGAGCTCAGTAAATAGAGAAGACAGAAGGGAGAGAGTGAGCAACGCGAACATAGTGGTAGAGAAAGAGAGAGAGAAAGAGAAGAGAGAGAGAGGGACAAAAAGATAGAGAGTGAGAGACAGAAAAAAGATAGAGAGAGAAAAAAGATGAACGAGAGAGAGAGATAAAGAGAAGAGAGATGAGCGAGAGAGACATAGAGAGAAGAGAGATGAACGAAAGAGAGAGAAAAAAGAGATGAGCGAGAGAGACAGAGAAAGATGAGAGAGATAGAGAGAAGAGAGATGAGCGAAAGAGACAGAGAGAGAAAAGAGATGAGAGAGATAGAGAGAAGAGAGATGAGCGAAAGAGACAGAGAGAGAAAAGAGATGAGAGAAGAGATAGATGAGTGAGAGAGAGAGAGCGAGAGAGACAGATAGACAGAAAGAAAAGAGTGATGAGTGAGAGAGAGAATGAGAATGAGAAGAGAGAGAGGAAGATGAAAAAATGGGTGAAAAGATATAGACAAAGAGAGAGGGAGAGAAAAAAAGAGCGAAAAGAGATAAACGAGAGAGAGACAGAGAGAGATGAGCGAGAGAGATAAAGAGAAGAGAGATAGAGAAGAGAGACAGAGAGAGATGAGAAAGATAGACAGAGAGAAAGATAGAGAAAGACAGACAGACAGAGAAGAGTGATGAGTGAGAGAGAGAGAGAGAGAGAAGAGAGACAGAGACAGAGAGATAGAAAGATTAAAAAATGGGTGAAAAAGTTCCGTGTCTAAAGCCTCATTTTCTAGTAATGAGTCATCTCTATCATTCATGGGTAGAATAGAGGCGCGGATTTGGGAATTGTATATTTTATATAAAAATCAAATTGAAATATTTTATACAATCACACCTATTTAAGGAGTGTGATTAAAAAGTAGTAATATATATATAATCACACTTTAATTAAAATGTGTGATTAAAAATATATATATATAATCACACTTATTTAAAAAGTGTGATTAAAAAGTAGTAATATATATATAATCACACTTTAATTAGAAGGTGTGATTAAAAAATATATAAATAATCACACTTTAATTAGAATGTGTGGTTAAAAAATATCTATATAATCACACTTATTTAAAAAGTGTGATTAAAAAGTAGTAGTGTATATATAATCACACTTTAATTAGAAGGTGTGATTAAAAAATATATAAATAATCACACTTTAATTAGAATGTGTGGTTAAAAAATATCTATATAATCACACTTATTTAAAAAGTGTGATTAAAAAGTAGTAGTGTATATATAATCACACTTTAATTAGAAGGTGTGATTAAAAAATATATAAATAATCACACTTTAATTAGAATGTGTGATTAAAAAATATATATATAATCACACTTGTTTAAAAAGTGTGATTAAAAAGTAGTAGTATATATATAATCACACTTTAATTAGAAGGTGTGATTAAAAATATATATATATAATCACACTTAATTGAAAAGTGACATAAAAAATAAATATTATCACACTCAATCAAATTAAGTGTGATTAAAATATCAATCTAATTTTTTTTATCACACTTTCAATAAAAGTGAGATTTTTTTTTTTGTCAAAGTGTGATCTTTAACTATTTTTGTAGTAGTGAACTATTCTCACATTAGTCTCTTTTGATAAAAATATAAAATAAGCCAAAACAACCTTAGGGTTGGTTTGGGAAGTGGGTTGGCTTTTTAGCTTTTTGGCTTTTTTGGATATTTTAGCCTGGGCTAAAAAGTTTGGTTTGGGAAGGACTTTTTCGCTTTTTAACTTTTTTTGTGAGAGAAGAGTGTAATGATTATGGATTAGATGTGATGTTTTGTTTTTTGTGGCTATTTTGTTTTTTGTGACTAAAATAACCAAAAAAAGCCTCAACCAAGGCTTCCCAAAAGTTTGAAAATGTTATTTAAAAACAAATAATAAAAAAACTAGTTTGATCAAATAAATGACAATAAAAGTTACTTATTATTTTTATCAAAATCATACCTATTTTTTTGAAGAAAAAAATAAAAATATATATTTTGAAAACTTAACTAAATATACTATTAATTTTAATTTTGAACCTTACTACAAGACCATCTATATAGACAGATGATATCAATATTCCAATCCAATCTAGCTAAGATAAATCCTACCAAAATCCCACTTGTCCAACAAAATTGGCTTTATCTATATATAATTTTTTTAATTTTTCTCTATCCTCATCCCAACCATGCTAATCAGAGACTTTTTGTGGTTTGGTATCCTAATTAACAATTTTTATTTTTTTATTTTTTCAATAATGAGTTTGTTTAAGGATGATCTTCTATAGGCTTCTCTTTTTATTTTAATTTGGCAAACTCATCTTGACAAACAGAAGTCTTTGATTTATTTTTGTTTTTTTTTTTTAATTCTAATCTTGACAAATTGCTATTTTTTTGTTTTCTTTATTTTCATTTGACAAGATTAATCTTAACCAGGTTTATAATCAAAACTAATGGTTATAAATAGTATTCGATTGAGTTTTTATTTTTAATACAAATCGTATTTGATTGAGTTTTTATTTTTAATTTTTTTTTCAAAAATAGATATTACTTTAATCAAAATAAATACTAACAAAATTTAAGTTTGCTTTAAAAATAAAAAATATATATATAAAATGATGAGTATTTTTATTTTTATTTATTTTACCAAACTCACTTTGTTTTTAAATATAATTTATAGGTTACTTTGGCTTATTTTATAATTTTTGTCAAAAGAGACTGATGTGAGAATAGTTATTCCTGTCACTAAATATTTGTTTAGTCTTTCATGATGGGTCCAATTAATCAACGTGTCAAGCTAAATAGGCATTCAGTCATTCCTTCGATCGTTTCTTAGGATCATAGCATTATTGATGTCAATTTCAAACGCACCTGGGCAGAGAGAGAGTGATTGAGACCGAAAGCAAAATATTCTTAGTTGTTGAAATGGTGAAATTAAATAAATAAATTATGAAGAAATCAAATTATATATAAAGAATATATGTTGATAATTTCAATTAAATTTCAACAGAAATACACAAAACAATAAAAGGGTAAAGAGACGAAATCGAAGCCTGCACGGAAGCAGTTTCTTTAAAACAGATTTCGTCGCCTCACGGGTCGAGTGCTTGAGGAATCCCAGCGTCTGTCTCTCAGGATACGACGGTCAAAACCAGCTACGGCAGAAGCACTTTCTGTCTAGCTTAGCGAACAAGAACAGTGGTAGCACTCTCTCAATGTAGAAACTTTCTGGCAAACTGACTTATAAAATGGAAGCAAAAATTTCTATATTGAAACTTGATAGGAGGGTCTCAATTTATACATGTAAAGGGGAGAGAAGAAGAGCCTCCAGCCTTTAAGGCTAGTCATTAAAACACCAAGCATCCATAGCCCCTTTTCAAAATATGAAAGTTTAAATGTCCAAAGGATTCACACCCTTTAGTCAAGAAAAAGGATTTAAATACTCTTTAAAATTCTATTCATGAATCTAACATCATGAGACAATTTCTTGACAAATTCTCATTCAAAATCCAATGATTTTTGGCTCACTTGAACCTGACACAATAAAAAGTTGAGACCCACTTTAATATTTAATTAAAATCACCACACTTTAATATTAAATTAAAATCACCAAAAATCATTTTTTCCAACAATTCTTACATCATGCCAATGGCTGAATAAGTTTTTGACCACTCCTTTTACCTGGCTAGCATAATTTGAGCATGATTTATACATGGAATTATTAATATTCCTTTTTCTAATTTGCGAGACTAAGAGCATCTCCAACGGTAGTAAGTATTTTACCTATCTAAATATTACTATAAAGTATATATCTTATTTTGCCTATCAACTGTTTTATGTTTTTACTCCAATCATACTTTTTATTTTAGCTATTTATCCAAACACTATTAATTTTATAGAATGTCACGTCAACAACAAAGATGGAGGGAAATGATCCTAATGATTGAATACATTTTGCCTAGCGTTGAAGGCTAGCTACATGTAGCTAGTGAATATGAGTTGAGCCAAAATGCCTAATCATATGCCTAGTGCATTGGAATTGAAAAAAGTAAATCACACTGGACATTTTAACTAACAAGTATTATATGCCTAGTGTATTGGAAATGTTCTAAACAAACGAATTATAATTGAGAAGTTACGCAAGTGCAGAATCATTGCAACCAATAACAGCAAAGCAGCACACATTGCTCTGAGTCACAGAAAATAAAATAAATCAATGAATCACTAAGCCATTTTTAGCACTAGCAAGGGCAACACGTCATATTTCTCAAATGTGAAGGCTACTAAGCTTTTATTTATGCAAGCATGATATTTTATGACATGAAAATAAATAAATAAATAAATTCATGAAAAAAGCTGAAATGCCCATGAACCCATATAGATGCAATGTAACCATAATGCACTTTAAAGCATATGTTGGGCTTCCATTCCGTTATATTCTAGCTACAAAATCCCATTACAAAATAAGGCATCCAACGACTACTTTAAATCATAATTGTCAAATCAGAATTCGTATCATGAATCGAAATAGTCTTGTACTGAATCGCGAATCGAATCGAATCGTGAATCGTCGGTTACTTTTTCTAAATTATTTAAAAACATATATCTACACATTTAGATGCTAAATATATCTTATGAATATAAAATATTTAGACTTAAATCAATAAAAATGTTATTTTGAATAATAATCACGTAGTTTAATAGGTAAAAAGTTAACAAAGGTTCCTATGTAAAATCACCATATTATCTTTTTTTTCTTTTTTAGATATTTCTTATCAACCATTCTTAATAAAGATGTATTATCACCATCTTGCCTTTTTTCTTTTTTAGATATTTTTTATCGGCCATTCTTAATAAAGATAGTAATCAAATAGACAAACTATCAATTTTCAAAGTAACAATAATTAACAACAATATTGATATTTGGACAATAAGCATATATATTTTTTTAAGTAACAGTGAGCAAATAATAAGAATGAATTATTTAGAAACTTTTATTTTAAAGCCTAAAACATTTTAAAAAGTATAACTGACCTCACACATGTAATATTTAATTTAATAAAATAGTAATAGATAATTCATAGTGTAACTTTAATCTTAAACATCTTTAGAAGATATATTATAATTTTTTAAAAAGAAAAAAAAATGAGAAAAAATGTTAAAAATATGTTAAGTCTGATTGAATCTGATTGGATCCTATTAAAAACTCTATGATCACTAAAATAATAATAAATCATGTATATATGTTGGTTATTTTGGTATTGAACGCTATTAAAAGTTGTATTATGTCATTTTCACTAAAAAGATGGAGAAAAAAAGAGTCGAAAATATGTCGTACACAACAATTTCAAAAATTACATGAATTGTAAAAAGTGAATCGAATTGTAAATCAATTGTGAATCGTGTGATTCACTAAATATTCACTTCCAAAATAGATTCACTCATAAATTCGTATCGATTTTGTAAAAATTACAAATTGAATCGTAAATCGAATTGTGAATCGTAAAACAGAGTTTTGAATGCTTTCCTTGGAGTTGTACCAATCCAAAAGTTTTACTGTATTTAGGACTGTGTCAATTAAGGCATAATCACAAGAAGCCAACTATTTATTTCTGGAAATACTGTAGTTAATCAAGGTAAATGAAGACTTTGAGGGCAACATATCTTGGCTATCACACATTATCAATCTAGGTGATAGATTTAGGTTTTATTCCTCCCAAAAGGGACACATCATGGCTTCCTTCCACATTATAGACACCATCAAATCTTTCTTCAAGATGATATAGTAGTTTCCGTATATCAAGGTAACTATCTACAGAAATTAGGGCTGTGTGTGGACCCAGAACGGTTAAAAGTGGTTTCTGCAAATCAAAATTTCCGAGTTCATGGTCGGTAGTGATTTTGAATTGTATCCACCCGTCGAAACCACATTTTTAAGAAGCAAAAGATAAAACAGTTGTTTCATTATCTTGGCTGATGCGATTGTAGTTATTAACATTCATGTCTAAGTGGGTTTCATGACATTAGTTGTTGTAATTGTTGTTGAAAATGATTGGAAAAATTTTGAGTAAAACAGAAATTTTTTCTTAACTTTGGTCTAATATTTAGGTGGAACCCTTACGTCGATTTTTACGGCTCAAAGTGGTAACACGTTCTATGACGCGTTGTGATTCACGTGGTATATTTGGTTACTCAAAACCATTATCGAGTGAATAAGAAATTGAAACCAAAGTGTGCTCCATGGAAATGGAGTTTAGTGGAAAATCCTTAGAGGTTGAAAAGTGGCGTGTCCCACATTAATTTGGTGGGAAGTTTTGAGTGAATTTATAAGGTATGGGATTGGAACTTGGGGTGTGCCCCAAGGGGTACCCAAGTGTTGTAGGGAGGGAGGCTATGAGAAAAATGGGCTAGACCCATTGGACCCAAACGCGTGCGCCGTCGTCGTTCGGTCGGGCTGGCTAGGGTTGGGCTTGTTTGGCCCAATACTAATCTTTTTGGACCAAAAACATTTGAGTTTATTTTGAAATAAAATCTATCCGTTTTTTATTTCAAAATTCTGGTTGGAAATTAAATTCAAATTTTGTAATGCACCTCTTCAGAATTTCTATCCAAACCGAATCTATTCCACCCGAACAGATTTCAAATCTGTTTAATTTTCAAATTCAAACAGATTCGGTTATCTGTCCAATTCAAAACCCAACAGGTTCAGCACCTGTTCAAACAGGTTTGCACCTGTTTAATTCAAAACCAGCAGCCACCAATCCATCTATAAATAGGCAGCCCTCATTTGATACATTATTCACAATTTTCGTCCATAATAATTCTGCTATTATTCTTACATATTGCTGCATTATTTTCCTGTGAGAAAGAGTATATACACTTAGTGTGTTCGTCGTACGATTAAATTGTAGTGCTGCATTTATTCGTTGTTAGATCATTTTATCCTGAGAGATAAACGTCCACATTCTGAAAGTACCGTGGAAAGGACGAATCTGTCTTAAGAACACAGTGTCAAACACTAGACTTGATCAAATTATTTTTCAAGAATTAATCAAGTAAGTTATTTAATTTATTTTCGGTGTTATTATTTATTTAAATCAGATTTTAATTTTGTTTTTGTAACAAAATAAAATCTGTTTTTATGTATTTATTTTTATTTCTAGTTTGATTTTTTGTAATCAAACATTTTCTCTCATTTCTTATTTTCTTTATATTCTGTTTGTCATTTAGTACCCAAACAGAATAAATTATTTTAAATACAGTGAAGATTGTCGAACAATCTTAAGACAGAATCGTGTAGATCTTTATTGTATTTAATTTTCTGTGTTTTCACAAAGTGATATTCTGGTTGAAAAATACAAATAGCATTTATAAATTATTTGACAGATAGTAGTAATATACTGTCTATTTTCTTTGACAACTAGTAGTAATATACTGGTGTCATTAACAATTGCAGAATACTGTAGTGTTGTAGAAAATTATTATGGTATTTTATTTTTCTGGTTTTAGTAAGAAGGAAAATAAAATTATTTTGTGTTATAATTTATTTTCTGGTTTTAGTCACTAAAAAATTAATTTGTGGTTTCTTTTTCTGATTTTTGTAATCAGATATTATGGCTACAGCAACTGAAATTGCAACTGGAAGTGGTACTCCAAATGTTATACCAACACCAGTCCCTATCCAGAAACATGTTCAAGTACCAATAAATCATGGAGAAAAATCGAAAAAATTTAACGGTACTGAGTTTAAGAGATGGTAGCAGAAGATGTTGTTCTATCTTACAACTCTAAATTTGGCCCGGTTTCTCCATAAAGAGGCTCCAGCACTTAAAGATGGTGAAAGTGATCTGTAAATTGTTGCTGCTGTAGATGCTTGGAAACATTCAGATTTCCTATGCAGAAACTACATCCTCAATGGCCTTGATAATATGTTGTATAATGTTTACAACCCTCTGAAGTCAGCAAAAGAATTGTGGGATTCTTTGGAGAAGAAATACAAGACAGAGGATGCCGGCACGAAGAAATTTGTTGTTGGTAAATTTCTGGACTTTGTTATGTTAGACTCCCAAACGGTAATTTCTCAAGTTCAAAATTTTCAAATAATTTTGCATGATATTCATTCAGAAGGTATGTCTCTTAGCGAGTCTTTCCAAGTCGCTGCTCTAGTGGAAAAGTTACCACCGGCTTGGAAAGATTTCAAAAATTATTTAAAACATATACGCAAGGAGATGACCATAGATGAATTGATTGTAAGATTGAAAATTGAGGAAGATAACCGAAAGGCTGAAAAGAGGAATGGGAAAAATCCTACTGAGTCCAAGGCGAATGTGGTTGAACAAGTTCACAAACCACATAATAAAAAGAGGAAGTTTACTAGAGATGGTCCTAAACAAGGTGACAACAATGACAACAAGAAATTCAAAAGAAAATGTTATAACTGTGGCAAGATTGAACATCGAGCTTCTGACTGCCGCCGCCCTAAAAAGGATCACATAAGTACAAGCAAGAAAACTACAAATCAGGCCAATGTAACTGAACTAGATTACATCTCTGACGGGGTGAATGACATCAACCTCATTGCTGTGGTGTCTAAGACTAATTTGGTTGGAAATCCCAAAGAGTAGTGGATTGACACTGGAGCAACTCGTCACATATATGCGGACAAGAAGATGTTCACTACCTACAATGAGGCTGCAAATGGTGAACAACTTTTCATGGGAAATTCTTTTATTTCTACTGTGGCTGGACAAGGAAAGGTGATCTTAAAGATGACATCAGGGAAAGAACTGACCCTCAACAACGTACTGCATGTACCTGATATCCAGAAGAATTTGGTTTCTGGGTCTTTATTAAGTAAAAATGGTTTTAGACTTGTATTTGAGTCTGATAAATTTGTATTATCAAAGAGTGGTATGTATGTTGGTAAGGGATACATGAGTGATGGTTTCTTCAAATTAAATGTAATGACAGTTGTACCAAAAGTTGTTATGAATAAGAATAACACATCTTTTGCTTATATTCTTGAGTCGAATTTATGGCAAGGTAGATTAGGACATGTAAATTTTGATGCTTTGCGTAGATTAATTGGTTTGGATTATATACCAAAGTTTGAAATTGATCCTAATCATAAATGTGAAATTTGTGTAGAAGCGAAACTAACTAAGGCTCCATTTAAATCGGTTGAAAGGAAAACCAAACCTCTAGAATTAATTCATACAGATGTATGTGATCTTAAAATTGTTTAAACTAGAGGAGGTAAAAAGTATTTCATAACATTTATCGATGATTGCACAAGATATTGTTATGTTTATTTACTTAGAAGTAAAGATGAAACCTTAGAAATGTTTAAACTCTACAAAACAGAAGTTGAAAATCAACTTGGTAAAACCACTAAAATGGTTAGAAGTGATAGGGGTGGTAAATATGATGCACCATTAAATGAATTTTGTGCACAACATGGCATTATTCACCAAACTACAGCACCCTATTCTCCTCAGCAAAATGGAATTGCTGAAAGGAAGAATAGAACCCTAAGAGAAATTATGAATGCCATGTTACTAAGTTCAAGCTCACCACAGAACTTGTGGGGGGAAGCAATATTGTCTGCTAATTATGTTCTTAACAAAATACCCCACAAGAAAACCAACAGCACTCCTTATGAATTGTGGAAAGGTCGACCACCTTCCTACAAATACTTAAAAGTGTGGGGGTGTTTAGCAAAAGTTGAAGTTCTTGTTCCTAAAAAGACTAAAATTAGACCAAAAACACTAGATTCTGTGTTTATTGGTTATACTCAGAATAGTAGTGCATATCGATTTCTTACTTATAAATCAGAAATACCTGATATAAATGTGAACACTATTATAGAGTCAAGGAATACTGTGTTTTTTGAACATGTCTTTCCTTACAAGAAAAGACAAGAATTAAGTTCACAGAAAAGAACTTATGATTGTACACAAAGTCAAGAGACTAATGACAATCAAACACAAGAGTCAAGTAATGGTCTCGACCAACAGGATTTAACTGATGATGAACCAAGACGAAGTAAGAGAACGAGAACATCAAAATCCTTTGGTCCAGATTTTCTGACATACCTGTTAGAAAATGAACCTCAAAGCTTTAAGGTGGCAATGACAGGTCCTGAAGCACCTTTGTGGAAAGAGACTGTTAATAATGAAATTGAATCCATTATGCAAAATCATACTTGGGAATTGGTGGATCTTCCACCAGGATCTAAACCTCTTGGATATAAATGGATATTCAAAAGAAAAATGAAAGCAGATGGTTCAATTTACAAGTATAAAGCAAGACTTGTAGTTAAAGGTTACAAACAAAAGGAATGTCTGGATTATTTTGACACATATTCTCCTGTGACAAGAATAACATCCATTCGCATACTTATTGCTATAGCAGCGTTGTTTACTTTAAAAATACATCAAATGGATGTTAAGACAACCTTCTTAAACAGTGATCTAAATGAAGAGATCTATATGGAACAACCCAAAGGGTTTGTAGTACCGGGGCAAGAAAGAAAGTTTGTCGGCTTGTAAAATCTCTTTATAGATTAAAACAAGCACCTAAGCAATGGCATGAAAAATTTGATTATGCAATGCTTCCTAATAGGTTTAAGATAAACGAATGTGACAAATACGTCTATGTTAAAAACATTGACCAAGGATATGCCATAGTTTGTCTTTATGTGGATGACATGCTTATCATTGGAAGCAGTCAAAACATGATCAAATCAACTAAGCAAATCCTTAACAAAAATTTGATATGAAAGATATGTGGGTCGCAGATGTTATATTAGGAATGAAAATTACTAAAACATCTGACGGATATGTATTATCTCAATCACATTATATTGAGAAAATTCTTGGTAAATTTATTAAGGATGATATAAATGTAGCAAGAACACCTGTAGACATTAGTCTTTATTTATCGAAAAATAAAGGTGATGCGGTGTCTCAGTTAAAATACTCCCAAATCATTGGAAGCCTAATATACCTAATGAATTGTACTCGTCCTGACATAGCTTATGCAGTCAGTAAATTGAGTAGGTAAACTAGTAACCCCGGAGAAGACCATTGGAAAGCGATCATTCGGGTTCTTTGTCACGCCCCACTTTTTATTACTCGAAGTATTACCAATTTCATTTACTTAATTCCATTTCAGAGACAACATGCAGAAATAAACTCATATATTCAACTCGTAAAAGTGAATAACATTGCTCTCATTCGTATGCAAGTAAATACAACATGAGTATAATAAATAAATTGCCCTTGGGCTTACATCATTAATGAATCAAGAAGAAGGGTGCAACCCTTTTACGCATATGGCATTCCACCAATACAAGAGAGGCCCCGTGGCTAACAAATAAGAAGATTCAAATCTTGCAGCACATTCAGCTCAACACCTGAAAAAAGATTCAACAACGTGGGATGAACATATAGTCCAGTAGGGATCTCAACATGGCCCTTAATAATAACAACTTACAGATAGCTATGATCATGAATGCCCAATCTCATACTAGAATAGTAATGTGACAGTTTATACAAAATATATATAAGTATGAACTTTCTTGAAAACAGCCATTTCATTCAACGCTTTTCCTTTTTCATTCATTAACTCCAATCCTTCATAACATTAACAATTACTTAGGAAATAATCTCACTAAGCCCATTACTCTCTTCCATTTTCCAAATGACAAATTGACATTTTGGTTTGTTCCCAATACAATCATAACTATACATGCATACCTTTATAAAAAAGGAGATAACAACTCATTAACATGTATATAATCAACCAATAAGGTAACTTGGCCCTCCGAAACTGTAACCAACCAAATCCATGATATCCTTAGATACAATGGAACAATAACAACAAAACTTTGCTATACCAGTTATATGTGTAGTAAGCCAAAGATACACCTCTCACAACAACATACCAGTTTACCAGGCGCTAGCTGGAAGGGTGTGGTACCTTAGATTCTCAGCGCAGTCAGTTCTCCAGGCGCTAGCTGGAAGGTCACGGTACCTCTGATTTTTAGCGCAAGGTATAACACTACCAACCAAAACACAACAGGGCATAACTAACATGCATAACACATATACATAAACCATCAAGATACAAGCAATGTGTTAAAGTATATAAACACATAATTAATTCCCCCCGAGCAAGTATACATATATAATGTATCTCAGCACTTCCTTACATACAATGTTCAATCAACAATGGTATAATGCATACACGACAATTCAACACAACCATGTCATCCTCCACCGATGACCAAGAACAAAACTTCTAGATGCAAGTATTTAGTACATCTATTAAAAGACCCAATTATCATGAGATCACAAACCCAACAACAACGTTAACATAGTAGTTAAAGATACAACCCCCACATGTGTGTTCAACACTCGAGAGACAACAATCCAATTTTCATACTCATATCAAAGATACTTTTCTCATTTCACAAAACAAATTCCATTTCCTTTTGTTTTCACAAAACCAACTACATCCCTTTTGTTTCCACAAAACCAATTCCGATGATAATAAAGCCGTAACTCACATTAGCCCACTACATTCATTTCAAAACCATTCCAAAGCCAAAGTTAACCCCTTAGGCATTAACACCTTCACCCAACTCACATTAACAATAGAGATTTACAACATAGTTAACTACCCTCCATTTTAATATACCAAATCAAAATATAATTTAGGATTTTTTCTTCTTTCAACTATAACATGCTAATTTACACTCCAATTAGCCCAAAACAACCATCAATGATAAAATAACCATTTTCAAAAAACCAACCCTAGGTTCCTTCTCATGATTTCAAACAAATCCAACATGGATATGATTTTCATGCAATACAAAATTACCACATGTCTATCTATACGCGAAGTATTGAAAAAGAACAAGGAAATCCCTACCTCAAATGTAGAACCCAAGGAGAAGAAGAGCAAAACTCGGAAGTGCTCCAAATCCTAAATTTCTTGGATCAAAACGAAGCCCTCGACGATCAACACACTTTTTACAAAGGCCCAAGGTGAGGAAAACACTCCTACTAGATCAAACCCTAGAGAGAAGTTAGGTTTAGAGTGAGGAGCTCTCAAAAATCGATTTTGGGAAAGTAAGAGAGAGAAAAGAAAAGTGAAAAGTGATTCAAAAAGTGATTTCACTGACTGATATAAAACATGTCCGCTCGAGCGCCGGATGCACCCTCCCAAAATTTTCTGCAGACGACCAAAATGCTGAGAGAAGGAAATTCACGCTCGATCGTCCAAACTGCCGCTCGAGCGAAGAGGCAACAACAAATGCCCGCTCGAGCGTCAAAGAGCCGCTCGAGCGGAGAGACCAAAACCTGGGCAGAATTCTAAGTTTTAAAACACAACCAACTTATTCCCAACTTGCCCAACACAACCCAAAACTCTAAAACAAAGAGTAAGGGATAGAAATGAGGATAAGACAACAGCAAATCTACGGAACCGAGTCTGGATTATAGTTAAACAACAACAGGGAATACCGGAATCGCTATAACCTCCCCCCCTTAAAGAATTTCATCCTTGAAATTAAGGATATGCCAAAACACAAGGCCAACGGATCACACAGCACCAACACCCGAGTACTAGGAGAAGAACTATTCTCCCTACAAACCTTCGATTCACTCTTACCAAGGAAGAGACTAACCAAGGGAACACGTTCCAAATGACAACACTCAAGCACGAAAAACTGCAATAAAACCAAACCTTCCCGAAACAATTTACCAACATCTGACTAGCGCTTCAAGCTAAGTCACTACTCAACAACCATATTTTTCAATAAAAGGGTAATCAAAGCAAATCTTTTGCATTAATATAAGGAAAACATTTTCTTATTCATGAGACATTTCACAAAGATAGTCAAATTTTCAATGTTGACATTCTGAAATAAACCTTGCATTTTCCATACGAAACTCAGAAGTTTTGTAAACATTTTTCACAAATACGGTGTTATCCAAAACACATAACCATCCACAGTTTATTTTCCAAAAAGATTCATTTGGAATTCCTCAAAACCCTTGAATTAAATCAATTTCTCAACAACGCCTTTAGGTGGCCCAAACACTAAGAAATTTTGTTTTCCATATCCTTTCAAAACAATACTAGCAACGTTCATCACTCACACAGTGAGGCCAAAACCAACACAAAACATAACATTTCTATAATGATAGTTAATAGAAATAACAGCAGTGCTATCAATACGCAAGGCATAAGAAATTCATGATTTTACAATTTCATTCCACCTTCATTTACTTAACCAATTTAAAATCATAAACATGGCTCAGAACCTGGCCAATAATTAAAAGAGACCACATCTCATATCAACAATACCTCCTTAATACACAAATGATACACATTTTGGTGATGTATCAATATAACATAGAAACACCTCTATACTTCACAATTGATAACGATATACATTTTAGTGCTATATCAAATCAAACAAAATCTGGTTTAGAGGTCCATCCACCATCTTCCAATAAACCGTGGAGTACATCCCCCTCTCCTCCCACATGCAACAATGTATATAAGCAATTAACATATACAAGTTCAATCAATCAATACAAAACTTGATGTATTATTCCAACCGTCAGATTCAATGACATAACATGTTAGATTAGTTTCAGTTTTCCCTAATCAAAATACAAGTCTACAACAAATGAGACTAATCTCAAGGTGACAGATGTCAATCCAAAACCCGATACCAACAAGCTGATTAATCAACTTAATAAACTCCACACTCAGTAATCCACACATTGATGTGCCAGTAACCCCAAACATAGAGTTCTCCACACAAACCCCCAAATTTTGGAATCTCAACGGATCTCCTAAAATCGAACCACATCAACACTGTGTCTAAGGGAATCACTATCCCCCCCCATGGCTACATAGCAAGCCTGCTCATCTCCTCTACCGAAGACCGACATGGTAAACCTCAATTACAACAACCCAATCACAAAGGACAATTTGACCAACGCTATTCTCATCACCCTGGAACACAACTTGTTCTTCCTCTTAAGAATGCTGCTAGAATCCACTCATAAACCATACCCAACAATTGATAGCCAATCACAATGCGAACACTACCCCTATACAACCGATGGGGTCACCACAGACTCATTAACTAGCAAAGTCCAAAACACTAATCAACTTACAGATATCATTCCCGCTAACCCGAGATACAAATCTCACATAACTTATCAATACTACACAATTCCCGAAACCATCACATCAGTCACATTCACCCATGGGTTCCCGATCTCAACAAATAATCTCTAAAAGTGAACAAGGCCCACAGGTCGTCACCAGACTATCTCAACATACAGTACCAAGCATGCAACAACATCAGGATCATTGATCCCATTAACAACTTCTCAATAGATATTATAGGGGTTTCAAAATTCCATACATACTCCCCAATACATGAGGATTAAACAAACAACACTATGCATACATACATAAACATGGTGCCTCAGCATCCAACAGTACACCGGTCAACAACAAAATCATTCACATGATACACCACCGGCCAATAACACAAAAATCCCCCTCCAGGGTAATACCATAGGGCTAACTAATAAGTCGCCCCTCGCGAGGCTCTCGAAGTCTGGCCTGCCCGTTTCTAGTACCGATATCGTCCCCGACTGGACGGGTACAACTGAGTCTGACTACGTTTTGAAACACCCGAAGAATTTACACGCAAAGGACAAAAACGTCTACCATGGCTCAGCTGACCACAAACAAAACAACCACCAAACCCCCTACTCTGAGACTGGTCTGAAATCTGCATCTCCCCGGACCCCCCAACAGAAGAGTCCGAAACCCCAGGCGAAGGAAAGGAATTAGCCCCTGACTGAGCGTGTTTCCACCTCCACCCCTTACTGAGCCTAGAGCGCTTAGGAACCAAAGGACTTACCGAGATGGTCTCTTCCCTATCCCAATCATCACTCACAACCATGGCCTCCACATGGGCCGCTGCCTCGACTAAATTATAATAATCCTTCCAAAATGATCTAGCTACCTTCTCCCGAATATCGAAACACAACCGCCTTTCAAACTCATAACAACGACGCTCCTCTGTTGCCACTAACTCTGGAGCAAATCTCGACAAACTAGTAAACCGCATCTCAAACTGCGCCACAGGAGTATCATCCTGACGCAACTCCAAAAACTGATCCCTCAACCTTTCCCGAGCAGAATGAGGGAAATACTTGGCCCAAAAGGCCTCGGTAAAAGCAACCCACGTGCTATCTACAGTATTCTTAGCATACTTCCACCAATAACTCGCATCGCCCTTTACTTGAAAAGTCACCAAAGAAACCCTCAACTCCTCCTTTTCGACTCTGAGCATATCAAGAGTCTTGGTAATCTGCTCCAACCAACTCTCTGCCTCCAACGGTTTAGCCTCCCCCACAAACTCTGGTGGGCCGGAGCGGAAAAACTCCTTAGTAAGCTTGAGAGCATGCCCGCTGCCGCCCTCAGTGCGAGCTAGGACATCTTGCACTGCTCTCACAATCTCACGTGTGACATCCTCGCCGACAGCCGATGCTGCAATGGCGGGTGCTAAAGGAACTGATGTGCCCCTACCGACACTCCTACAACTCAATCGTCCTCTACTTCCTTGTGTAGACATCCTATAAAGCACAAAAGCAAATACCATGCTTAGTACACAACACAATAGCCTTCTCCGAGGCACACACTACTACTATTAAGTCACAAGACTCACTTAGTCACAAAATATACGTCTCTATTGCATATACTCATCTAAACATGTAAACACATAATCGAATCAAGTCTACAAAGATAGCCACTCATCCTGGAACTCTCAAGGAATTCCTATCAGAAACCACGTTGATCAGGCATGTTTTCGAAAGGACCTCAAAGCAAGTTCACCGGCTATGAATACTACCCGAGAGACTGAATCGCATGCTCACATAAATGCAACACACAAGTCCTAACTTCATGATATCTATATACAACGTCCTCACTATACGTAGTAAACCCACTGTGGTAAAAATCACTTCCCACGAGCCCAAAGTATTCAAACCCGGCTCGCTCTAATACCAAGTTGTCACGCCTCAGTTTTTATTACTCGAAATATTACCAATTTCATTTACTTAATTCCATTTCAGAGATAACATGCAGAAATAAACTCGTATATTCAACTCGTAGAAGTGAATAACATTGCTCTCATTCGTATGCAAATAAATACAACATGAGTATAATAAATAAATTGCCCTTGGGCTTACATCATTAACGAATCAAGAAAAATGGTGCAACCCTTTTACACATATAGCATTCCGCCAATACAAGAGAGGCCCCGTGGCCAACAAATAAGAAGATCCAAATCTTGCAGCACATTCAGCTCAACACCTGAAAAAAGATTCAACAACGTGAGATGAACATATAGTCCAGTAGGGATCTCAACATGGTCCTCAACAATAACAACTTACAGATAGCTATGATCATGAATGCCCAATCTCATACTAGAATAATAATGTGACAGTTTATACAAAATATACATGAGTATGAACTTTCTGGAAAACAGCCATTTCATTCAACGCTATAAGCGATTCATCTTTCCTTTTTCTTTCATTAACTCCAATCCTTCATAACATTAACAATTACTTAGGAAATAATCTCACTAAGCCCATTGCTCTCTTCTATTTTCCAAATGACAAATTGACATTTTGGTTCGTTCCCAATACAATCATAACTATACATGCATACCTTTATAAAAAGGGAGATAACAACTCACTAACATGTATATAATCAACCAATGAGGTAACTTGGCCCTCCAAAACTGTAACCAACCAAATCCATGATATCCTTAGATACAATGGAACAACAACAACAAAACTTTGCTCTACCAGCTATGTGCGTAGTAAGCCAAAGATACACCCCTCACAACAACATACCAGTTTACCAGGCGCTAGCTGGAAGGATGTGGTACCTTAGATTCTCAACGCAGTCAGTTCTCCAAGCGCTAGCTGGAAGGTCACGGTACCTCTGAGTTTTAGCGCAAGGTATAACACCACCAACCAAAACACAACAGGGCATAACTAACATGCATAACACATATACATAAACCATCAAGATACAAGCAATGTGTTAAAGTATATGAACACATAATTAATTCCCTCCGAGCAAGTATACATATATAATGTATCTCAGCACTTCCTTACATACAATGTTCAATCAACAATGGTATAATGCATACACGACAATTCAACACAACCATGTCATCCTCCACCGATGACCAAGAACAAAACTTCTAGATGCAAGTATTTAGTACATCTATTAAAAGACCCAATTATCATGAGATCACAAACCCAACAACAACGTTAACATAGTAGTTAAAGATACAACCCCCACATGTGTGTTCAACACTCGAGAGACAACAATCCAATTTTCATACTTATATCAAAGATACTTTTCTCATTTCACAAAACAAATTCCATTTCTTTTTGTTTTCACAAAACCAACTACATCTCTTTTGTTTCCACAAAACCAATTCCAATGATAATAAAGCCGTAACTCACATTAGCCCACTACATTCATTTCAAAACCATTCCAAAGCCAAAGTTAACCCCTTAGGCATTAACACCTTCACCCAACTCACATTAACTATAGAGATTTACAACATAGGTTAACTATAGCGATCCCGAATTGACCCTTGTTGTACAGTGATCCGGACATGTGTCCGTGGATGTTGGTAGTTGATCATTATCTTGTTTACATCATTTCTTACTTTGTATTTGAGTTATAGGATGTGTTGGGCAGGTTTGTTATAGGTTGGTTGAGTCTAGAAACCAAAACTAGTTGCCCAGATTTTGGCCTGTCCGCTCGAGCGGGTCTTCTTGCGCTCGAGCGGGGATTGCACTCCACCAGTACTTCGTGTCTCTGCAAAACTTCTGCAGATGTGATTTTTACGCTCAAACGGGTTTGTTTACGCTCGAGCGGTGGAGCTCGAGTGGGTTGGTTGGCGCTCGAGCGGGTAGTACTTTCTGGGTGTAAGTTCTGGGAGGTGGAAATCTACGCTCGAGCGGATTGGTTTTCGCGCTCGAGCGGAAGTGCTTTATTCCTGTGTCTTGGCGCTCGAGCGGGCCTTATTGCGCTCGAGCGTGTTCAGATTTTGTTCTTGGCGCTCGAGCGTTATGTTATCCGCTCGAGCGGGTCATACGTATATGAGTTATCCGCTGGGTGATTTCAAATCACTTTTTGCTTTTCTTTCTCTCTCCTACTTTTTCTAAAAGCCATTTTGAGAGCTCATCTCTCTAAAATCTTGCCTTCTCTCTAGATTTTGATCTAGCTAGGGTGAGTTCCTCACCTTCGGCCTTTATAAAAGTCGTGTTGATCGTCGAGGGCGTCGTTTTCATCCGAGAATCTTGGTCTTTGGAGCATTTTGATTTTGGTCTTCATCTCCATTGGAGCTCAAACTTTGAGGTAGGGATATCCTACTCCTTTCTATGAGCTTTGTCTTTAAATTTTAGTATTTTGAGATGTTGGGGTTGGTTTGGTAATTTGGTGAAAGTTTGGGATTTTTGTGTAAATTTACAAAGGTTGGGGTTTTAGCTAAGTAAAGCCTAGATGCATGTTTGGCATGGAAAGAGTGGAATTAATGATAAAACATTAATGAAAATGGGACCTAAGGGTTGTAATGTTAATTATGAAAAATGACCTAATTACATTGTTTGATTAATTGGGATAATTAATTGTGAGAAATGAGGAATTGAATTGATGATATAGATATTGGAAAGGGAAGTGATTAAAGGGTGTAGTTGGATTATCTATCGCTCACCTAGTTGAAATGTTGATTATATATCCATTGTTGCATTTATTTTCTGTATAGAAATAACTGCTTTGGGCTATCGGTGGAGGATAGTCGTGATTGTTGTAGACAATGCATGATGATTAGGCCAACTGAAACTAATCATTGGAATGTGTCATTGAGATTGACGATTGAAAGAATACATTAAATTTATGTATTGTGTGGTGATGCGTATAATTGTCATTTATATGCATTGTGTTGTGTTGGAGGAGATAGGGGATGTACTCCACGGTTTAGGGGGAGATAGGGGATGGACCTCTAAACCGGATGTGTTGGGAGGAGATAGGGGATGGACTCCGTAGATAGAGCTCATATACTTATCTAGTGATGTATTGACAGAGCTCATATGCTTGTCATTGGAAGTGTGATAGTGCCCATGTGCATATCTGTGGAAGTCATGATATAGCTTGTATGCTTATCTACTGTTGTGTGATATAGCTAGTATGCTCATCTAATATGAAATGGGAAGTGTTTGATATGAGTTACTGTCTCATATGAGTTGTTTGGCCAGGTTCTGAGCCATGGTTGAAATTTGAGAATTGAAAGGAATTGGAAAATGAGTTGTAATATGAACTTGTATATCATGAAAATGTAAAGTGTGATAAGGGAAAGTATCAGTGTTGACCATCTATCAACTGTTAATCTTTTAGTCATTGTTCATATTTGGTTTAGTGTATTTCTACTAGGCTGTGGCTCACCCTATATGGGAATATCATTTTCAAGTACAGGTAGCATGCCACCTCCAAGGACATAGCTTGGGAGGCTAGAGGCGGACACACTTTTGTCATTTTATTTTTGATGTATTACATGTAAATTCAAGCCAGGGGCTTAATGTGTAAATGAGTTAGTACTCTTTTGTTGTAACCAAGTGTTAACTTGGAAAGCTGTAAGCCTTTAGGGCATTTGCTTTTGTCGTTAACATATAATACTTTTTTGTATTGAAACTCTGATAAATTGAAGAAGGTGGAACTTTTATATATCAATGCATGTTTATTGATGGGTTTAATGTTATTTTTTTTTTAGGGCGTTACAACTTGGTATCAGAGCGTACCGGGTTCGAATACTTTGGGTACGTGGGAAGTGGTTAGTATCACAATGGGTTTGTCTCACTTGATAGAGACTTAGATGTAGTGTCACATGCTATGTGTTTAATTGATAACATGCTTATGTGGCTACGTGGGTATGGGATTTAGTTTCTAGGATGTTGATTGGATCCTTGGGTTGCTGGGAGTCTTGTTGGAAAAGCACTTGATCAATGCTGTTTCTAACCGGAACTCTAGTAACGCCTCGGGACAATCATTATCCGGAAACAAAATTCGTAAGTGCTTATGTGTTTATGTGCTTACGTGGAGTGAATTACTGTTGTCCATGCACTAGGACGTAAGTGTTTAGTTTCGGCACATTTGTGAATGTGCTAACGTTCTGTATTACCTTTATTAGGATGTCAGGACGAGGAAGAGGTGCTAGGCGTGGTAGGCCTGCGAGGCAGGAAATACCGTTATCGGAGGAGGTTCCGGTAGTACAGGAGGGAGTTGGTCAGGCCAACATGGCCGAGCCAGCGGGTCAACAGGCTATGAGTGCCTTGGCACGAGAGATAGCAGGAGCTTTGGGTATTCTCAGGGCTGGGAATCAGGTGGCTGAGGCAGGGCCTTCTTTCTTGAAGAGGGAGTTCTTCCGGTCAAATCCGGACGAGTTTGTTGGAGATCCTAAGGAACCACTGAAGGCTGACGAGTGGTTGGAACAAATGAGTAAGACGTTCGAGATGCTTGGCATCGAGGACGGGGCGCTGAAAGTGACCTTGGCATCCTTCCATCTGAAGGGAGATGCGGGTCAATGGTGGAAGTACGAGAAGGCTCGTGTTGGTGGTACGTGGGAGGCGTTTGTAAATGCTTTCCAGGAGAGGTTTTTATCTGCAGTGGCTAGGGAGAAGTTGAGGGATCAGTTTAGCCGGCTTAATCAGCAGGGCATGTCTGTGGCAGATTTTGAGGCCACTTTCACTAGTTTGTCCAGGTTTGCACCTGAGTTGGTGACGTCCGAAGAACGCCGTTGCTATGAGTTTGAGCGGAAGTTGAGGCGGGGCCTCAAGTTGAGAGTTAGTGGGTCTTACATCCGAGAGTATAGGCATTTAGTGGATGCTGCAGCTCATATGGAGCTCATGATGCAGGAGGAGGATGAGGGGCAGAGAGGCTCCAAGAGGAGCCAAGATGGCTAGGGAGATGGCAGGAGGCAGAGGGGTTCTAACCCTCAGCAGTCCCAGGGTGGAGTTGCTAGATCGACCTTTCCGGTGCCGAGTGCAGGTTCGGGAAGAGGTAGTCAGGGAGGCCTGACTTGTTTTGCATGTGGCCAACTGGGTCACAAGTCTTCAGTTTGCCCGCAGAAGGGAGGGGGTCAGAGAGCTGCTTCTTCTTCAGCTAGACCGCAGAGTCAGAGTTTGGGCAGGGGGCAGCCCTTGTCTTGTTATCAGTGTGGTCAACCAGGGCACCTGAAGAGGTATTGCCCACAGTTGAGTGCCACATCGGGAGCGTCTGGTTCTAGGCAGACGCAGGGATTTCAGCCAGCTCAGTCTGTGCAGGCCTCGAGGGCCAATCCGGGAGCTTCGTCATCCCAGTCAGTGCAGCAATCGTATGCTCCTAGAGGTGAGCAGGTGGATCAGAGGCCTACAGGGCGCGTGTATGCTGTTACCACGCAGGATTTGGTACCGGCTCCGTCGGTAGTGAGAGGTACTTTTCTGTTTTGCAACTCGGTTGCTAGTGTGTTGATTGACACGGGTGCATCTCATTCTTTTGTATCTGCTGCATTTGCATCTGTTTTATAATTGGAGTTAGCACAGTTAGCATCTCCTATTTGTGTAGTGTCACCTCTTGGTGGTGAGTTGATCCTGAAACAAGGTGTTAGAGGTTGTGATATAGAGGTCGCCGACCATAGGCTTCCTTTTCCGTTTGTTGTCATGCCCATGAAGGGTTTTGATGTTATTTTGGGTATGGACTGGCTATCGTCATACCAGGCTGTTATCGATTGCTACCGCCAGAGGGTCACGTTATGTACCTTGAGCGGGGAGTGGTTCCATTTCTTGGGAGACCGGGTTGGTAGTGTTTTGCCACCGGGGTATGATTTGCGAGGGCGAAGTGAGCTTAGTGGTCTACTTGCTAGCTTTGAGAGTGGTGAGTGTGATGAGACCCAGATTGTATTGCCGAGGGTGGTTTGTGAGTATTCGGACGTCTTTCCCGAAGATCTTGTTAGTTTGCCACCTCACCGAGAGATAGAGTTCTCTATTGATTTAGTGCCGGGCACGGCGCCAATTTCTATGGCACCTTATCGTTTTGCTCCAGCAGAGTTGGTTGAGTTAAAAGTTCAGCTCTAGGAATTGCTAGATAAGGGTTTTGTTCGCCCCAGTGTTTCACCATGGGGAGCACCGGCCCTCTTTGCTAAAAAGAAAGATGGTGCCTTGAGATTGTGTATAGACTACAGGAAGTTGAATCGGGCTACGGTCAAGAATAAGTACCCTATGCCCCGTATAGATGATTTGTTTGACCAGTTGAAGGGTTCCTGTTGTTTCTCCAAAATAGACTTGAGATCGGGTTACCACCAGTTGAGGGTCAGGGAAGAGGATATTCCGAAGACGACATTCCGTACGCGGTATGGCCATTATGAGTTTCTGGTGATGCCATTCGGGCTTACCAATGCACCGGCAGTCTTTATGGACTTGATGAACCGGATCTTCCGGGAATTCTTGGATCGATTTGTAGTCGTTTTCGTGGACGACATTCTTGTTTATTCGCCTTCTGAGGAGGAGCACGAGGAACACTTGAGAGTGGTGCTTGAGTTGCTTAGAGCCCATAGGCTGTATGCCAAGTTTGGGAAGTGTGAGTTCTGGCTGAGGGAAGTCAAATTCTTAGGCCACGTGGTATCCGGGGAAGGAGTGTCTGTTGATACATCCAAGGTAGAGGCAGTGCAAGATTGGGCCCAGCCTAAGAGTGTGTTTGAGATCCGCAGTTTTCTGGGATTAGCTGGGTATTACCGCCGATTTGTGAAAGATTTCTCCAGGTTAGCGTCACCGTTGACTAGGCTGACTCGGAAGGGAGTCAAGTTTGTGTGGAGTGAGACTTGTGAAAGTCATTCCAAGAGTTGAAGGTTAGACTGACCACCGCTCCGGTTTTGATTATTCCGGAGAGAGGGTTGGGTTATGCGGTTTATTGTGATGCCTCACGAGAGGGTTTGGGTTGTGTGTTGACGCAAGAGGGGAGCGTCGTAGCTTATGGCTCACGTCAGTTGAAAATACACGAGAAGAATTACCCTACACACGACCTAGAGTTAGCGGCTGTGATCTTTGCCTTGAAAATCTGGAGGCACTACCTTTATGGTGAGAAGTTCGAGGTGTTCTCGGACCACAAGAGTTTAAAGTATCTGTTTACACAGAGAGACTTGAATTTGAGGCAGAGAAGGTGGATGGAGTTCATTGAGGATTATGATTTTGAGTTGCATTATCATCCGGGAAAGGCCAATGTTGTGGCCGATGCCCTTAGTAGGAAATCCATTAGTGTTGTAGCTAGTATAGCCATCCGAGAATGGGAGATGTTGGGTACACTTGGCGAGTTTGATTTGCTTCTGGGCGAATCCGTTGAGGCTGCGGTCTTGTTTTCTGTTGTTGCGCAGCCTACACTTGTGACTAGAGTGTTAGAGGCACAAAGAGGTGACCTTGAGGTAGAATCCCTCCGAGAGAAGATCTCCAATGGGAAAGTGGAGAAGGGTTTGACGGTGTATCCCGACCTGAGTGTGAGACACCGAGACTGTTTGTTCGTGCCGGAGTCTTGCCGAGAGGAAGTACTCCGAGAGTTTCATCATTCGCGCCTTGTGGTGCATCCGGGAGGTACTAAGATGTATCGGGATTTGGGTCGCCAGTTTTGGAGGCAGGGTATGAAGAGAGATGTGGCTGTTTTCGTATCGAAGTGCCTTACTTGCCAGCAAGTGAAGGCCGAGCATCAGAGGCCAGCGGGTTTGTTGCAACCCTTGCCTATTGCCGAGTGGAAGTGGGAGCATGTCACTATGGACTTCGTTGTAGGTCTTCCGAGGACTCAGCGGGGTAGTGATGCTATTTGGGTGGTTGTAGACCGGTTGACTAAGTCGGCGCACTTCATTCCTATGCGCGTGAGAGATCCGGTAGATCATCTATCCGACTTGTATATTCGGGACATAGTGAGATTGCACGGGGTCCCAGTGACGATCGTCTCAGATAGAGATCCTCGTTTTACTGCTAGGTTGTGGCAGAGTTTGCAAAGTGCCTTGGGCACTAAGTTGACCTTTAGTACGGCTTATCATCCGCAGACTGACGGGCAGTCCGAGCGTACTATTCAGATCCTTGAGGATATGCTTCGGGGTTGTGTCCTTGACTTTAGTGAGACGTGGGAGAGGCACTTGCCATTGGTGGAGTTTGCCTACAACAACAGCTTTCAGTCTAGTATCGGTATGGCACCGTTTGAGGCCTTGTATGGCCGACCGTGTAGGTCTCCAGTGTGTTGGGCCGATGTGGGTGATGCACCTTTGTTGGGTCCGGAGTTGGTTAGGGAGATGATGGAGAAAGTTGAGCTTATCCGTAGGAGGCTTGTTACAGCCCAGAGTCGTCAGAAATCGTATGCTGACCGTAGGAGGAGGCCTTTGGCATTTGAGGTAGGTGATCATGTCTTTCTGAAAATATCACCTAGGCAAGGTTTGATGAGGTTTGGGAAGAGTGGGAAGTTATCCCCTCGGTTTATTGGTCCTTTTGAGATCCTTGAGAGGATTGGCGAGGTTGCTTATCGGTTAGCTTTACCGCCGCAGTTGTCCGGAGTGCATGGCGTGTTTCATGTGAGTATGCTTCGGAAGTATGAGCCGGATCCATCGCATGTGTTGGATTGGACCGATTTAGAGGTAGATGAGGATGCCTCGTATGAGGAGAGACCGGTTCGGGTCTTGGATAGGCGGGATCAGGTCCTGCGTGGCAAGACCATTTCTTTGGTGAAAGTCTTGTGGAAACATCACGGAGTGGAGGAAGCCACTTGGGAACGTGAGTTGGAAGTCCGCGAAAAATATCCGGACTTGTTTGTTGATATGTAATCTTGTATTTAGATTTTGAACTATTATTGAACTTAAGAGCTTTTATATATGTCTTAGGTTGTGAAACATTGAAAATGTTTTGGTTTATTGGAAGTATGTTTTGGAACTTGCCTCATATGGAAGTTGAATGTAACATTATATATGTTGAATATCTTGTTGAATTTGGAAAGGAAATGCGTAATGGTGATGCATGTTAAAAGTACATATGTTGTTTACATATTGTGAGATGCCCCTTGTTAAAGGGATGGAATGATCGGTAATGGATCGGATTGTTGTATGTTAAAATGTAACATTGTTAAAATGGAGGAAAACTTGTTTTTTTTGAAAACTTGTGCTTAATTTCGGGGACGAAATTCTTTAAGGGGGGGAGGTTATAGCGATCCCGGATTGACCCTTGTTGTACAGTGATCCGGACATGTGTCCGTGGATGTTGGTAGTTGATCATTATCTTGTTTACATCATTTCTTACTTTGTATTTGAGTTATAGGATGTGTTGGGCAGGTTTGTTATAGGTTGGTTGAGTCTAGAAACCAAAACTAGTTGCCCAGATTTTGGCATGTCCGCTCGAGCGGGTCTTCTTGCGCTCGAGCGGGGATTGCACTCCTCCAGTACTTCGTGTCTCTGCAAAACTTCTGCAGATGTGATTTTTACGCTCGAGCGGGTTTGTTTACGCTCGAGCGGTGGAGCTCGAGCGGGTCGGTTGGCGCTCGAGCGGGTAGTACTTTCTGGGTGTAAGTTCTGGGAGGTGGAAATCTACGCTCGAGCGGACTGGTTTTCGCGCTCGAGCGGAAGTGCTTTATTCCTGTGTCTTGGCGCTCGAGCGGGCCTTATTGCGCTCGAGCGTGTTCAGATTTTGTTCTTGGCGCTCGATCATCGTGTTATCCGCTCGAGCGGGCCATACATATATGAGTTATCCGCTGGGTGATTTCAAATCACTTTTTGCTTTTCTTTCTCTCTCCTACTTTTTCTAAAAGCCATTTTGAGAGCTCCTCTCTCTAAAATCTTGCCTTCTCTCTAGATTTTGGTCTAGCTAGGGTGAGTTCCTCACCTTCGGCCTTTGTAAAAGTCGTGTTGATCGTCGAGGGCATCGTTTTCATCCGAGAATCTTGGTCTTTGGAGCATTTTGATTTTGGTCTTCATCTCCATTGGAGCTCAAACTTTGAGGTAGGGATATTCTACTCCTTTCTATGAGCTTTGTCTTTAAATTTTAGTATTTTGAGATGTTGAGATTGGTTTGGTAATTTGGTAAAAGTTTGGGGTTTTTGTGTAAATTTACAAAGGTTGGGGTTTTAGCTAAGTAAAGCCTAGATGCATGTTTGGCATGGAAAGAGTGGAATTAATGATAAAACATTAATGAAAATGGGACCTAAGGGTTGTAATGTTAATTATGAAAAATGACCTAATTACATTGTTTGATTAATTGGGATAATTAATTGTAAGAAATGAGGAATTGAATTGATGATATAGATATTGGAAAGAGAAGGGATTAAAGGGTGTAGTTGGATTATCTATCGCTCGCCTAGTTGAAATGTTGATTATATATCTATTGTTGCATTTATTTTCTGTATAGAAATAACTGCTTTGGGCTATCGGTGGAGGATAGTCGTGATTGTTGTAGACAATGCATGATGATTAGGCCAACTGAAACTAATCATTGGAATGTGTCATTGAGATTGACGATTGAAAGAATACATTAAATTTATGTATTGTGTGGTGATGCGTATAATTGTCATTTATATGCATTGTGTTGTGTTGGAGGAGATAGGGGATGTACTCCACGGTTTAGGGAGAGATAGGGGATGGAGCTCTAAACCGGATGTGTTGGGAGGAGATAAGGGATGGACTCCGTAGATAGAGCTCATATGTTTATCTAGTGATGTATTAACAGAGCTCATATGCTTGTCATTGGAAGTGTGATAGTGCTCATGTGCATATCTGTGGAAGTCATGATATAGCTTTTATGCTTATCTGCTGTTGTGTGATATAGCTAGTATGCTTATCTAATATGAAATGGGAAGTGTTTGATATGAGTTACTGTCTCATATGAGTTGTTTGGCCAGGTTCTGAGCCATGGTTGAAATTTGAGAATTGAAAGGAATTGGAAAATGAGTTGTAATATGAACTTGTATATCATGAAAATGTAAAGTGTGATAAGGGAAAGTATCAATGTTGACCATCTATCAACTGCTAATCTTTTAGTCATTGTTCATATTTGGTTTAGTGTATTTCTACTGGGCTGTGGCTCACCCTATATGGGAATATCATTTTCAGGTACAAGTAGCATGCCACCTCCAAGGACATAGCTTGGGAGGCTAGAGGCAGACACACTTTTGTCATTTTATTTTTGATGTATTACATGTAAATTCAAGCCAGGGGCTTAATGTGTAAATGAGTTAGTACTCTTTTGTTGTAACCAAGTGTTAACTTGGAAAGCTGTAAGCCTTTAGGGCATTTGCTTTTATCGTTAACATGTAATACTTTTTTGTATGGAAACTCTGATAAATTGAAGAAGGTGGAACTTTTATATATCAATGCATGTTTATTGATGGGTTTAATGTTTTTTTTTTTAGGGCGTTACATTAACTACCCTCCATTTTAATATACCAAATCAAAATATAATTTAGGATTTTTTCTTCTTTCAACTATAACATGCTAATTTACACTCCAATTAGCCCAAATCAACCATCAATGATAAAATAACCATTTTCAAACAACCAAACCTAGGTTCCTTCTCATGATTTCAAACAAATCCAACATGGATATGATTTTCATGCAATACAAAATTACCACATGTCTACCTATACGTGAAGTATTGAAAAAGAACAAGGAAATCCCTACCTCAAATGTAGAACCCAAGGAGAAGAAGAGCAAAACTCGGAAGTGCTCCAAATCCTAAATTTCTTGGATCAAAACGAAGCCCTCGACGATCAACACACTTCTTACAAAGGCCCAATGTGAGGAAAACACTCCTACTAGATCCAACCCTAGAGAGAAGTTAGGTTTAGAGTAAGGAGCTCTCAAAAATTGGTTTTGGGAAAGTAAGAGAGAGAAAAGAAAAGTGAAAAGTGATTCAAAAAATGATTTCACGGACTGATATAAAACATGTCCTCTCGAGCGTACAACACCCCGCTCGAGCGTCAGACAAAGGTTCACGCTCGAGCGTCCAAAGATCCGCTCGAGCGCCGGATGCACCCTCCTAGAATTTTCTTCAGACGACCAAAATGCTGAGAGAAGGAAATTCACGCTCGAGCGTCCAAACTGCCGCTCGAGCGAAGAGGCAACAACAAATGCCCACTCGAGCGTCAAAGAGCCGCTTGAGCGGAGAGACCAAAACCTGGGCAGAATTCTAAGTTTCAAAACACAACCAACTTATTCCCAACTTGCCCAACACAACCCAAAACTCTAAAACAAAGAGTAAGGGATAGAAATGAGGATAAGACAACAACAAATCTATGAAACCGAGTCCGGATTACAGTTAAACAACAACAGGGAATACCGGAATCGCTATATCTTAGATATCTAAGATTTACCCGTGATCATGGTTTGAACTTTACTCGATATCCAGCAGTACTCGAAGGTTATTGTGATGCGAATTGGATATCGGATACTAAAGATTCAAAATCCACTAGTGGATATGTCTTTACTCTGGGAGGTGCTGCTGTTTCTTGGAAGTCCACGAAACAAACATGCATCGCGCGATCCACAATGGAATCCGAGTTCATTACTTTAGACAAAGCAGGAGAAGAAGTAGAATGGCTTCGTCACTTCTTAGAAGACATTCCAATGTGGCCAAAACCTGTGCCAGCTATTTGCATTCATTGTGATAGTCAATTTGCAATAAGCAGGGCACAAAATCATATATATAATGGTAAGTCACGACATATTCGTCGTCGATATAATACCGTAAGGCAATTGCTCTCAAATGGAATTATCTCAATAGATTATATAAAATCTAAAGAGAATATTGCGGATCCGTTAACAAAAGGTTTGACAAAAGAGCAAGTGTATAGTTCATCGAAGAGGATGTGATTAAAGCCTATTACATAAGAGTCGTCATAATAGTAACCCTACTTATATGACTGGAGATCCCAAGAACTAAGTTCAAAGGGACAACTAAGTTATGTGTGACTCGCCAGAAATCACCAAGGAATTAAAATTCCTTACCCATTCCTATGGTGAGAGTGATATCTGCAACATGTATTGTCTGCAGGGATACAAGGATAAGTTTTGCTTTTAATGATTACTTATATCTTGATTTAGGCATAAAAATCAAGACGAGTATAAGGAGATACTCACAATAATAATCACCTATATGAGTGTCGAACCGGGGCTAGTTCTATGAGAATGAAGAGGCTAAATTCTCTAGAAGCACTCATGAAAACCAGGAACGTTCAAGGCCAAAATGAACACAACAGTGAAAACCACGATGTGTTAGAAGATATTTTGTGTGAAATCTATTGTCTTGACTTACACAAACGGCTGAACAATTCAAGGCATCGCGTCCATTGGTTAGCTAGTAAGTCCGATAGGTTATCACTAGGGAAGGTTCAAGTCCGAAAGCTACCTATCCTGATGCAAGATATTTTCGATTTATACTCTTTCGACAAATTCTGCATATTGTTGCATTTCCGTTGTCGTGAAATTCCATTCATGTGGGGAATTATTGGAAATGGTTGGAAAAATTCTAGGTAAAACAGAATTTTTTTCTAACTTTGGTCTAATATTTAGGTGGGACCCTTGCGTCGATTTTCGCAAGTCAAAGTGGTAACGCGTTTTATGCCGCGTTGTGATTCACGTGGTATATTTGATTGCTCAAAACCATTATCGAACTAATGGGAAATTGAAGCCAAAGTATGCTCCATGGAAATGGAGTTTGGTAGAAAATCCTTAAAGGTTGAAAAGCGGTTTGTCCCACATTGATTTGGTGGGAAGTTTTGAGTGGATTTATAAGGCATGGGATTGGAACTTGGGGTATGCCCCAAGGGGTACCCCATGAGTGAGGTTATGGGCAAAATAGGCTAGACCCATTGGACCCAAAAAATCACCACACGCGCTTGCCGCCGCCGCCATCCAGTCAGTCGGGAGGGCTGGGCTGGGCCTGGGCTTGGGCTTGGGCGCGGGTGCGTGGTGTGAGATTGGGTTGGGCTTGTTCGGCCCAATACTAATCTTTTTGGGCCACAAACATTTGAGTTTATTTTATTTATTTTGAAATAAAATCTGTCCGTTTTTTATTTCAAAATTTTGGTTGGAATTAAATTCAAATTTTGTAATGCACCTCTTCAAAATTTCTGTCCAAACTGAAGTTGTTCCACCCGAACAGATTTCAAATCTATTTAATTTTCAAATTCAAACAGATTCGGTTATCTGTCCAATTCAAAACCCAACAGGTTCAGCACCTGTTCAAACAGGTTTGCACCTGTTTAATTCAAAACCAACAGCCACCAATCCATCTATAAATAGGCAGCCCTCATTTGATACATTATTCACAATTTTCGTCCATAATAATTCTGCTATTATTCTTATATATTGCTGCATTATTTTCCTGTGAGAAATAGTATATACACTTAGTGTGTTCGTTGTATGATTAAATTGTAGTGTTGCATTTATTCATTGTTAAATTATTTTATCCTGAGAGATAGACGTCCACATTCTGAAAGTACCGTGGGGAAGACGAATCTGTCTTAAGGACACAGTGTCGAATACTGGACTTGATCAAATTATTTTTCAAGAATTAATCAAGTAAGTTATTTAATTTATTTTCGATATTATTATTTATTTAAATCATATTTTAATTTTGTTTTTGTAACAAAATATAATCTATTTTTATTTATTTATTTTTATTTCTAGTTTGATTTTTTGTAATCAAACATTTTCTCTCCTTTCATATTTTCTTTATATTCTGTTTGTCGTTTAGTATCCAAACAAAATTAATTATTTTAAATACAATAAAAATTCTCGAACAATTGTTATTATTAATATTCATCTATGTCATTAGAATAAATGTAATACTGCTCCATGGAGAGAGATTCCTAACGCTTAACAGCTCTCAACTTTCCGTTTCTTCCATAAAAAATAAAACTCTTTGTTTCTCTTTCCTCAAAAAAAAACTTTGGTTTGTGTTTGTAGAGTAGTTTTTTAGATAAAAAATACGAAAACTTGTTTGAATTGCCTTTTTTCAGAAATGATTTTGGAAAGTTGTTTTGGGAAGAGAGTTTTAAAAAAAGTGATTGATTTGATGTGTATGTGAGAAAGTGATTTTGAAAAATAAGTAACCAAACAAAATTTTGAGATCTTTTTTTAAAAAAATTGTTTGGTTTGATTATTCTTTAAAATTTATTTGTAAAGAATTTTTCTCAAAAATTTTTCTGAGAAACAAACCAAACAAGGCCTTTGTTTCTCTCTCATATCTCACCTTTTAACCTTCTCTTTCTATTTACCTTCAATCAAACCTCTGACCTCACTTAACCCTCCTCTCCTCTTCTCGCCCCATCTCATTTGCCTCACCCTTACGTCTTAACTGGCCATACTCATTTTCATTTAAGCGAATCTGACTCTTAACAGTGACGGTGAAAGAGTATGGTCTGATCTTCCTTTACAAAGCAATACAATGACAACGATAATGTCGACGAAGGTTTCAACCAAATCTGAGATCTCAATTGGTGATTTCCTTTTGAGATCTTGCTTCAAATATGATATGTATTTTTTTTTTTTTAATCTCTCAGGTCTGTGTATATCCCCTCTAAAAAAAAAATTATGCACATATATATATATATATATTAGCGGTTGCCACACGCAATGCGTGTGTAATTCAAATAAATAAAAATAAAATAAAATATTTATCATATATTGTGTGCTAGTTAAGTGGTAAGAATTTTATTCCTTTGACATAAGTTTAAGGTTCAAATCCTCTCATCTATCTAATTTTTTTTTTTAATTTTAAACAAAAAAATAGACACGTGGCAATATAAGAAACAAAGGTTTCAAGACATCTTAAGAAATTTTCACTTTATAATAGTATAGATAGATAGATAGAAGATATATATTAAATTCTTGAGTTTCACCAATCGAGGATCTGCTCGAACCCGCCCGCCAACTAAATTGACATGAGCAGTCAATTTCGAAATTACAAACGGTCGAGATTGGCTTGAAAAATTGTAACCCGATCATGTTCGGTTAGATTGCGGGTAAAGGGAAAACCCAACCCGACCCGACACGTGCACAGGCCTAACAGAGATCAACATCAAAGCTTAAGGTCCTAAAAGATTATAAAGACGGAATATCCTTGACAAAGACGATGAGACAACCTATCTGTTTTTTCACTTTCTCATGGCTATAAATAGATGATCATATTCCTTTGTGCTCTTTTATCATGAAGGATTTGTAAAATATGATTTTTCAAATTATAAACTTTCCAGACAAGAAAGTATGGAAAGAATATCATATCATGTTTAAATATATACACCTCTATATGCATGCATATGTGTACTAGATCAGAACGAAAGGACACTTTCTTCTTCGTTCCTTACAAGTGCACACCCCAAACAAATAGAATAGGAAGATGACCAAATACCCTCATCTCTTCAATGTGAAATTATATATTTAGCCATCTCAAAGTCAAAGGGATAAGAAATTTTCACCAACAGCAAAGCATTCTCAAGTCCCTGCGTGAGAAACCCTATGTATTACCATCAAAGTTTTTAAAGGTGAAAGCCCAAGGCGAGGCGTTATACCCCTCACGGGTGAGCGTAACCCTTAAGACGTTAAGGCATAAGCTTTTTGATTTTTAATTTTTAAAATAAAATATAATTAATTAAAAATAGTATAAAAAGGAGTTTAAAAAAATTACTAAAATTTATAAAAAGCCATTCCAAACAACACAATGGGAGCTTTTAAATACAGAGACAATTTTTTTCTTCTCACCCACTACATGTATCATCACTAAAGACATTTGTATATATTGGTGTACAGAGATATTGTGTCTTTTAAAAAGAGGCCACCACCATGGGAGAGTAAATTGAGCAACAAAATCGAGTATTACAAGAGAGAGAGAGAGAGATGAAGGGACATGGATTGAGAGAAACAGAGAGGATTACCTGTTGGGCTGTTGCAAATCTGAAAATCTGACTTGAGAAGCAACAAATTGAAGGTGAAAAAGATCAATCAAAGCTAAAAATCGTTTCATAGATCAGAAGCCAATTAACTGTTGAATCAAAACCCTACATTTGCCTTCTTGTTGTATTTCTGAGATGCCTATTACTTTTCCACATATATATATTTTTTAATATAAATTTAAGCCTCAGTACTCGTTAGGCTTGCGCCTTGACCATTGAAGCGCAAAAGGCGTGTCTGAGGCAAACGCCTAGGCCAAGATACATACGCCTAGTTGGTGTCGAGCATAAAATTGAACGCCTTGAGGCATTCTTGCCCCGCCTCACCCTGATGTGTGACTAAACTTTGCCTTTGAAAACAATGATTATCATAGCAACAAGTTCAATCAAATATGGTCTAGATGAGCTAATAGCATTCTGTCACACATAAACATTGCTTAAGCCTAATCTTATATAACAATTTTGCAGCCAAGTTTTTTCTTGCAACCACCTCCCGGCCTTTTCAACATTTCCAGTCTGAAGTAAAAGCACTAGGCAAAACATTCTACTTCTGTTCACCTAACAGATCTTAAATTTCATCGTCTAGATATATTGTAAGGTTTAAAACATAATATCTGAGTGCACTTTTACATGTACAAATAATTGAACAGATGTTACTCTAACATCCTCATCAAGGAAAACATGTTCACCAGCTAGACAATTTATATAATGCTGAATTCAGGTCTAAGTTCCATCTTCTGTTTGTACTACTAACAAACAATCATATCATATTTCGATCATCCTCGGAGCCATTAAGACGTCAGAACATAACAGGTTCCCATAAAATCAGTGCCAATCAATTAATACAAGCACCAAGCCTCCCAAATGAAAACAGTTCCACAATCTATAAGCAATATTCTCCAATATTTCCAAACAAATCATAATTAATAACACTGAAACACAATAGCATCAGAAACTTGCAGAATGCAGAGTTTTCTTCACTATACGGTGGTGACATATATTAGACGTTTAAATGACGTCAAAGCCTATAAGTTTGGGGACTTTAAAAAAAGCCAAAAAGCCAAAAAGTTACTCAAAAAGTTAAAAAGTTAACACTATTCACCAAAAGTCAACAATTACGGCTGCACAACTCCCAATTCAAATTTTTCCCTACAAATCAATTTTTACAATTTTTTATTACACATTTTTCAATAAAAAGTCAAAAAGTTAACCCAAACATCCATATTTTCAACCTCAATTTTTTAGTCCAAAAAGACAAAAAGTGCACTTTTTTAGTCTTCCCAAACTTTACAAAGAACCAAAATAACATTTCACTTGAAAGCAAGGCTATCTCACAATCCCTTCCCACTTTCTCATCCCACCCTTCCACCATCATCTTTCCTCTAAATTAATAACAATCAGTACCAGTCCTTCAACCCAAAATATCTTTATCTTCTTTGTTAACTATGCCTCTGCTAGAATTATTCAGCTAAGTCTTGACACAAATGCTTTTGTAACTAAAGATCTATGATTGTCCTCAACAAGCTTATCTCATAACTACTATAAATCAACACAAAAACTTATCCCTAAACACTAACTCATTTTGCAATTTTTTCACATGATAAGCAAGGAAACCTTGCATGCCTTCCAATCCTCAAAAAAAACAAACTCCACTTGGACAGAAATATTTTGAAACTGCAACCTCCACTTTGCCCCCAGGATTTATTGAAAAAACAGAAAAAATTTAATCTCAAACATAATCTAATTACTAAATCCTTCAGTTTCACACTGTTCAAAATTCCACCAAATTCCTGCTAAATTTATTTAGTGATTTCAAAAAAACAAAATAAAGATCAGATCAATCTGAAAAGGCTAGCAATATGATTGGCATGAATTAGATCCTATGAAAAATTAGCATCAATTAAATAGATTGAGTTTAGAGCAAATTAAAAAAACAAGAACAAATTCCATGAAAATCAAAGAGTGAACAGATTTCATGAAAATCAGAGAGTTCAAACTAGTGAATCAGGTCCACCTACATAATAGGAAAACAATTGTCCTTACAAAAGTGCATCAAACCAGTCCAATTTGTTTTTCTTTTTAAGGTCATGTAAGAAGCTTTTGCATGCCGTCCCCAACAAGAAGCCTCTTAATCACCAATGATTTAGGGTTGAGTACAGCACATATATTAATATCCATTGAGTATTGAAATCACTTTATCACCACCTTCCAAGTTCAGGGCAAGTTGGCAACCTTTTGGTCGATGAAAAATTTTGGAAGATAATTATTGGCATGAGAGGCATGCCAACACCACTTGCAACTTGCAACTTGCAACTGAACCATATACTCAAGTCACTAAACCAGGGAAAGAAGATGCAAAAGGCATAAAAGGTGGACCTGTTATGCGTGATGTGTGAACTATTTGGAGGGAGAGGAAAATGAGAACTTTTGAGGAAGCTAATTTGGGAATTCAGACTGAAATTCTACATTTGTTTCACTTTGGTTAAGAGAAAAGCTGTAAGATTTTATATTTTGCTTTTGTAGGTTTTACAGGATGTGCTAAATTAAGTCAGTTTTTTTGGCTAAAAACAAAAAGTCTATTTGTCATCGGCTTAAAAAGCCAAACGTCCCACCAACTTTTTCACTCACAAAAAAAGTAACTTTTTAGCAACTTCCAAAACAAATGAACTTGTTTTAGCTTCTAAAAGAGGCAAAAAGCCACTAAAAACCCAAATATCAAACACCCTCTGGGGTGGTTTTGGGAAGTTGGTAAAAGCTGGCTTTTGACTTTTTACCAAACTTTTTAGCTTTTTTGAAAAGTGATTTGCGAAGTTGGTAAAAAGCTGACTTTTGACTTTTTGGTATAATATTTGTTTATAGTGTCAAATCAAATTAAAATGACCAAAATACCCTTACTCAACATAAGAAATTTACTTTTTTACTTTTTTGTCGTAGGCCCCAATTTATAATTTTAACACTTGTGTTTTTCTCTCTCCCCAAATGAATTTTTGTTGCGTTTTTTGCTGCTAGCTTTTTTCTCCTTGGATAAAAAACGTGACTTTTTACAAAACTTCTCAAAACGGTATGTGTCGTTTTGGGAAGTTATACTGTTTTGGGAAGTTTTGTAAAAACCCACGTTTTTTATCCAATGGGAAAAAAACTGATAGCCAAAAACGCAACAAAAATTCATTTGGGAAGAGAGAAAAACGCAAGTGTTGAAATCACAAATTGGGGCCTATGACAAAAAAGTAAAAAAGTAAATTTCTTATGTTGGGTAAAGATGTTTTGGTCATTTTAATTTGATTTGACACTATAAACAAATATTAAACCAAAAAGTCAAAAGCCAACTTTTTACCAACTTTCCAAATCACTTTCCAAAAAAGCTAAAAAGCTTGGTGGTTTTGGGAAGTTGGTAAAAAGCTGGTTTTTGACTTTTTACCAAACTTTTTAGCTTTTTTGAAAAGTGATTTGCGAAATTGGTAAAAAGCTGACTTTTGACTTTTTGGTATAATATTTATTTATAGTGTCAAATCAAATTAAAATGACCAAAATACCCTTCCCCAACATAAGAAATTTACTTTTTTACTTTTTTGTCGTAGGCCCCAATTTGTAATTTCAACACTTGCGTTTTTCTCTCTCCCCAAATGAATTTTTGTTGCGTTTTTGGCTGCCAGCTTTTTTCTCCTTGGATAAAAAACGTGACTTTTTACAAAACTTCTCAAAACGGTATGTGCCGTTTTGGGAAGTTATACTGTTTTGGGAAGTTTTGTAAAAACCCACGTTTTTTATCCAAGGGGAAAAAAACTGATAGCCAAAAACGCAACAAAAATTCATTTGGAAAGAGAAAAAAACGCAAGTGTTGAAATCACAAATTGGGGCCTATGACAAAAAAGTAAAAAAGTAAATTTCTTATGTTGGGTAAGGGTGTTTTGGTCATTTTAATTTGATTTAACACTATAAACAAATATTAAACCAAAAAGTCAAAAGTCAACTTTTTACCAACTTTCCAAATCACTTTCCAAAAAAGCTAAAAAACTTGGTAAAAAATCAAAAGCCAACTTTTTACCAACTTTCCAAAACACTCGTATATGTTGGCCCTGTTTGGTACAGTTTTTTTTCAGCTTATTTCAGCTTTCAGCTTAATTTAAGTTATTTTGATGTGTTTGGTTTAGTTTAACAATGCATCTTATAACTCTTTGTAAGTCAGAAATCAGCTTATTCTTTGAGTGGGGTAGGAGAAACTTAATTTATAAGTCAGAAATCAGCTTATGTTCATAGTAATAAGCTATAAGCTGTTAAAGCATAAGCTACAAGCACTTTCCCACAGCTCTACCAAACAGGGCCGTTGTATAGTTGAGTTTTGAGATATCTTTTCATAAAATCTTGGTGTACACAAATAGAATTGATTTCTCTAAGGAAAAACATCTCTTCTTCTCCAAGCGCTCTTCTAACATAGATGACTAGTTCATTCAACCTCCTTTAATTGATCCCTTTTTTCTTTGATGAGAGACGAAAATAATGCATTTCATCCACTACGCACCAAAAAAACAAAAAGAAACATAATTGAATTACAGTTAACCACACATATCATAGTAAATTGTAATGATTTGATCACAAGTTGAATCACACAAATCAATTCATTTTTCAATACAACAGCACAATTCAAACCTTGTTGGTTGAAACTTGTATTGATTCGCCAAAATTTAATTTAATTTTCATAATGCAAGAAACAATGTCATTTACACAAAAACAAAATAAAAAGATAGATCAATTAATTATATTCTAAGAAGCACATACATGGATACGGCTGCAGATACGAGACACGGCGATTTTACAAAAATGAAGATATAGACACGGCGGAGACACGACAATAAAATATGTTTTCATATATATATATTGCTATCTAGATTAATATTACATCAACAAACAATCAATATTAACAAAAACTAACTCTAATTATATTTTTTTATTTAAAAAAATACTTTCAAATTAACACTTATAGTTTATATATTTTTTATGGATGATCTATTAAGTATTTAAATTTAAAAAAAAAAAAAGAACATTCAACATTTATCAAAAGCACTAAATAAAATGAGAGAAAAGACAACCTAACATGTCCCTAGTGTGTTCCCTGGAAATAAATTAATGAAATAAGAGGACACGCCGTGTGTGTCCCATACGTATTTCCGAAGTGTCGGCTTGTCCCTAAAACGTCTGTTTGTCCAACACGGATATGGCACTTGTTTTGAAGTGTCAGTACTTTATAGATTATATTGATATACGTGACTTTATAACTACACACACACATATATACGTATATGCAATTTAGTTATATTGATATTTATTTCATATATAAAATTATATATTATTCACTATTTTAGCGAAACAATTCATGAATTGATAGTTGACTTGATGACAACGCTAAGAATATTTAAATAGTTAACCAAAATTACAGCAGGGAGGGATTACCCCTCTTCACGACAATTAAACGCTACCCGTCCCATTACGAGTGGAACGGGTTAGGCAGGTTAGGCAGGAACACAGTCAGCCAATCGGTTGATCTTTCCATCCCTAGGAAGAACCTATCCATATTATACTGGAATCTTATTTTCTTTCCTTTTATGTCGTAAAAAGAAGTAATGGCAGGTGCAATAGAAAGGGGTATTGGTGTAACAAGTGCAGCAGCTATCAAGTTTGCCTTTTTCATTCCCCAAAACAGAAAACCTATCATTGGTAACATTGCTAATGGAAACAACTTAAACATGTTTTCTTCCTTCTCTTCACATAAGCACAATCCAAAGAAATATGCTAGCATTAAATTTTCATTTCCAAGAACAAACTTCATTTCATGAATTCCAGCAAGTAAATATAAAGTAAGAAATTGGCCAGAAATTCAATGCGATAAATCAAAATTCATGAGTTTCTTACTGAAGAATGCAATCAATCAAAAACAAAGTTCACCTCAAACTTGCATTATCTAACACAAAAAAATCCACATTATCACATAAAAAAGCTAGCATAACAAAACAATAAGATTAACAATAATCCTCCAAAACTCAAATTCAGCAAAAACCCTAAAATCAAAATCAAATTCAAGAAACAAACCATAACCTCAAATTGTTTTAACTCTCAATCTTCCGGAACCTCAACATCGCCATCGGAGATCTCCTGCTGCAAATCCTTAGGGTTTTTACCATCCACAGTACATCCAACAGACACACAAGTACCCAGAATCTCCTTCACAGTCCCTTTCAATTCCTTGGCCATGGACCTAGGCTTCATAACCTTGGCAATCTCGATCACATCATCGAGAGAGATGTTGCCAGTGTGCTTTATGTTCTTGGTCTTCTTGCGATCGCGCTCGGGCTCCTTCAGGGCCTTGATGACCAGCGCCGCCGCGGACGGCACTACGGAGACCTTGGCCTGGCGGTTCTGCACCGTGAGCTTCACCGTCACTCGGAGGCCCTTCCAGTCCTTGGCGGTCTCTTTGGCGATGTCTTCTCCGATTTTCTTCGGGGAGAGCCCGAGTGGGCCGATTTTGGGGGCGAGTGAACTCGCCGCGCCGACTTCGCCGCCGGTGACTCGGACGTAGACATCGACGACTTGCGATGGATCGAACTTGGGCGGCATTGTGGCGGCTCTGGAGACCTCAGGAGGGTTGTGAGTGCCGCAGTGAAGAGGACAAATGAGGAAGATTTTTAGGGGGTTATACCAATCTAGGGTTATTTCAAGAGACTGCACATGTCAAATTGGAGTAAATTTTCTTTAATAATTGAAAAAAAAAAAATTGTGTAAAAAAATTATTGAAGAACAAAAGGCCAAGTAAGCCAACTTTTATTTAAAAAATGGTTTAAGCATTTTTACATTTTTCTAAAACTTTCTACTTATTAATGTTTAGGATTATTTAGTCTAGATACATTTAAAAAATTAAAATATTTTGATCCAAAGTTAAGGCTGTGGTTTCTCTCTGGTTCAAATCGGATTAGAGGGTGCTATTGGGTTTTTATGGGCTCATTATGGAGTCCGCATTGATAATCCGAATAATGTTTGAGTGGCTATATCGATATCTAACGTAATTTTTTACAGGAATAAAATATTTAATAAGGCTTACATATTGAATAATTCGGATTATCGACGTGGCCTCTGTAGCGGGCCTATGGAGGCCCAACTGGAGAGGAGCCTCTCCCCAAAGTTAAAAGGAGTACATTAAAGACAAAAATAAAGTGATAAAATAAGCTAATATTTGATAAAACTGAAAATTAATTTTTGAAATTAATTGAATTTTTAACCTGAAAATTTGTTTGGTATTTATTGAAATTTGAAATTTAAAGTTTTTATAACAAAAAGAAAATCTTAGACTCTTTATATTTGTAGTGGTGGGCTAGTAGCTACATGATGGTGGTGGTGTAATACGGTGCGAGTAGTGGTGATAAAAATAGCAAGATAGTGGCAACAATAACAATAGTGGTGGTCTACTGGTTGTGTGAGGTAAGATAGAGTTAGTGGTGGTGATGGTGATGATAATGACAATAGTTGTAGAAATAAAATTATGGTATTAGTGGTGGTGATGTTATAGTAGCGACTTCATGGTGGAAATAAAGGGATGGTGACGAGATGACAATAGCGATGGGGCGACAATAGTGTGGCAATGTTTGTGGTAGTAATGGTGAGAGTGATTATGTAATGGCGATGATGGTGCAACACTTGAAAATTTTAAATTTTAATTAATTATAACTAAGAACCTAATTATTTGTTTAATTACTTTCTTAATTAATTAAGTTCCATCGGTTACTTAAACATCATGCATGAACGCTTTTCCGATTTGATTTAAAATTAGATAGATAGAATCTTCGGATTTGGTATAAATCTTTCTGTATTAATATTATTAGAATGAGAGATTTGAAAATGTTTCAAAATTGAAAAAAAATATATCATGCCTTGTTTGGTTTGCTTTTCAGAGAGTAATTTTGAAAGAAAACAATTCAAAATTTTGTTTGGTTTAGTGATTTTTCCAAAATCACCTTTTCTCTCTTCTCACTACAAGAATTTACACATTTGGCGACCACTTTTGCCGACCAAATATTAATTAGTCGCGAATGATCATTATTTTTGGCGACCAAATATTATTGGTCGCAGAAGGTTATATTTTGGCGACCAAAAAAAGAGTTGGTCACAGAAAGTGGTATGCTTTTGGCTACCAACTACAAATTTGGTCGCAAAAGGTGACATTTTTTTGGCGACCAAAAATTTGGTCCCCAAAAACTTATTTTCAGCAACTAAAAAAAATTAGTCGCCAAATTATCACTTTTAACGACTAATATTTTAATCGCCGTTGATTGAGATTTGGCAACTAAAAAAATTTGGCGGCGAAGGGTACATTTTCTGCGACTAATCTAGTATTTTGGTTGCCAAAAATTTGGGAGGGAAATTTGAAACGTTGGGGGGGGGAATTGAAATTTTTTATCTTTAGAATCTGTTAGCTCACACATTTTCATTTTCTCCTCTCTCATCTCTCTTTGAAACCCTTTTATTCGTAGTTGCTTCTTCCTCACCGGCTTATTGTTCTTCTGATCTGTGAGTTTGTCTCTCTTCCGCTCTGTTTTAGTCTTTTTTTAGTTAAGCCCTAATTTCGTTCAAATACCCAAGTGAAAGGCGAACCAAGTACTAGCAAAAGAAGGAACATAGCAGAGAATGATGTTGAAGCAAGTTCGAACGATTCTGAACCTGAACTTGTCGCCAAACACAGAGTTCTTCGATCTCGATATCTCGCTGTTCAGACCCTAATTTCTGGTAATTAACTTTCCTCTTAACAAATTCTTAATTTTATTTGGTTATTATTATTATTATTTTTTGTTTCGTTTCTGATTGTTGTTTGTTGTAGATGAGAGAGATGATTTATCAAGGGTTGATTCGGACAAGTTCAATTCGATTATCAATGAACGATTCTGGTAATTAACTTTCCTCTTGACAATATTGCTTTCTTTAATTTGGTTTTCAGTACAGAAACCTAGAGAACAAGCTGCAAATGCTGAAGCTCTGTTGAACATCACAAACACGTTGGTTACATCTGTTAAAGCACACAGTCAAGAAGGAATTACCCCTTTTAGACTTTGTAAACTGTCTGCTCAGAGATTTCGGGCGACAAGGTCGGGCAAGTACCAGCGCAGAGGATGGTAGGAACTCTATAGCTTGGAAGGAATTATGTGTTTTTATTTTTTGTGCTACCTGTTCTACATTTCGAAAGCATAGCACAAATTGACTTAAAATGGAGTGAACAAAAATCAAAATCCACAAATTGTCAAGAGATATGCATGTCAAAATATTACGTTAGTTTCTTATCCTTATTGTGTAATGTAGTTGTTTCATTGTTTGTTGATCATGTTTTCTCCTTGACATGTTTCAAAGTCTTTAATATTGCGGTCATCACATGTAACTACAAAAGCAATCAATAATTTTAGTGAATGCAGTACAGAGCTGTCAAACCCTCAAAATTTTTTGTGTGCCTACCACTTCCATGAACCACAACACCTCTTAATCCTATTCATCATAATTTATTTAATTCCAAGTTTAACAGTTGCCTTTTCTAGAAAATTGTTAAATTGAATGTGATGTGTTTAGTAGAGCTAAGGTGTCAACCCACTGTTTTGATGTGTGATATGGATCAATCATATAAACCTTGATAGACTGATAACTGTGGGTTGGTTCTAGTGTTTAAAATGGAGGGCCGAATGCATCATAAACTAATTAAACTTACGATTTTCAAATAGAAAATGCATGCATAAAATGGTTTGGGATTGGAGTTGTTCAACAACTATTTTTTTCTTTTTTCTTACTTTGGTTGCTTGGATAAACAATTTGATTAAGGCCAGCTTCTCTAGTTATAGTTACAGTTAAGGATCAAAATTTAATTTGAAATATCATCTACACTAACAGTGAGTGTGCCATTTAAATAGCAATGACATGTACTCTGCATTTTAAGCTAACTTTTATCTGTGCATGTTTAATAACACCTAAAGTGCTAAAAAACCATCTCCAATCCTTTCATCAAATCAAGGGAGAGATTTTATTTATTTTTTTAATGAAATTGAGAACTCATCAAATTTGAATTTGAAAATATAAAGCATTGGAGAAGAGACAAATTTTTAAAAGATTTTGATGAAAGGATTGGAGTAGTTTATATCAAATCTAGTTTTTTACTCAAATTTTGAATAAATTTAGATGAAAAATTGGTGAAGGGTTTTAGATGCTCTAACAGAAGTTGTTAACTACCAAATACATAACTACCCACTGCCTTTTGGGTTACTCCATTTCATTTTGTGATCACATGTGAAAATTAGCTGTTTATGTTGACATTTCTATTTCTTGCTCTTACAGTTCCAAAGTTTTATAAAAGTGGTGCCTTTGGTTTGGGTTTTTTTATTTTTTATTTATTATAAGTATATTGCTTTGTGCCTCTCCTGCAAAGGCATCAGTGTTTGTTCTGCTAAATGATTTCCTGCCTGGTACTCTTTCTCAGGTCTTGAGGATGGCAATATCCCATTTGGTTCAATGGAAGGTACTTCACTACAAATCGACTTATCATAGCATTTCGGTACAATTTTTTTATCAAGTTAAGAGTGCGCATCTCATTTATTTGTTGCCTTCTAAAATGATTTCCTTTTTCTTCCCCCAACTCCACGAAAAGGAAAAAATGAACTTTTACATATTTGAGGATTAATTGTTTTATTTATAGAATCAGATATTAACATGTTGACCCCAACCACACGAAATGGTTGCCTATTACACAACTCACTAACCCTACCAGGAGTTGGAAGGATGCAGGAAAGAGTGATGCCCACATTAAATCGATTGATTCATCATGGGAACATCACGTCTATGTCAACACCTTATTACCATATTATGGCTAACATTCATGGATTACTTGTATGCCAAAATGAATGTCTATCATTATATAACTAGAGTTAATTTTCAATTTTACCTTGAATCTGCTAAAGAGTAGAGGATGTATTGTTTCTACTACTCTCTGTGTATTTTTTTAATTGTCTACTACTCCACTTTGATACCTAGGCTTGTTTTAATCCCATAATTTTTGTGTGAATTGCAATGCAGCTGCTTGATGTAGTGGTGGGTTTATAATTTGTTGTCAAAATGTCTATCTGTATTCAGGAATTGGTCTTTGGACTTCTAATTCTTACCAGACATTGATCTTTCATTATTTTGTTTAAGAGTTTGTCTCCATTTCATGCTCAGTTCTCAGAGTGCAATAATAAATTGTATGCATGGATCTTTAGCTGATGAAGTTAATTGATGTCCGGGGAAAAGTATGATTTGATAATTTTTATTGTGGTGTTTTGGATCCATGAAGTTTGTTAATTCAAATAGTGGCTTCATGATACCTTTTGAACAAAGTTTATATGCAGTCCCTTTGTCTTCAATCCATCAGGAAGCTGATGCAGCATAGTTGATGTGGGCTAGGACTTGGAAAAAGACAACGTGCATATTGTTCTTGTTGGACTCCTACTGATTTGATACTTGAGTCCTATTAAGTTACGATATTGGGCAGGAGTGAGTGGTTTAGAAGGTTTTCATATGGTGATTAGATTTGATGAAGCCTATAAATTGGCTCTATCTCTGCAAAACAAGATTAGGCTCTCAAATATGAATAAAATGCAGATCTAATGTATATTACATGTACTAGGATACGAGTATTGGGTATGAATGTTTGTCAAATCTTCCTAAATCTAAATATTTGGTTATTGAGATATGTATCCAAAAGTTGATTATGGGTATGTAGATGCATCTAAATATTATACAGGTTTTGGAAACATATCTCATATTCTTATTCTTGTCATATTCAATGAACATGGGTACATTGGGAGGAACAATGTATTATACAGTTGAGTAACAATTGCTGTAAGTTTTTCCATAACAAACTTCAAATAGTTTAGATTTAATGCTTTATTGAGTAAGAAAGTATATGTCTTAACAATAAAGATGATCATTAATCTTAGTAGTTATGACCATAGGAGCTTGTGTGCATTATGGACCTGTTTAATAATTTTTTTATTATATTAAATTCAGTGACTCTTTAGCTTCTTACAAAAAAAAAACTCACTAGTTGGTCGTGAATTGCCATGGCATTCAATCTTGTAATTTTGATCAATGATCATGTCACTCTTGTACATGGTTTAATTTCAAGATGTTAAAACTTAGCCTTTCCTTTCATTTGGTTTGTAGTAGGTAAGTTGCATAATTTCTTTGGCAATTTTTAACTTTGAATTGATATGCTGCGCTACTGGTTCATGTGTTTCTCTAATTTTTCTGGCTTGTGTTTTGCTCTGTGTTTAGCTAGTGGCCGGTCAACGGTGAACCTTGAAAGATCTTTAGATCATGATGGTGACCCGCTTGCCATTACCATAGCTGATGCAGTTGCAGCCAGTGGAGTACCCCCTTGGAACTGGAGAGAAACCCCTGGAAATGGTATCTGTCTAATTTACTTCTCTTTAAATCTTACTTTTTCTGGCAAAGTATGTTTAGACATTTACTTCTTCTTAATCATTTTCACAAAAGTATCTTCTTTTTTTTTCTTTTTTTCTTTTTTTTTGTTGTCATTCAACTTGGAAAAATAATGACTTTAGTGGTAATTGAAAAATATTTTTCAATGGGTAAACAAGTCCCATATATTTTTGAATCACGAGTGACTTATCTTTTTATGAATGTTGCTGCGATATCAAATGGTGCACTTTCATTTCTTTGGAAATTGGAACTTTTCAGTATTCACCTATATGAATGTTGTTTGTAAATAAGAAAAAGGGCAAGCAAAAGGTTTCCAAAGAATCTCATGTTTCGGAAGCTCTTGATAAGCTTAGAGAGCAGACTAGGGAGGCTGTCAGGGGACTCGAGCTTGTCACGGGCTCGAAACTCCTTGCAGACGATTTCGGAAAGGATCCAATGATGGAGGATTGGGTCAAGCAGTTTGAGGAGCTTGGTGGGTCTCAGGTATTTGCTTCAATTTCATGAAATTAGGGTTTAGGGTTTCGTTTATTTCTTTGGTTTTTGCAGTTATTTGTTTGATTAGTATTTATTTATGTGTTGTGGTAACAGTAGAATTGTGAATTCACTATGTGCTTTTGGGATTTGATTGAGTTGATAATTAAGCTTTTGCTCAACAATCATTTTCCAATTGGATTAGCAGTGTTACCAAAAAACACTAACCCTGGCGAAATGTGTTATAATGCTTGTAGAAATGTGTTGTAACATGATTAATTTCAAAAAGAAAAGGAAAAAAAAATAGAAATTTTGTTGGATGTCTAATTGTTAAATTTTTTTTGATTTAGAAGTATTTTAAATTCTAGTAGTGTAATCTAAATAAGGGTAATGAAGTTTGACTAGCTACTAGATTAGCTGATGTGAAATAGAATTGTCAGGTCATCCATAACACTAGTCAAAACAAACAACAATTCATTTTGATTGAATCAGTTAGTTTTGTGTAATGAAGTTTGATAATAGAAGGGAACGTTGACCTTACTATGACTTTCCCTTTGAAACTGCTTGCATGTTCTTCTGTGAATTTTTTGGCTTCACTATATGTTTGTTCTGATATTATTCCTTCATGGCACCCTAGTAACTACATGGGAACCTTTTAGGAGGCAAAACTAGATGGCAGCTACTTGTGACAGTTTCAGCACTTTGCGACAGAGGTTGGGTTTACTTGTTGCAAAGATTTCCCTTAAATGTGCAGAATCTTTATGAAAGTTTTACTTTTTCAGGACTCAAAATCCTAGCTGATGTGGCTCATTATCTTTCCATAGAATACAATTGGTAATCAAACAAAATGATCAAACCTTTTTTTCTGATCACTTGATGTCATTTGCAAGTAAAATTTAATTATTGAATCTATTATATGCAAGTGAACTTTATTGTTTTTCGCAATTGAGTCTATTATATGCTGTATTTGTACAGCCTTTTTATATATGGAGAAGTTCTTTAATTTGTCTCAAAGAACCTTGGATGTCACCAGACCTATCACTGTTCTTGTTTGTGGTGATTGGTTGCAAAATGCTGTCCACCCTTGAATTTGGATAGGAAGGCCAAATCGGGTTGTGCTTAAACTTCAAATGAGAAGATGTAAATATTTAGTTGAAGACATTAAATTTGTGGGAGAAGGTTGTTGTTTCATTTTATTTTCTTGTTAATTAGGCTAAGAATTTTAATGTTTTTTCTAATTGAAGTTCAGATATTGTGAGCAAGTAATTAAAATATGGAAAAAATAAAATAAAATAAAATTCTGGGTTGGCCAAATTGGTGATACAGTTAATATGAGAAGTTTCATATTGTTTGTTAATTATTTGTGTATGATGGATGTCACTCAAAGCTTTTATGGAGTGAAAGGACTGGTTTGATTAGTTGCCTCATCGAATCCCCTCTTATTGCTATTGATTGCATGATTTCATGTCTCCACCTTTGCAGTGGCATTTATGTTGTCTTTTAATGGACTTCTTCGGTAGTAGGACCACATGTGGTATGAAACTATTTTTTTTATGTAGTGGAGTCAGAGCAATTGAGATACTTGAGATGAGTTTTTTTCTCTTTTTTGAGTCAGTCTCGGGGTTAAGGATGAACATGGCTAAAAGTGTCTTGATTCTTATGGGAGAGCTGCAGGATATAAATGACCCTGGCTAAGTATTTGGGTGGGTTTCATTCCCACTTCGTATTTGGGACTTCCTATTGGATCCTCTATAAAGCCATATTATTGTATATTATCCTCAACACCTACAATACGAAAATAATTACCAAATTAATGCTAATTAAATAGAGAGGAACCCTAATCACTAAAAATAACAAAAGTACAAAAATACTTCTAAACAAAATATGACATATGAAAACATCCAAGAGAATCTTTTTCACAAGTTCTGCTAAGTATTTTTTGGTAATCTGATAACTGCAAGGTCTGAGGTTCTACTTTTGGCAACAAGACGGTAAAATTGTTCATGCTTTTATTTTTTATCCATTTGCCTATTCATGTTTTTATCTGAAGGCAGATTTGTTTTTGTATTTTCTAACACTTGACAAATTAGTGCATTGAATTTCATCTATTAGTCAAATTAATTCATATGAAGTGGACTTTGGTGGGATTGTTGCAAGGAAATTCTAGCAATGAAGTTGTGCTTCTACATAGATAGGTTTCAAATTAACAATCATGCACTGCTGCATAAATTAGTAACTTGGTGGCATGTCTGAAAATATGTCTCTGTATGTCTTGTGGGGTTATGGGAACATAACCTTTTTAAAGCAAATTTAGTGTCCTTGGGATAGCAATAGTGCAATTTCAGTGAAACCTTTTCTTTGATCTCTTTATCTTTTGCTTGTGGTCTTTTCTTTCCCCATACTTCTAAATTTTATCATTGCTTCTGTTGATGAAGAAATCAATAATTGCACATTTTCATAATGAAAAGTTCAAATTGTATATCTCCTCGAGTTCAAATGGCATTGTTCTTTTACTTCAATCTATTGGTTGTTGTGTTGCCATTCCCTTTGATTTTTGTTTTGATATTGACTTTCAGTGGAGTTATTTGGTGCTCTTAGAGGGCGCTTATATAACAGCAAAATAATTTTGATAATGGCAACTCTCTCTACTATTGGTGCTATTGCATCTGCAATGGGACTTGCAGTTGAGAAGTCTAGCAAGGTTGTTTGCTCTAAACCTAAATTTCTTTCTAACTTTGTATTCTATTGTCCTTTAAATTTGACTTTAATATTGGGAAGTTGTTTCTTGCAGGGTATACTGTCACATGTTTTGAAATGCCTTGGTGACAATAACAAACATATGAGAGAAAGCACTCTGACTACTTTAGATGCTTGCCTTGCTGCTGTTCATCTCGACAAATAGTTATGTTTCAAATTGTTATGCTAGATGGGTGTGACTTGTGAATGAAAACTTAGAATAGTTGTATTGCGTCGAATGTTAATGAATTATGTATTGTGTCGAATGTTAATGATTCAGTTAATTTGAATGATGCTTTAAAATTATAAGTTTATTATGGATTGAATGAATTATTAAGAATTACAGGTGTATTGTTTTCCTGCTTTGGCGCCAATTTATTAGTCGTGACAAATAAATAATTTTTTTTTGCAAAAAATGACAATTGCCGACCAAGAGTTTTGGTCGCAAAAAATACATCTATTGCCGACCAAAATAGCTCTTGGTCGTGGAAAATCACTTTTGCCGACGAAAAGTTTTGGTCGCGAAAAGTAACAAATGGCGACCAAATTTTGTGGTCGTGGAATGTCACAATTGGCGACCAAACTTTTTGGTCGTTGAATGTGATAATTGGCGACCAAATTTTTTGGTCGCGAAATATGTCAATTGGCGACTAAGATATTTGGTCGGAAAAATATCACTTTTTGCGACCAAAGTGTTTTAGAGACAAAATGAATTAGTCGCGGTAATTAAATATTTAGCGACCAAAAATTTAGTCGGTAAATCCAACTTTTGCCGACCAACCAAAATTTTGGTCGCGAATTACTTTTGCCGACCCTCAATTGGCGACCAAAGTAGCGACCAAAAAAATTGGTCGCGGGTAACTTTTGCCGACCAAAAATAGACTTTTAGCGACCAATTTTTTTGTTGCCAAAAGTGTGAATTCTTATAGTGTCTCTCTCATTTTCAATCACTTTTTCTCTCTTACGAATCTACTCAACAATAACAAAATATCAAATCATCCCAAACTACCATACTCCAAAACTATTTCGAGAATATACAACTAAACAAATTAAAAAAAATTCCAAACTCTCTCCCTAAATTTTTTTTTGAAAATTTATTTCCCAAAACCAAACCAAGCACACCCCAGTCTCTTGAAATTGAGAATTTTGGTTGAAATTTCTTGATATTTGGGATTAAATTTACATTTTTTGGTTAAAAAATTCGCATTTTTAGGTATGAATTCTCGTAGTTTTGTATGAAGTTGCCAATTTCTCAAAACTGAGAAATTTCTTGAATGAAGTTCCCTATCGCTGGTCTGTCTATCTTGTTCCATGGATGGCTATTTTATGGCCATGTTTGTTTGGACAGATTGAATTATGTTAGATTGATATTTCTATGATTAATAGTTTTAGAACTACGAATCATTGGGATGTATATTCGATCTTATGTTTGGATTGAGTTAGGATTGTAAGGAGAGATTAATAGTTTAGACTTTGACTTAATCCTCCAATTTATATTTCACTTTGGCTTAATCCTCTAATTTATATTTCACTCCTCTGTGGGATTGAATAATCCATCGTATGTGGAATACCATATCCAAATGAATTGTTAATCTGTACTTTAATTATTTAATCAAATATCAAATTAATAATTTTATTAAACTATTAATCCAATCCCAAATTTGTGCCATTTTTGGAACATAGTAAAAAGCTACGTTTTTGGACAAAATGTCCAAAAACGCAAGTGCCAAAAACGCCAGAAAATTAGTTTGGCAAGTGCTAAAAATGCAGGTGTAAAATTACAAATTAAGGCCTATGAAAAAAAAATAAAAATAAATTATGTTGGGTAAGGGTATTTTGGTCATTTTAATTTGATTTGACACCATAAATAAATATTAAACTAAAAAGCAAAAAATTAGCTTTTTACCAATTTTTCAAATCACTTTCTAAAAAGTTAAAAAGCTTGGCAAAAAGCCAAAAGTTAGCTTTTTATCAACTTCCCAAAACACATTTTTGTATCCAACCCCGGTTGGTAGCTCGAAAATCCGTGGGTCGAATGGGTCGAAAAAGCAAAACGACGTCGTTTTGCCTCTTTTTTTTTTTTTTTTTGGGTCTTCGTCTTCTTATCAGAAGTAGAAAATCAGAGGAGGAGGGGAAAAAAGGAGAAGAAGAAGAAGGGAAGGGGGGAGAAGAAGAAGAAGGGTGGAGAAGAAGATCGGGAGGAGGAGGAAAGAGGGAGGGGAGGGGGCCATAAAAATCGGCTGGAGGAGAAGGCGGGGCTGCGGCGAGGCTGAAGGACTGGACGAGCTCCTCGTGGCGTCGGTACAGGCGGCGAGGCGACGGCGTCGGCAGAAGCGACGAGCGGCGAGGCGACGGCGTCGGCAGAGGCGACGGCGTCCTCCTCTCTCCCTCTCTTCTGTGCTCTCCCTCTCTTTTTCTCCCTTTTCAAATTTCGGGCCATTCGACCCTTAAATTTTCGAGCTACCACCCAATTTTCTTTTATATCTACCCAAACAATATGACCTACATGTATTACCGTTAGTGTTTGCAACGAGCATGAGGTTAAGTTTGGCAACTCAAAAATAATCTATTTTTTTATTTTTTTATTTTTTTTATCACATTACTTCTCTACTTTTTTATATATCTTTTTATCAAAAGATAAAAAATATATTTATTTAATTCATCCCAAACCATTCCTGAGTGTGAAATATTTTATGATGAACGGTAATGGTATTAGTCCATTTATATTTTCAAGATCGGATAAGTCGTGACTTTGTTCACATGAGAGAAGGTATAGAGTTAACAAAATTGTGATTTAGGCCTCGTTTGGGAACTTTCTATTTTAGTTAAAAAGTCAAAAAGTTACTAAATTAGCCAAAAAGTCAACAACCCTTATCAAAAAGTCAAAGATTCTTTTTTCTCTCTACTTTTTGCACATCTTTTCGTAAAAAGCAAAAATTCATCCCAAATATACTAGTTTTTTTTAGCTCATATTTTAGCCAAATAGTCAAAAAGTTACTAAATTAGCTTGTTCCTAAACGAGGCCTTATTTTAATTGATGGACACATGACAGTGAGATGGAACAGACTTTTGGGACAGATGATTTGAGTGCCGTTTATTTTGGGAGTTAGGTGAAGTGAAATTGTTAGTGAGAGAATTAAAAAAAATTATATTTATTTGATAATTAATAAATTAATAATAATTTATGTTTATTATAAGAAATATGAGTGGGATTAAGTATGTAAAACTTTAAAAATATTTTTAGGACATGTTTGTTTAGATGGACTGGATAAAAGGAGATTGTTATTATTTTCGAATTATTTAGTTGAACTGGATTTGTATTTTATATTTGTTTAATCATGTGATTAGATGTCTGGATTAAACTATTCTATTGAATTCTATATTTGTTTGGGATATTATGGAAAATGATAAATGTTCAATAGACTATTTTGTCATTATGAATTATTTAAGAATATTAAATCTGAATTATAAATTTTATTTAATTTTTTTACTAGAGCTTTGAAAAATTAAATAAATAAAATATTAATAAAAATTACATAAATTTATTTTAATTTATAGTTGAAATTCTAAACTTTATTTTACTTTAAGTATAATTAATACCATATGATTATTAAAATAAATAATTTAATAAAGTATAAATAATTTAATAAATAATTTTTTTTAAAAAAAGATATTAAGGGGTCGTTTGGTTTTCATTTGGGACTAAAAAATCACAAAATGACAAAATAAGCAAAAAGACAAAAAAAAAATACACAATTCCAAAGTCAAAAAAGCCAAACAAGAATACCAAACGACTAAAAAGTCTTAAGCTAAAAAGTCCAAAAAGCCAAAAAGCTAACTAAAAAATTCATTGCCAAACGAGCACTAAATAGTAGAGGGTCAAAAATGTAATTTCACTACCTAATTCCTTGGGGCGAGTTATCCTATGAATTGTATCCCATCCCCCCCCCCAACCCAAAAAAAAAGGATAGAACAATCCCATAGATTTGGGATTCATAGTCCGGCACAAAAATTTTAAATGAAACAACGGATTATTAGTCCGGATGAACTATTAATTTTATCCCATGCTTGAATGTTTGTTTGAGAGGATTGAAGGATAAGATAGGACTCCATATTCATTCTATGTAATAATTCAATATTTGATTCAAAAAATATGAGTTGTACTGTCATTCCCTTATTTGTAGGATTATTGTGTCCCATGGAAGATGTGGGATACAAAATGATGGGATAACTCCTCATTCAGATTAGAGGAATAATTGATATTTTTGGCCCTCCGAATTATCATTGTACTTAGTAACATAAATAAAATAAAATTTAAAAATTTCAATTAAAAATTAAAATAAATTTATTTAATTTTTATAAATGTTCTACTTATTTAGTTTTTAAAAGTTCTAGCTAAAAAATAAAATATAATTTATAACTCAGATTTTATATTTATATTATTTAATAAACAATTCAAAAGGATAAAATAGTCTTATGAGCAATTATACTTCTTCATAATATTCCAAACAAGCATATGATTCAATAGAATAGTCATTTTCTGACATCTAATCCTATGACTAAACAAATATGGGATACACATCCTTTTCAATCAAATAGTTCAGAGATTGTATCTCAGAATTAACAGTTTGATAGATTACAATCTCATTTATCCAATCTGTCTAAACAAATATAATCTTATTGCATTACTACTCAAAAACCAAAATTAAAAAAATAGTGAAGTATCCAACTATCAATAATTTTTTACTAAATGTTAATCTTTTTTTAATATTAAAGAATTCAACTATCAATGAAATTTTACTTAATTAATGTTATTCATTCAACAAAACCCATTAACTGGTTATGTTTAATTATTTCATAAAGAAGAATATTAATTATTCATTCAAAATTATTTCATAAAGAAGAATTTTAATTATTCAATTCATATATGTTCTAAAACCATCTCCAATAACGTCGATCACAAGTCATCCCCAAAAACGTGGAGCAAATCACAAAACCAACCCAAAAAAGTGTTTTGAGTTTGAGGGGGCAGAGGACCCAAATCATTCTGTTCAAAAACAAAAATAAAAAGAAAATAAAAAATAAAAAATAAAACAAAACAAAAGGACCGAAATCATCCTCAAAAGTGGATCACAAACCCCCGAAATCATCCTCAACAAGGACTCGTCAAAATCCATAAAAATGAATCAAATCACGTATCACAAACTCAAAAAAATAAATAATAAAATAAATCTATTCGCAAATCGCAAATCGCAAATCGCAAATCATAGAGAAACAAGGGGAAAATTGGGGTAAAGGAAACTCAAATCAAAACCCATTCAAAAAAAAAAAAAAAAAAAAATTCAAATAAATTGATAGCTTGGTTAAAAAAAAATGTATTACCAATCTCAGTTGAGAGTTGTTTCTGGAGCTTGTCTTATTTGCCTGTGCTGCTTCAGAAATGAGGAGGTGATGAAAGTGATTACAGCTAAGACAACAACATTATAGGGTAAAATAGTCAATCTCGCTCTAATACCAATGGCTTGTTTTTGTAATACCAAGTCTGGTGGTACAAATCCCAACAATGAAAGCTGTAGACTCGACTTTCTTTGCGCGCCCCCCTTTCGGAGAGGCGCGAATTGGTTCTACAGTTCGGACTTCTGTCACGGTTCTGAATCTAATCTCACAAAGTGCAATATGAGACTGATAAATACCAAAAAGTCCAATCTGACAAGTCATTTTGGAAAATCAGATTTTAAATCAAATATTGTCAAAACTGGACTGTTTTGCCAGATTACAGAGTCGCCACCTAAATATTTTATTTTTGAAAAATTTAGGAAACCCTGACTCATGCCAAAGGCCACGTGTCCGTCATCACCAAAGTTGCCTCGGCTCGGGAACTTGGGTACGAGAGGGGAAGGTCCTGAAATGAGCAACCCCGCTCGCCCCATCAAAAGATCGGCCTCTACTAAGCATGATATGTTATTTTATAAACACATGTGTTCTTATTCCGGTTATTAATCTAACTTTACTATGTGATGCGCACAGTATACAAATATAGACTAAATCGCAAGAATTGGAACAAAACAATTTATGTTTGTTTTCGAAAATGGTTTGAAAGTGCCACCCTCAAATGGGCTAAAGCGCAAATTTGCCACCCTCAAGTGGGCTTAAAACATGATGATTTGTCACTTCGCAAAATGGGCTTAAAAAAACTCGCATTTGATGAATTGTTCTAATTCAAGCAATGAAGCCTTCGTCCACAGGCATTCATGCAGTTAATCATTTAAGCAAATAGCCTCATGGTAAGCATGCGATCATGGCATCACTCACACTCATGCAAGTATGCTAAAGCATAAAACTTACAGTGTACTTGTAACAAGCCCGCGGGGGACCTCGCTACAGCTCGGACTCGATTTGTAGTCACGGTTCTAAGTCTGAACCAAAGAGTCCAAATCCGGCAAATCGTTTTGAGAAAAAACAGATTTTTTGAAAGAAGTGCCAAACATAGACTCCTTTGCCAGATACAGAGTCGCCACCTAAATGTTTTTTAATGGGAAATTTAGGAAACCCTGACTCGGTGCCAAAGGCCACGTGTCCGTCATCACCAAAGTTGCCTCAGCTCAGGAACTTGGGTACGATTGGGGAAGGTCACTTCGTGAGCACCCCCGCTCGCCCGATCAAAGATCGGCCTCTACTAACCATGATATCTATTTTTGAAAACTTTGTATGCCCTTATTCCGGTTATTAGCCTAGGTTACTATGTGATGCATACAGCATATAAGTATAGACTGGGTCGCCCGAATTGGAACAAAACATTTCATGCTTGTTTTTGAAAGATGGTTTGCTACTCGCAAGTAGGCTTAAAATGCAGATTTTGCCACCCTCGGATGGGCTTAGAAAAGATGGTTTTGCCACTATCTAGTGGGCTTAAAACTCACAGTCAATGATTTGTTCCAATTTAAACAACCCAACCTTCACCCACAGGCATTCAGGCAGTTATATCACATAAGCAATTAGCCTCATGGTAAGCATGCTATTCATGGCAGTCACTCACACGCATGCAAGGATGCTAAAGCAAAAAACTCACCGAGTACTCCAAGCCAAAATAGAAACTACATTAGAAATCATGCATGATCCTAAGTATACAGAAATGCCTAATGCAACACATGCAAGAATGCAAACTATAGCAGGCTCGGCTATTCTAAACATGGAATATGGAATGTGGCAACTAACATGTATTCAATTTGGAATTGAAAGTACAATGCAGTTAGTATGATGCGCCGAGCCCGGTGCATGCAAAACAGATGAATGAATGCAAACATGCTATCATACTGTATGCTAATTGAAACATGCCCTAATCTAACCAACATAAGCGGATAAATAAAAGGGAAGAAAGACGTGGGGTTGGAAGACATACAACACACACACGCACACTTATTACAGCATTGCCCTCGCGCAGAGGGTCCGAACAAATAATACAGTCCCGAATGAAAGAATATTACAGTCCAAATATTATACAAATTCCTAATTAATTAACAAATTAACTAAGAAAATAAATAAACTGGCATGCAAGCCAGGGACTGCCTTACTTCTGATGGATGATGCATGTCCAGGTTGTCTTGCGCGGAAATCCACCGGGATGCCCCAATTAGCCTCTGTTTAGCAGTTATTCTTGGAAAGCGTGCCAGACTGCGAAAAGTTGTTGATTCCTCATTTTGCTGCAACAGAGAGCAGAAAAGGGGCATAGCAATGTATTTTCATAGATATATGCATGCCTCGATCCTCGTGCCACCAATCACGCATACCGAGGCATGATGGCCGAGGAGTCGAATTGCACAACTCAATATAGGATGAATGCACATGAAAACACAGCTAAAACCTAACTCCATCATGGATAATCCGGAGTGTCGGTGACTAGGGAATTGAGACACATTCCGTCACTCGGAGTACGAAATGTACCTCGTTTCCTGTGCCCGGGCTAACTCTTATCCCGGATACGATGCAATATGTATGATATGCATGAAATGCGACTAAGATACAATCCTAACATACACAATGCTATGAAAATGAGATGTCTCGAAATGCGTGCATACGGGCACGCAAATCGAGAAAAATGACTGAATGCGATCTAAGATACAACCTAGTATGCACTATGCTGTAAAAATGAGATGCCTCGAAATGCGTGCACACGGGCACGCAAACCGAGGCAATGACATACGCAATGCAATGGCATATAGAATGCAAGATGGACTTATACTAACATGAGAGAGCCTCAGCCACACTCATATAAGAGGCCGATGGATGAAAATGAAGTGCCTCGAAATGCGTGCACACAGGCACGCAAACCGAAGCAATGGTATATGCAATGCAATGGCATGGAAATGGCATATAGAATGCAACATGGACTTATACTAACATGAGAGAGCCTCAGCCACACTCACATAAGAGGCCGATGGATGAAAATGAAGTGCCTCGAAATGCGTGCACACGGGCACACAAACCGAGGCAATGACATATGCAATGCAATGGCATGGAAATGGCATATAGAATGCAACATGGACTTATACTAACATGAGAGAGCCTCAGCCACACTCATATAAGAGGCCGATGGATGAAAATGAAGTGCTTCGAAATGCGTGCACACGGGCACGCAAACCGAGGCAATGACATATGCAATGCAATGGCATGAAAATGGCATATAGAATGCAACATGGACTTATACTAACATGAGAGAGCCTCAGCCACACTCACATAAGAGGCCGATGGATGAAAATGAAGTGCCTCGAAATGCGTGCACACGGGCACGCAAACCGAGGCAATGACATATGCAATGCAATGGCATGGAAATGGCATATAGAATGCAACATGGACTTATACTAACATGAGAGAGCCTCAGCCACACTCACATAAGAGGCCGATGGATGAAAATGAAGTGCCTCGAAATGCGTGCACACGGGCACGCAAACCGAAGCAATGGCATACGCAATGCAGTGGCACGGAAATGGCATATAGAATGCAACATGGACTTATACTAACATGAGAGAGCCTCAGCCACACTCACATAAGAGGCCGGTAGATGAAAATGAAGTGCCTCGAAATGCGTGCACACCGGCACGCAAACCGAGGCAATGCAAAAATGCGAACTATGGCATGGGAAATGATATGCAAACATGGTAATAGAATTTAAGCACTGAAATGTGGGGGAAAACAGCCCCGAAATGAGGCGAAAACACACCCGATGCAAGGAATGGTCTCGAAACATGAATTTTGGGACCCGAAATGGCCTATGGCTATACCAAACATGCACAATATGGATATGCAATGAATAGACAGTAGCAAGGCAGCCCCAAAATTAGCATTTTACCAGCACAAATCATGGCCAAACAGCAAGCAAAGATACGGCAACAATGGCATGCAAAAATGGCCTTAAACATGAGGTTATGAAGCAACTCACAGCTGCTAATTCCAAACAGGTTAGGGCCCTTCAACAACATTCAAGAGGGACCAAAAATAAGCATATTTTCAGAACTGTAAAAACCCTAAAAACAATCATAGACAAGGCTAAGTTCTTATGCAAGAAAAAGGGCCAAAAGGTGGCCAAAGAGGCAAGTGGTATGTGAAATGCCCAAACTGAAAAATTCCCTTCTACAACATTGAAGAGGGACCAAAAATAAGCATATTTCCAGAACTGTAAAAACCCAAAAACAGTATACAAACATGCTATAAATGCAATGCAAAATGAGGCTCAAAAGTGGCTACAACACAAAGTATGCAAAATATTCCACAAAAAGCCAAAGACCCTTAATGAAACATGTTAAGAAGGTCAAAATAAGGCCATCTCTAGGCCTGTAAATCGTCCAAAAATGGAAGCATAGTGGGCTGCCAAAGCATGCAAGAATGGGGACCAAAAGAGGGATATTGAAGCAAGTGCAAGAAGGAGGGCTCAAACAGGGTTGAGCCCTTAATGAGACATGAAAATGAGCTCAAAAAAATGACCTTTTCAGTTTTGGTCGGAGCTCAAATATTCAAGAAAGAGAGGCTAAGAAATGATGCAAAAATGAGCTAGAAAAGAGGGAAAATGGACTCACCTTTGAAGATCAATACTTTTGTTGCTTCTTGGACCAAATTTGTTGCCTCTTAGCTGTTGGAATTCCTCTCCTTGCTGCTGGAATGGAGTGGTGGTGGTAGAGCTTGGTGGTGTAGAAGAAATGGTGGTGTAGGACTTAGGGTTTTTTAGGAAATGAGAGAGATGGAAGAGGAATTTGTGTATCAAGGCTTGAAGGCAATTTTTCTAACCCCTCTCACCAATGCCACCTGCTGGTTATATAGACCAAAAGGAGGGGGAGCATGGAAGGAAAGGGTGGGGGAAAAGGACCAAGCCTTTCCCCCACCAAAATATCCCCCGGATACAGATCTTTTCTGGGGGAAAAGGCTACACAGCTGTAAAGTGTATCACACAAGGAACATGGCCGGCCCATTATTGGGCTTGGAAGTGGCCGGCCGGCCACCCCCCCTAGCCGGCCGGCTAGGGGTCAAAAGGGTCAACTTGAAATAGTAGCCGGCCACCAAATAATGGTGTCCTCCCATGCCTCCTCATCACAACCCTGTGGTTCGAATTTGGAAATTCTAAAACAGGAGAGAGAACAAGCCAATTTTAGGAGGGGTTCAAAAGGGTCAAAAGGAAATAGTGGCCGGCCATATAATATTAGGATCCTCCCATGTGTGTACAACACAAATATGTGGTTCAAAGTTCAAGAAAAAGGGCCCAGGTTGTTCAACATTGGCTCGGAAGGAGGAGTTCAAAAGGGTCAATTGGATTTTCTGGCCGGCCATGAACTTTTAGGGTCCTCCCATGTGTGTACATCACAAGTATGTGGTTCAAAGTTCAAGAAAGTGGCTCCAAGGTGTTCAACATTGGCTCGGAAGTGCGAAAGGCGGGTGTCGGAGGGCGAAAATGGAATATAACTGGTTGCCAAGATAATTGCTGGCCTCCCACCCTCCAATGACCTCCCTGGTGATGAAACAGAGGCACCTTCCAAAAATGAACAAGAACCGATGCAAAACGAATGCTCGGGGGCCAAAACACGCAGTTCGGGGTCCCGAAAATGGGCTGTTAAGCACCGAAAGTGGCGTTCGGCCACGAAGTGGGTTTCTCAGACCCCAGTGTCCCTCAAAAGGGAGCAAATAAGATGTATGCCAAAAACCAGAGCAAACGGAGATGGTTAGGCGGTCCCGAACCGAGGCACACGGCCAACAGTCCCGAAAACCGGGAACCGGGCTCCGAAATGGGCAAAATGGCCTACGGCCACCAAATGTAGCCCACGGCCACTGAGAGATGGTCTACTGGACCTCTCCCTTCCCTCAGGAAAAGAAACTGAGAAAACCGAGTCTGGTTCGCAAACCGAGTCAAGGCACAAAAGAGGGTTCGGAAGTCCGGAGGCAGGGCTCACGGCCGCAACTCTGAAACTTCTGAACGAGCACATTATGCAACATCACCAAGCGCTCAATCAGTGACGTCTGAGTCTCAATGTCGGTCAAAAATGGGGTGTCTACAGTACTCCAAGCCAAAACAGAAAACTAGTTAGAAACAATGCATGATCCTAACTATGTTAAGATGCCTAATGCAACACATGCAATAATGCAACTAAATAGGCTCGGCTATCTAAGATGGCATATGAATGTAACAATTTGATAACATGCTTTAGAACACGTATTCAAATAAGTGTATTGAAATTGCGATGCAGTTTGTATGATGCGCCGAGCCTCGGTGCATGCAAGACAAATGAATGATGCAAATATGAAAACATAAGGTATGCTAATTAAAACATGCCCTAATCTAACCATCGAAAACGGTTAAATAAAAGGGAGAAAGACGTGGGGTTGGAAGACATACACACACGCACGCACGCTTATTACAACATTACACCCTCTCGAAGGAGGGTCCGAATAAATAATTTAAGCTAAGCTAAGCTAATTAATCTAATTAAACTAATTAGACTAATTATTACAAATCAAAATAAAGAAATAGCTAAGTTAAGCTACTTAATTATTACAAAACTTAACCAATTAGAACACTAATTAATTAAATTACAGAACCATGCTAACTAACAAGTAAAGCATTAAACAATACTGCCTCAGCTCTGCTTGAAGAAGTTGAACATGCATGCATTCGGTTTTTGCCCCGAAAAGCCTTCCGATTTGCTCTTGAGAGGCTCTATTTACAGGGTTACTCCAAGAACTCTTTGCACCATTTTACCAAATCACTGTTGAGGAGTGCACCAGTGGCCTGCTAGCCATGATGGCTTGCTGTCGGCCATCTGTCGGCCAACAATGAAGCACTGTCGGCCAATGATGAAGTACTACCAGCCACTGGTGTGCTAATTCACCAAATTGCAACAGAGCATACACAAAGGAAAATTGATGGTTTTTCTAGGACATGTTTGTATTGCACCCTCTCCTTATCATCTCAAAATATCAAAGGAGGGGGGCTATTGGATCTAAAGCCACTAACCAAGCATTTTTGATGCATGATAGCCAAGGATCCAACTTGTACACTTTCAATAAATGCACAAAACCAAGACTCAAGTCCACTACCTTATCATGGATGATCAAAGGCAATGGAGACAAAGGAGATTGACTTATTTCATCACTTTTGAGTATGAAATGGACCAATCTTCCTTGTGTTCGATATAACGTCTAATTGAACACAATGCAATGCACACATAACATGCTTATCTTAGTCATGTTTTACTTGATTCGTTTTATCTACTCATTTTAGCATTACTAAGCCATTCTTTAATTGGTTTGTCCAAGGTGATTGTCCTCTAATGAGAGAGGGGTCAACCAAAAGATGGTTTAAGACATGAGAGAGATCATGCCTTTAGCTAGGAGGAACCCTCAAAAGAGAGTTAAAGTTATTGAGCACAAGCTCTATCTCAAGCTTAAACACATGCATAAGGTTAACCAACCCTCAAAACAAATCAAAAGTGAAGAAATGAGGGAGGTTGCAGAATTTCAGTGCTGAGATGGCACGAAAAAGAATGCTAAAACATGCAAGCAATACATGCACAACATGGTAAAAAGCCCAAAGCATTGAAACTAGTAAAGGGCAATACACTAGGGGCATGCATTATCAAGCTTAAATGACCAAACCAGCCCTAGATAGAGCTTAAACATGCTAAACTAGTAGCCAAAACATGCTGAAATTTAGGCACAAAAGGCAAGAAAAACATGCTCACTTGTTGGCTCACAAACAAGGCATCAAAGTACAACTTCTCAAAAGCAATGAAAGAGTGATATATGTGAGAGTGTGACAGTGATATATGCACTGAAATCACATGCTAAATGATGCTATATCATGCAAACAACTCAAATAAAGCATGTTAGAGACCTTAGAACACAAAGCTAGTGAAGCTAATTACACTACAACCATGCAAGACTAAGCTCGTATGATCAAGACCACCCAAAACAATGTTAAAGCATGCTAAATCAGTGACTAAAACATGCTGAGATCAAGTCATGAGAAGGTAGAAAAGCATGCTCACATGCTAGGCCAACTACACATGCAAACAAGATACAAGGAGGGGAGGCCACCCCCTCCTATTTTGGATCTCAAAACCAACTTTCTACCATTAAAATTCCCCTAGAATTCAGTGGTTAAAAGGCCAAGAAAAGGGTGTTTCAAAAGCTTTGAAAGATGGCTTAAAAGGCTTTACAAGCCAAAGAGCAAAGAGAGGAAACCACCCCCTAACTAAATAAAGACTCAAACCAGCATTTTAAGACCTTAAAAATAGAGTTTTTAGAAGTTAAAATCAGCCTAAAACTAGCATGCAAAGGTGGCCAAACAAGCAACTAAAACAAAGCTTTAAAAAGGGTAAGGCTTTACCCTTGATGCACAGGAACAAACAGCACAATTTCTGAGCTCAAACCAAGCTTATGACCTTAAACCAAGCTTCAAGGGACCTCAGCTCCAAGGTGAAGATGTTTGGCTAAGGGTCTTAGTGCAAATGTGTAAAGAAAACTCACTTTTAAGCACAAAATATATAGAGAGAGAATTCTAGAGAAAGAGAGGGAGAAATTTTGCTCACAAGATTTTTGTAACCCCTTACATGCAAGAGGATGGCTCCTATTTATAGAGGATACAAGAAGCCTTCAAAGAAATCCAGCCATCCACGTGCAAGCAGATGGGTCAATCTGTGCAAACAGCTGTCAAAAATATCTACAAAATATCTACTGATGCACTGGTGGCCGGCCGGCCATCAGTGATGGCCGACAAAGGCTCATCAATGGCCGGCAGGCCAAAGTGCATGGCCAGCAGTCCCATTTCATGGCTGGCAGTGCACTAAGAGAAGCATGCTGGAGGGACCAAAGCATGGTCCAAAAATGGGACATAAATGATACAGGATTTGGAAAGCTCAAACCTGTGACGTTCCGCTGCAAAATTCGAGTACTCGACGAGCAATCAAACTTGTCACCGAATGTACTTGCAAGAACATCCAAGCCTTGAGGACGGTCAAAAATGGGGTGTCTACAAAAGCCTTTCATAATCCTAAGGTATTGTGAATCCTCTTTCTCATTTTGCAAACAAACACTATATTAGTAAGCTCCACATCGATCCTAATCCAATCTCATCCCCTATAACCCAAAACAAACAGGGTCTGAAGCCTTTGATGAGTATTGCGAATGTTACAATATGGTTTTATCTTTTGCAATCATATTACATCTTAATTACAATTTCCAATTTGTGAAATTTTGATTTGAAAAGTTAAAACTTGAGACATATGTGGTCATCCATGATTTTGATTTGAAATGTATATTATGATGTCATTTATAAAATCAGACCTCCTTCCTTATTTAGGACTTTTTTACACTATATAAAGTACCATTGTACTTAAATTTCATTATGATCAATAATACAATTTTCTTTTCTTCCAATTTTGCAAAGCTAAAAAAATCAAAAACTCAATTCTTGGAAGTTCCTATTCCATTATTCAAGCTCACAAATAACCACCTCATATCAATTTACCAAAAATCTAATACATGATACTGAGAAATCACAAACCAATTTAACAAAGATTGATGCAAAAGTACCATAAAAGAAAAATATCACAACACTTGAGTCACAAAAACTCTTATTTTGTTGTAATTTCAACCTCACTTCTCTCAAAAAACACACAACACCACCACCGAGTTATGTCTTCAATCATAAAATATAAAGTTTCTCTAAGCATAGCAAGGCAAGGCAAATTCGATCAAGTAGAAATTAGAGTCTTATTCTGCAACAGCCATGAGTGTACTCATATAAGCTGGCATTTCAGTTCTAATCAATGGTGATCACAAAACGTCTCCATCAAACAATTCCAAAGTAATGAATAGGTACCGCCAAAAAGATCATCAGCCTTTAGACTAATATCTATCTTTGATCATCAACTTTAGGACTTCTCTAAAAAATAGACTACGAATAATAATCGTAACCATAATAGGGTTGATGTCATGAATGACATTATTATATACATTAACAAAATGAATGTAAAGAGTTGCTAATAAGAGTTTGATTTATTTGAGAGTCGCCATTAGGGGTTAAGTATAATCAAGTCACAATTAGATTTCTACTCGGAAAAGTTTATAGAATTGACACGAATTAAAATTCAAATTTGGACATCTTTAGTTGTTTGGACATCTAGAACAGGCAATGTTTTGAGCATTTTTATCACCACGGTTGCTTCAGAGTTTGCTTGCTTAAGTCGAGATTAGCTATACAATTTTGAAGGTAAGTAAATGAAATCAAATTTTATAACTGAAAGTTAATTACTTAGCTATTTAATTTATCTCATTTTTTTCCTTTCTCTCTCTCTTTTTTTTTTTTGGTTACTATTGAATGTAGTTGCAAAAAATTTAAATGAAGAGGTAGAATTTGTGGAAGATTTTGAAATCATAGTTATTAGATTTGAACCAATCCACGCATTTCTCATTGCTAGATGAGTATTATTACTGAACAAACATAATTGTTGATTTTTTCTATTTCGATTCCTATAAACGAGTTACTATAATTGGTTAAATATTAGAGACATGTTGAATCATTTTTCAAAGGATATTGTTCAAGTTTTTGTTAATTTTTTTTAATTACTTGAAATTTTGAACTGTTCTTCAGAGTGGGCCTTGGAATTTCCAAGCCTACCATGAGCCTTAGATGTTTATCACTCCACTTAAGTGCAACTAAGTTAGTCTAACTTGGAAGAGAGCTTGAGAGAAATAAGCACACAAAAACAAGATCATAAGAAGAAAAGCTTTCGCTAGAGAGAACTTCAACACTTACAATAGCTTATATTTTCTTTGATGGTTTGGACAATTGAGGTCTTTCCCATTTTATAGGCTTACAATAAATATTCTAAAACACTAAGGATGGAGAGTATTCTAGATACTTCTTCTCTAATGAACTATTCTAGAATGCACAAGATAATTATCTACATGTGTAGAAGCATGAATAAACCTTTACATTTCTCTATTGTTGGAAAATCTGGTTTTAAGTTTCAAAACTTGTAATTGATTAAGAATTTAAAACCAATTCAATTTCTTAACATTACAAAATTTTTCATATAAAACTCTTTTAATAGATTTTATTATCAATTCTATTATTATCTTTAAAGGCAATAAGCGTTTGAAACTTTTAGACCATATAAAACCTGATTCATTTTCATCAAATCTCATTATAATTATTATTCAATTTGAGTGTTGGAGATTCAAGACCTTCACTCCTATTTATACTCAAGAATTTTCCACAGCTTGATGTAGGAAAAAAAAACTCTCCAATTCCCCAAAAAATTATGTTCTCATTAAAAGCTCCCTTCTATGTTATTTTCTATTTGCAGGCAATTCTAGTTCGAGACGTGGTTCTTATCCTCCTGGTGTATGTGAGCATCAGACGAGGAAGGTTGTGAGCATTACGGAGTTGAATCTTCGAGTTGTTGTCGTCCGTTAACACCTTCATATAGAGAGGATCAGTTGCTTTAAGACAGTGATCACACGCCTCTCGGTTTCTCACAGGCCAGATTTACTATTAAATTTATTTTCTTTGTTATACTTTATATTTACATGCTTTAGGATTTTTTATTATGTTTTACAATCTTGCATATTATAGTCTTTTATAATCTATGTACCTTTGGTATTCATTATTTAGTTATTGTGTTAGTTTACAATTATTTAATTGTTGAATATGTTTCTTTATGCCAGGTTTGTAACATTCTAAAGCAACTGATCAAATACAAAATCAGTCAAAACAAATTTTATTATATAATATATATATAAATATAAAATATAAAATATAAAAAATAATTTTTTATATTAAAACAATTTATGGTTCTCGTTTATCAGTAAGTCAAATATTAAAAGTTTATAAAGCCTTACAATTGCCTTTGTCAGTGAACAAATTGCTTGCCCTTAGCTTTGTTAAATACCTAGTCTCATGGCCAGAATTGATGAGGCTAACACTTCTAAATTGGGAAAATTTAGTTGAGAACATTTTAGGAGATGGCAAACTCAAGTGCACTATTGGCTTACCATCTTAGGGCTATTTTTTGCTATTGACAACTCTCAGCCTAACCCTAACCAAACATCATCTTGGATGATAAAAGAGCAAATTGAATATCACTGTTATCATAGAATTCTTTTAGTGCCCTTTCAGACCATCTTTATGACGTGTATCTTAATGCTACTATAACCGCAAAGGGGCTTTGGGAAACATTAGAGGCTAAGTATGGGATAGATGATGCTAGCATAAATAGGTTTATCATTTCAACTTTCAACCATTACAAGATGTCAGATGAAAAACCTATAGGCAAACAAATTCATGAATTTCAAGAACTTTTGAGGGGTGTTAAAAAAAGTGGGACAATTTTTAGTAAAGATTTCAAAGTGGCATGTCGTATTGATAAATTATCTTCATCTTGGATAAACTTTTCCCAGTCTCTTAAGCACAAACAAGGAGAGCTTACCTTGACACAAACTTTAAACTCCCTTAAGGTGGAAGAGAAACATAGAGCTAGCTTGCCCAAACCATCCAAGAAGCCACCTAAGGTCAACCTTATTGAAAATAAAAATAGTACCAACAATTACCACCACAACAATAAGAATTTCAACAAGAACTTCAACAATAGGCCTCAAAATTTCAACAATAGAAATAATTTTGAACCTAGGGGCACAAACTTCAAAACCAATCGGTTCAGTCCAAATAGAAACCTAGCTCCGATTCATCAAAACAGTGACAAACCCAAGGGCATCATTAAAGGTAGCAAGCATTGCTTTGTTTGTGGAAGGATGAATCATGCTGCAAAAGATTGCTATTTCAAAAAGACCGAACCAATGCAATATCAAAGGAATTCAAGGGCTCGAGTGAATATGTTAGAAGAGAATCAAGATGAACCATCTTTTAGGTATATTTAGTAAATTTTACTTAAAAAAATAAGGATTGGTGGTTAGACTCTAGAGGTAATGTGCATGTTTGTTTTGATCGTAAATGTTTTAAATCTTATCAGGAGTCAAGTGGAGGAAGTGTAACACTAGGCAATAATCCAACTGCACAAGTGCTTGGAGTTGGTAGTGTGGAATTGAAGATGACATCAAAGAACACATTGATTCTTAAAGAAGTGCGGCATGCTCCAAAAGTTAGAAGAAATCTTATTAGTGGGTCTAGTTTAGTACAACAAGGTTATAAAGTAGTTTTGGAGTTTAATTGAGTTGCAATAACCAATAATGATATGTTTGTTGGGAAAGGTATTGGTTCTAAGGGTTTATTTAAATTGAATATTGTTTCAGATGACAATGAATTTTCTGCTCAAATTTTGAATGTGGAATCGTGTGATGTATGGCATAGAAGATTGGGTCATATTAATTTATAGAAAATGAGGAAAATGATGATGTTAAATCTTATACCCAAGTCACAAGTGGATTTTAAACGTAAGTGCAAAATTTGTGTTCAAGCCAAACAAGTTAGAAAAACCATAAAAGTGTAACGGTTAAGGATACTGAACTCTTACAATTAATTCATTCAGATGTTTATGATTCAACTAGGCCACCTACTAGAGCTGGAAATAAATACTTTGTAATGTTTATTAATGAGTGTTTGAGGTATTGTTACATTTATCTTATTAAAACCAAAAATGAGGTCTTTAATAAATTTGTGGTTGAGGTATTGTTACATTTATCTTATTAAAACCAAAAATGAGGTCTTTAATAAATTTGTGGTATACAAAAATGAGGTGGAAAATCAATTAGAGAAGAAAATTAAGGTTCTAAGGTCTGATAGATGAGGAGATTATAGGTTTACTGATCTTTTATCTTATTGTGAAGAACATGGAATAATACATGAGGAAACAACACCTTATTCACCCCAATCTAATGAAATAGTAGAAAGAAAGAATAGGACCTTAATGGATATGGTGAATGCAATGTTATTAAATTCTAATTTATCTAGAAATTTGTGGGAGGAAACAATACTTAGTGCATGTTTTGTCCTAAATAGAGTAATCTTGAAGAATAATGTTAAAACGCCCTATGAAATATGGAAAAAGAGATGTCCTAATCTTAGTTTCTTAAAAGTGTGAGGGTGTTTAGATAAAGTAGCCATACCTGAGCCTAAAAGGAAGAAAATAGGTCCCAAGATAGTAGACGTTGTATTCATTGGCTATGCTTGTAGGTTTCTAGTTTTCAATTTTGAAATTAGTGAGATTACCAACAATACCATAATAGAATCTAGAGATGCCACAGTCTTTGAACATGTCTTTCCTTACAAAATTATAATTTCAAGTCAAGTTAATGACTTTCCATTAACTAGTCATAATCCTATTTTTAATACTAGTATGGTTCAAGAAAAAGAGTTAGAACCTCAAGAACTTAGAAGGAGTAAGAGAACTAGAATATAAAATAATCTAGGAGAAGGATTCCATACATTCTTGATAGAGGGTGAACCCACAACCTATGATGAAGCAATGACCTCAATAGATGCACTGTTCTAGAAGAAGGCTATTAATAGTGAGATAGAATCGATTTTACAAAACAATACATGGGAAATAATCGATTTGCCTCCTAGAAATAAAGCAATTAGATGTAAATGGATATTTAAAAAGAAATTGAAGCCTGATGGAAGTATTGATAAATATAAGGCAAGATTGGTAGCTAAAGGATTTACTCAACAAAAAAAAAAGGATTGACTATTTTGATACGTTTTCACTTGTGTCTAGCATTACTACCATTAGGACTATTGTAACCCTAGCATCCATCCATATTTTAGTAGTACATCAAATAGACGTTAAGACAACATTCTTGAATGGAGATTTAGATGAAGAGATTTATATGGAACAATCTGAGGGTTTTGTGGTAAAAAGACAAGAATACAAGGTGTGTAAGTAAAATCTCTGTATGGTCTTAAGCAAGCTTCGAAACAATGGCATGAGAAATTTGATAAGGTGATCTTAGAGTTTGAGTTTAAATTTAATGCGTATGATAAATGTCTATATTACAAAGAGATAAATGGGAATTTTGTAATTCTTTGCTTATATGTGAATGATATTTTGATCTTTGGGACTAATTTAGAGATAATAGAAGACACTAAGTCTTACTTGTCTAAAAAGTTTGATACGAAAGATTTGGGAGAAGCATATGTGATCATAGGAATGAAATTAGAAAGGACACCTCAAGAAATTAGCTTAAGTCAAAACAATACCATAGAAAAAATGTTAAAGAAATTTGAGTATTATGATTGTAAACCCATCTCTACACCTTATGATCCTAGTGTACAATTGAAGAAAAATAATGGTCAACCTGTTTCACAATTGAAGTATTCTCAACTCATAGGATCCTTACTCTATATTGCTAATAAATCAAGGCCTCATATTGCATATGTTGTTGGAAGGTTAAGTAGGTACACTCAAAATCCTAGTAATGAGCATTGGATAGCCTTGGAGAGAATTTTTAAGTACTTAAGAGGAACCTTAGACTATTCATTGATTTATAGAGGTTTTCCGACATTAGTAGAGGGCTATAGTGACGCCAATTGGATTACTGATAACGTAGAAATTAAATCTACTACTGGTTATATGTTCTTATTAGGAAGGGCTACCATATCTTGGGGATCTAAAAAACAAACTATAATCTCTAAAAGTACAATAGAAGCTGAGTTAGTAGCCTTAGACACAACTAGCATTGAAGTTGAAGGATTAAAAACTTGTTACTAGATATACCTCTTGTAAGCAAACCCATACCTGCTGTAGACACCCCATTTTTGACCGACCTTAAGACTCAGACGTCACCGATTGAGCGCTTGGTGATGTTGCATAATGTGCTCGTTCAGAAACTTTAGAGTTGCGGCTGTGAGCCCTGCTTCCGGACTTCCGAACCCTCTTTTGTGTTTTGCCTCGGTTTGCGAACCAGGCTCGATTTTCTTTGTTTCTTTTCCTGGGGGAAGGGAGAGGTCCCGTAGACCATCTCTCAATGTCCGTAGGCTACATTTCGTGGTCGTAGGCCATTTTGCCCATTTCGGAGTCCGATTTCCGTTTTTTTTTTCGGGATTATTGGCCGTGTGCCTCGGTTCGGGACCGCCTAACCATCTCCGTTTGTTCTGATTTTTGGCATACTTCCTATTTTCTCCCTTTTGAGGGACACTGGGGTCTGAGAAACCCACTTCGTGGCCGAATGCCACTTTCGGTGCTTAACAGCCCATTTTCGGGACCTCGAACTATGCGTTTTGGCCCCCGAACATTCGTTTTGCAACGGTTTTCGTTCATTTTTGGCAGGTACCTCTGTTTTATCACCGGGGAGGTCACTGAAGGGTGGGAGGCCAGTAATTGTTGCAGCAACCAGTTATACATCCTCCGACGCCCTCCGGCGCCCGTTTTTCACACTTCCGGGCTAATGTTGAACACCTTGGGGCCACTTTCTTGAACTTTGAACCACATATTTGTGATGTACACACTTGGGAGGATCCTAAAAGTTGGTGGCCGGCCAGTAATTCCACTTGACCCTTTTGAACCCCTCCTTCCGGGCTAATGTTGAATACCTTGGGGCCACTTTCTTGAACTTTGAACCACATATTTGTGATGTACACACATGGGAGGACCCTAAAAGTTGGTGGCCGGCCAGTAATTCCACTTGACCCTTTTGAACCCCTCATTCCGAGCTAATGTTGAACACCCTTGAGCCACTTTCTTGGACTTTTAACCACAGGGTTGTGTTGTACACACATGGGAGGACACCAAAAGTTGGTGGCCGGCCACTAAATCAGCTTGACCCTTTTGACCCCTAGCCGGCCGGCTAGGGGGTGTGGCCGGCCAACCACCTGCAACCAAAATAACTGGCCGGCCGAGATCCCCACACTGTTCACTTTACAGCTGTATAGCTTTATCCCCCAGAAAATATCAATATCCGGGGGATATTTTGTGGGGGAAAGTTGGCCTCCTTTTCCCTCACCTTTACACCCCCTTTTTGATCCTTATAACCAGCAAGCCATATCATATTTAGGGGTTATAAAATTTGTTCTTCAAGCCTCAAGACACAAATCTTCCTCCATCCCTCTAATTTTCCTAAAAATCCCTAAGTCCTACACCTTGTTTTCTTCATCACCACCAAGCTCTACCATTACCACTTCATTTCCAGCAACAAGGAGGGCTTTTCAAAGGCTAAAGGAGCTGCAAATTGGTCCAAGAAGCAACAAAAGCTTTGGTCTTCAAGGGTGAGTGACATTTCTCCTCTTTTGACCCTTTTTCTTGATCCATTTGTAAGCCCTACATGCTTATTGTTTCAAGCTCCGGCCCTAACTGAAAGTGGCCTTCTTTTGAGCTCATTTTCACTTTTCATTAAGGACTCAACCCTGTTTGAGCCCTCCATGATGCACTTGCTTCATTGATCCTCTTATATGTCATAATCTTGCATGCTATTTTTGGCCCATGATTAATCTGTTTTTGAGCATGATGTAATCTGTGAATGTGCTTATTTTGGGCCCTTCTTCAACATTGTTGAAGGGCCCCTCACCATTTGATGCCTCCATGTGCCACTTGTAGTTATATCCCTTATTTGGCCCCCATTTTTGCATAAATTGGCAGCCCCCCTTGCTTCTATTTTTGGCTTTTTCACAGAACTGAAAGTGGCCTTATTTTGGCCTATACTTCATGTTTCATTAACATTTTTTTTTCTGTTTGGTGATTATTTTGTATACTTCATGTTATAGCACCTTTTGAGCCTCAATCTTGTGCCGTTTTTTTAGCATGTTTGTATATTGATTTGAGGCCTTCCATATACTGTAAACATTCATATTTTTGGTCCCTCTTCAATGTTGTAGAAGGAAATTTTTCAGTTTGGATTTTTCTTATATCACTTGCTTCATTACCCCTCTCTTGGCCCCTATTCTTGCATGCCATTTTTGCCCTACCTATGCTTGCTGTTTGGCCATGTTTATAACTGTGAAAGTGCCTTTTTTGGGACTTCCCAGCTTCTGTCTTTGCATCACATGTCCATATCGTGCATGTTTGGCATAGCCATAGGCCATTTCGGGTGCCTAAATTCGCATTTCGGGACTATTCCATGCATTTGGTGTTATTTCGCCTCATTTCGGGACTGTTTTCCCCCATATTTTAGTGCTGAAATTCCATTAGAATGATTGCTTTCCATTTCTATGTCATTTGCATTGCATATGCCATTGCCTCGGTTTGCGTGCCCGTGTGCACGCATTTCGAGGCACTTCATTTTCATCCATCGGCATCCTATGTGAGTGTGGCTAAGGTTCTCTCATGTTGGTATAAGCCCATATCTTGTTTTCGTGTCATTTGCATTGCATATGCCATTGCCTCGGTTTGCGTGCCCGTGTGCACGTATTTCGAGGCACTTCATTTTCATCTATCGGCATCTTATGTAAGTGTGGCTGAGGCTCTCTCATGTTAGTATAAGCCCATATCATGTTTTCATGTCATTGCATCGCATTCTGCCATCGCCTCGGTTTGCGTGCCCGTGTGCACGTATTTTGAGGCACTTCATTTTCATCTATCGGCATCTTATGTGAGTGTGGCTGAGGCTCTCTCATGTTAGTATAAGTCCATGTTGCATTCTATATGCCATTTTCCATGTCATTTGCATTGCGCATGTCATCACCTCGGTTTGCGTGCCCGTATGCACGCATTTCGAGGCATCTCTTTTTTACAGCATTGTGCATACTAGGTTGTATCTTAGATCACATTCTGTCATTTTCTCGGTTTGCGTGCCCGTGTGCACGCATTTCGAGGCATCTCATTTTCACAGCATAGTGCATGCTAGGTTGTATCTTAGATCACATTCTGTCATTTTCTCAGTTTGCGTGCCCGTGTGCACGCATTTTGAGGCATCTTATTTTTATAGCATTGTGTATGTTAGGATTGTATCTTAGTTGCATTTCATGCATGTCGTGCATATTGCATCGTGTCCGAGATAGGAGTTAGCCCGAGCACGGGAAACGAGATACATTCCGTACTCCGAGTGACGGGATGTGTCTCAATTTCCCAGTCACCGACATACCGGATCATCCATGATGGAGTTAGGTTTTATTGTGTTTCGTGTGCATTCATCCTATATTGAATTGTGCATTTCGATTCCTCGGCCATCATGCCTCGGTATGCGTGATTGGTGGCACGAGGATCGAGGTATGCATATATTTGTGAAAATACACTGCTATGCCCCTTTCCTGCTCTCTGTTGCAGCAAAATCAGGAATCAGCAATTTTTCGGGACTTGGCACGCATTTCAAGAATAACTGCTAAACAGAGGCTAATTGGGGCATCCCGGTGGATTTCCGCGCGAGACAACCCGGACATGCATCATCCATCAGAAGCGAGGCAGTCCCTGGCTTGCACGCCAGTTTTATTTACTTTCTTAGTTAATTTGTTAATTAATTAGGAATTTGTATATTATTCGGACTGTAATATTTGGACTGTAATATTCTTTTATTTGGGACTGCATATTTATTTGGACCCTCTGCGCGAGGGCACAACTGTAATAAGTGTGCGTGTGTGTGTTGTATGTCTTCCAACCCCACGTCTTTCTCCCTTTTATTTATCCGCTTATGATGGTTAGATTAGGGCATATTTCAATTAGCATACAGTATGATGGCATGTTTGCATTCATTCATCTGTTTTGCATGCACCGGGCTCGGCGCATCATACTAACTGCATTGTACTTTCAATTCCCAAGTTGAATACATGTTAGCTGTCTCATCTCATATGCCATGCTTAGAATAGCCGAGCCTGCTATAGTTGCATTTTGCATGTGTTGCATAGGCATTTCTGTATACTTAGGATTCATGCATGATTTCTAATGAGTTCCTATTTTGGCTTGGAGTACTCGGTAAGTTTTATGCTTTAGCATCCTTGTATGCGTGTGAGTGAATGCCACGAATAGCATGCTTACTATGAGGCTAATTGCTTATATGATATAACTGCCTGAATGCCTGTGGGTGAAGGTTGGGTTACTTGGATTGGAATAAATCATCAAATGTTTTAAGCCTACCTGTGGGTAGCAAACCATTTTCAAAAAAGCGAACATGAAATATTTTTGTTCCAATTCAGGCGATCCAGTCTATACTTGTATGCTGTGCGCATCACATAGTAACCTAGGCTAATAACCGGAATAAGAACATACAATGTTTTCAAAAATAGATATTATGGTTAGTAGAGGCCGGTCTATGACCGGGCGAGCGGGGGTGCTCACGAAGTGACCTTCCCCAATCATACCCAAGTTCCCGAGCCGAGGCAACTTTGGTGATGGCGGACATGTGGCCTTTGGCAACGAGTCAGGGTTTCCTAAATTTCCGAAAATAAAATATTTAGGTGGCGACTCTGTATCTGGCAAAGCAGTCCATGTTTGGCACTTCTTTCAAAAAAATCTGTTTTCTCAAAAACGATTTGCCGGATTTGGACTCTTTGGTTCAGACTTAGAACCGTGACTACAAAATCGAGTCCGAGCTATAGCGAGGTCCCCCGCGGGCTTGTTACAGTTTCTGGCGACTCCGCTGGGGATTTAGAGAACTTGACTCGAACTCATGATATCTGTTTTTGACTACACTTGTGTCTTTCTTTGCATTGCATTTTGCATTGGTGCGCCTAGGACACCGTGTTTGCCATCTACTATTCCTGAACGGTTTGCCGGAGGCTTGTCTTGTCAAGGCATGACCATAAGGCTGACCGGTTGTGGGCTCTGCCAGTATGGGAACACAAACCCCGGTTTTACCGGGGCACCCTCTTTGACCTTTCGACCTAGTGCATATTCGGATCCATAGTGACCATTCCAAACTAGGACAGGTTGCTTACCCGTTTATAGGTTGTTTGAAACTGATGTGTGCATAGTGAAACCCTAGCTCCTGACAAAATAGGACAGGGAAACCATACCCCAACATAGGGGTGTTTTGGGTCTCACTTATCTGTTATGTGCTCTAGAGTGCGTCTCTACAGGAATGCTTGTATCAGTATATGAGTTTGGGCATCAGGCCTGCGGGCATCAGTTCAGTATTGTCAGCATCAGGCCTGCGGGCATCAGTTCAGTATATGAGTTTGGGCATCAGGCCTATGGGCATCAGTTCAGTATTATGAGTATCAGGCCTGCGGGCATCAGCCAGTATTTGAGAATCAGCTATCTGCGGGTATCAGATTCTGTTTTAGGGAACAGTGATACAGGGATAATAATCAGTGTTTGAGGACAGTGTGTATTCAGCTTATCAACTGAGTGTTGTTATGCCCGGCTGTGTGTCATGCATTTTATTTCAAGCTGTTATGCTGTCCGTTTATCTGTTTATTTATTTCCTTTTCGCTTTATTTATCTTTTGCTAGGTCAGTTCTAGCACAATTGCTTCCAACCCAGCAGGCATTCCCCAAGCACTTTGGACACGAGGTCGTCGACTCAATTGATCTGAGGATCTAATCGACGGACAGCCAGTGTTCCATTCTCTACCCCCTGTTACCAGAAGAAAGCAGAAAAAGCGCAGTGTATCTGAACAGAGATCGCCAGAACAGTGGTTTCCCCCATCAGTGGATAGTCGGATTGAGATCCCCATTGAGGCAAATCTGCCAGTAGTTCAGACAGATCAAAACAGTATGACGGCACCAACAGGAGTTGAGGAGATGATGCGCCAAATGCAAGAAACCATGCGGGCCATGCAACAGGATGCCATTCGCCGGGATGAACTCGCTAAGCAACAAGCTGAGATTATGACCCAGCAGGCTGAGTTGATTACCAGACTGCAACAATAGAATACAGCGTCTGCTTCACATCAAGTCCCTCCTCCAGCAGGGGCTCCATTACCTGAGCAGGCACCTACTGTTCAGAACGCCCCACCAAATGCCCAGAATGCCATGCCGAATATCCAAAACTTACAAGAGGACACGAATCTTCCAACGGGGCCAGCTCCGCCCCCGCATCCACCACAACTGTCCAAGGTCCATGCACCCAATTGCCCCGACTCTCCCTTCGAGTTCGAGGTTGATCATACAGCTCTGAAATTGAGCAAACTTGAGAAACTCTTCAAGAAATCCCAAGGGGTCAAGGCTATGCCGGATATCGAAGACGGATATACCGAGGAGGCCGTAACACTCCCCGATAGGTTCAAAATGCCACAAATCGACCGCTTTGACGGGACCGGCGACCCCATGGTCCATCTCCGACTGTTTGCAGACATCTTGCGGCCAATGGGCCTAACACGACTACAGAAGCTTTCATTATTCGGCCGAACCCTATCGGGTGTGGCCGCCCAGTGGTATGCAAAGTTACAAGATGAAGTGAAAAGGAATTGGGATGAAATGGCTGAGGCCTTTGTCACGCAATATTCGTACAACACTCAGATCGAGATTACAACTCGTGATCTCGAAACGACAAGGCAAGAGCCCAAGGAAACTTTCTCAGACTTTGTAATCCGATGGAGGGCAAAGGCATCAATGATGACTTTAAGGCCCACTGACAAAGATCAAATCCGGATGATTGTGCGCAATCTCCACCCAAAGGTGATGCAGAGAATGATTGTAGTCCCCTTCCCTACTTTCGCAGGTTTACACAAGATGGGGGTGCAAATCGAAGACGCAATGAAACAAGGTCTGTTTGACCACAACAGAGAACAGCCGAGGAGGACTTTCAACCGTAACAACAATGCGGGCCCGAGTGGCGCTGCAAATACGAGAGCCTCGGAAGTTAGTATGGTCACCACCACTCCCCCTCCCCCTCCAAGGCCCATGGCTGCCACACCCTTCTCCGGCGCGTCCGGAAGCAACACACAAACCAACAGATTCCAACCGCGAGGCCAAAGAACCTTTACCCCACTATATATGCCCCTGACCAAAGTTCTGGGAATATTGATTAGGAAAAAGCATTTGAAACCCCTGGAGCCCAAGCCACTACCGAGTCCACTCCCCCCCTCTTATGACCCAGCAAAATACTGTGCGTATCACCAACAACACGGTCACGACACCGACCGGTGTTACAGATTGCGTCATGAGATCCAGGATCTTATTGACAAACAGGTGATCGCGCCTCCTGATAAACCCAATGTCACAACCAACCCTCTCCCACCACATAACCAAGCTCCTCCTCCCAATAGAATCAATTTTATCCAGACTGGGGTCGCATCTTACAATCCTAGCATCTATATTACGCCCACCCACCTACCCAAGCCGGAGGTGCTCCTCCCCGACTGCACTGATTTCTTGTGCATGGTGGACATCTCCAAAACCCAACCAGAACCGACGGTGGTGACCGTCGAAGATAGGGCAAGGCAGATTTTTGGAGAGAATGAGATTGTTGAATCTGGGACTGGACAGAATTTTGCTGGGGGAGTCTATGATCCAAGCGAGTACATCCTATCAACGAGCCGAATTGGGCTAGGTATAGAATTTCCAGAGACAGGAGAGCTATGCATGATCCGGGGGGATGGATCTAGGCTATGGGCAGATGATCTGACAGTCGTAGAGGAGGACTTTGCCAACCTGCAATTTTTCGATGACCAGGAACTGGGGGATGCGTCAATCAACTGGTACGATTATGAGGGATCAGCAGAGGCCACTGGATGGCTCGAGGATCAACCAGATGCAGTGGGGGAAGCCTAACCAGAACAGAGCCCGGCAGGGGCAGAAGTATCAGTTGTGGCCGGAATGGCCGAAAGTCAAGTTGTATCGCCGGAGAGCGCCGGTGCTAAGAATTCCGCTCGAGACATGGGCATTATGGATACGGGAATTATTGAACAAACAGCTGTACTGATGCAGCTGGAACGAGAAAAGTTTGAGGAGGCTGAGAGAATTAGGAAAGCTAAAGGCCCTGAGGGGACTGAAAGTGTTGTGTGCACGAAGATGAAGAATGCTGCGAGCATGTGGACAGGGAGTACTGCGAGTGCAACTAAACCGGAGCCAGACAGGTGTCTGTTGGCTGTCGACGGAATGTGGTGGGAAGACGATGACTTATGTCTTGCCCACACGGATGAAGACTGGGGGAATAATCAACCGGATGACACTTGGTACCTCGATGAGGTTGACCACATGACGAGAAGTGGGCGGTACTTTAAACCCCCACACTTGGACCAACCCGAGGCATCCGGGAAGGATAGAGAAGCGGAGAAACAGAAGGAGAAGCAGATTGAAGATGAAGCTGTGCTGAAACAGTTAAAAAAGATACAAGCAGACATCTCCATCTGGGGACTGCTAATGGCATCACGAGTACATAGGGAAGTTGTCCTATCTGCTATGGACAAGTCCAAACTCTCCATAGACACCACGCCTGAACAGCTGGTTGGGCTGGTTTTTCCGGGAGGAGGTTCCCCGGCATTAACCTTTTCGGACAAGGAGCTACCGCCTGAGGGCACAAATCATAACAAACCTCTCTATATTTCTGTGGAGTGTAGAGATAAGTGGATACCGGTGGTACTTGTTGATACCGGGTCTGCGATTAATGTTTGCCCGACCAGAACGGCATATGCAATCGGGTTAAAGCCCGTGGACTTCGTCCCAACTACCCAAGTGATCAGAGCATACGACAATACCAGCAGAGAAGTGATAGGGACTGTTAAAATTCAAACCAAGGTTGGTCCAGGACAACACAACATCGAATTTCATATCTTGGACGTTCCCGCAACCTTTAACCTACTTTTGGGGCGACCGTGGTTGCACCAGGTCAAGGCAGTCTCTTCCACTCTACATCAGATGCTAAAGTACCCTTACGGAAAAGGGGTAGCAATCATTTTCGGGAATTCATCAATCCATCCGCCGCCGGAAGTGTCCACACCTGTCTTGGAGATCGAGCACGGCACGGAGGATGTGTTTTTGTCGGGGTTCACTTTGGCCGAGGCTCAAGTAGTGCAGAATGTCATGGCTGTGAATAAGGGTATGTACGTTAGTGCTCAATCTATCTACCTCATGAACAAGCTAAAACATACCCCCGGGATGGGATTAGGGAGAAGCGGCCGGAAGGGCGTCTCAGTGTTGGCCGAAGTGCCACACAACCCTCACACCTTTGGACTGGGTTATCTGCCCACCAAAGAGGATTGGGTGAGGAAAGGAAAAGAAATGGTCGGAAGGGCCAGAGCAAAGAAGGCTGGGAAGCCATTTGAGTTAATGCATAGGCCCATCTGGGGTACCCTAAACGGACGCTTCGTCCGGGAGGGGGAAGATTTTCCATTCTGCGGCTTCCCGGAGCCATGGCTGAACGCGGAGAAGAAGCGCGTGCCTGGTTTTGAAATCTTCTTCGACATACAATTATTTGGGGATGACGTTGCCGAAGCGCAGACAGACCCACCAACTGAGGTTGAGCAGTGTAGAACAGTGGATCCTGAGAGCACAGAGCTTGAAATGGGGGTAGCACTGGCGTGTCTACTATCAGATCCTCCGATCGGCCAAGAGTGCTTGGGGGATAACTCTTCGGTTTCTATGATTGGAGATGAAATAGCTGCGGGCTTTCCAACGCCGATCTTGGATGCATCTATCGCACCTTCTCTCATCTGGCAATATGAAGAAGGCTTTTTATTTAGCAGCTCCGGGTCAGGTAGTGAGCCGGAATCTGATTCCACCGAATCTTGTGTGTCGGAATCAGATTCCAGCTCGACTAAGTCTGAGTCCGGTATTCCTGGGGGTGATAACCCGGATGCCACAGTCCTGTCTAGGTCGTCATTTTCATTTTCTTTTGAGTCTGTTGTAACAGAGGAATCTGACGGCTTGGAAATATTTAATGAGAATGATGTGGATGTGGTTTCCGAGTATTTTTCTGTGCCTTTGATTTATTGCTTAAATCAGGATTTTCAAAATTTTGATGAAAACAACGAGGGACAAATTCCCCCAGTTTTGCAACGGTTAATTGATCAAGAGCAGGAAAGATTTGTTAAACCTTTAATGGATGAAATCACTACTGTGAATGTTAGTACTGAGAAGGACCTGCGGCTGGTCCAGATCGGGTCCACGTTGTCTTCGGAGGAGCGCGAGCGCTTAGTCGCTTTATTAAAAGATTTCAAAGAGGTTTTCGCGTGGTCCTACGAAGACATGCCTGGAATCGATCCTCAGATTGTACAGCACCGGATCCCTCTTGATCCCGAAGCCCGCCCTGTCAAACAGAAACTCAGAAGGATCCGCCCGGACTGGGCTCTCAAAATTAAGGAAGAGGTCACCAAGCAAATTGACGCAGGGTTCCTGCTGGTATCTGAATACCCAACTTGGTTGGCCAACATTGTTCCGGTGCCAAAGAAGGACGGCAGAATTCGGGTCTATGTAGACTTCAGAGATTTGAACAGGGCCAGTCCGAAGGATGACTTTCCCTTGCCACACATTGATGAATTGGTGGATTTCACGGCAGGACACGCCTTGCTTTCGTTTATGGATGGTTTCTCAGGCTATAATCAGATAGTAATGGCACCCGAAGACCGGGAGAAGACTGCGTTCACTACCCCGTGGGGTACATATTGTTATAGAGTGATGCCATTCGGGTTGAAAAATGCTGGAGCTACGTATCAACGGGCAGCAACTACAATATTGCATGATATGATCCATAAAGAGGTCGAGGTGTATGTGGACGACATGATTGTCAAGTCCAAAGAAAGAGAGGGCCACTACACCACCTTACAAAAATTCTTTCAAAGGATCAGAGAGTTTCGGCTGCGATTGAATCCCCAGAAATGCACGTTTGGTGTTACAGCAGGGAAGATGCTAGGGTTTCTGATTACACAAAGGGGCATCGAGGTCGACCCTTCCAAAATCAAGGCCATCTTAGAAATGCCACCACCAAGGACTGAAAAGGAGGTGCGAGGCTTTCTGGGTAAAGTGCAATTCATAAGACGGTTTATTTCTAAATTAACCTTGACTTGTGAACCACTTTTTGGTCTCCTGAAGAAAGGAAAGAAATTCCAATGGGACGGCCGATGTCAAGCAGCTTTTGAGCAGATCAAAGAGTATCTACAGAACCCGCCCGTGTTATCACCACCAGAGCCGGGGAGACCGTTGATATTGTACCTTTCGGTAACTGAGGCTACCATGGGCTGCATGCTCGCGCAGGAGTCAGAAGACAAAGTGGAAAGGGCCATCTACTATCTGAGCAAAAAGATGCTGGATTACGAGACCCGCTATACACTGCTGGAGAAGGCTTGTTTGGCCTTGGTATGGGCAACTAGGAAGCTGCGGCACTACCTGTTAGCTCACTCTGTAATGTTGGTTTCGCGTTTGGATCCCATCAAATATCTTTTCGAGAAACCAGCACTTACGGGTAGGCTAGCTCGTTGGCTGCTGTTGCTCTCCGAATTTGATTTGAAGTATGTAACGCGCAAGTTAGTAAAAGGGAGAGCGGTAGCGGAGTTCCTTGACGACCACCCGGTTGAGGGGGATGAAGCGGTTGAGTATCTATTCCCAGATGAAGCCATTCTGCACGTCGAAGATGAAACTTGGACGATGTACTTTGACGGAGCGTCAAACCAGTATGGGTATGGGATAGGGGTGTTGCTGATAGCGCCTGACGATTCCCGTATCCCTTTAGCATTCAATCTTCGGTTCAAAGTCTCGAACAATGAGGCAGAGTATGAGGCATGTATTGCTGGCCTGGAAGCAGCCCTAGAACTAGGGGCAAGACGGTTGGACGTCATTGGGGACTCGAACCTTGTTGTGTCTCAAGCAAAAGGAGATTGGAAAGTCAAGGAGAAAAGGATGATAATTTACCACCAAACCTTGGATTCGTTAATTCCTCGGTTTGAGAAGCTAAATTTCACCCACCTCGTAAGAGAGAACAACAGGTTTGCAGATTCACTAGCAACTCTATCTTCTATGATAGACATCCCGTCCGGAGTCCGGATGCGTCCAGTCATTATTGATCAAAATTTTGCGCCAGCATACGAGTCGATTTCCGCCATAGATGAGGTTCAAGACGACAACCCCTGGTATTACGACATCTGGAACTTCTTGGAAAAGGAGACGTATCCACTAGGGGCAAATGCCAAGGATAAGAGGGCTATCAGAAGAATGGCTGCTTAGTTCATTATCTGCGGGGGTAAGCTGTACAAAAGGGGTCATTTGGGAATGCATGAGCTCTGTGTAGAAGCTGAAGAGTCGAAACGCCTGATGGAAGCTATCCATGGAGGGGAGTGCGGTGCACACATGAATGGAGTAATGCTGGCCAGAAAGATCCTCAGACAGGGGTACTACTGGTCAACCATGGAGGAGGATTGTATTAGTTTTGTTCGGCGATGCCACAAGTGTCAAATTCATGCAAACCGCATGAACATCCCGCCGTCAAAGCTGTACAACATGACTTCACCATGGCCTTTTTCGGTCTGGGGAATTGATGTGATCGGAGCTGTTACCCCGAAGGGGTCAAATGGGCATGAGTTTATCCTAGTAGCGATAGATTATTTCACAAAGTGGGTCGAGGCCCAATCATAGGCGGTGTTGAAGGCGTCGCACGTCGCAAAGTTCATCAGAAACAACATCATCTGTCGCTACGGGGTGCCAAACGAGATAATTTCAGATAATGGTTCCCACTTCAAGAAAGAAGTGATAGACTTATTGGAAAAATACAATGTGGCTTTCCATAAGTCATCTACATACCGGCCGCAGACCAACGGAGCGGTTAAGGCCGCCAACAAGAATACCAAGCATATACTGCAAAAGATGGTGGGAACCTATCGGGATTGGCCAGACAAGCTGCCATTTGCTCTGTGGGGCTACAGGACTTCAATCAGAACTTCTACTGGAGCAACTCCATATTCATTGGTCTATGGAATGAAGGCTGTTCTACCCATCGAGATTGAGGTTCCGTCGTTACGAGTATTGGCTGAGTGCCAAATAGCCGAAGCAGATTGGCAGCAAAGCAGATTCGAAGAACTCATGCTCTTTGATGAAAGAAGACTGAAAGCACTGTACCACATCCAAGGCTATCAACGCAGAATTGCCCGGGCTTTCAACAAGAAGGTTAAGTCCAGGAATCTCAAAGAAGGAGATTTGGTGCTCAAAGACAACCGAGCTCCCATCCACGACCCAAGGGGCAAGTTCAAACCCAATTGGACTGGTCCTTACATCATCAAAGCTATCTGGTCAGGTGGAGCTGTGGTTCTGATGGATCTAGATGGCTTGGAGTTCTCACAACCGATCAATATGGACAAGTTGAAGAAATATTACCCTTGAGAGGCTCGCTAGGCCGAAAACCCGAAAGGGTGAGCTAGGCAAAAGTCAGGGCACAAAAAATTAGAAAATATAAAAGCTGAGCTCGCAAGGTTGAAAACCCACAAAGGGCGGCCTTGGCAAAAGTTAGAGCGCAAAAGGAGAGTGAAAATACTCGAGTGAACCTTGGCCTGAACTACGTAAGGCTTGATTCCCATCTTTGGGATACGTAGGCAACTTCACCTCGAAGTTCAGCCATAAACTCTTCCCCGATCAACTCTGTCCATTTTGATCATCTCAGTCATCTTTATCCATCAGCATTTATCGCGATCTCCGGTACAGTGCTATTCAGACTAGGGGCAACTTTCCGTTGCTATGAAGTGCCGCATTGTTCTTCAGACTAGGGGCAACTTTCCAGTTGCAGGGATCTGGGGTTGTGCATCTCAGTGACAGATTTTCGGCGTGTCCAGTTCTGATCCACATCGAAAATAGTTTTGAAAAGTTTTAATAAAAGTTGACTTTGTTCAAATTAATCTTTTTACGACTAAGACCATTTTTGGACCAAAAGCGGAAAATTTTCAGTACCACAACTTTCAATTTCATTGATTTCAAAATAGAGTTCTCCTGCTCTTGCATACAATCGAGGTTGCTCTTTTAGTACATTCATAAAGAGAACTTGAAAATGCTAAGTAAGCAATAAATTTGGGGCATAGTTGAATCAAGTATCTCTGCGTCCCCTCCCAGAGCTGGACGAAGCATCTGATGCCAAGCTAGGCCCAACCTGTGCCTCCTCATTGAGCCAATCCAAGCACTCATCGGACAAAGGGCAATTGAAAGCAGAAGCAGGGGCCAGGAGCTCTCTAGTCCTCCATGCTGTGGCATATCGGGCAAGCTGTGCACCCCGGATCGGGAAAGCGGCTAGGTACTTAATCCCCTCCGGTGGGAAGGTCTGATCATGACCAAACTGACACAGGAACCGAAACGGAAAATAGAATACGCAGTGGGTTAGACCAATCAATTGGATCCCAATCAGCCGAGACATACTATAGCTCATTGCCGGGAGGTTGAGCCAAGGACAACGCCAAGCAATGCCGTCTGCGGACAAATTGCACATCCAATCGAACCACCACCTTTCGTCAAGAGCATTGACTAGGCGCTGCCGAAAGAAGTAGCCTCGAGCTGAATAGGCCGGAAAAGAGTCCACAACCTGCAACTTATCCATTAACCATACCTAGGGGAGGGATGGAAAATGAGAGAATAAAGAACAGAGAGATGTACGATGAGAGAAAAGTAAGACAAGGGTTTTGTGAGAAGAAAAGACGAGCCTGAGGGTCGAGTGATGTGAGTAAATATATATGAGGTCGGGTGGGAAACATTACCTGCAGCAGCAGTGGACTCCCAGCAAACCTAGTCGCCCCCCCGCGATAGACAGAGTCTAAGCCCATCAGTGTCTCGGCCAAGGTCATGGCAATACAGCTCTTTCCTTCTCTCAATCCTTGGGCAACTTCAATCAGGCGAATGCTAGCTCCGCCAAAGCCCGAGGACAGCAGAAAGTGAGACAACAAACACAAGCAGAGGGCGTGTTGCCGGAAACCCTGCCAATAATGGTTGCTGCGGTCACCGGCGTCGGAAAAACGGTGGATCAAGCCGAGGATGTCCAGTTCCCCACTGCAGATCAGAGATCGGGCATCATGCGCCGTGAGCCCACACATCCGCCCTAAAGCCTGAGCATGGCCAAAACGGAGCTGGGGCAAGATCACTTCAGAGCATTCAGACTCCATCAAAACCTGAAAATCTTCGAAAGTGGGACACATCTCTTGGCCGCCAAAGCTAAAAACATGCGTCACTGGATTCCAGAACCTTGCCGTGGCATGGAGAAAAGGGAGCTGTAGCGGAGTACGACTCAGCGTGAATACTGCATTCAAGCCGAAACCTCGGAAGTTTAGCTTTTCCGAACCATCTAGAGAAGAGATCCAAGATGTGAGATTTTCCGCGAGAAACGCCTCCATCTTTGTCTAAAACTAAGATGAAATGAATGTTCCCGAAGTTGAGGCTTTTATAGAGGGAAAAACACTATTCATGGGGACACGTGTCAAAAACCAGGCGGCTGCAGGAATAAGTGGCCGGCCGGCTCCCTCTCTCCACAAAATTGGCCGGCCGGCTCCCAAAGGTGGCCGGCAATGCTGCAGTGTATCCCTTTGGCCCTGTTTTACTCTTCGAGGGAAAGTTTCAAGCACTTCCATGCAACGGGAGAGTCAAAGGCCTTCATCTCCCTCCGTTTCGGATGCGTTCCAGTGCCCAGATCGTCCGAAGTACACTCTGTTATTGCTGAGTTTTGTTTATCGAGTTGTTATTTTGCTTATCGAGTTGTTTGTCGAGCGGACGTGTTTCGTGTTTTCGAGTCATTGCTCTCTGTTTAAACAATCTTTGTTTAAGTCTTGTTTATTTGCGTTGTCAACGTCATTGCATTTTGTTTATCGAGTTGTAAACTTGCTAAAGGTTCTGTTATATCTTAGTAAGTTGAGTTGCTTAGTTTGTTGCGTCGGTTCACTACCTGACTTGGTGATTACACAATGCGCATTCCCATTCAATTTCATTTTTGTGCAAAATAAAATGATGCGATACGATGCTAAAAGTTTAAAATACAAACACCTTTTCAAAAGCTATTTCATTCCATCATGCTTTACAACAAACAAAGGTACAAGTTTTACAAAAAATAAAACTGCCTAACAATGTGCAAAGTGCTACAAACTACTAGCAAAAGAAAAATAAAGCAGGAAACAGCAGCATCAATGTCCTCGGGAGCGGGAATGAGAAGCACTCCTCATCCTCTTCTGCGGAACAACATCTGCACCATCATCATCATCTGAGTCAGAGCTGTCATCCTCAGGATCCCCCTCAGCCTCGCCTCTGTTCCCCGAACCAAGACCGGAGCCCCCCTCCTCAGCAGATGTCTCTGACTGACGGTCGGTAGCCTCCTCCTCCTCCTCAACCTCCTCCTCCTCCTCATCAGGCTCCGCTTCTACAACGTGAGCCCTGCGTCTGCGGACAGGCCCTCCTCGAGCTCCTTGAAAAGGCCTAGATGGCCCGGCTCCTCGGGAAGGCCGAGATGACCCAGCCCCCTGAAAAGGCCCGAATGACCCAACTCCCTGAAAAGGCCCAGATGGCCCAGCTCCCCAAGGAGGCCCAGGTGGCCTGGCCTGCGGCTGACCGGACCATGAAGGCATCTGAAAACAAAGAGTTCAATTCAAATACATCAGTCCAAATATATACATCAGATGCAGATACAAGCAAAGGCTACGTGAAGTGGGTGCATGTAAATGCAGTGTACAAGTGGGGTGTGTGTCAGATGTGCTCTACACAAGTAGTCTATCGATGCAGTAGAAATCAGCATGTCATCAGAAGTATGATAAATGCCAGAAAACTGAAGGGTACCTGAATGCCCGCGACAGACAACTGTGCCTCCCTCCGCAGGACCATGCCCTCGAGTGTGGCCACCAGTCCAACCACCTCCTCCATGTACCCTCGCGATGGCTGCAAATATGAGCTCATAATCATCAGTGAACAAAAGAATGTCTAAACATCTGAATGATGAATGAAAAACAGTGGAGCATACCAGCGGTGAATCAGGATCAATGGCGTATCGATCACTGGGCATCGGAGGCTCTAGCGGGATCGGGGTCGGAGAGATAGCCTCATACTGCCACGCCATCAACTCAGTCGGCATATCTGGCCATCCAGGATGAGGATAAGTCGACGGAACCGGAGGAACCGGTCTACCCCCACCTCTAGATGCACCAGCCCCGCTGGTGGAAGGGGCGTCTGCAGCCCGAGCCCGGGCCTGGCCCGAGGATGACATACCAGTAGGCCTCGTCATCGGGGTACAGGCTCCCGTCAATGGAGGCATCAAATATATGTGACGGTAAGTGGCGTAGTCCCCCTCCTCAAGATATAGTAAAGCATCACTACCCAGCATGGCGCCGACTACCTCTGAGAAAGAGAGCCTGTCAGCAGTCCGCATACTGACTGGGGGTACTGCGGGAGGATCCTGAGAAAGATACCCCCATACCTGACGCAGAAAGCGTTCCCCCAGGAACCATGCCCTGCCAACCGGCCCTTCGAGCAGGACCCTATACTGGGAGATGTCCGAGCCTCCGGTATACTGAAGTCGGAGACCATCACCCAGGGGCGCCCATGGCTGCCATGAGATCTGCAGATGATAAATGCATAAACCAATCAGAAATCGGGAATATACAGAGCAAATCAAAGATGAAAATGAAAGGAACTGAAAGTTCTGAAGTACCTCCGAATGCCGCACAGTGTCAAAGTACTGTCGCAGGTAAATGAGGGTCTCTCGGGGTCTCGGCCGGTGCGGGCCCTCGAAAACTAGTGAGTATGGGGTCATGGGAAGCCCTGCCACCTCCAACTCTGGGGCTAATGCTGGGACGTATACATAGACCCATAGCTGAGAAAAGCAGTGCAGAATGTAAGTGCGAAATACTGAGAGCAAAATACAGATTGTAAAAATGCACTGTGTGTGCAATGTACAAGTAATGAAGAGCAGAAATGTAAATCAAGGGGACAGAAAAGTACCTCCCAGGCTCTCCAATAGCCGCCAAGTATATCTCCCCGCCCGCGGGAGGTCGCGCTCATATAAAAGTAAAGGGTAGCCAGGCCGGCGCCACCCCAGTCATATCTACTGACCTGTGATAGGTCAACCAGAGCGCTCAGCAGGTATAGCTCGACTGTGTTCCCTCTATCGGCGAACAGAGTAGTCCCGAAGAGGAACATAAGGAAACCACGGGCGTACTGCTCCGTCTCCTCAGGAGTCTCGGGCACCATCTCCGCCCGCCGGAAGTAGGAAGAGAACCAAGTGTATCGGACTCTCCCAGAAACCCTGTCAACGGGCAGGCGAGCCCCCAATAGATACATCCAAACGGCCTCCCACTCTCCCATATCCTCATCATAGGGGATAGACCAACCTCCTATGTCCAGGCCAGTCAACACAGCGAAGTCTAGAGGCGTCATGGTCATGTCTCCAGTGGCAGAAAAATGAAAGGAGTTGGTGGTGTCCCACCATCTCTCTACCAATGCTGCCATCAGTGTCCTCCTGGCGGAACAACGTGACAACCCAATGCAGAAGGGCCCGAACCCTGCCAAGTCTACCAAATCTCGGACACCCTTCGGGAGCTCAGCGTACCAGTCCCGCGCGGCGGTGGAACCGTATCCCCGTACACTGCGAGAACCAACCTGCATTTAGAATGAATACATGTGTCAATAACGAAATGAATGGGCTGTGTGCCAATGAGATGAACTGGGCTGCGTGCCAATGGAATGAAATGGGCTGTGTGCCGATGAAGTGAAATAAGCTACATGCAAATTCTAATCTGGGCTGCGTGTTCAGAAAATTTAAAGTTTGGGCTGTGTGTTCAACTTTCTATCAGTGTGGGCTGCGTGTTCACAAATTCTAATCTGGGCTGCGTGTTTAGAAAATTTAAAGTTTGGGCTGCGTGTTCAACTTTCTATCAGTGTGGGCTGCGTGTTCACTATTCTGATCTGGGCTGCGTGTTCAGAAAATTTAAAGTTTGGGCTGCGTGTTCAACTTTCTATCAGTGTGGGCTGCGTGTTCACTATTCTGATCTGGGCTGCGTGTTCAGAAAATTTAAAGTTTGGGCTGCGTGTTCAACTTTCTATCAGTGTGGGTTGCGTGTTCACTATTCTAATCTGGGCTGCGTGTTCAGAAAATTTAAAGTTTGGGCTGCGTGTTCAACTTTCTATCAGTGTGGGCTGCGTGTTCACTATTCTAATCTGGGCTGCGTGTTCAGAAAATTTAAAGTTTGGGCTGCGTGTTCAACTTTCTATCAGTGTGGGCTGCGTGTTCACTATTCTAATCTGGGTTGCGTGTTCAGAAAATTTAAAGTTTGGGCTGCGTGTTCAACTTTCTATCAGTGTGGGCTGCGTGTTCACAAATTCTAATCTGGGCTGCGTGTTCAGAAAATTTAAAGTTTGGGCTGCGTGTTCAACTTTCTATCAGTGTGGGCTGCGTGTTCACTATTCTAATCTGGGCTGCGTGTTCAGAAAATTTAAAGTTTGGGCTGCGTGTTCAACTTTCTATCAGTGTTGGCTGCGTGTTCACTATTCTAATCTGGGCTGCGTGTTCAGAAAATTTAAAGTTTGGGCTGCGTGTTCAACTTTCTATCAGTGTGGGCTGCGTGTTCACTATTCTAATCTGGGCTGCGTGTTCAGAAAATTTAAAGTTTGGGTTGCGTGTTCAACTTTCTATCAGTGTGGGCTGCATGTTCACTATTCTAATCTGGGCTGCGTGTTCAGAAAATTTAAAGTGTGGGCTGTGTGTTCAACTTTCTATCTGTGTGGGCTGCGTGTTCACAAATTCTAATCTGGGCTGCGTGTTCAGAAAATTTAAAGTTTGGGCTGCGTGTTCAACTTTCTATCAGTGTGGGCTGCGTGTTCACTATTCTAATCTGGGCTGCGTGTTCAGGAAATTTAAAGTTTGGGCTGCGTGTTCAACTTTCTATCAGTGTGGGCTGCGTGTTCACTATTCTGATCTGGGCTGCGTGTTCAGAAAATTTAAAGTTTGGGCTGCGTGTTCAACTTTCTGTCAGTGTGGGCTGCGTGTTCACTATTCTGATCTGGGCTGTGTGTTCAGAAAATTTAAAGTTTGGGCTGCGTGTTCGACTTTCTATCAGTGTGGGCTGCGTGTTCACTATTCTAATCTGGGCTGCGTGTTTAGAAAATTTAAAGTTTGGGCTGCGTGTTCAACTTTCTATCAGTGTGGGCTGCGTGTCCACTATTCTAATCTGGGCTGCGTGTTCGGAAAATTTAAAGTTTGGGCTGCGTGTTCAACTTTCAATCAGTGTGGGCTGCGTGTTCACTATTCTAATCTGGGCTGCGTGTTCAGAAAATTTAAAGTGTGGGCTGTGTGTTCACTTTCGAATTCGGGCTGTGTGTTCGACAAATCAGTGTTTGAGCCGTGTGTTCACCTCTTAACTAATGTGTACTGTGCGTTTGCAATTAATTAATGAGCCGAGTGTTCAGAAATTCGAGTGTTGAAACTACATGTTCAGGATGCAAGCAAAGTACTATGTCATAAGCTAAACTGCGTGTTCAAGCATGGCAAAGGTGCTGAAATGTACGAAAAATACAAAAAATGAAGTAAATACCTCTCGGGCCTCATGAGAGAGGTGATGCTCTGGCTCTCGGAGAAGCAGATCCCCAGGTGCTCGCTCATCAAAGCTAGTGAAGTGACGGAAGACGGCACGAGGGAGGACATATGCTGGCGGATTGTACCTCCCGGGAATAAAAGGGCGGACGCTCGGGGGCAAAGTCATGGGATCAAAATCGTCTCCAGCACCTGGAAAGCCTCCGTCGTGGGGAGAATTACCCGCCATTTTCAAAGAATCTGCAAAAGGAGCAAAAATGAGCGAAAATGAGCCAAAATTGGAAAAAGTCAACAAAAGTCAACTCTCGGGAAATGAAAAAGTCAACAAAAGTCAACTCCCGAGAAAATCTTCCAAATATTGAGACAAACTTACCTCAAGTGGTGAAAACGAGAAAAGAAGCTCCGAAACCGAAATTTAATCGCTTCAAAGTGCTTGAAACTGAATGTTTTTGCGAAAACAACTTGCGTGAGGCGTTGGAAAACGCGTATGGAACTCAGATCTGGAGAAGAAAGTGTTGTAGGAGGCAAGAGAGAAGAAGAACTCGGCTACATTATATAGGCTCCAAGTCATGGGATGAAGGAGCATAAAGAAAGGAGGTGAAAGGACCAAAATGCCCTCGGATTTGGGCATATGGCCGGCCGGCCACCTTTTCTAGCCGGCCAGCCATTTCCTTTTTGGAAAACCGGCCGGCCAGCCATTTGCTTTTTGGAAAACCGGTTGGCCACCTCCCCCTTCCCATATAACCGGCCGGCCATGTCCCTCACAGGCTCACCTAGCTCCCTGCAAATTTTGAGGAAGATCGGAGTTCCCGGGACCTGAAAAAGTTCAAGAAAAGTACACTTCCGGTCGCGAAATGATCAGCCGGGACTTCAGCTTCAAGTTCTGACATATGTCTCATCATCATTCATCGAAATCGAAGTGTATCCTTTTTGAATGAGTTGTAGCCTTTCCGGGAAGCGGATCGGAGGCCGTGATCGAGTTGCCTTCGCCGAAACACGCATTTTCGTGCTCGTTATTTTACAACAAACGGGCACCCTGATTTATGCTCGTTTCGCACTATCATGCACATAACTTGCATTCTCATGAGCATACTCTCATTTTTATGCACATTTCTTGATATTGGCATACCTCTATGCTTGAGCATGCGTTGTCACGCATGTTCCACTCTTGCATTGCGAGGCATTCACTCACCGGCACTGCGTGTGTCAAACTTCCAGAATCACATTGGATATATGTTGGTAGCATATTATACTTGTTGCGATTCCTCTCTTTTTGCAGGCACGATATTGTATGAACGGTTCATTTGAGGCTGGTGTGACCAGACGAATCGCGCAGGTATCGTATCTTCTCCGTGTGAGACGCGACGAGAATTGAGCAATTCTCCGCATTCTTAACTGCATAAAATGTAGTTGTTGCTTTGCATCCTTGCTTAAAACTGTTGCATTTATTTGCGAATATTTGCCCCATTACAGCTTGCTGCATTTGCCTGATCATTGAGTTATGTTCGGCTTCTTGCATATCATTTGCATTTTGCCCCTGCCTGCGGGCATGCCTGCGGGCATGCCTGCGGGCACATCTCTGTTTATCTTGTACATTTGTCTAAGTCTTCGGCCTTGTCAAAAATGGGTCGTCTCTGGGCTTTGACATTCACTCCCGTCACTTGTGACTTCCGAGTTCTGTCAAAGAGGGGCAACTGTAGACACCCCATTTTTGACCGACCTTAAGACTCAGACGTCACCGATTGAGCGCTTGGTGATGTTGCATAATGTGCTCGTTCAGAAGCTTCAGAGTTGCGGCCGTGAGCCCTGCTTCCGGACTTCCGAACCCTCTTATGTGCTTTGCCTCGGTTTGCGAACCAGGCTCGGTTTTCTTTGTTTCTTTTCCTGGGAGAAGGGAGAGGTCCCGTAGACCATCTCTCAATGTCCGTACGCTACATTTCGTGGTCGTAGGCCATTTTGCCCATTTCGGAGTCCGGTTTCCCGTTTTTTTTTCGGGATTATTGGCCGTGTGCCTCGGTTCGGGACCGCCTAACCATCTCCGTTTGTTCTGATTTTTGGCATACTTCCTATTTTCTCCCTTTTGAGGGACACTGGGGTCTGAGAAACCCACTTCGTGGCCGAATGCCACTTTCGGTGCTTAACAGCCCATTTTCGAGACCTCGAACTACGCGTTTTGGCCCCCGAACATTCGTTTTGCAACGGTTTTCGTTCATTTTTGGCAGGTACCTCTGTTTTATCACCGGGGAGGTCACTGAAGGGTGGGAGGCCAGTAATTGTTGCAGCAACCAGTTATACATCCTCCGACGCCCTCCGGCGCCCGTTTTTCACACTTCCGGGCTAATATTGACACCTTGGGGCCACTTTCTTGAACTTTGAACCACATATTTGTGATGTACACACTTGGGAGGATCCTAAAAGTTGGTGGCCGGCCAGTAATTCCACTTGACCCTTTTGAACCCCTCCTTCCGGGCTAATGTTGAACACCTTGGGGCCACTTTCTTGAACTTTGAACCACATATTTGTGATGTACACACATGGGAGGACCCTAAAAGTTGGTGGCCGGCCAGTAATTCCACTTGACCCTTTTGAACCCCTCCTTCCGAGCTAATGTTGAACACCCTTGAGCCACTTTCTTGGACTTTTAACCACAGGGTTGTGTTGTACACACATGGGAGGACACCAAAAGTTGGTGGCCGGCCACTAAATCAGCTTGACCCTTTTGACCCCTAGCCGGCCGGCTAGGGGGTGTGGCCGGCCGGCCACTTGCAACCAAAATAACTGGCCGGCCGAGATCCCCACACTGTTCACTTTACAGCTGTATAGCTTTATCCCCCAGAAAATATCAATATCCGGGGGATATTTTGTGGGGGAAAGTTGGCCTCCTTTTCCCCCACCTTTACACCCCCTTTTTGATCCTTATAACCAGCAAGCCATATCACATTTAGGGGTTAGAAAATTTGTTCTTCAAGCCTCAAGACACAAATCTTCCTCCATCCCTCTCATTTTCCTAAAAATCCCTAAGTCCTACACCTTGTTTTCTTCATCACCACCAAGCTCTACCATTACCACTTCATTTCCAGCAACAAGGAGGGCTTCTCAAAGGCTAAAGGAGCTGCAAATTGGTCCAAGAAGCAACAAAAACTTTGGTCTTCAAGGGTGAGTGACATTTCTCCTCTTTTGACCCTTTTTCTTGATCCATTTGTAAGCCCTACATGCTTATTGTTTCAAGCTCCGGCCCTAACTGAAAGTTTCCTTCTTTTGAGCTCATTTTCACTTTTCATTAAGGACCCAACCCTGTTTGAGCCCTCCATGATGCACTTGCTTCATTGATCCTCTTATATGTCATAATCTTGCATGCTATTTTTGGCCCATGAGTAATCTGTTTTTGAGCATTATGTAATCTGTGAATGTGCTTATTTTGGGCCCTTCTTCAACATTGTTGAAGGGCCCCTCACCATTTGATGCCTCCATGTGCCACTTGTAGTTATATCCCTTATTTGGCCCCCATTTTTGCATAAATTGGCAGCCCCCCTTGCTTCTGTTTTTGGCTTTTTCACAGAACTGAAAGTGGCCTTATTTTGGCCTATACTTCATGTTTAATTAACATTTTTTTTCTGTTTGGTGATTATTTTGCATACTTCATGTTATAGCACCTTTTGAGCCTCAATCTTGTGCCGTTTTTTTAGCATGTTTGTATATTGATTTAACGCCTGCCATATACTGTAAACATTCATATTTTTGGTCCCTCTTCAATGTCGTAGAAGGAAATTTTTCAGTTTGGATTTTGCTTATATCACTTGCTTCATTACCCCTCTCTTGGCCCCTATTCTTGCATGCCATTTTTGCCCTACCTATGCTTGCTGTTTGGCCATGTTTATAACTGTGAAAGTGCCTTTTTTGGGACTGCCCAGCTTCTGTCTTTGCATCACATGTCCATATCGTGCATGTTGGCATAGCTATAGGCCATTTCGGGTGCCTAAATTCGCATTTCGGGACTATTCCATGCATTTGGTGTTATTTCGCCTCATTTTGGGACTGTTTTCCCCCATATTTTATTGCTGAAATTCCATTAGAATGATTGCTTTCCATTTCTATGTCATTTGCATTGCATATGCCATTGCCTCGGTTTGCGTGCCCGTGTGCACGCATTTCGAGGCACTTCATTTTCATCCATCGACATCCTATGTGAGTGTGGCTAAGGTTCTCTCATGTTGGTATAAGCCCATATCTTGTTTTCGTGTCATTTGCATTGCATATGCCATTGCCTCGGTTTGCGTGCCCATGTGCACGCATTTCGAGGCACTTTATTTTCATCTATCGGCATCTTATGTAAGTGTGGCTGAGGCTCTCTCATGTTAGTATAAGCCCATATCATGTTTTCATGTCATTGCATCGCATTCTGCCATCGCCTCGGTTTGCGTGCCCGTGTGCACGCATTTCGAGGCACTTCATTTTCATCTATCGGCATCTTATGTGAGTGTGGCTGAGGCTCTCTCATGTTAGTATAAGTCCATGTTGCATTCTATATGCCATTTTCCATGTCATTTGCATTGCGCATGTCATCACCTCGGTTTGCGTGCCCGTGTGCACGCATTTCGAGACATCTCTTTTTTACAGCATTGTGCATACTAGGTTGTATCTTAGATCACATTCTGTCATTTTCTCAGTTTGCGTGCCCGTGTGCACGCATTTCGAGGCATCTCATTTTCACAGCATAGTGCATGCTAGGTTGTATCTTAGATCACATTCTGTCATTTTCTCGATTTGCGTGCCCGTGTGCACGCATTTCGAGGCATCTTATTCTTATAGCATTGTGTATGTTAGGATTGTATCTTAGTTGCATTTCATGCATGTCGTGCATATTGCATCGTGTCCGGGATAGGAGTTAGCCCGAGCACGGGAAACGTGATACATTCCGTACTCCGAGTGACGGGATGTGTCTCAATTTCCCAGTCACCGACATACCGGATCATCCATGATGGAGTTAGGTTTTATTGTGTTTCATGTGCATTCATCCTATATTGAATTGTGCATTTCGATTCCTCGGCCATCATGCCTCGGTATGCGTGATTGGTGGCACGAGGATCGAGGCATGCATATATTTGTGAAAATACACTGCTATGCCCCTTTCCTGCTCTCTGTTGCAGCAAAATCAGGAATCAGTAATTTTTCGGGACTTGGCACGCATTTCAAGAATAACTGCTAAACAGAGGCTAATTGGGGCATCCCGGTGGATTTCCGCGCGAGACAACCAGGACATGCATCATCCATCAGAAGCGAGGCAGTCCCTGGCTTGCACGCCAGTTTTATTTACTTTCTTAGTTAATTTGTTAATTAATTAGGAATTTGTATATTATTCGGACTGTAATATTTGGACTGTAATATTCTTTTATTTGGGACTGCATATTTATTTGGACCCTCTGCGCGAGGGCACAACTGTAATAAGTGTGCGTGTGTGTGTTGTATGTCTTCCAACCCCACGTCTTTCTCCCTTTTATTTATCCGCTTATGATGGTTAGATTAGGGCATATTTCAATTAGCATACAGTATGATGGCATGTTTGCATTCATTCATCTGTTTTGCATGCACCGGGCTCGGCGCATCATACTAACTGCATTGTACTTTCAATTCCCAAGTTGAATACATGTTAGCTGTCTCATCTCATATGCCATGCTTAGAATAGCCGAGCCTGCTATAGTTGCATTTTGCATGTGTTGCATAGGCATTTCTGTATACTTAGGATTCATGCATGATTTCTAATGAGTTCCTATTTTGGCTTGGAGTACTCGGTAAGTTTTATGCTTTAGCATCCTTGCATGCGTGTGAGTGAATGCCATGAATAGCATGCTTACTATGAGGCTAATTGCTTATATGATATAACTGCCTGAATGCTTGTGGGTGAAGGTTGGGTTACTTGGATTGGAATAAATCATCAAATGTTTTAAGCCTACCTGCGGGTAGCAAACCATTTTCAAAAAAGCGAACATGAAATATTTTTGTTCCAATTCAGGCGATCCAGTCTATACTTGTATGCTGTGCGCATCACATAGTAACCTAGGCTAATAACCGGAATAAGAACATATAATGTTTTCAAAAATAGATATTATGGTTAGTAGAGGCCGGTCTATGACCGGGCGAGCGGGGGTGCTCACGAAGTGACCTTCCCCAATCGTACCCAAGTTCCCAAGCCGAGGCAACTTTGGTGATGGCGGACACGTGGCCTTTGGCAACGAGTCAGGGTTACCTAAATTTTCCAAAATAAAATATTTAGGTGGTGACTCTGTATCTGGCAAAGCAGTCCATGTTTGGCACTTCTTTCAAAAAAATCTGCTTTCTCAAAAACGATTTGCCGGATTTGGACTCTTTGGTTCAGACTTAGAACTGTGACTACAAAATCGAGTCCGAGCTGTAGCGAGGTCCCTCGCGGGCTTGTTACACCTGCCATCTTTATACATTGTGATAACATAACTATAATTGATTTAGTGAGACAAACTCATACTAAGAAAAAGATAAACAGGCATATTTATGTAAGGTACAAATCTGTGAGGAGCATGCTTAATAAATATATAATCCGATTAGAGTTTGTGAAATCAGAACTCAATATTGCAGATTAGCTGACCAAAGGTCTATCTAGGAGCAGAGTCCTAGATCTGTCAAGGGGGATGGGCTAAAGTCCACCAGGAAGTCATCTAGGGAGGTAACCCATCTTCTGTGATTGGAGATCACATAAAGGAAGTTCAATGGATAAAAACAATCCATATTGTGTAACTTGTATGCAACCCTTTTTAAAGAAAAGAGACGCTTTAAGACTTTTCTACTCATCCCTATGGTAGTAGTGCTATGAATTGTGACAAGTTAGGAAGGTTTAACCCTAAATGAATTATGCAAGGTATATTCCATCACTATACCCTTGAAGGATTCACCTAAGTGGGAATTGTCGTGCGGCCGCGACTTGGAGACTTGGGCTAGTCTCTAGTAACTCCTATAAAAATCAAGATGTAGTGCATGGCCTTTAATAACACTAACTTGTGAACCATAGTCCTATACCAGTACTATGTGTGTGACATGTTGAACTTTGGCTCAAGGGTCTAGTTCAAGATATATTTCGTTATGATCCTTCGGAGGAAAACAGTCAACACAAAGTGTAGTTCAAGTCCGGAGGACTCCTACACCTATTGCCCATATATTTTTGTATTTGTATTTATTTTACTTTGTCTATTTATTTGTTTAGTTGTTTTTTATTTTATTTTATTATTTTAAAGTTTTAAAACTTGAGGAGGGGGTGAATGTTGGAAAATCTGGTTTTAAGTTTCAAAACTTGTAATTGATTAAGAATTTAAAGCCAATTCAATTTCTTACCATTACAAACTTTTTCATATAAAACTCTTTCAATGTATTTTATTATAAATTCTATTATTATCTTTAAAGGCAATAAACGTTTGAAACTTTGAGACCAAATAAAACCTGATTTATTTTCATTAAATATCATTATAATTATTATTCAATTTGAGTGTTAGAGATTCAAGACCTTCACTCGTATTTATACCCAACAATTTTCCACAGCTTAATACAGGAAAAAAATACTCTCACATTTCCCGAAAAATTATGTTCTCATTCAAAAGCCCCCTTCTCTGTTATTTTCTATTTGTGGGCAATTCTGGTTCGAGACGTGGTTCTTATCCTCCTAGTGTATGTGATGATCAGACAAGGAAGGCTGTAAGCATTTACCGAGTTGAATCTTGGAGTTGTTGTCTTCCATTAACACCTTCACATAGGGAGGATCAGTTGCTTTAGGACAGTGATCACACGTCTCTCGGTTTCTCACATACCAGATTTACTATTAAATTTTTTTTTTCTGTTATACTTTATATTTACATGCTTTAGGATTTTTTATTCTATTTTGCAATCTTGCATATTATAGTCTTATATAATTTGTGTACCTTTGGTATTCATTATTTAGTTATTGTGTTAGTTTATAATTATTTAATTGTTGAATATGTTTCTTTATGCTAGGTTTCTATCATCTACAATACTCTAGGAAACTCTAGAAAGTTCCACGAACCTCTAGAGCCTTCAAGTGTCTTCTATGGTATTCTAGTGAGCAATGTCATCAAAGTTTGCAAGGTTGTCACATTCTCCCCTACATAATGCAGCCTTCGTCACATCTTCTTCATGGAAACTGTGGGGACATAATTTTTGAGTGACAACACGTGGCCAAGGTGGCACCGAAGTGTCAGCCGAGGTGCCACATGTCCTGGATATGACGCCGAGGTGATCTCGGCTAGGCCGAGGTTATTTACGAGAATACTGGAATCCGAGATAAGCGGATAAAGGACAAGAGTCCTAAAATGAGAGAAGACTTCAGTTTGGGTAAAGATAAGACTCTTAGAGAGTTTATCCCAATCTTATTGGGAGTCCAAGATTAGCAGTAATCCTAAGTCCACTAGAGCGAGGCTTCTATTGGGACTAGGATTGTATTGGCTATAAAAGGGAGGCGCCCTCATGGGTCTAAGGTACGCAATTTATATTCTGAATAGTGAGTTAAGCATTTTTGCTATCATTGAGAGATAACTGACTTGATCGTCGGAGTGCCCCCGGGTGGACGAACCACGGCCGGAATCTCTTATTTCTGTTGCAGGTCGTTTAGGCTTAATCTATTCTTCCGGTGCTCTCCAGCTAAGTACTAATTTGGTAGTGTGGTCGGAAATTGACACACACAATTTGGTGCTGTCTGTGGAAAAGAAAGGAGAATAGATGGCCAACGACGGACAGAAAGAGAAGATGGGGAACGACACCCCTACTGGGAATGGGAAACCTGTAGACGTTGACATCGAATGAGACAACTGCAGCGAAGAGACTCGTGATCAGAATCACAGAGGAAAGGACGTCGGCCAAGAAGGCGATGTACCAAAGAAAACGGACCAAAGCGGGTATTACAACGAGGACGACCATCAGGTATGGAAGGATAGATGCCTACGGAGGGATGATGAGGTAAAGGAAATGGCAAACAAATTGGCGGACCTACAAACGGTCGTCAATTTCATGATGCAGAACAACATCATGCAGCCACCGTTCCCGTTACAAGATACACCGATTCTAGCAGCCAAGAAAGATGCCCGACAAGATGGGCAGAAAACAGTCCTTACAGTCCCCTAGCACACCAGGAGCGAAAAATACTCTCACCGGCCTTCAAAGGAGGTCAGGCGAGGAGAGTCGAGAAGGGAAGAATCTTAAAGGACACATCGCACCAAGGAAGCAGACCTCAAAGAACATCGGCATGTTCAAAGGCAAAAGTTGTGCTTCGACGCAACTAATGGAGAAAGGTCGAAAAAGGCTCACAACGAAGCTGAGAGTAGTGCACATAAAAGGTTGAAGTCAGGAGATAGCTGAGCTCATGGTTGGACCAAGGAGGACCTAAGGGATTACCTATAGAGGAGACAACAAAATGCTGAGGTAACCTCCCCGGTCAAGCCGAGAACGTCATTCTCGGTAGAATTGGACAAATTCGAAGCCTCAAAGAGGTTTAGCATGCCGAGATTCCAGATCAACGACGGGAAGTCAGACCCCAACTTTCACATCGATTTGTACCTGAACTCGATGGCGTTATACACCGGGAACGAGTCGTTGCTTTGCAAGGTGTTCCCCTCATCCTTTGGAGAAATTGCATCAGACTGGTTTCACAAGTTGCCGAAAGGAACTGTGAAAACCTGGGAAGGCCTGGTCGAGATGTTTGTGGCTAGATTTGTGACAAACAAACTACAGCCGTTAAGGGTAGATGCCCTGATGGCTCTGAAAATTGGCAAGGTCGAAAGCTTGAGAGCCTATGCCAAAAGGTATTATGAGGTTTTCAACCGAATACCCGAATGTAACCAAGAGGTGGCGGTCGTGTCTTTCAAGAACGGCCTAAAAGATGATTGTCCACTACGAAAGTCATTGGCAAAGACATTGCCAAAAAGCATGAAAAAGCTCATGGCCAGAATTGAGAAATATGCCAAAGCCGAGGAAGACACGCCAGGGACTAAGGAGACAAAGCAAGAGGAAGGAAACGGCTCGCCGAATCTCGCCAAAGCGAGGCCGAGGTAATAATGGATCCAACAAGCAAGAGATAGGACTGAGGGCTGTACAGGCAGTCACAATTGTATTCTGAATTCCAATTCACAAAGTCCTGGATAAAATCCGAACCCAGCCCTATTTCAGAGCACCAGCAAGGGTACCAGTAGAGTTTATGGAAAGAAGCTTTGGTAAGCATTGTGCTTTCCACAATGAAGATGGGCATCTGACTCAGGGTTGCAGAGCCCCGAAAGCACACCTGGAAGACCTGGTAAGGCAAGGCCTTTTAAGGGACCTTGTAGGTGAAGCCAGGACAAGGAAAGAGCAGGCAAGACTGCCTTAGGCACCAGCAGCTCCACCTCCCCCAGAACAACAACCGAAGGCAGGCGGACCTCAGGTAATTAATGTAATTCACTCGAAGGTCAACGAAAACGAAATACGGGGGAAGACCTAGAAGGTAAAGCACTTGCAGCATGTGTACCAGGTCTGGGAGAAAAGGCCTTGGGCCGAGGAGTGCCAGGGACCAGTAGTGTCCTTTACTGAAGCCGACCTTGAGATGGTGCAGCATCCACATAACGATGCCTTGGTAGTATCCCTCCAAGTTGAGGAGTGCCAAGTGAAGTGCATCCTAATTGACCAAGGCAACTCTTGTGACATTATGTATGTCAGGTGTTACAAGGAGCTTGGCCTTCACCCGGACGATATGGAGCAGTCCAACAGCCCAATGGTCAGGTTCAATGGAACGCCGACGTGGCCACTAGGGGTAGCAAGCTTGGAGGTGCAGGCTGGCACCACAAAGATAAAAACAGAATTCACCATAATCGATACACTCTCCCCCTACAATGCTATCTTGGGAAAGCCATAGCTACATACAATGGGGGTTGTTCCCTCAACGTTGCATCAGCTATTGTGGTTCCCAACAGAGCACGGGATAGAGGAGGTTAGAGGGGATCAGCTGCAGGCAAAGAATTGCTCCATGGCAGCAATGAAATCCACCTGCAGCTTACGAAAACCAGAAAGGGCAGAGATCGAACACGAGGACGTGGAAGTCCTAGATGACATTGGCAAAGAGCCAGCCGAGAAGAGTGAAGAAGCCCTGAAGAAAATCCTTGTCCAGCAAGGGGATGAGGAACGCTTCTTCCTTCTCTGCTCGGGCTTAGCCGAGGAAGAGGAAAAAGAACTGGAGGCTTTCTTGAGAGCAAACATTAAGGTATTTTCCTGGACGCCTTACGAGATGCCTGGCATTGACCCTGAGGTCACTTGCCATAAACTGAACATAGACAGGTCGGCCAAACTTGTAATCCAACGAGCAAGAAGACCGACGTTGATGCATATTGAGGCAGTGGAAGAAGAAGTAGACAGACTTCTAGAGGCCAAAGCCATTCAAGAGGTAAATTACCCGACATGGCCATCAAATACTGTGGTGGTGAAGAAAAAGAATGGTAAATGGAGGGTCTGCGTGGACTTTACCAGCCTAAACAAGGCTTCTCCCAAAGACAGTTTCCCATTACCCAAGATTGACCAATTGGTGGATGCCACTTCAGGACATGGAAGGATAAGCTTCCTGGATGCCTACAGGGGGTACCATTAGATAGCTATGTACCCTCCAGATGAGGAGAAGACTGCGTTTATCACCCTAAAAGGGCTGTATTGTTACAGAATGATGCCTTTTGGGTTGAAAAATGAAGGAGCAACTTACCAAAGATTGGTAACCAAGATGTTCAGACACCTAATTGGGGAAACTGTGGAGGTATACATCGATGACATGGTCGTGAAGACCAGGGAACCTAAGGACCATCTGGAAGACTTAAAGGCAGTCTCTGACATCCTAAAAACTTATCGGCTCTGACTCAATCCATCAAAGTGTGCATTTGGAGTTGGATTTGGTAAATTCTTGGGATACTTGGTAACCAGAAGGGGCATTGAGGCCAGCCCATATCAAATCAAGGCCATCCTAGAACTAAAAAGCCCAACATCGGCGAAGCAAGTACAGATGTTGACAGGAAGGGCTACATCCCTGAATAGGTTCATAAGCAGAAGTTCTGACAAATGCAAACCCCTCTTCAGCTTAGTAAAGAAGGCCACAGACTTCTTATGGACAGAAGAATGTGAAGTCGCCTTGGCCGACTTAAAGAAGTATTTGACCACGGCTCCAATTCTCTCAAATCCAGAACTTGGGGAGGAGCTATTCATGTACTTAGTAGTTTCAGAACATGCGGTAAACGTAGTGGTAATTTGAGAAGAAAAAGGGGAACATAGGGCTGTTTACTACGTAAGCAAAACCCTGGCTGATGCAGAAACCAGGTATTTACCCTTGGAGAAGTTAACACTGGCTTTAGTAATGGCTTTAAATAAGCTGAACCATTACTTTCAAGCCCACAAAATTGTGGTGCTAACTGGACATCCTTTGAAGTCCCTGTTGCAGCAGGGAGATCTGATAGGCAGAATAGCCAAATGAGCAGTGGCCTTAGGCCAGCATGACCTGGAATACAAACCCAGAACAGCAATCAAAGGCCAAGTTTTGGCCGACTTCGTGGCCGAGTTCACACCAGGAGCCATCGTACATCGAGCTCCGTTGAGCTAAGGTAAATGATGTCCAAGCAAACAATGAGGAGCCCAGCCGAGGGCAACGAAACAAAGGAAGGAAGAAAAATTTAGGCCTTGCAACATTTACGTCGGCGACTCCTTTCGACTGTTTGTAGATGGGAGTTCAAACCGACAAAGAGCAGGGGCAAGAGTAGTATTGTATCTCCAGATGGATAGATACTAGAACAATCCATTCGTTTAGGGTTCAAGGCCTCAAACAATGAAGCAGAGTATGAAGCATTGATTGCAGGGCTAAAACTGGCAGTAGTAGTAGAAGCAGATGAAGTGATAGTCTTCTGCGACTCTCAGCTTATAGTTAACCAGAAAACAGGCGAGTTCGCAGTCCGAGACGAAAGGATGTCGGCCTATGTAAAGGAGGTCGGTAGATTGGTGGCCTTGTTTCAGAATTGCCGACTACAGCAGGTTAGCCGAGATGATAACAGTCAAGCTAATGCCTTGGCCAACCTGGCTAGTGCAATACAACCTGGAAAGGTAAAGACGATAATGGTTAACTACTTGCCCGGTCCAAGCATAGAACCACTGAATACAGAGCGCGAAGCAATGTGTGTGGAGATGGGACCAAGTTAGATAGATGCAATAATAGCATTCCTTAAAGACGGAAAGTTGCTCGATGACCGAAAAGAAGCGCACAAGATCAGACTGAAGTCGGCAAGATTCAATTAGACCCCAGAAGTACACCTCTACAGAATATCATTTACTGGACCCCTTCTGAGGTGTGTGCATCCTGCATAGGTTAAAGATTTTCTGTACTAGATACATGAAGGAATATGTGGAAGCCACGCTGGGGCAGGTCACTTGCCCACAAGACCATTACTCAGGGGTATTGGTGGCCCTATATGCAGAAAGATGCCGAAGCTTATGTGAAGAAGTGCGAGAAGTGCCAAAGGTTTGCACCTTTGATACATCAACCAGCAGCTGACTTGAACCCAGTATCCAGTCCTTGGCCATTTGCCCAACGGGGCATGGATCTTGTCGGAAAACTACCTCAAGCAACTGGACAAAGGAAGTACTTACTAGTGGCAACAGATTATTTCACCAAGTGGGTAGAAGCTGAACCCCTTGCCAAGATTCAAGACATTGATGTGAAAAACTTCATCTGGAAGAACATCATTACCAAGTTTGGGATTCCAAGAGCAATAGTTGCAGACAATGGAACACAATTTGATAGTAAGCTAATCAAAAGCTTCTGTGCAAAGTTCAAAATCAAGAATTACTTTTCGACCCCAAGTTTTCCTCAAAGCAATGGACAAGCAGAAGCGTCCAACAAAGTTATCTTGGATGGGATAAAAAAGAGGCTGCAAGCAACAAAGGGAAAGTGGGTAGATGAATTGCCCAGTGTACTCTGGGCATATTGGACTACGCCGAGAAGATCAACGGGGGAATCCCCGTTTTCCATGGCTTATGGCATAGAAGCAGTCATTCCGCTGGAGGTCGGCATCCCAGGGACCAGAACCCAGGCAGTGGAGAATGGAACTAATGATGTATTTTTAACCCGAGATCTGGATCTTCTAGAAGAAAGAAGGGAGAAAGCAGCAATTCAGCTGGGGGCATACTAGCAGCAACTTGCCAAGGCTTATAATAAGAAGGTGAACCCGTGAGAGTTCCAAGTCGGTGACCACGTCCTGAGAAAGGTCATTGGCAACAAGAAGGATCTTAGAGAAGGCAAGCTTGGCCCAAATTGGAAAGGACCCTATAGAATCATCTCGGTCTTGGGCAACGGGGCATATCGGCTTGAGGATTGCGAAGGCAAAGAGCTACCAAGACCCTGGAATACATGCAATCTGAAATTTTTTTATCATTAGACTTTCTGGTTCTTTGTTATTAGCCGAAGTAATAATAAAGTTTTAGTTTGATTTTTTACACTTGTGACTGATAAGATACTTGACGATGTCTCTAGAACACATGCATAATAAGAACCCAAGTGGAACTTAAGTTCACATTAGGGGGCAGAGAGTTGGGAAACGATTCCTGGAAAGGTAGAATTTACAAACTAAAATTAGTTTAACGCTTGTTGAAATTTAAGTTTACAAGTTGAAGTTAAACCAAGGTCATGTTTAACACTTGTTGAAACTTAAGTTTACAAGTTAAAGTTAAACTGAGGTTATGTTTAACGCTTGTTGAAATTTTAAGTTTACAAGTTGAAGTTAAACTGAGGTCATGTTTAACGCTTGTTAAAACTTAAGTTTACAAGTTGAAGTTAAACCGAGGTTATGTTTAACGCTTGTTGAAATTTTAAGTTTACAAGTTGAAGTTAAACTGAGGTCATGTTTAACGCTTGTTAAAACTTAAGTTTACAAGTTGAAGTTAAACCGAGGTTATGTTTAATGATTGTTAAAATTTTAAGTTTACAAGTTGAAGTTAAACTGAGGTCACGTTTAACGCTTGTTAAAACTTAAGTTTACAAGTTGAAGTTAAATCGAGGTTACGTTTAACGCTTGTTGAAATTTTAAGTTTACAAGTTGAAGTTAAACTGAGGTTATGTTTAACGCTTGTTGAAACTTAAGTTTACAAGTTGAAATTAAACCGAGGTTATGACTAAAAGAAATTTGGTCTAAACACTTGTTGAGATTTTTTAGAAAAATTTACAAGTTAAGACCAAGGTTGAATTAAGAGAAGTACTTATGTACTTGCCAAGGTAAACCATTAGTTTGTATAACTGAGGTATATGACCCCAAGGAAATTGCATAGATAAGGTGTATGCTTGAAAGCATGCAAAATTATTCTAAGTACAGAATCATACAAGAGTCATACAAAGGAAATTGTACTGGCATTCAGAAGAATCAGTTCAAAATGAAGAGGGCACTTTGGCCTACCAAAAGAGTAGTTGTTCAGAAATTACAAAAGTGGCGCTTCGGCCAGATCCAAGCTTACATTGATTCAAAAAGCAAGACAAAGTACTAAGTACAAAGCAAAAAGCCAAGACTATTGGGCATCAGCAGTAAGATGGGGCTCTGAAGATATTTGAGAATTATTCTCGGCGTCCTTTTCAACAGCGAGCTCGGCATCGATCTCTTTGAGAGTCTGGTCGATGCTCTTGTTGGCAATGGGCACGTCCAATGTTGTCTTCTCAAGAGTGTCATTTTTGGGGACCCCACCCTTCTTGTCTTGAGTCAAGTCTAGGACTTGCTCATTTGGAGTAGGGGACTTGGCCCCAGCAGCTTCCTTCGATTTCCTTACCAAAGCTTCCTCCTCAGACTCAGAATCGTCTTCAGATTGGCTTGGAGTAGGGGGGAATGGCAGGGCGAGGACGTCGGCATTCTTGAGGGGGGAGTCCTCGGGGACGTCAAGTTTTTTTAGAGCAGCCATCCAACCAAGGGTGAAACCCTTATTGCATGCCTGCTTCACCTGACTCTTGTAGTCCGCCGTGACATCGGCCACGCCCTCATTGTATGCCTTTTCATCTGCAGCCTTGATCTCGGCCTCTTTTGTGGCCAAGGCATCTTGAAGTTCTTTTTGGGCCTCGGCTATCTTTTCTTCGGCCTCTTTCTTTTGGGCCTCAAGAACCTCGGCAGTGGCCTCGGCAGCATCAGTTTTCTCTTCGGCCTTATCTTTAGCCTTGATGGCTGCCTCGGCCTGATCTGACAAGGTCTTCATCTTTCCCTTGGTCTTTTTGAGGGTCTTCTGCAAACCAGAGACCCCCCTTTATCTTGTCGGCCAACTCCTTCCTCATTTCAAAAGATTGCATTGAGAAGGAGTGGGCGTGCTGGATCGCCTGAAGGAAAATGGACATAGCAGAAGTTATTAGAAAATTCTCTAAGTATAGAAAGAAAAAAAAAAGAAAAATACCAAGTGAAAAGAACTTACTTGAACGGAATGCTGCAGCATCAGAGCAAAATTTTTGTATTCACTCATCTTAGCGTTACGATTAAGATCTTCGGGCAGAAGCAAGGCGGTAGAAAGGGCAACACCGACCTCAATGCCATTGGCGTTATCACCAGCCTTAACTGGCTTGACGTCGATTGTGATTGGCGGGGCCCAGGGAGAATCATGTTTTGATGGCCCCGAGGTGGTTGCAGAGGACGACTTCAGCCTCTTTGATCTAGTAGATTCGGATGGTTGGGCCTCGGCGGGCCTCTTCTCGACAGCAGAAGGGGTCTTCTCACTCTCAGCCAATTTTGAAATTGGCAAGGTGTCCTCAGTATCAACTTGAGTCACCGTTGCCTAGGCTGAGCCTTCTTGAGTCTTTTTGGCTTTTGCTTTGATTGCGGCTGGGTTTGTGCTGGTTGAGCGTTAACTGAGTTAGGGATGTCGGCTAGAAGATCTTCATTGACAGCTTTCTTGCGACCCATCTCGTCGACAATTGCAGTCCTACGGCGGTGTTGGCGTTGAGATGGTGGAATCAGATATGGAGCCGAAGTTGATGGTAGCTCAGCTGGATCAGAGGTTGATCCCTGATCTGGCTGAGATAATGAAGCTGTTGGAAGAGTTGTGGCGGAAGGAGGAGAATTGTTTTTCTTCCTCTTGGGACGTCGAGAAGCACCGACTTATAGGTCGGGATGAAGTTCAGAAGCAAGGGAGCTCTCCGCCTATGAACTAGCAGGTCCAATAGCTCTTTGAGGTCTTTACTGGGACAGAAGGACTTACGAAAGCCCTTGGGTGGTTGTGGAAGAACTGCAAGAAAAACAGACGTCAGAATATATAGAAGGAACAAAGTACTAAAAACTTGAAAAACAGAAATAAATGCAACACTTGGCTCTTACCATTACCCTCTATGAATACTGTTCGGCTAAGAGGGTAGCGATGAAGGTCTTCATCTGGAGCAAACTCCCAGTTGCCCGAGACAATGAAGTAATCGTCTCCGGCTCCCTTGTTGGAGTTTGGGAGGTCGGCAACAAGTTTGTATACAGTGGACCTCGGTTTGAGGTAGTAGACATAGCCTTTTTCTAACTTAAGGCCGCACATAGTATAGTAGTATTGAATATCGGCTAAGGTTACCCTAGCTTTTTCTCAACGTGCTAAGGCAATTATACCATTTATAACTCCGTAAGAGTTGATGGCAAGTTGCATCGGGTTTAATTTGTAATAGTGGAGGACTTCTCAGAAAGGATGTTTAATGGAAGCCTAAGTCCACATTCAATAAAAGCGACGACTGGGAAGGGCATGGAGTCAACAGTGGGCATAATGGAGTCGTCCTCCCCAGCCAACCTCAAATGGATGTCGGTCGGAATGGAAAACTTCTGCCTAAAATACTCTAATTTAGTTGGGGTGTCTACCTTATGCCTCCACATACCCATAAATATTGGCTTGGGGGGAAGGTGGGATTTCAGAAAAGGTGTGTTTTATGAAAGGCTGAAGTGACCTCGGCAAAACTTAGAAGAAGGATGGGGCGAGAAATTCTAAGGATCTAAATGAAGTGTGTTTTAGTTTTTCCTAAAGACAGTAAGTTCTACGACGAATCCCAAACCTAAGTCTAGGCAAACAAAGATTAAAGGCAGGGATCTGGAGAAAACACAAAAAACAGAAACAAGGACAATGATTCAGAGTCAAGAATAGTGATAAACTACCAAAAATAGTGGCAAAAGTGAACAAATGGGTGAATAGTGTGGATTCAAGAAACGAACTGGGCAAAAGCGAAATCATAAAAGAAACGTGCTCAGATACGTGATTCATAATCAAGAACTTGAACAAAATAGCAATGGCGACGAGTAATGAAAGCTTTTTGAAAGAGAAACACAGACTGATAAAGAAGGAATAAGTAACTCACCGAAGAAAAATGAAGCCGGCGGTGAGTTCGCCGAAGTTAGACGACAACAGCAAAACGACAGAGCGGTGAAAGCTTCGCCGGAGGGGAAGACTGGAAGCGATCACAGAGCTTGCGAGCTTGAGACAATGGCGGATTTGAGAAAGTAAAAGAGGGAGAGGGTTTTTTTGTAAAAGTAACGATGAAGAGGTGAGAAGATGAGAAGAGAGGGAAGAAGTTTTGTCAAAAACGCGAAGAGGCGACAAAATGCAATTGATGTGTATCAAACAATGTGTTTGTCAGACGGCGCACGCAAGCGCAAGGCGACTTAATGGCGCGTATCGGACACGGTCCAGTGGGGGAGGAACGCGTAGCAAGAACGGTTGAGTAGTCATGCGTGACAGCTCATACGCGTGTTGAAGCTCTTAGAATTCTCGATTTAACGAAATAGAACCTCGGCTTGGAGGATGATCTCAGCTAAGAAACTTGAACAAACTTGGTTAATGATTTTTAGGCATTGGTGAAAGAAGACTGCAAGTTTTTGGACATGTTGAGCTGACAAGTTATGACTTTGGCAATAAATGTTGAAACGAGCTTAACCGACGTGCAAGATAGAAGAAATGATATAGGTTCCATCACCTCAGTATGCCGAGGTAATAGAACCTAGGGGGCAGTTGTGGGGACATAATTTTTGAGTGACAACACGTGGCTAAGGTGGCACCGAAGTGTCAGCTGAGGTGCCACGTGTCCTGGACGTGACCCCGAGGTGATCTTGGCTAGGCCGAGGTTATTTGCGAGAATACTAGAATTCGGGATAAGCGGATAAGGAACAAGAGTCCTAAAATGAGAGAAGACTTTAGTTTGGGTAAAGATAAGACTCTTAGAGAGTTTATCCCAATCCTATTGGAAGTCCAAGAATAGCAGTAATCCTAAGTCCACTAGAGCGAGGCTTCTATTGGGACTAGGATTGTATTGGCTATAAAAGGGAGGCGCCCCCATGGGTCTAAGGTACGCAATTTATATTCTGAATAGTGAATTAAGCATTTTTGCTATCATTGAGAGATAACTGACTTGATTGTCGGAGTGCCCCCGCGTGGACGAACCACCGTCGAAATCTCTTCTTTCTGTTGTAGGTCGTTCGGGCTTAATCTATTCTGCCGATGCTCTCCAGCTAAGTACTAATTTGGCAGTGTGGTCTGAAATTGACACACACACAAACTATGGATCTTGTCTTCAAATTGCCATAATGCTTCTGTTTGTTCCCAACTAGCCTTGCAATTGGTAGTCACTTCTATCTCACCGTACTCATGATATAGAGAGTAACACTTTCTTCTTATCTCCATATCTGCCATAGTCTACTTTGCCTCCTTGCCAAGTTTTTGTGATACACAGTGGTGCCCTCTTCAACTTGCCTTTACTCATGCCTTCCTCGTGCACTTTCTTGTTCATTAGCAAACTTGTAAGCCGATGGACCACTCCTCGTAAACCCATCACCAAAGTGTGTGAAGTGAGTGATTTTTCAACTTCTCTCCAATCCAATTTGTCTCACCATGGGCGTACCTTGAGCCTACCTCGACAATTCCAACCGTTCATCATGTAGGGCCCACCAAGAAAATTATTCATGTAAAAAATCAAGTTGATTAGACATCAGTCACCACCTGATTGTATCACATTTGTTTGAAAAATAATTAATGACAAGTATGATTTCAAAAATAAAACATGAATATTTTACTTGATGGACCTTATAAGATGGACAATTCGAATCATTGATGTAAGCCCATAGTATATTGGATCGGACCCTTCTACTTCGATAACAAATTGAAAAGAAACTAAAATAACAACAGAAGAAAAATCACCATGATTTTTCTTATTGTAAAATGAATTGGTAGAGTTTAACTATTTTGTGAAATCACCATCATTGTCTACGTGTCTCTCTTGTGGGGTGAAACTACTAATGTTTAATCTTATTTTATTTGTTATGAGACATGTAACAGATCTGAACTCAACCACTTTTCATTGACAATTGTCTCATCCAAATACCCATATTCCATCCCACTGGATCCATCTTGTTCATGCTTACGCATCCTTCAAAGATTGTCACAATAAATTCTTTTAAATCCCTATCATTTGTTCCATTAGATCCATCTCTTTTCTAATATTTTATTTTTAGAGTGTAAATATGTGCATATGTATATGTTTTGAACTAATCTTAATAAGAAATATGAAATTATAGTGCAGATGTTACGGAATTACAACACTACATCACAAGATGAAGGAGTTTCGAGGAAGTATGTGGTGAAACTAGGTCCAATTGGCTTTGCCATTTTTACGTATGTGAAGATGTTGCAAAGCCATTTCATAGATAGCTCTTCAAAAATGAGCTACTATAGAGCATAGTGTTTATTCCTTTGGCCACAACCCACATAGCAATGGAAATTATTTAGCCCTTTACAGTGATATCTGAATGATGACCACTGTTTCCCATTGTGGTTTTGATGATCAGAAATTATAAAGAAGACAAACAATTTAAGACTGAGAAAGAGAAACCAGAAGAAAGGATACGGGTAGCTTCAGTTTTTCAAAAAATAAATTCTTTTGATTGCTTGAAAGCAACCATTGTCAGCGTGGCATTATGGCCATCCAAAAAAAAAAATCATTTTCTCTTAAAATTATTAATAATAATAATAGTTAAAGAATTCAATGCTACTCTATTTGAGACTTTTGAATAAGTACCATAAATATGGTTAAGTCGTAACACTTCGTATTCCTTGGGCTAGTGGGATTGCTCTTGACACTCTTATTGTACTTGGAGCCTCTTTGATTTATTTTAGAATATTGATTGAGGTGATATCATAATTGTGAAGTAGGATTGAACCAAAAACATTAATTCGGATAATTGTCCTATGAGTAGTCTTCACTCTTTTACCTTTTTCTCTTTCCACACTTTGAATCTGGATGTAAGGATAGAGCCATTGAAAAGCTTGTTTCTAGGGATTCGATTTAGACACAAGAACGACCCAAAATGGAATCCGGATGGAGTTATGCCCGTTTGAAATTTAAGTACCTATGTTGGAAGCAAGTCTGCTCAAGCGAACTTTTGACCGCTCCAGCAGTCTGCACGAATTTCAGAGATTTTGAGAGCTTTCTTTCACCACTCAAGCTAAACTTTGATCGCTCGAGTGGTCTATTTGAAATCTGGCACTTTAAAGTCACTTTTTGGCCTACACTCTTCAATTTTTCTTCCCCTCTTCTCTCCCTCTCCTCCATACCTCAAATCCTAGACCTCCAAACCTTGATTTCGTCTATTTTTCACCAAGAATCCGCCATAGATCTTGTATTAAAGATGAAGAACGAGAAAAGATCAACATTTTAACTGATTGGATTTTGATTTCGTGAAGAGTTCTTCTTGAGTCGTGCTCCTTCTCCTCTTCTTGCTTTGAGGGATGAATTTTCTTTGAGTTATATATATATATATATATTTGCAAGTCTATGATTATTTTGATATTGTTTGGAGTGTGTTGAATTAGGATTTGATTTTTATGAGATTAAGTTTTGCTCAAAGAGAAATTTTCTCAAATCTTTTAATTTATGAACCATGAGAATGTTTTGGGGGTTTCATGAGCAAAAAATTTTGTTTAAATGAGGAAGCCCTAATTTTTTGAAAACCCTAGGCTTGAGGAAATTTTGAGGAAAAGTTGTATCGATGAAAAATATGAGTTGCATGATAGTTGGAGTTTCTAATTGCATAAATTTTTTCTTTTGTAAAACCAAAAAAAAAAAACAAAAAAAAAACAAAAACAAAAACAAACAAACAAACAAACAAACATAGATTTTGTGAAATCATGAATTGTTGAGATCTATTTTTGAGAAATGATGAGGAAATTGTTATATTTATTCCTATTGTTGAAATCCCTTGTAAGAGAGAAGTTGATATTGAGAAAATAGTGAATAATATGTTATTGTACTTATCTTGAAAAGATAAAGATTGGAAATGATGATTTTCATGTTCAAATTTATTTGGTTTAAAGAGGAAAGAAATGTATTCGATGATGTGTATTTTTTTTATATCTCTTGGAATATATATATTGTGTAGAAATGTAGAACTTGATCACAATGGAAGAAATGAGAAAGTATTGAGAAATTTTGAGAAAATTCAAGGCATTAATATAGACATATATTGCATTGGTATTTCATTTCATGTTGATTGTTTTTCTTTTGAACTGGCATTGTTGAGATCACTTTTGAAATGAAAATGGTTTTGTGGAACAAATGTTGTAAATAAAAATGGTTTTTGTGGAACAAATGTTGTTGATGAACGATTTTGAGGTAAATATGGTGAGAAGTCCTGTTAGGATGTGTAGTTTGAGAATTAAGTTGGCCTGAGTGTCCTTGATGCAAGGCCAGAAACATGCGCGTGTGGGTGCCTAAGCCCTTCGGTTAGAAGCCGGTTAGGTAGGATTTGGTAGTACTTGATAAGCCTATTTGCAGACACTAGCCCTGGCGATTTGCTTGAGTCGTATTTACCACTCTTTGTTGTTACATGGATATCATTGGATTAATTATATTTTGACGGCCATTGTACACAAGAGTTTCAAAAGAGAAAAATTATCTTTTTGAGCATGGCATGGCATGTGCATCTGTCTCAGGAGACTGTATAAAATATATATATATATACTTTGTTAAGAATTCTCTACTGCGCTTTGTGTTTACTCTTAGTGGATTTTGTTACAGGAAAAACTGTTGTGACCCTGGCAAAGTAGAGTCGTGGAGAATAGTTTTGGGAGCACGAGGCTCTTATCTTTTGTTGTTTTATTTTTGATAAGCCAAGGACTATATGTGTGTGGGTTAGAAAATCACTTACTTGTAATCCAGGAAAGGCCTTAGAAATTTGTAGCCTCTAAGGCAATATCATGGATATAATTGAAGGATGATTTGACTCGATTATGTCAATTGGTTTCATGTTGTAAAATGAAGAAATGTAATGAAACAAGTAGTTAAATTCTATTTAAGTAAAAAATAATCGCATGTGTGCATGTCAGATAACTACACGAGAAGTTATGATTCTGCATGTTTAAAGGATATTGTGATGGAGTAGTATGTCTATTTTTTTTGGGGGGGGGTTACATAAGTACTAAGGGTGTCCGCGGTTCAGTTTGGAACGGTTTGCGGTTCGGTTTGGACCCGCCCACATGTATGCGGTTTGAGGAAAAGTCAACCCGCAACTGCCCGCAATGCGGTTTGCGGTTTGTGCGGATAGGGTTTGCGGTTGTGCGGGCGGTTGCGGGCGGTTTGCGGATTAAACTTTTTTTCAAATTTTTTTTGTTAAACCCTTTTTTTCCCCCTTTTTTTTTTATCAATATTTCTTTTAGACATTTTTCATCCCATTTTCTAAAATGCTTTAACATTAATAACTAATGAATTAAAACTTATAAAAAACTTATAAAATAAAAAACACAACAAAATCAATTCGTAACCCAAACAAATCATTCAAAATCTACCTTCGTCATTAACTTGCATTCAACTCAATTCATAACCTAAACAAATCATTCAAAATCTACATTCAGCATTAACTTGCATTCATCCTACATTTATCATTCCTAACCCAAATTAAAAAATCCTGCATTCATCATTCCTAACCTAAATACAAAAAAAAATAAAAATAAAAAATTCTTCATTAACTTACATTCATCCAAAATGCAAAAAATAAAAAATAAAAAATCATTAACTTACATTTATCCAAAACCAAAATGCAATTAAAAAAAAATTTGTTGCCAAACTTCATTCAATTCAAGGCCATGAAATAAAATAAAAACATTTCTAAAATATCAAACTTCATCACGAATCATCCAATCCAACTTTCAGAGAAGATAGAGTGAGTGAGTTTGATTAGGGTTTTTTTTTTTTTTTTTTTGAACGATCATATTTGAAGAAAAAAAAAAGGGGTTTTTTTGAACGGTCAGATTAAAAAAAAAAAAAAAAAAAAAAAAAAGAGTTTTATGCAGGCGAGTTAGGCGGGTGCGGGTCAAACCCGCAACCCGAAAATTAGATAAAACCCAAACCGCACCCTACCCTAATGTGTTTGCGAAACCGCCCATACATGTGCGATTCGGATCAGGTATGGCGGTTTGGACGGGTCGGATGACCCTATGCCCAGCCCTAATAAGTACTAACATTTAAATTCATCAAAATGAAATTAGTCTCTCAATTACTCCTATAAACATTTCAAATTTTGAAAAAGCTCAAGAGTGAGGAAGGCTTCAATGCCACAAGTGATTTAACTTTCGTTGAAAACACTATTGGGCGAAGATTTTTCGATCTGATCTCTTATTTGAAGAAAGTGAGGAGCATTTTTTTTATATATATATTTGTTGAATTTTATGATGGGCATGAATCTAAAATTCTAATCTCCAAAGTAAATTAATTTATTCGAAGTCAGCTTGTTTGGAATCAACTGTTTTTACATAAATTAACTATAATTTTATTTTGAAATTTATTAATTTTCTGAGCTCGACGCAATAAAATTATATATATAAATAAATTATTCCAGTTCAACTTTATTAATATTCATTTCAGATTGGTATGAAAGATAAACCAATCAAATTTGACTATATTTTTAGAACTTCTTAAATTTTCATATCATGTTTGAAACCAACTACTCACTTGATCCAACTTGAATGCAATCCTAATGCTAGTACCTCATGTAATTTTATTTACACATCATCATTTCTCTTAGTTCACACCATTATCTATATTTTTTTTTAACTTCCATTGTATCCCTCAAGCAAATTACCATTATGAACAAAATCCTAAAATGTAATCTCTCAGTTCACAGCATTACACATCACTAGTCACTGCCAAAACCCCCTCCCTCCTCTGCCACCCCCAACTTAGTTGTTACTTTATCACCCTGCAACCACCAACATTGCAACTTCATCGCTAGCGAGCCACCACCCTCACAGCTCCTGCATTCCTGAGATATATAACCCCTCATAGTTCCATACTTGTTCGACACACAACATGTGACGACCTCGCCATGTATAATATTTGGCATTTAATTAATTCAGGAGATTCAGATTTTACTTAGTCATTATTCTGATTTAATTTGGAAGTTACGAGAATTATTCAGTCTGATTCGTATATGATTTGATCAAGGAATTATTTTGAAATTAGAAATTGAAAGCCTAAATGGCTAAAGAATGTGAAATTGACGACTTGAATTGGTTCAGTTTTGAGTATTAGACCATATGTGAGTTTAATTAAATATTTGATTCAATTTGGTAAAATTAAGATTTGATCAATTGGGTCTGAATTGAAGTTAATTAAGTTATGAGGATTGGGAATTAAGATTATTATGAATTAAATTTATTTATGAAGTGTTCAATTTGAGTATGTAAGTTATTGACGGAGATTTTGAGTTTGATCTGAAATTGAGGGTCTTAAAGATTTGGAAAATCAAAATTGATGATGATAATAAGTTAATTTGATATTTTGAGGCTCTTTGAGAGTTCGATTTAAGATCTGATTCAAATTGATAAATGTAAAAATAATCAGTTAGGCTCTAATGGAAGTCAATTTGACTAATTAAATTATGTGAGATTTGTGATTAGTTATGATTAATTTAATTATGTGCTAATCAAGATTTATTAAGATTAATTGTTGCTTAATTAAATTAATCTTAAACATAAATTGAACTATGGAAAAATCTAGAATTGAGGATGTATGGGGGTGTAGGTGTATCGAGCAATTTTGTGGATGTGCTAAGAATTATATGTGTGTGTATATGTTAAGAGTTAAAGAGTTGAAGTCATTGTTGCTTTGGGGAAAACAACACACACACACACGCACACACACATACACACAGAGCTGCTGGAACAAAAAGAGAAGAAGAGAATTGAGCTCAAAGAAGAACCCAAGAAGGAAAGTATAGAAATGAAGGGAAAATTGAGGAAATCATCAAGGAACTCATCAATTGAATAACTTTAGGTAAGATTTCTCCATCTTTTTCATGTTTTGATCTTGTTTTGCATGGATTCACATGCTAGGACTTTTATTTTGGGTTTTTGTAGAGAAGTTCATGGAATTTTGCAATCTAGGGTTTGAGATTGATGAGCTTATGCATCTATCTTGTGTTTCATCCTTGTATTCATGCCTTTTTCATGATTTTATGAGAGAAATCATGTATCAATCTTGTCTTGTAAGATCAATTGCATGTGTATTTGAAGATTCAAGAAAGTTTCATCATATTTAAAATAGCAAATAAGAAATTTTGAAAATTTGTTTTTCTTTTGAATCTTGAATAAAACTTTCAATTGATGTTATCTAGCATGTTCTTAGAACCTTATGACTCATTTTATAAAAGGAATTTGAAGTTTGTTGATGATTTTTAAAGATGAGTTTTCATGTTAAATTTACGAATCAGAAAACTTGGAGATTGTTTTGAATCTTGAATTATTCTCTCAAATGAATCTATTTTACTTATTTTTGGAGCTTTGGAACTTTATTGAGGTTGGTTAATTTGAGTTTGAGAAGATTATTTTGCAGATGAGTTTTATATTCAAATTTACGAAGCAAAATCATTCAATTAGGCTTGATTCATGGATTAAGTTTTCAATTGATCATGTTTTTCATGTTTTCTTACATATGGGACCCCTCAGGACATCTAGAACTTGCATTTTAGCACTCTAAGAGCATGTTAGCAATGTTTTGAGCTAGGTGTAAGGTTGAAGTTAGGTTTAAGCCATTTGTTGCATCGTTTATGTTCTAAGTCTTAAAGTACATGTTATGTGTGATATGTAGGTCTTGCAACGAGCGTTGAGCCGACTGTTTAGAGGTTTTCACATCTTTTTTTCTTTTAAGGTAGGGATTTCTAGTTCTCTTTCAATACTTTTATTTATGGATAGATTTGTGGTATTTTCCTTATACCAAATTTATCTTTTATGCATTTTATGATAAGTCATGAGATTAGGGGTTTGGGTTTGATGTTCTGGGGTTTACCTTTTTGGGTTGGGTTATGATTTTGGGTGAATGATGAATAGAAAAGTTGGAATAAAAAAAATATTTTAGTGAAAAGCTTCAATTTTTCCAAAACCCTAGTTTGGCTCATAAAGATGGTTAATGATTTTGCATAAATTTAAAGTGGCTTCATAAAGTTGAGGTATTAAATTGCACATATCCATGTTTAATTGAATTTCAAAAATGTTTGAAAAAATCCATGTAACAAAATAGCGAGTGAACTCCTGTTGTTGATATTGGAAGTTGTGCTATGAAATAAGATTGAGTTTGGGGATTTTAAATTTGTGAATTGTATTAATGATATGAGATTTGTGATAAAATGATAAAATGGAGATTTAAGAAATGCATTGAGTTATGCTGAGTTGTGTTGTATTGAGTTGAGTTGTGTTGTAAATGGTACCCACGCGGGGACTCAAGGTGCCTAATTGCCCTGTTTGAGTTTATTGCCAGACGAATGTGGAAAAATATTTTTGGGCTTCCACTGGTCCTGTCGTATAATAGTCGGCAAAAGTGAAAAAATGGATAATTTTGGGTTCTCATGTCCTGCTGTATAATAGTCGGTAAATGTGGGGGATTGTATTAAATGTTTTCGGGTGCCCACGTCCTGTTGTATAATAGTCAGTAAATGTGGGGATTGTATTAAATGTTTTTAGATGCTCACGTCCTGTCGTGTAATAGTCGGTAAATGTTAGGATTGTATAAAATATTTTTGGGTGCCCATTATCTCACGCCATATCAAGCTAGCAAAAGGTGGAAGATGTTGTGAGTTAGGTGCCCACTATCCCACCATATCAAGCCGGCAAAATTTGGAACGTATTGAGAAATGTGTTGAGTCGGAGATAATGTGTATGACTCATAATGAACTTATGAAATTACAATGTGTTGTGTGATTTTGTATAGAGGAGAAATGAATATAGAAATTATTTGAAAAAAATGAAAAATGCAATGGTAATAGGGTAAGGGGTTGATGATGACGAACTAATCGGGTTGTTTTGTGACCATAAGTGAAGATTGTGAGTTTTATTTTGTGAATAATACTAATATCAATTTAAGTTAAGGATTTTGGATTTATGGTAACTGTGGTATAATTGGGTTGGAAGTTTAAGTAAAAAGGAAGAATCTTTTGTGAATTTGTGAAGAATGATTTTATGAGGAGTGGATCCTCTAATCTTATAAATGATGAGTCTTCTTAAAAATCCTAAATTCAAAATTTTGGTCTAAAGTGGGTTTTCAAATAGGTTGAGGATTTATTTCATAAATTGAAAACAAATATTTATTTGGAAAAGGGATTTGAAATCAATTGTAAATATTTGAGAAATTAAATTGGAAGGGGTTTATATCCTTGGTTTAAGTTGAATTACTAGTGATGATAGAAATGTTGATGTCATGTAACAGATAGATAAGTGAAAATCGAGTGTACGACGGTTGTCTTTGAATATAAGGGGAACTTGGACTTTAAGGTTATAGGGTTATAATATTTTTGAATTGTAAAATGGAAATGAAATGTAGAATGTTTTGGAATTGGATTAATAAATTTAAAAGGATGTTGTTTCTTAAGTATACTTGTTTTCAAAGAAGACTTATGATTTTTCTAATCATGAAAGATAATATTTATGGCAGAAAGTTTCCTTAAATGTTCAAATAAATTTTGAGAAAATGATACTTTACTTATAATATTTTGGGCATTGTAGACACGCCCGAACGTCCCGAAAAAAATCCCGTTTTGTTCATTGGGCTCACTACAGCTTGGACTCAATGTCACGGTTCTTAATCTGATCTCGCAAAGTGCAATACGAGATTGATAAATCACCAAAGAGTCCAAATCCGGCAAATCGTTTTGAAAAACTAATTTTTAGAAAGAAGTGCCAAACATGGACTGCTTTGCCAGATACAGAGTTGCCACCTAAATATTTTATTTTTGGGGAATTTAGGAAACCCTGACTCGTGCCTAAGGCCACGTGTCTGTCATCACCAAAGTTGCCTCGGCTCGAAAACTTGGGTACAATTGGGGAAGGTCATGCAATGAGCACCCTCGCTCGCCCGATCAAATATCGGCCTTTACTAAACATGATATCTTGTTTTTGAAAACACATGCGTTCTTATTCCGGTTTATTAGCCTAGAATTACTACGTGATGCACACAGCATACAAATATAGACTGGATCGTCTAAGTTAGAACAAAACATCTCATGTTTGTTTTTTTGAAAGCGGTTTGCTACTCGCAAGTAGGCTAAAATACGGATTTTGCCACCGTCAAGTGAGCTTAGAAAACATGGTGATTTGCCACTCTCAAGTGGGCTTAAAACTCGCAATCGATGAATTGTTCCAATTTAAATAATCCAACCTTCACCCACAGGCATTCAGGCAGGTATATCACATAAGCGGTTAGCCTCATGGCAAGCATGCTATCATGGCAGTCACTCACACACATGCAAGGATGCTAAAGTATAAACACTCATCGAGTACTCCAAGCCAAAACAAAAACTAGTTAGTAATCAATGCATGATCCTAGTTCATGTTAAGATGGCTAATGCAACACATGCAAAATGCAACTAAGATAGGCTCGGCTATTCTAACATGGCATATGAGATGCTACAGATAACATGTATTCAACTTGGAATTGAAATACAATGCAGTTAGTATGATGCGCTGAGCCCGGTGCATGCAAGACAGATGAATGGATGCAAACATGCGAGCATAAGGATGCTAATTGAAACATGCCCTAAGACTAACCATCATAAGCTGGTAAATAAAAGGGAGAAAGACGTGGGGTTGGAAGACATGCATCACACACACGCACACTTATTACAAAATTCGCCCTATCGACGGAGGGTCCGAATAAATAGTACAGAACCAACTAGCTAATCTAAGCTACTCTAATTAAACTAGTTATTGCACAACAAAATGAATAACAACTTACAGCTAAATATTACACAACATAACTAGTTAACAAATCAACTAAATTAGCAATTAAATAAGCATGCAAACTATGTGAAGTAGGCTGCCTCAGCTCTGCCTCAGATGATGAAGGATGCATACATGCTCGAATTGCCTTGCTCGGAAATCCCTCGCGACACCCCGACTTGCCTTTGTTTGCAATTGATCTCAGAAACTTGCACAAAGCTCCAGAGAGATGAGACTCCACCCTGGGAATCTGTGGGAAGGCTGCCGACCAGCTTATAGGCATAGGAGACCAACTACCGACCACCTTTTGTGGTGGAAACCAAAAAAAGTGGTCGGCCTGCCAGTAAATCTGGTCGGCCGACCAGTTTCCTCTCCTGGTTTCTGGTTTTCTGCAACAAAGGGAAAGAGAGGGGCACAGCAAAGTATTTGCAACACATGTGTGCACGACCACTCTCCTCATCATTGCATAAGCTCAAGGGAGTGTAGTCCTCGACCCTCAGGCCACCAGTCAGGCATTTCGATGCATGATGGCCGAGGAGCCGAATTGCACGACTCAATGTGAAATGAATGCACATACAAGCACCTAAAGCCAACAACTCCATCATGGGTAATCAAGAATGTCGGCAACCGGGAATCGAGGCACGTTTCGTCACTTTGAGTACGAGACGTCCTTCGTTTCCCGTGTTTGGACTAACTCCTATCCCAAACACAATGCAACAAGCATGGCATGCACAAATACAACTCTAGCATGTAATCCTAATGCAATGCAACTAAGTGATGCAAACATGTAAAGGATAACATGCAAACATGCAACTAGCATACACAATGCTATGAACTAACAATGGCATACTCAATGCACATGACACTTAGCATACACAATGCACGTAGAAACTAGCATACACAATAAGATAAACTAGGCATGCACAATGCAATGATCAATCATGAGACAACATGGCATACTCAATGCTATGAACTACAATGGCATACTCAATGCTATGAACTACAATGGCATACTCAATGCAAAATGGACTTAAACAAAATGGATGGGCCTCAGCCACACCCAAATCAGTGGCCAATGGGATGAAATGAAGGCACAAAATACAAAGCATGCATGCACAATGCATTGGCCAATATAAGAGGCCCAAGAGTACAACTCTCAAAAGTGCTCAAAGAGTGACAAATGTGCAAGTGTAAAGACACAAAGTGCACTGAAATTAAGTAAGAAATGATGCCAAATCATTCAAACAAAGCAAGTAGAGCATGCACGGGTCCTAAGGCATGAGAGCTATCAAAGAGGACTACACATGAGGCATGCAATACATGGCAAATATGCATGAACTAAGCATGGACAGAGTTGCAATAGGTCATAACAAAGACCAAAATGTGCTAAGATGAGGGCCCAAAGTCCTAGGCATGCAAGCATACACACTAAGGCATGAACTAGGCAACAATGCATAACCATCAAAGACATTCAAAACATGATGAAGTGAGAACATGGCAAGTCTATATGTTCTGAAATGTGATGTTAAGTGATGTCAAATCAAGTACACAACACAAATAAAGCATGCAATGGTGCTCAAAGCTTGAGGCAAACAAGAGCATTTACACTACAGGTATACAAAACATGAAGCATGTGATTAAGGAAACCAAAAATAGTCCTAGTACATGTTAATATGAGACTAAAACATGTATGGATGGAAGCCAAAATGTGCTAGCATGAGGGGCATGAGGCATAATGCATACAAGGCAAATAAGGTGGATTACACTACACCTATTAGGACCAAGCATGGGATGACTCCACCAACAAAAATCAAAGTTATATAATGGCAAAATAACCCCAAATAAGCACTAAAATGATGGCTCGCAAGCAAAGGCATAAATGCATACACAATGGCTCATGTTAAGGCATAAAGGGGGAATCCTCCAACGCATTGATTGAGTGACAAATGCAAGTGTACGGCCATGAAACATGGACTAAAATAATATAACTAATGATGTCAAATCATTGAAATGAGCCAAGTAATGCATGCTAGTGGACCCGATGCACAAAACAAACAAGTTAGGTTGAACCAAAGCTATACAAAGAAAGTCATGGATGACCAAGACAACCAAAATCAGACCTTAAACATGAAAAAAACATGAACAAAGTCTTCTTGAAGTCAAGCCAAAAGCATGCTAAAAAGACATGTGCCAACATGATGCATGTTAGGCTATTTCATGGGATTGCATGGCAAGTGCATGGAGCATGCAAAGGCCAACCAAACCAAACCAAAACAGAATCATGACATAGTAAAACATCACCAAAAACATGCTGAAATGGGAAGAAAATAAGCTAGAATGACATGTCAAGGCATGAAGCATATAAAGCTAGTTTAAGGGATTTACACTACAAGTGTACATGGAAAGCATCTTTCAACCAAGAGGCCTCAAAACAGAGCTAAGGCAGCCCAAAATATGAACAAAATCAATTTGGATCATGGCCAAAATATGCTAGAATAGAGGGCCAAAACAACATGCATTCTAAGCTAGTAAACATGATTTACACTACAAGCATATGAAGCATGTGAGAGGCTACCAAACCAGCCAAAAATAGAGTCATGGCATGCCAAATGATGACCAAAAACCCACTGAAATATGATCAATACATGCAAGAATGACATGTCACTTTGATAAGCCACAAAAGGGATTACTCTACACATGCAAGAGACAAACACAAGGTGACCAAACTAGCCATAGACAGAGTCTAGGCAGGTCCTAAAAGTCACCAAAAAGGGCCTGAACCAAGCCTTGGAAGTATGAAAGTATGTGCTCCTTTGAAAGGCCAAAAATGCAAACAAACAAGGCCAAAAGAGAGAGGGTCTCCCCTCTCTGATTTAGGCCCTCAAAATTGCATGCCAACCACTAAAAATCCGCTGGATTTCAGTGGCTAAAAGGCCAAGCAAAGATCAACAAAAAGGTCTCATGGCATGGCACAAAACAAGGCTAAATAGAGCATGCAAGAGGGTAGATGTCACGACCCGAACCCGCCCCCATGGGTTAAGGACGTAACCGGCCAGTAATCCTAAGATTACCTACGGCTCAGACCAAAACAGACTTAACACATCAGAGTAAAGGGGCCAAACGGGAAGCAAAATTTAAAACTTTGTCCATAGAGCCGTGCTTATATGCACATCATAACATTCCATACCAACTCATGTTAATAACTCACGTCAGAAATGTAGTAGCATAAAATTCTATACAGACAGGATCGTCCAACTAAGTCAACCCATGAAACTATATACAGACATAATCAAAAACTTCGCCACCATGACAAGATATAAATACATAACGGAAGGGCGAAGACGGGTCTCGTGCGTGAGACGCAAGGGCTGACTCTCCAAAAACCTCTGTTGTTCCTCACAGACTTCACTGGGGCTGGGTTTGGACTTCTCCGGGCTCACCTACAAACACATGAATGAGCGTGAGCGATAGCCCAGTGAATAATATCAAATACAGAAATTACGTAAACAATGTAGAACAACAGGTTCCAAACGGCCTTAGGCCCAATTCCTATTTCTACTTAACAGATATATAAGTATACGAAATTCAAATCAAGTGACTGTAGTTCCAACCATTCTGGCCTTTGGCCCACTCAGATTTCCATTCATGTCAAAACGGCCTTCGGCCCATTCATTTATGTCAAAACGGCCTTCGGCCCATTTATTTCTGTCAAAACGGCCTTCGGCCCATTCATTTCTGTCAAAACGGCCTTCGGCCCATTCATTCATGTCAAAACGGCTTTCGGCCTACTCATTCATGTCAAAACGGCTTTCGGCCTACTCATTCATGTCAAAACGGCCTTTGGCCCACTCACATGTGTCAAAACGACCTTTGGTCCATTCATTTACATCAGGACGACCTTTGGTCCATTCATTTATATCAGGACGACCTTTGGTCCATTCATTTACATCAGGACGACCTTTGGTCCATTCATTCACATCAAAACGACCTTTGGTCCATTCATTCACATCAAAACGACCTTTGGTCCAATCATTCATTTCAAAACGACCTTTGGTCCAATCATTCATTTCAAAACGACCTTTGGTCCATTCATTCATCCATATCAGACTTACGTCCACAAACCCAATTAGCAATTCATAAAGCTTAAAAGGGAGTAAAAAATTGGACATTCGCAAGCATTCAGATATTGATATTACTCACAGTGATTGGCTTGTGGATTCGCCCTGGAGCTTGACCCTACACATTCCATGAACACAAAAAGGGTCATTAACAATTCAATCCGTTCCTTAATTCACATATTCCTCTTTTAGGCTTTATTCTTATCTCATTAGCTCATTTACAATGCTTAACATAAGCCTAAGAATGCTTGCAAGTGAAAGAGAACGGAAAACAGAACACAAAATGCAAAAACAGGATTTCAGAAAATAGGGTCCCCGCTCGAGCGTGGACTTCCCCCGCTCGAGCGGACCCTTAGGTCTGCAAAAGTACTGGTTGCCTTCAATTCCAGCTCGAGCGTGAACTCGGCCGCTCGAGCGGACTGCCTGTCTACATAGCTCCCCGCTCGAGCGTCAACTTCCCCGCTCGAGCGGGAACCATGTCTGCAGAAAATGCTGGGAGCTCGATTTCTCCGCTCGAGCGGACATCAAAATTCTGGGTTTTCCAGATTGTGTTCTTGAGCTCCCTTCAACATTCAAACCGTCATTCCATGCTTTTGGTGGCTCCAATTTCACATATACTTGCACTAACATGGTATAAACACCAAAATACATCTTCATGGAGCCCAATTTCATAAATCAAATACATGCATGGCTCAATTTAATTCAAGCTCAATTCTATCATACACATTCATGCATTCCAAAGCTCCTATCTTTAATTATTCAACATGCATGCTAATCTTGACTTCATTTTCATTCCAAATAATGCAAATGGTGCTCATTCTCATGGAGCTCAACAAAAACATGCTTGCATGTAAGATTTAACACCTTTATTTCCATGTTTAACTCAATACATGCTAGATTATACATTTTCATGGCAATTCTATGCATGCATGTGCATATAAACTTCAATTTCATCATACTCAACACCATTCATGTTCTTGATCAGATATCCTCTGCGAATTCACATTATTACATACACAAATTCATGAATTAGGTGTTGATCACTCACCTAGGAGCTTCAATCTTCACAACTATAGTTAATTCTTGAGCTAGCCTTCAAGACTCCAAAGCTTCAAGAGCAAACTTAGATGATTTCCCCCTTTCTCTCTCAATTTCGGGTCTCTCACTCTCTCTAGAGAGTTTAATCAGCCAAAGCCACATAAGGGAAGGAATTGAGGGTGTAGTGCCCTTTTACATCAAACCCCACTATTCCAAAATAATAATAATAAACAATTGGGCACTAAATTATCAATTTAATCAACTTAATCTGACCCGAATCAATTTCTAATTAAATTTCACCGTAGGCTCTAAAAATTATGCCGACCACAATGGCGTAATCAATTTCGGGTTCTGCGGCCGATAAGGCCTCCAATTTAATTTCCGAAGTGGTAAAATCAAACAGATATTCCTACGGTGAACAGATAGAAATTCAAAACCACATATTTTCACATAATGGCATACAAAACCATAACAAACACATAATCACATCTTATTAAGGACCAATTAACATATTACGGGACAGGGGTATTACAGTAGATGACCCTCAATACCAAAAGAACCTTAAACAAACATGAAAAACACTTAAATATGAAGCTTTTTTCAGTTGACAACAAAGCCTAAATATGCATGCAAGTATGGCTAAGAGAATGAGCAAGATAGAGCTTAAAAAGAGGGAAAAGGAGTTATCCTTGAAGCTCAGCAAAACCAGCAACTTTTGGGACCAAAAGCCAACCCTTCAACCTCTGAAAATACCCTCCAAGAACCTCAGATCAATGGTGGAAGTGTGTGGTTATGAGGTGTAGTGCAATAGGTCAAGAACAATGCACACTTTGAGCTAAAATAGAGAGATATAGAGGGAGATATATATTTTTGCCTTAGACAAATTTCTGAGCCTCAGACAAGAGAGGGAGCCTTTTCTCTTATAGAGCAACACGCACCAAGCTTGTTGAAGAAGTTTGAAGCTAGATGCAACGTGTATGGAGGATGCAATCTATGCACTCCAGCTGGCACAGCTGGCATCCACAACACCTATAGAATATGCAGGAAGGCCACCGACCAATTAAAGTGGTCGGCCCACCACTTTTACTGGTCGACCGACCACTTTTCATGAGAAAGTGGTCGGCCAGTCACTTTTTCTGGTCGGCCGGAAAAAAAAGTGGTCTCCAAGAGTAATTGGTGGTCTCCACACTGAAAGAAAGCCAGTGCTGTGGTGAGAGACCAGCAAATGTGGCCCAAAGACTAAGGAGACCAGTTTCCTAACCAGAAAATCGCTGGCAGGGAGAAAAGTAGTCTCCAGGGATAAAAGCTGGTTTCCAAGGATAATTGGTGGTCTCCACACTGAAAGAAAGCCAGTGGTGTGGTGGAAAACCAACAAATGTGGCCCAAAGACCAAGGAGACCAGTTTCCCGACCAGAAAATCGGCTAGCAGGGAGAAAAATGGTCTCCAAGGATAAAAGCTAGTTTCCAGGGGTAATTGGTGGTCTCCACACTAAAAGAAAACTAGTGGTGTGGTGGGAGACCAGCAAATGTGGCCCAAAGACCAAAGAGACCAATTTCCCGACCAGAAAACCGGCTGGCGGGGAGAAAAGTGGTCTCCAAGGAGAAAAAGCGGTCTCCAAGGAGAAAAAGCTGGTTTTCAAGGAGAAAAAGTGGTCTCCCACCCTTGTACCATTTCCCAAACAAGGAAAGCAAGGTTTGTACCCAAGACAAACCAAAACAGATGCAAAACGAGAGTTCGAGAGGCAAGACGCACTATCGGGGGCCTCGAAAACTGGCTGTTAAGCACAAAAAGTGGCCTATGACCACAAAAGTGGTCTCCCGGACCACAGTGTCCCTCTAGACAGAGGAAACAAGATGTGTTCCAAAAAACGTGCCAAACAGAGAATGTTAAGTGGTCCCAAACCGAGGTGCCTGGCCGACGGCTCCGAAAATCGAAAACTAGTCTCCAAACAGGAACAGTGGCCTATGACTACGAAAAGTAGTCTACGACCACTGAGAGATGGTCTACCAGACCTCTCCCTCCCTCCGAGAAGAGAAAACAAGACTTAGTCCGCAGACCGAGTCAAAGTACAAAGAGTCCCGAGGTCCGGAGGTGAGGCTCTCAACCAAGAACTCCGAAACCTCGAAACGAGCACAACATGCGCAATCATCGAGCGCTCAATCGGTGACGTCCGAGTCTTAAAGTCGGTCAAAAATGGGGTGTCTACAGGCATACAAAGCATTACCTTACTATATAGTATAACCCTGCATGCATGATCATTTCTGCCTATGTGTTAGTTATTGTTTTAGAACTATGAGATTCCTACTGAATATTAGTGCTCATCCCACGTTGATTAACTTCACAGGTAACTAAAGATTTCAAATATCGGGACATGAAATTTCTTTCTTGTGCAGTCTTATGATTTTATTTTGAGGTTGTAAAATATACTTGTAGTTCAGAGATCAGTATTTTTTTTTCCTTGTATGTAATATGGATGTAAGCCTCAGGGCATTTATTTTATTTGTATGTAAATGACACTGTTGTGTAAAGAGATGGAACATGTATATTTATTTATTCATTAATTCATCAAAAGATAAATTGTCGTTTGTAAAGGGACTTAATTAATGAATATTTGTACTGTTATTCGAGTAATAAAAAAAGGGGCATTACACAACCCCTCAACTCTTCAGCCTCGCAATGTACCACCTCCTACAACCCCAACTCGTAGCCTGTGCGCACACGAGAAAGAGAAATAAAGATATTAATTCATGAAGTTGAATGTAATAGTGACTGAAAGAGTTGATGGGCTGCGAAGGAAACTGAGAGGGACAACAATAGTAGAATAGGGTGACAAAGATGATGGAGGCAGTGACAGTGGGTGGTGACTAGGGCTAGGGTTAAGATTTGAAATAGGAAATGATGAGAGTCGCTTGGTATTATTTCAAAAATAATTTTGGGAATTAAGAAAAAAAAATTAATAAATTCAAATTGTGAGTGATATGAACCAAGTAAGTGGTGTGTATTAAAACAATTAATGATGTCTGAATAGAATTTTTCCAGTACTTCTTCATTATAGAAGTATAAGAAGACAAAGATACCCCTATGTAAAAGTATATGATATCAAAATTTTGGATATGACATTAACAGCATGAAATTTCAAATTTTAAATGTAATTATTCTTTGAAAAATTGAGTCCGTCTATTTACGTGTGGTTTGACAACATGGTTAGTTTGTTTTTTTTTTTTTAATGCTTACATAATAGAAAATAAGTTTTTGTTTTTATTTTTGTTGTTGTTGTTGTTGTTGTTAAAAAAATAATAAACATGTTTATGTACAAAAGTTTTGAAAATAAACAGAAGCAAAAAATGTTTGGTAAGTTTTTTTTTTTTTTTTTGTTACAGAAAAATCCTCCCACTCTCCTACAAGTCCAAGGCAGCGTCCCTTGAGGAGATCACCAAGGTGTCCTGTTGTCCGTTCCGAGTAAGAGACTATAACCTGGAAGCTTGTCCTGACCTCCCAAGGCAAGCTCCGCTTAAGTCAGGACTCGCACAGCGGGAGAGAATTAAACCCACACCAAGTAGCTGATAAGGCATCCTTGAGGTCAACCTCCTAACCAACTGTGCTACGCCCAGGAAATTGGCTCAGAGGGGAGTTGAACCCAGGACCTAGGCACTCCCCTCTGGGCCAATCTCCTGGGCGTAGCACAGTTGGTTAGGAGGTTAACCTTAAAAATGCCTTATCAACTACTTGGTGTGGGTTTAATTCTCGAGTCCAGATTCTCGGCCGCCCTTCTCGGCGGCCGTCCCAGCAGCCCCCCAAAACGATGTCGTTTTGGGGGTTTTTTTGATTTTTTTTTTTTTTTTTCTTTCTTCTTCCTTGTTCTGCCGAACCAGAGGCGAGGGGAGGGGAGGGGAGGGGAGAGGAAGAAGAGAGAGAGGGGGAGGGGAGGGGAGGGGAGCCGCCGGTGGGCCAGACTGGAGGGGGCCATAATCACCGGGGGAGGAGGAGGAGGAGGCGGAGGCGAGGCGACGATCGGACGACTGGACGACCTGCGACGGCGGAGGCGAGGCGAGGCAAGGCGACGATTGGACGACCTGCGACGGCGACCCTCCCCTCCCCTTCCTCTCTCTCTTCTTCCTCTCCCCTCCCCTCCCTTCTGCTCTGGTTCGGCCAGAACGAAGAAGAAGAAAAGAAAAAAAAAAAAAAAATTCAAAAACCCCCAAAACGACGTCGTTTTGGGGGGCTGCCGGGTAGGGCCGCCGGGTAGGGCGGCCGAGGATCCGGATTCTTAATTCTCAATGTTGGTAAATTGTCAAAGGTGGTGACCTACCATGGGGGTAGACGTCAGAGGTGGCTATTGGAATCGATGTTTGAAATGTCATTGGAAATCATGAGGTGGCCAGAGATTACAAGTGGTGACTGTTTAATCACTACAGCAAGTCGAAGAGTTGTCGAAAGGTGGCTATAACTTATTGGAGCTCACTGAAATGTTCCTTGTGGCCTGTTGGCTATGGTGGAGATGACTAGTGGCAATGGTGAATGACGACCCAGAAAAAAAAAAAAAAAAAAAAAAAAAAAAAAAAAAGTAAAAAATTATTTAAAAAAAATAAAAACACATTTTTTCTTTTTCAAATTTTTTGAAAATATTGAAATCAATTCCAATGTTTTTAAAACAAAAATAACATACTACAAAAATTTTCGTTTATAATTTTAAAAAAGATAAAAGTAAAAACTTTACCAAACAGGGCTTACTGTTGAAATTAACCAGAGCATAAGTAATCATAGATCCAGATCATACATCTTAAATGAAGATATACATGCAATCTATCTTGATATGCAATAGGTAGGCACACAGCATATCATCCCCCATACCTCACTCTCCATTTATTTTTATCAAATCAATAATGCAAAGTAGTAGTAGCAAGTTAATAACCGACCTGACAACGTATTTACTACCCACTTATCTAATGCGGTGAGCTACTACTACTTCCAGTAAAAAGACAATCTTTTGCCATCAAAAACAAAATCAAAACATTTAAAATCATTCATTAGAATTCATTAAACCCCATTACTTTTATATAAATTAAATATCTAAATAACTATTTTCTTTTCTTTTCTTTTCTTTTTTTGGAGGGGTGGGTTAAATAGGCACTTCATAAAATTAATCAAACGAGTATAAGTTTGTCCTCTAATATCTAGTGCCAGTTGATTGAAAACAATAGAAATTGATACCTGCGATATATGGAAATCCTAAATTCATCTTGCTGCCTAGATTAGCCAGCATATCAACACATGCATTTGCCTCCCTATAGCAATGGTTAAACTCTGCAATCCCCACCTTGTCCAGAAGGGACCTGCAATCAAGAATGAGATTTTGAAACTTGGCATTAGTCTTGTTTTTGTCATGAATGAGACCAACTACCATTTTTGCATCCAGTTCAACCATGATGTTCCTAAGGTTTGCTTCAGTTGCCATTATAAGTATCAAACCTATGTGACAGTAGAAACCCATGATCCACTTTCCCTCATGATCTCGAATAAGGCCTCCTCCATTGGCTGGGCCAGTGTTCCCCTTTGAGGCACCATCTGTATAGAGCTTAAAGCAACCTGCCAGCTGATTTCGGTTGGAGATCTAACAGGTGGTTGTATGAATTTGCCCGAGAGAAAAAACCATTCGGAGGCTTTGTTGAGGATGAGAGGAAAAGGATCGGGTTTGGACGACGATTTTTGAGTTAGTTTGAAGATTGAATTATTTCTAGTGAGCCAAAGATTCCAACACGCTAGCCTATGGGGAAGATGATAGCCCAAGGTATACCTGATCTATGAATTAACTTAGAGGTACAATTCATCTTAAACCAAGCGATAAGGTCAATAGACCAGAACTCAGCCGAAGGAGGGATTAGTTTTGGCTACGTTTCTTTTGCGACAGTGCAGCCACGGAGCACATGATTTGTGTCTTCAAAAGTTGAGTGGCAGATATGGCACCCAGGATCAAGAATGCCTCCACAGTGTAATAGGAACTCTCTAGTACTATGTCTATTTTGGATGGCTAGCCAAATAAAGTGTTGGATTCTAGTAGTGGTTAGAGTTTTCCAGATCCAAACCCAGTCAGATAAAAGGGGGTTTGGTTTAGGATCCTGGATGAAATCAAACGCAGATGAAGAATTGAAGGAGTCATACTGACTATTTTTCCAAATGAGGTTGTCGGCTTCTTAGCCAAACGATTGGGGAGAAGTGTGAACAATGGAAGCCTCGATTTGGATTCGGAGTTCGAAAGAGATTTTATGGAACAGCCACATGCCATTAGATCACTACTCAGAAACCTTGGTGTTAATCTCCAATTTGTTTAGCGGTCCCGCAAGAGAGTTTCTCAATGGTCCAGAGTCAAGCCAATTCCCAAACCAAAAAGAGGTACTGAGACCACTCCGGATGAGGGTTTTGGAACATAGGGAAAACAATTTAGAACCTTCGTGAAGACTTCTACAGAAAGGAGAACCACTCAAAGTTTTGCAATAGAAAACATAGTTGTTTTTTTATCACTTTGGACCAGAGGGTGGACCCTTTGTTGAGTTGCCAGTTGAGCTTACACAAAGCGACTTTATTTGTGTGCGAGTTTTGACGAATAGCCAGTCCTCCTAACTTTTTAGGTTTTGTGATCTTGTCCCAAAGCAACAACATGGATTTTTCTTTTTTCAGAATTTGATCCCCAAAGGAAATCACGATTGAGCTTATCAAGGTTGTTGGTAATTGAAATGGGGAGCACATTGCGTTGCTTTGACATACGGAGGGATGGAGCCAGTAACAACTCTAATGAGAGTGGCTCTACCAGCAAGATACAGAAATTTACTCTTCCAACCTGCAAGTTTATTTTGGACTTTATCCATGATGAATTTGAAATCTTGTTTATTGGGTCTACCTTTGGGAATGGAATAGCCTAGATAAGTGCCAAGCTGGTCCGAATGGGGGATGTTAAGGATGTTAGAAAGCTGGGATTTGGTGTCTACACGCAGGTTATCCGAAAAAAGGGGTTTTGATTTCTGGAAATTGATTTGTTAGCCCGAGAGCTGGCAAAACTCTTGGATTGTGTTGATGATGGTCAAGCAATTTTGAATGGAAACTTCTCTGAAGTAGATGAGATCCTCTACGAAGAGGAGGTGAGATAGTGGAAGGCCACTTCTAGAAACTTTGAGGGGTTTCCATTTTTTGAGGACATAAGCTTCAAAGATGGTAAGGGAGAGGTATTTAAGACACAGAATGAATAAATAAGGAGAGAGGGGGTCTCCATGGCGAAGGCCCTGGGATGAGTGGAAGGATTCAGACACACCACCATTGAATAAGATAGCAAAGGTTGGTGTGGTGATGCAAGCCATGATGATATCTATCCAACTTTTCGGGAAGTTGAAGGCGATTAAAACCTTATGTGTGAAATTCCAGTTTAGGCAATCATAGGCTTTATCAAGGTCAATTTTGATGAGCATATTGCCAGACTTTCCTTTCTTTTTTTTGAGATGATGAACCACTTCTTGAACAATGATGACATTGTCCGCGGCTTTACGGCCCGGATGAAGCTGGCTTGAGAAGGGCTAATGAGATCAGGAAGCAAATGTTTGATACAAGAGAAGAGTTTTGGTGAAAATTTTATACATCGTGTTGTGTAAGCTGATAAGTCTGTGCTGAGTGACAAGTTCAGGCCTCGAGACTTTGGGGATAAGACAAATGTAGGTTTTGTTGACTTTCATATCTCTCTAAATTTCTCAATGTGGCTACTCACCCCTTAATTTTGCATGCCCCCTCCTCCTGCCCGTGGGCACTTCTATTTCCTTTATTTTTATTTTGTATATTTCGCAACTTTAGAATTATATTACAAAGCTTATGCCTTTAAAATGTGTTCATTCGGTATGTTAAAGTTCACAATTCGTTGTATTTGTTGATTTGAAACTACCAAAATACTTAAATTAGCTTGTCAATTTTGAGGCCATGTGGGTTAATGGTGGATCATGAAATTATCAACCTATCGATGATAGTTTGATTGAAATTATTTATTCTAAAGTGCTCCTTGCAAAACTAATAGTTATTGGAGATTAGTTTGTGTTTAATTCATTAAATTTTATTTAAAATTTATGGATTAAATAAACAAGTGAATTTAAACGTACATTTAGTTGTTATTTTAAACTTATTTGTTGGAATTCAACTTGATAAGTTTTTTAGAATTGATAACTTTAAAATTGTATATAAAGCCAAACTACTCCAGTTTAAGTCTTGATTAATTCCATCAAATTTTGTTAAATATCAATCAAATAATAAATATGTCAAATTTAGACACATTCTAAAATTTAAGAAGTTTTAAAATTAATGTTAAACAACCCACTACTTGTTTACAACATTAAGTCATTCGCTATGTTTGATGTAAGTTTTAAAGTTGTTTATAACTTCTTTTTTGTTTTAAGAATCTGTATTAAAGTGTAGTTGTTTCTTCTCACTTTAAGAACCAAAAATAGCTTAAATAATATGAGTGTTCTCGAATTAAATTGGTCCAATTTCATAACAAACTATGAATCAAATTGAACCCTACATTTCCTTCCGGAATTAGAATCATAATGGAATCTTTGAGCCTATGTAACTAGACCATAATTGATTAGAATTTGTTCTACAATTCCTAAAATATTACGTGACAAGAAAAATGATGCATAGTGTGTGTGTCAATTTCCGACCACACTGCCAAATTAGTACTTAGCTGGAGAGTACTGGAAGAATAGATAAGTCCCGAACGACCAGCAACAGCAAGAAGAGATTCCGGCGGTAGTTCGTCCACCCGGGGGTACTCCGATGATCAAGTCAGTTATCTCTCAAAGATAACAAAAGTGCTTAACTCACTGTTCAGAATATAAATTGTGTACCTTAGACCCATGGGGGTGCCTCCTTTTTATAGCCAATACAATCCTAATCCCAATAGAAGCCTAGCTCCATTGGACTTAGGTTTATTGCTAATCTTGGACTCCCAATAGGATTGGGATAAACTCTTTAAGAGTTTTATCCTTACCCAAACTGAAGTCCCATTCAATCCAGGACTCTTGTCCTTTATTCGCTTATTCCGGACTCCGATATCTTCGGAGATAACCTCGGCCTAGCCGAGATAATCTCGGCGTCATGACCGAGACACGTGGCACCTCGGCTGACACTTCGACGTCACCTTGGCCACGTGTTGGCACTTAGAAAATATGTCCCTACAACTGCCCCCTAGGTTCTATTACCTCGGCATCCTGAGGTGATGGAACCTATATCATTTCTTCCATTTAGCACGTCGGCTAAGATCACTCCATTCGTTCATTACCGAGGTCATAATACATCGGCTCAATATGACCAAAAACTTACAGTCTGCCTTCACCAATGCCTCAAAATCATTAACCAAGTTTGTTCAAGTTTCTCAACTGAGATCATCCTCCAAGCCGAGGTTTTACTCCGCTAAATCGAGAATTCTAAGAGCTTCAACACGCGTATGAGCTGTCACGCATGACTACTCAACCGTTCTTGTCGCGCGTTTCTCTCTCTCTTTGGGCTATACCTGACACGTGCTACTAAGTCGAATTGCTCTTTCGTGCGTCGTCTGACACATACGCCGTTTTAGGCACATTAATTGCCTTTTTGCCACCGTTTTTGTGTTTCAACAAAACTTCCTTCCTCTCTCTGCCTTTTCACTTTACACCATCGTTTTTGAAGCTTTTTCTCTCTCTAACTTTTTCCCCCAAATCTGTCATTGTCGTTCTCGCGAGGCTTTCGGCAACCAGCTTCGCTCTCCCCCTACAGCGAGGATTTTTGCCGCACTTCTCTGGTTGCTGCCACCGTCTGATCTCGGCGACCCTAATCTTCCCTCGTAAGTCACTGTTCCTTCGTTTCAATTTTTGTTTTTCCTCAAACTGTTACATCTGTATACTACAATTGCAACGTCATTCACATTTGTGATGATTTTGCTATTTGCCCAAACCGTTCTTTAATATACACACAATACTCACATACTTGTTCATTCTGCCACTGTTCTTGGCCTTACGCCCTTGCACACAGTCTGTCACAGTGTTCTTGATGATTCACCACTATTCTTGATTCTGAATCATTGCTCTTGTTTGTGTTTTCTATATTTTCTCCAGATTCTTGCCTTCAATCTCCATTTTGCTTAGACTTAGGTTTAAGATTTGCCATAGAACACACGAATCTTAGGGAAAAACTAAAACAAACTTCACTTTACATCATAAAAAATCTTTACCCCAGCACTTGTTTAGGTTTTTCTGAGGTTTTCTGAGCCTTTACAGAACACTTTATTTCCAAATTATACACGTTCCCCATTGGCCGACTTCATGGGTATATGGAAACATCGGGTAGATACCCCAACCAAGCTGGGATATTTTAGGCAGGAGTTTTCCATCCCCGCCGACGTCCATCTGAGGTTGGCTGGGAAGGATGACTCCATCATGCCCACAACTGATTCTATACCCTTCCTCGTTGTAGCTTTTATTGAGTGTGGACTTAGGCTCCCACTCGACATCCTCTTCCGTGAGATACTCCATTACTATAAATTGAACCTAATGCAGCTCGCCATCAATTCCTACCGAGTCATCAATGGTATAATAGTCTTAGCCAAACAAGAGAATGCTAGGGTTATCTTAGCCGACATTCAATACTGTTACACCATGTGTGGCTTCAAATTAGAGAAAGGCTATATTTACTATCTCAAACTGAGATCCACAGAGTACAAAATTGTTGCCGACCTCCCAGACTCCAACAAGGGAGCCGAGGATGATTACTTCATTATCTCGGGGAACTGGGAGTTCACTCTAGATGAGGACCTCCACCTCTACCCTCTTCCTCGAATAGTTTTTGTAGAGGGTAATGGTAAGAGCCCAGTGTTTATATTTACTTATTTTTAAAGTCTTCAATACTTCGTTTGTTCTAATGTTTGTTTTTCTTGCAGCTCTTCCTCAACCAGTAAAAGACTTCCGCAAGTCCTTTTTCCCCAGCAAGGGCTTGAAGAAATTGTTGGATCTACCCATTCTGAGGCAGAGAGCTCCTTTGCTACTCAACTTCATTCCTACCTATAAGTCGGTTCTTCTCAACGTGCCGAAGAAGAAGAAGAGCCAGTCTCCTCCGTCTGCCACTACTCCTCCCACAACCTCATCATCTTGACCAGATCAGGGGTCAACCTCTGATCCAGCAGAGTAGCCATCTACCTCTGCTCCACAACTGATCCCACCATCTCAACGCTGTCGATGACGTCGAACTGTTTTTACTATTGAGATGGACCGCAAGAAAGCAGTCGCTGAAGACCTCTTAGCCGACATCCCCGACTCAATTGACGCTCAATCAGCACAAACCCAGCCTCAACCAAAGCCAAAGCCAAAACGTCTGAAGAAGGCTCAGCCCAAGGCAATAGTGACTCAGATTGATACTGAGGACACCTTGCCAATTTCAAAGTTGGCTGAGAGTGAAAAGACCCCTTATGTTGCCGAGAAGAGGCCCGCTGAGGCCCAACCATCCGAATCTACTAGATCAAAGAGGCTGAGGTCATCCTCTGCGACCACCTCAGGGCCATTAAAACATGACTCCCCCTGGGCCCCGCCAATCACCATTGACGACAAGCCAGTTAAGGCTGGTGATAGCGCAAACGGCATTGAGGTCGGCGTTGGCCTATCCACCGCCTTGCTTTTGTCCGAAGATCTTAATCGTAACGCTAAGATGAGCGAATATGAAAATTTTGCTCTGATGCTGTAGCATTCTGTTCAAGTAAGTCTTTCGCACTTGGTATTTTTCTATCTCTATTCCTTCATACTCAGAGATTTTTACTAACTTTTGTTCTGTTGATTTTCTTTCAGGCGATCCAGCACGCCCACTACTTCTCAATGCAAGCTTTCGAAATGAGGAAAGAGTTGGCCGACAAAATTAGGGAGGTCTCTGGTCTGCAAAAGACCATCAAAAAGACTGAGGCCAAGATGAAAACTTTATCCGACCGGGCCGCGGCGGCCATTAAAGCAAAAGATGAGGCCGAGGAAAAAGCCGATGCTGCCAAGGCTATCACCAAGGTCCTCACGGCTGAAAAGAAAGATGTCGAGACAAAGATAGCCGAGGCCCAAAAAGAACTACAAGATGCCTTGGCCACAAAATCTGCCGAGATCAAGGCCGCAGATGAAAAGGCATACAATGAGGGAGTGGTCGATGTCACGGTGGACTACAAAAAGCAAATGAAGCAGGCATGCAACAAGGGTTTCACCCTTGGTTGGATGGCTGCCCTCAAAAAGCTTGATGTCCCAGAGGACTCCCCCTTCAAGAATGCTGACGTCCTCCCCCTTCCATTCTCCCCTACTCCAAGCCAATCTGAAGACGATTCTGAGTCTAAGGAGGAAGCTTTGGTGAGGAAATCAAAGGAAGCTGCTGGGGCCAAGTCCCCTACTCCAAATGAGCAAGTCCTAGACTTGACTCAGGACGTGGAGGGCGAGGTCTCCAAAGACACTGTTCCTGAGAAGGCAACATCGGACGTGCCTATTGCCGACAAGAGCCTCGAAAAAACTCTTCAAGAAATCGATGCCGAGGTCGCGGCTGAAAAGGCCGCTGAGATGTCTTCTCAGCAGTCTTCCGATCTCCAGACCCAACCGCCTAAAGACGCCGAAGAGTCTTAGTTTGATGTTTTTCTCTTTTTTCTTTCCTATACCTTGTACTTTTTTCGTTCTTTGAAACAATGTAAGCTTTCTGTCTGGCCGATGTGCCTTCTTAGGAATGTAAATACAACTTCCTCTTTTGGATGCTTGTGTGGTTGTCTTCATTGCATGACTCTATACTTAGAATAATGTGCATGTCTTCAACATACACCTTAGTCTGTGCAATCTTCTCGGGGTGATGTCCCTCGGTAAAAAATAGACGTTTTTATCTTGGCAAGTACATAAGTACTTTTTTTAATACAACCTTGGTCTTTAACTTGTAAATTTTTCTAAAAAATTTCAACAAGTGTTTAGACCAATTTTCTTTTAGTCATAACCTCGGTTTAACTTCAACTTGTAAATTTTTCACAAATTTCAATAAGTGTTAAACATAACCTCGATTTAACTTCAACTTGTAAATTTTTTCACAAATTTCAACAAGTGTTAAACATGACCTCGGTTTAACTTCAACTTGTAAATTTTTCACAAATTTCAACAAGTGTTAAACATAACCTCGGTTTAACTTCAACTTGTAAATTTTTCACAAATTTCAACAAGCGTTAAACTAATTTTAGCTTGTAATTTCTACCTTTCCAGGAACCATTTTCCAACTCCCTGCCCCCTAATGTGAACTTAAGTTCCACTTGGGTTCGCATTATGCATGTATACCAGAAACATCATTATGTATCTTATCAGTTACAAGTGTAAAAAATCAAGCTAAAACTTTATTTATTACTTCGGCTAATAACAAAGAAAAAAAAAGTCTAATGATAGAAAATTTTCAAATTGCAAGTATTCCAGGGCCTTGACAGCTTTTTGCCTTCATTATCTTCAAGCCAATATGCCTCATTGCCCAATATCGAGATGATTCTATAGGGTCTCTCCCAATTCGGGCCAAGCTTGCCCTCTCTAGGATCTTTCTTGTTGCCGACTACCTTTCTCAAGACGAGGTCACTGACTTGAAACTCCCTTGGGTTGACCTTCTTATTATAAGCCCTGGCAAGCTACTGCTGGTATGCCGCCAGCTGAATTGCAGCTTTCTCCTTTCTTTCTTCTAGTAGATCCAGATCTCGAGCCAATAATATATCATTAGTCACATTCTCTACTCCCTGAGTTCTGATCCTTGGGATACCGACTTCTAGTGGGATTACTACTTCTATGCCATAAGCCATGGCAAATGGGGATTCCCCCGTTGATCTTCTCGGCGTAGTCCGATATGCCCAGAGTACACTGGACAATTCATCCACCCACTTTCCCTTTGCTGCTTGCAGCCTCTTCTTTATCATATCCAAGATAACTTTGTTGGACGCTTCTGCTTGTCTATTGCTTTGAGGAAAACTTGGGGTCAAAAAATAATTCTTGATTCTAAATTTTGCACAGAAGCTCTTGATTAGCTTACTGTCAAATTGTATTCCATTGTCTGCAACTATTGCCCTTGGGATCCCAAACCTGATGTTGATGTTCTTCCATATGAAGTTCTTCACATCCACGTCTCGGATCTTGGCAAAGGGTTCAGCTTCTATCCACTTGGTGAAGTAATCTGTTGCTACTAGCAGGTACTTTCTTTGCCCAGTTGCTTGGGCAGTTTTCCAACAAGATCCATGCCCCATTGGGTAAACGGCCAAGGACTGGATACTAGGTTCAGGTCTGCTACTGGTTGGTGTATCAGTGGTGCAAACCTTTGGCACTTTTCACACTTCTTGACAAGGGCTTTTGCATCTTTCTACATGTAGGGCCACCAATACCCTTGGGTAATGGCCCTATGAGCAAGTGATCTACCCCCACTGTGGCTTCCATATACTCCTTCATGTATTTCGTACAAAAAATCTTTAACTTGTGAAGGATGTACACACCTTAAAAGGGGTTTAGTGAAGGATCTTCTGTAGAGATGTCCCTTTGCTGTCAAACTGAATCTTGTCGACTTCAATCTGATCTTATGTGCCTCTTTGTGATTATCTGATAGTTTTCCTTCTTTCAAGAATGCTACTATTGCATCCATCCAACTTGGTCTCATGTCCACACACATTGTTTCACGCTCTGTGGTCAGTGGTTCGATGCTCAGGCCCGACATGTAGTCAACCATTATCGTCCTTGCCTTTCCAGGTTGTATTGCACTAGACAGGTTGGCCAAGGCATCAGCGTAACTGTTATCATCTCGGCTAACCTGCTGTAGTCGGTAATTCTGAAACAAGGCCACCAACCTGCTGACCTTTTTTGCGTAGGCCGACATCCTTTCATCTCGGGCTACAAACTCGTCCGTTGTCTGGTTGACTATAAGTTGGGAGTCACAGAAGACTATCACCTCATCTGCTTCTACTACTACTGCCAGTTTCAATCCTGCAATCAGTGCTTCATACTTTGCTTCATTGTTTGAGGCCTTGAACCTAAATGAATGGATTGTTCTAGTATCTGTCCATCTAGAGATACCAGTACTACTCCTACCCCCGCTCCTTGTCGGTTTGAACTCCCATCAACGAACAGTCGAAAGGCGTCGTCGATGTAAATGCTTCAGGGCCTAAGTTTTTCTTCCTTCCTTTGTTTTGTTGCCCTCAGCTGGGCTTCTCTTTGCTCGCTAGGACATCGTTCACCTCGGCTTAACAGAGCTCGATGTACGATGGATCCTGGCATGAACTCGGCCACGAAGTTGGCCAAAACTTGGCCTTTGATTGCTGTTTTGGGTCTGTATTCCAGGTCATACTGGCCCAAGGCTACAGCCCACCTGGCTATTCTGTCTGTCAGATCTCCCTGCTGCAATAAGGACTTCAAAGGATGTTCAGTTAGCACCACAATTTTGTGGGCTTGAAAGTAATGGTTTAGCTTCTTTGAAGCCATTACTAAGGCCAATGTTAACTTCTCCAAGGGTAGATACCTAGTTTCTGCATCAACTAGGGTTTTGCTTACATAGTAAACATCCATTTGCTCTCCTTTTTCTTCTCGAATTACCACTGCACTTACCGCATGCTTCGAAACTGCTAAGTACAGGAACAGCTCTTCTTTGGGTTCTGGATTTGAGAGAACTGGAGCCATGGTCAAATACTTCTTTAAGTCGGCCAAGGCGACTTTGCACTCTTCTGTCCATAAGAAGTCTGTGGCCTTCTTCACTAAGCTGAAAAAGGGTTTGCATTTGTTAGAACTTCTACTTATGAACCTATTCAGGGCTGCAGCCCTTCTAGTCAACATCTGTACTTGTTTCACCGATGTTGGGCTTTTCAGTTCTAGGATGGCTTTGATCTGATCTGGGCTGGCCTCAATGCCCCTTCTGATTACCAAGTATCCCAAGAATTTACCAGATCCAACTCCAAATGCACATTTCGATGCATTGAGTCGGAGCCGATATGTTTTTAGGATGTCAAAGACTGCCTTTAAGTCTTCCAAATGGTTCTTAGATTCCCTGGTCTTCACGATCATGTCATCGATGTATACCTCCACTGTTCGGCCAATTAGGTGTCTAAACATCTTGGTTACCAATCTTTGGTAAGTTGCTCTTGCATTTTTCAATCCAAAAGGCATCACTCTATAGCAATACAGCCCTTTTGGGGTGATAAACACAGTCTTCTCCTCATCTGGGGGGTGCATGACTATCTGATGGTACTCCCTGTAGGCATCCAGGAAGCTCATCTTTCCATACCCTGAAGTGACATCCACCAATTGGTCAATCTTAGGTAATGGGAAACTGTCTCTGGGACAGGCCCTGTTTAGGCTGGTAAAGTCCACGGAGACCCTCAATTTACCATTCTTTTTCTTCACTACCACGGTATTTGATAGCCATGTCGGGTAATTTACCTCTCGAATGGCTTTGGCCTCCAGAAGTCTATCTACTTCCTCTTCCACTACCTCAACATGCATCAACGTCGGTCTTCTTACCCGTTGGATTACAGGTTTGGCCGACCTGTCTATGTTCAGTTTATGGCAAGTGACCTCGAGGTTAATGCCAGGCATTTCGTAAGGCGTCCAGGCAAACACCTCAATGTTTGCTCTCAAGAAAGCCTCCAGCTCTTTTTCCTCTTCTTCGGCTAAGCCCGAGCCGAGAAAGAAGAAACATTCCTCATCCCTTACTGGACAAGGATTTTCTTCAGGGCTTCTTCACTCTTTTCGGCTGGCTCTTTGCCGACGTCCTCTAGGACCTCCACATCCTCGTCTTCGATTTCTACTGTCTCTGGTTCTCGTATGCTGCAGGTGGTTTTCATTGCTGCCATAGAGCAGTTCTTTGCCTGCAGCTAATTTATTATATGTCCCCACACATAGTTTATTATAATAACAAATAACATAATTGAGAGCCAAAATTGATGTTTGAATTTTGCTAGTCACTTCTACTTTTACATATCACGGTTTGTTCGATCTGTTACGAGAATCTAAAATGGCCAACAGTTTTATCATTTTGAAAATTGATAGTAGAAGAATCGAAACTAATAAAATTGGAGTCGAATCAACGCCTTGGAATTGGAACTGAACCAACAATTTGAACCACGGATTAGTTTATTGGTTCAATCGATTTTTATGAACACCTATTAAATAAGCTAAAAGGAAGAATTAAATCAATTATTGGTTCCATCGGTTTTTATGAAGGCCATGGCTTCTGTCCAGTCTAGGATCGGACTGGACCGTGCTGTTGGGCCCGTGGGGGACCACCACGGGTCCCGTTTTGATAATCTGAACCGTTCAATGTGTAGAACTCGTTGAGTACTATATGCCTATAAAAAATTACGTTGATCGGATATCGATAGCTATGTGAACAAAACAGTTTTTCATCAACCGTTAATTTTTTCACCGTCTATTTTTTTTTATACAAAGCTGATTTGATCACATAGCTATCGATATCCAATCAATGTGATTTTTTACATGCATGTATTACTCGACGAGTTCTACACATTGAACGGTTCAGATTTTCAAAACGGGACCCATGGTAAACCTCTACAAGCCTAACAACATAGTCCAGTCCGATTCCGAACTGAACAGAAGCTGGACCCTTTTATGAATACACTTCTTAATAAGCTATGAAAAAAAAAATGATGATGATCAATTTTTTTACTATCAAATGTTTAACTTGACAAAAAGTGCAACACGTTTGAAAGTCAAAATGAAATAGTTATATTTTGTTTTTGATCAGACCAATGAAAGTAAACTATGATCTTATCACCAGAGCTGTTTACATCATGTATAACACGAAGATACACATCAGTCAACAAAATCAACCACTCATAATTAATAGGGTAAATTACACGGTTATTTTTTAATTTAAAAAAATAAGTTTATGAGAAATTATCATGTAGGTCAAAATAATTATGTGACTATATGTACCCATTTAATAGTGTATTGTTAATTTTGTATTATTTTTTTTTAAAAAATTTTTGGCCCATAAAATCGTTAGACCTTCTATTATTGATTGGACATAGCACCTACGTGAAATTTTTAGAAAATAGGATAATTAGTTGTCGTTTGGTAAAAACTTTTTTAATTAACTTTTTTGAATTGAGACTTTTAATTTGGGTATAAAAAGTTCATTTGGCAAATTTTTTTTAGATTTTTTAAACTTTTATGAGGAAAAAAATAAAATGATTATAATTTAAATGAGACATTTTATCTTATTAACGTATTTAGCATATTTTGTATTTTGTGATTTTTTAGTCTCAACTGAGATAGCCAAACAAAACCTATTCAAGTCTTAAATAAATCAAAATTAATATAGATTGTGTGAAAATATAAAAATAAATAAGGTAAAATATATATTTTCATGTAAAAAATATGATAATATTATTTTTTTATTCATATAACTAACAAATTATTAATAAAAATATAACTAAATGTTATTTAAATTAAAATTTCAAAACTCAATATTATATGTCAAATTTATAAAATTTACTGTATTTTTATTTTAAATTTCAAGATAGAACAGTATAATTTACCCTAATCAAAAAAGTAAACTATTTTTCCATATAATCCACTTTTCAAACTATTTAACAAACTAATCAATTTTTCAATATTGTCTCATAATACTCATTCTCATTTTCATACTTGGCTCAGTTAAAGAAAATTGAACATTGCGAATAGAATCAATATTCATTAATTTAAGAGTTATTCCAATGAAATAGGTAGAGATTGTAGAGAACCCAATTTTCATAATTACTTTTGAAACCCAAACCTTGAGACTATTACAATTAAAACTCTGAATTTTAACTTTATCACAAATTTAGTCCTAGAACTGAAAATGCATGGCGTCTAATACTCTAATGTTAATTACTTAAATCTCTAATTATAGATTAATCACTTTAAACCCTAATTTTTGATTTTCATCATTTTCAATCTGTTATTCATCTTTTAATTCAAAGCAAAGCAACTCAACTGAGTTATTTTTTCTATCACTATTTTAATTAATTCTATACTTAAAATAAATATTTTAATTTGTAAATTTAATCCATACCCTCATACTTTATTAATATTGCACTTTAGCCTTAATTTCATTACTTTATATATGTATATATGTACCATCCATTATTATATCAATTGTTCTCAAAATATCTACTATATATATACATATTTATGTACAAAAAACAAAATAAAAACCCTGGTGAAATGGACCACATAGCCGGTCACCCTTATGAGGATTTTGTAGCGTGCATCTTTGAACAAAAATCATGAAATTATGAAAAAAGTATACCACGTACCCTTAAAACTTGGAAGTTTTTCTTGTACCTATATTATATATCTATCTAGTTTCTTTTCAACCAAGAGAGGTTTATCACCCCTCATTTCATTACATTTCAATTAAGTATAAGTATATTCCATTAAATTTCAACCAAAAGACATTTTGGACCTTTCACCACAATTTTTCTATAAATAGGTCACTTCCCTTAACATTTTTTATGTTGGGAAATTTTCAAAATACGTTTTCAAATTTATAGTTTATTTTTGGGTGTTTTCAAAACCTTCCATATTTTTCTTTGGAAAGCATGAAATAAGCTTGGGGCTTTGTCCCAAATCGGAAAGAGAGGAAAACATGGAGCACTTAATAAAGTGTTACATGAAATATTCCTTCGAATATGGTATTATGGGATGAATGCAAGTGTACATGCACTCATATTGGGTTTTGTGGCGTTTGATGGCGCACTTTGCACTTAGCTCGGCGCCATGAGGGTGCTTTCCTATTTTCATCGGGACAGGTTGGAGCGATGACATGGATCCAACATGGCATGGGCGACATGGAATACAGTCAGCTCTACATGGCAGTGATGTGGCATTCGTTGGCAATTAGTCAACCAACCGATCAAACGGTTGTATGTCTGATCTGGAACGATTTGATCATAGCCGTTGATTGGAGATGCGCACGATCGTACAAATGAGATGGCACCCGATCGTGATCAGATATGATTAGTCAAGGCATCTATTCGGTGTGAGAATGATCTGTACCATAATCGTCGATCCAACAGTCAGATCTGATCAGATGCGATCAAGGGACATAATCATTCGATCAGGTGCATCAAGGCCTATAAATAGGCTATGAAATCAGCCATTTCATTCCATCCAAAAAATTCAAAAGCATTCTTGCAATTCTCTCTCTCTCTCTCTCTCTCCCTCCCTCTTGATTTTGAGTTTTTGATCAAGAGTTTCTTTAAACAATTTCAGTTTTTCTTACTGGTAATCAAGTTTAGCAGATTTGATTATCAGTGTCTTGGTTTTCTTGATTATATCAAGAGTATTCTGATCTACTGTCATTAGTGCAGACGGCGGTAGACTTGATCTTTAGATCAGGCTTCATTGTATCCTAGAGGCGAATTTGTTGTAAACTCTTGCACACATTTTGGTGGGTGCAAATATTGTCTTTAGAAAAGCGACTAAGTAACACGACTTGAAACATCATATTTTTGTTCTACATAGCCAAGTTCATCGCCAAGTTTTGAAGACTCAAAGACCACCAATTGAAGAATTCAAGACGAATTGTTCCAACATTTTACACACTCAAACACATGTGCACACACACACAAAAGTCAGTTGAGATAGAGAGGGAAGCAAAAAGTGAGCTTGGAGGGAGACAAAGAAAAAGAGATGATTTTGTCCAAGCCTTGGCAATCTAGCAAACAAGTAAGCCATAACACAATCCATTCTTTTATTCTTTTCAAATACATGATATTAGAGGCTTAGAGTATTATTTTTAGATTTGTATGCATGGTGTTCTTGTATTTGAATAATAGAAGTTGAGTCTTGATTGCCACCTTGCATGTATATCTCTCTTAATTGAAGCAAACCCACCACTTTCAATCTAAATCTTACATTATTCTTAAAGACACACCTTCAAACTAAAAATTTGAGTTATTAATATATTTTTAGCACGTTTTTATCATAAAAGAAGTAGAAAATTACCCATGGTTGCTCCTTTTTTTTACTACTATTTCTATTTCAAGTTTTGTGCACATATAATCGGTATTTTCAGCCAATTTTCAAAATTTCTAGAAAAATCCTTTTGACCTCATTTTTATATCAAAACCTTCCTTTAAGTGTTAACTTTCTAGTAAAATTGTTTTTCTTAAAAGAGAGTGAGCGGTTTGAGAGAAAGTCAAATTTTTGTAACCGTCGACGAATCTAAACAACACTTGAGTATTTCTTCAATAACTAAAAATCTAGGAAAGCTATCACATTTCTAAAAAATGATCTTGAAACTAGATAAAATTCTCTACAAACCTTAGGAAGGCTGTGTTCAAGAAAAATCTAAAAATGCTACTTTGATGGCGATTTGATAGTGATTTTTAAAGTGAACCGAATTTGGAAATTTATTTTGTTAATGGTTTCATGTTCTTAGTTACTTGATTATGCTCCTTATTGTTTGTTTAAATCTTAGTAGGACATCTACGTATGTTTGTGGCTATATTCCTTTAAATTTATACTATGAAACGCTCATACTTGTGTAGAATTTATTATTTCAATAGCTTGTTCTAATTTTAACTTAAAACATCTATCTCAATAGGAAACTTTATTGAGGTGGTAAATGAGTTTTTGATCACTTGAATAACTTTATAAGATAATACTTGTGTTACATTCAAATTGGTTGTATCGCCCCGATATTTCTATACCATTTTATAGATTACCAATCCGTTACTATTACCCAATTTCATAACACTAATGTGAACAAGGAACAAAAGACAACAATCTTATAAGCCAAAACTCACCACTTTTTCATAGATTCTTCATCAAGTTCATTACATTGATTTACGATACACGGAATTATAAAATATACATCAAATTGCCATAACGGCTTACATCTTTCAAGGCTAAAAGTCTTGATCATAACAAAATAAAATCATATCCTGACAAGTAAGTTCAATAGCTATAAACAAACTACATCAAAATGAGCTTCAGTGCTCCATCTAGAATCCTGTGCTTTTCAACGAATCAGAGACACGTTTTCATCACCTAGAATGTTGGATATCTAGCCTAAAAAAGGGAGTGAGCTTTTACACCCAGTAGGAAATAAACCGAATATATAAATGTTCGATATGCTTATATTCATGCAATGTAATGCCATGCTTAAGACTTTGACTTTGTTTGAAACTCAAATGCTCAATGTATAATTTAAAACTCATGTTTGAACCAACTCTTTAACCTCTAACATAACCAAGGGCTTTTCATTTTGTAATAAAATCCATGTTACACATCTCAATCACTTCTCACATTTACTGACCACCAAGAACGATAGGACAAGTGGACATCTCTTACTTTTGAAAACATCTCCACTGTTAGGTCCCTTAGTGTTACCAATTCCACGAACAAACATAGTATATCGAGTTGTAAAGTTTCTTGGAAATTTGGCTTACTCGTTCGAACAAAGGAAGTCTGGCTCGAGCAAAGAAACTTTGGTCCCAGTAGTTTTCACTGACTGTAAAAATACTGAGAAAGGTTATTGTGTGCTCAAGCAAACCTTTTGGTGGCTCAAGCAAACCTTTTGGTGGCTCAAGCAAAGACACTTAAGGCAATACACACGTATCAGTCTCATCGCTCAAATGACAGTTCCTGTGCTCGAGCGACCATCGCGGCCCTGTTTGCTATAAAGCTGAGTTTCATTCAGGTTTTAGGGTACAACTTCCAGATCATCTTTTTGGAAATTAGGGTTTTTTTTTTTGGAGCATCTTTACTAGTTTCTTTGATGTTTATTTGAGTTTAACTTATGGTTTGATAAGTATACATCAAAGGATTGTTTGATTGTTCAATACAAGAGTGTTCTTCTTCAATGGATTCCGAAGATTCGAGCGTGGAGTCTTTGAAGAAGTTTGAAGCTGCTCGTGGTCGTTGATTCGACATGAATGTTGTGGATTCGACATCAAGCTGATCAATTTTGAGACGAAGGTGTTGGTGAAAGAGACACGGATTATTGAAGACAATTTTACAGAGTTTGGGTAAACTGTTTGGTAAATTTATGTTCTTTTTTTCTTCATAGTGGATTGATTAGTGGCGTTTCACCCGTGATTTTTCTTCACAATTGGAGGTGCTCCAACTATGGTATTTTCCACGTAAAAATCATTTATGTTGATTTATTCTTTATGAAACAACAATCTAAATTACTTTCGTACGTTCTAAATGATTTAGATTATTAATTTTGGTTGTTTGGGAATTGTTGCAATTAAATCTATTACGAATCACGTAATTTTCTATCCACATTTACCGACCACTGAGCACAGAGAGGCAATTGGACACCATTTCATTTTGAAAACATCTCCATATTTATCGGCCATTGAACACGGAGGGGCAATTGGACACCCAACAATCTATTCAACCATATCCCCCACATTTACCGGCGTTTAGCATGGAAGGGCAATTGGGCACCTTAACAATATATCGATAACATTCCCACATTTTCCGGCCTACAAGGACGAAAGGTCAATTGAGCACCTAAACACACGATGCATACCCGAAACATACAAGTACTTTTAAATTACCAGACAATTTGTCCAAAACCATGATAATGCAATGTGATGCATGAATTTACAAATATTCTACTTTACCCAAAACTCAATTTAATTGCACAAGAATCCAATAAGTAAAAACTAATAAAATATTCTATTTTCCATGACTCCAAATCTTTCTCATTACCAACAATAAATCCATGCAAAATATTAATTTTACATCCCTCCAACATTCCCAAATTTTCACACGATTCATATTCCATGAATCCTCAATAATATTATCATAAATCAAAAATTCATCCCACTCACACATATTCAAGGAAAATCAATTGAAATTTCAACATAAAGTACCAATTAGTTCAAACACTCTTTTAAACTAAAAATCTCAAATCTAGGGTTTCAAAAAAATTGAGAGTTTCCCTTATTTCTTTATTAAATCCACAAATCATCAAATATTATTCATCAATATGTCAAAACATTCAAGACATTTCAAAATTTTGAGTAAAAACCTTAGTTTTGTACATTAACAACCTTCCATCAAAGTTTTCTAACTCCTAACAACCCATAATCCCAAAATGTTACAAAATCACACCAAATCATAAATATATGGAGTTAAAAGAATCTCCTACCTCAAGAATAAGAGCAAACAACGAAGACCTAAGCAAGAACTTTGACAAAATCGCAATCCAATCGGTAAAAATCAAGATCTCCACGTAGTCTTCGTCTTTTACAAGAGGTTTAGGCTTGGATCTTGGTGAAAAGTAAGATATTTAGAAAGAGAAAATTAGGGTTTTCAGAGTTAAGGAGAAAGGAGAGGAAGAGAAAAAGAAAAAGTAAAAGAAATTATCTAAAATGCAACTTTTAAGTTGCTAATATTGTGCAGACCGCTCGAGCAAACTTTCCACCTCTCGAGAGGTGAACTCAAGCTCTTAGCATTTTTGTCTGCAGAGCAAAATACTGGATGCACCCTCTTCACCGGTCGAGCAGTAAACCAACCGCTCGAGCTGTCACCCAGGACACAACAAGTCACACAACTCATCTACTAAGGCACTCCTAGCACATTAACCTTATTTCCATATGTAACTATTTAAGTAAATACTTTCATTTAACATCTTACATTTATATTTCATTTACTTAAGTTTACAATGTAAATAAGAAAATACCCCTATTTGGATTCATAGAAAAATACAAAAAAAAAAAAAAAAATCAAAATCCAATTAAATCAAAAAATGATTCTCCCAGTTTTAGTACGAAAATAATTTTCTGACTGAAATTTCTAAGTTTAACGTTGAAGTAAAGTGGTTAATACCTCGTAGAAAAATCTCATAAAATCAAATTAGACTATTTAATATATAAGGAAAAATTACCGCCAAAAATTATTTTCTAAATCACAAATTTTGAAAAATCTAATTTTTACACTTAGAAAATTTTCAAACAAAGTCCAATCTTTGATAGAAAATTTTTTTAATACAACCATCTTTATATGAACAAGAACAAAGGTCGGATCTCGACCCGAACCGTTACAAGTTGGCGAGATGTGTTCTTTATTGAAAGTTAAGTCTTGCACAAATAGTTATTTCGGAACCCTTAATTGGATAGGTTGTATTCGAACCTTAGGTGGTTTTATTGTGATAAGATTAGAGGAGGTCATGAGCAAGACCCTTATTTTTACCATCTCTTTTGATGTCCTCAATTGGTGCTACACGGTATGTAACTGTTGTAGGCATCTAGGGTCAGGTCTACAAAGCAGCAAAAGATTGGGCATACCGAATAATTCAAATCCAATTTTTACAGTTGGGAGGATGAAATCTCTTTAAGAGATTTTTATATTACTAACATCTAACTTTGTAAACCTTTTATTTGTTACTTGAATATCATGCTTCATTACCTATTATAATTGTAATTGTATATTGGACTATGAAAAAAGAACAAGCTGTGTATGCGTTTACTGGGCATTTCAAACTTATGGCGTTTTATGTCAGGTATTGAAGACTATTAGCCAGTCGAAGGCGAGGCTGAAGCATTTGAGGACATATGGCTACCCTAGAAGAATTAGATACTAGTTTTGTTAAGTCCCTTTTGTAACCCTGTTTGGGATTATAAGTGTTAAAACTCTTGATGTAATTAAGACATACCTTTTGTAACTAGTATTTTGCTTGTATATCTATATATATCTTTTGTAACTTATCCTTATATTCTGTCAACTCATGTAGACCTTATATTAATACTTTGTTAGGATCTATCAAAAATGTAGTTTTGTTATCTAAGGAGATTGGATTTAGAAGAGAGATTATTTTGACTCCTCTTATCTTTCTTGGGATACTTGATTTTTGATCAAAAGACTCATTAGTGACGTTTCCTACATTCATAACTTTAGAAAAATCCTATAATTATTTGTTAATATATTCTTTGATATTTTTGATCTTTAGGCGTTGCAGAGATAGTGATTTTATTTCTATCCAAAATCCATTCAAGGAATTAAGGGTGCTCATGAACCCAATCAATCCGCCAAATTCAACCGACCAAACCTAATTCACCCGCTTTTAAACGGTTTTGATAGTATAGGCAAACAGATACGGATGAAGATTTTCTAAATCTGCCTATGTTTAGATAGATGGTGGATGAGAGGCCACCTGACTCAACCCGATTCGCTAACTCCTTTAAGAAAATGATGTTATATTTTTTATGCTTTGTATGTTTAAAAAATGACATTTTATTTAGTAGTAATATTGACTACTTATAAAATATGAAATTTTGGCCTTTATTTTAATTATAAAAAATGAATAATAAAAAAATTTGGACTCAAATAAGACCCAAAATAATAATAAAAAAAAATTGCTCTAAAATATATATTTTTTTTTATTTTAAACATAAAACAATAAAGTCCAAATCGCCAAATCAATTCGCATCCATATGCTAACACGCACAACCCGCTCAATTCCCATCCACTAACTAAAAAGAATAAATACATATTGATTTTTTTTAATTCGCCTAAATATGGACAGATGACGAATGGGAGGTCACCCGACCTCACCCGATTTGCGAGTACCCCTTACAAAAAAAACGCTTAGTTATGGTCATTTTCTCCCACCCCACTCCGCACCCACATTTCCCGCCCAACCCTGATTAAGAAGTAGGACAAGTGTCACGCCCCGAGAATTTCTGTGACGCGAGCAGCAGCATTTGAAGTGCCCAAATGTGCTGGAAGGTTCCGGAAGAAGCAAGAGCGGGCTAGAGTATGCTGGAAGACTCTAGAACGGGATGGAGGGGTCTAAAGTGGCCTGGAAGATTCCAGAAAGTGGAAGAACCTTGGAGTGTCCAGAGGAGTCTGGATGGGTCTGGAACATCCTAGAATATCTTGGAGAAGCCTACCATGTACTAAACTAGTGTAGAGAGTTCTAGAATGTAGTAGGAGGGTAGTTGTTCTAGATAGTTCTATGGAAAGTTCTAGATGAGAGTTTGTAGCCCTTGGATCAAAATGATCCTAGCCGTCCATTAGGGAGGAGGATGGCTATATAAGGGTGAGGGGTCTCATTTGTTAGGCATCGAATGCTGGGGATCTAGGAGAGCTCTAAGAGTGAAACACTTGTGAGTGTAAGTGTGAGTGTGAGAGCCTTGTAAAGCTTTGTACACGACTATACTTGTAAATTCAACTTGTATAGTGAAGGCATTTCTTCCACCTAAACTTTGTGTTCAAGTTAGTGTGGTTGAGTGGGTGAGGCTGACTTAGGTGCAACCAAGAGGGTTGATAGGCATCTAAGGCCGCACGGTTGGCTTAGAAAATCTAAGGCCGTGACACAAGGCAGGTTTTGTTTCCCCTACTCCAATTATGTTTATTAAATATATTTATATATAATATATATATATATATATATAATTTATTTATTTTTCATTGTAATAAAGTTAAAATAATAAAATATTATATTTAATATTTATTTTTATTTATTTATTTTTAATCTTATAAAAAAATTTACATTAAATATAAATTATTTATAATTTTTTTTAATAATTTTATTTTTTAATTTATAAAATTAACTCGACTCCCACTCCGCTTCCAACGCTCCCAACTCATGATACAGGACGAAAATAGATTTCTATAAACTCGTTCCAAAGTCAACTTGTGACCATCCTATATACACTAGTGAAATCCCTTCGGATCAGACCAACTCAGTGAGGTATCATAATCAAGCGGTTACAGACAAATTAATATCAAAATATTATTATCATGAGGGCGACCACTTCCTAACATCTCACCACGAATTCATAAATAAACACTAAACCAAAATGCACTGTACTTTTCTCAGTCGCTGTTCGTTGTTTTCTAAGTTCAGATCTCACCTCTTTCTCTTTCCCTCCACTTTCTCTCTCTACCCCTCTTCTCTCTCTATCTCTCTATATATATATATACAAGCATGTATGTATGAATCAAAGGCATAGAGTTCTCCGATCCACTTCGATGGTATGCATTACAATCCGAGAGCTCGACGGTCCGATTCGAGCTGGTTCGTGGACGATTGAGAGGTATTGAAATTTGGTTTTGAAGTGTTGAGTTTTAGAGAGAGAGAGAGAGCGAGAGAGAGATGTATAAGAATCAGCTGCAAGAGCTGGCTCAAAGGAGCTGCTTCAATTTGCCTTCGTACATGTGCATAAGGGAAGGTCCCGATCACGCGCCGCGCTTCAAGGCGACTGTGAATTTCAACGGCGAGACCTTCGAGAGCCCTAGCTTCTGCACCACTCTCAGGCAGGCCGAGCACTCGGCGGCCGAGGTGGCTCTCAATGCGCTGTCGAGTCGAGGGCTGTCGCATTCGCTCGCCGCCAGGATACTGGTGAGTCAGTGTTTGTGTATGATTTCTTTCTTGATGTTAGGGTTTGCTCTTTGTTCTATTTGAATTTCTGTCGAAATAAGTTAATGCTGTCACTTTTGCCTGCATTAATGGTGATTTGGTAAATCAATGAGTAGTGAATTTGTGTTGAAATTGAAAACACAGGGGGAATTAGCAATGCTAATGTGGACAATGTGCTGGTGAAGTTGTATGTTTTGTGTTCCGGTAATCGAGCGCTTGTTTGAATACCCTATTGCATTAATTTCGGTTAAAAATTAAGTGAATGCTCACTTTTGGCCTGATTTGGTGGTCATTAGGTGAATCAATGAGAAAAGAATTGGAGATACTTTCTTTTTCTTTTGCTTCTTTTTTTCTAAGTGAGAATTAGCACTGCTAGTGTGTGTGTTCGTAATCAAGCAATTGTGATAATAGCCTACTGCAACTGCATGTAAAAAAAGGTTGTTGCCAATCAAATATGTACAAGTATATATGCGTGTAAAAGGTTGTCACCAGGGATGGACCGAGGGGGACTAGTAGTATTTGTTATGAATATTTATAAACTATGTAAAAGAAAATTGTTAGGTTATTCTTATCCAAGCAACAAAGATGCCTTCCAAGGTAAAAACAAATTATTTTAACAATTGAGTGAGACAGTCTTGAATTAGACGGTCTATGCCTTCAAAATTTAGTAATTGAGTTATCAGCACTTCTTGTTCTTGAGAAGAAAGGCACTGATCTAAAAATGAAAATAAATTATTAAGAAGGCAAGGTAAATGATACGGGTCTAGTAATTCGTGAGTGGAAATTTAGAGGCCAGTGTCAAGAAGCAATAAGAATATCTTTAAGTTTTTGTTGGATGGCAACTACCTACCATTGAAGGCCCTTGGAAGTACTGTACTTTTGTAGCACTAACAATTTGACTGGCTTTCATCTATTATACAAGTGGCATTTGCAGAATAACAATTAGTATTTGATTTTTATGCCCTTACAGACTCCATCAGTTGCCCTAATTGCCGCCATGATGTGGCATTTCCAGTTGGATTGTTTGGAGGGTTGAAGAAGTAAAAAATTAACTGAAGTAGTTTATTTGCTATGTTGCACATTCTATTGGAACCCAGAGCAACGATGAGATCAATTCGTCGAGGTAACCTTAACAAGTATAAAAAGGTGGCAGTATTAGTATTGTTGAACTACTGATGAAACCAAGTATTGTTTGCTGTTTTATAGAAAGTAAACATGTAGTTTGTAAAGATAGTTTTTCTTTTCTTTTCTTTTTTTTCCTTTTTTTTTTTATATTTATCAAAAAAAGATAGTTTTTCTTTTTGCATTTTTTACAGGATAGTTTATATAAATTCAGTGTTACTTGACTTGTAAATAGTGTGCTGGTGTGAAAATATAATGATGGATGTAACACAATATAGATGTAATATTATCTTTTGTTGAAAAGAGTGGTGGAGCTCCTCACAAGTATGGCTACAGACACAAGATACAACGATTTTGGAAAAATTAAGATATGGGCACAGCAGGGATATGACCACCCCCCCCCCCCCCCCCCCCCAAAAAAAAAAAAAAAAAAAAAAACACTAGTTTATATATTTTTTAATTGTTGTCTATGTCAATAGAAATTTAGGGCACAAAAATATAAGACACATCGATGTATATGTGGATGTATACTTATTTTCCCATTTTTCCCGCTCTTTGTTTCCATATAGTTTACTTTAACCCCAAATCAAATTGTCTACAATTAAAAAAAAAAAAACTACAAATGTGTCCTAAGGTGTGTCCAAACACAGGACATGTGTGTCTGTGAAGTTTTCCCAGCATGCCTTGCAAAAAGTTGACAGTTAAAAAAATTGACACGCCACGTGGCATGTTTGACTCGTGGACACGAGTGTTTGGTTTGTGTCGGTGTATGATATGTGTCAGATATGGAAATAGCGCCCATTTTGAAATGTCTGTGCTTCCTAGCCTCCTAGAGTATTATATTTTTATATATTGTATTTAAAATCGAGTTTAATGCAACACATACAGCTGGTGTAGCTTTGAAAGGTACAGTTTGGGGATGCTTTTACATCCCATTTGGTTTTCATGATATACTTTCAATGGCATAATTGATGGAGGAATCCATTTTTGCCTGAAACTGTTATTTGGATTACCTTTATGCCTTGGCTAGTGTAACTTTGCTGACTCTAGTTTCATTGGTATAATGTAATGAATGATATTGAAATATAGGTGTAGGTCCATTTTTGTTTGTTTTTGGAAACCTTAGGACCTATGAAGCATGGGTGCTGGTACAGATAGTAGTATGGGTACGTTACGGTTACGTTGATACGGCAAGATCTAAAAAAAAAAGATACAGGTATGGCTAGGGTACGCCAATAAATTTTTTATTTTGTATAATTTATAGTTTCATATTCAACCTACAATCAAAGTTCAATACTAAAACTAAAAGGAGAAATTATGAATCAAAAGAGAAATCATAGTTTAACAATATCAATATCTATGAAGTACCGACACGCCTCCTAAGGTTGCGTATCAGAGTCCGACACATGTCAAACACCGGCACGTCGTTAGACGTGTCCTCTTTTTTTTTTTCTTTTTTTTTTCATGTCAAACTTGTCTGGACACTCCATCGACATGTTTGAGACACACCTGAAGCTTTTTGAAACCCTAGCCTCAAAGAAAGAGAGAGACAGAGAGAGAGAAGAGAGAGAAGTCCTTGAATCGAAACTCCGTAGTCTATGTTCAGAGACATGCTTGAGACGAGATCCATCTGTGACACAGGGATGAGAGAGAGAAAGGGAAGAAAACAAAACAAAGCTTCTACTGTGATGAAACCAATGCTTCTACGGGATCCATTTACGACACAAGGATGAGAAAGAGAGAAGAAAACATCCTGCTGCAATACAAAGAAGGGAGAGAGAGAGAGTGGAGAAGAAAAACAAGAAGACCAAGCTTTCTTTTGTTCCTGCTATAACCAATGTTTCTTTACTTTGTCTTGCAAGAAAAGGGTTAATGCTTATAAAAGCTGCCTGTACCAGCTAATAAAGCTCACCTTTTCACCTATCAGTCAAAAGGTCAGAACAGCTAGCATCCACCAACTAATTAAATGGTCAAAATAACTATTTCAAAATATTTATATTTATATTTATATTTTTTTTGTGTTGATCATTGTGTGCCACGTGAGTGTGGGTGATTTTATAATGTTTAAATTTTTAGTTAATGTTAAATTATATTTTTTTTTTCATAATTTTAAAAATATATTTATATATATGAGGTATATCACAAAAATAAATATTTATATTTTTAACGTGTCCTTAGCGTGTCGTGTCCCTCATTTTTTGAAAATTAACGTGTCGGCGTATTCATGTCGTGTGCGTGTCGTATCATGTGTCCATGTTCGTGCTACATTGACCAATACCAAAGCAAAGTCCATATGCTAATTTAATACCATTAAATAGGAGAAATTACAAAACAAAATTTCATTTCAAAAGCAAGCTAAACAAAATTTGAAAACTTGAAGTTTCAATTTTCATTTCTATTAACTTCATTATTGAATAATACATTTTTCATCTCTGGCATATCAAGTAAAGGATTTGCAATTTCAAGTAAATTAGAACTCTCTAATAAATTAAACATATCTCCACTAATGTTCTATAGTTTGGTGTACCCCCGATGTACCCATTTCGTGCTCATGAAGTACCCACAAAGTACCCAACTGCCAAAGGATGTATAAAGAGTACCTTGTACATATTTCGAGTACCCAGTATGCATGCAGCCCTATCAGTACGAGTACCAATACCCGATAAGTACTCGGAACGAGTACCGCAACATTTTTGGAGTACCCGTGCTTCGTAGCTTAGGACTTTTGTATCCCTTGAGAGTTTCTGTTGTTTCAATTCTCTTGTATATTTTGGGGAATCAAAAGATAGTTAGTTGTCATGCATGCATCTCCATCATATGTCTCTGACAATTACTACTTATAAAGTTTCGGCAGTAATGATGACTGCCATATCTTATTGCTAAACAACTAGGGTTTTCGTCATCTTCCAATGCAGGTGGAGAGAAACAAGGTATTCCACTGATTTGGTCCTCAGATTGATGTACTCATATCAGCAAATCTTGACCTTGAACTAGAAAATAGATTACGGCTGACAAAACAAGCTTGAAGTGGTTTGACATCAAGGATAATTTGTTATAACCTTGTTGAGTGGTTATAATTTTATTTGTTAGTGAAATTATGGTGAATATTGATGTCCTGGTCAGCATTACCACATAAATTAGCAGGGTGCTATTGTTTTGTTCTATGATGATTGTTTACTTTTAACTGAACTTTTCGTTTTCACTTCAAACAATAATTTAAGCTGATGACCAAGTAGTATTTGTTAGTTCAGGTTCTGAAAGTGGTTTTACTAGTCTAAAACCTTTACCTGGCATCTCAGATCTTATTAGTTACATCATATTTGCATATGGTAACATCTTGTCATAATTCAGGTTGACTGTGCTACCCTTTTTCCTTTTTTCCAACTAAATAGGGTGGTTCTTGATTGGACAATTAACAAAATTTTCATTTTCTGGACTTTACCTATATGTCTATATTGGCCAACTAAAATAGCCAGATTAAAATTTTTAAAGGCGAATACATAATGCGAGGTGTTTTACCTCTCATGAGGCAAAGCGTAAGCCTTAACACACTGAGGCTTAAGCATTTCAAATTTCTAGTTTTTATATTTAGAATAAATGAAATATTTTAAAATAGTAAATAAATATTAAAAAAATTAAATATAAAGGTGTAAGTGCTTTTCTCCTTAAGGTGTCAAACATTTCACTGCAGAAAAGGCAGTTTGCTTTGCCCTTATTGAAAGAGAAATTAGCATTCTTAGCTTTCGTGATTGAGCTTCTCACTTTAGTATTCACTTTTTGTTCTCTCTTTATTGGTCATTTCCCTATGGAATATAGTTGCAAAGGTTTTCTTTTTTACTTTTTGTGTTTTATGTTTAAACCATTTACTAAGTTTGACAAGAGTTTAAGTCAAGCTCGTCATATATGTTCTCCTCATATGATTCTGCACAAAAGGCATACAAGGCACATGCCCCAAACTATGATGCATAAGCCTTTGGGAGTATAGCCTAAAAATCAAAGCCTTGATGTGTTTTCCTTTGGCCTTGTCTCGAAGCGAGCCTCAGTAAAGCCTTTTAAAACTTTGAGCCAAACAAGCATTGCTTGTCCAGAATGTACTGTTTTATGTAATTCTATGACATGTTCCATTTTCCTGATACATACTTGCATTGATTATTTGAGCATGATCGTGGTTTTAAAGTTTGACGATGTAGAATACCCATTGTCGAATGACTGGGATTTTGTACGAGCCCAAATTGTTGGTTGGACTAAAGTTTGCCACCATACAGATTATATATAAAGTCAAATCTAAGATATTTTGATAGAGCGAGTGATGTGAACTGGCTATAGTGGTTGCCAATATGTACATACAGACAAATATATCTTTTTATTTTTATTTTTTGGTACATCATAAGAACATCAGGAAGAACTACTAACCTAAGGGAAAGGGGAAATAGTGGCAGGAATACCCACAATAGGCTCGAAACTGAGGCCAGCAACCTGGTGAAAGGATGCCGGGACCACTGGGCCATCCCTTTCACATCTCAAATATATGTATCCTATGTCTCTATTTATGATTCACAAGGCATACCCATTGATTGCCATGTCTATGACTGGATAAATATGTTGTAGCATGATACCATTGTAAGTTTCAGTCAAATTGTTGTCCCTATTATAATTCAATGCCCTATGCTGAGACTTAATTCCCCAATATGTTTAATTTACCATTCTTACAGCTATTCTGCTAGTCATCTGTCTATAGCCTAACTAAATCTTGCAATTGACAGGATGAGACAGGGGTCTACAAGAATCTTCTGCAGGAAGTTTCACAAAGAGTTGAAGCATCTTTGCCAATATACACCACTTTCCGAACAGGCCTTGGACACCTACCTGTCTTCAGTTGTACTGTAGAGTTGGCTGGCGTTAGATTTACTGGTGAACCAGCCAAGAACAAGAAACAAGCAGAAAAGAATGCAGCTATGGCAGCTTGGTCATGTCTAAAACTATGTAAGTCCTCCTTACTTGTATTCTCACTAGTGGGTGTGTACCCACCCGATAGGTGTGCTGTTAAATCTATAAAATATATATTTTAATTTAAAAATATATATGTTGTGTGCTACTGAAGTGGTAAATATGTTATTTTCTTTACCTAAGGTCATGGGTTCAAACCTCATTCGCCTCAATATATAATTTTTTGTTGAAACAACTATTAGAGCGGTATTTTAGGAAAATAAAAAATACCAGACATTTTTATGTCAAACACCATGAGAAGCCCTCACATAGTAGTATAGACTGGCATCGCGTGTGCAACTCAAAAAAAAAAAAAAACATTATAAGAATAATGACAAAGAAAAATGCACATATAGTGTGTGTGCTCAAGTGGTAGGAGAATTCATTATTAAACCCATGGTCATGGATTTGAGGCCCGTCCTCCTCTTCGCATTATTTTTACAAACACTCCAAATATAGTGGTATTTTGAGAAAACCCAAAATATGACACACATTTGTGTCAACACCACTAGCAACCTTCACTTTATAATAGTATAGTATAGTATAGTATAGATAGATAGATAGATAGATAGATAATAAAACCATGGTCATGAGTTCGAGGCTTGTCCTCCTCTTTGCATAATTTTTACAAAAACTCCAAGTATAAGGGTATTTTGGGAAAACCCAAAATATGAGACATATTTATGTCAATACCACCACCAGCCTTAACTTTATAATAGTACAGATAGATAGATAGATAGATAGATAGATAGATGTACATGAAAACATATGCCAAATCCTGATTTTGGATATTATTTATGGAGATGTTATGAAAATATTGGCAAAATGTCTAGAATCCAATTAGATGAATAACAAAGTAACATGTGTTGAAAATAAAGAATCATTCAATAGTTCCAAATTACTTGGGACTATCAGAAATATTTTCCTGGAAATTTTTTATTTTTTACTTTTGCCAAATCCATGAAATATTCAATTATTGGCCCCTCAATTGTTTTTTTTTCATTCACTGGGGTCCTTCCAGTTGTTTTTTTGTTTTTCACTCGCCATAGCCCCTCAAATTCAACCACTCCAGCTTTGCTCCTGCTTGAACAATTCCTGAATTCTCAAATATTTGAAGCTTTTCTTTGTCAATCAATCCATTGCTCATCTAGTTTTATGTATTCTGTAAAAGAAGAAAGATAATAATTTTTGTTAAAACGATGAACTTATTGTGAACTGATTGATCAATGGACGCTAAATCTATGCACATGCATACTATGGTAGTCAAACTTCCTTTGTTAATGAAACATTTTGATGCATACTTGAGTAGGTAAGCTTCCCCTACTGCCTCATGCACGTGCATCCGTGGAAGGAAATAATTAGGGTTTCACAGTGATATGATATGTCATCAACTTGTTTGGATGTGAAATTTCGTGTATGATTGCTATGAATCAATAACCAGAATAAGAGGAAAGTGTGGAGTGAGAGTAAATAAATTGTGTTACATGGACTCTTTTATTTCTCCCACAATATCCCGTGTCCACCGGATATGATATAGGTTAAGGGTGTGGGATATGTGTCCGACACTTATACCCAATTTAGACACTCAAATCCTTTAATTTGTGACAATACATGAAGCAGATGAAACTCACTTTTGTTAGTAAAACAATATTTTTAGCCTCTCACAGTAATTAGATATAAAACTTTTATATTTTTCTTGAATCTTATTTAATTTCTAGTATATTTTTACATAATTTAAAGCATCTTATCCGAGAATATTATATAATGTGCAATATGTATGGGCATATGACGTGTCCCCGTACCTATATCCAATTTTGGATATGTATCCCAAGATTTAAATTTATGGATGTCTGATGCTTGGATCCAAAACCCGCACCCAATACTCGTACCCGAATCCATGTAACATAGAATAAATGTACAATCATACAAATATAAGAAACTCACATAAGCAGGGGCAGAGCCAGGGATCTTCAATCAGGAGGGCCAAAAGAAAGACATGGGCAAAATTCGCACAAGCAAATGGTGGGTCGGGTCGAGTTTAAAAGGATTAAATAATTATTAAATATAAATCAATATAAGGCAATTAGCCCCATCAAAAATTATAGGAGACTAGTCGAAATTTAAACATGCTATTCACTTTTTGAAAGTCTATGGTCCTGTTTGGTGGAATTTATTTGGCTGTTTAGGGCTTCTTCTTTTTTCTTTTTTCTGTTTTTTTCTTAAGAATATATGCCAGAGTACGGTGCAACTTTTGCTTGCAGTTTATGACATAAAAAAATAAAAATAATTTAAATAAATTAAAAAGAGCTCATTATTAGAATGTTGGGGAGGAATGTTTCTAGCTTTGGTTTTTTTGAATTATCAACTTTAAACTTATAAGAAGCTACACCAAACCAAAGAGGCCTTTGTAATTATTTGAATACTATTCAATGGGCTTAAGCTCATAAAGTTTCTTAAGTGACCTATTTATCACCCCAAAAAAAAAAGGTTTCTCAAGTGATCTAATTAAAAAATTATAGAAATTTACATAAGAAATCAATTTTCTCTTGCAGAATTTAAGAAAAAATTTCTCCGCCTTAAAATATGATTTTATGCCAATTAAGTGGACTGTGTTCTATATTAAATTTTTTGAGGATCATATAACATGAGACATTTTGAAGGACAACCTTCATATAAAGTGAGAGTTCCAAATTTTGGGGGGTGCCGGATTGAGTTTGGAGACGCTGTTACATAGAATATGTTAGAATTTACCTACACCTACCACCACCTACTACCACACCTACTACACCTACCACCAATTTACCCTCACCTACTCCTCACCTACTACCCAAATCCTCTTCTATATAATAGGACTCCTTGTAATATCAATAATATAACATTAATATCAACAATCAATAATACAATTCTCTATTTCTCTTTATACATTAAATTTTACATGGTATCAGAGCTATAGGTTAAGCTCTTGGTGCTCTTCGCCTTCTGGCGGGCGGCAACTTTGCCTTAACCGCCCGCCAGACCTCAACCAATTGAAACCTCCAACACATACCTCCTCTCCAATCACCGCCAATAACCACTGCAGCAACTCAAACCACTGCTAGCTTGAATTGACGCCAACTCTTCTCGCAACCAGTGTTTCATTTCGGCCTACTGCAGATACAGATTGCATCTTCGTCAACCAAAGCTTCGTTTGTTTGCTCACTGCCCGCTGCTGCAACTCCGGGTACCGCCACCGTCTCTCTCTCTCTCTCTCTATAGAGAGTTGCAAATTCGAAATTCTGCGATTACTCCGAATCAAAACCAGGTGATACATATTACTTACGATAATTTTCATCAGCAAAAGCTGAAGGAAATAACCCATATGCGACTTACTGTAGCATGAAAAGCGAATTGGCATAAATTTTGTTTGCAACTATCTCTTTGATTTAATTCTTGGGAAAATGTCTAGTGGAGAGGTCAGAAAGGTCTCACGGGAAGACATACAACTGGTGCAAAATCTTATAGAGCGATGCCTACAACTTTACATGAGCCAAAAAGAAGTCGTGGATACTCTCTTGGTTCAGGCAAAAATAGAACCTGATTTTACTGAACTTGTTTGGCAAAAGCTTGAAGATGAAAATCGGGACTTTTTCAAGGCATATTATTTAAGATTGATGGTGAAGGACCAAATAATGCAATTCAACAGGTTACTTCAGAAACAAATTGCGCTGATGGATCAGATGTGCCCACCTGGAGTTGCTTCCATACCTATGTCTAATGGATCTCATGTCCCACCATTGCACCAGAACTCAGCCTACTATGCTCCAGAACATGTCGGACCGCCTCTGAAGGTGGAGAACATGCACCAACCTATCAATTCAAGTTTCCCCAACTCTTTTCCCAATGGTGGGTCATCATCACTAGACCCATGCATGCAAAATGCTGTTGATATGTCTGCTCATGCCAGAAGGATTGATGTTTCACCAAACATTTTTTTGGCTCAGAGCTCAACTGCGGGAATGATACAAGGAATGAATGGGGTGATGATCAAATCAGAAGCTGGTTATGCAGGCAATTCCTCGTACATGTTTGGTAATGAAGGCAATGTCCTTGAATCACGGCCTGCAATTGGGGACACATCTGTTTCATCTTTCCACTTTCAAACCCACAATCCTTTTTTTAATCAACCCACTCCCTCACTTTCTTTAAACCCCTCTTTCCCTCACATGGGCTTGTCCCCTCTCTCTCCTCCGTTTGATTTCAAAATCCATTATTTTTATTTATTTTCTCCAAACCATTTTCCTTATTTCCCCATCTTTCATTTTGATTTCAAATATATTTTTATTATTTCTTTCTTTATTTTTCTTTCACATTATTTTTTTATCTTTTTCAAATTCCATTCATACCATATAGCTTTGCACACCACACCATAATTTATTCATCTCAGGGATCAACCCCGATCACAATTTTACACACACACACACACAAAAAAAAAAAAAAAAAAAAAAAAAAAAAAAAAACAACAACAACAACAACAAACCAAAACACAACACCAAAAGATTTGTTTTCTTTTCTGCAGACGACCACCCACCGACCTCACTTCTTCGCCTATTCCGCCGGTCTTTTCTTCTTACCTCCGTCCTGGGCGGCCCTTGACGGTGTTGCCTCCGTGTTTCCCACTCCACTGGGCACGATCACACCACCCTGCTCCTCCACTACCGCATATGGCGTTCCTCCAAATCGGAACATAACGGTGGCCTTCCGCTTCAGCTCCTTATTTTCCGCCTTTAGCACACTTATCTCTGCTCGCGCATCCTTATACATGCGCTGGAGTAGAGCCAATTGGCCGTTTAAATGCTGCACCTCATTTGTCCTACTCTGCAGCCGGTGCGACAAGTTTGTGACTGCCGTCATCGTCTCCACACAGGACTTCAAAGTATACTGATTGGCTTCAATGTCAGTTTGCACTGCCATTTTTTGCTCCACAGACCGCATAGGAAAGTTCAACGGAGCAAACCCTGGGGCGCTTGGTTGAGGTTCACTGGCCCCCGCACCAGTTATCTCTCTTGTTGACTCGTTAAGGTCTGGAAAGAGAGTGAGCAGACCACGGGAAGACGAAGCCATTTTCTGGACAACAGAGTGTTACAGAGTGTCTCTCTCAGAAATCTCTCTCAGAAAACAGAGTGTTACAGAGTATCTCTCTCAAAAATCTCTATCAGACAACAGAGTGTTACAGAGTATCTCTCTCAGAAATCTCTCTCAGAAAACAGAGTGTTACAGAGTATCTCTCTCAGAAATCTCTCTCAGAAAACGAAGAGTTTTTCAGAGTTTTTCTAGCAGGTTTTTGTCTCTGCTTCCAAGCCTCAGCCTCCGCTTCGGTTTATAAAGACCATGACAAAGAGGCCGACACGCGTTCTGTCGATCACGTGCATCGCCGCGTGTCTGGCGCACCTTTTGATAGCACGCCTTTTTATGGATTGGGCACGCCTTTTGATGGCACGCCTTTTGAAAACATGGGCACGCTTTTTGATGGCACGCCTTTTGAAAAATTGGGCACACCTTTTGAGGGTGCGACTTTACAAGGGTCCGACAAGACTCTGTAAACTATCCCGACATTGATTCCGGTTAGTTTCTACAACGGTCCGACATGATCCCGTAAACTGTCTTCTACAACGGTCCGACATGACCCCATAAACTGTCTTCTACATCGGTCTGACACCGCCATCCAGTGTCCTCTACACCGTTATGACACCACCATACAGTGTCCTCTACAACGTTATGACACCCCCATACAGTGTCCTCTACAACGTTATGACACCCCCATACAGTGTCCTCTACAACGTTATGACACCACCATTCAGTGTCTTCACCAATGGTCTGACACGACCATACAGTGTCCCCTATCCTTTTTTATTTTTATGTATTTTCTTGTTTTGTAACTCTCTCCAAACTCAAGTTGGTTAGTTTCTATCCTCCTTGAGTTTGCGGGGGGCTGTTAGAATTTACCTACACCTACCACCACCTACTACCACACCTACTACACCTACCACCAATTTACCTTCACCTACTCCTCACCTACTACCCAAATCCTCTTCTATATAATAGGACTCCTTGTAATATCAATAATATAACATTAATATCAACAATCAATAATACAATTCTCTATTTCTCTTTATACATTAAATTTTGCAGAATACACAAATTTTTTGGAAGATTGCATGTATATAACATTGGAATTTATCAATAATTCCCCCCTCCGTCCCTGGTTCCAAGGTGGGGACCTTTTTTCCTTCCATTTTCGTGACGATACAGACTCATTGGTTCACAAGCTAGTTTTTTTTATTTTTACCTGTAAGTTTCCCTTGCACCATACAAAATTAAACTCAATTTCATTTATAAGCTCAAATAAATCATGAAGTGTCTATTTTTATCTTACGTTGACTTTGATCTATTCCCTTTTCTGGTTGTGCACAACCCAAATGTCAATGTAGAGAACTGTCCAACATCATTGTATTTGCGCAGATGTAACTTAAACACATGGTTCTGTGATTAACTTTTGAAAGTGTCATTTCTTTTATGGAACTAACATGCTTCTTTTATGTCTGTCCAGTAGCGCAAAAATCCGAGGGCTCATCAGAAAAGGTGAATAATGATGAGCAAGAGCACGTCACTGTAGCACGTGCTCTGCAGAGTTTTCTTAGGAAGGCAAAGATGTGTAATGTATCATTCCCAATTAAAATTCCAATTCAGAATCCAAGACCGTTGACCACACAGCCATCTCCTATGAGATCATCGAAGATCCTTCCTTTAATATGCTCCAAGACTGTTCCTCAGAGTAGACCCGTTATGACACCTGTAAGCAACAGCCCGATGTTCCCAAAGACAGGTTCACAAAGCAGACCTGTAACCGCTGATGCCCCCTTACCGTCTCCTGAAAGCCCTAGGGTCCGACCTCAGAAGTTCCCTGCAACTGGAGCAGAACCCTATATTCCTGTCCGGCATTTTAGGGGGCACTATGGCATTGCACCGCCAGTGACGATAAGAAACGCAATACCTGTTTTCTCTGCACCGCCACTGCCTCCTCCACTGAGCCAGTCCCCACAATTGAGGCTTCCACCGTCATGTATTGCCCCACCTGTCTGCATAAGGCAGGCAGTGCCAGTTTTGGCTGCTCCAGCTTGTGTTGAGGAGCAACCTATCTCTATCGTTCCTCCAACCCCAGTATCCGGCTCTTCCGCACAGATATAGAAGAGGAAGAGTGCAGTGCAGGACAACCGGCCGGAATCTGTGGTGATACAAGGCTTGCAAGGGCTAAAGATTTGATAGCAAGCACACGAGGTATTGAATTGCAAGAAAGGTTATTTAGGTTATGTTTGAAATATGGATTTAAGTAGTGATTTAGAAATTGAAAGAAAAAGGAAAAGGAAAATGTGCAAGAAATGGAGAAAAAATTTAGCTTATATTTCATTCACATTTTCTTCACATTTTCTTTTTTCTTTCTAGAACTCTACCCAAATTCATGATTCAAATACAACTTTTAAGGTTTTTTTATTTATTTTATTATTATTACATATTATGAGTTATATGAGAGTTTAGTTTTCTTCTTGAATTTCCTTTTGCTAGGAAGATGGAACTAATATAGCCTAAATGTGATTGATCTGGGGAAATCTTGTCTGGCTTGATGTTGGGCGGGTTCTCTGGGAAGAGTACCAACTAAATTTGAACCCCATTATACATAATAATAATAATAATAATAATAATAATAATGATGATAATAGTACAGATGTTAAAATGAATGAATGAGTTATAAACTATTATTGTTGCTTTCTGGATGGCTCCTGTTTGTTTTCTCTTGTAGTGAACGAGGAGGAAAATGCTATATTGACCTCAATGTTCCGAAAGACAGCCTTCTCTATATATACTATGACTCCACTTTCAAACTGAATTCCATACTAGAAAGGGGGCTCTTAGGGCAGATTTCAGTTTTTTAAATCGATGAATGCTTAGCCAGTCTAGGGTTGTGGTGGCGCATGCCCATCATCCAAAACAATACAATATGATGGAGGTGCTATTTGGCGTTGCATAAATGTGCGGATCATAGTTTATTTTAATTTGGGAGCCTGTATCATATTAGAGCTATTTGATGTAGTTTATTTGAGTTGTTTATAACTTTTTATTATTGGAGTCTCTATGTTAGACTATTTAATGTAGTTTGTACGTATAACTTATCGAACAGAAATTGCATAAATAAGCTGATTTTTAAAAGCTATGTAAGGGGATACTTTTAACTTATATTTTTGAATTATCAATTTTTAATTTGCAATAAGCTGAATCAAATAGCACTATTGTTTGGTTCAATTTCTGTTTACAGTTTGTTAGGCAGAAATAATTGAAAAAAAAAATAAATAATTAATTATCTAAAAGCTGATGAAAGGGTGTTTTTTATTTTTGTTTTAATTATTAATTTTTTACTTAAAACCAAACAAGTCCAGTGCTGTACGAGGCTCCAAGTTTGGGGCATGCATATGGGCAACCTAATTTTTGAATCGTAAAGGGCGTTTTAATCTAAAGATACCATCTAACTTATCTGGCAAAGTAGGCCTGTAAAATGAGTCTATTTGAATTAAGCTCATGTATAATTTATTAAAAATTTGTTTGAAATTCTCTTGATATATCTATTAACAAGTTAAAACTTGAAAACATATTGAAACATTTATCTTTTCGAGTCCAACTTGAACTCAACTTAACAAGCTCATGCACTCTGGGATTATTAATAATTAAGAAAAATAATATACATGTCTATTTTTTAAACTCATTTTCTAAACCCAATAATATATAAGTGAGATAATTGATTGATAATTGAAAAAGATAGGCGAGAGTTGTCTTACATATTCTAATTGATTATCACATTATTAGGTTTAGAAAGCAAAGTCCCATAACCTATTGATTATCCATTGGAAGAGCACCGTTTGGGGAGGGGGAGGGGCCGTCGGCGGCCAGTCACCTCCTCCTCTTTCCTCCTTCCCCTGGTTTGTCTTTGCTTGCTGTAAATAGGTTATGGGTGCTTGTCTTCCCACTTCTCTCCCTATATGGGAGGTTTTCTTCCCCTCTTGGTGGATGTTTTTGTTGGGCTTCCCTCTCCCCCTCCCGCCAAAGCTAGATCTACCTTTTTCCCCCATCCGCCGCCTCACGCCGGAGCCGATTTCAACATCGCGCCACCAGATCTGCTCGAATCTGGACCACCTCCATAGATCTGGCCTTGTTTGGGTTTGAGGTCAAGCTTGATCTTGTTTTTGCTTTGTTTTTTTTTTTTGGTTTTGTTTGTTTTTTGGAATCTTTTGCTGCTAGATTGGAGCCTACACTCTTTGTGGTTGCTATCTATGATTTTTCCAGACATGCTCTAATGCCGATTTGATTGGCTCAGCTTCACAGTATGAGCACGAGCACTGATGTGCGTCTGGGTAATTTTCATAGTTTTCACCTTTGTGCTTATTGTAATATTTTCACTTTGTTTAGTGTTTGCTTTTGGTGGTTGGACTTGTAAATGCCATTTGGCTATCCTTAATGGAAATTTCCTCTGATCAAAAAAAAAGTTTAGCTAGTAAACTTGTTTGAGATCAATTCCAAATGTGTTGTTCATTTCAAAACTCATTTAAGTTCTTCAAACGAAGAAGGTTGAGAAGTCAAATACTTGGCTCAACTCGCCTACAAAGCTAAGCTCATGATACCTGTGCATTTGCAACCTCAAATGCGCTAAACATGGTTCAGACCTTTGGGCCTCAAGATTCAACAGGAACAAGCTCGCAATGCAACAGGTTGGACAGAAAAATCTCCTACTGATCATCAATCTTCAGCAATGGATCCAATCGGTTCACCAAAAGTTATTATTACAGATGGTCTACTCATCCAGTATTTGTACTGGCACTTCTCAGAAGGAAGCTAAAATTGAGGCCAAAATCCACTCTAAAAACACATCTCAACATAATTACATCTACAAAAGCAACCAATAAGGGTGGCTAAAACGGATCATTCTCTCTCGCGACGTGATTTAAATTAAATCAATTTTTTTAAGTGCATTAGTTAAGTTGACAAATTCAGTGAAGTGATTTAAGTATTTGCCACTGGAGTTTCTGTACAGAATATATACATATAATCCCAAACCTGGTAATCTGATTCTGACCCACAAAATAACTAGTACAGCTACCAACGGTAACATGAAGAACAGGCCATAAATGCTGTTGAGAAGAATACTGCACCACAGCAACAACCAAATATCAAATTAAAATTCAGCATCACAAGGAGAAGGAAGTTTCCATTCCTCGGAATATCACAATGGTATCAAACCGGAAATCTCTGAAGCTTTTTCCTGGGCCCGTGTCAGAGAAATGGGCATCTACTACTACAGGTTTAGTTAGTTGAGTCTCAGTTATCATTGAGCTGCTCCCTGTGGAATTGTTCGTCGCTTTCCATACACTAATTCCTACACAAAATCCTCAGAAAAACAGATCAAAGGCGGGAATAGCACCAATGATTTCAACAAAAAGTAAAGCAATTTCTCATTATGCCAGGAATGCAAACACACAAATGTAAAAATCAAGATTGCCGACTTGGGTGCCTAACTCTAAAATTTTGCAACCGTTTTACCATTCTGACTCTTTTAAATTCCTCACCACATTTTCCTTCATGCTCCTTTCGGCTACTGAGAAAACATTGGGAACATGAAAATTTATAACACATGAAGGGTGGAACATCTGTGGTGAAGTTCAAAAGGTTTTAAGATGGGTGATAGTAACAATCATTCTATCTTGAGCTACAACATAGGCCAGTTAGGCCAATCCAAGCCTAGATTGGGTTGAACGGCCTGCTCACAATCTTACACAACCCACCTTGGGTTGGATTTGGAATTGTTCAAATCAAAGCTCAAGCTATGTCAACTTAGCTAGAGCTTAAATCGGGCTAATAATTGCTCATATGAAGAAGGAATATGACCTCTGTTGCAACTGTCACACGTTTGTTTTCTGCCTTCCAAAGAAAATTTGAAAACCTTTGGTCACTGTTTGGTTCGCCAACAGAAAGAAAATATAAACGCTAGCAGGTAAAAAAATCATAAATTTTTCGATTTTACTGCCTTTTTCTTAAATTGCACAGTTTTACACAGAAACCTAAAATTTTCAGTTTTAGTTAAGCAATGGAGAAAATGCTAACGAGATCATTTTTTGGTTTTACTTCACCTTCCTTTTCCCCTACCATTTTTGCGAACCACACATAACCTTAAGATCACAAAATAAGTAGATATAATTCTCGCAAGTGCCACGACACTCTGAAATTAATCAATATGGCATACAATGAAAAGCATTTGAAACTACGGTTAGAAATTCTAGTCTTGAGCATGGTTGTTAGAATCATGCAATTCACGATTTGATAAGAGTTTCAATCAAAACTATTCAAATCATATTGTTGAATCAGCAGTTGAGTGAATAGTGCGATTCAATTTGTGATTCACTTTTGATTCATTGCAATTCACAACTATTCACTGCGATTCAGTTCTATTTTTGTTTTTCTTTGTATAAGACATAAAACGACGTCATTTTCATCTCTATCAAAACACCAAAAATATATATAGATATATATAATTAACTAATAATATTGATATATGTTATTTCATAAGTACATACATAAATACAATTTAATTATATTGATATCTACTTTATTTTAAGGGATAATCCTTGATAAATCCACATTTTCACCCATATAAGTCATTGAGGACAAGGGTGGTTTTGTTGGGGACATAAGGGCATTTGTTGATGAAAAATCCATGTACTACGGTTTTAAGAAATTTAGTTCCATAAATACTATCTATCTGTACAAATTTTTATTTTTAATTTTTTGAACCTATCTATCTAAATTATTTTAACCTATCTGTGTTGGTTTTTTTTTTTTTTTTATCTGTCCAAATTGAATCTATTTGTCCTAGTTTTTTTACTTATCTATACAAATTGAATCTATATGCCCTAGATTTTTTGGCTATTTGTCTTACTAATTTTTCCTGAATCCGTCCAAATTGAATCTATCTGTCGAAATTAAAGAAACTGAGCTTGAATCTATCTCTCCAAATTAAACAAATTGAATCTGTCCAAATTGATTGTTGTCCTCTCTCCTCTGATCATCCTTGCATCGCTCTCCTTCCAAATCTACACTCAGAGCCCCCTCTCCATGCCCCTCCCACCGCCTTTCCCCAAGGGCTTTCACCACCGCCACAACTCTGTTGTAGACGGCGGCAACACCACCGAAAACTAGTGGCCCCAGCAGAAAGATCACTGACGAGTTCACCGGTGCCGACTCCATCAAGAAGGTTTGCCAGGTCATCGGAGAAGGCAAACAAAGAAGAATAATGAGCCGAAAATGAACTCAAGTAAATTGGAGATCACAAAAAATGGTGAGAGAATTTCAAAGCGATTGTTTTAGTGGCCAAAGCTACAACTGACATTGAGGAAGAGCGAAAACAAGATAAAGAGAGAGTTGGGGAATGAGAAAGATTTGAAGGGGTTTGAGACATTATAGAATCAAGGGTTTTGGTTGTTGATGATGGGTGGTTGTTGTTGCAAATGGATTCATAACTGAAACTGAGTTTGCTTGAAAATTTGATGGGTTTGATTTGGAATTGGAAGCAAGTTCACTGCTTTTCTTTTCTGATCTGAAATTGAGACTTGTTTGTGATGATTGCATTTACATACAAGAACGTGGGTTTGTTTTGGAGGTAGCGCAGCATTTGGGAGAGAACATGGTAAGGACCATAGCTATCGACGACGGTACTGAAGGGACTATCCTTATGGAACCAAACAGAAGGCGCGTGGATCTATGCCCTTAAAAGCCTATAAAATGGACCTATGGTGTGGGTATCCTTATTTTAAACACCGTGGATGCATTTCTTAGGGGACTTTTTTCAAACTAAGCCCTTGTTGCATGGTATTTTTCAAATTAGGTCAAACTAAGCTAAAAGCGTTATTACAAATCGTGTTTTTATCGTTAGGAGGCTAAAATTTGATGAATAGTGAAATCGCTATTCAAAATCGCGATTTTAATTAAGAAAGCGCTGTTTCAAATCGCATTTTTAACATAAAAAAATTTTGTGAAAAAAACGCTATTTAAATTCGCGCTTTCATTGTATATATAATTTTTTTTATTTTTATTTTAGAAAACGCAAATTCAAATCGCGTTTCTACTGTTGAGCCACAAACCAAAGCCAACCCACACTCTGACACACACACATCAATGGAGGCACCCACAACACTCAAGCATCATTGAAATAATATAATTTTTATATATAATAATAATTTATAATAATTAATTATATAATTTTTATAATTTTCGTAAATATAAATTATTTTTAGGTTATGAATGGTTTGATTTATAATACGTATGCAAGGATAAAAAATTTTATAATCAAAAATAATTTTTACAATTTTTATAATCAAAAATAATTTATAATACGTATGTATTATTTAAATCTTTACATTTTTTATTTAAAATTTTTTACAATAAATACATCTTCACATTTTATAATACGTATGTATTATTAAAAAATAATTTATAAAAATTTATAATTAATACGTATGTAAATAATTTAATACGTATTTTCACATTTACATTTACAGTAAACCCATCTTCACATTTACATACGTATGGTTTAAGGGTAAATTTTTTGATAAATGACTTAAATGATAAATCAAACCATCCATAACTTAAATTTTTTTACCCTTACATACGTATGGTTTAAATAATTTATAAAAATTATTGTCATACGTATGTAAAAATCGATTATAAAAATTACAAAAATTATTTATCAATACTAAAATTTTTTACTTTTTAGATAGAAATAACTAAGGTGCATCTAAAAAAGTAAAAAAAAAATGTTTAAAAAAAAACGAAAATCAAAAAACTCAGTTTTCAAATAAGTAAATCCAAAAAACTCAAACCAAATATACTGAATACTTTTTAAACAATTATGTTGACATTTTGAAAAAAAATTTATTTTATAGAAAAAAAATTTAGTTAACCAAACAATTGTTTTACTTTTTTTTGATAAAAAAATTATATAATAAATATATAAAGTATAGAGAGTGAAAAAAAAAACAATAGGAGTTGGCGTGGATTGAACCCGCGCCTATACCAAGCCATACGTATGGTTTAAAAATTGCAATTTATAAATAATTTTTGATAATAATTTTTAAATAATTTATAATCAATTTATAAATAATTTTTGCAATTTTTATAATTGATTTTTACATACGTATGACAATAATTTTTATAAATTATTTAAACCATACGTATGTAAGGGTAAAAAAATTTAGGTTATGGATGGTTTGATTTATTATTTAAGTCATTTATCAAAAAATTTACCCTTAAACCATACGTATGTAAATGTGAAGATGAGTTTACTGTAAATGTAAATGTGAAGATACGTATTAAATTATTTACATACGTATTAATTATAAATTTTTATAAATTATTTTTTAATAATACATACGTATTATAAAATGTGAAGATGGGTTTACTGTAAAAAATTTTAAATAAAAAATGTAAAGATTTAAATACATACGTATTATAAATTATTACAACAAATTTTATAATACATACGTATTATAAATTATTTTTGATTATAAAAATTGTAAAAATTATTTTTGATTATAAAATTCTTTATCTTTACATACGTATTATAAATCAAACTACTCATAACCTAAAAATGATTTATATTTACGAAAATTATAAAAATTATATAATTGATTATTATAAATTATTATTATATATAAAAATTATATTATTTCAATGATGCTTGAGTGTTGTGGGTGCCCCCATTGGTGTGTGTGTGTGTCAGAGTGGGTTGGCTCAACAGTAGAAACGCGATTTGAATTCGCGTTTTCTAAAAAAAAAAAAAAAAAATTATATACACAGTGAAAGCGCGATTTTAAATAGCGTTTTTTTCACAAAAATTTTTTATATTAAAAGCGCGATTTGAAACAGCGCTTTCTTAATTAAAATCGCGATTTTGAATAGCGATTTCACTATTCATCAAATTTTAACCTCCTAACAGTAAAAGCGCGATTTGTAATAGCTCTTTAGCTTAGTTTGGGAATTCCATCAAAAGGTGACCTAGTTTGGGAAATACCATGCAAAAAGGGCTTAGTTTGGGAAAAGCCTTCATTTCTTAGAGCATCTTTAACGGTGAATTAAACCTGGCATCAGATTTAAATTTTGGTAAAAAAGTCATTTTTTGAAGCTCCAATAGTTTCAGCAAATTGGTATTAAAATGAGAATTCACCAAAAAATTCATCAAAGTGAGAACAGGGTACAGATTTCACTCATTTACTGTGCGTGACCGTTGGAGGAGACCAACTGGTCAACCGACCAGTCAATTGACCGGCCAGTTGACCAACTGGTCGATTGGTTCCGTTTCAAATAGGTAGATTCAAACCGGTCAAAAATGTTTAAATAAGTATAAAAAATAATAATAATAATAATAATTTTACCTTACCGGCCGACCTTCCCTTTTTGATGCACGATTGGAGGAAGAAATATCAAATTGAGAAAATTAGCTTTTTTTTATTTTAATTTGGTGAAAATTTTGATACATCGTTGGAGATGGTCTTAGGAGGGGAGAAAAAATAAAGTACAAACTGAACGACTGACCTAACCAGACCAAATTGACCAAATTGATCAGTTACTTCATTAGCTTCAGTCAGTCCAGTTTTGATATGAAAAAAATTCACTTTTCGGTTCGGTTGCAGATTTCAGAATTTTATACCGAGATGAACCGAACCGACCAAATTAAAATGCACAATAATCTTTTACCCTTTCCTGCACCCAATTAAAACTATAATAACCCTAATATAAACACTTCTCCTTTACACTCACAGTTTCTCTCACAGCAGCATCAAAACCAGAGGACTATCTCTATTCTGAACTCCTCTAGGTTGGAAGAAGACTCCGATGACGATATTGGAAGAAGATGGCGAGATTGGAGTTGGCAAAGGTCATCCCTTCAGACTTCAGTAGATGAACCTTGCAGCAGGTCTCCCTCTCTCATATGTATATACATGTATATATACATGTGTACAAAAATCAGACTCACTTTTATTTTTATCTTGATTATAAATATACATATATAAAGTAATATATTATATTTATATAAAATGGATGTTACAAATCACAATTTGATACAATTCACGATTCAATAAAACAATTCACAATTTGATAACAATTGTCTTATATTATCTAAGAATTTTTAAAATTAGATAAATGTGTTACTTCAATTTATTTTTAAACAATTACTAGTGCAGAATATGAAAGAATTACATGAGTAATTTTATGGACCCAAAAAGTTGCCCCGAAATTTTACCACATCAGCATATTGACTGCTTACTATGAAAAGAAACAAAATACATCCAAGTTAAATAATAATGAAAAGAGCTCACACGCTGATGTGGCTATTTTCTAATAAAAGCCCGGATAATTTTTTGAGCACGGTAGAATTACTTCGTATACAAAAAATTATGTTAAGCAAAAATTTCATTTTCACCAAACACAATTTCACTCATGTGACACTGCGTCAAATGAGCTATTATGTAGGTCAAACCCGTTTCAAAATATAAATTCCTTGTTTGAAGAAAAATACCCTTTGATTTTAGTTTCTTAATATCACGAGTCCCATTTAGACAAGGGTAATTATTATTTTATCTTTTTAGGATTGGACCTAGATTCTTCATCTAGGCTGCCTGCGTGTCCAATGTTATGGTATCAAGCCAAAAGTAGTTCAAAGTTCAATTTTTTGGTTGGATTTTACTTACTTGTGTTGTTGTGACTGTACCCAATAGAATGGGTTGTCGACGTATTCAAGTTGACAAGTCTAGAGTGGAATCGAGAACAAGTTCAAACTGGAATCAAGACGGTTGCAGTTCTTATTTTCAAATTAAATTTGAAATTTTTTTGATTTTGTGACTGCACTCAATGGAATGGGTTGGCTACACATACAAGTTCGGTAAAAAAAAAATCCAGACTAAAATCAATTCAACCATAGTTCATGCTTAAATTTTAATTTATTTTTATCTAGGCTAATTTTATAGCCTTCAAAAACCACTGTTATAAAGCTTAGCGTGACTCCTTCGACCATATTGCATTGAGAAATTAAAATGAAGTTAATAATCAATTCATACGTTGGTATGACTCAGGAACTTGCCATTTATTTGTGGGGCAATGCTAGAGACCTCTAATTTAAAGGCTCTAAACACACCTCTAATGAGGTGGAAAAGGTAAAAAAAAAAAAAAAAAAAAAAAAAACCAAGACACAGCACTGATGTGGCAGTGGATGGGACTCACTGCCACATCACTAGTGGTACCTCTAATTAGAGGTCCTAAGCATTTTTCTTATTTGTGAAGAGAAATTTGCAAATTTAGTACAGTCAAAAAGGCATCCAGACTTTTGTTTAACATTTTATCTAAAGCCCAAACAAAATGCTTTATTTCATAACTTGCAAAATTTTATTAAGTTGTCTAAGGCTTTTCCTAAGCTTCGGACTTTCATAACGATAGCCTAAAATAGTTGGTAAAATTTAAAATTGTGTATTTCCAGTATCGTTTTTTATGTGCAGGATTTTTAGGTCTCTTGGAAAACCAAGCATGTGCATTATCCTTGGACTATTTTTTTTGAGGAACTTGCCATGGAAGTGAATTTTTTAGGCCATAGGGTGGGCTATTTTTTATACCATGAAAGGGAAAGTAAGCATTTTTTGGGTCACTAGATAGGAAAATACTGACATATATGCTTGCACAAAAATATATTTACCAGCATACATGTATTTTTTGACGAAGTATACTTACTAACATATATACTATGCCTCTTTTGTTCGTTCCTTTCTTTTAGCTTCATTTCTTTTTATTTCTGTTACCTCTCTCTATATATATATTTTTTCTAAATATTCTTTTCCTATCAAAATCAATGGAGATAAAGCTTTAGTAGTAAATTTTAAATTAAGCATTAAACTAAATTAAAGATTGCCAATGTATTGTTAGTCTTTTATCATTGAATTCCAAGTTATTTTATTCAAAACTTGTAATGTATTTCATGTGCCTAAGCGATATGCACATGTTGCCCAAGTGCTTAAAGCATGTTGTCTAAAATATTTTAAAAAATAGTAGAACATGTTTGGAGGTGTTTCTGGCAAAGGTCGAGAAGTTTCCCATGAGTGTCGTGTTGTGTCGGTGTCCGGCACGACATGCCACCTTCTTATAAACTTTTAATTCAAGCAAACCTCACACTTTAAAAGCTTTAGCTATTTCAAAATGATTCCATCAATAACCCAACTGTCTTTCATCCTAGCTTCGAAATTACAAGCTTATCATAACCTTAGACCACCATTAAACCATTTGCAGGTAGCATAATTCTAGTTTTTTTATTGATTCCCTACGAAGTTTGGAATCAAAGCTCATGTGAATATGCTTCACCTAGAACACAAAGGCATCAGCCAAGCTCAAGTCCAAATTATGATAACGGTTTCTACCCAAACACAACTCTTCCCTCAAAAAATTAAATTCAAAATTGTCCACATGCCACGTAGCTCCTCTTGGGTATGGTTCAACCGCCAAACACAGCCTAAATTCTATCACAAGATAAACTGAAGTAGTTGCTATAGTGAAAAATAAGAAAACAGAAAAACTACCAGTTTCTTTGCTTTCATTTTTTATGTACTCTTATAGCATTAACTAGTAACTGAGACATCTAGAATAATTAGGAAACAGAAAGTGTCAGCATTTCCATTTAAGAGAAAAGGAAATGACAAACCTTTCAAAGGCAAATCAGATTTTGGAGCTACTGGGGGCTTATGTGCTAAAATCCAAGCTTTCAAAGATCTGCAAGAAGACATTGGCTATTATACAAACTGACCAAGAAAGAAAAACCTGTGCAGATACTTTATAGACGCAAGTGCCAAGACACTTACACCAACCATATAGAGCTTGAGGCCAGTGGTCCCAAGAGATATCACATCCTCGTTTGCAGGTTGAATCTCATCAAGCCGCTGCCACGCAATTTCCTGCAAACAGCATACAAGAAGGCACATTTCCGTTATTATAAAGTTTCTCTATTTAAACCTGCTTCATCATCTTTTGACTGGACAAAACATTCAACCAACCATTCAGCTATTACAGTCAGCTTATTCTTCTCCTTCATTGTCATCCATTAAGGAGAAAGAAACCCAAACTGTTAGTTACACATATCGAATGTTTATGTGTATATATTTAGATCTCTCTATCTATAGAAAATATACAGGGGACTTTTTAATTCTTTTACTTTAGAAGCAAATTATTAATAGTAGAACTACAAACAAGAAACAAACAAGATAAGGACTCAGTTCAATGACCCTAGACATACAACAGAAGTGATCTTTTTCACAATCTGGACAGTTTTAGATGGGGAGAGGCAACATACACTGATCTCTTTTTTGGTAAGTGGGGCAAAGGCGGTATCGTCTTTCACACCAGCAATTATGTAGAGCCGCACCCTCTGCTGTCCAAATATCATCTCAATATAGTCATCTTTGTTTAGGAATTTTGAAACATCAAAACCTATTTCCTCAAGGACCTACGTCAAAAGAAAGAAGTTAGAATGCAGCATCAGAATCTAAATTTGTAAATGCATTTTTTTTAGTCGGTTTTTTTTTCATTAGGAAATTATGGTTGGGCTTTGGTTCTTAAGTGCAGTTAAGTACTCATTTCAGTTTGAAAATGGATTTTAAGATTTAATTTAAAACAGAAATTGAAAATTCAAATGATGAAAGGTGAATGGTAGTGTTCCAAATGAGATGTAAAAAATGAGATAGCAGTGAACTGGAGGTGAAGGAAAAACAATGTTGGTGGCAGAAGACAGTTAGTGTGGCATATTGAAGCAGTTATTTGGTGGTAATAGTGATGGAAAAATGATGGTGATGGTGCTGCTGGAGGTAGTGGTTGAGCGGGCAATGGCAGTACTAGGGATGTCAAGAAATGCATGATGCTGGTCATGGTGGGAATGTTGGCAGTGGTGATGGCAACATTGATGGGGGTGAGGGCGGTGGTAAGTAAATTGTAAAAATTGTGACAGCCATGGCAGCATGAGTGTTGGTGGCAGTGCCTATGGTTACAATCATTCTAGTGGCAATGACACCTTTCTTTCTTCTTCTTTTTTCCATTACTAAACAGCAGTCCAATTGTCAATCGAAGAATCGGTGAGTTAAATCTATTCACTGGGATTTATGTATCGTCATTATATCTAGAATACAATTCTCAGATTTATGATGGAATTCCAAATCAAAACCAAAAGCAATGGTACTAAAAGGCCCCAAATGCAATTCCACCCCCAACTACTTGATCAAAGAGAAGCCTACAATGCATTGACTAGGTCATTGCAAGCCTCGATAAGGAACATTATTGTAATTTTGTAACCAACTTACATGAAATGCAAACTCACCATTCCAACTTCAAGCGGTAGAAAAGTTAAGACACCTTCGGAATGGCTTTCTTTGCAGGGGCAAAAGGGAATGGTTTAACTATTGCTTGGTAAGTAGAAGAGCACAATTTTAAAAGTATCTAAAAGGAGGTCCAGACTCTGAAGATTTTATCAAGGGTTCAGGGGGGGAAAAAGTTCTGGAGATTCATTTCTTAGTAATAGAGAAGATCAAGTAACAGTGGAGAGTAAAAAGAAGCCAGATAGCTAGTGAGAAAGAATCATCATGGCATGTCAAGTTGAATTTCAATGAGGAGACTGTTAGCTCAGCTCAAGATTGTAGATCCGAGAAGAGCAATGTGAGCAATCCAAAGCAGGCATACAGTCGTTTCCAATGAGTGGAACTATCAGTTTCATTTTGTTATTAGAGATGGAGACCCTTTCATGGGGATTCAAATAGATCAGTCAGCACTCAGCACCCACCCAAAAAAGAAGCCTTAATTGAAGAATATTTATTCAAGGTTCAAGAAAGGTGCTCTAGTTTCAAGGGTATACTGACAGCTATTTTGTTTGATTAATGGTATGCATCCCATGGACAACCTATTAGGTAAGCTTGATGCACTGCAGAAATGATGAATCAGCAAATCAAGCATATTACCCTTTCATCTCTTCCACGGGCCTTTAGGAAACATGGAGGATTTCAAAACCGGCATCAGCAACAGCACATTACATATATAAATAATAATTAAAAAGAAAATTATGCCCTCTCTGACATTTTGTTCAATTTTATATTAATGGAATAAGTTTCTACATCGATTAATTAATTAAGTTGAACTCTTTCTGTTTCTGGCCTAAAGCTAAAGAATAAAGAATGTCAAGAGAAAAGAAAGGAAAAAAAGTTCTCCTGTTTGGAATCACGTCACCAATTCAGGTCTTGTAAAAACTAGTGTTCAATACGAATTGCTAATTACTGTAACTATGAGAACAACTAAGAATTCCATAAGAAACAAGAATATTTACTTCTCTAACGGCACATGCGTGGTCTTCCTCATCTTTGTTCTTTTTCCCACGGGGAAAACTCCAGCTTGTTCCCTTCCATCCTTTCACTAGCAAGCACTGCAGATTACACAAATTTAGCATATAGGTAACAAGTTAAAACAGTTGCAGATTGAAAATGAAAACACATACAACATATTGAATAACATTTTCATGACATATAGTTTAAGTTTTACAATGGAATTAACATAACACTTCTAATGATGTTAATACCCAACAAAAATGCCACCTACAACATTTTGAATTGAATAACCTTCATCTAATAACTTGATAAGACTACTCCCCTACTAGAAGAGACATCCTTATTCCATCATAAATAACAGATAATGATTCACATATGTTAACAATAATTATGAACCAACACTAGATTAGCAAATTGCTTAACAAGGATACTTTACTAAACAACTCTCTTTTTTAATTTGTATATAGGAACATAAACATGCATGCAATCATACATCAAAATTTTTGTATTAAAATTTTTAAAGATGGGAAACTGTTGTTAGATGCTTATTAACTGTTAGTATTGTAGTACATGGTCATAAATAAACCAAAAAATTGGGAGGGGAGGTGTTGGGTTTTGAATCCAAATGTGATCTTGACTAAGGGTAGGGTTTGCCAACATAATTCAACATAAAAGAGAAACTTCAAGTAAAGAGCACTTAATTTTAACAATGTCCAGACTTCAGCAATTAGAAAATCCCAAATAACCACATAAAATAAGTTGTTTACAAAGCTCTTACTGAAATATGTCTCCCTCAATTATGAATCTTGTTTAAAGATCGAAGATTTATCTTCTTTGGCCAGCAGCACGTGTTCACTACGGCCATGGGTTGGAAATATTTGGATATTTTATAAATTTCAAGTAATTCTCATTTATGTTACATAGACTCTTCCAAATAAATCAAATATTCGTGTCGGATACCCTATGTTACATGGATACTGGTACGAGTGTCAAGTGCGGGTGTGTATCTAAGTGTCAAACCTTCATAAATTTAAATCTTAGGATCTTGGGATACGTATCCAAAATTGGATATAGGTACAAGAATGCATCACATACACATATTTTATATTATATAATATTCTCGGATGAGATGTTGATAATTATGTAGAATTATATAAAATTTAGTTATTTACATTTATGTCCATGTGCATATATTTAATTATTTTAAACTTTATGTCGCAATATATGTAATACAAAATAATAAATATTTTTTATAAAAATTATGTTTATTCTCAAATACATTTATAAAATTTGGTATAATCACAATATCATAATGTGCAAACCATTAAAACTAATATTAACATTTATATTATTATGTTAGCATTATCAATTTAATAATTGAATTGGTGTATGAATTGTGAATTTTGATTTTGTGTTCATGAGATGATAGGTGATTTCAGTGTAAATGGAAAAGAGGAATGTCTAAGTGTAAATAACATCATTTTTATAATACATCAATTAAAAAGGTACAATCTAGCAATGGTCTCTTATGTCCCAATAAATAGTATAAATAAATAAACAATTTTTTCATCTCTTCACTCCCCTCCCCTCGTTTTGATTTTCACCAGGATCAAATTCAAACAGCCAACACCAACTCCAGTGATAGCAAACCAAATTTGTATCCTATCCCCTCTCCGACCCTCGCCACCTTCTTCTTAATCTCCGTTGCCGACATAAATTTTCTCTCTCTGTCTTCCCATTCAACGTTGGCTCGAGAAGCCCTGGTAAGTCCAACCCAAAGGGCATGTTTGATTGGGTGGATTAGAGCATGGGATTGGGATTATTAATCCGTGAGCTCAATTATCCTATGTTTGTTTTAAAATTTTGGTTTAGGATTATTAATCCAATGGATAATTAATCCAACAAATTTGTAGGATTATTATATTAATCCAATTGGATAGTGAATACTACACTAATTTAATAGGGCTATTAATACTTCACTATTAGTCTTGTGAATCAAATATGACCAAAAAATATTGAAATTATATCAAACGCATTTATGACAGTTGTGGGTTTGCATTATTTGGTTGGTACTATAATGAAAAATATGGGGGCAGAGCAGTTTAATGGCAGTGATTTCTTAAACCAAGCATGACCCATTAAGGTTTCGATGCTCGTTCCCCCTGAACTTGATTGAACTGGGGGTTTGGATCAAGCATTTTACAGAATATGAACTTTGCTTGATTTTATACCCACCGAGGCACCAAAATTTGCAGCAGCAGATTTCTGGTGCATAGTTGTAAATTTGGAGTCATCGAAATTGAGGAGGTTGCCAGTGGAAAAAGGGAAGAGGATGACCCCACTAGACCAGGCATTGGCCTTGGGCTTCAACCTGCTGAGAATCATAACAGATGGATGATGGGGTGAAACAATGAAACGTGTTTTTTTTTTTTTTTTTTTTTTTTTATCTTTTTCCCTTCTATTCAAGATAATAGTGAATAAGTAACAAAATATCCAAACAAAAAAATTTATGAATGTGGACTGAATTATCCTAAGCAAGTAAAAGTTGATGTCACACCAAGCAGCAACAATGTTGACATATTGTTGAAAAATGTACAGTGGTATCATTCAGAATTCATAGATAACTCCCAATTGGATCAAATAATATAGGACCACCATAGTAATCTCCTCATCCAATCAGCATTGAATCATTCGCATCCCTAGATGAGCCCCATCATATAATTATAATACAACTCTCTCACATAATGGCTATTCAAGGTGAGTGGAAAATATAGAGGTGAAACCATACAACATAAAAGAGAAAGAGGAGGGGGAAAAATGGAGGGGTCAACAATTGGAGTACAAGTGTGGCTGCAAAGCTAGAAATAGATTGTGGGTGGCGATGGTGATGGCTGTGGCGGAGACAGCCCATTGGAGGAGAAAACGAGTGTAAAAAGAGAGGAGAGGTCGGTGGCTGGTATTGGGTGACGGCCAGTTTGGATAGGGGCTAGCAGATGTGCTTGTGGACTGAGAATTTCGCCAAAGAACAAAATTGTAGAGAAAGCAATCATACCAGTAATACTAGTGCTTCAGTAAAATGGGTGAGTAATGTGTGATGGCTAGTGGGTATTGGTTGATGCTGTTAGGCCAATGCTTATCAAGTCATCAAGAAAATGCCTATGAAAAAGATTAAATACATGCATGTTTTCTTTTTCCCCATACTATTTGGTTCAATGTTACTTGGGCTCTTAGTCAACATCTGTGAAGTTGACACCTGAAAATTATGCGTTGAAACAGTGCTAATAGTTAGAGCACACAAATTAGTTGTTACAATTTCTATTTTGAAGAGAGAAATTCACCCACTGGCTGGGGAAAAAAAAAATTGAAAAGATAAAATCTGCCCCCGACAGTAATTGGAAATCAGGCTCTAAGATTTCAACTGAACAATTTAAATGCTAATGCCAAGTGGTATTCCTGGAATCAGTTTTAAGTTCACAGCACTAACACAAGAAAAATTAAGATCACCCCATAAACAAACTTCAATTTTTTTTTTTTCAAAAAAATAAAATACAAGTAAATTATACAAGGAACACCATCTACGCCATTTTAAAACAAAAATTTCTTAGACCGAGTCTTTGGCATGCAAAAAGAACAAAAACATTGCCCAAGCATGGTCATTACAGTCACTTGCCCCGAGCTCATACAAAACCTTAGTCCTCATCCATCCCCGCAGCAGGCTGCTCCCTCCTTGGTCCACCAGCTGGTTTTGCCATTATAATCTGCAGTATATACAAGTCAAGGGATGATTTAATTAAAGAAATGACACCGGGTGGACTGCATCGGTTGACATTACACTTCCAAAAGAAAAAAACTAAATATTGCAAAAACAATAAGCTCCAATAAATAGACTGAAAATCACTGGACAAATCATTTCCGTATTTGGTGACAGCTCTAAGTGGCCTTTTGGTTTTGGTCTGTCAAACCAAATTCCCCTCCCCACCAGAACAAACAAAATAAAAAAAGTTTGGGAAACAACAGTTCTGCTTTTTAACCCGAGCATCAAATCCACATTTCAACCAATTTCCACTCAACACTCTAGTGGATCACACGGGTAAATCTGTGATGGCACTGGCATCACACGCTAATGGAGATTTTACCACAATGCCCAAAATCATTTTCAGCAGTTGATTTGAGTTTTTCAAATATTGTTCTGACTGATGTGTCTTTCAGTGTGACACACCTAATTAAATTTTGGGGAAAATACAATTCAGTGTAAAAAACCAAAAATAATTACAAACACATGGGGCTGCAACTTTTTCTGTGCAACAAAACCACAGCAAGAGGTGCACCCCCCATCTTTTGGTAAATATTTCCCCATTTCCCACTGTTGTAATTTCCGCTTAAATTTTTGTCATCTCCTGTCATGCATATTCATTAACTACATGTTTTAAAGTTCATTATTTTCTCTTTAGCTCTCTTACTTGGTTTCCCCTCCCAAAAGCCAAAATATACATTACAGCCGTTTTTGCCAAAATGTACCCCTTGATTTATGTATTATTGGACAAATTTTACAAGTGTCTACAACATTCTCAAGTTTAAATTCCCTGTATTTTTCTCTATATTTTGCGCACTCCAATCCTATAGTCTTTGATGATACATGTTCATTGAACTCGTTGTCCATCACAAAATAAAAATATTTCTTCCCACTAGGGATCGGTACTTCACCTATTGTTCATTCAAGAGAATTCATTCTCTACACCAATTCAGCATTATATTAATGACCTATTACTGCATTGTGATTTGAACAAGTTTGTTCAAGGAGCCTCTGAATTCTTTAGTTCTTTGATTTGTTCCTTTTTATGGCCCAAATAAATCCCATCACATCTTGATTTATGAACTTTACCCCTCAAAATGAAATCATTAAGAAGGATGAATTGAACAGCCAGATATGAGGGATTCAATAGTCAATTCAAAGGTGGTATCTCAGAAGAAATAAACCATGAAACCAGTAGTTAATGGCTTACCTGATCTACACGCAGCACAGTGCAAGCAGCATCTGCAGCATATTTGAGAGCAAAAACCCTGTAAACAGCAAAATAGTTTGCATCACATAAAATGAGTCGAATTTTAGCAGGGCATGCATACCAATCCCTCATCTAAGTAACAGTGAATCCGTAATTGTATTTTCAGAACTACTCAGGCAGGGTATATTAGTGTTAAAGGCCAGCACAAGTCCAACCTTGCCTCAGCTTCAAAACACTTTGGACAAATACTTCAGGTACACACAATATGATCAAAAAAGAAAAGGTTGGATCATAATAACCAAGTTAATATCTGTAAATTACTTCAGTATGAAAATTTAAAAACAATACGCAGACAAATATACTAGTTAAAAGTCCCCCCAAGTTCATAACCAATATACACCAAAAACATGATACATATACTATATATAAGCAAACAAAGATTTTTATACCATATATACCATGCTATATTTTGACAACAGCAAGCTTTTTACCATACCATTGCAGAAGCTCTTAGAAGGAAAGAATAAATGGCTTTAAGACAGTGAGAAGTAGCTTACTTGGTGACATGCAGGTCCCAAATATTCATGGGCGAGACATCCTTGCATACACCTTCCTCCAAGTTAATGCCTACCTTGCTGTTTCCAGATGCGTGTTCAGCATACAAAGAAGATATTATTTCCATTGCGTTCAGGCCAGCATTCTCAGCCAGGGTTTTAGGTACCATCTCAAAGCTCTCAGCAAATTTTGCAATAGCATATTGATCCAATCTGCAAACAAAGAGTGTCAAATCCTATCACCGAGCTAGTGGAAACACTACACACAGTGAATCTTTATGCAAAAGAAGAAAAACTACATATTTAGCCAGTTCACAATCATTAGTTTAGAAGAAGAAATATCCAATGCACAGGTAATAATAAAACGTACAGTTTTGAAATATAGCCATCAGCTGAGATAAGCACCAATCAACAAATCAGAAAGGTAACATCTATTTTGCACAGACATCTTAGACATGGTTATCAAAATCGCAATCTAGATCGTAGGATCGTAAGATCCTAAATTGCCAAAACGATCTAAATCGTTGTAGAATCGGTGTTATAGCAGGATCGCAAGTAGGATAGTGTGGGATAGTGTGGGATCGTGTAGGATCATAGGTAGGATTGTAAGTAAGATGCTGAGTTTTTGAGTTTTCACCTTTTAATACTCATCACCCTTGTTTGCATTTTGTATCTTACTTTTAATAGAAAGCAGAATCTTAAGCACGAGACCCTCTCACCAATCCTACATAGGATCCGGATTTAAACAACCATGATCTTAGAATGTGTAAAATAATTGTCTCAAATGATAAATGGGGGTGGAAATGACACTAACATGTGCTGAATAAGCCTGCTGTAAGATGAGTAACAACTAAGAAGAAGCACAATTTTGACAAACATGATCAAAACAGAATTCAAGCTTCTTCTCTGGAACCTCCCCAAGATACTGTCATCATCTGCCATAATGTTACACAGATCTCCAAAAACAGAGATGTAGCATGTTGGACATGCTAAAAAGATATATAGACAATTCACCCAACCTTGAAGTACAAGAGAACATTAAATTAGGCACTCCCATGAGCATCACAAACATTCTCGCCCATGCATCACAATATATACATCATAAAATATATCTCAACATGGCATATCTCGTAATATACCATGCATCATATCTATCTTTCTATGGAGAGAGAGGAAACTATGTACCCTGTTTCCTTAAAAGAAAACTCCTTCAATCTTCTAGCTAACTCAATTTCAGTAGCTGCAGCTCCAGGTACCATACGGCTGTCCCTGCACATTGCCTGGCACAAAGATGCATAAAGCCACGTTCAGATTAGCTCCTTAAGGTTCAGGAGAAACTGATGCAACACTTTTTTTTTAAACATCAATATGCAACACTTTTTATGAAGTGAAGAATAGACTCAAACAAAAATGACAGGTAAAAGATGACCTACCTAAAATAAGTATCATAGATGTGTTATAGACAAAATTACCTTGTATGTATTCACACCATCATCAACTGCTCTTTCAAGGTCATCCAATATACTATCGGTACTTCCTCGTAGGACCACAGTGCATACAGAGTTTCCACCTTCTTCATTTCTCACAATGGTGACCTATTATTATTAGATATAAAGATCATGTTGGGGGAGAAGATGAAGAAACAAAAGGAAAAAGCCCAACAAAATTAAAACCAAAAGCAGCTTGATCATACCCTAACACCACCAATTTCCTCCACTGACACAGAATCAACGTACCCCAAATCATCTGGATTTGGTGGGCCAAGCTTCAACTGTTTCCAAAATTTAATAAGAACATGAGAAAGACGTCAAATAACTTTTTGCACCAAATGAAATGCAAATGCGCTAGTATGCTTACAAGAGCAACAGCACCAGTTGTACGGCAAAATCGTCGCAGTTCAAATTTGGAGCTGACTTTTAAGACCATAAGCCTGTGAATAAATTTGTTGTGAATTAGATTAGTAAAGCAGGCTTAAGAGAACCTCCGGAAAAGCATATGTAAGGTGGTAGCACTACATCATAGAAATTTCCTGTATAGAACTTGGCTTCAAATTGGATGGGGAATGACAACACTGCATCATCCATGCCAATCAGAATAAAATCAACAGAAAAAGAAAAGGGAAGGAAATAAAATAAAATAATGACAAATAAAAAAGATGTAGATGATATTGTCTAATGGACATGGATACACAAACGCTTACCAAAAATATTATACATACACAGACAGGAATACAAGAGAGGATGTGAGAATGATAGCTGATCTCCGTAAATGCATCACTAGAGGCTTATTTAAGGGACATTATTCACTTCACCAACTACGAAAGTGGAAGAAAAAAATATTGAGTTATAATTGCAACAGTTCATTAAAAATCAGTTGCTGCTTCAGAAGGAAAAGAATATTGTATGTCTCCGAATATACACATATCCTTACAGTGTTGCCTTAACTATGATTCTAATATGTTGCATATAAGCAGTGAGAATCATACACATGTAATAAGGACCGTTCCAACTGGCAAAATAATTGTGTAACATGAAGCATTAATCATCTTTCAAAACTATTCACACCACAATTGTTGGTAAACACTTTTGGCCACAGGTTCAATAGAAACATGATAGCAAATGAAATGACAAAAGAAAAAAAAAAAAATTGGGGAGACAATGGAGAGACTATACTTGTAACGCTCACAGAAATGCAGTGCCATCTCTCCAACTGCTGCTCCACTAACAATAACCTTGGCACCTGAGTCTGCAACTGCTTTGATGAGTTCCTCAACTTTGGCTTCTTCAGTTTTTGCATAATTCTCTAGCTGGAGGATTCCAAAATGACGAAGAGGAAGATCGCCAGGAAAATTTAGTATCAAATAATGAAAGAAGCTATACAAACAATATCTGACTACAAGTATATCCATCAACTATTACAAAAAAGCTATAGAAAAATATCTGAATCCAAGCATGCATTGACAATCCAAAGAACAGTTAACGAAGAATTACGTAAAAGCTGGTGCATCCAACAAGAGAACCAAGATATAATGTACATCACAACATATAGTCCTTCACCAGAGGCAAATAGGAAAAGAAGGAAACTAAGAAGATGCCATCTCAATAAATCATCTCATGAGACATCATCTCTGTCAGCAATATGCACCAATGAAAAAATTAGCAATCATTAACATCTACCCATTCTCAGAGCTAGTTGGATCCTATATTTCTTGAGGAATTTACACGCAAGGCAAATTCGTTACTCAACTAACACTGAGTGGAAAACTTATGCAGAAATTCTTTCAATTTTGAATGGCAGCAACTCATTCCAAACCAAAACAAACAAACAATCAAATACTATCGAAAGCCAGGACCTTTGGGGAAACTGAAAAAATATATTAAAAGCATTCTCAACTCAATGCACAAATACCCTATCCAGACTCACAACCAATAAGTTAACTAAAAAACACATGTTGCAATCAAAAGAGTGAGTCCAATAAGCTAAGCAGGCAGTCAAACTCCAAGTTATCAACTAACTATCACTCGCAAGATGATAAGCCGTTTGTCAACACTTACAGTTTTTTCATTTATTAGCTTTGAATAAGTAGTAAACAAGTCAATTATGTATCGAGACAATTTTGCACATTATAAGAAAAGAAGCATTTTGAGGTTCACACACAACACCCCCACCCCCGCCCCCACCAAAAGTAAAAAGAATTAGGCTTGATTATCTAAGGAAGACATCAGAAATAGTAAAGTACAGAAAGCACATGGTAGAATGTAGACAGGAGATCAACCCAACAATTTCTTCATCGAGAATGTACCTGCTCAGCACTATGAATAAGGACTGTTCCTTTTGTTTCAGTTGCAGATGTATCAACACCACCAACAAACACGGCAACCTACAAAATTATGAATAAAAAATGAAGTTCAGGAACTTGATGCACAATGAATTTCCACTTCAAAGCAATATACCCATGCCTCTTTAGCCTATACATATAAAGTCGTCATTCACATAATTTGCTCATACGGCCAAAGAATTGTGTTGACAGTCTATAAAACCCATTTCACAACGAGTTTTTTAAGATGCAAGCACAAAAATACAATTACAACCTACCATCAATTGCAATTACATGATCAAAATGATCATAGAATATTATTGATATCAGTTAGTCCACTAAAAGTTGATGAGTGTAATCTATAAATAATGATCATAGAATATTATTGATATCAGTTAGTCCACTAAAAGTTGATGAGTGTAATCTATCTCGCGTCAGGTAGATATAAACTTCTAAGCAACATTTAAAATGTGGAAAAACAAGGGAAATAGAGAAGGGCAAGGACCCATGAGTTTGTACGCAGCCACAAGTCAGAAATTGCCTAATTTAAACATCTTGTGGTGACTTGCAGAATAATATGCCCACCAAAGAATTATGCAAATACTGCAAGCAAGAAGTTGAGCTACACAAGGCTACATAGAAACCCCATAATATGTTACAATGGTTTAACCCTCAAGATCATAATCGTTAAAAGATGCCATTCTTATTTTTGTTCCCGGTCCTAGTTCAGGTTTGAATAGTACGCTTTGGAGACCCACATCTGGGCCTTTTATCTAATCGAGTAGCAAGAGAACTTCAAGAAACATGTAATACAATGGTATGCTTCCACAAAGGCTGTAAATTGATCAACCCAATTTAATTTGATATCACATTTAATCTAACCAAGTAGATTTACGTATTTTTATACACACATGCACACTTTAGACTTTTATGTTAAATTTTGTTGCAATTAATTGATCTTCTATTGATTTATATTTCGGACCTTCTAGAACAAAATAACCTTGAACTATAGAATGAAAACCGAACCAAACTAATTTCTACAGTTTGGTTCTGGGTCAGTTGCATAGCTTCAACAGTCTGGTTTTGGTTCCAAGTTTTCTCGAACTATAGGGATCGGTTTGGTGCCAAATCCACTTTGAAATAATACCAATTCAGTCCATGAACACACCTAAATTCTTTCCCATGACGGAATCACAATGATTTAATTTATCAAACAAAAAGTGCCAATAACAATTCATTCTACATGTAAAACATTGGAGTTTGATAATGCTTCAAATTAGTTCCTTACTAGAGAAATTCCACAAACCCATTCCACCATATATATCATTTACGCTCCATATCAATAATAAAAACAGTAGCATCCAAATAAAGGTTAATAATAGCAAGTAAAAGTTTAAACTTATTTATGAATAGCAGTCAGAGAATGACAAGTACTAAACTAAGTTCCCTATCCTATTCCAAACATCAAACAAAAAGAAAATTGAAATTTTCCTCTAGGGAAAAAATAAAAGTAAAAAAACTAGAGAACTGGAAGAAATTCAAGATAAGATCATAGGTGGAAAAAAAATTGCAATATATCCTATGGTTCAACATCAGTGCGTGAGAGAAAAATGTCGGTGAAAACTGGAAAGACTTTAAGAAAATGGATAGATTGGAGCCTACCTTGGCTTTTTCTACTCGCTTTATGGACCCAACAGCATCATTCTTCAAAACCATACCTCGAACAATAGTGCAATTATGCAAACCTCCACCCAAAAGCTTTGCAACCCGGACATTATCCACATTAAAGTTTGCAGGGTTCTTGGGGCATACTTGTATGCAAGCCTATATTGCAGCCATATACTGGTAGTTAGAATCTAATATACCTGATGCTATTGCTAAAAACAACAACGGCAAAGGTAGGGAAGATTCACCTCAGCAATAAGAGGACATAAAATATCCTCCAGCCCAAATTGCTTGCTAGCAACAGCAGCTTTCATTCGTTTAATAACTTCATCCTTGTTCCTTACATCCATCTTTTCAGAACCTTTTTCAACCAATTCATCCAAGATTTCAACAGTCTGCAAGCATGGTAAGAGATAATGAGATAGAACAATTACTTGTACTTTTTGTACATAAGAAATACCAGTGATTCCGGACACAGTAAGATTGGCAAAACCTTATTAATTGCTTTCGTGTAGCCTATGATTATCTCACTTGGGTGCAATCCCATCCTTATGAGCTCCTCAGCATTTTGAAGGAGCTCCCCAGCAAACGAAACTGTCAAATTAGCTCCATCTCCTACCTCCTCCTGTTGAGCCTTGCCCGCCAAAACCAAAATCTTGGCTGCGGGATGCTGAACCTCAAGTTCATTCACAATAGTGGCAGCATCATTTGTAATGAAAAGCTTGTCCAAATGATTGATAACCATCTTGTTCATACCTGAATATATTAATGCATTCACAACAAAAAGAGAATGATGGAATATTCCAGAAATTCACTAAGTGAAAAATTAAGACTTCAACTGCTTCTACAATAGCAAAAACCACAGGCGTTGAAATACTAGTTATGCAAAGCAAGTCGTTAATCTTTAATTGAAGTAAGTATTGCATAAGGATTCCCCCCCCCCCCCCGGGGGGTCCTCCCCTTCCTACAGGCTTTGTTTCAATTAAGGATTTAACCCAAAAAATAAAATATAGAAGAAAACTTAGATATTTCATTCACCTTCCCTTCTCCTTTTATATTCCCTCTACAAATCCCTACCCTTCTCTCCCCCCCCCCCCCCCCCCCCCGGGTCCTCTTCCTACAGGCCATGTTTCGATTAAGGATTTAACCCCAAAAATAAAATATAGAAGAAAACTTAGATATTTCATTCACCTTCCCTTTTCCTTTTATATTCCCTCTACAAATCCCTGCCCAAACCCTTGGTTCAAACACAGGGTAATAGCATTTGATGGTTAGAGTGTTGTAGAATGTTCTCCCCCTTCAAATTATTCAATCAAGCAATTCAAGTTTTAATTCCTCGCAAAACTTAAGTGGTAATTGTTTCCACACACCAACGTTTAAGTAATATAGTACATAAAGGGACCAACAAACTCTCTGGAAATTCAAAATGATGTCTATTTTATGTTAAATTGAATGACAATTAACTCAAATCCAGTACTTGAACGAATATTTTTTAATATTTAGATGACAAAATTTTGAAATATGTAAATCATAAACAAGCAAATCTACTTATCTACACATTTCAGAAAACAAGTAGCCTCTTTACATATCCGTTTTCATTAACACACACACATATATATACACCTTGTTTTTGTGGCACTGATTATCAGTTAGATACTCAAAAGTTTGCATACATGCAAGTGAATGTACATATCTTGTCAAAGTAAAAGGCATGGAGAAAATTATGAGAGTATGCAGAGATCTAAAAGAGGGAAGAGAGAAACAAAGGGAATAGAAGTACCATTGGGACCGAGAGAAGTTCTAGTGATGGTAGAGAGCTGCTTGCAAGCATCAATGTTCTTGAGCACAGCTTCATCCAGTCCAGATAGATGCTTGTGCCCTTCTTTAAGCATTGACTGAATCCCATACGATGGCATTCCATACACCATTTTCTTCCAACTACGAAAAACACACAGAGAGAGAAACCCTAGCAAATGAGCTCTGTAGTGTGGTGTACTCTACTCTGATCGAAAAAGGGAGGGAAACCTAAACAAAACCCTAGAACTTCACTACTCTGCCTGCGTCTTGTATTGAATGACAGACAACTAGGGGTGCAACTAGGGCGGGCTTGGTAGGGTTGGAGGTTTGCCCAAGTCCAGCACGAATTGTGTTTGGCAGCGCCCAAGCCCAGACCAAGCTTCATAATTTGAACTCAGTTTAGTCCGAATTGCCCAACAACTTCTCAATTTTTCCATACAACAAGCAGTGTTTCATTATATACATAAGTACATTCAACAGAGTTCTAATTCAATACAACTCTGTTTTAATTAAACCAAAGACAAGAAATGCAATCCCAGATTATATATATATATATATTTTTAATGTGAATCAATATAATTATTATATACATCACAGTTGCATTGCAATTTGCAACTGCATAGAAGGAAACATTGCAACAATGGTTATTTTGTGGAAAACTCAGAATTTCCGTTAGACCCGAGAACACGAACCATGTGCAAGAACAAAACAATGTTGCGTATGGCACTTCAGCACAAAATTTCACTAACCCAAACAAATATATAAACAAAATTTCACTAACCCAAACAAATATATACACAAAATTTCACCAACATAAACATATTTAGCAAATCTATTAAGAAAAATTTTAAATTCATAGATCCACCGGCTTTGAGTGGTAATCGAACAAACGAGTGACCAAAAATAGACAAATTGATGCACAAATACAAACACACAGAAGGATCTACCAGTTTTGTGTGGCGTCGAAGCTTATCGAAAGGATGGCGTCGTTGTTGGTGGCTGCACTTCGTCGTTGTTGGTATCTCCCCCGTTCTTCAACTCTCGTGAAGAAATAAAATGAGAGTCTGAGAGAGAGGGAAGGAAGAATAGGTGAGGTAGGGTTTTCTTTTAATTTTAATCTAATTGTCCAAGCGGCTTTTAATCTAATGGTCCAAGCGGCAAAGACCAGCAAAAACAAAAAAACAAAAAATTAAAGGCAAGCTATTAAAATTTAGGAAAAATTATTCGAAACTCCTATTTTTTGAGAGTTGTAGTTTATCAAATCTCATTTTAAAATTAATAGTCGTCCAAGTCTTATTTTTTTAGTAATATGATTCGAAGGATCCCATTATGTAATTATGAAATAATTTTTCTGACTAATGTGCCCTTTTTTTATGGTTGAAACATATGGGTCATAAATAACGTGGACACGCCTACATTCACTACTAAATTCAAAAAAAGTTATAGTAAGTTTTTCCCAAACGTTACATACACTCACATTATAAGAAATAGGGCTGAGCAAGGAATCCGTGAAATCCGTAATCCGATCCAGTCCAGTCCAATCCGATAGGTTTGGATTGGTTTTTTGAATCCGTGGTTCGGTTCCGGATTGAATAATTAAAAATCCGTAGTTCACGGATTGGTTCCGGATTGAATCCCACAGTTCCGGATTGGAACCGATCCGGACCGTATACAAATAGTCTATATTTTTATTATACATCCTCTCCCATAGTATCTTTTCTTATTCTATGTAAAATCTAAACTCAAACCTAAAATCGTATAATATCTTCTTTTATTACTTTTGTTTGTTAGTTTTAAGTTTTAATTTGCAATGGTCTAAATACTTATGGTGAAACCAGTTTTCTTATGGTTGTTTAAATTCTAGAACAGTATGTCGTTATTATAGAAAAACATGTTGCTATTATGGAACTAATATAGCGCTATGTTTATATTTTTATGAAATTCAAGTGTTATATATATATTTTTGTTATTTAATTATGTGAATCCGTGGTCCTAAACCGATCCAATCCGTATTTAAATGGATTGGTTCGGATTGGTTCCATGATTTAAACGGATTGGATTGGTTCCAATTTTTTAGGAACCGTAAATAACGGATTGGTCCTGGTTTTATCCCAATCCGGTCCAATCCGGACCATGCTCACCCATAATAAGAAAGCTATATTAAGTTTTTTCCAAACGTTACAAACACTCACACTATAAATGTGTTTTTCTCAAACGTTACATACACCCACATCTTAAAAAAACTATATTAAGCTTTTCCTAAACATTACATACACCCACATCATAAATGTGTTTTTCCCAAACGTTACATACACCCACATCATAAAAAAGCTATAGTAAACTTTTCCAAACGTTACATACACTCACATCATAAAATGTGCTTTTCCCAAATGTTACATACATCAACATCATAAAAAAGCTATAATAAGCTTTTCTCAAACATTACATACACCAACATCATAAATGTTTTCACAAACGTTACATATACCCACAAACGTTTGAAAGTTATAGTAAGCTTTTCCCAAACGTTACATACACCCACATCATAAATGTTTCAAAAATGCTTCCCACCCCCAGTTACCCCGACCCCCAGTCACCCCCAGTGACGTGGCACTCACGTGATAATCACGTGACTGTGACTCTGTAAGACCAAACAAACAGGTTCGCATTTCATTTGAAATTTCCCCCCCTCCCCCCTCAAACAACGGTGACAGCTACTTACCCCCCCACTCCGACCTCCCACTCCGATGCCGGCGACCACTCCTTCCCTTCACTCCGACACCGACAGCTCGTTCCCTCCCTTCACTCGCGAATCTCTCTGTCTCTCCTTCCCTTCACTTCAACTGTATGTATATCTGCGTATATATATATATATATATATCTATCTATTTCCTGTTCGATGAAATGTGGAATCTCTCTGTCTCTCCTTCCTTTTACTTCAACTGTATGTATATCTGCGTATATATATATATATATATCTATCTATCTATCTATTTCCTGTTCGATGAATTGTGGCATTTGGGAAATTTGTGAAATTTCATTTATTATCTGTGAATTTTCTATCTATTATGTGTGAAATTTCCTTTTGATTTGGGAATTGTGGCATTTTCATTTACGAATTGTGGGCTTTTCAGTTGGAGTCTTACATTGCCTTAAACGTGTTCGATGAAATTCCCCAACGAAATGTTTAATCAAGTGGTTCAATTTCTCCAGTGCATAATTTATTCATTAAATCAATTTCAGGATTCATCTTGATTATACAGAAATTTCTGTGCATAATTGGTTTAATTGGTTAAATTTCTATGCACCAGAAGATGGTTTAATGCAGAAGAATGCTATGTATGCATTTTCAGCCTATTACTTTTTGGTCCTGTAACAAATTATATAAGCCTATTTATACATATATACATACATACAGATTACTCTAGACTAATGCAGAAGAATTTGAAGTTACATGACATTGAATTCAAGCTTAGGGCTCTCTGTATGCTCAAACCCAAACATCAACAATCCAAACCCACACATTATATTAGTGTATTTATACATATAAACGTACATAGCACATATACAAACATACATACATAGCAGAGGAATCAGATTACTTTTTGGACTAGTTTAGAGGAATTTGAAGTTTGACATTGAATTCAAACTTGGGGCTCTATATCTGATCAAACCCAAGAATCTGCAACCCAAACCCATAAATTGCAGGTCTTATATATATATATACATAAATTCATAGATGATACATATACATACATATGAGAGAAATCAGAGTACTAAAACCCAAAAATGTGTAACCCAAAAATCTAAAACCCAAAAATCCAAACAAGAGTATTAGGCATTGAATTCAAGCTAAAACCCAAAATCTGCAACCCAAACCCACAAATTACATGTCTTTTATATATACATAAATTCATACATGATACATATAGTCACATACATATCAGAGAAATCAGAGTAATTTGGGGCAAATTTAGATGAAGTTGAAGATAAATTAAGAGAAGAAGAGTATTAATTATACCTCCTGTATCAGCATTAATTTGGGGCAAATTTCAAAACAAGGGAGGAATAAGACAAGTAGCATTAGTCTAAAAGCAAACTTGTACTTAACACACATATATCAGCATCAGTAACCTCTAGAAATGAAGAGTGGGAATCCATCTAAGAGACCAAACCTAGGATTGATCATTATGGAATGACTTGATGGCAATCTCTGTAGACTGTTACCTGATTTGCAGTGGTCTAAACCACAAGCTTCTTTAGTTCTTTGTCCACACGAAGCCACTGTCATATATAAGAATGTTAATAAAAAATTGAACCTGGTCATCCATAGCCTTGTAAAGCTGCACCTTCAGCATTCATCTTCTGTATACAGAAATTTCCTCCCTTTATGTATTATTTTTAATTGCTAAATTATAAGATCATTTGAATATATATATTTCAAATTTATGTTTTAATTGCTATTCATCTTCTATTTTTAATTGAATATATAAGATCATTTGAATATATAAGATCATTCATCTTCAGCATTCATCTTCTATTTTTAATTGCTATTTGTCCCTCTTTGCAGATGTCAACTTCAAGTGTCAGTGGCAGTAGCTCAGGTTGGTTGACATACGTGAACAGAATTTGTCGTACATGTAACAAAAAGGCCACCATCAAAATATCACAAACCGAGCAAAACAAGAACAAGTTATTCTACTATTGTAATGTTTGTGGTTTTATCGGATGGTGTTTACCTACGAATCCAGAATATGGAGGTCATCAAATTCAAACAGACGAAGTCCCAACTGTTGGCGAACAAGTTATGACCGAACGACTTCAAGCTATGACCGAACAACAAATACAGCTGACGGAACAACTTCGAATTTAGATCGCAAAGATGCAAAAGTTGATATATATGTTGCCCATGTTGTTTGTAATTGGTGCCTTTAAACTTATGAATATGTAATAAGTAGAAGTAGATGTCTCCTTGAACTTGTTGAAGTAGACTTAATACTTTTTGTGATGTTTTGGAGGAAGTCATCTTTTGTTGTGTATTGAAACCTACTTATTGTACCTCTTTTGTTGTTAGTGGAATGGAAAATGGCTTGTTCAAATTTGTACACTTTCTTCAATACTCATTGAATGGACATTGTTAAATATAGGAAACTGTTGAATACAAGGTAACTATTGTTGAATACAAGTAAACTATTGAACATGGTAAATTGAACATGCTAAATAAACATTGTATATTAAATAACAAAGTTTGAAACTCATAATAGTAGACTACATAATATCCAATCTTCTCAACATCAAAGTTTGAAACTCATGATAATAGACTACATAATTTCCAATCTCAAAAACAAACAGTTGGAATACATAGAAACTAGTCAAACAAGTCTGTAATATCCAAGTTTCCCGATGCAGAACCATAAATCTGAGTTGGAGCACTCATCAAACTTCCCTGTGTGCCATTTATGAAGTCCGATGGAGTAAGAGATGTGCCTCCAATACCATGGGCCACCTATGACAATTCATTGCAAAAAGTATATGTTAGAACAATACAAAGATGCAAAAGTACATGAAGTACTCTTTCGAACACGTACCGGTACATACATACTATTTTTTGTGCCAACCATAAAAGGATAATACGGTGTTTGAGCTTGAGCTTGAGGTTCAAATCAGAGCAACTTAGCAGCCTGCATGTTTTGAAGAATAATTACATATTGAAATGTATGAATTGCTTTTACATACTTCAATATACTTTGTCAACAAAAACATTTGAATACACAATTTACCTTTGCTTTTGTTTGTTTTTTTGCTGTTGCCTTGAACCGATTAACAATTTGATCTACTTTGGCAACCTTCCGTTTCGTAACTGGACGACCTCTTCGCCTAGCAACCAAAGGACTAATCACTTTCCTACTAGTACCTCATTGTATAGAACCGGTGGGAATCGGACTTCTTGTTGAACATGGTAAATTACTCCCATAACCGGATTCTTCCTTCATGACTCTCTCCTTGATTTCATCCAACCCACGCTCTACAATTCTAGTTTTGCCTTCAGAGTTACCAGCAAGTTGTACAATGGCAATCAATTTTTTGTTCATCCTCTCATAGGTACTTGCATTGAAATCATTCCCAAAGCCGGTATATGTGGTTTTGATGCTTGCGTATTCTCTATCCACATCTTTTCTCCACCAGGGCAAAATGTATTTACTTGGCACCTCATTTATGCATCTTCTGACAAGCACAGCGAGTGAGTGAGCGCACATAATGCCTCTAAACTCAAACAACCGACATATGCATTGACTTCACATTCAGTTGAATTAAAATAGACAACAAAGTCCACATGCTTTATCTTCTCAGAAACTACCATCGCTTCTTGGACATTATACGTACAAATTGATCCCTCCTCTTTCACAATCACCGCCTGACAGTAAACTAATCTCTTCATCTCTCATTGAACTTCTTTGAATTTCGCATTGGTGTAGGCTTGCTGAAATTGCTTCTCAAACCCGTATATAGTTTGGCAATCAAACAATTTGTGTCGAGACTTGAAGTCTGCTTTCTTCTCTTTCTCTACCTTATTTTTCAAGGCATTGTCATATTGTTCAACGAATTGCTTCAATGTAGTTTTTGGATTTACATATCCATCAAAAAACGCATTCATACTTTCACTTTGTTGTGTAGTTGACGTGCCAGCCCAAAAAATGTCTTTAACATAAACAGGTACCCATCGATTCCGCTCATCATATAGTACCCCCAACCACTCATTATCATAAAGATTGAATGTTGCAAGCATCTCTTCCCATTTACTCTCAAATTCAGCTCTTGTCAAACAGTCATAAACTGCATTTTGCATAGTCAACTTTATGGCTTCATATTGAGCATATCCTTTCAACTTCTCTGGAATTTTCTTCATGATATGCCATAAGTACCACTGATGTCGAGCTTGTGGAAATATAATTTCTATAGCATTTTGCATAGCTCTACACTGATAAGTTATGATAGCTTTTGGCGGATGATTTGACATGCAACTTAACCATGACTTGAATAGCCAAACAAATGTGTTAGTGTCTTCACTAGACAACAATCCACAACCAAGCAAAATGGACTGACCACGGTGATTAACTCCGACAAATGGAGCAAATGGCATGTCATATTTGTTCGTCAAATAAGTTGTGTCAAATGAAACGACATCTCCAAATGCTTCATAAGTCGCCCGACTCCTTGCATCAGCCCAAAACAAGTTTCTAATGCGAAACTCCTCATCAATATCAATCACATAAAAGAATCTCTTACTATGTGCTTGCATCCTCATAAAATAACTTTGAAGTGATTCGGCATCACCTTCTCCAAGCCTCAACCTTCTAGCTCTCTCAATGTAATTTCTTGCGTCTCGCTCGTCAAATGTCAATGACTCGTATCCCCCTACTTCGACAACCATTGAATGAAAGTTCTTAGACACCCCAATCCCTGCTTCATCATTAATTTCTAATCTTCTCTTCACAGGAGTAAGAATTTTCTTATTCATTGCAAAATGACGTGAGTCGGTGGGAATCAAATCATGATTATGCTCAAGGTTAACTGTGGTTAGTTTATATCTCCCATCCTTTTGTACACTACCTCGTACCCTTGCTGTGCAACCAATTTTTGTGGACAAACATGGCTTCAGAGGGTTGAGTTCTGATGTCTTTCTTCTCTGCCCCGCTCGAGAACATTCAATTGCAAAGTTTAGCAATTGCCCATCATCTCCAAAATGTTGTGCTCTATGAGCTATAGCAAATCCGACATGCTTAGCATATTTGCCATAAAATGTGTACACCTCTTCCCTTGAGCTAAAACACATACCCTTTTTAGGTTCTTCAACTTGTTCGCCCTCATTTATTAAAGGATTCTCACCTTCAACATTTGAATCAACCTCCATTTCTCCACTTTGCGTACTGAAATAACAATTAAACAAATATCATTACAGATTATGGAACTAAACTTCATATTTCAGATTTTATATAAACTGTTTACAGATTATGGAACTACACAGTTTACAGATTATGGAAATTATATGAAGTTTGCTACCAAGCTTACAGATTACAGATTATGAAGTTTGCTACCACAGTTGATCACAATTACTCATAAAAATTAACTAAATTGTATTTGGTTAAAATGGTGCTATGGTTGCAAATAAAATGTTGAGGGATACAATTTCACGCATATTCTAGTTGAGCATAATGCCCAGATTATCTTTTTGCTACCAAGCATGCCTTTCTTGGCTGGAGGCCCACGGACTGTAGCCAAACAGAGTACCGGAGTTGGAACTCAGTGACGATTACCACCTAGAGCCAACTCACTAATGGTGATGTTTCACTATGTCAATCTAGTGTAGCCAAGTTAGTCAGATCAGTTAACAGATTTGTCCACAGTTAACAGATTTACCTAAAAAACATAACTCTTGTCCAAAATGACAGATTGATTATAGTTTACAGATTATATTTCATATTTCAGAATTAGCATATAACTGAAAGATTAGCATATGAAATTGATTTTTTACCTCATAAACCAGATTGATGGACAGAAACAGAGCAGAGCAAAACCAGACAGACCAAAATTACAAGAATTCTGAGGATAGATGAGAGCTAGTAATCTGATATGGTGGAGGAGGAGGAAATTTCACATTCTTCTGAAGAAATGAGTTAACATCTGAGACCCACTTCCACAACCCATACGGAGAACTTCAATCATTCTGGAGAAAGACTAGCCACTGGTTTTTGCAAAAATTCCCGGCGAGCTATGGTGGAGGAGGAGGATGGCGGCGAGAGGTGAGGATAGGCGAGGGAAGACAGATAAGGATAGACGAGGATGACGGCGAGAGTTAGGACATACGAGGGAAGACGAGGGAAGCCAGAAATTCCCACTTTTTTCCCTTTTTTTTTTTTTTTTTTTCCAGCTGTGTTTACACATCAGCTGCCACCTCATCACCACGTCACTGGGTGTATGTAGCGGGATTGTAAATGTTTTCCCAAACGTTACATACACCCACAAACGTTACATACACATACATCATAAAAAAGCTATAGTAAGCTTTTCCCAAACGTTACATACACCCACATCATAAATGTGGTTTTCCCAAACGTTACATACACCTACATCATAAAAAAACTATAGTAAGTTTTTCCCAAACGTTACGTACATCCACATCATTCAAACATAATATCACCAAACCCAAAACAGTAAGTTCATGGGCAAGACTGTCTGCCCCCAAATAATGGGACCTTTGGGTGTACAAAATTAAATATGGGACTGATTAGATTACAATCTCACCTTTTAGGATTTATGGTTCAATTCCCCTTATTTATACATATATTATATAATTTATATAACGGGTTCAGGTTGCTCGAGTTAGCTACTAATTCTATCTAGGCCCGGCCCAAATTATAATTCGGGCATCAAAAATTTATCCAAACCGTTCAGATTACAAGATATTGTTGCCTAAGCCTTAAAAAAACCCGGGTTGAACACGGATTGCTCGGATTGAGTCCGCCGAAGTTGCACTCCTACAAACACCTGGTAACAATTTTTTTTTTAAGAATAAATTTATAAAGGTTTGCTTCAAGTACATATTGTCCTCTGTAATTTGTAAAATTACAAATACCTCTTGTTATGATTTTTTATTTAATAAAATTAATTAAAAAAATGAATTCCATAATTATTCTCATATACAATAATAAAATTACCTAAATTATTAATTGAAATATATTTCTAACATTATTAAAAATAATTAATTGACTTTATGATGTATTAATAAAAATAGGCAATTTTTTATGCATTTAAAAATGTAATTCGTATTTTAATCAAATTTTAGAGGTGTATTTATAATTTATCCTTTTTAAAAAACATACTCTATATAATAATAAGTAGCACGTTACTAACAATTTAATTTTTAATTAATATGTCATAAATTTAATTAAATTATTTATGTGTATGCAATGTATAAATTATAATTTTAATCGTATTGTGCTATACAAATATAATTTAAATAAATATACATAATAATAAAATTTAGTCATTTCCTTTCCTATGTATCTAAATATAATAATAAAATTTAGTTATTTACATTTATGTCTATGTGCATATATTTAATTATTTTAAACTTTATGTCGCAATATATGTAATACAAAATAATAATATTTTTTAATGAAAATTATGTTTATTCTCAAATGCATTTATAAAAATTGGTAATCACAATAGCATAAAGTGCAGACCATTAAGACTAATATTAACATTTATATTATTATGTTAGCAATATCAATTTAATACTTGAATTGTTGTATGAATTGTGAATTGTGATTTTTCGTTCATGAGATGATAGGTGAGTTTAAGACACCAAGAACATCCGTAATAATACCAGTGTAAATGGAAAAGAGGAATGCCTAAGTGTAAATAACATCATTTTTATAATACATCAATTAAAAAGGTATAATCTAGCAATGGTCTCTTATGTCCCAATAAATAGCATAAATAAATAAAAACAAATTTCATCTTTTCACTCCCTCTACCGTCGTTTCAATTTTCACCAGGATGAGACTCAAACAGCCAACACCAACTCCAGTAACAGCAAACCAAATTTGTATCACATCCCCTCTAACCCCGCCACCTTCTTCTGAATCTCCATTGCCGACATAAATCTTCTCTCTTTGTCTTCCCATTCAACGTTGGCTCGAGAAGCCCCGGTACGTCCAATCCAAAAGGTATTGAAATTATATCAAACGCATTTATGACAGTTGTGGGTTTGCATTATTTGGTTGGTACTATAATGAAAAATATGGGGGCAGAGCAGTTTAATGGCAGTGATTTCTTAAACCAAGCATGACCCATTAAGGTCTCGATGCTCGTTCCCCCTGAACTTGATTGAACTGGGGGTTTGGATCAAGCATTTGACGATTATGAACTTTGCTTGACTTTATACCCATCGAGGGACCAAAATTCGCAGCAGCAGATTTCTGGTGCATAGTTGCAAATTTGGAGTCATCGTGGAAAAAGGGAAGAGGATGACCCCACTAGACCAGGCATTGGCCTTGGGCCTCAACCTGCTGAGAATCATAACAAATGGATGATGGGGTGAAACAATGAATCCTTTTTTTTTTTGAAGTATCTTTTTCCCTTCTATTAAAGATAATAGTGAATAAGTTAGTAATAAAATATCCAAACAAAAAAATTTATGAATGTGGACTGAATTATCCTAACCAAGTAAAAGTTGATGTCAAACCAAGCAGCAACAATGTTGGCATATTGTTGAAAAATGTATAGTGGTACCATTCAAAATTCATTGATAACTCCCAATTGGATCAAATAATACAGTACCAGCATGGTAATCTCCTCAACCATTGAATCATTGGCATCCCTAGACAAGCCCCATCATATAATTATAATACAACACTCTCACATAAAGGCTATTGAAGGAGAGTGAAAAATATAGAGGTGAAACCATACAACATAAAAGGGAAGAGGGGTGATTTAGAGCACTAAATTTGAAGCTCTAAAAACACCACTAATGAGGTGACAATGTATAGAAAAATAAAATAAAACAAAACAAAGGCCAAACTATCACATCAGTGATGGGGTCCACATGATGCCACATCATTAGTGGTGCTAAATTAGTGGTATGAAGTATTTTTCAAAAGAGAAAGAGGAGGGGAAAAAAATGGAGGGGTGAACAATTGGAGTACAAGTGTGGTTGCAAAGCTAGAAGTAGATTGTGGGTGGTGATGGTGATGGCTGTGGTGGAGATAGCCCACTGGAGGAGAAAAAGAGTGTAAAAAGAGAAAAGAGAGGTCGGTGGCTGGTATTGGGTGAAGGCCAGTTTGTATAGGGGCTAGCAGATGTGCTTGTGGACTGAGAATTTCGCCAAAGAACAAAATTGTAGAGATAGCAATCATAACAGTAATACCAGTACATCAGTAAAATGGGTGAGTAATGTGTGATGGCTAGTGGGTATTGGTTGATGCTGTTAGGCCAATGCTTATCAATTGATCAAGAAAATGCCTATGAAAAAGATTAAATACATGCATGTTTTCTTCCCCATGCTATTTGGTTCAATGTTACTTGGGCTCTTAGTCAACATCTGTGAAGTTGATACCTGAAAATTATGCGTTGAAACAGTGCTAATAGTTAGAGCACGCAAACAATACTAATAGTTAGTTGTTACAATTTCTATTTTGAAGAGAGAAATTCACCCACTGGCTGGGAAAAAAAAAATTGAAAAGATAAAATCTGCCCCCGACAGTAATTGGAAATCAGGCTCTAAGATTTCGACTGAACAATTTAAATGCTAATGCCAAGTGGTATCCCTGGTATCAGTTTTAAGTTCACAGCACCAACTTTAAATTATTTTTTCAAAAAAAGAAAATACAAGTAAATTATACAAGAAGGAACACCATCTACGCCATTTTAAAACAAAAATTTCTTAGGCCGAGTCTTTGGCATGCAAAAAGAACAAAAACGCAAGCATGGTCATTATAGTCACTTGCCCCTATCTCATACAAAACCTTAGTCCTCATCCATCCCCGCAGCAGGCTGCTCCCTCCTTGGTCCACCGGCGGGTTTTGCCATTATAATCTGCAGTATATACATGTCAAGGGATGATTTAATAAAAGAAATGACACCAGGTGGACTGCATGGGTTGACATTACACTTCCAAAAGAAAAAAACTAAATATTGCAAAAACAATAAGCTCCAATAAATAGACTGAAAATCACTGGACAAATCATTTCCGTATTTGGTGACAGCTCTAAGTAGCCTTTTGATTTTGGTCTGTCAAACCAAATTCCCCTCCCCACCAGAATAAACAAAATAAAAAAAGTTTTGGAAACAACAGTTCTGCTTTTTAACCCGAGCATCAAATCCACATTTCAACCAATTTCCACTCAACACTCTCGTGGATCACACGGGTAAATCTGTGATGGCACTGGCATCACACGCTAATGGAGATTTTACCACAATGCCCAAAATCATTTTCAGCAGTTGATTTGAGTTTTTCAAATATTGTTCCGACTGATGTGTCTCAGTGTGACACACCTAATTAAATTTTGGGGAAAATACAATTCAGTGTAAAAAACCAAAAATAATTGCAAACACATGGGGCTGCAACTTTTTCTGTGCAACAAAACCACAGCAAGAGGTGCACCCCCCATCTTTTGGTAAATATTTCCCCATTTCCCACTGTCTTGTAATTTCCGCTTAAATTTTTGTCATCTCCTGTCATGCATATTCATTAACTACATGTTTTAAAGTTCATTATTCATTTCTCTTTAGTTCTCTTACTTGGTTTCCCCTCCCAAAAGCCAAAATATACGTAACAGCTGTTTTGGTCAAAATGTACCCCTTGATTTATGTATTATTGGACAAATTTTACAAGTGTCTACAACATTCTCAAGTTTAAATTCCTTGTATTTTTCTCTATATTTTGCGCACTCCAATCCTATAGTCTTTGATGATACATGTTCATTGAACTCGTTGTCCATCACAAAATAAATATTTCTTCCCACTAGGGATCAGTACTTCACCTATTGTTCATTCAAGAGAATTCATTCTCTACACCAATTCAGTATTATATTAATGACCTATTACTGCATTGTGATTTGAACAAGTTTGTTCAAGGAGCCTCTGAATTCTTTAGTTCTTTGATTTGAACAAGTTTGATTTGTTCCTTTTTATGGCCCAAATAAGTCCCATCACATCTTGATTTATAAACTTTAGCCGTCAAAATGAAATCATTAAGAAGGATGAATTGAACAGCCAGATATGAGGGATTCCATAGTCAATTCAAAGGTGGTATCTCAGAAGAAATAAACCATGAAACCAGTAGTTAATGGCTTACCTGATCTACACGCAGCACAGTGCAAGCAGCATCTGCAGCATATTTGAGAGCAAAAAACCTGCAAACAGCAAAATAGTTTGCATCACATAAAATGAGTCAAAGTTTTAGCAGGGCATGCATACCAATCCCTCATCTAAGTAACAGTGAATCCATAATTGTATTTTCAGAACAACTCAGGCAGGGTATATATTAGTGTTAAAGGCCAGCACAAGTCCAACCTTGCCTCAGCTTCAAAACACTATGTACAAATACTTCAGGTACACACAATATGATCAAAAAAGAAAAGGTTGGATCACAATAACCAAGTTAATATCTGTAAATTACTTTAGTATGAAAATTTAAAAACAAAAAGCGGACAAATATACTAGTTAAAAGTCCCCCCAAGTTCATAACCAATATACACCAAAAACATGATACATATACTATATATAAGCAAACAAAGATTTTTATACCATATATACCATGCTATATTTTGACAACAGCAAGCTTTTTACCATACCATTGCAGAAGCTCTTAGAAGGAAAGAATAAATGGCTTTAAGACAGTGAGAAGTAGCTTACTTGGTGACATGCAGGTCCCAAACATTCATGGGAGAGACACCCTTGCATACACCTTCCTCCAAGTCAATGCCTACCTTGCTGTTTCCAGATGCATGTTCAGCATACAAAGAAGATATTATTTCCATTGCGTTCAGGCCAGCATTCTCAGCCAGGGTTTTAGGTACCATCTCAAAGCCCTCAGCAAATTTTGCAATCGCATATTGATCCAATCTGCAAAGAAAGAGTGTCAAATCCCATCACCGAGCTAGTGGAAACACTAAACACAGTGAATCTTTATGCAAAAGAAGAAAAACTACATATTTAGCCAGTTCACAATCATTAGTTTAGAAGAAGAAATATCCAATGCACATGTAATAATAAAACGTACGGTTTTGAAATATAGCCATCAGCTGAGATAAGCACCAATCAACAAATCAGAAAGGTAACATCTATTTTGCACAGACATATTAGACATGGTTATCAAAATCGCAATCTAGATCGTAGGATCATAAGATCCTAAATTGCCAAAACGATCTAAATCATTGTAGAATCGGTGTTATAGCAGGATCGCAAGTAGGATAGTGTGAGATCGTGTAGGATCATAGGTAGGATTGTAAGTAAGATGCTGAGTTTTTGAGTTTTCACCTTCTAATATTCATCATCCTTGTTTGCATTTTTATCTTACTTTTAATAGAAAGCGGAATCTTACACACAAGACCCTCTCACCAATCCTACATAGGATCCGGATTTAAACAACCATGATCTTAGAATGTGTAAAATAATTGTCTCAAATGATAAATGGGGGTGGAAATGACACTAATATGTGCTGAATAAGCCTGCTGTAAGATGAGTAACAACCTGCTGTAAGATGAGTAACAACTTAGAAGAAGCACAATTTTGACAAACATGATCAAAACAGAATTCAAGCTTCTTCTGTGGAACCTCCCCAAGATACTGTCATCAACTGCCATAATGTTACACAGATCTCCAAAAACAGAGATGTAGCATGTTGGACATGCTAAAAAGATACATAGACAATTCACCCAACCCTGAAGTACAGGAGAACATTAAATTAGGCACTCCCATGAGCATCACAAACATTCTCGCCCATGCATTACAATATATACGTCATAAAATATATCTCAACAAGGCAGATCTCATAATATACCCATGCATCATATCTATCTATCTATGGAGAGAGAGGAATCTATGTACCCTGTTTCCTTAAAAGAAAACTCCTTCAGTCTTCTAGCTAACTCAATTTCAGTAGCTGCAGCTCTAGGTACCATACGGCTGTCCCTGCACATTGCCTGGCACAAAGATGCATAAAGCCACATTCAGATTAGCTCCTTAAGGTTCAGTAGAAACTGATGCAACACTTTTATTTTAAACATCAATATGCAACACTTTTTATGAAGTGAAGAATAGATTCAAACAAAAATGACAGGTAAAAGGTACCTACCCAAAATAAGTATCATAGATGTGTTATAGACAAAATTACCTTGTATGTATTCACACCATCATCAACTGCTCTTTCAAGGTCATCCAATATACTATCGGTACTTCCTCGTAGGACCACAGTGCATACAGAGTTTCCACCTTCTTCATTTCTCACAATGGTGACCTATTATTATTAGATATAAAGATCATGTTGGGGGAGAAGATGAAGAAACAAAAGGAAAAAGCCCAACAAAATTAAAACCAAAGGCAGCTTGATCATACCCTAACACCGCCAATTTCCTCCACTGACACAGAATCAATGTACCCCAAATCATCTGGATTTGGTGGGCCAAGCTTCAACTGTTTCCAAAATTTAATAAGAACATGAGAAAGGTCAAATAAATTTTTACACCAAATGAAATGCAAATGCGCTAGTATGCTTACAAGAGCAACAGCACCAGTTGTACAGCAAAATCGTCGAAGTTCAAATTTGGAGCTGATTTTTAGACCATAAGCCTATGAATTAGATTAGTAAAGCAGGCTTAAGAGAACCTCCAGAAAAGCATATGTAAGGTGGTAGCACTACATAATAGAAATTTCCTGTATAGAACTTGGCTTCAAATTGGACGGGGAATGACAAGACTGCATCATGCATACCAATCAGAATAAAATCAACATAAAAAGTAAAGGAAATAAAATAAAATAATGACAAATAAAAAAGATGTAGATGATATTGTCTAATGGACATGGATACACAGACTCGCTTACCAAAAATATTATGCATACACAGAGAGGAATCAAGAGAGGATGTGAGAATGATAGCTGATCTCTGTAAATGCATCACTAGAGGCTTATTTAAGGAACATTATTCACTTCGCCAACTACGAAAGTGGAAGAAAAAATATTGAGTTACAATTGCAACAGTTCATTAAAAATCAGTTGCTGCTTCAGAAGGAAAAGAATCTTGTATGTCTCTGAATATACACATATCCTTACAGTGTTGCCTTAGCTATGATTCTAATATGTTGCATATAAGCAGTGAGAATCATACACATGTAATAAGGACCATTCCAACTGGCAAAATAATTGTGTAACATGAAGCATTAACCATCTTTCAAAACTATTCAAACCACAATTGTTGGTAAACACTTTTGGCCACAGGTTCAATAGAAACATGATAGCAAATGAAATGACAAAAGAAAAAAAAAAAGTTGGGGAGACAATGGAGAGACTAAACTTGTAACGCTCACAGAAATGCAGTGCCATCTCTCCAACTGCTGCTCCACTAACAATAACCTTGGCACCTGAGTCTGCAACTGCTTTGATGAGCTCCTCAACTTTGGCTTCTTCATTTTTTGCATAATTCTCTAGCTGGAGGATTCCAAAATGACAAGAGGAAGATTGCCAGGAAAATTTAGTATCAAATAATGAAAGAAGCTATACAAACAATATTTGACTACAAGTATATCCATCAACTATTACAAAAAAGCTATAGAAAAATATCTGAATTCAAGTATGCATTGACAATCCAAAGAACAGTTAACGAAGAATTACGTAAAAGCTGGTGCATCCAACAAGAGAACCAAGATATAATGTACATCACAACATATAGTCCTTCACCAGAGGCAAATAGGAAAAGAAGGAAACTGAGAAGATGCCATCTCAATAAATCATCTCATGAGACGTCATCACTGTCAGCAGTATGCACCAATGAAAAAATTAGCAATCATTAACATCTATCCATTCTCAGAGCTAGTTGGATCCTATATTTCTTGAGGAATTTACACACAAGGCAAATTAGTTACTCAACTAACACTGAGTGGAAAACCTATGCACAAATTCTTTCAATTTTGAATGAGAACAACTCATTCCAAACCAAAACAAACAAACAATCAAATACTATCGAAAGCCAGGACCTTTGGGGAAACTGAAAAAATATATATATTAAAAGCATTCTCAACTCAATGCACAAATACCCTATCCAGACTCACAACCAATATGTTAACTAAAAAACACATGCTGCAATCAAAAGAGTGAATCCAATACGCTAAGCAGGCAATCAAACTCCAAGTTATCAACTAAACTATCACTTGCAAGATGATAAGCTGTTTGTCAACGCTCACAGTTTTTTCAATTATTAGCTTTGAATAAGTAGTAAACAAGTCAATTATGTATCGAGACAATTTTGCACATTATAAGAAAAGAAGCATTTTGAGGTTCACACACAACACCCCCACCCCCACCAAAAGTAAAAAGAATTAGGCATGATTATCTAAGGAAGACATCAAAAATATTAAAGTACAGAAAGCACATAGTAGAATGTAGACAGGGGATCAACCCAACAATTTCATCATCAAGAATGTACCTGCTCAGCACCATGAATAAGGACTGTTCCTGTTGTTTCAGTTGCAGATGTATCAACACCACCAACAAACACGACAACCTACAAAATTATGAATAAAAAATGAAGCTCAGGAACTTGATGCACAATGAATCTCCACTTCAAAGCAATATACTATGCATCTTTGGCCTATACATATAAAGTCGTCGTTCACATAATTTGCTCGTACGGACAAAGAATTGTGTTGATAGTCTATAGAACCCATTTCACAACGAGCTTTTTAAGATGCAAGCACAAAAATACAACTACAACCTACCTTCAACTACAATTACAAGATCAAAACAATCATAGAATATTATTCTTATTATTTTTTTCATAAATAATGATCATAGAATATTATTGATATCAGTTAGTCCACTAAAAGTCGATGAGTGTAATCTATCTTGCGTCAGGTAGATATAAACTTTTAAGCAACATTTAAAATGTGGAAAAACAAGGGAAAGAGAGAAGGGCAAGGACCCATGAGTCTGTATGTTGCCACAAGTCAGAAACCAAAGACAAGAAATGCATTCCCAGATTTTACATATATATATATATATATATATTTTTAATGTGAATCAATATAATAATTATATACATCACAGTTGCATTGCAATTTGCAACTGCATAGAAGGAAACATTGCAACAATGGTAATTTTGTGGAAAACTCAGAATTTCCGTTAGACCCGAGAACACGAACCATATGCAAGAACAAAACAATGTTGAGTATGGCACTTCAGCACAAAATTTCACTAACCCAAACAAATACATACACAAAATTTCACCAACATAAACATATTTAGCAAATCTATTAAGAAAAAATTTTAACCTCATAGATCCACTGATTTTTAGTGGTAATCAAACAACAAGTGACCAAAAATAGACAAATTGAAGCACAAATACAAACACAGAGAGGGATCTACCAGTTTTGTGTGTCGTCGAAGCTCATCGAAAGGGTGGCGTCGTTGTTGGTGGCTGCACTTCGTCGTTGTTGGTATCTTCGCTGTTCTTCAACTCTCATGAAGAAATGAAATGAAAGTCTGAGAAAGAGGGAAGAAAGAATAGATAAGGTAAGGTTTTGTTTTTAGTTTTAATATAATGGTCCAAATAAAAGATGCTAATCCAAGGGCCAAAGACCAGCAAAAAAAAAAAACAAAAAATTAAGGGCTAGCTATTAAATTTATACATATATTATATAATTTATATAATATATTAAATACAATTTGGGTTCGGGTTGCTTGGGTTAGTCACTGATTCCACCCAGGCCTGGAAAAATCCAGCCAAGCTCGTCCAGATTACATGATATTGTTGCCCAAGCCCTAAAAAAATTCGGGCTGGGCATGGGTTGCTCGGGTTGAGCCCGCCCGAGTTGCACCCTTACCATTATCATATGCACATCTTGTTGTATAAATACTATAAATATCTTTTTAACACTGTAAATTATATATAATACCATTGTATCTCACATACTTTATTAAAAATATCAAAATATGACACTTTTTTGCCTTTGCCAAGTCCGAGTACCCTTGGATTTATGGTTTGATGAATCTGACCTCTAGATACATACCTGCACCCGTACCCGAGTCCATGTACCATAGATTCTCATCATAAGCATAACCTACTAATCACAAATGATTTCAACTACAATATTTTTAGTTATATCATCATGCTCTATTCAGTTGATGTGAAAGTGAATGTGATGAGAGTAAAAGAGTAAATAAAAATAAGAAATAGTAGGAAATAGGAGAAAGTGGGAAAATGTAAAGAAATACATTACTATGCTTTGTGTTAGAATATGTCCCATATCACCTGGAGTTGCCCTATCTGCACTGGTTATAAGGCTCTAGTTTTTCTCTCCTTGATACCTGGATTTTAAGGAGAAGTGTAGGCTAGACTTTCAATTGGGCATCAAAGTTCGGTTGGGCCTCTGATTGGTGTGCCATTTGTCCCGTTACTATATATTATGGACCAGGAGGGTGTGTTGGAATGTGTCCCGCATTGCCTAGAGTTATCCCATCTGTGCTGATTATAACGCTCTAGTTTTCCTCTCCTTAATGCCTGGGTTTTAAGGAGAACTGTGGGTTAGACTTTTCGATTCTTTGTACTTGTGCTTATTTGGTTGCTATGAAGCACGGGTACATGTACGAGTACTGGTACTGGTATGATACGGGTATATCAATACGATAAAATCTAAAAAAAGTAGGGTACGGGTATGGGTACAAGTTAGTACGCTTGTAAAAAATATTTATTTTTAATTTAGAGTAATGCAAAAATTAATTAAATAGTTTAATTTGTTAAGATCCAACATATAATTAACATTTAATGCCAAAAGTAAAGGTACAGATCAAAATTAAATGTCAATCTATTAAATAACTTACAAACCATAGTTTAATTTTAAAATCATGTCAAGCATAAAACTAAAAATAAAAAAGAAGTCTGGTGAAAGAAGTTTTATCTCTGTAATAGAAGAAAATATTGTCTTAACTGAGGTACGGTACGGTACGGTACGGCTTGGATATATACTTAGTACGTCTGGGTACGTCAAAAATTAAGAAAAAAAATTTGAGTATGTGTTTCGTGTATCCGGTATGTATGTAAAAATACCATACGAGGTACCATACACCGGTAAGTACCCGGTACGGGTACGACATATTTTTTGAAGTGCCCATGCTTCATAGTTTGATTGTACCCAATAGTTTTATTTCATGTTTCTCTTCATTTGTGGCAGATATATGAGAAAAGTTTTAAGTGATTTTCTTTCTCATTTTCATTGTGTTTCTCATCTAAATTAGAACCAAGCAAGAGAAAAGATGAGCAAATTAAAATTTTCCACTCTTCTCATCATCTCTCATCTACCAAACATAGCATCGAATTCCAATTTTCAATTAGTGAAATTAATTATCTTCCAATTTCAAATTCCATTGATGGTCTTGAAGTTTGAATCTCCACCATGCATGAGCATTCAAGCTTTGATCTTTTTTGGATAATCAAAGCTCACAAAACCCTACGAGAGATAAATTGGTATTCTTCAATTTAGCTCTTCTACAACAATAATATCCATCAACAACATTGATGAAGGTTATGAGTGAAACAAGAATATGAATGCATTATTTGGTAAAGTGCATACCCTAAAAGAGAACTATGTTGTACCATTTTTTCATCATCATTAATAAATAAAGAAATAAAAACTGTGCATTGCATTACCAGTACAACTTTCATTCAATAACACCTTACCCATTCATAAGAGTCGTCTAAAATGATGGCCCCAGTCACAGGAACTCGAACCTTGTATGAATTGAAGTCCTTAAAAATGTCATCTATATGGGCAACATAAGGTCTCAAAACATCACAACTGTTAAACACTACAATAAATTAAGGACCACAAGAATCACCGGAGAAAAAGGTACAAATGAAAAGGAGAAAGAAAAAAAAAAGAAAAAAGTATGCTTAACAATTATAACTGCCCCGTTTGGGGACTTACCTTTTTAGCCAAAAAGTCAAAAAGTTACATTTTTAGCCAAAAAGCCAACAACTCATACAAAAAAGTCAAAGATTCTCTTTTCTCTCTACTTTTTGCACATCTTTTCGTAATTAGCCAAAAAGTCATCCCAAACATATAAGTTTATTTTATCTACTTTTTTAGCCAAATAGCCAAAAAGTTACTAAATTAGCCTGTTCCCAAACGAGGTCTAAGTTTACTGAAAAACTAAGAAAACTTAGCAAATAGAGAACCAGCAATATTAGTCTTCTCTGATGTACTGGACTCGTGTGGTTGGTATCCTCAATGTGTAAATAAATACCATCAAAAAGACGGATTACATAAACAAAATAAAAGTAGAATGCATGTGCTAGTCGGGAGTGTTTGTGAATGTTATTGCTTTTATTCCCCCAACAGATAAACAGAAGTGCGTCAAGAGGGAAGACTTGTAAAAAAAACTTCCAAACCAGGGGTTCAATGCAATAAGGAGGCCATCAAATTATGTGTATGATGGTTATTCAAGATGCAATTGAAACAGAAATTGCAGAGGATACTTAAAGAAGTAAACTCCTTCAGAGTGAATGATTTCAGTGACGGATTTTTTTCCACTGAATTGTCCTCATAGAACCAATGTGCATACTCCACAAGAAATAAAATCCTCTCGAACGATTGTTGATCTTCTTTCGGTACATTCAAAACAAACCAACTACAATGAAAATAACAACAAACAAAAGGTCAAAAAGAATTAGAATAAGAAAACCATAAGTTGGGTTTAAATGATAAAAAATAGTAGCATCCAAAGCATGAAATTGTAGTAGGTAAAAGTGAACAGGATCTCTAGTTCTATATATTTTATGAAATGACATCACAAATGAAGAGCACAATCAATTCTTGATCCAGCGCTAGAGTACAACCAGAGATGTAGCGTTCATTTATCAACCATGAAGATGTTAATGGTAAAGAGTTATTAGCTAACTTCCCAGCAAATGAATTTAGAACAGTTTGATACTGTGAACCTAATTTCTCAAATAGATTTTTATTTTATTTTTTAAATTTTTTACTAGAAGATGGTTCCTGCACAACTTTACTAAACCTAAAAATAGTTAAAATAACTTGATGTTTTCTGTATTCTTAAATATTCCTATTTCCATTTCCGCTTTTCCGTGCTTTCATATTCAAAAACAACAAAAAGTTTAAAAAACTCATGGTTTTGTATCTTTTCACTTTTTGTACACAAAATTGTTTTGGAATTTTGAGATCAACATTTTGATGTTTCATAAAAAGTAAGTTGTTCCACACAAAAGAGAAGAAGAAAAAAAACCGAAAACGATTCGCGGAAACTAGTCTATGTTCCGAAAAATGAAAACAGAAAGCAAAAACGAGAATCCTCACACATATAATCACAATAACTTGAAATCATGCTTTAAATTGAAGAAGTATTCATGATTTTTTTTTTCTTCCCATTATTTCCTCTAAAAACAACCAAACAGAGCTCATCTGCGTACTTCATAATACAAATTCCCAACTCAAATCAAGACACTATTTTTTTTTTTTTTTGATACATACACAATACACGTGTATATGTGAAAATGGAGACAAAAAGTATCAAATACAAGACCTAAACCCTAGTAATTAAACGCAATACAGTTTATGAAATAGATTAACGCATTATGTATAGGAATGAGAGAGATTAAACAGCAGATTAGGAACCTGCAGAGATCGTCGAGGAGTTCTTGGGGTGGGAGGCCGTTCTTCAACGTGGAACTGGACGACCGATGGAGACCTGACATTTTGGTTTCAATGTTTGTCTTGAAACCTAACAAATGCTAAAGAACAAAACCTTAATCATGGTGGAGATGTATAAACATTGTGCCAGTCCTGTTGAGTCATGAAGAAGGAGCTCCCACGAAGAGAAGCAAAAAGTCGAGGAAATGGGAGAATTTCATAATGGGATTTAGGCCTTCCTCCCTTTCAGCGCCAAAAAAAAAAAAAAAAAAAAAAAAAAAAAAAAAAAAGAAGAAGAAGAAGAAGAAGAAGGAGGAGGAGAAGAAGTCAAAAAAAAATTAATAACTGATATTAAAAAGTCAAAGGTTCTCTTTTCTTTTTACTTTTTGCACATCTTTTGGTAAAAAGTTAAAAAATCATCCTAAACATACTAGTTTTTTTTAGCTCGTATTTTAATCAAATAACTAAAAAGTTACTAATTTAGCCTGTTTCCCAAATGAGGCCTTAGAGCATTTCCAATGCAATACTCTCACTAAGAGGATGGAAATAATATTGTTTATTCACAAAGTAAATATAGAGGATGTTACTATTCATTCAAACTCCAATCACAAACTTTCATTTTCTTCATTCAAACTCTATTCAAAAAGTAATTTTTATTCATTAATAAATATTTAATTTTAAAATTTTTGTAAAATATATTTAATATTATACTCATTTTAAAGGTATGATTTTATACTTTTTAATGGTGTCAATTTTATAAAAATTAAATTTATAAATTAAAAGTTATTTGTAATATAATAACAAATTTATAAATAAATAGTATTTTGGAGGATCCTCCATTTTTTCATTCTCCTTTCAAATATGGAGAATGAACTCATTCTCCTCCCAAATGGAGATGAATTTGAAGGGTGGGTTGGAGGAGCAAATCCTCCATATTTGAAGATACGAAAGATGGGTTGGAGATGCTCTTAGGTCTGGTTTGGCAACAGGGTTTTTTTAAGTAATTTTTTAGTTTTTTTTGTTAAAATGCGATGTAAAAAAAATTAGTATGTTTGGGGATGATTTTTTGACTTTTTACGAAAAGATATGCAAAAAATAGAGAAAAAAAAGAGATCTTTGACTTTTTAGTATGAGTTGTTGACTTTTTGATTTTTTTAGTAATTTTTTAACTTTTTAACTAAAATGAGCCTTGCCAAACGAGACCTTATGACAAATTTTGAAAAAATAATAATAATTACATTTAATATCCTTATATTTTTATTAAAATTTTATTTTAATTTCTTACCATTTGTATTAATAATTACATTTAATACCCTTATATTTTTATCAAAATTTTATTTTAATAATTTTTTATTTTAATTGTGATAACCAATTTCTTACAATTTATATTAAGTTGTTCCATCACATTTTCTTGCATCCATCTAATATTAACGAAGGCTAAGTTATTTGGTGGTTTTAAAATGGGGGATTTTGTGATAGCCCTCTCACTATCCGATTTGCCTTTAAAAAGGACAAGAATTATATAAGTACTTTCAAAACCCCTAATATTTTAAAACTTGTTTCTTTTATTATATTACCCTCATATCTATCAGCTCTCCTATTAAGCCATCTTCACTATATATTTCAGAGTAAAATTTTACTCTGTATAAAAGTAAAATTTTATTCTGTATAAAAGTAAAATTTTACATTATGAAACTAAAAGTAAAATTTTACTCTGTATGAAAGTAAAATTTTACTCTGAATAAGAGTAAAATGTTGCACTCTGAAACTAAAAGTAAAATTTTTACTCTAAAAAACTAGTAAAATGTTAGACTCTACACAAAAGTAAAGTTTTACTCTGTATAAAAGAAAATTTTTACTCTGAAAAATGAGTAAAATGTTAGACTCTACACAAAAGTAAAATTTTACTCTGTATAAAAGTAAAATTTTACTCTAGTTCTGTCAAATGAAAAAAACAGAGCAATAGAACCAGAGTAAAATTTTACTCTGGTTCTGTCAAATGAAATTAGATAAAAAACAACAAAAATAAAAAAAAAACAAACAAAAAAAAAAACAAATTAAACAACAAATCAACATATCTAATTGAGAAAAAAAACTTCAAAAAAAACAAATAAACAAAAACAAAACAAATTAATCAACAAATCCACATATCTAATTGAAACGAAAAACTTTTAAAACTCGATCAACAATCACACATCTCAATGAAAAAGAATACACGTGTTCAACAACACTCATACACACAAATATATATATATATATATACATATATTCTACTGTTCCTCATCCACATTCTTCCCAACCTCCTGTTCAACTTCTTTCAATCTCGAAGCTTCAGCCTTCGCATTCAACATCGCCAGCATCTCATCAACAACCTCATCATGTTTCTTCTCCGCTTCCAATTGAGCCATCTCCACCGCACTCCAAATCTCCATCTGCTCTGAAACCCTAGCTTTCGAATCTCCAACGACATCCTTATTCAATTTCAACATACTCAAAACCACATCGTTGCTGATTATGAAGATGAAGAGAGGACCTTCTGCTGAATCTTGGAAGACGCGACTATGGCGGCGGCTTGTCGACGACCTTCTGCTGAAGCTTGGAAGATGCAACTATGGTGATTATGATACAGTTGATGACGAAGCTGATTATGGCCAAGTTTGGCATAACCTAAATAATACAAAAAGTCAAAAAGTCACTATCCTATTTAAGTCACATCATCTTATTTAAATCACATCACCTCTCTAACACATCACATCAAACCCAACCCATATAAGCCAATAAGTCAAAAAGTGCACTTTTTTAGAACACCCCAAACCAACCCTATATATGTAAAAGTTGAGGGTATAATAGTCCTATAAAATATTTAAATAATAAATTTTGTCCTTTATGCAAGACTTTATAATTATGAGGGGGTTTTAAAAAGTATAATTTTTTTCTTAATCCTTTTAACAATGAAAAGAAGGTAAAAGAGATTTATAGCTAAATTTCCCTTTAAAATATTGTTTCATATTATTCGTTAAAAGGCAAATGTCTAATTGTCAGTCCTGTTGTTTTAACTAATAAAAACCAAATAACACCACATCAAAATGCTCCAGGAGTAAAAAATAATTTTCAGAGGCAGGGGCTAGGCTCCAGCAGTTTTGGGCCGCACTCATTCTACAGAATACTCTATTTAGGTGGTGTTTGGGAAGGATTTTTGGGGCTAAATTAGTTATGTAAGGACAAAAAAGTTGATTTTAACCACATGGCGACAAAAACGGAGACAATCACTTGGCACCAACAATTGTGAAGGTAAATTTACAAAATTACCCCCACATGAGAGAGGGGCATCACCTCAGCGTTTTCCAGACAAAAGCTTCACATCACTTCCCAAAAAACACCTATTCCTAGAAAAATACACAGGACGTTGAAAAAAAAAAAAAATTAAAAACATTTTTTTGATTTTTGTTAAAATATTTTATAAAAATAAATTCAAACTCTATTTATAAAAATATTTTTAAATATTTTAATTTTTTTGTTATGTATTTGATTATGATTTAAGTGTAGAATTGTGAAAGTAGTATGAGTTTCGAATTATGTGTTTGGTTATGAGTTTTAAAAATAATTTACTAATTGAGTTTTATTTTATATGGTTGGTTACGATTTGAGTGTAGAGTTGTTTTTAAATTTAAAATATTAACATTTCAAATTATTTTAAAATTTTAAACATTTAAATTATTTAAATTTTTTTGTTAAAATAATTTTTTGAATATTTAAATTATTTAAATTTTTACTATTTAAATTTGTTGAATATTTATTTTAATTTTTTGCTTATTAAATTTTTTAGATTATTTACATTATTTAAATATTTAAAATAAAATTAAAATTAAAATTAAAATTAAAATTAAAATTAAAATTAAATATTTAAAATTAAATTAAAATTAAATTGAATTATTTAAAATAAGCAGGACAATAAAATAAAACCTCACTTTTTATCATTTCACAGAAAATGAAAAAAAATTAAAATAACAATAAAATAAAAAATACATGAAAAAACCATTTGCAAAAAAAAAAAACTTAAAATACATAAATTATTTTAAAAAAATACGCCTCATTCAAAAATATTTAAAAATATTTAAAAAATTATAAAACGTAAATTCAAAAAAAAAAAGAACGACAAAAATAAGCCTCATCCAAAAAGAAAAAAAAATAGAAATTACCATTTGCCATGTAATTTATAAATAAATAAAACATATGAAAACCTATTTTTGAAATAAAACACATCAAAAATATATAAAAAAAAAAACATAAAAACATAAATTATCATTCGCCACGTAATTTACAAATAAATGAAACACATAAATAAAAAAAATGTTATTGTATACCAATAAAAATAAATAAGGCAAAAAACATAAATTAAAAAATAAGAACTAATTAATGTATAAAAAAATAAAAATGACTAAAACATAAATTTTAAAAAAAATAAAAAAATAAAGAAAAATACGGCAAATCCAAACCCAAAATAAAAAAATAAAAATTTTACCAAAATACATCAAAATAAAACCCAAAATAAAAAAATAAAAAAATTTAAGCAAAATACGCCAAATCCAAACCCAAAATCAAAAAAAAAAAAAGAAAGTTAGCAAAAAAAGCCAAATCCAAACAGAAAATAAGAAAAAAAAAAAAAAAGAAACAACAACAACAACAAGGGCACTTTGGTAAATGAACAGGAAGACACCTCACCAAAAAATCAAAAAGTCAAAAAAGTCAAAAAGCCAAAAAAGTCAAAAAGTCCTTCCCAAACCAGGCTTTTTAGCCCCAGGCTAAAATAGCCAAAAAAGTCAAAAAGCCAAGCCACTTCCCAAACGGAGGCTTAGTTAGGTTTCGTTTGGAAAGTTAAGTTTAGGATTTTTTTTTGATTATTTTAGTCACAAAAAATAAAATAGGTCTTTAAGTCCAATAAAATAAAATATTATAGTCAATCCATAATCATTACATTTTTTCTCTTACAAAAAAGTTAAAACCTCTTCCCAAACGAGACTTTTTAACCTCAGGTTAAAATAACCAAAAAAATCAAAAAGTCGACCCACTTCTCAAATGAACTCTCTAAAATGAGTTAAAATGAAATGGAATAATCATTCTTTAGGTTTTCATATAAATTAATCATTCCATTGAAATGATAAATCATAATTTCATTTGTAATATATTTTATTAGTCAATCAAATATAAAAATAAATATTTTGATAAATAACCATTGCATTTTATTTCATTTCGTTTTATTCTAATCAACTAACACTACCTAATTCATCTGGGTGGCTCTATAAAGTATTCAATGCCGATAGTGCAAATATTATAACTAATTATTTACATAATTAATAATAAATAATTTATACTTATAAAAAATAATGATATACAATATAAAACATACATGTCCTCAATATAAAAAAAATGCACTCAAAAGTCCCATTTTAAAAAAATATGTATCTGAAAGTTTTATAAATTTATTGCTAACTATTAAATCTTATTGAATTTAAAAAAGTACATCGTGAGATCCATTTATGTCTTGGAGATTCTAAATGTGAATTGTCTTATTAAATTTTTGTCAAATGTGTCATTCTTCTTAAAATGTGACAATGTGATATCATTCTAATGTATGTAATACTGTCTTATTAAACTTTTCCAAATATGAAATGAGACATTTGTATACTATTATCTTATTAAACTTTTGTCAAATATATCTGTGGGTGTTAATTTCTAACATCACAACCAACCAGATCTCCCTGCTGAGATCTAGGGAACTTAATTAGAGAGTACACGAAAGAATAAATTAAGCCTAACATCTGCACACAAGAAGACAAGCAATGCCACGGTAACTCGTCCACCCGATAACACTTCGACGATCAAGTCAGTCAATAATCTCACAAGATCACAGCTCAAGTAAATAGCTCGTAATGAATAACATATCTTAGACCAACGAGGTGTTTTATTTTTATAGCCAACAGTGTCCTCGTCCCCTAAAAGTCTTACTTCATAGGACTCAAGGATAACACTTATCTTGAACTCTCATCTACATAAGAATGATCTCTCTTAAGAGTCTCTTCTCCATCCAAACAGAGTACATTATCCCATATAGGACTCTTACCCTTTATCCGATTTATCCTAGATTCCAATATTACCGAATCATATCTCGGCAATACCACTAACAAACCTCGGCGATATGGTTCGTCCACGTGACACCTCGGCTACGTGGACTACCCAAAAAAATATGTACTCACAATATCATTCTTAAAATATGACAATAGGATATCACTCTAATGTGTGTACTATTATTTTATTATGTTTTCAAATATGTGTATATTTCATTTGGAAGATATAATGTGAGATAAGATTTATGGTTCATAAAATCATTTATGGAACCAAATGGTTCATAATTTATAGATATATGATTTATTAGTAAATATCAAGTACGAGCACAAAATAATATTCACTCGTATAATCATGTTGATCAAGCTTGTGCTCCTCTAAACATCGTCGTATCACCTAAGAACACAAACGTGAGCTAGCTGGCGGGTATGTGCTAGAAACCCCTACGATGCCTAAGTCAGCAAAAAGACTCAAGAGGCAAAAGCTCTATGAATTCAGGAATATGAATTGCAATACCTAAATGAGAGTTTGGTTTGAGTTTTTGTAGATTCCACATGGTATAATCCTAATAGGACTCCAACTTTCCTTATTAAAGTCCTTCTAGAAATCACATTCCTAAAGGATAATACTTATCCTTTAACACTCTTCTCACTGCAAGCCAAGTGAGATGGCACAACTCTTTGCTCAGCTTTCCGCCGCGCGACGGAACTACATTTACTTTGTCCGCCACTAGCTTAGTCGTGCAACACGCACGGCGCGCCACCATACTGACATTGTTCGACTTTCCTCGTAGCTCGATCAAACATTCACTACTTGTTCTCTTTGATCACCTTCACCGTAGCTCGGTCAAAGTGTTGACCGTACTTAGAAAGTAGCTAGGTCCGAGAACATATGATCAATTACTAGTTCGGTCAACCATCTTGACCATTCTAGCCTCTGTTCGGCCCAAAATCGTGATATTTGAACCTATAGCTCGGCCCACTATATGGCCAAACTCTCAAAGACAATTCCAACTAGCTCAGCCCAATTTGGCTACATAAATTACCCTCTCAATTGCCTCTTAATTCCATCTGCCACGCATGATTGGGATTATTTTCCTCAACCGAGCAAAAATACTCAATCTTGCCAACCTATAAGAGTTGTTTGATCGTACAGCTTGCCTAGTCCCAAGAAGTCTCATCAATCGTACAACACGTTCACCGACCACTCTGGCACGATATCCTTTATGGGACACGTGGTTTACCCCTATTATGCATGTATCACTGTAACAACCCCGATCCGTAATAAAGTACTAATCCGTAATTAAGGATGTTAATTAAGTGGGTAAAATAAATTATGTGTTTATTATGTATTTTGCATGATCTTTGGCTTTCTATATGTTAATTGTAGAAATATCTGTCTAGAATTCTGCTTTAATATGAAAATTGAAAGCCTTATCGGCATCCAAAATCGGAATTGGTTACATGAATATGTTATTCGGAATTTTTAGAACCATATGGCAAATTTTATTAAAAATTGATTCAGTCTGATTAATTAAGTTTCGTTTGGCAAGCCTTATGTCCTAATTAATGTATTATATCATCACAACTATATATATGTGAGTTATAAGCTCATTTTGAGCTCAAGACCCTTCATTCTTTTAGTGGAAAAATCTGGTGAGACTTTCTAGAGGGAGAGTGAGTTCACTTTAGTGAGAGAAAGCTAAGAATTTGAAAAAAGCTTGATTCTTGAAGATTAAGAAGAGAAGCTCTAAGATTTGCAAGAATTTGGCTTATTCAAGACTCTAGCAAGACTTAATTATGAGTTTAAGCCATCAAATAGATCAATTCAAGAGGAATTTGTAATTATGTACAATAATTGAACTAAAGATGATGAAATTAGAGTTAATTCATACATGCATGCTTAGTTTAATTTAATTTCATCATTTTGAACATGAATCATATCATCTTTGTTGAATTTCAAAGAATTTGGAAGAAAAGTCCACACGCATGCATGAATATATAAAGTTTTACCATGTTGAGTTGAGCTTGAGCATTCAAGGTGTTATTGTGAATTGATTGGTACATGCATGTTTGAATTATCATGTTTTGAACCTTGATTTCATGTTTTGAAAAGGAATTTCTTATATGCATGGAGCCTATGAGCTCAATTTGCTAATTTTATGAGTTTTTGAAGAAAAGAGCTTGAAAGGTTTTACATACATGTTTTGCTTCTTAAGTTTCAAGATGAATTGTGAGCTATTGGCAAACTCTTGGGCCATGATTTTATGAAATAATTCTTAATTCATCATATTTTGCAAGTTTACAATGCTATCTCAAGTTTTGGGCCCAAGAGATGTGTTTTGGAGAGTTGCATTCGAGTTTTGAGCTTGGAAGTGCAATCTGGAAACCCCAGATTTTGCTTCCCCGCTCGAGCGACGGATTCTCCGCTCAAGTGACCACTCTGTGATCTTACACTTCCGCTCAAGCGACCAGAAGTACGCTCGAGTGTGAAATGCAAGCTCCCAGAAGTTTCATGTCTTTGTAGACCGCTCGAGCGAAGGAAGCTGCGCTGGAGCGACCATTTACATTTTGCATATCTGCTCGAGCGAGGAAAGCTACGCACGAGCGAGGACCCTGTTTTCAAAAATTTGGCTAAGTGTTTTCCAATGCATTTTGGCATCCTCATTGCATCTTAGGCATTCATAAGCCTTAGTTTAGCCATAGTAATGAGGATATGAATTAGAAACACACTAAGAAAGGAATGTACTAAGTTAAGAAATTACAAGTGTGTATTTTGAGCAATGTGATAAGAAAGAACAAGAATCAATGTAAAGAAAGCTAGGCCGTGATGGCCATATGAATGTGTAATGATATGATATGTTTGTGTTATGTATTTTTGTGTTTGTAGGTCAACGTCCAAATATTGATTGACCGTTTACGGGAGGCCACTGTGAGTAACGTTATTGTAAAGATATGTTCATGTGAACTATGTTCCAAATGTGATTTGATAAGTTATGATTTCTGAAATGATGATTATTTACGTGAACGAATGTCCTATGTTTGAAATCTATTATGGCATCCATAGATAGTCCCAAGTCATGGGGGACGACATGTTAATGCTTGTCCATGACATATATGTGATTGCGAGATCTCGTTACCCACTTCATTATGGTGATATGTGTTTAATTGGTATCCGGAACCGATTACTCTAGTTGAAAGACAATATGTGATGTGTTCTATGGGATGTACCATTATCATTATGTTCAGATATGAGAATAATTATGTTATGATCTGTTTATGAATACGATATGTTCAGAATTCGTTCACTAACCTCTTTACCTTAATGTTATTCACTGGGCTATAGCTCACTGCTTGTATATATATGTATAGGTGAGCATTCTGGAGATCAAACTTAAAGGCTTTGTCTAGATCTGTGTTCTGTTGTCAGCCAACCGATGTGCCTCACGTGGAGGTTCTTGACTGTGTCGCATGTTAAACCCCGATTGTTCATCTACATAAGACTTTGTTGTTTTGTTGGTTGTACTTAAGATGTTATTACGTGTGTGGGTATAATGTATGAATGACTTTTGGATATATATATATAAATTTTTAAATATTCCGTTCATATAAATCAGCACAGCTCATTGGACAATTATATTTACGTATTTGCTTCCGCTAGCCCCTTATTTTTGTTTATCTGTTCAGAGGCCTTTAGTAATTCAAGGATTACTAGCTGGTTACGACGCTAAACCTATAGGGGCGGGTTTGGGTCGTGACAATCACTGTCACAGCCGTCACGCACTTTCTTCTAGAATTTGAATCATCGTGCCCTTTCCCATCCGGTATATATATAAACAATACATATGCCATTTAACCTCCACTATTCATCTTCCAAACTTTGAACCCTAAAACCAGATCTTCATCATTTCAAATTCCTCAATTTCTGTCTCAGATCGAAGTACATTCATTGCAATAGCGAGCTCAATATCACATAAAGATGCATCTCTACTGATTGGAATTTAACCCAACTCTCAAATCTGTAAGTTTTTCAAACTCTTCAACGATTCTCCATTGATATTCATAATGTTCTTCATGTTTTTGGCATCTCCATACCGTTAAACCACTATCCATGTCTATGAATAGCATTTTAGTACTTAAAACCACTAGAATTTAGATAAAATGGGTTTTAGAACTAGGCCTGGATCTCTGATAACCCTTAAAATTCCATATGCTGAAATGAACACCAAGCAATTGGGACCAAAACTAGACAAAAATTGTAATTTTGATCCAAAATCACACTTGAACCGAGCAAACTATGAGTTCATTGTACCACTGGATAGCTAACCAAGCTAAATTGTGGCATAACCGGTCTAAAAACATTGCTTGTCACTTGAACTAAGCTAAAACCATACCTCCGACTGGAACCAGGCTAAAACCTTGCCTTTTATTACCACCAAGCTAAAACCTTGCTCATTCCATATCCGAGCTAAAACCTTGCTCAAACCTTGAACTGAGCTAACATCATGCTCATATATGAGGCCGAACTAACACACCCAGCTCAACGATCGAGCTAAAACAACACTTGCTCACTCTTCCGATCGAGCCACCTATTAAGAGCCTTATTACTCTATACTTAATTTGCACCACTGTTTTAGCTCGATCAACTCTTGAGCATAACACAACTCATTTTCGACCATGCAGACTAAACTAGGATTTGACAGGCACACCATCACAAATACCCCTTAGGGACACCATTCGGTCAAGAAAACACCTACCAATTTACAGTCGCACTGTGAAGCCGATCAAACTTGCTAAATTATAAGCTTAAACTCTACACCCATGGTCAAGTATCACTTCATGGTGAGCTTATCTAGTGCCATAGCCAAATTTCGCAAAGACTATAGCATTTCAGACAATGTGCACTTAGAATTGGCCAAACAGGACACACTACCCTGGGACCGAGAAGGGTTTTGCCCTTTCACCGTGATATCTATAGTGGAGGGCGGACTACGTTTCCTGGTCTAGCCTTTAGTGTGCGAATTCCTTAGGTAGACCAGACTTTGCCCAACACAACTCTCCATAAACACCTACCGAATATTAAATAGCATAGCCGAGCTAAACCATTGATTAGGCCTCAATTTAGGCCTGGCTGAGCTATTCCACCAAAATACCCTTGGCTAGACAGATGATGGCAGATGTTATTATTTGAAAGTAAAAAGAAGTCGCGAAAAGATCGTCAAAAGAATGACGGACAAAGACTTGCATGACAATGACTTCATGTAGGTCTTTGGCAACTATGAACTAGTACCAGGCTGGTATATAAACCATACAAAAGGATCAGTTGGTATAACTAGCATGGTATTCTTTCCTTATACACAGAATTTATATGGATTTCATCGAGCTAACACTTGTTTTTTCCTTGACAAATCTGAATGCGCTCAAGAAGACCTATGCCTATGCAAACTAGGATGCTTTTTCCACATCGTGTTGAGATATAAATAGAAAGATTGGACCGACCTACTTAACTTCAAGCCGACCTACCGATATAGCACCAAACAAAAGAGCAAGGTCACAGACTTTCTCCTAGAGCCGTCACCTAAACCTGATCCTATCTTGCTTGAAATCAACCTTATTTCATTGACCAAAGAAGCAGACATGGCTAAAAGAAGGGCACTCAGGGAATGGATCAGCGAGCAAACCTCTATAGCGCCTACTGATGTTCAGACCGAACCACCTCCTGTCGAGCAAAGAAGGGGGACAGTTGTTACCCTACTAATAGCCAGGGCTTCTTCATCTCAGCCTAGCAAAAGGGCCCAAATTGCACCCACTGAGCAGCATCTAGTGGACAAAGAACAACCCGAGCAGCAAATTGCTAAGCTATTCGATTTGGAAACGCCTTTAGGGGGAAGCCAAACTAAACAGGCTAACCCATCCACCCCCCCGGTGTGTGCACTGGCCTTGACCTACAAGGGCCGAGATGTGACCACATCTGATTCAGTCTGCGTTGACAAGGACTTTCTTTTGGCCTTTAATCTAGCCAAGAGTCTCTGCCTTCCTACCGAGAAGGAGAGGCATGAGCAGCTAACCGAGCTGAAGGCTATCAGGTTAACTACCAAGTAGCTAGTTCTAGTGAGTGATAACTCTTTAATTGTTCTCTTTTCTTCTTAACTATTTGCTCAGTCTTTCTGACGTCAACTGTGTTTTGCAAGTCGTGCTGAAAAATTAAGTGGCACATCAACGCGTGCTGGACTTAAGGAAGGCTACCAAAGCGGCCATTGCTAATAGCAACACCAAGAATGCCGTGCTAAAAGAACTAAGAGCAAAGTTGGCAGAGATAAGCACTAAGCGTGACCTGTTGGCTGAACAAGTTCGCACGGTTGATGAAGACAGATAGAAGGCCTTGGTTGAAAAGAAAATACGTATTTGCACGAGCTAAAGAAACTCAAAGACACCAAAGGCGCCCAAATCAAGGCGCTAGAGAAAACGATGGAGGACACCGAGGACCTAGGTTATGCAGAAGGTGAGCAAGCCTATCTTTAACAATGCGAGGCCACCAAGGATATCTTATTTAAGTACGGTTAGAAGGCAGCGGCAGAAAAACTCAGCCAATTCTCTAATTCTAAGGTCTTCCTAAATCCACCTCCATATTTTATCCCAAGTTATATGGCGGTGTATGCCAGCACCATGCAACAAAGACTACTAGAGGTGGAGGATAGTCTGGCGACCAATACTACTCTAGTCTTGACATCTACTAACCTAATGCTATAGCTGATTCCTCAGCTCAACCAAAAATCGCCAGCCAAACTCAACCGAGCTTCACCATCGAAGAAGATGTCACTGATCTAATCGTTGAAGATGGTACGTACTGGTGCCGTGCTGACTCTAGGTGAAGTCGGCGCCTCAACCGAACTGGATGATCTTGTGATATGATCGAGATATGACTTGCATCTATTTCTGCTTTTGCTTCTTTTTCTTCTTTTCCTTTCCTTTTGCCATGTAACCAGGCTACTAGCCTTCCTTGTTAAATCAATTTTTACATCAATAAACATTCTATAACTTTTTGCATGCCCAATGTGTTTTGATATTTTATTTAAGTTGTGGAGAAGTGGTTTGAAAATACTCTTCTGATCCTAGGGGGCGCTCGTGATCCTCAGCTAGTCACCTGAAAAGGAATAAACACTCCGGTCGGGGGTGCCGGAATTATCACTCCGACGGGCAAGTCAGTCTCTACTCTCTGAATTACTTGTATTTTAAGTTAAGCGTAATGGTTCTCACATACCTCTTTTTGGCTGACGTTCTTCTATTTATATCTTTTCTTTCTTGGGCCTCGGGATTGGGCCCACTTTCAATTCATCATTCGACTTCTTTTGTAGCAAACCGCTTTTCACTCGGCCCCTTCCTCAACCGGCTATTTGGCCGAATAGGGTAAGATTTGAACATGCGAGATGGGGCCGAGTGCTATATATGTATATATATCGACTCTCCAAGTTCAACTCTTCAGTCTCTTTACGACTCCCAATATTCGGCCCCCACAATTGCCCCCCAAGCACTCCACTAACGACAGTTGGCTGGAGTGTTTCGTTTCACACTCGAAAAGTCATAGCCGAAATTCAGCGGCTGACCTCATTCCAACACAGATGTCTGAGCACACGCTTCTCGGTTATCATTTCAACTTCCCGCCCCTTCGTACACTTCTATTTATTGTGATTTAAAATTTCAACGTCTTTTCAAATACATACACATTTTTAGGTGCTCGTCGCTAGACTGCCTTCCGAATTACCGCTGCAACTTCCTTTCCTTCACTATCCTCTTCATCTCTTGTAAGTCTCTTTCTCTGCTTTGAATCCTTTTTCCTAGTTTGTTTTTGGTTTAGCATATTCCTATAGACTGAAAGAAATGGCAAAATATTTGAAAGATCTCCTCTCCTCGGATTGAATTTCTGGCTTCCGACACCATTTTTCTATTCCTGATGACGTTCGTCTGTCAGTGACAGACGACACCCTCAATATGGAGAGGGCTGATGAGACCACGATCGTCTTCCCTCTCCTATCAATCGCAGAGGGTGGAGTTCATTTCCCCCTTCACCCATTCCTTAGGGCTGTGCTTTGCCATTGGGGTCTAATCCCTTCCCAACCTAATGTCAACTTTTTTAGAATCTTAATGGGGATTATAGAGCTAAATTGTCGCCTTAGGATTAACCTTGGCATTCCTACTATTCGGCATTGTTATGCCTTGGCCAAGTCTTCTGGTCGTCACGGACGTTATTTCCTTAGGGCCAAGGACACCGACCATCAATTAGTGACTATGCTTTCCAGTTCTGGAAAGCAAGTCGATGATGTTATGGTCGTTGTCCAAGGTAACTGGGAATTCGGCGAAGCCGAGGATCGCCTCGATCCTATTCCTAGACAGAGGGGCGAACCCGGTGGCCGTATAGCTTCTTATGTTTATTTTTTGTTATATTTATAAAGCTTCATTTTTGAGACCTCATGGTTTTGCTTGTGCAGGAAATGATTTGAAGAAAGTCCTGACTTCAACCGACGACGCCGTTCTTTCTGAAATCAAAGTTGCGCTCAAGTATTTCGGTTGTCCGAGTCTTCAGAAACAGGGGAGGGCGGCCCACGTTCTGCTTCGCTACGAGCCGACATATACGACCTTTTCGGCGGCAGAAAACATCTTAATTCCGAAGGGTGAAGAGTTTCTTACTGCTCTTATTTTGACCGACTTCAAAAACTTGCGGCAAGTTGGTTTCAAGGGGTCCGATTCGAAGCGGGCGGAAGTAGCTAAGATCGCCAAGTCAGATCAGTTCAAAGCGGAAGTAGAGAAGGCTTTGAAGTTGGCCTTTGAGGAAGTCGGCCTCAATTCAGCCGACCCTCTGCCTACGTCGGGCCGAGGGAACCTTCCATTTGATGACGTTTTTAACAGTTTAGAGGACCTTCCCAGCGCATACCCCGAAGACATGGCTGGGTTAAACCTCACATAACTTGCCAAAAAGAAAAACGCGGAGAGGATGGCCGCTCAGCGAAGAGCAGAGGCCATTCGATCTAAGGTGCCACCTGCCGTCGAATCTCAGCCCTCCCTGCCTGTTGCCGAATCTTAGCCCTCCTTGCCTGTTATTGAGGAGGAACCAGCAAAAAACTGAAGTGCCGAGTCCGAGGTTGTTGTGCAGGCCGATCAAGAGCCTATGCAAAGGGCAGAGAAGTGTCCTGCCGAGGTCGAGGCCGGCTTAGAAGAAAATCGTGCAAACAAACGTCCTCATTTAGAGGAATCGGATGTGATTGTGGCTTTTGTCATTCATCCGAAGATAAAAAACACGCCGATCTCCTCTGATGCTTCGGCAATTAAAGACCCAGTCATCGCACTTAGTATGGCTGCATTCGTCTCATTGCCAGCTGACAAGACGACTTTTTGGGCGGAGCCGGATCTGCTGGCAATAGCATTAGCCGCTCAATCGGCTCTCCTAGTATATACCTTGACCTTGTCTTTCCCTTTTATGCAAATATTGTTTTGGTTTTAATTTCTTGTTTTGCAGACGGTCGGGAGAATAACCGAGATAGGCCATCGTCAGCATGACGTCGTCGAACGACTCAGACGTTTACAATCGGAGGTAGAGGGCCAGAGGGGTAGGGCTGATTTCGAAGTGGCGAGGACAAAAATGAAAACCGCGAGGGCCAAGGGCGAGATGGAGAGGGCACGATATGCGGACCAGCTAAGATTGGCCGCTGAGAAGAGGGCAGATGCGAGCGAAGATACACTCAAGTTAGCCCAAGGGCGATATCCAAACTGGAGGCCGAATTGGAAGAATTGAAGAATGCAAAGAAAGAAGTCGACTCCAAGGCTTCCAAAGCATACAAGGCCAGGCAAAGTGCCGCTCTAGACAATTATGTGGAAGAAGTCCCCAAATTTGAAAATCGGGGATTCAAACACAGCTGGCTTAAAGCCCTTACTGCTGTTGATGTGACATTGGCTGTGCTGATTCCATACGAGCAAGTGGATGTTGAGCCGCTGGAGTCTGACTCCGAGAATTAATTAGGGCAACCCTTTTTGTTACAGCTTTTTGTTTTAGTAGTTTTTATGTATTGCTACAGTTTAAGTTTTTGTTAGGTATTTTCATGCGAACTTGTAGCTTTTGTTTAATAGTTTTCACATGTAAAATGGCTACAGTTTGTGCCCAATTTACTAATGAAAATTTTCCGTGTACTTTGCTATTATTTGTACTTAATTTTGCTATTGATGAATGGTATGAATGGTATTGTTTTTTGCTATTTTGGACAAAACATTCATGTATACTTGTCGATTAGATAACTAGGCAATTTAATTTATCCTCGTTGAATAGTCGATCAGATTACTAAATTTGCCCTTGCCCAGCCAATGCATGAACTCCAAAAAGCCGAATACTAATGGTTCATGGGGTGGCTGTGGCATAGATCGATCGGTATCGGGCTTAGATGCTTGGCCGATCAGATTAATAAATCTGCCTTTGCCCCAGCCAATGCATAAACTCCAAAAAGCCGAATACTAACGGTTCATGGGGTGGCTGTGGCACAGATCGTTCGGCATCGGGCTTAGATGTTTGGCTAATCAGATTAATAAATCAGCCATTGCCCCAGCCAATGCATGAACTCCAGAAAGCCGAATACTAATAGTTTATGGGGTGGCTGTGACACAGATGGATTGGCATTGGGCTTAGATGTTTGGCCGATCAGATTAATAAATCTGCCCTTATCCCAACCAATGCATGAACTCCAGAAAGTCGAATACTAATGGTTTATGGAATGGCTGTGGCACACAATGATCGGCATCGGGCTTAGATGCTTGGCCGGTCAGATTAATAAATCTACCTTTGCCCCGGCCAATGCATGAACTCCAAAAAGCCGAATATAATTAGTTCATGGAGTGGCTGCGGTATAAATTGATCGGCACTACGCCCAGGCAACTAGTTTACCATCGTCGAATGGCCGATCAGATACGCCCAGGCAACTAGTTTACCATCGTCGAATAGCCGATCAAATTAATAAATCTGTCCTTGCCCCAGCCAATTTATGAACTTTAAGAGCCGAATATAATTAGTTCATGGAGTGGCTACGGCATAAATTGATCAGCACTGGGCTTTTGGAGTTTAGCATTAATGAAGTCGCCTCGGGGGCGCTGCATACACTGGGAATAAATGGGGTGGACTCTTCGCGCCAGTGATTGCATTTATTGTGATCAGACTCAATTTAAACCAGTTTGTTGCGTAAGGTTAGACAAGTGCGAATGTCAAATAGACTGTTCTTCAACAGCAGAGGAGAAGGGCCAACATTGGCTGAGCTTGACACTGTAATGAATTGCAGCAGCGAGCCTACACGTACGGGAGGTAGGACGTCCAAGGAACGGGAAAAACGTCAGCCCCCAAGCCGTCGAAGCAGATCACTCCGTAAGGAGAAATAGTAACAGGGAAGCTCCCCACGACCGCGAGCGAGAAGTGAGGCCGACGCGACGCCATGACCGTTGAGTTTTGTGGTTTTTGTGGGGAATAAATCGATGACGGAGGCGGACTCCGTTGTCAACGACCCAGGTGTAGCAATCAAGTTTGCTCGACAGATTTTTCCACCGAAAGTCCAACAGTCGATGGTCGGTTGACAGGATTTCGAAATATTTCGAGAGAGCATCCACGGAGCAGTGAGAGGGCTGTACACCGCCTATGAAGTCGGCATGCGTCTGCACACTGCTACGCGGGAGATAGAAAAGAAGGACGAATGAATTCAAAATTTGGAGGCTCGCGTGGAGAAGGTCAAGCGTGAGCTTAGGGAGCTTAGGAAGGCTCAAACCACCGAGCCGCGTGCGACAGGTCAATCTAACCCGGTCGTGGAGGAGAGGGTAACCCAACGGCTATTAAGTCATGGGGTTGCCGATCGTGATACGGCAAGCATGTTTTTCGTAGAAAATGCAAGGACCATGGGTTATGAAAAAGGTTTCCACGTGTAGACGTCCCCGAACGCCCCGGGAGGATGGGTCCCATTCTATTCATATTGGGCTCACTACAGTTTGGACTCTCGAATTGTCATGGTTCTTAATCTGAACCAAAGAGTCCAAATCCGGCAAATCGTTTTGAGAAAAACAGATTTTTTAGAAAAGAAGTGCCAAACATGGACTGCTTTGCCAGATACAGAGTCGCCACCTAAATATTTTTTAATGGGGGAATTTAGGAAACCCTAACTCGTTTGCCTAAGGCCACGTGTCCGTCATCACCAAAGTTGCCTCGGCTCGGGAACTTGGGTACGATTGGGAAAGGTCAGCAATGAGCACCCCCTCTCGCCCAATCCAAAGATCAGCCTCTACTAACCATGATATCTTGTTTTGAAAACATTATGCATTCTTATACCGGTTATTAGCCTAGAATTACTATGTGATGCGTACAACAAAACAAATATAGACTAAATTGCCTAAGTCGGAACAAAGCATCGCATTTCCGTTTGTTTGGAAAATGGTTTGAATTTTGTTACTCGCGAGTAGACTAAAATACGGATTTCGATGAATTATCCCAATTCAAACAACCCAACCTTCACCCACAGGAATTCATGCAGTTATATCACATAAGTATATAGCCACATGGTAAGCATGCTATCATGTTAACATTCACACTCATGCGAGATGCTAAAGCATAAAAATACTTACAATGTACTCCGAGCCAAGACAAGAACACGTTAGCAATCAATGCATGATCCAAGTCCATGTTAAGTGGCTAATGCAACGCATACAGAATGCAATCTAGAATAGGCTCGGCTAATCTAAGAATGACATGTGAAAATGCACAGATAGCATGTATTCAAGTTAGATTTGAAATACTTTATGCAGTTAGCATAATGCGCCGAGCCTGGTGCATGCAAGACTAATGAATGATGCACGCATGCATAGCATAAGGTATGCTAAAGTAAACATATCCTAATAATAACCATCAAAAGCAGGTAAGTAAAAGGGAGAAAGAAGTGGGGGTTGGAAGACATGCACACACGCACCCACACTTATTACAAATTTGCCCTCGCTCGGAGGGACCGAAAGAATAATATAAATTAATTAACCTACAAGCTAATTAAATATTTCAGACCAATTAATTAATTAACAAATTAACTAATCTAATGAAAGCAGTAAACAGCCTCGGGAAGAGGGCCCAATGCAATGCGCGCTCGGCTCCGCTCGGAAAGCCATTGCCATGCGCAAGTTGCCTCTGCTTTGACTGTTATCCTTCTCTGAAGACTGCACAAATCTCAGGGTTGCTTCCCTGAATGCTGTGGAACACCACCGGCTGAGGGAATTGGTCATCGGCCATAGAGAATGGTCACCGGCCACAAATTAATCCATTGGCCACTTATTGATGGCCGGTCGGCACTTCATATGGCCGGCCGGCCAAATATTCTTGCAGAATCTGTTTTTGACAGCAGCAGAGGGCAAAACATAGCATGGCAATGCATTTCAAGCAATACCAATCACACCCCTTATCATATTCATGACTCAAAGGGATATGATTCTCGATTCTCGGACCACCAATTGCGCATTTCCATGCATGATGGCCCAAGGAACCAAGTATGCATTTTGATATGGAATGCAATGCACATAATTAAGCAAAGGGGGCTCAACCTCTATCATACTCAACTCAAGAGGTGAAGCATGCATGCCAATGCAATGTATCCTAGGTATGGAGGCTAGTATGCAACATGGCAATGCAATGTGTAATGTAGGTTAGGCACACAACCTAAGTAAAGAAGCATGTAAGGCATGAAGCAATGCAACCTACAAGTATGCAAGACACAATATGGATGTTCAAGCATGCAAGCAAGCATGTGACTTCATTCAATCATGCAACAACACACTAGTATGCAACAACACACAAGGTGAGCATGTAACAACATGCAAAGGGGTGGAGTTAAACTAATTTAGGCAGCCCTCAAACAAGCCTAAAATAGTGGCCAATGCTCTGGAAATGAGGGCCTACACACACACACACATGTACATGTTGATGGGCCAACACTTCAGCATCAAACAAGCAACCTTTAAGCATACTTAAAAGAGCCTAAACATGGACAATTAGCATGCAATGTAAACTCTGGAAATCATGTTAATAATGGTGCCAAACCAATTTAAACAAGACAAACATGGCATGCAATTGGTCAAAGTATTTGAGGCAAGTCAAGGAGACTTAAACCACGGCTAAGTCAACCAAACCTCACAAGGCCAAGAGGACTTAAAACAGGTTCAAGGCAGACTTAGACAATGCTAAGGGAACACCTAGATGGCATCTAAGTGGCTTAAACATGCAAGCATACAAAGAAGCACATTCATGGAGCATGAGGCAACAACTTTCTAAAGCAACAAAGGAGTATCAAATGTAAGTATGCAAGCATGTTATAAGGACTGAAATATCATGGTAAGTGGTTCCAAACCACTGAAATAATGCAAGTAATGCATGCTACACACTCACACACCTAAGGCTAACAAGCCAAAATACAAGGTGGTTATACTAGGCATGCTATGGTCGACCAAAATGACCAAGAATAGAACTTAAGCATGCTAAAACAAACACAAAAGCTTTACAAAGCTTGGCCAAAGTCATGCTAAAACAAGGATCAAAACCTAAGGCATGTTAAGGCGAAAACATGGCATTACAAGACATGTATGCAAAGCATGCAAGGTATGTCTAAACCAACTTAACACAATGCTATATCATGGCAATATAAGCACAAAAATTAGTTAAGGCATGATCAACATGAACTTAAACTAGGTGCTCCCTCAAGAGGCAAAAATGGCCCTTTTCAAGGACAACAAGGAGAGGGGGTGGCCCTCTCCTTCTTAGGACCTCAAGGCACCATCGTCACCACTGAAATCCCTCAAGATTTCAGTGGTGAGGAGGCCCAAACACAATGGTCCCGGAGCTCACCAAAATGGCACAAAAAAAGGGTCAAATAAGCCCTAAGAGGGGTCAAACAACCTCAAGGATCAAAACACCCTTAACCAACTATTTAGAGTAGACAAAAACAAGACTTTTATATGTTATACACTGAGTCTAAAAATAGTTGCAAGGTAGTCGAAAAAGCTATGCAAAAATGGGGTAAAAAAAAAAGCAAGAATGTTACCCTTGAAGACCCTCTTCACAAATGGTGGACCAGTTGCTTCTTTGAGCTCATAACCACCCAAGAACACCAAGAACAGACCTCTGGCCCCTCAGCAACCAAGAAAAGGTGTAAGACTAGGTGTTTGTGTGCAATAGTAAGACTAAAACACATACAAGGCAAAGAAAGAGAGAGATAACCCTAATATCAGAGGTCTCTCTGGAGATTTTTTTGTCTAACCTAGAGGAGGGAGGAGAGGTCTCCTCTTATAGAAGGTTCAATCTTGCAAGCTTACAAGACAAGCTAGATAAGAGGGAAATCTCTCCATACATGTGTATGGAGGGGAGTAGAGTGTATGTCAGCTATCACAGCTGGCATGAAAATATCTGCAAAAGCAGATGAACAGTGGTCGGCCAGCTAAAAATGCAATTTGGCCAAAAAAGATGGCCGGTCGACCATCTATAGTGCCGGCCGGCCAAACATTTGGCCAGTGGCAACAAAACACAGCCGGTGGCCTCAAGCCATGGCCGGTGATGTGTGGGGACGGCTCACAAGCCATTCCCTGCCCCTCCAAGGCAAAACACAAGTGTTTGGTGCAAAACCAGACACAAAACAGTCGAGTCGAGAGATCTTGAGGCAAGGGGCGTAGTCGAGACCTCCGGGGAACTCAAGACAAACACAAACAAGGATGATCACTGGGTGTTCAAGGGGTGACGTCCAAGTCTTGAGGACGGTCAAAAATAGGGTGTCTACACCACGACGGAAGGAAAATTGAGATAGACAAGAAAGAGAAACTCGTGGAGGAGGTCTGCTGATGCGAGAACCAGGGTTTTAGGCATGGATGGATTAAGGCTCTCCAAGCCTTAGAGGCGCTCCAAGGAGCAGGAATTGAATCGGGGTCGCCATTATATCAACGTCAGCACTTTCCTTTTGGCGTTTTCGAAATTGAAAAGAGCGATGACGAGGGCGACGCTGAATAGAACTAGACGTATTGTAAACGCTCCAATGTACTAAATGTATTTTTCGGTTTAATTTAATAAAATATTTTGTTTTAAATGTTTGTGTGTCATTTTGAATGTTTGTATGTTTTAATTTGCTTATGCCGTTTTAATTCGGAGACTTAATTAAGCATCACTTTGACGTGTATACGGTTTTTGTTGGCTCAAGTTGATTAAGCATTTAATTTGTTTGTGCTTTAACGTGTACACGGTTTTTGCCGGCTCAACTTAACGAATATTTGAATATTTAAGGCTCCGACTTCTTATTCGGTCGAATACGTGTTATGCACGGCTGTGGCTCCGAGTTCGGAGGCCTAAATATTGGTCGATCATGATATCCACGCTCTGAATCAAGAGGCTTCATCAGCCCAAAGGTGTCTTGCACCGATGGGGCTCCGAATCCGAAGGCTTGATTGGCCTAAAGGTGTCTTGCACCGATGGGGCTCCAAATTCAGAGACTTGTATTGGCCAATCATGATATCCACGGAGGGCGCTCCGAATCCGGAGGCTTAATCAGCCCAAAGGTGTCATGCACTGATGGGGCTCCGAATCCAGAGGCTTGATCGGCCCAAAGGTGTCTTGCATCGTTGGGGCTCCGATTCCGGAGGCTTGGCCAATCGTGATATCCACGAAGGGCGCTCCTGTAGACACCCCATTTTTGACCGTCCTCAAGACTTGGACGTCACCGTTTGAACACTTGATGATCATCCTTGTTTGTGTTCATCTTGAGTTCCCGGAGGCCTCGGCTGCGCGCCTTGCCTCGGAATCTCTCGGCTCGACTGCTTTGTGTCTGGTTTTGCACCAAGAGCTTGTGGATGTGTTCCTGAGGGAAAGGGGTAGCCCGTCGACCAAGTCTCCTGCCTACCGGCCACCTTGATTTTCAATCGGCCAAATGTGATGGCCAGCCGGCCAGTTTAACTACCGGTCGACCACTTTGATAGCCGACCGGCCAAGTGTGGTTTTCAACAGATATCTCTGTAGACAGCTGGCAGCTGTCATTCTAGGCCATACCCCAGCCATGCCTGGACGTGGGAGTTCTGAGGAGCTGCAGATTGATATATTTCTATATCAATCAAGCTCTCTTACAAGAATAAGAAAAGGGAGAGATACAACTTGGAAAAAAAATTCCTCTCTCTCTAAAATTCTCAGCTTTCTCCCTATCTCTCTCTTCCAAACCCTTCAAACCCTAAGGTTCTTGCCCCTCTTTACACTACCATTCATAGCCTACAACCTCCATACTCCATTTCAGCAACTTGAGGCTGTTTTTCAGAGCTTAGGAACACCACTTCTAGGACCAAAAGCTGCTGGAAGTTTGGACTACAAGGGTGAGCCTCATTTCTCTCTCTTTTTGCTCTATTTTGCATGCAATCTTAGCCTTTGTTACTTATATTTTTGGGCTCCGACCTAAACTGTAAATAGTCATATTCTGAGCTCCTTTACATGTTTGATCAAGGATCTTTTGCTGTTTGAGATCTCCTCCTCCCCCTTTGTGTTTAAACTCTCTTTTAGGCCTATTTTTGCATGATATTTTAGGCTTATTTGTGAGTTGTTTTGGACTTGGTCATAAACTGTGAAATGTCTTTTTTTGAGCCCCTCTTAAACTTTGTTGAAGGGCTCTCCTATGTTTGAGGTCATCTGCTACCACTTGCCTCTTTATCCCTCTTTTAGGCCTTTTTCTTGCATGCTGATTTTGCCTCACTTTTGTTCATTTTAGAGACTTGATGTAAACTGAAAAGTGCTTCATTTTGAGGCCCTCTTCAACTTTGTTGAAGGGCTCTTCACTGTTTGGGGCCAGATTCTGTCCCTTGTCTCTATTCTCTCTTTTAGGGCCATTTTTGCATGATAGATTAGCCCTATTTTTGTTCATTTTTTAGACTTGTTATAAACTGGAAAAAGGCTTGTTTTAACATCATCTTCATGTTTTATTAAGGGCATTATTTTATTTGAGGCCACATGCTTCCTTGTATGCTTGATTGTCCTTTGTTTTGAGCCTTACACCTAAGCCCTAATTGCATGCTTTGTTTGGCCTTCTAGCCACTAAAATCCAGTGGATTTTCAGTGGCTAGAACACTATTTTGAGAGCTAAGATTAGAGGGGGGGTGACCCCCTCTCTCCTTCTCTTGTTTGGTGGCCTTTTTGGCCTTCCAAAGAGACCCTACCTTGCATGCTTCAAAGTCACTTTCCAGGGTCAATTTGGTGAGTTTTAGGACTACCATATTTGATTTTCACAGTTGTTTATGCCATGCTAAATGTCTACCTTGCATGTGCTTAATAACTCCTTGCATGGCCCTCCAAAGTAACTCATTATTTTTGCATACCATGGTTGCATATCAGTGGTTATTTGGACCTATTTTCACATGATTTATTCACTGATTTTTGCTGGTTTGGTGAGATTACATTTGCTTCATATACTTTCCATGTAAACCATGATTACTAGTCTAGATTGCATGCTATTTTGTCCACCACGCTAGCATCTTTTGGCCATGCTTTGAACTGGAAATGTTCATGTTTTGGGACTGCCTTGGCTCTTTCTTCATGCTTCATGATCAAATAATGCATGCTTTGTATAGCTATAAGTCATTCCATGTGCCTAGCTTCGAGTTTCGGGTTTCATCTCATGCATCAGGTGCCATTTTCCATGTTTTGGGGCTGTTTAGCATCATATTTCAGTGCTGCAATTTGTGAGTTTGCATGCCATCTTGCATCCCTTGCCATGTCTTGTTAGAGTTACATGTTATGTCTTAAGTTCGGTCCTCGGTTTGCGTGCATGCGTGCACGCATTTCGAGAGTCTCATTTTCACCCAGTGGCTACTGATGTGAGTGTGGCTGAGGTCCATTCATGTTAGTGTAAGTCCATCCTGCATTGTGTATGCCATGTTTCAATGCGTTGTACATGTTATGTTGTTAGCATTGTGTGTACCATGTAGTTGCATTGCATGTTTGTATGTTTGCTTGCATGCTTAGGTCGCATGTGCATCGTTGTGCATTGCCTCGCCTCTTGATCAACCATGATTGAGGTTGGGTCCCTTGTATGTTTTGTGTGTATTGCATTTGACATTGAAATGCATACTTGACTCTTTGGCCATCATGCATCGAAATGCGCAATTGGTGGCCCGAGGGTCGAGGGCCATGCTCCCTTGAGTCCATTGCATGATAGGGGGTGTGGCCATGCATACATTTGCCTGAAAATTCCATGCCATACACTGCTTACCCTCTACTGCTGTCAATTGCAGGTTCTGCAGGAAGCTTTGGCCGGTCGGCTAAATATAGTGCCGATCGGCCAGTAATCTGTGGCCGACAGGTTAAAAGGCGGCCGGTGATCATCCTATTAGGCCGGTGGTGTTTCTACTTGGTCGGTGGTATTCCCCAACATCCAGAGAGCATTCCCTTGGACTTTGGCAGTCCTCAGAGGAGCAGGGCAGTGAAAAACAGAGGCAGCAGTGCTATGGCAGCGAGTTTCCGGGCGAGACGAGTCAAGAATGCATCATTCACGCATCCCGAGGCGGGCTGTGGCCACCTTCTTTTGTTATTAATTTGTTAATTAATTAGAGGGTTTGTAATAATTAATTAGCTAGGATAGTTGATTCATTATTCGGACTGTATTATTCTTTTGGACCCCTCCGAGCGAGGGCAATTGTGTAATAAGTGTGCGTGAGTGTGTGTATGTCTTCCAACCCCACGTCTTTCTTCCCTTTTATTTACCTGCTTATGATGGTAGACTAGGGCATATTTAAATTAGCATACCTTATGCTATGCATGCGTGCATTCATACATTTGTCTTGCATGCACCAGGCTCGGCACATCATACTAACTGCATTGTGTTTCAATTCCAAATTGCATACGTGTTAGTTGTAGCATTTCACATGCCATGTTTAGAATAGCCGAGCCCATTTCTAGTTGCATTTCGCATGTGTTGCATTAGCCATCTTAAACTAGGATCATGCATATGATTACTAACTAGCTTCTGTTTTGGCTTGGAGTACTCGGTAAGCATTTATGCTTTAGCATACCGCATGCGTGTGAGTGTTGCCATAACAGCATGATTACCATGAGGCTAGCTACTTATGTGATATAACTGCTTGAATGCCTGTGGATGGAGGTTGAATTACCTAAATTGGAATAATGCATTAAAACTGTGAGTTTTAAGCCCACTAGATAGTGGCAAAACCATCTTTTCTAAAGCCCACTTGAGGATGGCAAAATCTGCATTTTAGCCTACTTGCGAGTAGCAAACCATCTTCAAAACGAACATGCAATGTTTTGTTCCAATTTAGGCGATTTGGTCTATACTTGTTTGCTGCGTGCATAACATAGTAATTCTAGGCTAATAAATGGAATAAGAACACATAACGTTTTCAAAACTGGATATCATGGTTAGTAGAGGCCAATCTTCGGATCGGACGAGAGGGGGTGCTCATAGCTGACCTTCTCCAATTGTACCCAAGCTCCCGAGCTGAGGCAACTTTGGTGATGACAGACACGTGGCCTTTGGCACCGAGTCAGGGTTTCCTAAATTCCCCCAAAATAAAATATTTAGGTGGCGACTCTGTATCTGGCAAAGCAGTCCATGTTTGGCACTTCTTTCAAAAATCTGTTTCTCAAAACGATTTGCCGGATTTGGACTCTTTGGTTCAGATTAAGAACCGTGACAATTTGAGAGTCCTGAACTGTAGTGAACCCAATACGAACAGAACGGGGGGGGACTCGTCCTCCCGGGGCGTTCGGGGACGCCTACAGCTCCAAATTCGGAGGCTTAATCGGCCCAAAGGTGTCATGCACCGATGGGGCTCCGAATCCGGACACTTGTATTGGCCAGTCGTGATATCCACGAAGGACGCTCTGAATCCAGAGGCTTAATCAGCCCAAAGGTGTCATGCATTGATGGGGCTCCGAATCCGGAGACTTGTATTGGCCAATCGTGATATCCACGAAGGGCGTTCCGAATCCCGAGGCTTAATCGGCCCAAAGGTGTCATGCATCGATGGGGCTCCAAATCCGGAGACTTGTATTGGCCAATCACAATATCCACGAAGGGCGCTCCGAATCCGGAGGCTTAATCAGCCTAAAGGTGTCATGCACCGATGGGGCTCCAAATCCGGAGACTTGTATTGGCCAATCGTGATATCCACGAAGGGCGCTCCGCATCCGGAGGCTTAATCAGCCCAAAGGTGCCATGCATCGATGGGGCTCCAAATAATGAGACTTGTATTGGCCAATCGTAACATCCACGAAAGGCGCTCCGAATCCAGAGGCTTAATCGGCCAATCTTGATATCCACGAAGGGCGCTCCGAATCCGGAGGCTTAATCGGCCCAAAGGTGTCATGCACCGATGGGGCTCCGAATCTGGAGATTTGTATTGGCTAATCGTGATATCCACGAAGGGCGCTCCGAATTCGGAGGCTTAATCAGCCCAAATGTGTCATGCACCGATGGGGCTCCTAATTCGGAGACTTGTATTGGCCAATCGTGATATCCACGAAGGGCGCTCCGAATCTGGAGGCTTAATCGGCCCAAATGTGTCATGCACCAATGGGGCTCCGAATCCGGAGACTTGTGAACTGAATTGCATGATAAAGAAATGAGAAACTTTGCATTGCAAAAGTGAAATATGTACAAGTATTAAGCCCCACAAGTCGGGTCAATGATAAAATTTACGTAAATGCGTTGAATTCCAAGGCCGTGGCAGACTCCATCCAAACATGTCTTTGAGGCGATATGCCCCTACTCCCGTAATCGAATCGATCTGATAGGGGCCGTCCTAGTTAGGACCCAATTTTCTATCGGCCAGTTTCCTGGCAGCTGGGAGTATTTTCTTTAGGACCAACTCTCCTGGTGTGTAGCGGCGCAGCTGAACACGTTGGTTATACGACTTAGCAAGCTGTTGTTGATACCGCGCCACGGATGCAAGGGCACGGTCTCTTCGTTCTTCAATCAGAACCAAATCCAAGGCTAGCATCATGTCGTTTTGGCCCATATCAAAAACTTTCGATTTCAAGGTTAGGAGGCTGATCTCCAGGGGTACGATTGCTTGGGTTCCAAAGCATAGAGCAAACGGCGTTTCCCCAATGGATCGCCTCGGCGTAGTTCGATGAGCCCACAATACACTGGGCAATTCTTCGACCCATTTGCCTTTAGCTTTCTCCAACCTCTTCTTGATGCCGTCCAAGATGGATTTGTTAGAGGCTTCAGCTTGACCATTGCTTTGCGGATAAGCCGGTGTGGAAAAGTAAGGTCGGATACCATACTTGCTGCACAACTCTCGGTAGACGCCACAATCAAACTGGGTGTCGTTGTCTGAGATAAGTGCTCTTGGAATGCTGAATCGTGTTATGATATTTCTCCAAACAAAACGCTTCACGCCGATATCTCGGATGTGTGTTAGTGCCTCCACTTCTACCCATTTTGTAAAATAATATATCGCGACAATAAAAAACCACTTGTTACCCGGGGCACGAGGCAGTGGTCCGACGATGTCAAGTCCCCATTGGGCGAATGACCAAGGACTGGTTATGGAGCTTAGCTCTTCAGCAGGCAGGTGGGTCAAAGGAGAGAACTCCTGGCACTGTTCACACTTTTTCACGTAACATTCAGCGTCGGCTCTCATTGTCGGCCAGTAATACCCCTGAGTCACGGCTCGATGAGCCAAAGAGCGCCCGCCAGAATGCGCGCCACGATTGCCTTCATGTATTTCAGTCAGAAGCTCTTCAACTTTGTCTGGATGCACGCATTCCAAATATGGACCAGAAAGGGATTTTTTATAAAGCTTTCCTTGCGGATCCAAGTAGTATCGTAGGGCTTTGTTTCGCAGCTTGTGCGCTTCTTTCTTGTCCTCTGGGAGCTGTTCGGAAGACAGGAATGTAGCAATGGAATCCATCCAACTCGGTCTAGATTCTATGACATTGACCTGGCCTTCCTCCGAAGGGCCAATGCTCGGCTCCGGGATGAAACCTACTTCGATGGTCCGTTTGATTTCTGAGTTAATGGCGGAGGCTAGGCAAGCCAAGGCATCTGCATGTGTGTTCTGATCACGTGTTATCTGATTCAATTCATGATGGTCAAATTTTGCCAGCAAGGAGTTAGTCGTTTTCAGGTAAGCCGCCATACGGTCGTTTCTTACCGCGTACTCCCCCTTTAGATGATTGATCACTAGTTTTGAATCGCAAAATACAAGCAAACACCGAGCACCCAGAAGATGTGCATTCCACAAACTGGTTAGAAGGGCTTTGTATTTGGCTTCGTTATTTGATGCTTCGAAGCCGAGCTTGACGGCCTGCTCAATTATTGCGCCATCAGGAGCCATGATTACTATTCCGGCTCCACTGCCCCGCTGATTGAATGATCCATCACAGTACAACTGCCAAATGTCGCTAACATAAATTCTCCAGTTCAGCTTCGGTCGAATTTCATCAGACTTGAAGTCGGCAAGACCCCCAGTGAATTCGGCAACAAAGTCGGCCAGCACCTGTCACTTGATTGAGGTTCTAAGTAGAAACTGAATATCGTATTGGCCGAGTTCAAGAGCCCACTTTGAAACACGTCCTGATGCTTCTGTACTACGTAGTACTGATCGGAGGGGATAATCTGTTAGCACCCCGATGTTATGTCCCTGGAAGTAATGTATCAGTTTTCTTGCCGCCACGACTAGGGCTAGGATGAGTTTTTCCAGTAGAAGGTAGCGTGTTTCGGCATCAACCATTGCCTTGCTCACATAATACACTGGCCGCTACTCCCCCAGCTCTTCCTCTATCAGTACAGTGCTAACGGCCCGGTCAGAAACTGCCAGATACAAAATGAGTGGGTCACTTGCCGAAGGTGTTGTCAAGAGCGGTACTGATCGGAGGCAGGTCTTAAGGCCGTTGAAAGTGGCTTCGCACTTGGCGGACCACTCGAAAGCCTTGCCCTGCCGTAATGTATGGAAGAATTATCGGCAGTGATCTGTGGACCGGCTGATGAACTTGTTGAGTGCGGCGGCCATCCCCATCAACTTTTGAACCTCTTTCACTAAACGAGGGGAGCCGAGCTCCAAGATTGCTGTGATTTGCCTCGGGTTGGCTTCGATTCCTCGGTGGTTGACAATGTAACCCAAGAATTTGCCAGAGCCGATCCCAAATGCACATTTGGAAGCGTTCAACTTCATTTTGTATTTGCGTAAAATGCCGAATGTCTCTTCCAGATCGGCTAGATGAGTTTGCTCTTCTTTAGACTTGACCACCATGTCATCAATGTACACTTCCATAGTCTGGCCGAGTTGCTCCTTGAACATGGAAGTGACCAGTCTTTAGTAAGTTGCCCCTACATTCTTCAGCCCAAAAGGCATAATCTTATAGCAGTAGGTTCCTCCTGGGGTGAGGAATAGAGTTTTGTCTTAGTCCTCCGGATGCATTGCGATTTAATGGTACCCTCTGTAAGCATCAAGGAAGCTCATATGCTGATGGCGTGCCGTCGTATCTACAAGTTGGTCAATTCTGGGGAGGGGAAAACAATCCTTGGGGCAGGCTTTGTTTAGGTCCGTGAAATCAACGCACACTCGCCAAGTCCCATTTTTTTTCTTCACAACCACAGTATTAGAGAGCTGTAGACACCCCATTTTTGACCGACCTTAAGACTCAGACATCACCGATTGAGCGCTCGGTGACGTTGCATATCGTGCTCGTTCAGAAGTCTTAGAGTCTCGGCTGCGAGCCTTGCCTCCGGACTTCCGGACTCTTTTGTGCTTTGTCTCGGTTTGTGAACCAGGCTCGGTTTTCTCTGTTTCTTTTCCTGAGGGGAGGGAGAGGTCCCGTAGACCATCTCTCGGTGGTCGTGGGCTACATTTTGTGGCTGTAGGCCATTTTGCCCATTTCGGAGCCCGGTTCCCAGTTTTCGGAACCGTCAGGCCGTGTGCCTCGATTCGGGACCGCTCAACCATCTCCATTCGCTCTGATTTTTGGCATACATCTTATTTTCTCCCTTTCAAGGGACACTGGGGTCTGAGAGACCCACTTCGTGGTTGAACGCCACTTTCGGTGCTTAGCAGCCCATTTTCGGGACCCCGAACTGCGTGTTTTGGCCCCCGAGCATTCGTTTTGCATCGGTTTTCGTTCATTTTTGGCAGGTACCTCTGTTTTATCACCAGGAAGGTCACTGGAGGGTGGGAGGCCAGCAATTATCTTGGCAACCAGTTATATTCCATTTTCGCCCTCCGACACCCGTTTTTCTCACTTTCGAGCCAATGTTGAACACCTTGGGGCCACTTTCTTCAACCCCAAACCACATATTTGTGTTGTACACACATGGGAGGACACCCTTTTGTGGTGGCCGGCCAGAAAATCAACTTGACCTTTTTGACCCCTAGCCGGCCGGCTAGGGAAGGTGGCCAGCCGGCCACCTGCAGCCAAAATGTCAGGCCGGCCGTGTTCCTCACTGTGTGTGCTTTCCAACTGTGCCTTGGTTTTCCCCCAGAAATATCTATATCCGGGGGACCCTTTTGGAGGGAAAAGGGGCCTCATTTCCCTCCACTTTTGCCTAGACTCTTCTCTCCCTCTCTTGCCTATATAGTTGGCCTCCCAACTCAAGAGAAAGGGTTAGAAGAATTGCTTTGAAGATATAGATACATATCTCTCCATTTCCTTCAAGTCTTGGCTCCATTTCTTCATCATCATCAAGCTCTACCACCACCACTCCATTCCAGCAGCAAGGGAAGGGATTCCAGCAGCTTAGAGTCAGCAAAGTTGGTCCAAGAAGCAACAAAAGCATTGGTCTTCAAGGGTGAGTATCAATCTCCTCTTTTTGAGCTTATTTTTGTAACATTTCTTAGCCATATATGCCTACTGTTTTGAGCTCCGGCCCTAACTGAAAGTGGCCTTCTTTTGAGCTCTTTTTCACTTTTGATTAAGGGCTCAACACTGTTTGAGGCCCCCATATTGCATTTGCTTCAATATCCTCCTTGAATGCCATTTTCTTGCATGATGTTTTTAGTCTATATGTGATCTGTTTTGGAGCATGATGTAAACTGTAAATAGCTTATTTTGAGCCCCTTTTCAACATTGAAGAAGGGCTCATCACTGTTTGGGACCTCCATCTGCCACTTCATGTTATATCCCTCTTTGGTCCCCTTTTCTTGCATGCTTTGGCAGCCCATTGTGCTTTTGTTTTTGGCCTTTTTATAGTACTGAAAATAGCCTTATTTTGGCCCATTCTTCATGTTTCATTAAGGGTCTTTGGCCGTTTGTAGAATATTTTGTAGACTTTGTGTTATAGTCACTTTTGAGCCTCATTTTGCATTGCATTTCTAGCATGTTTGTATACTGATTTTGGGGCTGCCATAAACTGCAAATGTGTAATATTTTGAGCCCCTCTTCAATTTTGTTGAAGGGCCCTAACTTATTTGGGGTCAGCAGCTGTGAGTTGCTTCATAACCTCATATTTAGGGCCATTTTTGCATACTAGGTTTGCCCTATTTATGTTTGCTGTTTGGCCATGCTTTGAACTGGAAAAATGCTTATTTTGAGGCTGCCTTGCTTCTGTATTTTCATTTCATGTACCAATTATGCATGCTTTGTATAGTTGTAAGCCATTTCACGTACTTAATCTTGCATTTCGGGAGAAATTCCATGCATTGGGTATCATTTCGCCTCGTTTCGGGGCTGTTTTGCCCCTCATTTTGCTACTGAAAATTGCATGTTTGCATATCATATTCCATGTCTTTGCCATGTCTCATTAGAGTGGCATTTCGGTGCCTGAGGGTCGGTCCTCGGTTTGTGTGCCCGTGTGCACGCGTTTCGAGACACTTCATTTTCATCCATCGGCCTCTTATGTGAGTGTGGCTGAGGCTCTCTCATGTTAGTGTAAGCCCATATCACATTTCCATGTCATTTGCATTGCGTATGTCATTTTCTCGGTTTGCGTGCCCGTGTGCGCGCATTTCGAGGCATCTCATTTTTACAGCATAGTGCATACTAGGTTGTATCTTAGATCGCATTCAATCATTTTCCTCGATTTGCGTGCCCGTGTGCACGCATTTCGAGACATCTCATTTTCATAGCATTGTGCATGCTAGGCTGTATCTTAGTTGCATTCATGCATATCATGCATATTGCATCGTGTCCGGGATAGGAGTTAGCCCGGGCACGGGAAACGAGGTGCGCTTCGTACTCCGAGTGACGGAACGTGTCTCAATTCCCAGTCACCGACACTCCGGATCACCCATGATGGAGTTAGGTTCTTGTTGTGTTTACACGTGCATTCATTCTATATTGAGTTGCACATTTCGACCCCTCTGCCATCATGCATCGATATGCGTGATTGGTGGCACGAGGATCGAGGCATGCATATATCCGTGAAAATACATTGCCATGCCCCTTTCCTGCTCTCTGTTGCAGCAAAATGAAGAATCAGCAACTTTTTGGAGTTTGGCGCGCATTTCAAGAAAAGGTGTAAACAGAGGCTAATTGGGGCATCCCAGTGGATTTCCGCGCAAGGCAGCCCAGACATGCATCATTCATCAGGAGCAAGGCAGTCCCTGGCTTGCACGCCAGTTTTACAGCTTTCTTAGCTAATTTGATTAATTAATTAGGAATTTGTATATTATTTGGACTGTAATATTCTTTTATTCGGGACTGTACTATTTATTCGGACCCTCTGTGCGAGGGTATAGTTGTAATAAGTGTGCGTGTGTGCGTTGTATGTCTTCCAACCCCACGTCTTTCTCCCTTTTATTTACCTGCTTATGATGGTTAGATTAGGGCATATTTCAATTAGCATACAGTATGACAGCATGTTTGCATTCATTCATCTGTTTTGCATGCACCGGGCTCGGCGCATCATACTAACTGCATAGTATTTTAATTTCAAAGTTGAATACGTGTTAGCTGTAGCATTCCATATGCCATGTTTAGAATAGCCGAGCCTGCTATAGTTGCATTTTTGCCTGTGTTGCATTAGGCATCTCTGTATACTTAAGGATCATGCATGATTTCTAATGTAGTTTATGTCTTGGCTCGGAGTACTCGGTAAGTTTTATGCTTTAGCATCCTTGCATGCGTGTGAGTGACTGCCGTGAATAGCATGCTTACCATGAGGCTATTTGCTTATGTGATATATCTGCCTGAATGCCTGTGGGTGAAGGTTGGGTTACTTAAATTGGAATAAATCATCAAATGTTTTAAGCCTACTAGATAGTGGCAAAACCATCTTTTCTAAGCCCACCTGCGGGTGGCAAAATCTGCATTTTAAGCCTACTTGCGAGTAGCAAACCATCTTTCAAATAAACAAGCATGAAATGTTTTGTTCCAATTCGGGCGACCCAGTCTATACTTATATGCTGTGTGCATCACATAGTAACCTAGGCTAATAACCGGAATAAGGACATACAAAGTTTTCAAAAATAGATATCATGGTTAGTAGAGGCCGATCTTTGATCGGGCGAGCGGGGGTGCTCACGAAGTGACCTTCCCCAATCATACCCAAGTTCCCGAGCCGAGGCAACTTTGGTGATGACGGACACGTGGCCTTTGGCACCGAGCCAGGGTTTCCTAAATTTCCCATTAAAAAAACATTTAGGTGGCGACTCTGCATCTGGCAAAGCAGTCCATGTTTGGCACTTCTTTCAAAATCTGTTTTCTCAAAACGATTTACCGGATTTGGACTCTTTGGTTCAGACTTAGAACCGTGACAATTTTAGAGTCCTGAGCTGTAGTGACCCCAATATGAACGGAACGGGAGCTCGTTCCTCCCGGGGCGTTCGGGGACGTCTACAGTTTCTGGCGACTCTGCTGGGGATTTAGAGAACTTGACTCGAACTCATGATATCTGTTTTTGACTACACTTGTGTGTTTCTTTGCATTGCATTTGCATTGGTGCGCCTAGGACACCGTGTTTGCCATCTGCTATTCCTGAACGGTTTGCCGGAGGCTTGTCTTGTCAAGGTATGACCATAAGGCTGACCGGTTGTGGGCTCTGCCAGTATGGGAACACAAACCCTGGTTTTACCGGGGCACCCTTTTTGACCATTCGACCTAGTGCATATTCGGATCCATAGTGACCATTCCAAGCTAGGACGGGTTGCTTACCCGATTTAGGTTGTTTGAAACCGCTGCGTGCGTAGTGAAACCCTAGCTCCTGACAAAATAGGACAGGGAAACCCTACCCCAACATAGGGGTGTTTTGGCTCTCACTTGCTTGCTATGTGCTTTTAGGGTGTGTCCCTACAGGAATGCATGTATCAGTCTACAAGTTTGGGCATCAGGCCTGCGGGCACCAGTGTAGTAGTTTGGGCATCAGGCCTGCGGGCACCAATTCAGTACTTTGGGATTCAGTTCACCTAAGGGTATCAGTTCACCGGCAGAATTTTGGGGCAGAATTCAGTAGAGAGTACACTCACTCAGCTTTGCTCATGTGGGTTATCGTGAAATCAGGCTGAGATGCTGTCTGTTTTCTTTTTTGCTAGGGTAGTCTGGGAACCATAGCTTCAGAAGGCTCCGATATCCCCCGAGGTTCATCGAACTTGTGTTGATAGACTTTGCTAGGTCAGAGATTCAGTTCAAGGGCAATCAGTGTTCCTCCGCCAAAGGCAAGGTAAAAAGGGCTAGTCGGGCACAAATCACCAGTTCAGTAGTTACCAGGTCAGCGGCCCTTATCCACCCCACCAGTGAACAGTCAGGCTGAGGTCTCAGTTTTTACTACAGGGATAGATACCAATCAGTCAGATGGATCAGCAGAACACGTCAGGGATGGAGGCAATGATGCGCCAGATGCAAGAAAGTATGAGACTCATGCAGCAGGATGCTGCCCGTCAGGAGGAATTTTCCAAACAGCAGGCTGCGATCATGGCTCAGCAGGCCGAGCTCATCATCAAGCTGCAACAGGAAAGCGACGCGTCCACTTCACAACAAGTTCCTCCCCCAGCAGGAGCTCCAGCACCTGGGGAGACGCCAAATGTCTAGGGAGGTACGGACATTCCGGTAGGGCCGGCTCTGCCCCCAATTTTACCCTAACTATCCAAAACACCTACCAATCTACCGGACTCTCCCTTCGAGTTCGAGGTCTTCCCCACAGCGTTGAAGTTGAGCAAGCTTGAAAAGTTGTTCAAGAAATCCCAGGGGGTAAAGTCCATCCCGGGCATTGAGGACGGGTACACCGACGCAGCTGTAACTCTGCCGGATAGGTTCAAGATGCCTCACATCGACCGTTTTGATGGGTCAGGAGATCCCATGGTCCACCTGAGCTTGTTTTCAGATGTTTTGCGCCCGATGGGCTTGACAAGATTACAGAAACTCTCCCTTTTTGGCAGGACCCTGTCGGGTATTGCGATCACCTGGTATGCCAAATTGGAGGATTCAGTCAAACGAAGCTGGGAGGAGATGACCGAGGCCTTCGTCGCACAATATTCATACAATACCCAAATCGAGATTACGACCCGTGATCTTGAGACGATGAGGCAGGAGCCATGGATTTGTTCAATGACGCGTTCTGTCGGAAGCGTAGCAGCTGATGATAGGTTCTTGGTACGGCCTGCATAATATGCAACCAAGTTCGCCCCATGATGAGATTATACGGCGATGACAGCTTGACGACCAAGAATTTCACATCCACTGTTCGGGAGCCCGCTCGAACGGGTAGTGTGATTTTCCCCAACGTGTATTCCGGATTGGCGTTGAAGCCAAATAGTGGATAAGGAACTGGAGAGAGATCCGATTCGGAGAAGTCGAGTTTGGCAAATGTCTTGTAATGCATAACTTTCGATGTGCTTCCTGGGTCAATGAGTACGCGCTCAACGGCAAATCAGTTTACGCGTAACTCGATTACCAAGGGATCAATGTGGGGAAGAGTCACTCCGGCCAAATCTGAATCATCAAAAGCAATGCTCGCAGCTACATGGGGCCGTTTAGCCGGAGTGAGTTAATTTTGAGGGTTGGGATTCGACTGAATCGTATACACCTGTAGACGTCCCCGAACGCCCCGGGGGAGGAATGAGTTCTCTCCGTTCCGTTCGATATTGGGCTCACTACAGTTCAGGACTCTCAAATTGTCACGGTTCTAAATCTGAACCAAAGAGTCCAAATCCGGCAAATCGTTTTGAGAAAACAGATTTTGAAAGAAGTGCCAAACATGGACTGTTTTGCCAGATACAGAGTCGCCACCTAAATATTTTATTTTGGGGAAATTTAGGAAACCCTGACTCGTTTGCCTAAGGCCACGTGTCCGTCATCACCAAAGTTGCCTCGGCTCGGGAACTTGGGTACGATTGGGGAAGGTCACTTCGTGAGCACCCCCACTCGCCCGATCAAAGATCGGCCTCTACTAACCATGATATCCATTCTTGAAACCATTATGCGTTCTTATTCCGGTTATTAGCCTAGATTTACTATGTGATGCGCACAGCATACAAGTATAGACTGGATCGCCTGAATTGGAACAAAACATTTTATGTTTGTTTGTTTTGAAAATGGTTTGATGGTGCTACCCGCAAGTAGGCTAAGACGTGGATTTGCCACCCTCAGGTGGGCTTAGAAAACATGATTTTGCCACTATCTAGTGGGCTTTAAAACACACATTTGATGAATTGTTCCAATTCAAATAACCCAACCTTCACCCACAGGCATTCAGGCAGTTATATCACATAAGCATATAGCCTCATGGTAAGCATGCTATTCATGGCAGTCACTCACACGCATGCAAGGATGCTAAAGCATAAAACTCACCGAGTACTCCAAGCCAAAACAAAAGCTAATTAGAAATCCATGCATGATCCTAATTATACAGAAATGCCTAATGCAACACATGCAAAAGTGCAACTATAGCAGGCTCGGCTATTCTAAACATGGCATATGAAATGCTACAGCTAACATGTATTCAACTTGGAATTGAAAATACAATGCAGTTAGTATGATGCACCGAGCCCGGTGCATGCAAAACAGATGAATGAATGCAAACATACTATCATATTGTATGCTAATTGAAACATGCCCTAATCTAACCATCATAAACGGGTAAATAAAAGGGAGAAAGACGTGGGGTTGGAAGACATACATCACACACACGCACGCTTATTACAACATTGCCCTCGCGCAGAGGGTCCGAATAAATAATACAGTCCCAAATGAATAAATAATATAGTCCCGAATAAATACAGAATCCTAATTAATTAACAAATTAAACTAGGTAAGCTGTAAACTAGCATGCAAGCTAGGGACTGCCTCGACTCCGCTTCGGATGATGAATGATGCATGTCTGGGTTGCTTTGGCGCAGAAATCCACTGCGATGCCCCAATTAGCCTCTGTTTGCGATTGATGCCGGAATGCCGTGCAAGGCCTTTGAAAGACTACTGATTCCTGATTTGCTGCAACAGAGAGCAGGAAAAGGGCATGGCAATGTATTTTCACAAATGTATGCATGCCTCGATCCTCGTGCCACCAATCACGCATCTCGATGCATGATGGCCGAGGAGTCGAATTGTGCAACTCAATATAGAATGAATGCACATGAAAACACAACAAGACCTGACTCCATCATGGATAATCCGGAGTGTCGGTGACTGAGAATTGAGACACGTTCCGTCACTCGAAGTACGAAACGTCCCTCGTTTCCCGTGCTCGGGCTAACTCCTATCCCAAGCACAATGCAATATGCATGATATGCATGAAATGCAACTAAGATACAACCTAACATACACAATGCTATGAAATGGCATACACGATGCACGAGGTAACATGGCATACACAATGCACTAACATACAACCTAGCATACGCAATGCTATGAAATAAAATGGCATACACAATGCATAAATGGACTTACACTAACACAAGTGGACCTCATCCACACTCGCATAAGAGGCCAGGAGATGAAAATGAGACACTCGAGATGCGTACACGCATGCACGTAAACCGAGGACCGACCCTAAAGCACCAAATGCCACTCTAACAAGACATGGCAAGGCATGAAATATGATATGCAAACATGCAAATTTCAGAAGCGAAATATGATGCAAAACAGCCCCGAATCATGGAAACATGGCACCCGATGCATGAAATGGTACCCGAAATGCAAAATTAGGCATACGCAATGACCTATAGCTATACAAAGCATGCATTATTTGATCATGAAGCATGAATACAGATTCAAGGAAGTCCCAAAACAACCATGTTTACAGTTTTAAGAAAGACCAAACAATGAACACAAATAGGGCTAAACCAATGTGCAAAAATGGCCCTAAATGTGAGATAAAGAAGCAAGTCATGGCTTCTGGCCTCAAACAAGAGAGGGACCTTCAACAATTTTGAAGAGGGGCCCAAAATATGACCTTTTATAGTTTATGATCAAACCCAAAACAGTGCACAAGCATGCTCAAAATACTATGCAAAACAAGGCCAAAAAGAGAGCTATAACACAAAGTACAAAAAGGATGCCTCAAACAGTAAAATACCCTTAATGAAACATGAATAGGGGGTCAAAATAAGGCCATTTACAGTTCGGTCCAGAGTCCAAAAATGCAAACACAAGGGGGTAACAAATCATGCAAAAATGGAGCCAAAAGAGAGATACAAAGGCAAGTGGCAAAAGGAAGCCAAAAACGGTGATGATCCCTTCAACAATATTGAAGAAGGGCTCAAAATAAGCTTCTTTATAGTTTGGACTAGAGCTCAAAACAGTTTATACATAGGCCTAAAATACTATGCAAGGAGATGGCATAAAAGAAAGGTAAAGAAGCAAGTGCCACAAGGAAGCGTCAAACAATGAGAGGCCCTTAAACAAACATGAAATAGAGCTCAAAAAAATTCTATTTTCAGTTAGGTTCAGAGCTCAAAAAAGTAAGCACAAGGAGCTAGAATATGAACCAAGAAAAGGGTCAAAAAGGGGAGAAGAGGACTTACCCTTGAAGACTAGTCTTTGACAGCCTTTTGGACCAAGATGCAGCACTCCTAGGCTCTGAAGAACAACCTCAAGCTGCTGGAATGGAGGATGGAAGGGTGGGGCTATGGGTTGGTGAAGAAATGAGTGTAGGACTTGAGAGGTTTGAAGCTTGGAAGTGTAGAGGGAGAGAGATACAATATGGGAGCTCAAAGGTGATTTTTCTAACCCTTATTACAGAGCTGGGAGGCTGGTTTTATAGGCAAAAGAGGGGGATAAAAGGGGGGAAAAATGGGGGGGAAAACAATTCAAGTTTCCCCCCAAAAAGTTGGCCCCCCCGGATACAAAATCTGGGGGGAAAGAGATACATATTTGAACTGTATCAGTGGAGGGGGTCATGGCTGGCTGGTTATTGACGTTGTAGGTGGCCGACCGGCTCTTCCCATGGCCGGCCGGCCAAGGGTCAAAAGGTCCAAGAACAATTGCTGGCCGGCCACCACATATTGGTGGCCTCCCATGTGTGCTCAACACAATCATGTGGTCAAAAATTGGAGACAGGGAACCAGGAGAGAGAACAACCTACTTTTCAAAGGGGTTACTGGCCGGCCACCAAATATTGGTGGCCTCCCAGATGTGTACATCACAAATATGGGATTTAGGGTTCAAGAAAATGGCCCAAGGGTGGTCAACATTGGCTTTAAAGTGAGAAAAAACGGGTGACGGAGGGCGATGATGGGATAAAGTTGGCTGGCAGAATAATTACTGGCCTCCCACCCTTCTAAGGCCTTCTTACCAATGAAACAGAGGTCCCTGCCAAAAATGAACCCAAACCGATGTAGAATGAAGGTTCGGGGGCCGAAACGCGCAGCCCGAGGCCCCAAAAACTGGCTGTTAGGCACCGGGAGTGGTGTTCGACCACGAAGTTGGTTTCTCGGACCGCAGTGTCCCTCAAAATGGAGTAAATAAGATGCATGCCATAAACCAGAGCAAACGAAGGTGGTTATGCGGTCCCGAACCGAGGCACACGACCAACGGCTTCGAAAAACCAGAAACCGGACTCCAAACGGGCAAAACGGCCTACGACCACGAAACGTAGCCTACGGCCACTGAGAGATGATCTACGAGACCTCTCCCTCCCTTTAGGAAGAGAAAACAGAGAAAACGAAGCCTGGTTCGCAAACCGAGGCAAAGCACAAAAGAGTCCGGAAGTTCGGAGGCAAGGCTCGCAGCCGAGACTCTAAAACTTCTGAACGAGCACAATATGCAATATCACCGAGCGCTCAACTGGTGACGTCTGAGTCTCAAGGTCGGTCAAAAATGGGGTGTCTACAGCACCGCGGATGACATTGGCAGATAGTATATCATGTGGATCACGCCGAGTGGAGGAGAATCCTGTCTCAAGGCTATTGTTTTGGTTGAGTTGCCTTTTCGGATATATTGTTATAGTCGACCATCTTGTACCAATTCCTCCAGGTGATCCTTCAATGCGTAACAACTCTCAGTATCATGGCCGTGATCCTTGTGATACTCGCACCGCCTATCCCGTCTTCTCGTTTCGGGAGGTCCTACCATTTTGGACGGCCATTTGAAGAACGGAAGGTGTTGGACTTTGGACATAACCGCGCTGATCGGCTCTGACAACTCTGTGTATTTCTTGTCGGCGCACCTTGTGCGCCTACTATCGACTTGCAGTTGTTCATTTGCTCGGTGGGGGCATTGGTCGCTCAATCGGCGAGAATCCCGTCTCTTGTCCCGTTTAGCCCGATGCCGTGGTTCGGGGCTCTGAGGTGGTACGAAACTTATCGACTGAGCAATTTCAGAAGGGGCCGTCTTGTTGGCCACATTTTCGGCTTTAACCCGCAAGGCGTCATCCTCCACTTTGCAGTATTCTTTAACTTTCTTTATCAATGACCAGACTATTTTAGGGGGTCTTCTAGTCAAGGAGCTGCGGAGAGCACTGTCAGGATGCAAACCCATTTTGAAGGCGGTGATGGCCATGGAGTCGTTGCAAGCGTCGTCAACAAGATTAAAGCACTCCCAGTAGCGTGCCGAATACGCTCTTAGTGTTTCTCCTGACTGGATCTGCATTGCCCAGAGAGAGTCGGCTTGTTTTGGCTGAACCTCGTTGGTGATGAATCTGGCCCTGAAGGATTTCTGTAATTAATAGAAGCTCTTGATCGAAGCCGGCTCCAGTTTATAATACCACCTGATAGCCAATGGTCCCAAACTGTTGGGAAATATTCGACACATAAGGGCCTCGTTGTCTGCATGCAATGTCATGGCTTGCTTGTAGTGACGGATGTGATCGGCGGGGTCTGATTTTCCATCATAGAGAGTGAACATCGGAGCTTTGAACTTTTTGGGCAGGACCGCCCTTGTGATTCGTCGTACAAAGGGATCATGCTGGTCTTCTTCGTCTGAACTGTTTCTTCTTCGCTTATGCCTTATACGTACACTCTCTTCAGAAGAACTGGTAGCTTCGAGTCGACCCTTCTTTTTGGGCTCTGGGGATAAAGAGTCAGAGTCATTGTCAGTGTCTTGTTGTCGGGCTCGAGGTCATCGACCACCTGCCCTCAAAGGTCGTTCCGGATCTTGGCGTACTGTTTGTTTGGACTTCGCTACTTCCAAGGCCAAATCCTGACGGAGACGTTCGTTCTCAGCGATCATGTTCTCCAACCTCTGTTCGTTTTGCTTTTCTTGCTCCATAATCGCTTGCATTGCCTCTTGTGCTGATGTCGAGGGTGAACTGAAGTTCAAGGCCCTTTTTGCGGTAATATTCTCTGGCCCAAGCATATTGCTTGGAGTGGTTTCATCTTGTGATGTAGGGTCGACAGTGACTGCCGGAGGATCTTCCGTCATGCCCGCCATGGATGTGCTTAAGTATTCCCACAGACGGCGCCAATTGTGGAGAAGTGGTTTGGAAATACTTTTCTGATCTTGGGGGACGCTCGTGATCCTCAGCTAGTCACCTGAAAAGGAATAAACACTTCGGTCGGGGGTGCCGGAATTAGCACTCCGACGGGCAAGTCAGTCTCTACTCTCTGAATTACTTGTATTTTAAGTTAAACGTAATGGTTCTCACATACCTCTTTCTGGCTGATGTTCTTCTATTTATATCTTTTCTTTCTTGGGCCTCGGGATTGGGCCCACTTTTAATTCGCCATTCGGTTTCTTTTGTAGCAAACCGCTTTTCACTCAGCCCTTTGCTCAACCGGTTATTTGGCCGAATAGGGTAAGATTTGAACATGCGAGACGGGGCCGAGTGCTATATATATATCGACTCTCTAAGTTCAACTATTCGGCCTCTTTACGACTCCCAATATTCGGCCCCCACATAAGTCTAAATGCACACTTTGCCGAGCTAACTAGCTGGGTAAAGATTTCAAAGAAGTTGGTTAATCATTCCAACCCATTTTGCCGAGCTAACCAGCTCGGTCAATCGAAGAGTTGGTCAATCTTGTCAAGCTGCTTTGCTGCACTAACTAGATCGTTCAAAGATTTCAAAAAAATTAGTCAATCCTGCCAACCTATTTTATTGAGCTAACCAGATCGGTCAAAGATTCCCAAGAAGTTGGTCAATTTTGCCAACCTACTTTGCCAAGCTAACCAGCTCAGCAAAGATTTTTCAAAGAGTTGGCCAATCCTGCCAATCCACTTTGTTGAGCTAACCAGCCGGGCAAAGACTTTCAAAAAGTTGGTTAATCCTGCCAACCTACTTTGTCTAGCTAACCAAAATCGGTCAAAGATTTTTCAAAAAGTTGGTCAATCCTGCCAACCTACTTTGCCGGGCTAACTAGCTCGGTCAAAGATTTCTCAAAAAGTTGGTCAATCTTGCTAACCTACTTTGCTAAGCTAACCAGCCGGGCAAAGGTTTTCAAAAAGTCGGTCAATCTTGCCAACCTACTTTGTTGAGCTTATCAGCCTGGCAAAGACTTCCAATTTCAAATTGAAGTAATACAAGCGCATAACAAAACTACAACAAACAAAGTCTGAAAAGGAAATTGTACTTATTTTATTGATGCCGAGCAAAAAGGAAGAGAAAAAAAATTACAAATACTAAAGCTAAAAATAAAACAACTTCAAGTTGGCTGTGTTCCATGGTCTTAGAACAGCTCGACCATCTATATCTTCCAGTTGATAAGCTCATTTTCCTGCTAGCCTAAAAACTTTTTATGGTCCCTCCTAATTAGGTCCTAATTTACCATCACTAGGCACTAAAGTGTTCCTCATGACTTTGCGCAGAACCCAATCTCCAATCTTAAATTGCCTTGGATGTACTACTTTGTTATACTTTCTAGACAGCTCTTGCTGATATGAGCAATATGGATCAGCGCTGTCTCTCTTCGTTTTTCTACAAAGTCGAGCTCCAAGGTAGCCTCCCCATTTAAGTTTAGGTCAAAATTCTCGCTTCTGATAGTGGGAAGGCCAACTTCCAAGGAGATGACTACTTATATGCCATAAACCAAGGCAAATGGCATTTCTCCGGTTGATCACGTTAGGGTAGTTTGATATGCCCACAAAACATGGGGGAGTTCTTCAACCCACTTTCCTTTTGCCTTTTCTAACCTCTTCTTCAAGCCATCTAGGATTACCTTGTTCGATGTTTCTGCCTGACCGTTGGCTTGAAGGTATGTTGATGTGGAGTAATAGAACTCTATCTTGTGCTCTTCACAAAAGCCTTTGAAGATTCTTCCGTCAAACTAAGTGTCATTGTCTGATATCAAAGCTTTGGAGATTCCAAACTAAGTGATAATGTTCTTCCAGACAAACTTCTTGTCATTTTTCTCTTTGATGGAAGCAAGTGCTTCCACTTCAACCCATTTATGAAGTAATTAGTCATCGCAATAAAGAATTTCTTGTTGCCTGGCGCGGTTAGGAGTGGTCCAACTATGTCCAAACCTCACATTGCAAAAAGCCAAGGGCTGGTCAAAGGAAAAAGTTCTTTGACCGGTTAGTGGATTTGATGTGTAAACTTTTGGCACTTTTCACACTTCCTGACATACTTCTCAGCATCTGCCTACACGCATGACGACCAATGTCCTTGCGAGATAGCTTGGTAAGCCAATAAACTTTCCCTTGATGACTTCTACAAATTCCTTCATGAATTTTGAGCAAAAAGGCCTTAACTTTGCTAGGGTGCACACACTTCAAGTATAGTCTAGTGAAAGATTTTTATACAATGTCAAAGATGAGGAAATCCAAAATCGATGCGACTTTGCCCGAATCTTGTTTGCTTTCTTCTTGTCATCTGGTAAAATCCAGTCTTTTAAAAAAGTGATGATGGGGTTCATCCAAGAAGGGCATAGCTCAACACACAACACCTCTACTGCTTCAGGTTCTTTAATACTTGGTCTTGGCAAGAAGTCAATTAACAAAGGGTTTGGGATAGAAGTGTTTGTCATTGATACGAATCCAAGCAACTCATCCACCTTGTTGTTTTCATCTCAGCCAATCTGTTCTATACTGACAACTTTAAACTTCTTGATTTATGTTCTAACTAACTCCTGATACTTGGCCATTCTGTTGTCCTTTGCTTCATACTCGCCAGATATTTGGTTAACCACCAATTAGGAGTCACCGTACAGCATTAGCTTAGTAGCCTTCATCCAGAAGGAAGATTTTAGATCGGCCAAAAGTGCTTCATTCTCTGCTTCATTATTGGATGCTAGAAATCCAAGTCTGATCGTCTGCTCAACTGTCAGACCATCTGGCGAGATAAGGACTATTCCAGTCCAACTCCATGTCTATTAGAAGCTCCATCTACGAAAAGCTTCTGCATCTCTCCCACGAAAAACTTCCAACAAATAGATGGATTTGAAGATGTCTTGGGGTCTGGCACTTTAGAAATTTCTTCTAAGTCTTTGCCTGTCATTTGTTCGTCGATCTCTTTACTCGATTGCCATACCATTTCCCTTTCAAGCATGTCATCGCAAATCGTGTTCGTCGTTGCACAACTTACTCCATCTCCTCCTTGCAATGTATCTTTGACCTCAGTGGGTGGTGCAACCATTGCTAGGCTCAATGGTGTATTGCGCGGTTCTTCTGCTTGAGGTGGTAGTACAACTCATTGCTAAGTAGTAGGGGGTTGCGTTATTCCCGTGACATTTTCCCCCATTTGTTTAGTTTCCTCGATCAGGTCAACCGGGCAAACAGAATGACTTCCTTGGGTGAACTCTGCCATAAAGTCAGCTAATGCTTAGGCCTTTATTGTTGTTCTAGGTTGGAACTTGATGTCGAATTGTCCCAACTCTACCCTCTACTTTAGTATCCTTCCAGAAAAGTCTGCTCTCTCAAATAGGGCCTTTAAAGGAAATGCGGTCAACACTACCATAGTGTATGCATGGAAGTAATGCGGTAATTTCCTTGATGCTATCATTAAAGTTAAGGCCAGCTTCTCCAATGGCAAGTATCTTGTTTCGGAGCCCAACATTGTCTTGCTCACATAGAAGATGGGCAAGTGTTATATTCCTTTTGTGCGCACCAAAACCGTGCTAACTGCATGTTGAGTGGCTGCTAGATACAAGTATAGCTCCTCTCCATGCATTAAAGTTGCTAAAAGTGGTAGAGAAGACAAGTACTCCTTCAAGCTTTCCAGAGCTCGATCGCATTCTGTGATATCCCTGTTTCGTAATGTGTTAATTGGTCCTTAGCATGAATGTGATTATGTGTTTAATATGATTTTGTGTGCCATTATGTGAAAATATGTGGTTTTGAATTTCTATCTGTTCACCGTAGGAATATCTGTTTGATTGTCTGTTTTGGAAATTAAATTGAAGGCCCTATCGGCCACCGAAATCGAAATTGGTCGCGCCATTGTGATTGACATAATTTTTAGAGCCTACGGTGAAGTTTAATTGAAAAATTGATTCGGACCAGATTAAATTGATGAATTAGTGCCCAATTATTTATTATTATTAAATTAGAATTAGTGGGATTTGTTGTAATAAGGCACTACACCATCAAATTCCCTTTTTAGCTTCATTTTGGCTGATTCTAACCTTAAGAGAGAAGAGAGGGCCGGCTAGAGAGGGAGAGGGTTGGAGTTGATCATTGAAGCTTGAATATTTGAAGGCCAACTCTAGATTTGACCATAGATTGGAAGAATTGACCCTCTAGGTAAGTGAATTCATGAGTTTAATGTTGTAAATTGTGAATTCAAGTTTGGTTAATGGTCAAGAACATGAATTAGTTTGATTATAAGGAAATTGAGTTGTATTTGTTGAATTTTGAAGTCAATAGATGCATGCATGTAGGAAATTACAATGAATTTTCATATTTGAGCACAATGTGTATGATCCATGTTGAATTTTTGGTTTAAGTCCATATATTTGATCACCTCTTCACCAATTAAGTTGAGGATATTGTGTATATTCCACATGCAAGTGCAAATCATGGAAGTATGAACCTTGAATGTTTGAATGTAGTGTGTTGGTGATGAGTTTGAGTCAATTTGGGACATGCATGTGTTTGATTCATGAAATTGAGCTTCATTGGGTTGTAATATGGGGTTTATACCATGTTAGTACAAGTGTATTTGAAGTTTGAGCTATTGCATGCATGAAATGTTGGATGGAATGTCAAGTTGAAGCTCAAGAACATAGCTGGAAAACCCAGAAAATTTGATGTCCGCTCGAGCGGGGAAACCGCTGCTCGAGCGTGAATTTCGTGCTCCCAGTATTTTTGTAGACTTGGATGTTCGCTCGAGCAGGGAAGTTCACGCTCGAGCGGGGAGCCATGTAGAGTGGCCTTCCGCTCGAGCGCCAGAACGCCCGCTCGAGCATAAATTTGACACAGCCAGTACTTTTGTAGGCCTCTTGGGTCCGCTCGGGCAGGGAAGTCCACGCTCGAGTGGGGACCCTGTTTTCTGAAATTTTGTTTATGCGTTCTGTGTTTCGTTTTCCGTCCTCTTTCACTTGTAAGCACTCTTAGGCATGCATTGAGCATTGTAAATGAGTTAAAGAGATAAGAATGAAGCCTAAAGAGGAATATGAGAATTAAGGAACAGATTGAATCGTTTGTGACCCGTATGTGCTATGTGATGTGTAGGGTCAAGCTCCAGGGCAAACCAACCAACCGATCACTGTGAGTAATATCTTAACAAAGATATCTGAAATATGTTGTTGTCCAAATTACTTACTTCTATGTAAGTTTTATAAGTTCGTTGATTCGATTGGTGGACAATGTTGCTATGCCAAATGAATGGGCCAGAGGCTGTTTTGACAAGAATGAATAGATGGGCCAGAGGCCGTTTTGACATGAATGAATGGGTCAGAGGCTGTTTTGACATGAATGAATGGGCCAGAGGTCATTTTGACACGAATGAATGAATGGGTCAGAGGCCGTTTCGACATGAATAAATGAATGGGCCAAAAGCTAGTTTGATACGAATAAATGAATGGGCCAAAGGCCAGTTTGACATAAATAAAAATATGAATTGGGCCCAAGGCCGTTTGAAGTATGTTGTTCTACATATCGTTTGTATAACTTCTTTATTTGATATTATTCACTGGGCTATCGCTCATGCTCATTTATGTGTTTGTAGGTGAGCCAAGAGAAGTCCAGACCCAGCCCCAGTGATGTCTGTGTGGAACAACAAAGGTTTTGAAGAGTTAGCCCTTGCGTCTCACGCACGAGACCCGTCTTCGCCTTGTCATTCTGTTTTATTTTGTCATGTGGGCGAAGTCTTTGAATATGTTGTATATAGTTTTCTTGGGTTGACTTAGACTTATATGATCCTGTATGTACAGAATCTTGTGTAGTACATATTTTGTTGTGAGTTATTAATATGCATATGTATGGTATGTTATGATGTGCCATGTAAGCACAGCTCTATGGACAAAGTTTTTTTGAAATTGCTTTCGTTTGGCCCCTTTACTCTGATGAGTTATGTCTGATCTGGTTTGAGGCCGTAGGTAATCTCGTGATTACTGGCCGATTATGGCCTTAACCCAAAGGGTCGGGTTCGGGTCGTGACAGAGTGGTATCCGAGCACGAGTTAATAACTCACACACTTGTCCATAAGAGCAATAAACGTCTAAAAAAGATCTAGGATGCATTCATGTGATAAGTATGAATTTGGAAGCATCGACAATATGACTAACTGTTTTGATATGAACGATTATGTGCTATAAGTTTGTGAATTGCTTGCATTGCAATTGCTTGAATATGTGTGCTTCCTAGTATATGCATACTTGTGTATCTTTTGTATAAAGTATAATGTAAGTTTAATCAGATGGTGAGAACAAGAGGTGATGAGATAGAGGAGTCCTCTACTGCCAGAATAGACAGAATGGAAAGACTGATACAGGAAATGGCAGAAACGTTGAGGCAACAGCAGGAGTGGCAACAATAGTGGCAACAACCACACCCTCCACCTCCATCTCTGGCACCTCCTGTGCCAGATAATCAGAATGACGATCGGATAATAGCACTCACCAAAGAATTCAAGAAAATGAAACCACCACAGTTCCACGGGGGACTAGATCCGTTGAAAGCCGAAGCATGGGTCCTCGGCATTGAGAAACTGTTTGAAGTGTTCCCGTGTTTAGAGGCAAAGTAAGTATTTCTAGCCACTTTTATGCTAGAAGACGAGGCAAGAAGATGGTGGATGTTAATGCGAGAAAATCATAAGGATGTTGACTGGGTGAAATTTCTGGAAATTTTCTATGACAAGTACTTTCCGCAGTGTGTTTGGGACATGAAAGTAGCAGAGTTCATAGAACTTAGGCAAGACAGCATGACTGTAGCCGAGTATGAGGCCAAATTCACTGAATTGGCCAGGTTTGCACCACACGTGATTGACACTGACTATAGGAAGGCGAGACATTTTGAAGGTGGGCTTCGAAGTGACATTTTAGAAAGAGTGAATGTCATGAAGCTGGAGACCTACATTGGGGTGCTAGACAGGGCCATCATATCAGAGGCTAACATAGCTAGACAGACTAAGTCAACAATTAACTGGAAAAGTAACAAAAGGCAAGGCTTCTTCTCAAAGAAGAAATTTTCGAAAAAGCAAAATACGGACTCCTCAAATACTTCAAATTCTTCCCGAGACACAGCTCCTATGTATAATATTTGTAGCAGAAAGCACCGTGGAGTTTGTTACCATGTGTCAGGAGCCTGTTTCAAATGTGCGAAACAAGGGCATATGGCCCGAGATTGTAATCAGAATGGTGGAAAGCTAGCTGCTAGCTCAACTGCATTGATCCCGAAGCCAGGAAACACTTTGAGATCCGCTACCACCGGGGATACTGTGAGATAAGGGAGAGTTTTTGCGCTTGTTCCAGGCAATACACGGAATGCCAACGCAGTTGTCTTAGGTACTATTTCTATATGTAATCAGGATGCCTTCGTGTTAATTGACTCTGGATCAATACACTCTTTTGTGACATGTGCATTTGCATCTAGATTGAATAGACCTTTAGAATTACTGCCATATCTGCTATGCGTGTCTGCTCCATCTGGGGAATCTGTGTTGTGTGAATCTATATACCGGTTTTGTGATATGCGTGTTGAGGATGCTATCCTATATGTAGATTTGTTACCCTTGAACTTTAGGCATTTCAATGTAATTTTGGGCATGGATTGGTTGACCAAATATTGTGCCACCATTGATTGTGTGACAAAACGGGTTGTGTTTAAACCACCAGAACATAAAGAGATTGTGTTTGTAGGTAATGGGGTAGTGCCTCCACCTTATTTGATATCTGCAATGAAAGCATGCAAACTGATCAGGAAAGGGTGTCAGGGTTATTTGTGCTATGTGTTGTCTGAACGATCTGTGAATGTTAAATTGAATGATATCCCTATTGTTAGAGAATTTCCAGATGTGTTTCCAAATGAATTACCAGGGGAATTGGTAGACAGGGAGATAGAGTTTACTATTGAAACTGTGCCAGGCACCCAGCTCATTTCTAAAACTCCCTACAGAATGGTTACAGCTGAAATGAAAGAAATGTGAGTTTTGGTTGGATGAAGTTGTTTTCTTAGGGCATGTGGTCAATAAGGAAGGAATTTCAGTGGACCCACAGAAAATAGAGGCAATTGTAAATTGGCCTACACCGACCAATATAACAGAAGTCCGCAGTTTCATGGGCTTGGCCGGGTACTACAGGAGGTTTGTGAAGGACTTTTCAAAATTAGCTGTGCCTCTTACCCAATTGACACGAAAAGGGCAACCGTTTGAATGGAACGACGAAAGAGAAGCTGCCTTTCATGAACTGAAAACAAGATTGACCACTGCACCAATTTTGACACTACCTTCAGGTACGGAGAATTTTGTAATTTTCAGTGATGCGTCTTATAAAGGTTTGGATTGTGTGTTAATGCAGAACGAAAAGGTTATTGCTGACACCTCCCGATAGTTGAGGCCACACGAGAAGAATTATCCAGCACATGACCTAGAATTGGCCGCAGTTGTTTTTGCTTTGAAAATCTGGCGGCATTATTTGTATGGAGCAAAGTGTGAAGTCTACACGGATCACAAAAGTCTGAAATACTTCTTTACGCAGAAGGAGTTGAATATGTGACAGAGGAGATGGCTGGAACTGATAAACGATTATGATTTAGAGATTCAGTATCACCTCGGGAAAGCTAACACAGTTGCTGATGCCTTGAGCAGAAAATCAACAGAGAGTATGACTTGTTTGCTTACTGAACAGAAAGAGATCTTGCAAGATTTTAAGAAGTCTGAAATTGAAGTGGTAATGTGTGAACAGAGCGGATTGATAGCCGCTATTACAGTCAAGCCGGCAATCATTGATGAAATCAAACAGAAATAGAAAGATGATGAATTCCTCAAGAAGGTGATAGATGAATTTGAGACAAGTCCAAAAGCAGAGTTTGGCGTTGTAAATGAAGTGTTGAGATTTCGAAACAGAATGTGTGTCCCAGACATTCCGGAACTAAAGAAGAGGGTTTTAGATGAAGCCCACAAATCAGCGTTTGCTATACATACGGGTAACAATAAAATGTATCGGGATTTGAAACAAACCTATTGGTGGCCTAAGATGAAGAAAGAGATTGTGGAATATGTGTCCAAATGTCTTCAGTGTCAGCAAGTTAAAGCTGAACATCAGAAACCAGGCGGTCTACTGCAACCTTTCTCTATTCCTGAATGAAAGTGGGAGCATGTGACTATGGATTTTGTTGTTGGCCTACCTCGGACTTCTCAAGGTATGGATTCTATTTGGGTTGTAGTTGATAGACTGACTAAATCTGCACATTTTATGCCTGTCAAAACTACATTTAATGCTTATAGATTGGCTACTATTTATGTTGATGAGATCGTCCGTTTACACGGAGTTCCGGTATCTATTGTGTCAGATAGAGATCCGAAATTTGTATCTAGATTGTGGAAGAGTTTGCAGGAAGCTATGGGGACAGAACTGAGGTTCAATACTTCATTCCACCCATAGACAGATGGGTAATCAGAACGAACAATACAGACTTTGAAAGATATGCTTCGGATGTGTGCTTTGGATTTTCAGGGGAGTTGGGAAGACTATTTGTCACTTGCGGAATTTGCTTATAATAACAGCTTCCACTCCAGCATCGGTATGGCACCATACGAGGCTTTGTATGGTTGAAGGTATAGATCACCAAATTGTTAGACAGAGGTCGGGGATAGAGCTTTACTTGGGCTTGGAATTGTGCAAGATACTTCTGAGAAAATCAAAACTATTCGGTAAAGGCTCAAAACAGCTCAGGACCGACAAAAGAACTATGCAGACATTCAGAGAAGACCTCTTGAGTATGAGGTTGGTGACCATGTATTCATCCGTGTTTCTCCGATGAAAGGCCAAGTCAGGTTTGTAAAGAAGGGCAAGCTGTCGCCCCATTACATTGGGTTGTTTCAGATTCTGGAAAGGCTTGGCCCAGTGGCCTATAGAGTTGCTTTACCATCAGGATTCGAGAAAATACATAATGTGTTTCATGTGTCGATGTTGAGGGGTTATCTCCGAGACTCGTTCCATGTGATTGATTATCACCGGGTAGCTTTGGATGAAAATATGGAGTACGCTGAATGACCGAAATGAATTGTTGACCGGCAAGTGAAACAACTGAGAAGCAAGTCCATCCCAATGGTGAAAGTTGAATGGAAAGAACACTATGGGACAGATGCCACATGGAAAAAAGAGGAGGAAATGCGACTACGCTATCCACATTTGTTTCTCAACGAAGGTAAAATAAGTTTGGAGGACCAAACTTCCTAAAGAGGGGGAAGACTGTGATATCCCTGTTTCGTAATGTGTTAATTGGTCCTTAACATGAATGTGATTATGTGTTTAATATGATTTTGTGTGCCATTATGTGAAAATATGTGGTTTTGAATTTCTATCTGTTCACCGTAGGAATATCTGTTTGATTGTCTACTTTAGAAATTAAATTGAAGGCCCTATCGGCCACCGAAACCGAAATTGGTCGCGCCATTGTAATTGGCATAATTTTTAGAGCCTACAGTGAAATTTAATTAAAAAATTGATTCGGACCAGATTAAATTGATGAATTAGTACCCAATTATTTATTATTATTAAATTAGAATTAGTGGGATTTGTTGTAATAAGGCACTACACCCTCAAATTCCCTCTTTAGCTTCATTTTGGCTGATTCTAACCTTAAAAGAGAAGAGAGGGCCGGCTAGAGAGGGAGAGGGTTGAAGTTGATCATTGAAGCTTGAATATTTGAAGGCCAACTCTAGATTTGACCATAGATTGGAAGAATTGAGCCTCTAGGTAAGTAAATTCATGAGTTTAATGTTGTAAATTGTGAATTCAAGTTTGATTAATGGTCAAGAACATGAATTAGTTTGATTATAAGGAAATTGAGTTGTATTTGTTGAATTTAAAGTCAATAGATGCATGCATGTAGGAAATTACTATGAATTTCCATATTTGAGCATAATGTGTCTGATCCATATATTTGATCACCTCTTCACCAATTAAGTTGAGGATATTGTGTATATTCCACATGCAAGTGCAAATCATGGAAGTATGAACCTTGAATGTTTGAATTTAGTGTGTTGGTGATGAGTTTGAGTCAATTTGGGACATGCATGTGTTTGATTCATGAAATTGAGCTTCATTGGGTTCTAATCTGGGGTTTATACCATGTTAGTACAAGTGTATTTGAAGTTTGAGCTATTGCATGCATGAAATGTTGGATGGAATGTCAAGTTGAAGCTCAAGAACATAGCTAGAAAACTCAGAAAATTTGATGTCCGCTCGAGCAGGGAAACCGCCACTCGAGCGTGAATTTCGTGCTCCCAGTATTTTTGCAGACTTGGATGTTCGCTCGAGCGGGGAAGTTCACGCTTGAGTGGGGAGCCATGTAGAGAGGCCTTCCGCTCGAGCGCTAGAACGCACGCTCGAGCATAAATTTGACACAGCCAGTACTTTTGTAGGCCTCTTGGGTCTGCTCGAGCGGGGACCCTGTTTTCTGAAATTTTGTTTATGCGTTCTGTGTTTCGTTTTCCGTCCTCTTTCACTTGTAAGCACTCTTAGGCATGCATTGAGCATTGTAAATAAGTTAATGAGATAAGAATGAAGCCTAAAGAGGAATATGTGAATTAAGGAACAGATTGAATCGTTTGTGACCCGTATGTGCTATGTGATGTGTAGGGTCAAGCTCCAGGGCAAACCAACCAACCGATCGCTGTGAGTAATATCTTAACAAAGATATCTGAAATATGTTGTTGTCCAAATTACTTACTTCTATGTAAGTTTTATAAGTTCGTTGATTCGATTGGTGGACAATGTTGTTATGCCAAATGAATAGGCCAGAGGCCATTTTGACAAGAATGAATGGATGGGCCAGAGGCCGTTTTGACATGAATGAATGGGCCAGAGGTCGTTTTGACATGAATGAATGGGCCAGAGGCCGTTTTGACACGAATGAATGAATGGGCCAAAGGCCGTTTCGACATGAATAAATGAATGGGCCAAAAGCTAGTTTGATACGAATAAATGAATGGGCCAAAAGCCAGTTTGACATAAATAAAAATATGAATTGGGCCCAAGGCCGTTTGAAGTATGTTGTTCCACATATCGTTTGTGTAACTTCTTTATTTGATATTATTCACTGGGCTATCGCTCACGCTCATTCATGTGTTTGTAGGTGAGCCAAGAGAAGTCCAGACCCAGCCCTAGTGATGTCTGTATGGAACAACAAAGGTTTTGAAGAGTCAGCCCTTGCGTCTTACGTACGAGACCCGTCTTCGCCTTTTGTCATTCTGTTTTATTTTGTCATGTGGGCGAAGTCTTTGAATATGTTGTATATAGTTTTCTTGGGTTGACTTAGACTTATATGATCCTGTATGTACAGAATCTTGTGTAGTACATATTTTGTTGTGAGTTATTAATATGCATATGTATGGTTTGTTATGATGTGCCATATAAGCACAGCTCTATAGACAAAGTTTTTTTTGAAATTGCTTCCGTTTGGCCCCTTCACTCTGATGAGTTATGTCTGATCTGGTTTGAGGCCGTAGGTAATCTCGTGATTACTGGCCGGTTATGGTCTTAACCCATAGGGGCGGGTTCGGGTCGTGACACATTCTTCGTCTCACTCGAATTTCGCCTTAAGTGCTTGAAAGAATGGTCGACACCAATTTAACTACCGACTTATGAACCTGTTCAGTATGACAACTAGGCCTGTCAGGTGCTGTAGCTCCTCAATAGTGTTTGGCCTTTCAAGCTCTTAAATGGCCTTGATTTGGGAATGATCTGCTTTTATGTCGCAGTTAGTCAACAATAAGCCCAGCAATTTGCCTGATCCCACTCTAAATGCACACTTGGATGCATTTAGCCACAACTTGTGAGTCTTTAAGATATGAAACGTCACAGCTAGGTCGTTGAGATGGTCCGACTCATTCTTTCTCTTGATCACCATGTTGTCAATGTAAGCCTCCATTATTCTGCCCAATAATGGTGCGAACATCTTGGTAACCATTTGCTGAAATGTTGCCCCTGCATTCTTTAGGCCAAAGGGCATGACCTTGTAACAATACAACCCTCTTGAAGTTGTGAAAGATGTGACTTTCTAGTCCGGTTCATACATAGCGATCTAATGATATCACAATACACATCGAGAAAGCTAAGTCGATTGTGACCTGCAATTAGGTCCACCGGCTGATTAATCCTTGGCAAAGGAAAGTTATCCTTTGGGCACACTTTGTTGACCATTTTGTAATCTATGCAAACACGTCATTTGTCGTTCTTCTTAGGCACCACCACAGTGTTTGAAATCTACTTTGGATAATGGACCTCTTTGATTGCCCTTGCTTCCAACAGGTTCGCTACCTCTTCAGCTACTATTTCAACTTAATGTAGAGCCGATCTACGAGTTCTTTGTATAACTAGTCTGGCAGTGGGGTTGACTTTGAGTTGATGGTAGATGAAGTTCAGATTGATGCCAAACATGTTGTATGACGTCCAGGAAAACACTTCAAGATTGGAGATCAAAAATTCCATGATCTCATTTCTCTCGATGCTAGAAAAAGATGAGTAGAGTAAGAAAAACTTCTCTGGAATGTTCTCGTCAATCCTTACCTCCACCAGATCCTTCACTGCCTTTTGTTCGGCTGCCTTGCTGACGTCTGCAAACATCTCATTACTCTTCGATTCTTCTACCATCTGCACAAATCCCTTGGCAGCACAATTACCATTCACAGTCACAAAGCATTGCTTGGACATGATTTGGTCTCCTAAGACCTATTCAATCACTCTGGTTTCGTTTGGAAACCGCACAACTTGGTGGCAAGTTAACGCTACAGCTTGCATGACATGCAACCTTGCTCTCCCAAGAATGATTTTATAAGTGGATGGGACTTTCAAAACCCAAAATTCCACTTGCTTGATCATTAAGCCAGCTTTAATCAGCAGAATGATCTTGCGCACTGGCCATTCTAGCATGGAGTTGAAATCTACCAAAAGAGACGTCGCTGGTGCTAAGTCTTTGCCCTCCATCAATTACTTGAAGGTCTCATAGTATATTATTTCACATGAACTCCCTTGGTCAATTAAGATCCTCTTGATGTCAAAACGAGCTAAGTCCCTGTCAAATAAAGAAATTACATTCTTCACTTCTGTCTTTTCTTTCTTTATAGTCGGTTTAACACTTAGTATCTCTATCATATGCTCTGCCTTTTTTATCATCCTTTTGAGCTCACAAACTCATTTAGGCTCGATGATCCCATGAATCACATTTATCATGCCTAGAGGTGGACCATCTATTGGCATTCCGTCTAGCATGTTACAGTCTTTGAGGGCTAGCCGAGCTCTCCCTTCAATGTATCGGTTCAAGTGGCCTACGGCCACCAGTTCTTCCAAGTGTTGTTTCAATGGCATGCAATCCTCAGTTCGATGCCCAACTTCGTCTTGGAAAGTACATCGACACCTCTCGTCATAGTCTTTCTATGCTTCTCCCAATTTGGCAGGCCGCCGAACAAAGGATTCATCGCGTATGTCACTAAGTATTCGGTAGATAGGATTCTTAAAAACCGTAGTGATGGTGGTGCGAACCTTCAACCTCTTTGCTTTGGTTTCCTCATTAACTTGGGGAAGGTCGCCGCGGTTGTTGTAGTTTGGCCGACCTTTCTTTCCAATCGTGTTAACCTTGGCCGAAGTCTTTTTGTTCGACATTGCTATTGTGTCGGACTTCGCCTTAACACGGGCGTTATCCTCCTCCACCCTAATGTGTTGGTGCACTCTTTCCATTAAGGCTTCCATGGTAAGAGGTTGAGTCATTGTCATGGAGTCCCTTAATCTATGCCTAACCGGCAAGCCACGTTTGTACTGCACGATAGCTAGGTTAGTGGGACATTCACCAATCTCATTGAAGGTCTCCTAGTATTTGTTGTAGTAGGACTTCAGCATCTCTTTCTCACCCATGTCAATGGCGAGCAATTGGTCAACCTCCACAAGCGTCTTGGTGTTTATTTGAACCTGGTAACAAACATCTCTACGAGTTGTGCCCAGAAGGCAATGTTACCTTCTAGCAACCTCTCAAGCCAAGTCAATGTCACGACCTAACCCCCGCTCCAAAGGGTTAAAGCAGTGACTGGCCAGTAATCTGAGATCACCAAAGGCCTGCTTAATAGTAATACAGTAGTAGGGGCTAGCGGAAGCCAATGAATAATAAAATATATTGTCCAATGAGTTATGAAGACTTAAATGAACGAAACAAACCTTTACATATACGTATGCACACGAGTCCAAATAGTAAACACGTCAAGATAAGTTCACGTCAAACATAACCAAAACTTAGGGATTTAATCCCAATAACAAAAACTAGACCTATCTTTAGTCAATCACATATAACACTTGATCACAATACAAAAGAGTTTATTCAAAACCACCCATGAAACCTTGAAGCTTGACCGTTTGGAACCTCACAGTGAGGCATAGGAGCTAGCTTGACAAAATAGAGAATAGGTCAACGCCACTAGGTTTGATATTGAGCTTGATCACCTACATACATATATAAAACAGTGAGTTACAGCCTAGTGAATAACAACGGTGTAAAGTGGTAATGAATGATGTCCTTACAGCCTGTAAAATAGTCAATTATCATTAGTAAAACAGTTTCTCATTTCATAATCATAAAGCAATCATAACAGTTATACGTGGTACATCCATTAGCTGAATAGTACAGTAGGTCATAGTAGACCGAATAGTCATATATGATGGCCATCAATATAGTAAACAGTAGTTCCAAAAATTAAAATTGACATGGATCTCTGTAACAGTAGCAGTAACAGTAACAGTAACAGTAACAATAACAGTATTTAAGGATGCCACGAATACATTTCATAAATAAGACAATCATTCATTTAAACAGAAAGCATTATTTCGAAAACAAAGTACAGTATAAGTCAGAAAATACTTATAAACCAAACATATCTTTACAAGGTTGTTACTCACAGTTGGCTCCCTGAATCACGTGATCACAATACAACATCTGACCTACAAAAACACATTTAAGCACAACATCTCAAAACATGTTCAATTCATTCAATCGGTTCTTAAACCTATTCAGTTCATTCTTTTAGTTCATTCGTTATATGTTCGTTCGGTTATTTTTATTCGTTCTTTAAATTCTTTGGTATTCATGACATGCATATGAATTTGAAATCCACGTGAAAACCATGAAAATAGAGGCTCGGAAGTCAAAAAACAAAGAGAAAACGAAACTAGAACTGTCCTGAAAACTACACATGCGGGGGCATTTGCCGCACGTGCGGAACCACCACCATACATGTGTCTCGCATGTGCAATTAAAGCAAAATACAACTTGGAACATGGACGGTTGGCCGTATGTACGATCTAGGTTGAAATTCAGTCCGAAAATCTGCTTCAATTTTGAAGCTAAGTTTATAACCACAAACTTCAATTTTATGCATTTCAAGACCCAAAACTCTTCAAAAACATCTTGAATATAACATATCTCACTTTAAACAACAATCATAACTTTAAATTGAAGCTTAATTTCAATGCAAGAATTCAAACTCTTGAAGTGAAATGTATATTCATAAAACATGCAAGTTTTGAGTTTCAATCTTCAAAATCCATGGAGTTTGCTCCTCAATTTTTATGAATCATGCAAGAAGGTAAATATATGAAGAAGGTTTCCATGAAAATATGCCATGCAGGTGAAGATTATGAATTTATTTCTTGAATTCTTGTCTTAGATGGTCATGTAGGTTCATTATATTTTCATTCACTATAAACTTCTTCAGTTATACATGATTTCATCCTAATTCAACTCAAATTCTAGAGGATTATGAGTATGACATCTCAATTCTTGAATTTAGAAGGGAAATCTTACCTTTGTTGGTTGGATTGTTGAAGTTTTGGCTTAATCTCACTTGTTCTTCTTCATTCCCTTTGTTTCCCTTTTTCTTCTAGAGCTCTCTAGGGTTTTCTCTCCAACAATATGCACTCATTCTCTTGCCTAGCTTCTCTTTTCTTTATTTACATTGATGAGTAGAAGTGTATTTAGTCACTAATTTAATATTGTACCTAAATTAGATTTAGACTAGTCATTCATACTAATTAGATTTAAATCACATGATATTCTTAATTAAATCATCAAAAATCTAATTTAATTTAAACTAAACTTGATCATACTAATGTGAATTAGGCTCTATTCCCTATTCAAATATTTAATTTTCATGCGCATAAATTATTGATTCAGACATGTTTAATTCATATCCTAACCATATATGTTCACAATATCACAATGCATAGCACATAATTGCACATAACACATAATCAATGCAAATCATATGATTAACTTAATTAATCAAGGAGGTGGTTGTCACAATCAGGCCTAATTCCCCAAGACTTGGCGGAAACAAAATGCACATCAAGGCCTCATTCCTAGGGATGGCAATCTGAACTCGGCTCGACGGGGACCCGACCCCCCGACCCTGATTTGAGCGATTTTTTCCCGAAAAATATCCCCAACGGGACGGGGATGGTATTCAAAAATCAATCCCCGATCACTTTCGGGCCGGGGACGGGGATACGTGTCACAGCCCTGTACCCGGCCCGTCCATGTCCCCGTTCTCGTTTATCCTCGAAATGAAATTACTATTTTACCCCTAGGTATATATATATATATAAACCAAACCCTTATCACACTTTCATTTCTCCATCTCTGTTTCACCGTGTCTTTCGTCTCTCTCTCTCACTCACGTCTCTTATCTCTCTCATCTTAATGCTTCTCTCGTATCTCTCTCTCTCACTCACTTCTCCTTTTCTGTCTCGCTTGTGAAGCCCTCCCTTCTCCCTCTCTGCCTCGCTTGTGAACAGGACCAGGATCGATCTCGTGAAGCTACAGATCTGGATCGATCTAAACAGATCGTGGTTCGATCTGGACAGACCGTGAAGCTACCGATCTGGATCGATCTGGACAGGACCGTGACGCTACTTTGACCAGGAAGAGCTGCAGAAGCCCTCTCTCTCTCTCTCTTGTTGATGAACAATTTTTTTTTTTAAAGTTATATATATACATCTGTTGTTGTCTGTTTGTGTTGATGAACAAATATTTTTTTTTAAAGTTGTTATATATATATATATATATATATGTATCTGTTGCTGTTGGTGATGGTTGTTGATCTGAACAGTTCTTGTGTGTGTGTGTGTGTGTTGAGAACTGTCGCGGATATTTCGGGGTCGGGGAAACCCGATCCCCGTTAGGGGATGGGGGTGGAGAAGGTAATGGGTTCCCTGTCGGGGATCGGGGACGGGGAGGGTGATCCCCGGCCCTGCCTCGCCCCGTTGCCATTCCTACTCATTCCGCCCATATATAGCCATTACTTGTTGAAAGTGGCTAAGGTGCATGTACGGATCTGAATTCTCTTCGTGGATTGTAAACTTAAGCTGGTTAAAGCCTAAAGGCAGTAATGCATTCTCTATCACTAAAATGCACGGCGAGTTCTGCAATATTGCCAGCGCTTTGTATGCTGGCTCACAGGTAACATACGACATTGACATTGCAACCTTGACGTTTCCATGCGTCCTAGGAGCAAATCGTTGCAAAATCGATACTCTTTTGGGGTCCTGTACATGGGCAACTTCTTTTCTTCGTGCCCTTTCTTCCAAAACAGTTTGCAAATCTACAGATGTGGGCAACTTAGTGTATCGCGAAGATGTTTGATCAGTGTAAGGTCCCGGTGTCCCACATCGGGAATGGAAGGGGAGTTCCTGGGCTATAAAAGTAAAAACCTGAACCCTTATATAGCATCGAGGCCTTTTCCCAAGTAGTGAAATCCCTAGCAGAACTCCCTAGTTAAGCGTACTTAGGCTGGAGTAGTTCTAGAATGGGCGTTATAAATAGTATTAGAGCCGACTCTCCGGAGTACCGAATGTGGGCCCTTGGCGTCTCTCTGTGTATATGGGCGGCTTGCGAGTTGGTAGGCTACTGCACCAGGACATACAACCCTAAGGGAGGCGGATTGCAAGGTCTCGGTGTCCCACATCAGGAATAGAGGGGGAGTTCCTGGGTTATAAAAGTAAAAATCTAGACCCTTATATAATATCGAGACCTTTTCCCGGGTGGTGAAATCCTTAATAGAACCCCCCAATTAAATGTGCTTAGGTTGGAGTTGTTCTGGGATGGGTGACCCAATGAGAAGAACAAATCCGTGTGGGCATGAACTAAAGTAAACAATATCGTTGACATGTGAAGGGTTGAGGCGTTACAATGAGTGTGTGAGGGTCTGTAGCTGCTCCCCCCAGTATATGATCTTTCAGACCTCATCTTCTCAAGCCTAGAGTAACAAGTTCTGGAAGTTCTTGAATGAGTGTCGCTTGTCCATGGGTTTTTACTTTGAGAATACATGGGCGTGACGAGCCTATCCCGATCTCCAGAATTGAGGGATTGCGTTCGCCCTTCGCGGATCTCTGCACCAGCCACGCCTTTACCTTTCACTTGGCGCTTCAAAGTCTCCATGTCTGCTGCCATCCTCCTTATCAACTTATCCTGCTCCTTCACACGATCCTCCAGAACCTGGGTGTCTGTTCGTCATCTTTGTCCATCTAGGCTTCTAGAGTGACAAGGGCTTAAACCTTGCTTTTCTCGCGTACCCTTAAGAGGGTTCCGTCATTGTGGGTCTAAGTCCGCTATGGGTGGAACATGAGGCAAGTCGTCACGCCTCCTATTCCCTTTTGTCGTTTGGCCATAATAGCAAATTGCGACAGATCTTCATTGTGCACCATTGATATCTACTGAAGAAAAACTTGATCAAAAGGTAAGTTCTTTGATACTTCTCACAGACGGAGCCAATTGTATGAGCACGAAATAATCTTCACTCGTATAATCCTATTGAGCAAGCTTGCACTCTTCCGAACATCGTCGTATCACCTGAAAATACAAATGTGAGCTAGCCGGCAGGTGTATGCCAAAAACCCCTCCGATGGCTAAGTTAGCAAAAAGACTTAAAAGGCAAAAGCTCTATGAATTCAAGAATATAAATTGCAATACCTGGATGAGAGTTTGGTTTGAGTTTTTGTAAATTTCGTATGCCACAATCCTAGCAGGACTCCAACACTCCTTAGTAGAGTCCTTCTAGGAAACACATTCCCAAAGGATAATGCTTATCCTTTGACACCCTCTATAGCGACCCCGGTATTCTCCCATTTGATTATTGTATCCGGACTTAGGTTCTATAGATTCTGTCATTGTATAGTTGTTGTTGTTGTCCCTTATTTTCTGATTTGGACCTATAGGATGTGTTGGGCAGGTTTATTTCAGGTTGGTTGGGTTTAGAAACCAAGTGTTGCTGTCCAGAATTTTGGATCTTCGCTCGAGCGAGGAGTTTGTCGCTCGAGCGAACTGTTATTTTTGGTTCTTCGCTCGAGCCGGGGTTTGGTAGCTCGAGCGAGAGGTTGCGTCTGATTTGGACCTGTAGCTGTGCATTCTTGGCTCGAGCGAGCTTTTCTTCGCTCGAGCGAGTTAGTTCGTCCTTCGCTCGAGCTATAGTTCCTTCGCTCGAGCGTGTGTCTGGTTTCAGACCTGAGGGTTTGAGTTCTTCGCTCGATCGAGTTTTCTTTCGTTCGAGCGAGCTTTTGGGTTGCTGGCTCGAGCAAGGCTTCCTTGGCTCGAGCGTAGCTTCTTTGTGTCTGGTCGCTCGAGCGACCAAGTCTTCGCTCGAGCGAGCCTGTCCAGTTTATATACACAACAGCGGGTTTTGATCAGTCTTTTTCATCTTCTTTTGATTCCAAACCCTAGGTCCGACTTTTCTCTCTCCCTACTCACCTTCTTTCTTAGATTTGATCTATTTAGAGGGTGTTTCTACCATAGTTGCTTTATTAAAAATATAGAGGGAGTCGAGGACTTTCATTTAATCTGAACATTTGGCGATTTGGAGCACATTGGTATTTGGGCACTCATCTTTGTCTTCACCATTTGGGTTGTTTTCTTTGAGGTAGGGATTTCCTACTCCATTTTATAGGTTTTGTTCTAAGTTTTGGTATTTTGATATGTTGGGGATACTTTGTAAATTTTGGGAAAAACCCTAGTTGTATTATTAAATTAATTTGTATAATTAATTCATGGAATTGGGAAAAGATGTTTAAATTCATGGAATTGGGGAATTCATTGATTAAATGGCGTAATTGGATAATTTGAATCATTTGTCTATTGAGTTGTTGACATAGTTATTTTCAGTATAGAAATAACTGTTTTGGGCTATCGGTGGAGGATAGTCGTGATTGTTGTAGACATTGCATGTGGATTAGGAATAACTGAAACTAATCACATTGGTTAAGTCATTAATTTTGACTATTGCATTGATACAGAAAATACGTGTATTGATTGAGCATTGCATTTGCATACATTATTTTGTGTGGGAGGAGATAGGGGATGTACTCCACGGTTTAGGGGAAGATAGGGGATGGACCTCTAAACCGGATTTTGTTTGGGAGGAGATAGGGGATGGACTCCATTAGCATCACTTATATGTGTGCTTATTTATATTGAAGTGTTTTATTGATACAACACTAAAATGTGTATCAATCTGGAAGTATGAAGTGTTTTGATTTGAGCTTGAGTCTCATTTGTTTGTTGATATTGGAAGGATGGGAATTTGATATATGTAATTCACTGTTGTAAGTTTGGCCAGGTTCTGAGCCATGTTGATAAAATTGGAAAGTAAAACGTGTCTTAGACAATAGTGTCATGAGACTGTAAAATGAAGTAATTAATTATCTTGGTTAACCATCTGTTGAATGCTATTGCTTTATTCATTGCTTATATGTGGTTTAGTATATTTCTACTGGGCTGTGGCTCACCCTATATGGGAACATCATTTTCAGGTTCAGGTGATAAGCTACCTCCAAGGACTTAGCTTGGAAGGGACTTGGATTTTGAAGACTATCTTTAGTTAATTGTCTTTATTTATTAGTACATGTAAACATCCAAGCCTAGGGCTTTTCTTGTATTGAGTTAGAACTCATCTTTTTGTATCCAAGTGTTGGCTTGGAAAGATGTAAGCCTGTAGGGCATTTTATTCGATGTTACATGTAAAGCTTTTATTTAGTAATACTCTGATGAATGAATGAATAAATTGTTTTCTTTAAATAATGCATGTCAGTGATATATATATATAATGGGTTGATTTTGAGGGCGTTACCCCATCCTCACTGCAAGGCAAGTAAGATGACACAACTCTTTGCTTGGCTTCCCGCTGCGTGATCAGACTACCTTTGCTCTGTCCGCCACTGGCTTCGCCGTACAACACGTAGTGCCGTGCAATGCTTGCTCAGCGCGCTGCCGTGCTAACATTGCTCGACTTTCCTCTTAGCTCGGTCAAACATTCACTGTTTGTTTCCTTTAACCACGTTCACCGTAGCTAGGTCAAAGCATTGACCGCACTTAGGAAGTAACTAGGTCCGAGAACATGTGATCAATTACTAGTCTAATCAACCATCTTGATCGACCTAGCCTCTGTTTGGCCCAAAACTGTGATATTTCAACTCATAGCTTGACCCACTATGCGGCCCAACTCTCAAAGACAATTCCATCTAGCTCGGCCCAGTTTAACTACACAAATTACCCTCTCATATCCCATAATTATATATACTTATAAAAATATATTGATATAGCTTGTGGATGGGGCGAACAAGACTAAACTTTAACTAATTTTTCCAATCCCAACCCATATTATAATTGGGCTCAAATCATAATTTCAAATTAAAAAAATCATAGACATGTTTTTTATTTTTATTTTTATTTTTATAGATTGATAACAGTCAAAACAAAAGACATTAAACATAAAAACAGAGGTCTCAGTAGATTCAAGATGCAATAAAAAGGAAGGAATCTCCTCTATTTAAACCATGGGTCCTTCAAAGTTCACTGCCATATGAGTAAGACAAACGTATTAGACCTCCAACAATGATTCATCACACTAAAAACATCACTACTAATAGCACTAATGTATTAAAAAAGTAAAAAAAAAAAAAAAATACAATTTCAAGATCAAAACATCACATCATTAATGACGGGACCCACTGCCACCTAATTAGTGAGAGCACTAATTTGTGCTCCCAAGCATTTTTCATTAGACCTCTTTCTCATCAAATTTCAACATGACAGCTTGAATGGAGTGAATAACACGGCTAAACCCAACAAAGCATCTCGCAGAAGAGTACACGGCATTAATCACATTCAAGGAGTCCCCTTCAAACATCACCTGATGAAGGCCCAAATCCATTTCAAATTCAACAGCACAATAGAGTCCATACAATTAACTTCAAGCAGGCCATCCATGATCCTAGATAGAGCACCAATTACCACGCTTCAACAATCAGGCACTGCCACCACAAAACCCATATTAATAAGTCTTCCTTTAGAAACAAATAGTTTTAGGGTTGGTTTGGAAAGTGGGTTGACTTTTTAGCTTTTTGACTTTTTTGACTATTTTAGTCTGGGCTAAAAAACTTGGTTTGGGAAGGGCTATTTGACTTTTTGGCTTTTTTGATTTTTTTTGTAAGAGAAGAGTGTAATGATTATGGGTTGGATGTGATGTTTTGTTTGTTGTGGCTAAAATAACTTATTTTGTCCTTTGTGGTTAAAATAGCCAAAAAAAAGCCTACAAAATCACTTTCCAAACGGTGCCTTAGTAATTTTTTGATTTTTTAATTAAAATATAATGTAAAAAAAAATAATATATTTGAGAATAATTTTTTAATTTTTTATAAAATGATATGAAAAAATATTTTATAAAATAAAAAAATTGATAAATTGACATTTTTTGCCCTTTGACAAAGCAACACTACAGACCCCACTGGAGGTCGACCCCAGTGACGTGGCGCAGCCCCATTTGTCAGTTTTTTTTTTTTTTTTTCTTGCCAATCCCACAGCCACGTGGGCTGGGGGGAGAATCCGGATCCTCCGTCGCCCTTTCCTGTAGCGGACCCCTGTCGCCCTCCAAAACGACGTCGTTTTGGAGGGGTTTTTTTTTTTTTCCTTTTTTTCTTCTTCTTCTTCTTCTTTCTCTCTCGCTGATAACTCTCTCTCTCTCTCACTGCGGCGCATCCCTCTTTGGGTCTGTACCTTAGCTCTCATGGTGGTATAGTGAACAATTGGTGGACATAGCTAGAAAGCCATAGAATTCACAACCCTCTCTCTCTCTCTCTCTCTCTCTGAGGAGGAAATGCAGAGAAGTGGAGGTTTTTAAGAACAAAAAGGCATCAAGTCAAGAAGCATTTGAAGGGAATATGATAACTTTTTTGTGACATGAGCATGAGATGAGGAATCTAGAAGAGGCCTACCTTTCCAATGCCTAAGGAAAAAAATTCAAGAAACAAAAGAAAAGGCTCCATCGGTGATGGTGAATAACCATGATCCGCCATTAGAGCTTGCTTACTTGTTGCTCTTGATCTCTTCCTCAACATTGGTCTTCTCTGTTCATACCCAAAACAAATCATCAAAACCAAAACCCATCAAATATTCATACACACATAGATAGATAGATATATAGATATAGATATATATATATATATATATAGAGAGAGAGAGAGAGAGAGAGAGAGACTACGGACCAGAAAAGAAATGGGATTTTAGCTAGAAACCGCCATGAATTTGCAAGACCCACCTTGGAGTTCTATCAAAGAATAAAACCCAAAAATCAAAAAAATCAGAATAGGCAACCATGAATTCGATCTCTATCTTCTTCTGTAATCTAAAAAACTGTGACCTCCATGGCTAAAATCCGAGAAAATAACAAGAAACAAAGAGTCGACTTTTTCCCCGGTTTTCTCGCACTTTATTTCTCTAGTTTATCAGCAAGAAACCCATTCTCATTCCCAATCTCTCACAACCGACATGGGAGCAAAGCTATCGCCGAGTCATGATCAGTACTAGACACACACACACACACACAAATAAACACAAACAAACAAACAAAAATCGAAAAAAGGGGTTGTATTTCGGCTTGCTTTATACGGTTTTGTTTGTATCCTTCACTGCTAGTAATAATAATAATATTTCAGCAAAATTAGTTTTTCTCTCTTCTTTTCTGTTCTTTTATCACCGTAGTTAAAGATTTCAAGAGCTTTCGATGCAGACAAGACCCATAAATTCAAAGGAACCTGAAAAACAAAACAAAACAAAAAGATGGGTTCACTGTATCGCACACTCTCTTTCTCTCTCCTCCCTCTTTTATCTCTTTGTGAGAAGTAGTGGGTATTCTTTTCTTCACTCCACTAGTCCTAAAAAATAGCAATGGAGTTGTAGAGGAAAACAGAGATGGAATCAGTGGAGAGAGAACGAAGAAGAAGAAAAGAAAAAAAAAACAAAAAACAAAAAACCCTCCAAAACGACGTCGTTTTGGAGGGCGACAGGGAGCGCCGCAGGAAAGGGCGACGGAGGATCCGGATTCGGGGGGGTGGTTTTCGCTGCCCGCATTTTCCTTGACAAAGCCTGTTGCTCAACCTGTGAATTTCAATTCACCTGACATATTGTCAGGTGAAGTGACGCAGCACGTCGTTTTGGAGGGTGACAGGGAGCGCCGCAGGAAAGGGCGACGGAGGATCGGATTCGCGGGGGGGGGAGGGGGGTTTCGCTGCCCGCATTTTCCTTGACAAAGCCTGTTGCTCAACCTGTGAATTTCAATTCACCTGACATATTGTCAGGTGAAGTGACGCAACACATTGGTTAACGAGTTGCATGAAGTGGGAAGCATAGGATTGTAAGCAATCATAAATATCGGACTTTACCATTTTTTTATTCGAAAAAATACTCGTAGATAGGTTTTTATGATAGGTTTGAGCAATTATACATCACGCTATTTGAATTTATAGATAGGTTTGTAGGGAAGTGATGATTTTTTTTTTTATATTTTTTTAATAACATTTTATCTTTTAAGTTAAAAGAATGTGATGTCAAATGACACCTTAGCTATTTTGCTAAAATAAAATTTTATATTAATAAGTTATTTTTTAATTTATTTCACCATAAAATAATTTTGATAGTTTAAAAAAGTTTCATGAAACACATTTAGAGGTTGTTTGGGATGACTTAAATAAGTGTATTTTTTATCTTTTTACGAAAAGATGTGCAAAAAAATAGAGAGATAATATGATAAAAAAAAGATAAAAATTGTGTACTTATTTAAGATAGCCAAACTTAACCTTAATTTTTTACGATTACAACTTTTGTGAAAGTTTTTTTTTTCTCATGATCTCTCACAATTTCATACCTATCTAACTATTTTACCTAATTAACCATCCAAACCAAGGAAGGAATATGAACTCAATTTTGAACATAGATCTAAATGCATAAGAAACAAAGGTTACATTTGGTAGAGTTTTGTAAATATGATTCGAGAGTATGAGTTGTATTTTGAATTTGTGAGCTTTAAAATTACAATATGAGTGTACAAAATTTGTTTGGTGAAAGAGTTTTGAATTGAGTAGGGAATTTTTGATGTGACATATGATATTTGATATAAAAACTTACAACTTATAACAAAAAAAAAAAAATTCCCCTATTCTGGTCAACCCGTCGGACGATCAGTGGGACGTTCGGTAGGACATCCGGTGGGACGACCGGTTAGACCAAATTTCAAAAAAAAAAAAATTCAAAAATCGTGCTTTACACAGAGTTTTTTTGTTTGTTACGAAAAACTAGTTACAAAACTCTATCCAAACCTAATATTACAATGTTTGGGTCAAATTAGGATTCGAAAATCCTTCCAAACATAGCCAAAATATCTAACAACCAACCCATCAACACAATTGTTATAATGTAATAAATATGTATACTATATATTTAATATTATCTTAATTATTTTTACTAAAAATTAATATATAAAAATGTAAAATAATATTTTTTTATAATTGTTTATTATTTATTATTTTTGTAATTGTAATATCTATATTTTTTTATATTTATAAATTTTAATATATTTATGATATAATTATGACATTATGGTTCAATTTCAATGAATAAGTGACTGATCCGTCCGGTCACTTTGGAGGTGTTTAGTATAGATTATTTTGGCCAGCTTATAGATTTTAGTTTTGAAAAATTTATTTTGGACTGTTTAGTTAAATTTATTTTAAACAGTTTTTAATTTTAGCAACTTATTTTAACTCAAAAAAATTAATTCTAAGAAGCTGTACACCCATACTTTTAATTATCAGTTTTTACTGTAGATATATTAATTTATGATTATACCCTTAGTATTTAAAAAAAATAGAAAAAGATCCAAATAGGCTATGGATTAATTATTTATTTTTTATGAAAAATGTGCACTAATAGTAAATAATAAAAAATAAAAAATAATTTAATTTACAACTAACAAAGATTAATTTAATTTACAATTAACAATAATAAAAATGACATTTACACATTAAAAAATTATTTCATAACTTATTTATGAAACACTACTCAACAATTTAAATTTATTCTAAAACTATAATTTAGCCTTGTTTGGGAATATGTTATTTTAATAACCTTTTGACTTTTTACAAAAAAATATATAAAAAAAATAAAATAGAGAAAGTGATGTGACAATACTTTTTAACTTTTTAACTAAAATATATAATTGATAAATAAAACCTTTAGACCATCTCCAACCATGTATTAAACTCAATATCAAATTTAAATTTGATGAAAAAAGGACCTTTTTCAGCTCCAACGATTTCATCAAATCGGTATCAAATCAAGGATTTCACATTTCTTTCATTAAGCTGAGGACCAACTTTTCTTTCATCAAATCACTATTCATTACCATTGCCCAATATCTCCTAGATGTCCTTTCGGATGACCATCTCAAAACAAAAAAAAGAAAGTGAAAAAAATTATGTTGGCCTGTCGACCACCTTAAGGCAAAAATAGACAAAAAGGAAAAATTTACATTGACCGATTGACTGGCCGAACATCTGTTTAATCATCCTCATAATCGACCAATGATTTGATAAAGCTCCAAAATCTTCCGTGAGAACACTTAATATCAAAGAAACCTTTTACTTAAATTTATACTCAAATTTAATAAAAAAAAAAATAATATACCATTAAAAATACTCTCATAAATTATTAAGTTATAAATTATAATTTATTTTACCAGCTGGACCAAACAACTTTTACGATTTACTCACCAGTGGGATTTTCAGAACATTGGATCAAAACCATCCATCCAAACAGAGTGTTAAAGACTGACCAAGCAAGAGTTAACGTTGCGATTTAGCTGTCCAATTATACTGCTTCGCCAGTGGTTCCGCGAATGATGTTTCCAATTTCATGTTTGTTGTCACTTCCCCAACTCCACTATCCCTATCGCAGATGTTTTCACGGTTTCAAATTAGCTGATTTTTGGCCACTTTGCGATTCGATCAAGTTCTGAACAACCTTGAAACCCTCACAACTTCTAAACTGAAGATTCAGAAGAACACTTACAGACTTCAAATCGTTGCACAAATGGAGTAAAACAACTCTCTCTCTCTCTCTCTCTCTCTAATATATATATGTATATATATACGTGTGTGTATGTATGTTGTAAGCTCATTTTGAGCATTAGGTTTTGAAACACAACTGATTAATGTAATTGCTGGTGGGATTGTGGCTGTTAGAAGAATCGATTACTATAATTTTCTCATGCTTGGCCAACAATGTGGTTTTGTTTTTAACCAAAATGGTGTGATTTAATGAGTTCATTTGAGATGTTCAACAAAATTTCAAACAAGACTGGAAGAAATTTCAAAGTTGTCTTTTTTTTTTTCTTCACGAGATTAGCATACCCAAGTTGATGAGAATAAATATATATAACAAGTATATAAAATTATATGTTTTGCTTGTGTCTATTTTTTCATTTTTTGAAAATTTACGGGTCTGCTGCAGTATCTGTCTTTAAGACCCGAGAAACAAACAAGAATTTATTTTTTGAAAAATTATAAAATAATATATAAGTAAATCAGGTAGAACATAATTGTTTTAAATTGAAGAATTGGTATCAAATATGGATTATGTATTTACTATTATGCTTAGAGCTGCTGCATTGTTTCCTCCATGTTTCCCCATAAAATGGTTGAACACAATCTTCCCTGCTCTTTCCATCCATTCCACTGATGCTTCACCGGGAAATAGCGTAAACGGTGTTTTGACTTCTTTTATTCATTACATGTCTATTGGGAGTCAGCTACTCTGAGCAGAGATGTTCTTGCGAAGAAAATTCAGAAAATTGTTGGTATTTTGCAATTCTGTAAAGTCTTGAGGACTGTAGCTGAAAATATGTACATTCTCCAAATTGTTGCACGGATGCTGTAAAACAACCCTCTCTCTTTCTCTGCCACACACACGCAACATTCATTGTATACACAGGTATGTTACTCGTATCTTCTAAGAAAATCTGCTGTGAAAAGAGGGGGACCTTTTCAGTTAAGCTTGCCTTTCTTAAATTGGAAGTATATTATGCATATTGATATGTTGTCAAATGCATAAACTTTGCCCAGAAATTTAACTTCACTGTGAAACAGAGAGTACCAATTTAGCACGGCTTGCTTCTATAGAGGTGAAGCTATAATTGAGAAAACACTATGTTACTTAGAACATGGATTGTTTCGGTACATAGAATGGGAACAAGAATGTGGTACGCTACATTATCTAAAATGTAGTTTGATAAGGGTAGACTTGTTTAGATTACACTCTTAGAATTTAAGGTACTTGCAGAGTAATTTTTTTTGAAAAATTAGACATCCAATAAATGTTGCATTTTCTTTTCAAATCATGTGAGCATTATGATCCATTTTTTTACGTTTTGTCATACCAAAACTCTACTCTACTCTCCTTAGATTTTAGTTTATTATAATTTGATTTGTTTTTCTGCTAAGGTAACTTTTAAGGTTTATATTGGAAAATATTTTTGGGATGGCTTGGGATTGCCAAATTCACCGTATTGGAACAAAAGTGTACAGCATTTTGGAACATGCGTTTCAAAACGTAAATCACTAGAGTATTGGTGTTTTTTGGCAACGCAGGCTGTCCTTATCTTTGCCCACTCCCTTTAGTGATATTGTTTTGAAATGGAGAAGATTATTACAATCACTTTGATTGTGTCATTGATGAATTTATTACAGTAATTTTCTCATACTTGACCAAAAAGGAGGTTTGTTATAACTAAATTGGTGACCATTAATGAGTAAATTTAAGATGCTGACAGATGTTAAAATACCAGACTGGAAGACATTGAATATTGCTTGTCTTACTTGACCTGTTTTTTTATCGTGGTTCAGAGCATAAACTAGTTAATTTTGAGCTCTATCGTAAATCCCAGAAACGACCAAGAAAAATTTGTGTGTTACCCAGCTACGGTGTTTCTAATAGTTTTTCTTCTCAAGCTGATGATGCTCTTACCATTACACTTTGCCTTTTACCTTGGGTGGAGTCTACTAAGCTAATCTCATACTGAAACAGCCTGTTTATAAGCAAACACTAGTTCAAGCCTTCAACCATTCTGTTTCACATCCTAGGCTGCCCCTGATTAAAGTTTCAGTGGCTGAAATGGAAAGAATGGGGGCTTCCCATGGGGGGTGTAGCAGCAGGAGATGCGATGCGAGTGGTGATCCGCAGGAAAAATGTGGAAAGTATATGCAGTACACGACTGAGCAGGTTGAAGTTCTTGAAAAAGTGTTTGCAGAGTGTCCAAACCCAACCTTCTCGCACCAGTGGGAAATGATCCGAGACCATCCAATTCTTTCCAACATTGAACCTAAGCAGATCAAAGTCTGGTTTCAGAACCACAGGTGTAGTATTTTAGTTGGATATGGTGATTAGCTCTGTTTTTGTTGCTTTTGTGTTATTGAAGTTGATTCCCACATGTTGGTTTACTAGCCTTTTACATGCAAAAAACTTTTGTGAGAAACAATTTATCAGTTCTTTTTTTAATTAATATATATATATATATATATATATAAATGCTTGATATTGTTGTGAATGTGTTGATTTATAAATCTTTGTCTACTTCATTTGCTGCAACTTTTAAATTCTTTCATACTTTCAGGAAAGAGAAGTAATGGATTCATGGTTTATATGTGCAATTAATGTCAATTGAAAACCTGGTTTGTAAAATTCAACAATGGTTTTTAAAGATGTTCATTCTTGTTTCATTCATACAAAGGCACATTTGCTGGTTCTTTTCCATGGATTCTGAATTTGTCCAAGGCACTCAACAATAGAGTACCAACTCTGAAAAAATTCTTCCCACACTATTATTTAAATATTATAATTTGGGGTGTTGGATTTTTGGTTATCTGAGAGCCAACCACTTGAGCATGGATATTGGCTCATTAAGTCCATCCTTGCAGACAATCCTCATACTGAGCAAGTTCTGCTTACCATTGTTTTCTTTAATCTGGTACTTTGATTTTGAGAGTTCCATTCACGGTTTGTCTTGTCAGCATTTAAAGACTAGTAGTGCAATTGAAAGAAAGACTAATTTTTCTTTTCTTTCCTTCCTTTAAGGTGCCTTGAGAAGCAGAAGAAAGAGGCTACCAACATTCAGTTAGTGAACAAGAAGTTGACTGCAGCAAACAGGCTCTTGAAGGAAGAGAATGATTGCCTTCAGAAACAGGTTTCGCATCTGGTATACGAGAATGAATACATGTGGCAGCAACTGAAAAATGTATGTTCAAATCCTTGCATGCATCGACTATTGATATTTTGGGTAATTTATTGTTAATGCTTTCATTTCCTTTTCATTTTTGTTTTTCCCCAGGATTTAATGGTTTTGAATATTACTCAGATTCCTATTTGATCTACTAAACCATATTATTGTTTATTTTTGTCCAATTCATCAACTTTTACTTTTTGAGAGTATTAGCATATAAACTGACTGGGAAACCTTTATAGATATCATACTTCCATAGGCATCTAAAATAATATATATGTTAACAAATTTTTTGTGTGTTGTTTCCTAAAATATTTTTTCCAAATACCTTTATGGAATTGATTTAGTTTTTATTTTTTTATGTAATTAAAATTATAAAATAAGAGCTGCCTGATTTGGGGAAATGACACTCTATGAAGCATAGACACGGCAAAATCAGCGCCGTGGCGGTGTCAGACACGGGGACACGCCGGGGACACGTATGGGACACGCCATCTGCCGTGTCCCTTTAATTTAATTGTTTTTCTTGTAGGGGACACGCGTGTCCAGATCTGGACACGGCGTGAGACACGGCAAGGAGGGAGAGATAAAGGAGAGCGTGTGAAGGAAGAGAGTGAAGAGGGACAAACCTGTCGAAGATTGAAGCTTCAAGCTCCATTAGTCGATCGAAGACCCCAGACGATCGCGATCTCTCTCTCTCAGATCGAAGCTCCAAGCTCCATCAGTCGATCGAACACCTTCACGATCTGCCTTCTCAGATCGAAGCTCCAAGCTCCAAGCTCCTTCGCGATCTGCCTTCACAATCTCTCTCTCTTGCAATCGCAATCGCGATCGCAATCGAGACCTCGACCTCGACCCTGTCTCCCTCACTCTCTCTCCTTCTCTCTCTCCCTTGCATCTGTGCATCTGTCGTTTTATTTTATCTGAGGGTTTATTGATTATATAATAACTATTATTATTATATATTATATAATAGTTATTATATAACATATAATATATTTAATACATATTAATAAATAAAAAAAATAAACACTTGTATATAAAATAAAATAAAAAAATTAATTATTTAAAAAATATAATAAATAAATAAAATAATTAATATGTATTAAAATAAAAATATTTATAAAAAAATTAAAAAATTTGCCGTGTCCCCTGCCGTGTCCGTGTCCGTGTCCCTATTTTTTAGAAATTGCTGTGTCCCGTGTCCGTGTCCGTGTCCGTATGCGTGTCTGTGTCCGTGCTTCATAGATGACACTTCCAATATAACTCTTTTTTTCTTTTTCTTTTTTCTTTTTTCTTTTTTTGTGCTTATGTGGATCATGGCATGTTCATATTATTGTCTGCCACCTCATAGCTGCAGCATGAGATAAAATCATAAAATATCCACATACATGGATTAATGGACCATCCCTTATGGACACATACACGCATGGGGTAATAGATGCTAGACAACTTAGTAAGCATGATTGAATCACCATAATTTTAAGAAGTACGTTTTTATCAATATTCTATATATATTGGTGCTAGTAGTCATTTGGAGTAGTTCCATTGCTTGACTAATCTGTCAATTGAGATGCAAGAAATACCTTAAACTAAGATATGTTGGATAGTTTAAAGTCAGAATTTCTTTGAAGGTGTAGGAATTACCTTTCTTTAATAATTTATAAAGACACAATTTGTTGGAAGTTAACATGTTTAATTTGATTACGATGTCATAGAGATAAAACATTGTGATTCACATCCTAGTATCCATGTTTGAATAAAATCCCAAAGTAATAAGCTGGCATCATACACGCTGTTCACACTTTTTGTGAATTCAATTGTCATCGTGTGATGTGGTAATTTTTTTTTTTTTTTTTTGGTCATCATGTGATGTGATAATACTAGCATGGTTAATGCACTTTGATTAGGATTTCATATATTTTCTTTGTGTCAAAGTTTGAGAAGGACATTTTTATGGTGCCTTTTTTCTTTTTCATTTTTTATACTGAGAATTTTGGGCTTAATTAATAAAAATCTTCTATGTCTTTTGAAAAGGAAAAATTCTGTTTAATACAGAATACAACTTGAGTGTTTCACATATATATTTTCATTTAAGAGAAATGGTTTAATTGCAATAAGCAATTATAATTGGGAAACTGATCCATTCGTTGAATTTAACATATGTTTGCTTGATTTTTAACAACTTTGTTTATCACTGATCTTGCACATTTGCAAAGTAATGGCACAAAATGAATTTTCTTCAGCTAGGTTTTGAGATGAAAATCAAGAATATGTTAGTGTTGGTTGCTTATATTATATGATACCCCTTCTTTCCAAATTGTACTATGAAATAGTACAATATTTTAGAAAAGTGAGTTAAATATATGCATGCCTTTTGAGAGTTGGCATGGTCTGTATGCTCAAGCTGTAACTCCAAAAGCAAATTTGATTTGGAGATATGGAGAATTTTTTTGAACTTTTTTTTCCTCTGATGTCAACTTGAGAAAGCAAATTCCAATTACTTGGGGTTACATGTATCCTATTTTACATGTAGCTATATATGGAGGGATATTCTCTTCCACTTCTTGATCGTCATGTTTTGCATTACCTTGTCATCAATCTTCTTTCTTCTTGCCCTTGGTGCCTTAAATTTGAATGAAATCACTCTTCCTTCTTGTTCATCTCCAATGATCATAACTGAAATAAACCATTTCAGACAACATTTTCTTATTTTGTTCTCGATTGGCACCAGTTTTTACTTCTCATAGATGCATTTCTTACAACTTAGTCTTTCTATTCCTACATCATTTTATTTTGATGAGTTGATTCCAAGTAAGCTTCGTAATTCTTTTCCATTTCTATTTAATGTTGGCCATCATTCTTGTTGTACAACAGCATTCTGAGTTTATATGCTTAAATTTTTGAAAACTTAGCTGTATGACTTAAATTTTTGTACTGTTCTCACCCCTTTCCCTTCTTTCGCAGGAGGAAATTGTTCAGTGTTGATATTTTAGTGGCTTTTTTCAAAGTGCTTTTTTGGGAAAAAGAAATTGAACTCATGCTTTATTCACACCAACTGCATAATCTTGTGAATCAATTTCAGACGAAATGCAAGACAACGACGCATTTTTGTATTTTTAGAGAGATTAATGCACCCTTGATTTGAATCAGTTCCTCGTGAAATTATTCCTTAGGCTTTATCACATTTTTGTTTAATCTGCTGACGATGATTTTTGATGCAGGAATCTCCAGCTACTACCGACACAAGTTGTGAGTTTGCAATCAACTCTCCTCAACACTCTTTGAGGGCTGCTAATGATCCTAAGGCGTGACTCCAAATTCTGAGATTTCTGTTGAATTAAGAACATTTAGGAGTCTTAAATAGTCAATCAGATTTGAACCTATTGTAAGGTCTCTAAGTTTCCTTCTTTATCGTTTGTCTTCTTCTGCAATCAAGTGTAGCAAAGCAAACTTTTTTTTCCTTTAATAGTTGGAAATTGTGGAAGGATTGATCTTATATGGGCATTAAAGTAGTGTCAGTATACGTGTACGTGTCGAAAAATGCTCAACTCTAAATTGCTAATTTTATGTACGATTCAAGTTGTATTATCATGTTGTGTAGTATATACCACATGATTAGTTTTTGTGATGTGTATTGGAATGGAAATTGTTTCCTTGAAAAAAAATCATGAATTCTTTTTAAAATTAAAATAACAGAACTAAATTTTTCATTATTGAATTTCTTATGTTGGAATATTTAAGTAGCGAATTTGTAAAATTCAAAATTTATTTAAGATTACATTAAAAACTAACTTCCATTGAGCAGATCTATCAGTGATAAATCAAGTCACTCTTACGTAGTGTAAATGAGTGTGTCTTCAAAAAGTGTTTTGTGATTGTTACATTAAAAACTAACTTCCATTGAGCAGATCTATCAGTGATAAATCAAGTCACTCTTACGTTGTGTAAATGAGTGTCTTCAAAAACTAACAATATTCAACAACCCCCCCCAAAAAAAAACAAAAAACAAAAAACAAAGCTTAGGAAAACAAGAAGAACTTTTTTTATTTTTTTTATTTTTTTTTATTTTTATAAACACACAAAATAAATATGCATCATTAATTTCCTTTGTCTTTAAAAACCCTAGATCTAATTCTAAGCCCAACAGTGGCACATAAAACTCTGGATGAATTATACTAATAGACTCTGCACTTTGAGACTTGTGTCACTTTGATTTTTGACATTTTAATTATGATATATTTGATTTTAAATTTTGAATATCGTTTTAAATAAGGACAATTGAAGACACAATTTCATTCTCAAAAAAAAGAAAAAAATACTCTATTTCAAGGGTAAAATCATCAATTTAATAAAATATAAACTTGTTTGACAAAAATAAATGTCAAAAAGTTATTTTTTAATTTTTAAAAATTATTTCTACCCACCAAAGATAAAATTATATAAAAACGATAAATCTTTTACATTTTTTATATTTTTATTTTTTTACCAAATTAATTTTTAGTGTTTTTGGATGATGATCATATAATTGTTTTTGTTGATGTTTTTGGATAATTATCATATAATCGATGATTGTTTTTGTTAACAGATATTTTGGGATGATTATGAAATTTTTAATGTATAATTGATATGTTTAATATATGAAATATTTTTAATTTAATTTTTTTTGATTTAATAGATCGATTTAATAATAATAGAAAAATTTGTCGTCATGTTTGACTTTTGAAAAAATGAAAACCAATTTAACAAAAAAAATTATTTAAAAAAATTATTTCTACCCTATCAAAAGATAAAATTATATAAAAATAATGTTTTTAATTTTTTTCACCAATTTAATTTTTAGTTTCTCAGAAATTTTTTCTAAAAATAGATTCTAAAAACCAAATCAAACAAAATTTTATAATAAAAAGTACCAGTATTATTCATTAAAAATAAGATCATTACATTTCAAACAACATACAAGTTAATTAATACAAAATAAATTGTATGACAATTTTGCCCTTAAAATTGACCGTTTGCAAAAGAAACATTTTTGATTGTCCTTGTTCAAAACAAAATTTAAAATTTAAGATCAAATGTATTACAATTAAAAAATTTGATACTAAAGTAAAGCAAATCCCAAATTAAGGGGCTGTTAGTGTAATGCACACTACAACTTTCAGACAACTCAGATTTGTTTTATTTTGAATAGTTATAAACAACTTTCTTTATTCAAATTAGAATTTTTTGATTCCCTGAGAAATAAACTAGAGTTTTCCGATTTTCCGGACATGTTCAACAAAGCAGAGAGAAACCTCAAGTAAATCTGTGCATCAAAAAACTCATACATACGCATGAGAGAGAGAGAGAGAGAGAAATTACACCAAACAGTGCTCAGAGGGAGGGATATGTAATCAGGTTGGAACTAGATTGTAAGCCATATAATCATTCTTCAGGCTCTCATTACAAACAATGGACAATAAGCACGATAAATATTACACCATATCGAAGTTCTGCACCCTATCAATGAAGTTGACTAGGGTGGGGGCATAAAACAGATGTCAAGTGAGGGGGGAAAAAAGATTAATCATGTACCAAAAACCCGCTTCAAATGTCATTTTGAATCTATCGCATTGAAGCCAGAGACCAGAAATTCAAGAGAAAGGATGGTGAAATGGCAAACCAGCTCATGAAGGCCATGGCTGTAGCTGTCTCAAACCTAGTACAATGATTTTCTTCACAATTGTTGAAATCATTGCTAACAAGGACTGTTATACCAGCAGCTGCAGATGCTGCAGCAAAAGTAAGCGTTGATGTGATCTGCAGATGCAAAGAAAGAAGCCCATTATTTTAATTCCGCAAATATAAGGAAGTGCAGTTCATTCTAATGGAGATGATGCAATTAATCAGTGAGCATTACCTGCATATGGACCTAACCTTTGCATTATTTGCAAAAAAACTGACTGCTCAATGATTCAAATCCAACATACTTATGCTTTGCAGCCAGACATTTTACCATTACACAAAGCAATGCTCCTTTGTGCATGAAATCAGCAAACATAAATGAACAGGACTAGTTTTCATGAAAAGGGAGGTAAAAGAATATGAAATTAGTCTTGCTTATTGTTTAGAGATGCTATATAGAATCAAACAATCAGCAAATCAACTTGCTTTGATTGTTTCCCCACTACTAGAAAAGCTATATATGGAATAATAATAATAATAAATATATAATAAAAAAAAAACTTAAAATACACGTATTCAACACTGTCTAGTGAATAGCATTGGACAATCATGATTCATGATCCACTGGCTGAAAAATTACAGAATCGTAAATTAATCCTATTTTGAGTTCAAAACCTTTTGAACAGGTTCCTAGTTTGAGTGCCACTGCCATTCACACTTGCTATCCTTAAATTGATGGCTATAGTGATAATCCTTCTCCATCCTTGCCAATGCCAACATAAACTGAGGAGTACATAATGCAAGCAGTCCTACCACTCTTCCACTAGTTCAACTTGTTTATTTGAAAAAAGTGTCTACAAATTATGCATGGCACAAATTGAACTCGGGGTTGCTTCAAAATACTTAAACTCCAAAGATGCCATTATTTCTAGGGATAAACTTTGTTGGATATCATACATCTGAACTAGGTTCAAGTTTCCTGAGTAGGTTGAACTCCATCTTCACTTATTGCATTCCAAACCACTAACCTCCACCCTGCTTGCCAGTCTCCGATAAAATATTCAGGTTACCTACCATCGACTTTTTTTTCGACTTCTTATTGCAAGAACAGTTGTAAGTCGCGTGAGTAATACACCATTCATTTCCAACTTCATGTATGGACAAAGACTTCAATGTGCAAGCACATGTTTCTACATGATCTATGTCAGTGTTTTTTAAGGCGAAAAGTGAACCGAGGCGACAAGGTCTCCTAATGCCTAAGCGCGAGGCGATGAGGCGAGGCGAGGGCTTCATCGAATCGATGCGACCAGAAAAGATATTTTTTTAAAATAAATGGTATAGACAAAAATTAATTTTATCCAACAAGCAATTCAATTTTTCAGCATAAAGAAATTAAAGAACATATTTTAACAACATTAAAGAACATAAAGAAATTAAAATAGTTGAAATAAATTGAATTAAAATAATTAATTGAATAACCAGGAAATTAATTGAATTAAATTAATTGAATTAAAATAAACAAATTAATTGAATTAAACAAATTAATTGAATTAAAATAATTAATTGAATTAAAATAATTAATTGGATAACCAGAAATTAAAATAACCAGAAAATTAATTTTATTGAATTAAATTAATTGAATTAAAATAAACAAATTAATTGAATTAAACAAATTAATTGAATTAAAATAATTAATTGAATAACCAGGAAATTAATTGAATTAATTGAAATTTTAACACATAAGAAAAAAAATAATTGAATTAATTGAAAAAAAATTAATTTTAAAATAATTGAATTAATTTTAAAAATTAATTTTTACGAATTAATTTTTGCGAATTAAAAATTAATTTTAAAAATTAATTGAATTAATTTTAATAGGTTCGACAGAGCAGGTGAAGTCGAAGGGAAGCAGGTGAAGTCGAAGGGAAGAACAGGTGAAGTCGACAGTGAACAAAGGAGAAAGGAAGAAGAAGAAGAAAGGAAGAAGTAGGAACTCACCTTGGAACGACGTCCGAAGAAGGAACGAAGTCGACGAACGAAGACCCAGATGCTTCGACTTCGGAAGAAGAAGACCCAAAGACCCAGACGTCGACGAACGAAGTCGATCTAGGGTTTGGACTTTTTATTTAGTAATTAACTTTGTCGATGAAGGGCCCAGATGATTCGAACGAAGTCGATGAAGGGCCCAGATGATTCGAACTTAAATCAGGACAAAATCTGATGAAGCGTTGCTTCTCTTCGCCTCGCGCTTCATCGCCTAAGCCTCACTTCAGGCGCTTCTCCATCGCCTCACCATTTTGCCTCGCCTCAGGGTGTGTGAAGCGCTGAAGCCTCGCCTCGCTTAGCGCTTAGGCGAGCGCTTAGGCTCGCCTCTGATAACACTGATCTATGTGTCATCACATTAGCTTTCACATTTCCCATTTCTCCCTTGCTTCACACTTCTAGATAAAAAAATCCATGGAGCTGAATACTAGTGGACTGATTCAGTTAAATCAACTCATGCAGAGGTAGTAGCTATGGAACAACTACTTGGAAATTGGAAGTAGAACTTCTATTAAGGATCATTTTTTGTTCATAATACACAGTCCTAGTACAAGAAAAACTTTCACCTTAAACAATTCCCATGGTAAGGAGAATCAAATCTGCTTGTACATTAACCATGAAATATCCCACAAAAAAAAGTACCAAGCACAAACTATTTTTCATTACATGCATAAAAGGGGCCATTAATGTTGACTGCCTCTACCTCTCTCTCACCAACACAAACAAACACACACACGCATACAGACACGTGTTGAGAGAGAGAACAGTCTCTTGTGAGAATGCTAAAACATTGACTAACAAATTGTCAAGTCATGGGAGAACCCTACAAACTTTAAAAAAGGATTTTGAGTCTTTCTCTAGCCTAAACAGTTGGTTACACTAATGTGTCCCCAACCCATTACCATTCGTTCTTGAGATGTAAAAGCAACACACTAAAAGCTCCAGGAGGCACAACGCATGTACACATGCCAAAAAAAGATGAAAAAAATATATAATTTATTTTTTTTAAATGAACCCATTGGACTCCCTACCACTACAAGGCGTCCTAAAAGAGAAAACACGAAAGCAGCAAAACCAGCCATGAAAGCAGCTCACTAACCCAAACAAGAGCACCTCTTTAAAACCTGACAGCCCCAAAACAGAAACTAAGCCAGTAAATCAACAGAATATGTGCTCTTCTAGGATTATCAGCATTATTCAACCACCTTCCAGATATCCTTTCCCCTGCTGTACGAAGAACACATTTTCCCCTCTTGCTTCTCCTCTCAAAGTTAATTGACCTGTACAAGTTTGAAGCTCTCTCACATTTGACTTAGAACACCAGAACAAGCCCTTCTTCCTATGGTCTTTCTTAACACTCTACCCTCTTTCAACCGTTGGGTTTATCGGCATAAACACCAAGTTGCTTTCCCCTTCCTTTGAATTATTTGAACAATTGGGTTCCGTACCATGTGACCTAACTACTCTTTTTTCTACTTGCCCTAAAATCAAGTGGAGGTCCAAGGCAACTTAAAGAATCGTTTTTGGCACTCAATGTGAGCCCCGCGTTAGAATCATAGCAAGAAGGCCCCCAATTTCTCACTTGACTCATTACCTTTCTCTATACTAATTGCAAGTACACAATATTACTAACAAAATCAAGTGAATTTATAATATGTCAAAACAGCCTCCAGTTGGATGCCATATCAACCCCAGAACTAGAATCATTACTCATGAATAAAGTGTCAATTATCTCATAAATAAAGAAAATGGCCAGGATAACCTAACAATAATCTCCAAGGGCTTGCAAGAATTGACATGGTACCCACCAAGATATGCTCACAATTTTGCTTGGACTCCTCAATAATGTTAAAAATTCTGCAACAAACACTTCCTTACCCCATCTCCAATAGTAAACAAGCTGACAACTTTGGAATTTCGCAGGCACCGCTTCACCAAGAGTGCATGTATATCAACAATGGTAAGCGAGAGACTCCACAAGCTTTGCAGGCCCACAGCTGCAACAAGGTAGCTGACACAAAAAAATACCAAAAAAAATATATTATTTGCAACAATCTTTTACAATTTACCACATTCAATTATTATAAATACATCCCATTGCCTCACCAAGCTTTTTAAATGAGAACCATACAGAACTAGACATTCAATTCTACAAAGTAATGGTGCCAAAGGACAGTAAAGTTCACAGATAATGTCTACAATAAGTTCTCTCTAAGAAACCAACCTAGCAATTCACAGACAGAATGTTAAGTAACTCTCATCGTAACAATAAATATATTTTCAGTTCTGATGCTCAAGTCTTGACAACAATTTGATTTCATGTTCAGCAATGGCTATGGCACAGGTTAATCAGGGCTCCTTCCAAGGTCCTACAGAAACAAGTTGAAAAATACTAAAATCAGGTCCAGACAAGCAATTTTGAAGCTGAATCAGATTAGGTTTGAGGCTTTGAGCATATTCTAAATCAGGGTGAGGTTCCCTTCGATCAGGTCAGCTTAATGGCAAGGGCTGTTGTCATCCCCATTCAAGCATAAAAGGCAGCAAAATTTATCATTCTTGTTTGAATTCAACCTACATCTGCTAATTCTCTTCAACACAGGCATAAAACTGCATTGTCACTGAAAGTCATACAATTTGTACTCTCAACAGACATGAATCTATTCTACAAAATGGATAATAAAACAATAGCTGTACTTTATGGTTCATTTTGTGCATATTAGGTCCCTGAAAAGTGACACTTCTCGGATTACCCAGATATGCTTGAAGAAATGTATAAGTATATTCTTGATTAAAGGAATGAGGTTACATAGTAGATGATATTTATATATATCCAACTCGACTAACTAGTCACTAAAACTAATCTAACCATATTCAGTTTACAGTAGAAATACTACTCTACACACAACACGCAGTACCTATTGTACACTAACATTTCCTCTCTTATTTACGTCATGTAAGTCTGTTCCTTATCAATGCTAACATAAAGCCACGTATGAACCTACTCTAAATAGATTTGGAAATGAGGTTTAACAGTTAACTTCCAATTATTTCATCTTGATATATTTCTTACAATTAACTAACATGGTCCAAAGACATCAAACCTATATGAAGAAACTATCATCAATTAAAATAACAATCAACTTACATAATTGTAATATCTAATCAAAGAATCCCCAATATGGTCCAAAACCACCAACATAAATCTTGCAACACCATCATGCAGGTTTGGAAGGAATTGAAGGTAACAAGAAAATATAACATGGCAGAAAATAAAGAAAAAAAAAAGTATATAAACAATAGGAATCAGTTAGATAGGAGACCAACAAATCCATAAGTCGTGACCACCAAACAGATTAAAATAACAATCAACTTACATAATTGTAATATCTAATCAAAGAATCCCCAATATGGTCCAAAACCACCAACACAAATCTTGCAACACCATCATGCAGGTTTGGAAGGAATTGAAGGTAACAAGAAAATATAAAATGGCAGAAAATAAAGAGAAAAAAAAAGTACATAAATAATAGGAATCAGTTAGATAGGAGACCAACAAATCCATAAGTCGTGACCACCAAAGAGCTGAAACAAAAGGTGTACCCCAATAGTGTAGTGAAAACAAAACAAGCAACAATTCAACAAATTTCACGCAATACTTGAAAATTATTCAGTACCCCCAGGGCATTACCATGGCATGTGCTTGTGCCATGGCGGTGCTCTTGACTAATGAGGTTGTGCAAATGGGGGGATGGATGTAACGTTAAAATTGGTTTCCTAATCTTTTGGATAATATCTCACATTATCAATATTTCCTACACTTCCTGATTTTTCTTATATTATTTTGTGTATATATATGACTTCATCATTTATTGAATAACAAAGAGATCAATATTCAGTCTTTCTTCACCTCTCCTACATTGTTCCTTTTATGAGTTCATTATATTGATTTTCTAACTAAGTGATGGACAATTTATGGTTCGTGAAATTTACTTCGCTGCACACAAGTGATTTTGAAGGTTGTTGTATCTTGGGGGAGGAACAACCTTCAGCTCAGTGCAAAAGATTGTGTATCATTCTACAGAGAACGCAGTTTACCTGCCTCAACCACAATACATGCTTTTCTAAACCTTTTTTCTAATAATATTTTTTTATTGTTAACAACTCCGTCGATCCCAAGCCCGGGTAAAGGAGGAGAGTTGTGTATTAGGTAGTCAATAACCAACACGTAAAAAAACTGCTCGGATCCTTTATAAGCCGACCACATTTGATGGGACTTAAGGCTTTATTTGGTTTGGTTTGTTTTTATTTTTGGTCAATTAATAGTTTGATATTTTTATTCTGACAATAAATCCTGATCAATTTTTCCAATAGGATGGGGTTAACCTTGTCCTGCTCCACGTTAACCAAAGTAGTTCAAATAAACTCCACCATTTCGCAACTACTAGTTTGATTGGTGTGGGACTCTGTTATTATAAGAATCTTACGATTCACGATTTGATTCGCAATTTTTACAAAATCAATATGAATCTATAGGTGAATCTATTTTGGAAATGAATCTCTAGTGGATCGCACGATTCACAATTGATTCACGGTTCGATTCACTTTTTACGATTCATGCAATTTTTAAAATTATTGTATTCGACATATTTTCGATTCTTTTTTTTTTCAATTTTTTTTAGTGAAGATGATATAATGCAACTTCGAATAGTGTTTAATATCAAAATAACCAACATATATATATATGATTTGTTGTTATTTTAGTGATCAACGAGTCTTTAATAGGATACAGTCATATTCAGTCAGACCCAACATATTTTTAACTTTTCTACCAATTTTTTTTCCTTTTAAAAAATCATAATATATCTTGTAAAGATGTTTAAGATTAAAGTTACACTATGAATTATCTATTACTATTTTATTAAATTGAATATAATTAAATATTACATGTGTAAGGTCAATTATAACTTTTAAAATATTTTAGGCTTTAAAATTAAAGATTCTAAATAATTCTTTCTTATTATTTGCTCACTGTTACTTAAAAAAGTATGTATGCTTATTGTCCAAATATCAATATCATTGTTAATTATTGTTATTTTAAAAATTGATAGTTTGTTTATTTAGTTATTATCTTTATTAAACATGGTCAATAAAAAATATCTATAAAAAAAAGAAGGTAAAATGGTGATCTAACATAGAAATTTTGTTCAACATTTTATCTATTAAACTACGTGATTATCATTCAAAATAACATTTTCAATAATTTAATATTCATAAGACATATTTAATATCTAAATCTAAATGTGTAAATATATGTGTTTTAAGTAATTTAGAAAAAGATTCACGATTCGATTCGATTCGATTCGTGATTCAGTACAAGACCATTTCAATTCATGATACGAATCCCGATTTGACACTATGTGTGGGAGTACGATATCATTATGCTCTATTGGTGCTTCGGGTACTTATGAACGATTAAGACTTCCAATCTCCATAGCTGCAAGTGTCATAAACTCTTGAAGAATTGAAGACCTTTAAGTTGTATTTTAATCACTAATTTAGGTAGTGATTTGCAAAATGAAATGGATTGGCGAGGGAGATGGAAAAAGAGAATGATGATGATAATGATGATGAATAATACAATACATTATACATACCGGAAGGCAGTGACAGAGGGGAAGTCGAAAGTGGTGGGCATGACGCAAAGGGAAAGAACAACGAAGACGAATTGAGAGAGACGCAAGGCGAGGCCGGCGGGAGTTCCAGGCATGCCTTGGATATCCTTCATCCTCACCCGAGGCCCAGCAGGGTTTCTGGCTATCACAGGAGGACCCTCCAATAGCTCCAATGGATGCACCGACGGGTGGCTCTGGCTCATCATCATCATACTCTACTCTACTCTTCTCTAGCCTAGTAGTATCTCTTTAATTTTTGTGTAATCGGAAGAATTTAATCTAATTGAATTGCATGAGTATGTATACTACAGAGATGGAATTATAGAGTAAAATCAGAGTCTAGGGCAACCAATGGAATGTATAATCGATCGATCGAGAGAGTGTGTGGAGGGGGTTGGGAAAGTCTACAGTCAACTTGAACTTAGGCCTTGTTCGGAAACAGGCTATTTTAATAACTTTTTGGCTTTTTGACTAAAATATGAGGTAAAAAAAACTAGTATATTTGGGATGACTTTTTGACTTTTTACGAAAAGATATGCAAAAAGTAGAGTGAAAATGAATATTTGACTTTTTGGTATAAGTTGTTGACTTTTTGATTTTTTGATTTTTTTAGTAACTTTTTAGGTTTTAGGCTAAAAGTAGAGAGAAAAAGAAATCTTTGACTTTTTGAATTTTTGTGTATCATTCTAAAGAGAACGCAGTTTACGTGCCTCAACCACCATACATGCTTTGCTAAACCTTTTTTTTTAATAATATTTTTTATTGTTGTTTTCGGTCAATTAATAGTTTGATATTTTTATTCTGACAATAAATGCTGATTAATTTTTCCAACAGGATGGGGTTAACCTTGTACCGCACCGGGTTAACCTTGTCCTGCTCCTTGTTAACCAAAGTAGATCAAATCAACTCCACCGTTCTACAACTACCAGTTTTATTGGTGTGGGACTCTGTTATCATCAGAATCTTACGATTCACAATTTGATTCACATTTTTTGCAAAATCGATATGAATCTATACGTGAATTTATTTTGGAAATGAATCTCTAGTGAATCGCACGATTTACAATCGATTTACGATTCGATTCACTTTTTACGATTTATGCAATTTTTAAAATTATTGTGTCCGACATATTTTCGAATTTTTTTCCCCATCTTTTTAGTGAAAATGATATAATACAACTTCTAATAGTGTTTAATACCAAAATAACCAACATATATACATGATTTGCTGTTATTTTAGTGATTAATGAGTTTTAATAGGATTCAATCAGACTCAGTTAGACCCAATATTTTTCACCTTTCTTTCCATTTTTTTTCCTTTAAAAAAATCATAATATATCTTATAAAGATATTTAAGATTAAAGTTACACTATGAATTATCTATTACTATTTTATTAAATTAAATATAATTGAATATTACATGTGTGAGGTCAGTTATACTTTTTTAAATGTTTTAGATTTTAAAATAAAAGATTCTAAATAATTCTTTCTTATTATTTGTGCACTGTTCCTTAAAAAAGTATGTATGCTTATTGTCCAAATATTAATATTGTTGTCAATTACTATTATTTTAGAAATTAATAATTTGTGTATTTGGTTATTACCTTTATTAAGAATGGTTGATAAAAAAATCTCAAAAAGAAAAAAAAGTAAAATGGTGATCTTACATAGGAATTTTTGTTAACTTCTTATCTATTAAACTACATGATTATCAATCAAAATAACATTTTCAATAATTTAAGTCTAAATATTTCATATTCATAAAATATATTTAATATCTAAATCTAAATGTGATATATATTTTAAAATAATTTAGAAAAAGTGACCGAATCTTTATGATTCGGTACGAGGCCCTTTTGATTTGCGATACGAATCTCAATTTGACAACTATGTGTGGGAGTACGATATCATTATGTTCTATTGGTGATCCGGGTACTTATGAACGATTGAGACTTCCCAATCTCCATAGCTTCAAGTGTCACAAACTCTTGAAGAATTGAAGACCTTTAAGCTGTATTTTGATCACTGATTTAGGTAGTGATTTGCAAAATGAAATGGAAAGGTGAGGGAGATGGAAAAAAGAAAAATTTAACTTCATTCACATTTCCCTTACATATTTCTTTCACTACCCAAATCCATGGCAGCCACAAACAGCCCTAAGAAAATGATTTCAGTCCAAAGCATCAGTTGCATGAAGTTTCTGACACCGAACTCAGTACAATTATGCCCGTCCGTTGTTAAATTTTAGCAACCATTGCAATGAATTCCAAAGGATTCCATATGTGATGCTTCTTTACTAATGGGACAAATCTAAAAGGGCACCACAAAAAAAAAAATAAAAATAAAATGCAGACAGCAACATCTAAACAGGATCCATGAATAGGATTAGCAATGTGGAGAAGCAAATGCAAGCATAAAGCAATTGATAGATAAATCATCAAACAATGATAGAGTGAGTTTATATTATATATGCAGAGACAAGACAAGACAAGATATAAAAAGAGAATAATGATGATGAATAATAGAATACATTATACATACCGGAAGGCAGTGACGGAGGGGAAGTCGGAAGTGGTGGACATGACGCAAAGGGAAAGAACAGCGAAGACGAATTGAGAGAGACGCAAGGCGAGGCCGGCGGGAGTTCCAGGCATGCCTTGGATATCCTTCATCCTCACCCGAGGCCCAGCAGGGTTGCCGGCTGTCACCGGAGGACCCTCCAATAGCTCCAATGGGTGCACCGACGGGTGGCTCTGGCTCATCATCATCATACTCTACTCTACTCTTCTCTTCTCTTCTCTAGCCTAGTAGTATATCTTTAATTTTTGTGTAATCGGAAGAATTTAATCTAATTGAATTGCATGAGTATGTATACTACAGAGATGGAATTGCAGAGTAAAATCAGAGTCTAGGGCAACCAATGGAAAGTATAATCGATCGATCGAGAGAGTGTGTGTGGAGGGGGTTGGGAAAGTCTACAGTCAACTTGAACTGACGAACAGGATCGATTATTGAAATCAGCTATTTTGGTATTTTTAATCTAAATTATTTATTTATTTTCGTTAAATAAATTAATCCAGAAAAAATAATGTGTTAATTATTAAAATTAATTAAAAAATATATATTTTATATTGAGTTTAATAATTAAAATATTTTTTTTATCAATTTTATTTAATAAAAATAGATTAATGATTTAAATTAAAATTTTATTTTATTATACATTATCAAATTTTGAATGTTTTATTATTATTTTCACTTTGGGGTGGAGTTTTTTTTAGCTACAATATCCAAAAAAATCAAAACACCTAATCACATTATTTTTTTTTGGATTTTAGATCTAAAAATCCAAAATCAAACTTTCTTTCTCCAAAGATTCAGGTGAAAAAAAAACTTTTTCCATATAAGCATGCTAGCTCAAAATGTCCAAACTGCCCCTATATATATATCATATGTCCGGTTATATCAAAATGTTTGCTCACTCTCTCTCTCTCGTCTAACCATAACTTTTCTTTCTTACTCTCCTTCTCATCTTTCTTAGAGTCGCTCTCCCTTCGTCGCGCATATCGGTCTCTCTCATTCATTTCGTCGCACCCATCTCTATCTCTCTCTCTCTAGTTGGTTTAGGGTTTTCGATCTCGATGGTTCTACAGCCATCCAAGCACTGGAAACCGCCTCTTCCATCGTCGGTCCACCATGGCCTTCATGATCCTCTTTCGCGGCTTTCATCTTTGGATCCAAATCCAGATCCGTTATCTCTACCACTGCCAACTATGAGATCTAGATCCAAATCAGAATAGAGTTTTAGAGAGAAAATCCATGACTTTGACCGATCATCTACAGCGTTCGCCGACTCCCCAACTCCTCGAACAACAGGCAATGAGGGAGAGGCAAGCACAATTTCTAGATTCATCACCACCATCATCATCTTCAACACCTTGAGGCCTCGTTTGACATGCGAGTGTTTTAGTCTAAAAGTCAAAAAATTACTAAAAAAATCAAAAAGCTTATAACATATACCAAAAAGTTAAATATTTTCTTTTCTTTCTATTTTTTACACATCTTTTCGTAAAAAATCAAAAAATTATTCTAAATATACTAATTTTTTTTACATCATATTTTAGAAAAAAAAAAAAGATAAAAAGTTATTAAAATAGCCTATTCTAAAACAAGGCCAGTGAGTTCACTTGCCTCCAAAATCGACCCCTTAGGTGTCTTTCCCAAGAGCTTCGATGCTTTCAAACTGTTATTTCCTACCAGGTCTGTGTATGGTTTATTTACTTTTATTATTATTTTTTTTTTAAAACCTTCATAATCTAGATGTACATTTGTGAAGAAATTTGAAATTTTTTATTTAAAAAAGAAAAAAAAAATGTATTAATTTTTTAAAGTATTTTTTTATAAAAAATATTTTACTTCTTGAGTTAGGTGGATTAAAAAAAAAACTAAAAAAAAAAAAAAATTGAGTTTCAAAAGTTTTTGCTTGATTAAACACCAATTGAGTATTATCTATTTGTATAAATGTGTATCGTGTGTGATGTGTGTTGAACTGAATGTTTGGAGTGAATAGTGGATTGTGATGCATTTGGTATGGACTCAAATCTGCAAGGCATCATGGGGTGCACCTACATCATTCCCATTGGTTAGCCTCCGTTGGTGGGGCCATCATAGGGTATTATTGTTAATTTGTCAGACTATCAACTAATCATAAAACTGTTAGTCGTATTTGATTATATTATAATATAAGATTGAAATTATTAATTTATGGAATTCATATTCTATTATTTGTGTGACACTCTAAAATATATTTACTTAATCTTTAAAAATAAAAATGTAATTACAATATTTTTGGGGTCATAGTAGAATATAAGGAACTTGCATAGTTTTCAAGAAACCTCATGGGAAGCATGGTGCCATGTGGTACCACGAGGTTACTGCATAGTACAGCATAGTAAGGGTCTTCTCATCTATAAATAGGTGAGTTGTATAGTAATGAAATTACAAGAATAACAAACGATAGGAATCTGAGAGAGTAAGTCAAAGTCAGAAGTAAGAGTAAATAATCAATTTTGAGGTAAGTTGTATTATATTTTGAACTATCATAAACTATTTTATGTAAAATTTGTTTTGCAAATTATATCAGTTTTAAAGTATATTATTTGTTAAATGAACCCTATTTGCTTATAAAAGGAAACTCATGGATAAAGCTGTTTATTAAATATGTTTTTGAACAATTATTTTGTAAGTATCACCATGGAAGTCCCATGCCTTGGGGGACTTAAATAACCATTGGCCCTCTGTATTGTCACTTTAAGTGACCCTTTGTTTGTCATGGATCCACTGACCATTTGATTTCTGGTGTGGAGCAAAGTGTTGTGTGGAGTTAAGTGCTACACTATTGTGGGAGTCACCTCTAGAATTCATACGAGCCACCTCTTGAGTTCATACATCTGTTATGTTCTGTATCTTGGTTATGATTATTTGCTTATATGATTTCTGTGTTATGCTTCTATTATTTATAATGATTTATGTATTTTTCGTATCAAACAAATCTCTGTTTAGCCCAAATAATTATCCATGTTGAATTTTATACAATTATGTGTAGACGCGCCCTGAGGGCTTCATGCTGTGCTACAGTTCGGACTCAAATGTCACGGTTCTTAATATGATCTCATAATGTGCAATGTGAGATTGATAAATCACCAAAGAGTCCAAATCTGACAAATCGTTTTGGAAAACTGATTTTTGTAAAGAAGTGCCAAACATGGACTGCTTTGCTAGATACAGAGTCGCCACTTAAATATTTTTATTTTGGAAAAATTTAAGAAACCCTGACTTGTGCCTAAGGCCATGTGTTCGTCATCACTGAAGTTACCTCGGCTTGGGAACTTGGGTTGATTGGGGAAGGTCATTTAATGAGCACCTCCACTCGTCCAATAAAAAATCGGCCTGTACTAAGCATGATACTTTGTTTTTGAAAACACATGTATTCTTATTCTGGTTATTAGCCTAGGATTACTATGTGATGCGCACAACACACAAGTATAGACTAGATCGCCTAAGTTGGAACAAATCATCTCATGTTTGTTTATTTGAAAATGGTTTGAACGTGCTACTCGCAAGTAAGCTAAGACGTGAATTTTGCCACCCTCGAGTGGACTTAGAAAATATGATTTTGCCACAATCAAGTGGGCTTAAAACTCGCATTTCAATGAATTGTTTCAATTCAAGTAATCTGACCTTCACCCACAGGCATTTAGACAGTTATATCATATAAGCAGTTAGCCTCATGGCAAACATGCGGTCATGTTAACACTCACACTCATGCAAGATGCTAAAGCATAAAAGCTTATCTTGTACTTCGAGCCAAAACAAAAGCTAGTTAGTAATCAATGCATGATCCTAGCTATGTTAAGATGCCTAATGTAACACATGCAAAATGCAAACTAGAATAGGCTCGGCTATCTAAGAATGGCATGTGAAATGCGACAACTCGATACACGTATTTAAGTTGGAATTGAAATACTATGCGGTTAGTATGATGCGCCGAGCCCGGTGCTTGCAATACAGATGAATGATGCAAACATGTGAGCCTAAGGATGCTAATTGAAACATGACCTAAAACTAACCATTGAAAGCAGGTAAGTAAAAGGGAGAAAGACGTGGGGTTGGAAGACATTCACACACTCACGCACACTTATTACAAAATTCGCCCTCTCGATGGAGGGTCCGAATAAATAATACAAATCAACTAATTAATTAACTACCTTAGCTAATTAATTATTACATAACTCTTAACTAATTTAAACAAATTAACTAAGCTACGAAACTAAAGAGGCCGCCGCAGCTCCGCATCGGAATGATTGAATGATGCATGCTCGATCGCCTCGCTCGAAAACCCATTGCCATGCCACATGTTGCCTCTGTTTGCACTATTCTGCACCTCTGAAAACTGCACAAGTCCCAAGGAAGTTTCCGAACCACTCCCTGAACACTGTGAGATGTCACCGGCCAAGATATAGGAACATCGGCCATGTGGAATTGGTTATCGACCATTTGTGAGGATCTCGGCCAACAATGTTTAGTTGATCGGCACTAAAGATGGCCGGCCGGCCATATCTTCCTGCAGAATGCTGTTTTGCTGCAGCAGAGGACAAACAGAGCATGACAATACATTTTCAAGGCAATTTGTGCACAAACACCCTCCCTATTATGTCATGAACTCAAGGGAGTGTAGTGTTCGACCCTCGGGCCATCAATCACGCATGCCGATGCATGATGGCCAAAGGAGCCAAGTGTGCCAATCAATATGGAATGAATGCACAAAAACACATGAATGCCTAGAACTCTATCATGTTGGATCAAGAGCGCCGGTGACCGAGGATTGAGGTACGTTTCATCACTTCAAGTACAAACATCCCTCGGTCCTCGTGTTTGGTTCGACACCCCAAACCAAACATAATGCAATGCATGCAACAATGGAAAAACTATGTAATGCATCACAAGCATGCCAAATGCAATATGACTCAAACATGTACACAAGGCTAAGGTAACAAGCATGCCAAATGCAATGCGACCTAACAAGCATGTGACAAAAATGCAAGCTAGCAGCATGCAAAATGCAACCATAATCCTATGAACATGCATGGCATGCAAAGATGGACAAACATGCAAGCATGATGTAAAGTAGCAACTTTGAACAACATGGAAAATAGACTTAAACTAAAGATGGACAGACCTCAGCCATGCCCAAAATTAGTGGCCAAAATGCCAAGAAATGATGGAAATGAAACATGAGAAAGGCATGGCAAACATGCATGCCAATTGGCCCAAGGACTAAAGCACAAAGATGCAACTCTTAAGCACATCTAAAGAGTGACAAGGATGTATGACAATACTACATGCTGTGAAATAATGTGAGGAGTGATGCCAAATCAACCAATGAAAGCAAGTATAACATGCAAGAAAGCTCAAGGCTTAAAGCTAGCCAAGGAGCTTGTACTAAGGCCACATGAAACAAGCTCCAAAGAGCCAAGGACAACCAAAACAGTCCTAGATCATGCTAAAGGGAGTCTAAAACATGCAAGGGCCAAAGCTAAAACAAGCCAAAATGAAGGGCCGAAGGCAAGATGCAAGTAAGGCCAACAAAGGGGATTACATTACACCCATTGTAACCAAATGTGGCATGACTTAACCAATGAAAAATAGAGATATGACATGTCAAAATAGGCCCAAAAACCCACTTAGATGGCATCCCGAAGACCTAATCATGGAGGCATGCACAATGACCCAACCTCAAGGCATAAGACACCAACTCTTCAAAGCTTTGAAATGATGGCAAATGCAAGTATATGAACATGAAACATGGACTGAAATAACATATGAGATGATGCCAAATCATGGAAAAAGGTCCAAGTAGTGCATGCTAATGACTTGGACCCTCAAAGCTAACAAGCTAAAATGTATAGTAGCTATACAAAGTAATGCATGTATGATCAAAACAACATGAAACAGAGCTTTAACATGCTGAAATATGAATAAAAGCTCCTTTAGGTCGAGTCAAAATCATGCTAAAACCATAGCTTAAAGCACAAAGCATGTTAAGGCAATAGAGATGATTACACTACAAGTGTATGGTGCATGCAAGAGACCGCTAAACCAACCTAGAACAGAGGTATATCATGATCAAATGACACCAAATACTTGCTGAAATGAAGCCAAAACATGCTAAGCAAACATGCTACCTTTATGAGCCAATAACACAAGCATATGAGACACAAGGAGAGAGGGGTGTCCCTCTCCTATACAAGACTCTAAAACTACCTTTCCACCACTGAAATTCCTCTGGATTTCAGTGGTAGAAAGGTCATGCAAAGGCAAGAACAAAGGCCAAAAGAGGTGGCTCAAAACAAGACCAAACAAGGCCTAGGATGGGGTAGACAACCCCCAACCAAAAAGTGACCATAAACAATCATCTTAAGTACACAAAAACAGAACTTTTTTCAGTTTATAGTTAAGCTTAAAACAATATGCAAATAGGTCTAAAAGCTTAAGCCAAAATGGAAAAACAAAAGGTTAGTTGCTTACCCTTGAAGAACACCTTCAAGAACACAACTCCAGCCACTCAAGTGGATCAAAACCAGCCCAAGAACTCTGAAACCAACTTCCTAGTGCCTCAGCAACCAAAGGAAGGTGTTCTACTAGGTGCTATAGTGCAAAAGTATGAACAAAATACATTTTTAAGGCACCAACACACACACAAATATAGAGAGAGAGATATAGAGAGAGAGGGATATATGAACCCTATATCTATTTTGCTGAACCTTTGGAAAGGGAGGGGAGGCTCCCCTCTTATAGGAAATCAAATTCAAAGCTTCTTAGAGAAGCTAAGCTTTGGTTCAAATCCCTTCATACACGTGTATGGAGGGGAGAGTCTGTGCTCACCAGCTGGCACAGCTGGCATGCACAATGCCTGAAAAAGGAAAAAAAAAAAGGCCTCGGCCAGAAAATATGGCCGATCGACCAAAATAAGTGCCGACTGACCAACAAAAGTGCCGATCAACCAACATTTATGGCCGATGGAAAGGAAGCAAGGCCGATGGCATCATGCCACAGCTGATGGGGTGTGGGGATGGCCAATAAGCCACCCTCTTCCCTTAGAAGCAAAACCACAAGTCCTTGGTCCACAACCAAGCACAAAATAGACAAGTTGAGAGATCCTAAAGCAAGGCGCGCAGCCGAGACCTTCGGGAACTCAAAACAAACACGAACATGGATGATCATCGAGTGTTCAAACGATGACGTCCAAGTCTTGAGGACGGTCAAAAATGGGGTGTTTATATTATGCTCTCAGTATAATATTTCTTACTTTGCCATGTGCTTATAGTTGTTAACCACGTTTAGGTGGCGTGTCAGGACCAATGCATGGGGTAAGCACAAGACACTTTGTAGTCATAGTTCAGCTATGACAATGTAAATGAATAGAAGCTCCAATATATATGTTTTTGTTATAATAAAATTAAGATTTGGGTACATTTTTATTTTACTCCGCTACACTATTAATTTGTTATGACTTCAGTTATTGTCTTGTTGCGACATCGAACCTCTAGGTATCAGGTTTGGGTTGTGACAATTTGGTTGTAATTTTTGTTATTTGAATTAAATTTTGATGAATATTCTATCCAACAAAATTGATGAATTTTTTATTAATAATGCAAAATAAATAAAAATAAAAAAAATTATTTATCTCACTAATCTAGCTGAATAACTAATCTTACAATATTTTCATGAATCATTAATTTCCTCACTATTAATTGACTAATTAAATAGGATTTTAGGAAGGGCATTCGGTCCATAAATCTAAATTTGGATTTTCTTTGTCTAAAGATCCACACTCTAAAACACTTTGTCCATAAGGATAAGCTCCCACAAAATGACCAAACTACCTATGTGTATATATATATTTTCCCAAACCAAGCCGTTCTCCGTTTCTCTCTCTCTCCCTCTCCGCTTCATTTCTCTCATCTGTTGATCTCCTCAGTCAGCGATCTCTCTTTTTCGCCGATCTCCCTCATCCACCTTCTTCAGCCACCAATCTCTTTCTTTCGCCAATCTCCTACTTCATTGCCTCTCTCTCTTTCCTAAACACCACTGAGGGGAGATTGCAGCACCTCCTTCTACCACAATCCCTTATTCTTTCTCTCGCTCTCCCCCTCTGAACTTTGTCTCTGTCTCTTCCTCTATCTCTTTCTCTCTCTCCTCTCGTTTTCTCTCTCTCTCTCTCTCTATATCTAAAGCCATCGCATGGGATTCTGTTGCTTCATTAAGTTTCGTCGCTTCGGCATCGCTGTTGTCTCAAGTCTGATCGATCGGCCTCTCTCTCTCTCTCTCTCTCTCTTCAAAAATGCTTGGCTTTGGGTAGTGTAGCGGCCGGTGTTACAACCCGCTCATTTATACTCCATGGTTCTAAGTTCTGTATATATTGGTGTTTTTATATCTATTCTAGTCCTTGTTGTTGATTGGGGGTTGAAATTTAGATTGGTGGTTACATTTGAAACAAGTTGGGAGTTAGTAATTTTGTGAAAAGTTTGTCTGTTTGTTCTTGGGTTCGCTCGAGTGGTCTTTTCTTCACTCAAATGGTCTTTGGTTTCTCCCAGATTCTACATTTGCAGTTTGAACTTCTGGGAGATGGTCGTTCTTCACTCGAGCGGTGTTTTGGTCGCTAGAGCGGTCTACTTGCAGTATGGAATACTAAGAGTTTCTATTCTTTGCTCGAGCGGTGTTTTGTTCGTTCGATTGATTTATTCTACAAGGTTGTTATTCTAGGAGTTTGGTTTCTCCACTCGAACCATGTTTTGGTCGCTCGATATGTGTTGTGTTTGACACTCTGTCACGACCCAAACCCGCCCCTATAGGTTTAACATCGTAACCGGCCAATAATCTATAGATTACCAAAGGCCTCTTAATCAAAAATCAAATTATTAAGGGCCAGCGGAAGCAAATAAGAAATATATAATGTTCATTGGGTTGTGCAGACGTATATGGGACAGAAAAATTTTAAACTTTATATACATATATCATATATCACCCTTACGACATCGCATTTATATGAATGAGACAAAAATAGACTTAGCCCTAATTACAAAATAAACAAAAACTTGAACTTTAATTACATGGCCATGGCTACTTGACATATCTAAAACCTCCACATAAGGCACATAGGTTGGCTGACAAAAACAGAATTCAGGAAAAAGCTCCAGGCCTGGTCATGCATCTGATCGCTTACATATATAAATAATACAGTGAGTTAGAGCTTAGTGAATAACAACAAAGTAAAGGTTTTAATGAATAATGTCCCACAATAGATTCAAAAATCAGAATTCAGATAAGAAATAGATTCATATTCATATCAGATTCTTATAGAAAATCATACGCGATACATCCATTAGCGTTAATAAATTTGATGGCTCATGAATACATGAGACACATAGATAACCCATAAAAGGACTAGATGACCCATAAAGGGACACATATAGAGAAGATAACCAGTTATGTATAACCAACCCTGGTACCATATAACAGATATCATATGATGCTAAGGATGCCACGAATACATTTTAGATAGTTGGACAATCATTCATTTAATTATGAAATAGCATTTCAGAAAACAGATTATATCATATCATTCAGAAAATATTTAAAGTCAAACATAGCTTTACAGAGTTGTTATTTACAGATAGCTCTAGAAGTAGATTAGAAAGATCAGACAGATCAGGTAGACGATAGCTCGTGACCTACACAAACACATAACATATACACATTGGAACACAATATCACTTTCTTAATCAAACTTGGCTTCTCTCCTTTTTTTTTTTAAATTTTTTAAAAGTAATTTGAAGTTCTACTACGCTTATTCTTTCTTACTCAAATAAACCGGGTTCTCATGTCATATATCCTTTTGTTACTAAATCCTTCTTTTCCAAGTAGATCGATTTCTTACTCAACTTCTTAATCAATTACTACTAAAGATTTTGCTTCCAATCTTCATTTCAAAACTTAGGCTCATGCTTGACTCAATTTAAATATTTAAGTTCATTAGCATAAACCCATGATTACTTTTAAATTATAATACAAAACCCTTATTTAATTGTCAAGATTAAAACTAAAATTTCATAAATATAATGATTTCAAACTTTTTCTTTCTTTGTTTTATAAAATATAAAATTGAAGTTATAAAGCTCTTTGAAAAAATATTTGCATATACGAAATTTAAATCAAAATCAAACCAATTTTTGATTCTCAAATAGAAATTATAATTTGTTTTCTTAATTTGTCCAAAGTTAGATTTAATTTATTTTCTTTATATCAAACCCAATTCCAAACTCATCAATTTAAATTAAGCTTTCAAAACCCAATTTCATGCTCAAAACTCATGCAAAACTTCATCAAAACATGAAAATAAATATGAGCCATGATCAATCTTCGACTTACTTCATCCTTTCCTAATTGCTTTCTATTTTCATGAATGTGATTCCAAACTTAGATTCTTATTCAAAACCCATTTACTTACAAATTTCATGGAATTGATCTTAAACTCTTCCTAATTTCAAGTGTAATGTGAACTCCTCACAAAATATTTTATAAACATGCATTTAGCTTAAATCTTAAATTCTTACTCAAAACCCAATTTCTTACAATTTACATGAAATTGATTCCATTGTCTCCTTAATTTCAAGTATTATATGAAGATTCTACATGATTTGAGCATACATTCCTTACCTTGAACTTTGATTTCAGAAATTATGGTTGATTTCCCCTTTGATCTTCTTCCTCTCTTTAAATTTTCTTGACCTTTTCTTTCCTTAGTTCTTCTTCTTCTTGAACTGAATTCTACTTCTCTCTCTCGGTAACTCTCTCTTTCTTGAACTCACATTCTCTCTTACTCACTTTCTCAGCCAAGCAGAACAAATGGGAGAATACATAAACACTTCTTGACTTAAAGGTTATCAACACATTACACACACATGTTCACTTCTTGACGTTGCACAAGCAGACGTGCACACACCTTAAGCCTCCAGCACAACACTTATACACACACAGTCAGACTTCTCCTACACACGCATACCCATATACACCCTCTACTCCACATTTCTATTTATGATTAATAAATTTTGATTAGCATATAATTTAATTTAATCATAATTAATCACAAATCCACATAATTTAATTAATTAATTTAACTTTCATTAGAGTCTAATTAATTATATTTAATTTTTTTTTAATCTGAATCAAATTTTTAATCAAACTCCTAAAAGGTTCCAAATATCATATTAAACGTATTTCCATCATCAATTTTGGATTCTTACATCATTAAGGCCTTCATTTTCAGATTGAACTCAAAATCTCCTTCTATAAATTACATATTCAATTAAGCACCTCATAAATAAATTTTATTCATAATAATCTTAATTCACAATCCTCATAACTTAATTAACTCCAATTCAGACCCATTTAATAAAATCTTAATTTTTACTAAACTGAATCGAATATTTAATTAAACTCCCATATAATCCGATATTCGAAATTAAAATAATTTAATTCACCCATTATACTCTCTTAAGCCATTTAGGCTTTCAATTTATAATTTTCAAAATAAATCCTTAATATAATTATATACGAATCAATCTCCATAATTTTCATAAATCCTGGATTAAATTAGAATAATGGGCAATTAAAATTCAAATCTCCTTAATTAATTAAATGCTAATTATTATACGTTGTGGGGTTGTCACACGCTCGATCTATGTTTTAGTCGCTTGAGCGGTCTGTTTGTCTAAAGTTGTGAAAAAATATCTCCTTTTTCACTCTTATGCTTTTCTCTCTTTCTCTAAACAACCTAGAAACCATTTTCTCCTCATTCTCTCTAACTTTCTTGCGTAAATCCCTCTATACACTCAAATTCTCAAATCCGTGACTCTTGCCACATTGGTGCTTTGGAATAAAAGATAGAGCTCGAGAAGGTGATCATTCTAATATGAAAAAGTTCTAGTTTTGTCTCCATCAATTTTGGATTGTTCTTCCCCTCTCTTTCTACTTTGAGGTGGGGGTTTCTTTAGTGTTTCTGCATGATATTTAGCTATGTTATGTGTTGTTAGAATAATGTAGCATTTTGAGATATCTGGGGTTTGATTTGGATTTGAAATGGGTTTTAAATGAATTATAAAAGAGGGTTTTTTGGATAGGTTGCTTTGAAAGGTTGTTGGGATGGTTTTGTTGATGAGTAATATTAGAAATTATGAAATCTTAAATGGGTTTTTGAAATAAACAAATATTGTTTTGAAAATCTTGAGAATATTGGAAATTATTGGTTTGAATAAGGGTGGGAATGATGGGAAATGTTTGGACCCTTGTTGAGTTGAGAAGTGGAGTTTGAACATGTATTGTTACTCCTATATTAAAATTTTGAAATTTATATCTGTTTACTTAAAATTTATCTTTTGATTAGATATATCTGTTTCGGCTATTGGTGGAGGGTATCATTGATTATTGTAAAAATTGCACAAGAACTATGTTAATTGAAACCCATTTACGCATGTATTACATTTATAACCCTGTTTCATATTTATACATTGAAAATGTATCGTTTTGAGAAAAATAGGTGAAAACCTTGGTAAATCTGGTTATGGGGTGTGGTTGTGGTTATTATTATGTTGGCCTGTATGTCTTTAGTGAAAGTTTAGAAATTCACGCGGTTAGGTACCGATCCTTCTGGTTAGTACTGATAAAATGACTTTAGTAGAGCTTGTATAGCCTTTTGGCAAATACGTACTTAGAAATTCCCAATATGTGTATCCAATGCCCTGTTTTCAGTTTGAAATGGAAAATGCATCATTTTGGTTAATGACATTCATGTACATTCACCATGTGGCTTAGTTAAGCATCATACAGAACATGGAATTAATCTCTACTAGGTTGTAACTCACCCTATGTGGAAACTAATTTACAGCACTGATGATATGCCGCCGCCAAAGAATTGGCTTGAGAGGATCGTGGAGCTGAAGAATCGTTTATTTTGTTTTGTAAATATTTTTTGTGCAAACCTAGGGCTTTTATTTGTATTGGGTTTGACCTACTTTGTTATAACCAAGTATCTTCGTGGAAACTTTTAGCCTTTAACGCATAACTTGTAATTAATTACCATTGTTTCAATATGCAGTTCACATGCTATAGATTCGGATCCTAAGATTGGTAAATGTATTAATGCATATGACCCCTTTTGTAATATTCTATGAAAATTAATAGATTGTTGATAATTAACGTCCGCTTGTTTGTTGAGAATTATGAGGGTATTTGTTGTCTATATTATTAGGGTGTTACAACATGATATTAGAGCATACTGGGAAAAATTTATGAGTTCTTTGATGTTGGCCAATTGTCTAGCACATGTCTAATTTATAATCAAGTTTGAATGGACTTATTTGGCGTGGTCCATTGTAAAGTAAATGGTGATAATCAAATTATTTTTAATTTATTTAAATTATTTTTATTTAATAAGTTATAAAAAGAAATTGTATTAAATAATTTGAGATAAACGGAGGGTGCTGTCACAGTACCGTGCTGGGACACCTTGGTTGAAGTTTGTCTTGATTCTATTTTGATAATCCAAATCATTCATAGTATAAGATTCGTCAAGCATATTATCTATATAAAAAAATATGGTTAATTAAACATACGTAATCCCATGACCAAGACCTAATTATTGTTTAAAAAATTATTAAAATTATGCTAACCGTTTATTTTTTTAAACTTAAATGTGGTCTTGTTATAAGTTACAAATGCCTAATTGACTAGATTTTTTTCATGAATGATCTACTAACGAATCTTACAATATGAACAGTTTGGACCATCAAAATAAATTCAGGAAACTCCCTCACAGGCTCACAACATGGTCACCCCAAGTTTAATAATTTGACACAAACTTTCAATATAAAATTTTAAAAAAATAATAAAAAATAAAATTATAAACAATGCATATAAGTTGTACCACACAATTCGATTAAATGTAGATTTGGACCGTGTGACGCTATTTTCATATGGAGGTAGATTCCCTAATGTTATAATTTGGACTGGAAGGCATTGTTTAGGTATTTAGGGCCTACTAGAGTTCCCGTTTCGATCTAAAGAATTTATTTTGTCGGGTATTTTATGTATTTATCTAAAAATTGATTAGGTCAAATTTGATAATCGTAACATATTCAAACATGATAAATTGAGTAGATTACTATTGAATCAACCTAATTTTTGTGTGGATAAATGCACAAAAGTACCTAAAAAAATAAATAGTTTAGATTATGAAAACGGAACCCGTGATAATTCACACAAGCTCAAACAACACCCTCTAGTCCAAGTTATGGATAGAAAGGAATCCACTACTTTTGCATTTGGTTCGTAGTGTGACACGTGTCTTGTTGTTCATTTATGTGTTTAGATTATTTAATTGATTGTTATTTGATTTGAATTTTGTTCGTAAAACTTCATGTCTATGTAGATTTATCCTTTGTCTGATTTCTGTATTTTATTATGCAAAATTGTTTCTGTTTTTAACAAAATTGAGGAATTAACCATCAAAGGTCCAAAGTGGGAATGAAAAACGCAAAGCGAAGTTAAATATACATATATATATATATATATATATATATATATATATATATATTTGTTTCTATGTTACTCTTTCTTCGACACTTAAAAGGTGTTGTACTGATATGTATTGTATAAAATAGTTAGTAAAAAATGAAAAACTTTGAATCTGGATGCAATTTTTGTATCAAGATACTCCATTTATTCAATGAACTAAATAAATGCACTTATCTTTTCGAATTAAAAAAATAAATAAACGGGAAAAAGAAATGGGGAAATGATGAAGTTGAGTTTACTACTGATTTAAAATTATATGTAAAAATTTACACTGAATAGTAATTGTCCAAAAAAATTAAGACCTATAATTTATTTTAAGTCTCACAATTGTACCCATAGGTTTATGGCAGTTTAGTTGTTAATTTTTGATTTGTTATAAACTCAATAATATAAGATCCAATTCCCTTCTCATATCATTGTAACTAAATTATGAGGATATAAATTGTGAATCTCTAACATTTCTCATCTGAGGATTCTGTACATATCTATCATAATGAATTTGTACCTTATCTGTGATAACCCTGGTCCGTGTTATGCTAATTAATCTTGATTATGTGTTTGATATGATTTTGAGTGCCATTTATATGAATATATGTGGTTTTGAATTTCTATCTGTTCACCGTAGGAAAATCTGTTTGATTATCTGCTTTAGAATTCAAATTGAAGGCCCTATTGGCCACAGAACCTGAAATTGATTATGCCATTGTGATTAGCGTAATTTTTAGAGCCTACAGTGAAATTTAATTGAAAATTGATTCGGATTAGATTAATTAGATTAAATTGATGGTATAGTGCCCAATTATTTAATATTAATAAAAGTGATTAAGGGAGCTTATTAAAAGGGGGCACTATACACTCAACTCCTCTCTTTTTATTCCACTTTGCTGAGGCTACACTCTAGAAAGAGAGTGTGTGGGTCGGTTAGAGAGAGAGAGGAGGCTCAAGTTGTAGAATTAACCAAGAAGCTTGAAGGTCTTGAGGATCAACTCAAGAATTGACCATAAATTGGGTGATTAGAGCTTCTAGGTAAGTACTTGAGTATGAATTCATGAGTTTGAGTTTGTAAAGTTGTGTATTCAAGCTAGTTGGGTGATCAAGAACATGAATTGAAATGAAATTTGAAGAATTTAGAGCTTATATGTGCATGCATGTAAGAATTTGCCATGAATTTGCATAAACTAGCATGAAATATGTTGATCATGAAAGATTGAGCATTGAAGCATACATGCAAGCATGGTTTTGTTGAGTTTCATGATTATAGGCACCATTGGTGTCATTTAAAAGGGAATTGGAGTAAAAAATGAGCATACATGTATAATTCAAGGAGTTTATGGGGTATGAGTATATGTACATTGAAATTGAACTTTGAAGCTATGTGTTTTGTTGTGATGAATTGAGGGTTGGATTATGATTTTGAGCAATTGACCTCATATTGCTTGTATACTCATGATATATAATGTGTTTCCCTATTTTTGGTGCCTTAATTCGAGCTTTAAAGCCTTGAATGTCGAATTTGAGCCTCCAGAACAATTCTGGGAAACCCAGAATTTGGCATGTCCGCTCAAGCGGGAAAAGCGCCGCTCGAGCGTGAAATGCGAGCTCCCAGAACTTTTACAGACATTGATGTCCGCTCGAGTGGGAAAGTTCACGCTCGAGCAGGGAGCTATGTAGAATGACTTTCAGCTCGAGCGTCCGAAGTCACGCTCGAGCGTAAAAATGAGGCAACCAGTATTTTGCAGACCCAATGGGTTCGCTCGACCGTCCAAAGCCACGCTCGAGCGGGGAGCCCTGTTTCAGAAAGTTTGTAAGGATGTTTTGTGTTTCATTTTCCGTTCTCTTCCATTTCTGAGCACTTTTAGGCATGCGTTGAAAATTGTAAATGAGTTAAAATGATAAGAAAGAAGCCCAAGAGGAATGTATGAATTAAGAACGGATTGAATCGTTTGTGACCCATATGTGTTATGTAATATGTAGGGTCGAGCTCAAGGGCAAATCCACCGGCAGGATACTATGAGTAATATCTTAGTAAAGATATTTTCAAGTATGTTACTTTTTGAATGCCACTTTTGTATAAGCTTCATGGGTTTGTTGATTTGAAATATGAATGAGTATTCTATACGCCTAATTTGTATAAGGCCGTTTGTTGATTTGAAATATGAATGAGTATTCTATATGCTTAATTTGTATAAGGCCGCTTGTTGATTTGAAATATGAATGAGTATTCTATACGCCTAATTTGTATAAGGCCGTTTGTTGATATGAAATATGAATGAATATTCTATACGCCCAATTTGTATAGGGCCGTTTGTTGATTTGAAATATGAATGAGTATTCTATACGCCTAATTTGTATAAGGCCATTTGTTAATTTGAAATATGAATGAGTATTCTATATGCCTAATTTGTATAAGGCCGTTTGATACTGTAGACGTCCCCGAACGCCCCGGGAGGACGAGTCCCGTTCTGTTCATATTGGGTTCAATACAGTTCGGACTCTCAAATTGTCACGGTTCTTAATCTGAACCAAAGAGTCTAAATCCGGCAAATCGTTTTGAGAAAACAGATTTTTAGAAAAGAAGTGCCAAACATGGACTACTTTGCCAGATATAGAGTCGCCACCTAAATAGTTTTTATAGGGGAATTTAGGAAACCTTGACTCGGTGCCAAAGGCCATGTGTCCGTCATCACCAAAGTTGCCTCGGCTCGGGAGCTTGGATACGATTGGGGAAGGTCAGCTATGAGCACCCCCTCTCGCCCGATCCGAAGATCGGCCTCTACTAACCGTGATATCCGTTTTTGAAAACGTTATGTGTTCTTATTCCGGTTATTAGCCTAGAATTACTATGTTATGCGCACAGCAAACAAGTATAGACTAGATCGCCTAATTTGGAACAAAACATTACATATCCGTTTGTTTGGAAAATGCTTTAGAATTTGCTACTCACAAGTAGGCTAAAATACGGATTTCAACGAGTTATCCCAACTTAAAAAATCAAACCTTCACCCACAGGCATTCAAGCAGTTCATTAAATAAGCATCTAGCCTCATGGTAATCATGCTATTATGTTAACGTTCACACTCATGTGAGATGCTAAAGCATAAAGAGCTCACCTAGTACTCCGTGCTAAAACAAGAACATGTTAGCAATCATGCATGATCCAAGTCCATGTTTAAATGCAACGCATATGGAATGTCACTAGAGTAGGCTCGGCTAGTCTATAAATGACATGTGAAAATGCACAAGTAGCATGTATTCAAGTTAGATTTGAAATACTTGTGCAGTTAATATGATGCGCCGAGCCTGGTGCATGCAATACTGATGAATGATGCACGCATGCACAACATAAGGTATGCTAAAGTAAACATGCCCTAATGCTAATCACCAAAGCAGGTAAGTAAAAGGGAGAAAGAAGTGGGGGTTGGAAGACATGCACACACGCACCCACACTTATTACAAATTTGCCCTCGCTCGGAGGGACCGAAAGAATAATACAATTTAATTAACCTACAAGCTAATTAAATATTACAAATCAATTAAATTAGCTAAACAAATTAACTAATCTAATTAAGCAGTAAACAACAGCCTCGGGAAGAGGGTCCAATGCATGCGCGCTCGATTTCACTCGGAAAGTCACTACCATGCACAAAATGCCTCTGCTTTGGCTGTTATCCTCCTCTGAAGACTGCACAAGTCCCAAGGTTGCTTCTCTGAGTGCTGTAGAACACCACCGGCTGAAGAGATTGGTCACCGGCCATGTATGATGGTCACCGGCCACAAAATAATCCATCGGCCAACAATGGATGGCTGGTCGGCACTTAAGATGGCTGGCTGGCCAAATCTTCCTGCAAAAACTGGTTTGACAGCAGTTGAGGACAGAAGTTGGCATGGTAATGCATTTCAAGCAATGTATGCACCAACCACACTCCTTATCATATTTATGACTCAAAGGAGGATGGGCCTCGATTCTCGGGCCACCAATCATGCATTTCCATGCATGATGGCCCAAAGAATCAAGTGTGCATGTTGATATGGAATGCAATGCACATAATCAAGCAAATTGAACTCAACCTCTATCACAAGCAATTCAAGAGGCGAAGCATGCATGCCAATGCAATGCAATCCTAAGCATGTCGACTAGTATGCAACATGGACAATGCTAAGAAGCATACAAGGCATACAATGGTCATGCAAGACATAGGGCATGAGACAATGCAACTAACAAGTATGTAAGGCACAATGTGGGTGTTCGAGCATGCAAGCAAGCATGTGACTTCATTCAATCATGTAACTCCAATCATGCAACAACACACAAATATGCAACAACATACAAGGTGGGCATACAACAACATGCAACGGGGTGGGCTTAAACTAACATGGGTAGCTTGCAAGCTTGCCAAAATCAGTGGCCAATACTATGGAAGTGAGGTCCAACACACACACAAGCATGCATGCAAATATGGTCCAACACTTAAGCATATGAAGGCAACTTGTAAGCACAAAAACATGGACTAATGACATGCAACATAAGCTCTGAAAATCATGTTCAAATGGTGCCAAACCAAGCCAACAAGACAAGCATAAGCATGCAATTAGAGGTCCAAAACTCAAGGCAAGCTAAGGAGGTATTGAACTACCCTTAGCAAAACCAAATGTGGCATGAATTAAATGACCAAAAACAGAGTTTTAGCATATTAAAACAAAGCCTAAAGACCACTTAGATGGCATCTAAATGACTTAAATTCAAGGGCATGCACAATGACCAAACATGGAGCATAAGGCACAACCTCATAAGGCATCAAAGAGGCATCAAAGGCAAGCATGCAAGCATGTCATGAGGACTGAAATGATGCTATAAGTGGTGTCAAACCACTGAAATAAATCAAACAATGCATGCTCAACACTTCACACATTTAAAGCCTACAAGCTAAACAATGTAAAGGGGCTATGCAATGCATGCCATGGTCGACCAAAACAACTAAAGGTAGACCTTAAGCATGGAAAAACAAGTACAAAAGTTTTACAAAGCAGGGCCTAAAACATGCTTGAACAAGGGTCAAAGCCTAGATGCATGTTAAGACTAAATGATGGCATTACAAGACATGTATGCAAAGCATGCAAGGTGTGTCCAAACCAACTCAACACAATGCTATTTCATGGAAAAATAAGCATAAATATCAGTCAAGGCATGGTCAACACACACTTAAACTAGATGCTTCCTCAAGAGGCAAAAATAGCCCTTTTCAAGGACAACAAGGAGAGGGGGTGGCCCTCTCCTTCCTAGGACCTTAAGGCACCATCCTCACCTCTGAAATCTCTCAAGATTTCAGTGGTGAGGAGGCCCAAACACAATGGTCCCGGAGCTCAACCAAAATGGCACAAAACAAAGGCCAAACAAGCCTTAAGATGGGTCAAACAACCCCAAAGCTTAAAACACCCTTAACAAACTATTTAGAGTAGACAAAAAAAAAGACTTTTATATGTTATATGCTAAGCTCAAAAACAGATGCAAGATAGGCTAAAAAGCTTTGCAAAAATGGAATAAAAAGGGACAAAAGTCTTACCCTTGTAGACCCTCTTCACAAACAATGTTCTAGCAGCTCTTTTGGTTCCAAACCAGTCCAAAAGCTTCAAGGAAAGACCTCTGGTACCTTAACAACTAAGAAAAGGTGTGATGGTGGGTGTTTGTGCACAAAAATAAGACTAAACACACACTAAACACAAGAGAGAGAGAGAGATATAGAGATAGAGGATATATGTAAACCCTAACCCTAAAGCTCAAGCTCTGAAAATATTGTCTAAGTTGTCTAACCCTTGAACAAGAGAGAAGAGGTTCTCTTTTATAGACCATTAGTCTTGTAAAGCTTCCAAAGGAAGCTAACAAGAGGGCAATCCCTCTATACACGTGTATGGAGGGGGTGATAGTGTATGCCAGCTGCACAAAAATATCTGCAAAAGCAGATGCACAGTAGTCGGCCGGCCAAAAATGCAATTGACCAAAAAAAGATAGCCGACCGGCCATCTATAGTGTCGGCCGGCCGGCCAAATCTTGGCCGGTGGCAACAAAACACAGCCGGTGGCCTCAAGTCATGGCCGGTGGAGTGTGGGGATGGCCCACAAGCCATTCCCTGCCCCTCCAAGGCAAAGCACAAGTGTTTGGTGCAAAACTAGACACAAAACAGTCGAGTCGAGAGATCTTGAGGTAAGGCGCGCAGCCGAGACCTCCGGGAACTCAAGACGAACACAAACATGGATGATCACCGAGTGTTCAAGCGGTGACGTCCAAGTCTTGAGGACGGTCAAAAATGGGGTGTCTACAGATACGTTTGATAAAATTGAATTGGGCCTAAGGCTGTTTGCCGCTTGCCAATTGTCATTTGCCCTTTGCCATTTGCTATGTCAAAAAAAAATAAAGATGGGCCAGAGGCCGTATAGATATGAGGATGATTGGGCCAAAGGCCGTCGGACATGAATGATTGGACCAAAGGCCGTTAGATATGAATGCAAGGATGGGCCAAAGGCCGTTTGAATACCGTGATGGGCCCAAGGCCGTTTGAATATGAGCATAATGGGCCAAAGGCTATTTGAATGAAAAGAGATCGTGATCATGATTATGAAATACGCATAGATATGAATGTAAGGGGAATGGGCTCGAGGCCGTTTGATATGCCTAATATATTTGAATTGGGCCCGAGGCCGTTTGAAATGTTTGAATTGGACCCAAGGTCGTTTTGAATAAAGAGTTGGTTGGATCGAAGGTCATTTGTATAGATGGACCCAAGGTCGTCTTGTCTTCTATAAGATTTGGACCTGAGGTCGTTTTCTATATAGACATGATGTGTTGGACCTAAGGTCGTTTTGCTTTGTTGAGATTTGTAAATCTGGTGTGAATGGGAATAGTGATTCAAATATGTACATTATAAGTATGATTCATTTATGAACAAATCTCATTCATTAACCTCTTTATTTTGATATTATTCACTGGGCGTTAGCTCACTCTCTTTTATATGTATGTAGGTGAGCAAAGGGACGTTCAACCCCAACCTTAGTGGAGTTTAAGAAAGGAACTCGAGTTTTGTGAAGTCAGCCCAGGTGCCTCACGCAAGAGGCTTTGGTTATGAACTTTTGTATTCCTTTTGCTATTTCTATTGGTCGTGATAGACCATTTATGTGTATAAGCTTTTGGTTTAGCTGACTATATGTTTGAATGATCTCGGGTATACAAGATGTTACCTACTGATATGTGGTGTGAGTTATTATTAAGTACATGTGAAATGTTTTGATATGCCATGTGAGCATAGCTTATTGGACAAAATTTTTAAGTCTGTTTCCATTTGGCCCCTTAACTCTGATGGAGTATATTCTAATCCGATTTGAGGCCGTAGGTAATCTCACGATTACTGGCCGATTATGACCTTAATCTATAGGGGCGGGTTCGGGTCATGACAAAGTGATATTAGAGCACGAGTTAATGACTCACACACTTGTCCAAATAAGCCATAAGGTGTCTAGAAAAGACTTAAGATGCATCCATTTGATAAGTACATGATGTAAGCATTGAGAACATGTGATTATATGAGATATGAATTGTTGCACTAATGTGTACAATAAGTTTGTTTTGTTAAAATGCACATACATGAACATATGAATCATGAAAAGTTGCTTATGTGCATTCGATTCTGTAAATGGGTGTTTATGTGGAATATGAATATGGTTTAAGTGTATAATTACTTAGTAAGTGTTCAGCACTCGATATTTGGTAAGTATGCAATCATCTGTCACATGTGCGATTAATTGTGTCTTGACGATACGCAAAATGAGAATATAACGATGTGCCTATGTGTATTCGTGTTTATTTTTGTATTGGGCATTCCGATATTTGGCATGGCTTAATAAGAGTTTGTGTAGATTATGGATAAAGTAAGGGCATACGAGTTGACAGACTCTTCCACAGCACCGACATGTAATGAATGTGGTAAGAAACACCGAGGAGTTTGTTATCGAGTTTCTGGGGCTTGTTATAGGTGTGGTAAAATGGACCATATGGTAAGAAACTGTCCCCGAACTGAGCAAAACGTGAATAGACCCGTTGTCTTAGTTGGACTCGTACCAATGGTAGGAATTGCTAATCAAGATAGAGTAATTGCACTCATCCCAGAAAGCACTCAGAATATTGCAATTGTTATCCCAGGTATCTATACTGTTTATAAACGAATGCCTATATGTTGATTGATTCTGGACTGGTACATGTATACATCTTTGCTTGGGATATTATTTGATTCGATTCGGCGCATTCCTTCATATCTGATATATGTGCATCTAGATTGGTCAGACCCATAGGATCAATACCTTATTTACTGTATGTATCCACCCCATTTAGGAAATTTGTGAAGTACGTATTGGGATATTGATTGACTCTATACATGCGTATATACATTTAAATCTATGCTCAGGGTGATTTGTTATACTACTGTTTACAATGACTAAACCACTGGAATCATGACTCTGTGATTGTGTGGTTGAGTTGAGCACCCCAAATAACGAACTCTACAAATTGTGAGATCATGTATTCTGATTGGTAGACAATTGACTGGACTATGTGGCTACACTAGGCTCGATTCGTAAACCAATGCTTTTGTGATTGGTTTGGGACTCTTGCATAACAAATCATATATTATACGCCACCGAGGAACTTTGTTTAGCGTGTTACTGTGCACCATGTACTTGCATATAAGACTTATTTGGGAACTACTGTATTGATTATGATACATACCTCCTGATATGAACAACTGCATGCATATGCAACTACACCTGAACTTATGCGGACAATGCCATATTGTACATGACTTAAAATACTTTGATATGAACGGTTGTGATGAATGACTCTGATATGACTTTGAGAATTGATGAACTTAGGACAGTTGTGAAACTATTGACTATGTACCTAAGCAAATGAAGTGTGCCTTACAGAACCAAATGTACCCTATTTGAGAAAATTTTTATCTGATTCGATCTGATAGAACTTTTGTTTGATTTGGCCTGATAGAACCCTTATTTGATATAATTTGATGGGACCTTTGTTTGATTTAATTTGACAAGACCTTTGCCTGGATTGATTTGATAAGACCCTCTATCTAATTTAATTTGTTAAGAGGGATTTCGAATTGCTTATGAATGAATAACCAGGTTATTCTTGGCAAGGAAACTGGTAGACCCAAAACTTGAATCCGTTTGGAATACTTGACTTATTTGAAAGACTTTATGTGGGCTATCAACAGATTGATCTAACCATGAACACCATTAAGAACCAACCTTTAATTATTGGAGACATACATGTTATAAATGAACAGAATTGCACAAACCCAGTGATTGGATGTTTAAGGAATGACTGCTTCTATGTTATTGAATTCTTATTTATTTCCCGCTATGGAAACCGATGATGGCAGATTGATTTGGTTATAAACAGTACTGAACATTTATCTTTGACTGGTTGAAATATGTTTTGTTTTATATGGGAGAATAGTTGCTTCAGTGTTATCGGATGTTGGGAATTTATGTTACGGTAATTGTTAACCGCGAACAGCCTTGATTGTGAACACTATTGGGATTGGAAAACCTCGATTATCCGAAAATGTGTGAATTTAGAGCGCCTTGTAAATAACTGCTCAGTGCCATTGTATTTCGTAATTAGGGCTCCGAGAGTATGTAAATTGTGCTTAACATGTGATTGACTCATCTGATATTACTTTTGATGTCATGGGATTAATGTACGAACTGCTTTATGCTCATTGACGACTATCAGATAATATTGAAAGACTTGATGGAACAGGGAATCAAATATTGAACTGAATTGTAAACTGTTGAATGATTGATAACATATAAATTATGTAGAAATTGACTGCTTCAGTATTATCGTACTTTGCGATCAATGTTATGGAGATATGTTAACTATGCGCATTGTCTGGTTAATTGCTTCGGTGCTACCTTTGTTGATTCGGGAATCAGTATCTGGATCCCCTTTATATTCCTAAGGACTTTTAATTGACCTTGGATAACTGTGATGAATCACTGAATTAGAGACTGAATTAGATTGTGAATTGTGGAATTATTGGAGAATGGATTGAACTTCTGTGACGAGGAAATCGTTGAATTTGTGTCTAAGTGTTTTCGGTGTCGACAAGTCGAAGTTGAACATCAGATATAGACGGGACTACTTCGACCTCTTTCTATTACGGAATGGGAATAGGGATATGTGACTACGAATTTCATTTTGGGGCTACCTCAGACACCCAAGGTATAAGTCTCGTCTGGGTTATTGTATGTAGAATTACTAAGTTTGCTCATTTCCTCCCCATGAAATTTTCGTATGATACTTATAGACTAGCCACTGTTTACATTGATTAGATTGCTTGTTTGCATGGGGTCCCAATATCTATTGTTTTAGACAGGAATCCTAAAATATGTCTGAATTCTGACAAGCCTTCAAGAGGCAATGGGGACTAAATTGTGATTTAGCGCTGCTTTCCATCCAAAAATTGATGTATAATTAGAAAGAACTTTTTGGGAGAAATGCTCCAAATGTATGCTTTAGATTTTCAGGGAAGTTGGAAAAATCTATCCATCGTTGGCAGACTCTGCCTACAACAACAGCTTACACTCTAGTTTCGGTGTGGCATCGTGCAAAGCCTTGTATGGTGAAAAAGGTAAGTCTCTGATTGATTGAGGACAGAGTGTCGCCTGATTTAGAGACTAAGCAAATGACTATCTAAAAAGTATTCCGAATTGTTTTCGACTAAAGGTAAAATAAGTTTGGAGGACCAAACTTCCTAAAGGGGGGAAGACTGTGATAACCCTGGTCTGTGTTATGCTAATTAATTTTGATTATGTGTTTGATATGATTTTGAGTGCCATTTATATGAATATTTGTGGTTTTGAATTTCTATCTGTTCACCGTAGGAAAATCTGTTTGGTTATCTGCTTTAGAATTCAAATTGAAGGCCCTATTGGCCACAGAACCCGAAATTGATTACGCCATTGTGATTAGCGTAATTTTTAGAGCCTACAGTGAAATTTAATTGAAAATTGATTCGGATTAGATTAATTAGATTAAATTGATGGTATAGTGCTCAATTATTTAATATTAATAAAAGTGATTAAGGGAGCTTATTAAAAGGGGGCACTATACACTCAACTCCTCTCTTTTTATTTCACTTTGCTGAGGCTACACTCTAGAAAGAGAGTGTGTGGGTCGGTTAGAGAGAGAGAGGAGGCTCAAGTTGTAGAATTAACCAAGAAGCTTGAAGGTCTTGAGGATTAACTCAAGAATTGACCATAAATTGGGTGATTACAGCTTCTAGGTAAGTACTTGAGTATGAATTCACGAGTTTGAGTTTGTAAAGTTGTGTATTCAAGCTAGTTGGGTGATCAAGAACATGAATTGAAATGAAATTTGAAGAATTTAGAGCTTATATGTGCATGCATGTAAGAATTTGCCATGAATTTGCATAAACTAGCATGAAATATGTTGATCATGAAAGATTGAGCATTGAAGCATACATGCAAGCATGGTTTTGTTGAGTTTCATGATTATAGGCACCATTGGTGTCATTTAAAAGGGAATTGGAGTAAAAAATGAGCATGCATGTGTAATTCAATGAGTTTATGGGTGTAGACATGCCCGAATGTCCCGGCCCCCGCGCGAGATTTGGCGCGAAATTCGGTTTGTTCATTAGCATACTACAGTTCGGACACAAATGTCACGGTTCTGAATCTAGTCTCGCAAAGTGCAATGCAAGACCGATAAATCACCAAAGAGTCCAAATCTGGCAAATCGTTTTGGAAAACTAATTTTTGTAAAGAAGTGCCAAACATGGACTATTTTGCCAGATACAGAGTCGCCACCTAAATGTTTTTGTTTTGGGAAATTTAGGAAACCTTGACTCGTTGCCTAAGGCCACGTGTCCGTCATCACCAAAGTTGCCTCAGCTCGGGAACTTGGGTACGAGAGGGGAAGGTCATGCAATGAGCACCCCTGCTCGCCCGATCAAAGATCGGCCTTTACTAACATGATATTTTGTTTTTGAAAACACATGTGCTCTTATTCCGATTATTAGCTAGAATTACTATGTGATGCGCACAACACACAAGTATAGACTAGATCGCCTAAGTTTGAACAAAACATCTCATGTTTGTTTGTTTGAAAATGGTTTTGAAGGTGCTACTCGCAAGTAGGCTAAGACGTGGATTTGCCACCCTCAAGTGGGCTTAAAACTTGCATTTCAATGAATTGTTCCAATTCAAGTAATCCAACCTTCACCCACAGGCATTCAGGCAGTTATATCAGTTAAGCAAATAGCCTCATGGCAAGCATGCTGTCATGTTAACACTCACACTCATGCAAGATGCTAAAGCATAAAAGCTTACCTAGTACTCTGAGCCAAAACAATAGCTAGTTAGTAATCAATGCATGATCCTAGCTATGTTAAGATGGCTAATGCAACACATGCAAAATGCAACTAGAAATAGGCTCGGCTATTCTAAAATGGCATATGAAATAGGAATTGAGATACGATGTAGTTAGTATTATGCGTCGAGCCCGGTGCATGTAAGACAAATGAATGAATGCAAACATGCATAGCATAAGGATGCTAATCAAAACATGACCTAGAACTGACCATCGTAAGTGGTTAAGTAAAAGGGAGAAAGACGTGGGGTTGAAAGACATTCACACACTCACGCACACTTATTACAAAATTCGCCCTCTCGACGGAGGGTCCGAATAAATAATACAAACCAACTAATTAACTAACTAACAAGCTAATTAATTATTACAAAACTCTTAACTAATTAAGCAAATTAATTAAGTTACAAAAACCAACTGTGTAAGAACAGAAAGAAGCTAAAACAAGTTGCCATAGCTCTGCCTCGGAATGATGAATGCATGCTCGACCGGCTTCGCTCGGAAATTCGTTGCCATGCCTCATGTTGCCTCTGTTTGCACACTTATGCACCTCTGAAAATTGTGAAAATCTCTGTGATGCTTCTGAAACAACTCATGGACACTCTGAGAGACCATCGGCCAAAGGATATAGCCATCGGCCAAGGGAAAAGGGTCATTGACCACTTTTTAGTCCATCAGCCAAAAATTGTTGGCCGATCGGCACTGCAGATAGCCGATCATCCATCTCTTCCTGCAGACTGCACCTTTTGCTGCAGCAGAGGACAAACAAGGGCATGGCAATACATTTGCAAGAAAATATTGTGAAACTACACCCCTTATCATGTTTGGAACTCAAAGGAGTGTAGTGTTCGACCCTCGGGCCATCAATCACGCATTTCGATGCATGATGGCCAAAGAAGCCAAATTGCACAAATATGAAATGAATGCACAAAAACTCATGAATGCCTCACACTCTATCATGTTGGATCAAGAGTGTCGGCGACCGAGGATTGAGGAACGTTTCGTCACTTCAAGTACGAAACGTCTCTTGTTCCTCGTGTTTGGTTTGATACCCCAAACCAAACACAATGCAATGCACGCATATTAAACGCAATGATAATGACATGCAAACCGTGTAATGCAACCTAAGCATGTAAACAAGCTAATGTAACAATCATGCACAATGCAATGCAACCTAAACATGCAAACATTGAATGTGCCAAGCATGCAAAATGCAATGCAACCTAAACATGCAAACATACAATGTAATAGGCATGCAACAACAATATCAACAACAAGCATGCAACAACATGCAACAACACACAAACCACATGATCTATGGACTTATACTGAAAATGGATAGACCTTAGCCATACCAAAAATAGTGGCCAAAGTGATGAAACGATGGTATGAAATGCACATACAAACATGTATGTCAATTTGCCCAAGAATTAAGGCATGAAGACACCAACTCTTAAAAGCATTTAAAGAGTGAAAAGCATGCAAGCGTGACAACACTACAAGCTCTGAAATCATGCTAGGAATGATGCCAAATCACACAAACAACACAAGTATGGCATGCAAGAGGCTCAAAACTTGAAGATAGCAAAGAGACTTACACTAGGCTATGCAAAACATGAAGCCAATGGCCCAAGCAAACCAAAATAGTCCTAAAGCATATCAAAGTGAGTCTAAAACATGCATGGACCAAGGCCAAAACAAGCTAGAACAAAAGTTCAAAGGGCATGAGGCATGCAAGGCTAACAAGGGGTGTTATACTACACCTATTAAGTCCAAACATGGCATGACTTAACCAATGTAAATCAGAGTTATGGCATGCCAAAATAAGCCCAAAACCCCACTTAGATGGCATCCCAAAGACCTAAGTATGATGGCATGCACAATGATCCATTCATGAGGCATAAAACAGCAACTCTTCAAAGCATTAAAGGAGTGACAAGTGCAAGTGTATGATCACTCTATATGAACTGAAATCACATATGAAATGATGCCAAATCATGAAAATGGTCGAAGCTATGCATGCTAATGACTTGGACACTCAAAGCCAACAAGCTAGATTGAACCAAGGCTATACAAAACAATGCATGCATGACTAAAACAACACCAAACAGAGCTTAAACATGGTAAAACATGGCTAAAAGTTTCTTTGAGTTAAGCCAAAATATGCAAGCATGATGGTTCAAATGCATTATGCATGTTAAGGCAAATGAGAGGATTGCAAGACAAGTGTATGATGCATGTAAGAGGCTATCAAACCAACTTAAAACATAGGTATAGCATGGCCAAATAACACCAAATACTTGCTGGAATGAAGCCAAAACATGCTAAGCAAACATGCTACCAATATAAGCCATTTATACTAGCAAGTGAGACACAAGGAGAGGGGGGTGTCTCTCTCCTATTCAAGACTCCAAAACCACTTCTCCACCACTGAAAATCCTCTGGATTTCAGTGGTGGGAAGGTTAAAACAAGATGGTTCCAAAGCTCAAAAGGAAAGGCACAAAACAAGGCCAAACAAGACCTAAGAGGGGGTAGACAACCCCCAACCAAAAAGTGACCTTAAATAATCATCTCAAGCATGAAAAATAAGAACTTTTTGTATAAGAAAGCTAAGCTTAAAACAACATGCAAGTATGTCTAAAAGCTTAAGCAAAAATGGGGGTTTAAAAGATTAAGAGCTCACCCTTGTAGAACCTCTTCAAGAACACACCTCCAGCAGGTTTTCTGAGTTCAAACCAACCCAAGAACACCAAAACTAACTCCTAAGGATCTCAGCAACCAAAGGATGGTGTATTACTACGTGTTGTAGTGCAAAAGTGAAGGCAAAACACCCTTTTAGGCACAAACACACACAACTATAGAGAGAGGGATATATTTTCTATATCAATTTTCTGAACCTCTGAGAAGGGAGGAGGAGCTCCCTTCTTATAGGAATTCAATTCCAAAGCTTCTTGGAGAAGCTAGAACAAGGTGCAAATTGTGTCCACCAGCTGTCACAGCTGGCAGAAAATATCTGCAAAAAGCAGATGGAAAGGTCTCGGCTCAAAAATATGGCCGATCAACCAAACAAAGTGCCGATCGGCCACTATTTTTAGCCGATGGCAAGAAAACAAGGCTGATGGCACAATGCCTTAGCTGATGGGTTGAAGGGATGGCCAATAAGCCACCCTCTTCCCTCAGAAGCAAAACCACAAGTCCTCTGTCACGACCCAAACCCGCCCCTATGGGTTTAGTACCGCAACCGGCCAGTAATCCGAGATTACCGAAGGCCTGCTTAACAGTAATAACAATATTACAGAGTACAGGGGCTGGCGGAAGCCAAAACAATAAATGAAAAATGTCCAATGAGCTGTGACAGTCTGTATGCAAAAAGACTTCCATAGCATAGTCACATTCGAAACAAAACAATATATACATACATCATTTACAGGCATTCAGGTTAGGGACCAAATCCTCACCATAACAGTACAGTACAAATATCATTTAGTCTATACATAACAGAGACAGATAGGGTGAATCTGAGACACACCAAAAGCAACCTTAGCTTGAACAGATCTGGAACCTCGAAGTGAGGCACAAAGGTTGGCTTGACAAAACAAGGGCTTAGCCTGACGCTTCTAGCAACGGTCTGGTGCCTGAACACCTATATATATATATATATATATATGAGCAGTGAGCTAAAGCCTAGTGAATAACATATGCATAAAGAGGTTAAGAATGAATGTCCTTTCAGTATTGAAAACAGTCATTTATCAGTATATCAGTCATTCAGTTTGTGGTTCATATTTCATGCCATAACAGTCATTCAGAAACTATAATAGTCATATGTGGTGCATCCAATAGCAAAACGGTGCAGTAGGTCTTAACAGACCGAACAGTCAGTTGATGGCCATCATATCAGTAAACAGTAGTGGTTCCAAACATGGGAACTGACAGAGATCTCTGTGACAGTAGCAGTACAGTACAGTAACAGTAAATTGCTATGGATGCCACAAATACAGTTCAGAAATAGGACAAACATTCATTCAGTAAGAAATATCATTTCAGAAAGCAGTATAGTTGTTCATTCAAAAAATATTCATGATTGAACATATCTTTACAACATTGTTACTCACAGAGCACTGGGCTATAAGCAGCTAGAGCATTCTCAGATGCCAACCCTACACAGTTACAGAACGAACACACACTAAGCTATACAGTTGGGAAATAATAACTTAATCCCTAATTTGCCTCGGTGTGGTTCTACATCAATATCCTCATTAAGATGCCTTAAACTAGGCCTAGGAATGCCTAGGATGGAATGAGGATGCAAAAATGTACTTTAAAACACTTTTCAGAATTTTCAGAAAACAGGGGTCTCGCTCGAGCGGACATACAGACAAAGGAGCTCCGCTTGAGTGTGACTTTCCTCGCTTAAGCAGACTGCAAAATTACTGGATGCATGAGATTCACGCTCGACGGGCGCTCGACCCTCACTCGAGTATGAGACACAAGTCCTCGCTCGAGCATGCATTCTCTCACTTGAGCGGACTGTAAACACATGCAATGTACTGGATACATGCATTTCACGCTCGAGCGTCACTTTCCTCGCTCGAGCGAACTGCATGAACACAAAGCGTACGCTCGAGCATGGAGTTCCTCGCTCGAGCGTGAGTCCAAAATCTAAAATTTCCAAATTTGAGCCTCAGGCTCATAACTCAACTTTAATGCATCAAATTCGATCCTTTTGGGCTAATTTTCTGGAAAACACTTGTAAACTCATAATAACACATGTTTCAAAGATCAATTTGCAAAATCAAAACCCAAAGGTAGTTCAATTAAACACAATTTCAAAGAAGTTTTCATGAACATGAAGAACATACGACATGCATAAATTCTAGTGAATTCTAATGCCTCAAAACATGATCCAAAGTAAGATTAAACTCAAAACCATGATGAACTCGTGGACTAGAACAAGAATGAAAACTTGCATGCAAGATTTCATGAAAATCAACTTCAAAATGCAAGAATATGTACATGCATGCATGATTCAAGCTTCAATTCAACAATTTAAGCCATAACTTAGCTCTAAACTCCAACAATCCTCTAAACCATGCAAGAACCAACTCAAAATATGAACAAGAAGGTAAATTCTCTACCTTAGGTCTCCAATTCCAAGAAGGGAAGCTCAATTTGCAATCCTCTCTTCAAAACTTCTAATTTCAAGCAAGAATTCTAGATGAATTCAATGTCTCCAACACTCTAGCTCTCTCTCATGTTTGGTCTTAGAGGAAATGAAGAATGATGCAAGACTAAGCTTCAAAAAACATTTGGTGAAGTGGCCAAAAGGGTAAATAATGCCAACTTATGTAATTTAACATTATTAAATCTAATTTAATCATACCAAATCACATTTCAATTAAATATACCATAAAATCACATAAACTCTAACTAGCATAAAACTTTACTTAATTTCAGATTCGGCCGTCGATAAGTCCTTCAATTTACAGTTTAAAGCGCAAAACATGAACAGATCATTCAACAGTCAACAGATAGAAATGCACTTAAGCTATACACTCAATCAATCAGTTATTTAACATGCTTAATCATAGATTAGCACTAATCAGTGGTGAGGGTTGTCACAGTCTCCCCTCCTTATAAAGAGTTTGGTCCTCCAAACTCGAGTTACCTTCATTCTGGAAGAAAACAGGATTCAGTGGGAACTGTTCAGGATATCTCTTGATCATATCGTCTTCCTGTAGACGTCCCCGAACGCCCCCGGGAGGAACGAGCTCCCGTTCTGCTCATTTTGGGGTCACTACAGCTCAGGACTCTCAAATTTGTCACAGTTCTAAGTCTGAACCAAAGAGTCCAAATCCGGCAAATCGTTTTGAGAAAACAGATTTTTGAAAGAAGTGCCAAACATGGACTGCTTTGCCAGATACGGAGTCGCCACCTAAATGTTTTTTTAATGGGAAATTTAGGAAACCCTGACTCGGTGCCAAAGGCCACGTGTCCGTCATCACCAAAGTTGCCTCGGCTCGGGAACTTGGGTACGATTGGGGAAGGTCACTTCGTGAGCACCCCCGCTCGCCCGATCAAAGATCGGCCTCTACTAACCATGATATCTATTTTTGAAAACTTTGTATGTCCTTATTCCGGTTATTAGCCTAGGTTACTATGTGATGCACACAGCATATAAGTATAGACTGGATCGTCTGAATTGGAACAAAACATTTCATGTTTGTTTATTTGAAAATGGTTTGATGGTGCTACCCGCAGGTAGGCTAAGACGTGGATTTGCCACCCTCGGGTGGGCTTAGAAAACATGATTTTGCCACTATCTAGTGGGCTTAAAACTCACAGTCAATGATTTGTTCCAATTTAAACAACCCAATCTTCACCCACAGGCATTCAGGCAGTTATATCACATAAGCAATTAGCCTCATGGCAAGCATGCTATTCATGGCAGTCACTCACATGCATGCGAGGATGCTAAAGCATAGAACTTACCGAATACTCCAAGCCAAAATAGAAACTACATTAGAAATCATGCATGATCCTAAGTATACAAAAATGCCTAATGCAACACATGCAAAAATGCAACTATAGCAGGCTCGGCTATTCTAAACATGGCATATGGAATGCTACATCTAACATGTATTCAATCTTGGAATTGAAAATACAATGCAGTTAGTATGATGCGCCGAGCCCGGTGCATGCAAAACAGATGAATGAATGCAAACATGCTATCATACTGTATGCTAATTGAAATATGCCCTAATCTAACCACCATAAGCTGATAAATAAAAGGGAGAAAGACGTGGGGTTGGAAGACATACAACACACACACACACACTTATTACAGTTATGCCCTCGCTCGGAGGGTCCGAATAAATATACAGTTCCGAATAAAAGAATATTACAGTCCAAATGTTACAGTCCAAATAATGTACAAATTCCTAATTAATTAATCAAATTAACTAAGAAAGCTGTAAAACTGGCGTGCAAGCCAGGGACTGCCTTGCTCCTGATGAATGATGCATGTCTGGGCTGCTTTGCGCGGAAATCCACTGGGATGCCCCAATTAGCCTCTGTTTTGTGATTTTTCTTGGAAAGCGCGCCAAACTCCAGAAGTTTGTTGATTCTTCATTTGCTGCAACAGAGAGCAGGAAAGGGGCATAGCAATGTATTTTCACAGATATATGCATGCCTCGATCCTCGTGCCACCAATCACGCATATCGATACATGATGGCAGAGGGGTCGAAATGTGCAACTCAATATAGAATGAATGCACGTGTAAACGCAACAAAAACCTAACTCCATCATGGGTAATCCGGAGTGTCGGTGACTGGGGAATTGAGACACATTCCGTCACTCGGAGTATGAAATGCACCTCGTTTCCCGTGCCCGGGCTAACTCCTATCTCGAACATGATGCAATATGCATGACATGCATGAATGCAACTAAGATACAGCCTAGCATGCACAATGCTATGAAAATGAGATGTCTCGAAATGCGTGCACACGGGCACGCAAACCGAGAAAATGCATAAATGCGATCTAAGATACAACCTAGTATGCACTATGCTGTGAAAATGAGATGTCTCGAAATGCGTGCACACGGGCACGCAAACTGAGAAAATGGCATACGCAATGCAATATGGATAAAATGGCATATAGAATGCAACATGGACTTATACTAACATGAGAGAGCCTCAGCCACACTCACATAAGAGGCCGATGGATGAAAATGAAGTGTCTCGAAATGCGTGCACACGGGCACGCAAACTGAGGCGATGACATACGCAATGCAATGGCATGGAAATGGCATATGCAAGCATGCTAATGGATTTTAAGCACTGAAATGTGGGGGAAAACAGCCCCGAAATGAGGCGAAAACACACCCGATGCATGGAATCTCTCCCGAAATGCAAATTAGGCGCAAAGAATGAACTACAGCTATACAAAGCATGCATAATTGGTACATAGAATGAAAATACAGAAGCAAGGCAGCCCCAAAATTAGCATTTTACTAGTACAAATCATGGCCAAACAGTAAGCAAAGATAGGGCAACAATGGCATGCAAAAATGGCCCTAAACATGAGATTATGAAGCAACTCACAGCTGCTAACTCCAAATAGGTTAGGGCCCTTCAACAACATTGAAGAGGGGCCCAAAATAAGCACATTTACAGAACTGTAAAAACCTCAAAAACAAACATAGGTATGGCTAAGCTCTTATGCAAGAAAAAGGGCCAAAAGGTGGCCAAAGAGGCAAGTGGTATATGCAAAGCCCAAACTGAAAAATTCCCTTCTACAACATTGAAGAGGGACCAAAAATAAGCATATTTACAGAACTATAAAAACTCCAAAACAGTATACAAACATGCTAGAAATGCAATGCAAAATGAGGCTCAAAAGAGGCTATAACACAAAGTATACAAAATATTCATCAAACAGCCAAAGAGCCTTAATGAAACATGAAGAATGGGCCAAAATAAGACTATTTCTAGGCCTGTAAAAGGACCAAAAACAGAAGCATAATAGGCTGCCAAAGCATGCAAGAAAATGGCATTCAAGGAGGATATTGAAGCAAGTGCAATATGGAGGGCTCAAACAGGGTTGAGCCCTTAATGAAACAAGAAAATGAGCTCAAAAAAATGACCTCTTCAGTTTTGGTCGGAGCTCGAATCAACAAGCATGTATGGCTTACAAATGATACAAGAAATGGACCAAAAACAAGGGAAATGAGACTCACCTTTGAAGACCAATGCTTTTGTTGCTTCTTGGACCAACTTTGATGATTCTAAGCTGCTGGAATTCCTCCCCTTGCTGCTGGAATGGAGTGGTGGTGGTGGTGCTTGGTGGTGATGAAGGAATGAGGTAGAACTTAGGAGTTTTTCAAGGAAAATGAGAGAGATGGATGGAGGTATGGAGGCTTATGCTTGAAGCAATTTTTCCAACCTCCAAGAACAATGCTTGCAGCTGGTTATAAGGACCCAAAGGAGAGGGAGTAAAGGAGGGGCAAAGGTGGGGGAAAATTAGGCAAGTTTTCCCCCACAAAATATCCCCCGGATTGAGATATTTTCTGGGGGAAACAGCTATACAGCTGTAAAGTGGATATTGAGAGGAACATGGCCGGCCCCTTTTTGGAGCTCCAGGTGGCCGGCCGGCCACCCTACCTAGCCGGCCGGCTAGGGGTCAAAATGGTCAAGTTGAAATAGTGGCCGGCCACCACTTTTTAAGGTCCTCCCATGTGTGTACATCACAGATATGTGGTTCAAAGTTCAAGAAAAAGGGCCCAGGTTGTTCAACATTAGCCTGGAAGGAGGGGTTCAAAAGGGTCAGGCAACATTATTGGCCGGCCAGCAACTTTTAGGATCCTCCCAAGTGTGTACAGCACAGATATGTGGTTCAAAGTTCAAGAAAGTGGCCCCAAGGTGTTCAACATTGGCTCGGAAGCGCGAAAAACGGGCGTCGGAGGGCGAAAATGGAATATAACTGGTTGCCGAGATAATTGCTGGCCTCCCACCCTCCAGTGACCTTCCTAGTGATAAAACAGAGGCACCTGCCAAAAATGAACGAAAACCGATGCAAAACGAATGCTCGGGGGCCGAAACACGCAGTTCGGGGTCCCGAAAATTGCTTGTTAAGCACCGAAAGTGGCGTTCGGCCACGAAGTGGGTCTCTCAGAGCCCAGTGTCCCTCAAAAGGGAGTAAATAAGAAGTATGCTGAAAATCAGAGCAAACGGAGACGGTTAGGCGGTCCCGAACCGAGGCACATGGCCAATGATCCCGAAAAACCGGAAACCGGGCTCCGAAATGGGCAAAATGGCCTATAGCCACAAAATGTAGCCCACGGCCACTGAGAGATGGTCTACGGGACCTTTCCCTCCCCTCAGGAAAAGAAACAGAGAAAACTGAGTCTGGTTCGCAAACCGAGACAAGGCACAGAAGAGGGTTCGGAAATCCAGAGGCAGGGCTCACGACCGCGACTCTAAGACTTCTGAACAAGCACGATATGCAACATCACCAAGCGCTCAATTGGTGACGTCTGAGTCTTAAGGTCGGTCAAAAATGGGGTGTCTACACTTCCCTTTCCCAAGTGGCATACACGCCACCATGGTTTTGCTAGTCAACTTTCACTAACGGAATCTCTTTGTTCCTCAACTTCTTGATCCGTCTGTTTACAATCTGAATAGGCCGCTCTTCATAAGTGTAGTCATCACTTAGCACTACACGGGTAGGCTCAATCACATGAAAGGGATCCCGAAGATAATCCCTCAACATTGAAATGTGGAACACGTTATGCATATGCTCCATTTCCGGAGGAAGCGCTACTTGATATGCCACCGGATTAATCTTTTCAATAATCTCGTACGGTCTGACATATCTCGGCGCTAACTTGCCTTTAACCCCAAAACAAGTTTGGCCTTTCATCGGTGTCACCTTAACAAAAATGTGATCACCTACTTCATATTCTCGGTCTCACCTTCGGACATCCGCATAACTTTTCTATCGGCTCTGTGCGGTTTTCAGTTTCTGTTGAATTAGTTTCACTTTTTCGGTAGTTTCATGTACAATTTCGGACCCAAGCAAAGGCCCATCTCCAACTTCTGCCCAGCAAATCAGAGATCGACATTTTCTGCCATACAAAGCCTTGAAAGGCGCCATACCAATGCTCGAGTGAAAACTGTTGTTGTAGGCGAATTCAGCTAACGGTAAGTGGCTTTCCCAATTTCCCTAAAAATTAAGGATACACATTCTCAGTAGATCCTCCAGAGTCTGGATGGTTCTTTCTGACTGGCCATCTGTCTGAGGATGGTATGCACTACTCAATCTCAGTTCAGTACCCAATGCTGTCTGTAAACTTTGGCAAAATCTCGATGTAAACTTCGAGTCCCTATCAGAAACAATGGACACAGGCACTCCATGCAATCTAACAATCTCATCAATATAGATTATAGCCAATTTGTCCCCATTATAAATTGTTTTGACAGGTAAGAAATGAGCAGATTTAGTCAGTCTATCAACAATAATCCAAATTGAATCCATACCTTTACTGGAGCGAGGTAAACTAACAATGAAATCCATAGTGATATGTTCCCATTTCCACTCCGGTATTGGTAAGGGTTGCAGCAAACCTGCAGGTTGCTGATGTTCGGCTTTAACTTGTTGGCAATGAAGACATTTCGACACAAAATTAGCAATCTCTTTCTTCATTCCCGGTGTAGACGTCCCCGAACGCCCCGGGAGGATGAGTCCCGTTCTATTCGTTTTGGGCTCACTATAGTTCGGACTCTAATTGTCACGGTTCTTAATCTGAACCAAAGAGTCCAAATTCGACAAATCGTTTTGAAAAACAGATTGTTGTAAAGAAGTGCCAAACATGGACTGCTTTGCCAGATACAGAGTCGCCACCTAAATATTTTATTTTGGGGGAATTTAGGAAACCCTGACTCGTTTGCCTAAGGTCACGTGTCTGTCATCACCAGAGTTGCCTCGGCTCGAGAACTTGGGTGTGATTGGGGAAGGTCAGCTATGAGCACCCCCTCTCGCCTGATCTGAAGATCGGCCTCTACTAATCATGATATCTTGTTTTGAAAACACTATGCGTTCTTATTCCGGTTATTAGCCTAGATTTACTACGTGATGCGCACAGCAAACAAGTATAAACTAAGTCGCCTAAATTGGAACGAAACATGTCATGTTTGTTTATTTGAAAATGGTTTGATGGTGCTACCCTCAAGTAGGCTTAAGACATGAATTGCCACCCTTAAGTGGGCTTAAAACTTGCATTCAATGCATTGTTCCAATTTAAGTAACCCAACCTTCACCCACAGGCATTCAGGCAGTTATAACACGTAAGCATATAGCCTCATGGTAAGCATGTTATCATGGCAACACTCACACTCATGCAAGGATGCTGAAACATAAATGCTTACCGAGTACTCCAAGCCAAAACAGAAACTAGTTAGTAATCATATGCATGATCCTGGTTCATGTTTAAAATGGCTAATGCAACACATGCAAAGATACAATCTAGACAGACTCGGCTATCCTAAACATGGCATGTGAAATGCGGCAGATAACACGTATTCAATTTGGAATTGAAATACAATGCAGTTAGCATGATGCGCCGAGCCCGGTGCATGCAAGACAAATGTATGAATGCACGCATGCATAACATAAGGTATGCTAATTTAAATATGTCCTAATACTGACCATCGAAAGCAGGTAAGTAAAAGGGAGAAAGAAGTGGGGGTTGGAAGACAAGCACACATGCACCCACACTTATTACAAATTCGCCCTCGCTCGGAGGAACCAAAAGAATATACAAATTAATTAACCAACAAACTAATTAATTATTACAGACCACCTAACTAGTAGAAAACAATAAATAGCTTCGGGAAGAGGGTCCGATGCATGCGTGCTCGGGTTTGCTCGGAAATTCGTCGCCATGCACAAGCAGCCTCTGTTTTCCCTGCTCTGCTCCTCTGAAAATTGCACAAGTCCCAAGGTACACTCTATGGACACTGTGGAACACCACCGACCAAGGGGGATCACCACCGGCCAAAGGGAGTTGGTCATCGATCAATTATGGAGCTCTCGGCCACAAATATTTGGTCGGTCGGCAGTATAGATGGTCGGCCGGCCAAAGATTCCTGCAGAAACCTGTTTTGACAGCAGCAGAGGACAGACAAGGCATGACAAAGTATTTTCAAAGCAATGTTTGCACCAACACCCTCCTTATCATGTTCGTGACTCAAAGGAGGATGGTCGTCAACCCTTGGGCCACCAATTACGCATTTCAACACATGATGGCCCAAGAAGCCAAGTGTGCAACTTCAATATCAAATGAAATGCACACAAAACACGTCAAAGCCCCAACCACTATCATGATTTGTCAAGAGGCAAGGGATGCATGCTCAATGCTATGCAACCTAAGCCTGTAAGCAAACTAATGCAACATGAGAATGCAAGCATACGACATGCAATAGGCATACAACCTAAATATGCAAACATGCAACCTAGCATACACAATGCTATAGACTATATGGCACACGCAATGCTGTATGGACTATGGCATACTCAATGCAACTAACCACCTAGCATACACAGTGCGAGGAGTGACATGGCATACACAACGCTAACAACATAACATGCACAACACATTGTAACATGGCATACACAATGCAAGGTGGACTTAAACCAATATGAGTGGACCTCAGCCACACTCAAATCAGTGACCATATGATGGAAAAGAGACAATCGAAACACATGCAAACATGCACGATGCAAGGGACCGATCCTAAGGCATCAAATGCCACTCTACCAAAGCATGGCAAGGAATGAAAGATGGCATACAAACATGCAATTTCCAGCTCTGAAATAAGATGCTCAATGGTCCCAAATCATGGAAACATGTCACCCATTGCATGAAATAGGCCCCGAAACGCAAAACTAGGCAAATGCATTGAACCACAAGTATGCAAAGCATGCATTATTTGACCATGAGGCATGAAAACAGAGCCAAGGCAGTCCTAAACATGCACCAAATCAGTTCTAAGCATGGCCAAAAGGTGCTAACATGAAGGGCTAAAACAACATGCAACATAGGCTAGTAAGCATGGTTTACATTACATGTATGTGAAGCACAAGAGAGGTCACCAAACCAGCCAAAAATAGCAACATGGTATGCTAAAATATGCCCAAATAACTACTGAAACTTAGTCAATGCATGCAAAAATGATGGGCTCATTTGGAGGGCCATGCAAGGGGTTGTTCCACACGTATATGATGGACACACCAAATGGAAAAAACAACTCTAGAAATAGGTTGTGAGGGTTCTAAAACCCACCACAAAGGCCCTGGAATGGGTCAATGAAGCATGCAAATGATAGCCCCTTTGAAAGGCCTTGAGGAGGATTGTTCCACACATGCATGATAGACACAAAATATGGCCAAAGGGGCTCTGGACAGAGTTAAGGCAGACATAAAAGCTCACAAATAATGGCCTGAAACAAGACTTCAAAGCATGCAAAATGGGGGTCCTTTGGAAGGCCATAAAAGTAAGTAAACAAGACAATAAGGAAAGGGGATGACCCTCTCCTCCCTAGGACCTCAAAACACCATCCCCACCACTTAAATCCCTCTGGATTTTAGTGGTGAGAGGGCCAAAACAAGGTGGTCCCAAAGCTCACAAAAAAGGCTCAAAAACAAGGCCAAACAGGGCCTACGAGGGGGTAAACCACCCCAAATGAAAAAGTGATCTAAACAAACTTCAAAAGGAGATCAAAATAAGACTTTTTTCAGTTTATGACAAAGCTCGAAAATGCTTACAAGTAAGGCTAAAATATGACGCAAAATAAAGACCAAAAGAGGGTAAGGTGTGTTACCCTTGTAGGCAAAAGAGGACAGCAGCTTCTTGGTCCAGAAAACCAGTCCCTTATTCTCTAAAAATGGCCTCCAAGATGCTTAGAGTGATTATGGAGGTGTTAGGATAGGAGGTGGTGTGTAATGGAGCCAAGAACTAAGCACTTTGAAGCTAAAATGTAGAGATATAGGGAGAGATATATCTCTTGTGCCTTAGACAAAAGTGTTGGAACCCTTGCAATGGAAGAGGAGCTCTTCTTTTATAGAGGAAGAATGGCCCAAGCTTCTCTTAGAAGCTTGGAGCAAAGGGGCCAAGAAGGCCAAGCTTCTTGGAGAAGCTAGACAAGGGTTCAAGCTTCTTGGAGAAGCTAGAGAAAAGGTGCAAAAGGTTCAAGCTTCTTGGAGAAGCTAAACCAAGGGTTCAAAAGGTTCAAGCTTCCTCAAGAAGCTAAAAACCAAGGGTTCAGAAGGTTCAAGCTTCCTCAAGAAGCTAAAACAGGGGGTTCAAAAGGTTCAACCCCCTCAAGAAAAGGTCTCGGCCAAAAAAAGTGGCTAATCGGCCAACAAAGTTGGCCGACCGACCACAAAATGTGCTGACCGACCATCAATAGTGCCGACCGGTCATTACCAGTGGCCAGTGGCAAGGAAACAAGGCCGGTGGCCTCAAGCCATGGCCGGTGAGGTGTGGGGATGGCCTACAAGCTATTTTCCACCCTCAGAAGCAAAACAACAAGTGTTTGATGCAAAACCAAACACAAAACAAACAAGTCGAGAGGTCTTGAGGCAAGGCGCGTAGCCGAAACTTCCGAGAACTCAAGACGAACACGAATAGGGATGACCATCGAGTGTTCAAACGATGACGTCCAAGTCTTGAGGACGGTCAAAAATGGGGTGTCTACAGTTGCCCCTCTTTGACAGAACTCGAAAGTCATAACAATGACGGGAGTGAGTGTCAAAGCCCAGAGACGACCCATTTTTGACAAGGCCGAAGACTCAGACAAAGCATACAAGCTACAGATAAAGGTATGCGCCCGAAGGCTGGGGCAAAATGCAACTGACAATGCAAGAAGCTGAGCATAAATTATGATCATGCAAGAAACATAGGGACGTATCCCGGTGTTTCGGAAAGGTATAAGCATTGGAACGTATTCCAAATACTCTTGACCAAAGAGGGAGAAACATAGGGACATATCCCGATGTTTCAGAGTGGTTCAAGCATTGGAACCTATTCTAAATGCTCTTAACCAAAGAGGGAGAAACATAGGGACGTATCCCGATGTTCAGGAAAGAGAGAGAAATGTAGGGACGTATCCCGGTGTTTTGAAAAGAAGGGAGAAACATGGAGACATATCCCGGTGTTTCGGAAAGAAGGGAAATGTAGGGACGTATCCCGGTGTTTCGAAAAGAAGGGAGAAACGTAGGGACGTATCCTGGTGTTTCGAAAAGAAGGGAAACGTAGGGACGTATCCCGGTGTTTCGGAAAGAAGGGAGAAACATAGGGACGTATCCCGGTGTTTCGGAAAGAAGGGAAACGTAGGGACGTATCCCGGAGTTTCGGAAGGCAGGAGAAACATAGGGACGTATCCTGGAGTTTCGGAAGGAAGGAGGAATATAGGGATGTATCCCGGTGTTTTGGAAAGGAATGAGAAACATAGGGACGTATCCCGGTGTTTCGGAAGGAAGGAGAAACATAGGGACGTATCCCGGTGTTTCGGAAAGGAATGAGAAACAAGGGACGTATCCCGGTGTTTCAGAAAGAAATGAGAAACATAGGGACGTATCCCGGTGTTTCGGAAGGAAGGAGAAACATAGGGACGTATCCCGGTGTTTCGGAAAGGAATGAGAAACAAGGGACGTATCCCGGTGTTTCAGAAAGAAATGAGAAACATAGGGACGTATCCCGGTGTTTCGGAAAGGAATGAGAAACATAGGGACGTATCCCGGTGTTTCGGAAAGAATGAGAAACATAGGGACATATCCCGGTGTTTTGGAAAGAAATGAGAAACATAGGGACGTACCCCGGTGTTTCGGAAAGAAATGAGAAACATAGGGACGTATCCCGTTGTTTTGGAAAGAAATGAGAAACATAGGGACGTATCCCAGTGTTTCGAAAAGATAGAAAGATAGGGACGTGTCTCAGTGTTTCGGAAGGAGAGAGAAACATAGGGACGTATCCCTGTGTTTCGAAAAGGTATAAGCATTGGAACGTATTCCAAATGCTCTTAACCAAAGGGGAGAAGCATAGGGACGTATCCCGGTGTTTCGGAAAAAGAGAGAAACATAAGGACGTATCCCGGTATTTCGGAAAGGTATAGAAACATAGGGACGTATCCCGGTGTTTCGAAAAGGAGAGAGAAACGTAGGGATGTATCCTGGTGTTTCGGAAAGGTGTAAAAGGGCGTGCATAACAATGCGATTGAAACGTGCATAACAATGCAAGTGGAAAGTGCGTGACTACGCAAGTGAAGAGGTGCATAACGATGCAATACTGGTGCATAAGGCAGTGAGATGTAAATTAAATGCACAAAACAGTGCGATGCAATGCACTAACAAGTACAGGTAAGGTGCGCAAGAAAGCGCGAACAATGCAATGCACTAACAAGTGCAGGTAAGGTGCGCAAGAGAAGTGCGATAAAATGCATTTTCTATGCAAGTATGGGGGCATTAATCATGTACTCTGGTGCCACCGATTTACCTCTCAGAGGACTTGGCAACATGCTCAGCTCAAAAGGGGACACCCTGTCTATATTGGCGAGAGATAACATCTGCAGTTACTTTAATTGCGATTCTGACTTGAAGCAGGCTTAAGCTTGGGGTTGAGATACACTCATACTCTAGAGAAATGGTGAGGCCTAAGAAGGTGCACCTGGAATGCAGTCTCGGAATTTGCCGAAGTTGAAACGCACTAAGATGCTCCACATTTTCCCTCTTTTCTTTTGCTTTGCAATCCGAAACCAACATAGCTTCAGATAGGCCCTGGTTTTACTGTTCTCATATGACCTGGGTTGAACCCTACAGTTTTATGGAAGAACAAAACCTGTTTTGCACAAATGTGGAGAATGGCACAGCACTCTGAGCACAAAACAATTTATTTTTGAAAATGAGAGTGAGAATAAGTTTTCAACTGGGTATTGAGTCTACGACTGGACACAGTGCATCACAACTCAACAAAGGAAAACAAAGGTAAACAACCTAAACACACCTATTGACACTCGAAACGACTCAAAACAAGAATCGAGACAGACAAAACACAACAAAACACAAGACTCAAATGTGCACAGGGAGCCTGTTTCTCCGGGTATTGTTTCCCACCATTTCTCATTTGTGATTCTCATATCACTCGGCCCTCAGGCTCTGTTTTTTTCTGAAAAAGCCTTTTCCTCACTTTTTCTCTCAGTGCATATCTCTCTATTCTTCAATCTCTCTTACTTTTTTATCCCTCCTCTGGGTGGTTGATGGATAAATGAGAAGTTGCGGGTTCTCTCCCTAGCATTCCGCTAGATTCTTCTTCAGCTCACAACAGTGAACTTTCCCACAGAGGGGTTGCGTTACAATTGGGTGTGTAGCAAATTTGCAACTGATATCAGTTAACGATGCTCTGCTGGGGAGTTTGGACATGATCAAATGTGTCCAGACGAGGGAGGGGAATATCTTGATCCATTCCAGTTCATGCTTCGCACTAGGCTTGATACCTCGTTGCTTGGAGAATGTTGAGAGCTTTCAGCCCTTTGTTGTTAGCTTCAATTGTGCCTTTTTCTGGCGGGTAGAGTGCCCTTTCTGGCAAGTAGAGTGCCCTTTTCTGGCAAGTATGTTGACAATGGGGAAAAGACAGAACACCTGACTCAACTGTGCCCCTAGTTCATCATTTTGACCATTTTTTGTTTTTGATTTTCTACTAAAACAATTTTAACCAACATGAGAGTTAGATTAACATGCTTGTTCGATTTTCTGATTTAAAATCATACAAGTTAGGTTATGAGCACTGAAAATTTTCCCTTTTTTGGGTCCAAGAAATGGTCCAGTTTTGGAAAAAATGGGATAATTTTCGAGAGAATTAGTCAACCTCAGTAAAAATTCTCAAAAACTGTTTTTGCAAATCAGCCACTGCTCAACGAGCATGGAACCTACTTTTGAGATGCGCAACCTCGGATCCATAACAATGGAAAATTGCCCCTTGCTCGAAGAGAGCTGCATGGCAACGGAAAGTTGCCCCTTGTTTGAATGGCACCGCAGCGCATTAAATGGCAACAGAAAGTTGCCCCTTGTTTGGATAGCGCCATAGCACACTGTAATCAGTCCTCAGAGTGACGATCACAACCGAACTCTCGGATACAGAGAAGGCAAAGACGATAAAAAACCATTACATAGACACAATCAATTGTACAAGTGTTTGCGGCTGGACTTCAGAATGAAGTTGCCTACGTATCCCAAACATGGGAATCAAGCCTTACGTAGTTCGGGGTTAAAGTACACTCGGGTATTAACCTCTCCTTTTGCGCTCTAACTTTTGCCAAGGCCGTCCTTCCAGGTTTTCAACCTTGCGAGCTATGTTCTTTTTTTCTTTTCAATTCTTTTTTTTTTCATCTCTCTTATTTTCTTTTCTTTTTTTTATTCTTTGCATTTTTCTCTCTTTTTTTTTTGTCCTTTTTCTTCTTTTTCTTGCTCTAACTTTTGCCTGGGTCGCCCTTCCGGGTTTTCGGCTCAGCGAGCCTCTCAAGGGTAAAAGTGTAGCTTTGTCCATGTCAAATGGTATTGAGATCCCGAAGTCATCTGAATCCAGGCGAATGGCTACTGTTCGCTGACGATGCAGGAGTCCATCCAATGGGGGCCTGAATTTGCCCATAAGGTTGTGGATAGGAACTCGGTTATCCTTCAGCAACAAACTTTTTTCTTTCTTCCCTTCTAGGATTTGGCATTCTTGCTGATCTTCGTTGATTTGCGGAATGATCCATCTTCGACTCGTCGAGCACAATCTGACATCTTTTGCCTCTAGTTCGAGGGGTGTTCCTGATCTAGCTTCACAAACTTCTTTTGATGAGATCTGATCTTCTTGATCTTTTCTTGCCCCTAGTTTGTGGGCTGCTTCAAATCTGGCCACGCAGGCCTCACATTATGGTTGACCTTTGAACTTTCTGAGTCTAAGTTCAAGGTTTGAAAATGAATGGGTTGAGTCTTGAGGCTGAGAGCGATCCTAAGCTGCGTAATCTCAAGAGCGATTCTACACAGGTCTTCACAGGACCGCGCAAAACATGTCGTTTTTGAAAGTTTTTAAGAAAACGACAAATTGCTCATGTTGAAGACAGTGTAGGACCAATCTGGATCAAGCCAGGATCCTTCTCAGTACTCACATTAACAAGCATGATCTCATTCATTAAGGGCCTAGCATGCCTCTCTTTCTCTCAATTGATCAAGTTTTGCAAAACCCGAGGAATTCCTTCCTCTTCGTTTTCATCACAATGTTCAAAACATTTTTGAAAAACTTAGGTCAATGCAATGATTTAAAAGGCACAGAAAAGCAGGCGAAAAGTACTGCCTATTCATTCCAAAATTTCTGGCACAACTAGCACACGGCAGAAGCAAACACAAGAGTGCAAAAATGTACTGCTATTTTATTTAGATCTGTTGGCGCAACTAGCTCCAAGTAGCAATAAGTACAAAACATGACAGCCACAGCTGTTTCATTCAGATTTCCCGGTTGCAACTGGCTCCATGACAGAAACAGACTTAAAAAAGAAAGCAAAGAGACAAACACAAAACAAAATAGTGATATTCGAGGTAACACCCCCGAAATCACTCGACTCTGACACAACAAGACAGACTTGATACAACAAGACTGAAGCGACTGACTCAGTATGAAAAGGCTGACTCAATACAAAATGACAAGATTGTCCCAATACCCAAGTCAGAAAGCACAAAAACTAGCATTCACAAATGCTCAAAATAGTGCGTGCCATACGCCACATCTGAAGTAAATCGAGCGCCATCCGCAGGTGGTTCATCCCCTGATCACATGGTCACATTATCCCCCACAAGTTCACTGATCAAATGTCGATAGACTTTGCAGAGCTTGGCGCGATGATGACCTCATTGTCAATCAGATTTTGTACCTCGTGGCGGAGACGGACGCAACTGTCAGTGTCATAACCGGTTTGTTAATGGAAAGCACAGTACTTAGTCGGTCATGCTTTGGAGGGAGAGGATCAGGTAGGGGCCGTTGTTGTAATGGTTTTAGATGTCCTTTCCTGAGTAGGACCCCTAGAGCTTTAGACAAAGGCATATACAGTGGGGTGAAAACCCTCTTGCCTCGGGGTAGATAGTCTGAAGTTCGGGGGTTTGAAGTGGATGCACCAACAAAGGGGGTGGCTGCTCTTGGTGCGGTGATGGTGACCATGCCCACTTCAGAAGATCTTGCAGCTGCATCACCGCTGGTGGTCGTACTTGAGTTGTGGGAAAACGCCCTCCTGGGCTGCTCCTTCTCCTGGTCAATGAGGCCCTGCTTCATAGCATCCTCGATCTGTACCCCAATCTCGTGTAGGTCCGTGAAGGTGGGAAGGGGTAGGACGATCAACTTTTGCATCAGCCTGGGTTGGAGGTTGCGCACAACCATCCTTATCTGGTCTTTGTCGGAAGGCCTTGTAGCCATCATCGAGGCCTTTGCTCTCCATTTCGCCACAAACTCTGAAAAACCCTCCTTTGGCTCTTGGCGGGTGACTTCAAGATCACGAGTTGTGACCTCGATTTGTGTGTTGTAGGAGTATTGAGCAGTGAAGGCTTCAGCTATTTCTTTCCAATTTTGTTTCACAGAGTTCTCCAATTTTGCATACCAGATTGCGGCTATCCCAGACATGGTTCGGCCGAATAGTGATAGCTTCTGGGCTGTGGTCAAACCCATTGGTCTCAGGATATCAGAAAACAGTTGGAGGTGCACCATTGGGTCTTCAGAGCCATCGAATCGATCGATATGTGGCATCTTGAACCGATCCGGTAATGTCACCACTGAGTCGGTATAACCATCCTCTATGTCCGGAATAGATTTCATGCCTTGAGCCTTCTTGAACAGCTTTTCAAGCTTGCTCACTTTTAGCGCCATTGGATCCGTCTCGAACTCAGAAGGGGAGTCTGGTAGGTTGATGGGTGTCTTGGATAGCTGGGGTAGAACCGGGGGCGGAGCTGGCCCGACTGGAATGTCCGTATCATCCTGGACGTGGGTTGCCTCCCCGAGTATGGGAACTCTTGGTTGGGGAGGAGCCTGGTGTGAAGTAGATACTCCAGTTTGCTGCTCTAACCTGGCAATTGTCTCTGCCTGTTGGGCTATGACCACAGCCTGTTGCTTGGCGAATTCTGCTTGACGGACAGTGTCTTGCTGCATGGCTTTCATACTATCCTGGAGTTGGCGCACCATCTCTTTCAGACCCAACATATTGTCCTGATCTAACTGAGCAACCGATATATCTGTGTCTGCAGTAGGCTCGGAAATCTTAACCCGACTGCTCAAAGATCACTGATCTGGTAGCTGTTGTACTGGTGGTCTGTGCCTGACTAGCCTTCTTTGGCCCTGATTACCCTTGAACTGAGTCTTTGACCGGACAAAGTCTATCAGCACAAATCCAATGTACCCGGGGGATATTGGAGCCTTCTGAAGCTATGGTTCCAGGACTACCTAACAAAAGAGAAAACAGAGAGCATCTCAGCTTGATTTCACCAGAACAGGTATACACATAGCTGAACGACTGTGCTCTCTACTGAATTCTGCCTGTAAACCAATACCCTAAGGTAAACTGAATCCCAAAATACTGAACTGGTGCCCGCAGGCCTGATGCCCAAACTTACAAACTGATACATGCATTCCCTGTAGAGGCACACTCTAAAAGCACATAGCAGATAAGTGAGAGCCAAAACACCCCTATGTTGGGGTAGGGTTTCCCTGTCCTATTTTGTCAGGAGCTAGGGTTTCACTACACACACAGCGGTTTCAAACAACCTACAGTCGGGTAAGCAACCTGTTCTAGTTTGGAATGGTCACGATGGGTTCCGAATATGCACTAGGTCGAATGGTCAAAAAGGGTGCCTCGTTAAAAATCGGGGTTTGTGTTCCCATACTGGCAGAGCCCGCAACCGATCAGCCTTATGGTCATGCCTTGACAAGGCAAGCCTCCGGCAAACCGTTCAGGAATAGCAGATGGCCAACACGGTGTCCTAGGTGCACCAATGCACATGAAATGCAAAGAAACACATAAGTGTAGTCAAAACAAGATATCATGAGTTCGAGTCAAGTTCTCTATTACTCCCCAGCAAAGTCGCCAGAAACTGTAGACGTCCCCGAACGCCCCAGGAGGATGAGTCCCGTTCTGTTCGTTTTGGCTCACTACAGTTCGGACTCTAATTGTCACAGTTCTTAATCTGAACCAAAGAGTCCAAATCTGGCAAATCGTTTTGAAAAACAGATTTTTGTAAAGAAGTGCCAAACATGGACTGCTTTGCCAGATACAGAGTCGCCACCTAAATATTTTATTTTGGGGGAATTTAGGAAACCCTGACTCGTTTACCTAAGGCCACGTGTCCGTCATCACCAGAGTTGCCTCGGCTCGGGAACTTGGGTACGATTGGGGAAGGTCAGCTATGAGCACTCCCTCTCGCCCGATCCGAAGATCGGCCTCTACTAATCATGATATCTTGTTTTGAAAACATTATGCGTTCTTATTCCAGTTATTAGCCTAGATTTACTACGTGATGCGCACAGCAAACAAGTATAGACCAAGTCGCCTAAATTGGAACGAAACATGTCATGTTTATTTATTTGAAAATGGTTTGATGGTGCTACCCTCAAGTAGGCTTAAGACATGAATTTTGCCACCCTTAAGTGGGCTTAAAACTTGCATTCAATTCATTGTTCCAATTTAAGTAACCCAACCTTCACCCACAGGCATTCAGGCAATTATAACACGTAAGCATATAGCCTCATGGTAAGCATGTTATCATGGCAACACTCACACTCATGCAAGGATGCTAAAACATAAATGCTTACCGAGTACTCCAAGCCAAAACAGAAACTAATTAGTAATCATATGCATGATCCTGGTTCACGTTTAAAATGGCTAATGCAACATATGCAAAGATACAATCTAGATAGGCTCGACTATCCTAAACATGGCATGTGAAATGCGGCAGATAACACGTATTCAATTTGGAATTGAAATACAATGCAGTTAGCATGATGCGCTGAGCCCGGTGCATGCAAGACAAATGTATGAATGCACGCATGCATAACATAAGGTATGCTAATTTAAATATGTCCTAATACTAACCATTGAAAGCAGGTAAGTAAAAGGGAGAAAGAAGTGGGGGTTGGAAGACATGCACACACGCACCCACACTTATTACAAATTCGCCCTCGCTCGGAGGAACCAAAAGAATATACAAATTAATTAACCTACAAACTAATTAATTATTACAGACCACCTAACTAGTAGAAAGCAATAAACAGCCTCGGGAAGAGGGTCCGATGCATGCGTGCTCGGGTTTGCTCGGAAATCCGTCGCCATGCACAAGTTGCCTCTGTTTTCCCTACTCTACTCCTCTGAAAATTGCACAAGTCCCAAGGTACACTCCATGGACACTGTGGAACACCACCGACCAAGGGGGATCACCACCGGCCAAAGGGAGTTGGTCATCGACCAATTATGGAGCTCTCGGCCACAAATATTTGGTCGGTCGGCAGTATAGATGGTCGGCCGGCCAAAGATTCCTGCAGAAACCTGTTTTGACAGCAGCAAAGGACAGACAAGGCATGACAAAGTATTTTCAAAGCAATGTTTGCACCAACACCCTCCTTATCATGTTCGTGACTCAAAGGAGGATGGTCCTCAACCCTCGGGCCACCAATCACGCATTTCAACACATGATGGCCCAAGAAGCCAAGTGTGCAACTTCAATATCAAATGAAATGCACACAAAACACGTCAAAGCCCCAACCTCTATCATGATTGGTTAAGAGACAAGGGATGCATGCTCAATGCTATGCAACCTAAGCATGTAAGCAAACTAATGCAACATGAGCATGCAAGCATACGACATGCAATAGGCATACAACCTAAATATGCAAACATGCAACCTAGCATACACAATGCTATAGACTATATGGCACACACAATACTATATGGACTATGGCATACTCAATGCAACTAACCACCTAGCATACACAATGCGAGGAGTGACATGGCATACACAACGCTAACAACATAACATGCACAACACATTGTAACATGGCATACACAATGCAAGGTGGACTTAAACCAATATGAGTGGACCTTAGCCACACTCAAATCAGTGGCCATATGATGGAAATGAGACAACCGAAACACATGCAAACATGCACGATGCAAGGAACCGATCCTAAGGCATCAAATGCCACTCTACCAAAGCATGGCAAGAGATGAAAGATGGCACATAAACATGCAATTTTCAGCTCTGAAATAAGATGCTCAATGGTCCCAAATCATGGAAACATGTCACCCAATGCATGAAATAGGCCCCGAAACTCAAAACTAGGCAAATGCATTGAACCACAAGTATGCAAAGCAAGCATTATTTGACCATGAGGCATGAAAATAGAGCCAAGGCAGTCCTAAACATGCACCAAATCAGTTCTAAGCATGGCCAAAAGGTGCTAACATGAAGGGCTAAAACAACATGTAACATAGGCTAGTAAGCATGGTTTACATTACATGTATGTGAAGCACAAGAGAGGTCACCAAACCAGCCAAAAATAGCAACATGGTATGCTAAAATATGCCCAAATAACTACTGAAACTTAGTCAATGCATGCAAAAATGATGGGCTCATTTGGAGGGCCATGCAAGGGGTTGTTCCACACGTATATGATGGACACACCAAATGGAAAAAACAACTCTAGAAATAGGTTGTGAGGGTTCTAAAACCCACCAAAAAGGCCCTGGAATGGGTCAATGAAGCATGCAAATGATAGCCCCTTTGAAAGGCCTTGAGGAGGATTGTTCCACACATGCATGATAGACACAAAATATGGCCAAAGGGGCTCTGGACAGAGTTAAGGCAGACATAAAAGCTCACAAATAATGGCCTGAAACAAGACTTCAAAGCATGCAAAATGGGGGTCCTTTGGAAGGCCATAAAAGTAAGTAAACAAGACAATAAGGAAAGGGGATGACCCTCTCCTCCCTAGGACCTCAAAACACCATCCCCACCACTTAAATCCCTCTGGATTTTAGTGGTGAGAGGGCCAAAACAAGGTGGTCCCAAAGCTCACAAAAAAGGCTCAAAAACAAGGCCAAACAGGGCCTACGAGGGGGTAAACCACCCCAAATGAAAAAGTGATCTAAACAAACTTCAAAAGGAGATCAAAATAAGACTTTTTTCAGTTTATGACAAAGCTCGAAAATGCTTACAACTAAGGCTAAAATATGACGCAAAATAAAGACCAAAAGAGGGTAAGGTGTGTTACCCTTGTAGGCAAAAGAGGACAGCAGCTTCTTGGTCCAGAAAACCAGTCCCTTATTCTCTAAAAATGGCCTCCAAGATGCTTAGAGTGATGATGGAGGTGTTAGGATAGGAGGTGGTGTGTAATGGAGCCAAGAACTAAGCACTTTGAAGCTAAAATGTATAGATATAGGGAGAGATATATCTCTTGTGCCTTAGACAAAAGTGTTGGAACCCTTGCAATAGAAGAGGAGCTCTTCTTTTATAAAGGAAGAAGGGTCCAAGCTTCTCTTAGAAGCTTGGAGCAAAAGGGTCAAGAAGGCCAAGCTTCATGGAGAAGCTAGACGAAAGGGCCAAGCTTCTTGGAGAAGCTAGACAAAGGGTTCAAGCTTCTTGGAAAAGCTAGAGGAAAGGTGCAAAGGGTTCAAACTTCTTGGAGAAGCTAGACAAGGGTTCAAGCTTCTTGGAGAAGCTAGAGGAAAGGTGCAAAAGGTTCAAGCTTCTTGGAGAAGCTAAACCAAGGGTTCAAAAGGTTCAAGCTTCCTCAAGAAGCTAAAAACAAAGGGTTCAAAAGGTTCAAGCTTCCTTAAGAATCTAAAACAGGGGGTTCAAAAGGTTCAACCCCCCTCAAGAAAAGGTCTCGGCCAGAAAAAGTGGCTAATCGGCCAACAAAGTTGGCCGACTGACTGACCACAAAATGTGCCGACCGACCATCAATAGTGCCGACCGGCCATCACTAGTGGCCGGTGGCAAGGAAATAAGGCCGGTGGCCTCAAGCCATGGCCGGTGAGGTGTAGGGATGGCCTACAAGCTATTTCCCACCCTCAGAAACAAAACAACAAGTGTTTGATGCAAGACCAAACACAATACAAACAAGTCGAGAGGTCTTGAGGCAAGGCGCGTAGCAGAAACCTCCGAGAACTCAAGACGAACACGAATAGGGATGATCATCGAGTGTTCAAATGATGACGTCCAAGTCTTGAGGACGGTCAAAAATGGGGTGTCTACACCCGGCCACCAGAAATTCAGTTTCAAGTCTTGGTACATTTTCGTATTTCCTGGATGGATAGACAGTTTTGAATTGTGGCCTTCTTGCAAATTCTTCTTTTCAGTTCAGAATCACTTGGTACACACAATCTTTCCTAAAATTTCAGCACATTATTCTCAAATTTGAAATCCGGCCTCGGTTTGGATTCCCGTTCTTTGATGATCTTCCTCAAGAAGTCATCCTGTTTATGTTTCTCTTTAATCTCTTCAATCAGTGCCGGTTGAGCAGAAATAGTGGCTATTGTTCCACCTTGTTCACGCAAAACAATCTCAATTTCAAGTCTTTCAAGGTCACATAGCAATTCTTTCTGTCTGGTGAGTAAACAGGCTAAATTTCTAATCGATTTCCGACTCAGTGCATCAGCAACGGTGTTAGCTTTTCCTAGATGGTACAAAATTTACAGGTCATAGTCTTTTATCAGTTCTAACAATCTCCGCTGCCTCATGTTCAGTTCTTTCTGTGTGAAGAAGTATTTCAAACTCTTGTGGTCTGTATACACCTCGCATGTTGCCCCATAAAGGTAGTGACGCCAAATTTTCAGTGCAAACACTCCTGCAGCAAGTTCTAAATCATAGGTCGGGTAGTTCTTTTCATGCGGTCTCAGTTGTCGGGAAGCATATACAATAACTTTACCATTCTGCATTAAAACACATCCCAAACCCTTATAAGAAGCATCACTATATACAGTATAACCATCCATACCTGAGGGTAAGGTGAGAATCGGTGCAGTCACTAGTCGAGTTTTCAACTCTTGAAAAGCTGATTCCCTCTGATCGGTCCAGTCAAATGATATCCCCTTCTGACTCAGCTGTGTTAGTGGCAGGACAATTTTGGAGAAATCTTTGACAAACCTTCTGTAATACCCGGCTAAGCCTAGAAAACTTTGGACTTCGGTAACATTTGTCGGTCTAGACCAGTTCACTACTGCTTCAATTTTCTGTGGGTCAACTGTAATACCATCCTTGCTGATCACATGTCCCAAAAACATCACACTGTCTAGCCAAAATTCACATTTAGTTAGTTTTGCATAAAGTTTTTGTTCTCTTAGGGTCTGTAGGGCAATGTTCAAATGACGTTCATGTTCTTCCGTGCTTTTGGAATAAATCAAAATGTCATCTATGAAAACAACTATAAATTCATTAAGGTATGGTTTGAAAATTCTATTCATAAGGTCCATAAATGCAGCAGGTGCAATGGTAACTCCGAAAGGCATAACAAGAAATTCGTAATGTCCGTACCTCGTTCGAAAGGCAGTCTTTTCGATGTCCCCTGTCTTGATTTTCAACTGGTGATATCCAGATCTAAGATCAATTTTGGAGAACACTTGGGCACCCTGTAACTAGTGAAATAAATCATCAATGCGAGGCAATGGATATTTATTTTTCACTGATACCTTGTTCAGTTCACGGTAGTCAATGCAGAGTCTCAGTGAGCCGCCGTTCTTTTTCACAAATAAGACTGGCGCGCTCCACGGTGAAGTATTGGGCCTAATGAACTTCATATCTAACAGTTCTTGCAACTGAACTTTCAACTCTTTCAGTTCAGTAGGTGCCATTCCATACGGAGCTTTAGATACAGACTGTGTACTCGGAATCACATCAATGGTGAACTCAATCTCTCTATCAATCAAATCCCCTGGCAGATCATCTGGAAAAACATCTGGGAATTCTCTGACTATAGGAATACTATCCACATTAGTTTTATCATCAGTAGGTACAGTCAATACAGAACATAGATACCCTTTACACCCCTTTCTAATCAGTTTGAAAGCTTTCATGGATGAAATCAGATATGGGGGAGATACTACTCCAACTCCGTTAAACACAAATTCAGGCTGTCCGGGTGGACGAAAAACAACTTGTTTTGTTACACAGTCTATGGTAGCATGATATTTCGTTAACCAATCCATTCCCAATATCACATCAAAATGATCAATATTCAATGGCAGTAAATCAATGTACAAATGAACATCCTCAACAATAATTTCACATGCAGGGTACATATAAGCACAAGTCATGGATCCTCTAACAGGTGAAGATACAGCTAACAGATAGTTTATGGGTTCCAATGGTCTATTCAATTTTCGCAAAAAACCATGAGATACATATGAATGTGTAGACCCCGAATCAATCAAAACATACGCATTTTGAGCACAAATTGAGAGTATACCTGACACAATGGTCTCGATATTCTGTACGTCTCTTGGTATGTGTGCGAACACTCGGCCTTGCCTCATAGGCTCTTTTCCAGTAGCTTTGGGGTTGGGTTTCGGTGGAGCAGTTGATGCTGCTGCGCTTGGTGCAGCTTTACTATTGCCCTGAGGAGCAGAAGGGAAATCTTTGACCATGTGGCCCACCTTGCCACACCTGTAACAAGCACCTGAAAGTTTATAACAAACCCCTTTATGATTCTTACCACATTCGGAGCAGGGCGGTATAGAACGGTTTCCTTGACTAGAACTGTTTGTTGACCCTGTGTTCTGCTTTTTGTTCAACAAACTGTTCCGGCCTTTCTTAAATTTAAAGCCCCGTCTCTTACCACGCCATTCAGACACTGGTGTTTCGGTCTGTTTCAATGCTTCGATGTTCGACTCAGCCATTATTGCTCGATCAAGAACATCCACGTATTTCAGCAATTTCAAAACGTTGATTCTGTCAAGAATTTCTACATTAAGGCCGCCTTCAAACTTCCTGGCCTTTTTATAATAAGTGTCAACCATGTGCGGTGCATATCTGGCGAGTTCAGTAAACTTTGACTCATACTCAGCCACGGACATGGTACCTTATCTCAACTGTTCAAACTCGGTTACCTTGCGGTCTCTGACACACTGTGGGAAGTATTTCTCAAAGAAGGCTCCCTTGAACTGAGCCCAATTCATAGCAGTATTGGTGTCGCGGCCTAGCATCTACCACCTTCTGGCCTCTTCTTGTAAGGTGAAGGTAGCCAATAGCACTTTGTGTGCGTCAGAACACGGAAAGACTTTAAATAATTTTTCAGTTTCTAGCGCCTACGCTTCGGCCATCAATGGTTCAAGGCCTCCCTAAAATGATGGCGGTTTCATCTTACTGAACTTTTGTGTTAGAGCAATGATGTCATCATTCACATTCTGTTCCAGCTATACCGGAGGAGGTGGGGGCTGTTGGTTCTATTGTTACTGTTGCCTTAAGGCTTCGGTCAACAGTTCCACTGTTCTTTCTAATCTTGTCATTCTGGCATTAGATGATTCAGTTTCATCGGCAGTTCTTGCGTTATCCATTTCACTATAGGCAATTATGACAATAATAAACATAGGCAGTTGCATACTTAAACACATTAACACGTATATTCATGTCATGGCCACACACACTTTTCATGCTCATGTAATGTCCTAATTACTTTTCTAGGACATCCTATAGCTCATTTGGACACGTGTGTGCGGTATAACTCGTGGTTTTAAAATCGCTCTGATACCACTCTGTCACGACCCAAACCCGCCCCTATGGGTTTAGCACCGCAATTGGCCAGTAATCCAAGATTACCGAAGGCCTGCTTAACAGTAATAACAATATTACAGAGTATAGGGGCTGACGGAAGCCAAAACAGTAAATGAAAGATGTCCAATGAGTTGTGACAGTCTGTATGCAAAAAGACTTCCCTAGCATAGTCACATTCGAAACAAAACAGTATATACATACATCATTTACAGGCATTCAGGTTAGGGACCAAATCCCCACCATAGCAGTACAGTACAAATATCATTCAGTCTATACATAACAGAGACAGATAGGGTGAATCTGAGACACCCCAAAAGTAGCCTTAGCTTGAACAGATCTGGAACCTCGAAGTGAGGCACAAAGGTTGGCTTGACAAAACAAGGGCTTAGCCTGACGCTTCTAGCAACGGTCTGGTGCCTAAACACCTATATATATATATATATATATGAGCAGTGAGCTAAAGCCCAGTGAATAACATATGCGTAAAGAGGTTAAGAATGAATGTCCTTTCAGTATTGAAAACAGTCATTTATCAGTATATCAGTCATTCAGTTTGTGGTTCATATTTCATGCTATAACAGTCATTCAGAAACTATAGTAGTCATATGTGGTGCATCCAATAGCAAAACGGTACAGTAGGTCTTAACAAACCGAACAGTCAGTTGATGGCCATCATATCAGTAAACAGTAGTGGTTCCAAACATGGGAACTGACAGAGATCTCTGTGACAGTAGCAATACAGTATAGTAACAGTAAATTGCTATGGATGCCACAAATACAGTTCGCAAATAGGACAAACATTCATTCAGTAAGAAATATCATTTCAGAAAGCAGTACAGTTGTTCATTCAGAAAATATTCATAATTGAACATATCTTTACAGCATTGTTACTCACAGAGCACTGGGCTATAAGCAGCTAGAGCATCCTCGGATGCCAACCTTACACAGTTACAGAACGAACACACACTAAGCTACACAGTTGGAAAATAATAACTTAATCCCTAATTTGCCTCGGTGTGGTTCTACATCGATATCCTCATTAAGATGCCTTAAACTAGGCCTAGGAATGCCTAGGATGGAATGAGGATGCAAAAATGCACTTTAAAACACTTTTCAGAATTTTCAGAAAACAGGGGTCTCGCTCGAGCGTAGCTTTCTACGCTCGAGCGGACATGCAGACAAAGGAGCTCTGCTCGAGCATGACTTTCCTCGCTCGAGTGGACTGCAAAAGTACTGGATGCATGAAATTCACGCTCGACGGATGCTCGACCCTCGCTCGAGCCTGAGACACAAGTCCTCACTCGAGCGTGCATTCCCTCGCTCTAGCGGACTGTAAATACATGCAATGTACTGGATACATGCATTTCATGCTCGAGCGTCAATTTCCTCACTCGAGCGGACTGCATGAACACAAAGCGTACGCTCGAGGGTGGAGTTCCTCGCTCGAGCGTGAGTCCAAAATCTGAAATTTCCAGATTTGAACCTCAAGCTCAAAACTCAACTTTAATGCATCAAATTCGATCCTTTTGGGCTAATTTTCTGGAAAACACTTGTAAACTCATAATATCACATGTTTCAAAGATCAATTTGCAAAATCAAAACCCAAAGGTAGTTCAATTAAACACAATTTCAAAGAAGTTTTCATAAACATGAAGAACATACAACATGCATGAACTCTAGTGAATTCTAATGCCTCAAAACATGATCCAAAGCAAGATTAAACTCAAAACCACGATGAACTCGTGGACTAGAGCAAGAATGTAAACTTGCATGCAAGATTTCATGAAAATCAACTTTAAAATGCAAAAATATGTACATGCATGCATGATTCAAGCTTCAATTCAACAATTTAAGCCATAACTTGGCTCTAAACTCCAACAATCCTCTAAACCATGCAAGAACCAACTCAAAATATGAACAAGAAGGTAAATTCTCTACCTTAGGTCTCCAATTCCAAGAAGGGAAACTCAATTTGCAATCCTCTCTTCAAAACTTCTAATTTCAAGCAAGAATTCTAGATGAATGCAATGTCTCCCACACTCTAGCTCTCTCTCATGTTTGGTCTTAGAGGAAATGAAGAATGATGCAAGACTAAGCTACAAACAACATTTGGTGAAGTGGCCCACTAGATGGCAAAAGGGTAAATAACGCCAACTTATGTAACTTAACATTATTAAATCTAATTTAATCATACCAAATCACATTTCAATTAAATATACCATAAAATCACATAAATTCTAACTAGCATAAAACTTTACTCAATTTCAGATTCGGGCGCCGATAAGGCCTTCAATTTACAGTTTAAAGCGCAAAACATGAACAGATCATTCAACAGTCAACAGATAGAAATGCACTTAAGTTATACACTCAATCAATCAGTTCAGGATTTCAGTCAATCAGTCATTTAACATGCTTAATCATAGATTAGCACTAATCAATGATGAGGGTTGTCACATCCTTGGTCCACAACCAAGCACAAAAACAAACAAGTTGAGAGATCCTAAGGCAAGGTGCGCAGCCAAGACCTTCGGGAACTCAAAACGAACACGAGCATGGATGATCATCGAGTGTTCAAACGATGATGTCCAACTCTTGAGGACGGTCAAAAATAGGGTGTCTACAGTTGCCCCTCTTTGACAGAACTCAAAAGTCATAAGATGACGGGAGTGAATGTCAAAGCCTAGAGACGACCTATTTTCGACAAGACCGAAGATGTAGACAAGCATACAAGATAACAAAGATATGCACCCACAGGTAGGGGCAAGATGCAAATGACATGCAAAGAATCAAACTACATTTCATGTAGAAATGATGTAAGAGAATTATACAATTCTCGCTACGTCTCATGCGAAGTACATACAATACCGTCTAGTTCGTCTGGTCGCTCCAGCTTCAAATGAACCGTACATACAATATCGTGCCTTCAAAAGAAAGAAACTTAACAGGTACAATATCGTTAGAAATATGCATAGCAATGCAAGTGAAAAGTGCGTGACAACACAAGTGAAGGGGTGCATAAGAATGCAAGTAACGTGCGTGACAGTGCAAGATAGATGTGCAAAACAATGCAAGTAATATGTGTAACACCGCAAGATAGATGTGCAAAACAATGCAAGTAACGTGTGTGACAGCGCAGGATAGATGTGCAAAACAATGCAAGTAACGTGCGTGACAGCGTAAGTTAAAGAGGTGCAAAACAATGAGAGTAAAGTGCGTGATAGCGCAAGATAGATGTGCAAAACAATGCAAGTAACGTGCGTGACAGCGCAAGATAGATGTGCAAAACAATGCAAGTAACGTGTGTGACAGCGCAAGTTAAAGAGGTGCAAAACAATACGAGTAAAGTGCGTGACAGCGCAAGATAGATGTGCAAGACAATGCAAGTAACGTGCGTGACAGCGCAAGTTAAAGAGGTGCAAAACAATGCGAGTAAAGTGCGTGATAGCGCAAGATAGATGTGTAAAATAATGCAAGTAACGTGCGTGACAACGCAAGTTAAAGGGGTGCAAAACAATGCGAGTAAAGTGCGTGACAGCGCAAGATAGATGTGCAAAATAATACAAGTAATGTGTGTGACAGCGCAAATTAGATGTGCAAAACAATGCAAAAGAGATGTGCATGACAATGCAAACATGACGTACATGACAACGCATATAGTATGTGCATAACAATGCGAAAGAGATGTGCATGACAATGTAAGCATGACGTGCGCGACAACGCATATAGTATGTGCATAACAATGCGAAAGAGATGTGCATGACAATGCAAGCATGACAGAGGCATTTTATTCACAATGTTGAGATGCAACTTCAATACGAGACGAGGCACGCTCAATGCAAGAGCGAAAAGACATATAACAAGCGTGCTTATTACAAACATGTCAAAACATTGTAATGTGACATATTCAAGGCGATTTTCGAATCTCGTAACATACAAAAGGATACAAAAAAGGATACGCCTCGCGTATATCAAATGCCGCACACGGAAGACACGGTTCGAGGTCAACATGAAGGCCGGTTATGCTTCAAAAGTGTATTTTCTTGCACTTCCTTGAGAGATAAGGGTACCAATCAACATAACTGACCCAAACAAGAACATTGGAGGTGCATCGACCATAAGGGGAGGCCATTGGCCATCCATCAGCCACAAAAAGAGATAATCGGCCAAATATTTAGCCGATCGGCCAAAAATGGCAATTTCGGGGCAGTTTTGTCCATTCACCTCGGGTCTTTAAATATAGGGCCTCAAACCCCATTTCCTCACTCCCTCAAACCCGAAAAACATTCCTCTCTCTCTCTAGGTGACTTCCCAACCTTAGATCCGAGCTTTTCTCTTGTTTCCGAGCCTTTTACATCATTCGATTTGTGAAACCCTTTTCGTTTTACACACTTTGAACCGAACAAAATTCGATTTCGGTGCCACATTCTTGATTTCCTTCCAGGGGTATGCAAACACCATCGCCCGAGGTTGGTACATGGAGCTGCCCGATGCGGTCCGCCACATCGTTGATCAGGCCGGCTTCGGCATTTTCTGCATGGGACTCTCGCGCCTCACTGCAAGTAGACCCCTTCTTGGTGCTCTAGTGGAGAGGTGGTGGGACACCACTGATTCCTTTCACCTTTCTGCTACAGGGGAGATGGCGATGACTCCCTTCGACTTCTCGATGCTCACCGGCATCGGGGTAGGGGATGATCCAATTCCCTTTGACACTGATATGGATGAGTGGGATGCCGCCCAGATGTTTTTGCTCGGCGCTCGGCCACCTCTCTCCCAGCCAGGGTTCGTGAGGTACTCTTGGTTCGAGGATCACTTTAGGGTACAGGCGCCTACGATCGGGAGGAGGAGGAGCAGTATGCTTGCGGATTCATCATGTTCTTGCTAGGGACCACCCTCTTCGCCGATCGGGCGAACACTGTCGCCCTTTATCTACTGAGTGCACTGGTGGACGTGACCAGGATCCGTCGCTACGACTGGGGTGGCGCAGGTTTGGCCACACTCTACGGATACATGAGTTCTTCATCCTACCGCAGCGATCATCTGCTCAGAGGTTACTGGCGAGACTAGGAGGTACACCTTCCCTTTATGTTTTATAGTTTTTCTTTACACTATCTGTACACCACACACACTGCGCACACGCAATCTGCTTTACACTGGTTGTACACTGCATACACTGCACAATACACTTCACATGCTGCACGATACACTGCATACCATTCTCTGATTTCTGCTTTATGTGCATTCTACTTTATCTGATAAGCATACTCATATTTGCCTTGTTACACTCTGTAGTTGTTGGTGTATGCCTACTTTCTGAGGCTTGCCCTAGTGCCGGATGTGGAGATCCCCCTCGGCGTTCCATATTCTCATTGCTATGACGTGAGTTGCGAGCGGAGGCCACGGGAGTCCTTCCTGTTTTTCCGCAGATACTTCGACACCATCACCGCCGCAGAGGTATTTCAAACTTTACAGTTCATTTAAGCTGCGCTTTACATTGTACTTTCAACAGTAGATAACAAATTGTATATCCTATTATTTGCAGATCACTTGGCAGCCCTGGACTCCGTTGCTTGACGCAGTGAGGGAGCAGTATGCGAGTGCTCAGGAGACTGCCCAGTTTAGGATTTTGTTAGAGGGCCCGGTCTGTCGGGTTTGGTACCTGGGTGAGCGCTTCCTACGCCAGACCCTCGGTTTACCGGAGCAAATAGTTTCGAGTCCACCTCCTACCCATATGAGGCATACCGAGAGATACACCTTGGAGGAGATGATGGATTATACGATCGGTTGGGACTCTGACCCCTTCAGAGGCGAGGGAGACTACACCGAGTTCATCCAGGCTTATCTCATGCGGCCTCTGGCCGGTGCTCGCCGAGTCGAGAGAGAGAGGCCTGCAGCGCCAGCGGCAGGAGCAGGAGTATCGAGGGCGGCTCAAGCCCGTAGCAGGAGTGGGTCTCAAAGGGGACAGAGAGTAGAGTGGCCAACCCTGCCCACTACCATGACATGCCGAGGATAGGGTGGGGAGACTTATCAGATACCCATCGCTCCTCCTCCGGCTGGTCATGAGCTTGTCGGAGTTCGTGGCTCGACCCCAGTATGTGCTTTATTTTGCATTCTGTACAGTCATTTCATTTCATTTAACATCCCGCAGAATACTAATGATTTCAATCACTTTTGCAGGTTTCCATCGAGTACACTAGTCAGTCTCTGGGGCTGACGGCCTCAGTGATGGGGATGCTGCAAAGAAGCATCGACCTGTTGACCATTTACGGCATCCCCGTGAGTTCTTTCAACCTCAGTCTCAAAAACTTCACACATTCTGTTCCGTACTGATTTGATACATTACATTATCGATACGGCACTTGATACATTGCATTGGCATACCACTCACGTTACTGATGCACTGTACTCACATACTGTTCACAGCACTGATGCATTGTACTCATAACATTCATATACTGCTCACAGCATTGCCCACGGCGTTCATACACTGTACTCATACACTATATTCGGTATTCATACCCTGCTTTGCACAATATAACTGATGCATTTGCCATTTGTTCTTTTTAGGCCCCATTCCAGATACCGGCCGCAGGGAGTGCTCTAGCAGGACCTTCAGCACCTGTCAGAACAACAGGGGGAGCCAGGCGGGGGATGACGATCCACAGCCGAGGTAGACATAGGTGAGCTCGTGCTGCGAGTAGTTCACGGGAGCCTTCCCCTGATGATGTTGAGTCTGATGCGGAGGTAGAGTCGTCCCAGGGTGAGGCTGGAGACAGCTCAGACAGCGGAGATGACGGCGGCGATCTTGGACCTTCGTCCAGGAAGAGGACGAAGACGAACCCCCGCATTTGAGGTGACCGGCACCCATCCAGACATTTTGCTACTTTTTTTCTTCTTTTTTGCTTTATTTTTCTTTTTACTGGTAGTTTGAGCACATTGTACTGCCTCAGGCAGGTTTTATTTTCTTCAAAACTATGTACTTTTGCAAAAGAAATGATGGAATGAAACAGCTATTTTTTGTTCCAAAAAGTGTTACATTTGTACATTTTGAGCATCACATCGCATCGCATCGCATTACATAACAATGTAAATGAGATTGAACTTTGTTTTGAAAACTAAACAATCGAATTGCAATTAATTAGGTAGTGAGCCAACTAACAACAAAACAACTCGATAAGCAAAACAAAGAACTTGACAAGCTAACCAGATGTAAACACAACTCGATAAGCAAAACAAAGACTTAAAGAAAGCAAAATACAACTCAATAAGCGAAGGTACAACAACTCAATAAACAAATTGAAGTAACACAAGCGCGACTTCGCAAAATCATCACCGGAAGGCATTTAAAGTGGAACCAATCACAAGTTCTCAGCATATCCAACACATAGACAGCTCATAGAACAAGGGGAGAGGCCATCGGCCAAAGGGAGAGGCCATCGGACACAAGAAATGGCCATCGGCCAACATTACTAGCCGATCGGCTAGAAAAGATGGTCAGTCAGCACTCTTTTTGGCCGATCGGCCAAAAATGTCAAGCACCTCCAGAATGTTGACACCTGTCTTCCACTCAACACCTTATCTTCTACAAAAGCCTCAGCTTCGTAGTTTTCCTCATTTCCGCCCTGATTTGCACCAAATGGAACAGTTTCTTGTCCAAAATCTCACAAATTGGATTGCCAATTTGAATGGCTCGAAAAAGCTAAATTTTCGGGACTTTGGCATAAATGCACTATTCACGTTGAGTCGCACCCTGCTGCGTTTTCCATTCCTCCATGCCACGGCAAGGTTTTGGAATCCGGTGACACACGTCTTTAGCTTTGGCGAACAAGAGATGTGTCATACTTTTGAGGATTTCCAAGCTTTGATGGAATCCGAGCACGATGAAGAAGTCTTGCCTCAGCTCCGGTTCGGACACGTCCAAGCCTTAGGACGAATGTGTGGCCTTACTTTGCACGATGCTCGGTCATTGATTCACAACAGAGAGCTGGACGTTCCGAGCTTGGTTTGTCGGTTTTCTGATGCCGGTGATCGTGAGGATCATTATTAGCAGGGTTATCGGCGGCATGCGCTTTGCTTGTGCATGCTGTCTCATTTCTTGCTTGCCCCAGGCTCTGGAGGGTTTAGCACTCGTTTGATTGAAGTCGCCGAGGGCTTAAAAGAAGGCAAGAGCTGCATCGCCATGACACTAGCCGAGACATTGATGGGTTTGGACACTTTTCATCACCGGGAGACGGCTAGGTTTGCGGGGAGTCCACTACTATTGTAGGTAATGTTTCCCACCCTATCTCACATATATATTGCTCGCATCACTCGGCCCTCAGGCTCGATTTTTCTCTCAAAACCCTTTTCGTACTTTTCTCTCAACGTACACCTCTCTATTCTTTAATCTCTCATTTTCATCCCTCTCCAGGTGTGGTTAATGGATAAATTGAGAGTGGCAGACTCATGCTCGACATATTCAGCTCGCAGCTATTTCTTCCGACGACGTCTAGTCGATGCCCCTGATGAGGGATGGTGGCACAACTGGATGTGTAGTTTGTCTGCGGACCACATTGCTTGGCTCAATCTGCCGGGGATGAGCTATAGCATGACCTGCCAGCTCGGGATTCAGTTGATTGGCCTGACACACTGTGTCTTTTACTTCCTGTTCCAGATCCGGCGTCAGTTCGGACATGATCAGACTTGTCTGGAGGAGGGGATAGAGTACCCTGCTACATTTCCGGTTCGAGGCGCACAGCTAGCTCGGTCTGCCGCAGCATGGAGGACGAGAGAGCTTCTGGCCCCTGCTCCCACTTTCAGTTGCACCCTCTCTGGTGAGTGTATAGATTGGCTCAATGAAGAGGCACAGGTCGGGCCCACTTTGGCATCAGAGGTTTCTACCAGCTCGGGGAGGGGACGCAGGAACACCTGACTATGTCCCGGATTTATTTTCTTTTAATAAGAACTTTCAAGTTTTCTTTATGAATGTAATGAAAAGCAACTTCAATTTGTATTCAAGAGTAGGAGAACTCTGTATTGAAATCAATGTAATTGAAGGTTATGGGTACTGAAAATTTTCTGTTTGGTCAAAAAATGGTCTAAGTTGCAAAAAGATTAATTTGAGCAAAATCAACTTTTATTAAACTTTTCAAAGCCATTTTCGATATGGATCAGAACTAGACACGCCTGAGATCTATCACTGAGATGTACAACGCCGAATCCCAACAACTAGAAAGTTGCCCCTAGTCTGAATAGCACTATACCGGAGATCACAACCGAGCTCCTAAATGCAGAATAGACAAAGACGACCAAACATTATCACACCGACAAAGTCGATCGAGGAAGTGTTTATGGCTGGACTTCAGGGTGAAGTTGCCTACGTATCCCAAAGATGGGAATCAAGCCTTACGTAGTTCGGCTTGGGTTCACTCGTGCATTAACTCTCTCCTTTTGTGCTCTAACTTTTTCCAAGGCCGCCCTTTGCGGGTTTTAAACCTTGTGAGCTCAGTTTTTATCATTTCAAATTTTTTGTGCTCTAACTTTTGCCTAGGTCACCCTTTCGAGTTTTCGGCCTAGCGAGCCACTCAGGGAAAATATTTCTTCAACTTGTCCATGTTGATCGGTTGGGAGAACTCTAGGCCATCTAGGTCTATCAGAACGACAGCTTCACCCGACCAGATAGGCTTGATGATGTAAGGGCCAGTCCAATTGGGTCTGAACTTGCCCCTAGGGTCATGGATACGAGCTCTGTTGTCTTTGAGCACTAAATCTCCTTCCTTCAAATTTCTGGACTTAACCTTCTTGTTAAAAGCCCTGGCAATTCGTCGTTGATAACCCAAAACATGATACAGTGCTTTCAGCCTTCTTTCATCAAAGAGCATGAGTTCTTCGAACCTGCTTTGCTGCCAATCTGTCTCGGCTATCTGACACACAGCCAGTACTCGTAATGATGGAACCTCAACTTCGATAGGCAGAACGGCCTCCATCCCATAGACTAAGGAATACGGAGTCGCCCCAGTAGAAGTTCGAATTGAAGTCCAGTAGCCCCACAGAGCAAATGGCAGCTTATCTGGCCAGTCCTGGTAGGTTTCCACCACCTTCTGCAGAATACGCTTGATGTTCTTGTTGGCGGCCTCAACTGCTTCGTTGGTTTGCGACCGATATGTAGATGACTTATGAAAAGCCACGTTGTACTTTTCCAACAAGTCGATCACTTCTTTCTTGAAGTGGGAACCATTATCTGAAATAATCTCGTATGGGACCTCGTAGCGACAGATGATGTTGTTCCTGATGAACTTTGCAACGTGTGATGCCTTCAACACCGCATAAGATTGGGCCTCAACCCACTTTGCAAAATAGTCTATCACGACCAGAATGAACTCATGCCCATTGGACCCCTTCGGAGTGACAGCCCCGATCACATCAATCCCCCAGACTGAAAATGGCCATGGCGAAGTCATGTTGTATAGCTTCGACGGCAGAATGTTCATGCGGTTTGCATGGATCTGACATTTGTGGCATCGCCGGACAAAGCTAATACAATCCTCCTCTATGGTGGACCAGTAGTAACCTTGTTTGAGAATTTTTCGGGCTAGCATTACGTCATTCATGTGCGCTCCGCACTCTCCGCCATGGATGGCCTCCATCAGAAGCTTCGATTCTTCGGCATCAACACACAGCTTATGCATCTCGAGATGACCTCTCTTATACAGTTTTCCTCCGTAGACGATGAACTGAGCAGCCATACTTCGAATTGCCCTTTTGTCTTTAGCATTTGCCCCTAGTGGATACGCCTCTTTTTCCAAGAAGTTCCAGACATCGTAATACCAGGGGTTCTCATCTTGTACCTCGTCTATGGTAGCAATCAGTGTAGACCGGCGTAAATTTCTATTCGATGATGATCGGACGCATCCGGACTCCAAAAGGGATGTCTATCATAGAAGACAGAGTTGCTAGTGAATCAGCGAACCTGTTGTTCTCTCTTAACAGATGAGCGAAATTCAATTTCTCAAACTGAGGAATCAGCAAGTCCAAGGTCTGGTGGTAGATTCTCATCTTTTCTTTTTTGACTTTCCAATCTCCTTTAGCTTGAGATACAACAAGGTTCGAGTCCCCAATGACGTCCAACTGTTTTGCCCTTAGTTCTAGAGCTGCTTCTAGTCCAACAATACACGCCTCATACTCTGCTTCATTGTTCGATACTTTGAACCGGAGTTTGAATGCTAGAGGTATACGGGAATTGTCGGGTGCTATCAGCAACACCCCTATCCCATACCCGTATTGGTTTGACGCTCTGTCAAAGTACATCGTCCAAAACTCTTTTTCGACGTGCAGAATGGCCTCGTCTGGGAACAGGTACTCAACTGCTTCATCCTTTTCAACTGGGTGATCGGCTAGGAACTCCGCTACCGCTCTCCCCTTTATTGACTTGCGCGTCACATACTTCAAATCAAATTCGAAAAGCAGAAGCAACCAACGAGCTAACCTACCCGTAAGTGCTAGTTTCTCGAAGAGATATTTGATGGGATCTAATCTCGAAACTAGTATTACAGAGTGAGCTAACAGGTAGTGCCGCAGCTTCCTGGTAGCCTATACCAAGGTTAAGCAAGCCTTCTCCAGTAGAGTGTAGCGAGTCTCGTAATCTAGCATCTTCTTGCTCAGGTAGTAGATAGCTCTCTCCACTTTGTTCTCAGACTCCTACACAAGCATGCAGCCCATTGTAGTTTCAGTCACTGAAAGGTACAAAATCAATGGTTTCCCCGGCTCAGGCGGCGACAACACAGGTGGGTTCTGTAAATATTGCTTGATCTGTTCGAAAGCAGCTTGGCATCGGCTGTCCCATTGGAACTTCTTTCCTTTCTTCAGGAGACCAAAGAGTGGTTCACAAGTCAAGGTTAATTTTGCAATAAACCGTCTTATGAATTGCACTTTACCCAGAAAGCCTCGTACCTCCTTTTCAGTCCTTGGTGGTGGCATTTCTAAGATGGCCTTGATTTTGGAAGGGTCGACTTCGATGCCCCTTTGTGTAATCAAGAACCCCAACATTTTCCCTACTATAACACCAAACGTACACTTTTGAGGATTCAGCCGCAACCGAAATTCTCTGATCCTTTGAAAGAACTTCTGCTAGGCGGTGTAGTGGCCCTCTCTTTCCTTAGACTTGACAATCATGTCGTCCACGTACACCTCAACCTCTTTGTGGATCATGTCTTGCAAAATCGTGGTCGAAACCCGTTGATATGTAGCCCCAGCATTCTTCAGCCCAAACGGCATCACCCTATAACAATAGGTTCCCTACGGGGTGGTAAAAGCAGTCTTCTCCCGGTCTTCGGGTGCCATCACAATATGATTGTAGCCTGAGAAGCCATCCATGAACGAAAGCAATGCATGCCCCACAGCGAAGTCCACTAATTTGTCGATATGCGACAAAGGAAAGTCGTCCTTCGGACTGGCTTTGTTCAAATCCCTGAAGTCCACACATACCCGAATTTTACCATCCTTCTTCGGTACTAGAACTATGTTGGCCAACCAAGTTGGGTATTCAGATACCAGCAGGAACCCTGAGTCAATTTGTTTGGTGACCTCTTCTTTGATCTTGATAGCCCAGTCTGGGCAGATCCTTCTGAGTTTCTGTTTAACAGGTCGGGCCTCAGGGTCAAGAGGGATCCAGTGCTGTGCAATCTCAGGATCGATTGCAGGCATGTCTTCATAGGACCACGCGAAAACATCTTTGAAATCTTTTAATAAAGCGACTACGCGCTCGCGTTCCTCCGAAGACAACGTGGACCCGATTTGAACCAGCCATGGGTCCTTCTCAGTACCAACATTAATTTGGATGATTTCATCAACCAGCGGTTTTACAAACCTCTCCTGCTCCTAATCTAGCAAATATTTCAAAATCGGAGGAATTTCTTCCTCGTCGTTTTCATCAAAATTTTGAAAGTCTGAATTAATGCAATAAATCAAAGGCACAGAAAAGTAATCGAAAGCCACAGTCTTTCCATTCTCATTAATCACTTCCAAGTCGCCTAATTCCTCTGTTACAACAGACTCAAAGGAAAAAGAAAAAGACGACCAAGACAGGACTGTGGCATCCGGGTTGTCACCCCCAGGAATACTAGACTCAGACTCAGACGAGCTGGAACCTGATTCCGACTCCACAGCCTCGGTGAAATCAGATTTCGGCTCACTACCTGACCCGGTGCTGCTCGATAAGAATCCCTCCTCGTACTGCCAGACGAGGGAGGGTGCGATGGATGCATCCAGAATGTTTGAGAGTGGGCTCGCAGCCATTTCATTCCCGATCATAGACACTGAGAGATCATCCCCCAAGCACTTATGTACGATCGAAGGATTTGAAAGTAGACAAGCCAGTGCTACCCCCATTTTAATCTCGGTGCTCTCGGAATCCACTTCCTTACACTACTCAACCTCAGCTGATGGGTATGTCTGCTCTTCAGCAATATCATCCCCGGACAACTGCAAGTCAAAGAATATTTCAAAACCCGGCAGGCGCCTTTTCTCGGCATTCAGCCATGGCTCTGGGAAGCCGCAGAATGGAAAGTCTTCCCCCTCCTAGACAAAGCGTCCGTTCAGGGTGCCTTGGATAGGCCGATGCATCAACTCAAATTGCCTCCCCGTCTACTTGGCTCTGGCTCTCCCAACCATTTCTTTGCCTTTCCTCACCTAGTCCTCTTTGGTAGGCAGATAGCCTAAGCCAAAGGTATGCGGGTTATGCGGCACTTCGGCCGATACAATAATGCCCTTCCAGCCACTTTTCCTAGTCCCATCCCAGGGATATGCTAGAGCTTGTTCATGAGGTACACTGCCTGTGCACTGACATATAACCCTTCATCAACAGCCAAGATGTTCTGAATGACCCGGGCCTCAGTTAGGGTAAATCCTGATCGGAACACATCCTCTGTGCCATGCTCGATTTCCAAAATCGGTGTAGACACCTCTGGCGGCGGATGGATTGACGAATTCCCAAAAACAATAGCCACCCCCTTCCTGTGGGGGTATTTCAACATCTGATGTAGGGTGGAAGAGACCGCCTTCACCTGGTGCAACCACGGCCGCCCCAAGAGTAGATTAAAGGTTGCAGGAACGTCCAAGACATGAAAGTTAATCTCGTGTTGTCCTGGACCAACTTGTGTCTGGATCTACACAGTTTCCATCACCTCTCTGCTAGTATTGTCGTAGGCCCTTATCACCTGGGTAGTCGGCACGAAGTCCGCGGGCTTTAACCCGATTGCATATGTCGTCCTCGACGGGCACACATTAATGGCGGATCCTGTATCAACAAGAACTACCAGTATCCATTTTTCTCTACACTCGACAGAGATGTAGAGAGGTTTGTTATGGTTTACGCCTTTAGGCGGCAGTTCCTTGTCAGAAAAGGTCAACATCGGGGAAGCTCCTACCGGAAAGACCAGTCTTACCAGCTGCTCAGGCGTGGTATCTATTGAGAGTTTGGCCTTGTCCATTGCAGAAAGGACAGCTTGTCGATGAACTCTTGAGGCCATAAGCAGTCTCCAGATGGAGATGTCTGCTTGTATCTTCTTAAGTTGTTTCAGCACAGCCTCCTCTTCGAGCATTTTATCTTTTTGCTTCTCCGCCTCTTTGTCCTTTCTGGACGCCTCTGGTTGATCCAAGTGTGGGGGCTTGAAATACCGCCCACTCCTAGTCATGTGGTCTACTTCGCCAATGTACCAGGTATCATCCGGCTGGCTTTGTCCCCAGTCTCCATCGGTGTGGACAAGACACAGGCCATTATCTTCCCACCACATGCCATCGGCAGCCGACAGACACTTGTTTGGCTCCACTACAACTATTCCTATGCCCACAGCACCCTGTGTTCCTGTGCTCGCAGCACGCTTTATTCCTGTGCACATAGCACATTTTGTCCCCGCAGGGGCTTTGGCCTTTCTGACCCTCTCAGAATCTTCGATCCTTTCCCGCTCAGACTGCTTTAGCGTAGCTTGCTGTTCAACATTTCTTGTATTCAAATTGCCGGGATCTTGAGCAAAATTCTTAACACCGACGCTCTTCGGCGATGCATCCTGATTCTCGGCCCTTCCGGCTACTATTGATGTCCCCGTCCCTAACGGACCCTGTTCTAGCTAAGGTTGTTCAACAACGTCCAGCTGGTCATCAAGCCACCCTGTAGACTCTGCTGACCCATCCAAATCAAACCAGTTGACAGCCACTCTCCCGGATCTTGTTCGTTGACAAATTGAAGGTTAGCAATGTCCTCTTCTAGATCCGCTAGGTCATCTAGCCCTTGATTAAGTCCATCCTCCCGTACTACACAAATCTCTGCCCCAACTGGCAATCCCACACTCGGCCTAGCCTGGCCTACTGATGTAATGTAACCACTTGGGTTGTACATGAAGCTCATAGATCCCTCAGGCTCTGTAGAATCATTCTTATCTGCCCCCACATTCGTCCCACTTCTATCTTCGATAGCCACCACCACCGTTTCAGGTTGGGTTTGGGAGATGTCTATCATGCACAAGTCAGTGCTGTCAGGAATGAACACCTTCGACATGGGTAGGTGAGAAAGGTTGATATATATGCTAAGGTCATATGATACAACCCCAGTTTGGATCACATTGATGCTTTTGGGAGGTGGAGCTTGGTTATGTGGTGGGAGAGGGTTGGTTGTGACATTCGATTTCTCTGGAGGCACGATCACCCTGTTGTTAACGAGATCCTGAATCTCGTGAGGCAATCTAAAGCAAAGGTCGGTTTCATGACCATGTTGCTGGTGAAAGGCGCAATACTTGGTCGGGTTATGGGAAGTAGGGATTCTATCTGGTAGTGGCTGTGGCTCTAGGGGCCTCAAGTGCCCTTTCCTGATCAAAACCCCCAAAGCCGTGGACAAAGATATGTATAGTGGGGTGAAGGTTCTTTGGCCTCAGGGTGGAAACTTGGTTGTTTGTGAGCTACTTTCGGACGCACCGGTGAATGGTGTAGCTGAAAGGGTTCTTGGGGTGGTGGTGGTGGTGACCATACTCACATTTGAAGCTCTGGCAGCTGCAGTACTGCTTGTGCCTGCATTCGTACTACGGTTGAATGCCATCTTAGGCTATTCTTGCTCATGATCAATGAGGCCCTGTTTCATAGCATCCTCGATCTGCACCCCTATCTCATGTAAATCTGCAAAGGTGGGGAGGGGGAGAACGATCATCTTCTGCATGAGCTTGGGCTGGAGGTTGCGCACAACCATCCGAATCTGATCTTTGTCAACAGGCCTAATGGTCATCATCGAGGCCTTGGCCCTCCATCGGGTCACAAAATCAGAGAAGCTCTCCTTCGGCTCTTGCCTAGTTGTCTCAAGATCACGAGTTGTGACCTCTATCTGTGTATTATAGGAGTATTGGGCTACAAAGGCCTCAGCCATCTCCTCCCAGTTCCTCTTAACAAAGTCTTCCAGTTTTGCATACCAAATAGCCGCTACACCCGACAGGGTCCGGCCAAACAAGGAAAGCTTCTGCAATCTGGAGAGGCTCATCGGCCTTAGTACGTCCAAAAACAACTGCAAATGCACTATAGGATCTCCAGACCCATCGAAACGGTCTATGTGCGGCATTTTAAACCGATCTGGCAGAGTCACGGCCGAGTCAGTATACCCGTCCTCTATATCTGGGATGGATTTCACGCCCTGGGACTTCTTGAACAGCTTTTCGAGCTTGCTCACTTTTAGTTCTGTAGGATCCACCTCGAACTCAAAGGGAGAATCCAGTGGGTTGATAGGTGTTTTGGATAGCTGGGGTAGGATCCGTATTGTCCTGGATGTTAGCGGTCTCCCCGAGTATTGGAATTCTTGGTGGGGGTGGAGGTGGGTGTGAAGTAGACGCTCCGATTTGCTGCTGTAACCTGGCAATTAATTTCGTCTATTGAGCCATAACCTCAGCTTGGCGTGCGGAAAACTTTGCCAGACGGGCAACGTCCTGCTGTATGGTTTTCATACTTTCCTGGAGCTGACGCATCATCTCTTCCAGACCTGCCATATTGTCATGATCTAACTGAACTACCGGTATATCTGTCCCTACAGTAGAAACTGAGACCTCAGCCTGACTGCTCACTGGTGGGGTTAACCACTGATCTGGTGACCACTGTACCGATACACTGCGCCTTTTTGACCTCCGTCTGGTAACCGAGGGTAAAGAAAGGAACACTGCTTGTCCGTCTATCAGATCCCTGGATCGATTAAGTCTACGACCTCTAACCCAGAGTGCTCGGGGGATATCTGCCTGGTCGGATGCAATGGTGTTAAACTACCTTGCAAAAAGATAAATAAAGCATAATAAGAAAATAATAAACAGAAAAATGGACAGCATAACAGCTTAAATAAAGACAACACACAGTTGGCAAATACAAGCTGAATGGACTATTCTCAACCACTGATCACTGTTCCCAAATCACTGCCCCAAATATGAATCTGATACCCGCAGGTAAAACTGATTCCCCAAATACTGATTCTTTGAATCTGATGCCCACAGGCCTGATACCCAGACTTGCAAACTGACACGTGCATTCCTGTAGAGGCCAACTCTAAAGCACATAACAAGCAAGTGAGAGCCAAAACACCCCTATGTTGGGGTAGGGTTTCCCTGTCCTATTGTCAGGAGCTAGGGTTTCACTATACACATAACGGTTTCAAACAACCAATAATTGGGTAAGCAACCTATCCTAGCTTGGAATGGTCACTACAGTTTCCGATATGCACTAGGTCAAATGGTCAAAAAGGGTGCCTCGGTAAAAATCGGGTTTGTGTTCGCATCGTGGCAGAGCTCACAATTGGTCAGTCTTATGGCACGTTTCTCAAAGCAAGCCTCCGGCAAACCGTTCAGGAATAGCATACGACAAACACAGTGTTCTAGTTGCACCAATGCAAATGCAATCCAAAGAGACACATAAGTGTAATCAAAACAAGATATCATGAGTTCGAGTCAAGTTCTTTAAGTCCCCAGCAGAGTCGCCAGAAACTGTAGACGTGCTCGAACGTCCCGGCCCCCGCGCACGAGATTTGGCGCGAAATCCGGTTTGTTCATTAGCATACTACAGTTCGGACTCAAATGTCACGGTTCTGAATCTAGTCTCGCAAAGTGCAATGCAAGACCGATAAATCACCAAAGAGTCCAAATCTGGCAAATCGTTTTGGAAAACTGATTTTTGTAAAGAAGTGCCAAACATGGACTACTTTGCCAGATACATAGTCGCCACCTAAATGTTTTTGTTTTAGGAAATTTAGGAAACCTTGACTCGTTGCCTAAGGCCACGTGTCCCTCATCACCAAAGTTACCTCGGCTCGGAAACTTGGGTATGAGAGGGGAAGGTCATGCAATGAGAACCCCTGCTCGCCCGATCAAAGATTGCCCTTTACTAACATGATATTTTGTTTTTGAAAACACATGTGCTCTTATTCCGGTTATTAGCTAGAATTACTATGTGATGCACACAACACACAAGTATAGACTAGATCGCCTAAGTTGGAACAAAACATCTCATGTTTGTTTGTTTAAAAATGGTTTTGAAGGTGCTACTCACAAGTAGGCTAAGACGTGGATTTGCCACCCTCAAGTGGGCTTAAAACTCGCATTCCAATGAATTGTTCCAATTCAAGTAATCCAACCTTCACCCACAGACATTCAGGCAGTTATATCAATTAAGCAAATAGCCTCATGGCAAGCATGCTGTCATGTTAACACTCACACTCATGCAAGATGCTAAAGCATAAAAGCTTACCTAGTACTCTGAGCCAAAACAATAGCTAGTTAGTAATCAATGCATGATCCTAGCAATGTTAAGATGGCTAATGCAACACATGCAAAATGCAACTAGAAATAGGCTCGGCTATTCTAAAATGGCATATGAAATGCAACACTTGATAACATGTATTCAAGTAGGAATTGAAATATGATGCAGTTAGTATGATGCGCCGAGTTCGGTACATGCAAGACAAATGAATGAATGCAAACATGCATAGCATAAGGATGCTAATCAAAACATGACCTAGAACTGACCATCGTAAGCGGTTAAGTAAAAGGGAGAAAGACGTGGGGTTGGAAGACATTCACACACTCACGCACACTTATTACAAAATTCGCCCTCTCGACGGAGGGTCCGAATAAATAATACAAACCAACTAATTAACTAACTAACAAGCTAATTAATTATTACAAAGCTCTTAACTAATTAAGCAAATTAATTAAGTTACAAAAACCAACTATGTAAGAATAGAAAGAAGCTATGCTCGACCGGCTTCATTCGGAAATCCGTTGCCATGCCTCATGTTACTTCTGTTTGCACACTTATGCACCTCTGAAAATTGTGAAAATCTATGTGATGCTTCTGAAACAACTCATGGACACTTTGAGAGACCATCGGCCAAAGGATATAGCCATCGGCCAAGGGAAAAGGGTCATCGACCACTTTTTAGTCCATCGGCCAAAAATTGTTGGCCGATCGGCACTGCAGATAGCCGATCGGCCATCTCTTCCTGCAGACTGCTCCTTTGCTGCAGTAAGGACAAAGAAGGGCATGGCAATACATTTGCAAGAAAATATTGTGCAACTACACCCCTTATCATGTTTGGAACTCAAAGGAGTGTAGTGTTCGCTCGGGCCATCAATCACGCATTTCGATGCATGATGGCCAAAGAGACCGAATTGCCCAAATCAATATGGAATGAATGCACAAAAACTCATGAATGTCTCACACTCTATCATGTTGGATCAAGAGTGTCGGCGATCAAGGATTGAGGCACATTTCGTCACTTTAAGTACGAACGTCCCTCATTCCTTGTGTTTGGTTTTACACCCCAAACCAAACACAATGCAATGCACGCATATTAAACGCAATGATAATGGCATGCAAACCGTGTAATGCAACCTAAGCATGTAAACAAGCTAATGTAACAATCATACACAATGCAATGCAACCTAAGCATGCAAACGTGTAATGTACCAAGCATGCAAAATGCAATGCAACCTAAACATGCAAACATACAATGTAATAGGCATGCAATAACAATATCAACAACAAGCATGCAACAACATGCAATGCGATAAGCATGGAACAACACACAAACCACATGATCTATGGACTTATACTGAAAATGGATAGACCTTAGCCATACCAAAAATAGTGGCCAAAGTGATGAAACGATGGTATGAAATGCACATACAACATGTATGTCAATTGGCCCAACAATTAAGCCATGAAGACACCAACTCTTAAAAGCATTTAAAGAGTGAAAAGCATGCAAGCGTGACAACACTACAAGCTCTGAAATCATGCTAGGAATGATGCCAAATCACACAAACAACACAAGTATGGCATGCAAGAGGCTCAAAACTTGAAGATAGCAAATGGACTTACACTAGGCTATGCAAAACATGAAGCCAATGGCGCAAGCAAACCAAAACAGTCCTAAAGCATATCAAAGTGAGTCTAAAACATGCATGGACCAAGGCCAAAACAAGCTAGAACAAAAGTCCAAAGGGCATGAGGCAGGCAAGGCTAACAAGGGGTGTTATACTACACCTATTAAGACCAAACATGGCATGACTTAACCAATGTAAATCAGAGTTATGGCATGTCAAAATAAGCCAAAAAACCCACTTAGATGGCATCCCAAAGATCTAAGTATGACGGCATGCACAATGATGCATTCATGAGGCATAAAACACCAACTCTTCAAAGCATTAAAGGAGTGACAAGTGCAAGTGTATGACCACTCTATATGGACTGAAATCACATATGAAATGATGCCAAATCATGAAAATGGTCGAAGCTATGCATGCTAATGACTTGGACACTCAAAGCCAACAAGCTAGATTGAACCAAGGCTATACAAAACAATGCATGCATGACTAAAACAACACCAAACAGAGGTTAAACATGGTAAAACATGGCTAAAATTCCCTTTGAGTTGAGCCAAAATATGCAAGCATGATGGTCCAAATGCATGATGCATGTTAAGGCAAATGAGAGGATTGCAAGACAAGTGTATGATTCATGTAAGAGGCTATCAAACCAACTTAAAACATAGATATAGCATGGCCAAATAACACCAAATACTTGCTGGAATGAAGCCAAAACATACTAAGCAAACATGCTACCAATATAAGCCATTTATACTAGCAAGTGAGACACATGGAGAGGGGGGTGTCTCTTTCCTATTCAAGACTCCAAAACCACTTCTCCACCACTAAAAATCCTCTGGATTTCAGTGGTGGGAAGGTTAAAACAAGATGGTTCCAAAGCTCAAACAGAAAGGCACAAAACAAGGCCAAACAATACCTAAGAGGGGGTAGACAACCCCCAACCAAAAAGTGACCTTAAACAATCATCTCAAGCGTGAAAAATTAGAACTTTTTTTATTAGAAAGCTAAGCTTAAAATAGCATGAAAGTATGTCTAAAAGCTTAAGCAAAAATGGGACTTTAAAAGATTAAGAGCTCACCCTTGTAGAACCTCTTCAAGAACACACCTCCAACAGGTTTTCTGAGTTCAAACCAACCCAAGAGCACCAAAACTAACTCCTAAGGATCTCAGCAACCAAAGGATGGTGTATTACTAGGTGTTGTAGTGCAAAAGTGAAGACAAAACACCCTTTTAGGCACAAACACACACATATATAGAGAGAGAGGAAGAAATGTAGAGGGAGAGGGATATATTTTCTATATCAATTTTTTGAACCTCTAAGAAGGGAGGAGGAGCTCCCTTCTTATAGCAATTCAAATCCAAAGCTTCTTGGAGAAGCTAGAACAAGGTGCAAATCCCTCCATACACGTGTATGGAGGATGGGAATTGTGCCCACCAGCTGTCATAGCTGGCAGAAAATATCTACAAAAAATAGATGGAAAGGTCTTGGCTAAAAAATATGGCCGATCGACCAAACAAAGTGCCGATCGACCAAAAAAGTGCCGATTGGCCACCATTTTTGGCCGATGGCAAGAAAACAAGGCCGATGGCACAATGCCTTAGCCGATGGGTTGAGGGGATGGCCAACAAGCCACCCTCTTCCCTCAAAAGAAAAACCACAAGTCCTTGGTCCACAACCAAGCACAAAAACAAACAAGTTGAGAGATCCTAAGGCAAGGCGCGCAGCCGAGACCTTCAGGAACTCAAAATGAACACGAGCATGGATGATCATCGAGTGTTCAAACAATGACGTCCCAGTCTTGAGGACGGTCAAAAATGGGGGGTCTACAATGGGGTATGAGTATATGTACATTGAAATTGAACTTTGAGCTATATGTTTTGTTGTGATGAATTGAGGGTTGGATTATGATTTTGAGCAATTGACCTCACATTGCTTGTATACTCATGATATATAATGTGTTTCCCTATTTTTGGTGCCTTAATTCGAGCTTTAAAGCCTTGAATGTCGAATTTGAGCCTCAGGAACAGTTATGGGAAATCCAGAATTTGGCATGTCCGCTCGAGTGGGAAAAGCGCGGATCGAGCGTGAAATGCGAGCTCCCAGAACTTTTACAGACATTGATGTCCGCTTGAGCGGGGAAGTTCATGCTCGAGCGAGGAGCTATGTAGAACGACTTTCAGCTCGAGCGTCCGAAGTCACACTCGAGCGTAAAAATGAGGCAACCAGTATTTTTACAGAAAGTTTGTAAGGATGTTTTGTGTTTCATTTTCCGTTCTCTTCCATTTATGAGCACTCTTAGGCATGCATTGAAAATTGTAAATGAGTTAAAATGATAAGAAAGAAGCCCAAGAGGAATGTATGAATTAAGAACGGATTGAATCGTTTGTGACCCACATGTGTTATGTAATGTGTAGGGTCGAGCTCAAGGGCAAATCCACCGGCAGGACACTGTGAGTAATATCTTAGTAAAGATATTTTCAAGTATGTTACTTTTCAAATGCCACTTTTGTATAAGCTTCGTAGGTTTGTTGATTTGAAATATGAATGAGTATTCTATACGCCTAATTTGTATAAGGCCGTTGTAGACACCCCATTTTTGACCGTCCTCAAGACTTAAACGTCACCGTTTGAACACTCGGTGATCATCCATGCTCATGTTTGTTTTGAGTTCCCAGAGGTCTCGGCTACGCGCCTTGCCTTAGAATCTCTCAACTTGCTCGTTTTGTGCTTGGTTTTGCACCAAGGACTTGTTTGTTTTGTACCTGAGGGTAGAGAGTAGCTTGTTAGCTACCCCCGATACCCACCGGCCATGGCTTGAGGCCACCGGCCGTGTATTATTTCTACCGGCCATTGGTGAAATATACTACTGGCCGGTCGGCACTTGGCGTGGTCGTCCGACCATCTGTTTGGCCGATGGCCTCCTTTTCTGGCCGGTGCCACTTTTTTGCCTTTTTAAGGCATGGTGCAAGCCAGCTGTGCCAGCTGGAATACACGGACCCTTCTCCCCATGCACGGGTGTGACTGGTTTGCACCTTTGCACCCTTTAGTCCAATCTTCCAAGAGCTAGATTGATCCCTTTGCTCAAGCTTCTTGAGGAAGCTTGGACTCTTTATCTTGGCTTCCTCAAGAAGCTTGCACCATTTGCTTAGCTTCCCTTAGAAGCCTTGACCCTTTAGGATAGCTTCTCTTGGAAGCATAGCCTTTTGCTTGGTCTATATAAGAGCCCTCCTCTCTCCTTTGTTTTGGTTCAGAAAATCCAGACCTAATACATACATATATCTGATATATCATCCTCTCCCTCTCTATATCTCTCTCTCTCTCTCTCTCTCTCTTCATTTTGTGGGGATTTGAGGCTCTAAAGGTGTGTTTAGTTCATAGTATTGCACTAAGACACACACTCTTACACCTTACTTCAACTTTGGGAGGCATTGAGGGTTTGTTCTTGAGGTTTTGGACTGGTTTCAACTAGAAGAAGAGGGCTGCATTTGCTGTTCTTCAAGGATTCTCCAAGGGTAACACTTTTACTTTATATTCCCTAATCTTGCACTAGTCTTTTACCTATCTTGCTTACTATTTTAGACTTTGTGTATAACTGAAAAAAGTCTTATATTTGCATGCTTAAGATACTTCATTAAGGTTGTTTTGGTGTTGGGGGTCGACCTCCCCCTCTTAGGCCTTGTTTGGCCCCTTTTGGTGCTCTTTTGGCTAAGCTTTGGTTACTATTGTGTGTTGACCTTCTCACCACCGAAATTCAGTGGATTTTCAGTGGTGAAGAAGGGGGTTTGAGGTCTTTCATAGGGGAGGGACACCACTCTCCCTTTATGTCCCATTTGTTCATGTTTTTGGCTCATAAAGGTAGCATGCATGATTAGTTGTTCTTGGCTTCATTTCAGGGTTTTTTGGGTGTTGTTAGGTCATATTATGCCTCTATTTTTGGTCGGATTAGTGGCCCCTTCCATGCATATTATACTTGCTTTGCATTCCTCCATGTTGCCTAGAAATGCACCTTGCCAATAGACCATGATGCTTGCATATATTAGCTTAACTTCATGAAGTTCTTAACATTGTTTTGCCATTCTTAAGGCCTATTTGCTACTATTTTAGTCATATTTGCCATGTTTAGGGTAGCCTCTTTGCGTTTTGGATTGTGAGCCTTGTGTATGTGGGTCTCTAGCATGCTTAGCTTAGTTTATTCTCATGATTTGGCATCATTGGAGATCATGTTTAAAGTCCATAATCCATGCTAGTATGCCTGCATTCATCATATCTTTCATACTTTGAAGAGTTGTTCTCTTGTGCCTCGAAATGATTATTGTGCATGCCCCTTGGTTTGTGTCCCTTAGCTGCTATATCAGTGGGTTTTGGAGGTCCATTTTGCATGCTAAAACTCTGTTTTGTATTGAAAGATCCATGCCATGTTTGCTCGGGGTAGGTGTTGAGCAATGCTCTCGTTTGTAGTCTTGAATGCCATCTGTGTTGCATCCATTCCCTAGCATGTATTGGTGTCACCTTTTGCATGCTTTTCGGAGTTTAATGTGAGTGTTTAAAGTCCAAGTATATTACCCTTAAGTATGCCTAGAGTTGTTCCCTTTCATGTTCAAATGATAGGCCTTGGCGTGTGCATGCTTGCTTGCATAATTGGTACCATTTTGGGCCCTTTTGGCCACTGTTTTGGGGCATGGCTGAGGCCTCCCATTTCAGTTTAAGACCATTTTTGTACCTAGTTGCATACTTGGCATGATGTATGTTGCATTATATTAGGAGCATGCTTGCATTATATCTTGTTTGCATGTTCGCACCTTGTTTAGTTAAGTTGCATCACATAGTCTTGTTGTATACTTGATATGCCCAGATCGCATTAGTCTAGCTTGCATTGTTAGCTAATGTCTTGTTGCATTTGATTAGCTCGCTCGTATGGCATTGCATGAGTTGCATTACTTTGCATTGTACATTGCATACATGCATTGCATTGCTTGGTTTGGGGTGTCAAACCAAGCATGAGGGGAGAGGTATGTTCGTACCCAAAGTGACGAAACACGTCTCAACCCTCGGTCGCCGATGCCCTCGACCTCAATATGAAAGGGTGTTAGCATTCATTTGTGTGTTGCTGTAACAAGTCCGCGAGGAACCCTCGCTACAGTTCGGACTCTCGATTTGTATCACGGTTCTTAATCTTGAACCAAAGAGTCCAAATCCGGCAAATCGTTTTGAAAAACATATTTTTTGAAAAGAAGTGCCAAACATGGACTGCTTTGCCAGATACAGAGTCGCCACCTAAATATTTTAAAATGGGAGAATTTAGGAAACCCTGACTCGGTGCCGAAGGCCACATGTCTGTCATCACCGGAGTTGTCTCGGCTCGGGAGCTAGGGTACGATTGGGGAAGGTCAGCTATGAGCACCCCCTCTCGCCCGATCCGAAGATCGGCCTCTACTAACCGTGATATCCGTTTTTGAAAACGTTATGTGTTCTTATTCCAGTTATTAACCTAGGATTACTATATTATGTGCACAGCAAACAAGTATAGACTAGATTGCCTAATTTGGAAATAAGCATTGCATATCCGTTTGTTTTGGAAAAATGTTTTGGAATTTGCTACTCGCAAGTAGGTTAAAACACGGATTTCAACGAGTTTTTCCAACTCAAACAATCCAATCTTCATCCACAGGCATTCAAACAATTATATCACATAAGCAGCTAGCCTCATGGTAATCATGCTATCATGACAACATTCACACGCATGCGATATGCTAAAGCATAAAAGCTTACCTAGTACTCCGTGCCAAAACAGTAAACTAGTTAGCAAAATGTGCGTGTCCTAGTTCATGTTAAATTGCCTAATGCAACACATACAAGATGCAATTTAGATAGGCTCGGTTAACCTAAGCATGGTATATGAAATGCTATCAATTATCACATATTCGATTTGTAAATTGAAGTACAAATGCAGTTAGCGTGATGTACCGAGCCCAATACATGCAGTACAAATGCATGAATGCACGCATGCATAGCATAAGGTATGCTGAATTTAAACATGCCCTAATCTACCATCGTAAGCAGGTAAATAAAAGAGAAGAAAGAAGTGGGGTTGGAAGACATACACACCACCCACACACACTTATTACAGATTTGCCCTCACTCGGAGGGCCCAAATAAATATTACAGTCCCAAATAATAAACAAATAAAATTATTACAGAATTTTCTAATTAATTAAAAGAAAGGATGCAAAAGAAAAAGGAGGGTGGCCACAGCCTCTGCCTCGGGGTGCGCAGATGATGCATGCTCGGAAATCGGCTCTCCTGAAAAACCCGTACCGTACCCCTGCCACCTCTGTTTGTACTGCCTTGTCTCTCTGAAAATTGCCGAAGTCCAGGAGCAGGTTCCTTACACTCTGCAGAGCACCACCGGCCAGACAGAATTCCCATCGGCACTCTACAATTTCCACCGGCTGCTCTTGGACTCATCGGCACTTCAATGCTTGCCGGTCGGCACCAAATTCTGCCGGTCGGCAGAAACTTCCTACAGAAGACAGTTTGACAGCAAACAGAGAACAGACAGTGCATGGCATGGGGTTTTCAGGCGCATGTGAGCATGGTCATGCTTCCTATCATGCTTTGAACTCAAGGAAGCATGTCCCTCGATCCTCGAACCATCAATGGTGCATGGTGATTCAGAGAATCAAATTTGCCATTTGATATAAAGATGCATGCAACAAACAAAATGAAAACCGAAGCCTTATCAAGTTGGAATCAAAGGCCCCGGTGACCGGGAATCGAGGCACATTACATCACTTGAAGTATGAATGTTCTTTGATTCCCACACTTGGTTTGACACCCCAAACCAAGTAAATGCAATGCATGTTATGCAAACATGGCTCAAAATGCAACATGATACCAAGATGCAAGGCACAACAAGCATTATGCAACCAACATGACAAATGTGTAATGCCAAGCATACAAGGTGCAAAATGTGATGGCAAATATGGACCAATTTGACAATGGGATTAATATACTACAAGGCTTAATGAAGTAACCATGCAACAAATATGAAACAAGCATGCAATGGGGCCTAGAACCATAAAGGGGCAGACCTCAAACCATCCCAAAACAGCGGCCAAAAGATGTCTAAAAGGTGGACCAATACTCATGCTAACAAGCAAACTAATGGTCCCAAGGTTGAGGCATAAAAAAAGACATTTTTCCCCCACCAACATGACTACTCATGGCATGACTAAGACAAGTAAAGACAGACCTTTTACATGCAAAATGGGGCTCCAAAGCCTCATAATATGGCAACTAAAATGACTCCAAAGGAGTGTATGCACCAAGGCTCAAATGTAGGCATAAAGGGGCACACCCTCAAGACACAAAAGGGATCATAAATGCGAGCATGCAAACATGATTTAGGGACTAAAATAGCATGGCAAACAACTTCGACTCATTAAAGTGGACCAACTAAGGCATGCTTGTGACTCATATACTTGAGGGCTCACAAGCCAAAATGCATAGCAACCATGTCAAACATGTCAAACATGACCAAATGGATAACCAACAGACTTTAAGCATGGAAAAATAGTGCTAATATCTTCATGGAACTAAGCCAACACATGCAAAAATCATGGTCTAAACACAAGGGACATTTCTAGGCCAAATGGAGCAATACAAAGCAAGTGCTACAAGCATACAAGGAGGCACAAATCCGGCCAAAAACAGAGATCCCACATGACCTAAAAACACCCAAAAAGTTCTGAAATGAAGCAAAAGCCAAGCAAGCATGCATGCCACCCTTTTGGGCCACAACTCAAGGAAACAAGACAATAAAGGGAGAGGGGTGTCCCTCCCCTATGAAAGACTTCAAACTGACCTCTTCAACACTAAAAATACACTGATTTTCAATGGTGAAGAGATCAAAATACAAAGATGACCAAAGCTTAACCAAAGAGGCAACAAAAGTGGCCAAACAAGGCCTAATAGAGTGAGTTTGCACTCAAAACACCAAACAACCTTAATGAAAGTTCTAAAGCATGAAAATATAAGCCTTTTTCATGTTATACACAAGAGCTAAAACAGCAAGCAAGATAGGTAGAAAACTATTGCAAGTTTGGGGAATATAAAGCAAGATGCTCACCCTTGAAGAACCCTTGAAGAACAAATGGTCTAACCCTCTTCTTTTGATCAAAACCAGTCCAAAAACTCAAGAATCAACCCCCCAAGTTCCTCAATCTCGGAGTAAGGTGTAATAGTGTGTGTAATGGTGCAAAAGTAAGGTAAAAACCACCTTTAGGCCAAGGAAACACACACAAAGGAGGGGGGGGGGGGGAGGGAGATACAGAGATAGAGTGTATCTATATCTCAAAGCTCTGGTTTTTGGTTCCAAAATTCTAACCTAGATCAAAGAGGAAGGCCCTCTCTCTTATAAGACTCCCTCTTGCAAAGCTTATACAACAAGCTTGCTTAGAGGGAGATCCCTCCATACACGTGTATGGAGGGAGGCAGAGTTGGTGCCAGCTATCACAGTTGGCACAAAATATCTCCATAAAGTGGATGAACAGTGGTCGGCTGCCCAAAAAAGTTGTTTCGACAAAAAAAGGTGCCGACCGGCAACAAACTATGCCGACCGGCAATAAAATATGCCGACCGGCAACAAAATGTGCCGATGGAAGCAAAAGACCAGCCGGTGGCCTCTAGCCACTGCCAGTGGTGTGTGGGGATGCCTTAAAAGGCCTTCCTTGCCCTTCCAAGGCAAAACATAAGTGTTCGGTGTGAAACCAGACACTAAACGGTCAAGTTCGGAGATCCTGAGGTAGGGCGCGCGAGCCGAAACCTCCGGGAACTCTAAACGAACACATACATGAATAATCACCGAGTGTTCCAAGCGGTGATGTCCAAGTCTCAAGGACGGTCAAAAATGGGGTGTCTGCAGTTGCATGCATTTACATTAAGTTGCAAACTTAGCCTCTTAGGCCATCATGCATCGAAATGCACAATTGATGGCCCGAGGGTCGAGCACCACGCTCCCTTGAGTTCATTGCATGATAGGGAGTGTGGCCATGCTTACATTTGCTTGAAGATTCCATGCCATACACAGCTTGCCCTCTGCTGCTGCCAACTGCAGGATTCTGCAGGAATTTCTAGCCGGCCGGCCATATACAGCGGCGACCGGCCATCACGGTCTAGCCAATGTCACAACAGTTGGCCGATAATTCATTTCTCATGGCCAGTGACCCTTTTCTTTGGCCGGTGGCATCCCAGAATACTCAGGGAATGATTCAAAGCAGTTCTAGAGACTTTCAGGATTTTTAGAGGGGCATGACACTGTAAACAGAGGCAACAATGCTATGACAGCGAGTTTTCGGGCGAGACGAGTCAAGCATGCATCATTCACGCATCTCGAGGTGGGGCTGTGGCCACCTTCTTTCTGCATTTAATTTGTTAATTAATTAGAAATTCTGTAATAATTAATTTAGTATTATTGATTCGGACTGTAATATTTATTCGGACCCTCCGAGCGAGGGCAGTTGTGTAATAAGTGTGCGTGAGTGTGTGCATGTCTTCCAACCCCACGTCTTTCTTCCTTTTTATTTACTAGCTTTGAATGGTTAGTCTAGAGCATGTTTCAATTAGCATACAGTATGATAGCATGTTTGCATCCATTCATTCGTTTTGCATGCACTGGGCTCGGCGCATCATTCTAACTGCATTTGTACTTCAATTCCAAATTGAATACGTGTTAGTTGTAGCATCTCACATGTCATTGTAGATTAGCCGAGCCTATCTTAGTTGAATTTTTCATGTGTTACATTAGCCATCTTAACATGAACTAGGATCATGCACATGATTACTAACTAGTTTCTGTTTTGGCTTGGAGTACTCGGTGAGCATTTATGTTTTAGCATCCTTGCATGCGTGTGAGTGTTGCCATGACAGCATGCTTACCATGAGGCTACTTGCTTATGTGATATAACTGCTTGAATGCCTGTGGGTGGAGGTTGAATTACCTAAATTGGAATAATGCACTAAAACTGTGAGTTGTAAGCCCCCTAGATAGTGGCAAAACCATCTTTTCTAAAGCTCACTTGAGGGTGGCAAAACCTGCATTTTAGCCTACTTGCGAGTAGCAAACCATTTTCAAAACAAGCATGCAATATTTTGTTTCAATTTAGGCGATTTGGTCTATACTTGTTTGCTGTGCGCATAACATAGTAATTATAGGCTAATCGGAATAAGAACACGTAATGCTTTCAAAACAAGATATCATGGTCAGTAGAGGCCGATCTTTGATCGAGCGAGCGGGGGTGCTCATAGCTGACCTTCCCCAATCGTACCCAAGTTCCCGAGCCGAGGCAACTTTGGTGATGACGGACACGTGGCCTTTGGCACCGAGTTAGGGTTTCCTAAATTTCCCAAAATAAAATATTTAGGTGGCGACTCTGTATCTGGCAAAGCAGTCCATGTTTGGCACTTCTTTTCTAAAAATCTATTTTTCTCAAAACGATTTGCTGGATTTGGACTCTTTGGTTCAGATTAAGAACCGTGACAATTCGAGAGTCCGAACTGTAGTAAGCCCAATATGAACAGAACGAGACCCATCCTCCTGGGGCGTTCGGGGACGTCTACATCCGTTTGTTGATTTGAAATATGAATGAGTATTCTATACGCTTAATTTGTATAAGGCTGTTTGTTGATTTGAAATATGAATGAGTATTCTATACGCCCAATTTGTATAAGGCCGTTTGTTGATTTGAAATACAAATGAGTATTCTATACGCCTAATTTGTATAAGGTCGTTTGTTGATTTGAAATATGAATGAGGATTCTATATGCCTAATTTGTATAAGGCCGTTTGATACGTTTGATAAATTGGACCTAAGGTCGTTTGCCGCTTGCCAATTGTCGTTTGCCGTTTGCTATTTGCCGTTTTCCATTTGGTATGTCAAAAAAAAAAATAAAGATGGGCCAAAGGCCGTATGGATATGAGGATGATTGGGCCAAAGGCAGTAGGACATGAATGATTGGGCCAAGGTCGTCAGACATGAATGATTGGGCCAAAGGCCATTGGATATGAACGATTGGGCCAAAGGCCGTCGGACATGAAACATTGAGCCAAAGGCCGTGGGATACGAACAATTGGGCCAAAGGCCGTTAGACATGAATGCAAGGATGGGCCAAAGGCCGGTTTAATATCGTGACGGGCCCAAGGCCGTTTGAACATGAGCATAATGGGCCAACAACCGTTTGAATGAAAAGAGATCGTGATCATGATTTTGAAATACGCATAGATATGAATGTAAGGGGAATGAGCCCGAGGCCGTTTGATATGCCTGATATATCTGAATTGGGCCCGAGGCCATTTGACATGTTTGAATTGGACCCAAGGTCGTTTTGAATAAAGAGTTGGTTGGACCGAAGGTTGTTTGTATAGATAGACCAAGGTCGTCTTATCTTCTATAAGATTTGGACCTGAGGTCGTTTTGCATATGGACATGATGTGTTGGACCTAAGGTCGTTTTGCTTTGTTGAGATTTGTAAATCTGGTGTGAATGGGAATAGTGATTCAAATATGTACATTATAAGTATGATTCATTTATGAACGAATCTCATTCATTAATCTCTTTATTTTGATATTATTCACTCCGTGTTAGCTCACTCTCATTAATATGTATGTAGGTGAGCAAAGGGATGTTCAACCCCAGACTTAGTGGAGTTTAAGAAAGGAACCCGAGTTTTGTGAAGTCAGCCCAGGTGCCTCACGCAAGAGGCTTTGGTTATGAACTTTTGTATTCCTTTTGCTATTTCTATTGGTCGTGATAAACCGTTTATGTGTATAAGCTTTTGGTTTAGCTGACTATATGTTTGAATGATCCCGGGTATACAAGATGTTAACTACTGATATGTGGTGTGAGTTATTATTAAGTACATATGCCATGTGAGCATAGCTCGTTAGACAAAAATTTTAAGTCTACTTCCGTTTGGCCCCTTAACTCTGATGGAGTATATTCTAATCCGATTTGAGGCCGTAGGTAATCTTACGATTACTGGCCGGTTATGACCATAGCAAACATTTGTACTAAAATTTAAAATTTGTTAATTTTTACAATAGTTGTGATCAAAGTCACAAAACTATTTAGAATTTCATCTCAATTAGGACAGGGAAACCCTAGTTCCTGACAAAATAGGACAAGGAAACCCTTCCCCCAACATAGGGGTGTTTCGGCTCTCACTTATCTGCTATGTGCTTTAGGAGTGTGTCTCTACAGGAATGCGTGTATCAGTTTGCAAGTTTGGGCATCAGGCCTGCGGGCGCCAGTTCAGTGTTTAAGAATCAGTTATTTGCGGGTATCAGATTCAGTTTTGGGAACAGCGATTCGGGGACAATAATTAGTATTGAGGAGCAGTGTATTCAGTTTATCAACCGTGTGTTGTGATACCCAACTGTGTGTTGTGTGTATTTATTTTACGCTGTTACACTGCCCATTTGTCAGGTTATTTATTTCCTTATTGCTTTATTTATCTTCTTGCTAGGTAGTTTAGCACGATTGCTTCTGACCTAGTAGATATCCCCCAAGCACTTTGGACTAGAGGTCGCCGACTCCATCGATCCGAGGATCTGGTAGACAGACAACCAGTGTTTTACTCCTTACCCCCGGTTGTCAGACGGAGTTCAAGAAGACACAGTGTATCGATACCAGGATTGTCAGATTAGTGGTCTGTGAACAGTCAGGTCGAAACTCCTGAGTCTACTACAGAGGCAAATACACCGGCAGTTCAGATAAATCAGGGTAATATGTCAGGGATGGAAGACATGGTGCGCCAACTCCAGGAAAGCATGAAAGCCGTGCAAGAGGACGCTGTCTGCCAAGTAGAATTCGCCAAACAACAAGCCGTTGTTATGGCCTAACAGGCAGAGTTAATTACCCGGTTACAGCAGCAAACCGGAGCATCTGCTTCACACCAGGTTCCTCCCCCACCAAGGGTTCTGATACCCGAGGAGACACCAAATGTTCAGAATGCCCAAGAAGATACAGACATCCCAACAGGGCCAGCCCCGCCCCGATTTTACCACAACTATCCAAGGCACCCACACCTATCAATGCGCCGGATTCTCCCTTCAAGTTCGAAGTGGAGCCCACGGCATTAAAGCTGAGCAAGTTGGAAAAGATGTTTAAGAAATCCCAGGGAGTCAAGACCATCCCTGATATTGAAGACGGGTACACCGACGCAGCCGTGACGCTGTCGGACTGATTCAAGATGCCGCACATTGACCGATTCAATGGGTCCGGGGACCCCGTGGTGCACCTGAGGTTGTTTTCCGATATCTTAAGGCCGATGGGCCTCACCAGACTACAGAAGTTATCTTTGTTCGGCCGGACCCTATCAGGTGTGGCGGCCATCTGGTATGCCAAATTAGAAGATGACGTCAAGAGAAGCTGGGATGAGATGGCCGAGGCCTTCATTGCACAATATTCGTATAACACGTAAATCGAGATTACGACTCGTGATCTTGAGACGACAAGGCAGGAGCCTAAGGAGAGCTTTTTAGAGTTCGTGACCAGATGAAGGGCCAAGGCCTCGATGATGACCCTAAGGCCCACGGACAAGGATCAAATTAGGATGATTGTGCACAATCTCCAGCCTAAGTTGATGCAGAAGATGATCGTGCTCCCTTTCCCTACCTTTTCAGATCTGCATGAGATGGGAGCACAGATTGAAGATGCCTTAAAGTAGGGCTTAATTGATAATGACCGGGAGCAACCCAGAAGAACTTTCAATCGCAACAACAATGCTGGCCCGAGTGGTGTTACAACTGCAAGAGCCTCAGAAGTGAGCATGGTCACCACTATCCCCCCTCCCCCTCCAAGGACCGTGGCAGCTACGCCATTCTCTGGCGCGTCCGGAAGCAATACACAAACAGCCAAATACCAACCCAAAAGCCAAAGAGCCTTCGCCCCACTATACATGTCTTTGTCCAAGGCTTTAGGGGTTTTAATCAGAAAGGGGCACCTGAAACCCCTAGAGCCACGGCCATTACCGGAAAAACTTCCCCCTACCCACAACCCAGCCAAATATTGTGCATTTCACCAACAGCACGGTCATGACACCGACCAATGATACCGATTACGTCATGAGATTCAAGATCTCGTCGATAACGGGGTTATCCTGCCTCCAGAAAAACCCAATGTCACAACCAACCCTCTCCCTCCGCACAACCAAGCTCCACCTCCCAAACGTATCAACTTCATCCAGACTGGGGTCGTGTCTTACGATCCTAGCATTTACATCACTCCTTCCCACCTACCTAAGCCGGAGGTGTTCCTTCCCGACTGCACTGACTTGTACATGTTGGACATCTCCAGAACCCAAGCCGAACCAATGGTGGTGACTGTCGAAGACAGAGCATGGGAGATTGCAGAGGAGGATGGGATTGTTGAGTCAAGGTTTGAGCAGTCTGGGAGTCTCGCTAAGGAAGCCTATAATCCGAGTGATTAAATTCTGTCAGCAAGCCGGGCTAGGCCAAGTGTAAAATTGCCAGAGAGGGCAGAGCTGTGTGTGATCCAGGGGGATAGATTTGAGCAAGGGGTAGATGATTTGGCGGCTGTGGGAGAGGACTTTGCCAACCTCCAGTTTTTCAATGACCAAGATCCAGGGGACACGATAGTCAACTGGTTTGATTATGAGGAATAGGTAGAGGCTATCGGGTGGCTGGATGATCAACCGGATGTTGTGGAAGAATTCTAACCAGAACAGGGCCCGGTAGGGGCGAGCATATCAGTTGTGGCCGAAAGGGCCAAAAGTCAAAATGAATCGTCAGAGAGCGCCGGTGTCAAGAATTTCGATCAGGATTGGAGCATTTTGAATACAGGAATTGATGAACAGCCAGCTGTACTGACATAGTTGGAACAGGAAAGGTTTAAGGATTCTGAGAGAATCAAGAAAACGAAGGCCCACGTAGGGACTAAAACTGCTGTGTGCACAGAGACAGAGAATGCTGCGAGCATACGGATGGAGGGTACTGTGAGTACGAGAACGGTCATACCGGAGCCGGACAGGTGTCTATCGGCTGTCGATGGAATATGGTGGGAGCACGATGACCTATGTTTTGCCCACACGGATGAGGATTGGGGGAGTAATCAGCCAGATGATACCTGGTATATCGGTGAGGTCGATCATATGACGAGAAGCGGGCGGTATTTCAAGCCCCCGCACCTAGACCAGTCGGAGGCATCTGGGAAGGATAAGGAAGTTGAGAGACAGAAAGAGAAACAAGTCAAAGAAGAGGCTGTACTGAAGCAGTTAAAGAAGATACAAGCAAACATCTCCATCTGGGGACTGCTTATGGCATCGCGAGTGCATCGGCAAGCTGTCTTATCGGCCATGGACAAGGCCACGCTCTCTATAGACACCACGCCTGAACAGCTGGTGGGCTTGGTTTTTCCGGGAGGAGCTATCCCGATGTTGACCTTTTCTAACAAAGAACTGCCACCTGAAGGTGCGAACCATAACAAGCCACTCTACATCTCCGTGGAGTGCAGGAACAAGTGGATACCCGTGGTGCTTGTCGACACAGGGTCCGCCATCAATGTGTGTCCAGCAAGGACTGCCTATGCAATCGGTTTGAAGACCACAGACTTTGTGCCAACTGCCCAGGTGATTCGGGCATACGACAATACAAGCAGAGAAGTCATGGGAATAGCAAAAATTCAGACCAAGGTTGGACCAGGGCAACATGAAATTGACTTTCACATCGTAGAGGTTCCCGTCACTTTCAATCTACTCTTGGGGTGACCGTGGTTGCACCAGATAAAGGCGGTTTCTTCCACCTTGCACCAGATGTTGAAATACCCCCACGGGAAAGGGGTGGCTATAGTTTTTGGGAATTCATCGATCCATCTACCACCGAAAGTGTCTACGCCAGTTTTGGAAATTGAGCACGGTATGGAGGATGTGTTCTTATCCGGTTTTACCCTAGCTGAGGCCCGGGTCGTGCAGAACATCTTAGCTGTTAATGAGGAGGTGTATGTCAGTGCTCAATCAGTATACCTCATGAACAAGTTTCAACACATCCTCGGGATGGGATTGGGAAAGAGCGGCCAGAAGGGCATCGCAGCATTGGCCGAGGTGCCACACAACCCACATACCTTTGGCTTGGGTTATCTGCCCACCAAAGAGGATTGGATAAGGAAGGGTAAGGAGATGGCTGGGAGAGCCAGAGCGAAGAAGGCGGGGAAGCCTTTTGACTTGATACACCGGCCCATTCAGGGTACCCTAAACGGACGCTTTGTTCGGGAGGGGGAGGACTTTCCGTTTTGTGGCTTCCCAGAGCCGTGGCTGAACGCAGAGAGGAAGCGCGTGCCGGGGTTTGAGATCTTCTTTGATCTGTAGTTATCCAGAGATGACGTTGCCGAAGAGCAGACGGACCCATTGGCTGAGGCTGAGCAGAGTAACAAAGTGCAGTCTGAGGACGCTGAAAATGAAATGGGGGTAGCACTGACATGTCTACTTTCAGATCCTCCAATCGAGCAGAAGTGCTTGGGGGATAACTTCTCGGTATGCATGATCGGGAATGGAAGGGTTGCGGGCTTACCAGCAACTATTTTGGATGCATCTATCGCGCCCTCTCTCATTTGGCAGTATGAAGAGGGATTTTTGTCAAGCAGCGCTGGGTCAGGTAGTGAGCCGGAATTTGATTCCACCGAGTCTTGTGAGTCAGAATCAGTGTCACGACCCAAACCCGCCCCCATGGGTTAAGGACGTAACCGGCCAGTAATCCTAAGATTACCTACGGCCTCAAACCAAAACAGACTTAACACATCAGAGTAAAGGGGCCAAAAAGGAAGCAAAATTTAAAACTTTGTCCATAGAGCTGTGCTTACTTGGCACATCAAAACAAACCATACATAAGTACGTTAATAACTCACAACAGAAACATAGTGACATAGGTTCTGTACAGACAGGATCATCCAAAACTAAGTCAACCCATAAAACTATAAGTAGACATAAGCAAAACTTCGTCAACCTGACAAAATGTAAATACATAACAAAAAGGGCAAAGACGGGTCTCGTGCGTGAGACACCAGGGCTGACTCTCTCAAAACCTTAGTTGTTCCATACAGACTTCACCGAGACTGGGTCTGGACTTCTCTTGGCTCACCTACAAACACATGAATGAGCGTGAGCGATAGCCCAGTGAATAATATCAGATATGACAGTTACATAACAATATGTAGAACAACATGCTCCAAACGGCCTTGGGCCCAATTCATACTTCTGTATAACAAATATATATAACTATACGAAATGCAATCAAGTAACTGTAGTTCCAAACATTCTGGCCTTTGGCCTATTCGGGTTTCCATTCATGGCAAAACGGCCTTCGGCCCATTCACTTATGTCGAAACGGCCTTCGGCCCATTCATTTATGTCAAAACGGCCTTCGGCCCATTCATTTATGTCAAAATGGCCTTCGGCCCATTCATTCATGTCAAAACGGCCTTTGGCCTACTCGTTCATGTCAAACGACCTTCGGCTCCTTTGGCCTACTCGTTCATGTCAAACGACCTTCGGTCCATTCATTTATATCAAAACGACCTTCGGTCCATTCATTTATATCAAACGACCTTTGGTCCATTCATTTATATCAAAACGACCTTTGGTCCATTCATTTACATCAAAACGACCTTCGGTCCATTCATTTATATCAAAACGACCTTCGGTCCATTCATTTATATCAAACGACCTTTGGTCCATTCATTTATATCAAAACGACCTTCGGTCCATTCATTTATATCAAACAACCTTTGGTCCATTCATTTATATCAAAACGACCTTTGGTCCATTCATTTACATCAAAACGACCTTTGGTCCATTCATTTATATCAAAACGACCTTCGGTCCATTCATTTATATCAAACAACCTTTGGTCCATTCATTTATATCAAAACGACCTTTGGTCCATTCATTTACATCAAAACGACCTTTGGTCCATTCATTTATATCAAAACGACCTTTGGTCCATTCATTTATATCAAAACAACCTTTGGTCCATTCATTTATATCAAAACGACCTTCGGTCCATTCATTTATATCAAAACGACCTTTGGTCCATTCATTCACACCTGTCAGACTTTTGTCCACAATCCCAATTAACAACTCATAAGGTTTATAAGGGAATAAACAATTAGACATTGACAAGCTTTCGAATGTTGATATTACTCACAGTGAACGGCTTGTGGATTTGCCCTGGAACTTGACCCTAAACATTTCATGAGCACAAAAGGGTCACTAACAGTTCAATCCGTTCTTTAATTCACATATTCCTCTTTAGGCTTTATTATTATCTCATTAACTCATTTACAATGCTTAACATATGCCTAAGAGTGCTTGCAAGTGAAAGAGAACGGAAAACAGAACACAAAATGCAAAAACAGGATTTCAGAAAATAGGATCCCCGCTCGAGCGTGGACTTCCCCGCTCGAGCGGACCATTAGGTCTGCAAAAGTACTGGTTGCCTTCAATTCCAGCTCGAGCGGACTGCCTGTCTACATAGCTCCCCGCTCGAGCGTAAACTTCCCCGCTCGAGCGGGAACCATGTCTGCAGAAAGTGCTGAAAGCTCGATTTCTCCGCTCGAGCGTACATCGAAAATCTGGGTTTTCCAGATTGAGTTCTTGAGCTTCATTCCGACTTTTAACCAACAAATCATGCATATTGTAGCTCAAATATCACATATAAGTATACTAACAAGGTATAAACACCAAAACACATTATTATGGAGCTCAATTTCAAGGATTAAACACTTGCATGTTTCAAATTGACACCAAACTCAATTCTATCATACATATTCATGCATTCAAAGCTCCCATCTTCAATTATTCAAACATGCATGCCCATTTTGACTTCATTTTCATTTCAAATAATGCAATTAGTGCTCATTCCCATAAGACTCAACAAAGACATACTTGCATGTGGGATTACACTACCAATCTTTCACAATTTCACAAATTACATGCTAGATTTTGTGATTCCATAGGAGTTCTTTACATGCATGCACATATCAAGCCTCAATTTCAATAAAACCAACTCAAATCATGCTCTTGATCACAAACAACCCTTGAACACACAAGATTACACATTAAACTCATGAATTCAAGAATCAATGCTTACCTAGAGGCTCAATTCTTCCAATTTATGGTCAAGTCTAGAGTTGTCTTCAAGACTTCCAAGATTCAAGAGCAAAACTTTGATTCCCTCCCCTCTCTCTTTCTAATTCGGGTCTCTCCTCCTCTAGAGAGTTAAATTAGCCAAGAATGAAATAAAATGAGGGAGTTGAATACATAAGGGTCCCATATAACCCCACTAAGCCTCATTAATTTAATATTACACATTTGAGCACCAATTCATTAATTAGTCAATTTAATCTGGCCTGAATCATTTTTCAATTAAATTTCACCGTAGGCTCTAAAAATTATGCCAACCACAATGGCGTAATCAATTTCGAGTTCCGTGGCCGATAAGGCCCTCAATTTAATTCCAAAGCAGATTATTCAAACAGATGTTCCTACGGTGGACAGATAGAATTCTAGAATCACATATATCCACATAATGGCATACAAAAATCATATCAAAACATATAATCACATACGTATTAGGGACCAATTAGCATATTACGAAACAGGGGCATCACAGTCTTCCCCCCTTTAGGAAGTTTGGTCCTCCAAACTTATTTTACCTTCAGTCGAAACAATTCGGAACACTTTTCATTCAACGGTTCCAATCCTTTTTGATAGCCATTTACTTAGTCTCAAAATCAGGCAACCCTCTATTCTCAATCAGTCATAGATTTACCTTTTTCTGCCATACAAGGCTTGTATGGTGCCATGCCCAAACTAGAGTGCGGGTTGTTGTTGGGAGCAAAGTTTGCCAATGATGGATAGACCTTTCCAACTCCCCAAAAAAAATCTAATGCATATCTTTGGAGCATTCCTCCCAAAAATCTAAAAAGTTCTTTCTGAGCATACATCAATTTGCGGATGGTAAACAACGCCGAACCATAATTCAGTTTCGTAACAAATTCATAATTTGTCCAGATCATATACAGAAATCATAAGTCATGATTAAGTTTATGTGATACATCCATTAGCATTAACAGATCAGAACGGAACAGAATAGAATAGAACATATACACGTGAGGTTACGAATAACCAGTTCCATAAAGGAACCTCCGGATCCGGGTAACATAACAGAACAGAAGCTGAGCCCCCATTGCCTTTTGAAGGCTTTTCAGAATTCAAACACATTTAGAATTTCTGTCTAAACAATAGATACTGGGACTCCATGTAAACGAGCGATCTTATCGATGTAAACAATGGTTAGTCTACAAGCATCATACAAAATTTTATAGGGAGAAATGGGCAACTTCAATAATTTTACCTACAATAGCCCAAATGGGACTTATACCTTGGGTGCTCAAGGTAGCCCCGTAACGAAACTCGTAGCCACATATTCCCATTTCCATTCCAAAATGGAGAGATTGAAGCAGTTCTGCCACCACTGATATTCGACTTCGACCTGTTGGTACCGAAAAATATTCAAACACAAATTCACTAACTGCCCTCTTCAAGGTAGGTCACCAACATATTTATTTCAATGTCAGTTAACTTTATCACAGAAGTTCGGTCTATTCCGTGTCACAAAAGTTCAATTCATCCTTTAATAATTCCCCAATTCACGATCTGATTCGGTATTTAGTCCAGTGACTCATCACAATTATCCAAGGTCAATTAGCAGTCTTCAGGAACATAAGATGGATCCAGATACTGATTCCCGAAACAACAAAGGTAACATCGAAGTAATTACCCACACAATACACATAGTCCAGACATCCCCATAATACCGATTGTAAAGTACAATAACATCGAAGCAGGCAATTTCTGACATAATACACGTGTTCTCAATTCATTCAACAGTTTACAGTTCACAATTCAGTTCAATATTCAATTCCCTGTTCTATCGAGTCTTTCCACATTATCTGATGGTCATCAAAAGCATAAGGCAATTCATATACATAAATCCCCATGATGCCAAAGGCATTATCAAAGGAGTCAATCGTATGTCAACACAATTCACATGTTCTCAGGGTTCCAATCACAGAATATAATGACACTGGGTAGTTATATACAAAGCGTACTGAATTCACGCACTTCTCGGACAATCAGGTTTTTTTTTTTTTTTTTTTTTTTTTTTTTTTTTTCAAGTTTCTTGGATGTTAAAACATTTACATACATAATACTAAAGGATGACATGCCGAACAAACAAAGGAATAATCGTCTCGGAATCGAAGCACACCCGTTCACGACCGTCGGTGGCCGATTCCAAATCGATTAGTCAAACCCACCCGTACGAAACCGTCGGTGGCAAAAGGTATCTCAATCAAAGGTGCTACATAGGCTTAACGTCCCCTAGCACAAAAGGACACTCTAAGAATGTCATCAAAACAACACAACACCATTCACTATAACCTGATTTCTCCAAAATCTGATAACACTGAAACAACCACTCTCCCTTACAAAACATGTTCTGATTAGTTCAAGACAAATGTTCAGTACTGCTCAAAATCAAATCAGTCTACCGTCATCGGTTCCCATAGCGTCAAACAAACAAAATGGAACACCACTCCTTACGGCACCCAATCACGGGATTTATACAATTCAGTTCATCTATAACACATATGCCCTCAATAGTTGAAGGTTGGTTCTCAATGGTGTTCATAGGTAGATCAATCTATTGATAGCCCACAAAGGTCTTTCAAATAAGTCAAGCACTCCAAACGGATTCAAGTTTTGGGTCCATCAGTTTTCCTGCCAATAATAATCCAGTCATTTATTTATAGACAATTCTTAACCCCCTTTTACAAAGTCGACTTAGATAGAGGTTCTTATCAATCAACCCAAGCAAAGGTCTTGTCAGATTAAATCAAACAAAGGTCCCGTCAAATTATATCCAATGAGGGTTCTATCAGGCCAATTCAGACAAAGGTTCTATTGGATCAAGTCAGATAGAAGTTTTCTCAAATAGGGTACATTTGATTCTGTAAAGCTCACTTCGTTTGCTTAAGCAAATGGCTGATAGTTTCACAACTGCCCTAAATTTATCAGTTCTCAAGGTCGTATCAGAATCATTCATCACAACTGTTCATATCAAAGTGTTTCAATCACGTACAATACGGTATTGTCCACATAAGTTCAAGTATAGTTACATAAGCATGCAAGTGTTCATATCAAGAGGTATGTATCATAAGCAGTATAGCGGTTCCCAAATAAGCCTTATATGCAAGAACATGGTGCACAGTAATACATTATACAAAGTTTCTCGGGTACACATAGTATGGGATTGTTACGCAAAAGTTCCAAATTAGTCACATCACCCAGTCAACTTTCTACCAATCAAAGTATATGGTCTCACAATTATAGAGTTCATCATTTAGGGCGCTCAACTTGGTCACACGATTACAAAATCATAATTCCAGTGGTTTAGTCATTGAAGACGGTAACATAATAAATCACCCTGAGCATAGATGTAAATATATATGTGCATGTGCATAGTCAATCAATATCCCAAAACGTATTTCACAAATTTCCCCAAACGGCATATACCTCCAATGAATACAGTCTCGATCATGTGGGTCTAACCAATCTAGATACACATGCAGCAGATATGAAATATATGCCGATCCGAATCAAATAATATCCCAAGCGAAGATGTACAAACGTACTAATTCAGAATCAATCAACACATAAGCATTCATTTGTAAACAGTATAGATACCTGGGATAATGGTTACAACATTCCGAGTGCTTTCTGGGATGAGTGTGATTACCCCATCCTAAGTAGCAATTTCTACCACTGGTACTGATTTAGTCAAGGCAGAGGATTCATTCACATTTCGTTCAATCCGGGGACAATTCCTTGCCGTATGGTCCATTTTACCATATCTATAACGAGCCCCAGAAGTCTGATAACAACCTCCTCGGTGTTTCTCACACTGGTGATGGCAAAGGTTCTTGCCGTAGCGGCAACTGACGCTGTTGTCTCAAGTTCTCTGCCAATTCTCGTACTACTCTTTCCGGACTATCAAGTTGGGCTGTGGAAGAACCTTCCAACCCATATGCCCTTAATTTGCCCATACTCTACACCAATTCTTATCAAACTTTACCAAATACTGGGATGCCCAATACGAAATTAAACACAAAATCACATGAGTACATTCGCACATAAGCACATTGTTATATTCTCCTTTCACATATCGTACGCAATTAATCACTTACGTAACAGATAATTGCATATTTATCGAATATCGCATACTGAACATTTACTAAGTAATTATATACTCAAATCATGTTCATATTTCAAACAGACACCCGTAGGCAGAATTGAATGCACATAAGCAACTTTTCATGTATGTGCATTATAACAAAACAAACTTCTTGTACACATTAGTGTAACAATTCATATCTCACATTCAAATCATACGTGGTATTTCTTTTAGCGTGACATATCATGTTGGTCAAGCATATCAACATATCTCATACATAGGCCACGGTATTATTTCCCCCAGGTGAGGGTCTGTGCCACGATATTATTTCCCCCGGGCTAGGGCTTCATGACCATAAGCCACAGTATTATATCCCCTGGGCGAGGGCCTCCGCTAAGGATACCACAATTATGTTCAAGGAGAATTTTGAACAATCATTAATTCATACAAACATAACATTTTAGGGGACTTTGTCATTTCATATCATCATAACATAATTAAGGCTAAACGTAACTTTATAGAGTTCTTATTCACTATCTGATTAAACTTGCATCATACTTTATACAAAAGGTTCACAAGTATGCATATACAAAGGAGTACATATATTTAGATAATTGCAATGCAAGTAGTTCACAAACTTATATCACATAATTACTCAAATCGAAACATCTAAGCATATTCTTGATGCTTTCAAATTCATACTTATCACATGAATGCATCCTAGATCTTTTCTAGACGCTTATTGCTCTTTTGGACAAGTGTGTGAGTTATTAACTCGTGCTCTGATACCACTCTGTCACGACCCGAACACACCCCCATGGGTTAAGGACGTAACCGGCCAGTAATCCTAAGATTACCTACGGCCTCAAACCAAAACAGAGTTAACACATCAGAGTAAAGGGGCCAAAAGGGAAGCAAAATTTAAAACTTTGTCCATAGAGCTGTGCTTACTTGGCACATCAAAACAAACCATACATAAGTACGTTAATAACTCACAACAGAAACATAGCGACATAGGTTCTGTACAGACAGGATCATCCAAAACTAAGTCAACCCATAAAACTATAAGTAGACATAAGCAAAACTTCGTCAACCTGACAAAATGTAAATACATAACAAAAAGGGCAAAGACGGGTCTCGTGCGTGAGACACCAGGGCTGACTCTCTCAAAACCTTAGTTGTTCCATACAGACTTCACCGAGACTGGGTCTGGACTTCTCTTGGCTCACCTACAAACACATGAATGAGCGTGAGCGATAGCCCAGTGAATAATATCAGATATGACAGTTACATAACAATATGTAGAACAACATGCTCCAAACGGCCTTGGGCCCAATTCATACTTCTGTATAAAAAATATATATAACTATACGAAATGCAATCAAGTAACTGTAGTTCCAAACATTCTGGCCTTTGGCCTATTCGGGTTTCCATTCATGGCAAAACGGCCTTCGGCCCATTCACTTATGTCGAAACGGCCTTCGGCCCATTCATTTATGTCAAAACGGCCTTCGGCCCATTCATTTCTGTCAAAATGGCCTTCGGCCCATTCATTCATGTCAAAACGGCCTTTGGCCTACTTGCTCATGTCAAACGACCTTCGGCTCCTTTGGCCTACTCGTTCATGTCAAACGACCTTCGGTCCATTCATTTATATCAAACGACCTTTGGTCCATTCATTTATATCAAAACGACCTTTGGTCCATTCATTTACATCAAAACGACCTTTGGTCCATTCATTTATATCAAAACGACCTTCGGTCCATTCATTTATATCAAACGACCTTTGGTCCATTCATTTATATCAAAACGACCTTCGGTCCATTCATTTATATCAAACAACCTTTGGTCCATTCGTTTATATCAAAACAACCTTTGGTCCATTCATTTACATCAAAACGACCTTTGGTCCATTCATTTATATCAAAACGACCTTCGGTCCATTCATTTATATCAAACAACCTTTGGTCCATTCATTTATATCAAAACGACCTTTGGTCCATTCATTTACATCAAAACGACCTTTGGTCCATTCATTTATATCAAAACAACCTTTGGTCCATTCATTTATATCAAAACGACCTTTGGTCCATTCATTTATATCAAAACGACCTTCGGTCCATTCATTTATATCAAAACGACCTTTGGTCCATTCATTCACACCTGTCAAACTTTTGTCCACAATCCCAATTAACAACTCATAAGGTTTATAAGGGAATAAACAATTAGACATTGACAAGCGTTCGAATGTTGATATTACTCACAGTGAACGGCTTGTGGATTTGCCCTGGAACTTGACCCTACACATTTCATGAGCACAAAAGGGTCACTAACAGTTCAATCCGTTCTTTAATTCACATATTCCTCTTTAGGCTTTATTATTATCTCATTAACTCATTTACAATGCTTAACATATGCCTAAGAGTGCTTGCAAGTGAAAGAGAACGGAAAACAGAACACAAAATGCAAAAACAGGATTTCAGAAAATAGGGTCCCCGCTCGAGCGTGGACTTCCCCGCTCGAGCGGACCATTAGGTCTGCAAAAGTACTGGTTGCCTTCAATTCCAGCTCGAGCGTGAACTCGGCCGCTCGAGCGGACTGCCTGTCTACATAGCTCCCCGCTCGAGCGTAAACTTCCCCGCTCGAGCGGGAACCATGTCTGCAGAAAGTGCTGAAAGCTCGATTTCTCCGCTCGAGCGTACATCGAAAATCTGGGTTTTCCAGATTGAGTTCTTGAGCTTCATTCCGACTTTTAACCAACAAATCATGCATATTGTAGCTCAAATATCACATATAAGTATACTAACAAGGTATAAACACCGAAACACATTATTATGGAGCTCAATTTCAAGGATTAAACACTTGCATGTTTCAAATTGACACCAAACTCAATTCTATCATACATATTCATGCATTCAAAGCTCCCATCTTCAATTATTCAAACATGCATGCCCATTTTGACTTCATTTTCATTTCAAATAATGCAATTAGTGCTCATTCCCATAAGACTCAACAAAGACATACTTGCATGTGGGATTACACTACCAATCTTTCACAATTTCACAAATTACATGCTAGATTTTGTGATTCCATAGGAGTTCTTTACATGCATGCACATATCAAGCCTCAATTTCAATAAAACCAACTCAAATCATGCTCTTGATCACAAACAACCCTTGAACACACAAGATTACACATTAAACTCATGAATTCAAGAATCAATGCTTACCTAGAGGCTCAATTCTTCCAATTTATGGTCAAGTCTAGAGTTGTCTTCAAGACTTCCAAGATTCAAGAGCAAAACTTTGATTCCCTCCCCTCTCTCTTTCTAATTCGGGTCTCTCCTCCTCTAGAGAGTTAAATTAGCCAAGAATGAAATAAAATGAGGGAGTTGAATACATAAGGGTCCCATATAACCCCACTAAGCCTCATTAATTTAATATTACACATTTGAGCACCAATTCATTAATTAGTCAATTTAATCTGGCCTGAATCATTTTTCAATTAAATTTCACCGTAGGCTCTAAAAATTATGCCAACCACAATGGCGTAATCAATTTCGAGTTCCGTGGCCGATAAGGCCCTCAATTTAATTCCAAAGCAGATTATTCAAACAGATGTTCCTACGGTGGACAGATAGAATTCTAGAATCACATATATCCACATAATGGCATACAAAAATCATATCAAAACATATAATCACATACGTATTAGGGACCAATTAGCATATTACGGAACAGGGGCATCACAATCAGGTTCTAGCTCAACTGAGTCTGAGTTCGGTATTCCTGGGGGTGATAACCCGGATGCCACAGTCCTGTCCAGGTCGTCTTTTTCTTTCTCCTTCGAGTCTGTTGTAACAGAAGAATCGGACGGTTCGGAAGCACTTAATGAGAATGATGTGGACGTGGTTTCTGAGTACTTTTCTGTGCCTTTGGTTTATTGCTTGAATCAGGACTTTTAAAATTTTGACAAAAACGACGAGGAAGAAATTCCTCCAATTTTGCAACGATTAATTGATCAAGAGCAGGAAAGATTTGTTAAGCCTTTAGTTGATGAAATCACTACTGTGAATATTGGTACTGAGAAGGACTCACGGCTGGTCCAGATCGGGTCCACGTTGTCTTCGAAGGAACGCGAGCGCTTAGTCGCTTTATTAAAAGATTTCAAAGATGTTTTCGTGTGGTCCTACGAAGACATGCCTGGAATCGATCCTGAGGTTGTACAGCACCGGATCCCTCTTGACCCCGAGGCCTGACCCATGAAGCAAAAACTCTGAAGAATCCACCCTGACTAGGTCATCAAGATTAAGGAAGAGGTCACCAAGCAAATCGACACAGGGTTCTTGCTGGTATCCGAATACCCGACTTGGTTGGCCAACATTGTTCCGGTGCCGAAGAAGGATGGCAGGATCAGGGTATGTGTGGATTTCAGGGACTTGAACAGAGCTAGTCCGAAGGATGACTTTCCCTTGCCGCATATTGATGAGTTAGTGGATTTCACAGTGGGGCATGCTTTGCTCTCGTTTATGGATAGCTTCTCAGGCTATAATCAGATAGTGATGGCACCTAAACACCGGGAAAATACTACATTCACCACCCCGTGGGGGACATACTACTACAGAGTAATGCCGTTTGGGTTGAAGAATGCTGGAGCTACATATCAACGGGCCGCGACCACAATATTGCATGACATGATCCACAAAGAGGTTGAGGTGTATGTAGACGACATGATTGTCAAGTCCAAAGAAAGAGAGGGCCACTACACCGCCTTGCAAAAGTTCTTCCAAAGGATCAGAGAATTTCGGTTGCGGCTGAATCCTCAAAAGTGTACGTTTGGTGTTACAGTGAGAAAGATGCTGGGATTCTTGATTATACAAAGAGGTATCGAAGTCGACCCTTCCAAAATCAAGGCCATCTTAGAAATGCCACCACCAATGACTGAAAAGGAGGTGCAAGGCTTTCTAGGTAAAGTGCAATTCATAAGACGGTTTATCTAAAAATTAACCTTGACTTGTGAACCACTTTTTGGCCTCTTGAAGAAAGGGAAGAAATTCCAGTGGGACGACCGATGCCAAGCTGCTTTTGAACAGATCAAGGAATACTTATAGAACCCACCCGTGTTGTCACCACTTGAACCGGGGAAGCCGTTGATATTGTATCTTTCAGTAATTGAGACTACAATGGGTTACATGCTCGCGCAAGAATCAGAGGACAAGGTGGAGAGAGCCATCTATTACCTAAGCAAGAAGATGCTAGAGTATGAGACCCGTTACACACCGTTGGAAAAGGCTTGCTTAGCCTTGGTATGGGCTACCAGGAAGCTGCGGCACTACCTGTTAGCTCACTCCGTAATGTTGGTTTCACGACTGGATCCCATCAAATATCTTTTCGAGAAACCGGCACTTATGGGTAGGCTAGCTCGTTGGTTGCTGTTGCTTTCCGAATTCGATCTGAAGTATGTAACGCACAAGTCAGTCAAGGGAAGAGCAGTAGCAGAATTCTTAGCCGATCATCCAGTGGAAGGAGGTGAAGCAGTTGAATACTTATTCCCAAATGAGGCCATTTTGCATACCGACGACGAGTTTTAGACGATGTACTTTGACGGAGCGTCAAATCAGTACGGGTATGGAATAGGGGTGTTGCTGATAGCACCCGACAATTCCCGTATCCCTCTAGCCTTCAAACTCCAATTCAAAGTCTCGAACAACGAAGTAGAATATGAGGCATGCATTACTGGTCTAGAAGCAGCCCTGGAGCTAGGGGCAAAACAGTTGGACGTCATCGGGGACTCGAACCTTGTTATGTCTCAAGCAAAAGGAGATTGGAAAGTCAAAGAAGAAAAGATGATAATGTATCACCAAACCTTGGACTTGTTAATTCCTCAGTTTGAGAAGCTAAACTTTGCTCATCTATTAAGAGAGAACAACAGGTTCACAGATTCACTAGCAACTCTATCTTCCATGATAGACATCACGTTTGGAGTTCGGATGCGTCCAGTCATTATTGACCAGAAATTTGCGCCAGCCTGCGAGTCGATTGCTGCTATAGATGAGGCTCACTACGAAAACCCCTGGTATTACGATATTTGGAACTTCTTGGAGAAAGAGGCGTATCCACCAGGGGCAAATGCCAAAGATAAGAGGGCAATTAGAAGAATGGCCATTCGGTTCATCATCTGCGGGGGTAAGCTGTATAAGAGAAGTCATCTGGGAATGCATAAGCTATGTGTAGAAGCTGAAGAATTGAAGCGCCTAATGGAGGCCATCCATGGAGGAGAATGTGGAGCACATATGAATGGGGTAATGTTAACGCGGAAGATCTTCAGACAAGGTTACTACTGGTCCACCATGGAGGAGGATTGTATCAGCTTTGTTCGGCGATGCCACCAGTGTCAGATCCATGCAAACCGCATGAATATTCCGCCGTCGAAGCTGTACAATATGACTTCGCCATGGCCATTTTCAGTTTGGGGAATTGACGTGATTGGGGCTGTTACTCCAAAAGGATCGAATGGGCATGAGTTCATCTTGGTCGCGATAGATTATTTCACGAAGTGGGTTGAGGCCCAGTCTTATGCGGTGTTGAAGGTATCGTACGTTGCAAAGTTCATCAGGAACAACATCATCTGCCGCTACGGTGTCCCGAACGAGGTCATTTCAGATAATGGTTCCCACTTCAAGAAGGAAGTGATTGACTTGTTGGAAAAATACAATGTGACTTTTCATAAGTCGTCTACATATCGGCCGCAAACCAATGGAGCGGTTGAGGCCGCCAACAAGAATATCAAACACATATTGCAAAAGATGGTGGAAACCTACCGGGATTGGCCAGACAAGCTGCTGTTTGCTCTGTGGGGGTACCAGACTTCAATTAGAACTTCTACTGGGGCGACCCCGTACTCATTAGTTTATGGGATGGAGGCCGTTTTACCTATTAAAATTGAGGTTTCTTCTTTAAGAGTGCTGGCTGAGTGTCAGATAGCCAAAGCAGATTGGCAACAGAGCAGACTTGAAGAACTCATGCTCTTTGACGAGCGCAGACTGAAAGCACTGTACCACATTCAAGGCTATCAGCTCAGAATTGCCAGGGCTTTTAACAAGAAAGTTAAGTCCAGGAATCTAAAAGAAGGAGATTTGGTGCTCAAGGACAACCGAGCTCCCATCGACGACCCTAGGGGCAAGTTCAGACCCAATTGGACTGGTCCCTACATTATCAAAGCTATCTGGTTAGGTGGAGCCGTGGTTCTAATGGACCTAGATGGCCTAGAGTTCTCACAACCGATCAACATGGACAAGTTGAAGAAATATTATCCCTGAGAGGCTCACTAGGCCAAAAACCCGAAAGGGCGACCTAGGCAAAAGTTAGAGCACGGAAAATTAGAAAATATAAAAACTGAGCTCGCAAGGTTGAAAATCCGCAAAGGGCGGCCTTGGCAAAAGTTAGAGCGCAAAAGGAGAGTGAAAATACTCAAGTGAACCCGAGCTTGAACTACATAAGGCTTGATTCCCATCTTTGGGATACGTAGGCAACTTCATCCTGAAGTTCAGCCATAAACTTTTCCCTGATCAACTTTGTCCATTTGATCATCTCGGCCATCTTTGTCTATTCAGCATTCAAGAGTTCGGTTATGATCTTCGGTGCAGTGTGTAGACACCCCATTTTTGACCGACCTTAAGACTCAGACGTCACCGATTGAGCGCTTGGTGATGTTGCATACTGTGCTCGTTCAGAAGTTTCAGAGTCGCGGCCGTGAGCCCTGCCTCCGGACTTCCGAACCCTCTTTTGTACCTTGCCTCGGTTTGCGAACCAGACTCGGTTTTCCCTGTTTCTTTTCTTGAGGGAAGGGAGAGGTCCCGTAGACCATCTCTCAATGTCTCTAGGCTACATTTGGTGGCCGGAGGCTATTTTGCCCATTTCGGAGTCCGGTTTCCGGTTTTCGGAGCCGTCAGGCCGTCTGCCTCGGTTCGGGACCGCTTAACCATCTCCTATTGCTCCGATTTTTGGCATACATCTTATTTAATCCCTTTTGAGGGACACTGGGGGCTGAGAAACCCACTTCGTGGCCGAACGCCACTTTCGGTGCTTAACAGCCCATTTTCGGGACCTCGAACTGCACGTTTTGGTCACCGAGCATTCGTTTTGCAACGGTTTTCGTTCATTTTTGGCAGGTACCTCTGTTTTATCACTAGAGAGGTCACTGAAGGGTGGGAGGCCAGCAATTGTTGCAGCAACCAGTTATACATCCTCCGACGCCCTCCGGCGCCCGTTTTTCGCACTTCCGGGCCAATGTTGAACCCCTTGGGCCCATTTTCCTTAACTTTGAACCACATACTTGTGATGTACACACATGAGAGGACCCTAAAAGTTCATGGCCGGCCAGTAATTCCACTTGACCCTTTTGACCCCCTCCTTCCGGGCCAATGTTGAACCCCTTGGGCCCATTTTCCTGAACTTTGAACCACATATTTGTGATGTACACACATGAGAGGACCCTAAAAGTTGGTGGCCGGCCAGTAATTCCACCTGGCCCTTTTGAACCCCTCTTTCCGAGCCAATGTTGAACCCCTTGGACCCACTTTCTTAGACTTTTAACCACATGGTTGTGTTGTACACACATAGGAGGACACCATCAGTTGGTGGCCGGCCAGAAAATCTGATTGACCCTTTTGACCCCTAGCCGGCCGGCTAGGGGGTGTGGCCAGCCGGCCGGCTAGGGGGTGTGGCCAGCCGGCCACCTTTAGCAAAAGTAACTGGCCGGCCGAAATCTTGGCACTGTGCACTTTACAGCTGTGGGGCTTTATCCCCCAGAAAAGATCTTTATCCGGGGGATATTTTGTGGGGAAAAGTTTGTCTCCTTTTCCCCCACCTTTACACCCCCTTGTTGGCCTATATAGCAAGCAAGATATATCCTTTGTTAGGGTTAGAAAACTTCACCTTCAAGCCTCCATACACAACTCCATCTTTATCCTTCTCATTTCTTTGAAAATCTCTAAGTCCCTAAGCTCCATTCCTTCTACACCACCAAGCTCTACCACCACCACCTCATTTCCAGCAACAAGGAAGGTTTCTCAAAGGCCAAAGAAGCTGCAAATTGGTCCAAGAAGCAACAAAAGTCTTAGTCTTCAAGGGTGAGTAGCTTTTCTTCACTTTGACCCTTTTTCTTGATCCATTGGTAAGCCCCCTATGCTTTTTGTTTTAAGCTCCGGCCCTAACTGAAAAGGGCCCTCTTTTGAGCTCATCTTCACTTTTCATTAAGGGCTCAACCCTGTTTGAGCCCTCCATGATGCACTTGCTTCATTGATCATCTTATATGTCATAATCTTGCATGCTATTTTCGACCCATGAGTAATCTGTTTTTGAGCATGTTGTAAACTGATATTAGGCTTATTTTGAGCCCCTCTTCAACATTGAAGAAGGGCTCAACACCATTTGGGACTTCCATGTTGTACCTACCTTTATGCTCCTCTTTTCTTCCCCATTCTTGCATGTTTAGTTAGCCTACCATGCTTTTGTTTTTGGCCATTTTACAGTTCTGAAAAAGTGCTTATTTTGGCCCATTCTACATGTTTTATTAAGGAACTTTGGCTGTTTGGTGATTATTTTGCATACTTCATGTTATAGCCATTTTTTGAGCCTCATTTTGCATCACATTTCTAGCATGTTTGTATACTGATTTTGAGGCTTCCATAAACTGTAAATATTCATATTTTTGGTCCCTCTTCAATGTTTTAGAAGGAAATTTTTCAGTTTGGATTTTTCTTATATCACTTGCTTCATTACCCCTCTTTTGGCCCCTATTCTTGCATGCCATTTTTGCCATACCTATGCTTGCTGTTTGGCCATGTTTATAACTGTGAAAGTGCCTTTTTTGGGACTGTCTAGCTTCTGTCTTTGCATTGCATGTCCATGTCGTGCATGTTTGGCATAGCTATAGGCCATTTCGGGCGCCTAAATTCGTATTTCGGGACAATTCCATGCATTTCATGTCATTTCGCCTCATTTCGGGACTTTTTTCCCCCATATTTTAGTGCTGAAATTCCATTAGAATGATTGCTATCCATTCCATGTCATTGCATCGCATTTTGCCACCGCCTCGGTTTGCGTGCCCGTGTGCACGCATTTCGAGGCACCCATTTTTTATCCGCCGGCATCCTATGTGAGTGTGGCTGAGGCTCACTCATGTTGGTATAAACCCATATCATGTTTCCATGACATTGCATCGCATTTTGCCACCGCCTCGGTTTGCGTGCCCGTGTGCACGCATTTCGAGGCATCCCATTTTTATTCGCCGGCATCCTATGTGAGTGTGGCTGAGGCTCACTCATGTTGGTATAAGCCCATATCATGTTTCCATGACATTGCATCGCATTTTGCCACCGCCTCGGTTTGCGTGCCCGTGTGCACGCATTTCAAGGCACCCCATTTTTATCCGCCGGCATCCTATGTGAGTGTGGCTGAGGCTCACTCATGTTGGTATAAGTCCATATCATGTTTCCATGACATTACATCCCATTTTGCCATCGCCTCGGTTTGCGTGCCCGTGCGCACGCATTTTGAGGCACCTCATTTTCATTGCATTCTGTCATCGCCTCGGTTTGCGTGCCCGTGCACACGCATTTCAAGGCGTCTCATTTTCATTACATTCCGCCATCGCCTCGGTTTGCGTGCTCGTGCGCACGCATTTCAAGGCGTCTCATTTTCAGTGCATTCTGTCATTTTCTCGATTTGCGTGCCCGTGTGCACGCATTTCGAGGCATCTCACTTTCACATCATAGTGCATACTAGGTTGTATTTTAGATCGCGTTCTGTATTTTCTCGGTTTGCCTGCCCGTGTGCACGCATTTCGAGGCATTTCATTTCCATAGCATTGTATATGTTAGGATTGTATCTTAGTTGCATTTCAAGCATATCATGCATATTGCATCATGTCCGGAATAAGAGTTAACCTGGGCACGGGAAACGAGGTACATTTCGTACTCCGAGTGACGGAATGTGTCTCAATTCCCCAGTCACCGACACTCCGGATTATCCATGATGGAGTTAGGTTTTAGCTGTAGTTTCATGCGCATTCATCCTATATTGAGTTGTGCATTTCGACTCCTCGACCATCATGCCTCGGTATGCGTGATTGGTGGCACGAGGTTCGAGACATGCATATATCTGTGCAAATACATTGCTATGCCCCTTTCCTGCTCTCTGTTGCAGCAAAATCAGGAATCAGCAACTTTTTGGGGCTTGGCACGCATTTCAAGAACAGGTGTAAACAGAGGCTAATTGAGGCATTCCGGTGGATTCCTGCGCAAGGCAACCCGGACATGCATCATCCATCAGAAGCAAGGCAGTCCCTGGCTTGCACGCCAGTTTTTATTTGCTTTCTTAGTTAATTCAGTAATTAATTAGGATTTTGTAATATTTTGGACTGTAATATTCTTTTATTCGGGACTGTAATATTTGGACTGTATATTTATTCGGACCCTCTGTGCGAGGGCACAACTGTAATAAGTGTGCGTGAGTGTGATGTATGTCTTCCAACCCCACGTCTTTCTCCTTTTTATTTATCCGCTTATGATGGTTAGATTAGGGCATATTTCAATTAGCATACAGTATGACGGCATGTTTGCATCATTCATCTGTTTTGCATGCACGGGGCTCGGCGCATCATACTAATTGCATTGTACTTTCAATTCCAAATTGAATACATGTTAGTTGTAATATTCCATATGCCATCTTAGAATAGCCGAGCCTGCTATAGTTGCATTTTGCATGTGTTGCATTAGGCATTTTTTTGTATACTTAGGATCATGCATGATTTCTAATGAAGTTTTTATTTTGGCTTGGAGTACTCGGTAAGCTTTATGCTTTAGCATCCTTGCATGCGTGTGAGTGAATGCCATGATAGCATGCTTACCATGAGGCTATGTGCTTATCTGATATATCTGCCTGAATGCCTGTGGGTGAAGGTTGGGTTATCTGAATTGGAATAAATCATCAAATGTTTCAAGCCTACCTGCGGGTAGCAAACCATTTTCAAAAACAAACATGAAATGTTTCGTTCCAATTCAGGCGACCCGGTCTATATTTGTATGCTGCGCGCATCACATAGTAACCTAGGCTAATAAACCGAAATAAGAACTCACAATGTTTTCAAAAATTGATATCATGGTTAGTAGAGGCCGGTCTATGAACGGGCGAGCGGGGGTGCTCACGAAGTGACCTTCCCCAATCGTACCCAAGTTCCCGAGCCGAGGCAACTTTGGTGATGACGGACACGTGGCCTTTTGGCACCGAGTCAGGGTTTCCTAAATTTCCCAAAATAAAATATTTAGGTGGCGACTCTGTATCTGGCAAAGCAGTCCATGTTTGGCACTTCTTTCAAAAATCTGTTTTCTTAAAACAATGTGCCGGATTTGGACTCTTTGGTTCAGACTTAGAACCGTGACAATTTTAGAGTCCTGAGCTGTAGTGACCCCAAAATGAACAGAACGGGACTTAACCCTCCCGGGGCGTTCGGGGACATCTACACAGTGCTTTTCAAACTAGGGGCAACTTTCTGTTGTTGTGCAGTGCTGCGGTGCTATTCAGACTAGGGGCAACTTTCCAGTTGCAGGGATCAGGGGTTGTGTATCTCAGTGACAGATTTCAGGCGTGTCCAGTTCTAATCCATATCGAAAATGATTTTGAACAGTTTTGATAAAAGTTGACTTTGTTCAAATTAATCTTTTTACAACTTAGACCATTTTTGGACCAAAGCGAAAAAATTTCAGTACCCATAACCTTCAATTTCATTGATTTCAATACAGAGTTCTCCTGCTTTTGCATACAAACTAAAGTTGCTTTTTATTACATTCATAAAGAAAACTTGAAAGTTCTGATACAGCAATAAATCCGGGGAATAGACAAGTCAGGTGCTCCTACGCCCCCTCCCAGAGCTGGTTGAAGCCTCTGATGCCAAGCTGGGCCCAATCTGTGCCTCTTCATTAAGCCAATCTATGCACTCATCAGACAAAGTACAACTAAAAGTGGGAGCGGGGGCCAGGAGTTCCCTAGCCCCCCATGCTGCGACATGCCGAGCAAGTTGTGCACTGAGAACCGAGAACGCAGCAGGATACTCTATCCCCTCTGGCGAACAAGTCTGATCGTGGCCAACTGACGCTGGAACCAGAACGGGAAATAGAACACACAGTGGGTTAAGCCAATCAACTGAATCCCAGTCTGCCGGGACATGCTGTAGCCCATCACCGGTAGGTTAAGCCAAGGGCACCGCCAAGCAATGCGATTTGCAGACAAACTGCACATCCAGTCAAACCACCAGCCTTCATCAAAGGCATCGACCAGACGACGTCGGAAGAAGTAGCCGTGAGCTGAGTAGGCCGGGCAAGAGTCCACAACCTGCAACTTATCCATCAACCACACCTGGGAAGGGATGAAAAATGAGAGAATAAAGAATAGAGAGATGTACGATGTAAGAAAAGTAAGAAAAGGGTTTTGTGAGAAAAATCGAGCTTGAGGGCCGAGTGGTGTGAGCAATACATATGTGAGATCGGGTGGGAAACATTACCTGCAGCAGTAGTGGACTCCCCGCAAATCTGGTTGTCTCTCGGCGATAAAAGGCATCCAAGCCCATCAACGTCTCAGCCAGAGTCATGGCAATGCAGCCGTTGCCCTCCTTCAAGCCTTGGGCAACCTCAATCAACCGGATGCTAGACCCTCCGGAGCTCGAGACAAACAAGAAATGAGATAACATGCACAAACAGAGGGCATGTCGCCGAAAGCCTTGCCAATGATGGTCACTGCGGTCGCCGGCATCAGAAAACCGACAAATCAAACTCGGAACATCCAACATTCCGTCACAAATCAAAGATCGAGCATTGTGCATAGTAAGTCCACACATTCGTCCTAAGGCTTGGGCGTGGCCAAAGCGAAGCTGAGGCAAAATTTCCTCATCACACTCGGATTCCATCAAAGCTTGGAAGTCTTCGAAGGTAGGACACACCTCTTGCCTGCCAAAGCTAAAGACATGTGTTACCAGATTCCAAAACCTTGCCGCGGCATGGAGAAACGGAAAGTGCAGCGGAGTGCGACTCAGCGTGAATAGTGCATTCATACTGAAACCCCGGAAGTTCAGCTTTTCCGAGCCGTCCAAGTTGGTAATCCAAGCTGTAAGATTTTGGGCAAGAAACTCTTTCATTTGGAGCAAATCAGTATGGAATTGAGAAAAACTACGAAGCTGAAGCCTTTTTGTAGACACCCCATTTTTGACCGTCCTCAAGACTTGGACGTCACCGCTCGAACACTCGGTGATCATCCATGATTGTGTTCGTCTTGAGTTCCCGGAGGTCTCGGTTACGCGCCTTGCCTCAGGACCTCTCGACTCGACTGTTTTGTGTCTGGTTTTGCACCAAACACTTGTGTTTTTCCTTGAAGGGGCAGGGAATGCCTTGTGAGGCATCCCCACACATCACCGGCCATGGCTCGAGGCCACTGGCCAGTGATTTTATGCCATCGGCAATATATATTGCCGGTCGGCATTCTTTGTTGCCGATCGGCCATTTATTTTGTCAAAGTGGCAATTTTGGATGGCCGATCACTGTTCATCTACTTTTAGTAGATATTTTGTGCCAGCTGTGATAGCTGGCACCCACTCTGTTCCCCTCCATACACGTGTATGGAGGGATTTCCCTCTTGGATGGCTTGTTTTGGAAGCCTTACAAGAGGGAGTTGCCTATAAGAAGAAGTCTTCTCTCTTGGCATTAGGGTTAGAAAACATTGTTAGAGAAGCTCTGGTTCTAGGTTTAGGGTTTTGTATCTATCCTATATCTATATCTCTCCTTCTCTTGTATTGTGTGTATTTAAGCCTTAGTTTTGTACACAAACACACACTACCACACCTTTCCTTGGAGCTGAGGCCCTTGAGGGTTGTTTTTAGAGTTTTGAAGTTGATTTCAACCTCAAGAAGTTGCTGGAGCTCCATTGCTGAAGAAGGTCTACAAGGGTAATCACTTTTCCTTTTTATCCCCCCATTTTTGCACACTACTTTTACCTATCTTGTAACTTTTTTTTGGCTTTGCATATAATACATAAAATTTTTGTTTTTAAGGCCTCTAAATAGTTTGTTAAGAGTGTTTTAAGCTTTGGGGTTGTTTGACCCCTCTTAAGCCTTGTTTGGCCCTTGTTTTGTGCTATTTTGTGTGAGCTCCGGGACCATAGTGTTTGGACCTCCTCACCACTGAAATCTTGAGGGATTTCAGAGGTGAGGATGGTGCCTTGAGGTCCTAAGAAGGAGAGGGCCACCCCCTCTCCTTGTTGTCCTTGAAAAGGGCACTTTTTGCCTCTTGAGGGAGCACCTAGCTTAGGCTCATGTTGACCATGCCTTGGCTGTTTTTTATGCTTATTATGTCATAATATAGCATTGTTGTATGTTGGTTTTGGTACACCATGCTTGCTTAGCATACATGCCTTGTAATGCCATTGTGTTGCCTTAACATGCATCCAGGTTTTAACCCTTGTTCAAGCATGCTCTAGGCCTAGCTTTGTGAAGCTTTCATGTTTATTTTGCCATGTTTAAGGTTTGTCCTTGGCTGTTTTGGTCGACCATAGCTTGCATTGCATGCCCCCTTTGCATTTTGGGCTTGTTGGCCTTAACTATATAAGTGTGTAGCATGCCTTGTTTGTATCATTTCAATGGTTTGGAACCGCTTAACATGTTATCTCAGTCCTTATGACATGCTTATATGCTTGCATTTAATCCTCCTTCAATGTGTTTAAAGGTTGTTACCTTATGCCCCTTGTTTAGGCCTCGGAGTATGCTTGCACTTTTAGACCACTTAGATGCCATCTAAGTGCACCATTGGCTTCGTTTAAGTCTGCATTTGACTTGTTTTAAGTCCCCTTAGCCTTGTGAGGTTTGGTGGACTTGACCTTGGTTTAAGCCTCCTTGGCTTGTCTTAAGCACTTGGGCCATTGTGGCATGTTTTTCTTGCTTTGTTTAGTTAGTTTGGCACCTCCTATAGCATGATTTTCAGAGCTTCATTTGCATGTTAATTGTCCGTGCTATGCCTCTTTTAAAGTGCGCTTAAAAGTTGCCATTATGTGCTTAAATGTTGGTCCATGTTGTCATGTATGCTTGCATGTGCATTTGGCCTCATTTCCTTGGTTGATGGCCACTGTTTTGGGCTTCCTTAAGGGCTGCCCAAACGAGCTTAAGTCCATCTTTTGCTTGTTTGCATGCTTACCTTGCATGTTTGCTTGCATACTTGCATAAATGCATTGTATGCCCATGTTGCATGCTAGTTCACATGCCTAGGTTGCACTCCATCTAGCATGCATGCCTTGTTCCTTGATTTAGTGATGGGAGTTGGGCCTTTGTTTGTTGGTTTTCATTGCATTTGAAATCAACATGCATAACTTGGTCTCTTGGGCCATCACGCATTGAAATGTGCGATTGATGGTCCGAGAACCAAGGACCATGTCCCTTTGAGTCATAAACATGATAAGGGATATGGTTGGTGCATACATTGCTTGAATTGCATTTCCATGCAAAGCTCTGTCCTCTGTTGCTGTCAAACGGATTCTGCAGGAACTTTTTGCCGATCGACTGCACAGAGTGCCGACCGGCAATCCATCGGTGGCCGATGGATTCATTTTTGGCCGATCAACACCAAATCACAGCCGGTGATGATTCCCTCCAGCTGGTGGCATTCCCCAACATCCAGTGAGCACATCCTAAGACTTTGGCAGTCTTCAGAGAAGCAGAGCAGGGAAAACAGAGGCGGCTTGTGCATGGCACTAGACTTCTGAGCAAGCCCCGAGCATGCGTGCATTGGACCCTCTTCCCGAGGCCTCCTTTTTTATTGCTTTTCTTAGCTTAGTTAATTTGTTAATTAATTAGGTGATTTGTAATAATCAATTAGCTTGCGAGTTAGTTAATTGTATTATTCTTTTGGTCCCTCCGAGCAAGGGCGAATTTGTAATAAGTGTGGGTGAGTGTGTGCATGTCTTCCAACCCCCACTTCTTTCTCCCTTTTACTTACCTGCTTTGATGGCTAGTAATAGGTCATGTTTAATTTAGCATACCTTATGCTATGCATGCGTGCATCATTCATCAGTATTGCATGCACCGAGCTCGGCGCATCATGCTAACTGCATTAGTATTTCAAATCTAACTTGAATACATGCTACTTGTGCATTTTCACATGTCATTCATAGACTAGCCGAGCCTACTCTAGTGACATTCCGTATGCGTTGCATTAGGCATTTAAACATGGACTTGGATCATGCATTGATTGCTAACGAGTTCTTTGTTTTGGCACGAAGTACGATGTAAGTATTTATGCTTTAGCATACCGCATGCGTGTGGATGTTGACATGACAGCATGCTTACCATGTGGCTAGATGCTTATGTGTTATAAATTGCCTGAATGCCTGTGGGTGAAGGTTGGATTGTCTGAGTTGGAATAGCTCATTGAAATCCGTGTTTTAGCCTACTTGCGAGTAGCAAATTCCAAAACATTTTTTTAAAACAAAAGGATATGCAATGCTTATTCCCAAATTAGGCAATCTAGTCTATACTTTTGTGCTGTGCGCATAACATAGTAATTCTAGGCTAATAATCGGGATAAGAACACATAACATTTTCAAAAACGGATATCACGGTTAGTAGAGGCCGATCTTCGGATCGGGCGAGAGGGGGTGCTCATAGCTGACCTTCCCCAATCATACCCTAGCTCCTGAGCCGAGGCAACTTTGGTGATGACGGACACGTGGCCTTTGGCACCGAGTTAAGGTTTCCTAAATTCTCCCTTAAAAAAATATTTAGGTGGCGACTCTGTATCTGGCAAAGCAGTCCATGTTTGGCACTTCTTTTCTAAAAATCTTGTTTTCTAAAAACAATTTGCCGGATTTGGACTCTTTGGTTCAGATTAAGAACCGTGACAATTCGAGAGTCCGAACTGTAGTGAGCCCAAATGAACAGAACGGGACTCATCCTCCCGGGATGTTCGGGGACGTCTACACTTTTGTAGGGGACAAGATTGAGTGGAGGACAGATGTCAGCATTCTACTGGTCTCTGCCATTTATGGCCGGCCGGCCAAGTATAGTGCCGACCGACCACAACTTTTGGCCGATTATCGAAGATTCTGGCCGATGGCCACTTGTTGAGGCCGATCGTTTTCCCCTGAGGCCGGTGGTATTCCTTCTTGCTCCCTGAGCTGTTTTACATGTTGAACATGCTGAGGATTTGCGGAATACCACCATTTCCAATGCCCTCCAGTGATGATTTTTGCGGAGTCACACCCATTTGCTTATCGAGTTGTTGTACATTTGCTTATCGAGTTGTATTTCACTCTCTTTAAGTCTTCATTTTTGCTTACCAAGTTGTACTCACACTCGGTTAACTTATCGAGTTTCTTTGTTTTGCTTATCGAGTTGTAAGTCGGTTCACTACCTGATTATTACGATGCAAGTGCTTAATTTTCAAACAAATTTCAGTTTCATTCACATTGTTATGTGATACCGCGCGATGCGATCCATGGAGAGCACGAACATAACGCCTTTTCAGACAAAATAGTTATTTCATTTCCATCATGTCTTTTGTGAAAAATATACAGTTTTGAAAACCTGCTTGAGGCAGTGCAATGTGCTTAAACTACCAATAAAAAGGAAAGTAAAGCAAAAGGAGAGCAGGGCAACAGAGTATCGGGATTGATACCGGTAACCTCTCCTCGCGGTCGATGCACCTCCTACGCCCTTGTTCAGGTCAATTATACGGTTTGGCACCTTCATTACTCGAGATAGTGCAAGAAAGTGCGCTTTGGAATGTTAACTGGTCTTCGTGGTTGACCTTGAGCCATGTCTTCTAGGTGCGATGTTCGGTGCATGCAAGGAACATCCTTTCCCCACGCTCATTACGCGTCTTGCTTTCAACAAATGCCTCGTCTTGATTTGGTTGCATCTCAACAAATGCGAGTAGCATGCCTTCACTATACTTATGCTGAAAATGTGTTCATTCTTGCTATACACATTGCCTGCATTATTGCATGCTTTACTTACATGTGTATATGTATCCTCAGGTGGTTACACATTGTGCACGTTTCTACGTGTACTTTACTTACATGTGTTCATACCTTGCTCGCTTTACACATTGCGTGCGTTGTCGCGTCATGCTTTACTTACATGTATTCAAGTTCCTATACACATTGCATGCGTTGTCGCGTTATGCTTTACTTACATGTGTTCAAGTTTCTTTCTATACACATTGCATACGTTGTCGCGTTATGCTTTACTTACATATGTTCAAGTTTCTTTCTATACACATTGCATGCGTTGTCGCATTATGCTTTACTTACATGTGTTCAAGTTTCGTTCTATACACATTGCATGCGTTGCCGCGTTATGCTTTACTTACATGTGTTCAAGTTTCTTTCTATACACATTGCATGCGTTGTCGCGTTATGCTTTACTTACATGTATTCAAGTTTCTTTCTATACACATTGCATGTGTTGTCGCGTTATGCTTTACTTACATGTGTTCAAGTTTCTTTCTATACACATTGCATTCGTTGTCGCGTTATGCTTTACTTACATGTGTTCAAGTTTCTTTCTATACACATTGCATGCGTTGTCGCGCTATGCTTTACTTATATGTGTTCAAGTTCCTATACACATTGCATGCATTGTCGCTTTACTTATATGTTGCAAGTTCCTATACACATTGCATGCGTTGTCGCGTTATGCTTTACTTACATGTGTTCAAGTTTCTTTCTATACACATTGCATACGTTGTCGCGTTATGCTTTACTTACATGTGTTCAAGTTTCTTTCTATACACATTGCATGCGTTGTCGCGTTATGCTTTACTTACATGTGTTCAAGTTTCTTTCTATACACATTGCATGCGTTGCCACGTATTGCTTTACTCACATGTGTTCAAGTTCCCCATCACACACATTGTACACATTGTCACGTGTTTTTTACTTACATGTGTTTGTGCCTTCATAGCATTGTTATGCTTGCCCCAAATTGCATTGTTATGCGTCCTACTTGGCTTGCGTTGTCACGCACTATCAATTGCATTGATTGCATACTACTAACAATATTGTACCTGTTAAGTTTCCTTTCTCTTTCAGGCATGATATTGTATGTACGGTTCATTTGAAGCTGATGCAACCAGACGAACCGCACAGGTATTATATTCTTCGCGTGAAACGTAGCGAGATTTACATGATTCTCTTACATCCTTTCTGCATTGTAATGTAGTTGGATTTGTGTTGATTGCTTAAAACTGTTGCATGTTATGCTTCGTTACAGCTTTCTTTGCATGATCATAAGTTATGTTCGGCTTCTTGCATTGTCAGTTGCATTTTGCCCCCCGCCTTCGGGCTCATATCTTGTCTGTAGCTTGTATGTTTGTCTAAGTCTTCGGCCTTGTCAAAAATGGGTTGTCTTTGGGCTTTGACACTCACTCCCGTCAGTATTATGACTTTCGAGTTCTGTCAAAGAGGGGCAACTGTAGACACCCCATTTTTGACCGTCCTCAAGACTTGGACGTCACCATTTGAACACTCGGTGATCATCCATGCTCGTGTTTGTTTTAAGTTCCTGGAAGTCTCGGCTACGCGCCTTGCCTCAGGATCTCTCGACTTGCTCATTCTGTGCTTGGTTTTGCACCAAGGACTTGTTTGTTTTGTACTTGAGGGTAGAGAGTAGCTTGTTAGCTACCCCCGATACCCACCGGCCATGGCTTGAGGCCATCGGCTGTGTATTATTTCTACCGGCCATTGGTGAAATATACTACTGGCCGGTCGGCACTTGGCGTGGTCGGTCGACCATATGTTTGGTCGATGGCCTCCTTTTCTGGCCGGTGCCACTTTTTTGCCTTTTTCAGGCATGGTGCAAGCCAGCTGTGCCAGCTGGTATGCACGGACCCTTCTCCCCATGCACGGGCGTGACTGGTTTGCACCTTTGCACCCTTTTAGTCCAATCTTCTAAGAGCTAGATTGACCCCTTTGCTCAAGCTTCTTGAGGAAGCTTGGACTCTTTATCTTGGCTTCCTCAAGAAGCTTGCACCCTTTGCTTAGCTTCCCTTAGAAGCCTTGACCCTTTAGGATAGCTTCTCTTTGAAGCTTAGCCTTTTGCTTGGTCTATATAAGAGCCCCTCCTCTCTCCTTTGTTTTGGTTCAGAAAATCCAGACCTAATACATACATATATCTGATATATCATCCTCTCTCTCTATATCTCCCTCTCTCTCTTCATTTTGTGTGGATTTGAGGCTGTAAAGGTGTGTTTAGTTCATAGTATTGCACTAAGACACACACTCTTACACCTTACTTCGACTTTGGGAGGCATTGAGGGTTTGTTCTTGAGGTTTTGGACTGGTTTCGATCAGAAGAAGAGGGCTGCATTTGCTGTTCTTCAAGGATTCTCCAAAGGTAACACTTTTATTTTATATTCCCCAATCTTGCACTAGTCTTTTACCTATCTTGCTTACTGTTTTAGACTTTGTGTATAACTGAAAAAAGTCTTACATTTGCATGCTTAAGATACTTCATTAAGGTTGTTTTGGTGTTGGGGGTTGACCTCCCCCTCTTAGGCCATGTTTGGCCCTTTTGGTGCTCTCTTAGCTAAACTTTGGTTACTATTGTGTGTTGACCTTCTCACCACTGAAATCCAGTGGATTTTCAGTGGTGAAGAAGGGGGTTTGAGGTCTTGTATAGGGGAGGGACACCCGTCTCCCTTTATGTCCCATTTGTTCATATTTTTGGCTCATAAGGGTAGCATGCATGATTAGTTGTTCTTGGCTTCATTTTAGGGGTTTTTGGGTGTTGTTGGGTCATATTATGCCTCTGTTTTTGGTCGGATTAGTGGCCCCTTCCATGCATATTATACTTGCTTTGCATTCCTCCATGTTGCCTAGATATGCACCTTGCCAATAGACCATGATGCTTGCATATATTAGCATAACTTCATGAAGTTTTTAATACTGTTTTGCCATGCTTAAGGCCTATTTGCTACTGTTTTAGTCATATTTGCCATGTTTAGGGTAGCCTCTTTGCGTTTTGGATTGTGAGCCTTGTGTATGTGGGTCTCTAGCATGCTTAGCTTAGTTTATTCTCGTGATTTGGCATCATTGGAGATCATGTTTAAAGTCCATAATCCATGCTAGTATGCCTGCATTCATCATCTTTTTCATACTTTGAAGAGTTGTTCTCTTGTGCCTCGAAATGAGCATTATGCATGCCCCTTGGTTTGTGTCCCTTAGCTGCTATATCAGTGGGTTTTGGAGGTCTATTTTGCATGCTAAAACTCTGTTTTGTATTGAAAGATCCATGCCATGTTTGCTCGGGGTAGGTGTTGAGCAATGCTCTCGTTTGTAGTCTTGAATGCCATCTATGTTGCATCCATTCCCTAGCATGTATTGGTGTCACCTTTTGCATGCTTTTCGGAGTTTAATGTGAGTGTTTAAAGTCCAAGTATATTACCCTTAAGTATGCCTAGAGTTGTTCCCTTTCATGTTCAAATGATAGGCCTTAGCGTGTGCATGCTTGCATGCATAATTGGTACCATTTTGGGCCCTTTTGGCCACTGTTTTGGGGCATGGCTGAGGCCTCCCATTTCAGTTTAAGACCACTTTTGTACCTAGTTGCATACTTGGCATGATGTATGTTGCATTACATTAGGAGCATGCTTGCATTATATCTTGTTTGCATGTTCGCACCTTGTTTAGTTAAGTTACATCACATAGTCTTGTTGTATACTTGATATGCCCAGATTGCATTAGTCTAGTTTTCATGGTTAGCTAATGTCTTGTTGTATTTGATTAGCTCGCTTGCATGGCATTGCATGAGTTGCATTACTTTGCATTGTACATTGCATACATGCATTGCATTGCTTGGTTTGGGGTGTCAAACCAAGCATGAGGGGAGAGGTATGTTCATACCCAAAGTGACGAAACACGTCTCAACCCTCGGTCACCGATGCCCTCGACCTCAATATGAAAGGGTGTTAGCATTCATTTGTGTGTTGCATGCATTTACATTAAGTTGTAAACTTGGCCTCTTAGGCCATCATGCATCGAAATGCACAATTGATGGCCCAAGGGTCGAGGACCACACTCCCTTGAGTTCATTGCATGATAGGAAGTGTGGCCATGCTTACATTTGCTTGAAGATTCCATGCCATACGCTGCTTGCCCTCTGCTGCTGTCAACTGCAAGATTCTACAGGAATTTCTGGGCAGCCGACCATATACAGGGTCGACCGGCCATTACGGTCCAGCCGGTGTCACAACAGTTGGCCGATAATTCATTTCTCATAGCCGGTGACCCTTTTCTTTGGCCGGTGGCATCCCAGAATACTCAGGAAATGATTCAAAGCAATTCTGGAGACTTTCAGAATTTTCAGAGGGGCAGGACAGTGTAAACAGAGGCAACAATGCTATGACAGCGAGTTTTCGGACGAGACGAGTCAAGCATGCATCATTCACGCATCCCGAGGTGGGGCTGTGGCCATCTTCTTTCTGCATTTAATTTGTTAATTAATTAGAAATTCTGTAATAATTGATTTAGTATTATTGATTCGGACTGTAATATTTATTCGGACCCTCCGAGCGAGGGCAGTTGTGTAATAAGTGTGCGTGAGTGTGTGCATGTCTTCCAACCCCACGTCTTTCTTCCTTTTTATTTACTAGCTTTGAATGGTTAGTCTAGAGCATGTTTCAATTAGCATACAGTATGATAGCATGTTTGCATCCATTCATTCGTTTTGCATGTACCGGGCTCGGCGCATCATTCTAACTGCATTTGTACTTCAATTCCAAATTGAATACGTATTAGTTGTAGCATCTCACATGTCATTGTAGATTAGCCGAGCCTATCTTAGTTGCATTTTGCATGTGTTGCATTAGCCATCTTAACATGAACTAGGATCATGCACATGATTACTAACTAGTTTCTGTTTTGGCTTGGAGTACTCGGTGAGCATTTATGTTTTAGCATCCTTGCATGCGTGTGAGTGTTGCCATGACAGCATGCTTACCATGAGGCTACTTGCTTATGTGATATAACTGCTTGAATGCCTGTGGGTGGAGGTTGAATTACCTAAATTGGAATAATGCACTAAAACTGTGAGTTGTAAGCCCACTAGATAGTGGCAAAACCATCTTTTCTAAAGCCCACTTAAGGGTGGTAAAACCTGCATTTTAGCCTACTTGCGAGTAGCAAACCATTTTCAAAACAAACATGCAATATTTTTTTCCAATTTAGGCGATTTGGTATATACTTGTTTGCTGTGCGTATAACATAGTAATTATAGGCTAATAATCGGAATAAGAACACGTAATGCTTTCAAAACAAGATATCATGGTTAGTAGAGGCCGATCTTTGATCGGGCGAGCAGGGGTGCTCATAGCTGACCTTCCCCAATCGTACCCAAGTTCCCAAGCCGAGGCAACTTTGGTGATGACGGACACGTGGCCTTTGGCACTGAGTCAGGGTTTCCTAAATTTTCCAAAATAAAATATTTAGGTGGCGACTCTATATCTGGCAAAGCAGTCCATATTTGGCACTTCTTTTCTAAAAATTTGTTTTTCTCAAAACGATTTGCCGGATTTGGACTCTTTGGTTCAGATTAAGAACCGTGACAATTCGAGAGTCCGAACTGTAGTAAGCCCAATATGAACAGAACGGGACCCATCCTCCCGGGGCGTTCGGGGACGTCTACAGCCGTTTGTTGATTTGAAATATGAATGAGTATTCTATATGCTTAATTTGTATAAGGCCGTTTGTTGATTTGAAATATGAATGAGTATTCTATACGCCCAATTTGTATAAGGCCGTTTGTTGATTTGAAATATAAATGAGTATTCTATACGCCTAATTTGTATAAGGCCGTTTGTTGATTTAAAATATGAATGAGTATTCTATATGCCTAATTTGTATAAGGCCGTTTGATACGTTTGATAAAATTGAATTGGGCCTAAGGTCGTTTGCCGCTTGCCAATTGTCGTTTGCCATTTGCTATTTTCCGTTTGCCATTTGGTATGTCAAAAAAAAAATAAAGATGGGCCAAAGGCCGTATGGATAAGAGGATGATTGGGCCAAAGGCAGTCGGACATGAATGATTGGGCCAAGGCCGTCGAACATGAATGATTGGGCCAAAGGCCATTGGATATGAATGATTGGGCCAAAGGCCGTCGGACATGAAACATTGAGCCAAAGGCCGTGGGATACGAACGATTGGGCCAAAGGCCATTAGACATGAATGCAAGGATGGCCAAAGGCCGTTTTAATACCGTGACGGGCCCAAGGTCGTTTGAACATGAGCATAATGGGCCAACGGCCGTTTGAATGAAAAGAGATCGTGATCATGATTTTGAAATACGTATAGATATGAATGTAAGGGGAATGAGCCCGAGGCCGTTTGATATGCCTGATATATTTGAATTGGGCCCGAGGCCGTTTGACATGTTTGAATTGGACCCAAGGTCGTTTTGAATAAAGAGTTGGTTGGACCGAAGGTTGTTTGTATAGATGGACCAAGGTCGTCTTATCTTCTATAAGCATTGGACCTGAGGTCATTTTGCATATGGACATGATGTGTTGGACCTAAGGTCGTTTTGCTTTGTTGAGATTTGTAAATCTGGTGTGAATGGGAATAGTGATTCAAATATGTACATTATAAGTATGATTCATTTATGAACGAATCTCATTCATTAACCTCTTTATTTTGATATTATTCACTCTGTGTTAGCTCACTCTCATTGATATGTATGTTGGTGAGCAAAGGGATGTTCAATCCCAGACTTAGTGGAGTTTAAGAAAGGAACCCGAGTTTTGTGAAGTCAGCCCAGGTGCCTCACGCAAGAGGCTTTGGTTATGAACTTTTGTATTCCTTTTGTTATTTCTATTGGTCGTGATAGACCGTTTATGTGTATAAGCTTTTGGTTTAGCTGACTATATGTTTGAATGATCCCAGGTATATAAGATGTTAACTACTGATATGTGGTGTGAGTTATTATTAAGTACATGTGAAATGTTTTGATATGCCATGTGAGCATAGCTCGTTGGACAAAAATTTTAAGTCTGCTTCCGTTTGGCCCCTTAACTCTGATGGAGTATATTCTAATCCGATTTGAGGCCGTAGGTAATCTCACGATTACTGTCCGGTTATGACCTTAATCTATAGGGGCGGTTCGGGTCATGACATTATCAAAAAAATATTTGTAAATAGAATTTAATAACCATAGCAAACATTTGTACTAAAATTTAAAATTTGTTAATTTTTACAATAGTTGTGATCAAAGTCACAAAACTATTTAGAATTTCATCTCAATTATATACCAAGCTTTATTTTTTTTAATTTGTTATTTCTCATATATATATATATATATATATATATATCTATACACACACATAAAAATTTAACTAGAAGCTCCATTTCCTGATGTCTCAATATTTCTTCAAATTGTTTGGATATGAGTTGAAAATTTGGTTTCTCTTTAAAATAAAATAGTGAATTTAATTTGTTAGTTGAATCAAATTGCTTGGAGAAAAAGTTAAAAGTTGAATTTCATAAAAAATCATATTAGTGACCATTTTATGAATTGTGTCATTAATAAAAGTTATTACCATATATTAAACTTATCATTTATATTTAATGATTTTAATAATTTTTTACATACATCATCATAACTGATAATTTTTCACCTTATTTGAACTGAAACCGAAATCTTTTGAATATTTAACCCGCTTATATGATCGACCTACCAAACTTCGCAACAATTCACTTAAGTCTTCAATTTTACTATAAGTTGAGAACTACTGAGTGATGATTAGGTTAGTCAAAATAAATAAATAAATATATTGACAATTGTTTGCTTATCTCTTTTATATGGAAGAGAGCATGTTATATGAAAATAAGTGTAATAAAAAAATATAATATTTTAAAACTTGCTTAATATATACCCTAAGAACGCATCTTAATAAAATTCAAAAATATAATCTTTCTTGTATAAGGATAACACCATTATTAGTTTAATGGTCTTCAACTTAAATTAATTCTCAAACATTTGTAGATGACTAGTTTTAACTAAAAATTGTTAGAGAAAATGGTTTATCACCATTAATTTCCGGAAACTTTGAGCTATAATTAAGGTAGGACCCACACCACAGGTTTGGTGGGTCTGAGTGGCAACGCGTTCCTTGCCGTGTGGTGAACAAGAATATATACTCGAGTAGTCAAAACCATTTTTGAGTGAATGAGAAGTTGATACCGAAGTGAGCCTCATGAACATGAATATGTTTAGTGTGGTTCCCATGAGTTGGTATCTAAACTTTGTCCCACATAGGAAACATGGAAGAGTTTCTATAAGTATATATGCTCTAAGTTAGAGACCTTGGGTTGGGCCCTAAGGGGTATCCAAGTTTTGTAGGAGAAGGAGTTATAAACAAATCCAAAACCACCACCACGCGTGCGCACTGCCGTCCGTTGGGACGGGTGTGGGTCAAACCTGTCCTTATTTTTTGCTCCAAAATTATTTGAATATTTCGAATAATTTTTTGCAGAAAAAATTCAAATTCCGAACTTGTGAATTCAAAATTTTCGGTTACAACTTTTCTTCATCTCCGACCAGTCCGACGACTATTCATCACATCTCTCTTCTGTTTCGAAAAAGGCACTTCACTGCCTATATATACATAGCAACCCTCCATTCCAAAATTAATCATTTTGTCCTTTCCTTCCATCTTCTCTCTTCGATGCTTTATTTATTCTTTATCTTGCATTCTGGGTCTAAATACTGAGAGTTTAAAAACACAGTCTGGTTCACTGTACAAACAATACGTTGTGCTGCATCTGTTTGGGGTGATTGTTGTATTCTGGAGGTAGGACGTCCATTATTCTCGAGCACCTTAGGAGATGACGAACTTCTGTCTTAAAGACACAATGTTCAAACACTGGCCTCAATCACAAATTTGTTCTAAGTTTAATTCTACAGGAAGTTGTAAGTTAACTCTAGTTCTGTGTTTAATTATTTATTGTATTTAATTATTTTGTTAATTTAATTTTTTATCGAAAAATATATCCAACAGTTTAAGACAAAAAATTCTTTTGTTTACTATTTTACTTCTGTAATCCAGTTTCTGTTTTTTTCGATTTAAAAAAAAAATTAATTAACTTACAGAAAGTTAGGTTGTCTGTGTGTGTATTTATATTCAAGTTTGTTATTATTTTGCCTGGTGAATAATAACGTATGTGAATATGATATCATTCTTTCTTTCACAAGTGCACTGTGTACAAATTTTCACAGGCAATATATATTTCTTTTGATCATTTGTAATTGGTGCACGAGTAGTGTTGTATACAGGAATTTTATTTAATACAAAATTGGGTATCTTTGATTACTGGTATACTTGTTGCCACATTTCATAAGAATTCTATATTTTTCAATTCTGGTTTAAATAAAATTGTATTGTTTCATACACAGCGTGAATCTGCCATTGGTGATCTAATTAGTTTATTTATTGTTTTGATCAGTTTAATTGATTTTATTGGTCATATTTATTTTGGTCATTTTATTTGATTTATTTGGTCAGATAATTTATTTGGTCAAATTATCTAATTTCTTTTGTTTGATTAACTTGGTCAGATTATTTGTTTAATTTGGTTCATACGATATAACCTGATTTTAATTCTAATAAAGATAAAATCTTGTTGTCCTCATATTTTATATATTTATTTATTTTTCCAGTAGAATATTTTGTTCCAGAATATTGTTAGTTTTAATTACTAGTTTTATTTATTCTACTGCAAAATATTTTTTATTTTATTTAATTTATTTTATTAATCAGAAAATGGCAACTGAGAGTACTGTTATTACTCCTAATCTCATTGTGCCTTCATCGGTGGTTTCTATTCCGGTTGTTACTCCTACTCTAGCTCATGGCCCGGGTCATGAACATGTTCCAGTGAACCATGGGGAAAAACCTAAAAAATTCAGTGGTATTGATTTTAAAAGATGGCAACAAAACATGTTATTTTATTTAACTACCCTGAATTTGGCGAGGTTTTTATGAGAAGATGCGCCAACTCTGAAGGAGGATGAGAGTGATGCGCAAGTTGTCGTTGCAGTAGATGCATGGAAACATGCAGACTTTCTCTGCAGGAACTATATCCTCAATGGATTAGACAACACGCTACACAATGTGTATAGTCCAATCAAGTCAGTAAAAACGCTGTAGGATTCCTTGGATCGCAAATATAAGACGGAAGATGCAAGAACAAAGAAATTTGTTGTTGGCCGCTTCCTGGATTATAAGATGGTGGATTCCAAGACGGTGATCAGCCAAGTCCAAGATCTTCAGCTTATCCTGCATGAAATTCATGCAAAAAGTATGTCTTTGAGCGATTCTTTTTAGGTAGCATCTATAATTGAAAAATTACTGCTATCTTGGAAGGATTTCAAGAATTATTTAAAACACAAGCGCAAAGAGATGTCACTGGAAGACTTGATTGTTCGGTTGAAGATTGAAGAAGACAGCCGTGGGTCTGAAAAGAAAAATGGGCGTCATCTCATGGAGGCCAAGGCTAATGTGGTGGAACAGAAGCCTAAGCACAATAGCAAGAAAAGAAAGTATCTTGGTGAAAGTTCAAAACAAGGCTCTGGCTTGAAGACTAGAGAGATTCAAAACTTCACAGACAAATGCTATGTGTGTAACAAGCAAGGACATCGTGCCAAAGATTGTCACAAGCGTCGGGCTCAACGAACCATGAAGAAGAAACCTGCTCAAGCCAACATAACAGAGGAGGAAAATCTTTGTGCAATGATTTCAGGTTTATATATGTCCGGAATGGTGTCTGAAGTGAATTTGGTGAACAGCCCCAAAACATGGTGGGTGGACACAGGTGCTACACGTCACATTTGCTCTAAGAAAAAGATGTTCTCCACATATCAAGTGGTAGATAATGAAGAACAACTTTATATGGGCAATTCTTCTACCTCCAAGATTGAAAGCAATGGACAGGTAGTACTCAAGATGACATCAGGCAAAGAGCTTACTTTGAAAGAGGTGCTGCATGTACCAGAAATTCGGAAAAACCTGGTATTTGGATCATTGCTGAGCAAGAATGGGTTTCGCTTTGTGTTTGAGTCTGACAAATTTGTACTCATTAAAAATGGAATGTATGTGGGGAAAGGGTACTTGAGCGATGGGCTTTTTAAACTAAATGTAATGATAGTGGTTCTTACTTTTAATAAAAACAACATATCTTCTGCTTACTTTGTTGAGTCTTTATATACGTGGCATGGTAGATTAGGATATATTAATTGTGGTGCTTTACGTAGATTAATTAACTTAGAATTTCTACCTAAGTTTCATATTGATACAAATCATAAGTGTGAAGTGTGTGTTGAATCAAAATTGACTAAGGCATCTTTTAAGTCAATTGAAAGAAATACTGAACCTTTGGATCTAATCTCTAGTGATATATGTGATTTGAAATTTGTTCAAACACGAGGAGGAAAAGAGTACTTCATAACCTTTATTGATGATAGCACTCGGTATTGCTATGTATACTTGCTGCGAAGCAAGAATGAAGCCTTAGAAAAATTCATTGAATTTAAGGCTGAGGTTGAGAATCAACTTGGCAAGAAAATAAAGGCTATAAGGAGTGACAGAGGTGGTGAATATGAAGCACCATTTGGTGACTTATGTTCACAATTAGGAATAATACATCAAACCACCGTGCCTTATACACCTCAGCAAAATGGAATTGCTGAGCGGAAAAATCAAACTTTGAAGAAATGATGAATGCCATGATAATAAGTTCGGGGTTACCTCAGAACTTGTGGAGGGAAGCAATACTTTCCGCTAATTATATTCTTAACAAAATTCCTCATAAGAAGTCTAATAAAATACCCTATGAATTGTGGAAAGGTTGAAAGCCTTCGTGCAAATACTTGAAAGTGTGGGGGTATTTGGCTAAGGTGGCAATGCCAAAACCGAAAATGGTTAAAATTGGACCCAAGACTGTTGATTATATTTTCATAGGTTATGCAAACAACAGCAGTGCCTATCGGTTTTTAGTGCATAAAAGTGAGAACACAGAGATTCATGTCAATACAATTATCGAGTCAAGGAATGCATCATTTTTTTGAAAATATGTTTCCTTGTAAATTGACACAAGAGCCTAAAAGGACCTATGATACTGCTTTTGACAATGATCAAGGATAGGTTGAGGATCAAGGACATGTTGAGGAAAATCTAGAGGAAAAAGTCGAGGAGGAACCCAGATGTAGTAAAAGGGCTAGGACAAAAAAAACTTTCGATTTTGATTTCTTAACGTACTTGCTGGAAGAGGAGCCTTGAACTTTCAAAGAAGCAATGTCCACTCCTGAAGTTTCTTCCTGGAAAGAAGCTATCAATAGTGAAATTGAATCAATCCTGCAAAATCATACATTGGAATTGGTGGATCGTCCACCAGGCTGTAAGCCTCTTGGTTACAAGTGGATTTTTAAATGGAAGATGAAGTCAGATGGTTCAATTGAGAAATACAAGACGAGACTTGTAGTTAAAGGTTACAAGCAAACTGAAGGAGTAGATGATCTTGATACTTACTCACTTGTAACAAGAATAACGTCTATTCAAATGTTATATAATCTTGAGATCCATCAAATGGATGTTAAGACTGCATTCTTGAATGGCGATTTGAATGAGAAAATTTACATGGAACAACCAGAAGGGTTCGTGGTTCCAGGGCAAGGGAAAAAAGTGTGCACACTTGTGAAGTCCCTTTACGGTCTAAAACAAGCACCCAAATAATGGCATGAAAAATTTGACAATGTAATGATATCAAATGGATTTAAAATTAATGAATGTGATAAATGTGTTTATGTGAGAAACACAGAAAATGGATATGTCATAGTTTGCCTATATGTAGATGATATGCTCATCCTTGGTAGTAATAATGAAATGATCAAAGCTACCAAGAAAATGTTGAACTCTAAGTTTGACATGAAAGATATAGGAGTAGCAGATGTAATACGTGGAGTAAAAATTACAAAGACATCTGAAGGATATACCTTGTCTCAAGGACATTATGTTGATAAAATACTTGAGAAATTTAACAAGCATGACGATCGTCATGCTAAGACCCTATAGATGCTAATCTTTATTTGATGAAGAATATGGGTGAAGGTGTATCACAAATAGAATACTCCCGGGTCATCGGAAGCTTAATGTACCTGATGAACTACATACGTCCAGATTTAGCATATGTAGTTAGCAGATTAAGTAGGTACACAAGCAATCCAGGAACAGACCACTGGACAGCAATAGTTAGGGTACTTAGATATCTAAAGTATACTCGGAACTATAGGCTAAACTATATGAGATATCCAGCAGTGTTAGAGGGTTATGGTGATGCTAATTGGATCTTAGACACTAAAGACTCCAAGTCTACTAGTGGTTATGTCTTTACCCTAGGGGGTGCAGCAGTCTTATGGAAGTCATCCAAACAGACATGCATTGCAAGATCCACAATGGAGTCCGAGTTTATTGCATTAGATAAAGCAGGTAAGGAAGCAGAGTGGCTTCGTCATTTTCTAGAGGACATCCTAATATGGCCAAAACCTATGCCAGCCATTTACATTCATTGCAACAGTCAAGCAGCGATGGCAAGAGCACAGAATAACATGTATAACAGTAAGTCGTCATATTCGACGCAAACACAATACTGTTAAACAACTACTCTCAAATGGAATTATCTCCATTGAGCACATAAGGTTAAAAGATAATATTGCGGATCCGGTAACCATAGGTTTGACCAGAGAGCAACTGTTAAGATCATCGAAGGGAATGAGATTAAAGCCGACTAACTAAAGAGTCGTCTTATGGCAACCTAACCTAGCTGACTAGAGATCCCAAGATCTAGGTTCAAAGGGACAACCGAATTATGTGTGCCTCATCAGTATCACTAAGGGAAATTTTTCACTCTTTCCTATGATGACTTAGTGATGTCTGCAGCGTTAATCAGGTTAAGTTTTGCTTTTAATGATTTTCATATCTTGGAAATCCAAGTGGGGTATAGCAGAATACTCTTAATGAGAATCACCTATATGAGTGTGAACTGGGCTGGTTCCAGGAAAACCAGTAATTGTCCAGGATCAAAATGGGCACAACCGATAGAACTAGATTGTGTATGGAAATAAAACTATGTGACAGGCTATTGTCTCGAATTACACCAATGACAGAATAGTTCAAGACATCACGTTCACTAATCATCCAGTAAACCCGATAATCTTTCACAAGGGAAGGTTCAAAGCCAAAAGTTACATATCCGTTTCAGGATATTTTCAATTTTGTACTCTTAGTGTCTGCATGTTGTTGCATGTTCACTTTCAATTTTATTCATGTGGGGGATAAATTTTTTGATAAAAAATTAAATTAACAAAAATAAATATAATTTTTTTTTCAATAGTCTTTTAAAATTTAGTAAGGTCAATTGAGAGCTCACTCTTGTATGCAATGTTAGACAATCTTCACTGTAAAAAAATAAATTTTGTTTGTGTACTCAACAACAAACAGAACACACAAGAAATAAATTAATAGAAAGAGTTTCCAAAATCTATTTAATTCCATAAATCAAACAGAAAATGGAAATAGAGAAGGAGAAGGAGAAAAAAATAAAAAATAAAAACAGCAAATACTTACAGAAAATATTTTCTTAGAGTGATCAAGTCTAGTGTTTAACACTGTCTCCTTAAGACAGATTCGGTCTCTCTAGGGTGCTCACAAAATATGGACGTCTATCTCCCATGATTAAATGATCTACATTGAATAGTAGCAGCACTACAAACTATTCGAACAACGAACACACTTTGTGTTATACACTTTCTCGAAGAAAATTAAATATAGCAAAATGCAGAGAGTAATGACAGAATCAAGGACGGAAATTGAGTGAAAATCCAAATGAGGGACTTGTGTATTTATAGGTGTAATGGTGGCTTTTCAGATTTGAATTCAACAGGTAGCAAACCTGTTTGAACAAGTAAGGAACCTGTTTAGTTTAAATTTGAACATATACTGAATCTGTTCAGTTTAAATTAGACAGATATGAACCTATTTGGGTGGAGAAATAAACTGGACACCATTTCGGAATTAATTTCAAAATTTAATTTCCAAAAAAGGTAAGAATTTAATTTTAGAAAAATAAAATTCAAAATGTTTTTGGTCCAAAAAGATAAGCATTAGGTTGGACAAGCCCAACCCAACCTCACACCACGCACCCGCGCCCAAACCAAGGCCCAGCCCAGCCCGCCTGCCCGCCCACTTAGACGGACGGTGGCGACGCGCGCTTGTGTTTGTTTTGGGTCTAATAGATCTAGCGCACTTTGCCCATAACCTCACCCTTCCACAAAACTTGGGTACTCCTTGGGACCCTCCCCAAGTTGCAAACCTAAGCCTTACAAACCCATACAAAGTTTGCCCACCAAACCAACGTGGAACAAACCTTAACTCAAACCTGTATAGAAATTCCACCAAACACACCATTTCATGGAGCCTATTTTGGCATCAATTTCCCATTTACCCGATAATGGTTTTAAGCAACCAAATTTACTACGTGAATCACAATGCGACATAAAACGCGTTATCACTTAGACCCACCAACTTTGGCGCATGAGTCCCACCAAAAAATTAGACCAAAGTTTAGAAAAAATCTATTTTTTCCCAAACCATTTCTTACATGTAAAGTTGCCCCACGATTTATTTTTAGTGTCCATACTTCATAAATTTAAATTTACATTACACATTACTTTCTAAATATGTTTTTCAAATTACCTAGCATTTTCAACATTTTATTATTTTTTTTACGAGTGGAGTTGCTAAAACGCAATTTTCCTTTTACAACTTGCTGCAACATTTTAATAGATTAATGATATACAAATGAAATTATGGCATAAATTTTTTATATAAAATAATATGACTCTTTATGCTCCGTTCATCTCATATCAAAACATCCCATAATTTTGACTTCAAATTTAAAAAATATTATTATGACATTATTTTAAATGTTTTTTTTTTTTTTGTTATCAGTTTCCTTTTAGTTAAAGAGAATCTCAACACAATCAAAGAAAAGTGGACAACTCTTCCAAAAAAATAATAAATAAAAAATACTCTTAAAAAATAAAGAAAAAATTAGTGATAAAGAGAATATAAGGCATTAAGTCAAATAATATATATATATATATATATTGATGATAAGAGGTCTATAATTTTTCCTTTATGAAATAGGTTGACCATTTGTTCAAATTATTTTTTATTTGTTTAAATTTTTTTTACTACCTATTCAAATTTATATATATTTGTTGAAATTTTTTTCCCTGTCTGTATAAAATCTGCGGGTTTCCTTCTCTATTTAAAATCTGTCTGTGGGTTTTTCTCCCTCTCTTTTTGAAATTTGTAAGTTTCTTTCTCCATCTGTTATACAAATGATCTATCTGTTAGAAACCATTGCTTTAATCTAAGTGCTATGCAAGTTCATAAACCCCTTTTCCAGTCAAAATTTCAATATTATTGAAAGTGGCATTGTTCCTGGCAAGCCAAGAGACCAAACAACTGCAAACAAAATCACATTCCAAATCATTTTGCTGAGATTCTTAAGCCTAGAGTTAAACCACCAAGAGAAAAGCCTATGAATTGAGCCTGTACATAGCCATGAACAATGAATAAAAATTATAGCACTTCTGAAAACCAAAACAACAAAAAGCTTCCAATCTCCATTGCAAGAGTTTTAGAGATTGAGGGGGGAAAATCAGATAAGGAATATATAGGGAAATTTGAAACCGATCAACCAATATATGCAAATACATAAATTATACATTGATACAAAACACACACACACACACACACACATATATATATATATATATATATATAGAGAGAGAGAGAGAGAGAGAGAGAGAGAGAGAAAATAATGTTTTTGCAATGTTCATTTAGATTGGACTCAAGTGCTGAACGGAGGTTTCTGTGAGATCGAAGTCGATGTCGGACTGTCGACGACGGCATGGATGGTCGGATCGAAGAAGGAAGAAGCTAGATCTACGAACACATCCAGATCCAGAAACCGAGAGGTCGAGCAGCGGCAGGAGTGCCTGAACTCAGATCTATTGCGAATGCTGTCGAGAGGGTTCCGACGAGTTCAGATTGGAGAAGACGACCAGAGCTTCCTCAAAAAAGCTGCCGGTCTTAAAATCGATTTTGTTCATCCAATGCCTCAGATCTGAAGACGAGTTCCCGTTTTTTGTTCTTAATAGGTGGAAATCGACTAAGACGATGACCAACTCCTGCACATCCTTCATCGAACTGTCATCGACGAAGACGGCGACATCAAAACGATCTGGCGTACTCCTGGACGCCGGAGGAAAGAGGGCAACGGATCACCAGAAACACCATCACCACTGGTACGACGGAGGTGGTGGTTTCGGAGATGAAGGGAGAGTGGAGGAGAGATGGATGTTTGGGTGGTGTTTGTTTGGGAGATTAGAGATTAGAGCATGGGATACGACTATACGTGCTTTCTACGTTCAGAAAATATAAGTTGAATTAATAATTTAGTAAGTGTTTGATATGTATAAAAAAATATATTTTTTTACATATATATATATTTATTTAAGTCGTATCAATCAATATCTATTTTTTACTTTTTTTTATTTATTTTATTTATTTATTTACATACTTTTTAAATATAAAAATTTTAAAAATATATTTATTTAGAATATTCTAAATAAAATTATCAATTTCTTATTTGCGGAATTATTGTATCGTATTGAGGGCTGTGGGATAAAAAAGTGAAGTAACACTTCCTCCAAATTGAAGGGTTAAATGACATTTTTTACCTATATTTTTTTGTCCTTAGTTTTTTATTTATATTATTTTTAATTATATTTAGTAAAATAAAATAAAATTTAAAAATTTCAACTGAAACAGTCCAATGAATCATAATTTTTCTTTAAAAGTTCAATTTATTCAATTAAAAATAAAATTAAAATCATTTATTCAATTTATTTAATTAAGAAGAAAATTAAAAGTTCAATTTACTTAAAAGTTCAAATTAAAATAAAATTAAAAAATCTCAACTAAAAATTAAAATAAATTTATATAATTTTTATTGATGTTTTATTTATTTAATTTTTTAAAAGTTCTAGTAAAAAAATTAAATAAAATAGGATACATATCAGATTTAGGTCAAGTTTGGGAAGACTAAATAAGTGCACTTTTTGTCTTTTTGGACTAAAAAATTGAGGTTGAAAATATGGATGTTTGGGTTAACTTTTTGACTTTTTATTGAAAAATGTGTAATAAAAAATTGTAAAAATTGATTTGTAGGGAAAAATTTGAATTGGGAGTTGTGCAGCCGTAATTGTTGACTTTTGGTGAATAGTGTTAACTTTTTAACTTTTTGAGTAACTTTTTGACTTTTTGGGAACATCCCAAACTTGGCCTTAATATAATAGTTTAATCAAAACATCTAATCTCATAACTAAACAAATATAAAATACAAATTTAATTCAACTACACAGTTCATAATAATATATTTCAAAACTAACAATTTGATGGATTACAATTCCTCTTCTTTTAATCTATCAAAAGCAAAGGCACCCCTAGAATTTGACTTTGGAGGAGAGAGAGTGTGGAAGAGAGAGATGGTTTCATAGAATATTCTGGTTTAATTATATCCATACAATGATGTACTTATGAATGAATGAAGTATTTTAGCCTCTTAGATTTTTAACCAATTAAAATTGAGATTTAAATTTATGAATTGTATTTTTAAAATTAGAATAATATAAAATAAAACACGAGAAAACAGGCTATGAATAGGGTTGCAATTGAGTCGAACCGAACCGAGTTTCACTATGTTCGAGCTCGGCTCGATTTATTTTGAAGGTGTTCGAACTCGGCTCAAGCTCGAAGCGAGCCCAAATATGTGAGCTCAAGCTCGGCTCGCCTAAAATTTATCTAACTCGGGCTCGGCTCATTATGGCTCGTTAGCCAAGTGAAACCCACCAAAGGCTAACACCTACTACACTTAAATAGAGATCTCTCTATCTTTGAAATATATTGTGTAAATGATGTGGGACTCCAAACTGTTTGAAACATTACTTATCAAACGACGTCGTTTCGTCAATTGCACCAAAAGTCCCACATCGCTCAAGGAAGAAGCATGCTAAAGGCTCACTGCTTATAAAATGGAGTTGTTGGCAATGGCATTGGCAACACAATTTCTGAAGACAAGCCCATGCACAAGCAATATAATATATATATATATATATATTTAAGCTCGTGAGCCTAATCGATTCGAGCATTATTAAGCTTGAGCTCAGCTCGTATATTGTACGAGCTTAAAATTTAAGCTCGAGCTCATTTATTTAGTAAGTGAATCGAGTTTGAACGAGCCTTAACGAGCCGAGCTCGAGTTTGTTCATGAACAGCTTGGTTCATTTGCAGCCCTAGCTATGAACTCGTGAAATACAAGTTACACACGACACTGCACGCATACACTCTAATCTGTGTGGCCATGCTAATTTTAAACCTTTGACATTTCTATTACACGTGCCATAATTTCTGAAAAAATTGAAATATCGAATTAGTTATCTCAATTTGAGAGAGTTTTTAATTATTTTAGTTTTAGTCTTTTTTTTTGGGGGGGAGGGTGTCATACAATAGGGATGTTAGGAAGCTAATAAATTAGATTACAATAAAATAGTCACAGTAGTTCCATTAACTCAAATTCTAAACTTTTGACTTTCTCACTGTTACAAGGGTCACATGGACCACTAATTTAACTGTCCTGTCCAAGAGTTTTGGTTTGGTAGACTCATTTTGAGGCCAATTTCAATTATCCAAACCATTCATTTTTTTTTATTTTTTTTGTGATTTAGTGAGAAGAATATTCATGAAAAAAAATCAAGATGATTGGATATAAATAACTATATATTTGATTTTTTTTATATTACTAAAAATAAATGGATATTTTTGAAATTATATTATATTTATTTTTAAATACAAATGTTATATAACTATTGATATCCGATCAACATAAGTTTTTGCATTAATATTCTACTCAACAATTCCTAAAAAGTGAACAATTCGGATCACCGAAATTGGTTCCAAAATGAGTCCACTTGTAGGAGGAGGTCAAGTCGAGCCCATTAAAATTAATTAGGCCCAATTAGAAAGTCCAAGATTGGTGGGCTCGAACTTATCGCAAGTCCAAGATTGGTGGGCTCGGATTTATCGCCATCAAACAAGCCAAATCACTCTAAGCCTCAAAAGGGTTCGGATACACGAACTTAGAGACTTGCTCAGGCCCGGACTCGAAAGGTTATTGAGCAAGCCTAGAGATCCGAGGCACTCGGGCTTTGAACAAATTCGATCGCAATCTAGAAGCCGCTCGATTGGTGAGTCCTAGAACATTTGCGGACGTTAAGCATTCCGGAATCAACCCACCAGAATCATAAGTGAGGTTAGAGTCAAACAAAGGGCCCGAATCCTGAGGACGAGGGGTGGGGATAAATTCACTCATCTATTAATTTAGCCTATACCCGGGTCGAGGTGGCACGACCCCGGGAGGGTCCATGAGACTTGGCAATATTAGCGGCGGGGGGTCCTCTAGGACTACCCCAACCCTTTGGGATGATTGGGGATCATTGGTTAGATGTGGCTAAGAAGACGGGTTCGCCGAGAAGTTGATCTCCTCTTCGAGGTTTTCCTCATCCTCGGAGAGGTCACCTTCTCGAACAAGGTGGTTAGAGACAATATTCTCCATGTGCCTTGCACATGGGCTCCATCCTACATCATGAGGTGCCTATAAATAGCACCCACCATAGCTCTACAAAGGATGGATTTTGGAGAGACAACTCTTGGAAAATGACTAATTTCCCTTCTCCATTATCAACCTTGAGAGTGAAGTGGGAGATCCATGGAAGAGTCTTGCCATTATCCTCTCCCTAATTACTTTGCCTTGTTCTTCACCCAATTTCTTATTTCCATCATCTCTTTGCTTTTGTGTTCTTAGTTGTGACTATTGAAGAATCTAAGCCTCTCATTATTTCTAGAGAATTCAAATTTTCTTCAAAGATCTTGGAAGATCTTCGAATTTTCCAACGACATTCTTGAACCCTCTCATACATTTGGGAACTCTACTGGGGAGACGGATTGGTTAATGGTCTCAACGAGATTTAGAACCCACACAACTCTGGCAAGGATGTCGGGAGAAGATGAAGTTCACTAACAAGGATCCTCTAATGATGGTAATGACAGGACCATGGCTCCAGATCAACCACTTTTGCTCGAAGCCATTCAAGGACTTCAAAATACTCAGCAAGAGATTCTTACCACTCTTTAGAATCTCACTCACACCATGTTGGTGATGAGTTCTAATTTTGCACCAGTGCCAAATGAAAATCAAACTGGAGGTGGAATTATCCCCGCCGGAGCACAAAATCAAACCGAATAAAAAGTTAGCCTATGGCTCGTGGCACCATAATAGCAGCAACACATACTTAGACCACAGTATGCGGCAACAGTTTGCCCATGCCCTGGCTCCATAGTGTGCCAAACCAAGATTCAATGATGACTAGGGGAGGTCCCGGTGTAATGAATGGTGCTCCGGAAACTATTGGTATCCAAACAAATGTAAGGGGCACGATTGCACAAAAAGGAGCTCTGTCAGTACCTAATCTCGTTCCACCACTAGTAAACATTACTCACGTACTGAGCAGGCCTTCTTTGCTGTTGACAACAAATTTGCAAGCCTAACTCAGTATAGCTGTGACGTGCAGTGGACTTTATGGATCTCAATTCAATGTCCCATCACCAACTGGCTTATCCATAGGTGCCGATGGCTAGTATTGTCATGTGTCTTCACCAATGGTGAATTCTCGACACCAGAATGGCCAAGCCGCTCCTAGCTTAGTCTTCGAGTCCATAAGCCAAGTTTTGGGAATGCCACCATCAAATTCTCTCCCTCAATAATTTCTCACTCTTACCGATGTGCAAGCTATGTTCGATCTCGAACGAAGCAAGAGGACTTTACCCTCTTTACCCGACCCGGATGTCAAGCCATCATACCCTATTGAGATGCTGAGCTATCTATACCCTGAGGGGTATACGGTGCCGAAGTTCATCAAATTCGATGGCAAACAAGGAAATGCTCGAGAACATGTTGTGCGGTTCATTAAGACTCTAGGTATTCATGGTTCAAACCACGTCCTTCGGCTGAGAGAATTCTCTAAGTCCCTCACTGACCGAGCATATAGTTGGTATGTTAACTTGGCCCCAAACTCTATCTGAAGTTGGGAGAAGAAGATCAACAAATTCCATGCCAAGTTCTTTCAGGTGGCTGAGAAAGTAACCACACTTACATTGTGTAAGGAGAAGCAACGAGAAAGTGAGGACATCCTTGACTACGTCAAAAGGTTTCAGGACAAGTCTATGGATTGCCATGAAGTTGTGGATGAGAGTTATCTGGTTCAAATCTGTCTAGAGGGGGCATTGAACAGATACAAACTGTTTCTAGTTAATCACAAGCTACCCACCTTCTCAGTACTGATCGAAGTAGCTTGGAACATTAGCACTCCTCAGGCTCAGGAGTCTAGATTTAAAGCCAGTTACAAAACTAGCTTCAAATCGTCTTGTGGACCTATCATTGCTGCTACCTTCGCCTCCGATACCCGGAAGTCGCAAGGAAGGGGTCATAGAGGCCAGAAGAGGAAACAATATAGTGGTAAAAAGGGCAATGTTTCTTATCCAGGTGGAATTGAAAAGGTAAAAGCTCTAGTTAAGGAATGGGTGGCCGACGGAGAGCTAAAATTACCTTATGTCAAGAAAGTCCAATCAAAGAAGGACCATGAGAGCCCCGAGTTATGTGTCTATCATCGCACATTGAAACATCTGACAAAGAAATGTTGGACTCTCAGGAAAATTTTCAGAGATAAAGTCGAGGCAAACAAATTGAGGTTCAAAAAGCAGGGAACTCAAGACATCCGAGAATAACCATATCCTCAGCACTGAGACAATGGCAAGAATGTTGCTATGATAGCACATGAAGACCCGATGATTGAGGCTATCGCCAATCTCAATGACGATGATTGTTATCTGGACGACACCTTCGAACCCGAGTGTGAACAAGTTTATTATGGAAGTGCACTCGATCCAGAGGGCAGAGCCTTTATGGCTCATGTCAAAGGTCCCTTCGATCCAGAAGGAGAAGCAGAATACTACAAAAGATGAAAACACCATGTTTATGTGGCATCATATTTTGAAGAGACCGAGGAGATGGTTAACTATGAGCCTCCAAGAGTGGAGAAAGATCCAGATCACTACGCCAAAACCCTACAAGACTGTGTAAAGTTCAAGCAATTCTTCAATCAACTTGGACTTTCTAGTGAGGCGAGAATAGAAATCACCAAGGTCATCATCAATATAACCGAGGCACACCATGAAGAATGCATGTCAACTGAGGGATCCATTCCGAGGAAGGCAAAAGAGCAATCTAGTGCCATTACTTTCTCCGAGACTGACCGATAGTATCCTTTTTCTCACAACTGCCCGCTTTATGTAACTACTTATATTAGTGGTGTTGAATTCAAAAGGTCCTTTCTAAACAGTGGGGCCTCTATCAACATTATGACCCGCACTACTCTAGAGAAGGCCAAAATCTCTGAAGAGTGCATTGTGAAGCAGCCAATAGTCATCATTGGCTTTGATAGAGAAAGGAGAGTTACTATAGGATGCGTAACAGTTGATTTAGCTGTCGGAGAAATTCACTCGGCCGCCAAGTTCCATATTATCTACTCTGAGGCAAACTATCACATCATTCTAGAGAGGACCTGGATGCATAGATATGGGGTTGTACCATCGAGTTATCATCAGTGTGTTAAGGCTAAATAGGGAAAGAAAACGTGACAATTCAGGCTATGAAAAGGCCTTTCGAAACTCATGAAGCCCATTATTCTGATGCCATCTACTTCACCGAATTGTCTATCGAATAAAGTTCCACCACCTCTAAGCCTTGGGGGGTCAACATTCCTCGTTGGAAGGATATCAAAGATGATAAGGAGCCAAAGGCAGAATCAAGTATGCAGACGACACCTCGACCAGAAAGTTTGCCTATTTCTCGGACGATGATGAAAGTCCGAGAAGGAGCCAAGATGGTATACTATTTGCGAAGGTGCAAAGAGTCTGTTTCTTTAGCCACTGATTCTGAATCAAAAGAAAAGCCTCCTGATAATGACATAGTAATAAAGCTTGAAGTGACTCTAGAATGCATGCAAGACATGCCTTAGCCTTAGCCCGAACAGCTTATTGAAGTATATTTGAGTGATGGACAAGATGCTCCAAGGCCGATATTCATAAGTTCGAGCCTTAGCCTAGAAAAACGAGAACAGTTGTTAAAGTTGATAGACCGGTACTCGGATGTATTTGCTTGGTCATATAAGGAAATGCTCAGACTAGAGTCTCCCATTATTTTGATGTGTTCCCAAACTCCAAGCCAATCAAGCAAGCTGTTCGAACAATATCACCCAAATCTCGAAGAGAAAATTAAAGAGGAGATTGAAAAACTTCAATAGGCAGGTTTTGTCCGTTCAATACAGTACCCCACGTGGTTGGCGAACATAGTGCTAGCGAAAAAGAAAAATGGTCAAATCAGAGTATGTGTAGACTTTCGAGATCTGAACAAATCTTACCTAAATGATAAATTTCCTCTACCTCACATCGACACTTTTGTGGATTCCACCTCAAGGCACTAGATGTTCTCATTCATAGATGGATTCAACGGATACAATCAGATTAAGATGGCCAAGGAGGATGCAAAAAAGACTGTTTTTAGAACAACTCTTGGAAACTTCTTCTATACAGTCATGCCTTTCGGTCTCAAGAATGCCGGAGCAACCTACCAAAGGGTTATGACTGCAATCTTTCATGACATGATCCATCACAAGGTGATTATGTTGATGATCTAGTGGTAATGTCTAAAAAATAAGAGGACCATCTCTGAGACCTTGAGAAAGTATTCAAAAGGAGCCAGAAATTCAAAATGAGGATGAATCCTCTTAAATGTGCTTTTGGAGTGACAGCCGGAAAGTTTCTCGGGTTTCTTGTACATAGACATGGTATCGAGGCAGATAAGGTCAAATCCATCAGACAATGCCTCCCCCGCATTCTCAGAAGGAGTTAAAGAAGTTCCTCGGGAAGGTGTCTTATATTCGGAGGTTTATTCTAGCACTTGCAGAGATCTCTGCCCCCTTCAGCTCTTTGTTAAAGGGAGACACCAAGTTCGAATGGAACCAAGAGCACCAAAAGGCCTTCGAGAGAATTAAGGCGACCTTGACCTCACCTCACACCATGATAGCCTTGTAGCCCGGGGTGCCTCTAATGTTGTACCTAACTTCAACCCTTAAGTCCATAAGGGCATTATTGGTCTAAGATGTAAATGGAGTAGAACACCTGGTGTATTACATCAATCGAAAGATTCGAGGTGCAGAAGTTTGATAAACTCTAGTGGAGAGACATTGTTTAGTCTTGGTATTCACCGCCCAAAAGCTTAGACATTACTTTTTAGCACATCAGATTCAGATTGTTACCGGAAGTGATCCAATGCGATACCTCCTTAGCAAGCCTGCTCTAACTGGAAAAGTAGCAAGATGGTTGTTAGCATTGGGTGAATTCGAGATCACATGTATAACTCCCAAGGCAATCAAAAGCCAAGCCTTAGTCGATCTCCTTGCCCAATTTCCAAGTGGTAACTATGAACCAACGAATGAAGAATTAAGAGGAGAAGTGTATGCAGCTATGGTCTTCGAGGAAAACTTTTGGACATTGAGCTTTGACGGAGTAGCAACCGGAGGGAAAAGTGGAATCGGGATAGTCCTTACAAGTAAAAGTAGGAAAAAGTTGTTTTTGCCTTATAAACTGGACTTCCATTGTTTGAATAATGAAGCCGAGTATGAGGCTCTTATTTTAGGCTTGATAGAAGCTGAGAAGCACAGTATGTATGGACTACTGCTCGTGGAATTTGTTTCACTATAGCGGTGTTGAATTCATATTTTGAAGAGACAGAGTATGTGTAGACTTTCGACAGTTTGCCTTAAAAAAGCCTGCCTTGGCCACATATCACACGACAGTCCAAAGGCTTCTTGACAAATTTCAGAAGATCAAAATAGAGTATGTGCCTCACTCTAACAACAAGTTTTCAGAAGCCCTCGCAACGCTAAGGACAAGAGTTGATATTCCAGAGGAGGAGGTGACAATTGTTATCAAGAAAAGAACAGAGCCTTCAATAATACCCGAGAACAAAGATCTTCCGAAGGACTTGAGAGAAGAAATGCTCAAACAACTCAGAAGTAAAGTCAGAAATTGACTATGGCCAAGCTTGCTCAATTCCTAATCATCCAAGGTGAACTGTACTTCCGAGGAAATACCAAATTTCTGGCCCAATGTGTTGGCCAACAAGAAGCAAGCTTCTGACTACAACAGATTCATGAAAAATCTTGTGGGGATAGGGATATTAATCTATACAGAAGGATCCAAAAACAGGGCTATTATTGGCTCAAGATGGAGAAGGCCTCGAACCAACTACAGAAAGAATGCCCCAAATGTCAGTCATACATCCGGGAGGATGAGAGTTGCTTCAAAATTAATATCCCTGACTAGAAACAAGTCTACATTGACTATCTCAAGGAAGAGACATTACCTTAGAACCTAAGGGATATTGCACATCTCAAGAGGAAAGTGAGGCGGTACTTTCTTGATCAGAACAAACTTTGCAGAAGAAGCATTGAGGGCACTCCCTTGAGATGCCTTTTTCAAGGAGGAGTCAGAACTAGTCCACGAAAGAGCCCATGAAATTGAACATCAATGAAGGACTCGGTTGTTCGAGCAACTGATACACCTTGGGTATTATTGGCCGACCATGGAGTCAGATGCCTCTCATAACGAGAAAAGGTGCCAGACTTGTCAAAAACACGGAAACTTGATCCATGCGCCGGTTGTAGATCAACATAGCATCCGAACGCCATGGCTATTTCATACCTGGGCTTTTAACCTTACAGGGCCTATCTCTTCACCATCCAAATGGTATAAATGGATCCTTGCAGCTACGGAGTTGAGCACAAAATGGGTCAAGGCAATCCCTTTGAAGAATATTACTGGGCCCGCAGTCACAAACTTTATTAAGGAAAATATCATTTGCAGGTTCAAAGTACCAAACACCATCCTTTCGAACAATGACACACCCTTCATAAATAAGCATGTGAAGAGCCTCCTAGTGACTTACCAAGTGAAGCATCACAAATCCACGCCCTATTACCCAACAGGGAACGGGCAAGTAGAGGCCACGAATAAGACCCTGATAAGGATTCTGAGTAAGATGATGGATGAATTCAGTGGGACTTGGTCAGAACAGTTAATAGTAGCCCTATGGGCATATCGCACCTGGAAGAGAAAGTCAACTCAAGCAACTCCTTACTCCCTTGTGTATGGGTTTGAGGCAGTGTTACCTATAGAGTTGGAGACACAATCTTCTCGGATGGCTCTTGCCTCGGGAATGGTACTTGAGCCTCGAACCACTAGACTGGAGGCATTAGAGGAAAAACAAGACAGGGTCGCAAAAGTCATGGAAAGGTATCATGAGTCCATCGCCCGAGCCTATAATCAAACTGTGGTACCAAGGAAGTTTGAAGAAGATGATCTAGTATGGAAGATCGTAGACCCAATCATGCAAGGACAACCCCTGCCCAAGTTTTCAATGAAATGGGAAGGGCCCTACAGGGTAATCCAAGTGAGTTCAAGTGGGTACTACAGGCTCGTGAGAGTTGAAGATGGCTTCCGAACAAGCCCACTCAATGCAAAGTTTATCAGGTGTTACTACCCATAAATATACTCATCTATGTTGAATCTCATTTTTATTTTCTTGCTTTATCTGAAAGTTGTATTTCCCTTATGTTATGAAAAAACTATTTCCTTTTATGATGTATATGTCCGTTTCATTACTTGTGATGAATATTTTATACTTTTGTTAAGAAAGTTGAAGAATTAATGAAAATATTTCAGCTTTTATGAACATGTGCATGTAGTTGTTATTTCCATTGTATCATTCGAGATAAATGTTTTATCAAAAAAGAATGAGAAAACAATGAGAAAATCTCCACAAACAAAAAAAACCTTTGTCATTTCATTGCATTGTCCTAGATAAAACATTTTTATCGAAAAGGGCTAGAAAGTAATACAAAAATAACAACTCAGTCTCTTGTAAAAACACCTTCAAAGAAGTTGCCCGTCACATCTACACCCTGAGGACAAGCAGTAGAGTGTGCCTCTAAAGCTTCAGAGGCCCGAGCATAGCCCGACTCAAGTTCATGAAGAGTTGCCTTTGCCTCATCTATAGAGGCCCGATAATAGGCGAGCACAGACAAAACTTTTACTCGTCGACTGGCGTTTGAGGCTATATCCAGGCGCTTCCAAAGCCAAGATAGATCCACTTAATGACACTCTATGTCAGAGATCCCCTGATATATATGCTATCTCGACTACTTTCCCGTTGAGGTCACACAACCGTTGCCTATCCAGGCTATATAGGATAGTGGCAAAAGACTCGAAAAGAGCAGTCTGAATAAATGAACATTGGCAAGCAAAGGAAGCAAAGGTCTCAGGGTAACTCGAATGCATAAGCTGTAGAACCGACGCAAACTCAGGAGCTACCCAATAGTAGAGAAATGGTACTTTTCCAAAAGTCGGTGGGGGAACTAGGGCCGAAAAGGTATTAGTCTCAGGAACCTCTCCAATTTATATCAGGTTAAATGAACCACCCGGAGGGGTAACTTCCGGGAGAAGTCCCGAGCCTGAGAATACGGTCTGATAACGGGAAAGGCCAAAAACATCACTATCAAAGTGGAAATCACTGTAATTTAGATCCAAAACATTTGAAATCACTTGCGATGAAGAGCCTTTAGCCATCGTCTCAAAGGCAAGTGTGTCCCCTTGAGAAGGAGAGCCATGAGGAGTCACAAAGAGAGTCGCAGTAGAGTCCAAAGCAGGTGAATGCATGACCCCAATAGCAGCTAACACTGAAGAAAAGAGAAGGAAGTCTTATTAGAGGCATGGAGTAGTAAAGCCATTTGAGCAAAAAGTTATCATAGATAGAAGTACATGACAAACTTCAAAAAACAGGATTACCTAAAAGAGAATCATTACGCAAAGCTGGGGCAATTAGAGGGCTCCTAACATCAGCAAAGTCACTCGGTTGTACGATGGGCACCTGATTGATCTCAACATCTAACGAAGCCAGAATAGTAGCATTCATCCCTCGATGAAGGAAGGAAAGCCGAAGGATGAGAATCACCATAAGTACCTAAGCGAGTCTCAGAAACTTCTAGCACATCCACCCCCACACTACTCCCAGAGGCGCACCTCATTTCTACATCGCCTTTGGAAGTGTGTCCCTCGGCACCACCAGCAGCACACATCATCTCTGCACTACCTCTAAAAACATGTCCCTCAGAAGCACACCTCATCTCTACACTGCCTCCAGAAGCATGTCAGACGACATCAGTCCCTGCAACATCAGTCCTTTCAACAATCTCAGCACTAGAGCCGTGTTTCTCAATAATCTCAACATCATAGCAGTGATCCCTAATAACCTCGTCGCTAAGATGACGCTCATTCCCTACAACTGAGCGATGAGGGAAATGTCTGATAGATAAAGAGGCATCCTCAGTTACAATAGGCCGATGACGACGCACACACGGGACAAGGTCACAAAAATGATCGAAAGACTTAGCCTTATCATCATCCTCTATAGCTGCTATAGGAGGAGTGCGCACCTTCACGAGCCTTGTAGACAAAGGAAGAGTATCGTCTAGGTTTGAGTCCAGCCCAGTAGGGGCAACACGGTCAATATCCACGGTACCAAGAACATCAACAATTATAGTATCAAGAATGTCAGCAACCGCAGGATCGAAAGACAGAGTAAAGTCCTATACAGCAGGGAAAGTAAAGAGTGTTCATTTAAGAAAGTATGCCTGCAAGAAGGAAAGTAACTCCAAATCAGTAGAAGAACTAAGATGCCTATTTGGTACTTGGTGAAGCCTTTTAGAAAGGTGAGGAGTAGAAGGACTGGTATCGGAAGCCCTCTTATGAGCCATCTTCTTGAGGCGGGTCGTCCGAGGACCAGAAGCCTTATTCAAATGGACTGGTTTTGGGACAGCAATTGCCAAGCTAGAAGTAAATGTCTGAGCTGGGGTGTTAATCGGAGCGAATGAAGTAAAGAAGCTCTCATATATATGATCAGATTTCTAACTCTCAGGCAGCCGAAGAGATAAGTCCTTCTTACAAATCAATGGAGGCAGACATATAGGCAGTTTACTCTGGACAAACTCAATAAATGCATCAATATTCTTCTTCCAGTATCTCCTGAAAGAGGGGGTGAAACCTCCTACCTGGCTCAAACCCGACATTGTCAAAGAGCCAAATATAGGAAGCATGGCATGTACAAGTCCGCGAGTAAAGCACCCATAGCTTTCCGAAAAAGATAATAAAAAAGGTGCTGGCCCTGGGGCACACTGGTCAAATCCAAATTGGCATACTACTTTGTCAGGCCTATAGACGGTGCTATCAAGACCTTCCTCATGCCATACTGGTAACAAACTAGGATGAACCATTGTCAACATATAAACAAGATGTGCAGAAATGCCCTTCAGTAAGGGAAAAGACACTGGTCGGGAGAAACCATGATAGATAAGTGGCGTCGCCACATCCACTGGTGGGCATACATAGAGGCGTGCCAAAAAGTGCCAAGGATCATCCATCAAATTATTCAGGGATGGGGTAAAAAAAACACATGACCAGCGTGTGATCAACGGCTGGCAAGTCTTCACATTCTCAAATGTGCAAGACCCGTCATTACCATGCACAGGGATACCCTCTTTATCCGTTTTCTCCCAAAGAACTTCTGCCTCGAATATAGTCAGAGTAGGGGCAAACTTTGGGAACCTCTCAAAAAAGAAGCAGAGTGTAGGAACTGACTATGGACGAAAGAGACATGCTCATACCGACCCACAGAACGTACCATGTCTTGATGTAGCAAATCCAATCAGTAATACAGGTTCCTAAGAAATAGTGGGGCTAAGGGGATCCGATCCCATTTGAAGAATCTAACTGCCAGTAGGAAGATAAAATAATTAAGAGAATCTGGAGGTGTGCTCGGAAGAATGAAAAAGAAAAGGAAGCAAGCCAAAAATCCCAGAAAAATAAAGCCTGGAACCATACATCTGGCTGACGTCGTACTCTTAAGAACCAGGGTCAGCATCTCTAGCTAGGGACTGAAGATCTCTAAAGAAGTGGCGGATCCATGTGGTGTAGGAGGCATGATCTGTCCTCACTCGTTTGGTCCTCCTCATTGAACCATCAAATACAGAGCTCCACCGACCACAAGCTTGAAGATTTTGTTTTAGGGATTGGATTAGAGAATCATCCTTAGGGGGTATCCGCTCAGGGCAGAAGGCCTTAGAGCCACTCACTTCTAGGCACAGCAACATGAACACATCCTCAAGAGTGAGCTCCATCTTATGCTAGCCAAGTATGAAAATGTGCGTCTCCATGCTCTACCGGAGAGCCATGGCTTCAAGGCAAGCATTGTTGCAGCGAATGGATAAAGATCGAGATATCTTTACTAGAATCAATAGTTGGGCCTTTTGAAGCCTCTGATAGAAGCCCATATTCGAGAGGACATCATCGACCTATTCCTGCCAACCAAAGGAAGGGTTGGAGAAAGTCTTGAATTGGGGATAATAGTAGGGAAAATCCCCTCGCTCAGCCCTAAAGTGTAGCACCAAAGAAGGGGAAATGAGGGCCCTATGTTTGGAATCTGTATTCTTAGAAAGACACAATGAAGTCCCCCTCGGAGATGGAAGGGAAGCGGTGGAGGTAACAGTACGCCAGAACGGGTCCTTCCGGCCAAAATAAGGAGATTTCCTCCACTTAGACGCCGGAGGCACATCCCTCTCTTTCATAAGTGCCGGCTCTAATGACCCCAGGATGACAGATTTCTTTCGAGAAGACATATAGCTGAAATAATAGGCATAACAGCGAGGAGTTGACCGTATCAAATTCAGATTATCGAAATTAAAGCAACACAAATTCATAGGAATTCAAATAAAATTTTGGCATCAATAATTCATTAGGAATTCAAATGAAATTTCGGTATTAATAATTCATTTTCTCGGGTATTCACAAGATCAACAAACAACAATATATAGCCCAATTCTATACTATGGCTTTTGATTTCCTCAAGTAAAGTGTTTACAAGGTTCAAAGTGTCAGAGTATGATTCGTCAAATATATATGGTTTGAGTATAGCATTATCTTTCTCAAAACTACAATGATCAAATGCTCGACAACAAAATTTGTGTTCAACATTATGAGTTTCATCACTGAAATCACTCCCCCGGTCATCAACAACAACAACATCTTTGTTTGTTCTACTCTTTTCAATACTATCAACATAGAGCGATAAAAAAATCATCAACAACAAAAGCTATGAAGTTCAAATTATGAGTTCAAGATTCAATAGCATGGATTTCAAGATAACAAAACCCGAATTTCTTCAATAGAATTAGCAAGATTTAGCATAGGTCACATCTTTTCTGAACATCAAATTCAAGGGATATAATGTTCACATAACAATCCCAAACATGAATGGCTCAACTTATATGAGGTTAGCAACTACGTGTTGTTTCATGAAACGGTCGACAACAAAGATTCATGAGCCGCATTATCAGAAATTTCGAGAGGCACAAATTTCAAACACTATTAGAAAATTCTGTGAGGCACAAATCTCAAGCAAGGGTCTCAATATATATATCCTCAAAACCAATCAGATGGGCATAAGACCAGATTTGACAAAGAGCACTAGTTCAAGATTGAAATTAAAATTACAAACAGGAGTTCACAAATTCGAAATGTTTAGAGTAGGAATTTCATAATATCGAGAATCATTTTTTAGTAAAGATATAGAGATTCTGAAATTGTTTTTTTTTTTTTTCCACCAAAACAAAAAAGCTTCCACCAAAAATAAAAAAATAAAAAAATCAAAGTGCTTACCCACACACTTACAGAAGCAATGAGGAGAATGAAGACCAAAAGCAACGTAGGCCGAGAATGGTGCACGAAACAGTGAGCAGCTAGGCAAACCGACACCGCGCTGAGTCAACAATGTGGTTGGCGTTGATTAATCACGGCCAGAACTAGTGGTGATGGGTTTCAGTAGGTACAAAAGTAGGGTCGAGATTTGTGAGTTCAGAGCTCTGATAAATGTTGCTAAGTTGAGATGGAACACCAACAACAAGCTGAACGGTGCTTGGCGAGTCCACGCATGCCGCGTTGAATGGGCAGTGTATGTGGTCGGTACTGGACAGTCAAGGCTAGAAGCCGCTACGTGTGTGGATGACGTAGGATAACCGAGGGTGGCGGCAAAGTTGCAGCAGAGAGAAGTCAACAGTGATCGGCGCTAGGCAGTTGAGGCCGATAGTAGCAGTGACGTCGCCGAGGAGTCGGCGTCGGCACTAGTCAACAGAGCTGAGCTCTGGTATGTCTGGGTCTCTGAGGAGCTGTGTCGGTAAACTGAAGTGAAGCACCGATGGTGAGCAGCAGCTTGGGTCGCAACGTTGGGACAGGTTGGTAACTAGGTCGCAACGTCCAGTCGGAGCTATGGGACAAGTTGGTGATGTTGCTTGGAGTTGCAACGATGGCCACCATGCAAACGGCGGTGGATTCAAAAAAGGGTATATGCTCTGGTTTGTGAAAGAAGAAGAAGACTTGGTGGTCTCAGTAGAGAGAGAGAGAGAGCCGAAGTGGCTGTAAAAAAAAAAAAAATGAGCTATGCATTTGGGTTTTTGTCCTTTTTCTTAAATAGAAAAAAAAGGTATGATTCTTTGAATATTCCCTCGAATATTCTAAGTGTGTATATATACATATAGGGTTCTTTTGGGAACAATGGTAAAAAGTCAAAAAGTTGGCTTTTTAGCTTTTTTTAGCAAAAAAAGTCAACTTTTTTACCCAAAACAACCCAACTTTTTTGTATTATTATTAAAAAAAATGTGGGTTTTATCTTTTCAAGAGTATGAAAAGGGGTTTATCAGTTTTTTTTCGCTTGGAGTGAAAAAATATTTTTAGATGTTTTAAAAAAAAAAAAAAGTTAGTGGCAAAAAAAAAAAAGAGTAAAAATAAAATAAAATAAAATTCCTTCTTATTGATCCTCAATCTTATCCATAAATTACGGTGAGTCATCAACCTGATCCATGGGCCATGTCAAGGCAAGACACGCCCGAGAAGGTGAAGCAAAACATAGCCATGAAGGAAAGGAAGTCCATGTCCGAGAAAACTAAAAATTCTCATACACGCAAGGGGCAAAATGTAAGAAGGAGTCAAGTCGGGTCCATTAAAATTAATTAGGCCCAATCAGAAAGTCCAAGATTGGTAGGTCCAGATTTATCGTAGGTCTAAGATTGGTGGGCCCGGATTTATCGCCATCAAACAGGCCAAATCACTCGAAGCCTCGAAAAGGTTCGGATCCACGAACTTAGAGACTTATTCGGGCTCGGACTCGAAAAGGTATTGAGCAAGCCTAAAGATTTAAGGCACTCGGGCTTTGAATAGATTCGATCGCAATCTAGAAGCCGCTCCATTAGCGAGGCCCAGAACATTTGCGGACTTGGAGCATTCCGAGATCAACCCACCTGAATCATGAGTGAGGTTAGAGCCCGAACAAAGGGCCCGAATCCCGAGGACGATGATAGGGATGAATTTACTTATCAGTTAATTTAGCCTATGCCCGGGTCGAGGTGTCACGACCCCGGGGTGTTCCATGAGACTCAGCAATATTAGCGGCGGGGGGTCCTTTAGGACTACCTCAGCCCTTTGAGATGATTAGGGATCATTAGTTATGTGTGGTTAAGGAGAAGGGTTCACCAAAAAGTTGATATCCTCTTTGGGGTTTTCATCATTCTCAGATAAGTCACATTCTTGGACAAGGCGGTTAGAGAGAATATTCCCCATGTGTCTTGCACATATGTTTCATCCTACATCATGAGGTGCATATAAATAGCACCCACCTATAACTTTACAAGGGATGGATTTTGGAGAGACAACTCTTGGGAAAGAACTAATTTCTGTTCTCCATTATCAACCTTGAGAGTGAAAGTGAGAGATCCATGGGAGAGCATTGCCATTATCTTCTCTCTAATTACTTTGCCTTCTTCTTCACCTATTCTCTTATCTCCATCATCTCTTTGCTTTTATTTTCTTAGTTTGTGACTGTTAAAGAATCTATTCGAATTTTCTTCAAAGATTTTCAAAGATCTTCGAATTTTCTAACAACATTCTTAAACCCCCTCATATACCACCAAACCTCAATACTCTCTCAAGTTGGATGGCCAATTTAAAAAAATCTAATGATATCTATGTGATTTTTGTTCTCTTTACACTTATTTACCCATTTAATGAAGCACTTGCAATGATTGTCAAACCTGATCATTTTTTTCTTCAAAAATGTTAGAGACCCCAAAAATTAAAGTTTTTATCAAATGTCTCACATGGATGTGGGACCTATTGTCGGTCCCTAGCATTACTCTTTTTTCTTTCCTTCTAGAATTTCCTCTGCTTATGATGATGCTAGAACAAGAAGTGGCAACAGTAAGATAGAAAAGAGAATGATGGAGAAAAAAAAAAGAAGAAAAGAGATGAAAATTTTTTTTTCTTTGTTGTTGTTCAACAGATCATCCCTCCAGATGTGTTTTTTTTTTTTTCTTCTTCTTCTTTTTCTTTGTTGTTGTTGCTGTTGTTGTTGTCCAACAGATTATCCCTTTTCTCTATCTGTTACAAATTTTAAAAAAATGTGGTTGAACAGGTTAAAAAAACAGGTAAAAAAAAATATTCAATTTTTGATAGATAGAGTAGGTTCAACAGATAGACAAATTTGAACATATAATTTTTTTGAACAAATAAAAAAATTAAACAGATTGATTTAAACAAATAAGTAAAACAATTAAACATATAATAAAAATTAAATAGGGTTAGGTTATATCAACAATCTTTTCATTGAAAAAATTGAATAGATAAAACAGTAATGATAGAAACCCCTACAAAATACAACTCTTACAATTTTCAAAATGATTTGAATCATTCATGTCATTATTAGACACAACTTCTAAAAAAATTCAAATATATCAATAACCAATACATCAGTTGAAGTCATGGAAGTTTTCTTTGTAAGGTCCCAAACATTTTCCTAGATAAAAATAGATTTCAATCGATAAAAATAATTACAACAAGAATTTGAACAAATATGGGGGCGTTTGGAAACTTGGTTTTTGGGTTTTTTTTTTTTTTTCACTACAAGACAAATGTTTTACAAAACCAAAAAAAAAAAAAAAAAACAAATCCAAACAAAATATCATATCAAACCCCATAATCATTTCACTTTTTCTCTCACAAACATCACATCCAACCACAAAAAAATTCAACTATCTTCCCAAACACAAAAAAAAATTTCTTCAATAATATCCTACAACTAAAAAAACCTACAAAAAAAACCCACTTTCCATACACCCACTATATATCCTATACCCTCTCTCCCTCCCTCCTCATCTTCCTTAGAGCATCTCCAATGCATCATCCATAACTTCAAATATGAAATATTTGTTCCTCCAACCTGTCCTCTAAATCCATCTCTATTTGGGAGGAGGATGAGTTGATCCTCTAAATATGAAGGGAGGATGAAAAATAAAGGATGCCCTCTAAAACACTATTCATTCTATATTTTTTATTAAATTACAAATAACTTTTAATATGTAAATTTAATTTTTATAAAATTGACATCATTAAAAAATGTGAAATCATACCTTTAAAATGAGTATAATATTAAATATATTTTACAAAAATTTTAAAATTAAATATTTTTTAATGAACAAAAATTACTTTTTGATGAGGAAGGATGAAGGGTTTTGAAGGCTTGTGGTTGGAGTTTGAATGAATAGTAACATACTTTATATTTACTTTTTGAATAAAAAAATTATTTTCATCCTCTTGGTAAGAGGATTGGGTTAGAGATGCTCTTAGAACCGCCCTCCCTCCGTTGCACGTACCTCCATATCTCTCTCTCTCTCTCTATCTCTCTCTCTCTCTCTACAGCCAGTTTAGGGTTTTGATCCTGGTGGTTCTGCGGCCATCCAATCGTCGAAAATCGCCTCCTCCGCCGTCGGCCCTCCATGACCCTCACGTCCGTCATTCGCGGGTTTCATCTTCAGATTCGGATATGTCGTCTCCGCCACTGCTGACTATGAGATTTAGATCTAAGGCCTTGTTTGGGAAGACTAAATAAATCCACACTTTTTATCTTTTTTGAGTCACGTCAATTAATATCTCCTCTCTACTTTTCTATACATCTTTTTATAAAAAGTCAAAAAATGCACTTATTTAGAACATTCCAAACAACCCCTAAATCAGAGTAGACGTTTAGAGAGAGAATCCATGGCTTCGACCGATCATCCACGGCATTTGCTGTCTCCGCGAACAACCAGCAGCAAGGGAGAGGCAAACGTGGTTTCTAGATTCATCACCACCAACACCATCATCTTCAACACCTCGGATGTGGGAGCTACTCTGCCATGGCTAGTGAAGGAGTGAGAGGTCGTCGACAGGCGAAGTTGAAGTAGCGAGTTCACTTGCCCCCAAAATCGACCCCTTAGGTCTCTTCCCCAAGAGCTTCGATGCTTTCAAACTGTTATTTGGTACCAGGTTTGTGTGTGGTTTAGACATTTTTTGTTTTATGTTTTTTTAAACCTACGTAATCTAGATACACATTTGTGAAGAAATCTGAAATTCTTTATTTAAAAAAAAAAAAGAAATGTACTAATTTTTTAAAGTATTTTTTTATCAAAAATATTTGACTTTTTGAGTTTCAAAAGTTTTTGCTTGATCAAACACCAATTGAGTATTATCTGTTTGTATGAATGTGTGTGTGAATGTGTATGATGTGGGTTGAAGTTAATGTTTGGAATGAATAGTGGATTGTGATGCATTTGGTATGAATTCAGATCTACAAGTTTTTAGGTCTATTTGATATCTATGTGATTTTGTTCTCTTCAAACGTATTTACCTATTTAACGAAGTACTTGCAATGATAGTCAGATCTGATCTTCTTTTCTCTTCTTTTAATAGAATTTCCCATGCTTATGATGATGATGATACTGAAACAAGAAGTGGTAACAGTGGGGTAGAAAAGAGGACACAGAGAAAAAGAAGAGGGAAGAGAAATTTTTTTTTTTTCTTTGTTGTTATTGTTCAACAGATCATCCCTCCGGATGTGATTTTTTTTTTCTTTGTTGTTATTTTTTTTTCTTTATCAGTTACAAATATTTTTTTTTTTGTTTGTTGTTGAATAGATAGAACAAACAGGTAAAAAAAACAAAAAACAAATTCAATTCTTGACAGAAAGAAAATTTTGAGTAGATAATTTTTTTGAACAAATAAAAAATTAAAGGGATAAAATATTTGAAAAGATAGATTTAAACAAGTGCAAAAATTTAACCGGTAATAAAAATTGACTAGAGTTAGGATACCAATGATCTCTTCATTCAAAAAATGAATTGATAAAAAAATAGATTTTAAAAGACTAGAAAAGATTAGTGCAAGAATTTTAGCAGATGGGAAAAATTATAGAGAGAAGCTCATAGAATTTGAATAGACACAGAAAAACCCATAGAACTTGAACAGATAGGAAAAGAATTAAACGGATAGAGTAAAAAAATAACAGATATGGAAAAAAATTTAACATATAAGAAAAAATTTAAACAGATAGTTAATGAAACTCAACAGATCAAAATATCAACAGATAAATTGAGGGATAAAATTGGAAAAAAAATGTCTTTTAAAATAATTAAAAAATTTCTCATCGAATTATTTTTATAAACGATGGATTTCTTATTAACAAAAAATATCTATTGAACTTAAGGCTGGTTTTGGCATGTTGAGAAAATGTCAAAAAGTAAAAAAATTACTCAAAAAGTAAAAAATTATTACTATTCACAAATTAAAAATATACAAAAAATTAATTTTAATAATATTAGTATAATCCAAAAAGTTACACATTGATAGTACTGAAGTAATGGGAAATTTACGCAGTAATGGTACAAAAAAAAAAAAGATACATACATTCATTAAGTTGGAAGGTCTTGTTAGGTCCGTGGGGGCCTATCACGGATCCTGTTTCAATAATCCGGACCATTCAATGTGTATAATTTGTCGAGTATTTTATGCTTGAAAAAATTCGCATTGATCGGATATGGATAGCTATGTGATCAAATCAGATTTTTTTTCCAGCTGTTTATTTGCACCGTCCATTTTCCTCATACAAAACTGTTTTGATTACATAGCTATCAATATCTGATCAAAGTGATTTTTTACAGACATATAGTACTTAATGAGTTCTACACATTTAACGATTTTGATTATCGAAACAGGATCCATGGTAGGCTCCCATGGGCCCAATAGTACCCATAAAGCCTCATGCTATATATGCATATGGTTTAGATTCTTCTCACCATTTCAACCATTCTGTACGGCCCTTCTACAGTGCTGTCACTGATGAGTCTGGAACGTAGGGGATAAAAACGTAATTTTGTTATTTTATACAATATTTTAATACACATTTTTTTGTAAAAAGATAAAAAGTTATCCCAAACAATTATATTTTTTTTCTCTACTTTTTAATCTAAAAAGTTAAAAAGTATACTTATTTAGGACATTTCAAACAATCCCTTAATATCTTATACTCTCTTTAACTTGGACTTTTCAATAATTTGCTTTTTTTTTTTTCTTTCTCTCTCTCTCTCTCTCATATATTTTCGTAAAAAATTAAAAATTCAACTAAAATCACACTTCCAAATGAGCCCTAGTAACCGTTTCGCAAATCACCATTTTAGGTCAAATTCACTTCTTGAGAAAAGTTCATTGAAGTAACCATGGGTCCTCATTCACGTCTTACATTTACGGTTAAAAATTATGTAGAAATTAAAGAAGAAAAAGCCAAAATGGTAATTAATTATAAAAAACTTAATAAATATATAGAATTTGATGGGTACTATATCCCACAAAAAGATATTTTGATAAAACCTAACCTAAGAATAAAAAATCTTTAGAAAATTTGATTGTGAGTTAAGATGTTAGCAATTATAATCAATAGAAAAGTCAAAATCATTGGCGACTTTTAGTATTTCAAGTGGACATTACCAACAAAATATAATTCCATTTGTATTAAATACTATACCACAAATCTTTCAAAGCTGGATGGATTCTATTAATGACCTTAAATATTTTATGTAGTATATATAGATGACATTCTTATTTTTTCCAAATCAATGGAAAAACACAAGAATCATCTTAAGCAATTATGCAATAAATTTCAAAATCATGGAATATTCTCTCCTAAAAAGATAGAAGTAGAGAATGAAGAAATAGAGTTATTAGAGCATCAGCATCAGTATCGTTAAAATCGTTTCTTAGCTAAATTAGCGATATAAACTTCAAAAAACGACGTCCATCAGTCTCGCTCACAGCTCGTCAAAATTTGTGATTGCTACAGTATCTTGCTATAGCAAGCGAGGTACTGTTCATCGTTATTTGTGTGTTATCGGATGTTCGGTCGATCAACTGGTCAACGGAATTTTTTTTTTAATAGATTTCTTCCAGTTTTACCTTTACAAAAAAACATAAGAATTGTTTGGCTGGCAGCTCATGAATTTAATAAAAAAAAATAAAAAATAAATATTTTAATAGGATTGAGTTAGAATAGAGAGTTTGATGTAGTGATGTGATTATTTAAAATAGAAAAATGACTTTTTAAGTTATAATTTGACTAAAAATTTAAAGAGACTGGTGTGGGTGCTCTTAGGTTTAATCCTAACATCAATAGGATTAAGATTACAAGAACATATTATTTCAAAAGTTAAAGAATTTTTAGATGAATTAACTGAAGTAAAACAACTTCAAAGTATTTTAGGAATTCTTAACTATGGAAAAAATTATGTTAAAGATCTAGCAAAATTAGAACTTCCTTTATTAGCAAAATTAAAGAAAGATGTATAATTTTGTTGGTCAAAAGAAGATACTAATTTAATTAAACAAATTAAAAAAAGTATTATAGTTATGCCTACAGTTTATTTACCTAAAAACGGAGATAAGCTTCGTTTTGAAACGAATGCCTCAAATTATGTTGGGGATGTGTATTAAAAGCAATACCTACTAAATTCTGGACCAAATCCGAAGAAGTAAATAGTTATGGAATTAAACATAGGAAAAAATCTATTTCCATAAAAACTCAGAAAATGAAATTAATTTGTGGATATAATTCTGATAAATTTAAACTTGTTGAAACAAGACAATATTTTTGAAAAAGAACTTTTAGTAATAAAACTTGTTTTAGAAAGATTTAGCATATATCTTGCTTCTAAAGTCTTTACTATTAGAATAGACAATCAAACAGTAAAAGAATTTTTAGTTAACAAGAAGAATATTAAAGAAGGTTGACGACTTCGATGGTATAATGAAATTGGTACATATACTTTTGACATTGAACATTTGATATAAATTGTGGGGATATATTTTTGAGTACCAACACGTGGCAAGGTGACGCCGACGTGTCAGCCGAGGTGCCACGTGTCCAGGTCATGACGCCGAGGTGATCTCGGTCAAGCCGAGGTTATCTCCGAAGATATTGAAACCCGAGATAAGCGGATAAGGCACAAGAGTCCAAGAAAAGGGAAAGACTACAGTTGGAAAATGATAAGACTCTTAGGGAGTTTATCCCAATCCTACTAGGAGTCTAAGATTGATAGTAATCCTAAGTCCATTAGAGCTAGGCTCCTGTTGAGACAAAGATTGAGTTAACTATAAAAGAGAGGCACCCCCGTGGGTTTACGGTACGCAATTTATACTTTGAGCATTGAGTTTAGCATTTATTAATTATCTTTGAGAGATATACTGACTTGATTGTCGGAGTGCCCCCGGGTGGACGAACCACCGCCGGAGACTTCTCTTTCTGTTTCAGGTTAGCCAGGTGCCATCTATTCTGCCGGTGCCACTCTAGCTAAGTACTAAGCGGGCAGTGTGTTCGGAAAATCAACCACACATAAATTAATAAATTTCTTGCTGATTTTTAAGCAGAAATCACTAAATCGATGTTGTTTTCACTTTTCAACCATGAATAAGGATACATCTCTCGCTGATTTTGATAAAGAATGAGTGACAATACTAAAAAAGAAAACGCCAAATCAGAAAAGGTTCATATTGTTTTTTCAAGAAGATAACCTGAAATTTATACAAATTGAAAAAATTGCAACACGCAAGTTGTGGAATTCTCTGGAATATGCTATCAAGCGTATGAGAATTTGGCGAAAGCTAAAAAAGCTTTCTACAGTAGTCCACCAATGTCTATTTTTTAGTAGCAGTGAACTAATCCAATTCATTTTGAATTTTAGAAATCTAAACCAGATGAATATGAAATTAAAGACTTTTTAATCCTTATATTTCTAGAAAAATTTATGACGAATTAAATGTTGTGGGGAAAACCCACATTTCGGAAAATAAAAAAAAAAGTTTTCGATCACATATGTCTAATTTATCATTTCAATTAGTAGAACAAACCACTAAAATAAAAGAGTTACAAAAACTTTGTTTCCGGCTCATTAAACAAATAAATTGGGATCAAGATTTTAGATTTGAAAAAATAAATACTTTTCTTCAAATTTCTGAATTCATAAACCATGAATATTCAAATCCTTCTTTTGAAACAATTAGAACAATTTGTCTTTTTAAAAAAGTAAGAACAATTCTTCTCTATAAAAATTTTAAAATCATAAAAGATAAAGTAGAAGATCATTATGAAAAAATTAAACAAATTCTTCTTAAATCAATTAATAAGATCAATTCAAAAATTACAATATTCCTAATAATGGTTCTATGAGGATAATGATTGGAGGATCTTTGAATAAATTGATTGTGGAAAAATTCTCATCTTATACAATGGAAAGATTTTGTCGAAATGATCAAGACAATGCTTGTAAAAGTAATGAAAAATTACAAATGGAACAAATATTTCACTTTATATATTGCTAGCACTATTGGATGGCATGAAAGAGAAAAATTTTATCAGTCATATCAGATTTGATATTTAAAAAAGGTTGAAGAATCAAAATTAACTCAGGATGGACCTTTAATAAGTTCTAGAGGTGAGATTGTTAATCCTCATTAACTAATTAAAGTCTTAGATCGTGAACAATATTAGATAAAAAGGCTAATATTGTTGTCTCAAGTTGCATAAAATATAAAAGTTGTAGAGAATTGCCTTTTATGGTAACTAAAACTATTTATTATTATTGAACCAATTTCATATATAAGAGCTGCTAAATAATAAAGTGAAATAGAAGATTTTCTCAACAATTTAGGTCTCGTTTGGCAAGTGATCATTTTAATCAAAAAAATTACTAAATAAAATTAAAAAATCTACAATTTTTACCCTATAAACTATACACCGTGCCTTCACGTGATGTCAACCAAATTCAGTGTAAAAAGACCTTTTGTCCCTCATTAATGTGTCTTTATTTCGTTTTTACCCCTCTTTTATGTCAAGCATTGATGAGAATATTATCAGAGCCATCAGAGAGGGTATACTATGTATAGTTATTCAGCTACATCAAACAAACAAGATGAAGAGGCCCCTTCGTTCAAGGCCACAAAATAGTAGAAGCTCGGATCTGAAAAGAAAGACGAAGCAAGCGACAATGAGAGTTGGCGAAGGCCAACGGAAAAGCAGTTCTTCCTTCGACGATCGCCCCAACCGCAGGTATGCTCTTCTTCTCTTGTGTGTGCCAAGTACGAAATATATTTTCTGTGAATCAAAGGAACACCCTCTATACGAATCTCAAAAATCTACGACTTCTAAACTACACATAAAACCAAAATGACCTTTCTTCAACCCCAGTGTGCTCTCTATCTCTCGTTTCTCTCTCTATATCTAACCATGAGTCGTGTGCTCTGTTTTTTTTTTATATATATGTATGAACTCTCTCTCTCTCTCTCTCTCTCTCTCGTCACTTCCAGTTTCAATTTCTCTTCTAAATTCAGACTTTGTTTGGGTACTTAAAAAGAAAGTCCCCTAAAAACAATAGAGGGTGCTTTGAGAGCTTCTTTTGAACTACCCAACGCACTTTAGCAATAACCGAGTTATTTGGTGGTGGCGGGGTGTGGATCTGCTAAAGTACGTTGACAGTGGAATCATTTTACCTAGGGTTAAATCTCAACCACGTGTTTACAAGGCAAAAGTAATGGTAAACTGAGCTGATCTCATTTTTTTGATCCACAATTTTTAGATTTTTCTTTGTTTTCTTTTTGACAATTTGGAAAATAATAGTAAATCGAGCTCATTTCATCATTGTTGGTGAGGCTTGAAAGATGGTGAATCCACTGCATCTGTTTTGGCTAGATGCCTTGGTTTGGGAAATTTTCTGATCTTCTTTGGGTTCGTTTTTTTTCTACAAATAAGTTTTTAAAAATAATCAAACCAAACATATTTTTCCAAAAAAATTTCTCAAAACTTGTAAATCAAACAAGTTTTTCAAACAAATCTCTCTCTCACACACATCAAATCAATCACTTTTTCCAAAACTCTCTCTCAAAATAATTTTCCAAAACATCTTTTGAAAAAAACTAAACCAAACAATTTTTCGTACTTTTTATCTCTAAAACACATCTCTCAAACACAAACCAAACAAACATGGCATCTTTATTGGCTTGGAAACAGATTTTTTTGCTTGAGTATACTGTTTTGTCGCACTATGGCATCTTTATTGGCTTGGAAACAGATTTTGTGTGATACGGACACAAATGTATGAGTAAAGATTTATGTGATTGTTTTGGTAAATTGTGAAATTATTATTTTTATTATTATTATTATTTTGTGTTTGGTTTTTTTGTAAGCTGCTATCTCCAACACATCCTCTATATTTTTCATTTTTTAAAGATTTTGGGCCTACTATTTTTCTGTCAAGATTTTGAAAGATTTTTAAATGATTTTTTTTTTTTTATATGTCAATAGAGAATCACCTGTAAAATACTATTCAGCTTGTTTGGTTTCGTTTTTTCTGAAAACAATTTTTAGAAAATTCTACTTTCTTATTTTTCTGTGTTTTTTTGTTTTTAATGAATTTTTTTAATATTTTAAACAATCTTTTTAATTTTTAGATATATCTAACATAAATATATCTAAAAAATAAAAAATTTGTGAAAAAAACGTTTTAAAAATTCACTAAATACCAAAAATACAAAAAAAATACGAGAATTCAGTACATTTTTTTTTGTATTTTTATGTATTTATTAATTTTTTAAAATATATTTTCACAAATTTTTTACTTTTTAAATACATCTAAGTAAGGTGCATCTAAAAAACTAAAAAAAATGTTTAAGATTTTAAAAATATTCATTAAAAACAAAAAAGCACGAAAAATAAAAAATTCAATTTTCAAAAAACTTAATTTAGAAAATTAAAACCAAACATACTGATTCATTTTATATTGTGTTTGATTTGTGTGTGTGTGTGTGTGTGTGACCACCTCTAAAATACTATTCAATTTATCACCTCTAAGATTTTTTTTCATACAGTAGAGGATCACCTCTAAGATTTTGGTTCTGCTTGATTTTTTATTTTTTTATTTTTTTTTCATTTTGTCAAGATTTTTGAAAAATAGAGGATCACCTCTCAAATACTATTCATTTTATAATTTTTGTCATATTACAAATAACTTTTAATATGTATGATTTTTATAAAATTGACATCATTTATTAGGGTGAAATTTTATTTTACGAAAATTTCAAAATTAAAATAGTTGTTATTGGAAAAATATTATTCACTTTTTCCAGTAAATTTTGAGAGAAATTTTTACAGAAGAAATTGATGATAGCAAGTTGGAGTTTGCGTGAATAATGAGATACTCTTTTGAATAAACATTTTCATCCTCTAATGAAGAGTGTTGGATTGGAGATGTTCTCAGACAGTTGCAAATTTGCAAGGTGCAGCTTGTTGGGTAATTTTTTTGGTTTTAGGGAGTTCAGACCCTGTTTCACAAGGGGAAATAGATGTATTAGACTCTAGTATTTTATAGAGTAATTTGTATAATTTACAATTATGTAAGATTGCTTGTTTAAAATTAACAACATTATTTCAGTTGAACGCATAGTTATGATATGACAAAATATTTCAACATTACTAAAAATGAAATAAATGCAACATAAATAAATACCTCGTTTATGACTTTTATACATAGTTGTTATTTATTTGAGGTGCCATAATATGTTCAGTTTGTTTGCCCACACGTGAAACAAATGTATTAACATGTGGACACTAATAGGTCGATATTATCTGGTTGATAGTGGATACAGTAATAAGAAGGGATTTCTTGCACCATACCAGGGCAGTCACTACCACCAACTACACTTTCAACCCCACAGCCAGAGGAATCGTGATGAGTTGTTCAATCACACCCACTCTTCTTTGCGGAGTGTGATTGAGCGAACCTTTGGTGCTTGGAAGGCGCGGTGAAGATTCCTGAACGACATGCCTCGGTTTGATTTTCATAAAGTGCAGGTGCTGTTGGTGGTTGCATCTATGGCATTACACAATTTTATATACAGAAACTGCGAGGATGATGAGTTAATTGCTGCTGTCAGAAATGCGGCGGAGTACACATATGCCGATATTCCTGATTGCGCAGATTTGGCCGCCCTAGACGATGCCATGATGCCTACGGACGAGGACGTTGAAATGGCGCAGGTGCGTCATCGGATAAGGGCTGAGTTATCCCAAATTCGGCTAAATGCTGGGTAGGCGAACATTTTATGTGCTGCATGTGAAAAGAATACAAAAGCTTGCTAGGTTGTTCACTGTGACTGCTTTTAATTTTTGTTCATAATATTTATTAGGAATGTTTGGTTTTAATTTTTTGTTTTTTGAGGATATATTGAAAACGTTAGGAAAATGTTTAGACTTTTTAAGCTGACGTACAAAATTCACAAATTTATTATGGAATTTTTGTATTTTTCATTTTCGTATGGTTCATGCAAATTCCATATTTTACGGATTGTTCTAAAGATTTTCTTCATAAATATTACATGCATTAACTATATTTAGGTATATTTCAAAATTACAGAATTTGCTTACAATTTTACCATTGTCTAGCTAGGTGACTTATAACACAACATGAAAATATAATTTACAAATAAAATCAATAATTTACAATATATATATATATATATATATAATTAGATGCATTTGAAAATTAAAAAAATTATTTATAATATCGCCCACTTTAACAAATTTTCAATTTTCTTATAAAAGTTTCATCTGTAACACCAAACCAGCTATTTACATGTGACAAATAACAATCAAATACTTTTCGTCCCAAATCTTGTTAACACTTTTTTTGGTCATGAGAATTTTTTCCGCATTAAAATTTCGTGAAGCACAACATTTCTATTGATTTTTTTTTTTTTCAATTAATCAACTTTTGTATATAGTTTAATTATAATTTCTTGATGACATTGGAATGCAGACTTTTACAAGTAGTTTGATTGTGAATTGAAACGCCTTAAAATAAAAATTTGACAACATTATTACAGCACACAGATTACATTCCACATCACTATTTTATCGGAAGAGAAACAAAATACTGAATTCTATTTTTTATTGTCCCAAACTATTACTCATTGCTCAAAAAATAACGGAAAAAGAATAATATAAACTTGTTAGGTTGCCCTTCTTTTACATTAACAACAAATAAAGTATAATTATGACAATTGATATTTTCAAAAAAATATATTATAAAAGGATAATTTTGGACTATCTTTTATTTTTAAGTGCTATTATTATACTATTAAAAAAAAGGTGAATTATTCATTACAAAATATTATTTTGGAATGAAAGGAGTATATATTATTACATATGTTTTCAAGTCAAAGTCTATTTTAGTGCAAAATTAAATAAAAAAAAACAAAAAACAAAAAAAAAAAAAGATGAATTATTCATTACATAATATTATTTTGGGACAAAAAAAAGTATTTATTGTTACGTATGTTTTCAAGTCAAAATCCATTTTAATTCAAAAAAAACAAAAAGCGGACGGAAACATGAACTCACCTCACTCTGCCATGTCTGCTACTATACATGGCTTTCACAGATAGTCAAGAAACATGATCATCATACACAATTTTAAAAGACTGATCAAATTTTCTGGACCTCAATTTTTAGTTTTTCTTTTATTACAATTATATCTTAAAATAAAATTATATTAAAATATATTATTTAATGAAATACTCACCTACTAAATAATAACTAACACTATATAATATTGTACACTCACCCCCACATCTACCTCCACCTCTAACGATACCTATTCCACCTTTCTAAACTCTAAACCTGTCATTCTTCATAACCAACTAACATAAACCCTAAACCCTAAACCTGTTACTCTTCATAATCATCTTAAACGCTGAATGTATCATCTTCATTACCATCATAAACCCTCGTGGACCAGAAACTTTGAACCAAAAAGCTTTTTCAAGTCCAATGTATTACTCTTTATCAGTTATTTCACCTTGTAGAGCAATTTTGATGAGACTAGCGTTCTATTGATAAGTTTATTTATCTTGCATTAACATTCTTGATCGTTTTAAAATTGTTATTATTTTATTCGAGGTGTACGGTTGTAAGGCCTCGGTGTCCCACATCGGGAATGGAGGGAAAGTTTCTGGGCTATAAAAGTAAAAATCTGGACCCTTATATAGCATCGAGGCCTTTTCCCAAGTGGTGAAATCCCTATTAGAACTCCCCAGTTAAGCGTGCTTAGGCTGGAGTAATTATAGAATGGGTGACCCATTGGGAAGAACAAATCCGTACGGGCATGACCCAAAGCGGACAATATCGATGATGTGTAAAGGGTCGGGGCGTTACAAATGGTATCAGAGCCGACTCTCCGGAGTACCGAGTGTGGGCCCCTGGCGTCTCTTGGTGCATATGGGCGGGCTTGCGAGCTAGCAGGCTACTGCACGGGGACGTGCAGCCTTATGGGGGGTGGATTGTAAGGCCCCGGTGTCCCACACCGGAAATGGAGGGGAAGTTCCTGGGCTATAAAAGTAAAAATCTGGACCCTTATATAGCATCGAGGCATTTTTCCAAGTGGTGAAATCCCTATTAGAACTCCCCAGTTAAGCGTGCTTAGGCTGGAGTAGTTCTAGGATGGGTGAACCACTGGGAAGAACAAATCCGTGCGGGCATGACCCAAAGCGGACAATATCGATGACGTATAAAGGGTCGGGGCGTCACATCGGTACTGGTTTGTCGACTATTAAGATTATGTTTGGTAATACAATACTGGGCACACATATTTAGTTCAATATATGAGTTCCAAACAGTAATACAGATAGCCGATACTTTTGAACCGAACATGACCTTTATTTTCGGTATTGGTATGCTGAACGGTTTAATTTTTATATCTTCAACACCATATTGTATTTTTAATGAGAGTTTTTCCCTCTAAAACCCCATTTTACGCCGAAATAAACTAAAAAATAAAAATATGATAAGAAGAAGACATGCAATGTTGTTGATAAAATGAGGAGTTAGTATTTACCTAAGAGGAATTTTCGACAAGTTTTTTGAAATGGTGGACATGAATTTTCGACGGTATTCTTTAGACACTGTTCAGTCGATTCCTCTTTTCATTGAGAGTTGACAAGAATTTCAATGATGGATTGTTGATATAATGTTTTTCATTGAGGCAATGGTGTTTACTAATGCAATGACCGTCGACATTCTTTTCAACTAGAGATGGACGCTCATCAAAAAGAGAATGAGAGAGGGTATGCAAAATTAAACTGATATACTTTAAATGTGATAATATTATGAATAGAGATAAAAATTACATTAAGGCCTCGTTTGATAAGTGACTTTTTTAGCCAAAAAGTCAAAAAATCGTTAAAAACATCAAAAAGCCAATAACCTATACTAAAAAGTCAAAGATCTATTTTCTCTTTACTTTTTTGCACATCTTTTCATAAAAAGTCAAAAAATCATCGAAAATATACTAGTTATATCACATTTTAGCTAAAAAGTCAAAAAATTATTAAAAAAGTCTGTTTCTAAACGAGGTCTAAATGAAATATTAAAAAAAATTTATTAAAATTTAAAGGAAGTTTAAAAAATAAAGGGCTTGTTTGGTTTGTTTTCCAGAAAAAATTTTAGGAAAAATTATCTACAAACAAATTTTGAAGAATAATCAAACCAAACAAATTCTTCAAAAAAAAAATTCAAAATTTTGTTTAGTTACCTACTTTCCAAAATCACTCTCTCTCTCATACACATCAAATCAATCATTTTTTTTAAAACTGTTTCCCCAAAACAATTGTCCAAAACTATTTCTTAAAAAAGACAAATCAAACAAATTTTTATACTTTTTATCTAAAAAATAATTTTACAAACACAAATCAAACAAGTCCAAAGAATCCAAGCAATTTAGACACATACTAGTATGATAAAATAGAAGCATAATGCATCCGACACACTATGTGAATGTTGGGGAAGTGAGTTTTTATGTAAGTTTTTTTAGTTGTAGGATATTATTGGATAAATTTTTTTTGATGTTTGAAAAAATAATTAGATTTTTTTGTGATGAAATGTGATATTTGTGAGAAAAAAATAAAATAATAATAAAATTAGATGTAATATTTTGTTTAAATTTATTTTTTTAATTTTATAAAAACTTTTCTTTTAATAAAAAAATATAAAAAAAAATTCACAACCAAATCTTGCCTATATCTCACTGACTGCATAATTAGTGAGAACAACTGCATCTGCAGAAAAAAATAAAACAGCAATGATAGGGATCCCTTTTGTGGACGACCTCCATAACTCCTTTTGTAATTCACACCATTCATAATGGAAACTTCACACATATGAGTAGACTCCACACATCATGAATAGTGTAGATCAATGAGGGAGTTGTGGGGGTTCTCCTAACTCATTTTTCAAGATAAAATTGACAAAATCTTTTCCGAAACAGACCCGAATCTCCATCCATCTCGTCCTGCAGCCATAAATAGCATCTGCAGCTGACCCCAACCCGCATCCATCTTGTCCTGCAGCAATAAATAGCATATGCAGTAATATTACAAACATAAAGATTCGTCAAATCTTATCTAAAACAGACGTCAATCTCCAGCCATCACGGCCTGCTGCAAAAAATCGAGTCCGGATCCTCGGCCGCCCTTTCCGGCGGCCGAGCCAGCAGCCCCCCAAAACGACGTCGTTTTGGGGGTTATTTTGATTTTTTTTTTTTTTTCTCTTCTTCTTCCTCGTTGCAAAGCCGAACCAGAGGGAGGGGAGGGAGAGAGAGAGGGGGAGGGGAGGGGAAGGAGAGAGAGAGGAAGGGAGAAGAAGAGGGAGCACCGGACTGGAGGGGGGCATAATCACCGGGGGAGGAGGAGGAGGAGGCGGAGGCGGAGGCGGAGGCGACGGCAGATCGGGCGACGATCGGACGGCTGGCGAGCTCCACGACCTGCGACGGCGAGCTCCACGACCTGCGACGGCGAATCCGGACCTGCGACGGCGAGCTCCCCTCCCCTCCCCTCCCCTCCCCTCTGCTCTGTGCTCTCCCCTCCCCTCCCCTCCCCTCTGTGCTCTGGTTCTGCGACAAAAAAAAAAAAAAAAAACGAAAAAGCCCCCAAAACGACGTCGTTTTGGGGGCTGGTGGGAACGGCTGCCCAAAAGGGCGGCCGAGGATCCAAATTCCAAAAAATCTCCATCCATCTCGCCCTGTTAAGAGCCAACGACTGAAAGAACTCCCCCACCAGTCTCCATAAGCTTCTCTCTCTCTCTCTCTCTCTCACTCAGTTTCATCTTCCTCTTTTCAACACTCTGAGTTCTAGATTAATCCTAATAATTAAGCTTTGTTGTTTTTTTTTTTTGTTTCAGATTCTATGCTCTGTTTGGTTGCCGAGAAAAGAGTGAAGACATAGTAATTTTTGGAAATTGAATCAAAGTTTTTCATAATAATAATATGCTTTTTCCTGATGTGATTATTTTCTTTTTAGTTTTATGATAATCCTAATTTATTTCCAATAACTATCTTGACCAGGTTTTTGCTTAATCATATTTGTGAGAATGAAATGGAACAATGCAAGTTCTTCGGGGACTGCAAATGCAGAAGTCTGTCATAAGCCTAGTGATGTTCCTAGAATTCTAAAGAGGTCACCTCATGCGATACTGGCATTGTTTGTTCTGATGATAAATGGCTCTTGGGCTGTTTATTATTACTATCAGTTTGAGAATTTGCCTACGCCTCTTACTGCTGATGAGGCAGGCAAGACGGGCTTTTCTGAGGAAGAAGCCATGAATTATGTAAAGGATTTGACTGATTTCGGCCCACGTCCTGTCGGTTCTGATGCTCTTGATCTTGCTCTGCAGGTTAGTGTAGAATTAATTTGTTTCTCACAAGCTTGTATGAACATCAATGTACTTTTGTTGGATGTAGCTGCATGATCATCACACCCTATCTATAAAACCTACACCTTGATATATGCAATTACATCAACACTTCATGCTGCAATATCTGCTCTTCAATTGCTAGGTTATGCAGCAACTGTTCACCAGGTGTGGTCACAAAAAGAACTAGAAATGTGAAATATGTGCAAGAAATAAAGTAGAGGCTTAGTGATGGTGAGATTTGAACCTTACATCTTTTTATTCCTAATAACAAGCTGCAACTGATCTTCAATGCATCTTCTTGTTGAAGTTCTAGAACTACTTACATTTAAGTGGTTCACATGCTAGATTGGGTAAAGATGGGCTAGGTCACGGTTGAACTAGCCACCATATGAATTGACGGCTGGTTTGGTTCTGATAACGATGGTATGATTTCACTTTTGTATTGTCCTGGTATATTGCTTGTGTGCATTAGTGTATCTTTAATTTTTGACGCCTTTCAATACAGGAGCTGAACATTTCCTTTTGGCATAAGAACTATAATTAACACTATACATTTTTATGCTGTCAATTATGATTGTCCTTATGTATGCATATATTGTTTTGTCTGATCTCATAATTTTCGGTCGGTGCACATTCTGCTTATTTATTCTCCCTTATTCCTAAAAATTGTTGTCTAAGAATGGCCATTTCGTGATTGCTTTCTTGAGATTTTATCTTGTAGAAAACTTCTTTTAGCATGCATCTCTCTGCAGGATGTCTTGGCTGTATAAGAAAATATAAGGAAAACAGCTCATTGGGAGGTTGATGTTCCAGTGGATTTTTTTCATGCACACTCTGGTGCCAATCGGCTGGTCGGTGGCCTTTTTAAGGGAAGAACACTTATTCAGATCTAAATCACATTGTAGTGACCGTATCGCCAAAACATGCATCTGATGAAGAAGAAAGTGCTATTCTGATCTCCTCCCATATTGATACCGAGTTTTCAACGTATGTTTCCTCTGTCTCTATAGTCCTATCCAGTCACAATAATCTTCTCTTTTTTTTTTTTTTTTTTTTTTTTTTTTTTTTTGTTGTGTTCGTGTGTGTGTTTAGATTAGATTATGTGTGTTAATTTAAGTTAAATAAATCTATGTGGGCACCGGAAAGTAATAACTATCTACATTAATTTTTTCTTCGATTCTTTTTTTTTTGGGGGGTGGTTGTAATGAAATCTTTAACAATTGTTTTTTTTTTTTTTATTATTTTGTATTTGTATTTGTATTTGCAAGTGTCTATATTGGATATGCTATGAATTGAATGAGAAAAATAAATAAGAAAACAGTAGTGCATACTGATTTCCCTTTTTAAAAGGATATATGGTATTCTCGAGATCTTAATCTTGTCACAATCAAAGGAATAGGAAATGCAGTAAAGCTCAAACATCTCAAACTTTTTGTATCAGTGTTGGCCTCTTGTTGAATTTCTGGTTTTCTGGCTTGTGTAAAAGTGATCTGTATTTTGTCTTTTTACTGCCAAGGAAAATTGTTTGAATTTTTTTGATAAGTAAAATAGTTACGAACAAAAATGCCTTAAGGGGCAAATCCTATACATTCAAAAGGCCACAACCTATATATATCCATAGGCATGCACAAATTGCCTATAAACTGGACAAAAGACGCAGCAGTGAAAGGACAATCGTCCCTCAACCAAAAAAATAACAGTAGTAAAGATCCTTTCATGCTAGACAAAGGTAATTCAATATCCTCAAAGGTCCTCTGATTCCACTCTCGCCAAATTGTCCACAATACACGGAGAGCTGCAGTCTTTCTATTGAATACTGTGGTTCAAAATGTTCCTATTCTTCAGTTTGTTATTCAACGCAACTCAATTTAACAAGTCTTAATTCCAGTGTTTGGGGTTGCTGCATGGATATTTTGTTCCTCTAATTTCTCCTATTCCAAGCCAGCCATATCTTCACGTAAATCCAAGTTGTCATGTTATTTTTCACTGCCTTGATCCATGTCCTTCTTGGTGGTTCAGTTTGTTCCTATTCTCATTCACTATTCATACGTATGCAAAATAAATGTGAATCAAGATAAAAGCTCTTAATTATGTTCCAGTCTATGACCCTTTTATTAGGGCCCTCAACTTGCAAGGTTTTTACTAGTTGTTGTGACACTATTCTTCACTGCTTCTCTTATTCTAGTTTCAGGCTAATACTATGTAGCACACCCCCACCGGGATTTGTGGTTTCTTGCATTGGCAACATTCATTTCGTCAAGTATTACTAGACAATCACATAAATTCAATTCAATTCAACATAAAGCCTTGAAACAAATGTATATGGTTAGATAATTTCCACAGAGAGAGAGGTAGGGAGAACTTAAGTATCATCTCACCTTTTTGACGGCCTTTTTTTCCTTTTTGGAGGGGCATCAAAATATCTTACCAGAACATAAATTGTTTGAAATTATTTTGTATACTTCATTGCTTAAGATATTATGGAATTTGAAAAATTGAATTGTAATGGATGATAAGGCATGCCTATAAGTCCTTTGAAGGTGCATATCTTAATTGAATTTTTTTTAATCTTGCATAAGCTTTAATATTAGCTTTTAATTTTTGTATTAGAAGTAAATATTGGGCTATTTTATTTTATTTTTAAGTTCCTAAACCAAATATTGGCTTAATACGTATTATTGTATCTGATTCAATATATATTAAAGGCGAGAAACACATTAATTTACTTGTTTATAATATTCAAACAGAAAATAATGTGCAATATCGTATCTTCAATTATCAACTTTTATAGGTAAGTTGGTTAACATGGTAAAATTTGCAAAGACCATCGAGTAGTTGGCGTTGTCGCCTACCAGTGTGGTCGAAAGTCAGGCTGACGGTGGAATCCTTATCACCGGTGACCAAACGGTAAAGGGGGGGTTTTGATGGAAAAGAAAAGGCTAGCTGGAGGGAATGGTGATCAAAGGATTTTGCGTAAACAATGGGATCACAGAAATCCTAGAGGATTTCAGAGATTTTGGGGAAGGGGTGGGGGAAGTCTACCATATCCTTTTTCTGTGGGCCTTACGGGTGCACAACAGAGGTTAAAGGCCCAAAGACCGAATGGGCTAGGTGGGGGTTTTATTAATGGATTGGGCTACCTAGAGGCCCAGAGTGGGAAAGATACCTAACAACCTAATGGGCCAATTAATTTGAGGTAGGGGCAATAGGCCTAGAGGACAATTCAAGTGGGCCCAAGGGAGGAAAGGGCTGAGGTAGTTTTGAGCCCAAAGAACGATGATTTGCCTTTCCCACTTTGGGGCAATCCGAAAACCCATTAATGGGTTGGCTTTTTGAGTCTTTACGCGAGACGCTTAGGTTGCAGATGAAGGGCCATCGATGTTGGTCAGAATAGAGTCGCCGACACCAACGACGACTTGTAATGCTTCAGAGGCATTGTATTCTTGAAGAGGACCTGTTGTGTTGATACCAGAGACGGTTCATGAGACGATCTAAATATGGGAAGATGGTTTGAGTTTGTGTCGCGACAAGAGGGGATAGAGTTTTTGGGCGATGATTACAGTACGGATGCAAATGAAATGTGGGATGGGTGACATCAATTGGAAGTTTTTGATGTGTGTTTTATAGTAGGTGGGGGTTGCGGATGGGTGGTGGTAGTGAATTCAGTTCTGTATATCTACAATTCAGATGTCGGTTATGGTCAATGGTACGCTTGCTGGTTTCTTTCCCACTCATAGGGCCCTAAGGCAGGGTGATCCGCTATCTCCCTTACTGTTTATCTTAGTTATGGAGGCGTTAAGCCGTTTGCTATCAAAGGCAGTCCAAGGGGGTTTGTTGGTAGGTTTTGAAGTGGGTGAAGATCTTGCATCGAGGATGGGTGTTTCTCATATACTCTATGCTGATGACGCACTGATTTTTTGTGATGGGGATGCAGCTTAGATTGGATTTTTACGGTGTCTGGTGCTTTGTTTTGAGGCAATATCGCGACTTCAAGTGAATTTAGCAAAGTCGAAGCTGATCCCGGTAGGAGAGGTCGTTCGGTTACTAGTTCTTGCAACTGTTTTGGGCAGTAAGGTGGCTACATTACCAATATCTTATTTGGGTTTACCTCTTAGCATTACTTTTTAGGCAGAAAGGGTGTGAGATGGTGTGGTGGATCGAGTTCAGAGACGTTTGGCAGGCTGGAAGCTGTAGTACTTATCTGAAGGAGGGAGGGTTACTTTGATTGAGAGTGTTTTGTCCAGAATTCCGACATTTTATGTCGGTGCACATGATTCCTGTGGCAGTTACGAGGCGGATTGAGAAGCTTCAACGAGACTTTTTATGGGGTAGAGGGCGGGAGGGTTTCTATTATCATTTGGTGGCTTGGGATCGGGATTGTCAGCCAAAGGAGGAGGGAGGTCTAGGGATTCGGCGCTTGAGAGAGTTTAATATGGCTCTTCTAGGGAAATGGTTGACACGCACTAAAATTTGAACAATTAAATATGAAATTAGGACTAAATTTTGATCAATATTCCATCATCTAAATACTAAGGGTAAAACAAAATCTAAGGCTGTGTTTGGTTTGGAGTTTTAAACATGATCCACACATATTTGAGTGTGGTGTTTGGATACAACTTTCAAAAATTGATTCCACACTCACTGGCGAAAACATGTCTACCTGGTTATCTTCCCGGACGTCCCCCTGGATGTCCAGCCGGTCGACCTGTTTGTGTTTATTTATTTTTATTTTTTAATTATTTTTACACCTGCTATTTTTATATTTTAAATAAAAAATATTTTCAGAATTTTTTTAAAATTTTATTTATGAGCCTTGAATAGAATTTTGGATTGTGTTTTTGGTTATGAGTTGTAAATTTTTGAATCAAATATCATGTGATACATCAAAAATTTCAAACTCAATTCAAAACTCTTTTCAAAACTCATAATCAAACAAAATTTTCACACTCATATCGTAATTTCAAAACTTACAGATTCAAAATACAACTCTATTTTCAAATCATAATTCTAAAACTTTGCCAAACACTATCTAAATGTTTTGTCTCAATTTGGTTTAAGTAAATTTCAATGCTCAAAAAAAATTACAAGGGAAAAAAAAAAAAATTTAACAAAATGCGAACCGAATCAAACCATCCATCATAAATTCATAACAATTCACTACCTCCAATATTAAAGTAGCAAAAAACAGTCAAAACAACTTAAATAATGTAAAGTTAGAAAATAACCCACAATGCCAAATTATCAAAATACTATGGTCATAAAAATAAATAAATAAAATAATATCCACCCTAAACTCCAGAAAACAAAAGAAATCTGAGAGACATGTCCTACAATAATAGTTATTTCTCGCAACTACCGTAGTCCTAACTAATCCTACAAAGGACGTTCGACTGTGCTCAAACAAAAAACACCCGAGATGCCAAGAGACAAAACGGGTCAATGTACAAGTATACTGGTATGAGTACAAGATTTGACACCCACGTGTTCACCAGACACAAACAAAAGTACATTTAATTCTTGTTACGGGACAAGACAAGTAGTTCCACCTGTACCGAGACGAATGTGTAGTTTCTCAAGATACGGTGGCATTTAGTCTCTTGTCCGTACATAACTAAATATAAATTGAGTATAAAAAAAAAGAAATAAAAAAAAAATATGGTAGGTCAATCCTGGATAAAAAATTAGTAAGTCTCACCATTCTGCAAAAAAAAAATAAAGTCAGTATAATTTAATTATAAGTAAATTGCTGAAGAAATATAAAAATGCAACATTCGAATTGATCAAAACTCAAAGAACAAAAGGTGTACGGAATCAAATTTTTTAAAAGGTAGCGCAGAAGGATTTAGTAGAAATTGAACAGGTTGCGAGAAAAACTTGATAGAAGAACCTAGACAGAATTCAACCGTGAAATTGAAAAGGTGAAACAGGACAAATTCCAAGGAAGGCAGACAGAGTTACTTCTGAAACCTCTACGTGCATGCCATCCTTGTGCTTGCATTGTAAATTGTAAATTAATGATTTCAAAATGGTTATAGTTATTAGCATTGTAATTAATATTGTTGTAGTAATGATTCGTTAGATAGTTAGCTTATTTTGTTGTAATAAATTAGTTAGTTAGTTATTTATTCATTCACTTGAATTTGTAATAATTAGTTTAAAGTTGGACATTCGGACACTCATTTGACCCCTATTGTGCGAGGTTAAAATAGCATTTAAAGTCTGCATTGCTAAAAAGAGTAAAACTATTGTAACCAAGATCATCCAATTACAAGTTCTAATTGATCTTTTTAGTACAAAGTTAAAATACAAAAGTTGTCTAGAATTATGTATACGTGCCTCTGCTCAAATTTTGTAATTTGTCAAGATCGTTTACTATTTTTCAAATAATTCAAATTTTACCAATAAGTTCATATTTAAGTCTTTGTATCTTAACTCCACTACTTCGGCCTTTCACTTCTAGCCTACACATATATCTCATGTGCCTCCTGTATACCTAACACCGCTGCAAAGCTAAACTTGCACGGAGATATCGTCTCGAGTTTGACCCACACTCCCCGGACGGTTAGTATGTACGTACGCGCGTGAATCAAAGCACTCGTTTACTCTGAGAACGAGGCAACAATATATATATATATATATACAACCCCTTATCTACTTATGAGAACAAACATAACAATGCCGAGCCTAAAATATTCAAATAAATCTTATAATCCTTATTTATTTTTTTTTTTTATACACTTTTCGCACTAGCACTCAAATAAAACAACAATTCATGGAGTCATGGTGGAGTATTCGAAATTTATCTATGAGTTTATTTTAATTTCATATATCGATGAGAGTGATTGCATCCATTAAATAAATATATACAAAAACCCTAAACCTTGCATACACAACTAATCAAAATAGTTAAAATTAATCCATCTTTTACATGCAAGTACAATATCGAACCAACATCAATAAATAAAAATAAATAAATAAAAACAACGAAATAAACATAAATTAAGGAAAGTGGGTTTTGTACTCACAATTATGTTTTCGAAGATCAAAGATGTCATACCCACAACTCGTCCCTAAAAGTTTGGGCATGACCACTTCAGTAACGGACACTTAACCTGTTATATATATATCATATGGGGCCTGAACGGAAGCATTAAAAATAAATAGATAAATAATAATGAACAATGAAACTCCATTGAGCTACTCCTACATGCCAGGATCTCATTCATCACATGCATTATACCGGATAAATAAAGTTCCAAACTATATCCCAGAGTATGTACATACACATTTACAGTTTTAGCCCTACAGCCGGGCGTATACAAAGACAAACATGAAAGGTATATACGATAACCTTAGATGGACATTCATAAGCAAACCAACATCTTGACAACTTAAGAAATTGAAAGACTTAAACAATGCCTGAACATATGAAGGTTGGCAGAAGGAAGCGGCGTCTTGGCTAGGGCTGACCGCCTGATTGGTAACCTACAGAAACAGACATAACAGCGGGTGAGCTGGCTCAGTGAATAGTAATACATACATAAACCAATGCTTGACTTGAAACATAATTCATATCAATGAATAAAAAGGTGCAGAGTTCACATAGTTAGTCTGAATCTGTGCAAAGTACATAACGGCCTTAGGCCCAATCCTGCAACATAAACATAATGACTATAAAGTCTTTAAAACATGGTGGCATGAGGCCCTTGAAACATGTGGCACGAGGCCCTTGTAACTTGTAATGGCATAAAGCCCTTGTAACTTGTAATGGCATAAAAGCCTCATAACTTGTAATGGCATGAAAGCCTCATAACTTGTAATGGCATAAAACCCTTATAACTTGTAATGGCATAAAAGCCTCATAACTTGTAATGGCATAAATGCCTCATAACTTGTAATGGCATAAAGCCCTTGTAACTTGTAATGGCATAAAAGCCTCATAACTTGTAATGGCATAAAGCCCTTGTAACTTGTAATGGCATAAAAGCCTCATAATTTGTAATGGCATGAAAGCCTCATAACTTGTAATGGCATAAAGCCCTTGTAACTTGTAATGGCATAAAAGCCTCATAACTTGTAATGGCATAAAGCCCTTGTAACTTGTAATGGCATAAAGCCCTTGTAACTTGTAATGGCATAAAGCCCTTGTAAACATGTTGGCATTAAAGCCCTTGAAAATGGCATAAAACATACTTAAACTTGTAACATATACATGAAACATACCTGAAACATCCTTGAACTTGTAATATACTTGAAACCATACTTGAAATATACTTGAACTTGTAATTTACCTGAAATCATACTTAGACCATACTTGAAATATACTTGAATTTACAACATACGTGAACTTGTAACAGGCGTATACTTGTAACATATTTGGACTTGTAACATACATAGACTTATAGCATACTTGGACTTGTAGCATACATGAACTTATAACATACTTGAACTTATAACATATTAAACTTGTATATACTTGAACTTATAAACTTACTTAAACTTGTGCATACTTGAACTTGTCACATATATTAACTTGTAACATTCTTGACTTATAACATACGTAATCTTGTAACAGACTTGAGCTTAGAACATACGTAAACTTGTAAACATTCATTAAGTCATAACATAACATATCAGAAAACAGGGCCTTTCTTGTCATATTATGTCATTATTGTGCGCCTAACATAATAGAATAATTCATATTCTTATGTAGTCACATAAGGATGTTAAACCTTTGCATTCATGTGTAACACAACCAAACAACTTCAGATTCATATGGATTCACATAGTTTTCCCAATTATTCTGATTCTTCGAAAATGAATATCAGTTCCACTTATCCTTTAAGAAATCACAAAGGATGCTTATAAATAACAAAGGGTTAATATTTGTCATTAACAGAATAACGGATTCCAAAATCATACCGACGTACGCGAATCTTTCAGTGTTCATGTCAGTTCATATTGAATTCCAATTGTCATAGATGTTCGTATAACACTTACAAAGAACGGAGCATTAGTAACAATAATTATCAACAATAGATAAAATATACATTTTTGTACTACTACTCACAGTGTTCAGGTGCGTGGTCCGTCCTTGTAGCTAATCCTACACAAGTCACGTAATTCAATCATAATTCATCATAGTACAACATCATTTAGTTCATGAACACCATTTGTAATTTAACATAATTCAAAATAAATCTTTGAATTCCATATCAACCTTCTAAAACCAAGTTCATATCATCTATATCCTTAATAGATTATTTCCCTAATTTTTCCTTTACATGATAGCATGAATTCCACCATTTATAACAAATTCATTCGCAATTCTAAGCACAATTTTCAAACATTCCCAAATTCTAATTCAACTTCAACATACATAATTCAATACTTCAATTTCATTACTCTACTTTCAACTTGAGCCAATTCATTGGTTATCATCATTAATCAACCTAGGGTTTCTAAGAAAATTGGGGGTTTTCCTCTTTTCTTAGTGAAATCGCCAAATCAACAATTACTATATGCCAATATGCTAAAAACATTCAACATCCTTTGTGAAGTAGAGTGGAAGCCCCAATTGTGCATAAACATAAAGCCATAAGTGTCCTTATCCCATAATCAACTCAAGATTCCAAAATGTCAATAAAATCCCAAGGTTCCAACAAAATCACTTTGAATCATAAACATTCAAGGCTAAGAGAACCCCCTACCTCGAAATTGAAAGCAAAGAAGCTAGGTTGAATGCATCCTCTCGAAATCCCAAAATCTAATCGGTTGGAAAAGTTGATCTTCACTTCTTCTTCACCCTTGATGCACGATCCATGATGGATTGTTGGTAAAAAATAGATGAAATCAAAGGTTTGAGGGTTAGGGTTTCGGACTTAGGCAAGAAGGAAGGGAGAGGGAAGAAGAAAAATATCTGAAATGATCCAAAATCCCGTTTTTAAAGCTGCTGTCCCGAAAATCCCGCTCGAGCGTCCTTATTCCCGCTCGAGCGGACCTGTTCTCAGCACAGATTCCAAAATTTCAAACAGGTGTAACTCTCCCATCCGGACTCCGTTTTAGGTCGTTCTTGTGTCCAAATTGAAGCTCCGGAAATAAGCTTTCCAATGGTTCTAACCTCACATCCAAATTCAAAGTGTGGAAAAAGAAAAGGACAAAAGAGTGACGGCTGGTCGCAGACAAATCATTCTAATTCAAGCTTTTGGTCCAATCTTGCTTTACCATCATATTACCACCTCAACCAATACTCCAAGATAAAATAGAAAGTTCCAAAACACTAATAAAAATGTCCAAAAACGAACCCCTGTGCTTTAGAAATACAACTCAACTTGGAGACCCGCTCGAGCGCCCAACCTTGCGCTCGAGCGCGAAGACCAACAAAGACGTCCGCTCGAGCGTCAACTCCCCCGCTCGAGCGGAAAATCACAACTCCCAGAATATCAGGCCGTCTGCACAATTTGCTGGAAACCCCAAAAGTACGCTCGAGCGCCTACTGCTCCGCTCGAGCGGAGGGAAAAAGTTCCAGATTGTTTGGTAAGGTCACCAATTCCAGTTTCAAAGACATAACTCAACGGATAGTTCTTTAATTCCAATAGCAAACACATTAACCCCTAATTAAATAAGGATAACTTTCCATACGCGTTTTTGGGGTCGTTACAAAAGAAATACTTGGAGAATTAATGAAGCCACCAAAATAAAAACGTATCCTTTTTTTTTCTCCTCTCTCTCTCCTCGTGGCTGCTGTTGCTATTACATGTTGTATTAGACAACCTAGGGTTCCTATATATATATCTCTAAACTAAAAGCTCTAAATTATTATCTTTTGTTTTATTTATTTTCTCTCTCCATTAATTTAAATAAAATACAACTATTACTGGATCAAAATATACTAACTAATTTGTCCCTTATTTTGTTTTAATAATAAATCTAACCTCTAAATTAAAGACTTTCACCATAAATTTATTTTAGGTTTAAAATTAATGATAATAAATAATGACTTAAGAAAAATTAGGGTCGCTACAATGGTTGTGGCGGTTTGTGGGGGAGAGGGAGCAGTTGTGGCAGAAGGTGGTGGTAGCCAAATATGGTTTGGAGTAGGGGGTGGTGTATGGGGAGGGTGGGATAGTCTCATAGGCAGAGTTTATGGAAAGGTATTTGGCAACGGTAGTCGGAGTTTTGCAGTCGGATTACTCTCAAGGTTGGTGAGGGGAGTAGTGTTCGTTTTTGGAGGGATAAGTGGTGTGGTGAGATTCCATTGGCAGAGAGGTTCCCTTTGATTTTCGATATTGTGGTGGATCAGAAGGCTACTGTGGAGTCTCATGGGACTGGGCAAGGGGGTGTAGTGGTGTGGAATGTTCAGTTGCGTCGTGATGTCCAAGGTTGGTAGTTGAATCATTTGGTGGGTTTATTGGGATTTTTGTATGGGTTTCAATCTGGTGGGGTGGGAGAGAATGTTATGTTATGGAATTGCCCAAAGACGAAAGGGGTTTTCACTGTGGCTTTGTTTTATTGGGCTCTTACGGTAAGGGTAGTGGCCCCCTTTCCTTGGCGGTATATTTGGGTGCCTAGGAGTCCTTTCAAAGTTGTGTTGTTTGTGTGGATGGCGGCTTCAAGTCATATTTTGACGATTGATAACTTGATTTGACGTCGGCATATTATAGTTAATAGGTGTAGCATATGCTGTGGAGATGTGGCGATGGTAAATCACCTACTTATCCATTGTCCAGTTGCTTCGAGGCTTTGGATGTTCATTGTGGCGATTTTTGGTTTGTATTGGGTCCAACCAGAGACGGTGGTGGGCTTGTTACAAAGATGGAGTGGTGGGAGGGTTGGGAAACGACAACGAAAGGCGTGGTTGCTTGCTGCTCATTGTTTACTGTGGCTTATTGGGCTGGAGCGTAATAGGTGAGTTTTTCAAGGGGTTGCTCATTTGATTTCGTGGTTGGAAAGTCGGTTACTTTTGGTGCTTCACAGTTGGGTTACACTTTCAATTGAGCTAGATGTCTTTGCTTTTGTAGATTTTATAAATGGCTTGGTTTGTTAGTTTTTGAGTTTTGTTTTGCGTTTGGTGCTTTGAGCCTTTAGGTTCGTTTTTCGTATTTTTTGCATCATCTTTATGCACACTCCTCATCAGATTCACCTCGAGGCTGTCATAAGAATTTTGAGGTACTTGATGTCTACGCCTGGTAAAGGTCTTTATTTTTCAATGCATGATCATCTTCGTGTGGAAGCCTATATAGATGCTGACTGGGCTGGATCAGTAACTGATAGGAGATCGACTTCAGGGTATTGCGCCTTTGTTAGGGGTAACCCAGTTATTTGGAGGAGTAAGAAACAGAATGTGGTTGCTAGGTCAAGTGCAAAAGTTGAGTTTAGAGCGATGGCACAAGGGGTGTGTGAGCTCGTCTGGATCAAGGTATTGTTGAGTGATTTAGGTATTGATCAGATGGACTCCATGCGGTTATACTGTGATAATAAGGCTGTCATCAACATCACTCACAATCCAGTTCAACATGACAGGAGAAAGCATGTTGAGATTGATCGCCACTTCATTAAGGAGAAACTCATTAGTGACACAATATGTATTTCATTTATTCGGTTTGGTGAACAATTCGCTGAGATCCTCACCAAGAGAGTTGGGAGTAAACCATTGCATGACATCCTAGGCAAACTGGGCATGGGAGATATTTTCGCATCAACTTGAGGGGAAGTGTTATAATAGTATATTATTAGTTGGGTTATTATTTGATTATAATTATTCTATGCCTTAGGGCTTCCTTGTAATTATTAATCTTCATTAATATAAAAAGGGAATGATATCACAATCATTCCCTAATCCTTTTTCTTCCCTAAACCTACTCAGTTTTGGTATGTACTTGCAGTTTCTACATTCCAACCTCTTCCTGTTTGGTCGGTCCAAATTGCGCTGTTTTGGTTTGCAACATGCCCAGAGCTAGAGGAGATCATTGCCTAAGTTCTGTTTACACAGATTGCATGAGAAAATTGACACTTGATGGTTGCAATTGCAAGAGTGCATATCTTCAAGCTTATTTGTTTTAGAGACTTAAAGTTGCTGCTTTAGCTTTTCAAGTACTTCCTTCAAGGGAATGGATTTTATTGAAAAGAATCATTTTGTTTTTCCCATCCACATTATCTATCATACAGCCATTTGACACAAATATTATGGCCCATAAGACTCAATTCAGTATATTACCCTCGTTGATACCCTTGCATACACAGTATACTCAACCTTGCCAATTAAAAAAAAAGTATACTCAACCTAGTCATCTGAATCGTAGAATATTTTTTATTCCCTGTTCTCAATATTACTTTCTTAGTAATAATAGGCTCACCTCATTTTGTGTACTTTATGGAAGGAGCTGGTGATTGCCGTTCAAGTGTAGCTGTTATGTTGGAGCTTGCTTGAGGAATTTCTCAATCGGCTCATGGATTTAAGAGTTCGGTCATATTTTTATTTAATACTGGTGAAGAGGAGGGCTTAAATGGTGCTCATAGCTTTATAACTCTGGTTTGGCCCATTTAAGGTGCATCTAATTATTCTTAGTTTGATTTGTTTATTAGTTTCCTTTACTATTTTTTATCCTCAATTTTTTCCCTAAAACTAGCTTGATTAGTTGAAGGGCATCTTCTTCTTTAATAGGTAATATTAAAAAAGCTGATATTCAGTGTATTGCAAACACACTCTCTCTCTCTCTCTCTAGAATTAAGGCTGAAAATAATAGTTTGTCGCAACCAAACCAAATTCGTTTTATGTTTTTTTTTGGCAAACCCTTTCCCTAACTAAGCCTCCTCCTCCTCCTTCTTCTTCTTCTTCTTCTTCTTCTTCTTCTTCTTTTTTTTTTTTTTTTTTTTTTTTTTTTTTTTTTTAATGAGTTTTTAATATTCCTAGATCTCAACATGTTTAATTATTTAATTATTGAGAATTTGTTTACATTCTTAGTTTTTGCTTCCAAATATTTTGATAGTGTCCATGTAGTATTTATTTACTGTTTGGTTAATAGGTCAATTATTGGCCTCAGAAGCATAGAAATGCAGCAATTGAAAAGCTATTGACCTGGCAGTGAATGGAAGATAATGGCAGGAGTGGTAGTCATTCAATCACTTGGTAGCAAAATTGGTAATTAACGTTGATTGAACCTCAGCCTCGAAATTGCACCCATATTTATCTGTCGACGGCTCTTATGGAACTATATATCACTTCAATGCTATAGTTGTCATGTTTACCTATAGTTCTTATCAGTGCACAATTAGTATATTTTCTTGAACTGTTAAATGCAGTTTCACTTATTTGTATAATTTATCCCAGGTGCAAAAACATTATTCACCCTCATAACTTGTACTGTGTTTGGTCTCTCACTCACTGCTGTATTATCTGGTTTCGTTCCACCATTTACTGAAGAGCCAGAACTATAAATGTAAGTATCCTTCAGTCATTGGTATCAATACTAAATTATTTGTACCGAGTATTAACATTAATACTGTTCTATTAGGTTGCACAATGTCAGTTTATGAATTAACTACATCCTTGCAAAACTAGTGCCAATTAGGTACCTTACAATTGTCCAACTTGTGTGACATTTAAATTGTGGAACTTGCGAGAGTTTCTACCAACTGAACTCTTTAATTTATTCAAGTTGGTCTATATGTTTGAGGAGGCGTCTTTTTGTATGAGATATCTTCTTCCATATATTTGGTGCATGTTTAAATATTTTTGCAAGGTATTGTTGGACAATGATCACAATCCATGACTGTTTGTTTATATCCCCTTTTCATGACGAAGGACCAGAGTGCAGCTTGTCACACCCCAAATCCGGGCATGACCGGCCGTGGCCCACAGGGACTTAGCCCAAGGCACACGTAAGCCTAAACACGAATCCAATCACATTGAACAACTGAACAATAGTCCAATAATAAATAACCAAAACTCAATCCAGACATGCCACAATTATAAACGGCAAAATCAACCGTAATCAAAAGCCATCCAAACTTATGGGATATAAACAACCCACATATAAAAAATAATCCTAAATGAACTTCGATAAGAATAAATATAAATATGCACAAACTTGACATAACACTCTAAACTAAAGGAATGCCCTAGAGGTCCATGCAATTGAGTCCCCGCTACGCCATGAGTCCACTCTAAGTTCTTCTAACACCTGGAAATGGTAAACAACTAAGTCAGCTGATAGCTCAGTGAGTAGCAACATGGATAGTAAATACAGTTTTGAAAACAGGGTTCAATTCCAAAATAAGATATATATCACAGAAACTAGATTGGCATACAGTTTGGTAAATACAATCTGTTTCAAAAAGAAGGTTCCACAATTCAACACTTAAAATACTCATGTCTCGCAAGAACATGATAAACGACATTTTTCACTTAAAACAGATTATAACATGAACACCAATAATTTTCTGGGTACCAATAAAAACAAATAATCTGCCATACAGTTCTCAAGGCTATAAGCCCCGTTGGATCCAATACCGAACTAAGAGTCATCCTCAGGGTGGCACCTAGGCCTTTTCTCAAAGACGATCCGATTGAAGGTCACCTAGTTGTTTTTAAAGGTCTGTTCCTTACAATCGTTGAGCACTAGAGTCATCACGGCCCAACCCGGATCTGTTCCCTAGTGGCCAGAGTCACCACACACAGTGGAATAATTTCCCTGGACTAAATACACACATGGTCCCAATAATCAATACACATCAGTTTCGCAAAACATGGTAGTTCATCATTATAAACATGAGACCAAAACAAATAGTTTACAGTATGCCAAGTTCACACATGTTTCAGAAATAATTTGATTCAATTGATAATATAATAATTTATCAAAACAGTTTAATTATGAAACAACGATTTAATTTTCCAACAATTCAGGGTAGGGAAATATTTATAAAAATATGTAGCATGAAACTACTCACCTGAAACCGAAATAATATAATCCTCAAATAGAGTGTAAAAGTCCAACTAATGCCCTGAACCAAGTATAAAAACTACACGTCACAACTAATTTAAAAATACTAACAAAATAGGAACTAAGTAACCTCAACTAAAGCGTACTAACACGGCTCAACCCAACTCACCGTTACTCTTAAATATTACCTAAGTTCATGTTCTTCAAGGTTTAAAATCACCCAAGACATGGGTTCCGATCGAAACTTAACTAAAAAATAACTTTAAGATAAAACAGTGTTTTAAACAAGTTTTCCCAATCGATTCGCTAACTTTGAAAATTACAAAACCCACTCCACGCTATTCGAAAAATTCCAATAACCTCCAGATATGATCTAATATATCCTAAGTTTCAAACCCAATTGGTTTCACTTGATTTACTTATCAAAATAATTTTCTACAATTTATTATATCCAAACAGGTTGTTTTCTGCAGCACTTTAAAGAAATTGACGGTTCTCTTAATATACACGAGCAATCAATGCAAGGCCAAAAACATACGAAACTAGACTCATAACCGGTTCTAATGACACTAATTTGATAATTTTTGGATTTATACCCAAAGAGAACAACAATCCCGAATTTACTATTTCGGACTGGTTTCTTGGACAGATTTGAATACCTCAATTTATATGGATTTTGACTCCTAAAAATTATAAAAAAATTCAGATATGCAATTCAATATGTAATTGATCTACTGTAAAAATTTCAGATTAAAATTCATCCGTTTGATATGGTTTCTTGATTTTTAAAGTTCGTGATTATGCGCAGAATTTCTTAACTAAGAATAATACCCATTCTTTATACATGAATTTAATTCCTCAAATTTCTTAGCAGAATAAATATATACAAAATATATAAACCTACAACCTCCATGAATGAATTAAATAACAATATTATTAGGATAAAGAACAAAGAAAGAAGAGAAGAAAACCTAGGAGGGCTAACCTTTGATGATCACACACAACACAACACACCCAAAAGTTCTTTGATTGCAACATCTTCTTCTTTTTTTTCCTTCTCTCTAACCCTCTCCCGTGGCTGCTGTTGTTGCCCTATGTGGTGAACAAATAATAGGGTTTGTGTTTATTTTATTTTATACTAGTGGTGGGCACACATAGGTCAAATAAATAGATAAATATACAAAACATATGTATAAGTTACATGCAACTCAAATGGTAAGAGTCTTATATATTCACCTTATGGTCTAGAGTTCAAGTCACACCCTCCTCTCTCTCTATGTTTTTTTTTTTTTTTTTTATAATAAACATTGCCTCTATATTAAAGACTTTCACCATAAATTTATTTTAAGTTTAAAATTAATTAAAAGATCCTCCAATAATATTTAATTTGCACCTTAGAATTCACCACCAAAATATTTGAGATTGTAATATTATTATTATCTAATTATTTACTTAATTTTTATATTCGGGTTCTCACATTCTCCCCTCCTAAAAAAAAGTTTCGTCCTCGAAACTAACCTAAGTAAATCATGAGAATAGATGTGGGTACTTCTCGCGCATCTCATCCTCGCATTCCCAAGTCGCCTCTTCAACTAGATGATTACGCCACAGTACCTTAACCAATTTAATGACCTTTGTATGCAACCTTTTCTCTTTCGAATCCAAAATCTGAACAGGTATCTCCTCATACGAAAAATCCTCTCTAATCTGAAGCGGTTCATAATCTATCACATGCCACGGACTGTGCACATATTTCCTCAACATAGACATGCGAAACACATTATGCACTCCTGCCAACCTAGGGGGTAGAGCAACAGGGTACGCAACCTCACCAACCTTCTCCAACACCTCAAATGGACCAATGTATCTAGGACTCAACTTTCCTTTCTTTCCAAACATGATCACTCCTTTCCATGGTGATACTTTCAAGAATACCATATCCCCCACATGAAACTCTAAGTCTCTAAGTCCCTCCTACGATGATCAGCATAACTTTTTTGTCTACTCTGAGTAGTCAATAATCTCTCTCTGATGGTGATAATTTTCTGTGTAGCATCCTCCACCAAATCAAGTCCCAACATTCGCCTCTTACCAACCTCATACCAGCATAAATGAGACCTACACTTCCTCACATACAAAGCCTCATAAGGCGTTACTCCCAAACTAGAATGATAACTATTATTACGCAAACTCCATGAGCGGAAAATAATCATCCCAATTACCTCTCCACTCCAAAGCATAAGCCCTCAACATATCCTCAAGGATTTGAATAGTCCTCTCCAATACCCCATCTGTCTAAGGGTGATAAGCTGAACTAAAATTTAACCAAGTACCCATAACTGACTGTAACGCACCCCAAAACTTAGACACAAAACGAGGGTCCCGATCTGACACTATTGACACAGGTGCACCATGCAATCTAACAATCTCCTTCACATAAACTGTGCAAATCGAGCTAGAGAATAGTTCATCCGAACTGCAATAAAATGTGCTGACTTGGTTAATCTATCAACAACAACCCAAACTGCATCGTGATTACTACTAGTACAAGGTAAACCACACACAAAGTCCATGGTATCATGATCCCACTTCCACTCTGGTATAGGTAAGGGTTGTAGTTTCCCCGCAGGTTTCTAATATTCTACTTTAACTTGTTAACACACCAAACACTGAGCCACAAATTCTGCAATATCTCCCTTTATACCATTCCACCAAAAATGTTCATAAAGATCCCGATATATCTTAGTACTTCCAAGATGAATGCCATAACTATAACTAGAACTATGTGCCTCTGCCATAATCTCCTTCCTCAAATCACAACCAACAGAAACACAAATTCGGCTACGGAATCTAAGCAACCCGTCATCACTAACCACAAAGTCTACATTCTTACCCTCTGCCATCTCTCCTTTAATATGCTCACACTGGTGGTCAATCTCCTGTGCTAAACGAATCCGTTCTCTAAAGGTTGGCTGAACTGTCAATTGACTACAATAAGCCCTTTCACCAGGCGTAACAATCTCAAGCCTCAAACGTCTCATGTCTTCCACAAAACAACTCTTAATACACAAAGCAGCTGTATCTCCAATTGCGACCTTCTTACTCAAGGCATCCGCCACTACATTTCCTTCCCTGGATGATACAAAACATTTACATCGAAATCTTTTAGTAACTCAAGCCATCTTCTTTGCCTCAAATTTAGTTCCTTCTGTGTGAAAATATACTTCAAACTCTTATGATCAGTGTAAATCTCACACGACTCTCCATACAAATAATGTCGCTAGATCTTAAGAGCGAAAATCATTGTTGCTAGCTCCAAGTCGTGCGTAGGATAATTTCTCTCATGTACTTTCAACTGTTGTGATGTATAAGTAATCTCCTTCCTATGCTGCCTGGGCACACATCCTAAACCTTGTCGTGAAGCATCACTATAAATCACAAAACCACCACCATCAGTAGATAAGGCAAGGATTGGAGCTAATATCAACCTTTGTTTAAACTCTTAGAAGGTACACTCACAATCATCATTCCACTCAAACTTTACCTCTTTCCTAGTGAGGTTTATAAATGGCAAAGCAATACAGCAGAATCCTTCCACAAACTGTCTATAATATCCAGCAAGCCCTAGAAAGCTACGTACCTCTGTTACAGAAATAGGTCGCGGCCAATCAATAATTGCTATCACCTTCGTGCTATCCATAGATACCCCATCTTTACTCACTACATAGCTCAAAAAGGATACATTGCTCAACCAGAATTCACACTTCTTAAATTTTGCATGCAGTCTCTTCTCCCTAAGGATCTAAAATACTACCCTCAAATACTGCTCACGCTCCTCTTTACTCCTCAAATAAATTAGGATGTCATCAATAAACACTACCACAAATTTATTTAGTTGGGGTTTGAATACTCTGTTTATCAAATCCATGAATGCGGCTATTACATTTGTGAGACCAAAAGGCATCACCAAGAACTCATAATGCTTATAACGGGTTCTAAAAGCAGTCTTAGGAACATCCTCATCCCTTACTTTCAACTGGTGATAGCCTGACCTCAAGTCCATCTTAGAGAATATCTAAGCTCCCTGCAATTGGTCAAATAGGTCATCAATACATGGCAAATGATACATATTCTTCACTGTGACTTTGTTCGGTTCTCTATAATCAATACCCAACCTCATAGACCCATCATTCTTCTTCATAAACAACACAGGTGCTCCCCAAGGTGAAACACTAGGCTTAATAAAACCTTTCACTAACAACTCTTGTAACTGAGTTTGTAACTCCCTCAACTCCAATTGTGCCATTATAGATAGGTGTTGTATTGGGGACCAAGTCAATGGAAAATTCAATCTCACGGTTTGAAGAAAGACCAGCTAGATCCTCTAGAAAAACATCAACACATTCACTCACTATAGGCAGCTCCTCTAACTTCTATTCTGGCAGTTCAATACTCACCACACAAGCTAAATAATCATGACACCCTTTACTTAAACATTCGATTAGCCTAAAAGGAAGAAGTAAAACAGATAGAAGACCCTTTCCTATCCCTCTGAAAGAAAAACTCAAGTTGTCCCAGCATAGCAAAAACTACTCCTCCCATTCTAAAACAATCAATAGAAGCATGATGCTTCGACAACAAATCCATCTCCAAAATCACATCAAATTCCTTTATCTCTAAAGAAATCAAATCCACTAGAAAAATCCTACCATCCATCTTTATCTAACAAGATCTACAGACATGTCTCAACACTACTGTTTCTCATAATGGATTACACACAGTAATACAAACATCAAAGGCTCACAAGGAATAGACAATCCGTGTAGATATCTAGGTACCAACTCTTAACCTTCAAACTGAAATCAAGAAAGATTCAACACAAGCTTAAACAAAACTAACTTAACCAAACACTATTAAGGACTATAGGGACTCGGACTTCGTCTAAATGATGAAATGTAAGGTATGTAACTTGATAAATCTATAGCTCTGATACCACAATTGTCACACCCCAAATCCGGGCATGACCGGCCTTTTTTTTAAGTAACAGCCTTTTTTTTAAACTTAGAGAACCCTTTGAGTTTAATAGAACTTATGTTATGGTGACCGATTTATGTTTCAAAATGCGTTTTGAAACATATTACACCTTCGTGTCGGAATAGAGCATAGTGATAAAAAGTAATCCCCAAAGTTTTTCCCTATAGGTTTATTAGAAGAGAAAAGAAAAATCAAATACAATAACTAAAATTTAGAGAGAGTGGAGCTTTGAAACACAATGTTAAAAAAAATGGCTCATAAAAATGTGCTTTTATATGATTAATAGGAAAAATAATAGACCATCTTTTATTGGATGCTTGATATAAGATTTGCTCTCACATTTAGAAGTACCTTTCATTCTAGTAATGTGATATATACAAGCTTACGACAATATTTTTAGAATAGGAAATTATATTCATACATGTCATTACGGTTTGATGTAATGGGCTGTAATGAGCTAGCCCATAACTCATGCCTTATGGCACTGTTGTAATTATGTTTTATTCTTTATACAAAAGGGAATGAGGTCTTACTCATTTCTTATCTCTCTTCTCTAAATCTACATGGTATCAGAGCCAAAACCCTAGCTTATACCTCCTTCACTTCTATCGGCACTCATTCTTTTCGCTAGCATCACTGCCAACAATTCTCTCTCTCCAGGAGTCCAATCGGCCACTGTAGACTCTTACCTAAGCCACCGACAGTCAATCTGCATCTCTGACACCCTTGCCCAGTTCATCGGCAGACCTCCTGGGCTCTCCGACAGCTTCTTAGGGTTAGTCGGTAGCCTCTCTAGCCTTCTAAGGGTCTGTCGATAGCCTTTTTCGCTTCTAGGGGCCTATCAATAACCCCCTTATGGCCTTCTTGGCTTCTGTCGGTGTTGCTCCTGCCTCTTAGGCCTCTGTGGGCCATGCTCCAGACTGTCAGCTTCTCCAAATAGTCGGTTGATCTCCATAGTTTGTTTCTTTCTTTGTTTCTCGTAATGTTTCCGACTTAAACACAGTTAAATATATATATATATATATATATAATTATGAGTTCTTAAGTCTTATGTTTTCATCGTGGTAGTTGGGTCTTTCCTGCTACTATTATCTTCCGAGTTTGTGATTGGTATTGTGTTTGAGAGTTAACTAGTAGATTATCCATGGCAGATTCTTTTAGTAAGTCCACTACTTCGCAGCCACTTAAGAGCAAGAGTTCCTTGATACCTCCTATTATGACTAATAACTTTAACCCTGGCCTTAAGATCACCACCTCTATTTAATGGTCAGAATTATCTAGCTTAGTCGCAAAGTTTGACTATTTTTTTGAAGAGCAGAGGGAAGATGGGGTATGTTGACAGAAGGATACAGGTACCCTGTACCACGGATCCTAGTTATGACCAGTGAGAGATCACCAACTCCCTAATCATGGGGTGGTTGATACATTCTATGGTATCTCAGATAGGAGATGGCTACTTGTCTATGGACATTGCACAGGATATTTGGGCGGATGTCGCTATTATTTGCTCTAGGAAGGGCAACTTCTCACAGGCTTTCGAGTTATGTCGCTCTATTGAAAGGTCAATACAAGGTGAGATGACTATGCTCTAGTATTTTACCTTCCTTAGCAATGTGTGAAAGCGGCTGGATCACCTTTCGGATTAAAAACCTGTTTGTCCCACTGATTCTGCTGGTTACTGAACGTTTGTGGCGCAGTAGCGGGTCTTTAAGTTCTTGGAAGGCCTACTTGGCATGGACGTGCTTCATTCTCTCCAGGAAGCCTTTGCTTTTGTGCAAAATGAGGAGAGTCGCCGCTCTGCGATACTTCCTTCTGCTAAAGCCTTGGTGTCTGCAACTCCTCACGATACTCGTGGTCTCGTCACTCCTCTGAGAAGGATAATCTTTTATGTGATTACTGTCGTAGACCTCAACACATACGAGAGACTTGTTGGAAGCTGGATGGGACTCCCTCTGGTGGCCGAGGCGATCGTCCTGGTACTTAAGGGGGTCGGTTTGGTCAGTCTGGAAGCCGTGGGGCCAATGTTTGGGCACATCTTTCCGACACTGCTGTTGAGCCATCATCTTCATCTCCTGTTATCTTTCCTGCTGTTGATGTTTCGGGGCTATTTGCCTTGGATTTTGAGACTGCTTTTCGTTACTTGCTAGACCGTTGAGCCTCCACTTCTGCTACAGGTGTACCCTCTTCTTCCTTTGCCAATTCTGGTAACTTGGCTGTCTATCCATGTGCATTGCTATCTCGGACGACTGTACCCTAGCTTATTGATTTTGGTGCTTCCGAGCACATGTCTGGCTCCTCTAATTTATTCTCCATGTATAACACCTCCTCAGGTTAGGAAAAAGTACGTATTGTTGATGGTACTATTTCATCTGTGTTAGGAAAATGTTTAATTTATGCCACCTCTTTCTTTCCTTTGTCTTTTGTACTTCATGTTTTCAATTTTAGTGTTAATCTTTTATCTTTGAGTCGGATTACTCATGATTTAAATTGTAGCATAACGTTTTTTTCTTGATCATTGTTTTTTCGAGGACCTTATCACAAGGTAGAGGATTGGCAGTTGTAGAGAGGACCATGGTCTCTACATTTTGGATCAGACAGACAAGCTGGCTCATTCATCTATCTAGTCACCATCCACCAAGGACGACATTTGGCTGTGGCACTGTCGCTTAGGCCATCCCTCTTTTTTGTTACTTACGCATTTATTTCTTTCTGTTTTTGAGAAAAATAATGCGTCTCATTTTCAATGCGGGTCTTGTCAACTTGGAAAACAACATCGAGCCTTTTTTGCTCCGTCTATTAATAAAAGTTCAGTTTCATTTTCTTTGATTTATTCTGATATATGAGATCCATTCCGTTGTGTCTGTCAAAGGTCAAAAATGGTTTGTTGCTTTCATTGATGACTGCTCTAAGGCCACTTGGGTATATTTGATGGGAGATAAGAGGGGTGTGTTTTTTGTATTTTAAAACTTTCATAAAATGGTTTGTACTCAGTTTGTCCGAATTCTACGTTCTGATAATGGGGGAGAATATATTGACTCTGGTCTTGCTAGTTATTTCGCCACTCGTGGCATTATCTACCAAACTTCCTGCACTAATACCCCTCAACAAAATGGTGTTGCTGAACGCAAAAATCCTCATCTCCTTGATGTGGCATGTTGTTTATCATTTGAGATGCGAGTTCCATGCTCCTATTAGGGGGAAACGGTTCTCATTGCCGCGCATTTAATTAATTGGCTTCCTACCTAAGTCCTTCAAAAAAACACACCTCTTCAAGTCTTGTCAGGGTCCTCTTTCGGGTTCTCCATTCCTCTTAAGACCTTTGGTTGTGTTTGCTTTGTCCATAATCATTCCTCTACTTGTGTTAGTCAGTCTTCCGTTTGTAACTCTAGCTTGTAATCATTTACAGAAATGGCAGAAATCCAGGGACAACTCTCCAATGAAGAAGATGACGCCATGAATGGGACCAACAGAACCCATTACCAGAAGATAGAAGACCGGAGTGCTAAATTGGATCCTAGGTCTCTTAAGTATGTATTTTTGGGTTATTCTGCCACCCAAAATGGTTATAAGTGTTATCATCCTTTCACTCACAAATGGTTTGTCTCTATGGATGTCACTTTCTTTGAGTCTCAGCCTTACTTTCCGGTCTCTCCGGTATCATAGTCATCCCTTCAGGGGGAGCCTTGGTGTGAAGAGATTCCTGTTCCATTTTAGCAGTGGTTGCAACGATAGAGGATGATGAGCCTGTAGTTGTTGTGGAAAAGGAAGCAAGCAAAATTTATATCAGGGAGGAAAAGGAAGCAAGCAAAATTTATATCAGGGATAAGGATATACATCAAGTCTCGTAGATGCAAGAGACGACTTTCCCTCCTCTATTGCCAACTTCTCCGGATTAGTGTCTAGAGTCACCCCCCTCTCCTTAGAGTCCAGGTAATTCTGATTCTTGTGCTTCTATTCCTGAGTTTTTTGATCTTGATGTTCCCATTGCTAATAGGAAGGGGGTTAGGTTATATACTCAGCATCCTATTACTAATCATGTCTTTTATTCTAATTTGTCTTCCTTATATAAAACCTTTCTGTCTAAAGTGTTTTCTATGAGTCTACTTACCAATTTTTATGATGTTCTCTCTATTCCTGAATGGAAACATGTTATGATGGAAGAGATAAGAGCTCTCTACAAGAGTGACACTTGGGAGTTAGTGGAGTTACTTAGAGGCAAAACTCTAGTTAAATGTAAGTAGGTGTACATGATAAAACACAAAGTAGATGGTTCTATAGAGTGGTACAAAGCAAGACTGGTTGTTAAGGGCTTTACTAAGATTTATGGGATAGATTACCAGGAGACATTTGCACCGGTTGCTAAGATAAACTCTGTGAGAATCTAACTCTCTCGTTGCAAATTTGGATTGACCGTTTCATCATTTTGATGTGAAGAATGCCTTCCTTCATAGAGACCTAGAAGATGAGGTCTATATAGATATCCCCCTGGTTTTGCAGATGCTAAGTTCAAAGGTAAAATATGCAAGCTCTGAAAGTCGCTTTATGGGCTAAAGCAGTCTCCTAGGGTTTGGTTTGAAAGGTTTGCTCAAGCTATGTTGAAATATGAGTTCAAGCAAAGTCAAGCTGACTACATCTTGTTTGTGAAACACTCCTTACATGGTAAGACCACAGCTCTTATTGTTTATGTTGATGATATTGTTTTAACAGGGGATGACAGTGAGGAGATCCCTTGATTGAAGGAATACTTAGTCAAGGAGTTTGAAATCAAAGACTTGGGCAATTTGATGTATTTCTTGGGCATTGAAATAACTAGGTCTAAGGATAGTATTTTCATATGTCAAAGAAAGTATGTACTTGACTTGCTAAAGGAAATTGAGATGCTTGGAGGTAGACCGTGTGATATTTAGAATCGGGCCAGAAACTGTGTGAGGATCAAAAGGGTGAGCCAGTGGACAGGGGGAGATATCAGAGACTAGTGGATAAGCTCATATACTTATCCCGCTCACATTCAGACATTGCCATTGCAGTAAGTATGGTTAGCAAGTTAATGTATGCTCCTAGAACTTCCTACATGGAGGCAGTTATGAGAATCTTGAGGTACCTGAAGTCTTCTCCTAGAAATGGTCTCTACTTCTCAAAACATGGACATCTTGGTGTGGAAGCTTTTACTGATGCAGATTGGGTTGGATCAGTCACTGATAGATGGTCAGCCTCTGTATATTTGCACATTTGTCGGCGGCAACCTAGTCATATGGTGAAGTAAGAAACAAAATGTGGTTGCTGGATCTAGTGCTGAGGTAGAATTCCGGGCTATGGCTTATGGTGTATGCGAGTTGCTATGAATCATACTATTGTTGGGAGATTTGGGGATCCATGAAATCGATTCCATGAGGTTATACTGTGACAACAAGGCGGAGATCAGCATAGCTCATAATCCAGTTCAACATGGCAGAACCAAGTATGTGGAGATTGATAGGCACTTCATCAAGGAGAAACTCACTAGTGGTACTCCATTTGTGAAGTATGGAGATCAACTAGTAGATATTCTCACAAAAGGAATAGAAAGCAAACCATTTCATAACATTCTTAATAAGTTGGGCATGAGAAATATCTTCGCCTAACTCGAGGGAGAGTGTTAGAATAGGAAATTATATTCACATGTAATTATGGTTTGATGTAATGGGCTGTAATGAGCTGGCCCATAACTCATGTCTTATGGTACTCCTGTAATTATGTTTTATTTTTAATATAAAACTTACTCATCCCCAATCTCTTTCTCTTATCTAAATCTACAAATATAGGGCATGTAGTTTACCATATTCTTGCTAAAATGACCTGTAACCTAGATGACATAGAACACAACTTAAAGAGGCCTATAGTTTTAAGATGAATTGTGTGAAAGTTTACACAAGGAATATGTTATTTCTTGAATTTCATGTAACATAATCAAGATATTAAATGACCTATCGAACTTATCACCAAGGGTGGAGGATATAGCTATTAGGATTTCAGTTTTTGTGGTATACAATGCATCAGTGCATTTGTAATAATTGGGACTAGCTTATCAGGCATCACCCTTTCATACTATTTGTGTCTTTGTCGTCATCATTGTGGCGCCTCATCCCTCTCTCAATTATTTTTGAATGCAGAAATTCAAAAAGAAAGCTCAGCGGAGTTGGTTACAGTGGGCGACATGAGCAGTGTAGATGGATGACACATTATCTAGTATTCTGGCGAGAAGAATGCTTCTACAAGGCTTGATCTAACCCTTTACTGGGTTAAAAATTACACCAAAGTGACGTGAGAGGATGGGAAGAGAGCGGAGGACCATCATCTCCTCCTAAAATTGAGAATAGATGTTAACAAATTGACGCTGAAAGTTGGAAAAGTTCTCCAAAAGCTTCCTTCTTGGTGTTCTTTATTTGGCAAGTCAACATCTCCTCATACCTTAGCTTTCTTAAGTAGTCTAGTAGTTCATTTCTAGGTATCGTAAATTTTCTTACCTCTAGTATGACCACCAAATAAATGACATAACACTAATTCTGATTATTCCATTCAATCAAATCAATCTCAATTCAGTTTGCCAAATCTCTATATTTGTATTCCAGATCATGTGAGAGATTTACAACAGGAGCCCACATGCAATACATATTTAATCTTCTTAAAGTTTGAATCTATAGCATGTGAAACAATTATTACAAAGAAATCACAAAATAATGCCCAATAGGTTAAAATTTCTAAGGCTTAGGCTTGATTACACAAAAGATAGTTATCAAACCCATACGTATAAAGTCCTTGACTTGTCAAAAATAATGACAATAGAAAAGAGAAACGAGCCTCGTGCTCTAACAGGGCTTTTTACGCCTCTAGGTAGGCGGAATCACTACATTCTTTCTTGCTCAACCCCACTAGGAGTGAGCGCAAAGTCCAGTAGGGAGATTTTAATAAAATATATATGTTTAAGCAGTCTTATATATGAAATACACAATCACAAATTCTATTTTTTGAAAATCACATGCAATGTTCTTTTTGAAAAGCTCTTTATCTTAAGGAAGTTAAAAAATAAATACGAGATGGTAAATATAACTCAGGTAATCTCTAGATTGGTGTTTGTAAGTTGGCATATCAAGCACTACCAATCCCCACTTCACCGGCTCCTAACTGGAAGGCACGTAGTATCCATTCCACGCGTGTTTTCGATCTTTTACCTTAGACACTCAGGTCAACTTAAACAATGCCAAATTATACCCCCTATCTGAACTTACCAAACGTATATACCCCAAAACATTTTCAAAGTCATCAATTGTTTTCTCAAAACAATAAATCAATTCCCAATGCATAACCGTAATAAGCAAATTTTCAAAGTTACGCAAATGAATGAAATGAAATGCAATTATATAGCTTCATTGTACAATTTTCACAATTCTCTACATTTGCCCAAGGTGAAATGCAATATTCAATATTTCTCAATTTCTCAAATAATATCTAAAATCCATATACATGTGACATATGATACAATTCCATATTCACAAATTATATAACTATCAAATTTCCAAGACCCAAGTATCCTCAACATACCATCTATGGCAAATTTCTCAACAAAAGTTCATTTATTACATAAATGATTCAACAACATATCAACCTATGATTTTTTTCAACTTTCTCAACAAAATCTCAAAATCCCAGGAGTTTTTTTTTCCAATAATTTCAACTTTTTCCCAAATTTAAAAATTTAGGTTTTTCTATCCAAAATGAATTTATTTCATTTTCAAGTGGTATTCTTGTTCATGGGCTTCCAAGAGTCACATATTTCATAAAAAAATAAATAAAAAATCTATTTCATGGGAGAGATGAGAAATCTCCACTTTTTAAACACATTCAAGATGCACATCCGACTTGAACTCATAATCTAGGGGTTTCATCAAATGAATAGACTAGACATGCTAAAATCATATATATAACTCAAAGAAATTCTTTACTTCAAGTTTGGAAAAGAAAATATAAGAAAATTTCCAAATCATTGGTGTAAAAACATGATCTCAATTGCACACTACATAGCCCTTAATGAGCTCTCCAACTTTAATGAAGACACAAGGGTCGAAATCCTAATGGATTTGAAAAGATCGAGAAATTAGTGAGGGTGGGTGGATGATTTCTAGAGAGAGATGGGAGAAAAGAGGGGAGTGAAATGTATAGAGAGAGAAATGAAAAGTGAAGGAGAAAGGATGTATGGCTCAGCTTTTAAGTGATTGGACACACTTTTTTGGGACTGGCTCCAGATAGACCGCTTGAGCGATAAGTCCTATGCTTGAGCAGTGAATTGAAACTCTCAAAATCTTTTCCTTCTGTAAACAAATCGCTCGAGCGGTAAAACCTTTGCTTGAGCGGTGAAAGCACACTCCTAGTATTTCAGGCTTCAGAACAAAGAACTGGGCGAATAGGTTTACCACTCGAGCGACAAAAGGACCACTCGTGCAAACTCAACTTGCAAGTGAGGTAAAAATCAACCTTAGAGCATTTCCACTATTCTTGGATTCACTCCAATACCCAATGACACAAGTTGACACTTTCGAACACATTAGGATGTACACGACTAACCACAAAGAGAAGAATAGATGACAACATGAGACTCGTAGAGTTCAATTGCAACAAGGACCCGAAAAGAAAAGAAATTTTGAATAAATATACTTAAATTGCTTTAAAAAAAGGCTGAAGACATCATACTTTCTCTCGCCACTTGCCTTTGTTGTTGGTAAATCTAAATTATGAAATTGTATATGCAGAGATGCCTTACCTTGTACTAGTAAAGTAAGGCCTTGTTTGTTAAGGGTATATAAGGGGCAGATATGAGGGGGGGCCAGATATAATATGAGATGGGTCCCGCATGTTTTCTTGTCTCCTTATATTCCGTGTTTGGTTGTTTCAGATATAGGGAGTCCGAATAGTATATCCCCCAAAAGCTGGGATATGCAATACCAACCCCCTATGGTATTGTATATCCTCCACCGTCGGATATAGAGAATTGTTCATCCAAAGGTCAAAAGTAATTACTCCCCTCTTATCCCATTTTATATCATATCTTAACCAAACATAATATAAGTGACCTCATATATATATAATCCATCTCATATTCTACAACATATTATAGGTATTACATATCCCTTTCAAACCCTTATATCTAATCCGGACAATCAAACGGAGCCTAAGTCTTGAATTTGATCAAGAAACTTTTTATTTTTTTTACTGCTGCTTTATAATAACTGGTCAAGATGTGATGTTCTTTTGTTGTTTCCATTGTAAAAATTGTCTTAGTTTGCCTTAACAAGCTCACTAAACATTTTTATTTTTATTTTTATTTTGATGTCCTAACTGAAAACATAAAAGCAATTAAATTTTTTTAGTGAAAGCTATAGTAGTAGTTTTTCATTATTTTTTGTCATTTCACTTATATCTTTTTCATCAATAATTCACATAACACTTGAATTCTTTTCATCAATAATTCATTAGTGCATGGATAGTAAATAAAAAAAATTTAGTGAAAGCAATTGAGGTTTTAATTCGCATAACACTTAAATCCTTTTCCTCAATAATTCATTAGTTTATGGATAGAAAAATGTTCTTGGTCATTTCTTTTAGGGAAATTTAGTCAAAAGTCCTTCGACACATTTGTACAGTGTTAAAAGGATAAGTAAATATTTTTTAATGTATTCGGTCCGTTGAAATTTATTTCTCATGGATTAAGGACAATTTAGTGAAAATTTCTCTTTCGTGGACTTGTATTACAATAAGTCTATAAGATATTCTTATGTTCTAGTTAGTCTTATACATTTGGACTTGTGTTCCACCAAATCCTTTTTCCTATATTGGAGTGAATTATTTTACCCTTATAGATATTTTATCAGAGAAATTCACAGTATATACAATGTATACATATCTCTTGTGCCACACTTTCAACAACAACAACAACAACAACAACAACAACAACAACATTGAACTCTTTGACACCGTCGAAGGGGAAGATGGAGACTCAAATGGTTTAGGTCGTTTGTCATTGACTTTAGATGGAGCTTTAGGTTTAGGGTCCATTCTCTATCTCTCTCTCTAAACTTCTTGTGAAGAATGTTATGACATGGAGACTCTCTTCACTTTTTCTCCTCTAAACTTCTTGTGAAGAATGTTATGACATGAGAGAGAGGGATGGGTTGAGATTGTATTATATTCATTTTCTTGTCGAAGAGTCCACAGTTACATTACAGGATGTAAGTCTTTTATTTGGCCTACTTGTTGATGAAGACGCGGTCACTAGGAAAGACCTAGGAAATAAGGTCGATGATTTGATAGCTTTATGTGTGGAGTTGTTAGGAACAACACCTACACAACAAGACTTCATAGGATCCTTGCTTAAGTTGAAATGGATAGCAACTCATTTCCGTCAGCTTCTACATAATGCGATTGATGAGACGGTGCATCATTACGCTCGAGCCTATATTATGTGACTTATTGGGGGGTTCTAGTCCCTGATAAGACACAAAATATAGTGAAGATGATGTTTTTGCCACTATTGAGAGACTTCGACCATATGCACAAGTACAGTTGGGGTGGTGCCACATTGGCATGTTTGTATAGGATGTTGTGTTGGGTGACTTTGCCTGATACAAAGGAGATGGTTGGGCTATTTATGTTGTTACAAGTGAGTTGCAATGACTTATATTATTCTCTAATATTGTCAGTTGGCATGTTTTATAAACTGCCTAATGTGAATAAATTATGAATGTTATCATTAATTCTTTGTTTGGGAATGAGAGAGATTGGTTCGCATCGCCCCTAGTAGGAAGTCTAATATTGGTGATGGCGAGCGTGCCATAGGGGAGGGAGACCATAAGTTACCACCTCGCCTTCGAGCTTGCAGGTGGAGGGTTTCGTTAAGCCACGAGGTGATATCGACCAATGTTAGTGTCATCTTCAGGGACCAGTTCGACCGCATGATAGAGGGAGAGGTTTGTACTTTTTTTATGTCAATTCATAGCTTCATGTTTGTAAACCTCCAGTCTACTGATCGTTGTCTAAATCAATGTTTGTTATTTCAGTTCATATGGAAGCTTTACGGGAGAGAGGATGACATCATCACCGGCTTCCCATTGTACTATACCTTTGGTTGAGAGATATGGATAGCATGAGTGCCACTTATATGCTTTGATGTCAATGAGCTTTGATGTCATTGACTGACATTTCTCCAATCGTGTCTTTAGATAGTTTGAACGAGTTTAGGTGTGCCTGATCGCTTTCACCCGAACTTGGCGATGCATGTTAGAGATATATGCCGCAAAATTACCATTGATTGGTCAAAGGAATACAAGAAGTTTACGAATTATTGGAACAATAAATGTAACATTATTGTTGACGCTGAGATGAGCGATGAAGTGCTTACATCTTTCGACCCATACATGTTATGGTTTCGGTGTCATACACGCCTAGTACTGAGTAATCCGAGCGACATTGTTGCATTCGGATACTAAGGCGAAGGAATAGTTTAGAGGGGTTGGTAAATTCTTCATAAAGTAACATAACTATATTTTGTTAAGTTTTTGTATTTTTAAGTTTGCGTCGATGGTTACGTAATATAAGTACATTTCATTACAGGTATGTAGAGTTGAGTTGTGAGGGCATATCACTTAGCAGACGTTGTCTATATCAAACGTGATGGTACAGAGGCGTTGGATGCCATTGGTGAGAAAGCGTCAGGAAATAGGCGCATACCCATAGCTGTGAAAGGCAAGATAGTGGCAATGAGAATACATAAAATGCAGAATGCAGAATGCAGAATGCGAGGTGTGGAATGCAGAGTATGAGACGTAATGTGTGCAATGTGTAGAGTGTGCAGTGTACAGGTAATGAAAAGCAGATATGTAAATCAAAAGGGCAGAATGTACCTCCCAGGTTCTCCAATAGCCGCCTACTATGTTCCCGCACCTGCTAGATGTCGAGCTCATATAGCAATAAAGGGTAGCAAGGCCAGCGCCATCTCAATCGAAGTGCCGAACCTGGGATAGGTCTACTAGAGCACTCAGAAGATGTAGCCCGACCATGTTTCCCTTATCGGAGAACAATGTGGTCCCAAGAAGGAACATCAGGAATCCCCAGGCGTACTGTTCCGCCTCGGGAACAGTCCTTCTGTACTGCTCTGTGAACTAGGTGTATTTGACTGTGCCTGATGATCGATAGATCAGCGGATGGACTCCGAGTAGATAAGTCCAGGCTGTCTCCCACCCACCCATATCGGAGTCATATGGAATCGGCCAACCTCCCACATCGAGGCCCATCAATATAGTAAAGTCGTATGGGGTCATCGTCATGTCCCCGGTAGCTAAAAAATGGAAGGAGTTGGTGGTGTCCCACCATCTCTCTACCAGCGCACCCAGGAGGGTCCTACTAGCCGCAAGACGCGATAACCCCATGCAAAATGGGCCGAACCCTGCCTTATCAACAATCTGTCGAACACCGTCTGGAAGCTCCACGTACCACTCCCTCGCTATAATCGACCCATATCCTCGGGTAAAACGGGAAGCTACCTGTGTTTAGAATGAGTAGAAATACAATGAGTTATGTTCAGAATGAGCAGAAATACAGTGTGTGAGCTGTGTTTAGAATGAGCAGAAATGCAGTATGTGAGCTGTGTTCAGAATGAGCAGAAATACGGTGTGTAAGTTGTGTTCAGAATGAGGAGAAATGCAATGTGTGAGTTGTGTTCAGAATGAGCAGAAGTGCTGTGTATGTAAATGTGTTCAGAACGAGCAGATAAAATACAGAGCGAAAGCATGAAGTGTGTAAGAAATGCAAAATACATCGCAGAAAATGTAAGAGTGCAGTATGCACCTTGGGCGCGTAGTGAAACAGGTTAGACTCCGGCTCCCGTAGTAGCAAGTCCGCGGGTGCTCGTCGCGTAAAGTCTGTAAAATGATGAAAAGTGCTGGGTGGTAAGATGTGCTCCTGGGGACGGTACGTCGTAGGGTCGAAGGGCCAGATCCTTGGCGGCAGCGGAATGATGTCGGGCTCCTGCTCCATCCCCGGAGGACCCTCGTTGTATGGGGCATCGCCAGCGATCTGAAAAGAAGGTGCAAAATGAGCAAAAATGAGCGAAATGAGCTAAAATTGCCAAAAGTAAACAAAAGTCAACTCTCGGGAAGAGAAAAAGTCAAAACTCGGGAAAATGTGTTAAACTTCAAGAGAAACATACCTCAAGTGGTGAAAATGGAGAAAGAAGCTCCGAAAATAAATTCTGATCAGTTCAAAGTGAAGGAAATCAGAAGATCTTAGTGAGTCAACTTCGCGTGGGACGTTGGAAAATGCGTGCAAAGCCCAGATCTGAGAGGGAAAAGGGTCTAGGAAGGAAAAGGAATGATTTTCGACCTTGTGTGTGTGAGCATTTGTGTTTTGAAGTTGTGTATTTAAAGAGCTAAACCTCAAAAGTCGAAACTGCCCTGGATTTACTAAACTGGTTGACCAACCAGTTTTTCAGGTCGACCGACCACCTAGGTGGTCTACAGGTGGTTTTGGTGGTCGGCATCCCTCTAGGGTGGTCTTCAGGGTCCCATTGTACTCTCTGTGTGTTTTTATGTTGTTTGGAGTCCTTGGCTCTCGAGAAAGTGCTAGAAAAGTTCACTATTTTCGGCTCAAAATGACCCCGCGGGATCCTCGATTCACGTCTTCGATGCGCGGCTCATCGTCACTCACCAGGAGCTACGTGTATCCTTTTTTAAGTACATTGTGACCCCTCCGAGAGGTAAATCGGAGGTTGCATTTGAATTAGTCTCGTTAAGGCGTGTATTTCCTTATGCGACATTTTTCTTCAAACATGTTGATGTTGCACTGAAAATGCATTGTTATTGTGCACAGAATGTGTATGCCGCGTGGCATTACTATGCACTTTTCACTTACATTGATATGCACTTTTCACTTGCATTGCTATGCACCTTTTCACTTGCATTGTATATGCACGCGTTTATCTCGTGTTGGAATTGTATCTTGATGTAACATTGAGCATGTGTGTCTATTCTATTGTACCTGTTGAGTTTCTTTCTTATGCAGGCACGATATTGTATGTACGATTCATTTGAGCCTGGCACAACCAGGCGATATTGGATGTGCGGTTCATTCAGGGAAGTTTCGTTTAAGATTGTCCACTTAGTGTATCTATCACACTTTGTTCACTTTTGTGTATCTATCACACATGTTCACTTTGTGTATCAATCACACATGCTCACTTAGTGTATCTACCACACTTCGTTCACCTTTGTGTATCTATCACACTCTGTTCACTTTGTGTATCTATCACACGTTCGCTTTGTGTATCTATCACACATGCTCACTTAGTGTATCTACCACACTTCGTTCACATTTGTGTATCTATCACACATGCTCACTTAGTGTATCTACCACACTTCGTTCACTTTTGTGTATCTATAACACATGCTCACTTTGTGTATCTATCACACGTTCGCTTTGCGTATCTATCACACATGCTCACTTTGTGTATCTATCACACGTTCGCTTTGTGTATCTATCACATATGCTCACTTTGTGTATCTATCACACGTTCGCTTAGTGTATCTACCACACTTCGTTCACCTTTGTGTATCTATCACACATGCTCACTTTTTGTATCTATCACACTTTGTTCACTTTGTGTATCTATCACATGTTCGCTTTGTGTATCTATCACACATGCTCACTTTGTGTATCTATCACATGTTTGCTTTGTGTATCTATCACACATGCTCACTTTGTGTATCTATCACACGTTCACTTAATGTATCTACCACACTTCGTTTACCTTTGTGTATCTATCAGACATGCTCACTTTGTGTATCTATCACACGTTCTCTTTGTGTATCTATCGCACATGCTCACTGTATTCGCTAAGGTTGCATAGTTTTCTTACATCCTTTCTGCATGAAATGTAGTTTGGTGCGGGCGCATCTCTTTGTTATCTTGTTTGTTTGTCTAAGTCTTCGGCCTTGTCAAAAATGGGTCGTCTCTGGGCTTTGACATCCACTCCCGTCATTTCATGACTTTCGAGTTCTGTTAAAGAGGGGCAACTGTAGACACCCCATTTTTGACCGACCTTAAGACTTAGACGTCATCGTCTGTGCACTCGGTGATTGTGCATGTTTGTGCTCGTTTTGAGTTTCCGGAGCCTTCGGCTGAGCACCTTGTCTCGGGACCTCTTAATTTTCTCCTCTTGGCCTGGTTTTTGGACCATGCCTTGCTGCTTTTGCCTAGAGGGAGACAGAGGCCTGTAGGCCACCTTTTGTAGCCGTAGGCTACTTTTCCCTCGTAGACCACTTGTCGTGGCCCGTAGACTAGTTTTCGGGGCTTCCGGCTAAGTGCCTTGCCTTGCAAACTCTTGTCTTTCTTTTTTTTGGTTTGTTTTTGAACCAAACCTTGTTACCCTTTGCCTGGAGGGTGGAACAGGGGTGTAGACTAGTTTCCCCCCCTATAGACCACTTTTCTTCCCTGCCAGCCAATTTTAGTGGTCGGCCAGCTAGGGTGGGTGGTCTGTGGACCACCTAAGGTGGTCGACAGCCTGCCACCACCTTCTACTCTCTTTGTAGACCCTCTTCCTCCCTTGCCGACCAGTTTTATTCCCTGTAGACCACTTTTGGTGGTCGGTCGACTAGGAGGAGTGGTCGGTCGACCACTTTAACTGGTCGGTGGCCTTTCTGCACTTTCTGCAGATATTTTCCTTGCCAGTTGTGCCAGCTGTTGGGCACAGAAGGCATCCTCCATACATGTGTATGGAGGGATTGCACCAAGCCTCTAGCTTGTCTAACAAGCTTGAGGCATGGATTCTATATAAGGGAGCTTCCTCCCTCTTGTTCAAGGTTGAAAAATCTGGATTAGGGCTAAACATATCCCTCTCCCTCTCTATATTTGTGCTAGTTTGTGCTTAGAAGTGCTATTTCTTCACACTTTTGCACATAAATACATAGTCAAACACCATAACTTTGAAGCTAAGGTTGATTGGAGCTTGGTTTGAAGTCTTGGGACTGGTTTTAGCTCAGAAAGGTTGCTAGCTTACTGCTGTTCTTCAAGGTCTTCAAGGGTAAGCATATACCCCTTTTAAGTTTTGCTTTGATTAATGGCTTAGCCACCTTTGCATGCTTCTTTTGGCTTAACCTTCAACAGTAAAAAGCTTTGATTTTAAGTGTTAAGAAAGATTATTTAAGGCCTCTTTGGTGTTGGGGGTGTTTCACCCTCTTGTGTGCCTTATTTGCTTGAGGTTGGTGCCTTCTTTTAAAGCCTTGGAGGCACCATTTATTTGGCCTTTCTACCACTGAAACTCAGAGGAATTTCAGTGGTAGAAACCATGTTTTGAAGTCCAAAATAGGTGGGGGTGGCCCCCCCTCCCCTTTTGTATCTTGTTTGCATGTGTTATTGGCTTGTCAAGTTAGCATGTTTTTCTACCTTCTTGGGGCCCTATCTTAGCATGTTTCAGACCTCATTTTGCCATGACATAGCTCTGTTTGGGGTTGGTTTGGTTACCTCTTGCATGCTCTTTGGACTTGTAGTGCAATTCCACTCACTAGCCTAGCATGCTTGCTACTTTGGCCTATGGTTCTAGCTTGTTTTGGCTCAATTTCAGCATGCTTTTTGCCATGATTTCACATGCTTTAGGTCTGATTTGGGTGGTCTTGATCATGTATGCTTTGCTTTGTATAACCATAGTGTAAAGCCCCTCCACCAGCTTTGTGTTTTGGGTCCACTAGCATGCATTGCTTGGACTATTTACATGATATAGAATCATTTGATATATGATTTCAGAATATGTTTCACTGTCATACCCTCGTGTGTATCACTCTGTCAATGCTTTGGAGGGTTATGCTTTATGCCTTAATCATGAGCCAATTTGTATGCATGCTTGTCTAAGCTCTTGGGCTCCATTTCAGCATGTTCTTGGCCCTTAACTTGGCATGTTTGAGCTCTGTCCAGAGCTGGTTTGCTTAGTTGTGCTATGTATTGCACGCCTCTTGTGTGATGCTCTTAACTAGCCTTACGCTCTTGGCCCTCTAACATGCCTTGTTTGTGTTATTTGTGTGATATGGCATCATTTCTCACGCGATTTCAGAGCATATATATGTGTCATACTCTCATGTTTATCACTCTTTAATTATGTTTAAGAGTTATGTCTTTATGCCTTATTGGAGAGCCAATGCATGAGCATCATCTTCTTGTCTTTCATGCTAGCATTTCAGAACATCTCAGCCATTGTTTTGGCATGCATGAGGGCTGTTTAGGTTTGGTTTAGTTCATTGAGCATTGTAGTGCATGCCTCATGAGTAATGTACTTCATTAGCTTTGATGCCTTAGGTCTCTAGACATGTCTTGCATGCATTGCTTACATGGTAGAGTCTTGCGCATGTCACTTTAGCATTGATAGATAGGCATGTCGTATGCTTTGCATCGTGTTTGGATCGGACGTTAATCCAAACACGAGGAAGGTCGCGCGTTTCATACTTAAAGCGATGAAACGTGTAGCATTTCTTGGTCACCGACCCTCTTGATCAAGCATGATAGAGGTGGAGGCCTTTATGTGTCATTTGTGCATTCATTGACATTGACTTGTGCAAACTTGGCTTCTCGGCCATCGTGCATTGCGATGTTCGGTTGGTGGCCTGAGAGTCGAGTAGTGCACTCCCTTGAGCTTGAGAAGTGATAGGGATGGTGGTTGTGCACACATATCTTGCAAATACACTATTATGCCCCTTGTTGTTCTCTGTTGCAGCAAAGCTGGAGCTTGGCAAATTTTCTAGTCGGCTGACCAGTAGAGGTGGTCGACCAACCACTTTTTCTGGTCCACAACCAATTTTTCTGGTCTACAGCCCCCTTTTCTGGTCGGTAGCCCACCAGAGGGTCCCTGTGTTGGAGAAAAAGCATTCTGGAGATTGTGCAACTTTTCAGAGATCAAATCTAATGCAAACAGAGACAATTCTGGGCATAGCAATGGATATCCGAGCGAGGCAATCGAGCATGCATGCACCCCTCGCCCGGAGGACCTCTTTTAACTGCTTTAGCTGCTTTACTTAGTTAGCTAATTCGTCGATTTTGTACTTAATTTGTTAATGTGCTTAATTAATCGATTTGTTTTGTAATAATTAGTTAACTAGGAATAGTTAATTAGTTTTGGTTTGTAATAAAGTTTAATTAGCGTAGCTAGTTAGCTTATTATTCGGACCCTTCGTCGATGGGGCACAATGTTGTAATAAGCGTGTGTGTGTGTGCATGTCTTCCAACCCCACGTCTTTCTCCCTTTTATTTACTAGCTTTTGATGGTTAGTTTTAGGGTATGTTTCAATTAGCATACTTATGCTTTGCATGCGTGCATCATTCATTCGTATTGCATGTACCGGGCTCGACACATCATTCAAACTGTATTGTATTTCAATACATTTACTTGAATACGTGTTTCAAAGTATGTTATCAAGTGTTGCATTCATATGCCATCTTAGCTAGCCGAGCCTATTTTAGTTGCATTTTGCATGTGTTGCATTAGGCATAAGTTCATAGCTAGGATCATATATTGATTACTAACTAGTTTCCTGTTTTGGTTCGGAGTACACTGTAAGTGTTTATGCTTTAGCATACTTGCATGTGTGTAAATGATTGCCATGATAGCATGTTTGCCATGAGGTTATCTACTTGAGTGCTTAACTGTATGAATGCCTGTGGATGAAGGCTTCATTGCTTGAATTGAAACAATTCATCAAAATGTACGTTTTAAGCCCACTTGTTTGTGGCAAATCATGTTTTAAGCCCACTTGAGGGTGGCAAATCCGCGCTTTAGCCTACTGGAGGGTAGCAACTTCAAACCATTTTCGAAAAACAAACATGAGATGTTTTGTTCCAAATTGAGCGATTTAGTCTATACTTGTATGCTGTGCGCATCACATAGTAAGTTAGCTAATAAACCGGAACAAGAACACGTGTTTTCAAAAACAACATATCATGTTAGTAGAGGCCGATCTTTGATCGAGCGAGGGGGGTGTTCGTTCCCAAGTTCCCGAGCCGAGGCAACTTTGGTGATGACGGACACGTGGCCTTAGGCACGAGTTAGGGTTTCTTAAATTTTTCCAAAATAAAATATTTAGTTGGCGACTCTGAAATCTGGCAAAGCAGTCCATGTTTGGTGCTTTTTGATTAAAATCGATTTTCCAAAACGATTTGTCGGATTTAGACTCTTTGGTGATTTATCAGTCTTACATTGCACTTTGTGAGATTAGATTCAGAACTGTGACAGGAGTCCGAACTGTAGTAGCTAGAACCCAATTCGCACCCTCTCCGAAAGGGGGCACACGGAGCGAGTTCGGACGGTTTACAGTTATTCACTTGATTTGTAATAATTAGCTTAATTAGCTTAGCCTTAATTAGTTGCTGGTTAGTTTTTCTTTATTCATTCGGACTCTTCGTCGTGAGAGCAAAATGTAATAATGTGTATGTCTTTCAACCCTACGTCTTGCTTCCTTTTATTTAATCGCTTTTGATGGTTAGATTAGGGACGTGTTTTAATTAGTATACCTTATGCTTGCATCGATTCATCTTGTCTTGCATGCACCAAGGCTCGGCGCATCATTCAAATTGCATTGTCGTTTCAATTACTTCATTGAATACGTGCTTAGACCGCCTGTCTTGAACTAATTCATATGCCATATTAGTAGCCGAGCCTAGTAATTACATATTGCATGTGTTGCATTAGACATTTTGTATAGTTAGGGATTATGTATATTTTTCTAACTCATATCTTCTTCGCTTGGAGTACTAGGTGAGTTTTTGGTAATTTAGCATATTTGCATGAGTGTGAGTGATTGTTATGACTAGCATGCTTGCCATGATGCTAAACGTTTACTTGTTAAATTGCCTGAATCCCTGTGGATGAAGGCTTATTGTTTGAATTGGAACGATTCAACGAATATGCGTTTAAGTCCACTATGTCTGGTGGAAATTCATAATTTTAAGCCCTCTTTGTTGAGTGGCAAATTCGCAAACTTTAAGCCCACTTGAGGTGGTAAATTCAACCCCTTTTCACAAAGCAAACATGAAATTGAATTGTTCCAATTTGGGCAAACTAGTCTATACTTGCTTGTGCGCATCACATAGTAAAACTAGCTTAATAACCGGAACAAGAGCACATAATGTACATAAAAATTCATATAATGATTAGTAGAGATCGATCTTTGATCAGGCGAGCGGGGGTGCTCAATCCATGACCTTCCTTTCTCGTACCTAAGTTCCCGAGCCGAGACAACTTTGGTTATGACGAACACGTAGCCTTTGGCACGAGTCATGGGTTTCCTAAATTTTTTGAAAAATAAAATATTTAGGTGGCGACTCTATATCTGGCAAAGTAGTCCAATTTTGGTATTTTTAATTCAAAATCGATTTTTCGAAAGATTTGTCGGATTTAGACTCTTTGGTGTTTATCAATTTCACATTGCAATTGTGAGATTAGATTCCGAACCGCGGGAGTTCGAACTGTAGGGCTTTAGAGAACTTGACTCGAACTCATGATATGACATTTTATCTACACTTATGTGTTTCTTTGCATTTGCATTGGTGCGTCTAAGTCATTGTGTTTGCCATCTGTTATTCCTGAACGGTTTGCCGGAGGCTTGCTTGGAAAAGCTTGCTAAAAGGCTAATCGGTTGCGGGCTCTGCCATGATGGGAACAAAACCCTTGGATCTGAACTACCGTTGTACTGTTTGATCCTCTTTTCACTTCTTGGTGTTAGGTGTAAGAGGTATATTAGATAGTCTTGATGAGGTACCTTTTTTGACCAATCGGCCTAGTTACATATCGAAAGCCATATAGACTGTTCCAAACTAGGACAGGTTGCTTACCCGAATGCAAGATTGTGTGAAATCATTTTGCTTGAATAGCTAACCCTAGTTGTTGACTAAACTAGGACAGGGTAACCCTACTCCATCATAAGGTTGTTTTGACTCTCACTTAACTGGTATGTGCTTTTAGAGTGAAACTCTATAGGAATGTATGTATTAGTTGCAAGTTTGGGTATTAGTTTTTGGGGGCAAAAATCAGTGTTGAGTGCAGTTCTACAACTTATGATTACGGCCGTGTCTTGTTCACATCTGAGCTGAGGTGCTGTGAGGTTTCTGATTTTTGCTTTTATTTTTTGCTTTATTTCTTTTTGTAAGATAGTTTATCACAATTGCTTCGGACGATTCTGTTACCCCCCAAGCACTCTGGACCCATGTAAGAAGACTTTACAGATTTGGGGATCTTGTTAGGAGACAGCCTCGCTCTAATCGGTTATGAGACGGAGGAGGGTTAGACATAATTCACCAGTCCGGCAGGCACCTTTTATGTCACCTGTGCCTAATCAGGCTCAGTCTTCTACTTCCACTCCAGTGAGAGATTATTCGCCAGTTCTAATGGCACAACATTCCCCGGTTAGCATGGAAGACTTGCTCCGTCATCTCCAACAGATCATAGAAACCATGCAGCAAGATGCTGCCTACCAAGTTAAGGTTATTGCAGTAGTAGCAAGCACAACAAGCAGCAGCTTCTGCTTCCCATGCACCTCTTGCGGGTATTCCAGCACCCGGAGTCACTGTCAATGTCCAAGAGAGTCTGGGCATTCCAGTAGATCCGATCCCACCGCAAACCTCCAAGGCACCAGTATACCAAACTGAGGCACCATTTGAATTTGAGGTTGACCCCACTGAGGTGCCTTTTCAAGTGGGCACAAGGTGTGAACTCAATCCCTGACATCGAGGATGGATACACAGACTCCGCAGTAACTCTGCCGGACAGATTCAAGATGCCACACATGGACTGGTTCGATGGCTCCGGGGATCCCATGGTCAATTTGCGGTTATTCTCAGATATTCTGCGGCCAATGGACCTCACCAGACTTCAAAAGCTGTCACTTTTCGGCCGAACCTTGTCAGGGATAGTGGCTATCTGGTATGCAAAAGTCAAGGACTCTGTGAAACGAAGTTGGGAGGAAATGGCTGAGGCCTTCATCGCACAGTACTACTATAATACCCAGATCGAGGTCATAACTCGTGATGTTAAAATAACTCATCAGGAGCCAAAGGAGGGCTTCTCGGACTTTGTAACCCGGTGGAGGGCTAAGGCCTCGATGATGACTATAAGGCCATCCGAGAAGGGTCAAATCAGAAAGGTGGTCCGCAACCTGCAAGGAAAATTATTGCAGAAGATGATAGTTTTGCCATTATTTGCATTTGTTGAGCTCCACGAGATAGGGGTTCAGATTGAAGATGCAATGAAACAAGGGTTGATCGTTGATGAAGAGGAACAGCCCAAGAGGCCTTTTGCACGCAGTTCCAATGCAACCGCGAGTTGTAGCACCTCTGCACAGCCATCTGATGTGAATGTCGTCACCATGACACCCAAAACTGCTAACCCTTTCGCCAATACAAATCCACAAACCTGAACCAGCCAGGCCCGATTTCAAAGGGTCTTTACCCAGCTCTACATGCCTTTATCCAAAGCCCTAGGGGTCCTAATCAAAAAGGGGCATCTTAAGCCGTTAAAACAATGGCCATTACCCGATCCACTCCTACCTAAACACAACCCGGCCAAATACTGTGCTTTTCACTAACAGCACGGTCACGACGCCGACCAATGCTACATGCTGCGTCATGAGATTCAAGATCTCATTGACAACAAGGTGATAGCGTCACCCCAAAAGACAAATGGGACCACCAACCCTCTTCCAGCCCAAAACTAAGTTCCCCCACCTCGGAACCTAAATCTAATACATACACTGGCCATCCTATGTGACCTCTGCGTATACATAACCCCTTCTCACCTACCCAAACCGGCTGTGTTCATTCCTAAGAGCATTGACTTGTGCATGATGAACACTCCCACTCTACAACTTTAACCCATGGTGGTCACAATGGTAGAGGAAGCGAAGTTGGCCTTGGAAGAGAATGCAGTCCATTGCTTGAGAGCTCTACGGACTTAGCTGAGAGGATGTATGACCTGTGCTGTTATATTGTGCCAGTGGATCAAGCCAAACCCGAAGTGGTATTGCCAAAGGCAGTGGAGGTTAATGTGGTTCGTGAAGATGACCCAAGCTAAGGTTTGGATGCTCTAGCGAAGCTGGAAGAGGACTTAGACAATCTGCAGTTCTGTGACGAACAAGATCAAGGGGATGTGCAGATCAACTAGTTCGATCTGAATGGGTTGACAGACAACTCCGGGTGGCTCAGTGACGAGCCTGACAAAGAGAAAGAAAGTTAACCAAAACCCAAAGAAAAGGGAGCTAGAATAGCTGCAATGGCCGGAATGGCCGAGGACAAGGGGAAATTGCCGGAGAGCACCGGTATCAAGAATTTAGCTCAAGAACGGGGCGCCGTGAGTGCTACGGATACTGAGCAAAAAGCCGCACTAAAGCGGTTTGTGTGAGAAAGGGATCAAAACAAACAGGAAGCTGGAATAGCTCAACACCAAATGTTTCTGCTGAGAGAATAAGTAGAGCGGAACTGGACAATTGTTTGTTAGTTGCCGGAGGAATATGGTGGGAAGACGATGATTTGCATCTTGCCCACACTGACGAGGATTAGGGTGAAGACTTGCCAGGCAATACTTGGTACTCTGAAGAGGTGGACCTGTAGACACCCCATTTTTAACCGTCCTCAAGACTTGGATGTTCTTGCAGGTACATCCAGCGACAAGTTTGATTGCTCGTCAAGTACTCGACTTCCGCGACGGAATGCTCCAGGTTTGATCTTTCCAAACCCTATTTCCATTCTGTCTCATATTTGGACCATGTGTTAGTCTTTGCATAGTGATGCTTTTGATGGCCTGCTGGCCATCATGGAAGGCTGCCGGCCGTGGGCTTTGCCCTACCGGCCATTGATAGGCCCTGCCGGCCATGAATAAGGCCCTGTCGGCCACCACTGATGGCCGGCCGACCACCAATGCATTAGTAGATATTTTTGTAGATATTTTAACAGCAGTTTGCACAGATGAGCCCATCTGCTTGCACGTGGATGGTTGGATTTCTTCAAAGGGCCTTTGTATCTTCTATATATAGAGCTTATCTATATGCATGCGAAGGGTTACAAAAATTTGGCTGAGCTATATCTCTCTCTCACTCTAGAATCGTCTCTCTCTATATATTTTGTGCTTGAAAGTGAGCATTCTCTACACATTTGCACTAGCACCCTTAACCAAACACCTTCACCTTGGAGCTGAGGTTCTTGGAGGCTTTGTTTGAGCTTCTTGGAGTGGTTTTAGCTCAGAAGTTTTGTTGTTTTGCTGCTGTGCTTCAAGGGTAAGGATTTACCTCTTTAAAGCTTTGTTTTAGTTCATTGCTTGGCCACCTTTGTATGCTACTTTGAAGCTGATTTTAGCCTCTAAAAAGTTCTGCTTTTAAGGTCTTAAAATGTTGGTTTAAGCCTTGTGTGGTTAGGGGGATGGTTTCCTCCCTTGGCTCTTTGGCTTGTAAAGCCTTTTGAGCCATCTTTCTAAGCTTTTGAAACACCCTTTATTTGACCTTTCTACCACTGAAATTCAATGGTTTTTCAGAGATAGAAACTTGATTTTGAGGTCCAAAATAGGAGGGGGTGGCCCCCCCTCCTTGTATCTTATTTGCATGCATTGATGGCCTAATAGTTGAGCATGCCTTTCTACCTTTTTGAAGCTTAGTTCAACATGTGTTTGGCTTTGTTTTGATATGCTTCAACTCTGTTTTTGGCTGGTTGGTGCACTTGCTGTTTGCTTTTTGTACTGGTAGTGCAATCATGCTTACTAGCGTAGCATACTTGGTGATTTAACCTATCATTCTAGCATGTGTTAGCTCAACTCCAGCACATTCTTGCTACTGATTTAACATGCTCTAGCTCTGTTTTGGGTGGTCTTGGTCATATATGCTTTGCTTTGTATAGCTGTAGTGTAGTTGGCCTCACTAGTTTTGTGTGTCAAGGCTTCTAGCATGCTTTGCTTGTGTTGTTTGCATGCCTTGGCATCATTTAGCATGTAATTTCAGTGCATATATCATTGTCACACTCTTACATATCCCACTCTTTCATTACTTTTGAGAGTTGTGTTTTATGCCTTGTTTGTGAGCCAATACATGAACATGATTTTCTTGCTTTTCATGCTACCATCTCAGCACATTTTAGCCTTTGTTTTGGTATGTTTGAGGTCTATCCAGAGCTGGTTTGGCCATTTGAGCTTGATGTTGCATGGTTCTAGTGTAAAGCTCTTCACTAGTTTTAATGTTTAAGTCTCTAACATGTTGTACATGAGTTATTTGCATGTTATAGTCTTGTGTTTCATGTCATTTCAGCACTGGAATTCTACATCCTCCCTCATTTCTTTATTTTTCTATTTGTTTTGAGGGTTGGTTAACCTTAGGTTGTGTTTAAGCATGAGATAAAGCTTATGCTCAATGGCTTTAACTCTCTTTTTAGGGTTTCTACTAGCCAAAGGCATGAGCTCTCTCATGTCTTAAACCATCATTTGATTAACTCCTCTCCCATTAGAGGACAAGCACTTGGACTTAACCGGTTAATGAATGGTTTGGTAACTTAAAATGTGTAAATAAGAATTGAATCAAGTAAAACATGCCAAGATAAGCATGTTATGTGTGCATTGCATGTGTTCAATCGGACATTATATTGAACACAAGGTGGATTGGTCCATTTCATACTCAAAGTGTTGAAAGTGAGCCAATCCCCCTTTGTCTCCATTGCCTTTGATGATCCATAATAAGGTAGTGGTCCTAGAGTCTTGTTGTGTGCATTTATTGAATGTGTACAAGTTGGATCTTTGGCCATCATGCATTCAAAATGCTTGATTGATGGTGTTGGATCCAATGGTGCAACTCCTTTGATGTTTTAGGATGATAAGGAGGGGCATAGTACAAACATATCCTTGGGAGACCCTCCATTTTCCTCTGGCTTGAGCTCTGTTGCAGAATGGTGATGCGGCACACCAGTGGCCGGCAGTGCCTCACTGATAGCCGGCACTGCTTCATCCTTGGCGGGCAGTGCACATCCTTGGTCGGCAGATGGCTGACAGAAGCTTCTCATGGCCGGTAGGCCACTAGTGCACTCCCCAGGAGTGATTTGGTAAGGTTTAGCAGAAATTTCTTGGAGACACCCTGCAAATAGAGCCTCTCAAGAGCAAACCGGTGGGCTTTTCGGGGTGAGGCCGACCGAGCATGCATATCCCCCTCGCTTCTCGAGGCCGTTCATTTCAATTGCTTAGCTAATTAGTTCATTAGCTTAGTTGTTTTGTAATTAATTAGTTAAGTGTTTAATTAGTTAATTCGGTTTGTAATTAATTAGCTTAGATTAGCTAGTTATTCAATTTCAATTCGGTTTGTAATAATTAATTAGCTAGAATAGTTAATTAGTCGTTTTGTAATAATTAGCTTAATTAGCGTAGCTAGTTAGTCTATTTATTCGGACCCTCCTTCGCGATGGCGTAATGTTGTAATAAGTGTGCGTGCGTGTGTGCATGTCTGCCAACCCCACATCTTTCTCCCTTTTATTTAACTGCTTTTGGTGATTAGATTAGGGCTTGTTTTGATTAGCATAACTTATGCTTGCTGTAGACACCCCATTTTTGACCGACCTTAAGACTCAGACGTCATCGATTGAGTGCTCGGTGATGGTGCATGCTGTGCTCGCTTTGAGGTTTTGGAGTTTTAGTTGAGAGCCTTGCCTCCGAGCCTCGAAACTCTTTGTGCTTTGGCTCGGTTTGCGGACCAAGTCTTGTTTTCCCTTCCCGGAGGGAGGGAGTGGTCTTGTAGACTATCTCTTTGTGGTTGTAGACTACTTTTCGTGGTCGTAGGCCACTTTTCCCGTTTGGAGACTAGTTTTCGATTTTTAGAGCCTTTGGCCACGCGCCTTGTTTCGGGACAGCTTAACATTCTCCATTTGGCGTGGTTTTTGAACCACACCTTGTTGCCTCTTCCTAGAGGAATACTGTGGTCTGGGAGACCACTTTTGTGGTTGGAGACCACTCTTGATGCTTGTCACCTAGTTTTCGGGGCTTTTGGCCGCATGTTTCTCCTCCCGATTTCTCATCTTGTATCCACTTTGGTTTGTTTTTGGTACAAACCTTGCTTTCCTTGTTTGGAAGGTGGTACAAGGGTGGGAGACCAGTATTTCTCCTTGGAGACCACTTTTCCTTTTTTTCAGCTAGTTTTCTTGTCGGATAACTGGCTTTCTTGGTCTTTGGACCATCTTTTCTGGTCGACCACCACGCCCCCACCTTGCATTTAGTGTGTTGACCTCTCCTACGTATGGCCGACCAGTTTCTACTTTGGTTGACCACCTAAAGTGGTCGGCCGACCACTTAAACTAGCAGGTCAACCACTTCAAGTGGTAGGCTGCTTTTTTGGCACCTTTTTGGAGATATTTTTCTCCACCTAGAGGACATTAGGGCCATCCTCCATACACGTGTATGGAGGGATTACATTGTTGCTTAGCTTCTCCTAGAAGCTTTGGCTTTCCTCTTCTATAAGAGGAAGGCTCCTCCTTCCTCCTCCAGGTTCAGAAAAACTGAGGGAGAGGGATAGATATAGTGTTGTATCTATATTGCCTTGTTTGCTTCATTTTTGTGCCTTAAAGTGTTGATTTGTCTTACTTTAACACACAAACACACACTCAAACACCATCCTTTTGCTACCGAGGTGCTTAGGACCTGGTTTTGGTGTTCTTGGGTTGGTTTAAGCTTGAAAAACTAGCTGGAGTTGCAGCTTTGAAGAAGGTCTTCAAGGGTGAGTCTTTAACCTTTAAATACCCCTTTCTTGCTTAAACTTTTAGCCCTTCTTGCATCTGTTTTTTAAGCTTAACTCTTAACTAGAAAAAGTTTCATTTTTAAGTGCTTAAAATAGTTGTTTTAGGCCACTTTTTCGTTTGGGGTGTTTTACCCCCTCTTAGGCCTTGTTAGGCCTCATTTTGAGCCACACCTTTAGGCTCTTGTTGAGCCCTTTGCATGACCTTTCTACTACTGAAATCCAGAAGATTTTTAGTGGTGGAAAGGTGGTCTTGGTGTCCTAAATAGGAGAGGGTCATTCCCTCTCCTTTGTGCCTTGTTTACTAGCTTTGAATGCCTCATGTTTGAGCACCTTTGTCAAGTGTATGTTGGCTTGTTCTTAGCATTTATTTGTGGTTATTTTTCTGTGGCATACCACTATTTTTGCTTAGTTTGGTCACTCCATGCATGGTTAATACACTTGTAGTGTAAAGCACACAAACTAGCTTTGTATGCCTCATGTTTGAGCATGTCATTCTAGCTTATTTTCTTTCCATTTCAACATATTTTTTGGTGATGTTTTGCCACGTCATGACTCTATTTTGGTTTGGTTGGCCTTTGCATGCCTCATGCACTTGTAGTGCAATCCCTTGAAATAGCCTAATATGCATCATGTTGCAACATGTCATTTTAGCATGCTTTTGGGTTAACTTCATGAAGACTTTGTTCATGTTTTAGCATGTTTAAGGTCTGATTTGTGTTGAATTGGTCATCCACGACTTGCTTTGTATAGTCTTAGTTCAATTTAGCTTGTTAGCTTTATGTATTGAATCCACTAGCATGCGTTACTTGGCTTATTTCAGTGATTTGGCATCACTTGTTATGTGATTTCAGTCCATGTTTCATGGTCATACATTCACATTTACCATCCATTCAATGCGTTGGAGGGTTTCCCTTTTATGCCTTAACATGAACCATTGCGTATGCCTTCATGTCCTTGCTTGCGAACCACCATTTCAGTGTGTTTTTGGGGTTATTATGCCATGACATAACTCTGATTTTTGTTGGTTAAGTCATGCCATGCTTGGTCCTAATAGGTGTAGTGTAATCCACCTTGTTTGCCTTGTATGAATCATGCCTCATGCCCTTCATGCTAGCACATTTTGGCTTTCTTTCATGCATGTTTTAGACACATTTTAGCATGTACTAGGACTGTTTTAGGTTGCCTCAATCACATGCTTCATGTTTTGTATTACTTGTAGTACAAATGCTCTTGCTTGCCTCAAGCTTTGATCCCCATTGCATGCCTCATTTGTGTTGTGTATATGATTTGGCATCACCTAACATGACATTTCAGAGCATATAGACTTGCCATGTTCCCACTTCAATCATGCTTTAAGTGCCTTCGAGTATTGTGCATGTTTGCCAAGCTTATGCCTTAGCTCTTATGCTTGCATGCCTAGGCCTTTGAGCCATCGTCTCAGCATGTTTAGGTCCTTATTTTGGCCTACTTGAGCTCTGTCCATGCTTAGTTCATGCGTTTGTGCCATGTATTGCACGCCTCCTTTGTGTTGCTCTTTACTAGCTTTCATGCCTTAGGACCCTAGAATGCTTTACTTATGTTGTTTGAATGATTTGGCATCATTTCTTGCTTCATTTCAGTGCACTTAGTGTTGTTACACTTCCACTTTTGTCACTCATTGGGTGCTCTTGAGAGTTGTGCTCTTTGGCCTCTTTGATGGCCAATGCATTGTGCATGCATGCCTTGCTTTATGTGCCTTCATTTCATCACCAATGGCCACTGTTTTGGGCATGATTGAGGTCTACCCTTTTGGTTTAAGTCCATTGAGTACACCATGTATATTACATTTGAGCATGCCATGCTTGGTATATTACATAAGTTGCCCTTGTTGTATTGCATTGTGCATGCATGCATTACATTATGCTTAGGACCTCATGAATGCCTTGCATTGAGTATGCCATGTAGTTCTTAGCATTTAGCATTGTGTATGCTAGTTGTTACATGCTTTAGCATTATGCATACCATTAGCCTTGTTAGGTTGTTCATATTGCATTGCATGTTTGCATGCTTAAGTCATATTGCATACTTGCATGCTTGAGTCGCATTGTGTATGCCATGCTTGCTTGCATTGTGTTTGGAATAGGTGTTAGTCCAAACACGGGAAACGAGGGACGTTTCATACTCAAAGTAATGAAACGTGCCTTAATTCCCGGTCACCGACGCTCTTGATCATACATGATAGAGTTTTAGGCTTTATGTGTTTACTTGCGCATTCATTTCCATATTGAATTGTGCAACTTCGCCTCTCGGCCGTCACGCATGAAAATGCGCGATTGGTGGCCTGAGGGTCGAGAACCTACACTTCCTTGAGTTCATGACATGATAGGGAGGGTGGTTATGCACACATATCTTGCAAATACATTGCCATGCCCTTTCTTGCTCTCTGTTGCAGCAAATTGCAGTTCAGCAGCAACAACTGGTCAGCCAGCGAGAAAAAGTAGCTGGCCGACCACTTTTCTTGATTTTCAGCAATCAAAAGTGGTCGGCGGGTGTTTCTAGAGACCAAAAGTCGTCGGCCACCCTCCCACAGGATTCCCAAGGTGGAGTTTCAGCTTTCTGGAGCTTGGTGCAAGTTTTTGAGAAACAAATGAAAACAGAGGCAAATCGGGGCATCGCATTGGATTTCCGAACGAGGCGACCGGACATGCATGTATTCCTCTACCTCTGAGGCTCTTGATTTACTGCTTTTCCTAGCTGCCATGCTTAGATAGCTAGGTTTTGCTTTGGTCTGTACCTTTAATAGTTAATGCGTTAACTATTCAATTCATTTTGTAATAATTAGTTTAATTAGCTTAGATTAGCTAGTTAGCTTCTTATTTGGTCTCTCCCTCGAGAGAGCAAATTGTTGTAATAAGCGTGCGTATGTGTGATGCATGTCTTCCAATCCCCATTTCTTTCTCCCTTTTACTTAACCGCTTATGATGGTTAGTTTTGGGGTATATTTCATTTAGCATACCTTATGTTTGCATGTGTGCATCTATTCATCTGTATTGCATGCACCGGGCTTGGCGCATCATACTAACTGCATTGTATTTCAATTCCTATTTGAATACATGTATCAAGTTGCATTTCACATGCCATTCTTAGGATAGCCGAGCCTATCTTCATTGCATTTTTGCATGTGTTACATTAGCTATTTTAACATGAACTAGGATCATGCATGATTTCTAACTAGTTCTTTGTTTTGACTCGGAGTACACTGTGAATGTTTACGCTTTAGCATACTGCATATGTGTTAATGTTGCCATGAAAGCATGCTTGCCATGAGGTTAACTGCTTATTTGATATAACTGCCTGAATGCCTGTGGGTGAAGGTTGGATTACCTGAATTGGAATAATTCATTGAAATTCGCATTTTAGCCTACTCGCGGGTAGCAAATTTCAAACTATTTTCCAAACAAACGGATATGCAATGCTTTGTTCCAAATTAGGCGATCTAGTCTATACTTGTGTGTTGTGCGCATCACATAGTAATTCTAGCTAATTAATCGGAATAAGAGCACATGTGTACTAAAAAATTCAATATCATGCTTAGTACAGGCCGATCTTTGATCGGGCGAGCGGGGGTGCTCATTAAATGACCTTTCCCAATCGTACCCAAGTTCCCGAGCCGAGGCAACTTTGGTGATGACGGACACGTGGCCTTAGGCACAAGTCAGGGTTTTCTATATTCCTCCAAAATAAAATATTTAGGTGGCGACTCTGTATCTGGCAAAGCAGTCCATGTTTGGCACTTCTTTACAAAAATCAATTTTTCAAAACGATTTGTCAGATTTGGACTCTTTGGTGATTTATCAATCTCACATCGCATATTGTGAGATCCGATTAAGAACTATAACATTTGAGTCCGAACTGTAGTTAAGCAAAGCCCGAAGGGGCGCGCTTACACTTGCATGTTTGCATCATTTGTCCTGCATGCACAGGGCTCGACGCATCATTCAAACTGCATCGTATTTCAATACTTATTTGACTACGTGTATCAAATTGTTGCATTCATATGCCATCTTAGATAGCTGAGCCTATCAGTTGCATTATTGCATGTGTTGCATTAGGTATCTTGTATAGCTAGGATCATGTATGATTTCTAACTAGCATTTGTTTAGGCTTGGAGTACATTGTAAGTTTTTACGCATCAGCATACTTGCATGAGTGTGAGTCTTGCCATGATAGCATGCTTGCCATGAGGCTATTTGCTTAAGTGCTAAATTGCATGAATGCCTGTGGATGAAGGCTTTGTTGCTTGAATTGAAACAATTCGATGATTGTGAGTTTTAAGCCGACTTTGCAAAGTGGGAAATTATGTTTTAAAGCCCATCTTGTGAGATGGCAAATCCGCGCTTTAGCCTACTTGTGAGTTGCATTTTCGAACCATTTTCGAAAACAAACATAAATTGATTTGTTCCAAGTCTTGCGATTTTAGTCTATACTTGTATGCTGTGCGCATCACATAGTAAGTTAGCTAATAACCAGAATAAGAACACGTGTTTATAAAACAATATATCATGCTTAGTAGAGGCCGATCCTTTGATCGGGCGAGCGGGGGTGCTCATTTTAGAACCTTCCCCTCTCGTACCCAAGTTCCCCAGCCGAGGCAACTTTGGTGATGACGGACACGAGGCCTTTGGCACGAGTCAGGGTTTCTTAAATTTTTCAAAAATAAAATATTTAGGTGGCGACTCTGTCATCTGGCAAAGTAGTCCAGTTTATGCAATATTTGATTTAAAAGATGATTTTCCAAAATGACTTGCCAGATTGGACTCTTTGGTGTTTATTAGTCTCACATTGCACTTTGTGAGATTAGATTCAAAACTGTGATAGGAGTCCGAACTGTAGAAGACCAATTCGCACCTCTCCGAAAGGGGGGTGCGCGAAGAAAGTCGAGTCCACAATTTCTGGCCACTCTGCTGGGGATTTAGAGAACTTGACTCGAACATCATGATATGTTGTTTTATTTACACTTATGTGATTCTTTGCATTGCATTTGCATTGGTGCGCCTAAATCATAGTGTTTGCCATATGCTGGCTTGCTTGGAAAAGCGTGCCATAAGGCTGACCGGTTGCGGGCTCTGCCACGATGGGAACATAAACCTTGGATCTAGATCACCGCCGTACTGTTTGATCCACCTTTCACTTCTCGGTGTTAGGTGCGAGAAGTATATTAGGTGGTCTTGCTAAGGCACCCTTTTTGACCATTTGACCTAGTTGCATATCGAAGGCCATAGAGACCATTCCAAACTAGGACAGGTTGCTCACCTGAATGTAGGATTGTACGAAACCGCATGCGTGCGTAGTGAAACCCTAGCTCCTGACAAAATAGGACAGGGAAACCCTACCCCACTATAGGGGTGTTCTAGCTCTCACTTGCTTGATACGTTCTGTTAGGGTGCGTCCTTACAGGAATGTATGTATCAGTAGCAAGTTTGGGTATCAGTCTGAGGACATCAGTCTTTGAGGGTATCAGTTTTGAGGCAGAAATTTAGGGGCATAAATCAGTGTTTGAGTACAGATTGTCCAGCTTATGATTTTAACTATGTGTTGTCTTTATCTAAGCCGAGATGCTGTCCGTTTTCTGATTGTTGTTTCCTTTTTGCTTTATTTTTCTTTTTGCAAGGTAGTATTTCATCATTGCTTCCGACGAGGCAGATACCCCCCGAGCACTCTGGATCAGAGGTCGAAGGCTTCATCGATCTGGAGATCTTATTGACGGACAACCAGTGTTTGCTTCATTACCCCCGGTTACAAAATGGAGGGCAGTCAGGCATAGAGTATCAGTACAGCAGTCGCTAGTTCAGCGGTCATTGTCTACCCCACCTGTGCGTAGTTGGGCTGAGATTTCTATTTCTACCTTAGAGAGAGAGAGTATACACCTATTCAGACAGATCAACATTTTACAGACAGTATGGAGGAAATGATGCGCCAACTCCAACAGACCATGGAGGCTATGCAGCGGGATGCTGCCCGCCAAGCAGAGGTTACCGCTTGTCAGATAGAGGTTGTAGCCCAGCAGGCAGAACTAATTGCTAGGCTTTAACAACAGCAGCAACCACAACAAGCCGAAGCTTCTGCTTTGCACCCACCCCAACCTAGGGTTCCAACACCCGGGGAAACAGCTAATGTCCAAGAGAATACGGACATCTCAACAGGGCCAGTCCCACCACCAGTCCTACCACAGACATCAAAAGCACCGGCCTTCCCAACTGATAGACCGTTCAAATTTGAGGTGGACCCTATAGCTTTAAAAGGAACCAAGCTCGAAAAGCTCTTTAAACGAGCTCAGGGAGTTAACTCGATCTCGGACATAGAAGATGGCTACACAGATTCGGCGGTGACATTGCCGGATAGGTTCAAAATGCCTCACATAGACTGCTTCGACGGTTCGGGCGATCCTATGGTTCATTTGAGGCTGTTTTAAGATATTTTGCGCCCGATGGGTTTGACTAGACTTCAGAAACTATCCCTCTTTGGTTAGACCCTGTCGGGTATTGCGGCCATCTGGTATGCCAAGCTGGAGGATTCCGTAAAAAGGAGCTTGGAGGAGATGGCTAAGACTTTCATCGCCCAATATGCTTACAACACCCAAATTGACGTCACGACTCGTGATCTCGAGGCAACCCGACAGGAGTCGAAGGAAGGCTTTTCTGACTTTGTCACTCGATGGAGGGCCAAAGCCTCCATGATGACAATTCGGCAGCCCGAAAAGGATCATATAAGAATGGTTGTGCACAATCTGCAACCCCAGCTAATGCAGAAGATGATTGTCTTACCCCTCCCCACCTTTGCAGACTTACATGAGATAGGGGTACAGATAAAAGATGCTATGAAGCAAGGTCTGATCGACCAGAAAAGGAGCAGCCCAAGAGGGCGTTTACATGCGATTTGAATGCAACTACGACTAGCAATGCAGCCGCATGAACTTCTGACATTGGCATGGTCACCACCACGCCAAAAATAGCCACACCCTTCACCGGCATATCTGGAGCCACCATACAACCTGCAAAGTACCCACCCAAGAGCCAGAGGGTTTTTACCTCGCTTTACATGTCTTTGTCCAAAGCCTTGGGGGTTCTAATCAGAAAAGGGCATCTGAAGCCCCTTGAACCATGCCCACTGCCAAATCCTCTCCCTCCTATACATAACCCGGCCAAGTATTGCGCCTTCCATCAGCAGCACGGTCACGACATCGACCTCTGCTTCAGACTCCATAATGATATCCAGGATCTTATTGACAACAAGGTGATTGAGCCTGCCGAGAAGCCAAAAGTCACCACTAACCCACTCTCACTCCCACCACAAAACAACCCCCCTCCTCCACCAGGGCAAATAAACCTGATCCAAACCATGGCCGTCCCGTACGACCCTAGCATATACATCACTCCCTCCCACCTACCTAAGCCTGAGATGTTCATCTCTGATAGCACAGACTTGTGCATGATGAGTACGTCCCTACCCCAACCTGAACTCGTGGTGGTGGCTCTGGTAGAAGGCATGCCTGAGGGCGCCGTGAGCATAACTGAGGAAGCATACAACCCGTGCGCTTATATTGTGCTAGCTGATCAAGCTAAGCTAGGGGTGGAGTTGCCAGTGGGGATGGAGGTACATGTTGGATGATCTGGCGAATCTTGAGGAGGATATCAGTAACCTATAGTTCTTTGATGAATAGGACCTGGGGGATGTGCATGTTGGTTGGTTTGATGCGAACAGAGCAACAGATGCTACAAGGTGGCTCAGTGACGAGCTAGATATTGATGATGAGTCTTAGCTGAAACAGGGGCAGTCAGAAATAGGGGCATCTACAGCGGCCGGAATGGTCGAGAACAAAGAAGAGTTGCCGGAGAGCACCGGTACGGAGAATTTTGATCGGGACTTGGGCAGTTTGTGCATAGTCGACACAGAGCAGGAGGCCACGTTGAAGCAGTTTGAACAAGAGAGAATCGAGAATGATGACAGGGCTAGAAAGGCCAAGGGTCCTGTGCGGACAGAATGTGTTGAGAACACGGGAACAACTACAGTGGAACCAGACAGTTGTCTGTCGGCTGCCGAGGGGATGTGGTGGGAAGACGACGATTTGCGTCTTGCCCATACTGATGAGGACTGGGGAAAAAATCAACCCGATGATACCTGGTACACCGAGGAGGTCGATCATATGACCCGGAGTGAGCAGTACTTCAAGCCCTCACATCTGGACCAGCCAGAGGCATCGGGAAAAGACAAGAAAACAGACAAACAGAAAGATAAACTGCTAGAGGAGGAGGCTGTACTGAAGCAGCTGAAGAAAATTCAAGTAGATATCTCCATCTGGGGACTGCTTATGGCCTCGCGGGTTCATAAACAAGTCGTCCTGTCAGCCATGGACAAGGCTAAGCTTTCGATTGATACAACTCCCGAGCGATTAGTGGGATTGGTGTTCTCGGGTGGAGCTTCACCGACTTTAACCTTCACACACAAAGAATTACCGCCTGAGGGCTCTGAATATAACAAGCCGTTACATATCTCTGTGGAGTGTAAGGAAAAATGGATATCGGTTGTCCTGGTTGATACGGGATCTGCATTCAATGTATGTCCGTCGCGAACGGTGTATGCTGTCGAGTTGAAGCCCGCAGATTTCGCACCAACAGCCCAGGTAATTCGGGCTTACGACAACACCAGTCGGGAAGTGATGTGGACGGTATGGATCAAAACTCAAGTTGGCCTGGGGCAACAGGACATTGAGTTTCATGTTCCGGATGTTCCAGCCACCTTTAATCTACTCCTTGGATGGCCGTGGCTGCACCAGGTGAGAGCTGTCTCTTCCACTTTACACCAGATGTTGAAGTACCCCCACGGGAAGGGGGTAACAATTGTTTTTGGGAACTCTTCCATACATTTGCCGCCAGAGGTGTCTACTTTGGTCTTGGAAATCGTACACGGCGTGGAGGATGTCTTTTTGTTGGGATTCACCTTGGCTGAGGCGCGGGTAGTACAGGATATGCTGGCTGTTGATGAGGGACTGTATGCCAGTGCGCAATCTGTTTACCTCATGAACAAGCTTCAACACATGCCCGGAATGGGATTGGGACCGAGTGGCCGGAAGGGCATCGCTGTATTGGCCGAAGTGCCACACAACCCTTATACCTTTGGTTTAGGTTACACACCTACCAGGGAGGATTGGGCAAGGAAATAAAGGGAAATGGCCGGAAGAGCCAAGGCCAAGCAAGCCAGGAAGCACTACGAGCTGGTGCACCGACCTAATCAAGGAACCCTGAACGGACGCTTTGTCCGGGAGGGGGAAGATTTCCCGTTTTGCGACTTTCCGGAGCCATGGCTGAATTTTTAGAAGCGGCGTTTGCTCGGCTTCAAGATCTTTTTTGACCTTCAGTTGCCAGGGAATGAAGTTGCAGAAGAGCAGTCTAACCCACTAGTTGAGGCTGAGTAGTGCAAAGAGGATGAGTTCGATGGCACAGAACTTGAGATAGGAGCAACGCTGACTTATCTCCTCTCAGATCCTCAGATCACACCACAGTGCTCAGGGGGTGACTTCTCTGTTTCCATGATTGGGGATCAAACGGTTGTGATCAAACGGCTGGCATTCTGGATGCGTCCTGAGTATGAAATGAAACAAAATTTTTGTTTGAAAAAGTGTTGTATTTGTACATTTCATGTATTGCATCGCATTGCATCATGTTGCACCTCAATGTAAATGAAATTGATCTGCTGTCTGAAAATTGAACACTTGCATTGTAATAATCAGATAACGAACCAGCCAACAGCAAAAACAACCCATACCAACCACTGCACATCCTAAACACTCGGCTCATACTCTACTGGGGATTAATCTGCATACAGCTCATAACACAGCGCTTGGCTCATTTTGCACACAGCAGATCCTGAACAAACAGCCCAAATCTGACAAGACGGACCATAAAGGTTGAATCTACTGATGTTGAAGCACACTCAGATGCGATATGAAACCCAGAAGCTTCAAAGAGGCCCAGGTTTTCCTGTTCACACTTATCGGGGGTGGACCCTACAGTTGTATGAAAGAACCAAATCGTGTTTTTGCATAAATGTGGAGAATGGCACAGCATTCTGAGCACAAAACGATTAATTTTTGAAATTGAAGAAGGTTTTTTTTTTTAAAAACTGGGGTAGTGAGCCTACGACTGGACATAGCGAGAATGACTCAACAGCGGAGACAAAAAAGGTAAACAACTTAAACACAACGAGACACACTCGGAAAAGACTCAAAACAAAGGTTGAAGTAAACAAGACAAAAGACATGACATACAGACGCGTAAACAGAGACGGAGGACCTCAGGTTACGAGGAGCCAGTTTCTCTGGGTATTGTTTCCCACCCTTTCTTATTTGTGGTTCTCACATCATTCGGCCCTCAGGCTCAGTTTTTCTCTCAAGAGCCTTCGGCTTGCTTTTTCTCTCAACTTACACCTCTCTATTCTTTATTCTCTCATTTTTTTTTTATCCCTCCCCGGGGTGTTTGAATAGGAAGTTGTGGGTTCATGCCCAACATGGATAGCTCACGGATATTTCTTCCGGTGGCGCTTGGTCGATGCCCCAGGTAAGGGAACGGAGTACCTTGATCCCTTTAGATTCGTGCTTCGCACTTGGTTCGATACCTCGTTGTTCGGAGGTTGTGAGAGCTTTCAGCCCTTTAATGGCAGCTTGAGTTGTGCCCTTCTTGGCAAGTATGTTGGCGATGGGGGAAAGACAGGAAGCCCAACTCAACTGTGCCCCTAGTTCATCATTATGACCATTTTTGTTTTGGTTTTCTACTAAAACAATTTTGACCAATATGAGAGTTAGATTAACACACTTGTTCGATTTTTGATTTGAAAATTATGCAAGTCAGGTCATGAGCACTGAAAAATTTCCTTTTTTGGGTCCAAAACGGTCTAAGTTTTTGGAGAAATGAAAAAGTTTTCGAGAAAATAATCAACCTCAGTAAAAATTTTCAAAAACTATTTTCGCAAACGGCCGGTGCTAAACAAGCACAGAACTTACCCTCGAGATGCATAACCTCGGATCAGAGGCAATGAAAAATTGCCCCTTGTTTGAAAGACACTGCATGACAACGGAAAGTTGCCCCTAGTTTGAACGGCGACTCATGGCAACGGAAAGTTGCCCCTTGTCTGGATGATGCCGTAGCATATTGTAAACAGTCTTCACTAGTGATGATCCCGACCGAACTTCCTCGGATACAGAGAAGACGAAGATGGTCAAAATCAATATATGGACACAGTCACTTTGATGGTGTTGGTGGCTGGACTTCGGGATGAAGTTGCCTACGTATCCGGTTGTCACAACCGAACTATCGGATTCGGGGAGGGCAAGAATAATCGAAACCATTACATAGACTGAGGCGCTATGAAAGCGTTGGGGGCTGGACTTTAGGATGAAGTTGCCTACGTATCCCAAACATGGGAATTAAGCCTTACGTAGTTCCGGTTAAGGTACACTCGGGTATTTTAACCTTCACCTTTTAGGCTCTACCTTTTGCCAAGGCGCCCGATGCGGGTTTTCGACCTTGCGAGCTTTTCTTTCCTTTTTCTTTCTTCCCTTTCTTTTTTCTCTCTTTTGTATATTATTATTTTTTCTTTTTTGTATTTTTCTCTCTTTTGTATACTTTTTCTCTTTTTTCTCCCTTTTATATATATTTTTTTCTATTTTTTTGTATATATTTTCTTTTGCTCTAACTTTTGCCTGGGTCGCCCTTCCGGGTTTTCGGCCCAACGAGCCGCTCAAAGGGTAAAAGTGTAACAAGTCCATGCCAAATGGTTTTAGGGTTTTGAAGCCATCTGTATCCAGGAGAGTGGCTGTTGCATTGACTTACTGAAGGACCCATCTTTGGCTCTTCGAGCAAATTGGACATTTTTGCCCCTAGTTTGGAGGGGTGCTTCTGTTCTAGCTTTACAGGCTTCTTCTGATGAGATCTGATCTTCTTGATCTGGCTTTGGTGCCTCTTGTTCAAGGGTTGCTTCCAATCTGGCCACACAGGCCTCTTTTGATGGTCGATCGTTGAACACTCCGAATTGTGGTTCAAGGCTTTAAAACAAGGGCTCGAGTCTTGAGGCTGAGAGCGATCCTAAGTTGCACAATCTCAAGAGTGATTCCACACAGGTCTTCGCATGACTGCGCAAAACATTTTGTTTTTGAAAGTTTTTAAAGAAACGACGAATCGCTCGCGCTGAAGATAGTGTGGAACTAGTCTGGATCAAGACAGGGTCCTTCTCAGTACTCACGTTGACAAGCACGATTTCAATCATTAAGGTCTTAGCACGCCTCTCTTTCTCTCAATTTGATCAAAGTTTGCAAAACCCGAGGAATTCCTTCCTCTTCGTTTTCACCGCAGTGTTCAAAAGGTTTTGAAAAACTTAGGTCAATGCAATGATTTTCAGGGCACAAGAGAACAGGTGGAATGTACTGCTGTTCCATTCAAGTCCCCCGGCACAACTAATTCAGAATAGTAGTAAGCATGGAAACATGATAGCCGCAGCTGTTTCATTCAAATTCCCTGGTTGCAACTGGCTCCACGATAGAGACAGACTCAAAAGAAAAGCAAAATGATAATTACAAAACAAAACGGTGTTCGAGGCAACAGCTCCGGAATCACCCGACATTCTATACATAGGGGACTGACTCGCTACAACAAGACAGACTCATAAGCAAAAGGACTGACTCATGACAATGAGACAGACTCAAAACAAAACAAAAGACTAACTCGACACGCAAGTCAGGATTTACAAAACTAGCATTCGCAGATGCTCCAAAAATGCGTGCTAGACGCCATATCCAAAATACACCGAACGTCGCCCACAGGTGGTCCAACCCCTGATCACAAATTTACAGTATTCTCAAAGTCCAACAGCTCAGTGGTAACAGACTTTGCTGAGGTAGGCGGGAGCATGACCTCACTGTCGATCAAAACTTGCACTTCATGACGAAGGCGGAAACAACCATCAGTACTGTGACCGGACTGTTGGTGGTACGCGCAGTACAAGGTAGCATCATGTGAGAGAGGGAGATTCTTCGGGAGGGGCCGAGGCTCGAGGGGTTTAAGATGCCCCTTTTTAGCCAATATTTGAAATGCCCTAGACAGAGGCATGTAGAGGGCATGAAAGGCTCTGCGCCCTCGAGGCAGGTACTTTGAAGTCTGAGGGTTCTTGCTAGACGCACTAGCGAAAGGGTCGGCAGGTACTGCCTTGGCTTTCTGATCTTTTCCTGGTACAGGGTTAGGGATGACAGGGACTGTCTTGGCATGACGGGACCCATCCCGATTTTCTGCCCGGCTTGAACTGCCTTCGGTTGGAGTGGGGAAAGCATCATCCACAGCTTTAGTCATGACTGCAAATACTTGTGGCTTATTCATCCCCCTAGCTTTCAAAGCCTCGGCTGCCCACAACAATTGTTCAATGGGATCGGCATCTGCCTTCATTTTGTTCTTGCCTTTGGCCTCAGCCTGATCGGGGGTTTGGGTTACTACATCAGAGCGAAGCCCGGTTGTTGCTGACACGTCGTTGCTGTAGCTAGAGGAAACCTCTGGTTGGCTGAGCTCGATCACAATCCGCCCCAGTAGCGGGGGCTCCTGTGGTATGAAATTCCCGGCATACGGTGCAGTTGGTGGCGAAGCTGACATTCCATAGGCCAGATCGGCCACGGATCTTTGGAGGTCACCTATCATTCCCATCAATTCGAATGTGGTGGGCTCGCGAGCCTGATACAACTGGGGGGTCCAGACCGGGTGCGCGACAGGCGACCTGGGTGGATGCGGTACATCGACATCGGTCTCGCTTTGCAGAGTGATTCCTTGATCTGATGCGGCCGTCATAACCACAATCTCCTCTGAATTCTGCGTCATGATAAGTTCGCTATACTGAACGGTGACTGACGGATCAGATATCTATCTTGTCTCAACAAGGAGGAACACTAGCTATTCTGTATCAACCCTCTGAACTGAAAGAGAAAACACGCAGCATTTCGGACTAATCAGAACAGACGCTAGTATAGCTGAATAACTGTACTCTACTACTGATCACTTTTACCCGAAATCACTGCCCCAAAAATACTGAATCGGATACCCACAGATATATCTGATTCGCATAAACTGATACTGGTACCCTCAGGTCTGATACTCAAACTTGCAAACTGATATGTACGTTCCCTGTAGAGATGCATTCTAAAAGCACATAGCAAGTAAAAGAGAGCCAAAACACCCCTAAGTTGGGGTAGGGTTTCCCTGTCCTATTTTTGTCAGGAGCTAGGGTTTCACTATGCACGCAGCAGTTTTCAAACAACCTAACATTGGGTAAGCAACCTGTCCTAGTTTGGAATAGTCACTATGGATTTCGATATGCACTAGGTCGAATGGTTGAAAAGGGTGCCCCGGTAAAACCGGGGTTTGTGTTCCCATACTGTCAGAGCCCACAATCGGTCAGCCTTATGGCATGCTTTGACAAAGTCAAGCCTTCGGCAAACCATTCAGGAATGGCAGATGGCAAACACAGTGTCCTAGGCGCACCAATGCACATGCAATGTAAAGAGACACATAAATGAAATCAAAACAGGATATCACGAGTTCGAGTCAAGCTCTCTAACTCCCTAGCAGAGTCGCCAGAAACTGTAGACGTCCCCGAACGCCCCGGGAGGATGAGCCCCCGTTCTGTTCGTTTGTGGGTCTACTACAGTTCAGGTCTCTCAAATTGTCATGGTTCTTAATCTGAACCAAAGAGTCCAAATCCGGCAAATCGTTTTGAGAAACAGATTTTTGAAAAGAAGTGCCAAACATGGACTACTTTGCCAGATAAAGAGTCGCCACCTAAATATTTTTTATGGGGGAATTTAGGAAACCCTGACTCGGTGCCAAAGGCCACGTGTCCGTCATCACCAAAGTTGCCTCGGCTCGGGAGCTTGGGTACGATTGGGGAAGGTCAGCTATGAGCACCCCCTCTCGCCCGATCCGAAGATCGGCCTCTACTAACCGTGATATCCGTTTTTGAAAACGTTATGTGTTTTTATTCCGGTCATTAGCCTAGATTTACTATGTTATGCGTACAACAAACAAGTATAGACCAAATCGCTTAAATTGGAACAAAACATTGCATATCCGTTTGTTTGGAAAACGCTTTGAAATTTGCTACTCACAAGTAGGCTAAAATATGGATTTCAACGAGTTATCCCAACTCAAACAATCCAACCTCCACCCACAGACATTCAAGCAGTTAATCAAATAAGCATCTAGCCTCATGGTAATTATGCTATCATGTTAACGTTCACACTCATGTGAGATGCTAAAGCATAAAGAGCTCACCTAGTACTCCGTGCCAAAAGAAGAACATGTTAGCAATCATGCATGATCCAAGTCCATGTTTAAATGCCTAATGCAATGCATACGGAATGTCACTAGAGTAGGCTCGGCTAGTCTATAAATGACATGTGAAAATGCACAAGTGGCATGTATTCAAGTTAGATTTGAAATACTTATGCAGTTAGTATGATGCGCCGAGCCTGGTGCATGTAAGACTAATGAATGATGCACGCATGCATAGCATAAGGTATGCTAAAGTAAATAAGTCCTAATACTAACCATCAAAGCAGGTAAGTAAAAGGGAGAAAGAAGTGGGGGTTGGAAGACATGCACACACGCACCCACACTTATTATAAATTCACCCTCGCTCGGAGGGACCAAAAGAATAATACAAATTAATTAACCTACAAGCTAATTAATTATTACAGACTGCCTAATTAATTACGCAAATTAACTAAGCTAAGAAAGCAGTAAAGGCCTTGGGAAGAGGATCTAATGCACGCGTGCTCGGGTTTGCTCGGAAATCCAACGCCATGCACAAGTTTGCCTCTGCTTTGACTGTTCTACTTCTCTGAAAATTGCACAACTCCCAAGGTTGTTTCTCTAAGTGTTGTGGAACACCACCGGCTGAGTGAGATCATCACCAGCCATTTTGAAGTGGTCGTCGACCATCCATTGAGCTCTCGGCCAAACATTCTTTGTCGGTCGGCACTCAACACTGCCGGCCGGCCAAATCTTCCTGCTGAATCTGTTTTGACAGCAGCAGAGGACAGAACTTTGCATGGTAATGTATTTCAAGCAATGTATGCACCAATCACACCCCTTATCATATTCATGACTCAAAGGGATATGATTCTCGATTCTCGGATCACCAATTGCGCATTTCCATGCGTGATGGCCCAAAGAATCAAGTGTGCATTTTGATTTCAAATGAAATGCAATGCACATAAACAAACCAAGGGGCTTTCAACCTCTATCATGGCTTGATCAAGAGGTGAAAGATGCATGCAAATGCAATGCAACCTAAGTATGTTAACTAGGCATGCAACATGAGCATATGGGAAGCATGCAAGGCATATAACAAGCATGCAAGTTAAATGAGCATACAAGGCACAATGTCAACACACAAGCATACAAAACATATGGCATGTTAAGCAACCAAATCAAGGAAGAGAATACGTGCCAAATGCAACATCATTTCAACATGCAACAACATGTCATAAGCTAAGCATGCAACAACATGCCAAATGGTGGACTTGAACTAAATTAGGCAGCTCTTAAACAAGCCTAAAACAGTGGCCAATACTATGGAAATGATAACCAATACACACACGCACATGCATGCAAATGGGCTAACACTTGAACATCAAACAAGCAACCTTTAAGCACACTTAAGGGAAGACAAATATGGGCATATGACATATATCATAAGCTCTGAAATTGCATGAAAGAGAGGTGCCAAACCAAGTAATCAAAGCAAGCAAAGCATGCAATAATGGTCCAAGTGTTTAAGGTAAGCTAAGGAGGTATTGAACTACCCTTAGCAAAACCGAACATGGCATGAATTAAATGATCAAAACAAAGTTTTAACATATTAAAACAGAGCCTAAAGACCACTTAGATGGCATCTAAATGACTTAAATTCAACGGCATGCACAATGACCAAACATGGAGCATAAGGCACAACCTCATAAGGCATCAAAGAGGCATCAAAGGCAAGCATACAAACATGTTATAAGGACTGAAATAACATGGTAAGTGGTTCCAAACCACTGAAACGCTGCAAGTAATGCATGCTACACACTCACACAACTAAGGCTAACAAGCCAAAATGCAAGGTGGCTATACTAAGCATGTGATGATCGACCAAAACAACCAAAAATAGAGCTTAAGCATGCTAAAACAAACACAAAAGCTTCACAGAGCTTGGCCAAAATCATGCTAGAACAAGGACCAAAACCTAAAGCATGTTAAGACCTAAACATGGCATTACAAGGCATGTATGCTAAGCAAGCATGGTGTACCAAAACCAACTAAAAATAGAGCTATACCATGACATAATAAGCATAAATATCAGTCAAGGCATGGCCAACATGAACCTAAACACGATGCTCACTAAAGAGGCAAAAATGGCCCTTTTCAAGGACAACAAGGAGAGGGGGCTCCTTCTTAGGACCTCAAGGCACCATCCTCACCTCTGAAATCCCTCAAGATTTCAGTGGTGAGGAGGCCCAAACACCATGGTCCCGGAGCTCAACCAAAATGGCACAAAACAAAGGCCAAATAAGCCTTAAGAGGGGTCAAACAACCCCAAAGCCCAAAACACCCTTAACAAACTATTTAGAGCACTCAAAAACAAGACTTTTATATGTTATATGCTAAGCTCAAAAACAAATGCAAGATAGGCTAAAAAGCTTTGCAAAAATGGGGTAAAAAAGGACAAAAGTCTTACCCTTGAAGCACAGCAGCAAATCAGCAACTTTTGGATCAAAAAGGGGTTCAAATCACCCCAAGAATCACCTCCAAGGACCCCAACTCAATAAATGGAGCAGAGAACTAGGTGTTTGTGTGCAAAAGTGCAAAGAAAATGCACTTTTAAGCACAAACAAGCCCCAAACCTTAGAGAGAGAGGCAGAAAATGTAGAGAGAGAGAGAGATTTTTTTTGCTCCAAGTTGTATATCTCTTCCTCCCCCTTGTTCCTTATGTGAGAGAGCTTGATTTATATAGATATGTATCAATCTGCAGCTCCTCAGAACACACACGTCCAGGTATGGGCTGGGGTATGGCCTAGAATGATAGCTGCCAGCTGTCTACAGAAATATCTGTTGCAAACCACACTTGGCCGGCCGGCCATAAAAGTGGCCGACCGGTAGTCAAACTGGCCGCCCGGCCATCACACTTGGCCGATGGCAACAAAACATAGCCGGTGGCCTCAAGCCATGGCCGGTGGAGTGTGGGGATGTCTCAAAAGCCATTCCCTGCCCTCCAAAGCAAAAACACAAGTGTTTGGTGCAAAACCAGGCACAAAACGGTCGAGTCGAGAGATCCTGAGGCAAGGCGCGTAGCCGAGGCCTCCGGGAACTCAAGACGAACACAAACATGGATGATCACCGAGTGTTCAAGCGGTGACGTCCAAGTCTTGAGGACGGTCAAAAATGGGGTGTCTACACCGGCCATCGATGTGCCACTGCTGGCCATTGATGGCAGACTTGGGCAATTTGGTCTTTTGACCCACGGGTCTTTAAATATAAGTGGAGACACTTCATTTCCTTACAAACCGTTGCACAAAATTCCCTTCCCTTGCTCTCTAGGTGTGCCTTCTCTCTAGATCCACGCGTTTTACGCGTTTCCCAACACCCTAAAAACATTTTCTTCGCGAAAACTCTCTAGTTCTCTTCACTTTGAACTGATCAGAATTTGGTTTCGACGCCTTTTTCGTCATTTCTACCGTTCAAGGCTCATTCCCTTCGAGTTTCTCCCAAGGTTAGTACACTTTCCCGGGTTTTGACTTTCTTTGGCCTTTTCTCCATCCTAGGGTTGACTTTTTTTTTCGCATTTTTCCTCACTTTGCTTATTTTGCATCCAATTCAGATGGCAGATGATGTCCCTTATGACGGGGTCTTCCCCGCGTTTCCTCCGGTAGAGTTTGCAGCAGACTTTGAGACTGAACCGCAGGTCGAGCTTGAGCCATTACGACCGAGCATACGCCCTTTTGATCTGGCAAGGTATCATCCTCACACCCATATAGTACCTACTGTGGGAGGCATCAAAGCCTTCACTGACTTCGCTGAGGACGTGCCAGATGACCTTTTTCTGAGAGAGCCTGCGTCTCACTTGTCGGCTATCATCGTGGAGGTATGAACTCTGCTTTTCTGCAGCCTTACCTTTAACTGCTTGCACGTCTTACACTGTTTTGATCTAACTGCATTGACTGCCTTGATCTAACTGTATCTCATATATCGCTGCTTTACATTCAACTGTACTTTCAACCGCACTTTCAATTGAACTTTCAACTGTTCTTTTATTACTGTACTTCTGGATTTTATCACACCTCATGCATTACCACAGGATGGATCCCGCTCCTTCATAGGCTACGGTACTACGACAGCTCAGGATTGGTACGGCGAGCTCCCAGCCAGGGTTTGCGACATTATCGACGAGACAGGCTTCGATCTGTTCTACTCTAGCTTGACGCGAGTCGTAGCGAGCCGCCCTCTTTTAGGGGCTCTGGTGGAGAGGTGGTGGGACACCACCAACTTCTTTTATTTCTCCACCATGGGGAAGATGACAATGACTCCTTATGACATCGCCATGATCACTGGCTTAGCCATAGGGGGTGATCCGATTCCTCTTGACCCTGACATGGGAGAGTGGGAGGCGGCATAGACCACATTGCTTGGGGCACGCCCACCGTTACTTCGGGCAGGCATGGTCTGATATAGCTGGTTCGAGGAGCTGTTTAGAGGAGTCGAGCCTGAGACAGTTGAGGAGATAGAGTAATATGCTAGGGGCTTCCTCATGTTCCTTTTCGGTACCACTTTGTAGTCGAACAGGTGGAATACCATAGGCCTGTATCTACTGAGCGCATTGGTAGTACTCCAGAGAGCTCAGTTCTGTGACTGGGGCGGAGTTGGCCTCACCACTCTGTATGGATACATGAGCTCGACCTCTCACATGAGCGAGGCCTTGATCGGTGGCTACTGGCGGGCTTGGGAGGTACACAACTTAATTCCCCCTTTTCGCTTTACATTTTCTGCTTAGCATTTCCTGCTTTACATTTGTTTAACACATGTACTTTGTTGCTCTGCATTTTCTGTATCTGCTAACACACTGTACTGATCACATTTCCCAGCAGCTGTGGGTGTACACATACTTCCCAGCTCTTGCTCCAGAGCTTGTAGAGGAGACCCAGGTGACAGTCCCATTTTCTCGGGTATACGACAGCCAGCTCCGCTGTAGGACCCGGGAAAACTTCATGTTTTTTCGTCAGTACTTCGATACGGTTACGGTGCATGAGGTAACCCAAAACAAAGTCATCCCGCTTTTCAATCAACTTGATACACACATTATTCAATTGACAACGACTAATCATCTGTTCATTTTTCTTATCTTTCAGATCACATGGCAGCTGTGGGATGCATTACCATCAGGGCTTCGAGCCCAGTACGAGACGACTAGGGTTGTCGCTCGCTATTATATTCTCCTCGAGGGCTTGATCTGCCGTGCTTGGTTCTTGAGCGAGCATTTCACACGCCAGACTTTAGGACTTCCTGCCCCGTTCGTACCGACAGCACCTCTAGTATTGATGAGAGAGACACAGACTTTCTGCTGAGGAGGTGATCCAGTTTATGGTAGGGCTGGAGACGGATTACTTCCATGCAGAGGGCGACTACGTGACCTTCATCCAGACTCATCTGATGCTGCCTCTAACCGGCGTTCGCGGAGGTGAGGGAGCGAGAGCTCCAGTTACGTGGGAGAGAGGCAGAGGGGCCAGAGCGACCAGGTCTCATAGGAGGAGAGATTTTGGGGAGAGGCAAAGAGCGAGATGGCCAGAGATGCCTACTACATTGACTTGCTGGGGACGTTTTGGAGAGACCTATCAGATTCCCATAGAGCCCGCACCTGCTGGTCACAAGCTTGTCGGAGTTCGAGGTCCAATCTTGGTATGTCCCATACTTTACCTTTTGTACATTCAATTCATTTCGATTATGCCTTATAGACCACTGATCATTTCCACTCATTCACATGCATACATTGAGTACACCGGGCAGGCTCTCGAGCTAGCGGCTTCTCTGATGGGGATGGTTCAGACGAGCATGAACTTGCTCAGCCTTTACAGGATTCTGGTAAGTTTCTTCAGTCTATACTTCATGCCATGAAAGTCTCTGCCACTGCATTAGCATTTCAACTGTTCCACACTACACTGACCTGATTCATCACATCAAAACACGGCATAGATACACTGCTCCCATACACTGCATATGTACACTGCATCGATACATCATCTGATATACACCATCTGATATACATCACAACTAATATATTCTGACAAACTGCCCTTTTCAGATCCCTTTCCAGACCCCAGCTCCACCGGATGCCCCAACAAGAGCCACAGCAGGGCCTTCAGTTCCTCCCCCAACAGCAGAGAGGAGAGGGAGACAAGCTCAGGCACACAGCCGAGGTAGAGCTAGAGGTATCCGTAGCGAGAGTGGCCCTTTAGAGCCCATTCTGGGTGGTGATGATGACAAGATGAGTGAGGAGGCTGAGGCATCGAGCCCACAGTCCGAGTCGGTTGTCTTTCAGTACCAAATCCCCTTCTTTGAGATTCATAGACTTAACCTTCTTGTTAAAAGCCCTGGCAATCCTGTGTTGATAACCCTGAACATGGTACAATGCTTTCAGCCTTCTCTCATCAAATAGCATTAGTTCTTTGAACATGCTTTGTTGCCAATCCGCCTCTGCTATTTGACACTCAACCATAACCCGTAACGACGGAACTTCTATTTCAATTGGCAGAACAACTTCCATCCCATAGACAATAGAATAAGGAGTTGCCCCAATAGACGTCCAGATTGAAGTTCTATAGCCCCAGAGTGCAAATGAAAATTTTTCTAGCCAATCCCAGTAGGTCTCAACCATCTTCTATAGAATATGCTTGATGTTCTTGTTGGCGTCCTCAACAGCTCCATTGGTTTGCGACCGGTATGTAGATGACTTATGAAAAGCTACGTTGTATTTCTCTAACAAGTTGATCACTTCTTTCTTGAAGTGGGAGCCATTATCTAAAATGATCTCGTTTAGGACTCCATAACGGCAAATGATGCTGTTTCGGATGAACTTAGCCACATGCACTTCTTTCAACACTGCATAGGACTAAGCTTCTATCCACTTTGTGAAATAGTCATTTGCCACCAGAATGTATTTATATCCATTTGACCCTTTTGGTGTGACTGCGTCGATGACGCCGATTCCCCAGACTGAGAAAGGCTATGGTGAAATCATGTTGTACAGCTTCAACGGCGGGATGGTCATGCAATTGGCACGAATTTGGCATTTGTGGCATCACCAAACAAAACTGATACAATCCTCCTTCATAGGAGACTAGTAGTAACCTTGACTGAGAATCTTCCAGGCTAACATTGCTCCGTTTATGTGCGCTTCGCACTCCCCTCCATGGATGACCTCCATTAGGCGCTTTGATTCCTCTACATCAACACACAACTTGTGCATTCCCAGATGACCACTCTTGTACAGTTTACCTCCGTAGATGATAAATTGAACGACCGTCAGCCGTATTGCCCTCTTATCTTTGGCATTAGCCCCTGGTGGATAAACCTCCATATCCAAGAAGTTTCAGATATCATAGTACCAAGGGTTTTGATCTTGCGCTTCATCTATTGCAACGATAGTTTCGTAGGCCAGCGTATATCTGTGCTCAATGATGATCGGACGCATCCGGACTCCAAGCAGGATGTCTATCATAGAAGATAGAGTTGATACGGCGTCAGCGAACCTGTTGTTCTCTCTTAGTAGATGCGTGAAAGTCAGCTTCTCAAACCTAGGAAACAGAACATCCAAGGTCTGGTGGTAGATCTTCATCTTTTCTTCTTTGACCTTCCAGTCTCCTTGTGTTGAGACACAACTAGGTTCGAGTCCCCGATTACGTCCAACCTTTTTGCCTCTAGTTCCAGGGTGGCTTCCAAACCAGTGATACACGCCTCGTATTCTGTTTCGTTATTGGATATTTTGAACCAGAGTTTGAAGGCTAAGGATATATGGGAATTGTCGAGTGCTATTTAAAACACCCCTATCCTATAATCGTACTGGTTAGACGCTCTGTCGAAGTACATTGTCCAAATCTCTTCCTTGACTTGTAGAATAGCTTCATCTGGGAACAGATATTCTACCGCTTCATCCTCTTCCGTTAGGTGATCTGCTAGGAACTCCGCTACAGCTTTCCCCTTGACAGACTTGCGAGTAACATACTTCAGATCAAATTCGGAGAGGAGAAGCAACCAACGAGCTAGCCTACCCGTAAGCGCTGGTTTCTCAGAGAGATATTTGATGGGATCTAATCTCGAAACTATAATTACAGAGTGAGCTAACGAGTAGTGCCTCAACTTCCTAGTAGCCCATACCAAGGCTAAGCAAACTTTTTCTTGCGGGGTGTAACGTGTCTCATAATCCAGCATTTTCTTGCTTAAATAATAGATGGTTTTCTACACTCTATCCTCAGATTCTTGAGCAAGCATGCATCCCATTGTTGTGTCCGTTACTGACGGACACAAAATCAAGGGCTTCCTCGGCTCTGGCGGCGATAAAACAGGTGGATTCTAAAGGTACTGCTTGATCTGCTCAAAAGCGAATTGACATTGATCGTCCCATCGATATTTTTCTCCTTTCTTTAGGAGACCAAAAAGTGGTTTACTAGTCAAGGTTAATTTAGAGATAAATCTTTTTATGAATTGCACTTTACCTAGAAAGCCTCGCACCTCATTTTCAGTCCTTGGTGGTTAGATTTCTAAGATGGCCTGATTTTGGAAGGATCTACCTCAATGCCCTTATGTGTGATCAAGAAACCCAGCATTTTCCCTACTGTTACACCGAAAGTACACTTCTGTGGATTCGACCTCAGTTTGTATTCTTTGATTCGTTGAAAGAATTTCTTGAAGGCGGTGTAGTAGCCCTCTCTTTCTTTGGACTTGACAATCATGTCGTCCACGTACACCTCGACTTCTTTATGGATCATATCATGTAGAATAGTGGTTGCAGCCCTTTGATAGGTAGCCCCGGCATTCTTCAGCCCAAATGACATCACTCTGTAGCAGTAAGTTTCCTACAGCATAGTGAAGGCGGTTTTCTCCCTGTCATCGGGTGCCATCAAAATCTGGTTATACCCGAAAAATCTGTCCATGAAGGAGAGCAATGAATGACTCGTAGTGAAGTCCACTAATTCATTGATGTGCGGTAGGGGAAAGTCATCCTTCGGACTGGCTCTGTTCAGATCTCTAAAATCTACATACACCCGAATTCTGTCGTCTTTCTTCGGTATTAGGATGATGTTGGCCAACCAAGTCAGCTACTCAGATACTAGCAGGAACCCTGCGTCTATCTGCTTGGTGACCTCCTCCTTAATCTTCAAAGCCCAATCCGGGCATATTCTCCGCAACTTTTACTTGATGGGTCGGGCCTTGGGGTCAAGAGGGATTCGATGCTGTACAATCTGAGGATCGATTCCAAGCATGTCTTCGTAGGACTATGCAAAAACATCTTTGAAATTTTTTAATAAAGCGACCAAGCGCTCGCGCTCCTCCGAAGACAACGTGTACCCGATCTTGACCAGATGCGGATCCTCCTCAGTACCCACATTAAAAGCAATGATTTCATCAGCAAGGGGTTTTGCAAACCTTTCCTCTTCCCGATTAATAAAATTTCTCAAAACTAGAGGAATTCCTTCCTCATCGTTTTCATTAAAATTTTGAAAATCATGATCAATGCAATGAATAAGCGGCACAGAGAATTACTCAGAATCTGCAGTGGTATTCTCATTCACAAGGTCAAGCTCATCCAGTTCTTCGGTTATAACTGACTTAAAGGAAAAAGAAAAGGACGACCTGGACAAAAACTCGGCATCCGGGTTATCAACCCCAGGAATACCAGACCCAGACTCAGAAGAACCGTAATTTGATGCTGACTCCACAGACTCTATGGAATCAGATTCTGGTTCATCACCTGTCTCAGAACTGTTAGATAGGTAGCCCTCCTCCAGCTGCCAAACGAGAGATGGTTCGTCAGATGCATCCAAGATGCTGCTAGAAAGGTTCACACTCGGTTGGTCCCCCGTCATGGAAACGGTCAAGTTATCCCTGAAGTTCTCTGAGTTGATTGGAGGATCCGAAAGGAGACATGCCAATGCTGCTCCTACTTTAAGTTCATTGCTATCTGGGTCCCTTTCTATGCTCTGCTTAGCTTCTGTAATAATTGGCTCTACCCTTTTCTCTGTATCATTGTCTTGCAGCAGTAAGTCAAAGAAAATTTCAAAACCAGGAACCCGCTGCTTCTCAGAGTTGAATCAGGGTTCGGGAAAACCACAAAATGGGAAGTGTTCTCCCTCTCGAACAAAATAACCATTTACGGTTCCTCGGATCGGTCTGTGCACAAGCTCATAGTGCTTCCCGGTCTGCTTAGCTCTGGCTCTGTCGGCCGTCACTTTCCTTTTCCTAACCCAATCCTCTTTGGTGGGCGTATAGCTAAGACCAAAGGCATGTGGGTTATGTGGCACATCGGACAATGCAGTAACGCCCTTCCGGCCACTTCTTCCCAACCCCATTCTTGGTACATGTTGGAGCTTGTTCATGATATAGATTAATTGGGCACTTCCATGGGGGTATTTCAGCATTTGGTGGAGGGTAGAGAAGACAACTTTTACTTGGTGCAACCACAACCTTCTTAGCAATAAATTGAAAGTGGCCGGCATATCCAGGACATAAAACTCAATATCCTATTGAGCTGGGCCCACTTGAACTCTGATCTGTACTGTACCCATCACTCTCTGCTTGTATTGTCATACGCCTGAATCACCTGGGCTGTAGGCACGAAATCTGCCGATTTCAAACCGATGGCATATGCTGTACGAGATGGACAGACGTTGATTGATGACCTAGTATCGACCAATACCACTGGCACCCACTTTTCTCTGCACTCCACTGATATGTGCAGAAGTTTGTTTTGTGCTGAGTCTTCTGGCGGCAATTCTTTGTCTGAGAAGGTCAAAGTTGGCGCAGCACCTCATGGGAAGACTAATTTGACTAACTGTTCAAGAGTGGTTTGAAAAGACAATTTGGCTTTATCCATTATTTATAGCACAACCTGTCGGTGCATGCGAGAAGCCATGAGCAAACAACAGATTAAAATATTGGTTTGGGTCTTCTTTAGTTGTTTCAGCACCCTTCTTCTTCCAACTATTTTTCCCTCTGTTTTTCTACCTCTTTATCTTTCCCGGAGGCTTCAGCTTAGTCCAAATGTGGGGGCTTGAAGTACTGCCCACTTCTAGTCATATGGTCCACCTCTTCAGGGTACCAGGTATTGTCTGGCAGGTCTTTACCCCAATCCTCATCAATGTGGGCAAGATGCAGATCATTGTCTGCCACCATATTCCTCTGGCAACCGACAAACAATTGTCCGGTTTCGGTCTAATTATTCTCTCAGTAGAAACATTCCCCACAGGGTGTTGAGCTATTCCAGCTTTCTGTTTGTTTTGATCCCTTTCTCACACAAACTACTTTAGTGCGGTTTCTTGTTCAGTATCTGCGGTACTCATGGCGTCCAGTTCTTGAGCTAAATTCTTGATACCGGTGCTCTCAGGCAATTTTTCCTTGTCCCCAGCCATTCTGGCCACTGTAACTATTCTAGCTCCCTTTTCTTCGGGTTTTGGTTGAATTTCCTCATTCTTGTCAGGCTCGTCACTAAGCCACCTGGAGGTGTCTGTCAACCCATTCAAATCAAACTAGTCGATCTGTACATCCCCCTGATCTTGTTCGTCATAGAACTGCAGATTGTCTATGTCTTCTTCTAGCTCCGCTAGATCATCCAGACCTTGGCTTGGGCTATCTTCTCGAACCACATTAACCTCCACTGCCTTTGGCAATACCATTTCGGGTTTGGCTTGATCCACTAACACAATATAATAGCACGGGTCATACATCCTCTTAGCTAAGTCTACAGAGCTCTCAAGTAATGGACTGGCATTCTCTTCCAAGGCCAACTTCCCTTTCTCTGCCATTGTCACCACCATAGGTTCAAGTTGTAGAGTGGAAGTGTTCATCATGCACAAGTCGGTGCTCTTAGGTATGGACACAGCCGATTTGTGTAGGTGAGAAGGGGTTATGTATATGTGGGGTTCATATGGAATGGCCAGTGTATATATTAGATTTAGGTTCCAAGGTAGGGGGAACTTGGTTGTAGGCTGGAAGAGGGTTGGTGGTCACATTTGGCTTTTGGGGTGGCGCTATCACCTTGTTGTCAATGAGATCTTGAGTCTCATGATGCAGCCTGTAGCTTTGGTCGGTGTCGTGATCGTGCTGCTGGTGAAAAGTACAGTATTTGGCCGAGTTGTGTTTAGGTGGAAAGGGATCGGGTAGTAGGTGTTGTTCGTGGGCGTTGTTTTAATGGCTTAAGAGGTCCTTTTTTGATCAGGACCCCTAGGGCTTTGGATAAAGGCATGTAGAGCGGGGTAAAGACCTTTTAAGATCAGGCCTGGATGGTTGAGGTTTGTGGATTTGTATCGGCGAAAAGGTTGGCAGTTTTGGGTGTCGTGGTGACGACATTTACATCAGACGGCCGTGCAGAGGTACTGCCACTCGTGGTTGCATTGGAACTGCGTGTGAAGGGCCTCTTGAGCTATTTTTTTTCATCAACGATCAACCCCTGTTTCATCGTATCTTCAATCTGAACCCTTATCTGATGGAGCTCAGCCAATGAAAATAATGACAAGGCTATCATCTTCTGCAATAATTTTCCTTGCAGGTTGTAGACCGCCGTTCTGATTTAATCTTTCTCGGATGGCTTGATAGTCATCATGGAGGCCTTAGCCCTCCATCGGGTCACAAAGTCCGAGAAGCCCTAATTTGGCTCATGACAGGTTGCTTTAAGATCACGGGTTGTGATCTCGATCTGGGTAATATAAGAGTATTGTGCGATGAAGGCCTTAGCCATTTCCTCCCAACTTTGTTTCACAGTCCTTGAGTTTTGCATACCAGATAGCCACTATCCTTGACAAGGTCTGACCGAAAAGCGATAGCTTTTGAAGTCTGGTGTGGTCCATTGGCCGCAGAATATCTGAGAATAACTGCAAATAGACCATGGGATCCCCGGAGCCATCGAACCGGTCTATGTGTGGCATCTTGAATCTGTCTGGCAGAGTTATTGCGGAGTCTGTGTATCCATCCTCGATGTTAGAGATTGAGTTCACACCCTGTGCCCGCTTGAAAAGCTTTTCTAGCTTGTTGACCTTTAGTACAGTGGGGTCAACCTTGAATTCAAATGGTACCTCAGTTTGGTATACTGGTGCCTTGGAGGTTTGTGATGGGATTGGATCTACTAGAATGCCCAGATTCTCTTGGACATTGACAGTGACGCCGGGTGCTGGAATACCTGCATGAGGTGCATGGGAAGCAGATGCTGCTGCTTGTTGTGGTTGCTGCTGTTGTAGCCTATTTATCACTTCTGCTTGGTGGGCTGTAACCTTAGCTTGGCGGGCAGCATCTTGTTACATGGTTTCTATGGTCTGTTGGAGATGACAGAGCAAGTCTTCCATGCTAACAGGGGAATGTTGTGCCATCAGAACTGGTGAATAATCTCTTACTAGAGTGGAAGTAGAAGACTGAGCCAGACTGGGCGCAGGTGAAGTAAAAGGTAACTGTTGGACTGGTGAATTATGTCTAACCTTCCTCTGTCTCGTAACCAATGGGAGAAAAACAAACACTGGCTGTCCCCTAACAAGATCCCCGGATTTATAAAGTCTCCTAACACGGGTCCAGAGTGCTTGGGGAGTAACAGAATTGTCCGAAGCAATTGTGATAAACTACCTTGCAAAAAGGAATAAAGCAAAAAAAAAAAGGAAGTAAAAATCAAAAACCGCACAGCACCTTAACTCAGATGTGAACAAGACACAGTTGTAGTCATAAGTTGTAGAATTGCACTCAACACTGATTTCTGCCCCCAAAAATTGATACCCAAACTTGCAATTAATACATACATTCCTATAGAGTTTCACTCTAAAAGCACATGCCAGTTAAGTGAGAGCCAAAACACCCCTATGATGGGGTAGGGTTACCCTATCCTAGTTTCGTCAGGAACTAGGGTTAGCTATTCAAGCAAAATGGTTTCACACAATCTTGCATTCGGATAAGCAACCTGTACTAGTTTGGAACAGTTTCTATGGTACCTCAGCAAGACTATCTAATATACCTCTCACACCTAACATCGAGAAGTGAAAAGAGGATCAAACAGTACAACGGTAGTCCAGATCCAAGGGTTGTGTTCCCATTGTGGCCGAGCCTGCAACCGGTCAGCCTTTTGGCAAGCTTTTCCAAGCAAGCCTTCGGCAAACCGTTCAGAAATAGTAGATGGCAAACACAGTGAATTAGGCGCACCAATGCAAATGTAAATGCAAAGAAACACATAAGTGTAGATAAAGTGTCATATCATAAGTTCGAGTCAAGTTCTCTATAGTCCCCAGCAGAGTTGCTAAAAACTATGGCTCGTCTTTTTCGTGCCTCTTTTCGAAAACTCAAAAATAAGCCCTACCGTTCGGACTCCCTCGGTTCTGAATCTAATCTCACAAGTGCAATGTGAAATTGATAAACATCAAAAAGTCCAAATCTAACAAATCTTTTGAAAAATCGATTTTGAATCAAAAATGCCAAAATTGGACTGCTTTGCCAAATATAGAGTCATCACCTAAATATTTTATTTTTGAAAAAATTTAGGAAACTCATGACTTGTGCCAAAGGCCAAGTGTCTGTCATCACCAAAGTTGCCTCGGCTCGGGAACTTAGGTACGAGAAGAGAAGGTCATGGATTGAGCATCCCCGCTCGCCCAATCAAAGATCAGCCTCTAGTAATCATGATATGATTTTTTTATACACTATGTACTCTTATTAAGCTAGTTTTACTATGTGATGCGCATAAGCAAGTATAGATTAGTTTGCTCAAATGGGAACGATTCAATTTTATGTTTGCTTTGTGAAAAAGGGGTTGAATTTGCCACCTCAAGTGGGCTGAAAGTTTGCAAATTTGTCACTCAACAAAGTGGGCTTAAAACTGTGAATTTGCCACTAGGCATAGTGGGCTTAAACGCTCATTCGTTGAATCGTTCCAATTCAAGCAACAAGCTTTCATCCACAGGAATTCAGGCAGTTTAACAAGTAAGCATTTAGCCTCATGGCAAGCATGCTAGTCATGGCAATCACTCACACTCATGCAAGTACACTAAAGCACTAAAAACTCACCTAGTACTCTAAGCTAAGAAGATATGAGTTAGAAAAATATGCATGATCCGTAACTATACAAGATGTTTAATGCAACACATGCAATATGTAATTACTAGCCTCGGCTACTAATATGGCATATGAATTAATTCAAGACATGGGATCTAAGCACGTATTCAATGAAGTAATTGAAACGACAATCCATTTTGAATGATGCGCTAAGCCTTGGTGCATGCAATACAAGATGAATGGATGTAAGCATAAAGTATGCTAATTGAAACATGTCCCTAATCTAACCATCAAAAGAGATTAAATAAAATGGAGAAAGACGTTTGGTTGGAAGACATACACATTATTACATTTTGCTCTCACGAAGGAGAATCTGAATGAATAAAGAAAAACTAACTAGCAACTAATTAAGGCTAAGCTAATTAAGCTAATTATTACAAACCAAGTGAATAACTAGCTAAACTAATTAACTAATTATTACAACACTTTTTATTGAACTAACTAGTAAGCTAATCAAATTATAACACAAGTGCAAATAAGCTAAGTAATTTAAGTATTTAACTACTCTACCACTACTCTGCCTCGGGCAATGAAAAATGCACATGCTCAGATATCACCCGAAAAGATCTCCGTTTTGCTCCCTAAAGCCTCTGTTTGCAGAGTTGAACACTTCCAAAACCATTTTGCTCCACTTTACCAATATTCTAGTAAAGACTGCCGGCCATGGAAGTGGCCTGCCAGCCATCAATGGTGCTCTGCTGGCCACCTGCCGGCGATGGATAATGGCCTGCCAACAACTGATGCATTGGTTCAACTTACTGCAACGGAGAACAAACAAAGCAAAAAGAAGGTATTCCCACAGATTGTTTGCAACACTCACTCCTCCTTTTCATGAGCAAATCCAAGGAATTGTCTACTTAAGCCACAAACCACCAACTCAAGCAATTTTATTGCATGATGGTTTGTGATTCAAGATGTGCAAATTCAATAAATGCAAAATGAGACACAAACCTTCTCCCTTTCATAAAAGATCAAGGGAAGAAGTTGACCTTGGAGACTTGGATTATTTCATCATTAACAAGTATGCAATGATCCAATTTTCATGTGTTTAATTAACGTCCGATTGAACACATTAAAATACAACCAAATTCTTATCTTGGCTCACTTTTAGTTCTAAGTTTTAATTACTCATTTTACTTTACCAACCATTCCTTGATCCAATTAAGTCCAAAAGGTGAGTTAAAGTCGTCTAATGGAAAGAAAAGCTCAAGACACAAGTTGCTTTTGTCTATGAAAGAAGTATCATACCATTGGTAATGGACCCCCTAAGGGATTAAACCATTAAGTATGAAACGCCAATTTCACATTTAGACAAACAAGTGACTTGAAACAACTTTCAAAGAAAAATAAAAAGCCAAGAAAGGAGGGAGGTTGCGGAGATGATTAGTGTTGAAATCAAGTATGAAAAGCTTTAAAAACATACAATCAACTCAAACAAGTGATCTCTAGAAGCCTAAAACACCAAGCTTGTGAGGATTATTACACTACAAGCATGTAAAACAAGACTCAAATGCAACAACCAACCCAAAACAGAGTTAAAATAGCCTAAATTAGAAGCTAAAACATGCTAGAACTAAGCTACAACAAGCTAGAAAAATAAATTAAAGCATGGCACAAACTAGGCTAGCAAATACGACACAAGAAGGGGAGACTAACCCTTCTAAATTTGTACTTCAAAACATGATTTTAACCACTGAAAATACTCTAAAAATCAGTGTTTAAAGGCCCAAAAAAAGATGGTTTGAAGATCAAAAACAAAGGTGCAAAGGCTTTGTAAACAAGGATTAAAGAGGGATGAACCACCCCCTAACCTCAAATGGCCAAAAACACCAATTTCAATCCATAAAAATAGGTTTTTTTTTTTTTTTTTTTTTTTTTTTTTTTTTTTTTTTTTTTTTAAGCTCAAAAACAGCCCAAGACACTGAAAAAAAAGATAGAAATACAAGTATCTAAAGCAAGCGTACAAAGCTAATATTATACCTCTTGAAGCGGAGTGATTCCAAGCAATAATTCCAAGCAAATACCACCTTCTAGAGCTCAAACCAAGCTCAAGAACACCTCAGCTCAGAGATTTGGGGATTTGGTTATGGGTGTATAGGCAAAAGTGTAGGAATTGTAGGCAAATGTGTAGAAAATTTGTAGAAAGGAAAATTTTGAGTCTAAAATTTTTCTAACCCGAAAACATGAGTGAGGGGGTCTCTATATATAGAAAACATGAAATCTATACAAGGAGATCTAGCCCTCCACGTATGGATAGATGTAAGCATCTGTGCAAATAGCTGGCACAACTGGCATAAAATATCTGCAGAAAACCCTGGTGGCTGGCTGGCCATCAGTGATGGCCGACAAGGCACATCAATGGCCGACAAATAAGAAGTGATGGTCGGCAGCCTCCAGGGATGGCTGACAGGCCATAAGAGATTGCAGGATGGAAAAACCAAGACATGGTCCAAAAATGAGAAAAAATGGATGGAGGGTTTGAAAGGCTCAAATATGTGGCATTCCATTAAGGACTTCGAGTGCTTGGCGAGCAAACAGACTCTTCATCGGATGTACCTGCAAGAACATCCAAGTCTTGAAGGGCCATAAAAAATGGGGTGTCTACAAGCGAGTGGGGTGCTCAATCCATGACCTTTCCCTCTCGTACTTAAGTTTCCGAGCCGAGACAACTTTGGTGATGATGGATAAGTGACCTTTGCCATGAGTCTCCAGTTTCCTAAATTTCGTAAAAATATTTAGGTGGCGACTCTGAAATCTAGCAAAGTAGTCCATTTTTGGCGTTTGATTCAAACATTGATTTTCTAAAAGAATTGCCGGATTTGGACTCTTTTGTGTTTCATTGTTTTACATTGCACTTTTTGAAATCAGGTTCAGAACTACGGTAGTCCGAACTGTACGGCTAGTTGTCTTCCGAAAGGAGCACGAAAAGCAAGCTACAATCCTCTTCGCCATGTTTGATCTCTAACACTGGCGTGGTCACCTCTAGCGGCGGATGGATGGAAGAGTTCTCAAAAACAATTGCCACTCCTATCCGACGAGGATACTTTAACATCTGATGGAGAGTGGAGGAGATAGCCTTCACATGGTGCTACCAGGGCCTCCCTAACAGCAAATTAAAAGTAACCGGCACATCCAAGACACGAAACTCGATTTCTTGCTCTAATGGGCCCATTTGGACTCTCACTTGCACTGTACCTATGACCTCTTTACTTGTCTTATCATACGCCGTTATTACTTTAGTTGTGCAAACAAAGTCTGTTAGTTTGAAGCCAATTGCGTTGGCGGTACGGGAATGACAAACATTAATGGCCGAACCGGTATCTACCAGCACTACCAGCATCCATTTCTCTCTGTATTCCACAGATATGTACAACGGTTTATTGTGAGTTGAGCCCTCCGACATCAACTCTTTGTCAGAGAAAGTAAGTTATGGCCTGGCACCACCTGGAAAGACCAAACCCACAAGCTACTTGGGCATGGTGTTAATGGACAATTTAGCCTTGTCCATTGCCAACAACACTGCCTGCTGGTGTACTCGTGACGCCATGAGAAAACCCTAGATGGAGATGTCAGCTTGGATTTTCTTGAGCTGTTTCAATACTACCTCTTCTTCTAGTTGTTTCTCCTTCTGTTTCTCGGCCTTCCTGTTTTTTCCAAACACCTCTGCTTGATCTAGGTACGGTAGCCTAAAATACCGTCCACTGCAGGTGAGATGATCTATTTCCTCGGCATACCACGTATTGTCCAGAATGCAATCGCCCCAGTCTTCGTCAATATGGGCTAGGTGCAGATCATTATCGTCCCACAATTCGCCCTCAGTGGCCGACTAATAGTTGTCTGGCTCTACTTGTATCACCTTTACATCATAGTTGTCTCCCATATGGTGTCGTGAAATTAAGGTTTCGCGGCTGTCTTCAATTTTTTCTCGTTCAAACTGCTTCAGTGCAGCTTCCTGTTGAGTATCTACAATGTTCACAATGCCCACTTCCTGGGCTGGGTTATCCACACTAGCGCTCTCCGACAGCTTTCCGTTCTCATCAGTCATTCCGGCTATTACAGCTATCTCTGCTTCTTTTCCCTCTGGTTTCATTCTAATTTCTTCTTCTTTATCTGGCTTATCATTTAGCCATCCAGTGTTATCAGTTGATCCGTTCAGGTCGAACCACCCGATCTGTACATCTCCCTGATCCTACTCATCAAAGAATTGCAGATTATCCAAATCTTCTTCGGGTTCTGCTAGATCATCAAACCCCTGGCTTGGGTCATCTTCCTTGACCACATTGATGTCTACCAAGGTTGCTAGCTCTAATTCAGGCTTGTTTTGACCAGTTGACACAATATAGCAACTTGGATCATACACTTTATCAGATAAGTCCTCGAGACAATCTGGCAACAGGCTAGTACCTTCCTTCAAGGTTAACTCCCCTTCCATTGTAAGTCTCGTCACCACAAGCTTGGGTTGAGGTTTGGTTGTGTCCATCATGCACAGGTTTGGGCCTTCCAAAATGAACAATCTCAGTTTTGGTAGGTGGGAGGGAATAATATAGATGTTGGGGTCATAAGAGATGGTAAGTGTGTAGATCAGGTTAAGATTTTGAGGTACGGGGACTTGATCATGTGCTGGGAGTGGATTAGTGGTCACGTTTGGCTTTTGGGGTGGTGCGATAATCTTGTTGTGAATGAGATCCTGAATCTCATGACGCAATCGAAAGCATTGGTCGGTATCATGACCATGTTGTTGGTGAAACGAATAGTATTTTGCGAGGTTATGTTTGGGTGGAAAAGGGTCAGGCAATGGGCGAGGTTCTAACGGTTTGAGGTGTCCTTTCTCTACTAGCACCTTTATGGCTTGAGAGAGAGTCATGTACAATTGATTAAAAGTCCTCTGGGGTTGGGTAGGATTGGACGATATTTGTGAGCTTGTGTTGGCGAAGGGGTCGGCGATTTTGGTTTTGGTGACAACACTTATGTCTGACGGCCTCACAGTTGTGTTACCACTGGCAACATTGGAGCTGCGAACAAAAGGTCTTTTTGCTTGTTCCTCCTTATCTGTATTGAGCCCCTGCTTCATGGCATCTTCGATTTGCACACCTATTTCGTGAAGTTCTGTAAATGTAAATAAAGGTAGGACAATCATTTTTTATAGCAGCTTGCTATGTAGATTCCAGACAGCCATCTTGATTTGGTCCTTCTCGGAAGGCCTCGTGGTCATCATCGAGGCTTTAGCTCTTCATCTTGTCACAAATTCAGAGAAACCCTCATTCGGCTCTTGGCGTGTTGCTTTGAGATCACGAGTTATGACCTAAATCTGTGTATTCTAAGAATACTAAGCAATGAAGGTGTCGGCCATCTCTTCCCAATTCTGTTTGACGGAATCTTCTATCTTAGCATACCAAATGGCCGTTGTACCTGACATGGTGCGACCAAAGAGAGACAACTTCTATAGTCTGGTTAAGCCCATTGGTCGCAAGATATCCGAAAATAGTTGCAGGTGAACCATCGGATCTTTGAAACAGTCAAAACGGTCAATGTGCGGCATTTTAAATCGATCCAGTAACGCAACTGCAGAATTGGTGTATCCATCCTCTATGTCTAGGATGGAATTGACCCCTTGCGCTCTCTTGAGCAACATTTCCAGTTTATTGTCCTTGAGTGCAGTTGGATCAACCTCGAACTCGAACAGAGCCTCGGTCTGATAAATTGGGCTTTGGAGGTTTGTATTGGGATTGGCTCTGTTAGATTGCCCTGGTTTTCTTGAAAATTAGCAGTATAAGTGGTGGCTCTAGGTGTTGGTGTAGTCGTGGTAGGCACATGGGATGCAGAGGCCACTGTTGGCTATGATTGCTGTTGTTGTAGCCTGGTTATAACCTCGGCTTGACGGGCCGCATCTTGCTATAGGGTCTCAACTGTCTGTTGCAGATGGTGTATCAGTTCTTTCAAACTGGATGGGGGATACTGTGCCATTGGAACAGGTGATTGGTCTTGTGCTGGGCTGGAAGAAGATGACTGTTCCCAAACCAGACTAGACACAGGTGAGCTAAGGAGTGACTGTTGTAAAAACTGAACTGGTGAACTTTTCCTGATTCCCCTTCGTCTTGTAGCCGGTGGGAGTGAGGTAAACACAGGTTGTCCTCGAGCAAGATCCTCGGCTTTGCAAAGTCTTTCTACTCGAGTCCAGAGTACTTGGGGGATATCTGAACTTTCTGAAGCTATGGCTTTAAACTACCTAGTAAAAGAAATATAGCAAAAGAGTAGTAATTAGAAACCGCACAACGCCTCAACTAAGATGTTATCAACATAGACATGATCAAAGCTGTAGGACTGTACTCTACATTGAATTCTGCCCCCAAAATAGATACCAAATTTGCAGCTGCAATGCACATTCCTGTACAGTTTCATTGTAAAGCACATACCGGTTAAGATATAGCCAAAACACTATTATGAGGGGGTAAGGTTACCCTGACCTAATTTTGTCATGAACTAGGTTTCACTATTTTAATCAAGTGGTTTCACACAATCCTGCATTTTGGGTGAGCATCCTGTCCTATGTAGCTAGGTCGAATGGTCAAAAGGGGTACCTCATCAAGAGTACCTAATATACCTCTCCCACCTAACACCGAGAAGTGAAAGGAGGATCAAACGGTACAACGGTAGTCCAAATCCAAGGGTTGTGTTTTTAACATGGCAGAGCCCACGACCGGTCAGCCTTTTGGCAAGCTTTCAACAAACTATCTAGGAATAGCAGATGGCAAACACAGTAACGTAAGCGCACCAATGCAAATGCAAATACAAAGAGCATATAAAATGTCACATCATGAAGTTCGAGTCAAGTTCTCTAAATGCCAAAAATGAACTGCTTTGCCAGATATAGAGTCGCCACCTAAATATTTTTAAGAAATTTAGGAAACCCGAGACTTGTGCCAAAGGTCACTTATTCGTCATCACCAAAGTTGTCTTTGCTCGGGAACTTAGGTACGAGAGGGGAAGGTCATGAATTGAGCACCCCACTCGCCCGATCAAAGATCAGCCTCTACTAATCATGATGTGATTTTTATTTACATTATATGCTCTTGTTCCGGTATTTAGGCTATTTCTACTATGTGTTGCAAACAAGTATAGACTAATTTGCAAAAATTGAAGCATTTTGATTTCATGTTTGTTTTGAAAATTGTTTCAAATATGTACCACTTGAAAAAGTGATCTCATATGCACATTATTCAACTTATTCCAATTCAAGCAATTAGCCTTCATCACATGCATTCAAGAGTTATATTAATTAAGCACTTAGCCTCATGGTAATCATGCTCGACATGGCCACAATCACACTTATACAATATGCTAAAGTAAATAAAAGCTCACCTAGTACTCCAAGGCAAGCCAAACAAAGCAAAATAATTAGAAAAATGCATGTTCCTAATTAATGCGATATGACTAATGCAACACATACGATATGCAACTAATAAGCTCGGCTACTAGTTATGTCGTTTGAAACAACTTGATAGCATGCGGTTTAAACACGTATTCAACGAAGTATGTAAACTATAATGCTTTGTTAGAATGATGAACTGAGCCTCGATGCATGCAAGATAAGTGAATGCAATTATGGGAAATGCTAAAAGAAATATGATGTTCTAAACTACCCATTATAAGCAAGCAAATAAAAGAGAGAAAAACGTTGGGCTGAAAGACATTCACATTATTACATGTTTGCCCTTGCGCAGGAGGGTCCGAATAAATGGAGTAGTTAAGTAATTACCTAATTAACTAACTATTACAATACCCAAAATAAATTAGCTACACTAAGTAATTAACTAATTTACGAATTATTACAACACTAAAAATTAATTAACTATCTTAGCTAATTAATTAAGTAAAAACAAAACTAACTAACTATTCTAACTAATTAGTGACAAGTCCGCTACTTTAAGTACAACATACTACTGTTACAACATGAATTTAACGGATCCTGAGAATCGAGGGGTGGTTCATGCATGGATGTGGATTTTCACCCGGAAAGGCCCCCGTTTTGTTGCCAGAATGCCTCTGTTGCACAGTTAGAAAATTGTAATATTTTCCACCTCAGCCTCTGCTCTACTTTGCTTTGCTAGAAAAAGGACACTGCATGGCTGAAAAAAGTGGTTGGCAACCCAGAAGTAGTGGCCGGCCGGCCACAAATAGTGGTTTGCCGTCCAGTAAAAGTGGCCTGTCGGCCGCTAGTGTTGGTTTTTTCCTGCTTTAACAGAGAATAAACAGAGCACAAACAGAGCATTCTCAAGGGATGTTTGTCCACCATGCCTCTCCTTATCATCAAACAACTCAAAAGAGAGGTAAGCTTGATTTGCAAGCCATCAATTGGCACAATTTCATTGTGTGATAACTTATGAACCAAGGGGTACAATTTTGATAAATGCACAATAAAAGACTCTCAAAACCTTCTCCCTATCATGGATTGATCAAGGGAAGTGGTTGACATTAGAAACTTGAACCATTTCATCACTAACAAGTATGAAACGACCCAAGTCTCCATGTATTCAATTAACGTCCAATTGAACACCAAATCATTTTATTATCTTACTTCATTTTAACCCCAATTTATTACTCCATTTTAATTACATTCCATTCATTAGTCAATTGAGTCCAATAATGAGCTTTTAGTCTACTAATGGAGAGAAATACTAATCTAAATGTTGTTTTGGGCATGAAAGAGAGATCACGCCGTTGGTAATGAACCCCTAAATGGATTAAACCATTAAGAACAATTTCACCCCTTCAAGCTTAAATAACACTCCTTTTGAAACAACTCTCAAAACAAAGAGTAAAAGCCAAGAAATGAGGTAGATTGTAGAGATTCTTAGAGGTGAACACAAGTATGGAAAGCAAGAAATAAATGTTATCAATTCAAATAGGTTAGTGGCTAAGACCTAAACCACCAAGCCTATGAGGACCACTACACTACAAGCATACTATACAAAGCATAAATGAAGCTCACTCACAAAAACAGTCCTAAAACAGTCTTAAAACAGTCCAAAAAAGTGTTGGAATTAAGACAAAAACAACTACAACTAGCTAAAATATTAAGGGATTAAAACTAGTACGCAAGCACAAGGAGGGGAGGCTAACCCCTCCACTTTTGGGACTTCAAAACATGATTTTAGTCTCTGAAAACCTCTAAAAATCAATGGTAAAAAGCTCAAAAATAGTTGATGAGAAGATGTGAAACATAAGGACAAGGGCCTTAGAAGCAAGGTTCAAAGAATGGTTGTCAACCCCTCTACCTTTAATGGCCTTAAACCACAAGTTTCAGCTCAAAAAAACAGGTAATAAACAGCTCAAAAATAGCAAGAAAATATGAGAAGAAGATGGTACAAAAGAACTAGAATGTATACCTCTTGAAAAGGAATGATCCATTGAATTTCTAAACCACTATTTCACACTCTCAAGTGCCTCAAGAGCTAAAATGTAAGCTCAAATCACCTCAGCAAGTAACTCTCTAGATTTGGTTTAGAGTGTTCAGGCAAAGGTTATGCAAGTTGCAAGAGAGAGAGAGAGAGAGAGAGAGAGAGAGAGAGAGAGAGAGAGAATTGTCGAGAGAAATTTTTCAAAATTTTGCTCTCCAAAATTTTCTAAATTCAAAATTTTTTCTAACCTCTTTAAGAAAAGAGAGGGTCATCTATATATAGAAATATATTAGAGACGCTCGAAAATATCCTTACAAACACAGCTAGAATGATGCATGCATCTGTGGAGATAACTGGCAGAAGATATCTAGTTTTTTGCACTAGTGAACGGCAGGCCACATTAGTGGGCGGCATGCCACACTAGTGGATCTGGAGGTCCCTGGATGCTTAGGCCTGAAAAACCATTGTTTTAGTCCAAAACAAGGCACAAGGTTTGTAGGTTCAAAACTGAGGTTTCCTGCTGAAGAAGTCAAGCATTTGATAAGCGTACACATTTATCATTGAGTGATCAATTAGTGGCGCCCAAGTCTTAAGGGCCGTACACAAGTGTCGACTTATCAGATACAATGTAGTATGCGGAATGAGTGCAAAAGGTATAGTATGAGTACAACGTGTCAATGCAGTGAATTAGTGCAGTGTGGGATGGTGTGAATGTTACGGTATGTGTATCAGTGTACTAGTGGGAATGTGATGGTGTGGTGCACAAATTAATTAACTATCCTAGCTAATTAATTAAGTACAAAACAAAACTAACTAGTTATTCTAACTAATTAGTTACAAGTCCGCTATTTTAAGTACAACATACTACTATTACAACATTAATTTAACGGATCCCGAGAATTGAAGGGTGGTTCATGCATGGATGTGGATTTTTACCTGAAAAGGCCCCAGTTTTGCTGCCAGAATGCCTCTGTTGCACAGTTAGAAAATTGCACTATTTTTCCACATCAGCCTCTGCTTTGCTCTGCTAGAAAAAAGGCACTGCCTGGCTGGAAAAAGTGGTCGGCAACCCAGAAGTAGTGGCAGGCCGGCCACAAATAGTGGTTTGCCGCCCAGTAAAAGGGGCTTGCCGGCCACTAATATTGGTTCTTTCCTGCTGCAACAGAGAACAAATAGAGTATTCTCAAGGGATGTTTGTCCACCATGCCTCTCCTTACCATCAAACAGCTCAAATAAGGGGTAGGCTTGATTCCCAAGCCATCAATTCGGCACAATTTCATTGCGTGATGACTTATGAACCAAGGGGTACAATTTTGATAAATGAACAATAAAAGACTCTCAAAACCTCCTGCCTATCATGGATTGATCAAGGGAAGTGGTTGACCTTGGAAACTTGAACCATTTCACCCAACCAGTGGCATTTTGGATGCATCAAGGGCACCACATCTTACTTGGCAGCTGGAGGATGGATATCTTTCCAGCTCTAAATCGGGTGATGAGCTAGAATCTAATTCTTCTGAGGCTGTGTTGTTGGGATCAGATTCAAGTTCTTCTGAGTTTGAGTCTGGTATTTTTGGGGGTGGTAACCCAGATACCAAAGTCCTATCTAGGTCTTCATTCAGCTTTTCTTTTGAGTCTATAATCGAAGATTTGGACCTTTTGAATGAAAACTCTGCAGATTCTATGTACTTTTCTAGGCAATTGGTTTATTGTATTGACCAAGATTTTCAAAATTTTAATGAAAACGAAAGGGAAGAAATTCCTCTAGCTTTGAAAAATTTGATTAATCGAGAGGAGAAAAGGTTTGCTAAAACCTTGTGCTAATAAAATCATTGCCATTAATGTGGGTACTGAGAAGGATCCGCGCCTGGTCCAGATCGGGTCCATGTTGTTTTCAGAGAAGCGCAAGCATTGAATCGCTTTATTAAAAGATTTCAAAGATATTTTAGCGTGGTCCTACGAAGAGATGCCTGAAATCGATCCTGAGATTGTACAACATCGGATCCCTCTTGACCTTGAGGCCAAACCAGTCAAGTAGAAATTGCGTAGAATTCGTCCGGATTGGGCGTTGAAAATCAAGGAAGAGGTCACCAAGCAGATTGATGCAGGATTCTTGTTAGTATCCGAGTATCTAACCTGGTTGGCCAATATCGTCCTAATGCCAAAGAAGGATGGTAGAATTTGGGTTTGCGTCGACTTTCGAGACTTGAACAGAGCTAGTCTGAATGATGACTTTCCACTACCGCACATTGATCAGTTAGTAGACTTCAATGCGGGCCATGCGTTGCTATCATTTATGGATAGGTTTTCTGGGTACAACCAAATTCTGATGGCACCTGAGGATAGAGAAAAGACAGCATTCACCACTCCGTAGGATGCCTACTGCTACCGGGTTATGCCATTTGGGTTGAAAATGTTGGAGCTACCTATCAGAGAGCTGCGACCACCATTCTGCATGACATGATCTACAGAGTGATTGAGGTGTACGTGGACGATATGATTGTCAAGTCTAAAGAACGAGAGGGCCACTACACAGCGCTGGAGAAATTCTTTCAACGGATTAGGGAATACAGATTGAGGTTGAATCCGTAGAAATGCACCTTTGGGGTAACGGTAGGAAAAATATTGGGCTTTCTGATCATGCAGAGGGCAATTGAGGTAAATCCTTCCAAAATCAAGGCCATCTTGGAAATGCCACCACTAAGGACGGAAAAGGAGGTGCGCGACTTTCTGGGTAAAGTGCAATTCATAAGACGGTTTATTTTTAAATTAACCTTGATTTGTGAACCACTATTTGGTCTCTTGAAGAAAGGAAAGAAATTCCATTAGGACGATCGTTGTCAGTTTGCCTTTGAACAGGTTAAGCAATACCTCCAGAACCCACCTGTGTTGTTGCCACTGGAGCTGGAGAAACCTCTGATTCTGTAATTGTCAGTGATAGATACGACCATGGGATGCATGCTCTGAAGATAGGGTGGAGAAGGCCATCTACTATTTGGGCAAGAAGATGCTAGACTATGAGACCGGTTACACTCTCTTGAAGAAAGCTTGCCTAGCCTTGGTATGGGTACCAGGAAGTTGAGACACTACTTGTTAGCTCATTCTGTAATCCTGGTTTCGAGATTAGATCTCATCAAATATCTGCTTGAGAAACTAGCACTTACAGGTAGACTGGCTTGTTGGTTGCTTTTTCTGTCTGAATTTGATCTCAAATATGTCACCCGCAAGTCGGTTAAACGAAGAGCTGTAGCGGAGTTCCTAGTAGACCACCCGGTAGAAGGAGATGAGGCAATGGAATACTTATTCCCAGATGAAGACATTCTGCAAGTTAAAGTGGAAACTTGGACGATGTACTTTGACGAAGCGTCCAATAAGTACGGTTATGAGATAGGTGTGTTGCAGATAGGACCCGACAACTCCCATATACTTTTAGCCTTCAAACTCCTGTTCAAGGTGCTCGACAATGAAGCAGAATATGAAGCGTGGATTGCTGGTTTAGAAGTTGCCCTAAAACTAGGGGCAATAAGGTTGGATGTCATTAGGGACTCGAACTTGGTTGTTTCTCAAGCAAACGGAGAATGGAAAGTCAAAGAAGAGAAAATGAAGGTTTACCATCAGACCCTGGATATTCTAATTCTGAGGTTTGAAAAATTGACATTTACGCATCTATTAGGGGAGAACAATAGGTTCACTGATACTTTAGCAACTCTATCTTCTTTGGTAGACATTCCACTTGGGGTCCGGATGCGTCCAATTATCATCGAATAGAAATACACGTCGGCTTATGAAACTATTGCCGCGATAGATGAACTGCAAGACAAAAACCCCTGGTATTCCGATATTTGGAACTTCCTAGAAAAAAAGATGTATCCACTGGGGCAAATGCCAAGGACAAATGGGGAATACGGCGTATGGCTATCCAATTTATCATTTGTGTGGGTAAGTTGTATAAAAGAGGTCATCTGTAAATGCATAAACTGTTTGTGGAGGGAGAGGAATCGAAGCGCCTTATGGAGGCTATCCACGGTGGAGAATACGAGCCGCATATGAATGGTGTGATGCTAGCCCGGAAGATCCTTAGACAAGGCTATCAAATTCAGAATCACGGTGTAGACACCCCATTTTTGACCGTCCTCAAGACTTGGACGTCACCGTTTGAACACTCGGTGATCATCCATGTTCGTGTTCGTTTTGAGTTCTCGGAGGTCTCGGCTACGTGCCTTGCCTTAAGATCTCTCGACTTGCTTGTTTTGTGTTTGGTTTTGCACCAAACACTTGTTGTTTTGCTTCTAAGGGCAAGGAATGGCTTGTTGGTCATCCTCACACCTCACCGGCCATGGCTTGAGGCCACCGGCCCTGTTTTGTTGCTACCGGCCATTGGTGATGGCCGGTCAGTACTCTTTATGGTCGGCCGACCATTGTTTTGGTCAATCTGTTATTTTTGGCTGGCCGACCACTGTTCATCTTCTTTTGGCAGATATTTTATGCCAGCTGTGATAGCTGGCATCCACAATGCCCCCCTCCATACACGTGTATGGAGGGATTTCCCTCTTACTTAGCTTGTTTTGTAAGCTTTGCAAGATTGGAATTCCTATAAAGGGAGGGCTTCTCCTCGCTCCTCAAGGGTTCCAAAGGTTTGAAAATTAGGGTTAGGATATTTGTATCTATCTATCTCTATATCTCTCTCTCCTTGTATATTTGTGTGTGTTAAAGGTTGTTTTGTTCTTAGTTTTGCACTAAGACACCTAGTATTACACCATACCTTGGTTGCTGAGGTGCCAAAGGGTTGTTCTTGGAGTTTTTGAGCTTTTTTTGACCTAAGGAGGCTGTTGGAGTGGTCTTCTTGAAGAAGGTCTTCAAGGGTAAGAACCTTATCCATTTATTTTTCATTTTTGCACAAGCTTTTGACCTATCTTGCATCTGTTTTTGAGCTTAGTGCGTAACTAATAAAAGTTCTGATTTTGTATGTTTTAGAACTTTGTTTAAGGTTGCTTTGAGGTTTGGGGTTGTTTCCCTCCTCCAAGGCCTTGTTAGGCCTTGTTTAAGGCCATACCTTTTGGACCTCGCTTTGAGCTTTCCATGACCTCTCTACCACTGAAATCCAGAGGATTTTTAGTGGTGGAGAGGTGATTTTAAGGTCCTAAGTAGGAGAGGGTCATCCCCTCTCCATGTTGCCTTTGATGCTTGCACAAATGGCTTGTGTTGTAGCTTGTATGCCTAGCTTGCCTTAGCTTCATTTCAGCTGGTATTTGTGCTTATTTTGTCATTATACAGCACTGTTTTAAGTTGGTTTAGACATACCATGCATGCTTTGCATACTTGTCTTGTAATGCCATGAAATTGCCTTAACATGCATCATGATGTACCATGACTTTCTAGCATGATTTTGGCTTAGCTTTGTGAAGCTTTTATGTATGTTTTGGTATGCTTAAGGTTTGATTTTGGTTGTTTGGGTCATCCATGACTTGCTTTGTATAGCTGCCATACAACCTAACTTGTAGGCTTTGAGTATTGGATCCTCTAGCATGCTTTACTTGCATTATTTCAGTGACTTGGAGTCACTTACCATGTCATTTCAGTCCATATGGCATGCTTGTTTACTCACAATTGATGCTTCTTCAATGTCTTAAAGAGTTTGTGTTTCATGCTCCATGTTTGTGCCATTGTGTATGCCATCATGTGTAGGCATTTGGGATGCCATCTAAGTGTGTCTTTGGCCTTGTTTTGGTCTTCCTTGGGATTGTTTTGAGTCCCTTTGGCCCTTTGAGGCTTGGTTGGTATGGTCATGGCTTGAGCCCCTTGGCTAGCGTTGAGCCTTGGATCTTGTTGCATGCTTTGCTTGATTTGTTTAGTTGGTTTGGCACCTTTTCTAATATGATTTCAGAGCTTACAATGTATGCCATTTGTCCATGTTTGTTCCTTTTAAGTGTGCTTAAAAGTTGCCTCTTTATGCTTAAGTACTGGACCATGTATGCATGCATGTTTGTATGTACATTTGCCTCAATTTCCTTGGCATATTGGCCACTGTTTTGGACCTAGTAGAGCTGTCCATCTTGGTGTAAGTCCATCTTTTGCATGTTGTTGCATGCTTGCCTTGCGTGTTGTTGCATGCTCGGCCTATCGCATGTTGTTGTATGCTTGAATCACTTTGCATTTGGCATATTCTTTGTTAAGTTGTTTTACATGTTTCCATGCTAAGTCCCTTTCACATGTTGTTGCATGTTTGTCATTAGCATTGTTGTTACATGCCTCACATGCTTGTTTGCTTAGGTTGTGTGCCTAGTACACATTGCTTATTTGCATGTTCATGTTGCATACTTAGCTTGCATGCTTAGGATGCATAACATTGTGCATATCATGCATGCCTTGCCTCTTGATCAAGCATGATAGATGTTGGGTCCTTTATGTGTATTGTGTGCATTCCATTTGACATTGAAATTGCACACTTTGGCCTCTTGGACCATCATGCATTGAAATACGTGATTGGTGGCCCGAGGGTCGAGGACCAAACTCCCTTGAGTCTATGACATGATAGGGAGGTTGGTTGTGCAAACATTTGATGTGAAATGCATTGCCATGTCTTGTCTATCCTCTGCTGCTGTCAAAACAGGGTTTTGCAGAAAGATATGGTCGACCGATCATTTTCAGTGCCGATCGACCAATAATGGATGGCCGAGAGCTTCATAGATGGTCAATAACCACTTTACCATGGCCTGTGACCATTCTTCTTGGTCGGTGACCTTCCACAGTGATCAGGGAGTGATGTTGAAGCATCCTTGGGACTTGTGCAGTCTTCAAAGATGCAGAACAATGTAAACAGAGGCAGCTTGTGCATGGTGGTGGATTTCCGAGTATAGCCGAGCACGCATGCATTGGACCCTCTTCCCGAGGCTGTTTTACCGCTTTATTAGCTTAGTTAATTTGCTTAACTAGTTAAGTGGTCTGTAACTATTTAATTAGCTTGTTAGTTAGTTAAATTTGTACTATTCTTTTGGTCCCTCCGAGAGAGGGCAAATTGTGTAATAAGCGTGCGTGTGTGTGATGCATGTCTTCCAACCCCCACTTCTTTCTCCCCTTTACTTACCTGCTTTGATGGTTAGTATTAGGACATGTTTTGATTAGCATACTTATGATAGCATGTTTGCATCCATTCATTTGTATTGCATGCACCGGGCTCGACGCATCATACTAATTGCATAGCATTTCAAATCTAACTTGATTACATGTTATCTGTTGCATTTCACATGCCATCCATAGATTCGCCGAGCCTATTCTAGCTGCATTTTGCATGCGTTGCATTAGCCATCTTAACATGAAATAGGATCATACATGATTACTAACTAGTTTCTTGTTTTGGCTCGGAGTACAATGTAAGTGTTTATACTTTAGCATCTCGCATGAGTGTGAATGTTAACATGACAACATGCTTTCCATGAGGCTAATTGCTTAGGTGATATAACTGCCTAAATACCTGTGGGTGTAGGTTGGATTGCTTGAATTAGGATAATTTATTGAAATCTGTGGTTTAGCCTACTTATGAGTAGCACACTTCAAAGCATTTTCCCAAACAAATGGATACGCGATGCTTTGTTCCAAATTAGGCGATCTAGTCTGTACTTGTTTTGCCGCGCGCATCACATAGTAATTCTAGCTAATTAATCGGTATAAGAACGTATGTGTTTTCAAAAACGAGATATCATGTTTAGTGCAGGCCGATCTTCGGATCGGGCGAGCGGGGGTGCTCATAGCTGACCTTCCCCAATCGTACCCAAGTTCCCGAGCCAAGGTAACTTTGGTGATGACGGACACGTGGCCTTAGGCAACGAGTCAGGGTTTCCTAAATTCTCCAAAAAAAAACATTTAGGTGGCGACTCTGTATTTGGCAAAGTAGTCCATGTTTGGCACTTATTTCAAAAAAAATCTGTTTTTCAAAACGATTTGCCGGATTTGGACTCTATGGTGATTTATCAATCTTGCATCACACATTGTGAGATCAGATTAAGAACCGTGACAATTTGAGTCCTGAACTATAGTGAGCCCAAATGAACAGAATGGGATTCCCTCCCAGGGCATTCGAGGACATCTATAGTTTCTGGCGACTTTGCTGGGGAGTTAGAGAACTTGACTCGAACTCATGATATCTTGCTTTGACTACACTTATTTGTTTCTTTGCATTGCATTTGCATCTGCATCGGTGCACCTAGGACACCGTGTTTGCCGTCTGCTATACCTGAACAGTTTGCCGGAGGCTCGGTTTGAGAAGCGTGCCATAAGGCTGACCGGTTACGGGCTCTGCCACGATGGGAACACAAACCCTGATTTTTACCGGGGCACCCATTTTGACCATTCGACCTAGTGCATATCGGAATCCATAGTGACCATTCCAAACTAGGACATGTTGCTTACTCGATTTTAGGTTGTTTGAAACCGCTGTATACGTAGTGAAACCCTAGTTCTTGACGAAACTAGGACAGGGAAACCCTACCCTAATATAGGGGTGTATTGGCCTTCATTTGCTCGTTATATGTGCTTTTAGAGTTGACCTCTACAGGGAACGCACATATCCGTTTGCAAGTCTGGGCATCAGGCTTATTGGCATCAGTGTCAGTGTTTTGAGAATCAGTCAGTGTGTTTGGTTTGAGTTTTTTGGATTAAGTTTTTTGAAAACTGAGTTTTTTGATTTTTGTGTTTTTTTGTTTTTAGTGAATATTTTTAAAATTTTAAACATTTTTTAAACTTTTTTAGTTGCACCTTACTTAGATGTATCCAAAAAGTAAAAAATTCGTGAAAAAATATTTTAAAATTTAATAAATACATAAAAATATAAAAAATGTACTGAATTCTCGTATTTTTTTTTTGTATTTTTGGTGTTTAGTGAATTTTTAAAAGGTTTTTTTTAATTTTTTTTACTTTTTAAGTATATTTTTGTTAGGCATGTCTAAAAATTAAAAAAATTATTTAAAATATTTAAAAAAATCAGTAAAAACAAAAAAAACATCAAAAATAAGAAAGTAGAATTTTCTGAAAAGTATTTTTGAAAAATGATAACCAAGCATGTTCAAGTATCTGCGGGTATCAGATTCTGTTTTGGGGCAGTAGTTTTGGGGAATAGTGAATAGTGATCAAATACAGTTGTTCAGTTGTGCTTACGATTGTTTGGGTAAAATTGGGTTAAGACGCCGCCTGTTTTCTCTTTCAGGAGGAGGGGGGAGTTTCAGAGATCTGAGTTTAGAATAGCCAGTGTTCTTCTTCGCCGAAGCAAGGCAGATATTTGATCAATCAAGTCACCAGTCACATCACCTCCGTTCAGTTCAGCGGATTTATGATGTCACAGAATTCAGAAGAAGCTGTGGTTATGGCAGCCGCACTAAACCAAAGGGTCATCTTACAGGGCGAGACCGGTGTTGAGATATCACACCCGCCTAGGTCGCCTGCTGCACGCTCGATCTGGGAACCCCCGTTGTTTCTAGCTCGTGAACCCACCACATTTGAGTTAATGGGAATGATTGACGACCTCCAGAGATCCGTGGCTGATCTAGCCTATGGAATGTCAGCCTCGCCACCAACTGCATCGTATGTTGGGAATTTCATGCCGCAGGAGCCCCCGTTACTGGGGCGAATTGTAATTGAGCTCAGCCAGCGTGAAGCTGTCTCGAACTCCGGCAATGACGTATCAACGACAACGGGGCTTCGCACTGAAGCAACAACCCAAACCTCCCACCAAGCTGAGGCTAGTGGAAAGAACAAAATGAAGGAAGTTGTAGATCCCTATATGCAACTCCAGCAAGCTGTTGAGGCTCTGAAAGCCGGGGGGTTGAATAAGCAACAAGTACTCGTGGTTTTGGCTAAAACTGTGGATGACAGCTTCCCCACTCAGACTGAGAGTAGTTTAAGCTGGAGGAAAAATCGGGATAAGGACTGTCGCACCGGAACTGTTCCTGCCAATCCCAACCCTACACCTGGGAAAGATTAGAGAGCCAAGGCAGCACCCGCCGATCCTTTTGCTAGTGCGCCTAGCAAAAATCCACAGACTTCGAAGTACTTGCCCCGAGGGCGCAGGGTCTTTCATGCCCTTTACATGCCTTTGTATAAGGCGCTTCAAATCCTTGCTGAAAAGGGACATCTTAAACCCCTTGAGCCTCGGCCTCTACCTGCTCATCTTCCACCGGGTCATGATGCTACCTAGTACTATGTGTACCACCAACAGACTGGTTACACCACTGACAATTGCTTTCGTCTTCGCCACGAAGTGCAGGACTTGATCGATAATGAGGTCATCCTCCCACCCAGCTCAGCAAAGTCTGTCACCACTGAGTTTGTAGACTTCGAAGATAGTACAAGTATGTAATCAGGGGTTGGACCACCTGCGGGTGGCGCTCGGCTTATTTCAGATATGGCGTTTGGCACGCATTGTTTTGAACATTTTGTGAATGATGACTTTTGTACACTCTGACTTGGGTATTGAGTCAGTTCTGTGGTTTTGTTTTGAGTCTGTCTCTTTGTTTTGAGTCAGTCTTTTTGCTTAAAGGTCTGTCTCGTTGTATCGAGTCAGTCCTGTTGTATAGGGGTCAGGTGATCCTGGAGTTGTTACCTCGGACACCACTGTCGTTTTTGTGCTTGTCTTTTTCTTTCTTTTGAGTTTGTCTCTGCTGTGGAGCCAGTTACAACCAAGAAATCTGATTAAAACAGCTGTGGCTGTCATGCCTTTGTACTTGTTGCTACTTTGAGCCTGTTGTGCCAACAATGTTCAGAACGAAGTAGTAGTGCTTTTCACTTACTTTTCTGTGCTTTGAACCCATTGTATTGACCTAAGTTTTTCAAAACCTTTTTGAACATTGTGATGAAAACAAAGAGGAAGGAATTCCTCGGGATTTGCAAAATTTGATCAAATTGAGAGAAAGAGAGGCATGCTAAGCCCTTAATGATTGAGATCATGCTTGTTAGTGTGAGTATTGAGAAGGATCCTGGCTTGACCTAGATTGGTTCTACACTGTCTTCAGCGCGAGTGATTTGTCGCTTTCTTAAAAAATTTCAAAAAATGTTTTGCGCGGTCCTGCGAAGACCTGTGTGGAATCGCTCTTAAGATTGTGCAGCCTAGGATCGCTCTCAGCCTTGAGACTCAATCCTTTTGCTTCCAAATCTTGAACCTCAATTCAGAATGTTCAACGGCCAACCACAATGCAAGGCACGTGTGGCCGAATTAGAAGCAGCCCATGAACTAGGGGCGAAAATATTAGATGTGATCAAAGGAAGCTTACAAAGCTAGATCAGAGGCACCCCTGGAACTAGGGGCAAAAAAATGTTAGATGTGCTCGAAGAGCGAAAGATGAGTCATTCCTGCAAACCAATGAAGACTAGCAAGAATGCCAAATCCCAGAAGGGAGGAAAGAAGAAGGTATTGCTGAAGAACAACTGAGTTTCTATTCGCAATACTAAGGGGCAAATTTAGCCCCCCATTGGATGGACTCCTGCATCGCCAGCGAACAGCATCCATTCTCCTTGATTCAGATGACTTCGGGATCTCAAAACCATTTGACATGGACAAAGCTACACTTTTACCCTTGAGAGGCTCGTTGGGCCGAAAACCCGGAAGGGCGACCCAGGCAAAAGTTAAAGCAAAGAAAAGAACAAGAAAAAATGCAAAGATAAAAAATGAAAATGAAAAAAGAAGACCCGGAAGGGCGGCCTTGGCAAAAGTTAGAGCGCAAAAGGAGAGGTTAAATACCCGAGTGTCCCTTAACCGGAACTACGTAAGGCTTGATTCCCATGTTTAGGATACGTAGGCAACTTCGTCCTGAAGTCCAGCCACAAACACTTCCAAATTGATTATGTCCATGTAATGGTTTTGATCATCTTTGCCTTATCTGTATCCAAGAAGTTTGGTTGTGTTCGTCACTCTGAGGACTGACTACAATGCACTGTGGTGCCATTCAAACAAGGGGCAACTTTCCATTGCCATTAAATGCGCTGCGGTGCCATTTAAACAAGGGGCAACTTTCCATTGCCATGCAGTGTCCTTCAGACAAGGGGAAGTTTTCCTTCTGATCTGAGGTTATGCATCTCAAGAGTAAGTTCTGTGCTCGTTGAGCAGTGACTGTTTGCCAAAATGGTTTTTGAGAATTTTTACTGAGGTTGACTGATTCTCTTGAAAATTATCCAATTTTTTCCAAAACTGGACCATTTCTTGGACCCAAAAAAGGAAAATTTTCAGTGCTCACAGCCTAACTTGCATGATTTTAAATCAGAAAATTGAACAGGCGTGTTAATCTAACTCTTATTTTAGTCAAAATTGTTTTAGTAGAAAGCAAAAACAAAAAAAGGGTCAAAATGATGAACTAGGGGCACAGTTGAGTCAGGCTTCCTGTCTTTTCCCCGTTATCCATGCGTTTGCCAGAAAGGGCACTCTACCTGCCAGAAAAGCGCACAGTTGAAGCTAACAACAAAGGGCCGAAAGCTCTCAATATCCTCCGAGCAACGAGGTATCAAGCCAAGTGCGAAGCACGAACTCGAGTGGATCAAGTTACTCCATTCCCTCTTTCGGGGCCTTGACTAAATGGCACCAGAGGATATAGCCACGAGCTAATAAAGTTGGGCATGAACCCACAACCTTTTGTTTATCCACCAAACCACCCAGGGGAGGGATAAAAAATGAGGGATTGAAGAATAGAGAGATGTGCGCTAAGAGAAAAAGCGAGGAAAATGGCTTTTTAGAGAAAAACAGAGATTAAGTGCCAGAGTGACGTGAGAATCACAAATGAGAAAGGGTGGGAAACAATACCCGGAGAAACTGGCCTCTCGCTTTTGTAACACGTCCGAGTGTCGTGTCTTTTTGTTTGTCTCAATTCTTGTCTTGAGTCGTTTCAGGTGTCTGTGTTTGTCTTTAGGTTGTATACCTTTTGTTTTCTGTTGTTGAGTCTTTTTTTCGCTGTGTTCAGTTGTAGGCTCAATACCCGATTGAAAACTCATTTCTCGATTTTCAAAGTGAATCGCTTTATGCTCAGAGTGCTGTGCCATTCTCCACATTTATTCTTCCACATATGGAGCATCTGAGTATGTTTCAACTTCTGCCAATCCCATCTTTGCATCCCGTCTGTTCGGATCGAACTGTTTGTTCAGAATTAGCTGTATGCCGAATAAACCGAATGCTGTGTTATGGGCTGTGAGTTCAGAATAAGCAATATTCAGAATGGGCCGTGTATTCAGAATTAGCAGTGTCCTGCATAGGCCGCATGACCAAAACGAACAGAGTATTGTGTTGCGAACGGTGTGTTCGAAACGAACACTCTATATGTTGAACATATTGAGAACTTGTGATTAGTTCCATTTCCAGTGCTTTCCGGTGTTGATTTTGCAAAGTCACACCTGAATTACTTCAATTTGCTTATCGAGTTGTTGCTCATTTGCTTATCGAGTTGTTACTCATTTTGCTTATCGAGTTGTCGCTCATTTGCTTATCAAGTTGTTACTCATTTGCTTATTGGGTTGTCACTCATTTGATTACCAAGTTGTCGCAATTTTGCTTATCGAGTTGTTACTCTCTACTTATCGAGTTGTAAACTTGTTAAGGTCTCATTTTTGCTTATTGAGTTTATTTTGTTACGTCGGTTTACCTGACCTGGTAGTACATGCATGTTCAATTTCCATCCGATTACATTGTCATGTGATATGGTATGATACGATGCGATGTGATGTATAAATGCAACACTTTTTCAGCAAAAAGCTTGTTTCACTCCAGTATCTTTTCAAATACATAGTTTTGAAGAAAACAAAACCTGCCTGTGGCAGTACGATATGCACAATCTACCAGCAAAAAGAAAAGGAAAAGAAAGAAAATCAGCAAAAGTCTGGATCAATGTCAACTGGTCTCAGGCATGAGAGTCTATCCTCGTCCTCTTCCTGGACGAAGGTCCAGGAGCTTCGTCGCCGACTCCACTATCTGAGCTCGAGCCCGAATCATCTCCAGTCTCATCCTCCGATGACTTTGCCTCTGCCTCCGTCTCAGACTCATCATCGTCCGGAAGTAGTGCCCGTGAGCTGCTCCCAACATGAGTGCGCCCCGCCTTGGTGCAGAGGTGTACTATGGTCCCTCGCCCTGCTCTCCCTCCTCCTCGGGTAGATGCAGATGGTCCTGCTGGAGCACCCCCTGCAGCCGCTGGAATGGAGGTTGAAAAGCACAAATGACAAACGCATCAGTATGCTACGCAAAAGGTGGGTATGAATATCAAGTACAGTGACTGAGTACAGTGTATGAATACTGTGAACAGGGTATTAGTGCAGAATGCAGTGACTGGGTATAGTGTATGAATGCTGTGAACAAGGTATCAGTACAGAATACAGCGACTGAGTGTAGTGTATGAATGACGTGAGCAATGCTGTGAGCAGTGTACGATTACAGCATACCAATGCCATGAGTGTCGTGTATCAAGTGCTGTGTTGGCGGTGCGATGCATCAGATTATGTGAAACAGTTTATGCAGAGTTTGAGACTGTGTTTGAAAGACTGTGGTTGACAGAACTTACCAGGATACTGTAAATGGCCAGCAGGTCGAGGCTCCATTGTAGCATCCCCATCACGGAGGCGGTCAACTCCAGGGACTGGCGAGTATACTCGGAGGAAGCCTGCAAAAGTGTGCATCAGTATTCTACGGAATATCAAAAGGAATGAAATGAAATGACGGTACAGAATACAAAAAGCAGTAGTACATACCGGGGGCAAGTCGTAGAATTTGACTAACTCATGATCAGCCGGAGGGGGAGCGATAGGGATCTGATAAGTCTCCCCACCTTGCCCTCTGCATGTCATCATCGTAGGCAGCGCTGGCCACCCAGCTCTCTGCCCTCTCCAGGGCCCACTCCTACCACGGGCCTGAGCCATCCTTGGTGCTCCTGCTCCTACTCCTGCTCCAGCCGCTGGTGCTGCAGGCCTCTCCCTCTCAGCTCGGCGAGCACTACCCAGAGGCCGCATGATATAGGTCTGGACGTACTCTGCATAGTCGCCCTCGCCTCTAAAGCCCTCCGAGTCCCAATCGATCGTATAAACGACCATCTCCTGTGGGGTGTATATCTCTGTCTGCCTCATGGTCGTAGGAGGCAGCTCCGGAACTGTCTGCTCTAGCACGCCTAAGGTCTGCCGCAAGAAGCGCTCGCCCAGGTACCAGGCCCGACAGACTGGGCCCTCTAGCAAAATCCTGAACCGGGAGGTCTCCTGAGCGCCCTCATACTGCTCCCGTACTGCGATGGGCAATGAGGCCCATGGCTGCCAGGTGATCTGCAAACAAAATACAGTTTGTTATCTACTGCTATTGAAAATGCAATGCAAAGCGAAGCTTAAATGAATTGTAATGTTTGACATACCTCTACCGCGGTGATGGTATCAAAATAGCGGCGGAAGAATATGAAAGACTCCCGAGGCCTCCGCTCGCACCTCACGTCGAAGCAGTGGGAGAATGGGATCATGGGAGGCATCTCCTCCTCTAGTACTGGGGCAAGCCTCGGGAAGTAGGTGTATACCCACAACTATAGTGTGACAGAACAGATATCAATATGCTTATCAGATAAAGCGGAATGCAGAATAAAGCAGAAGGCGCAGAACCATGCATCGAGCAGTGCATTGTGCATAGTGTACAGGCCATGCAGTATACAGTCAGTGTAAAGAAGATTGCGTGTTCGTACTATGTGCAGTGTACAGTCAGTTAGTAGCAGATTGTGCAATATATGAAGTGTGTTGTGCAATGTGTGCAGTGTGTAAAGAAGATTATATGTATGCCGTGGGTGCAGTATATGACCAGTGTGAAGAAGACCGCAGTGTGTACAGTATATAGAGTACAGAGAATATAAAGCAGAAATGTAAAACAGAGGAAGAAGACGTACCTCCCAAGCTCGCCAGTAGCCTCCGAGCAGCTGTCTGCTGAGGCGGGAGGATGAACTCATATAGTCGTAAAGTGTGGCCAAGCCTGCGCCACCCCAGTGGTAGCCGGGAATCCTGGTCACGTCAACTAGTGCACTCAGCAGGCAAAGGGGCACGGTGTTCGCCCGGTCGGTGGAAGGTGTCGTCCCTAGCAGAAACATGATAAAGCCACGAGCGTACTGCTCCTCCTCCTCCTGGGTAGTGGGCGCCTGGATCCGAAAATGGTCCTCGAACCATGAGTATCGCACGAACCCTGCCCGAGCGAGAGGTGGCTGAGCGCCGAGCAAGTACATTTGAGCGGCGTCCCACTCGTCTATGTTAGTATCGAAGGGGATCGGATCACCCCCCACTCCGATGCCTGTGAGCATGGAGTAGTCAAAGGGAGTCATCGTTATCTCCCCAGTGGCGGAAAGATGGAAAGAGTCGGTGGTGTCCCACCACCTCTCCACCAGAGCAGCAAGGAGAGGCCTACTCGCAGTAAGGCGTGAGAGCCCCATGCAGAAGGTGCCGAAGCTGGCCTGGTCAACGATACGGCGCACCGCCTCAGGAAGCTCCATGTACCACCCTTGGGCCATGACGTTCCCATACCCCCGGAAGGCATGGGAATCCCCCTATGGTCAAAACAGACAATTGCGAAGTAGTGTTACAAATACAGTGTTGAATGCACTCAGGACCAGTGAAAATGCAGTGCGTGTGTGCACGTTTCCAGTTAAACAGATGTCGGGTGCCAATGTGCTCACAGTAAACTACAGCATATGATGTATCAGTGCAGTGTGTGTGTGTACGTGTTCAGATTCAAACAAATACCGAGTATAGGTGTGCTCGCAGTAAACTACAACATGTGGTATATCGGTGTATCCGGGCTAAGCAATTAAAGAACAAGATCGACTATTGCAGCTGTGTTCTACATTGAAAATGAAACGGGGAAGAGTATACCTCGGAAGCGCCGTAAGACAGATGTGACTCTGGCTCACGCAGTAGAAGCTCTGGTGGCACGCCCCTGGCAAAACTCCTGAACTGGCGAAGTCCGTCGGGAGGCAACACGTGTATAGCCGGCCTGTAAGTCGCCGGGTCGAACGGTCGGATATGGAGAGGTAGGTGCTCGACCTCGGGGTCAACATCCATCTCTGGGGGAGCCCCACCCTGTGGTATGTCGTCTGCTATCTCGAAGAGAGTGCAAAAATGGCCGGAAGTGCAAAAATCGAGCAAGAATGTGAAAAGTCAACTGAAAAGTCAACCCCGAGAGGGTGAAAAATGGGCAGAAAGCTTGAAGTGCGGAAAAGGCACGAGAATCAAGGTAAACTCGAGGGAAACAAACCCCGAGTGGTGGAAATCAAGAAGGAGACACCGAAAACAAGTTTTGTTTGGTTCAAAATGTGCGAAACGAGGTGTTCACGAATTGAACGACGAAACGGGCTCAAAAATCGAGGAAAATGGTGGATCGAAGCTTGGAAAATAACCTAGAGAGGGAGGGAAGGGATTTTCGACCAAGTGGCAAGTGAGAAATAAGGGCTTAAAGCCCTATATTTAATGACCCGTAGCGAATTGACAAAACTGCCCCGATACAGGTATTTTTGGCCCGTCGGCCAAATATTTGGCCGATGGCCTTGTTTTGCGGCCGGTGAATCTCCTACACCCTTGTTTGGGTCATTGATGTGGTTTGGGACCTTCTTTGCTCAAGACAATGCAAGGAACTGCATTTTGAAGCTCCTACACCCTTGTTTGGGTCTGTGACCCTCGTGGTAGGGGCGGGCTTAGTTGTCTTCTTACAACTCTCTTAGATAGTGAGAGTGATGGGGTCCGAGTAGAATTGCCGAGGGTAGTTTGTGGATACCCGAATATTTTTCCCGAGGATCTCACTAGTTTGCCACCCTACCGGGAGATCGAGTTCTCTATTGACTTAATGCCTGGCACAACATCGATTTCCATGGTACCGCATAGATTTGCGCCTGCGGAATTGCATGAGTTGAAGATTCAACTACAAGAACTCTTAGACAAGGGCTTCATTCGCCCTGGTACATCACCTTGGGGAGCGTTAACTCTCTTTGCTAAGAAGAAGGATGGGTCGTTGTGGTTATTCATTGATTACTGCAAGTTGAATCGAGTTACTGTTAAGAACAAATATCCTCTACCCAAAATAGATGATTTGTTTGACCAATTTAGGTAGTCTCGTTGCTTTTCAAAGATAGACTTGAGGTCGAGGTACCATCAGTTGAGAGTCCGGGAGGAGGATATCCAGAAAATGGCCTTTCGCACATGTTATGGCTACTACGAATTCCTTGTAATGCTTTTTGGTTTAACCAACGCCCCTGCTTCCTTTATGGACTTGATGAACTGAGTCTTTCGTGAATTCTTAGACAGCTTCGTAGTCGTCTTTGTGGACGACATCTTGATTTATTCAACCCCTAAGGAGGAGCACGAGGAACACTTGTGGTTAGTGCTTGACTTGCTTAGGGTGCACTAATTATTTGATAAATTTGAGAAATGCGAGTTTTGGTTGACCGAAGTGAAGTTTTTGGGGCATGTTGTGTTGAGAGAAGGAGTAACTGTAGACTCTTCTGAGATAGATGCCGTGCAAGATTGGGAACAACCTAAAAGTGATTTTGAAATCTGGAGTTTCTTGGGGTTAGCCGGGTATTATTGCTGTTTCGTAAGATACTTCTCTAGACTAGTCGCACCTTTGACTAAGTTGACAAGGTAGGGTGTTAAATTTGTGTGAAATGAGACTTGTGAGAAGTTATTCCAAGAGCTTAAGACTAGATTGACTACCGCACCGGTTTTGATAATTTCGAAAAGGGGTTTGGGTTATACCGTGTATTGTGATGTGTCCTGGGATGGGTTTGGTTGTGTATTGATGCAAGAGAGGAAGCTTGTGGCCTATGGCTCATGACAATTGAAAATTCATGAGAATAACTACCTTACCCATGATTTAGAGTTAGCGGCGGTAATTTTTTCCTTAAAGATTTGGAGGCATTATTTGTATGGTGAAAAGTTTGATGTTTTCTCCGATCATAAGAGTCTAAACTATTTGTTTTCCTAAAAAGACTTAATCTTACGACAATAGAGATTGATAGAATTTATGAAGGATTATGATTTCGAGTGACTATCATCCGGGGAAAGCCAATGTAGTGGCCGATGCTCTGAGTCAAAAATCCATGAGTAGTTTGACAAGTGTAGCCATTCAGGAATAGGATATGCTAGGCGATATTGGTGAGTTTAACTTGCATTTGGGGGAGTCCAGCAAGGGTGCTACCTTATTTACTTTGATTGCTCAACCTACCATGATTAATAGTCATAGAGGCACAGCAGATGACCATGAGGTGGAGACAATCCGTGTGAGGATCTCCAGCGGGAAGGAACAGAAGGGTTTGAACATCCACTCAGATTTGAGTGTGAGATATCTAGACTGTGTGTTTGTGCTGGAATCTTGTAGAGAGGTCGCTTTATTTGTTTTGAAATGCCTTACTTGTCAACAAGTGAAGGCCAAACACCAAAAGCCAGCGGGTTTGCTACAACTCTTACCGATAACCAAATGGAAATGAGAGCATGTCATAATGGATTTTGTAGTTGGGTTTCCTAGAACACAACGGGGCAATGATGCTGTTTGGGTGATTATTGATAGGTTGACTAAGTCTACACACTTCATTCTAATGCGCACCGGTGACTCAGTTGAGCATTTGGCACAACTGTACATTAGGGAGATAGTTCAACTTCATGGGGTCCCTATGACCATTGTCTTGGATAGAGATTCTCATTTTATTGCCCAGTTGTGGCAAAGCCTTCAAGAGGCGTTGGGAACTAAGTTGACCTTTAGCACCGCTTATCATCCTCAGATCGGTGGGCAGTAGGAGCATACCATACAGATTTTAGAGGACATGCTTAGAGCTTATATTCTTGATTTTAAGGGGTCTTGGGAGAGGCACTACCATTGACCGAGTTCACCTATAACAATAATTATCGAGCTAGTATCAGGATGGCACCGTTTGAGGCCTTGTATACCTGACCTTGTAGATCACCAATTTGTTAAGCCAAGGTGGGTGACGCACTGATGTTGGGCCCAGAGATTATTAGAGAGACGGCTGATAAAGTTGCTCTCAGTCGAAAGAGGTTAGCTACGACTCAAAGCCGAAGAAGAGTTATGTCGATAAGAGAAGACGTCCTCTATCTTTCGAGGTTGACGATCATGTGTTTCTTAAAATCTCGCCAAGGTGGGGTATGATGAGATTTTGTAAGAGCGGGAAATTGTCTCCAAGATTTATTAAGCCTTTTGAGATATTGGAGCAAATTGGAAAAGTGGCATACTGTTTAGCCTTACTGCCACAGCTTTCGGGGGTTCACAACGTGTTCCATGTATCTATGCTTGGGAAGTATGAACCCGACCCTTCACATGTACTTGATTGGGTTAGTTTAGAGGTAGATGAGGATGCCTTATACAAAGAACGGCCGATTCAGATCTTAAACACCCGAGAACAAGTGTCAAGGGGTAAGACTACCCTTAGTGAAGGTGTTGTGGAAACACTATGGAATTGAGGAAGCAACTTGGGAACGTGAGGCGGAAGTCTGCTCCAAGTATCCAAATTTATTTGAGAACACTTAATTTGGTCTAAATTGTAAAATTTTTTTGGTATTTGAAATGAAGTATTTGAATTGCTAACCACTTGCCATTATGATTGTTGTTGTTTTCAAGCATGATAATTGTTGTAAAATTTTTACTATTGTTGTTGAACCTCACGCTTGTGATTATCGTATTAGTTGTGGTTGGCATTGTGGCTATGGCCTCGAGAAACTATGATGTTAGTAATGGAGTGTTGTCAAGATTGAAACCTCCGTATGATTGTTTAATAGTTATAGTAAGAGTTAGACATGGTGTCATCGACTCCCCATGGTTGGGATGGTTGTGAATTTTAGAATATGGAGATGGTTATTTAAATTCCATGTTTTTGGGTATGATTATGATTGTTGAGTAAATTCTAGGTTGATTATTGTCTTTGTTGTACCATCGGTGTTCCTTTTCGATTGGTCTCTAAATTTCGGCGACAGAATTTCCTAAGGTGGGGAGGTTGTGATGACTGGATACGTAACCTGTTTCGTTTTTCTTTTATTTGTGATTAGTTTACTCATGTTAGAAGTGCTAGGGATTAACTTGAGGTTTTGTCGATTGTTTGGGTTCACCGTTCTTGAAACCTTCTTCAGATTCTCGTCTTTATTTTATTCCGGAGTTGGGTTTTAGTTGTTTTGAAAGGCATGAAATTTGGATCAAGGGTGTCTCGGTTTTAGCTAGTGCATTTTCTGGGTGGAGAGCAGGACCGCACGTGTGGGGGCTTGGGCTGTACATGCGGAAGTGGGGCCGCACGAGCAAAGTTGGAGAACTCTTCGAGGGTTACGTTTTGTGTGGTGGAGATCGGGTTTCGATGCCGTTGATTTTGAGGGTTTCTTCTCATTTTTCTCCAAAACTTGAGGTAGGGATAATCTTTGAGTTATATAAATATTTTTACAAGTTTATGTTGATTTTGGAACTCCCTCTTGTAGTATGGAGCTTTAATTTTGATTCATGAGTTCTTGATGATTTTAAAAAGGGATTTTCTCAATGTTTTTTAAAAACTCTTGAGAGTATGGACTATAGTGTTGAAGAGGGATGTCGTTTTGGAAAATCCTTTCAAAAATGATGAAAAACCTAGTTTTATGGAAACCCTAGAAATTGGGGATTTGTTTTTGAGAAAATGTCATGATGTTATGAAATCGATGGGTGTCTAGTATTATGGTGAATGTGTGATCGGGATGTTCCTATGATTGTGCATAAAGAGGAAATGCCATGTAAAGAAAATGAGTAGTAATTTAAGTGAAGCTTGTTGTATAGCTTATTTATGTTTGGTTTTGAAATGACCAAGTGGAAACAAGAAAATTTGAGATTGTTATACCATCCTTTAGAATGATAATATGATGATCAATATATGGAAGATGCTTGAAGGCTAATGTCGTATTATTTTATCTCTTATAATGTATGATGATTTTGCATTGATGGAGATGTAGAATTTGATCAGAGTGGAAGATTGTGTGGATGACTTGAGAAAATTGAGATTATTTAATGGAACTTCTTTACTACATTGGGCACTTGCATTACCATCCTCTTTTATCATTGATACAATTGATTTTAAATATTTCATTGGAAAAGAATTATTTTGAGAATGGAAATTGATTTGCGAAACAAGATCATATCATTTTATTTTGAGGTAAATACGTTGATAAGTCCGGATAGCGGGTGTAGATGGTATTGGTTAAATTGGCCTAAGTGTCCATAGTGAAAGACCGAAAACACGCGAGAATGAGGTACCACGTGCCTTCCGGTTAGCTACCGGTAAAGTGAGGATTTGGTAGTGCTTGTTAAGCCTACTTGCAGACACCAATCTAGGGATTACTTGAGTTGTATTTACCGCCTCTGTTAATTACATTGAAATTGTTAAAATGTTGATTTCTCATGATTGCATTGTGTACGAAAGTTTTCAAAAGATAAAGATATATGTTATTTTGAATATGGCATGGCATGTGCATTTATCTCGTGAGATTGTATAAAATATATATATTTTGTTAAGGTTTTTCTAATTGAGCTTTGTGCCCGCCCCTATGAGATTTGGTGCAGGGAAAGATGTTGTGATTCCGCCGAGTTAGAGGCGTGCGATATTTTTTTTTTTTTTAGAGCACAAGGCTCTTTTCTTTAGTTGTAATTATTTTTGGGAAGCCAAGGGCTTTATGTATATGGGTTGAAACCATTTTTGTATAACCGGGCTGAAGCCTTGGAAATTGTAGCCTTGAGGGCATTTAATTGTATTTGAATTTCTATGCCACATGCTATAGATTCATATATTAGGAATGTTGAATGTATATTTGCATGTGGGAATACCTTTTGTAAATCTCTTAATGATTGATGAATACAAATGTTAGTGATTTGTAGATGATGTTAACATTAAACACTTACTCATGTTTTTATTTAACAATGGGAGTTGGTGAATATTTATTATGGAAATTTTTGGGGCGTGACAAGTTGTGCCCCTAAATGATGATGCTATCGTTGGAAGAGAGATATTAGGTACATTAGGAGGAGAATCAACAATTTCATGTTGTGTATATACATCAACATTGACATAAATATTTGGAATATTAGGTTCCATAGTATTAGAAGTAAAATAATATATATCAACTAACAATTAATTAAAATAATGAGTAAACAATAATAAGTAATATATATTTAAGAAATAATTAACGTAAAAAAATGAGTAACTAATAAATATTAATTCAAATAATTAGTATTACTGACTGGCGATACAAAAATAGTTTCTTTTGACAAAAAGTTTCTTTTTGCACAATTATAATTATCATTTAAGGATGAGACTTCAAAATTAATTGAGAGAGAGTTGGGAGAAGAAAATGAGAGTTTGAGAAAGGGCTTTGTTTGTGAGAAATAAAAAGGAAGAAGGGTGCTATTTATAGGAGTTGGAGGAGGGGGGGTTATTTTATAATAAGAAAAAGTTGGACCATTGGTGTAAATAATGGTCAAATTTTTTACCATTGGAGGAATTTTCAAATTTTTTGTCTATTGGAGAAAAAGGGAGCCGTTGAGGGGTGGGTCGGGGCAAAAAATTTCGTGCCAGGTCTGGTTGGGCCACAAGTCGAGCCAGATTGAGCTTTAAAACACAAGACCCAAGCTCAGGGTCTTAGGTTGGACTTGGGCTTGGCTGGGTCGGGCCTATGTGGGCCACAAGCAAGCTTCGGATGGGCCATGGGCTTGCAGGCCAAATTTACATCCCTAGCAATAGTGGAGTAGAAGAGAGGAGACAAAGAAACAAAATTTTGTTATTGTTATTGTTGTTGTTCAATAGATCATCCCTCTAGATGTGATTTTTTCTTCTTCTTCTTTGTTGTTGTTGTTCTTGTCCAATAGATCACCCCTCCTCTCTATATGTTACAATTTTTTTTTTTTTTTTTTTTATTGTTGTTTGTTATTGAACAGATAGAACAAATAGGTGAAATAAAAAATAAAAAAATAGATTCAATTTTTTGATAGATAGAGTAGGTTCAACAAATCAAAAAATTTGAATAGGTAATTATTTTGAATAGATAAAAAAATTAAACAGACAAAATATTTGAACAAATACATTTAAACATATAAGTGAAAAAATTGAACATGTAATAAAAATTGACTAGGGTTATGTTATACCAACAATCTCTTCATTCAAAAACTTGCATAGACAAAAATAGATTGCAATAGATAAGAAAAATTAGTACAAGAATTTTAACAAATAGAAAAGATTAGCTGAAGAATTTTAACATATAGGAAAATTAGAGGTAGAAACTCATCAAATTTGAATAGATAGAGAGAGACAAACCCATAGAATTTGAACAGATAGGAAAAAAATTGAACAGATAGTGAAATTTTTAACAGATATGGAAAATTTTTGAACGGATAGGAAAAAAAATTAAATAGATAATCAAACTATTTCACAAAGGGTGAATCTCTCACTCACAAAAAAATATCCACTGCACTTAATACCTTATACTCTCCTTAGCTTGAGCATTTTAACACTTTACTTAATTTTTTATTTTTATTTTTATTTTTGTCCTTTCTTTTTCATCCATATATTTTCATACAAAGTTAAAAATTCAACTAAAATCACAATTCCAAATGAGCCCTATATGCTCCCCCGAAGCACCACTTAGGTCAAACTCACTTGACGTAAGCACTCCAATCTCAGCTGATTTCCCTAACTAAGGTACTCCTACTACTTTATTCCCACTCTAGGGTAGGTTTTTATCTTTATTTCCATTGTAGGGTGAACCGACTTTGCCAATGCCATTTTCTAGAAAACGGCTTTGGCAAAGCCGTGTTTCATGATTAAAAAAATAATAAAGTTTCAGTGCATGAAACTGGCTTTTTAAAAGCCGTTTTTGGTTAACTGGTAATTAATTTTGAGTTGATTAAAAACAGGTCTGTCAAAATTGTTTTTTCTAGTTTTTTTTTTTAATTGAGATTTTGAACATGAATATTTATTACAAAACAAAAAAAAAAAAAATTAAAACATGAAACGACTTTAGTAAAGATGGTTCAGAAAACGGTTTTACAAAAACCATTTTAAATAATTTTATTTTTTATTTTTTATTTTTTTTTCCTGTGTATTTGTTTTGTTTTGGGTTTTAAGTGTCTCTACCCACGTTTTGTGTTCTGTTCCAACAGTCCAACACACACACGCGCGCGTGTTGCACTTTATCAAACAACGAAGAAGAGAGAGACGCGAAGAGCACCGCGGAGGAGGCGAAGAAAATGAAGGCCAACGCGAGAGCTGTAGCAAGAACGAAGAAGACAAAGACCACCAAACATCCTCGCACCTCTCCTTTTCATATTGACATTGAGGTTTGTTTTGCATAAATTAGGGTTTTCATTTTTGATTGGGGATTTTCAATTTCAAAATTAGGTTTGTTTGGGATTCCATACATTGACACTAGATTCTTACTACTATCTTGTTTGAGATTGTAGTTCATCTATACTCGGGCCCTCATCCCCTGAACCCCAAGGAACGGATGTTTTGGACTGAGATAGGTTTTTTGCTTCTTGTGGTTTGGTAGAGAGTTTATCTTGTGTCTGTGTTGTGTTGGCCCCCTACTGGACCATTGACTTGCCATTTTTTTTTCAGCCCCCAAATTTTTATTTTTGTGAAGCACCCATTCCTTTCCAGAACTGCGGTCTCAGCGGACCACCCACTTGCTTTTGAAATTGTTTTTTCAGCCACCAAATTGAATGGCGACCCTTTTTGCTTTCCTGATGGAGAGCCCTAGTCAAGGGCAGTTTTTAATGGAGTTGCCTATTTTGTTTGTCTTTCGTGCCTTTATTGTGGGGACTTCGTTTGTATGAACTTTATTAGTCCCCTAACTGGACCAACCACTTGGCTTTGAATTTGTTTCTCTAGCATCCAAGTTTAGTTTTTTGTCAACCCCCCATTCCTTACCAGAGTCGTCATTTTTATTGGACTTCCCAAAATTGAAAGGTGACTCTATCTTCATGAGTTTCAGAGATAGAAATTCTTTACCCAAACCATCACTATTTGAAGAGCCCAAGTTAAGAGCAACTCTTCACTGACCTACCTGTTCTATTTTCTGTGTCGTTGAAGAAGGCACGTCATCTGTCTGAACTGCATGACCTCTCCAGAATATGTTTCATGTCAACCCCCCATTCTTTCCCATCAGTGTGGTCATCATTCTTACTCAACTTGTTCCAGGAATCTCCTAGTGAATATTTCTGTCATCCTATTTGCGACTGTAATTCAACTTTTCTTTGGCCCTCTTCACTTGAAGAACCCCATCCCCTTGTGCTAGACCCCCAACCATTTTCCTTGGACGTCTTGTCATTCCCCAAATTTTGTTTTTTGTGAACAGACCACTCCTTGCTACTATTGGACGCACTATTTTCGTTAGAACTTCAGATATTAGTGGGTCACTCATTCACATGCCCGGTTTGAGATTATATTTAAACTTGACTCCCCTCAGTATCGGAAGAACCCAAGCAACATAAGTTTTTGACTGAGTTACCTGTTTTACATCTTCTGACTGAACTGTTTGAGCCCCTCAATTGGACCAACAACTTGGTTTGGATACTGAATGCCATGACCCCCAATTATCTTTACTATCCACATGTCAACTGGGTTACGTGGTTCCAGAACAGGTTTATCTATCACTATGAAGTGAAGTCACGGTTTTGAAGGACTAGTATGTGAATGAAGTTGCATGACAATTTACAAAAGTTTATGTATTCAATGCATTTTTGATAATTTTGTCAATTACTTTAATGTATTTGTGAACGTTTTATGAGTTGTTAAAGCAATTGTGCTAGTCTCAATGAAGGTGCTTTTTTGACTAGTGTTCAATATTTGACAATTGTAATGGTGTAGACTAGTAGATTGGATTGTGGAATTTCTTGTGGTGGGGTTTCTATACCTATATTTAATTCTTGTCACCTACTATTGAGGAAATTTAATATTAACTTCAAGACATAGCCATTGCCTGAATATTTTTCCTATTGGTTGAAGACTATATCACTTAATATTTCTTGCTATATTTTAAAACCATGAATACTAATAATTTCTTCTTATTGGAACCCTTTATTTTTTTGTTGCCAATGAATAGCAGCTACCTTCTTCAAGTATAGGCTGATTATTGTCGATTTGGACTAATGTGATTTCTAGGTTGTTGATGTTAGTAGGGAAGTACATAAGTGAGGGAGGTGAATGCAATTCTTCAGTATTTAAAAGTATAAATTACATTGATGTCCTTTCAGATTTTGAAATAGTATGCACTCAATTATCAATTATATCGTAAGCATTAAGGTTTATAACACTTACCCTCTTTTTATCAATAATTTGTTAGTCAGGAATAAAAAAATGATTACGTTGAAATTTATAACTTGTGTTTTCTTTAGTTTTGGAATTTTGACTTCAGTGCAGAGTTTGTCAAATTGTGAGTTGAGTTCTGAGCAAGGGAAGATTTCAATTTGGAGTTGCAATTTAAATTTTTTGGATCTATTTTGTTGAAATAGTAAAATATGTTTAACAAAATTTTATTGTTTGCATTTTAAATAGATAAATTTTTTTATTATATTTTTTAATTTTGTTTTTTTAAATACTTTGTTGTAATTTGTAATTATTTTAATTTTGATAATTTTAAAAGCGGATTGGGTATACCCGATCGTCGCTCGGACATCCTCTCGCACTACTTTGAACTCAAATCGTAACCAAACAGATAATCAAAAAATTAAAATATAGTGCACAAAAATGTATAAAATATAATGCACATTGAAATAAATAAATAAATAAATATTTATTTTAAAAGACAACTCAAAAGTGAAAATACAAGTGAAAACTATTTTGAAAATTGATAAGCAAACAAATTTGGAAGCTTCATCTTTAATTGAAAGTTTCATCTTTCATTGATTTAAAATGGTTGTATTGGAAGTTTCAAGTTTAATTGAGTTAAACTTATTATTCGATGCATTGTTTTTTGTTTTTGTTGTCACATTAAAATCTAAAGAACACGGTTAGGAAACATGAAAACTTGTCCAATGTTGTGTTCAGGGAAGTCCAAAATGTAATCTCCCTGTCTTTCAAAAGAACGTAGGGCATGGAAATAGCTGCACATTAAGTATTACAGTTTTCACAATATAACTCATTTTGAAACATGCGCATGATTTTGTTAAAATTGTTGGGGATACATTGTTAAGATGAATATTTTATATGATGTATGATGAGAATGATGACATATATTGCTTTGTCTATCATCACAATTGTTGTACTTTGATTAGAATGACGATAAATGTTATCTACTGTCCTAGGAAATGGAAGCATACTATGTTGTCTTTGTGGGGAGGGCACCCGACATTTACACAAGTTAGGCAGAATACAGCCAACAAGTTCAGCAATATGTTGGGGTCGTGCACCAAAGGTATAACTCGTTTAATGAGGCACGCAACGAATGGATTAATTATAGGAATAAATGCCTCCCAGGTCAGCCCGATGAAACATGACGTGGAAGTAAACTTGATGAAGTGAATGGTAATGAAGAGGAACATTTAGTAAACTATATATGTGCCAATTTGAATGGTATTAGGCTACAAAAATCCAGTGAATTCAGTGGGTCAATTGTAGCTTATTGGTTTTTCTTTTCACTAGGTCTTATTGTTGTTTTTGTTATAGAAGGTATTATACAATTTATGTGATGTAATTTGTATATACCAATGGTGGGGGTTTTCGTTTTTGCTCAGTCATGTAACTTGTATCTAAGTAGGTGTATGATTACGGACAATGACTTATGTAATATTTCGCTTACGCTTGATGGGTTATTGTGTATGATATGAAAATATTTGGTTAGAGTTGATGTTAGTATGATTGAATTGGTTTCACTTATTTTATAAGAATGGTGTTGTGCAATGAATGAATGAATAGACATGTTATTTCTTATATTCAATTTGTAGTCTATTTTTCTAAAAATGAATAGGTTATTTTTTATATTTAACTAATAATGGTTACATTTTTGGTTTATCACTGTTTTACTTTAGAATGAGTTCATAAAACGTGTTTTTTCACTTAATTATTTTCTGGCAACATGTTTGTGTTCAAACTTAATACAGGATATACAACGTAACTAACGTATTAATTACTCATACGGGCAGAAAAACAACAGAACTAAAGTTGCAAATATAACACTTCAGAATTACATAGTTAGTTGAAACATAAGTCTCCCATAAGATTGAAGTGTGGACACACTGAACTTAACGCACACAATAAATAAACGTAAAGCTACAGAAACCATTTAACAGTTATATAGACAAATATTACACAAGCCTCTCACAAACTCATTACCGAAAGGCTTAATTTGACACACACAATACATAATTATGGAGAACCTAATATGATTTAGTGCACACATAAAGACCTAATTCGCGCTCAAATTAGCAATCTCAGAGTCCGAATAATCCAAAAGCTCAAGGTCAGAGACAAGTGCAGGATCCTCTATGATAGCCTTAATAGCCTTAGCTTTTGGTTTTGTTTCGTTCTTCTCGGCATTCTTGTTAACTATATATAGTTGCATATCACTGCTTAACCTACGACCCATTTGACCAATCTCACGTCGAAGTCTTTCACATAGTTGATCAACATTATCAGGATCTTCCTTTTGGATCTCAACTGAACATGCTTTCGTCACCTTCAGTCAATTTTCTAGACATAATCTTTCACTTTGTACTCGCTCTACAAATAGTTCGGGCCACTAGAGAAGTCTAGTGTCTGCAGCACCATATCCTATTTGATTGTTAAATGGATCCATAACTGAACCTCCTGGAACTCGATAATATTCAGGCATCATAAAATGTCGCTTCCCAAACCTATCAGGATAACCACAAGCATAATCTAAAAAAGGTTCTGTTGTTTCACTTCAACATTGCCACTTCCCCTTCCCCTTCCCCCTCCTCGTCATGAACTCTCACCTCTTTGCAAGTTTCTACCACCTCTGCGATTCCCACTCCCTCCCATGAATCTTGTAGCCATGTGATTTATTGTGAAAAAATCAATGATAGTTTCGTAGGGAAAGCTTAGTTGGAAGGTTATGTTTTTACCTTCACTCGTTTATATAGTTGTTTATGAATTGTTAGTGATGTGCTCGTATTTACATCACTAAGAAAGGATGACATGACACATTTTCCATATACCAACAAGAGGTGAGTAGTGTAGACCGCCCGAACTCCGCTCCACGCATGAGGGCACGAATTGTGGTTCTAGCTACTACAGTTCGGACTCCTGTCATGATTTTGAATCAAATCCCACAAAGTGCAATGTAAGAATGATAAATCACTAAAGAGTCCAAATCCGACAAATCGTTTTGGAAAATCGATTTTAATAAAAAAGCGCCAAACATGGACTGCTTTGCCAGATTTCAGAGTCGCCACCTAAATATTTTGTTTTGGGAAATTTAGGAAACCCTGACTCGTGCCTAAGACCACGTGTCTGTCATCACCAAAGTTGTCTCAGCTCAGGAACTTGGGTATGAGAGGGGAAGTTCCTGAAATGAGCACCCCCGCTCGCCTGATCAAAGGATCGGCCTCTACTAACATGACATGTTGTTTTTGAAAACACATGTGTTCTTATTCCGGTTTATTAGCTAACTTACTATGTGATGCGCACAACATACAAGTATAGACTAAATCACTCAATTTGGAACAAAACATTTCATGTTTGTTTTTTGAAAATGGTTTGAAGTTGCTACCTTCAAGTAGGCTAAGACGCGGATTTGCCACCCTCAAGTGGGCTTAAGAAAACATGATTTGCCACTCTCAAGTGGGCTTAAAACGCACATTTTGATGAATTGTTCCAATTCAAGCAATGAAGCCTTCATCCACAGGCATTCATGCAGTTATAGCAGTTAAGCAAATAGCCTCATAGCAAGCATGCTAAACATGGCAACACTTACACACATGCAAGGATGCTAAAGCGTAAACACTCACAGCGTACTTTGAGCCAAAAAAGAAGCTAATTAGCAATCAATGCATGATCCTAGCTAAGTTAAGATGCCTAATGCAACACATGCAAAAATGCAACTAAGATAGGCTCGGCTATTCTAAGATGTCATGTGAATGCAACTTGATAACATGTATTCAAATTGGTATTGAAATACAATGCAGTTTGTATGATGCGCCGAGCCCGGTGCATGCAAAACAGATGAATGATGCACGCATGCGAAGCATAAGGATGCTAATTGAAACATGCCCTAAACTAACCATCAAAAGCTGGTAAATAAAAGGGAGAAAGACGTGGGGTTGGAAGACATCCATCACACACACGCACACTTATTACAAAATTCGCCCTCTCGACGGAGGGTCCGAATAATAAGCTAACTAGCTAATCTAAGCTAATTAAACTAATTATTACAAAACGAAGCTAATTAACTAACAAGTTAACTAATTACAAACACAAATGAATAGCTAAGTGCATTAACTACTTAAGTACAGAACCAAATAGCTAACTAGCTAAGCAAAGTAGTTAAAATGAGCCTCGGGGTGAGAAGTGCATGCATGCTTGATCACCTTGCTCGGAAATCCATTACTATGCCCCAACTTGCCTTTGTTTGCATTTGATCTTAGAACACTACACAAACCTCCAGATAGCTTCTACTCCAACATGGAGACCTCCAAGAGGGTTGCCGACCACTTTATGGTGGTGTAGACCACCTGTAGACCACCTAAACATGTTGCAGACCAGAAAAAGTGGTCGGCTAGCTACTTTTTCTGGTCTGTCGACCAGAAAATTATGCCAAGCTCCAGTTTGCTGCAGCAGAGAACAAGAAGGGGCACGGCAGTGTATTTGCAAGATATGTGTGCACAACTACCCTCCTTATCATTTCTTAAGTTCAAGGGAGTGCGGTTCTCGACTCTCAGGCCACCAACCGAGCATCGCAATACACGATGGCCGAGAAGCCAAGTTCGCACAATTTAATGTCAATGAATGCACAAATAATACATAAAGGCCTTAACCTCTATCATGCATGATCTAGAGGGTCGGCGACCGGGAAATGAGGCACGTTTCATCATTTCTCGTGTTTGGATTAACACCCTATCCAAACACAATGCAATGCAACAACATTCCAAGCATAATGCAATGTAACAACATGTGAGCACAATGTAATGCAACAACATGCAAACACAATGCAATGTAACAACATGCAAACACAATGCAATGTAACAACATGCAAACAACATGCTCTTCTATAAATGCTAGGATGGCATGCACAAGGTTCCAACATATGAACAATGCACGCATGGCAAGTTTAGAAGCTTAAGGCATCAAAGCTAGGAAAGAACATCTCACAAGAGGTATGCAATATAATGCTCAATGGACTTAAACTGAATATGGACAGACCTAAATCATGCCAAAACAGTGGCCAAAATACTCTGAAATGATGGCATGAAATGCAAGATAATGCATGCTTATGCATTGGCCCATCAACTGAGCATTATAGCACAACTCTCAAACATGATTAAGAAGTGACAAACATGGAAGTGTGACAACACTATATGCTCTGAAATCAGGTGTGAAATGATGCCAAATCATCCAAACAACACACGTATAGCATGCAAGAGGGTCTAAGGCACAAGGCTACTAAAGAGGACTACACAAGAGGCATGCAATACATGGCACAAATGATAGAACCAACCATATATAGAGCTCAATTAGGTCAAAACAAAGACCAAAACATGCTAAGATGGGAGCTCAAAAGTCTAGGCATGCATGCATACGCATTGGTCCACAAACAAGGCAATAATGCACAACTCTTAAAAGCACTCAAAGGATGAAAGAAGTGAGAACATGGCAATGCTCTGAAATAACATGTTAAATGATGCCAAATCATGCACATGTCACAAATGAAGCATGCTAGGAGGCTCAAAGCTTGAAACTAGCATAGGCACTTGCACTATAGCTATGCAATACATGAACCATATGGCCAAGACAACCCAAAACAGTCCTAGAGCATGTCAGGTCAAGGCTAAAACATGCACGGAGTATAGCCAAAACAAGCTAGCATGGTGAGCTAAAGCATCAAGTAAGCTAGACCAATGAGCATGATTACTCCACACCTACCAAAACCAAGCATGAGATGACTTTACGAACAAAAATCAGAGTTGTATCATGGCAAAATAAGACCAAATACACACTGAAATTGTAGCCCAAAAGCCTAGGCAAGATGGCATACACATTGGCTCATACTTAAGGCATAAAGCACCAACCCTCCAAAGCACTGAAAGAGTGAAAGATGTGAGGACATGGCAGTGAAACATGCTCTAAAATCACATATCAAATGATGCTAAATCATACAAATAGCTCAAGCAATGCATGCTAGTGACTTGGAAACTCAAAGCTAGTGAGCAAGAATGCACTATGGCTATACAAAGCAAGGCATGCACGACCCAAAACACTTAAATCAGACCTTAAGCATGGCTAAACATGAGTGAGAGCTTGCTAGAGTTGAGCCAAAAATATGCTAGAGTAATGGTCCAAAGCATGATGCATGTTAGGCTAGTGAGTGGGATTGCACTACAAGTGCAAGGAGCATGCAAGAGATAACCAAACCAACCCTAGACAGAGCTATATCATGCTAAAAAAACACCAAAAACTTGCTGAGATAGGACCAAAATATGCTAGAAAGATGAGCTATCAACACAAGCATGTAAGGCTAGTATGCAAAATTTACACTACAAGTGTAACATGCAAGGAACCAATGATCAATCCAGCCCAAAACAGAGCTATGTCATGCTAAAATAATGCCTAAGACATGCTAAGATGGAGCCAAAACATGCTAGAAAGACATGCTCAAACATGAGGCCAACAAGGCAAGCAACCAAGACACAAGGAGAGGGGATGACCCCCCTCCTATTTGGGACCTCAAAACACACTTTCCACCACTGAAATTCCTCTGAGTTTCAGTGGTGAGAAGGCCAAAAAGAGATGGCCCCAATAGCTTAAAAGGATAGCTCAAAACAAAGAAGAACAAGGCACAAAAGGGGGTAGACCACCCTCAACACCAAAGAGGCCTTAAACAACCTTTCTTAACACTTAAAATCAGAACTTTTTGCAGTATAAAGTTAAGCCTAAAACATCATGAAAATAGGGCCAAAGATTTAAGCAAAACAAAGCTTTAGAGAGGATAGAGTCTCACCCTTGAAGAAACGTAGCAAATCAGCAACTTTTGAGGCAAAACCAAGCCTTTGAGCTTCAAATAAACCTTAAAGAACCTCAGCTCAAGAATGAAGGTGTTTCACTATGTGTTTGTGTGCAAAAGTGTGAAGAAACTACACTTTCAAGCACAAAATGGAACAAATATAGAGAGAAGGAGCAATATAGAGAGAGAGATGTATGTATAGCTCTCAACCAAATTTTCTGAACCTGAGACAAGAAGAAGGAGGCTCTCTTTTATAGAAAACCATGCATCAAGCTTGAATCAATCCCTCCATACACGTGTATGGAGGATGCTTTCTGTGCCCAATAGCTGGCACAGTTGGCGTGGAAAACATCTACAGAAAGTGCAGGAAAGCTGCCGACCAGTTGAAGTGGTCGGCTAGCTACTTGCACTGGTCAGCCGACCAGAAAAAGTGGCCTACAAGGAGACCAACTGGTTGGCAGGGGTGGAAAGGTGGTCTGCACAAAGAGTGGAGGGTGGTGGCATGGCTGCCAACCACTTTTGGTGGCCCAGAGACCACCATGACTAGCTGGCCGACCAGAAAACTGACTGGCAGGGAAGAAAAGTGATTTTCAGGGAGAGAAAACTGGTCTACACCCCTTATTCCACCCTCCAAGCAAAGAAAACAAGGTTTGGTTCAAAACCAAACCAAAAAGGAAGAAAGACAAAAGTTCACGGGACAAGGCACACAGCCGGGAGCCTCGAAAACTAGTCTAAGGGCGCAAAAAGTGGTCTACAAGAGGGCAAGGTGGTCTACGACCACAAAAAGGTGGTCTACAGACCTCTATTTCCTTCTGGGCCAAGGCAACAAGACATGGTCCAAAAACCAAGCCAAGAGGAGAACGTTAAGAGGTTCCGAGACAAGGCGCTCGGCCGAAGGCTCCGGAGACCGAAAACTAGCCTACAAGAGGGAAAAGTAGTCTATGACTACAAAAAGTGGTCTACAGACCTCTCCCTCCCTCCAGGAAAGGTCAACGAGGCATGGTCCACAAACCAAGCTAAGACACAAAGAGTTCAGAGGCCCGGAGGCAAGGCACTCAGCCGAAAACTCTGAAAACTCGAAACGAGCACAAACATGCATGATCACCGCGTGCACAAACGATGACATCTGAGTCTTAAGGTCGGTCAAAAATGGGGTGTCTACAAGTAGTCACCTCATCATAAGGAAAAAAACAAAGAAAATAAAAGCCTTTGCACAAAGTCACATGACCTGAATTCGTATATTTAAAGTGACTACTTACTATATGAAAAAAACAAGCATCTGTACGAAGTTTACTGTGCCCATGTGAACTTGACCAATTCACTGCTCGAGTTGACAAGCCACTATATATTGGCAAATACACAATTCAACTACAGTCAGTAGTGCATCATTGGTTACTACATCCAATCATTATTATTTTACCTTTCGGCCAGCTCCACTTGATTTCATGCTTTAATTTGTAATTTTTTGAAAATGCAATTTCGTACACAAAAGCAATAGCTTTGTTATTTTATTTCAATTTTTTATTAAGTCTAATCAAGTCACTGCATTACTGATTAATTTGACAAGGCACTAGTCGAGTTGATAAGGCACTTAATATTGAAAAACACATAATTCTGCTAAAGTCATTACTGCATTATTGGTTAATATGACCAACCATTGTTATTTTATATTCCACCCACCTCCATTTCATTTTATGTTGTAATTTATAATTTCCTGAAAAAGAAATTTTGTATGGCATTTGCATCTTCAATTTGACTAGTCACCGTAACAAAAGAACAAGCCTCTGTAGGAAGTTATTGTAGCCATGTGAATTGAGCATTTCATAGTGTCATAAGGGATGTTAGGAAGGCAACCATGTTTATTTCGATTCCTTATTAAGACTGATAAAGTCATTGTATCACTAATTAATTGCACAAGTCACTGCTCGAGTTGACAAGTCACTGAATGTTGAAAAATACACAATTCTACTAAAGTCAGTAATGCATCATTGCTTAATACGACCAACCATTATTGTTTTATTTTCTAGCCACCTGCATTTGATTTTATGCTTGAATTTGTAATTTTCTAAAACTGTAATTTTGTACTAAAATTTCATCTTCGATGTGACTACTTACTGTAAGAAAAAAACAAGCCTGTAGACAAAGTTAATGAACTCATCTGAATTGCATATTTCATAGTGGGATCAGGGGTGTCAGAAAGGGAACTACATTGATTTCAATTCTTTGTTAAGTCTGCTGAAGTGAAGTCAATGCATCACTGATTAATTTGACAACTCACTGCTCGAGTTGAGAAGTCACTTAATGTTGAAAAATACACAAGACTGCAAACACAAGTAATGCATCATTCGTTACTACGACCAACTATTTGTATTTCATTTTCTAACCACCACTATTTGAATTTAAGATTTAGTTTTAAAAATTTTTAAAAATAAACTTCTGCATCTTTAAATTGTAATTTTCTAGGAAACATTCAAATACACTCGGCGATTATTGTAATTACTCATAGTGGACATTAATTTATAGTTGAACTTTTGCATCTTTATTCCCCACCTCTTCATCTTGAAATGAAACTCTCTGAAGAAATGTTACAAAGATTGAAGCTTTGAGTTATATCAGTAAAAACCTCTGACAGGTGTATATGCTTAAAGCTATAGGGCTTTATAATTTCTGAGAACAAAATGAAAACTAGATGAAGATGGGTCTGATTTGTGGCAAGTATGTTGAACGATGAGTTGAAAGATGAGTTCAACAATAGGTCTAATTTGTGGCAAGTATTACATCTGACCCCTTGTGGACTAGGCTGTTTTGCTCTGCTGCTGGGCTGCTTCGGCTAGGGCAGTTCTGGGCTATTCTTCTTAGACCGTTAATCTCCATTTTTGGTTATAAAAGATCTTTATCAAATGAAAACAAGAATTATCTTCAATTTGTAATATTTGAATTAATATTTAACTTTGAAAATAAATCAAAACAAATAATAAATAATAATCAAAATAAATTATGTCTAACAACCTCCCCCTTTTTGATGATGGCACAGCATGATGTTTTTGATTTGTTGTTGAGTGAGGAAAACTCCCCCTCAAGTTATGTTCTCCCTAAATGTTTACTTAAATAGATTAAAGCAAGATAACAAATAAGAAGAAAATCATGATCATTGGTAAACTACATTAAATTAGAGAAATAAAATGCACAAAATGTGATACCAATATTTCATGTTCAGGATTATTAGAAGATAGAAAGAGAACAAGATGAAAACAAAAAAAATCATTCTACTTTTGCTAATATTTCTCCCCTTATTACATTATCAAAAAATATAGAAATCACTGCTCAGAATCAAGAGGTGGTGGAGGGAAGTGATAGTGATAGATGGCATCAACTCGAGCCTCAATATGATCAACACGAGCGTTGAGTGCGCCAAATTGCTGAATCAATGAGCTTTGAGCTTCGCCAAATTGAGTCATTTGCTGTGCCATTTTTTGTTCCCATGCGAGGCGTTCATTGTAGAATTCTTGCCCCATAGCTAAAAATTCCGTCCAATATGTGAGAGGCGGTTGGTGGGGTGGTGGTATGGCAACTTGAGGATCTTCCACAGAAATGTCAGGAGCAGCCATACCTCCTAGCAGAACATCACCTCCTCCAACACGGTTGATTGTGTATTCACTTATGTTAGAGGTAATATGTGATTCTGGCTCTTTGGCAAATCTGACTTTGCAGTGTTTTAGGAGCTTTGTTAATAAGGCTTCAAAAGCTAAGGATTTTTTCTTGTGAAGAAGAAACAAGAGCCATTTCTCTCATGATGATGCAGCATAAATCAATATAGTAACCGACCTCAAAACAATAAAGCAAGAAAGCATTAAAAGTGGGAACAACATCATAGTGACCTACTTTGGGAGTGACATTCTCTAATAAAAAGCAGTAGAGAATGCGAAAATGGGGTTTGAGGTGTTTACCTTGAAGGTTTGACTTGGTTGTTTTGCTACTACAAATGGTGGAATAAACTTCAGTTATATTTTCCACAATTTGAGCTATTTGTTCCTCGGTTTGGAAATAGATTTGATGAGGACTTGGTTCAACATTAAGAATAGCGGCCAATAAGGGAACATTAAACTCAATAAAATTTCTTTTGACATACGAGTGAATTGTGTAATCGTCTTCTTCGACATTAGAATGGAGGAGGTGCAAATAAAATAGGGCGATAAGACGAGGATATACCTTTTTAGGAAAATTTACCAAGTTTTTCCATGCCATGGCGTCAAGTTTAGCCATCAAGAGAGCATCATATTTTGGGGCAAGATTGACTCGGCGGCCCGAAATGATAGAGCAGAATGCCATGGCTACAAATTCTTAGGCTTGGTGTGGTGTGAGGAAGTCCATAGTTGGATATTGTTCTTTTTGATGTGAAGATTGGCCTACCTCTTGGACTCAAGGCTTCTTAGTGCGAGGAGCCATAACGGTTTACTAAAAAAAATTGAACAACCATTTAACAAGTTCAGATAATCAAGCAATGGAAAAAAATGATAGGTCATCCAAATGAATTTAACAATGGCAGGCAAAAAATGTTTGGAAGTTTGACAGTAGAATTTCAACAGATTCAGTATTCATGAGAAGAGTTCAATATTTTGAAGCAATTAAGAATGGATTTTTAGGCATAATGATAGTACACAAGAAGTAAGACCTAGTAACTAATTTGATAACATTACATAATATGGATGTTCAATTCATAGGTACAAGATAGTTAAATATTTAAGATGAACGGACAACTTGAAGATTTGAAGTTTTTTTTTTTAAAAAAAAAAAGAAAAAAAAATTGACATCATCCTACATTTTGACATATCAAGACAAGAATATGTATATATATATATGAATGTATGAAGGCAAGATGATAATGTTTACAAATCAATAGCACAAATCAATGAATATGGGTCAAGCATTATCAATCTATGTTAGATTAAGTAAGCAAAATAAGTATTTAGTAAGAATCATGGAAGGATTTCACCATTTTTCAGTTTTAAACAAAACCCACACATGAATGTAGAACTTAAGTAAAATCATGGAAGAAATTAAGCAACAACATAAACGAAAACATGAATGTTAAAAAAAAAAACTTACTTGATTGTGCAAGAAAGTTGATAAAATTTGTGATTTTAGAGAGTTTTAAGGGAAGGAGATATGAGGATTTAGGAGTTAGGGCACTCAGAGGCGAGGAAGAAAGAAAAATGAGAGAGAGCAGTTGGGTTTGAGGGTTTTAAAACAAGTCAGGTGGGCACCGGTCGACCTCCAAGTTGTCTGCCTGGACGATCGGTTAGGCCAAAAAATATTTTCCCTGCTTTGTTGCTGAGGTCCCTTTGCTGGTTACTAAGGAGTGGCTAGGACTTATGAAGATGTGGTTTTAAATAGATAAAAACAACTGCTAGGCAACAAAAATATTTTGAAGAAGTAATGTATGAGTCACTTGATAGCATTTAATTGATATAAATGTTTTCATATCAGTGTAAGAGTACACATACATCAGTTTAAGAAAAATTGACGTTTCACATTCACAACAAAATTTTTAAGTGGAATTCGACATTCCAAGTTCACCACGAATAAAATTGAAGCGTTCCTCACTTAAAAATTTTGTGAAAATATCCGCCAATTGAGCAGTCGGTGTTTATAAATTCAAGAAGAATATCTCCTTTTTGAACATGACATCTTAAAACTTGGTGTCAAATTTCAATATGTTTTGTTCGTGAGTGTTGAACAAGATTTTTGCTTAAGTTGATGGCACTAGTATTATCACATTTAATAGAAATATGATAATAATGCAAATAAAAGTCCTCCAATTGTTGTTTCATCCATAGTACTTCGGCATAACAACTTCCGTAAGCTATGTATTCAGCTTCGGCCATTGATAAAGCAACATAATTTTGCTTTATCAATGAACCAAGATACCAAAGAGTAACCAAGAAAGTGACAAGTACCGCTAGTGCTTTTTCTATCAAGTTTGCATCCGGCAAAGTTGACATCCGAGTAACCAATTAAATCAAAAGCAACGCCTCTACTATAAAACTGTCCCAAATTTTGAGTACCAACAAGATATCTAGAAATTCTTTTAACAGCACAAAGTTGTAAGCACACATACAAACATGCAAACATAATATCGGGTTTACTTGCAATTAAATAAAGAAGTGAGCCGATCATGCGTCGATATTTTGTTTGTTCAATGGATGTACCTTTTTCATCCTTGTCTAGCTTAATTGATGTGCTCATAGGTGTTCCGGCTATTTTTGAATCATATGGTGGTCTACTTCTTGAGTAGTTCCTTTGTGTAGTTAGTTTGGTTGATGTAAATCCCTTCCTTATCTAGCAACCGGAGCAAAGCTTTCATCGAAATCAATACATTCTTCTTGATTGTACCCTTGAGGTACAAGTCTAGCTTTATTTCTAACAATGGTGTCAGATTCATCAAGTTTGTTTCGAAAGATCCATTTTGTACCAATAATAGAGTGATCTTTAGGTCTTGGCACTAAATTCTAAACTTTGTTTCTCTCAAATTTGTTAAGCTCTTGATTCATAGCCCTCATTCAATGTTCATTGAATTCAGTTTCTTGAAAATTCTTTGGCTCAATCTGTGAAAGGAAAGTTAAGTTACCGCAAATATTTTTAAATGAGGAGCGAGTGGCAACACCTTTCGGAGGATCACCTAGGATTAAATCCTTAGGATGTTTATGAACAAACTTCCATTCTCTTGGCAAATCATCATTGTTTCCACCTTCTTAAGCAGGGAGAATAGGTTGTTCATCTTCTTTGTTCACTTTACGTAGTTGATCCCTTTCTTTGTCGATGCTTGAATCTCCTATGCTTGTTTCCAATTCTACAAGATCATTATTAACCACTTGCTTTGGAGAAGAAATGTTAGTTGCATTAAATGTAATATGTATAGATTCATCAACAACAGGAGTTCTTTTATTAAAAATACAGTAACCTTTACAAGTCAAAGAATAGCCAAGAAAAATTCTTTCATCAGATTTTGAATCAAATTTACCCACGTTGTCCTTACCATTATTATGCACATAACATTTACAACCAAAAACATGCAAGTGACTAATGTTGGCCTTTCTACCGTTCCAAATTTCATCAGGGGTATTTTTGACAATAGGTCTAAATAGTATTTTGAAAGGGTTTGATTGTTGACAAGTATTTTGAAACTACGATCCGTTGTAGCGTAGAGTGGTCATCCACCCAGATGTCCTCTAAAAATTTTGATCTTGGTGGTCATCCAACCGGACGTCTGCCCAGATGTCCTCCTGGAAGTCCGATCAAGTCCCGGTCATAAAGGATGACTGTCACGGTTGTCGAGTATACTGCTGGTTTGACAGCCGATGCGAAGCAAAATTGAACTGGAGCAAAACTGGGCCAAAATGCCATGGCCGGTCGTCCCCCTGGACGTCCAGCCCCTTCTGGACTGGGCTCCTCTGCTGCTTGGCTGGCTGCTCTGCTAGGCAGTTCTGGGCAGTTCTTCTTAGCTAGTTAAGCTTCATTTTGGCTATAAAAGATCTTTAACAAATACAAGTAACACTATCCTTAATTTGTAATATTTGAATTAATATTTAACTATCAACATAAATCAAAACAGATAATAAGTAATCATCAAAATAAATTATGTCCAATAGTTTTTTTGGTCATGTTTGGACTTTAATGATGAAAATACCTTACTGGTCACTATAATTCATAAGCAGTTAATATTTTGTTAGCCTTTTTTATGTAGAGAAAACAAAATGAATGACTTCAAAAAATATTTGTATTCTCAGTATGCAATGCTAAGCTGACAAACATTGAGGGGAAAAAAAAAACAAATTCAATAAAAGCATCTCAGTCGTACCAACGCGTACATAATGTTGACATCTCAGGAAGTATGTAATAATATTTCTTATGGTGCAACTTGTGATTCATGACTCGTAAAAATGCCAGATTGACTTTAACGGACTGTTTGAAATGATCATTCTGTCAAAATGTTCATTCTCATATTTGATTGATTAAAAGAATAACTACCCAATATATTATAAATTAAATTATCATTCACCATTTCAAGAGAATAATCATTCCATATGATAGCCTAAAGAATTATCATATATTTTGTTAATGAGAGAGAATTAGCATGTCATTTTATTTCATTGTCAGTCATTTCAGTGAACCACACAAATAAGGGTGATTTTACGTATCCGACAAGATTTGCGAAAAAAATAACAGAATGACTAGTCTAGTGGAAGAGGAAGAGAAACTTCAGGAAGAGATACGTATGAGATGGAACACGGACATCATGCTTCCACCATGTACTAATAAAATATAACCATATAGACATTGAACAACCTTACTCTCATATTATCTGAAACTCAGCTGCATCAGTCGATAATTACAAATCTAACTCACTCCCTTTAAGAAGATTCAAACCCTTTACAGTTGGCAAAGCAAAATATGGCATGAGCACTTCCAAAAATTATTCAGGATTTCACCTATAACTGGTATGCCTGGACAAAATTCATTACCTACACACTAACTTCGAATATACATCATACATATTTAATTTTTCAATGTTAAAATTCACAATTGGAAAGCAATACAAATGTTAGCAATACAGATTCATAACCAACTGTTCACAACCAAGTTCAATGTTAGCAATACAAATTCACAAATTCATAACTACCTTAAAATTCACAATTGGAAAGCAATACACATCAGATATCTGGGGCCTCGAATGGTCACAACCAACTGTTCAATGTATGCCATGCTTATAGATATGGATAGAGAGACAGAGTATAGCACAACCAAGCAAGTTAACACCATCACATGATTGCCACCTTTACAACTACGAAAAGAATTGATGACAGACATGACGGACAATTCCCCTGCCAAAACTGAATTAGCTACTGTGGCCGCTATAAGCGTGGAGTTGGATCCTGCGGACTCCTTGCTTGCACCCTTCACACCAAGAAGGTTGAGGCAAGCCGATTGAGATGCAAGTTCAGGCCCACCTCTAACTGTGTCCATATAGAACAAAGAAAAACCAAATAAGTTACAGTTATAGAAAACGGTATAAGAAACTCATATAGAAATACAGTTATGTATTCTGAATACCTTTGAGTTCCCTACAACTAAAAAATGTAAGTACCAATGCTTGACAATTAGTTGCACAATGAAGTTATAGTGTTACAGATAGGGTCCAACAGAAAAGAAGTCAGTCCACGGATAAGACTACACTATGCATTGCAGACAACAGTACATAAACAAACTAAAAATTAAAAAAATAACACCAATCTTTGGTCACGATTGCAATAAAAGCAGTGCATTGGATTTCCCTGCAATGACAAATCAAATAGAATTTGTAGCAATATAAAAATAAAAGTTAAGACACACTAATGTTACGCTTCCATATTGGCAAAATTCATGACATTGTAGTTCTGATCCATTGAATCCATTAATGATTCTTCATATTCAAGATTATGCTCTGTGTCACAGGCAATACGAAGCTTTCAGTATACACATATAGATAGTTACAATAATTTTTAATTCTCTAGTCCTTTTACATTGTAATTACACAATGAAATCAGGGATCACACATATAGTTCATGAATTAATTTCAATACCTTCATAACTACCTCTTCAGTGATGCATGCCTCATAAACAATTGAGTTTCCATGCTATTCAATCCAATTACTGGCAGCTGGCTTCTTTTCTGAACAAAAGTTCCCTAGACAAACAATCAAGTCGGTCACGACATGTTACAATAGCACTAAGAGAGTTGGAAATTCAAATAAATAACCACATACAAAAGTCAAATACAAGGGTTGCATGTGTCCACAAATTAAGAGAAACAAAAAGCTAAACATTGACAAATTCACCTTACCAATAACGGACAACAGTGATATAACCGTACATATACAATCAGAATTAGACAGTGCCTATAATTACACAACTATAAACCATTAAAAGAGCTTTTGCAGACCTAACCAGATTTGTCACTACTCTCATATTTTGAGCAATAACTCAAACAAAAGTCCAAATCAACACAATAATATATGACAGTGAAGGACATGATCACAATAACAACTGTCAAGACCTTAACTTTCAGGTGTGAAATACCAAAATGTTCAACTGCACAAACCATCCATGAAATGCCCTTACTAACAACTTTGGGATTATTATGGTCCTATAAGTTCTTTAAGAGCCGGTTATATTTGACACATAAAATATACATAAGATGCTTAACGAATATACTTAATGTGTGAAAATACTTACCAGTGTTGGTTGTCCTTAATGTCCTAATTTTCCCCTAGTTCCACAACCCCTTCCATGCGTTGCTCTCCTAGGTCTCTTAGTGTATACTCTCTGTATATCTTGCAGTGTTGTATGTACCACTCCCTCGCTAGCTTGTGGAGAATGTGGCTGCCCACCACTAATGGGTGCACTAGAAATATTGGGCTCCCCATCTTATAAAGCTTGAGATACCGCATTGAGCTGTGAAACACCCTCATCTAGGGCACTACTATCATGGTCTGCAAGTCGGCCTTGGCCTCGGCCTCGCCTTCTACTCACATCGTGACCTCGGCCTCGACGGTCGCCACGACCTCTACCCCTACCTGTCCTTGTGGTAGGGGCATGGACGTGGCCCTCCCCTTCCCCCTTAATGTTGAAGTCCTGGGTAATGAGTAGATTATCATGGTAGCTGGAGGTGCTATGTGGGAGAGGAGATGATGCTGTCATAGTCTCCACAAAAGTGAACAGCGGTGGTGTGAAAGAGGAAGGTATTGTTAGACATGCGGGTGCTGTCGATGTCGAAATAGAGAGAATCATAGTAGACACATGTAGCTGGCTTTTCGCGCTCCTCGGAGGGGTTTAGTCTCCTTGAATGTGATTCCCTACAGTTCGGACTCCCGTGGTTCTGAATCTAGTTTCCCAAGTGCAATATGGAATAGAAATATGAATGAGAGTCTAGATTTGGCAAATCTTAGAAAATCCATTAATTACAAGAGATGCCAAAAATGGATTGCATTGCCAAATTTTAAAGTCACCACCAAATATTTTTGGGAGAATTAGGAAACCTGTGACTTGTGCCAAAGGCCGCTTGTTCGTCATAACCAAAGTGTCTCTATTTGGGAACTTAGGTATGAAAGGTAAAGGTCATGAATTGAGCACTCCACTTACCTGATCAAAGATCGGTCTCTACTAAATCATGATGTGAATCCTATAGACATTATATGCCCGTATTCTATTTTATTAATAATGCTAACATTACTATGTGAAGCAAAAAAGTATAGACCACGCCATTTACTTTGGATTGCTTTGATCTTATGCGATTTTGAAAGAGTTTAAAATATGTGCAACTCAATGAAAAAATGAGCTCATACATATAACAATCAAAGTCATTCCAATTTCAGCAATATAGCATCCATCCACAAGCATTCATAGAGTTATTTCAAGTAAGCAAGTAGCCTCATGGTAGTATGCTCAACATGGTAACACAAACACACATATGATATGCTAAAGAAAAAAAATGCTCACCTAGTACTCAACCATGGCAAGCCAAAGAAAAGAATATAGTTAGATAAAATGCATGATCCTAATATGCAAAGAATATAGTTAGATAAAATGCATGATCCTAATATGCAAAGTGGCTAATACAACACATACAAAATGCAACAAATAAATCCGGCTACTAACATGACATGTAAAGAAACTCAAAGCATGAGATAGCGCACGTAATCATTTAGGAATTGGAAAGAGCATTATGCATGATGAGCCGAATTTTAATGTATGCAAAAATGGATGCGAGACATGGGAATGACAAAAATGAAAACATGATGCTATAAACAACAATGATAAGCATGTAAATAAAATAGAGAAATAAATGAGGGTTGGAAGACATACATCAAATGTTATAAATTTGCCCTTTTTACAAGAGGGTCCAAATGACCTAATTAAGTAATTATTACATCACTGAATGAATAATCATATAATTTTATTACATTCACAAACATTACAACAATAAATATTAAAGAAACAAAAACAAGAACAACGGGTGCGCAAGTGAGAACATCCCTTAGAAACTGCTCTATCTGCCCTTTGGAGAACTGCCACGTTTTACCCTTAGCCACTGCTCTGTTTTGCCAACAATAGTCCTCTGTTTTTACACTCTGAGTCTCGGCCGTGCCATAATGAAGTCCAACCGGGCCTAATGAAGGCTGGCCTTGCTTCAATTTTAACCCAAAAACCTATTTTTTGTAATGAGGTAATAACAGTGTAGACAAAGTGTTTCTAAAGGATGTTCATCCTTCATGCTCCCTCCTATCATGGAGATATTCAAGGAGGAAATGGGTTTACTTCACAAATCATCAACCATCCCAAGGGTATTACATGATGATTAGTGAAGCAACGAGATGAAATATCTAACAAATAATGAGGATTAAAGCTAGGGACTTCAAAAGAAGAAATGGCTCAAACCTACTATCTCCCATAGTGAATAAGAGTAAATGAGTACTCGAATTAGAGAGAATAGGTTACTGAGAACCATTTTTGAAAGGGAAGCTTGTAAACAAGGAATTACATCATTGAAGAAAGAAATTAGAGACTCTTCTCCCTACTCATGGAACATGGATTGACATCCATTTCCATGCTTCAAAATGGAACTAGAAGAGAGTTTCTAGTACTTTCAACGAGACAACTCTCATTTAGCTTCAAAGAAAAATAAAAGCAAAACTAAGCGAATGAATCAAAGCCATAAAAAGTTGGTGCATGCTCATCTTCCTGCTCATGGAATAAGGATGAGACATCCATTTTCATGCTTCAAAAATGGAACTAGAAGAGAGTTTACGACACTTTAAAGAAGAAAAGAGAGAAAATAAAAAATCAAGCTAACTATTTAAAGCTTTAAACACACAACTCGTCAAAGTTGTTGACAACTCCACTTTTGTTCATGGAACAAGGATGAGACATCTGTTTCTATTTTTCGAAAATGATCGAGAAGAGAGTTTTTCAACACTTTTGACACGAAAGCTACTACCTAGCTTCAAGGTGAACAACAATAGTATGAAAGCAAGATTTACAACTAGTTAATCAAACTTGTGGTGGGGTGGCTAAGCTCTAAACCCCCCATGACCAAAAGGTTCCAATATACTTAAGAAAAGTTATAAAGAAATTAAAAGAAAAGCTATCAACTCAAACATATTGGCGGCTACGTCCTAAACACACCAAATCCGTGAGGACTTTTTACACTATCACAACAGCGAAACTATAATATTCAACTCATAAATAAAGTGATCAACTCAAGCGGATTAGCGGCTACATCCTAAACACACCAAATCCGTGAGGACTATTATGTTATTACAATAATGAAACTATAGCATTGAAAGCATAATTAATTAGAACATTAAACAACCCATAAACATAAAGAAAATAGTGCTAAAACTAAGAGAAAACAAGAAGAAAAAGTATAAAGAAGCTATGGTTAACAACTAGTAATTAAGCTTAAGGAAGGGTGGCTAACCCCTCTACTTTTTGTAACCTTGATTACATATTTCAGCCCCAAAACAACTCAAAAATAGTGTACAAAATAAGAAAAAGAGAGGAAGAGAGTAAAAGATAAATAAAGGAAAAGATGCAAAGTTATACCTCTTAAGAAGAGAGGTAATTTCTTAGTTATCAAACTTTAATCCTAACACCCTCAAGTATCTGAAATATAGTTTGAAACTTTAGCAAAAAGTTTCAAGAACATGCTTTAATGGTGTACGCATTGTGTTTGTATAGTTCAAGAAGGTTTGAAGATGAAGAAAGGCTTTGAAGATGAAGGTATGTCTAAGCTCCTACCAATATCTCCTAGAACAACTCTCTGACCTCTAGATTCTGAAAATATGTCTTGAATTCTCTACAAGAAAGCTTCAAATCCAAGCTTTAATGGTGTATGGAGGGTGAGAGTTGATTTGAAGAACAAAAGAAGCTTGAAGGTTCAAGGATAGTTTTAAGCTCTCATCAATGTCTAAGCCTCTTGGAAGGTTTGGTTAACCCTAAAATCTGAGGTGGGAAGTCTTATTTATAGATTTTGAGATGTTTTTGTTGAAAATATCTTCAGAAATGGCGAGGTGGCAAAATCCTGTGCATGGGAGCAAATTGTTGTAAAACACTTTGTGTGGCACTAATGAGACCCGAATGGGTCTTAAAACCCACGGTGGGTCTAAATAATCGGGTCTAAAAGGATGAAACCTGGTTGGGTCTAAACAAGCCACGGCCAGATCTAAACAAATCCAATCGGGTTAAACAAAATTTACTCTCAAGCCCGACTTCAAACGGGCTTATCTCCCTCATCCGGACTTGGTTTTAGATGATTCTTAAGTCTAAATTGAAGCCCCAAAAGTCTAGTTTCCAATGGTGGTGGCCTCACAACTAAAGTCATAGTGTAAAAAAAGATATGCCTAATTTAGTGAAGGCCATTCATTTCTTTCTTAACAGTTTGATGCTCAACCTTTTCCTGAACTAGTTTTCTTCCATCCCCTCCTATTCCCTTCAACTCCAAACCTATAAGTTGTTTTTAAAGATTTTTTTTTTCCTAAGAGTTCACCTTTCTTCCATTTATTTCCACTTTGTCCTTACTCGATTTTTTGAAAAGTGCAATATTTTAATTGAAATGCAAACCTCATAACATCGTAGAAACATTTGGGGAAAAAAAAAATTGAAAAGAGGGTTTTAAGGTCTAAAATAGTTTGGCCAAAATGGGGCGTAAGATTTGGGATTAGAGCTTGAATCCAAATTTCTTCACTAAGAATTCAAAAGATTGCACAGTGTAACTTTCATCATCGGGTGTTCGAAATGAAGTGCCCAAGTCTTAAGGGCAGTCAAAAATGAGGTGTCTACAACAAACAGTGGACAGTGGTGCTAAGGGAGTGGGTGGGCTACCAACCTCTGTCCTATATGGGGGTGGTAACCAAGAAGTGTCCAATACATGGCCATGGGTTGTGGAAGTATGTTGGGACATAAAAAGATATAGCTCAAGGGAAGACTAGGATATGTAATGGAAAGGTTGAAGTGGGGAAGTCTGCGGTGGAGGCATTGCTGTAGATGGCTCGATGGATGTAATATTCGTGGGCGGCACTAATATGGCTATAATGTCTACTCCCATACATGGATCCTCACCAAAGTGACCAAAATTTAGTCGGTCACGTCGGTGTGCTTGTTGCAGACCGCCATACAGTAACTTCCATATCTCACCAATGGCATCCAATGCCTCTCTACCATCACGTCTGATATGGGTAGCGTTTGCCAAGTAATATGCCCTCACAACTCTACATACCTGTAATTAAATATATATAATAAAGTAGAATGGTTTTTGAATTTGTCCTACACACATTTGTCCTACTAGGACATTTAGACGACTTAGATCTATTCAAATTATAAAACAACGGTTGAGATATATTTTTCAAAAAATATCCTACATGTACATTTTCTATTTTTTCGCTTCTCTCTCTCTCTTACTTTTTCCTTTTCTCACCCATCCTTCCATGATCCCATGATCCCACCATCCCCTCTCTTTTCTTTTTATTTTTTTTTTATTTTCTCTCATTTTTATTCGTCTCTCTATTTGTTTTTTTTTTATTTTTTATTTTCTTCTTTTTGCTCACTTATTTTTATTCATATTATATGGAAAAGTCTTTTTACTATGTGTAATGGAGATTAAATTAATGAATTTTATAGTCCACAAATTAAATGAATTTGAACAATTAATTATTATTTTTAAATATATTGAATACGTGACAGACTTCATAAATTTAGACTTTATATGAATCTTCAACATTTATATAATAAAGCAGGATGGTTTTTGAATATTCAACATATTTTTGTCCTACTAGAACATTTGGACGGCTTAGATCTATTCAAATTATAAAACAACAGCTGAGATATATTTTTTAAAAAATATCCTACATGTACATTTCTATTTTTCCACTTCTCTCTCTCTTACTTTTTCCTTTTCTCACCCATAATTCCATGATCCTATGATCGCACCTTCTTCTCTCTTTTCTTTTTATTTTCTCCCATTTTTATTTTTCTTTCTATTTTTTTATTTTCTTCTTTTTGTTCACTTATTTTTATTCATATTATATGGAAAAGTCTACGATTCTAGAATGAGGAGCCATATTTTACTGTGTGTAATGGAGATTAAGTTAATGAATTTTATAGTCCACAAATTAAATGAATTTGAACAATTAATTATTATTTTTAAATATATTGAATACCTGATAGACTTGATAAATTTAAACCGTATACGAATCTTCAACATCTATATGATGAAGCAGGATGATTTTTGAATTGTCAACATATTTTTGTCCTACTAGAACATTTAGATGACTCAGATCTATTCAAATTATAAAACAATGACTGAGATATATTTTTCAAAAAATTTCCTACATGTGCATTTTCTATTTTCCCGCTTCTCTCTCTTACTTTTTCCTTTTCTCATCCATCCTTCCATGATCCCATGATCCCACATTCCTATTTTTTTTTCTTTTTTTTTTTTGTTTCTTTCTTATTTTCTCCCATTTTTATTTTTCTCTCTATTTATTTAGTTTTTTTATTTTCTCCTTTTTGTTCACTTATTTTTATTCATATTATATGGAAAAGTCTACAATCCAAGAATTAGGAGCCAAATTCTACTGTGTAGTGAAGATTAAATTAATGAATTTTACAGTCCACAAATTAAATGAATTTGAACAATTAATTATTATTTTTAAATATATTGAATGCGTGATAGACTTCATAAATTTAGACCTCATATGAATCTTCAACATCTATATAATAAAGCAAGATGGTTTTTGAATCTTCAATATATTTTTGTCCTACTACGACATTTGGATGGTTTAGATCTATTCAAATTATAAAACAACGGCTGAGATATATTTTCTAAAAAATATCCTACATGTACATTTTTTATTTTTTCGCTTCTCTATCTTTCTTTTTCCTTTTCTCACCCATAATTCCATGATCCCATGATCTCACTTTCCTCTTTCTTTTCTTTTTATTTTTTTATTTTCTTCCATTTTTATTTTTTTTCCCTATTTTTTTATTTTCTCATTTTTGTTCACTTATTTTTATTCATATTATATGGAAAAGTCTACGATCCCAGAATTAAAAGCCAGATTTTATTGTATGTAACGAAAATTAAATTAATGAATTTTATAGTCCACAACTTAAATGAATTTGAACAATTAATTATTATTTTTAAATATATAGAATACCTGATAGACTTCATAAATTTAGACCTTATATGAATCTTCAACATCTATATAATAAAACAGGACAGTTTTTGAATTTGTCCTACACAAATTTGTCATACTAGGACATTTGGACGGCGCAGATCTGATCAAATTATAAAACAATGGCTGAGATATATTTCCCCAAAAAATATCCTACACATACATTTTCTACTTTCTCGCTTCTCTCTCTCTCTCTCTCTCTTACTTTTTCATTTTCTCACCCATCCTTCCATGATCCCACCTTTTTCTCTCTTTTATTTTTATTTTTTTTATTTTCTTTCTATTTGTTTTTTTTCCTTCTTTTTGTTCAATATATTTTACACATATTTCTATACAATGTATGTATGCCCATGATACACTAGGGCATTATGGGCATACATACAATTTTCATATAATTATTTAAGCAAAAGCAATATTGTATATATGCCTGTGAAAATTATATGTATGTCAAGTACATCTATCTATTTAGCTATATATTATATAAGCAAAAGCGAGTTTTCGTGAGGTGTTTTGTGAGAATTTCCAAATTTTATAATAAATTTGTAATTTTATCAAATTAAAAAATAAATTTAAATACTGTTGGGATTACAATTATATTCTAATACTAATATTATTTACATCATGCCTTCAGGCACGGGCATACGCTAGTGTACTTATATTACGTAATCATTGACGCAAACTTAAAAATACAAAAGCTTAATGAAATGTAATTTTGTTACTTTATGAAGAACTTACCAACCCTCTAAACTACCCCCCACGCCTTGGTTTCCAACCGCAGCATTGTCGCTTAGATTACTCGATACTTGCAGTGTATGATGCCGAAACCATAACATGTAAGATGTAAGCACTTCATCACTTATCTCAGCGTCGATAATGGTGTTACGTCTGTTGTTCCAATAATCCATAAACTTCTGGACTTCCTTTGATCAATCAATGGCCATTTTGCCATGTCTATCTCTAAAATGCATCACCAAGTTCGGGTCAAAGCGATCACACACACCCTGAACCTGTCCAAACTGTCTAAGCATACGGTCGGGGAGATGCCAGTCAATGACATCAAAGCATATAAGTGGCACTTGTGCCATTCATATCTCTCAACCATTGGTACAGTACAATGGGAAGTCGGTGATGATGCCATCCTCTCTCTCGTAAGGCTTCCATATGGACTGAAATATCTAAAATTATTTTAGACAATGATCTGTAGATTGGAGGTTTACAAACATGAAGATATGAATTGACATAAAAAAAGTACAAACCTCCTCCTCTATCATGTGGTCGAACTGGTCCCTGAAGATGACACTGACATTAGTCGATATCACCTTGTGGTTGAACGAAACCCTCCACCTGCAAGCTCGAGGGCCAGGTGGTAACTCATGGTCTCCCTCCCCTATGGCACGCTCGCCATCACCAATGTTAGACTTCCTACTAGGGGCGATGCGAACAAATCCCTCTCATACCCAAACCTATAATTAATGATGACATTCATAATTTATTCACATTAGACATTTTATAAAACATGCAAATTGACAATATTAGGGAATAATAGATGTCATTGCAACTCATTTGTAACAACACAAGTGGCCTAGCCATCTCTTTTGTATCAGGCTTAGTCACTCGACACAACATCCTATACAAACATGCCAATGTGGCACCACCCCAACTGTACTTGTGGAGATGGTCGAAGTCTCTCAATAGTGGCAAAAACATCAACTTCATTGTATTTTTTGACTTATCAAGGACTAGAACTCCTCTAAAAAGCCACATAATATAGGCTCGAGCATAATGATGCACCGTCTCATCAGTCGTATCATGTGGAAGTTGACAAAAATGATCTGCTATCCATTTCAACTTAAGCGAGGATCCTATGAAGTCTTGTTGTGTAGGTGCTACTCCTAACAACTCCATACATAGAGCTATCAAAGCATAGACCTTATTTCCTAGGTCTTTCCCAGTGACCGCGTCTCCATCAATAGGTAGGCCGAGTTAAAGAGCCACATCCTGTAATGTAACCATGGACTCTTCGACAGGGAAATGAAATGTGTGCGTCTCTATACGCCACCTCTCTACGAGAGTTGTAATGAGATGGTGGTCCAATCGAATAGGATTGATCCGATACATCCCATAGAACCCCGCATGTAGTAGGCAACGTAGGACTCGTGGTCTAATGCGGTGTCCCATATGCCTGAATTGGATCCTCGACATTTCAATTTTAGCTAATTTTTCACCTACACAACACAACGATATGTGTATGAAACATAATGTTTGTCATTGCACATTTGATTAAAGAAACTACGATTCAATTAAAAAATTAACCCATCATCTACTAACTGTAACAGTGGGTGAGATGAACAATAGCGCACAATGGTGAACGTTGCCTAAGTGGTCTAAATGTAGAGCGACAAATAGATAGAGAGAAAGAGGTGCAGTGTCATGGCATAGGAATGAAAATTACAAGAAAAATAAGGGTAGTGTTGACAGTTTGCAAAAACTGTTAACCAAGTTAGGTTGTACCCTTCACCGTAGACTACAAGGGGGGTTATGAGTATAATTTTCAAGTTTGAGGGGTTTATGTGTCTTTTTAGTTAAATCACAAGGGCGTAAAATATTAGTAACCCTTAATTTAATAACTTTTTCATGTATTAGTTTTTCCTACAGAGTTAGGACATATGAAAAAGTGTAATTTATAGCATAAATTTTAGAAAATGTTTGTATCAATCGATTTATAACACACATCAGGATAAGTAAGTGATCATTATATTGTTATTGACAACTAAAAATGTACTAGTTGATGTATCTATTTGAAGATGATAAAGCTAATGACATTTAACGAAAGCCTTCATATAAACATAATTTATTTTATACTTTCCATTTAAACAATTCAAATTAGAATTTGAATACAGTTGTACCTTATAAATTGTAGAACTCCATTCAATGACAGTATTCAAATATCGATTAAAAATAAACAATTCATACTGATGCCATATTTCATCGGCTCGATGCTGATGAACCAGTAATGGAATCTCCTCTGGTAATTAAGCCATAGACCTACACAAGTTATCATATATGAAATCGATATCGAACAAAGAAGAATTCAGAAAATGACATACATACCACAATACGAACTGCAACAATATCACATGTACACATTCTGCAAAAGGAAGTCACAAACAACATATTTGAAGGGTTGCATCAAATTAATAAGTTAAAAGAAGATCACATGTGTGTGTTCTTCCATAGTGACCCATCATCTCAATTATCGTAACCATGTCATCTTCTCTGCGTGTCTATAAATAGCAGTACCCAAACTGCGATGATTGGTCAGCCCATTTCAGTAGTGATTTATCTTCAATCTAACTAATTTCATTTTGTGTATACAAAAAAATGTCTTCAAGAGGTGCAGCAAGTTCACACCGTAGAAGCCTTCCAAAAGTGTGGCTTCTACATCGATTTAGTTATGACTACACAATCGAAAAATACTCGAATCCGAAGGATTAATACCCTGGTATTTAGGCAGAATGGGCGTTTAGGGTAACGGAGTAGGAGAGCTTGTTTAATGATCTACATAACTTCAGGGCACCGGTTCCTCATCTTTGTTCATTGACCACGCCTAGATGAAATGTGGGTGACTATGAGAAAGCAGTTAGTAGAATTAAAAAGGAGAATAATACAGAGATGTTGACATTTCATGCTTCAACTAGCCATCGAAATGGCAGAAGTAAGCAATAGAGATTTGACTGTGATGGAATGAAATAATGTCTTAAACAATGAAAAATATCTCTCTGACTACTACATGTCAGATGAGGAATGACAAAGAAAACATCTTTGTGGTCTTCTTCAATATGTGTATGTTGTATCGGGTCTTTGCTTTTGGTGTGTAAGGCAATGTTGTTGTTCAACTAGGTTATTAAACGTCCAGTACACTTATGAAGCTTAAGTTTATGAAATGACTACATTTATAACATCACATGTCAAGATTCATTACAAATTTGTCTTCGCATTGATAACTCGTGGATAGGCATTACAAAGCCATTACAATGTTGCTTATCTTTTTTGGTCATATATCCATCCAAGTTCATTCATTATCATCATCGGACATCTCAACGTGAGATTGGTATATTGTTTTCCATGGAATGTTTCATAATCAATTTTAGGGAAGCCAAAAAAAAAATGTTTATATTATAGCGTGTGAATGTATGAGATCTCCTCAACAAGCACTTACACTTTATCTGTCAATTATGGATGAAAATCAGAAAAAATAAATAAATAAATAAATAAACGACAAATAGTCCATCTCTAAGTCATGGAGTGTGTTTACTAGGCTTCAATCTCCATACAGGGCAAAATGATTGCAGTGGTTCTATTATTCAAGAAATATCACATAAATATTACATGAAATAATAAAATCATGGCTCAATTACTAGGGGCATATGCTTTATGATGAAATAAGCAATAATGCAACACAAAGAATCCATACCTAATGGTTTGAGTAAAGACCCACAAAAATGTATCCAAGTAATTATACAAATAATGTTGTGCATTTTGTGTGAAACCATTAAAGAAGCCATAATTGGAAAAAAAAAATATAGATTGTTTGTTTGACATTATAAATGCTCCCTTGATTCATAACTCATGGATAAGAATTACAAAGCCAATAAAAGAGAAATCGTTTGGTCATACATCCAAACAATTTCATTCATTATCATCATCATCATCATCATCATCATCTGACATCTCAATGTCAGATTCATACATAGCATCCATGCTCCAAGTGAAGTACTGATGTGCATCATCTATTAACCCATCTTTGGCAAGCTTATTCGCGGTCTTCTGAAGATCGGACCTTTGCAAACATTGGGTCATGCGATTAACTTTGTCGCTAATATGATGCAATGCCTTTCGCAATAACTGTGGCATGTCAATTGGCATACGTATGGCTAATTGTCGAGGAAATTTAATATTAACATCACGACATAGATCAACGAGAACGCTTGCTCAAGTTATGCGAAATTCCCACTCAGCTCTCATGGCATTGACGGTGTGATGTGTGTAACGTAAAATTGGATTTAAGGGGTATTCAAATTCATCTCCATCTGTAACCCAATGGTGACCCATTGTTGAATATAGATTGACCACCGTATATCTCATGATGATAGCTCTCATTTTTTCCATAAACATATAGCTCTAGTATGGTGTGACACTTATAACAGTAGTTACAACATGCAGAACACATAAAATGGAGATGGACGCGATTACTCATGTCTAAGCAATCCGACATGCTGACAATGGCGTATCGTAAGAGTAAAGTACACATAGGAGTTGTATGTGTCAAATTATTGTAAAAGCATTGTCATGTTGACCTTTATGACGTGAAAAAATGTACCTCAACTTCATATGAGTTATCACTTCGACGGGAAATGACTAGTTAGTCTATATTAGAGGGTTTTAAGGAGATTTCAAATCCACTACTGAAACTTCTAAAAATATCTATGCTTTTACCAATATCAAAGCAATTGCAGAGAATGATTGAATTGGTCACATGGCCTTCACTCAGGTAATCAAATTTTTTTTTTTTTAAATTTTTTATAACAAAAGAACAGTTTGCTATTCGAAAAAAATGTGGCAAACCATTGAATATTACATGTTATCGACATTACATGCATTTATATTGGTGATTAGTGATTCATTTATCATTATGTGCATATTGGTAATATTACATCAAGTACAACAATAACAAACAAACTAGTTCCGATAGAGGTGAGGGAAGAATTGTACAACAACTCACCAAAGTGTTCACAATCCACTACTCAAACATTTTCAAACAAGTAAGCAGTAGACGATAGTTAAAAAAAACATTAATAAAATGAAATAAGTAGTTCAATAGATTTGCCACGTTTGCCCATAGCCATGTCATCCTTAATCGACACGACAAGACCTTAATTGAAGTCATAAATACATTTATCATTTTAGTGAATGCTGATTCATTGAATATTACATGAACTATGGATTAATGAGGTGAACAATCATGTCTGATCAACCCACATGCTGACAATGACTTGTCATAGGAGATAGGTTCACATGGTAGCTGTGTGTTTGAAGTTATTGTCAAAGCATTGTCACGTCAACCTTTATGACATGAAAAAAATGTGCTTTGACTTTATACGAGTTGTCACTTCGACAAGAAATGACTAGTCAATCTATGTAAGACGGTTTTAAGCAGATTTGAAATCCACTACTCAAAATTTTTAAAAGAACTAAGCATTTACCAATACGTACTAGATTTCATAGAAACGATTGAATTGATAAAATGGCCTTCCGTTACATGATGATTTATTTGAAAACAAAAAAATAGTTGACCACCTAACATAATGTGGCAAAACATTGAATATTACATGTCATGGACATTACGTGCATTTATGTGCATTTTTGTAATATTACATCACCTAAGGAGAGAAAAAAAAGAAACTAGTGTCGATAGAGGTCAGGAAACAATCGGCCATCAACTCACCAAAGTGTTCACAATCCACTACTCAAACGTTTCAAAACAACTAAGCAGTACACCCTAGTTGAAACAAAAATAAAATGAAATAAGCAGTTGAACGGATTTGTCACATTTGCCCATATCCATGTCATCATTAATCAACATTAAAATACCTTAATAGAAGTGATAATGATCATATTAGTGAATACTAATTCATTGAATATTACATTAACTCCAATTAAAAGAATGAAGAAAGTAGTGTAGAACTAATATGTTTAAAAAAAAAAACTACTGCCGAACCGCTCGAATTCTCGCTGGACATTTTCTTTTATCACGCCCTCTTTGCAAACACAAATTGCAATGGTGTATTCCATTTTGTCTAGAGGTATCGATTTCGTTGTGGATGCGGCTATGTTGAGGACGACCCGTTTTTGACCGTCCTCAAGACCTGGACGTCGTCGTTTGAACACTCGATGACCATCCATGCTCGTGTTCGTTTTGAGTTCTCGAAGGTCTTGGCTGCGTGCCTTGCCTTAGGATCTCTCCACTTGTTTGTTTTGTGCTTGGTTGTGGACCATGGACTTGTGTTTTCGCTTATGAGGGAAGATGGTGGCTTGTTGGCCATCCCTGCAACCCATCGGCTAAGGCATGATGCCATCGGCCATGTTTTCTTGCCATCGGCCATAAGTGTTGGTCGATCGGCACTCTTTTTGGTCGATCGGGACTCTTTTTAATCCGAGACCTTTCCATCTGCTTTTTGCAAATATTTTCTACCAGCTGTGATGGTTGGTGGGCATAATTCTCATCCTCCATACATGTAGGGATTTGTTTCAAGACTCAAGCTTGTTGAACAAGCTTGAGAATTGAAATTCTATAAGAAGGGAGCCTCCCCTCCCTTTCTAGAGGTTCTGAGAAATTGATATACAAGTTCTATATCTCTCTCTATATTTTACCTCTCTCTCTTGTTTAGCCTTTGTTTGTGCCCAAAAGTGTAATATCTTCATACTATTGCACACAAACACCTACTAGAACACCATCCTTTGGTTGTTGAGGTCCTTAAGAGTTGGTTTTAGTGTTCTTGGACTGGTTTTGTTCAGAAGAAGCTGTTGGAGTTGTGTTCTTGAAGGTGTTCTTCAACGGTGAGTAAACTACCTTTTAATCCCCCATTTTGGCTTAAGCTTTTAGACCTACTTGCATATTGTTTTAAGCTTAGATTTCTAGTACAAAAAGTTCTGATTTTTGGTCCTTAAAATATTTGTTTGAGGTCACTTTTTGTTTGAGGGTGGTCTACCTCCTCTTAGGTCTTGTTTGGCCTTGTTTTGAGCCATCCCTTTTGACCCTCGTTCTTGCCTTTGCATGACCTTTCTACCACTGAAATCCAGAGGATTTTCAGTGGTGGAAAGGTGGTTTTGGAGTCTTGAATAGGAAAGGGACACCCCCCTCTCCTTGTGTCTCATTTGCTAGTATAAATGGCTCATATTGGTAGCATGTCATTCTAGCTTGTTTTGAGTCCATTTCAGTAGGTTTTGGTGTTTTTTTGGCATGCCATGGCTCTGTTTTGGGTGGGTTTGATAGCCCCTTGCATGCTCCATGCACTTGTAGTGCATTTCCATTAACTAGCCTAATGTGTACCATGCTTTAACATGTCATTCTAGCATGCTTTTGGCTTAACTTTGAGAAGCTTTTGTCCATGTTTTAGCATGCTCTAGCTCTGATTTGTGTTGTTTTGGTCATGCATGCCATGCTTTGTATAGCTATGGTTCTTTCTAGCTTGTTAGCTTTGTGTATTGAGTCCAATAGCATGCATTGCTTGGCTTATTAGAATGATTTGGCATCATTTGTTATGAGATTTCAGTGCATGTAGTGTGGTCATACATCCACATCTGTCACCTTTTCCATGCTTTGAAGAATTGGTGTTTTATGCCTTAAGAATAGGTCATTATGCATGCCTCTATGCTTAGGCCTTTAGGATGCCATCTCAGTGGGTTTTTGGGCTTATTTTGACATGTCATAACTTTAATTTTTATTGATTAAGTCATGCCATGTTTGGTTGTACTAGGTGCAGTGTAATACCCCTTGTTAGCCTCACATGCCTCATGCCTTTTGGACTCTTGTTCTAGCTTGTGTTGGCTAGGTTCAAGCATGCTTTTGGTCTTGTATTGACCTGCCTTGGGACTATTTTGCGTGCCCTTGGCCCTTTGGGGCTTGCTTTGCATGGCCATGGTTTAAGTCCCTTTGCTAACCTTGGGCTTTGAGCCTCTTGATATGTTATACTTGCATTGTTTGGTTGATTTGGCATCATTCCTAACATGATTTCAGAGCTCATGGTGCTATCACATATCCATTCTTGTCACTCTTTAAGTGTGCTTAAGAGTTGCATCTTTATGCCTTAGTCCTTAAGCCAATGGGCATGCATGCTTGTCTTGCCTTTTCATGCTTTTCATACCATCATTTCAGCACAATTGGCCACTGATTTTGGGCATGGTCGAGGTCTGTCCATCTTTAGTTTAAGTCCATTTACCATGTGGTTCCATGTTGCTACTTTACATCATGCTTGCATGCTTGAGTTGCATGACATTTGCATGCTTGTCGCATTGCCTATCTTTGCATGTTATTGCATGCTTGACATATTGCATGCTGTTGCATGCTTGTTAGCTTGCATTTTGTCACATGCTTGTTTAGGTTGCATTGCATTTGGCATGCTTGTTACCTTAGCCTTGTGTGTTTGTTTGAGTCATATTGCATTTGGCATGCTTATGTTGCATTGCATTGTGTTTGGTTTGGGGTGTCAAACCAAACACGAGGATCGAGGAACGTTTCATACTTGAAGTAACAAAACGTGCCTCAATCCTTGGTCGCCGACACTCTTGATCCAACATGATAGAGTGTGAGACATTCATGTGTTTTTGTGCATTCATTCCATATTGATGTGTGCAATTTGGCCTCTTTGGCCATCATGCATCGAAATGTGTGATTGATGGCTCGAGAGTCGAACACTATGCTCCTTTGAGTCTCAAACATGATAAGGGGTGTGGTTGCACAACATTACCTTGCAAATGTATTGCCATGCCCTTGTTTGTCCTCTGCTGCAGCAAAAGGAGCAGTTTGCAGGAAGAGATGGCCGATCGGCTAACAATTTTTGGCCGATAGACTAAAAAATGGTCGATGACCCTTTCCCATTGGCCGGTGGCAATATATTTTGGCCGATGGCCTCTAAGAGTTCCCATGAGGTGGTTTAGAAGCATCACAGAAGTTTTCACAGTTTTCAGAGGTGCAAAATAGTGCAAACAGAGGCAACATGGGGCATGGCAACGGATTTCCAAGCGAAGCCGATCGAGCATGCATTTGTCCCTCCTCTCGAGGCCGCTTTAACTATTTTTGTAACTTAATTAATTTGTTTAATTATTTAAGAGTTTTGTAATAATTAATTAGCTAGGATAGTTAGTTAATTAGTTTATTTGTATTATTTATTCGGACCTTTCGTCGAGAGGGTGAATTTTGTAATAAGTGTGCATGAGTGTGTGAATGTCTTCCAACCCCACGTCTTTCTCCCTTTTACTTATATACTTTCGATGGTTAGTTTTAGGGCATATTTTTTTTAGCATACCTTATGCTTTGCATGCGTGCATCCATTCATCTGTCTTGCATGCACCGGGCTCGGCGCATCATACAAACTGCATTGTATTTTCAATACGTTACTTGAATACGTGTTCAACAGCATGTTATCAAGTTGCATTTCATATGCCATCTTAGAATAGCCGAGCCTATTTTAGATGCATTTTCGCATGTGTTGCATTAGCCATCTTAACATGAACTAGGATCATGCATGATTTCTAACTAGTTCTTTGTTTTGGCTCGGAGTACACTGTGAGTGTTTACGTTTTAGCATACTGCATGTGTGTTATTGATTGCCATGAAAGCATGCTTGACATGAGACTAAATGCTTATGTGATTAACTACCTGAATTTCTGTGGGTGAAGGTTGGATTGTTTGAATTGGAACAATTCATCAAATCCCTGATTTGGCCTACTTGCGAGTAACAAACTTCAAACCGTTTTCAAACAAACAAATATGCAATGTTTTGTTCCAACTTAGGCGATCTAGTCTATACTTGTTTGTTGTGCGCATCACATAGTAAATTCTAGGTTAATAACTGGAATAAGAACACATGTGTTTTCAAAAACAAAATATCATGTTAGTAAAGGCCGATCTTTGATCGGGCGAGCGGGAGTGCTCATTGCATAACCTTCCCCTCTCGTACCCAAGTTCCCGAGCCGAGGCAACTTTGGTGATGACGGACATGTGGCCTTAGGCACGAGTCAGGGTTTCCTAAATTTCCCCCAAAATAAAATATTTAGGTGGCGACTCTGTATCTGGCAAAGCAGTCCATGCTTGGTACTTCTTTACAAAAATCAGTTTTCCAAAATGATTTGCCAGATTTGGACTTTTTGGTGATTTATCGGTCTTGCATTGCACTTTGTGGGATTAGATTCAGAACCGTGACATTTGAGCCCGAACTATAGTAGCAAATGAACAAAACGGATTTTGCGCCTTCGCGCGCGGAGCCGGGACGTTCGGGCACGTCTGCACTACTATCACAGCAAGCATGTGGGAACATGGCAAGTGAAATAATGTGTACTTCCCACATGAACAGCGCGGTGGTCGGAGACTAACTATTTGACAAGAACCACCCCTCATCCCATGCGGTGTTGTCCTCACCTCATATTTCTTTGTTCCCCTGCGAAAACAAAATGTATGTACATGGATTAATATGAATGGTATGTTTACATATGAAGGGTATGTTTAAATATAGACTAACATCAATGACCAACGAGTGCAAAATGATAATGCGTTGTAAATTTGGTGCATACAATGAAAATTACCTATTAATCAGTACCAACATATAGACATTCGCTTTAGCTTGGTGCTCGTCAATCCATCATTGAACATTAGTTATGTACAACTTACCCTGATTACTCGTATTTTCCGCAATGGTCCTTCCCTCGTCAAAATATTTGACTAGCCGATAAAAAGTTATCTCAACTGATGTTGTAACTGGGACACTATGTGAGCCTTCGAGTACAACATTGAAGCCCTCTATATGGTTTATCATCAATATGCCCCAACGACAACCACCATCATGGCACAATGTCCAACGAATAAGGTTTATCTAACTAAAACACAATTTAGCTTGCTTCTCTAGTTTACAAATATCCTCCATAATCTTGTTAAACTATCGCACTTGCCATGCAGAACCAGCTCTTGACACAAGATCCTTGGCTACTGTATTACCAAATCTTTCATTGAAATTACTACATATGTGTCGCAAGCAATACCTAAGGTAGCCTCTTGGTTGCACTGCTAGATTATCCTAAATTCTAGACACGACACTAAGCAAAGCCCTGTATCGATCGGATATCAGTGTCACCCCCTCTCAGTCACGGAACACATGTTCTCTAAGGAGAGTAATAAACCAACCCCAACTCTCGATCATCTCCTTGTCACAACGGCAAAGGCAAGAGGTATAATCTTGTCGGCAACAGTCATTGCAATGGCTATAACGATCTCACCTTCATATTTCCCGTACAAGTGTGTGTTGTCAATGCATATCACGGGATGACAGCACTTGAAGCCTTCTATTGCTAGTTTAAATGCCCAGAACACATAGTTCATGTACATTTCAGTTCTGAATGAGCTAGATTACAATTTCGGAACCATGTCCCACATGACAACTGTGCCTAGATTGAATGCCTGCAATACAGCCATATATCTAAGAAACCTTTGATACGACTTATCCTAGTCCCCAAACACCATTGCAACAACTTTCGTCCTTACAAGCCATATTTTCTTATATGAGATCGTGAACTGAAACTTCTCCTTCACGACCTCAATTATGGTAGCAAGAGACAATTCTGGTCATATCTACAAATAGAAATTATATTTTAATATATTAAACTCATAATTAAATCCTTCAACAATGAAATAACATGTTACTTTCCACAATCTGTCCCTTGATGAAATGAGCAATGAGCTCGGACTTGAGGTTGCAATTGTCCCTATTCATTCTTGGGTACACTCATTGATGCGGCCCTTCAAACCGTCTAATTTGAAAGAAATCTTTGTCTTTCAACTTCGTTGCCCGAACCCTCCAGTTGCAGCCATGCTTGCACTGGACCTCTCAACTATTTCCTTTGGATTCTACAACCTTGCATTCTCGATTGCGCTTCAAGTTATGCAACTGAACAGTGTGTACCAAGCTTTTCTTATCACTAAAAATCATTCCTTTCTCCAATTGAGCAATTTCAGATTCTCATAATAGCCAACATTCAACAACATCGTGGGTTGAGATGGAACCATCATTGTCGAAATGTACATTATGGTAGAAAGGGATTTTGGGTGTAGGTCCTGCATATCATCATGCCCTTCAACTTCATTATCACCTGAGTCATTGTCTTCACCTTTCATTGCGGCATCGAAATCTTCCACTAAATCTTCATCATTTACTACAACCTCGTCATCAAATGGCACTGTATTATTGGATGATGCATAAATTTGGACAGTTGTCTTCGTTGTACGTTGAACATTAGAAATCGGTGGCATTCTTCAGTCCAGTAAGGCGATGAGGTTGTATGAACCATCGAATTATACATTGTCGGAGCACTTGGACCTACTTTGGCATTGTAACAACCATCCAGGTTCTGTGATGTATTGAATTGAGTGTAACTCTGAGAAGAATTGAATGGAGGGTAATCTTGAGGGAACACGTGTGGAGACTGTATAAGTGTATTGTCAGGGGATTACGATTGTGTCAACATTTGAGCAAATGTCCCTCCCACCGAAATTGGCATCTGTGTGCCACCAAAATTGCTCTCCTTCTCCATATAGATTTCTAAAAAAAAAAAATGGCCCTAATTTTTGTGGGAGATCTAAGACATTAGTTAAGGTCTCATTATCGTTGATTGGCAACAACTTATACTTCTCCTAACATGGCAGTCTACATTTAAACTTTAATCGCATTATTTTCCCATACGTACCGACCTTGGGAACCATCATAGCCCTAACTCGCCCAATGTTATCCCTATGTGCACATTATACAACCCTTGTGCTTCGGTGTCGTATGACACACCTTCCTCGTGATTTCGCAAATGTTTCCCTCCTCCCCAATAGAACATAATTCTCACAACTTCCATACCAACACTTTACACTCAAAGTAACTCAATTTATTCAAAATAATAAAGTAAGCACATTAGGAAACTAATTTTCATGGTTGAACTGTCAGTATATGACATTTGATTATAATGCCTAATAGAAAGTAAAAAAAGATATTTAAAGTGAGTGGTATATGTAGAACCTAGTGTCAACAAATTTGAAACCCACAACATTGCCATTTACATCTTCATTCACAATGAAATACATGTATTATAACATAATAACGCATTCCAAATGCAATAAGCACATGAAAAATTGAGGAGCGTTTACATACTCTTCAATTTGAAAGCTAAGCATGGGCACAATTGTTCAATTTCAAACAATAGTATAAAAAGTTCAACTTCCAACAACAATAAATGTTTCCATCAAGAATAAAAATTATTCTGCCTTCTCAAAATATAAACACGACAAATTTAATTTCATTTTTTAACTTTCTTATAATCAAAATGGATATAAAATCATTTGGAAAGAAAATAAAATAATGGCAACCATTTAAAATCAAATACATAATATGAAGAAAAAAAATTGCCACATTTTTTGGAAACAAATCTATACATCTTTCACAAACGAAAGTGTGACTAATAGGAAGATGTCTATTTTGTTAAACATTTATCAAAGTAGATCTTAGCTGCAAAGAAGATCTTATGAATAAGAAAATTTGTACCTTTTCTTATACTCATCATAATCAAAACCCTAGTTTCAGAAATTCTTAATTTCGAGATTCAAAATCCCAAATCAGAAATTAAAACCCTAATTTATGCAAAACAAACCTCAATGTGGATATTTTCCTTAGGCTGGGTGGGTTATTGTGTATGATATGAAATTATTTGCTTAGAATGAATGTTACTTTAATTATTTGGTTTCGCATATTTTACAAAAATGATGTTGTGCAATGAATGGACAGGTTATTTGTTATATTCAATTTTTAGACTAGTTTTGTAAGATTGAATAGTTTTGTAAGATTGTCACATTGAATTTTTATAAGATTTAATAGGTTGCAAGGTCCACGGTAGATCTCATTTAGGCAGACTTTGATATGAAAAAATAAAAACTAAAAAACAACATATAGAGCAAAATTGAGATGATCTACTTAACTATTACTACATAATCAAAATCAAAAACCTAATTTCAAAAATCAGAAATTTGGAAACTGAAAATCCCAAATCAAAAATTAAAACCCTAATTTCTGGAAACAAACCTCAATGTGGACGATAAGAGGGAGAGGTGTGATGATGTTTGTTGCTCTTCTTGGTGGTGGTCTTTGTTTTGACGGTGGCATTCGTCTTCTTCATGTTATCAAATTGTTCTTCACATCTTCGTCTTCTTCGCGTTATCAGATTGCACTATTAATGTTCATCAACTCATTCTCTAGGTATCAAGTTGTTCACCAATAATAAGGTCTTAACTAATGTCATAGATCCCATGTCGGGGGAAGTATAGGTTGTTGCCAATCAACGATAATGAGACCTTAACTAATGTCGTAGATCTCCTACAAAAATTAGGGCCTGATTTTTATTTTGGAAATCTATGTGGAGAATGAGAGAAATTTTGGTGGCACACAGATGCCAATAACAGTAGGGAGGACATTCACTCAAATGCTGATACAATCGCAATCCCCCGACAATACACTTGTACAGTCTCCACATGTGTTTCCTCAAGATTACCCTCCATTCAATTCTTCTCAAAGTTACACTCAATTCAATGCATCACAAAATTACCCTCCATTCAATTCTTCTCAAAGTTACACTCAATTCAATGCATCACAAAACCTGGATGGTTATTACAATGCCAGACTAGGTCCAAGTGCTCCGACAATGTATAATCCGATGGTTCGTATAACCCCATCTCCCTACTGGACTGAAGATTGTCCACCGGTTTTTAATGTTCAATGTACAACAGAGACGACTGTTCAAATTTATGCTTTTTTTTTATAATACAGTGCCATTTGATAATGAGGCTGGAGTAAATGATGAAGATTTTGTGGAAGATTTTGATGCTGTAATGGAAGGTGAAGACAATGGCTCAGGTGATGATGAAGTTGAAGGGCATGATGATATGTAGGACCTACACCCAAATATCCGTTTCTACCATAATGTGCATTTCGACAATGATGGTTCCATCACAAGCTGTAATGTTGTTGAACGTTGGCCATTATGGGACTTCGAAATTGCTCAATTGGAGAAAAAAATGATTTTCACTGATAAGAAAAGCTTGGTGCACGATGTTCAGTTGCTTAACTTGAAGTGCAATCGAGAATGCAAGGTTGTAGAATCCAAAGGAAATAGTTGGGTGGCCGAGTACAAGCATGACTGCAACTGGAGGGTTCGGGCAATGAAGTTGAAAGACAAAGATTTCTTTCAAATTAGAAGGTTTGAAGGTCCGCATCAGTGTGTGTACGCAAGAATTAATAGGGACAATTGCAACCTCAAGTCCGAGCTCATTGCTCATTTCATCTAGGGACAGATTGCGGTAAGAAACATGTTATTTCATTTTTTATGGATTTAATTATGAGTTGAATATATTAAAATATAATTTCTATTTGCAGATATCACCAGAATTTCCTCTTGCTACCATAATTGAGGTCGTGAAGAAGAAGTTTCACTTCACGATCTCATATAAGAAAGTGTGGCTTGCAAGGACGAATGCTGTTACAATGGTGTTTAGGGATTCAGACAAGTCATACCTAAGGTTGCCTAGATCTATGGATGCATTGCAGGCATTCAATCCAGGCACAGTTGTCATGTGGGACATGGTTCCGAAATTGCTATCTAGCTCATTCAGAACTGAAATGTACATGAACTATGTGTTATGGGCATTTAAACTAGCAATAGAAGGCTTCAAGTACTGTCGTCCCATGATATGCATTGACGACACACACTTGTACAGGAAATACAAAGGCAAGATTGTTGCGGCCACTACAGTGGCTGTTGCTGACAAGATTACACATCTTGCCTTTGCCATTGTTAACAAGGAGATGATCGAGAGTTGGGGTTGGTTCATTACTCTCCTTAGGCGACATGTGTGTCGTGACCGAGAGGGAGTGACATTGATATTTGATCGACATAGGGCTTTGCTTAGTGTCATGTCCAGAATTTGTGACAATCCAGCAGTGTAACCAAGAGGTTACCATAGGTATTGCTTGCGACACGTATGTAGCAATTTCAATGAATGATTTAGCAATATAGTAGCCAAGGATCTTGTGTGGAGAGTTGGTTCTGCATGGCAAGTGCGGAAGTTTAACAAGGTTATGGAGGATATCTACAAGCTAGAGAAGCATGTTAAATGGTGGTTTAGTCAGATGAACCCTATTCATTAGACATTGTGCCATGATGGTGGTTGTCATTGGGGCATATTGATGACAAACCATATAGAGGGCTTCAATGGTGTACTCAAAGGTGCATGTAGTGTCTCGATTACAACATTAGTTAAGATAACTTTTTATTGGCTCGTCAAATATTTTGATAAGGGCAAGACCATTGCTGAAAATACGAGTAATAAGGGTAAGTTGTATACGAATGCCCATATGTTGGTACCGATTAGTAGGTAATTTTCATTATATGCACCAAATTCACAACACATTATCATTTTGCACTCGTCAGTCATTGATGTTAGTTTATATTTAAACATACCTTTCATATTTAAACAAACCATTCATATTAATCCATGTATATACATTTTTTCCGCAGGGGAACAAAGGAATATGAGGTGAGGACAACACTGCATGTGATAACCCCGTTCTGTGATATACTATTAATCGTTAATTATACTTGTGATTTTGTGCTTGATGTGAATTTGGATGCTAGTTATGTAATTATATGTGAATTTGAAGTTATATCTATTCACCATAGAGAAACATGTTGTATTTCCTATTATAAACTGAAATTGAGGGTCGTGGAGGCGTCAAAAACCAAAATTGATTATACCATTGTGATTAGCATAATTTTTAGAACCTATGGTGAAATTTAATTAAAAATTGATTCGAATCAAAATAATTAGATTTATTTGATTTACATAAGGCTATTTGATTAAGCCTATGCTTTAATTAGCCGATAAGACTAATGAGGCCTATATATATGCTAATTAAGGTGCTTAAACTCATATTTGAGCTCAAAATTCAGCCAAGGGGAGTCTAGAGAGAGAGTGTGCGAGCCATTATAGAGAGAAAAAGGCAATTAGTTAAAGGGATTGACTTAAAGATTGAAGGTTTGGGAAGCTAGGCACAAGAATTTGCTAGAGTTGGAAGGATTGAAGGCTCCAAGTGAGTATTTGAACTCTAATTCATGAGTTTAAGTCCATAATTATGTGTATTCAAGAAAAATTGGTAAATTAATGTAAGATACAAACTTAACATGAAGAATTTGGTGCCAAATCACACATGCATGCATAATTTTGTTGGGCCTCATGATTTTGGGCATCATTTGTACCGTTTGAAACGAAATTAGAGACTATATTTCACATGCATGCATAATCCATGAAGCTATGGGACTTGATTGCATGAGTTTTGGGATTATTAAGAAGAATTTGAAATGATTTGTGAAATAGACCATGATTTTGGACAGTTGGTTCCAAATTAGCTATGTTTTCATGTTGTATAATGTTTTTCCATGTTTTTGTACCAACCATGCAAATTTTAAACCATTGAATTGCAAATTTGAGCTTCAAACACAATTCTAGAAATTCCATAATTCGGCCAGTTCGCTCTAGCGAAGAAAGCGTCACTTGAGTGTAAAATTTAGCTCCTGAAGTTTTATAAAGAATTGCACAGTGGCTCGAGCAGCAACACTTGCGCTCGAGCGAACGCAGTTTTGCACTACTCATGGCTTGAGCGACAGAAAGTTGGCTTGAGCCTAAAAATCAAGCAACCAGTACTTTTGTAAAGCTTTGCAGATTGCTTGAGCAACCAAATTGCGCTCGAGCGAAGGGCCTTGTTTCAGGAACTTTTGAAAAGTTATTTTATGCTTCAATTTTCGTTCTCTTTCATTTCTAAGCATTCTTAGGCACTCATTGAGCATCCTAAATGAATTAAAGAACACAAAAGAAGCGTAAGAAAATTAGGCAAACTAAATAACGGATTGAATTGTATTATGACTCGATGTGTTGTGAATTATGTAGGGTCAATTGCAAGGATGAATCAAGCATCTGAACACTGTGAGTAATATCTTATTATAGATATTTTGTGTATGTATTATTTTCTAATTGTTACCTATGTGGTAAGTTTCTACACTTATGAATTTGGTACTATAAATTAGTATTCTATCTGCTGATTCGAAATAGAATCTGTAATGTAATTAATGTTTGAATACAAGGCCTAAGGCCGTTTGGTATATTTGACAAGGGTACGGATTGGGCCCAAGGTTGTTTGAAATGTTTAATAAGATTGACTAAAGGTTATCTTACATATCAAATGGACCAAAGGTCATTTTGAATATAAATATGGATGTGATCATGATCACGAATATGACTATGCGCATAAATATAAATACGAGAGTATTGGACCTGAGGTCGATTTGCATAGATGGACCCAAGGTTGTTTTGTATAGATGGACCCTAGGTTGTTTTGTATATGAGTTGGACCTGAGGTCATTTTGTATATGGTTATGATGTACTGAACCCAAGGTCGTTTTGTCTTGTAATGATCGATAAATCTGATATGAAAGAGAATAGTAGTTCAAATGTTTAAATTATTAGTATGATTTATTTATGTACAAATCTCATTCATTAACCTCTTTACTCTGGTATTATTCACTGGGCGTTAGCTCACTCTTTATTTATATGTATATAGGCGAGCAACAGGATGTCCAGCCCCAGCCCCAGTGATATGTGAGGAAACCGAGTTTTGAGATTTCAACCAAGGTCGCCTCTCGTAAGAGACCTTACTTTTGATTTGTTTTCCTTTTGTTTTCTTTTGTGGTCATATGTGACCAAGTTTGTATATTACCTTGGTTTTTGATAAGACTAACTTTGGAATGATCCTGGACTTATGTATAAACATATTCTGGATGTTTGTATGGTGTGAGATATTACACATATGAGAAAATTTTTTTGTTAAGCCATGTATGCACAGCTCATTGGACAATCTTTGCAAGTTTTGCTTCCGCATTTTGGCCCCCTATTATTAACTATGACTTGATTTTTGCCTGAGGCCGTAGGTAATCTTATGATTACTAGTCGGTTATGATCCTAATCCATAGGGGCAGGTTTGGGTCATGACACCGCATGGGATAGAGGGTGGTGCTCATCAAATAGTTAGTCTCCGACCACTGCCTTGTTCGCGTGGGAAGTACACGTTATTTCACTTGCCATGTTCCCACATGCTTGTTGTGACAACAGACTTGGGCAAGGACCCTTTCCTTTAGTTGCACCAGAGTATAGGTTGGAAGTCTACAAGCATATCTTCGCGCATAAGTTTAGGCCCATGCCGCACAAGCAATATTAGCCTAACGATGATTACCCAACTTTGCTTGCTATTCCAAACAGACAACGTCAGGTTAAAACGGGTTGTCCTTAACATAGCCGCATCCACAACGAAATGGATACCTCTAGACAAAGTGGAATACACCATTGCAGTTTGTGTTTACAGAGAGGGCATGATAAGAGAAAATGTTCAGCTAGAATTCGATTGGCTCGACAGTAGTTTTTTTTTTTTTAAACATATTAGTTCCACACTACTTTCTTCATTCTTTTAATTGGAGTTAATGTAATATTCAATGAGTCGGTATTCACTAATATGATATTATCACTTCTATTAAGGTGTTTTAATGTCGATTAATGATGACATGGATATGGGCAAATGTGATAAATCTCTTCAATTGCTTATTTCATTTTATTTTTGTTTCAACTGGCATGTACTTGTAACTTGCTTTTTGTGCTCCTTTCGGATACGATAGCACTACAGTTCAGACTCCTGTGATTCTAAATCTGATTTCACAAGGGTAATGTGAAATAGATAAACACAAATGAGTCCAAATCTGACAAATCTTTTGGAAAATTGATTTTGAATAAAAAATGCCAAAAATGGACCGCTTTTCCAGATTATAGAGTCGCCACCTAAAATTTTTTAGGAAAATTTGGAAACCCGAGACTCATGCCAAAGGCCACTTATTCGTCATCACCAAAGTGTCTTGGTTCGGGAACTTAGGTATAAGAGGGGAAGATCATAAATTGAGCACCCCACTCACCCGATTAAAGATCGGCCTCTACTAGTCATGATATAATTCTTATTTCCATTTTATGCTCTTGCTCTGATTATTAGACTAAATTTTACTATGTGATGCACACAAGTATAGACTAATTTGCAAAAGTTGGAACACTTTGATCTTATGTTTCTTTGAAAATTGTTTGAACATGTACTGCTTGAAAAAGTGATCTCATATGTACATATGATCAAACTATCCAAATTTGAGCAATTAGCCTTCATCCACAGCCATTCAAACAAGCATATCACTTAAGCACTTAGCCTCATGGATGATATGCTTGATATGGCAACACTCACACACATGCGATATGCCAAAGCAATAAGTGCTCACCTAGTACTCAGAGGCAAGCCAAACAAAGCAAGAGAATTAGAAAACATGCATGCCCCTAACTAATGCAATGTGACTAAAGCAACACATGCAATATGCAATTTAAATATACTCGACTACTAACATGGCATGTGAGTCAATTTGATAGCATGCAGTTTAAGCACATTTTCAAAGAAGTAATAAATAACAATGTGAGTTAGAATGATGAGCTGAACTTTTATGCATGCAAGACACATGGATGCAAAGCATGGAAAATGCTAATTAAAAACATGATGCTCTATGCTATCCATCATAAGCGAGTAAATAAAAGGGAGAAAGAAATGGGGGTTGGAAGACATACACAATTATTATAACTTTCCCTCGCACAAGAGGGCCTGAATAAATGTCCTAGCTAATTACTATGAATTAACTAACTATTACAATACCCAAAATAAATGAATAAACTATTCTAGCTAACTATTTACAAGTTAGAACCAATTAAGTAATTACAACACAAAATTAATTAATTAAGCTGTTACAAGTGTGAAGGAACTACACCTAATTAATTACAAGATACTAATTAACGAGCCACAATGAGGAATTGCTCATGCATGAAATGCGGATTTGCTAACCGAAAATGCCTTTGTTTGGCTGCCAGAACGATGTTGTTTTGCATTCAGAAAATTGCACTATTTGTTTCACCTCAGTCTCTGCTCTATTTGCAAGAAAAAAAAAGGACACTGCTTGACCGAAAAGTTTACCAGCTAACCAAAAGAAGTGGTCGGCCATATAGTAATGTGGCCGGCTGGCCACTAATGTTTGGTACTGCCCTGCTGCAACAGACATGAAACAGAGCACAAACAGGGTATTTTTAGAGGATGTGTGTCCACCCTGCCTCTCCTTAGCATCAAATAGATCAAAGGAGGGGTAGGCTTGATTCGTAAACCATCAATTGATGCAAAGTCATTGCATGATGACTTATGAACCAAGGGATGCAATCTCAATAAATGACCATGAAAAGACTCAAAAACTCCCTCCCTCTCATGATATTGATAAAGAGAAGTGACTGACATTGACTCTTGAACCATTTTCATCACTAATAGGTATGAAACGACTCAAGACTCAATGGATTCAATTAACGCCTGATTGAACCCAAGTTGATTTTATTATCTTGTTACCTCTTAGTCCAATTTTAGTACCTCTTTAATTACCTTTCCATTCATTAGTCATTTTAGTCCAATAATAAAGATTAAGTCGACTAATGGAGAGGAGTGTCAAACAAAGGGTTGATTTCAGCATGAGAGAGATGTCATGCCTTTGGTAATAAACCTCCGAAAAGATTAAACCATTAAGCACAAGGATCTCCATCTCAAGCTTAAACAATACTTATTTGAAACAGCTCTCAAAGCAATGAAAAAGCCAAGAAAAGAGGAAGAGTGTAGAGGTGATTAAAGGTGAACACAAGTATGGAAAGCTTGAAATAAATATTATCAAGTCAAATAGGTTAGTGTCTAATGCCTAAAACACCAAACCGATGAGGACCATTACACTACAAGCCTACTGTAAAAAGCATAAATGAAACTAACACATAAAAGTAGTCCTAAATTAGGCTGAAACAGTGCTAAAATTAAGGTAAAAATAGCTAACAAAGCAAGCTAAAATAATGAAGCAATTAAGTTAGTAAACAAGCCAAAAGAGGTGGCTAACCCCTCTATTTTTGGGACTTCAAAACAGCATTTTTAGCCTCTGAAAATCAATGGGAAAAATTGAAAAAAATGTGGGAAATACAAGGGTAAAGGTCAGGAAATAAGGTTCAAAGAAGGGTGATTAACCCCTCTACCTTTAATAGCTTTTAACCATAAGTTTCAGCCCATAAACACAATTGAAAAATAGCCCAAAAAACAGAAAAAAAAATATAGGAAAGAAGTAATGCAAAAGAGCTAGGATGTATGCCTCTTGAAGAGGGGTGATCCTTGGAGTTATAAACCAACAATTTCTCACCCTCAAGAGCTAATATTCAAGCTCAACAACCTCAACAAAAAACCCCAAAAATTTGGTTGAGGAGGCCTAGGTAAGGTATGTGTAGGTTGCAAGGTAGAGAGAGATATATTTTTTTTTCAAGAATTTTGCTTCACCAAAATTTTCTAACCTAATTTTATGAAAGGGGGTCAAGTATATATAGAAAATTATGTTACTTTCTCGAAAATATCAGTATAGAAACAACTGGTGCAGTGCATGCACCTGTGGAGACAGCTAGCACAACTGGAAAGAAAATATCTATTTTGCCTGAACGAGTGCACGGTCGGCCACTAAGGGGATGGCCAACCACTTATTTGTGGCCAGCCGGCCACAAAGTGGCCTGCAGGCCCCTGGGTGGTCAAGTTTGGAAAAATGTTGTTTTGGTCCAAAAGTGGTGCAAGGTTTGTAGGCTTTTAAGGCTCAAAACCGAGGCTTTCTGCTGAGGAAATTAAGCGTTTGACAAGCGTGAAATTTCATCATTGGGTGATCAATCAGTGGCACTCAAGTCTCAAGGGCGGTCAAAAATGGGGTGTCTACAGTACTACTTAGTTGTTTTGAAACGTTTGAGTAGTGGATTGTGAACACTTTGGTGAGTTGATGGCCGATTGTTTCCTGACCTCTATCAACACTAGTTTCTTTATATTTCTCTTCTTAGTTTATGTAATATTACAAAAATGCACATAATGTGAAATGAATTAATAATCACTAATATAAATGCATGTAATGTCCATGACATGTAATATTCAATGCTTTGCCACATTTGTTAGGTGATAAACTATTTTTTTTTTCCAGATAAATCATTACCTGACGGAATGCCATTTTATCAATTTAATCATTTCTCTGAAATTTAGTACGTATTGGTTGACGTGACAACGCTTTGACAATAAATTCAAACACACAGCTACCATGTGAACCTTATCTCCTATGACAAGTCATTGTCGGCATGTGGGTTGATCAGACATGATTGTTCACCTCATTTATCCATAGTTCATGTAATATTCAATGAATCAGTATTCACTAAAATGACAATATATTTATGACATCAATTAAGGAGTTGTAGTGCCGATTAAGGATGACATGGACATGGGCAAATGTGGAAAATCTATTGAACTACTTATTTCATTTTATTTATGTTTTTTTTAACTGTCGTCTACTGCTTACTTGTTTGGAAATGTTTGAGTAGTGGATTGTGACCACTTTGGTGAGTTGTTGTAAAATTCTCCCCTCACCTCTATCGAAACTAGTTTGTTTGTTATTGTTGTGCTTGATCTAATATTACCAATATACACATAATGATAAATGAATTACTAATCACCAATACAAATGCATGTAATGTCGGTGACATGTAATATTAAATGGTTTGCCACATTTTTTTCGAATAGCAAACTATTTTTTTGTTTAAAAAAATGATTACGTGAGTGAAGGCCATGTGACCAATTCAATCATTTCTCTACAATTGCTTTGATATTGGTAAAAGCTTAGTTGTTTTTAAAAGTTTCAGTAGTGGATTTGAAATTTTCTTGAAACCCTCTAATATAGACTGACTAGTCATTTCCTGTCGAAATGACAACTCCTATAACGTTGAGGCATGTTTTTTTCACATCATAAAGGTCGACGTGATAATGCTCTTACAATAATTTGAAACATACAGCTCCCATGTGTATTTTACTCTTATGACACATCATTGTCAGCATGTCGGATTTCTTAGACATAAGTAATCAAGTCCATCTCCATTTTATGTGTTCTGCGTGTTGCAACTACTGTTCACAAGGACTATTATAAGTATCACACCATACTAGAGCTACATGTTTATAGAAAAAATGGAAGATATCATCATGAGATATACGGTGGTTGATCTATATTCAGTAATGGGTTGCCATTGGGTTACAGATGGAGATGAATTTGAATACCCATTAAATCCAAATTTGCATTACACACATCACACCGTCAATACCATGAGAGCTGAGTGGGAATTTTGCATAACTCGAGCAAGCATTCTCGTTGAGCTATGTCATAAAGTTAATATTAAATTTCCTCAATGATTAGCCATGGTATGCCAATTGACACGCCACAGTTGTTGCAAAGGGCATTGCATCGTATTTGCGACGAAGTTAATCGCATGACCCAGCATTTGCAAAGGTCCAAACTTCAGAAGACCGTGAACGAGTGTGCCAAAGATGGGTTAATAGATGATGCACATCAATACTTCACTTGGAGCATGGATGCTATGTATGAATCTGACATTGAGATGTCAGATGATGATGATAATGAATGAAATTGTTTGGATATATGACCAAACGATTTCTCTTTCAATGGCTTTGTAATGTTTATCCATGAGTTATCAATAAAGGGAGAATTTATAATGTCAAACAAACAATCTATATTTTTTCCAATTATGGCTTCTTTATCGGTTTCACACAACATGCACAACATTATTTGTATAATTATTTGGATGCATTTTTTGGGTCTTTATTGCAAACCATTAGGTATCGATTCTTGGTGTTGCATTATTTCTTATTTCATTATATTGCATATGCCCCTGATAATTGAACCATGATTTATTATTTCATGCAATATTTTAGTGAAATTTCTTGAATAATAGAACCACTGCAGTCATTTTGCCCTGTATGGAGATTGAAGCCTAGTAAACACACTCCATGATAACTTGTGTAGGTCTACGGCTCAATTACCAGAGGAGATTCCATTACTGGTTCATCAACATTGAGCCGATGAAATATGGCGTCAGTCATTATGAATTGTTTATTTCTAATCGATATTGGAATACTGGCATTGAATGGAGTTCTACAATTATAAGCTACAACTATATTCAAATTCTAATTTAAATTGTTTAAATGGAAAGTATAAAATAAATTATGTTTATATAAAGGCTTTTGTTAAATGTCATTAGCTTCATCATCTTCAAATAGACACATCAACTAGTACATTTTTAGTTGTTAGTAATAATATAATGATCATTTACTTATCGTGACATGTGTTATAAATTGATTGATACAAACATTTTTTTGAAATTTATGCTATAAATTACACTTTTTCATACGTCCTAACTCTATAGACAAAACTAATACATGAAAAAGTTCTTAAATTAATGGTTACTAATATTTTACACCCTTGTGATTTAACTGAAAAACACATAAACCCCTCCAACTTGAAAATTATACTCAGAACCCCCTTGTAGCCTCCGACTTAGTAAACAGTTTTTGTAAATTGTCAACACTACCCTTACTTTTTCTGTTACCTTCCACATGATGCGACTGATGAGATGATGCATCATTACACTCGGGCCTATATTATGTGGCTTATTGGGGGGGGTGTTATAGTCCCCAATAAGTCACAAAATATTGTGAAGATAATGTTTTTGCCACTATTGAGAGACTTCAACCATATCCACAAGTACAACTAGGGTGGTGCCACATAGGCATGTTTGTATAGGATGTTGTATCGGGTGACTAAACCTGATACAAAGGAGATGGTTGGACCACTTGTGTTGTTACAAGTTAGTTGCAATGACTTCTATTAATCTCTAATATTGTCAATTGGCATGTTTTATAAAATGCCTAATGTGAATAAATTATGAATGTCATCATTGATTATAGGTTTGGGCATGAGAGAGATTGGTTCGCATCGCCCCCAGTAGGAAATCTAATATTGGTGATAGCAAGCATGCCATAAGGGAGGGAAGCCATGAGTTACCACCTGGCCCTCGAGCTTGTAGGTGGAGTGTTTCATTCAGTCACGAGGTGATATAGACTAATATCGGTGTCATCTTCAGGGACCAGTTCAACCGCATGATAGAGGGGGAGGTTTGTACCTTTCTTATGTCAATTCATAGCTTTATGTTTGTAAACCTCCGATCTACAGATCGTTCTCTAAATTAATGTTTGTTATTTCAATTCATATGGGAGCCTTATGGGAGAGAGGATGACATCATTACCGACTTCCCATTGTACTGTACCGTTGGCCGAGAGATATGGATGGCACGAGTGCCACTTATATTCTTTGATGTCATTGACTGGCATCTCCCTGACTATGTGCTTAGACAGTTTGGACAAGTTTAGGGTGTGCTTGATCACTTTGACCCAAACTTGGTAATGCATTTTAGAGATAGACATGGCAAAATGGCCATTGATTGGTCAAAGGAATATCAGAAGTTTATGGATTATTGGAACAATAGACATAGCACCATTGTTGATGCTAAGATGAGCTATGAAGTGCTTACATCTTCCAACCCATACATGTTATGGTTTCGACGTCATACACAGCTAGTACTAAGTAATCCAAGCGACATTGCTGCGTTTGGATACCAAGGCGTGGGAGGTAGTTTAGAGGGGTTGGTAAGTTCTTCATAAAGTAATAAAACTACATTTCATTAAGTTTTTGTATTTTTAAGTTTGCGTCGATGGTTACGTAATATAAGTACATTTCATTATAGGTACGTAGAGTTGCAATGGCATATCACTTGGCAAACGTTGCCCATATCAGACGTGATGGTAGAGAGGCATTGGATGTCATTGATGAGATACGTGAGTTACTATATGACAATTTGCAATAGGCACACCAATCTAAGGATCCATGTGTAAGAGTAGATATTATAGCCACATCAGTGCTGCCCCACGAATATTCCATCCACCGAGCCATCAATACCAATACCTCCACTGCAGCCTACTCAACGTCATGTATTTCAATCTGACCATTTCGATGTTGACCACTTTGGTGAGGGGCCTTCCGTGGGGCTGTCAACTCATGTTCTATCTACAGTAATGCCTTCACTACAGACTTCCCCACCTCAACCTTCCAATTACATATCCCAGTCTTCCCCTGAGCTATATCTTCTCATGTCCCAACATACTTCCATAGCCCATGGCCATGTATTGGACCCTTCCTGGTCACCACCCCCATATAGGACAAAGGTTGGTAGCCGACCCACTCCCTTAGTCCCTTCCTCTTTTACGCCACTGCAATCCACTTTTGTGGACACTATGGCAGCATCATCTCCTCTTCCACATAGCACCTCCAGCTGCCATGATGATCCATTCATTACCTAAGACTTTTACATTGAGGGAAAAGGAGAGGGGGAGGGCCATGCTCCTGCCACAAGGACAAATAGGGTTAGAGGTCATGACGACCGTCTAGGTTGAGGTTGCAGTGTAAGTTGAGGGTAACGCTACGACCGAGGTGTAGACCATGACAGTAGTGCCCCGGATGAGGGCGTTTCACAGCTCAGTACGGTATCTCAAGCTTTGCCGGATGTGAGGCCCAGTATTTCTAGTGCACCCATTAGTGATGGGCAGCCACATTCTCCACAAGCCAGTGATGGAATGGTACGTGCAGCACCATAAGATATACAGAGAGTATATACTAGGAGACCTAGGAAAGAAACACATGGAAGGGGTTGTGGGACTGGGGGAAACTTTGGACATTAGGGACAACAAACACTAGTAAGTATCTTCTCACATTAAGTATATTTGTTAACCATCTTATGTATATTTTATGTGTTAAGTATATTCTTTAACTAGCTTTTAAAAAACTTGTAAGACCACAACAATCCCAAAGATGTTAGTGAGGGCATTTCCTGGATGGTCTATGTAGTTGAACACTTTGGTGTTTCACACCTGAAAGTTAAGGTCTTCACAGTTGTTATTGTGATCATGTCCTTCACTGTCATATATTATTGTGTTGGTTTGGACTTTTGAAAGAGTTGTTGCTCAAAATTTAAGAGTAGTGACAAATTTGGTTAGGTCTGCAAAAGCTCTTTTAATGGTTTATAGTTGTGTAATTGTAGGCGTTGTCTAGTTCTGATCGTATATGTATGGTTATATCACTGCTATCTATTATTGGTAAGGTGAATTTGTCAACGTTTAGCTTTCTATTTCTCTTAATTTGTGGACACATGAAACCCTTGTATTTGACTTTTGTATGTGATTATTTATTTGACTTTCTAACTCTTTTAGTGCTATTGTAACATGCCATGACCGACTTGATTGTTTGTCCAGGGAACTTTTGTTCAGAGAAGAAGCCAGCTGCTGGTAATTGAATCGAATGGCGTGGAAACTCAGTTGTTTGTGAGGCATACATCACTGAAGAGCTAGTTGCAAAGGTATTGAAATTAATTCATGAACTATGTGTGACCCCTGATTTCATCGTGTAATTACAAAGTAAAAGGACAAGGGAATTAAAAATGATTCTAACTGTCTATATGTGTATTCTAAAAGCTTCGTGTTGCCTGTGACAGAGAGTATAATCTTGAATATGAAGAATCATTATTAGATTCAATGGATTATAACTACAATGTCGTGAATTTTACCAGTATGGAAGCGCAACATTAGTTTGTCTTAACTTTTATTTTTATCTTGCTATAACTTCTATTTCATTTGTCATTATAGGGAAATCCAATGCACTGCTTGTATTGCAATTGTGACAAAAAATTGGTGTTCTTTTTTTTTTTAGTTTGTTTCTATATTGTTATGTTGCAATGCATTATGTAGTCTCATCTATGGACTGATTGCCTTTCTATTAGACTGTATCTGTAATACTATAACTTCATTGTGCAACTAATTGTCAAGCATTGGTACTTACATTTTTTAGTTATAGAGAACTCAAAAGTATTCGGAATACTTAACTATATTCCTATATGAGTTTCTTATACCATTATCTATAATTGTAACTTATTTGGTTTTTCTTTGTTCTATGTGGGCACAGTTGGAGGTGGGCCTGAACTTGCACCTCAATCGGCCTGCCTCAACCTCCTTGGTGTGAAGGGTGCAAGCAAGGAGTCCTCAGGATCCAACTCCATGCTTATAGCAACCATAGTAGCTGGTTTAGTTTTGGCAGGGGAGTTGCCCGTCATGTCTGCCATTGATTCCTCCCGTAGCTATAAAGGTGGCAATCATGTGATGGTGCTAACTTTCTTGGTTGTGCTATACTCTATCTCTCTATCCATATCTATAAGCATGACATACATTGAACAATTGGTTATGACCATTCGAGGCCCCAGATATTTGATTTGTATTGCTTTTCAATTATGAATTTTAAGGTAGTTATGAATTTGTGAATTTGTATTGCTAACATTGAACTTGGTTGTGAACAGTTGGTTGTGAATTTGTATTGCTAACATTTGTATTTCTTTCCAATTGTGAATTTTAACATTGAAAATTAAATACATATGATGTATATTCGAAGTTAGTGTGTTGTAGGTAATGAATTTTATCCACGCATATCAGTTATAGGTGAAATCCTGAATAATTTTTGGAAGTGCTCATGTCATGTTCTGTTTTGCCTCATAAGATTTTCCTACTACACCGATTTGTAGGCTTTGCCAACCGTAAAGAGTTTGAATCTTCTTAAAGAGAGTGAGTTAGATATGTAATTATCGACTGATGCAACTGAGTTTAAGATAATTTGAGAGTAGGGCTGTTTAATGTCTATATGGTTATATTCTATTATTACATGGTGGAAGCATGATGTCTGTGTTCTATCTCATATGCATCTCTTCCTGAAGTCTCTCTTTCTCTTCCTCTAGAATAGTTATTCTGTTATTTTTCTGTTAATCTTGCCGGATATGTATAATCACCCTTATTTGTGTGGTCTATTGGAATGACTGACAATGAAATAAAATGACATACTAATTCTCCATCGTTAACAAAATATATGATAATTCTTCAGGCTGTCATATGGAATGATTATTCTCTTGAAATGGTGAATAATAATATTATTTATAATATATTGGATCATTATTCTTTTAATCAATCAAATATGAAAGTGAACATTTTGGCAGAATGATCATCTCAAATAGTCCGTTAAAGTAAATATGGAATGTTTACGAGTCACAAATCATAAGTTGCACCATAAGAAATATTGTTACATACTTCATGAAATGTTGACATTATGTACGTGTTGATACAATTGAGATGCTTTTATTGAATTTGTTTTTTTTCCTTCAATGTTTATTAGATTAGCATTGCATATTGAGAATACAAATATATTTTGAAGTCATTCATATTGTTTTCTCTACATAAAAAAAGCTAACCAAATATCAAATGCTTATGAATTATAGTGACCGATAAGGTATTTTCATCATCAAAGTCCAAACATGACAAAAAAAAACTGTTAGACATAATTTATTTTGATGATTACTTATTATCTATTTTGATTTATGTTGACAGTTAAATATTAATTCAAATATTACAAATTGAGGATAATTCTTACTTGCATTTGTTAAAGATCTTTTATAGCCAAAATGAAGCTTAACTGGCTAATAAGAATGGCCCAGAACTGCCCCAGCTTAGCAGCCTAACCAAGCAGCAAAGAAGCCCAGCCTAGAAGGGGCCGGACGTTTGGCGGGACGATCGGCCATGGCATTTTGGCCCAGTTTCACTTCAGTTCAATTCTGTTTCGTACCGTCAAACCAGCAGTATACTCGACAACCGTGGCAGCCATCCTTCATGATTAGGACTTGACTAGACATCCGGGCAGATGTCCAGCCGGATGACCACCAAGATGAAAATTTTTAGAGAGAAATCTGGATGGACGACCACTCTGTGTTGCAATGGATTGTAGTTTCAAAATACTTGTCAACAATCAGACCCTTTCAAAATACTGATTAGACCTATTGTCAAAAATGCCCTTGATGAAATTTGGAACGGTAGAAAGGCCAACATTAGTCACTTGCATTTTTTTGTTGTAACTGTTATGTGCATAATAATGGTAAGGACAACGTGGGTAAATTTGATTCAAAATCTGATGAAGGAATTTTTCTTGGCTATTCTTTGACTAGTAAAGGTTATCATATTTTTAATAAAAGAACTCTTTTTGTTGACGAATCTATACATGTTTCATTTGATGCAACTAACATTTCTTCTCCAAAACAAGTGGTTAATAATGATCTTGTAGAATTGGAAACAAGAGTGAGAGATTCAAGCATCGAAAAAGAAATGGATCAACCACGTGAATTGAACAAAGAAGATGAACAACCTATTCTGCGTCGTTAAGAAGGTGGAAACAATGATGATTTGCCAAGAAAATGGAAGTTTGTTCATAATCATCCTAAGAATTTAATCTTAGATGATCTTACCAAAGGTGTTGCCACTCACTCGTCATTTAGAAATATTTGTGGTAACTTAGCTTTTCTTTCACAGATTGAGCCAAAGAATTTTCAAGAAGCCAAATTCAATGAACATTGGATATGCATCAATAGCTTAACCAATTTGAGAGAAACAAAGTTTGGAATTTAGTGCCAAGACCTACAGATCACTCTATTATTGGTACAAAATGGATCTTTCGAAACAAACTTGATGAATCCAGCACCATTGTTAGAAATAAAGCTAGACTTGTACCTCAAGGGTACAATCAAGAAAAAAGTATTGATTTCAATGAAAGCTTTACTTCGGTTGCTAGATAAGGAAGCGATTTACATCACCAAACTAAGTACACAAAGGAACTACTCAAGAAGTAGACCACCATATGATTCAAAAATAGTCGGAACACCTATGAGCACATCAATTAAGCTAGACAAGAATGAAAAGGGTAAGTCCATTGAGCAAACAAAATATCGACGTATGATCTGCTCACTTCTTTATTTAACCACAAGTAGACTCGATATTATGTTTGCATGTTTGGTCACACCTTAGTGCTGTTAAAAGAATTTCTAGATATCTTATTAGTACTCAAAATTTGTGACTGTTTTATCGTAGAGGTGTTGCTTTTGATTTAATTGGTTACTCGGATGCCGACTTTGCTAGATACAAACTTGATAGAAAAAGCACTAGCATTACTTGTCACTTTATTGGTAACTCATTGGTATCTTGGTTCGTTGGTAAACAAAATTTTGTTGCTTTATCAATGGCCAAAGCTGAATACATAGCTTCTGGAAGTTGTTGTGCCCAAGTAATATGGATGAAGCAACAATTTGAGGACTTTGATTTGTAGGGCTGAGCAAGGAATCCGTGAAATTCGTAATCCAATCTGATCCAGTCCAATCCGGTAGGTTTGGATTATTTTTTGAATCCGTGGTTTGGTTCCGAATCCAAAAATTAAAAATCTGTATTCCATAGATCAATTCCAGATTGAACCCCACAGTTTCAGATTGGAACCGATCCGAACCGTATATAAATAGCCTATATTTATATTTTACACCCTTCCGCATAGTATCTTCTCTTATTCCATATAAAGCCTAAACTCAAACCGAAACCCGCATAGTATCTTCTTTTATTGCTTTTGTTTGTTGGTTTTTAGTTTTAATTTGTAATGGTCTAAATACTTATCGTGAAACAAATTTTCTTATAGTTGTTTAAATTTTAGAATAGTATGTCGCTATTATGGAAACATATGTTGCTGTTGTGGAACTAACATGATGCTACGTTTATGTTTTTTATGAAATAAAAATGTTCTATATATATATATTTGTTATTTAATTATGTGAATCCGTGGTCCTAAACTGATCCAATCCGTGTTTAAATGGATTGGTTCAGATTGGTTCCACTATTTAAATGAATTGGATTGGTTTCAATTTTTCAGGAACTGTAGATAACGAATTAGTCCTGGTTTTACCCCAATCCGAACCAATATGGACCATGCTCACCCTTATTGATTTGCATTATGATCATATTCCTATTAAATGTGATAATACTAGTGTCATCAACTTAAGCAAAAATCTAGTTCAACACTCATGAATAAAACATATTGAAATTCGACACCACGTTTTAAGAGATCATGTTCAAAAAGGGGATATTGTTCTTGAATTTATAAATACCGACTGCTCAATTGGCAAATATTTTCACAAAACCCTTAAGTGAAGAACGTTTCAATTTTATTCGTGGCCAATTTGAAAGGTCGAATTCCACTTAAAAATTTTGTTGTGAATATGAAACTTCAATTTTTCTTAAACTGAAGTATGTGTACTCTAACATTAATATGGAAACATTTATATCAATTAAATGCTATCAAGTTACTCATACATTTCTACTTCAACATATTTTTGTTGCCTAATAGTTGTTTTTATCTATCTAAAACCACGTCTTCATACGTCCTAGCCACTTCTTAGTAACTAGCAAAGGGACCTCAGCAACAGAGCAGGGAAAATATTTTTGGCCTAATCGATCATTCGGGCGGACAACCTGGAGGTCGACCGGTGCCCACCTGGACTGGTTTTAAAACCCCTAAACCCGACTGCTCTCTTATTTTTCTATCCTCGCCTCTGAGTGCCCTAACTCCTAAACCCTCATATCTCTTTCCCTTAAAACTCTCTAAAATCACAAATTTTATCAACCCTCTCGAACAATCAAGTAAGTTTTTTTTAACCTTCTTTGTTTCTATTTATGTTTTGGCTTAATTTCTTCCATGATTTTACTTAAGGTCTACATTCATGTGTGAGTTTTGTTTAAAACTGAAAAATGGTGAAATCCTTCCATGATTCTTGCTAAATACTTGTTTTATTTACTTAATCTAACATAGATTGATAATGCTTGACCCATATTCATTGATCTGTGCTATTGATTTGTACACATTATCATCTCGCCTTCATACATTCATATACATATATATATATATATATATATCTTTCTATATATGCATTCTTGTCCTGATATGTCAAAATGTAGGATGATGTCAATTTTTTTTTCTAATCTTCAGGTTGTACGTTCATCTTAAATATTTAACTATCTTGTACTTATGAATTGAACATCCATATTATGTAATGTTATCAGATTAGTTACCAAGTCTTACTTCCTATGTACTATCATTATGCCTAAAAATCCATTCTTAGTTGTTTCAAAATATCGAACTCTTCTCATGAATACTGAATCTACTGAAATTCTACTATCAAACTTCCAAACATTTTTTGCCTACCATTGTTAAATTCATTTGGAGGACCTGATATTTTTTTCCATTGCTTGATTATCTGAATTTGTTAAATGGTTGTTCTATTTTTTTTAGTCAACCATTATGGCTTCTCACACTAAGAAGCCTCGAGTCCGAGAGACAGGCCAATCTTCATATCAAAAACAACAATATCCTACTATGGACTTCCTCACACCACACCAAGCCCAAGAATTTGCTACCATGTCATCTCGCTCCATCATTTCGGGCCACCGAGTCAATCTTGCCCCAAAATATGATGCTCTCTTGATGGCTAAACTTGACGCCATAGGATGGCAAAACTTAGTGAATTTGCCTAAAAAGGTATATCCTCGTTTTATCGCCCTATTTTATTTTCACCTCCACCATTCTAATGCCGAAGAAGATGATTACACAATCAACTCGTATGTCAAAGGAAATTTTATTGAGTTTAGAGTTCCCTCATTGGCCACTATTCTTAATGTTGAACCAAGTCCTCACTAAATCTATTTCCAAACCGAAATGGCTCAAATTGTGGGAAATATAACTGAAGTTTATTCCACGATTTGTATTAGCAAAACAACCAGGTCAAACCTTCAAGCCAAACACCTCAAACCCCATCTTTGCATTCTCCACCGCATTTTATTAGAGAATGTCACTCCCAAAACAAGTCACTATGATGTTGTTCCCACTTGTAATGCTTTCTTGCTTTATTATTTTGAGGTCGGTTACTTTATTGATTTGTGCTACGTCATCATGAGAGAAATGGCTCTTGTTTCTTCTTCACGAGAAAAATCCTTAGCTTTTGGAGCCTTGTTAACAAAGCTCCTAAAACACTTCAAAGTCAAATTTGCCAAAGAGCTAGAATCGCATATTGCCTCCGACATAAGTGAATACATAATCAACCATGCTGGAGGAGGTGATATTCTGCTAGGAGGTATGGCTGCTCCTTACATTCCCATGGAAGATCCTCAAGATCATCCTTAAGTTGCCATACCACCATCCCACCAACCACCTCATGCATATTGGACGGACTTTTTAGCTATGGAGCAGGAACGCTACAATGAATGCCTCGCATGGGAACAAAAAATGGCACAATAAATGACTCAATTTGGCGAAGCTGAAAGCTCCTTGATTCAGCAATTTGGTGCACTCAATGCTCGTGTTGATCATATTGAGGCCTGAGTTGATGCCATCTATCACTATCACTTCCCTCCACCCCCTCCTGATTCTGAGCAGTGATTTATGTATTTTTTTGGTAATGTAATAGGGGGAGAAATATTGGTAAAAGTCAAATGATATGTTTTGTTTCATCTTGTTCTCTTTCTATCTTCTAGCAGTCCTAAACATGAAATATTGGTATCACATTTTGTGCACTTTATTTGTCCAATTTAATGTGTTTTACTCGTGATCATGGTTTTCTTCTTATTTGTTATCTTTCTCTATTCTATTTAAGTAAACATTCAGGGGGAGCATAACTTGAGGGAGAGTTTTCCTTACTCAAAAACAAATAAAAAACATCATGTTGTGCTATCATCAAAAATAGGGAGATTGTTGGACATAATTTATTTTGATAATTATTTATTATCTATTTTGATTTATTTTCAGAGTTAAATATTAATTCAAATATTACAATTTGACGATAATTCTTAATTTCATTCGTTAAAGATCTTTTATAGCCAAAAATGGAGATTAACAGCCTAAGAAGAACATCCCATAACTGCCCCAGCCGAAGCAGCCCAACAGCAAAACAAAGCAACCCAGTTACTTGCCACAAATCAGACCCATCATTGAACTCATCTTTCAAATCATTGTTCAACATCATTCAACATACTTGCCACAAATTAGACCCATCTTCATTTGGTTTTCATTTTGTTCTTAGAAATTATACACAGAGCCCTATAGCTTTAAGCATATACACTAGTCAGAGGTTTTTACTAATATAGCTCAGAGCTTCAATCTTTGTAATATTTCTTTAGAGAGTTTCACTTCAAGATGAAGAGGTGGGGAATAAATATGCAAAAGTTCAACTACAAATTAATGTCTACTATGAGTAATTACAATAATCGCTGAGTGCATTTGATAAATGTTTCCGAAAAAATTACAATTTAAAGACGCAAAAGTTTATTTTAAAAAAAATCAAAACTAAATCTTAATTTCAAATAGTGGCGGTTAGAAAATGAAATACAAATAGTTGGTTATAGTAACGAATGATACATTACTTGTGTTTGTAGTCTTGTGTATTTTTCAACATTAAGTGACTTCTCAACTCGAGCAGCGAGTTGTTAAATTAATCAGTGATGCATTGACTTCATCAAACTTAACAAAGAATCGAAATCAATGTAGTTCCCTTTCTGACACCCTTGATCCCACTAGGAAATACGCAATTCAAATGGGTTCATTAAATTCGTCCAGAGGCTTGTTTTTTTCTTACAGTGAGTAGTCACATCAAAGATGAAATTTCAATACAAAATCGCATTTTTAGAAAATTACAAATTCCATAAAATCAAATGTAGGTGGCTAGAAGAAAAAACAATAATGGTTGGTCGTATTACACTGAACAACCTAAGTGATTCAAGATTCGGACCAGAATTAATTGCAACAATTCCCAAATAATTAAAACTAACAATCTAAATCATGTAGCATGTACGAAAGTGATTTAGATTGTTGCTTCGAAATCAATAAATCGGCACAACCAATTTTTACATGGAAAAATAACAATTGGAGCACCTCCAATTGTGATTAAAAAACCATGGGCAAAACACCACTAATCAATCCACTATGAATGAAAGAAAGAAAGAATACAAATTTACCAAACAAATTATCAAACTCTATCAATTTTTCTTCAACAATCTGTGTCTCTTTCACCACCGCCTTCATCTCGGAATTGATCAGCTTGATGTCGAATCCACAACATCCATGTCGAATCAACGACCACATGTAGCTTCAAACTCCTTTGAATATTCCACACTGAATCTCTGGAATCCACTGAAGAACAACACTCTTGTAATAAAACCAAACCAAAAACCCTTTGATTTAACAAAGAAATCAAAGGAATAGTAGCAAATAACCTCCAGAAGAAAACCCTAAAACCTCAAAAAGAAGATCTGGAAGTTGTACCCTAAATTCTGACTAAAACGCAGCTTTATGGAAAACAGGACTGCGATGGTCACTTGAGCACAGGATCTCTTGCACAAGCGATGAGACTGATATGCAAGTATTCTTTAAGCGTCTTCGCTCGAGCCACTAAAAGGTTCATTCAAGCGCACAATAGTCATTCCCAATATTTTTGCAGATAGTGAAACTATTGAGACAGAAGTTTCTTTGCTCAAGCCAGGCTTCCTTCGCTCGAGCGAGCAAGCTAAATTTCCAAAAAACTTTACAACTTGATAAACTATGTTTGTTCGTGGAATTGGCAAGACTAAGGGACCTAACAATCTCCCCCTTCGTCAATTCCCGAACAAAACATTCTATCAAGTTTTCCTAGCAAACGCACACACTATACCCAACAACTAACCAAACACAAATACTATGGAACTAGTCTAAACCACCCCTGTTTATGCAAACATCCTTGAAGAAACACCTTGCAAAAATATAAAATCCAAAGCATTGGGAATAGATAGATTAATCAAGGAAAAACAAATAGCAGATCAAGATAATCAAATAAAACAATGAAAGTCCAAACTTGATTAGTCTAATCCAATATCCCACAAAGTACCAACAATTATATCCCAACAGTTATATAATGCACACCCAATATCCCAAAAAATATGAACAACCAATATCCCAACATCCAACATTTATGTGATATACTCCCCCGTTTTGACCAATAGAGACAAAGGGAAGAGAATATACATGCCAAAAGAAGACTAAAAAAAGCAAGAAGAAAAAAACAAATGTCCACAAAAACAACAAAAAAAACTGTCCAAAATAGAATATCAAACATCACTGCGAGGATGGTGGTGGTTGCTACTACATTTGTAAAAGAGAAAGGATCTGAGCAAGCATGGTGGTCTGCTGATCAAGGTGTCCATCAAACGCGTTGAGCCAAGCATCTAGCTGATCGAGGCGGTGTGTGGTAGACTGGTTGAACTAGCGAAGCTAGCCGAAAAACGATCGGGGATGCAACTCTGTCACACAAGCATCGGCCGCATCAAGCTCGGTCTCCTTAGTGAGTGGATCATCGCCTGTATCAGAAACCCCAGCCCCGGACAACCCACCCTTGACATGTGCTTAACTCTGAGAGACGATCAGTTAGTGAAAAGTTTAATGGGAAAGGCAAAATCAATATCAAAGGTGGGGACACCGAGAGAAGTGAGGAACCGGTTTAGCAAACACCCATAAGGGAGACCTAAAGATTTTTAACACTCAAACACGGCGATCATTTTGGCAATGATTATCTCAGACAGCTCGATGGGCAAGCGATGATCAATGCAATACAAAACATAACCCTGATCTTGGGTAATGTTGGAGAAATGAGTGGTGACATGATTGTTGGCACAGACAATGATATTTAGAGGGTGGAACCGGGGAAGAAGCTCATTTTGTCGAATGAACACCCCAGCAATCCAAGTGCGGGTAGTGCCACATAGTGCAGTGGCGACCATGTCAAAATCTGCAATGTTGCAAGTAATAAGGAATGGATATTGGCAGTTCTGAACTTCAGGAAGACCAAAAAACTAGCAGATTAGCTCTTCATCAATGAGAATCTCTTTGTTACGAACCCAAGTGTGGAAAGAAGGGGAAACTTTGTTTATGGAATGCATGTTGCAGTAGAATTCTTGGACCTAACTCAGGTTTTATGGATCGGAGAAATGAAGAACCTGGTTAACCCCCAAAGCATCGAACAGAGACTAGATAGGGATAGACCCAAAAGTGCTTGGGTGGACATTTCATTCTAAATGAACTATCAAGGACATATAAAAATCCCGATAAAGGTTGGACTTTTCTCTGGATTTGAATTTTTCGATATTGTAGTTAGGACAAGACATAGTGGTTTTGCAACGTTTGGTAGACTCAGCCATTACTGACAGGCAAAGGAAAGAACCACCACAATAAATGCCCGAAGACCAACCCACCAAGACATAACCAAAACCTAAAAGAACAAAATGAGTCAACCTCCCTCCCCCCTCTGAAAAAAAAATAAAAAACAAAAAACAAAAAGGCAAATCATAAGATCAAATATTGTTAGTATCCAGGGGCCAAAATCAGTGAAATGTAGGAGCAGAGCAGTAGGATTAGAACAACAGTGATCATCACACAATAGAGCAATAATAGAATCCAAATTAACATCTGATCATAAGCAAAAAGCACAGAGGAAAACACAAACATGACCACAACAAAAAAGTATAATCAGAGTGAAGCAACATAAGTGCAGTAGTATAAGTAAAGCAAAACCAACCAAAACCAAAACCCTAGCACGTACACAATGGTAAAATGGGTCACAACACCAAGCAAACAACCAACAACAAAAAAAAAATAAATGAAAAAAAATAGAAAAAATAGAAAAAAAAAGAAGAAACCCTAGAGTTCACACACAAAACCCGAAGCAGCACCAAGTAGAAGAGGATGAAGAGGGGACAGAAACAAGAGAAGAAAGGAGAGAAACGTACCAAAATCGAAGAGGGACAAGCTTGAATCAAGAGAGAACCACCCAACGCCAGTGTATGCCAAAAGACGAGCAACAATGGAGAGGAAATAGCCCTAAGAGAGGGGAATCGAAGAAAATAGGAAAACATGGGACTAAAAGAATGGAGAACAACTTTTATACTAGGACAGGTCGCTCAAGCTAAGACACTTATGCGCATGGAGTCGCTTGAGCCAAGACATTGTTGCTCGAGCCAAAAAAACAAGCTCTCAAAATCTACGCCACCTGCAAAAGTACTGGATTAAAGGATTGTCCGCTCGAGCGCAAAAACGCTTGCTCGAACAGAGGTGAAAAAATGAGGCACCTTGAAAAGCACCCTTCTGAGCAGATTAGGAACACTCAAACTAACAAGTATGTCCTGAAACAAGTAGGGATTAGTAGACTGGCCATGTGGCACTAAGATAAAATAATCCAAATACCATGAAGTCTGCAATCTTGCAACGTAGATAGTAAGAAGCACAAAATCAAGAGCAAAACAGGTAAACATGGATCAATAAGCATAAACAACATATGAATACACAACTCAAAGGCAAACATTAGAGCTTACATAATGAATGTGTGTGTGTGCAATCCTTGAGAGGCCATAGAGCTAGAGTTAATCCTAGTAGTGATCGGATGACTAGACCTCCGGCAAAAGAATTGATACATCATTGAGGAAAGTCAAAGCACTATAAATCAAGAGGTATTTGTTGAGTAAAAACAGAGGCTCCCCCTCACTCAATGAGTTTCCTTTTTTTTTCATTTTGGACTTTTCTTTCTTGTGGGCACTCACTGGTGGCTTGCACGCTCAAGAGTATGGAGACCAAACTAGAGAAGCAAGGAAACAATGATGATGGCCTAGTTGGTGCCTCTGAGGTAGCATTTTCCTAATGCCAGACTTCAAAGAAGTGAGAGAGAAACCGTGGAAGTGGAACTAGATGGTGGATGGTTAAGAGACTCAACATCACCTATGATATGCCAGTCAGTATAGGTCAATTCCTTTAGAAAAGTATAAGAGACAATGTTAGAAGTCCATAGAGAGAATTGATCACTTTAGCAAAAACCTCTGCAACAGTTTATCTCAAGAATGTATACAGAATGAGATCATGAATTCAATGAGCATGAGCATTTAGAATGAGCTATGAACAAAGATAAATGAAATCTTGCAAGCAGCATGAGCGATGTTCATTTCAATCTAAGTGCAAAGATGACAAGAATCAATGGTAATGAGATTATGACATCCAAGTACACAAACAGCCATACAGTTTCACCCACTCATGCAACAGGACACAGTCTAGTTATTGAGCACTACACCCAAGGTCTTTCTACGGAACTCAAACCTAAGAAGATCAAAGGATTTTGTAAAAATATCAGCTTTTTTATGCTTAGTAGGTACATGTTCAAGAATGACAAAGCCCTCCTCAACTAACTCTCGAATGAAATGATGACTAATTTCAATATGTTTAGTGTGAGAGTGTTGGACTGGATTTTTAGAGATGTTAATGGCACTTGTATTATCACAGAAAAGGGTGAGAGTGTCTTGGTCTATACCATAATCATGAAGCATTTGCTTCATCCATAACATTTGTGCACAACAACTCCCTGCCGCAATGCACTCAACCTTAGTAGTCCAAAGAGAGATGGCATTTTGATTTTTGCTATGCCAAGCAACTAGATTATTCCGAAGGTAAAAACACCCTCCAGATGTGCTCTTCCAATCATTAGCACACCTTGCCTAGTCGGCATCAGTTAAACCAGTGATTTCGACTATAGTGTCGGTCGAGAACCAAATCCCATACCCCTAATGTCCCACTAACATACTTAATGATGCGTTTGACCGCAAGAAGATGAGACTCTTTAGGACAGGCTTGGTAACGGGCACGCACACCAACACTAAATGCAATGTCAGGCAGACTAGTTGTGAGGTACAAAAGACTCCCAATCATGCTTCTAAAAAGAGTAAGATCAACATCAGTTCCAGAGGAGTCTTTGGAGAGATGAAGACTGCTTCTCATGGGGGTTCTAGCATGTTTAGTTGACTCTATACCAAACCTAGTCACAAGATTTTTAGCATACTTGGTCTGAGAAACAAACATACCCGAAGGTGACTGTTTAATTTGAAGACCCAAGAAAAAAGATAATTCCCCCATCATGCTCATTTCAAACTCATGTGCCATGCAATCCGAGAAATATTTCACAAGAGAGTCAGAGGTGGACCAAACACAATATCATCAACATAAATCGGAGCAACAAGTATATGAGACTTAGTATGTTTCACGAATAAGGTCTTGCCCACACTACCTCTTTGAAAATCATTATCAAGAAGGATTGTAGTAAGTCTATCATACCAAGCTCGAAGGGCTTGTTTCAACCCATATAATGCCTTGTCTAACTTGTAGACATGGTTTGGACATTTTCGGTCCTCAAACCCTTTTGGTTGTTCAACATAAGCCTCCTCTTTCAAGTACCCATTCAGAAAGGCACTTTTCACATCCATTTGGAATAGTTTGAACCCTAGAAAGCATGTAACACCAAGTAAAATACGAATAGATTCGAGACGTGCAACCGGGGCAAATGACTCATCATAGTCAACACCATTTACTTGTGTATAGCCTTAAGCAACCAACCTAACTTTATTTCTAACCACAGTACCATTCTCGTCAAATTTATTTTTAAATATCCACTTGGTACCTATCACATTCATGTCTCTAGGTTTGGGAACAAGAAACCAAACTTTGTTACGTTCAAATTGACCTAATTCTTCATGCGTTGCATTAACCCAACTATCATCTAGTAAGGCCTCTATGGTGGCCGAATAATAGCAGACGCAGATAGGCAGGGTATATTTTCCCTGCCTGTGTATAGTATGCATTCGGCCCCCCTGACGTTTCAGGTGCCGAATAAGTCGATCAAGGGGGGCCGATTAAAAGTTGTAATACGGCATAATAGGGGGCCAAGTGAATAAGTACATGACAGATCAAGAGTGTGCCCTACCTAGAAGACCAGGAGCGTATATAAATAGAACAACAACAACCAAAGGGAGGTATGTGAGAACCATTATGCTTAACTTAAAATACAAGTAATCCAAAGAGTAGATACTGACTTGTCCATTAGAGTGCTAATTCTGGCATCCCCGACCGGAGTGTTCATTCATTTTCAAGGGACTAGCTGAGGATCACGAGCGTCCCCCAGGATCTGAAGAGTATTTCCAAACCACTTCCCCACAATTGGCACCATCTATGGGAATACTCAAATACATCTATGGCGGGCGTAACAGAAGACCCTCCGATAGTCATTGACGAAACCACACAGAGAGACGACCTCACTCTAACAAACATGCTTGGACTGGAGACTATCGCCGCAAGACGCGCCTTGAACTTTGCCTCACCCTCGACTTCAGCGCATGAGACAATACAAGCGATCATGGAACAAGCAAAGCAAAATGAACAGAGGTTGGAGAACATGATCGTTGAGAATGAACGTCTCCGTTAGGATTTGGCCTTGGAAGTGGCGAAGTCCAAACAAGCTGTACGCCAAGATCCGGAACGACCTCTGAGAGCAGGTGGTCAACGACCTCGAGCCCAACAACAAGACACTGATAGCGACTCCGACTCATTATCCCCGGAGCCCAAGAAGAAGGGATGACCCGAAACTACCAGTTCCTCTGAAAAGAGTCCACGTATAAGGCATAAGCGAAGAAGAAACAATTCAAACGAAAAAGACCAGCACGATCCCTTTATACAACGGATTACAAGGGCAGTGCTACCCAAGAAATTCAAAACACCGTCACTCACCTTGTATGACGGTAAATCAGACCCCACCGATCACATCTACCATTACAAGCAAGCCATGACGCTGTATGTAGACGACGAGGCTCTCATGTGCGGAATATTTCCAAGCAGTTTGGGACCACTGGCTGTCAGGTGGTATTATAAACTGGAGCCAACTTCGATCAAGAGCTTCCACCAACTCTAAAAATCCTTTAGGGCAAGGTTTATCACTAATGAGCTCCAGCCAAAGCAAGCCAATTCCCTCTGGGCAATGCAGATTCAACCAGGGAAAACCCTTCGTTCGTATTCGGCGTGGTATTGGGAGTGTTTTAATCTGGTAGACGATGCTTGCAATGACTCCATGGCCATTACCGCCTTCAAGATGGGGTTATATCCCGACAGTGCCCTCTGCAGCTCTTTGACCAGACGACCCCCCAAAACAATTTGGTCGTTGATGAAGAAAGTTGAGGAATACAGTAAAGTGGAAGATGATGCCTTACGAGTTAAAGCTGGAAACGTGGCCAACAAGACAGCTCGTTCTAAAATTGCTTAGCCATTAAATTTTGTACCACCTCAGAGCCCTGAACCACGGCATCGGGCTAAACGAGACAAGAGATGGGATTCTCGCCGATCAAACGACCAATGCTCCCACTAAGCAAATGAACAACTGCAAGTCGATAGCAAGCACACAAGGCGCACCGACAAGAAATATACGAAGTTGTCAGAGCCGATCAGCGTGATTATGTCCAAAATCCAACACCTTTCGTACTTTAAATGGCCATCGAAAATGGTGGGACCTCCCGACACGCGAAAATGGGATAGGCGGTGCGAGTATCACAAGGATCATGGCCATGATACTAAGAGTTGTTATGCATTGAAGGACCACCTGGAGGAATTGGTATAAGATGGTTGGCTATAACAGTATGTCCGAAAAGGCAACTCAACCAAAGCAATAGCCTTAAGACAGGATTCACCTCCACTAGGCGTGATCCACATGATATACAACCTACCAATGTCATCCGCGGTGCATACGATTCCGTCGAATACCGATCCACAAAATCAACTCACTATGGCTAAACGGCCCCATAAAGCTGCGAGCATCGCTTTTGATGATTCAGATTTGGCCGGAGTGACACTTCCCTACATTGATCCCTTGGTAATTGAGTTACGAGTAAACCGATTCACCGTTGAGCGTGCACTCATTGACCCAGGGAGCACATCGGAAGTTATGTATTACAAGACATTCACCAAACTCGGCTTCTCTGAATCGGATCTTTCCCTGGCTCCTTATCCACTATTCGGCTTCAACGCCAATCCAGAATACCCGTTGGGGAAAATCACACTACCCGTTCGAGCGGGCTCCCGAACAGTGGATGTGGAATTCTTGGTCGTCAAGCTGCCATCGTCTTATAATCTCATCATGGGGCGAACTTGGTTGCATACTATGCAGGCCATGCCAATCACCTATCATCAGCATCTACGCTTCCCGATAGAACGCGGCATTGAGCAAATCTGTGGCTCCCAGAAATCGGCACAAGCATGTTATCTCCTTGCCGAAAAGACTCCAAAGGAGTTGCAAGTGAACTCTATTGAGGTGACGGATCAGGAGAGCCTCGACGATGTTGGGCGGCTCCCAAGTGAAAAGGCCACGGAAGCCCTAGATCGAGTTGAAATCAACGGAAACCTAGACAGGTTCTTCATAGTCAGCACCTCCCTAAATCAAGTCGACAGATAGCAGCTAATTTCCTTCCTTCTCGGCAACCTTAATGTATTTGCGTGGACTCCATATGAGATGCCGGGTGTAGATCTGTCTGTTTCACAGCACCGTTTAAATGTTGACCCTAAATGCAAGCCGATCATTTAGAAAAGTCGGCGGTTAGCCGCAGAGCACACTGTCGCCGTTGTTGAAGAGGTTGATCGGTTGCTTGACGCCGGGGCAATCAGGGAAGTGACCTACCCTACATGGCTCTCTAATACTGTGATTGTGAAGAAGAAAAATGGGACGTGGTGAGTGTGCGTTGATTTCACGAACCTAAACAAAGCGTGCCTTGAGGATTATTTTCCCCTTCCCAGAATAGACCAACTTGTAGATGCGACGGCACGTAATCAGCGCATGAACTTCCTCGATGCTTACAGAGGCTACTATCAAATTGCCATGCATCCGGAGGACCAAGAGAAAACTGCATTCCTCACCCCAAGAGGAACCTATTGCTATAAGGTTATGCCTTTTGGGCTGAAGAATGCAAGGGCAACTTACCAAAGACTGGCCACTGCCATGTTCAAGGAGCAACTCGGCCACACTATGGAAGTGTACATTGACGATATGGTGGTCAAGTCCAAAGAAGAGCAAACTCATCTAGCCGATTTGGAAGAGGCATTCGGCATTTTACGCAAAAACAAAATGAAGCTGAACGCTTCCAAATGTGCGTTTGGGATCGGCTCTGGCAAATTCTTGGGTTACATTGTCAACCACCGAGGAATCGAAGCCAACCCGAGGCAAATCACAGCAACCTTGGAGCTCGGCTCCCCTCGTTCAGTGAAAGAGGTTCAAAATTTGATGGGGATGGCTGCCGTACTCAACAGGTTCATCAGTTGGTCCACAGATCGCTGTCGACAGTTCTTTCATACATTACGGCAGGGCAAGGCTTTTGAATGGTTCGCCAAGTGCGAAGCCGCTTTCAACGGCCTTAAGACCTACCTCCAATCAGTTCCACTCTTGACAACACCTTCGGCAGGCGACATGCTTATTTTGTATCTGGCAGTTTCTGACCGGGCCATCAGCGCCGTATTGATAAAAGAAGAGCTGGGAGAGCAGCGACCAGTGTATTATGTGAGCAAGGCAATGGTTGACACCAAAACACGCTACCTTCCATTGGACAAACTCATTCTGGCCCTTGTCATAGTAGCGAGAAAGCTGATGCATTACTTTCAGGGACATACCATCGGGGTACTAACGGACCACCCCCTCCGGTCGGTACTCCGTAGTGCAGAAGTATCTGGGCGAGTTTCAAAATGGGCACTTGAACTCGGCTAGTACGATATTCAGTTTCTGCCTAGAACATCAATCAAGGGACAGGTGCTTGCTGATTTTGTGGCCGAATTCACTAAGGGTCTTGCCGACTTCAAGTCTAATGAAATTCAACCTAAGCCGAACTGGAGAGTTTATGTTGGGGACATTTGGCAGTTATATTGTGATGGATCATCCAATCAACGGGGAAGTGGAGCCGGAGTAGTAATCATGGCCCCCGACAGCGCAATAATTGAGCAGGCCGTCAAACTCGGCTTCGAAGCATCAAATAACGAGGTCGAATACGAAGCCCTTCGAGCTGGTTTGCGGAATGCACATCTTTTGGGTGCTCGGCGTTTGCTTGTATTTTGCGATTCAAAACTAGTGATCAATCAGCTAAAGGGGGAGTACGCGGCCAAAAATGACCGTATGGCGGCTTACATGAAAACGGCTAACTCCTTGCTGGCAAAATTTGACCATCATGAATTGAATCAAATAACACGAGATCAGAACACACATGTAGATGCCCTGGCTTGCCTAGCCTCCGCCATTAACTCAGAGATTAAATGGACCATCGAAGTAGGTTTCATCCCGGAGCCAAGCATTGGCCCTTCGGAGGAAGTCCAGGTCAATGTCATAGAGTCAGGACCGAGTTGGATGGACCCCATTGTTGTATTCCTGTCTTTCGAACAGCTCCCAGTGGACAAGAAAGAAACGCACAAGCTGCGAAATAAAGCCTTGCGATACTACTTGGATCCGCAAGGAAAGCTTTATAAAAAATCCCTTTCTGGTCCATATCTGGAATGCGTGCATCCGGACAAAGTCGGAGAGCTTCTGATTGAAATACATGAAAGCAGTTGTGGCGCACATTCTGGCGGGCGCTCTTTGGCTCAGCGAGCTGTAACACAGGGGTATTATTGGCCGACAATGAGAGCAGATGCCGAATGTTATGTGAAAAAATGTGAACAATGCCAGAAGTTCTCCTCCTTAACCCATTTGCCTGCTGAAGAGTTAAGCTCTATCACCAGTCCCTGGCCGTTCGCCCAATGGGGACTTGATATCGTTGGACCATTGCCAAGGGCCCCGAGGAACAAGCGATACTTGATTGTCGCGACAGATTACTTCACAAAATAGGTCGAAGCGGAGGCATTAACGCATATTTGAGATGCTGATATTAAGCGCTTTGTCTGGAGAAATATCATAACACAATTCGGTGTCCCAAGAGCACTTATCTCAGACAACGGCACCCAGTTTGATTGTGGCATCTACCGAGAGCTGTGCAGCAAGTATGGTATCCAGCCTTACTTTTCCATGCCGGCTTACCCACAAAGAAATAGTCAAGCTGAAGCCTCTAACAAATCCATCTCGGACGGCATCAAGAAGAGGCTGGAGAAAGCTAAAGGCAAATGGGTTGAAGAATTGCCGAGTGTGTTGTGGGCTCATCGAACTACGCCGAGGCGATCCATTGGGGAAATGCCGTTTGCTTTATGCTTTGGAACCCAGGCAATCATACCCCTGGAGATTGGCCTCCCAACCTTGAAATCGAAAGTTTTTTATATGGGCCAAAACGACATGATGCTGGCCTTGGATTTGATTCTGATTGAAGAACGAAGAGACTGTGCCCTTGTATCCATGGCACGGTATCAGCAGCAGCTTGCTAAGTCGTATAATCTATGTGTTCAGGTGCGCCGCTACACACCAGGAGAGTTGGTCCTGAAGAAAGTACTCCCAGCTGCCAGAAAACCAGTTGATGGAAAATTGGGTCCTAACTGGGACGGCCCATATTAGGTCGATTCGATTGCGGGAGTAGGGGCATATCGGCTCAAAGACATGTTTGGAAGGAGTCTGCCACGGCCTTGGAATTCAACGCACTTGCGCAAATTTTATCATTAAACCCGACCTGTAGGGAATGATACTAGTTTTGAATGGTTCACCATGTACATATTTCACTCTTGCAATGCAAAGTTTCCTATTTCCTTATCGTGCAATTGAGTTCAAAAGCCTTCGGATTTGGAGCCCCATTGGTGCATGGCATCTTTGGGCCGATTAAGCCTCCGGATTCGGAACGCCCTTCATGGATATCACGATTGGCCAAACCAAGTCTCCAGATTCGGAGCCCTATTTGTGCATGACACTTTTGGGCCGATTAAGCCTCCGGATTTGGAGCCCCATCGGTGCATGGCACCTTTGGGCCGATTAAGCCTCCGGATACGGAGCGCCCTTCGTGGATATCACGATTGGCCAAACCAAGTCTCCGGATTCGGAGCCCCATTTGTGCATGACACTTTTGGGCTGATTAAACCTCCGGGTTCGGAGCCCCATCAGTTCATGGCACCTTTGAGCCGATTAAGCCTCCGGATTCGGAGCGCCCTTCGTGGATATCACGATTGGCCAAACTAAGTCTCCGGATTTGGAGGCCCATCGGTGCATGGCACCTTTGGGCCGATTAAGGCTCCGGATTCGGAGCGCCCTTCGTGGATGTCACGATTGGCCAAGTCTCTCGATTCGGAGCCCCATTTGGGCATGAAACTTTTGGGCCGATTAAGCCTCCGAATTCGGAGCACCATTTGTACATGACAGTTAGAAGCCGAATAAGACTCCGAATTCAGGGCTTCATTCATGCATGAAACGTTCGGGCCAAATAAGACTCCGGATTCGGAGCACCCATCACAACGGAAATTAAAACATACAAACATTCAAAATGAGGTGCTCAATTATGCATGCAAACATTCAAAATGAAATGAGACAAGCCGTATAAACGTATGGTGAAACATGCCATATAAACGTAGGCAGAAACATGCAAACATTGAAAATGAAATGGGATAAGTCGTATAAACGTAGGCTGAAACGTATGAACATTCAAAATAAAATATGTCCTTAGATTAATCGATTGGCATGAAATGTACTAATATAAGTAGAGAGTACGCTAACACTGTAAAACGAAGCGTTTTATTAAATTTGCCAATAATTACATAATTTTGCACGCAATCTGTATTTAAGCATTACAATGTCTACTTTTATTCGGTGGCTCCCTTATCATCACTCTTCTCAACTTTGAAAGTGGAAAAGGAGAAATCATCCCGCTGGTACAGCGGCAATGCCGAATCCACACCTGCCGCCCCGAGAGCCTCAACCTGCTGAACTGCCTTGATCCAGCCGTGCTTAAATCCACGATTTTCACATCGGCAAACTTCTTCGGCGAGTTTCTCTATGGTCTTCTGTATTCTGACCTTTCGGCCATCATGGAAGCCTTTTTCATAGGCCGTAGACCTTGCAGTCTCAATCGCAAACATGCTAGCCGTGTTCCGATCGGCAATGGCATCACTTATCAGCCTCTGGGTCACCCTCTCTTCCACAATCGGGTTGGGATGGCTGGCCGATTGGGACTCGGCGGACTTAATTTTCTTTAGTTCATGCTCGGCCTTCTCTATGCAAGCTTCTAGGTTTCGAATGCGTTCATCTCTCTATGCTATATCCCGTCGAGCGGCACGAAGATGCATGCCGATTTCATAAGCGGTGTACAGCCCATTCACCGCCCCATGAACGCCTTCACGAAACACGTCGAAATCCTCCCGACCTACCATCGACTGTTGGACTTCGGGTGGAAAGATCTGTCGAGCGAACTCGACTGCCACATTTGGATCACGAACGATTGAGTCCGCCTCTGTCACTGGTCTATTCCACACAAAGACCACAATACTAAATGGGCGCGGTGTCGCATCGGATTCCCTTCTAGAACGGGGTTGAGGAGATCTGCCCCATTGTTGCTTGTCCCTCCTAGGCGACCTACTTCGACGACGAGGAGATTGGTGTCTCTCCCGATCCCTCAAAGTCCTACTTCCCATGCGCGAAGGTTTGCCACTTCGACTCATATCTCCTCCCAGCTCAGCTAATGTCCTCGCTTCTCCTCTACTGTTGAAGAAAAGTCTATTTGACATTCGCACTTGTCTAACCTTCCTCAAAGAACTGGACTGAGTTACTGACTCTGAGCATATAAATAGGACCTTCATGTACGAAGTACACGGCCATTTATTCCCTACGGGGGCAGCACCTCCAAGGTGATCTCATTAATATTAAAACCTCAATAGCCCAGCGCCGATTGAGTCATGTGCCCCAGCCGCCCCATGAACCTCTACTCTTCGGTATTCTTGTTCATGAACCAACTGGGGCAAGGGAAGATTCATTAATCTAGTCGGCTTATGTGCCCTAGCCGCTCCATGAATCGATTTATCAGTACAATGCTCATGAGTTCATTTTATTCGGCTTTCCAGTTCATGAACCAGTTGGGTAAGGGCAGATTCGTGAATCTAATCGGCGTATTTGCCCCAGCCGCCCCATAAACCTCTGTTATTCGGCGTTCTAATTCATGAACAAGATGGGGCAAGGGCAGATTCATCAATATAGTTGGCTTAAATGCCCCAGCCACTCCATCAATCGATTTATCAGTACAATGTTCATGAGTTCATTTTATTCGATTTTCCAGTTCATGAACTAGCTAGGCAAGAGCAGATTCATGAATCTAATCGGCGTATTTGCCCCAGCCGAACTATGAACCTATGTTATTCGGCGTTCTAATTCATGAATCGATTCATCAGTACAATGTTCATGAGTTCATTTTATTCGGCTTTCCAGTTCATGAGCCAGCTGGGCAAGGGCAGATTCATGAATCTAATCGGCGTATTTGCCCCAGCCGAACCATGAACCTATGTTATTCGGCGTTCTAATTCATGAATCGATTCATCAGTACAATATTCATGAGTTCATTTTATTCGGCTTTCCAGTTCATGAACCAGCTGGGGCAAGGGTAGATTCATCAATATATTTAGCGTTCTAAGTCATGAATCGATGTATCGGTATAATATTCATGAGTTCATTTTATTCAGCTTCCAAGTTCATGAACTAGCTGGGGCAAGGGCAGATTCATCAATCTAATCGGCTTATGTACCCCAGCCGTGAACTGATCTATCAACACATCATAAACTCATGTTATTCAAATTCATCAATCAAATTCATTAATATAATCGGCTAATAAGTTTGCCGTCTCACATAGTCTTGACATTTTGTTCTAACTGTTGGTTCTTTTAATTATGTACTCATATAACAAAGAATATAAGCAATAACTTGAGAGCATAGAAAATTTTCATTTATAAATTGGGCACTAACAACAGACATTTTACACATGAAAATCGGTTGACATCCAAAAAAGATGAAAATCTACTAACAAAAAACTATGCATCTAAGATGCCTACCAAAACCAAAATATGCCTTGATCATTCCTCAGGGTCAGACGCCAGCGGGTCAACGTCCACATGCTTGTATGGAATCGGCTGCGCCAATGTCACATTCGCAGCAGCAAGGGCTTTGACCCAGCCGTGTTTGAAGCCCCGATTCTCAAACTTCGACACTTCTTCTGCGTAGCTCTCCAAGGCGGCCTCTTGCCCAGCTTGGAACACTTTGGAAATCTCAGAGTCGGCCTTTTCCTAGGCCTTATTTGATTTCTCCAAATCGGCTTCCAGCTTGGCGATTGCCTCCTGGGCTAACTTAAGTGCCTCCTAGCTAGCCTTTACCTTTTCCTCGGCGGCAAGCCTTAACTGATCTAAATTTCTAGCTTGCTCAGCCTCCGAGTCGGCTCTGGCGTGTTCCACTGCCGCTTGCGCTGCCTCATGATCGGCCCTTTGAGAGACCGCCACAACCTTGTTCTATTCATTGTCAATTTTAGCTTTCAATAGGCTGATCTGTTCTACGGCATCGTGGTGACGGCGGCCCATCTCAACTATCCTGCCCACCACCTACAAAACAAAGAAACAGCAAACAAGTAATTAGAAAAATATTTACAAACGTGGATGCGTAAAAACAAAAGATTGTAGATAAAACAAGTAACGTACCGATAGGGCCGACTGAGCGGCCAAAGCAATTAGCATCAGATCTGGCTCCACTCGAAATACGGCTCTGTTGACCGGCAGGGATATCGAGGAGGCCATGCTCAAGGCCACAGCCGGGTCCCTCAACGCCGAAGAGTCTAAGGAAATCGGCATATTTCTGATCCTTGGTTGGATCGTGAATGGAAGGACTAACTTCGACTCCTCAACTTAGGACCGTTTATTGCTTTGGTCTTCTTCTTGCTCAGCCTCTCGATCGGCGGGGCGCTTTTCGCCCCTTCGTTCACCCTCGTTGGATTGCCTCACCAATTCCATCTCGGCCGTTTCAGGTTGAGTCGTCTCTTCGGCAGTGACCGGAGGCGGCCATGGCCGGTGTAGACTCAGTGACCGCGGCGGTTGGAGTTTCCGATCAGACAGCCTCGGCCCTCCGCCTGGCGGCCATCCTCTCGACATTCTTCTTCCGCGTAAGTTGCTGAAGTGATTCCCCTGCCATATCCTCTGGATAAGCGTCGGGAAGATCTCCTAAGTTTGTAAAAATGTCCTCAAAGACGTCCCCTCGGCCGGACATGGATGGAGGGTTGGAGAAATTCAGTCCACCCTCCTCAAACGCTGAATTGAGGGCTTCTTCTACATCGGTTTCCAATTGGTCCAGGTCCTCAGCGATCTGATCGGCTACTTGTTCTTCTGCTTGTTCCAAATCAAAGGCCTCTAAACCGATCTCCTCCAGATTTTTAAAGCTGGGGAAGATGAGGGTTGTAAGATGATCTTCGCCTTTTGGAACTGGAATATGGTCTGCTGCCGAAAACGTTGCGTAGGACGACGCGTAGTGCAAGAGAATATGGGCCACCCTTCCTTGCTTCTGAAGATTTGCACGGCCAACAAATTGCAGAGCGGTTTTAATATCCGCAAGTACAGCGTCGTCGGCCGAAACCAACACTTTCTTCAATGCGTTGCCTGCGTAAACAAAATGGTAAGTACATGAAAGGAGAGCTGAATACATATGTGAAAATATAAGCAACTAGAATGAGCTATACGGCCACTTGGATCGCCTTTTCGCCTTGGCACGGGATCCAGGCAATCTTCACCCTTGCCGAATTCCCAGTTGCCTTGGACAACGACCATCACGTCGTCAACATGCTTGCCAGAGCTGGCAAGCATGGTCACTAAATGATGATCAGTGTCCTTGGCCCTAAGAAAATAGCGTCCTAGACGGCCAGTGGACTTGGCTAAGACATAGTAATGCTGAATCGCAGGAATGCCTAGGTTAATCGTAAGACGACGGTTTAATTCTACGATCCCCATTATGATACGAAAAAAATTCACGTTAGGCTGGGAAGGAATTAGGCCCCAATGTCGAAGGACGGCTCTCAAAAACGGATGAATGGGAAAACGGATGCCACCTTCAACAATCGATAGGAAAGGAAAGATGATTGTGCTCTCGTCGATCCTCTACATATCAGTGGTGCTATCTTCTACGAGTGACAGATGAACGTCATCAGGGATGGAACAATGGCGTCAGAAGCCGAAAATTCGATCCGGAGAAAGGAGTGCTTTCAAATTTCTTGCCATCGTATTCAATCTAAGGGTTATGCAAAACTAATTGTAAACGAGAAAATGGTATTGGGAGTGAAAGAGAAGAGAACTTACAGGGAGCGGAAGGAATAATTAGAGATAGAAGAGAGTTGTAGAGGTCGCGAGGTGTAGGAGTTGAACTAGAAGGCGAACCAAAAAAACTTGAGTATTCAAAGTATACATTCGAAGAGACAGTTTTAAACCATATTAAATGGAGGAAGCATACGAAGATGCGAGAACTTGTAATGATGATTAGAAAACGTGTGCGTTCTGACACGCTTTGGAATGAGATTAACCGCCGAAATTTTGACTTTTCAAGATCGAAACCAAACACACTGACTAAACAGAGTTAGTGGGGTGTTCGAGGGGCAATTGTGGTGGCCGAATAATAGCAGACGCAGATAGGCAGGGTATATTTTCCCTGCTTGTGTATAGTATGCCTTCGGCCCCTCTCCTGACGTTTCAGGTGCCGAATAAGTCGATCAGGGAGGGCTGATTAAAAGTTGTAATACGGCATAATGTGGGGCCGAGTGAATAAGTACAAGACAAATCAAGAGTGTGCCCTACCTAGAAGACCAGGAGCGTATATAAATAGAAGAACAACAACCAAAGGGAGGTATGTGAGAACCATTACGCTTAACTTAAAATACAAGTAATCCAGAGAGTAGATACTGACTTGTCCGTCGGAGTGCTAATTCCGTCACCCCCGACCGGAGTGTTCATTTCTTTTCAGGCGACTAGCTGAGGATCACGAGTGTCCCCCAGGATCTAAAGAGTATTTCCAAACCACTTCCCCACAGCCTCTTTTACATTCTTAGGTTCAATTAACGAAACATAGCATATATGAGATACCTCTTCCCGAATTTTTTTTGGGTTTTCATTCGGTCTGAGACACTTCCAATCACCTATTGAACCGGATAATTCAGTTTTACCTTTGCTGATGGTTTTAAAACTAGACTTGTAGTAACTTGAGCATCGAAGGTGGTGTCTCTTTGTGCACTCTTTGGACTTGAACTTACCGCAGAAGTTGGTGCTGGCTCACCTTCTTGGGCTTGGCCTTCTGCTTCTCCTTGACTTTATGGTTCAGTATCCAAGATTGGAGACTCACTACCTTCTTTCTTATGTATAGATGATGTAGGAGAACCTATGTCATCTACAACCACATTGATCGATTCCATTAAAGATAAAGTACGCAGGTTATAGACACAAATGAATACCCTAGAAAAATTCCTCATTACTTCGGGAGTCAAATTTTCCCAAAGGCTCTCTATCTTTGAAAATGTAACATTTACTCCCAAAAGTTTTGAAGTATTTTACATTAGGTTTCAACCCTTTCCACAATTCATATGGAGTTTGTAAAGTGTCGGGCCTTAAATACACACGATTCACAACATAAACAACGATATTTAAGGCTTCAGCCCAGAACTTTAGAGGAACTTTCTTGCTAAGAAGCATGACCCTAGTGTAAAATGCTTTTCGTGCTCCTTTCGGATACAACTAGCCCTATAGTTCGGACTCCCATGGTTCTGAATCTGATTTCACAAGTGCAATATGAAATAGATAAACATAAATGAGTCCAAATCCGGCAATTCTATTGGAAAATCGATGTTTGAATCAAATGCCAAAAATGGACTGCATTGCCAGATTACTGAGTTGCCACCTAAATATTTTTGAGAAATTTAGGAAACCCGAGACTCGTGCCAAAGGCCATTTATCCGTCATCACCAAAGTGTCTTGGCACGGGAACTTAGGTACGAGAGGGGAAGGTCATAAATTGAGCACCCCACTCGCCCGATCAAAGATCGGCCTCTACTAATCATGATGCGATTTTTATTTATATTATATGCTATTGTTCCGATTATTAGTTATTTTTACTATGTGACGTACACAAGTATAGGCTAATTTGCAAAAGTTGAAACACTTTGATTTCATGTTTATTTGAAAATTGTTTTTGATACTCGTCACTTGAAAAAAACAAGCTTATATGTACATTAATCAACTTATCCCAATTTTAGCAATTAGCCTTCATCCACAAGCATTCAAACAAGTATATCACTTAAGCATTTAATCTCATAGAAAGCATGCTCGACATGGCAACATAAACCCACGATGTGATATGCTAAAACAATAAGTGCTGACCTAGTACTCCAAGGCAAGCCAAATAAAGAAAAATAATTAGAAAATATGCATGTTCCTAAACAATACAATGTGACTAATGCAACGCACACATTGAAGCAATTTTTATAGGCTTGGCTATGAGCATGGTATATGATCCAAGTCAAGACATGTGATAAATCACGTATTCAAGCAATGAAATTGAAATTGACATTGGTTAGCATGATGAGCTGAACCCAAATGTACATGAAACAAGTGTATGCGAACATGAGAATGCTAATTAAATATGATGCTCTACGCTACCATCATAAGCGGGTAAATTAAAGGGAGAAAGAAATGGGGGTTGGAACACATACACCGTTATTACATATTTGCCCTCGTGCAAGAGGGTCCGAATGAATGTCCAAGTGTCTAAATAAAACTAACTATTACAAAACCAAAGGAAAAAAATAAAGGAATAACTATCTAATTTATTGCAATAATAATAAATAAAGAATGAACAAAGATCCCACGCGCACCAACAAAGACAATCTTCAGAAATACACTGTTTCACCCTCAACCACTGCCATCTGTTTCTACAAAAATACACTGTTTACCACACATTGGAGCCCGATCGGCTCCTAATGAGGCCCGGCCGGGTCCAAAGAGGCTGGACGTGCTCTAATTTCTTGCAAAAATTTGTTTTTGTGCTCTGGGGTGAAAACAGTGCAGATAGAGTTTTCTGAGCCCTGTTTGTCCCTTCTACCCTTCTCTGTCATGGAAGACCTCGGGAGAAGGACAAAATCGCTTCGAAAACCATCAATGAGAAAGTTGATAGCTTGATGATTTCAAGCACGAATTGGACAAAAATCGATGAATGCATTGAACAACAATCACCCTTCCCTCTTATCATGGAATAAACTCAAAAAGGGAAGTAGAGACATTTCAAGGGACGTCAGAACACCATGAATTGATGTGTGACGACTCTTGACACAATAGACTCGGCATAATGTTCAACCGAGCCCGAGTGATCTTATTCATTTTCTTTATGTTGGTTAGTTCAATTTTAAGCCTATTTCATTAGTCTTGTCCATTCTTTAATCCATTTGTCACTAAACAAAAGGAACATCAAGCAAGGGGTGCTCCTAAATATGAAGGAGAGACCATGCCCTTGACAATGAACCTCCGTAGAGATTAAGCCATTGAGCATAGGTCTCTAGCTCATATTTTGAATAACCATCAATCGGTTCAAATAACTTTCAAACAAGAAGAAAAGAAGAAAATGGGGAGATTGCAAACATGATTGCGAGATTGATTCTTGATTAACCATAGAAATGCTATCAAAGCATGTATTACACAGCATAACAAGCTAGATGTGAAGATTTACAATGCAACAAGCTTGATATTCAAGCATATACGAATTAAATAAATCACAATAACCCTAAAATAGCCCCTAATATGCTAACAACAGTGACCAAAAATCATGTTAGAGAGCATAAAAAGGTAGGCAAGAATAAGGCAAAGCAAAGCTAGTGAACAAAAGCAAGGAGAGGTGGCTAACTTTTCCATTTTTAAGACCTCAAACCAAGTTTTCTAGCCTTTCTTAAACTCTGAAAATTAGTTTGTAAGCCAAGAAAATAATGGTAAAAGCAAGAGAAAGTAAGTAAAAAGAATAAAGAAAAAGCTATGGAACAAAGCCTAAGGAGGGGTGGCTAACTCCTCCACTTTTTGTCAATTAAATCACACATTTCAGCCTTTTAAGTCACTTCTAGCAGTGCACAAACTCAAGGAAAATGAAGAAGATGATTAGCAAAAACAAAGGAAAAATATGATAAGAGTTATACCTCCTCAAAGAGTATGTATGGTTGTTGATCAAACTTAATCCAAAACACCCTCTAGCTTATGAAATATGGTTTGAAACTTCAACAAAAAGCTTCAAAAACAAACTCCAATGATGTATGTATTGTTCAAGAATGTTTGAAGATCAAAGGAAGCAAGGAGCATGATTTTAGCTCTCAATTTCCCTCAAAGCCCATAGGAAAATCTTCTAACCTCAAAATCTGAATGCAGGGGGTCTATTTATAGAATTTGAGCCAAAATAGTTGAAAATATCTTCAAAAAATAGCAGATGGCGAATTCTCGCCAGCTGTCCTATTTCTCGCCATTAAGACCCAGCCGGGCCTAAAGGGCGCACGACCAGTTCCAAATGGACCCAGCCGGGTCCAAAAATCTACATTTCAGGCTCGACTTCAAATGGGCATATCTCCCTCATCCAGACTCGATTTTAGGTGATTCTTGAGTGTAAATTAAAGCCCCGAAAGTCTACTTTCCAATGGTTGTGGCCTTATATCTAAAATATAAGTGTACAAAGATATATTCCTAATTTAGTAAAGGTTGCTCATTCTTTCTCAACGGTTTGATGCCCAACCTTTCTCCGAACTAGTTTTTTTTCCTCCCCTCATATTTGCTTTAACTCCAAACCTATAACTAAGATTTTTTTTTTCTTACAAATTTTTCAAAGAGTTCACCTCCCTTCCATTTATTTCCACTTTGTCCTTACTCGGTTTACCGAGAGTGTAATATTTTAAACGAAATACGAGCCTCGGAATATCATAGAAGCATTTGGAAAAATATTTTGAAAAGAGGGTTTTAAGGTCTAAAATAGTTTGGCCAAAATGGGGTGCAAGGTTTGAATTAGAGCTTGAATCCAAATTTCTTTGCTGAGAATTTTAAAGATTGCACAGTGTAACTTTCAGCATCGGGTTTTTGGAATAAAGTGCCCAAATCTTAAGGGCAGTCAAAAATGGGGTGTCTACAGTTGCCCCTCTTTGACAGAGCTCGAAGTCATGAAATGACGTGAGTGAATGTCAAAGCCCAAAGACGATTCGTTTTGACAAGGCCTTAAGCCTTTGGCAAACAAACAAAATGCAGATGCAGATGCAGTTGGTTGAACCCAATGGTTGCCAACATATCCCGTTACAAGGAATCAAACCAACATAGTTCAGGGGCAGGATGCAAAATGATACACAATGTAACGAAACAATACAAATGATATACAATATAAGCAATCTAAGCCACGAGCAGTGCTTACCACACAAATATCATGAAGGAATGGGGATGCAAATCAAACTATGTTTTATATAGAAAAGAAGTGTGGGCATGAGCTATACGACGCCTAACACAGGCTAAGTGCCTACATCCTCAATACTAGCCTCAGCACAGCATGGATGCTTACACATAACAGAACCACGTTTTAACGTGAAAGGGGTGCGAGCACCTGCAAAACTATGTTTTTCGTAGAAAGAGAACGAGTACAAGTAATTGGGTGTTATGATATAAGTGAGGAATGATCTGCAGGGAAACGATAATGATCCTAAATGCTGAATGCAACAAGATAAAGTACAATGCAATGAATGCAATGGATAAAGTGAATAAGGGGCGCAGGCTGAACCACATCTTACCTAGAAAAGGCATGGACACAAAACAGACCACGTCTAACACAGAAAAGGTGTCGTCACCCTCAATATTGGCCTCAACGTAACATGGGTACTTACACATAACAAAACTATGTTTCAACGAGGGAAAGATATTAGCACATGCCAAAGTAAGCTTAACATGGAAATGATGAGATAATAAAATGGATAATGCGGTAGATGCAGTAAATGTATGCGATAGATGCTATATGCAATGTAATAGAGGTAATAGATAATAATAGATATGATGTAGCAGCTGCGAAGTGAAAGTACCTTACAGGGGTAATTGGCGAGGGCTCACCTTATGCTGCTGGGGATCTTCCTCTTCTTCTTGGTTTTAAGGCTTCTTCCTTCATCTTGCGCTTCCAAACCACAGGTACTACTTTTCTCCCTAGCCATGTTTGCAACTTTCTGTATTCTCCAACAGGGAGATAGACTTGGTTGGTTAAGTATCCAGAATTCAGGCGTATACAAGCTACCTCAACCTATGGGGTTGCTATATAGATTCCAAGCCAAGGATACACCCCTGGGTATTTATACCAGACTTTAGTCTCGAAAATCCCGAGCCTTTGCGTTTTAGGCATCGCCATTCAAACTCTAATTTCCACCGTCTTAATTAATCTTTTAGGAACTCACTACAAACACAGCCAGGTGACTATACCAGACCGCCTGAAGCCGTTCAGGCAAAACAAACACCAAGGAATTGCACCTTTAGAGGATTTAAGGTCTCCTACACCCAGTGAGTGCACAAGACAATGCGGGTGAGGTGCACAAAACAGTGCAGGGTGAATGAATACATAAAACAGTGATGTAGGTGCACAAAACAGTGCTGTATGGGTGCACAAGATAGTGCGATACAGGATGAATGCACAAAAAATAGTGTGAACTTAAGGTGCACAAAACAGTGCGATGCAAGGTGCACAAAATAGTGCAAGATAAGGTGCACAAAACAGTGCGAACTCAAGGTACACAAAACAGTGCAATGCAAGGTGCACAAAATAGTGCGAACTCAAAGTGCACAAAGCAGTGTGTAGACACCCCATTTTTGACCATCCTCAAGACTTGGATACGCTTGCAAGTACATCCAATGACAAGTTTGATTGCTCGTCGAGTACTTGAATTTCATGGCGGAACGTCACAGGTTTGAACTTTCCAAACCCTCTGTCCTTCCTGCTTCATTTTTGGACCATGTGTTGGTCCTTTCAGCATGATTCTTGTGGTGCACTACCGGCCTTGTTTTGGCATTGCCAGCCATCAATTTAGCCCTGTCGGTCATTGATGAGGCCTACTGGCCATCAATGAGGCACTGCCGGCCGGCCACCATGTTTCAACAGATATTATTTTAGATCTTTTGAGCCAGTTGTGGCTCACTGAGCCATCCTCCATACACGTGTATGGAGGGATGGAGGCAAGTTTAAGCTTATCAAGCAAGCTTTTGCTTGCATTACTTATATAAGGGAAGGCCCCTCTCTCTTTCCAAAGGTTCAGAAAAATTTGGAGACAAAATCTCTCTCTCTTTCTAGAATTCTCACACTCTCTCTCTCTCTCTATAGTGTGCTCAATAATGCCTTAAACTGTGTTTTCTTCACAATTTTGCAAAGGAACACCTAGTCAAACACCTTCACCTTTGTTGCTGAGGTTCTTAGAGGTTTGTTTGGAGCCCAAAAGCTGGTTTTGGCTCAGAGGAAGACCCGTTTTGCTGCTGGTCTTCAAGGGTGAGCATCTCCCTCTTTTAAGTTTATTTTTGTACACAATCTTGGCCACCTTTGCATGCTGATTTTGGCCTAGTTGTCAACTACAAAAACTTCTATTTTTGAGTGTTTAAAATGTTTGTTTGAGGCCTTGTTTGAGTTAGGGGTGGTCTATTCCCCCTTTGTGGCTTGTTTTGCTTTGCTTTGAGCTATGTTTTAAAGCCTTTGAGATCATCTTGTTTTGGCCTTTTAACCACTGAATTCCAAAGGAATTTCAGTGGTGAAAATCTTGTTTTGAGGTCCCAAATAGGAGGGGGTGGTCCCTCCTCCTCTTGTCTTGTTAGCACGTGTTGTTGGCCTACCAAATGAACATGTGTTTCTCCCTTCTTGAGGCCTAGTTTGAGCATGTTTTTGTGACATTTTGGACCTGCCATAACTCTATTTTTGATTGGTTTGGTCACCTCTTGCATGCTTCATACACTTATAGTGTAATCCTACTTGCTAGCCTAGCATGTTTCATGTCTTAGCCTATAATTCTAGCATGTATTGGCTCTACTCCAGTATGTTTTTGGCCATTATTTAATATGCTTTAGCTCTGATTTTGGGTGTTTGGGTCACCTCTTGCTTGCTTTTGGTACTTGTAGTGCAATCATGCTTGTTGGCCTAACATGCTTCATGCTTTAGTTCATCATTCTAGCATGTGTTAGCTTTGCTCCAACACCTTTTTGCCATAGATTTAACATGCTTAAGGTCTGTTTTAAGTGGTCTTGGTCATATATGCTTAGCTTTGTGTAGCTATACTGTAGTTGGGCTTCACTAGCTTTGTGTTTGAGGTCCCTAGCATGCTTTGAATGTGATGATTGCATGCCTTAGCCTCATTTCTCACATGATTTCAATGCATATAGCCTTGTTATACTCTCATGTTTATCACTCTTTAATTGTGTTTAAGAGTTGAGCATTATGCCTTGTTTGTGAGCCAATGCATGAACATCATTCTCTTGCCTTTCATGCTATCATTTCAAATCATTTTGGCCACTGTTTTGGCAGTCATGAGGTCTTTTTGGGGTTGGTTTAGTCCATTGAACATTATATTGCATGGTCCTAGTGTTGTATCCTTCACTAGTTTTAATGCTTAAGTCTCTTAACATGTTGTGCATGCGTTGTTTGCATGTTAGAGTCTCGCATTTCATGCCAAGATAAGCATGTTGCATTTGCATTGCATCGTGTTCGACTGGATGTTATGTTGAACACAAGGTGGATTGGCCCACTTCATAGTCAAAATGATGAAAGTGAGGCAATCCCCTTTGTCTCCATTGCCTTTGATCACTCATGATAAGGCCGTGGTCTTAGTGTCTTGTTTGTTGTGCATTCATCAAATTTGTGCAAGTTGGATCTTTGGCCATCACGCATTGAGATGCTTGATTGATGGTCTTGGATCCAATGGTGCCTCTCCCTTGATGTTTTGAGGTAATATGGAGTGGCATAGTACGTACATACCCTTGGGAGACCCTCTATTTCCTCTATTTTGTGCTCTGTTGCAGAATGGTGTCACAGCACACCAGTGGCCGGCAGAGGCCATCCTTGGCCGGCAGGTGGTCGGCAGCAAGCCCCCATGGCCGGCAGGCCACTGGTGCACTCCCCAGCTTTGGTTTGGTAAGTTTCAGCAGCTAGTTCTCGAAGACGCCCTGCAAACAGAGCCTCTAAAAGAGCAAACCGAAGAGTTTTTCGAGGCGGCAACCGAGGCATGCATGTTCAACTTCTTCAACTTGCTGAGGCAGTGTAATCTGAGACTTTACTTGTTAGTTAGCATAGACTTGTAATTTCTTTAATTAATTTGTTATTTAATTAAGTGTTGTAATAATTAGTAAGTAGTATACTAGTTATTCCTTTTGGTTTGTAATAGTCTAATTAGCTTAATTAGACTAGTCTCTTAGCTTAGCTTAAGATTACCTTAGCTAATTCATTCGAACCCTCCGTTGAGAGGGCAAATGTTGTAATAAGAGTGCGTGTGTGTGTGCATGTCTTCCAACCCCCATTTCTTTCTCCATTTTACTTAACCGCTTTTGATGGTTAGTTTAGGGCATATTTCAATTAGCATACCTTATGCTTGCATGCGTGCATCATTCATTTGTCTTGCATGCACCGGGCTCAGCGCATCATTCAAACTGCATTGTGTCTCAATACCTATTTGAATACATGTATCAACTTGTAGCATTCATATGCCATCTTAGATAGCCGAGCCTATTTTAGTTGCATTATTACATGTGTCGCATTAGGCATTTCACATAGTTAGGATCATGCATTGATTTCTAATTAGCTTCTTTTTTGGCTCGGAGTACACTGTGAGTGTTTATACTTTAGCATACCTGCATGAGTGTGAGTGTTGCCATGATAGCATGCTTGCCATGAGGCTATTTTCTTAAGTGATAAACTGCTTGAATGCCTGTGGGTGGAGGCTTGACTGCCTGAATTGGGACAATTCATCAAATGCGAGTTTTAAGCCCACTTTGTGAAGTGGCAAAATCATGTTTTAAAGCCCAGTTGAGGGTGGCAAATCCGCGCTTTAGCCCACTTGGGAGTGGCACTTTCAAACTTTTTTCGAAAAATAAACATGAATTGTTTTGTACCAATTCTCGTGATTGAGTCTATACTTATATGTTGTGCGCATCACATAGTAATGTTAGATTAATAACCGAAATAAGAACACATGTGTTTTTAAAACAACGTATCATGTTAGTAGAGGCCGATCCTTTGATCGAGCGAGCAGGGGTGCTCATTTCATGACCTTCCCCCCTCGTGCCCAAGCTCCCGAGCTGAGGCAACTTTGGTGATGACGGACACGTGGTCTTAGACACGAGTCAGGGTTTCCTAAATTTCCCTAAACAAAATATTTAGGTGGCGACTCTGAAATCTGGAAAAGCAGTCCATGTTTGGCGCTTTTTGATTAAAATCAATTTTCCAAAACGATTTTCCAGATTGGGACTCTTTGGCGATTTATCAGTCTTACATTGCACTTTGTGAGATTAGATTCAGAACCGTGACAAGAGTCCGAATTGTAGTAGCTAGAACCTAAATCCGCGTCCTCTCTGAAAGGGGGCCACGCGGAGAGAGTTTGGGCGGTTTACAGTTTCTGGCGACTCTACTGGGGATTTAGAGAACTTGACTCGAACATCATGATATGTTGTTTTGTCTACACTTATGTGTTTCTTTGCATTGCATTTGCATTGGTGCACTTAAGTCACAGCGTTTGCCATCTGTTATTCCTGAACGGTTTGTCAGAGGCTTGCTTGAAAAAGCGTGCCATAAGGCTGACTAGTTACGGGCTCTACCACAATGGGAACACAAACCTCGGTTATGCCGAGGCACCCTTATTGACCATTCGACCTAGTTGCATATCGAAGCATAGAGACCATTCCAAACTAGGACAGGTTGCTTACCCGAATGTAGGTTGTTTGAAACCGCTGCGTGCATAGTGAAACTCTAGCTCCTGACAAAATAGGACAGGGAAACCCTTCCCCACCATAGGGGTGTTTTGGCTTTTACTTGCTTGATATGTGCTGTCAGAGTGCGTTTCTATAGGTTGTATGTATCAGTTGTAAGTCTGGGTATCAGTTTGAGGGCATCAGTTTTGCCTTAGGGTATCAGATTTGAGGCAGTGATTTGGGGGCAGAGATCAGTGTTTGAGTGCAGATTATCCCGCTTAAGATATCAACTGTGTGTTGTCTTTATCTAAGCCGAAGTGCTGTCCGTTGTCTGATTGTTTGTTTCCTTTTTTTTGCTTTATTTTCCTTTTTGCAAGGTAGTATTGCATCATTGCTTCCGAAGAGGCAGTTTCCCCCAAAGCACTCTGGGTTAGAGGTAGAAGGCTTCATCGATCTGAGGATCTAGTTGACAGACAAGCAATGTCCTTTTCATTACCCCCGGTTACAAGACGGAGGGCAATTAGGCAGATGGTATTAATACAGCAGTCGTCCGGTCAGCGGTCATTGTCCACCCCGCCTGTGCATAGTCGGGCTGAGATTTTTGTTTCCACTTCAGAGAGAGATACACCTGTTCAAATAGATCATCCTTTTACAGTCAGTATGGAGGACATGATACGTCAACTCCAAGAGACCATGCAGGCCATGCAGGCCATGCAGCGGGATACTGCCCGCCAGGCAGAGGTTACCGTCCGTCAGGCGGAAGTTGTGGCACAACAGGCAGAACTAATTGCCAAACTTCAGCAGCAGCAACCCCAACAAGCCGGAGCGTCTACTTCGCATCCACCCTCACCCCCACCCCCACCCCCACCTATGGTTTCAACCCCCGAGGAGGCAGCTTACGTCTAGGAAAATACGAACGTTCCGACAAGGCCAGTCCCACTGCCAATCCCACCTCAGATGTCTAAAGCACCGGCTAATCCTGTGGACACACCGTTCGAATTCGAGGTGGATCCAACCGCGCTGAAAGTCAGTAAGCTCGAGAAGCTATTTAAGTGAGCCCAGGGAGTCAACTCGATCCCGGACATAGAAGATGGATACACTGATTCGACGGTGACCTTGCCGGACAGGTTCAAAATGCCTCACATAGATCGTTTGATGGTTCAAGCGATCCTATGGTTCATCTGAGGCTATTCTCTGACATTCTGCGCCCGATGGGCTTGACGAGACTCCAGAAACTATCACTCTTCAGTCGGACCCTATTGGGTATCGCAGCCATCTGGTACGCCAAGCTGGAGGACTCAATGAAAAGGAGCTGGGAGGTGATGGCTTAGGCCTTCGTTACACAATATTCATACAATACCTAGATCGAGGTCACGACCCGTGATCTTGAAACAACCAGGCAAGAGCCAAAAGAGGACTTTTCTGAGTTTGTCACTCGATCGACGGCCAAGGCCTCCATGATGACAACTCAGCCACCTGAGAAAGATCAGATAATGATGGTTATGCTCAACCTTCAACCGAAGCTCATGTAGAAAATGATCGTCTTACCCCTTCCCACCTTTTCTAACTTACACGAGATTGGGGTACAGATTAAGGATGCCATAAAGCAAGGTCCGATTGACCACGAGAGAGAGCAGCCCAAGAGGGCGTTTACCCGTGGTTCGAATGCAGGTACGAGTAGTGCTGCAGCTGCAAGGACTTCTGACATGGGCATGGTCACCACCACCACACCAAAAACAGCCACACCCTTCACTGGCACATCTAGTGCCACCCCTCAACCAGCAAAATACCCACCTCGGGCCAGAGGACTTTTACCCTGCTGTATATGCCTTTGCCCAAGGCCCTGGGGGTTTCAATCAGAAAGAAGCATCTAAAACCCCTGGAACCCTGCCCACTGCCAAATAACCTCCCTTCAATACATAACCCAGCCAAATATTGTGCCTTTCACCAGCAGCACGGTCACGACACCGACCTCTACTTCAGACTGCGTCATGAGATCCAGGATCTCATTGACAACAAGGTAATTGTGCCTAACGAGAAGCCCAATGTCACCACCAACCCCATTCCACCACATAACAACCCCCATCCACCCAGACAGATAAATCTGATCTAAACTACGGCCATCCCGTATGACCTAAGCCTATACATCACTCCTTCTCACCTACCCAAGCCGGCGTTGTTCATCCCGAAATGCACAGAATTATACATAATGAGCACGTCATTAACCCTACCCACACCAGTGGTGGTGACTATCGAAGACAAAGCTGGGGTAACCTTGGAGCAAAATGGAAATGTTGGTTCAGAGCCTGAGGGATCTGGGTGTTTTACCGAGGAAGCATATAACCCGTGTGGTTATATTGTGTCAATAGATCAGGCTAAGCCGAGGGTAGAATTGCCAACAGGGGCGAAAATCAGTGTGGTTCGGGAGGATGGACCGAGTCGGGGGCTAGATGACCTAGCGGAGTTGGAGGAGGACATTGCCAATCTGTAATTCTTTGATGAGCAGGATCCGGGGGATATAAGCGTCAACTGGTTTGACTTGAATGGAGCAACAGAGGTTACAGGGTGGCTTAGTGACGAGCCTGATATCGATGAGAGATCTCTACCTAGGAAGGAACTGTCAGAAACTGGAACATCTGCGGTGGGCAAAATGGTCGAGAACAGGGAAAAATCGCCGGAGAGCACCGGTGCGAAGAATTTTGCTCAAGATTTGGACAGTTTATGTACAGCTGACACTGAGAAGGAAGCCGCACTAAAGCGGTTTGAGCAGGAAAAGGTTGATAATGACAACAAGGCTAGAAAAGCCAAGGCACTTGAGGGGGCAGAATGTGCTATGAGCACAGAAACAGTTACAACAGAGCCGGACAGTTGTCTGTCAGTTGCCGATGGCATGTGGTGGGAAGATGATGACTTACATCTAGCCCGTATTGACGAAGACTGGGGGCAGAACCAACCAGATGACACCTGGTATATTGAATAAGTGGACCATATGACCTGGAGTGGGCGGTACTTCAAGCCCCCACATTTGGATCAACCGGAGGCGTTCGGAAAAGAGAAAGAGGCGGAGAGGCAGAAAGAAAAATTACTCGAAGAGAAAGTTGTGCTAAAATAGCTAAAGAAAATTCAAGTAGACATCTCCATCTGGGGACTGCTTATGGTCTTGAGGGTTCACAAACAAGCCATCCTTACAGCCGTAGATAGGGCCAAGCTTTCAATTGATACCACTCCTGAGCAGTTGGTAGGATTGGTGTTTTCGGGCGGGGCTTCACTGACCTTAACCTTCACAGACAAAGAACTACCACCTGAGGGCTCTGATCATAACAAGTCGCTCTACATCTCTGTGGAGTGTATGGAAAAATGGATACCGGTGGTCCTGGTCGACACAGGATCTGTAATCAATGTATGTCCGTCGCGAACGACGTATGCTATCGGGTTAAAACCCGCATATTTCACACCAGCAGCCTAGATGATACGAGCCTATGATAACACTAGTCGAGAGGTGATTGGGACAGTACGTGTCAAAACTCAGGTTGGCTCGGGGCAGCATGACATTGAGTTCCATGTCTTAGATGTTCCAGCCACCTTCAATCTACTCCTTGGGCAGCCGTGGCTGAACCAGGTGAGAACTGTCTCTTCCACCTTACACCAGATGCTGAAGTACCCCCACGAGAAGGGGATGGCAATAGTTTTTGGAAACTCTTGAATACATCCGCCGCCAGAGGTTTCTACACCAGTTTTGGAGATTGAACACGGCGTGGAGGATGTGTTTTTGTCAGGATTTACCTTGGCTGAGGCTAGGGTTGTACAGGATATGCTAGCTGTTGATGAGGGATTATATGTTAGTGCACAGTCTGTTTGCCTCATGAACAAGCTTCAACAGATGCCCTGGATGGGATTGGAGCGAAGTGGCCGGAAGGGCGTCGCAACATTGGCCGAAGTACCACACAACACATATACCTTTGGTTTAGGTTACTCGCCTACCAAGGAGGATTGGGCAAGGAAAGGAAGAGAGATGGTTGGAAGAGCCAGGGCTAAACAAGCCCGGAAGCACTATGAACTAGTGCATAGACCTATCCAAGGGACCTTGAACGGACGCTTTGTCCAGGAGGGGGAGGATTTCCCATTTTGCGGCTTTCCAGAGCCATGGCTAAATTCAGAAAGGCGGCGCTTGCCGGGTTTTGAGATCTTTTTTAACTTATAGCTATCGGGGGATGAGGTAGCCGAAGAGCAGACTGACCCACCAGCTGTGGCCGAGCAGTGCAAGAAGGATGAGTCCGAGGGCACAAAAATTATGATGGGAGAAGCACTGGCTTGTCTCCTCTCAGATCCTCAGATCACACCGGAGTGCTTAGGGGGTGACTTCTCAGTTTCCATGATCGGGGATCAAGCGGCTGTGGGCCCATCTTCTAGCATTCTCGACGCATCCATCGCACATTCCCTCGTCTGGCAGTACGAGAAAGGCTTTTTGTCAAGAAGTTTCAGCTCAAGTAGTGAGCCAAAATCTAATTCCACAGAGTCTGTGGAGTCAGAATCAAATTCCAGCTCTTCTAAGTCTGGGTCCGGTATTCCTAGGGGTGATAACCCGGATGCCACCGTCCTGTCCAGGTCGTCTTTTTCATTTTCCTTTGAGTCTGTTGTAACCGAAGAATCAGACGATCTGGAGATTGCTAATAAGAATGGTACAGCTATGGCTTCAGAGTACTTTTCTATGCCTTTAGTTTATTGCATTAATCAGGACTTTCAAAATTTTGATGAAAACGACGAAGAAGAAAATCCTCCGGTTTTACAACATTTGATTAATCAAGAGCAGGAGAGGTTTGTAAAATCTTTGGTTGATGAAATCACTTCAATTAACATTGGTACTGAGAAGGATCTGCGGCTGGTCCAGATCGGGTCTACGTTGTCTTCTGAGGAGCGCGAGCGCTTAGTCGCTTTATTAAAAGATTTCAAAGATGTTTTCGCGTGGTCTTATGAAGACATGCCTGGAATCGATCCTAAGATTGTACAGCACCGGATCCCTCTTGACCCAGAGGCCTGACCTGTTAAGCAAAAGCTCCGAAGGATCTGTCCAGACTGTGCTCTGAAAATCAAAGAAGAGGTCACCTAGCAGATCAACGCAAGGTTCCTGTTAGTATCTGAGTATCTAACTTGGTTGGCCAATATAGTTCCGGTGCCGAAGAAAGACAGCAGAATTTGGGTATGTGTGGACTTCAAAGATTTGAACAAAGCCAATCCGAAGGACGACTTTCCTCTGCCACATATCGACGAATTAGTGGACTTCACCGCTGGGCATGCGTTGCTCTCGTTCATAGATGGGTTTTCAGGGTACAATCAGATTTTGGTGGCACCCGAAGACAAGGAGAAAACCGTTTTCACTACCCTATGGGGAACTTATTGCTATAGGGTGATGCCATTTGGGTTAAAGAATGCTAGGGCTACATATCAATGGGCTGCAACCACGATTTTACACGATATGATCCATAAAGAAGTTGAGGTGTATGTGGACGACATGATTGTCAAATCCAAAGAAAGAGAGGGCCAGTACACCGCCTTGCAGAAGTTTTTCCAACGGATCAGAGAGTATCGGTTGTGGCTGAATCCTCAGAAACGTACTTTCGGTGTTACAGTAGGGAAAATACTGGGGTTCTTGATCACACAGAGGGGCATCGAGGTCTATCCTTCCAAAATCAAGGCCATCTTAGAAATGCCACCACCGAGGATTGAAAAGGAGGTACGAGGCTTTCTGGGTAAAGTGCAATTCATAAGACAGTTTATTTCAAAATTAACCTTGACTTGTGAACAACTGTTTGGTCTCCTGAAGAAAGGAAAGAAGTTCCAATAGGATGACCGATGCCAAGTCGCCTTCGAGCAGATCAAGCAATATTTATAGAACCCACCTGTGTTGTCAACGCCAGAGCCGAGGAAACCGTTGATTCTGTACCTATCAGTGACCGAAACGACGATGGGCTGCATACTTGCGCAGGAATCTAAGGATAAAGTGGAGAAGGCGATCTACTACCTGAGAAAAAAAATGCTGGAATACGAGACCCGCTACACTCCGTTGGAGAAGGCTTGTCTTGCCTTGGTATGGGCTACTAGGAAGTTGAGGCACTACCTGTTAGCTCACTCTATAATACTGGTTTCGAGATTAGATCCCATCAAATATCTCTTCGAGAAACCGGCACTTACGGGTAGGCTAGCCCATTGGTTGCTTCTTCTCTCCGAATTTGATTTAAAGTACATGATGCGCAAGTCAGTGAAAGGGAAAGCAGTAGCGGAGTTCCTAGCCGATCACCCAGTGGACGGGGATGAAGCAATAGAATATCTGTTCCCAGATAAGGCCATTCTGCAGTTGGAAGAAGAAACCTAGACTATATACTTTGACGAAGCGTCAAACTAGTACGGGTATGAGATAGGGGTGTTGCTGATAGCACCCGACAATTCCCGTATACCTTTAGCTTTCAAACTCCAATTCAAAGTATCGAATAATGAGGCAGAGTATGAGGCATGTATTGCTAGATTGGAAGCCGCCCTGGAACTAGGGGCAAAACGGTTGGATGTCATTGGGGACTTGAACCTTGTTGTATCTCAAGCTAAAGGAGATTGGAAAGTTAAAGAAGAAAAGATGAAAATCTATCACCAGACCTTGGATGAGCTAATTTCTCAGTTTGAGAAACTAAACTTCGCTCATCTGTTTAGAGAGAACAACAGGTTCGTTGATTCATTAGCAGCTCTATCTTCTATGATAGACATCCCTTTTGGAGTCTGGATGCGTCCGATTATCATTGAACAGAAATTCGTGCCGACCTACGAGCTGATTGCTACCATAAACGAAGTACAAGATCAAAATCCCTGGTTTTATGACATATGAAACTTCTTGGAAAAGGAGACTTATCCACCAGGGGCAAATGCCAAAGACAAGAGGGCAATTCGAAGAACGGCTGCTCAGTTCATCGTCTGTAGGGGAAAATTGTACAAGCGGGGTCATCTTAGGATGCACAAACTGTGTGTTGATGCTGAAAAGTCCAAGCGCCTGATGGAGGCCATCCATGGAGGAGAGTGCAGAGCGCACATGAGCGGGGTAATGCTGGCTCGAAAGATTGTCAAGCAGGGTTGTTATTGGTCAACCATGGAGGAGGATTGTATTGGTTTTGTTCGGCGATGCCACAAATGCCAGATCCATGCAAACCGCATGAACATTCCGCCGTCAAAGCTGTACAACATGACTTCGCCATGGCCATTTTCAGTCTGGGGGATTGATGTAGTCGGCGCAGTTACTCCAAAGGGATTGAACGAGCATGAGTACATTCTGGTAGCGATAGACTACTTCACAAAGTGGGTTGAGGCCCAATGCTATGCGGTGTTGAAGGCGTCGCATGTTGCTAAGTTCATCAGGAACAGCATTATCTGTCGCTATGGGGTCCCAAATGAGATTATTTTGGATAATGGTTCCCACTTCAAGAAGGAGGTGATCGACTTGTTAGAGAAATACAATGTGGCTTTTCATAAGTCATCCACATATCGGCCACAAACCAACGGAGCTGTTGAGGCCACCAACAAGAACATCAAACACATTCTGCAGAAGATGGTGGAAACCTACAGGGACTAGCCAGATAAGCTGCCATTTGCTCTTTGGGGCTACCGGACTTAAATTCGAACTTTTACTAGGGCAACTCCGTATTCCTTGGTTTATGGGATGGAGGCTGTTCTGCCTATCGAATATGAGGTTCCATCATTGCGGGTAATGGCTGAGTACCAGATAGCTGAAGCAGATTGGCAGCAGAGCAGGTTCGAAGAACTCATGCTGTTTGACGACAAAAGGCTGAAATCACTGTATCACGTCCAGGGTTATCAACGAAGAATTGTCAGGGCTTTCAATAAGAAGGTTAAGTCTAGGAATTTGAAAAAGGGAGATTTGGTGCTCAAAGACAACCGAGCTCCCATTCACGACCCTAGGGGCAAGTTTAGATCTAATTGGGCTGGTCCCTATATCATCAAGTCAATTTGGTCAGGTGGAGCTGTCGTTCTAATGGATTTAGATGGCCTTGAGTTTTCCCAGCCGATCAACATAGATAAGTTGAAGAAATACTATCCCTGAGTGGCTCGCTAGGTCAAAAACCCGAAAGGGCAACCTAGGTAAAAGTTAGAGCATGAAAAATTTAAAATAATAAAAAATGAGCTCGTGAGGTTGAAAACCCAGAAAGGGCGGCCTTCGCAAAAATTAGAGTGCAAAAGGAGAGTGTTAATACACGAGTGAACCCGAACCGAGCTACGTAAGGCTTGATTCCCATCTTCGAGATACGTAGGCAACTTCATTCTGAGGTCCAGCCACAAACACTTCCAAATCAACTTTGTCCATGTGATCATGTTGGTCATCTTTGTTTATTCTTCATTCAAGAGCTCGGTTGTGATCTCTAGTACAGTGCTATTCAAACTAGGGGCAACTTTGCAGTTGATGGATTCAGGGTTGTACATCTTAGTGATAGATCTCGGGCGTGCCCAGTTGTGATCCATATCGAAAATCGTTTTGAAAAGTTTTAATAAAAGTTGATTTTGTTCAAATTAATTTTTTTACAACTTAGACCATTTTTAAACCAAGCGGAAAATTTTCAGTACCCACAACCTTCAATTTCATTGATTTCAATACAGAGTCCTCCGGCTCTTGATACAAATTGAAGTTATTTTTTATTACATTCACAAAGAAAACTTGAAAGTACAGATTAAAGAAATAAACTCAAGGCATTGTCAAGTCAGGTGTTCCTGCGCCCCCTCCCAGAGCTTGTAGAAGCTTCAGATGCCAAAGTAGGCCCGGTCAGTGCCTCTTCATCAAGCCAAGCTATACACTCGTCAGAAAGAGTGCAATTGAAACTAGGAGCGGGGGCCAGAAGTTCTCTCGTTCTCCATGTTGTGGCATACCGAGCCAAATGTGAGCCTCGGACTGGAAATAAAGCTGGGTACTCTATCCCCTCTTCCGGGCAAGTCTGGTCGTGGCCTAACTAACGCCTGAATCGGAACGGGAAGTAAAAGACACAGTGTGTCAAGCCGACCAACTGAATCCCAGGCTGCCAGGACATGCTGTAGCTCATCGCCGGTTGATTAAGCCAGGGGCAGCGCCAAGCAATGTCGACAGCAGATAGGCTGCACATCCATTCGCACCACCATCCCTCATCTGGGGCATCAACTAGTCATTGCTGGAAGAAATAGCCATGTGCTGAATATGTTGGGCATGAGTCCACCACTTTCAACTTGTCCATCAGCCATATTTGGGGAAGGATGAAAAATAAGAGAGAGTAAAGAATAAAGAGGTGTATGTGGAGAGAAAAGTGAAAAGGGTTTTGAGAAAAAAACAGAGCTCGAGGGCCGAGTACTCTGAGAAATACACATATGAGAAGGGCAGGAAACATTACCTGTAAGAGTAGTGGACTCCCTGCGAATCTAGTCGTCTCCCGGTGACAGAAAACATCCAAACCCATCAGAGTCTCAGCTAGTGTCATGCCAATGCAGCTCTTGCCCTCTTTCAAGCCTTAGGCAACCTCAATCAAACAGACGCTATACCCTCCAGAGCTTGGGGCAAGCAAGAAATGAGACAACATACACAAGCAAAGGGTATGTCGCCGAAAACTCTGCCAATGATGATCGCCACGGTCACCAGCATCAGAAAACTGATGAATCAAGCTTGGAATATCTAGCTCTCCGTCATGAATCAATGACCGAGCATCATGCAAAGTAAACCCACACATCCGTCCTAAAGCTTGGATGTGGCCAAAACGGAATTGGGGCAAGATCTCTTCATCGCGCTGAAATTCCATCAAAGCTTGGAAATCTTCAAAAGTAGGGCACATCTCTTGTCTGCCGAAGCTAAAAACATAAGTTACCAGATTCCAACATCTAGCCGCGGCATGGAGGAATGAAACGCAGCGGAGTGCGACTCAACGTGAATAGTGCATTTATTCCGAAACCCCGAAAATTCAAATTTTCCGAGCCATCCAAAGTTGCGAGCCAATCGGAGAGTTTTTGGGCAAGAAATGCTTCCATTTGGGGCAAAAATGGAGTTGAAATGAAGAAACCACGAAGCTGGAACCTTTATAGAAGATAAGGCATTGAGTGGAGGACAGATGTCGACGTTTCGGAGGTTCTGCCATCGATGGCCGGCAGCAGCACATGGATGGCCGGCAGTGGCTCATCAATGGCCTGCAGGGGCACATTGATGGCCGGTAGAGGAGAGTGATGGCTGGCAAGCCATTCCCCATGGACGGTAGCCCCTCTTTGGTGCTCAATGATCTCCTGTGTGAAGACCCAGATGCTTTCAGAAGTTGAATTCTGTCATCGGTACCTTTCGGGGTCTTGTTTTGTGTCTTTTCAGACTTGAACACGTCTGTTTAAACTGTAACTATTTAGCTTTGCTTATCGAGTTGTATGTGGTTCTCTTATCGAGTCATTGCATTTTGCTTATTAAGTTGCACTTGTATTGTTTATCGAGTCATTTTGTTCTTTCGGTTGTTAGTTGGCTCACTACCTGATTAAAAGCAATGTATTTTTGAATATGCAGTTTTCAAACAAAGATCAATCTCATTTACGTGTTGTATGATGCGATGCGATGCTTAGAATGTAAAATGCAACACCTTTTGAACCATCAAGGCTGTTTTCATTCCAATCATGGTTTCTTTTTCTTTTTCTTTTTTTGCAAAAGAGTACAAGTTTTAAAGAAAATAAAACTGCATAAGGTTATACAATAGGCTAATACTACTAGAAAAAAGAAAACAAAGCAAAAGCATCTGAATCGGTGCTGGCTAGCTCAAGCTCGGGAGGTCCTCTTTGTTCTCTTCCTCAGCGGAGCAGACTCTGGAGCACTGTCGCCATCAGTGCCGCTGTCTAAAGCTGAACCAGAACCCTCCTCAGCCTCTCCAGCCTCACTGCCTGCAGAATTCGAGCCGGCATCACCGTCTCCCCCATCAGATGACTCGGACTGTCGACTCGTTGCCTCAGCCTCCTCGCTCGTCTCGTCGTCATCATTGCCCAGAATGGGCTCTAAAGGGCAACTCTCGCTTTGGCTGCCTCTGGCTTTACCTCGGCCGTGTGTCTGAGCCTGTCTCCCTCTCCTCTCTACTGCTGGGGGAGACGCTGAAGGTCCTGCCTCTGCTCCTGCTGGGGCGTATGACGGGGCTGGCATCTTGAAAGGAATCTGAAAAGAGTAATTTATGAGAATACATCAGTCTGTGCATAGGGGATCGTTGCAGATAATGTGCTGTGAACAGTGGATGATTGCAGTGTATTTGTTAATAATGAATAATTGCAGTGTATGCATGCCATGGGCAGTGTGTGGGAACAGTGTATCGATGTAGTGTTTTGGTGCAATGTACCAGATCAGTGAAGTATGGAACAATTGAAGTGCTAATATGTTAGCAGAAAAACTTTATGGCATGAAATGCAAATCGAAAAAATTACCAGAATCCGATAGAGGTTGAGCAGATCCAGGCTCGTCTGTACCATGTCTGTCAAGGAGGCCACGAGCTCAAGGGCCTGCCTTGTGTACTCTATGGGTGCTTGTAAGTGCAGAAGGGATTAGTACTCTATACAGCATAATTGAAATGAGGTAAATGTGCAAAATGTAAAGTTTGGTACATACCAGGGTCGGGCCTTGGACTCCGACAAGCGCATGTCCGGCTAGTGCAGGCTCTATGGGGATCTGGCAAGTCTCCCCAAAACGTCTTCGGTAAGTCAATGTAGTAGGCAGCTCTGGCCACCCAGTCTCCTGCCTCACCTCAAGATCTCTCTTCCTACGAGATCTGGTCACTCTGCCTCTCCCTCTCGCAGCTGGAGCTCTAACTTCCTCACCTCCGCGAACGCTGGTCAGAAGCGGCATCAGATGCATCCAAATGAAGGTCGCGTAGTCGCCCTCCATTCAAAAAAGGTCTGCATCTAGTCCTACCATGAACTGAATCACCTGCTCCTCAGAAAGCTTCTGTGTCTCTCTCATAGATGCGGGAGGTGCCATCGGTATAAACGGGGTAGGCAAGCTCAAGGTTTGGCGCACGAAGCGCTCGCTCAAGAACCAAGCGCGGTAGATCGGTCCCTCAAAAAGGATGTGGTAACGAGCCACGACCTTAGCGGTCTCATATGCGAATCTGGCCCCTGACGGTATCACGTCCCATGGCTTCCATGTGATCTAAAGATAAGAAAATGAACAGATGATTAGCCGTTATCAATTGACTACTGTGTGTATCAAACTAGTTGAAAAGTACCATGACTATGTTTTGGGTTACCTCACGCGCCGTGACCGTGTCAAAATACTGTCGGAAGAACATGAAGCTGTCCCGAGTCCTACGACGGAGCAGGCCGTCATACACCCGAGAGAACGGGACTGTCACTAGGGTCTCCACTATAGGCTCTGGAGCAAGAGTCGGGAAGTATGCGTACACCTATAGCTGCAAGGGAAATGTGATCAGTACAATGTATGAATAGAGTACAGAAAATGCAGAAAGTAGAATGCAGTACAGTGTATGAACAAAGTACAGAAAATGCAGAAAGCAGAATGCAGTACAGTGTATGAGCAGGTACAGAGGATGCAGGAAGTACATGTGTTGCACAAAAGTAAAGCAGGAAATGATAAGTATAGAATGTAAGGTAAAAATGGGGAACTAAGCTGTGTACCTCCCAAGCCCGCCAGTAGCCGCCAAGCAAGGTCCCGCTCATTTGAGAGGTCGAGCTCATGTACCCGTATAGAGTGGTGAGGCCGGCTCCTCCCCAGTTGTAGAACGGGACTCGTTGCAGCACCACCAATACACTCAGAAAGTACAAACCGACAGTATTCCACCTGTTCGAGAACAAGGTGGTACCCAAGAGAAACATGAGAAAGCCCCTGGCGTAATGCTCGGTCTGCTCAACGGTCTCGGGCTCAACTCCTCGGAACTGCTCCTCAAACCAGCTGTATCAAACCATACCTGTCCAAAGTGTCGGTGGTTGTGCCCCGAGTAGTGCAGCCCATGCAACCTCCCACTCTCCCATGTCAGGATCGAGAGGGATCGGATCACCTCCTACGCCTAAGTCGGTGATCATGGCAAAGTCGTAGGGAGTAATCGTCATCTCCCCCGTGGAGGAGAAGTGGAAGGAGTTAGTGGTATCCTACCACCTCTCCACAAGAGCCCCTAAGAGAGGGCGGCTCGATGTGACCCGCGTCAAACCAAAGCAAAATAGGCCGAAGCCAGTCCCGTCAATGCTGTCACGGACCCCGGCTAGAAGCTCGCCGTACCAATCCCAAGCTGTCGTGGTACCGTAGCCTCGGAAGGAGCAGGATCCATCTTGTGTTAATGTATGTGATGCAATTAGATCAAGCAATGAACAATTGAAAGTACAATTGAATGCAGAGCAATAATGTATGAACTACAGTTGAATGTGAAGCAACAGTGTATGAAATACAGTCAGATCAAAGCATGTGATGTAATCAAATCAAAACAGTGCAAGAAATGCAACAGTTAAAGGTGGTATTGCAGAAAAGTAAAGTTTGTACTTCTACGGCTATAGCCGACAAGTGACATAGGCTCTCTCAGTAAGAGGTCGTCTGGCACGTCCTCGGCAAAATCAGTGAAGGCCATGATGCCTCCCGCAACAGGTACTATGTGCGTCTCAAGGTGATATCTCGTCAGATCGAATGGGCGAATGCTCGGCGGCAATGGCTCGGGCTCAACCGCAGGCTCGGCCTCGAAGTCCGCTGCAAACTCTGCTGGAGGTAGTGCGGGGAAGCCCCCGTCATGTGGGACATTGTCTGCCATCAGAAATGGATGGAAAATGAGCAAAATGAGAAAAATGGTGAACTTTGAATAAAGTAAACCCTAGGAGAGAGAAAAATCAAAGAAACTTGGAAACCCGGGAAAAGCGCACTAACCTTGGGAGAAACTTGAGGGAAATCAACCTTGAATGGTGGAAACGACGGAAGAGTCGTCGAAATCAAATTCTGATCGGTTCAAATCAAAGAGAACGAAAGGGTTTTCGCGAAGAAAATGTTTCTAGGGTGTTGGGAAACGCATAGAATGCGCGGATCTAGAGAGAAGGCACACCTAGAGAGCAAGGGAGATGATTTTCGTGCAAGGGGTTGTAAAGAAATAAAGTGATTTTGTTTGTACTTAAAGAGCCACAGGTCAAAGGACAATTCTGCCCCAATCGGCCATCGATGGCCGGCAGTGTACAACTGATGGCCGGCAGTGGCCACTTATGGCCGGTAGGGGACCAGCGGCATACACTGATGGCCGGCAGGCCTCCACTAGCTTCCCCTGCCTCTTTTACCTTGATATGTGTCCTTGGGTTCCAAGAAATGCAGGGTATGTTCAAAATTTGATTCAGAATGCATCCGCGGAAGCCTAGAATCACAATCGCAGTGCGCGAAGGTCATCGCCTTTCAACCGACACAAGGTGTATCCTTTTAAGCATGGTGCAACTCTTCGAGAGGTAAATCGGGAGTTGTCTTTGAATTGTTTCTACTATATGCTTTTGTTGTGGCATAGAAAGAACATCGCACCCACCCAAAAAATTATTTACCCACCCAAAAAGAAAGAATATCGCTTTTATTGATGCATGGAGTATGTATTTTGAATATATGCATCGTCGTCCATTTTGCATTGAATATGCATCGTTGATTATCTCCCATGGAACATGCTTCGGTTCCATTTCTTGCATGTTGAGCATTGAGTGTGCCTTGGCATCGTGTTGCGATCCTTCGTCTCACATGAGATATGCATTGTATTGCGTTGTACCTTTCAAGTTTCTTTCTCATACATGCACGATATTGTATATTCAGAGGAATTCCAAGTAACACCATTCCTCTCCCTTACCCCGTTGGTTAGAAACATTGGAACATCTTTTGATGTTTATACCACTCTTAGATGTTGCATTTCCCTCTCTCACATGTGGTACGCTGAGAGGTGTTGCCTTTCCCTCTCTCGCATGTGATACGCTGAGAGGTGGCGTGTGATACGCTGAGAGGTGCTGCCTTTCCCTCTCTCGCGTGTGATACGCTGAGAGGTGCTGTCTTTCCCTATCTCGTGTGTGATACGCTGAGAGGTGTTGCCTTTCCATCTATCACTGAGAGGTGTTGCCTTTCCTTCTCTCGCATGTGATATGCTAAGAGGTGCTGCCTTTCCCTCTCTCGCGAGTGATACGCTGAGAGGTGCTACCTTTCCCTCTCTCGCGTGTGATACGCTGAGAGGTGTTGCCTTTCCCTCGCTCACGTGTGATACACTGAGAGATGTTGCCTTCCCTCTCCCGCGTGTGACACGCTAAGAGGTGTTTCGTTTGAGACTTTGGGTGTTCCCTGGTAGTCACTTTTGGCTTTCCTCGCGTGATGCGTAGTTAAGCTTGCATAATTTTCTTACATCCTTTATGTTGAAATGTGTGAGACTTCTACAACTTGTTAGTTTGCTTAAATTGTTGTATTTATTTTGCATAAATGCTTCATTTAGCTTTCTTTGCATAATCATAAGTTATGCTCTTGCATCATGCATGTCATTTGCATTTTGCCCCAGCCCACGGGTGCATCTCTGTTTGTTATCTTGTCTGTTTGTCAGAGTCTTCAGCCTTGTCAAAAATGGGTCGTCTTTGGGCTTTGACATTCACTCCAGTCACTTCGTGACTTTCGAGTTCTGTCAAAGAGGGGCAACTGTAGACACCCCATTTTTTACCGTCCTCAAGACTTGGATACGTTTGCAGGTACATCCAATGACAAGTTTGATTGCTCGTCGAGTACTTGAATTTTGTGGCGGAACGTCACAGGTTTGAGCCTTCCAAACCCTATGTCCTTTCTGCTCCATTTTTGGACCATGTGTTGGTCCTTTCAGCATGATTCTTGTGGTGCATTGCCAGCCTTGTTTTGGCATTGCCGGCCATCAATTTAGCCCTGCCGGCCATTGATGAGGCCTGCTAGCCATCAATGAGGCACTGCCGGCTATAGACGTCCCCGAACGCCCCGGGAGGAACGAGTCCCCCCCTCCCCCCGTTCCGTTCGATATTGGGCTCACTACAGTTCAGGACTCTAAAATTGTCACGGTTCTAAGTTTGAACCAAAGAGTCCAAATCCGGCAAATCGTTTTGAGAAAATAGATTTTTGAAAGAAGTGCCAAACATGGACTGCTTTGCCAGATACAGAGTCGCCACCTAAATATTTTATTTTGGGGAAATTTAGGAAACCCTGACTCGTTGCCTAAGGCCACGTGTCCGTCATCACCAAAGTTGCCTCGGCTCGGGAACTTGGCTACGATTGGGGAAGGTCACTTCGTGAGCACCCCCGCTCGCCCGATCAAAGATCGGCCTCTACTAACCATGATATCTATTTTTGAAAATATTATGTGTTCTTATTCCGGTTATTAGCCTAGATTACTATGTGATGTGCACAGCATACAAGTATAGACTGGATCACCTGAATTGGAACAAAACATTTCATGTTTGTTTATTTGAAAATGGTTTGATGGTGCTACCCGCAAGTAGGCTAAGACGTGGATTTGCCACCCACGGGTGGGCTTAGGAAAACATGATTTTGCCACTATCTAGTGGGCTTAAAACTCACAGTCAATGATTTGTTCCAATCCAAATAACCCAACCTTCACCCACAGGCATTCAGGCAGTTATATCACATAAGCAAATAGCCTCATGGTAAGCATGCTATCATGGCAGTCACTCACACGCATGCAAGGATGCTAAAGCATAAAACTTACCGAGTACTCCAAGCCAAAACAGAAGCTAATTAGAAAACCATGCATGATCCTAATTATATAGAAATGCCTAATGCAACACATGCAAAAATGCAACTATAGCAGGCTCTGTGACGCCCCGATTCTACACTATAGGTTGCAGTCAAGGGAGAGTCACTAGTGAGTCCTATGGTCAATAACCAAGTAAGATCCCAGATCGCCGGAGGAATCAAAATAGCCTCCCTTCTAAGTCCAGCTTTCTTAGGCAGCGCACTACCCTTTTGACAGATTTTACAAGGCATTGACACAAGGTCTCATAAGCAACGATAAGGTTCATACGTAGGATATACATACATAACAACCACAATTATACTTGCTTCAAAAGATTGTTCCATTACATTACATCACAAAAAAGAAAGTTTTAAACTTCATATGAATCTTACAAAATAACAAAAAGGAAATTTCTAGTATTCCTAAGATAGCCAAAAGTCTTCAAAGGTTTCCGGCTCGTCGTCTTCCGCTATGAGTTCCGCTTCGTCACCTGGCATGATACGCCGTGAGCTTTGAATGCCCAGTAAACACACACACACACACCCTACCCCTTTTTCCCAGTCCAATACACAATCACAAAATATAACATCAAGTAGTAAAGCATGATATTCCAGTAAATAGATCAATAAATAAATAAATAGTTAAGTTAGATGTCAGTAAACTAGAAATCCCCCAAAGAGATTTTGTCCTCCCAACCACAAGAATCAGATGCGGATTATTCGGTATGCCCCCTCTTTTACTGCTTTGTTGCAGACCTAACCTCGGATGCCTACCAACGGTTATATACCGTGTAGCGCCAACCGCAGGGCCTCAAAAGAGATGGTAAAATAGGGCCTTGCCCAAATCCCTCCTCACACCAAACCACCTAGGGTCCGAATACAACCGCTCCGTTCAAGGGTTCCGAAAATCACTTGCGCAAGACTTTAACCTTTAAATAGGGAACGCATCCCAACATACCATATACCACATATTCTCATCTTTTCATTTCTCAAATGTTCGAAAACCCAATACCCACCCAATTAGGTTTCCCGTTGAATTAGGTGTTTTAAGCCAAGGTTAGTCCAACTAAACGATAAAATAAAATTCACATAAGCATGCCTCCTCAAGATAAGAAGATAAATAACATAACATACCCATACAACATTATGCCAAGATATGATAACAAGCCATTAAACATTTTCACGAATACAAGGGTATAAAACATCCAAACATAACAAATTTCCATATTTAACATCACATGAAGGTTAATATGGAAGGACTACTTACGTTCATCCACCGGACTCGGTTTTCCTATTGTTCGTAGAGAATTTGATTTAGTTCCTAGAACATTTTTCGGAAATGGGATTGCTTTTCCCGGATTTAAGTTATTTACAAAATAGTCCAGCACTGTTCCAGAATCTGTCCAGAATCTGCCCAGATCTGTCGACTGTTACGAAAACTTGATTTTCTTGCAAACCACTCAATGTTTTTCGATGAAACAAATTTTAGTTGAAAGCTAACTCCTTAAGGAAGGTTTTGACGCAAAATATAGGTTTAGCATATTTTTGTACATTGTTCTGGAATTTTTGAAAGTTGACTGAAAAAAACAGGTTTTAAGGTGGAATGCCCAAAACAAGGAAATTTAGAAAAAATGGGTTCCACCATGGGAAAGTTTCATTTCTTTTGTGAAGAAAATATACTAACTATCACATGTTTAACTCAGAAATTTTGTTTGAAAGAGTACCCTTGAAAAGTTGAGAGATTTGTACAAAAAGAAGATGGTTTGTACCAAAATGAGGAAAATACAAGAGAGATGAAAACAATACTCAAATCTTGGTATTTTTAACATAAGAACATGATAATAACAGATCTGAAACATCACTTAAAATCTTTAAAATGAACATGCATTAGAAAAGAAAATGAAGAGAAGGTTGTGTTGGTGGCTTACCTTCTAGCTTTGCACAAGAAACTCTCTTCTTCTTCCCTCTCCTCATCTAGACTCCTCTTCCTTGCTCTCCTCCCTCTCTCTAACCAAAATGTGTGTGTGAGTGAGTGTGTTGTGTGTATGTTTGCAAGCTAGGGAGGGTGTGGTATACATAGGCAAATTTGGGGTAAAAGGACATAAAAGCCCTTTAGTTGGAATTGGATGGAGAGTTAAGATTTTGCTTGAATTCTAAAGGAATGGAAGGGACTTAGGTGGTGTGTTCCATTGGTTTAGGCCACCTCTAGTTGTAATAAAACTATTTCTTGGATATTGTATCCTAGGTAGGTCACTAGGTTGTGCTTCTCTAGAATCTCATAATCATGGTCTTAGAAAATTGGCTTCTTTCTCCCTTCCCTAGGAGGGCTAGCCTTGGGGAAGTGTGAAGGGACTAATTTTTTAATTATTTTACGTTCTAGGCACATCCCTCAAGGTGCATATACACACACACACACACACATATATATATATAGCAAGATTGATGGCATATCAAGGTACAAAATATAAGTACTATCTTGGGCAAGTTTAGAAATAATAAAAATAAATAAATATATATATATATATAAGGGCTTGAAGTTAACTACATGTAACCTAGGTAGAATTAAATTAGGTTAGGGAATTCTGTTTTGATAAAATAAAAATAAAAGAAATAGAAATTTGTTAATCGACAAGATTCGAATTAATTCAAGTAACGAGGGCTTTAAGAAAATAATTCATCATTAGAGTCTTAAAAGTAAATACATATTTTAGGGGTCTTACAACCTATCCCCCTTAAAACAATTTCATCCCCGAAATTCAGCTACATACTGTGTTCAAAAAGCTCGGGGTAATTTGCCTTTACCCAATCCTGGCGCTCCCAAGTATATTCTTCAATTCCCCGGTGACGCCATAGCACTTTCACCAAGTGAACCGTCTTGCCTCTGAGGTTCTTCTCTCGACTGTCCTGTATTGCTACCGGTCCTTCTTTAAATGTAACATCCTTGTCAAGGCTGATATCTTCCCATTTGAGGACGTGTGACGGGTCAGCGATGTATTTTCTCAACATAGATACGTGGAAGACGCTGTGTATCCCTACTAACTGCGGGGGTAGAGCTAGTCTATATGCTACTTCGCCCACTCTCTCCAATACCTCGAAAGGTCCAATATATCGTGGTAACAGCTTCCCCTTTCTCCCAAAACGTACGACTCCACGCTTGGGTTGCACCTTTAGGAACACGTGGCTGCCTACTTCAAACATCAACGGTCTACTCCTCCTGTCTGCATAATTCTTCTGACGGTCTTGAGCAGTCTTCAACCGTTGTCGGATCAATTTAACCTTCTCAGTAGTTTCTAGGACAAGTTCGGGTCCTACCAGATTTGCGTCACCCACTTCCGTCCAACAAATCGGTGATCTACAAGGTCGTCCGTATAATGCTTTAAAGGGTGCCATACCAATGCTAGCTTGGAAGCTGTTGTTGTAGGCGAATTCAATTAGGGGTAGGTGTCGTTCCCAACTTCCTTGAAAATCCATTGCGCAAGCTCTCAGCATATCCTCGAGCGTCTGGATAGTGCGTTTAGATTGTCCGTCGGTCTGCGGGTGAAAGGCAGTGCTAAAACATAACTCCGTACCAAGAGCTTCCTGCAGGCTTCCCCAAAATCGAGAGGTGAATCATGGATCACGATCTGACACAATAGATACCGGAATTCCATGTAGTCTAATGATTTCCCCAATGTAAAGTCTGCACATAGACTCTAAGGTGTCGGTCATCTTATAGGGTAAGAAATGTGCTGACTTGGTAAGACGGTCCACTATTACCCATATAGCGTCGCGCCCTCTAGGTGACTTAGGCAACCCTGTCATAAAATCCATCGTCACATACTCCCACTTCCATTCAGCTATTGGTAGAGGTTGCAACATTCCTCCCGGTTTCTGATGTTCCGCCTTCACTTGTTGGCATGTCAGACATCTTGCTACAAATTTGGCCACTTCCTTCTTCATCCCATTCCACCAATATTGCCTCTTCAAATCTTGGTACATTTTTGTTCCTCCTGGATGTACCGCAAATGCAGAATGATGGCATTCCTTCAGTACCTTTTCTCTAAGTAACTCGTCACTAGGTACAAACAATCTACCTTGGTACCTTAAACTCCCATCGGGGTGAATTATCCAATCGGGCATGGGCTCTCCTGATTCCAGACGTCCCTTGATGTAGGCTACCTCTTGATCGTGCTTCTGGGCCTCCATGACCTCATTCATTAACTTAGGCATCACCTTCTGTGCGCTAAGATATGCTCTTGTATCTTGAGATTCTACTTGGATCCTGAACTCATTGAGTGTCTTAACCATATCCCATTCCTTGACGGAGATCTTAGCCATCATCCCTCTGCTCTTACGACTTAGAGCATCTGCTACTACATTGGCTTTACCGGGGTGGTATGAGAGAGTGAATTGGAAATCCTCAAGATACTCCATCCATCGTCTTTGTCTTAAGTTAAGGTCCTTCTGTGTGAATAGATACTTCAGACTCTTGTGATCTGTAAAAATCTCAAATTGTTCCCCATACAGGTAATGTCGCCATTGCTTTAGGGCAAAAACTACGGCTGCTAACTCCAAGTCATGTGTGGGGTAGTTGCGCTCATGAGGTTTCAACTGTCTAGATCCATATGCGACCACCTTTCCATTTTGCATGAGCACGCAACCCAACCCTTCTTTAGATGCATCACAATACACAGTGTACCCCTCTTCTCGTTCTGGGATGCTCAAAATTGGCGCACTAGTTAACCTCTTCTTTAACTCCTGGAAGGATTTTTCGCAAGCTTCGTCCCACTCATACTTTACTCCTTTCTGCGTCAGACGAGTCATTGGTTTAGCTAGTTTGGAGAAATCTTGGATGAATCTTTGGTAATAACCGGCCAATCCTAAAAAGCTGCGGATCTCCGACACAGTTTTTGGTTGTCTCCAATCTAATACTGCCTCCACTTTGGTTGGATCCACCGCAATCCCATTTTCTGATACCACATGCCCTAAGAATTTTACTTCATTCAACCAGAACTCGCATTTACTTGCCTTGGCGTATAACTGATTTTCCCTAAGAATTTGGAGGACAATCCTTAAATGTTGCTCATGCTCTTCTTCAGACCTTGAATATACCAAGATGCCATCAATGAATACTACTACAAACTGGTCAAGGTATGGTCTAAATATCTTATTCATTAGGCTCATGAATACTGCTGGTGCATTGGTTAGTCCGAAGGGCATTACTACAAATTCATAGTGGCCATATCTAGTACGAAAGGCAGTCTTTGGTATATCCTCCTCCTTGACTCGTAGTTAATGGTAACCCGACCTGAGATCGATCTTTGAATAGCACCTTGAGCATCTAAGTTGGTCAAAAAGGTCATCAATCCTTGGGAGTGGGTATCGGTTTTTAATCGTGACTCGATTGAGTTGACGATAATCGATGCATAGCCTCAACGATCCATCCTTCTTTTTAGCAAACAACACGGGTGCTTCCCATGGCGAAGTACTTGGCCTAATGAATCCGCTCTCGAGCAATTCCTGTAGCTGTGTCTTCAATTCTCGTAGTTCTGCTGGTGCCATGCGATACGGAGCCATGGATATTGGGGTAGTTCCAGGTTGTAGCTCGATGCTAAAGTCTACTTCTCGGGTTGGTGGCAATCCTGGCAATTCCATGGGAAATACATCTGCATAATCGCACACTACGCGCGGAAGCTCTATTTCTCCTTGGCCTTCCTCATTTAGAATTAGGCTTGCTATCCTACCGGCAAGTTGGTCGCGCCACTGCGTCCGATGCTTTGTTGAAACCATGGGGTCTTGTCTATCCCCCTTAAACTGGAAACGTGTTCCATCTTGTGTATGAGCTACCACTTTCTTCTGACGACAGTCGATCACTGCTCGGTGGGCGGACAACCAGTCCATGCCCAAGATGATATCGAAGTCCGACATTTCCATAACACGAAGGTCGCAAGTTAAGCGTAGGTTCGACATCCTTATCTTACAGTCCTTACAGATCGATCTTACCCGAGCGCATCCTCCCATAGGTGACATTACACTTAAGGCAGTTGCTAAGGGTTCACATACAAGTTCTAATGACTTAGCACAAGCAGAGGATATGAAAGAATGTGATGCACCGGTATCAAATAAAACATGCACCCAAGAATTGTATAGTACTAAAGTACCCTCGATTACAGATGGGTCCGCTTCTTCTTCTTGCAAGGCAAAGATTCTGCCGGTTGCCTTCTGGTTGCCACTGGCCTTGGCGTTCTGAGTTCCTCCATTCTTCTGGTGCTGCTGCCCGGTAGGTCCTGTCTTGTTTGTCCAAGGCTTCTGCCCACCTAATGCCTGGGCATTTGCTCCGGAACCTCCTCCTTGATATCCAAATGGAGGGAGTTGGGGGCATTCGCTCTTCTTGTTCCCTAACTGTTGGCAATGAAAGCACTGGATTTGTCCCGCCGGCCTTTGATAGCCTCCTCTCTGAATCTGTTGCTGCGGTTGCTGTCGTTGTTGTTGTGGTTGTGGTCTAGAGTAGGGCTTTGAGGTCATGCTTCCCTTCTGGTTCCTCTGGGGTCCAATTGTTGCCTGACTTCCTCTTCTCTTATTCCAAGCTTTCCTGGCGTCGTTTACTTCCTCTCAGATTCTAATGCCGTTTCCAGCACCTCGGCATATGAGGGGAGTCGTTGCGGAAGGACTCTTCCCCTGATTGTAAGATCCAGTCCCCACTCGAGCATCCTTGCTTTTTCTTCATCATTTGCCACGAGTCTAGTTGCATAGCGGGCTAGCTCTTCGAATTTTGCAGCATACTGGGTCACGGTCATATTTCCTTGTTCCAGATTCTGGAATTCCTTGACTCGTTCTCGGCGGATAGTACTTGGGAAATATTTATTTAAGAATAGTTCCCTAAACTGGTTCCATGACAGGCTTGCTACGTCACGAGTGTTCTTCATCAACTCCCACCAATGGTCAGCCTCATCATCAAGCTCGAATACTGCCAAAGCTATTCTATCAGCAGCCTCGGTGATGCCCATGGTGTCTAGCATTTTCTCTATCTGCCGAAGCCAATTCTCAGCTATCTTCGGGTCCGGTACGCCTGTGAACTTTGGGGGTCTCTGCTTTCGAAACTCAGAAAAGAGTCGAGTCCTCTCATTCTGCCGATTGTTCCTTATTTGCCCTAGTTCCTCCAAAATCTGATGACCTAGGTTGTTGGGGATGTCAGCCCCTGCGGGGATGGGTTCATGTTGATGCCTAGGACGGTTTCGTACATTGTTGCTGGTTTCGGTATAGCCATTAGCTCGTGTGTCTACCATATTATGTTCATGTCACCAGGTGAGTTGGTTTCCAGTCTTAGAAAATCTTACTACTTAGATTTGAAATAAAGGTTCAGTTTCCTTAGGGTGCACTAAAGCAAGTAACAATCAATAACATAGATCAACGCATCATTTATATATAATAATAGGCATCATTACAAAAGGCCTCCTATATCAGAGTTACATTCAAGAGCATCTACGCACACAAGTTCAAGCTATCTTATTCTAGGGATCCTCATCAGCGGATCTTACAAAAGTCTAGTTTTATTACCCCTCGAATTAGTTCTCGTTTCCCGACCAATCAAAGTCTTCGTCAGGGTCTTCATCAGCAGAGTCGGTGGCTTGCCCCGGAGAGCGGGGGGTGTACATTGGTGAGAGGGGATTGTGTTCAGATGATATCTCTATAGGGTTGGCTAGGTTCGCTCCCTGCTGCTCTGGTGGCTGCTCCATATCCATTGGTTGATTGTCTTCTGGCCCGTGGTAACAAGATTCGTGGCTTTCAGCCTGAGTCGGTGCCATGGTGGTCAGAGCTCGGTGTATCAGGGAGTCCATCTTCTGTTCGTCTTGTTCCATTCGGACTGCCTTTCTTGCTGCCCAGCTTAGAAATTGCAGGCGGCGCCGCACCAAAGACCTCTTCTGCACCCTCGTATAGTGGGGGTATTCTGTCTCCACCTTACGTATCTCAGTCTTGATCATTTCCTCGGCGGTGATTTCACAGCGTCGGTGGCTAAAGTATGGGCTGACGGACATGGCCCTCCTTCCTTGCATACGAAAAACACCCCACGAGTCGGTACTGACGTAGCCTCCCGATGACATCCTAAGGTGGAAAAGATTTTTATTAGTTAATCTTCTTATAATAGTGTGATAGAATAAAATAAGATAAGGGGTAAGGGCTTCTAGAGTCGCATATAGGGTTGCGAGGGTTAAGGGTTGAACCTAGGCTCTGATACCAAGTTGTGACGCCCCGATTCTACACTATAGGTTGCAGTCAAGGGAGAGTCACTAGTGAGTCCTATGGTCAATAACCAAGTAAGATCCCAGATCGCCGGAGGAGTCAAAATAGCCTCCCTTCTAAGTCCAGCTTTCTTAGGCAGTGCACTACCCTTTTGACAGATCTTACAAGGCATTGACACAAGGTCTCATAAGCAACGATAAGGTTCATATGTAGGATATACATACATAATAACCACAATTATACTTGCTTCAAAAGATTGTTCCATTACATTACATCACAAAAAAGAAAGTTTTAAACTTCATATGAATCTTACAAAATAACAAAAAGGAAATTTCTAGTATTCCTAAGATAGCCAAAAGTCTTCAAAGGTTTCCGGCTCGTCGTCTTCCGCTATGAGTTCCGCATCGTCACCTGGCATGATACGCCGTGAGCTTTGAATGCCCAGTAAACACACACACACACCCTACCCCTTTTTCCCAGTCCAATACACAATCACAAAATATAACATCAAGTAGTAAAGCATGATATTCCAGTAAATAGATCAATAAATAAATAAATAGTTAAGTTAGATGTCAGTAAACTAGAAATCCCCCAACGAGATTTCGTCCTCCCAACCACAAGAATCGGACGCGGATTATTCGGTATGCCCCCTCTTTTGCTGCTTTGTTGCAGACCTAACCTCGGATGCCTACCAACGGTTATATACCGTGTAGCGCTAACCGCAGGGCCTCAAAAGAGACGGTAAAATAGGGCCTTGCCCGAATCCCTCCTCACACCAAACCATCTAGGGTCCGAATACAACCGCTCCGTTCAAGGGTTCCGAAAATCACTTGCGCAAGACTTTAACCTTTAAATAGGGAACGCATCCCAACATACCATATACCACATATTCTCATCTTTTCATTTCTCAAATGTTCGAAAACCCAATATCCACCCAATTAGGTTTCCCGTTGAATTAAGTGTTTTAAGCCAAGGTTAGTCCAACTAAACGATAAAATAAAATTCACATAAGCATGCCTCCTCAAGATAAGAAGATAAATAACATAACATACCCATACAACATTATGCCAAGATATGATAACAAGCCATTAAACATTTTCAGGAATACGAGGGTATAAAACATCCAAACATAACAAATTTCCAGATTTAACATCACATGAAGGTTAATATGGAAGGACTACTTAGGTTCATCCACCGGACTCGGTTTTCCTATGGTTCGTAGAGAATTTGATCTAGTTCCTAGAACATTTTTCGGAAATGGGATTGCTTTTCCCGATTTTAAGTTATTTAGAAAATAGTCCAGCACTGTTCCAGAATCTGTCCTGAATCTGCCCAGATCCGTCGACTGTTACGAAAACTTGATTTTCTTGCAAACCACTCAATGTTTTTCGATGAAACAAATTTTAGTTGAAAGATAACTCCTTAAGGAAGGTTTTGACATAAAATAGAGGTTCAGAATATGTTTGTACATTTTTCTGGAATTTTTTAAAGTTGACTGAAAAAAACAGGTTTTAAGGTGGAATGCCCAAAACAAGGAAATTTAGAAAAAATGGGTTCCACCATGGGAAAGTTTCATTTCTTTTGTGAAGAAAATATGCTAACTATCACATGTTTAACTCAGAAATTTTGTTTGAAAGAGTACCCTTGAAAAGTTGAGAGATTTGTACAAAAAGAAGATGGTTTGTACCAAAATGAGGAAAATACAAGAGAGATGAAAACAATACTCAAATCTTGGTATTTTTAACATAAGAACATGATAATAACAGATCTGAAACATCACTTAAAATCTTTAAAATGAACATGCATTAGAAAAGAAAATTAAGAGAAGGTTGTGTTGGTGGCTTACCTTCTAGCTTTGCACAAGGAACTCTCTTCTTCTTCCCTCTCCTCATCTAGACTCCTCTTCCTTGCTCTCCTCCCTCTCTCTAACCAAAATGTGTGTGTGAGTGAGTGTGTTGTGTGTATGTTTGCAAGCTAGGGAGGGTGTGGTATACATAGGCAAATTTGGGGTAAAAGGACATAAAAGCCCTTTAGTTGGAATTGGATGGAGAGTTAAGATTTTGCTTGAATTCTAAAGGAATGGAAGGGACTTAGGTGGTGTGTTCCATTGGTTTAGGCCACCTCTAGTTGTAATAAAACTATTTCTTGGATTTTGTATCCTAGGTAGGTCACTAGGTTGTGCTTCTCTAGAATCTCATAATCATGGTCTTAGAAAATTGGCTTCTTTCTCCCTTCCCTAGGAGGGCTAGCCTTGGGGAAGTGTGAAGGGACTAATTTTTTAATTATTTTACGTTCTAGGCACATCCCTCAAGGTGCATATACACACACACACACACACACATATATATATATATATATATAGCAAGATTGATGGCATATCAAGGTACAAAATATAAGTACCATCTTGGGCAAGTTTAGAAATAATAAAAATAAATATATATATATATATATATATATATAAGGGCTTGAAGTTAACTACATGTAACCTAGGTAGAATTAAATTAGGTTAGGGAATTCTGTTTTGATAAAATAAGAATAAAAGAAATAGAAATTTGTTAATCGACAAGATTCGAATTAATTCAAGTAACGAGGGCTTTAAGAAAATAATTCATCGTTAGAGTCTTAAAAGTAAATACATATTTTAGGGGTCTTACAGGCTCGGCTATTTTAAACATGGCATATGAAATGCTATAGCTAGCATGTATTCAACTTGGAATTGAAAATACGATGCAGTTAGTATGATGCGCCGAGCCCAGTGCATGCAAAACAGATGAATGAATGCAAACATGCTATCATACTGTATGCTAATTGAAATATGACCTAATCTAACCATCATAAGCTGGTAAACAAAAGGGAGAAAGACGTGGGGTTGGAAGACATACATCTCACACACGCACACTTATTACAATTATGCCCTCTCACGGAGGGTCCGAAAGAATAATACAGTCCCGAATAAATATTACAGTCCAAATAATTACAAAATCCTAATTAAATTACAAATTTAACTAAGAAAATAATAAAACTGGCATGCAAGCCAGGGACTGCCTTGACTCCTGATGAATGATGTATGTTTGGGCTGCCTTGCGCGGAAATCCACTGGAATGCCCCAATTAGCCCCTGTTTTGCAATGATTTCTTGGAAAGCGCGCCAAGGCATGGCAAGGCATGAAATATGATATGCAAACATGCAAATTTCAGCACTAAAATATGACCCGAAACAGCCCCGAATCATGAAAACCTGGCACCCGATGCAAGGAATGACCCCGAAATGCAAGATTAAGCGCATGAAATGACTTGTAGCTACATCAAGCATGCATTATTTGTACATGACATGTGAATAAAGATTCAAGGAAGCCCCAAAACAAGCATTTTTACAGTTTATAGAAAAGCCAAACAATGAACACAAATGAGGCTAAGCTAGCATGCAAAAATGGCCCTAAATGTGAGATAATGAAGCAAGTCACAGCTGCAGGCCTCAAACACAAAATAAACCTTCAACAATGTTGAAGAGGGGCCCAAAATATGACCTTTTACAGTTTATGGCCGAGCCAAAAAAAGTGCACAAGCATGCTCAAAATACTATGCAAAACAAGGCCAATAAGAGAGCTATAACACAAAGTACAAAAAGGATACCTCAAACAGTAAAAGACCCTTAATAAAACATGAATAGAGGGTCAAAATAAGGCTGTTTTAAGTTCGGACCAGAGTCCAAAAATAGAAGCACAAGAGGCTAATAAATCATGCAAAAATGGAGCCAAAAAAGGATATAAAGGCAAGTGGAAGATAGAAGCCTCAAAAATCAATGAGCCCTTCAACAATGTTTAATAAGGGATCAAAATAAGCCCTTTTAAAGTTTATGACATGCCTCAAAACAATTTATACATAGGCCAAAAATACTACACAAGAAAATGGCATACAAGGGAGGTAATGAAGCAAGTGCAACAAGGAGGCCTCAAAAAGTAAGAGGCCCTTAAGAAAACATGAAAAATAGCTCAAAATAAGCCTAGTTCCAGTTATGGTCGGAGCCCAAAACAGCAAGAAAGTATGGCCTAGAAAGCATGCAAAATATGGACCAAAATGAGAGAAATAGAGCTTACCCTTGAAGACCAATCTTTTGGCAACTCTTGGCTTGAGATGCAGCACTCCTAGGCCCTGAAGAACAACCTCCAGCTGCTAGAATGGAGGATGGAAGGGTGGGGCTATGGGTTGGTGAAGAAATGAGTGTAGGACTTAAGGGTTTTTTGCTTGGAAATAGAAAGGGAGAGGGATATAATGCAAGAGGCCTTGAGGCAAATTTTTGTAACCCTAATAACAGAGCTGGAGCTCCTGTTATATAGGCAAAAAAGGGGGGGAAAAGGAGGAAAAAAATGGAGGGAAAACAATCCAAGTTTCCCTTCAAAAATGCACCCCCCGGATACACAATCTAGGGGGAAAAGAGATGCATATTTGGAATGTGCCTGCAACAAGGAACATGGCCGGCCGGTTATCCAAGTTGCAGGTGGCCGGCCGGCCACCCCCTATGGCCGGCCGGCCAAGGGTCAAAAAGGTCAATCAAAATTAGTGGTCGACCACCCCGGATTGGTGGCCTCCCATGTGTGCACAACACAGCCATGTGGTCAAAAACTGGAGAAAGTAAACCAGGAGAGAGAAAAGCCCACTTTTTGGAGGGGTTCAAAAGGGTCAAACATAATTAGTGGCCGGCCATATGATATTGGTGGCCTCCCAGGTGTGTACAACACAAATATGTGGTTTAGAGCTGGAAAAAATGGCCTTAGGGTGGTCAACATTGGCTTTCAAGTGAGAAAAACGGGCGACGGAGGGCGATGAGGAAATATGACTGGTTGTCAGAACAATTGCTGGCCTCCCACCCTTCTACGACCTTCCTAACAATGAAACAGAGGTCCCTGCCAAAAATGAGCCCAAACCGATGCAAAATGAAGGTTCGGGGGCCGAAACGCACAGCCCGGGGCCCCGAAAACTGACTGTTAGGCACCGGAAGTGGTGTTCAACCACGAAGTTGGTCTCTTGGACCACAATGTCCCTCAAAAGGGAGCAAATAAGATGTATGCCAAAAACCGGAGCAAACGGAGATGGTTAAGCGGTCCCGAACCCAGGCACACGGCCAACGGCTCCGAAAAACCAAAAACCGGACTCCAAACGGGCAAAATGGCCTACGACCACGAAACGTAGCCTACGGCCACTGAGAGATGATCTACGAGACCTCTCCCTCCCTTCGGGAAGAGAAAACAGAGAAAATAGAGCCTGGTTCGCAAACCGAGGCAAGGCATAAAAGAGTCCGGAAGTCCGGAGGCAAGGCTCGCAGCCGAGACTCTGAAACCTCTGAACGAGCACTAAGCACTAAGCGCTCAATATCACCAAGCGCTCAATCGGTGACGTCTGAGTCTTAAGGTCGGTCAAAAATGGGGTGTCTACACCGGCCACCATGTTTCCCAGATATTATTTTAGATCTTTTGAGCCAGCTGTGGCTCACTGAGCCATCCTCCATACACGTGTATGGAGGGATGGAGGCAAGTTTAAGCTTGTCAAGCAAGTTTTTGCTTGCATTGCTTATATAAGGGGAGGCCCCTCTCCCTTTCCAGAGGTTCAGAAAAATTTAGAGACAAAATCTCTCTCTCTCTAGAATTCTCACTCTCTTTCTATATATTGTGCTCAATAGTGCCTTAAAGTGTGTTTTCTTCATAATTTTCCAAAGGAACACCTTGTCAAACACCTTTACTTTTGTTGTTGAGGTTCTTAGAGGTTTGTTTGAAGCTCAAAAGCTGGTTTTGGCTCAGAGGAAGACCTGTTTTGCTGCTGGTCTTCAAGAGTGAGCATCTCTCTCTTTTAAGTTTATTTTTGTATACAATCTTGGCCACCTTTGCATGCTGATTTTGGCCTAGTTGTCGACTACAAAAACTTCTGTTTTTGAGTGTTTAAAATGTTTGTTTGAGGCCTTGTTTGAGTTAGGTGTGGTCTATCCCCCCTTTTGTGGCTTGTTTTACTTTGCTTTGAGCTATCTTTTAAAGCCTTTGAGATCATCTTGTTTTGGCCTTTTAACCAGTGAATTCTAGAGGAATTTCAGTGGTAAAAATCTTGTTTTCAAGTCCCAAATAGGAGGAGGTGGTCCCCCCTCCTCTTGTCTTGTTAGCATGTGTTGTTGGCCTACCAAATGAGCATGTGTTTCTCCCTTATTGAGGCCTAGTTTGAGCATGTTTTTGTGACTTTTTGGACCTGCCATAACTCTATTTTTGATTGGTTTGGTCACCTCTTGCATGCTTCATACACTTGTAGTGTAATACTACTTGCTAGCCTAACATATTTCATGTCTTAGCCTATGATTCTAGCATGTATTGGCTCTACTCCAGCATGTTTTTGGCCATTATTTAACATGCTTTAGCTCTAATTTTGGGTGTTTGGGTCACCTCTTGCTTGCTTTTGGTACTTGTAGTGCAATCATGCTTGTTGGCCTAACAAGCTTCATGCTTTAGTTCATCATTCTAGCATGTGTTAGCTTTGCTCCAGCACATTTTTTCCAATGATTTAACATGCTTGAGGTTTGTTTTAAGTGGTCTTGGTCATATATGCTTAGCTTTGTATAGCTATAGTGTAGTTGGGCTTCACTAGTTTTGTGTTTGAGGTCCCTAGCATGCTTTGAATGTGATGATTGCATGCCTTGGCCTCATTTCTCACATGATTTCAATGCATATAGCCTTGTTATACTCTCATGTTTATCACTCTTTAATTGTTTTTTAGAGTTGAGCATTATGCCTTTCATGCTATCATTTCAGATCATTTTGGCCACTGTTTTGGCATGCATGAGGTCTGTTTGGGGTTGGTTTAGTCCATTGAACATTATATTGCATGGTCCTAGTGTTGTATCCTTTACTAGTTTTAATGCTTAAGTCTCTTAGCATGTTGTGCATGCATTGTTTGCATGTTAGCGTCTTGCATTTCATGCCAAGATAAGCATGTTGCATGTTGCATTGCATGGTGTTCAACTAGACGTTATGTTGAACACAAGGTGGATTGGCCCACTTCATACTCAAAGTGATGAAAGTGAGCCAATCCCCTTTGCCTCCATTGCCTTTGATCACTCATGATAAGGTCGTGGTCTTAGTGTCTTGTTTGTTGTGCATTCATCGAGTTTGTGCAAGTTGGATCTTTGGCCATCATGCAGTGAGATGCTTGATTGATGGTCTTGGATCCAATGGTGCCTCTCGCTTGATGTTTTGAGGTGATATGGAGTGGCATAGTACGTATATACCCTTGGGAGACCCTCCATTTCCTCTATTTTGTGCTCTGTTGCAGAATGGTGTCACAACACACCAGTGGCCAGCAGCGCCACTCTGATGGCCGGCACCCTTGCATTTTTTTCCGGCAAAGGCCATCCTTGGCCGGCAGGTGGCCGGCAGCAAGCCCCCATGGCCAGCAGGCCACTGGTGCACTCCCCAGCTTTGGTTTGGTAAGTTTCAGCAGCTAGTTCTCGAAGACGCCCTGCAAACAGAACCTCTAAAAGAGCAAACCGGAGAGTTTTTCGAGGTGGAAACCGAGGCATGCATGTTCAACTTCTTCAACTTGCTGAGGCAGTGTAGTCTGATACTTTACTTGTTAGTTAGCATAGACTTGTAATTTCTTTAATTAATTTGTTAATTAATTAAGTGTTGTAATAATAAGTAGTATACTAGTTATTCCTTTTGGTTTGTAATAGTCTAATTAGCTTAATTAGATTAGTCTCTTAGCTTAGCTAATTCATTTGGACCCTCCGTTGAGAGGGCAAATGTTGTAATAAGGGTGCGTGTTTGTGTGCATGTCTTCCAACCCCCATTTCTTTCTCCCTTTTACTTAACCGGTTTTGATGGTTAGTTTAGGGCATATTTCAATTAGCCTACCTTATGCTTGCATGCATGCATCATTTATTTGTCTTGCATGCATCGAGCTCGGCGCATCATTCAAACTGCATTGTATCTCAATACCTATTTGAATACATGTATCAACTTGTAGCATTCATATGCCATCTTAGATAGCCGAGCCTATTTTAGTTGCATTATTGCATGTGTTGCATTAGGTATTTCACATAGTTAGGATCATGCATTGATTTCTAATTAGCTTCTTTTTTGGCTCAGAGTACACTGTGAGTGTTTATACTTTAGCATACATGCATGAGTGTGAGTGTTGCCATGATAACATGCTTGCCATGAGGCTATTTGCTTAAGTGATAAACTGCTTGAATGCCTGTGGGTGGAGGCTTGATTGCCTAGATTGGGACAATTCATCAAATGCGAGTTTTAAGCCCACTTTGCTTAAGTGATAAACTGCTTGAATCGTTTGATTGGGCGAGCAGGGGTGCTCATTTCATGACCTTCCCCCCTCCTACCCAAGTTCCCGAGCCGAGGCAACTTTGGTGATGACGGACACGTGGCCTTAGGCACGAGTCAGGGTTTCCTAAATTTTCCAAAACAAAATATTTAGGTGGCGACTCTGAAATCTTGCAAAGCAGTCCATGTTTGGCGCTTTTTGATTAAAATTGATTTTCCAAAACGATTTTTCGGATTGGGACTCTTTGGCGATTTATCAGTCTTACATTGCACTTTGTGGGATTAGATTCAGAACTGTGACAGGAGTCCGAACTGTAGTAGCTAGAACCCAAATTCGCGCCCTCTCCAAAAGGGGGTCGCATGAAGAGAGTTCGAGCAGTCTACACAGTGCGATACAAAGTGCATAAAACAATGCGAGATAGGGTGCACAAAATAGTGCGATGTAAATTGAAATATGCATGGTATGTAGAGGGAAATGAGCAGCACTCAAAGTAATGCATCATGTACCTTATGAAATGAGTGTAGGGCAACTTGCCACAATTTATTTGAAATCAACTTGCCCAACTTATTAAAATGTAATTGAATAACACTGCGGAAGGTAACTCGATGAAACAGGAGCAACTAATCATGCAATTCAAATCACCCAAAGTGTATAAGCATGCATGCATAAAGCACATGTATTAATCAGAGGGAAGATGGCAATCCTAAGAGAGTTTTAAAATGGTTGGAGACAACTTTTGAAAGCTGAATCATATCAGAATCATCATAGGGGTGAGCTCACCCTAACCTAGGGGAAAGTATCCAATGAATGGCTTTGAGCGGAAGGAGAGAAAGGTTGGATCCATGCCCCTTATTCAAATGATGACCCAACCAGATGTTCTGAAAATTACCCTTAGTGTCCAATCATTGGTCACTGGTTGGGTTCATGCCCCTTGCTCAATGGATGGCGCAGTCAGATGTACTGAAAAGTGCCCCTAGTGTCCAATCACTGGCCACCTTTTTAACATTATGCAAGCACGTGAGATGGGGATCATCAGATCCTGAAATAGTTGCCAACCAATCAAACTGATGCTTCTCTTCTATCCCAGCATGTTGAGAATCTACTCCATTTTCCCACAAAGTAGTGACGGATTCCTCACATACACTTTGCAATGATCATGAATGCGATGCCCCTTGTATGAGCACTCCCAGTTTGTTTATAAATTCAACACATGGACTTGTTTTTGAGTTCGGAGTGAACATTCGTGTATGGAATTTTGACCATGCCACTCTATTGAGCTTTTGAGCGACAGACATGCTAGGGTGACTCGATGAAGAGCACTTTTGAGCGACAAACACGCTATGATGACTCGATGAAGAGCACTTTTGAGAAATAGACACGTTATGGTGACTCGGCGAAGAGCGCAGACTAAGACAAACACCAAACACGACACAACAAAACTCACAACTGACCTAAAAGCAGAAAAAAAGACTCAAGGTAACTGATCATTCATAGTGCCCCTAGTATTACTTATGTTCCCTTTAAAACTCAATTTCGCAAAACCTGAGTTTCGATTCATTTTTTGCTCAAGTTAGAGATTCAACTGATAAGTTCAAGTATTGAAATTTCTCCACTTGTTGATTCAAGCTAGTTCTTTCTTACCCAACGCAAGTATGATATGTGCAACAATCAGTGTAGTTCATGGATTCGTACAAGATAATTGGGTTGAGATGAATAAGATGGATATGGTTGAGATCGAACTTCAGGATGAAATTGCCTACGTATCCCAAGAATGGGAATCAATTCAACATAGTTCATGGCTGAGGTTCACTCGGGTATTGACACTCTCCTTTTACGCTCTAACTTTTGCCAAAGTCACCCTTTAGGGGTTTTCAACCTTGCAAGCTATATTTGTTTGATTTCTCATTTTTCATCTCCAACTTTTGCCTAGGTCGCCCTTCTGGGTTTTTGGCCTAGCAATCCTCTCGAGGATAGCGTTACAACATTTGCGAGGAATTTGATCAACAGTCATCATTGCCCAAATATTGAAACTGGCTTCGTCTTGATTTGAGCTTGGTTCTCCATTCTTTTATGCATGTCTTTGTCCTTTTTCTTTTGCATCATTTTCAGAGTTGGTTCTTCCCATGGTACTTCCTCGCTTTAGCTTTCCTGAATTCAGACAAAAGTTCATTTCTTCATAGTTGATTAGATTTCAATCCAATGAATACCCCTAGATTGGAAGTTGACTTTTTTCTTTTTCCCTCTTTTTTCCCCTTTTCTTTTATCTTCTCTTTTTTTTTCTCTTTTGGTGTCTTTTATCCTTTTCTTTCTCTTTCTTTTTGGTTTCTTTTATCATTTTCTCTTTGAAATAATGAAAACACCAAGGAAGAAATTCTATGACTATGAAGTCTAAAAGCCGCCTTGTACTTGCAGGTTTGAAAGCCACCTTGTGCTTGCCAAAATGATCGCCTAACGGCGAAGAGAATCCCCAAAACAATGTAGAACACCACGCACAATTCTGAACCTGTCCTCGTAAGTTTTGCGAAAAGAACAGTTTAAATTTCTTAAAACATGATGGACTTTGCACTGACAAGTCAGAACTCACTCAAACCATCTGGGGGATCCTTCTCATCACTCGAGGTTATTGATAGAATCTCATTCAAAAATACAATTTCGAAGTTTTTTCATTTTTAAAAGGTCACACATAAGTTACTATAGGCACAATAAAATGATAAGAAATTTGACTCCCGCTTTCTTATTATTAAAACAATAGAACAAAGACTTGAGGGTACACGAGAGCGACTCAAAGGAAAAGACTGAACTCATGCAACAACGTAGGAAAAGACAAAGAAAATAAAACTCATAACTCAACTATTTGCAGGACATAACTAAAAACAAAAACAGCACCCCGGAGACAAAAGGAGTTTTCATTCTTCAAATCCATCCGTGGAATTCAAAAACAACTTCAATTAGCCCATGGGAGGGTTCAAACCTGCCTTCAATTCAGCATTGCTAACATCCACACCTAGTAGGATTGATTTCAGAATTTCAAACTGAGCCTCACTGATCGAGCCTCACAATTATCCTAGTTATAGTTGTCCCTACACATCTCCTTGGCTATGCTGGCTGGGGTCAATGTTGGTTGTTGGCAAACCATGGATAGGATTTATGCTATGGGGTGGCAATCTACTATAGTTATGGAGAGGTTTATTGACAGCTTTAGGTTTTACAGGTGGGGTGATGACCTTATTGTTTATCAAGTCTTGAATTTCATAACGAAGGCAAAAACAACGATCAGTTTGATGACCGTACTACTAATGGAATGTGCAATATTAGGTAGGGTCTTGCCTAGGTGAGAGAGGGTTAGGAATAGGTCGACGATTGAGCGGTTTGAGATACCGTTTCTCCATCAGTACCTTCAAGGCGAGGGTTGTGCTCATATGAAGATGGGTGAAGGTTCATTTTTTAGAGGAGGAAGCATCAGGTTTAGAAACATTGGCAAATGGGTCGGCGGGTGTTGGCTGGGTATTTATGAGCTTAGGATTGGACTCAGGATGGGTAAAGCATCCATTTTCATTGTTTGCCCTTGCTTCAAAATGCTCTCAACCTGAGCGATAAACGTGTTATCCACAGTCATTGCAACAACTGCAAGCACTTGCTGTTTGTTCAACCCTTTGACCTTCAAAGTTTTAATAGCCCATCGAAGATGTGCATAGTGATCAATACTTGCCCCAGACTCATTCTTGCTACTTGCTTCGACCATGTTCACTTTTGATTGGCCCATTCCACCTTTAGCTTGTCGCAAGATTGGAGAATCCTTTGACGGGGTTAAAACCCTAAAGGTTAAATCTACCACTATTCCTTGAAGGTCTTCAATCATTCTCAACATCTCAGTAATAGTAGGTTCGGCCATTTGGCGCTATTGATGTGTTCGAACCAGAGTGGGTGTATCCATCATGCACAAATCAATGCTTTCTAGAATGAACACCTCAGGCTCGGGTAGATGGACTGGGGTGATGTATATCCTGGAGTTTAAGGTAGGTGGTAGTGTATGGATGAGGTTAAGGTGAGGAATAGGTACTTGGTCAAGGGTGGGAAGTGGGTTGGTGGTAACATTGGGTTCTTGAGGTGGAGCTATTATCTGGTTGTTGATGAGATTCTGAACCTCATGATGAAGGCGGTAACAATGATCCGTGCCATGACTGTGCTGCTCATGATACGCACCGTATTTGGTGGGGTTATGTCTAGTATAGAGTGGGTCAAGAAGAGGTTGGGGATAAAGGGGTTTGAGATACCATCTTTCCATCAGGACTTTTAGTGCGCTAGTTAGGCTCATATGAAGGGGGGTGAAAGTTCTATGTTAAGCTTGGGTTGGGCCAGTTGTTTGTGGGTTGGTATTGGCAACTGTAGACACCCCATTTTTGACCGTCCTCAAGACTTGGACGTCACTGTTTGAACACACGGTGATCTTCCATGTTTGTGTTTGTTTGGAGTTCCCGGAGGTCTCGGCTCGCGTGCCCTGCCTCAGAATCTCCGAACTCAACCGTTTAGTGCCTGGTTTTGCACCAAACACTTGCATCTTGCCTCTGAGAGGCAGGGAATGCCATGTGAGGCATCCCCACACACCACCGGCAGTGGCTGGAGGCCACCGGCTGGTCTTTCTCTTCCATCGGCACTTTAGTTTGCCGGTCGGCACACTTTATTGCCGGTCGGCATAATATGTTGCCGGTCGGCACTGTTTTTTGCCGGAATAGCTTTTTTGGGCAGCCGACCACTGTTCATCCACTTTATGGAGATATTTTGTGCCAGCTGTGATAGCTGGCACCAACTCTCCCCCCCTCCATACACGTGTATGGAGGGATTTCCCTCTAGCCAAGCTTGTTGAATAAGCTTTGCAAGAGGGATCCTTATAAGAGAGGGGCTTTCCTCTTGGTTCTAGGTTAGAAAAACAGAAGCAAAAACCAGCCTTTAGAGATATAGATACATATTATCTCTATACCTCTCTCCCTCTCCCTTCTTGTGTGTGTTTCTTGACCCAAAAGGTGTGTTTTACCTTACTTTTGCACCATTACACACACCATTACACCTTACTCCGAGATTGGGGGACTTGGAGGAGTTGTTTCTTGAGTTTTGGACTGGTTTTGATCAAAAGAAGGAGGCTAGACCATTTGTTCTTCAAGGGTTCTTCAAGGGTGAGCATCTTCCCTTTTATTCCCCAAACTTGCATTGGTTTTCTACCTATTTTGTTTACTGTTTTAGCTCTTGTGTATAACATAAAAAAGGCTCAAATTTTCCTGCTCTAGCACTTTCATTAAGATCATTTTGTGGTTTTAGTGCAAACTCACCCTCATAGGCCTTGTTTGGTCCATTTTGGTACCTTTTGATAAGGTTTTGTTCACTTCAGCATTTTGGTCTCTTGACCATTGAAAATCAGTGTATTCTAGTGTTAAAAAAGGATGGTTTGAAGTCTTTCATAGGGGAGGGACACCCCTCTCCCTTCATGGTTTGTTTCCTTGTTTTTTGGGCTCAAAAGGGTAGCATGTGTGCTTGATGTCTCTTGGCTTCATTTCAGCATTTTTTTAGGCATCTCAGGTCATATATAACCTCTGTTTTTGGTCGGATTTGGGCCTCTTTATATGCTTGTAATACTTGCTTTGTATCACTCCATCTTGCTTAGAAATACATCTCATGGTTAGGCCATGATCCTTGTGTAAGTTGGCTTAGTTCCATAAAGTTTCTAGTGTTGTTTTTCCATGCTTAAGGTTTGTTGGTTGTCCATTTAGTTATGCTTGACATGTGTGTTAAGGTTGCTTTGTATTTTGGCTTAAAAGTTTTGAGCATGATGGCCTTTAGCATGTATATTTGTGATCACCCTCATGATTTAATATCATCTAAGGATTTTTTTTTTTTTTTTTTGTCCAAGAATCATACTTGTATGTGTGCATGCATAACCTCTTTCATGCCTTGAGGATGTGTCCTCTTATGCCTAAGAATGAGCCTTTAGTGCCTATGCTCCATGGGAGATATTTTAGCTGCAATATTAGGAGTTTTGGGGTCCTATTTTGCATGCACAAATTCTGTTTTTGCTTTGTCTTAATCATGCCATGAGTGGCCATATTAATGAGGGTGAAATGTCTCCTTTTGTGCCTTAACTTTGGAACCATAAGTTTGCTTGTTGACATGAGTTAATTGTTTATCACTTTGAGCACTTTTAGCCACTGTTTTGAGAAGGGTGAGGGCCTGCCCCTTTGCCACTTTAAGCCCTCTTGCATGCTTGCTCCATGTTTGTTGCATTGTTGTTCCATCAAGATTTGTAGCCCATCAATCACATGGTCAATTTGGTCCATGTTTGCATCATGTTTGTATCTTGCATGCTTGGTATTATACATTTGTCATGTTGGGTGCATAATGCTTGTTGTGCTTTACATCTTGGCGGCATGATACATTTGAGGCTTGTGAGCATTACATGCATTGCATTTACTTGGTTTGGGATGTCAAACCAAGTGTGGGAATCAAGGACCATTCATACTTCAAGTGATGCAATGTGCCTCGATTCCCGGTCATCGGGACCTTTGACCCCAACTTGATAAGGCCTCGGTTTTCATGTCGTTTGTTGCATACATCCTTACATCAAGTGGCAAATTTGATCCTTCGAGTCATCATGACCATTGATGGTTCAAAGGTCGAAGGTCATGCTTCTTTGAGTTCAAAATATGATAAGAAGTATGACCGTGCTCACATGTGTCTAAAAACTCCATGCCATGCACTGTCTGTTCTCTGTTTGCTGTCAAATTGTCTTCTGCAGGAAGTTTCTGCCGACCGGCAGAATTTAGTGCCGACCGGCACTATCCGGAGTGCCGATGAATCCAATAAAGTGCCGATGGTAATTGTGAAGTGCCGGTGGCAATTCTGTCTGGCCGGTGGTGCTCTGCAGGATGCAAGGAGCTTGCTCCAGTACTTTGGCATTTTTTTCAGAAAGGCAAGGCAGTACAAACAGAGGCGACAGGAGTATAGTACGGGTTTTCTGGGCAGGACGGATTTGAGCATGCATCACCTGCGCGCCCCGAGGCAGAGGCTGTGGCCACCCTCTTCATTCTTTTGCTTCCTTTCTTTTAATTAATTAGGAAATTTTGTAATAATTTTATTTGTTCATTATTTTGGGATTGTAATATTAATTTGAACCCTCTGAGTGAGGGTAAACATGTAATAAGTGTGGGTGAGTGTGTGTATGTCTTCCAACCCCCACTTCTTTCTCCCTTTTATTTACTTGCTTATGATGGTAGATTAGGGCACATTTATTTTAGCATACCTTATGCTATGCACGCGTACATCCATACATTTGTACTGCATGCATTAGGCTCGGTACATCACGCTAACTGCATTCGTACTTTAATTCAAAAATTGACTATGTGATAGTTGATCGCATTTCATATGCCATGCTTAGGTTAGCCGAGCCTGCCTAGATTGCATTTTTGCATGTGATGCATTAGCCATTTTTTAACATGAACTAGGATCATGCATATGATTACTGACTAGTTTCTGTTTTGGCTCGGAGTACTAGGTAAGCTTTTACGCTTTAGCATATCGCATGCGTGTGAATATTGCCATGATAGCATGATTACCATGAGGCTAGCTGCTTATGTGATATAACTGCTTGAATGCCTGTGGATGGAGGTTGAATTACCTAAATTGGAATAATGCATTAAAACTGTGAGTTTTAAGCCCACTAGATAGTGGCAAAATCATCTTTTCTAAAAGCCCACTTGAGGGTGGCAAAATCTGCATTTTAGCCTACTTGCGAGTAGCAAACCATTTTCAAAACAAACATGAAATGTTTTGTTCCAATTTGGGCGATTTGGTCTATATTTGTTTGCTGCGCGCACAACATAGTAATTCTAGGCTAATAACCGGATTAAGAACACATAACGTTTTCAAAATTGGATATCACGGTTAGTAGAGGCCGGTCTTCGGACCGGGCGAAAGGGGGTGCTCATAGCTGACCTTCCCCGATCGTACCCAAGCTCCCGAGCCGAGACAACTCCGGTGATGACGGACATGTGGCCTTCGGCACCGAGTCAGGGTTTCCTAAATTCTCCCATTTTAAAACATTTAGGTGGCGACTCTGTATCTGGCAAAGCAGTCCATGTTTGGCACTACTTTTTTTCAAAAATCTGTTTCTCAAAACGATTTGCCAGATTTGGACTCTTTGGTTCAGATTAAGAACCGTGACACAAATCGAGTCCGAACTGTAGCATGAGGCCCTCCGCGGGCGCGTCTACAGTTTCTGGCGACTCCGCTGGGGATTTTAGAGAGCTTGACTCGAACTCGTGATATCCTGTTTTGATCTCACTTATGTGTTTCTTTGCATTGCATGTGCATTGGTGCGCCTAGGAACACAGTGTTTGCCATCTGCCATTCCTGAACGGTTTGCCGGAGGCTTGTCTTGTCAAGGCATGTCCGTAAGGCTGACCGGCTATGGGCTCTGACAGTATGGGAACACAAACCCCGGTTTTACCGGGGCACCCTTTTTGACCACTCGACCTAGTACATTTTCAGATCCATAGTGACCATTCCAAGCTAGGACAGGTTGCTTACCCGATTATAGGTTGTTTGAAACCACTGCGTGCGTAGTGAAACCCTAGCTCCTGACAAAATAGGACAGGGAAACCCTACCCCAACATAGGGGTGTTTTGGCTCTTTTTACTTGCTATGTGCTTTTAGAGTGTATCTCTATAGGAATGCATATATCAGTTTGCAAGTTTGGGCATCAGGCCTGTGGGCATCAGTATTTGGAGAATCAGTTTTACCTGAGGGTATCAATTTTGGGACAGATATTTGGGGAGCAGTGATCAGTGTTGAGCACAGTCATTCCACTATGATCATATCCGAGCTGAGATGCTGTCTGTTTTCTCTTTTGCAAGGTAGTCCTGGAACCATAGCTTCAGAAGGCTCCGATATCCCCCGGGTACATTGGACTAGTGCTGATAGACTTTGTTAGGTCAGAAATTCAATTCAAGGGCAACAAGTGTTCTTTTGTCGAGGCAAGGTAAAGAAAGGCCAGTCAGGGCTCGCCAGTTCATCTGATCCGTCAGTTGCCAGCCACATCACCTTTGTTCGGACTCAGCAGACCATGATGGCACAGGGTTCAGAAGAATTTGTGGCCGTGATAGCAGCGTTAAATCAGGGAACTGCCATGCAGGCTGAGACCAGTATTGAAACGCAGCGCCCACCTGGGGTATCTGCCTCACAACCAGCTTTGGAACCCCAGCCAAACTTTGACCCACTTCCGTCGGTTGAAGATTTGCCGTGTCTGAATTCTCGGGAAAGGTTGACTCAAGCTCAGGTGCTCAGACCCCTGGTGCAGCCTACTGAGAGGCTTCGACCCTTTCATGTTAATGAGCTCAACCCGACTACAGTGAAGATTGCTAACCTTGAGAAGCAATTCAAAAAGGCCCAGGGCCTTAACTCCATTCCCGACATTGAGGATGGGCACACCGAGGCTGCCGTTCGGCTCCCAGACAGATTCAAAATGCCATGTATTGACCGTTTCGACGGGTCTGGAGATCCAATGGTACATATCCGACTTTTTTTGGATGTCCTAAAGCCGATGGGACTGACTAAGCCACAGAAACTCTCTCTATATGGAAGAACCCTGTCGGGTGTAGCAGCCACTTGGTACGCTAAGTTGGAAGATAAAGTGAAGCAAAACTGGGAAGAATTGGCTGAGGCCTTTGTTGATCAGTAATCTTACAATACCCAAGTTGAAATGACCATGCAAGAGCTTGAAGCAACCCGCCAAAACCCAACAGAGCCTTTTGTGGAATTTGTTGCGAGGTGGAGAGCAAAGGCAGCACAGATGATAGATCGCCGCCCTTCTGAGAGGGATCAAGTACAGATGATGGTGCGAAACCTCGAGCATGATATGTTGCAAAAGTTGATAGTCGCTCCGCTATTCACTTTCAAAGGTTTGCATGATCTGGGGGTTCAGATCGAGAATGCGTTCAACAGCGGGATCATTCCCAGAACAAGGGGACCGACAAAGAGGGTGATTTCAAGGAGTACCAATGCTGGTAGTAGCGTCATTCCCAAACCCACCGAAATCAATGCAGTCGCCATAGCCAACCCTTTTGCCAAACCAAGCCTACAAACAGCCGGTCCAGCCCGAGCTCAGGGCAGAACTTTCACTCCCCTCTATATGAGCCTGACTAGCGCACTAAAAGCCTTGATGGAAAGAGGGCATCTCAAACCCCTCGATCCTCAACCTCTGCCTAACCCACTCCCAGCCAGACATAACCCCGCCAAGTACTGTATGTACCATCAGCAGCGCGGTCATGGCACCGACCGTTGCTACCGCCTTTGTCATGAGGTCCAAAATCTCATTGACAACCGGACGATAGCTCCACCTTCAGACCCCAATGACCAAACATCTCCTGCTTACCTCAATCTCATCTACATACTGCCATCCACCTTTGACCCCAGCATATACATCACCCCGGCCCATCTACCCAAGCCTGAGGTGTTTATCCCAGAAAGCATGGACTTATGCATGATGGGTGCATCTGAACCCCAATTATCTCAAACCCATGAACCCACTACTTCTGAGCTGATGAAAATGATCGAAGATCTTCAGAGAACTGTGGCAGATCTGGCCTTTGGAATTTTGGCCCCGTCATCAACCGCATCACATACTAGGGAGTTCATGTCAAAAGGCTCCTCAGGGCGGGCTGCATTGGGAGAAGGCCAATCTTTTAGCAAAGTGGAGGCAAGTGGTAAGAACAAGGTAGGGGCAGGCATTGGCCCCCATGAACACCTTCGGTGGGATATTGAGGCTTTGAAAGCTGAGGGACTGAACAAAGAGCAAGTCCTCATAGTTGTTACAAAAGCTGTGGATGACACTTTCGCCACTCAGAATGAGAGCAGTCTGAATCAAGGGGCAAGCCAGGAAAAGGGCCTTTGTGCGAGGAATGTTCCTTTCAGCCCTAATCCCGTGCTCGGAAATGATCAGCAAACCCAGTCAACGCCTGCCAATCCCTTTGCTGGTGCATCCAGCAAAACTCCACAAACCTCAAAATATCCACCTCGAGGCCAGAGGGTGTTCGCACCACTGTACATGTCTCTATCAGCGGCCTTTAGGATCTTGATTAGAGAGGGGAATTTGAAACCCTTGGAGCCGCGACCACTGCCAGATAGACTTCCTTCCTCCCATGATCCGACCAAGTACTGTGCCTTTCATCAGCAAGTCGGCCATGTCACTGATGGTTGTTTCCGTCTTCGCCACGAAATACAAGATCTGATTGACAATAAGGTCATCGCCGCACCAACTCAGCGAAGTCTATCGTCATTGGATCAGTGAACCTGGGGGATAATGTGATGTGATCGGGGGATGAACCACCTGCGGATGGCGCTCGATTTACTCCAGAAGTGGTGTATGGCACACACTATTTTGAGCATTTGTGAATGCTAGTTTTGTACATTCTGACTTGGGCATTGGGTCAGTCTTGTTGTGTTGTTTTGAGTCTGTTTTGAGTCAGTCTTTTTGTTTCAGGTCTGTCTTGTTGTATCGAGTCAGTCCTGTTTTGTTAAGAGTCGGGTGATTCCGGGGGTGTTACCTCGGACATCACTATCTTGTTTTGCGTTTGTCTTTTTGCTTTCTTTTGAGTCTGTTTCTGCCTTGGAGCCAGTTATGCCAACAGATTTGAATGAAACAGCAGCAATTTTCATACTCTTGTGTTTGCTTCTGCCGTGTGCCAGTTGTGCCAGAAGTTTGAATGAGATGACAGGGCTCTTCGCCTGCCTTTTCTGTGCCTTTGAAGTCATTGTAATGACCTAAGTTTTCCAAAACTTTTTTCGAAACATTGTGATAAAAACAAAGAGGAAGGAATTCCTTGGGTTTTGCAAAATTTAATCAATTCAGAGAAAGAGAGGCATGCTAAGCCCTTAATGATCGAGATCATGCTTGTTAATGTGAGTACTGAGAAGGATCCTCACTTGATCCAGATTGGTCCCACACTGTCTTCAGCACGAGCGATTTGTCGCTTTCTTAAAAAATTTCAAAAACAAAATGTTTTGCGCGATCCTACGAAGACTTGTGTGGAATCGCTCTTGAGATTGTGCAGCCTAGGATCGCTCTCAGCCTCGAGACTCGACCCCTCATTTTCAAACCTTGAACTTGGATTCAGAAGGTTCAACGATCAACTACGATATGAGGCCTGTGTGGCCAGATTCGAAGCAGCCCTCGGACAAGAGGCAAGAAAGTCAGATCAAGAAGATTAGACCTCATCAGAAGAAGCTTGCAAAGCTAGAACAGAAGTACCCCTCAAACTAGGTGCAAAAATGCCAGATGTGCTCGAAGAGCCGAAGATTGGTCATCCTGCAAATCAATGAAGACCGGCAAGAACGCCAAATCCCAGAGGGAGGAAAGAGAAAGTATTGTTAAAGAAAAATTGAGTTCCGATCTACAACACTAGGGGCAAATCCAGCCCCCATGGGATGGACTCCTGCACTGTCAGCGAACAACAGTCACTCTCCTGGATTCAGATGGATTCGAGATCTCAGAACCATTTGATATGGACAAAGCTACACTTTTACCCTTGAGAGGCTCGCTGGGTCGAAAACCTGGAAGGGCGACCCAGGCAAAAGTTAGAGCAAGGAAAAAAGGAAAAGAACAAAAAAAAAGAAAAGAAAAAAAAAAGGGAAGAAAAGAAAAAAAAAAAAAAGAAAAGAAAAGATAAAAAAAAAATGAAAAGAATTGAAAAGAAAAGAAGAACAAAGCTCGCAAGGTCGAAAACCCGCAACGGGCGCCTTGGCAAAAGTTAGAGCCTAAAAAGGAGAGGTTAATACCCGAGTGTACCTTACCCCGAACTACGTAAGGCTTGATTCCCATGTTTGGGATACGTAGGCAACTTCATTCTGAAGTCCAGCCCTAAAACACTTCAAATTCAACTGTGTCCATGTGATAGTTCTAGTCATCTTTGTCTTTTCTGTATCCGGGAGTTCGGTTGCAATCATCGCTCTGAGGGCTGATTACAATACACTACGGGGCCATTCAGACAAGGGGCAACTTTCCGTTGCCATTCAATGCGTTGCGGTGCCGTGCAAACAAGGGGCAACTTTCCGTTGCCATACAGTGTGCCACGGTGCCATTCAAACAAGGGGCAACTTTCCGTTGCCGTGCAGCTCTTTTCAAGCAAGGGGCAATTTTCCTTCAGATCTGAAGTTGCGCATCTCAAGAGTAGGTTCCGTGCTTGTTGAGCATTGGCCGTTTGCAAAAATAATTTTTGAGAATTTTTTCTGAGGTTGACTGATCTCTCGAAAATTATTCCATCTTTTCCAAAACTGGACCATTTCTTGGACCCAAAAAGGGAAAATTTTCAGTGTTCATAACCTAACTTGCATGATTTTCAAATCAAAAATTGAACAAGTATGTTAATCTGACTCTCACATTGGTCAAAATTGTTTCAGTAGAAAGCAAAAACAAAAAATGGTCAAAATAATGAATTAGGGGCACAGTTGAGTCAGGCTTCCTGTCTTTCTCCCGTTGTCAATGCACCTGCCAGAAAGGGCACTCTACCTGCCAGAAAAGGGCACCACTGAAGCTGACCGCAAAAGGGCAGAAGGCTCTCACATCCTCCACGCAATGAGGTATCAAGCCAAGTGTGAAGCACGAACGGGAATGGATCAAGATATTCCACTCCTTTATCTGGACAGATCTAATCACGTCCAAACTCCCCAGCAGAGCATCATCAACCGATGTCAGCTACAGATCTGCTACCCGTCCAGTTGTAGCACAGCCCCTCTCTGGAAGAAACTCACTGTTGTGAACAAGAAGAAGAATCTAGCGGAATGCTAGGGGCAAGAGCCCGCAACTTTCTGTTTATCCATCAACCACCCAGGGAAGGGATTTAAAATGAGAGATTGAAGAATAGAGAGATGTGTGATGAGAGAAAAAGTGAGAAAAGGGATTTTTCAGAAAAACAGAGCCTGAGGGCCGAGCGATGCGAGAATCACAAATGAGAAAGGGTGGGAAACAATACCCGGGGAAACAGGCTCCATGTGCACATTTGAGTCTTGTGTTTTTATTTTGTCTGTCTCGATTCTTGTTTTGAGTCGCTTCGAGTGTTACTCGATGTGTTTAGGTTGTTTACCTTTGTTTTTCCCTTGTCGAGTCGTTTTGGCTGTGGCCAGTCGTCGGCTCAATACCCGGTTAAGAACTCATTTCTCAATTTCCAAAAAAATCATCTTGTGCTCAGAGTGCTGTGCCATTCTCCACATTTGTGCAAAACAGTATTTGTTCTTTCATAAAACTGCAGGGTCCACCCCCGATAAGTGTGAACAGTAGAACAAGGACCTATCTGAAGCTATGTAGGTTCCACACTGCAAAGCAAAAAAAAAAAAGGAAAATTTGGAGCATCTTAGGGTGTTCCAGCTTTGGCAAGATCCGAGACTGCATTTCAGGTGCACCTTCCCAGACCTCGCCATTTCTCTGGAGTATGAGTGTATCTCGACCCCAAGTGTAAGCCTGCTTCAAGTCAGAATGGCAATTAAAGCAGCAACAGAAGTTATCTCTTGCCAACATAAACAGGGTGTGCCCTTTTTGAGCTGAGTGTGTTACAAAGTCCTCCGAAAGGTAAATCGGAGGCACCAGAGTACATGTTTGATGCCCTTCCATTGCATAGAATATGTTTTCTTTCGATTCTGCATAGAATATGCTTTCAATATTGCATAGAATATGCTCCCTTTTTTTTTTGCATAGAAAATGCTCGTATCTTTTGTATAGAAAATGCACTCTTCCGTACTTGCATAGAAAATGCACCTCATTTGCATAGAACATGCATTCACTCGCACTATCTTGTGCACTTACACTTTGTATCTCACTAGCACTGTCTTGTGCATCTTGTGGTTGTATCTCACTCGCACTATTTTGTGCATTTCAAAATCAATCGCGCTGTTTAGCGTATCGCACTATCTTGTGCATTTCAAAATCAATCGCGCTGTTTAGCGTATCGCACTATCTTGTGCATTTCAAAATCGTTCGCGCTGTTTTGTGCATCGCACTGTTTTGTGCATTTCAATCCATCGCACTGTTTTGTGCATTTCAAAGTTGTTCGCGCTGTTCTGCGCATCGCACTGTTTTGTGCATTTCAAAGTTGTTCGCGCTGTTCTGCGCATCGCACTATTTTTGTGCATTTCATTGTATTATTCGCGCTGTTCTGCGCATCGCACTGTTTTGTGCATTTCAAAGTTGTTCGCGCTGTTCTGCGCATCGCAATATTTTTGTGCATTTCAAAATTCGTTCGCGCTGTTTTGTGCATCGCACTATTTTTGTGCATTTCAAAAGTTGTTCGCGCTGTTCTGCGCATCGCAATATTTTTTGTGCATTTCAAAATTCGTTCGCGCCGTTTTGCGCATCGCACTGTTTTGTGCATTTCAAAGTTGTTCGCGCTGTTTTGTGCATCGCACTATTTTTGTGCATTTCAAAGTTGTTCGCGCTGTTCTGCGCATCGCAATATTTTTGTGCATTTCAAAATTCGTTCGCGCCGTTTTGCGCATCGCACTGTTTTATGCATTTCAAAGTTGTTCGCGCTTTCTTGCGCATTGCACTATTTTGTGCACCTCACTTGCATCTTGCATGCATCCTATCGCGCTATCTTGCGCACCTCACTTGTACTTGTTAGTACATTGCATTGTTTTGAATACAAACCGGCTTCGCGTAGCGTATAAGTCCAATTATCAAAGTCTTCCTGCATATCATTTACATCATGCCCCTGAACTACGCTGGTTTGATTCCTTGCAAAGGGATACGTAGGCAGCCTGTGGGCACAACCATTTATTTATCGGTATTTTGTTTGTTTGTCCAAGTCTTCGGTCTTGTCAAAAATGGGTCGTCTCTGGGCTTTGACATTCACTCCCGTCATTGTTATGACTTTCGAGTTCTGTCAAAGAGGGGCAACTGTAGACACCCCATTTTTGACCGTCCTCAAGACTTGGACGTCACTGTTTGAACACACGGTGATCTTCCATGTTTGTGTTTGTTTGGAGTTCCCGGAGGTCTCGGCTCGCGTGCCCTGCCTCAGAATCTCCGAACTCAACCGTTTAGTGCCTGGTTTTGCACCAAACACTTGCATCTTGCCTCTGAGAGGCAGGGAATGCCATGTGAGGCATCCCCACACACCACCGGCAGTGGCTGGAGGCCACCGGCTGGTCTTTCTCTTCCATCGGCACTTTAGTTTGCCGGTCGGCACACTTTATTGCCGGTCGGCATAATATGTTGCCGGTCGGCACTGTTTTTTGCCGGAATAGCTTTTTTGGGCAGCCGACCACTGTTCATCCACTTTATGGAGATATTTTGTGCTAGCTGTGATAGCTGGCACCAACTCTCCCCCCCTCCATACACGTGTATGGAGGGATTTCCCTCTAGCCAAGCTTGTTGAATAAGCTTTGCAAGAGGGATCCTTATAAGAGAGGGGCTTTCCTCTTGGTTCTAGGTTAGAAAAACAGAAGCAAAAACCAGCCTTTAGAGATATAGATACATATTATCTCTATACCTCTCTCCCTCTCCCTTCTTGTGTGTGTTTCTTGACCCAAAAGGTGTGTTTTACCTTACTTTTGCACCATTACACACACCATTACACCTTACTCCGAGATTGGGGGACTTGGAGGAGTTGTTTCTTGAGTTTTGGACTGGTTTTGATCAAAAGAAGGAGGCTAGACCATTTGTTCTTCAAGGGTTCTTCAAGGGTGAGCATCTTCCCTTTTATTCCCCAAACTTGCATTGGTTTTCTACCTATTTTGTTTACTGTTTCAGCTCTTGTGTATAACATAAAAAAGGCTCAAATTTTCCTGCTCTAGCACTTTTATTAAGATCATTTTGTGGTTTTAGTGCAAACTCACCCTCATAGGCCTTGTTTGGTCCATTTTGGTACCTTTTGATAAGGTTTTGTTCACTTCAGCATTTTGGTCTCTTGACCATTGAAAATCAGTGTATTCTAGTGTTAAAAAAGGATGGTTTGAAGTCTTTCATAGGGGAGGGACACCCCTCTCCCTTCATGGTTTGTTTCCTTGTTTTTTGGGCTCAAAAGGGTAGCATGTGTGCTTGATGTCTCTTGGCTTCATTTCAGCATTTTTTTAGGCATCTCAGGTCATATATAACCTCTGTTTTTGGTCGGATTTGGGCCTCTTTATATGCTTGTAATACTTGCTTTGTATCACTCCATCTTGCTTAGAAATACATCTCATGGTTAGGCCATGATCCTTGTGTAAGTTGGCTTAGTTCCATGAAGTTTCTAGTGTTGTTTTTCCATGCTTAAGGTTTGTTGGTTGTCCATTTAGTTATGCTTGACATGTGTGTTAAGGTTGCTTTGTATTTTGGCTTAAAAGTTTTGAGCATGATGGCCTTTAGCATGTATATTTGTGATCACCCTCATGATTTAATATCATCTAAGGACTTTTTTTTTTTTTTTTGTCCAAGAATCATACTTGTATGTGTGCATGCATAACCTCTTTCATGCCTTGAGGATGTGTCCTCTTATGCCTAAGAATGAGCCTTTAGTGCCTATGCTCCATGGGAGATATTTTAGCTGCAATATTAGGAGTTTTGGGGTCCTATTTTGCATGCACAAATTCTGTTTTTGCTTTGTCTTAATCATGCCATGAGTGGCCATATTAATGAGGGTGAAATGTCTCCTTTTGTGCCTTAACTTTGGAACCATAAGTTTGCTTGTTGACATGAGTTAATTGTTTATCACTTTGAGCACTTTTAGCCACTGTTTTGAGAAGGGTGAGGGCCTGCCCCTTTGCCACTTTAAGCCCTCTTGCATGCTTGCTCCATGTTTGTTGCATTGTTGTTCCATCAAGATTTGTAGCCCATCAATCACATGGTCAATTTGGTCCATGTTTGCATCATGTTTGTATCTTGCATGCTTGGTATTATACATTTGTCATGTTGGGTGCATAATGCTTGTTGTGCTTTACATCTTGGCGGCATGATACATTTGAGGCTTGTGAGCATTACATGCATTGCATTTACTTGGTTTGGGATGTCAAACCAAGTGTGGGAATCAAGGACCATTCATACTTCAAGTGATGCAATGTGCCTCGATTCCCGGTCATCGGGACCTTTGACCCCAACTTGATAAGGCCTCGGTTTTCATGTCGTTTGTTGCATACATCCTTACATCAAGTGGCAAATTTGATCCTTCGAGTCATCATGACCATTGATGGTTCAAAGGTCGAAGGTCATGCTTCTTTGAGTTCAAAATATGATAAGAAGTATGACCGTGCTCACATGTGTCTAAAAACTCCATGCCATGCACTGTCTGTTCTCTGTTTGCTGTCAAATTGTCTTCTGCAGGAAGTTTCTGCCGACCGGCAGAATTTAGTGCCGACCGGCACTATCCGGAGTGCCGATGAATCCAATAAAGTGCCGATGGTAATTGTGAAGTGCCGGTGGCAATTCTGTCTGGCCGGTGGTGCTCTGCAGGATGCAAGGAGCTTGCTCCAGTACTTTGGCATTTTTTTCAGAAAGGCAAGGCAGTACAAACAGAGGCGACAGGAGTATAGTACGGGTTTTCTGGGCAGGACGGATTTGAGCATGCATCACCTGCGCGCCCCGAGGCAGAGGCTGTGGCCACCCTCTTCATTCTTTTGCTTCCTTTCTTTTAATTAATTAGGAAATTTTGTAATAATTTTATTTGTTCATTATTTTGGGATTGTAATATTAATTTGAACCCTCTGAGTGAGGGTAAACATGTAATAAGTGTGGGTGAGTGTGTGTATGTCTTCCAACCCCCACTTCTTTCTCCCTTTTATTTACTTGCTTATGATGGTAGATTAGGGCACATTTATTTTAGCATACCTTATGCTATGCACGCGTACATCCATACATTTGTACTGCATGCATTAGGCTCGGTACATCACGCTAACTGCATTCGTACTTTAATTCAAAAATTGACTATGTGATAGTTGATCGCATTTCATATGCCATGCTTAGGTTAGCCGAGCCTGCCTAGATTGCATTTTTGCATGTGATGCATTAGCCATTTTTTAACATGAACTAGGATCATGCATATGATTACTGACTAGTTTCTGTTTTGGCTCGGAGTACTAGGTAAGCTTTTACGCTTTAGCATATCGCATGCGTGTGAATATTGCCATGATAGCATGATTACCATGAGGCTAGCTGCTTATGTGATATAACTGCTTGAATGCCTGTGGATGGAGGTTGAATTACCTAAATTGGAATAATGCATTAAAACTGTGAGTTTTAAGCCCACTAGATAGTGGCAAAATCATCTTTTCTAAAAGCCCACTTGAGGGTGGCAAAATCTGCATTTTAGCCTACTTGCGAGTAGCAAACCATTTTCAAAACAAACATGAAATGTTTTGTTCCAATTTGGGCGATTTGGTCTATATTTGTTTGCTGCGCGCACAACATAGTAATTCTAGGCTAATAACCGGATTAAGAACACATAACGTTTTCAAAATTGGATATCACGGTTAGTAGAGGCCGGTCTTCGGACCGGGCGAAAGGGGGTGCTCATAGCTGACCTTCCCCGATCGTACCCAAGCTCCCGAGCCGAGACAACTCCGGTGATGACGGACATGTGGCCTTCGGCACCGAGTCAGGGTTTCCTAAATTCTCCCATTTTAAAACATTTAGGTGGCGACTCTGTATCTGGCAAAGCAGTCCATGTTTGGCACTACTTTTTTTCAAAAATCTGTTTCTCAAAACGATTTGCCAGATTTGGACTCTTTGGTTCAGATTAAGAACCGTGACACAAATCGAGTCCGAACTGTAGCATGAGGCCCTCCGCGGGCGCGTCTACAGCAACGTGGTCGACAGCCTTAGAATTGGTGGCAACGGTATTGATTTCAGTGGGTTTGGGAATAGTGCTACTGCTAGCATTGGTACTCCCAAAAAATACCGTCCTTGTTGGTTCGCTTGCTCTAGGAATAATCCCTCTGTTAAATGCACACTCAATCTGAACCCCTAATTCATGCAAATTTTTTAAAGTGAATAGTGGACCGACTATTAATTTTTGTGACATATCAGGCTCAAGGTTGTGTTATACATGCTTTGATAGCATTTCTATGGTTAATCAAGAATCAAACTCGCAATCATGTCTGCAATCTCCCCCCTTTCTTCTTTTCTTCTTGTTTGAGAGTTATTTCAACCGGTTGATGGTTATTCGAAATATAAGCTAGAGACCTATGCTCAATGGCTTAATCTTTATGGAGGTTCATTGTCAAAGGCATGGTCTCTCCTTCATATTTAGAAGCACCTCTCACTTGACGTTCCTCTCGTTTAGCGGACTGAATCATCACTTCAGACAAATGGATTAAAAAATGGACAAGACTAATGAAATTGGCTTAAAATTGAACTAACCAACATAAAGAAAATAAATAAGGTCGTTCTTGGCTAGACGTTATGCTGAGTCTATTGTGTCAAGAGTTCGAGTCTACCATGTCAAGAGTCGTTACACATCAATTCATGGTGTTTTGACGTCCCTTGAAGTGTCTCTACTTCCCTTTTTGAGTTCATTCCATGATAAGAGGGAAAAGTGATTGTTGTTCATTGCATTCATCGATTTTTGTCCAACTCGTGCTCGAAATCATCAAGCAGTCAACTTGCTCATTGATGGTTTTGGAAGGGATTCCGTCCTTCTCTCAAGGCCTTTCATGACAGAGAAGGGTAGAAAGGACAAACAAGGCTCAGAAAACTCTGTATGCACTGTTTTCACCCCAGAGCACAAAAATAGATTTTTGCAAGAAATTAGGGCACAACCGGCCTTGTTTGGACCCGGCCGGGCCTCATTAGGAGCCGGTTGGGATCCAATGTGTGGTAAATAGTGTGTTTTTGCAGAAACAGAGGACAGTGGCTGAGGGTGAAACAGAACAGTTTCCTAAGAGGCAAACAGAGCAATTTCTGAGGATTGTCTTTGTTGGTGCGCATGGAATCTTTGTTCATTCTTTATTTATTATTATTGCAATAAATTAGATAGTTATTCCTTTTTTTTCTCTTTGGTTTTGTAATAGTTAGTTTAATTCGAACACTTGGACATTCATTCAGACCCTCTTGCACGAGGGCAAATATGTAATAACGGTGTATGTCTTCCAACCCCCATTTCTTTCTCTCTTTTATTTACCCGCTTATGATGGTAGCGTAGAGCATCATATTTAATTAGCATTCTCATGTTCGCATACACTTGTTTCATGTACATTTGGGTTCGGCTCATCATGCTAACCAATGTCAATTTCAATTTAATTACTTGAATACGTGATTTATCACATGTCTTGACTTGGATCATATACCATGCTCATAACCGAGCCTATAAAAATTGCTTCAATGTATGCGTTGCATTAGTCACATTGTATTGTTCAGGCACATGTATATTTTCTAATTATTTTTCTTTATTTAGCTTGCCTTGGAGTACTAGGTGAGCACTTATTGTTTTAGCATATCACAACGTGTGTTTATGTTGCCATGTCGAGCATGCTTTCCATGAGGCTAAATGCTTAAGTGATATCCTTGTTTGAATGCCTGTGGATGAAGGCTAATTGCTAAAATTGGGATAAGTTGATTAATGTATATATAAGCTCGTTTTTTTCAAGTGACAAATCAAAAACAATTTTCAAATAAACATGAAATCAAAGCGTTCTAACTTTTGCAAATTAGCATATACTTGTATGTGTCACATAGTAAAAATAGCTAATAATCGGAATCAGAGCATATAATGTAAATAAAAATCGCATCATGATCAGTAGAGGCCGATCTTTGATCGGGCGAGTGGGGTGCTCAATTTATGACCTTTCCCTCTCGTACCTAAGTTCCCGAGCCAAGACACTTTAGTGATGACGAATGAATGGCCTTTGGCACGCGTCTCGGGTTTCCTAAATTTTCTAAAAATATTTAGGTGGCGACTCTGTAATCTGACAAAGCAGTCCATTTTTGGCATTTGATTCAAACAACAATTTTCCAAAAGAATTAACGAATTTGGATTCATTTGTGTTTATCTATTTCACATTATACTTGTGAAATCAAATTCAGAACTATGGGAGTCTGAACTATAGGGCTAGTCGTATCCGAAAGGAGCACAAAAAGCAAGCTATAGTTTCTGGAGACTCTACTAGGGACTTTGAGAACTTGACTTGAAATTCATGATGTGAAATTTTATCTACACTTATATGTTCTTTGCATTGCATTTGCATTGTTACTTTAAGTCACTGTGTTTTCCATCTGCTATTCCTGGACGGTTTGCCGGAGGCTTGCCCAAATGCTTGCCAAATGACTGGTCGGTCATGGGCTCTACCATGTTGGAAACACAACCCTTGGATCTGGATTACCGCTGGACCGTTTGATCCTCCTTTCACTTCTCGGTGTTAGGTGTGAGAGGTATATTAGGTAATCTTGCTGAGGTACCCTTTTGGACCAATCGGCCTAAATGCATATTATCAACCTTAATGACTTTTCAAACATAGGACATGATGCCCTTCTATTTACTAGGCTATTATGACACCATTTTTTTGAATAGTAAAGCTATAGATCACTACAAAAGCTAGGACAGGGAAACCCTAACTTCTTATAAGGGTGTTTTAAGTGCTTTTGTGCAAAATGTGAAATCTTTGGAAATATGTGATGTAATCCTTGCAAAGTCTTACTCTTGAGGAGGTTCCTTTCAAACCTTGAGGGTCATATCAGAATCAGAATTTGGGTCAAAATCCAAGGGTTTGTGTTTGATATGATGGAAACATACCAAAACCAAAACCACGCCAAAAGTTGTATCTTGCTTTGTTTTAACCAGCGTACCCGGTACCCTGAGCTGATGGGGCATTTGTTTTTAATGCTAGGTTTGTTTGAGCCAAAGAAGGAGCTGTACCTAACTCAGTAAAGACCCAGTCCATCCAATCCCAAAAAAAAAAAAAAAAACCACTCAGCAAAGGCCCAGTCCATCTGATCCCCAACAACCAACTCAGAAAAGATCCATCCAATGCCATAAGACCCATTCTAAAAAAGCCCAATCCAGTCAAACCCGTCTAGGCTAATCCAGTTCAGATACATCAAGTATAAACCAGGTCAAAATCCTTGTTAGTTAGCTCTCAGCTTACACCCATCCATTTTCCGAATTGCCAACTCGGCAGACCCATGATGGCACAGAGTCCAAAAGAAGTTGCGGTCATGATAACGGCCCTAAACCAGGGAATTGCCATGCAGGATGAGACCAGTATGGAAATACAACGTCCATCTCAGGCATCTACCACACATCCAATCCTGGGTCCCCAATTGAACTTTGACCCACCTCCACCAGCTGAAGATTTGCAAGGTCCAAATCCTCAAGAAGGGTTAGCTTAGGCTTGGGTTTTCAGACCCTTGGTGTAGCCTAATAAGGGCCTTTTTTCCCTTGATATTAATGATCTCAACCCAACCTTATTAAAAATTACTAACCTTGAGAAGCAATTCAAAAGGGCATAGAGAATTAGCTCCATACCCGACAGTGAGGATAGGTACACCGAGGCTGCCGTACGACTCCCAAACAGATTCAAAATGCCACCCATTAACAATTTCGACGGGTCTGGAGATCCTATGATACATATTTGACTTTTCTTGGATGTCCTAAAACTGATGGGTCTGGCTAAGCCTCAGAAACTCTCTCTCGGTATGGAAGAACCCTGTCGGGTATAGCAGCTACTTGGTATGCCAAGTTGGAGGATAAAGTGAAGCAGAACTGGGAAGATTTGGCTGAGGCATTTGTCAATCAGTATTCTTACAATACCCAAATTGAAATGACCACCCAAGAGCTTGAAGCAACCCATCAGAATCCTAAAGAACCTTTTGTGGAATTTGTTGCAAGGTGGAGAGCAAAGGCAGCACAAATGACAGATCGACTTTCTGAGAGGGACCAAGTGCAGATAGTGGTGCACAACATAACAAGCTAGATGTGAAGACTTACAATGCAACAAGCTAGATATTCAAGCATATACTAATTAAATAAATCACAACAGCCCTAAAACAGCTCCTAATATGCTAAAAACAGTGACCAAAAATCATGTTAGAGCGCATAAAAAGGTAGGCAAGAATAAGGCAAAACAAAGCCAGTGAACAAAAACAAGGAGAGGTGGCTAACCTCTCCATTTTTTAGACTCAAACCATGTTTTTTAGCCTTTCTTAAACTCTGAAAATTAGTTTGTAAACCAAGAAAATAGTGGTAAAAGCAAGAGAAAGTAAGTAAAAAGAATAGAGAAAAAGCTATGGAATAAAGCCTAAGGAGAGGTGGCTAACCCCTTTCACTTTTTGTGAATTAAATCACACATTTCAGCCCTTTTAAGTCACCTCCTGCAGTACACAAACTCAAGGCAAATGAAGAAGATGATTAGCAAAAACAAAGGAAAAAGATGATAAGAGTTATACCTCCTTAAAGAGTATGTATGGTTGTTGATCAAACTTAATCCAAAGCACCCTCAAGTTTATGAAATATGGTTTGAAACTTCAACAAAAAGCTTCAAGAACAAGCTCTAATGGTGTATGTATTGTGTATGTATAGTTCGAAAATGTTTGAAGATAAAAGGAAGCAAAGAACATGGTTTTAGCTCTCAATCTCCCTCAAAGCCCTTAGAAAAATCTTATAACCTCAAAATCTGAATGCAGGGGGTCTATTCATAGAATTTGAGCCAAAATGGTCGAAAATATCTTCAAAAAACAACAGTTGGCAAATTCTTGCCAGCTATTCTATTTCTTGCCATTGAGACTCGGCCGGGCCCCAAAGCACACGGTCAGGCCTAAAAAGCTACTTTGGAAAAGTTTTTATTGAGACCCAGTCGGGTCCAAAAATCTACATTTTAGGCCCAACATCAAACGGGCATATCTCCCTCATCCAGACTCAGTTTTAGGTGATTCTTGAGTCTAAATTGAAGCCCCGGAAGTCTACTTTCCAGTGGTGGTCACCTCATATCTAAAATCTAAGTGTACAAAGAGATGCGCCTAATTTAGTAAAGGCTACTCATTCTTTCTCAACGGTTTGATGCCCAACCTTTCTCCAAACTAGTTTTCTTCCCTCCCCTCTTATTTCCTTCAACTCCAAACCTATAACTAAGATTTTTTTTTTTTACAGATTTTTCAAAGAGTTAACCTCCCTTATTTTCACTTTGTCCTTACTCGGTTTACCGAAAGTGCAATGTTTTAAACGAAATGCGAGCCTCGAAATATCGTAGAAGCATTTGGAAAAATATTTTGAAATGAGGGTTTTAAGGTCTAAAATAGTTTAGCAGAAACGGGGTGCAAGGTTTGGGATTAGAGCTTGAATCCAAATTTCTTTACTGAGAATTCAAAAGATTGCACAGTGTAACTTTCATCATCGGGTGTTTGGAATAAAACGCTCAAGTCTTAAGGGTGGTCAAAAATGGGGTGTCTACACCTAGCCATTTCTTGAACTACCCTATTTTCCTCTCAATAACTCCATTTTGCTATGGAGTAATGGGTGCAAAAAACTCATGCTTAATTCCATGCATATCACAAAAATCCGAAAATGAGTTATTTTCAAATTCACGACCATAATCAATTCAGATTCTTATGATACGCCCATTAGAAACACCCAGTTGATTTTGGATTTTAAGGACTAAGGACTTAGAAAGCATCAAACGTATCAAATTTTTCTCTTAAAAAATTAACCCATGAAAAACGAGTGTAATCATCAACAGTTAAAAAAATGTATCTTTTACCTCCAATACTTTCAGTGCGAGTGGGTCCCATAAGATTCATATAAACAAGTTCAAGAGGACGTTTGGTTGTTAAGTTGTTCACCTTTTTATGAGGGGCTCGAGTTTGCTTCCCAAGTTGACATGGTCCACATACATGGTTCACATTCTTACCCATTTTGGGTACTCCTCTCACAAGCACTTTGTTGGCTATCTTAGTTAGGTCTTTGAAATTCATGTGACCTAATCTTTGATGCCATAGGTCAATATTACTTATGATGGCCAAGTGGCATGTGAGATCATTAGTGGTAACAATCCCATAGCAATTATCAGAAGTGCGAACCCCATGCATGACAGTATTTCCCTTCTTATTCAAAACTTTATATTTATTTTTTGAAAATAATACTTCATGATGGGAATCGCACATTTGACTAATGCTCAAAAGATTAGCTTTAAGGCCATCAACAAGTAAGACATTTTCAAGCTTGGGAAGAATGGTCACACTTATAGATAGGACTGTGCAAAATTCCACCCAATCCACTAAAATCGCATCGATCCGCATCAATCCGCACTGCGGTTTAAACTTTAAAATTTATAATCCACCAACCGAACCGCTCCGCTATAGTTAATACGTATATATTTTTTAACTTCCAATGAAATATCAGCTTAAAAATGAGTGTGAGAGAGGGTTAAGATATGAAATTTATTACAAATTAGTGGTTATATCTGTGAAAAATATTCTGTAACATTACTTTGTATTATATATCTAAAAAATATTATACAAATTAGTGTTATATCCTCTTAGGTGCTATCAATCCTTGTGTTTGGCCAATCCATACGAAGCTTTGCTATGGCTTTAAATGGGCCCCCACTAATGGACGATGGGATTCGTCCTCCACGGATTAGTTGAGGTGCACGCAAGCTGGCCCGGACACCCTGAGTTATCCAAAAAAAAAATAGTGTTATATATTATGCAAATGTATGATTATTAGTTAAAATACTCTTCAATCCGCCAAAAATTGCCAAAACCACAATTTGTCAATCCACTAATCCGTTAACCCGCCATTCAGTTTGTAATTTTATTCTTAAACCGCCCGAACCGCACCGCGCACACCCCTACTTATAGAGCCCTTACCAATGACAATAGAAGTGCCACCATCTCCAAAGGTAACCATTCCTCCTTCATATTTTTCAAGAGTTGTGAAGTAGGATTTGTCACCAGACATGTGAAAAGAGCACCCACTATCAAGATACCACATTTGTAAGTCACGTGCTTTCAGTGCAGTGTGATCAACAAAACAAGTTAAGTCACTCTTTCTCACCCATATCTTTTGGGTCTTAACAAAAGCAGGACTGGCAATCTTGGTAAACGTCTTAGCATTGTGAACACCATCATGAATCTTGGTGTTCTACCTAGACATGTAAGGTTGTCTCCTAATCCATGAAGTATTAGAATTTCTAATTTTTTACGACACCTTACCAAACAACTTATAACAATAAGGGCAAATGTGGCCATACCTGCCACAATGATGACAAACAAAAACAGGTTTGACCTCCTTTTTGTTGATCTTACCCCCTTTAGGTTGATGAAGAGAGTGATCACCTTGTTGAACCTTCAGCTTTGCCTTTGCTTGAGTCTTGATGTCATGTGATGTAGAGGCCTGTCCCTTTTGAAATGTTGCATTACCATAGCCTATTCCACTTTTGTCACAACTCATTTGTTGAGACCAGATGATGTCTTCTAGTGTCTTTGACCCTTTGTTCCATATATCAATCGTGGCTCTAGCATCTTTGAGTTCTTTCTCTTTCTAACCAACCAACTCTTCCAATGCAGCTTGTGACATCTCAAGGATTTCAATCTTCTCTTCATATGTGGCATAGATTTTTAGAAGCTCATTCCTTTCGGTCTCACAAGATAGAAGTTTTCCACATAGGTCTTGCCTGCCATTGGAGATCTTGATGACATCCTTTTTTACTATTGTAATCTCTTCCTTTAGCTTAACATTCTCGATTTCACAGGCTTTGAGCTTGAAAGTGAGTTTGTTATTTATCTTGGACAAGTTTAGAGATTCATTGTAAAGTTTTTCATAAGCTTGTTGTAGGTCATCACTATCAATCTCATCATTGTCTTCCGAGATTTCATCATCTTCTTTTTGCTTCTCTTTCTCCTTGAGCTTATCCAGTCGAGCAACTAAGACATAAAAGTTGATGGATGGTTGTGAAGATAACTCTTCTCTTTCATGGACTTGACTAAGAATATCCCATGCATCTTTGGCCTTTGTGCAGGGAACGATTCGTTGTTGTTCTTCTTCAGAAATTGCTTCACGGATGGTATCCAGAACTCTTTGTTTGTTCGAATTGTCAACACTTTCACCATCCTCTTCAATTGCTCACCAACCTTCAGGGTCATGAGCTCTAAGATACACCATCATTCTCATCTTCCAGTATAAGTAATTAATCCTATCAAAGGTAGGAGCACAGTGCGGATCTAACCATGAGCAAACTCAACTGGCTTTAAAGGTGGTTGAGTGAAGGTACAATAGAATGCCATGTAGGTACTATGTGTGTCTTCACCAGATTCGGTTTCTTCGGGTTCTTGCACTGACCTGCTTTCATCATTCCAAGTCACTGTATAGACTTTCTTTCAATTCTTTTTTGATAGACATTCAAGAGCAATATGCCTAAACCCTTGACATTCAAAACACTTGACACCTTGCCCCTTTACAGTCTTCTTCTCAATTTTTGGAGCAACTTTTGGTAGAAAAGTTTTGGATTTTTTATTACCCTTATCTTTTGAACTAGAGTCCTTGAAATTAGGCTTCTTTTTCTTTAAAATTTTTTTGAACTGTTTGGTAAACATAGCCGTCATTTCGGACTCTAGATCAAACTCAACCTCAGTGTTCTTAGCAGTCTCATGAGCACTGGTAAACGCCACACTATCTTTTTGTTTTTTCTTAGAAATCTGGTGGGCTTCATAAGTCTGCAAGTTTCTAACCAACTGATCAAGCTTGAGGTTCTCAACATCCTGAGCCTCCTCAATAACTGTCACTTTTGATTGGAACCTCTCGGTAAAAACCTTAAAATTTTTCCAATAACCTTAGATTCAGGGATTTTTTCACTAAATGTGAAACAGGAATTCACGATGTCACTAAGTTTAGCATAAAAGTCATGAAACGTCTCATCATCATGCATAAAAAGAGCTTCAAAAGAGGAGGTGAGACATTGAAGTTTTGATCTTTTAACAGCAGTAGTACCCTCGTGAATAGTTTCAAGAATGTCCCAAGCCTCTTTTGCTGCCTCACACGTGTAAATACAACGAAACTCTTCTAGAGTGACTGAGCAATAAAGGGAATTGAGAGCTTTACTGTTCCAACTTGAGTTTTGATAATCAATTGCGCCCCATCTATCAAGTGGTTTCAGGATATCAATACCATCAATGGTGACAACAGGTTTACTCCACCCATAGATCACACAGTGCCAAAGTTTCTCATCAATAGATTTTAAAAACACCCTCATACTATCTTTCCAATAAGAATAGTTTGTACCATCACGTAACGGAGGTCTATGGGTCGAGTTACCTTCACGAATTGAATCCATATCACAAATCACACAAAATCACACTCTTATAGTTTTGATAAAAACAAAGAGTGACCTGCTCTGATTCCAATTGAAAAACTTGAACCAGAATTAATTGCAACAATTCCCAAATAATTAAAACTAACAATCTAAATCATTTAGTATGTACAAAAGTGATTTAGATTGTTGCTTCAAAATCAATAAATTGACACAACTGATTTTTATGTGAAAAAACCACAATTGAAGCACCTCCAATTGTGATTAAAAAACCACAAGTGAAACGCCACTAATCAATCCACTATAAAAGAATGAAAGAATACAAATTTACCAAACAAATTACCAAACTCTATCAATCTTTCTTCAACAATCTGTATCTCTTTCACCACCGCCTTCGTCTCAAAATTGATTAACTTGATGTCGAATCCACAACATCCATGTCGAATCAACGACCACGCGCAGCTTCGAACTCCTTTGAATACTCCACGCTTGAATCTCCGGAATCCACCGAAGAACAACACTCTTGTATTGATAAAATCAAATCGACAACCCTTTGATTTAACTCTCTTGATCTATGAACAAACTCACAAAGAAATCAAAGGAAAACTAGCAAATAACCTCCAGAAGAAAATCCTAAAACCCCAAAAAGAAGATCTGGAAGCCGTACTCTAAATTCTAACTGAAACGCAGTTTTATAGCAAACAGGACTGCGATGGTCACTTGAGCTCAAGATCTCTCGCTCGAGCGATGAGAGTGATATGCGAGTATTCCTTAAGTGTCTTCACTTGAGCCACCAAAAGGCTTGCTTGAGTGCACATTAATCCTTCCCGGTATTTTTGCAAACAGTGAAACTACTGAGACAGAAGTTTCTTCGCTCGAGCCAGGCTTCCTTCGCTTGACCGAGCAAGCCAAATTTCCAAGAAACTTTACAACTTGATAAACTATGTTTGTTCGCAGAATTGGCAAGACTAGGGGACCTAACATAAGCAATGATGCATTACTGACTTTAATAGAATTGTATATTTTTCAACATTCAGTGACTGGTGAACTCGTGCAGTGACTTGTGTAATTAATCAGTGATACAATGACTTTATCAGCCTTAATAAGGAATCAAGATAAATATGGCTGCCTTCTCGACATCCCTCATGACATTACGAAATGCTCAATTCACATGGCTACAGTGACTTCCTAGAGAGGCTTGTTCTTTTGTTATGGTGACTAGTCAGATCGAAGATACAAATGCAGTACAAAATTGTTTTTTTTTTTGAAATTACAAATTACAACATAAAATGAAATGGAGGTGGGTGGAAGATAAATAACAATGGTTGGTTGAATTAACCAATAATACAGTAATGAATTTAGCAGAATTGTGTGTTTTTCAACATTAAGTGCCTTGTCAACTCGACCAGTGCCTTGTCAAATTAATTAGTGATGTAGTGACTTGATTAGACTTAATGAAGAATCGAAATAAAATAACAAGGCTATTGCTTTTGTGTACAAAATTGCATTTTTAGAAATTACAAATTAAAACATGAATTGAAATGGAGTTGGTCGAAAGGTAAAATAATAATTGTTGGACATAGTAACCAATGATGCACTACTAACTATAGCAGAATTGTGTATTTGCCAACATTCAGTGACTTGTCAACTCGAGCAGTGAATTGGTCAAGTTCACATGGGCATAGTAAACTTCGTACGAATGCTTGCTTTTTTTCATACAATGAGTAGTCACTTCAAAGATACGAATTCAGGTCATGTGACTTTGGCAGAGGCTTTTATTTTCTTTGTTTTTTTCCTTACAGTGACTACTCACCTCTTGTTGGTATATGGAAAATGTCTCATGTCATCATTTCTTAGTCATGTGAATACTGGCACATCACTAACAATTCATAAACAACTATATAAAGGAGTAAAGGTAAAGACACAACCTTCCAACTCAATTCGCCCTACGAAACTATCGTTAATTTATTCACAACATATCACATGGCTACAAGATTTATGGAAGTGAGTGGGAATCGCAAAGGTGGTAGGAACTTGCAAAAAGGTGAGAGTTCACGACGAGGAGGGAGAAGGGGAAGTTGCGATGCTAAATGTAAAACCGCAGAACCTTTTTTAGATTATGCTTGTGGTTATCATGATAATTTTGGAAAGTGACATTTTATGATAGTCGAGTATTATCGAGTTCCAGGAGGTTCAGTTATGGATCCATCTGACAATCAAATAGGATATGGTGCTACAGACGCTAGACTTCTCAAGTGGCCCGAACTATATGTAGAGCAAGTACAGAGTGAAAGATTATGTTGGGAAAATAGATTGAAGGTGCCAAAAGCATGTTCAGTTAAGATCCAAAAGGAAAATCCCGGTACTGTTGATCAACTATGTGAAAGACTTCGACGTGAGATTGCTCAAATGAGTCATAGGTTAAGCCGCGATATGCAACTATATATAGTTAACAAGGATGCTAAGAAGAATAAAACCCAAAGTTGAGGCTATCAAGGCTATCATGGAGGATCCTGCACTTGTCTCTGACCCTGGGCTTTCGGATTATTCGGACTCTAAGATTGCCAATTTGAGCGCGAATTGGGTTTTTATGTGTGTACTAAATTATATTAGGTTCTCCATAATCATGTATTGTGTGTGTCAAATTAAGTCTTTCAGTAATGAGTTTGTGAGAGGCTTGTGTAATATTCATCTATATAACTGCTAAGTGGTTTCTGTAATTTTACATTTATGTATTGTGTGCGTTAAGTTCAGTGTGTCCACACTTTATTCTTGTAGGAGACTTATTTTTCAACTAACTATGTAATTCTGAAGTGTTGTATTTGCAATTTTAGTTATGTTGTTTTTCTGCCCGTACGTTAGTTACTTTGTATATCCTGTATTAAGTTTGAACACAAACATGTTGCCAAAAAATAATTAAGTGAAAAAACACGTTTTATGAACTCGTTCTAAAGTAAAACAGTGATAACCCAAAAATGTAACCATTATTAGTTGAATATAAAAAATAACCTATTCATTCTTACAAAAGTAGACTACAAATTGAATAAAAGAAATAACATGTCTATTTATTCATTCATTGCACAACATCATTCTTATAAAATAAGTGAAACCAATTCAATCATACTAACATCAACTCTAACCAAATATATTCATATCATACACAATAACCTATCGAGCGTAAGCAAAATATTACATAAGTCATCGTCCGTAATCATACACCTACTTAGATACAAGTTACATGACTGAGCAAAAACGAAAAAACCTACCATTGGTATATACAAATGACATCATATAAATTGTATAATATTTGCTACAACAAAAACAACAATATGACCTGTTGAAAAGAAAAAACAATAAGTTACAATTGACCCACTGCATTTTTCTAGCCTAATACCATTCAAATTGGCACATGTGTAGTTCACTAAATGTTCCTCTTCATTACCATCCACTTCATCAAGTTTACTTCCACGTTGTGTTTCACCAAGCTGACCTTGTAGGTATCTGTTCCTATAATTAATCCATTCATTGTGCGCCTCATTAAACGAGTTATACCTTTGGTACACAACCCCAGCAAATCGCTGAACTTGTTGGTTGCATTCTACCTAGCTTGTGTAAATGTCAGGTGCCCTCCCCACAAAGACAACGTAGTATGCTGCCATTTCCTAAGATTGTAGATAACATTTATCGTCATTGTAATCAAAGTATAATAATTGTGACAATAGACAAAGCAATATATGAACCATCATCATTCTCACCATACATCGTATTAAATATGCATCTTAACAATGTAACCCCAACAATTACAACAAAATCATGCGCTTGTTTGAAAATGAGTTACATTGTGAAAACTGTATAAGTTAATGTGTAGCTATTTCCATGCCCTGCGTTCTTCTAAAAGACATGAATTTTACATTTTGGATTTCCCTGAACACAGTGTTTGACAAGTTTTCATGTTTCCCAACAGTGTCCTTTAGATTTTAATGTGACAACGAAAATAAAAAACAATGCATCCAACAATAAGTTTAACTCAATTAAACCTGAAACTTCCAATACAACAAGTTTAACTCAATTGAAGATGAAGCTTCCAAATTCGTTTGCTTATCAGTTTTCAAAACAGTTTTGACTTGTATTTTCATTTTTGAGTTGTCTTTCAAAATAAATGTTGTCTTTTAAAATAAATATTTATTTTTTTTAATTTAATGTGCACTATATTTCATACATTTTTGTGCACTATATTTTATTTCATTTTTTGGTTATCTGTTTGGTTAAGATTTGAGTGTTAAGTTTTCAAAATAGTGCGGGAGCATGTCTGGGTGAACGACCGGGTATACCCAATCTGCTCTTAAAATTATCAAAATTAAAATAATTACAAATTACAACAAAACATTTAAAATAACAAAATTAAAAAATATAATAAAAAAAAGTTTATCCATTTAAAATGAAAACAATAAAATTTTGTAACATCTTTTACTATTTCAACAAAATAGATCCAAAAAATTTAAACTGCAACTCCAAATTGAAAAACTCAAAATTCAAAATACAACTCAAAACTTATTTCAAAACTCAAATCTCTTTTCAAAAATAAAAATTGAAAATCTCCTTTCAAAATTCTTTTCAAAACTATTAACCAAAGAAATCTTCCCTCGCTCAAAACTCAACTCACAATTTGACCAACTCCACACTGAAATCAAAATTCCAAAACTAAACCAAACACAAGCTATATGTTTCAATGTAATCGTTTTTTTTTATTCATGACTAACAAATTATTGATAAAAAGAGGGTAAGTGTTATAAACCTTAATACTTACGATATAATTGATAACTGAGTGCGTACTATTTCAAAATCTGAAAGGATTTTAGTGTAATTTATACTTTTAAATACTGAAGAATTGCATGCACCTCCCTCACTTATGTACTTCTACTAACATCAACAACCTAAAAATCATATTAGTCGAAATCGACAATAATCAGCCCTATAATTGAAAAAGGTAACTACTATTCATTGGCAACAAAAAAATAAAGGGTTCCAATAAGAAGAAATTATTAGTATTCATTGTTTTAAAATATAGCAAAAAATATTAAGTGATACAGTCTTCAACCAATAAGAACAATATTCAGGCAATAGATATGTCGTGAAGTTAATATTAAATTTCCTCAATAGTAGGTGAAAAGAATGTAATATAGGAATAGAAACGCCACCACAAGAAATTCCACAATCCAATCTACTAGTCTACGCCATTACAATTGTCAAATATTGAACATTAATCAAAAAGCACCTTCATTGAGACTGGCACAATTGCTTAAACAACTCATAAGATGTTCACAAATACATTAAAGTAATTGACAAAATTATCAAAAATGCATTGAATACATAAACTTCGTAAATTGTCATGCAACTTCATTCACATATTAGTCCTTCAAAATCATGACTTCACATCATAGTGACAGATGAACTTATTCGGGAACCCCGTAACCCAGTTGACATGTGGATAGAAGAGATAATTGGGGGTCAAGGCCTTCGGTGTCCAAACCAAGTTGTTGGTCCAATTGGGGGGCTCAAACAGTTCAGTCAAAAGATGTAGAACAGGTAACTCAGTAAAAAACTTATGTTGCTTGGGGTTCTTCCAATACTGAGGGGAGTCAAGTTTAAATACAATCTCAAACCGATATGTGAATGAGTCAACCACTAATATCTGGAGTTTAACAAAAATAGTGAGTCCAATGGTAGCAAGGAGTGGTCTGTTCACAAAAAACAAAATTTGGGGGACTACAAGACGTCCAAGGCAAATGGTTGGGGGTTTAGTACAGGGGGATGAGGTTCTTCAAGTGAAAAGGCCAGGGTAAAGTTGAATTATAGTCGCAGACAGGATGGTAGAAATATTCACCAGGCGATTCCTGGAACAAGTCAAGTAAGAATGATAACCACACTGATGGGAATGAATGGGGGTTGGCATGAAATGTATACTAGGGGGATCATGCAGTTCAGACAGATGACGTGCCTTCTTCAACAGTACAAAAAACAGAACAGGTAGCTTAGTGAAGACCTCTCCTTAACTGGGGCTCTTCAAATAGTGATGGTTTGGGTAAAGAATTTCAATCTCTGAAACTCAAGAAGATAGAGTCACCTTTCAATTCCGGGAAGTCCAATGAAAATGACGACTCTGGTAAGGAATGGAGAGTTGACAAAAAACTAAACTTGGGGGATAGAGAAACAAGCTCAAAGACAAGTGGTTGGTCCGGTTGGAGGACTAATAAAGTTCATACAAACGAAGTCCCCACAATAAAGGCACAAAATACAAAAAGAATGGGCAGCTCCGTCAAAAACTTCCCTTGACTGAGGCTCTTTATAAGGAAAGCAAAAAGGGTCACCATTCAATTTAGGGGCTAAAAAAACAATCTCCAAGGCAAGTGGGTGGTCCACTAAGACCGTAGTTCTGGGAAGGAATGGGCGCTTCACAAAAATCAAAATTTGGGGACTAAGAAAAAAAAAAAAGGCAAGTCGGTGGTCCAGTATGGGGCCAATACAGCGCAGACACAGGATAAACTCTCTACCAGACCACAAGAAGCAAAAAACCTATCTCAATCTAAAACCTTCGTTGCTTAGGGTTTAGGGGATGAGGGCCCGAGTACAGATGAACTACAATCTTAAACAGGACAGTAGTAAGAATTTGGTGTCAATGTATGAAGTCCCAAAAAAACCTAATTTTGAAATTGAAAATCCCTAACAAAAAATAAAAACCCTAATTTATGCAAAACAAACCTCAATGTCGATGATGGAAGGGAGAGGTGCAAGGATGTTTGGTGGTCTTCGTCTTCTTTGTTCTTGCTACAGCTCTCGCAGTGGCCTTCGTCTTTTTCGCCTCCTCCGCGGTGCTCTTCACATCTCTCTCTTCTTCGTTGTTTGATGAAGTGCAGCATGTGTGTGTATGTTGGACTGTTGGAACAGAACAAAAAAATGTGGGTAGAGTCACTTAAAACCCAAAACAAACCAAATACAAATACAAATACAAATACAAAATATATATATATATATATATAATTGGTGAACTGTCTTTTCTAAAGCAGTTTTATGTTTTAAATATATTTTTCGTAATAAATATTCATGTTCAAAATCTCAATTTAAAAAACAAAATAAAAAAATTAACTGGAAAAAATGGTTTTACCAAATTTGTTTTTAATTAACTCAAAATTAATTAAAAATTAAGTAAAAACAATTTTTAAAAAGCTGATTTCGTACACTAAAATTTTATTATTTTTTTTAAACATAAAACGCAATTTTGCCAAAGTCATTTTTTAAAAAACAGCATTGGTAAAGCCGGTTCACTCTACAATAAAAATAAAGATAAAAACTCACTCCAGCGTAGGAATAAAGTTGTGGGGTGCCTTAGTCAGGGAAATCAGCCCCCAATCTCTGGCTAATTTCCCTGACTATGCCATTCTCACAAATTTATTCCCACTCTAGGGTGTGTTTCTTTTTTTTTTATTCCCATTATAGGGTAAAACGGTTTTACCAAAGCCCTTTTCTAGAAAATGGCTTTGCTAATGCCCTTTTTTGTGAATAAAAAATTAATAAAAAATAGCTCCACAAACCGGCTTTTGAAAAGCCGTTTTTACTTAACGTGTAATTAATTTTGAGTTAATGAAAAATGATTTTCGTAAAACCGTTTTTAAGTAAATTTATTTTTTTCCGATTTATATTTTCAACATAAATATTGTTTGCCAAAAAATAATTTGATTCATAAAACGGTTTTACCAAAGCCAGTTTATAATATGGCTTTATGAAAGCTATTTTCTAATATGGCTTTACAAAAACTATTTTTCGGATTTTTTTTTTTTTTTTTTTAGTTTTGGTTTGGGTTAAAAGTGATATGCTCCATCCGAAACACACCCACACACTCTGCAGTCCAACAAAGAACAATGAAAAGAGAGACGCGAAGAGCACCACGGAGGAGGCCAAGAAGACGAAGGCTACCGCGAGAGCTGTGGCAAGAACGAAGAAAACAAAGACCTCAAAACATCCTCGCACCTCTCCCTTCCATCATCGACATTGAGGTTTGTTTTGGATAAATTAGGGTTTTCATTTTTGATTGGGGAATTTGAAGTTCAAAATTAGATTTGTTTTGGACTCCAAACATTGACAATAGATTGTTTATGTTGTCATGTCTGAGATTGTAGTTGAATTGTACCCTAGCCCTCATCCCCTAAACCCTAAGCAACGGTTGTTTTGGACTAAGATAGGTATTATGCTTCTTGTGGTCTAGTAGAGAGTTTATCCTGTGTCTGTGCTGTATTGGCCCCCCTACCGGAAGACCGACTTTGCCTTTCATTTCAGCCCCCAATTTTTGCTTTTTGTGAAGCACTCATTCCTTCCCAGAATTGCGGTGTCTGCCAACCATCCACTTGCCTTTGAGATTGTTTTTTCAGCCCCCAAATGTTGTTTTTTGTGAACCCTCCATTGCTTGACTTCCCATCACTATGGTCCTCATTCTGACTGGACTTCTAGGAATTGAATGGTGACTCTTATTGTTGTCTTGATGGAGAGCCGCAATGAAGGGAAGTTTTTTATGGAGCTGCCCATTCACATTTGTTGTGCCTTTATTGCGGGCACTTCGTCTGTCTAAACTTTGTTAGTCCCCTAACTAGACTAACCACTTGGCTTTGAGCTTGTTTCTCCAGCCCCCAAGTTTAGTTTTCTGTCAACCTCCCATTCCTTATGAGAGTAGTCATCCTCATTGGACTTCCCAGAATTGAATGGTGACTCTATCTTCTTGAGTTTCAGAAATTGAATTTTGTACCCAAACCATCACTATTTGAAGAAGCCTAGTTAAGGGAAACTCTTGACTGAGCTACTTGTTCTATTTTTTGTGTCGTTGAAGAGGACACGTCATCTGTCTAAACTGCATTACCCCCACAATTGGACCAACCACTTGGCTTTGAGATTATTTCCCCAGCTCCCAAATTCTGTTTTTTGCCAACCCCTCATTCCTTCCCATCAATGTGGTCATCATTTTTACTCGATTTTTTCCAAGAATCACCTGGTGAATCTTTCTGTCATCCTGTCTGTGACTATAATTCAACTTTACTCTGGCCCTCTTCACTTGAAGAACCCCAACCGCTTCTGTAGGACCCCAAACCATTTGCCTTTGACGTCGTGTCGTCTCCCAAATTCTATTTTTTGTCAACAACCCACTCTTTGCTACCATTGGACTCACTATTTTTATTAGAACTTCAGATATTAACAAGTGACTCATTTTCATGCCCAGTTTGAGATTGTATTTCAACTTTACTCCCCTCAGTATTGGAAGAACCCCAAGCAACATAAGTTTGTAACTGTTACCTATTCTACATATTCTGACTGGACTGTATGAGCCCTTCGAATTGAACCAACAACTTGGTTTGGACACTGTAGACCCTGATCCCTAATTATCTATTCTATCCACATGTCAACTGGGTTACGAGCTTGCAAAGCAGGTTCATCTGTCACTATGAACTGAAGTCATGGTTGTGAAGGAGTAATATCTGATTGAAGTTGCATGAGCTCTTACAAAGTTTATGTGTTAATGTAATTGTCAACGTCTTTTGATTTGTTGAAGCAATTGTGCCAGTCTCAATGAAGGAGCTTTTTAAATAGTGAATAATGTTTGACAATAGTAATGGTGTAGACGAGTATATTGGATTGTGGAATATCTTGTGGTGGGCTTGCTTTCATTCTTTATGCTATATGATTATAAGGTGTTTCTATTTCTATATTTAATTCTTGTCACCTACTATTGAGGAACTTTAATATTAATTGCACGACGTAGCTATTGGCTGAATTGTGTTTGTTTTGGTTGAAACTTGTATCACTTAATATTTTTTGCTATATTTTGGCCAACAAGTAGTCAAATGTCACTCCTTAGTTTTAGTGTGTTCTCTAAAACCATGGAAAATAATAATTTCTTCTTATTTGAACCTTTTATTTTTTTGTCGACAATGAGTAGCACTTAGGTTCTTCAAGGATAGGCTGATTGTTGTCGGTTTGGACTAATGTGATTTTTACATTGTTCATGTTTGGACTAACCCTATTTTTATCAATAATTTGTTAGTAATGAATAAAGAAAACTGTTTTGCAATGAATTTTTAAAGGAGAATTTCAATTTTTAATCTTGAATAGAGGCTTCAGTTTTGAAAGGAGTTTTGAGTTGTATTTTAAGTTTTGAGTTGTTCAATTTGGAGTTGTAGTTGAAAGTTTTTGGATTTACTTTTTTGGAATATTACAACATGCTTGAAATGAAAATTTTAATTTTTGCAATTTTGTAATGCTTTAAAAAATACAGGAAAAAGATGGTCCTGAAATATAGTACACATTAACAATTGAGAAATATTGGAAAAGTTTTGGGGAAAAAAAATATTGAGGAAGCAAGATTTTTGAAATATTGAGAAAGAAAATTAAAAAAAAATTGTAAATATTGGGGAAAAAGTAAATAAAAAATATTTTACAAGACTACTGAAAAGTCAAAATACAATTGAAAAATGTTTTTGAAATTGATAACCAAACAAATTTGGTTATTTTTAAGGTTTATGTTCATTTCAAAGCTTCACCTGTAATTGAGTTGAACTTAATGTATTGAAAGTTTTACTTGTAATTGAGTTAAACTTATTGTTAGATACATTGTTTTTTATTTTGGTTATGACATGAAAATATAAATTACAATGTTGGGAAAAATGGAAAGTTGTCAAATGTTGTGTGTAGGGAAGTCCAAATTGTGAACGCCATGTCTTTCAAAAAAATGCAGGGCATGGAAATAACTATAATTTAACTTGTAAAGTTTTCACAATGTAACTGATTTTCAAATTGATGCATGAGTTTGTTGTAATTGTTGGAGTTACATTTTTAATATGCATATTTTTTATGATGTATACTTAGAAAGATGATGCTTAACATATGGAATTTGTCTATTGTCAATATTATTATACTTTTATTACAATGACAATAAATGTTATGTATTGTCATAGGAAATTGTAGCATACTACGTTGTGTTTGTGGAGAGGACACCCGGCATTTACACAAGCTGGGCAGAATGCAGCCAATAAGTGAACCGATTTGCTGAGGCTGTATTCCAAAGGTATAACTGTAGACACTCCATTTATGACCGCCCTTAAGACTTGGGCGCCTCAGGTTGATCACTCGATGGTGAAAGTTATGCTATGCAAACTTTCGATTTCTTCAACAAGAAGGGCTTCTAAATCCTAACCTTACACCTTATTTTGACCAAAACTATTTTAGACCTTAAAACCTTTCCTTCAAAATATTTTTCCAAATGTTTCTACGATGTTCTGAGGCCCGCATTTCGTTCAAAAGTTGCACTTTTCGGTAAATCGAGTAAGGACAAATTGGAAATAAATGAAAGGGAAGTGAACTTTTTGCAAAAATATTTAAAACATCTTATTTAAAGGTTTGGAGTTGAAGAAAATAGGAGGGGAGGGAAGAAAACTAGTTGGGGAAGAAATTGGGCATCAAACTATTAAGGGAGAACTAAGCAGCCTTCACTAAAATAGGCATATCTCTTTGTACACTTAGACTTTAGTTGTGAGGCCACACCATTGGAAAGTGGACTTCTAGGGATTCAATTTAGACTCGAGAATCTCCTAAAGCCAAGTCCAAATGAGGGAGATATGGCCGTTTGAAATTAGGCATCCATATGGTTAAGATAGAAATGAGCAACCTTCACTAAAATAGGAATATCTCTTTTCACACTTAGAATTTAGACGTGACACCACCACTATTGGAAAGTAGACTTCCGGAGCTTCAACTTAGACTCAAGAATGACCTAAAACTGAGTCCAGATAAGGGAGATATGCCCATTTGAAGTCAAGCCTGGAAATAGATTTTTGTGGCCGGCAGGCCACTTGTGTAAAGCCTAGATATTTTGTGCCAGCTGTCTCCCAAAAGCTCCAGTTATTTGTATATAGATATTTTCGACTAAGAGGCTGTTTTTTCTATATATACTTGACCTTCCCTCATGTTTTTAGGTTACAAAAATTTCCAAAGGGACCAAAACTTGAAATTCTCTCTCTATCTCTATCTTCTCTACACTTCCTAAACCAATATTGGAGCTCTCATTGCTGAGATTATTAAGTCCAAATTTCAGCCCTTGAGAGTGTAAGCTTTGTGGTTTGCTTGCAAAAGAGTAACCTTGCTTTAAGAGGTATAATTTTGAGCATCTCTACACTACTTCTCTCCCATATTTTCTTGCTTTTTTTGAACTATTTTTGAACTATTTTTATGGGTTGAAGCTTGTGGTTTAAGGCTATTAAAGGTAGAGGGGTTAACCACCCTTCTTTACACCTCGTCTCCTAAGCCTTTACACTTGTGTTTCCCATTTCTTTGTCCACTTTTTTTGAGCTTTTAAATACTGATTTTTAGAGCTTTTTTAGTGGCTAAAATCATGTCTTGAAGTCCAAAAATGGAGGGGGTAGCCTCCCCTCCTTATGTTTTGTTTACTAGCTTACATAGCTCCATGTTTTAACTTATTGTTCTAGCTATTTTATCTTAATTCCAGCATGTTTTAGAACTTATTTAGCACTATTTTAGGACTATTTTTAGTGGTTCATTGCATTTGAGCCTTGTATTGCATGCTTGTAGTGTAATTGTCCTCATAGGCTTGGTGGTTTAAGCCTTAGCCACCAACCTATTTGAGTTGATAGCATTTGTTTATGGGTTTCTATACTTGTGATAGCCTCTAATCACTTCTACAACCTCCCTCATTTCTTGGCTTTTGCTTTGCTTTGAAAGTTGGTTCAAACTAGTTGCTTGTTTAAAACTTGAGATTGAGGTCTTGTGCTTTATGGTTTAATCCCTTTGGGGGTTCATTACCAATGGCATTACACTTCTCTCATGCCTGAAACAACTCTTGGTTTGATGCTTCTTTCCATTAGAGGACTTAAAGCTCACCTTTAGACTTAATTTAATAAGGAATGGTTGGTAATTTAAAATGGAGTAATAAAATGAGGACTAAAAAATGACGCAAGATAATAATTTGGTTAGGGTTCAATCGGATGTTAATTGAACCCTTGAGTCTTGGATTGTTTCATATTTGTTAGCGATTTAAACGGTTCAAGAGTTAATGTCAACCACTTCCCTTGATCAATCCATGATACGAAGGAGGTTTGAGAGTCTTTATTTGTTTCATTTATTGAACTTGCACACTTTGGTTCATAGGCCATCATGCAATGAAATTGCATCGATTGATAGTTTGTGAATCAAGTTTACCACTCCCTTGAGTTCTTTGTTGATAAGGAGGGGTAAATTGTGCAAACAACCCTTGAGAATACCCTACTCTTGCTCTGTTTGCTCTTTGTTGCAACAAGAAGAACCAAGCATCAGTGGCCGGCAGGCCACCTTTTGTGGACTGCAAACCATCATTTGTGGTTGGCAGGCCACCACTTCTAGCCTGCCGGCCACCTTTGCAAAACCCAGCAGTGCCCTTTTGAAACAAAACAAAGTTGGTTTTAAGGTGAAAAACAGTGCAATTGTTCTACTGTGCAACAAAGGCATCTGGCAGCAAAATAGTGGCTTTTTCAGATGGAAATTTGCGCATGCATGAACATCCCTCGCTTCCCAGGGCTAATTAGTTAATTTAGTTACTTTATTTCATGTTGTAATTAATTAGTTAGCTAATTAGAATTTTGTTATTAATTAATTAGTTAGTTCCAATTTGTAATAATTAGCTAGAATAGTTAATTAGTCGTGATGTTGTAATAACGAGCTAGCATAGTTAGTTTATTCGTTTTGTAATAGCTAGTTAATTAGCTTAGCTAGTTAGTTTATTCGGACCCTCCTGCGTGATAGTACAATTGTAATAATGTGTATGTCTTCCAACCCCACGTCTTTCTCCCTTTTATTTACTTGCTTATGATAGTTAGTTTAAGATATCATGTTTTGTTTAGCATCTCTCATGCCTTGCATCCATTGTCTTGCATGCATTGGGAACGACACATCATTCTAACAAAGAATTGTCATTTAAATACTTCATTGAATACGTGTTTAAACCGCATGCTATCAAATTGATTCACATGTCATAATTAGTAGTCGAGCCTAGTAATAGCATATTGTATGCGTTGCATTAGTCATCTTGCATAGTTAGGATCATGCATTTTTCTAACTCGTTTATCTTTTTTGGCTTGCCTTGGAGTACTAGGTGAGCTTTTGTTTGTTTTAGCATATTGCATTGTATGTTAGTGTTGCCATATCAAAGTATGTTCACCATGAGGCTAAGTACTTAAGTGATAAACTGTTTGAATGCCTGTACATGAAGGCTAGTTGCTTGAATTGGGATAGTTTGATTAATGTACATTTGAGCCCACTTTTTCAAGTGACACATTCACAAACTCTTTTCAAAAACAAACATGAAATCAAATATTCCAATTTTTACAAATTAGTTTATACCTTGTGTGCATCACATAGTAAGTTAGCCTAATAAATCGGAACAAGAGCATATAATGTAAATAAGATTCACATCATGATTAGTAGGGGCTGATCTTTGATCGGGCGAGTGGGGTGCTCAATTCATGACCTTCCCCTCTCGTACCTAAGTTCCCGAGCAGAGACAATCTTGGTGATGACGGACACGTGGCCTTTAGCACGAGTCATGGGTTTCCTAAATTTTCCAAAAACATTTAGGTGGTGACTCTTTATCTAGCAAAACAGTCCATTTTTGACACTTTGATTCAAAATTGATTTTCCAAAAGATTTGTCGGATTTGAACTCTTTTGGTGTTTATCTATTTCACATTGTACTTGTGAGATTAGATTCAGAACCACGAGAGTCCAAATTGTAGGGCTTATCATCTTCCGAAAGGAGCATGAAAAGTCAAGCTACAATAACTCAATTAATGAGGCGCGCAATGAATGGATTATTTATAAGAAGAGATACATACACAGTCAGCCCGAGGAAACACAATATCGAAGTGCAGTTGATGAAGTGGATGGTAACGAAGAGGAACATTTAGTAAACTACACATGTGCCAATTTCAATGGTATTAGACTACAAAAATCTTGTGGGTCCATTCTAGCGTACTGTTTTTTTCTTTTCCCATGGTGTTATGGTTACTTTTGTTGTAACGGGTATTATGAAATTTTGGTTATGTATTTTGTACATACCAATAGTAGTTTTTTCTTTTTTTGCTCTGTCATGTAACTTGTATATAATTTGGTGTATGATTATGGACAGGAACTTATGTAATGAAAATATTGGGTTGGAGTTGTTATCCTGATTGAATTGGTTTCGCTTATTTTATAAGAATGATGTTGTGCAATGAATGAATAGAAAGGTTATTTGTTTTATTCAATTGCTAGTATATTTTTTGTAAGAATGAGTAGGTTATTTATTATATTCAATGAATAATGGTTACATTTTTGGGTTATCACGGTTGAAAAGATGAACAAGTTAAGAAAACGTGTATTTCTCGTATAATAAACGTTGTCAACATTTTCTGATAAAACTTAATACAGAATATACAAAGATACTAATTTACTAAATACTCTTATGGGCATGAAAACAACATAACTAAAATTGCAAATGTAACAGTTTTCAATTACATCATTAGTTTACACATAAGTCTCTCACAAAAATACATCGTGGACACCCTGAACTTAAACACACACAATACATAAACATAAAGCTAGGATTACAACATTTAACAGTTACATAGAAAAATATAGGTAGAAAATGTGACAAACTCATTACCAAAAGACTTAGTTTAACACACACACTACATAATTATGCATAACCTAATATACTTTAGTACAAACATAAACACCTAATTTGGCGCTTAAATCGGGAATCTTAGAGTCTAAATAATCCGAAAGCTCAAGGTCAGAGACAAATGCATGATCCTCCATGATAGCCTTGATAGCCGCAGCATTTGGTTCTGTTCCGTTCTTCTGGACATCCTTCTTTACTATATATAGTTGCATATCGCTGGCTAACCTACGGCGCATTTGAGAAATCTCACGTTGTAGTCTTTCACATAGTCGATCAACATTATCAAGATCTTCCTTTTGGATCTCAACAGAACGTGCTTTCGGCACCTTAAGTCAATTTTCCCGACTTAAGGTTTCCATTTGTACTCGCTCTATAAAAGTGCGGGCCACTTGAGAAGAGCAGCGTCTGCTAAACCATATCCTGTTTGATTGTCAGATGAATCCATACATGAACCTCCTTGAACTGGATAATACTTGGGCATCATAAAATGTCGCTTCCCAAACCTATCACGATAACCACAAGCATAATCTAAAAAATATTCTATTATTTTGTCTTCAGCATTTCCGCGTCCCCTTCCCCTTCCCCTTCCCTCTCCTCATCGTGAATTCTTACCTCTTTGCAAATTCCTACCACCTCTGCGATTCCCACTCCCTTCCATGAATCGTGTAGCTATGTGAATTTTTTTTTAAAGAAATCAATGATAGTTTCATAGGAAACTGAATTGTAAAACTGTGTCTTGACCTTCACTCCTTTATATAGTTGTTTATGAACGTCATTTCCATGTGCTCGTATTCATGTCACTTAGAAATGATGACATGACACATATGCCACATTCCAACACGACGATAAGAAAGACACTGTAAGGAAAAAACAAATAAAATAAATGCCTCTACACAAAGTCACATGACATGACAATCCTACATATACCAACAAGACATGAATTGTCAATATAATGAAAAAACAAATAAAAGCAAAGTCTGTGCACCATGTCACATGACTTGACAATCCATCTGTATATACCGACAAAAGAAGGGCATGCTCACTGTAAGGTAAATATGTGAAAATTACATTTTTTTGGATTCGCATCAAGTCACTGTTGGCATGTGACATTGTGAATTTAATAAAAAGGGAGAGGGGTGTTAGAAACGCAACTTCGAACTGACTAGTCACTGTATGGAAGAAGCACGCGTGCATACGGAGTTTATTGTGCCCATGTGAACTTCACTAATTCGTAGTGGGATTAATTTATTAAGTCTGTTCAATGTCACTGCAGCACTGAGTCATTCTGGACGGATCTCTGCACGACTTGACAAGTCACTACATGTTGACTACATGTTGACAAGTCAGGAACCATTATAGCATTTTATCTTCTATCCTCCTCCGTTTGATTTTATGATTGAATTTATAATTTCTTGAAAACACCATCTTCTGATCGCGATATCATCTGCAGCTCGGCTTTTTCGCGCCCCCTTTTGGAAGTTCGGAATAAGCCATACAGTTCGGACTCTCGCGGTTCTGAATCTAATCTCATAAGTGTAATGTGAAATTGATAAATACCCAAGAGTCCAAATCAAGCAAATCTTTTGGAAAATCGATTTTGAATCAAAAATGCCAAAATTGGACTGCTTTGCCAAATACAGAGTCGCCACCTAAATATTTTATTTTTGAAAAATTTAGGAAACCCATGACTCATGTCAAAGGCCACGCGTCCGTCATCACCAAGATTGTCTCGACTCAGGAACTTAGGTACGAGAGGAGAAGGTCATGAATTGAGCACCCCCGCTCCCCCGATCAAAGATCGACCTCTACTAATCATGATATGATTTTTATTAACATTATATATTCTTGTTCTGATTTATTAGGCTAGCATTACTATGTGATGTACACACAGGAGATATAAACTAGTTTTCCCGAATTAGAACAATTCAATTTTATGTTTGTTTTTTGTTGAAAAGGGTTTATTTTGCCACTTAACAAAATAGGCTTAAAGTTTGTGAATTTGCCACTTGATAAAGTGGGTTTAAATGTACATTCATTGAATCATTCCAATTCAAGCAACAAGCCTTCATCCACAGGCACTCAAATAGTTTATCAATTAAGCATTTAGCCTCTTGGCTAGACATGGCAACATTCACACGCATGCGGTTTATGCTAAAGCAAATAAAAGCTTACCTAGTACGCCAAGCCAAAATAAACAAAAGAGTTAGAAAATGCATGATCCTAGCTTTATGCAATATGACTAATGCAACACATGCGATATGCAGTTAGATAGGCTTGGCTACTAAACATGGCATATGAATCGATTTGACAACATGCGGTCTAAGTACATATTCAAAGAAGTTATTGAAACAACAATGCAGTTAGAATGATGAACCGAGCCCCGGTGCATGCAATACAAATGGATGCAAATATGGAGAATGCTAATTGAAACATGATGTCCCTAAACTAACCATCATAAGCAGTTAAATAAAAGGGAGAAAGACGTGGGGTTGGAAGACATACACATTATTACATTGCGCTCTCACGAAGGAGAGTCTGAATAGATAGACTAGCTAATTAACTAACTAATTAAAGCTAAGCTAATTAAGCTAATTATTACAAAACAAATGAAATTAGCCAAACTACTTAACTAATTATTACAACACTTGAATTAATTAACTAGCTATCACTAATTAATTAAAATAAATACAACACTTGAATAAAATCAACTAGCTATCACTAATTAATTACAACAAGATTTATTCACAACTATGATAATAATAACACTAATGAAACAATTAATCGCAATTGATAAGAGTGTAATGGAAGATAGATGAAGGTTGCATACGCAGTGCCTGAAAGCTACTCTATCTGCCTAAGCTGCCTCTGTTTCACCTTCAGCCACTGACTCTGTTTCAGCAAAACCGCACTGTTGGCAACACACTAAGGGCCGACCGTGTATCACTAATGGTTAGCTAGGCCTACAGATGGCCAGCCGTGCATCAATTTGGTGCAAAGCTCTGTTTTTGTGTTTTGAGGTGAATCCAGTGCAGACAGAGCATTCTCAAGCTCTGTTTGTCCCTTCTTCCTTCTCTGTCATAGGAAAACCTCGAGAGAATGTTAAAATTGATTCCAAAGCCATCAATGAGCAAATTGATTGCTTGATGGTCTCGAATGCAATTTTGGACAAAAGTTAATAAAATGCAAAGAGTAAGACCACTCTTCCCTCCTATTATAGTATGAACTCAAAGAGAGAAGTTGCAACGCTTCAAGAATCATCAAAATGCCATAGATTAGCATGTGATGTGTCACGTCCCAAACCCGCCCCTAAAAGTTTGGGCATGACCTATTCAGAAACGGACATGTAACCTGGTAACATAACATACGGGGCCTTATCGGAAGCACGAAAAAAATGGAAATAATGAAACAAATAAACTCCATTGAGCTACTTCTACATGCCAGGATCTCATTCATCACATGCATTATAGTGGATAGATAAAGTTCCAACTATAACCTGGAGCATATACATACACATTTACAATGCCATCCCCATGATTGGGCGTATACAAAAAAAAACGAACATGAAAGTATATACAACAACCTTAGAGGGTCACCCATAAGCAAGTCAACATCTTAACAACTTGACAAAATAAATGGCTTATACAGTGCCTGGACATACGAAGGTTGACAAAAGAAAGCGGACGTCTTGGCTAGGACTGACCACCTGGTTGGTGACCTACAGAAACAGACATAATAGAGAGTGAGCCGGGCTCAGTGAATAGTAATACATAAATAAAATGATGCTTAACTTGAAACATAATACATGTCAATGTAATAGTCTGATTCTGTGCTAAGTACATAACGGCCTTAGGCCCAATCTTGCAACATAAACTTGATGGCTATAAGCCCTTGAAATGTGGTGGCACGAGGCCCTTGTAACATATGGCACTAAGGCCCTTGAAACATGTGGCATAAAGCCCTTATAACATATGGCACTAAGGCCCTTGAAACATATGGCACGAAAGCCCTTGAAAAGTTGGCATGAAGCCCTTGATACAAAGAACTTGTAACATCCTTGAACTTGTAACATACATAAACTTGTAACTGACTTAAACTTGTAACATATACTTGAAACATACCTGAACATACTTGAACTTGTAACATACTGGAAACATGCCTGAAACATGCTTGAACATCATTCATTAATTCAAACAGAACACATCATAACTAGAACATTTCTTGTTGTATCATGTCATTATCGTACGCTTAACAATGAGAGACTAATTCACATTCTCATGAGGGTCACACAATGATGCTAAAGTTTGCACTTATATCGTAGATTCTGGATAACTTCCAATTCATAAGCAACATAGCAAAATAACTTCAATTCATCTGGATACACATAGCTACTCTTATATTTACTCAGAATCCATTCTTCAAGAATGAACATAAATTCTTTTGGGTAAATGACTTACTTTATGTGCTCTATTAATCAATAGCATACACCTTTGTTTAATCATTCTTTTATGTTAACATAGTTGCCTTGCCTTGTAATTAACAGAGTCCTAATGGTAACCGTTACATCATTCCCATGAGTTGACATGATTAACGTAAAGTTAACAGGACATTCCTGATAATTAGTAACGAAAAGTAAGTACATTTTCATTAGATTATAGATGACTTTATTGGTTTCACAATTTCACAGCTCGGCCCTTGGCCTGAGGGGTTCACACATTCACAATAGCCTTTGGGTTTCATAGATTTACAACTTATCACATCGGCCTTCGGCCCTTTGAATTCACAAGTTCACAAGTTTGGCCCTTGGCCTCATAGCTTCACAATTTCACAAATGGCCCCTGGCCACATAGGTTCATAGTTCACAAATGGCCCCTGGCCACATAAATTCACAAGTCGGCCCTCGGCCTCATAAATTCACAAGTCGGCCCCCGGCCTCATAAATTCACATATACATAAATTAGCTTTTGGGTTTCATAGGTTCACAATTCGGCTCTTGGCTTCATAGTTTCACAATTCACAACTCGGAAATTCATACTTCACAAATGGCCCTCGGCCACATCGTTTCATATTTCACAAGTTGGTGATCCATACTTCACAAATTCGAGATGCATATTTCACAAATCCTTTTTGATGTTTCCATAATTTCACAATGTTCCTCATATAGCATACACCTTTGATGTTTCCATAATTTCACAATATTTACGTAGCATACATAACATACATGTCAACATAATTCTTATGACAAAGATCATAACGTCGATAACAATAATCATTAATGGTTAAAGATACATCGAAGTATTACTACTCACAGTGCTACAACGGAGTGCTTGGCCCTCTTGAAGTATGCCCTGTACACATATATAACTTAGTCATTAGTTCTTTTTTTCTTCCTTCATTATTCTTCGCAAGCCTACCATTATCCATCCATTATACCACAATTTCCTCCATCTCAATATATCTATATATAGAAATAGAAGATTACTATTCTTGCAAACACAATATGGAATTTATAATCAATCACTTCCATTTCAAGATAGGAAGGAATTGTATGGACATCTTCCACATTTTTCCAAAAATAAATCATTCTCTTGGTTTTAATAACTAAGCAAGCCCACAAGTATTTAGCAAGATAATTTGGGATTAACCCATTTTGGAAAGCTCCACATTTTAGGTCACAAAAATTAAAGTCAACATAGTCAATACCATCTCACATAATCACTACAATTCAACATAAGCAACATGATTCAACTCAACATCATTAAATATAATTCAAGAGGAATTCTTAAATTCCATTTCAACATTCCAAAACCAAGTTCATATCATTCATACCATTAATAGATTATTTCCCCAATTTTCCCTTCACATGCTAGCATGAATTCCAATATTCATAACAAAGTTTATTCGCAAATTTTAAACATAATTTTCAAACATTTCCAAATTCTAATTAAACTTGAACACATATAATTCAATACCTCAATGTCATTATTCTACTTTCAATTTGGGCCAAATCATTGGGTATCATCATTAATCAACCTAGGGTTTCAAGAAAAATGAGGATTTTTAACAAAAATTCACACTTCTTAAATTACCACTTTTAATTTCAATTTTCCCAATGATTCTACATCTAGGATTCACAATTCATCATTTTAACCCATTAATTAACTCCCAACATCTTCAAACCATAAAACCCCAAATCTCATACTATACACTACATGCTCTAAACATGGAAATTTTGTATTTAGATAATAAAATGTCACAAATCTATCTATGGATATAAGTATTGAAGAGTATTCAAACCATTACCTCAATAATCAAGCAAAGAAGTGAGCTTGAGAAGAAGCCTTCACAAATCCAAGTTCTAATCGGATAAAAACATTGATCTTCCCTTGTTCTCCATCCTTGATGCCAAAAATCATGGTGGATCATGAGCAAAGTAAAGGAATTCAAGGATTTGGGGCTAGGGTTTCGGATATGGAAGAGGGGAGAAGAAGAGAGGAAAAGAAATTGCAAGAAATGGCCCAAAAATCCCGTTTTTAGAGCTGCTGTCCCGCACAGACCGCACGTGCGGCGCTATTCCCCGCACGTGCGGCTCTGCTTCCAGCACAGATGTGAAAATTTCAAACGGGTATAACTCTCTCATCGGGACTCCGTTCTAGGTCGTTCTTGTATCCAAATCGAAGCCCCGGAAATAAGTTTTCCAATGGTTCTAACCTCACATTCAAATTCAAAGTGTGGAAAAAGAAAAGGACAAATGAATGACGGCTGGTCGTAGATTAACTATTCGAATTAAATTCGTTGGTCCAATCTTACTTTACCATCATACCACCACCTCAAACAATAACCCAAAATAAGGTAAGAACATTCCAAATACACTATTAAGAATGTCAAAAATGAGCCCATGCTCGAGCGGAGGGTAAAAAAAAATTTCAAGCCGATACAATAAAGGTCGCCATAACTCAGCAGATAATTTTTTAATTCCGATAGATATAGTTGAAGTAAAACACATTAACCCCTAATTAAATAAGGATGACTTTGGGGTCATTACATGATGACTCTTGACACAAGTAACTTGGCATAACATCCGGCCAAGTTGAAGCAATTTAAGCCACTTTATTTATGTGTGTTGATCCAAGTTTTAAACCAATTTTATTAAGCCCTGCCATTCTTTAGTCCATTTGTCTATGGTGACGTTAAAGTCCTCTAAACAAGAAGTAATGTCAAACGAGAGGTTCTTCTCAAGCATGAGAGAAAGAGTATACCGTTGCCAATGAATCTTCTTAAAGATTAAGCCATTAAGTAAGAATCTTTCTTACATATCTTGAACAACCTCAATCGATTGAAATCATTCTCAAGAATGCAAAAAATGGATGGTGGATTGATTATTAAACTTAGACTCTTAAACATCGAAATGAGTAAAGGATTGCTTGGAACAACATGTAACAAGTTACATATGCTAACTTATGAGACCACAAATGAACTAAACAAAGCATGAATCAATTTAAAAGGCTTGGATAGCCCTAAAACAGTCCTTAATACATAAAAAATAGAGACTAGACATGCATGAAAAGAGCTTAAAAAGCTAAACAATAAAGAGAGGAATGAAGGCTAGTAAGCAAGAGGAATGAAGGGTGGCTAACCCTTCCACTTTTGAAACCTCAAAACATGATTTTTAGCCTTTTGAAAACACTGAAAATCGGGGTAAATATCAAAGAAAAAGAGTGGAAAATGAAGGGTTTGAACTATAGGTAAAGGTGTAGAAACAACAAGCTCTTTCTACCCTTTTGGTAGCTCTTCAAACCCAACCTTAAACACTTCAAATAGTCTCAAAACAATACAAAACAGTAAGAATTATGAAGCAAGTGTAAGAAATGAAAGCAAGAGAGAAGATAACAAGCTTATACCTTTCAAGGGGTAAGCTTGTTGTTGATGATCCAAACTTGGTTTCAACTCACTCTTAAGCTTGAATTATGCTTCTCCAAAATCAACCAAGACTCTAAGGTGGTGAGACAAGGTTGTATATGGAGTATAGAGATGACACAAGGAAGCTAAGCTAGCTCAAAGGTTGCTTGCAATGGAAGAAGGAGGAGGGAGGAGCTCTCAAGGTGTATATAGGCTCTCTAAATTTTGTTCAACCCTCAAAACAATCACGCAACTTTGTTTTTGTAGAATTCGAGCTCAAAAGGTGATAAATATCTTCAAAATGGACAGTTGGCAGGCTCCCACCCAGAATAGTATTTTTCGCCACCAAGGGCCGGTCGGCCATTCATAGCCACGGCCAACCATCACTAATACACAGCCGGGCTTTGATGCCTTTCCATGTTTTTTGGTTCAAACTCAACTCAGAGTGAAAAAAAGGTCCAAAAATGAAACTCACACATTTTTACAAGGTAAATGTTGAAGATTTGAAGTTATTTCGACAGCTTGATTGAATCCAAATCGCTGTAAATTCGAAGCACACGATTCAGATTTCATCATTGAGTGTATCGACCCAAACGCCTAAGTTTTACGGGCGGTCAAAAATGGGGTGTCTACATCATCACTTTGAACTGACTAGTCACTGTATAGAAAAAGCACGCATGCATACGGAGTTTACTGTGCCCATGTGAACTTCACTTCGTAGCGGGATTAATTTATTAAGTCTGTTCAATGTCATTGCATCACTAAGTCATTTTGGATGGATCTCTGCACGACTTGACAAGTCACTGCATGTTGACAAGTAACAAACCATTATAGCATTTTATCTTCTACCTTCCTCCCGTTGATTTTATGATTGAATTTATAATTTCTTGCAAACACCATTTTTCTGACCGCTATATCGTCACGTGCAAGTGACAGCGCACTATATGAAAAAAGCAAGCTTTTGTAGACATTGAAGAGGTTAACTCATTAATGCATCATTCGTTCTTCGTTCTTACAATCAACTATTTGTATTTTATTTTAAAGCCATGACTATTTGAATTTTTGTTTTCATTTACAATTTATTGAAAATCAACTTTCGCATCTTCAATTTATAATATTTTGGGAAACATTTACAACATCAACTGAACATTGGTCCTAACGTACCCACTCGAAGATCAATTGTAATAAATTTGTAAATCCCACGCATGCCCACTTAACCCAATAGATATGGAAGATTGATTGTTATTTTTATTTTGTCTTCAAGGGCTATTAAATCTAGTCAGTACATTTTGGCAGACTATGTTACTTTGGAACATTAACAAAATTCAATTATAAAATATAAATGGCCTTTTAACAAAATAACAAAATAAACATATGGAACATTATTTTTGTAGTTTATTTTGTAAAGAAATAATATATAATTAATTTTAATATTTATGCCTTACAAATCTTGTACTTTCAAAATGAGAGCACACTATGAGTAGAAGAGTACATGACACCTTCATCCTAAACATAAGGAACCAAATTTGTGCTAAAATTTTGTATATTAACAAGAGGAGAGCTAATCCATATCCCGGTAGTTACAAAAAGGACGAACGAAAATTAGCCCAAGTTTACAAAATGAAACAAAGCATAGAAAAATATTAACATTTAATTATGTGTGACGCTGACAATAAGGAACTCAAAAATATATGCGACTGTTCCCAATTATCGCTTTGCCCTAACTGTTGGAGTGTAACACAAAAACAGCTTTTCTAAAGACAAATGCACAATAAAATAGAAAATGTTTATTATAAAACGGCTTTTGTAAAGCCGTATTATAATCCGGTTTTAGAAAAGATATTTCATGAATCAAAATATTTTTGACAAATAATATTTATGTTGAAAATATAAATTGGCAAAAAAATAATTTACTAAAAAACAAGTTTACGAAAGCCTGTTTTAATTAACTCAGATTTAACGACTTTTCAAAAGCTGTTTTTGTTAAAAAAAATTTAATTTTTTTATTCACAAAAAGGGGTTTGGTAAAGCTGGTTTACCCTATTATGGGAATAAAGAAAGAAACAGACCCTTGGGAATAAATTTGGGATAATGGCGAGTGGTGATTCATCCCACTAATTTTTAAATCACTAATAGTTCTAATAAACTTAAAAAAAAAAAAAAACAAATTCAAGTCAAAATATCACATCATTTTGATAGGAATCACAGTATCACATAATTAGTGATACTCTAGACTACATCATTAATAATACTCTAGACTTTCCAATTTAATGCTTTAAAACATTATTCGGATAATGGCATAGTCAGCGAAATTGGCCCCCAATCTCCATCCATCTGGTCCTGTTAACAACCAACGACTGAAAGAAGTCAAACTCCCCCACCAGTCTCCGTAAGCTTCTCTCTCTCTCTCTCTCTCACAGTTTCATCTTCCCCTTTTCAACTAGCTCATTTCTAGATTTTTTCAGGTCAAGTTCGACGTTAATTGGTCGCCTATCATAATAATAATTAATAATTAATAATTAAGCTTTGTTTTGTTGTTTCCGATTCTATACTCTGTTTGGTTGCCGAGAAAATTGAGTGACAGCAAAGTAATTATTGGAAATTGAATCAAAATTTTTTCACTATTGATATAGCTTTTTCCTGACGTGATTATTTTCTTTTCAGTTTTCTAGGACCAGAAGTGGTTGGTTTTTCTATGATGATTGTAATTTATTTCCAATAGCTATCTTGATCAGGTGATTGCTTAATCATATTTGTGAGAATGAAACGGAAAAATGCAAGTTCTTCGGGGACAGCAAATCCCGCGGTTAGTCATAAGCCTAGTGATGTTCCTGGTGTTAGTGAGGGACCGCAAACCAGTGACAGTGTTAGAATTCGAAACAGGTCACCATATGCGATACTGGCACTGTTTGTTCTGGTGATATATGGCTCTTGGGCTGTTTATCATTATCAGTTTGAGACTTTGCCTATGCCTCTTACTGCTGATCAGGCAGGCAAGAGGGGTTTTTCTGAGGAAGAAGCCATGAATCATGTAAAGGAATTGACTGGTTTGGGCCCACGTCCTGTCGGTTCTGATGCTGTTGATCTTGGTGTGCAGGTTAGAATGTAGAATTAATTTGTTTCTCGCAAAGCTTGTATGAACGTCAATGTACTTTTGTTGAATGTAGCTGCATGATCACAGCCTATCTATGAATCCTACACCTTGATATATGCCATTACATTGTTGAAATCTATGTTTTTACGGTCTTATTTAATTTAATTTTATTTTCTGAAAGTATATGAAATTGTTAATCAATTCAAATAATCAAATAATCAATTCAACAAATCATGCAAAATAAAAAAGCAATTAATCAGGAGACAATAGATTTGAGGTGAAAACCCTACAGAAGCCCATTTCTATACGGGAGAAATTGCGATCCCAACATCCAAATCAAATCCACTATGTGTAGTCAAATGGTTACAAGCCTCTAGACATGGAATTACAACCCTTACGCAAGTTTTCTACACCATTGAGTCCACCACGAGCTCCAAAGTAGCTTTGATGGCATTAACCCCCGTTGATCCAATAGCTTCCACAAAATTTCATGCTGCAATATCAGCTAGGTTATGCAACTGACATGGTGTGAAGGGATAAAAGGAGTGATGAAAGGTTTTTATGTGTGGTGATTCAATCTATATGAACACTGAGCATAATTCATGATCTAAAGCTTTAAATTGAAGATTAAACGAGATTGTAACAGTTTTGTTCTATTCTCTTCTGGTTTCATTGGGCCGTGATTCACTATTATTAGAACCAACCAGCTCAGCCAGTTGAACAGCAACTGTTCACCAGGTGTGATCACAAAAAGAACTAGAAATGTGAAATATGTGCAAGAAATAAAGCGGAGGCTTAGTGATGGTGAGATTTGAACCTTACATCTTTTTATTCCTAATAACAAGGTGCAACTGATCTTCAATGCATCTTCTTGTCGAAGTTCTAGAACTACTTACATTTAAGTGATTCACATGCTAGATTGGGTAAAGACAGGCTAGGTCAGGGTTGAACTAGCGAACTAGCCACCACATGAATTGACGGCTGGTTTGGTTCTGACAATGATGGTATGATTTTACTTTTGCATTGTCCTGGTATATTGCTTGTGTGCATTAGTGTATCTTTAATTTTTGATGCCTTTCAATATAAAAGCTGAACATTTTCTTTAGGCATGAGAGCTAGAATTAACACTACATTTTTATGCTGTCAATTATGATCGTCCTTATGTATGCATACATACTTTTGTCTGATCTCATAATTTTGGGTCGGTGCACATTCTGCTCATTTATTCTCCCTTATTCCTAAAAATTTTTGTCTAAGAATGGCCATTTGGTGATTGCTTTCTTGAGATTGTATCTTGTAGAAAACTTCTTTTAACATGCATCTCTCTGCAGTATGTCTTGGCTGTATCAGAAAATATAAAGAAAACAGCTCATTGGGAAGTTGATGTTCAAGTGGATTTTTTCCATGCAAACTCTGGTGCCAATCAGCTGGTTGGTGGCCTTTTTAAGGGAAGAACACTTGTCTATTCAGATCTAAATCACATTGTAGTGAGAATATCGCCAAAATATGCATCTGAAGCAGAAGAAAGTGCTATTCTGATCTCCTCCCATATTGATACTGATTTTTCAACGTATGTTTCCTCTGTCTTTACGGTCCTATCCTGTTGGAATACTTTTTTTTTTAGATTAGATTATGTGTGTTAATTTAAGTTAAATGAATCTATATGGGCACCGGAAAGTAATAACTATCTACATTAGTTTTTTTCTTGATTTATTTATTTATTTATTTTTTTGGTGGTTATCATGAAATCTTTAACAACTGTTTTTATATTTTGTATTTGTATTTGCAAGTGCCTATATCGCATATACTAGAAATCGAATGAGAAAAATAAAATAAGAAAACAGTAGTGCATTTTACTGATTTCCCTTTTTAAAAGGATATATGGTATTCTCTAGATCTTAATCTTGTCACAATCAAAGGAATAGGAAATGCAGCACTGTTCAAACATCTCAAACTTTTTGTAACAGTGTTGGCCGCTTGTTGAATTTCTGGTTGTCTGGCTTGTGTAAAAGTGATCTGTATTTTGTCTTTTTACCACCAAGGAAAATTGTTTGAATTTTTTTTGATAAGTAAAATAGTTACAAACAAAAATTGCCTTAAGGGGGCGAATCCTATACACTCAAAGGGCACAACCTATATATATCCATAGGCATGCACAAATTGCCTATAAACTGGACAAAAGATGCAACAGTGAAAGGACAATCCTCCCTGAACCAAAAAAAATAACAGGAGTAAAGATCCTCTCATGCTAGACAAAAGTAATTTAATATCCTCAAAGGTTCTCTGATTCCACTCTCACCAAATTGTCCACAATACACACAGAGCTGCAGTCTTTCTATTGAATATTGTGGTTCGAAATGTTCCTATTCTTCAGTTTGTTATTCAATGCAACTCAATTCAACAAGCCTTAATTCCATTTTTTGGGGTTGCTGCATGGATCTTTTGTTCCTCTAATTTCTCCTATTCCAGGCCAGCCATATCTTCATGTAAATCCAAGTCATCATGTTATTTTTCACTACCTTGATCCATGTCCTTCTTGATGGTTCAGTATGTTCTATTCTCATTCATAATTCATACGTATGCTAATAAATGTGAATCAAGATAAAAGCTCTTAATTATGTTCCAGTCTATCTTAACCCTTTTATTAGGGCCCTCAACTTGCAGGGTTTTTACTAGTTGTTGTGACACTATTCTTCATTGCTTCTCCTAATCTAGTTCAGGCTAATACTATGTAGCACACCCCCACCGGGATTTGTGGTTTCTTGTATTGGCAACATTCGTTTTGCCAAGTATTACTAGACAATCACATAAAATCAATTCAACTCAACATAAAGCCTTGAAGCACATGTATATTTTTAGCTAATTTCCACAGAGAGAGAGAGAGAGAGAGAGAGAGAGGGAGAACTTAAGTATCATCTCACCTTTTTCGCAGCCCTTTTTGCCTCTTTGGAGGAGGGGCATCAAAATATCTTACCAGAACATAAATTGTTTGAAATTATTTCGTATACTTCATTGCTTAAGATATTATGGAATTTGAAAAATTGAATTGTAATGGATGATAAGGCATGCCTATAAGTCCTTTGAAGGTGCATATCTTAATTGAATTTTTTTTTTTTTTTTTTTGAATATTGCATATGCTTTGGTATTAGCTTTTAATTTTTGTATTAGAAGTAAATATTGGGTTATTTTATTTTATTTTATTTTATTTTTAAGTTCCTAAACCAAATATTGGCTTAATACGTATTATTGTATCTGATTCAATATATTAAAGGCAAGAAACACATTATTTTATTTATTTATTTATTTATTTATTTTTGATAAATAAGAAACACATTAATTTTACTTATTTATAATATTCAAACAGGAAATAATGTGCAATATCATATCTTAAATTATAACCTTTTATAGGTAAGTTGGTTAACAAGGTAAAATGTGCAAAGGTCATCAAGCATAGAGGTAAAAATGTGAAAATGTCTGTGGGTTGGGATGAAAGAGAGGGACTATTGTATGAACACAAAAACTTCAGTTTTAGGGTTTTTGCATGAATGACAAGTTGGATTAAGGTTAATTGGTAAATAGAAGAACTTAAATGCCATGTTGATTTAGAATTAACAAACCTTGAAGATGAAAATGTTAGGGTATAGGTCACTGAGGACATGGCTTTTAGTAGAGCCAACTAGATGAAACAAATCCGTATAGCCAATCCCAAATAATTGGTATAGAGGACATGGCTTTTAATAAAACCAACTAGATGAAACAAATCAACATGGCCAATCCCAATTAATTGGGACAAAGACTATATGTCATTACTCAAGGTTGTTCACAGATCAGATTGGTCCGGTTTTAGATTAAATCAGGAACCGAACCAGTTCCTACAGTTATAGAAAGATTAGAACCGTAACCGAACCACTAAACCTGTGAAACAAGACCAAAATCGAACCATAAAAACTTTATGCGCTACAGATTGGCCAATAAGGAGGTTAAAAAAGTAGTGAGGGAGACTAAGTTAAATGCCTATGATGACCTATACACTAGACTAAATAGTAAGGAGTGAGAGAAGAGGATATACAAACTTGCTAAGATAAGAAAGGAAAACAAGTGATTTTAATTAGGTTAAGTGCATCAAGGGTGAGGATTCTGAGGTGTTGGTAAAAGATGAAGAGATTAAGGAGAGGTGGAAGAGTTATTTTGAGAAGTTGTTAAATGAGGAACAGGAGGTAGGTCAAAAAGGGAGGAAATATGCAGTAATAAGGAAAATTAGGACTATAGGTTCTATCATAGGATTAGGGACTTTGAAAAGTTTGCACTTAAGAAGATGAAATTGAATAAGGATTTAGGACCTGATGATATATCTATTGAAGCTTGGAAATGTTTGGGTAAGAAGGGAGTTGTTTGGTTGTCTAGGTTATTTAGCAAGATTTTGTTGACTAGGAAAATGCCACAGGAGTGGAAGAAGATTATTTTAGTGCCAATATATAAGAATAAAGGAGATGTTCAGAATTGTAACAACTATAGAGGAATCAAGTTAATGTGTCACACAATGAAAGTGTGGGAGAGAGCGATGGAACGTTGATTGCGAGATATAACAAGGGTGTCAAAAAATCAGTTTGGGTTATGCTTGGTAGATCAATAATGAAAGCGATCTATCTTTCGAGAAGAGTAATAAAAAAGTATAGAGAAGAAAAGAGACATTCATATGATTTTTATCAATCTTGAGAAAGCATATGATAGAGTGTCTCAAGATATAATCTGATGGGTGTTAGAAAAGAAAGGGGTGACAAAAGGTTACATTGATGTGATTAGGGATATGTATGAAGGTGTGGTGACCACTATTAGATCGCCTGCTGGAGAGACGAGTGAATTTTCAATTTTGCTAAGGTTACACTAAGGATCAACTTTAAGTCCTTATCTTTTTGCTTTAGTTATGGATGAGTTGATGCGCGATATTTAGGATGATGTGCCATGATGTATGCTTTTTGCAGACGATATCGTGTTAGTGGATGAGACTAAAGAAAGAGTTAACACGAAGTTGGAGATTTGGAGAAAAGTACTTGAATCTAAAAGATTTAGGATAAGCAGAACTAAGACAGAGTATATGGAGCGTAATTTTAGTAACAATCACAATGGAAGCAGAGGAGAAGTAAAGATTGAGAACCGAGAACTACCTAAGAGTGAAGATTTTTGTTATTTAAGATCGATCATCACAACGACTGGGGAGATTGGAGTAGATGTGGTCCACAGAATTAAGGCGGGGTGGCTCAAGTGGAGGAGTGTGTTTGGAGTACTGTGCGATAAACGAGTACTCATTAGACTAAAATGGAAGTTCTGTAGAACGGCTATTAAACCAGTGATGTTGTATGGGACGGAATGTTAGGCAACTATGAAACAACATGTAGAGGAAATGAGTGTTGCTGAGATGAGGATGATAAAGTGGATGTGTGGCAAGACTAGAACTGATAGAGTTAGGAATGAGTATATTTGAGAATGGATAGGAGTAGTACCGATAGAAGATAAGTTGAGAGAGAATAGATTGAGATGGTTTGATCATATACAACGGAGATCAACAGAGGTAGTAGTGAAGAGATGCGATACAGTGACGGTAGATGATAGTGTTAGAAGAAGGGGTAAACCTAGATTGACGTGGACTAGTGTAGTAAATAGAGATATGAATCTCCTTAATTTGACTAACAAAATGGCCTGGGATAGAGTCAAGTGGAGAAAAAGGATTCATGCAGCCGACCTCATTTGATGGGACTTAAGGCTTGATTTGGTTTGGTTTAAACAAACTAACAATAAATATGAGGAATGAGGAACTAGTGTAGATGAATGAACATGAATCCAAGACCTCTTAGAACCTAAGCTTTGATTCCAAAAATCAGAAATTGCCCCCAAAAGATTAAGCTTTCAAGGAAATGGAACTAACCATACATAATAAGCGCTGCCCTTTTATTTATTTTTATTTTTTAAAAAAAATATTTTTGTTATTTTTGATCAGCAACATAAATAATTTTATTAAAGATAAAAAGAAATACAAAGAGAGGACAAGGAGTCTTTGTTAGAATTTCCCATCTTTACCTTCACCTACTCCACTACACACTCCACTTCACCTACCTCCACTTCACCACACACTCCACTTCACCTAACCCACTATCACCTCCACTACACCTACTACCACATTTTCTTCTATATATAGATTGTATAGGAATTGTAATCAATCAATCTTGTATCTATCAATCAATCAATAATACAATTCTCTATTTCTCTTTATACATTAAATTTTCAACATGGTATCAGAGCAAGGTTAAGACCTTCGTATTTCTCGCTTCACCGGCGGGCGACCACCTTGCCTTGGCCGCCCGCCGGACCTCAATCTAATCCGCTAGAATTTTTCACACACACGGCATACATTGGGAGATGTATACATACACACCTGTATCTGCTCTCGGGTTCTCTCACTATGGAACCACCACCCCCACTGCCGCCGCCGCCATGTCTTCCTCTGGCCGACGCCGCCGAATTATGGTCTCTCCTTGGTTCACGAACGGCACTGTCATAAGCATCCCCACAGGCCCTGCTCCGAATTCAGAATACGCGCTTTCTTCGATCCCTGCGCCGATCAAGACAATGTTCAACCTGTCCTCTAAATTCTTGACTCACAGAGATGCCTGGGCTGGCACGTTCGAGCCGGTTGTTGACGACTTAGCCTTTCCCCGACCTACTTGCCCAGAGGTTCTGCCCGATGTGGCTCCATTGAGACGAACAGAAGCAGATGTACATCGTGGGTTGTCCGCGTTTCAGACCGCGGTAGTCCAACTGGCTGCTGTTCTTAATGGCGACCACTTTCTGCGCAGTTTTCCAGCTGCGATGCGCAAGAAAATGGCTGTCACGGACGCTCATGCGTATGTGAGGGGTGCTGTGTCGCGGTTTATAAGGGCAAGCCAAGAGGCCATCCAGTTGGGTGCAGACCAATCTGCCATTGTCGACATGAGGTCCTCCCTCACCACCAGATCTCATTATCTCGGCAGTTTTAGTTTAGCACATTCCCCCTCCACTTTCTTTTTCTTTTCTATTATTTTGGTTTAGCACTTTCCCACTCCACTTTCTTTTTCTTCTCTATTATTTTACTCCTTCTTTGCACAGCACACGACACCCTGTTTTCTCTATGGTCTAAATTTTTATTTTTTTATTACTATTTATATCAAATCATCATGCTGCCTTTTACTCTCTCTCTGCCCATCCACCGCCCAATTTTATTTTTTTTATTATAAAACTTTTAGTTGGTGCTCTCCCCACTTTCCTTTTCCTTTTTTTTTTTTTATTTTATTTTTCGTAATCATTATCAAATATTATCCCCACTCATCCACACCCCACTTTCCTTTTCTTTATTTTATTTTATTTTTCGTCATTATTAAAAAAAAAAAAAAAAAAAAACCAAAAAAATATATATATATATATATTTTATTTTTTTTTTTCATTAAAAAAATAAAAAAAAATAAAAAAAAATAATCCAGCGCACTTTCTTTTATATTTTCCTATATATATATATATGTTTGTTTACAAATTTGCACCACAAACCATATTTTATTCATCTCCGGGATCAACCCCGATCACATTTGTACATAAAAAAAAAAAAAAAAAAAAAAAAACAACAACAACAACAACAACCACAACAAAAAAAACCAAACAACCACCTCCACAGGCGGGATTTTGCTTCTCTACTCTGCTGCAGGTCTCTTCTTCTTGCCTCCGTCCTGAGCAGCTCTTGCCGGTGTTGCCTCCGGATTTCCCCCGCCACCGAGCACATTTACTCCCTGCTCCTCCACTGCCGCATATGGCGGTCCTCCAAATCGGAACATCACGGTGGCCTTCCGCTTCAGCTCCTTGTTTTCTGTCCTTAGCACGCTTATCTCTGCTCGTGCATCCTTATACATGCGTTGGAGCAGCGCCAGCTGGGCGTTTAAATGCTGCACCTCATTTGTCCTACTCTGCAGCCGGTTCGACAAATTTGTGACCGCCGTCATGGTTTCCACGCATGACTTCAGAGTATACTGATTAGCCTCAATATCAGTTTGCATCGCCATTTTTTGCTCCACCGACCGCATCGGAAAGTTCAATGGAGCAAAACCAGAGGTGTTTGGTTGCGGTTCACTAGCCACCGCACCAGTTATTTCTCTTGTGGGCTCGTTCAGTTCTGGAAAGAGCGTGAGCAGGTTCTGGGTAACTGGACGGGAAGAAGAGGCCATGTTTTTTGAGTTGCTAAGTGTTTCAGAGACGGGTTGGTTTCCGGGTGTTTCAAGATTTGCAGAGACAAGCTCTCCGAGCGTTCAGAGGTTTCAGACTCGTCTGCCTCAGCCTCAGCCTCCGTTTTATAGCCGAGGCAGCCACGCGCATCGCGCGCCTCTTACCACCAGCCGACAAACAGGCACGCAAGCCAAGGCGCCCACGTGCCTCGTCATCATGACCGGCACACCTTTTGATGATTTGGGCACGCCTTTTGATGGCACGCCTTTTTTGACAAATGGGGCGCACCTTTTGAGGATGCGATTTTTTAAGGGGTCCGACAAGACTCTGTAAACTGTCCCGACATTTGATTCCGGTTAGCTCCTTTATGGGTCCGACAAGACTCTGTAAACTGTCCCGACATTTGATTCCGGTTAGCTCCTTTATGGGTCCGACAAGACTCTGTAAACTGTCCCGACATTGATTCCGGTTAGTTTCTACAAGGGTCCAGCAAGACTCCGTAAACTGTCACAACATTGTCTTCACCAACGGTCCGACATGACCCCATAAACTGTCTTCTACAACGGTCCGACATGACCCCATAAACTGTCTTCTACATCGGTCTGACACCACCATACAGTGTCCTCTACCACGTTATGACACCCCCATACAGTGTCCTCTACAACGTTATGACACCACCATTCAGTGTCTTCACCAATGATCTGACACGACCATACAGTGTCTCCTATCCTTTTTTATTTTTATGTATTTTCTTGTTTTGTTCCTCTCTTCAAACTCAAGTTGGTTAGTTTCTATCCTCCTTGAGTTTGCGGGGGGCTGTTAGAATTTCCCATCTTTACCTTCACCTACTCCACTACACACTCCACTTCACCTACCTCCACTTCACCACACACTCCACTTCACCTAACCCACTATCACCTCCACTACACCTACTACCACATTTTCTTCTATATATAGATTGTATAGGAATTGTAATCAATCAATCTTGTATCTATCAATCAATCAATAATACAATTCTCTATTTCTCTTTATACATTAAATTTTCAACAGTCTTAATCAAAAGAAACTAGACGACTCAAATCAATACGAAGAAGGCAAACTTATACATCACAAATAGCTCTCCAAGCTCTAGAAATCTAATTAGAGGAGTCCCTTTAAATGAAGTTGAAAGAGAGGCCCACAATGAGGCCTATCCCACAAAGACGCTGTATCATTGAACTTGTCCTTAAAGATCCTTGCATTCCTTTCCATCCATATAACCTAAAAAATTGCAAAAATACCACAACACCACAGCACTTTTACTTTCTTTTTACCCCCACAACCTCGGAAGTCAATAAATATCATGTGTGCACATATGCCCAGTGCCACTCAAGGGATATCAATCATATGAAAGAGAATGCCAAAGATCCAAAGCCATTTGGCAAAGTGGGAATAAGTGATCTAAAGACTCCTTGCTCCTTCTACACATTATGCATCATTGGGCACAAAGAAAGCAACGAGGTCTCCTCTTTTGGAAAATATCATTCATCATGACCTTCTCATCAGCCAAAGACTACATAAAAATTCTTACCTTTCGAGGCACAATTGTTTTCCAAGTTCTCTTGTGAAAAAAAAAAAAAAAAAAAAGGAACAATTGGCTTATAAATAAGAATTTCAAAGATAGATTTGCATGAAAAATTTTTAGATGAATGATTAAGCCAAACCCGCTTTTTACTCACATTTGGAGATAGTGAAACAAACCATCAAGCAAAGACAACAAAGATCCCACCTTAACAAGATTCACATGTTTGCCTACTTAAACGATGTTGCCTTTGCAACCGCTTTGTATTGCTCCACCAATTGTCATCCACTTTATTTTTGTGGTCATGTGATGGCTTGAATTTCTGCATCTCAAGACTTGCCAAAACCAGCTGGTTTCTAAAGTCCAGTTTTGGTATGTACTTGTAGTTTCTACATTCCAACCTCTTCCTGTTTGGTTGGTCCAAATGGTGCTGTTTCGGTTTGCAACATGCCCAGAGCTAGAGGAGATCAGTGCCTAGGTTCTGTTTACACAGTTTAGTTGCATGAGAAAATTGACACTTGATGGCTGCAATTGCAAGAGTGCATATCTTCAAGCTTATTTGTTTTAGAGACTTAATGAAGTTGCTGCTTTAGCTTTTCAAGTACCTCCTTCAAGGGAATGGATTTTCTTGAAAAGAATCATTTTGTTTTTCCCACCCACATGATCTATCATACAGATATTTGACACAAATATTATGGCCCATGAGACTCAATTCAGTATGTTACCCTCGTTGATACCCTTGCATACACAGTATACTCAACCTTGCTGATTAAAAAAGGGGTACACTCAACCTGGTTATCTGAATCATAGAATATTTTTTATTCCCTGTTCTCAATAATACTTTCTTAGTAATAATAGACTCACCCCATTTTGTATATTTTAGGGAAGGAGCTGGGGATTGTAGTTCATGTGTAGCTGTTATGTTGGAGCTTGCTCGGGGAATTTCTCAATGGGCTCATGGATTTAAGAATTCAGTCATATTTTTATTTAATACTGGTGAAGAGGAGGGCTTAAATGGTGCTCATAGCTTTATAACTCAGGTTTGGGCCATTTATGGTGTATCTAATTATTCTTAGTTTGATTTGTTTATTAATTTCTTTTTCTAGTTTTTATCGTCAATCTTTTCCTTAAAACTAGCTTGAGTGGTTGAAGGGCATCTTCTTCTTTAATAGGTAATATTAAAAGAGCTGATATTCGTGTATTGCAAACTCTCTCTCTCTCTCTCTAGAATTAAGGCTGAAAATAATAGCTTGTGGCAACCAAACCAAACTAATTCATTTTATGTTTTTTTTTTTTTTTCCTTATTTGGCAAACCCTTTCCCTAACTAAGCCTTTAAATATATATTTTTTTTAATGAGTTTTTAATATTCCTAGATCTCAACATGTTTAATTATTTAATTATTGAGAATTTATTAACATTCTTAGTTTTTGCTTCCAAATATTTTGGTACATCTTCAAATTCTTTTTGTCATTTCTCTTATGTTTTTGAAATGTTTCTCTTTCCAAGTTGACTGAAACAACATACTGTAACAAAATTTTGACCCTTGAGAGAAGTTGATAATCATATAATATGTAATACATATCTATTTCCTTTAGGTATGCACATATATTTATGGTTTGCTAATCTACTTCAGCTTTGAAGCTGGTTAGCATTCTCCTAGTCTTTTAAGGGAAAAAATGTTATTCTTTTTGCTTCTTTAACTATTTAACTGTGGGTCAGACAGTACAAACCATGAGAAACACAACCCCCTCCCCCCCCCCCCCCCCCCCTTTTTTCTTTCTTTTAAAGGCCTTTGGTCATGAACTTCTGCAGATTCTCTCTCTCTCTCTCTCTCTCTCTGGCCTTGCAGTTACCATCATCACCAATTGCTACAGCTTCATTGTCACCATCAGCCATCACCTCCATAACCACCTAAATCACCTGACATCTCAATGGCACCTAAATCAATAGCTTCCTTTGTTTACATTCTCTTCCAAGCCAACTTTATTGAGGTTATATCAGGATGAGTGGTACCATAAATATAATTTGTGAGTGCTGGAATGAGAAAGGAAAGTTTTTTGGGAAAACATCAACATTGGTGGTTTGTTGCAGACATGACAGTGGGGAAAATACTAGGGTAAGGATAATTTGATTTTACATACACTTGCTGACAGTGGGGGTACTGTTTTTTCCCCTTTTTTTGGTAAGTATGCATGGAATCCGTTTGTTGAGTTATAACTATTGTCTTTCTTTTGATTATACTTTTTCTTTGATTATGAGAACTTTCATAAGGGCACATTGTAGGTGTATAGGGTAAATTATGAAAATGGTCCATGTAGTTTACACGATATGTCAATTTGGTCTATGTTGTTTTAATTTGCTCGATTTTGCCGTTTAATTTAATGGATTGTGTCATATTGGTCTAATAAATAATGGCTATTAAGTTTGGTGAATAGAAATTCAAATGATGTGTCAATTTGGTTCCTGTAGTTTACCCGATGTGTCAATTTAGTCTCTGTTGTTTTAATTTGGTCGATTTTGACAAGGACCAAATTAACATATTGTGTAAACTATAGGGGCTCAATTGACATATCGTTTGAGTTTCCGTCCACCAAACCCAACGACCGTTATTTATTGGACCAATATGACACAATCCGTTAAATTAACGGGTAAAATCGAGCAAATTAAAACCACAGAGACCAAATTGACAAATCGTGTAAATTATAGGGACTATTTGCATAATTTACCCAAAAATTATGTTTAATGTAGCTCAATTTTTGTGAAAAGCATGCAAATTCAAGTGAAACCCAGTATTTCATATGATGTAGCATAACTTTATTTTATGAACGCAGCATCCATGGAGTGATACTATTCGTTTGGCTATTGACTTGGAGGCCATGGGTATTGGAGGGAAGTCTGGTATATTTCAGGTCTGGCTCATGAATTACCAATATATACATTTATGTTTTACTTCTTTCCTTTTCCTTTTCCTTTTCCCTCTCTCTCTCTCTCTATATTGCTGGAAATTTGTGTTAATGCATATAATAAGATAGTGGCATATGATAGTGGTGTTGGTGGTAGATAGTGGCATGTATAGAATATGATAATGGTGTTGGTGGTAGATAGTGGCATGTATAGAATATGATAATGGTGTTGGTGGTAGATAGTGGCATGTATATAATATGATAGTGGTAGATAGTGGTAATATATAATATGTAAGTGGCATATAATGGGTTATAATGATGTTTGTAATATCTCCTATATAAGGAGTGTCATTTGGTCTTGTAAAATAAGAAGTTTTGAATATAACAGAAATATATTCCTTCTTCCTCATATTTTTGGAGTTCTTCTTCCTCATATTTTCTAAGTTGGTATCAGAGCTACAAAAAACACAGCAGCCCTAAAACCGTCATAGCCATGTCGGAAGTCACGTCCGAAACCACTTCAACCCCTGCCGCTGCCATTCCGGTGAAAACGTCAAACTCTCACTCTGTCCAAATCACCACCATCCGCCTAAATGGTGATAATTTTCTCCGCTGGTCACAATCTGTCCGGATGTATATCCGTGGGCAAGGAAAGATCGGTTACATCACTGGTGACAAGAAGGCTCCTGCTGTTAATGATCCGCTGTTCGACAGTTGGGACGCTGAAAATTCCATGGTTATGACATGGTTGGTCAATTCCATGGAGGAGGATATAAGCTCTAATTACATGTGCTATCCTACTGCACAAGAATTGTGGGATAATGTTAGTCAGATGTATTCTGACCTAGGAAATCAATCTCAAGTTTTCGAATTAACTTTGAAGTTGGGAGAGATTCGTCAAGGAGATGATTCCGTCACCAAATATTTCAATTCGTTGAAAAGGTTGTGGCAGGATCTTGACATCTTCAACACATACGAATGGAAATCGGTTGACGACTGCAACCACCACAAGAAAACTGTGGAAGACAGCCGTATTTACAAGTTTCTTGCCGGCCTCAACATTGAGTTCGATGAAGTGCGAGGAAGAATTATTGGCAGACCTCCTCTCCCATCCATTGGCGAAGTATTTGCCGAAGTCAGAAGGGAAGAGAGCCGAAGGAGCGTCATGCTTAAGAAAAAAGGTACTGGTGAATCAATTGAAATTTCTGCTTTAATTAGCGATGCTGCGGCCAACAAGGCTGCAAATTACCAGCGCAGGTTTGATGATAAGCCACGGGTCTGGTGTGATTTTTGCAACAAGCCTCGCCATACACGCGAAACGTGTTGGAAGATCCATGGCAAACCTGTCAACTGGAAAAGCAGCAAACAAGGAGAGAAGAATCATGGCTTTCCTACTGCCAATGAAGCCGATTCAGGTCCCTTCAACAAAGAGCAGATTGATCAATTCTTAAAGCTGATAAAATCCAACTCCTCATCCGGTACTCCTAGTGTTTTGTTGGCACAAACAGGTAGAAATCCTAAAGCCTTCTCTTGCCTAAACTTCTCTCCGTGGATCATAGATTCCGGTGCCTCCGATCACATGACTAGTTTTTCCCATTTATTTAGTACCTATTTCCCTTGTTCTGGTCATGACAAAATCAGAATAGCCGATGGTAGTTTTTCACCTATTGCAGGAAAAGGATTTATTAAACTAACTGAGAAAATTAATCTCAATGTTGTTCTTCACGTCCCCAACTTAGCCTGTAACCTTTTGTCTGTCAGTAAACTATCTAAGGATTCTAATTGTCGTGTTACATTTTTTGAATCCCATTGTGAATTTCAGGACCAGAACTCGGGGATGATGATTGGGCGTGCTAGGATGCTTGAAGGTCTTTACTACTTTGATGAAGTACCTATTAGTAATAAAAAAGCTCAGAGCTTTAATAGTACTAGTTCAATCTCTGTTCGAGAAAAAATAATGCTATGGCACTATAGGCTAGGACATCCTAGTTTTCTTTATCTGAAACATTTATTTCCAGAATTATTTAAAGGGATTGATTGTTCTTCTTTTCATTGTGAAAGTTGCATTTTTGCAAAATTTCATCGCTCTACTTATTTGCCAAAACCTTACCAGGCTTCCAAACCTTTTTATTTGATTCATAGTGATGTTTGGGGCCCTTCTAAAATCACTACTCTTTCTGGTAAAAGATGGTTTGTTACATTTATTGATGACCATACCCGCTTATATTGGATTTATTTGATGAATAAAAAATCTGACATGAAAAATTTATTCACAAATTTTTACAATATGATTGAAAACCAATTTCAAACCAAAATTGGTATTTTACATTCTGATAATGGAACAGAATATTTCAATGAGCAGTTGGGTGAGATTTTGAAAAAAAATGGGATTTTTCATCAATCTACATGTCGGGATACCCCTCAACAAAATGGCATTGCAGAACGAAAAAATAAACATCTACTTGAAGTAGCACGTGCTATAATGTTTTACATGCATGTTCCTAAATATTTATGGGGTGAAGCAATTTTAACAGCCTCTTATTTGATAAACAGGATGCCTACAAAGGTGTTAACATACAAAACACCTTTCGATTGTCTCAAAACTTTTTTTCCTGACACGAGGTTGTTTTCTGATTTACCCGCCAAAGTTTTTGGATGTACTGCCTATGTTCATGTTCCTAGTCAATTTCGTTCAAAACTTGACCCCCGTGCTATAAAATGTGTTTTTTTGGGTTATTCTTCAAACAAAAAGGGGTATAAGTGTTTCGATCCTCAAACCAAGAAATTTCATGTGAGTATGGATGTGTCATTTGTGGAAACAAAATCCTATTTTCCCAACACTTCTCTTCAGGGGGAGACAAGTGGAGTAGAAGACCGTTTTTGGGATATTTCTATCCCGCTCCCCAATGTCATTTATCCTACACAAAAACCACATCTGTCTGATAATGATCACTTAGGAAAACCAAGTTCTATGGTGCCTAGTCAAGAAGATTCTTGTTTAGGGGGAGAAATACTACAAAATGATCTAAATCCTGAGCTTCAGGTTTATACTAGGAAGCGATTTCATTTGAGGAATAATGACCCGAATGTCCATCCTAATGACCCGAATGTCCACCCGAGTTCTGGCATCGAAATTTTAGGTAATCCTATTCCTTCTATTTCCGACCTTGATGTTCCTATAGCAATTAGGAAAGGTGTCCGAAATTGCATTAAACATCCTATTGCAAATTACCTCTCCTATCAAAGACTGTCTAAAAACCATAGAGCTTTCACATCTAGGATTTCACACTTGTTTGCTCCAAGGAATATACAGGAAGCATTGGATGATCCGAATTGGAAATTAGCAGTCATGGAGGAGATGAATGCTTTAAGGAGAAGTGGTACTTGGGAGATAGTTGATCTACCCAAAGACAAGAAAACAGTTGGGTGTAAATGGGTGTTTACGATAAAATGTAACGCAGATGGAAGCGTTGAGAGATACAAGGCGAGACTGGTGGCTAAAGGCTTCACTCAAACTTATGGGATCGACTATCAGGAGACGTTTGCTCCTGTTGCTAAAATAAATTCCATCAGAGTACTGTTATCTCTTGCAGTAAATTCAGATTGGCCTCTACATCAACTTGACATTAAAAATGCATTTCTCAATGGTGATCTTGAAGAGGAGGTGTTCATGAGCCTACCGCCGGGATTTGAACAGAGACTTGGAAGCGACAGAGTATGCAGATTGAACAAGTCATTATACGGACTCAAACAATCACCAAGAGCATGGTTTGAACGCTTTGGGAAGGCAGTTATCAGTTGTGACTTCTCGTAAAGTCAAGCAGATCACACAATATTTTATAAACATTCAAAAAACAGTAAAATTGCAATTTTGATTGTTTATGTTGATGACATCATTTTAACTGGTAATGATGAAGCAGAGTTAGCAGCCCTCAAAGAGAAACTCGCAAAAGAATTTCACATTAAGGATCTGGGAGCCCTCAAGTATTTCCTCGGAATGGAATTTGCAAGATCCAAGGAAGGTATATTCGTTAATCAGAGAAAATATGTTCTTGATCTCCTTGGAGAAACAGGTATGCTTGGTTGTAAGATGGTGGAGACTCCGATCGAGCCTAACTTGAAGTTACAAGCTGCTAAGGCTGAAGAAGTCAAAGAGAGGGAACAATATCAGCGACTTGTCGGGAAATTGATTTACTTGTCTCATACGCGGCCTGATATTGCCTTTGCAGTCAGCTTGGTAAGTCAGTTCATGCACTCACCAGGGGCAGAGCACTTTGAGGCCGTTTATAAGATCTTAAGATATTTGAAAGGAACTCCAGGGAGAGGCTTACTGTTCAAGAAACATGGACATCTTCAAGTTGAAGTATACACAGATGCAGACTGGGCAGGAAGTGTTACAGATAGGAGATCAACATCCGGATACTGCTCCTTTGTAGGTGGGAACCTAGTTACATGGCGGAGTAAAAAACAGAATGTGGTAGCTAGAAGTAGTGCAGAAGTAGAGTTCAGAGCTGTTGCCCATGGAATCTGTGAAGTAATGTGGATTAAAAGAATTCTTGAAGAATTAAAGCTTTCTCACCCGACACCTATGAAGGTCTATTGTGACAACAAAGCAGCTATATCTATAGCTCATAATCCAGTTCTACATGATCGCACAAAACATATAGAAGTGGATAAACATTTCATCAAGGAGAAAATCAATGCTGGCATAATCTGTATGACCTACCTTCCAACAGGTGAACAATTAGCTGATGTGCTAACAAAGGGACTACACAAGAAGCAATTTGATAAGCTGACTAGCAAGCTGGCTATAGAAGATATCTTCAAACCAGCTTGAGGGGGAGTGCTGGAAATTTGTGTTAATGCATATAATAAGATAGTGGCATATGATAGTGGTGTTGGTGGTAGATAGTGGCAAGTATAGAATATGATAGTGGTGTTGGTGGTAGATAGTGGCATGTATAGAATATGATAGTGGTGTTGGTGATAGATAGTGGCATGTATATAATATGATAGTGGTAGATAGTGGTAATATATAATATGTAAGTGGCATATAATGGGTTATAATGATGTTTGTAATATCTCCTATATAAGGAGTGTCATTTGGTCTTGTAAAATAAGAAGTTTTGAATATAACATAAATATATTCCTTCTTCCTCATATTTTCGGAGTTCTTCTTCCTCATATTTTCCAAGTTATATATATATATATATATATATATATATGCCCGTGTAAATAAGATTGCTTGTGATTAATCTGAACTTTCGTCAGTTGGCCTTGGATGGTCTTAGATGATTGTACTTAGTTGATAATAGATCATTTGATCTGGAAGCATAAGTTGCCTCTCTATTTGTTGGCTAATTGCTAAGCTACAATCTAGGAAACGTACAAAGCACTGATTGACTTATCTATTCTAATATGTTCCTCGGTTATTCATTTAGTACATATTTACATTGAATAGTCCCCTTTTTCTTAATGTAAGTGGCATGCACAGAGCGTGTGAGTGTTTAGTGGAAGTGTCTGTATCTTGTAAGTTGTAACTACCTATGATCATTTGTAACTAAATATTTTTGGGATTGCTTCAAGGGCTTCTCGCTCTAGAGTTTCTAGAGCTTCCCTCTCTACAATTCTCTCTTTGATTCTTGATTCCATCATTTTTCTTTTCATTGAGAACCCGTTGTAGACAAAATGATAAACAATGCTTTCTTTATGTATTATATACGGCTTATGATCCCATTATCTGTTGAGCAAAGTTGTGTTTTTTTTTTTTTTTTTTTGGTTTTTTTTTCTTCCCCTTTTTCCCTTACTTTTCATTCTTCATTTTACAGGCTGGTCCTCATCCATGGGCTATCGAAAACTTTGCCATTGTGGCAAAGTATCCATCTGCCCAAATCGTTGCACAGGTCTGTAAAGTCCTACTTTTTTAGAAAGATCATATTATTGTAGAAATATGGGAGTTCCTTTTCTTTCCCTAGTTGGTATCTTTCCTTCAGATCTGTACCAGAACATACGTTTGAAGTGAATTTTAGTGCCGCAGGATGTTTTCACTTTTGGAGCTATAAAATCTGCAACGGATTTTCAAGTGTACAAAGAGGTTGCAGGTCTTTCAGGGCTTGACTTTGCATACTTAGATAACACTGCTGTATATCACACAAAGGTTATCATCGCTATTCATTTGAATTTATATACTATTAAATCCTCCCTATATTCTAGCAGTGGATGTTGTAAACATACTATACTCGGTCAAATTACCAACACATATTGCTGAGTCAGAAATCACAAAGATTGTGCTTCCCCTTTAACTACTTTGATCCGAAGTACAAATCGTAGTCATCAAAGTTGTGCCCAGTTGTGAATCTCATAATTTGACTTTACATGGGATTTCATGTTTGTTTCTTTGACCTGTAAATGATATAGGTGTTAGACATATATTGGAAAACTGTTCAGGTGTTTTTGTAGATGGCACTTCTATGAAGAGTGGTATACTGCATTCCACATTTTGGTAAATCAATAGGTAACACAGCATGCCGCAATGTGCTGCTGTTTGAGGTGGCATTTTTTGATAGATGTGCATGGGGCAGGTGGATACCTAAAATTCTTGCTTTGGATTCGGTATGTTGACCAGGAGAATTGTTCTAGCGTTTGTTAAGCGATATTTTGAATGACTTAAAAAGTTAAACTCCTATTTAGGATTTATAAGAACATCAATCAGCATACAATTTAAAGTTGTCTCAGTAGATGGTAACATTGTGGCATCTGGGTGGATCAATGTTATTAAAGGCACACCTAGGCCCAAGGCTCGCAGTCAATGCGCTTCGGAACATCTCAGGCCGGGCAATGTAAAACAGGCCCCACAAAGGTGCATGAAGCGTGCGCTTTGGGCTTAGGCTCAAAGTCACAGAACTTGTGCGCTTCTTTTAAAATTTTTGTTTATTGTTTATTACAATTACTACCCTTAATTCAGTTTATCTCATTGCCTTTTTGTTTACATGCTGCTACAAGGGATTCAACCCTTAAACATACATTGCCACCCAACACTTTTTGAGCCTTAAATTATACAAAGACGTTGGTTGGATAGAGTTTTCTCTTTGACCAGACTAACAATTGTCTTTATTCTTCTTCTTCGTCTCCTCAATTTCCTTCTCTTGGAAGACACTTCTATTTTGTCGCTATTTTCAAATGTTTAAGATTTATGAGTTAGATGATTGTGTTTATGTGCAACCTTGAATTATTTGCATATGATAAAATATTGTTTGTTAATATTTATGTTTAAAATATTTAATATTACATGTTATTTGTGTTAAACCTTGAATTATTTTCTTATATTAAATTATCTATTTATCGTCAACATGAGCCTCACTTCAATGAAATCCACGCTTCACCTTGTGCCTTGAGCCTAGGCCCTAGGAAACCTTGGCGCTTCAATGTGCCTTTAATAACACTGGGGTGGATGACATGGGTTCTGCCCTTATGATGGAGAGGAGAATGTACACATGTAGTGCTTGGAATGCAGAGGCGGAAAAAGAGAAACTGAATTTTAAAGCAAAAATTGTTTTGTGTACTTGTTATTGTTAATTTTTTTCCCCCTTTAATTTGAACTAGAAAACAATCGAATGCTCACTAATCAAAAATACAAATACAAAAATAAAACAAAATTTTAAAAATCTAAGGAACCTCTTTTGAAACATTGGACAACTTGTAGAATGACTTGAAGTGATTAATAAGTCTAAAGGTGTTGCAGCATATAATATCTTTAGGCAAGGTAATTTTAGTTGTCTTATGTAATTTACTGTGAATATATGAAACTCTTTCTACATGCAGAATGATAAATTGCAGCTTTTGAAACCGGGTTCACTTCAGCATCTTGGAGATAATATGCTTGCATTTCTGGTTCATGCTGCTGCTTCCTCTCATATTCCTAATGGCAAGGAAATGGATGCATTTCAAAAGACTGGCCAGGACACTGCTATATTTTTTGACATTTTGGTACCCTTTTGAACATTGAAACTTGATTATTGTTCTTGACTTGACCTTTTGTTTTCTTCTTGACCACTATTTTCATTCTGCTGGGAAATTTTACTGCTTTGAAATCAAGTTTGTATTGATGTCATTTTCTATCGCTTGTGTAATGCCAATTCTCAGGGGACGTACATGATTGTTTACCATCAACGTTATGCCAGTATGCTTTATAATTCAGTGATAGTGCAATCACTTTTGATATGGATGACATCACTGCTAATGGGTGGTTATTCAGCTGCGATATCATTGGCCTTGTCATGTTTGAGTGTTATCCTTATGTGGATATGTTCATTAAGTTTCTCCACTCTTGTTGCCCTTATTTTACCACACATATCTTCATCACCAATGCCCCTTATTTCAAGTCCATGGTTGGCAGTTGGTCTATTTGCTGCTCCTGCTCTCCTTGGGGCATTGATTGGCCAACACTTTGGCTATCTCATTCTCCAAAGATATTTATTGGATGTATCTTCCAGAAGAAGAAGGACTCTGTCTACCGTTGTTCAAGCTGATTTGGCCAAGTTGGATGCTGAAAGATGGCTCTTTAAAGCTGGTTTGGTGCAGTGGCTTGTTCTACTGATAATGGGAAATTATTATAAGATTGGCTCTTCCTATTTACCTCTTGTTTGGCTAGTCTCACCTGGATTTGCATGTAAGTTAAACATTACAAGCATTATAGCCTGGGTAGTGAAAATAGGAACATGGTTGTCTGGCTACTACATAATATGATGTGTTAGACAATAGACACCGTGATTTCATATGAAAGAGATGAATTGTGATACAAGTATGGTCACATGAACAGTCAATCAAAAAAAAAAACAAAACAATTCACCCACTAAACCTAACCCACTACACCACTACCACCTCACCTACTCCACTAAACCCACTACACCACTACCACCTCCACTTCACCTACTCCACCTACCACCTCCACTTTACCTACTCCATCTACCACCTACTACCACCTACTCTTCTATATATAGGAATCATTGTAGCATTCAATAATTCAACAATTACAAAAATCAATTAATATAAATCAATCAATAATACATACAATTTATTCTCTCTCTATTTCTCTTTATACATTAAATTTTACATGGTATCAGAGCAAGGTTAAGACCTTAGTATTTCTCGCTTCACCGGCGGGCGGCAACCTCGCCTTGGCCGCCCGCCGGACCTCAACCTATTCCGCTTATTTTCTACACATACCTTGACTTCTTCAACATTTTCTTACACCCCTCCTCCGCTATGTCGGCGGCGGCACCCGCATCATCGTCTAGCCTCTATCGCCGTTCACCTCGCCTCTCACATATCCGTGGTTGTACTCTTACTCGTCGTCGTCGTTGGCGTTTTTGGCGCTGCTTTTCTGCTCGTCACTGCTGTTTTTTTCCCGATTTGCTCCCTCTCTCTTAGCCATGGATTTGGGTGTGGGGTGTAGAGCTGTGGCTCTGTTGTTGGTAGCCATGTTTGCTGGCTTGAAGGTTTCAATGGCAGCAGTGTACAAGGTTGGGGACTCCGCTGGTTAAACCATCATTGGGAATATTGATTACAAGGCCTGGGCTGCTTCCAAGACGTTTCATGTTGGAGATGTCATCATTTTCGAATACAATTTTCAATGTCACGTGTTGCAAGTGCCCCACAAAGAATACCAAGCCTGCAGAAGTGTAAGACAGTAACATGCATCTTCACATACAGCTTGGGTAATGTGTAACTATCAAAAGCACAAGCTTCTTGGACATCCCTCTCTCTCTCTCTCCATGGACCCAACATCATCATCATGCACCCACTCTATCTCCCTCTCTCTCATCTTTTCCCACTTTCAAACCCACTTTAATCATATCTCTCCTTTCTCTTAATTTATTTCATCCACGTTCTTTCACCCTTTTCTTTTATTTTAATATATATATATATATTTTATTATAATATATTTTCCCTATCCCTTGTTAGTAAGCATCACCCATTTTCCATTCTCTTATTATTATTTATTTTATATTCCACCAAAAAAAAAAAAAAAAAATCTGCTGTTTTTCTTATCACCCATCCACAAATATTTTTCTCTATTTTCTTTATCCATTATTTTCTTTTATTTTATTTTTCTTATTAAACAAAACAACACCACAAAATAACACCAACAACATTCCACAACCTTGTCATTTTATTCATATCAGGGGATCAACCCCGATCACACTTTTACATCAAAAAAAAAAAAAAAAAAAAAAAACCCACACAAACAAAAACAAAACTACCACACCCACAGTGGGATTTTTCTTCTCTACTCAGCCGCCGGTCTCTTCTTCTTGCCTCCGTCCTGAGCGGCCCTTGCCGGTGCTGCCTCCGTGTTTTCCACGCCGCCCAGCACGTTTACTCCCCCATACTCCTCCACTGCAGCATATGGCGGACCTCCAAATCGGAACATCACGGTGGCCTTCCGCTTCAGCTCCTTTTTTTTGCCTTTAGCACACTTATCTCTGCTCGCGCATCCTTATACATGCGTTGGAGCAGAGCCAGCTGGGAGTTTAACTGTTGCACCTCATTTGTCCTGCTCTGCAGCCGGTGCGACAAGTTTGTGACCGCAGTCATGGTTTCCACACATGACTTCAGAGTATACTGATTGGCCTCAATATCAGTTTGCACCGCCATTTTTTGCTCCACCGACCGCATCGGAAAGTTCAACGGAGCAAACACAGAGGTGTTGGGTTGAGGTTCACGGGCCTCCGCACCAGTTATCTCTCTTGTTGACTCGTTGAGGTCGGGAAAGAGAGTGAGTAGACCACGGGATGAAGAGGCCATATTCTGGGTAGCTGAACGGGAAGAAGAGGCCATGTTTTTTGGGTTGCTGAGTGTTTCAACGAAATAGCAATTTCAGACTGATAATGTTCGGAAGGGGAGTGTTTCAAGATTTGCAGCTCTTAGAGGCAATCTCTCAGAAAAACGAATATCTCTCTCAGAAAATGAAGAGTTTTTCAGAAGTTTTTTCCCAGGTTTTTTTGTCTTCGCTTCTGCCTCAAGCACAGCCTCCGCATTGGTTTATATCGACACTGACGACGCGGCCGACACGCCACTTTGTCGCTCACGTGCCTCGCCGTGTCTCCGGCTCACCTTTTGATGGCTCGACGCTTTCTGTCGGGCACGCCTTTTGATGAAGTGGGCGCGCCTTTTGAGGGCGCGACTTTTGAGGGCTCACTATATATATCCGATATATATATATATTTGGGCAGCCTATATACACCATCATACAGTGTATTTTTTAAGGGTCCGACAAGACTTTGTAAACTGTCCCGACATTGATTCCGGTTAGCTCCTTCAAGGGTCCGACAAGACTCTGTAAACTGTCCCGACATTGATTCCGGTTAGCTCCTTCATGGGTCCGACAAGACTCTGTAAACTGTCCCGACATTGATTTCGGTTAGTTTCTACAAGGGTCCAGCAAGACTCCGTAAACTGTCACAACATTGTCTGCTACAACGGTCCGATATGACCCCATAAACTGTCTTCTACATCGGTATGACACCCCCATACAGTGTCCTCTCCAACGTTATGACACCACCATACAGTGTCCTCTACAACGTTATGACACCACCATCCAGTGTCTTCACCAATGGTTTGACACGACCATACAGTGTCTCCTATCCTCTTTTATTTTTTATGTATTTTCTTGTTTTGTTACTCTCTCCAAACTCAAGTTGGTTAGTTCCTATCCCCCTTGAGTTTGCGGGGGCTGTTAAAACCTATCACCTACTTCACCCACTAAACCTAACCCACTACACCACTACCACCTCACCTACTCCACTAAACCCACTACACCACTACCACCTCCACTTCACCTACTCCACCTACCACCTCCACTTTACCTACTCCATCTACCACCTACTACCACCTACTCTTCTATATATAGGAATCATTGTAGCATTCAATAATTCAACAATTACAAAAATCAATCAATATAAATCAATCAATAATACATACAATTTATTCTCTCTCTATTTCTCTTTATACATTAAATTTTACAAAAGGTCATATGAACAGATGTCGGGCATGTCAGATCTGGACATGTCCAACGCTTCTACAAGGCTAATTAAACTTTTCTTGTAAAGGTAGCTCTTTTATTCACAAGTTGGGTTTCAATATTTTGTTGTTCTTTTCTTTCGACTAATTCTATATTCTGGAATATCTAGATGGTTTGCTTGAAGCAACCTTATCCCCAGCCCGGTTACCGAAGCCACTCAAGACTCTGACTCTGTTGATGGGCCTATCTTTACCCTTTTTAATTTCTGCTGGCACGTTTATTCGGATGGCAGGCTTAATAATTGGCAGTGCAGTTCGGTTTGACAGGTAAAAATGGTGCCATTTTGTGAAACCTCAAATACTCTTCTAAAATTGGGTCACTGTGTTTCAAATCAATTTATATATTTTTTTTATTTTATTATTTGTTCATGTTCTTGTCAATTTAGCCTCACAGTAATATTGTGTTGATGTAGAACTAGGTACAAAAGAAAAAAGAAAATGCCTTAGACGTCATGGGTGTATTGTTTGCTCTTCTTTCGTTAATTATGCCATATTCAATCATACTCAAGTCAACGATTTGGTATATGGAATGAATTACCACTTAAATTTGATTGGGATTCATGATGTTTTGTTTGGTGTATCAGTTTTTGCAAAAGAGTAGGTTCACAATGCTTGTGTAAATTGAATAAGATTTAAGATTCTTTAGATGTCAATCATAATACAGTGTCCATGCTTTTGAATGCATGATATATCTCGAAGATGTTAAGGGTAAATATCACTCTAGCAGTCCTTGTGGTTTGACCTTTGTGTCATTTTGGTGGTGAAATTCAAATTGTGTACATAAAACTGTGACAATTCATTTTTGCTGCAATGTGGACCTTCCTTCTGGTTTTGTCAGAAATCGTAGCAGAAAATGGTTACATGGCGCATGTATGTATTGCTTATATATGTGCAAATGGAATATACATGGATGAAAGTGACACAAAAGTCAAACCATAGGAACTGCTGGATGTGAAAGTACGAGAACAAAGTAACAAAAGTCAAACCATAGGAACAACTAGAATGGGGTGCACCCCCATCAGGCAGTGCATGTGTGCATCACATAGTTATTTTTCTGTCAGCTTTTCTAACAATACCAGATGGAGGGTCAACTTCGCAACAAATATGAACGCACCAGGTTTTATGTATGTGAATTGAAACCGCGGAGACCAAATATGTACATGGACTTGGATACGGGTGTTGGGTGTGGGTGAGGGGCGGGTGCATTTCTAGAGGTTGGACCTATTAAATATCAGATTTAAGGGTACACAGACTCGGCAACAAATGATCATATTTTTATATTTTTAATCTATTATGTAAGATAAAATGATGTTATATGTAACAGACCTTGTCCAAAAGACATTACACTCATTTTATAGCAATTACACAACAGTATATACATATAATGGTGGTGTTAAATACAAATATATAAAAAGTGTCTGATGTAAAGTGTCGACATATCCCATACCCTTGTCTAAGTATCAAGTGTCTTACACGGGTAATTGAATATTTTGAAGAGTCCTTGTAACATACACATGGGCTACCACAAAGGTTGCTGCAATAATTTACCCAAATTTGAATCCTAATATAGTGCCCATCATAGGTTATACTTACAGTTCCAGGCTTCCAGCTATGAAGATTTTGTATGTCACCTTTATGTGAAACAATGCTCCATAGAAAATTAAAGGGTAAATTAAACTTACACTCCTTGAGGTTTGGCTTTAATACACCCTGATTTTTTGTTAATTACAATGACCCACCTGTCAGAGGTTGTTGGTTAACCTCCTTAACAAAAAATTAAAATGACTTTAATGCCCTTACATGTCATCTTTTTGAAATGGACTAGGCATGGAACTTCCTATCTACCCCACCCTCCATTCACAACCCATCTCACCCCCTTCACCACTGACAACTTTGGTCCATACTCTCTAAAGCTTTTCATCAAACATGAGAGGGACACAAAAGCCCCAATTCCACCACTAAAAGCTAAATAGTGTTAAAAAAGCAAGCGGCCTATGACAAACAAATTAGAGAGAAATAGATGCAATGTAAAGATTGTTGATTTTGTAGAAGGGACCCAGGTTGTCGGTTCCACCGTCAATCGATGATATTGGCAAATGGTGTTAGCTAACCTAACGGTTAGTTAATGGAGGGGGCAATAAATTTTAGGGAGGGAAATGTAATTTTCATAACGTCGGGGAGGTATCTGTATTAAAGCTAAACCTCGGGGGGTGTAGGTATAATTTACCCAATATTAAAATATAAAAGAACTTTGATTGGGGGAGGATTATTTACATTTTTGGTGAAACATTAAGTATGGTGGAAGGACATTGAAATCTTTTTGTTTTTTCAGAAGCATTCAAAGGGATTTTCATCCATAATTTACTTTTTACTATTAGAAAGTAAAGTATTTGTGTTAAGTGTAATCAATCCTAGTTGTGCTTGCTAATTGCGTATCTAATATACTATACAAAATAATTGAGATATTAAACTACAGTTCCTATTGCTGTTCCATCGTTTACTTGTTTGTTGTAGTTTAGAATGATAGCTAAAAGTCTTCTTTTATGTTTCTAACAATTTGATAATTCTTTACTAGTTCTAACAATCGATTTGACTGTAACTGTTAGCATTTTGTGAAAATTGTTGGCTCATTGTTGTGATTTTGTAGCACAACTTTTGTTTTACGTAGATAGATTTGATAAATCATTGTTCCTATGTGGATTTTCTTATAATTATGTGAATCAGTTCATGCAAACATATGAAATTATAGGCGATTAAATATATTCAAAGTTGTATTCTAAGAAATATAGATTGTCAATGGATCTTGACCTTTTGCATTCCTTCAAAATGTAACATCCAATTAAATGTCATTTATAAAAGTTTAAAAATATTGAATATGTAAATTCACATACAGTGTTTTCCTGAATTTTTCTGAAACTTGAAATTTTGCAATCAAAGACAATTCGTACTGCTTATTTGTTCTTCGTAGCTCACATATATTACTCAGTGGTGCTTTTTGTGTCCATAAATATGTTATATGTGCTCGAATGCCATATTGTGATGCAGAGCCCTTGTATGGCAGAATTTTCTGCAGTCTTTCTCTGCCTTGTGAATCCTAATGATTTAACAGTCCTGATAAGCATTCCATCCCTTTAATAAAAAATAAAAAATAAAAAATCATTTTTGAGTTAAAGAAACATTTATTTTTGATAATGAGGACTAATCTTGCCTTTTATGTGCAGGAACCCTGGTAGCGCTCCTGAGTGGCTGGGGAATGTAATACTTGCTATATATGTTACCAGCATCATATGTCTGACGTTGGTGTATCTCCTTTCATTTGTTCACTTTTCAGGTTTCCATTTAATTATGTTTTCTTTGGACAAGATATGGCATCTGTTTAATAAAAATGGATATTTCTATTTGTTGGGGGTTGTAATGGATCAATATTTAGATAAGTTTACAATATTCAAACTATGAAACTGCTACAAGTGATATCTTGGTTAGTTTGTGGTCTAAAATAATGGGTGATCATTATGGCATGTAATGGGATGCATCTTTGTGTGTGTGTGTGTGTGTGTGTGTGTGTGAGAGAGAGAGAGAGAGAGAGAGAGAGAGAGAGAGAGAGATTCTGGTTATGGACCATGGATCCATATCATTCTGCCTTGAACTGGCTGTATGCAGATCGCGGATTATCTAATACGATGAGCCCAATCTGCTCCAACTTAGAGCATATCATTAATTTGTGCTGCTTTAGTAGCTTTTATCAGTTTCAAAAATGGCCATTTAAAGTCTTGCTACTACAAGCAACACGGCAAGGTACGTGTGGAATTTGGAAAAAGGTTTTTGGATCCAAACTGGTTGACTTCGCATACTCAAGATTGGAACTTGTCCTATTGCAAGGGTCCATCTGGAAGCGTTGACACAGCTTTGGTCAAAACCCAGGTCGAATCTAACTGCCTTGCCAAACATCTGCTTCGACTTTAGGAACCCATTGCATCGCAGGCCATTGAAAACATATAAAATGTAATTGTTAATACATATATAGGAAAGAAATGCACAAAATGTAGATTGGGAAAAAATGAATTTTCATCCCTTGAGTAGGTTGAGAATTTTTTATTTTGAATTGGTTAACAAATGCCTCGACCTACGCAATTCATTTGTTGCATAAGTTGAGTAATTTGGCTCAGTGGCAAGGAATATCAAGAAAGGGTCTAATCCAATGTATTCTATGCTCCGATCCTAGACATGAAATGATAGTGTCCATGTAGTATTTATTGACTGTTTGGTTGATAGGTCAATTATTGGCCTCAGAACCACAGAAATGCAGCAATTAAAAAGCTATTGACATGGCAGTGCATGAAAGATAATGGCAGGAGTGGTAGTCGTTCAATCACTTGATAGCAAAACTGGTAATCAACATTGATTGAACCTCAGCCTAGAAATTGCACCCATATTTATCTGTTGATGGCTCCTATGGAACTATATTTTATCACTTCAATGCCATAGTCATCATGTTTTCCTATAGTTCTTGTCAGTGCACAATTAGTATATTTTCTTCAACTGGTAAATGCAGTTTCACTTATTTGTATAATTTATCCCAGGTGCAAAAACATTAATCACCCTCATAACTTGTACTGTGTTTGGTCTCTCACTAGCTGCTGTATTATCTGGTATCGTTCCGCCATTTACTGAAGATACTGCCAGAACTGTAAATGTAAGTATCCTTCAGTCCTTGGCATCAATACTAAGTTATTTGTACAGAGTATTAACATGAAATACAGTTCCATTAAGTCCCACAATGTCAGTTTATGAATTAACAAGATCATTGCAAAACTAGTGCCAATTAGATATCTTACAATTGTCCAACTTATGTGACATTTAAATTGTGGAACTTTCTAGATTTTCTACCAACTAAACTCTTTAATCGATTCAAGTTGGTCTATATGTTTGCAGAGGCGTCTTTCTTGTATGGGATCATGGGCTTCCTTTTCCATATATCTAGTGCATGTTTAAATATGTTTGCAATGTATTGTTGGACATTGATCACAAGCCATGACTGTCTGTTTATATCCCCCTTTCATGACGAAGGACCTGAGTGCAGCTCTCCAAAACTTGTGCTTAATAGAGAAGTAGAATTCAAGTTTCAAGAAGATATCATCTTCATCTTCCCTTATTACAAGAGCATAACTTGTAGGTTACCCCATTAAATTAGTTGAGACGTGATGCAACAAAAAATGAGTTTTGGTAATGTTTCCATGATCATGTAGTCTGCTGAATGACATAATTCTGGTAGAGTTAGGGGTTAGCTTCTGGGACTCTCTCTACTTTTATTGCTTGTAGTATGTAGTAGTTCTTGTTTACTATTTATCAACTTTTGTGAATGTTTCATTATCCACATTTCTTTGTCTGTCAGAGTCAGTTATCTTTGTCTGATTTTCCTTAAGCAAGGTTGTTAAAATCGGGATCCTACGATGGATCGTTGGAGGTGTTTATAGGATCGGATCGTAGAATCGGATCGAGGATCGTAAGATCCTACCGAAAAAGACAAATTACATAATAATTTAATTTAAATAAATATTTCTTATAAAATATACACAAAATGAACCTATATTTTATTAAAAAGAAGTGAAGATATTGTGAAAAATATAATACTTCATGTAAAATGTACATATAATATTATGCAATAGAAAACTCGATGGTAAAAGTTCTGTATTTTATCAAAAAAGAAGGTGAAGAAGAAGAAGAATTCTATAACAAAATACTTTACAATGTACAATAATGCATAAAAAGTGAAGAAAAAATATTTAACAAAATTGGATATGAAAATAGATTAAGAACTCAAAAGAGTAGCTTAGTCGAATGATAAGGTTTGTCGTTAGCATCCCTGGTGGAGCAGATTCGAGTCACAAAAATAATTTCTCCAGAAATTGGGATAAAGTTGCAATCATCTTACCCTTCTTAGACTCCGCTAAAGCTAAGTTTGTTTTTCTAACTATTTAATTTTCTTAAATTACCGCAATATTTGAATGTTTGTTTCCTAGTTTGTTTTTCTTAGTCTATTTGATTCAATACTACTTAATTTTTATTATTTATTTTGATAACATAAATTGATATTTAGACAACAAATATAAAATTTACAACAAAATATGTCATACAATACAAAACAAGGCTTGTAAATTGGATCGGATAGGATCGGATTCGGATCGGGATTCCACGATCCTATAAGATCCCACTACCAGGATCGAAAGATCCTACCTATAAGGAGTTTTTTACACGATCCGGATCGATTGTACTCAAATGGATCGTAAGATCGTAGGATCGTAAGATCCGGATCGGGATTCTGATAACCATGTCCTTAAGGGTGTGTTTGTTTTGAAAGATTAGGAGGTGGGATTGGACTATTAGTCCTACCGGACTAATAGTCCATTGTTTGTTTCTTTTTTTTTGCTCTAGACTATTAGTCCCACAAATATGGGACTATCCTATCCCATGGGGGGGTGAGATAGAAACCATGGGATTGGTATCCTATGAGATTATTTTGTGAAATGTCCATTTTACCCTCCATGCTATTACTTAGCAAACAATTAGAAAAGGATAAAATAGTCTTTTGAACATTTATAAATTATTTTTTTAGTGTTGTTAATTTAAAATTATATATTAAATAAAAAAATTTAATTATAAATTATAAATTATAAATTAAATTTAATTAAAAATAATAAATTATAAATTATGGCCTTATAAATTAAATTTTTTTAGTGTTGTTGAAAATTTAATTTATATATTAAATAAATTTATTTTTTATTGTCATTAATTTAAAATTATATATTAAATAAAAAATATAAATTATAAATTATAAATTTAATTTAATTGAAAATAATAAATTAAAATAATTAAAATATTGTGCAAAAAATAAAATAAAACAAATTTTTAGCTAAAAATAATTAAAATATTAAAGCTATGTTTAATATTGCTATTACTTAGTAAATAATTAAAAAGGATAAAATAGTCATTTGAGCATTTATCCTTCTCCATAATATCCCAAACAAACATTGGATAATTAAAAATAATCCAATCCAGACATCTAATCCCATGACTAAACAAACATAGGATACAAATTTAGTCCAACCCAATAGTCCCGGAACAATGTATCCCAAGACTAATAGTCTGATGGATTACAATCCCCCTTATCCAGTCCGTCCAAACAAATGCACCCTTAAATGTATTTTATCTAAATTATGATTTCCCTTTTCTGTGATGCAGAGACTATAAGCCAATTTTTCTGTCTTAGATGAGTCGAATAACTGAAAACTATTGCACCAGGATCACATTTTTAATTACGGAAAAGTTGGCTAATTTTAGTCTTACATACCATGGAGGATGGATTTGTCTCCACAGATAGATAGCAAGATGGAGCACTTGACCCCTTGTAAGAGAAACCCAGTGTCAGAGATCCTCCCGAGCTAATTTGGTCGGGATGACCCTCTGACGAGCAAGTTAGTAACTAGATCGGACATGGAAAGATAATATTAAATGTATTCTTGTTGGTTAGTTGTGTGTAACTGTAGTACTGCTGGGTCCTTCTTTTATAGCCAAATAGTGTGCTACTAGCAGTTGGTGTAGGCCGTATGATATCCTCTTTTTCATCAGATGGCTGTTCCTTTGTTAATAGTCATTTCTCAAATGGTCGGCTGGATTGCACTTGTTTTGGTTGATCTTGATCGGTATCATTGTGTTTTCCCTAGCCGTACAAGACTTGGTCTTGGGCTTTGGGCATTCCTCTCATTTGGGCCCGTTGGGGCTAAAAACCGCTTGGGCCGAATTCTTACTCCCCACGCATACATATGTAATTATGTGTGTATATAGATACCGTTTAATTACCTGTCATTTAAACGACATGGCTAGCCAAAAAGGTTTGACCTATGATTTTTTGAGACAGTCATTTCTGTTCCAATATAAAATTTCTTCTGCTGGTAACCCTACAGAATACTGATGAAAGGACATGTGTATCTATGTGGACTTTTTATCATTAAAATATTTGTATGGTTTTGTTTAATTTCCATTGCATTCAAGCAAGAACATTATAGGACAAAATATTGAAGAAAGTATTCATTTAAGAACATTTTTGAAAGATGAAGGCATAATTCAGGTGGTGTTCTTTCTGCACAAAACTTTTTTTTTTTGGGGTTACACTTTCTGCCCATTTTTTAAGTAACCCTTGGCAATCCTTTTGTTAGTAGTGACACAAGTTTGCTCAAAGTAATTCATTGTAGCAATAACTCTAAACTCAATACATTGATAAGAACACATCATGTTCTTCTCAGGCTCAAAAATATGAGTGAGAGAGCGAGGTTGAGTGTATTTGGCGGGGGAGCTTCTGAGTTGCGAATCGAATAGAAGCTTATCACCATTCAGGTGGATATTGAATCCAGAGGAGGTTTAGTGGAGATCATTGAAAGGAATCGATTTCGGAGTTACAATTTGAAGATAGATCTGGGGGGTGTTTCTTGGGCCATTAAAGCTTTGCGACAGGTATGGGGCCAGCATCATGACCGACCTTTCTTCTCCAAATACACAAGTAGTTCAGCAGTTTTTTGGGTTCAGAAATTTAGTAACAAGGGAGGTATCTTTGTCGAGATGTCAAAATGGGAGGCTGGGGTGAAACGCAACAACATCATCATTCCAGCAGGGGTTGATGGTCAGGGATGGTAGGCAATGGCCAAGATGCTGGAACGAATCATCCATGGAGGCATCAGGGTTTCGGATGTTGAAGGGAATGTAAGGTCTACAGATAAGGGGGGCCATAATAAAAATAATCAATTTGTATTCAGTAACCGCAGGGGAAATTCAGAAGGAAATAGGTTTATTTTCCAAAAAACAGGGGCAAACAGAGTAGCCTCATATGCTGATGTGCTTATGTCTCGATCAAATATTTCGGATGGCAATAATTTCTGTTTGGAGATGCGCAAGGTGGTGGTCTGTACCAGAACTGACTTCTTTGATGACTGTGCTCAGATTGAAAAGGAATTAAATCGATCGTTTAAAACTTCAATTGTTTTGAGACCTTTTCAACTAAATAAGGCTTTGTTTTTTGCAAAAAGTTCCGAGGAAGCCGATTACTATGGTGCACAAGGAGTATGTTTTTTTCATAAAAGTATTGCTGTGAGACTGGATAGGTGGTCGGAAGAGGTATTCAGTAAGGATGCTGTTATCGCTTCAAATGGAGGCTGGATATCTGTCTATGACTTGCCTTTTAATTTCTGGAAGGACAGAGTTTTTGAATGGATTGGGTCAAAATGTGGTGGGCTGATTGAGGTAGATCGCAGAACCAGGTATTTTGGAAATCTCTTCGAGGCTAGATTGAAGGTTAGAGGGTATGGAAATGGGTTCTTACCTGCAAAACTTCATATTCAATTCGACAAGATCTCGGTGGTAGTGCGATTGAAGGCTCTGTCAAAGCCTGTCGGAAGAAGGGAGGTTCATCGGCAATGGAGTTTTTCAGGTGAACCCAGCGCTGGAGAAGAGGAAGACGAGGAGATTCAGGGGACAAGCTTGACACGTGGCACGAAGAAGATGAGAAGGCAGTTGGGTGACACGCTCGAGGGGGGTGAAAGTAATGGAGGAATTGCAAAGGTTGATAGGGGAAGTCAGCTTGGGAAGACTAACGTGAATGGGCTGGTCTTTAATTATAATGGGCCTAGTAATGAAGTGGGCTCAACCCACGAATTGTTAGTATTAGATAATAGCTGTGCTGACAGGCCACAGTTCTCAGTCCCACATGCTTGCCATACTCATAAGGATAAGGGCCCAATTATTTTTGAAAATTCAACAATTGAGCCGCCTCTTGAAAGGGGCCCAAATGTTTTTAAAGGCCCAAAGGTTTCTTTTTCCAACCCGATTGAGGTTTCGGGGTCGGGTTTCAAACGGGTTACAGGGTTCGATGTAGAAGAGGGTCTTCGACGTAGCTCAGTGATGAAGGAGGCCAGTCAATTTCCATCCGGCGAAGGATCAGATCCAGTTGATCGTGCTATACAAATCTTGTCACCCATTCGCAGAGATATGTATACAGAGGAGATCCATTTTGGGCTGGCAGATGTTGGCGATAGATCCGTGGGGGATTTATAGGGATTAAATGGGAGGTCAGAGATTGGGATTCAGGAATTGATGGAGGTGATAAAGATCTCGGAAAAGCAGATTAATGAGGTGGATGAGGGTCATTTTGAGATACACGAGGTATTGCAAAATTTGGAGGAATATGGATCATCTGCAAGCTCGGAATCGAAGTCTGAAGGGGAAATTAGTGAGGATGAGCAAGTAGATAGTGACTGGGATCTCAACCGTTTCTTTAATGTAGACTGTACCACTTTGGATGAGGATTTCGGTAAGGTTCCTGAAGCTCTGAATCAGGTCAGTTTTTCCGTTACCCAAGGTTTAACAGTTTCATCTTTACATGAGGGGTTACATGCTATTCCAGATTCTTCCTCTTCTGGGGATGGGATTCGGGATGGGTTGTCTTTGCCTCTTCAGTCCAGTTCCTTCTGCCCTGTTCATGATGTCTCTTTAGTTGACACTGTTGTACAAGGGGTTACGGCTGATATCCCGAGGGCCACGGTGATTGAGTCTACCTTAGTGTCTGAATCCTTACATGCAACTATATCTCAAGGTCAGGTGAACGATAATCAGTGTAGGATTTCCAGGAATCATTTTGACAAGGGGGGCCAGGGTTTTAGTAGAGAGAAGGAAGAAACAGAAAGATGGTTGAACGAGTTGAGCAAGTATGCAACTTGCCCAATTGAGGAGAGTGAGATTCCTCATTTTTTGCAACTATTGCAGGTCATGGGGTTGTCATTAGTTAGAATTAAGGACATGTTTGGGTTGGGTAGGGTAAGTAATAGGTCCACGAGGGGGTTAGCTGTTAGAAAGGAAGGTGATAGTAGTAAGAAGGGGGCTAGGGAATTAAAGAATTTAGCGAGTTCAGTGAATTACGAGAGGAGAAGTGGGGCGGGTAGTGGAGATAAGGTTTCCTTATGAAGATTTTTAGTTGGAATGTTAGGGGTCTGGGCTCTCGGAAAAAGAGGGGTGTTATCAAGGATTTTCTTAGACATCATCAACCGGACATTGTTGTTTTACAGGAGACCAAAGCAGAAGTATGCGAGAGAATGTTTATGCAAAGCCTTTGGGGGGTTAGACACAGGAGATGGGTGTGCTTGCCTGCAAGTGGTAGATTTGGGGGTGTTTTGATATTGTGGGATGAGAGAGTTGTTTCTGAGTGTGAAACAATAGTGGGGGAGTTTTCGCTTTCAATTAGGTTTAGGAACTTAGATAGATCGGAGTGGTGGTTGACAGGTGTTTATGGTCCTAACAGGCCTTCTAGGAGAAAGGATTTTTAGGAGGAGCTAGCTGGATTATTTAGGTTGTGTTCACCAAATTGGTGTGTTGGAGGGGATTTTAATGTGGTTAGAACGGTTTCAGAAAAACTTAATGGGATTAGAACGATTAGGGGGATGAGAGATTTTGATTTGTTCATACGAGAGTGTAAGCTGGTGGATCCTCCTTTGTGTAATACCAGATTTACTTGGTCTAATCTCCAAGAGAATTTGGTGTGCTGCAGACTGGATAGATTTTTATATTATTTGGGGTGGGATGGGGTTTTTCCCAATTCAAGACAAGAATCGTTGCCTAGAGTAGTTTCAGATCATTGTCCTATTGTGCTCGAAAGTTGTCCATTAAAATGGGGTCCGACGCCTTTTAGATTTGAGAACATGTGGTTGGAGCATGCGTGTTTTAAGCGAAATTTTGAGGAATGGTGGTCCAATGCTAGTTGTCACGGCTGGGAAGGTTTTAAATTTATGAGAAAGTTGAAGATGGTCAAGGAGAAGGTAAAGTGTTGGAATAGGGAGGTGTTTGGGATTTTGGAATCTTCAAAAAATGAGGTGATGAGTAGAATAGTAGAGTTAGATGATTTGGAGGTGCATGGGGGTTTAGTTGAGTCATTGAGAAGGGAAAGATCCGAGTGTAGACTGAAACTGGAGGAGTTGACCTTTAGGGAGCAAATTCTTTGGGCTCAAAAAGCAAAGATCAAATGGTTGAAGGAAGGGGATGTTAGTTCAAAATTTTTTCACGAGGTTGCAGACGGGAAAAGAAAAAAGAAGTTCATCAAGAGATTAGAAATAAGTCCAGGGGTTGTGGAGGACAGGGAGAATCAGATTGTCAGTGGCATTTATGAGTTTTATTCCCAACTTTATTCGAAGGAAGAGATGGGTAGACCGGGGATTGAAGGGCTAGAATGGGGAACCATTGATCCGAAAATTGCAACATGGCTTGAAAGGCCTTTTGATGAAACAGAAATTCGAGAGGCGATTTTTGATTGTGAGAGAGATAAAGCTCCAGGTCCGGATGGTTTTTCTATGGCTGTCTTTCAAGATTGTTGGGAGGTGGTGAAAGGGGATTTGTTGAGAGTGTTTTTGGAATTTTATGAGTCGGGAATTGTTAATTTGAGCTCAAATGCCACATTCATCTGTTTAATTCCTAAGAAAGTCGAGGCTATTAGAATTGGAGACTTTAGGCCTATTAGTTTGGTAACGTCATTGTATAAGATTTTGGGAAAGGTTTTATCAAAAAGACTAAGGATGTCTTTAGGGGATACGGTGTCTAGGGTGCAGGGGGCTTTTGTGAAAGGTAGACAAATCTTAGATGTTGCCTTAGTGGCAAATGAAGTAGTGGAGGAATATAGGAGTTCAGGGAGGGAAGGGCTTATTTTTAAGGTTGATTTTGAAAAGGCATATGACAATGTGGATTGGCAATTTTTAGATTTTGTAATGGATAAGAAAGGATACGGTGGGAGGTGGAGATCTTGGATTAGGGGTTGTTTGTCGACTTGCAATATGTCAGTTATAGTTAATAGGAAACCAGGGGAGTGTTTTAGGGCTTCGCGAGGGCTTCGACAAGGGGACCCACTTTCTCCCTTTCTTTTTATTTTGGTGGCGGATGTTTTGGGCAGGATGGTTGATAGAGCTAAAGAAACAGGTCTTGTTGAGGGATTGGAGGTGGGGAGGGATAGAGTTAGTGTGACCCATTTGCAATATGCGGATGATACTATATTTTTTTCCACGGGGGATGAAAATCAAATACTCAACCTGTATTCGATCTTGAGAATTTTTGGGCTTATTTCGGGGCTCAAGGTTAATTTGGGAAAAAGTAGTGTGGTGGGAATTAATATGCAGCAAGATCAACTTCAGAGTAGGGCGTCTCTTTTAGATTGTGGTATAGAGTCCCTTCCGATTAAGTATTTAGGTCTTCGTTTGGGGGGTAATCCTAGAAGTGAAGCTTTTTGGACTCCAGTAATGGAAAAGATTGGCAAAAGGTTGGAAGGTTGGAGCAAGGCTTTATTATCTCGAGGGGGAAGGTACACTTTGGTTAAGACTGTTTTGAGCGGAATTCCTATCTATTATTTATCTTTGTTCAAGATTCCGGTTAAGGTGGCAAGGTCAATAGAAAAGTTGATGCGGGATTTTCTTTGGGAAGGTAAGGATGAGGGGAAAAAGGATCATTTGGTGAATTGAGAGGTGGTGTCGTTACCTAAGGAGAAAGGGGGTTTGGCTATCGGTAACATTGTAGCTAGGAACTTGGCCCTTCTTGGCAAGTGGTTATGGAGATTTCCACTGGAGATTGATTCATTATGGCATTCGGTTATTAGAAGCAAATATGGGATTCAAGACAATGGTAGGAATTCACGAGTGGTTTTAAGGGGTAGTTGCCGTGCTCCTTGGAAGTCAATTTCTCAAATTTTCACATGTTGGTCTCGACATCTTTCTGTAAGGGTGGGTAATGGGGAAATTGTTCGGTTTTGGGAGGATGTTTGGATGGGTCAATCTTCTTTTGCTGCGGATTTTTCGCATCTTTATCGAGTGGCTCGTTCTCATAATTCTTCAATTGCTTCCATGGCTTGCTCTCTCTTAGCTCCAATTGCTTGGAATTTTGATTTTTCTAGAAATCTTAATGATAGGGAGGCTTCACAGTTGGTTTCTTTATTATCTAGAATTGATCACTTCTCTTTATCTCCTCTTTTGGAGGACAAGAGGGTTTGGGCACTTCATTCGTCCGGAATATTTTCTTGCAAGTCTTTTTTTTATTACATCATCAATAATCCTCAAATCCCTCAATTTCCTTTTTGTAAAAAAGTTTGGAAGGCTTGTGCTCCCTTTAAGGTAAAGGTGTTCATGTGGGCCTTGGTTCATGGGGGAATTTTGACAAATGATACATTGCAGAAAAGGAGACCAAATCGTCTTTTAAATCCTCAGTGGTGCATTCTGTGTTGTAAGAGCGGGGAATCCGTGGATCATTTATTCTTGCATTGTCCAATAGCTTTGAATCTATGGCATAGATTGTTTGGTGTTGGAAATGGTATGTGGGTGGCCCCAAAAAGGAGTGTGCATATGCTCTTAATTGATTTTCATACATTTGGAGGATCGAAGAGAGCCAAAATTTTATGGACTTGCGCAGTCTTTGCAACTTTTTGGGTGCTATGGTGGGAGCGAAATCAGAGGTTGTTTGAAGATAAGTTTCGGGAGGTGGATTGTTTATGGGATCATGTTTGTCACTTATCTTCTTTTTGGGCGTTGGGGAACTCTTTATTTAAAGGAGTTCCACTCTTTTTGTTAGCTAGAGATTGGTTGGCAGTGTGTGCTTTGTAAGCTTTTGATTGTTTTTAGTCGGTTAGGGACTTTTTCCTGTTGTCTTTTTACTGTTTTGTATTCAGAGGATGCCTCATCCTCTTCTCTCCTTTTTCAGTTTTATTAATAAAGCTTTTGTTGTTGATCAAAAAAAAAAAAAAGTTTGCTCAAAGTATTGTTAATTAGGGGGAAGAAGTGTTTGTCATATATGTGGTTTACCTTAACCTAATCATCATTCAATTTGCTGGGCTTCCACTATATTATCTGTTTTTTGCCTCGGTACTATCATGTTCTAGTTTGTGTTCAAATTATTTCTAATTTTGGGCACAATCTTTTAATCATTGTTGATTCTATTGCCAAACTGTATTTCATCAGCAATGTGAACATCTGATTAAGTATCTTAGAAAAACTAGGTGTAATTTCAAATGTTTTATGTTTTTCAGGTTGTGCATGTTGTGGATACAAGAGGAACATATGGTGAAAAACAAGAGCCTAGTTCTTATGTTTCTCTGTTTTCAATGACTCCTGGAAAGTTGACGAAGGAAGTTGAACAGATTGGAGAAGGATTTGTTTGTGGTAGAGATAAGGCCATTGACTTCATTACCTTGTCAGTAAAATATGGTTGCTTGACCAAAGATAATGTGGGAAGTGGGTGGAGTGAATCAGAAATTCCCACACTGCATGTCGAGAGCGATATAAATGGGGATGACAGAATTACACAAATTTTCATCGATACAAAAATTTCCACACGCTGGACTCTTGCAATCAATACTGAGGAAATAGAAGACTTCAAGTTTAAAGGTATTGTAGATACTAGTAAAATTCTTTCCTTGTTCTTTGCCCACTCTTAATTTTTAGATTTTTTGTGTTAATGACTGAAATACCATCTGTTCTTTCCAAAACATGCTTGGAGCCTCCTCAATCCTCAAGAGTAAACATTGCTAATGGTTTTTTGTGTGCAAATACTTGGAAAAACCCTAAGTTTAACACAACTTAGACAGGACTGTAGTTTTGGATAAATTGTGTTTATTTTGACATGAGGAATAGACTAAGGTTAAGTTTGGCATCTTCAAAAAAAGCTAAAAAGTCAAAAAGTCACTATCCTATTTAAATCACATCATCTTATTTAAGTCACATCACTTCTCTACCACATCACTTCAAACCCAACCTATATTTCATAAAAAGTCAAAAAGTGCACTTATTTAGAACATCTCAAACAACCCCTAAGTTCTTGAATTTTCTGTAGCATGCTCAAGTAACCATTAAATGAGGCTCAAGTCTCCTCAATTCATGGTCCACATGTCCATTGATTTTTAGTAGATCAAATATGCCAAATTTATTCCATCAATTCTTTTGAATTCTTTAATTATTAGATTTCAATATATTTGGGAAAAATACTATACATATATCCCTGTTTTTTAGTGATTTATTTGCATAATGAGAATTCATGGAGTAGGTTCTTTAGTACTTATACTAAACTAAAGGGCACAACGGTAGTTAAGAACTTGAGGGGCAGTCCAAGTCAATGTTACCTAGAAAGAACATGGATCGTTCCGGTAACGTCGAACGAGAATGGAAACATGGTACGTTACATGCTCTAAAATGTGATACGATAGAAATAGACTTGTATATATTATTACACTAAAGAATTTACGATACGTAAGGAGTAATTTTCTTTTAACTATTAGGTATCCAATAAAATGTTTTTATTTATTTATTTATTTGTTTATAATTTTGATATTTTTGTTTTGTTAAAACTTAACTCCCTTTAGATTTTAGTTCATTATATTTGATTTTTTTTCCTCCTAAGGTAACACTAAGGAAATATATTGGAAAAAAATTTTGGAATCACTAAATTTACCGTTTTGTAATGGAAGTGTACCATGTTTCTGAAACGTGTGTATCAATACGTTATTTGTTAGGGTATTAGCCTTTGTTGGTAACATAGGTCCAAGTGCAAACATGAAAAACAAACATGTTGGTTGGTGGGGAGAACTGATGAATGCTGACAAGGAAGGATACAAATAATTCGGGGAGTTGATCTGTCTTTTTTGAGTTAATGATTGAAACACCATCTGTATTTTCCGATACATGCTGGAAGTCCCCTCAATTCCCTTAAGTAACAGCCTCTTTTTTTTAAACTTAAAGAACCCTTCGTGTTTAATAGAATTTATATTATCAGAAAATATTAATACCCCAGTGACCGATTTATGTTTCAGAATGCGTTTTTGAAACATTGTACACCTTCGTGCTGGAACGAAGCATAGCGATAAAAAGTAATCCCCGAAGTTTTTCTCTATATGCTTATTAGGAGAGAAAAAAATCAAATACAATAACTAAAATTTAGAAAGAGTGGAGCTTTGCAACACAATGTTAAAAAAAATGGAATGTGCTTTTATATGATTAATAGGAAAAATAATAGACCATGTTTTATTGGATGCTTAATACTTGATATAAAATTTGCTCTCACGTTTAGAAGTACCTTACATTCTAGTAATGTGATATATATAAGCCTACGACAATATAGGGCATGTGGTTTACCATGTTCTTGCTAAAATGACCTATAATCCAGACGACAAAGAACACAACTTAAACAGGCCTATAGTTTTAAGATGAATCGTGTGAATTTTAACACGAGGAATATGCTATTTCTTGAATTTTATGTAGCATAATCAAGTGATTAAATGACCAATCAAACTTATCACCGGGGGTGGGAGGATATGGATATTAGGATTTCAATTTCTGTGGTATACAATGCATCAGTGCATTTGTAATACTTGGGACTAGCTTATCAGGCATCACCCTTTCATACTATTTGTGTCATCATCGTCATCATTACTGTTGTCATCATTGTGGCGCCTCGTCCCTCTCTCAATTTATTTTTGAATGCAGAAATTCAAAAAGAAAACTCAGAGTTGGTTCCAGTGGGTGACAAGAGCAGTGTAGATGGATGGCACATCATCCAGTATTCAGGCGGGAAGAATGCACCTACAAGGTTTGATCTGACCCTTCACTGGATTAAAAATTATACCAAAGCGGCACGAGAGGATGGGAAGAGAACGGAGGACCAGCATCTCCTCCTAAAATTGAGAACAGACGTTAACAGATTGACGCCGAAAGCTGGAAAAGTTCTCCAAAAGCTTCCTTCGTGGTGTTCGTTATTTGGCAAGTCAACCTCTCCCCGTACCTTAGCTTTCTTGAGCAGTCTACCAGTTCATTTCTAGGTATCAAAAATTTTCATACCTCCTCTCGCCTCTTGCCTTTGTTGTTGGTAAATCTGAATTATGAAATTGTATATGCAGAGAAAGAATGGCCTTACCATGTACTGGTAAACTAAGAGGGTGTTTAGGATGATCTAAATAAGTATACTTTTTTATTTTTTACAAAAAAATGTGCAAAAAAGTAGTGAGGTAATTTAACCAAAAAAATGAAAAAAAAAAAAAAAAAAAAAACATATACTTTTGTAAGGGATGTTAAATAGTGCCCAAGTCTCTAATTTGATCAAGAAACTTTTTATTTTTAATTTTTTATTGCTGCTTTGTAATAATTGGTCAAGATGTGGTGATGTTCTTTTGTTGTTTCCACTGTAAAAATTGTTTAGGCTTGCCTTAACAAGCTGACTAAACTTTTTTATTTTTATCTTTATTTTGATGTCCTAACTGAAAACATAAAAGCAATTAAAAAATTTCGGTGAAAGCTATAGTAGTAGTTTTTCATAATTTTGTCATTGCACTTTATCCTTTTCATCAATAATTCACATAACACTTAAATTCTTTTCATCAATAATTCATTAGTGCATGGATAGAAAAATGCTGTATGGATAGTAATTAAAAAATTTCAGTGAAAGCAATTAAGGTTTTAATTTGCGGAACATAACACTTAAATCCTTTTCATCAATAATTCATTAGTGTATGGATAGAAAAATGTTCTTGGTCATTTCTAATTGTGTAGTGTTAAAAGGACAAGTAAATATTTTTTTAATGTATTAGAGCCATTGGAGCTGCTATTGCATTGGCAGCTCCAGCACTCTAATGGCCATAAATAGCAACTGTTATATTTGAGAAATGCCAAGCTTGTGTCAAATTTGACACAAGCTTTGGCAGCTGCTATTTGTTTCAAATTATCAAGAAACATCTCCCTCCTTTCTTCTCTCCTCCAAGCAAAACATCCCTCCTTCCATCTCTCTCTCCAGCTCACCATTTTTGCAGAAGAAACACTGAAAACACCAATTTTTTTGTGCCAAATTGACAAAAATGACAGTTGAACCATTAGAGTACTATTGCTATTTTTCATTCATTTTTTACTATTCATTGCCATAATTTGACAATGACAATGCTATTATAGCATTTGTTATTGGAGATGCTCTTAGGTCCTTTAAAATTTATTTATCGTGGATTAAGGACAATTTAGTGAAAAATTCTCTTTCATGGACTTGTATTACAATCGATCTATAAGATATTCTTATATTCTAGTCTTATACATTTGGACTTGTGTTCTACCAAATCATTTTCCCCATATTGGAGGTCTTTTGTGAATTATTTTACCCTTACAGATATTTTATGAGAGAAATTCACAATATATACGATATATACATATCTCCTATGCCACATCTTCAACGGGAACATTGAACTCTCTGGCACCATCTAAGAGATGGTGTATTATATTATTTCTTTAGTGGATGAAAAATGACACATTATTCTGCAGCATAAGGAGAGATTGGGGTTAAATATGCGTAGTGTTATAGAGTTATATATGTTCTATCTGATCTTATAATGTGAACATCCACATTTTGGGTTGGGAGAGTGTATTAATTATATTATTTCTTTAGTGGATGAAAAATGACATATTATTCTGCAACATAAGGAGAGATTAAGGTTGAATACGTGTTGTGTTATAGAGTTATATATGTTGTATCTGATCTCATAATATGAACATCCACATTTTGGTTTTATTTATAGAAGGCTAAATGTACACACAACGAGCCATAATGTTCAACATTTAGAATGACAACAATCAAACATGACACAAATGCTTGAAACCATAATGTGAGCATTCACATAAGTCGCAATGACACAATGAACACAATGATAACTTTCAAAACACAAAATTATAATGTGAACATTTACAACAGACAGGTTGTGAACACAAAGAAAAAAATTGTAAGCATATCACATAAAACCATGATTACCTTAAGCATAACTATGATATGGATATTCACATGAGCCATGTTGAGAACAAAATGAAATAATGCGACAATATCACATGAAATTGTTGTTGCTATACTGTTCACAGTCCATATAAATGTAAATATGGAATAAATTGTCAATAATGGGGATTGCAGAGTGTGAACATTCATATGACACAAATAATCACAAAATATCATCAGAAATAGTGAAATACATGGTTTGAACATTCACACGACATAGACAATCACAAAATAAAATCACAAATAGCCAAATACATGATGGCAACATTCATATCATAAATAATGTGAACATTCATACATTGTTTGGTAGTACAAAAATATCACACAATCAAATGAGGGCACAAACAAAGCAACTTACGTTGTCTACAATGCAATCAATGTGTATTTTTCTATTTTCTAACAACGCAATCGATGTGCATTTCACATCGCGTCAATGCTGTCTATACTTTTAGATACAAAAACGAAAGTGGTTTCCAAAATAATAACAATATGAATATGAATAACATGAATTTAAAATTAGATTGCGATAAGATCATTAATCTCTTGTATCGGTTTAGTGTGAATGTTCACAACGAGGAAGGGCTTCGGTTGCCGGCGACACAACGAAGACAACTTATAGAGGAGGACGACGCTATGAAGTCAGTCGTGGATGATTGCAAGGACACAAGGAGTGATTTCGATTTCTGCAAAATTTAGGGAAAAAATGAAGTAACGTTTCCTCTATTGGTGTGGGACTTTTTGAAACCGAAAACATGCGCTTCATTTGTAGGGGTGTTTTTGTAATTTTGCCAACCATGAGACTTATTGGAATATAAGAAAATGATATGGACTAGTTGAAACACCAATACTAGAAGGAGGATTTATCAAAAAAAAAATGCCCCAAAAGCCTATCTCTTTTTATTTAGACAATTTCGTCCTTTTATCTTCCATTACTTCTCTTTTTTCCATTTCAGTTATTAACTTGATAATCTTTCCCTGTCTCTTAATATATATATATATATATATCATTTTCAACATTCTAAGTTAAATTTTTTTTACAAGATTGCAAGAGATGGTTCCATAATCTAGTCATAAAACTTCGATGATTGCTATATTTCGAACCTTGTTTGTCGTATTTGATGATTGTTTGGATCAAAATTTGCGATTGAGTCATACAACAGATGTGTATTTTGTTTGTTTCTTTAGATGAAAGAGTAAATAATTGTTGAAGGTTTTTTCAAATAAGGTTGAAGATTGAACAATATATATTTCGTTTATTACGATTGTTTTTTATTGAATCTGATTGAATAATGGTGTTTTTATTTGTTATTAGATTAACTCTACTTTGGTTTGCTCTTGTAATATGTGGCTTATATTTTGTTTGTTGATGCTCTCTATTTAAAAGTGACAATAAAATTTTACTCTGATTTGCTATGATAATATATAATCTATCATTTGTTTGCTAATATTCTGTTTTAAATTAACAGAAAAATTTTACTCTGTTAACATTATCATTTCATAATTTTAATAATTTTTTATTTCATATTTCTACTTGGGACAATAATTGTAACAATCCCGATTCGTGATTAACTTATAATCTTCGATTAAAAATGCCTAATAAGTAATTACGAGGAAATTCTAATGTAGAAATATCTGTCTGTATTTCCGATTCAGTATGCCAATTGAAGGCCTTATCAGCATTCAATCATGAAATTAACTTGATTTATGTGTTGTTTGGAATTTTTAGAACTTTATGGTAGGACTAATTAGAATTCAATTCGAAACCAAATAATTAGAATAAAACAATGCTCATTTGATTGGTGGTAAGCCTAGTTTTATTAAGCCCACTAACCAAGCCTACATAAGGCTTATATACATGTCAGAACTCTCTTGGTTCATCATCTTTTGAGGAGAAAAACGTGAGTGAGTGAGAGAGAGAGAGAGAGAGAGAGAGAGAGAGAGAGAGAGAGAGAGAGAGAGAGAGAGAGAGAGAGAGAGGGAGAAGGAAGAAATTGAGATTAAAGCTAGAGAAGGGAGATTAACTAGGAATCTTGGAGGAACTAGCTTGGAGACTTTGAGAATTGGTCATTTAGAGCCCAATTGAACACTTAGGTCATGTTTGTTTGGGCGGACATGTGCTTGGGATTGGACTAATAGTCTAATAAAATTATTAATCTGATTTTTGATTAAAAAAATTGAAGTACGGACTAACAATCCATTCGGATGTAGTATCCCATATATGATGGACTATTCAATCTCACATAGGGGGTACGATATAAATTGAGGGACTAAGTCAAAGTCTGGACTAACTTATCAAATGACCATAATAGAGGTATTATGGTCAATATATTGGATGTCCCATGTCCTGTCATGTCCTATTCATTCCAATATCCTTAAACAAACATCGGATTGGATAATATTTTGTTAATCCCTCCTTATAATCATAATTCAATCCAAACGTAGGATATGATACACAACCTAAAGGGATTCGTAGTCCTAAGATTATTAGTCATGGAAATGCTAATCCAATCCAATCTAGTCCGCCCAAACAAACATGGCCTTAAGGTAAGAATTCAAACCTTAAGGCTATACTTGAGTTGGTTAATGCATGAATTCAAGAGAATTGAGCTAAGAGATGCAAGAATTAAGCTATAGAAGTATAATTAAGACCATATCAAGCATGCATGGACATATCATGGTATTTTGAAGTTGTTTATCCAAAAAATTTCATATGCATGACCTTACCTAAGCTATGTTTTCAGAATTCAACATGATTTTGTACCAAACATCTCAATTGATCATGGTCTGGAAAGTTGAAGCTTATATCATTACATGTATGTTATGTTTTGGAAGTTTCAAGTTGAATTTTGGGCAATTGACTTACTTTTGGGACTTGATTTTTGCGAAATGATCCTTAATTTTTGATGTTTTATAAGTTTAGCCATGTTTTCTCAAGTTTTGGGCCCAAAGGCTATGTTTTAAAGCTTTGAAATTAAGTTTTGCATTTTGAACATCAATATGGAAATTCCATAATTCTGCATCATCGCTCGAGCGACAAAACCTGTGCTCGAGCGACCACTCTTTGTTTTGCACTTTCACTCAAGTGACCAAAAGTTGGCTCGAGCGTAAAATTCATGCTCCCAATACTTTTGCAGACATGAGCATCCGCTCGAGCAAGAGAACCTACGTTCGAACGACTGCGCCTACTTTTGAACCTTGGCTCGAACAACCAAAAGTTGTGCTCAAGCATAAAATGAGAGCTCCCAGAAGTTTTACAGAATTTTGCTGTCCACTCGAGCAACCAAAGTTGTGCTCGAGTGAAGACCCTATTTTCAGAAATTTGACTAAGTGTTACAACACATATTTTGACATCCTCATTGCATATTAAGCCTTAATTAAGACATAATAATGAGGATAAGGATTAGAAACACACCAAGATAGAAAAGAAATAAGTTAAGTGTTTTCAAAATGTGCATTTCAATGTGTATCTATGTAGCTCAACTTTTTCGCGCTCCCTTTCAAAAGGTTAGAAAGAAGCCCTATAGTTCGGACTCCCGCGGTTCTGAATCTAATCTCACAAGTGCAACGTGAAATTGATAAACACCAAAGAGTCCAAATCCGACAAATCTTTTGAAAAATCAATTTTGAATCAAAAATGCCAAAATTGGACTGCTTTGCCAGATACAGAGTCGCCACCTAAATATTTTATTTTTAAAGAAATTTAGAAAACCCATGACTAGTGCCAAAGGCCACGCGTCTGTCATCACCAAAGTTGCCTCGGCTCGAGAACTTAGGTACGAGAGGATAAGGTCATGAATTGAGCACTCCTGCTCGCCTGATCAAAGATCGGTCTCTACTAATCATGATATGATTTTTATTAACATTATATGCTCTTGTTCCAGTTATTAGGCTAGCATTACTATGTGATGCGCACAAGCAAGTATAGACTAGTTTGCCGGAATTGGAACAACTGAATTTCATGTTTGTTTTGCGAAACGAGTTTGATTTTGCCACTTGAAGTGGGCTTAAAGTTTGCTAATTTGCCACTTAACAAAGTGGACTTAAAAACGTACATTTATTGAATTATTCCAGTCATCCACGAGCATTCAAGCAGTTTAACACGTAAGCATTTAGCCTTATGGCAAGAATGCTAGTCATGGCAACATTCACACTCATACAAGTATGCTAAAGCATTAAAAACTCACCTAGTACTCCAAGCCAAAAATATATGAGTTAGGAAAATGCATGATTCCTAATGTGGAAGCTGAATATTCTGGGGGCAATAAGGCCGGATACAGGTATGGGGACAGTCAAGGACGAAATTTGTATTTGGCATTGATCATAGTCGACCACAGAGCCGAATATGATAATCGACATTCTAACCAGCAAAACAAAAGCCGAATAAATAGACGTGCAATAGATCAAGGGTGGGCCCGACCCTAAGGCCCAAGGGAAAGAATATAAATAGAGGAGCATTAGCCAGAGAAAGGTATGTGAGAACAAGTAAGTTTAACTTAAGATATAAGCAATCAAGAGAGTATACACTGACTTATCCGTCGGAGTGCTAATTCTGACACCCCCGACCGGAGTGTTCATTTCTTTTCAAGTGACTACCTGAGGATCTCGAGCGTCCCATTGGATCCAAAGAGTATTTCCAAACCACTTTTTCACAATTGGCGCCGTCTGTGGGAATACTCCAGCACATCCATGGCGGGCGTAACGGAAGATCCTCCGGTAGTTGCTAACGACCTTACACCACGAGTTGATACCACTCCAAGCAACATGCTTGGACTAGAAAACATTATCGCACGAAAGCCTTGAACTTCGACACAGCTGCCCAGACCTCACCCTCGACATCAGCACATGAGACAATGCAAGAAATTATGGATCAGGCGAAGCAAAACGAACAGAGGTTGGAAAACATGATGGCTGAGAATGAGCGCCTTCAACAGGATTTGGCCTTGGAGGTGGCAAAATCCCAACAGGCCGCGCGCCAAGATTCGGGACGACCTCTGAGAAAGGATGGTCGACGACCTCAAATTCGGAGACAAGATGGTAGCAATGATTTTGACTCGTCTTCCCCAGAATCCAAAAAGAAGGGACGAGTCGAAGTCTCCAGTTCTTCCGAAGGGAGTCCGAGTGCAAGGAATAAACGAAGAAGAAATGATTCAGACGAAGAGGATTAACATGACCCCTTTGTGCGACGGATCGCAAGGGTGGCACTACCCAAAAACTTCAAAGCTCCATCGTTCACCCTATATGATGGAAAATCAGACCCCACCAATCACATCCGTCATTACAAGTAAGCCATGACACTACATGCAGATGACGAGGCCCTCATGTGTCAAATATTTCCTAGTAGTTTGGGATCATTGCCAGTCAGATGGTATTATAAATTGGAACCGGCATCAATTAAGAGTTTCCATCAACTCCAAAAATCCATCAGGGCAAGGTTCATCACCAATGAGGTCCAGTCGAAGTAGGCCGATTCTCTCTGGGCAATGCAAATTCAACCAGGGGAAACCCTACGTGCTTATTCAGCGCGCTATTGGGAATGCTTTAATCTCGTAGATGATGCCTGTAATGACTCCATGGCCATCACCGCCTTTAAAATGGGGTTGCACCTTGATAGTGCCCTCCGTAGCTCCTTGACCAGAAGGCCCCCCAAAACAGTCTGGTTGCTAATGAAGAAAGTCGAGGAATACTACAAAGTGGAGGATGACGCCCTACGGGTTAAAGCCGGGCACAAGGCCAACAAGACAGCCCCATCTGAGATTGTTCAGCCGACAAATTCTGTACCCTTACAGAGCCCTAAACCACGAAATCGGGCTAAACGAGACAAAAGACGAGATTCGCGCCGATCAAATGACCAATGTTCATAACGGGCTAATGAACAATTTCAAGTGGATAGCAGGCGCATCAGGCGCGTAGACAAGAAATATATGGAGTTGTTGGAGCCGATCAGCACGGTTATGTCTAAAATTCAACATCTTCCGTTCTTCAAATGGCCACCCAAGATGGTGGGACCTCCTGATACGAGGAGATGGGATAGACGGTGCAAATATCACAAAGACCACGGACATGATACCGACAGTTGTTATGCCTTGAAAGATCATCTTGAGGAGTTGGTACAAGACGGTCGGCTTAAGCAACACGTCCGAAAGAACAATTCAACCAAAACAGTTGCTTTATGACAAGATTCACCCCCACTCGGCGTAATCTATATAATATACAGCTTGCCGACGGTATCTGCAGTACATACAATTCAGTCGCATCCTAACCCACAAAAGAAAATCACACCAGCGAAACGGCTCCATGAAGCTCCGAGTATTACTTTCGACGATTCTAATTTGGTTGGCGTAACGTTTCCCCACATTGATCCATTGGTCATCGAACTACGCGTAAATCGATTCACCATAGAACGCGTTCTCATTAACCAGGGCAGTACTTCGAAAGTTATGTACTACAAGACCTTCATCAAACTCGGGTTCACTGAGTCGAACCTGTCTCCAGCTCATTATCCATTATTCTGCTTCAACGCTAACCCGGAATATCTGTTGGGCAAAATCAGGCTACCAGTTCGATCGGGCTCCCGATCAGTGGATGTGGAATTTTTTGTTGTCAAGCTTCCTTCGTCATATAATCTCATCATGGGACAAACTTGGCTGCATACCATGCAGGCCATACCAAGCACCTATCATCAATTACTTCGCTTCCCGACTGAACGCGACATTGAACAAATCCGTGGTTCCTAGAATTCGGCACAAGCATGTTATCTTCTTGCCACAAAGACACCACGAGAGCTGGAAGTGAATTCTATTGAGGTGCCGGACCGAGAGAGCCTCGACGATGTTGGGCAGCTCCCAAATGAAAAGGCAACCGAAGCCCTGGATCGAGTTGAAATTGACGGGAATCCTGACTGGTTCTTCATGGTCGGTGCTTTCCTGAATAAAGTTAACAGGCAGCAGTTAATTTCCTTCTTACTCAGCAACCTTGATGTATTTGTGTGGTCACCATATGAGATGTCGGGGGTGGATCCATCTGTTTCTCAGCACCGTTTAAACGTTGACCCCAAATGTAAGCCGATTATTCAAAAAAGCTGGCGGTCAGTCGCAGAACACACTGCTGCCGTTGTTGAAGAAATTGACCGGTTGCTTGATGCCGGGGCAATACGGGAAGTGACATATCCTACATGCCTGTCGAATACTGTGATTGTAAAGAAGAAAAGTGGGACTTGGCATGTTTGTGTGGATTTCACGGACTTAAACAAAGCTTGTCCCAAGGATTGTTTTCCCCTCCCCATAATAGACCAACTCGTAGATGCCATGGCACATCATCAACGTATGAGCTTCCTGGATACCTACAAAGGCTACCATCAAATTGCTATGCATCTGGAGGACCAAGACAAAATTGCATTCCCCACTCCAAGAGGAACCTATTGCTATAAGGTTATGCCTTTTGGAATGAAGAATGTGGGGCAACTTACCAAAGACTAGTCACTGCCATGTTCAAGAAGCAACTCGGCCGTACTATGGAAGTGTACATTGATGATATGGTGGTGTCACGACCCAAACCCGGCCCTATGGGTTTAGCACCGTAACCGGCCAGTAATCCGAGATTACCGAAGGCCTGCAGAACAGTAGTACAGTAAAACAGAGTACAGGGCCTGGCGGAAGCCAAAACAGTAAATGAATAGTGTCCATTGAGCTGTGTCAGTCTGTATGCCAAAAAGATTTTTCATGCATTCACATGTACAAACAGTACAGTCTATACAAAATTTACAGTCACACAGTACAGGGACCTAATCCCTCGATAACAGTACGGTTAGCAGTTAACAGTCTATACAGTAAATCAAACAGTACGGAGACAGACAGGGGGGGGGAAACAAGACACCCCAAGGCCATAGCATGGCAACTCGGAACCTCTCAGTGAGGCACAAAGGCTGGCTTGACAAAACTGGAGTCTAACCCACGCTCCTAGCTCGGATCTGGCGGCTGAGCACCTACATATATATATAAACAGTGAGCTAAAGCCCAGTGAATAACATAATGCGTAAAGGGGTTATGAATGAAATGTCCTTACAGTAATGAAATCAGTTCATTAACAATACTTCAGTCTTTCAGTCAGAACAGTTATTCAGTCATATGTGGTACATCCATTAGCATAGCAGTAAACAGTAGGTCTTAAAGACCGAGCAGTAATGATGGCCATCAATCAGTAAATAGTAGTGGTCCCACGAGGGAACCGACAGAGATCTCTGTAACAGTAACAGTAAACAGTAGGTGCTAAGGATGCCACAATACAGTTCAGAAGATAGGGCATACATTCATTCAATAAACAATATCAGTTCAGTAAACAGTTCAGTTCAGTATTCAGAAGATAATCATTTGAACATATCTTTACACAATTGTTACTCACAGAGTTTGGGCTACAGTATGCTAGAGCGTGTCTCCCCAGTCGCCAACCCTACACAGTTAACAGATTGAACACACACTAAGCCACACAGCTGGGAAAGATAATAACTTAACCCCTAACGCCTCGGTGTGTTCTACATCTATATCCTCAATAAGATGCCTTAAACTAGGTCTAAGAATGCCTAGAATGGGATGAGGATGCAAAGATGCACTTTAAAAGCATTTTCAGATTTTAGCAGAAAAACAGAGTCCCGCTCGAGCGCAGGTTTCCCCGCTCGAGCGGTCATGCAACAAAGGTACACGCTCGAGCGTCAACTTTCCCGCTCGAGCGTACTGTAAAGTACTGGATGGGTGAAATCTCCACTCGACGCCCGCTCGAGCTTGAGACATGACTCCGCTCGAGCTCCCAATCCTCCGCTCGAGCGAACTGTAAAACAGTGCAGAGATACTGGATGCTCGGATTCTCCGCTCGAGCGCCAATTTCCCCGCTCGAGCGGGAGTGAAAAATCTGGAAAACCCAGATTGCACCTCCAAGCTCAAAACCAAGTTGTTAACAACTCAAAACCGATCCTCTTGGGCTCATTTTCTGGAAAACTCTTGCAAACACATGGAATAACATGATTCAAAGCTCAACTTTGAGAAATCGAAGCCCAAGGGTGGTCAATCCAAACCCAATTTCAAACCATTTTCCAAGAACAATCCTCAAATATAACATGCATGATCTTAAATCATTTTCAAAGCTTTAATGCTGTTTCAAAAGAGCTCAAACCTTCAAAAACAAGATGAACTCATGGAGTATGACCAAAAGATGGACATGCATGTGAGGTATTATGAACTACAACCTCAAAACTTCAATATATGTACATGCATGCAACAATTAAGCTTCAACATAGCAATTTGAGCCATAGGGTGGCTCTAGACTTCAACTTAGCTCTAAACCATGCAAGAATCAACTCAAAACATGAACAAGAAGACAATGGAGCTACCTTTAGTCTTGTAGTTCAAGAAGGGAGCTCAAATATGCAATCTCCTCAACAATTCTTCAATTTCCAAACAATTCACAAGCAAGATTGAGATGAAATCAACTCCTCAAGTCTCTCTCTCTCTAAGGTCGGCTAGAGCACCAAACAAGGCTGAGGAAATGTTGTTTTAATCAAATGCATTAGGTGTAATAAGGCTCAAAAGGTTTGAGGTAGTGGGCCACTACAAGGCTAGTTTGGTAAATAAGGCAACTATTGCAATTTAACTCATTTTAATCTAATTTAATCATACCTAATCACTTTTTCAATGAATGTACCATAAAATTACATTAATTATGAGGATCATAAAACACTAACCAATTCCCGATTCGGCCGCCGATAAGGCCTTCAATTAGCAGTTTAAACATAAAACATGAACAGATCAAACAAACAGTCAATAGATAAAATGCAATTCAAACAGATGTATTCATTCAATTCAGTTTCAATTTCGGTCAGTCAGTCAGTTCAGTACTTTTAATCAGTTCAATTATCAGTCATGATCAATTCAGTTTAACGGTAATCGATGGTTATCGGTAATCAATCAGTCATTAATCGGTAAACAGTATGAGGGTTGTTACAGGTGGTCAAGTCCAAAGAAGAGCGAACTCATCTAGTCGATCTGGAAGAGACATTCGGCATTTTACGCAAGTACAAAATGAAGCTGAACGCTTCCAAATGTGCATTTGGGATCGGATCCGGCAAATTTCTTGGATACATTGTTAACCACCGCGAAATCGAAGCCAACCCGAGGCAAATCACAGCAATTCTGGAACTCGGCTCTCCTCGATCGATCAAGGAGGTTCAAAAGTTGATGGGGATGGCCGCCGCACTCAACAGGTTTTTCAGTCGTTCCACAGATCGTTGCCGACAATTCTTTCATACCCTACGGCAGGGTAAAGCTTTTGAATGGACCTCTGAGTGCGAAGCTGTTTTGAACGATTTGAAGACATACCTCTGATCAGTTCCACTCTTGACAATACCTTCGGCAGGTGATCCGCTCATTTTATATCTAGCAGTTTCCGACCGAGCCGTCAGCACCATGCTGTTAAATGAAGAACTTGGGGAGCAACGACCAGTGTATTATGTGAGCAAAGCAATGGTTGACGCCGAAACACGTTACCTTCTGTTGGAAAAACTCGTCCTTGCTCTCGTCATGGCAGCAAGAAAACTGATGCATTCTTTTCAGGGCCATACCATTGGGGTACTAACGGATTACCCCCTCTGGTCAGTACTTCGTAGTGCAGAAGCATCGAGGTGCGTTTCAAAGTGGGCTCTCAAACTCAGCCAGTATGATATTCAATTTCTGCCTAGGACCTCAATCAAGGAGCAAGTGCTCGCCGACTTTGTGGCCGAATTCACTAGAGGCCTCACCGACTTCAAGTCTGATCAGATTTAGCCTAAGCTGAACTGGAGAATTTATGTTGGGGACATTTGGCAGTTGTATTGTGATAGATCTTCCAACCAACGTGGCAGTGGGGCGAGTGTAGTGATCATGGCTCCCAACGGGGCAATAATTGAGTAGGCTGTCAAACTGTGCTTCGATGCATCGAATAATGAGGCCGAATACGAAGCATTGTTAACCGGCTTACGGAATGCACATCTCCTTGGTGCTCGACGTCTTCTTATCTTCTGCGATTCAAAGCTAGTCATCAACCAATTGAAAGGGGAATACGCAGCTAAAAATGACCGTATGGCAGCTTATATGAAAACAGCGAATTCTTTGTTGGCAAAATTCGACTATCATGAACTAAATCAAATAACCCGGGATCAGAACACACATGCAGATGCCCTGGCCTGCCTAGCCTCCGCCATCAACTCAGAAATCAAATGGACAATTGAAGTAGGATTCATCCCTAAGCCGAGCATTTCCCCCTCAGAGTCAATTCAAATTAATGTCATAGAATCATGTCCAAGTTGGATGGACCCTATCACTGCATTTTTATCTTCTGAACAGCTCCCAGCGCATAAGAAAGAAGCACACAAACTACGAAACAAAACCCTGCAATATTACTTGGATCCGCAAGGAAAGCTCTACAAAAAATCCCTTTCTGGTCCATATCTAGAATGCATTCATCCGGATAAAGTCGAAGAACTGACTGAAATACATGAAGGTAGTTGTGGTGCCCATTTCGGTGGGCTCTCTTTGGCTCATCGAGCTGTGACACAAGAGTATTATTGGCTGACAATGAGAGCTGATGCCGAGTGCTACGTCAAGAAATGTGAACAGTGCCAAAAGTTTTCCCCTTAACCCATTTGCCTACTGAAGAGTTAAGCTCTATCACCAATCCTTGGCCGTTCGCCCAATGGGGACTTGACATCGTTGGACCATTTCCTCGTGCCCCGAGCAACAAACGATTTTTGATTGTCGCGACAGATTACTTCACAAAATGGGTCGAAGCGGAGGCACTAACACACATTCGAGATACTGATATTAAGCATTTTGTATGGAGAAATATCATAACACAATTCGGCATTCCAAGAGCACTTATTTCAGACAACGGCACCCAGTTTGATTGTGGCGTCTACCGGGAACCGTGCAGCACATATGGTATTCGGCCTTATTTCTTAACGTCGGCTTATCCACAGAGCAATGGTTAAGTCGAAGCCTCCAACAAAACCATCTTGGACAGCATCAAGAAGAGGCTAAAGAAAGCCAAAGGCAGATAGGTCGAAGAATTACCGAGTGTGTTGTGGGCTCATCGCACTATGTCGAGGCAATCCACTGGGGAAACGCCGTTTGCTTGATGCTTTGGAACCCAGGCAATCATCCCCCTGGAGATTGGCCTCCTAACCTTGAAATCAAAAGTTTTTGATATGGGCCGAAATGACATGATGTTGGCCTTGGATTTGACTCTGATTGAAGAACAATGAGACCGTGCCCTTGTGTCCATGGCACAGTACCAGCAACAGCTTTCTAAGTCGTATAATCAACGTGTTCAGCTATGCCGCTATACGCCAGGAGAATTGGTCCTCAAGAAAGTACTTCCGACTGCTAGGAATCCGGCTGACGAAAAACTGGGTCCTAACTGGGATGGCCTCTATTAGATCGATTCAATCACGGGAACAGGGGCATATCGGCTCAAAGACATGTTTGGGAGAAGTCTGCCACGTCCTTGGAATTCCACGCATTTGCGTAAATTTTATCATTAACCCGACATGTGGGGAATGATAGCTTGTTTTAAGTGTTCGCCGTGTACAACTTTCACTTTTATAATGCAAGGCTTCTTATCTTACTATATAGAATTTTAGTTCGAAGTTAAAAGCCTCCGGATTCGGAGTGCCCTTCGTGGATCTCACGATTGGCCAAGTGAAAAGCCTCCGAATTCGGGGCCCCATCAGTGAATGCCACTTTTGGGCCGAGTAAGCCTCTGGATTCGGAGCGCCCTTCATGGACTTCATGATTGGCCAAGATAAAAGCCTCTGAATTCGGCACACTTTTCATGTACTATGATTGACGAACATAAATGTCGTTGGCAAAAAATAAAAAATGGAAGATGATTATCACTGAATTTATAAACATAAATTGAAACAACATGCAAACATTTAAAATAATATGTTTCATTGAATTGATCAATAATACATAATTCACTCCCAATCTACGTGAGAGCGGTACAATACGTTCAGTCTTATTTGGCATCCCCCTCGTCGTCGCTCTTCTCGACTTCGAAAGTCGCAAAGGGAAAATGACGACTCTGATATAGTGGCGAGACCGAATCAACGCCTGCTACGCGGAGAGCCTTTGTGGCCTACAGAGCCTTGATCCATCCGTGCTTAAATCCACGGTTCTCACGTCGGCAGACCTCCTCGGTGAGCTTTTCCTTAGTCCTCTGTATCCCAACTTTCCGGCCATCGTGGAAGCCTTGTTCATAAGACCTAGTCTTTGCGGCCTCTATTGCAAACATGCTCGCCATATCACGATCGGCAATTGCATGACTTATAAGCCGTTGGGTCACCCTCTCTTCCACGATCGGGTTAGATTGTCCGGCCGATTGTGCCTCGGCGGTTTTGACTTTTCTTAGCTCGCACTCAGCCTTCTTCACGCGAGCTTCTAAGCTTCGAATGTGTTCACCCTTCTGCTCTATCTCCCATCGCGCGATACGAAGACGCATGCCGATCTCATAGGCAGTATATAGCCCTTTCACCACTCCATGGATACCCTTTCGAAACACTTCGAAGTCAGGTCGACCGACCATCGACTGCTGGACTTTTAGTGGAAAAATTTGTCAAGCAAACTCGACTGCCACATTTGGGTCGTGCACAATTGAATCCGCCTCCGTCATCGGTTTGTTCCCTATAAAAACCGCAAAACTCAACGGGCACAACTTCACACTGGTTTCTCCTCTTGAGCGTGGTTGAGGAGAGCTGCCCCGTTGCTATTTTTCCCTTCTGAGTGACCTACTTCGACGGTGCGGGGATTGGCATTTTTCACGCTCTTTCGACGTCCTGTTCCCCGTACTCGTTGGCTCGCCACCTCGATTCATCTCTGCGTCTAACTCTGTGAGTGTCCTACATTCTCCTCTGCTATTGAAGAATAACCTTCTTGCCATCCATAAACTGTCCACACTGCTCTTTCCCTCCCCCAATTTATTGATTCTGAACGCAACAATGGCCCATCCGCGCACCCACCACCCGCCCTATTTATACCTTACAGGTGCAGCACCCCCGAGGCAATCTCATCAATGCTAAATTTCAAAACCTGGTGTCGATCATCTCATGTGCCCCAGCTGCTCCATAGCCTAATTTCATTACTCTAATCGGCCAAATGTCCAGGCCTGGTGCTGATCTCATGCACATGCCGCTTCATGAGCTAATTTTATTCGGCGTTCCAATTCATGCACCAACTAGGGCATGGGCAGATTCATTAATCTAATCGGTTTGAGTGCCCCAACCGCTCCATAAACTAATAGCATTCGGTGATTGAGTTCGTTCAGCTGGCTTAGATTCATTAATCTAATCAGCCAGACGTCGAGGCCTTGAGCCGTTTCACTCATTAGTCTATCGAACATTCATGAGCTAATTTTATTTGGCATTCCAGTTCATGCACCAACTGGGGCATGGGCAGATTCATGAATCTAATCGGTTTAAGTGCCCCAGCCGCTCCATGAACTAATAGCATTCAGTGATTGAGTTCGTGCAGCTGGCTTAGATTCATTAATCTAATCGGCCAGACGTCAAGGCCTTGAGTCGTTTTACTCATTAGTCTATCGAACATTCATGAGCTAATTTTATTCGGTGTTCCAGTTCATACACCAGCTGGGGCAAGGGCAAATTCATTAATCTAATCGGCTTGAGTGCCCCAGCTGCTCCATGAACAAATTCATTAAGATAATCGGCCCCAGCCGCTCCATGAACTAATATCATTCGGTGATTGAGTTCGTGCAGCTGGGAAGATGTATTAATCTAATCGGCCAGACTTCGAGGCCCTGAGCCGTTTCACTCGTTAGTCTATTGAATATTCATGCCTTTCCAGATTGTTAATTTCCGATTCTCTTAGATATTCGGCTAAATAGCAAAGAGGCACAGGAGGTTTAATTGATTCGGTTAATTTATCGGATGTTTAATTTACTCACATGTAGAAAACAATAAAGCATAAGGAATTGTCATTAACAAATTAAAGACAAATAGTATATGCAATAAACTGGAAAGCATAGAAAATTTTCATTTATAAACTGAGTGTAAATAGCAGTCATTTTACACATGAAAATTAGCTTACATTTAAAGAAATGAAAATCTACTAACAAAAACCTACGAAAACTATGCATCTAAGATGCCTACCAAAAACCAAAATATCTCCTAATCAATCCTCAAGGTCAAACGCCAGCGGCTCAACGTCCACTTGCTCATATGGAATCGGCTGTGCCAATGTTACATTCGCAGCAGTGAGGGCTTTGAGCTAGCCATGTTTGAAGCCCCGATTCTCAAACTTGGGTACTTCTTCCCCATAGTTATCCAAGGCGGCATCCTTCCCAACTTGGAACGCTTTGAAAATCTCGGAGTCGGCTATTTCCTTTGCCTTCCTCAATTCTTCCAAGTCGGCTTCCAGCTTGGCGATCACCTCCTTGGCTAACTTAAGCGCATCTTCGCTCGCATTCGCGCTCTCTTCGGCGGCAAGCCTTAGTTGGTCAGAATTCCTCGCTCGCTCGACCTCAAAGTCGCTCTCTCCCGTTCTTTCGCCGCTTGCGATGCCTCATAATCGGCCCTTTGAGAGGCCATCATAGCCTTGTTCTTTTCATTGTCAATTTCGGCTTTCAAGAAGCAGATTTGTTCTATAGCGTCATGTTGACGGCGGCCGATTTCGGCTATCCTGCCCACCGTGTGTAAAACAAGGAAATAGAGTTACAACAAACAAATAGTAAGAAAAATTTATATATATATATATATATATATGTATTTAGGTGGAAGACTACAAATAAGGCAAGTAACGTACCAATAAGGCTGACTAAGCGGCTAAAGCAATTAGCATTAAGTCTGGCTCCGCCCAAAATGTGGCTCTGTCTACCGGCAGGGATATTGAGGAAGCCATACTTAAGGCCACAGCCGGGTCCTTCAAAGCCAACGCATCAGAGGCAATCGACATATTCCTTATCCTTGGTTGAACAGTGAACGGAACAACCAAGTCCGATTCCTCAATGCGCGGTCGTTTATCGCTTTGGTCATCTGGGACGGCTTCTTGCTTGGCGAGGCGCTTTTCCCCCCTTTGCTCAGCCTCCTTATCCCCCTGCTCTACCTGCTCCGTCTCGGCCATTTCGGTCTTGTCACGATCCAAACCTGTCCCTATAGGTTTAGCATTGATCAGCCAATAATCCTTGGACTACCGAAGGCCTCTGAATAGATTAACAAGATTAAGGGACTAGCAGAAGCAAATACATAAATATAGTTGTCCAATGAGCTGTGCTGACTTATATGAAACAGAATATTTAAAACTTTATATACATAACCAGTAGTTAACCATACATTATACCCACACACATTATAGTATCTTAAGTCCAGCCAACAGAATTAAATCAAGTCGTAAATAAACAGAAAACCACAGAACTTAAACACAGGACGCTTCGAGAACCTCCACTTGAGGCACAATGGTTGGTTGACAACAGAACACAGATCCAGACAAAAGCCTTCAGGCTCGGGCTCCAGAATGCTCACCTATACATATATATACACACAATGCGCTAAAGCCCAATGAATAACATTAAGGTAAAGGGGTTAGTGAACGAAATCCGAACATATCATAAGCGGAAAACAGATCATAGCATAATCATCCTCATATCAGAACATAATAATGGTACATCCCATAAAACACATCACAGAACGTCTTCCGACTAGAGTAATCGGTTCCGGATACCGATTAAACACATATCACCACAATGAAGTGGCTAACGAGATCTCGTAAACTTGTATGTCATGGACCCGCATTTTCATGTCGTCCCCCATGACTTGGGACTATCTATGGATGTCATAATAGATTTCAAACATGGAATATTCGTTCACGAAAACAGATATCATTTAAGAAATCATAGCTTATCATATTTCATTTGGAACGTAATTCATATGAACGTGTCTTTACAATAACGTTACTCACAGTGGTTTCCTGCAATGGTCAATCAACCCCCGAGTCTTGACCTACAACCACAAAATACATAACACAAGCATGTCTTATCATTACACATTCAAGTGGCCATTAAGACTTAGCTTTCATTACATTGGTTCCTATTCTTTCTTATCACATTGCCTAAAACACACACACTTGCAGTCTCGGAACTTGGTACATTCTTTTCTTAGTGTGTTTCTAATCCATAACCTCATTACTATGGCTTAATTAAGGCTTAGGAATGCCTAAGATGCAATGAGAATGCCAAAACATGCCTTGGAACACTTGGCAAAATTTCTAAAAATAAGGTCCACGCTCGAGCGTAGCTTTCCTCGCTCGAGCGGACATGCAAAATGTGAATGGTCACTTGAGCGATCTGTAAAAGACATGAAACTTCTGCGAGCTTGAAATTCACGCTCGAGTGGACTTTTGGTCGCTCGAGCGGAGTTCACGCACTCAGATTGGTCACTCGAGCGTGAACTCCCACGCTCGAGCGTAGATGCAAATTCTGAAATTTCCAGATTTGATCACCAAGCTCAAAACTCGAATGCAACCTTCCAAAACACATCTCTTGGGCCCCAAACTTGAGATAACATAGCAAACTTGTAAAACATGATGAATTAAGAATCATTTCATAAAATCATGGCCCAAGAGTTTGCCAAAAGCTCACAATTTCAACTTAAAACATGATAAATGTTTATGAACACAACATGCATGAATTTTTCTTATATCAAACTTATCAAAACAGGATCAAACACCACAAAACGACTTGAAACTTGATGATTTCCCTAAATGAAGATGAATTTCAAACATGCAAGAGAGGATTCATGGAAATCATGCTCAATTTGTAAGAAAATGTACATGCATGCATGAATTGCAACTCAAATCTTTATTCTAAGCTCAATATATACCTTCAAACTCATGATCTTGAAGAAATTTCATGTTAAATGACTTAGTTACACAATCTAGAGGTTGTAATCTTACCTAGAGTCTTGAATTACTCTTGTTCTAGCACAATCTTTGATCAATTCAAGCTATAGCCTTCAATGTCTCCTTAATCTCTATCCTTCTCTCTCTAGAATTACACACACTCTCTCTCTAAGATGAATTCTCAGATTTTTCCACTCAAGGGAGATGAAAGAAATGAGCTCAAATGAGCTTATATCTCATATATAAGTTTATGGTGCTAAAACACATTAATTAGAATATTAGGCTAACCAAACATGACTTAATTAATCAGACTGAATCAATTTTTAATAAAATTTGCCATATGGTTCTAAAAATTCCAAATAACACATCGGTGTAGCCAATTTCGATTTCGGATGCCGATAAGGCTTTCAATTTACATATTAAAGTGAAATTCCAAACAGATATTTCTATAAGTAACAGATAGAAAGCCAAAATCATACAAAGTGCAGAATAAAGACATAATTTATTTTAATCCTCTCATTAACACCATTAAATACAGATTAGTGGCTAATTACGGATAGGGGTTGTTACAGGTCTGAACCGTTTCTTCCCCAATAATAGGCAGAGAGGCCTTAGTGACGGATAGAGTTTCCAATCGGATGGCCTCGGCTCTCCTCCGGGCGGCCATCCTTTCGGCGTTTTTCCTACGGGCAAGTTGCGTGAGCGATTCTCCAGCCATGTTCTCAGGATAAGTGCTGGGGAGGTCTCCTAAGTCTGTAAAAATATCTTCGAAGGAGACGTCCCCTCGGCCTGATGTGGATGGAGGGTCGGACCAATTGAGTCCAACTTCCTCAAAGGCCGAGTTGAGAGCCTCATCTACCTCGACGACCGCTTCGGCTGCTTGTTCTTCCACATGCTCCGAATCGGAGTCTTCCAAACCAATCTGCCTTAGGTTTTTGAAGTTCGGGAAGATAAGAGCCGTAAGATGATCTTCGCCTCTGGGAATTGGAATGTGGTCTGCCGTCGAAAATGTTGCGTAAGCCGGCTCGTACCGTAGGAGAATGTGGGCCGTCTTCCTTTGTTTTTGAAGGCTTGGACGACCAACAAACTGTAGTGCGATTTTAATTTCCACAAGCACAGCGTCGTCAGCTGAAACCAACACTTTCTTCAAATTGTTGCCTGCATAAACAAAACGGTAAGTACATAGAAGGAAAGCCAAATACATATATGGCAATAGAAGAAACAAAAATGAGCTATACGGCCACCCGGTTCACCTTTTCGCCTTGGCACGGGATCTAGGCGATCTTCACCCTTGCCGAATTCTCAGTTGCCTTAGACAACGACCATTACATCGTCAACACGCTTGCCAAAGCTGGCAAGCATGGTCACTAAGTGATTATCGGTATCCTTGACCCTAAGAAAATAGCGTCCCAGCCGGCCAGCAGACTTGGCTAAGGCATAACAATGCCGAATAGCAGGTATACCTAGGTTAATCCTAAGGCGCCGATTCAACTCTATAATCCCCATTATGATTCGGAAAAAATTTACGTTAGGCTAGGAAGGGATTAGACCTCAGTGTCGAATGACAGCCCTTAAAAATAGGTGAAGGGGAAAACGGACTCCGCCCTCAGCAATTGATAGGAGAGGAAAGATGATTGTACTCTCACCAGTCCTTTCCATATCAGTGATGCTGTCTGCCACGAGTGACAGATGAACGTCGTCAGGGATGGAATAATGGCGTCGGAAAACCGAAAATTCAACCCGTAGAAAGGAGTTTTTTCAAATATTTTGCCATCCTAGCCAGCCTAAGGATTATGTGAAGCTAAAAATAAACGAGGAAATGGGATTCGAAGTGAAGGAGAAGAAAACTTACAAGAAGCAGAAGAGATAATGAGAGACAGGAGGAAGTTGTAGAGGTCGCGAAATGGAGGTATATCGAAAGGCAAACTAGAAGCTTTGAGTATTCAAAAAGAACTTACACACGAAGGGACAATATAGTTTCAAATCGCATTAAATGAAGAATGCGTACGAAGAGGCAGGAAGATGTAATAATGCCTAAAAGCCGTGTGCTCTGACATATGTTGGGATGAGGTTAGCCTCCGTTCTTTCTTTGACTTCTCAAATTCGAAAATAAACATGTCGTTCGAAATCAAACATGCAGAATAACTGGCATTAATAGGATGTAATAATGCCTATAAAGCGTGTGCTCTAGCATACGTTGGGATGAGATTAGCCGCCGTTCTTTCTTTGACTTCTCAAATTTGAAAATAAACATGTTGTTCGAAATCAAACATGTCGAATAACTGGCGTTAATAGGATGTTTGGGGGGCAATCGTGGGAGCTGAATATTCCAGGGGCAATAAGGCCTGATACAGGTATGAGGACAGTCAAGGACGGAATTTGTATTCGGCATTGATCATAGTCGACCATAGAGCCAAATAGGATAATCGGCATTCCAACCAGCAAAACAAAAGCCTAATAAATAGACGTGCAATGGATCAAGGGTGGGCCCGACCCTAAGGCCCAAGGAAAAGAATATAAATAAAGGAGCATCAGCCAGAGAAAGGTATGTGAGAACAAGTAAGTTTAACTTAAGATATAAGCAACCAAGAGAGTATACACTGACTTATTCGTCGGAGTGCTAATTCCGGCACCCCCGACCGGAGTGTTCATTCATTTTCAGGTGACTAGCTGAGGATCTCGAGCGTCCCATTGGATCCAAAGAGTATTTCCAAACCACTTCTCCACACCTAACTATGTCAAATGTCTAATGCAACACATGCAATAATGTAATTAATAGGGGCGTAAGCCAAACCAGGAAGTGATGCTTTTCTATGCTTTAGCAAGTAAGCACTTAGTCTTTTCTATGCTTTAGCAAGTAAGCACTTAGTCTCATGGCAACCATGCTAGTCATGGCAACATTCACACTCATGAAAGTATGCTAAAGCATTAAAAGCTCACCTAGTACTCCAACTCTAAAAGATATGAGTCAGGAAAATTCAAGATTCCTAACTATGTCAAATGTCTAATGCAACACATACAATAATGCAATTAATAGGCTCGGCTACTAGTATGGCATATGAATCAATTTGATAACATGTGGTTAAACACGTATTCAAAGAATGTATTTAAACAACAATGCAGTTAGAATGATGAACCGAGCCTCGGTGCATGCAAGACAAATGAATGGATGAAAAACATGCGATATGCTAATTGAAACATGATGCCCCTAATCTAACCATCAAAAGCGGATAAATAAAAGGGAGAAAGACGCGGGGTTAGAAAACATACACATTATTACATCGTTTCGCTCTCACGACGGAGAACCCGAATGAATAACTAAGCTAAGCTAATTAAGCTAATTATTACAAACCAAAATAAATAACTAGCTAAACTAATTAACTAATTATTACGACAACAAATGAACTAATTAGCTAACTAACTAATTAAATAATTACAAAACAATCGCAACTAATAATTAAACTAAGTAACTAAACTAAGCCGATTAGTTGCTCCACCTCAGGAAATGAAAGATGTGCATGTACATGCTCGGTTTCCACCCGAAAAAACCTCTGCTCTAGTCTCGAAAGCCTCTGTTTGCACAATTGAACGTTTCCAAAACCATTTTGCTACACCTTACCAACACTCTATTGAGATTTGCATCAGTGGCCAGCCGGCCACTGGTGAATGTTGCCGGCCATCTGCCAGCTATGAAAGTGGCCTGCCGGCCATGGATGGTGATCTGCCGGCCACCTGCTGGCCATTGATGCACTGGTTCATCTTACTGTAACAAAGGACAAACATAGCATATACAGGGTATTTTCAAGGATTGTTTGCACAATTCACCCCTCTTTTTCATGAGCAAATCCAAGGAGTTGTGAACTTAAGCCACAAACCACCAACTCAAGCAATTTTATTGCATGATGGGTGACTCGAGATGTGCAAGCTCAATAAATGCAAAACATGACACAAACCTCCACCATTTCATGGATGGTCAAGGAAAGAATATGACCTTGGAGACTTTGATCATTTTATCACTAGCAAATATGAAATGGTCTAAGTTTCATGTGCTCAATTAACGTCCGATTGAACACACCAAGTTATTACCTTGCTCAATTTTAGTCCCAAGTTTTAGTTACTCATTTTTCTTTACTAACCATTCTTTAATCCAATTAAGTCCAATAATGAATTTAAGTCCTCTAATGGAGTAAAGTACCAAACCAAGAGTTAACTTAAGACATGAAAGAGATGTCATGCCGTTGATAATGAACCCCTAAAAGGGATTAAACTATTAAGCATGACAACCTCAATCTCATGCTTAAAAGAACAAATGGCTTGAAACAACTCTCAAAGCAAAACGAAAGCCAAGAAAGGAGGGAGGTTGTAGAAATTATTAGTGCTAAAAATAAGTGAGAAAAACATAAATAAATGCTATCACTAAAAGGAGATGGTGTATAAGGCCTAAAACACCAAGCTCATGAGGACTATTACACTATAAGCATGCAAAACAAAGCTCAAACACAACAAACACTTAAAAATAGTCTTAAAACAGGTTTGAAACAGCCCCAAAACATGCTGGAATTAAGCTAACAAAAGCTAGAAAAATAAGCTAAAACATGGAGCATGTTAAGCTAGTAAACAAAACATAAGGAAGGGAGGTTACCCCCTCTATTTTTGGACTTCAAAACATGTTTTTAGCCACTGAAATAACTCTGAAAAATAGTGTTTAAAAGCTTAGAAAAAATAGTAAAAGGGTGGGAAACACAAGAGCAAAGGCCTTGAAAGCAAAATGTAAAGAAGGGTGAACCACCCCTCAACCCTCATTGGCCTTAAACCACAAGTTTCAGCCCAAAAATGCAGAGTTTAAACAGCCCAAAACAGTACAAAAATGCGTTGGAATGAATACAAAAGTAGCTAAAATAATAAGCTAAGACATGGCAATTTAAGCTAGTAAACAAGCTAAAGGAGGGGTGGCTAACCCCTCCATTTTTAGGACTTCAAAATCACTTTTTTAGCTTCTGAAAACCCCTGAAAATCAATGGTAAAAAGCTCAAAAAAATTTGATGAAAAGATGGGAAACACAAGTGGAAAGGCTTAAAGAACAAGGTTCAAAGAAGGGTGGTTAACCCCTCTACCTTTAATAGCCTTAAACCACAAGCTTCAACCCATAAAAACAGGTTTTAAAGAGCTTAAAAACAGCAAGAAAAGATGGAAAACAAGTGGTGTAAAGATGGTACAAAAGTAAGAGAAGGTATACCTCTTGAAGAGGAACGAACCTTTAAGTCAAAAGCTACCAATTTCACACTCTCAAGTGCATCAAGAGCTCAAATTCAAGCTCAAATCATCTCAGCAAGAAGTTATTTAGGTTTGGTTTAGAGTGTTTGAGCAAAGGCTATGCAAGTTGCAAAAGAGAAAGAGAGAGAGAGAATTGTAGAAAAGAAGATATTCCAAAAAATTTCTCACTCTTAAAACGTTTCTAACCTTGAAAGATGAGAGGAAGGTCCTCTATATATAGAAAACCATATCCCATCTCGAAAATATCTGAAAAAAGACAGTTGGAACAGTATGGAAACAGTTTTAGAAAATATCTGGTTTTTACACTGGTGGCTGGTCGGCTAGCAATGGTGCTCGGCTAGCCATCACTGATGGCCAGTAAGCAAAAACTGATGGCTTGCTGGCCACAAATGGTGGCTGTTGGCCATGCTTCTAGGCCCGACTTCAAATGGGCATATCTCCCTCATTCAGACTCGGTTTTTTATCATTCTTGAGTCTAAATTGAAGCCCCGAAAGTATGCTTTCCAATGGTGGTTGCCTCACAACTAAATTCTAAGTGTATAAAAGGATAGGCCTAATTTAGTGAGGATGCCCAGTTCTCTCTTAACGGTTTCAAGCTCAACTTCTCCCCAACTAGTTTTCTTCCCTCTTCTCTAATTTTCTTCATCTCCAAACCTCTAAATAAGATGTTTAAAAAGATTTTTCAAAGATTTTACCTCTCTTCCATTTATTTCCACTTTGTCCTTGCTCGTTTTATCAACAAGTGCAACTTTTAAACGAAATACGAGCCTCGGAACGTCGTAAAAGCTTTTCAAAAATATTGTGAAAGAGAGGGTTTTAAGGTTTAAAAAAAGTTTTGGTCTAAAATCGTTTTGGTGAAAAATGAGGTGTAAGGTTGGGATTTAGAGCTCTTCTTGCTGAAGAAATCAAACATTTGCATAGCATAACTTTCATCATCAAGTGATTAATCAATGGCGCCCAAGTCTTAAGGGCAGTAAAAAATGGGGTGTCTACAATCTGCTATGTGTTTGTGTAGGTCACGCGCCTTAGCTGCTTTGTTGTTTGATTCATCTGATCTGGTATTAGAGCCATCTGTGAGTAATAATCCTATAAAGTTATGTTTGACTTTAATTATTTTCTGATGATATGAAATGACCAGTTCTCTAAAATGCTATATTTTATATGAATGAATGATTGTCCAAGTTTCTAAAATGTATTTGTGGCATCCTTAGCATCATATGATATGCTTCTATTTATGGGTCATCAGAAAACCTTTATGGTCTTCCCTTTATGGTTCATCGAAATGCCTTTATGGTCGTCCTTTTATGGGTCATTGGAATGTCTCTGTGCACATGAGTCATCAGAATACCTTTATGGCAGTCCATTTATGGGTCTTCAGAATGCCTTTATGGCCGTCCCTTTATGGGTCATCGGATTTGTTAGCGCTAATGGATGTACCATGTATGATCATATAGAATATGTGAACTCTGAACACGAATATAAATATGAATATGAATCTGTTTTTGTATATGAATCTGTTTCTGATATCTAAATCTGGTATGGACATCATTCATCAACACCTTTACTCTGTTATTATTCACTGTGCTCCAGCTCACTATATTATTTATGTATGTAAGTGAGCGAGCGCGTGATTAGACCTAAGCTGCCGCCTGGAGAGTTGTTTTGGTCAGCTAGCCATTGTGCCTCCCGAGGAGGTTTCTGTTTTGACGTGGTCAAGTGTTTGTGATCGATGTTTGAGACTTTTGTATTTCTTATATTTTGACTAAACAAGTTTTGTATGTTCTATAGTTGTGGGATATGATGACGTAAGACCAATGTGTTAGCAACGTCATAGATATGTATATAAGTTTTAAATTTTTTGTTACATGTATATCTACACAGCTCTATGGACATATATGTTTGTATTTGCTTCTGCTAGCCCTTGTATCTTGTTTAATTTGTTCATAGGCCTTTGGTAATCCCAGGATTTCTGGCCAGTTACGACACTAAACCTATAGAGGCGGGTTTGGGTCGTGACAATAGTAGTTATAGTGATTATAGTATTTAGTAATGATGATAGTATTTACTATTTAAATGTTAAAATGTCACAGTAAAATTTACTATGAATCATAGTAAACTTTTACGGTAAAATAGAGTAGAATTTTTTTGTTAATGTTAGTTTCATCAATAAAAAATTTACTATTCTTTTTTTTAAGAATTTCATAGCCAACATGAATCTTATTTGATAGACCTTGACGAGAGAATTCTAAAAATACTAATTTTATTAAAAAATCTATATTTAGATAATAAAAAATTATATCATTTTAAAGTTTTAAATATGAAATTAGTTACTAAGGATTTTTTTGGTAATAGTAGTGTGTGTTGGCATTTTCAAGGTAAAATTTATGTACTTGTCCTTAATAAATCAAAATTTACCTACTTGTCCTTAGTGAATGAGGGTTATTAAATTATAGATTTTAACTTCTTTATCTTTGTGTCAACACACTATCTCAGGAGTGGTTAATATAATTTATTCCAAAAAAGCTTTCCATGTAACAAGGTTGTTGTTAATAACCCTCACTAATATTCTTTGAACCTCCCACTACGCACTTAATTACTACTCACATCTTTTTCTTTGAACTTCCACTTCAATCCAAACTATACTCATGCATCTTTTGACCTTTACTTTGACTCCCAAGCCAACCAATCATTTCTCAACCAGCTCCCTTATCCTCCTAAGAGAGCTTCTCAACCCTTATTCACCAACCTTTTTGGTAACTTCATTTCCCATACTTTCTAGACCCTCCTACCACCCCTAACCTTCGATATCCCTATGCCCAACCACTATATCTCATCTTCATTTCCCCGTACTTTCAAAACCCTTTTTCGAACCTCTACCACTCATTTCTAGCCCTTAGTCCACCTCCAGTGCCATCTGAGCCTTTTCCACCTTTGGCACCAGCCCTTTCCATACCTACGTAACACTTCTTGCAACCCTCTTTACTCTTTCGCAGTGCCTTCATAGCCTTATCCCACCACCAATCAACATATCATTCGTTGCATCCACCATTTGCTAAAGCCTAGCCACGAAAAAAGGAGATTGCAATTGCGATTGCGATTGTGAAGAAGAAGAAGATGATGATGAGAGAGAGAGAAAGAGAGAGACGTGAGTTGAGATGAGATTAGGGGTGGGGGGGACATGGAAAGTTTAGAGAGGTGTTGGAGAGTGGCAATGGTGGCAAAGATGGGCTAGATAAAGTCAAGGATGGGATTAGACTTATGGTTAGATTTTGGGAAGTTAGAGATAAGACCAAATTGGATTTTTATTTTTTATTTTTTTATGGAGTAAAATTATAATACAAAAAATATAAAAGGATGAGGTTTAAAAAAAAAAGGAAAAAGAGTTAAGTAATAACAATCCTTTATCTTCTTTCTCGAACATGAGAAAAAAATTAGATTGTTATTTGCCTTTCTTTTTTTTCCCCTTAATTCGTTTTTCAAATTCAAAGATTTTTTTTGGGCCAATCAAGAGAATAATAAAAAATATGAGAAATATTACATTAAACTGGACAATTAAAGTCCAAACAATAACTAGTAAGGTCAACTGTCACCAAGCCTAACAACTACCACTATCCTAGATTAGGGAAGAAATAAATAAGGGCAACTTATGCTGATAATTCATATACTTTAATCCTTGTGTCATTTTAATTTATGTAATTTTAATTGGCTCGATTTTGAAATTAAATTTATGAATTTTTGTTAAATTAGTCTAATTGATTACAACTGTTTGTATTTTTCAAATGAGACACATGTCATGGTTTTACGGGTAAAGTTATAAATTTGCTCCACCTAATGAGTTAACCCCCAACAAACTCGGTGATCTTTTTTTATAAAAAAAATAAGGTTGCTAAATGTCCCTGCCTATTTACTTTAGACCCCCTTCTTTGAACCCACCCATATAATTGAAACCCTCTCATCTTCTCTTTGAACACCAACCTTAATGCCAAATATACCGTATTCTTTAGACCCCAACTCTTCTTCTCCCTTCCACCACCGACAGCACTGTTCCGGCGATCTTCTTCCTCTTTCTCTTCTTTCTTTCTTTCTTTCTTTCTTCTTCTTCTTCTTCTTCCCATTCCCTTCCTCTCTCATTCTTTCTCTCTCTTCCCCTTCATCTCTCCATCTCTCTCTTACTTTGCTCTGCCATTTTGCCACTGCCATCACTACCAAAACCCTAACCCTAGATCTCGCTTCCCCTCTCTCAAATCACCATCACCAGAAGAGAGAAAAAGAGACAGAGACAGAGAGTTGCGAAGAAGATAAAGATGATGATGGAGGGAGATCTGGGTTATGATTTGAGTTTGTGAGTTCTGGTTCTTGGTGCAAATCAAAATGAGGAGTTGTGAGGTTTGAAGATGGAGATGAAAATGATGATGGAGGGAGATTGAGCGAGAGAGAGAGAGAGACACAAAGAGAGAACCTTAGAGGAAGAGAGACAGCAAGAGAGAGAAAGAACGGATCAATGATTTCAGTGTCACTGTCAATGCCTTGTTCGCCATCATCGCAGATCTGAAATTCTTCTTCTCTCTTTTTTGTTTTGTTTTGTTTTGTTCGTTCGTTCGGTTTTTTTTTTTTTTTTTTTTGGTGTTGGTGGTTACGGCAGATTCCAATAAAAAATGTAGCGACGACAGCAACGAAGGAACAGCTGCAGCGGTAGTGCAACATAGGGGTTGAAGATCATCGGAGGAAGAATAAGGCAACCAGAGGTAATGGAATGGCTAATAGGGTTAGGGTTAGGGTTTCAAAATTAGGGTTAGAAGGTTAGGGAAAAAGGGTAAAAATGGAACTTCATGTTTGGACAAAATTAGAATTAAAAAAAATAAAAGAGATAGGGATTCTAAGTAAAAAAGTAGGTGTAAATAGCATTGCTCTAAAAAAATCCTAACGATGTGATCAATTGAACCAAATTGACACAAAATCTAAAATTAAAGGTTAAATTGAGTCAAATGAAAGTATAGGAATCAAAATGTCACGATGAGCAAGATGTAGGGATTACCGATATAATTTGTTCAATAAACAACTATATACAATCCTAACATTTTAAGTTTGTTTAGATTAAATATTTTTAATTTCTTTTAAAAATTGAACAAATCTACTAAAACTATAAGAAACCATCTTTCACATCTGAAATCAACTTTTTGCATTTTTAGTGAATTTGTTTTTGGCAAATTATGATAGTAGTCTCTATATTTTAGTACTTGTATCATTTTAATCTCTATAATTTCAACTGACTCAATTTTGACTTTGAATTTATGACTTTGTTTCAATTTAGTCCAATTAATTACAACTCATAGCATCTTTTGATGAAAAATAGCCACATAACATTCATGTGTCATATTTTTAATGGCAAAATTATAAATTTACTAAACTCAGTGAGTTAACTTTAACCAATTTAGTGATAATTTTTTGTTAAAAATATACGAATAATATTATCAATTGGACCAAATTAATACAAAATTTAAAATTAAGGATAAAAATTGAGCAAATTGAAAGTATAGGTCAAAATGATATGAGGGGTAAAATGTAAGGACCATTAATGTAATTTGTCTATTTTTTGTATTTCATATTTATTGTTTTTAAAATTGCTTGGTCTAAATGACCAAAAAAAAAAAAAAAAAAACTCCCAAAATTAGAAGGGAAAAAAAACTAAGAAAATTAAAGCACGTTCCCTCCCAAAAAGTTTGATCAAGTTGAAAGATAAACTAACCAAGTTTATGGGTAATGATATAGTATATACCCTTTAAAAGATATATATTATATGTACGTTATTATGTATTTCTGTAATAAATATTATGTATTTTTACAATACAATGTTACGTATTTTTTTGGTAAGAATTATTACAATTTGTAGTTTAGAAATGACATTATGCATTTTTATGCTAATGTTACACGTTTTCTATCTAAACATTTTTTAACCACAAAATGTGTAACAATACCACAAAATACATAACATTACTACAAAAAATACGTAATTTTATTTTTAAATTAGAAATTATTATTACTCCTATCAAAAAAATATGTAATAGTTATCACAAAAACATATAATATACACCATAAAAATATATAATAAGGTGTATATGGTACATACCTTTGGAGGGATATGTACCATTGAATTTCCCCAATTTTTTATCTCCATCTCTGCTATTTTATTACTTTAAAAAGTATAAATGTTTTCTACGTGGTATTTTTTTTTTTTTTTTTAAAAAGGGACTGTTCGTAATGGGCACTACCAAGGCTATTACCAACAACTGCGAAGTTTAGTAATGAAGTTTCCAATTCGTCAGAATGTAATTTTAGTAATTTTTTAATTTTTTATCAAAAAATATATAGAAAAGTAGAGAAAGTGATATGACAACTTATTGTGACTTCTTGACTTTTTAACTAAAATTAAAAGTTACCAAATCTTAAAAACCAGAAATACCGACTCAAATTTCATTAGACAAGATACAACTAAAGAGTTATTTTTATTACCCATTTTATTTATTTTGAAATAAATTTATTTATTAGGCATTTGCCGCCTATTGATGTTTTCCCATAGTTTCTGAAGTGAGAATTGAGAACAGGTGCACTTTTTCTATTTTGGGAACTTTGTATTTTTGGATGAATTTTGATGATAATTGAAATTTTGTTTAATTTTTTTTAGAAGTTCGTTTAGCATGAAAAGTGATGGGAAGTATAGGAAAATTAATTTTTCTATACAATGTTGGTGGGAGAGCAACTTCAAACTACTTATGGTAGCTTGAAATAAAATTCAGAGAAATAAATTTGGGAGATAAACAAACAACCTTTATCAATTACTGAAAACAATTACAGAACAAGGTGACAACTCTCTCTGTCTCTCCAACTCTTACACTCTTTTCTTCTTCTCTCCCACACTCTAAATTCTCAAAATACAATAGCTATATATAGATAAAACTAGTAATGTGAAACCATTAAATGCAAATGCAACTAAGGCTGTGAATTTCAAACGGTTGCAACCACTGTTGAAAAACTTAATTTTAGCCTCCATACTTCTACTCTTAGGCCGGTGGAATTTTTTTTTTTTTTTTATTATAGGTGAAGCAAGATTACTTCACAATATTCCCCCTTAATTTTGATTCTCCATGCTGCTTCATCCCGAGCATCAACTCCATTCTATTGAACAGATCATTTTTCAATGGCTTCGTGAAAATATCTACAAACTAATCTTGAGATTTGCAAGGAAATAATTCCACCTCTTTATTTTTCACATGCTCTCAGATGAAATGATAGCGGGTGTCAATATGCTTACTTCTTTCATGATAAACTGGGTTCTTTGCTAATGCAATTGCAGAACGATTATCAACATAGATCTCAATAGGATTTTCTTGTGAAAATCCTAAATGCTTCAACACATTTCTTAACGAAATTGCATGACACACAGCTGAGTTGGCTGTAACATACTCAGCTTCCCAAGTTGATAGTGTCACAATAGCTTGCTTCTTGGACGACCAAGTGAACACTGTATTTCCCATAAAGAAAGCAAACCTAGTAGTACTCTTTCGTTCATCTAAGTCACGTCCCCAGTCACTATCTGAATAGCCAACAAGCCTGAAATTATCAGTTGGTTTATATAATAAACCATCATCGATTGTACCTTTGATGTAGCAAAGAATTCTCATTGCTGCATAAAGGTGTGATTGATCTGGTGTTTCCATATATCTACTAATCAGTCCTACTCCATAGATTATGTCTGGCCCGATGCAAGTAAGATAGCGAAGACTTCCAACTAAGCTCTTGAAATTAGTTAGATTATCACCCGCATTTATATCTTTTTTGAGCTCCACTCCACTATCTACATGATTGTTCACTGAATTACAATTCTTCATTCCATATCTATTAAGAATCTCCTTAGCATAGCCACTTTGGGAAATAAAAATTTCATCTTTTCTTTGTGCCACTTCAATGCCGAGAAAATGAGCCATCAATCCAATATCTGTCATTTCAAATTATTGGACCATGCTTCTTTTAAATTCTTTGAACATGGTTGGATTGTTTCCAGTGAAAATTAGATCATCAACATAAAGACAAGAAAGCAACATGCTTCCATCGGCTTCTTTCTTCAAATATAGTGCGTGCTCATATGGGCATTTTTCAAAACCATTGTCATGAAAATACTGGTCAATTCTAGTATTCCATACACGTGGAGCTTGTTTCAACCCATAAAGTTCTTTCTTCAATTTCTACACTTTGTCTTCATGCCCATTCTGAACATATCCCAAAGGTTGTTCAATATAGATTTCTTCTTCAAGAAAACCATTAAGAAATGCCGATTTCACATCAAGTTGATAGATCTGCCACTTGTGCTGGGCAGCCAAAGAAATCATTAGCCTGATAGTCTCCAACCGGGCAACTAGAGCAAACACCTCTCCATAATCAATTCCAGCTCTCTTCTTGTATCCTTTTGCCACTAATCTTGCCTTGTAGCATTACACTTCGCCTTGTGCATTCCTCTTTATCTTGTATACCCATTTCACTCCAATGGGTTTGTGCCCCTCCGGTAGGCTAGTAAGCTTTCATGTGTCATTTTTCTCAATGGTATGAATTTTTTCATCCATTGCCTTCTTCCATTTCTCATCTTAGACGGCTTCTGAGAAGGTGAGTGGGTCACTGTCTGTAAAGAAACAGAACAAATTCATATCATCTCCTTTTGTAGCTTCATAAATCTCTTGCAAATTTCTCATTGGTCTTGGTTGTTTGAAAAAACTATCAACTGATGATGATGATAATGCATCATTTCTGTGAGAACCTGGCGATCTAGGTGCAGGTATTCTATGTGGAGGAGTTTGTGGCTCATCTTGAACTTCTCTTGTGATTTCAACCAGAGCTTTTGATGTTTCATCTTCAAGAATGAGTTCTGCATCTTTAACAACTTCATCTTGATTCCAGTTCCAAGCTTCTTCTTCTTCAAATATCACATCTCTACTCATGATCACCTTTCTGATAATGGGATTATACAACTTGTATCCCATTGTTCTGTCTCAATATCTGACAAGGATACATTTTTCTCCCTTATCATCGAGCTTGGTTCTTCTTGCTTCTAGAATCTTGGTGCACGCAACACACCCAAATATTCTGAGATAGTTGACACTTGGCTTATGTGAACTCCAAGCTTCTTCTGGAGTCATAGAGTGAAGCCTCCTGGCTGGGCATCTATTTAGTAGATACACAACACATGATACGACTTCAACCCAAAATTGCTTGGACAATCCTTTTCCTGTCAACATGCTCCTTAACATATCTAAGATTGTGCGATTCTTCTTTTCAGCAACACCAGTCAGTTATGGCGTATATGATGGTGTTGTTTGATGCTTGATTCCATGCTCTTTACAAAATCTTTCAAAAACATTAGATGTATATTCTCCACCTTGATCTGACCACAATGTCTTGATGTAGTAGTTGCTTTGTTTTTCTACAAAAGCTTTGAATTCTTTAAAGATACTGAACACCTCCGACTTTCTTTTAAGAAAATACACCCATGTCTTCCGACTATAATCATCAATGAAGGTGAGAAAATATCTATTCTGTCCATTTGACATTAGCTTCAATGGACCACACACATCAGTGTGCACTAGCTCCAGCGGCTTTGTTGCTCTCCACTTCACTTCTTTGGCAAAGCTAGTTCTGTGATGCTTGCCAAGAATGCAGCTTTCACAGACTTCATTAGTATGAGCAATATAAGGGAGCCCTTACACCATATTCTTGCTTGACAACAGCTTCAAGCTTCTAAAGTTCAGATGTCCAAACCTCAAATGCCATAGCCAGTCTTTGTCTTTGATGATGGCACTTAAACACTTCGCAATATCATGTTGGATGTTCAATGTAAACATCCAATTGTTGGACGTTCTCACCTGAGCGATCAAATTACCATGATTGTCTTTGATGGTAAGATAACAATCTTTTATACTGATGTCGTATCCTTTCTCTAGGAGTTGTCCCATCCTCAAAATGTTGTTCTTCATGGCAGGAACATAATAAACATTGGAGATGTAATCATGATCTCCATTCTTGAGCTTGATCAGAATATTGCCTCTTCCTTTCCCTCGAGTCTTTGAAGAATCACAAAATGAGACTTGTGCTTGTACAGTCTCGTCAAGCTCGACGAACAACTCTCTTTTACCACAAATGTGATTACTGGCTTCCGAATCTAGATACCAAACATTGTTTTGGTTTTCAGTATCTCCATGATGGACAAATAAGACTGCAGGTCCGACTTTGTTTGTTTCCTGCTCGGAAAAATTTACTTGCTCTCTGGCTTTTGTTGTTACTCTACTTCGGCATTCATTGCTATAATGCCCGAACTCGTGGCAATGGTAGCATTGAACATTACTTTTGTCAAATCCTGGTCGGTTGTTGTAACCACCTCCTCTTCCTCTTCCTTTTCCTCTTAGAGCAAAGTGTGGTTGACTTCTTCCTCCTCCAGCTGGACCTCTTCCGCTTCTTCCTCGAAAACCAGAACTTCAGTTATTATAACCACGGTCTCTTCCTTGGCTTCTTTTTGATGTCCATCCTTGCTCGTTTCTGTCATCTCTAAAAGACAGCTTTGATTGAAGAGCTTGCTCTAAAGAACTTGAGGAAGTCTTCTTGTTGATCCTTTGTTCTTGAATCTCAAGTATGCCCATCAGCTCCTCGGTGGTCATGGCACTGAGATCCTTGGACTCTTCTATTGCTACAACCACGTGCTCGAACTTGGGACTGAGTGATCATAGAATCTTCTCTATCACTTGAAGAGATTTCATCTTCTCTTCGTATCTTCTGATCTGATTAACAATGGTCAATGTTCTGTTGAAGTACTCAGAAATTGACTCATTTTCATTCATATGCAGCATCTCGAATTCGCCACGTAACACCTGAAGTCGAACTCTGATCGTCTTTTCAATTCCATAGTGTGAATTGCGAAGAATACTCCATGCCTCTTTAGAGGTTGCTGCTGCTCAAATCTTCTCAAATCTTGACTCATCAATGCCTTAATAGAGTAGATACAAGGCCTTTTTATCTCTCTTTCTTGAATCTTTTAACGCTGTCTTCTGAGCTTCATTTAAATTTCCTTCATCTTCGAGAGTAGCTGGCTCATTATATCCTCGATCCACTAACTCCCACAAATCTTGTAAGGCTAGTAGGAATTGCATTTGAATACTCCAATTTTCATAGTTCTCCTTGTTGAGTTTTGGAAAGTGGGGTTGAAAGAAATTATTTGTGTTGGCCATTGATTGACTTTAAGAAATCTGCAAATTTTTAGGATGTAATTTGCAAATTCTGACCATATAGATGTGTCAAGAATATTTCAAATAGTTGGAAAGCACTACTGGATCACCAAAAACGGACTTCAAACGGCTTAGATCTAGCAAAAATAATTGAATGGTTTAGATCGACAGGATAATTTCTCCGGATTGGATGACATTAGCGTGACATCAGCAGTGTGATGGCGTCGCTCGGTTCCATCTACAGCTTGGCGGCGCGGCTCCACTGCGGCTCGGTTTGGCTTGTGGCTCGACTTGGCTTAACGGCTTAACTTGAAGTCAGCAATGACATCGTCAACGATGTCAGCTACTGGATACAGATAGGGATCCGGATCCAGGCTAATGGATCAGATCGTTTGTCAGATGGGTCGGACTCTGCAAATCCGGGCAAAGAAGACGCGTGGAAGTGCGTGGGCATATTACTGCACATGGTAACGGTGTCGACGGCGCGTGGAGCGCGTGCAGGCTTTGTAGGACTCGATTTTCAACGTGATTTTTTGCAATGTGATCGTATCGATGAGACCTACACACTGGTGTGTTCAAAAGTTTATTTTAACAACTTTGGTTTCTGGGCAAGATTTAAAACGATGCTCTGTTCTACTATTTTTTTGAAAAAATAGACTCTCCTGGTGCTCTGATACCATTGTTGATGGAAGAGGGACTTCAAACTACTTATAGTAGCTTGAAATAAAATTCAGAGAATAAATTTGGGAGACAAACAAACAAACTTTATCAATTACTGAAAATAATTACAGAACAATGTGAGAACGCTCTCTGTCTCTCAAACTCTTACACTCTTTTCTTCTACTCTTCTACACTCTGAATTCTCAAAATACAATAGTTATATATAGATAAAACTAGTAATGTGAAACTATTAAATGCAAATGCAGCTAAGGCTGTGAATTTCAAACGATTGTAACCACTGTTGAAAAACTTAATTTCAGCCTCCATACTTCTACTCTTAGGCCGATGGAAAAAAAAAAAAAATTATTATAGGTGAAGCAAGATTACTTCACAACATACAACTCATATTAGCATAGTAATTAAAATTTTAATTTCTTACAAAAAAACACATAAATACACAAGAAAATTTAGTTTTGTGCATGCAAAGAGCTACCTATAATTAAAATTTCAAATTTATCTGTCTTCTTGAAAAAAAAAAAAAAAAAATTAGTCTAATAAAAATGTTTGTAAATATATATATATTTTATTTTTTCCTTTTATTTTATTTTCTTGTATTTTCATTTTTCACTAATTTTTTTTCCCTAAACAAAATGAAATTCTTCCCAGAACACCACATTATCATGTTTTCACACAACGATAAATCAGTAATAAAAAAAAAAATATTTAAACACGTGCAATAAAATAGGCATACAATTACAGTGGTGTTCTTCAACCACTTGATTATGATAGATTGGTATGCCTTGATGTATTGACTAATCCAAAATTTTGAGATTCGTATTTTCCGTTCCCATGCTTTTGTGACTAATATTCATCATATGAACATAAACTTACCTAATATTATTGTCATTATTAATGTCTTATTGTTCAATGAAGTATAAAGACAACTTCAGAACAATCTACTAGTGCCTTGATATTATTATCATTAATATTAACTTATTGTAACTGCATTATAAATATTAAAAAATTAACTTACACCACCTTTGGAGAAAATTTTATTTTTACCCCTATACTTTGCTTCGATGATCAATTACACCCTCAGATTTCAAATAATTTCAATTTTACCTCAAAAGTTTTTGAAATTGTATCAATTTGCCCTCTACTGTCACTTTTAAACAGAAAAAAGTTAAAAAATTTAAATTTTGACCCCAAATTTCAAAACAAAGATGTAAACTCACTCTTACCTAGATTTACCATCTCTTCTCTCTGTACCTCTATAACTCTACCGGCCAGCACTGCTAGTGGCTAGCCCTAATCTTTCCTTCGCCACTGCAACCCCATCATCTTTTTCCTTAAGAAATCTTTGAAAATGAATTCCCAGAGTCAACGTCACTAGAATTCGCCAAGCCTCTATTGTTTGGTTCTGAATTCATAAAGCTAGAGAAGCTCTGGTCTAATGTCACTGGTGCAAGTGATGATACCATTCACTACTACTAGTTTTCCAACATCAATAGTATTCAAATCCCTCAATTTGTCCAAAAGTTTTTTTTTTAATTTAGTAGGGAATTGGGGGCAAAACAACACAATATGAAAAATTGACTTTTGTGGGGAGATTAAGGGCAATAAATAGAACACAATGTAAACATGTGTTTGATTTTGGATAATACCTCTTTAATAAAGGGAGGTTAAAGAAAAGAACATTGATGTCCTTGTTAGGGTTATCATTGGTGATGAATATGGGGGGGGGGGGGTTTTTGTTTCCATCACCAATCTCTTGCAGGCATTCTTCAAATACAGCTCGAACCTAAAAATTGAACCCAACCCAGAAAATTTGAAGGTTTTTTACATCACACAAAAACATCTATGAAGTGAGATAATTGAATGAAGTACCTGAGGTATTCATCAGAGATAGTCTTTTAAAGAACATCATTGAATCGCATGACCTGAGAGAATCAATGAACATGGTGTTGGATTCGATGGGTCTTATGTCTTCAATCTTTGATTCATAGAATGGCTTTCGAGAATTTTAATCCAACTTAAAGCTAAAAAGACAGACAAACCCAACATAAACCCAGATTTTTGGCACAATTTTTACACCCAAACCAACAAAATTAGAGATCAAATAAATCGAATTCAAACACTGAAAAATGAAATATAGATGAATTGAATGAAGAAACAAATCTTTTGAGACATGTATTATTGTTTCTTGTATTAATAGAGATGATTTGATTAACTGAATCAGATTTAAACCCAAATTGAGTCATGTATTAGTGTTTCTTGTATTGATAGAGACGATTTGATGTGTGCAGTGAGAGCAAAGGGCTTCTTGGTGGTTATGGTAGTGGCGGGAAGATGATGGCAGAGGAGAGGAGGAGGGTAGCGGAAGGATTTGGGTAATTTAGGGAATGATGAGAGAGAGGAAGAAATGGTGAGTTTGCATATTTCTTTTGAAATTTGAGATCAATATGTAATTTTTTTCTAACCTTTTCCATTTAATGTGACGATAGGGGACAAATTAATAAATTTCCAAAACTTTGAGGGCAAAATTGTTGAAGGTGTAATTGATCATTGAGGCAAAATATAAGGGTAAAAATGAAATTTTCTCCCACCATTGTATATAACAATGATGTGATGGATTGAGAAATGCCTTGCCTAAGTCAAGTAACAGAACTTGTTGGCTAAATATTTTGTACAAGCCAATCACAGTTTAACACATGGCAGGATGAGGGTAATACGAGAAGACAATTCAAATCTTCAATCGTAATCACACACGTGGCAGTTAATATTGGTTATTGTGGATCTACATAGCATTGAATCAGCAAAGAGATGCAAGATGACGTGGCTTTAACGGTTACTTATATTTAAGTTTAAAAATCAAGAGGGAAGCCTAACTGCAGACATGGCGTAGTGGAGCTAACTGTGAGGAAACATGATCAGCAATCATAGAGGGATGGTTTGACAGTTAGAAGCTCATTTCGACGGTTATCATTGAGAAGTATAAATAGCAGAGAAGGTCCCAGAAAGAGTCCCGGACTCAGATCCAAAAAACTAGTTTTATCTACTTTATTTTCCTTCCAATTTTTACATTTCTTGTTCTTTACCTTCTTGTACTTCAAATTCCTGCACTACACTTCGTTCATAGGAGTAGTTTCAAGTAGTTTGTCGCTGTAAACCTCTACGAGGCTGATTTGGATCTTTGTAAGTCTTCCATTTTACTTAATGAAATGCTATAATTGTTCTTCATTTAATCATTGTTTGCTTAATTCTCCTAAACAAAGCCACCAGTAAAAGTCCTCTTCATTGAGGCTGAAAGAACTAAAACACAATCTTTTGATAATTGGTTGGCAATTAATATTCTGTAAGGACTGATTGATCCTTGCTGGCACGCTCAAAATTACAATAATAACCTTTGAAAGCCAAAAAGCCAACATATATTTTTGGCATGGGACTAATTAAAATGGCTAGACGTAAGAGACAATAAGAAAATGAACACTTGGAAGAAGGCGTGGAATGAGAGGTAGAAATGCCTAATCTAGAGGATAATGTGATAACACATCCTGTGGAAATACCTGTTTTATCAGAACCTATGGTCGAACAGACCAACACTTCGGAACAAGTACCACATGTTCAAAATATTAGACAAGGCCAAGAAATTGGACCATTCACTGTTCCATCTACTCAGTCAATGAATCCATGGGGTGGCCTAGTAGATTCCATAGGACAACAGTTGACGAACACAATGGAAAGGTGGGCAACATCCTTCATGGATCGAATGAATACCCATCAACCAACAAACACAAGACATATGGAGGAAGTTTCAAATGTCCCTCAGCAAAGATTGGCTAGAGATAAACAGCCTATGCAAAATAATGGACATTCTAATGGTCAAACTAGTAACCAAAACTACGAAAGACCACCACCTCAGTCTTGGTATGAACCTCTTTCGAGGCCTGTGACAAATCAAAGTGCCTCATTACTTAACAGTGAAGCCATGGACATTGGTGGATCTGGCCCAACACAAGAAAATGGCATAAGGATGTTTCCAAATCCCATGTTCGAAGCCATACCTAGTACAAAGGGGTTCACTAATCCTTTGTTCGAATTTATACCTGAGGGGTTAGAAGGGTTCCCTGCAACTGGAAGAGATACAACACCTGTTCCAGCACCTTTCGCAGGTCCTTTCGCAGGACAGGCTCAGAGGGGTTACCCATACCCTCAACAGCAGCCAGTACCACAGGGACAACCAGTCCCAAATGTGCCACCCTATGGACCAAGAGGACCTCAGACACAAGGTTGTCCACCAAATCCTGTGTTTGTTCCTCCAGTAGTGGTTCAACAAGCACAAAATATGGTTCCTAGGGACCAAATTGTTGATATTGTTAAAGAGATGTGTGGACCAATGGCTCGGGGGGCTCAAACTCCTGTGTACAGGAAACCATACCCATAATGGGTAGATAGGGTACATGAATACCCAAGAGGGTTTAGGATACCAGACTTTGCTCTTTTTTATAGGAATGGAAACCAGTCAACGTTGGAGCATATTACTAGGTTTGCTACTCAATGTGGTGAATTTACCAATAATGATTACATGAAGTTAAGACTAGGGATGTGCGCGGTGCAGGTTGGTGCGGTTTAAGAGAAAAATAGAAACCATATGGCGGGTGGCGGATTGATAAAAATATCATTAGAATTTGCCATTTTTCTTATCAAAAATCGGCGGTTCGGTTGGCAAATAATAACGGATTTGCCTTGGCGGTTTGGGCGGATTGGCAGTTTATAAACAATATAATTCAAATTATAAAACTTGAATCAAATAATAAAAAGATCTAATTTATAAATTAACTGAAATAGTCAAAATTAAAATATTCATCTAATGTAACATTAAACATTAAAAATCCATTCTGTATTACAAAAAATATATATATATTATATGAATATTATTTTAAATTTTGAACCTACTTATAAATTAAATCTTGAACAACAATCTGGAACAACAATACGTTAAAAAAAAAATAATGGCACATGATGTATATTATACATTGAGTTATATTCAACAAATCATTAAAAAAAATAATGGCACTTGAATCTGTGTGTATACATTGAGTTATATTCAACAAATCATTAAAAAAAAATATAATGGCACATGATGTATATTACATATACATTGAGTTATATTCAGCTATTGAGTTATATTCAACAAATCATTAAAAAAATAAAATAATGGCACATGATGTATATTATATATACATTGAGTTATATTCAACAATCTGAACAACAAATCAACTATTGAGTTATATTCAGAATCTAATTATAAATAAAATATGTATAACAAATTCACCCAAACAGGAGCAATATTATATATAGATAATAGAGCAGGATATATATATATGTTATATATATATGTATAACAATATAATGTATACAGAACAGAGAGTAGCAAAAGAAAAGAGAGAAAGAGAGAGCATCAAGAGAAAAGAGCAACGAGAGAGAGAGAGAGAGACTAACAGATCAACGACGATGAGAAGAGGAGATGAGATCAGCAAGGGAAGGAGAGGCTAGATCGGCCAGTAGCGAGCGGTGGTGAGGAGAAGAGAAGCTAACAGATCAGCGGTGGTGAGGAGAGTGAGCCGATCGGCGATGAATCTCTGTGTCTGAATCGATAAAAGGTTGTACATAGCAGCAGCGACGTCGTCTCTGTGTGTGTGAATGAGATGAAAATAAAATGTGTGGGAGGGTGTCAATTAGGTTTAATTGAGAAATTATTGTGTGTGTGTGTGAGTTATGTATGGAAGATATAATTTGTGGCTGGATTGTATGCATAACAGGGGATTTTTTTTTTTTTAAACATAGGCGAGTCGGGTCGGTTAGACCTGCGGGTTGGGCAGTTCCACCTGCCACCCGCATCGACCTGCCTGTTCTGGTCCCCCAACCTGCCCAACCCACCAGCCAAGATTGAAATTTTGTGCGGTTCAGAGCGATTCGATGCAATTTTGGCAGTTTTGGCAGTATTAGGCACAGCCCTAGTTAAGATTGTTCCCAAATTATCTAATTGGGGCAGCCTTTGTATGGTACATTAACCTTACACCTAGCTCTATCCAAACTTAGCAACAAATGGAGGAGGCATTTCATGCCCAATTCTTCCAAACGGAGCCAAAAGTTTCTATGCAGACTTGGCAAGGTTGAGCCAAAGGCCTGACGAGAAGGCTGCTCAATTTATTGCCAGATTCAAAAGAGCACGAAACAAATGTAGCATCATCTTACCAGAGCCTGAATTCGTGAGAATGGCTCAAAATGGTCTAGAGTTTAGGCTTCGAAAGAAATTTGACTCAACTGAGTTTAGAAACTTAGTGGACCTAACCTATAAGGTGTCTAGGTATAAAGCATTACTAGAGGAAGAACAAGATCGAAGTAATGCATCATACAAGACGTATTATAGAGATCCTAATTATGAGATTGATGTAGCAGAGATTGTGGGGAAAGAACCTGTGATCTGTGAAACATTAATTCACAAAGATACAACAATTGACCAGCAGTTTAAAAAGAAAGACATTCATAGGAAATACTCTTTCGATTTAACAAAGGCAGATGACATTTTTGATCATTTGCTTGCGGCAAACTTCCTGAAGTTACCAAAATGAGTCAAAATTCCATCTCTAGAGGAACTTAAAGGAAAAGTGTATTGTAAATGGCATAATTCTTGGTCTCACTCAACTAAAAACTGCATTGTTTTTTGAGACAGGATCCAAGAGCAGATTCGAAAGGGGAGTTTAAAATTCCCAGCTAAAGCAGAAAAAACCATGGGGATTGACACTAATCCATTCCCATAAATTGGAGAAGTGGCAGCCAATGTTATTGTGCTAGACTTCCAGAACTTATCCTTGAAAGAATTGGAAGAGGTCAATGTGCAAATGCATGTTGCCAGCCAGACTACTGTCAAGAAAGATGCTAGAAGTTTACTAGCTGTTGGACAAGGTTTTGCAGACCAGAGGGAAGACTCTGATGAAGAGGCACTAGATGATGATTCTTTAGAGGCAGCTATCATGCAAAGAATGTATCCTGGATGTAGGTTGAGCTACAAGTGGTTGAAAAGGCTTCCGATTGATGGGAAGCAATATTACAAGGATGTGCAGAGGCGTCCTAAACCAACCAGTGCTTATAACAAAAGGCCATATCCAACTGGTATTAGGCAGCAGCAATTAATGGCTGAGTCAACAGTCGCTAGAGTGCACTCCAAGGGTAAGAGACCTCTACATGAAGCCAGACCACCTAACTATTACAGAATGGAGGGCAATCATCCTGAAAGGAGACGTGAAAGGGGTTCAAGTTATGGGATCAAAGCCAGGGATTGGCCCCCTAGACCAGTCTCACACAGGATGGAAAGTGGCCACCTTCATGGAAGGCCTGAATTGGGCCCAAAATAGGGAGTCAGGGCCAAGCAGTGGCCTTCACAGCCAGCTTCGAAGCTGGCTTCAAAGGAAGAAAGAGACAGTTCAACAACTGGGCCAGTGGGTTCATGGGTACCTGGAGTTCCAAATTGATTTGTCATGCAGAACAAACCTAGGGAAATGTCTACCCAAAGAAATGTTATTAGAGACCAAGGTAAGATGGTTAAACCTCCTTTGGTGGCTTCAAATAATTGGGTGTTACTTAAGCATCCAAAAACAAAAGAACCAAATATGGTCCTAGTGATTTCTAGGTCCCAAAGGAGGAAAATCCAGCGAAGGTACACTCAGTACCAGAAGGATCTGAAAGAAAGTGGAGAAAGCACTTCATTGGTCCAGCCAAAGGGCCAGGCAGAGGGAGAAAAAAGTTCAAAGTTAGATCATAAACCAAAATCGACTCCTCAAGACAAAAAGAGTTGCAGCAGAGAGCAATTGGCCAAGGTTCATTCCGAACTGAAAGCCAAAGAAAGATCCAGTTTGGCAGGGTTGGAAAAAGCTTTGATGGAAAGTGATAGTGAGACAGAGGGAGAAGTTGGCCTAGACCAAAGGAAGGAGATGGTTGAAGAAAAAATGTTTGAAACCTTCATGGCTGAACAGACATTTTTGGTTGAAAAAACAGTAGAAACAGACCATTCGAAGAAAGATACTAGTACTAAAGTGCCAGAATGTAGCATGGAAGATGTTTCTAAAGTAATTGAAGAAGTTGTCCAATAAAAGAAGCAGGTACAGCCAGTCGTTCAATTTAGCTCGTTTCCTCCTGTGTCAGTGAATATGGTGCATATACTACCACAAGAGTTTCAAGCTGAAGATAAAAACCAAGGTCAGGAGATTGACCCAATCCCAGTTTCTAGTGAAGACTCACAAGTGAGTATGGTGCAAGACGAATCCGAAGTGGTCATACCAATGGAAACTAGGGATGAGAGTGAGGAAGATGTGAGTATTAACCTCTCATACCCTTTTGAGTATCCCACGACATCCATGACACAGTATGTCAAACCCTTGTATATCAAGGCCTTCTTCGATGGGATACAAATGAACCGGGTATTGATGGATAATGGGGCAGTAGTGAACCTGCTTCTGAAATCTTCTTTGAAGAAACTAGGAAAGAGGAACCCCAGACTAATCCCAATCAGTACAACCATTGCTGGTTTCGCTAGAGACAAATAGATGGCTCAAGGCATTTTGACTATCAACCTGAGTGTGGGAACCAGGGACTGCATGACGGCATTTTTCCTTATCGACAGCAATGCTAAGTATAATACTCTACTTGGAAGGGATTGGATTCACACCAACAAATGTGTGCCTTCCTCTTTACATCAGAAGATCATGCTGGCCTTGTGCAATGGAGAGACAGAGGAGATCAATGCAGACCCTCAACCCTTCATAGCTTGTGCAGATTTTGCAGAGGCCAAATTGTATACTGAAAGAGTGACACTACTCAGTATACTGAGAAAACCTGATGGATCAGCCGAAGTGACAGTTGATGAGGAATTAGCACACTTGAAGCACTTTGTCTAGGAAAGTGCTGATGAAGAGTTTGTCGCTAATGATGACAATGATGCCTGGTTGTAGGCAAAGAGATCAAACTCAGGAGGCCAGATCTTTGGCTTTAATTAAGTTCTCAGTATTGGATGTAAAATCAATAGTCCAGAAGGTGCAAGAGCAAGAGAAAGAAGCCATGATAATTGGCTGCAAGCAGGAGCAACAACAAGTCAGATTTTTGGCCTTGGATAAATACTGTGCATTGGACATTGAAGCAGAAGTCCAGGAGATACAGGAAGAAGAAGCCTTATGGACAGATTTTGTCTATGAGGAAAAGGGTAAAGATGTTGAACCAAAGAAACTGGAAACAGAACAAAGCAAAAAGATTGCTTCAAAGACAGAAGAAATCAAAAAATAAGCATCAGTGAGTCCTCAGATGCAAGACCCTTTGGAAGAAGTGAACTTAGGGAAAGGTTCTATACAGCAGCCCACCTATATCAGTGCTTGGTTGAATGCTCTTGACAGGGACCAGTTGTTGGTGGTCTTGAAGAGATATAAAAATTGCTTTGTATGGTCTTATAATAAACTACCAGGATTGGATAGGTCATTAGTAGAACATAGGCTCCTTATGAGGCCTAATTTCAAGCCATATAAGCAAAAACCAAGAATGATGAGTCCTGAAGTGATTCAGAAGGTCAATGAGGAAATTCTTAGGCTCCTCAAGGCAGGCTTTATTAGAACAGCCAAGTATATTGAATGGCTATCCAATATTGTGCCTGTAGTTAAGAAGAATGGTAAAATGAGGGTATGTATCGATTTCATAAATTAGAATTTAGCAACTCCAAAAGATGAGTATCCTATACCCATAGTAGATTTATTAGTGGACAGTTCAGCAGGGCACAAAATTTTATCAATGATGGATGGGCACTCTGGTTATAACCAAATCTACATTGCAGAAGAGGATATCCACAAGACGGCACTCAGATGTCCTGGGAATTTGGCACCTTCGAATGGGTTAAAATGCCATTTGGCCTGAAGAATGCTGGGGCTACATATCAAAGGGCTATAAACACTATCTTTCATAATCTCATTGGAGGATATTTAGAGCGTTACATTGATGATGTTATAGTAAAGTCACAATCCATGCAAGAACATTTGTTTCACTTGGAAGCAGCTTTTGAAAGAATGAGAAAGTTCAAGTTGAAACTTAATCCTCTCAAATGTGCTTTTGGCGTATCAGTTAGAAACTTCTTGGGCTATGTAGTACACAAGAAGAGAATACAGATTGATCAGAATAAAGCCAAAGCTATCATTGAAGCCAGACCTCCATCAAGTAAGAAAGAATTACAAAAATTCCTTGGACAGGTTAATTTTCTTTGAAGATTCATTTCTAATACTGCAAGGAAAACTAAAGCATTTTCTTCCTTATTAACGCTAAAAGATGAAGAGGAGTTTGTGTGGACAGCAAAGCATCAAACTGTTTTCAAAAGAATCAAAGCCTACTTGGCCAATCCTTTAGTGCTGACGCCACCAAAGGGTAATAAGCCCTTGAAGTTGTATATAGCTGCAGCAGAAGATTCACTGGGAGTTTTCTTAGCCCAAGACAATGAAGAAAGCAAAGAGCAAGCAATTTATTACCTTAGTAGGTTTCTAAATTCTTGTGACTGTAAATATTCAGCTGTAAAAAAGCTGTGCCTTGCATTGTATTTTGCTACAACGAAATTAAGATACTATCTTTTGCCTACAACTGTCTTGGCAATTGAAACCACAGATTTGGTTAAATATATGTTATCTAGAGCTATGTTGAGAGGAAGAATTGACAAATGGATACTAGCTTTATCAGAATTTCATCTAAAATATGTCCCTCAAAAGGCAGTAAAATAACAAGTTTTAGCTAACTTATTGTCACGACCCGAACCCGCCCCCATGGGTTAAGGACGTAACCGGCCAGTAATCCTAAGATCACCTACGGCCTCAAACCAAAATAGACTTAACACATTAGAGTAAAGGGGACCAAAGGGAAGCCAAATTTAAAACTTTGTCCATAGAGCTGTGCTTACATGGCACATCAAAACAAACCATACATATGTACGTTAATAACTCACAACAAAAAGTGTAATGACATAAGATTCTATACAGACAGGATCATCCAAACTAAGTCAACCCATGAAAACTATACACAGACGTATTCAAAACTTCGCCGACCTGACAAAATGTAAATATATAACAAAAGGGCGAAGACGGGTCTCGTGCGTGAGACACAAGGGCTGACTCTCTCAAAACCTTAGTTGCTCCATACAGACTTCACTGAGGCTGGGTCTGGACTTCTCTTGACTCACCTACAAACACATGAATGAGCGTGAGCGAAAGCCCAGTGAATAATATCAAATCAGATACAGGAGTTACATAACAATGTAGAACAACATGTTCCAAACGGCCTTAGGCCCAATTCCTATTTCTATTTAACAGATACATAACTATACGAAATTCAAATCAAGTGACTGTAGTTCCCAACATTCTGGCCTTTGGCCCATTTGGGTTTCCATTCATGGCAAAACGGCCTTCGGCTCATTCACTCATGTCGAAACGGCCTTCGGCCCATTCATTTCTGTCAAAATGGCCTTTGGCCCATTCATTTATGTCAAAACGGCCTTTGGCCCACTCGTTCATGTCAAAACGGCCTTCGGCCCACTCATTCATGTCAAAACGGCCTTCGGCCCACTCACATGTGTCAAAACGACCTTTGGTCTATTCATTTACATCAGGACGACCTTTGGTCCATTCATTTATATCAAAACGACCTTCGGTCCATTCATTCATATCAGGACGACCTTTGGTCCGTTCATTTATATCAAAACGACCTCTGGTCCATTCATTTCTATCAAAACAACCTCTGGTCCATTCATTTCTATCAAAACGACCTCTGGTCCATTCATTTCTATCAAAACGACCTTAGGTCCAATTACTTTCATGTCAGACTTTTGCCCACAATCCCAATCAGCAATTCATAAAGCTTATGAGGGAATAAACAATTGGACATTCACAATTATTCGAATATCGATATTACTCACAGTGATCGGCTTGTGGATTCGCCCTGGAGCTTGACCCTACACGTTTCATGAACACAAAAGGGTCATTAACAGTTCAATCCGTTCTTTAATTCACATATTCCTCTTTAGGCTTTATTATTATCTCATTAACTCATTTACAATGCTTAACATATGCCTAAGAGTGCTTGCAACTGAAAGAGAACGGAAAACAGAACACAAAATGCAAAAACAGAATTTCAAAAAATAGGGTCCCCGCTCGAGCGTGGACTTCCCCGCTCGAGCGGACCCTTAGGTCTGCAAAAGTACTGGTTGCCTTCAATTCCAGCTCGAGCGTGAGCTTGGCCGCTCGAGCATACTGCCTGTCTACATAGCTCTCCGCTCGAGCGTCAACTTCCCCGCTCGAGCGGGAACCATGTCTGCAGAAAATGCTGGGAGCTCGATTTCTCCGCTCGAGCGGCACTTCATCCGCTCGAGCGGACATCGAAAATCTGGGTTTTCCAGATTGAGTTCTTGAGCTTCATCTCGACATTCAAAGGCTCTAAATGCATGATTTCGGTCCAAACTTCACATAATCATGTATTAACATGGTACAAACATAGAATTACAACATATTGAAGCTCAATTTCATAATTTATCTACATGCATGGCTCATTTTTCCACCAACTCATTACCAATGTAACCATTTCATGCATTCAAAGCTTCTACTTCCATGGATTGTACATGCATGTGACATATAACCTTCATCCTCATCTCATATGACGAAAAGATGGTCAAATACATGGATTTCAACCAAAATTGCAACATGAGTCATGTAAGTCAAGCTCAAATATGCAAATTCAAAACAATACATACATGCATGCATATATAGTCTTCAAATTCATCGAAACCAACTCCTTTCATGTTCTAGATCACAAATTAATCTTCAATTCACGAAATCACAACTCAAATTCATGAGTTAGGGGTTGGTTACTCACCTAGAAGCTTTAATCTTCCAAATTATAGTCAATTCTTGAGTTAAATCTTCAAATTCCCAAGCTAGAGCCAAAAATTGCTCAAGTCTCTTCCCTTCTCTCTCTATAGCCGGCCTCTCTCTCACTCTCAATTGTCTAACTCAGATTTTGAGTTCTAAGAGAGCTAAAGGAGAGTGCAATACAAATATACAACAAGTCCCACTAACAAATATTTTAATATAAAATAATGGGGTACTTAATTTATCAATTTAATCAGTTTAAATTGACCAGAATCAATTTTCAATTAAATTTCACCGTAGGCTCTAAAAATTATGCCAATCACAATGACGTAATCAATTTCGGGTTCTGTGGCCGATAAGGCCCTCAATTTAATTCCTGAAGCGGATTATTCAAACAGATATTCCCACGATGAACAGATAAAACTTCAAAATCATATATTTTCACATAATGGCATACAAAACCAGGCTAAACACATAACCCTAAACAACTTAAGGACTAATTAGCATAATACAGAACAGGGATGTCACACTTATTGACAGACCATCCATGTGTAGACACCCCATTTTTGACCGTCCTCAAGACTTGGACGTCACCGTTTGAACACTCGGTGATTATCCATGTTTGTGTTCGTTTGGAGTTCCCGGAAGCCTCGGCTCGCGTGCCTTGCCTCAGGATCTCCGAACTCGACCGTTTAGTGTCTGGTTTTGCACCAAACACTTGTGTTTTGCCTTGGAAAGGCAGGGTGAGGCTTGTAGACCATCCCCACCCACCACCGGCATTGGCTAGATGCCACCGGCTGGTTTTTGCTGCCACCGGCAATATAGTTTGCCGGCCGGCACTCTTTGTTGCCGGTCAGCACTCTTTTGTGCCGGTCGGCACTCTTTTTGGCCAAGATGGCATTTTTTGCCGGCCGATTGCTGTTCATCTGCTTTTGCAGATATTTTTAGACAGCTGTATTGCTTTTGCTCCCCTCCATACACGTGTATGGAGGGATCTCCCTCTTGCAAAGCTTGTCTTGTAAGCTTTACAAGAGGCATATAGAGAGAAGCCCTCTCTAAGGCAAAAAAAAAGCTTTAGACATTTTTGAGAGAGGAAAATACAGAGGAGAGCTCTGGTTTTCTAGGGTTAGGGTTAGACATACACAACCTATCCCTCTTTCCCTCTCATTTTGCACACTAGGTGTTTTGTGTCTCACTATTGCACACGAACACCTAGTGTTTCACCTTCCTCTTGGAGCTGAGGTTCTAAAGAGTGTGTTTTGAAGTTTTGGTGTTGGATTCAAGCTCAAGGAGGCCATTGGAGCACCATTGTTGAAGAGGACTACAAGGGTGAGAAACTAGTCCCTTTTTCCCCCATTTTTGCATTGATTTTCTACTAGTCTTAGAGCTGTTTTTGTGATTATTGTATAACATAAAAAAGTTCTGTTTTTAAGCCCTCTTTATTGTTTATTAAGAGTGTTTTGTTGTTTGAGGGTTGTTGACCACCCTTAGGCCTCAAAAGGCCTCATTTTGAGCCATTTTGTGCTAGCTCCGGGATTTTGGTGTTGAGGTCTCTTCACCACTGAAATCTTGAGGGATTTCAGTGGTGAAGATGATGCTTTGAGGTCCCAAGAAGGAGAGGGCCACCCCCTCTCCTTGTTGTCCTTGAAAAGGGCATATTTTGACCTCTTAAGGAGGCCTATGCTTGAGTGTGTGTTGAGCATGTTTGGTTTGTTTTTCATGCTTATATATCTATAATATAACATGATTTCAAGTTGGTTTTGTAACTTCATGCATGCTTAGCATGGTTGCCATGTAATGCCTTATTTGTGCCTTAACATGTTCTTGGTTGTTAACCTTTGTTGGAGCATGTTTTAGGCTTGCATTTGTGAAGATTATGTGCTTATTTTGCCATGTTTTAGCTCTGTCCATAATCGTTTGGGTTGATCTTTGCATGCATTATATAGCTCCTTTGTATTTGGGCTTGTTGGCCTTGAGTATGTGCATGTGTAGCATGCCATCTTTGCATTGTTTTGGTGATTTGGAATCATCCTACATGCTATTTCAGTCCCATTTCCATGCTTGTTTGATTACCTTGCATGCCTCTTTAATGCTTTGAAAGCATGTGTTGCAATGCTCCATGTTTTGGCCATGGTATATGCCTTTGAATTTGGGCCACTTAGATGCCATCTAAGGAGTCCTTTGGCCTTGTTTTAACATGCTAAAAATCTGTTTTTAGTTGTTTAATGCATGCCATGTTTGGTCTTGTTAAAGTGTAGTTCAATGCCTCATTGATTTGCTTTGAACATTTAGGCCTTTTGGTGCATGCTTGGTTTGATTTGTTGCTTGGTTTGGCACCATGTGTTAGCATGATTTTAGAGCTTATAATGCATGCTAATTTGTCCATGTTTCCTTCTTTCAAGTGTGCTTGAATGTTGTTTGATTTATGCTTAAGTGTTGGTCCTTATGTGCATGTGTGTGTGCATGCCATTTAGCCCTCACCTTTTAGCACAATGGCTACTGTTTTAGGCCTATTTTAGAGTCGCCTAATTCATGTTTAAGTCCATCTTTGCCATCCATTTGCATTGCCATATGTATGCTTGCATGATTGCATAAGTGCTTTGCCATGCCATGTTGCATCCTTAGCTTTTATGCCTAGGTTGCATTGCATCTTGCATGCATTCCTTGTCCCTTGACTTGGGTGATAGGGATTGGGAGTTTTGTTTGATTGGTTTGCATTGCATTTGAAACCAAAGTTGCATACTTGGTTCTTTGGGCCATCATGCATAGAAATGCGTGATTGGTGGTCCGAGAACCGAGGCACATGTCCCTTTGAGTTATCACAATGATAAGAGACATGTTTGATGCATACATGCCTTGAAATATGCTGTCATGCCTTGTTTTGCCCTCTGTTGCTGTGAGTTGCAGGTTCTGCAGGAATACTCTGCCGACCGGCAGTGTAATGTGCCGACCGGCACCATTTTCTCTGCCGACAGCTTCAACTTTGTGCCGATGGCCATACAACACTGCCGGTGGAAATTTCATCTAGCCGGTGATGATCCCCTCTGTCCAAGGATGTAGTCCTGAGGTTTTGACAACCTCCAGAGGAGGAAAGGGAGGAAAACAGAGGCAGCTTGCGCATGGCGGCGCGCTTCTCGAGACGTTTTACTATTTTCCTAAATTAGTTAATTTGTTAATTAGTTCATTTGTAATATTAATTAGCTTGCGTAGTTAATTAATTTGTAATATTTATTCGGTCCCTCCGAGCGAGGGCAAACTTGTAATAAGTGTGTGTGAGTGTGTGTATGTCTTCCAACCTCACTTCTTTCTTCCCTTTTACTTACCCGCTTTAATGGTTAGTATTAGGACATTTTTAAATTCAGCATACCTTATGCTATGCATGCGTGCATCCATACATTTGTACTGCATGCATTAGGCTCGGTACATCACGCTAATTGCATTCGTACTTCAATTCAAAAATTGACTATGTGATAATTGTGCATTTTCACATGACATGTTTAGGATAGCCGAGCCTATTCTAGCAACATTTTGTATGCGATGCATTAGGCACTTAACATGGACTTGGATCATGCATGTTTGCTAACAAGTTCTTTGTTTTGGCACGGAGTACTATGTAAGTATTTCCGTTTTAGCATATCGCATGAGTGTGAATGTTACCATGACAGCATGCTTAACATGTGGCTAGATGCTTATGTGTTAAACTGTTTTGAATGCCTGTGGGTGAAGGCCGGATTGTTTGAGTGGGAAAAACTCGTTGAAATCCGTATTTTAGCCTACTTGCGAGTAGCAAATTCCAAAGCATTTTCAAACCAAACGGATATGCAATGTTTATTTCCAAATTAGGCAATCTAGTCTATACTTGTTTGCTGTGCGCATAACATAGTAATTCTAGGCTAATAATTGGAATAAGAACACATAAAGTTTTCAAATACGGATATCACGGTTAGTAGAGGCCGGTCTTCGGACCGGGCGAAAGGGGGTGCTCATAGCTGACCTTCCCCGATCGTACCCAAGCTCCCGAGCCGAGACAACTCCGGTGATGACGGACACGTGGCCTTCGGCACCGAGTCAGGGTTTCCTAAATTTTCCCATTTTAAAAATATTTAGGTGGCGACTCTGTATCTGGCAAAGCAGTCCATGTTTGGCACTACTTTTTCAAAAATCTGTTTCTCAAAACGATTTGCCAGATTTGGACTCTTTGGTTCAGATTAAGAACCGTGACAAAAATCGAGTCCGAACTGTAGCACGAGGTCCCCCCCCGCGGACATGTTACACCATGTCAAACAGAAAGCCAAGAGATAATGGAACTTGGTATGGTTAGTGTTGAACCATGGCAAATGTGGTTCGATGGATCAAAAGCCAATGGTCTAACTAGAATTGGTGTGGTGATTAAGTCACCACTAGGGGTAGAAACCACACATGGTTTCAGAGTGAATGAAATTACTTGTTCCAATAATCAAGCTAAATATGAAGCTTTAATAGTGAGACTCAAAATACTTATTGGATTACAAGCTCATGCAGTTGATATATTTGGAGATTCCCAATTGGTGGTTAACCAGGTGAAAGGAATTTTCAAATGTCAAAGTGTAAGCATGTTGCCATACTATGTTGTTGCATTACATTTGCTTTCTCAGTTTCAGATAGCAAATGCAACTTATGTCCCAAGATTCTTGAATAATAAAGTTAATGATGTAGCTCAAAAAGCTTCGAATTTCAAGAGAATAGATAACACTCAAAGGAACATAAGCCAAACAACATATCAAAAGGTAATACCACCTTTGAATAGAAGGAATATGGTCTTAGAGGTCAATCATAATGACTTACAAGAACAAGATTGGAGGCATCCAATAATGCAGTATCTAGCTGGCCCATCTTCGAAAGCTAACAGAAAAATCAAATTGCAATCCATGCAATACATAATGTATTGTAATGCTCTCTACAAAAGGGGGACAGATGGGTTATTATTGGAATGTTTAGGTCCAAAGGAAGCATTGACAGCCATGGTTGAGGTTCATGAAGGCATCTGTGGTGCTCATCAGCCTGGTGTGAAGATGAGATGGCTGATTTGAAGACATTCCTACTATTGGCCAACCATCCTTAAGGACTGCATAAAATATGCTAGAGGTTGCCAGGCATGCCAAAAGCATGGCACAATAAGGCATGTACCCATAACTGATCTGCATGCGGTTGTGAAGCCTTGGCCATTTAGAGGATGGGCCATGGATATGATAGGGAAAATACACCCACCCTCTTCGAAGCATCATTGTTTCATCTTAGTGGCCGCAGATTACTTCACTAAGTGGGTCGAAGCTAAGCCATATAAGGCTGTAGACCAGATCGAAGTTATTGGATTCATTAAAGATCTGATCCACAAATTTGGCATCCCACAGACTATAACTGTTGATAATGGGACTGTATTTGATGGGAAAATGATAAAGTCTTTTGTGGCAGAGTTTGGAATTAGCCTCGTTAATTCTACCCCCTATTATGCACAAGCCGATGGTCAGGCGAAATCATCCAATAAGTCTTTGAAAAAAGGAATACAAAGAGTTGTGGAAAACAATCCCATGGATTGGCATAACTTGTTGTTGGATGTATTATGGGCTTATAGGACTTCTCCAAGGTCAAGTACAAGAATCACTCCTTATGCTTTAGTATATGGGCATGATGCAGTACTACCTATGGAAATTAATGTTAAGTCCTTGAGAGTAAGATGCCAGGATCAGTTAAATCTTGAGCAGTACCATCAGAGTATGTGCTTCGAATTAGAAAGTGTAAATGAAGCTAGAATTCTGGCATTAAATAGCATTCTTTTCCAAAAAAAGAAAGCAGCCAAAAACTGTAATAAGAATGTCAAGCAAATTAGTTTTGATGAAGGTGATTTGGTATGGAAGACAATACTCCCAATAGGGATTAAAAGCCATAAGTTTGGTAAATGGTCACCTAATTGGGAAGGACCATATCAAGTTCATAGAGTCTTGCCTTTAGGAGCATATCATTTGAAAAATTTGAATGGATATGTGCACCCCAAAAAGATTAATGGTAGATATTTGAAGCTTTATTATCCAACCGTGTGGGAAACACAAGAAATGTAATAAGTGCTAAATGAAAAGAACATAAAAACACTCAAATGATAAATAAGGATTTTATTTCATAATGAGTTGAATACATATAGCCATATATTGGCCCAAAAGTCAGTACAATGTTTTAATTGTTCCTTTACAATAGATCATCTACTCTTAAGAGATGGGAACAACTGAATGGCTGTAGCCATCTCCTGCTTTCGATCAGCCAGTCATTGATTAGGGATTTGCAGCTTGGTAGCAGTTCGATCTAAAGCTTGGTTGATTGCTGATAACTCCATTTCAAGTTGAGCTTTCTTCTCCAATAGTTGAGCTCGAAATTGGGAGACAGAGGAATGTTGTTCCTTCAGTTCTGACACTTTAGCATGTATTTTGGAAACAAAACTCTGGTCTCTCAGCAATTTCTCCTCTGCAGCCTTGGCAACATTGCAGATGTTGATATAAAAATTAATTGTAGCTGCCGCATGAGATAAATGACTTGAAACAGTCATGCCAGATTGCTCAACAATCTTGCAGCACTGGAGGAAGCCATTCTTGATTATAGGCCTTTGTAAGGCTTCGAAAGGAATCCTTGAGAAGGATGTCAGCAGCTCCAAACAGCTGTCCAAGTGTATTGAAGGCAAGGAAGTCCTACCATTGGAGGAAGAGCTCTCAAAAATTTCTAGTAGAGAATCAGCCAGGACTAATGGCTCAGTTTCATTGCTAGCTGTTGGAGAGGTGGAAGGTATGTCAACGAGACTAGCTAGCCTAGCTTCGAAGATGTCCACCTCATCCGTTGACATGGAAGGTGCAGAAAAAACTCTGGTAGAAGGAAGAATGGCTGCATAAGAATAGGAGAAGAAGGTAAAGTATCCCTAGCAGTCTCTATAGTTTTGGCTACCAATAGGTCAAGAGAAGAGGGACTGGAGCTAAGCAAAGATAATGGCAAGGAATTAGAGAGCTACCAGTGTCTTCTCTATGGAAATCAGCTATCACCAGAGATGATATAATAGCTGGAATTTCCTCAGAAGGGGAAGGAGCAGCAAGGCTTAAAGGGAGAACAAATTGAGTAAAGTTGAAATATAGGTGGGGAAAGTATAGAGTCAAGCCCAAGGATAGGGATGCAGGAATGTTGGCCTCAAAAAATGTATGGAAAATATAGGGCCAGGAAGTTGAAGTATTGTTTGAATTGGCTTCACATTTTGAGGTTGTTCAACTTCAGTTGAAACTGAAGGAATCCTTATTGAAGGAGAAGGCAAAGTAGTTGTTGCTGCAAAAGAAGAAATACAAAACAATATTAAGTCCCGGTGTCAAGAATTTGAGAAAGGAAAGTGGAGACACGAAAGGAAATTACTGGTTTTAGAGGTGGTGGCAATGATAGGAGAACTACGAAGGGAATAATACTCAGCAGTGTGTTGCCTTCTCGCAGTTTCCCTTTGGATTGTATCAGTAACAGCTGCTTCATCCCTTAGTAGTTGTTGTTGTCGCCTTTTTTCAGCCCTTTGGAAAATAATTATTTCTTTAGAGTGTTCCTTCTCTACTACTTTGATAGTTGCCTCATGAGTAGGGTCTTCGACTAAGTCAGAAGGAGAGACGGTTATCTTCTTTCTCTTCTTTCTCTACAGTGGTATTTCTTGCTCTTTCTTTGTCTCTTTCTCATCAATCTGAAACTCAAATTCCTCAAGAGTGAGTGTTAGTTTTCTCTTCTTTCTCTGCTGATGTTTATCCTTGAGAATAGCTAAAGCCTCAGCTCTCTTGGAAGATTCTTCTTGTGAAGACCCTACACCAAGTAGTATGAATATGAAGAAAACAAACAGAAAATTCTGAAAGAAAATAAACTTAAAAATACATACCCTTTTTCGAGGCAGCTCCGGTAACTCTGGAATGAGGCAGTGAGACTACATGAATAGTCTTGGTAACTGTAAAAGGAGAGGGGATGGTCCCAGTTTCTTTTGATTTAGTCTTAGAAGGCACACCTAGCCCTATTCATAAATCATGAGGATATATTGCTAGATGCACCTCCATATTAGCTGTCCACCAATTTTGAAATCTTTTTAAAGCTGAGCCAAATGGGAGGAAGGGAGTAAATTTAAACTCACTCAAATCTTTCAGCAATTTAAATGTTGCCTCCTCTAGTTTAGATTTGGGTACTCTCAGGTCTCTAGCTGTGAGATGGATATTCGAGAGACTGCAGAGTGGAATGGGAATTCCTTAGGTAAGCCCAAATTGCCTGGCAAACTGGGAAGGGCAGTATACCTCAGATATGCACTTATAAGCTTGAGGGTTTAAAGTACCAATGAAAAGTTCCCTCGGCAACAAAATAAAGGCCCACATATCATTATACGATGGGATGGAACACTCTCTATCATCCAAGAATGTTTTTAGCCAAGTTGGTCCTTTATTGGCATCAAAGGGGTAAAGGAAGGTAGCAGCTGGGGAAACAGGAAGCTGATGAAAAAAGGTAAGATAATAGGCAGAAGAAACAGGATAAAGGGCAATTCTAGCATACTTTTCTCCATAAGTGATAGGGTCTTGAACTAAGAACTTTAAGCACTTAGGATGCAAATTAGTAAAGTATGCAAAGAGCCAGAGTTGAAGCACCCAGAGGGGACCTCCCTGGTTGATATCAAAAGGCTTTTCACAAAATTGGGAGCAGGCTCTATAAACATGGCCTAAAAGGTAAGGGGCCAAAGCTATTCGTTTCTTCAAAACAAGGGCCTTTGCAAGTGGGGTAAACTCAAGCATGATTCGTTGAGATGATGTACAAAAGAGAAATTTACACAACCAATATAAAATAAAGGATAAGAGTTCTCAATCACTCACAGGGCCCTTCTTTTATTTTCAGCCTTTACGAAGTCACTGAAGGAAGAATTCAAAGGTGGAAGGGAAAATTTAACCGAAAGGTCTGGATAGCTGGGTGTAAAAGGGGTACCGAGTGGTGAAAGCCCTAAGAGATGGCAGATATCAAGAACAGTGGGGGCCATCATACTACACCGAAACTAAAAAAAGTTAAAAGCCATATTCCAGAAGCAAAGAGCGGCAAAAATCAAAAAAGGGTCTTTAGGAATGATAAACCTGGAAAAACGAAGGGCGTTGAGAATACAGAGCTCTTGCAGGTCCCATTCTCTTGCAGGCACGACCCTGTCATACTTTTCCTCCCACTCAGCCCTCAATGTTAGCCAGCAACGATGAGGTCGGTTCATCCTCCAATTTCTCCAGTCAAGCCCCCCTTCATAAAGAAGGAAATGGTCTTCCAAACGAGGGTACAAAGCAGAAAAACCTCTCGAAAGATAGGACCTAAGACATATTCTTGTTTTTCACTATGGCGAGGGACAAAGAGGCGTCCGTCTATGGCACTCGATCCATCAGCTTTGAATTTAGCAATTTCTTCCTCAATACATCTTTTCAAAGCCATTGTTGGGCTTATACGTTCGCCAATTGGTACTTTCAAAAAAGAAGACTCCATTGGTAACGAATAGCAAGGAAGAGAGGGTCAGTAGAGATGAAGGGTTTGTGTATTAGACAAACGAGTGAATTCAAAGCACGAAATAAAAAGGGTTTTTAAACCTTTATGTTCGAAAAATATACCCAATCATTTTAAGTGGGTTGGATTCATAAAGAAGTGTTAAAAGTACAGATACAAAAGGTTCCCCTCAATGGTGATAATTTGGGAGGGAAATGTATCTCAAATACTATATCAGCTTCGAAATAAAATATTTGGCTTCGAAGCCAAGTTTTAGCGCCAAAATCAAATAACAAACGGCTTCGAAAGTAGGAAGTCTACTTCGAAGCACATTCCACACCTAAAGATGCAAGAATGCTCAAGTATTTGTTTACTTCAAAAGAATTAAAGGCCTGTTTTTAGGTTTCTTGATAAGAGTATAATCCTTCGAAGCAAAACTTGAAATACCTTAAGGTTAGAAATTGTTTGTTCTAAGTTTCAAACCAATAGTTGGTTTGATAGTATACAGAAGAAATCACTTTTTAGAATAAAACAGTGCAGTCTTTAAAAGAGGTTTCCATATTTTGGAAAATATAGACTGTTTGTTTGAAATAAAAATTAATTGATTTGAAATTACTTGATCGTATTAACCATATGTTGGGGAATTGATTATGATCAAATCAAGTTTTGAAGGGCAAAGTTGGTTAATTCGAAGCTGATAGCTGAAGAATTATGTTAGTCCTAGAATCAATATGTAAGGTAATAATTGTTTTCTCAAAAGAGAAGATTTCACACTTTGGAAGAGTTTGAGTTGGGATGGAGTCAAAGCACATCAACCATGCAGTTTACATTTTGGAGTGGTAAATCAGAATCTGATAAATGAAATTCGAAAAGCCCAGTTGTATTGATAAGTGCTGTTTACACTAGGATTCATTTGATTACATTCTCGATTTCATAGAAATATGGAATAGAGAAAGTTACAAGGTCATGGAATTTAGTCCAACAAAATTCAATAAATGAATACTCTTTTTCGACTCTATCCTCTATCTTGTCTAGGTTTGGTTTATCTAATTGGTGAGCCCTCAATTGAGAAAAGAGTTGTTGGGCCTTCACTTCGAATTCTATTTGTTTTAGAACTTTATCTGTGGCGTCCATCTCCTCTTCTTCATGCACTTCGTTTATAGCAACATCTTCCCATACTCAGAATCCTGGCTCCTGAAGGCTTCATATTCATCAAGGAGGTTCTCTGCCTCATACTGAACCTAGATTCGAGCAGAAATGGCTTCATCCAGAACTTCACCAGCAATGGAAGCATGGAAGTGCTAGTTGAGCAGGAGAGGAAGTTGGTCTAAAAATGTATAAAGCTCTATTTGGGCCATAGGGTTGAGAAGATGACTTCGAGACATAATGTCACAAGCCCATAGAAATCTTTTGTGAGGAATGTCATTTCGAAGGACTTCAAAAGATAAATGAGAAAAGGCAGCAAGCAAGATTTGAGCCCTAATTGCTGATAAGGAGTTAGAGGTACCAGAACCCAGTAGGGGGGAAGGATTGGCTCTTAGAAAGAGTGAGCCTCAACTCATCAATCCAATTTGGATTAGAAGGCAGAGGAGGAGTAGTTAGAGGTTCGCTGGGTGAATCTAGAAATTCAGGTCTGGCCATACATTCTAGCCAATCAGACGTATAAAGTTTTGCTTTTTTGGCTAAAAGCGTAGAACTAATCCCTAAAGCTTCATCAGGACGTGGGACACTTCGAACCATCCGAGATGGCAAAGTAGAAGTATACCATGCTGAAAGCATATTGTCTTCAAGACTACGTCTACGGTTAATAGGAACATATGGGTATACTACAGAATTGCGTTTGGAAGGAGGGACTTCAAGAGGGTCATCTAATTCAAGGAAACGATGATGAATGCGTTCCCTCGTCTAAGGTTGAGTAGGGGTAGGCCAAGCTCCCCAGCCGAAGGTCGTAGAAGAAGAAGAAGCAGCAGCAACTTCGTCCCACGTGGATGGCTTTGTTGCAGAAGAAGAGCTTCCGATGTCCATGGTCTCAAATTGTGTTTCAAAGAATCGTAAGCTATAGGTTCTTGATTCGAAGGTTGATGATTTGCGAAAGGTTCCACAACTTGTATAAATGGAGGCGGATAAAGGTGGCTAATCAATGCATAAAGGTTCTTTCGAGGACGAACAACATTAACAAATAACTTTTCGTATGCTTGATCAATGTAAGAACAGACTTGCTTGGCTATGAAAGATGTACCAGTCTTTTCGAATACTGAGATAGTGGGAATGATCAAAGGATAGAAGCAAATTTAATGCAAATGTTTCATTGATGAATGACGGTTGCATTTCTGAAAAGTGCAAAGCCCATGCACGTTCTAAGACGTGGGTAAAATACCTTGATCCACTAATATCACTAAGTATTAGGTATATTAGTGGGGGGGTAATGTTGGCTACATATTTTGTACAAGCCAATTACAGTTTAACACGTGGCAGGATGAGGGTAATACGGAAAGACAATTCAAATCTTCAATCGTAATCACACGCGTGGAAGTTAATATTTGTTATTGTGGATCTATATAGCATTGAATCAGCAAAAAGATGCAAGATGACGTGGCTTTAACGGTTACTCATATTTAAATTCAAATATCAGGAAGGAAGCCTAACTGCAGACATGGCGCAGTGGAACTAACTGTGAGGAAACATGATCAGCAATCATAGAGGGATGGTTCGACGGTTAGAAGCTCATTTCGATGGTTATCATTGAGAAGTATAAATAGCAGAGAAGGTTCCAGAAAGAGCCCCGGACTCAAATCCAAAAAATCAGTTTTATCTACTTTATTTTCCTTCAAGTTTTTACATTTCTTGTTCTTTACATTCCTGTACTTCAAATTCCTGCACTGCACTTCGTTCATAAGAGTAGTTTCAAGTAGTTTGTCACTGTAAACCTCTACGAGGCTGATTTGGATCTTTGTAAATCTTCCATTTGACTTAATGAAATGCTACAATTGTTCTTCATTTAATCATTGTTTGCTTAATTCTCCTAAACAAAGCCATCAGTAAAAGTCCTCTTCATTGAGGCTGAAAGAACTAAAACACAATTATCTGATAATTGGTTGGCAATTAATATTCTATAAGAACTGATTGATCCTTACTGGCACGCTCAAAATTACAATAATAACCTTCGAAAGCCAAAAAGCCAACAAAACTACAAACAAATAAATCATGATTTGCATATATAACATATTTTAGAAATTTCTATGTATAATTTTTTTTTAAGGGTTAATTGGTGAGAAATTATTTTTATGGGTCCATATGGCATAAAGTTTAGAGAAAATTTTATTTTTACCCCTATACTTTGCCTTGATTTTCAATTACATTCCTAGACTTCGAATAATTTTAATTTTACCTCTAAAGTTTTTGAAATCGTATCAATTTTGCTTCTACCGTCATATTTGAAACGGAAAAAGTTGAAAAAATTAAATTTTGATCCCAAATTTCAAAAAAAAGATGCAGACCCACCCTCTTCTTTCTTCCTTTTCTTTCTCCCGCCATTCAGACCCCTTTCATTTCCCAACCCTTCTCCACCACCATTTCTGCTACATTAAACCCACAAAGTATTTGTTGTTGAATCAATTTATGACAGAGCTTGAGTTGTTGCTCACTGGGTTGATCCCAAAAACAAAATCCCAGACGCCATAAACGCGTTGTCCAATCAATTGCATCTCATAAGAGGTATACATGCTCCTTGATTTATAAATTTACTGAGAGTATTTTGTTTCTGCGCCATTCAAATCAAGACACAACCTGCATATGAATTAGATAACTTTGCTTCTTTAAAATTTATTTTTCCACTCCAAATTAAGACAACACTCACAACACAACACTTCTCTAATTTGAGTTTGATTTCACTTAAAAATTGAATTTTGATTTGGGTTTAAAAATTTGGGTAGCAAAGGTGATTATACAGTGTACATTGATGAAGGAAATTGTGTAATGAAGGTTGGTAAATGGGTCTAACCATATGAGATGGGGGTGGGTAAGTCGAAATGAGCTAGTGAAAGGAGAGGGGGTTGCTCCCTTCAATCTAGGCAATGAATCAAATTGTTTTTCATTTTACTAATTTAAGTAGATGCTAAGCATCAATGGAGGTTCTTTATTCACTAATTTACGAAAATGGTAGGCCTTCAATGGAGTGTTTAAACCCAGTCATCAATGGATGGCTTTAACCAAATAAGATTCTTTACAATGGGTATATCAACACTCGAGTGGTGTTACAGATATTACAAATGATATATATATATAAGAGAGAGAGAGAAAGAGAGAGAGAGAGAGAGAGAGAGAAGGTTTTAGAAGAAGAAGATAAGGGTATTTTAAGAGAAGTTGATGAAGAGATGATAGGTATACATACATATCAATTATATCAATCTATATATATACATATAATCTCTTCATTAACTTCATCAACATCACCACCCGAACTACCAACTTCACCATCACCAAACTCCATTACCGCCACCATGAGCATCACTATCACCACTACCTTTCAACACTAGACCCACCTCTTTCACAACCAAGTTCCATTACCACTACCATCAAACTCCACGACAACCATCACCTCAAGCTCTACCGCAATCACCAGACCGCCACCACCATTATCACCGGCTTCGTTACTACCTAGAACCATGCTCCACATCATGTTATAAGTGAAGAAGAAAAAAAATAAAAAGAATGAGGAAGATGGAGGAGAAAAAAACAAAAGTTGAATGTTTTAAAAGTTGAATGTTTTAAAATTTTTGAAGTTAATTTTCGGACAACTTTCGACATATCAAAATCACTCATTACACGAAGAAGTGAGAAAATAAGGTAATGTAGGACGAAGGAGGAAGTGAGGTGAAGAGAATGACGAAAGAATGAAGTGGAACTGTCAAGAATTGAAAAAGATATGAAGTCCGAAAGATAGCTCGAAGAAAAATTAGAAACAAGAAGAAAAATCTTATTTTTTTATCAACTTTCGAAACTCCGACAACATACAAAAAGAGAAAGAACGAGACATGTGAGAGGTGATATGAAAGTAGGCCGTAAGATGAATCCAACAACGTAAAAATGAGACAATACAAAATTTTGAAGAAGAAGATAGAAGGGCTTGAAATAATGGTTGGTGGTGGTGGTTTGATGGTAGGAGAGGGTGGGTCTACATCTTTCTTTTGAAATTTGGGGCCAAAATTTTTTTTTTTTTTTTCAAACATTTTTTGTTTCAAATATGACAACAGGGACAAAATCAAAACAATTTCAAAATTTTGGGGGTAAAATTGAAATTATTCAAAATCTGGGATGTAAAAGTATAGGGATAAAAATAAAATTTTCTCTAAAGTTTAATGATTGATTTGTTTTAATTATAAGGATATGGCTAATGAAATATATTGGTGAGAAGTTATAAATTATTTTTTTTTTTTTTTCATTGTGAACCTTATTTTTTTTCCAATTTCGATAGGTAGCTCGAATTTGGAGGCTCGAATTTGGCTCGAATTCTGAGAAGAAAAAGAAGAGAAGAAGAAGAGAAGGAGGAAGGAGGAGGAGGAGGAGGACTGGAGGGGGCATAATCGCAGGGGGAGGAGGAGGCGGAGGCGGGGCCGGAGGCGACGGCTGTGGTGCTGCGACGATCGGCGGCGGCGAGGCGACGGCGGTGGTGCTGCGACGATCTCCTCTCCTCCTCTCTCTTTCTCCCTCTCTCCTCCTCTTTCTCTTCTCCTCTCTTCTTCCTCTGCTCTTCTCCTGTGTTCAACGAAGAAGAAGAAGAAAAGAAAGAAAGAAAAAAAAGAGAAAGAAAAGGCAAAAAAAAAAAAAAATCGAAACCCAAAACGACGTTGTTTTGGGTTTCGAGCCGAATTCGGGCCACCGAATTCGAGTTATGAGTCATTTTCCTTTTTTTTCGATCTCTACTTTATCACTTTCAAACGCACTACTATCAATCTCTGCCATTCGTTGCCAAAAAAGTCTTTGAAAAATTGGCCAATGTCGAAAAAGTTGTCAACAACGAATAAATGGACAGATAAGTCACCAGATAGGGATATTATGGTCTTTCAATATGTGGATCTCAAATGAATGATCAAATACTCACAAAAGTGTGGATCTCACACTCATGTAAATATTGTGTATAATATTTAATAATTCATCTAGCATTTTTTTTTAAATTGATATTGTCCTTGTAGATAATAATAAATAATAAATAAATAAAAATTGGGATAATTGCCTCAAAAATTTGAAAATTAAACTTGCGACAATGCTACGTAGCTCAAATTTTGTGGCTCAAAAGTGGCTCAAATGGCCAAAACGACGTCGTTTTGAGTACAGAACAATATAAAAATGGCCAAAACGACGTCGTTTTGGCCATTTGAGCCACTTTTGAGCCACAAAATTTGAGCTACGAGGCATTTTCCTTAAACTTGTAGCCTGAGTACGATTTTTTGTATTCCAATTTAGATAATGAAAGCTTCTCTCTCACTTACACCTATTTTATTTCTAATAGTTTTTAAACACAGGAAGAAATTCACCTGCAAGGTACATGCACCGCTATATATATATATATTAATTTTGTTAAATTTTCAAATCAAATTTATAATATATATTAATTTTGTTAAATTTTTAAATCAAACTTAAATAATTTATTAGTGTATTCAACTCGGTTTATTTATGTATGTATGCACATTCAAAGTGTCGATGTATAGTGCTAGCAGATGATTGGCTTGCTTTTTGGTCCCAACCTAGTTGGAATCGTCTAGTTTGCTTTGATGCTTTGGCACTCACCTCCCTTTATTGATGTTCATCTTTATATTCTGTACATTTGATTTTCATCAATAAATTTTCTTTTACTGACAAAAAAAAAAAAAAAAGTGTCGATGTATATTACCTTAACATTAATTGTGTCATATCTTTTGGATAGTAGGGCCTAAGAGCATCTCCAATGCACTAGGCATATAATACTTGTTAGTTAAAATGCCTAGTGTGATTCACTTTTTTCAATTCCAACGCACTAGGCATATGATTAGGCATTTTGGCTCAACTCATATTCACTAGCTACATGTAGCTAGCCTTCAACGCTAGGCAAAATGTATTCAATCATTAGGATCATTTCCCTCCATCTTTGTTGTTGACGTGGCATTCTATAAAATTAATAGTATTTAGATTAATAGTTAAAATAAAGAGCATGGTTGGAGTAAAAACATAAAACAGTTGATAGGCAAAATAAAATATATAATTTATAGTAATATTTAGGTAAAATGCCTACTACCGTTGGAAAATAGTGAACCTCTTACAAAAAAGTGAAAGGGAAAAATGCAAAAATGTATTATAAAGCAGACTCTTAAGGCCACACTTACAATATAACGTTTTATGAAATACAAAAATTCAAGTTCCTAAAAATGCCTAAAAAAATTTTCATCAATGGAACATAAGTCAAAGAAAATAAGAACAATGACTCGCACAAGGCATAGTCAATAGTAGTGGTTAATTATTACTATTAAATAACTTAAATGTCATCAATTGTTTATAGATTTGCACCAGTCTTTCTCATCTTCACTCCTAGGTTACTTGTGGCTTCAGAAGCCTTTTCCTTGGCAGCCTCATACTTCTCCTTCGCCTGATCAGTCATGGTTTCCTTGGCTGACATGTATGTATCACCAATAGTGTCTTTAGCATCATCGTAGGCACCATAAACTGTCTCTTTCCCTTGAGACATTGCTCCTCCCATTGAATCTTCGGCATCATTGACCCTATCTGTAGCCATTCTTATGGTTTGATCTGCCCTATCAGAAGCATAGTTGTATGCCTCAGAGGCTCTATCTCTTCCATGTGACGTTGCTCTATCCACCATCTCTTTGGCATCACCAACCATATCTGAAGCCGTATTCTTGGCTCGATCCGCCTTTTCAGATGTGAAGGTGTAGGCATCAGAGGCTTTATTTCTCCCGCGTGACATTGCTCCAGCCATCGTCTCTTTGGCATCCCCAGCCATGTCTGAGGCCATATTCTTGGCTTGATCTACCTTCTCAGATGCTATGGTGTAGGCATCAGAAGCTCTATCTCTTATATGTGGCATTGCTCCAATCATTGTCTCTTTGGCATTTCCAGCCATGTCCGAGGCCCCATTCTTGGCTTCATCTGCCTTCTCATACGCATATGCGTAGGCATCAGAGGCTGTATCTCTCCCTCGTGACATCGCTTTATCCATCGTCTCTTTGGCACCTCCAGCTATGTCTGAGGTCATATCTATGGGTCGAGTTGCCTTCTCATATGCAGAGGTGTAAGCATCAGAAGCCCTATCTTTTCCATGTAACATTGCTCTAGCTATTGTCTCTTTGGCATCACCAGCCTTATTTGAAGCCATATTCAAGGCTTGATCCCCCTTTTCAAAAGCAAAATCGCAGGCATCAGATGCTTTAGCTTTCCCGTGCGACATTGTTTCTACCATCGTGTCTTTGGCATCACTGGCCATATCAGACGCCATGTTCGTGGCTTGACCTACCTTCTCAGAAGCAAAATTCTTCGCTTGACCCATTTTCTCTGAAGCCAAGTTGGTTGCGTCACCAGTCTTTTGAGAAGCATATTTTGATGTTTCTGCACACCAAAATAAATAAATAAGTAAAATGTAACTGTTATAAATGGACTCTAATATTGTAAAATTCGACATCATAAGACTAAGAAAAAAAGAAAAAGATAATCACCAGACGCAGCAGAATTCATTGTCTCTGTGGTTTTTGACGCAGCATCCCCAGCTTTATCCATCATCCTTTGACCTGACTCTTTTGCATCTTCTTGGTTGAATCCGAGTCCCCTGAAAGCATCCTTGGTCTCAGATGATCGCCAACTATAGAGTTACCAAGACTAAACTCAAATGTAACAAAAAAAATTGGTTAACAGAATTGCACATGTTGCATTTTATTTTAGTTGGTAGGTAGTTAACAGTTCCATGAGTATGTCTCTTCTACATTTGCATCCCCCTTGAGACAAGTTTAACTAAATTAGGGTTTACAATTATCACCAAATTTGCATTTAGTTAAAGGAAAATGAGTTGGACCCCGTTAGGGGTGTTGGGGTCATCTCTGATTGGCCCAAAAATTTTTTTTTTTTTTTTTTGAATTTTGAGCCATTGACAGTGCGCCAACTGTCACTGGGGGTGCTGGGGGTCGCCCCGATGCCCTTAGTTAAAACATGATAATACTGGTTACAACAACCTTTGGCCTTTAAATATAAAGCAAAATATTTAAATTTTCCATATACCAACATAATTTTCCTGTACTAGAATATCGCCACCCCACCCAAACACGTTCCCTTTTTATCCTCGTCTTATTTCAAATTGAAATATGCTCCACAATAAGTTTGAATGGGCTTTAATTTTTTTTTATTACAATTTATCACAGTAAAATGAAATATAATAAATAAATAGTTGGCTTATTTACATGAAGATTTCCTAAATTATTAAGTATCATTTTGAGATATATTATTTTGCCCCTTAAATTACAAAAGTGTATAAATGGACCCTCTAAATTATTAAAAAATATACAAATTGGATCACTTGATAGAATGGGTCAAAGTGAAACATACCAATGGTTTAAGGAGTCATTTGTACGCTTTTATAGCTTAGAGAGTAAAGCGATACTTTTCAATAGTTTAAAAGATTAATTTATAAGTTTTTATAGTATAGGGAATCAAAATAATATTTTTTTAATAATTTAGGTGCTCCATGTAAATAATCCAAATAGCTATATAACATAAATTACATGAATAATATTAGGTATCATGAAAAAAAATATTATGAAATGATTTATGAAAATTTTTCATCCTTTAATTAGTATGTAGTATTTTATATTGTGTGTATAATCCAAGGGTGCAAAATTCTCATAAAATTTTTCATGATATTTCTTTAATGATGCCTATCCTTACTCAAATTACAATTACATATAGACTCCCATAGTGGATGAAAAATTATCTAACAAATATTAAGGAAATAAACAAAGACTCTTCACCTCCTATGAAAGGGAGACACCTCTGTTCTATTGTTGATTATTCGGTTGTCCGGAGTATGACTACATAATACTCGATAATATTATAATTGGTAGTTAATGTAAAGTATTAATTATTTGTGTTAAGTGATTGAGAAGTATAATGGAACATAATAATTAGTGATTGGTGATTGGTGTGACTACATGAACTACTATATAATTTTCCATTCAACACATTCTTAACCTTCCATTGGTCAACACACTCTTAATTATCAAGAAGTAATTTGGTGATCTTAAGACATGATTAGGTGATGTTTTAAGATTGTTGTGATTGGTAGAAGAGCAGGGCCCTCAATTTTGTGTTGGGGCATAGAAAATCTTAAAAGACTTGACAATTAGTGATTGGTTGGAAGTAAGGACACGTGTATCCTGGATATTTAATAATTTTTTCTAAATCAGTAAGAAATTCAATTTATGATAAATTTCAATTTATGTATTAGATAGAAATTTTTGAATTTTTGAATTTCAGGGCCCATTTGTTTTCAGAGGTAGAATGGAGGGGATTCATAGTGAAGAGATTGATAGTGAGATGATTAATAGTGAGGAATTGTTAAATTATTTTTATATAAAATAATAAAAATAATAAAAAAATATAAAAAATTAAACATTAATATTTTTAAAAAAAAATTCTCAATATATAAAAAATAAAAAAAATTCTAATTCCCTCACTATTTTTCTAATACCATCTCTACCTCCTCCTTCTCAATCCCCCTTCCAAGGCTTTTACTAATATCAAGAGATTAGGAGTCCCCTCTCCATCTCTCAAAACAAACACCCCATGTAGTAGTCTCACCTCACTATCAATCACAATCCCCTCCCTATAACCCCAAACGCACGGGGCCTCAATTTATCACACGTGTACCCTAGAATTTTCACTGTGTTTGGATTGAGTGATTTGGAGAGAAAAGAAAAGAAATAGAGAGAAATGTATTTCTCTTCCTTGTTTGGTTATCTTAAGTGGAGAGAAATGGGGAGAAATAGAGAGAAATGGAGAGAAACTCATTTCTCTCATAACCCTTATTTTCAATCTTCCCAAAAGTGGAGAGATTGGGAGAGAAAAGAAATCCACAAATGTTTATATTTTCATAATACCAATTTTACCCCTGTAAAAATAAAAGAAATAAAATGATTGAAAATATAAAAAGGTTATTTTGGTAATATAACATAAAATAATTTCTTTTCTTTTCTCTTAATGAAATCTAACCAAACAAGAAGGAGAGAAATCACAATCATTTCTTTTCTTTTATTTCTTACTTATCCAAACAAAAAGGAGAGAAATTACAATCATTTCTTTTCTTTTCTTTTCTCTTATTACTTAAGTAATCATTTCTTTTCTTTTCTCTCCTAAGTTACCAAACATAGCGTTTATGTCATTTTCGGTGTTGAAAATTTTCTATCTTGTGTGTATATGTAAGCTTACTGGGAGACTTTTCCGACAGCCCAACCAGTCCAAGAATCAGCCTTCTCCCCAGCGTCTTGCAAGGTCTCTGCAGTTCTCTGCTTCGCTTCTTCAGCTCTCAACTTCATGTTCTCCGCCGCCAGATTCATCCTCTCATTCGCATTGCCCATTGTTTCCTCAACCCGCCAACACCAGCACACCTCCATTGACATCGCAGCAACAACCCACATTATCAATAGCTCCCTTCTCTTTCCCATCTCTCTACTATACTATACTATCTTACTCTCTCTCTCTCTGTCTCTCTCTCTACAACAAAATTGAAAACTTGTATTCTAAAGTAGTATAGAAATTGAACAGCCTCTACTGGGGATGTAGATGTGGTTTTGTTGGATTGGATGGATAAGAGTGTGTCGGAGAAAACGTGAAAGAAGGAATAGGAACCGTTGTAGAGGGAGCGAGACTGGTCTTTTAACATGGAAGGGAGTCATGAGGGGGTATAAGGCAACGTGGCGGTTTCTCAGGAATTTCATGAGTGTTGTTGGTCTCTATTTCTTTTCTCATCTCACGATCCAAACAGAATGTAAATGCCACATCTTCATGAAAATGGACAATTGGTGTTGTGTGTTGGTTGTGTTTTGATTGGGCACAATTTTGCAATTTTTGTGGGTGACCTCTGTTGCCTACGGGCATCTCTCCTCACCAGAGAACATAGGAGAGAGAAACAAATCTATGGTGTTTTATATAGAGAGAGAGTGTGTGTGTTTCTATTTTCACGTACCATATTTTATCTCATCTCCAATAATGCTACGTATTATGAAAGAGGTATCATGAAAAAGTTTTCATAAAGATTCTCTATCCTTAGATTAGTTTATAATATTTGTAATGTTTTATTATATATTATACAATCATTCTTAGATTAGTTTCATAAACCTTTTCATGATATTTATTTCATGATGCGTAACATTACTCTTTTATCTCAATTCACCTACTTTGATAGTTCAAATATCAATTTTTAAACAAAAACCAACTATGCTTTAATTTTAACCTTTTTTGTTCAAAAATAATTATAATAGTAAATAGAAATGGGACCTAAAATATAGTGTAAAATGTGTTGGAATTTTAATAAAAATAAAAATCATTATTTCTACTTATTTTGTTTGACCACTTAAAGATTTATTATTATATTTTAATTCTTATAAGTTTCTTACATTACATCTATACATATACCTATAGGAGTTGAGAAGAAAAATATAAAGATCTTATACACTTTTGTGGGGATATATTTTTTGAGTACCAATACGTAGCCAAGGTGACGCCGACGTGTCAGCCGAGGTGCCACGTGTCCTAGTTATGACGCCGATGTGATCTCGTTTAGGCCGAGGTTATCTCCGAAGATATCAGAATCCGAGATAAGCGGATAAAGCACAAAAGTTCTACAATGAGGAAGGACTTTAGCATGGATAAGGATAACACTCTTAGGGAGTTTATCTCTATCTCTTGGAGAGTCCAGGATAAGCACTGAGCAGAAGTCCATTGAAGCTAGGCTTCTATGGGGATAAGGATTGAGTTAACTATAAAAGAAAGGCACCCCCGATGAGTCTAAGGTACGCAATTTATATTATGAATAGTGAGTTTAGCACTATTGATTATCTTTGAGAGATATACTGACTTGATCGTCGGAGTGCCCTCGGGTGGACGAACCACCGCCAGAATCTTCTCTTTCTGTTACAGGTCAACCAAGTGTCATCTATTCTGCCAGTGCTCTCCAACTGAATACTAAGTTGGCAGTGTGATCGGAAATTCACTCACACAATTTGGCGCCGTCTGTGGGAAAGAGAGGAGAATAGATGGCTAGTGACGGACAGAAGGATAAGGTTTGGGACGAAATCCCTGCTGGGAGTGGAAAACACGTTGACCCAAACGTGGAAGAAGATGGTCGCAGTGAGGAGACTCAGAACCAGAATCATGGCAAGAAAGACGTCGGCCAGGATGGCGACGTGCCAAAGAAACCAGATCAAAGCGGATACTACAACGAGGTCAACCTCCAGGTATGGAAGGATAGATGCCTGCGGAGGGACGAAGAAGTGAAAGAGATTACAAACAAGTTGACAGACCTGCAATCGGTCGTCAATTTTATGATGCAAAGTAATGTCATGCAGCCACCATACCCGCTGCAGGACACGCCGATTCCGGCGGCCAATGCCCAGAAGGGAGGACAGAAGCCAATTCCAATAGCCCCTCAGCACACCAGAAGCGAAAAACACTCTCACCGGCCTTCCAGGGAAGTCGGGCGAGGAGAGTCGAGGAGAAAAGAGTCACGAAGGACACATCGCACTAAAGAAGCAGATCCAAGAGAACATCGGCATGTTCAAAGGCAGGAGCTGTGCTTCGACACAACTCATGGAGAAAGGTCGTAAAGGGCCCACAACGAAGCTGAGAGTAGTATGCCGAAAAGACTGAAGTCGAGAGATAGCCAAGCTCCTGGGCGGACAAAGGAGGACTTGAGAGATTACCTCAAGAGGAAGCAACAGAATGCCGATGCCGAGGTAACCTCCCCTGATAAGCCGAGAACACCATTCTCAGTGGAATTGGACAAATTTGAGGCGCCGAAGAGATTCAATATGCCGAGGTTCCAAATATACAATGGTAAGTCAGACCCCAACTTCCACGTTTGATTATACTTAAACTCAATAGCATTGTATAGTGGGAACGAGCCGTTGCTCTGCAAAGTGTTCCCCTCATCGTTCGGGGAGATTGCATCAGATTGGTTTCACAAACTACCGAAGGGAAGCGTGAAGACCTAGGAAGGCCTAGCCGAGATGTTTGTGGCCAGGTTCGTGACAAACAAGCTGCAGCCATTAAGGGTGGATGCATTGATGGCTCTGAAGATCAGTAAGGATGAAGGCCTTAGGGCCTATGCAAAAAGGTACTATGAGGTGTTCAACCGAATACCAGAGTGTAATCAAGAGGTGGCGGTCGTATCTTTTAAGAACGGCCTAAAAGACGACTATCCACTACGAAAATCTTTGGTAAAGACATTGCCAAAAAGCATGGAAGAGCTCATGGCTAAAACCGAGAAGTATGCCAGAGCTGAGGAAGATACATCGGGGACTAAGGAGGCAAAGCAAGAAAAAGGAAACAGCTCACCGAAGTGAGGCCGAGGTAACAACGGATCCAGCAAACAAGAGATAGGACTGAGGGCTACTTAAGCAGTTACGACTGTGTTCCGAATTCCAATTCACAAAGTCCTGGACAAAATTCGGAGCCAACCCTATTTAAGAGCACTAGCGAGGGCACCTGGAGAGTTTATGGGAAGAAACCTTGGCAGACATTGTGCTTACCACAATGAAGATGGACACATGACTCAGGGTTGTAGAGCCCTGAAAACACACTTAGAAGACCTGGTGAGGCAAGGCCATCTGAGAGACCTTGTCGATGAGGCCAGGACAAGGAAAGAACAGGCAAGATTGCCTCAGGCAACAGCAGCTCCGCCTCTCCCAGCACAGCAACCTCAAGCAGGAGGACCTCAGGTAATTAATGTAATTCACTCGAAGGTCAACGAAAATGAGATTCGGGGGGAGACCCAGAAGGTAAAACACCTACAGCATGTCTACCAAGTCAGGGAGAAGAGACATCGGGCCGAAGAGTGCCAAGGACCAGTAGTGTCCTTTACTGAAGCCAACCTTGAGATGGTGCAGCATCCATATAACGATGCCTTGGTAGTATCCCTCCAGGTTGGGGAATGCCAAGTGAAGCGCATCTTAATCGACCAAGGCAGCTCTTCTGACATTATGTACGTCAAATGTTACAAGGAGCTTGGCCTTCACCCAGACGATATGGAGCAAACCAATAGCCCAATGGTTGGGTTCAATGGAACGCCGACATGGCCATTGGGAACGACGAGCTTGGAGGTGCAAGCTGGCACCAAGAAGATAAAGACAAAGTTCGCCGTAATCGACACACCCTCCCCTTACAATATCATCTTGGGAAGGCCGTGGTTGCATGTGATGGGGGCTATTCCCTTAACATTACATCAACTATTGCGGTTCCCAACAGAACATGGGATAGAAGAGATCAGAGGAGATCAGCTGCAGGCAAAAAATTGCTCCATGGCAGCAATGAAATCCGCCTGCAGCATACGAGAACCAGAGAAGGCAGAGATCGAAGGCGAGGACGTGGAGGTCTTAGAGGATGTCGGCAAGGAGCCAGCCGAGAAGAATGAAGAAACACTGAAGAAAATCCTCGTCCAGGAGGAGGATGAAGAACGCTTCTTTCTTCTCGGCTCGGGCTTAGTTGAAGAAGAGGAAAAAGAGTTTGAAGCTTTTTTGAGAGCAAATATTAAGGTGTTTGCTTGGACACCTTACGAAATGCCTAGCATTGACCCCGAGGTCACTTGCCATAAACTGAATGTTAATAGGTCGACAAAACCCGTAATCTAACGAGCAAGAAGACTGACGTTAATACACGTCGAAGCAGTGGAAGAGGAAGTAGACAGACTTCTAGAGACCAGGGCCATTCGAGAGGTAAATTACCCGACATGGCTATCAAACACAGTGGTAGTGAAGAAAAAGAATGGTAAATGGAGGGTCTGCGTGGACTTTACCAGCCTGAACAAGGCCTGTCCCAAAGGCAGTTTTCCTCTACCCAAGATTGACCAGCTGGTAGACGCTACTTCGGGGCATGGAAGGATGAGCTTCCCAGATGCCTACAGGGGATACCATCAGATAGCCATGCATCCCCCAGATGAGGAGAAGACTGCATTTATCACCCCAAAAGGTCTGTACTGCTACAGAGTGATGCCTTTTGGGTTGAAAAACGCAGAAGCAACTTATCAAAGACTAGTAACCAAGATGTTCAAACACTTGATTGGCGAAACGGTGGAAGTTTACATCGATGACATGGTCGTGAAGACCAAGGAACCTAAAGGTCATCTAGCCGACCTGAAAGCAGTCTTTGACATCCTTTAAACATATCGGTTCCGACTCAATGCAGCGAAGTGTGCATTTGGAGTGGGATCTGGTAAGTTTTTAGGATACCTGGTGACTAGAAGAGGCATTGAGGCCAGCCCACATCAGATTAAGGCCATCCTGGAATTGAAGAGCCCAACGTCAGCAAAACAGGTACAAATGTTGACTGGAAGGGCCGCAGCCCTAAATAGATTCATAAGTAGAAGCTCAGACAAGTGCAAACCTTTCTTCAACTTAGTGAAGAAAACCACATATTTTTTATGGACAAAAAAATGTGAGTTGAAAAAGTATTTGACCACAGCTCTAGTTCTTTCAAATCTAGAACCTGGGGAGGAGTTGTTTTTGTACTTAGCAGTCTCAGAACATGCAGTAAGCGCAGTGGTAATCCGAGAAGAAAAATGAGAGCAAAGGGTTGTTTACTATGTAAGCAAAACCCTGGCCGATGCAGAAACAAGGTATCTACCCTTAGAGAAATTGGCACTGGCTTTAGTAATGGCTTCAAAGAAACTGAACCATTACTTCCAGGCCTATAAAATTGTTGTGCTAACTGAACACCCCTTGAAGTCCTTACAGCAACAAGGAGACCTAATAGGAAGAATAGCCAGATGGGCAGTGGCCTTAGGACAGTATGATTTGGAGTACAAACCCAGAAGAGCAATTAAAGGCCAAGTTTTGGCCGACTTCGTGGCCGAGTTCACACCAGAATCCATCGTACATCGAGCTCTATTGAGCCGAGGTGAACGATGTCCAAGCAAGCAAGGAGAAGCCCAGCCAAATACAACAGAACAAAGGAAGAAGGAAAGACTTAGACCCTGCAGCATTTACATCGGCGACTCCTTTCGACTGTTTGTCGATAGGAGCTCAAACCGACAAGGAGCAGGGGCAGGAGTAGTACTGGTATCTCTAGATAGGGAGATATTGGAACAGTCTATTCGATTGGGGTTCAAGGCCTCAAACAATGAAGCAAAGTATGAAGCATTGATTGCAGGACTAAAGTTGGCGGTAGCAGCAGAAGCAAATGAAGTGATAGTCTTTTGTGACTCCCAGCTCATAGTCAACTAGACAACGGGCGAGTTTGCAGCCTGAGATGAAAGGATGTCAGCCTACGCAAAGGAAGTCAACAGGTTAGTGGCCTTGTTTCAAAATTGCCAACTACATCATGTTAGCCGAGATGATAACAGTCACACCGATGCACTGGCCAATCTGGCTAGTGCAATACAACCAGGAAAAGCAAGGACGATAATGGTCGAATACCTATCGGGCCTGAGCATTGAACCACCGATCGAAGAGCACGAAGCAATGTGTGTGGGCATGGGACCAAGCTAGATGGATGCAATTGTAGCCTTCTTAAAGGAAGGGAAGCTGCCAGATGACCACAAAGAGGCGCACAAGATCATATTGAAGTCGACAAGATTCAGTTTGACAGTAGAAGGACATCTCTATAGAAGATCCTTCACTGGACCCCTTTTGAGGTGTGTACATCCTTCACAAGTTGAAGATTTTTTATATGAAATACATGAAAGAATTTGTGGAAGCCATGCTGGAGGCAGATCACTTGCCCATAGGGCCATTACACAGGGGTATTGGTGGCCCTACATGCAGAGAGATGCAGAAGCCTATGTGAAAAAGTGTGAAAAGTACCAAAGGTTTGCACCCCTAATACGCCAACCAACAGCAGACCTGAACCCAGTATCCAGTCCTTGGCCGTTTGCCCAATAGGGCGTAGATCTCGTTAGGCAACTGCCCCAAGTAATTAGACAAAGGAAGTACTTGCTGGTAGCAACAGATTACTTCACCAAATGGATAGAAGCTGAGCCCCTGGCCAAGATCCGAGATGTGGACGTAAAGAACTTCATATGGAGAAATATCATTACCAGATTTGGGATTCCAAGAGCAATAGTTGCCGACAATGGAACACAATTTGACAGCAAGCTAATCAAAAGCTCCTGTGCAAAATTCAAGATCAATAATTATTTTTTAACCCCAAGCTTTCCTCAAAGCAATGGACAAGCAGAAGCATCCAACAAAGTTATCCTAGATGGAATAAAGAAGAGGCTACAAGCAGCGAAAGAAAAATGGGTGGATGAGTTGCCAAGTGTACTCTGGGCATATCGGATTACACCGAGAAGATCAATAGGAGAATCCCCTTTTGCCATGGCTTGTGGCACAGAAGCTGTCATTTCACTAGAGGTCGGCATCCCAGGGATCAGAACCCAGGCAGTAGAGAATGGGACTAATGATGTACTCTTAGCCTGAGATCTGGATCTACTAGAAGAAAAAAAAGAGAGAGCTGCAATTCAACTAGCAGCATACCAGCAACAGCTTACTAGGGCTTACAATAAAAGGGCTAACCCAAGGGAGTTCCAAGTCGGTGACTTAGTCTTGAGAAAATTTACCGGCAACAAGAAGGATCCCAGGGAGGGCAAGCTTGGCCCAAATTGGGAAGGACCCCACAGAATCACTTCGGTATTGGGCAATGGGGCATATCGGCTCAAAGATAATGAGGGCAAAGAGTTGCCAAGACCCTGGAATACTTGTAATCTGAAGTTTTTCTATCATTAGATTTTCTTTGTTTTTTGCCGACGTAATGAATAAAATTTTAGCATAATTCTTCTACATTTATAACTGATAAGATACTTGCCGATGTTTCTAAAATATATGCGTAATGAGAACCCAAGTGGAACTTAAGTTCACATTAGGGGGCAGAGAGTTGGAAAACAGTTCTAACACTTGTTGAAACTTGTGAAAAGTTTACAAGTTGAAGTTAAACCGAGATGATGTTTAACACTTGTTGAAACTTGAGAAAAGTTTACAAGTTGAAGTTAAGCCGAGATGATGTTTAACACTTGTTGAAACTTGTGAAAAGTTTACAAGTTGAAGTTAAACCGAGAGATGTTTAACACTTGTTGAAACTTGTGAAAAGTTTACAAGTTGAAGTTAAACCGAGATGATGTTTAACACTTGTTGAAACTTGAGAAAAGTTTACAAATTGAAGTTAAACCGAGATGATGTTTAACACTTGTTGAAACTTGAGAAAAGTTTACAAGTTGAAGTTAAACCGAGATGATGTTTAACACTTGATTGAAACTTAAAAAGTTTACAAGTTGAAGTTAAACCGAAATTATGTTTAACACTTGTTGAAACTTAAAAAGTTTACAAGTTGAAATTAAACCGAAATTATGTTTAACACTTGTTGAAACTTAAAAATTTTACAAGATAAAATTAAACCGAGATTATGCTTAACACTTGTTGAAACTTAACAAGTTTACAAGTCAAAGTTAGACTAAGGTTAAACACTTGTTGAAATTTTATGAAAAAATTTACAAGTTGAAACCAAGGTCGCGCCAAAAAAGGTACTTGGGTACTTGCCGAGGTAAATCATCAGTTTGTATAACCGAGGTGTGTCACCCCGAGAAGATTACACAAGATTGAAGTGTATATTAAAGATATGCAAAATATTCTAAGTGTGGAATCATACAAGAGCAATAAAGGAAAGACAAACATGCAAGCATCCAAGAAAGAAGGAAGTTGTATTCATAAGAAGGCACATCGACCATATGAAGAGTTTACACTGTCCCAAAAACAAAGAAGTACAAGGGGCAAAAAACAAAGGGAAAAGACGCCAAAATTAAGATTCTTCAGCATCATTAGCAGGCTGGGTCTGGATCTCGGAAGACTGCTGGGAGGACATCTCGGCCGCAAGCTCAGCATCAATTTCTTGAACGGTTAGATCGAGGCTCTTGTCGGCAAAAGGCACGTCTGATAACGCCTTCTCAGGAGTGGCATCCTTGGGGGCTTCCTCACCCTCCTCATCTTGAGTCAAGTCCAGGACTTGCTCATTCAGAGAAGGGGACTTGGTCCCAGTAGCCTCCTTTGATTTCCTTACCAAGGTCTCCTCCTCGGACTCAAATTCGTCGTCGGATTGAGTTGGAATTGGAGGGAATGGAAGAGGAATAACGTCAGCGTTCCTGAGGGGTGAGTCCTCGGGGACTTCAAGCTTTTTTAGAAGAGACATCCAACCCAAGGTAAAACCCTTGTTGCATGCCTGCTTCACTTGCTTTTCATAGTCTGCCGTGACATCGGCCACCCCTTCGTTATAGCCCTTCTCATCGGCGGCCTTGACTTCGGCCTCTTTTGTGGCCAGGGCTTCTTGAAGTTCCTTCTGGGCCTGGGTCATTTTTTCTTCGGCCTCTCTCTTTTCGGCCTCAAGAACCTTCTTAATGGCCTCGGCGGATTCTGCTTTTTCTTCGGCGACATTTTGGGCCTTAATAGCAGCCTCGGCTTGATCCTCCAAGGTCTTCATCTTGGATTGCAAGCTTTTATTGGCCTTTTGCAGACTGGCAACTTCTCTCTTCTTATCGGCCAGTTCTTTCTGGTTCTCAAAGGATTGTATTGATAAGGAATGAGTATGCTGGATGGCCTGAAAGTGAACAAGACAAAAAGTTATTAGAAAACTTTCTAAGTACAAGAAAGAAAGAAAAATGACCAAATAAAGACACTCACTTGGACAGAGCGCTGGAGCATCAGAGCATAGTTTTCATATTCGCTCAGCTCGGCTTTCCGATCGAGATCACTAGGAAGGAGCAGAGCGGTATTAAGGGCAACACCGACGTTGATATCATTGGCACTATCGCTAGCCGTAACTGGCTTATCCTCCAGTGTGATTTGGGGGGCCCAAGGGGCATCATGCTTCAGAGACCCCGAGGTGGTTGTAGCAAATGACCTCGGCCTCTTTGATTTTGGGGATTTAGATGGCTGGGCCTCGGCTGGCCTCTTTTCGGTAGTAGATGTAGTTCTCTCGCTCGAAGCTAATTTCGAGATCGGCAAAGTATCTTCGGTGTCAATTTGAGTCACCTTTGCCTTTGGCTGAGCCTTCTTGATCCTTTTTGTCTTCGGCTTTGGCTGGGTTGGCGCTGATTGGGCATCAACTGAATCAAGAATATCGGCCAAAAGATCCTTAGCTACTGCTTTTTGGCGGCCCATTTCAGCAGCAAAATCTATTCGACGTCGTCGACGGCACTAGGATATTGGGATCAGATATGGCGCCGAAGTTGATGGCTGATCTGCTGGGTCAGAAGTTAATCCTTGATCTGGCCGAGATGAGGAGGCAGCTTGAGGAGTTGTAGCGGAAGGCGGAGAAAGGCTTTTCTTCTTCTTCTTGGGAACGTCGGGAAGAGCTGACTTGTAGGTAGGAATGAAATTGAGTAGAAGAGGGGCCTTCCGTTTGAGGACTGGCAAATCCAACAGTTTCCTCATGCCTTTGCTGGGAAAGAAAGGCTGACGGAAGCCCTTTGGTGGCTGAGGAAGAGCTGCAAGAAAAGCAGACATTAGAAACAAATAAAGTATTGAAGACTTTAAAACAAACAAGTTAATATGGACACAGGGCTCTTACCATTGCCCTCTACAAAAACTGTTCGAGGAAGAGGGTAAAAATGGAAGTCCTCATCTGGAGCGAACTCCTAGTTCCCTGAGGTAATGAAGTAATCGTCTCCAGCTCCCTTGTTAGAGTCTGGGAGGTTGGCTACGATTTTGTATTATGTGGATCTCAGCTTGAGGTAGTAAATGTAGCCCGTGTCTTTTTTGAGGCCACACATGGTGTAACAATACTGGATATCGGCTAAGGTAACCCTAACGTTTTCTTGTTTGGCTAAGGCTATGATGCCATTAATGACTCGATAGGAGTTAATGGCAAGCTGCATTGGGTTCAACTTATAATAATGGATGATCTCACGAAAAAGGATATTGAGTGGGAGCCGAAGTCTGCACTCGATGAAAGCTACAACAGAAAGGGGCATGGAACCAACTATGGGCATGATAGAGTCTTCCTTCCCAGCCAACCTCAGATGGACGTCGGCAGGATGTTAAACTCACACGTAAAGTGATCTAACTTGGTCGGAGTGTCTACCCTATGTTTCCACATACCCATGATATCGGCCTAACTAGGAGGAATTGGGTTTCAGAATGAAGGTGTTTTAAAATGATTATTGGAACCTCGGCAAAAACCTAAAAATTTATTGGGTAAGAATTTATGAAAATAGTTTCAGTTTTTCCTAAAAAATCGTGGATTCTACAAACAAATCCCAAACCTAGATCTATGGAAACGAAGATTGAAGGCACGAATCTGGAAAACAGAAAAGCAAGAATGCGATTCAGAGTCAAGAACAGTGAAGGATCATCAAGAAACACAAGACAGATGTAACAGGCCAAGAACAGTGGCAACAGTCAACAAATGTGTGAACAGTGTGAATTCGAGACATAAAATAGGGAGAAACAAAAGCGTAAACGTGCTCAAATACATGATTCGTGAATTAAATACTTGAGCAAGAACAGCAACAGCAACAGATATATGAAGCGAAATTTCTTGAAAAGCAACAAGAAACTGAAACCAGGAGGAACGGTAACTTACCAGAAAAAGGAAGCCGATGTTGAGTTCGCCGAAGTCAGACGAACGGCAGCAGCAGAGAAGAATAGCAAGAGTCTCACCGGAGGAGGTGAATAACGGTGGTAGCAGAGCTTGAAAGCTTGGAACAATGGAAGATTTGAAAAGGCTAGAGAGAGAGAGAGCGAGCTTCTGAAACGATGTAAAGTGGAAAGGCAGGGGAAAAAAACAAGTTTTGTCAAAACTTGAAATAGCGGCAAAAAGGGCAATTAATGCGCCTGGAACAACGAATGCGTCAAACAGCGCATATAGACGCGAGACGACTTGCAAGCGCGTACGGAGTACGATCTAGTAAAAGGAAGACGCGTGACTGAAACGGTTGAGTTATTTTGCATGACAGCTCATACACGTGAAGGAGATCTTGGAATCTTTAAACCTTAAAGAGACATGTCGGCCTATATAATGATCTCGACTGAGACTTTAAACCGATGTATTGGCAGGAAGTTCTGGTATAGGTTCCATCACCTCAGAATGCCGAGGTAATAGAACCTAGGGGGCAGTTGTGGGGATATATTTTCTGAGTACCAACACGTGGCCAAGGTGACGCCGACGTGTCAGCCGAGGTGCCACGTGTCCTGGTTATGACGCCGATATGATCTCGTTTAGGCCGAGGTTATCTCCGAAGATATCGGAATCCGAGATAAGCGGATAAGACACAAGAGTCCTACAATGAGGAAGGACTTTAGCATGGATAAGGATAACACTCTTAGGGAGTTTATATCTATCTTTTGGAGAGTCCAGGATAAGCACTGAGCAGAAGTCCATTGAAGCTAGGCTTCAATGGGGACAAGGATTGAGTTAACTATAAAAGAAAGGCACCCCCGATGGGTCTAAGGTACGCAATTTATATTCTGAATAGTCAGTTTAGCACTATTGATTATCTTTGAGAGATATACTGACTTGATCGTCGGAGTGCCCCCGGGTGGACGAACCACCGCCGGAATCTTCCCTTTTTGTTACAGGTCAGCCAGGTGTCATCTATTCTGCCAGTGCTCTCCAGCTGAATACTGAGTTGGCAGTGTGATCGGAAATTCACTCACACAACTCTCAATACAAATGATAAAGCAAAATTTTTTCTAAGACTTTTCTTTATCTGTTTTTTGTATTTTTGGGTGACTTTGATTCATGACTCGTTCATAATTTCTTAGTGGATGTAACATTGGACGAGACATGTTGTAAGCACTTATATTTTGGAGTTGTTACACTTTGATTGTACCTTCACTTAGAGAATAATAACGGTTTTCAAACAGTAATTATACATCTCTTAATCTGACATGCCAACAATTTCTTACTTTTGTTAATTACATGCATTCTTATTTTATTAGTTGTAAATCTCTTAATTATTAATTAAAATTATATTGTTGGATATTTTTTTTTAACAAAATGTAATTTAACCCTTGTCAGTTGTGATTATTAAAGGCCTTATAAATGGCAATTTGTGTCTCTTCTAGTAAGCTTCACAAACCAACTAGGAAGAAGCTCGAAACAGATGCAACAATGATGTAACAACTTGTTCAAGAAGATTCTAACATGTTTCATCAATTCAGTAATCTTTTTATGATTGTAGGTATCTCATTGTAACGCCCCTAAAATAATACAAATAATCCAACTCATAAGAGAAATGATTATAATAGAATTGGTATACCTTCATATATCAAAGTTCGTTTTATAAAAGATAATACATGCAATATACAATCACAAATGTTCATCCTGAATTTATAGCATGTAATACCAGTTAACAATAACAAAATAAATACCCTACGGGTTTACATCTTTCCAAGGCACTACTTGGTTACAACAAAAGGGAGTCATAAGCGCCATACATATAAAGCCTTCGGTTTGAATAAACATTTAAACATAAAATAACAAAATAGAGTCTCCAGCTCCTAAGTCCTTCCAAGCTACGTCCTTGGAGGAATCATGTCACCGGTACCTAAAAATGGCTTCCCAAGTAGGGTGAGTCAAAGCCCAGTAAAAACAGTCTATCACGATATATGAGATTTAACTAAGATATAAGTGTCAGCTAACATTCAATATTTATGACCAACGTACAATCTTCCCATGACCATTCAGTACTAAATACTCACGTCCCAATCCATTTTTATTTATTCATTCCAAGTTAATTAGTTTCATTTCAAATCATATGCCAAGTGTATAATTTTCCAAATAACCAAACCGAGACTACAACTCAGTTGTTCTCATTTTACATAACCATCACACAAGCACTTCAGCCTTGCCATTTTGTGAAAATTTCGTCCGCAGGATCGGCACCCATGTATGCAAATGATTTCGGAACTTTCACCCTAGACACTCCGGCCAACTTAGTTTGAGTGGAGTCCATCCCCTATCTCCTCCCAAAACATGGAGTACATCCCATTTTTTTCTCCCAAAACATTATATATATACAATGTATTTGAAGTACCATCATATTCAATGACTATCAATTATACATATTCAATGCCTTAACATACCATCATGTTCAATGACATAATTAAATGATTAGTTTTGATTCACCTAATCCTCATATAATTTCTATAACAATCATAGCTATCTTCCACCGATAGCCTAATACAGTTATTTCTAAATAGATATACAATCTTTATAACAGATAATTCATCAAATTTCTATAAGTGAGTGATTTAACAAACCCAACTACACCATTCATTCATACATCCTTCCAATTTCACATTTCTCATACCAATTCTATTATTTATACAAAATAATTATTTGACACATATTATGGAAAATTTCTCCATTTTCCAAATATCAATCCAAAGGTTAAAAATCCACCATTCTAACCCAAGATAACCTCATATTCAAAATCTCATATTCATTTATAGAACACAACATAGAAATCCCTTTTCTCAATTTGAATCCAAACCCTAAATTTTCTCCAAACATCCCAAAACTCACCATTTATACATAACAACAAATAACTAGGTTAAAGATCATAACAAAGTATAGAATATCCCTACCTCAAGTGTAGAAGCCCAAAAGAGAAGAGGAGGAACTTCAAAAATGATGAAATCAAACTCTATTTGGATGTAATGGCAGCCCTTGAGGTGCTCCACCTTTTCCTCAAAGGGAGTAAAGTAGAGAGACCCTTAGATCCTAGGGTATTTTTAGAGAGAAGTCGGTTTTTAGAAAGAAAAAGAGCCGATCTAGGGTTTTTGAGTAAAAATGGGTCAAAAAATGAAAAAGAAAGTGCTGCTGCGAACTGATATAGGCGAGGCTTGCAGGAGCAAAAGAATTGTCCCTCGAGCGCAGAATACATACCTTCAAAAGTTTTACAAACACACACTGTCGCTCGAGCGCAAAAAGCTTCGCTTAAGCGAAGAACATCACCCTTCCAGAATCTCTGCAAGCCTGCAAAAATGCTGGGAGCTCACAAAGCTCGCTCAAGCGAAGAAGCAAATTTCTAGACAACAACAACTTGAACAACTAGCAACCAACCTATTCCAAACATGCCTAAGGCACTCCGAAACTCCAATTCAAAGACAAATGAGGGAAAACAAGACATGGATAACAATATTAAATCACAAAACCCAAGTTTGGAATATAACAAAGGTCGAATCAAAACCGGGAACGCTATACTCATGGACCGCCTAAAAAATTCCTCAATTAACTGTGTCCATAAGGACACGAACTAGTGTTTTGATATTAACTCCAATATTAGAGATCAGTTGTTGGAAGGTTTTCAATTTTCTCCCCACTACTTTAGTATGTATTAGACTAGTGTATGCTCCTATTTAAGTTTGGATTAATTTCACTTTTATTTTTTAAATTATCAATTTTATATATTTAGTTTTTAAAACTTTTAATTTCACTTCATGTAATTTAATCGAGACAATTGTACAATAATTGGTGAAGCCTAATTTGGTGGAGGATTGTACAAATTAGTCCAATTGGAGGAAGATTTTCAATTTGTTTTCCCCCAAAACTTCAATGGGGTGTTTGTTACAACTTTAAATAGGTAATTATAGCTTAGAAAAATGTTAGAGATCCCAAACGTTTTACCAAATGTCTCACATTGGTGTGGGACCCACACACCACTCATGTGAGATATTTGGTAGAAATTTTGGTAGAACTTTTAGGATTTCTAGCATTACTCTATAGCTTATTTAGAAATCTATATCAGACTGTTTGACACACTTTCTACATATTGCTTATTAGAGCATCGTTATCAAACTCATTAGAGTCTTCTCTTGACTATTTTATGGCACAAAATCATAGAAACACTCCATCAAACTCAATTATTGGCTAGTTACTTTAGTTAAACATCAAACCACTAGCTACATGTAGTTAGGAAAATAATACTCAACAAATAATTTTATGTAATAAAATATTTAATATATTATATTTTATTTATCATTTAATCAATTATTAAATTAATAATTAACTTGAGTGGTGAAATTACTAAACTAATGCAATTGTAATACATGAGATAAAAAAATACAATTTGATAAATTAAGAAAAATTATTTATAAATAAAATTTGAATAAAAAAAACTGAATGAGAATGATATAATTGTATTATTTTTGAAAATATAAGTTACAATAATATGTTTTAAATTAAGATGGACGGAGCATAAATTGTCACATCATTTTCTATATAAATTCAATATAATTTTTATTTTAGAATAAATTGCATTGACTTCTCTAGATATACAACAAATCAGACGTTTTGAGATAATTAAATCAATCTCTTCATTTGCAAGCTTAAAAAGATCGGAATGAATGTAGGTAGTGCTAAGGAGTTGTTTGGAATAATCTACAAAAGTCAAAAAATTATTAAAAAAGTCTAAAAGTCCATACTATTTGGGAGAAACTTGTGGAAGAAGCCTAGAGGTTATTTTGCCTTTGAATTCAACTACCCAAAAGTCAAAAGTCAATAAGGGTAGAATGGTCATTTTGATTTTACTATAATATTTTATTACACATCTTTTCGTAAAAAGTTAAAAAATTATCCCAAATATACATGTTTTTTTCTCTACTTTTTTAGCCAAAAAGTCAAAAAGTAAACTTATATAGCACATCTCAAACAACCACTAGTCTCAAAAATAAATAAAATCAAAAATATATATTTTAATATAAAAAAGATGACAACAATCATTTTCTTATCCACAAGACTAAACAATTATTATGGAGAAAAACAGATTGAGTATTACGTAAATTAAAACCTTAAAAGAGTCTAATATAATATGCAAACTTATGAAATTTATTGTATTTTTTAAAATTTTAAGATATGTGATTTTATATCATTATCCTAAATGTGATCATTCATTATTTTAATTCTCTATTGAATATTAAATTTGGAATTGAAAAAACTAAAATAACAATAAAATAAAGTAATAGAGTTTATTAGAGAATGTATTTGAAAAGTTGATTAGTTAAAATAAAAATAAAATAAAATAAAATCTAATTTAAATAAGTTGAAAACAATTGATTATCTAGAAATTGAGGAAAAAATATTTTTAACTTTTACTTTCTTGTTATCAACTTTTACCTTTCAATAATCCAATTCTGGATAAATATATTTTAATAACCAACTACATAATGATGCTAGCGGAAATCTATATCCAGACTATTGTATGCTACTATTTAAATTTGGATTAATTTGATAAAAATGATTTTAAAATTTGAACAATTTAATCTTGTAACTAAACATCTATTATATTGGTTGTGAGGTGTAATTTGTTCAAAATATTAAGAAAAATAAATGTTGAGTTGTATGATTTAAATTGTTCAAATTTTAAAATCATTTTTTTACCATCAAACCAAGCTTTTAACGGTTACTAATTTGTACAGTGGCCTTCAATTGGATCAAATTAAAAAAAAAAGAAAAAGAAAATGGGGAACTACTTGTAGGTAGGGAGTGGGAAAAAAATTATCAATATATGAGGGGTGTAAGTGTGTCTTTGATGGGGTGCAAATGAAAGACTGTGGAGGTCATGTATTAGTAATTAGTTTTTCCTTCTGTCATCTACATATAGTTCTCCCAAAAAAATATTAGAGATTAAATGTTGAAGATACACCACCAGCTAGCTTAGCTAGCCTAGGTTGCAGTCGTAGCTCCAAGCTACAGCTCCTACTACAGCTTCAACCTCAGCTATTAGCTTAGATATTTTGAAAAGATATTTTGTAGAATTAGTTAGGAGTTAGTTGTAGTGGTTGTTAGTTTGTTAGGGTCATTATATTGTATATAAACATAAGTGATGTACGTACTTGTGATTGATTGTGAATGAAAGAGTTTGATTACGAACTTCTTTTTGGTATTAGAGCCATAGAAGCTCTATCGAGCAACTGATCCATGGCAACATCACTTTCTTATTTTCTTCCTTCAAATCTGACATTACTGATCTCTAATCTGTCATCCTTTGTTACAGTGAAGCTCGATGAAACAAATTTCATCATCTGGCAATCTTAGCTCTCGAATGTTCTTCGAGCAACCAATCTACTTGGTTATGTTGATGGCTCAATCACATATCCTTAATCTACAATCATTAATTCAACAGGGAGTTCAGTGCCTAATCCTGATTTTCTTCAATGGACTATGATTGATGCACATTTGTTAAGTTGCATCATTGCAACTCTTACACCATCGATTTATGCATCTATTCTGCAATTTCATCACTGTTTAGAGGTATGGACATCTCTGCAAAAAATATTTACGACCTTATCTCGTTCGCATGTTCATCAATTAAAAAATAAACTAAATAGTGTTGCTAAGAAATCAGATACAATGGAAGAATATATGTCCAAAATCAAAGTCATAGTTAGTAAGTTAGCTTTGGCCTCTATTATCATTGATGATGAGGATCTGGTCCTCATTACTTTGAATGGTCTTCCTTCAGAGTATGATGGTTTTTCCACTACAATCCGTGCTAGACCAGAGGTCATTACTATGGATAATCTCTCATCCTTGCTATGTTCGGAGGCTCTTCATTTAGATTTGAAGAATAAACAATCTGCAGGATCAACTATAGCTTTTTCTATAGTTAAAGGATCTGACAATTCACGAGCTCAGTCTTTTAATCAAACTCGTAGTCGATCTTATTCTAGAGGAGAAAGAGGTAGTCGTACTCAAGGATCTTATAGAGGGTATGGATATAGAGGATATGAAGGATCTTACAGAGGTTTTGGAGGTGTTAGATTTCAAGGCCAAGGATCAAGAGTTTCTAATCAATTCTATTAGATTTGTGGAGGTTCTTGTCATTCTGCCTTAGACTGCTGGCATCGTATGGATCCACAATACTCTTCATTTTAGCCACAGTCTTCTCAAACAAGCAACTTCAGTTCTCAGTCACCATCAAGACCTTTTGTTACTGCTTCCAATGCTTCTATGTCTCCAGCCTCATCATCTGCTCCAAGTCCAAGGTTATTGGATTCTGCAGCTATAGATCATATGACCAATGATCTTAGCCAACTCAGTTGTTATCAGCCTTATCAAGGATCAGATCAAATTACTATAGGATATAGTAACTCTATTCCTATACAACATACTGGTAAAGGTCTTCTTTCCACTCCTCATCATCTTTTAAGCTTAACAATGTGCCTCATATAGATTCTTTATTATCTAATCTGGTCTCTGTTCGCAAATTGGCTCAAGATAACAATTGCATTATCAGTTTTGATGATACTCATTTTGTGATTCAGGACAAGGTTACGAAGAGAATTCTTCACAAAGGCTCTGATCTGCATGGATTATACCATTTCTTTTCCACTGCTAACTCACCTGCTCTCACTCCTCATTCTGCAGCCACACACACAAGTTTCACATCTCAAGTGCATTCTAGTTCTTTTGTTGTTAGTATTATATGGCATAATAGGTTAGGCCATCCTAGTAGTTTGAAATTCAAGCACCTTAGGCCTCATTTGCATCTTAAAATCCTGCTTATGTTCAGGTTCATGACTGTGTTGATTGTTGTGTTGCCAAGAGTCACAAATTACCTTTTTCATTGTCTAATTTCACTGTTAATAAACCTTTTGTTTTAATACACAGTGATGTTTGGGGCCCCTTTTCGTCCATTTCTGGTTACAAATGCTATGTTCTCTTTGTAGATGATTTTAGTAGATTCACATGGTTGTATCCATTAGCTTACAAGAGTGAAGTATATGATAAGTTTCTTGAATTCAAAGCTTATGTAGAAAAACAATTTTCTACATCTCTTCAGATTCTTGAAACTGATGGTGGCACAGAGTTTTTTAATAATAAAATGAAGCAATTTACTGTTTCTCAAGGTATTGTGCATCAACACTCATGTCCCTATACACCATCTCAGAATGGTGTGGCTGAAAGAAAGCACAGACACCTCACTAAAATTGCAATTGCTTTACTTTATCACTCACTTGTTCCTCTTCATTACTGGTTTGATGCCATTGCTTGTGCCACTTATCTTATAAATAGACTGCCTTCTTCCAAATTGGCATACAAAACTCCTTTTGAAACTCTCTTTCATAGCACTTCAGATTTTTCTATTCTTAAGGTGTTTGTTTGTCAGTGTTTCCCTTTGCTTAAACCTTGTATTTCTACCAAATTGCAACCTAAATCTGTTGAGTGTGTTTTCTTAGGCTATCATCCTTTTGCTAAAGGTTACAGGTGCCTTGATCCCAAAATTGGCACCATTTACCTTTCTATACATGTGTTGTTCAATGAACAAGTTTTTCTTTTTGCTCACTTGTCTTCTTCCTCTTTTCCTTCTTCCTCTCAGTTACCTTCTCTTCAGTCTTTTTTCCGAGACTCTCCTTTTCCATCTTCCTCTACTATTAAACATCATTCTTCTTCTTTCAGCACTCCTACTTCTTCTGCTGCTACTCTTAGTCCTTCTTTATCTCAGTCCCAGTCTTTTTCATCTCAGTCACAGTCTTCTTTACCTTTTATTACTTCTCCTCCTCAGCCTTCTATTCCTATTGAATCTATTTCCATTCAATTACCTATACCTGTTCTCTCTTCTGTCATTCCTTCAGTTCCTTCTCTTTCTAACTGCCATCCTATGGTTGCTAGATCTAAAGCTGCTTTGTCTACTGTTAAGCTACCTGTATCTTCTTCATATACTAATATTGAGCCTCCTACTCATAAGGAAGCTTTACTTACCCTTATTTGGAAGCAAGCTATGCTTGAGGAGTTCCAAGCTTTGCAAAACCAACACACCTGGTCTTTGGTTTCTCTTCCTCAAGGCAAGATTGCCATAGGTTGCAAGTAAGTGTTCAAAATCAAATGCAATTCAGATGGAACAGTGGCTAGGCATAAAGCTAGATTGGTTGCTAAAGGTTATCTCCAACAGGAGGTGATTGATTTTCAAGAAACTTTTAGCCCAGTTGCTAAATTACCAACAATTCGTGTACTGTTATGTCTTGCTTTTCATCACAGTTGGCCTATCAAGCAATTAGATATTTCTAATGTCTTTCTTCATGGGATCTTAGAAGAGGAGGTTTACATGTTGCAACCACCAGGGTTTGAAGATCAGTCTCCTAATCAGTCTCCTAATTCTTAGATTGTTTGCAAACTTCATAAGGACTTGTATGGTCTTAAACAAGCCCCAAGAGCTTGGTACTCCATATTCTCCTCTTTTTTGTTGTCTCAAGGATTCAAGAACAGTAAATGTGACTCTTCTCTGTTTATTAAAAAGACTGGTTCTGTCTTTCTTGCCTTACTTGTTTATGTTGATGATATATTGATCACTGGTAATGATGATACACATATTCAAGCTCTTATTACTCAGATGCATTAAGTTTTTTCAATGAAGGAGTTTGGTTCTATTTTCGATTTTCTTGGCATCTCAGTTGATACCTCTGGTTCCACTACTGTTCTATCTCAAAAGAAGTATGTTTAGGATATTCTTCTTAAAGCTGGTATGCTAGACTGTAGAGCTTGCTCATCTCCTATCTCTGTCAAGCCTGGTCTGCCTGCCCATTCAGATGAGCCCTTTGCCAATCCATCTGTCTATAGAAGCATAGTTGGAGCCTTACAATATTTGACAATTACTAGACCTGATATCTCATTTGCTATGAATCAATTGTGTCAACATATGCATAATCCCACTGTTGGACACTATGCTGGTGTAAAGAGGTTGCTCAGATTCATTAAGGGCACCATTTCTCATGGTCTTACCTATCACCCCAGCTCATTTGATCTTTATGCTTCTTTTGACTCCAATTGGGCTGGAGACTATGTTGACAGAAAATCTACCTTAGGGTATTTTGTATTTCTAGGATCCAATCTCATTTCTTGGTCCTATAAAAAGCAAGCCACTATCTCTCGATCCTCTACTGAAGCAGAGTACAAATCTTTAGCTCATATAGCAGCAAAGCTTGCTTGGCTTCGTATGTTGCTTCAGGATTTTTCCATTGTCCCTCCTACAGTTCCTCTTCTCTGGTGTGACAATGTATCTGCTATAGCTCTGGCTTCTAACCCTATCTTCCATCCCAAATCTAAGCATATAGAAGTTGATTGTCATTTTGTTGGAGATCGAGTGTTTGCTAAACAGCTTGTATTGTACTACATTCCTACCATTGATCAGCTGGCAGATATCTTCACTAAACCTTTATCTGTCTCCAGATTTTCCTATCTTAAAGACAAGTTCATGTTGGTTTCTCCCTCTATCAGCTTGCGGGGGAATGTTGAAGATACACCACCGGCTAGCTTAGCTGCTAGCTCAGCTAGCCTAGGTTACAGTCGTAGCTCCAAGCTACAGCTCCTGCCACAGTTTCAACCTCAGCTATCAGCTTAGATATTTTGAAAAGATATTTTGTAGAATTAGTTAGTAGTTAGTTGTAGTGGTTGTTAGTTTGTTAGAGTCATTATATTGTATATAAATATAAGTGATGTACGTACTTGTGATTGATTGTGAATGAAAGAGTTTGATTGCAAACTTCTTTATTAAATAAGTAAATTTGATAGTTTAGAGAATAAAAATAAATTAACCCTTAAAGTTTTGTACACTCAAGGTCCATTTTCTGAAATTGTTAGGCTAATAATAAGTTTAAGTCTTTTTTGGATCAAAATGGCATTATTTGTCCAAACTATTTGTTCAAAAATTTAACTAGCTGTCTATTTGTTCAAATGCACTTTGGAGTGTTTTGGAAAGATAGTTAAACGTTGTTTTTTGAATTTTTTTGACTTTTTTGTGAGAGATGAAAGTAGGTTAAAAGCTAAGAAGTGACTTTTAACTCACTTTCTAAAATAACCCTTATATCTTTAAATGTATACACATATCATCTATCTGTCCAATTAAGTGTTACTAGTTACCATTTGTTTTTTTGTTACAGGAAAATCCTTCCTACTCTCCCGCAGGTCCAAGACAGTGCCCCTTTGTAGAGATCACCAAGGTGTCCTGTTAGCCGCTCCGAGCGAGGAGACTATAACCTGGGAACTTGCCCCGACCTCCCAAGACAAGCTTCGCTTAAGTCAAGACTTGCACAACGGGGGAGTATTGAACCCACACCAAGTGCTAGTTAGACAACTTGAGGTTCAACCTCCTAACCAACTGTGCTACGCCTAGAAGATTGGCCCACGAGATATTTGAACTCATGACCTGGGGCCTTAATCCCTATATTCTGACCACAAGGCCTTAATCCCCTCGTTACCATTGCTGACTGCCACTATTGACCATTGTCCATCAACAATTTTTTTTGAGAACTTTTTAAAACACGTCCTTACAAAATAAGGTTCATCCTAATGCCTAATACACCATTCAACTTGGATTTATGGCAATTTTTCTTAACAATTTTATGTAAGTTTATTTTGAAAAAATATATGTATATATAATAATAATTTAACCATAAATAAAAAATGGCAGTGGCTTGCTATTGGACTCGTGGGGTTCATTACGGATTTCGTTTCGATAATCCGAATCGATCAATGTGTAGAACTCGTCGAGTATTATATGTTTGTAAAAAATAATATTGATCGGATATCGATAGCTATCTCATCGGATTAGTTTTCCGTCAACTGTTTATTTTTTCACCGTTCACATTTTTTATACAAAACTAATTTGATCACGTAACTATCAATATCCGATTAACGTAATTATTTACAAAGAAATATAAAACTCAATAAGTTATACGCATTAAGTTATTCAAATTACCATAATAGGATCCAGCACCTTCCGGTAGGGGTGCAACTCGGGCGGGTTCGGTCGGGTTGGGGGTCTGCCCAAGCCCGACCCGAATTGTATTTGGCACTGCCCAAGCCCGCCCAAGCCCGACCATGAACCCGAACATTGTTGCCCAAGCCCGGCCCAAGCTTTGTATTTTGAACTCGGGTTGCCCGAATTGCCCGAGTTCAGAAACCTGTAGGTAGATCTAAGGGTAGACATAAAAGATGCTAATCTAATGGTAGAAAACTAACCAAAAAAAATAAAAAATAAAAATTAAGACTAACTCTTTTACTTAATAGAAGACTAGCCAAAAATAAAAATAAAAATAAAAATTAAGACTAACTCTTTTACTTAATTTATATATATTACATAATTTATTAAATTATATATATATATTATATATTATATATTATATAATTTATATAATATATTAAATTGAATTCGGGTTCGGGTTGCTCGGGTTGGCCATTGGTTCTGCCCAAGCCCGGCCCGAATTGCAATTCGGGCATCAAAAATCTGCCCAAGCCCGTCCAGATTACAAGATATAGTTGCCCAAGTCCTAAAAAAACTCGGGCTGAGCTCGGGTTGCTCGGGTTGAACCCGCCCGAATTGCACCCCTACCTTCCGGTCCGATCTGGGACCGGAGATAAGCCAGGCCCATAAAAAATTGAGAGAAAATATTTTGAAAAACAATTTCCCGGAGAGCAAAAATGCCTAGCTTGGCTGGAAATGGGCCAGCAGTGTAAAGCGCACACTAGCCACACACAAAAGCGTAAGCTTCAAGTCCGCCAAAAATCACCTCCTGTTCATCATCAATCCTCGTACGTCCTGCTAATTTTTTTGTTGTTCACTTCCCCAACCTAATCTAGGGTTTCAGAGAGAGAGCTGTTTTTTGCGATCCGATGTCGCCTTCGTGTGCCACTGTAATTCATACAGCAAGAACAGAGCTATTCACTACTCTCGGGAACAGATTTATTGCTCCTGTGAAAACTCATCATCATCATCATAGTATGTATGCTTCTCTAAATCCCTATTATTTCCTTATCAATCTCTGAACTGAGTGTTGTTTACATTTGCAAGTTGCCATTTTAGTTGGCTATTTAACTTTTTTTACTATATTAGTCTGGCTAAATAGTTTGTGTTTGGGAATTTGGTTGATTATTTTTTGGTTGTTGATTTGATGACTGTTTGACAAAAGTGAAATGATTATGATTTGATATGAAATTTTATCTTATTAATTAGCATATTTTGTCTTTGAGTTTAGTCCATCCTTATTCCCAAACACCCCTTACTATTAATCTCTCTCTCTCTCTCTCTCTCTCTCTCTTAAGGAAGCACATGCAAATTGAATAGGAGGGGCTTTGCATTCACAGGAATTGTCGCTGCTGGAACTTCAGTCATGCCCTCTTCTTTGGTTGCTGAACCTGCTCAAGGTTAGTTTAGCAACTACTCCTATTTATTATATACTGTGTAGAGTGTGTAGATATATTGTATTGTATTGATTGTTGTATTCAAATTATTGAAAGTAGTTGAATGCATAGGTTAGAGCATAATTTGGTATTGTCTAATATTTCGTGAACTTCCTTGTACATGCTAGAGCATATCTTTACTGAGAATTATTACCGGCCTATTATACTGAATTGTTAGATTTTGTGGCAAGTAAATGTAGGAATAATCTCTTATGTGTACGGTGTGAAACACGTAATCATTGCGTCAAATATATTACCAAATTATATATAAAAAAAATATGAGTTGAACTTCATGTAAATTGTTTGGGTAAAACCAAACCAACCTATACAGATGTAGAAAACTTACAAACAGATTGTAAAATCTGGAAACAAACCAAATGTGATCGAAGTTTGTGTTGGACACAATTTCCTTAAGACAAATTCATCCCCCGCTATAGTGCTCACGAGTTTGTATCAGACGTTCGTCTCCCAGGATACAACGATCAAACCTTGCAGAAGCAGCACACCCGCAGCAAGTCTGGCGAACCTTATTGTGTAGAATTCTCTTACAGAAAAGACAGACTGCATAAGGAAAGAAACACAAGATGAATTCCATGCAAAATAAATGCAATAGGGGGCCTATTTATATATGAATTCCATGCAAAATAAATGCAATAGGGGGCCTATTTATATAGGTGAATTGGTTGCTCTTCAAATGGTCGTGGTGATTTTTCAAAAGAGTCACTTCTTTTCCATAAAAAGGCGTAACTAAAAAAAATAATTGTTTTTTACAAAAGAATTCGAATTCTGTATTGAATAATCTTGTTTAATTTTGACTCAAAAAATTAACGAATTTATCTAAATAAAATCAAATTTTAAATTAAATAAATTTTGTCTTAAAATCATTCTCAAATGGTGTACTTTGGAGTCAATTTCTCATTCACCTATTAATGGTTTCCAAACCATTTTTCCAACGGCAATAATCTTGGAACTCTTTCCTTTCTTTTTGAGGAAGCTGTCCATCTAACCAGATTACAATGGCAGCATGGGATTGTTGAAATTTGGGTAACCGTTAATATAAATAATCAAAAAATAAAATAAACAAATAATATGCGTGACTCAAGTAAGACAGTAACTGGAAATCGATGATAAATATAAGAGTTAGGAAAATAGTCCGTGAGTTTGTAATAAGCATGATAAGTAGTTGTCCTAAAGCTATACCTCCCTCCCTCCCTTCATCAGGGGCAGCCCGACCCTTTTGGGGCCTAGAGCAAAATTTTAAACTAAGGCTTTTTGACATTTAAATATTAATTGTAAATTTTTCATGTTTTATTTTTCATCTAAAATAAAATTTTATTATTTTGTCAAAGCAAAATTACTAATTAAGCTTTTGTAATCAAGTTTTTCTATCATATCTTTTTCAATTGATAAAATGGCTAATGCATTCAATTTTTAATTAATTTTTTTATTTTATTTTTTATGTGTGACATAGTCCATCTTTAAAGTAGAATTTTATTAATTTTAATATTGAAAAACATTTTTTCTGCAGAAATGCAGTTAAGAATATTGTTAATAATATTTTGTAAGCAATGCATGCATTAGGAAAGGAATCTAGTTTCTTTTTTTAACAATTTATTATGTCAATGGTGTGTTTTTATTTTTTCCCATTTGTATAATTTTATTTTTTATTTTTTTTTGAAACTTTTAGTTCTGAAAACAAATCTAAACGATCAACATCATAAAATCATCATGTTTATGGACATTGGAGAAAAAATGGGGCCTTCTCCAAGGTATGACAGAGTGTCTAACACTATATATATTATGCAGGTTTTAGTAGACAAGGTAAGACAGAGCGTCTGACACATGCATGTTTGGTGACAGATGAGATGTCGAGTCTATTTTGAAATGTGCAAAATATATAGAAAATAATATAATACTTTGTATGTAATATGAAGAAGACAATGTAGAGAATGGTGTGAAACAAATATGATGCATGTAATATTACAAGATATCTAATTTAAAATGAACACACCATTTATTTTAAAATTACGCACCTTTTAAAATACATCTGTTTAAATTAGAAAGTATAAGTTTTGGATTTTTAAAATTTATAAATTTTGTTCCAATAGGTAGCAACTGAATGGTAAAACCTTGGCCTAATTACCTTGGGGTTATGGGTTCAAGTCACGGGACAACCACTTTGTGCATTATGTCAAAGATTAGGTGTGTATCCAATCTTTCCCCTCCCAAACACACATTAATGTGTACCAATTGGGTATTGTTTTAGGTAGCAACTGAATGGGATGATGCAGACTCTTTTAGCTGGAAAACTCTCTTGGTAATCTGAGGATCCCCCTTCATCCAAGTTGGAAAAGGCTACTCCTTGCTTTGTGGTTTATAGTTTCCTTCGGGAAAATAAAATATGAAAAAGAATTACCAAAGCAAAACAACACCAAAACAAACCCACTCAATTGTTAGGTAGGGTCGTGTCCCAATTAGGTAGGGTCTTCTGCATGTATCTATCTAACTTAAATATTAGGTTCATTAGCCTCTGATTTAATTTGAGAACAAATGGATATCCCCACTATCCCAAAATTTCTTACTAAATTAACGCAAGTCAATTTTATTTTACATGTTGACTGTAGAGTATGCACAAAACCTTAAAATATGTAATGCAGTACGTAGTATGTGTCATCTGTTCAAGGTAAATCATTCTGTTAATAGAATTACAAACTGGTGTGATACTTGAACATGCCATGGCTGCAAATCACTATCTTTTCATTTTATTTCCTAGCTGAAGTTACTTACCTATATGTATCAAACAGGTTAATACTGGATTTTGTAATTTCTACTTTATCATATATTGGTTTTGAGCAAGTTTCTGAAGATAAGTTGCTTACTACATGGATCTTGGTTGAAATGGTCATCTCATAGGTTTGGAGAAATTACCGTTCAGGCCAGAGGGTTATGATTTTTGGACATGGAGAGGTCACAAAATACATTATGTACAACAAGGAGAAGGGATTCCAATCCTTCTTATTCATGGATTTGGTGCTTCTGCATTTCATTGGAGGTTTCCCCTTCTCTCTCTTTCTCTCTCTCCCTCTCTCTCTCTCTCTCTCTCTCTCTATTGTGTGTATGTTCATATTCTAATTCTCTTTCAGGATCTACCATTGACTTATAATTTCATTTATCCTTGCATGCATTATTGGTTAAAATGTCAAGGGATTCTAGCCTAATGTTTATGATTTTGATTTTTGTTGGAATAAAAAATAGATCATTCATCACATGTCATCGGAGTACATCTGTTCTTACTGCCAATTTAAAGGACTAGAGCCCCCAGTGGATAATGTGATTCTTGTAGAACTTGTTCTTTTAGGTATAGACCCTTTAAATTTTGTTAACTGTTAATCTAGACAATTTCTGGTTGGACTGTAAATGTTCTCATCACCTAATGAAGCTAAACAATAATGATATTCAATTGGATTTGATGCAAGTCATATTGCCTAAAACTTTACTCTGAAGTTCTTTCTCTTTCCATTTGTTTAGGTACAACATACCAGAATTGGCTAAAAAATACAAGGTTTATGCTATAGACTTGCTAGGCTTTGGTTGGAGTGAGAAAGCAATTATTGAGTATGATGCCTTGGTGTGGAGGGATCAAGTCGTGGATTTCTTAAAGGAGATTGTGAAAGAACCAGCAATTTTAGTTGGAAACAGGTAAGTAATTACTAATGAATTGATCTTCATCTTTTTATGCAAAGATGATTTAATTTGTGACCACTAACTCATTGGTAATTTTCAGCCTCGGAGGATTTACAGCTTTGGTGACAGCAGCAGGGTTGCCTGAGCAAGTTGCTGGAGTTGCATTATTAAACTCTGCAGGCCAATTTGGAAATCCAAATGCGGAAACCAATGAATCTGAAGAAAGTGTCGCACAGAAGTTTATTCTAAAGCCATTGAAGACAATTTTTCAGCGTGTAGTTCTTGGATTTTTGTTCTGGCAAGCCAAGCAACCTGCCCGCATTGAATCCGTCCTGAAGAGCGTATGTTCAAGTCCTCAATTGAACTTGAGCTTCTTTTCCTATTCTTTTTAAAGGTTTAGCTAGTACTTGAGTGGCTTAGAAATCATCACTGAAGGGTAAGTAGGACAATATTTAGGTCTAGTTTTTGTTATACTTTACCTAGGAATAAGATCCCTGGGTAACATTGATTGAATGCATTGTATGAACCTAAATAGGCAGAGACTGTTATCTTTTCAAGTTGGCCATTCAATTAATAGGAGATTAACCATATAAGAACTAGTAGAGGGCAAATGTTTAATGCTGCCTGTAAACCACATGGTGCCACAGGAAACGTGATGGTTTTTTCCACCTTCCATCCTGTTTCAAATTAACTCGTGCTCCGTTTTTTTGGGCCAAAATGCATTTTTTTCAATGGAAAACATTTTACAGAAAACGTTTTTGTATGTTTGGTTGCATCCTTAAAACTAATGTACTAATGGTTATTTTAGGGTAGTGGCATTGGTGGTAAGACTTTAGTGGGAAACATTTTCCGCCTAAATAAGCTTGTTTTCCATTGACTTCTGTTTTCTGTTGAACCAAACGCCAGAAATGCGGGAAATTTGTCCAGTATCAAACTTTGCTTTACTGTTTAGTTGAGCTTCCTGAAAGCACAAAGTTTGTGCCTCAGTTATCTAGAAATATCTGTGACTTTAAATATCAAACAAGAGTGGTAAACTTATTCACTTTTATATTTCAGGTATATGTTAATTCCTCCAATGTGGACGACTATCTTGTGGAATCAATAACCAGGCCAGCTGAAGACCCCAATGCCGGAGAAGTTTATTACAGGTATGGATGTAGCCATGAAGGGTGTGTTCTTACATTCTGCTTTGAAATTAAAAATTCCTCCATTTGCTTCCTGGAGCTATAAGAAATTGAGTTAGAAAACTACAATTGACCAGGTCTCACTTTCTTTCACAATGAAAATATCAGAAATCTGCTGATCAGTGTAGTACAGATCTTCCTTTGGTTCCCCATGCTTCTCTCTTGTGGGGATCATTTTTACTATTGATATCCTTTGAATGATTAAAAAATTAAGGCTGTGTTAAATTTGTGGATTTGAAATGGAAGGATTTTTCACTATTCATTCAAGGAGAATAACTCAAATTTTAGATTTGATAGTTTAGATGTTTAATTTGAGACAGCTCTGTCGTGATGGATTAAAAGTAACTAGTTATTTGAAATCCTTAACGGTAAGGGTTGTTTTACAAAAAAAAAACAAAAAATCCTTATGTAGTTTCTCAATCCATCCATAATAGCTTAATCTCCTATATTTTTATAAAATTTAAACTCAGATCCCTTCTTTTGAAATCCATCCATCCATACGGAGCCTAACTGTTTGTGCTGAACTGCTTCAGCTTAGAATTTAGGCAGTCTGAACATGAAAGTGGTTCTCACCAGCAGTTGTATTCTGATCCTCCAACCAACTGTTGGTTGGTTTTCCATATAAAAATTACAGTGCTGTCTGAGATCATTGACAATCTCAGTTCGCTCCCTTCTATGTTTAACTAAACAGCCTCTGGAAATGTTCTTGAAACGTATTCCTTCAAATCTATTCACTTACTCTCTTTTTGTGTGTGTTTGATGATAAATGCCATCTTGGTTAATTGCAGATTAATGACACGATTCATGTTGAATCAGAGCAAATACACACTTGACAGTGTCTTGAGCAAACTCACTTGCCCACTGTTGCTGCTTTGGGGTGACTTAGATCCGTGGGTGGGTCCAGCCAAGGCCATTCGGATCAAAGAGTTCTATCCAAACACAACAATTGTTAACCTACAGGCCGGGCATTGCCCACACGATGAAGTTCCAGAGCTTGCCAATAAGGCTTTACTAGATTGGTTGTCTACTTTGCCCTCTGCATCCACTCCCCAGACACAGACAGTGTGAACTTGTCCCGACTCCATAGAGCCTTACTGCACCCGAGATCTGCATTGAGCTTATTTAATTAATCATAGAACTTCATTAGTAGGGAAACTCTCCTATTCTTTTGAGTGAATAGGTATACAGTAACAGTGGAAGTTTCATTCAATACAATAGAGATTTTTGTAAACTTTTTTATTTATTGCATTTGAAAACTTTTCACTCTCTTGGCTTGGCAATTTAAGGTAATACACCTTCACTAGAAGAAGCTCCCTCTTTTCAAAAGAAATAATAATAGAATAATTTCATGGTCTGATCTTGCAAATACAACTTAAATGATGTGTTTTCTGTTCTACAAGTGCACAACACAAGCATCATCATGCTTAATATGACCCTGCCATCTAGCAAGGAAAGATTTGGACTTAAATTCCCATTGGATCCTATTTTATCATTTCATTTTACTTGCCTGAATAAAATAAATAAAAAAATCAGCTTGATTTAGAGGACAAGGTCTTTGCTGCACCATAGTACTATAGCTTTGCTAATTTGATGACCCATTTTACACTTTCAACAATGATTTAGACCACTAAAAAATACATCACTAATAGCACTAATACATTAGGAATGGCAAAAAATAAATAAATAAATAAAAGCAACAATGATTCATCCCACTAAAAATATCACCACTAATAGCACTAATGTATTAAAAAAGTAAAAAAAAAAAAAACACAACTCCAAGACCAAAACATCACATCATTAATGGCGGGATTCACTGCCACCTAATTAGTGGGAGCACTAATTAGTGCTCCCAAGCATTTTTCAAATAAAAGCAAGGCATAGAAAGTGGGCGGGGCCCACTGCCACATCATTAGTGCTCCCTCTAGTGATCATTTTTTAGTGCTCCCAAGCATTTTTCTTAACACTTTACAAGCCTACGATATTCCCACTTCACTTTACCTCTGGCTCTTGTTTTTTTTTTTTTTTTTTTTTTTGAGAACATCCCTTTGGCTCTTAAGTTGACTTTTTTGCCATTTTTTTTTTTTTGTATTTTTATTATAATTAAAAAAAATTATTCTGTAAATCCATTTAAAATGTAAAAGGAAAAAAATAATAATTAAAAGGTGTAAAAAAAAAAACACACTAAATCTCTCTCTTTTCTAAAATTTCACAAGTAGACAATACTGAACTCATTTTGGGGAAAAAAATATCTAGGAAATCTGACCTATAGCATCAATGGGATTACACTTAGATTACTTTAATTCTATTTTTTTTTTATAAGATGATTGCCTATACTTTGCTAGAAGCAGATACCAATGCAGTTGAAATATATATATTTATATGTATATATATATATATTTAATACAACAATCATATCATGTCATTATTACGAGTGAATGTAGTTTGGATTGATTTGGGAGTAAATTAAGAATCGAACGGTTACTTATGGTTCAATGAAGTTTAGAACCAAATTAAGAAAAATTTGGAGCCAAACCACATCAAACCATTAAAATGTAGTTTAGTTTGGCTTGAAACTACGGTTTCCATAAATCTTGTTATCATTCACAACATGATCAGAAAATATTATTTACAATCACATAATTGTTTAGATGATTATTTAGAACTTTTTTTATTACTATACAAGAACACAATTGTAAAAGTAAAGGGTTACAAATTATGTTTATATATATTTGATATTGATAAGATTTTTGAATGTTAAAATTTGGTTTCAAACGGATCCATGACTATAAAACAACAACTGAACCATAAAATACGGATCATCTATCTTAATAATCAAGAGCAAATTGTACATTTGAGAAAATTAAATTGAACTGTTGTTTCCCCTTCTTTAGGAAAAGAAAAACGCGTATTTTGGCACCAAATGTGTGAGTGAATGATGATTGATTAATGCACAGGGGTGCCAAGACTTGTGATGCGCTCAAATTTGACTTCTATCAAACCAACTGTGTGCAGGTTGATCGGACAACTACTAGTTCTTTTTTAACTCAACGAAGAGAATTTCATAATATGAAAAAACAAGTAAACTTTACTATTTTAGAAAAAGTAAATATTACATATTTTGATAACGGCATTGGGTCATAAAGGTCATGAATAAACTAGAATTAAAAGATAAAGGTGTTAGTAAATGAAGTAAACTAATAAACTATTCCATTGATGAATGGAAGTAATTTATTTTATTTGTCTATTATTCTATTTTTTGTTGTCCCAAAATGTAAGTCATTTTAAAAATCAAAACTTAAGATTTAAATTTTTTTCAAAATTGCTCCTTGTAAATAATATATACTTTAAATTTATTTTTTAATTTTTATATATTTTAAAATAAGAATAGAAGAGTATTTTGAAAATTTAAATTTAAATATAATGGTTACATGTTTCCTTAAAAAGTAATTATTTTTAAAATTAAATATTAAATTTGTTTGATTGGTGCTGGACTCTTTGTCATGCCCCTCTCCTTGGTATTTATAGTTGCTGATGCTTGCAGTAATTCGGTCTTACTTTCGTTGCTGGCAGTCTATGATAGCGTGCCATGTGGCCGATGATCTTCCACTTAAAACTAGCCACTTGCTGTATTTGTGTATAGTTGTTGAATTCTTTTTTTTTTTTGAACTCGTGTTGAATTCTTATTTGTTATCCAGCATTCTCTCTTTCATATCGCCACTAACCTATAAGCTTAGTTAATTCATTCTTGGCTAGTCTTTATGATTTTATTGATCTCTTTCCATTACCAACCCACTTCCTACATTTTTTGGTGATTTTTTACCCTAGGTAACCACCCATGAGTCAGGATCATCTGCTATGGTTTCACGCCATTGTTCCTGCAGTGCTCCAAAATGATATTGTCTTGGGGCAAAATTGTTACGACCTAAACCCGCCCCTATGGGTTTAGCACCGCAATCGGCCAGTAATTCGAGATTACCGAAGGCCTGCTTAACAGTAATACAGAGTACAGGGGTTGGCGGAAGCCAAAATAGTAATTAAAAGATATCCAATGAGCTGTGACAGTCTGTATGCAAAAAGACTTTTCAAAACACATATACAATCAGTACCAAAATAGTATGTACAATACATACAATCATTCAGGACAGGGGCTTATTCCCTATTAGAATAGTACAGTACAACATCATTCAATCTATACAGAACATAAAAAAAGAGGGGGAAAACTAAAACACCCCAAAAAATCCTAACTTGAAGGACTTGGAACCTCGCAGTGAGGCACGTTGGTTGGCTTGACAAAAAAGGGAGTTTAGCCCGACGCTCCTATCAACGGTCCGGTGCCTGAACACCTACATATATATATGAGCAGTGAGCAAAAACTCAGTGAATAACATATGCGTAAGGAGGTTAAGAATGAATGTCCCTTCAGTATTGAAAACAATCATTTATCAGTATATCAGTCATTCAGTTTGTGGCTCATAATTCATGCCATACAGTAATTCAGAAACGATAATAGTCATATGTGGTACACCCAATAGCAAAACAGTACAGTAGGTCTTAACAGACCGAACAGTCAATGATGGCCATCATGTCAGTAAACAGTAGTGGTTCTAAACATGGGAACCGACAGAGATCTCTGTAACAGTAATAGTAACAGTTCAGTAACAATATATTGCTATGGATGACACGTATATAGTTCACAAATAAAATAAACATTCATTCAGTAAACAGTGTCATTTCATAAAGCAGTACAGTCATTTGTTCAGAAAATAATCTCAATTGAACATATCTTTACAACATTGTTACTCACAGAGTTCTGGGCTACAGATAAGCTAGTACGCGTCCTCGGATGCCAACCCTACACAGTTACAGAGTGAACACACACTAAGCTACACAGTTGGGAAATAATAACTTAATCCCTATCTTGACTCGGTGTGGTTCTACATCAGTATCCTCATTAAGATGCCTTAAACTAGGCCTAGGAATGCCTAGGATGGAATGAAGATGTAAAGATGCACTTTAAAACACTTTCAGAATTTTCAGAAAACAGGGGTCTCGCTCGAGCGTGGCTTTCTACGCTCGAGCGGACATGCAGACAAAAGATCTCCGCTCGAGCGTGACTTACGTCGCTCAAGCGGATTGTAAGCTACAGTAAAAATACTGGATGCACAAAAATCACGCTCGACAGGCGCTCGATACACGCTCGAGCGTGAGACACAAGTCCTCGCTCTAGCGTGAACTCTCTCGCTCGAGCGGACTGTAAACACAACAAAAGTGCTGGATACACGCATTTCACGCTTGAGCGCCACTTTCCTCGCTCGAGCAGAATGCATGAACGTAAGGCTTACGCTCGAGCGTGGAACTCATCGCTCGAGCGTGAGTCCAAAATCTGGAATTTCTAAATTTGAACCTGAAGCTCAAAACTCAATTCCAATGTGTCAAATTCGATCCTTTTGGGCTAATTTTCTGGAAAACACTTGTAAACTCATATTATAACATGTTTTGAAGATCAATTTGAGGAATCAAAGCCCAAAGCTAGTTCAATTAAAACACAATTCCAACCCAAAATCCAATAACGTGAAGATTGATGCAAAACTCATACATGCATGAGTTCTAATGAATTCAAAGCTTCTAAAACATGCTCCAAAGAGCCAATTCTTACAAAAACATAGTGAATCCATGGATCAAGACAAAAAATATGAACATGCATGTAGCAATTTCCATGAAAACAACTCAAAACTCAACAATAGGACCATGCATGCATGAAATCTTACTCAATTCATTCATAAATCAAGAACCATGCAAGAACTAACTTGAATACATTAATGAGAGATTGAATATCCTACCTTGAGTTCTCAATTACAAGTCTAGAAGCTCAATTTGCCAATTATCTTCCAAAATCCCTAAGCCTCCAAGCAAATCAAGATGAAACCAAGTTTTTCTCCTAGCTCTCTCTCTCTAGTCGGTTTGGTGCAAGCAAATGGCTGAAGAAGTGTTGATTCGAAGTCTCAAAATATGATATGACTCACTAAGTGACAAGGTTGTAAATAAGGCCAACTCTTGTAATTTATCAATATTTAATCTAATTTAATCATACCAAATCACATTTCAATTAAATATACTGTAAAATTGTATAAATCTTAATTAGCACAAAACATCAATCAACTTCAGATTTGGACGCCGATAAGACCTTCAATTTGCAGTTTAAAGCATAAAACATGAACAAATAATTTAACAATCAACAGATATAATTGCATTCAAACTAGCACAATCAATCAATCAGTTTAGTAATTCAGTCAGTCAGTCAATTAACATGCTTAATCATAGATTAGTACTAATCAGTAGTGTTATCAGTAAACAGTGCTGAGGGTTGTTACAGTCTCCCCTCCTTATAAAGAGTTTGGTCCTCCAAACTCGAATTACCTTCATTTTGGAGGAAAACAGGATTCAGTGGGAACAGTTCAGGATATTTCTTGATCATATCATCTTCCCTCTCCCAAGTGGCATATACGCCACCATGGTTTTGCCAGTCAACTTTCACTAACGGAATCTCTTTATTCCTCAACTTCTTGATCCGTCTGTTTACAATCTGTATAGGCTATTCTTCATAGGTGTAGTCATCACTTAGCACTACACGGGTAGGCTCAATCACATGGAAGGGATCTCGAAAGTATTCTCTCAACATTGAAATATGAAACACGTTATGCATATGCTCCATTTCAGGAGGAAGCGCTACTTGATATACCACCGGATTAATTTTCTCAATAATCTCATACGGTCCGACATATCTCGGTGCTAACTTGCCTTTAACCCCAAAACGGGTCTGGCCCTTCATCAGTGTCACTTTTACAAAAACATGATCACCCACTTCATATTCTCTGTCTCGCCTTCGGACATCCGCATAACTTTTATGTCGGCTCTGTGCGATTTTCAATCTCTATTGGATTAGTTTCACTTTTTCGGTAGTTTCTTGTACAATCTCGGGCCCAAGCAAAGGTCCATCTCCAACTTCTGCCTAGCAGATCGGAGATCGACATTTCCTGCCATATAAAGCCTCGTAAGGTGCCATACCAATGCTCGAGTGAAAACTATTGTTGTAGGCGAATTCAGCCAAAGGTAGATGTCCTTCCCAATTTCCCTGGAAATCAAGAACACACATCCGCAGTAAATCCTCCAGAGTCTGGATGGTTCTTTCTGACTGACCATCTGTCTGAAGATGGTATGCACTACTCAGTCTCAGTCTCAGTTCAGTACCCAAAGCTGTCAGTAGGCTTTGCCAGAATCTCGATGTAAACTTCGAGTCCCTATTTGAAACAATGGACACAGGCACTCCATGTAATCTCACAATTTTATCAATATAGAGTATAGCCAATTTGTCCGCATTATAAATTGTTCTGATAGGTAAGAAGTGAGTAGATTTAGTCAATCTATCAACAATAACCCAAATTGAATCCATATCTTTACTAGAGCGAGGTAACCCAACAATAAAATCCATAGTGATATGTTCCCATTTCCACTCCGGTATCGGTAAGGGTTGCAGTAAACCTGCGGGTCGTTGATGTTCGGCTTTAACTTGTTGGCAATGAAGACATTTTGACATAAAATCAGCAATTTCTTTCTTCATTCCCGGTCACCAGAAATTCAATTTCAAGTAATGATATATTTTCGTATTTCCTGGATGGATAGACAATTTTACATTGTGGCTCTCTTGCAGAATTCTTCTTTTCAATTCAAAATCATTCGGTACACACAATCTTCCCTGGAATTTCAGTACATTGTTTTCAAATTTGAAACTCGGCCTCGGTTTTGATTCCCGTTCTTCGATGATCTTCTTCAAGAAGTCATCATGTTTCTGTTTTTCTTTAATCTCTTCAATCAGTGCCGGTTGAGCAGAAATGGCAGCTAATGTTCCACCTTGTTCGCACAAAGCAATCTCAACTTCAAATCTTTCAAGGTCACATAGCAACTCTTTCTGTCCGGTGAGTAAACAGGCTAAGTTTCCAATCGATTTCTGACTCAGTGCATCGGCAACGGTGTTAGCTTTCCCTGGATGGTACAAAATCTGTAAGTCATAGTCCTTTATCAATTCTAACCATCTTCGCTGCCTCATGTTCTGTTCTTTCTGTGTGAAGAAGTATTCCAAGCTCTTGTGGTCGGTATACACTTCACACGTTGCCCCATAAAGATAGTGACGCCAGATTTTCAATGCAAACACCACTACGGCAAGTTCTAAGTCATGGGTCGGGTAGTTCTTCTCATGTGGTCTCAGTTGTCGGGAAGCATACGCAATCACTTTTTCATTCTGCATTAAAACACACCCCAAACCCTTATAAGAAGCATCACTAAATACAGTATAACCATCCGTACCTGAGGGTAGGGTGAGAATCGGTGCAGTCACAAGTTGAGTTTTCAACTCTTGAAAAGTTGATTCCCTCTGATCGGTCCAGTCAAAAGATATCCCCTTCTGAGTCAACTGAGTCAGTGGTAGGGCAATTTTGGAGAAATCTTTGACAAACCTTCTGCAATACCCGGCCAAGCCTAGAAAACTTCGGACTTCGGTAACATTTGTTGGTCTAGGCTAGTTCACTACTACTTCAATTTTCTGTGGATCAACTGAAATTCCATCTTTACTGATTACATGCCCCAAAAACATAACATTGTCAAAACAAAATTCACATTTAGTCAGTTTAGCATACAGTTTCTGTTCTCTTAGGGTCTGTAAGGCAATTCTCAAATGATGTTCATGTTCCTCCATGCTTTGGGTGTAAATTAAAATGTCATCTATGAATGCAACAGTAAAGTCATCAAGGAACGGTTTAAAAATTCGGTTCATAAGGTCCATAAATGCAGCAAGTGCATTGATAACTCCGAAAGGCATAACTAAGAATTCATAATGTCCATACCTCGTTCGAAATGCAGTCTTTTCAATGTCCCTGTCTTGACTTTCAACTGGTGGTATCCAGATCTAAGGTCAATTTTGGAAAACACTTGGGCAACATGTAACTGGTCAAATAAATCATCAATACGAGGCAATGGATATTTATTTTTCACTGTTACCTTGTTCAGTTCACGGTAGTCAATGCAGAGTCTCAGTGAGCCGTCTTCCTTTTTCACAAATAAGACTGGCGCGCCCCACGGTGAAGTACTGGGCCTGATGAACTTCTTATCTAACAGTTCTTGCAACTGAACTTTCAACTCCTTCAATTCAGTCGGTGCCATTCTGAAAGGAGCTTTAGATATTGGCTGTGTACCCGGAATCACATCAATGGTGAACTCAATCTCCCTGTCAATCAAATCCCCTGGCAGATCATCTGGAAAAACATCTGGGAATTCTCTGACTATAAGAATACTGTCCATATTAGTTTTATCATCAGTAGGTACAGTCAATACAGAACATAGATACCCTTTACACCCCTTTCTAATCAGTTTAAAAGCTTTCATGGATGAAATTAGATATGGAGGAGGTACTACTCCAACTCCGTTAAACACAAATTCAAGCAGTCCGGGTGGACGGAAAACAACTTGTTTTATTACACAGTCTATGGTACCATGATATTTTGTTAACCAGTCCATCCCCAATATCACATCAAAATGATCAATATTCAATGGCAGTAAATCAAAATACAAATGTGCATCTCCAACAATAATTTGACATACAGGGTGCATATATGCACAAGTCACGGATCCCCCAACTGGTGAAGATACAGCTAACAAGTAATTCATGGGTTCCAATGGTCTATTCAATTTTCTCGAAAAAACATGCGAAACATATGAATGCGTAGACCCCGAATCAATCAGAACATATGCATTTTGAGCACAAATTGAGAGTATACCTGACACAACGGTCTCGGTATTCTGGACGTCTCCCGGTACGAATGCGAACACTCGGCCTTGCCTCATAGGCTCTTTCCCAGTAGCTTTAGGGATAGGTTTTGGTGCAACAGTTGATGCTGCATCGCTGGCTGCAGCTTTACTATTGCCCTGAGGAGCAGAAGGGCAATCTTTTACCATGTGGCCCACCTTGCCACACCTGTAACAAGCACCTAAAATTTTATAACAAACCCCTTTATGTTTCTTACCACATTCAGAACAGGGCGGTATGGAACCACTTCCATAACTATAACTGGTTGTTGACCCTGTATTCTGCTTTTTGTTCAATGAATTGTTCCTGCCTTTCCTGAACTTAAAACCCCGTCTCTTCCCGCGCCACTCAGTTGCGGGTGTTTTAGTCTGTTTTAGTGCTTCAATATTTGATTCAACCATAATGGCTCGGTCAAGAACATCTACATATTTCAGTAGTTTCAAAACATTGATTCTGTCAAGTATTTCAACATTAAGGCCGCCCTCAAACTTTCTGGCCTTTTTGTAATCGGTATCAATCATGTGCGGTGCATATCTGGCAAGTTCTGTGAATTTCGATTCATACTCAGCTACCGGCATGGTACCCTGTCTCAACTGTTCAAACTCAGTCACCTTTCGGTCCTTGACACACTGTGAAAAATATTTCTCAAAGAAGGCTCCCTTAAATTGAGCCCAATTCATAGCAGTGTTGGTGTCGCAGACCAGCATCCACCACCTTCTGGCCTCTTCTTGTAAGGTGAAGGTAGCCAGTAGCAGTTTGTATGCTTCAGAACACGGAAAAACTTCAAATAACTTTTCAGTCTCAAGAACCCATGCTTCGGCCTTTAAGGGTTCAAGGCCTCCCTAAAAGGATAGCGGTTTCATCTTACTGAACTTCTGGGTCAAGGTAATTATATCGTCATTCACATTCTGTTCCGGCTGTACCGGAGGAGGTGGAGGCTGTTGGTTCTGTTGTTGTTGTTGCCTTAAGGCCTCAGTTAGCAGTTCAACAGTTCTTTCTAGCCTTGCCATTCTGGCTTCGGATGATTCAGGTTCATTAGCGGTTCTTGCATTATCCATTTCACTTTCACTATATGCAACATGGTAATAATAAACATAAGAAGTTGCATACTTTAAACATTTAAACATTTTAACACATATATTCATGTCATGTCTACGCACACTTTTCATGCTCATATAATGCCCTATTCACTTTTCTAAGACATCCTATAGCTCATTTGAACATGTATGTGCGATATAACTCGTGGTTTAATAACGCTCTGATACCACTCTATCACGACCCAAACCCGTCCATATGGGTTTAACACCGTAACCGGCCAGTAATCCGAGATTATCGAAGGCCTACTTAACAGTAATACAGAGTACAAGGGCTGACGGAAGCCAAAACAGTAATTAAAAGATGTCCAATGAGCTGTGACAGTCTGTATGCAATACAATCAGTACCAAAACAGTATGTACAATATATACAATCATTCAGGACAGGGACTTAATCCCTATTAGAACAGTACAGTACAACATTATTCAGTCTATAGAGAACATAAACAAAGAGGGGGAAAACTAAAACACCCCAAAAAGCCCTAACTTGAAGGACTTGGAACCTCACAGTGAGGCACGTTGGTTGGCTTGACAAAAAAGGAGTTTAGCCCGACGCTCCTAGCAACGGTCCGGTGCCTGAACACCTACATATATATATGAGCAGTGAGCAAAAACTCAGTGAATAACATATGCGTAAGGAGGTTAAGAATGAATGTCCTTTCAGTATTGAAAACAATCATTTATCAGTATATCAGTCATTCAGTTTGTGGCTCATAATTCATGCCATACAGTAATTCAGAAACTATAATAGTCATATGTGGTACACTTAATAGCAAAACAGTACAGTAGGTCTTAACAGACCGAACAGTCAATGATGGCCATCATGTCAGTAAACAATAGTGGTTCTAAACATGGGAACCGACAGAGATCTCTGTAACAGTAGCAGTAACAGTTCAGTAACAATATATTGCTATGGATGCCACGTATATAGTTCACAAATAAAACAAACATTCATTCAGTAAACAGTGTCATTTCATAAAGCAGTACAGTCATTTGTTCAGAAAATAATCTCAATTGAACATATCTTTACAACATTGTTACTCACAGAGTTCTGGGCTACAGATAAGCTAGTACGCGTCCTCGGATGCCAACCCTACACAGTTATAGAGTGAACACACACTAAGTTACACAGTTGGGAAATAATAACTTAATCCCTATCTTGACTCGGTGTGGTTCTACATTAGTATCCTCATTAAAATGCCTTAAACTAGGCCTAGGAATGTCTAGGATGGAATAAGGATGTAAAGATGCACTTTAAAACACTTTCAGAATTTTTAGAAAACAGGGGTCTCGCTCGAGCGTGGCTTTCTATGCTCGAGCGGACATGCAGACAAAGGATCTCCGCTCGAGCGTGACTTACGTCGCTCAAGCGGACTGTAAGCTACAGTAAAAATACTGGATGCACAAAAATCATGCTCGGCAGGCGCTCGATACACGCTCGAGCGTGAGACACAAGTCCTCGCTCGAGCGTGAACTCTCTCGCTCTAGCGTGAACTCTCTCGCTCGAGCGGACTGTAAACACAACAAAAGTGCTGGATACACGCATTTCACGTTTGAGCGCCACTTTCCTCGCTCGAGCGGAATGCATGAACGCAAGGCTTATGCTCGAGCGTAGAACTCCTCGCTCGAGCGTGAGTCCAAAATCTGGAATTTCCAGATTTGAACCTGAAGCTCAAAACTCAATTCCAATGCGTCAAATTCGATCCTTTTGGGCTAATTTTCTGGAAAACACTTGTAAACTCATAGTATAACATGTTTTGAAGATCAATTTGAGGAATCAAAGCCCAAAGCTAGTTCAATTAAAACACAATTCCAACCCAAAATCCAATAACGTGAAGATTGATGCAAAACTCATACATGCATGAGTTCTAATGAATTCAAAGCTTCTAAAACATGCTCCAAAGAGCCAATTCTTACAAAAACATGGTGAATCCATGGATCAAGACCAAAAATATGAACATGCATGTAGCAATTTCCATGAAAACAACTCAAAACTCAACAATAGGACCATGCATGCATGAAATCTTACTCAATTCATCCATAAATCAAGAACCATGCAAGAACTAACTTGAATACATTAATGAGAGGTTGAATATCCTACCTTGGGTTCTCAATTACAAGTCTAGAAGCTCAATTTGCCAATTATCTTTCAAAATCCCTAAGCCTCCAAGCAAATCAAGATGAAACCAAGTTTTTCTCCTAGCTCTCTCTCTCTAGTCGGTTTGGTGCAAGCAAATGGCCGAAGAAATGTTGATTCTAAGTCTCAAAATATGATATGACTCACGAAGTGGTAAGGTTGTAAATAAAACCAACTCTTGTAATTTATCAATATTTAATCTAATTTAATCATACCAAATCACATTTCAATTAAATATACTGTAAAATCATATAAATCTTAATTAGCACAAAACATCAATCAATTTCAAATTCGGACGCCGATAAGGCCTTCAATTTGCAGTTTAAAACATAAAACATAAACAGATAATTTAACAATCAACAGATAGAATTGCATTCAAACTAGCACAATCAATCAATCAGTTTAGTAATTCAGTCAGTCAGTCAATTAACATGCTTAATCATAGATTAGCACTAATCAGTAGTGTTATCAGTAAACAGTGCTGAGGATTGTTACAAAAAATTACAAAAAAAATAAAAAAAAAATAAAAAAAAATAAACAGAAGGGCCATACGATCTCGCCATCCCAAACCCTTTTCCACCCCCTCCCTCCATACATCCACCGACGCAGCATCACCTTGCCGCCACAACCTACCTCCGTCCACCCTTATCCACAGTCTACCTCCACGAACTCAACCCTTCCCTCAACAGATTCAGATCCAAACCCATATGGTTTTGAATACTCTTTTCTTTTTCTTTTATTCTCCATCGTCTCAGATCATTCAACGTCTATAAGCTTAGATCGCAAGAACCCAACCCTTCACTACCTCTCCACTCACCAAATCCAAACCCATATTCAAAACCCAAAACAGAGACCCATTTGCACACTTCTGATAGCTCTTAGAATGGATAATATTTCGAAAAGAGTCCAACAAATAAGGTTATATTCACTATGTATTTGATGAGTGAAGTATTGGAATATAATTATAATTAACAAAAAAAAGGTTTGAGGGTTAAAGATTTGAAGTTTGAAAAAGATTTATGGAGTCAATAATGGTTAAAATCTATAAAAATGGGATGGGAAAGAATGAGGGTTTTGGTTTCAAAGTGAGATTTTTACACACAATGATGCTTTCTAAGATTTTGAAAAGAAAATAGTGTTTGTGCGCTCCTTCCTAGCGACCGCCAGCACAACCAACCTCCTCAATCTGAAAAGAAAGAAGAACAAGAAGGAAGATGAGTCGGTTTGCAATAGTGGTGCTATGGGGGTCAGAGAGGCGTCGAAAAGTAAGGGTCGCAGTGGTGTGAGTTGCTGGAGAGTGTCAGAGAAGTTTCCTCTCTCTCTCTCTCTCTCTTCTTCTTCTCTAATTTTTTTTTGTGATAAATTTTGCCCCGTTTTGGAGTGCTGTAGGAGCCATAACAGAGGATCTGTACTCAACCACCCATAACCTGGATTAACAACCCATGGTATTTAAAGGCATTAAAACATTGTCACGTGTCTCTTTCATGTTCTCAGGAGTTGTCCCATCAGTATAGGATATTGTATTGGTCGAGACCATGGGAGTAACTATTAGAAAATCGTAGGATATGGACATATGGTGTGCATGATAGGGTTGATTTGAGAAGTGGGTTGGTTTTTTGATTTTTTAGCTATTTTAATTTGGGTTAAAAGTTTGGTTTTGGAAGAATTTTTTGATTTTTTGATTTTTTTGACTTTTTTTGTGAGAGAAGAGTGTAATGATTATGGATTGGATGTGATGTTTTGTTTTTTGTGACTAAAATAACTTATTTTATCTTTTGTGACTAAAATAATAAAAAAAAAAAATTTAAAACCTAAGTTGCCAAACAGAGGCATAGTTAGATCCTTATTACATGGTTCTAACTGTCTAAGAAGTTGTGTTAAGATAAAATAAGAGCAGGATCTCAAACTGCTTCCTGAAATATAAATACCCCTTGGTGCTACTTTTGCTTAAAAAGCACCAAGGGTTGATCTAGTTAATCTAGTTAAAACATTGTCTCCCGAATTGACCCCAAATCACTTCTTCTATACAAAATTATGTAAATTGAATATAAATTCGCATAAGTTCATAAAAATTTACGTGATTATATAAATTTGTATTCAACTTATATATTTTTGTGAGATTATAAAAATTCGTAAAATTTATATAATTTTATATAAATATATATTATACACTGAAAAAAATTTTCACACTCAAATATAATTAATTCTATTATATAGAAGTTACTTAGATTGTTAAAGGTAACCCCTCCCTATATTGTTTTTATTATCAATAATATTAGGAATTATGAAAAATATATCATGAAATGCATTATGAAGATTTTTCATCCCTTAATTAATGTGTGGTGATTTAGAGAAAAATTAGGGATCATGAAAAAAATTTTATGAAAATGATCATTAAAAATTCATGATCCTTGGATTACCTTGATCAGTGTGGGATGTTTTATTCTAAGTGTAATTCAAGGATCACAAAACTTTCATGATTATTTTCATAAAAATTTGTTCATGATATTTACCATTGTTGCTGAGTGATTTATTGTATGGATAATCCAAATATGATAGGAAAATCATATGATAATATCAAATATGATAGGAAAATCATGCAGCATGACCCTATCAGGATAACCATGGTCGTACTGAATTTTGACTCTAGGGAGGCATACATGCACCAAACATACATCATAAAGATAAGACTCACACTGTGAGTTGTTTGGACAGCGAGAATGTTGTAGAGAGAGAATCTTCAAAATTTTCCCAACAGAATCAGTTAGTCTCAGTGTTCAGGAGAGAGAGAGAGAGAGAGAGAGAGATGCGGAGCGTGACGTTGGGAATCTCAGCTACACCAACAACAACAGTAGCCTCCATAAACACCTGCTCTCTCAATTCTAATTCTAAAAGGCTGAAGCCACCCTTTCCTCGCTCCTCCTTTCTCTCTCATCTCCCAAATTCAGGTTCTCTCTCTCTCTCTCTATATACATATGCATACATGTGTATATGTTTGTATGTATTCTTATTCACGTACGGTTTGCATGAACATTTTTAGGGATTTCTGTTGTGGACAAGATTCAACTTTCATTTCATGACTCCTGAAATTAATCAAAACTGTTGTTGTTGTTGTTGTTGTGATTTTTCAGATTTCACATCAATTTTTTTCCCAATTCTTGACCCTGATTTTTCAGTTGTTTTGGTAAAGTCAATTTTCTGTTTTTATTAATTGGTTGTCACCAAATCTCTCAATTATTCAATCAGATATTAATTGCTAATTCTTTATGATTTTAAACTAAAAAAAAATTCCTGTTGTATAGCTGAGTATTCCCAGCAAAATTTTACTGGGAAAATACACTGTCTGCCTAAATTCTGCAAGTCTTGTAATTTAAGAGGCTGCTTGGCCCAACAGTAAGGCTTCCCATTAGCGTTCTTGGTTGGGCAAGTTCAAGTGGAGACAAGGTTATGGTGCTGTTTAGTGCAACTTACAGAGCTGCTTATAGCTTTTTATTAGTTATTTTGGGAGTATGTATCATTCTGTTTAGTGCAACTTAACTTGTGAAGCAAAAATTACTTAAATAAGTTGAGAAAAAGTTACTTATTTGGAAGTTTGGAGGGGTGCTTTCAACTTCTATTTTCTGATTATCAACTTTCAGATTGAGTAAAGTTGCACCAAACAGGCCCCACGTACTATTTACCCTCCTAGATCCCACTTTAGGGGATTTTCATGCACTGAATCACCTTTTTTCTTTTTATAGAAAAAGCTCAGATAAGCTAGGACTCTGCTTTTTTACTGAACCTATGAACCTAATAGCAAAGCTGTCGTTTGAATAATTTTTGGGTTTTTTACTATGCCAGGGAAGAATTTCACCATTGATTGTATTATATGGGTGTAGGGCTGCTTTGCAGAGCCGGTCAAGTAGTTGAACTATTCCCAACCGTGTCACCTCAAATAGTTGTTCGCGAGGCCAGGTTAGAAGATTGTTGGGAAGTTGCTGAGACTCATTGCAGCATCTTCTTCCCCAAATATTCATTCCCTTTTGGTTTGTTACTGAGGATTAACAGGCTGGTGTCAGTAATGCTGTCTGGATTCACTGTACCTAAAGGTTGTCGGAAAACTTGTCTCATTGCTGTTGTTGGCAGCTCACTGGATGATAATTTATACTTTGGAAATGAAGACTTTAAAATTGGAGGACTCAATGGTATATTTGGTCTGAATAAGACGTGTGTAGCTGGGATATTAACTGTGGATACTCTGGCTGATTTTCTCCCAAGAAAAGGACCACTTCGGCAAAGAAGGTTAGATCAGCTTTGGCTCCTTTGTTGGTGAAGCTATTTCTGGTAATTATATGTTTTGTGGGGCCTTGTTCTTGCAAATACAATTTAAATTGTGTGTTTTCTGTTCTGCAAATGCATAAGCATCATGTTACCCTACCATCTTACATGGAAAGATTTTGACTTGGATTCTCATATGATACTATTTTATCATCTTACTTGCCCAAGGAAAACACATGCCATTCATCAGCTTGATTTATGCTGTGTTTGGTTGGGGGATTTGGAGAGAGATTTGGAAAGGGAAAGAGAAAAGGTGTGTGAAACTAGGTGAAATGTAGACATATTTTATTCACATTTCACCTAACTTTTCCCTTTCCCTTTCCAAATCCCTCGTCAAATCCCCCAACCAAACACAGCGTCAGTGTACAAGGTCTTTGCTGCACTATGCTCTTAATGGCTTGCTAATTTGATGTCCATTAATATTTCATCTAGTTGATGATTGGATATTACTTGGACAAATGGACTAATTAGTTCCACAATCGATATCGATGGGCTTGGAATTGTTTCATATCTCTTTTCCTCATGTTTCTGTCTTCCTGTTTTTGTATTCTTATCTATAGTTTGTATCCCCACCACCATCACTGCTATTGCACTGCTACTGTCTGTGAATTGTCACTACCAGCACTGGCTTGATGTTTTCAAGTTTCAACATCCCATCATCACCACTGCATCTAACTTTTCTCAGCATTTGGCCGTTTAAATGGTTTCTGTAAGTATGACTATCTCTACTGAGTTTGGTTCAGTTATGAAAAATATTGCCATTGACTTCCTCATGTGAAAATTTATTAGTCGGTTGCTTGTAACTAACCTTAAATTAATCGTCCACTAACTTCATCTTTCCAATCAATTTTCCATTCATCTTTCTTGTTTTTTTGTCAGAGTTATTCCTTTCTCTGTGTTGTAGTGGATGTTGGTGCCTTCTGGGTTTTTGTGGCCCTCTAGTGTTGCATCACATTTTTCAACTCTTGTAGACTTTTCATACCTTCTCACACAATAAAATAGTGCAGTGTACAGAGGTGGCTCTACCATTAGGTCACTTAGTCCGTCACCAAAGGCCCACCAAGAAAATGTTAAGAAATTCTTATTGCTAAAAGGCCCCAATTTTTCAAAAACCCAGTAAAATAACGCCTCATTTTAATATTTAGCCTAAGGTCTAAAAATTCTTTGGGCCACCACCCCAGTGCAATTTAGCTACACTTAGACTCCCAATGGTTTGAATTCATGATTCCTTTTTGATGATTATTTACAAGCTCAAAAGAAGATGAATTCTCAATATGCATAATTTATAAGAAACTTACCTTATCAATCTTTGGGCCACCCTACTTGTTTGATTGACTTAATAAAAAAATAAGCATTAGAAAATTCAAGCAATATTTTATCAAAAAGTAGGTCCTGAAGTGTGGTTCAATCCCCTGGAACGTAGGTTTAGTTTCTAGGATATGAACTGATGATTGTGGTGCAGTTCAAAAACAAAAAAGAAAAGAAAGGAGGGCGTTGAAGGAAATTAGTTCCATGTGGCTAAGCACATTTTTTCACATTTTAAATAGTATGTTACAAAATATTTTCTGGGACCTGCTTCATTGAGGTTTCTTGTAGTCACATCCTAGTCCTGCAGTTCTCGTCTCGTGGAAAGTAGTTTATGAAATTTTTTCTTGATAACAATTGTAAAAAGAGTTTGTAAGTCGTATGAAATAAAAGCCCATTTTCCCTAATTGGCCCCTAAACCCATTTTTTGCTAGCTTTAATGTTCATTTTGTCTATATCTCAATGTGATAGAGTCCAGTGCACGTCTATCTGTGGTGAATAAAGTGGTGTTGATCTATATCTGGCACATCAAAACAATGCAAACTGTGATAGAGCCTGAGTACTCAAAAAGCGTTGTTGAATATACCAATGATTCCTTCCTTTTTGGCTCAGCTATGAACTGTTTCTGCTGTGCTTTGTGCAGCCTATTCCAAGAGTTTAGCTTGCAACTTGAAAATGGCTCAAAATGATCTTGCTTCCTGCACTGACTTGTTCAATAATTGCTTCTTTTTTTCTTTTTTCCTTTTTCTGTTGTGTCAACTCAATTGATTTATAAAGAAAAAAATAAAAATAATTTCTATGTTATCTAATTTCAGTCTCATAACTGCTGAAGCATGCAATTGATAAGCCTATAGCCTAGCCATACTCTAGGTTGTGCAAGCAGTTGAGGATACTGGCTACTCTCAACTATTTTTGTGACTTTGGTTTCAATTTGCTGTTAATGCTTCTGTTGTAAGAAATGAAAGTATGAGTGTATATAGTCATCCAATTGTTGAGTCGGTTTCTCAGATTTCCTGTAAAGAAAGAAAGAAAGAAAAAAAAAAAAAAAAGTTTTTCTGTCACTAATGAGGCACGATTGTGAATATTATTGTCATTTTCAGGACTGGAATTGCATTCATATCAAATGTGGCAGTTAGGGAGAAATTTCGACGAAAGGGGATAGCTAAAAGGCTAATAGCCAAGGCAGAGGCTCAAGCCAGAAGCTGGGGCTGTCGTGCCATTGCATTGCATTGCGAGCTAAACAACCCAGGGGCCACAAAGTTGTACAAAGGCCTGGGTTTCAAATGTATCAAAGTCCCAGAAGGTGCTAACTGGCCCCAACCAAGGACACCTCCAGATGTCCAGTTCAAATTCATGATGAAGCTTCTAAGCACCCCAACGACCACTGTTTAGATTTTTATGAGGGACATACAAGTGTAGTGTTTAACATGAAATCCATTGAAAGCTAAAAGTAGGATGTTTCAGATTGTTTGCTGTATATATAAGCTGGAGCAATTAGCTGCAGATCTTGGAGCAATGTATTACAGTAATACTACAAACACGAGTAAAGTACACAAAATGCAATCCTACTAGCACTGCATTCATCGTGATAAAGTGTGAAACCTATCTAAGTTGCAAGTATTGCATTTTGAGCGCTATTTTGATATTTTTGTTTTTGAGTGTGCCTGTGTTGTTATTGATGTATTTTGGTATCGTTTTCAAAGCCAATTTTTCTGGTTCCGGGCCCTTGCACAATCCAGTGGTAGAAGTAACAATACGGATTCATCCATAATTAAATGAATTTGTTCATAGAATAAAGAATAGAACAAAAAAATCAAGAGCCTCGAGCCACCAATAAAGACTGAGAAGATTGACTTAAAGAACAACTTTCATTAAGAGCTCTGTTGTAGAGTTCAGACCTAACCATTAAACAAGAAGTGATGGGAACAATGGAACCCGTAAATGCAAAAAATTCTATTGAAAACGAATCCTAATGATTCATTGGTCCGGATGGCGGAAGGAACCTGGAACAAATTTATCTATTCTGAGAAGTCATGAGCTAACCCTACAGGCTCAAATAGATACCACACCAAGCCCATAAATTGAAGGGGGAATTGTGAATCAGTGAAGCAATTAAGAAATAATTTCATTTACATATTGGGATAAGTTTTCTGTATGGTTTGGAGCAAGTCTTTCCTGTGTAATAAAATTGCACAAAAAAGTAATCCATATGTAGTGCAATTATTCTATAACTGTCCCAGTTATTTACAATTTTTCCTAAATTTAATTCAGTTTGGCTGGCAAGATTGGTATATATACTTGTGCTTTCCACTTTGGCTTTGTTCAATTGCACTAATTTGATGGTTCATATTTTCACAATTTGCACATCAAGGGGTATTTGTTTTAGACTAACTGGAAAAAAAGAGATTACGATAAATAAATTGTTAGTCATGAGATAACTAGTCATTGCACTATTTAGCTAAAAATTAGGTATATTTGACTATTAGTTCGACCTTCATTTTTCTAACCAAACTATGGACTAGTTATTGAACATGAAATCCAAACTCATGTCTCAATCTCATGAAACAAACGCCCCCCAAGTTCCATATTCATTGGATTATCAATAATTAGCATGGAAGAAAATAGTATTTCCACAACATGGCGGTTCAACTGTGGCATGTTCTTTTTAAGCTGGTTAGAAGGTCTACAAACTGCCTCCTGGTATTCACATGCAGAGTGTGTATGGGCTAGTGTTAGGATTGAGCTTTAAACAGTGCAAGTGTGACTGAGCTTTAAATAATTAATTTCGTGCATTGGTTGAGTTTTTACCTGTGGTTGAGTGGAGCGAGGAAAAAGGAAAGAAAAATCAAGGCCCATGCACAGAGGCGGAAGTTGGCAACATTGAGTTTGTCAATGGGCTAACACAGCGCAGCAAAACAAAATTGCAATACATTATTCCCCATGACTATACCCCCAAACAGTTGGGGATGCCAATCGAGTGGCCATATAATTCAACATCACCGTTACCATCTGTAGCTCCAGTTACAGATTGGAAGCAAATTGCCCTACCAAATATAAAATTCCTCTTTTAAGATAAGAAAATGAACAGTGAAGCCAACAGCGTCGCCAGTCAAACAGTACTCCACCTTATGATGCTCGGACAAATTTGTCTAAAGCAGATGTATCCAAAGCAGGGAACTCCTTCACAGCAGCAAGCACTGCAAGCCCAAGTTTGACAGCATCATCATTGCTTGGTGCCTACAATGTTGTCATTTCGAGTCAGTTATGGTACTTTTAACTATATGCAAGTTGATGCAGCAGTTGAGAGAGTTTTTGTCTACCTCGATGTTAAGAGGGAGGACTGGATCATGTAGGGAGAGTCTCAGAAGGAACCACCCGCCATAGCCAGAAGCTCTGACCTGTTTTACAACCAGCAAATTCCAAAAACATGCAATGACATTATCAATTGGGGACTACATCTATTATTATGCAACTGTATATGAATAAATAAATGCAAACAAACAGACAAATTTGATTGCCCAAACTGCCACTTGGTTGTAGTCATCTTGGTCACATTGAAGCCAAGTGCTGCCTTGATTAAAAGTGAAACTATGATAAATATATAACACGGAGTATCCAGCAGCACTAACGTAGAAATCCACAAGAAAACAAATTCCTAGCAGCTAGACAATAACCCTTCGTCAAAAGATGGGTAGTATGTAAGAAGCATGTACACATGACACGCTAACACAGAATTTTTCAAAAAATGTATGCTATGTGGGGGTTACATGGAAAAAAAAATAAAATTTTATATGTTTATTATATGACCTATATAAGGATAAATAATTATTATATGTTATATGTATGAATATTTAATTCAAAGGTACTAATTTTTAAAGTCCAAAAGGAGAATAGGTATAATTTTATGCTATTTTTCTTTTATCATTGAACTCCCTCAAGTTATTTTTATTCAAACTTGTTATATGATTCATGTGTGTCTGATACACGTGTTCCCCAAGTGTCCAAAGTTTGTCCGAGTATAAGATATTGTTAAAAATAGTGGGATATATTTGGACTTGTGCTCGACTGGGGTTGGGAAGTATCCAACAAGTATCGTGTTGTGTTGGTGTCCGCCACGGTATCCGACACGACACACCACCTTCTTAAAAATGTCTATGCTTTTTAGGCTAGCAGGCTCCTCCTGAAGAAAGAGAGACAAGGATGTGCTCAAACAATGTTCAAGTGAAATGTGAATGGAGAAATCCAAATGGGATTCAATCCTCTACTGTTACCTTCTATATCATACATGCACTTCCCGAATCCTAATCACTAGCCTCTAACAGCCATTTGAGAATCACAACTAGGGGCATAACATATTTGATCAAAGCTGTAAATGTAGCTCTAGTCTTATGAGCAAGTTGACAGGAAACAGACCCTGCCGAACATGGGACACCAACACCCAGGACCTAAGGGGAAAAGAAATGCTCAAAGAGAACTTGTTTCCAAGTCGTACATATTCCGTTCAGATGCCATAATTTAAAGATAGTAATTTCACATGAACTTGCAAGAAAGTAAAGCCAGATTAATACTTCAGTTCACATCAAGAACATTCACATAAATTTGTCAATAAAATATCAATGCACAAGTAGACGATTTTCATGTTAACAATTGTTCAAGTTCACATAATTATTCCGCTTCTGAGCTGCTGCTCAATGGTCACAAGTCATTCCCCTCCTATTTAGTGAAGCCAAAATTGAGAATGGAGCCAATGATGGCAGCTGAAGAGCAGTATTGCGTATGAAAAAATGTAAACATGCAGCAATATTTTAGCCCATAATCAAAATTCTCAATATATTTGATGTCAATGTAAATCCAGGAGCAGGATTATGGAGCACAAGTATCATGATTGATTCAGTGTGTCAACAAGAGTAAAAAAACAAGGACTTCTAAAACTGTCGTATTATGATTGATTCAGTTTTCAACCAAAAACAGGAGGATGAAAGATGAAAATAAAATAATTCCAAAGACCAAGACTAGAGTTTCAGTTTACAGTTACAGAACTTACGCCTTCATAGTTAACAGGGGCTTTCTGAAGCTTTGGGTCTGTATCTGTAACGTTCTCCAAATGTTTCAGCACAGCCTCTCCATAATCCCGGAAGGACCTGAAAGCACCAGTGTATTAATTAAGCCACTATTACCCAAAGGCATTTTCAGCCAATAATTACAAAATACAGTAGCATACCCTCCTTTAAGATCTGGATGGCTCTGATCAATCTTTAGTCTAAATTCAACAGCAACAGCAGGTTCCTCTAGACCGTCCACCAAATCAATCAAAACTTTGCTGCCACCACCTACACCCGAAGCTCTGGCAGATGCAAGTTTATTCAAGAGCTTCACCTGCAAGTAGTGCCAAATGGAAGAGGGGAAGAAGTAAGAGGAAAAAGAAAATATTGCACAAACAGAATGTCAACTTTGCACAATGCATAAATTTACTGTGTTGGGGGGAAAAAACCGTATGTTGCATAGTGAACTGCAAGTGTAGAATGTTAAATAAATTTCATAACCACTGTTGCAATTCAAGCCTACCATGAGATATGCACCATCATCAAGCCAACGATTTTCCTTCAGAGCTCCATGGCCACTGGTTTCAATAGCCAAGTGAGACTCCTCCCCAACTGAGTTCTGTAAACAATATTTCCTTTAGATATAAAATCACGTGCTGAGTTACATACTAAACAAAGCATACAATGAAAGAAGCATATGTAGTTGATGCTATCATTAACTGTATAATTTCCTTTCTGGTTTTCCTTTTATCCTCTCACATCAGTGCAGATAAAAACTACCACTGACGTGCTAAAAGGGTCCCAGGTGAAAACTGGACAACAAGGATCCGTCTAAAAAGAAAGCAGGCCCCTCAATTAAGTAGGAACCGCTTTCATCTCTAGATATCATAACATGAGAGGTGTGGGCTTGCTGTTTAAGAAAGGATCGTTGAAGGCCTAGGGCTAATAGTACTTTTTGCATTTATGTTGAAAAGCCAAAGGTCTAAGAAATAACTCAGTACATGGTTAAATAATGCACAGCCACACTTTCGACTCTGCAACTCAACTAATCCCGGTGCAATACCATCTTTAACGAATCAATCGTATGAGCTCATATCACAATCAGATGCTTTACTTTTAGTTCCTAGTTTTTTTATGATGTATTTTATTTCCTTACTGAAGACAGTTTCTCCTCTGGTTGTACTCTCTCTTTTATGGAAGATAAAAGATTTCAATCTATGAAGCAGAAAGTTCAGTTGGACACATCACTTGTTGGTTCTGTGAAAAGTTGCAAGTCATGTACACAGGAATAAGGTTCTCATGATGCCTCTGGGAGTTGTTAGCTTCAAGACATTCTCAACCATAGTTTCTCTTCGACTTGTAAATGTGGAATGCAAAGCTCCATGAACTTCATAAATTGTTTCACAATGAACATTAAATATTTCCAAAGAGTAGCAAGTAGTAGCAGTAATGAGTACCAGACGAATTGCTTCATCAATGACATTTTTGTAGCCTCTTTTGAACCTGCGGTGCTTTCCTCCTGCGAGAAATTATATTAAGTTATGCGCACATTAATCATAAGAAAGGAATCAAGCAATCTCATTATTCTTACCAAGTTTCTTTTCAATAAATGTTGTTAATCCATCTGAAGTAACACTGTCTGTGACAATTGTTGTTCCTGGATGCTAATAGAACAAAACGCAAAGTGAATATAAAAGAATGAAAAGAATTATTTGGCTTACTCATGAATGAGGTAGAGGTCATGTATATATAATAAATTCATGATACAATTTAGGAAACAATATAAATAAGGAAACAATACTAAATCAGTGATTGATACAATCACAGATTATATGCATAATACTAAAAATAAAAAGATTCTATGTACTCTAATTTCTTATTCAACACTCCCCTCAAACTAATGTGAAGATATTCAACAATCGTAGCTTGCCAATGGTTGATTGGAAGAAGCCGAAAAAAACTCAACGGCTAATCCAAATAAATGCTACCAAACAAATCTGGTAGTCCACTAAATAAAAAAGGCCAAAAAGTATTTAATACATCAGCACTACACCTTAGAAAAGGCCAAAAAGTGTTTAATACATCAGCACCACGCCCTAGAAAGAGGAAAAAACAGGGACTGAACTATCTTAGAAGAGCTGCCAAAGCATCCAAACCAAACCAAACCAAACCAAACCTTAAGTCCCATCAAATGGGGTCAGCTACATGAATCCTTCTTCTCCACTCGGCTCTATCAAAAGCCATTTCGTTAGTCAAATTAAGTAGATCCATATCTCTATTTACAATGCTGGCCAACGTTAATCTAGGCCTACCCGGTCCCCTAACACTTCCATCTACTCTCACTGCATCGCATCTCTTCACTACTGCCTCTATTAGTCTCCGTTGAATATAACCAAGCCATCTCAATCGATTCTCTCTTAACTTATCTTCTATCCGTGCTACTCCTACCCATTCCCGAATACACTCATTCCTAATTTTGTCTTGTTTAGTTTTGCCACACGTCCACCTTAGCATCTTCATCTCAGCAACACTCATCTTATTGACATGTTGTTTCTTGATTGCCTAGCACTCCGTCCCATACAATATCGCTGGTCTAATAGCCGTTCTATAAAACTTACCTTTTAGTCTAGTGTGTATTCGTTTATTGCACAATGTCCCAGACGCACTTCTCCACTTAAGTCATCCCGCCTTAATCCTATGGGCCACATCCGCATCAATTTCCCCCAACGTTGTGATAATCGACCCTAAATAACGAAAATGTTCCCTCTTAGGCAGTTCTTGGTTCTTAATGTTCAGCAGCCAACGAGACCCTGGTTGACATCAAGGACCGGAGCTAATGCTGGGAGATAGTTTATGGTCGTGCCGGACCGTTGTAGAAACTGGTCGGAACTAATGTCGGAATAATTTAAGGTCATGTTGGACCGTTATAGGAACTAACCGAAATCAATATTAGAACAGTTTAAGGGGTCATGTCGGACTGTTGTACAGACTAACCAGAATCAATGTCAAGATAGTTTAAAAGGGTCATGTCGGACTGATGTAGAGAACTGGATATTGAACCAACAAGCGTGGCACGCACATAACTTACGACATGATGCTGAACAATGATGGCAACAGAAGATGGCTGAGTGCGCCAATGGGAGGCTTATTAAAAAGTGCACCAGGGGGCGACTTTAGTGGTGTGCTAGAGGGGGGCGGCTTTAATTGTGCGCCAAAGGGGGCGGCTTAGGTGGTGAGCCAAGGGAGCAACTTGGGTTGTGTGCCAGAGCGGGTGGCTTAGGTGGTTCACATCGTATATCACCATGCTCACTGTGATATAGATATAATAACCCCCCCATTCAAACTCAAATAGGTTTGAAGACAGAAACCTATTTGAGGTTGAAATAAAGGGAAAGACAAAATGGAATAAAAACACACAAACAAAATGGATTGCGAGTTAAAAAAAAATATGATAGATATTTGGGATATGAATAAACTAGTGAATAGAAGAAGAGATCACCACAAAGTGATACTGAAAGAAAATATAGCAATGTGGGTTGAGGTCCGGCGGGCAGCCAAGGCAAGGTTGCCGCCCGCCGGTAAGGCAAAGACCACCAAGAGCTTAACCTATAATTCTGATACCAAAAAGAATGAAAAAAATTAGTTGGCTTACCCATAAATGAGGTAGAGGTCATGTCTATATAATAGATTCATGATACAATTTAGGAAACGATATAAATAAGGAAACAATACTAAATCAGTGATTGACACAATCACAGATTATATACATAATACTAAAATAAAAAGATTTTATGTATTCTAATTTCTATATTCAACAAATACAACTCACAACAAATACTTCCCCCCCCCCCCCCCCCCCCCATCTCATTTGGGAAGATTCAACAGGACCCAAAGTTCAGGATGTAAACAACTACAGTTTTATAGGGACAGCTAACTAAGGAAACTTACTTCCTCAAGAACAATGGCTGACATTAATGCAATCAGACGATTCCGATTGAGCTCACGGCCGCTGGAATCCACGGCAGCAGATCTGGGATAAAGACATAGCCAGGAAAATACATGACATGCATACTAGATTAACACATGGATTGTAAAAATCGTTACCTGTCAACATCCGTATCAAAGATAATTCCCAAATCAGCCTTGTTATCAAAAACTGACTGGGTGATAGCTTTCATTGCTGCCTTGTCCTCCGGGTTAGGAATATGATTGGGGAATAAACCTGACATCAAAATTGATTTATCCTCATGACATGCAAATATAACACTCTCCCTATATTTTCAGCATTAATATTACCATCCGGCTCCAAGAACTGACTGCCGGTAGTAATTGCCCCCAGAGGCTCAAGCACCTTTGCCTGATATCCAATAAAAAATAATTCTTATTGTTAATTTAAGGAATAAGTGGAAAAGGCATCAAGTTTATCTAGCAGAAGACAATTGTTTAAACAACATAAATTCATGATTTTTCCAAGTAGAAGATAATTAATTCAACTAGAAGGTAAGTGAATCTAAGCATAAACTTGAGGGATTGCAAATATGAATGTCAGAAATTTTTCACAAGATGGGAACCATTCATTATAGTTTTCTGCTGCAGATACCACAGGTGATGCAGCCTATAATGTTTATTAGCCAAGATTTTAAATGAACTCATTGCAAGTAAAATAACATTGAAATGCAGTTATCCACTACTTTTCCCAGCACTAGATTAAAAGAACAATTTGAGGATCTCAGTAAATGACTTCATCAAAGTCATCCTATCATATCTCATAACACTGCCACCTAATGTGTCAAAATGTGACAAAAAAGACGATTTGTGTTTTAAATTTTACAAGACATAAAAGTTACAGCATTGATCTGCCTCTACTATGTTCAAATTTATTTTTAGGTGTCAGAAAAGAACATCTACCATTACTCTTTTCCCTTTTTTATCCCTCTTTTTTTTTTTCTTTTTGACCTCTTCTCACTTGCTTCTAAAGGATGGACTGTTGCATTGAAACACTTCGGTAACATTTGGTCCACATAAAAGGGGACGGTTTCAGAAAAGGGGAATGAGGTACAAGGAAAAAGTGCATGAGGTGAATGGCCTTCACGTATAACATTCCAGAATCTAACAGAAGACATAGATTTAATTGAAGACATAAAATGAAATGGTAAAATAAAACCTGAGCAGCCAAACATTAAAAAAATAATAATAATAATAATAATTAAAAATAATTAGGCTTCTCAAAATAAAAGCAGCCTTTATATGTAGTAAAGAATAAAGTACCCTTCTGCTTGCAACAGTGGAGAGAATTCGACTTGGGATTTATATAATTGAAACTTACAGCGAAAAATCCTCCAGCTCCATTCCCCGCATCAACAACTATATGAAACCCCTCCAGTGGCTTCTCTGAGATTGAGAAGGGATAATGATGGTGAGTGCACGGTTCCATAGCAGTTAAAGGGAACAACCAAATGTAACAAACAAATAAGTACTGAGAGGCAAGGGGGAAGAAAAGTGATGATTAGTGCAACAACTTAATACATTAGACCTACTTATTGGACAAGAAGTTCCAATGGAACTGCACTTCACATTGTAAAAGAAAGATTCTCAAAATTCCCTTCAGCAAATTTTCTTAACATTTAAAACTACAAAACCATTTGCGGAATACTACCTATATTTCCTGCAGCTTTGCGAACTGCTGCTACAAGATCAGATGTATAAACACCCATGTAATCAACTCTCTTTACAGATGAAGAAGCTTTTCTTTCTGCATCTTTCAAACTTTCGATTGTAAAGTTACTGTATATATTTGCAGCCCGCTCCAAGATGTCCTTAATATCTGCTTTTCCAAGCCCTCCAGCATTTGTGAAGAATTTCAAACCATTCCTGTTATAAGGAAGATGACTTGCTGGTTTGCAGACATATGTTAGAAATTTTGTCAACTGATATGATTTGCATGTGAAAACATTCAGCATGCTTTGAATTACAGGTGCAGAACTAAGGTACACTGAAAGTGAGAAAGAAATCTAAACCCATCCACTTAAAAAATAGATTCTGCACTTAATAGTGTGACCAATAGTCTCACCAGATTTCCAAGACCAGATCTTTTTGAAAGGTTTATACTAGTTAACTGACTTCATAAGATCTATTGACGGAATTTGGTTGTGTTTACCTGTTATCATAATTGATCCATCAACTGGACATAAGAAGTTATCATCTTCAGTGATTGTGCTATTAAACATAGCTGGTGTGGACGCCAATCTACAACAAGCAGAAAACAACGCATGGTTAAGGCAAACATATACTTGGTCACAAGGAAAGCAACACATTCCCAAAGTTCATAAGCATCAAGCACAAAGTAAATGACCAAAAAATAAATAATAAACTCAGAAAAATGATACTGTTTCTCAAATCACTTGAACCAAAGTAATAAGACATTGACCAATTAATGAAGCAACTAATTATTGAACCACTGTAGCATCATAAACACAATATATTGAACTCAATAAATTCAATAATGTTGAAGAAGTGAAACGATATCATATTTTTATGTGTTATGTGACTTTAAATGTATAAATTAGTGATTAATAGACTTCAAAAAAAGAGTTAATTACATTGTACCATGTGGTTAAGCCCAAATTGGCAAAATCCCACAACTCCTGTGGTTCAAAAATGTACATTCAAACCCCCTAACCTTTGGATTACATGTGAAATAAAAAAACCTAACGGGGTTAATATTTTCTACAAAATGTCTAAAGTACTCTTTCTCTAATTTATTCTGTTTTCTCTCTCCACCACCCATTATCTTCCGAAACCACCACCACCACCACCACCACCATGGTGGTGGTGCTGTAGCAGCAGTGGTGACGGTGGTTATGGTGGCAAGGTGATGGAAATGGTGGGACAAGCAAGATGAAGAAAATGGGAGAAAAAGTTTAAGAAAAAAACAAAAGTACTGTAATATTGCCACCAAGACTCATTTCATCACAGTAAAAATGCACCTAATCAACATGTGATGTGAGTAACATGCACCATTATCTTTAATGGACTCATCACTTTTGCACTTCAATCAAAACCAAAGGGGATTGAATGTACATTTTTCAACCACAAGGAGTTTAGTGTTTTGGACCTAACCACAAGTGTAGTTAACCCCCAAAAAATAGTAACAATAGACTACATTTCTATGAGTATGCTTGACTCCAATGTCCCAAGCATGACAAGAGGCTTACACACAACAAAGTAAAATGGGTTACTAGGCATTAAGCACTAGTGCAATTCCCATCAACTAAATTTTAATATTTACAAAAAATATTAGGTTGGATATTATGGACTTATCACCGTGGAGTCCAGATCACACAGGTCAATTTGGCTCTAATGTCTCAACAGGTTTAAACCCATGTAAAATCTCTTGTCATAAATAAAAAATAACAAATCCTACTATATGGTAGTGTGCAGCTTTCACGCCACTCAATTCAGTGGTGGCTCCAGAAATTTTGTTCAGAGTAGACATTCAATAACTTAAATTGGAATTTATATAAAAGAAATCACATTTTTCTATATCTATATCATCCACTTCCAGTAAATCTCTTAATTTAAACTTCTCAAATCACCAAAAAAATATATATATATATATATATATTACAAAATATTGATACTATTGTTTTAATCTAAAATAAAAAATAAATAAATATTTGGAGTTCTACAATTGTTCTCGAGGAGTCATGTGACTCATAAGCTATATTTACCAAGACACCTATTTTTCAGGTATTAACTTTTTTTCTTTCTTTTCTTTTCTTTTTTCTTTTTTTGGATAAAAAAAATAAATAAATAAATAAAAATTAAAATAACTCAGAAAATGGAGTCTATGGATTAGATGTATTTTGGATGTGACCCACACTACCACAACTTTATCTATACCATACATTTTACTTTCTAAGCACTCTTTCTGGATACATAGTGTTTCTGATGAGGGAACTACATTTAAAATTAAAAGAGATTGTGAATGAGTTGTGGGGTGGGTGTGCAAAGTTGAAGTGAGTGAAATGGGTGTTCAAGATTTACGGGATGGGAATTCAAAATATGTGAACTTGGGTGTTCAAATTCTAAGGAGTGGGCCAATTAAAAAATATAATACCATTATATATATACAAACCTTACTCAATTACCATGACTTGAACAGAAACTCAAGCACAAAAGTCTATTAAATTAATTGGACTAACTTAACATGTTTTGATTTTAAAAATAAATATTAAGAAAAGACACACCCATATTGAATGACATCCAGGCCAGCCCCAGCTATTCCTCGAGAAACTGCATCCTGAAATTTGCATAACATAACTCTCAGCAATTATTGAAAACATGAGTGAATTGTGAATATTTCCGAATACATGTTATAAGTTTCTTTTGAAACAATGACTCTGCACCACAAATCCTTCCCTTTTTCCCTTTTTCTTTTTAACATCATGGGAAGCTCAGTTACGGCAATTATTTTGGAGAAGAAAAAGGAACTGAATGTGAACTTTAGATTTTAAGCATCAAAGATACTAGTCCAAAAGGTTCACGCAGATTTGGTAAATAATATGCCACTTTAATATATAGCTCGACAAGTATTTGGGTCATGCGCTTAGCCACATTTAAACTTTAAATATATATATACTTGATGAAGTTCACCTATTTCTTTAAGGTTTGCAATTGCAGGTATTATTATTTTCATTATTGACATGCATCATGGGTGAGGTCTGTGGATGACCCACATCACTCAAACAAGACACTATATAATTTTTATTAGATAGATGAGGAAATACTAATATGATACATTAGAAAATTCATCATCATCTACGACCTTGCCACTAATCCCTTCCTAAACTGTTTAACCGACTGTCTAGAGTCATTGCGAATGAAAGTTCTGAGATAAAGTAACATCAATTAACCAAATAGGAGATCATGCAACCTGATGAACGGTTTGCATAAGGATTGAAGCATTAATATTGAATTTATTAACCTCATGGAAACATTTGTTTTCCAGAGGTTGTTTCAGGCATAAATAGCTTAATCCAAGTCAATTTATACTCAATATTGGCAGCACATCTGACAACAAGCTTTCAAAAATTGACAATAGTAGTTTTTGATAGCGCAATTCAGCACCTGAAACTGAATGTATTAAGTGAAAATTAATTAAGCCTATTTGATAATTACAATTAATATCACTTAAAAATTTAAGTGGCTCTTCAAATGTAGGCTAAAAATCTGAAAATTTTTAAGTGATTGAAAACTTACTTAATGCTAAGTAAATTTATAAATACTTATACACAAGCATTGACTTACACCGTTAACCTCACCACTACTACCATGACCACTGTCACTAATGCTACTCCTACCCCGTCATTGCCACCACCACCACCATCACACCACTACTACAACTACTACTACTACCACCACCACCACTACCACTATTGCCACAACGTCACTATCACTGCCACTGCCACTGCCACTGCCACTGCCACCACCACCTTCATCACTATTGGCATCGTTGGCATAAGCATCACCATTATTTTACTACAACCACCACAATCTCCACTACTATTACCACCACCTCTCCACTACCATTAAAACACCTACTACAACCCTCACCTCCACAACCATTGCCATCATTGCCATAACCACCACCATCATTCTACCACCACAACCACCACCATTTAAGAAGCATGGACATAGATGCAGATGTGGACAAGGACAAGAGACACGGTGATTTCAAAAAAATGAAGACACGAACACAGCAATAAAATAATTTTTTTCATATATTTCTATTTGCTATGTAGACTAATATTACTTGTATCCACAAACAATCAAAACTAACAAAACCTAATACTAATTCGATATTTAAAAATAAATAAATAAATAAATCATCACTTTCAAATTAACACTTATCATTTATATATTTTTTATGCATAATCTATTAAGTATTTAAATCTAAACAAACAATAATAAATGCTCCTTTGTACAAACAAAAATCTTATTCCTAGGGCATTGGATAGGCATCAGAGCCATCAAGGAGTGGCAAGCACCTACCAACTACATTACACAGACTCGGGTGTGGGTATCAGGTGCGGATGCATATCTGGAGGCCGGACACTTCAAAACTAAAAATTGAGGATACGTGGATATGGATCCAAATGTGGATACAGGTACGAGGATACGTTAAATAATTATTTTTAAAATATATTTATTATACAAAGATGGGTTAAATAGTTATTTTTTAAATATATTTATTATATGAACATGAGTTATTAAAAGTTGACCCAACAATTTTTTTATAAATAGGATCAAACATATGGACAAGTCATAGAACAACCCATGTTATTGTTGAACAGAGTTTACAAATAGGCCCAAACATTTTATTTATTTATTTGGATCCAACCAATCAGAGTTTATTATGATACAAGCCAGACAATAGGCCCAAACTTTTTTTTTTTTTTTTTTGGTCCAGCCCATTAGGGTTTATAATATTAACTAACCAATAGGCCCAAGCTTTTTATTTATTTATTTGGTCTAGCCCATTAGGGTTTGATACAAACAAGCAGCAGCAGCCAGTCAAACCTTCTCCTCATCGCTTCTCTCTCGCACGCATAGCAACACGAGATGGAGTTTGTCTGTTTTCTTCTCTTCTCTTCTCTCACACACACAGAGCACGATCGAGAGAGATATCGAGGGAGAGAAGGACATCGTGATAGAGAGAGAAAAGAAGATCGAGAGAGTAAATGAGATCGAGACAGAGAAGAAGATCGAAAAACACAGATCAAGATCTCGAACCCATACATCAATGTAAGTATCTTAACCTTCTTCTTCCTTTTTGATTAGTCGTGTCTGAGAGAGAAGAGGCAAATCTGACACAGATCCCACACCCGCACCCATGTCGTGTTGTGTCGACATAGGTACTTCGCTCTAAGGTGCCGAGTCCATCTAACATAGCCTACCAAGGTGAGAAGGTGGTTGCCTATTGGGCTATATAAACTTATGTTTCTCCGCCCATGTGATATTCACAGCGTGCTTTTGATGTATGTTAGATTTTGAATGTTTAGAGCAGTGGGCTTTTAACCTAATGGTCACAGGTTCAAGTCCTGCTATACCCAAACCTACCACTATGAGTAAGGATGCGTTCAAAGATCACTCTTTGGCCTTTATACTTGCTTCAGTGACTTCCAAGAGCAAGCCATCACCCCTGACCACTTCGTTCGTAATGCCGAAGCCCTCATGGTTGGATAGTAAGGTGATGATTCCTAGAGAAAGCCTGACGTCTTAACATAGGATTTTAGTACTAGATTTGTGCTTTAAAGGGCAACACCAAGCTAGGAAGGATAATGGGTGCCATAAGACAAGATGGTGGGACCTAAAAAGGAATAACCTAGACTTGAGACTTGGAAGATGATGCTAACACTATGTGAAACTTAATATCAATTGTATGAGGAGAATCTCAAGGGAAGTCTTTGTAGAGTCAAAAGAAAAAGGACCTAACTCTAAGAAAACTTGGTGGTGGAGGGATGAGGTTCAAGCGATAGTAAAGACGAAAAAAATGTGCTTTAAAAAGTGGCGGAATGATAGAACTAAGGAAAACCTTAAGAACTACAGTTGGGCTAATAAGGAGGTCAAAAAAGTAGTGAAAGATGCTAAGTTGAAAACCTATGATGACCTATACACTAGACTAGATAGTAAGGAGGGAGCGAAGAGAATATACGAACTTGTTAAGATAAAAGAGGTGAAAACAAGAGATTTTAATCAAGTTAAGCGCATCAAGAGTGAAGACTCTAAGGTGTTGGTGAAGAATGAAGAGATTAAGAAGGGGTGGAAGAACTATTTTGAGAAGTTGCTAAATGAAGAACATTGAGGAAGGTCAAAAGGGGAGGGAGTAGCCAGTAATAAGAAAAACCAAGACCACAAGTTCTATCGCATGATTAGGAACTTTGAAGTGAAGATTGCACTTAAGAATATGAAGTCGAATAAGGCTTTAGAACTTGATGATATCCCTATTGAAGCTTGAAAATGTTTGGGTAAGAAGGGAGTTGCTTGGTTGACTAAGTTATTTAGCAAAATTTTGTTGACTAGGAAAATGCCAAAGGAGTGGAGGAAGAATATTTTAGTGCCAATTTATAAGAATAAAGGAGACGTCCAGAATTGCAACAACTATAGAAGAATCAAGCTGATGTGTCATATAATGAAAGTGTGGGAGAGAGTGATGGAAAATTGATTGTGAGATATAACAAAAGTGTCAGAGAAGCAATTTGAATTTATGCCTGGTAGGTCAACATGGAAGTGATCTATCTTTTGAAGAGAGTAATAAAAAGGTTTAGAGAGAAGAAAAGAGACATTCATATGATTTTTATCAATCTTGAGAAAGCATATGATAGAGAGCCTCGGAATATAATCTAGGGGGTGTTAGAGAAGAAAGAGGTGACAAAAGGATACATTGATGTGATTAGAGACATGTATGAAAGTGTGGTGGCCGCTATTAGATCGCCGACTAGAGAGACAAGTGAATTTCCAATTATAGTGGGGTTACACCAAGGATCAACCTTAAGTCTTTAAGTTTTTGCTTTAGTTATGGATGAGGTAACGAGAAATATTTAGAATGGGGTGTCATGGTGTATGCTTTTTGCAAATGATATCGTGTTAGTGGATGAGACTAGAAGTTAACATTAAGTTGGAGACTTTGAGAGAAGTACTTGAATCTAAAGGATTTAGGATAAGCGGAACTAAGACAGGGCACATAGAGTTTAATTTTAGTAATAGTAACAACAGAAATAGAGAAGTGAAAATTGAGAACCGAGAAATATCTAAGAGTGAACATTTTCGTTATTTAAGATTGATTATCATAACGGCTGGGGAGATTGGAGCAGATGTGATCCATAGAATTAACATGGGATGGCTTAAGGGAGGAGTATATCTGGGGTACTGTGCGATAAACGAGTACCCACTAGATTAAAAGGAAAATTCTATAAAGCGGCTATTAGACCAATGATGTTGTATGAAATGAAATGTTGGGCCACTAAGAAACAACATGTAGATAAGATGTGTGTTACTGAGATGAGGACGCTAAGGTGGATGTGTGGCAAGATTAGAAAAAACAGAGTTAGGAACGAATATATTTGTGAATGGATAGGAGTAGCACTGACAGAAGACAAGCTGAAAGATAATAGATTGAGATGGTTTGGTCATATACAATGGAAACCAACAGAGGCAGCAGTGAAGAGATGCAACACAGCGACGGTAGAATGAAGTGTTAGGGGAAGGGACAGATCTAGATTGGCGTGCGCTAGTGTAGCAAATAGATATATAAATCTCTTTAATTTGACTAATCAAATAGCCTTTGATAGTGTCAAGTAGAGAAGAAAGATTCATATAGCCAACCCCATTTGATGGGACTTGAGGTTTGGTTTGGTTTGGTTAGTTTTCAGGTTCATTAACCACCACCAATGGCATTAACTTAGAGGTAAGGCAGCATGCAGGAGTCAAATAGGTGGCATAAATGTGGGAGATGACAAGTTCAAAGAAAGGGATGGGGACGCATGCTTTACCGTACTCCAAACTAGAGTTCATAGGTGGATTCTTTATTTACTGCATCTCCTCTAGTAAGTGATTATTGCTTCCTTTTTAGGTCCTGTAGTGGTGGTAGTCTAGGTTTGAAATATCTCTGATAATTTTATCCTATTCCAGTTTTCATTAAGGCAAATGTTACTAAGGTGCTTCGGATTTTGGTTTTAAGGACATGGGAGGCTCACTCAGTATTGGACATATGGTCCTTTAGGGCCTGGTGACTCTGGCCCACTAGAGTCCTTGGAACAAACAGCCACAGTTAGGTGAGGGTGCAGGGGAGCTCGATGCATTTCAAAACTTGACACATGGTGAGGAGCTACCCTCCTCCACAAGGAATGCATACCTTTATAATGACCATTCAAAGCCTGATCAAAGCAACTAAAACACAAGGAAATAAAAATCTTCCATCATCATAGACAATTGGACCACAGCTGAGACCTCAGATGACATGCCTGCCTGTCACTATAGATCGCGGAGCTGATGAATTCATTAGGTTGCTATTTCAAGTACAACAACTTGTCCCAATATACAAAGAGGGAATTATTTGGACAGGTTGTATCTTTACCAATATATCATCCATTCTCCCTAATTAATCCTGTGTCATCCAACAGAAGCTAGTTTATATTGTGATGCTAATAAGAAGTTAACACGAATCAGGCAGGCTTCTAGATGCAAGGTCATCACTTCCTTAAAGCCCGATAGAGAATACCTTCAGTGAAGGGCAGAAGGAGTAAGTGCTGCTGCTCATCCTGGTCTGGTATGGTATATATTCATCGATGGAGTAATAAAAACTGGAAGGAATTTGTTCTCTCTTTTCATTTTGAATTTCAGAATTATGATAATCCAAAAACCAGGAGAGTGTGCAGATACTTGATAGATCAAATTGTAAACAAAATCAAAGAAGTAAAATAGGCATAACAACTATTAAAGGAAAATCTAGACCAGCCATTTTATGGGTGAAGACACTCCCCTTAGCAGCTAGATTTATCTCATCATACTCAATCATAAATTAGGCATAAATACCTGTAGCTTTTGTGCAGATATTCGAGAATCATGACCAATAGAAACTCTCAGACCTCTAGATGCGTCAAGCTTCTTCTTGTCCAATAGCCATGCAGCAAAGGCAGCTGCTATTGCTTCAGTAACTGGTTCAGTGAGAGTAACGGGTTCTCCCTCAACACCAGCAACGGCAACACCTCGAATATCACTGTGTGTGTATGTGTGAGAACATTAGCCCGTGGAAGCCAATAACAATTACATGCTTAATGAAAGTGCATGTATTTTCTATCCATCATAGATGTGTGTATGTGTGTATTTCATACGATGTTACAACATAGTATAAATATCCATATATAGCATTTCAATCAACGTAGCTCAACTACAAATGACTAAAGCAATACTAAACAGTTAAAAACATGGTTAAAAAACTGGCTGGTATGTAGCAAACAGGCCGGTTCTTATCGGTTTTTAGCCCCTCCAGTTGGATACACCCCTCTTTTAACGTTAGGATCAAACATCACATGCAAGCTGGCCGGTTCATGACACATACCAGCCTAAATCAGGGAACCGGGCCCGTTCAAGAAAATATGTAAGTGTTTTATTTTATACTTTTGGGCTTTGGGCCACTATAACTCAAGGGGCTGGCCATTCAAGATTGAAGCCCATCCCTACTCATGTTGCTACATTGCCCATGGTTTGAATTTGTAAAAAAACTAATAAAAGAAACACGTTTTCTTATTAATGTTGGACAATAAGAATTGAAAAGCCCAGCCCACACTTTTCCTTAAAACTCAAGTATTAAAGAGAGAGAAACTGGAGCCTTATAACCAGCACAGATGGGGAAACTCCAGGCGATGTGGGACACATTCCAACACATCTTCCTGGACCACAACATACAGTAGCCGAGCAAACAGCACACCAATCACAAGCCCAACCAAGCTTTGATACTAAATTAAAAAGCCCAGCTCACACTTATCCTTAAAACCCAGGTATTGAGGAGAGAGAAACTAGAGCCTTATAACCAGCATAGATGGGGTAACTCCAGGCGATGTGAGACACATTCCAACAATAAACTCACGGTAACAGTAGGCAAATTGTGTACTTATAAAAAGAAGGCAAAAGACAACCAAAACTATATTGAACTAGTGTGGGATACAGGGATAGGCACACTTTGGCCCTTTTGCTATTCTTTGCAATTTCAAATTCAAGTTGTCGATGTGAGGGAAAAATCTATGTCAAACCATGTTATAGAATTAACTAATATTTCGAAATGAGTATTAAAAAAAAGGTGACAAATTAATCAGAGTAAAAAATGCATATCATTGAGTCCTAGAGGGTTTACTAATTATTTTTAAAAAATTCACGACTGCAACACCCAATTCTTCATACATAACATTCGACACTCCCGATACCGACGCATTGCAACAAATACTGCTACGTGTCCCAATACCACAATTTGGAACCATGGTTAAAAATGACCACACAAACAACCTCAGAAATAAACAATAATAGGCTCCATCACGTTCTTTCAAGCTCCAAAGACCGCATAGACAACCAAGTAACTAAATGGCACACAATTGGTTTTGTCAATTTAGCATGCCCTGTCAAATTCTAATGTTGACAATATTGGCTAATAAGGAAGGGCAAAGTACTAAATCAATGAAATTAAAGGAAGCAATATATGAAATTAAGGGAAACAATATCAAGGACTGTGTCCTTCTAACTTACTGTCAACAATCTACGGATTCATTCTAATTGTGTAAGTCAAACAATGCTGACAAATGACCAGGGAGTGAAGAGCCTCCAAACATTATTGGTTCATAAACCGCAGTTCAAAGAAGAGATTCAGTTCAAGGATGTAAAGTAAAGCATGAAATATTTATATGAACATATAAAACCCCAAATACCAAAATGCATGAACACATTAGTAAACTAGGTAACAACATTATGACATTCTAAATCCAATGCTCCTCGTCAGTCAAAGAGGTGGATGCCCAACTAGCCAGAATGAATTGAACTAAATGCGGACCATTAGTGTAATTATTTGTCCGAAAACGCATTTTTGTGTTGGCCAAAATGTAAAAATGAAAACAAGGACAAGAGTAATGTAAAGAACTGGAGCCGAAAGCAGTAAACCACAAAGGAGATAAAAGGAAATTTATATTGAAGATATGCTATAGCAAAACAATTCTCTACCTTCCATTTTGAAGTTTAAGGAAATCAACTTTTTCAAGTGATAGTTCTGCAGTAGTAGATGGAGCAGCTGCAAGAAAAGTTTACCTTCAATTAAAAAATGATAATTGACGAGATCATACCATAGTAAAATAGTAAAATATCTTTCTAGCAACCAAGACTTTCATGTCATAACAAAAAAATCAAAAGTTCTGTTGGAAAAGAAAAGGTTCACGACAACCAAGATTGAACGATCAAATACATTAAGGTTTTTAAGGTTGTCTCCAAAGCTATGATAGTAATTTATAACAACCTGGATAATGAGAGTCTAGAACAGACCGTTGCAGTAAACAGGTCCTCGGTTAAAACAACCAGTCTGATATTTTGAAAAGAAACGCAATTGCATGGTGGAGATGTCAGTCCATGCTAACTTCCCTCCTTGGAAAGGAAGCAAGTTGCGCTTATTAGGGGCCAAACAGTCCCTTTGATATTGGGTGCAGAACTGCCTATTCTGATGGTAGCACTGTGCTACCAAAACATTTTGGACAATCTTCCCTGACAATGCTGCATAAAAATTTGCAATTTTATCAGATTTCATATTAGTAGGAGCTTATCAAAAGTTGGAATTATTTATGTGAATTGCAATTTTTTGTTCAATTTTCATTCTTGGTCAGGTTAGGTTGGCAAAGAGGTTGACGGACTCAAAAGCAGATCTTAATTGCACTTTTTGTTTCAGAGGTGATATTGCAGCTGAGGATTACATTTATTTAAGCTAAACAAATTACTTAATGAATTAAGATCATGCTGAATATTACTTGATGAGTTAAATTTTTTGAATATTCCACAGGCTCCTAACCAAAACCTAACAGCTGATTTTGTCAAGCTAAGTTCAAGATTCGCTTATGCTTAATTCACTTCTTTTTGTTTTTTAAAGTTTTGAGTAAACAAAGAACTACACCCAGAAACCCCTACAACAGGGAACTATATAAATACAAAATAAAATTGACAAAAGGTGTAAGGAAGGAACAACAGAAAAAAAGAAGACACAAGGTTTACGCGATTCAGCCATAACGCCATCACCCACAGGAAGTCAATAGTACTATATTACTTAATGCAAATGAATACATAGATAAAAATCATAATTATAGAACCAGAGAGATATAGATAAGGATATTCAGATATTTCTTATCTCTTACATATCCTAAACTGCTAATCTCCAAGGACAATATTAATGTTTTAAATCTTATGTCTAACACTCCCCCTCAACGATGAGCTTAGGTCATTGAGATATAATCATCGTGGCTGCAACCAAATCTTCAAATAAGATCTTGAATCCAAACCATGAAGAAAACAAATGTTTCCAAGTGCACTGTACTCTTTGGGCATATAATGAAAGAAGTTTACAAGAATTGAAAACATAATCCAATACTTATGGTCACAAAACCTACCACCAAAGACCACAACATGCTTCATATCCTAAACAAATAACTCCGCGGCAAAACAACAAAGAAGATTTGAGAAGGTTAGAAGAACAATCAAATGCATGAGATTTGAAGGATTTTTATGTTATTTTAGAATAAAAATAGATGAAAAATTCATTGAACATAAGGAAGGTAAACAGAAGAGTAATTTAGGACTACGTCTGATTGAACCGCTCCGGTACCATGTAGAAATATATAAATAGTAATGAAATATGTGACATACAACGACAATAGGTTAGGTGGTTCAAACATTATGGCCTTTGTCCATGGCACAAAATCAATAGTGCTATCTTACTCAACTCAAACAAAGACATGAATATGATTATATTTTGGAACGATAGAGATCTAGATAAGGTGGTTGCTGTTGACGGGGGCCACCAGAGGTGGTGGTCGGAGTTGGTGGTTGGCAGAAGATGGTGCCTTGAGGAGGTCAACGATTGTGGTGGCCGAAGATGAGGGGTGGCCGGCAGTGGTGATGGGTGGTTTGGTGATGTGTTGACTGGGGAGGGTATGAGAGAGGGAAGAAGGAATAAAGCTTGTTTTCAAAATAAATAAAAACATTTTTTTTTTTTTTTGTATTTAGAGCTTGTTTGTCGTGACCTACAGTAGCACACTTTTTTACCTTTTGATCTTTTTTGGGTCATATCAGCTCTCTAGTTACAATTTTTTCAAACAAAAATAGATATCAAACTGAGATTTTGTTAAAGTTTTCAAAATTTGCGTAAACATAAAAAATAAAAAACTGTAAATATAAAAATGTGCCAAACGGGCATTCAGTCAGAAGAACAAAAAATCATACTCATCCACTCATGGTACATTACATACTGTCATACTGTTACTTTCAACACTGCCATAGCCATGCCATGAGAAACCCATACATGCTGATAATTTCAACACTGTCATAGCTTTCCCATAAGAAACCCATATTTTTACTTTTTAAGTAGCACAAAATTTGCCACAAATTTAACAGGAAACCTAAGGCTGTTTTTGGTTTAGGTGTGGAATCATAATCCCACCCTCTTATTTCAGTGCTGTGTTTGGATGTAGTTTTCAAAAATTGATTCCACACTCACGTTTGAAAATTATTTTCAGAACATGTTTGGTAGAGTGAGTTTTTAAATTTTGAAATGGGGTCTACCCGATCGTCTACCTAAACATCCTCCCGGACGTCCGGCCGGTTGACCGGAATAGTGCCTTTTTTTTTTTTTTTTTTTGCAATTGCCACATGTTATTTGAAAAAAAAAAAAAAATTATATTTGTTTTGATATGTTTAAAATATAAAAATTATTTTTTTAGACCAAAATGACAAATTATTTGACCATTTATTTAAAATTAACAAAAAAAATAATTAAAATGAAAAATAATTTGTCAAAGTAATTTTTAAAAAATAAAAAAAATTTAAACAAAATAATTTAAAAAAAATTCCAATCAAATATACAATCAAAAGTAATTTTAAAACACTAGCTGAATATTTTTTTTTAACAAAAAATAATATATACTTTTTAATATTTTAAATAAAAAAATATTTTTGAAATTTTTAAATAAAAAATATATTTTTTCAATAATTATTTTTTTGAATTGAATTTTAAAAATAGTTTAATTATGAGTTTTGAATAGAATTTTCAATAGAGTTTTGAGTTGTGTGTTTAGTTATGAATTATAAGTTTTTGAATTAACTTTTAAAAACTCTTTCCAAAATTCATATCCAAACAACTTTTTTTTATTTCAAAACTCATTTCAAACATTCAAAATTCAATTCAAAACTCTTTTTAAAACTCATAACCAAACAAATTTTCTCTTCATAAATCATGATCCAACAACTCACAAACTCAAAATCCATCACCACTCTTGAATCATAATTCTAAAACTAAACCAAAGGCAACCTAAATTTGCCTTCCAAAAATACCCTTCTAGCCTATTTGAAAAAACAAAATTATATATAATGATGTGGATGAGGCTCGAACCAAGACCTTCGGTTTGGAAAACAAAATATTTACCACTTGAACCCAGGTACTTGTACAAATATTTTGTAAGGCCATCTCCCACATTTAACCAAATCCAACACCAATATATAACCAAATCCAACGTTTTGTAAGGCCTCTCCAACCTACGGCCGGTCTGTTTTGATGACAGCTACAAATTTACCTTTGGAGTGACTGATATCCGAATTCGTGCTTTTTTTATTCAGATTTGATGAAATATTTGGTGAACTGTTGGAGATGCCTAATTGGGAATTTTTGCTTTGGCTAGTAGTTCACGAGAGTTGTATGCTTAAAATAACAGAAACCCTAAATTAATAACCGGTACTAAACCTTAATTAAACATAACGAAGTTGATTACGCACAAAGATAAGATTTAAAGTAATAGTTGAGAGGAAAATAGAGAGATTAAATAACGAATTTTAGAAGTAAGAAATTGAGAGAAGATTCACCTGCCATTTGATGAACGAAATTACTCCAACTGCTATTTGGTCGACGAGAGAGAGAGAGAGAGAGAGAGAGAGAGAGAGGGTGTTGAAGCTGATGAACTGATGGGCGGCGAAGCAGAGGAAGTGCTGCCTAACTTATGCGTCCACCTGTAATCTACACTTCATGCCAAAACCGTAATTGTGTTTTCGTTGGCTTGGATTTTAATTTTATTTACCTAATAATTTGAAGAGTAGTGGTGCTCTATTGTTTTTTCTTAGGATATTCATATTTTTAGGACAAATTATACTGACATTCTCTCAAATTTCTGTATAATATAAAATCTCATTTTACATTTTAAAAATTATACTTACTTTGTTAGATTAAAATGATATATTTGTTCTTTAATTTTTATACGTATAAAATAATAAAATAATATTGATATTTGTTCATGTTATTTCAATAGAAATAGCAATTTTTTTTTTAATTTAACTCACATAAAAAAATTAAATTTTTTTATTTTTCGTATTTTTTTATTTTTACTGAATTTTTTTAATATTTTAAGTAACTTTTTTTTTATTTTTTAGATATACATAATCTAGATATACTTAATAAGTATAATATTTTGTAATTTTTTTTAAATTTGCCATACACAAAAAATATAAAAATACAAAAATTCAGTAACATTGTAATAACTATGAATGTCTGTATTTGGTAATATTATAATACATGTAGGTGAATAGACGAGAAAGAATAATAATGGTGTAAATAAAAATAAAAAATTCTATTCATATATAAAAATTTATACAAAAAATTTCATTAAAATGTTGTGATAGTGATGTTATAAATATAAATTATGTTTATGGTGTGTTTCGTTTTAAAGTGAAAAGTCACCATTAAACTATATTATTGTATTTGAAAATTTTATATAAAATTTATGTTTAGAATTTAATGATAAAAGTTATAGAATATAGTCATAATGATAAGGATAAGAAATGGTTAAAAAAAGGACAAAATAGTCATTTAAAAAAATTTAGGGCATGATATCAACAATCCAAAGGGTAATTTGTGATGAGATTATAAACCTCAAAAATGTAATTTTTCAAATGTAAGAATGAAATCTGTATTTAAACAGAAACGTCAGGGGGTGTCAGTGTAATTTATCCTATCATTTATTTATTTAAATTTAAATTTTGTCCAAACATTAAATTTCATTTTCACTTTATTTCCAGTTCTAAATTTCTAATTCTAATTTTTCAAATCCTAATCCTAATTCCACCAACCGTGCCCATTACCCCAACACCAGATGCCACTCTCCATTTCGGCCGGTAACCTCTATTACCATCACCTACATCGCCTTTGACCATTAACACCTCCACTCTTACTCACCAACCACCAGCAATGCCACTATCCACACCACTCTTAGACACTCTTACTCTTTCTCTTTCTCTTTCTCTATCTCTATCTATCTATCTCTCACCAGATCGCAATCACGATCACAGAAGATCAATGATGGTGGAAAATCTACCCTCTTTGTACGATTGTCACGACTGTAGTGCTGCTTGTGATCTCCTCAGATTCTGTTCGGTAATTCAAAGCCAAACCACCACCATTTGTTCGGTGGTCTACAACTAAACTACCACCGTTTGTTCTGTGGTTTACATCCGAACTTCCACCGCTTGTTCGGTACTAGTTTTCCGAACCAAACGAGAAGCTTTCAAATGAAGAAAAATTGAACACAAACATGTGGAAGAGGGCTTTAGGGTAGTTGTATAGGTGGCAACGATGGCAAATGACTGAGATTAGTGAAATAAGAGATTTGGATAAAAGAAACGAAGTGGAGGATCACCAGTGGAAGAAGGGCAAGGAAGATGGTGCTAAGGAAGTGGATCGTTGGAAAATAAAAGTTGTGACGCCCCAAAAATCAAGAATATCAAAGGATATATTAACAAATAAATACAGAGTTTATCTAAGGTTACAACAGTAGGAAATATCACTAATGAATCCTTTGGCTAATAACCAAGTGAGATCCTAGGAAGGTCGTAGGAATCAATATAGACTTCATTCTAAGTCCAACCACTTTAGATAACAAAGCCACCTTTTTGACAAATCTTAACAAAATATTAGCACAAGGCCTACATGAGTTGATGAAGTATAAGGATAGGTTAAAAATGATATATATATATATATATAATAATTACAAAAAATTTATTTCCTAAATACAACAAGCGATTAATCACTTACAATCTTAAAACATGTTTACAAAACTAGTTCCTAACACTCATAGGGTAATCATACGTCTTCAAATACTTCAGTTTTGCCTTTGACCGATCTAATAGTCTTCAATACCTGGCACGAAACGCCATGAGTTTTGAATGCCCAGTAAACACACACGCACACCCCGGCCATTTTTCCTAATCCAATGCACCATCACAATTATAATAAGCAAGTAATAAAGTATAATAATCATTCAATAATAAAGGATTACAAGGTTAGATGTTAGTAATCTAGAAATTTCTCAAAGAGATTTCATCCTCTCAACCGCAAGAATTGGACACCGGACTATTCAGAACTCTCCTTTTTGCTGCTTTGCAGACCTTACCATAGATGCCTAAAACAATTACATACCGCGCAGTACCTCGGTGGACCTCACAAGGGACGGCGAAAATAAAAATGTTTATCATCCTGAATCCAACCTTATCCTTTCAAAAAAAGTTTTATCCTCCTGAATGTCCCATTTAGACCCAACCTTATCTCACCAAATTAAACCATCGTAAAGAGTCTGAATACGCCCGTTCCATTATAGGGTTTACGCAATAACTGCTTGCGCAAGACTTAACATTTAATTGGGGAGCGCATCCCATTAATCCATACATAACACATTATCATCTCTTCATTATTCAAGTGATCAAAAACCTAATACCACCCCAACTAAGGTTTTCATTGTGTTATATGTCTTTAATTAAATTTAGAACAACTTAACAAGATAGTAATATCCACATAAACATGAGCATCATCAAATGAAGAAGATAAGGAACATAACCATAACACATGCAAAATCATACCCAGACGTAATCATATACTAATAAGCATATTCATGAATACAAGAGCTTAGACTATTAATGCAAAACTATATTTCCAGATTTAGTACCATTTAAAGATTAAAATCAAAAGGACCATTTCAAATTTTTCCTGAGCCTGGCCTTCCTATGGTTCGTAGAGAATTTTTATCTAGTTTTCCGAACATTTGTCTGAAATGGAATAACTTTTCAAGAATTTTAGTTATTTAAGAAATACTCCAGCGCTATCCAAATTTGTCGATCGTTACAAAAATTGGATTTTCATACAAACCGCTCACTCTTTTTAAATGAAACCAATTTTCCTTGAAAGATAATTCTTTAAGGAAGTTTTTGACATAAAAGCTGAGGTCCAAAAGATTTTTCTACATTTTTCTAGAATTTTCAAAAGTTGGCTGTAAAACAGGTTTTTTATGCACAATATTCAAAATAAGAAGGTTGGTGAGAAAAGATGTCAACTAAGAGAAATTTTTCACTTCTTTTGTGATAAAAACATACTAAATAATGTATCAATAACTCAAATTTTTAAAGTGATGGTATGCCTTTGGAAATAATGTGAGATACGAGAAGAAAAATGTAGTTTTGCATCTATTAAGAGGAAATATGAGTAGAAGAAGGATCAAAGCCCAATTCATTAAATTTGAACACATGAACACCATTACAACACATCTAAAAATATGATTTTAAATCCATAATAACATGTATTTGAAAAAGGAAATAGAATAAGAGATGGAGATGTGGCTTACTTGAGGCTTTGTTGGTTAGCTAACAAGACCTTCTCTTTCTTTCCTTTCCTCCACCAAGCTCACTCTCTTGCCCTCTCTTCCTCTCAGCCGAATGGGGTGTTTGTATAAGTGTTCTTGTGTGTAAAATGCTAAGGGAGGGGGTTTACTTAGAATGATTCTACTTACACCACTACTTTACCTCTTTACACTCTCCATATGAGCTTTTTTTTTTTTCCTTCCAATTTTATCCATATTAATTGACTCCAGATCAACACACTCTCTTGTAACTTGTGCATTTGTATATAGACTGAGTAGACCTCTAGAATCATTGTCATATTTGCTATGTGTATGTGCTCCATCCGGGGAATCTGTGTTATGTGCATCTGTATACCGATTTTGTGATATGCGTATTGGGAATGCTATTCTGTATGTGGATTTGTTGCCCTTAGACTTTAGACATTTTGATATAATTCTGGGCATGGATTGGTTAACTAAATATTGTGCCACCATTTATTACGTAACGAAACGAGTTGTATTTAGACCTCCGGAACAAGAAGAAATTGTGTTTGTGGGTAACGGGGTAGTGCCTCCACCTTATTTGATATCTGCAATGAAAACATATAAATTGATTAGGAAAGGGTGCCAGGGTTATTTGTGTTGTGTGCTATCTGAACAAATTGTGAATGTAGAATTGAATAGTATCCCTATTGTTAGCGAATTTCCAGATGTGTTTCCAAATGAATTATCGAGGGAATTAGTGGACAGGGAGATAGAGTTTACTATTGAAATTGTGCCAAGCACTCAGCCTATCTCTAAAACTCCCTACAGAATGGCTACTGCTGAAATGAAAGAACTAAAAGAACAGTTGCAAGACTTGCTTGACAAAGGGTTTATTTGACCTAGTACTTCACCATGGGGTGTACCAGTGTTATTTGTGAAAAAGAAAGATGAAACCTTGCGCTTGTGTATTGACTATCGAGAACTGAACAAGGAAACAATAAAGAATAAATATCCCTTACCTCGTATTGATGACCTGTTTGACCAGTTGCAGGGATCACAAGTGTTTTCCAAAATTGATTTGAGATCCAAGTACCACCAGTTGAAAGTAAAAGCATGTTGAGAAAACTGTGTTTCAAACAAGGTATGGCCATTATAAATTTCTTGTTATGCCATTTGGGGTGACTAATACTCATGCAGTATTTATGGACCTAATGAACCGAATTTTTAAGACCTACCTTGATGAATTTGTTGTAGTTTTTATTGATGATATTTTGATATACTCAAAGAATAGATTTGAACATGAACAACATCTGATGATTGTTTTGCAAACACTTAGGGAAAATAAATTATTTGCCAAACTAAAGAAATGTGAATTTTGGTTAGATGAAGTTATCTTTTTAGGGCATGTTATCAACAATAAGGGGATTTCAGTGGACCCGCAGAAAATAGAGGTAATTGTGAATTGGCCTACACCAACAAATGTAACAAAGGTCCGCAGTTTCATAGGCTTAACTGGGTACTACAGAAGGTTTGTGAAGGACTTTTCAAAAATATATGTGCCTCTTACCCAACTGACACGCAAAGCGCAACCGTTTGAATGGAATGACGAAAGAGAATCTGTCTTTTATGAACTGAAAACGAGATTGACCACTGCACCAGTTTTGACACTACCATTAGATACAGAAAACTTTGTGATTTTCAGTGATGCATCTTATAAAGGTTTGGGTTGTGTATTAATGCAGAATGAAAGGGTGATTGCCTACGTCTCTCAGTAGTTGAGGCCACATGAGAAAAACTACCCAACACATGATTTGGAATTGGCCGCAGTTGTATTTGCTTTAAAAATCTAGCGGCATTATTTGTATGGGGCAAAATGCGAAGTCTACACAGATCATAAAAGTCTAAAGTACTTATTCACTCAGAAAGAGTTGAATATGCGATAGAGAAGATGGCTCGAATTGATAAAATACTATGACCTTGAGATTCAGTATCATTCTGGAAAAGCCAATACTGTTGCTGATGCCTTGAGCAGAAAATCGATGGGAAGTTTAGCTTGTTTACTTACTGAACAGAAGGAGATCTTGCAAGATTTTGAGAAGTCCGGGATAGAAGTGGTATTGTGTGAGCAGGGCGGATTGATAGCCACTATTTCAGCTGAACCAGCAATAATTTCTGAAATTAAACAGAGGCAAAAAGATGATGAATTCCTCAAGAAAGTGATCGATGAATTTGAGACAAGTCCGAAAGCAGAGTTCAGCATTGAAAGTGAAGTGTTAAGATTTCGAAGCCGAATGTGTGTCCCAGATATTCCAGAACTAAAGAAGAGAATTCTAGATAAAGCCCATAAATCAGTGTTTGCTATGCATCCGGGTAATAACAAAATGTATCGGGATTTGAAACAAAGCTACTAGTGGCCCAAAATGAAGAAAGAGATTGCAGAGTATGTGTCCAAGTGCCTTCAATGTTAGCAAGTTAAGGCTGAACATCAGAAACCAGGCGGTCTGCTTCAACCTCTCCTATTCCAGAATAGAAGTGGGAACATGTGACTATGGACTTTGTTGTCGGTCTACCTCAAACTCCTCAAGGTATGGATTCTATTTGGGTTGTAGTTGATAGACTGACTAAATCTGCATATTTTCTACCTGTTAGAACTGCATTTGATGTTTATAGATTGGCTACTATATATGTTGATGAAATTGTTCGCCCACATAGAGTTCCGGTGTCCATTGTCTCGGATAGGGATCCGAAATTTGTGTCTAGATTATGGAAAAGTTTGCAAAAAGCTATGGGGATAGAATTGAGATTTAGTACCGCATTCCACTCGCAGACACATGGGCAATCAGAACGGACAATACAAACCTTGGAGGATATGCTAAGAATGTGTGCTTTGGACTTTCAAGGGAATTAGGAAGATTATCTGCCTCTGGCAGAGTTTGCATACGATAACAGTTTCCACTCCAACATCGGTATGGCACCATACGAGGCTTTATATGGTAGAAGATATAGATCACCAATTTGTTGGACAGAAGTCGGGAATAGGGCCTTGTTTGGGCCTGAAATTGTGCAAGACACTTCTGAGAAGATCAGAATTATTCAACAAAGGCTCAAAACAGCTTAGAGTCGACAAAAGAATTATACAGATGTTTGAAGAAGACCTCTTGAATATGAGGTCGGTAATCATGTGTTTCTTCGTGTGACGCCAATGAAGAGCCAAGTAAGATTTGGAAAGAAAGGTAAATTGTCGCCCCGTTACATTAGGTCGTTCCAAATTCTAGAAAGGCTTGGTCCTGTTGCTTACCGAGTCGCTTTGCCACCGGGATTCGAACAAATGCACAATGTATTCCACGTATCAATGTTGAGGGGTTATCTTTGAGATCCACTTCATGTGATTGATTATCACCGGATAGCTCTCGATGAAAATATGGAATACGCAGAATAGCCGGAACAAATCATTGACCGACAAATGAAACAGTTGAGAAGCAAGTCCATCCTGATGATGAAAGTTGAATGGAAAGAACACTTTGGGACGGACGCTACATTGAAAAAAGAGGATGAAATGCGATTACACTATCCACATTTGTTTCCCGACGAAAGTAAAATAAGTTTGGAGGACCAAACTTCCTAAATGAGGGAAGACTGTGATAACCATGTTCCATATTATGCTAATTAATCTTAATTATGATTGTGATTATGTGTTTAATATGATTTTGGGTGCCATTTATATGATTGTATGTGGTTCTGGCTTTATATCTGTTCACCGTAGGAAAATCTGTTCAACTTACTGTTATAAACTGAAAATTGAAGGCCTTATCGGCCACAGAAACTGAAATTGACTACGCCATTATGATTGGCATAATTTTTAAAGCCTATGCTGAAATTTAATTGAAAACTGATTCGGGACAAAATAATTAGATTCAGAATGATTAAATTAAGCACTATTATTTAACCTTAATCAATTTGATTAAGAGGGACTATAAAAGGGCCAATATACACTCATATTCATCTTCTTTTGAGCTCAAAATCTGAAACAAACACTCTAGAGAGAGAGTGAACCGAATGTAGAGGGAGAGGGAGCACAAAATTGGAGACTTGAGTTGAGAACTTGGGAATTTGGAAGCTAGGCTCAAGAGCTAGCTAGATTTTGGGAGATTAGAGCTCCTAGGTAAGCATTTGAGCATAAATTCATGAGTATAAGTTTGTAATTTTGTGTATTCAAGCTAGTTGGGTAATCAAGAACATAAATTGAGATGAATTTGATGTTGAAGCTTGTATGTACATGCATGTATAGGATTGCCATGATTCTACACACTCAAGCATGAAGCATGTTGAATATGAAGAATTGAGCACTAAACTTTGCATGCATGAGTAATTTTGAGTAGCTTCATGATTTTGATCAGCACTTGTACCATTTGAAATGGAATTAAGTTGACATTTTACATGCATGCAAGATCCATGTAAGCAAGGAGCGGGATTATTTGAGTTTTGAAACCAACAAGAAGAATTTGAAATGATTTGGGAAATGAACGATGATTTTAGTCAATTGGTTCCAAATTAATTATGTCCTTGTGTTATATGATGTCCTTCCATGCTTTTGCATCAAAAATATGAGTTTTTGAGCCTTTGGGGTTGAGTTTGAAGTTCAAACAGAGTTCTGGAAAACCCATAATTCGACCTATCTGCTCGAGCAGGAAGAACGCCGCTCGAGCGTGAAATGTTAGCTCCCAGAACTTTTGTAGACATTGATGTCTGCTCGAGTGGGTAGAGTTACGCTCAAACGTCTATACACGTATTTTGACTCTCAGCTCAAGCGTCCAAAGTTGACCTCGAGCGCAAAAATGAGGTAACCAATACTTTTGCAGACCAAAGGGGTCCGCTCGAGCAGGAAGCCCTGTTTCAAAAATTTTATAAGTGTATTGTATGGCTTGTTTTCCGTTTTCATTCACCTTTAAGCACTCTTGGGCATACATTGAGCATTATGAATAGATTAAGAAGATAAGAAAGAGGCCTAAGAGGAATAAATAAATTAAGAACGGATTGAATTGATTGTGACCCATTATGTGTTATGATTTATGTAGGGTCGAGCACAATGATGAATCCTCCGACAGAACACTGTGAGTAATATCTTAGTAAAGATATTTTGAAGTATGCTATTTGTCCGTTTACTCCTATTTGAGTACATAAGTTTGTTAATTTGAATTGTGGACAAACATTTGTGATACTATTGAATGGGCCAAAGGCCGTCGGACACGAATGATTGGGCCGAAGGCCGTTTGACATGAATGATTAGGCCGAAGGCCGTCGGACATGAGTGATTGGGCCAAAGGCCGTTTGACATGAATGATTGGGCCAAAGGCTGTTGGACATGAATGATTGGGCCGAAGGCCGTTTGACATGAATGATTGGGCCAAAGGCCGTCGGATATGAATGATTGGGCCAAAGGCCGTCGGACTTGAATGAATTGGGCCCGAGGCCGTTTGATACGTCTGGATCTATAGTCGCTTGATGTACTAGATAGAAACATGAATTGGGCCCAAGGCCGTCTGATGTATTTGCTTCAAATTCCGTTCATGTATCTTCTTTATTTGATATTATTCACTGGGCTTTCGCTCACTCTCATTCATATGTATGTAGGTGAGCCAAGAGATATTCGTACCCAGCCTCAGTGAAGTATGTGGGGAAAAGTCAAAGTTTTAAGGAGTCAGCCCTAACGTCTCACGCACGAGACTTGTTTTCGCCCTTTTGCCCTTTGGATTACATTTTTGTTTTGTTGACGAAAACGTTGAACCACCTTTGTATATAAGTTTTCGTTTGGCTGGCTGTATAACTGAAAGTTCCTGGATATAGATTAACTCTATGGTTTGTGTGAGTTATTACGAAATATTTTTGGAATGACTTTGCTATGTCATGTAAGCACAGCTCTGTGGACAATTTGTAAATTGCTTCCGTTTTGGCCCCTTAACTCTGATAAGATATGTTTTATTTGGTTTAAGGCCGCAGGTAATCCCTCGATTACTGGCCGGTTATGACCTTAATCCATAAGGGTGGGTTCGGGTCATGACAGTATCAGATGCTGGAGATAATGGCAGAAAACCAAGACTTACACTTGCTTGTGAAAAAAGTGGTTACTATAGAGACAATAAGAAGATCAATAGGGAACGATTGAGGTTAACAGGTTCTAAATAGTGTGGATGTCCATTTCTATTAAGGGGGGAAAAATTACCTACAAATGATGAGTGGATATTGCATGTCTTATGCTGAGTGCACAATTATCCACCCACTGAACACTTGAAAGACACTAATTTGCTGACAATCTAAGGAGAAAACATCCTTATTAGTTGACATGTCAAAGAGTATAGTGCAACCAAAAGAGATATTGATTACATTAAAACGAAGAGATATTGGTTAAATCAAATCATATCTCTTACTTTGAACAATTTCCGGAGAAGTTGAGACCATCTATCTGCCACATAAAAGATGTACAAGCAGATGACAATTGTGGTTTCAGGGCAATAGCTGGATTGATTGGTTTAGGAAAATATGATTGGCAACAAGTTAGGCGAAATTTGTTGACTAAGCTACATTCGAATGTAGTGCACTACGTGCAACTATTTGGTTCACAAGAAAGGGTTGATGACCTTACCTCTATCTTATCCTACTTTGAACCTGGCCATGGATTTAATCATTAGATGACTATACCTGACATGGACCATTTGATAGCATCATACTACCGAGTCATTCTTTATCATTTATCCATGCTACAATGCTTGACATTTCTACCACTTAGAGCAGTACCGATTGCAACACTTGATCGAAGAGATATTTGCATAGGATTTGTAAATGGAAGCCATTTTGTGCAGGTAACTACCGAGCCTACTTTGATCATTACCACGTCTTATTTTGTAATTCTACTTGTTGATTTCTTTGTTATAGGTTTATTTGCAACCTGGTCATCCAGTACCTCCGATAGCAAATAATTGGATTCGTTTTCATCACCCTTGTGCTAATAAATAGGAGAAAGTATTTACTATACGTATTCATCAATTTCGTACTCTTATCAACCCTAATGTAGTAACTACCGAAACTATCGATAGAGACGAATCTTGATAACATGTTTGATTAAAAGATGCAAATAATGATAGATTTTATGGATGCTTTTATGGATATTTGTACACTGATTGTTTAATGAATAATTTTATGGATACTTTTTATGTATGATTTTATGGATACATGTTTAATTTATGGATGTTTGAAGGAAAAAGTCAATCTTTCAATGTACAATTGTCTAATATTTAATCATGTAGCTGATAATAAAAACAGTAAAAAAAACTAGTGAATCTTATTTTTAAAATTGCTACTGTCACATCATTCAAGTAAAAAAATTTGAATAAAAAATTCAGTAAGAGTAAGATGTTATTTTTCATTTCTAATAGGCAACTCTTTTATAGTCCATTGGTGTTGTTTAGGTCGATGAGACTCACCACAGGTTCCGTTTCTATAATCTGAACTATTCATTTTGTTGGGCACTTTATCTGTTTCATTCACACAAAAATTAAGTCAATTCGATAATCGTAACCTATTTATTACGTTTGTTACCAAAAAAAAAATATTGTTTATTTTTAAAAACACAATTCATATGCATCCATATAGACGGTGACACAAAATAATGATAAATAATCAGTCATATATAGCATTTTTCTATGACAATATGTTATTTATTTTCATTAATTTCTTAATAATTATCTCTGAACAAATAAGCCAATTATGAATATTCATGTATACAATAATACAAAACAATGATAAAAAAAAACATGTAACATATATAACATTTCTTTTTTCAAGTATAAATAACTTTGATGAGTCTTTTAATTTCAAATGATAAAATTAGAACTTGCCACTGTATTAATTTGATGCAAAAAAAAATTCAAACTAGATTATGGGGATACAGAATAAATAACATGGCATAGACAAATCTATTATAATTTGGCAACATGACACTAGAGTAATCCAATTTGTATAGTGACGTATCACCGAACAAGCATTTCACAACTAGCCGAAATTAATTTCTTGTTATCATGCAATCAAAATGCAACATATTGCTGGAAAAAAAAGTTGGTCTAGTAACATGGCACTGGATGAATTTAGATTCGTTAGCGTTGTATTACCGAACAGGTCCAAATTATTGTTTGGAATAAAACGACTCTGTAAATGTATAGCTACAAAACGCTGGACAAACCTATTTTTCCGGGCAACATAACACCGAAAGAATGTAAATTGTCTAGTATTGTGTAACTGAACAGACACTTCACTGTGGGCTCCACCAAACCCCTTGTCTTCCCTGCTTACTATTTTCCTCTGTTGTTTCTCTCTTTTCCCTCCAAAAATTAGTGGTGTAAAGAGATGAAATAGTTAATTTAGGGTTAGTTTTGGTAATATATTAGGGGTGTAATGAGAATTACATTTTTTTTTATTGGTGTAATGAGATGGAGGGGTGTAAAGAGGTAAAATAGTGGTGTAAGTATAATCATTTTTTTACTTATACTAAAATTGGTGCAAAAGGTCCAAATTGTCCATTGGTTGGAAATGTATTGGATATTTTGGATTTACTTGGAACTTAATGGAATGGTGAATGATTAGAGGCCTTAATTATGCAACTAATCATGATCTAGTTAGGCTTTGGTTAGGATGGAACTTGGGGTGGAAACAAAGTTCTTTGTGTTGTTCATATATTTGTTTTTATCCCCCTTTCAATCACTACTTTGTCAAAAGTAAAGAAAAGTTGAGGGGATAAGTTTTTGGGCCCTTTCAATCACTACTTTGCCAAATGCAAAGAAAAGTTGGAGGGATATTTTGTGGCTACTAATCAAATTGTTCAAAAAGTTGAATCACTAAAGAAATTATTTGTGGGATTTATATTTTGCATATGTAATTATTAGAAATTATTTTGTACAAATAGGAACTGCGGATTGTTTGCCTTAAACCTCTTACTCTATAGTAATGGCAAGTGATGAGAATGGTACCAGATCAACGTCCAGTAGAGCATATCCAATAGAAAGAATTGTAGAAAGAACTATTGCTAGTTTCTTACAAGTCCTACAAAATAACGTGCCCAATGGAACACTAAAACATCGAGAAGGACCAACTACGATAAAGCAATTCCAGGACCTGAAACCTTTCATGTTCACCGGGGGTTTGAACCCATTGCTAACAAAAGCTTGTGTGCGGGAAATAGAAAAGATTTTCTGTGCACTACCCTGTACCGAAGTACAGAGAGTGTCTCTTGCCACCTTCACCCTTAAAGAGGATGCCCAAGAATGGTGGCTTCTTACCTTGGAAAAAGAAGAGATTGTGACCTGGGTAAGGTTTCTAAAAGTATTCTGTGAAAAGTATTTTTCAGACTCGCTACGAGAACAGAAGGTGTTGAAGTTCCTCCACTTGAAGTAGAGAGCGATGTCGATAGCAGAATACAAAAGTAAGTTCACCCGACTGGCACGATTTCCAACATACGTCATTCCAATGGAAGCTCGAAAAGCTAGGAAGTTTGAAGCAGGGTTAGACGATGAAATCAAAAACAAGATTGAGGTTCTGCAATTACCGACCTATGCAAAGTTGTTAGACTAAGTGTATATCGCTGAGAAAGGGATTAAAACCTTACGTTCTAGTATAATAGGTCAAAAGAAGCGGTTTTGGGGAGAACCAGCCGAGAGATCCAGTTTTGCACCAGCAAAGAGAATGAATACAGGACCTAATGGCTCAAACAGTTTGGCTAACCAAAACTTCACTATCACTAGGGGTAGCACCATTCCTAAGTATCCAACTTGTGTAAAAGTTCATTAGGGACAGTGCTATCAAGCTATAAGAGCATGTGGCCAAGTTGGTCATTTGGTGAAAGATTGTCCAAAACTTACTAACTCTGTGATAGGTACTCCTAAACCAGTTTAGAAACCAAGAGAGGAGAAAGAACAAAAACGCTAAGGGAGAGCTTTTGCTTTAGTACCTGGAAACCTCGATGCTACCGAGAACGTTGTGTCGTGTACACTTTTTATATGTGGTCATTCAGCTCATATTCTTATTGATTTTGGATTAACTCATTCATTTATTTCTCCACACTTTACTCCCAAATTGTCATCAACACCTGAACCCTTGGGATATGCATAGCCTGTGTCTTTTCCATCTGGTAATTCTGCACTTAGTACCAATATATATAAATCATGTACTATATCCCTTAAAGGTGAAATCTTGTTTGTGGATTTGATTTCACTTCGCATCAGTGGTTTTGATATAATCTTAGGAATGGATTGGCTAGCTGGTAACCATGCCTCTATTGATTGTACAACCAAAAAGGTCTTCTTTCAATTACCAAACCAATGTGAACTTGTCTTTGATGGAACTGGAATTTATACCCCTGCATATTTAGTATCCCTTATGATAGCCCAACGACTCTTCAGAAAAGGTTGTTGTGGGTATATCTATTATGTGGTCAATACTCAACGAGTGGACCAAACACTCAATTCAATACCTATAGTCCAAGCATTTTCTGATGTCTTTCTTGAAGATTTACCCTGGTACCCTAGTTGATCAAGAAGTTGAATTCACCATTGAAACCCAACTTGGTGCGCATCGAAAACTCTTTATCGCATGCCGATTGTAGAATTGAAATAGTTGAAAACACAACTTTAGGAATTGCTCAACAAGGGTTTCATATGACCAAATACCTCACCATGGAGAGCTACGGTACTGTTCGTGAAGAAAAAAGGATGGTATAACGAGATTGTGTATTGATTATCGAGAATTGAACAAAGTTACTGTAGACACCCTATTTTGACCGACCCTAAGACTTGGACGCTTCCTTTTGATTACCCGATGATGACAATTAGAATGTGTTTCTCACAGAATCCTCAGTAAGAGAGATGGAATTTGAACTTTAATCCCAACCTTCACCATGATGGCTAAATTGTTTGAAACTACTAAATATTTTATTAGTTTAGTATTTTGTAATTTTGGATAATTTTATGTGTTTGTTCATATTTCTGGTATTTTTATATATATTGGTATAAATTATATATTTTAGATATTTTATATATTATATTATATATATTATAAAAGAAAAATAAAAAAAAATTATATTGATGTCGGCATGCCGACATCAATTCACTCAACTGAACATATATATATTATATATTATATAACATGCATATAGATGATATATATATAATATTTATATTATTATAATTATATTATTATATTTTGGTTTGTTGCTTATATAAAGCAACCAAATGGATGATTTCAAGAGGACGAAAAAAAATTGATTCAAGAAAGAAAAAAACATTTGAGTTGGAGAGAAAAGAGAGAAAATATTTCAATCTTGAGCCAAAATACTGCCATTACTACTGAGGATTTGAGAACACATTTTTTTACACTTGAGAGTAATCAAAAGAAAGTTTGTGACTAAGAAAATTTATCATTTCCCCAAAAGGTGAGTTTTTTGCAAAAAATTTTTAATGTAAAAATGTGATATAATTTGTTTAAATACTTCATTTACTTCTTTTCATAACTGTTTTTTTTATCACTTTAATGGGAAGGCTGCATCACCCATATATCTGTTATAATTTATTATTATTATTATTATTATTATATTGTTTTACTATTTCAACGGGAAGACTGCACCACCCACATATCTGCTGTAATTTAAATATTGTGTATAAACTGTTGTAATTTATTATTTTAAATAATTTATCCCACCAGATGAATAGTAACCTCCGGCGGTGAATAGTACCCCCGACGATGAATAGTAAAAGTGGTAGCTTTCTCTCAAATTCTTTTGGGGTTGTTTTTCAACATCGAAACTATATGATTTGAAGTTGTAAAAGTGGAGGGGTTAGCCACCCTTCTTTCTACTTGTTTACTAACTTAATCCTATTTAATTTTGCTCGCTTTCTATAGCTTAATTTCAGCACTATTGTATGCTATTTAGAGGGCTGTTTAATTTATTTCAATGATTTATATTTTAAATATCAAGTTTGTTTGTACCAACCAATTAATCAACTTCGCATAATCATCTCTGCAACCTCCCTCAATTCTTTGCTTATTTCGATTAAAAAGTTGTGAAAAATTAAGATTGTGTTTCAAGTATAAGAAAGGAACGCTCTATACTTAATGGTTTAATCTCTTTGGAGATTCACTACCAAAGGCATAAAACGTTTTATGCTTAGGAGGTTCATTACCAAAGGTATAAAACATTTTATGCTTAATGGTTTAATCTCTTTGGAGATTCATTACCAAAGGCATAAAACGTTTCATGCTTAGGAGGTTCATTACCAAAAGTATACAATGTTCTATGCTTACTGATTTAATCTCTTAGGAGATTTACTACCAAAGGCATAAAACGTTCTATACTTAACGGTTTAAATTCTTTGGAGGTTCACTACCCCAAATGCATACATGTTCTTATACTAAAGCACAATCTTTTATTTTTCATTTCTCTTTATTCTTCAGTGTGTTTACTTTTAGGGGACTAATTGACCTATGGAAATCACCAAGGAAAATGTCATTATCACTTATTATCAAGTTTGGATTTCAAGTCATTATCACTCAAGTTTGGTTTTTCTAAGTCATTATCACTCTTTTGAGTTTGACTAGTCCTTGTTGCACATCTTGAGTTTGACTTGGAATTCCTTATCGCTTGTAAATAAGTTTGACTCTTCCTTCGTAATTTCCCCCGAAGATAATAAGATTTGTTTTTCGGGTTAAGTTGATGCTTGTTTCTCTTTATTGCGTTTTGGACTTAGTGGACGTAAATATCACTTTTGCACAAACAGGAGAAAAGATAAAGAAATGGAAGGGTAATAAAAAAGGCTAATAAAATTGGTTAAAATTGGATTACAACCTACATAAAGAACCAATATGATTAATTGAATTCAGTCGGACGTTATACCGAGTTTATTGTGTCAAGGCTTGTCTTACATCAATTCATGATAATTTGATGAATCTTGAAGTGTCTCTACTTCCCTTCTTGAATTCACTTCGTGATAGGAGGGAGGGGTGGCTGTTTATTCATTGCATTTATTGATCATTGTCCAATTGTATCCGAAATCATCAAGTAATCAACTTGCTAATTGATGGCTTTGGAGATGATTCCAACCCTCTCTTGAGTATTTTTATGATAGAGAAGGGTAAAAAAAAAAGGACAAACATGGCTAGGAATACCCTGTCTGCACTGTTTCACCTCAAGTACAAAAAACAGATTTTTGCAAGAAAACAAAGTATTGGATTTATTTGGGGCTCGACTGAGTCGCATTTCGGGGTCAGCAAGGCTCCAATAAATTGCAAAACAATACACTTTTGGTTGAAAGCAGTAACTAGGGGTGAAACAGAACAAATCCCAGCAAGGCAGACAAAATAATTCCTAAGGAGCATCGAACAATCATTGCATATTATTATTGTAATAAATTAGACAGCCTCTTTTCATTTATTAGTCATTCGGCTTTGTAATAATTATTTATTCGGACTCTCCTTCGTGAGGACAAACATGTAATAAGTTCTATGTCTTCCAACCCCCATTCTTTCTCCCTTTTATTTCACTGCCTATGATAGTTAGATTAGGGACATCATGTTTAATCAATATTTTCCGTGATTTGCATCCATTCGTTTACATGCATAAAAGTTCGGCTCATCATATTATTCAAATGTCAAATTCAAACTCCTTACTTGCATACATGCACTATCACATGCCTTGAATTGACTCACATGCCATACTAGTAACCGAACCTTAATTGCACGTTGCATGTGTTGCATTAGTTATTAAATTAAGATCATGCATTTTTTTCTAACTATTTGCTTTCTTTTTGGACTCGCCTTCGGACATTAAGGTAAGAATTTTTGCTTTAGCATATTGCATAAGTGTGAATGTTGTCATATCAAAACATACTACCATGAGGCTAACTGCTTATTTGATTTATCTGTTTGAATGCTTGTAGATGAAGGCTAATCACTTGAATTGGGATACTTTGATTCATGTATATATGAGATCACCATTTTCAATGATACATATTCAAAACATTTTTTTCGAAACAAACATGAAATCAAACGTTCCAACTTTTTGTGAAATTAGTCTATACTTGTATGTTACATATAGAACAAGAGCTTATACTGTACATAAAAACCATATCATGATTAGTAGAGGCCGATCTTGGATCGGGTGAGTGGGGTGTTCAATTATTGACCTTACCCTCTCACACCTAAGTTCCCGAACCAAGACACTTTGGTAACAACAGACTAATGGCCTTTGGCACGAGTCATGGGTTTCCTAAATTTTTCAAAAATAAATATTTAGGTGGCGACTCTGAAATCTGGCAAAGCAGTCTATTTTTGGCATTTGATTCAAACATCAATTTTGCAAAAGAAATTGTCGGATTTGGACTCTTTTTGTGTTTCCACTGTTTCACATTGCACTTGTGAAATCAGATTTAGAACCAACACAAGTGTAGTCCGAACTGTAAGGGCTATTTCATTCTTCCGAGAGGGAGCACGAAAAGCCGAGCTACAGTTTCTGGCGACTCTGCTGGGGAAATAGAGAACTTGACTCAAACTTCATGATGTGAAATTTTATCTACCTAAATATGTTCTTTGCATTGCTTTTGCATTGGTGCGCCTAAGTCCCTGTGTTTGCCATCTATTATTCCTAGACGATTTGCCAGAGGCTTGCCTACAAAGCTTGCCAAAAGGTTGACCGGTCATGGACTTTGTCAAGTTGGGAACGCAACCCTTGGATCTGAATTACCGCTGTACCGCTTGATCTTCTTTTTACTTCTCGGTGTTAGGTGTGAGAGGTATATTAGGTAGTTTTGCTGAGGTACCTTTTGTGACTATTTGACCTAATGTATGTGGTACGCTCTAGTGACTATTCAAATTAGGACAGGATGCTATCCGTACATGATGTTATGAAACCACTTGCTTGAGATAGTGTAACCTAGATCATGTCAAAATCTAGGACAGGGTAACCCTACCCCCTCATAGGAGTGTTTTGGTTCTTTTTATGTGGTATGTGCTTTTACAGTGAAATATACAGGGTGGTTCATAGCAATGGTACAAATGAGCAATCAGTCTGAGAGCAAAGTTCAGTGGGGATCACAGTTCAGCTGCATGTTGTGATTAATTGAGAATTGGGGCCGAAGTGTTGTCCGTTTTTTTAAAATATGTTTTCTTTCTTTCTTTTTATTAGGTAGTTTTTCATCATAGCTTCAGAAAAACTCGATATCCCCCAAGTTGTTTGGACTCGTTCTGGTAGGGCAAAATTCAAGACCTTGTTGGTGGTCAGCCAGTGTTAGTCTCTCTCCCACCAGTCATTCGACGAAGAAAGAACAAACAGGCATCAGCACCAGTACAAAGCACTCCACAAATACCTATTCGTATCCGCAATTCACCAATATCTCACCCACTTATAAGAATGGCACAGAACACAAAAGAAATTACTGCCATGATGGCAGCTTTGAGAACCATGGATCAAAGGTTGGCCGCACAGGATGAAGTCATCGCTGATCTGCGACACCCATCTGGGGCATCTACATCTACTGTACATCCGGTCCCGGCTGCCTAGTCAAATCCCGATCTCCTTCCACCACTAGAAACTCCTCTGGTCCCAAATCTTCAGGACATATTTCCAACAACTTCAGCTTACAGACCTCCGGTACAACCTCCTACGGGAACCATTCCCTTCGATATGAATGAAGTTAATCCAACCATGATCAAAATTGCAAGGCTTGAGAAAGCCTTGAAGAAATCCCAAGGTTTCAATTCAATTCCCGACATTGAGGACGGGTACACTAAGGCTTTAGTCAGGTTGCCAGAAAAATTCAAAATGCCTCACATTGATAGATTTGATGGGAGCGGGGATCCGATTGTGCATGTCCACCTATTTTCAGATGTGTTATGGCCCATGGGTTTATCTAGGGCACAAAAACTCTCATTATTTAGGAGGACCCTGTCAGATGTAGCGGCCATCTGGTACGCCAAACTAGAGGACTCAACGAAGCGGAATTGGAAAGAACAGTCTGAGGGGTTTGTTAACCAATACTCATACAATACTCAGATAGAAGTAACAATCGGTGAGCTGGAAGCAACCACTCAGAGCCGCAAAGAACCCTTCATTGACTTTGTGGCAAGATGGAGGGCAAAGGCAGTCAGAATGACGAGCAGACCTTCTAAAAGAGAACAAGTCAGGTTAGTGGTCCAAAACCTCGAGCCAGACATGTTACAGAAAATGATAGTGGCACCGTTGTCCACATTTGCTTCCTTACATGAGTTAGGGGTTCAAATTGAGAGCGCCTTCAAAAAGGGCATCATCCACAGAACAAGTGAACCTGCAAAAAAACCATTCACTCGGAGTACCAATGCTAGTACTAGCACTATTCCGCGGCCTACAGATGTCAGTACCATTGCTACATCATCGGCCAAGATGGTCGATCCCTTTGCTGCTGCCATAAACTCACAAACCGCACAAAATAGTCAACCTTGGAACTGAAGACCTTTTAACCCCCTCTATATGAGTCCAACCCACACCCTTAAGGTGTTGATAGACAAGGGGCATCTCAAGCCTCTTGATCCTCGCCCTCTCCCAGACTCACTGCCAGCTAGACACGACCCAACCCAATATTGTACTTTTCACCAACAACATGGCCATCATACAGATTCATGCTATCGTCTACGTCATGAGATTTACAATCTCATTGACAACAAAGTCATCGCCCCTCCTAAACCAAATGTGACAACCAACCCACTTCCTGCACATAACCAAGTTCCTCTCCCCAAAAAGACTAACCACATCCAAACACTACCACCTACCTTCAACCCAAGCATATATATTACCTCGTCCCACCTACCGAAACCGAAGGTGGTTATTCCAAAAGGCACGAATATGTGCATGTTGGATCTAACCCTACACATCCAACCCAAAAAGGTTGTGGCTGGAACAGAGAAAGAGAAGAGTGCATTAAAGACAAGGTTATTTGAAACTTGTGTCATAGAAAATGGGGCTTCCCTTGCAGAGGAGTATGACCCCAGTTTATACATTGTGGCCATTGATCAACCAAAACCAGTGGTCTTATTGCCGGATGTTCTCAGTGTCAATGCTATCGGAGAAGGCCAGTTAGGGCAACATCAAAACGATTGGCCTGAACAAGGCCTAAATGACTTGGCCGAACTGGAAGATGATCTATTTCAGATAAAAGAAGACCTAGCCAACCTCTAGTTCTTTGAAGAAGAGGAAACAAGCAGTGTCCAGATAGGCTGGTTGGATTCAAGTCAGCTGGAAACAAACAACGGTTAGTTTGGTGACGAAGAACTAGATGAGGTGGAACAGACAAAAGGGGTCAAAGAGGAAAAAGCTGAGACCACATCCATTACTAGTATAGAACAAGTGCTGGAACAATTCCAGCAGGAGAGAATGGAATAAATTCAAAGGAAGATGGCCTTGCCAAAAACCAAAACCATAGTTGGAAAGGAAAGGTATGTTGTTGAGGGGCGTGATGTGAACGTGCTCCAAGTAGAGTCTGATAAAAGCTTGGCCATGACTGCTGGAGAGTGGTGGAAAGATAATGATCTGAGTCATGCATACACGGACGAAGGGTGGAAATCCAATACCCCCGACGATACGTGGTATATAAACGAAATCAATCACATGACCCAAAATAGTCGGTACTTCAAACCTGCGGCTGTAGATCAACCAAAATCCTCTAACAAAGAAATTGATAACAAGAGAGAGAAGGACTGTGAAGACAACCTGGTTTTGAAACAGCTCAAGAAGATTCAGGCAGATATCTCAATCTGGGGATTGATAATGGTTTCCCGGGAGCATAGACAAGCATTGTTAGAGGCAATGAATCGCACCAAACTGCCTATTGACACTACCGCTGAACAACTGGTGTCGTTAGTCACATCCGGCGATATTATGCCAGTGATATCTTTCACAGATAAAGAGCTGCCATCTAAGGGTACCAACCACAACCGGCCCTTGTATGTAACTCTGGAGAGCCGAAAGAAGTGGATTCCGGTAGTGTTAGTAGATACTGGATCGGCGATCAATGTGTGTCTGGCATGGACTGCTTATGCCATAGGTTTGAGGCCTGTTGACTTCACACCCACAACTCAAGCCGTCTGAGCTTATGACAATACAAGCCGAGATGTCATGGGAACATTCAAGAGCCATATCTTGATCGGCCCGTCCGAACATGAGGTAGAATTCCATGTAATGCATGTTTCGGCTACCTTCAATCTACTGTTGGGAAGGCCTTGGCTGCATCAGATAAAAGCTGTGTCATCAATAGTCTATCAGTTGGTGAAATACCCCTTCAAAGGTGGGATTGCTACGGTGTACGGTAATTCGTTGATCCACCCTCCCCAGGGAACTGCCACACCAGTGTTGGAAATCATACACGGGAAAGAAGATGTATTCCTCTCTGGCTTCTCACTAATAGAAGGCCGGGTAGTCCAATCTATAATGGCAGAAGCTGATGAAATCTATGTGAGTGCTTAGTCCATTTACATGATGAACAAATAGGGGCATATGCCTGGATCAGGACTAGGCAGGAGTGGCAGGCAAGGAGACGCTGTTACCAAGGAGCTGATTCACAACCCCCATGCTTTTGGGCTGGGATACAAACCTACTGCTGAGGATTGGCAAAAGAAGTGGGCTGAGTTGAGAGGAAGAATTAAAGCAAAGAATGATGGAAAACAATATGAGTTAGTTCACAAACCAATAACGGGAACCTTGAACGGACGCTTTGTTCGCCAAGGTGAAGATTTCCCCTTTTGCGGATTTCCAGAGCCTTGGTTTGACGAGGAGACGAAGGCAATCTATCCCGGGTTCGAGATTTTCTTCGGGCACCAGTTACCGGAAGAGGAAGATGAGCAGATGGACCTGAGTACTAATACAGGTCAAGGCATGACTATAACTGTGAACGTTGAAGAAGAAGAGCTGTTGAGAAAAACACTGACTGACCTATTAACAAATTCTACTGTCGGAACTGAGTCTGACAACTTGGGGGATAGTTTTACTATCTCAATGATCGGGGATAAACCAGAAGCGGATTTCTCTAAGCTTATTGTGGATGCATCTAAGGCTCCACACCTAATCTGGAAATTTGAAAAGGGCATCATCAGCAATTCTGAATCGGATAATAAGTCCGAATTTGATTCCATCGAGTCTGTAGAGTCGGAGTTAGATTCGAGTTCTTCTGAGTCTGGTACTTCTAGAAGTGGTAACTCAGATGCCAAAGTCCTGTCAAAGTTTTCTTTTAGTTTTTCTTTTGAGTCAACTGTAACCGAGGACCCAGACTTTACTAATGAGAATGTCGTAGAGTTTGCTTACTTCTCTGTGCCTTTAGTTTGTTGCACTGATCTTGATTTTCAAAATTTTGACTTAAACGAAGAGGAAGAAATTCCTCGGGCTTTGAAAAATTTGGTTGCCCAAGAGGAGGAGATGCGCGTTAACCCCTGCGTAGATGAAATCACTGCAATTAATGTGGATACTGAGGAGGATCCCCTCTCGTCCAGATCAGATCCACATTGTCTTCGAAGGAACGCGAGCGTTTAATCGCTTTATTAAAAGATTTCAAAGATGTTTTTGCGTGGTCCTACAAAGACATGCCTGGAATAGATCCTGAGATTGTACAGCACCGGATCTCTCTTAATCCCGAGGCCCGACTAGCCAAACAGAAACTGTGCAGAGTTCGCCCAGATTGGGCATTAAAGATCAAAGAAGAGGTCAGCAAACAAATTGATGCAGGTTTCTTGATGGTATCTGAATACCCAACTTGGTTGGCTAATATCGTTCCGGTTCCAAAGAAAGTCGACAGAATTAGGGTTTGCGTCGACTTCTGGGATCTAAATAGAGCAAGTCTGAAAGATGATTTTCCATTGCCACACATCGATAAACTGGTAGACTTCACAGCTGGCCATGCTTTGCTTTCATTCATGGATGGGTTTTCCGAGTATAATCAGATTTTGATAGCACCGGAGGGCAGAGAGAAAACTACTTTCACCACGCCATGGGGTATCTACTGTTATAGAGTTATGCCTTTTGGACTGAAAAATGTTAGGGCTACATATCAGCGGGCCGCAACCACCATTTTGCACAACATGATCCACAAGGAGGTTAAGGTGTATGTGGACGATATGATCGTCAAGTCTAAAAAGCGATGAGGTCACTACACCGCACTGGAAAAATTCTTTGAGCGGATCAAGGAGTATAGACTGAGGTTAAACCCACAGAAAAGCACCGTCAGGGTAACTGCAGGAAAAATGTTGGGATTTCTGATTACACAAAGGGGAATTAAAGTAGATCCCTCCAAAATCAAGGCCATCGTAGAAATGCCACCACCAAGGACTGAAAAGGAGGTACGCGACTTTCTGGGTAAGGTGCAATTCATAAGACGGTTTATCTCAAAATTAACCTTGACTTGTGAACTACTGTTTGGTCTATTGAAGAAAGGAAAGAAATTCCAATGGGATGATCGGTGTCAGTTCGCCTTCGAGCAAGTTAAGCAGTACCTTCAGAATCCTCATGTATTGTCGCCACCAGAACTGGGGAAACCACTGATCTTGTATTTATCAGTAACAAATTCAACCATGGGGTGCATGCTAGCGCAAGAATCAGAAGCGAATGTGGAGAAGGCCATCTATTATCTAAGCAAAAAGATGCTAGAATATGAAACTCGTTACACTCCTCTCAAGAAAGCTTCCTTAGCTTTGGTTTGGGCAACGGGGAAGTTGAGACACTACCTGTTAGTTCATTCTGTAATTCTAGTTTCAAGCTTAGATCCCATCAAATATCTCTTTGAGAAACCAGCAGTTACGGGTAAGCTAGCTTATTGGTTGCTTCTTCTCTCCGAGTTTGACCTCAAGTATGTCACGCGCAAACCAATTAAAGGGAGAGCTGTAGCGGAATTTCTAGTGGATCACCCAGTAGAAGGAGATGATGAAGTAGTGGAGTATCTATTCCCAGATGAAGGCATCCTGCAGATAGAAAAGGAACCATGGACAATGTACTTTGATGGAGCGTCTACTCAGTATGATTATGGGATCGGTGTGTTACTCATAGCACCCGATGATTCACACATACCTCTAGCCTTCAAGCTCTAGTTTAAAGTATCTAACAATGAAGCAGAGTATGAAGCGTGTATTGCTGGTTTGGAAGCTGCCCTAGAACTAGGGGCAATAAGATTGGATGTTATCGGAGATTCGAATTTGGTTATGTCTCAAGCTAACGGAGATTGGCGGGTTAAGGAGGAGAAAATGAAGGTTTATCATCAGGTCCTGGATGTGTTAATTCCGAGGTTTGAGAAATTGACATTCACGCATTTGCTCAGAGAGAACAACCGATTTGCTAATGTGTTGGCAACTTTATCCTCCATGGTGGACATTCTGCTTGGAGTGAAGATGCGCCCGATCATCATTGAACAGAAGTATACGCCAGCGCATGAGACCATCGCCGTGATAGATGAGGTTCAAGACACGAACCCCTGGTATTACGACATCTGGAATTTCCTGGACAAAGAGGCGTACTCACCAGGGGCAAGTGCCAAGGACAAAAGGGGAATACGGTGTTTGGCCATCCAATTCATCATTTGCAGAAACAAGTTGTACAAAAGAGGCCATCTGGGAATGCATAAGTTGTGTGTTGAGGAAGGAGAATCAAGGCGCCTTATGGAAGCTATCCACGGAGGAGAGTGCGGAGCTCACATGAATAGTGTGATGCTAGCTCAGAAAATCCTTAGACAAGGCTACTACTGGTCAACCACGGAGGAGGACTGTATTGGCTTTGTACGGCGATGCCACAAATGTCAGATCCATACCAATCGCATGAACATTTCGCCGTCGAAACTCTACAATATGACTTCACCATGACCTTTCGCAGTCTAGGGAATTGATGTTATCGGTGCAGTCACGCCAAAGGGATTAAACGGGCATGAGTTCATTTTGGTAGCAATCGACTACTTCACAAAGTGGGTGGAGGCCCAATCCTATGCCGTTCTAAAGACGTCGCATGTGGCTAAGTTCATCAAGAACAACATCATCTGTCGGTATGGGGTGCCCAACGAGATCATCTCAGATAATGGCTTGTATTTCAAGAAAGAGGTGATAGACTTGCTTGAGAAATATAACGTGACTTTCTATAAGTCATCAATATACAGGCCGCAGACCAATGGAGCTGTTGAGGCTGCAAACAAAAACATCAAGAGAATTTTGCAGAAAATGGTTGAAACCTACAGGGACTGGCCGGAGAAACTTCTATTCGCACTCTGGGGTTATAGAACGTTGATCCGAACATCTACAGGAGCAACCCCTTATTCTCTTGTTTATGGGATGAAAGTTGTTCTGCCAATCGAGATTGAAGTACCGTCGCGAAGAATTATGGTTGAGTGCCAGATAGCGGAGGCGGACTAGCAACAAAGTAGATTTGAAGAATTGATGTTGTTTGACAAAAAGGGGTTAAAGGCATTGTATCATATCCAAGGTTACTAGCGTAGAATTGCGAGGGCTTTTAACAAGAAAGTCAAATCCATAAATCTCAAAGTAGGAGACATGGTGCTTGAAGACAACCGAGCCCCTATCCACGACCCTAGGGGCAAGTTCAGACCCAATTGAACTAGTCCTTATATCATCAAGTCAATCTGGTCTGGGAAGCAATTATTCTTATGGATTTGGATGGCCTGGAGTTTTCTCAACCGATCAGCATGGACAAGTTGAAGAAATATTATCCCTGAGAGGCTCGCTAGACCGAAAACCCGAAATGGCGACCTAGGCAAAAGTTAGAGCAAAAAATAATAATAATAATAAATAAATAAATAAATTAGAAATAAAGAAGAACTGAGCTCGCAAGGCCGAAAACCCGAAAGGGCAACCTTGGCAAAAGTTAGAGCGCAAAAGAAGAGAATAAATACTCAAGTGAACCCTCTCCGAACTATGTAAGCCCTGATTCTCATCTTTGGGATACGTAGGCGACTTCATCCCGAAGTTCGGCCATCACTATTTTTCAAACCAACTATCTTGTTCATCTGGTTTAATCAATCTGTCATTCTCCACCGTTTGTCGACTTGGTTATGATCTTTTGATTTGGGGCTGTACAACCTTAGGATTAATTCTGTATGTATCCGGTGGTGACCATTTTCCAGAAAAAAAAACAAAACAAAACAAAACAAAACAAAAACAAAAACAAAAAAATGTTTTGAAAAGTTTTAATTCAATTTTTGTTTTTCTTCTCAAAACTTTACCGTTTACAACACAAAAGGAAACTTTTCAGTACTCACTTTAATTTTATTGATTTATCACAAGTACATTCTCCAAATCAAAGTTGATTTTACATAAAAACTTGAAAAGAAAAGACAAAGCAATAAACTAGGGGCATAGATGAGTCAAGTGTCAGTTCTCCGTCTCTTTTTCATGCCTGTGGAAGTTTCTATAACCGAGATCGGCCTAATCTGTTCCTCATCCTCAAGCCAAACCAAGTATTCGTCAGGAAAGATAGAACTGAAAGTAAGGGCAGGGGCCAGAAATTCTCTCGTATTCCAAGCACTAAGGTACTAAGGTAAGTACGAACCACGAACGGGAAATGACGCTGGGTACTTTTTCCCTTTATCCGGACAAATCTGATCATGCCCAAACTGGCGTCTGAACCTGAATGGAAGATAGAATATACACTGTGTAAGGCCAATCAACTGTATACCTGGTTGTTGGGACATGCTGTAACTCATTTTAGCCAAGTTAAGCTAGGGGCTACGCCAAGCAATGTCAGCCGCAAATCTGTTGTGCATCCAGTCACACCACATTCCCTCTAAGGAGAACTCCACTAGCTGTGGACGAAGAAAGTAAGTCTTGGCCGAGTACTCGGGGCAAGAATCCACCACTTTCAGCTTATCCATCAACCATATCTGGGGAAATGGATAAAAAATAAGAGAGATAAAAGAATAGAGAGATGTACGTTGAGAGAAAAGTAAGAAAAGGGTTTTGGGAGAAAAAAAAAAGAGATTGAATGCCGAGTGATGTAAGGATCATAAATAAGGAGGGTGGGAAACAATACCTGGAGAAGTAATGGACTCCTTGCAAATCGAGTAGTTTCTCCCCGTTGAAAATCATCTAAGCCCGTCAAAGTCTTGGCCAACACTAAGCCCATACAACTCTTACCCTCCTTAAGGCATTGGGCTACTTCAATCAGTTTAATGCTACCTCCACCGCGACTAGGGGCAAGAAGGAAGTGTGCGAGTAAGCATAAGCAAAGGGCATGCTGACAATAACCTCGCCAAAGGAGGTCATCTTTGTCGCCGGTGATGGAAAACCGATGAATCAAATCTGGAATATCTAGTTCCCCATTGTGAGCCAATGATTGAGCTTCATGTAAGGAAAGCCCACACATTTGTCCTAAATCTTGAGCATGGCCAAAACAGGGTTGAATCATGATTTCTTTATCACGTTGAGATTCCATCAATGTTTGAAATTCTTCGAGTGTCAGACACATCTCTTGTGAACCGAAATGAAATATATGCATGATTGGATTCCAGCACCAAGCAGCAACATGGAGAAATGGAAAACAAAGTGAAGTGTGGCTCAACGAAAAAAGAGCATTTAGGCCGAAACTGCAAAAGGTCATCTTTTTCGAGCCATCCAAAGTGGTTATCCAGTCTTGGAGCCTATTGGTGGGCAACATCTCCATTTTGAGAGCAAAATGTAAAACCTTGCTCTTCTGCTAGAAACAACATTATGGGAGTACCATTTATAGAATTTAGATGGAGTAGTGATGATAGCCTTCAGTGATGGGTGGGCCAAACATTGTGTTGTAATTGTGGAGTGCACTCCGAGAAGATTCCCTTTGTCTTGTGTCCTTTTGTCCTCTTGTGTTGTGGTTGTATTTTGAGTTTTGTTTTATTACCAAGTCTTTTGCTTTAGTATGTTCAAGTTGTTTTCATTATGTTTCTTTTGTTATCAAGTTGTAGTTTTTTCATTTTGTCTGGTTGATATTATTATCCGATTCATGAACCAATTCAAGTGCAAGTGTTCTTCAAAGATTATCATGCAAGTGTTATCTAGTCATCATATGCAAACACAGTACAAGATATTTGCAAGAAGAGATCATCCACAATAACACTTGATAAAACTAGCAGGTCCAACCCCGATCATTGTTTTACAAAATAAAAAACAAAAGAGAAGTCTTTCAAAAAGAAAAGAGTCTATTTGAAGCTAGTATTTAAACTACAAAGCAAATATAAAAAAACAAAAGGGGTTTTTGGTTGGGGTTTTAGTTTCTCTAAAAAAAAAAAAAAAAAAAAAAAAGAGGGGGTTTTTTTAGATATACCGTATATATCTGTATATATATATCTATATATGTCTATGTTTTTATACCGTATATATGTGTATATATACCGTATCTATCTGTGTATATATCTGCCTCTATCTGTGTATATGTTTGTGTATGAATATATGTATACTGTATGTACATATCTGTGTATATTTTGTTTATATACATGATCACACCCGCACCGTGCATCTATCACACGATCACATCCGCACCATGCATCCATCGCACGATCCCATCCGCACCGTGCATCCATCGCATGATCCCATCCGCACCGTGCATCTATTGCACGATCATAACCATATTGTGCATCTATCGCACAATCAAGCATCTACTACACAATCTCAATCCATCGCACTATCTTGCGCATCGCACTATCTTGTGCACTTGTCAAGGTCTAGGAGAACTTAAATCCTCTAGAGGTGTAATTCCTTTGGTGTTTGTCATGCCCAAACAACTTCAGGCGGTCTGGTATAGCCACTTACCTGTGTTTGCAATGAGTTCCTAAGAGACCAACTGCGTCGGTGAAAACTAGAGTTCGAATGGCCGAGGCCTAGAACGCAAAGGTTCGAGATTTTCGAGACTAAAGTCTGGTTTAAATACCCAGGGGCGTATCCCCGGCTTGAAATCTGTATGGCAGCCCCATAGGTTGAGGTAACTTGTATGCGCTTCAATTCTGGATACTGAACCAACCTAATCTGTCACCCCGTTGGAGAATAGGGAAAGTTGTGAATATGATCCAAAAAAAAAAAAAAGGGACATCCGTGGCTTCTACGTACAGAGGTTACCCCTAATTATTCTACTATACCTTCTTCCATTCGCGTAAGACGCGTTTAGATCTCAAGTTTACATACTCCTCTCGCGTAAGATGCGTTTGGATCTCAAGTTCACATATTCCTCTTGCGTAAGACGCGTTTGGATCTCAAGTTCACTATTCCTCCTCTCGCGTAAGATGCGTTTGGATCTCAAGTTTACATACTCTTCTCGCGTAAGACGCGTTTGGATCTCAAGTTCACATACTCCTCTTGCGTAAGACGCATTTGGATCTCAAGTTCACATACTTCTCTCGCCTAAGACGCGTTTAGATCTCAAGTTCACATACTCCTCTCGTGTAAGACGCGTTTGGATCTCAAGTTCACTATTACTCCTCTCGTGTAAGACGTGTTTGGATCTCAAGTTCACATACTCCTCCCGCGTAAGACGCGTTTGGATCTCAAGTTTACATACTCCTCTCCCGTAAGACGCGTTTGGATCTCAAGTTCACACACTCCTCTTGCGTAAGACACGTTTGGATCTGAAGTTCACATACTCCTCTCGCGTAAGACGCGTTTGGATCTCAAGTTCACTTTCCTCCTCTCGCAGATGAAGCGTTTGGATCTCACATTCACTACATCCAACATTTATGCTTTCATTCAGTGTCACATCATTGTCTTGATTGCATTTCATTGCATGATCATAAGTTATGTTTTGCATTTCATTGCATGATCATAAGTTTTGTTTTACATATCATTCTGCATCTTGCCCCTGAACTACACAGGTTTGATTCCTTACAAACGGGATATGTAGGCAACCTTCTGGTGCAACCACTTACATTTGCACATTTGTTTGTTTGCCCAAGCCTTACGGCCTTGTCAAAAGGGTCGTCTTCGGGCTTTGACATTCACTCACGTCATGAAATGATTTCGAGCTCTGTCAAAGAGGGATAATTGTAGACACCCATTTTGACCGGCCCTAAGACTTGGGCGCTTTCTTTTGATTACCCGATGATGACAATTAGAATGTGTTTCTCACAGAATCCTCAGTAAAAGAGATGGAATTTGAACTTTAATCCCAACCTTCACCATGATGGCTAAGTTATTTTAAACTACTAAATATTTTATTAGTTTAGTATTTTGTAATTTTGGATAATTTTATGTGTTTGTTCATATTTTTGGTGTTTTTATATATATTGGTATAAATTATATATTTTAGATATTTTACATATTATATTATATATATTATAAAAAAAATACTAAAAAATTATATTGATGTCGGCATGCCGACATCAATTCACTCAACTGAACATATATATATTATATATTATATAATATGCATATAGATGATATTTATATAATATTTATATAATTATAATTATATTATTATATTTTGGTTTGTTGCTTATATAAAGCAACCAAATGGATGATTTCAAGGGGACGGAAAAATAATTGATTCAAGAAACAAAAAACATTTGAGTTGGAGAGAAAAGAGAGAAAATATTTCAATCTTCAGCTAAAATACTTCCAAACTTCCATAGCTACTGAGGATTTGAGAACACACTTTTTACACTTGAGAGTAATCAAAAGAAAGTTTGTGACTCAGAAAATTCATCATTTTCCCAAAAGGTGAGTTTTTTGCAAATTTATATTTAATTTAAAAATGTGATATAATTTGTTTAAATACTTCATTTACTTCTTTTCATAACTGGTTTTTTTATCGCTTTAATAGGAATGTTGCACCACTCATATATCTGTTGTAATTTGTTTTTAGTATTATTATACTGTTTTACTGTTTCAACGGGAAGGTTGCACCACCCACATATCTGCTATAATTTAAATATTGTGTATAAACTGTTGTAATTTATTACTTTAAATAATTTACCCCACTGGATGAATAGTAACCTCCGACGGTGAATAGTAACCCCGACTATGAATAGTACTTCCGGCGGTGAATAGTAACCTCCAGCGGTGAATAGTACCTCCGGCGGTGAATAGTAAAAGTGGTAGGTTTCTCTCAAATTCTTTTGGGGCTGTTTTTCAACATCGAAACTATATGATTTGAAGTTATAAAAGTGGAGGGGTTAGCCACCCTTCCTCCTACGTGTTTACTAACTTAATCCTATTTAATTTTGCTCGCTTTCTATAGCTTAATTTCAGCACTATTGTATGCTATTTAGGGGGCTGTTTAATTTATTTCAATGATTTATGTTTTAAATATCAAGTTTGTTTGTACCAACCAATTAATCAACTTCGCATAATCATCTCTGCAACCTCCCTCAATTCTTTGCTTACTTCGATTAAAAAGTTATGAAAAATTAAGATTGTGGTTCAAGTATAAGAAAGGAACGCTCCATCCTTAATGGTTTAATCTCTTTAGAGATTCACTACCAAAGGCATAAAATGTTTTATGCTTAGGAGGTTCATTACCAAAGGTATAAAACATTTTATGCTTAATGGTTTAATCTCTTTGGAGATTCACTACCAAAGGCATAAAACGTTTCATGCTTAGGAGGTTCATTACCAAAAGTATACAACGTTCTATGCTTACTGATTTAATCTCTTAGGAGATTTACTACCAAAGGCATAAAACGTTCTATACTTAACGGTTTAAATTCTTTGGAGGTTCACTACCCCAAATGTATACATGTTCTTATACTAAAGCACAATCTTTTATTTTTCATTTCTCTTTATTCTTCAGTGTGTTTACTTTTAGGGGACTAATTGACCTTTGGAAATCACCAAGAAAAATGTCATTATCACTTATTATCAAGTTTGGATTTCAAGTCATTATCACTCAAGTTTGGTTTTTCTGAGTCATTATCACTCTTTTGAGTTTGACTAGTCCTTGTTGCACATCTTGAGTTTGACTTGGAATCCCTTATCGCTTGTAAATAAGTTTGACTCTTCCTTTGTAATTTCCCCCGAAGATAATAAGATTTGTTTCTCAGGTTAAGTTGATGCTTGTTTCTCTTTATTGCGTTTTGGACTTAGTGAACGTAAATATCACTTTTGCACGAACAAGAGAAAAGATAAAGAAATGGAAAGGTAATAAAAAAAGGCTAATAAAATTGGTTAAAATTGGATTACAACTTACATAAAGAACCAATATGATTAATTGAATTCGGTCGGATGTTATATCGAGTTTATTGTGTCAAGGCTTGTCTTACATCAATTCATGATAATTTGATGAATCTTGAAGTGTCTCTACTTCCCTTCTTGAATTCACTTCATGATAGGAGGGAGGGGTGGTTGTTTATTCATTGCATTTATTGATCATTGTCCAAATTGTATCCGAGATCATCAAGTAATCAACTTGCTAATTGATGGTTTTGGAGATGATTCCAACCCTCTCTTGAGTATTTTTATGATAGAGAAGGGTAAAAAAAAAGGACAAAAATGGCTAGGAATACCCTGTCTGCACTGTTTCACCTCAGGTACAAAAAATAGATTTCCTCAAGAAAACAATGTATTGGATTTATTTGGGGCTCGACTGAGTCGCGTTTCGGGGTCGGCAAGGCTCCAATAAATTGCAAAACAATACACTTTTGGTTGAAAGCAGTAACTAGGGGTGAAACAGAACAAATCCCAGCAAGGCAGACAAAATAATTCCTGAGGAGCATCGAGTAATCATTGCATATTATTATTGTAATAAATTAGACAGCCTCTTTTCATTTATTAGTCATTCGACTTTGTAATAATTATTTATTCGGCCATTTGGACATTCGGACCCTTCTTCGCGAGGACAAACATGTAATAAGTTGTATGTTTTCCAACCCCCATTCTTTCTCCCTTTTATTTCACTGCTTATGATGGTTAGATTAGGGACATCATGTTTAATCAACATTTTCCATGATTTGCATCCATTCATTTACATGCATAAAAGTTTGGCTCATCATATTATTCACAGGTCAAATTCAAACTCCTTACTTGCATACATGCGCTATCACATGCCTTGAATTGACACACATGCCATACTAGTAGCCGAACCTTAATTGCACGTTACATGTGTTGCATTAGTCATTAAATTAGGATCATGCATTTTTTTCTAACTATTTGCTTTCTTTTTGGACTTGCCTTCGGATATTAAGGTAAGCATTTTTGCTTTAGCATATTGCATAAGTGTGAATGCTGTCATATCAAAACATACTACCATGAGGATAACTGCTTATTTGATACACCTGTTTGAATGCCTGTGGATGAAGGCTAATCACTTGAATTGGGATACTTTGATTCATGTATATATGAGATCACCATTTTCAATGATACATATTCAAAACATTTTTTTTTCAAAACAAACATGAAATCAAACGTTCCAACTTTTCGTGAAATTAGTCTATACTTGTATGTTACATATAGAACAAGAGCTTATACTGTACATAAAAATCACATCATGATTAGTAGATGCCGATCTTGGATCGGGTGAGTGGGGTGTTCAATTATTGACCTTACCCTCTCATACCAAGACACTTTGGTAACGACGGACTAATGGCCTTTGGCACGAGTCATAGGTTTCCTAAATTTCCTAAAAATAAATATTTAGGTGGCGACTCTGAAATCTGGCAAAGCAGTCCATTTTTGACATTTGATTCAAACATCGATTTTCCAAAAGAAATTGCCGGATTTGGACTCTTTTTGTGTTTCCACTGTTTCACATTGCACTTGTGAAATTAGATTTAAAACCAACACAAGTGGAGTCCGAACTGTAAGGGCTATTTCATTCTTCCGAGAGGGAGCGCGAAAAGCCGAGTTACAGTTTCTGGCGATGCTGCTGGGAAAATAGAGAACTTGACTCAAATTTCATGATGTGAAATTTTATCTACCTAAATATGTTCTTTGCATTGCATTTGCATTGGTGTGCCTAAGTCCCTATGTTTGCCATCTGTTATTCCTGGACGGTTTGCGGGAGGCTTGCCTACAAAGCTTGCCAAAAGGCTGACCGGTCATGGGCTTTGTCAAGTTGGGAACGCAACCCTTGGATTTGAATTACCGTTGTACCGCTTGATCCTCTTTTTACTTCTCGGTGTTAGGTGTGAGAGGTTGTAACAACCCTCATACTGTTTACTGATTAATGACTGATTGATTACCGATAATCACCGATTACTATTAAACGGAACTGATAATGACTGATAACTGACTGAGAATTGAACTGACTAAGGTACTGAACTAACTGCCCGAAATTGAAACTGAATTGAGTGAATATATCTGTTTGAATTGCATTTTATCTGTTGACTGTTTGTTTGATCTGTTCGTGTTTTATGTTTAAACTATTAATTGAAGGCCTTATCGGCGGCCGAACCGGAAATTGGTTAGTGTTTTATGATCCTCATAATTAATGTACTTTTATGGTACATTCATTGAAAAAGTGATTAGGTATGATTAAATTAGATTAAATAAGCTAATTAAAGAGTTAGGCTTATTTACCAAATTGCCACCCTTAGTGGCCCACTCAATACACACACTTGAGCCTTATGTACACACTTGAAGAACATTTCATCAGCCATTTCTTCTTGTTCTAGCCGACCTTAGAGAGAGAGAGACTTGAGGAGTTGATTTCATCTCAATTTTGCTTGTGAATTGTTTGGAAATTGAAGAAATTGTTGAGGAGATTGCATATTTGAGCTCCCTCACTTCTAATTCTACACCTAAGGTAGATCATTCATCATCTTAATGGTGTCTTTGAGTTGTTCTTGCATGATTCATGCTTCATTGTAGAACTAAGTCATGAATTGGTTCATTGTTGTTGAATTGAAGCTTAAGTGTTGCATGCATGTACATATATTGAAGTTTTGAGGTGGTAGTTCATCATACCTCACATGCATGTCCATCTTTTGGTCATACTCCATGAGTTCATCTTGTTTTTGAAGGCTTGAGCTCTTTTGAAACAGCATTAAAGCTTTGAAAATGATTTAAGATCATGCATGTCATGTTTGAAGATTGTTCTTGAAAATGATTTGAAATTGGTTTGAAATTGGGTTTGAATTAAACACCCTTGGGCTTTGATTTCTCAAATTGAGCTTTGAACCACATTATTCTATGTGTTTATAAATGTTTTCCAGAAAATGAGCCCAAGAGGATCGGTGTTGATGCATTTAAACTTGAGTTTGAGCTTGGAGGTGCAATCTGGGTTTTCCAGATTTCGCACTTCCGCTCGAGCGGGGAAAGTTACGCTCGAGCGTGGAATCCGAGCAACCAGCATCTCTCTGCACTGTTTTGCAGTCCGCTCGAGTGGAGGATTGGGCGCTCGAGCGGAGTCATGTCTCAAGCTCGAGCGGGCGTCGAGCGGAGATTTCACCCATCCAGTACTTTTACAGTACGCTTGAGCGGAAAAGTTTACGCTCGAGCGTGTACCTTTGTTGCATGTCCGCTCGAGCGGGGAAACATGCGCTCGAGCGGGACTCTGTTTTTCTGAAAATGCTTTTAAATGTGCATCTTTGCATCCCCACTCCATTCTAGGCATTCTTAGACCTAGTTTAAGGCATCTTATTGAGGATATAGATGTAGAACACACCGAGGCAAATTAGGGTTTAAGTTGTTACTTTCCCAACTGCGTAGCTTAGTGTGTTCAATCTGTTAACTGTGTAGGGTTGGCGACTGAGGAGACACGCTCTAGCTTACTGTAGCCCGAACTCTGTGAGTAACAAATGTGTAAAGATATGTTCAACTGATATCTTTTGAATACTGAACTGAACTGTTTACTGAACTGGTATTACTGAATGAATGTATGTCATTTATTTCTGAACTGTACTGTGGCATCCTTAGTACCTACTGTTTACTGTTACTGTTACTGTTACAGAGATCTCTGTCGGTTCCCTCATGGAGCCACTACTGTTTACTGACTGATGGCCATCATTACTGTTCGGTCTTTTAAGACCTACTGTTACTGTTATGCTAATGGATGTACCACATATGACTGTTTACTGTACTGAACAACTGAAATATTGATTGAATTGAACTGTTTTCATTACCGTAAGGACATTCATTCTAAACCTGTTTACGCATTATGTTATTCACTGGGTTTTAGCTCACTGTTTATATATACATGTAGGTGCTCAACCACCAGATCGGAGCTAGGAGCGTGGGTTAGACTCCAGTTTTGTCAAGCCAGCCTTTGTGCCTCACTGCGAGGTTCCGAGTTGCCATGCTATGGCTTTGGGGTGTTTTGTTTGTTTCCCCCGTCTGTCTCCATACTGTTTGGATTACTGTATAGACTGTCAGTTGCTAACTGTATTGTTATCAAGGGATTAGGTCCCTGTACTGTGTGACTGTAAATTTTGTATAGACTGTACTGTTTGTATATGTATGAATGCATGAAAAATCTTTTTGGCATACAGACTGTCACAGCTCATTGGACATTGTTTAATTACTGTATTGGCTTCCGCCAGGCCCTGTACTCTGTTTTACTGTGTTACTGTTCTGCAGGCCTTTGGTAATCTCGGATTACTGGCCGGTTACGGTGCTAAACCCATAGGGCCGGGTTTGGGGTCGTGACAGAGGTATATTAGGTAGTCTTGCTGAGGTACCCTTTGTGACTATTTGACCCAATGCATGTAGTACGCTCTAGTGACTATTCAAATTAGGACAGGATGCTATCTGTACATGATGTTATGAAACCACTTGCTTGAAATAGTGCAACCTAGATCATGTCAAAATCTAGGACAAGGTAACCCTACCCCCTCATAGGAGTGTTTTGGTTCTTTTTATGTGGTATGTGCTTTTATAGTGAAATGTACAGGGGGGTTCATAGCAATGGTACAAATGAGCAATCAGTCTGTGAACAAAGTACAGTGGGGATCACAATTCAGCTGTATGTTGTGAATAATTGAGAATTGGGACCGAAGTGCTGTCCGTTTTTTTAAAATATGTTTTATTTCTTTCTTTTTGTTAGATAGTTTTTCATCATAGCTTCAGAAAGACTCGATATCCCCCGAGTTGTTTGGACTAGTTCTGGTAGGCTTTGCAAAATTCAAGACCTTGTTGGTGGTCAGCTAGTGTTAATCTCTCTCCCACCGGTCATTCGACGAAGAAAGAACAAACAGGCATCAGCACCAGTACAAAACACACCACAAACACCTATTCGGATCCGCAATTCACCAATATCTCACCCACTTATAAGAATGGCACAGAACATAGAAGAAATTGCTGCCATGATGGCAACTTTGAGAACCATGGATCAAAGGTTGGCCGCACAGGATGAAGTCGTTGCTGATCTGCGACGCCCATCTGGGGCATCTACATCTACTGTACATCCGGTCTCGGCTGCCCAGCCAAATCCTGATCTCCCCTCATCATTGGAAACTCCTCAGGTCCCAGATCCTCAAGAGATGTTTCCAACAGCTTCAGCTTACAGACCTCCGGTACAACCTCCTACGGGAACCATTTCCTTCGATATGAATGAAGTTATAATCCAACCATGATCAAAATTGCTAGGCTTGAGAAAGCCTTGAAGAAATCCCAAGGTTTCAATTCAATTCCCGACATTGAGGACGGGTACACTGAGGCTTCAGTCATGTTGCCAAAAAAATTCAAAATGCCTTACATCGATAGATTTAATGGGAGCGGGGATCCGATTGTGCATGTCCGCCTATTTTCAGATGTGTTAAGGCCCATGGGTTTATCTAGGGCACAAAAACTCTCATTATTTGGGAGGACCCTGTCAGATGTAACGGCCATCTGGTACGCCAAACTGGAGGACTCAACGAAGCGAAATTGGGAAGAACTGTCTGAGGGTTTGTTAACCAATACTCATACAATACTCAGATAGAAGTAACAATCAGTGAGCTGGAAGCAACCACTCAGAACCCCAAAGAACCCTTCATTGACTTTGTGGCAAGATGGAGGGCAAAGGCAGCCAGAATGACGAGCAGACCTTCTGAAAGAGAACAAGTCAGGTTAGTGGTCCAAAACCTCGAGCCAGATATGTTGCAGAAAATGATAGTGGCATCGTTGTCCACATTTGCTTCCTTACATGAGTTAGGGGTTCAAATTGAGAGCGCCTTCAAAAAGGTATCATCCACAAAACAAGTAAACCTGCAAAAAAGCCATTCACTTGGAGTACCAATGCTAGTACTAGCACTATTCCGTGGCCTACAGATGTCAGTACCATTGCTATATCATCGGCCAAGATAGTCGATCCCTTTGTTGCTGCCACAAACTCACAAACCGCACAAAATAGTCAATCTTGGAACTGAAGACCTTTTACCCCCTCCATATGAGTCCAACCCACGCCCTCAAGGTGTTGATGGACAAGGGGCATCTCAAGCCTCTTGATCCTCGCCCTTTCCCAGACCCACTGCCAGCTAGACACGACCCAACCCAATATTGTACTTTCCACCAATAACATGGCCGTCATACAGATTCATGCTATCGTCTACGTCATGAGATTCAGAATCTCATTGACAACAAAGTCATCGCCCCTCCTAAACCAAATGTGACAACCAACCCACTTCCTACATATAACCAAGTTCCACCCCCCAGAAATATTAACCATATCCAAACACTACCACCTACCTTCAACCCAAGCATATATATTACCTCGTCCTACCTACCGAAACCGGAGGTGGTTATTCCGAAAGGCACGGATATGTGCATGTTGGATCTAACCCTACAAATCCAACCCAAAAGGTTGTGGCTGGAACAGAGAAAGTGGAGAGTGCATTAAAGACAAGGTTATCTGATACCTGTGTCATAGAAAAGGGGGCTTCGCTTGCAGAGGAGTATGACCCCAGTTTATACATTGTGGCCATTGATCAACCAAAACCAGTGGTCTTATTGCCGGATGTTCTCAGTGTCAATGCTATCGGGGAAGGCCAGTTAGGGCAACATCAAAACAATTGGCCTGAACAAGGCCTAAATGACTTGGCCGAACTGGAAGAGGATCTAGTTCAAATAGAAGAAGACCTAGCCAATCAATTTGACAAAAAGGTCATGACAAAAAGGTCATGACAAAAAGGGGCCTGAATGTGTATATTTAAACAACAATCAATTTGACACATTTTAAACATTATAATTAGAAGACACAAATCATATAATCTAAGAATTAAAAGTGTAATGTTTTAATTATATTCACACATTTATTCGTGAATTTAATGACATCCACTGATGGAATTAGGTTGAATGATCAAATGAAAATAGTTTTGTATATTGAAGATTAAATTAACTTAATTTAAAAATTAAAAAGATAAATTATAAATACACTTTTTGAAATTTTCTTAAAATATGATTTGTCCCTTATAGTTCTGGAAATTACATTCCGCCCCTTGAAATTTCTAATTTCATAATAAATAGACCATTTTATTAATAAGTCATCAAGTCAATTAATAATTTATAATGATGTCAGAAATTTATTTCAATTAATAATTCACATAATTTTATCATTATATAGGAGAGCAGTTGGAAATTTTATTTTTTAATTAGTTCTGTTAAATAAAGAATTCTGACAAATGAGTATTTGTATTTTTTCAAACCACAAGGGACAACCCGTATTTTAAAAAAACTCAAGGAGTATATTTGTAATTTACCCATATTAAAAATCAAAACCCAAAAATCACATATTTTTGAAAATTAAAAAAAAAATTAACTCTTATTTATTTGCTTGGTAGATAGCATTGTTAAATATCTGTTTGGTGCAAAATTTTAGTTGTTAATTAGAAAACTAAAGCCAAAAAATACTTATTCTCTAGTTTTTAGATAATTAATTTTTATTTTCCTTAGTTTATTGTTATTTCTATTGATAAGTTACAAGTAGAAATTGTACCAAATTGTTTTAGGTATACTCTTTAAAACAAAATTATAAGAGCATCTCCAATGATGTAACTAAAAATGGGATAAATTACACTTTGTCCCCCTAAAGCTTCACCCATTTTCCATTTTAGCCCTTTAAGTTTGATTTTTCTTAATTTGGCCCTTCATGTTTGCAATTCTTTCCACTTTGACACTTCATATTTGTAATCCTTTCCACTTTGGCTCTTTAAGTTTGATTTTTCCCACTTTGACCCTTCATGTTTGTAATCCTTCCCACTTTATTCCTAAACTAACTTCCATCCAAAAAACTAAGAGAATCTGCCACATCACTAACACTGATGCTCCATTTGTGATGTAAAAAATTCACTAAAGATGCAAAAAATAAAAAATAGAAAAAAAAAATTTGGAATTTTTTTAGTCTTTAGTGAATTTTTTTTCAAATTTATTTATAAACATTATTACATTATGGATGCATCTAGATTAGATGCACCTAAAAAATATAAAAACATAAAAAAGTTTATTAAAGATAAAAAAAAAACAAACAGTAAACTTTTTATTTTAGAATTGACAATACATGTGTTTGAGTCAGTATATTTTCATTTTTTTCTCCTTTAGTAAACTTTTTTATTTTTTTAGTTAAATTTTTATTTTGTATTTTTTTAGGTGCATCTAATCTAGATGCATCTATAATGTAATAATATTTATGAGAAAATTTGAAAAAAAGGTTCACTAAAAACTAAAAAAAAAATTCTAATTTTTTGTTTTCTATTATTCATTTTTTGCATCTTTAATTATTATTTTTCATCACACATAGAGCTGATGTATTAGTGATGTGATAGATTCTATTAGTTTTTTGGATGACAGTTAGTCTAAAAGTAAAATGGGAAGAATTGTAAACGTGAAGGGTCAAAGTGGAAAAAATCAAACTTAAAGAGGCAAAATGGGAAGGATTGCAAACATAAAGGGTCAGCGTAGGAAAAATCAAACTTAAAGGGCCAAAGTGGGAAATGAGTGAAACTTTAGGGGGGCAAAGTGTAATTTACCTCTAAAATGTGTTAAAGTGTTATAGGACAAGAAGTTATAAAAGTGGGATCCATTTGTGTGTTAAGTGTTTGTTAGTTTAGAGAGTGATGATGTGCTCTAATGATATAGTTAAGGCTCCGTTTGGTAAGTTCGGTTGAGTTAAAATAGTCAATAAGCCAATACACCCAATTACATACAACAATGCTAGATGGCCACAATTTTTGTGGCCACAATGGCTCAAAACTGCCAAAACGACGTCATTTTGGCATGTTTTGCACCCAAAACGGCGTCATTTTGACAATTTTGAGCCATTGTGGTCACAAAAATTGTGGCCCTCAAACATTTTCCAATTACATAATTCTTTTTACTTTTTTTGTACGTCTTTTCGTAAAAAGTCAAAAATCAACTAAAATAACCTATTATGAAACACCTCCTAAGTGTGTATTAAATTATGTGTTATGGAAGAGTGTGAAACTCACTAAAATATATAAATATTGGCCCAAGTCTATCTCTAGTTCAAAATCGTACTAGAGGGTGTTGTTGGGTACTATGAGCGCACATTGATAATCCAAACCGTTCAATATGTAGAGTTTATCAAGTACTTTAATCCTGCGAAAAATTCGAATATCGTTAGACACTTGATCAGATTAAATTTGTATCAACGGTAAGTCTAATTTTAAAAATAAATTGTTGACACAAATGTGTTCTGATCAAATGGCTATTGATATATGATAAACGTGATTTTTTACAATGATGTACTCGATGAACCCTACACATTGAATGGTTTGGATTATCAGTGTGTTTGGTTTGAGTTTTCTTAATTAAGTTTTTTAAAAATTGAGTTTTTTTATTTTCGTATGCTTTTGTTTTTAGTGAATATTTTTTAAATTTCAAACATTTTTTTAAATTTTTTAGATGCACCTTAGTTAGATGCATCTAAAAAGTAAAAAATTTGTGAAAAAATATTTTAAAAAATTAATAAATACATAAAAATACAAAAAATGTACGAAAAATGTACGTTTTTTTTGTATTTTTGGTATTTAGTGAATTTTTAAAAGATTTTTTTTACAATTTTTTTACTTTTTAGGTGTATTTATGTTAGGTGTGTCTAAAAAGTAAAAAAATTGCTTAAAATATTAAAAAAATTCAGTAAAAACAAAAAAATACGAAAAATAAGAAAGTGAAATTTTCTGAAAAGTATTTTTTGAAAAATGAAAACAAGCAAGCTCATGTGACCTCTTTGGTGGACCGATGGAAACCCAACAACATGCTCTTGTTGAAAAACCCAACTTGAAAAGCTGATCCCATAAATATATATATATAGAGGTTCTTTGGGATTTGCTTATTTAATGTACTTTTTCATTTTTTTATAAAAAGACATGCAGAAAATATAGAAATTATGTGACTCAAATAAATATATTTATTTAGATCATTCCCAAACAATTCCCTATATTTATAAGATGTGAAGTGAAAAAGAAAGGAAAAGAAGAATAATGATTTGCCTCGTTTAGGAGTGTAAAATTGGCCCGCGGCCCGTGGGTGGCCCAAAACCTACCCATGGCCCGGGGCGAGGCGGGCCCAAGCCCAACCCAAGGCCTTAGGCCAGGGCCTATGCAATCGTTTTGAAGCCTGACCCGACCCATGGGCCTGGCCCGTGGGCCCGCCCATCGGGCCGGTCGAGGCCCAGTGTTATTTTTAATAAAAAATAATAAATTTTTTGTGAAAAAAATATAAATTATTGAAAAATTTTTTAGGCCCGCCCAAAGCCCAAGCCTAGGCCCACTGGCCCGACCAAAGCCCGAATATCCATGGACCTGGGCTTGGGCCTAAGTTTTTGGACCTACGACCCGGTCCGGTCCAATCCAATTTTTGATGAGAGCCCGCAAGGCCCGATATGGCTCGAGCCCGTATGGACCGGACAAAAATTACACCCCTAGCCTCGTCCCATCCATTCATTCCATCACACTCATGTTCACATTCTCTCTCTCCACCCATCTCTCTCGCTCTCTTTTCTCTTTGTACTAACTGGCTTGTTACTGCAATGAGCTTATTAGCAAACCTACTAACAACATAATTAAATGTATCTAGTGGAGCAGAATACAAAAGTACAAGTTTGCTAATTGTTATTGCCCGACATTACCAATGGGTTTAACAAATACATTAGAGATGTTATATGCGGTTCAGATACAGTGGACCAAGCAGTCCCTCATTCTCCGCTTGAGTTTTTTGTAGGGGCTAAATTACACTCGATACTTTTGATATAGTTACGTCAATTTCTTTCAATATTTTAATTCACATGATACTATAGTTTTTTTTTTGGATAAATTATACTTATCCTCCTAAGATTTTTGACAAATATAGGGACCTCCTCTGTGGTTTAAATAATTACAGAAATCTCCCTTACTTAAACTGACAATATCAAAATTTCCTCATTTTTTGACTGTCGTTCACACTACTAATAGAAGTAGTTAATGTCATTAAAGATAAATACTGAAATGCCCGTAATGTCTTGAAACACTCCATGAATTGGGTTACCAATCTTTACAATCCACAGTTCTAAAACCTCAAGAATCAAAGAATACACCAATTTTCTTAAACCCCTCCCCCCCCCCCCCAAAAAAAAAATAAATAAATAAAATCTATTTGATCAGAGAGATCTTCAAATGTGTATAAATCCATCAATTCACATATGCATAAATAATAAAATTCAAAACTTAAATTATGCAGCGAGATCTACCTTCTATATTAGAACCTAAAATCACTCAAAGCCATCTTTAATTCAATTCCTCAACTAGGTAGCTCCAAAAACAACACAGATTAAACTTAATTTACTGTACATATACATCCAAATCCCCAGTATTCTAATAGATAATACCAACTGTATTACTATTTTTTTATTTATTTATCAGAATACTAGCTGTATTACTTACATTCAAAGATATTGCATATAACTTGCAAAAACATTTACTAAAATTTTCAATAGCATTTGTTGTAAGACATGTAAACTAACTCAAATTATAGATACCTATTTTAGGTGTCGTTTAGGAAGAGCTCATTTGGACTCTTTTGACTCTTTGAGCCACAAAAGACAGAATAGGCTATTTGAGCCATAACAGACAAAACATCACATTCAAGCCATAATCATTACACTTTTCTTTCACAAAAAAAATCAAAAAAATCAAAAAGTCAAAAAGTCTTTCTCAAACCAAACTTTTGAGCCCAGACTCAAATAGTCAAAAAGCCAACCCACTTGTAGAGAGAGAGAGAGAGAGAGAGAGAGCCTGAAAAGCTGGGAATTACAAGAAAGCTACTTTAATGTGGGTTGAATACACCAGTGCTGCGGCTTTAACTCTTCTTCTACCTCCATCGCCCATTGATGGGTCTTCTATAAAAATCATTGATGGATCTTTGTGCCATGGTTGTAAAAGAGAGCAAGAGGCGCCTGTCATCGACGGGTCTTGCAATGGTTTAGACAAAATGGGTTATTGTGACAAGGGATCATCAGATCTACATTTCCCTCTTCCCTCTTTGTCTTTCATCTCGTTATGTTATTATGAGAATGCTCGTATGGACATGAGGAAGGCAAAGGGAGAAGAGAGCATTGTCGCGAGGGAGGGAGGGAAAGAGAGAAGAGACAGAGTGGAGGGTTTGATTTCACCGTTGGGAGAGAGAGAGAGAGAAGGTTGTTGGCGGTGAGGAAGAGAAAGCCGGAGGACACCTCTAAGATTGATATTGCCGTGGGTCTAGTGAATTTGCCTTTGACAGTTGGAGGTGGTGAAGTTGAAGGTTGGTGGCAATGGAGAATTTGAGGAGGATGACGGAGTAGATAGAAATTAGGTGTAGTGGAGTGGAAACACGGAAATAAAGGAGATGAAGACACTTCCCATATTATAACTCACTTCATCTTTCATAAAAAAGTTTCTTATATTATAACTTACTTCCTTTCTCATAAAAAAGTTGCTTATAAACTGTTTATAAGTAGCTTTTCACTAAAAAGTTAATTATAACTATCTTTCCAAAATAGCCCGAAGATAAGGTAAGTAATTATCAAATAGAATGAGGTGCACAATAAGATTGTATGAAGAAGTGAACAAATAGTCATTTCATCTTTTCGCACTTAAATGAAGGGACAATATGGTTATTTTGTATAGAAAAATAATGTCGTTTGTGCTAAATTGACAGAATTTTGATATTATCAATTAAAGTATGAGAGGTTTTTGTAATTATTAAAATCATAGGAGAGGTCCCTATATTTGTCAGAAACCTCAGAGGAGGTAAGTTAAATTTATACTATTTTTTTATTAACGATTCATGATTCGTATGGATAGAAAAAATGATATTATCATATGTTTGGGCGAATTACACTAACAGTCTCTATAGTTTGGGGCTTGTGTTATTTTGATCATTAACTTTTCAATTGTGACATATTTAATCCTGAATTTTGAATCTTGTTCTAAATAAGAACAATTGAAGATACCATTGCTTAATTTCAATGGCAAAATTGTCAATTTGACAAAATATAAACTAATTTGACAAAATAAATGTCAAAAAAATATTTTTTAAAATAATTTCTACCTACGAAAACTTTTCAATTGTGGCATATTTAACCCTAAATTTTGAATCTTGTTCCAAATAAGGACAATTGAAGATACCATTACTTAATTTCAATGGCAAAATTGTCAATTTGACAAAATATAAACTAATTTGACAAAAATAAATGTCAAAAAAATATTTTTAAAAATTATTTCTACCTACGAAAGATAAAATTATGTAAAATTGATAAGGTATCGTACGTTTTCAGTTTTCGGTTTATATTTACAAAAAATTTTAAAACTCAAATAAAAATTTGTTTGGTAAAATTTTTGATTTATAAATCAGTAGTCTCAGTTTATAAATTTGGCAAAAAAATGAAAATACAAAAAATATGTTTCCATTTTGAGTTTTGAGTTTTTTTTTTTTTTATCACCCGACACTAGCCACCACCCACAACCATTTTCCACCACCGTCTTCCACCACCACCACCCACTACTCACCCACCACCACCACCACTCGCCACCCACCTGTCACCACCATCCACCACCACCTGCCACCCACTCGCCACCACCACCACCACCCACCTGCCACCCACTCGCCACCACCACCCACCCCTCGCCACCACCACCACCACCCACCACCCGCTACTACAATCCACCGCCCGCCACCACCACCCGCCATCTATTTGCCACCATCACTCACCACCCACTTGTCACCACCAGCCACCTGCAACCCACCCGCCACCACCACCCACCACCACCACCACCCACTCGTTACCACCTACCACCCGCCATCGTCACCCACCCACCCACCACCACCACCGCCGCCACCTACCCGCCACCACCCACAACCACCCACCATCCGCCACCCACCTGCCACCACCACCCACCACCCATCACCACCACCACCCACTCGATACCACCCGTCACCGTCACCCACCCACCCACCATCACCACCCACCACCACCCGCCACCCACCTGCCACCACCACCCGCCACCACTACCCACTCGCTACCACCCACCACCAGCCACCGTCACCCACCCACCCACCGTCACCGCCCGCCACCTACCCGCCACCACCCAGCACCACCCGCCATCCGCTACCCACCTGCCACAATCACCACCACCCACTACCCGCCACCGTCACCCACCCACCGGCCACAACCACCCACCCACCAGCACCAGCTACCCACCATCCACCGTCACCACTTTGCAACACCGTCTTTCGCCACCACTTGCCACCACTTGCCATTTCTTACTCTTTTTTATATTTTTAAATTTTTTTAAACATTTTGTCAATTATCAAACGCGTTTGTAATTTATGTTTTTCTAAAAATAAACAAAAACCAGTTTATAAAATTTTTGTAAATATAAACTGAAAACGTAAACGTTACCAAACACACCCTAAATGTTTTAGACATTTTATTTATTTATTTTTTTACTAAATTAATTTTTATTATGTGTTTAGATGATGATTACGTAATGGATGGTTGTTAGGATTTTAATGTGTAATCGATATATTTAATATATGAAATATTTTTAATTTTAGATTTTTTGATTTAATGGATTGGTTTAATAATGATATCAAAGTTGTTGTCATATTTGACTTTTGAAAAAATATAAACTAATTTAATGAAAATGAAAACAAATAGCTATTATACGATCATTATCTAAACACATAATAAAAATTAATTTGATAAAAAAAATAAATGTGTATAAGATTTATCAATTTTACATAATTTTATCCTTAGTGGGTAGAAATAATTTTTAATTAAAAATATTTTTTTAACATTTATTTTTGTCAAATTAGTTTATATTTTATCAAATTGACGATTTTGCCATTGAAATTAAGCAATGGTATATTCAATTGTCCTTGTTTGGAATAAAATTCAAAATTCAAGGTCAAATGTGTTACTGTTGAAAAGTCAAAGACTAAAATGATACAAGTCCCAAACTATAGAGACCATTAGTATAATTTGCCCTATATTTTTTACTAAAATATGTATTTAATTTTATTAAAAAGAGAAGGTCAATATAATTATATCATATTTTGGAATGAATTGTATTTTTTGTTTTTTCAAATCTGTGAGTGTAATTTATTTATGGGTAAATTACATTTTGTATTCTTACACTTTATTCCAAATCTCACTATGGTCTCTGCACATAAAATCGTGATATCCTTTGCAATTTAGATCAAAATCCTACTTTAGTTCTATACAAGTTGAGAGGGTAATTTATGATCTGGAGTTGGGCCGAGATATCGACCGAGCAAGTTGAGGGCCCAACGGTGCATAGGTCCGAGACGATCGACTTTTTACCCAAAGTGGGCTGCCAGAATTTGGGCCGGGCAGAGTACGGGCTGAGTGTCACCCCGGACCGGACAGAAACTGCTCGGTAAGGCAGTGCTCGGTCGGACCAGGGTGCCCGGTCCGAGGATGGCCAAAGCCGGATTGACCGAGTGACCGGCGCCCAGGAAGGCATGGACAACCGAAGAAGTTGAGTGGCCGGTGCCCGGAAAGGCATGGTCAGCCGAGGAGACTGTATGGTCGGCAGGAAGGCCGATCGAAGTATCCGGGCTAGGCTCGGCCGGGATGCCGCTTAGCCCGGTCCTCCGTGTGTCTATCCGGTTAGGCGCATGAGGTATGAAGCATGGTATGACCGAGGAAGGGCAACTCGGCTGCCGAGCTCCAGCTGTGCTGACAGGCAGTTGAGAGCAGGTGATGAATGGCATGGTTTATGCTGACAGATGGGATAGCAGAGCCACGTGTCAGGAGATGACAGGGAGTGGATATGGGGCTCAGAAGGTATATAAGCATGTCTGCGCCCCCCATACGCGACACGAACATATCTGTAAGAAATCCTTACACTAAAACACTCTCTCCCTTCTCTCTATTCCCTCTAAGGTGTGTGCTAACTTGACCGTCGGAGGGTTTTTCCGGCCACACACCGCCGGGTAGCTCATCATTACTTGCTCGCAGGTGATCGGACATCGACGGAGCTCGGAAGAAAGGAATACGGGCACGCCGGAATATTTGCTCCCCGTACAATTGGCGCCGTCTGTGGGAAGTTCTCAGACAAAACCTTGTCTTCCAGGTTCATCTGATCGCCGTCCATGGCGAACAACGACGAGTTCCCGTTGTCCGCCATCGACGGAGCCACCCCGGAGTATACCCGGAGGAGAGAGGGACCTCCTGCCGTCCATCCAATGGCAGACTTGGGGACGCCTACTGGAGGACAGTCAGGAGACGCGCGGGATAAGCGCGGAAGGAGTCATGGGCGTTCACGGAGTCCGGACGGTCACCGGCGGAGAGACTCACACGCCAGGCGACTGGAGAGCAAGTTAAAGGACCAAGACGCTGTTATCAGGAGGATGGCGGCGGAGATGGAGGATCTTAAGCGGCATGTCAAAGGGAAAGGTGTAGCTGGAGTGGGAGACCACAGTGAGCGCACCCCGTCCCGCCGGTCAGGCGATCAGAGTCAGCGACGTACTCAGTCCATTTCCATCACCAGGAGTTACCAGGTTGGTGATTCCGACATGCATGCAGAAAAGTCTAGCGCGCAAGACAGTACCTACAAACCCTCACGTCCGGCGACGACGTCGAGGTACTCTTATTCTGCTCAGTCAGAGGACCTACGGGCAGTGTTAAGGGAGCGGGCTCGCCGGCGCGAAGCTCAAAGAATACCAGCTTTCCAGCGGCTCTCCTATGGGGTTCATGCCAGCGAGGAGGTCGGAATGCCTCCACCCCGCCAAGCAGTGCCAATATTTGAAGATACAGACCTGGCCAGGCTGAGTGCCACCCCATTTTCCCTGGAAATAGAAACAACACCGCTTCCGGCAGGCTTCCACCAGCCTAAGTTCACGCTTTACGACGGCAAAACCGATCCTTATATGCATGTGAGCCACTTCCGTCAGGTCATGGCCGGACATAGGCGAAATGACGGACTTATGTACCTAATCTTCCCGTCCAGTTTAGGTGAGCTGGGCTTAAAGTGGTTTGAGAGGTTGCCGGAAGGGAGCATACAACGGTGGCATCAGTTGGCCGAAGCGTTTGTTACGCGCTTCAAAACTAACACAAAAACGCCAAAGGAAGTCGATCACTTGCTGAGTGTCAAGATGGAACCGTGCGACACACTGAAGGCATACAATTCAAGGTATTGGGAGACCTTCAACGAGATCCTGGATTGCCCGGTCAACCTTGCAATCACGCAATATAAGCGTGGTCTCCCGGTCGGACATAGACTGCGGGACTCGCTTACCATGCACCAACCGACCTCCATGGGCCAGCTCATGCAGCGCATCAATGAGCACATCCGAGTAGAGGATGATGCGTCAGCTTCCACCGTGAAGGCCACTCCGGTCGGAACAGACAAGAAGACAGCAGGCAAAGTGCACGCAGTTGGGCAAGAGTCCAGCCGCTCAAATGACCGAGCAGAGGAGTCAGACCGAGGTTCAAATCGTAAAAACCGGGGTAGAGGACGTCGGAATGACCGGGATGACTACCCCCGTGATGACGTTGAGGACGCAAACAGGAGAATGAAGGCAAGGACTGGCATAACCACGGTCTTCAAGATTCCAATCTATCGCATACTTAGCGAAATCCGAGACGAGGAGTATGTCCGGTTTCCTGCTAAGTTGGGCGATGGACAAAAGGGGTACAATCCGCGGTATCGTTGTACGTTTCACCGGGAGAGGGGCCACCGGACTGAGGATTGTTTGCCTTTGCGACAACATTTGGAAGAATTGGTTGCGGCCGGGCATTTGGACCTTTACATTGATGGCGGCGTGAAACCAAATCAGGCTCCGGTCGATCCCAGGGGACAGGATGACCGAGATGCACCACCACAAGGAGTTATTAATGTCATCCACGACATCGTGGAACCGGAGCGCGTTTGCGAACTCCGGGGCATGATCAAGAAGGCAGAGCATATGAGGGAAGTTTTGTCTGTACAGCCTGCCATCAAAAGGGGGAAGACAGAGGAGAAAGATGTGATTAGTTTCACCTCAAGGGATTTAGAGCGTATCCAGACGCCGCACAACGATGCTCTTGTAGTAACATTACGCGTCAAAGAATTTGATGTTAGACGGATCTTGATCGATCAGGGAAGCTCGGTCGAGATCATGTATTATGATGCGTTCAAGCAGCTCAAACTCCGTGAGACAGACTTGGCTCCGGCCACTTCGCCACTGGTTGGATTTAACTCGCAGCCGGAGTGGCCATTGGGAAAGATTATCCTGCCGGTCAAAGCGGGATCCGTGGTCAAGCAAGTGGAGTTTTGGGTGCTACAAGTGCCATCAACGTACAACCTTATCCTTGGAAGAGGATGGCTTCACGCCATGCAAGCCGTAGCATCGACCTACCACCAGGTGATGAGATTCCCCTCGGCTATGGGGGCAATCGAGGAGATTTGGGGTGATCAGGTCATGTCCAAACAGTGCTTCGTGGCGGTCAACGGGAGCCGGGCTGCCAAAGGATTCGTTCAAATGATCGAGGGACCGGAGGACCGGAGTGTCTTGGATGATGTTGGCACCAAAGCAGAAGACAAGGCTGTTGAAGAATTGGTTGAGGTGCGGATTGATGCCGAGCAGCCGGACAGATTCTTCTTGCTCGGTTCAAGTCTCTCGGCCATGGAGAGAACCGAGATGATTGAGTTTTTGATGGCGAACATCGAAGTTTTTGCATGGTCGCCCTACGACATGCCTGGTCTTGACCCAAGCTTTATCTGCCATCACCTCAATGTCTTCCCTGGAGCAAAGCCAGTCATCCAGCGAACAAGGAGATCGGCGCTGCATCACGCCGAGGTAGTAGCAGAGGAGGTAAAGAACTTGCTTGAGGCACGAGCAATACAGGAAGTGCACTACCCTCGGTGGATTTCCAACACGGTAGTGGTGCCCAAGAAAAATGGAAAGTGGCGAGTTTGTGTCGACTACAAGACAGTCAACCGAGCTTGTCCGAAAGACAGCTTCCCTTTGCCGCGCATTGACCAGCTAGTGGATTTGACGGCTGGACACAATCGGCTCAGTTTCTTGGATGCGTACCGCGGCTATCACCAGATTGCCATGCATGGGCCTGACCAAGAGATCACCTCTTTCACGACTCCAAGGGGACTCTTCTGCTATCGAGTTATGCCCTTTGGTTTGAAAAACGCCGGGGCAACCTTTCAGAGGATGGTGACCAAAATGTTCGCTCCTTTGCTCGGTCGGACAATGGAGGCTTACATCGATGATATGGTGGTAAAGAGCCGACATGAGGCACACCATTTGTCCGACTTAGCCGAGATGTTCGCCATTCTGAAGAAGCACAAGCTGCGCTTGAACGCCTCGAAGTGTGCCTTTGACGTGGGATCCGGGAAATTTTTGGGATTCTTAGTCACGAACCGAGGCATCGAAGCAGACCCTACTCAGATCAGAGCCGTGCAAGAATTGAAACAACCCAGCTCGGCTAAGGATGTGCAGCATCTGGCCGGGATGGCCGCCGCGCTTAATCGATTTATAAGCCGGTTATCAGATCGCTGCCGCCCTTTCTTTCAAGCATTGAAGTCAAAGTTCTCATGGGATGACGAGTGTGACCGAGCTTTGGCCGAGCTCAAAGATTATTTGTCTTCTCCGCCGCTGTTGGTTACACCAGAGCCCGGTGAGGAACTCTACCTTTACCTTGCCGTCTCCCAGCACGCAGTAAGTGCGGTGTTAGTCCGGGCTGAAGGAATCAAGCACCTCCCAATTTTTTACGTAAGTAAGACCTTGCTGCCGGCTGAGACGAGGTACTTGCCGCTGGAAAAGCTTGCGTTGGCACTGATGATGGCTTCGAGGAAATTGGCACACTATTTTCACGCCCATACCATCGTCGTACTGACCGAGTTCCCCCTCAAGGCCTTGTTTGAGCGCGCAGATTTTTCAGGCCGAATTTTAAAATGGGCGGTCGAGTTGGGACAGTTCGATGTGAAGTTCCAGCCGCGCACCGCGATCAAAGCCCAAACCTTGGCCGATTTTGTTGCCGAGTTCTCACCTGGCACTCATCCGGTATGCCCGGTCGACATTGCCGAGGCAGATGATGAGACGCACACAATGCCAACCGAGGAACTACCAGCGGCAGAAGGTCGCGCCGCAAAGTTAGCGCGCACCATCGAAATTCCCTCAGTTTGCACGGTAATACCTCCCGGTGCTGCGATGACGGAGTTGTGTATCACCAACCCATCCACTCTGTCCGGTACCGCATCACCAAGGGGGGAAGGAATGGTTCCACACAGCTCAGAACTTGATGATTCGCCTACGGACTTGGGCATTCTGCACCAACTTGCTGAGTCCGGTGCAGAATCCTCAAGGGGGGGAGGAATGGTTCCAGGCAGCTCAGAACCTGCGGCCGGCTTCACACCGCAACCTGGTGATTCGCCTACGGACTTGGGCATTACGGACCAACTTGCTGAGTCCGGTGTCGAATCACCAAGGGGCACTGAATTTGAACCGGTCAACACCAAACTTGACACCGCACAGCCGAGCAGTTGTGATCCCATTGCCCTTCGCAACTCTCAGGACCCATCTGACTGCTGGAAGCTTTTTGTGGGGGACATGTGGAAGCTTTTTGTTGATGGAGCGTCCAACCGTCATGGTGCCGGCCTAGGTATCGTTCTTATATCCCCGGACGGCCTAACCATTGAGCATTCTATCACACTCGGCTTCCCGGCGTCTAACAACGAGGCTGAGTACGAGGCGCTTCTTGCTGGGCTCAAGAGCGCAATTCAAATGAAGGCTGCCAAGCTTCTGGTATATAGTGATTCCCAGCTTGTGGTTAACCAAGTTTCAGGGATTTATGAAGCAAAGGACGACAGGATGGCGAAGTACCAAGCTCTGGTCAGGGACCATATCAAGCAGTTTGAGGCAATCAGAGTCCAGCGGATTGGCCGGGAAGAAAACAGCCGGGCTGATGAACTCGCCGGCCTCGCTTCCATGGTAGATAGCACGTCTCCAAACCCCCTGTTGATTGACTTTCTTCCGCGGCCGAGCATTGAAAACGCCGGGCAGACGGATGTACTCTGCGCCGAGCTAGGTCCTTCATGGATGGACCCCTTGATTTTGTTCCTCAGAGACCGGACTCTTCCAACGGACAAGAAAGAAGCACACAAAATCCGGGTGAAGTCCGAGCGGTTTTGGCTCTCTCCATCAGGCGCGTTGTATAAGAAGTCCTTCACCGGTCCTTATCTCAAGTGCGTGCACCCGAACAGTGTGGAGGCCTTCTTGTTTGAAATTCATGAAGGCATTTGTGGCAGCCACATCGGGGGTAGGTCCTTGGCCTACCGAGCTATTTCACAGGGATACTGGTGGCCGTGCATGCAGGCCGACGCGCAAAAATATGTCCGCAAGTGCGAGAAATGCCAGAAATTCGCCCATCAGATCCAGCAGCCTGCCAGGGAACTTCTTCCCCTCACCAGTCCTTGGTCTTTCGCCATGTGGGGGCTAGATATAGTGGGACCATTGCCAACAGCACCGGGCAACCGGAAATTCTTCATCGCGGCCACAGATTACTTCACAAAGTGGGTTGAAGCTGAGCCCTTGGCAACCATCAAAGAGAAAGACGTGAAGCGATTTGTCTGGCAGAACGTTGTCACGCGGTTTGGCGTCCCCAAAATTTTGATCTCTGACAACGGCACCCAGTTTGACGGTCGCCTATTCAGAGGATTTTGTGAAGATCTGAAGATAGAATTCTACAACTCCACCCCGGCCTACCCGCAGTCCAATGGTCAAGCCAAAGCGTCGAACAAGACTATCCTGGATGGGTTGAAGAAACGGCTGGAAAAGGCCAAGGGCAAGTGGGCTGAGGAATTGCCCAGTGTACTTTGGGCATACCGAACAACCCCGCGACGTTCAACCGGGGAAACTCCATTTGCTTTGGCTTACGGCATGGAGGCGGTCATACCCTTGGAAGTTGAAATACCTACCCTCAGAACCGAGAGTTTTGAGCCCGAGCTAAATGCCGAGGCTATTGCCTTGGAGCTGGACCTAGCGGAAGAGCGCCGGGAGAAAGCCCTCATCCATGTGGCCGCCTACCAACAAGAGCTCTCCAAGAAGTATAACAAGACAGTGCACCCCAGACCGTTCAAAGTTGGGGATTGGGTTTTGAGGAAGATTATGGGCAACACCCTGGTGCCAGGAGAAGGCAAACTAGGGGCAAATTGGGAAGGACCCTACAAGATCACTGGTCTGGCTGGCAAGGGGGCTTACCACTTGGAGGATCTAGAGGGAAGAGCCATACCCCGGCCATGGAATGCGGCCAACTTGAAATTGTATTATTTTTAAGCTTTTTACTTTCCTCTTTTTGTAAAGCAATTTTTTGGCTTGCAAAGCAGAATGTAATTCTTTTTGTCAAATTATAGAAGTCATTTTGCATTAGCACTTGGATTATTATTTTTATGTTACGGACCGAGATGATGTACTCCGGTTGGAGAGTTGGTGTCTTGCCCAACTTTGGATTCCCAACCGAGATGATGTACTCCGGTTGGAAGAGTTGGTGTCTTGCCCAACTTTGGATTCCCAACCGAGATGATGTACTCCGGTTGGAAGAGTTGGTGTCTTGCCCAACTTTGGATTCCCAACCGAGATGATGTACTCCGGTTGGAAGAGTTGGTGTCTTGCCCAACTTTGGATTCCCAACCGAGATGGTGTACTCCGGTTGGAAGAGTTGGTGTTTTGTCCAACTTAGGATTCCCAACCGAGATGATGTACTCTGGTTGGAAGAGTTTGTGTCTTGCCCAACTTTGGATTCCCAACCGAGATGGTGTACTCCGGTTGGAAGAGTTGGTGTTTTGTCCAACTTAGGATTCCCAACCGAGATGTTGTACTCCGGTTGGAAGAGTTGGCGTTTTGTCCAACTTTGGATTCCCAACCGAGATGGTGTATTCCGGTTGGAAGTGTTGATTTGTTCAACTTTGTTACAGCCGAGATGGCTATTTCGGTTCATGAATTGGTCTTGTTCTACTGAAGTACTTAGACCGTGTTATGTATTCCGGTTCGATGAGTTATACCGAGATGTTTTCCTGAAGACAGAACTGATTACAACCGTGCATACACTTGCAAAAATTTGAATTTTCATTGATAAGAAATTCATTACAAAAAGTGGGAACCAAGCCCGGTTACATCAGCAGTGTTGAAAGCAAAAATACAAAAGAGAAGAAAATTAAACTAGAGGGGATAGATGAGTGAATTCGTCCTCGCCGGCTTCAAGGTCAACGGTTGGACCGGTATCTTGTTCACCGGGCTCCTCATTGCCGGGCTGCTCTTGCACTTCGGCCTCTTCTTCCTCAGAATCTGTCTCCCCGTCCCCATCTTCAAGTCCCTCCTCGGCCTCAGTCTGTAAAGCGCTGAAAACATCGTTGGCATATGGCACGAGATAGACCGGTAGTGAAGCTTTGGGAGGATTGGCAAAAACGTCGGTGTCAGAGCCCTGGCCGAGCTGTTCGCAAGCGGATTTCCAGCCAGCCTTGAAGTATATGTCTTGTGTTGCAAAGACTTGCTTCTGGTAATTCTTCTCGGCCTCGTTGAAACCCGCGTTGTTGGCAGCCCGGCAAGCCTTCCTCTTCTCCTTCTTCAGAGTGTCAACCTCGGCCTGGAGCTCGCTATGTTTTTTCTCGGCTGCATTCAGTTGACCGAGCAGCCTGTTATTATCATTGTTGGCCATCTCGAGAGAAGCTTTACCCCGGCCGAGCTCGGCTTGAAGGCTTTCAACCTGGCTGGCAGTGTCATTAGCTTTCTGCCTAAGCCGGTGGATGCGCTCCAAGACCAAATGTTGTTTCTGAATGGCCTGCACAAAGAAGCAAAGTACATCAGAAAGGGGACCGAGCAAGAAGGACCGAGCAAACACTTGTGAAATGTTAAAAAGAACGCCGACTTACCCTGGCCATGGACTTCACGGAAGATTTTACCAGCCGGGTGTCAGGGACGTGGTCACTGCCTACCACGTCGCCCGGTAGGAGAAATGCTTTGGAGAGATCGAAGGCGAGCAAGTGTTCTTTGTCAGCCTTGATCGAAGCAGTCGCCGGGATGTCCTGTCCCCGGTGCTTCAGCTGAGGACGCCAAGCGGGCACGGGAGCAGGAGTTTCAGCTGGATGTTCGGTTGTCAGCTCGGCGACGAGCTCGACGGAGGGATCTGCCCTTGGTCTTTTTCCAGCCCGGCGCGCTTCTCTGGCAGATTGCCCGGCAGCTGGAGCTGGAGAAGCAAGGGCTACCACGGCTGCACTCGATTGACCGGCAGCCGGGGAGCGGGTAGTTACGCTCGGTATCTCGGCTGAGGTCGCGGTTAGAAGGTTTTTGATCCGAGATCTTTTGGCCATTTCTTGCTCGTCGGTTAACCGGATTAATGGGACGTCTGGTAGGGTTGGATCTGGAGGTGGCGAAGGAGCTCTGAGGAAGTCGGTTACTCTACTCCGGCGCGGGGCAGAATACCGGTACGTCGGGGTATAGCCGAGTAAATCGTTGCAATCCCGGTGACGGTACCTTAGCACGGCCCGAATTGCTTCGACGTTGGGGAACTGGTAGTTGGCTTGCAAGGCTTGGATAGTTGCAAAAGAAACAGGGAAACCGATTAGTGAAACTAAAGAATTAAGTTCACCGAGCAAGTTTGAGTGGCTTACATGAAGAACCGAAGTCCTTGCTTATGCGCCAGCCCGGTACCTCGGCTGTTTCGTAATTGCCGGACACCTAGAAAAAATCATCGTCGTGCATATCTTTATCCGGGGTGCCGGTTACGATTTTTTCCTTGCCCGGTCTTATTTTCAAGTAGTAAGCTAGGCCGTCACCGGTGTGGCCCATTGTGTATTGCCTCAATATCTCGGCTAGGCCTAAGTTGGTGCCTAGCCGTTGGTTCAATTCGTGAACGCCGTTGATTATTCTATAAGTGTTGGTGGACACCTGTGTGGGTGCCAGCCCGGTGCGGCGGAGGAACTCGGTTATGAGAGGGTTGAGCGGGAAACGAAGACCCCCTTCAACGATGGATAGCACGGTGAAGGGGCACTCCTCCCTACCCCAAGGTGTGGTCTCCTCTTCTGCGAGCTGCAGGTGGACATCGGCCGGGACGCCGTACTCCTCCCTGAACGTAGCCAGCGCAGCCGGAGTATCCACTAGGAAGCGGAACTTCCCCATTTTTGGCCGGCTTAATGTATCCCGGCTGAGGGGTTTGGCTCTGGGTATTGGATGTTGCCCGGTCCTGAGAGCCTCAGGAATGACAGTGGTCCCCTTGGACTCTGCAGGAAAAGGATGGCAAGTGTTAGCGCGGTCGCGCGAAGGTGCTGGATTTAGCTCGGTCATTAAGTGTGCCAAACCACCTCGGTTGTCTATTCTATCTAAGGAGCCCGGTCGCCCAAGCGGACCAGATGTTAGCCCGGTTGAACGGCCAAGTCCTTTTTGTTATCTCGGTTTTCGCCTTGGTTGAAACAAACATGTTGTTATCCCGGTTTGGTCGGTTTTTTGGATCAAAAGAAGGCCCCAAGCCCGGTTCACCCCAGTTCTTCAGTGTTCTTCAGGAAGACGAAGAACACCAAGAACAGTTGGGGCGTTTGGGACGGATTCCATGGCCTTTGCCCTAAATGCTATGTTTTTATGCCCTAATGTGTGTAAAATGAAAGAAAATAGCAACTAGGGGGATCGAAAACCTTACCTTTGGAGGTTGGGGGCAGTTCTTCCAAGAATGAGAAATGGCAGTCGAGATAGAGGAGAGGGCTTGAGCTCTGGATCGTCAGGTAGTATAAAGGCAGTAGGAAAAAAATGGCTTGAGGAGGATGATGTATATGTAAGGGTGAAAGGCCGCCCAAATTCAAAAATCTGACAAGAACGGCGGGTTGGCTTCTCGATGACCAATGGGAGCTCGCCACGTGTCCCCATTTATGGCTACGTCAAGATTAAAGCGACGGGATGAAGAGACGAAGAGCCAGCCGAGCTACTTTCGACGAAAAGGCTTTAAGCCGAGGAACATGACCGGGGAAGGATAGCAGATTAGCTCGATGAAGGCTTGGCATCTTGACGACCAGATAAATGTTATCTCGGTCGAAGTGGGTAATCCCAGTCACGCTTCCGCGGACGGAATTAAGGGGCAATTGAGAGGGTAATTTATGATCTGGAGTTGGGCCGAGATATCGACCGAGCAAGTTGAGGGCCCAACGGTGCATAGGTCCGAGACGATCGACTTTTTACCCAAAGTGGGCTGCCAGAATTTGGGCCGGGCAGAGTACGGGCTGAGTGTCACCCCGGACCGGACAGAAACTGCTCGGTAAGGCAGTGCTCGGTCGGACCAGGGTGCCCGGTCCGAGGATGGCCAAAGCCGGATTCACCGAGTGACCGGCGCCCAGGAAGGCATGGACAACCGAAGAAGTTGAGTGGCCAGTGCCGGGAAAGGCATGGTCAGCCGAGGAGACTGTATGGTCGGCAGGAAGGCCGATCGAAGTATCCGGGCTAGGCTCGGCCGGGATGCCGCTAAGCCCGGTCCTCCGTGTGTCTATCCGGTTAGGCGCTTGAGGTATGAAGCATGGTATGACCGAGGAAGGGCAGCTCGGCTGCCGAGCTCCAGCTGTGCTGACAGGCAGTTGAGAGCAGGTGATGAATGACATGGTTTATGCTGACAGATGGGATAGCAGAGCCACGTGTCAGGAGATGACAGGGAGTGGATATGGGGCTCAGAAGGTATATAAGCATGTCTGCGCCCCCCATACGCGACACGAACATATCTGTAAGAAATCCTTACACTAAAACACTCTCTCCCTTCTCTCTATTCCCTCTAAGGTGTGTGCTAACTTGACCGTCGGAGGGTTTTTCCGGCCACACATCGCCGAGTAGCTCATCATTACTTGCTCGCAGGTGATCGGACATCGACGGAGCTCGGAAGAAAGGAATACGGGCACGCCGGAATATTTGCTCCCCGTACACAAGTGTTAATGTCATCCTTCTGTTACTCTATTGTTTAAATCTTTAACAGAATCCAAACATGTGACAAGAATGTGACTACAAAATGAGAGTGAAAGAGGAAAATCATTCCCATTTTCTACCAATACACACTTGGTCTAAAAAATTTACATCAAATTGTATCAGGTTAAAACAAACGCAAATTGTGAGTGATTAAGAAGATGAATTAAGATTTTGCATAAATTGAAATGACGATACTCTATTTTTCACAGTAACACAATTTTCTATTTATTTCTCTTCCTTTATCTTCAATTTCACTACTGTCTTTTTTTTTTTATATTTAATTTTATTTAAAAATTTATATTTTTTTTAGGAAACTTTTTTGATAAATCCATTTTCTAAGAGCTTTATTCCATCCAACCCATATTCTTTTTGACTATTCCATTAGGTCCAATTTGAGATAAGAAGACCAAAATACTCTTTTCATCTACTTATGTTCCATTTAGTTCACATTATTTTCTTATGTTTCAATAAGTCCTATGGGTGACATAATTACCAAAATACCCTTAATGTGAATGTTCACACCGTCAATATAAATGTTTATATCGTCAATGTGTAGGTGCCCGGCTCATGTCGATCCTTGTGGGTGCCGGGAAAAATTCGAGTCGGGCCGGGCCGGCCCAGAAACAAAAAAAATAGGCTCGACCCGGCCCGTTGATAATATAAATATTCACATTGACAAGTTAACATTCACGTTGATATGAGTGTAAAATTGGCCTGCGGCCCGTGGGCGGCCCGAAACCAGCCCGTCGCCCGGGGCGGGCCCGGGCCGGCCCGTTCACAATATGAATATTCACATTGACATATTAACATTAACATTAACATTAACATTAACATTAACATTGACAAGAGTATAAAATTGGCCCATGACCCGTGGGAACCCCGGGCCCGGGTCGGGGTGGGCCCGGCCCGGCCCGTTGACAATGTGAATATTCACATTGACATGTTAACATTCACATTGATAGGAGTGTAAAATTAGCCCGCGGCCTGTGGCCGGCCCGAAACCCGCCTGCGGCTCGTGGGCTGCCCTGGGCGGGCCCGGCCCGACCCGTTGATAATGCAAATATTCACATTGACATGTTAACATTCACATTGATAAGAGTATAAAATTAGCCCGCGCCCCGTGACTGCCCGAAACTAGCCCACGGCCCGTGGGCGACCGGGGGCGGGACCGACCCGGCCTGTTGACAATGTGAATATTCACATTGACATATTAACATTCACATTGATAAGAGTGTAAAATTGACTCGCGTCCCATGGGCGGCCTGGGGCAAGCCCGGTCCGGCCCGTTAACAATGTGAATATTTACATTGACATATTAACATTCACATTGATAGGAGTGTAAAATTGGCCCGTGGACGGCCGGAAGCCCGCCCGCTGCCCAGGGCGGGCCCGGCCCGGCTCGTTGATAATGTGAATATTCACATTGACATATTAACATTAACATTGATAAGAGTGTAAAATTAGCCTGTGACCTGTGGGTAGCCCGAAGCCCGGCCCCGAGCCGACGTGGGCCCGACCCGTTGACAACGTGAATATTCACATTGACATGTTAACATTCACATTGATAAGAGTGTAACATTAGCCCGTGCCACGTGGTTGCCCAAAACACACCCACGGCCCGTGGCGGTCTGAGGCGGGCCCGGCCCGGTCTGTTGACAATGTGAATATTCACATTGACATGTTAACATTCACATTGATAAGAGTGTAAAATTGACTCGCGTCCCATGGGCGGCCCGAAGCCCATGGGCGGCCCGGGATGGCCCGGGTTTGGGTCCGGGCTTACTCGGGCCGCGGGCGAGCTTCGGGCAGCGGACAAGTTTTACACTCCTATCAATGTTAACGTTAACATGTCAATGTGAATATTCACATTGTCACGGGTCGGGCCAAGCCCGCCTCGGGCTGCGATCGGGCTTCGGGCCGCCCACGGGCTGCGGGCCAATTTTACATTTCTATCAATGTGAATGTTAACATGTCAATGTGAATATTCACATTGTCAAGAGGTCGGGCCGGGCCCACCCCGGGTCACCCATGGGCCGTGGATGGGTTTCAGGCAGCCACGGGGCGCGGGCTAATTTTACATTCCTATCAATGTTTCACGGGTCGGGCCAAGCCCACCTCGGGCTGCGGTCAGGTTTCGGGCCGTCCACGGGCTGCGGGCCAATTTTATACTCTTATCAATGTGAATGTTAACATGTCAATGTGAATATTCACATTGTCAACGGGACGGGCCGGGCCCGCCCCGGGCAGCGGGCGGGCCTTTGGCCGTCCATGGGCCGCGGGCTAATTTTATACTCTTATCAATGTGAATGTTAACATGTCAATGTAAATATTCACATTGTCAACGGGCCGGACCGGGCCCGCCCCGGGCCGCCCATGGGTTGCGGGCGGGTTTCGCGCCACCACAGGACGGGGGCCAATTTTACACTCCTATTAATGTGAATGTTAACATGTCAACGTGAATATTCACATTGTCAACGGGCCGGGCCGGGCCGAGTCGGGCCCGCCCTGGGCTGCTGTCTAGTTTTATACACTTGTCAATGTGAATGTTAACATGTCAATGTGAACATTCACATTGTCAACAGGCCGGGCCGGGTCCGCCCACGGGCCGTTGTCGGGTATCAGGCAGCTACGAGGCGCGGGATAATTTTACACTCCTATCAATGTGAATGCTAACATGTCAATGTGAATATTCACATTGTCAACGGGCCGGGCTGGGCCCGCCCCGGGCTGCGGGCGGGCTTTTAGCCGCCCATGGGTCGCTGCCCAATTTTATACTCTTATCAATGTGAATGTTAACATGTCAATGTGAATATTCACATTGTCAACGGGTCGGACCGGGCCGCCCATGGGCCGCGGGCGGGTTTCGCGTCGCCACGGGACGGGGGCCAATTTTACACTCCTATTAATGTGAATTTTAACATGTCAATGTAAATATTCACATTGTCAACGGGCCGGGCCCGCCCTAGCTCGCGGACGGGTTTCGGGCCACCCACGGGCCAATTTACATTCCTATAAATGTGAATTTTAAAATATGAATGTTCGCATCATTAAATTGCTAATCGTTGAAAAAATATTTATAAGGGTATCAAAATTAAATATAAGGGCATTATGGAATAAAACATAAGTGTAAATCAAGAAAATGGACTTTATGGAATAAAACTATACATACATGAGACTAAGTTGGTTAAAAAATTCCTTCATGAACTTCTTAGGTTAAAACACTTTTAAATTGGACTTATCATTAAAAATCCATTTCTTTTATATTTGATGTAAAATACGAATGATTTTTTGACTATTACTCTCATTTGTAATTATATTCTTATTACATAACTGCATTTTAATTATATTCTTATTACATAACTGCATTTTATTAAAGAATTAAATAATAGAGTAAGAGAAGGGGACATTGGCACTTTATTAACTAAATAAAGTAGGAAGTAAAAATTAAATAAAAGTATCGACATTGGCCAAAGTAAGATTTGGCGTGAAGTGCAGGCCAAAGATTTGGGTAAAGTGCAGGATGGAAGGTGTAATTTACCTGTATTTATTTTGCGGCATTTGAATGAAGCGTCTAGGGTTAGGGCTTTTATTTCAGCAGCCGTCACTCCGACGTTGAAGCAGCAGCAGGAGGAGGAGGAGAAGAAGATGATAGAGGTGGTGTTGAACGACCGACTGGGGAAGAAGGTGAGGGTGAAGTGCAACGAAGACGACACCATCGGAGACCTCAAGAAGCTCGTGGCCGCTCAGACCGGCACTCGTGCTGACAAGATCAGGATCCAGAAATGGTACAACGTCTACAAGGACCACATCACTCTCAAGGACTACGAGATTCACGACGGCATGGGCCTCGAACTCTACTACAACTAGGTCTGCTATTTCTCTCCTTTCACTTTCTTTCTACTTGTTTTTAATTCGTGTTTGCTCAAACTGATTGTGGACTATCTCAACAAGAACGAAAGTAATACTGATTGATTGTTATTTTGACAATTGATGTGCATGATTATGTTTATGGGTTTCTGGTACAGTTAAAGGAACAACAATCCAGCACAACTATAGACTTATTGAGAAACTGAGGAGGACATTTACTTAGGCTCTGTTTGTTTGGCTGGAAATTCCACATTTTCTGCCGTTTGGTACAACGGAAAACAAAAGTAATACGGAAAACATTTTCTATGGTCAATGAAAAATAAGTCTATTTGAGTGAAATTTTTTTTTTCACTTTCAAAGGGTAGAAAACATTTTCCAAACTAAAGTTTTATCGGTATCACCACATTACCACCACTACTATCACCTCCACCACCACCACGCCATCACCTCTACCGCCTCACAACCACCGCCACTATCATCTCTCCTCATTACTATCGCTGCCGCTGCCATCACCACCACCACCACCACCACCACCACCACCATCGTTGTACCACTACCGCCTCCGCCATCCCCCCCCTCCCCCCGGCCCCAACACCTCCACTTTCATCTCCACCCTACTATTGCCGCCGCTGCCACAACCACTAATGTAACCATTAATAAATTAATTTAAAAAACGCAACCAAACATGAGAAAACCTTCTTTTGTGGAAACTATTTTGTGGAAAAAGTTTTCTATAGAAAATGTTTTTTGTCCAAATAAACGGAGCGTTAGTTATTACCAAAATTATTGAGAAATTAAGAAGGAAATTTACTCTATGTTTTATTCTCTATCGTGTGATATACAAGAGCTGATTTTATTATTACTAGAAGGGTGCACACACTATGTGTGTAACATATTATTATTCAAATTTGAAAGTAAACCTGCAAATTTGATTTTCAAAATTTGAAACTGTTATGACAGTTAAACTGCCATGAAGAACATAGGGGATTATTTTTTTAATTAGTCAATTTCCACCTGGCAGAAACTTTAGAAGACCAAATTTAGGGCTCACTTAATATTATAGTATAGATTATTGTCATGGTAAAAGCTTCTTATTTTCACTAATCAAAAGAAAGACAAAAAATTATATCAGATTTTTTTAGGAATGATTTTATGTATAGGAAAAATCTACTTTACTCCTCTTTTAAAAATAGCCAAATACCTAGGTGGTTTTGGACTAAATTGCACAACGCTAACTTTGTTAACTTTAATTGCAAAAAGATGTTTATGCCCTTGGTCTTCCATTTCCAGCTCCATTTGACCCATTTCTTTCTCTAAAATCAAGCCATCTCCAAAAATTAAACTCAATTTATCTTCTTCTCCCAGTAAGGCCAATGATGCTTTATGGGACAAACAGTTAGACAACTAAGATACAACACATTTATAAAATGAGTGTAGCTATGATGATGATGATGCTTAGGTAGATGTGTGGTAAGATTAGGAAAGATAAAATTAGAAATGAATATATTAGTGAATTGATTGGATTAATACAAATTGAAGATAAGTTGAGAATTGGTCGTGTACAAGACCAATAGATATAATAGTAAGGAAAAGTGATATGATCACCATAAATGCATATGCTAGGAGAAAGGAAATACCTAAATTGACATAGGATACGGTAGTAAAAAAAAGGTATGAATTTTGTTAACCAGTGTTGTTAAAAGCGTGCCTAGGCGCAAGGCTCATCGAGGCGCAGCCTGTGCGACTGAACTGGTACCAGGCGAGGAGCGTTGAAGAAGTCGCGCCTTAGTCGCGACTGGAAGCAGGTGAGAGAGGCGCAAGGCTTGCGCCTAGGCACGACTGATGTTTACGCCCTAATCTGCCTTCTTCTTCGACTTCGATCGACTCTCTCTCTCTCCCCTTCTGCCTTCTTCGACTGGCTTCTTCGGCCTCGATCGACTCTCTCTCTCTCCCCTTCTGCCTTCTGCGACTGGCTTCTTCGACTTCGATCAACTCTCTCTCTCTCCTCTTTTGCCTTTTTCGACTGGCTTCTTCGACTTCGATCGACTCTCTCTCCCCTTCTGCCTTCTTCGACTTCGATCGACTCTCTCTCTCTCCCCTTCTGCCTTCTTCGACTGCCTTCTTCGACTTCGATCGTCTCTCTCTCTCCCTCCTTGGATCTCGATCGTCTGATCTGATGGTCATTTTATTTTATTTTTTCTTTTTATTCTTCTCTCCTTCTTCTTCTCTCTTCTTCGCTGATCAGTCTGCTCTGCTCTGCTCCTTTTTTTTCTCAATTATTTATGGTCCCTGTTACAAAATAAATTGCAAAATAAATTGTATTTTTTTCAATTACAAAATAAATTGGTCTCTGTTAAAGAAATACAAAATAATTTTTTTTTTACAAATAATTAATTAACACACTGCTATTGGTCTTTGTTTTTTTTACATTACATTATTTTCTAAATTGACACATTACATTACATTAATTATTTTTTAAATTGACACATTACATTACATTATTTTCCATTACATTACATTACACGGAGTGTAATTTTTCATTACATTATTTTCCATTACATTGTATTAATTAATTTTTCATTAATTAATACACTATGCTAATGTGTAATTTTCCATTACACCTTATTTTCCATTACATTACACAATTAATCACACTTACATTACACAATGATTAGTCTATGTTAATTTTTCTATTTTTTACTAAGACTGTGCGCCTTATTTTAAAAAAGCCCGCGCCTCGCCTTGTGCCTTGCGCCTAGGCCCCGAGAGACCTTCAGCGCCTTAGTGCGCCTTGAGCTTTTAAAAACACTGTTGTTAACTAACTGAGCATATAGCCCTTGATAGAGCAAAATGGTGGAAAAGAATTCATATAGCAAGCATGACTTGAGTGGGACACAAAGCTTATTTTGGTTTGGTATGAGTTGTGCATTAACTATTTGTAACTTGAATATTATGACTTTTAAGTGAGGATTTTTGAGCTATATTCTCAATTTTTGAGGATGGAATCATGTAAGGTGATTAGTTTCTATGATTTTCTTGCATTCCAAACTTTTTTTTAGTGAACTTTTAAGAATGCTTAATACATGTACTAGCAACCGGGCACATGCGATGCCTGTGCAAACTCATAAAATAAATATAAGTTTGAAATAGTGCATTAAAAAAATTGAATATATAGATTAAAAGAAAAAACACATTGAATGTAAAAATAATTTTCACTAAACTCAATATTCTTAACTGAATATAATTTTTTTTTAAAAATTGAATATATAAATAATTAAACACTAATTCAAACATTTTGCAATCAAAAAGATTTAATAAACATGAAAAAAATAAATAAATTAATTAAAAACTCAATAAAAAAAAAAAACTCAAAGATAATTCAAAAACATATGATTGTGTATATATATCCTACAAAACGTGAAGATAATGCAAAAGTATATGAGTTTGTGTGTATATAACATATCAAACCTTGAAATTGAATTTTTTTTTTGAATTTCTATTTCTTTTTCCTTCTTTTGTTTGTTTGTTTTTGTTTTGTTTTTGTTTCTAAAATAAGTAACTTTCAAAATATATATGAGCGTGTTTATATATCTTATCAAACATTGAAATTCAAAAAAAATCTGAATATCATTTCTTCCTCATTCTTTTTTCTAAAATAAGTAAACTTTCAGAATATATTTTTAACTTACTATTCTTAGTTATCCAAGAATTAAGGGAATGTTTTGTTTTTTAATATTATTATTGTTAGGGGAATTTTTTTTAAGGTCTCTGATATTAAGATTTTATAAGATAAGGGACATACAATATTTTTATAGTAGTTAAGGTCTCTCAACATTTTTACAGAGAAAATTTGACTCAGAGAAATTTTGCTCCAGAGAAATTCTTTGAGTCAAGTAAAATTTCTCTAAGTCGGGCAAAATTTTTCTGAATCAAATTTTCTCTGCGAAAATGTTGAGGGCCTTAGCTAATAAAAAAAATATCTTGGACCTCTCCTACCACACAATTTCTCTATATAACACAAATTTTCCCATTTCTTCCCTTGAATCGTACCCTTCTCATCGCTTCCCTTGTCTGCATAATGTAGCTCCAAAAGTGATGGAAACTAATTGGGGGTGGGGAAGGGAGAAGTTGCGACGATGGTGGTGGGGGAGGGATGAGCTGCGATGGCAAGGTGGGAGAGGGGAGGGCTTGTGAGGATGGTGGTGGGGTAAAGGCGGGGCTGTGACGATGTGGGCGGGAGAGGGGAGGGGTGGTTTGTGAGAAAAACAGTGGGAAAGGAGAGGAGCTGTGACAAAGGGAATGTGGGAGGGAGTTGTCAGAATGGCAGTGCAGAGGGGTAGGTGAAGTGCTGCGACAACGAAGGGGTAGGGGAGGCGAGGGAATGGGTTGCACGTGTATGCGAGAGGCTGGATTGCTAAAGGCTGAAAATGTGAATGATTAGGGAGGTGAGGTGCTGAATTAGTTGTTGGGGTTTCTTGCTAATCATATTCTATTTAGCTTGGAAAGTGTGTATGTTTCTTGCAACCATGTCGTAAGTTGTTTATTGTATCTTGGTCATGGAAATATATGGCAGTGGAGACGTGATTGCAAAGGTATTGGTGGTTTTGGGTGGTAGTGATGGAGGTGATGGTGGTTTTTGTAGTAGTGATGGTGGTGAGATGAGAGAGAAGGATGAAAGAGAGGAGAGGAGAGGAGAGGAGAGAAGGGAATAGGAGAAATAAGAAGGTATTTTTTGTCTTTTTTTGTCTTTTTAACTTTTCTGTTACTGCCATCCACTTTTGCACTTTGATATTAATACCAGGGGGAGCAAAGTGTTACAAATCAAACTTCAAGGGTTTCGTATTTTTTGACCTAACCATAAGGAGGTAAAATGTAATTTATCCCAAAAAAAATTCACACGCTCACCATTCGCGACCACATACCACATACTGAATATGCCTCAAAGATTTCCTTCACGGATACCGTTCCATAACCCAACACCATACTGAAACACCTCACTTGAGATCCAATCCCCCCAGTTGCTACCATATTTACATGCCACCACCTTTCAATTTCTCTCTTTCTTTTGCATGCAAACTTCCAAAGGTTTGATCAAGTATAGTCAACCATCTAATCTCCAATCCACCTTCTCTCGAAGGAGAACAAATAATGTCAACAAATGATATTTGAATTCATCTCCAATCCCTCCCCAAAGGAAATCTTTTCAAAATTTCTCCAACTTTTTACCAATTGACCCTAGAATAGTAAGCGCCAACATATAACAGATAGGGTGCCTTTAATCAAAGTGAGTCTCTTGCCCTTAGATACGTAATGTTTTTTTCAACCTGTTAATCCCCTTTGAAATCTCTCAATGATCAAGTCTAACAATGTCTTAGCCTTAAAAGAGGAAGTCCCTAGTAAGAAGACAAAAAAGTTTTTACTTTGCAACCAAGGATTTCAGCAAGCTCTCCCATATTTTAAAGCTCCACTTTTGGAATAAGGCAAGATTTACTCAATTCAATTTCAATCCCAAAGCTACCTTGAAGCATAAAAGCACACATCAAAGATATCCCAATTGATGCCCCTCAGCTCCATGGAAATTAATGTTATCATATGCTTAAAAGTAAATGGTATAGAGAAACCTTGGAACTATCAATTCTCCCAATCTAAAACCTTCTAAAAATACCTTGGATTGTTGAATCAATCATCCTACTAAACACATCCATAACTAGAATAAATAACCATGGGGATAGAAGATCCCTTGTAGCAGATCTCTAGACGTTTGGAAAAAGCCAATTGGACAGTCATTTACGAATACTGAGAATCTGAAGGAGGAGTACGAAAATGAATCCAAGTTACTTCGCCCCAAACCACGTCTTCTCAAGGCAATACGAGAGGAAATCCCAATTCAAATTGTCATAAACATCCTCTATGTCCAACTTACAATTAAGACTAGGTCTCCCACTTTGAAGTCTAGAATCCACTCCTTCATTGGCCACCAAAGCCACATCTAGAATCTGTCTACCCTCCACAGGCATTTTAGGAGTCGAGATACTACTTGAGGAAGCACATATTTAAGGTGAGAGGCCAAAATTTTTGCCAAAAACTTATATGCTCCCCCCAATAGACTGATAAGTTGAAAATCCCTAATGTTCTCTACACCTTAGCGGGGATGGGGGAGCGGAGGCACAGAAGTTTCTAAGGTTGGGAGCGTGTATATGCTTATATATTAAATATATAAATATATTGAAACAAATTTTTTTTTGCTTAGTTGTAATACATGTATTAAAATATGAATAAATACTAGAGATTGATGTCAATTACAAATTGTCTTTGTTAAGTATTAATAAATATTATGTAATCATAAACTTCTAGAATAAGTTGGAGTTGTTTTTCTTTTATTTCTATGAGATTTGTATGTTTGAGAGGTTTTATCTCAGTTGGGAGCGGGTTTCTTCCTCAATAGGAGTAAGTTTCTTACTTGGGAGTGCGGAATTGTGATTCTGAGTAAGAAACGTTATCTGAGTAGGAGGGTCTAGCTACTAGGCTTTGCACCTCTTCATTGGGATCAAAACAATGAATGAGGCATTCGAACTATTCTCAAACTGGCCCGCCTAAAAAAATGATATTACCCATCACCTCTTCTTTTACTACATCCTTACATTGTTGAAAGAAAACTAAAAGACATCCCATTTGGTCCCCCATTCAAAGATCTGAAGGCCACCACCACCTCCTTTGAGCAAGGGTGCTCCAATGAAGTCTTGTTTTTTATCCAGATAAATCACATTTAAGCGTTTACACATTGGTTTCCTTGTACAAATCTTCATAAAAGGCCACTACACCATTCATAATCTCCTCATCCGAATCTAAGAGCTCATTGTCAACCTGAGTCTTAAAAATGAAATTAACCCCTCCTACGAGTGTTTGATGCCTGGTGAAAGAAACGAGTGTTCCTATCACCTTTCTTAAGCCACAACTCTCTAGATTTTTGTTTCCAACTAATCTCCTCCATCTTAGCCATCCTCCTAAATTTCTCTTTCAAGCGTTCTCTACCTTGTCTCCTCATTGTTCAAACCTTCAATCCACTTCTAGTCTATCAACTGAATTTCCTTCAAAACCCTTTGCTCTTTGGTCTTTGAATCGCCAACTTGCCAAATTCCTCTCAGTTCCATTTCTTCAACTCCTTTTTCAATAGTTTAATCTTCTTAGCCAACCTTAAACTCAGTCGGTGCACCTTCCGCAAGATAGCTCCACCACTAGTTCTAAACTTTCTCCTGAAAGCCTTCAGCAAGGAGCTACATATTCTGAAATATGAAAGGAGAGACCCCCACAATCTACATAGTAGGACAATGATTGGAAACTGGCCTTGGAAGCATCTCCTGCACTACATCACAAAAAGTGCTCCTCTCAGTCAGTAAAAACCAGGAATCTAGAAATATAGGACATGGAAGAAAACTCCTGGCCATTGGACCAGGGTGAAATGTCCCTTTACCAACGGGAGATTGTCAATGAAGTTAGAGAAGTCCTGCATAAGTCTCATGATATGGACACCCCACACACTATGGGCCTTTCCACCTAAAAGCAACATCAACTCACTTCTCCTACATGTCCTTCCGTTTCCCCATCCACTGGGCCAAAAAGGTCCATCTGAAATCAGCCTCCACACACCTAAACAAGCATGAAAGAGAGAAACCACCTCTCTCACAATCTTTCTTGGCAAAAAACCTTACGATCCCACATCAACAGAATTCCACCAACACTACATCATAGGTTAGAAGATAAAACAATCAAATTTATTCCAAACCAAATAAATAACTAAATTGAGGAAAGCTGAATCCTAAACTAATCATCTAGTGCAATCATTGGTGCTTAACTAGGAACATTAACCTCTCCACATTTTGCCCCACTGTGCACCCTCAACTGCACACTCAACCACCCACCAGCACCCACCAGAGCAACAAACCTACAGGGGGAAAATATTTTTTATCCAATCTTTGCTTCCTTTATTAATTTGCTATTCGTAAAATTAGTTGATGTAAGAAAGCTTTAGAAACTTAGGTTAAGGCTACCCATGAGTAGATTGAAGTGTGTTTTAGCTATGGGAAGCTTTATAGTTATGGTTTTACAAAGGGGAAGAGGGTTTGGGGTTTGTAGAAAGGAAAGGGCTAAAATTTGTTTCATTTCGAAAGTATATAATTGCAGGCATGACTTGCAAAGGATAGGTGCTGAAATAAATTTTAAGACAATAAGGAATTTATCGGTTTTTGGATTAATTTGAAGGATGATAGATGTTGGAAAGGGATGGGGTTGATTCGGAATCTGAAGGATAAGGTTTGGGATTGGTTGAAAGTAGTATTGTTCTAGGATTGTGAAAGTAACCCGAGAACAACATTGTCGGTTATTTTTACACAGCAGAACGGTAAAAGAAGGCTTGCTCCCACAAAAGCTAAGCAAAATTCTTCTTTCAAACACAAAATTATAGGCTCCTAGAAGTCTCTTAATTTTAATATGATTATAACTCACAATTATGAAACTATGAAAGTTTGACTAATTGGAACTTTTAAAGCCAAATAAAAACCATATAAAAGTTGTGAAAAAATTGATTTGTAATACAACCCATGGTTCCATATAGGGGTGGAGGTAGGACTCCAACTTCGGGGAGAAGAAAGGTTAGGCAGTTCTTGTTGGGTGAACAGTGTGTCAGATCAGGTTTAAATTGTTTAAGTAATTATTAAAATATTATTTACTATTGGCCAGTTGTACCAATAAAAATTACAAAACACTAATTTGTGTCAATTTAGACATGTTACCTACTTCTCATAAGCCATATAGTTATGTGAATATTAATCAATATGCCTCGCGTCCATAAAGCTTCATAAGTGGTCCAATAAAAAATTATCAGAACCCAAAGAAAGCAATCATTTTTCTCTAGCAAAATTTTTTGCTTTTAGAAAAAGTGTTTTTTATTTAATATAAAGTAAACTATGTTACTTTTTATTGCATGGTGTTTTAACATGTGGTTTGCCAATGGTTTTTTCTTTTTTCTTTTTAATTTATTATTGTTATTATTATTATTATTATTTTATCATGAAAGTGGATTAAATTTTTGGAGGGTAACCTTTACACAAAGTGGGATTTCTAAAATTTTGGGGGGATCAAATTGCGTTTTGTGGGGCTTATTTATCAACCCCCCCAAAAAAACGAACTGAGTTTACATAAATTTCAAAATTTGTTTTTGGAACTAGCTTGTATAAAACCAACCTTTCCCAAAATTTTTGATGGACTGGGACCACATTCCCTCAATGTAATAACCCTCATTTTTGTCTTAGCCACGTTCATGTGCATTTGCATGATTTTGTCTTGTTAAGCTTGCATTTGTAGACTTTGACTTGTTTTGCCTAAGTAAATGTCCCCGTCTTGTTTTGTGCATATGTGTTTTGCCTAAGTGTTATATGCATGCTTTGTTCCTTCCTTACTATCTCAAGCCTAGGTCACACCTTTGAACCTCTCACATCTAGGACCATCCTGGAACCACTTTGGTTGACCTCCACCATCACCTAGGCATATTGGCGGAGATGTCATCATCTAGGCCGAGATGTGTATCATCTAGGCCGAGATGTTATCATCTAGGCGTCCTAGATCTTTGATCCTTGCACCTAGTGATCTTGTTCCTGGACTAGTATGACCTAGACCGAGGTGTGACACATCTAGGTCGAGGTGTGGCACAGCTAAGCCATGTGTTATCCTTCTTTGCCGAGATCATTGAAACCTTCTTGTCCGAAGCTTATGTCTTAATCCGAGACCCCTGCCTTGTTAGAATGCCCTTGTCACCTTACTTGTTATACACACTTTGTCATACTCTTGTCTTGTCATTATGGCACCTTTTTGAGGTTATTCAATCCGACGTTGCCACGTGTCCCAGCAGAGGGTTAAGTCAGGTGCTAGCTGAGAAACCCTTATCATTTTGTCATATCCTTGCCTTTGAAGAGAGAGAAGCTCTAGGAAGAGGAAGAGAAGTTTTTAGAGTGAGAGAGTTAGATTCCAAGCTTGATCCTTAGAGCTTGAACCGTTAGATCCGTGTTTTGAGCTTAGATTCTTGATCTACTCTTGTTGTTTTTTATGTTAATCTGATCACATTACATGATCTAACATGATTCATGAGCCATGCATCGATTTAAAGTTTGGTTTTAGAAAGAGAAAATGATGTTTTTGTGTTCTTGAAGAAAAGCCTTGTTTTGATCCAAAAGTTTGTAACAAGTTCTATGTTTTTGTGTTTGTTTTCATGGAATCTTCAAGTATGGGTACCCAGGTCTATGTTTTTGAACTCATATAATGAAATCTCAGATTTTGAATAAAGAAGTTATAAATCTAGCATTCATGTTCTTCAAGGGAGGAAACCCAGATTTCCAGACTTCACATTTGCCTAAGTGTGGTTACTGAGACCCACTCTTGCCTAGATCTCACACCTAGGCCAAGCATCGTATCTCACCTTGGCCTACCTTGCATGATCACTTGCATCTTAGCCTATCTTGCATGCATACTTAGGCTAACCACTGCACACCTAGGCCGACTATGGTACACCCTTGCCGGCACCTTGTAATAACTCGGCAGGCAGCTGCACACCGAAGCCTATGGTACACCCTTGCTGGCACCTTGTAATAACTCGGCAGGCAGCTGCACACCGAAGCCTAGGTAACCACACCTCGGCCAAGACCTCCTGAGTTCACCCAGCTAGGTCATTTTAGCCTAGATCATCTCTATGCATCCATTCCAAGACCTGGTTGGTACCCAGCATGTTTTTTCTAGATGAAAAACAGTGATTTAACTCTCAGCATGTTTTGCTTTGCCTTGACTTGGTTTTGGAAAGAAATGCCGGGATCATCTTCATTCATGTAAAGCTTGTTTTAAGAATGCATTGCACAACCATCTTTGAGCATTCCTTCTTGTCTTTTTGAAATGCATTCAATAGACTTTGCTATATGATTGTAGGTCTTAGATTCTTGCCTTAATCCCTACACCTGAAGATCTAAGTGAGTGGTATTTTTAATAAAGTTATGTTATAATGTTTTGATAAAAGCTTTGCTTTGTTTTGAAAAAGTATTTGATTAAGCATGAATGATTATCCTCTAATTTTTGTATCAAGTATTATGTTTGTTTTGATGACATTCTTGAAAAGTCCTTAGTGCTAGGGGACTATAATGCAACTAGTACCCTTGTTTGAGATATCTCCCTTGCCACCGACGGTCTTGTACGGGTGGGTTTGTCTAATCGATTCCAGGTCGATTATTCCCTTGTTTTGCCACCGACGGTTTTCCGGGTGGGTTGTCTAACTGATTTTGGGTCGGCCACCGACGGTCGTGAACGGGTGTGCTTGATTCGGGTCGGTTATTCCTTTGTTTTGTCAGGAATGTCATCCTTTGTGATATGTAGATGTTATTAAACATCCCAAGAAGTTTTGAAGGACTTTGATTGATGAACTTGATTCATCTCATGTTTTGTTACAAGTTATGATATGTATTGTTTTGATAAAGATCTCGGATATCATTCATTCAAACCTTTATTAATTGTATCATTCACTGAGTATCCATGCTCACTCTCCCCTTTATATATATGTAGGCGACGAGCAAGAAGGCGGTGTCGCCTAAGATGTTATTTGCAAGATGTTTTGGATTCATTTTTTGTTAGCATCTTGAAGATTATGCTTCTTAGTTTGTAATTCATGTCTTTTGTATATTTCGGCTTGAGAAGCCTTTTGATCAAGATGTAACATGTACTTTGTTTTATTTGTTTCCAAGTTGTAAGCCATGTTAAGATGTATGCCATTTCATTTGATCTATGCACAGTTCTTATGGACTACTTAGATTTAAATTTACTTCCGCACATGTAAGCTCCATATGTATACTCTGATTGTGTGTGAATTTTTGTAAGTTGGCCTTTGGTAATCTCGGATTACTGGCCATCACGGCATCATTCTACTAGGGGCGGGATGGGGTCGTGACACTCAACCCTTGGTTGCACAGTTCATGTCCTGTAAAATGTAAAATTATTAAAATACCCCTAATTGTTAAAAACATAAGAAAACATACAAAAGCGACCAACAGTAAAATAACTCTGAATAAACATAAGTTAAGCTTTGTTTTAGGCTTTCAAAGTAGATATCTTGTAAAAAAAAGGTGGATATATGTGTGTTAAACTTCCATAAGATCAAATAACCATAACATGGGTAGTGTTTCACCATACTTGTTTTGAAGTAAATGTTCTACTCTAGAGTGGAACACTATAACATCTTCGCCTACAGAATTACATGATTACAAGAACATTAGTTGTACCTTTTTATTCCTTGGCATATGTAGAGACTGGTATTTAGGTGATTACATACAACTATTCACTTTATTCACAGGGTAATATTGTAACAGTTTATTTTTTTGTGGGTGCAATATTCACTGGTAGTTACTTGCTAAATCTTTTAGGAGAGAATGCTTTTTGCCAACTTTTGTTTGTTTATTTAAAAGATATGCTTTGTGAAGCAAAATTTATCTGATGGATTTATACTAATCTTCCTTGTCTTGTGATTTATGTTAGTGATCAGTTATGATTTTCTTTTGTGATGCCTATAGGTGCTAGGGAAGACAATGAGCCAGACTTGAACCCCTAATGTTGGTTAAGGAACCAATCAATATCACTCCGCCTAATAGGCTTGTGATATATTAAGGGGTTGTTTGGGATGACCTAAATAAGTGTACTTTTTGTCTTTTTACGAAAAGATGTGCAGAAAAGTAGAGAGATGGTGTGATGGAAAAAAGATAAAAATATGGATTATTTGAGGTATGCCAAACTTGGCCTAAATGTTTTCATTCAAACTCGTGTGATGAATTTGTAAAGTTTGGTGAACAGAAGAACTTCAATTGTAAAATTTGCATTTTATTTTGAGAGATCAGTTGGCATTCAAGATTGAAAATATTCAGACTTGGAAACTTATCACATGCACTTTCTTTTCTTTTTTCTTTTTTCTTTTTCCTTTTCAGGTCTGGTAAGTGTATGGTAAGCAGCCATATGACAGGGTTAAGGTTCTGCTCAATGAAGATGAGTGCCATGATTAGCATTCTCTTTTATGTGGTTGATGTAATGGCTTCTACAGACAAATACTGTCATCTTTTATGTGGTTGATGTAATGGCTTCTACAAACAAATACTGTCATCATATATAAAATCAGTACAAAAAGTGTTGTTAACTTGATTGTCTGTGTTATGGTATTGCTAGTTTGTATGGTATAAATAAGATGCACAGACTTCTTGGAAATGGAATTCTTACAGCTACAAGTTCCTCACCAACTGCAGAACATCAGCTCTGAACACAAAACCATCAGCTCTAATGGTTTTTTTCAAAACCATTAGACCCACAAACATTTCTTTATCATATAAACTTGCTACTTTGATTAAAGATTGTTGGAGCATGTGTGAAGGTAGAGTCTTACGTCGAATGAAGAGTAAACGAGATGAATCTTAATATACATTAAATGAGCTTTCCACTTATAGGTTTAAGATTTTAAGTGGGTATGAGTTTCAAATAATGTATGTTGGGCCTTGATATGACGTTTGTGGACTCGAGAGTTTCTTCCTAATGGATTGGGTCGGTATTGCCTTGTGCTTGTGGGTTCCCCGATTCCCTAACAATTGGTATTAGAGTCAATGGTAGACGATTTATGAGCGGGCTCTCTTGGAGCATTGGTGTTGTTGGCCTTGGGTTTGCACGGAGAGCTGATGGTAGACGATCTATGGGCGGGCTCTCTTGGAGCATTGATGTTGTTGGCTTTGGGCTTGCACGGAAACTCTCAATGGAGCAAGAAAAATCCATGAAAACTCTTGATGGACCAAAGAAAATTCTTGATGCACGTGGCAAAATTAGACTGCGACAAGGTGGCTCTCAATGGAGTATGGTAGCTCATGATGGAGTGTGTGCGGGTGGCCTAAGTTGGACTTGATGTTGGAGAGTTATAGATCAAGATTAAGGGGGGAGTGTGTATGATTCATGATGAATTTGCAGATGATAGATCAAGATTCGAGGGGGAGTAAGGCAAGACTCGATGTTTGGTTCATACAACTAGGAGAGATTGTTAGAGCATGTATGAAGGTGGAGTTTCACATCGGATAAAGAGTAAAAGAGAGGAGTTTAATATACATTAGATAGGCTTTCCACTTATATGCTTAAGCTTTTAAGTAGGTATGAGTTCTAAAAAATATATGTTGAGTCTTGATATGATGTTTGTGGATTCTAGAGTTTCTCTCTAATGGATTGGACCAGTATTGCCTTGAGCTTGTGGGCTTCTTAATACCCTAACAAAGATTACATTGAATCATAATTACAATACAGAGAGGATAACTCTACCCAATAGACATGCATACATCAACGTACTGGTGGAGATGCATTGGCACAGATACATATTTTAAAGATATATTGTGCTAATGCATGTCACTGAAGCTGGCAATGTTGGGTGTTTGTTTAGGAGTGGCTGAGTTTAGTTTTTAGTTTCTGGCGAAGGATTTTCTGGTCCATTATGATTGTGTTTGAATTTTAGATTTGTGAAGGGATTTGTAGAGGAAAAGTGAAACAGAAATGGAAAAAAGCAAGAACAATTAGCTTTTATTTCGTTTTTCTTTTTTCCTCCGTAAATATTAGATCTAAACACAGCCTAAAGGTTCTACTCCCACTAAGCAGTCATTTACAAGGACTTCTATGTTCTCTCATTCTCACATGAGTTTTCTGGTTTGGCTTTGTATCTGACTGGGTATTTTTACTTGCAATTGGCAGTTATATATCCAATGGAAATGAAATGAAGTAGTAGCCCAAAATAGCACAAGCGGTTCTTTGTTGGAGCAACAAATCATTAGTTGAACAATTGTGCATTGAACACTAGTATTTTTCTTAGAATTGGACACCGGTTTCGTATCTCATTTTGTGAAATTTTTCTGTACATTTGTTAACTCTTAGTTGAACGATTTGGAAAAAAGGGAGTAAAATTGGGTCACCTCAAAGCAGTTTGATCCAGATAAACCATGTTATGTAGCAACTTATTCGATAACTCTACATGATACAGAACAATTTTACAAAAAATGCAAAATATACTGTTGTTTTGTTAGAGCACTGCATTCATCAAAGTTGAGTGTCTAAAATGAATACAGTGTTTGCACTTCTGTAGAATTGTTTTTCCTGTGTCTCCGCTTATTTTTCCCAAAACCTGGCAAAACCAGAAGGAATGCCTTGATGACTAAAGGTAGATGCATTCCTTTTTCCAGATGGTCATGCATCAGTGATGATAATCTATAGTCCTACAGTGACAGTGACAGTGACTAAGATGTAGTAGCATTTTTTTTTTTTTTTTAATTAAGAGAAAAATTGAGAAAACAAATAAAGTGATGAGATGCTGTGAATGGTGTGTTTTTTAATTTTTTTATTATTATTTAAACCACAATTTATAATAGTTTTATTAAGTCAAGACTTAGGATACCATATTAGAAAGCAAGGGCAGAGGTGGCTTTGACAAGTTGTGTTTAGTTTTGGAACCCAAGAAGAGAAACACAAACCAACAAGAAGAGGAGGCCCATTGTTCCATGTTTTTAAGTTTCTGTTCCATCTCATACATATCCCACTTGTTTCTTTACATACGAGTAATTATTTTGTTTTTTAAGAATTTTATATTGGTCGTGTGTTCAACCAATTGTATGAGGTCTAATAATTGCATGACATTAAAAATAAAGAAATGACAAAATTCTATTATATGAAGTGATAAATTATACTGTACACATGCATACATATGTGTATGCATGTGTGCATAGGATTAGCATAGCATAGGATATGAAGAAAAATGGAGCACAGCAGGGTTGGGGACTTTCCATGATGGAAAACCTGATTTCTAGGGTTGACTCTTTGACTGTTTTTATTTTTTATTTTTTTATTATATATTATTGATTTATTTGGAATTCTTGGATCTTGGGTTCACAGCTAATAAAATAGTTAGATGTTCAAAGAAAGAAAAAAAGAAGGTAATAAAATATTTGGAGAACACAGGTTGAATACAAAAGTGTCATGGAAGTCTTCAATGACTTTTTCATATATCAGATTCAACGCCTTGTTGTTGTTGTGCACATTTCTCCAATTCTCCTTCTCCTTCACACATACATTCAACATATTACAAGATTATATTATACAAAAAAAAAAAAAAATTATTGTAGAAAATCCTAATCCATACCCATGTGTATTGTTGTATATGTCATCTTTGCTGTCTGTCTTTTGCACTAAAAAAAAACGAAAAAAACTCAGCAAACAGCCCAGAAATGTCAAACCCTTGCACACATAGGCATACAGGGATGTAATGTTATGCAGAAATTCATCTTATATAGACTTTTTGTGATTCCAAAAAAAAGTGTTGACGTTAATGGAGCAAATGGTTCATAATTAAGGAAATGCACTATTTTTATTTTCCATTACGCCATTTCTAACAGTGCATCAAATTGTGCATCAGATTTGAAATTTGATGAAAAAGTCACTTTTTCTCTCACCAATGATTTCACCAAATTGATATCAAATTGAGAATTAAGCAAAAATTTCACCAAACGAAGAATGTGCTGGGTCTTTCACCAAAACACTATTTATTGCCGTTGTATTTTCACTATCGGATAACCCACCGGATGACCAATTTTTCGCAAAATTTTGTACAGACTGTTTAAAACCAGTTTTCTAGACAGATTTGAACGTATCAGTTTATATGGATTTTGACTCCCAAAAATTATCAAATTAGCGTCATTAGAACCGGTTACGAGTCTAGTTTCTTACATTTTTGGCCTTGCATTGATTGCTCGTGTATATTAAGAGAACCGTCAATTTCTTTAAAGTGCTGCAGAAAACAACCTGTTTGGATATAATAAATTGCAGATAATTATTTTGATAAGCAAATCAAGTGAAATCAATTGGGTTTGAAACTTAGGATATATTAGTTGATATCTGGAGGTTTTTGGAATTTTTCGAATAGCGTGGAGTGGGTTTTGTAATTTTCAAAGTTTGCGAATAGATTGGGAAAACTTGTTTAAAACTCTGTTTTATCTTAAAGTTGTTTTTAGTTAAGTTTCGATCGGAACCCATGTCTTGGGTGATTTTAGACCTTGAATAACATGAACTTAGGTAATATTTAAGAGTAACGGTGAGTTTGGTTGAGTCGTGTTAGTGCGCTTTGGTTTGGGGTTACTTAGTTCTTATTCTTTAGTATTTTTAAATTAGTAGTGACATGTAGTTTTCATACTTGGTTCAGGACACTAGTTGGACTTTTATACTCTATTTGAGGATTATATTATTTCGGTTTTAGGTGAGTAGTTTCATGCTACGTATTTTTATAAATGTTTCCCTACCCTGAACTGTTGAAAAATTAAATTGTTATTTCATGACTAAACTGTTTTGATAAATTATTATATTATCAATTGAATCAAATTATTTCTGAAACATGTGTGAACTTGGCATACTGTAAACTATTTGTTTTGGTCTCATGTTTATAATGATGAACCACCATGTTTTGCGAAACTGATGTGTATTGATTATTGGGACCATGTGTGTATTTAGTCTAGGAAAATTATTCCACTGTGTGTGGTGATTCTGGCCACTAGGGAACAGATCCGGGTTGGGTCGTGATGACTCTAGTGCTCAACGATTGTAAGGAAAAGACTTTTAAAAATAACTAGGTGACTTTCAATCGGATCGCCTTTGAGAAAAGGCCCAAGTGCCACCCTGAGGATGACTCTTAGTTCGGTATTGGATCCAACGGGGCTTATAGCCATGAGAACTGCGTGGCATATTATTTGTTTTTATTGGTATCCAAAAAATTATTGGTGTTCATGTTATAATCTGTTTTAAGTGAAAAATGTCGTTTATCATGTTCTTACGAGACATGAGTATTTTAAGTATTGAACTGTAGAACCTTCTTTTTGAAACAGATTGTATTTATCAAACTGTATGCCAATCGAGCTTCTGTGATATATATCTTATTTTGGAATTGAACCCTGTTTTCAAAACTGTATTTACTATCCATGTTGCTACTCACTGAGCTATCAGCTGACTTAGTTGTTTACCATTTTCAGGTGTTAGAAGGACTTAGAGTGGACTCATGGCGTAGCGGGGACTCAATTGCATGGACCTCTAGGGCATTTATTTAATTTGTTTTAGGTTACTTTGTCGAGTTTTGTGCATACATTGTGGTTGGGTTTTATTTAGAATTATTTTATTTTGTGGGCGGCTTGTGTCCCATTTAGTATATATATATTTTTAGGAAGTTGGTTATGACTTGTTTTTCACTTGTGGTATGTCACTAAATTGAGTGTTGAGTTATTTATTTCTGGGCTATCATCACATTTATTCTTTACGGTTTTGGGTTCGTGTTTAGGCTTATGTGTGCCTTGGGCTAAGTCCCTGTGGGTCACGGCCGGTCATGCCCGGATTTGGGGTGTGACAATTGTGGTATCACTGGGAGGTCAACCACCCAGTCGACCCAGGGGTCGACCCACCGGATAACCCTCAAGCTTGAAAATTCAATTACAGAATTGTACAGATTTTGCTCTTTCCGGTCGACCAGCTGATCGTCCCCCTGGACGTCCGGTACGTTTTGATGAAAGTTACAGTACACCGTTGGAGTGATTGATATCAGATTGAGCCAAATGCCTTTTTTTTTACTCAAATTTGGTGAAAATTTTGTTCAACCATTGGAGATGCTCTTAGGCTTTCTTTTGGTTTCCATAAAAAATCTAGGGTAAATTATAAATACACCCCTTAAGATTTGATTAAAATATGAATCATCCCTGTGGTTTTGAAAATTACATTTCAGCTCCTGAGATTTCTAATTTCATAACAAATCACCTCTTTTATTAATAAATTATCAAGTTAATTAACAGTTTTTAATGATGTTAAAAATATATTTCAATTAATAATTTAAGTAATTTTATTATTGTATTTATTTTATTTAAATCTCTTATTTTTGTAATTAACACACACCCAATCATATGATGTGACAAAAATATTGAAATATTTGAATATTGACATGATCATTATGTGTTGAATAGAAGACTATAAATTCCAGTATAGAGGATCCTGTCCAAATGTTGTAATTGTTTTCAACTCAAATTGACTAAAATTACTGTGTTTGGTTTCAATTTTTAGTGAATATTTTTAAAATTGTAAGTAATTTTTTTTACTTTTTTAGATACACCTTACTTAGATGTATCTAAAAAGTAAAATATTTGTAAAAAAATATTTTAAAAAATCAATAAATACATAAGAATACACAAAAATATATTGAATTTCATATTTTTTTTTGTATTTTTGGTATTTAGTCATTTTTTTAAAATGTCACAAATATTATACTTTTTAAGTGTATTTATGTTAGGTGTATCTAAAAATTTTTTTTAAAAAAATTGCTTAAAATATTCAAAAAATTCAATGAAAACAAAAAAAAATATGAAAAACAAAAAGTTTCAATTTTCTGAAAAGTGAATTCAGAAAACTCAAACCAAACAATTGCTTTTTGGAAAATTATTAGATATTCTCAAGTCATGTTTGTTTTGCTCTGTGGAGAGGGAGATTGGACTAATAGCCTGTAAGACCCACCTAAAAAGTGTTTGGTTGGGGACAAGAGTGAGGAGATTAACTATCTCCTTGGACTAGTAATCCCCTCTATTGGTGGGACTACCAATCCAAGGGAGGGTTGGGATTAAAAATTGAGCGAGGGGATTAGTGATTTTTTAAATGATTTTTAAATAAAATTTACATTTTTTTCGAACCAAAAAAAAAATAATATTAAAAATTAAAAAATAAAAAATATTAATTTTATATATTAATACTATTTATAGTATTACTAATCCGGTGATATATAAATAAACACTCTTTATCCTGTATTTTTAATCTAATATTACCACTCTAATAACTTCCTCGCTCAATTCCACCCTACTCTTAAGGAGCTAAACAAACGTGACTTTAGAATACCATGTGGCATTGTATACCCGATATTTTCGACGAATAAAGAATCACATCACACAATAAGTGGGTCCAAACAAAGGTTATGTTTCATTTATATATTCTTTTTAGGGTAAGTTTGTATACCCGATATTTTTTAAATGATTTTTAAACAAAATTTACATTTTTTTCGAACCAAAAAAAAATAATATTAAAAATTAAAAAATAAAAAATATTAATTTTATATATTAATACTATTTATAGTATTACTAATCCGGTGATATATAAATAAACACTCTTTATCCTGTATTTTTAATTTAATATTACCACTCTAATAATTTCCTCGCTTAATTCCACCCTACTCTTAAGGAGCTAAACAAACGTGACTTTAGAATACCATGTGGCACTGGTGGTGTTTGGTGTAGCTGTTAAAACAGATTATAGATTATAGCTTAACAGATTATAGATTATGACTTTAATCAGAAGCGGTTAATCTGTTTGGTATAGCTGTTGGATTATAGATTTAAGTTGCTGAGTAGTGTTTGTTAAATAAGCTGTGAAGTAGCTTTTTCAATTAATTTTTATTTTTTATTATTCACTATTTGTCTACATTTTTCATAAAAAATAATAATAATATTTAATAGTCCATTTGAGTCTTTTTCTATTTTTAAAAAAATAAAAAATAAAAAAATCTAAGAGTATAACCGTGAATTAACATGTCCACAGCAGAAGCTGATAATCAGAAGCAAGGGCTGAGCAGCTTCTCAGAATCAGCTTTTTTGACTTAAAATAAGTTGTTAGAATCAGAAGCTGTTTGAAATAAGTTTAACCAAACAGTCCAGAATAACTTTTTAAAAGCCAGAAGCCATAAGTTGGCTTAAAAAAGTTACACCAAACACCCCCATTGTATACCCGATATTTTCGACGAATAAAGAATCACATCACACAATAAGTGGGTCCAAACAAAGGTTATGTTTCATTTATATATTCTTTTTAGGGTAAGTTATGCTCACCTCTCCTGAATATAAAGAAAATATAGGTGGTTTTATATTTTTGGCATAATTATACTGGACTCTCTTGAGTTTTTAATTCACATAATAATTAGATCATTTTTATTAGTAATTTATTAGTCATATGAATTAAAAAATAATATTGTCATGTAAAATATATATTTATTTTTATTTATATTAAATCAACCTACCTTTTGCATTAGTGTTAATTACTTTAATCACACTAAAAGAGAAGTCTGTGTAATTATTTCAAATATGTGAGATTAACTATATTTTTTTCAAATTCAGGAGGAGTGAGTGTAATTTACCTTTTTTTTATTACATAATTGATTTAAAGCAACACATAAATAATGCCACATAATACTTGGAGATTATTTAATAACGGTTGAGTTTCTATCATGTTCAAATATGAATTCGATAGAACTTCTATTTCGATGATTCGAATTGTTTATTTATTTTTTAGGTCTTACAATGTATATCATTCATAAAAAAAAAAAAAAAAAATTAGGTCGATTTGAAAATTGTAAATTTTTTATTTTATTATGTTTATTTTCAAAAAAATAGACAATAAATATATCTTCGAAAATAGACCTTCATTTTGTTTTAAGAAACACAAATGAAAAAGTAATGATTTTTTTGTCATAGATAATGATATATATAAAAGATTTTACAGAATGAACAATTTAAATATTAAAACGTCTTACTAACAAGTACTCCTAGGACACAAGCAAAAGACAAATATTTGAAAAACACAATATACTTTTTACTAATTTCAATACGCTTTTCTTGAAATTAATGTATTTTTTAATATTTTGACATATTTTCAAAATATTTTTTATATTTTTTTCAACACTAAACAATGCTCAGAGAAGAATGGTTAATATTTACCGTAATTAAAAGGGATTGTAATAAGCACCACAAATCCCTTGATTTTTCTCAAATTGAAGTTTATATTTCAAAGAAACAATTTAATCGAGACAGGTTAAGGGGGCAATGCACGTGCACACATTGAATAGTAGTGCATGGGATTAAGCAAAGTTGTTTTATCTGAATCCGCAATCTTTGTTTGGCTACAATACAATACAATATATGTCTACGGCACAAGTCACTCCCCAAGGTGTTTCATTAACCCTATTCTCCATTTTGACCGACAACAAATCCTTAAACCCAGTCTCTCTCTGATTAATCCTTCATTTCAGGCTCTCCAATTATTAACTTATTCCGATTCGAATCCCGATTCCGATCCCTATCCCTATCCCAAATCCCAATTCCGATCAATGATTTTAATATTTGGCAACACTCACGGCACCATTGGAGGATTAAGAGCCGATTCGAATATTGTTTCAGTCTTTTTTAATAATCCGAACCGTTTATATTATAATATTCATCAAGTATATCATTCATGTAAAAAATCTAATTAATCAAAAATCTGTAACGTCATGATCAGATTCAAATTATTTTATAAAAATTATCAAAATAATGTAAACCGTTTATTTTTTAAAAAATAAATGTATTCTTGTTATAAAGCTATAAATTTCCAATCAATTTAATTTTTTTACATAAATAATCTATTCAACAAACTTTATAACATAATCGATTCGATTATAGTATGAACGATTCAAATTATCAAAAAATATTTTAAAAAAGTCTCCATCAAAATACCACATATTGATACTGTTTAATCACAGCAGTATGCCTTGGTCCCTACCTACAAGTTGAACTTTGAAGAAAACATTATTGCAATTAAAGTGTGATTTAAATGTTAACCATGTGGACGCCACTCTCTAGGCTTAGACAATGCTGTCCCTCCACTTGTTCACCACACCTAGGAAAGATATATATTTGTTATTACTTTTTTTTTTTTAATTATATAAATATCACCTCAATTATTAAGAAATATCATTTTATCTCTTTTATTTCTAAATTTATATATATTGACTCTTCAATTACGAAAACCATATAAATACATCTTTTTTAGAGGAGTTTGAATTTGCTAAAGTTAAAGATCTCCATTTCACATGTGAAGTTAATGCATTATGGGATTAATCTGTACTAATGTCAATGATTTGAGCAATCCATCTTATATGGCAAGTTAAAAAGAATATGCATACAAAAAATTAGTTTGATCAGATACAAACAATCACATGACAAATCATATATATACCATAACAAATGGACAGTCTATTGTAAAAACATGTAAGTCGTATAGATAAAAATGATTTAATAATATGATAATCGATTTGGATAAATTTAATTTTTTGCATGGACCAACTTTCTTATTTAGTTGTATAAGATGAATGATTTAGATCACCGAAGTGAGTCCAAATGAGTAAGATAATAAGTCAACTTTATTGTAAAGTTGAAATCTTTAAGTTTAGCAAATCACTCCTTTTAGAGGTGGTTTGGAATGGGTAAAGGTGTACATTTTTATAATTGAGGGGGGTCAAAATATACATGTTCATAGATGAAGGGAGTAGAGTAATATTCATTAATAGTTAAGGGATTTTGGTGTAATTAACCCATTTAAAAAATATATATTATATTTCTGTTTATAAATTCAAAATTTAAACACAATCAAAACCTTCATAATTTTATGATTAAAATTATAGATATTGTATCATTAAAGACTTATCTTACATTGTTTCCCTAAACCACTTCAACTTAGTTCATATATTTAGAAATCTTCTACATATATAGTCAATTAATTTTTAGTTAGATGTCTTGAATAATTATAATAGGAATCATTTGAATCTTTTGCTTGGCATTCTTAAAACAAAGTGCAATTGATTAATTTAAAAGGGTATTTAAATTGTCTTAAAATAGTTTTAGTTATCTAAAGTGATATTATTTATGATTTGAAGTCGTGGTTTGATAAATAATTAAAGTGTGATGATCAGTAGCTACAACCCAAAATAGTGTTTGATTATTGCTCTAAAGTGACAAGTGCATACAGTATGCACTGAAAAGGATGTATAATTTGGCACAACCCTAGATGTAGAATAGATGTGTGATAGTTGTCATATATGCAAAAACATTCCAGTTGGCACAGTTGTTTCTTTCATCAAAGCTGATTTTTGATACACCTGATTTACATAATTAAACAGGTGTCAATCTTGCCTGGACACCTCTACATTGCGCTGTTTGATACAATTTATTTGGATTGTATATAATTTTTTTTATTCTAAGAGTCTGCGTTAGACTATGTAATATCATTTTTATTTATAACTTATTAAACAGAAATAGTTTAAATAAACTATAAGTTAAGTGAGTGCTAAAAAAAAATTTTCAACTTGGTGACCAAATTTCAAAATGCAGGCCCTTTTTAAAGTTTCTATTGAATCTAGAATTATGTTTGATTGTCTATCTTTTCAATTTACATGGCTTGGTGTCCGGTTCAAACGCATACATACAAGTAGCTGAGCTTGGATTCATTTCCTTGCCTTAGAACAGATATGGATCTCTGCATTAAACTCTGTGAGCACAAAGTCCATTAAACCATTACACATACTCAGAATTCAAGCTTTGCCTTTCTAATACCTAAAAGCAATTGAGGTAAGATTCTGCATGATTCCACTGAACTTAGGCTTGTGAAGTGAAAACTAACCACTGAATTAAACATGTACCTAAAACACCAAAAGTTGTTGATCACAAGTAGACATTCTCAACAATTTCCGCTCATAAAGAAGGGTTTAATGCAGTATCAGCATTGTGTGCCAGCAGTCTGGCGATAGAACTCTCCATATCCAAACTCAGAAATAATTTTTGAAGGAAACAAGAAAACAGACTATGATGTAGAGCAAATAATTCAAAACCTGTCATTAAGAAGACAAATTGAAGCGTAGCTACAAGTCTCAAGCTAATATTCCCAAAATTAGTTTGAAGCAGGTTTCTTCCACAACCACCAAAAAGAAAAAACAAGAACCTAAACTAAGGATTTGATAATTCAAAACTGTACATTTCACAACCTGTCACTTTTAGTCTACCTCCCCATGTTGCGCTTTCCTGAATCCATTAGTATCGTTAGCCTTTTTGCTGTCTTCGAAAACTCACTGCAACAACCAGCATCACAACATCCAAAATGAACGTGTTTAATATTCCACACGGTCTTTAACAGAAGATATTGGTTGTGTACTTGTTATTGTCATTAATTTTTCTGTATATGATTTACCTGAAGGGTTTGTCTCCAGTGTGTTTAATGGCACCGGCAGCATCCCGGTAGAGCACGTGGCTCAACATCTCTGATCTTTCTATGCCAAACAAGTTGGCCAGATTTCTGTAAAGCTCTTCGTATGATCCAAGGGCTGAGAGGTCAAGGGTCCGACCCACATCCTCTGATTCCATAAACACCTTACAGTGACCAGTCTCCAATCCAAACTCAGATTTTTGGTGATCTTTGTACCAGGGCGATCCATCATCAGACGAGCTCTCCGGTGGACCATTCTGGAGAACCGCTGATCCCGATCCGTCAGAAAAATTTGGTACCTTCTCTGGATTCTCATCAGATGAGCAGCTCCGAGAGATCTGCTGTTCTGTTAGAATGGGCTGGCCAAATAGCAAGAACATAGGTGTCTTTGTTTCGTTACCTTTCTTTGAATTTTGGGTAGAAATTCCCATGGTGAGCAAGCAAGATAAATTCTTGTTGTCCTTTGGATTGTCCGTAAGGTTGCCAATGGGAACTCTAGGTGGTTGGACAGCATAATCAAGTCGCTGCGATCCAAGGGGAAACAGACCCGAGTGAAGTTTGTTGAAGTGGAGATCTGCGGAAGATAGTCCAAAGTGAGCATGCCTGGCTCCCTGTATGCCTGCAGGAATGTTGTCGGATATACAACACAAGGGGCTGCTGGGCCTGAGGGGGTTGCTGGGAAATGATGGCATTGGAAGTTGACCAATGAAAGGGAAATCGGGGGGTTGCGGAACCCGCAACTTCTTTCTTGGTGGAGTGAAAGGAGAGAAATGGATGGCAGGCATGTTTGATACCAACTCAACCAACCATGGACTGACTCGGGTCACGTTCTGAAGCAAATCTGGCTCATCCCATGCCACCTGCGAGATAATTTTTAGCCAAGAAGAATTAGAACCAGCAACTAATTAAAGTGGCATACTCCAAGCAATTCCCAATCTCATGTTTGAAATACAACCAAAAATTACCACCACCAAAAAAAAGAGCAATTCCATTAGTTTCAATAAATTTTCCCCTTCAAATGAACTTAAACTGATACTTACTGGCAGACAAATTCTCAGCTTGTATTTGTCAGTGTCCACTACATGGTTCGTGGGTTTATGCATTGCATGCCCATCATGTAAAAAGGGCTCGAAAATTTTCAGAAGTTTACTACTTTATCCTACCTTCTATCTGGGAAAAAGTATTTTAACACAAAAGGGCTATTAAATTGTTTTTTTTAAAATTTTTGTAAAGTAGCCAAAACAATTATTTTATTGTGAACACACATGAAAACTATGCTTTCTTTGTTTGCTCTAACTTCTAAGTTGTCAGTTGCAGTGGGTGCTAATAACTGATCTCAAAAACAATCAAACAATGAAGAGAGGGAGCAGGAAAGGAAAATAGCAAATAACTAATTATCTTGAACATATGAAAACCATCATGTTTAAATGTCAATCTATAATTTTACAAGATGTTGAAAACACGGGGAAAAGGATAAGAAGTCAATGTTAGACAATCCAAGATATAAGGGGAAAAAAAAATCTGTATCAAGTCAAAGGCCAGGATTCTCTCATGCCAGTTCAGGAAATGTAAGTTGCCGTTTTGTCTAGATATGTATTTGAAATCATCAACATGGATTTCTTTCTCAACAAGTTCGCTATCACTCTGAAGCCATAGAAAACAGAGGATGGAGACAAAGAGAGCAGGTAAACCAGGACAGAAGTTGGGAAAACAAATTCAAACTAGATTGCCCTTTTAGAACTACTATCACTCTTTAGGAATTTGCTATCCCCCATCAAGCATTTAGATGTAAGTGATACAAATACAATGACACAATTCCAGTGCCTGTCATTCCACCCTTAACATTAATGGTCAAACTGTGCAACATGAGATCTTGATTTAGAAGGAATTGTGACCTCCATTACCACAATACCATAACTCCTAAGATTTAACTTTATCAGTATTAGATAGAGTTCTAGCAAGCAACCACTGCGACTGTACCGCATCACATACATGCAGCATATGCCATTCATGGAAGAAAAACTGATTATTAAACTCAACAAGCAGATTAACATTACCACGAGTAAATTCTTCCCATAGTTGCACACAAGAAGATAAACTTACTATAAAAACAAGTGCCATGTTTAAACTAGTTCAAGGAAAAATACTAGGTTCCACAACAATAACAACACATCAACAAAATGAAACATAAATCAGCATTTAAAAATTAACATTTTACAGAGCAAATTGGGATGTGAGTTACCTGGAGAAGCCGCCATGGAGAATTAGGCCACCGGATCGGGTCATCAACTTGAACAGAAGATATAGTCCCCATGAACCAGCTTATACGAGATGAATCTTCTGTTTCAAAAGCCATTTTAAATCTCATCCCGGGGCACCATTGAATTCTCATTGCAGTCCTCACAGACGAGGCCTTCACGCAAAACTCTGGAGCACTTGATCGTGGATAGTAGACAACCTCAAAAGGCTGTCCATTAGCAGCCAGAGCGGTTGCTTCAATAACAGATTCAGCCCTCACTTTTCCGTTCCCCATTAAAACCCCATTGGAATTAGCACTACCGCCATTGCCATTTCGCATAAATTTATTCTCATCTTCTCTCAAGAAAGCAGAATACCCACCATAAGGAGAAGCACAATTCCCACCTACTGTGTTCCATCCAGAAGGTGACTCAGGTCCATCACCAATACCCCTCTTTGCTCGACGAATTCCAACACAAAGATCCCCATTATCTGCTCTCAAGAAAACAATCGAATCCCCAGCAACAAGCTTCTTCTGATTCACAAAATTGCTCCAACCTGTCGTCAGAAGATGACGACGCGGAGTCCCTCTATAAATATGCCTAAATTTCCAGATCTCTCCATGAACATCCTTTGCAAGGATAGTCTGAACTGGAGGTTCAGCCGAATAATCCAACCGCGGGAAAATCGTCTCTGCACAGTACCGTGGAACAGAGAAACCCCCACCATTATTAGCATCAGACTGTGTCAAAGTCTTCGCAAAAGATGAGGGTTTCTCTTTGTTCTCAGATTTATCAATTCCCAGAAACCCATCATCATGATCAAAATCAGAATCATTGTTCCTCAAAGGAACCAATCTTATCTTGGCATAAACCTCATCAGTGTCAGTGTCAGCCAAAAATTTGATTCCTGATACTCTACAAAGAACGAGTGCGGGAATTCTTGAAAAATTCCCAGAATCAAGTTTCTCATGAGCATGCTCAGCATGGCCTTGAGGGAAATAAAACACTTTTGAGTTCACCGGCGGCATTTGCACCATACCGCCGGCGCAGGCATGCCATAATTGAGAATCCAAGCACTCCTCCGATTCATTCATCGATTTATGTATCGAGTTCATCACAGTAATCATCCCAATCTAAGCAAAATTTCCTCTTTTCCTTGTTAAATTTCCGTGAATGCTGCCACCAAAAGAAAAAGGCAAAACTTTTAGGCAAATACTAAAAACAGTTTGGTTGCCGAGAAAACATTAACTTTTGAATATTTAAAATTTATGACACGATTTCTAAACATATAAAAACACAAAAAGTGATAATATTTCATATTATTGTATTTGTTTTTCCTCTGTTTTCTGAGTAGCCAAACAAAGGGACAAAAGAAAATGCGGGAAAAATGGAATAGAGATAGGGAAGATGAATAAAAACTACCTCGGTTGCCCGAAACGTTGAATCTCTTTGTGGATTCCGAAACCAAAAGAGGAATCAAAATCAGATGAAGCAGCGAAATGGACCTCTTTCTCACATCTGAGGCTGCCTAAACTGATCGGAAAACCGATTGCCCATCATTTAGAAACTTCGATTGGATCCACAAAATAGGAATCGATCAAATGGGTTCTTAATTTGGGTTGTGTTATATCGTTTGTGGAAAAGAAAGATGAAAGAGATTGTTGTTGAAAATCACAAGTTTTGGAGTTGAGGGCAGTGAGAGTGAAGAGTCTGTGAGGAATTTAAGGAGAGAGAGAGAGAGAGAGAGAGAGAGACAACACACTGTGTGTATGCAGAGAGTCTCACACACCTGATGACCTCAAGCTTCGTTGCCGACCAGACGGTTGGCAGAGAGAGATTTGACAGAAAATTCCAAGGGAGTTTTGGTTAGTAAAAAGAAAGAGAGAAGAGAGAGGGATTTTAAGAGAGAGAGACTATTTGGATGATGGGGTTGTATCGTAAGATTCCAAACACCCAAACAGCACAGATATTCATTTGATATTCAGGTGTCGTTTGGTAACAATTATTTATTTATTTATTTATTATCTAATAAATAAATATAAAAAGATAAAATAGATTTAATAAATAAATTAATAAGATAAAATTTTATATTCAAATCATAATAATAATTATTATTATTTTTACAATTATCACATCTAAAAAAAATCAAAAATACTTTTCAAATAAAATTAATTTAGCCAGACTAAATTAATTAAATTACTCTTTTTTTTTAAAAAGAAATTAATTAAATTACTTAGAAAACCAGACTAGCTCTTCCTAAATGAAAAGTGGCTCATCTCATTTTCCATTCCCATTTTCCTCTGTTATTCCGTTGCTTTGTAATTTGGAAAAAGGGTTATTTTTTAGAAAGTTTTATTCTTAAATATTATGTTTTATTTAATTCATTTCCTTTTTTCATATTCTATTAAGTCATAAGATAATATGGCCAAATCACTCTTTTAAACATTTTGAACATGTTTTCATTTTGAAATCAATACACAATTAAAAAATAATAATAGTCCCTCATTTCGTGGAGAAAATTTCTCTCACATTTTAAGAAGAAAATCTCTCCATTATTTCATGGAGAAAAGCTCTCATTTATTCTATAGAAAAAAATACCTCCCTTATTCTAGGGAGAAAATCCCTCACATTCTGTCACGATCCAAACCGGCCAGTAATTCTAAGATTATCAAAGGTCTTTGAGACTGATTAGCAAAATAAGGGGGCTAGCAGAAGCAAATATCAAAAATACAATATCCATAGAGTTGTGCAAACTTATGTGGTGACGTCACTCTTGGTCACTACATGTACAAATAATCAAAAAGAGACTTAGTCCTATTTACAGAGTAACACAAAGACTTGTCCAAATAAACAAAAGAAATAAAAGCTTAAAACTTGTTCATTAGTTTGGTCACAAACATTGCCCACAGAAACTTGACCACAAAAGACTTCCAAAAGCTCCTCGGGAGACGTATTGGTTGGCTGACACAAACAGAATCCAGACTGAAAGTCTCAAGCCTTGTCATGTACCTGATCACCTACTGTCACGCCCCCAAACCGCCCCTAGTAGTTTGGTGCCGTGATGGCTAGTAATCCGAGATTACCGAAGGCCGACTTACAAAATCACACACAATCAGAGTATAAAATATGGGGCTTACAAGTGCGGAAGTAATATATATACATATACAGAATCTAAATAGTCCATGAGAGCCGTGCTTAAGTCCAATGAAATGACATACATTTTTACAAGGTCTTACAACTTAGATATAAGGAAATGAGATACAAAATACATCTTGACCAAAAGGCTTCTCAAGCCGACATATACAAGTACACATGAAATATAGACTAAGAAGCATAATCTTCAAGATGGTACAAAATGCTAATCCAAAACACGTCGGCAATGCACCCAAAAACACATCGGCTACACGTCTAGGCCTCATTGCCTTCTTGCTCATCACCTACATATATATAGAGAGGGTGAGCTTGGATACTCAGTGAATGATATTAGAAATAAAGGTTTTTGCATGATTGATATCCAAGATTTCTTTCAAAACAATACATAGCATACTTTACAATCAAAGGGGAAATCAAGTTCATTGCCGGCCTTTCAAGTTCTTTGGATGTTATTACATCTACTTAATACAAGGGGGTGATGACAATTCCAAGACAAGAGTGCAGTTGCATTATAGTCCCCTGCAGCTAAGGACTTTCAAGACAAGAGTGCAGTTGCATTATAGTCCCCTGCAGCTAAGGACTTTCAAGACAAGAGTGCAGTTGCATTATAGTCCCCTGCAACTAAGGACTTTCAAGACAAGAGTGCAGTTGCATTATAGTCCCCTGCAACTAAGGACTTTCAAGACAAGAGTGTAGTTGCATTATAGTCCCCTACAACTAAGGACTTTCAAGACAAGAGTGCAGTTGCATTATAGTCCCCTGCAACTAAGGACTTTCAAGACAAGAGTGCAGTTGCATTATAGTCCCCTGCAACTAAGGACTTTCAAGACAAGAGTGCAGTTGCATTATAGTCCCCTGCAGCTAAGGACTTTCAAGAAATGTCATCAAAACAAGATAGCGTTTAATATACAAGTAGGGATAGTCATTCATGCTAGATCAAGTACTTTTCAAAACAAGGCAAGACGAGATTTATGAAAGCAAGTGTAACATAGCTTTATTAAAAATACCACTCACATAGTTTCTTCAAACGTCGGGGTCGAGACAAGCCCAAATCCTACAACACATGGCAAAGCCTATTGAATGCACCTTCAACAAGTTTCGTATGTACACAAATGATTTCGGAAAACATGCTGGGCACCAACCAGGTCTAGGCCGAGGTTCCACACCTCCTCGCCGAGGTGTGTTCCCGAGGGCCACATGCAAGGAAAAGAGGTCGGGAAACTCTGGGTTTCCCTCTACTGATGAACATGAAGAACTTGAGTGTGAAAACATGAAAAATATGAATGTTCAATCATAATCTGTCATTACAAATCTGGGATTTTCATGCTATGAGTTTGAAAACACGGACCTGGGTACCCGTACTTGGAATTCTTGCGGAAATAAACACAAAAACATGATTCTTTATGCAAGCTTTCGGATCAAAACAAGACTTTCTTGAAGAACACATGAATGTCATTTTCTCTTTCTAAAATCGAACTTCAAAACAATGCATGGCTTACAAATCATACCCGATCATGCAGTGCAATAACATGAACATAGAGAACATCATGAGCAGATCAAGAATCTAACCTTAGAACACGGATCTAACGGTTCGATCTCTAGGAATCAAGCTTGAAGATCTACTTCCTCACTCTAAAACTCCTTCTTCCTCCTAGAGTTTCTCTCTCTACAAGGCAAGGTTATGATACCAAATGATAGTTTTTTTTACCCGGTCCTGGGGTTAACCCTCTGCTGAGACACGTGGCGGCGACTGGTTGGGTTTTTCTGAAAAGGTGGCTGACAGACCAGACAAAGCATGGTGGAAGGGCGTTCAACAAGTAAAGTGGTATGGGCTCTCTGACGAGGCAATGGCATCGGCTAATAACAAGGCGTTTTTAACAAGCTACACAGAATGGCACTCCGGCAAGGGGTGACATCGGCTAACAAAAGGACTTTGGCAACTAAGGTGACAATGACCCCGGCTAGGAAGGACAATACTTGACTAAGCTGTGCCACATCTTGGCCTAGATGCGCCACACCTCGGCCTAGGTCATACCACTCCAGGACGATATCACTTGGGTGCAAGGTAACATCTCGGCTAATGTGGCAAGGCGAGAACGGAGGTCAACAAGGGGTTCCAAGATACTTCTAGACTGAGGATGACCTCGGCTTGGAATGATCTAAGCGTAACGTAACCTAGGCTTGGAATAACATCGGCTAGTATAACTCAGGCAAGGTGTGACCTAAGTTTCACATCAAGGAAGGAACAAGACAAGCACACTACACTTAGACAAATCACAAGGCTTCAAAACAAGGCATGGATCACATTCGCTCAAGCGAAACAAATCACAAACATACACATGCAAGCTTAACAAGTCATAATCATACCGATGCTCATGAACATGATGAGGACATAAAATGTGGGTTCCTACACCTACATACATAATATAGATAATGAGTTGTCTAATGAATAATAATAGAGTAAAGGTTTTGTTGAATAATGTCCATAACAGATTCAGAAATTAGATCAGAAACATATTCTTATACAGATTCAGATTTGTAAACAGTTATACATGATACATCTGTTAGCTAACAGAGCAAATGGTCATATAAGACCCATATACATAGCAGATCAGACAGATGATTATGCATAATCGTAATAGACAACCATATAGGTTTGACAGATAGTTCTATGATTGGAACCCACATAGATCCTTGGTACCAGGTAACAGACCACAGATATTAGATATTAGATAACAGATGCTAATGATGCCACGATTACATTTCAGAAATTGGACAATCCTTCATCCATCAAAAAAATATCATTTCAGAAAGTAGAGTATAACTTATTGTAAAAAAAAATACATATAAGTAAACATCTTTTTACAAAGTTGTTACTCACAGATAGCTCTAGAAACAGAACAGATAAGTTAGACAGATTAGACGGATATTGGCGCGTGACCTACACAAATGACACTACAATTTTACTATTTTATTTTGGTTTGAGTTTTGTTTGGTGATGATCTGTTTATAAATGACACTATAATTTACCTTAGTTTGTTCATAAAATTGACAATGACAATTTGGTTTGAGTGTTTTTGCTTTTTTTTTGCTTTTTTTTTTTTTTTTTTTTTGATGATGATAGGATTTGAAATATTGTTTCAGGATGATATATTTAAGAATTATGGTAAAATTTTACTCTAATATTATATTTTTATAACTATTTATTAAAAATTACATTGACTAAAGTGTTTAGTGATGGTGATGGTATTTTACTATTTAAAAATTAAAATTTTATTGTGAGATAGTAAAATTTACTGTTGACGTTAGTTTTGATGGTAAAAATTTTATTATTTTTTTAAAGAATTTTATGGGCAATATGGATATTGCTTAATAGATCTCAACGAAAGAATTCTAAAAATACTAATCTTATTAAAAAACGATATCTAAATCAAAATTTATCTAATTTAAAGGTTTAAAATATTAAATTACTCATTAAATATATTTTGATAATACTGATATATGTTGGATTTTTCAAAAAAAAAAAAAAAAAAAAAAAACTTTTGTACTTGTTCTTAATGTATGAAAATTTTAGGATAAATTACAAATACACCCCTTAAAGTTTGATTAAAATACGAATCACCCCCTGTGATTTTGAAAATTACATTTCATCTCTTGAGATTTCTAATTTCATAACAAATTGCCTATTTTATTAATAAATTATCAAGCCAATTAACAGTTTTTAATAATGTTAAAAATATGTTTCAATTAATAATTTAGGTAATTTTATTATTGTACAGGAGAACAATTATAAATTATATTTTTGTAATTAATTCTGTTAAATAAAAAATTTAATAAAGGGATATTTGTAATTTTTCAAACCACAAGGGATAATCTGTATTTTAAGCAAACCTTAGAGAGTGTATTTGTAATTTACCCAAAATTATTTTATTATGAGGGAAAATTTTGACCAAATTCCCTCAAAAGTAATTACAGTAAAGATGAAAAATGAAGCTAAATAATTAGAATCGAGTGGAAATATTTCTGAAACTAATAAATTTGTTTCTCCATTTCCTTTTTTTCTCTTCTATTTCTTCCGCAATGCCAGCCACCATCACCATTAACCATTAACACCTCTCCGCCATTGTTAGCCGGCTGTCTACCTTATTCTGCCAACTCCACCCATTTGTCGCACCACTGCGACACCCACAAACCTTCTTCTGCTATCACCGGACATACTTAGCCCTTGCAAATCTCCACTCAAAAGCCTAAATCCTTAATTTCTTATACAACCAACGATTACCCTCTCTTTCTCTTTTGCATGCATGAGAAGGATAGTTAAGGTGAGTAGTGAATAACGCAGAGGAGGTATGAAGGGTGGTGGGAGAAAGTGAAGAAGGGTTGTCGGCGATGGAGATGGATGGAAGATGAAAAGAAAGGAGAAAGTTAACAAGAGGGTAGAGTATTTTGAAAAATTTAAGAATAGATTTCATCCCTTTGAATTTTTCTACTTTTTTCACCTCCAAGGTTCCAATGAATTAAAATTAAATTTTCACTAATTTGTAATTTTTTTACGATTTTTACTTGTAGTTTTTCTATCTTTAACTCTAACAATATTGCAATTAGGTCATGCATAATACACACCCTTTTTAAGCTGTGTATCATATGCAAGGTATGATATTTGTGGTGTTGATTATTATAAATATCATAATTAAATTCTTTTTTGTCATAACTATAAAAATTAATAATGAGAACAAACACCACATAAAATATAACCAAACATCTTTTGAATTATAACTAAAATAATAATCATAACAAATAATAATTGGCATCATAATGAGTTATAACTAGCATCACAATAAGGTCTCGTTTGTAAACATGTTATTTTAATTTTTTGGCTAAAATATGAAATAAAAAATATAGTATATTTGGAATGAATTTTTAATTTTTTACAAAAAAATGTACAAAAAGTAGAGAGAACAGAAAATCTTTAACTTTTTAATATATGTTATAGGCTTTTTGATTTTTTTAATAATTTTTTAACTTTTAAACTAAAACAAGCACTTGTCAAAATCATAATTAACACTATAATGAATCATAACCAAAATCATAAACGTCATATACACACCAGAATTCCCCTTATAATTAATATTACAGCGTAAACTAAATTCTTGTATTAAACCATCTCCAAAAGATCATGTCAATACTCTATAATATCAAAATATCATATTTTGATAGACTCACTTTTACAGTGCATATGTTATTTTTTAACACAATTCAATTTATACCCTACAATGTAATTGTTGTACTTAATTACATGTATTTTAATGTCTTTAAATAAAACATTTATTCAAAAATCTGTAATATAAAATAATCAATATTTAAAGAATTTAATTCATTAGCTTAATGCAAACTCACATTATAAAAATTACATGATGCTTTTTGACGTGATAATAATTTGATATAATACTTCTCTTTTGGATAAGTGATATAATACTCCTATCGTGTTAAATTTGACATAATGAATAATAATATGTTAAATTTGACATAATAAATAGTACACTGCTAAAATGTATTTTTTGAATGGGTAAATTATAAATATATTTCTTGAACTTTATGTAAAATACAGATTGTCCTCTCTCGTGATTTAAAAAATTACAAATACTTCTTTATTAGAATTTTTTATTTAATATAATTAATTGAAAAAATAAAATTCCTAACTACTTTTATATACAATAATAATATTATCTCAATTATTAATTGAAATAAATTTATGATATAATTAAAAACTGTTAATTGATTTGATGATTTATTAATAAAAGAAGTCATTCGTTATGAAATTAGAAACTTGAAAGGACGGGATGTAATTTATATAGTCATAAAAGGACAATTCATATTTTAAGTAGATCATAAGAAGTATATTTGTAATTTCTCTTTTTCAAATTTACCGTAACAAATTTTAACAATGACATGATAAATAATAGGATAAACTATCAATAGATCTTAATAAATAGACTTAATTCTCATCAAGTCCTATTGAAAATAGGTCCTAGTACAATCGTCACTAAAAAAAATTTTTTGTGATAATTTTTTACACATGTCGCTAAAAATTGACAATTAGTGATTTTTTTATCATGATTTTTATAAATTATTGCTAAAATTTATAATTAGTGACGTTTTTCAATGATGAATTTTTTAAACTGTCGTTAAAAGTTAAAAATTAATAACATTTTTTTGTGACGATTTTTTTAAACTGCTGCTAAAACTTATAATTAGTGCTATTTTTTATAACAACTTTAAATTGTTGCTGAAAATTAAAAACTAGTGACGTTTTTTAATAGTATATGATGAAAAATATCATTAATTATCATATAATCTATTTGACAATAAGTCCACTTAATAAGACCTACACGTAAGTTTCCTAATAGGCAATGTTATATATTTTATTTATTTATTTATTTATTTTTGTAATATAGGATTCTTGATGCTCTTGGTAATTGTCGAACGATCTATAGGCCTTGTTTGGGAAGAGAGTTGAGTTAAAATAACTTATTAAAAGATAAAATAAGTTAAAATAAGTAATAAAAACAAATGTCACATTCAACTCATAATTATTTTATTTTTCTTTCACAACCATCAAATCAACTACAAAAACAGTTGACAAATTTTTCAAACACAACTTTTTAGTTAGACTAAAATAACCAAAAATTAAAATAGCCAACTCTCAAACAAAGCCATAATCACCTTCTACATTCTCCACTCCTTACTGAACTTCATGCTTAGCTCTTTTATTTTGAATTTGAATGTGGCTCATAATTGTTTGGGTAGTGTAGGGGGTCCAAAATAAACAACAATAATGATAATACTTAGAGAGCCAAAATAATGCTGATGAGTCAATAATCTGGGGTAACCGGAGAGTGAGTAGCTTGGAGAAGGTAGAGCAAGTGGTTTAAGAAGAGAATGTGGCAGTACAGATAGGCAGCATATCCTTCCAATTCCTAAGAAGCTCTCCCTCGAGCATTGAGAAGTGGGTCATATTTATAGATTTTTCCTTGGTTACCATAATATACCAAATGGCCAAACAGTGTAGCTGTGTCGTAGGATATCCTATCCTAAACCACCAGGCTTTGGTAAATACGTGTCCTTCGACATATATTATCTGTTTGGCACAAAGCCTCAGCAAGTGCCATTGTATTATCTATTTGGCACAGGCCTCAACATGTACCTTTTGGTGCGAACTTCAACGAGTGTACCAGTGTACCTACCTTGGTGGTACCACTGCAATAGTACTCATGACGGCTTCTGCCTTCTTAGTTTGGTTTTTCAAGACATGCACTCTCAGGACTTATAACTTGCTATTAGTCATTAGTTTGGAGTAACTAATGTCCCTGCAGCATTTATGGACCTTATGAATCGAATTTTTAAGCCTTACCTCGATGAATTTGTCGTAGTCTTTATTGATGATATTTTGATATATTCAAAGAGTAGACTTGAACATGAACACTATCTGAGAACTGTCTTACAAACACTCCAAGACAAGAAATTATTTACCAAATTAAAGAAATGTGAGTTTTGGCTGGATGAAGTTATTTTCTTATTACATGTTATCAACAAAGATGGGATTTCAGTAGACCCACAGAAGATAGATGCAATTGTGAACTGGCCTACTCCGACGAATGTAACAGAAGTCCGCAGTTTCATGGGACTAGCCGGATACTACAAACAGTTTGTGAAAGATTTTTCAAAAATACTCGTACCACTTACTCAACTCACACGCAAGGGGCAATCGTTTGAATGGACTGATGAAAGAGAGTTTGCATTTCAAGAATTGAAGACAAGACTAACCACTGCTCCAATTTTGATATTACCCTCAGGTATGGAAAACTTCGCGATATATAGTGATACTTCTTATAAAGGTTTAGGTTGTATATTAATGCAGAATGGAAGGTGATTGCTTATGCCTCCCGACAATTATGACCACATGAAAAGAACTACCAAACACACGATCTGGAGCTAGCTACAGTTGTATTTGCTTTGAAAATTTGGCAGCATTACCTGTATGGGGTAAGATGTGAAGTCTACATGGATCACAAAAGCTTAAAATATTTCTTCAATAAAAAAGAGCTGAATATACGACAGAGAAGATGGCTTGAGTTAATAAAGAACTATGACCTCTAGATTCAGTACCACCCAGGAAAGGCCAATATAGTAGCCGACGCACTGAGCAGATAATCAACGGGGAACTTAGCTTGCCTACTCATAGAACAGAAAGAAATCTTGCAAGATTTTGAAAAAGTTGAGATTGAAGTTGTGTTTCATGAACAAACGGGCGTAATAGCTTCCATTTTAGCTAAGCCAACAATAGTTAATGAAGTCAAGCAGCGGCAAAAAGAGGATGAATTTCTCAAGAAAATAATTGACGAGTTTGAAGCAAATCTGAAACCAGAATTTAGCATTGAGAATGAAGTGTTGAGATTTCAAAGTCGAATGTGTGTCCCAGACATTCCTGAACTAAAGAGGAGAATCCTAAATGAAGCTCACAAGTCGATGTTTGCTATGCATCCAGATAACAACAAAATGTATCGGGACTTAAAGCAAAGCTATTGGTGGCCCAAAATGAAGAAAGAAATTGCAGAATATGTATCTAAGTGCCTTAAGTGTCAGCAAGTTAAAGATGAACACCAAAAACCAAGCGGTCTATTTCAACCTCTCCCTATCCCAGAATGGAAGTGGGAACATGTGACTATGGACTTTGTTGTTGGTTTACCTCGAACTCCTAGAGGTATGGATTATTTTTGGGTTGTAGTTGACAGATTGACGAAATCTGCACATTTTCTGCCTATTAGAACTACATTTGATGCTTATTGATTAGCCACTATATATGTTGATGAGATTGTTCGGTTACATGGGGTTCCGATATCTATTGTCTCGGATAGAGATCTGAAATTTGAATCCAGACTGTGGAAAAGTTTGCAAAGATCAATGGGAACAGAACTGAGGTTTAGTACCACATTCCACCCACAGACGGACAGCCAATCAGAACGGACCATACAGACTTTAGAGGACATACTCAGATTGTGTGCCTTGGAGTTCCAAGGGAGTTAGGAGGATTATTTGCCACTTGTAGAATTTGCATGCAACAATAGCTTCCACTTCAGCATTGGTATGGCACCATACGAAGCCTTGTATGGCAGGAAGTGTAGATTGCCAATTTGTTGGATTGAAGTCGGAGATAGGGCCTTACTTGGGTCTGAAATTGTGCAAGACACTTCTAAGAAGATTAAAATCATTCAACAAAGGCTTAAGACAGCACAGAGCCAGCAAAAGAATTATGCGAATGTTCGAAGGAGACCTCTTGAATATGAGGTTGGCGACCATGTATTCATTCGTGTGATTCCAATACAGGGCCAGTTGAGGTTCGGTAAGAAGGGCAAATTGTCACCTCGCTACATTGGACCGTTTCAAATTCTGGAAAGACTTGGTCTAGTTGCTTATAGAGCTGTTTTGCCACCGGGATTCGAAATGCATAATGTATTCCATGTATCGATGTTAAGGGGTTATCTCCGAGACCTGTTTCATGTGATAGATTATCACCGGTTAGCACTTGATGAGAATATGGAGTACAAAGAATGGCCAGAACGAAGCATTAACCGGCAAGTGAAACATTAACCGGCAAGTGAAACAGTTGCGAAACAAGTTCATCCCAATGGTAAAGGTAGAATGGAAAGAACACTATGAGAAGGACGATATATAGGAAAAAGAGAATGAAATGCAACTCTGCTATCCACATTTATTTCCGGATGGAGGTAAAATAAGTTTAGAGAACCAAACTTCCTAAAGGGGGGAAGATTGTGATAACCCTGTCCCGTGTTATATTAATTAATCTTAATTATGATTGTGATTATGTGCTTAATATGATTTTGAGTGCCATTTATATGACTATATGTGTTTTTGAATTTCTATATGTTCACTGTAAGAAAATCTGTTTGATTCTTTGCTATAAAAATTTAGTTGAAGGATATAGAGGCGTCAGAAAGAAAAATTGACTGAGTTTTTACAATTAGCATGATTTTTAGAGCCTACGGTAAAATTTAATTTAAAACTGATTCGAAGCGAATTAATCAATTTAAATTTAATTAATTAAGCACCATTGATTAGTTCTAATTAAGTGTGATTAGGAAAAGCCTATATAAATGAGCTAAGTATGCTTAAGCTCATATTTTTGAGCTCAAATCAGATTCTACACTCTGGAGAGAGAGAGAGAGGGTGAACCGAATTTAGAGAGAGAAAGGAGCCATTCTTGAAAGTTTTGCAAGAGAACTCAAGTTTTGGAAGGCTAGGCTTTAGAACTAGCTAAAATTGTGAAGGTTGAAACTCCTAGGTGAGTAATTGAGCATAAATTCATGAGTTTGAGTTTGCAATTTTGTGAATTCGAAGTTAAATGGTAATCAAGAACAAGGATTAAGTTGAATTTGATGAATTTGAAGTCATTATAAAAATGAATGTAAAAGATTGCCATGAATTTGTGTATTTAAGCATGAAACATATGATCCATGGTGAATTTTGATTAAGATTCATGCTTTTGATCATCTTTTGCATTACTTAAGTTGAGAATGGAAGTTATACTCTACATGCAAGCACAATTCATGGAGGTGGTTGTATGAATTTGAAGTGTTGGAAGTAAGTTTGGTATAAATTGAGTATGCATGTAATTAATTCATGGGAATTGAGCTTCATAATGTTGTAAATTTAGTATTTGTATCATGTTAGAAGATGTACAAGTGAATTATGGGTCATAACATGCAAGTTAAATCAACTGGAATGCAAATTTGAAGCTCAAATAGATTGCTGGAAAACCCAGAATTCGATCTGTCTGCTCGAGCTAGAAAAGCCTCGCTTGAGCGTAAAAATGTTGCTCCCAAAAGTTTTGCAGAGATTACACGGTGGTTCGAGCGGCCGAATTTGCGCTCGAGAGTACCATGTTTTGCATGACTTCTCGCTTGAGTGTCAAAAATCTCGCTCAAGTGTAAATTGCAAACAACTAGAACTTTTGCAGACCAAAGGGGGTTCGCTAGAGCGACCAAAGCTGTGCTCAAGTAGAGAGCCCTATTTTAGAAATTTTGAAAAGGCATTTTATGTTTTGTTTTCCATTCTCTTTCACTTCTAAACACTCTTAGGCATCCATTAAGTATTGTAAATGGCCTAAAAGGAAAAGAAACAGGCCTAAGAGAAGTAGATGAAATTAAGAACGGATCGAATCGTTTTTGACCCAATATGTTATGCAATGTGTAGAGTCAAGCGCAAGGACAAATCCACCGGCAAAACACTGTGAGTAATATCTTAGTGAGAATGTATAGAACTATGCTACTTTCTAAATGCTTACTTCTGTCTGAGTTTTATGGATTTGTTAATTTGAATTGGATATTCTCTATGCCAATGATAAATGAATGGGCCGAAGGCCGTTTGACACAAATGAATGGGCCGAAGGCCGTTTGACATAAATGAATGGGCCAAAGGTCGTTTGATATGAAATGAATAGGCCGAAGGTCGTTTGACATAAATGAATGGGCTGAAGGCTGTTTGACATGAAATGAATGGGCCAAAGGCCGTTTGACATAAATGAATGGACCAAAGGCCGTTTGATATGAATAAATTGGGCCAAAGGCCGTTTGATAAGAATGAATTGGGCCCAAGGCCATCAGACATGAATGAATTGGGCCAAAGGCCGTTTGATAAGAATGAATTGGGCCCAAGGCCATCAGACATGAATGAATTGGGCCCGAGGCCATCAGACATGAATGAATTGGGCCAAAGGCCGTTTGATAAGAATGAATTGGGCCTGAGGCCGTCAGACATGAATGAATTAGACCCAAGGCCGTTTGATAGGAATGATTTGGGCCTAAGGCCGTTTATTATATTAGATAGATGCATGAATTGGGCTTATGGCCGTTTGATGTAACTGTTACGAATTTCATTCATGTAACTTATTTGCTTTGATATTATTCACTGGACTTTCGCTCACTCTCATTTATGTGCATGTAGGTGAGCATAGAGACATCCAAACCCAACCTTAGTGACGAGTATGAGAGGAATTCAAGTTTTTGACGAGTCAGCCCGAACGTCTCACGCATGAGATTTCGTTTTTGTTCTTTGTTCTTCCGTTGACTCTTTTGCTATTTTGATGAGTACGTTGGGTCATCTATATATATAAGTTTTGTTTGGCTGACTAGTTGTTTGAAGTTCCAGGATTTATAGAATACTAACTCTGTTTATACATATGAGTTAATATGAAATGCTTTTGAAACAATTTTACAATGCCTTGTAAGCACAGCTCATTGGACAAAGTAATTAAGTTTGCTTTCGTTTGGCCCCTTTATTTCTACTGAAACATGTTTAATCAGGTTTGAGGCTGTAGATAATCTTATGATTACTGGCCGGTTATGATCCTAACTTATAGGGGCGGGTTCTGGTCATAACATCCTATCTTTGTGGGGTCGTTGTACTGGTATCTCAAGGGCTTGGCAAACAGTAAGTTTCAGGGCCTGCTATCAGCGCCGAGCTAGAGTTTTGGGACTTGCTATCAGCGCCGAATTAGTAATGTTTTGAATCCTACTATCAGTGCCAAACATTAGTTTCTGTTTGCAAATAAGATACCTCCCTTGAAGGCTACTATCACTTTGGGAAGTCTTGCCTCAAAAGGTAGTTGCAGAGGCTGCAGTCGCTTCGAATTTCCTTTCCTTAGTAAGTGTTCAAATGTGGTGCCGCAATGTTCTGATGAGATGACGGCGCTAAGGTGGGTTGCCTCAGCTACTATCCTGTATAAGTCCCCTTAGATTTCACTACCTTACTGCTGGGGACCCATTTGGGCCCAATGGGTTAGATGTGGTGCGACCCTTTAGTTGGCCCACTTTTCTTGGGGCTTCAACCCATGTTCGTTTAATGACGTTTATTCGCCCAGTAAAGGTGACACTCATGATTAGGTAAACACTTTAATTTCTACCTTCTCACAGGTATTAAAGTAAACGAGTTAGTCTAGTTGATTTGTTAAATCCGTACTGAATTCAGCCTAACTTGCCTAAATTCGTTTATTAAATGGGTAGATTTAGATTAGATTTTTAAATGTATAATATGTTTTGATTTGCCAAACCCTATGTATAATCTAATAATGCTCAAAAACCAATATATAAAAAATAGGTAAACCTAATATTCTGATCGATATAGGTGTAAAATTTTTCAAAACTGACACAAATTGTAACTTTATGAAAAAACTGACTAAAAACTAGAATTTCCTTATCTTTTTGAGGGTTATCATTTGGTCTCGCTCAAGGCCGCTTGGCCCAATAAGCTTTTACTGGACCCAAAACCATATCTTAGGCTAAGGATGACAATTTTTCCCTACCATGATAAGGAAATGAAGCAAAGATGGATTTTTCTCCTTCCGCGTCAGTCTATCTTGTCCCAATTATATTTATTAAATAATTCACATGTATATATATATATATATATGTGTGTGTGTGTGTGTGTGTGTGTTAGAAATGGTTTTGGAAAAAATTAAATTTGTCCTCAATTTTGGTCTAATTTTTAGGTGGGACCCATGCGCCAAAAATGACAGGTCTAAACAGTAGCACGTTCTATGTTGCGTTGTGATTCACGTAGTATATTTAGTTGCTCAAAACTATTATCGAGTGAATGGGAAATTGAAGTCAAAGTGAGCTCCATGAAAATGGTGTTTTGATAAAATTTCCATAAAGGTTTGAGTTAAAGCTTGTCCCACGTTGGTTTGGTGGGCAAACTTTGTGTGGGTTTATAAGGCTTGGGTTTGGAACTTGGGGTAGGCCCCAAGAGGCACTCAAGTTTTGTAGAGAGGGAGGTTATGGGCAAAGTGAGCTAGACCCATTGGACCCAAAACAAACATATGTGTGCGCCGTCCGTCCGTCCAGTCGAGGTAGGCTAGGCCTGGGCTTGGTGTAGGTGCTTGGTGTGAGGTTGGGCTTGTTCGACCCAATGCTTATCTTTTTTGGGCCAAAAACCTTTTGAATTTTATTTTTTCTAAAATTAAAAATCTTACCTTTTTCAGAATTTAAAATTCAAAATTAATTCTGAAATCTGTCTAGTTTTTTCCTCCACCAAACAGGTTTTTTATCCGTTTGAATTTAAACCAAACAAATTTAGTATCTGTTCAAAATTCAAACCGATAGGTTTATATCTGTTCATTCAAACTGAACAACTCTTGTACTTGTTCAAATAGGCCTGCTACCTGTTGGATTCAAACCAAACAGCCACTATTCCATCTATAAATAGGCAGTCCCTCATTTGGTTTTTTTACTGAATTTCCGTCCTCAATTCTGCCTTTGCTCTCTCTGCATTTTGCTGCATTATTTTCCTATCAGAAAGAGTGGAAACACAAAGTGTGTTCGTTGTGTGAATAGTTTGTAGTGCTGCTATTATTCATTGTTGATCATTTTATCTTGGGAGATAGATGTCCACAATCTAGGGGTGAGCAGCGGATATATCGATCCACCAAAACCGATCAAACCGAACCGATCCGTCGCATTTTGGACGGATGCGTGATGACGAGCGGACGGTTGCGGATTGATTTTCTCCAATCCACCAATTTGGCGAACGGATGGCGGATTTGAGGTTCCTTTAGCCGCAACCGAACCGCCAAACCGCGAGCACCCTTAGTAATTTATAAGATTTTGTATTTTCAATTTGTTTAAATGTTTTGTTTGTATTTTCAATTGAAAAAGAGTTCAAATATTCTGTTGAAAAGAAGTTTTCAACTTGAATATATTTTTTGAATTGAAAAAAATAAAGGTATTATTTATCTATATTTTTTTATTTTTAAATCAAATTCTAAAAGTAATAAATATAAAATATGATATATACTGGTTGGTTTTTATTTTCAAAAACATATATAAATATAACAATACATAGACATACACAATCTCTACTATCGCTCTGTTCATAGTTTTGGTGGTTTGAATTGTTTTTATATTTTAAGAACCACAGATTGTAATAATTTATGTGGATGAGGCATATTGTGATTGTAATATGTGGATGAGACATGCAGTGATTGTGATATTCTAAAGTTTCAAACTTTCTTTCTTTGGATGATGCATACAGTAATTGTAATACTTTTTTAAGTCATTAACTGTAATACCTTTTTTTTTTTTTTTCAAGAAATGCACAAGTTGAATTATGTTGAAAATTTATAAAATTTCAAACCGCCAAACCGATTCACATCCATCCGCCAAACCGCCAATCCGCTCAATCTACATCCGCCGGATTAGCGGACGGATGGCGGATTGGAGGTTTCATGGCCGCAACCGACCCGCGCCCACCCCTACCACAATCTGAAAGTATCGTGAAGATGATGAATCTATCTTAAGGACACAGTGTTAAACACTGAACTTGATCATAAAATTTTTTCAACAAATTAATAAAGTAAGTAATTAATTAACTTTCTGGTTTATTTATTTTTATCAGATTCTAATTGTGTTTTTGTAACAAAAAAAAAATCTGTTATTTTATTTTATTTTATATACTGTTTTGATTTTTGTAATCAAACAGTTTCCCTCATTTTTTTAATTCTTTGAATACAGTGAAGATTGTCCAGCAATATATTCAATATAATAAGATTAAAACATTAAAATATTACATTTAATATCATTCTCACATATTTATTTTTCATATTACATCTTTTAGTTCTCATTAATCATAAATCACTATTAGTAATATACTATATTATTTTTAATCTTTATTAGTATCCCCATTTTTAAAATTACAAAATTAACTTACCCCCGCCCTAATTTGCCCCCAACTCCTAATACGATACGGAAGGGGGTGGGATACTACAAACCGCATCACCGTCATCCCTACAACCAGTAGCTTAGATCGGCCTAAATGAGGCTTGGGTTGTGCATGGGGCCTAAGGTTTGAAGCTTAGCATGCAAGCTCGTCAAAAATTATTTAAAAAAATGAAAATAAAACTCAAAAAACAGGCCTTAAATCTCAATCTATTGGGATAAGCTTGCGGGTCGACCTGCGGGCCTGACCCACTGGCTTGTGAGAGGCGGCCTGTTGGCATGGCTTATGAACCCGCTCATGAGCTCGTCTATGTCAACCCTGTTGGACAGGGCTTGGGCCTAAAATTATGGCCCCCGGTCCCAAGCTGGGTGATACTAAATTATGAGTAATACTTAATTAAACTGGTTATAAATATTATTTTAAGTTGTATATATGTATTCATATATATATATGAATGACAAATTGCCAACTTAACTTACCAAAAGGATGTATTACCTAACCAAACAAAACCAAAAAGGAGAGTTACCTAATCATAACATGATGTAATATTCCTGCCCATTTAACTGTCAAATTTGATATTGAAGAAACAGCATCATCATCATGGAACACACTCATAATTCTTTCAGCAAAACAAAGATATCTTCACTAATGAATTAATGTACTTATACACTTGTGTTAGTTGTCTATATGCTTGGCTCTCAAGCGTCGGTCTCCAATTGAGAAATTTCAGGTAAGTTCAACCTATCATGTGGTTGAGTAATCAATAACAAAGAGCACATGATCATCTTATTTAAAAAATTAATTAAACAGATATATGCCCATTTCTCTTTGCTTCTTTTTAGTTTTTTTTAGGTAATAAATTAAATGACCTTAACCTCTACTACGCAATAGTTGCTAAAAAGTGTAGTAGTCAAATAAGTGCACCTTTTCTTCAATTTTTTAAATTATTATATTTTAAAAATGTCATTGCATTCTCAAGTAATTGTGCCATGTTTCATATATTGATATAGTTACGCTATTGTGTGTATTCCACTTTACTCATTAGGGTTTCATATGAAATATACCAACTGCCCCAAAATAACTACACAACTTTTCACAAAGACAACATTTTTAGGCAGTAATCAAAAAAAGAAAAAAAAAATTATGTTTCATTTTATCAAAAATTTAAGAAAAATATAGGGGAAAATTACAACATTTTTGGCACTTTGATATAATTCTACATCTCTAACTAGGACATGTTTGGATTGATTGAGAAGTTGTTCAGGTTCAGCTCGAGTAAATTGAAAGTTGTCTAATCTCGTTCAAGGCTGAATTTCAGCCTATGTTTGTTTGTTCAGGTTCAACTTGAGTTATGTTGAAAGTTGCCTAAACCCGTTCAAGCCTGAATTTCAGCCTATGTTTGTTTTCCTAAACCCAATCCAATTTAGGCCCAAATTGCCCATAAAATTGATCGATCCCAATTAAGTTGATTAATTTGTTAAAAGTATTTTTTTTTGGTAAAATCATTAATAACATTAAAATAAATAATTTATGTGACTTGAGAGAGATGAGAACTGATGAACTAATGTGCCATTAATCTTTATAATTTTCAAGTGAGAAAAGAGAATGACTAGATTTTGTACTATATTACTTATGTATATAATATATATAGTGAATGTGATTTAAAGATCGAAATTATTTTAATATCTTCTAACGGCTATGTTAGGTTTTATTTCTTGGCAATCCCGTTTGACAAAACTCCTTTGAGTTGTAATCTTATTCGCACTTTTTATTTCAGTGAGGCTATGAGTGTTTAGATGCGAATCCAACCCGAATTGTGCTTTTCAGAGAAGTTTGTGATGCTAATACTTTCAAGATTGCCACTTCGCTGATTATGACGGGGATCGAGCTGCCCGGTCAGCTCGCGGGGGTCCAGGGGGCAGCGCCACGGCGGGGTCGAGGGGCAGTGCCCCCGAAGCAAAATGCAAAAATGCATTCAAAGTTGCCTGTCCGATCATGTTATTTTTTTCCAGTTTTTCCATTTTTGGCCTTCCCGCTCGAGCGGGGAAAGTGACGCTCGAGCGGGGATTGGAAGCTCTCAGCATCTCTGCAGTCGCCTGTAAAAATACTGGAAGGTGTGATTTTACGCTCGAGCGGATTCTCCTACGCTCGAGCGCATCTCAGTTTATTCGCACGCAGTTTTTGGTCAGTCCGCTCGAGCGGGCTGTGTTGAGCTCGAGCGGAGATCGCGGGACAGATTCTATAAATTCGCGTATTGGGTCAGATTTTGAGTATAACTGCTCCAGATCTTCTTTTTGGTTTCGAGGGTTTATATCTGGGGATACTTTGGGAGTTTTCTTTGATATTTTTATTGAGTATTCAACTCATGATCTAAAGAGAGTACATCAAAGGTTTGTTTGTTATACACAAAAGAGAGAGTTATTCTTCAGTTGTGGATTCTGAAGAATTCGAGCCTGAAGCTTTGGTGGAATCCGGAGTGGCTCATTAGAAAGACAATTCCGTGGTGAAGATGGGGTTGGAAGAGGCACATAGAGGTTGGTTCAATTAGGCGTTGTGGATTCGCTAGGTAATTGAGAGTATACCTGTGTAATTCCTTTAATTCTTCTTAGTGGATTGTTCTTGTGGCTGTTGCCCGTGGTTTTTTTATCACAGTTGGAGGTGTCCAATTGTGGTTTTTTCCACGTTAAATCACTGTGTCTCTTTGTCTTGATTGTTTGATTGGGATTGTTATATTCTGCTTAAAATTGATACATAATCACAAATCAACATCTAAGGGATTTCTAGATTTTTCAGGCTAATAATTTATATGTGTAATTGATAATATATATATATATACAATTCGGGTTTCAAATTCCTCGGGTTGTTTTGTGTCACTCACTACCCCTTCCAAATTTAATTTGAGCATCTAAATTTTTGCCCAAACTTGTACTGCCTCAAAAAATATATTGTCCAAACCCTAAAAATTTTTAAACTAAACTCAAGTTATTTAAGTTGAACCCGCTCAAAGTGCACCTCTAACTAAACACTGGTTACTTGTGGTTTGATTAACCATGTATATGATTGCCTCTTTGTAGGGCATATATAAAGAGGGCAGATCTGTTAAAAAAAAACAACAAATTGACTCCTTTACCCTGGCATTGGAGAATGGTTTAAAAAGCTATTTGATTAATTAATTAATCTTAAGATTTTAGAGTCCCATCTTAGGATGGGTATTATATTAATGTCATTGTTTGTGAGATTAAAGCTAGATACTCATTTCGGTTTACAGTGTAAACTCAGGTAAGGTGATAATGACATAAAGACTAGGTACAAATTAATTTGACAATAATATAAGATTTGCGAAAGTGCCAAATTATTCGGCAACTGATTACGACTTAGTCGAATAAAAGTACGGATATTTTCACATATTGTTAAAATTTTTGAGATAACAGTTACAACTACGACAATAGAATGGCGAGACAAAGAGAATAAGGATGCAATTCCCCGACTTAATTGATTTTAAATAACCGATAGGATCTTTTAGTTTGTTAAATATTTTAATTGAGATCGTTACGATTTGAGTTTGATGTCAACATTACAAATTCACTAATACTGTGTTTGGTTGGGAGATTTGGAGAGAGATTTGGAAAAGGAAAGAGAAAAGGTGTGTGAAACTAGGTGAAATGTAGGTACATTTTATTCACATTTCACCTAACTTTTCCTTTTCCCTTTCCAAATCCCTCCTCAAATCCTCCAACCAAACACAGCGTAAAGTTTAGTACAACCAACAACATTAGTTTTTGCTATTAGTTTAACACAAAGCAACATTAAAATGTTAACTATGTGACACCTTACAGAAAATCCAATGACCTTTCTCTATCTTATTTCGAACAAGTTTATTTTTTTTATTTTTGTTTTTTTTGTTTTTGGAATAAAGGAGCAAGGACAAATTTGGGATTAAGTATTTTTTTTATTAGATTTGAAAAACGCGTACAATTCACCTGATTTTATTTGACATATATACCTAAGTTTAACAACAAGGACTATAGTAATTAATTATTTACCATTTGAGAGGGTTCCGAAAAATATACGTTTAAAATTTATGGGTGTTTTTGTTCCTGTCTTTTGTTCGATTTTGTTGTTGGTGCGTCATTAGATGTCTGGTTGTGTTCTTGTTTTTATGTCATTTATGTTTTTAAAGTTTTTATAAATATAATAATTGCCTTCAATCCAAATTCAGAGTGTGTTATGTAGACTTGTGGGGCTTATTACATGTTCTGTTTCAATTATCCGAATTTCTTATCTTGTAGGATCTTTTGTGTATATTATCCATCAAAAAAAAAAAATTAGGTTAATCTAATAATCGTAATATGTTCAATTTGTCGCATTTATCACCAAAAAAAATATATGACCTATTTTTAAAAATACACTTGTTTATTTTTTTAAAGACAAATGCGATAAATTGAATATGTTACGATTATTAAATTGACCTAATTTTTGTGTGTGAATAATATACATGAACGATCCTACAAAATGAATAATTTAAATTATCGAAATAGGACCCGTGGGAGGTCCCACAGGTCTGAATAGCACCCTCTAAGCCATATCTTGGACTATAGGGAAGACAAACCCCTTTTTTTAAGCTTTTGTTTTTTGAATTTAAGTAGAGACTTATAGAAGAAAAGAAAAGAAATAAGAAAAGTGAAAAATTAATTTATATTTCATTCATTTTTTTTTTCGTTCTTTAAAATTCCTTCACAATTTCAAGATTCAAACATAATTTATTTATTTATTTATTTAATTTTTTTAGATTTTACAAATTTTGGCACTCGGTTTTCAAATGCTAATGACTTAGCTGGTAATCACTGTATTCCAAGCAATGATCTGTACCTTCAATATACATGCATAGCCTATTAATTTATGAATTTAAGAACATTCTAGGAATCTCCTAACCATTTCAAAAAACATATGCTATGTTTTGCAAAAATAAAATTATCATTTACCATGGTAAGTAAATAATTATTTCATAGGAATGTTAAAAAATAACTATTCCATTTTGGTGAACAAAACAGTCCAATAGAAGGACACACATCAATCAAATATTTTTCAACAAAAAAAAAAAAAAAAAAAAGGTCTTGAATGGATGAGAAAGAAACAGTTGAAGAAGAGTAAAACGAAAAAGAAAAAGAAAAAAAAAAAAAAGAAAGAAGAAAAACAGAGTAATAATATGTTATGAAATTTGAGTTCTAAATTTTAGATATCATCACCTGTTTAAGAATTAATATATGCGACTCATTAAACTAATACAATAGTATTTTGCATTTGATGATACTTTAATTTTAGCATTACTATTAGTTGTTTTGAAAATTAATTATTTTAATTTCTTCAATAATTTTTTTATTAAAAGATGTGTAAAAAAATAAAAAATATATTTTTTTTAATAATGACTATTTAGCTACCAAAAAACACTCAAAAATTTATTTAAAAAAAAAATATAAATCAAATTTATTTTAAATATAATTCACATTAAGTTTCAATATATAATACTTTATTTTCAAGATACGCACGATTTTTCCATTAAATGTGGCCAATTCTATGGTGCACATCCTATGAAAGTCACGCCTGACTTGAAATGGTGTCCAAATCAAAGTGGGGCCGACCTTAATTACGACATAATGATATGTAGTTATGATTTAAAATAAAAAAAAAATAAAAACTTTAAATATTTTATTAAATATTTCATAGAGGTGTGAGACTCATAGTATATAGGTCTCATGTTACTCTCACACTCGTGTAAAATATTTGATAACTTATGTAAAATATTTAATAAAACATTCGGGCTACGTAACATTCACTTTGCTTGTTTTCATTTTTTAAAAAACATTTTTTCAGAAAATTTTACTTTTTTATTTTTCGTGTTTTTTATTTTTACTGAATTTTTTAATATTTTAAGCAATTTTTTTACTTTTTAGACACATTTAACATAAATACACCTAAAAAGTAAAAAAATTGTAAAAAAAATCTTTTAAAAATTCACTAAATATCAAAAATACAAAAAAAAATACAAGAATTCAATGCATTTTTTGTATTTTTATATATTTATTAATTTTTTAAAATATTTTTTCACAAATTTTTTATTTTTTAGATACATCTAAGTAACGTGCATCTAAAAAAGTAAAAAAAAATATTTAAAATTTTAAAAAATTCACTAAAAACAAAAAAATACGAAAACCAAAAAAGTAAGTTTTCAAAAAACTTAATCCATAGAACTCAAACCAAACACACTAATATAAACAATTTTTTTTTTTTTTTTTTAACAACGGCTTGTTCGAACCAATGGGCTGTGCTACAGACCCCCAATGACGTGGCGCATTGGGGTTGGCCGAAAATAAAAAAAAAAAAAAAAAAAAATTCTCTTTTGGGCCAATAAGAGCCGACCCCCAGCACCCCCAGCTGGGGGTCTAAGGCAATTTTGCGAACCAATATACGTTGACCACCAAGTACAACCAGTATGCACTCTATGTGCAACCTTTCAAAATTGTATTTAAATTTGGTTATTATAACATTATTATTATTATTAAAAAATCAAACATGAATGAACACATCAACAGCAAGACCATCTTCTTCTTCTTCTTCTTCATTTTTTTTTTTTTTTTTTTTTTTGTGGAGTTTTTTTTTTCTCTCCAGCAAACTTTACAAAAATTGACCCCCAAAAAAATTAAAAGTGAGCTTTTCAATTCATCAATGCAGGTTGGCAAATGCTCCAACCTTCATTATTATAACCTCTCACCTCACCACCCTACCCACCGAAACATATATATATATATTGAAAAAAGAAAAAGTTTGTCATTCCTGATGAACTTTTAGGTAAAGTTTGACATATTATAAAAAAGTCAAAAAGTTAAAAAGTTACTCAAAAAATTAAAAAGTTAACACTATTCACCAAAAGTGAACAATTACGGCTGCACAACTTTCAATCTTAATTTTTCCCTACAAATCAATTTTTACAATTTTTTATTACACATTTTTTCATAAAAAGTCAAAAAGTTAACCCAAACATTCATATTTTCTTCATCAATTTTTTAGTCCAAAAAGACAAAAGGTACACTTATTTAGGACACCCCAAACAACCCCTTAGTTATATTGAGGCCATGCACTTGTCGCATGACCAAAATTTTTATCCTCATGTATATTCCAATTACATTGATAGATGTTTGTGTTTTCAATTTAATTATTTAATAATTTTAAAATATTTACTCTTAATAATAAAATAGTATAAACTTTTAGAGTCCGAATTCTCTAAAGTTTTTTTTAGAGTGATTTTTTATTTGGTTGTTATACTCTTAACTTTTGATTATTATACTTTAAATTTTTGTAGATTTTAATCTCAGCCACTCAAAAAATCACTTTTAAAAAAATTACTCTAGGATTTGAACTCAAACTTTTATGGATAAGTTCTTATCCGGACCGATCTTTGTTAAATAGTTAGGAGATAAGAGATGACGTATTTAATATATTTATAATTCTTTATTTGTTGGGAGCATCACATAAATAAAGCCATATACTATTATGGGAGTCCCAAATTAGAATTGCTAAATACATGTATTCAAATTGTATGTATCGAGGATATCATATAAATGAGAAATATGAAAAAAAATATTGCAAGTGAGATATGTGCTCTACCAAAGTACAAACTGTACAAAAATAACACAATTTTCACTTGTACTATATAAATTTATAATAACTATTTTTATATTTTAATTTATCTAATATTCTACTTATATATACACAACTTCCAACCTACAAGCAAGTCATATATTATGACTTTGTGTGCATCCAATCTTATAGTTGATGATCCGAGCAAGTTATATATTATGATTTTTGGGTGCATCAAATCTTGTAGTTGAGGCTCCCAACGGAACATCTCAACAACTTTGTAATGGAAAGGCTAACTTCATACCAACCTATCTCTCATTTCCTTACATTAAGCTTGGATTTTAAATTTATTAAAGGAAGAAAAGTGGAAGAATTAAATTTTGTTCCTTTCATTTTATTTGTTAAAAATCTTTTTTCTTATCTTTGCCTTTCTTATAACCTTTCCACAAATCCACAAAAAGATATTTTTTGGCTTTTTTTGTTTTTTTTTGGCTAAAATTCATAAAAGGACAAAATAAGTTAAAATAGTCAATAAGACAAAATGTCACGTCAAATTCATAATCATTTTAATTTTTCTCTCACAAACATCATATCCAACTACAAAAAAAAAAATCTAATATCTTCCCAAACACAAAAAATTTTAGACTTCTAAAATAACCAAAAACTAAAATAACCTACTAAAATAATAACTTTTCAAACAATCATATAGTTTAATTTATTTTCGATTTTCGTGATAAGCCTATTATAATTTCATTTGACTTATGAAGAATCATTCATGAACACCACAACGTAAAAAACTTTCATCCTCACAAAGTAAATATGCAAGAGGGTTTATAAGGTGTTGAAGTTGGTTTGTGGTTGTTTTCCATTGTATGTGCAATTTGCAATTTGATTTTTTTTTTCGCAATTCAAAGCTCCATATAATGGTTGTTGTGCCCACCTTTGCAGTTGAGCTCTCAACATTCATATATTTATGCTTAACATATTTAAAGGCCTTGGAGGACCACTAGTCTTAACTGAACATGGCTTTTCTTTTTCTTTTTCATCTAATTTTAGTATGTTTGATGTGAAATAGGAATTAGGGGGCCAAATGGGACATATACACCGAACAAATTAAAGACAAATTTCGAATATTATTTTTCCCTTCGAAAATGGAAGCTTTGCCGAGGCAAAATTCAGAAAATTAGCTATTCAATCATTTTCATATATACTATAATTTGGATTTACTTTTGGAAACTCAGATGGAGATTCAAGAAACTTGGAATAACTAATCAAAACATTGAGGAAAAAACAAACATATATTTTTCTTTTTACGAGAAACATAAAGTTCAATAAAAACAGGAAGTTAATTATTATTTTTCTATAATCAATAAAAGAGAATAGAGAAAGGATTGTATCATGTAGCGGTGAGATTCAAACATAAATATCACGACTAATAAAAAAACCACCTTATCCACCACGCGAGGTTGGAGTGTTTACAAATCATTTATGTCAATACTTGTGGAGAATTGACCACCAAACTGATGTTGGCTCCGGCCCACATGGAGGAGTAGTTGGAGGTTGGCTCCAAGTCAAGAAGTAGGAGGAGAGATGGCAAGTGGCAGCCCTCCCAATTACTCTTCTTCCTCGACTTTGTTCCCTTTCATTTGTGTATAAATTGAGGTGATGAAAAAGGAATGACACACAACACAGACAGAGCAAGAGAGAATCAGAGAGAGTGTGTGTAAATCTATAGAAAGTGAGTGTGAGTTTTGTAATCTCTCTTTGAGAAATTCTATAGTGAAATCTCTCCGTGGACGTAGGCAATTGCCGAACCATATAAATATCTTGTGTCTTTTCTGTGTGTGATTGACTTCTGAGTGTTCTTAATCCTAACAAGTGGTATCAAAGCCTCGTTGGTCAATTTTTCGAAAAAATAAGGTGTGTTTTTCGAAACTACCAAAAATCAAGTTGCTCGAAATTCATTTTTGAGCATACTAGGAGGAAGTTTTCGATGAGAGGAGTCCAAAACTACAAAGCACAGCTCCAGATGAGTTGCCGCGCGCTCTCACGCGCCACATAAAGTAGAAGAGTGAAACCCAGCCTCAAAAACGAGCCTCACACGCTGTTTACAGCACCAGCATGTCGTTCCAATATCAGACACGTGCCCCATGCGCGGCGGAAAGAAGAAGGCAAGTCATTTGCACGTGATAGTGACGTCACTGCCATGTGTCACCGCTACAGCAGACAACACTTGTCAGACACGTCATCGCCACATCATCGTACATCAACACCACGTCAACCTCAGTTAACTGTTGACCAGTCGGCTTGACCCGATCCGACCCGACCTAGAGGTAGAGGGCTATTTGGTGCTACGTGGCTAAGGTACATCCGCAGATCTAAACCATCGAACTTATTTTGGCTAGATCTGAGCCATTTGAAGTCTGTTTTTGACAATCCAATAGTTGTTTCCAACTATTTGGAGTATTCCGGAGCGATCTGTACGGTTAGATTTTTGAATCAGAGTTTCTGTAAAATGTAAAGAAGACGATAGAGGAATTCACATCAACTTCAGGATCCATGATCAAGTTGAATCCTTTCAATTATGCAATCTGGAAGCCGCGGATGGAAGACATCCTATATTATGAAGACCAGTTTAACTTTATTGCTCTAAAAGGGTTAAACCAGAAGAAGTAAAGGATGAAGACTAGATAAAGATGAACCAGAAGACTGTCGGTTGTATTACATAATGGATAGACCACAGTGTGTTCCACTAGGTCGCCCAGGAGACAGATGAATATGTCCTTTGGATAATGTTAGAAGGAATGTACCAGTCAAAGACCGCCCGAAACAAAGCCTCGGTGATGAGAAGGCTTGTAAATCTAAAGTTGAAGAATGGTATGTTTGTCACTGAGCACACTAGTGAATTCAAGAATCTGGTGAATCAACTTGCAACCATTAAGATGCCCTTGGATGATGAAATACAAGTCGTTTTACTGCTCAGTTCTTTACCAGACAGCTGAGAAACGTTGGTCGTTTCTCTCAGTAACTCTGTACCAGAGGGGAAACTGAGCATGAGCATGGTCACAGACGCCATGTACAATGAAGAGACAAGGAGGAAAGCCATGAGAGGTAATCAGTCCCATGTTCTTGTCACAGAAGAAAGAGGCAGAGACAAAGGCAGAGGAAGAGGAAGAGGTAGAGGAAGAAGCAAGAGTAGAGACAAATAAAACAACAGGAGTAAATCTAAAGATAGTAAAAGTCAACGTAACTCTAGCTTCATTTGCTTTCATTGTGGCTAGGTGGGTCACATAAAGAGGAACTGTCCAAGCCGTAAAGATAAAGGCCAAAGTAGTAAGTCAAAGGGAAATGAGAACATGATAACCATAATAACTGATGAAATACTTCTTGCAGTTGGTGAAGAGGAGGATTGCCTTCACGTGGTCGACCACAGCTGTACAGAATGGGTGATAGACACAGCTGCATCCTATCACGCCACTTCCCATAGAGAACCCTTCAGTTCATACAACGTTGGAGATTTTGGCACTGTTCGAATAGGAAATTCTAGATATTCGAAGATTGTGAGCATTAGAGACATTAGTATTTAGACTAATGTCGGACACAAGCTGGTTCTCAAAGATGTAAGGCATGTTCCAGATTTATGCCTCAATCTTATCTCTGGAAACGCCCTGGACCGACAGAGCTATACAAGTACATTCGAAAATAGCTGTTGAAAGCTGACAGGAGGAGCTTTGACAATCGCCAGAGGAGAGATATCTTCAACACTGTACAAGACTCAAACGAAGATCTGTCTGGGAATTCTTAACGCAACAGAAGACGAGGAGTTACTAGACTTATGGCACGGAGGACTAGCTCACATAAGTGAAAAGGGATTGCATCTGTTGGCAAAGCAATCCAAGATACCTTTATCCAAAAGAAGTGTCCTGAAGCTACGTGATCATTGCCTTTATGGCAAGCAATATCGAGTATCATTCAGTTCAATGAACAAGAGGAAAACAGAAGTGCTCAATATTGTAGACACCCAATTTTTAACCGACCTTAAGACTCAGACGTCACCGATTGAGCACTTGGTGATGTTGCATATCGTGCTCGTTCAGAGGTTTCAGAGTCTCGGCTGCGAGCCTTGCCTCCGGACTTCCGGACTCTTTTCTGCTTTGCCTCGGTTTGCGAACCAGGCTCTGTTTTCTCTGTTTTCTCTTCCCGAAGGGAGGGAGAGGTCTCGTAGATCATCTCTCAGTGGCCGTAGGCTACGTTTCATGGTCGTAGGCCATTTTGCCCATTTGGAGTCCGGTTTCCGATTTTTTGGAGCCGTTGGCCGTGTGCCTCGGTTCGGGACCGCTTAACCATCTCCGTTTGCTCCGGTTTTTGGCATACGTCTTATTTGCTCCCTTTTGAGGGACACTATGGCTCGAGAAACCAACTTCGTGGTCGAACACCACTCCTGGTGCCTAACAGTAAGTTTTTGGGGCCTCGGGCTGCACGTTTCGGCCCCCGAACCTTCATTTTGCATCGGTTTTGGTTCGTTTTTGGCAGGGACCTCTGTTTCATTGGTAAGAAGGTCGTAGAAGGATGGGAGGCCAACAATTGTTCAGACAACCAGTTTTATTCCTCCATCGCCCTCCGTCGCCCGTTTTTCCTCACTTCAAAGCCAATGTTGACCACCCTTGGGCCATTTTCTTGCACCATAAACCCCATATTTGTGATGTACACATCTGGGAGGCCACCAATATTTGGTGGCCGACCAGTAATTGCTTTTGAACCTTTTGAACCCCTTTGAAAAGTGGGTTGTTCTCTCTCTTGGTTCACTATCTCCAGTGTTTGACCACATGATTGTGTTGAGCACACATGGGAGGCCACCAGTATCTGGTCGCCGGCCAGCAATTGTTCTTGGACCTTTTGACCCCTAGCCGACTGGCCATGGGAAGTAGCCGGCTGGCCACCTGCAACCTGGATAACCAGTCGGTCATGACCCCCTCCACTGATACAGTTCAAATATGTATCTCTTTCCCCCCCCAGATTTTGTATCCGGGGGGCCAACTTTTTGGGGGGAAACTTGAATTGTTTTCCCTCCCATTTTTTCCCCCTTTTCTCCCCCTCTTTTTCCTATAAAACCAGCCTCCTAGCTCTGTAATAAGGGTTAGAAAAATCACCTTTGAGCTCCCATATTGTATCTCTCTCCCTCTACACTTCCAAGCTTCAAACCTCTCAAGTCCTACACCTATTTCTTCACCAACCCATAGCCCCACCCTTCCATTCTCCATTCTAGAAGCTTGAGGTTGTTCTTCAGAGCCTAGGAGTGCTGCATTTTGGTCCAAAAGGCTGTCAAAGAGTAGTCTTCAAGGGTAAGTCCTCTTCTCCCATTTTTGACCTTTTTCTTGGTTCATACTCTAGCTCCTTGTGCTTACTTTTTTGAGCTCCGACCCTAACTGAAAATAGTATTTTTTTGAGCTCTATTTCATGTTTGTTTAAGGGCCTCTCACTGTTTGAGGCTTCCTTGTGGCACTTGCTTCTTTACCTTTCTTTTATGCCATCTCCTTGCATAGTATTTTAGGCCTATGTATAAACTGTTTTGAGCTCTGTCGTAAACTGTAAAGTGGATTATTTTGAGTCCTTCTTCAACATTTTTGAAGGGCTCATCACTGTTTGAGGCTTCCATTTGCCACTTGCCTTTGTATCTCTCTTTTGGCTCCATATTTGCATGATTTGTTAGCCTCTTATGCTTCTGTTTTTGGGCTCTGGTCCGAACTATAAGTGACCTTATTTTGACCTCCTCTTCATGTTTCAATAAGGGTATTTTACTATTTGAGGCATCCTTTTTGTGCTTTGTGTTATAGCTCTCTTTTTGGCCTTGTTTTGCATAGTATTTTGAGCATGCTTGTGCACAGTTTTGGGTTTGATCATAAACTGTAAAATTCCATTTTTTGGGTCCCTCTTCAACATTGTTAAAGGGCCCTCTCTTGTTTGGGGTCAGCAGCTGTGACTTGCTTCTTTATCTCACATTTAGGGCCATTTTCGCATGCTAGCTTAGCCCCATTTGTGTTCATTGTTTGGCTTTGCTTAAAACTGTAAACATGCTTGTTTTGGGGCTGAATTGAATCTGTCTTCACATTTCATGATCAAATAGTGCATGTTTTGTATAGCTATAGGCCATTGCGCATGCCTAGTTTTGCATTTCAGGTCCCATTCTATGCATCGGGTGCCATGTTTCCATGATTCGGGGCTGTTTTGGGTCATATTTTAGCGCTGAAATTTTCACGTTTTCATACCATGTTTCATGCCTTGCCATGTCTTGTTAGAGTGGCATTTGGTGCCTTAGGTTCGGTCCTCGGTTTGCGTGCATGTGTGCACGCATTCCGAGTTGTCTCTTTTTCATCTCATGTGAGTGTGGATGAGGTCCACTTGTGTTAGTGTAAGTCCATTATCGCATTGTGTATGCCATTTCATTCCATAGCGTTGTGTATGCTAGGTTGTATGTTAACGCATTGCGTATGCCATGTTACCTCGTGCATCATGTATGCCATTTCATAGCATGTTACATGTTAGGTTGTATATTAGTTACATTCATGCATATCATGCGTATTGCATTGTGCTTGGGATAGGAGTTAGCCCGAGCATGGGAAACAAGGGACGTTTCGTACTTCGAGTGACGGAACGTGTCTCAATTCCCCGTCACCGACACTCCAGATTATCCATGATGGAGTTAGGTTTTAGTTGAGTTTTCATCTGCATCCATTCTATATTGAGTAGTGCAATTCGGCTCCTCGGCCATCATGCATCGGGATGCGTAATTGGTGGCACGAGGATCGAGGCATGCATACATTTGTGAAAATACATTGCTATGCCCCTTTCCTGCTCTCTGTTGCAGCAAATCAAGAATTAGCAACCTTCCGGAGCTTGGCGCGCTTTCCAAGAATAATTGTAAAACAGAGGCTAATTGGGGCATCCCAGTGGATTTCCGCGCAAGACAGCCCAACCATACATCATTCATCAGAGTCGAGGCAGTCCCTGGCTTGCATGCCATGTTTATAGCTTTTTTAGATTAATTTGTAAATTAATTAGGATTTTTTTGTATTTATTCGGGACTGCATTATTTATTCATTCGGGACTGTATATTATTCATTCGAGGGCACAACTGTAATAAGTGTGCGTGTGTGTGATGTATGTTTTCCAACCCCACGTCTTTCTCCCTTTTATTTACCCGCTTATGATGGTTAGATTAGGGCATGTTTCAATTAGCATACAGTATGACAACATGTTTGCATTCATTCATCTGTTTTGTATGCACCGGGCTCAGCGCATCATACTAACTGCATCGAATTTTCAATTCCAAGTTGAATACATGTTAGCTGTAGCATTTCATATGCCATGTTTAGAATAGCCGAGCTTGCTATAGTTGCATTTTTGCATGTGTTGCATTAGGCATTTCAGCATATTTAGGATCATGCATGGATTTCTAATTAGCTTCTGTTTTGGCTTGGAGTACTCGGTAAGTTTTATGCTTTAGCATCCTTGCATGCGTGTGAGTGACTGCCATGAATAGCATGCTTACCATGAGGCTATGTGCTTATGTGATATATCTGCCTGAATGCCTGTGGGTGAAGGTTGGGTTATTTAGATTGGAACAATTCATCAAATGTGTGTTTTAAAGCCCACTAGATAGTGGCAAAATCATGTTTTTCTAAGTCCACCGGAGGGTGGCAAATCCACGTCTTAGCCTACTTGCGAGTAGCACCATCAAACCATTTTCAAACAAGCAAACATGAAATATTTTGTTCCAATTCAGGCGACCCAGTCTATACTTGTATGCTGTGCGCATCACATAGTAAATCTAGGCTAATAACCGGAATAAGAACACATAATGTTTTCAAAAATAGATATCATGGTTAGTAGAGGCCGATCTTTGATCGGGCGAGCGGGGGTGCTCACTAAGTGACCTTCCCTAATCGTACCCAAGTTCCCGAGTCGAGGCAACTTTGGTGATGACGGACACGTGGCCTTAGGCAAACGAGTCAGGGTTTCCTAAATTTCCCCAAAATAAAATATTTAGGTGGCGACTCTGTATCTGGCAAAGCAGTCCATGTTTGGTACTTCTTTCAAAAAAATCTGTTTTCTCAAAACGATTTGCCGGATTTGGACTCTTTGGTTCAGACGTAGAACCGTGACAAATTGTGAGTCCGAACTGTAGTGAGCCCAACATCGAACGGAACGGGGGGGGACTCGTTCCTCTCCCGGGGCGTTCGGGGGACGTCTACAAGTATGGTATACTCGGATGTTTGTAGCCCAATGGAAGTGGAGTCACTTGGCGGCCGCAAGTATTTTCTGACCTTCATTAACGATGCATCAAGGAAGTTGTGGGTATATTTCCTGAAGACGACAGATGAGGTATTCCAGCACTTTCAGGAGTTCCATACAATAGTGCCGCTCCCCGTACTGAAGGGTTAAGTATCGTGATGGCCAGTAACTGAAGTTACCTCTGGCCAAATCTTTAAACAATTACTACATGCGAACGGAAAAATATTTAAGTGAGAGTACTAAAATAATCATTAGAACTTTTATTTAATTATAATTACATTGTCAGAGCTGAACTATGTCTACAAAGTGCTTTGTGCCTACCCCACGCGTTGGCCCTGACATGTCACGTAAAAGTGATAAACAACTATAAGCACATGGCAGAGTGAGAAATATTATACTAAGAGCATAAGGGCATAAAATCCACCATGGATAATTATTGGCTAAACAAAGCTTGATGTTAAAATACAAAGTATATAATATGGAAATCATTTGACATATAATACAGAAATTACGTAAATAACTATAATCACGGTATAGAACATAACAAAACAGGGGTCACCGGAGTGACAATCAGAACAAGGGTCAATGGATCCATGACAAACAGAAGATCACAAAGTGGCCAAACAGGAGCCAATGGTTATTTAAATCCCCTAAGGCATGAGACCTCCGTGGTGGTACTTATAAAATAATTACTCAAAACATATTTCAATAAACAATAATATCCATGGGTTTTTCTTATTATATAAAATAAGGTTCATGAAATAAATAACATAATTAAAATACAATTACGTAAAATAAATTATAGTAACTCAAAACATATATAAAATATATTATGGTGATTCAAGGTATAATATAACTCACCTTAAAATTAATACTTCACTCTTTCTTTCTACTATCAAAGAACTTCTTGACTTCCACTATTTTCTTCACCTTTCTCCGTTTGTTTTCCTTCATATCAACACCACACCTCTATATATATAGGCGCCTAACTTATGCATGAGAGACATCTGGCTTGCCAGATGTCTTCTCCAAATTTGAGGTGGCAATTCTACTTCCCATAATTACACTTTGATCCCTAAACTTCTTGATAATTATATTACTTTACACAATTACACATAATAATATAAAATAAATCGTATATTAAATAATATTAGTATAAATTTTAAAGAATAATTAAAAATCAGGATTGTTACAGTGGAAAGAGAGACCGAAAAAAAATTGAAGTGTCCTCGCACAAACAATGTTGGCAAGTACACTTCTAATGTTTTTGAAGCATATTGTGCTAGCAGAGGTATCCAACACAAGATAATAATTCCCAGTACCCCACAACACAATGGTGTGGCAGAAAGGATGAACCGTACTATTGTTGAAAGAGTCAGATGCATGCTCAGAATGGTAAAGTTGCCAAAGTCATTATGGGCTGAATCCGCCTCGTACAGCCTGTTATCTCATCAACAGGTCGCATTCAGTCCCGTTGAATTTTGAGATACCTGAGGAAGTTTGCTCAAGAAGAAAGATATCATATTCTTACTTAAGAGTCTTCGGGTGTAAGGCGTTCACACACATCTCCAAGGAAAATAGTTAGAAGCTTGATGACAAGGCCACTCCACGTATATTTGTGGGCTATTCAGATACAGCCTTTGGGTACAAGTTGTGGGACCAAGTGAACAAGAACATGTTTAGGAGCAGAGATGCTGTGTTTCAAGAAGACCAGACAATAGTAGATTTTGAAAAGTCTGCAAAGTTTAGAGATGTCATCACTCCAAACTTGTTCCCATCTCCGGAGTCATCATAAAATGCTAGATGTGATGATGTGCAACAAGAAGTGCCAGAGCTGCAGGATCCTATGCCAGAAATTGAGGATTAGGAGGAAAGAGATGAAGACCCGGATGAAGAGGGTGTTGAGCAAGGGGAGTAATCCCCTCAACCAGAGGCAACTGGACCTCAGTTGCGGAGATCTGGAAGAGCTGTTGTGCCATCAACCAAATATCCCGCTTCTCAGTATATTCTGATTACTGATAAGGGGGAGCATAAGAGTTTTTCGGAAGCAAAGAGTCATACAGAGAAAGATTGCTGGATGTAGGCCATGAAGGAGAAGATGAGTTCTTTGCAGGAGAACCACACTTATGAGCTTGTTTCACTTCCAAATGGCAGGAAGGCATTGAAAAACAAATGGGTGTACAAATTGAAAAAAGATGGCAACGGTAAAATATTGCAGCATAAAACTCGCTTGGTGGTCAAAGGTTTTGGGCAAAAGAAGAAAATTAATTTTGATGAGATCTTCTCTCCAGTTGTGAAGATGACTTCCATTTGAGTAGCTCTTAGCTCGCTTGAATTTGGAGGTAGAACAAATGGATGTCAAGACTGTCTTTTTCCATGATAACTTGGAGGAAGAGATCTATATGGAGCAATCAGAAGGATTTGAAGTTAAAGGAAAAGAAAATCTAGTCTGCAAACTGAAGAAGAGTCTCTATGGCTTGAAGCATGTGCCGAGATAATGGTACAAGAAGTTTGATTCATTCATGGTGGATCACAAGTACACAAGAACAGTAGCAGGTCAGTGTCTATATTTCTGAAAGTTTTCGGATGGAAACTTCATCATCCTACTATTGTATGTCGATGATATGCTGATCATTGGACAAGATATTGCTATGATCAACAAGTTGAAAAAGGACTTGTCGTATTATTTTGACATAAAGAATTTAGGCCCAGCACAGTAGATTTTGGGCATGAAGATTGTTCGTGATAGGAAAGCCAAGAAGATATGGCTATCACAGGAAAAATATGTTGAACATGTGATTGAAATGTTCAACATGAAAGATGCCGAGCCAGTCAATATTCCGCTTGCTAACCATTTCAAGCTGAACAAGAGTTTTTGTCCCTCATTTACAAATAAAAGAGAAAAGATGGAGGCAATTCCTTACTTATCTGCAGTAGGGAGTTTGATGTATGCAATAGTGTGTACTCGGCCAGATATAGCTCACGCAGTTGGCGTTGTGAGCAGATTCCTCACCAATCCGGGAAAGAAGCATTGAAAGACAGTCAAATGGATTCTTCGATACTTGAAGGGAACATCAAAGATGTGTCTATGTTTTGGGGGAGCTAAACCAATTTTGGAGGGTTTTACAGATGCTGATATGGTAGGTGATCTTGATGGTAGAAAGTCTACATCGGGATTTTTATTCACCTTTGCAGGGGAAGCCTTTTCATGGCAGTCCAAACTACAAAAGTGTATTGCTTTATTTACAATAGAGGCAGAGTACATTGCTGTCGTAAATGCTGGAAAGAAAATGTTGTGGTTAAAGTGGTTTCTTCAAGAATTGGGTCTATAACAGGAAGAGTACAAGGTACATTGTGATCGTCATAGTACAATTGATTTGAGCGAGAATTCTATGTACCACTCACGCACAAAGCACATTGATGTCCGGTATCATTGGATACGAGAAGTGATAGAAAAGAAGCTGATGAAGCCGGTGAAGATTCACACGGACAAGAATCCTTCTAACATAATGACCAAGGTTGTCACCAGAGACAAACTGGAAGTTTGCAAGAATCTGACCGGGATGGACTTCAAGTAAGAAGTCAGTTATCCATATGGGCGTGGAATGGGAGAATTGTTGGCTCCAACCCATATGGAGGAGTAGTTGGAGGTTGGCTCCATTCAAGAAGTAGGAAGGGAGATGGCAGGTGGCAGCTCTCTCAATTACTCATCTTCCCTAACTTTGTTCCCTCTCATTTGTGTATAAATTGAGATGATAAGGAAGGGATGAAACACAACACATATAGAGCAAAAGAGAATCAGAGAGTGTGTGTGTAAATCTATAAAAGTGAGTATGAGTTCTGTAATCTCCCTTCGGGAAATTCTATAGTGAAATCTCTCTATGGACGTAGGCAATTGCTGAATCATGTATATCTTGTGTCTTTTCTGTTTGTGTTTGATTTCTGGGTGTTCTTAATCCTAACAACTGAATCAGTTGATTTACAAATGTAATGAATTGAAGCAAATCAATCAAGAATATTAAATGTACCAAACCATTAAGCATTAAACTAATTTGGTTCAATATGGTTTAATCAATTTGGGGCAAAAGAAGTCAACTTTTTACAAAATCACTAGCAAAGAAAATAGTTCTTAGAAATGACAGTCGAGAGTTCGATGTCCATTGGGTGGAGTAGGGGTAGCAATAGTGGGGAAGAATGAAAGAATGATGGTACATGGTTGGAGAAGGGTTGAGAATGGAAGAAAATGATATGGCAATGGACCTTAGTAGCGAGTTGTTAATGACTAGAGTTGTAGAGGGAATGAGAGGAGGGAAAATGAAAGATGAAGGAACATATTGGCAAATTCAAGGGAAAGGAAATGATAATTTTGTCCTATACGAAATCATTTTACCTATTTATAACTAATTTTAAAACTTCATTTCACCTATTTACATTTATTTTCCAAACTTCCATTTCTTTTACAATTTTGAGAAACTTCTTGGATAGTTGCAATTTGCTTTTGTTTCCTCCACTGAACCACAATTTTCCCAAAAGTAAATTGGAAATTGAAATTTTTTTGTGAGAGGACACTCTCAAGTGAGTTAAGTATCATCTCTTTCTCTCTCTCTCTCTCTCTATGAAAAAATACAACAATGACAATTATGTGAAATTATGACTACTATGACTAACAAGTGGTGTGCTAGTTGACTTAACATTTTTCATGTTAAACCTCTCAAGCACTCGTTCACGAGAGTTGCACCACTGATCGGTACACTTAGAGGAGCTCCGGTGTCAATCACTTCCATTTCTCTCATTAGACCATTTGTAGCACTTCAAGCAAACATGAACAATTTTATTCTCTAAACAAGCAAATCTTGAGCACATCTTTCTCATATCTTTCATGGCTTTCCTTGAGTCTTCAATAAGGAGCGCCCTAAAGAAGCTATCTTAAGGAAGCTTAAACAACTCATCGCTTAACTTCCTAGAAAAGAAGTCAAAACAACGCAGTAAATCCATTAGTGCGATTTGGCTACTTGAATCGCCCAGCAACCAAATCGCTCCCTTGTTGTAACCACGATGATATGACCAATTATATATGACATTTATTATTTTATTCAAAAAAATTCTATTAGAACCTACTTTAGATTTAAAAAATGAATTAATTAAGAACACGTTATAGCGATTCTAGTTTTGACCCGACCTTTGTTGTTTATCGAACTCATGTCTTGTGGTTTAATATTGTTATATATGTCTTTTCCTTTATTTTTCTCTTTGAATTTGAGTTTTGGAATGCCTTGGGCGTGCTTGGAACAAGTTGGTTACTTGTTGGTCTAGAATGTTGTCGCTCAGAATTTTGGTCTTTCGCTCGAGTGGGCCTTCTTGCACGTGAGTAGGGTTTGCAAATACTCAGTACTTTGCACGTCTGCAAAATACTGGAGGAGTGTTTTACACGCTCGAGCGGCGCTTCCTACACTCGAGCGGTTTGTCTGTTATCTACAAAAATACTGAAGGTGTTTATTCTACGCTCGAGCGGGACTTTTTGCATTCGAGTGGAACAAAACTTTGTGTCTAATGCTCAAGCGTCAACTTCTTCGTTCGAGCGGACTGTGCGTATATCAGATCGCGAAAGTGACGTTTTATATCACCTTTTCATTTCTCTCTCTCCAAAACTTTCCAAAAACCTAGATTTGGACCTTCTTACTCTAGAATACTCTCTCTCTCTCTCTCTCTCTCTCTCTCTACATTTTGACCTTGATCTAGTGATTTCCTTACCCTAGTGCCTTTGTTAAAAGGTTAGAGCATTTTAAGATCTTCATTTTCATCCGATTGGAAATTGGTTTCGGTGTTATTAGAGTTTCAATCTTGTCTTGCGTGGTCTTCTCTTCTTGAGGTAGGGACATTCTACACTTTGTTATAATTTTTAACCTAGTTATTTGTTGTTATGAATATATGGTGAGATTTGGCGTGTTTGGAGAAAACCTAGGGTTTGGGTTTGAATTTATGAAAAGGGGGTTTTCATGTGATGTTATATAATTGATCATGGGGTTTGGTTTTGAAGTTATCTTGTGTTAAAATAGTTGATTTTAACTTTTGGATCAATAATTGGAAGAATGGGAAGTTTTGCCCTAGTTTGTGTTAAATAATTATTTCGTATAAATAATGGAATTGGTATGAAAAATGTGAAATTGAGAGAATGTATGTATGAACGGTGTAGTTGGATTTGTGAAATCACTCACCTGTGGAAATTTGATGAATTATCTACTTTAAAGATTGTACACCTGTTTAGAAATATTTGTCTTGGGCTATCGGTAGATGATAGCTATGAATGTTGTAGAAATTGTATGAGGATTAGGTGAATTGAAACTAATGGTTTAAATTGAGTCATTGAATATGACAGTATGATAAAGCATTGAATATGCATAATTGATAGTCATTGAAAATGACGATGCTTTTAGATACATTGTATATGTATGACGTTTTGAGAGGAGAAAGGGGATGTACTCCATATTTTGGGAGGAGATAGGGGATGGACTCCATTGAAAATTAAGTTGGCCGGAGTGTCCAAGATGAAAGTCTCAAAATCTTATGTATACATGGGTACTGATCCTGCAGACGAAATTTTCATAAAATGATAAGGTTGAAGTGCTTGTATAATAGTTATGTTAAGTAAGAACCACTGAGCTGTAGTCTCGGTTGGATTATTGGAAGAATTATACACTTGGCATATGACTTGAAATGAAATGAATTCACTTGAAATGAATAATGGAAATGGGTTGAGATGTGATTATCTGTATTGGACGGTCATGAGAAGAATGTAAGTTGGTCATAAATATTGAATGTTTGTCTGACACTTATACCTTAGTTAAACTTCATATACTATGTTAGATTATTTCTACTGGGCGTTGGCTCACTCTACTTGGGAAACCACTTTTAGGTACTGGTGACATGCTTTCTTGAAAGACGTAGCTTGGAAGGATCTAGAGATCGGAGGGTCTATTTTGTTATGTAAATGTTTTAAATGTTTATTCAAGTCAAGGACTTTACATGTACAGAGTTTATGACTCTCTTTTTGTTGTAACCAAGAAGTACCTTGGGAAGATGTAAGCCCGTAGCATGCTATAGATTCATGATGAATATTTATGAATGTATAGCGCATGTAATATATTTTGTATTGCGAACTCTAATGAATAAAAGGATATCAATTCGATTATGTTCACTGCTCATATAAGGGCATTATTGTCCTCAAAATTTAATAAATGTATCATGTGCTTTATATATAATTTGATTTTTCGTAAATCGTAACAAAAGAGATTAATTGTAATAAGGCAATATTTTAAGGTAGTTAATTGTTGAGTTTTAAAGTTTAAGAGAATAAAATACAAATGGATCATAATTTTAAAAAAATACTATAATTTATTATAGTACTAAAAAATATATGAAGGCCAAGTTTTTGAGAAGTTTGAATAATAGTTAAAAAGTAAAAAATTCACTAAAAATGTTAAAAAGTCAAAAAATTATATAAAATGTCAAAGATTCACTTTCTTCTTTTCTTTTTGTACTTTTTTTTTTTTTTTTTTGTAAAAATTACTATAATTTATTATAGTACTAAAAAATATATGAAGTCCAAGTTTTTGAGAAGTTTGAATAATAGTTAAAAAGTAAAAAATTCACTAAAAATGTTAAAAAGTCAAAAAATTATATAAAATGTCAAAGATTCACTTTCTTCTTTTCTTTTTGTACGTTTTTTTTTTTTTTTTGTAAAAATTACTATAATTTATTATAGTACTAAAAAATATATTAAGACCAAGTTTTTGAGAAGTTTGGATAATAGTAAAAAAATTCACTAAACAGGTCAAAAAAAAATCTAAAAATTATATATAAATGTCAAATATTCACTTTCCTCTTTTCTTTTTGTATGTTTTTTTTTGTAAAAATTCAAAAAATGTCTTAAACATATTAATTTTTTTTCCACATATTTAGCCAAAAGACAAAAAAATTATTACAATAGTCTATTCCCAAAATAACCCTAAGAATAATCATTAGGCATACTCACAAAAAAAAAAAAAAAAAAACCAAGATATTAATTTGGAGGAATTACACCTTGGAAAAATCTTTACAAAAAATTAAAAAAATGTAATTTTAATTATTAGTATTTAAAATAGTTATCACTTTTTTATAACAATAATGTTTTCCTTTGAATGAGATTTTTACAGGTAAGATTCTCGTTTGGGGGTTTTGAGAGAAAAAAATTATGTAAATAAATCATTAGGGCAACATTTGGTTTAGTTTTAACATTAGCATTTATATCAAAAAAATCAAAAAAAATGATTGGTTAACCAATTTTTAAAATTCTTTTCAAAATTATTTTTCTTCTCTCCTCTCTCTTTTTGGTTATGTATATGGTTATGGATTCGAGAGAAAAAATTATGTGAATAAATCATCTCCTCTCTCATTCTCTTACAAATCAATCAAATTTTCTCTCACATTTATTTATTCAATTACAAAAAAAAATAGAAATTATCTAAAAATTATTTTTAAAACTCATAACCAAATAAATTTTAATTTTCAAATTTTTTTTCCATGGTTTATCTTTTAAAATAAAATTCAAAACTTCAAATTCTTTTTAAAAATTAATTATTTTAATAAATATTTTTCGTGCCCATGTTTAATTCGTCTAATAATAATAGAGAATTTTAAATTTTAAATTTTAAAAAGAAAAAAAATCAAAATATCAAGACCCACTTTAAAACTTATGTTTTAAATTTTCAAAACATTTTTGTAATTTGTGGTTGGATCTACCCGGAGTTGTCCGTGACAATTCCGTCACAATCTACGGGGCAACGCTAACATGCACCGATTGTAAAACAACACCGCAAACAAACAAGCACTGTTCACGGGGCACGCGCTAACATGACAGCTACGGGACAAGTTCGAAACCGTACCGTCCAACTTTTTAATACTTGTCATTGCCGGCAATGTCAATTCTCCACGTGGCAGCTGGTGATGGGTTTAAATGGACAAGTGTCTGTTGTCCCTACGTCGTACCTGTTGGGAATCTCGTCGGTGATGCAATGCGGATGTGACAGTGCCGGACCCACAATGGGAAATAGGTCCCACTGAAGAATCTGTGTCTGTGAGGGTGAGATGAGAGATGTGATTTGTCGTGTTTGTGTGTCACAACAACAACAACAATAGTCCTGTTCATGGGAAGATTATTTGGTGGTGTGGGGCAAACTTATATAGGGCTGGTCTGAAAAGTTGAGTATTTTAATTAAGTTTTTTAATTTTTAACTATTTTAGTTTGATTAAAAAAATAGTGTCTGGGATGTTTGTTGAATTTTTTTGGAAATTTGATTAATGTTTTTTTTTTTACTTTTAATATATTTTAAGTCATATTACTTTTATTTATTTATTTATTTTCTTACACATTTTTTTAAAAAAATAAAAAATCAGCTTTTAACCTTCTATCCGTTTGGCATGGGGCTAAAAAGCTAAAATAGCTATAAAAAGATAAAGTAGATTAAAAAATTAATAAGACAAAATATTATATTCAAACTATAATCAATTTACTTTCTTTAACATAAAAGTTAAAAAAATCAAAAAGTCTAACTCAAACGTGACTTTTTAGCCCAAGTTAAAATAATTAAAAAGTCAAAAAGTTAACTCACTTCTTAAACAAAGCCTTTTTTTTTTTATTTAATAAATTATATTTTGTCCCATTTATATTTGGTCACTTTTTACTTTGGTCCTTAAAGTTTTTTTATTTATTTGTTTTGTTTTGTTTTGTTTTTTTTTTTTCTTTTCACTTTGACTCTTCATATTTCAGGTTTTTTTTCTTTTAATGTAACCTTAAATATAATTTCTGTTCAAAATTAGACAAAAAATGTTATAATAATTATCACATTATAGAAAAATATATTATTATATTGAAACTTAAGTTTATGTCAAAGGTGTAAGTCATATATAATAAAATATTGGGTAAATTACATTGGCACTCCCTGAGATTTATGTTTATTACAGTTTCCTCTCACCTTTTGGAAATTACATCCCCCTCCCTGAGGTTTAAAGTTTTATTACAGATTGCTCCCTCCAGCAATTTAATTTTTTAAATACCAATTTTTCCCTCACTGGGTAAATTATATTGACACCCCTCACATTTTAAAAATAACAATCCCCTCCCAAAGGATTAACGTAGCATTACCAATTAACCCCTCGGTTAGTATTAGTTGGAAAAAAAATTCATTGAAAAAAAAATTAATTGAAAAAAAATTTATTTGAAAAAAAAATTAATTGAAAAAAAATTTTGTTAGTCAAAATTTTAAATTTCTATTTAAAAACCAACGTAAGATAAGAATTACACTGACACCCCTTAAGGTTTATGTTTATTACACTCGAAAGATAAAAATTATATAAAAAATGCTAATTATTTTTTATTTTTTATTTCTTAACGAAATTAATTTTGAATTTTAAAAAAAAAATTCTAAAAATCAAATCACACATAGCCTAAGAATTTTTTAATAAGTCATTTCTTACGTTGGTAACTTATTTAATTATTTGTTAATTTTACGACATTTTTACTATCTGAAGCATGTTTGGTAACAATTTCGTTTTCAGTTTTCAATTTATATTTACAAAAATTTTAAAAACTGTCATAAAAACTTGTTTGATAATTTTTTTTTTGTTTATAAATGGTTGTCTCAGTTTGTAAATTTGAGGAAAAAACATAAATTCAAAAAATGAGTTAACATTGGTTTTTAAACAAAAATTTAAAATTTTGACTAGAAAAATTTTTTTTCAATGAATTTTTTTTTCAACTAATACTAACAGAGGGGGCAATTGGTAATGCTACTTTAAATCTTGGATAGGGGATTTTAATTTCTAAAATGTGAAGGGTATCAATGTAATTTACCCAGTGAGGGCAAAATTGGTATTTAAAAAAATTAAATTGCTGGAGGAAGCAATCTGTAATGAAACTTTAAACTTCAGGAAGGGGATGTAATTTTCAAAAAGTGAGGGGGAAACTGTAATAAATATAAACCTTAAGGGTTGTCAATGTAATTTACCCTAAAATATTATTATGGCACAATATGTCATTTTTTGTCTAATTTTTATCAAAATATGTCAGCTTTAGGAGTAGAGTGAGAAAATTTTGAAAAATAAAGGGCCAAAGTGGGAAAAAAAATAAATTTTAAGGGCTAAAGTGAGAGTGACCAAATATAAAGAGGGCAAATTGTGATTTACCTTTTTTTTAAAAAAAAATTGGGGGCAAAAGCTTTGTGTGTGTGTTTATTGATTTTATTTCTTTTTAAAAAATTGATGTAATTTTTTTTTTGTTTCTACGTTTTTTAAATATAAAAGGATCTAAAAATTATTTTTTTAAAAATTCAAGAAAAAAAGAGATTAATTAAAGACAACTTTTGTTTTAAAAAAAAATTATTTTAAATTTTAAGGATTTCTAATCTAGTAAAATCTACAAAGAAAAGGTTTTTTTGATTTCTTTTTAATTAAAGTTCATCAATGATAATAAAAAGGTTGCTAAAAAAATAACCGTCAAACCCTACTTAACATCTTGTTTATTTTGGCAAAAAATATTTATTGAAAAATATTATTGCATTTTTTAGAATTTCATACAATGGAATACGAAAATCAATGAAAAACGTTTTTTAATGGTCAACAAACAAGTTTATTTGAGCAAAAATGTTTTTCAAATTAAAATATCACAAATGTCACCACATTAATATTGCCACCACAATTGTACGCTACCGCCGCTACCGCCGCCACCGCCACCACTACCATCACCATCCCACTACTAGCACCAACCCCATGGTCACCTCTATCTCCACCTGTATGTCTGCTGCCGCCGCCCTACCATCACTAATACATTCATTAATATATACATCAAGGACTCATCTAACATTGGAAAACATTTTTGTTTGTGGAAGTTTACTATAACTAAAAATAGAGATTGAAATTATATTTTTTTCTTAAGTTTTTAAAAACAAACCTTCTTTTTTTAAAAACGTTGTAACAAAACCTGAAACAAAAATTATACTAAACACTTTGACAAAAACTTTCAAAATTAAAAACCCATCAGTAACCACAATAACCTACATTAGGGAAAGAGTGTGGAAGAATAAAAATGAGAGTTTCAACAAACACTTCATAAACTTCTCACTACACCCGTCATATGCATTGGGACTGTCTGGTGCATCTTATGTGAGTTGTGTATAAATTTTTTTTTTTTTTCTTCCTAAAAGTTTGTATCAGACTGTTTGGTGTAACTTTTATTTACAATATATTAAGCAAAAATAACTTAAATAATTTGAAAATTTGATTATTTTAAAAGTAAAGAGAAATTACTTTTAACTTTTATTTTTTAATTATTAATTTTTAACTTACAATAAATTATACCAAACAAGCTCAGTAATGCTCGTCCCTTAAAAGAAGAAAATCATGAACAAATAGATGTACAAGAATATTTAGGAAGTACATTTAGAAATTCTCAATAAAATGTATCCCATGTAATTGATTTTGAGGATATTTTGTCATGTTATGTTTTGGACAAAGTCAAAGTTGGAGTGCTTCTAATTGTAACTCTGATTTTTCTCTTCAGCCCCACTTTCTCTTTCAAGATTCAAAAGTTACTTTCCAAATTTAAGAGTATACTCAAAATTAACAATAAATCACCCATTAATGTTGGAAACTTGTATATCTTTTCATGTGTTTGGTATTATTTTTGTTTTTGAAATAAAATAAATGAAAACAGACGTGAAATATTTAACTTTCGCACAATGACCCTCTACTATAAAAGTTCTCAAAAACATAATAATTTTACATCACTGTTGTATGACCTAATAGTACCTTATCTCCTTATCTTTTAAAAATAGTCATGTATTCTCTATGTGATTTTGGATTAAAATGCAACGTTAACTCTATTAATATTAACAATAAAAATATTATTATGCCCTTTATTTTCCCAAATATTTTTTTTAACAAACTTAATTTTAAATTTTAATTAAATATTATGATATACATGTATATATACATATAACAAATTAAACCATAATTACAGTAATATATGTATATATTTAATTCAAAATGTTATTAAATAATAAATTGAGTTAAGAATTAAATAATAAATTAAGGTATTTTTATGATTTAATTTTATGGTACATGTTTAATTTGAAATGTTATTAAATAATAAATTGAGTTAAAAATTAAAAATTAGATTAAGGTACTTTTATGATTTTATTTGTTATATATATATATATATGTGTGTGTGTGTGTGTGTGTGTGTTTAATTTAAAATTTTATTAAATAAGGTAATTTGACGGTAATAAATTAGGGTGTTTAGTTTAATTTATGATTTAATTTGTTATATATATATATATATATATATGTTTGTGTTTATTTTAAAATTTTATTAAATAAAAAATTGGGTTAAAAATTAAAAATTAGATTAAAGTAGTTTGATGATTTATTTTTATAATAATAAATTAAGGTATTTAGGTTAATTTATGATTTAATTTGTTATATATATAATATGTATGTTTATTTTAAAATGTTATTAATAAATGAGAAATTGGGAAAAGCACCAATAAATTCCATTTTCATATCTTAATAACCAATTAGTCTTCCAAATAATCTAATGAACCCAGTAGTTCCATTTCTATGGAAATGACAGTATAATTCTATAGGTTGCACTTGTTGATGCTAGTTAATACCTATAAATGATTGAAATCTCCACTGTTGGAAATTACAAATTTGTCCAAACCTTATTAAGGGGTTTTTGTACATTTTATAAAAATGTTTGAAAAATCTCACATTTCAAACCATTCCAAATAAAAAAATTCTCATATTCGAATCCACTTCAAATATGTATACCAACACCACACCCCAAAAAGATTTCTATATCATAAGATTTTATACTCAATGAAAATTAATGTGGACGTACACAATGTTACATATTTTTTTGTTTTTTGATAGCATGTTGAATGTGAAATAGTGTGGACTTGTATAGTGCGATATTGATTTTTTTTTTTTTGGGTATGCAAGCCATTTGTGTCATTAGATTCACTCAATTGAATTCCACTAATAAATAACTCAAATCCCCACAATTTGAACTATAAATTTGCCCAAGTCTTACAAAGGGGTTTTTGCACTCTTTTTGAAATATTTGAAGAATTTGACATTTCAAATCATTTTAAATAAAAAAGATTCTCATATCATAATCCACTGCAAATTTGAATACCTACACTCCACCCCAAAAAGATTTTCATATCAGAAGATTTTATACTCAATGGAAATCAATGTGGGTTACATTTTTTTTAAATAGCATGTTTAGTGTGAAATAATGTGGACTTGTACAATGTGACATTTTTTATTTGTTTATTATTATTATTATTATTATTTTTTTTTGGTGTGCAAGGCCTTTGTGCCACTAGATTCACTCAATTGAATTCCATAAAATGATAAGTTGTGTACCTTACTTTTCCAATACAAAAGACAAAAATAAGGAAACGTAATAGAAATAAGGGTATAAATTTTTAAAAATTATATTAAATCCACATTTCCAAAATTAATAAGACTAATTGGTCTATAAAATTTTTTTAGAACTAAATGGATCACCATTCCACAAGATGAAATTTATGGATAAATTTTTCTAAGAAATTGGGTTAAAATTTAAAATTTAAAATTAGATTAAGTTAATTTTATGATAATAAATTATAGTGTTTACATAATTATGTATATACACTGTGTGGTGAGAAGGGGTGAGTTTGGGTCAGGACTTTAAGGTAGGTAAAAAATAAAAAAGGAAAAACAAGGCTAATTTTATTTTATTACATTAAAATTTAATTTTGACTAATTTATTTTCCTTCCTCACTATCAAAATAAGCATGTAAGATATACTTTTCATTAGTTTAGATAGAAAATGTAACTATTAACATTTTAGTCTAAAATCACATAAGAGGTATGTGACTATTATTAAAGGGTCTTGTTAACATCTCCCTAAGGGCACATGTTAAGAAAATAATAAATGAATTTCAACTTCCTACACTTACATGGAAAATGTAAGGGTATAATAAAAAAATAATTATGATATCTTTGAGGAGTTATTTTTTTATGGATATAGACATAACTACCCTTTGTTTATTAGAATTTGTATTTAAAATTTATTTTTAAAAATTCATAAATTTCCTTGACAAAACTAAATATATATATTTCAATTTTTAAATATTATTTTATGTTCCAAAAAAAATCATATGAAAATAAGTGTTTGATTTTTAAAATTTTATTTTTCATCGAACTAAATTATAATTTTTTTAGAAAAGCATATTAAAAAATTCAATCAAAAATAAAGGAGGAGAATAGTGCAAAGCAAAAAGGGTATTTTAGTCTCATTATAAATATAAAAAATCTTTAATAAAGCTAATTTTTAATGTTATGTTGTTTTCTATACAAATAAGAGTAAATGTAATTATTTAATGCTTTCTTAATACACGCCTAGAGCACATATTAACAGAAGTCATTATGAGAAGGGATATGGGGTCAATGTTGTGCTCTTCATGGGTCCTATTTTGAGTCTTATTTTGATTATTTGAATCGTTCATTTTAAAATATATATATATATATATATATATATATCAATTAGCATATACATGTAAAAAATTAAGTTGATCAGATATCAATAACACCTTTATTAAATCATATTTGTTTTCAGTTTTACACTTACAATCATATTTACGATTCATTTTTTTATGTACAAATATGATTTAATGAAAGCGTTATTGATGTCCAATTAATTTAATTTTTTACAAATATATTCTACTCGATATTTTTTTAAAAATTAATAATTCAAATTATCAAAACAGAACCTAAAACGGGCCCTATAAAGCACACAACAATTAGTATTGTGCCCAACACAACAATCACCCCAATCAGAGAGATAAAGTATTATTAAGACATATCACAAGAAAATAAAATAAATTTTACCCAAAAATTTAAAAGTAACTCAAATACAAATATTTGGGCTTCGCCATCTGCGAGTGGCCAACAAATAACAAACACAATTCAAGTCGATTTCAAGAGGCACTCACAATTTGACCAATGCCATGACATGGAAGTAAATCTATATACAATAAATTTAAAAAATATCTCAAATTTGTATTTCATTGTGTGTGTGTGTGTGTTTATAACATGATTGATATGACATGGTTGTCGGTACATTTGTGGGATGAAAACTTGTTCCACTTGGCATGGTAAGCGTAACTTCAAATCATAGAGCTGGTTCCAAACAAGAAAAGCAAAGCTGGAGGAGAGCATTAAATGGGGACACAGAGTCCTTTGCGTGCATGAACAATAGTAACAATTACACATGCACATGCATAATAATACAGGTACTAGTACAGCTCTCTCAACATTGATTGTTTTCACGTGTCTCTCTCTCTCTCTCTCTCTCTCTCTCTCTCTCTGTATGTGTGTGGGATGCATAGGCGGAGGCGCCTGCTTATATGCCGGCGTCTCCGGTGGCAGCGAACGGTGCTCCATCACTCACCACCCTGCAGCCTGCTGCTTGGTCAAATTAACTATAACTTCTTCATGAGGGTTATATATCCACTTTATCATTTTAAGCAATTGCTGACCAATGTTTTATTAATATTGTTTAATGTTGAAAAATATGTAAAATTGTCTTAAAATTACATGAAAATATTAAATAATGTATTGATTTTAGTAAAAAGTCTATTAAGTTTCGTAAAAAAAGTATTTTATATATATATATATATATATACATATATTGTGTCTTTTACTTGTATGTTATGCTCAGTTTGTTTTCAAAGATAGAATGAAGGGGGTTAATAGTAAAAGTATTAATAGTGAAGGGATTAAGTAAAATTGTATTTATTTTGATGATAGTTGTTAGTGTAGGAATTGTTAAATTATTTTTATATAAAATAAATATAAAACTATAAAACAGTAAAACAAATAAAAAAATACAAAAACATTAAACATTAATGTTTAAAAAAAAATGCCTAATATGTAAAAAATTTAAAATAAATAAAAAATTTTCAGAAAAAAATAAAACAAATAAAATAATGATTTTTACTTAACAAAAAATACAAAAAAATTAAATGTTAATGTTCAAAAAAAATGCCCAACATGTAAAAAATAAAATAAAAATAAAAAATTTCTAGTCCGGTGAACTCTTTTTCTAATACTTTGGAGGCTCATTTGAATCCCCTTGGAGAGGTCCATCCGAATCCAGAGCTCACTATCAATCCCCTCCCCATCTCTCAAAACAAACGCAATATTAGTGAGTTATACCTTACTACCAACCCCAATCCCCCTCTAACTCTCCAAACAAATAGGGCCTTAGGGATACTTATTACAAACAAAAAGTTCATATATAATTTTTATACATAATAATGTGGTTTATTATAAATCTTTCACTTTAAAACAAAACACCATTAGAGATTGATATGTTTATAAATAAGGACTTTTCTTAAGTGTGCCTTGCATATGGTATGCAAGGCATTTACGACCTTGCATTTACACCTTCTATGTATTGGGTTATACGACATTTTTTGTATTTACACATTGCATATGGTGTGCAACCTTAAGGGGGTTGCACACTTAAACATTACCCTTATAATAATGGTAATGTCATATCATTCTAATCATGTTTGTTATATGAATTTTATCTAAAAATAAAAAATTTCCATTATTTTGCATTCGTTTGGAAAGGAAGGTTTAGGCTGAAATAGCAATATAAGACAAATAGGCTATTTTAGTCTAATAAGACAAAATATCACATCCAACTTATAATTATTATATTCATTCTCTCACAAAAAGTCAAAATAACCAAAAAATCCTTCCCAAATAAAACTTTTTAGTCCCAAATTAAAATAATCAAAAAACCAAAAAACAACCCACTTCCCAAATATCAGCAAGTATATGATAATATGTTATTTATTTTTGTTAATTAATTAAAAATTTTGAATAAGAGAGCTAATAATAATTGTTCATATAAACAGTGACATAAAAATCACGACTTTTGACATACTGATTAGGATTGTTGCATATCACAAAAAAAACAAAACAAGCAATAAAAAATGCAGATGGATAATTTGGCGAGAAATAATGAGAAATTCTTTTATCATGTTTAATTTATAAATTGATTGAGAAAAAAAGAAACTAGCTTACTGAGCTTATTATTTCTCATGATGAGATTTGGTGAAAACAAAATTAATTAATTGTAAAATATTTATAATACCAAATATGCCTTGAAATCAAAAGGAAGAAAAATGGTTTCTCCTCAATTAAAATTTGAGACAAAAAGAAAGCAAGTGCATATTGTATCATTTCCTTAGTGAAAATATAATAATATCTTTTATTTTCTTAGTTAGATGAGAAATTACAATTATTTTTTTTATTTTTTTTTTATTTTTTCACATTACAATCCAAACAGAGTGTAACTTGTGACCTAATGGTAACCACAAAATTGGTATTGAGAGCGTGGGTACCACCGGGGGTGGCGGTCTAGTGGAGAAGGCACATTTCTCCACAGGTGTGACCCAAGTTTGACTCTTGGGAGAGCAAAATACTAGGTAATTCCAATGGTTCTATACAAAAATCTCGCTCTATACTTCGATCGAAACCTGGGTTCATCTGTGGCGAGTAGTTGAGCTCCATGGGTGCCTCGGTGGTGGATCTCTTCCTTTGAATTGGGTTAAATCAAGCTCGCAACCGGTTATCCCAGGGCCTAGGCCCACGGATGCAGTGATGACATCTCAGAATATCCTTCTTTTCTATTCAAAAAAAAAAAGTGTAGGCTATATTTGCTGTTAAATTCGGTGGGCAAATTTCAATTTGCTTCATATTTTAAACCCAAATTTATTTAATATCTGATCTTTTAATTGTATAGTTAATCCCTAGGTTTCAAGTCAAATGAGTATTGGGGCCAATTTTTTTTTTTTTGGTAATTAATAAATAATCCTGGAGTATAGACATATCGTATTTTATAGTATTATGATTGGTAGAAAAAGTGGGTATGTGTGATATTGTTTTGGATAATTGAAGAACATGAAATGACAGAATAAATTATAATTGGTTAGGAGTACGGATACGTGGTACTTCGAGAATAGTCTATAATTTTTTAATTTTATAACACTGTTTCGAAACTTATGATGAGTTTAAAATGAGATATTGGTAACAGAAAGGTGCTAAGGACTAAAATAAAATTTTAATTAAAAAAATAAGGGTGTGAAATGTAATTTATACTACGGTGCTGCTTGAGGGCCCGTAATTTCGGGGCTCGAATGCCCCGAAATTCCATTTTAGGTAAAAAAAAAAAAAAGGAAAAAAGAAAGAAAAAAAGAAAACAGTTTCCAAAATTGAAAATTAGGGATATTAGGGGCAACTTTTTTAGGGCCACCAATCATTTTCCTTTATACTATTATGTAACTGTTTTCCATTAGTTATTATCCACATGTGTTCAATTATAATTTGACGTGAAATTTAAAATTGAGTGGAACAATTAAAAGATTAAGGGATAAAATGGGATTGAGGTGAATATATTTTTATTAAAAAGGCAAAATTATAAATACATTTTTTGATATTTGTTTAAAATACGGATTGTCTGTTATAGTTTAAAAATTATAAATATTCCCTTTTTAGAATTTTTTATTGAAAAAATAAAATTCATAACTGCTCTCCTCTATAATAATAAAATTATATGAATTATTAATTGAAATAAATTTCTAACATCATTAAAAACTGTTAATTAACTTAATAATTTATTAATAAAATAAACTATTTATTATGAAATTAAAAACTTTAAAAGTCATGATGTAATTTTTAAAATTATATGAGATAATTTTAAATAAACCTTAGAAAATATATTTGTAATTTACCTTATTAAAATATGGGAAGTTTTTTCATCCTAGTTTAACAGGGGCTCTTCAACTCATTCTTTAACTTTTTTTTTTTTAATTTTTAAAAGGGCATTAACTTTTATCTTTTATTTTGGAAAAATAAATGCAATTGGGTCCTTGATAGCATCGGGAAAAGTAGTACACTACAATCACAGCAATCCACCATAATGTCACATTATTGAAATAAACACAAAAAAATAAAAGGATTGACAACATGTAATTAAGGAAAAATTATACTTGTGAGTATAATTTGTATCGTCTCAATTTGATTCAGATAGTTTATATTGTATGAAGTTTATTTTTTTAAATTTCAAAGGATCAATTATAAATATATTTTTTTAAATTTATTTAAAATACGAATTCTCTCATGTGATAGAAAAAATTAAATCTCACTCCTTAAAATTTTTAATTTCATAACAAGTGACACATTTTATTAATAAATTATTAAATTAATTTACAAATTTTAGTAATGCCAAAAATATATTTTAATTAATAATTAAAGTAATTTTATTATTATATAAAAAACAAGTTAATATTTTATTTTTTTAATTAATTTTATTAAATAAAAAATTCTGACATGTACACTACAATTAGTTTTGGAAAGGTGCTAAATTTACACCTTCCTTATTTCTCTTGCTCCCCCACTCTTTTATTATTATTATTATTATTATTATTTTTAAATTCTAGTTTTGTTCAAATATAAATTTTCATTTCTACCCTTATCACTAACCTTCAAACCTAGTGTTCCAAACCCTAACCCTAATTCCACCAGCCATCTCCATCACCTCTGACAATCTTCTTCATCTCTTATGGCCAGCCGTCCTCCGTTCACCTTCTTGTCACCTCCATCGTCGATACCTATTTTAACCCTAAACCTAGAGTTTTCAGACCCATAACCCATCACTAACAGAGCATGCATGACCGTGAGGCCCAAACAAACAAAGACTCAGCAAAAGAGAGCATGAGAGACAGAGAGTTATCAGCAAAAAGCAACCAGAACAATTTCGGCGTGGTGAGGTCAAAATGGGGTCGGGGAGGGTTGCACCACCCGCCATTGTAGTTTGGGTGAGCGTAATTTGGTGGGCAGTGACGAGAATCAATGGGCTGTTGTTAAAGGTCGTTGGCGCACTTGATTTTGAAGCAAGCACCGCAACTCGGGCTGTTGTTAAAGAGCGTGGTGCTTAGCGCCATTGTGTTGGCGCCATTGTCTTGGCTGTGGAGATTACCATATCCACACGCTCTACCTGAAAACAATACCAAAAACAGAGTGATGAATTACCAATAGATCTGTAATTTGGCTCCATTGTAGAGCTGTAAAGCTTGACTGTACAATGTAGTATGTAAATGGGTTTGGGTGGTTATGGAAGCGGCAGTGGTGGGACTACTGATAGTGAGGGCTTCGACGATAGGAAGATTTGCCAAAGAAAAGTTTGGGGTCAGGATAGGTATGATTGGAATTAAGGTGGAGCTTCAAAGAGAAAAATGAGTACACACATTTAGGTGGGTGGGGGTTCAAAGAAATAAGATATGTGTAGATAGTAGCATTCTTAGTTTTGATTCCCAATTGTTTTATTTTTTATTTTTTATTTTTTTTCAGTTTTTCCTTCAAACAATGCAAGGGGAAGAATATAGAAAATTGACAGAGTACAAAGCTAATAAGAAAAGACATGATAGCTGTGGTTTAAAGATATTAATCCTTAATAGTGCTATAAGATATGAAATCCATGCAATTCAATAGTGACTACGGAAAGAAATTTGAAGCTTTCCCAAACCAACCAAACCCATCCCATCCCTTCCCTGGGCTTCTCCACCATGGTGTGAAAGCCCATATGTATTGCTAAACTTGAGAAGGAAAGAATTTAAAAACTTTGTCTATGTTAAGTATGGGCCCAAAAATTGAGCCTGCCCAGACAAAATGTTGCCTCAACCCACTAACTTACTGTAAAGAAAAATAAAAAATTCCTTACTTTTGGCAGCCGTAGCTAGGTTGAAGCTGGAGTGCCCATCTCTAGCGAGAATATTTAAAATAGCTATTCAAAATTTCACTTTATTATTTTAGTTAGTCATTTTTTTAATATACATTCCAAAAAGATTATCTCCTTTAGCTACCTTCTATTAAAATATTCTTATACTTTAACTACTTTCTTTTCTATCTTAAAAAAAAAAATTAGCTTCTTTCAAATTATTATTTTTTTCATTCTTTTAAATATAATTATATTTTTGTGAAAGTTACATTTTTCTACTGTTGTATTTTTCAAACGGTCATATTTTTTCAACGGTCATAAATTTGTAACGGTCATATTTTTATAACGGCCGTATTTTTCTAACGGTCATATTTTTGCAACGGTCATATTTTTCCAATAGTCATATTTTTACAACAGTCATATTTTTTTACTTTTCAATTATAAATAAGACATTCCCCTCTCATTTGTTCTTACCCTCAACTCAAATTTCTACTTCATCCAAACTTCCATATTTTTCTTTATGGCTTCCAATTCTCTTTATGATATGCTTGTAAATGACTCTAGCTTCTCTGAATCTGATGATGATTTGGAGATGCTCAAAGCTGTTACTATGGATGAAGAACTACTAGATAGTGAGATAGGATCAAGCTCATGTTGTGGTTCTGTTCGAGGTCGTAAAGTCATTCATCGTGACCATATTCAAGGTCATGAAAGGCTTTTTCTTGACTATTTTACTAAATCGCTTGTATATCCTCCTGAGCTATTTCAAAGACGGTTTCGGATGAAGCGTTCACTTTTTTTTTGAATTCAAGCTGTAGTAGAAGCGCACGATCCATACTTTCTCCAAAAAAGAAATTGTGTTGGAAAGCTTGGTTTGTCTTCTCTTCAATAGATAACTGTTGTACTTAGGATGCTTGCTTATGGAGTAGCCGCTGATTTTATGGACGAATATGTGAGAATCAGAGAAAGCACTGTGATAAAAAGCTTAAAATATTTTGTTAAAGCAGTTATTGATATTTTTTCTAATGAGTATTTGAGGTCACCAAACAGCAATAACATCGCTAAATTGCTAGCGGTTGGTGAAAGTCATGGATTTCCTGGGATGCTGGGGAGAATTGATTGTATGCATTGGAAATGAAAAAATTGTCCAACTGCGTTGAAAGGTATGTATACTGGACACATTAACTAACAATTATTTTGAAAGTTGTTGCATCATATGATCTTTGGATTTGGCATGCGTTTTTTGGATTACTTGGGTCTCATAATGATATCAACGTGCTACAAAGGTCTTTTGTATTTACCGAACTTGCTCAAGGGCGTGCTTCTATAGTCAATTACACCATCAACGGTAATGAATATACAATGGGATACTATCTCGTCGATGGTATATATCCACAATGGTCAACATTTGTGAAAACAATTCTTTCTCCTCAAAGAAATAAGAAAAAACTTTTTGTTGCAACTCAACAGGCGACAAGAAAGGATGTAGAGCGTGCATTTGGAGTGCTTCAAGCACGATTTGCAATTGTGCGTCGACCGACACGTTTTTGGGATACTAAAATGCTTAAATATATTATGAAAGCATGCATAATTCTACATAATATGATCATTGAGAATGAGCGGGATGACAATGGAGTAAAAGACTTCAATTATGATCAAATCGATGACAGTCCCCATGTAACGGTGTTACGGGAAAGAACTACTGAACTTATGGAATTCATTCAATGTCATCATAACATTATAGACATGCAAACACATTCTTATCTCCAATTGGACCTTATCGAACACTTGTGACAATTACACAGCGAGTCGTAAAAGCTTTGAATTTGAAGTTTCATTTTATGTAGTATGTTATTAGTTTTGAGTGTAATCGATATATGCTTTTGATTTATGTGTAATTTTATAATTCTATATGCCTTCTAATTATATGGTTTTCATTTTAATTATATGCCTTCATATATATATATATATATAAATAATTAGCAATGCAGAGAAAAAACAGCACATATGATGTTTGGAAATATGGTGTTAATGTTTTAACCTTGGCAATTGATAAAAAATAGGTAGAAGAACCTCAGTCAAACTCCTCAAAGGAGATTAAAGAAAGGGAAAAAAATGGTTACACAACCAGTAAAATAGCAACAAAAACAGCACAAAATACCAGCAAAATAGTAGCAAAACAATACAAAAATAGCAGCAAAAACAGCCCAAAAACACTAGCAAAATAGCCCAAAAACACCAGCAAAAACAAATTAAAAAATAACCCCAAAATGGTAGCAACACAGCACAAAGAGCAACAAAACAACACAGCACAAACAGCATCAGATTACACAACTAACATTGTGTACCAAAACATTGTTGAGTTCAACATCTATCCTAGACAAAAGCAAAACCAAAAACAATACTAGACATAAGCAGAACCAAAATACTAGCAGAACCAAAATATCATATATCAGTTTTCTAGCCTACTAGACAAAAGCCAAAATATCATAAGGAGCAAAGAGAGAATGAATACTAATTCATTCTTCTTTTCTTAATGATTTCCATCTGTCGAGAACGATAAAATTCTTGTTGGATTTCCGGCAAGCCACTGAGATTCATCAAAATAACTCTTTCGTCCTCTTTGAAAAGTTCCATTTCATGCTTTTCAAGTTCCACCTCATGATTTTCTTGCATGATACGAAGCTCCACTTGTTTTTGAACGTATACTTTGTCAATCATTTCAATTTTCTTGTCAATCATTTTCTTTTTGTCTTCCTTGATGTCCTCCAAAGTCTTTGTAATACTCGAATGTACATTTTCTTTGTTCTTTCGTTTATTCAATCGCTCATTTTCAGCCTTCCTACTGGTTGGTCTCTCCAAGTCTACAAAAGCATTAGGTGAGACATGGTCTTCCCCTAGATTTATCGAATCCGGAGTACAAGGAGAAGAGGTTGTCCCTGTTCTTGGTCTTTTTGGTTGCTTTTTCTTCTTAGACTCTACCACCCATTTTGGTTGTTCCCTTAACATAATTCAATAGTGTTCGAATTGGAATGTAGATTTCTTGAGTTCCTTTTACATAATTTTCGCTTGCAAATCTAAAAATTAAATAAATAAATAATATTTAGCAACTTCACAAATAATAATAATTGTAAATGTACAATGTTCAATACCTTGTCATCCTCATTTATGCCATCGATTGTCATCCTCATTTACAAATAATAATAATTGTAAACTTATTCATGGCAAGCTGAACGGTTGACCATTGATTTATAAGAGAATTCTCATTTCGATTAGATTCAAATTTCTTGTGCTCATGGAAAAAATTCCGCACTCTTTTCCAATAGGCAGAGCGTTTTTGCTCATTCTCGTGTACATATCTAAAGTAATATTAAGCCAAGCCGATACAAGGAGTTTGTCTTCTTCTTTTGTGAAGTGTCCTCCACATTGAGGTTTCTTCGACAGAGATTCAATTTCAGCAATAAATTGAGACTCTTGGGCAAAGACTTGAGTATTTTGATTCAAATATTGAGATTCCATCAAATAATGTTCATCAATGTTGGGCCTTTCTTGTAAAAGATTGGTAAAGTAAAGATCTTGTTTGAATCCATACCTATGATTGAATAATATATAAGAATTAAGAAAGCAGTGCAGAGCAGAGAACAATTTATTTATTTATTTACGTTTCCATCGAGTTGACCAAAAACCTATCAGTTTCCTAGAAAGCAGATGTGAAAAATCAGTAGAAAACCAAAATTTCAGAATTTTCACCAAAGCACACCAAAAGACAATGAAACATGCCAAAAGAGTAAGTCGTTACAAGTTACAACATGTGCTAGGAGTATCAAACAAAAGTTATCTCTATTTCCCATTTTATTTATAAATAGATTGAGAAAAAAAAATATCTTAAACTTAATAGAAAATCTGATAAAGCAAAAATATGTGCTAAGAGTATTAAACAAAAATGTCTTGTCATCACTAATCCTATTAGGACAGAAAAAGCAATTAACCTGCAAATTGTTCAACTACACTCAACTGCCATTAATTTAGCCCATTTCAAAGTTGAGTCAAGTTTATTCATTAAAATTTGTCTAAATATATGAATTTGTTTCCTCAGATTGTCTAACTACACACACACAGATTAGCAGTTCAGCTGTCCAGCTCTGCTCTTGTTTTAAAAACTTCATTAATTCTTACTACATAATAAATAATAAATCATCAGCAGTTAAGAAGGGTAAGAAAATATCAACTAATTATAGCAATAAAATTTGTTTTTTTTTTATCAACATATAGAAAAACAAATTAAGGACATTTTAACTTCGGAAACATTTAATTTCCACATCAAATAAATAAGTCACAATTTTAAATTCTTACTCAATTGGTACAAATAGTATTGATCTATTAACCTGGAGAAGAATTGGTACAAAGAGAACTAGAAAATCACAAATCCTTCATGGACATATGACTTTTTGCACCTTAAACTTGATCTAATTAACCTATCATCTCTCTATCTACTACTGAAAATATAAACTTAAGGCCAAAACAAAACTTTAGGTCCCAACTAACACTTGGAAGCCTTACCAAGACTGGATTTGATTAACTGAACCCCTCAAGAGAAGAAGCATCATGAAGAACACAGCAAGCAATTTCCCACCTATATAGTTTTATCTATATTACTTACAGATTACATATTCAAAACATAAACTTAAATTTTCCTCCAACTTTGGCACCTAATTAAGCAAGTAAAATAAAAGTTCAAGTGATAATGCAGAGTACAGAGGACATTATATGCTGCACATGTACCAAACACAAGAGAGTTTTTCATGTCATCCTCCAATAGAAAGCATATGAAATTTATGGAATTCATGTCATATAGAATTCATTCAATGAAACAGAAATTTAAAGTGTTCTGTCTATATGAAACTCATCTGATGGGATAAAAAAATTTGGTACAATTTACAATCTTTATTCTAACAGAAATTACAACAACCATGTGGTGTGCAATACAAATGCATAGTATTTCCTCTTTTACAAGTGGTAAAATCATGACCTATTGATTAAGAACATGGAGCCATAACTTGCTGCAACCATTTGTGAGATGAGATTACAAACAAGGGAAGCCACAAAGCGAAGGAGAAAATATACATTCACATGGATTTCCTTCTATAATCACAAATGACAAAACAATGTGTAATATTTTTTCCAACATCAACAAATAATCAAACAAGAATGCAACAATCTGAACATTTGCTTTCATATTCTCCAATTTCTTATCCCTTATTCATGGCATAAACAAACAGAAATCATAAAACTTATTACCTCCCTTGAGCAAAAAGTTTGAGAAAAAGATAGAGAGGATGAGAAAGTTTGTGAGATTTGGAATGCCTTCTCTATGGATTTGTTAGGGAGGAGGTATTGATAGAACTTTAGCACCAAAATAAGGAAAAAAAAAACTTTATAGCCAAAAACAAAATTCAAGAGGCAAAAATAAATAAAAAATTGAAAGGCCCATGAAATTGAGACTCTATTTTAAATTTTTTGTTTGTTTATTTATAATGACATGATGGGTTATATGCTAACTTTTAATTTATCACAAAATTAATCATGCAAAGCTAATTTCTTTTGCCATGTCATTAGGGGTGAATTTGGAAGTTTAAATTATGAGATTTTGGCATTATTCTTTGTATATAATCGAATGCATTTTTTGATAAAATTAAAGAAAAATATGAAAATTATATATTCAAAACTAGATTTTAACATTTTTAATAAAAAAAAATTTGTTTAATATATACTAATATTTAAATGTTGAATTTAGTAAGCTATTTGATATGCACAAGTACATGGAATTGTAATTTAATATAAAGATTTATATTATGGTGGTGAATAAATAGGGATGCAGTGGCGTTGCGGTAACTACTGGTGGTAGATGAAGGTAATGTTGGTGATGGTAGCTATGGAGTGATGATGATGATGGTATTGTGGTGGCAATAGTAATGGCGGTGGTGGTGGTGAGATAGTAGTGGTGGTGATGATGATAATGATGAGATAATAGTCCTGATACTAATGGTGAAGGTAAAGCCAATTGGAGTGTAAAGTCATAAAAATAATGATTTTAAGCCCTATTTTCAAAACCGCCTTAAATTCTTCAAATATAATAAAAAGTTGTAATACAACTCAATTTTTTCTCATGAAAAAAGCCTCCATATAACCAAAAAAGAGAAAAAAAAGAAAAAAAAAATATTCCCACCCATGAGCATAATACAGGTTTTACAAATTTGGAAAAAACCTCCACTAGTTTAATATATTTTTGTCAAAATGGACACTTTATTTTTTTTAAAAAAAAGTCCACATTTAAATATGGGTTTCACAAAAATTAAAAATACATATTCTTTTATCAGCAAAAATTGAAAACATTTGATCTCTTATTTTAATAAAGCCTACCCACCAATTTGGAATAAGTTCTATATATTTAGTCTTCATCTTTTTTTAGTTCATTTTTTTTTTTAATTTATAAATTCTATTTATTGGATTACTTGTGACACTTGTCAATTCTTTTCATAGCTAAATACTTAATTTCGAGATTTTAGTAATGAGAACTGAATAACCACATGAATTTTACATAATAAAATACAATGTAAAACTAATATATATTATTTATATTTATGTTTAAAAATAAATCTTCCCATTAAATTTTGTTTTAGGTCTTGTGGAGTGTAAAGTCGCCCTGGGTGGAGGTGAGAGATGGGGGTGGCAGTGGAGCCAGGGTGGTGGTGGCTGCTTTGGTTGGGTGATGAAGGGGTACACAATAAGAGTAACATAAATGTTGAAATTTCAACTTTCATTTTACTTAAATTTTTTTTAAAAGTGATATGAATTGTAATTATTAAAAAAATTTAATTTATAAAAACTAATTTGACAAGTAAACACCAAAAATTATTTTTGCCTCATACATATATATAAATGCTGAGTATTTTTTTTTTCTTTTTTGAAAAAGAAAAAAAAAAACATTTCTTTGACAAAACTAGTTTTTAGTAATTTGAAAAAAAAAAAAAAAAAAAAAAAAAAAAAAAAAACAACTAAATTTGAGGAATTATGAAGTAACACTACTATAATTCTCAGAATCCCAGTTGAAGGTTTAAAGTTCTACTCTAGGCAAAGCATGCTCAAGATCAGTGATAACTAGATATCGTGAATCTGTTCAATTACATTCACTTAATACTATCTCCACCATCAACTCTACCACACCACCACCGCCACAACTCCACGATCACCAACACCATCACCTCCACTTTGACCACACCATCAACACCACTAGCACTGCCCACCCAACACTCCGCCGCCAAAGGCATTCTCGAAGAGATTCATGAAGAAGAGTAAACCCAACAGACAGCAACTAGGGAAAAATACAGATGTCTTGACCCGCTTGGCAGCATATGAGCACCAAGGTTCCTAGGGCAGTCTCTAATCAATCACAATATGCTATGTACTAATTTTGGTGGTCTCTGTAATTGCTGCAGCCAAGCAACTCGTATGTAGAAAAACTGGATTGAAACCACTGTTGGGAACTACTGAGGATTCAAAGACAAGAAGTCTCCATTTGGATTTTCATTTTCCTTTATTTTTCTTTTCACCCCAAGAATCCAAGACTCACAACACCATCGGAAGTAGCAAACACAACAATGCATAAACATAAATTCAAACTTCATATTACTTATCTCACAATTTCCTAGTAAGAAATGAACTGCAAAAAGAATCCCCAATTAAGGGTAAACAAAGAACAAAAACACATGATAAAGAAGAGACAAGATCCTCACCCCAAACCTATTAATCTTAATCGTAAAGACCTGATGCATATCACTAAACCTGAACCCTACGCCTAACCATCCCTTAATCCCTACCACTTTCTCAGTACTCTGATTTGATTCCTTTACTATAACTAAAATATGGTCCATCTAATACTCTACCATCCCCCCATTACATCTCTGTACAAAGAACAAATGAACAAAGAAATGAAACAACCAGTAAAAGAGATAACTTGAGAGCAACAGAAGAGTTCAAGGCCGCGAAGAGCAATTCCAACGATGAACGCTGGTTTCCACACTGCCACTCCACTCAAATGTAATCCAGTGAAGGGTTGCTGTTGGGGATGAGCTCTGGATGGGTGGTTGTCGGGGTAGTTGTCACCGTCATAACCACGGAACTTTTCTCACCACCATTACTTCTCATCTCAATGACCTTTTTGTGAGAATTGGAGTGCAACGATGGAACGAATGTTGGACTCGCAGCAGGCCGGTACTCGGGGAAGAGTCGGCCTGACTTGTACCGTACACCACATGCATTGCATAGGGTTTTTGGTCCCATTGGGCCTGCCCTCCACTGCGGCGTCTTAGTTATCTCACAATGCATGCATTTCCTAACAGCTTGGGATGTCGAGTTTTGATTCATTTCCACGGGACCCAAAGGAAGTGACAACTTTATTTTCTTTCTCTTCTTATGTTCCATTGGAGCTGCCTTTGGTATCTTTTTCACAGGATGAGACTCGGCAAAATTTTCAGATTCTGAGGAAGTTACTCGAACAGGGTATAACTGGAGATTCTCTGTAACAGAGGAGGTTGGGGAGATGAGTTGAATTGCTGGGCGGGGATTGAAGGTTGCAGGACGAGGGCGCTTGCTACGAGCACGCTGTGGACCGTGTTTAGTTGGGCTGAGCTGCGTAGTCTTTGTCCTGGAACAGGAACTGCTGCTGCTGCTGCTCTCAAGAACAGAGACGGGACTGGATGTTTGAAACTGATTGTGTGATGGCTCGTTGTTGACGGAAGGTTTTTCTTTGCCAAGGGTCATGCCTCCACCAGAGAAAGAATCCTCCACAAAGTTTGAAAGCCATTCGAGCTGCACGATGTCTTCGTACTGAGAGAATATAAAACAAAGCAGACAAAAGAAAGAAATATAAGATGAAAGCTGGAAAAATAAATATCCGTTAAAATCAACACTAAGGCCTCGTTTGGGAAGAGCTGGTTTAGCCAAAAAGTCAAAAAGTTACTAAAAAGTTAAAAAGCCAACAACTCGTACTAAAAGGTCAAAGATTCTCTTTTCTCTCTACTTTTTGCACATCTTTTCGTAAAAAGCCAAAAAGTCATCCCAAACATACTAGTTTTTTTTAGTTCATATTTTAGCCAAATAGTCAAAAAGTTACTAAATTAGCCTGTTCCCAAACGGGGCCTAAGCAATTGACGAGAGCAATCCAACTTCTGGGGTTAAATTTATTAAACTTACGGGCAGAAGAGTAAAAGGGTGATAACATGATTTGTAAGTTCAAGAAGAAAAACTGATGAAGAACAATCATTTGTGTTAAAAATTGCACAGCTTGCAGACAGAATTGCAAATGCGTAGCAAGTCCTTCCAATAGTTTCAGACAGTTTAAAAATCCCACAGTTTGCAGACTGGGAAGGAGCAATGACTAACAAGAAAACACCACGGCCACAAATTAATGATTCACAGTCAATTCAAGATGGCACCAGCTGATATGTCTACCAAAGATTTAAAGTTCCCAACTACCCATAAGTAACCTGCCCTGATATCAAGTTTAATTATTAGCAATAACACCATTTTAGCACCTTCACAACTTCATGCTGGTGGTACTGAAACCACTGTAAGAATCAGAAGACTGCTCAATGATTTAGGGATAAATTGGAATATGAAAATTGCCATTAAGCTATACTTTTGTTACATGCACCTCGAGCTCAACCAACAATCAAAACTAAGATTCCTATACGAAATAATGTTCTGAATCATTCAATAGAAACATAACCATAATTCACATTTAGCATCCATGTGACCTATATCTGACACTCTACTTTATTTGGTGCGAAGGTGTAGTGATGAGCACACAAGTCAACTCGGCAACTACCCCAATCAAAGGAGATTCAAATTGAAGGAACACAAATTACTGTGAAGCTTAATTTTTAAGCAATCATCCAAACTTAAACAGATACACCCTCAATTTCAGAATTTTAAAATGAGAATACATTCAAAATTCATATGGGGATTTCCACTGACTTTTGAGCTGCACAAATAAACAATACACTATACCAGGCAAAAAAAGACTAAATACACTAATTGCATAAAAAAATACAACCACAGTCGCTCGGACTTGATAGCATGGTAAAGTGGTGAATTAGGACGGGAAACAGGAGCAGAGGATCCGGTCTAGCGGTGGGTAACAAATAATAATAATAATGTCATTATCAATTCATTATCACTTCATTTTAAAGCAATCCAAAGCCTATTTTCTGGAAACAAAATACTAGCAACAAAATCAACATGCTAACAAAAAAACAATAGGGACAGGAAATTGACTCGAGTAAATGACAAGAATTGAATGCTCACCGGAAGAGAGAGTTCGGCGGAGAGTTGAGATGCTGCATTGTTGCTGTTGTTGGCCGAGAAAATTGGGTCAGAACCAGTCAAAGCATCCGACCAAATGCTCTGAAAATCGTTGCCGCTGCCGCTGCCGGAGCCAGAACCAGAACCAGAGCCGAGATCACATTCATTGTCGGCAGGGAATTCAGTTATGTCATCAATCTGATCAAAGAAGCTCCCGCAGTCTATCTCATCAATGAAATCGGGTCCTATCATTTTCTTTTTTCCTTCCTTTTAACTTTCCTGAGAAACACACAGAAAATGCCAAAGGAAAAAGATGAGATATGGGGGTGAGCTGTGTTGAGGACCACCATGTCCTCTGCTGGTGACAATGTGTTAATGATTAAGAGCAGAGCACCACATAGGTCCTGTGGCGCATGTTAGCAAAAGATTAAATTTTTTTGTTTCATTCCCCCCAAATCTTCATAGTATCAAGTTGATAGATAAAAGAGAATCTCTACACTGAGCCCAAATTTATGAACTCTTGAGAAAATTCAACATATAAGAGAGAAATCTCAGTGCTTTTTCAATGGAATTTTATTTAGGAACCCAAAAAAACCCAGTTTGGTTGCAGAGAAAACAGATGAAAGGAAAAGAAATGAGTTTGTGGAGTAAACCTTGAATCTTTGTGCAAAGACGAGAAGGCTTGAATGCAGAGAGATTGCAAAACGCTTTGAACTCAAGTTAACAGTCTAATTACCTGCAAAGAACAAAGAACAAAAACACTAGGGAAAGTAACTAAAAAAATTGTGTAAAAATCAATCAAAACACCTTCGACTACTTTGCCTAAACTCATATGTTCAATTGAATTTTACATAAATTTTTATCTAAATCAGAAGAAATGCTCAAATTTGTAGCTTTTAAATAAATCACTCTACTATTAGTGAAATTTTTGTTTAAATTTGAGTTTGTACATTGAAATTATTCGTATCAAATAAAGCTTTTTATTCAATTTTTTACTCAAATTTAAGTAAAATTTGATGCCTAACACAAGTATTTGGCTCATTTGAGTCCAGTTTTTTGTGCTCTCAGAACAGAGCACAGCAAAACGAAACACGAAGGGCAAAATTTTCTTGGCTTTTCTAGTCTGGAAAAAAAAAAGCCCAGAAAATTTCGTTCTTGACATTAAAAAAAATGCAAAATTTTCTGGGGTTCTGTAGTCTGGAAAGAAAATGCCCAGAAAATTTCTCTCCAGCATGAAAAATTCCGTTAAATAACTGTGAGATGCCAGAAAAAACAATTAAAAATGAAAACGACAAATGGAAAAAAAAAAAAAAAAAAACCCCCACAAAAATCAGTTATTAAGAACTCCAAGTGCGAGATTCGAAAAACAAAAACTTCAAAAAAGGGTAATGAAAAAAATGTACAAAAATGCAGAACCAAACCTGAGCTTAAACCCTAAATGATTCCCGCCCAAAATTCTTAGAAACCAAAGCAGAGAAAACTCAACAATTCAATCCAGGCGAGAATTCCGAGACACAAACGAGTCCAAAAAACCCAATAAAGCGACAAAGAACAAAACCCCCCTAGATTAAAGTAAAGAAGTGAGAACCCAGAACACAGAGAGAGAAAGAGAGAGAGAATGGAATGAGAAGAAGAAGAGTTTGAAAGTAGAGAATGGAGAGAGAGATAGAAAGCCTAAAAAGGGAGGGAAGAGACGAGAGATAGGGTTTGGAGTGACGTTAGGTGAGCCTCCTTCTTCATTGCTAGCTGTCAACCCATTCCTCTCCCTCCCCCCACCCCTCCTCTGTCGTGATGTTTAAGTCTTCTTCTTCTTCAATTCCATCTCTCTCTCTCTCTCCTCTGATTACTCTACTCGGTTCCCCCACACGGGTCCCACGCCTCCACCGCTCCCCAGCCCCCCTCCTCACACCCTTTTTATTTACACTCTCAACGTATACATACACCTATACATACATACATAGAATACATTATTATATATATGCGTCAAATGTACACATCTCTATCTGAAACTACCTGTTCACGGATTTACAGAGCATAAAGAAGAGAAGACTATACATACACGTACATATACATGTCATGTATCTATATATATGCGTGAATGGACGCGTGAGGAGACCTTTGACAGTCTGTAACCGCCATTGTTTTCCAACTGGAGAACTTATTGGTTGGTGTACGGTATCCATGTATGCTCTGATTGATGAATTGGGTAACACTTCAGAATTTTTTCTTAGATGATTAAGGAATATGAAGAGTCTGAAACTGTAATCATAAAATAATTAATTTTCTTTCTTTATTTTCACTTTTTCACTTTAAAAAATATTATGAATATTAAATTTTTTACTATAAAAGTGTGAACCCATCCATATGAAAGATTTAGCGTTACCTTTCACTTTTTCTGTAACCCCTAAAAATGTAGGGGGATGGCTGTCTTGTTGTGTTGTTGGGACCGTGTGATGAACGCGCTTATATGATTTGATGAGGAACGTCATTGAACCCAATGGGGATGGAGCGTGGAGCGTACTGCCTTGTTAGGGACGTCAAATTGAATTATTCAATTTTTGAAAAAAATAATATTATGGTTTGGTTTGAGGGTTGAGTTGCCTTTTTAATTTTTTTGATTTTTTTAATTATTTTAATTTGTGACTATAAAGTCTTATTTGGAAAGATTTTTTAGTTTTTTTTGGGTCTTTTTAATTTTTTTTGTAAGAGAAATAAAGTAATGATTATGAATTGAATGTGATATTTTATCTTATTAAGACTAAAAAGTTTTTTTTTTTTTTTTAACTATTTTAATCCCAAACACGCCTGCCAAACAATGACTATATGTCAATTAATCTATTAACAGATGATCTGATATAATTTTAAAAAATTTAAATATTTTAAATATTTATAGTTTGTATAATAAATATATCAGTAATAATATTATAGTATATATTATTATAGAAATTAATATACTAATTAATGCACATTATAATATTATTTAAAAAATATGTAAATATTTATAAATCTTTCAATAATATTGATATAATCTGATAAATATTAACTTTAATAACATGGAACCCACCAGCATTGTTTGGATTTCAAATTTTGGAAAACTAAGTAAAAAGTTAGGTTTTAATTTTTAATTTATTTTTAGTTATACCACTTCTCACATTTTCTTACACATAGAAGGACCAAAAAAAAAATAGTCATGTAGATCTTAAATAATTTATCAATTTTTTTATAAAAATTCTCATATGAGTGTGAGACCTATACACCTATGAATTTGTGTGGGTCACATACTCATACAAAAACTTTAGTAAAAAATTTAATAAATTATTTTGGATTTATTTTATTTTTCTAAAAAAAATCAAAAAATAAGGGGTTATTTGGGATAAACTAAGGTGTCGTTTGGGAATGGCTCATTTGGGCTCTTTTGACTCTTTGAGCCACAAAAGACAGAATAGGCTATTAGAATCACAACAGACAAAACATCACATCCAACCCATAATCATTACACTCTTCTCTCACAAAAAAAATCAAAAAAGTCAAAAAGCCAAAAAGTCATTCACAAACCAAGCTTTTGAGCCTAGGCTCAAATAGTCAAAAAAGCCAAAAAGCCAACCTACTTCCCAAACGGAGGCTAAATAAGTGCACTTTTTTATTTTTTATGAAATATAGGTTGGATATGGGTTAGGTTTGAAATGATGTGGTAGAGAGGTGATGTGATGATATAACTTAAATAGGATAGTGACTTTTTAACTTTTTAACTTCTTTAAATTATACCAAACCAAGCCTTAATTTTTAAGACTTTTTGTGGGGATATATTTTCTCAATACGAACACGTGGCATGGTGACGCCGACGTGTCAGCCGAGGTGCCATGTGTCTTCATAGTTGAGCCGAGATAATCCCGGAGTTGCCAAGGTTATCCCTGAAGAAATCGGAATCCGAGATAAGCACATAAGGGACAAGAGTCCTAAGACAAAGAGGGGACTTAACCAAGATAAAACTCTTAAGGGAGTTTATCTTTATCTCTTAAAGAGTCCAAAGTAAGCACTAAATTGGAGTTCGTAGAAGTCATCCTTCTAGTGGGACTTGGATTGAGTATATTATAAAAGAGAGGCACCCCCGTGGGTCTAAGGTATGCAATTTATGTTTTGAGTATTAAGTTTTGCACTTGATTATCTTTGAGAGATATACTGACTTGATCGTCGGAGTGCCCCCGGGTGGAAGAACCACCGCCGGAGCCTTTTCTTTCTGTTTCAGGTTGCTGAATCCATCTATTCTGCCTGTGCTCTCCAGTTGATCACTAAGCGGGCAGTGTGGTCGGAAAATCACCCACACAATTTGGCGCCGTCTGTGGGAACGAAGGAAGAATAGATGGCCAGTAACGGACAGTAGGAAAATATTGGGGATGACGCTCCCACTGGGAGTGGCAGACCAATTGACCTTGACATTGAAGGAGACAACCACAATACAGAAGCCCGTGACCAGGGTCACAGAGAGAACGACGTCATCCCGGAAGGCGACACGTCAAAAAGGACAAACCAAGGAAAGTACTACAATGAAGATAACCTCCAGGTATGGAGGGACAGGTGCCTACGGAGGGATGAGGAAGTGAAAGAATTGGCGAACAAGTTGGCAGACCTTCAGTCAGTCGTCAACTTCATGATGCAGAATAACGTTATGCAGCCACCATACCCGCTGCAAGATACGCCGATGCCAGCAACCAACACCCAGAAGGGCGGAAGAAAAACAATCCCCGAGGTCCCTCAGCATACTAAGAGCGGAAGGCATTCTCACCGGCCTTCCACGGAAGTCGGACGGGAAAAGCCGAGGCAAGAAGAGTCCCGAAGGACGCACCACATGAAGAACCCAGAGCCCAAAGAACATCGACATGTTCAGGGGCAAGTACTCTACTTTGACACAACCCATGGAGAAAGATCCAAACGGACCCACCGTGAGGCCGAAAGCAGTGTACCAAAAAGACTAAAATCCAAAGACAACCGAGCTCCAGGGAGGAGCAAAGAAGACCTGAGGGACTACCTCAAAAGAAGGCAGCAGAATGTTGAAGCCGAGGTAAACTCCCCAGTAAAGCCGAAGACAGCCTTCTCGGTGGAACTGGACAAATTCGAACCACCAAAGAGGTTCAGTATGCCGAGGTTTCAAATTTATGATGGTAAGTCAGACCCAAACTTTCATGTTGGACTATACCTAAATTCAATGGCGTTATATAGCGGAAACGAGCCGTTGCTCTGCAAAGTATTCCCCTCATCCTTTGGGGAAATTGCATCCGATTGGTTCCATAAATTACCAAAGGGAAGTGTACGGGGAGCAAATATTCCGGCAAGCCCGTACTCCTTTCTTCCGAGCTCCGTCGATGTCCGATCACCTGCGAGCAAGTAACGGTGAGCTACCCGGCGGTGTGAGGCCGGAAAAACCCTCCGACGGTCAAGTTAGCACACACCTTAGGATGGATAGAGAGAAGGGAGAGTGCTTGAGTGTAAGAATTCCTTACAGAGATGTTCGTGTGTCGCGTATGGGGGGCGCAGACAAGCTTATATACCTTCTGAGCCCCATATCCACTCCCAGTCATCTCCTGACACGTGGCTCTGCTATCCCATCTGTCAGCGTAAACCTTGCCGATCATCACCTAATCTCAACTGCCTGACTTCACAGCTGGAGCTCGGCAGCCGAGCTGCTCTACCACGGTCATGCCATGCTTCCTACCCAAGCGCCTAATCGGATAAACACATGGAGGATCGGGCTAGGCGGCATCCCGGCAGTGCCTAGCCCGGATACCTCCTTTGGTCGGCCTTCTTGCCGGTCAAACAGTCTCCTCGGTTGACCACGCCTTTCCGGGCGCCGGTCACTCAGCTTGTCTGGCTTCAGCCATCCCCTGATCAGGCAGCTCGGTCCAACCAAGCGCTATCTAGTCGAGCTCCTTCTTGGGCCGGGGCGGCTCACACTTGGCCCAAGTTCTGCCCGGCCCAGGTTCTGGCAGCCCATTTCCTGGCGGATGGTCAATCATCTCGGCCCCATGCACCGTTTGGCTCTCAATCTGCTCGGCCGTTACCTCGGCCCAACTTCTGATCATAAATCACCCTCTCAGGAAGCATAAAGACATGAGAAGGCCTGACCGAGATGTTTGTGGCCAGGTTTGTGACCAACAAGCTGCAACCCCTGAGGGTTGACGCTTTGATGGCTCTAAGAATCACCAAGGAAGAAGGCCTTAGGGCATACGCGAAGAGGTACTACGAGGTGTTCAACCGAATACCCGAATGCAACCAAGAGATAGCGGTCGTGTCTTTCAAGAACGGCCTGAAAGATGACTGCCCGCTACGGAAGTCTTTGGAAAAAACATTGCCAAAAAGCATGAAAGAACTCATGGCAAGAATCGAGAAGTATGCCAGAGCCAAAGAAGATACATCAGGAAACAAAGAGATAAAGCAAGAAAAGGGAAACGGCTCGCCGAAGCGAAGCCGAGGCAACAATGGGCCGACCAAACAAGAAACAGAGTTGAGAAATAAACAGGCGGTAACAACGGTATTCCGGATCCCAATCCATAAAGTCCTAGATCAGATTCGAAATCAACCTTATTTCAGGGCTCCGGCAAGAGCACCAGGGGAATTCATGGGAAGGAACGTTGGTAGACGTTGTGCCTACCACAATGAAGAAGGACACCCAACTCAAGGTTGCAGAGCCTTGAAGGCACACTTGGAGGACCTGGTAAGACAAGGCCTTCTGAGGGACCTGGTCGATGAGGCCAAGACAAAGGAAGAACAGGCAAGGTTGCCTCAAGCACCAGCAACACCGCCTCCCCCAGCACAACTACCACAAGCAGGAGGACCGAGGGTAGTTAATGTGATCCACTCAAGGGTCAACGAAAACAAAGTCAGAGGAGAGACCTAGAGGGTAAGACATTTACAGCATATCTACCAAGTCGGAGAGAAGAGACATCGGCCAAAAGAGTGCCAAGGGCCGATGATAGCCTTTACTGAAGCCGACCTGGAATTGGTCCAACATCCGCATAATGATGCCTTGGTAGTATCCCTCCAGGTTGGGGAGTGCCAAGTAAAACACATCCTAATAGATCAAGGCAGCTCCTGTGACATCATGTATATCAGATGTTACAAGGAGCTGGGCCTTCACCCTGATGACTTAGAACAATCCAGCGGCCCGATGGTCGGCTTTAATGGAACGCCGACATGGCCACTGGGCGCAACAAGCTTGGAGGTACAAGCCGGCACTAAGAAGATCCAGACAGAATTTCTGGTAATTGACACGCCCTCACCATATAACATCATCTTGGGAAGGCCGTGGTTACATGCAATGGGGGCAGTTCCCTCAGCGTTGCATCAACTACTGCGGTTCCCAACAGAGCATGGGATTGAAGAAGTCAGAGGGGATCAACTGCAAGCAAAAAATTGCTCCATGACAGCAATGAAATCCACCTGTAGTATACGGGAGCCAAGGAAAGCAGAAGTTGAAGATGAGAACATGGAGGTCCTAGAAGACGTCGGGAAGGAACCAGCCGAAAAGAGCGAAGAGGCGCTAAAAAACGTTTTCGTCCAAGAGGACGACGAAGATCGTTTCTTTCTTCTCGGCTCAGGCTTAACTAGAGAAGAAGAGAAAGAACTGGAAGATTTTTTAAGGGCAAATATAGAAGTGTTCGCCTGGACACCCTATGAAATGCCAGGCATTGACCCCGAGGTCACTTGCCACAAACTGAATGTCGACAGATCGGCAAAACCTGTGATTCAACGAGCCAGAAGACCGACGTTGATGCACGTCGAAGCAGTAGAAGAAGAGGTAGACAGACTCCTTGAGGCTAGGGCCATCCGAGAAGTTCAGTACCCAACATGGCTGTCCAACACAGTAGTAGTAAAAAAGAAGAATGGCAAATGGAGGGTTTGTGTAGACTTTACCAGCCTCAACAAAGCTTGCCCCAAAGACAGCTTTCCTCTGCCCAAAATCGACCAACTGGTAGACGCCACTTCAGGACATGAAAGGATGAGTTTTTTGGATGCATACAGAGGGTACCACCAGATTGCCATGTACCCTCCAGACGAGGAGAAGACCGCGTTCATCACCCCTAAAGGCCTATACTGCTACAAGGTAATGCCTTTTGGGTTGAAAAACGCAGGAGCAACCTATCAGAGGTTAGTAACAAAGATGTTTAAGCACCTGATTGGCAAAACAGTAGAAGTCTACATCGACGACATGGTCGTGAAGACCAAGGAATCAAAGGGTCATCTTGCCGACCTAAAAAAGGTCTTTGACGTACTCAAAAGATATCGGCTCCGACTCAACGCCTCAAAGTGCGCCTTTGGTGTTGGATCAGGTAAATTTTTAGGATATCTGGTAACAAGAAAGGGCATTGAAGCCAGCCCAGACCAAATCAAGGCCATCCTGGACTTACAGAGCCCGACATCGGCAAAGCAAGTTCAAGTACTTACTGGAAGGGCCGTAGCCCTAAACAGATTCATCAGCAGAAGCTCAGATAGGTGCAGACCCTTCTTCAACCTGGTGAAAAAAGCCACGGACTTCCTATGGACAGAAGAATGTGAAGCCGCCTTAACCGACCTAAAAAAGTACCTGACCACAACTCCGGTTCTTTCCAACCCAGTACCAGGGGAGGAACTGTTTTTGTACTTAGCAGTCTCAGAACACGCAGTCAGTGCAGTGCTAATCCGAGAGGAAAAAGGAGAACAAAAGGCTGTTTATTATGTAAGTAAAACTTTGGCCGACGCAGAAACGAGATACCTACCACTGGAAAAATTAATGCTAGCCTTAGTAATGGCTTCAAAGAAATTGAGCCATTACTTTCAGGCACACAAGATTGTGGTCCTAACAGAGCACCCACTAAAGTCCTTGTTGCAACAAGGAGACTTAACAGGAAGAATAGCAAAATGGGCAGTAACCCTGGGCCAGTTTGACCTGGAGTTTAGGCCGAGAACAGCAATAAAGGGCCAAATTTTGGCCGACTTCATCGCAGAACTCACACCTGAAGCCATCGCACATCGGGCTCCGTCGAGCCAAGATGAGCATTGTCCCAACAAGCAAAAAGAATCCCAGCCAAAGACAAAAAAGCAAGAGAAAGAAAAGCTCAGACCCAGCAGCATCTACATCGGCGATTCATTCAGACTATTCGTCGATGGAAGTTCAAACCGCCAGGGAGCAGGGGCAGGAGTACTGCTGATATCTCCAGATGGAGAAATAGTAGAACAGTCCATCCGTTTGGGGTTCAAAGCCTCCAACAATGAAGCAGAATATGAAGCATTAATTACAGGGCTAAAGCTAGCAGCAGCAGCAGAGGCAGACGAGGTAATTGTTTTTTGTGATTCACAACTCATTGTTAACCAGTCAACAGGAGAATTTACAGCTAGAAACGAAAGAATGTCGGCATATGCAAAGGAAGTCATTCGACTAGCAGCCCTATTTCAGAACTGCAGACTACTCCAAGTTAGCCGAGATGACAACACCCACGCCGACGCGTTGGCTAACCTGGCCAGTTCAATTCAAACTGGAAGAACAAGGACAATTATGATCGACTACATGTCGGCCCCGAGCATAGATAAACAGAGCACCGAACAAGAAGCAATGTGCGTAGACTTGGGACCAAGCTGGATGGATGCAATCATTGCATTCCTAAAAGAGGAGAAGCTGTCGAAAAACCATAAGGAAGCACATAAAATCAGACTGAAGTCGGCCAGATTCAGCTTAACAGCAGAAGGCCATCTCTACAGAAGGTCCTTCACTGGGCCGCTTTTAAGTTGCGTACACCCTTTGCAGGTTGAAGATTTTCTTTACGAAATTCATGAAGGAATTTGTGGAAGCCATGCTGGGGGCAGATCATTAGCCCACAGGGCCATTACCCAGGGGTATTGGTGGCCCTACATGCAAAAGGATGCCGAAGCCTATGTGAAGAAGTGTGAACAATGCCAAAGGTTTGCACCTTTGATACATCAGCCAGCTGCTGACCTAAACCCAGTATCCAGCCCTTGGCCGTTTGCCCAATGGGGCATGGATCTGGTTGGACAACTTCCCCAGGCAACTGGACAGAGAAAATACTTGCTGGTAGCAACAAACTACTTTACAAAATGGATAGAGGCAGAACCTCTTGCCAAAATCCGAGATGTGGACGTCAAGAATTTTATATGGAGAAACATTATCACCAGATTTGGGATTCCAAGAGCAATAGTTGCCGACAACGGAACACAGTTTGACAGCAAACTCATCAAGAACTTTTGTGCAAAATTCAAGATCAAGAATTATTTCTCAACACCAAGTTTTTCCCAAAGCAATGGGCAAGCAGAGGCATCCAACAAAGTAATTCTGGATGGAATAAAGAAAAGGCTGCAGGCAGCAAAAGGAAAATGGGTAGACGAATTGCCCAATGTACTTTGGGCATATCAGACTACGCCGAGAAGATCAATAGGAGAATCCCCCTTTGCCATGGCTTATGGCACAGAAGCAGTCATCCCATTGGAGATCGGCATCCCAGGGATCAGAACCCAGGGAGTAGAGAATGGAACCAATGACGTACTCTTAGCCCGATATCTGGATTTATTGGAAGAACGAAGAGAGAAAGCTGCAATTCAGCTTGCAGTATACCAGCAACAGCTTGCCAGAGCCTACAACAAGAAGGTCAATCCAAGAGATTTTCAAGTCGGCGACCTAGTCCTGAGAAAAGTTGTCGGGAACAAGAAGGACCCCAAGGAAGGCAAGCTTGGCCCAAACTGGGAAGGACCCTACAGAATTACTTCAGTATTAGGCAATGGAGCTTATCGGCTTGAGGACATTGAGAGCAAAGCACTGCCCAGACCTTGGAATACTTGTAATTTAAAATTTTTCTATCATTAGATGTACATCGTATTTTGGCCGATATCATCAATAAATTCTTTTCAGAATTCTTTCAACACACATGATTGAGAAAGTTATGCATTGATGTTTATTGAAGACATAATTAATGTGAACCCAAGTCAAACTCAGGTTCACATTGGGGGCAAAGAAAAAGCAGAGATTATTCCTTAATTCACTTGTTGAAATTTGTAGCAATTTACAAGTTGGAATTAAGCTGATTCCTTATCTTCACTTGTTGAAATTTGTAACAATTCACAAGTTGAAGTTAAGCCGAGATTATTCCTTAATTCACTTGTTGAAATTTGTAGCAATTTACAAGTTGGAATTAAGCTGATTCCTTATCTTCACTTGTTGAAATTTGTAGCAATTCACAAGTTGAAGTTAAGCCGAGATTATTCCTTAATTCACTTGTTGAAATTTGTAGCAATTTACAAGTTGAAATTAAGCCGAGATTATTCCTTAATTCACTTGTTGAAATTTGTAGCAATTTACAAGTTGGAATTAAAGCCGATTCCTTATCTTCACTTGTTGAAATTTGTAGCAATTTACAAGTTGAAGTTAAGCCGAGATTATTCCTTAATTCACTTGTTGAAATTTGTAGCAATTTACAAGTTGGAATTAAAGCCGATTCCTTATCTTCACTTGTTGAAATTTGTAGCAATTTACAAGTTGAAGTTAAGCCGAGATTATTACTTAAGTTCTCATAGCAATATATGGGTTACTTAAACCTAAGAAAGATGCTTAACACTTGTTGAAATTTTAGCAATTTACAAGTTTATGTTAAGCCGACATATGGTCACCAGCCGAGGTATACAGAAACTTACAAGTTGAAATAAAGGCTAAGTATATGGTTTAAACACTTGTTGAAATTTATTTAACACTTAGAAAAGTTTACAGTATATGTTAACACTTGTTGAAATTTGTAGCAATTTACAAGAAAGTCAGGCCGAAGTCCCTGTTCAAATACTTGTTGAAACTTGAGAAGAAGCCTGCAAAGTTTACATTGAGTAGTATATGTTTTATACTTGTTAAAATTTATGAAAAGTTTGCAGGTCAGTATCTTGCCGAAGTAAAAGTTTTGTAGTTATACCCGAGGTATGTAACCCCGAGAAGATTGCACAAAGGATGCAACATGAAGAAGCATACAAAAATTTCTAAGAATAGAAACTATGCAGAAGCAATCAACAGAACATCACAAAATTAAAAAGCATCTATAGAAAGAGCAGTTGCAGTTACATATTGAAAAAGTTACGTCGGCCATAAGAAGGAGTTTTACAGAAATTAAAAGAAAGTACAGAGTGCAAAGTACAGAAAAAGAAGAAAAAAAGTACAAAAGGCATTTTAAATCAAGACTCTTCAGTATTAGGCGCTACAGGGACTGGGACCTCGGACGATTCTGGTGGTACCTCGTCGGCCACTTTTTCCGCTTGTATCTCGGCATCAATCTCTGCGATTGTTGTCTCAACACTTCTTTCTACCAAGAAAAGATCGGACGATAGCTCCCCAGTGACAATCTCCTTGGTCGCCCCCTCAACCTCGTCACCCTCCTCATCCAAGGTTAAGTCCATAACCTGCTCAGCAGGAGGAGGGGACTTGGCTTCGGCAGCATCCTTGGGTTTTCTCACCAAGGCCTCATCATCATTTTTTCCTTCATATTCATCCTCGGCATCAGCCTTAGACTCTGATTCGCCTTCAGGTGGAGGTGGAGGAAATGGTAAAGGAATAGCGTCGGCCTGGTGCAATGGCGAGTCAGCAGGAAGATCAAGCTTCTTTATCAGGGACATCCAACCAAGAGAAAATCCCCTGTTGCATGCCTGCCTGACTTGAAGTTTATAATCCTCTACGACGTCGGCCATACCCTAGGCATAGGCCTTTTCGTCGGCCTCTTTTACTTCGGCCTCTTTGGTGGCCAGAGCTTGCTGAAGTTCTTTCTCCGCTTGGGCCTTCTTAACCTCGGCCTCTCTTTTCTCAGCCTCAGCAACTTTTTTAACGGCCTCAGCGGATTTGGCCTTCTCAAGAGCTAAAGTTTGGGCCTTAGTAGCCGCCTCGGCCTGATCTTCCAATTTTTTCATCCTTGATTCAAGAGATTTGATCTCTTTCTTCATGGAAGATGCTTCCCTCTTCATATCAACCAACCTTTGCCGATTTTCAAAGGATTGCATTAAAAATGAATGGGCGTGTTGGATGGCCTGAAGAAAAAACAGAAGTATTAGAGAATATTCTCAGTAAAAAAACAAGAAGGAAGAATCACAAGTACAGACAGGAACACTTACTTGAACGGAGTGTTGGAGCATAAGAGCGTAATTCTCATACTCACTAAGCTCAGCATTTCGGTTCAAATCCTTCGGAAGAAGAAGAGCAGTGTTGAGGGCCACACCAACGTTAATATCGTCGGTACTTTCACTGGCCATGATAGGCCTATCCTCCAGAGTTAGTTCAGGAGCCCATGGAACGTCGGGCTTCTTTGACGCCGAGGTCGTCGCGGACGATGACCTTGGCCTCTTTGATTGTGTAGACCCTGAGGGTTGCCCCTCAGTAGACCTCTTGGTGGAAGCAGAGGTTGATTTTTTACTTTCTGCCAGCTTAGAAATAGGCAAAGCATCCTCAGCCTTGGCATCTGTAGCCTTGGCCTTGGGCTGAGCCTTTTTAACTCTCTTTGGCTTGGGTGGGGGCATTGATTGCGTTGGTACAGCCTCGGCGTCAGTTGGAAGGTCGGCAAGAAGATCTTGAACGACAGGCCTTGGACGAACCATCTCGGCAGTCTTTACAAGTCTTCGTCGACGTTTACGTTCTGGAATTGGTATTAAGTAGGGGGCCGAAGTTGATGGAAGGTCGGCTGGGTCAGAGGTGGATCCTTGATCTGTTCGGGATGAAGAAGCGGTTACAGTTGTAGCAGTAGGTGGAGAGAGACTCTTTTTCTTCCTTTTTGGGATATCGGGCAAAGTGGATTTATATGTAGGGATGAAGTTTAGTAACAGTGGGGCTTTTCGTTTGTGGACTGGAAGGTCAAGGAGTTTTTTCAGATCTTTTCCTGGGAAGAAGGATTGGCGGAAGTTTTTCGGTGGCTGATGAAGATCTGCAGGACAAAGAAACAGATGTCAGAAACAGAAAGTATTAAAGACTTAAATAAAAATAACTAAGTGTTGGCTCAGGGCTCTTACCCTTGCCCTCTGAAATTGTTCGAGGAAGAGCGTAGAGGTGGACATCTTCGTCTAGGCCAAATTCCCAATTTCCCGACGCAATAACAAAGTCATCTCCAGCCCCCTTGTTGGAGTCTGGAAGGTCGGCTACAATTTTAAACTGGGTGGATCTCGGCTTAAGGTAATAAGCGAAGCCCCTATCCTTCAGATTGAGGGGACACATGGTATAGCAGTACTGAAGGTCGGCCAGGGTGATTCTAAGATTCTCCTGCCTAGCTAAAGCTATAATACCGTTAATCACCCTATAGGAGTTGATAGTAAGTTGCATGGGGTTCAGCCTGTAGAAATGAAGAACTTCACAAAAAAGGGGGTGAAGTAGAAGGCGAAGTCCACATTCGGTAAAAGCTACTATAGGAAAAGGCATTGTATGATCTGTGGGCATGATGGTATCATTATCCCCAGCTAGCTTAAGGTGAACATCGGCTGGGATAGAGAATTCCTGCCTAAAGTATTCAAGTTTTGTTGGGGTATTTACCCTATGCTTCCACATACCCATTATGTCAGCTTAAAATGTGTTTCAGAAGATGGGCGTTTTAAGAAAGGTTGCAAGAACCTCGGCAAAGACCTAGGAAAGGGCTGATAAGGCTTGTTTCAGTTTTCCCTAAATTGAAGGTTCTACACACAACTCCCAAACCAAAGAACTATAAAGATCAAGATCGAAGGCACAGATCTAAACAAGAAAACAAAGGCGACGCTTCAGAATCAAAGAACAGAGGTATGATTCTCAGAAACAAAAGAAATACAGAAGTAAAAGAAAATCAAGAACAGTGGCACAAAAAAGTGGTAAAATAATGCAAGTGTTTAAGATGTAGCCATGATTTAAGATACAAACAAATCTAAGGCTTTGAACAAAAACGATAATAGCAACAGGCAGACAGAAGCACATAGAGAGAATTAAGAATGAAAGGGAAGAATCTTTCCAGAACAAATGAAGCCGGGGCAATGTTCGCCGAGCTCAGAGATCGGTTGCAACAGCAAAGAAAGCTTCGCAAGAATGGGAGATTATGGACAGTTCCAGAAGAGAGATCGAAGCAATGGCAGATTCGAAGAAGAAAGAGCTTTCGGAGAGAGAAAAAGCAAGAAATCAGAATGAAAAAGTGAAGGAAAAATAGAGACAAAGAAGAGTTTTGTTAAAAATTTGAAACGGCGGCAAAATTAGGGCAATTATTATGCCTGGAGCAACGCAGGCGTCAGACGGCGCAGACAAATGACAAACAGCTTTCACACGCGTCACAGACACGCTCCAATGAAAACAAAACACGTGGAAAGGAACGGCTAGATATGCATGACAGCTCATGCGCGTGGGAAAGTACGTTCGAAACCTTGTTCTCCGAAGAGAACACGTCGGCTGGAAGAGGATTATCTCGGCTAAACAGTTTTTGAGCTATTACTCAGAAAAGAAATGTTAAAATGTCGATATAAGTTCCATCACCTCAGAATGCCGAGGTAATAGAACCTAGGGGGCAGTTGTGGGGATATATTTTCTCAATACCAACACGTGGCATGGTGACGCCGACGTGTCAGCCGAGGTGCCACGTGTCTTCATAGTTAAGCCGAGATAATCCCGAAGTTGCCGAGGTTATCCCTGAAGAAATCGGAATCCGAGATAAGCAGATAAGGGACAAGAGTCCTAAGACAAAGAGGGGACTTAACCAAGATAAAACTCTTAAGGGAGTTTATTTTATCTCTGAAAGAGTCCAAAGTAAGCACTAAATTGGAGTTCATAGAAGTCATACTTCTAGTGGGACTTGGATTGAGTATATTATAAAAGAGAGGCACCCCCGTGGGTCTAAGGTATGCAATTTATGTTTTGAGTATTAAGTTTTGCACTTGATTATCTTTGAGAGATATACTGACTTGATCGTCGGAGTGCCCCCGGGTGGAAGAACCACCGCCGGAGCCTTTTCTTTCTGTTTCAAGTTGCCGAATCCATCTACTCTGCCTGTGCTCTCCAGTTGATCACTAAGCGGGCAGTGTGGTCGGAAAATCACCCACACACTTTTCTTAAGTGTGCGACTTACACCTTACACTTACGCCTTTCTGTTTGTTGTCCTGTTTTATGTTTAAACCTTCCACTTACACCTTTTGTGTTGGTTGCATATGGTGTGCAACCTTAAGGGGTTGCACACCATAACAGCACCCTAATTTTTAACCCACCTCCCAAATAGTTTTCGCGTCATATTTATTGCACTTTTGCCATTTCATTGCGTGAATTGAATGAATGTAAGCGGTGATTGTTTTCCAGGACAGTTTGGTTATTCGGATAACTCTACCCGCCTCAACTATTATTTCCCATTTCCGTGAATAACCAGTACCATCCCGGGCTAATTAGTACTATTTTGGGTCTATTCAATTGACATTATTGTTAATCTATCAAACTTATGTATAATTGTTTGATTATAATCTTTGTTATCACATTAGATTTTAATAGACATTCCATTCAGTAAAATTAAAAAAAAAAAATCAATTCTACAACTAATAATATAAAACAAACATATAATTAAGATTAAATATTTTCATATTTGACATGGGTGGGCCCATAAAGGACATGACCCACCACTTAAGGCCCAATTCATTATTCAAAATACTAAAACCCAACATTCTTGAAGTCCAACGTTATACCAAACACCAATGACATCTAAACACTTGGCAAGTGAAGAACCAGTCACAATAGCAGATAAAGATCCTGCAGAGTTATTGCACCACACATTAGCCATTAACGAGTTTCCATGCAGCATTTATTACGATAACCCTTCACGTCGGAACAGAACAGTCTCACCATGAACAAGACAAGCTAGAATATAGATTTTCGACCAACATGACAATTCGGAGTGGACAAGGAAATGATGAACAAAGGATATAAGTAAGCTTCGACGACAAGGAGAAGGTTAAGTTCTCTATCTCCATCCTCTCTCTACATCTTCACTACTCTCACCTCTCTAACTTGGTTATCGGAGGGTTCGCTGGGGGACTTCCCGTTCCCCTTTGAACTCTTTTGCAGGTTTCTTTGTGGGCATCACCAATTGGATAATGATTTGAGAAGCATTGATCGACCCGGCCTGCTCCTTTTGGAGTTCGCAGTTACATCAGTTGGCGCCGTCTGTGGGAAGTTGGGCCCAAGTGTTCTTTTGGTACTTGGGCACTCGGACCCTCATCTTCCTTCGCCACTTGGGCGATCTCTTTTGTCTCTTTTGGCACCACATCTACCTTTCCCTCCTTCATCTCTCCCACCGAAGAGGCACCCTCGCCCCTAACCTTCATCTTTTTCAAGGCAGGGGCCTTTTTCCCCCCCTCTACGCCCCCTATCTTATTCCTTGGCTTCTTCACAACCGTCTCTACCCCTTACTTTCCCCTCTTCTTTAACGGGTCTACTGGGGGCGGCAATGGGGCAAAGCCAGATAAGTCTTTATCGCCTAGAGGCATGGGACGCGGTCGGACCCGCTCCCTCATCACCAGCTTTGGGGCAGGCCCTAATTGTGCCTCCTTCTATTTGTCCGCTCTGGCGAACAATCTCCTCTCCTCCTCCTCCTCCTCCGCCTTCCTACGTACCTCCAGTTCCTCCTTCGCCGGATCCTCCTTCAACGGCTGCAATCCCAAGTTCAAGGCAAACAACGTCTAAGGAAGGACCAGCTCGTCCCACCTTCACCCCTTCTCCTCCCTCCACTCCCTCACCTTCTTCACCCGGTCTCCAGCCGCCACATCCAACTTCGGCTCAACTGATTTTGTGGAGACCTTCCATGTTGTGGGAACTCCCCTTCCACCGCTCGTTGACACGAAAAACCATCTCGGTCTCCACTTCTTCACCGAAGACGGCAATCCCGCAACTAGACCATAGCCCGCCACAGCCTGCAAGGTCACCCACTTCTCTTGTTGACCGGAGGCCTTGTAGCACGAGAAGAATTCCTCCACCGTCATGGCCGCCCCTCCGATCGCTTACGCCCAGGCGCTCGCACAGGCCATCACTATCTTCCAGGCATTCGGCATCAGTTACCCGGGTGCCACTTCTAATTTATTGAGCACATCCACCACAATTTGGGGGAGGGGTAGCCTCAGACCCCCCCGCAGCGCCTCTTTGTATAGGCTAAACTCGCCCGACCGTACATCTGACGCTCTCTCCTTGGACGTGGGCAACCTCAACCCTATTTTCGCGAGAATCTGGTACTTCCTTCGTACCCCCTTCAACTCCTCCGCCATAAACGTGGATTTGTCTGGCTTGGTGTGCCAGTGGTACGGCTCCACTTGGCTAATGGGTCTCGCGGCTGCAATCATCGTCATCGGGCGAGCCCGCACCGCTTGACCAGCTCCCCTCCCTTTCCTTCGCTCCACCCGGTACTGTTCCGCCAATTCCACCGCGTCGTCATCGCCTGACGAGTCAAGCCTGGTGACGGACACTTCCTCTCGGGCCATTTCTTCTACGTATCTACGTATTGCTTCGGACGCTGGCATAATAAAGTTCGCAAAGTGTTGCAGAGGTGTGTCACACAAAACAAACGAGTTCACCTCAGGGATGTGTTGGTTTTTGGCGATAAGATAGGTAAAACGAATAACTCCAAACGCCTGCGGTTTGCCTATATTCCAAAGGTCAAGATTAAATTTCGCCATTTTGAAAATTTTCAAAAAAAATTACCAAACCCGCCTTTTACCCTATCCCTTCGCTTCCTGTTAAACGTATTGTCTTCCCTATCATGGGGTTCCGCCACGTGTACGACCATGATCCACTGCCCCCTTCCTCTACCTTGTCTATTCCACTTCACTTCACCATGTGCCCTGCCACTTCTCGAGCCCTCGCACCGCCACTTTCCCTTTTCACTCAACCACCTTCACGGGCGGCCCTTCTCACCGTCGGTCCGTCTACTCGGTCACCCATCGTGGTCGACTGTAGACACCCCATTTTTGACCGTCCTCAAGATATGGACATCATCGTTTGAACACTCGATGATCATCCATGTTCGTGTTCGTCTTGAGTTCTTGGAGGTCTCGGTCGTGAGCCTTGCCTCAAGATCTCTCGACTTATTTGTTTTGTGCTTGGTTGGACCAAGGACTTATGGTCTTTGCACCTGAGGGCGGGAAATGGCTTGTTGGCTATCCCCACACATCACCGGCCATGACCTGAGGCCACTGGCCCTGTTTTATTTCTACTGGCCAAAAGTGATGGCCGGCTGGTAATGTATTTAGTCGGCTGACCCTTTGTGTTCGTCGATCGGCCTTTTCTGCTAGCCGAACCCTGTTCATCTACTTTATGCAAATATTTAGTGCCAGGTGGCACAGACCCTACCGTCCATACACGTGTATGGAGGATTTGCACACTTTGTTTTAGCTTCTTGACCCTTGTTTTAAGCTTCTTGAGGAAGCTTGAACCTTTTGAACCCTTGTTTTAAGCTTCTTGAGGAAGCTTGAACCTTTTGAACCTTTGTTTTAGCTTCTTGAGGAAGCTTGAACCGTTTGAACCTCTTTAGCTTTTCCAAGAAGCTTGGACCTCTTTAGCTTCTCCAAGAAGCTTGAACCCTCTTGTTTCTCTATAAAAGAGGACCTCCCTCTCCTTTAGAAAGGTTCCAAAAATTTGTTTAAGGCTCTAAGACATATCTCTCTTTATATCTCTATATTTTGGGTTCAAAAGGGTATAATTCTTGGCCTATTACACCACATCTCATAGCCACACACCTCCACCATTCATCTAAGGTTCTTAGAGGTCATTTTCAGAGGTTAAAGAGTTGGTTCTTGGTCCAAGAACCTGCTGGTTTTGTAGCTGTGCATCAAGGGTGAGAACTACCCTATTTATTCCCCATTTTTGCACACACTTTTATCCTATCTTGCATGCTATTTTGAGCTTAACTTATAACTGATAAAAGTTCTGTTTTTGCATGCTTTTGAAGTTTGTTTAAGATCACTTTTGTGTTTGGGGTTGTTTACCCCCTCTTAGGCCTTGTCTGGCCTCATTTTTGTGCCTTTTTTGTGAGTTTCGGGACCACCTTGTATTGGCCTTCTCACCACTGAAATGAGGTCCTAAGAAGGAGAGGGCCATCCCCTCTCATTGTTGTCTTCAATACTTGTCATATTTGCCTCATATGTGAGCACCTTTGTTAAGTTCATGTTGGCCATGTCTTAGCTGGTATTTGTGGTTATTTTTTTGCCATATGCCACTGTTTTTGCCTATCTTGGTCATTCCATGCATGGCTTATACACTTGTAGTGCAAATTTTGCAAACTAGTCTTGTATGTCTCATGTTTGAGCATGTGTTTCTAGCGTGGTTTTGGGCCATCTCAGTAGATTTTTGGTGTAGTTTTAACTTGCCTTAGATTTGTTTTTGCTTGGTTTGGTTGGCCCTTGCATGCCTCATACACTTGTAGTGTAAATCACACACACTAGCTTTGTATGCTCCTTGAAGTAGTATATCATTTTAGCCTATGTTGTGTCCATTTCAGCATGTTCTTAGGCTTATTTTATCATGTCGTACCTTTGTTTAGGTTTGTTTTGGTTAGCCCTTGCATGCTCCATACACTTGCCATGCAATCCCATGAAATAGCCTAACATGCATCATGTTGTGACATGCCTTTTTAGCATGCTTTTGGCTTGACTTCAAGAAGATTTTATCCATATTTTGGTATACTTGAGGTCTGATTTTGGTTGTCTTGGTCACCCATGACTTGTTTTGCATAGCTTTGGTTGAATCTTGCTTGTAAGCTTTGTGTACTAAGTCATTTAGTATGCATTACTTGGCCTATTTCAATGATTTGGCATCATTTGTAGTGTAATTTCAGTCCATGTTTCATGGTCATGCACATGCATTTATCACTCTTTAAATGCATTTGAGAGTTGTGCTTGTATGCCTCATTTATGAACCATTGCATGAACTTCATCTTTGTGCATTCCAAGCCACCATCCCAACACATTTGGCCACTGATTTTGGCATGCTTGAGAGCTACCCATGTTAGTGTAAGTCCATCTCACCATGTTGTTGCATGCTTGTTTCATTTTGCATGTTGTTGCATGCTATACATGTCCACATGTTTAGGTTGTATGCCTATTGCATATTGCATGTTAACATGCTCATGTTGCATTAGATTTGTTGCACACTTGAGTTATTTGCATGCTTGCTTGCTTGCCTAGGTTGCATTGCATTGTGTGTGCATCTCTTGCCTCTTGATCAATCATGATAGAGGTTGGGGCCCTTTATGTGTTTTGTGCATTTCATTCCATATTGAGTTGCACACTTGGCTTCTTTGGCCATCATGCATTGAAATGTGTGATTGATGGTCCGAGGTTCGAAAACCATACTCCTTTGAGTCTTAAACATGATAAGGAGGGTGGTTGTGCAAACATTGCTTTGAAAATGCATTGCCATGCTCTGTTTGCCTTCTGCTGTAGCAAACCAGTATTCTGCCGGAAGAAATGGCCGGTTGGCAACTTTCAGTGCCGGTCGACTACCAAAATAGTGCCGGTGATCTAATTTTTGGTCGATGACCATAATTCCATGGCCGGTGGTATTTCTCCTCGATCGGTGACCTCCCACAGTGCTCATGGAGTAGTCCAGAAGTAACCTTGAGACTTGTGCAGTCCTCAGAGGTGCAGAGCTACGTAAACAGAGGCAACATGTGACATGGCGGTGGATTTCCGAGCAGAGCCGAGTGAGCATGCATTCGTCCCTCTTCCCGAGGCTATTTTACTGCTTTCAGTAATTTAATTAATTAAGAGTTTGTAATATTTGATTAGCTTATTAGTTAATTAATTTGTATTATTCATTTGAACCCTCCGAGAGAGGGCAATTTTGTAATAAGCGTGCGTGTGTGTGATGAATGTCTTCCAACCACCATTTCTTTCTCCCTTTTACTTACCTGTTTTCAATTGTTAGTTTTAGGGCACTATAGACGTCTCCGAACGCCCCGGGAGGATGAGTCCCATTCTGTTCATATGGGGTTCACTACAGTTCAGGACTCTCAAATTGTCACGGTTCTAAATCTGAACCAAAGAGTCCAAATCCGGCAAATCGTTTTGGGAAACAGATTTTTAGAAAAGAAGTGTCAAACATGGAATGCTTTACCAGATACAGAGTCGCCACCTAAATATTTTATTTTGGGAAATTTAGGAAACCCTGACTCGGTGCTAAAGGCCACGTGTCCGTCATCACCAAAGTTGCTTCGGCTCGGGAACTTGGGTACGATTAGGGAAGGTCAGCTATGAGCACCCCCTCTCGCCCGATCAAAGATCGGCCTCTACTAACCGTGATATCTTGTTTTGAAAGCATTATGTGTTCCTATTCCGGTTATTAGCCTAAAATTACTATGTTATGCGCACAGCAAACAAGTATAGACCAAATCACCTAAATTGGAACAAAACATTGCATGTTTGTTTTGGAAATGGTTTGCTACTCGCAAGTAGGCTAAAATGCAGGTTTTGCCACCCTTAAGTGGGCTTTAGAAAATATGGTTTTGCCACTATCTAGTGGGCTTAAAACTCGCATCCAATGCATTGTTCCAATTTAAGTAACCCAACCTTCACCCACAGGCATTTAGGTAGTTATAACACGTAAGCACGTAACCTCATGGTAAGCATGCTGTCATGGCAAACACACACTCATGCAAGATGCTAAAGCATAAAAGCTTACCTAGTACTCCGAGTCAAAACAGAAACTAGTGAGTAATCATATGTATGATTCTAGTTCATGTTAAGATAGCTAATGCAACACATGCAAAATGCAACTAAGATGGACTCGGCTAATCTACAATGACATGTGAAATGCTACAACTAACACGTATCCAATTTGGAATTGAAATACAAATGCAGTTAGAATGATGCGCCGAGCCCGATGCATACAAAACGAATGAATGGATGCAAACATGCTATCATACTGTATGCTAATTGAAACATGCCCTAGACTAACCATCGAAAGCTAGTAAATAAAAGGGAAGAAAGATATGGAGTTGGAAGACATGCACACACCCACGCACACTTATTACACAATTGCCCTCACTCGGAGGGTCCGAAAGAATATACAAATTTACTAACCTACAAGCTAATTAAATATTACAAACCCTTAACTAATTAACAAATTAATTAAGCTATTTAAAGTAGTAAAATGGCCTCGGGAAGAGGGATGCACGCAAGCTTGGATTGGCTTCGCCCGGAAATCCATTGCCATGCACAAGCTGCCTCTGTTTACCATGCTCTGCTCCTCTGGAGACTGCACAAGTCCCAAGGTATGCTCTCTGCACACTGTGAAGTGCCACCGACTAAGGTAAATGATCACCAGCTAAAGAGATGTGGCCATCGACCACTGGTGTGGCTCTCGGCCAGCAATACATGGTCGGTCAGCACTGTATGTAGTCGACCGGCCAATTCTTCCTGCAGAACCTGTTTTGACGGCAGCAGAGGGCAAAACAAGGCATGGCAATGCATTTCAAGCAAATATGTGCACCAACACACCCCTTATCATGTTTATGACTCAAAGGGGGATGGTACTCGATTCTCGGACCACCAATCGCGCATTTCAATGCGTGATGGCCCAAAAAACCAAGTTGTGCATTTTGATTTCAAATGACATGCAAACCAAATAAACACATAAAGCCCAACCTCTATCATGGTGATTCAAGAGGCAAGGCATGCATGCAAAATGCTATGCAACCTAGGCATGGAAGCTAAGTATGCAATATGAACATGTGAATATGTATAGCATGCAACAATCATACAAAATGGAGCAAGGATGTGACAATATGCAAGACAAGCATGCAACATCATGCAAAGATGGACTTAAACTAATATAGGTAGCTCTCAAGCATGCCAAAATCAGCGGCCAAAATGATGCAACAAAGGCATGAAAACTCACACACAAGCATGCATACACAAAGGCCTAAACATGGAGCATAAGCCATCAACTCTCCAAAGCATGAAAGGGATGGAAAATGCAAGTATGAAAGCATGGAACATGGAACATGGACTGAAATATGGTCTCCAATGATGCCAAATCATGAGAACAAGCCAAGTAAAGCATGCTAGTGACCCACACATCCAAGGCTAACAAGCTAGAATGCAAAGAGGCTATACAAAGCATGGCAAGCATGACTAAAACGACACCAAACAGAACTTAAACATGTTAAAACATGACTAAAAACTTCACAAATCTAAGCCAAAACATGCAAGCATGGTGGTCCAAATGCAAGATGCCTTTCTAGGCAAAATAAAGGAATGCAAGGCAAGTGTAAGGTGTGTGCAAGGGACCATTAAACCAAACAAAAACAGATCTAAGGCATGCCAAAATATGACTAAATACCCACTGAAATATATCCAATACATGCAAGAATGAGGTGCTCCTTTGAAAAGCCATGCAAGGGGTTGTTCTTCACATGCAAGAGGGACACCCAAGGGGACCAAACCAGCCCTAGATAGAGTCTAGGCAGGTCCTAAAATTCCCCAAAAATGGCCTGAACCAAGCTTTGAAGGCATGCAAATATGGGCTCCTTTGTAAGGCAAAAAATGCAAGTAAACAAGACAATAAGGAGAGGGGATGGCCCTCTCCTTCTTAGGACCTCAAAACATCATCCCCACCATTGAAATCCCTTTGGATCAGCGGTGGGAAGGCCAATACAAGGTGGTCCCAAAGCTCACAAAAAAAGACACAAAAATGAGGCCAAACAAGGCCTAAGAGGGGGTAAACAACCCCAAACACAAAAGTGGTCTTAAAAAAACTTTAAAATGAGCTCAAAATAAGACTTTTTTTAGTTTATGACAAACCTCAAAAATGCTTGCAAGTATGGATAAAAGTGTGTGCAAAAACGGGAAATAAAGAGGAAAAAAAGATTACCCTTGTAGCCAAAAGGGGACAGCAGCTTCTTGGTCCAGAAAACTAGTCCCTTAGCCTTTGAAAATGGCTTCCAAGATCCTTAGAGTGATGGTGGAGGTGTTAGGATAGGAGGTGGTGTGTAATGGAGCCAAGAACTATGGAGTTTGGAGCTTGGAATGTAGAGATATGGAGGGAAGTGTATGTCTTTTGCCTTAGACAAATTTCTTGGAACCCTTGAAATGAAAGGAGAGGCTCTCTATTTATAGAGGAACAAGGGTGCAAGCTTCTTGGAGAAGCTAAAAAGGGTCAAGCTTCTTAGAGAAGCTAAAAAAAGGTTAAGCTTCTTGGAGAAGCTAAAAAAATGGTCAAGCTTCTTGGAGAAGCTAAAAAAGGGTCAAGCTTCTTAGAGAAGCTAAACAAAGGGTCAAGCTTCTTAGAGAAGCTAAAAAAGGGTCAAGCTTCTTGGAGAAGCTAAAAAGGGTCAAGTTTCTTGGAGAAGCTAAAAAAAAGGGTCAAGCTTCTTGGAGAAGCTAAAAAGACTCAAGCTTCCTCAAGAAGCTAAAAAAAAGATTCAAAAGGGTCAAGTTCCCTCAAGAAAAGGTCTCGGCCAGAAAAAGTGGCCGATTGATCAAAAACAGTGGCCGGCCGACCAAACACAATGTCGACCGACCATCAATAGTGCCGACCGGCCATCACCAATGGCCGGTGGCAAGGAAACAAGGCCGGTCGACCAAAAACAGTGCCGGTCGGCCATCATTAATGGCCGATGGCAATAAAACAGGGCCGGTGGCCTCAAGCCATGGCCAGTGAGGTGTGGAGATGGCCAACAAGCCATTCCCTACCCCTCAAAAGCAAAACACAAGTGTTTGGTGCAAAACCAAACACAAAACAGTCGAGTCGAGAGATCCTGAGGCAAGGCGCGTAGCCGAGACCTCCTGGGAACTCAAGACGAACACAAACAAGGGTAATCATCGAGTGTTCAAACGATGACGTCCAAGTCTTAAGGACGGTCAAAAATGGGATGTCTACAGGCACGTTTCAATTAGCATACTTATGATAACATGTTTGCATCATTCATCTGTATTGCATGCACCGGGCTCGGGGCATCATGCTAACTGCATTGTATTTCAATTCTAAGTTGAATACGTGTATTGGATTGTCGCACCTCATATGCCATTCTTAGGATAGCCGAGCCTATCTTAGTTGCATTTTGCATGCGTTGCATTAGCCATCTTAACATGAACTAGGATCATGCATGATTACTAACTAGTTTTTTGTTTTGGCTCGGAGTACACTGTAAGTGTTTATGCTTTAGCATCTTGCATGAGTGTAAATGTTAACATGACAGCATGCTTTCCATGAGGCTAATTGCTTAGGTGATATAACTGCCTAAATTCCTGTGGGTGAAGGTTGGATTGCTTGAATTGGGATAATTCATTGAAATCTGTGTGTTTAGCCTACTTATGAGTCGCAAACTTCAAATTATTTTCCAAACAAACGGATATGCGATGCTTTGTTCCAAATTAGGCGATCTAGTCCATACTTGTTTCACTGCACGCATCAGATAGTAATTCTAGCTAATTAATCGGAAGAAGAACGCATGTGTTTTCAAAAACGAGATATCATGTTTAGTAGTGACCGATCTTTGATCTGGCCAGCGGGGGTGCTCATAGCTGACCTTCCCTAATCGTACCTAAGTTCTCGAGCCGAGGCAACTTTGGCGATGATGGACATGTGGCCTTAGGCACGAGTCAGGGTTTCTTAAATTCCCCCAAAATAAAATATTTAGGTGGCGACTCTGTATCTGGGAAAGCAGTCCATGTTTGGCACTTCTTTCTAAAAATTTGTTTTCCAAAACGATTTGCCGGACTTGGACTCTTTGGTGATTTATCAATCTTGCATTGCACTTTGCGAGATCAGATTAAGAACTGTGACAATTTGAGTCCGAACTGTAGTGAGCCCAAATGAACAAAACGGGATTCTCCCGTGACGTTCGGGGACGTCTACAGTTTCTGGCGACTCTGCTGGGGAGTTAGAGAACTTGACTCGAACTCATGATATCTTGTTTTGACTACACTTATGTGTTTCTTTGCATTGCATGTGCATTGGTGTGCCTAGGACACCGTGTTTGCTGTCTGTAATTCTTGAACGGTTTGTCGGAGGCTCACTTTGAGAAGCGTGCCATAAGGCTGACCGTTTATGGGCTCTGCCACGATGGAAACACAAATCCCGGTTTTTACCAGGGCACCCTTTTTAACCATTCGACCTAGTGCATATTCGGAATCCATAGTGACTATTCCAAACTAGGACAGGTTTCTTACCCAATTCTAGGTTGTTTGAAACCGCTGCATGCATAGTGAAACCCTAGCTCCTGACAAAATAGGACAAGGAAACCCTATACCAACATAGGCGTGTTTTGGCTCTTACTTACTTGCTATGTGCTTTTAGAGTGTGTCTCTACAGGGAATGCGCATATTAGTTCGCAAGTCTGAGTATCAGGCCCACGGGCATCAGTATTTGGTGGAATCAGTTTTACCTGAGGGTATCAGAATTTTAGGCAGAATGCAGTAGAGAGCACGGTCATTCAGCTTTGTTCATATCTGTTTTGGTGAAATCAGGCTGAGGTGCTCTCTGTTTTCTCTCTTGCTAAGTAGTCTGATATCCCTCGGGTACTCTGGACCTGTGTTGTTATGTGATCAGGGGATGAACCACTTGCTGTCGGTGCTTAGTTTACTCCAGATGTGATAGATGACACACTATTTTGAGCATTTGTGAATGCTGTTTACTCTACTTTCTGACTTGGGTGTTGGGTCTGTCTTATTGTATCGAGTCAGTCCTGTTTTGTTAGAGTCGGGTGATTCCGGGGATGTTACCTCGAATGTCACTATTTTGTTTTGTGTTTGTCTCTTTGCTTTCTTTTTGAGTCTGTTTCTGCCATAGAACCAGTTACACCAGAAGATCTGAATGAAGCAGCAGTGGTTTTCATACTTCGTGCTTATTTCTACTTTGAGCCTGTTATGCCAGAAGTTCTGAATGAGACGATAGTATTTGACTAAAAACTGTGTCTTTTCTGTGCTTTGAAATCATTATATTGACCTGAGTTTTTCAAACCTTTTTGAACATTGTGATGAAAACGAAGAGGAAGGAATTCCTCGAGTTTTGCAAAGTTTGATCAATTGAGAGAAAGAGAGGCATGCTAAGCCCTTAATAAATGAAATCATGTTTGTTAATGTGAGTACTGAGAAGGACCCTGGCTTGATCCAGATTGGTTCTACACTGTCTTCAGCGTGAGTGATTTGTCGCTTTCTTAAAAAATTTCAAAAAAAATGTTTTGCGCGGTCCTGCGAAGACCTGTATGGAATCGCTCTTAAGATTGTGCAGCCTAGGATCGCTCTCAGCCTCGAGACTCGACCCCTTGCTTTCGAACCTTGAACATAGATTTAGAATGTTCAACGGTCAACCACCATGTAAGGCCTGTGTGGCTGGATCAGAAGCAGCCCATGAACAAGGAGCGAGAATATCAGATGTGATCAAAGGAAGCTTGCGAAGGTAGATCAAAAGCAGCCCTTGAACTAGGGGCAAAAATGTCAGATGCGCTCGAAGAGTAAAAAATGAGTCTTTTCTGTAAACCAGGGAAGACTGGCAAGAATGCCAAATCCCAGAAGGGGGAAAGAAGAAATTATTGCTGAAGGACAACCAAGTTCCTATCCACAACACTAGAGGCAAATTCACCTTTCATTGGATGGACTTCTACATCATCAGCGAACATCAACCATTCTCTTGGATTCAGATGGCTCCGAGATCTCAAACCATTCAACATGGACAAAGCTAAACTTTTACCCTTGAGAGGCTCGCTGGGCCGAAAACCTGAAAGGGTGACCCAGGTAAAAGTTAGAGCAAGAAAAAGAACAAAAAGAACAAAAAAAAAAAAAAAAAAAATGCAAAGAATAAAAAAAAGAAAAGAAGAAAAATGAAGAAAATGAAAAGAAAAGATGAAAAAGAAAAAAGAAGAAAAGAAATGAAAAGAAATGAAAAGAAAAGAAAATAAGAACAAAGCTCGCAAGGTTGAAAACCCAGAAGGGCGGCCTTGGCAAAAGTTAGAGCGCAAAAGGAGAGGTTAATACCCGAGTGTACCTAACCGGAACTACGTAAGGCTTGATTCCCATGTTTGGGATACGTAGGCAACTTCATCCTGAAGTCCAACCATAAACACTTCCAAATCAATTATGTCCACGTAATGGTTTTGCTCATCTTTGTTTTCTCTGTATCCAAGAGTTTGGTTGTGATCGTCACTCTGAAGGCTGATTACAATGTGCCGCAATACCATTCAAACAAGGGGCAACTTTTCGTTGCCATTTAGTGTGCTGTGATGCCGTTCAGACAAGGGGCAGTTTTCCATTGTTTTGGATCTGAGGTTGTACATCTCAAGAGTAGGTTCCGTGCTCGTAGAGCAGTGGCCGTTTGCAAAAATAGTTTTTGAGAATTTTTACTGAGGTTGACTAATTTTCTCGAAAATTATTCCATTTTTTCCAAAACCAGACCATTTTCTTGGACCCAAAAAGGAAAATTTTCAGTGCTCACAACCTAACTTGCATGATTTTAAGTCAGAAAGTTGAACGAGCATGTTAATCAAACTTTTATATTAATCAAAATTGTTTTAAGCAAAAACAAAAAAGGGTCAAAATGATGAACTAGGGGCACAGTTGAGTCAGACTTCCTGTCTTTTTCCTGTTATCTATGCGTTTGCCAGAAGGGCACTCTACTTGCCAGAAAAGGGCACCATTGAAGCTGACCGCAAAAGGGCAAAAGCTCTCACATCCTCTAAGCAACGAGGTATCGAGCCAAGTATGAAGCACGAACTGGAATGGATCAAGATATTCCACTTCCTCATCTGGACAGATCTGATCACGTCTAAACTCCCTAGCAAAGCATCATCAACCAATGTCAGCTGCAAATTTGCTACACACCCCATTTTAGTGCAACCCCTCTGTGGGAGGAACTCACTGGCTGTGAGCGGAAGAAAGAGAATCTAGCAGCATGCTAGGGGCAAGAGCCCGCAATTTCTTGTTTATCCATCAACCACCCAGGGGAGGGATAAAAAATGAGAGATTGAAGAATAGAGAGATGTGCGCTGAGAGAAAAAGTGAGAAAAATGGCTTTTTCAGAAAAACAGAGCTTGAGGGCCGAGTGATGTGAGGGTCACAAATGAGAAAGGGTGGGAAACAATACCCGGAGAACAGGCTCCCTATGCACGTCTGAGTGTCGTGTCTTTTGTTTTGTCTTGGTTCTTGTTTTGAGTCGTTTTGAGTGTTTCTCGATGTGTTTAGATTGTTTACCTCTTGTTTTTCTTTGTTGAGTCGTTATGCGCTGTGTTCAGTTGTAGGCTCAATACCTGGTTGAGAACTCATTTCTTAATTTCAAAAAAATCGTTTTGTGCTCAGAGTGCCGTGTCGTTCTCCACATTTGTGCAAAACAAGATTTTGTTCTTTCAAAAACCGCAGGGTTCAACCCAGGTCATATGAGAACAGTAAAACCAGGACCTATCTGAAGCTATATGGGTTCCAGACTGCGAAGCAAAAGAAAAGAAGAAAAATCAGAGCATCTTAGTGTGTTTCGACTTCGGTACATGCCGTGATTGTACTCCGGATGTACCTCATCAGGCCTTGTCAGTGCTTCAAGTCAGAATAGCAATTAAAGTAGCAGCAGATGTTATCTGTCGCCAATATAAATAGGGTGTACCCTTTTCAAGCGGAGTGTCTTACAAACCCCTCCAAGAGGTAAATCGGAGGTCGCATTTGGATTTGGTCTCGTTAAGGCTTGTATTTCCTTATTCAGCATTTTGTTTTAAACATGCTTTTGAAGTTGCACATTCGTCGCATTGTTATGCACACCATTTCTCGCATTAATACGCACACCATTCGTTGTATTGTTATGCACATCTATCTAGCATTGTTATGCTCGTTACTTGCATTATTATGCACATCTATCTTGCATTGTTATGCACCCTTCCACCCACATTGTTATGCACCTTACTTGCATAGAACATGCATTTTATCGCACTGTCTTGTGCACTTACACTTTGTATCTCATTCGCATTGTCTTGTGCACTCGTGTTGTCTAACGCATCGCGCTGTCTAGCGCATCGCACCGTTTTGTGCAATTTATCACTCGCTCTCTCTTGCACACCTCCATCGCACTATCTTGTGCATTCGCACTGTCTTGTGCACTCGCGTTGTCTACGTATCGCGCTGTCTAGCGCATCGCACTATCTTGTGCACTCGCGTTGTCTAAACGCATCGCGCTGTCTAGTGCATCGCACTGTTTTGTGCAATTTATCACTCGCACTCTCTTGCGCACCTCCATCGCACTGTTTTGTGCATCTCATTGTATTTTGTATGCATTTCATTTTGCGCTATTTTGTGCATTGCGCTATCTTGCGCACCTCAATCGCATTGTTTTGTGCATTGCATTTCAATCGTGCCCTTTTGCGCATCGCACTGTTTTGTGCATTGCATTTTATCGCGCTATCTTGCGCACCTTACCTGCACTTGTTAGTGCATTGCATTATTCGCACTGTCTTGTGCACCCTCTGGTCTAGGACACCTTAAATCCTCTAGTCTAGGAGACCTTACATCATGCATCTTCATTCACACTGTCTTGTGCATTCTCCGGTCTAGGAGACCTTAAATCCTCTAAAGGTGCAATTCTTTTGGTGTTTGTCGTGCCCGAACGACTCCCAGTGGTCTGGTATAGCCAGCTGCCTGTGTTTGCGGTGAGTTCCTAGGGGATCAACTGAGACGGTGGAAACTAGAGTTCGAATGGCTTACGCCTAGAACGCAAAGGTTCGGGATTTCCGAGACTAAAATCTGGTTTAAATACCCAGGGGTATATCCTCGGCTTGAAATCTGTATGGCAGCCCTATAGATTGAGATAGCATGTATATGCGCCTCAGTTCTGGATACCGAATCAACCTATTCTGTCACCCTGTTGGAGAATAGGGAAAGCTGCGACCATAGCTAGGGAGAAAAGTAGTACTTGTGGTTCAACCAAGAAGAAGCAAAAGATCCCTAGTAGCATGAGGTAGGTCATTGCCAATTGCCCCTGTAAGGTATCTTCGCTTCCTAACTACTACATCATCTAGTATGTATATTACATTGTACATAGCATACATTACATGCATTCATTGCATATAGAATATATATTGCATTGTAGTGCACTTCCACTTACATTGTCATGCATTCTTCACTTGCGTTGACACGCATGTTTCGCTTCCACCTGCATTGTCATGCACTCTTCACTTGCGTCGACACGCATGTTTCGCTTCCACCTGCATTCTCATGCATTCTTCACTTGCGTCGACACGCATGTTTCGCCTCCACTTTCATTGTACATTGCATTGTAGTTTGCATGCATTTACTGCATTATCCATTTATGACTTGCACCTTTCCATGTTGAGCTTGGTCTAGTATGTGCCCATACTTTTCGCATTGAAACATGGTTATGATATTATGTGTACGCACATAGTGTTGAGGGTGACGGCACCGTTTCCGTGTTAAACGTGATTGGTTTGTGTCCATGCCTTTTCTAGGCAAAATTTGGTTTGGCCGCATGCCTTATCCACTGCATCCATTGCATTTTAGCTAGTATGTATATTGCATTGTACATAGCACATATTGCATGCATTTACTGCATTATCCATCTATGACTTGTGCCTTTCCATGTTGAGCTTGGTCTGGTATGTACCCATACTTTTCGCGTTGAAACATGGTTATGATATTATGTGTACGCACCTAGTGTTGAGGGTGACGGCACCGTTTCCGTGTTAAACGTGGTTTGTTTGTTTCCATGCCTTTCCTAGGAAAAATTTGGTTTGGCCACGTGCCTTATCCACTGCATCCATTGCATTTTAGCTAGTATGTATATTGCATTGTACATAGCACATATTGCATGCATTTACAGCATTATCCATCTATGACTTGCGCCTTTCCATGTTGAGCTTGGTCTGGTATATGCCCATACTTTTCGCATCAAAACATGGTTATGATATTATGTATACGCACCTAGTGTTGAGTGTGACGGCACCGTTTCTGTGTTAAATGTGGTTTGTTTGTGTCCATGCCTTTCCTAGGCAAAATTTGGTTTGGCCACGCGCCTTATCCACTGTATCCATTGCATTTTGGCTAGTATGTATATTGCATTGTACATAGCACATATTGCATGCATTCACTGCATCACCTTCATCTATCACTTGCGCCTTTCCATGTTGAGCTTGGTCTAGTATGTGCCCATACTTTTCACGTTGAAGCACGGTTATGATATTATGTGTACGCACCTAGTGTTGAGGGTGACGGCACCGTTTCCGTGTTAAACGTGGTTTGTTTGTGTCCATGCCTAGGCAAAGTACGGTTTGGCCGCGCGCCTTATCCATTGCATTCATTGCATTGTAGTGCAGTGTGTTGCATCCAACATTTAGGATCACGATCTTTCTTCAGCGAGTCATTCCTCACTTATATCATGCCACCCAATTACTTGTTTTATCTACGAAACGCATAGTTATGAGATTATGTGTGCGCGCCTAGTGTTGAGGGTGTCGGCACCATTTCTATGTCAGATGTAGTTTGATTTTTGCATCTCCATCCCTTCATGATATTTGTATGGTTTTATACTGCTTGTGGTTTGATCATCTCAAATGCATTTCATATCATTTGCATTGTTTCAATACATTATATATCATTATATTGTTTTGTAATATTGCATATCATCTTGCATCCAACCCGCATTGTTATGTGTCACACTTAGGTCGCATTGTCATGCATCCACACTTTGCTTGCGTTGTCACGCACTTTACACTTGCATTACTATGCATGTTGCTAATGATATTGTACCTGTTAAGTTTCTTCCTCTTTCAGGCATGATATTGTATGTACGGTTCATTTGAAGTTGGCGCGACCAGACGAACCGGACAGGTATTGTATTCTCCGCGTGAGACGCAGTGAGAATTGTATAATTTCCTTACATCATTTCTGCATGAAATGTAGTTTGGTTTGTATATGCTTGCTTAAAACTGTTGCATGATTTGCTTCATTACAGCATCCTTTGCATGATCATAAGTTATGCTAGGCTTTGTGCATTGTTCTTGCATTTTGCCCCTGCCTTCCGGCGCATATCTTTATCTGTAGCTTGTATGCTTTGTCTAAGTCTTCGGCCTTGTCAAAAATGGGTCGTCTCTGGGTTTTGACATTCACTCCCGTCATTTTTATGACTTTCGAGTTCTGTCAAAGAGAGGCAACTGTAGACACCCCATTTTTGACCGTCCTTAAGACATGGACGTCATCGTTTGAACACTCGATGATCATAAATGTTCGTGTTCGTCTTGAGTTCTCGGAGGTCTCGGTCGCGCGCCTTGCCTCAAGATCTCTCGACTTATTTGTTTTGTGCTTGGTTGGACCAAGGACTTGTGGTCTTTGCACCTGAGGGTGGGAAATGGCTTGTTGGCTATCCCCACACATCACCGGCCATGGCCTGAGGCCACCAGCCCTGTTTTATTGCTACCGGCCAAAAGTGATGGCCGGTCGGCAATGTATTTAGTCGGCCGGCCCTTTGTGTTGGTCGATCGGCCTTTTCTGCAGGGCGAACCCTGTTCATCTGCTTTATGCGGATATTTAGTGCCAGGTGGCACAGACCCTGCCCTCCATACACGTGTATAGAGGATTTGCACCCTTTGTTTTAGCTTCTTGAGGAAGCTTGAACCTTTTGAACCCTTGTTTTAAGCTTCTTGAGGAATCTTGAACCTTTTGAACCTTTGTTTTACTTCTTGAGGAAGCTTGAACCGTTTGAACCTCTTTAGCTTCTCGAAGAAGCTTGAACCTCTTTAGCTTCTCCAAGAAGCTTGAGCCCTCTTGTTTCTCTATAAGAGAGGACCTCCCTCTCCTTTAGAAAGGTTCCAAGAATTTGTTTAAGGCTCCAAGATATATCTCTCTTTATATCTCTATATTTTGGGTTCAAAAGGGCCTAGTTGTTGGCCTATTACGCCACACCTCATAGCCACACACCTCCACCATTCATCTAAGGTTCTTGGAGGTCATTTTCAGAGGTTAAAGAGTTGGTTCTTGGTCCAAGAACCTGCTGGTTTTGCAGCTGTGCATCAAGGGTGAGAACTACCCTCTTTATTCTCCATTTTTTCACACACTTTTAGCCTATCTTGCATACTGTTTTGAGCTTAACTTATAACTGATAAAAGTTCTGTTTTTTTCATGATTTTGAAGTTTGTTTAAGATCACTTTTGTGTTTGGGGTTGTTTACCCCCTCTTAGGCCTTGTTTGGCCTCATTTTTATGCCTTTTTTGTGAGCTTTGGGACCACCTTGTATTGGCCCTCTCACCATTGGTGTTTTGAGGTCCTAAGAAGGAGAGGGCCATCCCCTCTCCTTGTTGTCTTCAATACTTGTCATATTTGTCTCATATGTGAGCACCTTTGTTAAGTTCATGTTGGCCATGTCTTAGCTGGTATTTGGGGTTATTTTTCTGTCATATACCACTGTTTTTGCCTATCTTGGTCATTCCATCCATGGTTTATACACTTATAGTGTAAATTTTGCAAACTAGTCTTGTATGTCTCATGTTTGAGCATGTGTTTCTAGCTTGTTTTTGGGCCATCTCAGTAGATTTTTGGTGTAGTTTTAACATGCCTTAGATCTATTTTTGCTTGGTTTGGTTGGCCCTTGCATGCCTCATACACTTGTAGTGTAAATCACACGCACTAGCTTTGTATGCTCCTTGAAGAAGCATCTCATTTTAGCTTATGTTGTGTCCATTTCGGCATGTTCTTAGGCTTATTTTATCATGTCATACCTTTGTTTAGGTTTGGTTTGGTTAGCCCTTGCATGTTCCATACACTTGCCATGCAATCCCAAGAAATAGCCTAACATGCGTCATGTTGTGACATGTCTTTTTAGTATGCTTTTGGCTTGACTTCAAGAAGATTTTATCCATATTTTGGTATGCTTGAGGTCTGATTTTGGTTGTCTTGGTCACCCACGACTTGTTTTGTATAGCTTTGGTTCAATCTTGTTTGTAAGCTTTGTGTATTGAGTCATTTAGTATGCATTACTTGGCCTATTTCAATGATTTGGCATCATTTGTAGTGTAATTTCAGTCCATGTTTCATGGTCATGAACATGCATTTATCACTCTTTAAATGTGTTTGAGAGTTGTGCTTGTATGCTTCATTTATGGACCATTGCATGAACTTCGTCTTTGTGCATTTCGAGCCACCATCCCAACACATTTGGCCACTGATTTTGGCATGCTTGAGAGCTACCCATGTTACTGTAAGTCCATCTCACCATGTTGTTGCATGCTTGTTTCATTTTGCCTGTTGTTGCATGCTATACATGTCCACATGTTTAAGTTGTATGCCTATTGCATATTGCATGTTAACATGCTCATGTTGCATTAGATTTGTTGCACACTTGAGTTATTTGCATGCTTGCTTGCTTGCCTAGGTTGCATTGCATTGTGTGTGCATCTCTTGCCTCTTGATCAATCATGATAGAGGTTGGGGCCCTTTATGTGTTTTGTGCATTTCATTCCATATTGAGTTGCACATTTGGCTTCTTTGGCCATCATGCATTGAAATGCGTGATTGATGGTCCGAGGGTCGAAAACGATACTCCTTTGAGTCTTAAACATGATAAGGAGGGTGGTTGTGCAAACATTGCTTTGAAAATGCATTGACATGCTCTGTTTGCCTTCTGCTGCAGCCAACGAGTATTCTGTGGGAAAAAATGGTCGGTCAGCAACTTTCAGTGCCGGCCGACTACCAAAATAGTGTCGGTGATCTAATTTTTGGTCGATGACCATAATTCCATGGCCGGTGGTGTTTCCCCTTGGTCGGTGACCTCCCACAGTGCTCAGGGAGTAGTCCAGAAGTAACCTTGAGACTTGTGCAGTCCTCAGAGGTGCAGAGCAGCGTAAACAGAGGCAACATGTGACATGACGGTGGATTTCCGAGCAGAGCCGAGCGAGCATGCATTCGTCCCTCTTCTCGAGACTGTTTTACTGCTTTCATTAATTTAATTAATTAAGGGGCTGTAATATTTGATTAGCTTGTTAGTTAATTAATTTGAGTTATTCATTTGGACCCTCCAGGAGAGGGCAATTTTGTAATAAGCGTGCGTATGTGTGATGCATGTCTTCCAACCACCATTTCTTTCTCTCTTTTACTTACCTGTTTTCAATTGTTAGTTTTAGGGCACATTTCAATTAGCATACTTATGATAGCATGTTTGCATCATTCATCTGTATTGCATGCACCGGGCTCGGCGCATCATGCTAACTGCATTGTATTCCAATTCCAAGTTGAATACGTGTATTGGATTGTCGCACCTCATATTCCATTCTTAGGATAGCCGAGCCTATCTTAGTTACATTTTACATGCGTTGCAATAGCCATCTTAACATGAACTAGGATCATGCATGATTACTAACTAGTTTCTTGTTTTGGCTCGGAGTACACTGTAAGTGTTTATGCTTTAGTATCTCACATGAGTGTGAATGTTAACATGACAGGATGCTTTTCATGAGGCTAATTGCTTAGGTGATATAACTGCCTGAATGCCTGTGGGTGAAGGTTGGATTGCTTGAATTGGGATAATTCATTGAAATCCGTGTTTTAGCCTACTTACGAGTAACAAACTTCAAATCATTTTCCAAACAAACGGATATGCGATGCTTTGTTCCAAATTAAGCGATCTAGTCTATACTTGTTTCGCTGTGCGCATCAGATAGTAATTCTAGCTAATTAATCGGAATAAGAACGCATGTGTTTTCAAAAACGAGATATAATGTTTAGTAGTGGCTGATCTTTGATCGGGCCAGCGGGGGTGCTCATAGCTGACCTTCCCTAATCGTACCTAAGTTCCCGAGCCGAGGCAACTTTGGCGATGACGGACATGTGGCCTTAGGCACGAGTCAGGGTTTCTTAAATTCCCCCAAAATAAAATATTTAGGTGGCGACTCTGTATTTGGCAAAGCAGTCCATGTTTGACACTTCTTTCTAAAATTTTGTTTTCCAAAATGATTTGCCGAACTTGGACTCTTTGGTGATTTATCAATCTTACATTGCACTTTGCGAGATCAAATCAAGAACCGTGACAATTTGAGTCCGAACTGTAGTGAGCCCAAATAAACAAAACGGGATTCCCTCTCGAGATGTTCGGGGATGTCTACATCGGCCCTCCTCGCGGTCGGTCCCTCCACTCGACCACCTTCGCGGTCGGCCCTCCCTATAGTCGGTCTGTCCACTCGACCACCCTCGCGGTCGGCCCTCCTCCCGATTGGTCCGTCCACTCTGTCACCCTTCGTGGTCGGTCCCTCCACTCGGCCACCCTCGCGGTCGGCCTTCCTCACGGTCGGTCCGTCCACTCGGTCACCCTTCGCGGTCAGCCCTCATCGCTGTCGGTCCCTCCACTCGGCCACCCCGCGTGGTCGGCCCACCTCTTAGTCGGTCTTCTCCCCGTCGACCTCTCACAACCCCTGTTTTCTTCCTTATTCCCTTCGTTGGACTAAAGCTGCACTTGGGAATGAGGGACTACTGACATGGGTGGACCCATAAAGGACATGGCCCACCACTTAAGGCTGAGTCCATGATTCAAATACTAAAACGCAACATTCTTGAAACCCAACGTTGCACCATGCACCAATGACATCTAAACACTTGGCAAGTGAAGAACCAACCACATCAGCAGACAAAGATCCTGCAGAGTTATTGCACCACACATTAGCCATTAATGAGTTTCCCTGCAGCATTTATTACGATAACCCTTCACGTCGGAACAGAACAGCTTCACCATGAACAAGGCAAGCTAGAATATAGACTTTCGGCCAACATGACAATTCGGAGTGGACAAGGAAATGATGAACAAAGGATACAAGTAAGCTTCAACGACAAGAAGAAGGTTAAGTTCTCTAGCACCATCCTCTCTCTACACCTTCACTACTCTCACCTCTCTAACTTGGTCGTTGTAGGGTTCACTGGGGGACTCCCCGTTCCCCGTCGAACTCTTTTGCAGGTTTCTCTGTGGGCATCACCAATTGGATAACGGTTTGAGAAGGGTGGATCGACCCGGCCTGTTCCTTCTGGAGCTCGCAGTTACATCAATACTCATTATAAAACAAACGTAAATAAAAAAATTATTTATTTCACTAATCTAGCTAAATAACCAATCATACAAATCCCATAAAATTGTTAATCCATTCATTATTAATCATTTTAATCAAACAGGAGCCTTTGGACATTTTATATATATATATATATATATTTTATTTTTGACAAACAATAAGATATTATCAGTTAGTTAATATTTTTGATGACGTTGAGAATAAAAATAAAATTATTAATAAGATTAGAAATGATAAGTTTTATTATGAGTATGAATTGGAATGAACTAAATATGTGATAAATTAAACTATGGGATAAATGGACTGATAAATGTTTACATAAATAAAATAGAAAATAAAAACTATTAATAGGTCTTAATAATTGGATTTATCTCCCATCAAGGCTTATTGCAAATAAATTTTAATAAAATTGTGGGTAAAAATAATTTTTTGTGACGATTTTTTGCATATGTTGTTAAAAATTGACAATTAATAACATTTTTTAGTCACGATTTTTATAAATTGTTGCTAAAACTTACAACAAGTGACTTTTTTTGTGATAAAATCTTCAAACAGTCATTGAAAGTTGAAAACTAATGACTTTTTTTTTACGATTTTTTTAAACTCTCGCTAAAACTTATAATTAGTGATTTTTTTGTGATAATTTTTAAATTGTCGTTGAAAATTATTAGTTAGTGACTTTTTTAATAGTATTTGATGAAAAATGCTATTGATTCTCACAAGACCAATTAGACAATAAATCGACATATTAGAACCTACACATAGGTCCCCTTAAAAAAAATAGAGATTATTTATACTACATTTGCTTAGAATGAGATAAATGAATATGATATGACTTATGCTCATTTTTGTAATTAATTTTTCATATCAATAATAAAATTATTTAAAGTCTTTATACATTCACGAGGGTAATTTCTATCGGTGTAATGGGCCGAGCTAATCGAAGTAAGGCCGTAAGCCTTGGGCCGAATAGAGTGGATTTGACCGGTTAGACAAGCTTGGCATGGCCTTTGACGAACTATAGGCTTTGATCGGGCAAACAAGTCTTGGCTTAAACCACAGGATTGAGTCGGGCAAACATTGTTAGTATGCCGAACACGACATATGTTTGGCCGAGTGAATGAGAACCAAATGTTATGGTTTGAGATCGGGCAAACTATGCTAGGTTGAAGGGCTTGGTTAAAAATATGGCAAGGACTTTAGTCCTTTGTCTGTGCTCGGTTGCCTTGAGCATGAATTGATTAAGTAGTTGCATAAAAGGAGAGCAATCAGGCATGTAGGTTGCTCGGCCCAATTGCTGATCTAGAAATTGGTGAGATACTTTATTTAAACTTGTGTGGTCAGGATGATAAAAGATGGACATTATCCTTAAGAAATCTTACTCTTAGTGGGAATTAACAAAGATAAATTATAGTCTTACTAGGATTCTGCCATGCTGAGACGTATAAAAGTTTAGAATTTAACCTAAATGAGGTAATGCAATTATGATTATTGAATTCTTTAAGAGCTTTTTCCATATTGATCTTGAGTTTTGACTTAAGTATCAGAGGTATTTTCTAGTATACATAAGCCAATAAGCTCACCTAAGTTTTGTTTTTAGTACGTACGACATCGTTTACAGAGGCAATAATTTAATCACGAAAAACTAATGTAACACCCTAACTTTTCACATGTCATTGATATTGTCTGCTCTGGACCACGCTCGCACGGATTTGTTCTTCCCAGTGGGTCACCCATCCCAGAACTACTCCAGTCTAAGCATGCTTAATTGGGGAGTTTTACTAGGGATTTTACCACTCGGGAAAAGGCTTCGATACTATATAAGGGTCTAGATTTTTACTTTTATAACCTAGGAACTCCCCCTCCATTCTCGATGTGGGACATCGGGACCTTACAATCCACCTACCTTAAGGCTGCACGTCCTTGTGCAATAGCCTGCCAGCTCACAAGCCCGCCCGCATGCATTGAGAGATGCTAGGGGCCCACACTTGATACCCCGGAGAGTCGGCTCTAATACCATTTATAGCATTCTAACCCTTCACATGTCATCGATATTGCCTGCTTCGGGCCATGCTCGCACGGATTTGTTTTTCCTAGTGGGTTACCTATCCCATAACTACTCCAGCCTAAGCATGTTTAATTGAGGAGTTCGGCTAAGGATTTCACCACTTGGGAAAATGCCTCGATGCTATATAAAAGTTTAGGTTTTTACTTTTATAATTCAGGAACTCCCCCTCCATTCCCGATGTGGGACACTGGGACCTTATAACTAATGTGCGGAATAAATTCTGTGTTTGCACACACAGTAATTTATGAACTAAAAAAATAAGTGGATCACAATTAGGGATGTAAATTTGGCCCTACCTAGCCTACCGGGGCTCGAGCCGACCCATGTCGGGCCTCGTGGTCTCCCTTCAAAATTCAGGCCGGCCCAGTCCAACCCACGGACCAGAAAATTAGGCCCAGGCCCAAGGGGTATTTGGGCCTTGGATAGGCCAGCGAGCTTGGGTTTGGGCTCAAGCTTGGGCAGGGCTTGGTTTAAACATTTTTTTTTTCTATTTTTTCACTAAAAATTTATTTTTTTTCACAAAAAATGACACTGGGTCTCGAGTGAACGAGGCCTCAGGTCAAGCTTTGAATGGGCCTTGAGCGAGTTGTGTAAGGTCCCGATGTCCCACATCGGGAATGGAGGGGGAGTTCCTGGGTTATAAAAGTAAAAATCTAGACCCTTATATAGCATCAAGGCTTTTTCCCAAGTGGTGAGATCCTTAGCAGAACTCCCCAGTTAAGTGTGTTTTAGCTGGAGTAGTTCTGAGATGAGTGACCTACTGGAAAAAATAAATCCGTACAGACATGCTCCAAAGCGGACAATATCGATAACATGTGAAGGGTTGAGGCGTTACAAATAGTATTAGAGCCGACTCTCCGGAGTACCGAGTGTGGGCCATTGGCGTCTCTCGGTGCATGTGGGCGGGCTTGTGAGCTAGCGGGCTACTGCACGGGGACGTACAGCCCTAAGTGGGATGGATTGTAAGGTCCCGGTGTCCCACATTGGAAATTGAGGGGGAGTTCCTGGGCTATAAAAGTAGAAACCTAGACCCTTATAGAGTATCGAGGCCTTTTTCTAGGTAATGAGATCTCTAACAGAACTCCTCAGTTAAGCATGTTTAAGTTAGAGTAATTCTGAGATGGGTGACCCACTAGGAAGAATAAATCCGTGCGAGCGTGCCCCAAAGCAGATAATATTGATGACATGTGAATGGTTAGGGCGTTACAGGTTGGACTGGGTCAGGCTTCAAAATGATAGCCTAAGCCTAGTGTCCCAGGCTAGGCTTGGGCCTAGGCCTAATCAGGTCGGGCCTACCCCAGACCGCAGACAAGTTTCGGACCATCCATGAACCGCAGATCATTTTCTCTCTTAATCACAACCATCTCTAACTCATAATCACCTCCTCTATTTTTTGCAATTCAATGTGGGACTAATAGCAAATAAAATTTTAAAAATATATCACTTTTTCCCCTCTTATTTCTTCCTTTTTTTTTCCCAAACGTTTCTCTCTTTACCTATCTCCTTTTCTCATTCTCGTTTTACAATGACAACACCCATACAAATACAAATACACCATCACATCCCTCTCTCACATATTTCACAATGAAAGCACCCATGCAAATACACCATCACATCCCTCTCTCACATATATTTCTGTATGTCTCTTTAAATGGCAAAGCTGCTCCCGCTATCTTTGATATGTCCCTCTAGAGTGGAATGTGAGATGCACGCGGCATAATGTATATAATTTTTTTTTTAATTTCAAAAAAAGGTTAATATAATTTATTCAACTATTAAAATGTCTCATATTTTTATTATATTACTATAGCGAACTCAACTCAACAAATTTTATTTTTATTACTCATCATTTAGGTAAATTTTATAGACTAATTAATTCTATTAAAAGTTATATAATTGTAAATAAATTAACAAAAGTTGATAATCTCACCTTGTTTCGTTGAATTTTAATTTATTTTTTTTACAAAAACAAAAACTAGTTTGGTAAAAAACCGAAAAAAAAAACTCATAACTTTTATATAATTTTTTCTTTTTTGATATGAAAATAATTTTAAAAAATTTACAAATAATTGTTTGTTATTTATTTTTTTCAAATTAATTTTATTTAAAAAAAAAAGGTTTTAAAAAATTCAATCAAACAGAATAATTTGGAGCAAGTTTTAAAATACGAACAGGTACATGACACTAAATGGACCTCAGGTCAATTGCCAACATTCAATATGATTGTTTGGTGAAGTTTTTTTAAGGTTAAAAGTTGATAATAAAAAAAAAAATAGAAGTTAAAAGTATTTTTTTCTCAGCTTTTAAATAATAAATTTATTTAAATTATTTTTGTCAAATAAATTATAAACCAAAATTATACTAAACAATTTAATAGAGACTTACAAATTAAAATAAATTATAATCACATCATAGAAACTGGAACAACAGCCTCCAGGGACGGAGCCACCTAAGGCTTAGGGCGTCACGTGTCTCCCTAAACTTTCAATATCTATATTATTACACATATAAATAAAGATTACGTATTATTTATCCTTTATAAAATTTAATAGTGACCCTCCTTAAATTATGTAAATTTTATTAGGTCCAGCTTGTCTCAAGTTGAGATCAAGACTGGACCAGTCCAGTTCGGCCCATGGGGCCCATTTTGGGCCCGTTTTGATAATCTGAACCGTGCAATGTGTAGAACTCGTCGAGTATTACATGTTTGCAAAAAATCACGTTGATCGGATATCAATAGCTATATGATCAAATAAGTTTTGTATTAAAAAAATAGACGGTAAAACAATAGACGGTTGATAAAAAACTTTTTGTTCACATAGCTATCGATATTCAATCAACGTGATTTTTTACAGGCATATAGTACTCGACAAGTTTTACAAATTGAACGGTTCGGATTATCAAAATGAGACTCGTGGTGGGCATCCACGGGCCCAACAGCACGGTCCAGTCCGATCTTAGACTGGACCAAAGCCACTTCCATTTTATTATATTTTTAAAATTTTAAAATTTATGTATTTTATTATTTTTATTATTCTTGTACACTTTTAATTGATAGGTCAAGACAAGAATAGAAATCAATTAATAATTCATTTCTTATTATGGAATTTGTTTAGTTGTTTATTTCTCCTCATTGTGGGGCAATTTTTTTAAGTTGATAGGATTGAACTTATTAATTATTTGGTTAATAGAATTTAGTTATTGATTGTAGATTTATAAGTCACGTTAATGTAAATCCTAAGATAATTGTAATAAAAATAAAAATAAAAATATGTAAATTTAATAATATCTCCTTATTACTTGTTACAGGAAAAAAGTTTAATGTTATGATTAATATGTGTTCCTCTATATTAAGGCCAAGTTTGGGAAGACTAAATAAGTGTACTTTTTGTCTTTTTGGACTAAAAAATTGAGGTTGAAAATATGGATGTTTGGGTTAACTTTTTGACTTTTTATTGAAAAATGTGTAATAAAAAATTGTAAAAATTGATTTATAGGGAAAAATTTGAATTGGGAGTTGTGCAGCCGTAATTGTTGACTTTTGGTGAATAGTGTTAACTTTTTAACTTTTTGAATAACTTTTTGACTTTTTGATTTTTTTAAAACATCTCAAACTTGGCCTAAATTTTTGGTTATGCCACTGACAACATCCACCATTGGATCTGTAGAAGGTGGTCCCTACATTTATCCTTTTCACTCAAATAAAAACCTCGCTTTCATGAAAGTAATTAGGAAAAGAAAAGACTCATATGTATCTTATAATTAAAAAATAAAAAAAAATTGAATAATTTTATATTTTTTGAGTTATAATTTTTTTTTTAAAAATCATAATCAAATATTATATCTTATATAACTAAAAATCTTAAAAGTTATAATTAAAATATTATCATAATTAAAGAAAAAAAAGTTATTATAATTAAAAAAATTATATAATTAAGAGGGCATATGATAGACGCTTTTTAAGAGTAGATATGCACGAAAAAGGTCGAGCAGTCATGGCTTTTATTACTCACGGGGTCCATCCAATAAAATTGTTTTTAGGACCCTATTTCCTCCAATAGGGCAGTGCCATACGGGAAGCATTGATTAATTTCTTTCTATCCCACCTTGAAAAGAATTTTAGGGTGTGTTTGACTGGGGATTAGGAGGGGGACTATTCACTATTTGGATTGTAATCTAAATAGTGCATCTTATCCGTCGTTTGATTTTTTTTTAGTCCGGCGGACTCCATGTCCGGCCGGACTCCATGTCCCCCATATGGGGGACTATCCTGTCCTGGGGGGTGGGACAGAAAGTGGGGGACTAATCACTGTTTGGATTATATGCGAAAATGACCATTTTGACCCTCTACTATTTAATTATGTATTATATTTAATAAAATTCAATAAAATTTAAATGTCTCAATTTAAAAATAAAATAATTTTATTTAACTTTTTATTAATGTTTTATTTATTTAATTTTTTAAAATAATTTTTTATAGTTATTTTATTGATGTTTTATTTTAAAATTTTGTTTATGTTTTATTTAATTTCATTGTTTAAATTTAATAGATGTTTTATTTAAACAATTAAATGTTTAATTTCAACAATAAATAATTTCATTTATTTAAATTATGTTTTATTTAAACATTTAAACATTTGTACATCAACATGTTTATTAAATTATTTCAACATCTGTATATCAACATGTATATTTATTTAACATCTATTAAATTATGTTTTAATACGTCAACATTTGATTACATCTACATTTGTTAATTGTTAATTACATCAACATTTGTTAATTGTTTAAACATGATCTATACATCAACATTTATTTAATTGTTAATTGTTAATTGTTTAAACATAATCTGTACATCAAAATAATTTCAATGTTAATTGTTTAAATAAAAATTTAAACATTTAACCATTAGTATGTTTAATTTCAACAATAAATTTTTATTTGTTTAAATAAAAATAATCTATACCAGTCAAATTTTTTTATCAATATTAGTATGTTTAAATATCTTTAAACAAAATTTAACCATTAGTATGTATAATGTTTACTAAAAATAATTAAAATATTAAAGATATGTTTAATATTGCTATTACATAGTAAACAATTAAAAAAGGGTAAAATAGTCTTTTGTTCATTTATCCTATCCAGTCCGTCCAACCAAACGTTGGATTCACTGAAAATAGTCCTATCCAGACATCTAATCCCATGAAAAAACAAACACAGGATACATATCCAATCCGACCAAATAGTCCGGGAGATTCACACTTGTGTTTGATTGGACGGACTGAAAAAGGGGGGATTAGAATCCATCGGACTTGAATCCTGGGACTGTAAGTGTGTTTGATTGGACGGACTGAAAAATGGGGGATTAGAATCCATCGGACTTGAATCCTGGGACTGTGAATCTCCCGGACTATTTGGTCGGATTGGATATGTATCCTGTATTTGTTTTTTCATGGGATTAGATGTCTGGATAGGACTATTTTCAGTGAATCCAACGTTTGGTTGGACGGACTGGATAGGATAAATGAACAAAAGACTATTTTACCCTTTTTTAATTGTTTACTATGTAATAGCAATATTAAACATATCTTTAATATTTTAATTATTTTTAGTAAACATTAAACATACTAATGGTTAAATTTTGTTTAAAGATATTTAAACATACTAATATTGATAAAAAAATTTGACTGGTATAGATTATTTTTATTTAAACAAATAAAAATTTATTGTTGAAATTAAACATACTAATGGTTAAATGTTTAAATTTTTATTTAAACAATTAACATTGAAATTATTTTGATGTACAGATTATGTTTAAACAATTAACAATTAACAATTAAATAAATGTTGATGTATAGATCATGTTAAAACAATTAACAAATGTTGATGTAATTAACAATTAACAAATGTAGATGTAATCAAATGTTGACGTATTAAAACATAATTTAATAGATGTTAAATAAATATACATGTTGATGTACAGATGTTGAAATAATTTAATAAACATGTTGATGTACAAATGTTTAAATGTTTAAATAAAACATAATTTAAATATATGAAATTATTTATTGTTGAAATTAAACATTTAATTGTTTAAATAAAACATCTATTAAAACATCTATTAAATTTAAACAATGAAATTAAATAAAACATAAACAAAATTTTAAAATAAAACATCAATAAAATATCTATAAAAAATTATTTTAAAAAATTAAATAAATAAAACATTAATAAAAAGTTAAATAAAATTATTTTATTTTTAAATTGAGACATTTAAATTTTATTGAATTTTATTAAATATAATACATAATTAAATAGTAGAGGGTCAAAATGGTCATTTTCGCATATAATCCAAACAGTGATTAGTCCCCCACTTTCTGTCCCACCCCCCAGGACAGGATAGTCCCCCATATGGGGGACATGGAGTCCAGCCGGACATGGAGTCCGCCGGACTAAAAAAAAATCAAACGACGGATAAGGTGTACTATTTGGATTACAATCCAAATAGTGGATAATCCCCCCTCCTAATCCCCCCAATCAAACACACCCTTAGGGTGTGTTTGATTGGACGGACTGGAAAAGGGGGGATTAGAATCCATTGGACTTGAGTCCTGGGACTGTGAATCCCCCGGACTATTTGGTCGGATTGGATATGTATCCTGTGTTTGTTTTTTCATGGGATTAGATGTCTGGATAGGACTATTTTCAGTGAATCCAACGTTTGGTTGGACGGACTGGATAGGATAAATAAACAAAAGACTATTTTACCCTTTTCAATTGTTTACTAAGTAATAGCAATATTAAACATATCTTTAATATTTTAATTATTTTTAATTAAATAAATTCGTTTTTTTTAAATTAAATAAATAAATAAATAAAATATCAATAAAATTTGTTTTAAATCATTACTGTATAACAAATCATTATTTTTTTTACATGCAAAACTTTACTGTGTTTGTTTATTTACACAATTAGACATTAAACATACTAATGGTTAAATTTTGTTTAAAGATATTTAAACATACTAATATTGATAAAAAAAATTTGACTGGTACAGATTATTTTTATTTTTAAATTAAACATACTAATGGTTAAATGTTTAAATTTTTATTTAAACAATTAAAATTGAAATTATTTTGATGTACAAATTATGTTTAAACAATTAACAATTAACAATTAAATAAATGTTGATGTACAGATTATGTTTAAACAATTAACAAATGTAGATGTAATCAAATGTTGACGTATTAAAACATAATTTAATAGATGTTAAATAAATATACATGTTGATGTACAGATGTTGAAATAATTTAATAAATATGTTGATGTACAAATGTTTAAATGTTTAAATAAAACATAATTTAAATAAATGAAATTATTTATTGTTGAAATTAAACATTTAATTGTTTAAATAAAACATCTATTAAAACATCTATTAAATTTAAATAATGAAATTAAATAAAACATAAACAAAATTTTAAAATAAAACATCAATAAAATATCTATAAAAAAATTATTTTAAAAAATTAAATAAATAAAACATTAATAAAAAGTTAAATAAAATTATTTTATTTTTAAATTGAGACATTTAAATTTTATTAAATATAATACATAATTAAATAGTAGAGGGTCAAAATTGTCATTTTCGCATCTAATCCAAACAGTGATTAGTCCCCCCAAAACAATCCCACCCCCCCAGGATAGGATAGTCCCCCATATGGGGGACATGGAGTCCGGCCGGACATGGAGTCCGCCGGACTAAAAAAAAATCAAACGACGGATAAGGAACACTATTTGGATTACAATCCAAATAGTGGATAGTCCACCCCCTTATCCCGCGAATCAAACACGCCCTTAGAGTTTTGACTTCATAAGGGCGCTTCTCCAAGGCTCCATGATGAATTGTATGTACTTTTATTAATGCAATCAATCAAGTAGTAACACTAATGTATTTGGTGTGGATTTTTAATTATGACTCGACATTTATGTTTGAGTATCGTATTCAGTTATAATTTTTAAAACTTAATTTTACACTATTTTTGAAAATTCGTTTTAAAATGTTTCAATTTTTTTAAAATTTTAAATAGAATTTTGAATTGTATATTTAGTTATGAGTTGTAAGTTTTTTAATCAAATATCATGTCACATTAATTATTTCAAATTCAATTCAAAATTCTTTTCAAAATTCATAACCAAACAAATTTTTCACACAAATCATAATTTTAAAACAGAAAAATTATTTATAAGTCTTATTAGGGAGACTTATGCTACATATAATTCTACTAAAAAACTTATGTTTCCATAAGTCCTGTGGGAAGTTTGTTGACACATTTAGCCTCAATATTAGTTGTTAATATCATAAATAATAGTAAAATCATATATAAAAAATTGAATATTACCATAGATCATATCTATATAAACGTAACGTAACGTGACACCTATAATCTATGGTAACATGCAATTTCCTAGGAAATTGCATGTTACCTTAAATCATATCTACATAAACGTAACGTAACGTGACACCTACATAAACGTAACGTGACACCTATAATTTATGGCAACATTCAATTTCTTAAATTGAATGTTGCCATAGATCATATCTACATAAACGTAACGTAACGTGACACCTACATAAACGTAATGTGACACCTATGATTTATGGCAACATTCAATTTCCTATATAGGAAATCGAATGTTGCCATAGATCATATTTATATGAAACGTAACGTGACACCAACATAAACCAACAACATTTTCACATTCAATTTAAAAAAATAAAAACTCATTAAGTTTGCGAAACGTAACGTGACACATTACGTTACGTTACGTTTATGTTGGTGTCACGTTATGTTACGTTTATATAGGTGTCACGTTACGTTACGTTTATGTAAGTGTCACGTCACGTTATGTTTATGTATGATCTTGTGGAATACATTCTTATTTAAATAGGACTTGAGACTCTATAAGAAATTACACAGGACTTATCATAGTATAAGTGTCTGAAAAATGACTTATAAATAAGTCTCTCTATTAAAACTCACAAACTCAAAATACAATTCTGTTATCAAATTATAATTTTAAAACTCTACCGAACGCAATCTAAATTTTTTATTTTTATTTTTATTTTTTTTACTTTTCAATTTGAGTCTTCCCACTAAAACTTTAAACATTGGTCCAGTGACTTGTTCAGTTGATAAAATTGATGACTCTTCTTTTTCTTGGATTGTAGGCTACAGGTTTTTTGAAAAAATGAGTGAAACTGATAAATCAGTTGAAATCGTCGGTTTAATTTAATTTCGAGTAATGCTAGAGATGCAAAAAATTTTACCAAATGAATGATCAAATCTCTCACATGGGTTGTGGGCCCCACACCCATGTGAGAGGTTTGATCATTCATTTGGTAGAAAATTTGAGGCCTATAGCATTTTCCTTTAATTTTTATTAATTTTGATGTTATTTTTGAGTGCAGCTTTCAAAATAGTAGAACTCTTCAAATCGATCCAGTTTTCAGTTTTTAGTTTCAAGCCTTTGATTATGGTTCTAAATTGAATCAGACCATGATATATTTGTTTATTATTAATATGGATTTAAAAAAAAAGAAAAAGATTTGAACATTAGTTTTGATTGTGAAATTGATAAATTCTAATCAACTTAACAAAACTAATAATAATAATAATTATTATTTTTATGACCGAGTGTCCGAGTCAGATTAGGCGCACCTTAACTAATCCTAGAACCCACCCAAAGTGCCATCTCTACATGAATCAGGCAAATCTCAAATATAGCCCGCAGGTATGGCCTCAAGGAGTTGATGACACTTAATGGGAGTTGAAATTGAAACTTAGAGGGAACACATCCCAGTCTCCAAGTTACACCCATTAGGGCAAACTAATTTTTTTAGCACCCACCAGCACCATACTAATTTTTTTTTATTTTTTATAACCGAGTGTCCGGGCCAGCATTCCTTCAAAGTACTGCACCTCGACTAATCTCGAGGCCTTAAGTCGTTCGACTAGGCAAAGACGCAGTGACCTACCAGTAGCTAGTTGGGGGTGGGATTCGAACCTGAGACCTAGATAGGAGCATATTCCTAGGTTCCTAGTCTTTTGCCCTCAACCAACTAGGCTACCCTTACAGGTTTGAATCAGGATCCTCGGTGGCCCTTTCCTGCCGCGCATCCCTGTTGCTCTCCAAAACAACGTCGTTTTGGAGGTTTTTTTTCTTCTTCTTCTTCTTCTTCTTCTCACGGATAACTCTCTCTCTCTCTCTCTCTCTCTCTCTCTCTCTCGGTTCTCAGTGCCCGAGTCATGTGAGGGGGCTCAAAAAGCTATCGTCACAGCCTATTTCGGAATGGAGAGAGGAGAGAGATTGTCCTTGAAGAAGAAGAAGACCCAAAAAGAGGGTTCGTGACTCACTGTACTGTACCACCACCATGAGAGCTGAGGTACAGAGCTAAATCAAAACCCTTTCGACCTTTGTTTATTCGATTCGATTCTCAGTTGACACTATTTTTTTTTTTTTTTTTTGTGATTTCAGTGGAAGAAGAAGCGTATGAGGAGGTTGAAGAGAAAGCGTTGAAAGATGAGGCAGCGACCGAAGTAATAATCGATGATGGACCTTCGCACTTACGTCTATGGCTCTCCCTGTGTCGTCAATTTTCTTTTCGTTATTTAGGGTTTTTGGCATTTTGACAGATATAATTGCACTTGATGTATGAATTTATAGTTCAAATTTTACGACTTTGGCTTTATTGAATATCAAGCCTTATTGATACCACTTGGGTTTGGTATTATTTTTTTGGGTTCTTTGTTATATGATCAATTGAATGCCATTCTCCATTGCTTTTCACTGTCTTCATCTTTGTTTGCTTTGTTTCCATTCTTGAATTGTTAGATCATACTGTGTTTTGAAGATGAATGGAGCTATTGCGTCTTAAATGGGCTTGGTAATGGCCAATTGCTGTGTTCTTCTTGATTACACTACTTTCATGTATTATGGGTATGTTTTAGAACAAAAAGATACAGAGGAATTAGGTATATAATGGCAAACAGTTTAATTGGGTTTGTGTTACTCATTCTTGTGAATCTTATCTACCATTCTTACACAGACTAATTGCAATGATGGCTCATTATGGGTCGTTGGATTGATAATGGTTGTTCTAATATGTTTTTTTTTGCCTTGTGTTCTAATTGTGATTTGGGGGATGGTGAGGTGAGGGGATTCGGAGGCCGGTGGAGATGTTGAGGTGAGGGGATTCAGAGATGGTGACGGCGACGGTGGCTTTCATGGGTTGGACGGGCATGGGGGTGCTGAAGAGGAGGCCGGTGGAGATGTTGTAGAGGGAGGTGAAGATGAGAGTGGTGAGGTCACCGATTCAATTTGCAATCTGAAATGAGGAGAGAGAGAGAGAGAGAGAGTTATCAGTAAGAAAGAAAGAAGAAGAAGAAGAAGAAGAAAAGAAAGAAAAAAAAAAAAAAAACCCCTCCAAAACGACGTTGTTTTGGAGGGCGACAGGAATGGGGTGCATGGAAGTGCGACGGAGGATCCGGATTCCTAGGTCCCTAGTCTTTTGCCCTCAACCAACTGGACTACCCTTACAGGTTTAGCACCAAACTAATTATTCTGAATTTGTTTACTAATATAAAAATTGTTGGACAATCTTCACTGTATTTAAAATAATTAATTCTGTTTGAGTACTAAACGACAAACATAATATAAAAGAAATATAGGAAAGGAGAATGAATGTTTGATTACAAAAAACAAACTAGAAAAAGAATTAAATAAATAAAAACAGATTTTATTTTGTTACAAAAACAAAATTAAAATCTGATTTAAATAAATAATAAAAACAGAATAATAAATTAAACAACTTACTTGATTAATTTCTTCGAATAATAATCTGATCAAGTCCAGTGTTTGACACTGTGTCCTTAAGACAGATTCGTCCTCTTCTTGGTGCTTTCAGAATATGAACGTCTATCTCCCAGGATGAAATGATCTACAACAAATATATGCAGCACTACAATATATTTGTACAACGAACACACTAAGTGTTATATACTTTCTCTGACAAGAAAATAATGCAGCAAAATGAAGAGTATGAATGCTGAATTTTATGGACGAAAATTAGTGTATCTGATAACAAATGAGGGCTAGTCTATTTATAGATGGATTGGTGGCTTTCCATTTTGAATTAAACAGGTACTGTACCTGTTCAATTTGAATTAAATAGATACAAATCTGTTTAAGGCACTGTTAGGTTTGAAATTCAAGTGGATTTGAATTTGAACAAAACAAATTTGGTTTTGGGTTTGAATCTGGACAGATTCGGGTCTGTCTGTGTAGAGGTGCAACAATTTGAATTTAAAATTTAAATCTGGACAGAAATTCGGAATGAATTTTTGGACAAATTTTATTTCAAAAAATAAAATTTAAATTCAAATATTTTTTGCCCAAAAAGATTAGTACTGGGCCGAACAAGCCCAATCCAACCTCACACACGCGCCCGATCGGCGGCAGTGGCGCGCGCGTGTGGTGATTTTTGGATCCAATAGGTCTAGCTCGTTTTGCTCATAACCTTCATCTCTACAAACTTGGGTACTCCTTGGAGCACACCCCAAGTTCCAATGCTATGTCTTATAAACCCATTCAAAACTTCCCACCAAATCAATGTTGGACAAACCTTATTCAAACCTTTATACTGTGTTTGGTTGGGGGATTTGGGGAGGGATTTGGAAAGGGAAAGGGAAAAGGTGTGTGAAACTATGTGAAATATAGGCATGATTTATTCACATTTCACCTACCATTTCCATTTTCGTTTCCAAATCCCTTCCCAAATCCCCCAATCAAACACAACATTAAGGATTTTTTTATCAAAAACTTCATTTTCATGGAGCATACTTTGGCTTCAATTTTCCATTCACCTGGTAATGGTTTTGAGCAACCAAATATACCATGTGAATCACAACGCGGCATAGAATACGTTACCACTTTAACCGCCAAAATCGACCCTCGGGTCCCACCTAAATAATAGACCAAAGTTAAGAAAAAATTCTGATTTTACCTAAAATTTTCCAACCATTTCCAACAAAATAAATATCAAATTTATTGCCCATATAAAATTTCTAGTACCGTAAAACCAAGTCGAACTAAACCGATTTTATTCTGATCTGGTTCCATGTGTTAACACTTTGATTATGGTTTCAATTTTTTGAAACCAGAGAAACTGGTTTGACACTTCATTTATTTTAAAATTGGATCAATTTGATCTGTGAACACCTCTAGTTATAGGTTAAGGTTAAATTGACGTTCTTGCATGTACAAAAAAAAAAAAAAAAAAAAAAATTATGAGTGAGAAAAAAAGGAGAAAAAATTTACAACTAAGAAAGGGAGGGAGTTAACCTTAATTACAAACAACGTCTACCTTGGGGGCAGGCGAGCAGGGTGGTTGCTTTGAACACTTAAATTTTGTTTTAAAAAGGGCGATTTCAGATAATTTTAATCCTTATTGCATCAGTAATTCCAAAATAAAGTTTTCCGAAACAATTAAGCACGTTTTTTGTGTGGAAAGTTAAATATTATTGAAGTGGTGAGTTATTTATTTATTTATTTATTTTTTGGTACATCGGAAAAAAAAATGCAAAACAAACAAACAGACAAAAAATAAAACCTAACTACTCTCAAAACGAAGTTTGAGATAACCCTGGCCAAATATATCCGCCACTAGTTATTTAAAAGTAATGAAGGGTTATTTGTTAGATTTATAAATTATTTATAGAATATTATTGATCATGACAGTTATAATTGCCTAGGAAGAAATTTGTATTTCAAAATTGAAGTTGATCAATGACCGAATCTCATATCCAATCAATAAATTAGGGGAAAGGTTATGGGCTTATTTGGTTTGTATTTCAAAATATAATTTTTGAGAATTTTTTTTAAAATTTTGTTTGGTTCAAATTTTTTGAAAAAAAAAATTCAATATTACTTTCTCTTTCCTACACATCAGTTAATCACTTTTTCTCGCTCATCTCTCATTCTCAATCACTTTTCTCATACATACATCTGCTCAACTATAACAAAAATATAAAATCATCCCAAACTCTAAAACTATTTTCAAAATATACAACCAAACAAACCAAAAAAAATTCTAAACTCTCTCCCTAAATTGTTTTTTGAAAATTTATCTCAAAACACAAACCAAACACAGCCTAAGTTTCGTTTGGGTTGGACTTTTTGATTTTTTTGACTTTTGTAAGAGAAAAAATGAAATAATTATGGTTTGAATGTGACATTTTGTCTTATTAACTTTTCAGTCTATTTTATTTTTTTATGACTATTTTAGCTTAGTAGCCTCCATGCCAAACAAGGGCTAAATAAATTAGTTATTATGTTATTTATTGAAAATCATATGGTAAATGAATTAATCATGCAAGTTCAACCAGCAATTTGGAACTAAAGGGCTGTCTGGGATGATTTATATAAGTGCATTTTTTGACTTTTTGATTAAAAAAAGTAGAGAGAAAAAAGATGTATGCTTGTGATAACTTTTTGACTTTTTACGAAAAAATATGTAATAAAATATTATATCAAATATCAAAATTACTCATATACCCTTCCTGACACATACTGTGTACATTCAGTGCATTTCAAAATTTTGTTGACTTTGGGAATTCGTGGCATATAATTAGCCACATCAGTGCATTTGGTAAAATGAATACACTGACATTCACTTTTGGCTGTTGAATTCAAAAGGGCAAATTTGTAATTTTTCCCTCTGGCTATTCAGTACTTTTTAACTTTTTTAGGAGATGTCAAACATTCACTAAAAATATAAAAAGAATAATAGTGATATTATAGTTTTAATTTTGCCTGGTGTTATTTCTTGTCATAAATTGAATTTTATTAGACTATGGCTATGTTTGGCATGTTGTTTTGGGCCAATTAGTCATAAAAAACAAAAATAAAGTAAAAAGTTAATAAGATAAAATGTTACATTCAAATCATAAATATTTTATTTTTTCTTTCACAAAAGTCAAAAAAATTAAAAAAAACATCCCAAATGAAATTTTTTAGACCAAAACTAAAAAGTTAAAAAGCTAAAAGGCCAAAAAATCAACACACATCTCAAATAAAAGCTATAAAGTAAGAAGATAATAATATTTTTATCTTTATAAATTCTTGAAGTAATTTGTTCATATCTTAATTGATGTAAGTAAATTGTAATTTATAATTTTAGTGATTATACATATAAAATTTTTGTGTGATTTTTTTTATTTTAAAACACTTTTATCGACAATTCTCTTTAGTATATGTATGATGAGGAACCTGTTTTTAGAGTTTGCTTCAGGCTTAAAAAAAAAAAAAAGGAGGAAAAAAAGGAGGAGGTTCTGGATCGACACTCATTAGCAACTTATCCTCACCCACATAATGCCAATTAATGCATTAAACAGCAATGAATTGAAATTAATAAAAGGCAGGACAATACCAAAAAAAAACAAAAAAGAAAAAAAAAAAAAGAGAGGGTTAGATATAAAAGTGACTGCACACCAGAAGCTTGCCTTGGTTTGAACCTCACAATAGGACCTTATTCCCCAACCCTTTTCACCATCTTCTAACTGACTTGAGGTGTACTCTTTGCATCAATCCCTTCCATAATACACTCTATACGTACACACAATTACATGAATGTGAAGTATCAAGCCCGACTAAGGCCCAAGTTACTTTCAAAAAAGTTAAAAAATTAAAAAGTTACTTAAAAAGTTAAAAAGTTAACACTATTCACCAAAAGTCAACAATTACGGTTGCACAACTCCCAATTTAAATTTTTCCCTACAAATCAATTTTTACAATTTTTTATTACACATTTTTCAATAAAAAGTCAAAAAGTTAACCCAAACATCCATATTTTCAACCTCAATTTTTTAGTCCAAAAAGACAAAAAGTGCACTTTTTTAGTCTTCCCAAACTTGGCCTAAAGACAAATTGAGACCTAAAATAATAAGTTACAATTAAGGTTGAAAATGAACCGATTTGTTCATAAACACACTCGGCTCAACTCATTAAGAACTCGAGCTCAAATAAGTTGGGCTCGTTTATCTTTTATTTAAATTATATAATAAATATATTATTTATATATTAAATAATATATAAATAATAATATTTTTTATTTAAATAATATAAATAATATTAAAAAAAAATTTATTGAGTCAAGCCGAGTCGAACTTGATAAATTAATATTAACGAGTCAAGCCGAGTTGAGTTTGAGCCGAGTTATTTATTGAGCTAAGCTTGAGCTTAATAAACGAGCTCGATTAGTAAACGAGCCGAGCTCGAGTTCAACAAAACTCAGCTCAGCTTAGCTCAGCTCTATTCGGCTCGTTTGCAACCCTAGCTACAATGAAGGTTTTTACAATTTTTTAATGTTATGTAAGACTATTATTTAAAATTTATTTTTCTAGGATTTTGGTATATGAAATTACCAATTAAATTCTCATATAAGGTTTTGTTGATATATTTTTTTGAATTAGTAGTATAGTTAATCCACTTAATCTCTTTTATGCCAATTTGTTAATAATACAAGCATTTGGAAATGACCAATTTTTTTAACATAGTTTATTATTTTAATTAATTCTAAAAATTCTTCAGAAATTGTATTGTCTCATTGTCAACTTTCTCATCAATCCCAAAACATTGTGGAGCAACAACATATTCAGAAAGAAAAATGCTATACAAACTTATAATTTTTATTAGTGTTTGTACGAGCACGAAATAATTCTTCTCGTATGATCCTGTTGATCAAGTTTGCGCTCCTCGAAACGTCGTCACTTTGTCACCTGAGAACACAAACGTGAGCTAACTGGCAGGTATGTACCGGAAATCCCTCCGATGCCTAAGTCAGCACAATAGACAATAGACACAAAAGCTCTGTGAATTCATGAATCGAAGTTGTGTTACCTCTTCCATAGGTTCTGTTATGAGCTTTTATAAGTTCCGTGTGGCACAATCCTGGTAGGACTCTTACTCCTCCATGTAGAGTCCTCCTAGAAATCGCACTCCTGAAAGATAATGCTTATCCTTCAACACCCCCCTCACTGCTTAAATCAAATGAGATGATTTACCCCGGTTAGATGACAGTACGACCGAGCTAACCCAGCTCAGATCTTCCCTTCAGTGCCTGTATCCTGGTTAGGCATACTCCAACCGGGTTGTTAACTTAAGACCGAGCTAATCAAGCTTGGTGCTCTAATGCACAACGCCAAGCTAGCTCGGCTCTCGTTTAGTTGTACCTCGGTTGCCTGTTGAAACTGGGCTAATCTACGGCAAGCTACGACCGCGCTAACCAAAGCGAGGTCCACCGTGAGAAGCCATCATACCTCAGCTCCAAACGCTAAGACCGAGCTAACTCCACTCCAATCGTGGTGATTGCCATTCCATTTGGACCGTGCTAATACTACGGTCCACTTGCCAAGCCCTTTTCTACCGCGGCCCATAAAACGGCCCATTACTCAGCTCGGCCCAATTTACTTATAAATTACCCTCTCAATTGTCCCTTAATTCCATCTGCGCAACATGATTGGGATTACTCTTCTTCCTGCCGAGCTAAAAAGTGGTCTTCAACCGGGCTAAATTCACACCGAGCTACTAATCTGTCCGTTCAAAACGTCTTTTCAGCCGCTGTAACTGAATCGCTTCCCATTTCGTGGACACGTGGCGAACGTTCATTGGCCCAGTGTAGCTGTCATGCCGTCTTCGTACTCCGAGAAATTTGAACAGTCCCGCCTTTTCTCTTACTCTTTACAAAAACCCTACTCTTCAAACGTAACACTATTCACCTTCTTCTCTCTCTACTTTCGGAAATTTTCTCAATACTGCATCTGCAAAAGCTCGTGTTTTGCTGTTGGTGCCATTTCTATCTCCAATTCCTCCATTCTTGACTGATGTGTGGCTCAAATCTATTTCCTTTCCGTTTATTTCACACTATTTTTGTAATACATAGTGTAGTATGTATGTTTCTCAAAACACTTTGTAGTTTCCATGGGATATGGCCACTTTTGCCCAAGAACCATGTAATAGATCCACTTAGATTCACGAACAATTTGGGAAATAATGCTTTTGATCCAAAATAAAACATCAACCGAACTAGGAAGTTGTTTGTATTAGGTACAAGCTTAGCCAAACCAAACAACCGAACTAAAACTTCACGCCATACTTGTAGTTTCAATAAGTCTAAGTACCTTTTGCTTAACTTAACCGAGCTAGCGAACCGTACTAAGTTTGCGCAATGCCATACCAAAAAGCCTCAACCATTGACCGAGCTATAACTTGGGGCTAAACTAGCCCCCCGATTTAGTCAAAACCGAACTAAAAATGTTGCACCATAAGCTACAACCGGGCTACGAACTTCTCATTAACTTAACCGAGCTGAAGTCTTCTGCCCAAACCGAGCTAAGAATGGATATTATTCTACGTAGCCGAGCTTAATACAACATTTATTTTTACCTTTGTTTACTTTTAGCACGGTCCACTGGTCTGTGCTTAACACTTTTCCTTTTTACCTTGCAGACTTAGGTTGGCTAGGCACAACCTTGAACGCTTCAGCCGAGATATTCCATATCATCTCAGCACCGAGCCAACACTTGAGTTTAATTTATACATAATTTAAACCCATATGGAAAAGTATAGGTTCTTAGTAAACTCACCAGGTGCTATGGCCGAGTTCCGAAGGGACTACCATATCCCCGATGATGTCCATCTTACCTTAGTCGAACTAGATACCACACCCTGGGGAAACCCTGGCTTTGTTCCTTTTACCCCTCTCTCCATTGTAGAAACCAAACTTAGATTCCTTGTACAGCCTCTTCTTTGCGAATTCCTTAGACAAACAAACCTCTGCCCTACCCAGCTTTCCACAAATTTGTACCGTATAATAAATGGCATCGCCGAGTTAAACCGCCAGCTTGGCCTCAACCTCGATTTGGTCGAGCTATTTCACCAGTACTCTTTAGGCCAAAATGAGAACGGCTAGGTTTACTATTTAAGAATAAGGCGCCGCCGTGAAAAGATAATAAAGAATACCCCAGACAAAGATGTAAACGACGATGTTTTTTTCTGGGTTTTTGGGAATTTTGAAGACCATAAGGCCCAGATCCCAGGCGACCGAATAAACTGGAACAAAGGAGTCGTCGGTATAATTACCTCGACTTAGTTTCATGCTTTCTTTACTTCAATTGTAAGCTTTGAACCGCACTAACCGTTATAACTTTCCCTTATGCAGATTTAAACTTTTTAAAGTCGCAGTATAGTTACCCAAACCTTGCCACCCTCCACGCTGTGCTAAGACATACCGATCGAAGTTGGGCCGAGCTGCTCAACTTTGAGCCGACGTATAGATACAGCACCAGGCGAAAAACCAGGGTGACAGACTTCTTGCTGGAGCCTTCTCCTGAGCCTGATCCTTCCCTTCCACAAATCAACCTCATTCCATTAACAGCGGAGCAAGAGATGGCAAAAAAGAGAGCTGTAAGAGCCCTCATCACCGAGACAAATCGTCCTGAGGTACCACTGACCAGTCAGACTCGGGAGACCGTGGTAGCCTTACCATCCTATCAGCCTTCATCATCCCACCCAAGCAAGCATGCTCGGACTTCCACAATCGAGCCACGCCTTGTCGACGAAGATGAAACCATCCTTCCTCAATCCATACCACTAAGCCCACAACCGGAGCGCTCTGACCGAGCTAGCTCCTCCAAGTGGGTGCCTAAGGTCACATACAAGAACCGCGCTATTACCGACTCCGACTCAGTGGTTGCGGAAAAATACCATATGCTAGCCTTTAATCTGGCCAAGAGCGTCTGCCTTCCAGCCGATATGGATCACCACGACCATCTTACCGAGCTGAAGGCCATTCGCTTGGCTTCAAAATCAATGGTGTTGGCAAGTTCTCCTTTTCCTTCTTCAAATTTTAATATCTTTTCGTTCGATTTATCTCAAAATTGTTTCTCCCTTCTTGCAGCCCTTACAGAAGAACCACGTCGCACACAAGCACGTGTTGGAGCTTCGAAAAACCACAAGGGAGGCCATGGCAGAGGCCAATGCCAAATCAACCGAGCTAAAGGAGGCCAAGAATAAAATGGCCGAGCTATAAACCGAGGTGGCTCGCCTGACCAGACCGGTCTTGTCAGTTCGGCTGAGGCAGACAAGCAGAAGGCTGCGGCCGTGATAAAAGATAAATATTTGCGTGAGCTGGCCAAGCTCGAGGGAAAGAAGAACGCCAAGACAAAAGAGTTGGAGAAGGCGGTGGAAGACGCAAAAGACCGCTGTTATAAGGAGGGCGAGGCCACCTATATCCTATAGTGCGAAGCTACCAAGGATATTTTTTTCAAGTGTGGGTAGAAAGCGGCGGTGGCACAGCTCAGTCACGGTCCAGAGACCAAGGTTTTCCTGAACCCTCCACCGTACTTCATACCGAGCTATATGGCGGAGTATGCAATTGCCATTCAACGAAAATTACTACAAGTTGATGAAGAAGAGTCCCCAGCACCCGACAATGCCCCGGTCGTCGAAACTGATCCCGTCGGTCAGTCAGCTCGGGTAGAGCCACCGGTGGAAGACTTGGTTGAAAACGTGACCGAGCTACCTGCTGAAACCGGGCTTCGAGTTGAGCTGGACGCGGATCTTGACGACCTTTTTGCTTGATCTTGTATTTTCTTTTCTGTTTTTGTTTACTTCTGGACAAAATGTGTAACCGAGTTGAGGCCCTACCTTTTGTACTTCTGATTTGGATTTTGAATAAAAATCTCGTTTCTTTATGCTCGGTCTGTTTCACATCTGTACTTATTTGTATGAAGCTTCAGCTTTCACTGGCCGAGGTACTTATCTCGGTCTTAACCTTGTAATCTGCTCGGTTATTCCAGCCAACCACTCTTCAACCTAGATCCTTATCTCGGCTGAAGAGTACTAAGAGTTGGTTATTCCAGCCAACCACTCTTCAGCCTGGATCCTTATTTCGGCTAAAGAGTACTGAGAGTTGGTTTTTCTAGCCAACCACTCTTCAGCCTAGATCCTTATCTCGACTAAAGAGTACTAAGAGTTGGTTATTATAGCCAACCATTCTTCAGCCTAGATCCTTATTTTGGCTGAAGAGTACTAAGTGTTGGTTTATTCTAGCCAACTTCCTGCAGCCTAAGTTCTTATCTAGGCTTAGGAGAGGTAAGTGTTGGTTTTTCCAGCCAACTTTCTGCAGCCTAAGTTCTTATCTTGGCTTAGGAGAGGTAAGTGTTGGTTTTTCCAACCAACTTCTTGTAGCTTAGATCCTTATCTTAGCCTAGGAAAAGTGTTAGTTTTTCCAGCCAACCTCTTCAACTCAGATCCTTATCTTGGCTGAAGAGAGCTCAAAGTTGGTTATTCCTGCCAACCTTGAGTGAAGTGTTTGGTTTTTCCAGCAAAACGTCCTACAGCCTGGATCCTTATCATCGGCTTAGGAGAGGTGTTGGTTTTTCCAGCCAACCTCTTCAGCCCAGATCCTTATCTTAGCTGAAGAGAGCTCAAAGTTGGTTATTCCGGCCAACGTAGAGCGAAGTGTTTGGTTTTTCCAGCCAAACGTCTTGCAGCCTGGATCCTTAACCTCGGCTTGGGAGAGGTATTGGTTTTTTCAGCCAACCTCTTCAGCCCAGATCCTAATCTTGGCTGAAGAGAGCGCAAAGTTGGTTATTCCGGACTTTTACAGCAGAAAATAATTGTGCTGAAGAGAAACTACTTGTTTTATTGAAAAAATAGAAAATTACATGTACTTAAAAGAAAGGCTAAAAATAAAAGAGTTTGAGATTGGCAGTGTTCCATGGCCTGGGAATGGTTTTGCCGTCTCCATCCTCTAAGTGGTATGCCTCTTTGCCAGCTAATCCAACCACTTTGTAAGGTCCTTCTCAATTGGGCCCTAACTTGCCATCTCCAGGTACCAAGGTGTTTTCCATTACTTTGCGCAGCACCCAATCTTCGATCTTGAATTGTCTTGGATGTACTGTCTTGTTATATTTTCTAGATAGCTCTTGCTGGTATGAGGCAATGTGAACCAGTGCTTTTTCTCTTCTTTCTTCTGCAAGGTCGAGCTCCAATGCTATGGCTTCTCCATTTAACTCTGGGTCAAAATTTTCGCTTCTGATGATGGGGAGGCCAATTTCCAGTGGGATTACAGCTTCCATGCCGTAAGCTAAGGAGAATGGCGTTTCGCCAGTTGATCACCGAGGTGTGGTGCAGTAAGCCCATAAAACATAAGGAAGCTCCTCAGCCCACTTTCCTTTTGTTTTCTCTAATCTTTTCTTCAATCCATCCAAGACGACTTTGTTTGATGCTTTCGCCTGGCCGTTTGCTTGGGGGTATGCTGGTGTAAAGTTGTAGAATTCTATCTTGTACTCCTCACAAAAGCCTCTGAAGATTTTGCCATCGAACTGAGTGCCATTGTCAGATATTAGAGTTTTGGGTATGCCGAATCGAGTGATGATATTCTGCCAGACGAACTTCTTCATATCTTTCTCCTTTATAAATGCGAGTGCTTCTACCTCCACCCACTTTGTGAAGTAGTCTGTTGCTGCAAGAAAGAACTTTCTGTTGCTAGGTGCCGTTGGAAGCGGCCCAACTATGTCTAAACCCCACATTGCGAAGGGCCATGGGCTAGTTAAAGGTAGAAGCTCTCTGGTTAGCTGATGTATTTAGTGTGCGAACTTCTGACATTTCTCTCACTTCTTGACATACTTCTCTGAATCTGCTTGCATGTAAGGCCACTAATATCCCTGTAAAATTGCTCTGTAGGCCAATGATCTTCCTCCTTGGTGGCTTCCGCATACGTCTTCGTGTATCTCGAACAAGAATGCCTCAACCTTACTGGGATGGACGCATTTCAGGTACGATCCTGTGAAGGATTTCTTGTATAAGGCCATTGATGGAGAGAGCCAAAATCGCTGTGACTTTGCTCTTATTTTGTTGGCCTTTTTCTTCTCTTCGGCTAAGATGTTGTCCTTTAAGAACAGTATAATGGGATCCATTCAAAAAGGACCTAATTCGGCACAACATACTTCGGTTTCTTCGGGTTCTTCAATGCTTGGTCTTGGTAGGAAGTCGATCAGCAATGGATGTGGGATGGATGTGTCTGCCATCGAAGCAAAGCCTACTAATTCGTCTGCTCTGCTGTTTTCTTCTCTGTCAATCTGCTCTATCCGCACTACTTTGAACTTCCTGATCTCCTTTCTCACTAACTCTTGGTACTTAGCCATCATTTCATCATTTGCTTCGTAGTCACCTGAAATTTGGTTTACCACCAGCTGTGAGTCATTGTAAACCATTAGCTCGGTGGCCTTCATGTAGAGTGCTGATTTCAGTCCTGCCAGAAGCGCTTCATACTCCGCTTCATTGCTTGATGCTGGAAAGCCAAGGTTGACTACATGTTCCACTAATAAGCCATCTGGTGAGATGAGGACTATGCCAAATCCTGCACCGTGCCTGTTAGATGCTCCATCCACAAAGAGGTTCCACATCTCTCCAACGAATAGCTTCAGCAAGTTGAGGGGTCAGATGATGTTTTTGGGTCGTGAGTGTTACTGATGTTTTCTTCCAAGTCCACACCTGCTGTTTGCCCCTCACTATCTAATTGTACCAAGTTTTTGTTTGTTGATGAGTCTTTTCCTGGTGCAGTATGGTTTGCCTCTTCTGCACTTTTCTCAATCTGATATGCCTTGGGATGTGGCTGGGTATCCTGTATTGGGGGTTGCATACTTCCTACAGCACTCTCTGTCCCCACTTCGGTTGTACCCGTCAAGTTAACTGGGCAAATGTGATGGCTTCCTGGAATGAATTTTTCCATGAAGTTTGCCAATGCTTAGGCTTTTATTGTGGTTCTGGGTTGAAACTTGATATCGTATTGTCCCAATTCCACCGCCTACTTCAAGATTCGCCCAGAAAAGTTCACCCTCTCAAACAAAGCTTGTAATGAGAAAGCTGTGAGGACGATTATGGTGTGGGCGTGAAAGTAATGCGACAACTTCCTTGATGTCATCATCAAGGCTAAGGCCAGTTTTTCCAATGACAAGTACCTGGTTTCTGCGCCCAGCAAGGTCTTACTGACATAAAAGATGGGCAGGTGTTGGATTCCTTCCAACACTGCACTAACTGCGTGCTGTGAAACTGCCAGGTACAAAAAGAGCTCTTCTCCAGGTATTGGGGTTACTAGCAACGGTGGAGAAGACATGTATTCTTTCAAACTCTCTAGGGCGTGGTCGCATTCTTCATCCCACTCAAACTTGGCCTTTAGTGCTTGAAAGAATGGTCGACATCTGTCTGACGGCCGGCTTATGAATCAGTTGAGCACAGCTGCCATGCCAGTGAGATGCTGCACTTCTTTTACTGAGTTGGGCCTCTCTAGATCCTGAATTGCTTTGATCTGAGAGGGGTCGGCTTCTATACCTTGGTTGGTCACCAGGAAGCCTAGGAATTTGCCAGATCCTACGCCGAATGCACACTTGGATGCATTAAGGCGCAACTTGTTCTTCTTCAGGATCTGGAACATCTCATCTAGGTCCCTGAGATGGTCATTCTCATCCTTGCTCTTGACCACCATGTCGTCGATGTAAGCCTCCATTGTTCTGCCTAACAATGGTTCAAACATCTTGGTGACCATCCGTTGGAATGGTGCCCCTGCGTTCTTTAGGCCAAAGGGCACGACTTTGTAACAATATAGCCCTCTAGGAGTTGTAAAAGATGTGACCTCCTGGTCTGGCTCATACATAGCGATCTGATGGTAACCTCTATACGCATCAAGAAAGCTAAGTCAGTTGTGTCCTGCTGTAAGATCTACCAGTTGGTCTATCTTGGGTAAGGGAAAGCTATCTTTTGGGCATGCCTTGTTGACTATTTTGTAGTCCACGCAAATGCGCCATTTTCCATTCTTCTTTGGCACCACCATTGTATTGGATATCCACTTAGGATAGTGCACTTCTCTGATAGCTTCTGCCTCTAGAAGGTTTCCCACTTCCTCCGCCACTATCTCGGCATGGTGGAGTACCGACCTACGAGTGCGGTATATAACTGGTCTGGCAGATGGATGGACATTTAATTGGTGACAGATGAAGTTTGGGTTAATGCCTGGCATATCATACAGCGTCCAGGCGAACACTTCGATGTTAGAGGTCAAGAATTCCATGACCTTTATTCTTTCAGTGTTGGACATAGATGAACTGAACAAGAAGAACTTTTTCAGGTTTTTTTCATCTATCCTTACCTGTACTAAGTCTTCCACTGCCTTCTGTTCAGCGGCTTAGCCAACATTCACGAACGACTCATCGTTCTCCGGTTCTTCCACCATTTGTACATACCCCTTGGCAGCGCGGCTGCCATTTACTGTGACGAAGCATTATTTGGACATAATTTGGTCTCCAAAGACCTCTTCAATTACTCCGGCTTCGTTAGGGAACCGCATTATTTGATGGTAGGTTGATGCTACCGATCGCATGGTATGCAGCCATGTCCTTCCCAAGATTATGTTGTAAGTGGAAGGAACTTTCAATACCCAGAATTCCACCTGTTTCGTCATGCTTCCTGCTCTGACTGGGAGGATTATCTTGCCAACAGGCCACTCTGGCATTGAATTGAATCCGATCAAGGGAGATACGGCGGGTGCCAAGTCTTTATCCTCTTGCTTCAGTTGTTTGAAGGTTTCGTAGTACATTATCTCACATGAGCTCCCTTGGTCAATCAAAATCCGTTTGACGTCGAAATCCTTGATGCGGAGAGTGATAATTAGTGCATCGTTGTGAGGGCAATATATCCTTGCCAAGTCTCTGTCTGAAAAACATATGACATTCGTGGCCTCTGTTCTCCCCTTTTTGGTGGTAGGTTGTGCACTTAGTACCTCCCTTAAGTGCTCAGCCTTCTTGATTATTCCGCTGAGCTCACATACTCGCTCAGGTTCGAATACCCCATGTATTACGTTAATCACGCCTTGAGGTGGGGTGTCGATCTGGATTCCGTTTGGGTTGTCGTGGTTCTGGGGGATTGGCTGTGTCCCTCTTTCTATGTACTGCTCCAGGTGCCCAGCTGCCACTAACTCCTCCAAATGCTGTCTCAACGGCATGCAATTTTCAGTGCGGTGCCCCTTTTCATCATGGAAGGTGCACCAGGACCTTTCGTTATAGTCCTTCTGTGCTTCTCCCAACTTAGCTGGCCATCTGACAAAAGGTTCATCGCGTATCTCACTACGAACTCGGTAGATTGGTTTTTTGAACACCGTTGTGATGGCAGTGCGGACTCTTAACCATCTTTTGTTTGCATCCTCTCTGTTGGCTCGCCTGCCTCGCTCATTCCTGCTGGGGCGTTCTACCGTATTGACTTTTGCCGCAGTCTTTTTATCTGGTATCGTTGCTGTGCCAGATTTTATTTTAGCACGGACGCCATCCTCCTCCACCCGAATATGCTGGTGCACTCGCTCCATCAAGGCCCCTATTGTGAGGGGTGGTGCCATAGTTATTGAATCCCTCAACTTGTTTCCGACTGGTAGCTCCCTTTTGTACTGCGCGATGGCAAGATTGGTGGGGCAATCTTCTATTTGGTTGAAGGTCTCCCAGTAACGACTGCTGTAGGATCTCAGCGTCTCCTTGTCGCCCATGTCAATGGAGAGTAACTGATTGATCTCCACTGGTGTTTTGGTGTTCGTTCTGAACCTACGTTCTGAACCTAGTCACGAACGCCTCGACCAATTGCGCCCAGGAGGCGATGCTGCCTTCTGGTAGCCTTTCGAACCAGGTTAAGCCTAGGTCGCCAAGGCTGGATGGGAATAGAATGCACATCAAAGTCTCGTTCCGCTGGTATACTGCCATAACCTGGCGAAAGTGGCTTAGGTGCATGTAGGGATCTGCCTTCCCTTCGTAAGTCGTAAACTTAGGCTGGAGGAAGCCAGAAGGTAACGGTGCATTCTCAATTGCCGGAACGAACGACGAGCTATGCAACCTTGCTAATGCTTTGTCCGTTGGTTCGTAGGCAAGGCACGGTATTGGCATTCCTACCTCGACGCTTCCGTGCGTCTGAGAAGCCAACCGCTGAAGGGCTGAAACTCTGCGCGGGTCGCGTGCCCTGACATCCTCCTTCCACCGTGCCCTTTCTTCAAGCACAGTTCGCAAATCAGACATTCTGGGCAACTCCGTCTGCCTGGATGACGTCTGGTGCGTGCGCGAGGGTCGACAGGTGCTTCCTTCAGTGTATGACCTCTCAGTTCTCGTTCTCTCAGACCTAGAGTAACGAGTCCTGGACGTCCTTGTTTAAGTGTCGCCTGTTCTAAGGCTCCTACTCTCTGCTTGCGATGGCGTGGTGTGTCTACCACGTCCTTCCGAGTAGCGAGGGGGCGTACTGCCTTTGCGCTCCTCTCTTGTTGCCACTCCTTTTCCTTTTATCTGGCGCTTCATCAACTCCATGTCCGCCGCCATCCTTCGTATCAACTCATCATGTTCCTTCACACGATCCTTTACAACCTGAGGGTCAATCCTCCACCGCTGCCTTTTGGGGCTTTGAGAGTGACGGGGGTGTAGACGTCCCCGAATGCCCCGGGAGGGTGAGTCCCGTTCTGTTCATTTGTGGGGTCACTACAGCTCGGACTCTCAAATTGTCACGGTTCTTAATCTGAACCAAAGAGTCCAAATCCGGCAAATCGTTTTGAGAAACAGATTTTTTGAAAAGAAGTGCCAAACATGGACTGCTTTGCCAGATACAGAGTCGCCACCTAAATATTTTTTAATGGGGAAATTTAGGAAACCCTGACTTGGTGCCTAATTCCACATATCCGTCATCACCGGAGTTGTCTCGGCTCGGGAGCTTGGGTACGATCGGGGAAGGTCAGCTATGAGCACCCCCTTTCGCCCGGTCCGAAGACCGGCCTCTACTAACCACGATATCCGATTTTGAAAACATTACGTGTTCTTATTCCATTTATTAGCCTAGAATTACTATGTTATGCGCGGAGCAAACAAGTATAGACTAGATTGCCTAATTTGGAAATAAGCATTGCATATCCGTTCGGTTTTGAAAAGCGCTTTGGAATTTGCTACTCGCAAGTAGGCTAAAATACGGATTTCAACGAGTTTTTCCAACTCAAACAATCCAACCTCCACCCACAGGCATTAAAACAATTTAACACATAAGCACTTAGCCGCATGGTAGGCATACTGTCATGGCAACACTCACACGCATGCGGGATGCTAAAGCATAAATACTTACATCGTACTCCGTGCCAAAACAATAAACTAGTTAGCAAACATGCATGTCCTAGTTCATGTTAAAAAATGGCTAATGCATCACATGCAAAAATGCAATCTAGGCAGGCTCGACTAACCCTAAACATGGCATGTGAAATACGATTAATCGATGCACGTATTCAAATTGGAATTGAAGTACCAATGCAGTTAGCATGATGCACCGAGCCTAATGTATGCAGTACAAATGCATGAATGCACGCATGCATAGCATAAGGTATGCTAAATTAAACGTGCCCTAATACTAACCATCAAAGCAGGTAAGTAAAAGGGAAGAAAGAAGTGGGGATTGGAAGACATACACACCACTCACACACACTTATTACAGATTTGCCCTCACTCAGAGGGACCAAATAAATATTACAAATTAATTAACTACGCAAGCTAATTAAATATTACAAATTGCCTAATCAGCTAAGCAAATTAACTTAAGCTAAGAAAGAAAGCAAATCGCCTCGGGAAATGAGCCGCCATGCATAGGCTGCCTCTGTTTTCTTTCCTCTGCTCCTCTGGAGGCTACCAAAACCTCAGGACTGCTTCCTTGGACAATGGGGATCACCACCGGCTGAATGGAATTGCCACCGGCAGTGTGGTGTTGTCACCGGCACAAACGAAAGCTATCGGCTGGTGATTTACTGCCGGTCGGCAATATATACTGCCGGTCAGCAAAGAAAGTCTGCAGAACCTGCAACTCAAAGAAACAGAGGGCAAGACCAAGCATGGCAGCACAATTCAAAGCATATATGCACCGACCATGTCCCTTATCATGGTAATGACTCAAAGGGGCATATGCCTCGATTCTCGGACCACCAATCACGCATTTCCATGCTGATGGCCCAAGGAATCAAGTATGCAACTTTCATGTCAAATGAAATGCAAACCAATCAAACAAAGTCCCAATCCCTATCACCCAAATCAAGGGACAAGGAATGCATGTTGATGCAATGCAACCTAAGCATGTTATCTTTCATGCAACATGAACAATGCAATGTACTTATGCAAAGCATACAAGCAAACATGCAAGGTAAGCATGCAAACCAAATAGAGGATGGACTTAAACATGAATTAGGCAGCCCTAAATAGGCCTAAAACAGTGGCCAAAGTGCTATAATGAGGGACCAAATACACATGCACACATGCACATGTTGAAAGCCAACACTTAAGCGCAAATGGGGCAACTCTCAAACACATTTGAAAGAAGGTAATCATGGACATAAAGCATGCAACATGAGCATTAAAATCATGTTAAAACATGATGCCAAACCAAGAAATAAATCAAGCCAAACATGCAATTAATGGCCTAAGTGCTCAAAGCAAACCAATGGAGTATTGAACTACACTTAGCAAGACCAAACATGGCATGAACTTATTGACCAAAAACAGAGTTTTAGCACATTAAGACAAGGCCTAAGGATCACTTAGATGGCATCTAAGTGGCTCAAAATTCAAAGGCATGCACAAGTACCAAAACAAGGAGCATTGCTACACAAGCTTATAAGGCATTAAAGATGTATCCAAGGTAAACATATAGGCATGCAAATAGGACTGAAATGACATGGTGGATGATTCCAAAACACCAAATCAATGCAAAAATGTCATGCTATACATGCATATGCTCAAGGCCAACAAGCCAAAATGCAAAGGGGCTATATGATGCATGCCAAATCCGACCCAAACAACCTAGGACAGACCTAGAACATGGCAAAATATGCACAAAAGCTTCACAAGACTAAGCCTAAAACATGCTCTAACAAGGGCTAACAACCTAAGGCACATTGAGGCAATAACATGGCATTACATGGTAGGTGTGCTAAGCATGCATGGTGTACCAAAACCAAGTAAAAATAGAGGCATAATATGACATATTAGGCACAAAAACCAGCCAAGTCATGGTCAACATGAAGCCTAGCTAGGTGCTCCCTCAAGAGGCCAAAAATGGTCCTTTTCGAGGACAACAAGGAGAGGAGGTGGCCCTCTCCTTTTAGAGACTTTAAGGCACCATCTCCACCACTGAAATCCCTCAAGATTTCAGTGGTGAAGAGGCCCAAACACCAAAGTCCTGAAACTAGCACAAAATAGCACAAAATGAGGCCTTTCAAGGCCTAAGAGGGGTCAAACACCCTCAAACCACAAAACACTCTTAATAAACAATCAAGAGGACTAAAAAATAGAACTTTTTTGTGTTATACAATAAGCATGAAAACAGCTCTAAGATAGGTAGAAAATCAATGCAAAAATGGGGAATAAAGGGGTGAGATTCTTACCCTTGAAGACCTCTTCAACAATGATGCTCCAATGGCCTTCCTTGGCTTGAAACCAGTCAAGGACCTCAAGAACAAGCCCTTAGAACCTTAGTTTCAAGAGGAAGGTGAAACACTAGGTGTTTGTGTGCAATAGTATGGACTAAAACACACACAATAGTAATATAGAGATAGGATGTGTATGCAACTCAAACCCTAAAACCAGAGCTTCTCTCTGTGTTTTTTTGTCTCTAAAATGTCTAAAGTCTCTCACCTAAGTGTCTAACCTAAGGCCAAGAGACAAGCCTTCTCTTTATAGAAGCTTATTGTCTTGTAAAGCTTACAAGACAAGCTTCCAAGAGAGAGATCCCTCCATACACGTGTATGGAGGGGAGCCAAAAGCAAGACAGCTGTCTTAAAATATCTGCAAAAGCAGATGCACAGTAGTCGGCCGGCCAAAAATGCCATTTTGGCGAAAAAGAGTGCCGACCGGCAGAAAATAGTGCTGACCGGCAACAAATAGTGCCGATGGCAGCAAAAACCAGCTGGTGGCCTCTAGCCACTGCCGGTGGTGAGTGGGGATGCCTCACAAGGCATTCCCTGCCCCTCCAAGGCAAAACACAAGTGTTTGGTGCAAAACCAGACACTAAACAGTCGAGTTCGGAGATCTTGAGGCAAGGCGCGCGAGCCGAGACCTCCGAGAACTCCGAACGAACACAAACATGGATAATCACCGAGTGTTCAAACGGTGACGTCCAAGTCTTGAGGACGGTCAAAAATGGGGTGTCTACAGGGGGCTGTTACCCCGCCTTCCCCTCGCATCCCTTCGGGGGTTCTGTCGCTAGGGCTCTAAATCCGCCATGGAAAGGATAGAAGGCAAACCTTCGCGCCTTCCACCCCCCTCTGGGGTTTGTCCGTTGATAGCGGACTGCGACAAGTCTTCATTATGCGCCATTGATCTCAACTAGAGAGGAAAGCTTGATTAAGAGGTTTTGTTCTTTGTGGACTTCCCACAGATGGCACCAATTGTAGACACCCCATTTTTGACCGCCTTTAAGACTTGGACGCGACTGATGGTTTTGAAAGATGTGCAGGGGAAAGGTTCAGTTTCTTCGACAAGGAGAGAGTCAAAGCTCAACTTCATACTCCTTTTTTGGACCAAAACAATCTTGATCAAAAGATTTTAGACCTTAAAACCCTCTCTTTCAAAACGTTTTTGAAATAAAGTTCCTACGATGTTCTGACGCTCACATTTTGGTAAAAGTTGCGCTTTTCGGTAAACCGAGCAAAGACAAAGTGAAAATGAATGAAAGAGAGATGAAATCTTTGAAAAATCTTTCAAAATAACTTACTTAGGGGTTTGAAGTTGAAGAAAAGAGGAGAAGAGGGAAGAAATCCAGTTGGGAAAGAAAATGGGCATGAACCGTTAAGAAAGAGTCGAACAGCCCTCGCCGAATCGGGCCTATTCATTGGCATACTTGGAATCAAGCTATGAGGCCATCACTGTTGGAAATAATACTTTCGGGACTTCATTTTGCACTCAAGAATCTCCGAAATCCAATTCCGGACGGGGAAGATATAGTTGATTGAAGTAGGGCATCACTCCGATTGGACCGAAATTTGTGCGGCTTCACCAAAAGGGCATAACTCTTTCCACAGGAGGAATTTTAATACAAGGTTTGCGCCATTGGAAATCTAACTTTCGGGGCTTCAATTTGGACACCTGAACGGCCACCATTGGACCTTCCTGCCACCCACCGGCCACATTTCCTTCCGACAGCCCAGTTTTTTTGTCCTGAAAGTAGCAGGCCGGCCACCTTGCTGGTGAAATGACCTTTTTGCCCTTTTTGAGCTGGCCGGCCATAATCCTTGCCCTAAGTGTGTTCCAGCCATGTATTTTGTTTTACACTTCACCCATGTCCGAGGGTTTGGCACTTTTGGAGGGAAACTTGAATTGGTTTTCCCCCCCCATTTTCCCCCCTCTTTTTCCACCCCTTTGCCTATAAAACCAGCCCATCCCCTTCATTTTTAAGGGTTACAAAAATCTTGTTTAAGCCTCTTGCATTCAATCTCTCTCTCTTTATATTTCACACTTCAAAACCTTAAGCTTTCTACACCCTTTACTCTACAAGCCATAGCACAATACCTCCAACGCCCATTCCAGCAGCTTGAGGCTGTCTTCCAGAGGTTAAAAGCTCCCAAACTTGGTCCAAAGGTTGCTAAAGATTGGTTCTACAAGGGTGAGTCCCCTTTTCCCTCTTTTGTGCATTTTTTTGGCCTATTTCTTAGCTCCTTGTGCTTACATTTTTGGGCTCCGACCCTAACTGGAGCTAGGCTTATTTTGAACTATTTTTCATGTTTGTTTAAGGGCCTCTCACTGTTTGAGGCCTCCTTGTTGCACTTGCTTCATTACCTCCCTTGTATGCCATTTTCTTGTGTAGTATTTTGGGCCTATGTATAAATTGTTTTGAGGCATGTAATAAACTGTAAAGTGGCTTATTTTTATCCCTTCTTCAACATTGTTGAAGGGCTCATCACTGTTTGAGGCTTCTATCTTCCACTTGCCTTTATATCCCTCTTTTGGCCTCATTTTTGCATGATTTGTTAGCCTCTTGTGCTTCTGTTTTTGGACTCTGGTTCGAACTGTAAATGGACTTATTTTGACCCCCTCTTCATGTTTAATTAAGGGTCTTTTACTGTTTGAGGCATCCTTTTTGTACTTTGTGTTATAGCTCTCTTTTTGGCCTTGTTTTGCATAGTATTTTGAGCATGCTTGTGCACTGTTTTGGGTTTGATCATAAACTGTAAAAGGTCATATTTTTGGCCCTTCTTCAACATTGTTGAAGGGCCCTCATCTATTTAGAGCCAGAAGCCATCACTTCCTTCTTTGTCTCGTATTCGGGGCCATTTTTGCATGCTAGCTTAGCCCCATTTGCGTTCGCTGTTTGGCCTTCCTCAAAACTGTAAATATGCTTTTTTTGGGACTGTCTTGAGTCTGTCTTTACATTTCATGTTCGAATAATGCATGCTTTGTATAGCTATAGGTCATTGCATATGCCTAGTTTTGCATTTCGGGTCTCATTCCATGCTTCGGGTGCCATGCTTTCATGTTTCGGGGCTGTTTTACATCACTTTTCGGTACTGAAATTTGCATGCTTATATGCCATATTCCATGCCTTTCCATGTCTTGTTAGAGTGGCATTTTGTGCCTTAGGGTCGATCCTCGATTTGCGTGCATGCGTGCGCGCATCTCGAGTTGTCTCATTTTCATCACATGGCCTCTTATGTGAGTGTGGCTGAGGTCCACTCATGTTGGTGTAAGTCCATTGTGCATTGTGTATGCCATTTCATTTCATAGCATTGCGTATGCTAGGTTGTATGTTAGTGCATTGTGTATGCCATGTTATCTCGTGCATCGTGTATGCCATTTCATAGCATTGTGTATGCTAGGTCGTATCTTAGTTTCATTTCATGCATATCATGCATATTGCATCGTGTTTGGGATAGGAGTTAGCCCGAGCACTGGAAACGAGGGACGTTTCGTACTTCGGGTGACGGAACGTGTCTCAATTCCCAGTCACCGACACTCCGGATTATCCATGATGGAGTTTAGGTTTTGTTATGTTTATGTGTGCATTCATTCTATATTGAGTAATGCAAATCGATTCCTCGGCCATCATGCATCGATATGCGTGATTGGTGACACGAGGATCGAGGCATGCATACATCTGTGAAAATACATTGCTATGCCCCTCTCCTGCTCTCTGTTGCAGCAAATCAAGAATCAGCAGTCTTCCGGGGCTTGGCGCGCTTTCCAAGAACCATTGCAAAACAGAGGCTAATTGGGGCATCACAGTGGATTTTCGCGCAAAGGCGACCCGGACATGCATCATTTATCATCTGGAGAAGAGTCAAGACAGTCCCTGGCTTGCATGCCAGTTTATTATTTTTCTTAGTTAATTTGTAAATTAATTAGGGACTTGTATTATTTGGACTGCATTATTTGGACTGTGCTACTTATTCGGACCCTCTGCGCGAGGGCACAACTGTAATAAGTGTGCGTGTGTGTGATGTATGTCTTCCAACCCCACGTCTTTCTCCCTTTTATTTACCCGCTTATGATGGTTAGATTAGGGCATGTTTCAATTAGCATATAGTATGATAGCATGTTGGCATTCATTCATCTGTTTTGCATGCACTGGGCTCGGCGCATCATATTAACTGCATCGTATTTTCAATTCCAAGTTGAATACGTGTTAACTGTAGCATTTCATATGCCATGTTTAGAATAGCCGAGCCTACTATAGTTGCACTTTTGCATGTGTTACATTAGGCATTTCCGTATAATTAGGATCATGCATGGATTTCTAATTAGTTTCTACTTTGGCTTGGAGTACTCGGTAAGTTTTATGCTTTAGCATCCTTGCATGCGTGTGAGTGACTGCCATGAATAGCATGCTTACCATGAGGCTATATGCTTATGTGATATAACTGCCTGAAAGCCTGTGGGTGAAGATTGGGTTATTTGAATTGGAACAATTCATCAAATGTGTGTTTTAAGCCCACTAAATAGTGGCAAAATCATGTTTTCTATGCCCACCCGAGGGTGGCAAATCCACGTCTTAGCCTACTTGCGAGTAGCACCATCAAACCATCTTTCAAAAACAAACATGAAATGTTTTGTTCCAATTCAGGCGATCCAGTCTATACTTGTATGCTGTGCGCATCACATAGTAAATCTAGGCTAATAACCGAAATAAGAACACACAATGTTTTTCAAAAATAGATATCATGGTTAGTAGAGGCCGATCTTTGATCGGGCGAGCGGGGGTGCTCACGAAGTGACCTTCCCCAATCGTACCCAAGTTCCTGAGCCGAGGCAACTTTGGTGATGACGGACACGTGGCCTTAGGCAACGAGTCAGGGTTTCCTAAATTTTTCCAAAATAAAACATTTAGGTGGCGACTCTGTATCTGGCAAAGCAGTCCATGTTTGGCACTTCTTTCAAAATCTGTTTTCTCAAAACGATTTTCCGGATTTGGACTCTTTGGTTCAGATTTAGAACCGTGACAAAATTGAGAGTCCGAACTGTAGTGAGCCCAATATCGAACGGAACGGGGGGAGCTCATTCCTCCCGGGGGCGTTCGGGGGACGCCTACAATTGTACGAGCACGAATTAATTCTTCTCGTGTGATCCTGTTTATCAAGCTTGCGCTCCTTGAAACGTCGTCGTTTTGCCACCTGAGAACACAAACGTGAGCTAACCGGAGGGTGTGTGCCGGAAACCCCTCTGATGCCTAAGTCAACACAATAGACAATAGACAACAAAGCTCTGTGAATTCAGGAATCGAAGTTGTGTTACCTCTTCCATAGGTTCTGTTATGAGCTTTTATAAGTTCTGTGTGGCACAATCCTAGTAGGACTCTTACTACTCCATGTAGAGTCCTCCTAGGAATCATACTCCTGAAAGATAATGCTTATCCTTCAACACCCCCCTCACTACTTAAACCAAGTGAGATGGTTTTACCCCGGTTGGATGACAGTACGACCGAGCTAACCCAGCTCAGATCTTCCCTTCAGTGCCTGTATCTTGGTTAGGCATACTCCAACTGGGCTATTAACTTAAGACCGAGCTAATCAAGCTTGGTGCTCCAATGCACAACACCAAGCTAGCTCGGCTCTCGTTTAGTTGTATCTCGATTGCCTGTTGAAACTGGGCTAATCTACAGCAAGCCATGACCGCGCTAACCAGAGCGAGGTCCACCGTGAGAAGCCATCATACCTCGGCTCCAAACGCTAAGACCGAGCTAACTCCACTCCGACCGTGGTGATTGCCATTCCATTTGGATCGTGCTAACACTACGGTCCACTTGCCAAGCCCTTTTCTACCGTGGCCCATAAAACGTCTCATTACTTAGCTCGGCCAAATTTACTTATAAATTACCCTCTCAGTGTTCTTTTTATTAATTGATCATTAAGCAATAAAATTTTAGAACTTGAAATGAGATCTAGTACAATAATATTATGGAGAAAATGTAATATAATTTGTAAGAAAGATGTAGCGTTAAAGAGTAAGAAATGTTTAAATATTTATATATCATTACTCATATTATAGATTTATTTTAGTTAGTAAAAGAAATTACTAACAAAAATATTTATTTGTATAATATTACTCTTTTTAAACAATAATTTTAGTCATTCTTTCTTAATGGATGGAGCTTTTTTTTTAACAAAAGAATGATAAAATTATGTAAGTCTTAATTATAGTTTTAAAAAATTCGGGGCCTTAGTAATATTTGTGGCCTAAAGCATTGACTTTGATGGCTTAAGGGGTTAAGCCAGCCATGTGAAGTATATACAGAGCAATAATGTCAAGTGTAAAAACAACTACAAAAATAGGCACAAAAATTTATTTGTGATGCAGATTTAATTTTTGATGCAGATTTAATCTTATATTTACTAATGTAATGTTTTTTTTTCATCTAGAACAGTATGAAATGGTCATTCTTCTAACATTTTTCTTAAATATTCCTTACAATGATGAATGATCATTCTTAATACATTTTTCATTAATATATATATATATATATATATGTATATATATTTGAGTGAAAGAAAATAGACATTATGATGAAATGATCATTTTATTTTACTTCATTCTACCGTACCAAGAACAAAACATAAGTGTGATCTCTTCTCTACATAAAACGAATATGAACAACAATTAATTTTTTTGTGCATTTATCTGTGCACATAGTATATCTATACTATATATTAAGTAAAAGGGGGTTTTTAATCCCCAAGTCCTGTGGGAGCTTCAATATGCCAATCCTAATTTTCTAATTTTTTATTTTTAAAAAAAAAAAATTAACCTCAGCATTTATTAACTTCTCTCAACCCACAAGACTTTTTGACTTCTCTCATAATTTGTGGGGATATATTTTCTGAGTACCAACACGTGGCAAGGTGACGCCGACGTGTCAGCCGAGGTGCCATGTGTCCTGGTCGTGACGCCGAGGTGATCTCGGCAAGGCCGAGGTTATCTCCGAAAAAATCGGAATCCGAGATAAGTGGATAAGGGACAAGAGTCCTAGAATGAGAAGGGAACTCAACCTGGATGAGGGACAAGAGTCCTAGAATGAAAGAAGACTTCAGTTTGTATTAAGATAAGACTCTTAGAGAGTTTATCCTAATCTTACTGGGAGTCCAAGATTAGCAGTAATCCTGAGTCCATAGAAGTTAGGCTTCTATTGGGACTAGGTTTATGTTGGCTATAAAAGAGAGGCACCCCTATGGGTCTAAGGTATGCTTTTTTATACTCAAACTTGTGAGTTTAGTAATTGATTATCTTTGAGAGATATACTGACTTGATCGTCGGAGTGCCCCCGGGTAGTTGAACCACCGCGGGATTCTTATATTTCTGTTGCAGGTCAGTCAGGTGCCATCTATTCTGCCGGTGCTCTCCAGCTGATTACTAGGCGGGCAGTGTGGTCAGAAAATCACTCACACAATTTGGCGCTGTCTGTGGGAAAGAAAGAAGAATAGATGGCCAATAAAAGAAAGAAGAATAGATGGCCAATGACGGACAGAAGGATCAGACTGGAGACAACGCTCCTGCTGGGAATGGGAGATCTATCAACCTCGACGTTGAAGTGGACAATAGCAACACAGAAACTCGTGACCAGAGTCACGGAGTGAAAGACGCCGGCCAGGAAGGTGACGTACCAAAGACAACAGATCGAAGCGGATACTACAACAAAGATAACCTCCAGGTATGGAAGGATAGATACCTGCAGAGGAACGAAGACCCTTCCAGAAGGGATGCAAAGACAGGGGGCATGAGCGCTCCCAAGGAGATAACATTCAAGTATAGAAGAACTCATCCTGAGTGAATAGATCTCGGATTCCAGATCCTGGATCCTGGATCCGAGAAGACATGATCTCAGCCTAGACAAGTAGGCCCGAGAAGACGAGAGCTCAACCTAAGTAAGCAGATCCCGGATCCTAGAAGACATGATCTTGGCCTAGATGAGTAGGTCCGAGAAAAGAAGAGCTCAACCTGAGTGAGCAGATCCAAGATTCCAAAAGATAAGATCTCGGCACCTGAGTCCGAGAAGAGAAGAGCACAATTAGCAGATCTCAGATCCCAGAAGATAAAAAGAAAACAAACAAGGTCAGACTGTAGTTAGCCAGGTTAAAGACCTTTTATAAGGTCCACAAAAGAGCATGTGAAAGCCATGCAGGGAGCAGAGAGAAGAAGAATGCGTTTATCTTCACTTGTTGAAATTTGTAGCAATTTACAAGTTGAAGTTAAACCAAAGTAATGCTTAACGCTTGTTGAAATTTGTAGCAATTTACAAGTTGAAGTTAAACCGAAGTAATGCTTAACGCTTGTTGAAATTTGTAGCAATTTACAAGTTGAAGTTAAGCTGAGATAATTCCTTACCTTCACTTATTGAAATTTGTAGCAATTTACAAGTTAAAGTTAAGCTGAGATTATTCCTTATCTTCACTTGTTGAAATTTGTAGCAATTTACAAGTTGAAGTTAAGCCGAGATGGTTTCTTATCTTCACTTATTGAAATTTGTAGCAATTTACTAGTTAAAGTTAAGCTGAGATGGTTCCTTATCTTCACTTGTTGAAATTTGTAGCAATTTACAAGTTGAAGTTAAGCCGAGATGGTTCCTTATCTTCACTTGTTGAAAGCTGTAGCAATTTACAAGTTGAAGTTAAGCTGAGATGGTTCCTTATCTTCACTTGTTGAAATTTGTAGTAATTTACAAGTTGAAGTTAAACCGAACTAATGCCTAACGCTTGTTGAAATTTGTAGCAATTTACAAGTTGAAGTTAAGCCGAGATCATTGTTTACCTTCACTTGTTGAAATTTGTAACAATTTACAAGTTGAAGTTAAACCGAGATGATGCTTAACCGAAGTTAAGCCGAGATGATGCTTAACCGAAGTTAAACTGAGATAATGCTTAAACTGAAGTTAAACCCAGATGACATTTAACCGAAGTTAAACCGAGACGATGTTTAACCGAAGTTAAGCCGAAGATGATGTTTAACCGAAGTTAAACTGCGATAATGCTTGACCGAAGTTAAGCCGAGATGATGTTGAAACTTGAGAAAAGTTTACAAGTTAGGTTAAACCGAGAAGATGCTCAAACACTTGTTAAAATTTGAGAAAAGTTTACAAATTGAAGACTATGGTTAAATACTTGTTTAAATTTTTTAAGAATTTACAAGTTAAACCAAGGTTATGTTGAAAGAAGTATCTACACACTTGCCAAGGTTACCATATTGCCAAGACTTGGAAGAAGTTTGAAGATAGAAGTCTTGCTAAAAGTAAAGTATCAAGTTGTAAATAACATTTGTGGAAATATTATGATAAATATTTTTCAAGTATTAGGTCAAACCGAGATAAACTGATTAATGGGTACAACCGAGGTGTTACACCTCGAGGAGATTGCACAGTTAAAGGTGTATGTTGAAGGCGGGCATATGACTCAGGTCTGCAGAACACTAAAAGCGCGCTTAGAAGATTTAATGAGGCAAGTCAATCTGAAGGGACCTCGTCAATGAGACCAAAACAAGGGAAGAACAGGCAAAACTACCTTGGGCGCCATCAACTCCGCCTCCCCCAGCACAACAACCTCAGGCAGGAAGACCTCGGGTAATTAATGTAATTCACTCGAGGGTCAATGAGAACGAAATTAGAGGGGAGACTCAGAAGGTGAAAGCACCTGCAACATGTCTACCAAATCGAGGACAGGAGACATCGGGCAGATGAGTGCTTGGGACTAGTAGTGTCTTTTACCGAAGCCGACCTCGAGATGGTCCAGCACCTGCATAGTGATGCTTTGGTAGTATCCCTCCAGGTTGAGGAGTGCCAAGTGAAACGCATCCTGATTGACCAAGGAAGCTCTTGTGACATCATGTATGTCCGATGTTACAAGGAACTCGACCTTCATCTAGACGATATGGAGCAACCCAATGGCCCAATGGTTGGGTTCAAATAGAACGCCGACATGGCCACTGAGAACAGTAAGCTTGGAGGTGCAGGCTGGCACCAGAAAGATCACAAGAGAATTCACCATCATCGACACTCCATCTCCTTACAAATCTTGGGAAGATCATAGTTGCATGTAATGGGGGTAGTTCCCTCAACATTGCATCAACTATTGCGGTTTCCAACAGAACATGGGATTGAAGAAGTCAGAGGAGATCAACTGCAGACGGAGAATTGCTCCATGGAGCAATGAAATCCAATTGTAGCATTCAAGAACCAGAGAAGGCAGAGATTGAAAACGAGGACATAGAGGTCCTAGATGATGTCGGCAAGGAGCCAGCCGAGAAGAGTGAAGAAGCACTGAGGAAAATCCTCGTCTAGGAGGGGGATGAAGAACTCTTCTTTCTTCTCGACTCAGGCTTAGCCGAAGAAGATGAAAGGGAGTTGGAAGCTTTTTTTAGAGCAAACATTGACGTATTTGCTTGGACACCTTACGAAATGCCTGTCATTGACCCCGAGGTCACTTGCCACCAACTGAACGTCGACAGGTCGGCCAAACCTGTAATCTAACAAGCAAGAGGACCGACGTTGATGCACGTCGAAGCAGTAGAGCAAGAAGTAGACAGACGTTTGGAGCCCAGGGCCATCCGAGAAGTCAATTACCCGATATGGCTATCAAATACAGTGGAAGAAGGAATGACAATCAAGGAACAAGGAATGTTAACATCGGCCAACAACAGACATTTTTCAGAAGCAAAAAAGCATTGGCAGTCAGCTGGGAGAGCTTCTCTACCATTATCACGGCAACAATTTTAAGAAGAGACGTGGTTCTAAGACTATGCAGAAAATAGAAACGAATGCAAGAATCTAGAAAAAGACATAGAAAATAGAAACATGAATGTAATTCGTAATCAAGAATGGTGATGAAGCTATCAGGAAATCAAGACAAAAAGATTGCACAAGTGTGTCAAGCCAAGAACAGTGGCAGAAATCAATAAATGTATGAACAGTGTGTATTCAAGAAGATGATTTGGAAACAACAGGTAAAACAATAATGGTGATTAACAATGAAGCAGAGCTTCTTGGAAAGCAACAAGAAATAAAACCAAGAGGAACAGTGGCTTACCAGAAAGAGGGAAACCGGAATGAGAATTGCCGAAGTCTGACGACAATGACAGAATGACGTAAGCTTCACCAGAGGAGAGGAACGAAGACAGTTGCAGAAGTTTGAAAACTTGGAACAATGACGGATTTAAGTAAAAGAGCTAGAAAGAGAAAAAGCCAGAGGATTGAATGGAAAAAGAGAAAAATAGTCAAGAAGACGACAAAGTTCAAGAATAAAGCCAAGTGCACAGGCACTAAGTAAGTATGTGAAGAACAAGAAAATAATGACCTAGACACGATGCTAGTAACAGAAAAAGGATATGACAAGAACAGTGCCAGGCATTCAAACAAATTGAAAACTTGAAGACAGACGAAAATAGAAGGCAACAGATGGCAAGTAAACAGATTCAAAAGAGTTATGAAAGATTGAACTTAATAGCAAGTAAAGAGTTTATGAACCTACAAAGTAAAATGAACGCCGATATGAAGATCGCCGGAGTCAAATAGATGACTGGAAATCGGGAACTCACCGAAGAATGTGAGTGGAGCAGTTGCAAAGCTCTTGGAGTTTACGAATTAATAGAACCAGAACCTCGGCTAGGAGGTGTGATTTCAAGCAGCTTGGAAAGCATGAAACTTGATTCTTGACACCAGTAGACAATAAAGTCTAGGGAACTTTGAGGTCGGCGAGTTTGATCTCGGACAGAGGGGCACAAATGAACGAACAGTGTAGGTTCCATCACCTCAGAATGCCGAGGTAATAGAACCTAGGGGGCAGTTGTGGGCATATATTTTCTGAGTACCAACACGTGGCAAGGTGACGCCGACGTGTCAGCCGAGGTGCCACGTGTCCTGGTCGTGACGCCGAGGTGATCTCGGCAAGGCCGAGGTTATCTCCGAAGATATCGGAATCCGAGATAAGTGGATAAGGGACAAGAGTCCTAGAATGAGCAGGGAACTCAACCTGGATGAGGGACAAGAATCCTAGAATGAGAGAAGATTTCAGTTTGTATTAAGATAAGACTCTTAGAGAGTTTATCCTAATCTTACTGGGAGTCCAACATTAGCAATAATCCTGAGTCCATAGAAGTTAGGCTTCTATTGGGACTAGGTTTATGTTGGCTATAAAAGAGAGGCACTCCTATGGGTCTAAGGTATGCTTTTTTATACTCAAGCTTGTGAGTTTAGTAATTGATTATCCTTGAGAGATGTACTGACTTGATCGTCAGGGTCCCCCCGGGTGGTTGAACCACCGCGGGATTCTTATATTTCTGTTACAGGTCAGTCAGGTGCCATCTATTCTGCCGGTGCTCTCCAACTGATTACTAGGCGGGCAGTGTGGTCAGAAAATCACTCACACATAATTACTGCAGTATCTTTTCCAAAACAAATAATTTGTATATTAAAAAAAATTTAAAACAAATGTAAATATCTATATCTATATCTATCTATTTATTTATAAATATCTCTAATCCACAAGTTTTGTGGGAGTTCCAATATCTGAACCTTAATTTCTTAGTTTTTTTGATTTTTTTTTTTAAAAAAAACTTAACACTTATTAAATTCTTCTAAGTTTTTTTAACTTCTCCAATACATACACTCTTTTTAACTTTTCACATATCTATTGCAAACAATGAGTCTTCTTTTTGTTTTCTCCTTCTTGACTTCTCTCTTCTACACTTTCAACTTCAGTGACCACGTATACAAACAATAAGTTTTCTTTTTGTTTACTGTTTTAATATTGTGGTTAGATAGCGCATAAAAATATTTGTAATTTGTCTAGCGAATAAAAAATTATAATTTGATTTTTTTAATATGATTGAAGTTAGATAAATATAAACACTTACAAAGAGAAAAATGTGATTATGATTAGTTGAATGATTCTTTTTTGTTTTTAATGTAATTGTAGTTATTTTAATAGTTCATTTTTTTTCATATATTTATTTTATTACGGAAAAAATGTAATGTGATTATAGTTTGTTCAATGGCTCTTTTTTTTTTTGATATGACTGTTGTAGTTAGTTCAATGGTTTTTTTTTTAATGTTATTTAATCTTTTTATTTATTATTTTAATTTTATTTTTAATATGATTGAAATTAGATAAACATAAACACTCACAAATAAAAAAATGTGATTGTAGTTAGTTCAATGGCTCTTTTTTTTTTAATGTGATTGTGGTTAGTCAATGGTTCTTTTTTTCATTTATTTATTTTTTTTATTATGGGCAAAATGTGATGTAATTGTAGTTTGTTCAATAGTTCTTTTTTTTAATGTGATTTAATCTTTTATTTACTGTTTTAATGGTTTTTCTTTACAATTGTTTATGAAAAAAATATGATTGTAGTTAGATAACATAAAAATATTTGTTATTTGATTTGATTTTTTTTTTATTTTATTTTTAAAGTACCAATTATTGATAATGATTAGATTGTATTTTGAAAAAAAAAATTATAATTGATTTTTTTAACTCACTGTGTTTTTTGAAAAAAAAATATTATTGTGTTTTTTTAACTATCAATTTATTTAATTTGTGATTTGATTTTTAACTCCCTGTGTTTTTTGAAAAACAAAATGGATTGTACTCATTAGGATCACATAATGCACCAATTATTGATGATAATTAGATTGTATTTTGACCAAAACAAAAAAATTGTAATTGATCTTTTTAGCTCACTATGTTTTTGGAAAAATAAATTATTGTGTTTTTTAATTATCAATTGACTTAATTTGTGATTGATTTTTTTAATTATTGATGATGATTAGATAACATTAAAAAAATTGTGATTTGTATGATTGAAGTTATCTCCTTTTGTTTATAATTTTATTTTTTAATATGATTGAAATTAGATAAATATAAACACTCACAAAAAGAAAAATGTGATTGTAGTTTGTTCAATGGTTCTAAATAATCTTTTTTATTTACCATTTTAATGGTTATTTTTTTCAATATTTTTTTTATTATGAGAAAAATGTCATTATAGTTAGATAGCATTAAAAAAATCGTGATTTGTATGATTGAAGTCATCTCCTTTTGTTTATAATTTTATTTTTTAATATGATTGAAATTAACTCACAAAAAAAAATGTGATTGTAGTTTGTTCAACGGCTCTAAATAATATTTTTATTTACTATTTTAATGGTTCTTTTTTTCAATTATTATTTTTTATTATGAGAAAAATATGATTGTAGTTAGATAGCATTAAAAAAATTGTGATTTATATGATTGAAGTTATCTCCTTTTGTTTATAATTTAATTTTTTTTAATATGATTGAAGTTAGATAAATATAAACACTCACAAAAACGAAAATGTGATTGTAGTTTGTTTAATACTTCTAAATAATCTTTTTATTTACTATTTTAAGGATTCTTTTTTTTAATTATTTTCTTTTATTATGAGAAAAAAAAAATGGTAAAAAACAACCGTGCATAGCACGGAGATATGCTAGTACTATTTATACAAAAAGATGGCCAACATTGAAAGGAGTAGCGCTTATGCTTTCTTTCTCCTTTAAACTAACTTGGTTTGCACTCTTTGAATCACTTCCTTCTAAAAGACATCCTCTTTTCAAAAAGTAAATTTAAGTTCTAAAAGACATCCTCTTTTCAAAAAGTAAATTTAAGTTCAACACAATACAGTTTTTGGAAGAAATTAAAAAAACTAATTTTTTGACTTTTTAATTTTTTTACACAAAAAAATTACAAAAAAACTAACTTTTTTAGTCACAAAAAAAATTCAAAAAATCAACTTTTTACTAACTTTTCAAAACACCACAACGTGAGTTTTCAAAAATTATTATATATTAGTGAAAAAAAATTATGCTTTTAATTATTAATATTTATCATATTTTTGTAAATAATTTTTCTAATTTTTCTAATTACCACTTATAGGTAATTCTCCCTTTATTTTATGTGCCAAAGGTTAGACGTGATGCAATTGTAATGAGGGCCTATATGGTTGCTCTCATGAAAGGTTTTCTTCTTGTGAGCCAAAGAAAAAAAATGGAATCCCAAAAATGCCCCTCAATACCTAACCCTATATGAAGGCTTGCATGATAATAAACTTATGTTATCTAGATTTCAAAACTCTTCTAGTATGATCTATAAACATGTGTGTGTGTGTGTGAAATGTGCAAGCACTTATCAAAGTTGCAAGTAATGGACACTGTGCCATATAAACATGTTTTTTTTTTTTTTTTTTTTTTCCATATTGCAAAAAGATGTGATTATTACTTAATTCCTTCCCTTGAAAGCTAAGAAATAAAAGTTGTTGCATGATATTATTCTTGAAACCTATGATAATTAATAATGGGTTTGGATTCTCTCAAGTTGGCCATCTAATTTGAGAGTGTTTGAGTTTGATAGGTCTATTTTGAAACCGACTTCGGTGATTCGAAATGTTCATTTTTCAAGACTTGTTAAGTAGAATATTCATGAAAAAATCAAGATGATCAGATATAAGTTATTATATGTTTGAATAACATTTATTTTAAGAAAATGGATGCCAATTATAATTTTAAGAATAATCATCTTTTTTTTAATAATATAAATATGATTTAAACATACAACTATCAATATTCGAATTATTTTATTTTTTGCATGAAAATTCTATTCAACAAGTTCAAAAAAATAAATGATTTAGATTACCAAGATCAGCACTAAAATAAACTTACTAAGTCCAAACACTTTCTCAAATTAAGATAACCAACTTAAAAGAATCCATACCCTACACGACAAATATGTAATTAATGTTTATTCTCTATATATCTTAAGGAAAATGCTTGAGGCCTTAAAATAGCACCTTAAATTTATTCTTAATGAATTAATTGTTGTATGCCAATGGTTAATTTATTTAGGAATCAATCAATTGAGACTCAATCTACCACCACGTCAATATAGATAAATTTAAGGGTGTCTAGTATCACTCAGATCTTAGACAACCGTCACATAGTTTTTTTCCCCTACATTGGCTGATGTATTTTTCTTTTTTGTAATTTATTCGGTAATAATGACTTTTGTACCACAAGGTTTTAACCTCATTCATTAGATTAATGATATACAAATAAAAAATTTATAATCTTATACAAAATGATATAGCACAATATAAACATTTCACTTTAAACCTAAACCAAGTAATTCTATTTACACACTAAATTTATTTCAATATACACTATTACTCAGTTATCACCAACACATATTTTGATATTTTGAATTGTGCTCAATTCACATCATTATATCCCCATAATACCCCTATTTTCAAACTCTAACCCTAACATTAGTATCCACTGCTGCCACCTCCGTTGTCACCACCCTTTTGCCTCCCCCTCACGTCATCGTCACACTCTCCCTTTCCCGCTTCTCTCTAGCTCTTCCTCCGCCCTCCCTTCCCCTTCTGTGACCATCATCATCTCATCTCATTCCACCTCAACAATCTCTGCCCTGCCTCGCTTGCTCCACCTCATCCCTATTACTACAACCTTTTCATCGTCATCCCTAACCCCTCTCTTCCTCTTTCAAACCCCAAATTTAGAAATCTAAAACCCTAGATCTATCTATCCATATCTCTTTTTCTCTTTCGTTGCAAGGTAGGGTTCATGGGGCTAGGATGGGGTGTTGTTCATTGTGGGAGGTAGAGGCCACGATGGTAGTGGGTAATTGCGTGGATACATGAGAATTTAATGTGATATTTAATTAATTTAATATCATATTTAATTATATATAATTAGTCTGAATATATATATATATATATAAGGTGTTAGGGTGATAATAAGAAATTAGGATATATAATAGTGATTAGGTTGTAATCTTAAGAGGAAAAAAAAACAAGCAAACAAACAAACAGACAAAACAAAACAAAAACAAAAACAAAAACAAAAAACAAAGAGTGCACTTGAGAAAGCCAAGAGAGAGAGAGAGAGAGACGGCAGAAGAAAGAGGAGATGAGAAGAAAAAAGGATCAGGGTTTTGTTTTGATGGTTTCATTAATTCTCTAAATATTTCTTTGATCTTCAATAATTGTGAATGCAAAACACACTTTTCTTGATTTATGTTTATTTTGTTGTTATTATTTATTTATTTTTATTTATTTGATGTTGGTTTGATATTGTATTTGTATGAAGATGATGGATTGATTTCAACTATTTTTGATTAGTTGTGTATGCAAGGTTTATGATTTTTATATATATTTATTTTATGGATGTAATTACACTCATGGATATATGAAATTAAAATAAATTAGGAACCCATAAATAAATTTCGAATACTCCACCATAACTCCATGAATTGTTGTTTTATTTGAGTATTGGTGAGAAAGTGTATAAAAAAATGTGAGAATTATGAGATTTATTTGAATGCCTTAAGCTCAATATTGTTATGTTTGTTCTCATAAGTAGATGAGGGATTGTGTATATATATATATTGTTACCTCATTTTCAGGAGTAGACGAGTGTTTTGATTTATGTACATACGTATATACTAATCGTTCAGGGAGTGTGGGTCAAACTTAAGACGATATCTCTGTGTAAGTTTGGCTTCGGAGCGGTGTTAGGTATACAGGAGGTACATGGGATATATGTATAAGCCAGAAGTGAAGGGTCGAAGTGGTGGAGTTAGGTCAAAGAATTAAATATGAACTTATTGGTATGGTTTGAATTGTATTAATTTGTACATCTTGAAAAATAGTAAACGACTTAGTTAAATTATGAAATTTGGACAGTGGCATGTATACATAATTCTAGACAACTTTTATATTTTAACTTTTTATTAAAAAGATTGATTAAAACTTCTAATCGGATGATCTTGGTTACAATAATTTTATTCATTTTAGCAATGTAAACTTTAGATGCTGTTTTAACCTATGAAAGGAGATTATTTTCATTGATTTTGCGCAAAAAAAAGTAAAACATTATTCAGAACACTTTTCATATTTTGAACTTTTCTGAAAAAAATCATCTTAGGACAGTTTCTTTTCGTTTTCAGTTTCAGATTTTTTGGTCGAATTCCGTCTAGGTTCTTTTATCAAGTTTTTCTCTCAACCTATTCAATTGCTACTAAATCCTTTTGCATAACCTTTTAAGAAATTTGATTCTGTACAACTTTTGTTCTTTGAGTTTTGATCAATTAGAATGATTTAAGCACAAAGCGGTGCGTTTTTGTACTTCTTCAGCAATTTACTTATAATTAAATTATACTAACTTTATTTTTTGAAGAATGGTAGGACTTACTAATTTTTTATGCAGGGTTGACCCACTATATTTATTTTTATTTTCATTATTTTTTTTATACTCCATTTATATTTAGTTGTGGGTAAAAAACTAATTGCGACCGTATCTCGGGAAACTATCCCTTCGTCTCGGTGCGTGTGGAACTACTTGTCTTGTAATAAGAATTAAATGTACTTTTGTTTGTGTCTGGTGGACACGTGAGTGTCAAATCTTGTACTTATACCAGTATACTTGTATACTGGCCTGTTTTGTCTCTTGGCATCTCGGGTGCATTCTGTTTGAGCGCAGCTGAGCTTTCTTTGCAGGATTAGTTGAGACTATGTGGTGACGAGAAATAACTATAGTTGTAGGACATGTCTCTCGAATTTCTTTTCTTTTCTTGAGTTTGGGGTTGATATTAGTTTATTTATTTTTATGACCTTACTATTTTGATAATTTGGCATAGTGGATTATTTTCTAACTTTACATTATTTAAGTCGTTTTGACTATTTGTTGCTACTTTAATGTTAGAAGTATCGGATAGTCATGAATTTATGATGAATGGTTTGGTTGGCGTTTGTTAATTTTTTTTATCCCTTGTATTTTTTTGTTTATCATTGAAATTTACTTAGACCATATGGAGACGAGAACGTTTAGATTTTGTTTTATTCTTAGGATTTAGATGATGGAATATTAATTAGTATTTAGTCCTAATTTTATATTTAATTATCCAAATTTTGGGGTGTGACAGGGGGTTGCAGTGGTAGGGAATTGAGGTTCACACTGGTGGGGTTAGTAGTAGCAGTTAGTGATGACAGACGGGCGATGTAGCTAACGATGGAGGTAGATGGAAGGAAGAAAGTTGTGTACAAGGCAGGGGAGGGCTAGAAAGGTGGCAGGGGAGGGCTAGAAAGGTTTCAATTGAAGAAGAATCAAATGTGAACAAGGTAGGGAAGGGCTCTAGGGTGGTTGTGTGGGCAGCGTTGGCGACAAATGGGTGAGATTAGTGAAATAAGAGATTTTTCATGAAGAAATAAGGTAGATGATCGCCAATAGGGGAGAGGAAAGAAGACAGAGCTAGGAAGGAGGGTTGTCGGAGGAGGGGGATTGCCGGTGGAGAAAAGGGGCAAGGCTGGGGAGGGTCACTGGAGGGAGAAAGGGTTGTCGAAGAGTCGATGGAGATAGAGTTAAGGGCTACTAGTGGAAGTGTAGAGGTAAGGGGTTCAAATGGTATATTTGGGATTATGGTAGGAGTCCAAAGGCCAAAAAAAAAAAATTAAAGAAAAAAAGGAAGAAGAAGAAGAAGAAGAAGAAAGAGATCACTCTTAGCGGTGGTAGTTCAAAGAAGTAGGGAGTTCAAAGGAAAATTAGGGTGCTATTAGCAGCATTCTACAACTTAAGGTGTGCAAATGAAACTCTCCCAAAATACCATGAATATTACTCCCTCATCCCACAATGTTGGTCCCTTTTTGAAAATTTCAAATTTTTAAAGAAACATGTAATTATTGTTTTCAAGTCAAATAAAAAGATATTAATTTACTATATTATCCCTTTTTTTCCATCATTAAATATATTTATAATCATTTTTAAAGGGTAGCTTTGGAATAATATAAAATTTTATGTTTTGAGTTTTTAAAATGGACAACCATTTTGGAATATCAAAATATGACAAAATAGACAAGTAATATAGGACAAAAGGAGTGCTTTTACTCACAAAAATAGCATCACCACATCATTGTTGTAGTCTTTTTTTTTTTGTGTGTGTGTATAAATATACTTTTCCTAATCATTACAAAAATCTTATTTTTATGATAACTTTTCATAATAAATAATTAAAAACAATGCTTGCTCGAATCGATATATATTATAGCGATCTCGGTTTTACCCTGACCTTTATTGTGTTTCGGACTCGGGTTTTGTGATTGTATGTTGTTGTCTATGTCTTGTTTCTTTCATTTGATTCTTTGAATTTGAGTTTTGGGATTTGTTGGGCGAGTTTGGAACAGGTTGGTTGTCTATTGGTACAAATGGTTGTTGCCCAGATGTTTGTCCTCTTCGCTCGAACGAGCCTTGTATATTTGCTTCTTCGCTCAAGCAAGCTTTCTTGTGCTCGAGCGAGAAATGAGGGTTTTCAAATTTTCTCCCAGACGCAACCTTTTCTGGAAAGGTAAAAGTGCGTCGCTCGAGCGAGCCTTGTGAAATTGTTTCTTTGATCAAGCGAGACTTCTTGTGCTCGAGCGTGCATCTGCATCCATGGCAGACTTGAAGCTTTGTATTCTACGCTCGAGCGATGCTTCTTGCGCTCGAGCGAGGTCACTGTTGTGTCTAGTCGCTCGAGCGACAACCCCTTCGCTCGAGCAAGCCTCGCATATATCAGATCGCAGTAGCGTGATTTTATATCGCTTTTTGGTCTCCTCTTCACTCAAAACCCTAGATCGACTGCCTCTCTCTCTAAAACACTCTCTCACTCTATATAAATACTCCTTGATCTAGAGTTCTTCTACTCCACCTCCTTTGTAGAAAGCGTAGAGTATTGCGTGGGCTTTCTTTTGATCTAAAAATATTCAAGTTTGGAGCATCTTTAAGTTTCTCCTTCTTTCTCTTTGAGCTTCTCCATTTGAGGTAGTGATAATCTACTCTTTAATATGAGTTTTGACCTAGATATTTGTCATTTTTGCATAAATTGTGAAGTTGAGAAGCTTGGGTGATGTTAGGGTTTGGGTTTAAATTTGTGATAGAGGGGTTTTCTATTTTGGGCTCCATATGTGTATGTGAGGTCTTGAAAATGGAGTTATTTATGTATAACAGGTGAAATTTTGCCTTGGGTGTAATATTTGGGAAAGAGGGGAAAATGCCCTAATTTGAATTAAATAAACTATTTTGTATAAATAATGAAATCAATGTGAAAATATGAAATTAGTTTGGAAATTATGAAGTTGGGGGAAATTATGATTGAATGGTGTAGTTGGATTGATAAATCACTCACCTATGAAAAATTTGATAAATTATCCGTTGATTGATTTATTTATCTGTTTAGAAATATTTGTTTTGGGCTATCGGTGGAGGATAGCCATGATTGTTATAGAAACTGCATGAGGATTAGGAAGATCGAACCTAATCCATTGAATTATGTCATTGAATATGACGGTTTGATTAAATTGTTGAATATGTGAATTTTGGTAGTCATTGTATATGACATGCTTTTAAATTCATTGTATACGTATCTTTGTTTGGGAGGAAATGGGAGATGTACTCCATTGTTTGGGAGAAGATAGGGGATGGACTCCATTGATAATTAAGTTGGCCGGAGTGTCTATGGTGAAAGTCCCAAAATCTTATTTATCTATGGGTGTCGGTTCCTTCAGACGTAGTTCCGTAAAATGGCAAGAAATAGAAGTGTTGGATTGATGAATGTATTGAATTGTGAGCCATTAAGTAGTAGTCTCATTTTAGTTGTTTTGATAATAATGAATTTGGTTAATTGATTCTATCCGAAACGGAAGAATGGAATTGAGTTGAGGTATTGGTTGTCTATATTGAATGAACTTGAAAGGAATATGTATTGGTTAGGAATGTTGCACATTTTTCTGATGCTAATATCTTAGTTAATTCTCATATATTGTTTAGCATATCTCTATTAGGCTTTGGCTCACCGTACTTGGGAAATCATTTTTTAGGTACAGGTGACATGTTGCCTCCAAGGTCTTAGCTTGGGAGGTTTAGAAGTTGAAAGCTCCTTTTTGTTATTTTGTTTTTGATGTTAAATGTTGATTCAAGCCATGGGCTTTATGTGTATAGAGCTAGGACTCTTCTTTTGTTGTAACCAAGTGGTAACTTAGAAAGATGTAAGCCCGTAGGGTAATTATTTTGCTGTTAGTAATTAGAGTTACATGCTATTGTTTCAAGATAAACATTTATGAAAATGTAATGCATGTAATATCTTTTGTAAAGAAGACTCTGATGAATGAAAAGATAACGATTCTATTATATTTTCCGGGTCTTATGAATGGTTGGTCTATGTCATATTTTGAGGGCGTTACAATTTGGTATCAGAGCGTACCGAATTTGAATACTTGGGTACGTAGGAAGTGGTTAGCACCACAATGGGTTTGTCTCGCTTGTTAGAGACTTATGCATGAAGTTATGTGCTTATATGATAACTTGTTTATGTGACTATATGGGTATGAAATTTAATTTCTTTGATGTTGATTGGGTTTATGGGTTTCTAGGAGCCTGTTGGAAAAGTGATCACTGCCGTTTCTAACTGGAACTCTAGCAACGTCACGGGACGGTAATTATCTGGAAACGAAATTCGTATGTGTTTATGTGATTATGTGCTTACATAGAGTGAATTACAGTTGTTCATTGTATTAGGGCACGAGTGAGATAGCTTCGGCACATTTGTAAATGTACTAATCTCTTTGTTACCTTCATTAGGATGTCAGAACGAGGCCGTAGCGGTAGGCGTGGTAGGCCTAGGAGGCATGAGATGCCTATACTGGATGAAATTCCAGCACAGGAGGAAGGGGTTGGTCAGGCCAATGTGGCCGAACCTGTTGGTCAACAGGCCATGGGTGCCTTAGTTTGAACAAAATGTTTGAAAATTTTTTAAAATATAAACTAAAAAATATGTTTGTTCATGCCTAAAATATTTATATTTATTTTTTATTATTTATGACAATGGGATTATAAAAAATTATTTGAAAAAAAAAATAATTTGGAAAAAAAATTGTTAGTTAAATTTTTAAATTTCCATTTAAAAATCAACATAAACTCATTTTTTAAGTTTATGTTTTTTTCTCAAATTTTCAAACTGAGACAACCATTTATAAACCAAAAAAAAAATTATCAAATAAGTTTTTATGACAGTTTTTTAAATTTTTATAAATATAAACTGAAAATTAAAAATGAAATGGTTACTAAATAGACCCTTAGATAATAATGTTTTTGACATGAAAAAATAAAAAGAAAAAGTGAAAATCATATTACATGATTATTTTGTTTTGTCATATTCTCAAAATTTTGTTATTATTTCTAACAAGCCTGCTTGTTTACCATTATATTTAAATGACATGAATCTAGAGAGGGAACACAAATTTCGTTACTACTAATAAAATATTGTGTTAATGTTATTCGAGCGTTTGATTTTGTTATGAATCCTCAATAAAATAAAATAAAATAAAATTTTAAATATAATGGATCCAATTGCTTTTTTAATCCTTAAATGGCTAACATTCTTCTAGAAATATGAAAATCCTATGGAAAAGTGAAAGAATCGAACTCTTATATAGTTTGTAAATGTGATTTCTTCATAGATAGATAATCATGAATTACTTTCACATTTCAATTCATTTCAAATGTTAGAATCATGACAATACATCATCACATTTTGATTCTCCTTTAAATTACTATAATTCAAATATAATCTTAGGTAGTTTGTCTATTCATTTTCTATAAAATTATCTGATTCAAAACTGTCAATACGAAAAATTGAAAAACATTTGCTATTCAGTTCCAAACGGTTTGCCTATTTTCTAAACTAAGTGATGTGTCAAGAAGGTGATTGTTTGATAATTTGAGAATAACTAATTATTTTCTTGACACACTACAACAAAAACATACTTTAGTGGCACTATACTAGTGGCATATTTTTAGAAAATGTCACAAAAAATGATATTTAGTGACACGTTTTTGAAAAATGCCACAAAACGACAAACATAAAAGGCTCTAGTGACAATTCAATGAACAAGTGTCACAAAACCACAACAAAAACATATTTTAGTGGCACTACACTAGTGGCATATTTTTGGAAAATGCCACAAAAATGATATTTAGTGGCATGTTTTTGAAAAATGCCACAAAACGATAAACATAAAAGGCTCTAGTGACATTTCAATGAACAAGTGTCACAAAACTATAACAAAAACACACTTTAGTGACACTATACTAGTGGCATGTTTTTAGAAAATGCCACAAAAATAATATTTGGTGACACATTTAGATAAATGCCACAAAGCGACAAACATATAAGGCTCTAGTGGCATTTCAATAAAGAAATGTCACGTCAATTTTATGGCATTTTATAAAATAATGATACAAAAAATTATGTTCGTGACATTTACCAACAGATGCCACTAAACTTTAGTAGCAATGGCATTTTTTAAAAAATGTCAGGACACTAGGTAGGTGCAAATTACTTTTTATGGTACTTAGGTGAAAAGTTTCATAAACAAATATTTTATACCATTTTGAGAAATGTCACTAAATCAAAAACTTTCCAAACTTATAATGGCATTTTTGAAAAAACAAAAAATGCCAATATATTTTTAAAATTTTTACAATGCAGTAAATGATTAAAAATAAATAAATTAAACTCAATATACACTACAGGAAAAAACATATTCGGCGACTAAATTTCCTGACCAAAAAAACTTTGGTCACTGATTATATGGGTTTTACCGACTAAAAAAATTTTAGTAGCCAAAAGTAAAGCTTTTTGGTAACTAAAAAAATTTTAGTAGGCAAAAGTCTATAGTTGGCGACTAAAAAACAAGTTTAGTCGCCAAAAGTGGTTATTTTTAGCGCGGGAGAACTGAAATCCTAAGGCGGGAATTAAATTTTTTGGCGACCAAAATTTTGGTAGCTGAAAGTGCATCTTCGGTGACCAAATCCGATTTTGGTCGGCAAAAGTTAAGTTTTTTAGCAACTAAAAAATAATTAGCAGCCAAAAGTATAGAATTGGCGACCAAAAAATATTTTTAGTCACCAAAAGTGGTCTTTTTTTATTTTACTAGTAAATAGTTTATTTTACATAAATTATGTTTAATAAAATAATTATGTTTATACATATACTTTTATATTAATATAGATGTATGTACTATATAAATAATATATGTTGCATATATAATCATATGGTGCTATAGAGGTGTAGTGGGAAGAGTGTGGTATATAAGGTTTATGGTGTGGGAGGTTGGCGGTTCGAGTCTCTGCAAGAGTGGATCAAATTGTTCTACAACGAATTATCGTCATGAATGACACTTGATAGCTATCGTCATGAATGACACTTGATAGCGTCACGAATAGTGCCTACCACGATATTAAAGTGTCACTGAAAGGTTTTAGTCTTGATGGTGTAATGACACTTATAAGTGTCAGTAACTCTTTTTTTAATGGCGCTTGATAGTGCCACAAATAATATCTACCATGACATTAAAATGTCATTGAAAGTTTTTAGCCATGATGGTGCAGTGACACTTGCAAGTATCTATTGTGGCACTCGTATCTACTGTGGCACCGATAGAAGTGGCACTTGTTCAAAATGCCACAAAACCAAAAAATGTCATTAAAAGAATAGTTTTGTGGCACTTTCAAATGTCACTAAACTAAGAAAATGTTGTAGTGACATATCATTGAATTTAGAAAGTAGGTCTAAAAAGTAAATTTTTATATCATTTTCCAAAATTGAAATATATATCTCAATGTCTTGATCCATCGTACACACATAATACTAAGTAATATTACGAAGTTTAAAAAAATTATTTGAAAATTTATCAAAAATTAGTGTGTGGACTAAATTTATTTTGAATATGTGAACTACATTACACTTTCAAATTTATATTATACACTTGAATCTCATATTACTTTTTCGGCCTACATTATCACAATACATAGTTTTTTGTCATAATAAATTCAAGTCATTCTAATTCTAATTATTGAAAAATGTCACCTCGATATTGACTTAATTTTGACTTTCAAATGTATATATTTGAGGTTGATAGGCTTCTTTCTCTGCCCAATCATATATATACTTAAATTATTCCAAGTGTGATTTTGAGGATTCTCTAATTCGAAATTCATATTGTATCATCATTTAGTTGATCTTTCATTATCTTTTAACTTCTACAATTCTAATGTTGCCCACACATTAAAGACACGTCGTTTAATTATGAAAGGAAGTGGGATTATGATCTGTCTTGGGCATTACATTACAATGTGGTTGTCATCTTGTATATGTTGAGGTTGATGAATGAAAAGACATTGTAACATTCGTTAAGCATGTCGTGTGACATAATTATCCTTTGAACCATCCTAAGCCTTTAAATTTGAGTGATTGTGTCGCATCTTTTGTGCGGTAAAATTTCAGATTTAATTTCTATAGAGAAGAGTCTAATACCATTGTGGTGGCTAGTATATTTTTTTCTCATTATAGGAGTTATATGTGATTAGTAGTGGTTGTTAGATTTGACTTTGTGGACTTCGTAGACTTCGTGGATTGATTGTTAAACTTGTTGATTTTTCTAGATATAGTGGGCTAGTGATATGTTTGTTTAATAAAAAAAACTAAAAAATTGAGTGGGTAATATGATTAATTAAAATTGATAAGGTTGATGAGATAATACACTAGTAATTATCATGCCTTTTCAGAATATCATCTTGATTAATTCAACAACAAGAGAGAGAGAGAGAGAGAGAGTGTCTTTTCATAAGATCATGTTGATTAATTCAATAACGAGAGAGAGAGAGAGAATATCATGTTGATTATGTTCTCGGCTAATAGTAGGGGTAAATATTTACATGATTTGAAAGATAAAAACTATGATACATAAATCACAAAAAAAAATGTATTAAAATATATTAAAAATGTGTGTTGATATGTGAAATGTGTATTAAAATTTTAATATTTTTGATATTATTTAATTTTTAATGAACATCCAAAGGAAAATCATTAGCAAAACTAATTTATAAATTGATGCTTCGAGAGGGCAGGCATCTTTTGTTTTCAATTATAATCTTGTTATTATTTTTTTCAATCGGTAAATATTAATTACAATTATGAAAATAATTACATTAAATAGGATAATTATATGCCAACAATGCATATTTACAATCTCAATGACCACCAAGTTCATAATGGAGAGAAAAACTTATGAGCAACTTACGTGTAAATCTTACTAAATGAATTTATTATCAAATATGTTCTATGATAATTAATGGTATTTTTCTTCATATATTATTACAAAACGTTGCTAATTGTTAATTTTTAGTGATTGTTCAAAAATTTTGTCACAAAAAATGTCACTAATTATTAGTTTTAACGACATTTTAAAAAAATTGTCAAAAAAATTACTAATTTTTAATTTTCAGTGACAGTTTGAAAAATTTGTCATAGAAAAATTTCACTAATTGTAAATTTTAGCAATGATTTATAAAAATCATGGCCCAAAAAAAATCACTAATTGTTAATTTTTAGAGACATAAGTAAAAGATCGTCACAAAAAATTATTTTTAGCTATAATTTTATGAAGACTTATTTTCAATAAGATTTGTTGGGAATTAAGTCAAATTATTAAGATCTATTGATAATTTACTCAAAAATTAATCTTTATCTTTAATAATAATTAATTCCTTAAGCTTTTATTGAATAGATATGTAACTAACTCATCTAGTTGAATAGATTATTCCCTCGTTAAAAAAATATTTATAATCGTTCATTTTTTATCTCGAAATATTTATATCTTAAGATTTCCATATATAATGTGAATAAATTTTGAATAATTTTTTACCCCACCCTCCGATAAGTTTATTTGACAAGGTGACCATTTGTTCCCACGATAACAATCAGCATGCTTGGTTATTATTTTTTAAAAATACTTTTTAAAAAATTTTACTTTTTTATTTTTTGTATTTTTTTTAAATGAATTTTTTTAATATTTTGAGCAATTTTTTTTTTAATTTTTAGACATACCTAACATAAATATACCTAAAAAATAAAAAAAATTGAAAAAAACCTTTTAAAAATTTACCAAATTCCAAAAATATAAAAAATACAAGAATTCAGTATATTTTTTGTATTTTTATGTATTTATTAATTTTTAAAAATATTTTTTCACAAATTTTTTACTTTTTAAATACATCTAAGTAAGGTGCATCTAAAAAAAATTAAAAAAAAAGTTTAAAATTTCAAAAATATTCACTAAAAATAAAAAAACATGAAAACCAAAAAACTCAGTTTTCAAAAAATTTAATTCAAAAAACTCAAACCAAACACACTAAATAGTTTACAAGAGACACTTAGGTTATGTTTGACATGGGCTTTTCTGACTATTTTAGTCACAAAAAGATAAAATGTGTTAAAAAATTAATAAGATAAAATGTCACATTTAAATCATAATCATTTTTTTTTTCTCACAATAGTTAAAAAAGCCAAAAAATTCATTCTAAACGAGACTTTTTAACCCTAAGTTAAAATAGCCAAAAAATTAAAAAGTAAAAAAAATCAACTCATAAACGAAAGCTTAATTATCTTATCAAAAATTTAAAATATATGTATATACTACCCTATAATTTAAAATATATATATATATATATATATCTATCTATATAATAAGGGAGGAAGGTTTTTGAAAATATGTTAAAATGTATAAGCGATACATTTCATTTGAATGGTTGGGATGATTCCTAATCAATATCTAAGGGTCCAGATTAAATTTTTTCCCGCCCAAACACTCTCTACCCTCTCTCGCCCACGTCTGCCAAACACGTCTCTTGAACTCTATCTCTCCATGTTCTCTCTCACGTTGGTGGATCTCTGTCAATGTGTTGTAGTACAGAGAAAGAAAGAGATGGGTGTTGTTGTGTTCACACACACTCTCTCTCTGTCTCTCTCATCTCTCTCTAGGGTTCTCACTCTCGATGCCACCAAACCTGCCCTAATGTCGCCGTCGCACTACCGTTACCAGAACCACCGCCAACCACATCAACCACGCCCCTCTTCTGCAGCAGCACCGTAGTCTGCATCTGTCGCTCTCTTCCGTGTTCACCACTCGATGGTGTCGTTGTTTCGGTGCCGTCGCTTCTAGATCTAGATCCACCACTCCTCTGCCGATGATTTCACCACAAACACTCTCAACCGATGATTTCACCACTGCCGCCTTAGAGAATCTTCTGCCGAACAGACAATCTTCTGCAGACTCTCTGTTTTTCCCGCCCAAAAATAGCATGGGGTTTGAACTACGCTTCGATTTCGCTTAGATTTTCTTTGTCCTTTCTTCCTATTTTAATCTATTTTTATGTTTTTGTTTTTTTCCCCTAAAATTTGTATATTTATATAATATCAAATGGCCCAAAACTGACACCATGAAGAAGAAGCTCGATACCCGTTTTCCCGCTGTAAGTTTCTCTCTCTTTCTTTACTATGTTTTTTATTTTTGCATCTGCAATCGATGCAGATGCGTATATGATTTTGAATTTTTGTTTTTTTGGGGGTTTGTTTTGTGTGTGTACCAAATAAAGTAGATGGGTGTTCATTATTGGATTTTGTGGAATCTGAGTTATGCTTTGTATAGAGTTTAGGATTGCTGATTGTTAGCATGACTGTGACATTAGGGCTTTAATTTCTAAAATTTGAAGTTATTTATGTATGTGTTTGTATTTGATTTGGGTGTTCTATGCAACTATGAAAATGTTTGAGACCCCTAAAAAGCTGCCTCAATTTGACCCAGGGGCATAATAAGTGTCAACTTTTGATTTGTCACACACTCAACCATATAGGTCCCAACTCCCTTTCTACATCATTGTGAGTCTCAATTTTGGGTCTTTAGCATTTCTCATGGAAGTATATGATTGTGTTATGTTTTGCTTTGAATTTCGGATGGATTGTCTTTGGCTTTGTTGTTATTAGGATTTTCATTGCTTTGGGTAGGTAGGTAGTAACTTTGATTGTGTATTTGGTGTTTTATAAAAATTTCGCATTTATTACAGAAGGCACATGCACAATCCGTATGCAAAGATAAAAACCTGTACCCTCAATACAAAAACAACCTATTCTGAAACCTCTATAAAATTCAAAAATTGGTCTAAATGATAGTTGAGGAATTTGGTTTCTAGGATTAATTATGATGGTTGAGCAAAAGAGGTCATAGGTAGGATAAGTTATAAATGGAGATAACAAGTTGGAATTTTCATGGCCTTGGGTCTAGGAGTAGGAGAAGTGCAGTGAAAGATACTTTGATCAAGAATAATCCAGATATTGTAATCTTTCTAGAAAGTAAAATTGAAATTTTTTTAGGAGCATTTGGGGGACTTGGAATAGGAGTTAGGAGGCCTTATCTTTCAGTAGTAGATCCTTCGGGGATTTTGGTCGGTAAGCTACAAGTAGTATTTAGGGTGTTTTTTGTCTATAAGGTTTAGAGATTTTGATGACAACGATGAGTGGCTTAGCTTATGGGGGTTTATGGTCCTAAGTCCTAGGTTTAGATGGTCGTTTGTTGGAGTTAATTGGTTTGTTTGGGCTGTGTTCGCCAAATTGTTGTGGGAGGTGATTTTAACGTTAATGGATTTGCTTCAAAAAAGTTGAATGGGGATGGAGTCTCAAGGTGTATGAGAGATTTTGATGCTTTTATTACGAATTGTGAGATGGTTGATCCACATTTGTAGTAGGCAAGGCTTTTTTCTTATAATTGCATAACAATATTTCTCTTATATGTTATTTATTTATTTATTTTTATTTGACTATTTTATTGGTGAAGTAAAATAGATGACTGTTTTTTTTTTTATTGGTGAATATTATAAATTTTATATGTTTATTTCTTAATTTGTATTAAGGTTAGGCGGGGTTGTTATTTTTAATTGAGAGTTCTGTGTAGATATTCTCATTATAAGCATACATTTTGTTTGGTGATACACACTATAAATATTTGTAAACCTTTCATAATTACAATATTAGGTAATTATGGATGAAAAATAATTTAATCATTTGAGTTTAAAATGAATGAAATTTAATAATTTAATCAATTGAGTTTAATAACAATATTAGATGATTATGGATGGAACATAATTTAATCAATTGAGATTAAGGTACATAATATTTTAGATGGACTTACGATAATTCCCACCACTTATATAATTAAAAAGGACCACAAAATTAAATAAGACTTACCTGCATAAATCTAAATTATAACGTTATAAGTTTTAGTATCCAAAATTTAACATAAAAAATTTGCTATAAATTAAACTGAACCATTCGTAAGAATTCTTTATTTTGTTTTATTTTATTTTATTTTTTTGGCCTTTATAGATTTGGCCTCTTCTTCTTGGGGTAGCAAAGCGTGTTTTGAGGGGGAGAGAGAGAGAGAGAGAGTGAGTATGTGTTCTAAAATTTGAAATTTGAAAAAGTGAGGTGAGCGATAAAGGATGGGTGGGTGGGTGGAGGTGAAGAGTTTTTTATTTTTATTTTTTTTGGCTTGTTGTGGCTTTTGGGCACAAAGTGTCTTTTGTTGTCCATCACCGCCACCGCCACCGTCGCCTCACTTTCTTGGGAACAAATTATGTTTTTGTTTTTGTTTTTGTTAGTATTTATTTTATACAAAATATAAAAAAAAATAATTAAAATGTATTATTTACTATAATTTGAGTTCAAATACTCAAAATACATAAAAACACATAAATCATGCAAAATTATAAAATTTGAAGAATCCTTGACTGCTACTAAATGTTTGATTGCTAATGAATAAAGTTTATTGATTCTAAGTGAACTTTTAATTTCACTTAATTTTGAAGAATCCTTGACTGCTACTAAATGTTTGATTGCTAATGAATAGACTTTATTGATTCTTATATTCTTATTTTTTGAATCCATAAGTGTCTCTCTCTATCTAAGACCAAAAATGACTTTGACTGGAAACTTCCATAGCTTCTATGATAGATTGGGGTCAATAGTATAATGATTTCTTGATGGTGGTTATCACTTGGTTGGTGATATTTTTGAGTTTGTTTAATGGTTGCTCATGGTTGTTCTGATTCAAAAAATAGTATAATGATTCTGTTTTTGATAGATTGGGGTAAATAGTAATGTTTTGATTATGGTTGTTTTGATTCAAAATATAGTATAATGATTCTGTTTCTAATTCACAAAGTGGTAATGTTTTTTTTTTTTTATCCAGTTAAATTCTCAACCTTAGAGTATTCTTTGTTTTTTTAGAAAATTTGTGTTAGAATGTTTGGTGCCGCTTTTGCCAATAACTTATGAGATTTTGTTTTGTTGGGAAAGAGTTGTTCGATGTTCCGATTGTTCTCTCACCTTCCTTGACGAGGTCGATTTCTCTCTCTCTCTCTCTCTCTCTCACATGCAACCAAACCTGAGGCTTCAAGGTTTGATTGTTTATCTGGGTTTAAACTATGTTTATTGTACCCAGATTGAGGAAGAAGATAGATTATAACATATACATCCATCCAAATTCCAACATATTTAACAACTTTTGTCATTAAAAATAAAGAGCAAAATTGGAGAGAAGTTAACCTTTGAGATCTGGATGAGGCACAATCTCCAAATAATCATTAAAGAAAAAAATAAAATAAAAATAAATTTGGCCAACTACGTGAAGGATGATGATTTAGAATGAGCATTTTTTGATAAACTATTTTGGTTCGAGAATGATTAAGTTGCTAAACTTCGATATAGTTTTTGGTCTTATAGGTGATGAGAACGCTAATGTTTTTGGATAGAAACATTTGAACAATAATAGATTATGGTGGTGCTGCTGTTTGAGGAAGCTGTTAAAGGAACTCATTGTTGTCGATATGTAAGCATTGAAGCCCTATTTTGTTCATAGTCTATTACTTTCATTCGTTGTGTAAGCTAATAGTGGTGTTGCAATAATCATGACTTTAGTCTTGAAGAATAGCAGTATGAATTTTTATGTGTACTATTTTGGGCTACTGAGGCACTAAATGTTGATCTGTGTCTTTTCCCCACAGAAACTCTTTCCAATATTTCTTCTTCTATGCAGTAAGGCACTAAATGTTGGCAATGGATCATATTTTCTTATTATTTTATTTTCTTAATCCATTAGAAATTATAGCAGTGTGCTTGCAGCTAGATATTGATAGTGGCATGCAACAAAGGACACCGATTTATGTTATGAATGAAAGTACTTTTTATTGATTTTATTATTATTATTATTGTTGTTATTATTATTATTATTATTATTATTATTATTATTATTATTATTATTATTATTTCCATTTTAGGTTTGATGTTATGGTTATATCTTGAGAGGTACTTTATTATATAGATTTGGGCTGCCATTCTCTCTCAATCTGGGTTTATTTCCTGTTCTTCAATTGGTTTTCCACTTGGGGTTTCAATGTGTTTCTGCCTTTTCCATTCTCTTTCTGTTTTTTTCAGCTCTGATGGTTGTGTTTGTTTCCCTAGCATTAAGCAATTGTGGTGCTGCTACCGTTGGGAAAATTGTAAAACACATGCTGTTGTTCGGAAAATTGTAGTGTTGTTGCTGTTGGGAAAGAATCGAATTGTTTGAGGGATTTAACCCATGTTAACCAGGTAATTTGATTTCTCTTTCTCTCTCTTTCTCTCTATCTCTATTTCTTTTTGGCTCTCCTTTCTGGAATAGCTATGCTCACATTTTCTGCCAAAAAAAAAAAAAAAAAGAGTGAAGAGTAATTGAGTTATTGAGTAAAAAAAGAAGAGTAATTGAGTAATTGTATGTGAAGTCTGACTTCTTCCAAGATTTTTTTTTCTTGAAGTGTTGGTGCTGTGAAATGTTCTATTTTGGGGTTGGAATTGGATTGTTTTACTATGAAGCTTTTGGGTGGAGCTGTTGGCAAAATTGAGGGTTTAGTTGAAGTGTTGGTAAATTGGTGTTGCTGAAGTGCTGAATTTGGAGTTTATTTGGGTTACTAATAAATTGGTGTTTCATTTGAGTTTCATAGAATTTTGTTTCTTCCTGTGAATTCACTCCCTACTCTTTCAAAAGAAAAAAAAATTGTGCTGTGTTGTATGACTCTTTTGGTGTCTGTCCACTTCAGATTTCTTTTGCTGTGTTTCTTTACATGTTTGTACCAACTGTTTTTTTTAATATTATTTTAATATTATAAAACTTGCAGCTTTCTTGCTATTTTGAGGTTATAAAAATATATAAGCCTTTGGTTGGATTGTAAGGGGTGAGAAAAGAATGGAAATGACACAACACATCACATTGGTTTACTGCATGTAAAGGCATTACTATCATGGATATAAACTGTAAGCTATGAGATTGGGGCCCTTGATCACCCATTTTGATTTATTTTAATTTGTTTTGGACCATAATGCATCTTGCAGGTAGTCTGTAGTTTATGGAAAATTTTACTTTCCTGTATGATCCAAAGGTTTAGTCATGGAATTCTTGGGGTTTGTTTAGAATTTCTTGGGTTGTGTCTGTTTGTTTTGCCTCTCCCCTTCTCTCTGTTTGATTGCGAACTATTAAACCTATTTTTCTATCAGTTTCTTCATTTTCATTTTGGTTGTTTAGGATCCGTTTGAGAGTGGAATGAACAAGAGCCTAATTTCCTCATGCTACGAACAATTAATCAAGCTGTCATGTGCTTGAATGTTTTTGTTGTTTTATTTTATTTAAATTTTGTCCTTCACAAATTTCACAAATTTCGATTACATTTTGATCTTAACATTATTTACAATGTTGCTTCAGTTGCCTTCATTATTGCTTATAAAATGTTGTTGTCAGGTGTATTTTATTGCTTTAGAATTGCAAATTACATTATTGCTTTACTTGCCTGCCCACCCTCTGTTTCTTCCCAGTCCGACAAAGGCAATGGAAACTAAATCTATTCTACTTAGCTTTCTTTGCTATTTTTTAAATAGAACTTTGTGGTGATCGTTCTTGAATATATGTGTGAGTCTATAAAGTTGGATCAAACTGAGTTTTCTCAATTGTGTAGTTGTATAAATTATAATTATAATTTGATCCTAACATTATTTATATCGTGCCTTCAGGACATGAGATTTCTGTTTGGAGAATATGAGATTACAAATTTAAAATTACAGTTTTAACTTAGTACTCCTGTTTATACTATATACGTATGAAATTGCAGTTTGAAATTACCCTTCGAACTCGCACTTGCAAGGTAAGATTGAGAATTGTTTCAGTCTTTTTTTCCGCTTGAGAATTGTTTCAGTATTTTTTGTTTATTTTTATTTCCTATTTTTTGGTAATTCTTATTATTTAAAAATAAATAAAGTCTAAAAATGAAATTAAACCGCGTGTGTTTCATCCTCTAATTTTGCTTCTCTAATTCCACCTCTAATGATGTAGAATTAAAGAGGCTAATTTTTTATAAGTTTTTTAAGAAGAAGAATACTTCTTTATATTTTTTCAATATCTTTATTAAAAACTGACAAGACTCTACAAATTTGAACATGATATGTATAAATTACAATTGCATTTTAATGTCAACATTAATTATACTGTACTTTTAGGCACGGGTATACACTAGTATATATATATTATAAGGCCAAGTTTGACAACACCAAAATAATCTATCTTTTTATTTTTTTTTATTTTTTTCTATCACATCACCTCTCTACTTTTGTGCACATCTTTTCATAAAAAGACAAAAAGTACACTTATTTAGATCATCTCAAACAACTCCTAAATTCCACTTAAATAATTTTTGTATTATGGAAAGAGTACAGATGATAATGGGTTAAATTTTTTCAAATTCTGCGTATAATTTTTTATTTTAAATTTAATTATTTTAATAATATAATTTTATATTTTATTCTAATTCTGATAATTTTGAATTTTCTATCCTTATGATTCACGTTATTCTATTAATACTCTCTCAAATTTTTATTTTATTAAAATTAACTCTCTCAAATTTTTATTTTATTAAAATTAAATTAAAACAAATACAATCTGATTGCCAATTGCGGAGCAAGGATGTGATTTTTTCCTAAAGTTTCTTAGATTGTGTGGTTGAGATTTACTGGCAAGTCACATCAGAAAAATTGATGTAATTTGCCAGTAAATCTCAACCACACAATGTAACACTTTAGAAAACTTTAGAAAAATTTCACTCTAGAGGATCCTTGGTCCCAATTGCGAGTGTGAGAGAGAATAAACAACCTCACGTTGTGTGGGGACCACAGGCGCATGTTTCGGAGTCGGTAGAAGAGACTACTCCTTCACACGTCGCGCCAACGTGGCAAGTAGTGACTCAGCTTTAATTTCAGTGTGGAGCCCACACGCTCCCCCGAATCAATCTCTGCGTGACCAGCTGGACCTCATGTGACTTCTGCTCCGGGATTCCAACGTTTTTATTAATTTTAATTTTTGTATTTAAAAAAAAAAAATGTTTTTTACTTTAAATTTTTTTTGAGAAGTGTTTTTTTTTTAATTTATTAATTTATTATTAAAAATATATATATAAAAAAATAATACGATTTAAATAAGGACAGGAGCTTCCTCCTGTCCATTATCTAAATTTGGGGGTCCAGTCCGATTCATTGTGTTATTTTTTGATCTCTTTTTAATAATTCGAATCATTTATATTTTAGAGTTTGTTAAGTATATTATCTCTGTAAAAAAATCACGTCCATCGGATAACGGATACTATGGCCTTGTTTGGGATACACTATATAATCCATATTTTTATCTTTTTTTCATCACATCACCTCTCTACTTTTCTGCACATCTTTTTGTAAAAAGATAAAAAGTACACTTTTTTAGGACACCCCAAATCAACCCTATATATTCGAATCACTTTTTTATGAACCGTTGACAATTTATTTTTTTCAGACAAAAGTGATTGAATACATGGCTTCGTTTGGGAAGTGAGTTGGCTTTTTGAATTTTTTGACTATTTTAGCTTGGGTTTAAAAAGTCTGATTTAAGAAGGACTTTTGATTTTTTTGATTTTCTTGACTTTTTTGTGAAAGAAAGAATGTAATGATTATGGGTTAGATGTGATATTTTGTCTTATTAGGCTAAAAAATCTATTTTGCTTTTTGTGACTATTTTAGTCAAAAAAGCCTCAAAAACCACTTTCCAAACATAGGCATAATATCTATTATTCAATCAACGTGATTTTTTATAAAAATAATATACTATATAAATATTAAAATATGTATAATTTGAATTATCGAAAAGAAATTTAAAAATGAACCCAATAGAACGAACTAGACTCGATTATTTCAAATTTGAACGGGAGACCATCGTAAGGGATGATCTAAATAAGAGCACTTTTTGACTTTTTATGAAATATGGATTAGGTATGGGTTGAGTTTGAAGTGATATATTAGAGAGGTGATGTGACTTAAATAAGATGATGTGACTTAAAAATGATAGTAAGTTTTTGACTTTTATCCTATTTAAGTCATATCTTCTCTTTAACACATCACTTCAAATCTAATCCATACATAACTCATATTTTATAAAAAATCAAAAAGTACACTTATGCTGTGTTTGGTTTGGGGATTTGGAGAGGAATTTGGAAAGGAAAATGGAAAAGGTAGGTGAAATGTGAATAAATCATGCCTATATTTCACATAATTTCACACACCTTTTCCATTTCCCTTTCCAAATCCCTCCCCAAATCCTTCAACCAAACACACCATTAATTAAATCATTTGAAACCACTCCTAAGTTAATAAGTTAACAAACTGACTCTCTTTTTTTATTTTTTCTTCTCAAAAAAGGGCTTTTGTCTACTTGGACAATGGGTACACGCCACGTAGCCATGGTATGTCTTCTCTGAGACGAAAGTGTCCATCAATCAAGGTTGTTATCTTTTGACCTTCTCGGGATTGATTACTATATTTTGTGGTAAGTATTGGTCGGTTCGGAATACAAAAATGCCGTGTGGCCCTCTGATCACAGCCGCTCAAATCTCATACGTAATGTGCGCCATGTCGCATATGAGTGGGGTAGTCTAGAGATTCATAATTTGAATTTTTAACTTGAATTATAAGGATATATTAACAGATGTAAATTATATATAATTGTATAAGAATAAATTAAAAATTTATATGTATCTTACCGTATCGTTGTAATCCTATGAGTCACATTGTAAGAGTTTTTTTTATGAGTTTTAAATATTTTTCATCCAAACACTAGACTATCATTGACTTTAAAAATTGTTATGTGAATTTACTAAATAAGATAGAGTGGTTCCTTGTTTCCAATACAAGAACAATAGGGAAAAAAAAGGAATTTTACTATTGCTCCTATCTAGAAATGGTAAAATATATTGATTCGCGAGGCTTTGAACTCTCCCCGACCATAATGGAATATGTGGGGGTGGCTGAATTAGGTAAGATCAAATTTGGAAAAACTTTTAAAAAAACCGATTAGGTTCGGGAACTCCCAAACACCCCATTTTTGTTTTGTATGAATGATCTTTATTGCGGAGCCTATAAGGTAGACATTTAAGAGTTCACAAGAAAGATATGGAGGAGTATGGAGAGATAAATGTATCAAGAGGAACTCATCTCATTTATAATTGAAGAATTATATATGCCAGCAAAATATGAAAATTTGAATTACTTTCTTGATATCTGTTTTTTTTTTTTTTTTTTTAAATTTATAGAACATACAAAAATCTCAATACTTTGTTAATAGTACTTAATACAAATTTATAAAGATTAATAAATATTGTTTGACATTTTTCATGTTTTTATAAACAAGGTTTAATTGTGCAATTTCTTTTTTACAAGAGTACAATAAATTTTTAATAAAGAGAGAAAATTTATAAAGAAAATAATTTGAGTGTATTTTTTTTATATATCTTAAAATAATTTCTGCATATTTTTATGATTTTTTTTATACATATTAATGTACTTTTTGCATATGTTCTTTGAAATTGGTGATAATGGACAATCATTAATATATTATTTTTAGAGTACTGTTATAGAAATAAAAAAAAAAGAAGGAAAAATCACTTGCCAGTGATGTTTTTAAAATTTAATTACAAAATTATGAAAAACTTTATAATTTTACATATTAATGTTTATGAAAAATATCATTAATTTAAAAATAATTTTTAACTCATGCACTGACAAGTAATTTCTCACAAAAAAATTATATATAATTTTTATATAGAATGTTATGATTTATTGTGACTTCTTTATTTATAAACACAAAATCTATTATTATAATCATAATTTATAAGTATGTTATTAACGCATTATTTTGAAATAAATTATGTATAAAAATGTGATGATGTAACATTTTCGTTTCCTTTTATCAATGCTCAAAGAGCACAATGATTAATTTAAATTTTGATAGACACATAAAATTTCACAGAATAAACTATAGATTACTTCACACTACACGTCTATGTATTCTGTAAGTTATTCTGTATTTATAAGTTGATAGGACTATTTTTTTATTATAAATTTTTTAGGGCTAGTTTATTGGGAACAACTGAATTTTATGCAGTGCTTGGACATGCTATGTGGTCCATTTATTTGATGGAAAGCTTCTAGAATAAATGCCATCTGATAGAGGGAACATGTGTGTATTTTTTGAGTAATGTTAGAGGCCTCAAAAATTCTACCAAAAGTTTTACCAAATGTCTTATATGGGCATGTGAGACATTTGGTAAAATTTTTAGTAAAATTTTTGAGACCTCTAACATTTTTGGTATTTTTTCCCTCTATCTCTCCCCCTTTTTTTTTTGTTATCCTTTCTGTTCTTTAATACTTTTTTGTTGGAGTACCATCCTTTTTCTCTTTTTTTAATTCATATGAAGTTTGGGGGTCCTTTGTTGGCTATGGGGTTAACTTTTTACTTAGGGCAAGTTTGGGAAGATCCAAAAAAGTTAAAAAGTCAAAAAGTTACTCAAAAAGTTAAAAAGTTAACACTATTCATCAAAAGTCAACAATTACGGCTGCACAACTCCCAATTCAAATTTTTCCTTACAAATCAATTTTTACAATTTTTTATTACACATTTTTCAATAAAAAGTCAAAAAGTTAACCCAAACATCCATATTTTTAACCTCAATTTTTTAGTCCAAAAAGACAAAAAGTGCACTTTTTTAGTCTTCCCAAACTTGGCCTTATTTTAAATCATGCCATCTCTCACGATAGATTAAAAAAATTAAAAAGTCAATTTTATATTAACTTCCCAAAACATTAGTATATAATTATATTGGAATATCAATATATTAAAGCATATATACATATATATATATATATATATTTTTAAAAAATCTCACAACTTTCTAATTACATTTAAGCCTAGTTTGGGAAGACTAAATAAGTACACTTTTTGACTTTTTATGAAATATGAATTGAGTTTGGGTTGGGTTTGAAGTGATGTGTTAGAGAGGTGATATGACTTAAATAAGATAATATAACTTAAATAAGATATTGACTTTTTATCTTTTTTCAATCGTACCAATTTGACCTTATTTTTAAAAACTTTTTCATGCTATTCAAATGGTGTGAGGTTAAGAGGTTGAATGGTCAAGATCATGCTGGTGAGGCACATCCCTTTTCTTGGTTGTAAGTCACGTGCATGTATGATCATATGTACCTACCACCGACACAAAATCATTAAATAATTTCCAATAAGTCTACCAGTACACTCCCTCCATATCACATTTTAAATCAGATTTTTACTCGGATGGGAAACTCTTGTAAATATCACATTATGCTAGGACTCACAATAAGTTTTAAAAAGATATTAATAAAAATTTCACTTCTCAGAAAAGTGTATATTCTTTTTCGTGATTTTAATTATTTTGAGATTTTATTAAAATATTTGATGAAACTTGATAACTTATGCAGAGGAGGAATCAAGATTTTATCACAGGGGTGCCACCACAAAAAGGTAATAGGAGAGACTATGGTTAACCTTGCTGGCCAAGATGATAAGATTCTTCAAGTTTCATTAATTTGAGAGAAAAAAAAGAAAAAAAAAAGGGGGGAAGAAAGAAAGAAAGAAAGAAAGAAAGAAAAAAGAGATTCATCTAATTTCTGTTTGTTTATCGAATATAAAAGTTGAATATGAGTGTGAGACCAGATATAATATGGGGTGAGTCACACATTTTTTTGTCTCCCTATATTCTGTATTTGGTTACTTTGGATATAAGAGGTCCGAATAATATATGATGCAAAAGGAGGATATGCAATACCACCTCCTATGGTGTTGTATATCACCATTGTCGGATATAATTCATGTTTCATCAAAATGTCAAAAATAATTACTCTTCTTTTATCCCGTCCGATATCATATCTTAACCAAATATAGTATAAGTAACCTCACAGTATTATATATAACACATCTCATATTTTATAACATATTATATTACATCTTGTCGGACAATCTTCACTGTATTTAAAAGATTTAATTCTATTGTGTACAAAATAACAACTAGAATTTAAAGAAATAAAGAAAAGGAGAGAATTTATTTGATTACAAAAATCAAACTCGAAATAATAAATAAATAAATAAAAACATATTTTATTTTGTTACAAAAATAAAATTAAAATCTGATTTAAATAAATAACAATAACACAAAAATTAATTAAATAACTTACTTGATTTAATTTCTTCGAATTATAATCTGATCAAGTTCAGTGTTTGACACTGTGTCCTTAAGACAGATTCGTCCTCTCCACAGTGCTTTCAGAATGTGGATGTCTATCTCACAGGATAAAATGATCTACTACAAACAATAACAGCACTACAAATTGTTTGTCTAACGAACACACAAAGTGTTTATACTCTCTCTGACAAGAAAATAATGCAGCAAAATGAAGATGATGTTTGCAGAATTATGAAGGACGAAAATTAGAGTTCTCCAAATCCAAATGAGCGTTGTCCTATTTACAGATGGAATGGTGGCTCTAGGTTTTTGAATTGAACAGGTATGATACCTGTTGGTTTTGAATTCAAACAGATTTGAATCTGTTGGGTTACAATTCAAACAGATAACAAAAACGGGAAGGGCCTTGTTTGGGTGTACAGTAAATCCGGATCATATTATTTCCGGTTTAATATGGGAAGGGCCCTGTTTGGATGTACAGAAAAACCAAACCAGTTTAATTTGAATTCTGGATTTTATTTTACCAAAAATAAAATTAAATTCAAATGTTTTTGACCCAAAAAAATTAGTATTGGGCCGGACAAGCCTAACCCAACCACACACCACGCACCCGCGCCCGCGCCTAAGCCCAGCCCAGCCCACCCGACCGACCGGACGGCGGCAGCGGCGGCGGCGCGCGCGCGCGTGTGGTGATTTTTGGATCCAATGGGTCTAGCCCATTTTGCCCATAACCTCTCCCTCTAAAACACTTGGGCACCCTTTGGCACACACCCCAAGTATCTAACCCAAGCCATATAAACCCTTTCAAAACTTTCCATCAAATCAATGTAGGACAAACCAATTTACAATCTTAAGGAATTTCCACCAAAACTCCATTTTCATGAAGTACTCTTTGGCTTCAATTTCCCATTCACTCGGTAATGGTTTTGAGCAACCAAATATACCACGTGAATCACAATGCGGCATAGAACGCGTTACCACTTTGACCCGAGTAAATTGACGCTCGAGGCCCACCTAAAAAATAGACCAAACTTGAGAAAAAATTCTGGTTTTACCCAGAATTTTTCTACCATTTCCAACAATCCCCCACATGAATAGAATTTGATGACAATGGAAATGCAACAATATGCAGACTTTAACGAAAGAGTATAAGTCGAAAATATCTTGCATCAAGATAGGTAGTTTTCGGCCTTGAACCTTCTCTAGTGATAACCTATCGGACTTACTGGCTAACCAATGGACGCGATGCCTTGAATTGTTCAGCCGTTTGTGTAAGCCAAGACAATAGATTTCACACAAAATATCTTCTAACACATCGTGGTTCTCACTGTTGTGTTCATTTTGGCCTTGAACGCGCCTGGTTTTCATAAGTGTTTCTAGAGAATTTAGCCTTTTCATTCTCATAGAACCGGCCCCAGTTCAACACTCATATAGGTGATTCTTATTGTGAGTATCTCCTTATGCTCGTCTTGATTTTATACCTTAATCAAGATATAAGTAATCATTAAAAGCAAAGCTTATCCTTATACCCCTGCAGACAACATATGTTGCAGATATCACTCTCACCATAGGAATGGGTAGGAATTTTAATCCCTTGGTGATTTCTAGCGAGCCATACATAACTTAGTTGTCCCTTTGAACTTAGTTCTTGGGATCTCCAGTCATATAAGTAGGGTTACCATTATGACGACTCTTATGTAATAGGCTTTAATCCCATCCCCTTCGATGAACTATATACTAGCTCTTTTGTCAAGCATTTTGTTAATGGATCCGCAATATTCTCTTTAGATTTTATATAATCTATTGAGATTATTCCGTTTGACAACAATTGCCTTACGGTATTATGTCGACGACGAATATGTCGTGACTTACCGTTATACATGTGATTCTGTGCCCTGCCTATTGCAGATTGACTATCACAATGAATGCAAATAGCTGGCACAGGTTTTGGCCACATTGGTATGTCTTCTAAGAAGTGACGAAGCCATTCTGATTCTTCTCCTGCTTTGTCCAAAGCAATGAACTCGGATTCCATTGTGGATCGTGCGATGCATGTTTGTTTCGTGGATTTCCAAGAAACAGCAGCGCCTCCTAGAGTAAAGACATATCCACTTGTGGATTTTGAATCTTTAGTATCCGATATCCAATTTGCATTACAATAACCTTCAAGTACTGCTGGATATCGAGTAAAGTTCAAACCATGATCACGGGTGAATCTTAGATATTTAAGAATCCAAATGATCGCTTTCTAATGGTCTTCTCCAGGGTTACTAGTGTACCTACTCAATTTACTGATAGCATAAGCTATATCAGGACGAGTAATATTCATTAGGTACATTAGGCTTCCAATGATTTGGGAGTATTTTAACTGAGAGACTGCATCACCTTTATTTTTCGATAAATAAAGACTGATATCTACAGGTGTTTTAGCTAAATTCAAATTATCCTTGATAAATTTATCAAGAATTTTCTCAATATAATGAGATTGAGATAATGCATATCCGTCAGATATTTTAGTAATTTTCATTCCTAATATAACATCTAAGACCCCCATATCTTTCATATCAAATCTTTTGTTAAGCATTTGCTTAGTTGATTTGATCATGTTTTGACTGCTTCCAATGATAAGTATGTCATCCACATAAAAACAAACTATGACATATCCTTGGTCAGTATTTTTAACATAGACGCATTTGTCACATTCGTTTATCTTAAACCCATTAGTAAGCATTGCATGATCAAATTTTTCATGCCATTGCTTAGGTGCTTGTTTTAATCCATAAAGGGATTTTACAAGTCGACAAACTTTCTTTTCTTGCCCTGATACTACAAACCCTTTGGGTTGTTCCATATAGATCTCTTCATTTAGATCACCGTTTAAGAAAGCTGTCTTAACATCCATTTGATGTATTTCTAAATTAAACAACGCTGGTATAGCAATAAGCATGCAAATGGATGTTATTCTTGTCACAGGGAATATGTGTCAAAATAATCCAGACCTTCTTTTTGTCTGTAACCTTTAACTACAAGTCTTGCTTTATACTTGTCAATTGAACCATCTGTTTTCATTTTTCTCTTGAATATCTATTTATATCCAAGAGGTTTAGAACCTGGTGGAAGATCCACCAATTCCCAAGTATGATTTTGCATAATGGATTCAATTTCATTATTAACAGCCTCTTTCCACAAAGGTACTTCAGGACCTGTCATTGCTGCCTTAAAACTTTGAGGTTCATTTTCTAACAGGTATGTTAGAAAAATATGGACCAAAGGATTTTGAAGTTCTCGCTCTCTTACTTAGTCTTGGTTTATCATCAGTTAAATCCTGTTGGTCGAGACTATTACTAGTCTCTTGTGTTTGATTGTCATTAGTCTCTTGACTTTGTGTACAATCATAAGTTCTTTTCCGTGAACTTAATTCCTGTCCTTTCTTGTAAGGAAAGACATGTTCAAAAACCACAGCATTCCTTGACTCTATAATAGTGTTCACATTTATATCAGGTATTTCTGATTTATAAGTCAGAAACCGATATGCACTACTATTCTGAGCATAACCAATAAACACACAGTCTACTATTTTTGGTTCAATCTTAGTCTTTTTAAGAACAAGAACTTCAACTTTTGTCAAACACCCCCACACTTTTAAGTATTTGTAAGAAGGTGGTTGACCTTTCTACAATTCATAAGGAGTGCTGTTGGTTTTCTTGTGGGGTATTATATTAAGAACATAATTAGCAGAAAAAAATTGCTTCCCCCCACAAGTTCTGTGGTAAGCCTGAACTTAGTAACATGGGTGCTGTAGTTTGGTGAATAATGTCATGTTGTGCACAAAATACATTTAATGGTGCATCATATTCACCACCCTATCACTTCTAATATAAATCAATGAATTTTAAAATAAATTCAAGAAAAAATCAAAATAATTATGACTACTGAAGTCAGAATTAATGTTTTGACAAAATCATATCCTCAAAAAAAATTTTGCCTAAGAATCAAACAATTCAAAAACCCATTTGATTGTATACATTCTTGCAACTCAATAACAAATAAATGTCACTGTCATAAAAATATTTGTGACAGAAGAAAATTAAATTATCTCAACTAATGCAAGAGATACACCCCCATATTAATAAAATGGTTCATGGTTTAACATATTCTACTACGCAAGTAAAATAATTATTAATGACATCTCATGTCACATAATTCAATAATCAACATAAAAGATTTCTTAAATTTCTTCCCAATTAAACGGACCGATATAATTACATACATCTTCATGTTTAAATTTCTCTGGTGTTTAAACACCCATTCAAAATTTATTAGAAATATTCAAATTAACCTGCTTATGTCCAAAGTCGACATAACAATTTATCATTCCAAATCATTTGAAATTATTGTTAAGAAATAACTTGAGTTGATATCATACATGCATATCAAATGCATCAACTAAAAATAATGAATTAACAAAATAAATTAATCATGCATGATCTCATCACTTGCATCGTGAAATAAAAGGATTCTCAACTCGTAAATAAAATCCAATGCATTTAAACTTTAAACTTCAAAATGACAATACATACCTTCATTTATTAAGTTTGATTTATACATAAATAAACAAATTCAATATGCAATAAAATGTTCTTGTGAATATATATATATATATATATATTTTCTGACTCAAGTGCAGAAACAATTCAAGACTATGAATCCACATTGTAATAAAAATAAAATTAGTTTGTAAAACTAATATTTTACTCTAGAAACAAATTCTTCCATGTATACTCACGATGAACTATGATAAAGTCAAAATAATTAACACCTTTTCACAAAGAGTTCAAAAATAAGTGGTCTACCAAACGAAACCATAAGTTACTTACAAAATTAACAGATTGTGACCGAGTCACAAAGTTACATAATTGATTAACAAAATTAATTTTCTAGTTACTAAAACTAGAAAATAAATTACAATACAAAATAATTTTATTTTCCTTGTTACTAAAATTAGTAAAATAAAATACCGAAATAATATCTGATTACAAAAATCAGAAAACCAAACCACAAATTAATTTTCTAGTTACTTAAACCAGAAAATAAATTATAACACAAAATTATTTTATTTTCCTTGTTACTAAAACTAGAAAATACTGTAATTTTATTTTCCTTGTTACTGAAACTAGAAAATAAAATACCACAAAACTATCTGATTACAAAAATCAGAACAAATACAAAATAATTTTCTAGTTACCAAAATCAGAAAATAAATTAAAACACAAAATAATTTTATTTTCTTTGTTACTAAAACTAGAAAATAATATAATTTTATTTTCCTTGTTACTAAAACTAGAAAAATAAAATACCAAAATAATTTTCTGTAACACCAAATAATGTTCTGCAATTGTTAATGACACCAGTATATTACTACTAGTTATCAAAGAAAAGAGACAGTATATTACTACTATCTATCAAATAGCATAAATCACTATTTGTTTTTCCAACCAGAATATTAGTTTGAAAACACAGAAAATTAAATACAATGAAGATACCAAAAAGGAATCTGTCTTAAGATTGTCAGACAATCTTCACTGTATTTAAAAGATTTAATTCTATTGTGTACAAAACAACAACTAGAATTTAAAGAAATAAAGAAAAGGAGAGAATTTGTTTGATTACAAAAATCAAACTCGAAATAATAAATAAATAAATAAAAACAGATTTTATTTTGTTACAAAAACAAAATTAAAATCTGATTTAAATAAATAACAATAACACAAAAATTAATTAAATAACTTACTTGATTTAATTTCTTCGAATTATAATCTGATCAAGTCCAGTGTTTGACACTGTGTCCTTAAGACAGATTCGTCCTCTCCACGGTGCTTTCAGAATGTGGACGTCTATCTCCCAGGATAAAATGATCTACTACAAACAATAGCAGCACTACAAATTGTTTATCTAACGAACACACAAAGTGTTTATACTCTCTCTGACAAGAAAATAATGCAGCAAAATGAAGAGGATGTTTGCAGAATTATGAAGGACGAAAACTAGAGTTCTCCAAATCCAAATGAGGGCTGTCCTATTTATAGATGGAATGGTGGCTCTAGGTTTTTGAATTGAACAGGTATGATACTTGTTGGTTTTGAATTCAAACAAATTTGAATATGTTGGGTTACAATTCAAACAGATAACAAAAACGGGAAGGGCCTTGTTTGGGTGTACAGTAAATCCGGATCAGATTATTTCCGGTTTAATACGGGAAGGGCCCTGTTTGGATGTACAGAAAAACCAAACCAGTTTAATTTGAATTTTGGATTTTATTTTACCAAAAATAAAATTAAATTCAAATGTTTTTGACCCAAAAAGATTAGTATTGGGCTGGACAAGCCCAGCCCGCCTGACCGGATAGACGGCGGCGACGACGCGCGTGTGGTGATTTCTGGGTCCAATGGGTTTAGCCCATTTTGCCCATAACCTCTCCCTCTAAAACACTTGGTTACCCCTTGGGGCACACCCCAAGTATCTAACCCAAGCCTTATAAACCTTTTCAAAACTTTCCACCAAATTAATGTGGGACAAACCAATTTACAACCTTAAGGAATTTCCACCAAAACTCCATTTCCATGGAGCACTCTTTGGCTTCAATTTCACATTCACTCGGTAATGGTTTTGAGCAACCAAATATACCACGTGAACCACAACGCGGCATAGAACGCGTTACCACTTTGACCCGAGTAAATCGACGCTCGGGACCCACCTAAAAAATAGACCAAACTTGAGAAAAAATTCTGATTTTACCCAGAATTTTTCTACCATTTCCAACAAATCTTTATTCTTAGGTATTACATATCCTCATCAAAATTTTATATCCAATCCGGACAATTAAACGGGAATGACTAGCGTGACATTAAATTTGAATCACATAAAGATTGTTTATTATTTTAGTAATGCTACATATATTGAAAAATTCATTACAAAAATGCAAAAAAAAAAATAAAAAATTGATTTTAAAATTCACTCTAGTGTAGTGTGGTGAAACCGAAATTAGAATGCGTGCCAGCCAAATGTGAATTTTTGTAAACTTTATGCGCGAACATTAGTAATATTGTTTCGATGCCACAAATCATATATCTATACAAATCGACGGCCTCCATACTACTTTGAAATAATTAAATAAATAAATTTAAAAAAAATTAACTAGGTATCTTAATTGTAGTGAGGTTATAGGCCATTGTATAATTTTCTTGAAAAGGTAAGTGGGTGTCAAAAATAGAGAGTTATTATATTTTTTATACAAAAAAAAATATATTATACAAGTAGTAGGGTTCTATCAAGGCTGTGTGATTGCTATGCCACATAGTTCCGTAACTAAATTTACGAGATAAAAATAATTTAAATAAATTAAAAAATTAAGAAGGATAGTTTTATTTTCTGTTTTTTGATGAAGCATAAATAATCAATAATTTCACAGCTTCAAAACCCCTAATCAATTCCATCACAACCAACTCCACCATATTACCCTAAAAACTGACATATGCCCAATCACAACCAAATTTATTCAATGTTACAAGTGATTATTTAGTGATTCAATGTTACAAGTGCACTCAAACATGTCAAGTGGAATTGCTTGGTGAATTTGGCAACCAAATGAAAATTAGCCAAGTGAAATTGCTTGGTGGAAACCACACTAACAAATTTGTCAACATACTTATCTCTTTTCTTAAATCACAAAATTTTCTAAGTTCCAAGTGACTCATTCTTCAGTACAAGTACATCCACACTTCAGTACTACTGCATGCTAACAGAGTTGGAATAGACTTGATCAATTATTTCAGGAGCATACTTCCCATGCTAGTCTTACTCAAACTCTAGGTGGGGGCAACAATTGTTTTTTCAAATCCAACTTGGACCTGAGTAAGACACTTTTCTATACATTTCTCCCATTCAAATACATTCATGATATCAAAGTTGGAACAGACTTAGGTAGCTTTGCTAGAGAGCAACATCTTCAGTACCAATCTTATTTAGCTCCAAGTGGGGGCAGCAATTGTTTTTTATAACCAACCTGGACCCAAGTAAGACACTCTCATTCAATTACAAGGCAAATACAGTCATGCAACATATCAAATAACCAGACCGAGCAGCTATTCGAGCCTGAGGTCCCAATAGAGCTTGGCCGGGGGCAAACAGTACAGATAAACACTCAGACATAGAAGCAAAAAACATCAAATTGCAAAGATCAAAAGAAAATATCATCATCCTACAAAGGCATAGCTGGCCTTATAAACAAGCAACAAAAAAGAAGAAATTGTCTTGGCGATCATAAAGGGGACAACTCGTCAGGAAGACCGAGCTCCAGTACAACAGTAAGAAAAAAAAGAAGAAAAAACAAAATGTAAAAGAAGAAAAAACTTCAAATTGTTTCAAAGATCACTTTAATTCTCATCACTAAGGGGAATCTCATGAGTAGGGTTCACAGCCTTGTCCATGATACTTGTCCATGATATCTTTGTGAGGAAAAGTAGAGGCAGCTCCAACTTCTTGAGAAACAGGAGCCTCTTTAACCACATCTCCCGCAACTTCAATCTCTGGGTTCTCACCCCATTTAGCAATCATTGTCACGTTGGCAACACCGTTTTCTGGAGTCTTGTTTGCAGAACCAGTGCCTGGGGAAGTCTTTGATGGACGAGTAGCAGGTGTGGTAGCAGTCTTCAGGCTCAAAAACTTGGAAGGAACATGGATATCCTAGAACAGAAGGGACCCCTCAGGAACCTGTGCAGCAGCTAGGGCACTTATCCAGCTTTTGAGGAAAAGCTTGTCACGCAGCACCAACACTTCTTCCTTGTAGGTAGCTCCAGCCTTATCCCAGCCTTGTCGCCAGTACTTGGTGTAGATCGCCCGAACTCTCTCCGCGCGCCCCCCCTTTCGGAGAGGGCGTGGATTTGGGTTCTTAGCTACTACAGTTTGGACTCCTGTCACGGTTCTAAATCTAATCTCACAAAGTGCAATGTAAGACTGATAAATCACCAAAGAGTCCAAATTCGACAAATCGTTTTGAAAAATCGATTTTAATCAAAAAGCACCAAACATGGACTGCTTTACCAGATTACAGAGTCGCCACCTAAATATTTTATTTTAGAAAATTTAGGAAACCCTGACTCGTGCCTAAGGCCACGTGTCCATCATCACCAAAGTTACTTCGGCTCGGGAACTTGGATACGAGAGGGGAAGGTCCTGAAATGAGCACCCCCGCTCGCCCGATCAAAGATCGGCCTCTACTAACATGATATGTTGTTTTGAAAACACATGTGTTCTTATTCCGGTTATTAGCTAACTTTACTATGTGATGCGTACAACATACAAGTATACTCAATTACTCAAGTTGGAACAAAATATCTCATGTTTGTTTTTCGAAAAGTGATTTGAAATTGCTACCTTCAAGTACGATAAAATGCGGATTTGCCACCCTCAAGTGGGCTTAAAACATGATTTGCCACAAACAAGTGGGCTTAAAACACACATTTTGATGAATTGTTTCAATTCAAGTAACAAAGCCTTCATCCACCGGTATTCATGCAGTTAATCACTTAAGCACATAGCCTCATAGCAAGTATGTCATCATGGCAGTCACTTACACACATGCAAGGATGCTAAAGCATAAACACTTACAGTGTACTCTGAGCCAAAAAAGAAAACTAGTTAGAAATCAATGCATGATCCTAGCTATGTTAAGATGCCTAATGCAACATATGCAAAATGCAACTAAGTAGGCTCGGCTAGCTAAGATGGCATATGAATGCAACACTTGATAACATACTTTGAAACACGTATTCAAGTAAGTATTGAAATTCAATGTGGTTTGAATGATGCGCCGAGCTCGGTGCATGTAAGACGAATGAATGATGCACGCATGCAAAGCATAAGGTATGCTAATTGAAACATGCCCTAAAACTAACCATCAAAAGCTGGTAAATAGAAGGGAGAAAGACGTGGGGTTGGAAAATATGCATACACACATACGCACGCTTATTACAACATTTGCCCTCTCGACAGAGGGTCCAAATGAATAAGCTAAGCTAATCTAAGTTAAGCTAATCAACTAATCTAATTAAGTTAATTAGACTAATTATTACAAATCAAATTGAATAACAAGTAAACTACTTACTAATTATTACAACACTTAACTAATTAACAAATTAATTAATTAAATTACACATTCATGCTAACTAATAAGAAAAGAATTAAACACCACCGCCTCAGCTCTGTTTGAAGAAGTTAGACATGCATGCCTCGGTTTCTCGCCCCGAAAAGCTCTCCGATTTGCTCTTTAGAGGCTCTGTTTGCAGGGTGTCTCCAAGGAATTCCTACTGAACCTTACCAAATCAAGGTTAGGGAGTACACTAGTGGCCTGCCGGCCATGAAGAGCTACTGCCCGCCCCCCTGCCGGCCAAGGATGCACACTGCCGGCCACAGATGAAAGGGTGCCGGCCAACAATGAAGAACTGCCGGCCACTAGTGTGCTGTGACACCAAGTTGCAACAGAGCACAAAATAGAGGAAAGAGATGGTCTCCCAAGGGTATGTACGTACTATACCCCTCCATATCATCTCAAAACATCAAGGGGGAGGCATAACTGGATCCAAAACCATCAATCAAGCATCGCAATGCATGATGGCCAAAGATCCAACTTGTACAAATTTCAATAAATGCAATGTAAACAAGACACTAAATCTACTACCTCATCATGGATGATCAAAGGCAATAGAGACCAAGGAAGATTGGCTCACTTTCATCACTTTGAGTATGAAGTGATCTAATCAACCTTATGTTCAACATGACGTCCAGTTGAACATGATGCAACGCAAACAACATGCTATGTAAACAACATGCTATTTTTCAAAGCTAAAGTGGCATGCACAAGACTCTACCATGTAAGCAATGCATGCAAGACATGTTAAGGGGCCAAGAGCACTAAAGCAAGTGAAGAACATTACACATGAAGCATGCAATACAAAGCACAAACAACCAAATCAGCTATGAATAGAGCTAAGATACTCCAAAACAGTGGCCAAAACATACTGAAATGGGAGCTCGAAATGCTAGAAGAACATGCACACATGTTGGTCTATGAGCAAGGCATAATACACAACCCTCAAAAGCTATGAAGAAGTGAAGTATATGGGAGTGTGTCTACAGTAAATGCACTGAAATTACATGCCAAATGGTGCCATACCATGCAAACATCACATGCACAACATGTTAAAGGCCCCAAAACTCAAAGCTAGTCAAGCCCCTTTACACTACAACCATATTAAACAATGCTCAAATGACCTTGACCATTCAAAACAGACCTAAAGCAGGTTGAAATAGTAGCAAAAACATGCTAGACTTGCAGCATAGATGGCAAGAAAGATGTGCTCATGTATTGGCTCGCAAACAAGGCATAAAGGCACAACTCTTAAACACAATGAAAGAGTGGTATGCTGTCACGACCCAAACCCGCCCCTATAGGTTTAGTATCGTAACCGGCTAGTAATCCTTCGATTACCGAAGGCCTCTAAATAGATAAGCATGTAATAAGGGGCTAGCGGAAGCAAATACATAAATATAGTTGTCCAATGAGCTGTGTTGACTTATATGAAACATAATATTTAAAACTTTATATACATAGTCAAAAGTCAATCATACATTATACCCACACACATTACAGTATCTTAAGTCCAGCCAACAGAATTAAAACAAGTTATACATATACATAGAACCAACAGAACTTGAACTCAGGACACTACAGGAACCTCCACGTGAGGCACAATGGCTGGCTGACAACAGAACACAAATCCAGACAAAAAGTCTTCAGACTTGAACTCCAAAATGCTCACCTATACATATAAATATACAAACAGTGAGCTAAAACCCAATGAATAACATTAAGGTAAAGGGGTTAGTGAACGAAATCCGAACATATCATAAGCGAAAAACAGATTATAGCATAATCATTCTCATATCAGAAAATAATAATGGTACATCCCATAGAACACATTACAGAACGTCTTCCGACTAGAGTAATCGGTTCCGGATACCGATTAAACACATATCACCACAATGAAGTGGCTAACGAGATCTCGTAATTACTTGCATGTCATGGACCAGCATTTTCATGTCGTCCCCCATGACTTGGGACTATCTATGGATGCCATAATAGATTTCAAACTTGGGATGTTCGTTCACGTAAACAGATATCATTTCAGAAGTTATAGCTTATCACATTTCATTTGGAACATAATTCATATCAACATATCTTTACAGAAATGTTACTCACAGTGGTTCCAGTAAGCGGTCAATCAATCCTCAAGTCTTGACCTACAATCACAAAATACATAACACAAGCATGTCTTATCATTACACATTCAAGAGGCCATTAAGGCTTAGCTTTTATTACATTGGTTCTTAACCTTTCTTATCACAATGCCTAAAACACACACACACTTGTAGTCTCGGAACTTAGTACATTCTTTTCTTAGTGTGTTTCTAATCCATAACCCCATTATAGAGTCTTAAACATGGCCTAGGAATGCCTAGGATGGAACGAGGATGCAAAGATACACTTTAAGATACTTTTCAAAATTTTGCTGAAACAGGGGTCCCGCTCGAGCGTATCCTTCTACGCTCGAGCGGACATGCAGACAAAAGGAATCTGCTCGAGCGGACTGCAAGCTATAGTAAAAGTACTGGATGCACGAAATTCACGCCCGATGGGCGCTCGATACCCGCTCAAGCGTGAGACACAAGTCCTCGCTCGAGCGTGCATTACCCCGCTCGAGCGGACTGTAAACACATGCAAAGTACTGGATACACGCATTTCTCGCTTAAGCGTCACTTTTTCCGCTCGAGCGGAATGCATGAACTCAGTATGTACACTCGAGCGTGGAGTTCCCCGCTCGAGCGTGAGTCCAAAATCTGGAATTTCCAGATTCGAACCTCAAGCTCAAAACTCAACTACAATGCATCAAATTCGATCCTTTTGGGCTAATTTTCTGGAAAACTCTTGTAAAGTCATAGTTTGACATGTTTCAAAGATCAATTTGAGAAATCAAAGCCCAAAGGTAGTTCAATTGAACACAATTTTCAAATAAACTTCAAGAACATGAAGAACAACGCAAATTCAACACATGCATGGGTTCCTTGAAACTCCAATGTTCTAAAACAAGATCAAATACAAGATTTAACTTCAAAACATGGTGAGTTCATGGACTATAACAAAAATGTGGACATACATGCAAGAATTTCTATGAAAACAACCTCAAATTTCATGATATACACATGCATGCAAGAATTTCTACTCAATTCAACATTTAGAACCAAAACTTGACTCTAAACTCTAGTTCACCATGAACCATGCAAGAAGTAACTCAAAATCACAATGGAGAAGATGAATTCTCTGCCTTATGTCTTCAATTTCAAGTTTAGAGGCTCAATTACACAATCCACTCTTCAATTCTTCTTCAATCTCTTCTTCTCTCTCTCTAAAATTGCACACTCTCTCTCTCTAAAATAAATCCTCAGACTTTTGCACTCAAAATGAACAAGGATCAGCTGAAATGAGCTTAAGGGGCTCATATTTATAGTTATGATGCTATAATACATTAATTAAAACATAAGGCTTGCCAAACGCAACTTAACGAATTGTTCTGAATCAATTTTTAATAAAATTTGCCATATGGTTCTAAAAATTCCAAATAACATATCGGTGCAATCAATTTCGGTTTCGAATGCCGATAAGGCTTTCAATTTTCATATCAAAGCGGAATTCTAAACAGATATTTCTACAAGTGACAGATAGAATGCCAAACCTCATGCAATTTACAGAATAAACCATAATTTATTTTAATTCTCTCATTAGCATCGTTAATTACGGATTAGTAGCTAATTACGGATTGGGGTTATTATACATGCATGAGAGGATGACAGAGAAATATGCTCTGAAATCATGTGTGAAATGATGTCATGGCATGCAAACATCTCAAACAAAACATGCTAGAGGCATCAAAACACAAGGTTAGTCAAGTTCATTGCACTATAGCCCTACAAGGCAAGCCATATATGACCAAGACCACTTGGAACAGAGTTTAAGCATGCTAAAACAAGGCCAAAAGCATGCTGAAATAGAGCCAAAACAAGCTAGAACAATAGGCCAAAATGCTAAGCATGCAAGGCTAACAAGTAGGATTACACTACATGTGCAAGAAGCATGCAAGAGGTGACCAAACCAGCCAAAAACAGAGTTATGGCAGGTCCAAAAAGTCACAAAAATATGCTTGAACCCAGCTTAAAAGAAGGAAAAATGCATGCTCATTTGGTAGGCCAACAAGACATGCAAGCAAGACAAGAGGAGAGGGGACCACCCCCTCCTATTGGGACCTCAAAACAAGGTTTTCACCACTGAAAATTCTTTGGATTTCAGTATTTAAAAGGCCAAGAAAAGTGGTTTTGAAAGGCCTTGAAAGATGGCACAAAAGCTATACAAGCTAAGGAACAAAAGGGAGAGACAACCCCCTAACACAAAATAGGCCTAAACCAACATTTTTAGGATTGAAAAATAGATTTTTCTTCAGTTGAAAACCAAGCCAAAAATAGTTTGCAAAGGCAGTAAAAAAACAAATATGAAAATAAGCTTAAAAGAGGGAGATGCTCACCCTTGAAGCATAGCACAAGAACAACCACTTTTCTTGAGCCAAAACCACCTTTTGGAGCTCAAACAAAGTCCCAAGCTACCTCAGCCCAAAGATGATCAAGTCTTGTTAAGGGTTGATAGGTTGAAGATGAATGTATGCAAGCTTCTAGCACAAATGCTCAAGAGAGAGAAGATTGTAGAGAAAGAGGTTTTAGAGAGAAAAGCTCCCAAACTTTTGAAAAATTGTTCTAACCCTTGAATATCATAGAGAAGGCTCTCATATATAGCAAAATATAAGCATTTGGTCGAAAATATCTCAAGAGAGACAGTTGGAGCAAGCTGGAGCAAAATATCTGCCAAAAACTGCTTTCTGCCATCAATGGCCGGCACTTGACCATTGTTAGCCGGCATGGGACATCATTGGACGGCAAGGGGCCGGCCTAGGCCGTTCATGGCTGGCACATGGCCCAAAAATCCCATTCATGGTCATAAACTTCCACATCTGGTTGGACAGGAAAATCTGCTTTTTGGGCCTGACTTCAACCGGACATATCTCCTTCATCTGGAATTCTTTGCATATCATTCTTGAGCCTAAATTGAAGCCCTTGAAGTCTTCTTTCCAATGGTGGAAGCCTCACTCCAAAATTCCAAGTGTGCAAAAATTTATGCTCTTTTGAGTGAAGACTGCTCAGTTTCGATCCTACCTGGATTCATGCCAAACTTCTTCTCCAACTTGTTTTCTTCTCTCCTCTCCTCTTTTCTTTAACTTCAAACCCCTAAACAAGGTGTTTTGAAATATTTTTAAAGAGATTTCACCTCTTTCATTCATCCCCACTTTGTCCTTACTCGGTTTACCGAAAAGCACGACATTTAACAAAATGAGAGCGTCGGAATATTGTAGGAACTTTTTCAAAAACTATTTTGAAAGAGAGGGTTTCAAGGTCTAAAATATTTTGACCAAGATTGTTTTGGTCCAAAAAGGGGTATGAAGTTGGGATTTGACTCTCTCCTTGCCGAAGAAATCGAACCGTTGCCCTGCACATCTTTCATCACCAAGTAAACCATCAGTAGCGCCCAAGTCTTAAGGGCGGTTAAAAATAAGGGGTCTACACTTGGCTTCTAAAGTAGAACACTCCGTAGCCATCACAGCAATAATTGCCTCCAATTTAGCCATTTTTTTCTCAAGCTTGGCCTGGGAGCTAACAAGAACCTCCTTAGACTTCTGAACAGAAGCCACAACCTTGTTCAAATGAAAAACCTCCATCTCTGCAGTTCTACGACCCTCTTTCTCGGCCTCAAGACTTGTTGTTAACTCTTAAGCACTCATAGTGGCCTCTAATATGGCCTTCTCCAGTGCCTCAGTACGAGTGATAGAAGGTGCATCCTCTAAATACACTGCAGGAACAATAGGTATTAAAAGAAAGGAAATGACACAGACAAGAAAGAACTGAAAAAGAAATATAGAGGTACTTACAGTAGTCATCATTTGAAGGATTTCATTTAAAATTGGAATATCGTGAGGTCCATTATGGTTTGCCATATCCACTTGAAGCAGCAAAGTTTTGGTCAAATCAAAAGCAAGTCCCCCAGAAGCAAAGTTTTGGGCCTGCCCTAATGCAGCATGGGCGGTTCTCATTGTTCAAAGGACTAATTCACAATAAGCTCTTCAAAAGCCTTACCAACTATAGCCTTTCTGGTCTCTCTCTTCCTCTTTCTCACCCTCTTATCGGCTAGGGTGTCAGGTTCAGGAACATCAATAGAAGGTTTAGCAGCCTCCATCTCCAGTTTCACATCCATTAGACTCTTTGGTTCGGCCTTAACCAAGGGAGTCTCCAGAACAAAAGAAGAGCCAAAAGCTTTCGCCTCTAGGTCCACTAGCACCGTTCTCTTTAACGTCGATCCGCCTCCTGTGAAACTGAGGGTTGGTGAAAGGGTCCTCTCAGCAGATAGACTACGGCCACGTCAGCGGTTGGCAATCAGAGGGGCATGGGGTGTATCTGTCTCAGTATTAGAATCAATCAGGAATGCAACAAGCCTGGCCTTCTTGGGAATGGTTGTTCGGTAAGTAGTCTGGTAGTCCAGCAGCTTGGGGGGCAGATCTCTTTTTGTACCTCAATGCGGCCTTGATTGCTTTAGTGTTTTCTCGAGTCGACCTCCTTTGGTAACGAGAAGATTCTGAAGAGAAAGGAAATGTAACACCCCGAAATTAACACAATATATCCATCTCATAATAACCAACGAATAACAACATAATGAATAGATAAGTTTTCATTGATTAGAGTTTGATATACAAAAGGGTGACACATGCGATATTTATTCATAAATAGTACATCCTGAATCTACAGCATATGTTACAAGATTGAGAAAAGAAATGAAAGCTAAACAGATAATCATATGCCCTAAAGGCTTACATTTTTCCAAGTCAATACTTGGGTACATCAAAAGTGAGGCTTAAGCTCAATACAGATAAGTCCTTGGGCTTGTACAAAATTAAATACAAAATAACAACACTAAGCCTTCAGCTCCACAGTCCTCCCAAGCTAAGTCCTTGGTGGAGGGATATTACCAGCACTTGAAAATGGTTTTTCTCACATAGGGTGAGCCAAAACCCAGTAGAAATACTACCACACAATGTATAAATCTTAACAAAGCCATAAAGTTTTATGCATATGCAATGCCCATGCCAAAACGTTTTACATTTCTTTTCAAAACCATGCCATGCCAAGTTTATATCACATTCATCAAATTATCTCTTTTACAATAAAAAATAGGGGGAAATCTCAAACCAACACGACCTTTCACAGATATTTCGTCTGCCAAAAACCGTCAAATGGCACTCATGTAAACATAGCCTATACAAGTGTCACTATTGCCATTTTACAGATATTTTGTCTACGGGAACCGGCACTCATGTATCAGTGCGTTTTTCCGGACTTCCACCCTAGATACATAGGCCAACTTGATTTGGTAATACACATCTCTTCCCAACGTTTACCCATTTTTCTCAAAATCATATACATTTTCAATGTATTAAATAAGCAACAATGTTCAATGTACATGGATGAGAAATTAGTTTTAGTTCACCTAATTCTCATGCAGTTTCTACAACACACAGCTATCCTCCACCGATAGCTCAAAACAAATATCACTAAACAGATAAATAAATTTCATTAAAGATACACTTTTGCCAAAATCTCAAAATGGGAGTGATAATACACATCCAACTCCGCCATCATCATCAACATTACTTCAATTTCATAATTTTCAACATCAAGTCTATTTTCTCTTTACAATCTCAAACATTCACATTTTAGGGCAAAACCCATTTCTTTTTGAAAATCAATTTCAATATAGGAAAAACCTTATTTCAACATATATCAACTCCAATTTCATATCCACAACTATTTCCAAGAAACCAATTGAAAACCCCACTTTTACATTTTGATTTCAAACCCTAGGTTTTATCCCAAAACCCCTAAACCACCATAATCTTTGAAATAATAAATAGCTAAGGTAAAACTCATACAAGAGTGTGAAGAATCCCTCCCTCAAGTTAGAAGACAAGCAAGAGCAAGGTTAAAACTTCAATGGAGTTGAAAATGGACTTTGCTCCGATAAAATGAAAGCTCTAGGTGAGCTCTACATTTTTGACAAAGGGACTAGGGTGTAGAGATCAATGGATGATAGTGTATTTGAGAGTTGAAGATAAGTTTTAGAGAGAGAGTGAGAGATATTAGGGTTTTGAAATGTTTAGAGAGAGAGAGAGATGAAAAAAATGACTCAAAATAGGCTGTTTACGAACTGATATACGCATAGTTCGCTCGTGCGCAAGATTTGTTGCTCGAGCGACCAGACACAATAAGTTTTGTCGCTCGAGTGCAAAAAGCCTCACTCGAGTGTAGAATATAAACTCCTAGTAGTTTTTGCAGACAGAGGTCATCGCTCAAGCGTAAGAAGCTTCGTTCGAGTAAAGAATACAAACTCCCAGTATTTTTACAGACTTACAAAGGTGTTGGAGTTTCACAAGGACCGTTCGAGCGCAAGAAGTGTCGCTCAAGCGAGGGAACAAAAATTTGGGCAACAAAAGTTCGAAAAACAAGTTACCAACCTGTTCCAAATGCACCCAACACAACCCAAAAGCCAGATTCAAAGGGGTATAAGGAAAATAAGACATAAATGACTATATAAGGCAATGAAACCAGGATCCAAAACATCAAATGGTTCGGGTCCAAACCAGAATCGCTATAGGGAACAACATTAGCACAACATTCAAGTAGAGCGTAAGTCAAAAACAAAAGCATAGAAATACAAGGGCACAGGATTCAGACCTAGGTAGCCATCTTTTTGGGGCATCCTCTCAGACTGAATCTCTGTCCCAGCAGGGAACTCTCAGTTCCCACCAACTTGTAAGAAATCATCATTGTATGTATCGGAGTCAGGTAAACTGGTGACAAGGTGTGAATCTATAGAACGGACACGAAGATAGTAGGTACAGTGGTCTTTGTTATGGGATAAGGTATAGCAACCCAAGATGTCCCAGACATCCAGGTTCAGGCCTAATCACCTGTTCAAAGCAGAGACGCCGCAAACAACGTGGAACAGATTGACAAAAACTTGCATTGGGATAAGTTGGACTTAGTGCAGGAACCGACATACCAGAGGGTCAAGAAGGAACTGAACCCTTCTTTCAATGATAGCGGCAACAGGGAACGCATCAGTACTCTTTATACCCATGCGCTTGGCATTAACCTTGGCCAGCGTAAGGGTAACATCATCAGGGATACCAGAGTCCTGATGGAACAGGGCCATCGCCTCAGGGGTATCGACCAGTGCACAAAACTTGCCTATTATCTAGACCTAGAAGGGCAAAGATAGAACCAAACTAAGCAAGATGCAAAAAAGTAGCACCAGTCGCTGGAAATAGTAGCACAAGAGCTAATAATGGTGACAGAAACAGAAAGACGAGAAAAAATAAGGGTTTTAGATGGACTTACAGTGATTTAATGAGAGGATGACGAAGAATAAAGGTCTTGAAGACTGGAATCGAAGGAAGATGTTGGCGTCAGGAACCCAAAGTAATGGCGGTGAGTGTCTAGATGGAGCACCGTCAGAGCAAAGATGGAAAAATGAAAGGGTTTTAGAGATTTCAAGACTTGAAGACAGACGAAGGGGTTGAATTGATAGCCCTAGGGTATTTATTACCCTCGACTGGCGCGATGGTAAAAAATCACATCCTTCTATATGGAATCGGCGCACTACCTCTACACACCAGTGCCATGCTGCCACGTGTCTTTGTGAAAGGATATATGATTGAACCGCTCCCAAGGCCCAGCTGGAGCAAATCCGAAGTGACACGATGGTTGGGGTATTGAATAATAGCTCCCCCCAAGGAGAACCTTAGTACGAGCTAAGGGGTAAATGAAGGGGCCGAATATGAAACGGGTCAAATCTAAGCCTTGGGTCGATCCAATCCACTAAGCCCAAACCCAAGTAGGTTAGATGAATACATGGGCTAGCCAATTAAGCCCATCTCCATGAAGAGCAGTCTGTCCAAGTCCTCAAGCACTTGGGCCCAACTTGCAGTGGAAAGGCCAGTCGAGCCGTGATGCTGGGCTGGACCGGGCTGACCTACTAGATCTAATCCATGGATCGAACTGATGGGTCGAACCCAGCATCAGAACCAAACTGGGCCAAGCCCTCACAAAGATATTCAAATCGGCCAGCCCATCTTCACAAACAGTCTTATGAAAAGCCAAGCCGAGACACAACGGTATCGAGTTGAGGGAGCCTCTCAAAAAAACGTGGAAGCCATGAATACATGCATGGGCTAACTGCTTTCTTAGTTGGTCCCCTCCTCCTAGAATCACAGAAGCAGTTAACTTGGGGGATGCGATCTGTTATATGCATGAGCACAGGGATCAATCATCAACTATTTGATGGTCACCTACCTAAAGTAATACTAAGAGGAGCCTAGGAGCACCGAAGCTCGATGAAACCATCTTGGGCAACAAGCAAGGTCTCTTATATAAACAACACTCTCTTCACATTGAAGGTATATAAAATTTGGTTTCATTCACTCTTTACTCATTGAATACATTCTTTCCTTTTCTCTCTCTACACCTAGAGAGTTGTGTTGCAGGTCCCCAGTTCTTGAACCGATCATACCAGTTGCGGAGTTCCGATCCACTTTCATCTAATGCGGTATTTGATACACACAAGTGTCATAAGTTCATAATAGGAAAATAATCTTTTTTCATATAGAAATAAGGCTATGTGATCTTTTCCAAATCTTGTAATAACTTTGTAACGAGAGTCTCATGTGCATTGTATTGTCTTTTGTTTTTTTAAAACTTTTTATACATATACAAAATAATTTATAAAACTTGTATGAAGTGTGCCTAGATCCCTTGCAACCAAATAGCCAAGAAATGGTGGTTATTGGTCCAACGAAGTAGCATCCCAAAGCCCAAACTTCTAAAATATTTGTTTATTTGGACACATTAGATTGGATTTATTCAAGATTATAAGTAAAGATTAATAAAATCTATCAATTTTATAATTCAACCTTTTCTCTTTTTTTTTAGATGGGATTCCGAACCGTTTCCTAATGTGGCATTTTGTATCTCTACTCCATTTTTAAAATTCAATAATATCCTATATCATCAATGGCATATCACAATAAATTATTAACCTAGAATTTATTTTTTTGAACTAAACATAAACTTATATATTTTATATCACATTGTATAGGCAATGATTTTATCATGTGGACACATTCCTTCCCACTTAACTAGCGGTATCTCATGCGATGCATGGAAAAATAGACTATATACATTTTGTGTGATAAATAAATCATCTTAATCTTGAATTATGTATTAATAGTGGCAAGCCATGATGTTAGGCCATCTGGGTGGACATTAACAATAATTAACCTATAAAATTTCACAATAAAATTTGATATGCATAATAAAAAATTGTTAATTATAAAGATTGTTGGGAATAATAGTATCACGATCACTTGATAATATAAATAACTTATATCAAACTATAGTGTCATGCAGAAAAAAAAAAAGAAAAAGAAAAAAAAAGGAAAACATTAAAAGAGAGAAATTCTATAAACTCAAAAAAAGTTATTATAAATTTACTTAGACTTTTAAATTAGTGGTGTATATTACTATTGTGGGACCAAATTATGAGTAAATCTCAACTTTCAATTATAATTTATAAGTAATTTTTAAAATTTTTTAATCTAAGTTTGTTACCTTACTCATAAAAAGAACTTTTCAAATAAATCATTAATTAATTCTATTAGTAACTCTCTATCTTTGATCTCCTCTATCAATGATACATGCATATCTTATCAAAGTATAAATCCTTCTTCATAGTTTGAATAATACTTGCATAGTTCCTACAACATTTAAAAAAAAATTAATCAAGATAAGAACTTCGTAGGATTATAAAAATTATATAAGAAAATAGTTTTAATCCATTTTATTTACAAAAAAAAAAAAATGATGAAAAATTAGTTGAATTGTATTTGAAGAAATATAACAAATGATAGCTTTAATAATTATATACCAACACAAAAAATTAGGATAAATTACACTAACACCCATTGAGGTTTTTGTTTAATATAGGTTTTTGTTTAATATAGATCTCCTTCACATTTAAAAATTACACTTACCCCCATATCAGATTATAATGACATATTTGCCCCTTAGCTTTTATACATATAAAATAATAAAATAATACAGATATTTTGTTCATATTATTTCAAGGGAAATAACAATCATCTTTTTTTGTTTAACTCACACAAAAAATTAGATTTTTTTTTTCTTGTTTTTTTTTATTGAAATTTTTAAATATTTTAAGCAATTTTTTATTTTATTTTTTAGACACGCCTAATCTAGATATACTTAAAAAATATAATATTTTGTGACTTTTTTTTTTTAAAATTGACCAAATATAAAACTACAAAATTTGAATACATAATCTTATTTTGTTGTATTTAATGGATTTTTTAATGATGAAAAGTTGTAGAATGTAATCATGATGATAGGAAGAAGCACTACAAAAAATATTGCTTTTTGTGACGGCAAAACGCCGTCGCAAATACCCCAAACGCCGTCTCAAAAGGCTTTTGCGACGGTAAAATATTTTTTTGCGACGGCAAGTGGGGGTCGCAACAAAGGGGGTTGCAAAAGGCCTTTAGCGACGGCAAGTGCCGTTGCCTTTGTTTTTGCGACGGGAATTTTTTTTTTTTGCGACGGCAAATTTGTGTCGCCAATAATGGATGAAATTCTGGTTTTTTTTGTGACGGCACAGTATTGCCGTCGCTAAAATAGTTTTTTGAGACGGCAAAAATCCCGTCGCTAAAAGTGTCGTCGCTACTGACTATTGTCGACGGCAACCTGAGCCATCGCTAATGACTATTGTTGACGGCAATTTTACCGTCGCTAAAGGTTATTTTTCAATTGAATTCCCTCCCTTTTGCGACAGTATATGTGCTGTCGCAAAAAGCCTGGTACAATTTTTCTTTTGCGACGGGGTGTTCTGCCGTCTTAAAAAAAAATTTAAAAAAAAACCCTGTATTGAAATTATTAAAAATATAAAAAATAACATGTATTAAATGAAAAAAAACTAAAAAAAAAATCCAAAAATTACATAATAATAAAGATACATACATAAACAAAAGTTGGCACGTGATTAAAATTCATAATGTTGCTTCATTCATAACAATACGTAAATAAAAATCCATAACAATAAAAATTATGCCACTATATAATGTCGCATAATATATACATAATGTTGTTCACAAATTTAAATAACATAAATCAAAATTAAAACCAAAAGTTTTTGTCTTGATTCTTTCGTGGGTTACAAAAACTTATAATCTTCACACGCCCGCATTCCACAAGAAGCAAACTGCTACTCAGGAAATATCTGAAAAAAACAAAATAAAAATAATTAATAACAATATAATGGTGTTAATATTTTAATTACAGAAAAATATAAAAAAATTAAATGCTATATAATTAGAAAAATAGTTTAGTAAATAATTTTGACTAGACCGAAATCCGACTCTAACTCTCAAACCGGGAACCCGATTCGAGCCCCGTCTTCTCCCACAAGTCTATCGTGCCTAGACAGTCGTGTGTGCCAAGTTTCGCGCTAAACCGACGCCGTTTGGTGATTTTGGGGCGTTAACACCTCGAATTCAAGTTTCTCAAGGAACTAGTTTGCCTAAAGTGAAATCCGGCTCTAACTCCCAAATCGGGAACCCGATTCGAGCCTCGTCTTCTCCTACAAGTCTCTCGTGCCTAGGCGGTCGTGTGTGCCAAGTTTTGTGTTAAACCGACGCCGTTTGGTGAGTTTGGGGCGTTAACACCTCGAATTCAAGTTTTCTTAAGGAACTAGTTTGCCTAAAGTGAAATCCGGCTCTAACTCCTAAACCGAAAACCCGATTTGAGCCCCGTCTTCTCCCACAAGTCTCTCGTACCTAGGCGGTCGTGTGTGCCAAGTTTCGTGCTAAACCAACGCCGTTTGGTGATTTTGGGGCGTTAACACCTCGAATTCAAGTTTCTTAAGGAACTAGTTTGCCTAAAGTGAAATTCGGCTCTAACTCCCAAACCGGGAACCCGATTCGAGCCTCGTCTTCTCCCACAAGTCTCTCGTGCCTAGGCGGTCGTGTGTGCCATGTTTTGTGCTAAAACGATGCCGTTTGGTGATTTTGGGGTGTTAATACCTCGAATTTAAGTTTATTAAGGAACTAGTTTGCCTAAACTGAAATTCGGCTCTAACTCCCAAACCGGGAACCCGATTCGAGCCCCGTCTTCTCCCACAAGTCTCTCGTGCCTAGGCAGTCGTGTTGCCAAGTTTTGAGCTAAACCGACGCCGTTTGGTGATTTTGGGGCGTTAACACCTCGAATTCAAGTTTCTTAAGGAACTAGTTTCTCTAAAGTGAAATCCGGCTCTAACTCCCTAACCGGGAACCCGATTTGAGCCCCGTCTTCTCCCACAAGTCTCTCGTGCCTAGGCGGTAGTGTGTGCCATGTTTCGTGCTAAACCAACGTCGTTTGGTGATTTTAGGGCGTTAACACCTCGAATTTAAGTTTCTTAAGGAACTAGTTTGCCTAAAGTGAAATCCGGCTCTAACTCCCAAACCGGGAACCCGATTCGAGCCCCATCTTCTCCCACAAGTCTCTCCTGCCTAGGCGGTCGTGTGTGCCAAGTTTCATGCTAAACCGACGTCGTTTGGTGATTTTGGGGCGTTAACACCTCGAATTCAAGTTTCTTAAGGAATTAGTTTGACTAGACCGAAATCTGACTCTAACTCCCAAACCGGGAACCCAATTCGAGCCCCGTCTTCTCCCACAAGTCTCTCGTGCCTAGGAGGTCGTGTGTGCCAAGTTTTGTGCTAAACCGACGCCGTTTGGTGATTTTGGGGTGTTAACACCTCGAATTTAAGTTTCTTAAGGAACTAGTTTGCCTAAAGTGAAATCCAGCTCTAACTCCCAAACCAGGAACCCGATTCGAGCCCCGTCTTCTCCTTCAAGTCTCTCGTGCCTAGGCGATCGTGTGTGTCAAGTTTCGTGCTAAATCCGGGTCTAACTCCCAATCCGGAAACCCGATTTGAGTCCCGTCTTCTCCCACAAGTCTCTTAACTTAGAATGTAAAAAATGCAAAGATACATTTTAGCTTAGAATGCAAAGATACATTTTATACCTGATCTTCTAGTGGTGGTGTATATGGATTCTCGTCTTCTGCAGATTCCCTAAATGCCCGGTGGCCACTCGATGCATCAGGAACCTATGATAGTCAATGCATAATATGTTAATCATATTCGAATTTTATACATAATCTTGTGTGAAAATTGAACTATCAAACAATTTAATTTATATCGAACCTGTCTGTTAGGATCCACACTCGCCCCCTGTGACACCAAGGCCATCATCTCAGCTCTCATCTATTGTAAATGTGTAGAGAACTCTACTCGCAGCTCCTCCCTCAACTCATCCCTTAGCTCTGTACGAACCTGCTGCGTGATCTGATCAATAGTCGATGGCTGGGGTGTTGACTGTGATGGCCCAGCACCATCTCTATACACCGCTCTCCGAGGCACAATTCTCCCGTATGTGCGACAATATCCATGTCCGTCATGACCTATTAACTCATGGAAAATGGCATTCCTAGCCTCCAAAGTCCGACAATCCTCAGGTAGCATGGAGAGTTGACGATTAAACTCATCCTGTATTGAATAAGACATACAAGTATATGCCAAATTAAGATGGTTGACACACAAAAAATAAACTTTAAATACAATCAAAGGTGTTTGGAAACTACCAAGGTCTGGATAACCTCTGGGTCATCTGCTCTACGTGTCACAAGCCAAACATTCATCTTATCAGTAGACTCCCCCTTACTGGTCATCTACATTTTTTTAGAAATATGAAATTTAGAATCCAAATAATTTGCAAATATACAATGTTTATTTATATACAAAAACAAAACAATAAAATGTAAACCTCATGCCGTATCTTAGAGAAAGTAGTACGCCCTGTGGTATGAGCTATGCCGTGAGCTCGCCGATTTTTAGTGTTCCTACTTGCAATTTTCTATAACAGGTTCAACAAATGTAAGTATGTAAATATGATTTGTATGTTTACATATCATAAATATAACTTATTTGTATACCTCAGCATCGGAAGTACGCCAATACTCTACAAGTTCTTCCCACTGGCTTGGCACAATGTGCAAAGGAACATCATTCTTCAGATTAGGATCAGAACTTCTAGGCTTGAAATACTTAGCCTTAATCTTGTTCTTGTGATCCTTTCATATGATGTTGTAATTTTTCATGCAGATTGGCTTGTACTCCTCTGGACATATATTCAAATTGTCCTATAAAACACAATTTCAAATTTTAAATAATAATAACACAATTTCGGAATTCGAATTTGTGGACAAAAATATACTTTTACCTTCACATCTTTCCAGATAGCATCAACAATATCATCAGGCACATTGTTCCAGTCAAGAAAAGTAAGAGGAACAATGTTACCATTCCGCACAATAATGCCAAGTTGAGTAGTTAACTTAGCCACGTTATTCTCTATTGGACAGTAATTTTCATCAAATTGTATGTTCAGCTTTTTACCAGTACCCCACTCTTTAATGCCCTTGGCACATCCTCTACCACGCCTAGTTGAGGTTGATGAAGAACTAACATGACTTGCGAGATACAATAACAATAAACAATATGCAATGGTAATAAACAAATGCAAATTTAAATAATGTGAATACAAATCGAATTCTTATACCTGAGGTGGGCTGTGAAGAAGTCGAAGGGTCTGCAAAATACAATGAGAATAAACAAGTTATATATAATGAGCATAAATAAATGTATGTTTAAATAATTTTCATACAAATCAAAGCAAATTTATATACCTGCGGATGGCTCATAAGCTGATGACTCTAGTCAGGATGATAGCTGCTGTGATGCCACTGATGGTGGACGCACCGATGGTAGGCGTGAAGGCTGAGTACATGGCAGCTGCTGTGGTGCCACTGATGGTGGTCGATGCGGTGGTACTAATGGCCCCTCAGATGGTGGTGGCACTAATGGCCCCTCCGATGGTGGCCGATGTGATATATCCTTTGATGGTGGTGCTACTGATGTCCTGTTGTGTAGCACATCAGACATCATGCGTCGGGGATGATCAGGCTTCATCTTCCTTCCCATAATAATTTGCAAGCAATATAACATTAATTGACATTAGAAACATAGACAATGGTTTGTCATCAACTATAATATGACATTAATTGAACTAATACAATTACAAAGACAAAGTAAATTAAGAAATTGATGATTAACTACAACCTTGGCCTTAATTGATGTACTAATATTGATTAAATATCAGCCTATTTGAACATCAACTGTTTCCCCTTCTGCGGCTTCCCTCACCCAACCAACTTCTTCATCATGAAGCATTATATTTTCTTCTAATTGTTGGCTCATGTATGGCTCGATTTGTGGATCAGTCGAACTCATATCAAATAAACCTCTTTGAGACATCTTCACCACAACTTGCCAATCTAGTTGTAACAGGTCTGCAACATACCAAACTTGCTCTGCTTGGGACGCCAAGATGAAAGGTTCATTGGTAATTTGATCATCTTGGTACAACAAATGATTGAAGTTCACCAACGTGAAATTGAAGACATCTTCTTTCTTTCCGTGAATGTTGTCAATCCAATCACACTTAAACAACACATATTTCTTCTCATTGGAATATCGAATTTCAACAATATCTGTCAATTGTCCATAATAGTACACAGACCCCACACGGATCTTTTCGACTAGCATAACTTATGGTATCTGCCTTCAAAGCTACACCACAATTTTGTGTGGCTCGACGATCATCCATGGCCTTTACTCGATACCGAAACCCTTTCAGTATATACCCGTTAGACCTCCTTGCCAGGTTATGAGGACCATTTGCCAATAGAATAATCTCTTCAGAAAATATGACATCAGTAGTCCTTCGCAACGTTTGGACCTATTTAACACGAAAATGTAAAATTTAAATTGTAGTTCGACTTAAGTAACTAGAATCTATAGAGTTAAATACATACATGTTCCTTGAACCAAATGTGAAAAGTTTCAAAATGTTCACGCCGAAGCTGATGATCGTCGACACGAGGCATTTTGAGCTTAAGTACTTCAAGGTGTTTGCTGTGTAGATTGAAATTTTAGTAATACAAAAAATTTTGTTGACAATTCAATAAAACATAATAAAATATTGAGTGAGTGACTTAACCTACTTTATGAATGGTTGAACCGCGCTTGTATTGAATAAGATGTACCGATGAGCTTGTACCCAAGAAGTATTATCAAGATAAAAGCTTGTGTTTTCACCAATAGCATGACCCAAATTATCAGCACCACTATAGTTCCTCACGAGTCGACTAGATTTGGTTTCCACATCATTGAGATATTGTGCACAAAAATTCATCCATTCTTCCATAAGATATCCTTTAGCAATTGATCCTTCAGGATGAGCTCTATTACGCACGTATTGCTTCAAAGTAAGAAGATACCTCTCAATTGGATACATCTATCGAAACTGAATCGCTCCACCCAATAAGGCTTCATCAGCTAGATGTATAGGCAAGTGCTCCATTATATCAAAAAAACTCAGAGGAAATATTTTCTCTAGATGACAAAGTGTTACAGCGATACGATCTTGAATATATTGCAAATCCGTCGCACTATTCACTTTCGAACACAATTGTCTAAAGAAATTGCTCAATTCAATCAAGGGTTCAATTACATTCTTCGATAACGATCTTCGAATAACCAATGAAATAAGTTGTTGCATCAAAATATGACTATCGTGGCTCTTAAGACCCCCAATACTTTTATCATGTGAGCGCACACGACGTGATATATTGGATGAATACCGGTCGGGAACTCTTACTTCCTTCAACACTTTCAAGAACAAATCTTTTTCATCCTTGGTCATCGTGAATTGTGCTGGGGGTAAATAGGCTTTATTCGACCCTCTTAATTGCAAATGTAGGGGTTTTCTAATATTCATATCTTATAAATCACGCCGAGCATTAACACCATCCTTCAATTTTCCTGCAACCCCTAATATTGTCCATAACACATTGTCACAAACATTCTTCTCTATATGCATCACATCGAGGTTGTGTCTTATTAGATTGTGCTCCCAATATGGCAATTCATAAAAGATACTCTTTTTCTTTCAGCTATGGGTGCGATGCCCAGCTTTCTCCTTCTCTACCTGTCTCCTATGCCTCTCCTTAAGGTCATCCCTCTTGTATTGGGTTAAAATACCCTCAGATTCTAATTGTAGCAACATCTCAGTTCCAGACAACAATTTTGGTTTGAGTCTGACTTCCCGACTACCATCAAATGATACTTTATCCTTTCGGAATTTATGGCCAGTAGTTAAAAATCTGCGATGATCCAAGTATGATTGTTTCCTACTATGCTTCAACCAACACGATGTAGTTTTCTTATTACAACAAGGACATGCATATTCGCCTTTAGTGCTCCATCCTGACAAGTTTGCGTATGCAGGAAAATCACTAATTGTCCACAGTAAAGCTGCATGCATTTGAAACATTTGATTTGTTGACGCATCAAATGTTGACACACCCTCATTCCATAGTTCTTTCAACTCCTCAATCAACGGTTGCATATACACATCAATCTTGTCACCAGGTCCTTTCGGGCCGTCAATAAGCACGGATAAAATTAGAAATGGTTGTTTCGTGCACATCCATGGCGGCAAGTTGTATGGAATGAGCACAACAGGCCAAGTGCTATGAACTATGTTCATCGTCCTGAATGGGTTAAAACCATCAGATGCTATGCCAAGCCTTACACTTCGGCAATCATTACTAAATTCAATATTCTGACGATCAAAATCTTTCCATGCAAGGGAGTCAGCAGGATGCCTGAAGACACCATCATCAGTTCGTTCCTCTACATGTTATCTCATGAACTTGGCCATCTTGGATGACATAAACAACCTCTGCAACCTTGGCTTTAAAGGAAAATACCTCATCTATTTTGCAGCTATTTGTTTGCTACCTTTGTTAGGACCATTTGAACCACCATCACCATTTGATTTCCATCTAGAATTGTTGCATATGACATATTTATCAAGATTGGCGTCCTTATTTCGAAACAACATGCAACTGTTGGGACATGCATCCCACGTCTCATACGTGAAGCCCAAATCTGTTGTGACCTTTTGAGCTTTATAATATGAGTCTGTGAGTTTCACACCCAACGGGAACGCCTCATTCAATAACTCAAGCAACATGTCAACAGACTTGTCTGTCCACTGATTAAGCACCTTCAAATGTAGAAGTCGAACAATGAATGACAAAGATGTGAACTTCTGACAACCCGGATACAATTCACTTTGTGCATCTTGAAGAAGTTTGAAATACTTTGCAGTCTCTGCATTTGGACCGAGCTGGGGTTCAGATGCATGGGGATCAGGCCCCTGTGGTTCATCACCCTTGACACTTGTACCGGCGTGTGGATTTCCCATAGCCCCTTGTATCATTCCAATCATATCATCCCCAATGTCTAAATTAGCTAATGTTTCATTCTCTTGATTACCATGCAGAGATACATAAGATACCCCATGATTAATCCAATGTTTGTATTTTTTTAAAAAACCATTCAAAATCAGATGCTCCCGTACACCCTCTCGTACAAAATAGTATCGATTCTCACACTTCCTACACGGACAACTGATCATCGAACCTTTAACCTTATTGGTGTAGGCAAACACAAGGAATTCATCAATCCCATTAATGTATTCGCTCGACATCCTATTTGGCAAATCGATCCAACTCTTATCCATCATCTGTACACATCCACAAAAATATCTCATCAAAGTAACTCTAAATAGATTACCTACGTATTCATGTACCATGATACCTATCCGTCCAATTTCTCTCAAATAGGTAGGTGGTCTTATCCTAGTTAGTTATTTACCGATTTGATAGGAGAACATAAAAAATGAAATATTTATACAACAACACGTGAGATCAATTAATTGAAGAAAAAAATGATATAATTTCATACTTTTTGAGTCATAACTAAAAAAATAAATAAATCATAACCAAACACCACATGAGGCACAACCAAAGATCTTATAAGTCTTAACTAAAATAATATCATAATTAACAAAGATAATTCATCATAACTAAAGAAAAAAAAATGACATGACTAATGATGCATATGATAAATGGATGTGTATGGTAGAATTCTCCAAATTATTAGTATTCCATAATACTATGCGGCATTATTTATAAACTTGATAGATGAGTTATACAAAAACACACTAATCAAGTATATTGTCTCAAAAATTATTTAATAAAGATGGATCATTATTCTGTATATTATAATTTTGAACATCACATACATAATCTTATGTAATATTTTGAAATTATTAAATGATCACATTTTTGTCTCAATAAACTATTAGTAATTATTATATCTGAAAATTTGTTTAAAGTTTTTGAATGATTACCTCAAGAAAAGAAACATGATCATTTTTCAACCTATGATACAAATAACAAATATTCAAAATTTCTAAAATTATATCATATCATCTATTAATATATTAATTAATATACCAATTAGTTAATATAGCATTGTTCTTTTTTAACATAGCAATTAGTATTTTAAAATTATGATCTCATTGATTATACAAATAACAAATATTCAAAATTTATAAAATTATATCATATCATCTATTAATATATTAATTAATATACCAATTAGTTAATCTAGCATTGTTTTTTTTTAACATATCAATTAGCAATTAGTTAGCATTATTAATTAATATACCAATTAGTTAAATTATATCATAGACCCCTTGATTTAAGCCAAATTTGAAAGACAGTATTAGTAAGAGTGGCCACACCGGTTGAAGTTTCATGGAAGTATAAGGAAATAGTTTGTTGGTGGTTGGAGCCTCTGTAATGGCGATGTGTTCATAATTCATATGGGCAGCAGAATTGGAGATGATAAAGCATCCGGCAACAGTAAGGTAGTATTGGTATCAATGTAGGCAGTTGTAGTAATCGTCTGTTGCCGACATTGGTGATGCTATTGATTCTCTGAAGGCCACCTAGTAGAGATTTTAAAGCAATTTGATAATTCCTACTCATTGAAAAATACAAAAACACCTTTCCATAAGGCTCCAAGGACAGGTTCCCCTTCATTTCCACAAATTAAGTTGTCATTCATCAAAATAAAAATTCATCAAAGTAGAATAAGAAAGCCCAGTCCAAGTTTCTTTTCTATCTATATATATGGAGGCCCAATTACCTTCCATACTACAAATTACTTCCACAAACACATCAGCAAAGATCAACCAGGTAAGGTAAATACTTAAATGCCTCGTACGCTAGATGTTGGGAACATTGTAAGCTATGCTCTCCTTGAAAGAAAATGCAAAAACTACATATAATGAAATGATAGCAGAACTGCATTAGCTATGGTTATGAAGTTCACAGACTAGATAGATGTACAGTACAACCAAATTAAGCACAGAACCATTACCTGTCGATAGAGTGGTGACTGGAACTTAAAATCCACCAAAAAATAAAGGCTGCAAGTTCTTGGATCAGGTCCCTGACTAAATTCCCAAAAGTTTATCAAATGATCAAAAAGACTACTTTCCGATACAATTGTCTGGAAGAAAAATAGAACAGATGATAGGTACATCAGTAACAGTATCAGCAAAACCATTCACAGAACTAGATTTCAATATTAAAAAAAGAAAAAAGTAAAGAAACTCACTATAAATCAATGCCAATAATGAAAAGGCACACTTTAGACTACACATAGATTAAAGCAAGCCTATAGGAACAACACCAAGAATTAATAAATGTCTGGTGAAGGTGCAGAGTGTACACACTTTTCAACAATAATTGTAGTTGAAGGTCGCGTCCCACATTCTCAGCCTTTGCCTAGAATATCAGCTTAATGAGTTCATCACCAAAAATTAATATTTCTTCCAGAAACTTAAAACATCTTATCAGATCTTGGATTTTTTGTTATGTCTAATTGCATCAAGATGACATTATAATTAAACATATCAGCAGTTACATTTTAGAATAAGGAAACTCGGTCAATGTTAGATTCGAACCTAGACCTCCCCAGATTAGAAGGCTTAGAACATTCCCAATAAGTTCTCTAATATATTTTTTTTAAGGAATCAATTTAAAAACGCAGTCGTCAAAAAGAAAAGTCTACGAAATCAGAAAAAATAAAAATAAGAAATCAGAAATTGACCCATAATTTCAAATTAATGGTGTAGATGATTGTTCATTCTAATTATAATCAATTTGTTTTCTCATAAATGCTAAAGAATATCTTAGTGCATTGTTTGGTATTGACGTTAAATGAAAAATGTTTTTAAAAGTAACTCAAAAACTTAAGAAAAGTTCTGAAATCAGAAATGTACAATTTTTCTACAGATTTATATATTGAAGATGGGAAAAAAAAAGAAAAAAAAAAACATGTGTTACTTTATATATATATAGATGATCTACAGATTTATCACTATACATTCATCTATATATATATATACATAGAGAGAGAGAGAGAGAGAGAGAGAGCAAACGTAGAGAGAGAGAGAGACTTGTCGCCGGACCACCGCTACCTGTCATCGTCACCGCTACACCACCGCACCACCGTTCGCCGTTCGTAGGGATTTGGATGAAATGATCAATACAGTCGTTCACCTTTGTAGGGATTTGGGGGAAAAAAATTTGTTTCAAACATTTAGGGATTTGGATGAAATGATCGAGCGGCAAGATGATAGGGAAGAGCGGGGGCCAAATTTTTTTTTCTTTTTGCGACGGTAGGTTTTACACTGTCGCAAATGGAAACTATTTTGTTCATAAAACGACGCCGTTTTAATTAGACTTTTTGCGACGGACATTTGCCGTCGCAATTTGTAAACTATTTGCGACAGCAAACGTATGCCGTCTCAAAACAATTTTTTTTGGCGACGATGAAAAACGCCGTCGCTAGTGCTTCTGCATTTACTACCCCATCCGCGTAGTTTTATTACCGACGGGACAATGCCGTCACTAAAGCCTTCATTTGCGACGGTTTAAGCTGCCGTCGCTAATTCTTCTGTGTTTTTTACCCCTTTTTCTTGTAGTGAAGAAATGGTAGGAAAAATGGCAAAATGGTCATTTAGAAAATTTTAGGGCATGACATCAACAATCCAAGGACAATTTGTAATGAGATTACAAACCTCAGGGATAGGAATGTAATTTTTCAAATGTGAGGGAGAGATCTGTATTAAACAAAAATTTGAGGGGGTGTTAGTGTAATTTATCCAAAAAATTATATAGGTTATTCAATGAAAAAATGGTTAAATGCAACTAAAGTCATGGACATTGAACTAAATCATATAGGCTCTAAATTGATAATATAATCTAGCAAATCAACTAATAATAACAGAGAGATATCGAAAAATGTATAGTATTTTCCTACCATCTTTGTATTATATTTATTAATTTCATATATCATATGAAAGTTTTACTTGTCTTGATCTTTTAATAAAATATGCACCAAGAAAACAAATTTGATAAGAAATTGGTTCTAAACTTTACTATTGAAAAAACAAAAATTTTAAAGAGAGAATTTAGAGATGGGATTGAAGAAATGTTATAACAAATGACAACCTTATAAAAAAAGAAAAAGAAAAAACACATAGCAATGATCTAATGCAAACTATTTTTAACAACTAAAAGAAAGAATATCAAATTATTACCTTGGATAAATATAATGACGAAAATTAATTTTGTAAGATTTTCATGTTGCCTCCTCCCATGTAGCCTTCATTATTTCATTATTAATGCACTTCTCATTCAGAGCCAACCAAATTTATTTATTTATTTTTATCCTTATCACTTAGTAGATAATAACGAATAATAAAAATTATTAAGAGAGTGTTAAGAATTTAAGAAGAGATAAGAAGTTATAGATAAAGATATTTCATAAGATAAAAAATTCAAAATAAAAAAGGATAATATGTGATAGAAGAAAAAAAAAAAGAGTAAATCAAAATAAAAATTTAGATATATATATGTTTTGATAGATATATAGATTAACAAATCATATTTTTATCTATATTTTATTATTTTAATTTTTTATAAATCAATTATTTAATCTTAATCTTTATCTTTATCTATAAGTTATGAAATTAACTTTTTAAAATTAATTATTTAATTTTTATCTTTATCTGTAGAATATAAAATTAATTTTCATAAATTATTTATCAATTTCTATATGTTTATCTATATAGATGAATTTTGAAATTCAAATCTTTATTCATAAGCAATGAAAGTAATTTTCATTTTAATTAATCAAACAAATAGAAAATGGAGGAAAATAGAAAACATGAAAGACAATCAAAGAGTGTTGCCACGTAGGAAAGAGAGAGTTTTAAAATTATGAGAATTTAGAAATAAATATTTAGAGACTTTTGATAAAACAACTACATTTGGAAAGTTATAGATAAGGACATTTCATAAGATAAAAAATTCAAAATAAAAAAGGCTAATATGTGATAGAAGGAAAAAAAAATGAGTAAATTAAAATAAAGATTTAGATGTATATGTTTTTTTATAGATATATATATTAACAAATTATATTTTTATCTAAATTTTATTATTTTAATTTTTTATAAATCGATTATTTAATCTTTATCTTTATCTTTATCTATAAGTTATGAAATTAACTTTTTAAATTAATTATTTAATTTTTATCTTTATCTGTAGAATACAAAATTAATTTTCATAAATTATTTATCAATTTTTATATGTTTATCTATATAGATGAATTTTGAAATTCAAATCTTTATCCATAAATAATGAAATTAAATTTCATTTTAGTTAATCAAACAAATAGAAAATGGAGAAAAATAGAAAACATGAAAGACAATCAAAGAGGGTTGTCACGTAAGAAAGAGAGTTTTAAAATTATGAGAATTTAGAAATATATATTTAGAGACTTTTGATAAAACAACTATATTTGATTATGGGAAGTGATTGAGACCCCCTCCAATCACTACCCTCACCACCCCCACCACCCCCCACACACACGTGGCGGGTGGTGATTAGAGGAGAAGGAAAAAAAGAAAAAAAAAAAAGAAAAACTGACCAATTAAAGAGAGAGGGGGTCAAAGGGGGTGCTTCCTTGAGGGGGTCCAACTCATTTTCCTTTGATTATATATATAGATATAGATATAGATATAGATATAGATAGATATGGCGGACTAGGCTTGGTGAATTAGGTTATATGTGACAAAGAAACCAAAATGCTTTTGGCTCTTACAAACCTCTTTAATGGTGAAGAACTTCCGTAGTTCCCCATTATTCTCTCTTTCTCTATATATATAGGTAATTTTCTAATCTCAAGTAATCTTTATTTTTGACAAAATTATCAATTAGTGTTATCCAATAAGTCCTGAATGAGACTTTTATGAATATATTAATTTTCAAAATCGTACTTTTTATTATTGAGAATTGTTGAAAAAATAGTTGATTTATTGTGAGAATGTATATGAGTTGAGAATTGTAAGTCAAATGGGTTACATTGTGAAGATAAAACTAAAAACATGAGATTATCAATTTGGACCAGGACCAGAAAAGTATTAAATCCAGTCCGTATGTAAGTCCCATAATTTTTGACCAAATTCCGGCCAGTGCTAAATTTTGGGCTAAAATTTTATATATGGTTCGGTGAGCCTTTTTGTTGGCTGCTTTTGGGCCTCCAATGCTAATATGTCAAGCAGAGCAGGCCAAATGCTTGGGCTTTATCTGAAATAAGAGTCCATATATTTTTGACATTAAAAACAATCCAAAAAAAAAAAATATTTGGGACTCTCTTTGGGAGATGACCCCTACACCCCAAAGTGATCTTGGCATTTCATATATGTGTAAGACCCATTCATATATGTATGAGATCTACATTATGAGTGGTCCGGATTTGTGGAGGTCTTGTGAGAATGAGAATGTCAATCATTGCTCTAAAATAATTTTTTTAATATTTATTTTTATTAAACTAATTTATAGCCAGTAATGCTGGGCAGAGGACGAAATATAAAATCAAATTATTCCATGAGTAATGCTACGTATCATAAAAATAATTATGAAAGATTATTCACTGTTAAATTACAGATACAAGAGAAACACCACACACTAATCAAAGAATAAAAAATGGGAAAATGACCCACAAGTCCTATTTGAAATATGTGTACACTATTTAATCTAACAACTTTTTGAGTAGACCCAAAAGTCCTACTTTTTTTTCTCTCTCTCTCTTTCTCTGCTTTTTGCTTCACTCTTTACGTTTTCCTCTCTCTCTCTTTTTTTCTGCATTTTTCTCTAATCTTCTTTGTCATGGGACGACGACCGGTGACTGACGACCACCATTGATCGGGGTTCAACCGTAACCACCAACCATCGAAATCAATTTGTAACTTCACCCTCACCGACGGTAAAGAAGATATATTTCCGACGAAGAAGATGAGTAGATCTACTTAGATCTGATGTAGATATATACCAGATCGGAGTAGATCTATATTAGATTTGGCTAGATCTAAACAAAAAATAGTTGCCGGAGTACAATCCTCTCTCTATATCCGCCTTTCTGCTTCGATCTCTTATTTTTTTCTACATTTTCTCTACTATACACTTCTTTTTTTCTGTTCTAATGGAGAAAATTTTCAAGATCTGAACAAGTAGTTTTCAAGTTTTAGTTACAGGCGGTGAAAACTATAAAATTTTGCAGTTTCAAATTTTTTTTGGTGCTGGAATGAATCATGGTTTAAAACTGTAAAATTTTACATTTTCAAATTTTTTTGGTACTGAAATGAATCATGGTTTAAAACTATAAAATTTTACAATTTCATAACATTCTTTAGAACTGTAAAATTTTACAGTTTCATAACATGTTTTTCAATTTGATTAATAAGGATAAATGCTTAATAGATTTTTGCTTTGAAATTGTAACATTTTACAGTTTCAAAACTTACTTTTCAGTTTGATCAATATTGGAGATTATTTACTTAAAGCTTACAAAAATTGAAAAATAGCATATGTTTTTCCCATTGTTGCTGTTTTTTGTCGTTTCATTTTTTTTTCTTTTAGTTTATCAATATTTAGCACATTTTGCTATGTTTTTTTTGCTCTAATTTCTTCATTTATTCTCTTTTTTTTTCCCGGCAATATTCTAGACATTCCGGTGAGTCTCTAGTGATGTTCTTAACGTTCAGTGAACCTTCTGAACATTTCGGCGACTTCCATTAATGTTCTTAACACTCCAGTGAACTTCCGGCGATACTTCGGCGACTTTCCGGCGATGTTGAACATTTCAACGAGCTTCCGGTAATCGTTTGACGGAAATCCGACGGTAGTAAGATATAACAGTGTCTGTAAATTAAAAAAAAAAAGATTTTTTGATAACAATTAAAAATGTATAAGACTAATTAGTGCAAGTGTTTTGTTTAAAAATTAGATAGGTCTTAAACTTTGTATATAAGACTTTATTGATAAGTTCCCTATAAAAAATCTTCATAGAACATTTCATGATATTTTTTTATCATTTTTAATATTATTCTTATTCCACGGAACGATGGAAAAACACCAAATCATAGTCAGTAATGCTGGACAATTTGTGTATTCAAATATGAGCCCTGCTGGAGACCCCCAGCAGGGAATGACCCCCAGCACCCCCACCTCCACGTGGGGGGCTGGCAATGGCCAAAAATTTTTAAAAAAAAAAAAAAAAATTTATTTTTTTTGGACCAATCAGTGAGGAACCCCAGTACCCCCACTGGGGGTCTCAAGCTTTATTGATTCAAATATACATGCGTTCCGTCGTCCGTCGGTCTTCATAATTTACATTTCACTGTGCATCTGAAACACCAAAAAAACACATGGCAACTCTCTTCCGATCCCATCACCACCACCACCACCACCACCACCACATCAAAACCATCTCCACCGCCGCTCGATCTCTCTCCTCCGCGGCCACCCCCCCTTCCGCCGCCGACCCCTTCTGCGCCCACCCATCCCACTACCACCTCTCCGCTGTGAAATCCAAAACCCACCTCCTCAAATCATACACAGTCACACCCCCAATCAAACCCTGACCCAAACACCTCTCCCCCAAACGCCTCATCGCCATCATCTCCCGCCAACAAAACCTCGATCTCTCCCTCCAAATCTTCCGCCACGCCTCCAACTACCACCCCAACTTCCACCACACCTACGACACCTTCCACTCCATTGTCCTCAAGCTCGCCCGAGCTCGTGCTTTCTTTCCCATGGAAACCCTTCTCGATCAACTTCACAAATCCCAAATCAAATGCGGCGAAAACCTCTTCATCACCGTCATTCGAAACTACGGCATCGCTAGCCGACCCAAACAAGCCCTTTTCACCTTCTTGCGAATCAAAGATTTCGGCGTCCAACCCTTCGTAAGATTGCTCAATACCCTCTTGAATGCTTTGATTCAGAATCACCAGTACCATTTGGTTCATGCTTTATTTAAGAATTGTCGTAAAAAGTTTGGTATTATACCCAATGTGTTTACTTGTAACATTCTGATAAAGGGTTTGTGTAAAACAATGAGGTTGAGAGTGCGATTAGGGTTTTGGATGAGATGCCCAGCATGGGAATGGTACCGAATGTTGTGACTTACACGACTGTTTTGGGTGGGTATGTGTCGAGGGTCGATATGGTTAGTGCCAAGAAGGTGTTCGATGAAATTCTTGACAGAGGTTGGGTTCCTGATGCCATGACGTATACGATTTTGATGGACGGGTTTTGTAAGCAAGGACGGTTGATTGATGCGGTGAAGGTTATGGATGATATGGTGGAGAATGGTGTTGAACCTAATGACGTGACTTATGGAATCATGATCGAAGCTTATTGTAAAGAAAAGAAACCCGTGGAAGCGCTCAATTTGCTCGATGATATGCTAAAGAAGAAATATGTACCAAGCTTAGCACTTTGTTGTAGGGTGATCGATGCTCTGTGCGAAGAAGGGAAGGTTGAAAATGCATGTGATTTGTGGAACAATCTCTTGAAGAATAATTGCACTCCTGATAATGCCATATTGAGCACTCTTATACATTGGCTTTGTAAGGAGGGGAAAATTTGGGAAGCGAGGAAGTTATTTAGTGAGTTTGAGAGGGGTTCAATTCCTAGTGTATTGACTTACAACACGCTTATTGCGGGAATGTGTGTGAGAGGAGAGTTGCACGAGGCAGGGAGGTTGTGGGATGACATGGTGGAGAAGGGATGTGCGCCCAATGCTTTTATGTATAACATGTTGATTAAGGGATTTTGTAAAGTTGGTAATCCGAGGGAAGGAATTAGAGTTTTAGAGGAGATGTTGGAAAAAGGGTGTTTGCCAAACAAGTCGACTTACTCTATTTTGATTGAAGGCCTCTGTGACTTGGGTATGGAAGCAGATGTTACCAAGGTGCTTTCTGTTAAAATCCACCTACTCTCTACCTACTTCACCCACTTAAACCTACTCCACTAAACCTAACCCACTACACCACTACCACCTCACCTACTCCACTAAACCTAACCCACTACACCACTACCACCTCCACTTCACCTACTCCTTACCTACTACACACTCACCCTCTTCTATATATAGGAATCATGAATCATTGTAATATACAACATTAATCAATCAATAATACAATCAATTTATTCTCTCTCTTTTCCTATACATTAATTCTAATATTTGTTTCTCTCTCTCTTTTCCTATACATTAATTCTAACATGGTATCAGAGCAAGGTTAAAGATCTTGGTGTTCTTCGCCTTCCGGCGGGCGGCAACCTTGCCTTGACCGCCCGCCGGAGCTCAACCAATTCAAACCTCCCTCTCCCTCACGGCACATCACTTTCTCTCTCTACAAATTTCCCCGTCCGTTTATCTCTCTACCCCTTTGTCTCTCTAAGTTTTAGGGTTTTGAGTGTGAGAGAGATGGGGCAACAGTCTTTGATCTACAGCTTCGTGGCTAGAGGAACAGTGGTTCTCGCCGAATTCACCGAATTCACTGGAAATTTCACGAGCATCGCTTCTCAGTGCCTCCAGAAACTCCCTTCCTCCAACAACAAGTTCACCTACAACTGCGATGGCCACACCTTCAACTATCTCGTCGAAGACGGCTTCACTTATTGTGTCGTCGCTGTGGAATCTGCTGGCAGACAGATTCCAATGGCATTTCTTGAACGAGTTAAGGAGGATTTCACCAAGAGATATGGTGGTGGAAAAGCTGCAACTGCTGCTGCTAATAGCCTGAATAGGGAGTTTGGACCCAAACTTAAGGAGCAGATGCAGTACTGTGTGGATCATCCAGAGGAGATCAGCAAGCTTTCCAAAGTAAAGGCTCAGGTTTCAGAAGTCAAAGGAGTGATGATGGAAAATATTGAGAAGGTTTTGGATCGTGGAGAGAAGATTGAGCTTCTAGTGGATAAAACAGAGAACCTTCGCTCTCAGGCACAAGACTTCAGGACCCAGGGTACCCAAATGAGGAGGAAAATGTGGTTACAGAATATGAAGATAAAGCTTATAGTTCTTGGTATCCTCATTGCCTTAATTTTGATCATAGTTTAATTGTGCATGGGCCAACCTTCTCCACTCATTTATTTTATTATTATTTTTTACAAATCCATACCCACTCTAATTCATACTTCCTCACTTTTTAAAACGCATGCTGATTCACGCTACCCCTACTTTACCCCACTTTACCTTTATTTATTTTATTCTCAAAAAAAAAAATAAAAATAAAAATAAAAATACCAAACCCATTGCAGGTTTTCACCAAAACCGTGGGCCAAGAAACTCACGTGAACCTTTTTTCCTCACTCTCTTGTTTTGATTTCACATATCTTCTTATTATTTCTTTTTTTTTTCTTTTTCTTTCACTTTATTTTTTCATCTTTTTTTCTTATTATTTTTTTTTGCACCCAAAAAAAAAAAAAAAAAAAGGGAAGAAGACGAACTGCACACCAAACTCATTTTATTCATGTCGGGGCTCACCCCGATCACCATTTTACACCCAAAAAAAAAAAAAAAAAAAACACAAAACACAAAACAAAACAAAACAAAACCAACACAAATCGGAACAGTGGCATTTTTCTTCTCTACTCTGCCGCTGGTCTCTTCTTCTTGCCTCCGTCCTGGGCGGCCCTTGACGGTGTTGCCTCCGTGTTTCCCACTCCACTGGGCACGATCACTACTCCCTGCTCCTCCACTGCAGCATATGGCGGCCCTCCAAATCGGAACATAAGGGTGGCCTTCCGCTTCAGCTCCTTGTTTTCTGCTTTTAGCACACTTATCTCTGCTCGCGCATCCTTATACATGCGTTGGAGCAGAGCCAGCTGGGAGTTTAACTGTTGCACCTCATTTGTCCTGCTCTGCAGCCGGTGCGACAAGTTTGTGACCGCAGTCATGGTTTCCACACATGACTTCAGAGTATACTGATTGGCCTCAATATCAGTTTGCACCGCCATTTTTTGCTCCACCGACCGCATAGGAAAGTTCAACGGAGCAAACCCTGGGGCGCTTGGTTGAGGTTCACTGGCCCCCGCACCCGTTATCTCTCTTGTTGACTCGTTAAGGTCTGGAAAGAGAGTGAGCAGACCACGGGAAGACGAAGCCATTTTCTGCACAACAGAGTGTTAGAGAGTGTCTCTCTCAGGAATCTCTCTCAGAAAACAGAGTGTTACAGAGTATCTCTCTCAGAAATATCTCTCAGAAAACGAAGAGTTTTTCAGAGTTTTTCTAGCAGGTTTTTTGTCTCTGCTTCAAAGCCTCAGCCTCCGCTTCAGTTTATAAAGACCCTGACGAAGAGGCAGACACGCGCATCATGCGCCGCTCGGCGCTCGCCGACAACTTGGGCGCGCCTTTTGATGGCACGTCTTTTGATGGCACGCCTTTTTATGGATTGGGCACGCCTTTTGATGGCACGCCTTTTGAAAGATTGTGCACACCTTTTGAGGGTGCGACTTTTTAGGGGTCCGACAAGACTCTGTAAACTGTCCCGACATTGATTCCGGTTAGCTCCTTCAAGGGTCCGACAAGACTCAGTAAACTGTCCCGACATTGATTCCGGTTCGCTCCTTCAAAGGGTCCGACAAGACTCTGTAAACTGTCCCGACATTGATTCCGGTTAGTTTCTACAAGGGTCCAGCAAGACTCCGTAAACTGTCACAACAACTGTCACAACAGTGTCTGTTACAATGGTCCGACATGACCCCGTAAACTGTCTTCTACATCGGTCCGACATGACCCCATAAACTGTCTTCTACATCGGTCTGACACCGCCATACAGTGTCCTCTACATGGTTATGACACCCCCATACAGTGTCTCTTATCCTCTTTTATTTTTATGTATTTTCTTGTTTTGTTACTCTCTCCAAACTCAAGTTAGTTAGTTCCTATCCCCCTTGAGTTTGCGGGGGGCTGTTAAAATCCACCTACTCTCCACCTACTTCACCCACTTAAACCTACTCCACTAAACCTAACCCACTACACCACTACCACCTCATCTACTCCACTAAACCTAACCCACTACACCACTACCACCTCCACTTCACCTACTCCTTACCTACTACACACTCACCCTCTTCTATATATAGGAATCATGAATCATTGTAATATACAACATTAATCAATCAATAATACAATCAATTTATTCTCTCTCTTTTCCTATACATTAATTCTAATATTTGTTTCTCTCTCTCTTTTCCTATACATTAATTCTAACACTTTCCATGGCTGCTGCAAGTGTTGAAATTGATACTGATTCTTGGGGTGTTTTTATAGCCAAGGTTGCTAGAAACCTAGACAGTAGAGGAAGCATGCTTGATAAAATATTGTTAGAGGCTGCTTCAGCATGACGGGAATTACCTAACCGTGCCGAGCTAAGTCCTCGCCTGAAATCATTTAAGTCCGGTACAAGTCGCTTCGCCTTCCCCTCTCACAGCCATTTTGTCAAATTAAAGTCATCTTTTGACCTGTGGATGTTTCAGCTTATTGTCATCTCATTAACTATTTTCATTTTTGAATCTAGTAACTTATGTGAGTATTTGTCATGATGGGTCTGTAGAATACAGGTCATATGGAAATCTAGAACCATATGCCTGAAGTGACCTTCTAAACCTACACAAATTATGTAGTTCAGTACACCTTGGAACCACTGGAACCACTCAAATTACGAGAAAGAAATCAAGTATTTTAACAAGCAGAATTCTTTGGGTACTCAACCATTGGAACCACTCGAGTCATTTATTTGCCCAATCACTAGGGAAGTCATGGTGGATCCAGTGGAGACTTCTTCAGGGCACACGTTTGAGAGAAGTTCCGTTGAGAAGTGGTTTGCTGATGGGAATAATTTGTTAAAACCTATCACCTACTTCACCCACTAAACCTAACCCACTACACCACTACCACCTCACCTACTCCACTAAACCTAACCCACTACACCACTACCACCTCACCTACTCCACTAAACCCACTACACCACTACCACCACCACTTCACCTACTCCACCTACCACCTACTACCACCACCACTTCACCTACTCCACCTACCACCTACTACCACCTACTCTTCTATATATAGGAATCATTGTAGCATTCAATAATTCAACAATTACAAATATCAATCAATAATACAATTCTCTTTTTCTCTTTATACATTAAATTTCTACATGGTATCAGAGCAAGGTTAAGCACTTAGTATTTTTCGCTTCACCGGCGGGCGGCAACCTCGCCTTGGCCGTCCACCGGACCTCAACCTAATCTGCTAAAATTTTTCTACACATGCCTTGAAATTTCCTTTCTGAGTGCACTACTGTTCAGTCGCCGGAGACCACCACCGCTTGCACGTCGATGTCCCTTTGCCAAAGCTCCGTCGCGACACCGGCCTTCCATGCGTCTGGTTTCAATCCCCTGCTATTCCAAGCCACAAAATAGGGTACGACTTTTGAGGGCTCGATATCTATATCCATGTATATCTTTTGGGCAGTCTATATACACACTCATACAGTGTCTTCTACACCGGTAACATGGTACAAGGGCCCAACCCTTCTTGATGCCCTCGACATGATTACAGAGCCCAAGAGGCCATCAGACAAGCCTCTTCGTCTCCCACTTCAGGATGTCTACAAGATTGGCGGTATTGGTAATTTGGCCCACTTTTTTGATCAACACCAGCATATAGTTTCAAAGAGATAACTATATTATATAATTTTTTCTATTTTAAAATATTTTTCCACCGTCCAAACCTTTTTTTTATCTTATATATATAAAAAATTGGACGGAACTCACGTGGGTGCTACTTTTTCTTTTTCTTCTTTCCACAGCCCAACTTTTCCTTGAACCTCAATTTTTTATTATTAAAAAAAAAAAATAAAAAAAAATAAAAAAAAAAAATTCATTCCATCTAATTTTTCTGCTCAGTCTTGTACCTTCAAGCCATTCGGATTTGCACAATACACTCATTTTATTTCTATCGGGATTTCGCCCTGATCACAATTTTACACCAAAAAAAAAAAAAAAAAACAAAAAACAAAAAAACAACAACAACAAACCCAAACAACCACATCCACAGGCGGGATTTTTCTTCTCTACTCTGCCGCCGGTCTCTTCTTCTTGCCTCCGTCCTGAGCGGCCCTTGCCGGTGCTGCCTCCGTGTTTTCCACGCCGCCCAGCACGTTCACTCCCCCATACTCCTCCACTGCAGCATATGGCGGACCTCCAAATCGGAATATCACGGTGGCCTTCCGCTTCAGCTCCTTATTTTCCGCCTTTAGCACACTTATCTCTGCTCGCGCATCCTTATACATGCGCTGGAGCAGAGCCAGTTGGGCGTTTAACTGCTGCACCTCATTTGTCCTACTCTGCAGCCGGTGCGACAAGTTTGTGACCGCAGTCATGGTTTCCACACATGACTTCAATGTATACTGATTGGCCTCAATATCCGTTTGCACTGCCATTTTTTGCTCCACCGGCCGCATCGGAAAGTTCAACGGAGCAAAACCAGAGGTGTTTGGTTGAGGTTCACGGGCCACCGCACCTGTTATCTCTCCTGTTGACTCGTTGAGGTCGGGAAAGAGAGTAAGCAGACCACGGGAAGATGAGGCCATGTTCTGGGTAGCTGAACGGGAAGAAGAGGCCATGTTTTTTGGGTTGCTGAGTGTTTCCGAGAAGGGTTGGATACAGAGTATTTACAGATTGTTTCAGAATGACAAGTTCAGAGGTTTTAGTCTGGTTTGGTTTCCTCCGCCTCCGCATTGGTTTATATTGACACTGACGACGCGGCCGACACGCCGCTCTATCGCTCACGTGCCTCGCCGCGTCTCCGGCTCACCTTTTGATGGCTCGACGCTTTCTGTCGGGCACGACTTTTGATGAAGTGGGCGCGCCTTTTGAGGGCGCAACTTTTGATGGCACGCCTTTTTATGGATTGGGCACGCATTTTGATGGCACGTTTTTTTATGGATTGGGCACGCCTTTTGATGGCACGCCTTTTTGAAAAATTAGGCACACCTTTTGAGGGTGCGACTTTTTAAGGGTCCGATAAGACTCTGTAAACTGTCCCGACATTGATTCCGGTTAGCTCCTTCATGGGTCCGACAAGACTCTGTAAACTGTCCCGACATTGATTCCGGTTAGCTCCTTCATGGGTCCGACAAGACTCTGTAAACTGTCCCTACATTGATTCCGGTTAGCTCCTTCATGGGTCCGACAAGACTCTGTAAACTGTCCCTACATTGATTCCGGTTAGCTCCTTTATGGGTCCGACAAGACTCTGTAAACTGTCCCGACATTGATTCCGGTTAGTTTCTACAAGGGTCCAGCAAGACTCCGTAAACTGTCTTCTACAACGGTCCGACATGACCCCATAAACTGTCTTCTACATCGGTCCGACACGAGTCAGTGTCTTCTACATCGGTCTTCTACAACGGTCTGACACGACCATACAGTGTCTCCTATCCTCTTTTATTTTTTATGTATTTTCTTGTTTTGTTACTCTCTCCAAACTCAAGTTGGTTAGTTCCTATCCCCTTGAGTTTGCGGGGATTGTTAAAACCTATCACCTACTTCACCCACTAAACCTAACCCACTACACCACTACCACCTCACCTACTCCACTAAACCTAACCCACTACACCACTACCACCTCACCTACTCCACTAAACCCACTACACCACTACCACCACCACTTCACCTACTCCACTTACCACCTACTACCACCTACTCTTCTATATATAGGAATCATTGTAGCATTCAATAATTCAACAATTACAAACATCAATCAATAATACAATTCTCTTTTTCTCTTTATACATTAAATTTCTACATAATTTATGTCCGTTGACCATGATACCTTTAGGCACATCAATTTTGCGGCCTAACAAAACTTTACGCCAATCAATTGAAGAGTGGAAGGATAGAAATACCATGATCACCATTGCTTCCATGAAACCAAAACTCTTGGTGGGAGAGGATGAAGAAGTACTTCATTTCCTGGGACAGCTGCAGGATCTCTGTGAGGAAAGGGACATACACTGAGAATGGGTAATATTAGAGAATTACATACCCATCCTTATTGAACTTCTTGGTGCCAAAAGTCGAGACATAAGGAACCATGCACTTGTCATCCTCTGCATCCTGGCAAAAGATAGTGATGATGCTAAGGTACTCCTCGTTGTGATTCTAACTGTGTGCATTTGTGTTCGATTTGTGCATGTGTCTTTGTGTTTGTGTTTCTTTTCTCTTTTTTTTTTTTTTTCTAGCCTGAAGCCTTAAATACTAAGTACATCCAATCTCTTTGTGATTTGACTTCCTGTGTATCTGCACAAGAATGAATTGCAGCTAGCTATCTTGTATAGGCTTGTTAAAGGTTGAGTTTAAATTAATTATTATAATTACAAGTTTGATATTCAAATAAATATATGAATTGGATGCAAAGGATCTTTCGTATGAAAAAACATTTGTTAAATGAATCTTTATAACTCAATTCAAATTGGATCTTATTCACAAGTGCCCCTTGTGTACAAGAAAAAGTCAAATGAAAAAAACAAGACACTTTTCAAAGCATTTTTCATTGATTTCAAAACTTTTTTTTTAACCTTTTCATCATTTCCAAAGCACTTTTTACACAATTTCAATATTAAACAATGCCCTAGGGACACTTTTTAGCATTTGCCATTAAAATTTATGCTAAAGAAAGGGAAAATCTTGTTTAAACCTATATGCTACATGGACTCTTTTAAATGTGTGAAGTACTCATGTTAGACACTGGATACTAGGTGTCCAACAGGAGTGATGACACATTCATCCATCAAACATGTTTAATAATTCAAGTTTACCATGTGCTTATGCATAAAACTTCCATAATATGCACAAAATGCTCTATGTTATGTTGTTGACACCATTTTGCCCTAGAAAACTAAAGAAGAATATTAAAACATATTAATGTTTTTCCGTATCCTCTTGTCCTTGTATATGTCAACTAGATGAGTTTGATGCTAAGACAACATACTTGTACACGGCACCACTACCCGAGTCAGTTCAACTTGAAGAGAAATGGAGTTCTTGATATTATTCACTTACACACAAAATACAGAGATGGTCTATGTATATATAACAAGAGATAATGACCACAACTACCTAACCAACAATTAACTACTTGTGGTTAAGGCCTAACAAACTAACTACCTTCCTAACAAACTAACTACCTCAAGAATACTCTAGAATGCACTGATAAGCTGAAGCCTTCTGTGCTGAAACAGTAGCTTGTTTGGCTGCTTGAGTGGCTTGAGTGTGTGGGGTCTCAGATTGCTTATCAGCCCCCCTCAAGCTCAGGGGACTAGGAAGGACATTGAGCTGGTGCTGAAGATATTGAAAACGAGTAACAGAAAGTGGTTTAGTAAAGACATCAGCAACTTGATCAGAAGTGGGAATATGACAGATATGAAGCTTCTTGGAGGCAATGCGTTCGCGAACAAAGTGATAATCGACCTCAATGTGTTTAGTACGAGCGTGAAACACTGGATTGTGACTCATAGCTATGGCAGATAAGTTGTCACACCATAGGGTAGGCACAGGAACAGAAATATGAAGTTCAGCAAGCAACATCCCAATCCAACTAAGTTCAGCGGAAGTTTGTGCTAAAGCCCGATATTCAGCTTCAGATGAAGATCTAGCCACAGTTGGTTGTTTCTTGGAAGACCAAGAGATAAGATTAGGACCAAGATAGACACAGAAACCAGTGGTGGACCTTCGATCAAGAACATTACCTGCCCAATCGGAGTCTGAATAAGCAGTGAGAAGAAGAGGGCCAGCAGTGAAATGAAGCCCATAAGAGATGGTGCCTTTAAGATACCTGAGTAACCTTTTGACTGAGAGAAAATGACTAGTCATAGGAGAGTGCATGAACTGACAAAGATGATTAACCACAAAAGCTAAATCAGGTCTGGTAAGGGTAAGATATTGAAGAGCTCCGACCAAACTTCTGTACAAAGCTGGCTGAGAAAAGAGAGTATCATTTGCTGCAGTAAGAGAACTAGAAGGGGACTTAGTAGCCATGGGAGAAGAGTAAGACTTGCAGTTACTCATACCAGCCTTGGCTAACAACTCTGAGGCATATTTTTGCTGAGAAAGAACATAACCAGAAGCAGTTTTGGTGACAGAAATACCCAAGAAATAATTGACAAGGCCAAGCTCCTTCATGGAAAAGGTTGTATGCATATGTGTAATGAGAGAGTTAATATAGAGAGGATCACTTCCTGTGAGAAGAATGTCATCTACATAGATGAGAAGAATGGTAATAGCAGTAGAAGTTTTCTTAATAAAAAGAGAAGAATCACACTGACTTTGAACAAATTTATAAGTGAGAAGAAAGTTGGAGAAGGTAGAGAACCAAGCTCGAGGAGCTTGCTTTAAACCATAGAGAGCCTTGTGTAACTTGCAAACAAGCTGAGATTTATTAGGGTGAACAAAACCTTGAGACTCAAGCCACTCAAGCAGCCAAACAAGCTACTGTTTCAGCACAGAAGGCTTCAGCTTATCAGTGCATTCTAGAGTATTCTTGAGGTAGTTAGTTTGTTAGGAAGGTAGTTAGTTTGTTAGGCCTTAACCACAAGTAGTTAATTGTTGGTTAGGTAGTTGTGGTCATTATCTCTTGTTATATATACATAGACCATCTCTGTATTTTGTGTGTAAGTGAATAATATCAAGAACTCCATTTCTCTTCATGGTATCAGAGCGAAGAGAGGAAGAAGAAGGACAAGCAATGAAAGAAGAGTGAGGAAAAGTTGATTTGGATCTGGTAATCATGGGATGAGTATTGGAATTGAGACAAGGGAGATCAATAGAAATATTGGAAATAGGAATCTGATCAGATGGAACTGTGGATAGAAGAGGAATAGAAGAGGAAGAGACTGTTTGAGCTTCTGAGTGAGGTTCAATAGCAGACGAAGAGACTGCCTGAGCTGAGGGCAGGTCAGTAGGAGGAACGAAAATAGGTGGCTGAGCTACTGACTGAGGGATAGCAGCTGGTGGTGAAACTGGAAAAGAATGTGGAGCTTGCTGTGACTGAGCTGGTGATGGAGGAATGGCAGTTGTAGGCTGAGGTGCTACAGTTGGTGAAGCTGGAAAGGGATGTGTATGCTGAGGTGCTGTAGTAGAAACATGTGATGGAAAAGAAGAACTGGACTGGTCTGAGGGAGACCAAAAGAAATTCAGCAAATGTGATATGGAAGATGATGCAGAAACAGAAGGATGAGAAGACTGAAAAGGAAAACATAGTTCATCAAAGATCACATGTCTAGAGATATAGACCCGTCCTGTGGTAGGATCAAGGCACCTATAACCTTTAATAGAAGGTTGATAACCAAGAAATACACAAGGAATAGATTTGGTTTGAAGTTTATGAGATGTGTAAGGTTGAAGCCATGGATAGCATCTACATCCAAAGGATCTCAAGAAAGTGTAATCAGGTTTTTGTTTGAACAAAACTTCATACGGAGTGAGATTTTGAAGCTTGAGTGTGGGATGTCTGTTAATAAGAAAGACATCAGTGGCAAGTGCATCAAACCAGTAAGCCAAAGGAAGAGAGGATTGATGCATAAGTGTCACAGTAGTCTCTATGAGATGCCTGTGTTTTCTTTCAGCAACACCATTTTGTGATGGTGTATGAGGACAAGTAAGTTGATGCTCAATTCCTTTTTGTTTGAGAAACAATTGAAATGGCTTACTCAAATATTCGCCCCCATTGTCACTCCTTAATACTTGAAGATGAGTATGAAACTGATTCTCAACAAAACTTTTAAATTCAAGAAATTTGTCAAACACCTCACTTTTGTAATGAAGAGGAAAAACCCAAGTAAATTTGCTAAAATCATCAATGAACAACACATAGTATTTACAACTAGAACTAGAAACAGAAAATGGACCCCACACATCTGTGTGAATAAGGGCCAAAGGTTTATTGACAGTGGAATGAGACAAAGAAAAAGGTAATCTATGACTTTTACTAACACAACAATGTTCACACAGACTGGTGGTCTTGGTAGACAAAGTTGAAGACTTAGAACCTAAGTGATGATGAGCCATAATGTGATGAAGCTTCTTGGAAGATGGATGACCAAGTCTTGAATGCCAATCAGCTGAAGTAGTAGAACATGAAAGACAGACTGATGAAGAAACGAAGGAACCGGCAGAGGATGACGAAATGAGTGGATAAAGGCCCTTGGTGTAGCAACCTTTATACAGAATATTCTGAGTATTCTTGTCCTGAACAAGAAAGAAATCTTTATCAAAAGTAATAGTACAATGATTATCCTTGGTTAACTGATGTACTGAGAGTAAATTGGAAGAAAGAGTAGGCACATGCAACATGTTGGTAAGATGAAAAGGAAAAGAAGGAGTAGGAAGGAGTCCTTTACCAGTATGAGCAATGGGAAGAGTAGAACCATCACCAATAGTCACTTGATCTTGACCTTGATACGGTTGGTAAAGAGAGAGGTTACGTAAATCATTGGTCATGTGGCTAGTGGCTCCAGAATCAAGAAACCAGTTGGTTTCAGATGAAGAAGGAGAAGAGATGGAAGGTGTATGAGCAGAGGCTACATAAGCTTGACTTTGACCTGGAGAGGATTTGAAGGATGAAGAGGAAGCTTGAGAACTCGGAAAAGCAGTATCCAATCTGTGCCAACAGTCTAGAGCAGTGTGGTTTGCCTTGCCACAGATTTGACAAATTAATGGGGCATTGACTGTGCTGTTTACAGAGCTGGAGCTAGGTCCTGGATTGTGTGCAGAGCTATATCTGCTTTTCTGAAACTGATTTGATCCTCCTCTCTGATAGTGACTAGACATCTGACCATGAAACCTACCTCCATCCCTTCCTCTGAAAGGGCTTCTGCCCCTATAATAGCCTTTCTGACTTCCTTTATTAGCATACTGGCCTCGAGGAGCAACATAGGCAGCAGATCCTGGTATTTCTGAAATTTGTTGATGCTTAAGAGAAGACTCTATGTGAATTGATTCAGAACACAGAAGAGAGCAGAGTTGATCCACAGTAATAGGATCTGATCTGGCTCTTATTGTAGTTTTGAAAGCATTATATTCCTCAGGTAGTCCATTCAGAATTAAAAGGACTAAATCCTCATCATCAACTGATGATGAAGCCAAAGCAAGCTGATCTGCAAGAACTTTGAATTTGTGCAGATAGTCTTCCATAGTTGATCCTTTCTTCACAATATGACTTAATTTGTTCTTCAGTTGATGGATATGAGATCGAGAAAGAGAAGTAAACCGTTTGGCAAGAGTATGCCAAACATCATAACTAGTTTGACAGTGAATTACAGATGTGAACAGTGAAGGTGATAGAGTTGCTGTTATGCAACTCAAGAGATGTGCATCAATTGTAGTCCATAGAGTATGCTTGGGATTCAGAATTTCAAGATGATTTGAATCTAAGATAACTGGTGCAGGACATACTTCAGATCCGTCCACATAGCCAAGAAGCTTGGTTGCTCTTAAGATGTTGTAAAATTGATTCTTCCAAACTATGTAATTGGATGAATCAAGCTTGATAGTAACGAATGCATTAAGATTTGAGATCAACAATTTGAGGTTTGAAGGAATGGCAGAAGAAGACTCTGGTATACTTTCTGGGACACCTATGGTGATGGAAGAAGCCATTGAAGAGCAGTGCTCGTAGGAGCCTATAGCTCTGATACCATGAAGAGAAATGGAGTTCTTGATATTATTCACTTACACACAAAATACAGAGATGGTCTATGTATATATAACAAGAGATAATGACCACAACTACCTAACCAACAATTAACTACTTGTGGTTAAGGCCTAACAAACTAACTACCTTCCTAACAAACTAACTACCTCAAGAATACTCTAGAATGCACTGATAAGCTGAAGCCTTCTGTGCTGAAACAGTAGCTTGTTTGGCTGCTTGAGTGGCTTGAGTGTGTGGGGTCTCAGATTGCTTATCACAACTAACTCAAATAATCCCATTTTTCTTTAATTAGATATGCAGTAGTAACACATTCACCCAGCAGGCAGAAAGCATTTTTAGTAATTCGAGTGTACCATCTTACTAAGCATATAACTCCCGTATGACCTGTTAAATGTTCTCTGTTACCTTGTAAGCACCATCTTGCCTTAAAAATTTAAGAACATAGTAGGAAATGCAAACATTTTTCATAGCCCTATGTTCTTGTGTATGTTAATTAGATGAATCTAATGCTTAGACACATGCTCGCACCTGACACCCATACCTGAGTCCATGAAACATCGAATTTGACTCACTCAAATTACCCAATTTTCTTTCAATAGATATGGATCATCTGTAGCTGGAAAGGTTAGTTTATGTTCTTAGATTTGATTTTGTGAAATCAGTACATAATGCAGGAAAGAGTTGCAAACGTTGATAATGCAATAGAATCTATTGTCCGCTCTCTTGGACAGCGTATTGCAGAAAGGAAGTTAGCGATGGCATTACTATTGGAACTGTCTAAAAGTGAGATATTACAAGACTGCATTGGTAAGGTTCAGGGTTGCGTCCTCCATTTAGTGACTATGTCAAGCAGGGATAAGAGTCAAGCTGCCAAAGATGCAAGGGAGCTTTTGGAGAATCTCTGATTCTCTAATCAGAATGTCATCCAAATGGCGAAGGCAAATTATTTTAAACATTTGTTGCAGCATCTTTCTTCAGGTTCTTTCCTTAAATCAAATATTTTACCCTTCAGAAATATAATTATATTTCAGTATGTTATAATGGCATTCTACTAATTAAAACATTACTTGGAATTTGTTGATTGCCAAAATTTCTGAAAACCTTAATGAAATAAACTTGCAGGTTGTTGACGGCCTCAAGTAGACCCTGAATCTTTTTCTCTCTACTTTTGCTGGAAAACTAGATAATAATAATACAACAATGATTCATCCCCCCTTTCCCCCACCCCCTTTGACCCCCTCTCTCTCTCATTGGTTACATTTTCTTTTTCTTTTTCTTTTTTTTCCTGCTCCTCCAATCACCACCCGCCACATGGTGGCAAAGGGGGGTGAGGCGGTGACCCCCAAAAGGGAGTCCCAAGCATTATTCATAATAATATGGCTGACAACCGCAGCACAACAAACCTTTGTCCCCTGTGAAGCATGGACACAATAGATTTTGCGTGTCGGTGCCTGCAGGCATCATCGCTGGCAGAATGACTGGAAGCACAAGCTGAAAAAACTCAATTGAAAATAAAGAGTAAGAGTGAAATTTTATAAATATAAGATAAATATAAGAAAATAAGTTTATAATTAAAGATACATTATAAGAATATAGAAAGAGAAAATTAGATAAATTCTTGAAAAATAATAACTCAACTGAAAATTTAAGGACAAGAGTGGATTATGTAAATATAAGATAAAAATAAAAAATCAAGTTTAAATTTGAAGATATATTATAAGAATATAGAAAGAAAAAATAAAATAAATCCTATCAGTAAATATCAAATGAAGATTGCAAAAAAAAGAAATCAAGTGGCAATTTAAAAATTCAAAAATAAAATAAGATAAACCTTAAAAAAATAAAATCTAATATAACTGTGATAATAAAAGAACAGAAGAGGATAGTAGTTTAAAAATTGGATAAGAGTGAAATATCACCTATAATTTTTTTAAATTGGTAAAAAAAGATCTCAAAAATAAGAATTGAGGTGTTGTATGTAAAAAAATTAGATAAGAGTTAAATACCACCTATAAATTTTCAAAATTTAAATTTTGTGTAGTTAAAAAATAAGCATTTATGATATCTTATTATACAAATTTTAACTCTATTTTGTGTCTACTGGTAATAAATTTTAACAAGTTTTGTATTCGAAAGATATTTAATTAAAAAAAAAAAAAATTCAAAGGGATCACCTTTTTATTTCTTAATTTTGTTTTCTGTTAATAACCTATAAATTTCAATAATTTTTGTATTCTGAAGCTACTAAATAAAAAAAAAAAATTTGTATCATTTTTTTTTTAAAATCTTAATTATTTTTATTTTAATTTTATTTTGTGTCTATAATTTATAAATTTCAATAATTTTTGTATTCTGAAACTACTAAAAAAAAATATCAATTTTCTTTTTAAAATCTTAATTAGTTTTATTTTTACTTTTTCTAATATGATAATATAATCATTCATTTTATATAATAAGGTCTTAAGTATAGAACGTGCATGATTTCAATGTTTCTCTGCAGTGACACATGTTATACATGTGAATATAAAATTCAACAATCATAGTAAAAAAAACAAAATTCTCACCTATGATTTTTGTCTAAATACATGAAATATATTTATTTAAATTAAGTTTTAAAAGTTTGATTATAAATATGTAATGTGTTTATAATGTCAACACAACATAGTTGAATAATAATTTTGTTTATGAGAGATTAATCAAACTTTTATTGAAATATTCACATATTGAATTCATTATGTTTAAAAATTACATGACATTCAATAACGTAATTGAAATTAATTATTAAATAATAATTAAGTAAAAAATATGTACCTTGAGTTTTTGTTCTCCAAATGGGTCCCAAAGACCCTGTCTACAATTGATTTTCATTATATATTTATTAAGGAGTTTGAGATCCATTCACTTGAAAATGCTCCTTTGTGCAGAAGACTTTTACTGTAAAAGAGAAACTTATCATTTAAAAACCTACTTAATACTCACTATATATATGCAAAGAAACAAATTTAAATCGATGAAGATCTCAAATAAAAAAATAAAAATGTAAGCAAAAATGTTGTAGAGTTATATAATTAAGTTTAGTTATATTTGGATTTAAATCAAGTGTCCTTATATATTACAACAAAATGGAACACATAAACTAATATAATTAAAGAAAAAATATAATGAAAAATAAATGGAATTGAACAAAAACTTCCTTCAAACTCATCAACGTGTTCCAAATACTCTTCTCGATTGATAAAATTTTTCTCAAAAAAAAAAAAAAATGTAAACTCCAATTGCATCGCAAAATATCACACTTTGTGTTGGTTTTTTAGCTCTTCGTTGCCATTGCTACATTTTTCCGATACGTTGCATACCCATAGAATTTTTCAAAAATGAACAAAAGATTTTGGAGGTATTATTGCATCTACTATGTTATTTTATGAAGTAGAAAAAAAAAAAAAAATACATACACCAATTAAACTAAAACTAAAACAAAGAAAAAAAAATCTGCAAAAGAAAAGAGAGAGCAAAAAAACACATATGGGATTTCAAACATATGTTTCTTTTCATATAAAATGCTAATAATCTTGCATAATTGGTCAAATCACATGTTTAATTCATCTACATGATTCTTTCTCTTCTCCAATCTATTTGCCCAATTTCATATTGTCATGGAAGTTGGGTTTTGAGATTTATAAGTTTAATTTTTTGTTAAATATCTTTGGTGAATAAATTTGATGAATAAATTTGAATTAGAGTCAAACTAATTATTTATCTCTAAAATATTTTGAAAATCTCTTATCCATTTCAAATTTGAATTTTGAAATGGATTAATATATTTTCCATTTGAAAGTCATAAATGGATATAAATGGATTAATTACTATTTTTTAAAATGATGCAATAAAAACTAGCCAATAGAAGATTTTTTTTAATTATTTAAAAAATAAGAATTCTAGAAAAATAGTATGATGGTTTTGAGTTTCACAAAAACATTCTCGTTAGAAACCCTATTTTCCTTAATATATATATATATATATATTAGTGTTTTTCTTTTTCTTAGTGACACATTCTAGAGTCCTACTTTTTTTTTGTAAAATTTTTTAAGTTGCATCAGCATATGCTTTCTATTTACATAGAAGTTAATGGGGGTAGGAGTGAGATTATTAATCCAATAGATATTAATCCAATTGAATAGAAAGTGGTGCATCTCTCTTTTCTTCACTTTTAATTTTATAGTTATTATTTTTAGTATCAAAATTAATACTTCTTTTACTATGTTATAATTTAATATCATACAAAATTATTATATATATTTATTTAAATTATACTTTTATAGTATGATAGAACTAAAATTATCAAAATAAGTGTTTCTTTTACTATGTTATAATTTAATGTCGTATAAAATTATTAAATATTTATTTAAATAGATTTTTTTATAGTATGTAGGGCTAAAATATTAAAATACACATAAATAATTTATCTAAAATGATTATATATTTATTTTAATAACACTTTTATAAAAGGATAGGGCTAAGATTATCAAAATAAATAGTTAGAATTATTCTTTAATTTTAAATTATTACTTTTTTTTTCTTCAATTTAATCATTATTTTTAATATTTTTATATACAAATGTATATAAATAATTTAACTAAAATTTAAAATATTATTTTGAAAAAACTATATTTTAGCCCGTGCATTGCATGGATTAACTGCTAGTAATTCATATTACGAAAATTATAATTAAAAAAAGTTGAGTTATAACTATACACACTACATAAGATATAACAAATCATTCTTGGATTACAATGAAAATAATATCATAACCAACATTATAATGAGTCATAATTAACAACACAATAGGTTATAATCAAAAATACAAATGTAGTAACTACGTGTCCGTTTGTTTTGGTCATAGGAGATGAGATTAGATTAGGATGGATGTGGGATCTATTAATATTGTGTTTGTTTACAAAATGGGAAAAGGGATTCACAATACCCTAGAATTATGATAGGCCTCCATGGATGGGATTAATAGTCCCTCATGAGAGATGGTATTAGAAAAACAATTCCTTGGGATTAGAGGGGAATTTACTATTTTGCCCTTTATTATCCTACCTAATTTACTTACTCTACTTGATTAATGTGGTCTTTTCTCTATAATTTTTTTTAAAAAAAATTATTTCACCATTTTTTACTCTATCATTCTTTATATCAAAATAATTTAATATAAAAATATAATAGTATAATAATATTTATACCAAAAATTTTTTATTAAAAAAATAAAATAGTACCAAAAAAATATATATTTATGAAATATTATTTTTAATATTAAAATATGTAATGCATTTATTAGTTGGTATAAGCCCAAATTTGATAGTAATGCAACAAGAGTATTTGTGAAATTTTACATGGTTAATCTCACTCATATCTCTCAAAACAATCATGAACTATTTCTAGTCTATTAGTTATCAAATAAACACAATTTTTCTTAGTCCCTTTTACTAACAGTCCTCTCACTAATAATTCTTTCACTAACAATCTCATCTAACCTACCTCTGAAAACAAACAGGCCCTAAGGGTGCCTGGTACACACTTTCAATAATTTTTCAAAATTTATTAGTATATGAATGGATACTTTTTATATAATGCATCATCAAATAAAAAAAGGCGAATTACACTATGAGTCCCTATAGTTGAGACTTATGTTATTTGGTCATTGACCTTTCAATTGTGACACATTTGACACTAAATTTTGAATCTCGTTCCAAATAAGGGCAATTGAAGACATTGTTGCTCTATTTGAAGGGCAAAATTGTCATATGCCTTATTTTGTATTGGTTAACTTATATAATATAATGGTTTTTTTTAAATGAATAATGTTGAAACTTTTTTTGTTATAAAGTTCTATTCGGTTTGGTTTTCAGAATATATTTTTAGAAATTTTTTTTTCTAATAAACTAAAAATTAAATTGTTGAAGAAAAAATTAAAAATATATAATTTTTATATAATTTTATTTTTTGGGAGAGTAGAAATAATTTTTTAAAATAATTTTTTTTGATATTTATTTTTGTTCAATTAGTTTTTATTTTTTCAAAAGTCAAACATAGCGACAATTTTGATGTCATTATTAAACCAATTCATTAAATCAAAAAATTCAAAACTTAAAACATTTCATATATTAAACATATCGATTATATTAATAAGCATTCATTACATGATAACCATCTAAAATATCTGTTAACAATAAATCCAACTATCTAGTACATGATAACCATCCAAAACTATCAACACAAAAATCACCCATTACAAAAATCACCCAAACACATACTAAAAATTAATTTGGTAAAAAAATAAAAATATAAAATTATAAAAAATTTATCATTTCTATATAAGTTTATCTTTGGTGAGTAGAAATAATTTTTGACATTTATTTTTCTTAAATTAGTTTATATTTTATCAAATTGACAATTTTGCCCTTGAAATGGATCAACAATGTCTTCAATTGTTTTTACTTGTAATAAGATTCAAAATTCAGGATCAAATGTATCACAATTGAAAGGTTAGGGATCAACGTGACACAAATCCCAAACTATAAGAACTGTTAGTGTAATTCGGCTAATAAAAAAATTGAAAAATGTATTAAGTGAGTTAACATTTTTGAATGAGAACATCACGTGATTAATATTATCTGGTATTTTAAAATTATTATGACTATTTATTTAATGTAAAATATTTTTAGTAAAAATATATTATGTATTTTTTATTGTTTAATTAGACATATAATAAGTAAAACATTTTTTTACATAAATAGCTTTTGTCAAAAGTCTAAAAACTACTTTGCTTTTAAAATTGGGCAAGTCATTTTTGGCTTACTTGCTGGATTCACAGCCTTGCAGATGGACCACCTTTCAGATGCTGAAACTCTTTGCATGTGATTGTTAATCGGATGTTGGAAATCTGAGTACTAAAAAAAGAGAAAGGAAAACTATATTTTGTATAAAATTGTTTTACATATAAGTAAAATATTGGGCGTTTGGACAATAAATTCAAATTTCAATTTCAATTTCCTTTGTTCAAAGGCCCATGCGCTAACTTTTCCGTTAACAAGGACAGGCTTTCACCAAATGACCAAACTACCCATTTTATATATACATAGAGACTAACTTTTCTGTTAACAAGGATAGGTTTTCACCAAATGACCAAACTACCCATTTTATCTATACATAGAGACTCATCTGTTGAATTGGTGGTCTAGAGACTGATATGTTGAATTGGTGATCTAGAGACTGATATGTTGAATGGGTGTCCTAGAGATAGAAACTCTCCTCTATCTTCTGCCTTTCCTCCCACCAATCTCCGGCTGCGAACTTCATGTTGCCATCATCGCCGGGGCCCGCCGGTTCCTCCGCTGTGGAATCCCTCGCCTTTGACTACATTGAGACCTTCCTCTTTGAGCGCAAGCCCGACTCCTCTAAGCCCTGCAGCGATGCAATCCCTTTCTGCATGCTCGACGAGTTCTCCATCTCGTCGGAGCTCATCGATCGGAAAGTGACTCACACGAACATCATTGATCAGAGATTGGTGAGTGACAATGCCAATTGTGGTAGTAGATCTCAGATCTTAGACTTATCTCAAACCTCAAGCCGCCACCACCATCGGAGTTGAGGTCGACATCGACGAGCTTGGCTTTACCGGACTGATTCGATCAAAAGGAACTATCACCACCACGGCCTTCGTCGTCGATGACGATGGTGGGGGATTCTAGAAAGAGAGTAGAGAGAGAAGGCAGATGGTGGTGGTGGTGGTGGTGGTTGCGGTGGCGATTGGCGGCGATCCTTGGATCTCCGATTCCCAACATTGATGACTTCTCTGATGATAGATCTCTAATCCCAACACAAATATGATGTTGTTGATCTACGCGGTAGTAGTGCTTATGACATCTTTAGGTTCAAGATCAGAGCAGCTGAGCACCAAAGAGTATGAGGACTTAGGGTTCACTGGTCTCGCCCTCTGCTCCGATTGTAATACCTTCGCCGACTATGCCAAAAATCAAGTTATTATTATCCTTCTCTATCTCCACACTCTCTCTCTATTTCTTGTTATCTATAGAATAAGTGTTCTTGTGTGTGAGATTGAGGGATTTGCAAAGAGAAGTAGAGGGAGATGAGAAAAAATGAACAAGAGAGAGAAGCTAATAAATGGATCTATATTTGATTTCAACAGATAAAAGCTTTGTTTGGTATGGAGGAACTAGGTATTGTTTCTCAAGTGAACAAGACATTACCAAATCCACCACTCTTTGTATTTCAAATTCAACAGATCACAAGATTTAACTATATAGTTTTGTATTTCAACAGATCACTCTTTGTTAGTTGATCTGTCTGTTGTTGTTGTTGATGATGATGAAACTAATTGAAACAATTTTTTTTTTAAATTTTGAACAAATAATAGGATGGATCTGTTCAAAATTTGAACAAATAGATGCTTGATATTGCAACAGATAGGGGTTGGTTTGGCTTTGTATTTCAATAGATAGAATTTGTTTTGGCTTGGTATTTCAACAGATAGAAAAAACAAAATGATTTCTTACCAAACTATTTTACAAAGGATGGATCTCTTGCAAAAAAAAAAAAAAAAAAAAATATATATATTCACTGGACCTACTACCTTATACCCTCTTTAGGTTAGACTTTTCAACAAATTTCTCTAAAATATTTTAATTCAAAAAAGAGCATAAATAATTACGGCGCTGCTTGAGGGCCCGAATTTCGGGGCTCGAATGCCCCGAAATTTCTACTTTAGGTAAAAAAAAAAAAAAAAAAAAGGAAAAAAGAAAGAAAAAAAGAAAACAGTTTCTAAAAATGGAAATTAGGGGCATTAGGGGCAAATTTTTTAGGGCCACCAATCATTTTCCAAATAATTATTTGTAATTTGTCGATCTTATAAATTTGTTGTCATGTAGTATCTATAGCTAGCTCCCATATGATGTTTTTTTTTTTTTTTAATTTTATTTTTAAACATTGTAATGTGCCACGTGTATATGTTCCCCTCAATCTAAATTTGGGCAGAAGGTATAGTGAGAGTGATGGTTTCAAACCAATGCTAAAAAGAAATAATACTAAGTAATTCAACCACCCCCCCTCTCTCAAAGATGGGAATACCCAAATTCAGGGCAATACAACTAAACCAATGCTAAAAAGAAATTATACTAAGTATACTTCAGCAGTTACAAGAGAAAGAACTTCCTTAGGAACTTCTTCGACCTATACAGGAGAGAAATCAAGTGACCCAGCCAAGCGAGCCAATGCATGTGCTACCTTATTGCCATCCCTCCTAAGATGAGAGCTGCGAAACTGACTGAAAATCAAAAGCTTCACAGCGAGCATGCTCAAGGATATGACCAAAAAAGGCAAGGGGCAAACCATTGTCCTTGATAGCTTTAACAATAGTAAGGGAATCACCCCCCCCCTCCCAAGTGAACAACAGAAAAGCCCAATTCTCACGCAAAGGTAATTGCCGCGCGACTCCGCACAATCAACCTCTACCCGAAAGGGTAATCTCTCAAACAACGCAACCATAGCCTCACATTTGAAATTGCAACCCACCTCGATAGCTGACTGACTTGCAAGCAATGCATTATCAAAATTAAACTTGAAATAGTCTTCAGTGGGGATTGCAATGTCACAGATTGTACCCACGAGAGGTTGCCTTCAACCCTCATACGTACTTGCAGAAAATCATCAAGTAGCGTACTCACCCTACTAACAATTGTATTAGCTGGTGTAACAACATTCTCAATAAAACCCGATTATGAGCCGTCCATAGATCCCAACAGAGAGCAAAACACAAACCCAATCCCGCATTATCGACAGACTTTGCCTCCGCAAATGCCCTTCGCATAAAATCTATACAAGAATGCCTAGATCTACCAATGCGAGGAGAAATCTGAGCCCACACCTGCCTAGCCCCCAAACAATCTCGAAAACACCCACGCAAAAGCGTTTCAGTAACGTCACCACAACACCCACCAGTCGCATCCCACGCAAAAACACTCTAGTTGGCAAAATATTTGAGTAAGCATCCCACGCAAACACCTTAATCTTACTTGGAATGTTAAGATGCCAAAGAAGCTTCCAAAACTGCTGCAAATCACTCCAGCTAGAAGAAGACTCTGCCTGACCATCCAAACCATCAACATTCATCTGTAATTGATAATGGATTGAACCGAAAAGCACCCATCTCCTGTGTGATGCCAAACCAATCTATCCGGAACCAAATGGGACACAGAGCGATACTCAAAATAATCTCAACATCAGCTTGAAAAAACAAATTATTCAACAAGTCCGCATTCCAGCACTTGCTATCAAGGTCAATGAGAGAGCTCACCCATGCATCAGGCAACATTGTTGGGGGAGAAATAAGCTGGAAAGAGCGGGGTCTTGGTAACCAGTTATCCCCCCAAATGTGGACACTGTGCCCATCGCCAATCTGCCATTGCAAACCCTTCTTCAACAGAGGTTTTGCGTTGAAAATGCTACGCTAAGTGAAAGATGTTGGACAATCTTCATTGTATTTAAATAGATTAAATTCTGTTGTGTACAAAACAACAACAAGAATATAAAGAAATAAAGAAAATGAAAGAATTTGTTTGATTACAAAAATCAAACTCGAAATAATAAATAAATAAATAAATAAATAAATAAATAACAGATTTTATTTTGTTACAAAATCAAAATTTAAATCTAATTTTAATAAATAAAAACAACATTAAAAATTAATTAAATAACTTACTTGATTTAATTTCTTCGAATTATTTTCTGATCAAATCCAGTGTTTGACACTGTGTCCTTAAGACAGATTCGTCCTCTCTACGGTGCTATCAGAATTTGGACGTCTATCTCCCAAGATGAAATGATCTACCACAAACAATAGCAGCACTGCAAATTGTTTGCCTTACGAACACACTAAGTGTTTACACTTTTTCTTTCAGAAATAAAATGCAACAAAATGAAGAATAGAATAAGCAGAGGTGAAATACGAAATTTCTGAATTAAAAAATATCAAATGAGGGTGGTTCTATTTATAGATGTAAAGGTGGCTCTTGATTTTAAATTGAACAGGTATGATACCTGTTGGTTTTGAATTCAAACAGATTTGAATCTGTTAATAATTCAAACAGATAACAAAAATGGGAAGGGCCCTGTTTGGGTGTGCACTAATTCCAAACTAGTTTATTTCTGTTTGAAAACGGGAAGGGCCCTGTTTGGATGTACAGAAAATCCAAATCAGTTTAATTTGAATTCTGGATTTTAATTTACCAAAAATAAAATAAAATTCAAATGTTTTTGGCCCAAAAAGATTAGTATTGGGCCGAACAAGCCCAACCCAACCACACACCACGCACCTGCGCCCAAGCCCAAGCCCAGCCCAGCTCGCCCGACCGGACAGACGGCGGCGGCGGCGCGCGCGCGCGTGTGTGGTGATTTTTGGGTCCAATGGGTCTAGCCCATTTTGCCCATAACCTCTCCCTCTAAAACACTTGGGTACCCCTTGGGGCACACCCCAAGTATCTCACCCAAGCCTTATAAACCCTTTCAAAACTTCCCACCAAATCAATGTGCGACAAGCCAATTTACAACCTTAAGGAATTTCCACCAAAACTCCATTTCTATGGAGCACACTTTGGCTTCAATTTCCCATTCACTCGGTAATGGTTTTGAGCAACCAAATATACCACGTGAATCACAACGCGGCATAGAACGCGTTGCCACTTTGACCCGAGTAAATCGACACTCGGGGTCCACCTAAAAAATAGACCAAACTTGAGAAAAAATTCTGGTTTTACCCAGAATTTTTCTACCATTTCCAACAATCCCCCACGTGAATGGAATTTGATGACAACGGAAATGCAACAATATGCAGACTTTAACGAAAGAGTATAAGTCGAAAATATCTTGCATCAGGATAGGTAGTTTTCGGCCTTGAACCTTCCCTAGTGATAACCTATCGGACTTACTGGCTAACCAATGGACGCGATGCCTTGAATTGTTCAGCCGTTTGTGTAAGCCAAGATAATAGATTTCACACAAAATATCTTCTAACACATCGTGGTTCTCACTGTTGTGTTCATTTTGGCCTTGAACGCGCCTGGTTTTCATAAGTGTTTCTAGAGAATTTAGCCTTTTCATTCTCATAGAACCGGCCCCAGTTCAACACTCATATAGGTGATTCTTATTATGAGTATCTCCTTATACTCATCTTGATTTGATGCCTTAATCAAGATATAAGTAATCATTAAAAGTAAAGCTTATCCTTATACCCCTGCAGACAACATATGTTGCAGATATCACTCTCACCATAGGAATGGGTAGGGAATTTTTAATCCCTTGGTGATTTCTGGTGAGCCGTACATAACTTAGTTGTCCCTTTGAACTTAGTTCTTGGGATCTCCAGTCATATAAGTAGGGTTACCATTATGACGACTCTTATGTAATAGGCTTTAATCCCATCTCCTTTGATGAACTATATACTAGCTCTTTTGTCAAACCTTTTGTTAACGGATCCGCAATATTCTCTTTAGATTTTATATAATCTATTGAGATTATTCCGTTTGACAACAATTGCCTTACGGTATTATGTCGACGACGAATATGTCGTGACTTACCGTTATACATGTGATTCTGTGCCCTGTCTATTGCAGATTGACTATCACAATGAATGCAAATAGCTAGCACAAGTTTCGGCCACATTGGAATGTCTTCTAAGAAGTGACGAAGCCATTCTGCTTCTTCACCTGCTTTGTCTAAAGCAATGAACTCAGATTCCATTGTGGATCGTGCGATGCAAGTTTGTTTCGTGGATTTCCAAGAAACAGCAGCGCCTCCTAGAGTAAAGACATATCCACTTGTGGATTTTGAATCTTTAGTATCCGATATCCGATTGGCATCACAATAACCTTCGAGTACTGCTGGATATCAAGTAAAGTTCAAACCATGATCACGAGTAAATCTTAGATATCTAAGAACCCGAATGATCGCTTTCCAATGGTCTTCTCTAGGGTTACTAGTGTACCTACTCAATTTACTGATAGCATAAGCTATAACAGGACAAGTACAATTCATTAGGTACATTAGGCTTCCAATGATTTGGGAGTATTTTAACTGAGACACTGTATCACCTTTATTTTTCGATAAATAAAGACTGATGTCTACAGGTGTTCTAGCTAAATTCAAATCATCCTTGATAAATTTATCAAGAATTTTCTCAATATAATGAGATTGAGATAATGCATATCCGTCAGATGTTTTAGTGATTTTCATTCCTAATATAACATCTGCGACCCCCATATCTTTCATATCAAATCTTTTGTTAAGCATTTGCTTAGTTGATTTGATCATGTTTTGACTGCTTCCAATGATAAGCATGTCATCCACATAAAGACAAACTATGACATATCCTTGGTCAGTATTTTTAACATAGACGCATTTGTCACATTCGTTTATCTTAAACCCATTAGTAAACATTGCATGATCAAATTTTTCATGCCATTGCTTAGGTGCTTGTTTTAATCCATAAAGGGATTTTACAAGTCGACAAACTTTCTTTTCTTGTCCTGATACTACAAACCCTTCGGGCTGCTCCATATAGATCTCTTCATTTAGATCACCATTTAAGAAAGCTGTCTTAACATCCATTTGATGTATTTCTAAATTAAACAACGCTGCTATAGAAATAAGCATGCGAATGGATGTTATTCTTGTCACAAGAGAATATGTGTCAAAATAGTCCAGACCTTCCTTTTGTCTGTAACCTTTAACAACAAGTCTTGCTTTATACTTGTCAATTGAACCATCTGCTTTCATTTTTCTCTTGAATATCCATTTATATCCAAGAGGTTTAGAACCTGGTGGAAGATCCACCAATTCCCAAGTATGATTTTTCATAATGGATTCAATTTCATTATTAACAGCCTCTTTCCACAAAGGTCCTTCAAGACTTGTCATTGCTGCCTTAAAGCTTTGAGGTTCATTTTCTAATAAGTATGTTAGAAAATCTAGACCAAAGGATTTTGATGTTCTCGCTCTTTTACTTCGTCTTGGTTCATCATCAGTTAAATCCTGTTGGTCGAGACCATTACTAGTCTCTTGTGTTTGATTGTCATTAGTCTCTTGACTTTGTGTACAATCATAAGTTCTTTTCTGTGAACTTAATTCCTGTCCTTTCTTGTAAGGAAAGACATGTTCAAAAAACACAGCATTCCTTGACTCTATAATAGTGTTCACATTTATATCAGGTATTTCTGATTTATAAGTCAGAAACCGATATGCACTACTATTCTGAGCATAACCAATAAACACACAATCTACTGTTTTTGGTCCAATCTTAGTCTTTTTAGGAATAGGAACTTCAACTTTTGCCAAACACCCCTCACACTTTTAAGTATTTGTAGGAAGGCGGTTGACCTTTCCACAATTCATAAGGAGTGCTGTTGGTTTTCTTGTGGGTTATTCTATTAAGAACATAATTAGCAGACAATATTACTTCCCGCCACAAGTTCTGTGGTAAACCTGAACTTAGTAACATGGCATTCATCATTTCTTTTAGGGTTCTATTCTTCCTTTCAGTAATTCCATTTTACTGTGGAGAATAAGGGGCTGTAGTTTGGTGAATAATGCCATGTTGTGCACAAAATTCATTTAATGGTGCATCATATTCACCACCCTTATCACTTCTAACCATTTTAATGGTTTTACCAAGTTGATTTTCAACTTCTGTTTTGTAGAGTTTAAACATTTCTAAGGCTTCATCTTTACTTCTAAGTAAATAAACATAACAATATCTTGTGCAATCATCGATAAATGTTATGAAATACTTTTTGCCTCCTCTAGTTTGAATAAATTTTAAATCACATACATCAGTATGAATTAATTCTAGAGGTTCGGTTTTTCTTTCAACCGATTTAAATGGAGCCTTAGTTAGTTTCGCTTCTACACAAATTTCACATTTATGATTAGGATTAATTTCAAACTTTGGTATATGATCTAAACCAATTAATCTACGCAAAGCATCAAAATTCACATGTCCTAATCTACCATGCCATAAATTTGACTCAAGAATATAAACAAAAGATGTGTTATTCTTATTCATAGCAACTTTCGGTACAATTGTCATTACATTCAACTTAAAGAGACCATCACTCATGTATCCCTTACCAACATACATACCACTCTTTGTTAATACAAATTTATCAGACTCAAATACAAGTCTAAAACCATTTTTGCTTAACAAAGACCCAGAAACTAAATTTTTTCGGATGTCAGGTACATGCAGTACGTTGTTGAGGGTTAGTTCTTTCCCTGATGTCATCTTCAAGATCACTTTCCCTTGTCTAGCCACAATAGAAGTAGAAGAATTTCCCATAAAAAGTTGTTCACCATTTGTAGCCTCATTGTAGGTAGTGAACATTTTCTTGTCCGCACATATGTGACGAGTTGTTCTAGTGTCAACCCACCACTCTTTGGGATTTCCAACCAAGTTAGCCTCAGACACCATAGCAGAAAGGTTGATGTCATTCACTCCGTCAGAGATGTAATCCAATTCTGTTACATTGGCCTGATTGGTGGTCTTCTTACTTGCACTTCCATGATCCTTCTTAGGGCGGCGGCAGTCAGAAGCTCGATGTCCAGTTTTGTCACAGTTATAACATTTTTCTTTGAACTTCTTGCTACTATCGCCTTGTTTAGGACCATCTCCAGTAAACTTTATCTTTTTGTTATGTGGTTTATGAACTTGTTCTACCACATTAGCCTTGGACTCAATGGGATTTTTCCCATTCCTCTTTTCAGCCTTTCGGTTATCTTCCTCAATTCTTAATCTTACAATCAATTCATCCATAGTCATCTCTTTGCGTTTATATTTTAAATAATTTTTGAAATCTTTCCAAGCCGGTGGTAACTTTTCCACTAAAGCAGCGACTTGGAATGACTTGCTAAGAGACATACCTTCTGAATGAATATCATGCAAAATTATTTAAAAACTTTGAACTTGAGAAATTACCGTTTGGGAGTCTACCATTACAAAGTTCAGAAATTTACCGACGACAAATTTCTTCGTGCCGGCATCTTCTGTCTTGTATTTCTTCTCCAAAGAATCCCACAATTCTTTTGCTATTTTCAGAGGACTGTATACATTATATAGCATATTGTCAAGGCCATTCAGGATGTAGTTTCTGCACAGGAAATCTGAATGTTTCCAAGCATCTACAGCGGCAACAACTTGTCGATCACTTTCACCCTCTTTAAGTGTTGGAGCCTCTTCATGGAGAAACCGGGACAAATTAAGAGTCGTAAGATAGAACAGCATCTTCTGCTGCCATCTCTTAAACTCGGTACCGTTAAATTTTTTCAGTTTTTCTCCATGATTGATTGGTACATGAACATGGTTCTGGATAGGGACCGATGTAGGTGTAACAATAGGAGTACCATTGCCAGATGCAGTTTCAGTTGTAGTAGCCATAATCTCTGATTATAAAAATCAGAAAAAATTAAAACACAAATTAATTATCTAGTTACTAAAACTAGAAAATAAATTATAACAACAAAATAATTTTATTTTCCTTGTTACTAAAACTTAGAAAAATAAAATATCACAATAATTTTCTGTAATACCAATTAATATTCTGCAATTGTTAATGACACCAGTATATTACTACTAGTTGTCAAAGAAAAGAGACAGTATATTACTACTATCTGTCAAATAGCATAAATCACTATTTGTTTTTTCAACCAGAATATTACTTTGAAAACATAGAAAATTAAATACAATGAAGATACCAAAAAAGGATTCTGTCTTAAGATTGTTGGACAATCTTCACTGTATTTAAATAGATTAAATTCTGTTGTGTACAAAACAACAACAAGAATATAAAGAAATAAAGAAAATGAAAGAATTTGTTTGATTACAAAAATCAAACTCGAAATAATAAATAAATAAATAACAGATTTTATTTTGTTACAAAAACAAAATTTAAATTTGATTTTAACAAATAAAAACAACACTGAAAATTAATTAAATAACTTTCTTGATTTAATTTCTTCGAATTATTTTCTGATCAAGTCCAGTGTTTGACACTGTGTCCTTAAGACAGATTCGTCCTCTCCACGGTGCTATCATAATTTGGACGTCTATCTCCCAGGATGAAATGATCTACCACAAACAATAGCAGCACTGCAAATTGTTTGCCTTACGAACATACTAAGTGTTTACACTCTTTCTTTCAGAAATAAAATGCAACAAAATGAAGAATAGAATAAGCAGAGGTGAAATACGAAATTTCTGAATTAAAAAACATCAAATGAGGGTGGTCCTATTTATAGATGTAAAGGTGGCTCTTGGTTTTAAATTAAACATGTATGATACCTGCTGGTTTTGAATTCAAACAGATTTGAATCTATTAATAATTCAAACAGATAACAAAAATGGGAAGGGCCCTGTTTGGGTGTGCACTAATTCCAAACTAGTTTATTTCTGTTTGAAAACGGGAAGGGCCCTGTTTGGATGTATAGAAAATCCAAATCAGTTTAATTTGAATTCTGGATTTTATTTTACCAAAAATAAAATTAAATTCAAATGTTTTTGGCCCAAAAAGATTAGTATTAGGCCGAACAAGCCCAACCCAACCACACACCACGCACCCGCGCCCAAGCCCAGGCCCGCCCGCCCGACTGGACAAGCGGCAGCGGCGGCGCGCGCGCGTGTGTGTGGTGATTTTTGGGTCCAATGGGTCTAGCCTATTTTGCCCATAACCTCTCCCTCTAAAACACTTGGGTACCCCTTGGGGCACACCCCAAGTATCTCACCCAAGCCTTATAAACCCTTTCAAAACTTCCCACCAAATCAATGTGGGACAAGCCAATTTACAACCTTAAGGAATTTCCACCAAAACTCCATTTCCATGGAGCACACTTTGGCTTCAATTTCCCATTCACTCAGTAATGGTTTTGAGCAACCAAATATACCACGTAAATCACAACGCGGCATAGAACGCGTTACCACTTTGACCCAAGTAAATCGACACTCGGGGTCCACCTAAAAAATAGACCAAACTTGAGAAAAAATTCTGGTTTCACCCAGAATTTTTCTACCATTTCCAACAAAAGAAGGGGTGAACCCACACGAGTATGCAAAAAGCTCGACTCCGGGTAATATTTTGCCTTTAACAACCTTGCCACAAAGAATCTGGTTGTGTGAATGGCACCACCGTTGTTTTTCCAACATAGCTTTATTAAAAGCTTGTAAATTCCAAAAACCCATTCCTCCGTCCCATTTCGGTAAACACAGAGCATCCCATTACTTCCAATGAATCTTATGTTTGGCTTCCCTCTGTCCCCACCAGTAATGGCTAACCATGGCATCAATCTCATTACAAAGCGTGGCAGGCAATTGGAAAGAAGATATAACATATAGCGGGACAGCTTGAACAACTGCTTTGATAAGAATTTCTCTCCTAGCTGCCGACAAAAACTTCTCCTTCCATCCATTTATTCGTTTCCAATTTTATCTTTGATGTATTGAAAAATCTCCTTCTTAGACTGCTCGACAAAGTAGGGTAGCCCTAAATATTTCCCTGATTCCACCATATGACTCACCTCCCGTGCCACACATATTTTTTCTCACACATCATCCCGATTATTTTTGCTAAAACAAATAGCAGATTTTCCCAAGTTCACTTTCTGTCCCGAAGCAGCCTCATGCTTCTGCAAAATTTCCTAGACCACAATAATCTCAGACACCTTGGCAACCCCAAATAGTAGGCTATTGTCCACAAAGAACAAAATAGTGTAGTCGATTATCAACTTCCGCTTGTTAGAGCAATGAAGAAAAGCCCTCCGCACACAACACAAAATGATATGGTGAAAGTGGATCTCCTTGGCGTAAACCCCAAGTAACATGAAAATGCTGAGATGGAGACCCATTACTCAAAACCGAATATGACACCGATGAGAGGTAGCGCGTAACAATAGATGTAAAACGGGGATGAAACCTCATTGTGGACATCGTACCTTGGACAAAACCCCATTCAATGCGATCATACACCTTGTTCATATCCAATTTCAAAGCAAAAGCACCCTCCTTCTCAGTTCATTTAGTCGTCATGAAGTGAAAAGCCTCAAAAGCAATAAGAATATTATCGCTAATCATGCAGCCCACAATAAGGCCATGTTTGTTTGGATGCACATGAGCTTGGAATTGGACTAATAGTCCAATAAAATTATTAATCTGATATTCGGTTAAATAATTGAAGTATGGATTAATAATCCATCCGGATATAGTATCGCACATATGATGGACTATTCAATCCCACAGAGGGGGGTGGGATATAAATTGGAGGACTAAGCCAAAATTTGGACTATTAGTCCCTCCTTATAATCCTAACTCAATCTAAACATAGGATATGATACACAATCCAAAGGGATTCGTAGTCCTAGGACTATTAGTCATGGGAATGCTAATCTAACCTAATCCAGTCCCCCAAAACAAACATGGCCTAAATGCACTTTGATTTGCAGACACTACACTTGGAAAAACAAGCTTAAGGCGGTTGGAAAACACCTTGCCAATGATCTCATATGTGACGTTGCAAAGACTAATGGGTTAGAAATTTGCCATTTTCCGTTACAAAGACTAATGTGCCGGAGATCCGCCATTTTCTGAGGGCTTGAAACTTTAGGAACACAATGAATGTACCATTAATCAGAGACATGTCTTGACCTCCATTGAGAATCCCAAGACACTACAAAAAAAAAAGCACTTTTGGCGACTAAATTTTTAGTTGCCAAAAGTCCGTTTTTAGTCACTTAAAGTCGAAATTTTACTTTCCCCGACAAAATTTTTTAGTCGCCACATTTGTCGCGTATTCGTGGTCGCCGGAGGTATTGGTGACTAAAACTTTTTTAGTCACCAAAATACAGGTCTTTAGCGACCAAAGTTTTAGTCGCCAATAGTGTTTTACACTTTTGAAAATCATACATTTACCGACTAATAATTTAGTCGCTAAAACTCACTTAATCGGCGATTAAACCGTTTAGTCGCCAAAATAAAGACTTTTGGCGACTAATAATTTTAGTTGCCAAAGGTGTTTCCGTCGAAAAAAAAAAACCCACTTTTTTACTTTTTCTAAGTTTTGAACCGCCAACCGTCCCACATTCCAAACCTTTAGCAACACACTCCCCCCACTATGCCACTACAACATCACATGAATATATATGCAATATATATTATTTATATAGTATATTGACCGGTATTAATACAAAACAATATATATAAATATAATTATTTTTATTCAATATCATTTATGTAAAAAATAAATTATTCACTAAAAAAAAATTTAGGCCACTTTTGGCGACTAAATTAAATTTTTAGTCGCCAATTCTATAATTTTCAGCTACTAATTATTTTTTAGTCGCTAAAAAATTAAGTTCTGCCTAAAAATAAAGCAGTTTTGGCGACTAAACCTGTTTTTAGTCGCCAAAAAGGTCCCCTTTTGGCTGCTAAACTGAGTTTTAGTCGGCAATTGACTGTTTTTAGCTACTAATTTTTTTTGTAGCCAAAAAGCTTCACTTTCAACGACCAAACTGTTTTTAGTCGGCAAAACACCTATAATCGGCGACTAAACTATTTTTTAGTCGCCAAAACCATCACTTTTGGCTACTAAATTATTTTAGTCGCCAAAAACCGTGACTTTTGGCTACTAAACAACCTTTAGTCGCTAAAACCCCTATATTCGGCAACTAAACTACCTTTTAGTTGCTAAAACCCTTAGATTTGGCGACTAAACTCTTTTAGTCGGTAAAAGTGATCAATTTTGGCGACTAATTCTATTTTAGTCGCCAATTCTACTACTTTCAGCGACGAAAAATGCAATTTTAGTCACGAAATCTGCTTTTTTGTTATAGTGAGAACTGCTGCAGTTATTTTAGTCTCTACCACTAGCCAAAACCGTTGAAAAAAAAAGTGCAAGTTCGCCATCCAACCTCTCTATCTCTATCTTGCAACACACACACTTTACCCAAACACTTCCTAAACCAATATTGGAACCCTCCTTGCTGAGATCATTGAGTCCAAATTTCAGCTCTTGAGAGTGTAAGCTTTATGGTTTGTGAACAAAAGTGTTGCCTTGCTTCAAGAGGTATAATTTTGAGCATCTTTGCACTACTTCTTTTCTATCTTTTCTTGTTGATTTTGAACTGTTTTTATGGGCTGAAGCTTGTAGTTTAAGGTTATCAAAGGTAGATGGGTTAATCACCATTTTTTGAACCTTGTTCTCTAAGTCTTTACACTTGTGTTTCCCATCTCTTCCTCAACTTTTTTTTTGAGCTTTTTACCACTGAATTTTAGAGTTTTTCAGAGACTAAAAATCATGTTTTGAGATCCCAAAAATGGAAGGGTTAACCACCTCTCATTTGGCTTGTTTACTAGCTTAAATTTTCCATTATTTTAGCTTGCTATTTTAGCTATTTTTACTTCAATTCCAGCATTGTTTTAGTGTATATTAGGACTATTTTATGTGTTAGTTTCATTTGAACTTTGTATAGCATGCTTGTAGTATAATTTTCCTCATAGGCTTGGTGGTTTAGGACTTAGCCACCAACCTATTTGAGTTCATAGCATTTATTTTTTGCGTTCCATACTTGTGATCACCTTTAATCACCTTTGCAACCTCCCTCATTTCTTGGCTTTTTTTTTTCTTTGAAAGTTGTTTCAAACTACTTGTTTGATTAAGCTTGAGATAGAGGTATTGTACTTAATGGTCTAATCCTTTTGGGGGTTCATTACCAACGGCATGACACTTCTCTCATGCCTAAAACAACACTTGGTTTGTGTAGACACCCTATTTTTGACCGTCATCAAAACTTGGACGTTATCGTTTGAATGCTCGATGATCATCTATGCTCGTGTTCGTTTAGAGCGCCTGAAGTTCTTGGCGGAGTGCCTTGCCTTCGGACCTCTTGACTTGTCTGTTTTCTGCTTGGTTGTGCACCAAGGACTTGCATCTTTGCTTCTGGGGAAAGAGGGTGGTCTGCTGACCAGCCCTACAACCCATCTGCTAGGCCTTGCTTCCATCGGCCATCAGTGGTGGCTGGTCGGCCTTGCTGATGGCCGGTCGGCCTCTTTAATGGTCGGTCAGCCATAGGTTTTGGCTGAGGGCTTTTTTTTTGCTTTTGCAGATAATTTTGGTGCTAGCTGTTCCAACTATTGAACACTAAGCTCATCTTCCATACACGTGTATGGAGGGATGAAGCAAGCTTTTGCTTGCATTTCCTATATAAGGGGAGCTCCCTCCCCCTATTTGAGGGTTCAGATTTTCCAGAGCAAAAAAATCTCCCTCTCTCTCTAGAATTCTCACACTCTCTTTATATTGTGCTATTTTGAGCCTTAAAGTGTATTTTCTTCACACATTTGCACTAAGACACCTAGTTAAACACCTTCACTTTGGAGCTGAGGTTCATTAGAGCTTCATTTGAGGTCTTTGGATTGCTTTAGGTTCAAAATTGTTGCTGAAGTTGCCTCTTTGCTACTGTGCTTCAAAGGTAAGGCACTTGTCCCTTTTAAGGCTTTGTTTTGATTAATAGCTTGACCATCTTTGAAAGCTACTTTGAGGCTATTTTTAGCCTCTCAAAAACTCTGATTTTAAGGCTTGAAAATGTTGGTCTAAGCCTTGTGTGGCTAGGGGGGTGGTTCCCCTCTTTTACTCTTTGGCTTGTTAAGTCTCTTGAGCCAACTCTCTAAGCTTTTGAATCACCCCTTTCTTGGTCTTTTAACCACTGAAACTTAGAGGAATTTCAGTGGTAAAAAGTTAGTTTTGTGGCCCAAAATGGGAGAGGGTGGTCCCATCTCCTTTTGTCTTGCTTGCATGTCTTGTTAGCATACTAAGTGAGCATGTATTTCTCCTTTATTTAAGCTGAGCTCAAGCATGTTTTTGTGACTTTTTGGACATGCCATAACTCTGTTTTTGGTTGGTTTGGTCATTGGTTGCTTGCATCTTATACTTGTAGTGTAATCCTACTTGTTGGCCTAACATGCTTCATGCTTCATGCCTATCATCCTAGCTTGTGTTAGCTCAATCTCAACATGTTTTTGCCATTATTTTAGCATGCCTTAGCTCTGTTTTGAATGGTCTTGGCCATGTGAGACTTGTAGTGCATGGTTGTAGTGTGAATGCCTTGACTAGCTTTGAGTTTCAAAGCCTCTTGCATGCTTTACTTGTGGTGTTTGCATGCCTTAGCCTCATTTCTCACATGATTTTAGTTTCTATAGTGTAGTCACACTCTCACATGTTCTACTCTTTCAATGCTTTTGGAGGGTTGTGTCTCATGCCTTGTTGATGAGCCAATGCATGAACATCATTTTCTTGCCTTTCATGCTATCATTTCAAAGCATTTTGGCCACTGTCTTGGCATGCATGAGGTCTGTTTAGGGTTGATTTAGTCCATTGAGCATTGTATTGCATAGTCCTAGTGTTGTGTACTTCACTAGTTTTAATGCTTAAGTCTTCTAACATGCTATACTTGTGTTGTTTGCATGTTATGTCATCATTTGGCACATGATTTCAGTGCTTGTACCTCTGTCATGCTCTCATATATATCACTCTTTCAATGTGTTTGAAAATTAAGCTTTGTGCATTGCTTGCGAGCAAATGAATGAGCATGCATTTCTTGCTTTTTGTGCCGAAGTTTAGTGTGTTTTGGCCACTGTTTTGGAGTATCTTAGGTCTGTCCATTGCTGGTTTGACCATTTGAGATTGATAGTGCATGCCTCATGTGTAATGTTCTTTACTTGCTTTAGTGCTCTTGGCCCTTTAACATGTCTTGCATACATTGCTTACATGATAGAGTCTTGTGCATGCCACTTTAGAATTGAAAGATGAGCATGTTGTTTGCATTGCATTGTTTTTGGATCGGACGTTAATCCAAATACAAGGAATGTGGCACGTTTCATACTAAAAGTGATGAAACATGTTGCGTTTCTTAGCCATCGTCACCCTTGATCATGCATGATAGGGTGACGACTCTTCGAGTTTTGTTTGTGCATTCACTAACATTGTGCAAGCTTGACTCTTTGGCCATCATGCATTGAGATGCATGATTGGTGGCTTGAGAGCCGAGTACTATGCTCCTTTGAGCTTGAGAAATGATAAGGAGAGTAGTTGCACACACATTTCCTTGTAAATATACTGCCATGCCTCTGTTTGTACTTTGTTGTAGCAAAAAGAAAAATTCAGGAAATCAGTGGCCGACTGGCCATTAAAGCCAGCTGACCGGCTACCAAAGCAGTTGACCGGCCACCAGTACTGGCCGATTACCACCAATCATGGCCGATCATCCCTCAGCATGTTCCTGAGATGGGTTAAAAGCAATCTGGAAGTTGGCACAATTTTCAGAAATCTAAAAGATGTGCAAACAGAGGCATCTTGAGACAAGGCGGTGGATTTCCGGGAGGACGCAACCGAGCATGCATATCTCCCTCGCCCGCGAGGCCATTTATCGTTTTGTTAGCTAGTTGTAGTTAATTACATGTGCTGTAATTAATTTAGCTTCATTCATCTTTGTAACATTCTAATTAGCTTAATATAGCTAGTTATCCAAATCGGTTTGTAATAATTAATTAGCTAGAATAGTTAGTTAATTAGTTGGTTTGTAATAAGTAGCTTAGCATAGCTAGTTAGCTTATTTATTCGGACCCTCCTTTGCGAGGGCACAATGTTGTAATAAGGGTGCGTGTGTGTGCATGTCTTTCAACCCCACTTCTTTCTCCCTTTTACTTATCAGCTTTCGGTGGTTAGTTTAGGGCATATTTCAATTAGCATCCTTATGCTTGCATGCGTGCATCATTCATTTGTTTTGCATGCACCGGGCTCGGCGCATAATTCAAACTGTATTGTATTTCAATACACCTACTTGAATACGTGTTTCAAAGCTTGTATCAATTGTTGCATCCATATGCCATCTTAGATAGCTGAGCCTATTTAGTTGCATTTTTGCATGTGTTGCACTAGGCATTTTAACATAGTTAGCATCATGCATGATTTCTAACTAGTTTTCTGTTTTGGCTCGGAGTACACTGTAAGTGTTTATGCTTTAGCATACTTGCATGAGTGTGAGTGTTGCCATGATAGCATGCTTGCCATGAGGCTATTTGCTTATATGCTTAACTGCTTGAATGCCTGTGGGTGGAGGCTTGATTGCCTGAATTGGAACAACTCGATGATTGTGAGTTTTTAAGCCCACTTGAGGTGGAAAAATCATGTTTTTAAGCCCACTTGAGGGTGGCAAATCCGTGCTTTAGCCTACTTGCGAGTAGCACTTTCAAACCATTTTCACAAACAAACATGAGTTGTTTTGTTCCAATTCTCGTGATCTAGTCTATACTTGTATGCTGTGCGCATCACATAGTAAGCTAGCTAAATAACAGGAATAAGAACACATGTGTTTTCAAAACAACATATCATGATTAGTAGAGGCCGATCCTTTGATCGGGCGAGCAGGGGTGCTCATTTCATGACCTTCCCCCCTCGTATCCAAGTTCTCGAGCCGAGGCAACTTTGGTGATGACGGACACGTGGCCTTTGGCACGAGTCAGGGTTTCCTAAATTTCCTCAAAACAAAACATTTAGGTGGCGACTCTGTAATCTGGCAAAGCAGTCCATGTTTGACACTTCTTAATTAAAATCGATTTTCCAAAACGATTTGCCGGATTTGGACTCTTTGGTGATTTATCAGTCTTACATTGCACTTTGTGAGATTAGATTTAGAACCGTGACAGGAGTCTGAACTGTAGTAGTTATGAACCCAAATCCGCGCCCTCTCTGAAAGGGGGCACGCGGAGGAAGTTTGGGCGGTCTACAGTTTGGTACTCCTTTCCATTAGAGGACTTAAAGCTCACTTTTGAACTTAATTGATTAAGGAATTGTTAGTAATTAAAATGAAGTAATAAAATGGGGACTAAAAAATGATGCAAGATAATAAGTAATTGTGTATTCAATTGGACGTTAATTGAACACATGGAAACTTGAGACATTTTGTACTTGTTAGTGATGAAATGGTTCAAGTTTCCAAGGTCAACCGCTTCCCTCGATCAATCCATGATAGGGAGGAGGTTTGAGAGTCTTTTATTATGCATTTATTGAAATTGTACACCTAGGTTCATAGGCTATCATGTAATGAAATTGCATCGATTGATGGCTTGCGAATTGAGCTTGCCATTCCTTTGATGCTGTTTGATGATAAGGAGGGGTAAGGTATACAAATATACCTTGAGAATACCCTGTTTTGCGGTCTGTATGCTTTCTGTTGCAACAAGAAGAACAAAGCTTCAGTGGCTGGTAGGCCACTATTTCTGGACGGCAGGCTACCTTTTGTGGCCGGCCGGCCACTACTTCTGGCCTGCCGGCCATTTTTTTCAAATTGAGCAACAACTTTTTGAAATAGAGCAGAGTAGAGACTGAGGTCAAAAGATGTTCCAACTGTGCAACAGAGGCATTCTTGCAGCAGAACAGTGGGCTTTTCGGGTGGAAATCCACGCGCATGCATGAGTATTCCTTGCTTCTTGAGGCTGAGTAATTAGAGTAGTTAGCTTGGCTACTATTTCTTTTGGATCGTATTCATGTTGTAATTAATTAGTTAATTCTAAATTGTAATTAATTAATTAGTGTAATTAATTAGTTAGTTCATAGAATAGTTAATTAATTAATAGGTTTTGTAATAGCTAGCTAGCATAGTTAGTTTATTCGGTTTGTAATAGTTAATTAATTCGTTTTGTAATAGCTAGTTAATTATCTTAGCTAGTGTAATAACCCGACCCTCATATGTGTTTCCGGTATAATTTCAGCCTCACATTCTGTGCATTTCAAACGCCTATTGTGAAATTTTATGTGAACTTAAATTGAATTAAGTGAATCCTATGATTAAGGATGCGTATCTGTTTGATAAGAAAAATATCTGTTATAATTTCAGTGTTTAGATCAGAAATTGAGGGCCTTAGAAGCCTAATAATCTGAAATTGATTTCACCTTTGAGATTGGTATGATTTTTAAGCTATAATATGATTTTCTGTGAAATTTCAATTTAGAATGTTTAAACTGATTAAGTTTTGTCTTTATCCATCTTTAGTTATATATATATATATATATATATTTATGCTCCATACATAATTGACTTCGGAGTCTTACTCAAAATATCTCCTTAGAGAACAATTAGAGAAGAGAAGAGTTTGAAAGGAAGAAAGGAAATTCATCAAGAGGAAAGGTGGGGCAATTGAGAGGGATTGTAGGGTTTGAAGTTTAAGGTATGTGAATTTTACTTGAATTAAGTTCTTTCTTGGGTATGAGTAAGATTTTCTTTGATATATGGTGTGTATTGATTGAATTGAAAAGGTGTGTTATTATTAGATTGATTTGGAGTCAAATTGAGTTATATGAAGAGAGATTTCATTCAATCCTTTATTTGTACATGTTTGAACTCAATTATGAATTTGGAAGATCATATATATATGTAATTGGGAACAATATGGTAGGGATTCTAAGTGCTTATGTCATGCTCATGAAATGCAAGGAATTAAAGATGCAATTCACATGCAAGTTGATATGTGTTTGAAATGTTTTTGTGCATGATTTTTAGACCAAGATCGAACAATTAAAGAACCTAATTTGAGCCTTATACAAGCTCACCAAAAATGGGGGTTTGTTTGGAAAATTTCAGACTGCACTAGTAGAATCGCCGCACGTGCGGGGATCACTACCGCACGTGCGGGAAGCTTTGCCGCACGTGCGGGGCTCACAGCTGCATGTGCGGCCCATGCTGCAAATTTTTGTCTGCTCCGTTTTACGTGCTTAACCCTCCGGTATTTTTGAAATTTGTGTTTGATGTCCTTAAGATGCCTGTAAATTCGTACGAAGTGAAATGAAGCAGGAAACGAATTAAGAAAGAAAAAAGAACTAATGTATCAGTTGTGCATGTGTGTAGGTCATAACTCGGAAGGGACAAGTACTCTGCTACAGCACTGTGAGTAGTAGTACTGTAATCGCACGTTACTACCGTTAATAATTATTCTTATTAGTGCTCTACTCTTTGCGAGTAATTCTGTGTACATCGGCATGACTCGGGAATTGCTTTGCATTCTGATTACAGTTAATAGGTAGCAGTAATGTGCTACAACCTGTAAGTTACTTATGACTCTGGATAAGAATTACATACGAATTGTTAATACTGTGCAATTGATTGACGAGAAGGGATTGTGAATGTAAACCCTGCTTACGAAAACATGATATTTTGAATGTCCTATGATGGACTGCTATAATCGGATAGAACCATGGGTTACATTATACGTCAAAGAATTAAATATCAATGACATTGTTATATGACCCATGTTATGGAGTGAATTGGTCCGTTCTCATGAATAGTACTGTAATGACGCATTTACTTCTGTAAATAATTAATATTAATGCTCTGTTATACGTAAGACAACTATGTTAATCTGTAACATACGTTTTACTTACAGCTAATGATTTCCATTGGCATTCTGTTATCGCATGTTAATTATGTAACTAAATGAATGATTCAAAGAATGTAAGTAAATGATGGGAAGGATGTTGATACTTTTATATGACTCTGGAACTCTGTAAGATTCTGGCACTAACCTGCTCTGATGATATCTGGGCCTATGGCCAATCTGTATTTTCTGGTATGAAACAAAGTGCTGTACGAAACTAAGTGATACTATGTGAGTCACCTCTAGAATCCGTGCGAGACACCTTTTGAGTTCATACATTCTGACAAGGGCTGTATGCCATTCTGATAAGGGCTTGTGGGAGCCAGATAATTGGAACAATCAGGAGCGTATTCTAGGAGACAGGTATTACACGACCCTAACCAGCGCGATAAGGGTTATGCGGCCCAAACCAGCACGATAAGGATGCCGAATATAACAAATTGGCCAAACACATACTGAACTATGGAGCTGAGTAAATAAGAGGATAATAAGTGACAAGTGGGCCTGACCACGAGGCCCAGGAAACAGGTATAAATAAAGGGGCAACAGACTAAGAAAGGTATGTGAGAATGATAGTGCTTAACTTAGAATACAAGTATCCTTGAGTGTGGGAATTGACATGTTCGTCGGAGTGCTAATTCCGGCACCCTCGATCGGAGTGTTTATTTCTTTTCAGGTGATAAGAAGAGGATCACGAGCGTTCCCCAGGATTAGAAGAGTATTTCCAAACCACTTCTCCACAATTGGCGCCGTCTATGGGAATACTCAAGCACATCCATGGCGAGCGTGACGGAAGATCCTCCGACAGTTACTGTCGACCCTTTACCGCAAGAGGAAACCACTCCAACAAACTTGCTCGGAACAGAGACTATCGCCGCGAGACGTGCCTTGAATTTCATCTCACCCTCGACTTCGGAGAACGAGACAATGTAGGTGATCATGGAACAAGCAAAGCAAAATGAGTAGAGGTTAGAAAACATAATCGCTGAGAACGAACGTCTCCGTGAAGATTTGGCCTTGGAAATGGCGAAGTCCAAGCAAGCTGCGTGCCCAAATCCAGAACGACCTTCGAAAGCAGGTGGTCGACAACCTTGAGCACGACAAGACACTGATAGCAATTCCGACTCATTATTCCGGAGCCCAGGAAGAAGGAATGACATGAAACCACCAGTTCCTCTGAAGAAAGTCCCCGTGCAATTCACAAGCGAAGAAGGAATAGTTCGGACGAAGACCAACACGATCCCTTCGTATGACGAATTGCAAAGGCTGTGCTACCCAAGAAATTCAAAGCACCGTCGTTCACCTTGTACGACGGCAAATCAGACCCCATCGACCACATCCGCCATTACAAGCAGGCCATGACATTGCATGCAGACGACGAGGCCCTCATGTGTCGAATATTTCCCAGTAGTTTGGGACCATTGGCGGTCAGGTGGTATTATAAACTGGAGTCGGCTTCGATAAAAACCTTCCACCAACTACAGAAATCCTTTAGGGCCAGATTCATCACCAACGAAGTCCAGCCAAAGCAAGCCGACTCCCTCTGGGCAATGCAAATCCGGCCAGGAGAAACACTAAGAGCATATTCGGCGCGATATTGGGAATGTTTCAATCTTGTTGATGACGCTTGCAACGACTCCATGGCCATCACCGCCTTTAAAATGGGATTACACCCAGATAGTGCCCTCCGCAGTTCCTTGACTAGAAGACCTCCCAAAACAGTCTGGGAATTGATGAAGAAAGTCGAGGAATACTACAAAGTGGAAGACGACGCCTTGCGGGTCAAAGCCGGACACGTGGCCAACAAAACGCCCCCTCCCGAAATCACTCAGCCAATAAGTTTCGCACCACTTTAGAGCCCTGAACCATAACAGCGGGCTAAACGAGATAAGAGACGGGACTCACGCTGACCCAGCGATCAATGCTCGCACCAAACAAATGAGCAACTGCATGTCGACAGCAGGCGCACAAAGCGCACCGGCAAGAAATATACGGAGCTGTCAGAGCCAATCAGCTCGGTTATGACCAAAATCTAACATCTTCCGTTTTTCAAATGGCCGTCCAAGATGGTGGCACCTCCTGACACGAGAAGGCGGGACAAGCGTTGTGAATATCACAAAAATCATGGTCATGACACGACAGCTGTTATGCCTTGAAAGACCAACTCGAGGAACTGCTGCAAGATGGTCGGCTCTAGTAACACGTCCGGAAGAGCATAATCAAAACTGTTGCCCTTCGGCAGGGGTCGCCTCCCCTCGGCATTATACATATGATATACAGCCTTCCAACGCCATGTACCATATACTCAATTCATTCAGCCCACCATAAGCAATGCACATAAGCGAAAAAGCCCCACGAATCTCCGAGTATCGTCTTTGACAACTCTGATCTAATCGACATAATGCTCCCCCATATTGGTCCATTGGTCATTGAACTACACGTGAACCGATTTACGGTCGAACGCGTCCTCATAGATCAGGGAAGCACTTCAGAGGTCATGTATTACGAGACCTTCCTCAAACTTGGCTTCAACGAATCAGACCTGTCTCTGGCTCCTCATCCATTATTCGGTTTCAATGCAAACCTAGAATACCCGTTGGGGAAAATCACGTTACCCGTTCGGGCGGGCTCCCAAACAGTGGACATGGAATTCATGGTCGTCAAGCTCCCTTCATCGTGTAACCTCATTATGGGGCGAACTTGGCTGCATACTATACGGGGTATGCCAAGCACTTATCACCAGCTGCAACGCTTCCCGACCGAACACGGCGTTGAGCAAATCCGTGGTTGCTGGCAATCCGCACAAATGTGCTATCTCCTTTCTGGAAAGACACCAACGCAGACGCAGGTCAATTCCACCGAAGTGTCGAATCGAGACAGTCTCGTTGATGTCGGATGGCTCCCTGACGACAAGCCACTGAAGCACTAGGCGATACTAGCAGCAGCTCCCCAAGACGTATACTCAACGCGTCCAGTTGCCACTCGCTGGGAAAGTTTCTCCTGAAGGTATTTCCAGATGTTTGAGGGCCGGTTGATGGAAAATTAGGCCCGCGACCTTGCTCCTAACGCACTTGCACAAATTTTATCATTAAACCCGGCCTGTGGGGAATAAGACTAGATCTGAATGGCTTACCATGTACACATTCCACTTTTGTAATGCAAAGATTCCTGTTTACTCACTGTGAAATCCAGCTCAAAACTATTCCCAATAAAGTCTCCAGATTCGGAGGGCCCTTCGTGGATATCACGATTGGCCGATTAAAGCCTCTGAATTCGGAGCGCCCTTCGTGGATATCACGATTGGTTGATTAAAAGCCTCTGGATTCGGAGCGCCCTTGGTGGATATCACGATTGGCCGATTAAAGCCTCTAGATTCGGAGCCCCATCGGCGTATGACGTCTTTGGGATGATAAAGCCTCCAGATTCGGAGCGCCCTTCGTGGATATCACGATTGGCCGATTAAAAGCCTCCGGATTCGAAGTGCGCTTTGTGGATATCACGATTGGCCGATTAAAGCATCTGGATTCGGAGCCCCATCGGCGCATGATGTCTTTGGGACGATAAAGTCTCAGGATTCGGAGCGCCCTTCGTGGATATCACGATTGGACGATTAAAAGCCTCCGGATTCGGAACGCCCTTCGTGGATATCACGATTGGCCGATTAAAGCCTCCGGATTCGGAGCACCCTTCGTGGATATCACGATTGGCCGATTAAAGCCTCCGGATTCAGAGCCCCATCGGCGCATGACGTCTTTGGGACGATAAAGCCTCCGGATTCGGAGTGCCCTTCGTGGATATCACGATTGGCCGATTAAAGCCTCCGGATTTGGAGCGCCCTTCGTGGATATCATGATTGGCCGATTAAAAGCCTTCGGATTCGGAGCGCCCTTCGTGGATATCACGATTGGCCGATTAAAGCCTCCGGATTTGGAGCGCCCTTCGTGGATATCATGATTAGCCGATTAAAAGCCTTCGAATTCGGAGCCCCATCGACGCATGACGTCTTTGGGACGATAAAGCCTCCGGATTCGGAGCGCCCTTCGTGGATATCATGATTGGCCGATTAAAAGCCTTCGGATTCGGAGCGCCCTTCGTGGATATCACGATTGGCCGATTAAAGCCTCCGGATTTGGAGCGCCCTTCGTGGATATCACGATTGGCCAATTAAAAGCCTCCAGATTTGGAGCCCCATCGGCGCATGACGTCTTTGGGATGATGAAGCCTCCGGATTCGGAGTGCCCTTCGTGGATATCACGATTGGTCGATTAAAGCTTCTGGATTCGGAGCGCCCTTCGTGGATATCACGATTGGCCGATGAAAGCCTCCGGATTCGGAGCCCCATCGGCGCATGACGTCTTTGGGACATTAAAGCCTCCGGATTCGGAGCGCCTTTCATGGATACCACGATTGGTCGATTAAAGCCTCCAAATTCGCTTGACCAGTGTCTCTGAGCGGCGCTCGAAGGCCGAGTAATATTCCGAATTCGGAACTCCCTTCAGAATGAACACATTTACACATCGAAACAAGGATATGTAGGTTGAACCAGTACAACCGCGTGAACAATACAAAACGTTCCAACATTAAAAGTAAGATGCTTAATTAAGCATACAAAAATTCAGAATGAGATAAACCTCTAGAATGAAAATTTTTATTCAATTAAACAGTAATTACAAAACACGCAGTCTGCGTTCGAAGCATTACAATATCTATTCTCATACGGCGTCTCGTTGGGACGAGTGGCAGCACCGAATCAACACCCGCTGATCAAAGAGCACTCGCAACTTGAAATACTTTGATCTGACCGTGCTGGAGTCCACCACTCACACCGGCCAAATAATCACCCTTGAGGCTGGGACCTTTGACACCATAGACAACGTCAAGGCCAAGATCCAAGACAAGGAAGGAAACACCCACGAAAACAATAATACCCAACGGTCGCGGCACTACGCCAGCCTCATTTCTCGGTCGCGATTGCGGAGAACTTCGCCATTGCTGTTTTTTCCTTCAAGGTGATATGCTTTGACAACTGAGAGGCTGATGTTTTTCCCGTCTTTTGAGCGCCCTACCTCCCGCGCGAGTAGTTTCTCTGCTGAGATTCGTTGCAATGTCAAGCTCAGCCAAAGTTCGAACTTCTCCTCCGCTACTGAAGAAAAACTCTATTCGACATTCACATTTATTTAACCCCAGGCAACAAGATCGTTTTAAATCGAGTCTGAGCATTGAAAGCGAAGTCACGAAAGAAAAAAGTCCAAGGTGATTTATTTCTAGACGCCTTACGCTGGCCTCGAGGCGATTTCATTAACATCGAACTCCAAAAGACGGACATTGAGCGATATTGGCCAATCACTCCGTATGCCGACCGTCTTCGGACTCGGACCCCCCGGCGCATGATGCCTTTGGGACGATTGAGCCTCCGAATTCGGTGCCTCATCAGCACAATTGGCCGCACATCACGTGCAAAATATATATTTAATGGAGTGCTCATGACAAGCCGGCATATAACCGTTCGGAATTAAAATACCAAGTTGACTCGGGCCGGTCAATGTTTATAAATGAGACACGTGCAGGCGCGTGTGTGCCGAATGAAAATTACAATAAAACTTTTAAAATAGGGCATTTTATTCAATCAGACAAATAATTACATAGTTGGGAACGTGATCCGCGTTCGAGTGATTACATTGAGTGTTTTTACACAGCGTCGCCCTTATCTTCGCTCTGCTCGACTTCAAAGGCGGCAAACAGAAGATGGTTACGTTGGTATAGTGGCAATGCCGAGTCAACACCCATTACTCGGAGGGCTTCTTCGGCTTTAAGCGCCTTGATCCAACCATGCTTAAATCCACGATTTTCGCATCGGCAAACCTCCTCGGTGAGTTATTCCTCGGTCTTCTGTATACCGACTCTCCGGCCATCATGGAAGCCTTTTTCATAGGCCCTCCCCTTCGCGGACTCCATCGCGAACATACTCGCCGTATCTCGATCGGGGGGCGCGGTACTGATAAGCCCCTAGGTGACCCTTTCTTCCACGATTGGGTTAGTCTGCCCGACGGGTTGTCCGTAAACGACCTTGACCTTCCTTAGCTCACGCTCAGCCTCTTTCGTGCGAGCCTCCAAGCTTCGGATGCGTTCATCCCTCTTCTCTATTTCTCTGCGGGCAGCACGGAGACGCATGCCGATTTCGTAGGCGGTGTAGTGCCCCTTCACCACGCCATGAATGCCTTCACAAAACACTTTGAAGTCTTGTCGACCTACCATCGACTGCTAGACCTCAGGAGGAAAAATCTATCGAGCAAATTCGACTGCCACATTCGAATCTCGAACGATCGAGTGTTCCTCTGTTATGGGTCTATTCCCCACGAAGACTGCAAAGCTCAATGGGTGTGGGTTCACACCAGGCTCCCTTCCAGAACCAGGTTGCGAGGATTTGCCCTGTGGCTCTTTGTCCCTCCTAGGCGACCTACTTCGACGACGAGGAGATGCACGTCTCTCCCGATCCCTCGAATCCTGCCTCCCGCCCGCGAAGGTTCGCCACTTCGATTCATGTCTCCTCCCAGCTTCGCTAGCATCTTCACCTCCCCTTTGCTGTTAAACAAGAGTCTATTCGACATTCGCGCTTGTTTATTCTTCATAAACGACCTGAACTAAGTTGCTCATTCAGCACGTAGATAGGGCCTTCATTCATTTGTTCCCTATGACAGCGGCGCCACCGAGGCAATCTCATTAATATCGAAACCTCAACAACCCGGTGCCGACCACATCGTGCCGCCGTCGCACACTGTGATTCGGCGTTTAACATTCGCAAAACCAGCTGGGGCAAGGGCAGATTCATCCATCTATTCGGCTGGAATGCCCTAGCCGCTTCACGAATCGACTAATCAATATAGTTTGATTCGGCGTTTAATGTTCGCAAAACCAGCTGGGGCAAGGGCAGATTCATCAATCTATTCGGCTGGAATGCCCCAGCCGCTTCACAAATCGACTAATCAATATAGTTTGATTCGGCGTTTAACGTTCGTAAAACCAGCTGGGGCAAGGGCAGATTCATTAATCTATCTGGCTGGAATGCCCCAGCCGCTTCACGAATCGACTAATCAATATAGTTTGATTCGGCGTTTAACGTTCACAAAACCAGCTGGGGCAAGGGTAGATTCATCAATCTATCCGGCTTGAATGCCCCAGCCGCTTCACGAATCAACTAATCAATATAGTTTGATTCGGCGTTTAACGTTCACAAAACCAGCTGGGGCAAGGGCAGATTCATCCATCTATCCGGTTGGAATGCCCCAGCCGCTTCACGAATCGACTAATCAATATAGTTTGATTCGGCGTTTAACGTTTGCAAAACCAGCTGGGGCAAGGGCAGATTCATCAATCTATCCGACGCGAATGCCCCAGCCACTTCACGAATCGATTTACTAGTCCTATTCGACACCAAGAGTCCGTAAACAAAAATGTACATCGAAATTAAAGATACCTAATAAAACTAGAATGTCTCCCAGATCAATCCTCGGGGTCAGACTCAAGTGGCTCTACATCCATTTGCTCGTATGGAATTGGCAAGGCCAATGTAACTCCAGCAGCAGCAAGGGCTTTGAACCACCCATGTTTGAATCCCCGATTCTCGAATTTGGGGACCACATCTACGTATTCCTTCAAGGCGGCGCTCTTTCCAGCTTCTAGCGCCGTGGAAACTATAGATTCAGCTTTTTCCTTGGCGACCTTCAATTCTGCTAACTCGGTCTCTGCCTTGGAAAATGCCTCCTGGGTTAACTTGAGCGACTCCTCGCTCGCGTTCGCCCTATCCTCGGCTTTGGATCTGAGCTGATTAGCAGTCCGAGCGCTCTCCGTTTCAGCTTCGGATTGAGCACTTTCCATTGCGGCTCTCATCACCTCGAACTCGGCCTTACTTCTCTCACCTTCAGCTTCAACCTTTAAGCGGCCAATTCTTCCAATAGCATCACGTTGCCGGCGGCCTAGTTCGGCTATCTTGCCAATCGTCTGCAAAACAAGGTTGGATCACCACATCAAGTAACATCGTATACAAACCAAACGAGCAAAGAAGAAAGTATCGTATACATACCAGAAGGGCCGACTGGGCAGCGAACGCTATAGCTGCCAAATCCGGTTCTTCTCGAAAGATGGCCTTGTCAGCCGGTAGTGAAATTGAAGCGGCCAAGCTCAACGCCACGGCTGGATCCTTCATGGCAGAGGCGTCAGAGGAGATTGGCGTGTCTTTGATCTTTGGTTGAACAATGAAGGGGACAACCACGCCGCACTCCTCTAAGCAAGGCCGCTTGTCATCAGGGCTATCCTCTGAGCCGACCTCTCCCTCGGCGAAACGTTTTTCGCCTCGCTCTTCTGAAACTAGCCGTTCTTCCATAACCTTCTATTCTGCCCCCTCTCCCTCGGCCACAACAACTTGAGCCGTTTCTTTTCCAATAATCGGATGAAAAGATTCAACCGGGGGAAGCTCAGAATGAGCGGCCTCGACTTTCTTTTGAGCAGCCATTCGCTCGGCATTTCTCTTTCTCGCCATCTGCGTGAGATTTTCCCCAGCCATGCCTTCAGAAAAAGGGCCGAGTAGATCTCCCAAGTTTGTAAAAATATCTCCGAAGGGAAACTCTGCTCGACCCGAAGTGGATGGAGAGTTAGGCTCGTTAAGATCGGCTACCGCAAACGCTGATTTCAGAGCTTCGTCGACCTCTTCGACCTCCGCAGCGAACATTGTTGAGTCGGTAACTACTTCGACCACCGGCTCTAACTCTTCTTCCGAATCAGAAGCTTCAAGACCAATTTGCCTGAGGGTCTTGAAGCTGGGGAAGAGGAGAGCCGTCAAATGCTGTTCGCCGGTTGGGATCGAAATATCGTCCGCGGCCGAGAATGTAGTATAAGTAGGCTCGTATCGCAGGAGAATATGGGCGGCCCTCCCTTGTTTCTGTACGTTTGGACGGCCAAAGTACTTTAGTGCAGTTTTAATTTCCGCGAGGACTTCGTCGTCAGCCGAGGTCAAAATCCTCTTCAACTTATTGCCTGCAAGAACAAAGGGTAAGGCTTGGAGAAAAAGCCGCATAAAAGAAAGATTAACAAACAAGGAGTTAATCGGCAACCTGGTTCACCCCTTCGTCTGGGAATAGGGTCTAGGCGATCTTTGCCTTCGCCGAATTCCCAGTTACCTCGGACATTGACCATTACGTTGTCAACTCGTTTTCCAGAGCTGGCAAGCATCGTTACCAAGTGATGGTCGGTGTCCTTGGCCCTGAGAAAATAGCGCCCCAGCCGACCAGAGGATTTGGCTAAAGCATAGCAGTGTCGAATCGCCAGAATGCCAAGGTTGATCCCGAGATGCCGGTTCAACTCTACGATTCCCATCACGATTCGAAAAAAGTTCACATTGGGTTGTGAAGGAATTAGACTCCAATAGCAGAGGACGGCCCTGAGAAATGGGTGTAGGGGAAAGTGAACTCCGCCCTCCGTAATAGACAGGAGAGGGAAGATGACCGAATTTTGGTCCTCCCTCTCCATATCAAGGGCATTGTCCGTTACCAAGGAAAGATGGACATCCTTAGCAATAGAAAAATGTCTTCGGAACCCAGAAATTTGACACTCGGAAAGGAGGTCTTTCAAATGCTTAGCCATTCCAGCGAGGGCTCAAGGATATTTTAAATCAAAAATAAATATGAAAAGTGAGATTGCAAGAAGAAGAGAAGAAAACTTACGAAAGGCAAGAGAGACAAGGAGCAAATGGATAGGAATTGCAGAAAGCTCATCGAAGAAGAGATACCGACCGGCAATCCAGGAGGTTCAAATATTCGAAAAAGTATGCTTTCGAAGTGACTAAAGTTTCAAATCGTAATAAATGCGAGAGAAGCACGAATGGGGTGGGAAAGCGTTACGATGACCAAAAAGCGCGTACGCGTTCTGACACGCATCGGGAAGAGGATTAACCGCTGAATTTTTGAGTTCTAGCCAAACACGCCGACTAACTGATGCTAGCGAGGTGTTTGGGGGGCAATTGTAGGAGCCGGATAATTGGAACAATCAGGAGCGTATTCTAGGAGATAGGTATTACACGGCCCTAACCAGCGCGATAAGGGTTATACGGCCCAAACTAGAATGATAAGGATGCCGAATATAATAGATTGGCCGAATACATATTGAACTATGGAGCCAAGTAAATAAGAGGATAATAAGTGACAAGTGGGCCTGGCAACGAGGCCCAGGAAACAGGTATAAATAAAGGGGCAACAGACTAACAAAGGTATGTGAGAATGATAGTACTTAACTTAGAATACAAGTATCCTTGAGTGTGGAAATTGACTTCTCCGTCGGAGTGCTAATTCTGGCATCCCTGACCGGAGTGTTTATTTATTTTCAGGTGACAAGAAGAGGATCGCATGCGTTCCCCAAGATCAGAAGAGTATTTCCAAACTACTTCTCCACAGGGCTGTATGCCATTCTGACAAGGGCTGTATGCCATTCTGATAAGGGCTTAATACCGTTCTGTTTAAGGGCTCAATGCCAATCCGTTCAAGAACTTAAAGCCATCATGTTTAAAGGTTGGGCCTAAGGTCGTTCTGAAATTAGTATAGAATCAGAATAACTATCTGTCTTTTACATTATATACGCATTGATCTGCATTATAATTCAAGTTGATCATTGGGTTATTAAAGTACTATTATTCACTGAGATTGTCTCACTCTGTATTTTGTCTGGTTCTGTAGGTAATCCATCTGGAGGTCAGTTCTAACCTGGGTGCTTGTCTCCCGTTTGTCAGCCTCAGGGGGTCCAAGCACTTAAATGAAGTCGTGCATTTTTATAGAACTTTGTTAAGCTTCCAATTTTGTGTTTTATTGTCTGTCAAAAGTTGTAATGCATATAACTCCTTCCTTCCCCCAACGTTTTGTTATATACCCAATTATGGGGCTGGGTCTGTAATTATATATGCATGCATAACTAATTTCTTAGATGCACGTTACTATGCGTCTATCTATCTGATGCAAAGTTTGTGATCCTGTCATGATAGCAATCGCTCGATGGATGTAGTTTTATGTTATTGTACGTTGTTAAATGCTTCCATTCAGGCCCCGTATGTAATGTGTTTCAGGTTAAGTGTCCGTTTATGAGTAGGTCATGCCCAAACTTCTAGGGGCGAGTTTGGGGTGTGACAGTTAGTTAGTTTATTTAGACCCTCCTGTGTGAGGGCAACAATGTAATAACCCACCTCTTTCTCCCTTTTATTTAACTGCTTATAATGGTTAGTTTAGGGCATCATGTTTCGTGTAGCATCTTTCATGATTTACATCCACTTGTTTTGCATGCACCGAGGCTTGGTTCATCATTCTAACAAAGCATTGACGTTTATTACTTCGTTGAATACGTGTTTAAACTGCAAGCTATCAAATTGATTCACATGTCATAATTAATAACCAAGCCTATTAGTTGTATCTTGCATGTGTTGCATTAGTTAGGAGCATGCATGTTTTCTAACTCTTTTGTTTCTTTTGGCTTGTCTTGGAGTACGAGGTGAGCATTTTTGTACTATAGCATATCGCATGAGTGTGATTGTTACCATGTCTACCATGCTTGCCATGAGGTTAATTGCTTAATTGCTATATCTGCTTGAATGCCTGTGGATAAAGGCTAATTGCTTGAATTGGAATAATTTGAGTAATGTTCATATGATATCACCTTTTTCAAGTGGTACATATTCGAAACAATTTTCAAAACAAACATGAAATCGAAATGTTCCAATTTTTGCAAATTAGTCTATACTTGTGTGCAACACATAGTAATGATAGTCTAAATAACCAGAACAAGAGCATATAATGTAAATAAGAATCACATCATGATTAGTAGAGGCCAATCTTTGATCGGGTGAGCGGGGGTGCTCAATTCATGACCTTCCACTCTCATATCTAAGTTCTCGAGCCGAGACAGTCTTAATGATGACGGACACGTGGCCTTTGGCACGAATCATGGGTTTCCTAAATTTTCCAAAAATATTTAGGTGGCGACTCTTTATCTGGCAAAGCAGTCAATTTTTGGCATTTTTGATTCAAAATCGATTTTTTAAAAGATTTGCCAGATTTGAATTCTTTGGTGTTTTTCTATTTTCACATTGCACTTGTGAGATCAGATTCAGAATCGTGAGAGCCCAGTACTGTAGGAGCGCGAAAAGTCGAGCTACAATTTCTAGTGACTCCACTGGGGAAACTTAGAGAACTTGACTTGAAATTCATGATGTGAAATTTTATCTACACTTATATGTTCTTTGCATTGCATTTGCATTGGTGTGCTTAAGTTACTGTGTTTGCCATCTGCTATTCTTGGACGGTTTGCCGGAGGCTTGCCCAAAAGCTAGCTATAAGGCTGACCGATCATGGGCTCTACCATGTTGGGAACACAACCCTTGGTTCTGGACTACTGTTGTACCGTTTGATCCTCCTTTCACTTCTCGGTGTTAGGTGTGAGAGGTATATTAGGTAGTCTTACTGAGGTACCCCCTTTGACCATTTGGCCTAGCTGCATATAGTGAAGCTATAGTGACTTTTCCAAACTAGGACATGATGCTTACCCGAATGCAGGATTGCGTGAAACCGCTTGATTGAAGTAGTGAAACCTTAAATCATGCCAAAGCTAGGACAGGGTAACCTTACCCCCCCTCATAGGGGTGTTTTGGCTCTCTTTACCTGGTATGTGCTTTGTAGTGAAATTGTACAGGGGTGCTTCATATCAGTGGTACAGTTGGTATTAGTTTGTGGGGCAGAAATCAACAGGGCGTACATTCATTCAGCTGTGATCGTATCTGTTCTAGTGAAGTTGGGCTAAGGTGCCGTCTGTTTTCTCTTTTGCAAGGTAGTCTTGGAACCATAGCTTCAGAAGGCTCTGATATCCCCCCAGGTATTCTGGACTCGTGTTGATAGACTTTGTCCGGTCTGAGATTTAGTTCAAAGGAAACCAGTGTTTCCTTTGCCAGTAGCAAGGCAAAGAAGGGCCAGATAGGGCTCATCGGTTCCACTGTTCTAGCATTTACCAGCTAGAGCACCTCTGTTCAGAGCATGACCATTTACCCCTATCATGGCTCAATTTTCGACAAATCTAGAGGATTTACTGATCCGTCTTCAGCAATCAGTAGATTCGTTGCAGCAAGATATGGCTAGGCAAGCTGAGATATTGTAGAAAATGATATTCAACTTTACGGACTTCCATGAAATTGGGGTTCAAATCAAGGCTGCCATTAGACAAGGGCTCATTGTGGAAGGTAATTAGCTTATGAGGAAGAATGTTGTTTGCAATTCCAATGCTACTACCAGTGGTAGCACATTTGCGAAATGCTCAGAAGTAAACACTGCCACCATGCCTATCAAAAACCCTCTTCCTAATAATATCCAAAGACCAACCATTTCAACTCGGCCCCAAGCCCGAACTTTCCATCCTCTTTTCATGAATCTCTCTCAAGCTTTGAAAATGCTGCGAGAAAAAGGACGCCTAGAGCTTCTAGAACCCCGACCCCTCCCAAATCTTCTTCTTCTAAGACATGACCCCACTAAATACTATTTCTATCATCAACAACTGGGTCATGACACAAACTGTTACATTCGCCTCCATCATAAGATTCAGGATCATATTGATGAAGAGATCATAGCTTCACCAAAAAGACCTAAGGCTATCACTAACCCGTTACCTTCACACCTCAACCTAATCTATACATTACCGTCCATCTACAACCCTAGCATATATATCACCCCAGCCCATTTACCCAAGCTTGAGGTGTTCATTCCAGAAAGCATGGACTTGTGCATGATGGATGCACTCGAACCCTAATCATCTCAAACCCATGAACCCACTACTTCTGAGCTAATGAGCATGATTAAAGATTTGCAGAGAACTGTGGCAGATTTAGCCTTTGGGATTTTAGCTCCATCATCGACCACATCATAGGCCAGAAATTTCATGCCAAAAGGCTTCTCAATCTTGGGGTGAGCTATAATTGAAAAGGGCCAACCTAAAGCTGTCTTAGGTCTGGGTGGTGGCATGACAATAATAACTGGGCCTCACCTCGATGTAGCGATCCAATCCCTTGGCAAAGTGAAGGCAAGTGGCAAGAACAAGGCCAGGGCAAGTATCAATCTTGATGCACATCTCCGGTGGGCTATAGAGGCTTTCATGATCGAAGGGTTGAACAAACAGCAAGTGCTTGTAGTTGTTGCAAAAACTGTGGATGACACTTTTGTTGCTCAGGTTGGGAGCATTCTGAATCAAGGGGCAAGCTAGGAAAAGGGATGTCGTACCAGAAACACCCATTTCAGCTCCAATCTTACACTTGTAAGAGATCATCAAACCCAGTCAACACGCGCTAATCCTTGCAGGACTGGTAACCGCACCTACAATCCCCTTTTTATGACCTTATCCAAAGCTCTCCAAATCCTCGTAGGACAAGGCCTTGTCAAACCCTTTGACCCTCGGCCTCTCCTTGATCCCCTTCCATCCAAGTATAATGCTGCCAAGTACTGTGCCTTCCATCAACAAACCAACCATGACACCGATGGTTGTTTTCGTCTTCGCCATGAAATTCAAGACCTGATTGACCATAAGGTCATCACTCCACCGAGTCCTACAAAGTGTATCGGCACTGGATCAATGAACTTGGGGGGATAATGTGACTATGTGATCGGCGAGGAACCACCTGCTAATGTCACCCATTTTATTATAGATGTGGTGGATGGCACGCACTATTTTAGCACTTTGAAAATGTTGTTTATTGTACTTTCGGACTTGGGTATTGAGTCAGCCTTGTTGTATTGAGTCTGTCTCGTTGTATTTAGTTAGTCTTGTTGTGTCGGAGGTTGATGCTTTCGGGCATGTTAACTTAGACATCACTTCCCTCTTTGTTTTTGTTTGTCTTTTCACTTTTTCTTTTGCGTCTGTTTCTATCATAGAGCCAGTTGAGCTAGAAGTTCTGAATGGAACGGTAGTACTTTTAACCTATTTCTCTGTGCCTTTAAATCATTGCATTGGCCAAAGTTTTTCAAAACTATTTCCAAAGTTGTGATGAAAACAAAAAGGAAGGAATTCCTCGGGATTTGCAAAAATTTAATCAGCTGAAAGGAAGAGAGGCCTGCTAAGCCCTTGATGAATGAGATCATGTCTGTTAATGTGAGTATTGAGAAGGATCCTGGCTTGATCCAAATTGGTTCTACTTTGTCTTCAGAAGGGCACGAGCAACTAGTCGTTTTATTAAAAGATTTCAAAAAATGTTTTACGTGGTTCTATGAAGACATGCCTGGAATCGCTCTTGAGATTGTACAACATAACATCACTCTCGGCCTCAAAACTCGACCCCTTTGCTTTCAAACCTTGACTCAGAATGTTCAATAGTCAACCAAAATATGAGGCTTGCATGGCCGGATTTGAAGCAACCTTTGAACTAGGGGCAATAAGGCTATATGTCATCAAAGGAAGCTTATATAGCTGGATTAGAAGCAACCCTTAAACTAGGGACAAGGAGGTCAGATATGCTCGAAGATTCAAAACTGGGTCATTTCTCAAGCTAATGGTGATCAGCAAGAAAGCCCAATCCCAGAATTGGAGAGAAGAAAATTTATTGCTGAAGGACAATCAAGTTCCTATCCGTGACACTAGGGGCAAATTCAGACCTAATTGGATGGACCCCTACATCATTAGCGAACAACATCCATTCTCCTGGATTTAGATGGCTTAGAGATCTCAAAACCGATCAACATGGACAAGTTAAAATTCTCCATCCTTGAAAGGCTCGCTGGGCCAAAAACTTAGAAGGGCGACCCAGGCAACAGTTAGAGCAAGAAGAAAAAGGAAAAAAGAAGAAGAGAACAAAAATGAAAAATGGAAACAAAGAAGAAAAAAAAAGAGAAGAAAAGAAAAAGAAGAAAAAAGAAAAATGAAAAAGAAAAATAGAGCTCACAAGGTTGAAAACCCGAAAGGGCGGCCTTAGCAAAAGTTAGAGCGCAAAATGAGAGTGTTAATACCCGAGTGCACCTTAACTCGGAACTACGTACGGCCTGATTCCCATCTTTGGGATACGTAGGCAACTTCATCCTGAAGTTCAGCCCAAACCATTTTCAACATGCTTGTCTCATCCATGTTGGTTGGCTTATTCTTATTTAACTCAGCTATCCTATCCATGTCCAATTGGCTCATCGTCATTCAAATTCAGTTGTCCTATTCCGTTAGAAGATTCAGCAGCAAGACAAATCAAGTTCAGATCTGAGGTTGTACATCTCAAGAGTTAATTCCTCGTTGGTTGGGTAGTGGCCATTTGCAAATAGTTTTGAGTTTTTTTTAGTGAAGTTGACTAATTCTCTAAAAAATTATTCCATTTTCCCAAAATTGGACCATTTCTTGGACCCAAAAAAGGAAAAATTTCAATGCTCACAACCTGACTTACATCATTTCAAAGCAGAAAGTCGAACAAGCATGTTAATCTAACTCCCATGTTGGTCAAAATTGTTTTAGCAGAAAGTCAAAAACAAAAAAGTGGTCAAAATGATGAACTAGGGGCATAGTCGAGTCAGGTTTTCTGTCTTTTCCCCATTATCAATGCACTCGCTAGAAAAGGCACAACTGAAGCTAGCAGTAGGGGCCGAAAGCTCTCTCATCCTCCAAGCAGCGAGGTATCAAGCCAAGTGTGAAACACGAACTAGAAATGAAGCAGGATATTCGACCCCCCTCACAAGGTCCACAACTTCTAGCTTATCCATCCACCACACCTGGGAAGGGATAAAAATAAGAGAGATTAAAGAATAGAGAGATATGTGCTAAGAGAAAAAGTAAGGAAAAGGGCTTTTAAGAGAAAATAGAGATTGAGTGCCACAATGTTGTGAGACTTACAAATGAGAAAGGGTGGGATACAATACCTGGAGAAACAATGGACTCCCCGTGAACTGAGAGGCCTTCCACCGGTGGGAAATATCCGAGTGTTGTGTTTGTTGTTTTTGTTTGTCTCGATTCTTGTTTTGAGTCGTTGTGAGTATAAATAGACGTGCTTAGATTGTTTTACTTTGTTTTTCCTTTGTTGAGTCGCGATGTACTGTGGTCAGTCATAAGATCAATACCTGGTTAAGAACTTAGTCTTGGTTTCAATTGCAAAATAAATCGTTTTGTGCTCAGAGTGCTGTGTCATTTCCAACATGGTGTGCAAAACATGGTTCTTTCTTTCATAAACTGTAGGGTCCAACCCCGGTCAAAAGAGAGAGCATTAGAAGAAGGACCTATTTGAAGCTACATAGGTTTTAGACTGCAAAGCAAAAGAAAAGAGGGAAAATTTGGAGCATCTTAGTGTGTTTCAACTTTAGCAAATTCTGAGACTGCACTCCAGGTGCACCTTTTCAGGCCTCGCCATTTCTTTGGGGTATGAGTGTACTTCGACCCTGAGTTCAATCTTGCTTTAAGTCTGAATAGCGGTCAAAGTTCCATCTGCGGTTTCTACATGCAGATGTTACCCCTTATCAGTATTTGAGGGCCTTTGAACTGTGAGTTAAAGGTAAGAATTTTGAAGAACACAACGGGGAGATCCTCGTTAGAATAGAGCGGTTCTTTGCCACTTTCTCTATAAGGTGCTTTCTAAAGCACCGCTTTGTTGGCTTACTGCATTTCCTCGACATCATCTGTTACATTGTTTGTCACACATACCACATCGTGCATCTATCGCATGATCATATCACTCCATGCATCTGTCGCACAATCATTCTGTGCATCTATCGCACAATCAATCACTACACTGTGCATCTATCGCACAATAATCTCATTTCGTGCATTTATCGCACAATCTCATTATCTATCGCACTATCTTGTGCACTTTGTATCGCACTATCTTGTGTACCCCGTATCGCACTATCTTGTGCATTTTGCATTGCACTATCTTGTGCATCTGTCTCACACTGTTTTGTGTATTCACTTTGCATCGCACGATTTTGTGCACCCTACATCGCACTGTCTTGTGCACTTCACTCGCATTGCCTTGTGCACTCACTAGGTCTAGGAGACCTTAAATCCTCTAAAGGTGCAATTCCTTTGGTGTTTGTCATGCTTGAATGGCTTCAGGCAGTCTGGTATAGCCATCTGATTGTGTTTGTAGTGAGTTCGTACGAGATCAACTGAGATGGGGAAAACTAGAATTCGAATGGTCGAGGCCTAGAATGCAAAGGTTTGTAATTTCTGAAACTAAAGTCTGGTTTAAATACCCAGGGGTGTATCCTCAGCTTGAAATCTATATGGCAGCCCCATAGGTTGAGGTAGCTTGTATGCGCCTCAATTCTAGATGCTAAACCAACCTAGTTTGTCACCCTGTTAGAGAATAGGGAAAGTTGCAAACGTAGTCAGGGAGAAAAGTAGTACCTGTGTTTTGGAAACGTAACCAAGAAGAAGAGGAAGATCCACAGCAGCATAAGGTGAGTCATCACCAATTGCCCCTATAAGGTACTTTCACTTCCTAGCTATTATCTATCGCATCTATCATCTAGTAATTCTATCACATTGCATATAGCATCTATCGCATGCATCTATGGCATCATACTATTTTATCACCTACATGATTTCCATGTTAAGCTTAGTTTGTTATGTGCCCATACATTTTCCTCATTAAAACATGGTTCTGTCATGTGTAAGTACCCATGTTGCGCTGAGGCCAGTATTGAGGGTGTCAATACCTTTTTTGTGTTAGACATGGTCTGTTTTGTATCCATGCCTTTTCTAGGTAAAATGTGGTTCGACCTACGCCTTATTCACTTCATCCATTGCATCGTACTTTATCTTGTTGCATTCAGCATTTAGGATCATCATCTTTCCTCAGCAGATCATTCCTCACTTATATCATACCACCCAATTGTTTGTACTCTTTCTCTTTCTGCGAAAAACATAGTTTTGCATGTGCTCGCACCGCTTTCACGTTGAAACATGGTTCTGTAATGTGTAAACATCCATGTTGCGCTGAGGCCAGTATTGAGGATGTAGGCACTTAGCATGTGTTAGGCATTGTTTGGCTATGCCCATTTCTTTTCTATATAAAATATATTTTGATTTTGCATCTCTATTCCCTTATGGTATTTGATGGTAAGCACTGCTTGTGGTTGGATTATATTATTGCATTGCACTGCATATCATTTGTATTATTTCATTACAATATTGTGCCTTTTGCATTCTACCCCTGAACTACGTTGGTTTGATTCCTTGCAAAGGGATACGTAGGCAACCCTTGGGTTCAACCAACCGCATTTGCATTTTGTTTGTTTGCCGAAGTCTTACGGCCTTGTCAAAAGGGATCATCTTTGGGCTTTGACATTCACTCACGTCATTTCATGACTTCAAGCTCTGTCAAAGAGGGGTAATTGTAGACACCCTATTTTTGACTGCCCTTGAGACTTGGACACCTCAGGTTAATCACTCGATGATGAAAGTTATGCTGTGCAAACGTTCAATTTCTTCAACAAGAAGAGCTTTTAAATCCCAACTTTATACCCCATTTTGGGCCAAAACTATTTTAGACATTAAAACTCTCTTTTTCAAAATATTTTTCCAAATATTTCTACGATGTTCCGAGGCTCGCATTTCATTTAAAATATTACACTTTTCGGTAAACTGAGTAAGGACAAAGTGAAAATAAATGGAAAAGAGGTGAACTCTTTGAAAAATCTTTAAAACCTCTTATTTGTAGGTTTGGAGTTGAAGAAAATTGAAGGAGAGAGAAGAAAACTAGTGGGGAAAAAAGTTAGGCATTAAACCGTTAAGAGAGAACTGAGCAGCCTTCACTGTAACACCCCCTTCTCACTTAGTTGTTAATTTTATGAAAAATCTTAATTGTGTACTATCTATGCATTTTATGCTTATTTATGTGTTCTGTGCATCATGTTTGTTGACAGATATGTTCATTTATGAAAAAGACCTATTTGATTCGTTAAATCGTAGGGTTATAAATTAATTAATGGACTTGGTAGGTAGAGTTGGTTCACCTTAATTAGGTCAAGCAGTAATTTAATTAATTAGCTAGGTAATTCAAGTAATGATGCTCTTATCTAATTAATCAAGTTAAGTAGCTTAGATATAGATATGTATATATATATATACATATATGTTGAACTCAATAAGAGAGAGAGAGAGAGAGAGAGAGAGAGAGATAAAACCTGGGAGAGTTAAAAAGTGTTCTAGAGTTTGAGTGAGTAAACAAGAAGAGAAGAGAGGAAGGTAAAGGAGAAGAGGAGAATTTGAAGCAACTTCATCCAATTAACCCATTAAGGTAAGAGTTCTTCCTAATTTCTTGCATGAGAATGAATTTTCATCTTGTACTCATGGGATTGAGGGAGAGAGTGAGAAGTTGGGTAGTATAAGTTGTGTTATAACCCTAACAGGAGGAATTCTTCCATATCCTTTGGTCTTGCATGATTTTAGGCTAGATTTCCATGGTTTTGTTGAAACATAGAATTTCCATATGCATAGGTATTGTTTTCTCTTTAACCTTGAAGTTGTTTATGAGATTGTGGACCTTGAGTTCGAATTTAAAGTTCTACTCTTGGTTTGAACTTGGTAATTGTTTACACACCATGTTTGTTAACTTTTGGCCTTTGATTTGATCGAAATTGGGTTTGATTTTTGGTAGTTTGAAGCTCAGAAAATTGAGCAGAAATTCGGTTCTGGAACACCCAGAACTGCATGTGCGGCTGGGGAGCCTGAATGTGCAGGAAACACTAGCACACGTGCAGGTAGGCCCGTACGTGTGGATAACAGATGAGGTGCTAGGGCATTCTACATAAAAAACACTTGGTGGTGCACGTGCGGAGAGAGTCCCGCACGTGCGGCTATTTGGCAGCCTCGGTTTCACTTTTCTACTTCGTTTACCCCACTCCCGGGCCTCTGTTAGCGTGATTTGCATCCATAATTGATGTCCATTTGCACTGCATGGGCATTTAACGAGAGCAAAAGACATTTGGATCAATCAATTCCTAAGTAGTGGAACTAATTAGTTGGTTGTATGCAAATTAAGTGTGCTACACTTATACCTATCTGTGTAGGTCAAACACCACGTTCCAGTCACCTGCACTACGGAGCCAACTGTGAGTAACATTGTTGTAAAGATATGTTTAATTTAAATTATCATTTTCCTGCTTTAAAATTATGTTTTGTTCTGATATGTTTTCCTATATTTATGAATGATGATTCTATTTCTGCTTACACTGTTTATCGTGTCATCCTTAGCATCTGTTCACATGATTACAGAGATCTTTGTCAGTTCCAATTCATGTAACCCCTGTTTACCATAGTGATGGCCATCACATTTGATCTTTGGTCTTTGTGACCGCCTGTATTTATTACTTTTGGATGTACCACGTATTACGTTACGCTTTCTATCTGTTGTAAGAACCTGTTTTATATGTAATTGTCTTTACATTATAATCATCATTCAGAACCTCTTTACTCAGTTGTTATTCACTGGCTCTAGCTCATATTTTGATATATTATGTAGGTGATCCAGTTCAAGAAAGGACATAGTGGCGTTGACCTTGCTTTGGTTTTGTCAAGCTAACCTCTATGCCTCACCGCGAGGTTCCCATCTGTTAGAGTTTTAAGGTGGCCGATGCTCACCTTTTTGCTCATTGTTACTCTGTTGCGTTCAGTTTTATTTTGCTTTACACGTGTCTAGACTGGGGATTCTTATGACTTGATGTATATGTTAATCCATGTATATATGGAGTTGGTCATTTTGTCTCATGTAAGTTTTCACAGCTCATTGGACGGTTACTTTTATTCTATAATTAGCTTCCGCTAGCCCCGTTTATTTAATTTGTTCAGTTAGGCCTTTGGAAATCTTAGATTACTGGTTGGTTACGACACTAAACCTATAGGGGCAGGTTTGGGTCGTGACAGAGTGGTATCAAAACATGAGTTCTACCGCACATACACGTCTAAATAAGCTATAGGGTGTCCTAGAAAGGGAAGTAGGGCATATTGTTTGCATGTGTGAGTGTGTGTGGTATGTTTTGATGTGTTTGTGTGGTAATACTGCAAGTGTTAACTCTGTGTCCTATGTTTATTATCACTCTGTTTACTTATAGACCAACGGAAGAAACAAGACTTGCAGAGACATCTGAGTCTTCTAATGCAAGAATGGACCAGCTGGAGTGAATGAAAGAATTATTGACAGAAGCGTTAAGACAACAACAAAGATAGCCGTTTCCATCCCTATCTCTGCCACCAATTCTAGTAGAGCCACCTAATAATGGTGACATTATTACCCTGATACAGAAGTTTAACAAACTGAAACCGCCTACCTTTCCGGGAGGCCTTGAACCGCTAAAAGCTGAAGCCTGGATTTTGGAGATTGAAAAATTATTCGAAATATTCCCATGTACCGAAGAGTAGAAGGTTCTTTTAGCAACTTTTACCTTGCAAGAGGAAGCGAGAAGGTGGTGGATGCTTGTCCGGGGCCAACAGACTGCAATGACTTGGGCACAGTTTAAAGAAGCCTTTTATGAAAAATATTTTCCGCAGTGTATAAGGGATCGGAAAGTAACAGAATTTGAATAGTTGAAGCAGGGTACCATGTCAGTAGTGGAGTATGAAGCCAAATTCACAGAGCTTGCGCGCTATGCGCCACATATGGTAGATACCAATTATTAGAAAGCTAAGAAGTTTGAAGGCGGTTTGGACGTTGAGGTTCTTGATCGAGTTAATGTACTTAAGTTAGAAAAATATGCTGATGTTTTGGATAGATCCATTATAGTTGAGGCGAATGTTGCCGTACTAAGACAAGCAAAGGCACCGGTGATTGAATGAAAGGGTAAGAGGACGTGATCTAATTTCAAGAAGGGTCGGAACAACATCAATGCTCCACTGAACAAAAGGCAGAATATAGGATCATCTACTAGCTTAAGCCAAGGGAATGATACACCCATTTGCCTAGAGTGTGGGAAAAGACATAATGGAGTTTGTTGTAGGATTTCGGGTGCATGTTTTCGGTGTGGAAAACGAGCCATATGATCAAGGATTGTCCTTTAGTGTCCTAAAGCATAAGCCAGCCTAGGGCTAGCTTAACGGCATCAGTGTCAACACCAAGGGTAAATTCAAAAACAACTATGGGGACAGAAACTTTAAAGCGAGGCTGGGTTTTTGCATTGGTACCGGGTGATGTGTAGACAATAGAGACGGTTGTATTAGGTATTCTTCCTATTTGTTCTCAGAATGCATATGTGTTGATTGATTTGGGATCCACGCATTCCTATGTGTCATGTGCTTTTGCTTCAAAATTAACCCGACGATTGGAACCAATGCCTCATTTGTAGTTGTATCTTCTCTAACTAGGGAATCTATGACTTGCGTGTATCCTGCATGTGATATTAATGTTGGGGATATGACCTTATATGTAGATCTATTGCCTTTAAATATCATGCATTTTGATGTGATTCTTGGAATGGATTGGTTATCGAGGTATTGTGCTACTATTGATTGTTTGACTAAACAAGTTATATTTCACCCATTGGAAGTGCCTAAATTTACCTTGAATGGGGATGGTGTCGTACCTCCCCCATATCTAATTTTCTCCATGAAAGCGAATAGATTGATTAATAAGGGTTGTAATGGATTTTTATGTTCTGTGTTAATGGTACCAACTACAACTAAACTTAGTGTGAATAGCATCCTTGTGGTGAAAGAGTTCCCAGATGTGTTTCTAGATGATTTGCTAGGAAATTTAGTTGATAGAGAAATTGAGTTCAGTATTGAGATAGTATTGGGTACGCAACCAATTTCCAAGACCCCATACCGGATGTCGACTGCCAAACTAAAAGAGTTGAAAATTCAGTCGCAAGTTTACAGGCAAAGAAATTTATCAGGCCTAGTACATCTCCGTGGGGCGCTCTAGTGTTATTTGTAAAAAAGAATGATGGAACCCTAAGGCTGTGCATTGATTACTGGGAGTTAAACAAGGTGACCATAAAGAATGAATATTCGTTGCCACGCAATGATGATCTGTTTGACCAACTACAAGGGGCACAGGTGTTTTGAAAAATTGATCTACAATCTGGGTATCATCAGTTAAAAGTAAAAGCTGAAGATGCGGAGAAAACTGCTTTTCGAACTAGATATGGCCACTATGAGTTTCTTGTTATGCCTTCGGAGTTCCAAACGCACCAGCTGCTTTTATGGATTTAATGAACATGGTCTTTCAGCCATTCCTTGATGAGTTCATAGTTGTTTTTATCGATGACATTCTTATTTATTCCAAAAGCAAAGAGGAACATGAACCCACTTGAGACTTGCTCTTCAAACATTGAGGGAGAAGAAATTGTATGCTAAATTGTCCAAATGTGAGTTCTAGCTAGATAACGTGACGTTTCTGGGACATGTGATAACGAAAGATGGCATCTCTGTTGATCCACAGAAGATAGAGGCTGTTGTAAATTGGCCAAGACTAACAAATGTGACATAAGTCTACAGTTTCTTGGGCCTGGCCAAATACTATTGTAGATTTGTGAAAGACTTTTCCAAAATTGCTTTGCCAGTCACTCAATTGACTCAAAAGGGCATGTCATTCGAATGGACAGAACCACGAGAGCTAGCTTTTCAATAGTTGAAGACAAGACTTGTGACGGCATCGATCCTCACTTTACCTTCTGGAATGGATGGCTTTACCATTTATAGTGATGCCTCTTATAAAGGCTTAGGATGTGTATTGATGCAAAATGGAAATGTGATAGCCTATGCTTCCCATAGCTCGGCTTTTTTGCGTCCCCTTTCAGAAGGTTTGAAAGAAATCCCTATAGTTCGGACTCTCGCGGTTCTAAATCTAATCTCACAAGTGTAATGTGAAACTGATAATCACCAAAGAGTCCAAATCCGGCAAATTGTTTTGGAAAATTGATTTTGAATCAAAAGGGCCAAAATTGGACTGCTTTACCAAATATAGAGTTGCCACCTAAATATTTTTTATTTTGGATAAATTTAGAAAACCCTGACTCGTGCCAAAGGCTACGTGTCCGTCATCACCAAAGTTGCTTCAGCTTGAGAACTTAGGTATGAGAGGGAAATGTTATGAATTGAGCATCCCTGCTCGCCCGATCAAAGATCGGCCTCTACTAATCATGATATGATTTTTTATAAACATTATGTGCTCTTATTCCGGTTATTAAACTAGCATTACTATGTGATGCGCACAAGCAAGTATAGACTAGTTTGCTCAATTTAGAACAATTCAACTCATGTTTGTTTGTGAAAATGGTTTGAATTTGCCACCTCAAGTGGACTTAAAGATTGCGGATTTGCCACCAAACATAGTGGACCTAAAACATGATTTGCCATTCAACAAAGTGGGCTTAAAATGCACATTCGTTGAATCATTCTAATGCAAACAACAAGCCTTTATTCATAGGCATTTAAGCAGTTTAGCATTTAAGTACATAGTCTCATGGCAAGCATGCTAATTATGGAAACATTTACACTTATGCAAGTATGCTAAAGCGTAAAAACTCACCTAGTACTCCAAGCTAATAAGATATGAGTTAGAAAAATATGCATGCTTCCTAACTATACAAAATCACTAATGCAACACATGTAATATGCAATTAATAGGCTCGGCTACTAATATGGCATATGAAACAATTTGATAACATGCGGTTAAACACGTATTCAAAGATTTATTGAAATTGCAATGCAGTTTGAATGATGCGCCGAGCCTCGGTGCATGCAATACGAATGAATGGATGTAAGCATAAGGCATAAAGTATACTAATCGAAACATGTCCCTAATCTAACCATCGAAACCAATTAAATAAAAGGGTGAAAGATGTGAGGTTGGAAGGCATACACACACGCACGCTTATTACAACATTACACCCTCGCGAAGGAGGGTTCAAATGAATAGAGGCTAACTAGCTAACTAGGCTAATTAAACTAATTATTATAACACTTGAAATGAGTAATTAACTAACTATCTAAGCTAATTAATAAATTAACTAGGCTAAGCTAATTAAATATTACAACATCAACTAATTAGCTACAACTAATTAGACTAATTAAATATTACAACACAATTTGCTATCTATTGAAACAATTAAATAACAATGTATTTGATATGGATATCAAGGAAGATGGATGGAGGTTGCATGCGCATCACCTAAAAACTGCTCTGTCTGCCCCAGACTGCCTTTGTTTCACTTTCAGCCACTACTTCTGTTTCTGCAAAACTGCACTGCTGGCCACACACCAAGGGCCGGCCGTGCATTACTGATGGCCGGCCGAACCTACAGAGGGCCAGCCGTGTACTGATTTGGTGCAAACTCTGTTTTTGTGCTCTGAGGTGAAATCAGTGCAGATAGAGCATTTTCAAGCTCTGTTTATCCTTCATTTCTTCTCTGTCATAGGAAAACCTCAAGAGAAGGTTGGAATGGATTCCAAAACCATCAATGAGCGATATGATCGCTTGATGATCTCGAATTCAATTTTGGACAAAAGTTAATAAATGTAATGCAAATAGACCACCCCTCCCTTTTTGTCATGGAATGAACTCAAAAAAGGAAGTTGAGACGCTCAAGGATATCAAAAACACCATGAATTGATGCTTGATGACCCTTGACACAAGGAACTTGGTATAACGTCCGGCCAAGTTCAAGCTATTTAAGCCATTTTCTTTAAGTGTGTTGATCCAATTTTAAACCAATTGTTTTAGGCCTTGCCATTCATTAGTCCATTTGTCCAAATGTGTTGTTCAAGTCTTCTAAACGAGAAGTGATGTCAAACAAGAGGTCCTCCCAAAACATGAGAAGGGGACTACACCGTAGACGATGAATCTCCAAAGAGATTAAGTCATTAAGTATAGGTCTCCTTTACATGCCTTGAGCAACCTCAATTGGTTGAAACCATTCTCATAAATGAAAGATATGGATTGATTGATTGATTAGCAAATTTAAGCCCCAAAGCATGTAAAATGAACCAAGAAAGCATATTAAACAACAAGTATGCTAACTATGGGACCTTAAATGTATCTAACAAGGCATGAACCAAATGGAAAAGCTTAGACAACCTAAAAACAATCCTAAATATATGCAAATCAGAGGTGAAACATGCATGAAAAGGGGTTAAAAAGCTAGACAACAAAGATGAGCATTAAGGCTAGTAAACAAGGGTGAGGAGGGGTGGCTAAACCCTCTATTTTTGAAGCTTCAAAACATGGTTTTCAGCCTTTTCAAATCTCTGAAAATCAGTATGAATACCAAAGAAAAAGAGTGAAAAGGAGAAGAGTTTGAGTTATGAATAAAGGTGTAGAAAGAGCAAGCTCTCTCTACCCTTTTGGTAACCCTTCAAACCCAACTCCAACACTTCAAACAAACTCTAAACCAACCAAAATAGCAAGAATAATGAAGTAAGGACAGAAATAAAGGAAAGGAAAAAGAAAGCAAGCTTATACCTTTCAAGAAGCAAGCTTGTTTTTGAAGTTTCAAACTTGGTTTCAATGCAATCTTAAGCTTGAATTACGCATCCTCAAGATCAAACAAGGCTTTAGGGTGGTAAGATAAGGTTGTATATGGTGTGTAGTAGTGGTGTAAGCAAGTTAGGTTAGCTCAAAGATAACTTGTAATGGAAAAAGGATGAGTGAATGGCTCTCAAGGTGTATATATCTCTTCTTGATATTTTTTCAACCCTCAAAACAATCCCAGTGCTTCGGTTTTATAGAATTCAAGCTGAAAAGGTGATAAATATCTTCAAAAATGGACAGCTGGCAGCCTTCCGCCTAGAACAGTGTTTTATTGCCAACGAAGGCCGGCCGGCCATCACTAATGCACGGTCGGGCCTTGATGGCCTCCTTTGATTTTTTGGTTCAAACTTAACTCAAGGTGAGAAATTGTCTAAAAATGAAACCCAAGGGTTCAAACAAGGTAAATGTGGAAGATGTGAGGTTATTTTGGAAGACTGACTGATTCCGAATCGCTGCGAATTCACAATTTAACTTTCATCATTGAGTGCATTGAACCAAGCGTCTGAGTCTTGCGGACGGTCAAAAATGGGGTGTCTATAGTTGCTCATCTTTGCTAGAGCTCAAAGTCATAAAATGACATGAGTGAATGCCAAAACCCAGAGATGACCCATTTTGACAAGGCGTAAGACTTGGACAAGAAAACAAGACATTGATTAAATGGTTGCACCCACAGGCTGCCTACGTATCCCCTTACAAGGAATCAAACCAGAGTAGTTTAGGGGCAAGATGCACATGAAATGCACGATGCAAGAACATAATTTGAACAATGAAACATTTAAATGCAAATGCGATGCAATGAAAATGCCACATTCAAACAAATCGAAAAAAGGTACAACATTCCAAACATGGAAAGAAATAAGTAAATGAACATGCCACTCATGAGAATCATGAGCCAAACCACATTTCATGCAGAAAGGATGTAAGAAAATTATGCAAGCTTAATTACGCGATGCGCATGAAAGGTGAAAAGCAACACAACGGGCTCACCCAAGGTTTCAACCAAGATCCTAATGCGTTGCAAGCGAGAAGATAAGGTGAATACATCCAAACGCATCTCACGCGAGAGGAGAAAGTGAAAACGTCCAAATGCGCCTCACGCAAGAGAAGACAGAGAATAAATCCAAACGCATCTCACGCGAGAGGATAAAGTGAATACGTCCAAACGCGTCTCACGCGAGAGGAGAAAGTGAATACGTCCAAACTCATCTCACGCGAGAGGAGAAAGTAAATAAATCCAAACGCGTCTCACACGAGAGGATAAAGAGAATAAATCCAAACGCATCCTATACGAGGGGATAAAGTGAAAATGTCCAAACGCGTCTAATGCAAGAGGAGAAAGTGAAAACGTCCAAACGTGTCTCACGCGAGAGGAGAAAGAGAATAAATCCAAACGTGTCTCATGCAAGAGGATAAAGTGAATACGTCCAAACGCGTCTCACGCGAGAGGACAAAGAGAATAAATCCAAACGCGTCTCACACGAGAGGATAAAGTGAATACGTCCAAATGCGTCCCACGCGAGAGGAGAAAGTGAAAACGTCCAAACGCGTCTCACGCGAGAGGGGAAAGTGAATATGTCCAAACGTGTCTCACGCAAGAGGAGAAAGTGAAAACGTCCAAACGCGACTCACGTGAGAGGAGAAAGTGAATAAATCCAAACGCATCTCACGCGAGAGGATAAAGAGAATAAATCCAAATGCGTCCTATGCGAGGGGATAAAGTGAAAACGTCCAAACGCGTCTCACTCGAGAGGAGAAAGTGAAAACGTCCAAACACGTCTCACGCGAGAGGAGAAAGAGAATAAATCCAAACGCGTCTCACGCGAGAGGAGAAAGTGAATACATCCAAATGCGTCTCACGCGAGAGGAGAAATAAAATAAATCCAAACACGTCTCACACGAGAGGATAAAGTGAATACATCCAAATGTATCTTACATGAGAGGAGAAAGTGAAAACGTCCAAACGAGTCTTACGCAAAATGAGAAAGTGAATACGTCCGAACGCGTCTCACGCGAGAGGAGAAAGTGAAAACATCTAGACGCGTGTCACGTGAGAGGAGAATGTGAATAAATCCAAACGCGTCTCATGCGAGAGGATAAAGAGAATAAATCCAAACGCGTCTTAGGTGAGGGGATAAAGTGAAAACGTCCAAACGCATTTCACGCGAGAGGAGAAAAAGAATAAATCCAAACGCATCTCACACGAGAGGATAAAGTGAATACGTCCAAACGCGTCTCAAGAGGAGAAAGTGAAAACGTCCAAACGCATCTCACGCGAGAGGAGAAAGTGAAAACGATACGATTCAAAGGGCACAAGTGACTTCACGTGAAATTCCTCTAAATGAACCATACATACAATATCGTCTGATAAGAAAAGATATAATGAAGTGAACCATGATTCAGTCCAAACACATTGAACAAATACAGTGGAATAAACAAACTTCAAACGAAACAAATGAGGTGACACAATAAGAACAACAACTCTTCTTTCCTCTTTCCTTTTTCTTTCTCTTTTTGATATATTTTTGCACTTTTTCTTTGTGTTTCTGTTATTATATTTTTTCTCTTTTGTTGACACACAACCCTTGATTCGAGTCAAACCAAAACTAACAATTAGGCAAACTCAAGAATAAAAACAGAAATTTAAAACTCAAAATTTAAAAACTGAGACTAAAACTCAGAAATTAAAATAATGATAAAATAAAAACAGATTAGCAATGCACAGATCATAAATTAGCAATCCATGTATATGTCCAAACAAATTAGCAATGCACAAAACAAAACAAAACAAAACAAAATAAAATAAAATAAACACATGGAAAACAAACAAAACAACAACCAAAAACAAATTGAATCACCGAAGGCCGGTCGAGCCTCAGTGATGCACGGCTGGGTGTCGAAAGAGCCGGCCGGCCTTCGACAGCAGTGAAGGACAGATCGGTAAAACGCCACACCCATGGCTCATTAAAACACACAAAGCTCTCACTTTGGTCTTATTCCAGGTCGGAAAACCCTCCTCCCTCTCTCTAAACCTCCTTTCTCTCTAGATTTCCTCTCCTTCTTGAGTTTTCACAAAAACCGTCACAAATATTTCCTAAAACAACTTGTTTCCCTCTTCATTTTGAACCGATTGAAAATTGGTTTGGTTGAAGTTTGGGTTCCCTCTTTGTTTTTCCTCAGTTTCTCACACTTTTTCCCAACCTTGTCTTATTCTCTTTTGATTTTTCATCCCCTCTTCATTTTCTCTCTTAGGGTTTGAAACTCTAGGATTTCACATACTTCCATTCACCCCTTCACTTTTCTTCGCTTTTTTTATGGCTAGTGATGAGGTTCCCATTCCAGAGCCTGCCATAGGTGTTGGCATTGCCCTTGGCGCAGATATGGAGGTGAATGAAGCCGCTGTATTACTCCCTCTGGCCGAGAGGCCTTTTGATGCAGCCACATACCAGCCGCGTACACATGTGCCACCTCCTGGCAACATCTTGAGATTCGAGGGCTTTATTCCTGGGTTGGATGAGGATAGTCTACTGAGAAAGCCTATAGAGCATATTTCTGCCGACGCCTCCACGGTACACAATTCTTTCCCCATTCTACTTTGCATTTTACTTTACACACATGTTGAAATGTTGAGCTTGATGAACAAATCACTTACCTGTGCTACACATACACTGATAGAACTGTCAATTAATAGGTGATTGCCAGGAGGATAGGGGGCTACGGCTCTATCTTTGGCCTTTGACGTTGGTATGAGCGGCTCTCGACAGAGGTCCGCACTTTAGTAGATGTTGTTGGCTTTGGCCCCTTTTGCTACGGGCTCGTACAGATGAGAACCGAGTCTTGGCTTTATGGTGCCCTGGTGGAGAGATGGTGGGACACTACCAGCTCGTTTCACTTCTCTTTTACTGGGGACATGACACTGACCTCGTATGATTTCTCGATGTTGACCGGTCTGTGGGTTGGGGTCGGCGGCCCAGTCCCTTTTAATCCAGACATGACCTAGTGAAGGGATGTACGGCGCAAGCTTCTTGGGGCGATCCCAGACACCACCATTCATGGGATGGTATGTTACAACTGGTTTTATGACCATTTCTCCGATACGCAGCCGGCTACGGCAGACGACGTTGCCCAGTACACTCACGGCTTCCTCATATATCTTCTCGGTACTACCTTGCTTGCGAACAGGGAAAATACCGTGGCATTATACATTCTTGGAGCGCTGGTACATTTTCCTCGCGTAGTAGATTACGACTGGGGTGGCGCAGGTCTGGCCACCCTATACTGCTATATGAACTCTGTTTCCCACCACAAGGCGGATTCACTTGGCGGCTACTGGAGGGTTTGGGAGGTACATCCTACACTCACCTCCTTGATGCACTTTACATTCTGTTCACTATTGCATTTCTTGCTTATTTGATCTATTTTCTCATACCATCTATCTATCTTTGATTTGCAGCTTTGGGTCTACACATACTTTACTTCATTGACCCCAGTTCTAGTAAGGCCAATTGAGTTGTCTGTACCACACTCTCGGTACTACAACTTGCGATTCGAGCGGCGTTGCCTTATGGATCGCACCTTTCCTTATTTTTGCCGTTTTTTCGACACCGTCATAACAGATCAGGTATTGCACTATTTCCCACATTGTATAATCATTCTTATACTTTTGTACTGTATCACCTCACCATTCTCACATTGTACTAACTTCTGACATTATACTACTGTTTTGACACACTGTACTGCTACTTTGACATTGCACTAATTCTGACACTGTACTACCATTTTGACACTACACTGATTCTGACACTGCACTGCCAGTTCGAAACTAGACTGATTCTGACACTGCATTGCCATTCTGACATTACACTAATTCTGTCCCTGCACTGCCATTCTGACACTGCACTACCATTCTGACACTACATTGATTCTGACACTGCACTGATTCTGTTACTACACTGCTATTCTGTCACTGCACTGATTCTAACACTACACTGATTTTCTCAAGTCGACTGGCACCCTTGGGCGGGCAGTCCCCATGTGTCAAGGGTGACCTATATCACTACCTGGCACACTTCCACGCTGAGGATCCTGTTTGAGGGCCCTTTTGGCCGAGCATACTACCTGGGGGAGAGATTCATCCGCCAGACTCGGGGCGTGGCTGACCCTGATGTTCCACATCCTCCTCTTGCCGACATAAGGGTCGTAGATGATTTGCAGGATGGTCCTGAGCTAGACCTCTTGATGATAGGTGAGGATGGCGACCGTTACCATGAGCCCAGAGACTTCATGACTTTCTTATGCACTCGGGTGATGGCATCCCTTACCCCGAGCATGGCTCACTGTTGCTCCTGCTGCTAGGGATGGCGATGCACCCATTGGAGGTGCGCCTGTCGCTGCTCCCATTCCTGGATTGCCTGTGCTACCCACCGACATTATATAAATGCGCCCAGATGGAGTGATTGAGCAGATCCCGCTTGAGCCCATCAAGAAAAGAGACCGCAGACTTGTGTTTGCCCCTAGCATTGAGTAGGTATATTTTCGTTTCATGCTAATCCATATTGCACTTTAGCTCATTCTTAGCCATTACTGTTCACTGTTTAATTACTTCTATCTATTTCTCTCAGTTTCTCTTGTTTTACAGATCCTTTGAGCATACGGTGACGAGCTCCTTCGGATGATCAACTGACTACTCATCATGGTACGGAGGAGGTAGACTGCCTTAGTCATCCATGGGATTGAGGTACATTCTGTGTGTAGCTTACTACCATTGCTATATTATACACTCTTGATCACTTTATTTGATATTTTATATCTTTTCTTTCTACTTTTTTTTTAGCTTGAGTCAGCGCCAGCAGTACCTGCAGGACCCTTCGCAGCTAGTAGGCGGAGACGGGGCCCAGTGAGAGGTTGAGGAGGTGTTGATCGAGGGAGAGGTCGAGTGAGGCAGCGCTCGCCTTCCGAGGAGTCTTTTGACGAGTCCACGACCCCTGAGGATGAGGGAGAGGAGACGGATCTACAGTCGAGTAGCCCCAGTGATGACAACGATGCACCTCCTCCACAGCCGAGGAGGAAGAGAGCGAGGATGGGCTATTGACAGTAATGCCAACTTCGTTTTACTTTGCTTTTGTTTTCATTTTGTTATGTAGCTATAAAACCAGCTTCGGATTGTCCTTTTATTTTTCAAAAGCTTTCTTTTATTTTGGTTGTATAAAACGATGATCGGGGTTGGGCCCACCAGTTATGAAAAACAAGTTTTGGTTGAATTTCTTTGTGCAATATGATAAGCTGCATTACCTCTGCTTTTGCAATCTTCGGAATAGTAAATGCCTTGCTCTTGGATTGATTTATGAACCGAAAAATGACTTACAACTGATCCAAACATAAAATACAACTCGATAATGGAAAAACGAAATGAAAAAAACTCGAAAAAGCTAATAAACACTTGGCACAAACAAAACAAAACTCAAAAGTATAATAAAAGCTCATTCGCACAAAGGCCAGGTTTCACTGCAATGGAGTTGCCCTGGGCCAGCACCAAGACTCGGCTGGGCCTCACTGATGCACGGTTGGCCATCAGTGTGATGTCAGTCAGTGCTGTCCAGGTGTCATGCTCAGCTTCTTCCCAAACTCTATAAATAATGCTCCCATGCTTCTTTTTTGGCAAACTCACAAATTCTTGATATTTTGCTCTCAAAATGGAGATGTTACTTGCCAACAGGCTTTGGGACTGGATAGCTGCTTTGGATGGCTGGGAAAAGGTAAATTTTTGTGGCTTTGGCCTAAATGCCATTTTTCCTTTGAGCCGCACTTCTCTTTGCTTTCCGTTCCTTTATGTCGCAGCTAGATATTGGAACTCGATCACACATGTATTTAGCTTTGGGGGACAAGAGATATGCCCGACAATCGAGGAATTTCAAGTGTTAATGGAGTCTCGACGCGATGAGGAAATCATGCCTCAGCCTCGTTCTGGTCACATCCAAGCTTTGGGAAGGATGTGCGGGCTTACTCTACACGAGGCCCGTTCCTTGGTTCACAATTTGATCCATCGATTTTCTGATGCTAACGACCGTGGCAACCTTCTTTAGCGGGGTTTTTGACAACACGCCCTTTGTTTGTGTATGCTAGCACATTTCCTCCTTGTCCCTTGTTTCGGCAGGTCTAGCATTCGACTCATTAAAGTGGCGCAAGGCCTGAAAGAGGGCAAGAGTTGCATTAGCTTGGCGTTGGCAGAGACTTTGATAGGCTTAGATGCTTTCCATCGGCAAGAGACAACCAAATTCATGGGAAGTCCACTACTTCTTCAGGTAATGTTTCCCACCTCTTCTTATATATGTTTCTCACCTCACTTAGCACTCATGCTCTATTTTTCTCTCAAAGCCCTTTTCTCACTTTTCTCTCAATATACATCTCTCTATTTTTTAATCTCTTTTTTCTTTCATCCCTCCCCAGATATGGCTTATGGACAAGCTAAAAGTAGTGGACTCTTGTCCCGCATACTCAACTTGAGCATACTTTTTCTGCCAACAGCTAGTTGATTTTCTGAATGAAGGATGCTAGTGCCATTGGATGTGCAACAGGTCTGCTACTGACATTGCTTAGCGTTGCCCCTGGCTTAATCTGACCGAAATGAGCTACATCATGGCTCGACAACCTGGCATTGAGTTAATCAACTTGACTCATTGCGTATTCTACTTTTCGTTCCGATTCAGGTGCCAATTTGGACATGATCAGACTTGCCCAGAGGAGGGGGTAGAATACTCGGTTTGATTTCCCATCCGAGGCTCATATTTGGCTAGATACCTCACCGCTTGGAGGACGAGAGAGCTTCTAGCTCCTGCCCCTAGTTTCAACTGCGCACTTTCTGGCGAGTGCCTGACTTGGCTCGAAGATGAGGCACAATCCGGGCCCACTTTAGCATCAGAAGCTTCCATAAGCACAAGTGGGAGACGCATCAACACCCAACTTAGCTATGCCCCAAGTTTATTGCTTTGATTTTACTTTTCAAGTTTTATAAATGTAATAAAAGAAACTTTGATTTGTATCGAGAGTTGAAGAACTTTGTATTGAAATCAATGAAATTAAAATTGTGAGCACTGAAAATTTTCTTTTTGGTCCAAAATGGTCTACGTTGTAAAAAGTAAAAATTTTGAGCAAAAATCAACTTTTATCAAAAACTTTTCAAAACCATTTTCAATGAGGATCACGACTTGACACACACAGAATCTATCCTCGAGATGTACAACCCCGAATCCAAAGATAGAAAATTGCCCCTTGTCTAAATAGCATTGCTTCAGCATTGTAACTGGTTCTCAGAGAGGATTACAACTGAACATTTAGATAAAGAATGGACAAAGATGACCTGATCAACACATGGACAGGAAAGTTGAATTGGAGATGTTTACGACTAAACTTCAGGATGAAGTTGCCTACGTATCCCAAAGATGGGAATCAGTCGTTACGTAGTTCGGTTCGAGTTCACTCGAGTATTAATGCTCTTCTTTTGCACTCTAACTTTTGCCAAGGCCGCCCTTTAGGGTGTCAACCTTGCGAGCTCAATTTTTCTTTATTTCTAATTTTTTTGTGCTCTAACTTTTGCCTAGGTCGCCCTTCCGGGTTTTTGGCCTAGCGAGCCTCTTAGGGATAATATTTCTTTAACTTGTCCATGTTAATCGGTTGGGAAAATTCTAGGCCATCCAGGTCCATAAGAATAACAGCTCCACCTGACCAAATAGTTTTGATAATGTAAGGACCAGTCCAATTGGGTTTGAACTTGCCCCTACGGTCATGAATGAGAGCCCGGTTGTCTTTCAGCACCAAATCCCCTTCTTTGAGATTCCGGGACTTAACCTTCTTGTTAAAAGTCCTGGCAATCCTGCGTTGATAACCCTAAACATGGTACAATGCTTTCAGTCTTCTCTCGTCAAACAGCATCAGTTCTTTGAACCTGCTCTGCTGCTAATTTGCCTCTGCTAGCTGACACTCAGCCATAACCCGCAGCGACGAAACTTCTATTTTGATCGGCAGAATACCTTCCATCCCATAAACCAGAGAGTAAGGAGTTTCCCCAGTAGACATTCGAATTAAAGTTCTATATCCCAGAGTGCAAATGGCAATTTGTCTGGCTAGTCCCTGTAGGTCTCAACCAATTTTTGTAAAATATGCTTGATGTTCTTGCTGGAGGCCTCAACAGCTCCACTGGTTTGCGGCCGGTATGTGGATGACTTATGAAAAGCCACATTGTGTTTCTCCAACAAGTCAATCACTTCTTTCTTGAAATATGAGCCATTATTTGAAATAATCTTGTTTGGGAGTCCATAACGACAAATGATGTTATTTCGGATGAACTTAGCCACATGTGCTGCCTTCAACACTGCATAAGACTGAGCTTCCACCCATTTTGTGAAATAATCGATTACCACCATAATGTACTCATGCCCATTTGACCCTTTCAGTGTGACTGCGCCGATGATGTCGATTCCCCAGACTGAGAAAGACCATGGTGAAGTCATGTTGTACAACTTCGACGGTGGGATATTCATGCCATTGGCATGAATTTGGCATTTGTGCAATCGCCGAACAAAACCAATACAATCCTCCTCCATAGTAGACCAGTAGTAACCTTTCCTGAGAATCTTTTGGGCTAACATTACTCCGTTTATGTGCGCTCTACACTCCCCTCCATGGATAGCCTCCCTTAGGCACTTTGATTCTTCTGCGTCGACACATAAATTGTGCATTCCCAGATGACCCATTTTGTATAGTTTACCTCCACAGATGATAAATTGAATGGCCATCCGCCGTATTGCCCTTTTATCTTTGGCATTTACCCTTGGTGGATAAGCCTCATTTTCCAAGAAGTTCCAAATATCATAAAACCAAGGGTTTTGATCTTGCACTTCATCTATTGCGGTGATAGACTCGTAGGTCGGCGTATATCTCTGCGCAATAATTGATCGGACATATCCGAACTCCAAACGGGATGTCAATCATGGAAGCTAGAGTTGATAAAGTGTCAGGGAACCTATTGTTCTCTCTTAGTAGAAGCGTGAAGGTCAGCTTCTCAAACTTAGGAATCAAAACATCCAAGGTCTGGTAATAGATCTTCATCTTTTTTTCTTTGACCTTCTAGTCTCCTTTTGCTTGAGACACAACTAGGTTCGAGTCCCTAATGACGTCCAACCTTTTTGCCCCTAGTTCCAGGACAGCTTCAAACCAGGGATACACGCCTCATATTCTGCTTCGACCGGAGTTTGAAGGCTAAGGGTATATGGGAATTGTCGGGTGCTATCAGCAACACACCTATCTGTAACAGCGCCCGCGTGGGACCTCGCTGCTACAGTTCGGACTCGATTTGTGTCACGGTTCTTAATCTGAACCAAAGAGTCCAAATCTGGCAAATCGTTTTGAGAAACAGATTTTGAAAAAGTAGTACCAAACATGGACTGCTTTGCCAGATACAGAGTCGCCACCTAAATATTTTAAAATGGGGAAATTTAGGAAACCCTGACTCGGTGCCGAAGGCCACATGTCCGTCATCACCGGAGTTGTCTCGGCTCGGGAGCTTGGGTACGATCGGGGAAGGTCAGCTATGAGCACCCCCTTTCGCCCGGTCCGAAGACCGGCCTCTACTAACTGTGATATCCGTATTTGAAAACTTTATGTGTTCTTATTCCATTTATTAGCCTAGAATTACTATGTTATGCGCGCAGCAAACAAGTATAGACTAGATTGCCTAATTTGGAAATAAACATTGCATATCCGTTTGGTTTGAAAATGCTTTGGAATTTGCTACTCGCAAGTAGGCTAAAATACGGATTTCAACGAGTTTTTCCAACTCAAACAATCCGGCCTTCACCCACAGGCATTCAAAACAGTTTAACACATAAGCATCTAGCCACATGTTAAGCATGCTGTCATGGTAACATTCACACTCATGCGATATGCTAAAGCGGAAATACTTACATCGTACTCCGTGCCAAAACAAAGAACTTGTTAGCAAACATGCATGATCCAAGTCCATGTTAAAAATGGCTAATGCGTCGCATACAAAATGTCGCTAAGATAGGCTCGGCTAATTTAAACATGTCATGTGAAAATGCACAATTATCTCATATTCAGTTTTTGATTTGAAAAACATATGCGGTTAGCATGATGTACCGAGCCTAATGCATGTAATACAAATGCATGGATGCACACATGCATAGCATAAGGTATGCTAAATTAAACGTGCCCTAATCTACCATCGTAAGCAGGTAAATAAAAGGGAAGAAAGACGTGAGGTTGGAAGACATACACACACTCACGCACACTTATTACAGATTTGCCCTCGCTCGGAGGGACCAAAATAATAATACAAATTAATTAACTACGCAAGCTAATTAAATATTACAAATTAATTAATTAACAAATTAACTAATTTAGGAAAACAGTAAAACGTCTCGAGAAGCGCGCCACCATGCGCAAGCTGCCTCTGTTTTCCTCCCTTTCCTCCTCTGGAGATTGTCAAAACCTCAGGACTACATCCTTGGACAGAGGGGATCATCACCGGCTAGATGAAATTTCCACCGGCAGTGTGGCATGGCCATCGGCACAAAGTTGAAGCTGTCGGCAGAGAAAATGGTGCCGGTCGGCACATTACACTGCCGGTCGGCAGAGTATTCCTGCAGAACCTGCAACCCACAGCAACAGAGGGCAAAACAAAGCATGTCAACACAATTCAAGGCATGTATGCACCAACCATGTCTCTTATCATTGTGATGACGCAAAGGGACATGTGCCTTGGTTCTCGGACCACCAATCACGCATTTCCATGCATGGTGGCCCAAGGAACCAAGTATGCAACTTTGATTTCAAATGCATGCAAACCAATCAAACAAATTAGGCCTAATTCCTATCACCATTTCAAGGAACAAGGCATGCATGCAAGATGCAATGCAACCTAGGCATACAAGCTAAGGATGCAACATGGCATGGCGAAGCACTTATGCAAGCATACAAGCATACATATGGCAATGCAAACTAATGCTAAGATGGTCTTATACATGAATTAGGCAGCTCTAATAAGGCCTAAAACAGTAGCCATAATGACCAAAGCAAGAAGCCAAAACACATGCACACATACACATGATGGAAGGCCTACACTTGGGCACAAATCAAGCAACATTCAAGTACACTTGAAAGGAGGAATCATGGACTAATTAGCAAGCAACATGAGCCCTAAAATCATGTTATAAAATGATGCCAAATCAAGTTATAAATCAAGCCAAAACATGCAACGAATAGTCCAAGTGTTCAAGGCAAATCAATAAGGCATTGAACTACACTTATCATGACCAAACATGGCATGCATTAAACAACTAAAAACAGATTTTTAGCATGTTAAAACAAGGCCAAAGGACTCCTTAGATGGCATCTAAGTGGCCCAAATTCAAAGGCATACACCATGGCCAAAACATGGAGCATTGCAACACATGCATTCAAAGCATTAAAGAGGCATGCAAGGCAATCAAACAAGCATGGAAATGGGACTGAAATAGCATGTAGGACGATTCCAAATCACCAAAACAATGCAAAGATGGCATGCTACACACGCACATACTCAAGGCCAACAAGCCCAAATACAAAGGAGCTATATAATGCATGCAAAGATCAACCCAAACGATTATGGACAGAGCTAAAACATGGCAAAATAAGCACATAATCTTCACAAATGCAAGCCTAAAACATGCTCCAACAAAGGCTAACAACCTAGAACATGTTAAGGCACAAATAAGGCATTACATGGCAACTATGCTAAACATGCATGGAGTTCCAAAACCAACTTTAAATCATGTTATATCATGGATATATAAGCATGAAAAACAAACCAAACATGCTCAACACACACTTAAGCATAGGCTTCCTTAAGAGGCCAAAATATGTCCTTTTCAAGGACAACAAGGAGAGGGGGTGGCCCTCTCCTTCTTGGGACTTCAAAGCATCATCTTCACCATTGAAATCCCTCAAGATTTCAGTGGTGAAGAGACCTCAACACCAAAATCCCGGAGCTAGCACAAAATGGCTCAAAATGAGGCCTTTTGAGGCCTAAGGGTGGTCAACAACCCTCAAAAAACAAAACACTCTTAATAAACAACAAAGAGGGCTTAAAAAAAGAATTTTTTTATGTTATACAATAATCACAAAAATAGCTCTAAGACTAGTAGAAAATCAATGCAAAAAAAAAGGGGAAAAAGGGACTAGTTTCTCACCCTTGTAGTCCTCTTCGACAATGGTGCTCCAATGGCCTCCTTGAGCTTGAATCCAACACCAAAGCTTCAAAACACACTCTTTAGAACCTCAGCTCCAAGAGGAAGGTGAAACACTAGGTGTTTGTGTGCAATAGTAAGGCACAAAACACCTAGTGAACAAAATGAGAGGGAAAGAGAGATAGGTTGTGTATGTCTAACCCTAACCCTAGAAAACTAGAGCTCTCCTCTGTATTTTCTCTCTCAAAAATGTCTAAAGCCTCTCCTCTTGCCTTAGAGAGAGCTTCCCTCTATATGCCTCTTGTAAAGCTTATAAGACAAGCTTTGCAAGAGGGAGATCCCTCCATACACGTGTATGGAGGGGAGCAAAATCAATACAGCTGTCTAAAAATATCTGTAAAAGCAGATGAACAGCAATCGGCCGGCAAAAAATGCCATCTTGGCCAAAAAGAGTGCCGGTCGGCAACAAATAGTGCTGACCGGGAACAAAGAGTGCCGGCCGGCAAACTATATTGCCGGTGGCAGCAAAAACCAGCCGGTGGCATCTAGCCAATGCCGGTAGTGGGTGGGGATGGTCTACAAGCCTCACCCTGCCTTTCCAAGGCAAAACACAAGTGTTTGGTGCAAAACCAGACACTAAACGGTCGAGTTCGGAGATCCTGAGGCAAGGCACGCGAGCCGAGACCTCTGGGAACTCCAAACGAACACAAACATGGATAATCAACGAGTGTTCAAACGGTGATGTCCAAGTCTTGAGGACGGTCAAAAATGGGGTGTCTACAGTTGCCCCTCTTTGACAGAACTCGAAAGTCATAACAATGACGGGAGTGAATGTCAAAGCCCAAAGACGACCCATTTTTGACAAGGCCGAAGACTTAGACAAACATGCAATACAAATAAGGTATGCGCCCGGAGGCAGGGGCAAAATGCAAGACAATGCACAGAGCCGAGCATAACTTATGATCATGCAAAGAAAGCTGTAATGAAGCAAACATGCGACAGTTTTAAGCTAGCATACCAAACTACACTACAATGCAGAAAGGATGTAAGAGAATTATGGAATTCTCGATACGTCTCACTCGGGAGATACAGTACCTGTGCGGCTCGTCTGGTTGCACCAGCTTCAAATGAACCGTACATACAATATCGTGCCTGAAAAGAAAACAAACTTAACAGGTACAATATGGTTAGCAACATGCATGACAATGCAAATGTGGATGCAAAACGAAATGCAATATATACAAAACAATGTATAAACAATGCAAATGAAGATGCAATGTAATTGAAACAATGCAAGCTACATGCAAAGCATTTGGATCGTGATCCAATCACGAACGGTTCGAAACCACACCTATGTCAAATAGATTGATGGAGGTAACAAGTCTGTCTACCATAGAACGGTCAACTGAACTATGAGTATTGTAGACAGACGCAAGAACAAGTATTGGGTGGAATTGACATAAGTGGGGAGACATCCCGCTGGAGAAAGGACAATGATCCTAATGCCGGATGCAAAAATTACACTACAATGTAATACATGAATATGGCACGTAGGCCAAACCAAATCTTGCTTAGGAAAAGCATGTACACATACAAGCCATGTGTAACACAGAAAAGGTGCCGCAACCCTCAACCAACATATCAGCGTGGAATCGGCGCGATACACATGCAGAACTGTGTTTTAACATGAAAAGTAAGGGCACATACCAGACCAAGCTAAACCTGGAAAGGCGCAAGCCATAGACGGAAGGCGATGCAATGAATGCATGCAATCTACAATGCAATATCTACAAATATGCAATGGAGTGGATATGGATACAATGAATATGGCATGCAAGCCAAACCAAATTTTGCCTAGGAAAGGCATGTACACATACGGGCCATGTGTAACACAGAAAAGGTGCCGCAACCCTCAACCAACATATCAACGTGGAATCGGCGCGATACACATGCAGAACTGTGTTTTAACATGAAATGTAAGGACACATACCAGACCAAGCTCAACCTGGAAAGGCGCAAGCCATAGATGGAAGGTGATGCAATGAATGCATGCAACCTACAATGCAATATCTACAAATATGCAATAGAGTGGATATTTACAACATGCATGACAATGCAGTGCAATGCGACCTACTGGGGAAAATGCAATGGATGCATGCAAGCTACAATGGAAATGCATGACAATGCACTATGATGCAATGACTATGATTGCAACTTTCCCTATCTTACCAACAGGGCGGTATACTAGGTTGGTTCAGTATCCAGAACTGAGGCGTAGACATGCCGTCTCAACCTATGGGGCTTCCATACAGATTTCAAGCCGAGGGTAAACTCCTGGGTATTTAAACCAGACTTTAGTCTCGGAACTCCCGAACCTTTGCGTTCTAGGCATAAGCCGTTCGAACTCTAGTTTCCACCGTCCCAGTTGGTCTTCTAGGAACTCATCACAAACATAGGCAGGTGGCTTTACCAGACCACCGAAAGTCGTTCGGGCACGACAAACACCAAAGGAATTGCACCTTTAGAGGATTTAAGGTCTCCTAGACCGGAATGCAAAATGTATGCACGACTATGCATGTTTTTTTTTGTTTTTTTGAAATGCAAATGATGCAAGTGATGCATGTTGCATGGAATGCGCGACAACACGCGGCTCTCGAAGTGCACGGCAATGCGAACACTAAAGGTCTTACACCTTCCAAGGATTTAAGGTCTCCTAGACCGTACGTGTTTAAGGTCTTTCCAGACCATGCGTGTTTAAGGTCTCGCCAGACCCTGCGTGTTTAAGGTCTCGCCAGACCGGCATATTGCACAACGGTATGATGCGCAAAATAGCGCAATGCGTTAGGCAACGCGAGTGCACAGGACAGTGCGATGGAATGCAATGCACAAAACAGTGCGATGCCAAGTGCGACATGCATGCCACACGGAGTGTAAATGGGCTTGAATGCGCAACAACGCACGTATTCCGGAATGCATGACAATGCATGGAATGGAAATGCAATGATGATGCATGAGAAATGTGCACGACAATGCAAAGGGGTGCGTGTTGCAACGCATGTAACACGTGCACAACAATGCAAATGTGTGGCGCATGACAGCGCGATGCAATGCACCGAAGTAGTGTGATGAACTCGTGCAACACACATGGGGCAACTTTTGAATTTAAAAGGATACAAAAAGGATACACCTTGCACGAATTTGAGTGCCACGCACTGGAGACACGGCCCGCGGTCAAAACGGAGGCCGGTTGAATGTCGGAGATGCACTTTCTTGCACTTTCTTGAGCTATGAAGACCATGAACTTCTCATATGGCCTAAACAAAGCTGTGGGAACCCCACCGGCCGAAAGATGAGGCCACCGGCTGGCCATCGGCACAAAAACAATGCCATCGGCACAAAAAAGTGCCGGCCGGCACAAAACATTGCCAACCGGCAAACAGTTGCTGATGCGGGGCAGTTTTGTCTTTTCACCTCGGGTGTTATAAAATAGGGCCTCGTGCCCTATTTTCTCACTTCTCCACCGCCGAAAACCCTTGCTCTCTCTCCCTAGAGTGCTTCTCTCTCATTTTTCGCCCGTTTCTTCGCGTTCTACGCTCGTTTCATCGTCGGATTCGCGATCCTCTTCGCGTTTCGGACATTTTCCACCGATCACATTCTTGTTTCGGTGCCTCGTTCGGCGTTCTCGCCTTTTCGGGGTTTGTTCCCCTCACTTTCCTCTTCATTTCCGTGCCTCTTCACATTCCGGCCTTCCCGGCCATTTCCGACCCTCTCGGGAGTTGACTTTTCAGTTGACTCTTCGCATTCCGGCTCGGTTTTCCCTTTTCCGGCCTTTTCCACACCATCCTCTACATGGCAGACGACATTCCACGTGGCGGGACTCCCTCGGACCACGAGATGGATCCTGGGGTCGAGCTCTTACCACTGAGCGAGCGCCCGTTCGACCCGGCGACCTACCGGCCGGCGATCCACGTTCTGCCCCCAGACGGCCTGCGTCAGTTCCGGAGCTTTGAGAGGTACGCGGCCCCTGAGCTACTACTACGCGAGCCTACCTCCCACCTTTCATTCGGCACTTCCGAGGTAACTTTCTTCTTTCTGCTTTACTTTTTGCAATGTAGGATACAAAACTGCCATAGTTAGCTGTATTCTTTAATTGCTGAAATCTGATATGCCGTAGACCGTAGTTGACTGTAAACATACATACAACTGATATCTGCTTGAGACTGACACATGCACACACACTGCACTAGCCCTGAATCACCCAAACACACGGCACACACTGTATTCCACTGCATACACACTGGTACCCAGTATTTGTCTGAATCTGACAAACTTGCATACATGCCACATCTGTTCTGAAGCACTCAAACACGTTGACACAGCACACGTATTTCACTGTAAGCACACCGGCACCCGGTATTTGCCTGAATCTGACAAACTTGCATACATGCCATATCTGTCTTTTCAAAACTGCATTTTGAATGTTGTCTTGCAATTGTCATTTTCTGTTTGCAGGAGGGTTCCCATACCATTCGCGGGTATGGGAATACTGGTGCGCGGGAGTGGTATGATGAGCTCCCTGATGCGGTCCAGCGCATCGTGGATCGAGCGGGCTTCGGCACCTTCTGCCGAGGGCTCTCTAGGCTCTCCACATGCAGACCTCTTCTCGCCGCTCTGGCGGAGAGGTGGTGGGACACCACCGATTCTTTCCACTTTTCTGCTGCGGGGGATATGACGATGACCCCTTATGACTTCTCGATGCTCACAGGCATCGGGGTAGGGGGGGGATCCGATCCCTTTCGACACAGACATGGATGAGTGGACCGCTGCTCAGGTCCATCTACTGGGGGAGGTCCCACCGCTAGCTCGTCCAGGCTTCGTCCGATACTTCTGGTTCGAGACACAGTTTCGGGTCCAGCCCGCATTGGGGGAGGAGACTCAGATGACCGAGGAGGACGTGGAGAGGTATGCCCGCGGCTTCCTCATGTTCCTGTTCGGGACTACTATCTTCGCCGATCGGGCGAACACCGTGCCTCTCTGCCTTCTCAGCGCACTGGTGGACGTCCGGGATATCTTGCACTACGATTGGGGCGGCGCTGCTCTGGCCACCCTGTACGGCTATATGAGCTCGGCTTCTCGTGGCAGCGGCCAGCTGCTCGGAGGTTACTGGCGAGCTTGGGAGGTACATTTCTTCTCCGCTTTTTCACTTCTGTCTCATACTTTCTGTACTCTGTACACTGCACACACTGCGGTCTGCTTTACACTTACTGTATACTGTACACACGGCACACACATACATTCTGCTTTACACTGACTGTACACTGCTCACACTGTACACTGCACACAATACACTGCACACAATACACTGCATAACACACGGCTCTGCCATTTCTGCCTTATTCTGTATATCCTGCTTTATCTGATGGTCATACTGACATCTGTTTTGCAGTTGTGGGTTTACGCCTACTTCCCTAGGCTTGCACCCGTACCAGTCGCGGAGCCTCCTCCGGCTGTTCCCTTCTCGAGTCGCTTTGACGGGAGATGCACCCGGCGACCACGGGAGACGTTCGGCTTCTTCCGCCGATATTTCGACACCATCACCCCCACAGAAGTATGCTTTACTCTCAGTTCGTTTAGCTTCGCTTTCCCACTGCATATTTCAATAACAGTAGATAACAAACTGTCTGTCACTTTCAGATCACATGGCGGCCATGGGCTTCGCTGCTGTCGGCGATGCGGGGTCGGTTCCCTGGTGCTGAGGAGACCTCGCGTTTCCGAATTTTTCTTGAGGGCCCGGTCTGTCGGGCTTGGTACCTGGGGGAGCGTTTTCTACGCCAGACCCGCGGGTTACGTGAGCAGATAGTCCCGGCTCACCCTCCTACAGAGATGAGGGAGACCGGGGGGCTGACCACTGAGCAGCTGGATGATTATTCCATCGGCTGGGAGGAGGCCGGCTTCCGAGGCACCGGCGACTATCAGGAGTACGTGCGGAAGTACCTGATGCGCCCCCTGAGCAGTCATCGAGCAGAGGGGGCCAGGCCTGTAGCATCGGCGGCTAGGGCCGGAGCGGGAGTAGGGGCTGGATCTTCGAGGAGGGCCCGGGTCCGTGGTAGGGGTAGAGTGCAGGGAGGACGGGGAGCTGGCTGGCCTGCCCTGCCCACTGTACTGACTTTCCAGGGGTAGGGTGGGTCGACCTATCAGATTCCCTTCGCCCCTCCACCGGCTGGTCACGAGTTCATCGATGTCCCCGATCTACCTCCGGTATGTATCACTGCACTTCGTACAGTTATTTCATTTCAGTTTACTTGATATTCCACAGAATACTAATGCATCTGATACCTTTGCAGGCTTCTTCTGAGTACACCCGTCAGTCATTGGCGATGAATGCCTCGATGATGGGGATGCTCCAGCGGACATTTGACCTTCTAGCCGTTTACAGCATACCGGTATGTCCTTCTGATACTGGCCTGAAACCATTCATACACTGCTTTGCATAATCTGATGCACGGCACAACACCCCGATCCACTGATCTCAGAGTATCTGACACACTGCATACACTGCATTCTGCACCGTACTCTGTACTGATAAACTGCTCACGGCATTCATGCACTGTCCTCACACACTGCATTCTGCACTGATAAACTGCCCACGGCATTCATATGCTGTACTCTGCATTGCATTCTGCACTGATAAACTGTCTACAGTATACTGATGCATTTCCCTTTTGTGTACCTTTTCAGCCTCCTTTTCAGATTCCCATGGCGGGAGGTGCTCCAGCTAGACCTGCTGTCCCTGCTCGGGGGAGAGATGAGGAGCGTAGGATATTTCCCCGTACCAGGGGAGGGCGTACTCACGTCGGGAGTAGCTCGCGAGCTCCAGTTCCGGACGACGACGACGACGAGGAGTCAGAGGCGGAGGCAGGGTCATCGGAGGAGGAGACCGGAGACGGTTCTAGCTCGGGCTCTGACGACGACGCTGACGATGCTCCTGGACCTTCGTCCAGGAAGAGGACCAGGACGGACTGACAGCCCTTGGAGTACTCGACACAGATGCAGATTTTTGCTATCTTCTTCTTTTTTTTTTGTACTTTTCTTTTTATTGGTAGATAGATTACCTTGTACTGCCGCAGACAGATTTTTGTTTCCAAAACTTGTACGTTTGAAAAGCTAAGTAAATGAAACAGACTTTTTATCTGAAAAAGTGTTTACATTTACACATTTCATGCATTGCATCGCATCTCATCATGTTACACCTCAATGTAAATGGAATTGATTGGTTGTCTGAAAATTAAACATTTGCACTCTAATAATCAGATAACTAAACAGCCAACAGCAAAATAACCCAAGCAACCCACTGCCTGATTCTGGACACACAGCCCTTACTCTGTTGGGGATTAATCTGCACGCAGCCCATAACACAGCATTCGATTCATTCTGCACACGGCAATTCTAAACAAAACAGCCCAATCTGACAAGACGGACCTCAAAGATGGAACCGGTTGGAGTCGAAATGCGTTCAAATGTAGAGAATGGCACAGCATTCTAAGCATAAGCGATTTTTGAAATCGAATGAGGGTTTTTCAAACCGGGATATCGAGCCTACCACTGAACACAGCGGGGAGGACTCAAACAAAGAGGTACACGACCTAAACACAACGAGACACGCTCGGGAGAGACTCAAAACAAAAGACGAGACCGTCGAATGAAAGAGACACGACACACAGACGCGTAAACGAAGATGGGAGACCTCGGACCACGAGGAGCCAGTTCAATCTGGGTATTGTTTCCCACCCTTTCTCATTTGTGATCCTCACATCACTCGACTCTCAAGCTCGGATTTTCTCTCAAAACCCTTTTTTCCTCGCTTTTCTCTCAACTTACACCTCTCTATTCTTCAATCTCTCATTTTTCATCCCTCCCCGGGGTGATTGATGGATGAATAGGAAGTCGTGGGTTCATGCTCAACATCGTTAGCTCACAGCTATTTCTTCTGACGGGTAGAGCGCTCTTCTGGCAAGTACGTCGATGACGGGGGAAAGACAGAACGCCTGGCTCAACTGTGCCCCTAGTTCATCATTTTAACCATTTTTTGTTTTTGCTTTCTACTAAAACAGTTTTGATCAAAACGAGAGTCGGATTAACGCACTTGTTCGATTTTTGATTTGAAAGGCATGCAAGTCAGGCTGTAAGCACTGAAAGTTTTCCTTTTTTGGGTCCAAGACAATGGTCCAGTTTTGGAAAATGGAATAGTTTTCGAGAAAATAGTCAACCTCAGTAAAAATTTTCAAAAACTATTTTTCGAACAGCTGATGCTTGACAAGCATGGAGCTTACCCTTTGAGATGCGCAACCTCGGATCGAAGGCAATGGAAAATTGCCCCTGGTTTGAAGGGGGGGGGAGGCAACGGAAAGTTGCCCCTAGTTTGAATGGCGTCTCACGACGGCTTGTGGCAACGGAAAGTTGCCCCTTGTTTGGATGGTGCCGCAGCAGTCCGCAGACAGTCTTCATTGGCGGTGGTCGAACTCTCAGACACAGAGATGACGAAGACGGTCACAACACATATATGGACACAATCACCTTGAAGGGTGTTGGCCACTGGACTTCGGGATGAAATCGAAACCATTGCATGGACTGAGACGCTTATGAAAGCGTTGGGGGCTGGACTTCATGATGAAGTTGCCTACGTATCCCAAACATGGGAATCAAGCCTTACGTAGTTCCGGCTAAGGTCCACTCGGGTATTTTAACCTTCACTTTGTTTGGCTCTCACTTTTACCAAGGCGCCCGTTGCGGGTTTTCGACCTTGCGAGCTTCTTTTCATTTTCTATTTCTTCTTTTTTGTTCCTTTTCTTTTTTCTGCTTTTTTTTTTTTTTTTTCAAACTTTCTTTTTGTATTTTTCTCTTTTTTTGTATTTTTCTCTTGCTCTAACTTTTGCCTGGGCCGCCCTTCCGGGTTTTCGGCCCAGCGAGCCTCTCAAAGGGTAAAAGTGTAGCAAGTCCATGCCAAATGGTTTTTTTCTTGGAATTGAAGCCTCTCTGTGTCCAGGAGAACGGCTGTTGCACTGATTTGCAGAAGAACCCTTCACGGTTGCTCAATGAGCTTCTTCCGGCGAGATCCACTCCTTCTGATTCGGCTTGGATGCTTCTTGATCGAAGGCTACTTCAGAACTGGCCACGCAGGCCTCTCATGGCGTTTATCCGTTGAACTTTCTGAAGGTTCTGAACGGGTTCAACCTCGGAAAACAAATAGGTTGAATCTTGAGGCTGAGAGCGATCCTAGGCTGCGCAATCTCAAGAGCGATTCCACACAGGTCTTCGCAGGGCCGCGTAAAACATTTGCTTTTGAAAGTTTTTAAGAAGGCGACGAATCGCTCGTGCCGAAGATAGTGTGGAACCAATCTGGATCAGGCCAGGGTCCTTCTCAGTACTCACGCCGACAAGCATGGCTTTATTCATAAAAAGGCTTAGCACGCCTCTCTTTCTCTCAAAATGATCAAAATTTTACAAAACCCGAGGAATTCCTTCCTCTTCGTTTTCATCACCGCAGTGTTCAAAAGTTTGTTTTTTTTTTGAAAAACTTAGGTTAATGCAATGAGTTTGGCACACAGGAGAGCAGGCGAGATGTACTGTCAGCCCATTCAAATTCTCTGGCACTTATGCTGAAAGCAAGCATGAAGTTGAGATAGCAACAGCTATTTTGATCGGCTTTGTTGGTGCAACTGGCCCCTCGGCAGAAACAGACTCAAAACAGAAACAGATAATAATCACAAAATAAAATGGTGTTCGCGGCAACAACCCCAGAATCACCAGGTGTTATATACAACGGGGACTGACTCAATACAACAAGACAGACCCTTAAGCAAAAGATTGACTCAAGACAAAGAGACAGACTCAAAACCAAAGACTGACTCGATATCCAAATCAGGATTTACAAAATCTTGGTTTCGCCGGTGCTCAAAAATGCGTGCCAGACGCTTCACCCAAAAAATGTACCAAATGTTGCCCGCAGGCGGTTCACTTTACATACTCGCAGTATCTGAGCCCTCGAAATCCAACAACTGAGTGGTGACGGGCTTGCCTGAGGTAGGTGGTAGGATAACCTTGTTATCAATCAAATCCTGCACTTCATGATGAAGGCGGGAACATCCATCGGTACTGTGACCGGACTGTTGATGGTACGCGGAGTACAAGGTAGCATCATGAGTGGTGGGGAGATTCTTCGGGAGTGGCCGGGGCTCCAAAGGCTTAAGATGCCCATTCTTCGCCAATATTAACAATGCCCTAGACAAAGGCATGTGGAGGTCATGAAAGACCCTGCGCCCTCGGGGCAGGTACTTTGCAGTTTGAGGATTCTTGCCAGATGCGCTGGCGAAAGGATCAGCTGGTGCTGCCTTGGCTTTTTGAACCTTTCCCGGTGTAGGGGTGGGAGCTACTGGAATTGTCTGGGCATGACGGGGCCCATCCCGGTTTTCTGTCTGGCTTGAACTGCCTTTGATCGGAGTGGGGAAAGCATCATCCACAGCTTTGGTCACTATTGGAGACGTTTGTTGTTTGCTCATCCCTCTGGCCTTCAGAGCCTCGACTGCCCACAGCAGTTGCTCAATGGGGTCGGCATCTATCTTTGCCTTGTCTTTTCCTTTGGCCTCAGCCTGATCGAGGATCTGGGTTGGTGCTGACATGTCGTGGCTATAGCCGGAAGCCACCTCTGGCTGGCTGAGCTCTATCACAATCCTCCCCAGTAGCGGGGGCTCCTGTGGTACAAAATTCCCGGCATACGGCGCCGCTGGCAGTGAAGCCGACATTCCATAGGCGAGGTCTGCCACAGACCATTGGAGATCGCCTATTATCCCCATCAATTCGAAGGTGGTGGGCTCACGAGCCTGGTATAACTGGGGAGTCCAGACCGGGTGCACAACGGGCATCCTGGGCGGGTATGACATACTGATGCTGGCCTCATTCTACGGAGTGGTTTCCTGCTCCGGTGCGGCTGTCATAACCACAATTTCTTCTGAACTTTGTGTCGCCATAAATCTTGCCTCAGCAAAGGGGAGACACTGGCTGTTCTGTATCAACTCTGCAACTCTCCTGAACCTTGAAAGAAAAACAGACAGCATTTCAGCCCAAACTGATCAAACACGGGTGTAGCCGAACAACTGTACCCTACTGCTGATCACTGTTCCCAGAAATTACTGTTCCCAAAAACTGAACCAATACCCGCGGATAACTGATTCTCACAACTGATACTGATACTGGTGTCCCCAGGTTTAATACTCAGACTTGCAAACTGACATGTGCGTTCCCTGTAGAGCAACACTCTAAAAGCACATAGCAAGTAAAGAGAACAAAACACCCCTATGTTGGAGTAGGGTTTCCCTGTCCTATTTTGTCAGGAGCTAGGGTTTCACTACGCACACAGCGGTTTTCAAACAACTTAGCATCGGGTAAGCAACCTGTCCTAACTTGGAATGGTCACTATGGTTCCGAATATGCACTAGGTCGAATGGTCAAAAAGGGTGCCCCGGTAAAACCCGGGTTTGTGTTCCCATACTGTCAGAGCCCATAGCCGGTCAGCCTTATGGACATGCCTTGACAAGACAAGCCTCCGGCAAACCGTTCAGGAATGGCAGATGGCAAACACTGTGTTCCTAGGCGCACCAATGCACATGCAATGCAAAGAAACACATAAGCGAAATCAAAACAGGATATCACGAGTTCGAGTCAAGCTCTCTAAAAATCCCCAGCAGAGTCGCCAGAAACTGTAACAGCGCCCGCGTGGGACCTCGCTGCTACAGTTCGGACTCGATTTGTGTCACGGTTCTTAATCTGAACCAAAGAGTCCAAATCTGGCAAATCGTTTTGAGAAACAGATTTTGAAAAAGTAGTGCCAAACATGGACTGCTTTGCCAGATACAGAGTCGCCACCTAAATATTTTAAAATGGGGAAATTTAGGAAACCTTGACTCGGTGCCGAAGGCCACATGTCCGTCATCACCGGAGTTGTCTCGGCTCGGCAGCTTGGGTACGATCGGGGAAGGTCAGCTATGAGCACCCCCTTTCGCCTGGTCCGAAGACCGGCCTCTACTAACCGTGATATCCGTATTTGAAAACTTTATGTGTTCTTATTCCATTTATTAGCCTAGAATTACTATGTTATGCGCGCAGCAAACAAGTATAGACTAGATTGCCTAATTTGGAAATAAACATTGCATATCCGTTTGGTTTGAAAATGCTTTGGAATTTGCTACTCGCAAGTAGGCTAAAATACGGATTTCAACGAGTTTTTCCAACTCAAACAATCCGGCCTTCACCCACAGGCATTCAAAACAGTTTAACACATAAGCATCTAGCCACATGTTAAGCATGCTGTCATGGTAACATTCACACTCATGCGATATGCTAAAGCGGAAATACTTACATCGTACTCCGTGCCAAAACAAAGAACTTGTTAGCAAACATGCATGATCCAAGTCCATGTTAAAAATGGCTAATGCGTCGCATACAAAATGTCGCTAAGATAGGCTCGGCTAATTTAAACATGTCATGTGAAAATGCACAATTATCACATATTCAGTTTTCGATTTGAAAAACATATGCGGTTAGCATGATGTACCGAGCCTAATGCATGTAATACAAATGCATGGATGCACACATGCATAGCATAAGGTATGCTAAATTAAATGTGCCCTAATCTACCATCGTAAGCAGGTAAATAAAAGGGAAGAAAGACGTGAGGTTGGAAGACATACTCACACTCACGCACACTTATTATAGATTTGCCCTCGCTCGGAGGGACCAAAATAATAATACAAATTAATTAACTACGCAAGCTAATTAAATATTACAAATTAATTAATTAACAAATTAACTAATTTAGGAAAACAGTAAAACGTCTCGAGAAGCGCGCTGCCATGCGCAAGCTGCCTCTGTTTTCCTCCCTTTCCTCCTCTGGAGATTGTCAAAACCTCAGGACTACATCCTTGGACAGAGGGGATCATCACCGGCTAGATGAAATTTCCACCGGCAGTGTGGCATGGCCATCGGCACAAAGTTGAAGCTGTCGGCAGAGAAAATGGTGCCGGTCGGCACATTACACTGCCGGTCGGCAGAGTATTCCTGCAGAACCTGCAACCCACAGCAACAGAGGGCAAAACAAAGCATGGCAACACAATTCAAGGCATGTATGCACCAACCATGTCTCTTATCATTGTGATGACTCAAAGGGACATGTGCCTTGGTTCTCGGACCACCAATCACGCATTTCCATGCATGGTGGCCCAAGGAACCAAGTATACAACTTTGATTTCAAATGCATGCAAACCAATCAAACAAATTAGGCCTAATTCCTATCACCATTTCAAGGAACAAGGCATGCATGCAAGATGCAATGCAACCTAGGCATACAAGCTAAGGATGCAACATGGCATGGCGAAGCACTTATGCAAGCATACAAGCATACATATGGCAATGCAAACTAATGCTAAGATGGTCTTATACATGAATTAGGCAGCTCTAATAAGGCCTAAAACAGTAGCCATAATGACCAAAACAAGAAGCCAAAACACATGCACACATACACACGATGGAAGGCCTACACTTGGGCACAAATCAAGCAACATTCAAGTACACTTGAAAGGAGGAATAATGGACTAATTAGCAAGCAACATGAGCCCTAAAATCATGTTATAAAATGATGCCAAATCAAGTTATAAATCAAGCCAAAACATGCAACGAATAGTCCAAGTGTTCAAGGCAAATCAATAAGGCATTGAACTACACTTATCATGACCAAACATGGCATGCATTAAACAACTAAAAACAGATTTTTAGCATGTTAAAACAAGGCCATAGGACTCCTTAGATGGCATCTAAGTGGCCCAAATTCAAAGGCATACACCATGGCCAAAACATGGAGCATTGCAACACATGCTTTCAAAGCATTAAAGAGGCATGCAAGGCAATCAAACAAGCATGGAAATGGGACTGAAATAGCATGTAGGACGATTCCAAATCACCAAAACAATGCAAAGATGGCATGCTACACACGCACATACTCAAGGCCAACAAGCCCAAATACAAAGGAGCTATATAATGCATGCAAAGATCAACCCAAACGATTATGGACAGAGCTAAAACATGGCAAAATAAGCACATAATCTTCACAAATGCAAGCCTAAAACATGCTCCAACAAAGGCTAACAACCTAGAACATGTTAAGGCACATATAAGGCATTACATGGCAACTATGCTAAACATGCATGGAGTTCCAAAACCAACTTTAAATCATGTTATATCATGGATATATAAGCATGAAAAACAAACCAAACATGCTCAACACACACTTAAGCATAGGCTTCCTTAAGAGGCCAAAATATGTCCTTTTCAAGGACAACAAGGAGAGGGGGTGGCCCTCTCCTTCTTGGGACTTCAAAGCATCATCTTCACCACTGAAATCCCTCAAGATTTCAGTGGTGAAGAGACCTCAACACCAAAATCCCGGAGCTAGCACAAAATGGCTCAAAATGAGGCCTTTTGAGGCCTAAGGGTGGTCAACAACCCTCAAACAACAAAACACTCTTAATAAACAACAAAGAGGGCTTAAAAACAGAACTTTTTTATGTTATACAATAATCACAAAAACAGCTCTAAGACTAGTAGAAAATCAATGCAAAAAAAAGGGGAAAAAGGGACTAGTTTCTCACCCTTGTAGTCCTCTTCAACAATGGTGCTCCAATGGCCTCCTTGAGCTTGAATCCAACACCAAAGCTTCAAAACACACTCTTTAGAACCTCAGCTCCAAGAGGAAGGTGAAACACTAGGTGTTTGTGTGCAATAGTAAGGCACAAAACACCTAGTGAACAAAATGAGAGGGAAAGAGAGATAGGTTGTGTATGTCTAACCCTAACCCTAGAAAACTAGAGCTCTCCTCTGTATTTTCTCTCTCAAAAATGTCTAAAGCCTCTCCTCTTGCCTTAGAGAGAGCTTCCCTCTATATGCCTCTTGTAAAGCTTATAAGACAAGCTTTGCAAGAGGGAGATCCCTCCATACACGTGTATGGAGGGGAGCAAAATCAATACAGCTGTCTAAAAATATCTGCAAAAGCAGATGAACAGCAATCGGCCGGCAAAAAATGCCATCTTGGCCAAAAAGAGTGCCGGTCGGCAACAAATAGTGCTGACCGGCAACAAAGAGTGCCGGCCGGCAAACTATATTGCCGGTGGCAGCAAAAACCAGCCGGTGGCATCTAGCCAATGCCGGTGGTGGGTGGGGATGGTCTACAAGCCTCACCCTGCCTTTCCAAGGCAAAACACAAGTGTTTGGTGCAAAACCAGACACTAAACGGTCGAGTTCGGAGATCCTGAGGCAAGGCACGCGAGCCGAGACCTCTGGGAACTCCAAACGAACACAAACATGGATAATCACCGAGTGTTCAAATGGTGATGTCCAAGTCTTGAGGACGGTCAAAAATGGGGTGTCTACACTATCCCATACCTATATTGATTAGACGCTCCGTCAAAGTACATTGTCCAGGTCTCTTCCTCGACTTGCAGAATATCTTCATCTGGGAATAGGTATTCTACCACTTCATCCCCTTCCACTGGGTGATCTGCCAGGAACTTCGCTACGGCTCTCCCCTTGACTGACTTGCGAGTAACATACTTCAAATCAAATTCGGAAAGGAGAAGCAACCAACGGGCTAGCCTACCCGTAAGCGTTGGTTTCTCGAAGAGATATTTGATGGGATCTAATCTCGAAACCAGAATTATGGAGTGAGCTAACAGGTAGTGCCTCAACTTCCTGGTAGCCCATACCAAGGCTAGACAAGCTTTCTCCAGCGGGGTGTAACGGGTCTCATAATCCAGTATTTTCTTGCTTAGGTAATACATGGCTTTCTCCACCTTATCCTCAAATTCCTGAGCAAGCATGTATCCCATCATTGTGTCTGTTACAGACAGATACAGAATAAAGGGCTTCCTCGGCTCCGGCGGTGACAACACAGGCGGATTATGAAGGTACTGCTTGATCTATTCAAAAGTGAACTAACATCGGTCATCCCATCGGAATTTCTTTCCTTTCTTCAGGAGACCAAATAGTGGTTCACAAGTCAAGGTTAATTTAGAAATAAACCGTCTTATGAATTGCCTTTTACCCAGAAAACCTCGTACATCCTTTTCAGTTCTTGGTGGTGGCATTTCTAGGATGGCCTTGATTTTGGAAGGATCTACCTCGATGCCCCTCTGTGTGATCAAGAAACCCAGCATTTTCCCTGTTGTTACACCAAAAGTACATTTCTGCGGATTCAACCTCAACCGGTATTCTCTGATCCATTGAAAGAATTTCTTCAAGGCGGTGTAGGAGCCCTCTCTTTCCTTGGACTTGACAATCATGTCGTCCACATATACCTCGACTTCTTTATGGATCATATCATGTAGAATAGTGGTTGTAGCCCATTGATAGGTAGCCCTGTCATTCTTCAGCCCAAACGGCATCACCCTGTAGCAGTAGGTTCCTTACGGTGTAGTGAAGGTAGTTTTCTCTCTGTCTTTGGGTGCCATCAAAATCTGGTTATACCCGAAAAATCTATCCATGAAGGAGAGTAGTGCATGACCTGCAATAAAGTCCACTGATTCATCGATGTGCAATAGAGGAAAGTCGTCCTTTAGACTAGCCTTATTCAGATCTCTGAAGTCCATGCACACCGGAATTCTGCCATCTTTCTTTGGCATTGGAACAATATTGGCCAACCAAGTTGGATACTCAAATACTAGCAAGAATCCTGCGTCTATTTGCTTGGTGACTTCTTCCTTAATCTTCAAAGCCTAATCCGAGCATATTCTCTGGAACTTCTATTTGATGGGTTGGGCCTCGAGGTCAAGAGGGATCCGATGTTGTACAACCTTAGGATCGATGCCAGGCATGTCTTCGTAGGACCACGCAAAAACAGCTTTGAAATCTTTTAATAAAGGGACTAAATGCTCGCGCTCCTCCGAAGACTATATGGACCCGATCTGGACCAGACGCGGATCCTTCTCAGTACCCATATTAACAACAATGATTTCATCAGAGAGGGGTTTTGCAAACTCTCATCCTCTTGATTAATCAAATGTTTCAAAACCAGAGGAATTCCTTCCTCATTGTTTTCATCAAAATTTGAAAATCATGATCAATGCAATAAACAAGAGGCACAGAGAAATACTCAGAATCTACAGTGGCATTCTCATTGAAAAGGTCTAGCTCATCTAATTCCTCGGTTACAACCGACTCAAAAGAAAAGGAAAAAGACGACCTGGACAAAACCTCGGCATCCAGGTTATCAACCCCAGGAATACCGGACCCAGACTCAGAAGAACCGGAATTTGATTCCGACTCCACAGACTCTATGGAATCAGATTCTGGTTCACTACCCGACTCAGAATTGCTAGACAGGTAGCCCTCCTCTAGCTACCAAATGAGAGATGGTGCGTCAGATGCATCCAAGATACCGCTAGAAGGGTTCGCGCCTGGTTGGTCCCCGATTATGGAAATGGTCAGGTTATCCCTCAAGCTCTCTGAGTTGATTTGAGGATCCGAAATGAGACATGACAGTGCTGCTCCTACTCTAGACTCATCGCTGTCGGAATCACTTTCTGTGCCCTTTGCAGCTTTAGTAGTAATTGGCTCAGCCCTTTCTTCTGTATCACTGTCTTGCAGCTACAAGTGAAAGAAAATCTCAAAGCCAGGAACCCGCTGCTTCTCAGAGTTAAACCAAAGTTTCGGGAAACCATAGAATGGTAAGTCTTCACCTAAGTTTGGGGAAACCACAGAATGGTAAGTCTTTACCCTCTTGAACAAAATAGCCATTCAGGGTTCCTCAGATTGGTCTATGCACAAGTTCGTAGCATTTGCCGGTCTACTTAGCTCTGGCTCTTCCTGCCATTTATTTCCCTTTCCTCACCTAGTCCTCTTTGGTGGGCTTATAGCCAAGACCAAAGGCATGTGGGTTATGTGGCACATCGACCAATGCAGTGATGCCCTTCCGGCCGTTTCTTCCTAATCCCATTCCGGGCATGTGCTGTAGCTTATTCATGAGGTATATAGATTGGGTGCTGACATACAAGCCCTTATCGATGGCCAAGATATTCTGAACTACTCAGGCCTCAGCCAAGGTAAACCTCGAAAGGAAGATATCCTCTTTGCTATGCACAATCTCCAGTATAGGGGTAGTGACCTCTGGCGGAGGATGTATAGATAAATTCCTGAAAACTATGGCCACCTCTTTCCCATGGGGGTACTTCAACATTGGGTGGAGGGTGGAAGAGACAACTTTCACTTGGTGTAGCCAGGGTCGCCTAAGTAGTAAGTTGAAAGTGGTCGGAACATCCAGGACATGGAACTCGATGTCCTGTTGAGCTAGGCCGACTTGTACTCTAATCTGTAGTGTCCCCATCACCTCTCTGCTTGTATTGTCATATGCCCGGATCACCTGGGCTGTAGGCACAAAATCGGCCGGTTTCAGACCAATAGCATAAGTCGTGCGACAAGGACAAACATTGATTGCTGACTCGGTGTCGACCAATACCACTGCTATCCACTATTCTCGGCACTCTACGGATATGTATATAGGCTTGTTGTGTGTCGAGCCTTTTGGCGGTAATTCATTGTCTGAAAAGGTCAAAGTCGGCGCTGCGCCTCCAAGGAAAACTAATCCCACCAGTTGTTCTGAGGTGGTGTCAATGGACAACTTAGCTTTATCTATCACCGATAATACAGCCTGTCTGTGCACTCGCGAAGCCATAAGCAGACCCCAGATAGATATATCAACTTGAATCTTCTTCATCTGTTTCAGCACAGCCTCTTTCTCTAACTGATTTTCCTTCTGTTTCTCAACTTCTTTGTCCTTCCCGGATGCCTCGAGTTGGTCCAGATGTGGTGGTTTGAAATATTGGCCACTCCTTGTCATATAGTCAACTTCTTCTACATACCAAGTGTTGTTAGGAAAGTCTTCACCCCAATCCTCATCGGTATGGGCCAAATGTAGGTCGTCGTCATCCCACCAGACCCCTTCGATAGCCGACAAGCACTCGTCAGGCTCTGTTCGGATCATTTTGTTATCATAAACATTCCCCGCAGGGTGTTGAGCTTTTCCAGCTTTCATATCATTTTCAATAATTTCTTGCCCAAACTATTCTAGCGTGGCTTCTTGTTCTGTATGTACAATACTAACAATGCCCAGTTCTTGAGCCAATTGTTCTTCACCGGTGTTTTCTGGCAGTTTACCCTTTCCATCGACCGTTCTGGCCATTACAGCGGCTCCCGCTTTTTATTCTTCCAGTTTCACTTCTGTTCCCTCATCTATATCAGGTTCATCACTTAGCCACCCCGAATTGTCTATTGACCCGTTTAGATCAAACCAATCAATATACACATCCCCTTGGTCTTGCTCATCAAAGAACTACAATGTCATGGCCCAAAGCCGCCCCTAAAAGTTTGGTCCATGACCGGCCTATACATAGGCCTCAAAACAGAATTTTAGAATAATATGTAACCACATACGGGCCTTAAGCAGAAGCAAAATCAATAAAAGACAACATCCATTGAGCTTGTGCATACATGATGGTTTAATTGGATTTAAGCATTTAAATACATTTCCAGAGTTACATATATATTCACAGAATTTATATAGATCTCACACACACTTACATAAGACTTAATAGTTTATATGACTCCCAACACAAATTAAGGCCTCCACACGGAGACATACCCCAGGTGACTTGGAAGACAGGCAAACCTCAGTACAACTCTAGTGTCAATCTTCGATGGCTCACCTACAGAAATACATATAAAACGGAATGAGCAAAGCTCAGTGAATAATAGCAATGTAAGGAGGTTAATTGAATAAGTAAAACCTTGGATAAAATAGCTAGACAGATACCAAACTATATACAGGTCTTATCCATAACTATATTTCAATACAGTTTTAAGCTCACTTATAATACAGGCTGGCTTTAAGATCAAATGTAATATAGACCGCCCTTAAGCCCATGCAAAACACAAAACGGCCTTAGGCCTAACACACTATGCAGAGCGTCCTCAGGCCCAACAGATTATACGGAGCGGCTCTCGCCTAACAAATTATACAGAACGGCCTCTAGCCTAACAGATTATACAGAACGGCTTTAAGCCCAGATACGATACAGAACGACTTTAAGCCCAGATACGATACAGAACGACTTTAAGACCAAATATGATACAGAACGGCTTTAAGCCCAAATAACGGCAATTGTCCACACATGGTAGGGTAGGTAGAACATCGACATGTGCACTACCTCCCTTGGCCTCTGGCCATGAATCATAATCAATTTACATTATAACGGCCTTAGGCCCAACAGATGATATAGAATTATTCCAGATTCATAAGATTACCATTATACAATAGTGCACATAAATTTCTCCACGGTTTATTACAAGTCGACATAGTTGTCTTGCGAATAACATAACATAATAATAACTATTAACAGAAGGCACATGTATCACTACACTACTATTAATAGGGACAGAACAATTCACATCATAATAGCCTCGGGCCCACTTCTATTAACAGGGACAGAACGACTTTAGGTCCATATCAATGCCATTATTCAATCATATCCATTAATTTAATCAAAGCACAATATCAATGGAATAGGCCATTCACAAATAACAATACATAAATCATAATCGCTGGAAGTAAGTGAAACATATCATTACACTACTATTACTCACAGTGATCGGCTCCCGGTAGTAATGGGACGATGTCCTTGTCTCGACCTACAAGTATAGTGCACAACACATAATATGGGATTATAATCGATCCTTTACTTATTCTCTTTGATCATTCAATCAATTATCCATGGTGGTACCAAGATCATTATTCCTTAATAAGTTATAATCCATGTCTCAGAAAATAGAAGGAATCGATGGGAAATGATTTAGGTGAAGAACTGGTACAAAGCTGGTTGACAGAAAGTGAACAGTCGTCACTAATTTGGGCATAACTATTTTTGTATTTAGAATTTGGGAGTGAGACCACTACCATTGGAAACTAGACTTCCAGGGCTTGATTTTGGCTCAAGAATCACTCAAAATGGAGTTCAGAGACAAAAGATATGCGTATTCAAAGTTGGCTTAACAGAGCTGTCTCCCGCACGTGCGGGAAACAGAGCCGAACGTGCGGGAATGGGGCCGCACATGCGGGACGGCATGCCTTTTTAGCAGATTCAACTTTGGTTTTGGGAATAGACTGCCGCACGTGTGGGAAGACCCGCCGCACGTGCGGCTCTGGCCAATTTTCAGTCCAAAAATGGCTTTTTGATTTGGATCTTCTCATTTTCAAAGTTAAACCTCAAATTCATGCAAATCAAAGCCCAAAACCCTTTAATACATGCTAAATTCCACATTATTAATTTCCATTAAACATCATAACCTCAAAATATTATTCAATTCCCAAGCACAAAAACACAAGAGCATAAAATAGCTATAGTTTGGGGTTCAAAGCTCTCATCTTTCTTATTTACATATATCTTCATTCATATATAGCTAATCATGCAAAACTTCAAGATTGGAGCTCAACTTCCCATAATCAACCTCAAAATAAACAAATATAATGACTTTAACTCTTCAATCAAGCAACTCTTAGGAAATCAAGGTTCAATCAAATATATACATAGAACCCTAACTCAAATGGGTTCAAATCTTCCCTTATTATCATGATTTCATGAAATTGATGCTTTAAAATTAAGGATTCAAGATAAATTATCATACCTTAATTCACTCTTTGTCTTTCTAATAGTTCCCTTTAATTTCCCCAAGCTTCCATGGTTGATCTCCTTCTTCTCTCTTCAATCTCTTCAAGCTATCTTCAAGCTCGCTACAATGGTGAGCTCTCACACACACACACACACACTCTCTCTCTCTCTCTCTCTTTCTCTCTCTCTTGGAGAAGCTTCCTCTCTCCTTTGGCCTCTCTTTCTCTCGGTTCTCTCTCCCTCAGATATTTTGTTTTTGACTTCAAAAGATGAGTTCATAACTTATATGGCATATTTCTCTCTCTATATATATATAAATATATCACACACACAAGCTTAACACAAGGGAGAGCCAAACGTGGCCTTACGAATCGTACGAAATCATATTCCAATTAAACTTTTTAGATGACTGTAAAAATTGTACTGATCATAAAAATGTCCTCTATTCTAGTTTCTGAAGACTCTAAGGCCTTCAATTTGCAGCATAAAGTTAACCACCCAAACGTGCATTAACAAATCAGACAAATTAGATTTCCAATTAATTTTCCCAAATAGTTCTAAAAATTCCCATTAACATACCCAAGTACTTAATTTCGATTTCTGAACCCGAAAAGGTTAGTCATTTCAATTCTAAAGCCGTAACTCAACAGATAATGCGTCAATTCAAACAGATATCAATAAATTAAAATGCGTTAACCTACAAGGGCATAAAAGTAATTTTGGATACGGATTTTTGGGGTTGTTACATGCAAATTGTCTATATCCTCCTCTAGGTCGGCTAGATCGTCTAACCCCGACCCGTGATTAGCACTAATTCATGTTTGAGTATGCCTAACAAGTAATTAAGGAGAAATCCCGAGTTAATTACATGTGCATTGCATTATTTTGTGTTTATATCTGTTTAGCATAGAAAGATCTGTTCGTGTTTTAGTTTCGGTCTGTGAATCGAAGGCCTTATCGGCATCCGATTCAGAAATTGACTTGACTTATATGGTAATTGGATTTTTTAGGACCTTATGGTAGGTTCAATTGAAATTCGTTTCGGAACGATTAAATAAGATTAATTTAATCCCACTTAGTTGTCTATGACTTAAACTAATTAAACACCATTATTTATAGAGCCCCACTCATCTCTTTTCATCCATTTGAATACATGTTGAGCCCATTCTAGTAGAAAATGTGAGAGATGAAGAGTAGGGAGAAGATTGAACTCAAACCAAGGGATTGCTTGGAATTGTTGACATTTGAGGAAGATTTGGGAGTTTTAACTTTATCACTTGTGAATTCAAGTCTCTAGGTAAGGAATCAAACTCTTACTTGTGTAATTGAGTTAGACTCTACAAGACTTCAAGAGAATTAGGTGAATTCATGAGGGAATTGCATTAGAATTTAGGAGAATTGAGCCATACCATGCATGCATGTTCATTTCTTCACAAATTGAGCATGATTTCAAAGAATTCTTTCATGCATGTGTTCATCTCACTTATATTTTGGGAATTCATCATGTTTCCTATCAATTTGCCAAGTTTTATCATGCTTTGAAGAGGTTGAGTTCAAAAGAATTCATGCATGTTATGTTCTTGAAACATTCATAAACTTTAAGTTGAATTTTGCATTATTGGCAAGCCGTTGGACCATGATTTCTTGGAATGATCTTTAATTCATGATGTTTTATGAGTTCCTAAGTGTTTCTTTAAGCTTTGGCCTAGAAAAATCGAGTTTGATGCTTTAAAGTTTGAGTTTGAGCTTGAAGATCAAATCTGGAAATTCTAGGATTTGCATCCACGCTCGAGCGACCTGATGCCCGCTCGAGAGTGAAATGCATGTACCTAGAAGTTCGTATGTTTTGCAGCACGCTTGAGTGACAGAAGTCACGTTCAAGCGAGGATCTGAGTCTCATGCTTGAGCGGAGATTGAGCGTCCGTCGAGCGTGAAATGCAAGCAACCAGTACTTTTTCAGTTTGTAGTCCGCTCGAGTGAAGGAAGTCACGCTCAAGTGAACCCTCACTTTTTGCATGTCCGCTCGAGCGAGGAAAGCCACGCTCGAACGTGGACCCTGTTTTTAGCAAGTTTTGAAAAATGTTTTCAAGTGCATTTATGCATCCTCATTCCATTCTAGGCATTCCTAGGCCATGATTAAGACCCCATAATGAGGTTAATAAGGTAGAAACACACTAAAGCAAGAAAAGACTAAGTTATCATTTCCGGGTGTGTAATTTGGAATACGATCGTTCTGTAACTGTGTAGGTTAAGCGCCACAAGGAAGTTGAATTGTCTACTTGCAGCATCTGTTATTTGTGAGTAATAACTTAGTAAAGCTATGTTCAACTTTATGTATTTTCTGTACACGATTTAAGATCTGTTAAAAAAAATGCCATGTTTTATACTATGAATGATTGTCCGACAATAACAAGCATTTCTGATATTATGCTATGATTCAAGTATGTTACAAGTGATATTACGCTAAGATTCAAGTATGTTACAAGTGACATGATGCTATGATTCAAGTATGCTTCAAGTTCCGGGTACTGGAGGTTCCTTATGGAACTGACAAGCTATCTATACCCGGCTGGAGGTTCTTAAGTGGAACTGACAAGTTTACAAGTTCCCAGTCCGAAGGTTCCTTTATGGGACTGACAAGTTATCCTTACCCGGCCGAAGGTTCTTCTATAGAACTGACGAGTATAATTTAAGTCACTATGTATGCAATCTATTAGCATTAACGAATGTAATACGTAAGATTAAGCATGAACTTTGACTTTTTTGTATACATGCTCAGAACAAGAATGCGAATGCGAATGTGAATTTCAGTTTCAACCACATCTATAGGACATCATTCATTTACCCCTTTATTTTGTTATTATTCACTAGGCCTCCGCTCACTAGTTATTTATTATGTATGTAGGTGAGCAAGTTCATGATCAGGCTTAAGATGATGCCTGGGGTATTTTTTGTTAGTCAACCACCTTTTGCGCCTCACGAGGAGGTTCCAGAGCAAGTCATGTTTTGCTGCCATGTTAATATGAATGTACAAGACTGTTCCTTTTGTCTTATGTACAAGTTCTCCTTTTGTATGTACTTGATAGTGACGTGTAAATACTGTACCTATGACGTCACTCGTATGTTTATAAAGTTTAAGACTTTCAGTTCCATGTACGTCTGCACAGCTCGATAGACTATGTATATTTCTTTATGTGATTACTTCCACAGCCCCTAATCTAAAGTCAATTCTTAAGAGGCCTTTGGTTATCTAAGGATTACTGGCTGGTTACGACGCTAAACCTATAGGGGCGGGTTTAGGTCTTGACAATCATCCCCTGCTTTATCGCATCCTCAATTTGAACCCCTATTTCACGCAACTCAGCAAATGTAAACAAAGGCAAGACTATCATATTCTGTAATAATCTCCCTTGCAAGTTACGGATCACCATTCTGATTTGGTCCTTTTCAGATGGCCAAATCGTCATCATAGAGGCCTTATCCCTCCACTGAGTCACAAAGTCCGAGAAGCCCTCCTTTGGCTCCAGACGGGTCGCTTCAAGATCACGAGTAGTGACCTCAATCTAGGTATTATAGGAGTACTGCGCAATAAAGGCCTCGGCCATTTTCTCTTAGTTTCTCCTCATAGAGTCTTCAAGTTTGGCATACTAGATGGCCACTATACCTGACAAGGTCCGACCAAAAAGTGATAGCTTTTGAAGTCTGGTGAGGCCCATTGGTCGTAGGATATTAAAGAATAACCGTAGATGGACCATAGGATCCCTGGAGCCGTCAAACCGATCTATATGCGACATTTTGAATCTGTCCAGCAGAGTCACTGCGGCGTCTGTGTATCCATCCTTAATGTCTGGGATTGAATTCATGCCCTGCGCCTGCTTGAAGAGCTTTTCTAGCTTGTTGACCTTCAATGCAGTGGGTTCAACCTCGAATTCAAATGATGCCTCCATTTGGTAAACTGGTGCCTTGGAGGTCTGAGGTGGGATCAGATTTGCTGGGATGCCCATATTCTCTTGGATATTGATTGTGACCCCGGGCCTCGAAATTCCTACTGGGGGTGCATGATGTAAAGGCTACTGCCGGTTGTGGTTGCTGTTACTGAAGCCTTTTTATCACTTTTGCTTGGCGGGCAGCATCTAACTACATAGTCTTAATGGTTTGTTGGAGCTGACGAAGCATATCTTCCATACTGATTAGGGGATGTTGAGATATTAGAACTGGTGAATACTCTCTTTCTAGAGTAGAAGTAAAAGACTGGGCCTGACTAGGCGCTGGTGAAGTAAAAGGTGACTGCTAGATCGGTGAATTATGTCTAAACCTCCTCCATCTGGTAATCGGTGGGAGTGAAACAAACACTGGTTGTCCCCTGACAAGATCCCTGGATCTACAAATCCTTTTCACACAGGTCTAGAGTGCTTGGGGGGTAACAGGATCGTCCGAAGCAATGATGAAATACTACCTTGCAAAAGGAAATAAAGCAAAAAGGAAAAACAAAAATCAGAAACTGCACAGCACCTCTGCTCAGATTCTAATCAGTACACTGATGTAATCAAAGCCATAGAACCATGCTCAATACTGAATTCTGCCTCCCAAAAACTGATACTGAGACTTGAAACTAATACATACATTCTTGTAGAGTTTCACTCTAAAAGCACGTAATAGTCAAGTGAGAGCCAAAACACCCTTATGATGGGGTCGGGTTACCGGATCCTAATTTCATCAGGAACTAGGGGTTTCACTATGCAAAACAAGCTGTTTCACACAATTCCTGCATTCGGGTAAGCAACCTGTCCTAGTTTGGAACAATCTCTATGGCTTCCGATATGCAACTAGGTTGATTGGTGTAAAAAAAAGGGTACCTCAGCAAGACTACCTAATATACCTTTCACACCTATCACCGAGAAGTGAAAGGAGGATCAAACGGTACAGCGGTAGTCTAGATCCAAGGACTGTGTTTCCATCGTGGTAGAGCTTGCAACCGGTAAGCCTTTTGGCAAGCTTTTCCAAGCAAGCCTCCGACAAACCGCTTAGGAATAGTAGATGGCAAACACTGTGACTTAGGCGCACCGATGCAAATGCAAATGCAAATGCAAATGTAAAGAAACACGTAAGTGTAAATAAAAAGTCATATCATGAGTTCGAGCCACGTTCTCTAAATCCTCAGTAGAGTCGCCAGAAACTGTAGCTCGACTTTTTCGCACCCCCTACAGTTCGGACTCCCGCGGTTCTGAGTCTAATCTCACAAGTGTAATGTGAAACTGATAATCACCAAAGAGTCCAAATCCGGAAAATTGTTTGTAAAATTGATTTTGAATCAAAAAGTGCTAAAATTGGACTGCTTTGCTAGATACAGAGTCACCACCTAAATATTTTTTGTTTTGGGGAAATTTGGGAAACCTTGACTCATGCCGAAGGCCACGTGTCCGTCATCATCAAAGTTGCCTCAGCTCGGGAACTTAGGTACGAAAGGGAAAGGTCATGAATTGAGCACTCCCACTCGCCCGATCAAAGATCGACCTCTACTAATCATGATATGATTTTTTATTAACATTATGTGCTCTTATTCTGGTTATTAAACTAGCATTACTATGTGATGCGCACAAGCAAGTATAGACTAGTTTGCTCAATTTGGAACAATTCAACTCATGTTTGTTTGCGCAAATGGTTTGAATTTGCCACCTCAAGTGGGTTTAACGATTGCGGATTTGCCACCAAACATAGTGGGCTTAAAATATGATTTGCCACTCAACAAAGTGGGCTTAAAACGCACATTCATTGAATCATTCTAATTCAAACAACAAGCATTCATTCACAAGCATTCAAGCAGTTTAGCATTTAAGTACATAGCCTCATGGAAAACATGCTAATCATGGAAACATTCACACTTATAAAAGTATGCTAAAGCGTAAAAACTCACCTAGTACTCTAAGCTAATAAGATATGAGTTAGAAAAATATGTATGCTTCTTAACAATACAAAATGACTAATGCAACACATGCAATATGCAATTAATAGGCTCGACTACTAATATGGCATATGAAGCAATTTGATAACATGTGGTTAAACACGTATTCAAAGATTTATTGAAATTGCAATGCAGTTTGAATGATGTACCGAGCCTCGGTGCATGCAATACGAATGAATGAATGCAAGCATAAGGCATCAAGTATGCTAATCGAAACATGTCCCTAATCTAACCATCGAAACCGATTAAATAAAAGGGTGAAAGACGTGGGGTTGGAAGACATACACACACGCACGCACGCATGCTTATTACAACATTACGCCCTTGCGAATAAGGGTTCGAATGAATAGAGGCTAACTAGCTAACTAGGCTAATTATACTAATTATTACAACACTTGAAATGAGTAATTAACTAACTATCTAAGCTAATTAATAAATCAACTAGGCTAAGCTAATTAAATATTACAACACAATTTGCTATGTTATTGAAATAATTAAATAACAACGTATTTGATATGGATATCAAGGAAGATGGATGGAGGTTGCATGTGCATCGCCTGAAAGCTACTCTGTTTGCCCCCAAACTACCTTTGTTTCACCTTCAGCCATTGCCTCTGTTTCTACAAAATTGCAGTGCTGGCCACAAACCAAGGGACGGTCGTGTATTACTGATGACCGGCTGGGCCTACAGAGGGCCGGTTGTGTATTGATTTGGTGCAAACTCTGTTTTTGTGCTGTGAGGTGAAATTAGTGCAGATAGAGCATTTTCAAGCTCTGTTTGTCCATCTTTCCTTCTCTGTCATAGGAAAACCTTAAGAGAAGGTTGGAATTGATTCCAAAACCATCAATGAGCGATATGATCGCTTGATGATCTCGAATTCGATTTTGGACAAAAGTTAACAAATGTACTGCAAATGGACTACCCCTCCCTCTTTTTTTTTTATTATCATGGAATGGGCTCAAAAAAGGAAGTTGAGACCCTTCAAGGACATCAAAAACACCATGAATTGATACTTGATGACCCTTGACACAAGGAACTTGGCATAACGTCCGGCCAAGTTCAAGCTATTTAAGCCATTTTTTTTAAGTGTGTTGATCCAATTTTAAACTAATTGTTTAAGGCCTTGCCATTCATTAGTCCATTTGCCCAAATGTGATGTTTAAGTCCTCTAAATGAGAAGTGATGTCAAACAAGAGGTCCTTCCAAAACATGAGAAGAAGACTACACCATTGACAATGAATCTCCGAAGAGATTAAGCCATTAAGTGTAGGTCTCCTTTACATGCCTTGAGCAACCTCAATTGGTTGAAACCATTCTCATAAATGAAAGATATGGATTGATTGTTTGATTAGCAAATTTAAGCCCCGAAGCATGTAAAATGAACCAAGAAAGCATATTAAACAACAAGTATGCCAACTATGGGACCTTAAGTGTATCTAACAAGGCATGAACCAAATGGAAAAGCTTAGACAACCTAAAAATAGTCCTAAATACATGCAAATCATAGGTGAAACATGCATGAAAAGGAGTTAAAAAGCTAGACAACAAAGATAAGCATTAAGGCTAGTAAACAGGGGTGACGAGGGGTGGCTAACCCCTCCATTTTTGAAGCTTCAAAACATGGTTTTTAGCCTTTTCAAACCTCTAAAAATCAGTATGAATACCAAAGAAAAAGAGTGAAAAGGAGAAAAGTTTGAGTTATGAATAAAGGTGTAGAAAGAGCAAGCTCTCTCTACCCTTTTAGTAATCAAACCCAACTCCAACACTTCAAACAAACTCTAAACCAACCAAAACAACAAAAATAATGAAGTAAGGGATAGAAATGAAGGAAAGAAAAGAGAAAGCAAGCTTATACCTTTCAAGAAGCAAACTTGCTCTTGAAGTTTCAATGCAATCGCAAGCTTGAATTAAATTTCCTCCAGATCAACTAAGGCTTTAGGGTGGTAAGACAAGGTTGTATATGGTGTGTAGTGGTGGTGTAAGCAAGCTTGGTTAGCTTAAAGATAACTTGTAATGGAAGAAGGAGGAGTGAAGCGCTCTTAAGGTGTATATATCTCTTCTTGATATTTTTTCAACCCTCAAAACAATCCTAGAGCTTCAGTTTTATAGAATTCGAGCTAAAAAGCTGATAAATATCTTCAAAAATGGACAGCTGGAGCCCTCTCGCCCAGAACAGTGTTTTATCGCCATCGAAGGACGACTGGCCATTCATAGCCACGGTCGACCATCACTAATGCACGGCCCTATTTTTTTGGTTCAAACTCAACTCAGGGTGAGAAATGGTCCAAAAATGAAACCCAAGGGTTCAAACAACGTAAATATAGAAGATGTGAGGTTATTTCGGAAGCTTGATTGATTCCAAATCGCTGCGAATTCACAATTCAACTGTCATCATTGTGTGCACTGAACCAAGCATCTGAGTCTTGCGGATGGTCAAAAATAGGGTGTCTACACTTCCCGTCAGTTAAGACCACATGAAAAGAGTTACCCGACTCATGATCTAAAACTGGCTACAGTAATTTTTGCATTGAAAATTTGGTGTCACTACTTGTATGGGGCTACATGTGAGGTTTATACAGATTATAAAAGTTTGAAATATTTCTTTACCCCGAAAGAGCCAAACATGTGGCAGTGCAGATGGCTAGAACTGATCAAGGATTACGATCTACAAATTATGTATCATCCTGGAAAAGCTAATATAGTGGCTGATGCCCTTAGTCGAAAATCTATGGGAAACTTAACTTGTTTACTCACCAGATAGAAAACAGTGTTGCATGAGCCGGCAATAGTTGAAGGGATCAAAGAGAAACAATTGCATGATGAGTTCCTCAAGAAAATAGTGGATGAACGGGAATCTCAACCTAGACCAGGATTCAGTTTTGAGAATGCTACACTCAAATTTTAGGGACAGTTATGTGTACCAAACAACAGTGATTTGAAGAAACGGATCCTCCAAGAAGCCTACAATTTCAAATTTTCTATCCATCCGAGAAACACAAAAATGTATCAAGACCTAAAGAAGAATTTTTTGTGGCTGAGGACGAAAAGGGAAATTGCTGAATTTGTATCCAAGTGTTTGCAATGCCAACAAGTTAAGGCAGAACATTAACGACCTGCAGGATTACTTCAGCCATTACCAACACCGGAGTGAAAATGGAAACATATCACAATGGATTTCATGGTTGGCTTGCCTTGTTCTAGTAGAGGTATAGATTCTATTTGGGTAATTGTAGACCGATTAACAAAATCTACCCATTTCTTGCCCATCAAAGTGACATATAGCGTGGATAAATTGGCTGTCCTGTATATGAATAAGATTGTGAAGTTACATGTATCGATTGTGTCTAATAGAGACCCAAAGTTCACTTCAAGATTTTGGCAAAGTATGCAAAAAGCAATGGGAACAGAATTGAGGTTAAGCAGTGCATACCATCCACAAATAGATGGCCAATCAAAAAGGACGATACAAACACTAGAGGATATGTCACGTATGTGTGTACTGGATTTTCAAGGAAATTGGAAACACATTTACCTCTAGTTGAATTTGCATACAACAACAGTTATCATTCAAGCATTGATATGGCACCATACAAGGCTCCCTACGACAGGAAATGTCGGTCGCCAATTTGTTGGGCTAAGGTTGGAGATAGACCATTATTGGGACCCGAACTTGTGCAAGAAACTACTGAAAAGTGAAGTTGATTCAACAGCGATTAAAAACAACACAAAGTTGATAGAAAAGTTATGCTGACGTACAAAGACGAGAAAGAGATTATGAAGTAGGCAACCATGTTTTTGTCAAAGTTACGCCAATAAAAGGACACACTCGTTTTGGAGTTAAGGGTAAGTTAGCACCTCGATACATCAGACCGTATGAGATTATTGAGAAAATGAGTCTAGTGGCGTACCGAGTAGCCCTACCTTCGGATATGGAATACATGTATAACGTTTTCCATATTTCCATGTTACGAGAATCCTTTCTAGATCCTCAACAAGTCATCAAGCCTACTCAGGTACTTGTGAGTGATGATTATACAAATATACAGAACGGCTCATTCGGATTGTTAGTTGTCGTATTAAGAAGTTAAGGAATAAAGACATTCCGTTAGTAAAGGTAGATTGGCAAAGCCACAGTGGCATATATGCAACTTGGGAAAGAGAAAGGGATATGCAAGAGAAATACCCTGAACTGTTTCCATTAGACCTTGCACTCTTCATTGAAGAAAGTACTTGAGTTTAGAGGACCAAACGTCCTAAGGGAGAGAGACTGTAACACCCGCCTCTCATTTAGCTGTTAATTTTATGAAAAATCTTAATTATGTATTATCTGGGCATTTTATGCTTATTTATGTGTTCTGTGCATCATGTTTGTTGACGGATATGTTCATTTATGAAAAAGACTTGTCAGATTTGTTAAATCGTAGGGTTATAAATTAGTTAATGGACTTGGTGGGTAGAGTTGGTTCACCTTAATTAGGTCAAGTAGTAATTTAATTAATTAGCTAGGTAATTCAAGTAATGAGGTTCTTATCTAATTAATCCAAGTTAAGTAACTTAGATATAGATATGTATATATATATATATATATGTTGAATTCAATAAGAGAGAGAGAGAGAGAGGGAAAACCTGGGAGAGGTAAAAAGTGTTCTAGAGTTTGAGTGAGTGAACAAGAAGAGAAGAGAGGAAGGTAAAGGAGAAGAGGAGAATTTGAAGCAACTTCATCCAATTAGCCCATTAAGGTAAGAGTTCTTCCTAATTTCTTGCATGAGAATGAATTTTCATCTTGTACTTATGGGATTAAGGGAGAGAGTGAGAAGTTGGGTAGTATAAGTTGTGTTATAACCCTAACAGGAGGAATTCTTCCATATCCTTTGGTCTTGCATGATTTTAGGCTAGATTTCCATGGTTTTGTTGAAACATAGAATTTTCATATGCATAGGTATTGTTTTCTCTTTAACCTTGAAGTTGTTTATAAGATTGTGGACCTTGAGTTTGAATTTAAAGTTCTACTCTTGGTTTGAACTTGGTAATTGTTTACACACCATGTTTGTTAACTTTTGGCCTTTGATTTGATCAAAATTGGGTTTGATTTTTGGTGCTTTGAAGCTCAGAAAACAGAGCAGAAATTCAGTTCTGAAACACCCAGAACCGCACGTGCGGCGGGTAGGCCCACACGTGTGGATAATAGGGGAGGTGTTGGGGCATTCTGCATAAAAAACACCTGGTGGCGCACGTTCGGAGAGAGTCTCGCACGTGCGGCCAAGGAGCTTCGCACGTGTGGCTGTTTGGCAGCCTCGGTTTCACTTTTCTACTTCGTTTACCCCATTCTCGGGCCTCTGTTAGCGTGATTTGCATCCATAATTGATGTCCATTTGCACTGCATGAGCATTTAATGAGAGTGAAAGACATTTGGATCAATCAATTCCTAAGTAATGGAACTAATTAGTTGGTTGCATGGCAAATTAAGTGTGCTACTCTTATATCTATCTGTGTAGGTTAAACGCCACATTCCAGTCACATACTCTGCGGAGCCAACTGTGAGTAACACTGTTGTAATGATATGCTTAATTTAAATTACCTTTTCTTTGCTTTAAAATTATGTTTTGTTCTGACATGTTTTCCTATATTTATGAATGATGATTCTATTTTTGCTTACAGTGTTTATCGTGGCATCCTTAGCATCTGTTCACATGATTACAGAGAAATCTCTCAGTTCCAATTCATGGAACTCCTGTTTACTATAGTGATGGCCATCACATCTGATCTTCGGTCTTTGTGACCGCCTATTCGGTCTTCTAAACCCCCTGTATTTATTGCTTTTGGATGTATCAGGTATTACGTTATGCTTTCTATCTGTTGTAAGAACCTGCTCTATATGTAATTGTCTTGACATTATAATCATCATTCAGAACCTCTTTACTCAGCTGTTATTCACTGGGCTCTAGCTCATATTTTGATATATTATGTAGGTGATCCAGTTTCGGAAAGGGCATAGTGGCGTCGACCTTGCTTTGGTTTTGTCAAGCTAACCTCTGTGCCTCACTGCGAGGTTCCCATCTGTCAGAGTTTTGAGGTGGCCGGTGTTCACCCTTTCGCACATCATTACTATGTTGTGTTCAGTTTTATTCTTCTTTACACGTGTCTAAATTGGGGATTCTTATGACTTGATGTATATGTTAATCTATGTATATATGGAGTTGGTTGTCTCATGTAAGTTTTCACAGCTTATTGGATGGTTATTTTTATTCTATAATTAGCTTTCGCTAGCCCCGTTTGTTTAATTTATTCAGTTAGGCCTTTGGTAATCTTAGATTACTGGCCGGTTACGACATTAAACCTATAGGTGACATTCACTAAATCAAGCCTATCTCTTTGTACACTTAGACTTTAGTTGTAAAGGAACTTTCATTGGAAAGTAGACTTCTGAGGCTTCATTTTAGACTCAAGAATCTCCTAAAGCCGAGTCCAGATGAGAGAGATATGGCTGTTTAAAGTTAGGCATCAATCCAGTTAAGACAGAAATGAGCAACCTTCACTAAAATAGGCATCTCTCTTTGCACACTTAGAATTTAGATATGAGGCTACCTCCATTGGAAATTAGACTTCCGGGGATTCAATTTAGACTCAAGAATGACCTAAAAACAAGTTCGGATAAAGGAGATATGCCCGTTTAAAGTCGGGCCTAGTAACAGATTTTTGTGGCCGGCAACCCAGTATTTGTGGACGGTCGTCCACTATTAGTGGCCAGCCGGCCACTACTTTTGGCCTACTGGCCACTTGTGTAAAACCCAGATATTTGTTGCCAGCTATCCCCCAAAAGCTCCAGTTGTTCCTATATAGATATTTTCAACCTGAGAGGTTGTTTTTCTATATATACTTGACATCTCCTCTTATTTTTAGGTTACAAAAAATTCCAAAGGGACCAAAACTTGAAATTCTCTCTCAATCTCTATCTCTATCTTGCAACACACACACACCTTACCCAAACACTTTCTAAACCAACATTGGAGCTCTCCTTGCTGAGATTATTGTGCCCAAATTTTAGCTCTTGAGAGTGTAAGCTTTGTGGTTTGTGAACAAAAGTGTTGCCTTGCTTGAAGAGGTATAATTTTGAGCATCTTTGTAATACTTCTTTTCTATCTTTTCTTGTTGATTTTGAACTGTGTTTCAACTATTTTTATGGGCAGAAGCTTGTGGTTTAAGGCTATTAAAGGTAGAGAGGTTAATCACCCTTCTTTGAACCTTGTTCTCTAAGCCTTTACACTTGTGTTTCCCATCTCTTCCTCAACTTTTTTTTTGAGCTTTTTACCACTGAATTTTAGAGTTTTTCAGAGGTTAAAAATCATGTTTTGAGGTCCCAAAAATGAAGACATTAGCCACCCCTCTTTTGGCTCGTTTACTAGCTTAAATTTCTCATTATTTTACCTTACTCTTTTAGTTACTTTTACTTCAATTCCAGCACTGTTTCAGTGTATATTAGGACTTTTTTTATGTGTTAGTTTCATTTGAACTTTGTATAGCATGCTTGTAGTGTAATTGTCCTCATAGGCTTGGTGGTTTAGGCTTTAGCCACCAACTTATTTGAGTTGATAGCATTTATTTCTTGCTTTCCACACTTGGGATCACCTTTAATCACCTCTGCAACCTCCCTCATTTCTTGGCTTTTTCTTTGCTTTGAAAGTTGTTGCAAACTACTTGTTTGTTTAAGCTTGAAATAGAGGTATTGTGCTTAATGGTTTAATCCCTTTGGGGGTTCATTACCAATGGCATGACACTTTTCTCATGCCTTAAACAACACTTGGTTTGGTACTCCTTTCCATTAGAAGACTTAAAGCTCACTTTTGGACTTAATTGATTAAGGAATGGTTGGTAATTAAAATGAAGAAATAAAATGGGGACTAAAAAATGATGCAAGATAATAAACAATTGTGTGTTCAATCGGATGTTAATTGAACACATGGAAACTTGAGGCATTTCGTACTTGCTAGTGATGAAATGGTTCAAGTTTCCAAGGTCAACCGCTTCCTTTGATCAATCCAAGATCGGGAAGGGGTTTGAGAGTCTTTTATTGTGCATTTATTGAAATTGTACACCTAGGTTTATAGGCCATCATGCAATAAAATTACATCGATTGATGGGTTGCGAATTTGAGCTTGCCACTTCTTTGATGCTGTTTGATGATAAGGAGGGGTAAAGTGTACAAATATACCTTGAGCATACCCTGTTTTGTGCTCTGTATGCTTTCTGTTGCAACAGGAGGAACAAAGCTTCAGTGGCCGGCAAGCCACTATTTCTGGACGACATGCTACCTTTTGTGGTCGGCTGGCCACTACTTTTGGCCTGCCGGCCATTTTTGTCAAATTGAGCAGCAACTTTTTGGAACAGAACAGAGCAGAGGTTGAGATGAAAAGATGTCCCAACTGTGCAACAGAGGCATTTTGGCAGCAGAACATTGGGCTTTTCGGGTGGAAATCTGCGCGCATGCATGAGTTTTCCTCGCTTCCTCGGGCTGAATAGTTAGAGTAGTTAGCTCAGCTACTATTTCTTTTGGATCGCATTCATGTTGTAATTAATTAGTTAATTCTAAATTGTAATCAATTAATTAGTGTAATTAATTAGTTAGTTCATAGAATAGTTAATTAATTAATTGGTTTTGTAATAGCTAGCTAACATAGTTAGTTTATTCGGTTTGTAATAGTTAATTAATTCGTTTTGTAATAGCTAGTTAATTAGCTTAGCCAGTTAGTTTATTTGAACCCTCCTGCACGAGGGTAACAATGTAATAATGTGTATGTCTTCCAACCCCACGTCTTTCTCTCTTTTATTTAACTGCTTATGATGGTTAGTTTAGGGCATCATGTTTCGTTTAGCATCTTTCATGATTTACATCCACTTATTTTGCATGCATCGAGGCTCGGTTCATCATTCTAACAAAGTATTAACATTTATTATTTCGTTGAATACGTGTTTAAACCGCATGCTATCAAATTGATTCACATGTCATAATTAGTAGCCGAGCCTATTAGTTGCATCTTGCATGTGTTACATTAGTTAGGAGCATGCATGTTTTCTAACTCTTTTGTTTCTTTTGGCTTGCCTTGGAGTACGAGGTGAGCATTTTTGTGCTTTAGCATATCGCATGAGTGTGATTGTTGCCATGTCTACCAAGCTTTCCATGAGGCTAATTGCTTAATTGCTATATCTGCTTGAATGCTTGTGGATAAAGGCTAATTGCTTGAATTGGAATAATTTGAGTAATGTTCATATGATATCACCTTTTTCAAGTGGTACATATTCAAAACAATTTTCAAAACAAACATGAAATCGAAGTGTTCTAATTTTTATACCTAAGTTTCCAAGCCGAGACAATCTTGGTGATGACAGACACGTGACCTTTGGCATGAGTCATGGGTTTCCTAAATTTTCTAAAAATATTTAAGTGGCGACTCTGTATTTGGTAAAGCAGTCCATTTTTGGCATTTTTGATTCAAAATCGATTTTCTAAAAGATTTGTTAGATTTGGACTCTTTGGTGTTTTTCTATTTTCAAATTCCACCCGTGAGATCAGATTTAGAACCACGGGAGTCCGGTACTCTTCCGAAAGGAGCGCAAAAAGTCGAGCTACAACTTGAAGTAACCATATGAAAAACAGCAGCCATGCGTTGAGGCCGTGAAATAGCAAACATGTAACATCTTGAATTTTGTAGGTCCACTCGAGCGGTGGTGTTACCGCTCAAGCGGTGAATTAAGGCTCCCGGTATTCTTTCTGCAAGTTATGTGTTGAGGAAGACCGCGCAAGCGGATAAGCATGGTAACTTGTACTTTTTGTTTTAGATGTGCAAATTTCTAGAAACTTGAGTTTATCACTCGAGCGGTGGAAAGACCGCTTGAGCGCACGACAACAAAAAGCACATTTGGCGACCAAAAAATTGGTCACCAAAAGGACAAATTTTGTCGCCAAAAGAATCGACGACAAGTACCCAATTGGTCGCCAAAGGCATATCACTAAAAGTATTGGCGACCAAATAATAAATTGTCATCGTATGTAGACATTTAGCGACAAGTAAAATTGGTCACCAAATTCATATATTTTGTCGCCAAAAGACTAAGATTTGGATAAGCTATATAGTTTTAGCGACAAATAAATTCATTGCCAAAAGTACTATTTAGTGACAAAATTAATTTGGTTGTGAAAAATCAACTTTTTAGCAACGACTAAGTTGTAGTTGCTAAAAGTTCTTGCAATAGCCACTAACTTTTAGCGACAAAACAATATGTTGTCGCCAAATATATTAACAGCAACCAAAATATCACCTGTCACTAAAAATTCACTGCACAAATTTAGATTTTAATAATTTTTCTGTTCAAAATAATCCAAAACACGTGTTTTTCTATATGCAATATATACACAAATGCAATGTAAATAATAATACACCTGTGCAAGACATTCATAATAATTCAAAATTAATAGCTATTAAACATCCCAATAAACATAATACCAAACTACTCACAAACTATTGACATCAAACCCACAAATCCATTACCAAATCCTATGTCAAAATATTTTCAAAAACACAACCAAATATTTTGATGTTAAACATCTAACCCACAAGTCATTTACCAAAATCCTATATCAAAATATTTGCAAAAACACAAAACCAAATATTTTGAAGCTAAACATCTAACCCATAATTTATTTACCAAAATCCTATGTCAAAATATTTCCAAACACACAAAATCAAATTTTCTGATGCAGCCTGAACTATTTTCCACCATTGTCAATCAAAAGAAAAAACAATATTAGATTGACAAGAAAAAAAAAACTCGATATGAATTTCACAGTTTTGATTTTAATTTTGTAACGGGAAGTTCAATCGGGGTGTCGTTTGGTCATACAAGTTTATTTAGTCTTGAGCAAGCTGTTTGCGCTAATCTTCGGCGATTTCGGTGGTCATTTCACAATTTCGCCCCCCTAAACGGGCCTTTTAAGTCTTATGTTTTACAATTTTCCTTCTAATTTTCTAACCAAAAATCCAATCGAGGTCCCGTTTGTTCCTACAAGTCTATTTAGGCTTGAGCAAGTTGTCCATGCCAAGTTTCGGCAGTTTCGATGGACATTTCACAATTTTGCCCCCCCGAACAAGCCTTTTAAGTCTTGTGTTTTACAATTTTCTTTCTAATTTTCTAACCGAAAATCCAATCGAGGTCATGTTTGTTCCTACAAGTCTATTTAGGCTTGAGCAAGCTGCCTATGCTAAATTTTGGTAGTTCGGTGGACATTTCACAATTTCACCCCCTGAACGGGCCTTTTAAGCCTTGTGTTTTATAATTTTCCTTCTAATTTTCTAATCGGAAATCCAATCGATGTCTTGTTTGTTCCTACAAGTCTATTTAGGCTTGAGCAAGCTGCATGTGCCAAGTTTCGACAGTTTTGGTGGTCATTTCACAATTTCGCCCCCTTAAATGGGCCTTTTAAGTCTTGTGTTTTACAATTTTCCTTCTAATTTTCTAACCGGAAATCCAATCGAGATCCCGTTTGTCCCTACAAGTCTATTTAGGCTTGAGTAAGCTGTCCGTGCCAAGTTTTGGCAGTTTCGGTAGGCATTTGGCAATTTCATCCCCTAAACGGGCCTTTTAAGTCTTGTATTTTACCCTATCTTACCTCTCAACTGTTGTGAGGATGCATTCTTGTTAAATGTAGGACACGCCAAGTAACCTTCGTACTCCATCCTGACAAGTTGCCATATGTAGGAAAGTCATTAATTGTCTACATAATAGCCGCATGCATTCAAAAAGTTAATTCAGTTGAGGCATCATAAGTACGCACACCATATTCCCACAGCTCTTTCAACTCATCAATTAATGGTCGTTTGTAAACGTCGATATCTCTCTCCAGTGCTTGTGGTCTAGGGATAACCAATGACAACATACTAAATGATTGTTTCATACATTTCTGAGGCAAGTTGTAAGGCATAATAATCACAGGCCACATACTATACCAGTTGCTCATGTTTCTGAAAGGATTGAAACCATCAGTGGCCATGTAGCTCGACTTTTTCGTGCCTCTCTTCCAGAGAGCTCGAATTGGTCCTACAGTTCGGACTCCTGTCACGGTTCTGAATCTAATCTCACAAAGCGCAATGTGAGACTGATAAACACCAAAGAGTCCAAATCCGGCAAATCGTTTTGGAAATTTGATTTTGAATCAAAAAGCACCAAAAATGGACTGCTTTACCAGATTACAGAGTCGCCACCTAAATAATTTATTTTGGAGAAATTTAAGAATCCCTGACTCGTGCCAAAGGCCACGTGTCTGTCATCACCAAAGTTGCCTCAGCTCAGGAACTTGGGTACGAGGGGGGGAAGGTCATGAAATGAGCACCCCCCACTCGCCCGATCAAAGGATCGACCTCTACTAGCCATGATATGTTATTTTATAAACCTCATGTGTTCTTATTCCGGTTATTAGCTAGCTTTACTATGTGACGCATACACGAGCAAGTATAGACTAAAATCACCAGAATTGGAACAAATTCAACTCATGTTTGTTTTTGAAAATGGTTTGAGTTTGCCACCCTCAAGTGGGCTTAGAAATGCGGATTTGCCATCTCAAGTGGGCTTAAAACATGATTTGCCACTTCGCAAAGTGGGCTTAAAACTCACATTCATTGAATTGTTCCAATTCAAGTAACAAAGCCTTCATCCACAGGCATTCATACAATTAATCATTTAAGCAAATAGCCTCATGGCAAGCATGCTATCATGGCAACACTCACATTCATACAAGTATGCTAAAGTATAAAACTCACCAAGTACTCCAAGCCAAAATAAAAACTAGTTAGAAAGATGCATGATCCTAACTATGTTAAGTGTCTAATGCAACACATGCAAATAATGCAATTAATAGGCTCGGCTACTAATATGGCATTTGATTCTATTCAATTTGATAACATGCTTTTAAACAGGTATTCAAATAAGTATTGAAACGACAATGCAGTTTGAATGATGCGCCGAGCCTCGGTGCATGCAAGACAAATAAATGGATGCAAACATGCGAGCATAAGGTATGCTAATTGAAACATGATCCCTAATCTAACCATTGAAAGCGGTTAAATAAAATGGAGAAGACGTGGGGTTGGAAGACATGCACACACGCACGCATACTTATTACAACATTACGCCCTCTCGAAGGAGGGTCCGAATGAATAGGCTAACTAGCTACGCTAATTAAGCTAACTATTACAAACCAAAACTAATTAACTACCCCTAAGCTAATTATTACAAACCAAAATTAAATAACTAGCTATGCTAAGCTATTTAGGGCAATTAAACTAATTAACTATCTAAGCTAATTAAATAATTACAACACTTGAATGGATGAATTAGCTACTTCTAACTAATTAAACAAAGTAAGTAAATGGCCTCGAAGGGCGAGGGATGCATGCATGCTCGGTTGTTCCACCCGAAAATACCACCGCCTTGCCATCGAATGCCTCTGTTTGCACTCGTTTGAACCACTGAAAATTATGCCAACTTCCAGAGCACCTCTGCTCCACCTCAGGAACACACTGAGCAAACTTTTCATTGATGGCCGATCGGCTACAATTGGTGGTTGTCGGCCACTACTGGTGGCTGGTCGGCCACCCCTTCCTTAGACTTCTCTTTTTTGCTACAATAGAGAGCAAACAGAGGCAAAACAATGTATTCTCAAAGAGTATGTGTACTGTTACCCTCCTTATCATTACACAAGTTCAAAGGAGTGTAATTCTTGGCCCTCAAGCCATCAACCAAGCATTTTCAATACATGATGGCCAAAAAACCAAGCTTGTACAATTTCAATTAGTGCACAAAAAAGACTCAACAAAACCATCACCCTATCATGCATGATCAAGGGTAATGGTGACTAAGAAAAGTGGCACGTTTCATCACTTTGAGTATGAAACATCCCATTTTTCTCGTGTTCGGATTAACGTCCGATCCAAACACATGCAATGCAACATGAAGATGCTTAATCTTGCCTTTTTTACTTTGTTCATTTTTGTTTACACATTTTAGATTACCAATCCATTCTTTAATTGATTAGTCCAAAAGTGAATGTCCTCTAATTGAAGGTAGGCTTAAACCACAAGTGCCTTGAGCATGAAAGAGTCCTCATGCTGTTGGTTAGTAGAAACCCTCAAAACATGATTAAAACCATTAAGCACAAGTGTCTCAATTTGACACTCAAGCTAACAAAGGGTTCAAAGCCACTTTCAAAATAAATGAAGAAGTGAAGAATAGAGGGAGATGGTAGAGATTTCAGTGCTGAAATGGAGTGCAAAATGACCCTAAAACATGCAAGCAACTCATGCAATACATGCTAAAAAGCCTAACTCATTATGCTAGTGAAAGAGATTGTACCACAACCACACAATACAAGCCTCAAAGGGCCAAACCAACTCAAAATAGAACTAAGACTAGTCAAAATAGTGGCCAAAACATGCTGAGGTACAAAATGCTAGAAAAACATGCTCACATGTTAGCTTGCAAACAAGACTCAGGTGCAACTCTAAAAAGTAATGAAAGAGTGAAACAAATGAGCATGTGACATAGTCATATATGTTGAAATTAAATGTAAAAAGACACTACAACACGCAACCATCTCAAGCAAATCATGTTTAAAGGCCTAGAATGCCAAGCTAGTGAAGCCATTTGCACTACAACTATGCAAAACAAGGCTCACATGACCAAAGAAGCCCAAAATAGAGCTAAATCATTCCAAATTAGAGCCTAAAACATGCTTGAATTAAGCTAGGTTAAGCCACAAAAACATGCTACCTTGTGATACTAACTAGGCATGCAAGTGAGACACAAGGATGAGAGGCTAACCCCTCCATTTTTGGACTTCAAAACATGTTTTCCACCATTGAAATAACTCTGAATTTCAGTGGTTTAAAGGCCCAAAAATTTTGATTTAAATATGCTAAAAGATGGCACAAAAAGCTTCACAATTAGGCAATAAGAAGGGTAGACTACCCCTTTACACAAAATGACCTCAAACCATCATGTTAAGGCTCAAAAATCAGAGTTTTCTGCAGTTGAAAACCAGGCCAAAAACAGTACAAAAAGGTGGCAAAGCAAGTAATTAAAACAAAGCCTACAAGATAAGTCTTATACCTCTTGAAGCACAAGACAATTTCAAGCACAAATTCCAGCTCAAACCTCCCTCAAGAGCTCAAACTAAACCTCAAAGAACCTCAGCTCCAAGATAAGAATGTTTGGTTAAGGGTTCTTGTGCATAAGTGTAGAAAAATCTAACTATAAGGCACATAATAAGAAAAGAGGGAGAGAATTCTAGAGAGAGAGAGAAAATTTTGCTCCAAATTGTCTAACCCTCCAAAATGGGGGAGAGACCCCCCTATATATAGAAAAACAAGCTTATAGCTTGTATTCATCCCTCCATACACGTGTATGGAGATGCATTTGAGTGAACAACAGCTGGCACAACTGGCAAACAAATATCTAAAAAAGGAGAAAAATGGCCGCCGGCCATCACTAGTGGTCGACCGGCCATCAACATAGCAAACCGGCCACCACAGGTGGCCGACAGGCACAAGCTATGGCCGGCAGGCTATGGGGATGGCCAACAAGCCACCCTCTCCTCCAGACTTAAAGCAACAAGCTCTTGGTCCGCAACAAGCTCTTGGTCCACAACCAAGCACAAAACAGAGAAGTTGAGAGGCTCAAAGGCAAGGCGCTCAGCCGAGAACTTCAAGTACTCAAAACGAACACAAGCATACAAAACCATCGAGTGTTCAAACGATGACGTCCAAGTCTTGAGGACGGTAAAAAATAGGGTGTCTACAGGACAACCCTAACCTTACATTTCGAGTCGCTTGGGAAAACAAAGGATATTGCCTATCAAAATCCTTCCACACCTCACCATCAGCCGGGTGTCTCAATATCCATCATCTACTCGCTTCTCTTTATGCCATCTCATATCTATAGTTATTTTTCTTGACATATATAATCTCTACAACCTTAGTGTCAATGGGAAGTATTTTAAGATCTTATGAGGAATTGTTTTACCTTTTCCATCATTTAACTTGTATCTGGACTCTTGACAAATCGAACAATTCTCTAAATTTGTATTCTCCTTCCAGAAAAGTGCACAATCATACTTACATGCATGAATCGACACATGTCCTAAGCCTAAGTCACGTAAGAATTTTTTGGCTTCATAAAGGGTCCATGGAATCACTTGATTACTTGCTGGTAGAAGGTCCTTTAATATCCTCAACAGCATGTTGAATGACTTTATTAACATATTGATTTTGATGATTTTATTTTGAATTATGTTTTGATTTAATTAAAGAGTTAAATTGTTTGAAATCTTATAATTAATTTAAAATCATAATTCATCCTCATTTTGTCTTATTTATGTTTATTTGAGGCCAAAATTTCAGCTCAAACAAAGCAAGAACCAAGTAGTAGAACACAACCACAAGAAGCAGCACCAGAAGCATTGTTTTGATTTTGTTTTGATAGATTATAATTGAAAACTTATTATTTGATTAAATCATTATAATCTATAATTCTCTTAGTGTTTATTATGTTTTTTGAAGGCCAAAAAGAAACTTAAACAAGTGTTAAAGAAGTCCCATAACAACAACAAACAGCAGCAACAAACAACAGAAGCAACCAAAACAAAAAAGGCTGAAAATACACTGGATGGACAATCGGGTGGACATCCGGGCGAACGACTGGCTAGGCCAAAATCAGCCTGTTTCACTCCAGTTCAATCCAGCTTCGCTCCCGCTGTCAAACTGGTAGTATGCTCGACGACCGTGGACAATATCCTTGTCAATCGAGACTTGACTGGACATCCGGGAGGACATCCGGGTGAATAACCACCAAGAACAAATCTTCATCTGGGACATCCGGGTGGATGACCACTCTTTGCTACAACAGCTCTTTTTCAAATTTGCTTGTTTCAATCAGACCTATCTTTCAACTCCTTTAACATCTAATCATGTATAGGAAATGCAAGTTTGAGCAAAGTAAATTTAACCAAAATCTTACTCAATGTTTCAACACACGCAACAGACAACGAATACATTTATTCTTCATAAATAAAAGTACTCATGCTGCTGAAGAATAGAACACATACAGAGAGAGACAACCAACGTGCCTTACACATTTTGATACTTCATGATTCACATCTTCTTCGTCTCTTTAACTATTTGAAGCATCACTCTTCTGAGTTCATCTTTCCTTCAGAAAATCAAACACTGAGCTATAGCATTAAACCCATGTACCTGTGAAAGGTTATCAGAAACTCAAAGAGATTTGAGCCAAGAAAAACTGTGTGACTTTATCATCAATCTCATCTCTCTATTCTCTGAATTGTAAATCTTTTATATTTCCTTTTCCTTTAGAAAACACACAGAGCTTAGCCTCAAGCATATCCACCTTTGAGAGGTTTTTACACAAAATCAGTGAGCTTCATTTTGTATATCCATCTGTGAGAGATATTTATTGTAAGCTTCCTTTGAAAGCAAAAACATCATACTCATCTTGTAAAGGTCACTAGCAAACCTATAAAGCTAGGGAAAATAAGGTCACTAGTGTTCCTGTAAAGCTAGAAAATCTGTGGAGGATTGCTCCATGTGTTGAGAGGTTGCTAGCACCCGTGTGCCACAAAAATATAGTGAAAAATCTCAAGAGAAGCTTGAGGAGTGGATGTAGGCTTGGTTAAAGCCGAACCACTATAAATCGTGTTTGTATTACTATTCCCTTATCTCTTTACTTAACTGTTATAGCTAACTGATATATTTGGGATACTTACTGTGTTAGCTATATTTCATTGCCTTGTTGCTTGATCTTTCACTGATTAATCCGTAGTTGTGCTTGTCCTTGTTTGTCGTATTAATTGGTAATTTTTATTGGGGTATTATTTATTTTAATTTGTTGAAACCTAATTCACCCCCCCTCTTAGGTTGCTTTTTGGGTAACAGACTTATTGCTCCACTTGTTCAACACCTTCACATGAAGCATCTTAACAACAAATGATAAAATAGAAAACTTATGACACCTAGGGTACAACTCTCTTTGAGCATCATTCAAAAATTTGTTAAAGTTGGGCACATTCTCTTTTTCGACATTATTAGCCACATCATCATCGTCATCCTCCTCCTCCTCATCCCCCTCATTTTCATCATCATTCATGATAGTCCCCATATAAACATCTTCTAACAAATTTAGGATTTCATCTTGATCTTCGCCTTTCTCCTCTTCCATTCTATCCCCAACACTTCAAAAGTGATTATGGTTGTCATCATTCAATGCATGAGATTGACTCATGGGAGCAGATTCCCCATGATGCACCCAAGTCTTATAAGAAGGGGAGATCCCTTTCACGACCAAATGATACTCCACAATTTTACTAGTTTGTCATTCACAATTCAAACACTCCATACAAAGGCAACAAATCTTATCATTTGGCCCTACATTTGTCATTGCAAATTGAACAAAAGCCTTCATCCCATCTCAATATTGGGAACTCATCATATTCTTAAGTAACATCCAACTCTTGTCCATATTGGGTCACCTACAAAGCCAAAGTTATGTGAAATTCTTTTGTTATTATGTACATTAAAGTAGTCTTATCCCATTTATGAATGCACAATGCAAAATATACTAAAATATACCTTTAACTTAATTGGGCATATGTAATTTATTTGCAAGACTAACTTATTTATTTAGTTGTTACGATTACCCATGTGATATGGCAATATTAATTAGAGATTTTACAGGATTATGGTTCCATATCATTTACTCCAAAGTTTTATCTAATAGTGATTTCCAAGTATCCTACTTTGATAGTCCTAAATATTGGATTATAAAAGTTGATGTATGCATTACACCATAAAATAATTTACATTATTAACAAAGTTGTATTAGCAATAGTAGGTGATAAACAAGAATTAATATTCAAGTAGAATATGCAATCTATAAAAGGAGAAAAAGAATCATATAGTAAGTGATGAAATGGATATATAAATTAGAATTGATATATAAATTATGGTGTTGAAATTGTTACATATTAGTTTAGTTATTCTTGTAAAAACATATTCGTCTATTTTAGCTATTTGACTTATTTATTTGTTGAGTTAGACATGAAATTAAGATTTTTGAAACCAAACACAGTAGTCACCCCTAATTAGCACATTTGGTCTTAACTTATTTATATGTCAAATAGTCTTTGGGTCATCTAAGTGTTTGTTATATCATGAATGCTCAAAACATTAGGAAAAAAATGTGAATCCTCTAACAGCCACCAATTTAATAATAAAAAAAAAAGTGCCAAAATTCTATAAGTAAATTAAAAATGCCCTAACAAATAGTCAAAACTTACTTCTTGTAGTAATTGCCCCCAACGAATGATTACAGCTTTTTTATCTCTTTGTATTAGCCAATATCCTATAACATTTGTAATTGTAAATCAAAGTTTAAATTAAAATCGCACAATACATGAAATTAATAAAGAGTTATGGGCATGAAATGAATATCAAATAACATATAAGGATGCCAATGTCCTGTCTTCTTCTTTTTTTTCCCTACAAAAGAAGCCACAATCACAATAGTGAATTGTGTAAAGCAATGTAGCTAAAGCAAAAACTAAAAGTGGAAAAGAAATTCAACAAAGTTAAAAGCAACAATTAGATAGCAACGAAAGAAAAGAAAGGACGAGAATTCTCGATTGGAAAGCAAAGGTTAGATAACAGGATGTGCAAATTTAATTTAGTGATTTCTTTTGCAAATAATACAAGAAATTAGGCTCTTTTGGGCAAGAAAAGAAAGCTATAGTTTGTGAAAGACTTTAATAGCATAAACAGTTTTAGCTAATTCCTTTAAAAGATGAAACTAATGCCTTATTTCTCATCATGTCAACATTAAGTCGTATGATTTTTGTTCTTCAAAATTAAAATCGTGTTGCCAAAAGAAGTAAAACCCTTAAAAAGAAAACTTTACCACAAATGAACAATTAATATGACGATATAATTTTGAAACTGGATCAAATTTAGAACTGTATTGATGAGCATCAATACACTAATCCTTAAAAAGTATAGCTCAAACAATTCTTGCATTTAATTTCATAAAGAGATAATTTTTACAATATAATGCACTCAAACTATACAACATAATATACTCTCTAATGAATGATAGCCCAAGTTATGAGGTAAGAAATATTAGGCTCTTGATTCAATAGTAGGGTTCGAAGGCCACATTCAACCCTTTAACCAGTGACCCACTTGCCTAACAAATCTGATGCATAAAGTCATGTTCATCTACACAAATATCAAAAAGAAACAAAATTTAGGTATATCACTATTCACCAGGATGTATTGAATATTAGAATCAGTTCCAAAATTAGAATATCAGTTCCAAAAAAAAATTTGAAAATCAGAATATCAGTCCCAAAATCAGAATATCTGTCCAAAAAATAGTCCCGAAATTAGTCCCAATATCATTGCTGTGCTGTGTTCTACCATGTCGAACAAGAGAATCAAATTGAAGACAAAGAAGAAAAAGAGGAAGAGGAGGCAATGTGAGTGAGTGAAAGGGAGAGGGAGAGAGAGAGAGAGAGAGAGAGACAAAGAAGAAGAAGAAGAGAAGACATACCTATATGTCTACTGCTGTGCCGCTTGAGGTTGTGGAGTGAGAGAATGAGATGAATATTAGGTCAATCCTTGTTTATTCACCTAAAGGTCAGTCAACTGTTGAAGATAAAAAATAAAAATAAAATAAAAAATAAAAAAAAAAGAAGAAGACAAATTCAAAACGACGTTGTTTTGACCCCTAATTTATTGGCGACGAAAATCATTGGGTTACCATAAATATCATTCACCTTTCCGCGACTATTTTAATTTTGTCGCCAAAAAGTTACAATTGGCGACCAAAAAGTTTCGTCGCCATATATTAATTTGGTTGCGAAAACATGTTTAGTGCTCCCGCGCAAAAAATTAAGTTGGCACCAAACATTTTTGGCGACCAATTGAGATATTGGTCACTAATAGTTTATTTTTTGGTGACCATTTGGTGACCAACACGTATATTGTCACCAAAAATATACAATTGGCGACTAATTTCAATTTGGTTGCTAAAAAACGTCACAAAAAATGCTTTTTGTTGTAGTGGCGGTCTGTTTGGGGCACCCAACTTAAAAATCGACTTTTGCTCATTTCTTTCTCACTTTTTCATTTTCTCTCTCCCTTCAACACCTATTCCCGAAAACCCTAGCCCTAAATACTTGATTTCCTCAAGTTTTACCAAGGATCTCTTCAAAACCTTACATTAGAAGTGAAGAACTAGAGAAGATCAAACTTTTCACCGATTGGATTATGTTTTCATTGATGTAAAAGATGATTTTGTTATATAAAATGGGTTTAATAAACAAAAAGTGACTTATACCTAATTTTTGGGAAAGATGATGAATATTTCTTGTTGATTATTGATGTTGATGATGAATGTTGGTTCTTTAAGCATAAAAGAAGGAAAAACCCCAATTTCTCAAAAATCTTAGCTTTTAAACTTGATTTAATAATGGTGCTTGGTTCAATTGATTCTTAAATCTTGGAATTTGGGTGAATGATTATGGCAAAGGTGTTAAGATATGAGATTTTTTAACTTTCTTGGATACATGTATTGAGATAGATGAATGTTGCATTATGTGCATTATAATTTTCACATGTCATCCTACAATCTTGTGAATATTTGAAATGGTGGAAGGGGGTAAATAGCATATGAGTCCAGGTAGTTGATTTGGGATTTGAAAATGGTTGTATATTGCATTGGTACCCGCACGAAAAGTCAAGGTGACCAATTATCCTATCTTGAACTTATCGTCGGATGAACATAGGAAAAGGTTTTTGGGTGTCCATGAGCCCGCCGTTTTAGGAGTCAGCAAATGTGGAAAAACATGGTTTTGAGTATCTGTGAGCTCTCCATTTCACGAGTCGGCAAATGTGGAAGGGAAAGGTTTTTGGGTGCCTGTAGACACCCCATTTTTGACCGACCTTAAGACTCAGACATCACCAATTGAGTGCTCGGTGACGTTGCAAATCGTGCTCGTTCAGAAGTCTCAGAGTCGCGGTCGTGAGCCTTGCCTCCGGACTTCCGGACTCTTTTGTGCCTTGCCTCGATTTGCGAACCAGGCTCGGTTTTCTCTGTTTTCTCTTCGCGAAGGGAGGGAGAGGTCCCGTAGACCATCTCTCAGTGGCCGTGGGCTACATTTTGTGGCTGTAGGCCATTTTGCCCATTTCGGAGCCCGGTTCCCGATTTTTCGGAGCCGTTGGCCGTGTACCTCGGTTCGGGAGCGCTTAACCATCTCCATTTGCTCTGATTTTTGGCATACATCTTATTTTCTCCCTTTTGAGGGACACTGAGGTCTGAGAGACCCACTTCGTGGTCGAATACCACTTTCGGTGTTTAACAAGCAGTTTTCGGGGCCCCGAACTGCGCGTTTTGGCCCCCGAACATTCGTTTTGCATCGGTTTTCGTTCATTTTTGGCAGGTACCTCTGTTTCATCACCAGGAAGGCTGTAGAAGGGTGGGAGGCCAGCAATTGTTTCAGCAACCAGTTATATATCCTCCGGCGCCCTCCGACGCCCGTTTTTCTCACTTCCGAGCCAATGTTGAACACCCTTGGGCCATTTTCTTGAACTTTTAACCATATATTTGTGATGTACACACATGGGAGGATCCTAAAAGTTGGTGGCCGGCCAGTAATTCCACCTGACCCTTTTGAACCCTTCCTAAAAATGGCCTATTCTCTCTCATGTTTCACTGTTTCCAATTTTGAACCACAGGGTTGTGTTGAGGACACCAGGGAGGACACCTATCTGTGGTGGCCGGCCATTAATTCACCTTGACCCTTTTGACCCCTGGCCGGCCAGCCATGGGAGGTAGCCGGCCGGCCACCTGCAACTCCAAAACCTGGCCGGCCATAATCCTTACAGTGTGTACTTTACAGCTGTATAGCTGTTTTCCCCCAAAAATATCTGTATCCGGGGGACAGCTTGTGGGGAAAAGTTGGTCCTTTTTTCCCCACTCTTTCCCTCCTTGCCCTCCCTCTCCTTGGTCCATATAACTGGCCTCCAGCTTTGGTCCAAGGGTTGGGAAAATTTTACCTTCAAGCTTGCATACACATATCTCCCTCCATCTATCTCTTTCAAGCAAAAACAACCAAGTTCTACCACCTTTTCATCGTCACCACCTAGCATCACCACCACTACTCCACTCCAGCAGTTTGAGGGTGTTCTCCTAGGCCTAAGGGTGCTGCAAACTCAAGCCAAGAAGCATCCAAGACTTGTCTTCAAGGGTAAGTCCTTTTTTCCCTCTTTTGAGCTCATTTTTGTATTATTTCTTAGCCACATATGCTTACTATTTTGAGCTCCGACCAAAATTTAAAGTGACCTTCATTTGAGCTCTATTTCATGTTTCATTAAGGGACTTTTGTCATTTGAGGTCCCTACCTTACACTTGCTTCATTATCCTTCTTAAATGTCATTATCTTGCATAGTATTTTTGGCCTGTGTGTGATCTGTTTTGGAGCATGATGTAAACTGTAGATAGGCTCATTTTGATCCCCTCTTCAACATTGAAGAAGGGCTCATCACTTTTTGGGACCTCCATCTGCCACTTCATGTTATATCCCTCTTTGGTCCCCATTTTTGCATGACTTGGCAGCCCCTTGTGCTTCTGTTTTTGGTCATTTTATAGAACTTAAAATAGTCTTATTTTGGCCCATTATTCATGTTTTATTAAGGGCATTTCATGGTTTGGGACCTCCATCTGCCACTTCATGTTATATCCCTCTTTGGTCCCCATTTTTGCATGACTTGGCAACCCCTTGTGCTTCTGTTTTTGGTCATTTTACAGAACTGAAAATAGTCTTATTTTGGCCCATTCTTCATGTTTCATTAAGGGCATTTCATGGTTTGAGGCATCTTTTATACACTTCATGTTATATCCCTCTTTGGTCCCCTTTTCTTGCATGATTTGGCAGCCCATTGTACTTATGTTTTCGGTCTTTTTACAAAACTGAAAATAGTCTTATTTTGGTCCATTATTCATTTTTCATTAAGGGCCTTTCATGGTTTGAGGCTTCTTTTATACACTTCATGTTATATCTCTCTTTTGGGCCTCATTTTTGCATAGCATTTTGGACATATTTGCATACTGTTTTGGGTCCGGCCATCAACTGTAAAATGATTTATTTTTGGCCCCTATTCAACATTGTTGAAGGGCCCCTTTGTGTTTAAGGCCAGCAACCACTACTTGCTTCTTTGGCCATCTTTTGGCCCATTTCTTGCATGAGAGTTTAGCCATACCTGTGCTGGTTTTTGTGGTTTGCCATAAACTGTAAAAGATCATATTTTGGGCCCCTCTTCAACTTTGTTGAAGGGCCCTAATCTGTTTGAGGTCAGAAGCTGTGAGTTGTTTCTTTATCTCATATTTAGGGCTATTTTCGCATGCTAGTTTTGCCATACCTGTGCTCGCTTTTTGGCCATGCTTTGAACTGTAAAAATTCTTGGCTAGGGGCTTCCTTGCTTCTTTATTTTCATCCCATTTTCAAATTATGCATGCATTGCATAGCTATAGGCCATTTCATGCGCCAAAATTCATGTTTCGGGAGAGATTCCATGCATCGGGTGTCATTTCGCCTTATTTCGGGGCTGTTTTCCCCTTCATCTTGCTACTGATTTTTGCATGTTTGCATGTCATATTCCATGTTTTTGCCATGTCTCATTAGAGTGGCATTTCGGTGCCTAAGGGTCGGTTCTCGGTTTGCGTGCACGCATTTCGAGTTGTCTTGTTGTCATCTAATGGCCTCCTATGTGAGTGTGGCTGAGGCTCTCTCATGTTGGTGTAAGCCCATTATTGCATTGCATATGCCATTTCATCCATAGCATTGTGCATGCTCGGTTGTGTATTACCTCGTGTAGCGTGTATACCATTCCATGACACTGTGTATGTTAGGATTGTATCTTAGTTGCATTTCATGCATATCATGCATATTGCATCATGTCCGGGATAGGAGTTAGGCCGGGCACGGGAAATGAGGTGCGTTTCGTACTCCGAGTGACGGAACGTGTCTCAATTCCCAGTCACCGACACTCCGGATTACCCATGATGGAGTTAGGTTCTTGTTGTGTTTACACGTGCATTCATTCTATATTGAGTTGCACATTTCGACTCCTCTACCATCATGCATCGATATGCGTGATTGGTGACACGAGGATCGAGGCATGCATATATCTGTGAAAATATATTGCCATGCCCCTTTCTTGCTCTCTGTTGCAGTAAAATAAAGAATCAGCAACTTTTTGGAGTTTGGCGCGCATTTCTAGAAAAGGTGTAAACAGAGGCTAATTGGGGCATCCCAGTGGATTTCCGCGCAAGGCAGCCCAGACATGCATCATTCATCAGAAGCAAGGCAATCCCTGGCTTGCACGCCAGTTTTACAGCTTTCTTAGTTAATTTGTTAATTAATTAGGAATTTGTATATTATTTGGATTGTAATATTTATTTGGACTGTAATATTCTTTTATTCGGGACTGTATATTTACCTGCTTATGATGCAAACTTGGTGTGTGGATGAGTGTGATGTATGTCTTCCAACCCCACGTCTTTCTTCCCTTTTATCTACCTGCTTATGATGGTTAGATTAGGGCATGTTTTAATTAGCATACAGTATGACAGCATGTTTGCATCATTCATCTGTTTTGCATGCACCGGGCTCGGCGCATCATACTAACTGCATTTGTATTTCAATTCCAAGTTGAATACATGTTAGCTGTAGCATTCCATATGCCATATTTAGAATAGCCGAGCCTGCTATAGTTTGCATTCTTGCATGTGTTGCATTAGGCATTTCTGTATACTTAGGATTCATGCATGATTTCTAATGAGTTTTTGTTTTGGCTTGGAGTACTCGGTGAGTTTTATGCTTTAGCATCCTTGCATGCGTGTGAGTGACTGCCATAAATAGCATGCTTACCATGAGGCTAAATGCTTATGTGATATAACTGCCTGAATGCCTGTGGGTGAAGGTTGGGTTGTTTAAATTGGAACAAATCATTGACTGTGAGTTTTAAGCCCACTAGATAGTGGCAAAACCATCTTTCCTAAGCCCACCTGAGGGTGGCAAAATCTGCATTTTTAAGCCTACTTGCGAGTAGCAAACCATTTTCAAATAAACAAGCATGAAATGTTTTGTTCCAATTCAGGCGACCCAGTCTATACTTATATGCTGTGTGCATCACATAGTAACCTAGGCTAACAACTGGAATAAGAACACACCAAGTTTTCAAAAATAGATATCACGGTTAGTAGAGGCCGATCTTTGATCGGGCGAGCGGGGGTGCTCACAAAGTGACCTTCCCCAATCGTACCCAAGTTCCTGAGCCGAGGCAACTTTGGTGATGACAGACACGTGGCCTTTGGCACCGAGTCAGGGTTTCCTAAATTTCCCCAAAATAAAATATTTAGGTGGCGACTCTGTATCTGGCAAAGCAGTCCATGTTTGACACTTCTTTCAAAGATCTGTTTTTCTCAAAACGATTTGCCGGATTTGGACTCTTTGGTTCAGACTTAGAACCGTGACGAATTTGAGAGTCCTGAGCTGTAGTGACCCCAAATGAACAGAACGGGAGCTCGTTCCTCCCAGGGCGTTCGGGGACGTCTACAGTTTCTGGCGACTCTGCTGGGGATTTAGAGAACTTGACTCGAACTCATGATATCTGTTTTTGACTACACTTGTGTGTTTCTTTGCATTGCATTTGCATTGGTGCGCCTAGGACACCGTGTTTGCCATCTGCTATTCCTGAACGGTTTGCCGGAGGCTTGTCTTGTCAAGGCATGACCATAAGGCTGACCGGTTGTGGGCTCTGCCAGTATGGGAACACAAACCCCGGTTTTACCGGGGCACCCTCTTTGACCATTCGACCTAGTGCATATTCGGATCCATAGTGACCATTCCAAACTAGGACAGGTTGCTTACCCGTTTATAGGTTGTTTGAAACCGCTGCGTGCGTAGTGAAACCCTAGCTCCTGACAAAATAGGACAGGGAAACCCTAACCCAACATACGGGTGTTTTGGCTCTCACTTATCTGTTATGTGCTTTAGAGTGCGTCTCTACAGGAATGCATGTATCAGTGTATGAGTTTGGGCATCAGGCCTGCGGGCGTCAGTTCAGTATTGTGGGTATCAGGCTTGCGGGCATCAGTCAGCATTTGAGAATCAGTTATCTGCGGGTATCAGATTCAACCTTTGGGAACAGTGATTCAGGGATAATAACCAGTGTTTGAGAATAGTGTGTATTCAGCTTATTGACTGTGTGTTGTTATGCCGGCTGTGTGCCATGCATTTATTTTAAGCTGTTATGCTGTCCGTTTATCTGTTTATTTATTTCCTTTTCGCTTTATTTATCTTTTGCTATGGCAGGTTCTAGCACAATTGCTTCCAACCCAGCAGACATTCCCCAAGCACTTTGGACACGAGGTCGTCGACTCAATCGATCTGAGGATCTAATCGACGGACAGCCAGTGTTCCATTCTCTACCCCCCGTTGTCAGAAGAAAGCCGAGAAAGCACAGTGTGTCAGAACAGAGGTTGTCAGAGCAGTGGGTTACTTCATCAGAGGACTATAGGACTGAGGTCTCAATTACTGCTATAGAAATAGACATACCAGTTAGTCAGATGGATCAGCAAAATACATCAGGGATGGAGGCCCTAATGCGCCAGATGCAGGAGAGCATGAGACATATGCATGAGGATGCCGCCTGTCAAGCGGAGTTCTCCAAACAGCAGGCCACGATCATGGCCCAACAGGCCGAACTAATCACCAGACTGCAACAACAGAATGCGGCATCTGCTTCACACCAAATTCCTCCTCCGGCAGGGGCTCCATTACCCGAGCAAACACCTACTGTTCAGAACGCTCCGCCAAACACCCAGAACACTGTGCCAAATCTCCAGAACCTACAAGAGGACACGAATCTTCCAACGGGGCCAGCTCCGCCCCCGCTTCCACCACAACTGTCCAAGACCCATACACCCAATCATCTGGACTCTCCCTTCGAGTTCGAGATTGATCATACAGCTCTGAAATTGAGCAAACTTGAGAAGCTCTTCAAGAAATCCCAGGGGGTCAAGGCTATCCCAGATATCGAGGACGGATATACCGACGTGGCCGTAACATTGCCCGATAGGTTCAAAATGCCTCAAATTGACCGCTTTGACAGGTCCGGGGACCCCATGGTCCATCTCCGACTGTTCTCAGACATCTTGCGGCCAATGGGCCTAACGCGACCACAGAAGCTTTCATTATTCGGCCGAACCCTGTCGGGTGTGGCCGCCCACTGGTACGCAAAGTTAGAGGATGAAGTGAAGAAGAATTGGGATGAAATGGCTGAGGCCTTTGTCGCGCAATATTCGTACAACACTCAGATCGAGATTACAACTCGTGATCTCGAAACGACAAGGCAAGAGCCCAAGGAAACTTTCTCGGACTTTGTAATCCGATGGAGGGAAAAGGCGTTAATGATGACTTTGAGGCCCACGAATAAGGACCAAATCCGGATGATTGTGCGCAATCTCCACCCAAAGTTGATGCAGAGAATGATTGTAATCCCCTTTCCTACTTTTTTAGATTTACACAAGATGGGGGTGCAAATCGAAGATGTAATGAAACAAGGTCTGTTTGACCACGATAGGGAGCAACCGAGGAGGACTTTCAACCGTAACAATAATGCGGGCCCGAGTGGCGCTGCAAACGCAAGAACCTCGGAAGTCAGTATGGTCACCACCATCCCCCCTCCCCTTCCAAGGCCCATGGCTGCCACACCCTTCTCCGGTGCGTCCGGAAGCAATACTCATACGTCCAAATACACCCCCAGAGGCCAAAGAACCTTCACCCCATTATACATGCCCCTGTCCAAAGCTCTAGGGGTATTGATCAGGAAAAAGCATTTGAAGCCCCTGGAGCCGAGGCCACTACCGAATCCACTCCCTCCCTCTCATGACCCAGCAAAATACTACGTGTATCACCAACAACACGGTCACGACACCGACCGTTGTTTCAGATTGCGTCATGAGATCCAGGATCTTGTTGACAAGCAGGTGATTGCGCCTCCCGAAAAACCCAATGTCACAACCAATCCTCTCCCACCGCATAACCAAGCTCCCCCTCCCAATAGAATCAATTTTATCCAGACTGGGGTCGTGTCTTACGATCCTAGCATCTATATTACTCCCACCCACCTACCCAAGTCGGAGGTGTTCCTCCCCGACTGCACTGACTTTTTGTGCATGTTGGACATCTTCACAACCCAACTAGAGCCAATGGTGGTGGCCATCGAAGATGGGGAAGGGCAGACTTCAGGAGAGAGTGGGGTTGTTGAATCTGGGACTGGACAGAGTTTTGCTGGGGAAGCCTATGATCCAAGCAAGTACATCCTATCAACAAGCCAGATTGGGCTGGGTATAGAATTGCCAGAGACAGGAGAGCTGTGCATGATCCAGGGGGATGGATCTGGGCTAGAGGCAGATGATCTGACAGCAGTGGAAGAAGACTTAGCCAACCTCCAATTCTTCAATGATCAAGAATCAGGAGACGCGGCAATCAACTGGTTCGACTATGAGGAATCGGCAGAGGCCACTGGATGGCTCGATGATCAACCAGATGTAGTGGGAGAACCCCAGCCAGAACCGGGCCCGGCAGGGGCGAGAGTATCAGTTGTGGCCGGAAGAGCCGGAAGTCAAGCTATATTGCCGGAGAGCGCCGGTACGAAGAATTTCGCTCTGGACGGAAGCATTGTGGATGCAAGAAAGGCTGAACAACAAGCTGCACCGGTGCAGATAAAACAACAAGGTTCTGAGAGAACCGGGAAAGCTAAGATCCATGAAGGGATCGAAAGTGCTGCGGGCACAAGAACGGAGAATGCTGTGGGCATACAGACTGAAAGTGCTGTGAGCACGAACATGCCCGAACCGGACGGGTGCCTTTTGAATGCTAGCGGCATGTGGTGGGAAGACGATGACTTATGTCTTGCCCACACGGATGAAGATTGGGGAAGTAATCAACCGGATGACACTTGGTACCTCGATGAGGTGGACCACATGACGAGAAGCGGGCGGTACTTCAAACCCCCGCACCTAGACCAACCCGAGGCATCCGGGAAGGATAGAGAGGCGGAAAAGCAGAAGGAGAAGCAGATTGAAGAGGAAGCTGTGCTGAAACAGTTAAAGAAAATACAAGCAGACATCTCCATCTGGGGACTGCTTATGGCATCAAGAGTACATAGGCAAGCTGTCCTATCTGCTATGGACAAGTCCAAACTCTCCATAGATACTACCCCTGAACAGCTGGTCAGGCTGGTTTTTTCGGGAGGAGGTTCCCCGGCATTGACCTTTTCAGACAAGGAACTACCGCCTGAGGGCACAAATCATAACAAACCCCTCTACATTTTCGTGGAATGTAAGGATAAGTGGATACCGGTGGTACTGGTTGATACCGGGTCTGCTATTAATGTCTGCCCGACCAGGACGGCGTATGCAATCGGGTTGAAGCCCGCAGACTTCGTCCCGACTACTCAAGTAATCAGAGCATACGACAATACCAGCAGGGAAGTGATGGGGACTGTCAGAATTCAAACCAAGGTTGGTCCAGGACAACACAACATTGAATTTCATGTCTTGGACGTTCCCGCAACCTTTAACTTACTTTTGGGGCAACCGTGGTTGCACCAGGTCAAGGCAGTCTCCTCCACTCTACATCAGATGCTGAAATACCCTCACGGGAAGGGCGTAGCAATTGTTTTTGGGAATTCATCAATCCATCCACCGCCGGAAGTGTCCACACCTGTATTGGAAATTGAGCACGGCACAGAGGATGTGTTTTTATCGGGGTTCACTTTGGCTAAGGCTCGAGTGGTACAGAATGTCATGGCTGTGATTGAGGGGGTGTACGTTAGTGTTCAATCAGTCTACCTCATGAACAAGCTACAACACATCCCCGGAATGGGATTGGGAAGAAGCGGCCGGAAAGGCGTCGCGACATTGGCCGAAGTGCCACACAACCCTCACACCTTTGGATTGGGTTATCTGCCCACCAAAGAGGACTGGGTGAGGAAGGGTATGGAAATGGCCGGAAGAGCCAGAGCAAAGAAGGCTGGGAAGCCGTTTGAGTTAATGCATAGGCCGATCTGGGGTACCCTAAACGCACGCTTCGTTCGGGAGGGGGAAGACTTTCCATTTTGCGGCTTCCCAGGGCCATGGCTGAACGCGAAGAGGAAGCGCGTGCCTGGTTTCGAGATCTTCTTCGACTTGCAATTATCTGGGGATGACGTTGCCGAAGAGCAGACAGACCCACCAACTGAGGTTGAGCAGTGTAAAGCATTGGATTCTGAGAGCACCGAACTTGAGATGGGGGTAGCACTGGCGTGTCTACTTTCAGATCCTTCGATCGACCAAAAGTGCTTGGGGGATAACTCCTCGGTTTCCATGATTAGAGATGAAATAGTTGCGGGCTTTCCAGCGACTATCTTGGACGCATCTATCGCACCCTCTCTCACTTGGCAGTACGAGGATGGATTTTTGTCCAGCGACACCGGGTCAGGTAGTGAGCCGGAATCTGATTTCACCGAGTCCTGTGAGTCGGAATCCTGGGGATAATAACCCGGATGCCACAGTTATGTCCAGGTCGTCTTTTTCTTTCTCATTTGAGTCTGTTGTAACCGAGAATTTGGACGATTTGGATGAACTTAATGAGAATCAAGTGACTGTGGTTTCTGAGTACTTTTCTATGCCCTTAATTTATTGCATAAATTCAGACTTTCAAAATTTTGATGAAAACGACGAGGACGAAATTCCTCCGGTTTTGCAATGTTTAATTGAGCAGGAGCAGGAAAGATTTGTCAAACCCTTAACAGATGAAATCATTACCATGAACATTGGTATTGAGGAGGACCCGCGGCTGGTCCAGATCGGGTCCACGCTGTCTTCGGAGGAGCGCAAGCGCTTAGTCGCTTTATTAAAAGATTTTAAAGATGTTTTCGCATGGTCCTACGAAGACATGCCTGGGATCGATCCTGAGATTGTACAGCACCGGATCCCCCTTGACCCCGAAGCCCGACCTGTTAAACAGAAACTCCGAAGGATCCGCCCCGACTGGGCTCTCAAGATCAAAGAAGAGGTCACCAAGCAAATCGATGCAGGCTTCCTGATGGTATCCGAATACCCGACTTGGTTGGCCAATATCGTTCCAGTGCCGAAGAAGGATGGCAGGATCCGGGTATCCGTGGATTTAAGGGATTTGAACAGAGCTAGTCCGAAGGACGACTTTCCCTTACCGCATATTGATGAATTGGTGGACTTCACAGCAGGGCATGCTTTGCACTCATTCATGGATGGCTTCTCAGGATACAATCAGATAGTGATGGCACCAGAAGACAGAGAAAAGACTGCATTCACCACCCCGTGGGGGACTTACTGCTACAGGGTAATGCCATTTGGGTTGAAGAATGCCGGAGCTACTTATCAACGGGCCGCGACCATGATATTACACGACATGATCCACAAAGAGGTTGAGGTGTATGTGGACGACATGATATTCAAGTCCAAGGAAAGGGAGGGCCACTACACCGCCTTGCAAAAGTTCTTCCGAAGGATCAGGGAATTCCGATTGCGGTTAAATCCTCAGAAATGTACTTTCGGTGTTACAGCGGGAAAAATGCTTGGGTTTCTGATTACACAAAGGGGCATCGAGGTCGACCCTTCAAAGATCAAGGCCATCTTAGAAATGCCACCACCAAGGACTGAAAAGGAGGTGCGAGGCTTTCTGGGTAAAGTGCAATTCATAAGACAGTTTATCTCAAAATTAACCTAGACTTGTGAACCACTTTTTGGTCTCCTGAAGAAAGGCAAGAAGTTCCAATGGGACGGCCGGTGCCAAGCTGCGTTCGAACAGATCAAAGAATATCTTCAGAACCCGCCCGTGTTGTCGTCGCCAGAGCCGGGGAAACCGTTGATTTTGTACATTTCGGTGACTGAGACTACAATGGGCTGCATGCTCGCACAAGAATCGGAGGATAAGGTGGAGAGAGCCATCTACTATCTGAGTAAGAAGATGTTGGACTACGAGACCCGCTACACTCCGCTCGAGAAGGCTTGCTTAGCTCTGGTATGGGCTACCAGGAAGCTGCGGCACTACTTGTTAGCTCATTCCGTAATGTTGGTTTCACGATTGGATTCCATCAAGTACCTCTTTGAGAAACCAGCACTTACGGGTAAGCTAGCTCGTTGGCTACTGTTACTCTCCGAATTCGATCTGAAGTATGTGACACGCAAGTCAGTCAAAGGAAGAGCAGTAGCAGAGTTCCTTGCCGACCACCCGGTTGAGGGGGATGAAGCGGTTGAGTACCTATTCCCAGATGAAGCCATTTTGCACATCAACGACGAATATTGGACGATGTACTTTGACGGAGCATCAAATCAGTACGGGTACGGAATAGGAGTGTTGCTGATAGCACCCGACAATTCTCGTATCCCTTTAGCCTTCAAACTCCGGTTCAAAGTCTCGAACAATGAAACAGAATATGAGGTGTGCATTGCCGGCCTAGAAGCGGCCTTGGAACTAGGGGCAAGACGTTTGGACGTCATCGGGGATTCAAACCTTGTTGTTTCTCAAGCAAACAGAGACTGGAAAGTCAAGGAAGAAAAGATAATGATGTACCACCAGACCTTGGACTTGCTAATCCCTCGGTTTGAAAAGCTAAACTTTGCTCATCTTCCAAGAGAGAACAACAGGTTCGCAAATTCTCTAGCAACTCTATCTTCCATGATAGACATCCCATTTGGAATCCGGATGCGTCCAGTCGTCATTGACCAGAAATTTGCGCCAGCCTATGAGTCGATCGCCACTATAGATGAAGTTCAGGATGAAAACCCCTGGTATTATGATATTTGGAATTTCTTGGAAAAGGAAGCGTACCCGCCAGGGGTAAATGCCAAGGATAAAAGGGCAATCAGAAGAATGGCCGTCCAATTCATCATCTGTGGGGGTAAACTGTATAAGAGAGGTCATCTGGGAATGCACAAGCTGTGTGTTGAAGCCGAAGAATCGAAGCGCCTGATGGAGGCCATCCATGGAGGAGAATGCGGTGCGCATATGAACGGAGTAATGCTAGCACGAAAGATCCTCAGACAGGGTTATTACTGGTCCACCATGGAGGAGGATTGTATTAGTTTTGTTCGGCGATGCCACAAGTGTCAGATTCATGCAAACCGCATGAACATCCCGCCGTCGAAGCTGTACAACATGACTTCGCCATGGCCATTTTCAGTTTGGGGAATCGACGTGATCGGGGCTGTCACTCCGAAGGGGTCAAATGGGCATGAGTTCATCCTAGTTGCGATAGATTATTTCACGAAATGGGTCGAGGCCCAATCATATGCGGTGTTGAAGGCGTCACACGTTGCAAAGTTTATCAGAAACAACATCATTTGTCGCTATGGGGTCCCAAACGAGATAATTTCAGATAATGGTTCCCACTTCAAGAAGGAAGTAATAGACTTGTTGGAGAAATACAACGTGGCTTTCCATAAGTCATCTACATACCGGCCGCAAACCAACGGAGCGGTCGAGGCCGCCAACAAGAATATCAAACACATACTGCAGAAGATGGTGGAAACCTACCAGGATTGGCCAGATAAGCTGCCGTTTGCTCTGTGGGGCTACAGGACTTCAATCAGAACTTCTACTGGAGCGACTCCGTATTCATTGGTTTATGGGATGGAGGCCGCTCTACCTATCGAGATTGAGGTTCCGTCATTACGAGTATTGGCTGAATGCCAAATAGCCAAGGCAGATTGGCAGTAGAGCAGATTTGAGGAACTCATGCTTTTTGACGAAAGAAGACTGAAAGCACTGTACCACATTCAAGGCTATCAACGCAGAATTGCCCGGGCTTTCAACAAGAAGGTTAAGTCCAGGAATCTAAAAGAAGGAGATTTGGTGCTCAAGGACAACCGAGCTCCCATCCACGACCCAAGGGGCAAGTTCAAACCCAATTGGACTGATCCCTACATCATCAAAGCTATCTGGTCAGGTGGAGCTGTGGTTCTGATGGATCTAGATGGCCTAGAGTTTTCCCAACCGATCAACATGGACAAGTTGAAGAAATACTACCCTTGAGAGGCTCGCTAGGCCGAAAACCCGAAAGGGCGACCTAGGCAAAAGTTAGAGCACAAAAAAATTAGAAAATATAAAAACTGAGCTCGCAAGGCTGAAAACCTGCAAAGGGCGGCCTTGGCAAAAGTTAGAGCGCAAAAGGAGAGTGAAAATACTCGAGTGAACCTAAGCCTGAACTACGTAAGGCTTGATTCCCATCTTTGGGATACGTAGGCAACTTCACCCTGAAGTTCAGCCATAAACTCTTCCCCGATCAACTTTGTCCATTTTGACCATCTCGGTCATCTTTATCCATCAGCATTTATCGCGATCTCCGGTACAGTGCTATTCAGACTAGGGGCAACTTTCCGTTGCCGCGATGATGCAACACGATTCAGACTAGGGGCAACTTTCCATTACCATGTAGTGCCGCGGTACTCTTCAACTAGGGGCAACTTTCCAGTTGCAGGGATCTGGGGTTGTGTATCTCAGTGACAGATCTTCGGCGTGTCCATTTCTAATCCATATCGAAAATGGTTTTGAAAAGTTTTAATAAAAGTTGACTTTGTTCAAATTAATCTCTTTACAACTAAGACCATTTTTGGACCAGAGCGAAAAATTTTCAGTACCACAATCTTCAATTTCATTGATTTCAAAATAGAGTTCTCCTGCTCTTGCATACAATCGAAGTTGCTTTTTATTACATTCATAAAGAAAACTTGAAAGTACTAATAAAGCAATAAATTCGGGGCATAGTCAAGTCAAGTATCCCTGCGCTCCCTCCCAGAGCTGGTCGAAGCCTCTAACGCCAAGCTAGGCCCAACTTGTGCCTCCTCGTTGAGCCAATCCAGGCACTCGTCAGACAAAGTGCAATTAAAAGTGGGAGCAGGAGCCAGGAGCTCTCTAGTCCTCCATGCTGTGGCATACCGGGCAAGTTGTGCACCTCGGACCGGGAAAGCAGCTGGGTACTCAATCCCCTCTGGTGGGCAGATCTGATCATGACCAAACTGGCGCAGGAACCGGAACGGAAAGTAGAATACACAGTGGGTTAAACCAATCAATTGAATCCCGATCAGCCGGGACATGCTATAGCTCATTGCTGGGAGATTGAGCCAAGGACAACGCCAAGCAATACGGTCTGTGGACAAATTGCACATCCAATCAAACCACCATCTTTCGTCGGGTGCATCGACTAGGCGTTGTCGAAAGAAATAGCCTCGAGCCGAGTAGGCCGGGTAAGAGTCCACAACCTGCAACTTGTCCATTAACCATACCTGGGGAGGGATGAAAAATGAGAGAATAAAGAATAGAGAGGTGTATGATGAGAGAAAAGTAAGACAAGCGTTTTGTGAGAAAAACCGAGCCTGAGGGCCGAGTGATGTGAGCAAATATATATGTAAGGTTGGGTGGGAAACATTACCTACAGTAGCAGTGGACTCCCAGCAAACCTCGTCGTCTCCCGGCGATAGACAGAATCCAAGCCCATCAGCGTCTCGGCCAAGGTCATGGCGATGCAGCTCTTTCCTTCTCTCAAACCTTGGGCAACTTCAATCAGACGAATGCTAGCTCCGCCGAAGTCCGAGGAAAGCAGAAAGTAAGACAGCAAACACAAGCAAAGGGCGTGTTGCCGGAAACCTTGCCAATAATGGTTGCTGCGGTCACCGGCGTCGGAAAAGCGATGGATCAAACCAAGGATATCCAGTTCCCCACTACAGATTAGAGATCGAGCATCATGCACCGTGAGCCCACACATCCGCCCTAAAGCCTGGGCATGGCCAAAGCGGAGCTGGGGCAAGATCTCTTCAGAGCATTCAGACTCCATCAAAACCTGAAAATCTTCAAAGGTTGGACATACCTCTTGACCGCCAAAGCTAAAGACATGCGTCACTGGGTTCCAAAACCTCGCCACGGCATGGAGGAAAGGGAGATGTAGCGGAGTGCGGCTCAGCGTGAATAGTGCATTCAGGCCGAAACCCCAGAAGTTCAGCTTTTCCGAGCCATCTAGAGAAGAGATCCAAGATATGAGATTTTCTGCGAGAAACGCCTCCATCTTTGTGCAAAACTAAGATGAATTGAATCAAAGCATGGAGCTAAGGCTTTTATAGAGGGAAAAACACTATTCAGGAGGACACGTGTCGAAAATTGGACGGCTGCAGGGATAAGTGGCCGGCCGGCCACCTTTTCTAGCTGGCCGGCCACTTCTTGTTACAAAAAATGGCCGGTGGCCTCCCCTTGGGAAAATAACTGGCCGGCCATGCTCCAGTGTATGCCTTTGGCCCTATTTTACCTTCTGGGGGAAAGTTTCAAGCATTTCCGTGCAACGGATGTGTCAAAAGCCTCTATTTTCCTCTGTCTCGGATGCGTTCCGGTGCCCAGATCGTCCGAAGTACACTTCACTTTGTTTTTCGAGTTGTTATTTTGCTTATCGAGTTGTCGTTTTGTTTATCGAGTTGTCGTTTTGCTTATCGAGTTGTTTGTCGAGCTGTCGTATTTCGTGTTTTTGAGTTGTTACTCTTTGTTTAAGCTTTTTGTTTAAGTCTTGTTTATCGAATTGTCAACATTATTGTATTTTGATTATCGAGTTGTAAACTTGCTAGGGTTCTGTTATATCTTAGTAAGTTGAGTTGCTTAGTTTGTTGCGTCGGTTCACTACCTGACCTGGTGATTACACAATGCACACTCCCATTCAATTTCATTTTTTGTGCAAAATAAAATGATGCGATACGATGCTAAAAGTTTAAAATACAAACACCTTTTCAAAAGCTGTTTCATTCCATCATATTTTACAACGAACAAAGGTACAAGTTTTACAAAAAATAAAACTGCCTAACAATATGCAAAGTGCTACAAACTAGTAGCAAAAAGGAAAATAAAGCAGGAAACAGCAGCATTAATGCCCTCGGGAGCGGGAATGAGAAGCACTCCTCATCCTCTTCTGCGGGACAACCTCTGCACCATCATCATCATCCGGGTCGGAGCTGTCATCCTCGGGATCCCCCTCAGCCTCGCCTCCGCTCCCGGAACCAAGACCGGAGTCCCTCTCTTCAGCAGATGTCTCTGATTGACGGTCGGTAACCTCCTTCTCCTCCTCCTCATCGGGCTCCGCCTCTACAACGTGTGCCCTGCGTCTGCGAGAGGACCCTCCTCGAGCTCCTCGGAAAGGCCTGGATGGCCCAGCTCCGTGAAAAGGCCTAGATGGCCCAGCTCCCTGAGAAGGCCTGGATGGCCCAGCTCCCTGAAAAGGCCCAGATGGCCCAGCTCCCCAAGAAGGCCCAGGTGGCCCGGCCCGCGACTGAGCATATACAGGAGGCATCTGAAAGTCAAAGAGTTCAATACATCAGTCCAAACATGTACATCAGATGCAGATGCAAGCAAAAACTACATGAAGTGGGTGCATGTAAACACAGTGTAAAAATGGGGTGTGTGTCAGATGTGCCCTACACAAATAGCCTACCAATGCAGTAGAAATCAGCATGTCATCAGAAGTATGATAAATGCCAGAAAACTGAAGGGTACCTGAAAGCCCATGATGGACAACTGTGCCTCCCTCCGCAGGACCATGCCCTCGAGTGAGGCTACCAATCCAACCACCTCCTCCACGTACTCTCTGGGTGGCTGCAAATACAAGCTCAAATCATCCACGAATAAAGGTGTATCTAAAGCATTTGAATGATAAATGAAAAGCAGTAGAACATACCAGCGGTGACTCGAGATCAATGGCATATCGATGACCGGGCATCGGAGGCTCAATCGGGATCGGAGTCGGAGAGGTAGCCCCTAACTGCCACCCCATCAGCTCAGTCGGCATATCCGGCCACCCAGGATGAGAAAGAGTCGGAGAAATCGGGGGAACCGGCCTACCCCCACCTCTAGATGTACCAGCCCTGCTGGTGAAAGGGGCGTCTGTAGCCCGAGCCCGAGCCTGGCTAGAGGATGGCATACCAGCAGACCTCGTCATCGGGGTGCGAACTCCTGTCAATGGAGGCATCAGGTATGTATGACAGTAAGTGGCGTAGTCCCCCTCCTCGAGATGCAGCAAAGCATCAGTACCCAGCATAGCACTGACTACCTCCTGGGAAGAGAACCTATCAGCGGTACGCATACTGACTGGGGGTGCTGCGGGAGGGTCCTGAGAAAGGTACCCCCATACCTGACGTAAAAAACGTTCCCCCAGAAACCATGCTCTACCAACAGGTCCTTCGAGCAGGAGCCTGTACTGGGAGGTACCCGATCCTCCGAGATACTGAAATCGGAGACCATCACCCAAGGGTGCCCAGGGCTGCCATGTGATCTGCGGATAACAAGTGCACAAACCAATCAGAAATCGAGAATATGCTTGGCAAATCAAAGATGAAAATGGAAGGGACTGAGAGTTCTGAAGTACCTCCGATGGGCGCACAGTGTCAAAATATTGCCGCAGATGAAGGAGAGTCTCTCGGGGTCTCGGCCGGTGCTGGCCCTCGAACACCAGTGAGTATGGGGTCATGAGGGGCCCTACCACCTCCAACTCCGGGGCTAACGTCGGGAAATAGATGTAGACCCATAACTGAGAAAAGCAATGCAGAATGTAAATACAAAGTGCTGAGGGCAAAATATAGACTGTAAAGTGCGTTGTGTGTGCAATGTACAAAGTAATGAGGAGCAGAAATGTAAATCAAGAGGACAGAAAGTACCTCCCAAGCTCTCCAATAACCGCCAAGTAAATCTCCCTGCCCGCGGGAGGTCGCGCTCATATAACAGTAAAGGGTAGCCAGGCCGGCGCCACCCCAGTCGTATCGACTGACCTGTGATAGGTCGACCAGAGCGCTCAACAGATAGAGCCCAACAGTGTTCCCTCTATCGGCGAACAGAGTAGTCCCGAAGAGGAACATAAGAAAACCGCGGGCATACTGCTCTGTCTTCTCAGGAGTCCCGGGCTCCATCTCCGCCCTCCGAAAATGGGAAGAGAACCAAGTGTATCGAACTCTCCCGGAAGCCCTGTCAACAAGCGGGCGGGCCCCCAGCAAATGAATCCAAGCGGCCTCCCACTCGCCCATGTCCTCGTCATAAGGAATGGACCAACCTCCTATCTCCAGGCCAGTCAATACAGCGAAGTCCAGCGGGGTCATAGTCAGATCCCCAGTGGCGGAAAAATGGAAGGAGTTGGTGGTGTCCCACCATCTCTCCACCAGGGCTGCCATCAGTGTCCTCCTGGCAGGACAACGCGATAATCCCATGCAGAAGGCCCCGAACCCTGCCAGGTCTACTAAATCCCGGACAGCCTCCGGGAGCTCTGTATACCAATCTCTCGCGGCAGTGGAGCTATATCCCCGCACATTGCGAGAACCAACCTGTATTCAGAATGAATACATGTGTCAGTATAAAAATGAATGAGCTGTGTGCCAATGAAATGAATGAGCTGTGTGCCAATGAAATGAATGAGCTGTGTGCTAATGAAATGAATAAGCTGTGTGGAAGTAAATGGGTTGCGTGTTCAGAAAATCAGAGTTTGGGCTGTGTGTTCTACTCTCAATCAGTGTGGGCTGTGTGTTCACCATCAAATGGGCTGCGTGTTCAGAAAATCAGAGTTTGGACTGTGTGTTCTACTCTCAATCAGTGTGGGCTGTGTGTTCACCATCAACCTAGGCTGCGTGTTCAGAAAATCAGAGTTTGGACTGCGTGTTCTACTCTCAATCAGTGTGGGCTGTGTGTTCACCATCAATCTGGGCTGCGTGTTCAAAAAATCAGAGTTTGGGCTGTGTGTTCTACTCTCTATCAATGTGGGCTGTGTGTTCACCATCAATCTGGGCTGCGTGTTCAGAAAATCAGAGTTTAGGGCTGTGTGTTCTACTCTCTATCAGTGTGGGTTGTGTGTTCACCATCAATCTGGGCTGCGTGTTCAGAAAATCAGAGTTTAGGGCTGTGTGTTCTACTCTCTATCAATGTGGGCTGTGTGTTCACCATCAATCTGGGCTGCGTGTTCTACTCTCAGTCAGTGTGGGCTGTCTGTTCACCATCAATCTGGGCTGCGTGTTCAGAAAATCAGAGTTTGGGCTGCGCGTTCTACTCTTAGTCAGTGTGTGCTGTGTGTTCACCTTCAAATTCGGGCTGTGTGTTCGACAAATCAGTGTTTGAGCCGTGTGTTCACTTCTTAACTAATGTGTACCGTGCGTTCGCAATCAATTAATGAGCCGAGTGTTCAGAAATTCAAGTGTTTAAGCTACATGTTCAAGATGCAAACAAAGGACTATGTCATAAGTTAAACTGTGTGTCCTAGCATGGCAAAAGCACAAAATGCACGAAAAATGCAGAAAATAAAGTAAATACCTCTCGTGCCTCATAGGAGAGGTGATGCTCTGGCTCTCGCAGAAGTAGATCTCCGGGTGCTCGATCATCAAAATCAGTAAAGTGACGAAAAGTGGCCCGGGGAAGAACATGCGCCGGCAGGGCGTACCTCTCGAGAATAAAGGGTCGAACCCTCGGAGGCAAAGTCATGACATCAAAATCATCCCCGGCACCTGGAGAGCCTCCACCACGTGGAAAATTACCCGCCATTTTAACAAATCTGCAAAAGGAGCAAAAATGAGCCAAAATTGGAAAAAGTCAACAAAAGTCAACCCTCGGGAAATGAAAAAGTCAACAAAAGTCAACTCCCGAGAAAATCTTCCAAATATTGAGACAAACTCACCTCAAGTGGCGAAAATGAGAAAAGAAGCCTCGAAACCAAAATTTAATCGCTTCAAAGTGCTTGAAACTGATTGTTTTCGCGAAAACAATTTGCGTGGGGCGTTGGAAAACTCGTATAAAGCCCGGATCTGAAGAAAAAAATGGTTTGGGAAGCAAGAGGAGAAGATCTCTCGGCTGAAGTTATGAGCTCCGAATGTATGGGTGAGAGGATATATATAGAAGAAAGGGAAAAGACCAAATTACCCACGGATTTGGGCAGGTGGCCGGCCGGCCACCTTTTCTAGCCGGCCGGCTGTTCACTTTTTGAAAAACTAGCCGGCCACCTCCCCTTGGGAAAATAACTAGCCGGCCATGTTTCCCACATGCTCACCTAGCTCTCTGCAAATTTTGAGGAAGATTGGAGTCCCCGGACCTGAAAAAGTTCAAGAAAAGTGCACTTCCGGTCGCGAAATTGCTCCGCCGGAACTTCAGCTTCAAGTTCTGACATGTGTCTCATCATTATTCATCGAAATCAAGATGTATCCTTTTTGAATGTGTTGTAGCCTTTCCAGGAAGTGAATCGGAGGCCGTGATCGAGTCGCCTTCGCCGAAATACGCGTTTCCTTGCTCGTTATTTCGTAACAAACGGGCACCTTGATTTATGCTTGCTTTTGCACTATCATGCACATAACTTGCATTCTCGTGAGCATACTTGCATTATTATGTACATTTCTTGATATTGCCATACCTCTATGCTTGAGCATGCATTGTCACGCACGTTCCTTTCTCGCATCGCGATGCGTTCACTCGCCGGCACTGCGTGTGTCAAACTTTCGAAATCACATTGAATATATGTTGTTAGCATATTGTGTTTGTTGCATTTCTCTCTTTTGCAGGCACGCTATTGTATGTACGGTTCATTTGAGGCTGGTGCGACCAGACGAATCGCGCAGGTATCGTATCTTCTCCGTGTGAGACGTGGCCAGGATTGAATAATTCTCCGCATTCTTAACTGCATGAAATGTAGTTGTAGCTTTGCATTCTTGCTTAAAACTGTTGCATCTCTTTGCGAATACTTGCTTCATTACAGCTTGCTGCATTTGCATGATCATTGAGTTACCTCCGGCTCTGTGCATATCGCTTCGCATTTTTCCCCCTTGCCTGCGGGCATGCATGCGGGCACATCTCTGTTTATGTTGTACGTTTGTCTAAGTCTTCGGCCTTGTCAAAAATGGGTCGTCTCTGGACTTTAACATTCACTCCCGTCACTTGTGACTTCCGAGTTCTGTCAAAGAGGGGCAACTGTAGACACCCCATTTTTGACCGACCTTAAGACTCAGACATCACCAATTGAGCGCTCGGTGACGTTGCATATCGTGCTCGTTCAGAAGTCTCAGAGTCGCGGCCGTGAGCCTTGCCTCCGGACTTCCGGACTCTTTTGTGCCTTGCCTCGGTTTGCGAACCAAGCTCGGTTTTCTCTGTTTTCTCTTCGTGAAGGGAGGGAGAGGTCCCGTAGACCATCTCTCAGTGGCCGTGGGCTACATTTTGTGGCTGTAGGCCATTTTGCCCATTTCGGAGCCCGGTTCCCGGTTTTTCGGAGCCGTTGGCCGTGTGCCTCGGTTCGGGACCGCTTAACCATCTCCATTTGCTCTGATTTTTGGCATACATCTTATTTTCTCCCTTTTAAGGGACACTGAGGTCTGAGAGACCCACTTCGTGGTCGAATACCACTTTCGGTGTTTAACAAGCAGTTTTCGGGGCCCCGAACTGCGCGTTTTGGCCCCCGAACATTCGTTTTGCATCGGTTTTCGTTCATTTTTGGCAGGTACCTCTGTTTCATCACCAGGAAGGCTGTAGAAGGGTGGGAGGCCAGCAATTGTTTCAGCAACCAGTTATATATCCTCCGGCGTCCTCCGACGCCCGTTTTTCTCACTTCCGAGCCAATGTTGAACACCCTTGGGCCATTTTCTTGAACTTTTAACCATATATTTGTGATGTACACACATGGGAGGATCCTAAAAGTTGGTGGCCGGCTAGTAATTCCACCTGACCCTTTTGAACCCTTCCTAAAAATGGCCTATTCTCTCTCCTGTTTCACTGTTTCCAATTTTGAACCACAGGGTTGTGTTGAGGACACCTGGGAGGACACCTATCTGTGGTGGCCGGCCATTAATTCACCTTGACCCTTTTGACCCCTGGCCGGCCGGCCATGGGAGGTAGCCGGCCGGCCACCTGCAGCTCCAAAACCTGGCCGGCCATAATCCTTACAGTGTGTACTTTACAGTTGTATAGTTGTTTTCCCCAAAAAATATCTGTATCCGGGGGACAGGTTGTGGGGAAACGTTGGTCCTTTTTTCCCCACTCTTTCCCTCCTTGCCCTCCCTCTCCTTGGTCCATATAACTGGCCTCCAGTTTTGGTCCAAGGTTGGGAAAATTTTACCTTCAAGCTTGCATACACATATCTCCCTCCATCTATCTCTTTCAAGCAAAAACAACCAAGTTCTACCACCTTTTCTTCATCACCACCTAGCATCACCACCACTACTCCACTCCAGCAGTTTGAGGGCGTTCTCCTAGGCCTAAGGGTGCTGCAAACTCAAGCCAAGAAGCATCCAAGACTTGTCTTCAAGGGTAAGTCCTTTTTTCCCTCTTTTGAGCTCATTTTTGTATTATTTCTTAGCCACATATGCTTACTGTTTTGAGCTCCGACCAAAATTGAAAGTTCCCTTAATTTGATCTCTATTTCATGTTTCATTAAGGGACTTTTGTCATTTGAGGTCCCTACCTTACACTTGCTTCATTATCCTTCTTAAATGCCATTATCTTGCATAGTATTTTTGGCCTGTGTGTGATCTGTTTTGGAGCATGATGTAAACTGTAGATAGGCTCATTTTGAGCCCCTCTTCAACATTGAAGAAGGGTTCATCACTTTTTGGGACCTCCATCTGCCACTTCATGTTATATCCCTCTTTGGTCCCCATTTTTGCATGACTTGGCAGCCCCTTGTGCTTCTGTTTTTGGTCATTTTATAGAACTGAAAATAGTCTTATTTTGGCCCATTCTTCATGTTTCATTAAGGGTATTTCATGGTTTGGGACCTCCATCTGCCACTTCATGTTATATCCCTCTTTGGTCCCCATTTTTGCATGACTTGGCAGCCCCTTGTGCTTCTGTTTTTGGTCATTTTATAGAACTGAAAAATAGTCTTATTTTGGCCCATTATTCATGTTTCATTAAGGGTATTTCATGGTTTGGGACCTCCATCTGCCACTTCATGTTATATCCCTCTTTGGTCCCCATTTTTGCATGACTTGGCAGCCCCTTGTGCTTCTGTTTTTGGTCATTTTACAGAACTGAAAATAGTCTTATTTTGGCCCATTCTTCATGTTTCATTAAGGGTATTTCATGGTTTGGGACCTCCATCTGCCACTTCATGTTATATCCCTCTTTGGTCCCCTTTTCTTGCATGATTTGGCAGCCCATTGTACTTCTATTTTTGGTCTTTTTACAGAACTGAAAATAGTCTTATTTTGGTCCATTCTTCATGTTTCATTAAGGGCCTTTCATGGTTTGAGGCTTCTTTTATACACTTCATGTTATATCTCTCTTTTGGGCCTCATTTTTGCATAGCATTTTGGACATACTTGCATATTGTTTTGGGTCCGGCCATCAACTGTAAAATGCTTTATTTTTGGCCCCTATTCAACATTGTTGAAGGGCCCCTTTGTGTTTAAGGCCAGCAACCACTACTTGCTTCTGGCCAACAACCACTACTTGCTTCTTTGGCCATCTTTTGGCCCATTTCTTGCATGAGAGTTTAGCCATACCTGTGCTGATTTTTGTAGTTTTCCATAAACTATAAAAGATCATATTTTGGGCCCCTCTTCAACTTTTTTGAAGGGCCCTAATCTGTTTGAGGTCAGCAGCTGTGAGTTGTTTCTTTATCTCATATTTAGGGCTATTTTCGCATGCTAGTTTTTCCATACCTGTGCTCGCTTTTTGGCCATGCTTTGAACTGTAAAAATGCTTGTCTAGGGGCTTCCTTGCTTCTGTATGTTCATCCCATTTTCAAATTATGCATGCATTGCATAGCTATAGGCCATTTCATGCGCCAAAATTTATATTTCGGGAGAGATTCCATGCATCGGGTGTCATTTCGCCTTATTTCGGGGCTGTTTTCCCCTTCATCTTGCTACTGATTTTTGCATGTTTGCATGTCATATTCCATGTCTTTGTCATGTCTCATTAGAGTGGCATTTCGGTGCCTGAGGGTCGGTTCTCGGTTTGCGTGCACGCGTGCACGCATTTCGAGTTGTCTTGTTGTCATCTAATGGCCTCCTATGTGAGTGTGGCTGAGGCTCTCTCATGTTGGTGTAAGCCCATTATTGCATTGCATATGCCATTTCATCCATAGCATTGTGCATGCTCGGTTGTGTATTACCTCGTGTAGCGTGTATGCCATTCCATGACATTGTGTATGTTAGGATTGTATCTTAGTTACATTTCATGCATATCATGCATATTGCATCGTGTCCGGGATAGGAGTTAGCCCGGGCACGGGAAACGAGGTGCGTTTCGTACTCCGAGTGACGGAACGTGTCTCAATTCCCAGTCACTGACACTCCGGATTACCCATGATGGAGTTAGGTTCTTGTTGTGTTTACACGTGCATTCATTCTATATTGAGTTGCACATTTCGACTCCTCTACCATCATGCATCGATATGCGTGATTGGTGGCACGAGGATCGAGGCATGCATATATCTGTGAAAATACATTGCCATGCCCCTTTCCTGCTCTCTGTTGCAGCAAAATGAAGAATCAGCAACTTTTTGGAGTTTGGCGCGCATTTCTAGAAAAGGTGTAAACAGAGGCTAATTGGGGCATCCCAGTGGATTTCCACGCAAGGCAGCCCAGACATGCATCATTCATCAGAAGCAAGGCAGTCCTTGGCTTGCACGTCAGTTTTACAGCTTTCTTAGTTAATTTGTTAATTAATTAGGAATTTGTATATTATTTGGATTGTAATATTTATTTGGACTGTAATATTCTTTTATTCGGGACTGTATATTTACCTGCTTATGATGCAAACTTGGTGTGTGGATGAGTGTGATGTATGTCTTCCAACCCCACGTCTTTCTTCCCTTTTATCTACCTGCTTATGATGGTTAGATTAGGGCATGTTTTAATTAGCATACAGTATGACAGCATGTTTGCATCATTCATCTGTTTTGCATGCACCGGGCTCGGCGCATCATACTAACTGCATTTGTATTTCAATTCCAAGTTGAATACATGTTAGCTGTAGCATTCCATATGCCATATTTAGAATAGCCGAGCCTGCTATAGTTTGCATTCTTGCATGTGTTGCATTAGGCATTTCTGTATACTTAGGATTCATGCATGATTTCTAATGAGTTTTTGTTTTGGCTTGGAGTACTCGGTGAGTTTTATGCTTTAGCATCCTTGCATGCGTGTGAGTGACTGCCATAAATAGCATGCTTACCATGAGGCTAAATGCTTATGTGATATAACTGTCTGAATGCCTGTGGGTGAAGGTTGGGTTGTTTAAATTGGAACAAATCATTGACTGTGAGTTTTAAGCCCACTAGATAGTGGCAAAACCATCTTTCCTAAGCCCACCTGAGGGTGGCAAAATCTACATTTTTAAGCCTACTTGCGAGTAGCAAACCATTTTCAAATAAACAAGCATGAAATGTTTTGTTCCAATTCAGGCGACCCAGTCTATACTTATATGCTGTGTGCATCACATAGTAACCTAGGCTAATAACCGGAATAAGAACACACAAAGTTTTCAAAAATAGATATCACGGTTAGTAGACGCCGATCTTTGATCGGGCGAGCGGGGGTGCTCACGAAGTGACCTTCCCCAATCGTACCCAAGTTCCCGAGCCGAGGCAACTTTGGTGATGACGGACACGTGGCCTTTGGCACCGAGTCAGGGTTTCCTAAATTTCCCCAAAATAAAATATTTAGGTGGCGACTCTGTATCTGGCAAAGCAGTCCATGTTTGGCACTTCTTTCAAAGATCTGTTTTTCTCAAAATGATTTGCCGGATTTGGACTCTTTGGTTCAGACTTAGAACCGTGACAAATTTGAGAGTCCTGAGCTGTAGTGACCCCAAATGAACAGAACGGGAGCTCGTTCCTCCCGGGGCGTTCGGGGACGTCTACAGTGCCCATCGCCCTGCCGTTTTTAGAGTCGGCAAATGTGGGAATACTTTCTGTATATAAACATATAAATGTATGTATGGTTTTACGACTCTTGCTTAGGACGTCATAGCGTTTTTACCACCCCATTGTTGTGGATGAGTTTTTTTTTTTTTTTTTAAATGGAAATCATGCATTGAGCATCATTGATTTTACAAAAGAAAATATGAATTTTTCTTAACATGTGCATAGCATGATCATATGCATCTCGATCATTTACATACTCTATTAATAATATTTATACTGGGCATTAGCTCACTTCAAATAATCAACAATATCTCAAGAATTCATGGTGTGACTCCATCCAAGTGACTTGGCGGTTGATGTGTTTTGAAAGGGGCACGAAGGCTCAATGGATGTTACTTGTTGGAATTTTGAAGCTCGTTGTGATTTGGGACTGAATGTCCACTTTTGTGTAATTAAGGGCTATCTTTGAAAATGTGTACGCCATTAAGGCACTATTGTTTTGTATTCTCTTTCTTTTTGAACTGTTATTACTCATGATTGCATGTTTATGGAACAATGATGTATATTTCACATGGATTAGTTTAATAAGAAAGAGATTATTTTGAGTAAAAGACTATATTCTTTAATGGTGTTCATTGTAATGATTGAAAAATATTTAATGTTTTTAATTATAAAATTGAGAATAAATTTAGGGACGTTACAAAACAACTCTTCAAAATATTGTATAGCAATGTCCTCAATAACTAGATTATCGAAGCACCAGGTTCCGCCCTTATTTTCCAATCCCAAAATCATCATCTTCCAGTGATATTCTGAAGTTGTTGCATGGAGGAAGGACGTATTGTGGTCCCCAACCTTTAGCCAATTTGTTCTGGCCCTTTGAAACTAGAAAACCTCTTCTTATTCAAGTAGCTCATCAACTTCACGGCAGAGTTTGATACAAGCCTTACGGTTACTACTAGACAAGTCATCTTCTACTTATCGTTGGAGGTATGCCATTTTATCCTGAATATTTTTTGTCGATTCCCCAAATTTTTGCTTGTTCCATGCCTTTAATCGTGATCCCAATTCACCCAAATTTTTACAGACATCATTCATTGACGTAGGACTATTTTGGGCCCAAAATTTAGTGATGATCGGCTTACACTTCTCATCTCGCAACTACATAATTTCAAAACGATAGGGATTACTAATGTTTGAACAACCTAATGGGCATGCGTAATTTAAGGCTAAATTACATTAACCACTCTCCTAAGATTTCAAAAAGTATAATAATTTTTATAATTTTTACATATTTTTTTGAAGTTTTAATTTGTAATTTATTAGTCATATGAATGAAAAAATGATGTCATAATCTCTTTTACAATGAAATGTATATTTTTATTTTATGAATAATACTATACAAACAAATAATTCATACATAATGATGTGGCTCATGGGAAATTCTATTTCCGCACACTAATTTCCCTCAATACACACACTTAATGAACACATTCTTAGTGCACATATCAAAAAAATAAAAATTCTTACATCTTTATTCTAATAATACTCTCATCTTCAATTTTAAAACTCTACAAGTATGTTAGGTTTCAATTTTTGAATTAGTGTTTTTGAAATTTCTTTGAAAAAAAATATAAATTAGTTTGATAAAAGTAATTACCAAAAAATAATTTTAAATTTTTAAATTTTTTTGTCACCTAAAAAGATAAAACCATATGAGAATATTTATTTATTATTATTATTAAATTACTTTTTATTTTATTTTTTATATTCACCCACCTCTCATTTGCCGTTGTTGCCACTACTTTCAACCCTTCATTACCACCATTGTCGTCACTCCCAGCTCTTCAACTTCCATCGTAGACCTCTATAGTCAATCTTGAAAATGAGTGATTCATAGCGGGAGACTTGTGGGAGTGTATGGCTCATGGCAAAAAGTGATTGCAAGCGGAAAGGGAAAGAGGCGACCAGGGGAGATGATGGAGGATAGTTATGGTGTTTTAGAATTAGGGTTTGGGTGGAAGAAGATATGGGTATTATATTTTATTAAGAAAAAAATTCATTAAGTGTGTAAACAGAGGGAAATTGGTGTGTCGAAATAGAATTACTCGTGGCTCATTGTGAACCTTCACTTAAAAAAAAAAAATTATAAAAAAAAGGGTGAATTACACAAATAGTCCATATAGTTTGGGGCTTGTATCACTTTGGTCCCTGACTTTTCAATTGTGACACATTTGACCCTAAATTTTGAATCTTGTTCCCAATAAGGACAATTGAAAATATTATTAGATTTTTCAAGGGTAAAATCGTCAATTTGATAAAATATAAACTAATTTGACAAAAATAAAGTCAAACAAGTATTTTTGGATTTTTAAAAATTATTTCTACCCACTAAAAATAAAATTATGTAAAATTAATAAATCTTTTAAACATTTATTTATTTTTTTTACCAAATTAATTTTTATTATGTGTTTGGATGATGATCATGTAAAATTAATTTTAAAAAATTAATCATGTAATTTTTATCAATTTTACATAATTTTATCATTGGTGGATAAAAATAATTTTAAAAAATTAAAAATATTTTTTTGACATTTATTTTTGTCAAATTAGTTTATATTTTATTAAATTGACGATTTTGCCCTTGAAATTAAATAATGGTAACTTTAATTGTCCTTATTTGAAACAAGATTCAAAATTCAAGGTCAAATGTGTCACAATTGAAAAGTCAGGAACCAAAGTGACACAAGCCCCAAACCATAGGGACTATTTGTATAATTTGACCCGAAAAAAAAAAAATGGAAGATGGCACTACTACAAAATCATAAATAGATCACACTTTTTATGTGTGATATATGTTATTTAATTACACGTTTTAAGTTTTGTCGAAGTGTGATTTTGGGGAGTATGATTATAAAGGGTCATTTTTAATCACACGTTTTGAGGGTCATTAAAAGATAATTCAATCACACGTTTTGCACGTGATAATAAATATTTAGATCACATCTTTTAAGCGTGATTAATAACATTTAGATCATATCTTTTAAGTGTAATTAATAACTAATAAAACTTGTGACAATAAACATTTAAATCACAGATTTTAAGTGTGATTAATATCTAATAAAACCTCTTATTAATAATGAGATAAGGTCACACGTTCTATGCATTTCTCATCACAGTTAATGCGTGTGGTAAACAAAAAGGTTCGAAATATTTGAAAAATAATCAATATTATTTTTGTACACGTATTTTGAAAAATGTAATACATACTATATACTATTCTTTGAATCACAACCACATATTGAATGAAATAATATCATATATTTCATAAATGAAAATTGAATGTTCAAAAGTATATACAAAGAAATTAATAAGAAAAATTTAACCGTGATTACATATATGAAAAAATGAAAAAACTTAAAGCACAAAGTTCTTGAATTCTTTAATCACATTTTGCATCTCTCCAAACAATTTCAGACTTGAAAAATGAAAATACAAACTAATTCAGAGACCGCTAGAAGCATATGAATAAACTTACTATTTGTAAAGATTGTTCTAGTCTTAGAAAATATAAAGTCTGACATTTTCTCATCACAATAACTCTTCATCTCCTACATCAACAGATAAAATGTTTGGATTACCATATAGATATGACATATATATAGAATCAACAAATCCAAAATGAAAATCTTCAGTGCATGACCAGATATTTTAAAGTCATAAAACCAATAAAAGCCAACTATTGTTTAAATATAGTAAGTGGGGAAAAAAAAAAAACACTTCTCAAGGCTTCTGTCCTCAACTAATAACAAGGTAAGCTCACTTGTCCTGAGAGAGGAACATAAATGACCCCATGGTTCCTTGTAATTTTTCATTTCACAGAGTTGGTCAATCTAGTATAAAGTTTAAACACCAGGTCATACTACTTTTTGATGCTCCCATCTAGTTATTTTACATTGCCCTGCTTCTTAAATATTAAAAATCAACAAAATTTATTATCCAGTCATCACCTAAAACAAGATTATGCTAAAATTTCTTTCTTTGCTCAATGGTTATCCTTTTAACAATTTAACAAAGCTCACATCATTTCCCAAAGCCAGAAATAATGAAATAGCTCTCTGTGTCTGTTTCTTATTTTCAATTGAAAAAAAATTAGAAAACAAATATGGCATTTGGTAACATGCCACATGTTCAGAGATAAGTCGCCCAACCACCAAAGAACTCAATCAGCAAAATTTCTATACAAAATGAGGTTGGATAATTGAGATTCATAATATAAACAAAATGAAAATCAGCAATAAACGCACACATATATATATATATATATATAATTGAGTTACTACCTCTGTCCCAGACTCCCAGTTGCATTTAATGTTTTTAAAGTCAAATGAACAGTTGTTGGTTTTCAAGACTACCATTTCCCTGCTTTTAAATGCATGGCAAAGTTAGAATTTTATACTAGTCATTTAATGTTTTTAAAGTCAAATGAACAGTTGTTGGTTTTCAAGACTACCATTTCCCTGCTTTTAAATGCATGGCAAAGTTAGAATTTTATACTATGACTAATATTTAGGGACATCCAAAATTGGAAAGAACTAACAATTATGGATAGAGGGAGCATAAACCATCTAAAATGAAATTGAATAACAAACATTCAGACAATGAGATGAAAATTTATGCACGGTGCAATAACATTATTACAGATTGCTATGGTTGAAGAATGTGCCCCCAACGTTCAAGTTTTTGGGTGGTTAGTTGGAGAAATAAAATAAAGACTTTAGACTTCCTAATGAGAATAGGAATCCTACACGGAAATCTGCCCTATGTATATGTTTTTTTGCAGTCTGGAGATTGATACTGTGAATCATGTGCTTTTGCACTGTCCTTGTGTTTGGGAAGTTTGGGTTGTGATGTTAATTTGGTGGCAGCTTCTTGGTGCTTTACCTAGTTTAATTGAGAGTGTGTTGCTATGGTGGACATGGGTGAACATGAAGAAGAAAAAGAGGTTGATTGGGAGTGCAATACTAGTGTGTTGCTTGTTGTAAAGTCTCAGTACTTTTGCAGGTCTGCAAAACTACTGGGAGAGTGTATTCTACGCTCGAGCAGTGCTTTTTGCGCTCGAGTGGTCTCAGCCCGAGCGGCCTTTCTTGAGCTCGAGCGTTGGTCTTCTGTCTACAAAGCTACTAGAAGTATGTATTCTACACTCGAGCGTCACTTTTTGCGCTCGAGCAGAACAACTTATTGTGTCTTGACGGTTAAGCGTCACTTTTGCACTCGAGTAGACTGTGCGTATATCAATCCGTACACTTTTTACATCACTTTTTCAACTCTTTCTCTCTCAAAACATATCAAAACCCTAAAAGTTGAGACCTTCTCTCTCTAGAACTTACCCTCTCTATACAAATACACTAAGATCTACCCATTTCTCTATCATACTCCCTTTGTTAAAAAGGTAGAGCTCACCTAGAGCTTTTTTTTTTCATCCGAATAGAGTTGGATTTCGGCTTCCTTAAGGTTTTTCCACTCTCTCCTTGGTCTTCTATCTTCGGGGTAGGGACTTTCTAAACTCTTTTATGATTTTTAACTTAACTATTTTTTTTTCATAAACAATATTGTGATTTTGGAGGATTTTGAACAAACCTAGGGTTTTGCTTTAAAATCAAAAGAGAGATTTTCAAATGGTTTATGGAAAATGGTTGTGGGAGTGGAAATGAGGTTAAGTTGTGAACAAATCGTTGATTTTGACCCTTGGGTTGGATTTTGGAAAGAAAAAAAAAAGGGGGGTTTTGCCTTAAATGTCTCAAATATTTATTTTGTATAAATAAATAGAATTGATGTTGGAAAAATGAAATTGGATGGATATTAATATGGATGGTGGAGTTAGATATGTATTATCACTCACATCTTGAATTTTGGAAAGTTTATTTGTATTGGAGATTTTATATCTGTTTAGAAATATCTGTTTTGGACTATTGGTGGAGGATAGTTATGATTGTCGTAGAAATTACATAAGGATTAGGTGAATTAAAACTAATTTCTCATCCACGTGCATTGAATATTTGTTGCTCATTTAATACACTGTAAATGTATATGATTTTGGGGAAAATGGGTGAATATTGGAAAAAAGGTGTTTATCACCAATTTAAGTTGGCTTGCGTATCCAGGGTGAAATTAGGAATCTAAGGCTTGGGCACTTACCCTCATCAATTCCTAGAAGCTCTCTTAGTAGAGGGTAGAGGCGACGGGTATCATCTTGAGAAAATTCCTAATTGCCCGAGACAATGAGATAATCCTCTTCAACACCTTTATTGGAGTCTGGAAGGTCAACGATCACTTTGTAGGTTGTGGACCTGGGTTTTAGGTAGTAGGAGATGCCATTCTTGAACTTAAGCATACACATAGTGTAACAGTATTGGACATCGAAAAGGGTTAGCCGAGCATTATGTCGGCGACATAACTCAAATATACCATTGATGATCCTAAACATATTTATAGCTAATTGTATCAGAGTGAGTTATTAGTAGTGCATCATTTCTCATAAAAAAGGGTTCAGGGGGAATTTGATTCCACCCTTTACGATGGACACTATAGGGAAAGGGTTGTGGTTCTTTCCAAGTGTAGTGGGGTCAGCCTCACCAGTGAGCCTGATATGGACATCAGCTACGATGTTAAACTCACCACAGAAGTTCTCTATTTTGGTCTGGATATCCACTCTCCGTTTGTGCATACCCATGATCTCAAGTACCGTGATTCTGGTGATCCTAGGTTTTCTAGTCTGAGGATCCTGGAAAGTTGTAGAGACCCTAATTTTTTATAATTACACTTGAAACCCTGAGCCTTAGGTTAATAGCATTTTAGCCCTAGTTCTATAAAAGTCTGCGTAAGGGCCCAAGTAAAGAATAATTTCTCCGTGTGTTACCATAATTAAATCATAGAACACCACTTTATGATTGGAACTATCCTAAAACTTGGTTTTATTTATTTTACCTCATAATTTCTAAATTAATTCACACATTTTATTTTTATTTCTATTTTTTTTTGTTTTTTTTGTTCTTTCATTTATTATTTATTTGAATAGAATACTATTGTTTATTTGAATATATACATAGTTTAAATATATATATATATATATATAGATATAAGATGTTGGTGGAAAAGTTGATTGGATAACAACAAACCAAAAAAAAAAAAAAACAAATATCTAGATATTTAGTTCCCTTAGCCATTAAGCTACTCTTATGCTCTATAATTTGAGAGCTTGTCCAAATCCATTCCCACGTTTTTCAACTGCCCAAGGAGAGGGTGAGAGAGGGAGAGTTGGCTCAAAGGAAGTAGAGAAGTAAGAAAAAAAAAAAAAAAAAAAAGAGAAAAAGAAGGAATTCTTGAAGGTAAGAATATACCTCTCCCTTATTTTCTCCAATCCTTTCATCATCTCATTCTATTGTCTAGTATGCCTCTTTTGTTACAAATTAATGGTAAATAGGTTTTGTTTGGTGTGTGTGAAGGTGTGGGTATGATAGAGTGTCATTGTCTTGCAAATTTGTGAAATTAGGCACTGCTGCAACTTCTCTAATTTAAAAGAAATATCAAATCTATCTAATTCTCAAATCTGAATTATTGTAGGATATTTTATGTGTTTAGAGCTTGTGACAACTTTATTAGCTCCTAATTGTGTGTTTATAGGGCTTGGATAATTAGTTGAAAAATTTGGTCCTGAATCTCTGAAAAATAGTCCACTTTTAGCAATTTTATAAAATTATAGAAAAATCATCTCATGTTGGTTCTTCTGTCAAAATTTAGAACTCTGAGCCCTCTTTCCAACAGATTTTATTTGAGTGCAAATCGTTGGGTGGATTAAGAGAAAAGCTAGTTTTCCCAAAGGGTGAAAAATCTGGACAGGTTTTCAAATATAGTTTGTAGATGAATTTTTGGAGGGGCTGTGCAACTTCTGAAAATTGGAACTAAAACTAGACAGTTTGAATACTGTTTCTGTGCAATTTCAGCCCCTAATTTGGCCTAGAAGTATTTTTACCAAAGCATTCTTGTTAGCCCTGTAGAACCGAACAGCGCTAGAAATTGTGTTCTATTATGTTATTTGTTTCTAAGTGTTTCAAAGCATTTCTAATGTTGTTTTCTTGCCTTACTATACTTATGAATGATGATCATGGACTATATTTCCTTTCGTATGTTTTTTTCATACTCTTTTATATGACCGAATTACCGAATGTGACTAACTTACCTAGCAAAAGATCTAAAAAACGGGAAATAATAAGGGGCTGGCAATGGGTGACGTTCATCTTAGTGTTTTTGAACAATTTTATACATATGCATGACATGAATTATGATGGGATTATTACCAAATGAGTTAAGTCTTGTGTAAGCGTTTTGAGCGAGCCCCTAGGTTGACACGGATGTATTCAGACTCTATGCGGTGGTTTCAGGGTGTAAGCGAACCCTTTGGTATGGTATGTGCAGAGTGTAAGCGAGCCCTAGGCACGATTTGGGGTATAAGCGAGCCCACTTGTTTGGCCGTCCCTTTTGAGGTCCATCGATGTCGCTGACCAATAAATAACCGGGAGGTGGGCATGGGTGGTAAGGTCTGCAAAGCAACAAAAGGGGGAGTTCTGAGCAGTCCAGTGTTTAATCTTGTGGTTGGGTAGAAGGATCTCTTTGGGGGATTCTAGATGCCTAGTCTAACTACTACTTCATAAAACCTTAACGTAAGTATGTTATGTTTCCTGATTTGTTTGTGTATGGTTGATTGATTGATAGAAGATATAGGGGTGTGTGTGTGTTTTACTGGGCATTCTAAGTTCATGGCGTGTTATGCCAGGTGAAGAACCAGCTTACGACCGGGGGGGGGGTTATTCCGAAGACAATCAAGATGAAGTTTTAGAGCCGTGATTCACTTGAAAATTTTGGACTAGTAGTTTGTTTTTGTTTTCTCTCTCATTTTACCTTTTGGTTTAACAGTGTTTTGTAAACCTCTAGTGGAACTCAAATCAGTTATCTATGTTATAACTCTGCTTATATGTGTATATTAAAATATTGTGATTATCTCTTTTATTTGAGTTGTACTTTATATATTTCTCTTGTGGTCTCAAATTTTGGGGCGTGACAAAAATCCTATGTGTGTTCTAGGTTTCTGTCTTCCTAGTGTATGGTAAATCCCAATTTATATCCTAAAGTGTGCAAGACAATGGTAGAATATGCAAGAACGTGACAAGACAATCTAGAAACAATAAAGCAGTATGAAAATAGATTCAGAGTCCAACAATTATGAAATATTGAAACATAGAAACACAGAAAACATGAAAAAAGCATACAAGATTTGAGGAAAATTAGCAGAATCAAGTGTAATATGTAAGTGTGATATGCATAGGAGTGGAAGGAAACTGGGGATTCATGAAGAACAATAAAGAACCAAAACTGAAAAAGAAAGAATAATGGACATCCAAGTCAAAAATGAGGAAATGGACCACAGATTCAGAGTCACCGGTATGAGACAACTCTTTTGGTTGGAGCAGACTGTTGAAACGTTCATCGAAAGTGACAAGCGGGGATGGTTGCAGCGGCAATAACTTGAATAGACGGTAATGGAAGTTTGAGGTTTAGAGAAAGAGTGATAGAGGAAAGATGGATAGAATGTCGAAGTGAAGAGAGAGAGAGAGAGAGAGAGAGAGTTTTGTGGGAAAGAGAAGATACAACAAGTCAAATCATTTCAAACACCTTGGGAGATGTATCTGGCTGACATCAGTTGACGTCAAACGGCATAGGACAAAGATGAAACAACGTGTTTGTGGTGTGACGAGTATGATCTAGTGAGGAAGCGACACGTGGATGTGGCAGTTGAGTTTCTTGTGACTTGACAGTTTTCGAATCTTAGAGCTTTTTAACTAGCAGGTAATGACCTCGGCTAGTAGTGTGATCATGGTTGAGATGCTCGACTTGGATAAGATAGAACATGTTAGTTCTTGGTTCTTAATAAGTGGACACTTGAGTCCTTGTTTCTTGGTCAGAGGGATAACTTTCATTATGTTGTTTAGTCGGCATGTTAAGAGTGCAGGCGATGTAGGTTTCATTACCTCAAGTTGCCAAGATAATAGAACCTAGAGGGCAGTTATGGGAACATATTTTTAGGGTTGTCCACGTGGCTGAGGTTGTTGGTCAAAGTGCCACGTAAATAGACCATGTTGTCGAGATATGGTGCTACCATATCAGAATCCGTTATATTTGGATGGAGGATAAGAGTCCTAGATAGTTTCAAGCTCTCTGTTTGGATAGAGATGGGACTCTGAGGACAAGTGTTGGTAGTGGTCATGAAATGGTCTGCGGACAAAAAAAATATGATATTATCCACTTAGGTTATGTTTGTTTGGGTGGATATGAGTTTGAAATTGGACTAATAGTTCAATAAAATTATTAATTCGATATTTGGTTAAACAATTGAAATACGGACTAACAATTCATCTGGATATAGTATCTCACATATGATGGACTATTCAATCCCACAGAAGGGGGTGCGATATAAATTGAAAGACTAAACCAAAGTCTGGACTATTTGTCCTCCTTATAATCCTAACTCAATCCAAACATAAGATAAGATACATAATCCAAAGGATTCGTAGTCCTAGGACTATTAGTCATGGGAATGCTAATCCAACCTAATCCAGTCCGCCCAAACAAACATGGCCTTATTTCATTCGTTTCATGGCCTGTCTTACTTCACTTGAGTGTCTAATCCATCTCATCCCAACTAATAAAAGATGATTTAGAACTTGGACTAAGGTTTGTAATCCAAGCCTATTCATAAACCTGACTTATAAGAGTCTGCATGAGTAAATCCTGCCCGCCCATTTCAGTAGCCCAACTCAAGCTATCCCATCTAATTTTTTTTTTTTTTTTTGGATATCTATTAAAAATAATCTACGCTATTCAATTCAAATTTAATTTATTAAAATATATTAATAACTATATATATATATATATTTAATTTGCACTTTTAGATTGATGTATATAATTTTATTTTATTGTATTTGTTTAAACTTGTGGGATTTTTGAGAGACGTAGCATATGATCAAATTCAAGGTAGGAAATGTCAACCTAATTAAAATTTCTAGTCTTGTGCGATGTTAGTACTATCGTTTTTTTTTTTTTTTTTCATTTGTAGGTATTATAAATAAAATTACATTATGTTACTTGATTGTTTTATTTTATTTTATTTTTTTTTGATTATATGAGATGTAAAAAATTAAAAATAAAAACAAAAATACTTGAGTTAGAAAGTAAAAAAGAAAAACAATTAATGGAAATATTAAAAATATGTGAATAAAAAATGTGTAGAACTTAACAATACAATTCAAATGAAAAATGTGTAGTCCAGTTTGGTTTGATCTTGGGCCGTAAAATTTAGACTTATGGGTAAGATGCAGATTTAATTTTTTAAATTGGTCTGGTCTGTACCATCCATTGACTAATCAAAACTCGAAAAAACTAATTAATATATAAGATTTAGACACATTAATTAGCAGATTGAATAAGCCTAACCCGTTCCATTAATGACTCTAAAATGTTGAAAGAGTTAGGTTAGGGGTCTCAAATAAATTACTAAATTTTTTATCAAACCTCCCACATAAATGCGGGACCCATACACATGTAATTTGTATAAATTCTATATCCATCTGAGAAATTTAATAAAAAATTTAATAATTCATTTAGAATTTATAACATTATCATGCTGAAAATATTTGAGACTCTAATTTTGGATTATTTTTTGAGATCCGAAGCGATTGCTTTGTAACCTTTGGTCAAGGTCGGCCCTCGTTCAAAGTGCAGGGGCCTTGTTTAATCGCAACAAAGAGGAAACATTGATGAACCAATAATATTTGCGTAATTTGAATAAAAAAAAAAAATATTTGCGTAATATTGCGAGGGTTTATTACACATCTTACCCTTAAACTATCATTAAATTTTTTAATTAATTTTTAAATTATCAATTGAATTTATTTAGTCCTTAAATTATTATTAAATTCTCTATTTAGTCCTTAAAGTATATATAAATCAAAGTCTATTTAGTCTCTAAACTATCGATTGAATTCCTAAAATATTTAATTCAAACCTATTTAGTCCCTAAAAAGATTACAAAAATAAAATATATGCCCATGCATATTATAAATTAGCAAAAAACCTTCTGCAATTAAGATTTTAATTACAAAAAAATCTTTTAAATTTTTGTTTTGTTTTTAAAAGATATTTTATTTCGTTTTGTGTTTAAATTAATATTAAAGCCTGATTTTTCAATCTTATCAATAAATTATATGAATATTAGAAATATTGAAGAAGTAGAATTGGATAGTTTAAATAATAACACTTATCTACAAATAGTAATAGAACAAAATAATACATTAATTACGTAATAAAAAAAACTTAGCAAAAAACTTAAAAACAATCAATTAGAAATCATAAACGAAATATAATACTAGTTATTACGGCAAACACGTATCTATTGTAAAAGATAAGTAAAAAAAAATAATATAAATAATTACCCTTATTCTTATAAAAGGAAATTCAATAAATGGATTGTGCCCACTTTTCAAACATAGAATAAAAGTTTAAGGTTTTTTTTTTAAATAAAATTTTAACTAAATAGGGTGTTTCACTAATTTATAATATTTTTGGCTTATATTTTATTTTTATAATCTTTTTAGGGACTAAATAAGTTTTGATTTTTTTTTTTCTTTTTCTGTGATACCGAGAACACTCATAAGGCAGGATCCTTAGGATCCACCCTTACAAGCCAAACTGGGAGAAGCTAGCAATTCACCTAAACCGTCGGACTTCTACTTGAGTAGTAGGAGATTCGAACCCTAATCAGTAAGGAGAGAAGCTCACTCCCTTACCAACTAGGATGGCCCCTTGGTGGTAATAAGTTTTGCTTAAATAGTTTAGGGACTTAATGAATTCAATCGATAGTTTAGGGACTAAATAAATTTTAATTTATATATTTTAGAGACTAAATAGAGAATTTGATGATAGTTTAGGGACTAAATAAATTTTGATTTATATACTTTAAAGACTAAATAGAGAATTTAATGATAATATAAAGACTAAATAGATTCAATTAATAATTTAAAGATTAAATAAAAAATTTACCCCCCCCCCCCCCCCCCACCCCCAAAAAAAAAAAAAATTTGGTCGAGCATTATGAAAGGATTATGATTACAGCTACTTAAGTAGGTAGCATATGCATTATCCGAATCGGAAAATAAGTTGAAATCAAAATTAAGTCAACCACAAAAATAATAATAATAAAATTAAAATTAAAATTAAAAATAAATAAAAAAACTAGAGATATTTTATAAAAGGTAAAGTACTAATAAATTTCAAAATATGATTTTATGAACTCTATAGTCTTCCATTTCTTTTTATGCACCTAAAAGTCTCATTAAGATAAAAAGTACACAAATAGGTTGTCACTTATACGTTTAGATTTAATTTTTGAGGAATAAAATTAGATTTTTCCAAATGTGAAATCACTACAACAAACTGTACAATTGGCGACTAAAAAAAATTTAATCACCAAAAGTTGGGGAATTGGCGACTAATAATTTTTTTAGTCGGCAAAAGTAAAATATTTAATTACTAATTTATTTTAGTCGGCGTATAGTAATTATTGGCGACTAAAAAAAATTTAGTCGTCGTATACTGAGTTTTGGCTACTAAAAGCATTTAGTTGCCAAATGGAAAGTAAAAATTTATTTTTTTTATCTTTTGTGACCAAACTTTGGTCGCCAAAAATATATTTTCAGCAACAATTTTTTTTTGGTCGCTGTGGAGTTTGTTTTGCCTACAAAAGTGATTTAGTCGCCAAATGGAAAAAAAATATATTTTTATCCTTGGCGACCAAAAATTTGGTAGACAAAAATTTATTTTCAGCGACAAAAATTTTTTTTAGTCGCTGTAGAGTTAGGTTTGGCTACTAAAATTTAGTCACCGAATGAAAGAAAATAATTACTTTTATTTTTGGCGACCAAAACATACTTTAGTCAACAAAGATGACATATTTTAGAGACCTTTCAAATTTTGAATGGATTTAAAAAATTAATTGGCGACAATTAGGTATTTTAGTCGTCAATTGTATAAAATGATATATATATATATATATATATATTTTGTACCAAATCAAACCCTAAAATAATCCTCTTCCTTCCCTCTCTCATTGCCGCTCTTCCTCGCCTTCGCCAGAAACCGGAGCACCTCCTCCTCCTCCGCCATCGCCATCGTCATCGTCATCGCGAGTACCGCCAATCTTTTCATGTTGCCGCCTCCTCCTCTGCCGGTCTTCACAGATCCACCGCGAGATTCAGAGGCTTCATTGCTGAGATGAACTCTGCTCCATTGATGCTCCGTCTCGCGTATGCTCTCTCTCTCTCTCTCTATATATATATATATATACATATATATATAAGTATATATGATCCATATTCATATTTCACTTGATAAAAATTTCAAGCAGATCTTAATTAGTTGTTCGTTCATTAGGTAAGAGTGAAAAGTTTCAGGTCCGATATGAGAGAAAGGACATTCTTTCTCTAAAAATATTCAAAGGTTTCTTGTCTTGTCATGAGTTGAAATCTTATATATATGATGTGCATGCATTTATTTAGGACTTACAAAAAAGAAATGTAGCCTGTTTCTGTACATTTATAAGTTTGATCAAGAAAGAATTAAACCTCTCGTCATTGGCAAGGCCAACAGCATGCTACTAGACTAATAGATACACCAATTGAAAAGAAAAAAAGAAACTAGAAGAAATGAACTATATAAATGAGAAGAATATGATGAAGGTGGAGGATTAAAAAATAAAGAAATGCTAAAAAAAGAAAGAGTGCAGTATTACATTGACCACTTTTGACAAGAATTTAAAATTCAAATACCAAAATTGATGCTTTATCTAAATCAACTTCATCATTGGGGAAAAAGAAATGAGAAAAACCTCCAAATCTATGTTTAGTTTCATGGAATCTACATTTTACACCACCTAGACCCTATCATGTATCTAGGTCCAGGACCCCTGGTCTGTGCAGATCCCCATCCATGCAATAGCAAATGTAGTTGTCATTATCTTCATGGAAGCTTGGGTTACTTGCTTGAGCCCTGAGTGATAGCTTGCCAAATCATCTCCTCTCCCTTTTGTTTATATAGAGGTCTTCAAATGATATCATTGCCCAAGTATGCCATCCTCCGTTAATAAAATTGATTTCAGAGGAAAGCTTAGTGCTTATTAGTTTAGATTATTTGAACTGATTTTTTCAGTTTTTTAAACATTAGCATAACTAAATCTATTCTTTATTTTTTATTTATTTATTTATATATATATTTTTAAATCATCTAAACCAAACGAGCTCTTAAACTCTGTTATTGTAATATTTTTTATTTCATTTTTTTGTGGAGATTATCATCTTTTGTCATATTAGAAATTTTGCTATTGTTATATATATTAAAGATAAATAAAACAAGAGTTTTGTTGTAGTTGCATTTTACTTGGTAAATAAGTAGTTTTCATCATGCTAAGAGTTTCTCCCTGCAAAAGTTGTATCAGTGTATATAATTGTAAAAATTGTAGCAAAGAGTAAATAATTGTAGTCCTTTTGTATTTATTTTTGTCTCTTTGTATTTATTTTTAAGTAGATTTTTCAAAAAGCCTATGACCAGGCTTGCCTAAAGAGTTAGAAAAATTAGCAACTTTTAAGACGTAAAATCTTACAAAGTTAGATATGTTAGATATGAAGTTAGATATGCAATAAGTTATATTTTGTTTAGGGGTGAGCATGGTCCGGATTGGATCGGATTGGAGTAAAACCAGGACCAATCCGTTATCTACGGATCTTGAAAAATTAGAACCAATCCAATCCATTTAAATCATGGAACCAATCCGAACCAATCCATTTAAACACGGATTGGATCGGTTTAGGACCACGGATTTGCATAATTAAATTACAAAAAAATATATATGACTTTAATTTCATAAAAATATAAATATAGTACCATATTAGTTTCACAATAGCAACATGTCTTTTCATAATAGCGACAAACTGTTTTAGAATTTAAACAATCATAAGAAAATTAGTTCCACCATAAGTATTTAGACCATTACAAATTAACACTAAAAACTAGCAAACAAAAATAATAAAAGAAGATACTATGCAAGTTTAGGCTTGGATTTAAGTTTTATATGAAATAAGAGAAGATACTATACAGGAGGGTGTATAATAAAAATATAGACTATTTGTATACGGTCCGGATCGGTTCCAATCCGGAACCGTGGGGTTCAATCCGAAACCAATCCGTGAACTATGGATTTTTAATTTTTCAATCCGGAACCAAACCACGGATTCAAAAAATCAATCCGAACCTACTAGATTAGACTGGACTGGATCGGATTACGGATTTCACAGATTCCTTACTCAGCCCTAATTTTGTTTGTATTCCCCTCTTGTAAGTCTATATATTAGCCTTTATGCCAACAAAATGAAGCATGTAAATTCCCTTCAACTTCTCTCCATCTTTTTGCTTTCTTCTTTGTCTCTAAGTTCTCTATCATAATTCCTTATTCTATAACGCCACCATAATTCCATAAGTAAAAAGCTCCTTTCCTTTTTAGTTTTGTAATTGGTTTCAGAGCTTGGTGAAGAGTTTTGAAAAGCAAGATCAAGCTATGTAAGTATTTCTATCTATGTATAAATTTTTGATATATATATAAGTTTGTATGGTGTGTTTTATGTTATATAAAAAAATTAATTTAAGCTAAAAATTTCATCTAAGTTTTTTGTGTATCTTTTATATTTTATATCTTCATAATTATTTGTTTCATTTTTAGTTGTTGTAAAACCTATATGCTTAGTGTATGTCAAAGCCCATATACTCGTTAAGATCTTTTGACTATTGGCCATAATTAAGTCTTTAAGATCATAAAGAGAGGTTTTAGGCACCAGATAATACACTAGGAGGGTCTTAGGTACCAACAACAATTTAAAATGGCAATTAATTCTGATGATATAATATGCTTTGGAAATACAAAAAATAATGTTAATAATAAATATGATCATAGTCTGCATATTACTAAAGAATCTGCAAATATAAATAGTGTATGTTCTAATTTAAATAATATTACTGATATTATGTGTTCTTGGTTTTCTGAATTAGGTAAAAATCAAAAAATAAATCAAAATTATCTAGAGACTAAAGTTGAGTCTATAGAATCTAAAATAGACAATTTGGGTTCTATAATAAATATTGATTTAAATAAAGAAGCAAAAAACCAAATAAACAATTTGGTGACAAAATTAGAAACTATTTCCTTCATAAACAATGATGGAATGAATAGTCCAGGAGATAGTGACATCCTTAGGCTATTTTACGGTACAGAAGATATTATGGTACTTCAAACCAATACCTATAATAAAACTGAATATGAAAATATTGTTGAAATATTGGATTATTGGAGAAAATTATATAAAGACCCGGACTTAGGTATTGATGAAAGAAATAGGCTACTAGATCAGAAAAGAGAAACTTATTTAGAAAATGAAACGTTTTTACAACACTTTAATTATGATATTAATATGTCAACTAATGATGATGATAGCCAATCATCCTCATCTGAAGAATCAATAGATCAAGATATTTCATCAGAAATAAATAAAGGGAAAAGAAAGGCAGAAGAGCCAATTGATCCCGAATTATTTGGCACATGGGGAGACGGAGAAAATTTTGACTTTATTCAAACAAATGAAGTTAAAAATGATATTAACATTGGAAGTACCTCTAATCCTACACCTGAGCCAGTAATATCTAGAAAAGATAATAATCATAAGTATCCAATAGCTCAAAATGGTACTTATTTAGACTTGTCTCATGTTCCTTTTAAGGATCAACCACAAGCAATAGATGATTGGGCACAATCCTTGTCCATCATTATTACCAATTATAAAAATAGTTGGTCAAAGGAAAAATTCCTTGATTATATTGCAGCAAGTCTCCAGGGAGATGTGTTGCAATGGTTAAGATAGTGGGAAAAATCTGAAATTGGAAAAAGTCAAAAAACGGCCTTGTTGAAAAATTTTCTCACACTTGACACAATTTTAGCTGAATTTGCAAAAATCATAAAAGAAAATTTATGTGGTTTTGCAAGAGATACTAATTTCCAAGCCGATGCAAATTATATTTTGACTAAATTAGAATTATGTAATATTTGTCTTTTTGAAGACTATGTTCAAACTTTTAAGAAATATTATTATCTTATTGATCCACCAGCAAATCAACCTTGGTTAGATCAATTTTTTCATAAACTCCCTAATCCATGGGATGAGTTATGTATTAAAACATATCCTGATTTTCTCAAAAAAATAGGGAAGGAAGAATATGATAATCTTGGTTTTCGCATTAATTATGTTCTAAGGCTGATAGCAGATCGGTGTCTAGAAGCAAAGGCGAAAAAAAAATAAAAAATTAAATTTCTAACTCACCATATGGTCAAAAATGTTGTGATAAAATTTTAAAAGAAAATTGGAAAATTGGTTGTAATACATTTCCTAAAAGAAAATGATTTTCCAAAAAGCGTAAAAAATATAAATAGAAACTTTGGAAAAAGAACAAAACTTTTTCAAAAAAGAAAAAGTATATTCGAAAAAAGAAACCAACAAGTGTTTCAAAAAAGAAAACTTGTAAATATTACATTTGTAACGAAGAAGGTCACTATGCACCCGAATACCCAAAACGGGGAAAAAGTGCAAAGAAAATGATCAAAGTCCTTGAAGAACAAGATTTTGAAATAATATATGGAGAAGAAATTTCTAATGAAGAAAAAATCTTATATGAAATTTCTAGTGATGAAAAAAGTTCAGATGAAGAACTAATCTTCATGATGACTAATAATAGTCAAGAAATATCTCAAGAAGAAAATAGTATATCTCAAGAAGAATTATAGGCAATTCGACTTGGAGATGTAATCGGCGAAGAAAAAACTTTTACCGACGAAGAATTAGCAAAATTTGAAAAAATGCAAGAAGTTGTTGTTCCAGAAATTTACAAACTTTCAAAATTTAACTTCTTTTCAGCAAGAGTGTTTGAACAATACAGTGGTAACACTCAAGCAAAATGGTCAGAAGAAGGAAATATTGATCTTCCTTTTTTTGATAAGAAAAAGGTTGCAAGATGGAAAAAGAAATATCTTGAAATTCAATATATTCATATTGGATTAATTCAAGTAACCATAACAGCCTTATTTCGCCAAGGGATAGATACTCCTATTTTTGCAGTAATTTTTGACAAAAGATTTTCCGACCCAATGAAAGCAATCATTGGAGGAATTCAGTCTAATTTGGCTAATGGAGTAGTTTTGTTTAATGTTAGACCAAATTTCTTTATTTCCATAAATGACCCTAATCTTGAAGATACAATCAGAATAAGAATTAAAACACAAGGATTAGGAATGAAATCAAATTCTCATGATTTGGCTATTCGTTGGAAAACAATTCACGAATTAACCAAATTTCTTGAAACAAAAACAAGATCAAACGATAATAAAATCGTTGAAATCTTTGAACCAAGACCATTTGACACGGTAATACAACCTCGTCTAATGAATTGGAGCGATTTAGAAATCCCTCGACAATGTTTAATCCAAGACCTATTGGGACAAAGAGAATCTTCTAAAATAAAAAACCTGCACAATTACAAATGCAAGCATCAGGAAAAAAATTTATATATTGAAAATACAGTTCCAAAAATTAAAGGATTAACTTCTGTATTTGAAAAATATTTTCCTAACAAGCCATTTTCAAAGTTAAGCATTGGAGAATCAAGTAATAATTCTAATCAAGAATCTATTACTTCAAACAATGTTCAGATTCCTATTTTTCCAGGAACAAGAAAACTTGAACATATTAACTCCGCATATATGTATCATTGTAGACATCCCCCGAACGCCCCGGGTGGAACGAGTCCCCCCGTTCTGTTCGATATTGGGCTCACTACAGTTCAGGACTCTCAATTTGTCACGGTTCTAAATCTGAACCAAAGAGTCCAATTCCGGCAAATCGTTTTGAGAAAACAGATTTTGAAAGAAGTGCCAAACATGGACTGCTTTGCCAGATACAGAGTCGCCACCTAAATATTTTATTTTGGGGAAATTTAGGAAACCCTGACTTGTTTGCCTAAGGCCACGTGTCCGTCATCACCAAAGTTACCTCAGCTCGGGAACTTGGGTACGATTGGGGAAGGTCACTTTGTGAGCACCCCCGCTCGCCCGATCAAAGATTGGCCTCTACTAACCATGATATCTATTTTTCAAAATATTGTGTGTTCTTATTCCGATTATTAGCCTAGATTTACTATGTGATGCGCACAGCATACAAGTATAGACTGGATCGTCTGAATTGGAATGAAACATTTCATGTTTGTTTGTTTGAAAATGGTTTGATAGTGCTACTCGCAAGTAGGCTAAGACGTGGATTTGCCACCCTCAGGTGGGCTTAGAAAACATGATTTTGCCACTATCTAGTGGGCTTAAAACACACAGTGAATGAATTGTTCCAATCCAAACAACCCAACCTTCACCCACAGGCATTCATGCAGTTATATCACATAAGCAATTAGCCTCATAGTAAGCATGCTATCGTGGTAGTCACTCACACGCATGCAAGAATGCTAAAGCACAAAACTTACTGAGTACTCCAAGCCAAAACAGGAACTAATTAGAAATCCATGCATGATCCTAATTATACAGAAATGCCTAATGCAACACATGCAAAAATGCAACTATAGCAGGCTCGGCTATTCTAAACATGGCATATGAAATGCTACAGCTAACACGTATTCAACTTGGAATTGAAAATACGATACAGTTAGTATGATGTGTCGAGCCCGATGCGTGCAAGACAGGTGAATGAATGCAAACATGCTATCATACTGTATACTAATTGAAACATGCCCTAATCTAACCATCATAAGCTAGTAAATAAAAGGGAGAAAGACATGGGGTTGGAAGACATGCATCACACACACGCACACTTATTACAATATTGCCCTCGCACAGAGGGTCCGAATAAATAATATACAGTCCCGAATAAATATTACAGTCCAAATAATTACAAAATCCTAATTAATTAATGAATTAAACTAGGTAAGCTGTAAACTAGCATGCAAGCTAGGAACTGCCTCGACGCTACTTCGGATAATGAATGATGCATGTCCGGGTTGCTTTGGCACAGAAATCCACTGCGATGCCCCAATTAGCCTCTGTTTGCGATTGATGATGGAATGCTGTGCAAGGCCTTTGAAAGGCTACTGATTCTTGATTTGCTGCAACAGAGAGCAGGAAAAGGGCATGGCAATGTATTTTCACAAATGTATGCATGCCTCGATCCTCATGCCACCAATCACGCATATCGATGCATGATGGCTGAGGAGTCGAATTGTGCAACTCAATATAGAATGAATGCACATGAAAACAGAACAAGACCTAACTCCATCATAGATAATCCGCAGTGTCGGTGACTAGGAATTGAGGCACGTTCCGTCACTCGAAGTACGAAACGTCCCTCGTTTCCCGTGCTCGGGCTAACTCCTATCCCAAGTATGATGCAACATGCATGATATGCATGAAATGCAACTAATATACAACCTAACATACACAATGCTACGAAATGGCATACACAATGCACGAGATAACATGGCATACACAATGCGCTAACATACAATCTAGCATACGCAATGCTATGAAATGAAATGGCATACACAGTGGATAATGGACTTACACCAACATGAGTGGACCTCAGCCACACTCACATTGGTAGCCATTAGATGAAAATGAGACACTCGAGATGCGTGCACACGTGCACGCAAACCGAGGACCGAACCTAAGGCACAAATACCACTCTAACAAAGCATGGCAAGGTATGAAACATGATATGCAAACATGAAAATTTCAGTACCAAAATATGATGCAAAACAGCCCCGAAACATGGAAACATGGCACCCGATGCATGAAATGAGACCCGAAACTCGAAACTAGGCGCCTGGAATGACTTATAGCTATACAAAGCATGCATTATTTGAATATGAAGTGTGAAGAAAGAATCAAGAAAGTCCCAAAACAAGCATATTTACAGTTTTAAGCAAGGCCAAAAAATGGACACAAATAGGACTAAGCTAGCATGCAAAAATAGCCCCGTAAGAGAGGTAATGAAGCAAGTAGCAGCTGCTGGCCCTAAAAGGCCAAGAGCCCTTCAACAAAGTTTAAGAGGGGCTCAAAATGAAGCACTTTACAGTTTAAAATAAGCCACGAAAACAAACACAAGTATGGCTAAACTATTGTGCAAGAAATGAGCCAAAAGGGAGACAAAGAAGCAAGTGATGGTTGCTGGCCTCAAACAGAGAAGGGCCCTTCAACAAAGTTGAAGAGGGGCCCAAAACATGATATTTTAAAGTTAGTGACCAAACCAAAAATAGTGCACATGCAAGCCTAAAATACTATGCAAAATAAGGCCTAAAAAGAGGTTTAAACACAAAGAGCAAAAAGGGAACCTCAAACAGTAAAGTTCCCTTGATCAAACATGAAGAGGGGGTCAAAATGGTTCCATTTACAGTTCAGACCAGAGCCCAAAAATATAATCACAAGGGGCTAACAAAACATGCAAAAATAAGGCCAAATGAGGGATAAAGAGGCAAGTGACAAAAGAAAGCCTCAAACAGTGAAGATCCCTTCAACAATGTTGAAGAAGGCCTCAAAATAAGCTACTTCACAGTTTATAACCAAGCTCAAAACATTTTAAAAATAGGCCAAAAATACTATGCAAGAAAGAGGCATACAAGAGAGGTAAAGAAGCAAGTGTTAAAGGGAAGCCTCAAACAGGGAGAGGCCCTGGAATAAACATGAAAAGGAGCTCAAAATAATGCTATTTTCAGTTAGGGTCGGAGTCCAAAAATGCAAGCAAAAGGAGCTAATGTATTGAGCAAAATAAAGCACAAAAGATGGAGAATGAAGACTCACCCTTGTAGACCAAGCTCCAGCAGCTCTTGGCTTGAGGGAAGGTGCTCCTAAGCTCTAGAAAACCAGCTCCAAGTGTTGGAAAGGATGGTGGTGGTGTGGTGCTAGGTGGTGGTGTAGAAAGGGGGTAGGGTTTGGAAGATTTTGAGGGTTGGAGTGTAGGGAGAGGGAGATACAATATATGAGGCTTAGAGCAAATTTTGTAACCCCTGAAATGGGAGCTGGAGGGCCTGTTATATAGGCAAGAGTGTGGGAAAAAAGGGGGGGAATTTCAAATTCAAGTTTCCCCCCCAAATGGCCGAACCCTCGGACATGGGTGAAGTGCAAAACAGAATACATGGCTGGAATGCACTTGGGACAAGGATCATGGCCAGCCGGTTATTGAAGTTGTAGGTGGCCGGCTGGCCCTCCCCATGGCCGGCTGGCCAAGGGTCAAAAGGGTCAAGAGGTATTAGTGGCCGGCCACCCTAGATTGGTGGCCTCCCATGTGTGCACAACACAACCATGTGGTCAAAAACTGGAGAAAGTAAACCAGGAGAGAGAAAAGGCCACTTTTAGGAGGGGTTCAAAAGGGTCACATAGAATTACTGGCCGGCCATGTGATATTGGTGGCCTCCCAGGTGTGTACAACACAAATATGTGGTTTAGGACTGGAAAATGTGGCCTTAGGGTGGTCAACATTGGCTTTCAAGTGAGAAAAACGGGCGACGGAGGGCGATGGAGGAATAAAACTGGTTTTCAGAACAATTACTGGCCTCCCACCCTTCTACGACCTTCCTAACAATGAAACAGAGTTCCCTGCCGAAAATGAACCCAAACCGATGCAAAATGAAGGTTCGGGGGCCGAAACGCGCAGCCCGAGGCCTCGAAAACTGACTGTTAGGCACCGGAAGTGGTGTTCGACCACGAAGTTGGTTTCTTGAGCCACAGTGTCCCTCAAAATGGAGCAAATAAGATGCATGCCAAAAACCGGAGCAAACGGAGGTGGTTAAGCGGTCCCGAACCGAGGCACATGGCCAACGGCTCCGAAAAACCAGAAACCAGGCTCCAAACGGGAAAAATGGCCTACGACCACAAAACGTAGCCTACAACTACTGAGAGATGATCTACGAGACCTCTCCCTCCCTTCAAAAAGAGAAAATAGAGAAAACAGAGCCTGGTTCGCAAACCGAGGCAAAGCATGAAAGAGTCCGGAAGTCCGAAGGCAAGGCTCGCAGCCGAGACTCTGAAACCTCTGAACGAGCACGATATGCAACATCACCAAGCGCTCAATCGGTGACGTCTGAGTCTTAAGGTCGGTCAAAAATAGGGTGTCTACTGTTGCCCCTCTTTGTCAGAACTCGAAAGTCACACGTGACGGGAATGAATGTCAAAGCCCAGAGACGACCCATTTTTGACAAGGCCGAAGACTTAGACAAACAGGCAAGACAACAAAGATGTGCTCGCAGGCATGCCCGCAGGCAGGGGGCAAGATGCAAAATGATATGCAAGAAGATTTTGATAATTGGACTTATACGCTATGCGAAGCCGGTTTGATAATTGGACTTATACGCTACGCGAAGCCGGTTTGAAAATTGAGGACTCATGCAATGCACTGCAATGTAGTGGCTAAGATGCAATGTAATAGCTAAGAGGTAAAGGTATCTTACAGGGGCAATTGGTAATGACTTACCTCGGCAATGTCCTACCTCATGCTGATGTGGGAATCTTCCTCTTCTCCTTGGTTGAACCGCAGGTACTACTTTTCTCCCTGACTATGGTTGCAGTTTTCCCTATTCTCCAACAGGGTGACAGACTAGGTTGGATCAGTATCCAGAATTGAGGCGCATACACATGCTATCTCAATCTATGGGGCTGCCATACAGATTTCAAGTCGAGGATATACCTCTGGGTATTTAAACCAGACTTTAGTCTCGAAAATCCCGAACCTTTGCATTCTAGGCAAGAGCACTGGAAGTCGTTCGGGCACGACAAACACCAAAGGAATTGCACCTTTAGAGGATTTAAGGTCTCCTAGACCGGGAAGTGCACAAGACAGTGTGAAGAAAGGTGCAGGATTTAAGGTCTCCTTAGACCGGAGGATTTAAGGTCTCCTAGACCAGACAGTAAAGTAGATACGATGTAATAGATGTGGTGTAATAGATGCAAAGGGTGAACACATGCCAACTACGCTGGACTCGTGAGTGGAGGAAGAACAAAGAAAATCAAATCAGAGAGCGCGTTCCACACACCCTAAGATAAATTCCAGACACGCTGAAATCGTGTGAGGAAGGGGACAAAGAGAGAAACATAGGGACTTATCCCAGTGTTTCGGAATGGTATAAGCATTGGAACGTATTCCGAACGCTTTTAACCGAAGGGGGAGAAACATAGGGATGTATCCCGGTGTTTCAGAATGGTGTGAGCATTGGAACGTATTTCGAACGCTTTTAACCAAAGAGGGAGAAACATAGGGACGTATCCCGGTGTTTCAGAATGGTGTGAGTATTGGAACGTATTCCGAACACTTTTAACCGAAGAGGGAGAAACATAGGGACGTATTCCGGTGTTTCAGAATGGTGTGAGCATTGGAACGTATTCCGAACACTTTTAACCGAAGAGGGAGAAACATAGGGACGTATCCCAGTGTTTCAGAATGGTGTGAGCATTGGAACGTATTCCGAACACTTTTAACCGAAGAGGGAGAAACCTAGGGACGTATCCCGGTGTTTCAGAATGGTGTGAGCATTGGAACGTATTCCGAACACTTTTAACTGAAGAGGGAGAAACCTAGGGACGTATCCCGGTGTTTCAGATTGGTGTGAGCATTGGAATGTATTCCGAACACTTTTAAGCGAAGAGGGAGAAACATAGGGACGTATCCCGGTGTTTCAGAATAAAAGATGCGGGCATTGGAACGTGTTCCAAATGCTCTAAACCAAAGGAGGTATAAGCCGTCGCACGCGCGAGGAGAAAGAATGATAATTGCAAGTGAATTGGTGCATAACAATGCAATGAATGAGCATAACAATGCTAGTGAAGTGGGTGCATAATAATGCTATTGGAACATGCATCACGATGCAAGTGAAGTGGGTGCATAACAATGCAATTGGAACATGCATCACGATGCAAATGGAACGTGCGTGACAACGCATATTTAAAACAAAATGCCGAGTAAGGGAATACAAGCCTTAACGAGACCAAATTCAAACGCGACCTCTGATTTACCTTTCGAACGAGCACGCCCTGTTCATACCAGAGAGAGATAACATCTGCTGTTGCTTTAATTGCCATTTTGACTTGGAATAGGCTTAAGATTGGAATAGAGGCACACTCATTCTTCGGAGCACTGATAAGGCCTGAAGAGGTGCATCCAGAGTACAATCACGGGATTTGCTGAAGGTGAGACACACTCAGATGCTTAAAATTTTCCCTCTTTTCTTTTGCTTTGCAGTCCGGAACTTATATAGCTTTAGATAGGTCCTTGTTTTACTGTTCACACTTATCGGGGGTGGACCCTGCAGTTTTATGAAAGAACAAATCCTGTTTTGCAGCACTCTGAGCACAAGATGATTTTTTGAAATTGAGAAATGAGTTCTCGACCGAGTATTGAGCCTACAACTGACCACAGCCAAAAAGACTGAACAACGAAAAACAAAAGGTAAACAACCTAAACACATCGAGACACGCTCGGAACGACTCAAAGCAAGAATTGAGACAAACAAAACAAAAGACACGACACACAGACGTGTTACCAAGACGAGAGACCTCTCAGTTCGCGAGGAGCCAGTTTCTCCGGGTATTGTTTCCCACCCTTTCTTATTTGTGATTCTCACATCACTCGGCCCTCAGGCTCGGCTTTTCTCACAAAACCCTTTTCCTCACTTTTTCTCTCAGTGCACATCTCTCTATTCTTTAATCTCTCATTTTTTGTCCCTCCCCTGGGTGGTTGATGGATAAACAAGAAGTTGCAGGCTCTTGCCCCTAGCATTCTGCTAGATTCTCTTTCTTCTGCGCACAGCTAGTGAATTCCTCCCACAGAGGAATTGCGCTACAACTGGGTGTGTAGCAAATCTGCAGCTAACATCAGTTGATGATGCTTTGCTGGGGAGTTTGGGCGTGATAAGATGTGTCCAGATGATGGAGTGGAATATCTTGCCCCATTCTAGTTCGTGCTTCGCACTTTGCTTGATACCTCGTTGCTTGGAGGATGTGAGAGCTTTCTGCCCTTTGTTGTGCCCTTTTCTGGCGAATACGGTGCCCTTTCCGATAAGTAGAGTGCCCTTTCTGGCAAGTATTTTGACAAAGGGGAAAAGACAGAACACCTGACTCAACTATGCCCCTAATTCATCATTTTGACCATTTTTTTTTGCTTTCTACTAAAACAGTTTTGACCAACATGAGAGTTAGATTAACGCGCTTGTTCGATTTTCTGATTTAAAATCATGCAAGTCAGGCTATGAGCACTGAGAGTTTTCCTTTTTTGGGTCCAAGAAATGGTCCAGTTTTGAAAAATGGAGTACTTTTCAAGAAGATTAGTCAACCTCAGTAAAATTCTCAAAAACTATTTTTGCAAACGACCACTGCTCAATGAGCACAGAACCTACTCTTGAGATGCACAACCTCGGACCCATAGCAATGGAAAATTGCCCCTTGTCTGAAGGACACTGCATGGCAACGGAAAGTTGCCCCTTGTTTGAAATGACACTGCGGCGTTGAATGGCAACGAAAAGTTGCCCCTTGTCTGAATGGCACCACAGTGCATTGAATGGCAACGGGAAGTTGCCCCTTGTCTGAATGGCACCGCAGCGCATTGAATGACAACGGAAAGTTGCCCCTTCTCTGAATGGCACCACAGCGCATTGTAGTCAGTCCTTAGAGTGACGAACACAACCAAATTTTTGGATTCAGAGAAAGCAAAGATAATCAAAACCATTACATGGGCAGAATCGATTTGGAGTGTTTTACGGCCAGACTTCAGAATGAAGTTGCCTACGTATCCCAAAGATGGGAATCAAGCCTCACGTAGTTCGGGGTTAAGGTACACTTGGGTATTTAACCTCTCCTTTTGCGCTCTAACTTTTGCCAAGGCGCCCATTGCTGGTTTTCGACCTTGCTAGCTTTGTTCTTCTTTTCATTTCTTTTCATCTTTTTTTTTTCTTTTGCTTCTTTTTCTTCTTTCATTTTCCTCATTTTTCTTCTTCTTTTTTTTTTTTTTCATTCTTTGCATTTTCCTTTTTTTTGTTCTTTTTCTTCTTTTTCTTGCTCTAACTTTTGCCTGGGTCGCCCTTCCGGGATTTCGGCCCAGCGAGCCTCTCAAAGGGTAAAAATGTAACAAGTCCATGCCAAATGGTTTTAGGATCTCGAAGCCATCCGTATCCAAGAGAGTGGCTGTTGTATCGATTTGCAGAAGGATCCATCTTCGGCTCTTCGAGCACATCGGACATTTTCGCCCCTAGTTCGAGGGGTGTTCCTGATCTAGCTTCGCAAGCTTCTTGATCTGACTTTGTTGCCGCTAATTCACGGGCTGCTCTGGATCCGGCCACACAGGCCTTACATTGTAGTTGACCTTTGAACTTTCTGAGTTCTAGTCCAAGGTTTGAAAATGAGGAGTCGAGTCTCGAGGCTGAGAGCGATCCTAAGCTGCACAATCTCAAGAGCGATTCCACACAGGTCTTCGCAGGACCGCGCAAAACATTTTGTTTTTAAATTTTTTTAAGAAAGCGACAAATCGCTTGCGCTGAAGACAATGTAGAACCAATCTAGATCAAGCCAGGATCCTTCCCAGTACTCACGCTAACAAGCATGATTTCATTTATTAAGGGGCTTAGCACGCCTCTCTTTCTCTCAATTGATCAAAATTTTGCAAAACCCGAGGAATTCCTTCCTCTTCGTTTTCACCGCAGTGTTCAAAAAGTTTTGGAAAACTTAGGTCGATGCAATGAATTCAAGGCACAGAAAAGACACAGCTTCTAGTCAAATATTGCCATCTCATTTGGAATTTCTGGTACAATTGGCACACGGTAGACGCAAACACAAAAGCAAGAAAAACCACTGCTGTTCATTCGAATCTGCTGGCGTTACTGGCTCCAAGGCAGAAATAGACTCAAAACAAAACGAGAAGACAAACACAAAACAAAATGGTGACACCCGAGGTAACACCCCCCCTCCCCCGAATCACCCGACTCCTATTCAACAAGACTGACTCGATACAACAGGGCAAACCCAAAACAAAAGAGACTGACTCAAAACAAAAAGACAGACTCAAAAACAAAACAACAAGACTGACCCAATACCTAAGTCAGAATGTACAAAAACCAGCATTCACAAATGCTCAAAACAGTGCGTGCCATGCCATACACCATATCTGAAATAAACTGAACGCCGTCCGCAGGTGGTTCATCCCTCGATCACATCACATTATCCCCTACAAGTTCACTGATCAAGTGCCGATAGACTTTGCAGGACCTGGTGCAGAGATGACCCCGTTGTCAATCAAATTTTGTATCTCATGGCGGAGACGGACGCAACTGTCGGTGTCATGACCGGTTTGTTGATGGAAAGCACAGTACTTAGTCGGGTCATGTTTTGGAGGGAGAGGATCGGGTAGAGGCCGTTGCTCTAACGGTTTCAGATGTCCTTTCCTGAGTAGGACCCCCAGGGCTTTAGATAAAGACATATAGAGTGGGGTGAAAACCCTCTTGCCTCGGGGTAGATAGTCTGAAGTTCGGGGGTTTGAAGTGGATGCACCAACAAAGGGGGTGGCTGCTCTTGGTGTGGTGGTGGCAACCTTGCCCACTTCGGAAGATCTTGCAGCTGCGTCACCGCTGGTGGTCGCATTCGAACTGCGGGTAAACACCCTCCTGGGCTGCTCCTTCTCCTGGTCAATGAGGCCCTGCTTCATAGCATCCTCGATCTGTACTCCCATCTCATGCAAATCTGAAAAGGTAGGGAAGGGGAGCACGATCATTTTCTGCATTTGTTTGGGCTGGAGGTTGCGCACAACCATCCGTATTTGATCCTTATCCATTGGCCTAATGGTCATCATTGAGGCCTTGGCCCTCCAGCGGGCCACGAATTCTGAGAAGCTCTCCTTAGGCTCCTGTCTCGTCGTCTCAAGATCACGGGTCGTAATCTCGATTTGGGTATTGTATAAATATTGTGCGACGAAGGCCTCGGCCATCTCCTCCCAGCTTCGTTTCACTGAATCCTCCAATTTGGCGTACCAAATGGCGGCAATACCCGACGGGGTCCTGCCAAAAAGGGAAAGCTTTTGTACTCTTGTCAAGCCCATCGGGCGCAGAACATCTGAAAACAAACTCAGGTGGACAATGGGATCTCCTGACCCATCAAAACGGTCGATGTGAGGCATATTGAACCTGTCCGGCAGTGTCACAGCTGCGTCGGTGTACCCGTCCTCAATGTCCGGGATGGATTTTACCCCCTGGGATTTTTTTGAACAACTTTTCAAGCTTGCTCACCTTCAGCGCTGTAGGGTCTAACTCGAACTCAAATGGTGAATCCGGCAGGTTGATCGGTGCTTTAGACAGCTGGGGTAAGATTGGGGGCGGAGCCGGTCCTGTCGGAATGTTCGTATCTCCCTGGACATTTGGTGCCTCCTCGGATGCTGGAACTCCTGGTGGGGGAGGGGCTTGGTGCGAAACAGATGCTCCGTTTTGCTGTTGCAATCTGGTGATTAGCTCTGCCTGTTGGGCCATGACCGCAGCCTGCTGTTTGGCGAATTCAGCTTGGCGGACTGCATCTTGCTGCATGAGTTTCATACTTTCTTGCATCTGGCGCATCATTGCCTTCATCCCTAATGTGTTCTGCTGATCCATCTAACTGACTGGTATCTATCCCTGCAGTAGAAATTGAGACCTCAGCCTGACTGTTCACTGGTGGAGTGGATAAGGGACACTGATTTGGTAATTGCTGAACTGGTGATTTGTGCCTGATTGGCCCTTTTACCCTGCCTCTGGCAAAGGAACACTGATTTTCCTTGAACTAAATCTCTGACCTGACAAAGTCTATCAGCACAAGTTCGATGAACCTCGGTGGATATCGGAGCCTTCTGAAGCTATGGTTCCAGGACTACCCTAGCAAAAGAGAAAACAAACAGCACCTCAGCTCAATTTCACCAAAACAGATACGAGTGTAGCAGGATGACTGTGCCCTCTACTGAATTTTGCCCCCAAAATTCAGCCTCAAATCTGATACCCTCAGGTAAACTGAATCCCAAAATACTGAACTGGTGCCCGCAGGCCTGATGCCCAAACTTGCAAACTGATACATGCATTCTTGTAGAGACGCACTCTAAAAGCACATAACAGATATGTGAGAGCCAAAACACCCCTATGTTGGGGTAGGGTTTCCCTGTCCTATTTCGTCAGGAGCTAGGGTTTCGCTACGCACGCAGCGGTTTCAAACAACCTATATCGTGTAAGCAACCTGTCCTAGTTTGGAATGGCCACTATGGATCCGAATATGCACTAGGTCGAATGGTCGAAAAGGGTGCCCGGTAGAACCGGGGTTTGTGTTCCCATACTGGCAGAGCCCACAACCGGTCAGCCTTATGGTCATGCCTTGACAAGACAAGCCTCCGGCAAACCATTCAGGAATAGCAGATGGCAAACACGATGTCCTAGGCGCACCAATGCAAATGCAATGCAAAGAAACACATAAGTGTAATCAAAACAAGATATCATGAGTTCGAGTCAAGTTCTCTAAATCCCCAGCAGAGCGCCAGAAACTGTAGACGTCCCCCGAACGCCCCGGGAGAAACGAGTCCCCCCGTTCCGTTCGATATTGGGCTCACTACAGTTCATGACTCTCAATTTGTCATGGTTCTAAATCTGAACCAAAGAGTCCAAATCCGGCAAATCGTTTTGAGAAAACAGATTTTGAAAGAAGTGTCAAACATGGACTGCTTTGCCAGATACAAAGTCGCCACCTAAATATTTTATTTTGGGGAAATTTAGGAAACCTTGACTCGTTTGCCTAAGGCCACGTGTCCGTCATCACCAAAGTTGCCTCGGCTCGGGAACTTGGGTACGATTGGGGAAGGTCACTTTGTGAGCACCCCCACTCGCCCGATCAAAGATCGGCCTCTACTAACCATGATATCTATTTTTGAAAACATTGTGTGTTCTTATTCTGATTATTAGCCTAGATTTACTATGTGATGCGCACAGCATACAAGTATAGACTGGATCGTCTGAATTGGAATGAAACATTTCATGTTTGTTTGTTTGAAAATGGTTTGATGGTGCTACTCGCAGGTAGGCTAAGACGTGGATTTGCCACCCTCAGGTGGGCTTAGAAAACATGATTTGGCCACTATCTAGTGGGCTTAAAACACACAGTGAACGAATTGTTCCAATCCAAATAACCCAACCTTCACCCACAGGCATTCAGGCAGTTATATCACATAAGCAATTAGCCTCATAGTAAGCATGCTATCATGGCAGTCACTCACACGCATGCAAGGATGTTAAAGCATAAAACTTACCGAGTACTCCGAGCCACAACAGAAAATAATTAGAAATCCATGCATGATCCTAATTATGCAGAAATGCCTAATGCAACACATGCAAAAATGAAACTATAGCAGGCTCGGCTATTCTAAACATGGCATATGAAATGCTACAGCTAACACGTATTCAACTTGGAATTGAAAATACGATGCAGTTAGTATGATGCGCCGAGCCTGGTGCATGCAAGACAGGTGAATGAATGCAAACATGCTATCATACTGTATGCTAATTGAAACATGCCCTAATCTAACCATCATAAGCTAGTAAATAAAAGGGAGAAAGACGTGGGGTCGGAAGACATGCATCACACACACGCACACTTATTACAATATTGCCCTCGCGCAGAGGGTCCGAATAAATAATATACAGTCCCGAATAAATATTACAGTCCAAATAATTACAAAATCCTAATTAATTAACGAATTAAACTAGGTAAGCTGTAAACTAACATGCAAGCTAGGGACTGCCTCGACGCTACTTCGGATGATGAATGATGCATGTCCGAGTTGCTTTGGCACAGAAATCCACTGCGATGCCCCAATTAGCCTTTGTTTGCGATTGATGCCGGAATGCTGCGCAAGGCCTTTGAAAGGCTACTGATTCTTGATTTAATGCAACAGAGAGCAGGAAAAGGGCATGGCAATGTATTTTCACAAATGTATGCATGCCTCGATCCTCGTGCCACCAATCACGCATATCGATGCATGATGGCCGAGGAGTCGAATTGTGCAACTCAATATAGAATGAATGCACATGAAAACATAACAAGACCTAACTCCATCATGGATAATCCGGAGTGTCGGTGACTGGGAATTGAGACACGTTCCGTCACTCGAAGTACGAAATGTCCCTCGTTTCCCGTGCTCGGGCTAACTCCTATCACAAGTATGATGCAATATGCATGATATGCATGAAATGAAACTAAAATACAACCTAACATACACAAAGCTACGAAATGGTATACACGATGCACGAGATAACATGGCATACACAATGCGCTAACATACAATCTAGCATACGCAATGCTATGAAATGAAATGGCATACATAGTGCATAATGGACTTACACCAACATGAGTGGACCTCAGCCACACTCACATCGGTAGCCATTAGATGAAAATGAGACACTCGAGATGCGTGCACGCAAACCGAGGACCGAACCTAAGGCACAAATGCCACTCTAACAAAGCATGGCAAGGTATGATACATGATATGCAAACATGAAAATTTCAGTACCAAAATATGATGCAAAACAGCCCCGAAACATGGAAACATGGTACTCGATGCATGAAATGAGACCCGAAACTCAAAACTAGGCGCCTGGAATGACTTATAGCTATACAAAGCATGCATTATTTGAAAATGAAGTGTGAAGACAGAATCAAGACAATCCCAAAACAAGCATATTTACAGTTTTAAGCAAGGCCAAACAATGGACACAAATAGGACTAAGCTAGCATGCAAAAATGGCCCCGTGAGAGAGGTAATGAAGCAAGTAGCAGCTGCTGGCCCTAAATGTCCAAGAGCCCTTCAACAAAGTTGAAGAGGGGCTCAAAATGAAGCACTTTACAGTTTAAAACAAGCCACGAAAACAAACAAAAGTATGGCTAAACTATTGTGCAAGAAACGGGCCAAAAGGGAGACAAAGAAGCAAGTGATGGTTTCTGGCCTCAAACAGAGGAGGGCCCTTCAACAAAGTTGAAGAGGGACCCAAAACATGATATTTTACAGTTAGTGACCAAACCCAAAACAGTGCACATGCAAGCCCAAAATACTATGCAAAATAAGGCCTAAAAAGAGGTTTAAACACAAAGAGCAAAAAGGAAACCTCAAACAGCAAAGGTCCCTTGATAAAACATGAATAGGGAGTCAAAATGAGGCTATTTACAGTTTGGACCAGAGCCTAAAAATATAAGAACAAGGGGCTAACAAAACATGCAAAAATAAGGCCAAAAGAGGGATAAAGAGGCAAGTGACAAAAGGAAGCCTCAAACAGAGAAGAGTGCTTCAACAATGTTGAATAAGGGCTCAAAATAATCCATTTCATAGTTTATAACCAAGCTCAAAATAGTTTACAAGTAGGCCAAAAATACTATGTAAGAAAGAGGCATACAAGAGAGGTAAAGAAGCAAGTGTTAAAGGGAAGCCTCAAACAGGGAGAGGCCCTTAAACAAACATGAAAAGGAGCTCTAAATAATGCTATTTTCAGTTAGGGTCGGATCCCAAAAATGCAAGAAAAATGAGCTAATGTATTGAGCAAAATAAAGCACAAAAGAGGGAGAATGAAGACTCACCCTGTAGACCAAGCTCCAGCAGCTCTGGAAAACTAGCTCCAAGTGTTGGAAAGGATGGTGGTGGTGTGGTGTGGTGCTAGGTGGTGGTGTAGAAAGGGTGTAGGGTTTGGAAGATTTTGAGGGTTGGAGTGTAGGGAGATAGAGATACAATATATGAGGCTTAGAGCAAATTTTGTAACCCCTGAAATGGGAGCTGGAGGGCCTGTTATATAGGCAAGAGTGTGGGAAAAAAGGGGGGGGGGGATTTCAAATTCAAGTTTGCCCCCCAAAAAGGCCAAACCCTCGGACATGGGTGAAGTGCAAAACAGAATACATGGCTGGAATGCACTTGAGACAACGATCATGGCCGGCCGGCCCTCCCCATGGCCGGCCGGCCAAGGGTCAAAAGGGTCAAGAGGTATTAGTGGTCGGCCACCCCAGATTGGTGGCCTCCCATGTGTGCACAACACAACCATGTGGTCAAAAACTGGAGAAAGTAAACCAGAAGAGAGAAAAGGCCACTTTTAGGAGGGGTTCAAAAGGGTCACACAAAATTACTGGCCAGCCATGTGATATTGGTGGCCTCCCAGGTGTGTACAACACAAATAAGTGGTTTAGGACTGGAAAAAGTGGCCTTAGGGTGGTCAACATTGGCTTTCAAGTGAGAAAAACGGGCGACGGAGGGCGATGGAGGAATAAAACTGGTTGTCAGAACAATTACTGGCCTCCCACCCTTCTACGACCTTCTTAACAATGAAACAGAGTTCCCTGCCGAAAATGAACCCAAACCGATGCAAAATGAAGGTTCGGGGACCGAAACGCGCAGCCCGAGGCCTCGAAAACTAACTGTTAGGCACCGGAAGTGGTGTTCAACCATGAAGTTGGTTTCTCGAGCTACAGTGTCCCTCAAAATGGAGCAAATAAGATGCATGCCAAAAATCGGAGCGAACGGAGGTGGTTAAGCGGTCCCGAACCGAGGCACACGGCCAACGGCTCCGAAAAACTGAAAACCGGGCTCCAAACGGGAAAAATGGCCTACGACCACAAAACGTAGCCTACGGCCACTGAGAGATGATCTACGAGACCTCTTCCTCCCTTCGGGAAGAGAAAACAGAGAAAACAGAGCCTGGTTCGCAAACCGAGGCAAAGCATGAAAGAGTCTGGAAGTTCGGAGGCAAGGCTCGCAGCCGAGACTCTGAAACCTCTGAACGAGCACGATATGCAACATCACCAAGCGCTCAATCGGTGACGTCTGAATCTTAAGGTCGGTCAAAAATGGGGTGTCTACAATCATTTTCAAACAAAAAGTGATGATATTATTTTTTCTCCTAGCCAAGGAAAAAGAAGATATACATATGTATTGGGAACATTTAATTTTCCAGGTTATAAATCCTATAGCCTCAGTGTTCTCATAGATACAGGAGCTACAGTTAGCTCATGTAAATGGAATGCCATACCAAAAGAAAAATGGACATTAATGAAACATCCAATTTTAGCTACTGGAATAGATGGCAACCATACTTCCATACAATTTAATACTAAAAATATAGCTATTTGGTTAAATGATAGCAAATTCATTATACCAAAAATTTTATGTTTTTGGTATATGCATGGAGATTTCCTTCTTGGCAATAATTTTATATATAAATACTTTCCAATGCAAATACAGGAAAAGGCTATTTCATTAAGCATAAACAAAGTCTTAATTCATATTCCTTTGTTAGAACAACATAAATACATTTGTGATAAAGAGTTTGCGCCCATGCCGCGTGGTGATTTAACTCACATCATCAAAACTATTGATGAATCACATTGGATTTATAAAATTTTAGAAGAAAATTTTAGTGAACATCCATTAAAACTATGGCAACGTAGTCCACGTTATTGTAGTTTAAAATTGAAAGACCCTAATGTTATCATTAAAGTAAGACCGATGATCTATACTAGACAAGATATAGATGAATTTGATATTCAACTCCAGAAACTTTTAGACAAAAAGTTAATTGAAGAAACTAAAAGCCCTCACTCTAGTCCAGCGTTTATGGTAAGAAACCATGCTGAAATTAAAAGAGGAAAAGCCCGAATGGTAGTCAACTATAAACGGCTAAATGAAAACTTAGAATTTGATGGATATTTTATTCCACGAAAAGATGTTTTGATTAACTTAACCAAAGGATCAAAAATCTTTAGCAAATTCGATTGTAAAAGTGGATTTTGGCAAATTCAATTGACTGAAGAGTCAAAAAAATTGACAGCTTTCAGTACACCTAGAGGACATTACCACTGGAATGTTATGCCTTTTGGGTTAAATATTGCACCACAGATATTTCAACGGTAGATGGATACAATTTTTAAGAATTTTAAAGATTGTTGTGTAGTTTATATTGATGATATACTTATCTTCTCTAAAACCAAGGAGGAACATAAGAAACATTTAAAATTACTTTGTGAAAGATTCCAAAAACATGGAATTATTTTGTCTCCAAAAAAGATTGAATTAAAAAAAGAATCAATTGAATTTGTGGGAATAATTTTAGACCAAAAAGGTTTAAAATTACAAGAATATATTTTGTCCAAGGTACGAGATTTTCCTAATACTCTTGAAAATATAACACAATTACAGAGTCTATTAGGCATTTTAAATTATGGACGAAATTTTATTAAAAATCTTTCAAAAATAGAGATTCTTTGGTTAACCAAATTAAGGAAAAATGTTATTTTTGAATGGACAGCAGAAGATGTTGCTTTAATTAAATAAATTAAAGAAAATGTTAAAACTTTATCAGATGTTTATCTTCCTAAAACGGGTGATAAATTAATTTTAGAAACAGATGCCTCAGAAGCATACTGGGGATGTGTTCTTAAAGCAATACCAAGTAATTTATGGCATGATAAAGAGATACCTTTATAAGAAAATGGGATTAGACCAAGAAAAAATTCAATACCCATAAAATTACAAAAATAAGAATTAATTTGCAGATATAATTCTGGAACATTTAAACCAAATGAACAGAAATATATTATTTTCGAAAAAGAATTACTTGCAATAAAATTGGTAATAAAGAGTTTTCATATTTATTTAGCCCCAGAAAATTTTATTGTACGCACTGATAGTAAGGCAATAAGAGATTTCTTGATCAATAAAAAACCTATTGAACAAGGAAGAAGATTAGCCTGGTATAATAAAATTTCTGAATATACTTTTGAAGTAGAACATCTTAAAGGTACTAACAATTTTCTTGCAGATTTTCTTAGTAGAAATTGTTTTAGAAAATTAAATTGCTAAACAAGTAAATTTAATTTTTGCAGAAGACCTCTAGACCAAGAGGAAACAATGGATAAGGGTAAACAACCCGCTCAAGGAGATTGGGTGACAATTGCTAAAAAAGCAAGCCCCAAAGAAGAAAAAGTTTATGTTGTGTTTGCAGGAAAACAACCTGGAATTTACACAGAATGGAATGATTGCAAAACACAAGTTTATAGATATTCACGAGCGAGCTATAAAGTATATGATAGCATGACCAAAGCTAAAAAAGCTTTTTACAGTGCACCAGCTATGCCTGTTTATCAAAAGAATTTTTGTCAAATGAGAACTAACCCAATTCCAACTAATATTCAGACATCTAGATCAGATGAATCTGAAATAAAAGATTTTTTCAATCCTGGTATATCCAGAGAAATTTATACAGAACTCAATGGAGTTTGGAAAACTCACATTGTAGACAACAAAGTGAAATTTCGAAAACACATGGGAGTTTTGGCCAACAAATTAGCTGAGCAAACAGCTAAATTAAAAGATTTGCAAAATCTTTGTTTCAATATTCTTAAACAAATGAATTAGAATGAAGATTTTAATTTTGAAAAAATAAACAATTTTCTTCAACTATCAGACCTTATATCAGATGAGTTTTCTGATCTAGTTTTTGAACAAATAAAAAGAATTTATCTTTTTGAAAAAGCAAGAACTTTGCTTCCAAAAGAAATTTTTATGTTAATCAAAAATCGGGTTGAAGATCATCATGATAAGATTAGACAAATCTTAGAACGATCTTATGATAAATTAAAATTGAAAGATGGAATTCCCAAAATAACCATCATGGCAAACCATGACATGTGGTTTTTTGAGGATATAGATTGGGGAATAACTAATCAAGTTATTTTTCAAATTTTAGATCCAATTCAATGGATAGATTATCCAATTATCATAAAAAACAATGCTCTCATGGATAGTAAAAGGCTTTCGATGGAGCAAATATTTTACTTTTTGGATCTCTAGTACTGTTGGTTGGCGAGAACGAGAACATTTTTTCCAACCATACCAGATTTGGTATCTTAAAGAAACTGAAGATTTTGAATTTGAAGATGATTATTTAGATGAAGATCACTAGAGAGAGCGATTGGAAAATATCCAAAAACTTTCTTTAACAGAATATTGGATAGATAGTCTAATATCTGTTTCACAAGCAGCGTCCAACATCCATGGCTCAACAAAATTTCCATTCATGGTTACAGATGGAAGAATATTATTTGTAACCCATTTTCCCATAACATATCAAAGGTCTCCAATGCAAATTAATGAGGCTCTTGACATGTTAATAAATCTCAAAAAGAGAAATAATTTGGATCTTTCGTTGGAACTAGCCATGACTGCGGATGATGTAGAACATTTCCGGAATGAGCAATACAGCCAAGATCCAGATTCCCCTCCATCAGAGACTGATGAAGAATATCACAATCTCATCAACAGGATGGAAGCATAGTGGACCCCACTATCAAATGCAGCTGTCTCCTGATCGACTCCAACCTTATCCAGGACACGTGGAGCAACCTGCATTATTTGGCGGAAAGTGATCAGCCACATCCTTTCAGCCGACGCTACCCAACAAATCAGCTCAGCCAAAGCTTATCTACAACAGTCTATCTCTTTGAAAACCGGGGAGGGCAGACAGTGTATATCAGTGTATATAATTGTAAAAACTGTAGCAAAGAGCAAATAATTGTAGTCCTTTTGTATTTATTTTTGTCTCTTTGTATTTACTTTTAGGTAGATTTTTCAAAAAGCCTATGACCAGGCTTGCCTAAAGAGTTAGAAAAATTGGCAACTTTTAAGACGTAAAGTCTTACAAAGTTAGATATGTTAGATATGAAGTTAGATATCCAATAAGTTATATTTTGTTTGTATTCCCCTCTTGTAAGTCTATATATTGGCCTTCATGCCAACATGATGAAGCATGTAAATTCCCTTCAACTTCTCTCCATCTTTTTGCTTTCTTCTTTGTCTCTAAGTTCTCTATCATAATTCCTTATTCTATAACTCCACCATAATTCCATAAGTAAAAAGCTCCTTTCCCAATCGGTTTAAAAAGAAACTTGTCTATAAAATGTAAATACATATATGAAAATCATCTTCTCTTTAAAATGATAAATTAAGGCATTCGTAACAATTATTGATGACAGATTCAATCTCATGTGGTACCATGGTGATAAGGTTAAGTGAGTCATCTCATCAATGTGGTCAATATCCCTTCATTTTTGTTAAGGATATTATATTTGTAATCAATATTGGAAATTTTGATCATTGGACGCTATTGAAACTTTATGGTTCTATAAGAGTAACCTACAAGAAGTCATACATGCTAGTATTTGGGTATACTCCCCATGTTATTGATGAAGTTCAGAGGAATTGGGGGGGTAGACTGAACTCCGAGTTTACTTTCCCAGTGTGGGTCCAAAGGGTTGTGCCTAGGCCAGAATTCTTGGTGATCAAAAAAAAAAAAAAAAAAAGGAAAGAAATAGTCGTGGTAGCTCCACTCTGGTGTGTAACGTGAATCAAATACATAATCATTAGTCATATAGTATGTAGCACTAGAATCAAATAGCTAAATAGAGACCTTGAGTTAATAGAAACAAACCTATAAATGAGGAGACAAATAAGACAATAGATTGATCGCTAGAAAGAAATTTCTACACTTATTGCTAAGTATAATTGTTAAGAATGAAATTGACTTCTATACTTATTTTTATATGTACATTAAACTTGAAATTGCAAAAAAAATATAAATAAATAAATAAAAGTGTTACAATGTGTGTAAAATAAGTTATGAGTTTGCTATAGGAATTGTGGAAATGATAGTTAAATTTTCTCATTTGAGCTAAATTTTGTGTGAATTAAGAGGGGGGTTGGTGTATCAGAGCACCAAGAAGAGGTTTAGGACCCAAATGTGCTGCTTCTGGAAAGAGAATCCAAGGGGTATGTAAGCCTCTTGTTTATTTCATAATTGCTCTATATTATGCTATTTCATAACTACTGTGTTACCAACATTTGCAGTGTGGTTTTTACTGCAATTGAGTTAGTTCTTTTATTCTTTAAATGCTATTTTCTTTTTTTTTATTTAATTTTTATTTCACTGTCTTTTAATTTTGACATAGTTAACTGTCTTGATTATGCAGACATGGCTCCTTGCTCTAGTTATTTTACCAGCAAGGTCAAATATGATGATACGTGTTGGATTAATCACCTACTTGGCTCTAGTATCTGTCTTAATCACCTACGTGGAGAAGTAGTTCAGAAATACTCTATGGATCCAATTGGACGCTCTTGATCCTCAGCTAGTCACCTGAAAAGGAATGAACACTCCGGTCGGAGGTGCCGGAATTAGCACTCCGACAGATAAGTCAGTGTATACTCTATGGATTGCTTTTATCTCAAGTTAATCTTTCTTTTTCTTGCATACCTTTTCTTAGCTGATGCTCTTCTTATTTATAGTCGTCATTGATGTTGATGGTTGGGCCCACCTTTCGTCCAAAGAATAGTCATTCATTCGGCTTCCTGTTCGTACTCGGCTCGGTTTACAACTGATTCTTCAGCCGATCTGGTTATTCGGCCTCCGTCCCTTTGGGACAGAGCCGTATAGTACATAACTTGATTTCTTTCTTTAAATTACTTGGCTTCTCTAAGTAATAAGTATATTTGGCCCCCACAATTGCCCTCCAAACATCCTATTAATGTCAGTTAGTCGGCATGTTTGGTCTTGGACTTAGAGGGTCAGAAAATACGGTGGTTTCCCTTATTCCAACGCAAGCGTCAGAACGCCCACTCTTTTTAGGCATTATTACAATCTCCCGCCTCTTCGTACACTTCATTCATTTAATATGATTTGAAACTGAGTTGTCTTTTCGTTTGTATGTTTTTGAATGCACAAGGTTTCTCGTTGCCTGTCAGTTCACTTCCCTTACTTCACACCCACTGCAACTTCTTTTCGTTCTTCATTGTCCTTTTCATTTCTTGTAAGTTTTTTTTTTCTTTTCCTTTTCAACTCCCTTTTCTTTGTTTATTTGCTGTGTAGAGTGTCCACTTTACCTGCTATGATGGCGAAACATTTCAGAGCCTTTCTTTCTCCGAATTGAGTCTCTTGTTTTCGTCGCCATTTTTCTATCGCTGACGACGTCCCTTTGTCACTTTTGGCAGAGAACGTGATTGACACGGAGATGACAGACGAGAGTGCAATCATCTTTCCTCTCCTGTCAATCGCTGAGAGCGAAGTCTGTTTCCCTCTTCATCCATTTCTGAGGGTTGTCTTTCGCCTTTGGGGTTTAATCCCCTCTCAGCCGAACGTAAACTTTTACAAAATAATAATGGGAATTGTAGAACTAAACCGGCGCCTTAAGCTTAACCTTGGAATCCATGCCATTCGGCGTTGTTATGCCTTGGCCAAATCCTCTGGTCGGCATGGGCACTATTTCCTTAGAGCCAAGGACGCCGACCATCATTTGGTGACTATGCTTGCCAGCTCTAGCAAGCGTGTTGATGATGTCATGGTCATTGTCTGTGGCAACTGGGAATTCGGCGAGGGCGAAGATCATCAAGATCCAGTGCCCAGGCGAATGGGTGAACCAGGTGGCCGTTTAACTCTCCAAGAATTTTTATTAAGTATTTACGTGGTTCAAATTCTACGTATTTATTGTCTTATTTGTGCAGGAAACGATTTGAAGAAAGTTCTCGTTTCGGTCGACGACACTATACTTGCGCAGCTCAGAACGGTACTCCAGTTCTTTGGCCGTTCGAATCTCCAAAAGCAAGAGAGGGCGGCCCACATTCTTCTGAGATACGAGCCGATCTACACTACTTTTTCGGCCGCCGATAATATTCCAGTTTCGAGGGGCAAACAGCACCTTACGGCGCTTGTTTTTCCGAGCTTCAAGAACCTTAGGCAAATTGGTTTTGAGGCTTCAGACTCAGAGCCAGCGGAGGAACAAGCAGCCGAAGAAGTTGCTGAGCAGCCAAATCAACCATCCTTGGACAGATTCAATGGACTAAAGGAGGAGATTAACGCGGCACTAAATTTGGATTTTGAAGAAGCCGACCTTAATCCTCCATCCACTTCTGGTTGAGTGGATGCGTCCTTCGAAGATATTTTCACCAACTTAGGGGACCTACCCAGCTCGTATTTTGACCATGGCTAGCGAGTCGCTCACACAAATGGCCAAGCGAAAAAACGCCAAGAGGATGGTTGCCCGTAGAAGAGCTGAAGCCGAACGAAATGAACCTCTACCCCCTCCACCCGACACTAGGGCAGAAACTCCACCTGCTCCTGTTGAGGAGGTGGTTCAGATTGATCTGGCCGAAACAGAACCTGTTGTCGATCAATAGGAGGGTCAAGTGACGGAGCACAAGGGGGAAAAAAGTCCGGCCGAACACGAAGTTGGTTGTTCAGAAAACCCAGTGGATAAACGGCCACGCTTTGAAGAAACGGACCTAGTTGTGCCGTTTACAATACAGCCAAGGATAAAGAACGTGTCGGTTGCTTCCAATGCATCGGCTATAAAAGACCCAGCTGTGGCCTTGAGCTTGGCCTTCTCCCTTTCTCTGCCGATTGATTGAGCAGCTTTCAGGGCAGAGGCCGATCTGCTGGCCATCGCATTAGCCGCTCAATCGGCGATATTGGTAAGTAATCCTTGTTTATAATTTTAGAAGGCTAATCCAAAAGAATTTTTTTTTTATTTATTTTTATTTTTTATATTAGCTTACTGATCCTTTGTTTTGTAGGCGGTGGGAAGGATAGCTGAAATTGGCCGTCGCCAACATGATGCTATGGAACAGATCGGCTTTCTTACAGCCGACGTGGAAAACGAAAAGGGGAATGCAGCAGAGGCCTCTCACAAAGTCGAGTCTAAGGCCTCAAAAGCGGCGGCCGAGAGAGCGAGGGCCGATGCCGAATCAGAGAAGGCCAAGACTACTGACCAACTGAGATTGGCCGCCAAGGAAGGGGCGAATACCAACGAAGAAGCACTTAAGTTGGCCGACAAGACAATTACCAAGCTGGAGGCCCACTTGGAGGAGTCAAAGAGGGTGACGGCAAATGCCGAATCCGAGATTTCCAAGCCATTCCAAGCTAGCAAAGATGCGGCCTTGGAGAACTATGTAGAAGAAATGCCGAAGTTTGAGAACAGAGGGTTCAAACACGGCTGGCTCAAAGCCTTAGCTATCACTCACGTGGTATCGGAGTAGCCGATTCTGTATGAGCAGGTAGACGTTAAGCCCCTAGAGTCTGACCCTGAAGATTGACCTAGAGTCAAAGTATTTTTCGTTTTGTTTTGGTAGTTGAATGTATGTACGTTTTGTTAGATTTTGACTGTATTTTGGTTAGAAGTTTAAACATAGAGTAACTTTCATGTGTAACTTGACTTCGGTATGTGTTCAATTTATGAATGAAAATTGCCTTTGCTTTTCTACTTATTGAATGTGCATGTTAACAGCCCAGTAAGATGTAAAATCGTGAAATAAGTTTTAACGGAACTATTAAATTAATTCGACGCTAAATTAACTGCTTAGCTTTGTCAAGCCGAATATACTAGTGCATCTGCCCTTGCCCCAGTAGATTGAACGAAGCCAATAATTATCAGCCATTCATGAATTGGCTGGGGCAGCCTATCTTTTCGGCACAAAAGACTGATGTTAGGCTGAATGGATTAATTAATCTGCCCTTGCCCCAGCCCCAGCGGATTGGAGAACATGGCCAACGATTATCGGCCATTCATGAATTGGCTAGGGCAGCCTATCTTTTCGGCACAAAGGACTGATGTTAGGTCGAATGGATGAATTAATCTGCCCTTGCCTCGGAAGATTATTGAACATGGCGAACGATTATCAGCCATTCATGAATTGGCTGGGGCAGCCTATCTTTTCGACACAAAGGACTGATGTTAGGCCAAATGGATGAATTAATCTGCCCTTGCCCCAGCGGATTAGTGAGCGTGGCCAACGATTATTGGCCATTCATGAATTGGCTGGGGCAGCCTATCTTTTCAGCACAAAGGACTGATGTTTGGCTGAATGGATTAATTAATCTGCCCTTGCCCTAGCGGATTAGTGAACGTGGCCGCCGGTTATCAGCCATTTATGAATTGGTTGGGGCAGTATTGAAGGGATTGCTTTGGGAGCGATGCACTTGCGGGTAATAAAAAAGGGGGTTGTTTCGTGTATGCAGGTCCCATTAGTGTGTTCAAACTCAACTCAAACCAGTTTGTCGAAGAAGGTTAGATAAGTGTGAATGTTAAGTAGACTGTTCTTCAACAGTAGAGGAGAAAGTAGGACATTGGTTGAGTTGGACTCAGCAATGAATCGAAGTGGGGAACCTTCACGAATGGGAAGTAGGACGTCTGGGAAGCGAGAGGCGTCATTCTTCACGTCGTCGAAGTAGGTACCTAGGAGGGATAAGCGATAGGGGAGAACTTCCCTCATTCGCGAAGTGAGGCCAATAGGCCACCGCGTCTGTTGAGCTTTTCAATCTTTATCGGGAACAAACCGATAACGGAAGCATATTCGATCATCCGAGATCCAAGTGTGGCAGTTGAATTTGCACGACAGATTTTTCCTCCAGAAGTTCAACAGTTGATGGTTGGTCGACCAGATTTTGAAGTATTTCGAGAAGGCATTCACGGAGCAGTGAAAGGACTATACACCGCCTATGAGATCGGCATGTGCCTTCGTGCCGCGCGGCGGGAGATCAAACAAAAAGATGAACGCATTCATAATTTAGAAGCTCGCGCGGAGAAAGCCGAGCGAGAGTTAAGAGAAGTCAAGATCGCCGAGACTTAGTCGGCCGGCTAAGCTAATCCGATTGTGGAGGAAAGGGTGACCCAACGGCTCATAAGTCACGTGATTGCCAATCGTGATACGGCGAGCATGTTCGCAATAGAGGCTGCAAGGACCAAGGCCTATGAACAAGGCTTCCATAATGGCCAAAGAGATGGGATAAACAAAACTAAGGAAAAGCTCGCCGAGGAGGTCTGCCGATGCGAGAATCGTGGATTCAAGCACGGGTGGGTCAAGGCTCTCCAAGCCGTAGAGGCTTTTCGGGCAGCAGGCATTAACTCGGCGTCGCCGTTATATCAAGGTCATCATTTTCCCTCCACGGCCTTCGAAGTTGAGAAGAGCGACGACGGGGGGGATACCGAATAAAATTGAACATATTGTACAACTCTAAAGTAGATTATAAGTGAATTATGTATTATCGATTAATTCAATGAGACATGTTATTTTAAATGTTTGCTTGTTATTTCAATTTATGTTTATAGATTCTGTTATGATCATCTTCCATTTTATGTCAACTACGTTTATGCGTGTCAATCACAATATTCATGAAGAGAGCTTCGAATTTGGATGCTTTTTCTTGCCAATCGTGCTTTTCACAAATGGCGCTCCGAATCCGGAGTCTTATTCGGCCCAAACGTGTCATGCACAGATGGGGCTCCGAATTCGGAGGCTTTTCTCTCAGCCAATCACGATCCACAAAGGGCGCTCCAAATCCGTAGGCTTTTCTCTTAGCCAATCGTGATATCCACGAAGGGCGCTCCGAATCCGGAGTCTTATTTGGCCCAAACGTGTCATGCACGGATGGGGCTCTGAATTTGGAGGCTTTTCTCTCGACCAAACACGATATCCACGAAGGGTGCTCCAAATCCAAAGGATTTTCTCTTGGCCAATCATGATATTCACGAAGTGCATTTCGAATCCGAAGTCTTATTTGGCCCAAACGTGTCATACACGGATGAGACTCCGAATTCAAAGGCTTTTCTCTCAGCTAATCGCGATATCCACGAAGAGCGCTCCAAATTCGGAGGCTTTTTCTTGGCCAATCATGATATCCACGTAGGGCGCTCCAAATCCGTAGGCTTATTCACCCCAAACGTGTCATGCACGGATGGGGCTCTGAATTCGAAGGCTTTTCTCTTGGCCAATCGTGATATCCACGAAGGGCGCTCCAAATTCGAAGGCTTATTCGGCCCAAATGTGTCATGCACGACTGGGGCTGCGAATTCGGAGGCTTTTCTCTTGGCCAATCGTGATATCCACGAAGGGCGCTCCGAATCCAGAGGCTTATTCGGCCCAAACGTGTCATGCACGGATGGGCTCCGAATTCGGAGGCTTTTCTCTTGGCCAATCGTGATATCCACGAAGGGCGTTCCGAATCCAGAGGCTTTCTTGGCCCAAACGTATCATGCACGGATAGGGCTTTGAATTTAGAGGCTTTTCTCTTGGCCAATCGTGATATCCACGAAGGGCGCTCCGAATCCGGAGGCTTTTGATTTACCGAACTAAATTTCATATAGTGAGGAAACAAGCTATCATGCCCCACAAGTGAAAGTCATACATGGCGAACATTCAAAACAAGTTATCATGCCCCACAAGCCTAGTTAATAATAAAATTTACGCAAATGTATGGAATTCCAAGGGCGTGACAAACTTCTCCCAGACATGTCATTGAGCCGATATGCCCCTGTGCCAGCGATTGACTCAATCTGATAGGGGTCGTCCCACTTGGGACCAAGCTTTCCGTTGGCAGGGCTCCTAACAGTAGGAAGAACTTTCTTCAGGACCAATTCTCCGGATATATAACGTCGCAGCTGCACACGTTGATTATATGATTTAGCGAGCTGCTGCTAATACCACGCCATAGAATCGAGGGATCGGTCTCGGCGTTCATCAATCAAAGTTAGATCCAAAGCTAACATCATGTCATTACGGCCCAAGTCAAAGACCTTCGTTTTCAGAGTGGGTAAGCCAATCTCTAGGGGGATAATTGCTTGAGTTCCAAAACAAAGGGCGCGAACGGTGTTTCCCCAGTGGACCGCCTTGGTGTAATGTGATGAGCCCACAACATACTGGGGAGCTCTTCAACCCGCCTGCCTTTAGCTTTCTGTAACCGCTTCTTGTTACCGTCCAAAATGGCTTTGTTGGAGGCTTCAACTTGGCCATTGCTCTGTGGATAAGCCGGGGTGGAAAAATAGGGCTGAATACCATACTTGCTGCACAATTCTCGGTAGACGCCGCAATCAAACTGGGTGCCGTTGTCTGAAATGAGTGCTCTTGGAATACCGAATCGTGTTATGATATTTCTCCATACAAAACGCTTTACATCAGTATCTCGAATGTGCGTTAGTGCCTTCGCTTTGACCCATTTTGTGAAGTAATCCATCGCGAAAATCAAAAATCGCTTGTTGCCCAGGGCACGAGGTAATGGTCCGACAATGTAAAGTCCCCATTGCGCGAACGGCCAAAGACTGATTATAGAGCTTAACTCTTCAGCAGGCAAATGGGTTAAAGGGGAAAACTTCTAGCACTGTTCACATTTCTTAACGTAACTGTAGACGTCCCTGAACGCCCCGGGAGGGTGAGCTCCCATTCCGTTCATTTTGGGGTCACTACAACTCGGACTCGATTTGTGTCACGGTTCTTAATATTGAACCAAAGAGTCCAAATCTGGCAAATCATTTTGAGAAACAGATTTTGAAAAGAAGTGCCAAACATGGACTGCTTTGCCAGATACAGAGTCGCCACCTAAATACTTTTTATGGGGGAATTTAGGAAACCCTGACTCGGTGCCGAAGGCCACATGTCCGTCATCACCGGAGTTGTCTCGGCTCGGGAGCTAGGGTACGATTGGGGAAGGTCAGCTATGAGCACCCCCTCTTGCCCGATCCGAAGATCGGCCTCTACTAACCATGATATCCGATTTTGAAAACGTTATGTGTTCTTATTCCGGTTATTAGCCTAGAATTACTATGTTATGCGCACAACAAACAAGTATAGACTAGATTGCCTAATTTGGAAACAAACATTGCATATCCGTTTGTTTTGAAAAGTGTTTTGGAATTTGCTACTCGAAAGTAGGCTAAAATACGGATTTCAACGAGTTCTTCCAACTCAAACAATCCAACCTTCACCCACAGGCATTCAAACAGTTTATCTCATATAAGCATTTAGCCACATGGTAAGCATACTATCATGGCCACATTCACACGCATGCAATGTGCTAAAGCGAAAATACTTACATCGTACTCCGTGCCAAAACAATAAACCAGTTAGCAAACATGCGTGTCCTAGTTCATGTTGAATTGACTAATGCAGCACATACAGGATGCAATTAGATAGGCTCCGCTAACCTAAACATGGCATGTGAAATGCAACCAATTGATGCACGTATTCAATTTGGAATTGAAATACAAATGCAGTTAGCGTGATATACCGAGCCCGGTGCATGCAAGACAAATGTATGAATGCACGCATGCATTGCATAAGGTATGCTAAATTAAATATGCCCTAGTCTACCATCATAAGCAGGTAAATAAAAGGAAAGAAAGAAGTGGGGATTGGAAGACATACACGCCACTCACACATACTTATTACAGATTTGCCCTCGCCCGGAGGGACCAAATAAATAATACAAATTAATTAACTACGCAAGCTAATTAAATATTACAAATTGCCTGATTAGCTAACAAACTAACTAAGCTAGGAAAAGCAGTAAACCGTCTCAGGAGGGGAGCCAAATGTAGCACATGCTCGGGTCTTGCTCGGAAGTGCACGGCCATGCATAGCCTGCCTCTGTTTTCCCGGCTCTGCCTCTCTAAAGACTGCCAAAGTCTCAAGTGTGCTTCTCTGGATACTGGGAATCACCACCGGCTGAGTAGAATTACCACCGGCAGTGAATTGTGGTGATCGGCACAAAATTAACCCATCGGCTGGTGGTTTACTGCCGGTCGGCAATGTACAATGCCGGTCGGCAAAGAATGCCTGCAGAACCTGCAACTCACAGTAGCAGAGGACAGAACTTGCATGGCAATACAATTCAAGCAATGTATGCACCAATCATGTCCCCTATCATGTTTGTGACTCAAAGGGGCATGTGTCTCGATTCTCGGACCACCAATCACGTATTTCCATGCATGATGGCCCAAAGAATCAAGTGTGCAACTTTCATGTCAAATGAAATGCAAACCAAACAAATGAACCAAGGCCCAATTCCTATCACCAAGTCAAGGAATAAGGCATGCATGCAAGATGCAATGCAACCTAGGCATGCAAGCTAAGGATGCAACATGGCATGGCGAGACACTTATGCAAGCATACAAGCAATCATGAGGCAATGCAAACCGATGAAAAGGTGGACTTATACATGATTTAGGCAACTCTAAATAGGCCTAAAACAGTGGCCAAGATGACCAAAATAAAGGACTAAACACATGCACACATGCACATGTTAAAGGAGCCAACACTTAGGCACAAATGGGACCACTCTCAAACACGTTTGAAAGAAGGCAATCATGGATACATGGCATGTAAGGTAAGCATTGAAAATCATGTAAGGATGGTGCCAAACCAAACAAACAAAATAGACTAAACATGCAATGAATGGCCCAAGTGCTTAAAGCAAGTCAAAGGGGCTTGAACCATGACCAAGCCAACCAAGCCTCACAAGGCTAAGAGGACTTAAAATAGGTTCAAGGCAGACCTAGACCATGCAAAGGGGACTCCTAGATGGCATCTAAGTGGCTCAAATTTCAAAGGCATGTACAATGGCCAAAACATGGAGCATATAACACAAGCTTTCAAAGCATCAAGGAGACATCCAAGGCAAACATATAGGCATGCAAAGGGGACTGAAATGACATGGTGGATAGTTCCAAACCACTAAATCAATGCAAGAATGTCATGCTATACATTCATACACTTAAGGCCAACAAGACGGAATACAAAGGGGCTATACTAAGCATGCCAAATTCGACCCAAACAACCTAGGACAGACCTTAAACATGGCAAAATATGCACAAAAGCTTCACAAAGCTAAGCCTAAAGCATGCTTGAACAAAGGCTAACAACCTAAAGCATATTAAGGCAATAACAAGGCATTACATGGTAGGTATGCTAAGTATGCATGGTGTACCAAAACCAACACACAACAAGGTTATATCATGGCATAATAAACATGGAAAACAGCCAAGACATGATCAATACACACTCTAACATGGTGCTCCCTCAAGAGGCCAAAAAGGGGTCCCTTTCAAGGACAATAAGGAGAGGGGGTGGCCCTCCCCTTTTGGAGACTTCAAGGCACCATCTCCGCCACTGAAATCCCTCAAGATTTCAGTGGTGAAGAGGCCCAAACACCAAAGTCTCGAAACTCACTCAAAATAGCACAAAATGGGGCCTTTCAAGGCCTAAGAGGGGTCAAACACCACCAAACCATAAAACACTCTAAACAAACAATTTAGAGGGCCTAAAAACAGAACTTTTTTGTATTATACACTAAGCTCAAAAACGATTTTAAGATAGGTAAAAATACAATGCAAGAATGGGGAATAAAAAGTCAAAATTGTTACCCTTGAAGACCCTCTTCAACAACGGTGGACCAGCTGCTTCTTCAAGCTCAAAACCACTCAAGAACACCAAGAACAACCTCTTGGAACCTCAGAAACCAAGGGAAGGTGAAACACTATGTGTTTGTGTGCAATAGTAAGACACAAACACAATTAAACACACACAAGAGGGAAATATAGAGATAGAATGTGTATGGATTCTAACCCTAGAACTCAAACCCTAAAAATGGCTGTCTAAACTCTCTAAAATGTCTAAAGTGTCTAACCCTAAGGCCAAGAGAGAGGACTCTCTCTTATAGAGCCTTTTGTCTTGTAAAGCTTACAAGACAAGCTTCTAAAGAGAGAGATCCCTCCGTGTATGGAGGGGAGCCAAATGCAAGACAGCTGTGATAAAATATCTGCAAAAGCAGATGCACAGTAATCGGCCAGCCAAAGATGCCATTTTGGCAAAAAGGAGTGCCGACCGGCAACAAAAGGTGCCGACCGGCAAAAAAGATTGCCGATGGAAACAAAAACCAGCCGGTGGCCTCTAGCCATGGCCGGTGGTGTGTGGGGATGCCTCACAAGGCATTCCCTGCCCCTCCAAGGCAAAACACAAGTGTTTGGTGCAAAACCAGACACTAAACAGTCGAGTTCAGAGATCCTGAGGCAAGGCGCGCGAGCCGAGACCTCCGGGAACTCCAAACGAACGCAAACAAAGGTAATCACCAAGTGTCCCAATGGTGACGTCCAAGTCTTGAGGACGGTCAAAAATGGGGTGTCTACAGTAACACTCGACATCAGCTCTCATTGTTGGCCAATAATACCCTTGTGTCACAGCTCGATGAGCCAAAGAGCGCTCGCCGGAATGGGCACCACAACTACCTTCATGTATTTCAGTCAGGAGTTCCTCGACTTTATCTGGATGAACGCATTCTAGGTATGGACTAGAAAGAGATTTCTTGTAGAGCTTTCCTTGCGGATCCAAGTAATATCGCAGGGCTTTGTTTCGCAGCTTGTGTGCTTCTTTCTTATTCGTCGGGAGCTGTTCGGAAGATAGGAATGCAGTGATAAGGTCCATCCAACTCGGACTTGATTCTATGACATTGATCTAGACTAACTCCGAAGGGCCAATGCTCGGCTTAGGGATGATTCCCATTTCAATTGTCCGTTTAATCTCTGAGTTAATGGTGGAGGCTAGGCAAGCCAGGGCGTTTGCATGTGTGCTCTGATCTGGGGTTATTTGGTTCAATTCATGATGGTTGAATTTTGCCAGCTGTAGACATCTCCGAACGCCCCGGGAGGGAATCCCGTCTTGTTCATTTGGGCTCACTACAATTCGGACTCAAATTGTCACGGTTCTGAATCTAGTCTCGCAAAGTGCAATGCAAGACTGATAAATCACCAAAGAGTCCAAATCCGGCAAATCGTTTTGAAAACAGATTTTTAGAAAGAAGTGCCTAACATGGACTGCTTTACCAGATACAGAGTCGCCACCTAAATATTTTATTTTGGGGGAATTTAGGAAACCCCGACTCGTTGCCTAAGGCCACGTGTCCGTCATCACCAAAGCTGTCTCGGCTCGGGAACTTGGGTACGATTAGGAAAGGTCAGCTATGAGCACCCCCGCTCGTCCGTTCAAAGATCGGCCACTACTAAACATGTTTTTGAAAACACATGTGTTCTTATTCCGGTTAATTAGCTAGAATCACTATGTGATGCGCACAGCAAAACAAGTATAGACTAGATCGCCTAATTTGTAACAAAGCATTGCATATCCGTTTGTTTGGAAAAATGGTTTGAGTTTTGCTACTCGCAAGTAGGCTAAAATACGGATTTCAATGAATTGTCTCAATTCAAGCAATCCAACCTTCACCCATAGGCATTCAGGCAGTTATATCACATACGCAAATAGCCTCATGGTGAGCATGCTGTCATGGCAATACTCACACATATGCAAGGATGCTAAAGCGTAAATGCTTACCTAGTACTCCAAGCCAAAACAGAAACTAGTTAGTAATCAAATGTATGATCCTAGTTCATGTTAAGATGGCTACTGCAACACATGCAAAATGCAACTAGAAATAGGCTCGGCTATTCTAAGATGTCATGTGAAATGCAACTTTATACATGTATTCAAATTGGAATACAATGCAGTTAGCATGATGCGTCGAGCCTGGTGCATGCAAGACAGATGAATGGATGCAAACATGCGAGCATAAGTATGCTAATTGAAACATGCCCTAATCTAACCATCATAAGCTGGTAAATAAAAGGGAGAAAGACGTGGGGTTGGAAGACATACATCACACACACGCACACTTATTACAATTGTGCCCTCACTCGGAGGGTCCGAAAGAATAATACAAATTAATTAACTAACAAGCTAATTAATTATTACATAACACTTAACTAATTAAATGACGTAATTAAGCTAAGAAAGTAGTAAAGTGGCCTCGGGAAGAGGGATGAATGCATGCATGTTCGGTTTCGCTCGGAAATCCATCGCCATACTCATGTTGCCTCTGTTTACACTGCTCTGTACCTCTGAAGACTGCACAAGTCCTAGGTATGCTTCAGAATCACTCCCTGATCATTGTGGGAGGTCACCGACCAAGGGGAAACACCACCGGCCATGGAGAACTGGTCATCGACCAAAAATTATACCACTGGCTGGGTTTCAATAGTCGGTCGGCACTGAAAGTTGTCGGCCGACCATTTCTTCCTACAGAAGACTGGTTTGCTACAACAGAGGACAGACAAGACATGGCAATGCATTTACAAGACAAATGTATGCACGACCACCCTCCCTATCATGCTACAAACTCAAGAGAGTATGGCTCTCGACCCTCGGGCCGCCAATTATACATTTCGATGCATGATGGTCAAAGGCGCCAAGTGTGCAATTCAATATGGAATGAAATGCACATAAACACACAAAGGGCCCCAACCTCTATCATGATTGATCAAGAGGCAAGGGATGCATGCTCAATGCTATGCAACCTAAGCATGCAAACAAACTAACGCAAAATGAGTATGCTGGCAAACAATATGCAATAGGCATACAACCTAAATATGCAAACATGCAACCTAGCATACACAATGCTATGGACTATATGGCACACACAATGCTATACGAACTATGGCATGCTCAGTGCAACTAACCACCTAGCATACACAATGCTAACAACATAACATGCACAACACATTGTAACATGGCATACAAGCACAACTCTCAATAGCACTTAAAGCATGGAAAACATGGGAGTATGGCACAAGTATAAGCTCTGAAATATCATACCCAATGATATCAAAACATGCAAACACCTCAATATAAGCATGCAATAGGCTTCAAAACTCAAGACTAGGCATGGCTATTACACTACAAGCATACATGGCAAGTACCATTCGACCATGGGACATAAAAACAGAGCTAAGGCAGTCCAAAACATGCACAAAATCAGTTTAAGGAATGGCCAAAATATGCTAGAATGAAGGGCCAAAATAACATGCAATGTAAGCTAGTAAGCATGGTTTACACTACAAGCATATGGAGCATATGAGGGACCACCAAACCAGCCAAAAACAGATTCATGACATGCCAAAATATGACCAAATACCCACTGAAATATGTCTAATACCTGCAAGAATGAGGTGCTCCTTTGAAAGGCTATGAAAGGAGTTGTTCTACACATGCAAGAAGGACATCTAATATGGAAAAACCAGCTCTGGACAGAGCTTATGCAGGTCCTAAAACTCACCAAAAAGGGCCTGAACCAAGCTTGGGATGCATGCAAATATGGGCTCCTTTTTAAGGCCAAAAATGCAAGTAAACAAGACAATAAGGAGAAGGGATGGTCCTCTCCTTCTTAGGACCTCAAAACATCATCCCCACCACTGAAATCTAGAGGATTTCAGTGGTGAGAAGGCCAATACATGGTGGTCCCGAAGCTCACAAAAAAAAGCACAAAAATGAGGCCAAACAAGGCCTAAGAGGGGGTAGACAACCCCAAACACAAAAGTTATCTGAAACAAACTTCAAAAGGAGCTCAAAATAAGACTTTTTTAGTTTATGACAAAGCTCGAAAATGCTTGCAAGTATGGCTAAAAGATGAAGCAAAATAAAGACCAAAAGAGGGTAAAGTGTGTTACCCTTATAGCTTCAGCAAAACCAGCAACTTTGAGACCAAAAAACCAGACCTTCAACCTTGAAAAATGGCCTCCAAGGTCCTTAGGTTGATGATGGAGGTGTTAGGCTAAGAGTTGGTGTGCAAAGGGGCCAAGAGCTTCACTCTTTCTAAGCCTAAGTGTAGAGACAAAGAGAGATTTATGTGTATGCCTTAGCAAAAAAAATTTTGGAACCTTTTCTAATGAGGGAGAGGCTCTCTCTTATAGAGGAACAAAGGTCCAAGCTTCTCTTAGAAGCTTGGAACAAAGGGGCCAAGCTTCTCTTAGAAGCTAAAGCAAAAAAGGTCAAGCTTCTTGAGGAAGTTAGAGCAAAGAGGTCAAGCTTCTTGGAGAAGCTAAAAAAAAGGGTCAAGCTTCTTGGAGAAGCTAAAAAGGGTCAAGCTTCTTGGAGAAGCTAAAAAAAGGTCAAGCTTCTTGGAGAAGCTAAAAAGGGTCAAAAGGTTCAAGCTTCCTCAAGAAGCTAAAAAAAGGTTCAAAAGGTCAAGCTTTCCCAATAAGCTAAAACAAGGGTTCAAAAGGTCCAAACTTCCTTAAGAAGCTAAAACAAAGGTTCAAAAGGGTCAAGCCTTCCCAAGAAAAGGTCTCGGTTAGAAAAAGTGGTCGATTGATCAAAACAATGGCCGGCCGACCAAACACAATGCCGACCGGCCAACACATTTGGCCGGTAGCAAGAAAACAGGGCCGGTGACCTCAAGCCATGGCCAGTGAGGTGTGGAGATGGCCAACAAGCTATTTCCCACCCTCAAAATCAAAACAACAAGTGTTTGGTGCAAAACCGAACACAAAACAAATAAGTTGAGAGATCTCGAGGCGAGGCGCGTAGCCGAGACCTCTGAGAGCTCAAAATGAACACGATCATGAATGATCATCGAGTGTTCAAACGATGACGTCCAAGTCTTGAGGACAGTCAAAAAGGGGTGTCTATAGTTGCCCCTCTTTGACAGAACTCGAAAGTCATAAAAATGACGGGAGTGAATGTCAAAGCCCAGAGACGACCCATTTTTTACAAGGCTGAAGACTTAGACAAAGCATACAAGCTAGCAAGATATGTGCCTGTAGGCAGGGGCAAGATGCAAGAACAATGCACAAAGCCGAACATAACTTATGATCATGCAAAGAAAGCTATAACGAAGCAAATACATACAATAAATGCAACAGTTTTAAGCAAGCCAAAAACTAAACTACATTACAATGTAGAAAGGATGTAAGAGAATTATGCAATTTTCATGAACATGTGCGATAGATACACAAAAGTGAACGAGGTGTGATAGATACACAGAGTGAGTAAGCATGTGTGATAGATACACAAAGTGAATGTAGTGATAGATACAATAAAGTGAACGTGTGATAGATACACAAAGCAAACGAAGTGTGATAGATACACTAAGCAAACGTGTGTGATGGATACACAAAGCAAATATGTAATAGATACACTAAGCGAACGTGTGTGATGGATACTGTAGATGTCCCCGAACGCCCCGGGAGGGCGAGTCCCCCCCCCCCCCCCGGTTCTGTTCATGTTGGGCTCACTACAGTTCAGGACTCTCAAATTGTCACGGTTCTTAATCTGAACCAAAGAGTCCAAATCCGGCAAATCGTTTTGAGAAAACAGATTTTGAAAGAAGTGCCAAACATGGACTGCTTTGCCAGATACAGAGTCGCCACCTAAATATTTTATTTTGGAGAAATTTAGGAAACCCTGACTCGTTTGCCTAAGGCCACGTGTTCGTCATCACCAAAGTTGCCTCGGCTCGGGAACTTGGGTACGATTGGGGAAGGTCACTTCGTGAGCACCCCCGCTCGCCCGATCAAAGATCGGCCTCTACTAACCATGATATCTATTTTTGAAAACATTATGCGTTCTTATTCTGGTTTATTAGCCTAGATTTACTATGTGATGCGCACAGCATACAAGTATCGACTGGATCGTCTGAATTGGAATAAAACGTTTCATGTTTGTTTATTTTGAAAATGGTTTGATGGTGCTACCCGCAAGTAGGCTAAGACGTGGATTTGCCACCCTCGGGTGGGCTTAGAAAAAAACATGATTTTGCCACTATCTAGTGGGCTTAAAACTCACAGTTAACGAATTGTTCCAATCCAGATAATCCAACCTTCACCCACAAGCATTCAGGCAGTTATATCACATAAGCACATAGCCTCATGGTAAGCATGCTATCATGGCAGTCACTCACACGCATGCAAGGATTCTAAAGCACAAAAACTTACCGAGTACTCCAAGTCAAAACAGAAACTAATTAGAAATCCATGAATGATCCTAACTATACAGAAATGCCTAATGCAACACATGCAAAAATGCAACTAAGATAGGCTCGGCTATTCTAAACATGGCATATGAAATGCTATAGCTAACATGTATTCAACTTTGGAATTGAAATATAATGCAGTTAGTATGATGTGCCGAGCCCGGTGCATGCAAGACAGATGAAATGAATGCAAACATGCTATCGTACTGTATGCTAATTGAAACATGCCCTAATCTAACCATCATAAGCGGGTAAATAAAAGGGAGAAAGACGTGGGGTTGGAAGACATACATCACACACACGCACACTTATTACAGTTGTGCCCTCGCTCGGAGGGTCCGAATAAATAATACAGTCCCAAATGAATAAATAATACAGTCCAAATATGTACAAAATCCTAATTAATTAATAAATTACATTAGGAAAGCAATAAATTGGCATGCAAGCCAGGGACTGCCTCAAATCTGCTCCAGATGATGAATGATGTATGCTCGGGTTGCCTTGTGCGGAGAATCCCTCGCGATGCCCCGGTTTGCCTCTGTTTACAATTGTTCTTGGAATGCGTGCCAAGCTTCGGAAGGCTGCTGGTTTCTGATTTGCTACAACAGAGAGCAACAAAGGGGCATGGCAAAGTATTTTCACATATGTATGCATGACTACTCTTCTGGGAGTGTAGTTCTAGATCCTCGTGCCACTAATCACGCATCTCGATGCATGATGGCCGAGAAGTCGAATTGCATGACTTAATATGAAATGAATGCACATATAAACACAACAAGACCTAAACTCCATCATGGATTATCCGGAGTGTCGATGGCTGGGAATTGAGACACGTTCCGTCACTCGGAGTACGAAACGTCCCTCGTTTCCCGTGCTCGGGCTAACTCCTATCCCAAACACAATGCAATATGCATGACATGCATGAATGCAACTAATATACAACCTAGCATGCACAATGCTATGAAATGGTATACACGATGCACGGGATTACATGGCATACACAATGCGCTAACATACAACCTAGCATACACAATGCTATGAAATGAAATGGCATACACAATGCACAATGGACTTACACCAACACGAGTGGACCTCAGCCACACTCACATAAGTAGCCATGGTATGAAAATGAGACACTCGAAGTGCGTGCACACATGCAAGCAAACCGAGGACCGATCCTAAGGCACAAATGCCACTCTAACAAGACATGGCAAGGCATGGAATATGGCATACAAACATGCAAGTTTCAGCACGGGAATGTGATGCAAAATGATCCCGAAACATGGAAACATGGCTCCCGATGCATGGAATGGCCTCGAAACACAAAACTAGGCATACGCATTGGCCTATAGCTATACAAAACATGCATTATTTTATCATGAACCATGAAGATAGATGCAAGACAGTCCCAAAACAAGCCTAAAAAATGAACACAAATAGGGCTAATCTATCATGCAAAAATGGCCCTAAAATAGAGATTAAACACAAAGGGACAGCAGCAGGCCCAAAATGGAAAAGAGCCCTTCAAAAAAGTTGAATAGGGGCTTAAAAAAGGGCACTTTACAGTTTACATCAAGCCACGAAAATAATCAAAGATAAGGCCAAACTATCATGCAAGAAAAGGCCTAAAATAGGGATAAAGAGACAAGTGGCAGCTTCTGTTCTCAAACAGAGGAGAGCCCTTCAACAATGTTTAAGAGGGGCTCAAAACAAGATATTTCACAGTTTATGAAAAAGTCCAAAACAGCCCACAAATAGGCCTAAAGTACTATGAAAAAATTGGCCTAAAAGAGAGATAAAGAAGCAAGTGATAGCAGGAGGTCTCAAACATAGGAGAGCCCTTCAACAATGTTGAAGAGGTGCTCAAAATAAGTTATTTTACAGTTTATGGAAAATTCCAAAACAACTCATAAATAGGGGTAAAGAGGCAAGTGATAGATGCTGGCCTCAAACAGAGAAAGACCCTTAATCAAACATGAAAAGGGGCTCAAAATATGACTATTTACAATTTGGGTCGGAGCCCAAAAATGCAAGAAAGTATGGCTTAGATACAAAGAAAAAAAAGACTAGAAAAAGGAAGAAAATGACTCACCCTTGTAGAACCAAACTTCAGCAGCTTTTGGACCAAGGAAAGATGCTCCTAAACTCTAAAAAACAGCCTCAAGTTTCTGGAAGTGGAGTGTGGGTTGATAGGCTATGAGTTGGTGTAGAAATAGTCCAAGGACAAAGGTGTTTTGAGGCTTGGAAGAGAAGGAGAGGGAGGATGAATGTAAGAGCCTTAAACCAAATTTTGTAACCTTCTAAAATGCAGCTGGGGGTGCTGGTTATATAGGCAAAGGAGGGGAGGAAAAGGGGGGAAAATGAATTCAAATTTCCCCTCAAAAGGGCACCCCCCCGGATACAGGGTCTGGGGGGAAACAAAATACACAGCTGGAAGGAACCAGGTGAGGGGATTCTGGCCGACCAGGTTTAGAAGGCTCAGGTGGCCGGCCGACCACCTCCCCTGGTCGGCCGACCAGGGGTCAAAAGGGTCAATCACAATTACTGGTCGGCCTACCCAGAAAGGTGGCCTCCCATGTGTGCACAACACAACTATGTGGTTAAAACCCAGAAAAAGTGAACCAGGAGAGAGAAAAGACCATTTTTAAGAGGGGGTCAAAAGGGTCAGGCACAATTACTGGTCGGCTACCACATATTGGTGGCCTCCCAGGTGTGTACAACACAAATATGGGGTTTAGTGTTCAAGAAAGTGGCCCCGGGGTGGTCAACATTGGCTTTTTAGTGAGAAAAACGGGCGTCGGAGGGCGATGAAGGAATAAAGCCGGATTTTCGGAACAATGGCTGGCCTCCCACCCTCCTACAAGCTTCCTAACTATGAAAATAAGGTCTCCACCAAAGATGAGGCAAAACGGATGCAAAACGGAGGTTCGGGGGACCGAAACGCGCGGCCCAGGGCCCCGAACATGGGCTATTAAGCACCGAAGGTGGCGTTCGACCACGAAGTTGGTCTCTCGGGCTACAGTGTTCCTCAAAAGGGAGGAAATAAGGTGTATGCCAAAAACCGGAGCAAACGGAGGTGGTTAGGTGGTCCCGAACCGAGGCACACGGCTGTCGGCTCCGAAAAACCGGAAACCGGGCTCCAAATGGGAAAAATGGCCTACGACCGCGAAACGTAGCCTACGGCCACTGAGAGATGTTCTACAAGACCTCTCGCTCCTCTCGGGAAGAGAAAACATAGAAAACAGAGCCTGGTTCGCAAACCGAGGCAAGGCACGAAAGAGTCCGAAAGTTCGGAGGCAAGGCTCGCAGCCGAGACTCTGAAACTTCTGAATGAGCACTATATACAATATCACCGAGCACTCAACTGGTGACGTCTGAGTCTTAAGGTCGGTCAAAAATGGGGTGTCTACAGTTGCCCTTCTTTGACAGAACTCGGAAGTCATAAGTGACGGAAGTGAATGTCAAAGTCCAGAGACGACCTATTTTTGACAAGGCCGAAGACTTAGACAAACAGGCAAGACAAACAGAGATGTACCCGCAGGCATGCCCGCAGGCAGGGGCAAAATGTAACTGACAATGCAAGAAGCTGAAGGTATCTCAATGATCATTCAAATGCAGCAAGCTGTAATGAAGCACATATTCACAATAGATGCAACAGTTTTAAGCAAGAATGCAAAGCAACAACTACATTTCATGCAGTTTAAGAATGCGGAGAATTATTCAATTCTCGCCACGTCTCACACGGAGAAGATACAATACCTGCGCAGTTCGTCTAGTCGCGCCAGCCTCAAATGAACCGTACATACAATATCGTGCCCTGAAAAGAGAGAGACTCAACAAGCACAACATTGTTAACAACATGTTTTCAAAACGCTATTGAATGCAGACAATCGCGGCGTTGATAGAAAAGTGCATCGCAATGCGAGGAGTAACGCGCGTGACAACGTGGGTTAAGCATGAGGGTATGACAACACCCGTGAAACGTGCACAACAGTATGAGTGGTGTGCATGAGAATGCAAGTGACGTGCATAACAATGCAGAGCAAGTGCAAACTAGAATGCATGTTTGTCATGAAACGACGAGCGAAGAAATGCAAGTTTTTGATGAGGGCAAATCAATCGCGACCTCCGGTTTACGTCCCGGAGGGGTCGCAACGTGTTTAAAAAGGATACATCTCACTTTTGACGAGCAATGATGACAGATGCACTGAAAGTTGGAGTTGACGTTCCGGCTGCGCGATTTTGCGACGGAAAGTGCACTTTTCTTGTACTTTTTCAAGTCCCGGGGACTCCAATCCTTCCCAAAATTTGCAAAGAGCTTGGTGGGCACTTGGGGAACACCACCGACCAGGTCTTGTCCCAAGGAGAGGCCACCGACCAGCTTTTTGCAAAGGGGGTGGTCGGCCGACCACTTAACCCAAATTCGGGGCAGTTTAGTCTTTTTGCTCCTATTTCTTTAAATACACTCGGCCAACCACTTTTTCCTCACAACTCCAACTCCGAAATCAGTCCCTCTCCCTTCCTAGAGCATTCTCCCTCTCAGATCTGCGCTCTATACGCGTTTTCCAACGCTCCACGCAAGTTATTTTCGCGAAATCTTTCAGTTTTCATCACTTTGGACCGATTAAATTTTGATTTCGATGCTTCTTTTCTCATTTTCACCACTTGAAGTAAGTTCGTCTCAACATTTGGAAGATTTCCGTGGGGGTTGACTTTTGTTGACTTTTTCATTTCCCGAGAGTTGACTTTTGTTGACTTTTTCCAATTTTGGCTTATTTTGCTCATTTTTGCTCCTTTTTGCAGATTTCTTGAAATGGCGGGTCACTTTCCCCACGGCGGAGGTTCTCCAGGCGCCGGAGGCGAGCCTGACATCATGTCTTTGCATCCGAGGGTTCACCCGTTTATCCCCGAGAGGTACAATCCTTCGACTCATGTCCTCCCTCGGGCTATTTTTTATCACTTCACTGATTTTGATGATCGAGCGCCTGGGGATCTACTTCTGCGAGAGCCAGAGTCTCACCTTTCTCATGAGGCACGAGAGGTATTTATTTCACCCTATTTTACATTTCTGCAACGTAATCCGCATTTTTGTACGTTTTATGCCTCTTGCTATGCATATCTGCTCTTTTTAGCACGTAGCTTGTTCTGATGCTTAGCCCATGATACAGTGTTCTGTTTGCGTTTTGAACGATTGAATTTCTGATCATGTAGCCCATAACCTGATGGTGAACACACAGCACACACATGTCGAGAGTAGAACACACTGCCCAAACCCTGAATTTCTGAACACGCAGCCCAATTTTAAGGTGAACACGCAGCACACTGATTTGTTGAGAGTAGAACGCACAGCCCAAACTCTGAATTTCTGAACACGCAGCCCATTGTTGAGGTGAACACACAGCCCACTGATTTGCTAAGAGAAGAACACACAGCCCAAACTCTGAATTTCTGAGCCCACTGATTTGTTGAGAGAAGAACACACAGCCCAAACTCTGAATTTCTGAACACGCAGCCCATGTTAAGGTGAACACACGGCCCACTGATTTGTTGAGAGAAGAACACACAGCCCAAACTCTGAATTTCTGAACACGCAGCCCATGTTGAGGTGAACACACAGCCCACTGATTTGTTGAGAAAAGAACACACATCCCAAACTCTGAATTTCTGAACACGCAGCCCATGTTAAGGTGAACACACGGCCCACTGATTTGTTGAGAGAAGAACACACAGCCCAAACTCTGAATTTCTGAACACGCAGCCCATGTTAAGGTGAACACACGGCCCACTGGTTTTGAAATCTGAACACACGGCTCATGTTAAGGTGAACACACGGCCCACTGATTTGTTGAAATCTGAACACACAGCCCAAATATTTTGATGTTGAACACTCGGCTCGAACTTTGAGGTGAACACACAGCCCACTGGTTTTGAAATCTGAACACACGGCTCATTGCTGAGGTGAACACACAGTCCACATTGATTGAGAGCCAAACACGCAGCCCGAACACTTGAATTTTGATTTTGCATATAGCTTATACATTTCATTTGCACGCAGCTTGTATGTCTCATTTGCACGCAGCTTGTTTGTTTCATTCTGAAATTGAATATATGTATTCACTGTGAATGCAGGTGTCCTCCCATGTTACGCGGGGATACGGCTCCATCGTTGCGAGAGAGTGGTACGCGGAGCTCCCAGAGGCCGTCCGCAATTGGGTTGATCTAGCAGGATTCGGGCCCTTTTGTGCCGGGATATCTCATCATCCAGCTAGCAGGACGTTGATGGGTGCCCTGGTGGAGAGGTGGTGGGACACCACCAACTCCTTTCATTTCTTATCTGCCGGGGATATGATCATAACCCCTTTTGACTTTGCCGTATTGACCGGCCTTGACGTGGAAGGCTGGGCGATCCCATATGACGAGGATATGGGCCAGTGAGAGGCCGTTTGGATCTTCTTACTGGGAGCTCATCCACTGGTCGACCGATCCTCGGGCCGAGTCCGGTACACTTGGTTTTCTTTCCATTTTAGGCATACTGAGCCCGAGACTCTGGAGGAGATTACGCAGTACACCCGTGGGTTTCTGATGTTCCTCTTCGGGACTACTCTGTTCTCCGACAGGGGGAACACCGTTGGGCTATATCTGCTGGGTGCCCTGGCAGACCTCACACAGGTTAGTCGGTATGATTGGGGTGGCGCCAGCTTGGCTACCCTCTATTGCTATATGAGCGCGACCTCCCGCGGACGGGGGAACATAGTTGGTGGCTACTGGAGAGCCTGGGAGGTATCTTCTGCCCTCTTGATTTACATTTCTGCTTTTCAATGTATGTATATTGCACACACGGCACACTTTATACTCTGTCCTGACATCCTGCACTCAGCATTTTGCATTCTGATGGCTTTTGCCCCGTTTTCCGCAGTTATGGGCTTTCGCATATTTTCCCATACTAGCGCTAGAGCTGGAGGTGGAGGCACCCCTCGTGACCCCTTACTCGCTTGTTTTCGAGGGCCAGTACCAGCCGCGGCCTCATGAGACTCTTCTCTACCTACGGCAGTACTTTGACACGGTGCGGTCATCAGAGGTAATCCAAAACTCCCAATTCCCAATGTTTTCATCTTTGGTTTATTCCGTCCATCTACGATTTCTGATCAGCTTATGCATTGGTTATCAGCAGATTACCTGGCAGCCCTGGTTGCCTTTGGGTGGGGACCTTCGATTTCAGTTTGCCGGAGGATGGGCTCTTCCCGGTATAGGGTCTTGTTCGAGGGGCCAGTTGGTAGGGCCTGGTTCCTGGGGGAACGCTTCCTTCGTCAGACTATGGGCTTTCCTGAGCCGAGTGTTCCCTCAGCACCTCCGGACGGTATGTGGCTTGTTGATAGGCTCACTCCCCAGGGTGTCATTGACGCTAGGCTGGGCACTGATGCATTGCTGTACATAGAGGACGGGAAGTACGCGACCTACCGTCACACCTACTTGATGCCACCATTGACAGGTGTCCGTGCTCCCTCGAGGAGGTCCACTAACACGTCGTCTTTGAGTCGAGCTCGGGCTGTAGGCGCCCCTTCTACTAGCAGGGCTGGCACATCGAGAGGAGGGTTGGACTGGTCCCCCCGATTCCTCCGACTCATCATCATGCCGGATGGCCAGACATGCCGACCGAGTTGACAGGATGGCGATACGGGACCTCCTACACGATTCCGATAGAGCCTCCCATGCCTGATCATCGATATGTCATTGATCCCAACTCACCGCCGGTATGCCCCACTGTTTTTCATCTATCATTCAAACACTTAGACATTCCTTTACTCACTGATGATTATGAGCTTGTATCTGCAGCCACCCAGAGACTACATGGAGGGGGTGATCGGATTGGTGGCCTCACTTGAGGGCATGGTCTTACGGAGAGAGGCGCAGCTGTCTGTCATGGGTTTCCAGGTACTCTTTAGTTTTTCCACATTTATCGTACTTCTGACGACATGTTAACCTTGAACATTTTACTGCTTTGATTGATTGTATGTATAGAGCACATCTGACACATCACATTCATATATTGTATTTGCATGCACCCTCTTTTCATGTAGTTTGCTTGCACCTGTATCTGATACACACATTTTGAGCTGATGTATTCAAATTGCACTTTTTATTTTCAGATGCCCCCAGTATATCCGTCACAGACCGGGCCATCTCGACCTTCTCAGGGAGCCGGGCCATCTCGGCCTTCTCGCGGGGCCAGGAGAGGGGAGTCATCCCGCAGACATAGGGCGCACATCGTAGAGGAGGAGCCTGATGAGGACGAGGAGGAGGAGGAGGCTACAGATCGTCAGTCAGAGACCTCTGCTGACAGAGAGGAGGGTTCCGACCCTAGTTCCGAGAGTGGAGAGGAGGCTGAGGAGGATCCTGAGGATGACAGTTCCGACTCAGATGGTGCCGGTGGTGCAGAGCCTGTTCCGCAGAAGAGGACGAAGAGGACCTCTTATTCCTGCTCTTGAGAGCATTGGTGCAGCTGTTTCCTGCTTTATTTATCTTTTTTTACTAGTAGTTGTAGCACATTGTACATTATTAGGCAGTTTTATTTTCTGTAAAACTTATACCTTTGCTGTAAAATTTTGTAACAAAGGACGCATGATGGAATGAAACAGCTTGCTTTTTTTTAAAAAAGTGTTGTACTTTATGTTCTCAGCATCGCATCGCACCATTTTGAAAGTACAGAGATTGAACGGTAAATGTGCATTGTGTATGTGCCAAGTCAGGTGGCGAACCGATACGACAAACAAAATAACCTAATCTTACTGAGAAACAACAAAAGCCTCAGCAAGTTTACAACTCGATAAGTAAACACAACAAAATTGATAAACAAGGAGTAACAACTCAAATGCATAAGACTCGGCGACTCGATTAAACAAGACTCGGTAAACGAAACAGCTCGATCGACAAAACAACAACCCGATAAGCAAAACAAACAACTCGATAAGCAAGTTTTAACAACAACTCTGTAAACAAAGTGCATTTCGGACGATTTGGGCGACAAAACGCATCCAAAACTAAGGAAAACTCGCGCTTTCAATACTCCCGGTACATGGAAATGCTAGGGACTTTCTTCCAAAAGGGTAGAACAGGACCAAATACACAGATTGCAGCATGGCCGGCCACTTTTGGGAGCTGTCCGACCAGCTTTTGCATTTGAGAGGGGGAGAGGTGGCCGGCCTACCAGAAAAGGTGGCTGGCCGGCCACTTTGCTCTGGCACCACCAGTTTTTCGACACGTGTCCCTCCGAACAGTGCTTTATCCCCTTTAAAAGTCCTAGCTTCGTGGCTTATTCATTTCATCTCAGTTTTGCACCAAAATGGAGGCGTTTCTCGTCGAAAATCTCACAGCTTGGATTGCTTCTTTAGACGGCTCGAAAAAGTTGAACTTCCGGGGCTTTGGCTTGAATACACTATTCACGCTAAGCCGTACTCCGCTACACCTTCCCTTCCTTCATGCCGCGGCGAGGTTTTGGAACCCGGTAACACATGTCTTTAGCTTCGGCGAGCAAGAGGTATGTCCAACTTTCGAAGATTTTCAAGCTTTGATGGAATCCGAAAGTTGCGAAGAGATCTTGCCTCAGTTTCGTTTTGGTCACGCCCAAGCTTTAGGGCGGATGTGTGGACTCACCACGCATGACGCTCGGTCTCTGACCTGTAATGGGGAACTGGACATCCTCGAATTGATTTATTGCTTTTCTGGCGCCGGTGACCGTGGCGACCATCATTGGCAAGGTTTCCGGCAACATGCCCTTTGCTTGTGTATGCTATCTCACTTTCTCCTTACATCGGGCTTTGGTGGGTCTAGCATTCGCCTGATTGAAGTTGCTCAAGGCTTGAAGGATGGAAAGAGTTGTATTGCGATGACACTGGCTGAGACGCTAATGGGCTTGGATGCTTTCCATTGCCGGGAGACGATCAGATTTGCGAGGAGTCCACTACTACTGCAGGTAATGTTTCCCACCGAATCTCACATATGTAATGCTCACCTCACTCGGCCCTCAAGCTCAGTTTTTCTCACAAAACCCTTGTCTTACTTTTCTCTCATCGCACATCTCTCTATTCTTTATTCTCTCATTTTTCATCCCTCCCCAGGTATGGTTGATGGATAAATTGTAGGTTGTGGACTCTTGCCCAGCCTACTCAGCTCGCAGCTACTTCTTTCGACAACGCCTAGTTGATGCCCTTGATGAGGGATGGTGGTTCAACTGGATGTGCAATTTGTCTGCAGATCGCATCGCTTGGCGCTGCCCTTGGCTCAATCTCCCGGCAATGAGCTATAGTATGTTCCGGCAGACCGGGATCCAGTTGGTTGGTCTGACTCACTGTGTATTCTACTTTCCGTTCCGGTTCCACCGCCAGTTTGGTCATGATCAGACTTGCCCGCCAGAGGGGATAGAGTATCCGGCTGCTTGCCCAGTTCGAGGTGCACAGCTTGCCCGTTATGCCACAGCATGGAGGACGAGAAAACTCCTGGCCCCCGCTCCCACTTTCAGTTATACTTTGTCTGACGAGTGCTTGGATTGGCTCAATGAAGAGGCACAAATTGGGCCTAGCTCGGTATCAGAAGCTTCGACCAGCTCTGGGAGGTGGCGCAGGGACACCTGACTTGACTATGCCCTAGATTTATTGCTTTATTAGTACTTTCAAGTTTTCTTTATGAATGTAAAAAAGCAACTTCGATTGTATGCAAGAGCAGGAGAACTCTGTTTTGAAATCAATGAAATTGAAGGTTGTGGTACTGAAAATTTTCCGCTTTGGTCCAAAATGGTCTTAGTTGTAGAAAGATTAATTTGAACAAAGTCAACTTTTATTAAAACTTTTCAAAATCATTTTCGATATGGGTTAGAACTGGGTACGCCTGAGATCTGTTACTAAGATGCACAACCTCGGATCCCTGCAACTGGAAAGTTGCCCCTAGTCTGAAGAGCACCGCGGCACTGCATGGCAACGGAAAGTTGCCCCTAGTCTGAATAGCACTACAGTGGAGATTCAAATGGAAGTTGATAGACAAAGATGACTGAGACTGAGATGATCAAATAGACAAAGTTGATCGGGGAAAAGTTTATGGCTGAACTTCAGGATGAAGTTGCCTACGTATCTCGAAGATGGGAATCAAGCCTTACGTAGTTCAGGCTTAGGTTCACTCGAGTATTTTCACACTATTTTTATGCTCTAACTTTTGCTAAGGCCTCCCTTTGCAGGTTTTCAACCTTGCGAGCTCAGTTTTTATGTTTTTCCAATTTTTTATGCTACAACTTTTGCCTAGGTCGCCCTTTCTGGTTTTCGGCCTAGCGAGCCTCTCAGGGGTAATATTTCTTCAACTGGTCTATGTTGATCGGTTGGGAGAACTCCAAGCCATCTAGGTCCATCAGAACCACAGCTCCACCTGACCAGATAGACTTGATGATGTAGGGACCAGTCCAATTGGGTTTGAACTTGCCCCTCGGGTCGTGGATGGGAGCTCGGCTGTCCTTGAGCACCAAATCTCCTTCCTTTAGATTCCTGGACTTAACTTTCTTGTTGAAAGCCCGGGCAATTCTACGCTGATAGCCTAGAACATGGTACAGTGCTCTCAATCTTCTCTCATCAAATAGCATAAGTTCCTCAAACCTGCTCTGCTGCCAATCTGCTTCGGCTATTTGACACTCAGCCAATACTCGTAATGACAGAACCTCAATCTCGATAGGTAGAACAGCCTCCATCCCATAAACCAATGAATACGAAGTTGCTCCGGTAGAAGTTCTAATTGAAGTCTTGTAGCCCCACAGAGCAAATGGCAGCTTATCTAGCCAATCTCGGTAGGTTTCCACCATCTTCTGCAGTATGTGTTTGATATTCTTGTTGGCGGCCTCGACCGCTCCGTTGGTTTGCGGCCGATATGTGGATGACTTATGAAAAGCCACGTTGTATTTCTCCAACAAGTCAATCACTTCCTTCTTAAAGTGGGAACCGTTATCTGAAATGACCTCGTTTGGGACTCCGTAGCGGCAGATGATGTTATTTCTGATAAATTTTGCAATGTGCGACGCCTTCAACACGGCATATGATTGGGCCTCGACCCACTTTGTGAAATAATCTATCACGACCAGGATGAACTCATGCCCATTCGACCCCTTTGGAGTGACAGCCCCAATCACATCGATTCCCCAAACTGAAAATGGCCATGGCGAAGTCATGTTGTATAGCTTCGACGGCGGGATGTTCATGCGATTTCCATGGATCTGACACTTGTGGCATCGCCGGATAAAACCGATACAATCCTCCTCCATGGTGGACCAGTAGTAACCCTGTCTAAGGATCTTCCGTGCTAGCATTACTCCGTTTATATGTGCACCGCATTCTCCTCCATGGATGGCCTCCATCAGACGCTTCGATTCCTCGGCTTCGACACACAGCTTATGCATTCCCAGATGACCTCTCTTATACAGCTTACCCCCACAGATGATGAACTGAACGGCCATTCTTCTAATTGCCCTTTTATCCTTGGCATTTACCCCTGGCGGATATGCTTCCTTCTCCAAGAAATTCCAAATGTCATAGTACCAGGGGTTTTCATCCTGGACCTCATCTATAGCAGCGATCGACTCATAGGCTGGCGTAAATTTCTGGTCAATGATGACTGGACACATCCGGATTCCAAACGGGATGTCTATCATGGAAGATAGAGTTGCTAAAGAATCTGCGAACCTGTTGTTCTCTCTTGGAAGATGAGCAAAGTTTAGCTTTTCAAACCGAGGAATTAACAAGTCCAAGGTCTGGTGGTACATCATCATTTTTTCTTCTTTGACCTTCCAGTCTCCTTTTGCTTGAGACACAACAAGGTTTGAATCCCCAATGACGTCCAACCGTCTTGCTCCTAGTTCCAGGGCTGCTTCTAGACCGGCAATGCATGCCTCATATTCAGCTTCGTTGTTCGAGACTTTGAACCGGAGTTTGAAGGCTAGAGGCATACGGGAATTTTCGGGTGCTATCAGCAACACTCCTATCCCATACCCGTACTGATTTGATGCTCCGTCAAAGTACATCGTCCAATACTCGTCGTTGATGTGCAAAATGGCTTCATCTGGAAATAAGTATTCAACTGCTTCACCTCCTCCCGTTGGATGATCGGTTAAGAACTCTGCCACTGCTCTTCCCTTGACTGACTTGCGTGTCACATATTTCAGGTCGAATTCGGAGAGCAACAACAACCAACGAGCTAGCCTACCCGTAAGTGCCGGTTTCTCGAAAAGATATTTGATGGGATCGAGTCGTGAAACCAACATTACGGAGTGAGCTAACAGGTAGTTCCGTAGCTTCCTGGTAGCCCATACCAAAGCTAAGCAAGCCTTCTCCAACGGCGTATAGCGAGTCTCATACTCTAGCATCTTCTTGCTCAGATAGTAGATGGCTCTCCCCACTTTGTCCTCTGATTCTTGCGCGAGAATACAGCCCATTGTGGTCTCGGTCATTGAAAGGTATAATATCAATGGTTTCCCCGGCTATGGCGGTGACAACACGGGCGGGTTCTGTAAATATTCCTTGATCTGTTCAAAAGCAGCTTGGCATCGGCCGTCCCATTGGAATTTCTTGCCTTTCTTCAGGAGACCAAAAAGTGGTTCACAGGTCAAGGTTAATTTTGAGATAAACTGTCTTATGAATTGCACTTTACCCAGAAAGCCTCGCACCTCCTTTTTAGTCCTTGGTGGTGGCATTTCTAAGATGGCCTTGATCTTTGAAGGGTCGACCTCGATGCCCCTTTGTGTAATCAGAAATCCCAGCATTTTTCTTGCTGTAACACCGAACGTACACTTCTGAGGATTTAGCCGCAACCGAAATTCTCTAATCCTTTGAAAGAACTTTTGCAAGGTGGTGTAGTGGCCCTCTCTTTCTTTGGACTTGACAATCATGTCGTCCACATACACCTCGACCTCTTTGTGGATCATATCATGCAATATTGTAGTCGCGGCCCATTGATATGTAGCTCCAGCATTCTTTAACCCAAACGGCATCACTCTGTAGCAATAAGTCCCCCACGGGGTGGTGAAGGCAGTCTTTTCCCTGTCTTCTGATGCCATCACTATCTGATTGTAACCTGAGAAGCCATCCATGAATGAAAGCAAAGCATGCCCTGCTGTGAAGTCCACTAACTCATCAATATGCGGTAAGGGAAAGTCGTCCTTCGGACTAGCTCTGTTCAAATCCCTGAAATCCATGCATACCTGGATCCTGACATCCTTCTTTGGCACTGGGATGATGTTGGCCAACCAAGTCGGGTATTCGGATACCAGCAGGAAGCCTACGTCGATTTGCTTGGTGACCTCTTCCTTAATCTTGAGAGCCCAGTCGAGGCGGATCCTCCTAAGTTTCTGCTTGACGGGTCGGACCTCGGGGTCAAGAGGGATCTGGTGCTGTACAATCTCAGGATTGATTCCAGGCATGTCTTCGTAGGACCACGCGAAAACATCTTTGAAATCTTTTAATAAAGCGACTAAGCGCTCGCGTTCCTCTGAAGACAACGTGGACCCGATCTGGACCAGCCGCGGGTCCTCCTCAGTACCAATATTCACTGTAGTGATTTCATCAACTAGGGGCTTAACAAATCTTTCATGCTCTTGTTCAATTAAGCGTTGCAAAACCGGAGGAACTTCGTCCTCGTCGTTTTCATCAAAATTTTGAAAGTCTGAGTTAATGCAATAAATCAAGGGCACAGAAAAGTACTCAGAAACCACAGCTACTTGATTCTCATTAAGCACATCCAAATCGTCCGATTCCTCGATTACAACAGACTCAAAAGAGAAAGAAAAAGACGACCTGGACAAGACTGTGGCATCCGGGTTATCATCCCCAGGATTACCAGACTCAGACTCAGTCGAGCTGGAACCTGATTCCGACTCACAAAACTCGGTGGAATCAGATTCCGGCTCACTACCTGACTCGGTACTGCTGGACAAAAATCCCTCTTCATACTGCCAAATGAGAGAGGGTGCGATAGACGCATCCAAAATAGTTGCTGGCAGGCATGCAGCCGTTCCATTCCCGATCACGCATACTGAGAAGTTATCCCCCAAGCACTCCTGGTCGATCGGAGGATCTGAAAGTAGACATGCCAGTGCTACACCCATTTCAAGTTCGGTGTCCTCAGACTACACTTTCTTATACTGCTCAACCTCAGCTAATGGGTTTGTTTGCTCTTCGACAACGTCATCCCCAGATAACTGCAGGTCAAAGAAAATCTCAAACCCCGGCACGCACTTCCTCTCCGCGTTCAGCCACGGCTCTGGGAAGCTGCAAAATGGAAAGTCCTCCCCCTCCCGGACGAAGCGTCCGTTTAGAGTACCCTGAATGGGCCTATGCATCAGCTCAAAAGGCTTCCCGGCCTGCTTTGCTCTGGCTCTTCTAGCCATTTCCTTTCCCTTCCTCACCCAGTCCTCTTTGGTGGGCAGATATCCCAAGCCAAAGGTATGAGGGTTGTGTGGCACTTCGGCCAATGCTGCGACGCCCTTCCGGCCGCTCCTTCTCAATCCCATCCCGGGGATGTGTTGAAGCTTGTTCATGAGGTATACAGATTGAGCACTGACATATACTCCCTCATTAACGGCCATGATATTCTGCACAACCCGGGCCTCAGCCAAAGTAAACCCTGATAAGAACAAATCCTCCGTGCCATGTTCGATTTCCAAGACTGGCGTGGACACTTCCGGCGGCGGATGGATTGACGAATTCCCAAAAACAATAGCTACCCCTTTCCCGTGAGGGTACTTCAACATCTGATGCAAGGTGGAAGAGACTGCCTTGACCTGGTGCAACCACGGTCGCCCCAAAAGTAGGTTAAAGGTTGCGGGAACGTCCAAGACATGGAATTCAATGTTATGTTGTCCTGGACCAACCTGGGTCTGAATTTTGACATTCCCCATCACCTCCCTGCTGGTGTTATCATAGGCTCTGATCACTTAAGTAGTCGGCACGAAGTCCGCAGGCTTCAATTCGATTGCATATGTCGTCCTTGACGGGCATACATTAATGGCGGATCCCGTGTCGATAAGAACCACTGGCACCCACTTGCCTCTACATTCCATGGAGATGTAAAGGGGTTTGTTATGATTTACGCCCTCAGGCGGCAGTTCTTTATCAGAAAAGGTCAACATCAGGGAACCTCCTCCAAGAAAGACCAGTCCAACCAGCTGCTCTGGTGTGGTATCTATAGAGAGTTTGGCCTTGTCCATAGCAGATAGGACAGCCTATCTGTGCACTCGTGAAGCCATAAGCAGTCCCCAGATGGAGATGTTTGCTTGTATCTTCTTTAACTGTTTGAGTACAGCCTCCTCTTCAAGCTATTTCTCTTTCTGTTTCTCAGCTTCTTTATCCTTCCCGGATGCTTCTGGCCGGTCCAGGTGCGGGGGCTTGAAATACCGCCCGCTTCTCGTCATATGGTTGACCTCTCCGACATACCAAGTATCATCTGGCTGGTTACTTCCCCAATCCTCATCTGTGTGGGCAAGACATAAATCATCGTCTTCCCACCACATTCTGTCGGCGGCCGACAGACACCTGTCCGGCCCCGGTATGTTTGTATTCTCAGTACTTTCAGTCCACATGCCCGCAGCATCTTCTATTCTTGTGCCCACAGCACCCTCGGCCCCTTCATGGGCTTTTGCCTTTCTGATTCTCTCGGAATCCCAAAACTTTTCTTGTTCCGCCTGTGTCAGTGTGGTTTGTTGTTCAACTTTCTGTGCATCCACAATGCTCAAGTCCCGAGCAAAATTTTTCGTACTAGCGCTCTCCGGCAATGTAATCTGACTTGCGGCCCTTCCGACCACAGCTAATATTCCTGCCCCTGCTGGGCTCTGTTCTAGTTGGGCCTCTTCCACCACATTTGGTTGATCATCCAGCCATCTAGTGGCCTCTGCCGATTCCTCATAATCAAACCAGTTGACTGCCGCGCCCCCTGATTCTTGGTCATCGAAAAACTGTAGGTTGGCAAAGTCCTCCTCCACAGCCGTCAAATCATTTGCCCCTTGCTCAAATCCATCCCCCTGGATCACACACAGCTCTTCCTTCTCTGGCAATTCTATACCCAGCCCAATCTGGCCTGTTGACAAGATGTACTCACTCGGATTGTAGACTCCCCCAGCAAAACTCTCAGACTGTTCAATCCCAGACTCAACAATTCTATTCTTTTCTGAAGTCTGCCCTGCCCCATCTTTGATGGTCACCACCGTCGGCTCTGGTCGGGTTGTGGAGATGTCCAACATGCACAAAGAGTCAGTGCAGTCAGGAAGGAGCACCTCTGGCTTGGGTAGGTAGGATGGGGTGATATAGATACTAGGATCGTAAGATGCGACCCCAGTTTGGATAAAATTGATTATATTGGGAGGGGGAGCTTGGTTATGCGGTGGGAGAGGATTGGTTGTGACATTGGATTTGTCGGGAGGCGCAATCACCTGTTTGTCAATAAGATCCTGGATCTCGTGATGCAATCTAAAACAACAGTCGGTGTTGTGACCGTGTTATTGGTGATACGCGCAGTATTTTGCTGGGTCATGAGAGGGAGGGAGTGGATTTGGTAGTGGCCTCGGCTCCAGGGGCTTCAAATGCTTTTTCCTGATTAATACCCCTAGAGCTTTGGATAGGGGCATGTATAAGGGTGTGAAGGTTCTTTGGCCTCTGGGTTGGTATTTGGTGGTCTGCGTGTTGCTTCCGGATGTACCGGAGAAGGGCGTGGTTGCCATGGGTCTTGGAAGGGGAGGGGAAATGGTGGTGACCATGCTCACCTCTGAAGCTCTTATAGTTGCAGCGCCACTCGGGCCTGCATTGTTGTTACGGTTGAAAGTCCTCCTTGGTTGCTCCCTCTCTTGGTCGATCAGACCCTGTTTCATTACATCTTCAATCCGTACCCCCATCTCATGTAGATCTGAAAAAGTGGGGAAGGGGAGTACAATCATCTTTTGCATCAATTTTGGCTGGAGATTGCGCACAATCATCCTGATCTGGTCTTATCGGTGGGCCTTAAAGTCATCATCGAGGCCTTCGCCCTCCACCGGGTTACGAAATCCGAGAAACTCTCCTTGGGCTCCTGCCTTGTTGTTTCAAGATCACGAGTTGTAATCTCAATTTGGGTGTTGTAAGAGTATTGCGCAACAAAGGCTTCAGCCATTTCATCCCAACTCCGCTTGGCATCATCCTCCAACTTTGCATACTAGATAGCGGCTACACCCGACAGGGTCCGGCCAAATAGCGAAAGCTTCTGGGGTCTGGTGAGGCCCCTTGGCAGTAATATATTTGAGAATAGCCGAAGGTGGACCATGGGATCACCAGATCCGTCAAAGCGATCAATCTGCGGCATTTTGAATCTATCCGGTAATGTTACAGCCACGTCGGTATATCCGTCCTCGATATCCGGGATAGCCTTTACCCCCTAGGATTTTTTGAATAGCTTCGCGAGCTTGCTCAATTTCAGTGTTGTATGGTCTACCTCGAACTCGAAGGGAGAGTCCGGTTGATTGATAGGCGTAGGTGCCATAGATAGCTGGGGCAAAATTGGGGGCGGAGCTGGCCCTGTTGGTATGTCCGTATCTGCCTGGACATTTGGTGTTTCCTTGGGTGCCGGGATTCCCGGTGGGGGAGGAACCGAGTGTGAAGCAGATGCTCCGGCTTGTTGTTGCAGCCTGGTAATTAATTCTGCTTGTTGGGCCATGATCTCGGCCTGTTGTTTGGTAAACTCATCCCGGCGAATAGCGTCCTGCTGTATGGCTCTCATGGCCTCTTGCATCTGACGCATCATTTCCTCAACTCCTGTCGGTACCGCCATACTGCCCTGATTTGTCTGAACTATTGGCAGGTCTATTTCTATAGCAACAATCGGGATCTCAATCTGACTGTCCACTGATGGGGTGATCCACTGCTCTGGCAACCTCTGCTCGGATACACTGCGTTTTCTTGGTCTCCGTCTGATAACTGGGGGTAGAGAGTGAAACACTGGTTGTCCGTCAACCAGATCCTCGGATCGATTGAGTCGGGGACCTCTGGTCCAGGGTGCTTGGGGAATATCTACTTGGTCGGAAGCAATTATGCTAAAACTGCCCTAGTAAAAGATAAATAAAGCAGTAAGGAAATAAATAAACAGATAAACGGACAGCATAACAGCTTAAAGTAAATGCACAACACACAGCCGGGCATAACAACACACGGTCGGTAAGCTGAACACACACTGTCTCAATCACTGATCATTATCCCTGAATCACTGTCCCCAAAAACTGAATCCGGTACCCGCAGATAACTGATTCTCAAACACTAACTGATGCCCGCTGGCCTGATACCCCAAACTCGCAAACTGATACATGCAACCCCTGTAGAGACACACTCTGACAGCACATAACAGCTAATTGAGAGCCAAAACACCCCTATGTTGGGGGAGGGTTTCCCTGTCCTATTTTGTCAGGAGCTAGGGTTTCACTACACACGCAGCGGTTTCAAACAACCTATAAACGGGTAAGCAACCTATCCTAGTTTGGAATGGTCACTATGGATCCGAATATGCACTAGGTCGAATGGTCAAAAAGGGTGCCCCGGTAAAACTGGGGTTTGTGTTCCCATACTGGCAGAGCCCATAACCGGTCAGCCTTATGGTCGTGCCTTGACAAGACAAGCCTCCGGCAAACCGTTTAGGAATAGCAGATGGCAAACACGGTGTCCTAGGCGCACCAATGCAGATGCAATGCAAAGAAACACACAACTGTAGTCAAAAACAGATATCATGAGTTCGAGTCAAGTTCTCTAAGTCCCCAGTGGAGTCGCCAGAAACTGTAGACGTCCCCGAACGCCCCGGGAGGGCGAGTCCCCCCCCCCCCCCCCCCCCCCGCGTTCTGTTCATGTTGGGCTCACTGCAGTTCAAGACTCTCAAATTGTCACGGTTCTTAATCTGAACCAAAGAGTCCAAATCCGGCAAATCGTTTTAAGAAAACAGATTTTCAAAGAAGTGCCAAACATGAACTGCTTTGCCAGATACAGAGTCGCCACCTAAATATTTTATTTTGGGGAAATTTAGGAAACCCTGACTCGTTTGCCTAAGGCCATGTGTCCGTCATCACCAAAGTTGCCTCGGCTCGGGAACTTGGGTACGATTGGGGAAGGTCAATTCGTGAGCACCCCCGCTCGCCCGATCAAAGATCGGCCTCCACTAACCATGATATCTATTTTTGAAAACATTATGCGTTCTTATTCTGGTTTATTAGCCTAGATTTACTATGTGATGCGCATAGCATACAAGTATAGACTGGATCGTCTGAATTGGAACAAAACGTTTCATGTTTGTTTATTTTGAAAATGGTTTGATGGTGCTACCCGCAAGTAGGCTAAGACGTGGATTTGCCACCCTCGGGTGGGCTTAGAAAAAAACATGATTTTGCCACTATCTAGTGGGCTTAAAACTCACAGTCAACGAATTGTTCCAATCCAAATAATTTAACCTTCACCCACAAGCATTCAGGAAGTTATATCACATAAGCATGCTATCATGGCAGTCACTCACACGCATGCAAGGATGCTAAAGCACAAAAACTTACCGAGTACTCCAAGCCAAAACAGAAGCTAATTAGAAATCCATGCATGATCCTAACTATACAGAAATGCCTAATGCAACACATGCAAAAATACAACTAAGATAGGCTCGGCTATTCTAAACATGGCATATGAAATGCTACAGCTAACATGTATTCAACTTTGGAATTGAAATACAATGCAGTTAGTATGATGCGCCGAGCCCGGTGCATGCAAGACAGATGAAATGAATGCAAACATGCTATCATATTGTATGCTAATTGAAACATGCCCTAATCTAACCATCATAAGCGGGTAAATAAAAGGGAGAAAGATGTGGGGTTGGAAGACATACATCACACACACGCACACTTATTACAGTTGTGCCCTCGCTCGGAGGGTCCGAATAAATAATACAGTCCCAAATGAATAAATAATACAGTCCAAATATGTACAAAATCCTAATTAATTAATAAATTAAATTAGGAAAGCAATAAATTGGCATGCAAGCCAGGGACTGCCTCAAATCTGCTCCAGATGATGAATGATGTATGCTCGGGTTGCCTTGTGTGGAGAATCCCTCGCGATGCCCCGGTTTGCCTCTGTTTACAATTGTTCTTGGAATGCGTGCCAAGCTTCGGAAGGCTGTTGGTTTCTAATTTGCTGCAACAGAGAGCAACAAAGGGGCATGGCAAAGTATTTTCACATATGTATGCATGACTACTCTTCTGGGAGTGTAGTTCTCGATCCTCGTGTCACTAATCACGCATCTCGATGCATGATGGCCGAGAAGTCGAATTGCATGACTTAATATGAAATGAATGCACATATAAACGCAACACGACCTAAACTCCATTATGGATTATCCGGAGTGTCGATGGCTGGGAATTGAGACACGTTCCGTCACTCGGAGTACGAAACGTCCCTCGTTTCCTGTGCTCGGGCTAACTCCTATCCCAAACACAATGCAATATGCATGACATGCATGAATGCAACTAATATACAACCTAGCATGCACAATGCTATGAAATGGCATACACGATGCACGGGATAACATGGCATACACAATGCGCTAACATACAACCTAGCATACACAATGCTATGAAATGAAATGGCATACACAATGTACAATGGACTTACACCAACACGAGTGGACCTCAGCCACACTCACATAAGTAGCCATGGTATGAACATGAGACACTCGAAATGCATGCACACATGCACGCAAACCGAGGACCGATCCTGAGGCACAAATGCCACTCTAACAAGACATGGCAAGGCATGGAATATGGCATACAAACATGCAAGTTTCAGCACTAAAATGTGATGCAAAATGATCCCGAAACATGGAAACATGGCTCCCGATGCATGGAATGGCCCCGAAACACAAAACTAGGCATACGCATTGGCCTATAGCTATACAAAACATGCATTATTTCATCATGAAGCATGAAGAAAGATGAAAGACAGTCCCAAAACATGAATATTTCCAGTTTATAACAAGCCTAAAAAATGAACACAAATAGGGCTAATCTATCATGCAAAAATAGCCCTAAAATAGAGATTAAACACAAAGGGACAACAGCTGGCCCAAAATGGAAAAGAGCCCTTCAACAAAGTTGAATAGGGGCTCAAAAAAAGGCACTTTACAGTTTACATCAAGCCACGAAAATAATCAAAGATAAGGCCAAACTATCATGCAAGAAAAGGCCTAAAATAGGGATAAAGAGACAAGTGGCAGCTTCTGTTCTCAAACAGAGGAGATCCCTTCAACAATGTTGAAGAGGGGCTCAAAAAAAGATATTTCACAGTTTATGACAAAGTCCAAAACATCCCAAAAATAGGCCTAAAGTACTATGCAAAAATTGGCCTAAAAGAGAGATAAAGAAGCAAGTGATAGCAGGAGGTCTCAAACAGAGGAGAGCCCTTCAACAATGTTGAAGAGGGGCTCAAAATAAGTTATTTTACAGTTTATGAAAAATTCCAAAACAACTCATAAATAGGCCTAAAATGCTATGCAAAAATAAGGCCTAAAAGAGAGTTAAAGCGGCAAGTGATAGCTGCTGGCCTCAAACAGAGAAAGACCCTTAATCAAACATGAAAAGGGGCTCAAAATATGACTATTTACAGTTTGGGTCGGAGCCCAAAAATGCAAGAAATTATGGCTTAGATACAAAGAAAAAAAAGACTAGAAAATGGAAGAAAATGACTCACTCTTGTAGAACCAAACTTCAGCAGCTTTTGGACCAAGGAAAGATGCTCCTAAACTCTAAAAAATAGCCTCAAGTTGCTGGAATTGGAGTGTGGGTTGATAGGCTATGAGTTGGTGTAGAAATGATCCAAGGACAAAGGTGTTTTGAGGCTTGGAAGAGAAGGAGAGGGAGGATGAATGCAAGAGCCTTAAACCAAATTTTGTAACCTTTTAAAATGCAGCTGGGGGTGCTGGTTATATAGGCAAAGGAGGGGAGGAAAAGGGGGGAAAATGAATTCAAATTTCCCCTCAAAAGGGCACCCCCCCGGATACAGGTTCTGGGGGGAAACAAAATACACAGCTGGAAGGAACCAGGTGAGGGGATTCTGGCCGACCAGGTTCAGAAGGCTCAGGTGGCCAGCCGGCCATCTCCCCTGGTCGGCCGACCAAGGGTCAAAAGGGTCAATCACAATTACTGGTCGGCCTACCCAGAAAGGTGGCCTCCCATGTGTGCACAACACAACTATGTGGTTAAAACCCAGAAAAAGTGAACCAGGAGAGAGAAAAGACCATTTTTAAGAGGGGGTCAAAAGGGTCAGGCACAATTACTGGTCGGCCACCACATATTGGTGGCCTCCCAGGTGTGTACAACACAAATATGGGGTTTAGGGTTCAAGAAAGTGGCCCCGGGTGGTCAACATTGGCTTTTTAGTGAGGAAAACAGGCGTCGGAGGGTGATGAAGGAATAAAGCTGGCTTTTCGGAACAATTGCTGGCCTTCCACCCTTCTACAAGCTTCCTAACTCTGAAAATAAGGTCTCCACCAAAAATGAGTCAAAACGGATGCAAAACGAAGGTTCGGGGGACCGAAACGCGTTGCCCGGGGCCCCGAACATGGGCTGTTAAGCACCGGAGGTGGCGTTCGACCACGAAGTTGGTCTCTCGGGCTACAGTGTTCCTCAAAAGGGAGGAAATAAGGTGTATGCCAAAAACCGGAGCAAACAGAGGTGGTTAGGTGGTCCCGAACCGAGGCACACGGCCGTCGGCTCCGAAAAACCGGAGACCGGGCTCCAAATGGGAAAAATGGCCTACGACCGCGAAACGTAGCCTACGGCCACTGAGAGATGGTCTACGAGACCTATCCCTCCCCTCAGGAAGAGAAAACAGAGAAAACAAAGCCTGGTTCGCAAACCGAGGCAAGACACGAAAGAGTCCGGAAGTCCGGAGGCAAGGCTCGCAGCCAAAACTCTAAAAGTTCTGAACGAGCACTATATGCAATATCACCGAGCGCTCAACTGGTGACACCTGAGTCTTAAGGTCGGTCAAAAATAGGATGTCTACAGATACACAAAGTGAATGTGTGATAGATACACAAAGCGAGCGTGTGTGATGGATACACAAAGTGAACGAGTATGATAGATGCACTAAAAATGAACACAAAGTGTGATAGATGCACTATGTGAACAGAGTATGGTAGATACACTAAAAGTGAACACAAAGTGTGATAGATGCACTAAGTGAACAGGTGTGATGGATACACAAAAGGTGAACACAAAGTGTGATAGATGCACTAAGTGAACGGATTATGACAGATACACTAAAGGTGAACACAAAGTGTGATAGATGCACTGAGTGAACAGGGTATGATTGATATACTAAATGTGAACATGAAGTGTGATAGATGCACTTAGTGAACAAAGTATGATTGATGTACTAAATGTGAACACGAAGTGTGATAGATGCACTTAGTGAGCAGAGTATGATTGATATACTAAATGTGAACACGAAGTGTGATAGATGCACTTAGTGAACAGAGTATGATTGATATACTAAATGTGAACACGAAGTGTGATAGATGCACTATGTGAACAAGTGTGATAGATACACAAAAGAGAATGAAGTGTGATGGATACACTAAAGTAAATGAAGTGAATATGTGCATGATAGATACATGAAATGAGGATGTGTGTGATAGATACAGAAAATGAGAATATGTGTGATAGATACAGAAAATGAAAGAAGTGTGATTGATACACTAAGTGAAGAGAGTGTGATTGATACACTAAATAAATGAAGTGTGATTGATACACTAAGCGAATGAAGAAAGTGTGATAGATACACTAAAGGTGAATGAGGTGTGATTGATATACTAAATAAATGAAGTGTGATTGACACACTAACTGAATGAAGTGTGATTGATACACTAAATAAATGATCTCAAACGGAACTTCTTTGAATGAACCGTACATACAATATCGCGCATGAATGAGAAAGAAACTTGAGAGGTACAATGCAATACAATGCATAATGCAATAAACAAGCATAGCGGTGCTTTAGAAAGCATCTCATGGGGTGAGTGGCGATAAACCGCTCTACTCTAACGGGGATCTCCCCTCGTGCTCTTCGAACACTTACCTTCAACTCGCAGTACAAAGGCTCTGAAATACTGACAAGGGTTCTTCACGTAGAATACTTTGGATGCTGCCTTTCTTCCTGATCATATTCACAATTTTCCCTATTTTCCAATGGGGTGACAGACTAGGTTGGTTCAGTATCCAGAATTGAGGTGCATACATGCTATCTCAACCTATGGGGCTTCCATACAGATTTCAAGCCGAGGACACGTCTCTGGGTATTTAAACCAGACTTTAGTCTCGGAAATCCTAAACCTTTGTGTTCTAGGCAACAGCCATTCGAACTCTAGTTTCCACCGTCATAGTTGGTCTCCTAGGAACTCATTGCGAACACAGCCGAAATGCCTCTGGCAGGGAATGGTACCTAGGGAGAGCACCTTTGATCGCCATCCTGGCTTGAAGCAGGCTTGATCTTGAGCTTGAGGTAGAGGCACACTCATGCTTCAGAGCATTGGCAAGACCTGAAGAGGTACACACGGAATGTAATCTCAGAACTTACTGAAGTTAAAACAAACTCAGATGCTCGACATTTTCTCTTTTATTTTGCTTTGCAGTCTGGAACCCATATAGCTTCACATAGGTCCTGACTTTACTGTTCTGACATGACTTAGGTTGAACCCTGCGGTTTCATGAAAGAACAAATCCTGTTTTGCACAAATGTAGAGAATGGCACAACACTCTGAGCACAAAACAAATCATTTTGAAATTGAGAAATGAGTTCTCGACCGAGTATTGAGCCTATGACTGAACACAGCACACCACGACTCAACAAAGGAAACCAAAGGCAAAACAACCTAAACACAAACACAGACACTCAAAAATGACTCAAGACAAGAATCGAGACAGACAAAACACAACAAAACACAAGACTCAAATGTGCACAGGGAGCCTGTTTCTCTGGGTATTGTTTCCCACCCTTTCTCATTTGTGATTCTCACATCACTCGGCCCTCAGGCTCTTTTTTTTTCTCTAAAAAAGCCCTTTTCCTCACTTTTGCTCTCAGCGCACATCTCTCTATTCTTCAATCTCTCATTTTTTATCCCTCCCCTGGGTGGTTGACGAATAAACAAGAAGTTGCGGGTTAATGCCCAACGTTATCAGCTCGCGGCTATTTTCTTCGGTGACATTTAGTCGATGCCCCAGATGAAGGAGTGGAGTATCTTGATCCATTCCAATTCGTGCTTCGCACTCGGCTTGATACCTCTTTGCTTGGAGGATGTGAGAGCTTTCTGCCCTTTTGCGGTCAGCTTTAGTGGTGCCCTTTTCTGGCAAGTATGTTGATAACGGGGAAAAGACAGAACACCTGACTCAACTGTGCCCTTAGTTTCATTATTTTGACCATTTTTTTTTTTGTTTTTCTACTAAAACAATTTTGACCAATATCAGAGTTAGATTAACATGCTTATTCAATTTTTTGATTTAAAATCATGCAAGTCAGGCTGTGAGCACTAAAAATTTTTCTTTTTTGGGTCCAAGAAATGGTCCAGTTTTGGAAAAATGGGATAATTTTCAAGAGAATCAGTCAACCTCAGTAAAAATTCTCAAAAACTATTTTTGCAAACGGCCACTGCTCAATGAGCACGGAACCTATTCTTGAGATGCACAACCTCAGATCCGAAGGAGAATTACCCCTTGTCTGAACGGCACTGCATGGCAACGGAAAGTTGCCCCTTGTTTCAATGGCACCACAGCGCATTGAATGGCAACGAAAAGTTGTCCCTTGTTTGAATGGCACCACAGTGCATTGTAGTCAGTCCTCAGAGTGACGAACACAACTGAACTCTCAGATACAGAGAAAGTAAAGATGATCAAAACCAATACATGGACACAATCGAATTTGAAGTGTTTTACAGCTGGACTTCAGAATGAAGTTGCCTACGTATCCCAAACATGGGAATCAAGCCTTACATAGTTCAGGTTCAGGTTCACTCATGTATTAATCCTCACTTTTTACGCTCTAACTTTTGCCAAGGCCGCCCTTCCAGGTTTTCAACCTTGCGAGCTATGTTTTTCTTCTTTTCAATTCTTTTAATTCATTTTTTTTTTCTTTTCATCTTTTCTTTTTCTTTTCTTTGCATTTTTTCTTTTTTCTCTTTTTTGTTCCTTTTCTTCTTTTTCTTGCTCTAACTTTTGCCTGGGTCGCCCTTCCAGGTTTTTGGCCCAATGATCCTCTCAAGGGTAAAAGTGTAGCTTTGTCCATGTCAAATGGTTTTGAGATCCTTAAGTCATCTGAATCCAGGAGAATGGCTGTTGTTCGCTGATGACGCAGAAGTCCATCTAATGCGGGCTGAATTTACCCCTAGTGTTGTGGATAGGAACTTAGTTGTCCTTCAGCAGTACTTTCTTCTTTGCTCCCTTTTGGGATTTGGCATTCTTGTCAATCTTCATTGATTTGTGGAATGATCCATCTTCGGCTCTTCGAGCACAATCTGGCCTCTTTTGCCCCTAGTTCAAGGGGTGCTTCTGATCTAGCTTTGCAAGCTTCTTTTGACAACATCTGATCTTCTTGATCTAACTTCCCTGCCCCTAGTTCGAGGGCTGCTTCTGATCTGGCCACACAGGCCTTACATTGTGGTTGACGGTTGAACATTCTGAATCTAAGTTCAAGGTTCGAAAGAAAGGGGTCGAGTCTCGAGGTTGAGAGCGATCCTAGGCTGCACAATCTCAAGAGCGATTCCACACAGGTCTTCGTAGGATGGTGCAAAATAGTTTTTGAAATCTTTTAAGAAAGTGACTAATCGCTCGCGCGGAAGACAATGTAGAACCAATCTAGATCAAGCCAGGATCCTTCTCAGTACTCACATTAACAAGCATGGTCTCAATCATTAAGGGCTTAGCATGCCTCTCTTTCTCTCAATTGATCAAGTTTTGCAAAACCCGAGGAATTCCTTTCTCTTCGTTTTCAATACATTATTCAAAAAGTTTTGAAAAACTTAGGTCAAATACAATGACTTTAAGGCACAGAAAAGCAAGTCAAAAGCACTGTCGCTTCATTTAGATCATCTGGCACAACTGGCGTAAAGCAGAAATGAGCACAAAAACATGAAAACCAACTGGCTGTTTATTCAGATCTGTTGACAAAACTGGCTCCATGGCAGAAACAAACTCAAAAAGAAAGCAAAGAGACAAACACAAAACAAAATAGCGACATCCGAGGTAACATCCCCGGAATTGCTCGACTCCTATACAACAGGACTGACTCGATACGACAAGACAGACCCCAACTGACTCAGTACAAAAAGACTGACTATACACAAAACAACAAAACTGACCCAATACCCAAGTCAAAAAGTACAAAAACTAGCATTCACAAATGCTCAAAACAGTGCGTGCCATACGCCACATCTGAAGTAAACTGAGTGTCGCCCGTAGGTGGTTCATCTCCCCGATCACATCACATTATCCCCTACGTTCATCGATCCAGTACCGATAGACTTTGCTAAGCTGGTGCGACGATGACCTTGTTGTCAAACAGATCTTGTACATCATGGCGAAGACGAAAGCAACTGTCAATGTCATGACCAGTTTATTGATGGTAAACACAGTATTTAGTGTGGTCATGCTTTTGAGGGATAGGATCGAGTAGAGGTTGTTGTTCCAACGGTTTCAGATATCCTTGCCGAAGTAAGACCTCTAGAGCCTTTGACAAAGGCATATAAAGTAGGGTAAAAACCCTCTTAACTCGAGGTGGATATTTGGTTTTTTGTGAGTTACTTCCAGACGGACCTGTGAATGGGGTAGTTGTTCTTGATGCGGTGATGGTGACCATACCTACTTCAGAAGATCTTGCAGATGCATCACCACTGGTGGTTGCATTCGAACTGTGGGAAAATGCCCTCCGGGGCTGCTCCTTCTCCCGGTCAATGAGGCCCTGCTTCATAGCATCCTCGATCTGTACCCCCATCTCATGCAAATCTGAAAAGGTGGAGAATGGGAGAATGATCATCTTTTGCATGAGATTGGGCTGGAGATTGCGCACAATCATCCGAATCTGATCTTTGTCAGTGGGCCTAGTGGTTATCATTGAGGCCTTGGCCCTCCATCAGGGTACGAACTCAGAAAAGCTCTCCTTAGGCTCTTGCCTAGTCGTCTCAAGATCACGGGTTGTAATCTCGATTTGTGTATTATAGGAGTACTGAACGACAAAAGCCTCAGCCATCTCATCCCAATTCCTCTTAACATCATCTTCTAATTTTGCATACCAGATGGCCGATACACCCAACAGGGTTCGGCCGAATAAAGAAAGCTTCTGAATTCTGGTGAGATCCATCGGCCTTAATATGCCTGAAAACAGCCGTAAGTGCACCATAGGATCCCTGGACCCGTCAAAGCGGTCAATATGTGGTATTTTAAAGCGGTCTAGCAGCGTCGCGGCCGCATCGTTATACCCATCCTCAATGTCTGGGATGGACTTGACGCCCTGAGATTTCTTGAATAGCTTTTCAAGCTTGCTCACCTTCAATGCTGTGGGGTCCACCTCGGACTCAAAGGGAGAATCCGGCAGGTTGGTGGGTGTTTTGGATAATTGGGGTAGGATTAGGGGCGGAGCTGGTCCTGTCGGAATGTCCGTATCTCCCTGGACATTTGGTGCCTCCTCGGGTGCTGGAACTCCTGGTAGGGGAGGGGCTTGGTGCGAAACAGATGCTCTGGTTTGCTGCTGTAACCTGGCGATCAACTCTGCTTGTTGAGCCATGGCCTCGGCCTGTTGTTTAGCAAATTCAGCTTGACGAACAGCGTCCAGCTGCATGATTTTCATACTTTCTTGGAGTTGACGCATCATCTCCTCCATTCCTGCCATACTGCCCTGATCAAACTGATCTATCAGTATATCTGTCTCTGTAAAAACAAATATCTCAACCCAACTACGCACAGGTGAGATAGATAATGACCGCTGATCTGAGAACTGTTGAACTAGTGATCTGTGCCTGATTGGCCCTTTTACCCTGCCTCTGGCAAAGGAACACTGATTTCCCTTGAACTGAATCTCTGACCTGACAAAGTCTATCAACACAAGTCCGATGAATCTCGGGGGATATTGGAGCCTTCTGAAGCTACGGTTCTAAGACTACCTAGCAAAAGAGAAAACATGCAGCATCTCAGCCTGATTTCACCAAAACAGATATGAGCAGCCGAATAATTGTGCTCTCTACTGAATTCTGTCCAAGATTCTGCCTGTAAACTAGTACCCTCAGGTCAAACTGATTCCCCACATACTGATGCCCTCAAGCCTGATATCCAGACTTGCAAACTGATACATGCATTCCTGTAGAGACACTCTAAGAGCACATAGCAAGCAAGTGAGAGCCAAAACACCTCTATGGAGGGTTATGGTTTTCCTGTCCTAGTTTCGTCAAGAACTAGGGTTTCACTACGTACACAGCGGTTTCAAACAACCTATAATCGGGTAAGTAACCTGTCCTAGTTTGGAATGGTCACTATGGATTCCGAATATGCACTAGGTCGAATGGTCAAAAGGGTGCCCCGGTAAAACCCGGGGTTTGTATTCCCATCGTGGCAGAGCCCGTAACCGGTCAGCCTTATGGCACGCTTCTCAAAGTGAGCCTCCGACAAACCGTTCAGGAATAGCAGATGGCAAACACGGTGTCCTAGGCGCACCAATGCAAACGCAATGCAAAGAAACACATAAGTGTAATCAAAACAGGCTATCATGAGTTCGAGTCAAGTTCTCTAAACCCCAGCGGAGTCGCCAGAAACTGTAGACGTCCCTGAACGCCCAGAAGGGAATCCCGCCTTGTTCATTTGGGCTCACTACAATTCGGACTCAAATTGTCACGATTCTGAATCTAGTCTCACAAAGTGCAATGCAAGACTGATAAATCACCAAAGAGTCCAAATCTGGCAAATCATTTTGAAAACAGATTTTTAGAAAGAAGTGCCAAACATGGACTGCTTTGCCAGATACAGAGTCGCCACCTAAATATTTTATTTTGAGGGAATTTTGGAAACCCTGACTCGTTGCCTAAGGCCACATGTCTGTCATCACCAAAGTTGCCTCGGCTCAGGAACTTGGGTACGATTGGGAAAGGTCAGTTATGAGCACCCCTGCTCGCCCGATCAAAGATCGGCCACTACTAAACATGATATCTTGTTTTTGAAAACACGTGTTCATATTCCGGTTAATTAGCTAGAATTACTATGTGATGCGCACAGCAAAACAAGTATAGACTAGATCGCCTAATTTGGAATAGAGCATTGCATATCCGTTTGTTTGGAAAAATGGTTTGAGTTTTGCTACTCGCAAGTAGGCTAAAATATGGATTTCAATGAATTGTCTCAATTCAAGCAATCCAACCTTCACCCATAGGCATTCAGGCCGTTCTATCACATGCGCAAATAGCCTCATGGTAAGCATGTTGTCATGGCAACACTCACACATATGCAAGGATGCTAAAGCGTAAATGATTACCTAGTACTCCAAGCCAAAACAGAAACTAGTTAGTAATCAAATGCATGATCCTAGTTCATGTTAAGATGACTAATGCAACACATGCAAAATGCAACTAGAAATAGGCTCGGCTATTCTAAGATGTCATGTGAAATGCAACTTGATACATGTATTCAAATTGGAATTGAAATACAATGCAGTTAGCATGATGCGCCGAGCCCGATGCATGCAAGACAGATGAATGGATACAAACATGTGAGCATAAGTATACTAATTGAAACGTGCCCTAATCTAACCATCATAAGCTGGTAAATAAAAGGGAGAAAGATGTAGGATTGGAAGACATACATCACACACACGCACACTTATTACAATTGTGCCCTCACTCGGAGGGTCCGAAAGAATAATACAAATTAATTAACTAACAAGCTAATTAATTATTACACAACGCTTAACTAATTAAATGATGTAATTAAGCTAAGAAAGCAGTAAAGAGGCCTCGGGGAGAGGGATGAATGCATGCATGTTCGGTTTCGCTTGAAAATCCATCGACGTACTCATGTTGCCTCTGTTTACACTGCTCTGTACCTCTGAAGACTGCACAAGTCCTAGGTATGCTTTAGAATCACTCCCTGATCACTGTGGGAGGTCACTGACCAAGGGGAAACACCACCGGCCATAGAGAACTGGTCAGCGACCAAAAATTATACCACCGACTGGGTTTCAATAGTCGGCCGGCACTGAAAGTTGCCGGCTTGCCATTTCTTCCTGCAGAAGACTGGCTTGCTGCAACAGAGGACAGACAAGACATGGCAATGCATTTACAAGACAAATGTATGTATGACCACCCTCCCTATCATGCTACGAACTCAAGAGAGTATGGCTTTCGACCCTCGGGCTACTAATTATGCATTTTGATGCATGATGGCCAAAGGCACCAAGTGTGCAATTCAATATGGAATGAAATGCATATAAACACACAAAGGGCCCCAACCTCTATCATGATTGATCAAGAGGCAAGGGATGCATGCTCAATGCTATGTAACCTAAGCATGCAAACAAACTAACGCAAAATGAGAATGAGTATGCTAGCAAGCAATATGCAATAGGCATACAACCTAAATATACAAACATGCAACCTAGCATACACAATGCTATGGATATATGTCACATACAATGCTTTATGAACTATGGCATGCTCAGTGCAACTAACCACCTAGCATACACAATGTAAGGAGTGACATGGCATACACAATGCTAACAACATAACATGCACAACACATTGTAACATGGCATACAAGCACAACTCTCAATAGCACTTAAAGCGTGGAAAACATGGGAGTATGGCAGAAGTATAAGCTCTAAAATATCATACCCAATGATGCCAAAACATGCAAACACCTCAATATAAGCATGCAATAGGCTTCAAAACTCAAGACTAGGCATGGCTATTACACTACAAGCATACATGGCAAGTACCATTCGACCATGGGACATAAAAACAAAGCTAAGGCAGTCCAAAACATGCACAAAATTAGTTTAAGGCATGGCCAAAATATGCTAGAATGGAGGGCCAAAATAACATGCAATGTAAGCTAGTAAGCATGGTTTACACTACAAGCATATGGAGCATATGAGGGACCACCAAACCAGCCAAAAATAGATTTATGGCATGCCAAAATATGACCAAATACCCACTGAAATGTGTCTAATACATGCAAGAATGAGGTGCTCTTTTGAAAGGCTATGAAAGGAGTTGTTCTACACATGCAAGAAGGACATCTAATATGGAAAAACCAGCTCTGGACAGAGCTTATGCAGGTCCTAAAACTCACCAAAAAGGGCCTGAACCAAGCTTGGGATGCATGCAAATATGGGCTCATTTGTAAGGCCAAAAATGCAAGTAAACAAGACAATAAGGAGAGGGGATGGTCCTCTCCTTCTTAGGACCTCAAAACATCATCCCCACCACTGAAATCTAAAGGATTTTAGTGGTGAGAAGGCCAATACAAGGTGGTCCCAAAGCTCACAAAAAAAAGGCACAAAAATGAGGCTAAACAAGGCCTAAGAGGGGGTAGACAACCCCAAACACAAACGTGATCTTAAACAAACTTCAAAAAGAGCTCAAAATATGACTTTTTTCAGTTTATGACAAAGCTCGAAAATGCTTGCAAGTATGGCTAAAAGATGAAGCAAAATAAAGACCAAAAGAGGGTAAAGTGTGTTACCCTTGTAGCTTCAGTAAAACCAGCAGCTTTGAGACCAAAAAATCAGACCTTCAACCTCTAAAAATGGCCTCCAAGATTCTTAGGTTGATGATGGAGGTGTTAGGCTAAGAGTTGGTGTGCAAAGGGGCCAAGAGCTTCACTCTTTCTAAGCCTACGTGTAGAGACAAAGAGAGAGATATATGTGTATGCCTTAGCAAAAAAAATTTTGGAACCTTTTCTAATGAGGTAGAGGCTCTCTCTTATAGAGGAATAAAGGTCCAAGCTTCTCTTAAGAGAAGTTTGGAGCAAAGGGGCCAAGCTTCTCTTAGAAGTTAAAGCAAAAAGGGTCAAGCTTCTTGAGAAAGCTAAAGCAAATGGGTCAAGCTTCTTGGAGAAGCTAAAAAAAGGGGTCAAGCTTCTTGGAGAAGCTAAAAAGGGTCAAAAGGTTCAAGCTTCCTCAAGAAGCTAAAAAAAAAGGTTTAAGAGGTCAAGCTTCCCCAAGAAGCTAAAACAAGAGTTCAAAAGGTCCAAGCTTCCTCAAGAAGCTAAAACAAAGGTTCAAAAGGGTCAAGCCTCCCCAAGAAAAGGTCTCGGTTAGAAAAAGTGGCCGATTGATCAAAACAATGGCCGGCTGACCAAACACAATGCCGATCGGCCAACACATTTGGCCGGTAGCAAGAAAACAGGGCCGGTGGCCTCAAGCCATGGCCAGTGAGGTGTGGGGATGGCCAACAAGCTATTTCCCACCCTCAGAAGCAAAACAACAAGTGTTTGGTGCAAAACCAAACACAAAACAAATAAGTTGAGAGATATTGAGGCGAGGCGCGTAGCCAAGACCTCTGAGAACTCAAAACGAACACGATCATAGATGATCATCGAGTATTCAAACGATGATGTCCAAGTCTTGAGGACGGTCAAAAATGGGATGTCTACACCAGCAAGGAATTTTCCATTTTCATGTAAGCTACCATACGATCGTTTTTGGCCGTGTATTTTCCCTTTAATTGATTGATGACTAATTTTGAATCACAAAAGATAAGCAGACGCCGAGCACCCATGAGATGTGCATTCCGTGAACCGGTTAGCTAGGCTTCATATTCGGCCTCATTGTTTGATGCTTCAAAGCCGAGTTTGACTGCCTGCTCGATTATTACCCCGTCCAGAGCCATGATCACAACGCCGGCCCCACTGCCATGTTGGTTGGATGACCCATCATAGTATAATTGCCAAATGTCCCCAACGCATATCCTCCAATTTGGCTTAGGTTGAATGTGATCGGACTTAAAGTCTGCAAGACACCCAGTGAATTCGGCAACAAAATCAGCATGCACTTGCCCCTTGATTAAGGTTCTGGGTAAGAATTGGATATCATACTGGCCGAGTTCCAAAGCCCATTTTGAAACGTGCCCTGATGCTTCCACGCTACGGGGCATTGATCGGAGGGGGTAGTCCGTTAGTACTCCAATGGTATGCCCTTGAAAGTAATGCATCAGTTTTCTTGCTGCCATGACGAGAGCAAGGATGAGTTTTTCCAACGGAAGGTAACGTGTTTCGGCGTCAACCATTGCTTTGCTCACATAGTAAATTGGCCGTTGCTCCCCAAGTTCTTCTTTTAGCAGCACGGCACTGACCGCCCGATCGGAAACTGCCAGATATAAAATGAGCAGATCACTTGCCGAAGGTGTTGCCAAGAGTGGGATTGATCGGAGGTAAGTCTTCAAACTGTTCAAAGCGGCTTCACACTCGGGGGACCATTCAAATGCTTTACCTTGCCAAAGGGTATGAAAGAATTGTCTGCAGCGATCTGTGGAACGACTAATGAACCTATTCAGCGTGGCTGCCATTTCCATCAGCTTCTGAACCTTTTTGACCGACCGAGGAGAGCCAAGTTCTAGAATTGCTGTGATTTGCCTCGGGTTGGCTTCGATTTCGCTGTGTTTAACAATGTAGACTAGGAATTTGTCAAATCCGATGCCAAATGCACACTTGGAAACGTTCAGCTTCATTTTGTATTTGTGAAGAATGCCGAATGTCTCTTCCAGATCGGCCAGATGAGTTTGTTCTTTCTTGGATTTGACCACCATGTCGTAGATGTATACTTCCATGGTACAGCCGAGTTTCTCTTTGAACATAGCAATCACTAGTCTTTGGCAGGTTGCCCCGCATTCTTCAGCCCGAAAGGCATGACCTTATAGCAATAGGTGCCTCTTTGGGTGAGGAATCTGATTTTTTCCCGGTCCTTCGGATGCATGGCAATTTGATGGTAGCCTCTGTAGGCGTCTAGGAAGCTCATACGTTGATGATGTGCCGTTGCATTTACGAGTTGGTCTATTTTGGGGAGGGGAAAGCAATCCTCGGGACAAGCTTTGTTTAAGTCCGTGAAATCCACACAAATACGCCAAGTTCCATTTTTCTTCTTTATAACCACAGTATTCGATAGCCATGCGGGATAGGTCACTTCACGGATTGCCCCGACATCAAGTAAGCGATCAACTTCTTCAACAACGACAATAGTATGCTTCGCGGCTAACCACCGGTTCTTCTGAACAATTGGCTTACATTTTGGATCAATGTTTAAGCGGTGCTGCGACACAGATGGATCCACCCCCGATATCTCATATGGTGACCATGCAAATACATCCAGATTACGGAGTAGGTAGGATATTAGCTCTTGCTTGTCGACTTTACTTAAGGAAGCGCTAACCATGAAGAACTTGTCAGGATTCCTTTCGATTTCAACTCAATCCAAAGCTTCGGTCGCCTTTTCACTGGGAAGCCACCCAACGTCGTCGAGGCTCTGCTGATCCGGCACCTCAATTGAATTTACCTCCAGCTCTCGCGATGTCTTTGCAGTAAGAAGATAACAAGCCTGCACCAATTGCTGGGAACCTCGAATTTGCTCTATGCTGTGTTCAGTCGGAAAGCAAAATAGTTGATGGTAGGTGCTCGGCACGGCCTGCATGGAATGCAACTAGGTTTGTCCCATAATGAGGTTATACGGTGAAGGAAGCTTGACAACCAGAAATTCGACGTCCAATGATCGGGAACCCGTCTGAACTGGCAGTGTAATTTTACCCAAAGGATATTCTGGATTAGCGTTGAAGCCGAATAACGGGTAGTCAGCTGGAGATAGGTCTGACTTAGTGAAGCCGAGTTGAACAAAGGTCTTGTGATACATTATTTCTGAAGTACTTCCCTGGTCAATGAGCACACATTCAATGGTGAAGCGCTTTACACGTAGTTCAATAATTAAGGGATCAGTGTGGGGAAGCGTCACGCCAACCAAATCAGAATCATCAAAACTAATATTCTCAGCTTGATTGGGCTGCTTTGCTAGTGTGATCTACTTTTGGGGATTCGACTGCAACTGAATTGTATGTACTGCGGATGCCACCAGCAAACTATATATCATATGAATTGTACCGAGATGAGGTGAATCCTGCCGCAAAGCTACTATTTTTGTTGAGTTGTTCTTTCGGACATGTTGCATGAGCTAACCATCTTGCACCAACTCTTCAAGGTGGTCCTTTAAGGCATAACAACTGTCAGTGTCATGACCGTGGTCTTTGTGATATTCGCACGGCTTATCCCGTCTCCTCGTGTCGGGAGGTCTTACCATTTTAGGTGGCCATTTAAAGAATGGCAGGTGTTAAACTTAGACATTACCGTACTGACCGGCTTTGATAACTCTGTGTATTTCTTGTCCGTGCGCCTCATGCGTTTGTTATCCACTTGAAGCTGCTCATTAGCTCGATGTGAACATTGGTCATTTGATCGGCGCGAATCTTGTCTTTTATCTCGTTTAGCCCAATTCTGTGATTCAGGGCTCTGTAGTGGTACAACGTTTACTGGCTGCACAATTTCAAACGGGGTCGGCTTATTGGCTTTATGCCCAGCTTTGACCCGTAGGGCATCGTCCTCCACTTTGCAATATTCCTCGACTTTTTTCATCAACTACTAGACTGTTTTGGGGGCCGTCTGGTCAAAAAGCTGCGGAGGGCACTATCAGGATGCAACCCCATCTTGAAGGCGGTGATGGCAATGGAGTCATTGCAGGCATCATCTACTAGATTAAAACATTCCCAATAGTGCGCCGAATACGCACGAAAGGTTTCTCCTGGTTGGATTTACATTGCCCAGAGAAAATCGGCTTGCTTCAGCTAGACCTCATTAGTGATGAACCTTGCCCCTGAAGGATTTTTGGAGTTGGTGAAAGCTCTTAATCGATGCCGGTTCCAATTTATAATACCATCTTACAGCCAATGGTCCTAAACTGCTCAAAAATATTCGGCATATGAGGGCCTCGTCATCTGCATGAAGCGTCATGGCTTGTTTGTAATGACGAATGTGATCGGTGGGGTCTGATTTTCCATTATACAGGGTGAATGATGGCGCTTTGAACTTTTTGGGTAGCACCGCCCTTGTAATCCGTCGCACAAAGGGGTCATGTTGATCCTCTTCATCTGAATCATTTCTTCGTTTATTCCTTGCACGAGGGCTTCCTTCGGAAGAACTGGAGACTTCGACCCGTCCCTTCTTTTTAGGTTCTGGAGATGATGATTCAAAATCACTTCTACTATCACCTCTCCAAATTCGAGGCCGTCGACCGTCCTTTCCCGAAGGTCGTCCCAGATCCTGGCACGCGGCCTGTTGAGATTTTGCCACCTCTAGGGCCAAATCCTGTCGAAGGTGCTCATTCTCGACTATCATGTTTTCCAACCTCCGTTCATTCTGCTTTGCCTGATCCATAATCACTTACATCGTCTCATATACTGATGTCGAGGGTGAGGTCTGGGCAACTGAGTCAAAGTTCAAGGCCCTTCGTGTGGCAATGTTTTTTGGCCCTAGCATGTTTCTTGGAGTGGTATCATCTCGTGGCGTATGGTCATCAGCGACTACCGGAGGATCTTCTATCACACCCGCCATGGATGAGCTTGAGTATTCCCACAGACGGCGCCAATTGTGGAGTAGTTCGGAAATACTCTATGGATCCAGTTCGACGCTCTTGATCCTCAGCTAGTAACCTGAAAAGGAATGAACACTCTGGTCGGGGGTGCCGGAATTAGCACTCTGACGAATAAGTCAGTGTATACTCTCTGGGTTGCTTTTATCTCAAGTTAATCTTGCTTTTTCTTACATACCTTTCTTAGCTGATGCTCTTTTTATTTATAGTCGTCCTTGATGTTGATGATTGGGCCCACCTTTCATCCAAAGAATAGTCGTTCATTCGGCTTCCTGTTCGTACTTGGCCCGGTTTACAACTGATTTTTCAGCCGATCTGGTTATTCGGCCTCCGTCCCTTCGGGATAGAGCCGTATAGTACATAACTTGATTTCTTTCTTTAAATTACTCGGCTTCCTAAGTAATAAGTATATTTGGCCCCCACAACCTAAATTAAATGCAATCTGCTAAAATTTATATACCTACATTTTAATTCTTCAAGCATGTTCGAAACTGTCAATAATTTCCCAAAAGATTTACTGGGATATCATCTCTCAATATAAAAATTGGATCAGTGAATTGATGATGGATAAAAACTATGTATTTGTTTGTGCTATCTTTTGTTAGCAACTGTTTGTGATCTGTGTTACTGATCTATATTAATTTATGTATGCAGCTTTCAGCTTTGCTTCAGCAATTACTTTGAGGGTTGGACTACAGCTGACTTTATCACTAGTTTTTTCATTTTATATTATTTTATTTTATGGCCTTTACTTTTTTATGTTTTTGGTGTTTTTGTTAGTTGGTTTCTTGCCAAATTAACAATTAGATATTAATTTTGTTTAATCCTTTGTTATATATGGAATTATATTTTTGAGATTGGATTATACATGATTTGTATGGAATTTTTTTTGGAAATATTAATTTGATGTTAAATATGATTTTTTTTTTTTTATGGTTGAAAGTGAAATGTGTGTATGTTGTGGAATGATTGCTAATTTTATCAGTATATAGATAATTTTATTTGTAAAATGGAAAAAAAACTTTTGGCTACTAAATATTTGGTAGCTAAAAATAAAAATAAAATGAAGAAAATTTTTTGGCTACTAAATATTTAGTAGCTAAAATAAAAGCAGACTTTAGGCGACTAAGAATTTAGTAGCTAAAAAAAATAAAATAAAAAAATAAAAAAAATAAAAAGATGAAAAAACCCTTTGGTGACTAAAACATTGGTCGCCATAGATACTTCAAGTTTTGGCGACCAAAGTTTTAGTAGCAGAAAATAAGATTTTTGGTGACTACAATTTTATTTCTGGCAACTAAAAATATTAGTCGCCATTTGTAGGACTTTTGGCGACTAAAAAATATTTAGTCGCCAATACCTTCCCTGACAAGCTTCCCGCGACCAATCTGAAGACCAAAATATTTAGCCACGCAAAATTTTTGGCGACTAAAAACTATACTTTTGGTGACTAAAAATTTAGTTATCAAATGTGCATTTTGTTGTAGTGAATTACACATTTAAGCAATCCGCACTCTAGAGGTTTTGCATTTTCCCTCATTTTGGAACAAATCTCACAGTACAAACAAAAAATGTAACACTTGAATAACGTAACACTCCAATGTAACTCAATACAAAACTCCTTATTGTATTTTTTCCAAACGTAACAACATAATACTCCAAAAAAAATTCTTAGTTTATTTTTCTCAACGTAACACTCTAATGTAAAATACAAAAAACTTCTTAGTATACTTTTCCAGACGTAACACTTCAATCAATGCAATCTCAAACATAATACTCTAATGTAACATACATAAAAACACTAAAAAACTACTTAGTGTACTTTTCTTAAGCATAATACTCATAATTTGAAATTATACATTTGTCCAAAACTTACTAAGAAATTTTTTTACTCTTTTTGAATGATTTAAAGAATTCCACATCCTTTTCATGGAGTGTTACTTTTGGGGAAAAAAAAAATACACCAATGAGTTTTTTTGTGTTACATTGAAGTGTTAAACTTAAGAGTTTTTTTAGAGTGTTATATTAGAGTTTTAAGTTTAAGAAATGTAGCGATCCTAATTTTTCGTAAGTCTTTATTTATTTATTTTTTTTTATTTTTTTTTTTTTATTATTATTATTATTATTATTATTATTATTATTATTATTATTATTATTATTAGCATGATCTTATTTTATTTTTGACTTTATTAATTGAGTAGATACATGAGAATTTAAAGTGATATTTAATTAATTTAAAGTGATATTTAATTAATTTAATGTTAATATAATATATATATATATATATATATAGGTAAGTATTGATCATATATAGCACATTTATATATATTGTATTTATATTGTAATTGTATATTATATTATAATATATATAAAAAAATTAAAAATAAAAGGGTGTTATATCATGAAGGGACTGTCAATTAGGTTATAAGCCTTAGAAACTCACTAAAACAAAACCCCAAAAAAAAAAGGAAGCAGTAGCAGCAGTAGCAGTAGCAGCCATGGATTAGGAAAAAAAACAAAAGAAAAAGAAGAAAGAGAGACGGCAGAGAAAGAGAGAGGGGCAGGGCAAAGAGAGAGAGTAATAAATAAACAAAAAAAAAAACAAAGAGTACAACCGAAAGAGAAGGAAATAGCGGAAGAGAGAGGTATTGGAAAAAGGGATTAGAGTCTTATTTTGGTGGCTTTATTAATTCTTTAAGTATTTTTTTGATTTTCAAAAAATAATTGTAAATGCAAAACCCATTTCTTTTGATTTATGTTTAATTCAGTGTTTTTATTTATTTGATGTTGGTTGTAGATGATGGATTGGTTTCATTATTTGGTTAGATGTGTATGCAAGGTTTAGAATTTTATATATATTTATTTTATGGATATAATCACACTCATGGATATATGAAATTAAAATAAATTAGAAACCCATAGATAAATTTCGAATACTTCATCATAACTCCATGGATTGTTATTTTATTTGAATGTTAGTGAGAAAGAGTATATATTAAAAAAAAAGTGAGAATTATGAGATTTATTTAAATGCCTTAGACTCGGCATCGTTATGTTTGTTCTCATAAGTAGATGAGATGTTGTGTATATATATATTGTTGCTTGTTTCTCAAGAGTAGACGAGTGCTTTGATTTATGCGCCCACTCATATGCTAACCGTCTAGGGCGTGTGGGTCAAATTCGGAACGATATCCCCGTGCAAGTTTTGCTTCGGAGCGATATTAGGTATACGAGAGGCATATGGGATATATGTATAAGCCAGAAGTGAAAGGTCAAAGTGGTGAAGTTAAGGTACAAAAAATTAAATATGAACTTATTGGTATAGTTTGAATTATACTGATTTGTACATCTTGAAAAATAGTAAACGACCTCAATAAATTATAAAATTTTGGCAGAGGCATGTATATGTAATTCTAGACAATTTTTGTATTTTAACTTTGTACTAAAAAGATTCATTCTTTTATCAAGTTTTTCTCTCAACCTGTTCAGTTTTTACTAGATTCGTTCGCGGTGCCTTTTAGGAAATTAATTTTGTACAACTTTTGTTTTTTAAGTTTTAGTCAATTCGAATTATTTAAGTATGAAACGGTACATTTTTATACTTCTTCAGCAAGTTATTAATGATTGAATTATACTATCTTTATTTTTTTTGTAGAATAGTGGGTCTTACTAACTTTTTTATGCAGAGCTGAACCATCATATTTTTATTTTTATTTGTTTATTTTATACTCGTATTTAGTTGTGTACGGGTAAGAAACTAAATTCCACCGTATCTCGAGAAACTACCTCTTCGTCTCGGTGCGGGTGGAACTACTTGTCTTGTCTCGTAACAGGAATTAAATGTACTTTTGTTTATGTCTACTGGACACGTGAGTGTCAAATCTTATACTTATACCAGTATACTTGTATATTGACTCGTTTTGTCTCTTGGCATTTCGGGTGCATTCTGTTTGAACGCAATCGAGCTTCCTTTACAGTATTGGTTGGAACTACGGTATTGACGAGAAATAACTATGATTGTAGGACATGTCTTCCAGATTTCTTTTGTTTTTTAAAGTTTATGATTGATATTAGTTTATTTATTTATTTATTTATTTTATGACATTAGTATTTTGACAATTTGGCATTGTCCGTTATTTTTAAAGTTTACATTATTTAAGTTCTTTTGACTAGTTGTTGTTACTTTAATATTGGAGGTATTGGATAGTTATGAATCTATGATGGATGATTTGGTTGGCGGTTTTTTTTTTTTATTTTTAAAATCCCTTTTAATCTTTTGCGTATGGAAATTTACTTAAAACAGATTGAGGCGAAAACATTTAGATTTTTGTTTCACCTCTAGGATTTGGATGATGGAATATTGATTGGGGTTTAGTCCTAATTTAATATTTAATTGCCCAAATTTTGGGACGTGACAAAAAAAGTACTCTAAGGAGTTTTTTTTTTAAATTTTACGTTTGAGTGTTATATTGGAGTGTTATAATTTGAAATTATACATTTACTCAAAACTTATTAAGGAGTTTTTATACTCTTTTTAAAATATTTGAAGAATTCCACATCCTTTTGGAATATTTGAAAATTTTCATATTTCAAGTCATTTTGTACTCATTTTGAAATGTTTTCTAAATAAAAAAGATTCTAATATAAAAATTCATCTCAAATTTAATTCTCATAAATTGTAAATCTTACCTTTTTAGTATAAATAAATAATAAATAAATAAATATAAAAAGAGGAAAGATAATAGAAATAAAAGTATAATTATAAATTCAATTTTCAAATAATATATTAAATCTACCTTTCCAAAATCAATAGGACTAATTAATCTATAAAAAAAAAATTAAGACTAAACAAATTATCATTCCTCAAATAAGATTTATATTTTCTTTTTATAAATCAACATTCGTAGTCAGTTTAATCTACACTGGGATTTTTTTTTAGACAACTATAATATGGTGTTAGCAGTAAAACGTTGGGTTTCATATATGTATGTATATATATATATATATGGGCCGACTTGCCCACTGGATTTGGTCCAGTTCAAAGGCGTTTTAGTTTCCTCCCAAAGTTGGAATATTAAGGACTGGCCCATATTCCGGATCAAGTCCCAAGAAAATCAAGTTTGGGCTTGACTTGACCCAAGTGGCATTTACCAATCAATTCTATGTACAAAATTCAAAATTCATATAATTTCAAAATAAAACATTTGTACCAATTAGTCTTACATATTTTTAATTATTACAAAGAAATTCTTTTTCTAAAAAAAAAATTAAAAATGCTGCTACATCCCACCATCGCCGAATTTTCGTCAGATGGTTACCGAGGATTCGCTGGAGTGTTCAACATCACTAAAAAGTTGCTGGACTATTGCTGGAAGTTTGTCGGAGTACCGCTGAAGTTTCCTGAACGTCACTGGAAGTTGCCAGAATGTCTAGAATATTCACTGGATGTTAGGAATATTATCAGAGACTCACCAGAATGTCCAAATATTGCGGAAAAAAAATAAATAGAAAAATTAGAGCGAAAAAACATAGAAAAATGTGCTAAAGATTGATAAACTAATAGGGGAAACAAAAACATATATTATTTTTTTAATTTTTGTAGAGTTTAAGCAAATAATCTCCAAATTGATCAAACTGAAAAGTAAGTTTTAAAACTGTAAAATGTTACAGTTTCAAACTATGATTTTATGAAGCATTTATCCTTACTAGTGGTTGGGCATGTGCATTGCACGTAACACGTGATTTTTTTATCAACTGTTAATACTATAATTATGCGTGTTTCTTAAATTAGTATGTGATATGTATACAAAGTATGGAAACTTGTATAGATAAATTGATTTATATCCAAAATACTCTTAAATTAGTATGTGATATGTATACAAAGTATGGAAACTTGTATGAATAAATTGATTTATATTAAAAATACAACTAAGTAAGAAATGAATATATACTCGACTGAAAATTTTAAATGATAAATGATAAATTTTATAAACATAAGCATTAATTTATAGCTAAGATTGTTGGAAATGACAATCTTATCTTAATCAATAAACACAGGTTCTTTAAATATATATGCTATTACACAAATATTTTTCTATCAACTTTCCACTTCAATTTTTCATAATCCGTACCTGTAATACAATTGAATGTATGAAATTAATTGCGCAATTACATAATTTTGTTTAATAGTTCATCTCATAATACAAATTCATTAAATTCACTATTTCATATTATTTGCATATTATTGGTGTAAGAATGCATTAATATCAATATATAATATATTTTTATACATCAAGAGTTGTTGGATCTCGTTTCCTGTGCCACGAATATCTTGCATGATGAAAAATATAACATTAGGTATTAACATATTTTCATTTATGTAAAAAATGTGAAATAGTTTTTTTTAAGAAAATGAAATGATATTGTAGCTTAATAGTTTGATCGATATAGAAATTTCATACTCCCTCCGTCCCAAAATATTAGTCCCTTATTCCATTTTTCATTGTCCCAAAATATTAGTCCCTATTCAAAAATCAAGTACAAAAATAATATAAATTTCCTATTTTACCCTTCTTTTAAATTAATAAACAACATAAAAAGTACAATTATGCATTGATATTCCCAAAAAATGTACTATCAAAAGGATAATTTTGGAAAATCAACTTTTTTCAAATGCAATAATTGTACTATCAAAAAAAGTTGGATTCCCCAAAAGGGACCATTATTTTGGGACGGAGGGAGTAATTATTTTTACGATGTTTATAAATTTATACTTATAAGTGTTTGTAGGGTCACTTACATGAAACTGTCAAATGATTTATTATGGCATCTGTAATTAATCAGCATATAACAAAAATTGATTGAAACTTTTTATTTGATATATAGAACTTTTTGTATCATTGAGTTGCTATGATAATATTTGGGTATCATTTGATTTTTTTTTTCTTCTCATAATTTCACTAAAATGTGTGCATGAGGTACATTATTTTTCTTGAACTTTATAACAGATAAGATAATTACTATTTCAGCTCATCTAACTTTGCTTGAAAAACATGTTACAATAGATCTTCTGTAATATTTGCTTCACCATCTTCTTGTTTTTCTTCTTGCTCATCATTATATCTCGTTATAATAAAAACATTTTGATGAGTAAGAGTTTGAGACAATATCATGTTGTTATGAATTTTAAAATTCATTTTCCTTCAATAATGTGATTTTTTCTGTAATGAAAAAAAGTACAATTATTGTCGTGATGGTGGTATTTTGTAAAGCCTTAACTTGTTGTTGAAAGTGCTAGTTATGGACACGTATTTGTATAACACGTATGTATATATGTATTGGACATAAGTTGATAGGAGAACAATACACAATTTCACAATTTTCCTAACAAATATAATTATATTACTAAAGCAGGAAAATTAAAATATCCAATGATAATAAAATATTACAAATTGATAATATATGAATATATATATATATATATATATTTACATTTATATTTTCTTTTATATATGTCTATATAAGATATCACAAAAGTAATATGTGAAATATTTTATAACAATATAATATATGTGACAGTGAGAAGTTAATTATTCATAATTAAATAGTTGGTCATAATATAGATATTTAGTGTTACATTTTTGTGTATGCACTATTTTTTAATTAGATTATTGAATTCACATAAAAATTGAAAGGAATTTGTGAATAATTTGTGTAAAATTAGAGATTAGTGAATAAAGATTTAAAAAAGAGAAGTTTATATTGTTTGGTTTGGTTTGGTTTTTCAAACTTTTGTTTTGAATTTTTTGATTTTCATATTTTTTTTGTCTTTGACACTGTTTTTTTTTTTAATAACCATTTTATTTTCTTTTTAGATTCACTTAATCTAATACATTTTTATTTTTTTTAATTTTACTTTTAGATTTATATTCACTTAATCTAAATACACTTAGAAAATAATTTGTTGTGCATTCTTTTTGAGAAAAAAAATTATTAATATTAAATAATAAAAAAAAATCAGTACATGTTTGAATTTATAATTTTTTTTACCAATATTTTACTTTTAATTCTATTTGGAATATTAGATATTAGATTTTCATGTAAAAGTATAATTTAAATATAAAATATAAAGAAATTCCAGTATTTTTAATCAACAAAACTTAAAAAATATGAAAAATAAAAAATTAAAAAATAAATTTAAAAAATAAAACCAATGAAAGTGGTTCCTGTTTTGAATTTTGAAATCATACCTTGATTATTAAAGTATCATGTAAAATACTATAGTTCGTAACATATAATTTAAATAAAAAGAAAGTGTATGAAGATAAGAAATTTTGAGATACAGTGCAAATCTGTTTTTGGAAAACACATGCGCTTTTCTCTATCTAAATTTAAACGAATGCATACAATTTTAATATTCAACCAAAATTATTCATAGTGATTTAATCCATGATGGACAGTTGTAAATATTATGTATATCAGTATATAAACAGACACAAGAAATAAGAAAGAGTTTTTTTTTTTTGGGGGGGGGGGAGGGGGGGATAAGGGAGACAGTTTATTTATACTATGTAGGATTCTTAGAAACAAATATATCGTTTTTAAGTGTTTAACTCAAAAAATAAAGAGATGATTTTCATGATTTTTAGAAAATATAGTAGATTTGAAAGGGTAAAATTGAGATTTAAAAAAAGTAGAAATATGGCAGGCTCTTTATACATTTATAATAATAGTAGATTAATCAAACTAGAAAACATATTACGAAACTGTAAAATTTTACAATTCTAAAGAATGTTAAGAAATTACAAAATTTTACAGTTTTAAAAAATGTTATAAAACTACAAAATTTTGCAGTTTTGAAGTATGATTCATTTCAACACCAAAAAAACTAAAAATGTAAAATCTTACAGTTTTCATCGTCTGTAACTAAAATTCGAAAATGACTTGTTTAGAATTTAAAATTTTTCTCTATTAAAATAGGAAAATAGAAATGTGAAGTAGAGAAATGGTAGAAAAATTGAACGATCGAAAGAAAGAAACAGATATAGAGAGAAGATTGTACTCCAACAACTATTTTTGGTTTAGATCTAGCCAGATCTGATGTAAATTTACTCAGATCTAGCCCAGATCTGAGTGAATTTAGCCAAATCTCCATCAGATTTTAGTAGATGTACTCATCTTCTTCACCGAAAACCCGTCTCCTTCATTGTTGATGAAAGTGAATCAAGAAATTGGTGGTTATCGGTGAACCCCAATCAATGATGGTTGCCGGTGACTATATATCAGAAAAAGAAAGAGAAGAAGTAAGACATGGTTGTCGGTCGTTGGTCGCCAGTTGCTGAAAATCAAGAAGCGAAAGAGGTCGAGAAGAATGAAAGCGTAGAAAAGAATGAACAAGAAAAATACAAAGTGAATTTTTTAGAATATCTAAAAGTTGTGGGACTAAATAGATTTCTCTTGGCACAATGTATTCCAACATCTTCAATAGTTAGTGCCTAAATGACAACATCAAAAAAATTGAATTTTGGTATGTTGCAGTTAGGGGTGTAATTCCGGCCCGGCCCGGCCCCTCTTCTGGCTTTATGGGCTTTCACTATTTTTGGGGGCCGAAAAGTCTGACCCAGGCCCAAATTCAGGCCCACTAAAATTAGGGTATGTGGGCCAGGGCTTATCGGACTTGATTTTGTTTGTTTGTTTGTTTATTTATTTATTTTTTTTGTGAAAAATAAACGATAGATATATTATATATAGATTATTTATGAGGGATAAAAAAATAAAAAAAGAAAAAATTTGTACTAGAATATTTTAGGTAATATTAATGAGCTGTTTAATTATGTTTCATATGGTGGTATGTAATTATGTATGACTTATGCTTTTTGGTTATGACTAAAAAAGTATAAAATTATAAAATTTTCTTATTTTAAAATGAACAATTATATATATATATATATATATCAAAATGAAATGAAATATTACAATCATTAAATTAAACAGATTACATTTATTTAATGAATAATTTTTGTTTCACAATAAAATAAAATATTACAAAAATTTATATCATTAAATAAAATAGATATAGATTATTGATGATGGTAGAGTAATTGCATTATTATAGGTCAAGTACATCTCAACTAGGTTGGAACTTACTAGTTTACCAATCATTTGCATTATACTCTACCTCAATAATCTAATAAAAATATTACGAAATGAAATAGTAAAAAAAAAAAAAAAATTGTTGATCAATCATCGGAAGAGGTAGACAGTTCAATTGCGTTGCTCCAGGATATATCATCCAAATTGCTTTGAGTTCTCTCATTCACTCTAATTTTGTATTTTCGTAAGCGCATGCATATGATCTTTGAATATCATCAGTGCCTTAACCATTTAGAGCGAATGCCTGCTACATTAATCGCTCAGCACCCGTCCACTTATACTAAAAGCTGTTTCAGAAGTAACTGTAGAAATAGAAACGATTAATATATCACGGCCTTCTATAAAAGCACAGGCCACATAGGTTGATTTTGTTTCCACCAATCCAAAATATCAAAATCATCGATATCATCCACTAATGGGCTATCCAAATGACGTTGTAATTCAAAACTACTTTCACTTGTATGTTGAGATATTCTTCTACTTTTTATTGTGGAAAAAACATTTAATCTTCTACCTCAAGATAAGGTTGGTGTAGTGTGTATAAATGTATTTGCAGATACAGCTACCATGTATTCTTCAAATAATTTGTTGCATGTTTTTATCATAGGGGCAAGTTATTCTTGATCAGAGAAAATACGTTATAAAAATTCTTGTCAACTAATTTCTTTACACCTAAGATAAGTTATTATGACTAAACCTAAAAGGTGAGGCAATTGGTCAAAATGTTTATCAAATTTTTCTTTCATTGCAGTAATAATGGTTACATAATATTCATTATCCATATATTTTGTGAAAACTTTTATTATTTCTGCTAACATATGTAAAACAAAATGGTGAAGTAGGAATATATATATATATATATATATAAGAAAATAATTTTGTTACCGTATCAAAAACTTTTAGAAAATCTTTATATAAGCTACTTGGCACCAATTAGGTTCTATGGAAGTCAGTTATCCTCCTGCTAATGTTGTTGTAAAAAATATATCTATTACTTTTATTTATTTACAAACTCCCTTTAACATATTATATATTGAATTCCACTTGTTGTTTATATCTAAAATTAATTTTTTAAATGACATATGAAATAAGCAAAATCAACAATGAAGAACCCTAGATTAAAATAGAGCAAACTCACAGACACAACGAAATGAGAAGTAAAAACAAAGAGAAAAATAAAAAAAAAAAACTTACCAACCACTGAGAATACAGATGATGGAAAGGAAGATGCCCCAAAAACAAGAGTGAAACAACAGAAGATAGTTGCAAAGACGACCACGAAAACCCTAGGGGAAAGAGAGAGAAAAACACGAAAATGGAAGAAAAAATGAACTAAAAAGACACAGCTTCAAAATTTGAACCTCGACAGGTCGCTCAAGCGAAGACTCTCTCGTTCGAGCGAGGACAATTATGCTCAAGGGTTCGCTCGAGCCAAGAACTTGTCGCTCGAGCCAAAAACGCACGCTCTCAGGTCTAACTCAGCAGCAGAAGCACGCTTGAGCGAGAAAGTCTTCGCTCGAGCGAAGAAGAAGAAAAAAAACAAAACACAAATTTTTATTTTATTTTATTTTATTTTTTTAATAATAAAAAAAAAACCAATACTTACACTATGTCATGAAACCTGAAACACAAGTGAGTGAGCACAAGAGCATGAGTATGATACTAAGACGAAATAATCTACAAACCATGAAGCCCACTAACTTGAAATTTTGACAAGATGAAGCAAATAATCATGCGCAAGTTAGATAAAATCAAAACAATGAACATAAGCTACATGAGAATGTACAACTCAGAAATCAACATGAGAGCTCACAAAAATAATGTGTCTGTGTGCAATCCATGAGAGGCCATAGAACTAGAGTTAATCTTCGTAGTGATCGGATGGCTGGACCTCCAGCAAGAGTAACTGAACATCACAGAGAAAAGTCAAACTACTAGGAATCACAGGGTATTTGTTGAGTAAACGTGAAGGTTCCCCCTCAATCAATGATTCCCTTTTCTTTTTTCAACTTTTTTTTCTTGTGGGCACTCACTGGTGGCATGCATGCTCAAGAGTATGGAAACCAAACAAGAGAAAGATGAAATTAAAAAGGATAGCCTGGTTGGTGCCTCTGTGCTAGCCTTTTCCTAATGTTCGGACTTCAATGAACTGAGGGAGAAATCGTGGAAGTGAACAAATGATGGTAGATGGTTAAAAGACTCAACATCACCCATGATATACTAGTATAGGTCAATTTTTCTTAAAAAAGTACAAGAAACACTGTTAGTGGTCCATAGAGAACTTTGATCACTTGTGCGGAAACCCCTGCAACAGTTTATCTCAAGGATGTGTACAGAATGAGATCATGAAGTAAATGAGTATGGACATTCAGAATGAGCTATGAACAAAGAAGAATGAGATCTTGTAAGCCGCATGAGCAGTGTTCATATATATTTTTGATGCAAAGATAACAGGAATCAATGACTGAGATTATAACATCCAAGCACACAAAAAACAATCACTCACTCCCCTTCAAGTAACAGGTAACACCCTAGTGACTGAGCACAACACCCAAGGTCTTTCTAAGGAACTCAAACTAAAGAAGATCAAGGGGTTTTTTTAAAAATATCAGCTTTTTGATGCTCAGTGGGAACATGCTCAAGAACAACAAGGCCTTCTTCCACTAACTCTCGAATAAAATGATGACGAATATCAATGTGTTTGGTGCGAGAGTGTTGAACAGGATTTTTTGAAATGTTTATGGCACTTGAATTATCACAAAAAAGAGTGAGAGTGTTCTGTTCTATCCCATAATCATAAAGCATTTGCTTCATCCACAGCATTTGTGCACAACAACTTCCTGCAGCAATGTACTCAGCCTCAGCAGTCGAAAGAGAGATGGCATTTTGCTTTTTACTATGCCAGGAAACCAAATTATTCCCAAGGTAAAAACACCCTCGGATGTACTCTTCCTATCAGCAGCACACCCTGCCTAGTCGGTATCAGAAAAACCAGTAATTTTAGCTGTAGTATCAGTAGAAAACCAAACCCTATACCCTAATGTCCCATTAACATATTTAATGATGCGTTTGATAGCAAGAAGATGAGACTCTTTAGGACTGGCTGGTAACGGGCACAAACACCTACACTGAAAGTAATGTCAGGACGAATGGCTGTGAGGTAAAGAAGAATCCCTATCATACTCTTATACAGGGTAGGATCAACATCAATACCAAAAGAATCTTTGGAAAGGTGAAGACTGGTGCTCTTGGGAGTGCGTGCATGTTTGGCAGACTCAAGACCAAACTTTGACACAAGATTTTTGGCATACTTAGTCTGAGAAACAAACATACCTGAAGGAGACTGTTTAATTTGTAGACCTAAAAAATAAGACAACTCGCCCATCATGCTCATCTCAAACTCATCTGTCATGCAATTCAAAAAATATTTCACCAGATGATCAGCAATGGATCCAAACACAATATCATCAACATAAATCTGAGCAACAAGAATATAAGACTTAATATGTTTCACAAATAAAGTCTTATCCACAGTACCCCTTTGAAAGTCATTATCAAGAAGAAATGTAGTAAGTCTATCATACCAAGCCTGAGGGGCTTATTTCAAACCATACAAAGCCTTGTCTAACTTGTAGACATAATTTGGACATTTAGGGTCCTCAAATCCTTTTGGTTGCTCAACATATGCCTCTTCTTTCAAGTACCCATTCAGAAAGACACTTTTCACATCCATTTGAAACAATTTGAAACAAAGAAAACATGCAACACCAAGTAAAATACGAATAGATTCGAGACGTGCAACTGGGGCAAACGTCTCATCATAGTCAACACCCTTTACTTGTGTGTAGCCTTGAGCAACCAATCTGGCTTTATTCCTAACCACAGTACCATTCTCATCAGATTTATTTTTAAAGATTCACTTGGAACCTATCACATTCATGTCTCTAGGTCTGGGAACAAGAGTCCAAACATTGTTACGTTCAAATTGACCTAATTCTTCATGCATAGCATTGACCCAACTATCATTTAGCAAGGCCTCTTTAAAATTCTTAGGTTTAATTAATGAAACATAACACATATGTGATACCTCATCCCAAATCTGTCTTCTGGTTTTCATTCGATCCGATACACTTCCAATTACCCGTTGAGCTGGATGATTCAGTTTTACCCTTGCTGATGGTTTGAACTCAGGACTTGCGGTGACAGACGCATCAGGAGTGATGTCTCTTTGTACACTCTTTGGACTTTGACTTACCAGCAAGGATGGTGCTGTCTCAAAGCTTCTCTTTGACTTTGTGGTTCAGTATCTAGGATTGGAGACTTACCATTGTCATCCTCATTTGTTGCTAGAGGAGGAGGACCTATGTCATCTATAACCACATTGATTGATTCCATTAAAGAAGAAGTGCGCAGGTTATAGACTAAAAAAGCCCTACTAGTGGTTGAATACCCTAAAAAAATACCTTCATCACTTCGGGAGTCAAATTTGCCCAAAGTCTCTCTATCTTTGAAAATGTAACACTTACTCCCAAAAGTTTTAAAGTATTTTACATTAGGTTTCAATCCCTTCCATAATTCATATGGAGTTTGTAAAGTGCCGGGCCTTAAACACACGTGATTTATGACATAGACAGCAGTATTTAGGGCTTCAGCCCAAAACTTTGGAGGAAGTTTCTTACTAAAGAGCACGACCCTAGCCATTTCTTGGACAACTTTGTTCTTTCTCTCAACCACTCCATTTTGTTGTGGAGTAATAGGTGCATAAAATTCATGCTTAATTCCATGCATATCACAAAAATCCGAAAACGAACTGTTTTCAAATTCACGACCATGATCAGTTCTGATTCTTATGATACGCCCAATGGAAACACCCTATTCATTTTGGATTTTAAGGACTAAGGCCTGGAAAGCATCAAACGTATCAGATTTTTCCCTTAAAAAATTTACCCAAAATTGAGTAAAATCATCAACAGTTAAAAAACTATATCTTTTACCTCCAATGCTTTCAGTGCGAGTAGGACCCATTAAATCCATGTGAACCAATTTAAGAGGATGTTTGGTTGTAAAGTTGTTCACCTTTTTATGAGGCGCACGGGTTTGCTTTCCAAGTGGACATTGTCCACACACATGGTTCAGATTCTTACCTAATTTAGGTACTCCTCTTACAAGCTCTTTGTTGGCTATCTTAGTTAGGTCTTTGAAATTCATGTGACCTAATCTTTGATGCCACAAATCAATGATACTTACGATGGTAGAGTGACAAGTGAGATCATTAGTAGTAACAATCCCATAGCAGTTATCAGATGTGCGAACCCCATGCAAGACAGTATTTCCCTTTTTATCCAAAATTTCACATTTATTTTTTGAAAACAATACTTCATGGTGAGAATCACACATTTGACTAATGCTCAAAAGATTTGCTTTAAGACCATCAACAAGAAGAGCATTTTCCAGCTAGGAAAGACCAGCAACACTTATCGAGCCCTTACCAATGACTCTAGAAGTGTCGCCATCTCCAAAGGTAACAATTCCTCCTTCATATTTTTCAAGGGAGATGAAGTAGGATTTGTTACCGGACATGTGACGAGAGCACCCACTATCAAGATACCACACGTGTGAGTCACGTGCTTTTAGAGCAGTGTGAACAACTAAACAAGTCAAATCATCTTTTCTCACCCAAATCTTTTTGGTCTTGGTAAATGTCTTAGTGTTGTGAACACCCTCATGAATCTTGGTATTCCGCCTAGACATGTAAGGTTGTCTCCTAACCCAAAAAGTATTCGAGTTTCTACCATTTTGAGACACCTTACCAAACAATTCAAAGCAATAAGGACGAATGTGGCAATACCTACCACAGTGATGACAAATAAAAACAGGTTTTACCTCCCTTTTGTTGATCTTATCGCCTTTAGGTAGATGAAGAGAGGGATCACCCTAGTCTACCTTCAACTTTCCCTTTGTTTGAGTCTTTAGATCATGTGAAGTAGATACCTGTCCCTTGTGAGCTGTCGCACCATAGCCTAGCCCACTTTTGTCACAACCCATTTGTTGAGACCCGAGGATGTCTTTTAATGATTTGGAACCTTTGTTCCACATTGCAATTGTGGCTCTAGCAATACGGAGTTCTTCATCTTTCTGACAGACTATCTTTTCCAATGTAGCTTGTGACATCTCAAGGCTTTCAAACTTCTCTTCATATATGGAATACACTTTCAGAAGTTCATTCCTTTCAGTTTCACAGGATAGAAGTTTTCCACATAGGTCTTACCTGTCACTTGAGATCTTGATGACATTTTGCTTTGCTGCTACAAGTTCTCCTTTTAGCTTGACATTCTCGCTTTTACATGCTTTGAGCTTGAGAGAGAGTTTGTCATTGATTTTGGACAAATTCAGAGATTCCTCGTAAAGCTTTTCATAAGCTTGTTGCAATTCATCACCATTAATCTCATCATTGTCTTCTGATGTTTCATCATCCTCTTTTTGCTCTTCATTCTCCTTGACCTCATCCAATCTAGCAACTAAGGCAGGAAAGTTGTTGGATGGTGGTGAAAGTGAATTTCCTCTTTCATGAAATTGGCTCAGAATTTCCCATGCATCTTTAGCCTTTGTGCAGTGAGCAACCCGTTGCTGTTCTTCATTAGAAATTGCTCCATGAATAGTAATCAGGGTTCTCTGATTGCTCGGATTGTCAGCACTTTCTATATCTTCTTCAATGGCTTGCCAGCCTTCTGGGTCAAAAGCTCTCAGAAACGCCCTCATTCTGATCTTCCAATACAAGTAGTTACTCCCATCAAAGGTGGGAGCATGATGTAGGTTCTGACCAGGAGGTAATTCCGCTGGCTTTGGAAGAGGTTGAGTGTAAGTGGACCAAAATGCCATGAAAGCACTATCCCCGTCTTCACCGGATTCAGGTTCTTCGGGTTCTTGCTCCGACCCGCTTTCATCATCCCAAGTCACTGTATAGACTTTCTTTCGATTCTTTTTCGAAGAACATTCAAGTGCAATATGGCCAAACCCTTGACATTCATAGCACTTGACCCCTTGCCCCCTTACAATCTTTTTTTCAGTTTTTGGAGCAAGTTTTGATGGAAAAGTTTTGGGTTTTTCATTACTCGTCTTTTGAAATAGAGTCTCTGAAATTAGGCTTCTTTTTCTTTAAATTTTTTTTAAACTGTTTAGTAAACGTAGCCGTCATCTCAGACTCTAAATCGAACTCAATCTCCGGAGTTTTTGCAATCTCATGAGCACTAGTGAAACCACACTATCTTTTTGTTTTTTTTTTAGAAATCTGGTGGGCTTCATAAGTCTGCAAGTTTCCAATCAACTGATCAAGCTTGAGGGTATCAACATTCTGAGCCTCTTCAATGGCTGTCACTTTTGATTGGAACCTCTCCGGTAAAGACCTTAAATTTTTTCCAACAACTTTAGCTTCAGGCATTTTTTCACCGAGTGTGAAACAGGAATTCACAATGTCACTAAGTTTTGCATAGAAATCATCAAACGTCTCATCATCACGCATAAAAAGGGTTTCAAAGGCAAAGGTGAGACATTGAAGTTTTGACCTTTTGACAGAAGTAGTACCTTCGTGAATTGTTTCAAGAATGTCCCAAGCCTCTTTTGCTACCTCACACGTGCAGATACGACGAAACTCTTCAAGTGTGATGGAGCAAAAAAAGGAATTGAGAGCCTTGTTGTTCCAACTCGAGTTTTGATAATTGGTTGTGTCCCATTTATCAAGAGTTTTGGGAATCTCAACACCATCAATGGTGACAGTAGGTTCACTCCACCCATAGAGCACACAGTGCCAAACTTTCTCATCGATGGATTTTAAAAACGCTCTCATACAAGCTTTCCAATAAGAATAGTTTGTACCATCAAGTAACCGAGGTCTATGGGTCGAGTTACCTTCACGTATTGAATCTATATCACCAATCACACAAAATCACACTCCTATAGTTTTGATAAAAAAACAAAGAGTGACCCGCTCTGATACCAATTAAAAATCCTAAGTGATTCGTGATTAGATCAAGATTAAAATATTTCAATTCCCAATCATTCAAAACACAAAATCTAAATCATCAAGCACTTACGAAAGTAATTTAGATTGTTGTTTTCGAAATAAACAATAAATCGACACAAACGATTTTTACATGGAAAAACCACAATTGAAGAACCTTCAATTGTAATCAAAAACCACGGGCGAAACGCCACTAATCAATCCACTACTGAAGAAAGAAAGATTACAAAGATTACAAACAAATTACCTAACTCATCCAATTTGTCTTCAAACCTTCTGTAACTCTTTCACCAAGCCTTCGTCTCGAAACTGATTAATCTGAAGTTGAATCCACAACTTCACTTGTCGAATCAACGACTACGTATAGAATCAAACTCCTTTGAAACTCCACGTTTGAATCTTCGGAATCCACCGAAGAAGACTACTCTTGTATGTAATCAATCAACCTCCTTGATATGTGCTTATCAATTCATGAGTTTAACACTCACTCAGATTATCAAGGAAAACTCACAAAAATACTCCAGAAGAAAACCTTAGAAAACCTCAAAGTAGATCTAAAAAACATAATCCTAGTTTTGGAGTGAAACAAATACTTATAGAAATCCTGGACTGTGAAGCTCACTCGGGCAAAGCTTCTCTCGCTCGAGCGAGGAACTTAACTCGTTTGATTTCCATAAGTGGCTTCGCTCGAGCCACGCAACCTGCACTCGAGTGAACAATCAACTCTTTCAGGTTTTTATGCAGACGCACTTCTTCGCTCGAGCCACGCAAGCTTCGCTCGAGTACACATTCATCTCTTTTAGGTTTTTTCCAGACGTAGTCTTCGCTCGAGCGAGGACTCCTTCGCTCGAGTGAGCAAGACAAAACAGCAAGGAAATTTACGGTAAGGAAATTTACAACTCAATCACACAAGTTTGTTCGCAGGATTGACAAGACTCAGGGACCTAACATTGTTGACCAAATTTCTTGTATTTCGAAATTTGATTACTAGAAGACATAATAGTAACAACCATATTTTTTTATTACTAATACAGAAGTCTCATATACATGCATAGCTTATTTAACAATCAAGTTTAAAATATGAATAAAACAACGAACATAAATCACTATCAACAAGTAATTGTAAAGTTGATTTCAAAAGGGTTACAGTTGTAGAGAAAGGTTCGGTGTGAGTAGTGATTAGAGAGGCAAAACTATGTTAATGGTCCAACAATATTGGAATGGCTGGAGAATGAGTAGCTAGGTAAGGATGAACCAAATAGCTCAAAATGAATTGTATGGCAGTGCACAAATGGGCAGCATCTCCCCAAAATCCCTAAAAAATATTCTCTCTTGGGCTGGGAAATAGGTCCTATTTATAGGCTTTTCCTTGATACCAAGAGGACACCAAGTGGCCAAATAAAGAGAAGACATGGGTCCTAGAGGATCACATGGAATATTCTACCATGAGCTACCAGGTTGGAAGTGACACGCGTCTCTCTGTATATATTGTGTATTATCTATTTGGCACAACTGCCTCAGCGAGTTCACTTGCGGCGGGAGTGTTTGCCGCTACAACTTGCCTTCTCAGCGTGAACCTTACAGACGTCTCAGCGAGTACACTTGCGGTGGGAGTGTTTGCCGCTGCAACTCGCCTTCTCAACGTGAACCTTGGCAAGTACACTTGCGGTGGTAAAACCTTGCCGCTGTACTTACCTTCTCAACTTAGTTTGGCCAATACATGCATTCTTAGCACTTCGTAGCCTGTTATCGGCCATGTTTCGTGTTCTTCTCAGCGAAACCTCCATTCTTAGCCACCTAACCACAAACTCCCCAGCTTCCCAGGGCGATGGCCACAACTAAGCCAGCTATCAGTATGTTATGCCTTAGTACCAAGCCCAAGGAGGCTTTCTTAAGTCCTGCATGTGCGACTAAGGCAAGTCCATGACTTGGGTAATGGAAAGGGAGTCCCTTACACTCAAGCTACCTTGCTCCCATCTTCGCGGGGTTGCTGTGATATACTAGTTTACATTTAGGCCTACTATTAGCTCTAACTAGTGAGATATAGCACCTGTTATCAGTCCTAGGCCTGCTATCAGCCTTTATTTGCGGAGGAGAAACTTCTCTCAAAGGCTGCTATCACCTTGGTGGGGTGCCTTCCTTCGCAAGTTAGTTGTGACGGTTGTCGTAGTTGTGGCAGCTGTAATTGCTGCTTTTGCCATTTCCTGTTGCAAGTCCAAATGGCTACCCCAACAATATTAAGGATGGCGGCACCGACAAAGTACTTTTGTAACTTGTGACCTGCAAGTGTTGCCTACACAACTTAGTTGCTTCCACAACTTAGTTGCTTCATTTTTCTGTTTCCCTCAGCAACTTCGAAATGGTAGCGGAACCGATAATATTGGAGATGGCGGCTTCGAGGCAAAGTACCTCAGCAACTTTGACCGCTGCAAGTAGTACCTCTACAACTTGACTTAGACACTTTCTCCGTCGAGTCTGTTTGGATCCTTGGCGGGTCAGACCTACTTCGGCCCATTTGTTGGCCCACTTTCCTTAGGCTTTAGCCCATGCTTCTTTAGACATTATTGGTCACCTAAAAAGGGCGAGCTCAGCACTTAGGCCTATACGTAATTTGGAGTTTAATTTCTAAACCTCTACATTTGCCCTCTACGCGCGTGGAGAATATGTGTTTTTCTGCGCGTGCATAATGTTAGGCTTCAAGTGAACCTCACCAGTAATGTTTCTTCACTTAGTACTCCTTTAACTTTGGTTGTATAAGTGTGTCTTTCTTTGTTTAGGGTATGTTCATCTCAAAGAGGGACAATGTCTCTGCTATTACTCTCTTAGGCTCAGGTAGCCCTTCCAGTATTGTGGGGCTTTCTTCAGACTTCGATAATGGTGATGATGTACCCCTTGGCTTGTTACTACTTCGGTCCAAAACTCAAAGCATAATGACTTCTAGCACTGAAAGGGTTAATAATAGTGGTCACAAGGAGCTTTCCTAATAAAGATGCAGAGGTAGTAGAAGGTGGTGGTGGAGACTTCGTTCTTGGGACCCCTAGAGCTGATCATAAGGTGAACATATCTCTTGGGCTAGAACGACTCAATGTGAAGGCTGCTTATGGGGTTCTTCTTCTGTCTAGTCTCCACTAGTTCCATATGATGAGGTTGTTGGAGCCCAAATTGCTGCAGAAGTTGAAAACATCGCAGCTGAGTTTAGTATTGCCAATCTAGGCTTGGCTCACCTGGCGAAGTTGGCTATGAACTTGGAGGCAGTCGCTGCTATCGTTGAAACTTCTAACTCCATTGCTTATGCAACTTCTAAACAAGTTGTGGACTTGTACCTTACTCACTTCCCTAAGTTATCCTTTAAACTTGTGTCTCAAGACCTTTTTGTTAGTTTGAATGTGGATGATTTTTCTTTGCACTAGGAGGAGCTTGGTGATAGGCTTCTTTATTTTAGAAGGGGGCAATGTCTCTGCCATTCCTTTTTAAAGTTCAAGTGGCCCATCGATAATTGTTGGGCTTCTTCAAATTGTGAGGATTATGATGACGTTATTGCCTTACTGATTCCTTGGCTAAAGAATTGCAGGCTAATACTTTTAGACATTGAGGACAAACTAGTTGGCTAGGTCTAACTCATGGTAGGAGATCGTGGTAACTTCCCCTCTGAGGGTGATGGTAATAAGCAGTGCCAAGTTACAGTTGACGGCTAAGTTGTAGGTGATAAGATAACTGCTGAGGGTGTTCCAAACCCAGAGGTTCCAAACCCTATTAGCTCTACCCTTATTCCAGATCTTCCTGTACACTTTGACCGCTCCTCTATTGGCGGTGATGACTTCGTTCCTGAGACTCCTAAAGATGGCCATGTGGTGAATGTATTACTTGGCCTTGAGAACCTCCCTCTCAAAGGGTGGTTGTCTTTGGGGGTTCATCTTATTCTGTTGAATCTCCGTTGGTCGCACAGACAAGAGTTGTTGAGGGCTGAAGACGTAGTAGTTGGCCTCAGATAATTGGGCGTTTTGCAAGTCTGCCCCCTATGACTGAGACTGGTGGTACTGTGGTAGAATCTTTTATGCCTTCTGGGAGGGTCCCCTTCTTGAACTAGTAGGTATTTGTTGAGGCTAACCCCATACTTGTCTGCATTCAAGTGCTGTACTCGGAGACTTTTATTGCTTCTAATGTTCCAGGCTCAATGGCGCAAACGCATTGCTAGAGTCTTCCACTAGTTTTGTTTGTGACCTTGTTACCAAGAGAATTCTAACGACTTCAGGCAAGTTTATGGAAGGTGTTGAGGCAAACCTCGGCGGGCTTGAGAGAAATGACCTGAACTTGCACTACAACAAAAAAGGTCTTTGGTGACGAAAACGGATGATGAAAAAATATTTCGTCTCCAAATATACATGTTTTAGTGATGAAAATATGATTTTGCCTCCAATTGTACTATTTTTAGTGACAAAAACCAAATTTCGTCACCAAATGCTTAAAATCAAATAAAACAATAGGTGATGAAAATTTTATTCGTCTCTAAATTTTATTTTTTGTCACAAAACAATTTCTCGCCCTTGGAAAATCTGGCGGAAGATTTGGCGCCATTTTGGAGACGAAATGTTTCATCACTATTGTAAAAAAATTTAGAGAGGAAATAATTTTGTCTCCAAATATATTATTTTTAGAAAGGAGAACCAAATTTCGTCACCAAATATTTAAAATCAATAAAAAAATAAAATTGAACCAAGAGATAGATATCTCTCTGTTTAGATACATCTATTTTATTTTCTATATCTCTCTTTGTCACTCCTTCACCCATCCATCTCCAGCACACTGTCCGTCCATTTTTGTCACACTGGCTAACCTGTACGTCGCCAGCCAGCGCTCGCTACAACAGGTCTCTCTCTCTCTCTCTCTCTTTCTATGTGTGTGTGTGTGTGTGTGTGTGTTTTCGCCTCACTCTCTCTCCCTCTGCCCCTTCTCGCTTTTCCGAGCTCTTTCTCCCCTCTTTTTGCTTTTCTAACGTCCGTCTCCCCTTTTCTGTATCTCACTATCCTCCTTCTCGTCTCTCACTTTTGTAACTCATTTTCCCTAATTTGAACCCTACACTACCAGAAAAAAGGAGGCTTTAGATAAGGAACTTTTTGCGACGGTTTAAAAATAGTTGCAAAAAACATGCTTTTGCGATGGTAAAAAAATCCGTTGCAAAATCATTTTTTTTTGTGGCGGTAAGTGACTGTCGCCCAAAAATACATTGGATAAATACTATTATTAGAGACAGATAACTCAAAACCTTGGCAAAAGGATTTATTTTTTTGGATGAGGCTTCCCTTTAGTCCTTCATCGGATTGGAAGGTACTGTTGGGCTCCTGCGGACCCACCACAGGTCCCATTTCGATAATCCAAACCGTTCAATGTATATAAGTCATCGAGAACTCTATGGTTATAAAAAATCACGTTGATCGGATATCGATAGCTATGTGATCAAATCAAATTTTTGTTAGCCGTTTATTTTCACCGTCTATTTTTTTTCATACAAAATTGATTTGATCACATAGTTATCAATATCCGATCAACGTGATATTTTATAGGTATATAGTACTCGATGAATTATACACATTAAACAATTCGAATTATCAAAACGAGATCCGTGGTAGACCCCCACGGGCCCAACAATACCCTCTAGTCCTAAAGCCTTATCCTATTTTTTTCATTTTTGTTAATTTGCGACGACCTTTCAAACCGTCGCAAAAAATTAATCCGCTAATATTTCACCAAAACTACAATAATACATATAGGCCACACCTAAAAATTTAAAACCATCCCACTTTTAGGGGTTGTTTAGGATGTCCTAAATAAGTGCACTTTTTGTCTTTTTGGACTAAAAAATTGAGGGAAAAATATGGATATTTAGGTTAACTTTTTGACTTTTTATAAAAAAATGTGTATTAAAAAATTGTATAAATTAGTGTGTAGGGAAAAATTAGGATTGGGAGTTGTGCAACTGTACTTTTTGGCTTTTGATAAATAGTGATAACTTTTTAACTTTTTAAGTAACTTTTTGACTTTTTAACTTTTTAACTTTTTTTTAGGGAAAATTGGTCTAGGGTCCCTCTCCCACTTTTCATAATGGAAGAGATCCACAAAATTATTTTTTGATATCTAAAGTCCCTCCCATCTATCATAGAGAAATTCAGCCTCTTTCCTTTTGTCTACTCTCACGCACACACACAGACATGTACATACATACATACAGAGGCAGTGAGTAAGCTTGATTTGAATAGAGAGAGTCGAAGATGATCGATTGCGTCGGAACAGTCGCTGTTGTCACAGTCCGGCACCGGAGATCTTCGCTAGGAACTGACTCTGGATCTACAACGACGCCGCCGCCAGGGAAGAAGGAGTTTGTCGAAGTGACACTCGACCTCCAAGACGATGACACGATTGTGCTCCGCAGTGTGGAACCGGCAACGATCCTCAACATCGACCAAGAGTTCGCCTTCTTCGGAGGAGCGGACACTCTGCCCGCGTCGGCGTCGGTGCACAATCTCTGCCCTCGCTAAAGTAAAAAATAAATAAAAAATTGTGCTTGGGTGCCTGTCCAAATTGTTGAAGGTTATATCTTGATGATGGATAACATATTGAATTACAATTGTCCATAATCAAACAACTTTGAGTGAGTAGAGATGAAAACTGACTTTATTAGTAATTATTGAGCAATGTAAAGATGAAATGCAAAGATACATACACACGCGCGCGCACACACACACATAAATATATATATATATATAGAGAGAGAGAGAGAGAGAGAGAAAACTGACTTTATTAGCAATTATTGAGCAATGTAAAGATGAAATGCAGAGATACACCCACACATACACACACACACACATATATATATATATATAGAGAGAAAGAGAGGGGACACATACCAGAAAGGGATGAAGAAGCCCGAGGGAAGTTGTGAGAAAGGAGTTTCCGGGTAGAAGAAGCCAAAACTCCATTTGGGCGACCACAATGAAACCTTAATTGTAGAAATAAGCTCGAAGATTTCCAACTGAGAGTGTAACTGACACTGCGAACCACTGAATTGCAGAGTCAGAATGTAGACTAAGAAAGAAGAACCATATTCTCTGGGTTGAAAATTGGTCAAACTGAACCCAGAGAAATTTGAATTTTCTCTGGGTTGAACTCAGAGAAATTATTTGGAAGTCCAGAATTTTTCTAGTCCAGAATTTCTCTGGACTAATTTTCTCTGGAGATAAATTCAGAGCAGAATTTCTCTGTTGATTGGTGTGAAATGGCAAGAGTAAATGGAAATTTGAAACATCAGTACAACCACTTACAACAGTAGCAACAATGGTGGAGGATCAAACCCACGACAGAGAAATTTGAAATTTCTCTGGAGTCCATGAAATTGTGGTTGAATTGTGATTGAAGAACTATTAATTTGTTTGTGCAGGAAATTGTGATTGAATTAGCAGTAGTAGAACCAAAGATAAATTGATCAAATCAGAGTTTTATAGTTCTAGAGAAAATTCAGAATTTCTCTGAGTTCAACCCAGATAAAATTCAAATTTCTTTGTTTAGTAGCTTCTCACCTTGCAAATTTGCAATGATTATGTGGGTGATAAAGTTCCTAATAAACAAAGCAGTTCCTCTGACTTGGGACTTGGTGGACATTCTCGTCATCTCCTAACTATGCAAAACTGTGTGCGCGCGCGTGTGCATGATACATAGAGGGAAGTCGGTACCTTGCCTATTTAGTACTTGTTGCCTTTGTACATCAGTTGGCCTTCGCTTCAAAAATGTTCTTGTGTGTGCTTTTATTCTGGGCTTATGCATGATCTGTTGGTGGTATAGAAGTAGCCAAATGTGTCTGTTTATCCATGCAAATGCCTGCAACAAAAAAAAAAAAAAAAAAAAAATCATGTTTTTAGCCCAAAAAGAAGGGAAGTGATTATTTAAGTGTTGACTGAGTTGTGTATTGAACTTTCAACTTTTTCAAGTGTCCTATCTTTGGAAGGAACCAAGGAGTTGTTTCAAATATGATTAGACAAAGTGCTACTAATAATGAATTTTGCAGTGATTAATATTCTATGGAGCTTTGGATGGACCTGAAGCCCATTGCTTGTTGCAAAGGTGAAAACTTGGGGCTGTCAACATAAAAGTGTGGCTTCAGAATTTAGGAAACAATATCTGATATAGGCCTTTAAGAAACTTGCTACTTTGTAATTATGGAAGTGGTAACTAATGATTAAGAGATTTGATATGAATCTGCCAGTCATTTTTTTTTTATTATTATTTTTCTTTGTTAACCTGTAAACTGCATTGAATGATCTTATATATCGAATGAATATGCCATTTGTTGTATATTGAAAATTGGTAGGTTATGAGTATTTTGTTTCAGTTAAGTAATTGGGATCAATTAAGTATTTTGTTTCATTTGAAGTTGAAACCAAAGAAATTCTCTGGTTTTTGAACTGAATTTTTTCTGGGTTGGTCCAGAGAAATTTTTTTTTGGACCAATTTTCTCTGTGACGTGAGTTTTCTCTGGACCAATTTTCTCTGGGACTGAAATTTCTCTGGATTGATGTTGAGAGACCTTAGACATTATGAAAATATTTGATGTCCTTTATACTGTAAAATCATAATATCAAGAATCTTAAAAAAAATACCTATTTTTTTTAACTTGTCAAACTTGACCTTAATTCGATGTGTGATAAAAAAAAAAATGTGTGGAGTAACCTCTTTTTTTTTTTTTTTTTAATTTTTTTTTGGTTTCAACAGCCCACACCCCCACAAAAAAACAAATCATTTTTTATTTTATTTTTGAGATTCCAAACATATCTCTCAATCCTCTCTCCCTCTCTCTCTCTCTCTCTTCAAGCCCTAACCCTAGTCTTCTGCATATCCTTGATCGCTCGACACCCGTTCGACCAGCTGAGAGTGACCAGCCGCAGCGATCGGCGAGCGGCGACAATGGCAGCAATCGGCGAGCAACAGCGGCGATTGAGGTATTTTCTTCTCTTCTATTTTCTTCGTCTCTTATCTTCTTATATTCTTCTACTAATTTGCTAATTCTATTTTTGTTGAAATCAACCCTTGATTTTCGATTTTTGCTGAAACTAGCCCTTGATTTTTGTTGAAATCAACCCTTGATTTTTGCTCTATATATATATATCTCTCTCTCTCTCTGTTCAAACCCAAACTATAATTTTCAATCTCTCAGATCTCAGCCCCTTCTTTGTTCAACCTCTCAAGTCTAGCCACCATTTCGTTTTTGGTCAAGCATTTCAATTTTTGAGTTACGTCCGTCTTTTACTGGCAACTGTAGATCTTCTTGTTAGACTAAAATGCTACTTTAGTTGGAAAAAATGATGTTTTTCTTTGGTTTTCTTAGGGTAATTCTTGTGGATGTGTGTTGCTTGTTGGGATTGAGTTGGATTTGGGCGTTTATATATATAAATATATATAAAAAAGGATTCCTATTTTCATATATCAGTTCTTGTTTGTATCTCTCTGTATCAACTTGTATATAGAAGAATAATTTGTCAATTTTGTCTGCTTTGGTTAGTGTTTTAAATTGAATAGCTATACCATGTTGTTGGATAATCTTTGAGAATCAAATATAATTAAATCGGTTCCACAAATACAAAGAATAAATTAGAGTAGCAAAATTTTTTTTGGAAGATTTACGATCAATTTGGCTCACTGTAAGGGGATCATTTTAGTTCATTGTAATGGTTCTCTATTTTGGTGTAATGAGAAGAAATGCGGTAAATACTATGGTTGGTTAGTTCTGTTACATTTTCTTTTATGAATTTCTTATTGCCTCCAATCTTAACTGAGATAGAAGTTATCAACACTGGCTTTTGAGTTTACATTCGTAGCTTGATGCAATTTTTAAAGTTAGGGAACATTTCTTTGCCTCATGATTTTTGCTGCATTAGCAGGTTATTTTTGATGGTATATCTATATATTCATTTAGATATTCTAGATTCCAAGCTGGAGGAAATCTCACCTTGCATTTTCTGAAAATTTTGGTGATTATGCGACTCAGATACATTACATTGTCTTAAAGGGTGAAGCTACACAGGTAATTCATTGAAAATTTTACAATTCCTTTGATTCAATTTGGAAGCAAATCATAGCTGACTGATCCTTGGTATTCTCCAAAAAAAAATTCTGGAATAAGTTTTCTGTTGAAACGAACGGATCATTAATTATCGTTGTTCTGTTTCTGTGGTTCTTTTGACTCTGTGCCTTTTTCTTTTTCTTTTTTTCCCTATTTGTTTTGGTTCTTGTTGATGGTGAGTCAAAATTGGTCTGGAAATTGGTCATGCATCTTGAGCAGGGCGAGGTAAGAAAATAATATTGATAACCAAGTTTTTTTTTTTTTTTTTTTTTTTTTTTTGCCCTGTCCTGTCACGGGCCGCATAGCACTTGTGTGTTGGCAATATAGCTGTGTCCTGATATATGCATAAGATAACATGATTGACAATTGTGCAAGACCAAAGCATCATCTCTTTTAACAGTACTATAGGCGGTCAAATACTTTTATTCTAAACATATTATAATAAATTCATAATTGTTATAAGACTTCATAATGTCACAAGTGTTTGAATTGCTGATTAACCGAGCTAATAATGGCTTTTTAAGGAAGAGAACCTGTCAGCTATGAATACTGATTCTTGGTATTCTGCATATCACTATTCATTTATTTCTTTTTTTAGAATTTTTTAAAAATATTTTTGTTATTAAAATTTTGGGTTTTGAAATGCAGGTGCAGTTGAATGCTGTGTAGTGGCTAGAAAATGAGATTTAATTGGAAGCAAATCATTTTCATAGATTGTTAGTTACTGCCTTTCTTGTTAGTTCCTTGGCTCAATTTATCCATCAATTCAATTGCAAACCCTTCAAACCCCAAACTCAACAAGGTATGGAAAACTACCCATTTCCTCATTCTCTCTCTTCATCATTCTTCTTTTACTAGGTTTGATAAATCAGTACTTCTCTGGCAAATCCATTTCAATGACTTTGCAATGTTGCTAGAAATTCTCTATGCATATGCGATTTTGGAATAATATGTAAATGGCCTGAATCAGTGTGTAATAGAACCTCCAATACTTTAATTGGAACATAACTTAAAATGTAATTCAAAATAAATTATACAAACCCAATTTGGGAATTCAATATTATATAGTGTTTTTTATCTCTATGTAATTTAATTATTGTTAATAGACATTGGATTGCAAAAATATTTTGAATAATGGGTTCGTATTTAAATATAATGATTTTATTGTATAATATGGCACTATTAATATTCATACATTGTGATATCAATCTTATCAGTTTGTTTGTAAGCTTGAAAGTAATTATATTGTAAATGATGATTTTATTTTTTTTTTTGTTTTTTTTGGGGTTTTTTTTTTTTTTTAAATTTCGCATTAAAGAATGAAAATTTATGATAGAGGGCTTCCAGTATAAGAAATCTAATTTAGATGATACAACTCATAAAACAGAGGATGTCCAGTCCGATACAGCTCATTATGCCAAAAATATTTTCGGAGATATCTATGAATCTGGGTGGATTAGTGGGATGTATGGTTATTCTTTTGGTGCAGCAGAGGTATGCACTCACATTTCATAGGCCTAGAGTGACTTGGCATAGGCTCATTTGGTTTAAGTTCCACATTCCTAGATTTAGTTCTGTGGTAAAAGCAACAAGCAGAAATAACAGATCTGGAAACATAATCACTGTGTTTGGTTTGAGTTTTTTGTATTAAGTTTTTTGAAAATTGAGTTTTTTGATTTTCGTATTTTTTTGTTTTTAGTGAATATTTTAAAAATTTTAATTTTTTTTTTATTTTTTTGGATGCACCTTACTTAGATGTATTTAAAAAGTAAAAAATTGTGAAAAAATATTTTAAAAAATTAATAAATACATAAAAATACAAAAAATGTACTAAATTTTTGTATTTTTTTTGTATTTTTGGTATTTAGTAAATTTTTAAAAGATTTTTTTTTACAATTTTTTTACTTTTTAGGTGTATTTATGTTAGGCGTGTCTAAAAAGTAAAAAAATTGCATAAAATATTAAAAAAATTCAGTAAAAACAAAAAAACACGGAAAATAAGAAAGTATAATTTTCTTAAAAGTGTTTTTTGAAAAATGGAAACAAGTCGTTTTGAAAATTCATGTTTAGTTTGATGATGCTGAGGATGGTACTGTATGTTTTGTGGGTTTATGTTCTTTGGATCTATTTTTGGAGTAAAGAAACAGTTATGTTTTACTTTCTAATTCTGTGTTGGCTAATGACATATGATTATATATATAAATCTAGTTCTCCCGTAGTTTAAAAGAGCCTTTTTCCTAAGAAAAGTTGAAACCCAGCTTGCTAAGATCCCTGAAACTAGGTTTTAATTGAACCTTAAGCAAAAACCTTGTTTTGTTTAAGGTTGTTGTCGGGGCTTGAATCATTTGAATGTGTCCTACGTCATAGCTATTACATGGGAAACAATTCTAGGTGGAAATAGTATTTTAAAAAAGTACAATTCTAAATTGTCAGGTTATAAGCCTTACTAATGATTCTAGGATTAAATATGATGCAAGTTACATTGATTCATTAAGATAAACTGCACATTAGGTCGTTATATTTATACAGACTGATGACTTGATTATGACACAAACCAAAGCATGATCATCCAAACTGATAAGTGTTGAATTGACCGGTAGTTTCAACAATTTGGACTCTTTCGTTGGAAGAAAATAGCCACTAGTGAGTAAATAAAGTAAATCAACCAAGACTATATAGGGAAAAACACTTACCGCACTTGGTTGATGGCCACCGGAAGGCACAGACACAATCAAATACTCAATCTGGTGAATAATTGTAACTTCATTAGCTTTAGAGTGTTTAAAAACTCTACTTCTCCCGTTCCAAAATAATGGTTCATTTTGGGGAATTCAACTTTTTTTGATAGTACAATTATTATACTTTAAAAAAATTAATTTTTCAAAATTACCCTTTGATAGTACATTTTTTTGGGAAATATCAATGTCATAATTGTATTTTTTATGTGTTTAATGAATTTAAAAGAAAGGCAAAATAGGAAATTTATACTATTTTTGTACTTAATTTTTGAAAATGGACTAATATTTTGGGACGGGGGAGAGTACCACTTATCAAATTTGTTATTTATTTATTTTTTTGGCTTCTTGTTTTGTTGTTGGTTAGTTCTCTTTTGCTATTGCTCTATGGACTGGTGGTTGCCTCTAGTGTGTGTGTGTGTGTGTGTGTGTGTTGTGCTTCATGCGTGTTATGTGGACAGGGATTGTGGAGTTACTCTTATAGCCTAGTTGTTGTGTTTCACAGTTGGTTTCTGCTACGTCTAATTGTATATGTGAACAAAATTTAGGTTATTTAACTTATGAAAAAAAATGATTTGATTTTGCAGGATCAGTTTGATCTACAAGGAAATTAAAGTGATGTAGCAAGGCTTTAGACAAGCTTCTTGGTTAATATGTTATGTTTCTATGTTAATTTAGTAGAAACTTTCTTCAACTAGGGTGGAATAAAAAACTACTCTGACACCTAGGCACGAAAGGTCCTGGAAAAATAGTGAAATATGCATCTAAAGGCACGAGGAAACATCACAAACACCTTGAGACAGAGCAACATAAGTTGTGCAAATTTAGGAAACAAGCACGTGGCTCTCGATTTGAAAACTACTTTGAATTTTGCACTATTTCAATGCTTGGGCACCAAAATAAGTCTTGGGGAGGGGGAGGGGAAAGCTTCAAATAGGCAGGAAAAGGTTTGGGAAACATCATGAACACCTCGAGAGGAATCAATGTAAATTGTGAAAACTTATAAAAACAAGTACGAGACTCTCGGAAATTTACCATTGTATTCCAAACTTATAGTAACCAATGTAACTTGTAGAAACTTACGGAATTAGCACGAGACTCTCAGTTTGAAAACTATGTAGAAAAATACAATTCTTTAACACTTAGGCTTGAGAATAGGCCATCAGGGGGTCAAAATCGTAAAACAACCACGAGAAGGCCCGGGGAACACCCCGAACACCTCGGGAGGGACCAATGTAAGTTGTGGAAACTTACGGAACTAGCATGGGATTCCCGGTTTGAAAACTAAGTCGAAAAATACACTTTTTCCAACACTTAGGCTTGAACATAAGCTATTAGGTAGGGGTGAGCAGCGGATATACCGATTCGTCAAAATCGACCGAACCGAACCGATCCGCCTCATTTTGGACGGATGTGTGATAACGAGCGGACGGTTGCGGATTGATTCTCTCCAATCCGCCAATCTGGCAGACGAATGGCGGATTTGAAATTCCTTTGGCCGCAACCGAACCGCTAAACTACGAGCACCCTTAGTAATTTATAAGACTTTGTGTTTTCAGTTTGTTTAGGGCGTGTTTGGTAACGTTTACGTTTTTAGTTTATATTTACAAAAATTTTATAAACTGGTTTTTGTTTATTTTTTGTTTATTTTTAAGAAAACATAAACTACAAACGCGTTTGGTAATTGACAAAATGTTTAAAAAAATTTAAAAATATAAAAAAGAGTGAGAAATGACAAGTGGCGGCAAGTGGCGGCGGAAGACGGTGGTGGAAAGTGGTGACGATGGGTGGTGGGTAGCTGGTGGTGGTGGCGGGTGGGTGGTGGTGGTTGGTGGTGGGTGACGGTGGCAGCTGGTGGGTGGTAGTGAGTGGGAGGTGGCGGTGGCGGGTGGTGGGTGGCGGATGGCGGGTGGTGGTGGGTGGTAAGTGGCCGATGGTGGGTGGCGGGTAGGTGATGGTGGGTGGGTGGGTGACGGTGGCGGGTGGTGGGTGGTAGCGAGTGGGTGGTGGTGGTGACGGGAGGGTGGCAGATGGCGGGTGGCAGGTGGGTAGTGATAGTGGGTGGGTGGGTGGTGGTGGTGGTGGTGGCGGCGGCGGCGAGTGGTGGGTGGCGGATGGCGGGTGGTGGTGGGTGGTAAGTGGCCGATGGCAGGTGGTGGTGGATAGCGGGTAGGTGGCGGGTGGTGGTGGTACGTGGGTGGGTGACGGTGGCGGGTGGTGGGTGGTAGCGAGTGGGTGGTGGTGGCGGGCGGGTGGTGGGTGATAGTGGGTGGTGGCGGGTGGGTGGGTGGGTGGGTAGGTGGCGGTGGCGAGTGATGGGTGGTAGCAAGTGGGTGGTGGTGGCGGCGGGTGGTGGTAGCAAGTGGGTGGCGGATGGCGGGTAGGTGACGGGTGGTGGTGGTGGTAGTGGGTGGGTGACGGTGGCGGGTGGTAGGTGGTAGCGAGTGGGTGGTGGTGGTGGGTGGTAGGTGGTGGTGGCAGGTGGGTGGTGGTCGCAGGTGGGTGGCGGGTGGTAAGTGGTAGCAAGTGGGTGGTGGTGGTGGTGGTGGTGGGTGGTGAGTGGTGGTGGCAGGTAGGTGGCGGGTGGGTAGTGGGTGATGGTGGTGGTGGTAGTGGTGGTGGCAGGTGGCTGGTGGTGGTGGGTGGCTGGTGGTGGCAAGTGGTGAATGGTGGTGGCAGTTAGGTGGTGAGTGGTGGTCGCAAGTAAATGGCGGGCGGTGAATGGTAGTGGCAGGTGGTGGGTGGTGGCGCGTGGATGACAGGTGGGTGGTGGTGGTGGTGGCGGCGAGGGGTGGGTGGTGGTGGCGAGTGGGTGGCGGTGGCGGTGGCGGGTGGTGGTAACAAGTGGGTGGTGAGTGGTGGTGGTAAATGGTGGTGGAGGGTGGGTGGTGGGTGGTGGTGGCGGAAGACGGTGGTGGAAAATGGTGGCGGGTGGTGGCTAATGTTGGGTGATAAAAAAAAAAAACTGAAAACTCAAAATGGAAACATTTTTTGTGTTTTCATTTTTTGGCCAAATTTATAAACTGAGACCACTGATTTATAAATCAAAAATTTTACTAAACAGGGTTTTATTTGAGTTTTTTAAATTTTTGTAAATATAAACAGAAAATTGAAAACGTAAGTGTTACCAAATGGCACCTTAAATATTCTGTTTGTGTTTTCAATTAAAAAAGAATTTAAATATTCTGTTGAAAAAAAGTTTTCAACTTGAATATCTTTTTTGAATTAAAAAAAATAAACATATTGTTTATCTATATTTTTTGGTTTGTAAATCTATCTTTAAAAATAATAAATAGAAAATATGATATACGCTGGTTGGTTCTTGTTTTAAAAAACAGATATAGATGTAACAATACAGAGACATACAATCTCTACTATTGCTCTGTTCATGGGTTTGGTAGTTTGAATTGTTTTTACAACAATGATTCATCCCACTAAAAATATCACCACTAATAGCACTAATGCATTAAAAAGTAAAAAAAAAAAAAAAATACAACTCCAAGACCAAAACATCACATCATTAATGGCGGGACCTGCTGCCACCTAATTAGTGGGAGCACTAATTAGTGCTCCCAAGCATTTTTCTTATTTTTATATTTTAAGAATTACAGATTGTAATACTTTATGTGGATGAGGCATGCTGTGATTGTAGTATGTGGATGGGGCATGCAGTGATTGTGATATTCTAAAGTTTCAAATTTTCTTGCTTTGAAAGTCATTGACTGTAATACTTTTTTTTTTTTTTTTTTTTGAGAAAGTGCGCAAGTTGAATTATGTTGAAAATTTATAAAATTTTAAATCGCCAAATCGATTCGCATCCATCCGCCAAACTGCCAAACCGCTCAATCCACATCTGCCGGATTGACGGACATATGCGGATTGATTTTCTCTAATCTACCAATCTGGCGGACGGATAGCGGATTGAAGGTTCTGTGGCCGCAACCGACCTGCGCCTACCCTTACTATGGGGGGCCAAAATCGTGAAACAACCACGAGAAGGCCCGGGAAACACTCCGAACACCTCGGGAGGGACCAATGTAAGTTGTGAAAACTTATGAAACTAGCACGGGACTTCCGGTTTGAAAACTAAGTAAAAAAATACACATTTCGAAAAATGTTAAATTGAATATCTTATTGATAAGATAGTAATTGTCTCTTTTTTTTTTTTTTTTTGTAGATTGGAGATTAGAGATGGACGTATTTGGTATTATGGAGAGCAGAAGCTTGCTCATTTTGTGTTTTTGTTAATATTACTTTATATGTATTTTGGTTGCGTTTTAAGGTTTATATTTTTGTATATATTAAGAGACATGTTTGGTAATCTGCACTTGATATTATATTTTTGTGGATATTAGGAGACGTGTTTTGTAATCCGTAATTGATATTGTATTTTTGTGGATATTATGAGACATATTTCGACTGTGGTATATATGAAAATGAATAAGTTTTTGTATTGATTTGTAATAGATATTTTATTAAACATGTTATTAAAATGTGCAGGGAATTTTTAGTGAAAAAAATTGAAAATATTACCCCAATTTTTAAAAATGTTAATTATTATTAGCGACGAAATAAAAAATTGTCATTATTAGTTTTCAAACAACTTTTCTTGAAAAATAATTTTATCACTAATGATATAGTTCCAGCAAATAATTTTGTCACATTTGCTAAATATTTTCTCACTAGCTTGAAATATTTGGTGACAAAATTGTTTTTGTCATTGAAGAATTTTGTTATGTGCTCATTTTAATGACAAATTGTTGTCACCTTAATCTATATCATTGGTGAGGATAAATTTCGTCACTAAAACTTATATTTTAATATTTTCTGGCGAAATGGATGTTATAGAGGACGGAAAATTCAACATTTAGAGACAAAAAATTTCGTCGCCAAAAATGAAGAATTGGCAACGGAGCAATTTTTCGTCTCCAGGTACTTTCTACGATGACAAATAGATGACGAATGTGGTGATAAAAAATTTTCGTCACAGATCACTTTGGTGACGAAAATTTGATGTTTAGAGACAAAATCAATCTGTCACCAAAAGCCTTTTTGGTTGTAGTGCTGTCTTGGATGAAGGCAAAGCTCCAGGTGGTTGTTGTGTTCCTTGAGCGCGCTAGACATGAATGCTTCTTTGGAGGAGACCATCAGAGATTGCAAGGGCACCTTGGAACAACATCGTTAAAACCTGGCTCGGTTCCAGGAGAAGGATTATGCTGTTATTGCTCAGTTGTCTCTATGTCGTTCCTTTTGCAGTTTAGAACTAAGTGTGCCGACATAGCCATTCTTGCTGAGGGTACTTCTAACTTAACTGGTAGCATGGCTTCAGACCCGTACACTAGGCAAAATGGGGTTGCCTGGGTTAGCTTCCTCTTTGCCGTTCTGTATGCCTAGATTGCTACGAGGAGTTGTTCAAACCATGTGCCCCCTATTTCATCCATCATTTTACTTAGTATTCAGATAAGGGTTTTGTTAGTTGCCTCATCTTGTCCATTCCCTTAAGGATAGTATGGAGTAGACTTGTGATGTTTGATTTGGTAGTCGCCCAGTAACCTTCCTATGTGGCGATTTACGAAGGGGGTTTCATTGCCAGACAATATCACCTTGGGTATGCCAAACCTACAGATGAAGTTTTCCCTGATGAAGTTGGCCACTCTAGCTCTGTCTACTTTCCTCATTGGTATGGCCTCTACCCACTTGGTGCTAACTTCAGTTGCTGTAATTATTCATCTGTAGCCTTTGGATTGTTGCGCTATAGAATCTATCAATTCAAATGTCCAAGTATGAAACGAGTAGAGGGTCTTGATGTTGTGTAGTTCAATTACCGATACATGTATCAAGTTCCCAAACTTTTGACAGGACTGGCATCTTCTTACATAGTTTTTCGCGTGTTCCTCCATTGTCGGCCAATAGTAGCCGAGGTTGATAAGGTATCCATATAGTCGCTACCCTCTTTGATGTTGTACCTTGTGAGCTTCCTTTAGCACTTCGTTTGCCTCATCTTTTGATAAACAAGCCAAATGTGCCTCTTCAAAGCTCCTTCAGTACAGTTTGCCTTAGTTAAGGAAGAAACAGAGGGCCCGCCTCTTAAGTCTGATTACATCAGCTTTGTTTTCAAGTAGTGTGTCGTTTCCAAGATAGTCAATAAATAGCTGTCTTTATTCTTCACTTCTTAAGAAATGGGCTTCCTCTTCTTTAAGATGGGATTGACATTTTGAACATTGCCTTTGCAACTCAGTATTTTGCTTTTGCATCTCTGGCCAATAATACCCTTGCCTCTGCATCCGTCGGTATAGACTGATATCTCCATCTCCGCAGGATTTAGAATGGATTTGCTCAAGTCTGTGAGTTGCTTCTTTGTTTACCGACGCACCTTGCTAATAGGTTATTGGGACCGGGGAAATATAACTCTCCTTTGAGGAGTAGGAATGATGCAAGTTCTGCTGGTCTGATTATTCCTTAGCCTGTTTTCAGCTATTGGATTATATCTGCTTTCCATCCCTCAGCACCTTGCTCTGTATGTCCTTTGGTTAACACTACTGGTGTTGTTCTTTTCTCAATGATGATGGCGACTATACTATCACCTGTTATGTCCACTTTTCCCCCAAGTGTAGCCAAGGCATTGGGAAAACAGTTGTGTGTTCGAGGGGTATGCTGATTTGGACATCATCAAACTAAGTAAGCAACTAGCTTGGAGTCGCCCCAAATTTTCAACTTGCAGAGGCCTTTCTTTTGGGTAGCAATCAAACCCAGTATTAACGCCTCATATTCGGCTTCGTTGTTTGAACATTTAAAGTCAAGCTTGTATGATAAATGAAACTTCTCCCCCTCATGACTAGTGAGTGTTATTGCTAGCTCCAGATTTCTCAACTCCAGAGGCTCCATCGAATTTTAAGTCCCAATAGATCTCCACTGCAATTGCTGAGACATGGATCTCACCAAGTAGAGATACCTCTGCAGGTTCATGTTTACCAGATAGGAACTGTGCTAGCAAGTCTGCAAGTGTTTGACTTTAAATAGCCTTGGGCGTGATGCAAATGATGTCATATTCTGCTAGAGCCAAGTACCATCTTGCCATTCTTCCAGTCAGAGCGGGCTTGCTTAGTAAGTAGCGGACTGGATCACTCCTGGTCACAACCTAGATCCGGTGTTCCAAAAAATAATGGCGCAACTTTTGCGCCGTGAAGATTAAGGCCAAACTATGCCTCTCAATTGGGGTATACCATGATTCGACACCATCGATTTTGCGGCTGATGTAATAGACTAGCTTCTCAACGCCATCTATGTCTTGGACAAGTAAAGCTCTAACAGACTGAGGTGTAGTGGTAAGGTACAGTAGCAGAGGCTTTTCAGGTTGTGAGGCAATCATTGTAAGTGGCGAGGCGTAGCTCGACTTTTTGTGCTCCTTTCGAATACGACTAGCCCTACAGTTCGGACTATCGTGGTTTTGAATCTGATTCTATAAGTGCAATGTGAAATAGATAAACACCAAAGAGTCTAAATTCAACAAATCTTTTTGGAAAATTGATTTTGAATCAAAAATACCAAAAATGGACTACTTTGCTAAATACAGAGTTGCTACCTAAATATTTTTGAGAAATTTAGGAAACCCATGACTCGTGCTAAATGTCACATATTCGTCATCACCAAGATTGTCTCAGCTTAGGAACTTAGGTACGAGAGGGGAATGTCATGAATTGAGCACCATACTCACCCAATCAAAGATCGGCCTCTACTAATCATGATGTGAATCTTATTTACATTAAATGCTCTTGTTCCGGTCATTAGGTTAACATTACTATGTGATGCGCACACAAGTATAGACTAATTTGCAAAAATTAGAATGCTTTGATTTATGTTTGTTTGAAAATTATTTCGAATATGTATCACTTGAAAAAGTGATCTCATATGTTCGTTATTCAAATTATTCCAATTCAAGCAATTAACCTTCATTCACAGGCATTCAAGAGTTATAAGCACTTACCCTCATAGCAAGCTTACTAGACATGGCAGCAATCACACTCATGCAATATGCTAAAGCAAAAAAAAGCCCACCTAGTATTCCGAGGTGAGCCAAAAGAAACAAAAGAGTTAGAAAGCATGCATGTTCTAACTAATGCAACATGATTAATGCAACACATGCAATGATGCAACTAATAGGCTCAGCTACTAATTATGACATGTGAATTAATTTGATAGCATGCGTTTTAAACACGTATTCAATGAAGTAACAAACGACAATACTTTGTTAGAACGATGAACTGAGTCTCGATTCATACAAGACAAATGGATGCAAGTTATGGAATATGCTAAAAGAAGCATGATGTTCTATTCTATCCATTATAAGCAAGTAAATAAAAGAGAGAAAAATGTGGGTTTGGAAGATATACACATTATTACAATTTGCACTCGCGCAGGAGGGTTTGAATAAATGAACTAACTTATTAATTACCTAATTAACTAACTATTACAAACTCAAATGAAATAAATTAACTACACTAGCTAATTAATTAATTATTACAACAAAAAATTAACTAATTGCTGTAGCTAATTAAATAATTTACAATGCAAAATTAACTAGCTATTCTAACTAATTAGTTACAAATCCACTACTCCAAGTACAACACACGAATATTACAACATCATTTCACGAATCCTGAGGATCGAGGGATGGCTCATGCATGGATGTAGATTTCCACCCGATAATGCTCTCCGTTTTGCTATCGGAATGCCTCTTTTGCACAGTTAGAAAATTGCACTGCTTTTCCACCTCAGCCTCTGCTTTGCTCTCATTTGCTGGAAAAAGGACATTGCCTAGATGAAAAAGTGGCCGGCAACCCAGAACTAGTGGCCGGCAGGCCACTAATAGTGGATTGTCGGCCATTGATGTTAGTTCTTTTCTACAACAACAGAGGACAAATAGAGCACAAATCAGAGTATTTTCAAGTGATGTTTGTCCACCTTGCCTCTCTTTATCAACAAAAGGAGGGGTAGGCTTGATTCGCAAGCCATCAATCGACACAATTTCATTGCATGATGACTTATGAATCAAGGGACACGATTTCAATAAATGGTAAGGAAAGACCACCAAAACCTCCTCCCTATCATGGATTGATCAAGGGAAGTGGTTGACCTTAGAAACTTAAACCATTTCATCACTAGCAAGTATGAAATGGCCCAAGTTTCAATGTGTTCAATTAACGTCCGATTGAACACTAAATTGCTTTATTATTTTGCATCACTTTTAGCCCTAATTTTAATTACCTCTTTTAATTACCTTTCTATTCCTTAATTTATTTAGTTCAAAAATGAAAATTAAGTCCTCTAATGGAAAGAAGTGTCAAACAAAGGGTTGTTTTAGGCATAAGAGAGATGTCATACTGTTGGTAATGAACCTCCGAAGAGATTAAACCATTAAGCATAACGACCTCAATCTCAAGCTTAAACAAACAATTGGTTTGAAACGACTCTCAAAACAATAAAAAGTTAAGAAATGAGGGAGGGTGCAGAGGTGATTAGAGGTGAACACAAATATAGAAAGTAAGAAATAAATGCTATCAACTCAAATAGGTTGGTAGCTAGAGCCTAAACCACCAAGCTTATGAGGACAATTACACTACAAGCATACTATACAAAGCACAAATGAAACTAACACATAAAAACAGTCATAAATTAAGCTAAAATAGTGTTGGAATTAAGGCAAAAGAAGCTAAAAGAGTAGGTTAAAATAATGAAAAATTTAAGCTAGTAAACAAGCCAAAGGAGGGGTGGCTAACTCCTCCATTTTTGGGATTTCAAAACCACATTTTTAGCCTCTGAAAACCTCTAAAAATCAGTGGTAAAAAGTTCATAAAAAGTTGAGAAAAGAATGGGAAACACAAGGGTAAAAGCTTAGAGAATAAGGTTCAAAGAATGGTGGTTAACCCCTCTACCTTTGGTGGCTTTAAACAATAAGTTTCGGCCGATGAAAACAGTGTAAAAATAGTTCAAAATCAGTAAGAAAAGATAGAAAACAAGTAGTGTAAAGATGCTCAAAATTATACCTCTTGAAGCAAGACAATTCTTTTGTTAACAAACCTACAAGTTTTCACTCTCAATGGCTGAAATTTGAACTCTATAATCTCAACAAGGAGAGCTCCAATATTGCTTTAGGAAGTGTTTGGGTAAGGTGTGTGTGTTGCAAGATAGAAATAGAGAAAGAATTTCAAATTTTGGTCCTTAAGGAATTTTTTTAACCTAAAAACAAGAGGGTTGGCCTTGTATTTATAGAAAAACAGCCTCTCAGGTCGGAAATATCTGTATAGGAACAGCTGAAGCTTGTGGGTGACAACTAGCAAACATATCTAGTTTTTGACACAAGTGGCCGGCAGGCCACTAAAAGTGAGTTGCCGGCCAGGCAAAAATCTGCTTCCAAGCTCGACTTCAAATGGGCATATCTATTTCTTCCGGACTCATTTTTAGGTCATTCTTGAGTCTAAATTAAAGCCTCGGAAGTCTAATTTCCAATGGAGGTGGCCTCAGATAGAAGTTCTAAGTGTGTAAAGAGATATGACTATTTTAGTGAAGGCTGCTTATTTCTGTCCTAATGGATCGATGCCCAACTTCTTCCCCAACTAGTTTTCTTCCATCCTCTCCTATTTTCTTCAACTCCAAACCTTTAAATAAGATGTTTTAAAGATTTTTTTTCAAAGAGTTTACCTCTTTTTCATTTATTTCCACTTTGTCCTTGTTCGGTTTACCGAAAAGTGCAATATTTTTAAACGAAATACGAGCCTTGGAACATGGTAGAAACATTTGGAAAAATATTTTTAAAAAGAGGGTTTTAAGGTCTAAAATTGTTTTGGTAAAAAATGAGGTGTAAGGTTGGGATTTAGAAGCTCTTCTTACTGAAGAAATCTAACGTTTGTAAAGCATAACTTTCATCATTGAGTGATCAACCTGAGGTGCCCAAGTCTTAAAGGCGGTCAAAAATGGGGTGTCTACACAAGGTATGTGTTTTCTTCACCATATCAAATGCTTGTTGGTGTTTATGTAACCATTCAAACTTGTGATCCCTTTTCAGCAATGTCCCAAAGGAAAAGGTTATCTCAGCAAGGGCTGGAATGAACCTCCCGAGGTATGACACTTTGCTTAGGAATTTTTTTCAAGGCTTTTTGAGAGTGTGGCGATGGTATTTCCATGATTGACTTGATTTTATCTCCGTTTACCTTAATCTCGCATTGCTGTACTAGGAAACCAAGGAACTTTCCCACGGTGACTTCGAAAGCACATTTGAGAGGATTCATCTTTAAGTAGAATTTTTGGCAAGGTTGAAAAACTTTTTTCAAGTCGCAGAGGTATTGGTCTGCCTCGGTAGACTTTACTACTAGATTATCCATATAGTCTTCTATTTCGTGATGTGGCACATCATGGAATATTGCAATCATAGCCCGTTGATAGGTTGGCCCCGCGTTTTTCAAACCGAAGGGCATCACCATATAGAAAAAATTTTCCAATGGCGTTATGAAAGCTGTCTTTTTTGCATCTTCTGGTGCCATTTTTATTTGGTTATAACCATTGAACTTGTCCATGAAGAAGAACATCTGATGGCTTGTAGTAGAATCGATAAGTGTGTTAACATGGGGTAATGGAAATTCATTTTTCAGGCAGGCCTTGTTTTAGGTTGCGAAAGTCTACGCAGACCTTGATCTGGCCATTTTTCTTCTTTACGTGCATAATATTTGCTAGCCAAGTTGGGTACTGTATAGGCTCAATGAACTTGGCCCTCTGTAATTTTTCTACCTCTTCCTTAATCTTTGCATCAAGATCGGGGTGGTACTTTCGGGCATGTTTCTTTATCGGTTTAGAGTTGGGAAAAGTGTTAAGGTGATGAGTGACAAGAGATGGGTCAAGGCCAGGCATTTCGTCATATGTCCAAGAAAAGCCGTCACTGTACTGCTTCAGTAATGTTATCAATTCTGTCTTAGCTGCTGGAACCAATATGTCGCTGATAAACACAGGCATTTCGTCATATGTCCAAGAAAAGCCGTCACTGTACTGCTTCAGTAATGTCATCAATTCTGTCTTAGTTGCTGGAACCAATATGTCGCTGATAAACACAGGTTTGCTTTGCCTTGACAAGTCACTGAGGTTTACCTCAGCAAGTACTTCCTACTGCGGTTTGGGCCTATCTTGTATGCACTCAGCGACGGGTTCAGGAGTCTCCACCAGCCCTTCTTGGGACTCGTTGCCATCACACTTGTTGGTCTCGGGGTCATCCTCCTAGGGTATGAAGTCTGGCCCTCAAGACCGTCATAGGTAGTAAACTGTCTTGCCACCCTCACACACTTAACAATCTTTGGCGGGAGGTTTTTGGATTTGCTGCTCCTCTTTTGCCCACTACTTTCTGGAGCAACCTCTGCATCACAAATCTCTTCCCACTTCGGCAACTTTACCCCTGCAGCTTTACTAGTCCTTGGAGTTTCATCCGTTGACAGCTTTGTAAAGAAAATTGCATTAGAATAGTGGGCCTCATCTACTCCAAATGGTTTTTCAGACGCATTTATGGCCACTGTCTGCTTTCCCAACTTTGCTTTCACACATTGGTGATAACTTGACGGGATAGCCCCATATTGATGGATCCAAGCTATGCAAAGTATCATGTAGCGATTTGTGTCTGCTTCAATCACATGGAACTTAGCTGTAGAGCGGATCTCGCCAACTACTAAGTCCACTACAACATGGCCCTTAGTAACTTTTTTCTCACCACCAAAGCCCGTCACAGTAATGGGTTGGCAGACCATACTGGACTCTGGAATATCAGCTTTCGCAAAGGTGTCAGTAGTGATGATGTTTATGGATGTCCCACCATCAAGGAAAGCACGCTTGAACTCTACATCATGGATGTAAGCTCTGACAAAAGGATGACAATTATAGGGGAATGGGTATACTCTGTTTGCTTTTGAGAAGGTAATGGCCCCATAGTCTTCCTGGATACGCCGGGGCACATACTCTTTAGCCTCAGCAACTTCAGTATAATGCACTTTAAAGATGTTGATGAGGGCCTTTGTTGCTTCCAACTTGGTGGCTTGGGTCAGCCCCAGCTGGTCAAAGAATATGCGAAACTTAATAGAATTTTGTAAGGCCTGAGTATGAGTATCCTCTGCAAATTTTGCCTCCGCATGTACTATTTCAGGGAGCTAGCCCGTTACGAGTTCTTCTAACTCATCATAGTAGGACGCCATGTGCACTTGATCGCGCACAGGCCTAAGATACCCAATCATGTGTACATTCTTTCCCTTCTTCTTGTGGTTAGGATAAGGGTCTTTTCTTACATCACGATTATCGGCATCTTTGAACTTCAGTTCATTCGCAACAACTTTCTTCTTGAAGATACTTTTCAAAGTCCAACAGTCTCTAGTAGGATGTCTAGTATCTCTGTGATAGACATAATAATCTGGGCTTTCTTTTCCTTTTTTGGTTGGGGGAACATCAACCGGAGGTAAAGTAAGTTCACCATTGGCTACCAATTCTTTAACCAAGGCTTTAACATTCTCAAGGCTGCAAACATATGGGTTTATGTCCTCATAACTCTTCCTTTTTCGAGAGGACGGCGCCTCTCATTGCGAGCAGCTCCCTCCTGCGGAGGTTACCGCAACAACTTTGCTACTGCGGGAGTAGCAGTAACTATCATGAGATCTATGCCAAGGACCCGTGGTACTAAGGTTACTAGCTGCCTCAATCAAGGCTGAAAAGGTAGGTAGATTATGGTTCACCAAAAAGATTTTATAGTCGCGTATGGCACCCTCCACACATATGCTGACTAAGTAGGCCTCATCCACTGGTTCATGATAGTTTATGGCCTTATCTTGGAACCGCTTAACATATTCCAGTATATCCTCACCATCTTTCTGGACATCTCGCCCAAGTGTGAGGGTCGTAACTTTCTCTTAGACTTGGAAGAACTTTGTATGAAACTTGTTCACTATCTCCTCTTAACTCTTGATCGAGTTGGGGGCCAAGTTCACATACCGGCTGTAAGCCCTTTCAGTAAGTGATTTGGAGAACTCTCGAAGACGCAGAGAATGGTCTCTGCCATGGACACCAAGAGTTTTAATGAACCTCACCACATGTTCTCTGGCATTACCTTGCTTCCCATCACACTTTACAAACTTGGGTACTGTATACCCAGTTGGGTATAGCATGACCAATATCTCTTGAGAGTATGGGGGTTTCACATCCAAATTTGGGAGTAATGGTAGTTGTTTCTTGCTAAACTATTGCTCAAGCATAGCTTGTATGTCGGCTAGAGTAACGAAGTGAGTGGGCTGGAATGGGCCAGTTTGCCCCTGGGTAACTGAACCAGCAGCCGTACTGTTTGCCTGAGGTACTACCGGAGGCATCTAGATCGGAGCCTGATTGTTAGGGAATGGATTAGGCACTAGGTCTGGGACTACTACAAGCGCTGGCACTTGCGCTGGGGCTGGCCTGGATGCCATAGCCATGAAAGCTTCGGTGAGAGTCTGTAAAGCTGTCAGGATCCCCCTCTACATGTCATGAAGTGATTGGATTGCTTCAACTACAACTAGTGGAACATAGGCTCCCTATCAAGCCTAATTACAAACCACACAAGCGAAAGACTCGAACGATGAGTGCAGACGTAACTCTTAAAGTCAAAGAAGAAATTTCTAGATCATTAAAAGTTGGGTTCATTAGAATGGCCAGGTATCTTGAATGGCTTTCCAATGTGGTACCAGTTGTTAAAAGAATAGAAAAATAAGAGTCTATATTGACTTTCAAAATCTAAATTTTGTAATTCCCAAGGATGAATATCCAATGCCAATGGTGGATTCAGTTGTGGATAGATCAGCAGGACCTGCCATTTTGTCCATGATGGATGGGCATTCTGGGTATAATCAGATATGCATAGTTGAGGAAGATGTCCACAAGATAGCTTTTAGGTGCATAGGTAATTTGAAAACCTTCGAATGAGTGAAAATACCTTTTGGGTTAAAGAATGTTAGGACAACTTATCAAATAGCCATGAATACCATTTTTCATGATCTAGTTAGGGGATTTCTAGAGTCTTATGTTGATGACATTATAGTCAAGTCATAGTCCTTCGAAGATCATTTGGCTTATTTGGAAGCTTCATTCAAAAGGATGAGACACTATCAGCTTAAACTCAACCCTCTAAAATGTGCTTTTGGTGTGTCTATTGGTAATTTTTTGGAATTTATGGTTTCACAAAAGAGGAATCCAAATCTACAAAAACAAAGTCAGAGCCATCATCGAAGCTAAGCCACTTACTAGTAAGAAAAAATTGCAAAAATTTCTTAGGAAAAATAATTTCCTTAGAAGATTTATTGCTAACACTGCTGATAAAACTAAAGTTTTTTCTTATTTCTTGAAGCTTAAAGATCATGAGGAGTTTAGATGGAAAGCAGAACATCAGACAACATTCGAAGCTATCAAAATCTATTTGGCTAAGCCCCCTATGTTGATGCTTTTTCTTCGTTGAAGCTTAAAGTTCATGAGGAGTTTCGATGGGAAGCAGAACATCAGGAAACATTTGAAGCCATCAAATCTATTTGGCTAAGTCCCCAGTGTTGATACCTCCAAGAGAAGACAAGCCTCTAAGTTTATATAGTAGTAGAAGAAGAATCCATTGGAGTCTTATTGGCTTAAGACAATGAAGAAGGCAAGAAGTTTTTAAATTCTTGTGAATGTAAATACTCAATTATTGAGAAATTATGTTTGACCTTGTATTTGGATGCAATAAAATCAAGCTATTACCTTTTGCCTAGAATTGTACATGTAATTACTTCGACTGATCTAATCAAGTACATGTTGGCAAGGCTTATCTTGAGTGGTAGGATTGGTAAATGGGTTTTAGTTCTATCAGAATTTTGCTTCGAATATGTTCTTCTAAAATCTGTTAAGGGATAGGCTCTGGTAAATTTCCTTGCTGATCATCTATGTAAGGAAGAGCAAGAAAACCAAAATGATATAGACATTGTCAGTATTATGCCTTGGAAATTATGGTTTGATGGTTTGAAGGCTAATGGTTTGGTTAGAGTAGAAGTTATAATTGAATCTCCAACTGGTATACAAACTAAACAAAATAAACAAACCAGATTGCTCTAACAACCAAATTGAGTATGAAGCCTTAATCATAGGGTTGGAACTGTTGTTAGGATTAAAGGTAGAAGTGGTAGAATTGTTTGGGAATTCCTAGTTGGTGGTAAACCAGTTAAATGATATTTTTAAGTACCAGAACCATGGTTTGCTACCATATTATGTGGTTGCTTTATACTTAAGTTCTCATTTCAAGGATCTGGTAATATCACATATCCCTAGATTTATGAATGTACAAGCTAATGAAGTAGCACAAATAGCTTCGAATTACAAGAGAAGAGACAAATATGAGGTAAATTCATCTCATACTTCTTTTAGAAAAAGGCTCCTACTTTTGGAAAAAAGAGGATTATTATTGGAAACTTATGCATTGGATATGCCAGAAAAAGATTGGAGACACTCAATTATTCAATATTTATCCAATCTAGACGCGAAAGTTAGTAGAGCTGTCAAGTTGAAATATATAAATTATAGTTTATATGACAACAGCCTTTACAAAAGAGGAGCAGTTGGACTCTTATTAGAATGTTTGGGTCCCAAAGAGGCTAAAACAACCATGGTTAAAATTCACGAGAACATTTGTGGTGCTCATCAGTCAGGGATTAAAATGAGATAGTTATTCAGAAGACATTTGTATTATCTGTCAAGTATACTTAAGGATTGTATTGAGTATGCAAAAAGTTCCCAAGCATGCCAAATACATGGAATGATCAGGCATATGCTAGTAGAAGAATTGCAGCCCTTTAGGGGATAGGCGATGGACATGATTGGAAAGATTCACCTTCCATCTTCGAAGCTTCATTACTTCATTTTAGTGGCCATAGACTACTTTACAAGTTGAGTTGAAGCAAAACCTTATAAAACTATAGACTAAGGTGAAGTAATTAGCTTTATTGAATATTTAATTCATAGGTTTGGAATTCCCCGAACCGTCACTGTTGATAATGGAACAATATTTGAGGGTGGTTTAATAAAAGTTTTTGCTGGGAACTTTGGCATAAGCATAGTTAAATCCACTTCTTATTTTGCTCAAGCTAATGGACACGGAGAGTCATCCAATAAAGCCATTAAAAAAGGGATTCATAAGATGGTTGAAGATAATCCTAGGAATTGGCATAATTTACTCTCAAAAGTTTTATGGGCTTATAGAACTTCAAAGAGATCAAGTTTTGTAGTCACTCCATTTGCCTTAGTATATAGGCATGATGTTGTACTTCCAGTTAAGATTAACACTAAGTCTTTGAGGGTCAAAGTACAAGATTATTATGACAAAGATTAGTATAATCAAAGCATGTGTATGAAATTGGAAGACATTGATGAAACTAGAATTTAGGCCTTAAACAAAATATTAATCCAAAAGCAAGAGGCTGCAAGGTTCTACAATAAGAGAACACATCATCAAAGCTTTGATGAAGGTGATTTGGTGTGGAAACCATATTACCCTTTGGCATCAAAAACCACAAATTTGGTAAATGGTCACCTAATTGGGAAGAACCATTTAAAATCCATAAAGTGCTTCCAAATTATGCTTATCACTTAAGGAATCTTAATGGTTTCATACATCAAAGGAAAATCAATGGTAAAATCTTGAAGGCATATTTTCCAACTGTTTGGGAAACTTCATACAACAAGGAATTGAAAGTTGACAATAGATAAGCACAAGTAAAACGTCGCAAGACAAGTTGATAAATATAATTTTCATTTATTTGGTGAAATTTTACGAAGTCCCATAGTTAGGTCCAAAATATCTTACATTGCTTAAGTTGTTCCTGTACAATAAGCTTCATATTATCTATAAAAGGAAATAACTCAAGTAACTTGGACATATCAGCCTTAAGGTCCACCAATTTAGTAATAGAAGTCTGCATCTTTTCATGATTGGTAACCAAGGCTGCTTCCACCTCTGCAAGTTCTTTCTATAGGGTTTCTTTATTTGCAAAAAGAATTTTCTGTTGAGTTAAAACCTCTATATGCTCAGCTCTAAGGGAGGCAATCCTAGTTTGTATAGTACTAACAAGAGCTTGGTCTTGAATAAGTTGCTGATGAGCACTCAAAACGAGCTCTTGGTGGTGGAAATGAAAGCCCAAAGAGACCATAGCCTTTAGCAAGATGGAAGAAAGAGGAGATTGATGATGAAGCAATGATTGGCAGTATAAATGAAACCCTTATTTGAAGGTTGGATTCTTTAAAGCCAATAAGGGTAGCCTGGAAAAGCTCTTCAATGGCCTCAAACAAACTTCAGCACTTAAGATTTGTGGGGATAAAGTTCGCATAGAAGCAAAATGGCCAATAAAAAAGTATGCCAATTAAAGAGGATCTAGCTTTTAAGGGTAGAGATATAGGAGCAATAGTAGGTATCAAAATCTGTTGGAGTACTTGCTCGAATATTGATAATTCAAGCTCTGACATCTCCACCACTTCACAATTATGGGCCTGAGATGCACTAGCCTCTAGCAAAACTTCCAAATAAGTGGGCTTTGATCTGGCCATGAAGGTTGAAGCTTTTAGTAAGTCTTCAGATCCACTAATATATGAGTAGGAGACCCCAGGTACCTCAAGCTTTGGTATAAGTATATTCTCCACTATCTTTCAAACTAGAGAATTAAGGGAAGAAGTAATATTAACCTGGTTAGAAGAGTTAGGGGACAGTGGTGAGGTAAAGGGAATATGAGAGGCAAGTGGAGTAGGCAGGATTACTTGCACAGGGGAAACTAAAGAGGGTTACTCAGTGTCATCATCTAGAAGGTTCCCACTTGTCTCCTCATCTGCAATGATGGTGGTCAGAATGGTTTGAAGATCAAACGAAAGAGTTCACTTTTTTAAGGTACATCCTTTTCAGTTTGTTGCTCATGGCCCTCCCAGTGCTCTTGAAATAGGCATTTACAACCCTAACCTCAAGTGAAGGCATTTTTTCCACATCTGGATGGGTTCAGTAGTTTGTGCTTGAGGCTAAGTGAGCACTTGGGGTTGTTGATAGACAGAAGGGAAGGCAGAGTCTGAAGGTTCAGAAACCTTTGGGGTAGATATAGCCAGGGTAGGAAAGGGACCTGAAAAATGGGTTTTAGGGAATAAGTTCTCATCCTCGTCTTCTCTATTTCTGGGTGTGAAATGGAAGTTGGGAGTGTTTAATGAAGTTCATGGTGACCAGCCTATTTGGCAGTAGATGAAGTTGCTATTTGCCTTTTTTTCGCTTCTTTTGGCCACAAGCTTGGCTATAGTTCACAAGCAGTTAAGTATAAACACTTGTATATAAATACACAAATGAAGTCTAAGGTGCTTCGAATGATGATTACCTGGTTTAGAGGAGGTCCTGGTAGCTCTCCTAGTGGAAGTGACTATTGCTGGCATTGCAAGAGCAATTTGTGTTAGAGTTGGCAATGCTCATGGAGGAATAGAGGTGGTCTAGCTTTAACTTGAGAGGCGGCTTCAACAAGACCCAAATTTATGATCATTAAACATAAGGGGATGGTAAATCTGGCCTCGGTGTTGAGCTTCTACCAATGTAAGAAGCTAGGATTTCTCCAGATTCTCTTGCAAGAGCTTGGTTGATTCCCCAATTCTGAATTGAGAGGCTCTCGGATCTCTAGTATCCAATTTGGGGTTGGTAAATGCACAGAATGCAACAGGGATAAGTTGAACCAACCTAAATTGTCTGGCAAATTGAGCTAGGAAATATGTTTAGCTATACATTTGTAGGCTTTACAATTCAAGTTCCCAACAAAAAGTTCTCTTGTAGTAAGGATGGACACCCAACAAGCCTTGTGGACATCATCAGTGCACTTTTTATCTGCCAACAAATTGTGAAGCCATTAAGGAGCTCTGATGGGGTTGATGGGAATAAAGAATTCCGGTTTTGGATCTAAGAGAAGGTTAAAAACAATAAAAGAGTTGTGTACCGTTTAAATGAGCGAAATAAGCAATTTGCATTTTCCTATTAGTGTATCATTGACGTTTAAGTTTTTGGTTTACATTTAAAATGTTTACATTATTTATTAACTTATTTTTAATTGTAATTTACAAGCAGTCTAAATTTGTCCTAACCCGATCAGAGGTGGTTCAACCATTAAATTACTTAATTTGTCGTTTAAGACCCACTAAGAAAATATCAAAAAAAAAAAAAAAGATTCTTATCTTGAAGATCTCCATTTTTCAAAAGTTTAGTAAGATAAAGTTTCATTTTAATGCTTAACCTAGGGTCTTAAGAAATTTGAGTTGCCATTAAACTGATTTACATAGACTTTGCCAATGCCTTACTTTCGAGCCCCCCTACCAAGCGAATCTTAGCTCCGTCCTTAGAAATAGCGCATGAGAATGATTGATTAATTACCAGTTCAAAAAAAAAAAAAAAAATTGTTGATTAATTAATCATTGAACTTAAAATATAAGTTTAATTTTTAATTTAATTAGCACTATTCCTATATTTTTTTTTATATATGCAAAGAAATTTATTAGGGGACTCAGGCTAACCAAAACCAAAACCAAAATCAAAACCAAGCCTTAAGTCCCATCCAATGGGGCTGGTTATATGAATCATTTTTCTCTACTCGACTTTATCAAATGTCATTTAGTTAGTCAAATTAAGGAGACTCATATTTCTATTTACTACACTCGCCCACGTCAATCTAGGTATGCCCTTTCCCCTAACACTTCCTTTTATCGTTACTATATCGCATCTCTTCACTACTACTTCTATTGTGTATGACCAAATCATCTCAGTCTATTCTCTCTCAGCGTATCTTCTATCAGTGCTACTCCTATCCATTCACGAATATACTCATTCCTAACTCTGTCTTTTCTTAGTTGCCCAACATTCCGTCCCATACAATATCGCTGGTTTAATATCCGTTTTACAGAACTTTTGTTTTAGTCTCGTTTATTGCACAGTACTCCAGATGCACGCCTCCACTTAAGCCACCCTACCTTATTCTTATAAAAATTTCATTTTAGTCTAGTGGGTACTCGTTTATCGCATAGTACCCCAGATGCACTCCTTCACTTAAGCCACCCCGCCTTAATCTTATGGACTACATCTGTTCCAATCTTCCCTGTTGTTATGATAATTGATTCTAAATAATGAAAATGTTCACTCTTAGGTCGTTTTTAGCTCTCAATTTTTACTTCTTCCCTACTTTCATTGTTACTGTTACTAAAATTACACTCCAAGTACTCTGTCTTATTTATGCTTATCCTAAATCTTTTATATTCAAGTGCTTCTCACCAAGTCTCCAACTTAGTGTTAACTCCTCCTTTAATCTCATCCACTAACACAATCTGCAAAAAGCATACACTATGGCATATCATCTTGAATATTTCTTATCAACTCATCTATAATTAAAGCAAAAAGATAAGGACTTGAGGTTGATCCTTGGTGTAACCCCATCATAATTGAAAATTCACTTGTCTCTCCAACAGGCGATCTAATAGTGGTTACCACACCTTCATACATGTCCCTAATTACACCAACGTAACATTTTGTTACCTTTTCTTCTCTAATACCCACCTAATTATATCCCAATACACTCTATCGTATGCTTTCTCAAGATCGAGAAAAACAACATAAATGTCTTTTTTCTTTTCTCTATAGACTTTTCTATTACTCTCCTCAAAAGATAGATCGCATTCATTGTTGACCTACCAGGCATAAATCCAAATTGATTATCTAACACCTCTGTTATATCTTGCAATCGACGTTCCATCACTCTCTTCAACATTTTCATTAGATGACACATCAAATTAATTTCTCTATAGTTATTGCAATTATATAAATCTCTTTTATTCTTATAGATTGGCACTAAAATACTCTTCCTCCACTTCTCTGGAATTTTCCTAGTGAACAAAATTTTGCTAAATAACCTAGTCAACCAAGCAACTCCTTTCTTACCCAAAATTTCCAAGCTTCCATATCATTGGGTCCTAAAACCTTATTCAATTTCATATTCTTAAGTGCAAACTCCACTTCAAAGTTCTTAATCAGGCGATAGAACCTGTAGTCATGGTTTTCCTTATTACTGGCTACTTTCTCTCCTTTTGCCTTTCCTCTATGTTCCCCATTTAACAACTTCTCAAAATAGTTCTTCTACCTATCCTTAATCTCTTTATCCTTTACCAACACCTTATAGTCCTCACTCTTGATCCACTTAACCTGATTAAAATTGTGACACCCGAATTTTCTTTTTTTTAAAAATTGCAATAAATAGAAATAAAAAATAAATAAATAATAATTAATAAATGCATAATTTAGGAAATTGGGAATTTATCGATTAAATTGTTAAGGAAATAAATTGTGAGACACCACACATTAAATATTTTAGTAAGTGGTAAGTGATGTTTTATAGTTGGGTAGTGAGGTTTTTAGACGTGAACCTAACGTATAATCATAAGTAATTTTAGGAATTATGACTTTTAAAATCGGAATAACATAATAAATAAATAAATAAATATAAGAAAAAAAAGGGGAGCCTTCGGTGGGGCCAAGGGTCAACTTGGCCCTTGATGAATTCGCAGAGATGAAACAAAAAGACAAAGGGGTAAGACAGATGGCCTAAATAGAAACAACCATGTACAGGTGGCGGGAGGGAACATCAACTTGTGTAGGTAGTTGGTTTGGCCCTCACACTTTGTTTAGGTATAAATAGGGAAGTGAAGTACGTTGGTGAAGCACAGAAATGAAGTAAGCGTAAGGAACGTAGCAAGTAAGGCTCTAGGGTGCGAGAAAAATAGGAATAAATTTATATTAAGGTGAGTTTTATTATACCTTGAGTTATTATAATGTGTTTTCTACATGTCTTGAGTTACCATAATATATTTTACGAATGTTTTGAGTTATCACAATTTATTTTATGTAATTTATGTTTTATGGTTAGGTTAATGTTTTAATTACATGGATTATTTTCTAAACTCTATTTGCGTAAATTAAAACCCATGGCTATGTTGTTTAAATTTTAGAAATTATTTGGCAACGATCTTGTAAACAATTATTTTCTGTAAGTACCACCACGGGAGTTCCATGCTTTGGAGGATTTAAATAACCATTGGCCCCTTGTTTGACCACTTTGTGGTCCCCTGTTGTCATGAATTCATTGACCCATGTTCTGATTGTCACTTTAGTGACCCCTATTCTGTTTTGTTTTGTTCTGTACCGTGGTTATAGTTATTTATTTCAGTTTCTGCCACTTAATTAATTTGTGTATTCAACTCAAAGTATGGTAATGTTTTAGCTTAAATAACTATCCATGGCTATTTTGTACCCCTATACTCACAGTATAATATTTCTCACTCTGCTATGTGCTTATAGCTGTTACCCCTTTCAGGTGACGAGGTTTAGCGGGATCAAGATGGGAAATGAATCACTGTTTTTTTTTTTTTTTTTTTTTTTTTTTTTTTTTTTTTTTTTTTTTTTTAAGATTTCTATCTTTGTTTTTTCAAACTCTTGTAATACAATAAAGCTCAATTGACTATGTTTTGTTTCCTTTTAATAAACTTTTGGTACACAATTATTTTATTTTAATTTATTTAATTTATCCGCTTGCGCTACGACTACAATATTATTTGAATTATATTATTTTATCTTGTTACGACGCCAAGCCTTTGGGTACCGGGTTTGGGTCGTGACAAAAGTGGTATCAGAGCAGTGGGTTTTTTTTTTGTTTAAAAAAGTGTTAAGTTTTTGAATTTTTCTGTATAATTTTCACATTATTTGAATTGAAAATTATTTCAAAAAAAATGTGTATAAAACAAAATTGTATATGTTTTTTAAATTTCCTGTACACTTATTCACATTCATTGAAATTCACATTATTTGAATTGCAAAAATATATATATATATATATATATTCCAAAAAGAAAAAAAAAATTATTAACCTTGTGTTATTTGATATTATGTGGTATGTCTAACACAAGTAAATCATGTTATAATGTCTAGGCTAAGTTTTTCTGTGTTGTAGGAAATGACCAATCTTATGGAGTTGTTTTGGTTCGAGCCCCCAGGAGCTCATCTTGTCCCAAACTTATTAAAAGGCTGGGATGATTCGGAGAGTCTTATCAGACAAGCCCACCCCGCACTTGACTGACTCATGGGATGACCTGTGTATTTGCAGGCAGACCCCGATGAGGATTTCTTATTCTGGAGACTTAGTCGAGGCAGCGCTCGTGAGAGATAGATAGGGCCGACCCGCGTCGTTGGTCTTGCTCCAGACCTGAATCAGCTGCATTTTCTAGTCGCACCTCTACCCTAGGCTTTGCGGAGAGGAGGGGACACGCGTATCCTAGCAGCCACATCCGCACCACGACACCTCCTCCACAGCACATTGTCCATGCCCCAGCTGTGAACTTCACTGACAGTGCATCATACTTGGAGGTGCCGGTACAAATTACCGGACGGGAGTTTTGGGGTTATGATCATGGTGTTCCTGTTTACATAGTCCAGGTGGTATGAAGTTGCTTTGGAATAGAGCACAGTGGGTGAGAGTTCGAGTCCCTCATGCAGAGTGAGTTTTCGGGATTATTTCATGGGTCAGTTTTCCGGAGTCAGTTCTCATGGTGGTGGCCTAACAGTCCCTTCTAGATGTCCGACCAGGAGATCCTTTTTGTGACCTAACCGTGATTAGCCTAATCCAATTTTGTATTAGTAGGATTAGACACTAACACTTAACCGTTATCTAAGTATGTTGTACTGATATTTTTTCCTTATCTAAGTAAAACCAGTATTATGTAAATGATGTATGTATTAGATATATATGTTGTTATGGGATCCTTATAAATCATAGATATAATATTGCAATAATAATTGATTCAAAAAAAAAAAAAGAACAACAACAACAAAAAGGGAAGTCCACTAACCGTTTTCACCTTGTAGTGATGGCTAATGATGGAAATGGAACCGGATCATCAGTCAGTGGTATTGATCCAATGGAGCAAATCATGGAAAGAGCAGTTACTAGTTTTTTGCAAGTCCTACAGACCAACGTTAACATCGGATTGCCTGAACGACGAGAAGAGCCAACTACTATAAAACAGTTCCAGGACTTGAAACCTACTATATTTACCGGCAGCACAAACCCATTGGTGGCAGAAGCTTGAGTTAGAGATATGGAGAAAAATTTTCGCGCGCTACCTTTCATAGAAAGACAGAAGGTGACTTTCGCCACATTCACCTTCAAAGACGATGTGCAAGAATGGTGGCTACGTACCCTGAAGAAAGAAGATATTGTGACTTGGGCCAAATTCTTGGAGGTATTCTATGAAAAATACTTCCCAGATTCGCAGCGGGAACAAAGGCGTCAGAATTCATACATCTAAGGCAAGGAACCATGACAGTGGCCGAATACGAGAGCAAGTTCACGCAACTAGCCCGGTTCGCGACATACGTCATCCCCACTGAAGCTCGAAAAGCCATAAAATTTGAAGTAGGATTGGATTCTGAAATTAAGGACAGGCTGGAGGTTTTGAAACTACCAACCTATGCGGCGGTTGTAGATCGAGCTTACATTGCAGAAAAACGAATTAAAGCCTTGCGTTCTGGGGAACCAAGCCAGAGGAAGCAATTTTGGGAAAGAGATAACAGAAGGCCTAGTGTCGCGCCTCCCAAGAGGGTAAATACAGGCACAACCAATTCAACCAGTCCAAGCAATCAAGGTCCTACAAATCCTAGAGGTGGCACCATTCCAGCTTGCTCTACCTGTGGAAGGACTCATTGGGGACAATGCCGTCGAGATACGGGAGCATGCTTTAGATGTGGCCAAGTTGGCCATTTGCTGAGAAATTGTCCAAAGCTCGCCAGTCCTACAGCCGGCCCCTCTGAACCAGTCCGAAAACCCGCAGTACCTAGAGGAGTGAGAAAGGACCAAAAATGCCAAGGAAGAGCTTTTGCCTTGGTGCTTGGAAACCCAGAAGTTACAGAGAACGTCATGTGAGGTACACTTTCTGTTTGTGGCCACTTAGTCCGTGTTCTCTTCGACTCTAGTTTAACTCATTCTTTTGTTGCACCACACTTTGCTACCAAGTTGACATCAACACACGAACCCTTAGGATATGTATTGTCTGTGTAACAACCCGACCCTCATATGTGCTTGTGATATATGTTAGTCCTTTATTCTGTGCTGTTAAATGCCTAAGATGAAACTGTACAAGAAAATAAGTTCAAGTAACTATGTTGTAATGCCTTGTGGAATGAATTGTATCTGTTAGGAAAGAAATGTATCTGTTACTACTCGAACGATAAAGTAGAAATTGAGGGCCTTAGCGGCTTAATAAGTCAAAATTGATCATATATTTGGAACCAGCATAATTTTTAGGTAATATTAAGCACTTCTGTGAAATTTCAATTTTCGGATGTGTAAATGATTGATTTTCGTCTTATTCTCTCTTTATGGAAATATATATGTGTGTTCTTGGTCATTTGACAAACCAAGGAATTCATAACTCTAAACTTAAGAATTGAAGGGTAGAGAGAGAAGGTCCTCAAGAAGGTTGGGATTTGGGCTTAAGGTATGTAAATGTTTGTCTAATTTTCATCCACAACCCTTCTTGTCATAATTTATGTGAAGATGTTTCTATAATCATGTACCTAAGAGTTGAGATTGTGGTGTTGTGAGTATGAGAAGTAAATTAGCAAGATGACCTTACTTTGCATGTTTTGACTCAATTTGAAGTACCTATGAGAGGCTTTACTCTATTTCTTCAATTGACTTGTTTGAATTCAAGTATGTGGCATGATTTTATGTTTATGTATTGAGATGTGAGAACAAGTAGGAATCTTATGAATTGGAGTGAATTTAAGTTGTGGATTCATGATTTGATTTTTACTCAAATGAAATATGTAATTTGATCCTTGTTCACATGTATTCATATGCTTTGAGCTTATATATTAGTAATTTAAAGCTAGATTTTTGAGGCCCTAAACATGTCTACAAGAGAAGGAAATTGTGCAGAATTTTCAGACTTTTTGGTGCAGAATCGCCGCACGTGCGGGAGTCACTGCCGCACGTGCGGGAAAATGGCAAATTTTGGAATTCAACACTGCAAAAAAAGCACGTGTGGGGCCTCAATGTTGCACGTGCGGGAGGTGTGCCGCACGTGCGGGAGATCCTAGCCGCACGTGCGGCTCAAGTCAGAAAAGTTGGGATGCTCCGTTTGCGTGTTGGGTCCTCTAATGTTGTAAAAACCTGCAATTTATATTGTTTGAATGTTCGTTAATTCAATCAAAGTAAGTGAACCGAATGTTGATTTAACAAGGATAAAGGGACTAATGTGATTTTTCATGCGTGTAGGAAATGCCTCAAGAGGAAGTGCACCGACACAACACAGTGAGTAATAGTACTTCAATGTACCTCTACTCAGTATTTATTATTATTGACGTTGTGACCCTTGTTGAAAGTATTATCATATTATGTATTGACGTTATATCTTGACGTTACGAACTTCACTATCAAACTTGTGTTGGCATGAAATGATATATTTGCTATAAGTGATTCAATACGAAATTGTGAAAACATTGAAAAAGGTTGTGAAGTTGTACACATCTTATGTGAAAGCTTGTGACTAATGGAATGTATCAAGGCAATTGTGAACTTGTGAACCAATGTGGCTTAGAGCCATTTGTGAATCAATGTGGCTTAGAGCCATTTGTGAGTCAATGTGGCTACGAGCCCTAATGTGAAACTACGTGACCAAGGGTCATTTGTGAATTGTGAATCAATGTGGCCAAGGGCCATTTGTGAACGATGAAATTATGAGGCCAAGGGCCGATGTGCGAAATATGAACTTATACTATTGTAAGCTTGTGAATCAAAAAGAACCAAAGGTCTATGTGATGAATTGTAAATTATGAACCCAAGGACTCTTTTCTGAATGTGTGAAGTTCTTAGGCCAGGGGCCACATTATGACGATTATAAACCAATTACGTTGTCCCAACAAGCTGTACAGAGACAGACTGATTACATGATTTCAGCATTAATTATGTTTACAAGCATACCAGTACTATTGTTCACTGAGCTTGGCTCACCCTGTGTTATGCCTGTTTCTGTAGGTAATCAACCAGGAGGTCGATCTTAACTCGGCATCGTCATACTTTTGTCAGCCTAGGCACAACCAAGCTTGGGGTTGGGACCCTACTTTTGTGGAGTTGTTAGATGATGGCTTACACTTTTGCTATTGTCTTAAGTTATTATGTACTTAATAATTTTGTTATATACCCCACCTCGGGGTTGGATTTGTATATGCCTGTAAATAACTAACTCTCAAATGTATTTTGGCTTTTGATATACTTGTCCTATGAAATGTTTATGATCCTGGCATGACTTAGTAGCTCAATGGATGTCATATTTTCTGGTTTATATCACTTATTATTACAGCTTCCGGTCAGGCCCCTCTATGGAACCAGGTTAAGTGTCCTTTTCTTCTTAGGTCATGCCCAAACTTTTAGGGGCAAGTCTGGGGCGTGACAGTCTGTGTCTTTCCCTTCTGGTAATTCCGCCCTTAGTACTAATGTGTACAAATCTTTTACTATATCCTTAAAAGGTGAAACATTACATGTAGATTTGATTCCCCTCTGTATTAGTACCTTTGATGTGATCTTAGGAATGGATTGGTTAGCTGCCCACCATGCCTCTATCGATTGTGAAGCCAAAAAGGTCTTCCTTTGGTCACCAAACCTTGTCTTTGAAGGAACTGGAGCCTCTCCCCCTCCATGTATTATATCCTTCATGCCAGTCCAACGACTGCTAAGAAAGGGTTATTGTAGTTGTATCTGTTATATGATTGATACTCAACAAGAGACCCCCACACTTGACGCAATCCCTGTGGTTCGAGAATTCTCGGATGTATTTCTTGAAGACCTGCCTGGTACCCCAGTTGACCGGGAAATCGAATTCACCATTGAAACTCAACCTGGTACACAACCAATCTCAAAGACCCCTTACCGCATGTCCATGACAGAATTGAAAGAACTAAAAACCTAACTCCAAGAACTACTGGACAAAGGCTTCATCCGACCAAGTACCTCACCATAGGGAGCTCCAGTACTAATTGTAAAGAAAAAGGATGGTACAATGAGACTACGCATCGATTACCAGGAGCTGAACAAAGTCACCATCAAGAACCGATACCCTTTACCACGAATTGACGACTTGTTTGATCAACTGCAAGGCGCCCAAGTATTCTAAAAAATTGACTTGCGTTCTGGTTACCATCAACTAAAAGTCAAAACAGAAAGCATCGAAAAGACTGCCTTCAGAACTCGTTACGGGCACTACGAGTTTCTCGTCATGCCATTTGGTGGCACAAATGCTCCAGTTGCCTTCATGGACCTCATGAATCGAGTGTTCAAACCCTATCTTGACGAGTTCGTCATTGTCTTTATCGACAACATTCTTATATACTCCAAATCGCCAGAAGATCATGAGCACCACTTGCGAAGAGTTCTACAAACATTACGTGATTACAAGCATTATGCCAAGTTGAAGAAATGCAAATTCTGGATCACTAGTGTACACTTCCTCGGTAACGTCATTAACAAAGATGGCATCTCAATTGATCCCCAAAAGGTTGCAGCAATTATGGATTGGCCACGACCTACTAACGTATCTGAGATTCAAAGCTTCTTGGGCCTAGCAGGCTATTACCGGCGCTTCGTGCAAGATTTCTCGAAGATAGCTTTACCCTTGATCCAACTAACTCAGAAGAGCACATCTTTTGAATGGACCGACAAGCAGGAACGTTGCTTCAAAGAATTGAAGAACAGACTCGTGACGGCTCCGATACTAGCACTCCCCGCAGAAACAGAAGGGTTCATAATTTATAGCGATGCCTCATATAATGGTTTGGGTTGCATTCTTATGCAAAATGGAAAGGCCATTGCTTATGCCCCCAGCCAGCTAAAGACGCACGAAATGAACTACCCAACTCATGATCTGGAATTGGCTGCGGTGATCTTCGCCCTCAAGATCTGGCGTTATTATCTTTACAGTGCAACCTATGAGATTTACACTGATCACAAGAGTCTCAAATATCTGTTTACATAGAAGGAATTGAATATGAGGCAACGGCGATGACTAGAATTTATGAAGAACTACGATATAGAGATCCATTATTATTCTGGCAAAGCTAACGTAGTAGCAGACGCATTAAGTCGAAAAATGACCAAAAGTGTGGCATGTACCCTCGTTCCCCGCAAGATCAATGGATTGCTCAACAACATAATTGTGGAACCCGAGTTGATCGAAGAAATTAGAATCCGCCAATGTAAAGATAAACTTTTAAAGAAAAAGTACGAAGAACAAGGAAGCATGCCCGATCCTAACTTCACAATAAGCAATGGGATGCTAAAATTTCAGAATCGAATTTGCGTACCTGACCTTCCAGAACTTAAGAAAAGGATATTGGTGGAAGCTCATAGCTCGAGGTTTGCGATTTGTCCCGGCAATACGAAGATGTATCACGATCTGAAGGAACACTTCTGGTGGACAGGAATGAAGAAAGACATAGCAAGTCATGTCTCCAAATGCCTGCATTGTCAACAAGTTAAAGCAGAACATCAGAGACTTGTAGGAATGTTGCAACCACTCCCTATTCTCGAATGGAAATGGGAGCATATTACTATGGACTTCGTGGTCGAGCTACCACAATCAGTCTCGAAGAATGATGCAATATGGGTTATCGGAGATCGATTGACGAAGTCGGCGCATTTTCTACCAATCAGAATCATGTACTCCCTCTCTAAGTTCGCCACTCTCTACATTAAGGAAATCATTCGTTTGCATGGCACCCCAGTTTCAATCGTATCTGATAGAGATCTCTGCTTCGTGTCTCACTTCTAGAACAAATTGCAAGAAGCTTTGGGAACCACTCTGAAGTTTAGCACGATTTATCACCCGTAAACTGATGGCCAATCTGAAAGGACAATTCAGACTTTGAAAGATATGTTATGTTTGTGTATACTAGACCTCAAAGGTAATTGGGATGATCACCTACCTTTGGTAGAGTTCGCCTATAATAACAGCTACCATGCAAGCATTGGAATGGCACCGTATGAGGCACTGTATGGAAGGAGATGTCGATCACCTCTGTGTTGGACGGAATTCGGAGACAGGAAATTATTAGGCCCCGAAGTCGTGCAAATCACAAGAGATAAGATTCAGCTCATCCAACGGCGAATTCGCACTGCCCAAAGCCGCCAGAAAAGCTATGCAGATACACGAAGACGAGACTTAGAGTTTCAAATAGGCGATCATGTGTTCCTAAAGATCTCGCCAACTAAGGGGGTTATCCAATTTGGAAAGCGAGGAAAGTTAAACCCACATTACATCGGCCCATTCGAGATACTCGAAAGGATTGGTTCTGTGGTATATCGCCTTATGCTTCCACCCGAACTATCCAATGTCTACAATGTGTTTCACGTTTCGATGCTTCGTCGACATCTTCGAGATCCAGCACATGTTGTCGATTGTGAGAACTTGGAAGTGCAAGAAGACCTCTCTTAAAGAACAACTTTTACAGATTCTCGATTGCCGTAATTAGGTCCATCGAAATAAGACTATACCTCTTGTAAAAGTCTTATGGAGAAACCATCGTGTCGAAGAAGTAACGTGGGAAACTGAAAGCCAAATGTGGGCCAAATACCCACACCTCTTCGAAAACCAAGGTACGTCAAGTTTGGGGACAAACTTCTTTTAAGGAGAGGAGAAATGTGACACCCAAATAAATAAATAAATAATAATAATAAATAAACAAATGCATAATTTAGGAAATTGGGAATTTATCGATTAAATTGTTAAGGAAATAAATTGTGAGACACCATACATTAAATATTTTAGTAAGTGGTAAGTGATGTTTTATAGTTGGGTAGTGAGGTTTTTAGACGTGAACCTAACGTATAATCATAAGTAATTTTAGGAATTATGACTTTTAAAATTGAAATAACATAATAAATAAATAAATAAATGTAAAAAACAAAAACGGGAGTCTTCGGTGGGGCCAGGCATCAACTTGGCCCTTGGTGAATTCGCAGAGATGAAACAAAAAGACAAAGGGGTAAAACAGATGGCGCCATGTACAGGTGGCGGGAGGGAACATCAACATGTGTAGGTAGTTGGCTTGGGCCTCACACTTTGTTTAGGTATAAATAGGGAAGTGAAGTACGTTGGTGAAGCACAGAAACGAAGTAAGCGTAAGGAACGTAGCAAGTAAGGCTCTGGAGTGCGAAAAAAATAGGAATAAATTTATATTAAGGTGAGTTTATTATACATTGAGTTATTATAAAGTGTTTTCTACATGTCTTGAGTTACCTTAATATGTTTTACGAATGTTTTGAGTTACCATAATTTATTTTATATAATTTATGTTTTATGATTAGGTTAATGTTTCAATTACGTGGATTATTTTCTGAACTCTATTTGCGTAAATTAAAACCCATGGATATGTTGTTTAAATTTTAGAAATTATTTGGCAATGATCTTGTAAACAATTATTTTCTGTAAGTACTACCACGGGAGTCCCATGCCTTAGGGGACTTAAATAACCATTGGCCCCTATTTGACCACTTTGTGTTCCCTTGTTGTCATGGATCCATTGACCCATGTTCTGATTGTCACTTTAGTGACCCCTATTCTGTTCTGTTTTGTTCTGTACCGTGATTATAGTTATTTATTTCAATTTCTGCCACTTAATTAATTTGTGTATTCAACTCAGAGTATGTTAATGTTTTAGTTTAAATAACTATCCATGGCTATTTTGTACTCCTATACTCACAGTATAATATTTCTCACTCTACTATATGCTTATAGCTGTTACTCTTTTCAGGTGACGAGGTTTAGCGGGATCAAGATGGGAAATGAATTGCTGTGTTTTTTTTTTTTTTTTTTTTTTTTTTTTTTTTTTTTTTTTTTTCAGACTCTTGTAATACAATAAAGCTCAAATGACTATGTTTTGTTTCTTTTTAATAAACTTTTGGTACCCAATTATTTTATTTTAATTTATTTAATTTATCCGCTTGCGCTACGTTTACAAAATTATTGGAATTATTTTATTTTTATCTTGTTACGACGCCAAGCCTTTGGATACCGGGTTTGGGTCGTGACAAAAATCTCTTGTTTTCCTCTCTTTTATCTTAGTAAGTTTGTATATTCTCTTCTCTCTCTCTCCTTACTATCTAGTTTAGTGTATAAGTTATCATAAGCTTTCAGCTTAGCCTTTCTCACTACTTTTTTGATCTCCTTATTAGCCAATCTGTAACTTTTAAATTTTTTCTCAATGCTATCCTTCTGCCATTTTTTAAAGCATTCTTTTTCGTCTTTGCTACCGCTTGAACCTCCTCCCTCCACCACCAAGTTTCCTTAGAGTTGGGTCCCTTTCCTTTCGACTTTCTAAGGACTTCCCTTGATATTCTCCTCATACAATTGGTCATCAAGTTCCATATAGTGTTAGCATCATTTTTCAAGTCTCAAGTACCTTGTTTATCCATTCTATTCTAAAATATTTCTAATTTATCCCTTTTTAGGTCCTATCATCTTGTCTAAGGACGCCCACTATCCTTCTTAACTTGGTATTATTCTTTAAAGTATAAATCTAGTACCAAAATTATATGTTAAGATGCCAAGCTCTCTCTAAGAATCACCTCGCTACATTTTAGATGGTTCACTCTCTTACTAGAAAGTAATCCATTTGGTTCCTAATTAACTCACTCTTAAAAGTTATCAAATATTCATCTCTCTTCTTATACATAGTATTGGCCACTACCAGGTCAGAAGCCAACGCAAAATCTAAATTACTCTCTCCAGCCTCATTTCTATCACCAAAACTATACCCACCATGCACCCTCTTATAACTTAGTTTATCTATTCCTACATGACCGTTGAAATCTCCATCTATAACTATGTTCTCTCCTACGGGTATCTCCCATAATATCTTATTCGTTTTGTTCCAAAAATTCCTCATAGTCTGATCATCTAATCCTATTTAGGGGGCATATGCAATAATAACGTTCACTATATTTTCTCGAATAATTAGTTTAACTAACATAATCTTATCACTTTTTTTAATGGCCATAACTACATTTTCTACAAGTCCCTTGGCAACTATTATTTCTACTTCATTCCTGTGTCTATCCTTACCATTATAATATTGCTTAAAATTGATATCCTCTATTTTCATAGCTTTCTCACCGGTCCATTTAGTCTTTTGTACGTAAGCAATACTAACTCTTCTCCTAACCATGATATCTACCAATTCCATAGTCTTACCAGTTAAAGTTCATACATTTCATGTGGCTACCCTAGACCCATAATCTTGGACTATCTTCTTTATTCGCGCTCGTCCAGGAAAACACAAAAACCTTTGCTCATCTTTCACTGCACCCAAGCATCGATGCAGCGCCCTTTATGCACTTTTTGAAATACTCAGAGACAGGCACAATGCATCACTTAAGGGGAACAACTTAACATTTAATCGATTCAAAGTAAGATTTATTTTCATAGCGGATCTAAGTGACTTTTTTATGTATTGGTTGTCGGCTATCTAACACGCAATCCTCCACATTTACCCTGACTTGAGACTTGCACCTTAAGGCCAAGTTTGGCAACTCAAAATAATCCATCTTTTTATCTTTTTTTCATCACATCACCTCTCTACTTTTCTACATATTTTTTTTATAAAAAGACAAAAAGTACACTTATTTAAGTCATCCCAAACAACCCCTAAATTAATTTCAAAACTTTTGACCAATAGTTTCAAATTCTATATTTTTATTTATCACCTATCTACCATCTAATTTGTCTATTTATTTTTCATATTATCACGCATTTAATTTGTCTATTTATTTTTCATATTATCACAATCACCAATCGCCATTGCTATCATTTTTGGTAACTTTTTCAATTCCAACAAGCTAGCTGTGGCGGTTTGGCGCCAGTGGGTATTACCCAGGAGCTATAAACCATTATAACTAAATTGGCATTACCCCAGCCCGCAGCTATAACAGATCACACGAACCCCCCAAAAAAGAACACCTATCTAGATTTGACAAAAATGCCCCCAAAAAAAAAAAAAAAAAATGGGGGGAAAAGCAGGCAGATAAGAAAGTATTTTTTTTTAATTTTTTTGGAGTCCTTTTGCTGGGACAAGAAAGCACCCTTAGTGCGGTTAACATGGGGGCACAGAATAGAAATCAAATCCCACATCATCATTACAACTAAATTGGCATACCCCCAACCCCGCAGCTACAACAGACACACGAACCCCCACAAAAGAACACCTATCTAGATTTGACAAAAATGTCAGAAAAAAATATATATTTTTATTTTTATTTTTATTTTTTTAATTTTTTGCCGGGACAAGAAAGCAACCTTAGTACGGTTAACATGGGGCACAGAATCGCTTAGGAAATCAAATCATTGTTCCCCACCTGATCAAACTTGTTTCTTTGTCTTCTTTTTAAAAAGCCGCCGCAATTGTCACTTGTTACGTAACAATTGTGTAATTATCATCCGTCGTTATTTTTGTTACAATAAATTGACAAAAATTTATATGAATAATATTTGTTTCGGTAATCGTTTTATATTTTTATAATATTTTGAATTTTTTTCTTTTAAACAAAAAGAAAAAAAACTTACAAAAAAGAAAATAATAAATAAATACTTAAGTGAGCCAAGTTTTTTTAAAAAAATCTTGAATAAATTACAAATATATCTCTTGAGATTTGATTAAAATACGAATCGTTCTTTGTGATTTTGGAAATTATATTCCACTCTCTAATATTTTTAATTTTATAACAAATCACTTATTTTATTAATAAATTATCAAATCAATTAATAATTTTTAATAATGTTAGAAATATATTTTAATTAATAATTTAGGTAATTTTATTATTATATAGGAGAACAATTATGAATTTTATTTTTTTAATTAATTCTGTTAAATAAAAAATACTAGCAAGAAGGTATTTGTAATTTTTCAAACCACAGATGGCAATCTATATTTTTAGCAAACCTCAGGTATTTGTAATTTATTTTTTAATTTTTATTTCATTACATTAGCATTTAAAATAAATAAATATATATATATATATATAAATAGTGGTTGTATTTATTTTTATAATTATTTTATTTAATATTTAATTACAAATATTTTTTATTTTGTTACTATAGTATGTTATCTAAAAAATGTCTTTAAAAAAATAAATAAAATTAGTAGCTCAAAAATAAATTTTGTTTATGACACAATTTTTATTTTTATAATCATTTCATTTAATATTTAAATGTAAATAATTTTTGTTAGTTAGCTCTAAAGTGTTGTTTAAAAAAATTCCTCAAAAATAATTTTTCTTTATGGCACAATTTTTATTTTTATAATTATTTCATTTAATAATTATGAATTTTTTTTGTTCAATTAGTTCAAGTATTGATAAGAAATGATTTGTATACATTTAAAATCAATTATTTTTAAAGTCATTAACTATTGAAATAAAATATAAAAAAAACTCCTTTTATATTGATTTAAAAATATAAAATATGTTGTATCATACTTAAAACCTAACAAAAATTGATCAAAATTTATTTTAAACTCCAATAAATGTGATTCTGGAAATATATATATATGTGTGTGTGTGTGTGTGTGTGTTCCGATAATGTTTTTTAAAATTGTAAGGAAAATAAAAAATCACAGTTCCGATTACTACAATCGTTATACTATTGCCTTTACACCCACAACCGCAACCGCGCCACCATAACCACTTTTTGAAACCTTGATTTTATCTATTTTTTGTTATTTTGTTGATTGATAAATAAATAAATAAAATATTTTTTAAGTAAAATATTTTTTAACGAATTAAAATTAACTTACAAATTTGATTTCTCTAAGTTAATTTAACACCGTGCTTTGTTAGGTTTGCAATGAATAATCTATTTATCATTATTTGTACAGTGAGCTTTGTAATGATTTTTTTTTTCATCTTTGATGAATTTTTGTATTAGGTTTCTAAACATCAAAAATAAAATAAAATGATTACTGAAATTATTTTACAAAAAATTTACATAGAAATTTCCTTTATATAAAATATTTTATACCAAAGCAAACGGAGCTTAAGTAAAAAGAGAAGTTGAAAAAAAAAAAAAAGGCATTCAGAGAGAGAGAAATGGGTCCCCGATTTTTTCACGATAGAGAAATTTGAATACACACTTATCTCTCAATACAAACAAACCCATGTCTTCCACGGGAAATTATTTAATAATTTCGGAACATCACATGATCATATTTCAAATTAATTATTAATTACTTAGCTCCATATAGTTCCTTCATTCCCAACATAAATCGTGGGCCCCTATCACTCTCTATCAATCAAAACTTTATAAAACACCACGTGTCTACTCTGAAAATACTGAATAATTATCCGTCTTCCACTATCTTCTCTGTTTCTCTCATGAACAAAAGAACAAAAGGAAAAAAATCCTTGTCTGTTTCTCTTAAAGACAAAAAGAGAGACTAGGGAGAGCAATGGGAATGGTGGTAAGCAAGAGCAAGAAAGCAAAAACGTCAATTTTAAAAATACATTAGATTGAAAACGCTGTCTCCTTAATCGAATTATTATTTGGAAAATCATCCGGTGTGTATGTAATTTTATACAAAATTCTGTAAGTTTTTACAAATTTATATAAATAATCACACAAAAATATATAAAGCTAAACATAAATTTTGGTAAGTTCATGAAAACTTATGTAATTACGTGAATCTGTATTGAATTTAAGTATTTTTGTGAATCCACTAATATAAATTCGTAAAAAACGTATGTAATTTTGTGTTAGGTTACATATAATATGTAATGCACACCCAAAAATTTTTCTTATTGTTTTATAGGGGGCAAATAATCACAAAAATTAACAAAAAAAAAAATTTAGACATCTCTATTTGTTTATCAGATCTTTCATCAAATTTAAATTTGATGAAAAATTAATGAAAATTGTGCTTTAACCATTTCATTAGTTTGGTATCAAATGAAGGAAGTGACACTTTTTTTTTTTTTTTTTTATCAAATCAAGAGAGCGTTTAATCTTTATCAAATTTCGCAGGTGACCACTGTTGGTCGACCAGGTGAATGACCGACCAGTCAATCGAGTGGACGATTGGATTAAGAAAGATTTGTTGAAAATTTACTATAGACTGGATGACCAGTCAAATTTGATAAAACGATTAGAATACATCATATCAAATTAAAATTTCATTTAAATTTTTACTTAAATTTAATAAAAAAAATTAAATAAGCATTGAAAATACTCTTAATAAAGAAAGTTTATTGATTTAAAACCCTTTTCTCTTTAACGGATTCGACTCCCAAAGCAAATGTACCACATTGACTAGAAGTTATTGATTGATTTAGAAATAACGTGAAAATTCTATATGTATTATGATTGATAAGGGGAATGAGACTTACAATTTAATATTTGAGTGATTAAAAAATATGAAGAGATATAATAATTTGTGATTGGTCAGGAATATAACTACGTTGTATCCTAGACTGACCAATAATCTTTTCAGATTGAAGCCCTATTTGGCATTATGATTGGGTTAAATTAAAAAACAAAATATATTAAAAAGTTAAAATAAGATAAAATGTCATATTTAAATCATAATTATTTTATTTTTTTTCACAATTATCAAATTAACTACAAAAAAATTAAAAATTTATCCCAAACAATTTTTTTTTACCGAAATTAATTTAATTAAAAAATCAAAAAATCAAATTAAAAAAATTTACCCAAAATGAAACCTCAATTCACATTGGATTTTGATGTGCACTCACCACCTTCACCTCGAGGGTGATATCACGATATCCTTAACGCGTGCATACATATGGATAAACTCTTATGACTATGATATATTTATTATTTGTTCAATTGAACAGAATCTTTTTCTTAAAAAAAAGGAATAATTTCACACAAAAGACAAAAGAATTAAGGTTGTGTTTGGTCTAACTTTCTAAAATTAATTTTACCCTTACATTCTAATATTATGTTTGGTTAAGTTTTCAAGTCACAATTTCAAATTAATTTCAAAACACATTCTGAAAACATGTTTGGTAAATCAGATAATTTTTAAATTTTTTATCTACCCGATCATCTGCTTGGACATCCTTCCGGATGTCCGGTCGGTTGACCGAAATAGTACTTCTTTTTTTTTTTTTTTTGTCAATTGCCATATGTTATTTGGAGAGAAAAAATTATATTTGTTTTTGATATTTTTAAAATATAGATATTATATTTTGAGACCAAAATGGCAAATTATTTTTTTGAATTAAATTTTAAAAAGAATTCGGTTATGAGTTTTGAATAGAATTTTCAATAGAGTTTTAAGTTGTGTTTTAGTTATGAATTATAAATTTTTCAATTAAGTTTTGAAAACTCTTTTCAAAACTCATAACTAAACAATTTTTCTCATTTTATACGTTACATCAAAAATTTAAAATTCAATTCAAAACTCTTTTCAAAATTCATAACCAAACAAATTTTTTATTTTCAAATCATAATTCCAAAACTCACAAATTCAAAATATAACTCTATTCTTAAATCATAATTATAAAATTCTACCAACCGCTATCTAAGTCTTTTCACAAAGTAAAATTATAAATTTTTATTTATTTGTTACAACCACAGTGCAACACGTGTCATATTATTACTCAATTCAAAGAGAATTTTGTGGACTTTCAACAATATATTGCCACCAAGGATCCTCTAGAGTGAAATTTTCCTAAAGTTTCCTAGAGTGTTACATTGTGTGGTTGAGATTTACTGGCAAGTCACATCAGAAAAATTGATGTGACTTGCCAGTAAATCTCAACCACACAATGTAACACTCTAGGAAACTTTAGGGAAAAATCACTCTAGAGGATCCTTGCTCATATATTGCACCCTTTAGAAATTTTATGGGTTTGGCTTCTTAGTCTTAGACCACGTTTGGAAACAGACTAATTTAGTAACTTTTTAGTTATTTGGTTAAAATATGAGCTAAAAAAAATTAGTATGTTTGGGATGACTTTTTGACTTTTTACGAAAAGATGTGCAAAAAGTAGAGAGAAAAGAAAATTTTTGACTTTTTAGTATGAGTTGTTGACTTTTTAGCTAATTTAATAACTTTTTGACTTTTTGACTAAAATGAAGGGTTCCCAAACGAGGCCTTAGTTTGGCAAGAGAAGTTTGGATTAAAATAGTCACAAAATGACAAAATAGATTAAAAAGTTAATATAACAAAATGTCACATCTAAATCATAAAAATTTTATTTTCTTTCTTACAAAAGTCAAAAAAGTCAAAGTCCATCACAAATGTGACTTTTTAGTCACAGCCTAAAAATAGCCAAAAAGTCAACCAATATCCCTTGACTATCTCAATTTAAAAGAGTAATTGAGCTTGGTACACTCATTTTAGGATTGATTTTAGTGAATCGAAACGTTCACTTTGTAGAATTTATTGAGTAGAATATTCATGAAAAAAAGAAAAGAAAAAAGAAGATATTTAGACATCAATAGCTATATGTATGAAATGAAGGGCAATTCTTAAGTCCGCAAGTGCATATCATATGCATTTGCGTAAGTTCTCACAAATATATGTAAGTTACCTCATAAAATCGTATAAGTTTTTACAAACATAAATAAGTTAACTCATAAAAATTTGAGAAATCACAACTTATATATATTTATGAGAATTTACGCGATTTTATGAAGTAACTTATATATATTTGTGAGAACTTACGCAAATACATATGGTATACACTTTGTACACCCAAACACTTCTCATGACTATACTTAAAATCATATTGTCATTTATTTTTTTAAGACAAATATAATTTAAACATATAGTTATCAATATTCAATTATATAGATATTAAAATGAATTGTAAAACCAAAAGAAAAATGTTTAAGACTACTAATTTAGGAGCTCTAGGAGAGCTCTAATTAGTAGGGCCCACCTCCAGATGTGAGGTTTTATCTTCTTTTTTTTCCCTTGCAAATTCATTAGAATTGACAGTGGTGTTGCTAATTTAGTGATCTGTATCACCGCTGAAACCAAAAATTTTGAGGGTTCAAACTCACCAACTATGGTCATAGTCACTTTGGACAACCCCAGGTCGAAACCAAAAATTTAAATGGGTCGGATTTGTTTGACCCGGGCCACTACACTATTATTAAAATTTTAGAGGACTTAGGATTTGAGGTTGAAAGCATCGTCAAAAAATAAATAAATAAAATAAAAAGGTAAATTATATTGACTTCTTTTAAGATTTAAACAAAAAGTAGTAAGTTTTACAATTTTAATATAATTATAGTAACTTTCTTCATAATAAGGTTACATGGATTGAAGCTGACTTTCCTCCGAATTAAGTTTCTTCAAGTTAACAACTCTATTGTCAAAAAATATAGTGAACGGCTCAAAACCTATATCGGCTAGTAAAACTCTACTTTGGTGGTTTCTCCACTTCTCCGGTCTCTCTCTCCTCACACTCCCTCTCCAATTGATACTTCTTCAGATTTGATATGTTTGCTTCACCAGTTCAGCCATTACCGTCTTACTCTCTCCACCTTTGAACCTAAAACTTTAAGATTTAGCTTTTGATTTTCTCTCAATTCGAAAGCCAAAGTTAGACATCGCGTTTGTTTCATGTTAGACAACCACCTCAACCTCAATATTCTATCTTGACAAGAGGAAGTGGAGTCTTCAGATTTTAAGTTGTAGAGCAGTGAATTTTTCGATGAGCTCGATGGCGACTTGAATTTGATTTTTTTTTTAGTTTTCGTAATTTTTAGTTTATTGATGTGGAGATTTGTTTTTCTCTCTTGTGGGGACCCGTTCTTCTTCTCTATGGAGGCTTGCATCCTTCATTTTATGAAAGTTTTTTTTTTTTTTTTTTTTTTTAAGATCTTGTGAAACCACCATACGAGATTGATCTGATCTATTTATCTATTTTGCAATAAAATTTTCTTCTCAATCTAATATAAAAAAATATATATATATATCTCTAACATTTTTAAGTGGTGTTAAAATTTGACTTCCCATCTGTATATTACAGGGAATTTAATACGGTTTTCAAAAGCTACCCAAAATTTGATTATTCAATCAATTTTTGTGTGTGTGTGTGTGTGTGTTGGGTTGCCACATAACAACTATTTAATATGAGCAAATGTTATTTTTAGGCATTCATTGTAACATCATTCCAATAATAAAAATGTTTTTACCAAAAAGTTCTAGCGTTGCAAAAGTAAATGAATTTTTTTGTAAAACAGAAATTGACTATAGACAAAAAAAAAAATTGTATAACAAAGAACAAAATGAACTGCTACACACATACAAAGAAAGAAACAATAATTATGTTTGGTTTCAATTTTCAGAATTTAATTTTTTAAAAATTGAGTTTTTTATTTTTTGAGTTTTTTTTTAGTGAATATTTTTAAAATTTTAAGAAATTTTTTACTTTTTTAGATATACCTTACTTAAATGTATCTAAAAAGTATATTCATAAAAAAATATTTTAAAAAATCAAAAATTACACAAGAATATGAAAAATGTACGGAATTTTTTTTAATTATTTTTCTTTTTATTTTTGGTATTTAGAGAAATTTAAAAAAAAATTACAAATATTATAATTTTTAAATGTATTTATGTTAGGTGTATCTAAAAATAAAAAAAAATACTTAAATATTAAATAAATTTAGTAAAAATAAAAAATACGGAAAACAAAAAATTTTAATTTTCAAAAAAGTGAACCCTGAATTTCAAAACCAAACAAGCTACCGTATTTATCTTGGGCACGCCCATCTGTAGTAAGAAACAAGAGGAAATATCATTTTGCTCCCTAAACTTTCACGCGGTTTTCAATTTGACTCCAAGACTTTGATTAATATCAAATTTACACCTAAACTTTTGAAATTTTGATTAATTTGGTCTCTGTCGTCATATTCCGTTTACAATTGGACGGAATTTGCTAGCCTAACACCGAAATTCATTTGAAAGTTCATTTGAAATTTTATTTTACTCCCCAAACTATATCTTCAAAATCAATTTTCCTCCAAAATTAAATCAATTTATCCTCCAAACTATACCTTAAAAATCAATTTGCCCCATGCATCAGCCTAGCCCGTCCAATTATAGACGGAATGTGACAGCATGAGTCAAATTGATCAAAATTTCAAAAATTTAGATATAAAATTGACATTAATCAAAGTTTAAAGGTCAAATTAAAAAACATGTGAAAATTTAAAGGGCAAAATATTGTAGGACAATCTTCACTGTATTTAAAAAGATTTAATTCTGTTGTGTACAAAACAACAACAAGAATAAAAGAAATCGAGAAAAGGAGAGAATATGTTTGATTACAAAAATCAAACTCGAAATAAAAAATAAATAAATAAAAACAGATTTTATTTTGTTACAAAAACAAAATTAAAATCTGAATAAATAAACAAATAAAAAACAACACTGAAAGTAATTAAATAACTTACTTGATTTAATTTCTTCGAATTATTTTTCTGATCAAGTCCAGTGTTTAACACTGTGTCCTTAAGACAGATTCGTCCTCTCCACGGTGCTTTCAGAATTCGGACGTCTATCTCCCAGGATGAAATGATCTTCCACAAACAATAGCAGCACTACTAATTGTTTGCCTTACGAACACACTAAGTGTTTACACTCTTTCTTTTGAAAATAAAATGCAGCAAGATGAAGAATAGAAAACAGAAGTGAAATACGAAATTTCTGAATGCAAACATCAAATGAGGGTGGTCCTATTTATAGATGTGAATGTGGCTCTTGGATTTGAAATAAACAGGTATGTAACTCTTGGTTTTGAATTGAACAGGTATCATACCTGTTGGGTTTTGAATTCAAACAGATTTGAATTAATTCAAACAGATAGTAAAACGGGAAGGGCCCTGTTTGGGTGTGCATTAATTCCAAAACAGTTTATTTCTGTTTGAAACCGGGAAGGGCCCTGTTTGGATGAACAAAAAATCCAAACTAATTTAATTTGAATTCTGGATTTTATTTTAATAAAAAATAAAATTAAATTCAAATGTTTTTGGCCCAAAAAAGATTAGAAGCCCAACCCAACCACACACCACGCACCACGCACCCGCGCCCAGCCCAGCCCGCCCGACCGACCGGACGGACGGCGGCGGCGGCGCGCGCGCGCGTGTGTGGTGATTTTTGGGTCCAATGGGTCTAGCCCATTTTGCCCATAACCTCTCCCTCTAAAACACTTGGGTACCCCTTGGGGCACACCCCAAGTATCTCACCCTAAGCCTTATAAACCCTTTCAAAACCTCCCACCAAATCAATGTGGGACAAGCCAATTTACAACCTTAAGGAATTTCCACCAAAACTCCATTTCCATGGAGCACACTTTCGCTTCAATTTCCCATTCACTCGGTAATGGTTTTGAGCAACCAAATATACCACGTGAATCACAACGCGGCATAGAACGCGTTACCACTTTGACCCGAGTAAAATGACACTCGGGGCCCACCTAAAAAAAAGACCAAACTTGAGGAAAAAATAACCATTTCCAACAATCCCCCACATGAATGGAATTTGATGACAACGGAAATGCAACAATATGCAGACTTAACGAAAGAGTATAAGTCGAAAATATCTTGCATCAGGATAGGTAGTTTTCGGCTTTGAACCTTCCCTAGTGATAACCTATCGGACTTACTGGCTAACCAATGGACGCGATGCCTTGAATTGTTCAGCCGTTTGTGTAAGCCAAGACAATAGATTTCACACAAAATATCTTCTAACACATCGTGGTTCTCACTGTTGTGTTCATTTTGGCCTTGAACGCGCCTGGTTTTCATAAGTGTTTCTAGAGAATTTAGCCTTTGCATTCTCATAGAACCGGCCCCAGTTCAACACTCATATAGGTGATTCTTATTGTGAGTATCTCTTTATACTCGTCTTGATTTTATGCCTTAATCAAGATATAAGTAATCATTAAAAGCAAAGCTTATCCTTATACCCCTGCAGACAACATATGTTGCAGATATCACTCTCACCATAGGAATGGGTAGGAATTTTAATCCCTTGGTGATTTCTGGCGAGCCATACATAACTTAGTTGTCCCTTTGAACTTAGTTCTTGGGATCTCCAGTCATATAAGTAGGGTTACCATTATGACGACTCTTATGTAATAGGCTTTAATCCCAACCCCTTCGATGAACTATACACTAGCTCTTTTGTCAAACCTTTTGTTAACGGATCCGCAATATTCTCTTTAGATTTTATATAATCTATTGAGATTATTCCGTTTGACAACAATTGCCTTACGGTATTATGTCGACGACGAATATGTCGTGACTTACCATTATACATATGATTCTGTGCCCTGCCTATTGCAGATTGACTATCACAATGAATGCAAATAGCCGGCACAGGTTTTGGCCACATTGGAATGTCTTCTAAGAAGTGACGAAGCCATTCTGCTTCTTCACCTGCTTTGTCTAAAGCAATGAACTCGGATTCCATTGTGGATCGTGCGATGCACGTTTGTTTTGTGGACTTCCAAGAAACAGCAGCGCCTCCTAGAGTAAAGACATATCCACTAGTGGATTTTGAATCTTTAGTATCCGATATCCAATTGGCATCACAATAACCTTCGAGTACTGCTGGATATCGAGTAAAGTTCAAACCATGATCACGAGTAAATCTTAGATATCTAAGAACTCGAATGATCGCTTTCCAATGGTCTTCTCCAGGGTTACTAGTGTACCTACTCAATTTACTTATAGCATAAGCTATATCAGGACGAGTACAATTCATTAGGTACATTAGGCTTCCAATGATTTGGGAGTATTTTAACTGAGACACTGCATCACCTTTATTTTTCGATAAATAAAGACTGATGTCTACAGGTGTTCTAGCTAAATTCAAATCATCCTTGATAAATTTATCAAGAATTTTCTCAATATAATGAGATTGAGATAATGCATATCCGTCAGATGTTTTAGTAATTTTCATTCCTAATATAACATCTGCGACCCCCATATCTTTCATATCAAATCTTTTGTTAAGCATCTGCTTAGTTGATTTGATCATGTTTTGACTGCTTCCAATGATAAGCATGTCATCCACATAAAGACAAACTATGACATATCCTTGGTCAGTGTTTTTAACATAGACGCACTTGTCACATTCGTTTATCTTAAACCCATTAGTAAGCATTGCATGATCAAATTTTTCATGCCATTGCTTAGGTGCTTGTTTTAATCCATAAAGGGATTTTACAAGTCGACAAACTTTCTTTTCTTGTCCTGATACTACAAACCCTTCGGGTTGTTCCATATAGATCTCTTCATTTAGATCACCATTTAAGAAAGCTGTCTTAACATCCATTTGATGTATTTCTAAATTAAACAACGCTGCTATAGCAATAAGCATGCGAATGGATGTTATTCTTGTCACAGGGGAATATGTGTCAAAATAGTCCAGACCTTCCTTTTGTCTGTAACCTTTAACAACAAGTCTTGCTTTATACTTGTCAATTGAACCATCTGCTTTCATTTTTCTCTTGAATATCCATTTATATCCAAGAGGTTTAGAACCTGGTGGAAGATCCACCAATTCCCAAGTATGATTTTGCATAATGGATTCAATTTCATTATTAACAGCCTCTTTCCACAAAGGTGCTTCAGGACCTGTCATTGCTGCCTTAAAGCTTTGAGGTTCATTTTCTAACAAGTATGTCAGAAAATCTGGACCAAAGGATTTTGATGTTCTTGCTCTTTTACTTCGTCTTGGTTCATCATTAGTTAAATCCTGTTGGTCGAGACTATTACTAGTCTCTTGTGTTTGATTATCATTAGTCTCTTGACTTTGTGTACAATCATAAGTTCTTTTCTGTGAACTTAATTCCTGTCCTTTCTTGTAAGGAAAGACATGTTCAAAAAACACAGCATTCCTTGACTCTATAATAGTGTTCACATTTATATCAGGTATATCTGATTTATAAGTCAAAAACCGATATGCACTACTATTCTGAGCATAACCAATAAACACACAATCTACTGTTTTTGGTCCAATTTTAGTCTTTTTAGGAACAGGTACTTCAACTTTTGCCAAACACCCCCACACTTTTAAGTATTTGTAGGAAGGTGGTCGACCTTTCCACAATTCATAAGGAATGCTTTTGGTTTTCTTGTGGGGTATTCTATTAAGAACATAATTAGCAGACAATATTGCTTCCCCCCACAAGTTCTGTGGTAAGCCTGAACTTAGTAACATGGCATTCATCATTTCTTTTAGGGTTCTATTCTTCCTTTCAGCAATTCCATTTTGCTGTGGAGAATAAGGGGCTGTAGTTTGGTGAATAATGCCATGTTGTGCACAAAATTCATTTAATGGTGCATCATATTCACCACCCCTATCACTTCTAACCATTTTAATGGTTTTACCAAGTTGTTTTTCAACTTCTGTTTTGTAGAGTTTAAACATTTCTAAGGCTTCATCTTTACTTCTAAGTAAATAAACATAACAATATCTTGTGCAATCATCGATAAATGTTATGAAATACTTTTTGCCTCCTCTAGTTTGAATAAATTTTAAATCACATACATCAGTATGAATTAATTCTAGAGGTTCGGTTTTTCTTTCAACCGATTTAAATGGAGCCTTAGTTAGTTTCGCTTCTACACAAATTTCACATTTATGATTAGGATTAATTTCAAACTTTGGTATATAATCTAAACCAATTAATCTACGCAAAGCATCAAAATTCACATGTCCTAATCTACCATGCCATAAATTTGACTCAAGAATATAAACAAAAGATGTGTTATTCTTATTCATAGCAACTTTCGGTACAACTGTCATTACATTTAACTTAAAGAGACCATCACTCATGTATCCCTTACCAACATACATACCACTCTTTGTTAATACAAACTTATCAGACTCAAATACAAGCCTAAAACCATTTTTACTTAACAAAGACCCAGAAACTAAATTCTTCCGGATGTCAGGTACATGTAGTACGTTGTTGAGGGTCAGTTCTTTCCCTGATGTCATCTTCAAGATTACTTTCCCTTGTCCAGCCACAGCAGAAGTAGAAGAATTTCCCATGAAAAGTTGTTCACCATTTGCAGCCTCATTGTAGGTAGTGAACATCTTCTTGTCCGCACATATGTGACGAGTTGCTCCAGTGTCAACCCACCACTCTTTGGGATTTCCAACCAAGTTAGCCTCAGACACCACAGCAGAAAGGTTGATGTCATTCACTCCGTCAGAGATGTAATCCAATTCTGTTACATTGGCCTGATTGGTGGTCTTCTTACTTGTACTTCCATGATTCTTTTTAGGGCGGCGGCAGTCAGAAGCTCGATGTCCAGTTTTGCCACAGTTATAGCATTTTCCTTTGAACTTCTTGCTACTATCGCCTTGTTTAGGACCATCTCCAGTAAACTTCCTCTTTTTGTTATGTGGTTTATGAACTTGTTCAACCACATTTGCCTTGGACTCAATGGAATTTTTCCCATTCCTCTTTTCAGCCTTTCGGTTATCTTCTTCAATTCTTAATCTTACAATCAATTCATCCATAGTCATCTCTTTGCGTTTATGTTTTAAATAGTTTTTGAAATCTTTCCAAGCCGGTGGTAACTTTTCCACTAAAGCTGCGACTTGGAATGACTCGCTAAGAGACATACCTTCTGAATGAATATCATGCAAAATTATTTGAAAACTTTGAACTTGAGATATTACCGTTTGGGAGTCTACCATAACAAAGTCCAGAAATTTACCGACGACAAATTTCTTCGTGCCGGCATCTTCTGTCTTGTATTTCTTCTCCAAAGAATCCCACAATTCTTTTGCTGTTTTCAGAGGACTGTATACATTATACAGCATATTGTCAAGGCCATTTAGGATGTAGTTTCTGCACAGGAAATCTGAATGTTTCCAAGCATCTACAGCGGCAACAACTTGCCGATCACTTTCACCCTCTTTAAGTGCTGGAGCCTCTTCATGGAGAAACCGGGCCAAATTAAGAGTTGTAAGATAGAACAGCATCTTCTGCTGCCATCTCTTAAACTCGGTACCATTAAATTTTTCCGGTTTTTCTCCATGATTGATTGGTACATGAACATGGTTCTGGATAGGGACCGATGTAGGTGTAACAATAGGAGTACCACTGCCAGATGCAGTTTCAGTTGTAGTAGCCATAATCTCTGATTACAAAAATCAGAAAATATTAAAACACAAATTAATTTTCTAGTTACTAAAACCAGAAAATAATTATAACAACAAAATAATTTTATTTTCCTTGTTACTAAAACTTGAAAAATAAAATATCACAAGAATTTTCTGTAATACCAAATAATATTCTGAATTGTTAATGACACCAGTATCGTACTACTAGTAGTTGTCAAAGAAAAGAGACAGTATATTACTACTATCTGTCAAATAGCATAAATCACTATTTGTTTTTCCAACCAGAATATTAATTTGAAAACACAGAAAATTAAATACAATGAAGATACCCAAAAAGGAGTCTGTCTTAAGATTGTAGGACAATCTTCACTGTATTTAAAAGGATTTAATTCTGTTGTGTACAAAACAACAACAAGAATAAAAGAAATCGAGAAAAGGAGAGAATATGTTTGATTACAAAAATCAAACTCGAAATAAAAAATAAATAAATAAAAACAGATTTTATTTTGTTACAAAAACAAAATTAAAATCTGAATAAATAAACAAATAAAAAACAACACTGAAAGTAATTAAATAACTTACTTGATTTAATTTCTTCGAATTATTTTTCTGATCAAGTCCAGTGTTTAACACTGTGTCCTTAAGACAGATTCGTCCTCTCCACGGTGCTTTCAGAATTCGGATGTCTATCTCCCAGGATGAAATGATCTTCCACAAACAATAGCAGCACTACTAATTGTTTGCCTTACGAACACACTAAGTGTTTACACTCTTTCTTTTGAAAATAAAATGCAGCAAGATGAAGAATAGAAAACAGAAGTGAAATACGAAATTTCTGAATGCAAACATCAAATGAGGGTGGTCCTATTTATAGATGTGAAGGTGGCTCTTGGATTTGAAATAAACAGGTATGTAACTCTTGGTTTTGAATTGAACAGGTATCATACCTGTTGGGTTTTGAATTCAAACAGATTTGAATTAATTCAAACAGATAGTAAAACGGGAAGGGCCCTGTTTGGGTGTGCATTAATTCCAAAACAGTTTATTTCTGTTTGAAACCGGGAAGGGCCCTGTTTGGATGAACAAAAAATCCAAACTAATTTAATTTGAATTCTGGATTTTATTTTAATAAAAAATAAAATTAAATTCAAATGTTTTTGGCCCAAAAAAGATTAGAAGCCCAACCCAACCACACACCCGCGCCCGACCGACCGGACGGCGGCGGCGCGTGCGTGTGTGGTGATTTTTGGGTCCAATGGGTCTAGCCCATTTTGCCCATAACCTCTCCCTCTAAAACACTTGGGTACCCCTTGGGGCACACCCCAAGTATCTCACCCTAAGCCTTATAAACCCTTTCAAAACCTCCCACCAAATCAATGTGGGACAAGCCAATTTACAACCTTAAGGAATTTCCACCAAAACTCCATTTCCATCGAGCACACTTTGGCTTCAATTTCCCATTCACTCGGTAATGGTTTTGAGCAACCAAATATACCACGTGAATCATAACGCGGCATAGAACGCGTTACCACTTTGACCCGAGTAAAATGACACTCGGGGCCCACCTAAAAAAAAGACCAAACTTGAGGAAAAAATAACCATTTCCAACAAATATTAGGTTGCCTTTGGTAGAGTTTTGTAAATATGATTTGAGAGTATGATCTGTATTTTGAGTTTGTGAGTTGTGAAATTATGATTTGAGTGTAGAAAATTTGTTTGGTTATGGTTTTTGAATAGAGTGTTGAATTGAGTTTTGAATTGAGTGTGGATTTGAGTTTTGAAAGTTTGATTTGACATGTGAAGTAAGAAAATTTGTTTGGTTATGAGTTTTGGAAAGAGTTTTCAAAACTTAATTCAAATTGTTATAACTCATAACAAAACACACTACTTTCACACTATTGAAAATTATGATCAACACTCATAACCAAACTCTTTTTAAAATTTAATTAAAAAATTTATTATTAACAGAAAATAATATTAATCAATTTTTTAATTTAAAATACTACAAAGGAAATAATTTTTTTTCAAAATAAATATTCAAAAAATTTAAATCATAAATATTTAAATAATTTAAATAATCTAAAAAATTTAATAAGTAAAAAATTAAAATAAATATTCAAAAAATTTAAATCGTAAAAATTTAAATAATTTAAATATTCAAAAAATTTTAATAATTTAAAATGTTAATATTTTAAATTTAAAAATAACTCTATACTCAAATCGTAATCAAACACATAAAACAAAACTCAATTAAGAAATTATTTTTAAAACTCATAACCAAACACATAACTCAAAACTCCATATTACTTTCACAATTCTACACTCAAATTGTAACTAAATACATAACAACAAAATTAAAATATTTAAAAATATTTTTATAAAATAGAGTTTGAATTTATTTTTATAAAATATTTTAAATTTTAAAAAATTAAAATTGTAATATTTTCAAATTAAAATATTTAAAAATATTCAAAAAATTTAAAAATTAAAAAAATCGTAACATATTTAAATATTAAAATATTTAAAATCTTAACAAAATTAAAATATTTTCAAAATATTTAAATATTTAAAAAATTAAAATATTAATTTGAATTGAGTTTTGAAAAGAGTTTTGAATTATGTGTTTGGTTATGAGTTTTGAAAAGTAATGATTATGTTTTGAATTGAGTTTTGAGAAATGAGTGTAGAATTATGATTTAGAAGCTCAAAACAAACAACATATTCAAATCAATGGGTAGAACTATAATTCGAAATTCTTACCAAACGGAGCCTTATTTTCTCAAGAAACAATTACGATAATATGACTGGATCATGACTTAACCATACAATTTTCTAATCTAACATGAACAAGATTTGAATGATGCGTTATCACATCGACCAGTTAACAGGCTATTCTGCTTGCATCCGAATCAGAATGTGGGCAACACGTACTGATGAAAACTACAGTTCGTGAACCCTGAAGAATTGTTAGACTGGCAGATACAATTTGAAAATTGTGCAGAGATACAAGTACATGAAAGCAACCCCTTTTGGTGCTATCTCTGTATGTGGACAAAATTATGCTGAAAGAAATATAGCTCCAACATCACATAGGTCAATTAAATTATGTAAGGGAAAATTTCAATGAACCTAAGTCTTGTGAATTAACTGGTCAATCAAAAAGAGAGGAGTCAAAGGAGTGGGAGGAAAGGGGTCTGGATCATTTTTTTTACTTTTGCTACATGTCAGAGAGAATTTTTTTAATCATTATTTTAATACAATAAAAAAAAACATTAAAATTGAATGTTTCAATGAATTCACGGGTGGTGGTAGAAAACTTTAAAAATAGAGCTCTATTGAGGTGATAGTGAAAAAAACAAAAGTAAAAAAAAAATAAAAAAAAAATACAAACATCACATCATAATAGGGCCAAGCTCATTGGAACTCTTTTGGAGCTCTTTTTTAGGAGTTTAGATCCTCTCCTATCATTCTCTCTGGCCCTTCTTCTGGTGGACGGGCTAGATTAGACCACATCACTCCACAAAAAAACTATGACTCAAATTAGCTCCAAGAAAATAAATAAATAATAAAACAAAATAAAACAAAATTCCTACTAACATTCTCTGTCTCCCACGTCTCACCACCCTCTCTCTCTCTCTGCTAATAAAAAAATTTTTAAAAACTACTTTAATCTTTTTCATTTTATTTTCATAATATATATAATTTTTAATATAAAATTTTAAATTTATAAAATTAATATCAATGAATATATACCTTTAAAATGAGACTAATATTAAATATATTGAATAAAAATTAAAATAAATAAAAAGTAATTATTATGTTTTATTATGTTTTGAAATTATTATTTTTTAATTATAAAAATTAATTTGATGAAATAAACACACAAAAATCATATATTTTTGAAATTCTCAAAAATAATTTTCATTAAAAAAAAATCATATGAAAATAAAAAAATATGGTCACATCATCTCTCACATTTCTACATGTTTTTTCAAAAAAATTAAAAAAGTCAAAAAATTAGCTTTTAACTAATTTTCCAAAACTCCCATGTATTTGATTTGCACCTATGCATAGATTGGATTTGTGTGTTTTTTTTATGATTATTATTATTTCCTTCAAAAAAAATATTTTCATATGATTTTTTTTTAATGAAGATTGTTTTCGAGAATTTAAAAAATATATGATTTTTGTGTGTTTATTTCATCAAATTAATTTTTATAGTTAAAAAATAATAATTTCAAAACATAACTCAACATAGTAATTACTTTTTATTTATTTTAATTTTTTATTAAATATATTTAATATTATTCTCATTTTAAAAGCATATTTTCAATGATATTAATTTTATAAAATTATATATATTATAAAAATAAAATTAAAAAGATTAAAATAATTTTTTTAATTTTTTATTAAGAGAGAGAGAGAGAGAGAGAGTGAGAGTGTGGGTGTGAGTGTGAGTGAGTGTGTGAGAGAGAGAGAGAGAGTGGTGGGACGTGGGTGACATAGAGGAGTCCAGATCCCCTCCTTGAGTCCCCTCCTTCATTTCCTCCTTGCAGGGGCCTTCGGGTCCATTTTGAGGCCCAGTTTTGATAATCCGAACCGTTCATATTTTTAGATTTATTCAGTATATTATACCTGTAAAAAATCAAGTTAATCGGATATCAGAAAGTATGCGTTCATAAAATTAGGACTACAAACTATTTTTTAATAAACAGTTTTCCGAACACATACTTTATGATATTCGATCAACTTGATTTTTTACAGGTATGATATACTGAATAAATCTAAAAATATGAACGGCTCGGATTATCAAAATTGGGCTTCAAAGTGGGCCCGAAGGCCCTGCAAGGAGGGAATGAAGGACCGAAATGAAGGGGAGGATCCCAATTCGACATAGAGTGTCAGCATTTGTTTTTGTGTTTTTGTGTTTTTTTTTTCTAATTTGAGTCTAGATTTTTTTTTTTGTGGGGGTGACGTGGTCCAATCAGATCCATCCCCTTGAGGAAGCGTTGGAGATAATCTGAACTCCTTTTTTAGAGTTCTAAAACCTTTTTGAAATAAGAAATATACCACTAAATAATTAGTTTTGAAAAAAATTGTAAACTGCGTTTAATTTATGAACTTAAGTAGAAATTTAAAACATAAAAGAGAACAAATATGGGAAATATTGTTACATTTTATTTATATTTTTTAATTTTTATCCAAATTCATAAAAGAAAATGACATATCGGCCAATCCAATCGAACTAACTAAGCAATTGGCCTGGAAGTGCATTGTGTTTGGTTAAATTTTTAAATCATGATTTGGATAAAATAATTTCAAAATTTATAATTAAACAAAAATTTTAAAATTCTTTTCAAAACTTTTTTTTTTCAAAATTCATAATTAAACTCTTTTCAAAACTCTAATTTTTTTTAAAAAAATTCAAAAAAAATATTTTTTTTATTTTGTTTTTTAAAATTATTTTTTATTTTTTTATTTTGCAGAAAAATATTTTTTATATTTTTTATTTTTTCAAAACAAAAATATTTTGTTATTTTTTTTAAGTATTGGTCAAATAATTTGTTATAATTTAAATATATATGGGTGATTCAAAATTTTTTAAAATTCAAAAAAAAATTAAAAATTAAAAATTAAAAAAAATAAAAAATATTCAAAAAAAATTGAAAATATTTAAAATTTTAAAAAATGAAAAAATATATTTAAAATAAAAATAAAATTTTTAAATATTTAAACTATTTAAAAGAAATACAATGGACAAATGTAATAAACACAACACACATTAAAAAAATAAATATTTATTTACAATAAAAAATATTTAACCTAAAAACATAAAATTAAGAAAATTTCTAAATATTTTTAAAATAATAAACCCAAAACAATTTTAAAATACAACTCCAAACTCTTTTCAAAACTAACAAATGGTAGAAAAATTCTGGGTAAAATCAGAATTTTTTTCTCAAGTTTGGTCTAATTTTTAGGTAGGCCCCGAGTGTCGATTTACTCGGGTCAAAGTGGTAATGCGTTCTATGCCGCGTTGTGATTCACGTGGTATATTTGGTTGCTCAAAACCATTACCGAGTGAATGGGAAATTGAAGCCAAAGTGTGCTCCATGGAAATGGAGTTTTGGTGGAAATTCCTTAAGGTTGTAAATTGGCTTGTCCCACATTGATTTGATGGGAAGTTTTGAAAGGGTTTATAAGGCTTAGGGTGAAATACTTGGGGTGTGCCCCAAGGGGTACCCAAGTGTTTTAGAGGGAGAGGTTATGTCCAAAATGGGGTAGACCCATTGGACCCAAAAATCACCACACACGCACACCGCCGTCCGTCCGTCCGTCCGGTTGGGCTTCTAATCTTTTTGGGCCAAAAACATTTGAATTTAATTTTATTTTTTATTAAAATAAAATTCAGAATTCAAATTAAATTGGTTTGGATTTTTTGTTCATCCAAACAGGGCCCTTCCCTTTTTCAAACAGAATTAAACTGATTTGGATTTATTGCATCCAAACAGAGCCCTTCCCGTTTTCAAACAGAATTAAACTGATTTGGATTTATTGCTCATCCAAACAGAGCCCTTCTCGTTTTGCTATCTGTTTGAATTCAAAACCAACAGGTATCATACCTGTTCAATTCAAAACCAAGAGCCACATACCTGTTCAATTCAAAACCAAGAGCCACCTTCACATCTATAAATAGGACCACCCTCATTTGATGTTTTCAATTCAGAAATTTCGTATTTCACTTCTGCTAATTATATTCTTCATCTTGCTGCATTTTATTTTCGAAAGAAAGAGTGTAAACACTTAGTGTGTTCGTAAGGCAAACAATTTGTAGTGCTGCTATTGTTTGTGGTAGATCATTTCATCCTAGGAGATAGACGTCCGAATTCTGAAAGCACCGTGGAGAGGACGAATCTGTCTTAAGGACACAGTGTCAAACACTGGACTTGATCAGAAAATAATTCGGAGAAATTAAATCAAGTAAGTTATTTAATTTATTTTCAGTATTGTTTTTATTTATTTAAATCTGATTTTAATTTTGTTTTTGTAACAAAATAAAATCTGTTTTATTTATTTATTTATTATTTCGAGTTTGATTTTTGTAATCAAACAAATTCTCTCATTTTCTTTATTTCTTTAAATTCTAATTGGTGTTGCGTACACAATAAAATTTAATCTTTTAAATACAGTGAAGATTGTCCTACAATCTTAAGACAGACTCCTTTTTGGTATCTTCATTGTATTTAATTTTCTGTGTTTTCAAACTAATATTCTGGTTGGAAAAACAAATAGTGATTTTTGCTATTTGACAGATAGTAGTAATATACTGTCTCTTTTCTTTGACAACTAGTAGTAATATACTGGTGTCATTAACAATTGCAGAATATTATTTGGTGTTACAGAAAATTATTTTGGTATTTTATTTTTCTAGTTTTAGTAACAAGGAAAATAAAATTATATTATTTTCTAGCTTTAGTAACAAAGAAAATAAAATTATTTTGTGTTTTAATTTATTTTCTGATTTTGGTAACTAGAAAATTATTTTGTGTTTGTTCTGATTTTTGTAACCAGATAGTGTTGTGGTATTTTATTTTCTAGTTTCAATAACAAAGAAAATAAAATTACAGTATTTTCTAGTTTTAGTAACAAGAAAAATAAAATGATTTTGTGTTATAATTTATTTTCTGGTTTAAGTAACTAGAAAATTAATTTGTGGTTTGGTTTTCTGATTTTTGTAATCAGATATTATTTCGGTATTTTATTTTACTAGTTTTAGTAACAAGGAAAATAAAATTATTTTGTATTGTAATTTATTTTCTGGTTTTAGTAACTAGAAAATTAATTTTGTTAATCAATCATGTAACTTTGTGACTCAGTCACAATCTGTTAATTTTGTAAGTAACTTATGGTTTCGTTTGGTAGACCATTTTTTTTTTTGAACCCTTTGTGAAAAGGTGCTAATTATTTTGACTTTATCATAGTTCATCGTGAGTATACATGGAAGAATTTGTTTCTAGAGTAAAATATTAGTTTTACAAACTAATTTTATTTTTATTACAATGTGGATTCATAGTCTTGAATTGTTTCTGCACTTGAGTCGGAAAATATATATATATATATATATATTCACAAGAACATTTTAATGCATATTTAATTTGTTTATTTATGTACAAATCAAACTTATTAAATGAAGGTATGTTTTGTCATTTTGAAGTTTAAAGTTTAAATGCGTTGGTTTTTATTTATGATTTAAGAATCCTTTTATTTCATGATGCAAATGATGGGTTCGTGCATGATTAATTTATTTTGTTAATTCATTATTTTTAGTTGATGCGTTTGATATGCATGTATGATATCAACTCAAGTTATTTCTTAACATTAATTTCAAGTGATTTGGAATGATAAATTGTTATGTCGACTTTGGACATAAACATGTTAATTTGAATATTTCTAATCAATTTTGAATGGGTGTTTAAATACCAGAGAAATTTAAACATGTAGATGTATGTAATTATATCGGTCCGTTTAATTGGGAAGTAATTTAAGAAATCTTTTATGTTGATTATTGAATTATGTGACATGAGATGTCATTAATAATTATTTTATTTGCGTAGTAGAATTTGTTAAACCTTGAACCATTTTATTAATATGGGGGTGTATCTCTTGCATTAGTTGAGATAATTTAATTTTCTTCTGTCACAAATATTTTTATGACAATGACATCTATTTGTTATTGAGTTGCAAGAATGTATACAATGAAATGGGTTTTTGAATTGTTTGATTCTTAGGCAAAATTTTTATGAGGATATGATTTTGTCAAAACATTAATTCTGACTTGAGTAGTCATAATTATTTTGATTTTTTCTTGAATTTATTTTGAAATTCATTGATTTATATTAGAAGTGATAGGGGTGGTGAATATGATGCACCATTAAATAATTTTTGTGCACAACATGGCATTATTCACCAAACTACAGCCCCTTATTCTCCACAGCAAAATGGAATTGCTGAAAGGAAGAATAGAACCCTAAAAGAAATGATGAATGCCATGTTACTAAGTTCAGGCTTACCACAGAACTTGTGGGGGGGAAGCAATATTGTCTGCTAATTATGTTCTTAATAGGATACTCTACAAGAAAACCAAAAGCATTCCTTATGAATTGTGAAAAGGTCGACCACCTTCCTACAAATACTTAAAAGTGTGGGGGTGTTTGGCAAAAGTTGAAGTTCCTGTTCCTAAAAAGACAAAGATTGGACCAAAAACAATAGACTGTGTGTTTATTGGTTATGCTCAGAATAGTAGTGCATATCGGTTTCTAACTTATAAATCAGAAATACCTGATATAAATGTGAACACTATTATAGAGTCAAGGAATGCTGTGTTTTTTGAACATGTCTTTCCTTACAAGAAAGGACAGGAATTAAGTTCACAGAAAAGAACTTATGATTGTACACAAAGTCAAGAGACTAATGACAATCAAACACAAGAGACTAGTAATAGTCTCGACCAACAGGATTTAACTAATGATGAACCAAGACGAGGTAAGAGAGCGAGAACATCAAAATCCTTTGGTCCAGATTTTCTGACATACTTGTTAGAAAATGAACCTCAAAGTTTTAAGGCAGCAATGACAGGTCCTGAAGCACCTTTGTGGAAAGAGGCTGTTAATAATGAAATTGAATCCATTATGCAAAATCATACTTGGAAATTGGTGGATCTTCCACCAGGTTCTAAACCTCTTGGATATAAATGGATATTCAAGAGAAAAATGAAAGCAGATGGTTCAATTGACAAGTATAAAGCAAGACTTGTTGTTAAAGGTTACAGACAAAAGGAAGGTCTGGACTATTTTGACACATATTCCCCTGTGACAAGAATAACATCCATTCGCATGCTTATTTCTATAGCAGCATTGTTTAATTTAGAAATACATCAAATGGATGTTAAGACAGCTTTTTTAAACGGTGATCTAAATGAAGAGATCTATATGGAGCAACCCGAAGGGTTTGTAGTATCATGACAAGAAAAGAAAGTTTGTCGACTTGTAAAATCCCTTTATGGATTAAAACAAGCACCTAAGCAATGGCATGAAAAATTTGATCATGCAATGCTTACTAATGGGTTTAAGATAAACGAATGTGACAAATGCGTCTATGTTAAAAACACTGACCAAGGATATGTCATAGTTTGTCTTTATGTGGATGACATGCTTATCATTGGAAGCAGTCAAAACATGATCAAATCAACTAAGCAGATGCTTAACAAAAGATTTGATATGAAAGATATGGGGGTCGCAGATGTTATATTAGGAATGAAATTACTAAAACATCTGACGGATATGCATTATCTCAATCTCATTATATTGAGAAAATTCTTGATAAATTTATCAAGGATGATTTGAATTTAGCTAGAACACCTGTAGACATCAGTCTTTATTTATCAAAAAATAAAGGTGATGCAGTGTCTCAGTTAAAATACTCCCAAATCATTGGAAGCCTAATGTACCTAATGAATTGTACTCGTCCTGATATAGCTTATGCTATCAGTAAATCGAGTAGGTACACTAGTAACCCTGGAGAAGACCATTGGAAAGCGATCATTCGGGTTCTTAGATATCTAAGGTTTACTCGTGATCATGGTTTGAACTTTACTCGATGTCCAGCAGTACTCGAAGGTTATTGTGATGCCAATTGGATATCGGATACTAAAGATTCAAAATCCACTAGTGGATATGTCTTTACTCTAGGAGGCGCTGCTGTTTCTTGGAAGTCCACGAAACAAACTTGCATCGCACGATCCACAATGGAATCCAAGTTCATTGCTTTAGACAAAGCAGGTGAAGAAGCAGAATGGCTTCGTCACTTCTTAGAAGACATTCCAATGTGGCCAAAACCTGTGCCAGCTATTTGCATTCATTGTGATAGTCAATCTGCAATAGGCAGGGCACAGAATCACATGTATAACGGTAAGTCACGACATATTCGTCGTCGACATAATACTGTAAGGCAATTGTTGTCAAACGGAATAATCTCAATAGATTATATAAAATCTAAAGAGAATATTGCGGATCCGTTAACAAAAGGTTTGACAAAAGAGCTAGTGTATAGTTCATCAAAGGGGATGGGATTAAAGCCTATTACATAAGAGTCGTCATAATGGTAACCCTACTTATATGATTGGAGATCCCAAGAACTAAGTTCAAAGGGACAACTAAGTTACGTATGGCTCACCAGAAATCACCAAGGGATTAAAAATTCCCTACCCATTCCTATGGTGAGAGTGATATCTGCAACATATGTTGTATGCAGGGGTATAAGGATAAGCTTCGCTTTTAATGATTACTTATATCTTGATTAAGGCATAAAATCAAGATGAGTATAAGGAGATACTCACAATAAGAATCACCTATATGAGTGTTGAACTGGGGCCGGTTCTATGAGAATGAAGAGGCTAAATTCTCTAGAAACACTTATGAAAACCAGGCGCGTTCAAGGCCAAAATGAACACAACAGTGAGAACCACGATGTGTCAGAAGATATTTTGTGTGAAATCTATTGTCTTGACTTACACAAACGGCTGAACAATTCAAGGCATCGCGTCCATTGGTTAGCTAGTAAGTCCGATAGGTTATCACTAGGGAAGGTTCAAGGCCGAAAACTACCTATCTTGATGCAAGATATTTTCGACTTATACTCTTTCGTTAAGTCTGCATATTGTTGCATTTCCGTTGTCATCAAATTCCATTCATGTGGGGGATTGTTGGAAATGGTAGAAAAATTCTGGGTAAAACCAGAATTTTTTTCTCAAGTTTGGTCTAATTTTTAGGTAGGCCCCGAGTGTCGATTTACTCGGGTTAAAGTGGTAACGCGTTCTATGCCGCGTTGTGATTCACGTGGTATATTTGGTTGCTCAAAACCATTACCGAGTGAATGGGAAATTGAAGCCAAAGTGTGCTCCATGGAAATGGAGTTTTTGTGGAAATTCCTTGAGGTTGTAAATTGGCTTGTCCCACATTGATTTGGTGGGAAGTTTTGAAAGGGTTTATAAGGCTTAGGGTGAGATACTTGGGGTGTGCCCCAAGGGGTACCCAAGTGTTTTAGAGGGAGAGGTTATGGACAAAATGGGCTAGACCCATTGGATCCAAAAATCACCACACACGCGCGCGCGCGCCGCCGCCGCCGCCGTCCGTCCGTCCGGTCGCGTGGTGTGTGGTTGGGTTGGGCTTCTAATCTTTTTGGGCAAAAAACATTTGAATTTAATTTTATTTTTTATTAAAATAAAATTCAGAATTCGAATTAAATTGGTTTGGATTTTTTGTTCATCCAAACAGGGCCCTTCCCGTTTTCAAACAGAATTAAACTGATTTGGATTTATTGCTCATCCAAACAGAGCCCTTCCCGTTTTGCTATCTGTTTGAATTCAAAACCAACAGGTATCATACCTGTTCAATTCAAAACCAAGAGCCACATACATGTTCAATTCAAAACCAAGAGCCACCTTCACATCTATAAATAGGACCACCCTCATTTGATGTTTTCAATTCAGAAATTTTGTATTTCACTTCTGCTAATTATATTCTTCATCTTGCTGCATTTTATTTCCGAAAGAAAGAGTGTAAACACTTAGTGTGTTCGTAAGGCAAACAATTTGTAGTGCTGCTATTGTTTGTGGTAGATCATTTCATCCTGGGAGATAGGCGTCCGAATTCTGAAAGCACCGTGGAGAGGACGAATCTGTCTTAAGGACACAGTGTCAAACACTGGACTTGATCAGAAAATAATTCGGAGAAATTAAATCAAGTAAGTTATTTAATTTATTTTCAGTATTGTTTTTATTTATTTAAATCAGATTTTAATTTTTTTTTTGTAACAAAATAAAATCTGTTTTATTTATTTATTTATTATTTCGAGTTTGATTTTTGTAATCAAACAAATTCTCTCATTTTCTTTATTTCTTTAAATTCTAATTGTTGTTGTGTACACAATAGAATTTAATCTTTTAAATACAGTGAAGATTGTCCTACAGTTTTTTCTTTTCAAAACTCATTTTAAAAATTTATCTTTCAAAATACAATTTAAAACTCAAAACTCATTTCAAAAGCTAAACTAAACGGAGCCAATTTGTTATTGATTTGTTTCATGATTGTATGAATTTCTCTCATCAGAAATTTAGATTCAAAAACTGTCTTGAAAAAGACAAAAAATGAAATTATAAAAGGTAAATCTTTTAACTAAATTTCCTGTGAGGGAGATAGAGAGTTTGGGGCTCATCGAGACCTTTAGAAAGCTCTACCGCAGGCTTGATAGCAGAGAACTATAATTAACGGTTAGCGCATGCAGTACATGTCTAATTTAAATAAATAAAAATAAAATAAATTATTTATTACATATTATTTGTCACTCAATTAATAAGAGTCATCTTCTAAATTTTAAGGTTTAAGATTCAAGTTCCATTCATCTCCTCTATCTAATTTTATTTCACTATTACAAAAATAGTTAAAAATCACATTTTGACAAAAAATAAAAAAAAATCTCACTTTTATTAGAAGTGTGATAAAAAAAAATTAGATTGATATTTTAATCACACTTAATTTGATTGAGTGTGGTAATATTTATTTTTTATGTCACTTTTCAATTAAGTGTGATTATATATATATATTTTTAATCACACATTCTAATTAAAGTGTGATTATATATACATTACTACTTTTTAATAACACTTTTTAAACAAGTGTGATTATATATATATTTTTTAATCACACATTCTAATTAAAGTGTGATTATTTATATATTTTTTAATCACACCTTCTAATTAAAGTGTGATTATATATACCTTACTACTTTTTAATCACATTTTTAAAATAAGTGTGATTATATATATATTTTTTAATCACACATTCTGATTAAAGTGTGATTATTTATATATTTTTAATCACACTTTCTAATTAAAGAATGATTATATATACATTACTACTTTTTAATCACACTTTTTAAATAAGTGTAATTATATATATATATATATATTTAATCACACTCCCTAAATAGGTGTGATTGTATAAAATATTTCAATTTGATTTTTATATAAAACATAAAATTCCTAAATCCGCGCCTCTATTCTACCTATGAATGATAGAGGACGACTCACTACCAGAAAATGAGGCTTTAGACACGGAACTTTTTGCAACGTTTTGAAAATCGTCGCAAAAAGCAAGATTTTGTGACGGCAAAAAAATCGTCACGAAATTAATTTTTTTGCGATGGCATTTAACTGTCGCAAAAAAGGCATCGACTAAATACCATTATTAGAGACAGAAAATCCAAGGCCGTGACAAAAAGTAATATTATACGCGACGGTACATTACCTGTCTTTTTTTTTTTTGCAACGCCTTTTGTTAATCTGTTGCAAAAGATTTTATTTTGCTCATTAATGATGGTCCTTAAACTCGTCACGAAAACTTAATCCCTAATTACCTTTGCGCCCTCTCCCACCCCCCTTCCTTTTTCTTGTTCATCTCTAAACTTTCAGACTTCTCTTCAGATTTAAAAAAAAAAAAAAACTGTCAATCTTATTGGTGGTCATATTTGATTTAATTTTTCGAAACTTGTTTAAGATTTTTTTTTTAAAAGACTAAAATTAGTTTCGTGAAGAAATTAAAAATATTTATCAATTTTATATAACTTTACAAAGGATATGAGTAATTTTTAAAAATTAAAAAATTGATCCCTATATATAAAGCATGAATGCTGGGTGTTGAAATCCCAAAATGACATCGTTTTGGGCCATAACTCTGAACAAAACCCTTTCACTTTCTCTCTCACACACACTCTCTCTCTCTCTCTCTCTCTCTCTCTCTCTCTCTCTCTCTCTCTCTCTCTCTTATGTCTTTACAAAAACTCTTCAAACCCCTAACCCTCGCTCTCCATCAGACCCCAAATCCCAAACCATCATCTCTCTCTTTTGCAAAAACTCTTCAAAACCCTCTCTCTCTCTCTCTCTCTCTCTCTCTCTCGCTCTCTCTCTCTACATCAGACCCCAAATCCCAAACCCAAATTATAGCGATCCCGGTTTCCCTTTGCTTAAATTGTTGTATCCGGACTTAGGTTCCGTGGAGTAGGTTGTTGTGTATATCTTGTTTATATCCTTTAGTCCTTGTATTCGAGTCTTGGGTTGTGTTGGGCAGGTTTGAAACAGGTTGGTTGAACTTAGAAACCAAGAGTAGTTGCCCAAATTTTGGCCTTCACGCTCGAGCGGGCCCTTCGTTGTTATTTGTCCGCTCGAGCGGGAGTTTCGACGCTCGAGCGTATTTCTCCATCTTCCACTATCTCCTCTGCAGTGTTGTACGCTCGAGCGGGGGTTTTCACGCTCGAGCGGGAGGTTGTGTGCGACGCTCGAGCGGGAGGCTTGACGCTCAAGCGAAGACCTGGTTCAGTAAAAAGTTCTGGAAGTGTGTATCCGCCGCTCGAGCGGGACTTTTGACGCTCGAGCGGGAGTCTGTGAGTGACGCTCGAGCGGGAGTTTCCACGCTCGAGCGGGGCGACTCTTATATAAAACCGAGATCCGACTTTTTGGATCACTTTTTCACATTCATTTCTCTCTCTTACTTTTCTAAAACTCCATTGTTGAGCCTCTCTCTCTAGAACCTTGCCTTCTCTCTAGGTATTGATCTAGTAGGAGTTGTTTCCTCATCTTTGGCCTTTACAAAAAAGTTGTTGATCGTCGAGGGCTATCTTTTGATCCAATAATCTCGGGATTTGGAGCATTTCCGTTTTCTTCATCTTCTTCGTTGGGTGTTAACTTTTGAGGTAGGGATTCTTACTCACTCTTATGGTCTTTGACATAGATTTTTGGTTGTTTTGATAAAGTGTTGAAGTTGGGTAATTTTGGGACTTAGGGTTTCAAAATGTTAAAAGTGGGTTTTGTTATTTTGATTCTAAAATGTGTATTTTGGGTTTCAAAATAGTGGTATGGTTGTTGGTTAGTGAAATATGGACCATTGGATCATTATTGGAAAATGGGAAAGAATGCCCTAATTTGTATATAAATTAATTGGTATAATTAATTTGGGAAAGTTATGGATTGATGAAATTGAGTTGTAAATAATGAAATTGGTTCATTATGTGGCGGCTTAGTGGAGTTGGTTATGTTAATCGCTCACTTTTGAAAACGTTGATAATTTATCTGTTAATGCTTTTATTATCTGCTTAGATATAATTGCTTGGGGCTACCGGTGGAGGGTAGTCGTGATTGTTGTAGACAATGCATGTTGATTAGGCAAACGAAAACTAATCAATTGGATATGTCATAGAGTATGACGGATGATAGAATACATTAACGTTATGTATTGATTGATTGTGTATATGACTTATGTGTATATACATTGTGTGTGTGAGAGGAGATAGGGGATATACTCCACGGTTTAGGGGAAGATAGGGGATGGACCTCTAAACCAGATGTTGTTTGGGGGGAGATAGGGGATGGACTCCACTGATACAACTCATATACTTGTCAGATAATGTGGTGATACAGCTCATATGCTTATCTTTGGAAGTGTTGATATAACTAATATGCTTATCTGTTGAAATGTGGATACAACTTGTATGCTTATCTGTTGAGATGTTGATACAACTAGTATGTTTATCTATTGTAAAATGGGAAACGTTTAATATGAGTCACTGTCTCATACAAGTGGTTGGCCAGGTTCTGAGCCGTTGATGTAAATTGTGAAATTGATATGACATGAAAAATGAAATGAAACACGAACACATGGGTCATGAAATGGAAATGGATTATGAATTGATTGGTGGAAATTGAACATTTATCAATTGCTAATGTCTTAGTTATTGCTCATACTATGTTTAGTATATCTCTACTGGGCGTTGGCTCACCCTATATGGGACATTATTTTCAGGTACAGGTAGCATGCCACCTCCAAGGACATAGCTTGGATGATGATGAGAGTTGAAGACTCTTTTGTTTATTTTGTTTGTATTACATGTATATCAAGCCGAGGGCTTATTTTGAATAGAGTTAGTACTCTTCTTTTGTGTAACCAAGTGTTGACTTGGAAAGCTGTAAGCCCGTAGGGCATTTGCTTTTGTTGTTAACATGTAATATGGTTGTAAGAACTACTCTGATGAATAGAAATGGTTGACTTCTTTGTATCAATGCATGTCTAAGGTGATGGATTTTATGTATTATTTTGAGGGCGTTACAACTTGGTATCAGAGCGTACTAGGTTCGAATACTTTGGGTACGTGGGAAGTGATTAGTATCACAATGGGTTTGTCTCGCTTGATAGAGACTTAGATGTAGTGTCATATGCTATGTGTTTAATTGATAACATGCTTATGTGACTATGTGGGTATGGAACGTAGTTTCTAGGATGTTGATTGGATCCTTGGGTTTCTGGGAGTCTTGTTGGAAAAGCACTTGATCAATGCTGTTTCTAACTGGAACTCTAGTAACTCCTCGGGACTATCATTATCCGGAAATGAAATTCGTAATTGCTTACATGATTATGTGCTTACGTGGAGTGAATTACAGTTGTCCATGCATTAGGACGTGAGTGTTATAGCTTCGGCACATTTATGAATGTGCTAATAGTCTTGGTTACCTTTATTAGGATGTCAGGACGAGGGCGTGGTAGGCGTGGCAGGCATGGTAGGCAGGAGATGCCTTTACCGGATGACGTTTCGGCAATGCAGGAGGGAGTTGGTCAGGCCAATGTGGCCGAGCCAGCGAGTCAGCAGGCTATGGGTGCCTTGGCCCGATAGATAGCGGGAGCTTTGGGTATTCTCAGAGCTGAGAATCAAGTTACAGAGGCTGGACCTTCTTTCTTGAAGAGGGAGTTCTTCCGGTCTAACCCGGACGAATTCATTGGGGATCCGAAAGAGCCACTTAAGGCTGACGAGTGGTTGGAACAGATGGAGAAGACGTTCGAGATGCTTGGCATCGAGGACGGGGCTTTAAAGGTGACCTTGGCATCCTTCCAACTGAAGGGAGATGCGGGTCAGTGGTGGAAGTACGAGAAGGGCCGTGTTAGTAATGCATGGGAGGCGTTTGTGAGTGCCTTCCAGGAGAAGTTTTTGTCTTCAGCTGCTAGGGAGAAGCTGAGGGAGCAGTTCTGCCAACTTAAACAGCAGGGCTTGTCAGTGGCCGAGTTTGAGGCTACTTTTACTAGTTTGTCCAGGTTTGCACCTGAACTTGTGGTGTCGGAGGAACGCCGTTGCTTTGAGTTTGAGCGAAAGTTAAGGCGTGGACTCAAGTTGAGGGTTGGAGGATCGTTTATTCGAGAGTATAGACGTTTGGTGGATGTTGTAGCTCATATGGAGCTCATGATGCAGGAGGAGGATGAGGGGCAGAGAGGCTCCAAGAGGAGCCAAGATGGTCAGAGTGATGGCAGGAGACAGAGGGGTTCTAACCCTCAGCAGTCTCAGGGTGGTTTGGCTAGGTCGACCTTTCCAGTGCTGAGTGCGGGCTCTGGGAGAGGTAGTCAGGGAGGCTTGACTTGTTTTGCGTGTGGCCAGCTGGGTCACAAGTCTTCGGTTGCAGAAGGGAGGGGGTCAGCGAGCTGCTTCTTCTTCAACTAGACCTCAGGGCCAGAGTCACAGCAGGGGCCAGCCTTTGTCTTGCTATCAGTGTGGCCAGCCGGGGCACCTGAAGAGGTATTGCCCGCAGTTGGGTGCAACATCGGGAGCGTCTAGTTCTAGGCAGACGTAGAGTTATCAGCCAGCTCAGTCTGTGCAGGCCTCGAGGGCCAATCCGGGAGCTTCGTCATCCCAGTCAGTGCAGCAGTCTTTTGCTTCTAGAGGTGAGCAGGTGGACTAGGGGCCTACAGGGCGCGTGTATGCTGTTACCGCGCAGGACCTAGTACCGGTTCCATCAGTAGTGAGAGGTACCTTTCTGTTTTGCAACTCGGTTGCTAGTGTGTTGATCGATACGGGTGCATCTCATTTTTTTGTATCTGCTGTATTTGCATCTGTGTTGGAGTTGGAGTTGGCACTATTAGCATCTCCTATTTGTGTAGTATCACCTGTTGGGGGTGAATTGATTTTGAAACACGGATGTAGAGGTTGTGATATAGAGGTCGCCGACCGTAGGCTTCCTTTTCCCTTTGTTGTTATGCCCATGAAGGGCTTTGATGTTATTTTGGGTATGGACTGGCTATCGTCATACCGGGCTGTTATTGATTGCTACCACCAGAGGGTCACAGTTTGTACCTTGAGCGGGGAGTGTTTCCATTTCTTGGGGGATCGGGTTGGTAGTGTGTTGCCACCGGTGTATGATCCGCGAGGGCGGAGTGAGCTTAGTGGTCTACTTGCTAGCTTCATGAGTGGTGACTGTGATGAGACCCAGATTGTGTTACCGAGGGTGGTTTGTGAGTATTCGGATGTTTTTCCCGAGGACCTCGTTAGTTTGCCACCTCACCGAGAGATAGAGTTCTCTATTGATTTAGTGCCCGACACGGCGCCGATTTCTATGGCACCTTATCGTTTTTCCCCAGCCGAGTTGAGTGAGTTGAAGACTCAGCTTCAGGAGATGTTAGATAAGGGTTTTGTTCGCCCTAGTGTTTCGCCGTGGGGAGCACCGACCCTCTTTGCTAAAAAGAAAAATGGTGCCTTGAGATTGTGTATCGACTACCGGAAGTTGAATCGGGCTACGGTTAAGAATAAGTACCCTATGCCCCGAATAGACGATTTGTTTGACCAGTTGAAGGGTTCCCGCTGTTTCTCTAAGATAGACTTGAGATCGGGTTACCACCAGTTGAGGGTCAAGGAGGAGGATATTCCGAAGACGGCATTCCGTACGCGGTATGGCCATTATGAGTTTCTGGTGATGCCATTTGAGCTTACCAATGTGCCGACAGTCTTTATGGACTTGATGAACCGGATCTTCCAGGAATTCTTAGATTGCTTTGTGGTCGTTTTCGTGGACGACATTCTTATCTATTCGCCATCTGAGAAGGAGCACGAGGAACACTTGAGAGTGGTGCTCGAGTTACTTAGAGCCCATAGACTGTATGCAAAGTTTGGGAAATGTGAGTTCTGGCTAGGAGAAGTCAAGTTCTTAGGCCATGTGGTATCCGGGGAAGGGGTGTCTATTGATACATCCAAGGTTGAGGCAGTGCAAGATTGGGCACAGCCTAAGAGTGTGTTTGAGTTCCGTAGTTTTCTTGGATTAGCTGGGTACTACCGTCGGTTTGTGAAGGATTTCTCCAAGTTAGCTTCACCGTTGACTAGATTGACGCGGAAAGGGGTCAAGTTTGTATGGAGTGAGACTTGTGAAAAGTCGTTCCAAGAGTTGAAGGTTAGATTGACCACCGCTCCGGTTTTGATTATTCTAGAGAGAGGGTTGGGTTATGCGGTTTATTGTGATGCCTCACGAGAGGGTTTGGGTTGTGTGTTGATGCAAGAGGGGAAAGTGGTAGCTTATGGCTCACGTCAGTTGAAAATACACGAGAAGAATTACCCTACACACGACTTAGAATTAGCAGTAGTGATTTTTGCCTTAAAGATTTGGAGGCACTACCTTTATGGTGAGAGGTTCGAGGTGTTCTCAGACCATAAAAGTTTGAAGTATCTGTTTACACAGAGAGACTTGAATTTGAGACAGAGAAGGTGGATGAAGTTCATTGGGGATTATGACTTTGAGTTGCACTATCACCCGGGAAAGGCCAATGTTGTGGCCGATGCCCTTAGTAGGAAATCCATTAGTAATGTAGCTTGTATAGCCATCCGGGAATGGGAAATGTTGGGTGCACCAGGCGAGTTTGATTTGCTTCTAGGCGAATCTGTTGAGGCTGCGGCCTTGTTTTCTGTTGTTGCGTAGCCCACACTTGTGACTCGAGTGTTAGAGGCACAGAGAGGTGACCTTGAGGTAGAATTCCTCCGGGAGAAGATCTCTAGTGGGAAGGTTGAGAAGGGTTTGACGGTGTATCCCGGCCTGAGTGTGAGATACCGAGACCGTTTGTTTATGCCGGAGTCTTGCTGAGAGGAAGTACTCTGAGAGTTTCACCATTCACGCCTTGCGGTGTATCCGAGAGGCACTAAGATGTATCGTGACTTGGGTCGCCAGTTTTGGTGGCGGGGTATAAAAAGAGATGTGGCGGTTTTTGTGTCTAAGTGCCTTACTTGTCAGCAAGTGAAGACTGAGCATCAGAGGCCAGCGGGTTTGTTGCAACCCTTGCCTATTGCCGAGTGGAAGTGGGAGCATGTCACTATGGACTTCGTTGTAGGTCTTCCGAGGGCTCAGCGAGGTAGTGATGCTATTTGGGTGGTTGTAGACCGGTTGACAAAGTCGGCGCACTTTATCCCTATGCGCGTAAGAGATTCGGTAGATCATCTCGCCGACTTGTATGTTCGGGACATAGTGAGATTGCACGGGATCCCAGTGACGATCATCTCAGATAGAGATCCTCGTTTTACTGCTAGGTTGTGGCAGAGTTTGCAGAGTGCCTTGGGTACTAAGTTGACATTTTGTACGGCTTATCATCCTCAGACTAACGGGCAGTCCGAGCGTACTATTCAGATTCCTCAGACTGACGGGCAGTCTGAGCGTACTATTCAGATCCTTGAGGATATGCTTCAAGGTTGTGTCCTTGACTTTAGTGGGACGTGGGAGAGGCACTTGCCCTTGGTGGAGTTTGCCTACAACAACAGTTTTCAGTCGAGTATTGGTATGGCACCGTTTGAGGCTTTGTATGGCCGACCGTGTAGGTCTCCAGTTTGTTGGGCTGAGGTGGGTGATGCACCTTTGTTGGGTCCGGAGTTGGTTAGGGAAACGACGGAGAAAGTTGAGCTTATCCGTAGGAGGCTTGTTATAGCCCAGAGTCGCCAAAAGAGTTATGCCGACCGTAGGAGGAGACCTTTGGCGTTTGAGATAGGTGATCATGTTTTCTTGAAAAATCACCTAGGTGAGGTTTGATGAGGTTTGGGAAGGGTGGGAAGTTATCCCCTCGGTTTATCGGTCCCTTTGAGATCCTTGAGAGGATTGAGGAAGTTGCTTATCGTTTGGCTTTGCCACCGCAGTTGTCCGGGGTACATGACGTATTTCATGTTAGTATGCTTCGGAAGTACGAGCCGAATCCATCACATGTGTTGGATTGGACCAATTTGGAGGTAGATGAGGATGCCTCGTATGAGGAGAGACCGGTTCGGGTCTTGGATAGACGGGATCAAGTCTTGTGAGGCAAGACCATTCCCTTGGTAAAGGTTTTGTGGAAGCATCACGGAGTGGAGGAAGCCACTTGGGAACGTGAGTTGGAGATCTGTGAGAAATATCCGGACGTGTTTATTGATGTATAATCATATATTGTGATTTTATAATACTGTTGAACCTCAAGAGCATTAAATATGTCTTAAGTTGTGGAACATTGTATATGTTATGGTTAATGGAAGTTTATTTTAACATTGCGTATGTTAAATGTATTGTAGAAATGCAAGCATGATATAAATGTTGCATGTGTTGTAAAATGGCGGAAAATGTGTTGAAATTTGTGGAATTTCAGGGAATGCATGTTTATAATACATGTTGTGGAAAATATTGTGATTTTCCTCTTAAAAAGAGATGAGATGACTGGTAATGGGTCGGAACGTTGTATTATAATTGTTGTAATATTGTTGGGAATGGAGAAAAACTTGTTTTTGAAAAACTTGTGTTTAATTTTGAGGTTGAAATTCTTTAAGGGTGGGAGGTTATAGCGATCCCGGTTTCCCTTTGCTTAAATTGTTGTATCCGGACTTAGGTTCCGTGGAGTAGGTTGTTGTGTATACCTTGTTTACATCCTTTAGTCCTTGTATTCGAGTTTTGGGTTGTGTTGGGCAGGTTTGAAACAGGTTGGTTGAACTTAGAAACCAAGAGTAGTTGCCCAGATTTTGGCCTTCACGCTCGAGCGGGGATTTTGACGCTCAAGCGAGCCCTTCGTTGTTGTTTGTCCGCTCGAGCATATTTCTCCATCTTCCAGTATCTCCTCTGCAGTGTTTTATGCTTGAGCGGGGGTTTTGACGCTTGAGCGGGAGGTTGTGTGCGACGCACGAGCGGGAGGCTTGACGCTCGAGCGGAGACCTGGTTCAGTAAAAAGTTCTGGAAGTGTGTATCCGCCGCTCGAGCGGGATTTTTAACGCTCGAGCGGGGGTCTGTGAGTGACGCTCGAGTGGGAGTTTCTATGCTCGAGCGGGGCGACTCTTATATAAAACCGAGATCCGACTTTTTGGATCACTTTTTCACATTCATTTCTCTCTTACTTTTCCAAAACTCCATTGTTGAGCCTTTCTCTCTAGAACCTTGCCTTCTCTCTAGGTATTGATCTAGTAGGAGTTGTTTCCTCATCTTTGGCCTTTACAAAAAAGTTGTTAATCGTCGAGGGCTATCTTTTGACCCAAGAATCTCGGGATTTGGAGTATTTCCGTTTTCTTCATCTTCTTCGTTGGGTGTCAACTTTTGAGGTAGGGATTCCTACTCACTCTTATGGTCTTTGACATAGATTTTTGGTTGTTTTGATAAAGTGTTGAAGTTGGGTAATTTTGGGACTTAGGGTTTCAAAATATTAAAAGAGGGTTTTGTTATTTTGATTCTAAAATGCGTATTTTGGGTTTCAAAATAGTGGTATGGTTGTTGGTTGGTGAAATATGGACCATTGGATCATTATTGGAAAACGGGGAAGAATGCCTTAATTTGTATATAAATTAATTGGTATAATTAATTTGGGAAAGTTATGGATTGATGAAATTGAGTTGTACATAATGAAATTGGTTCATTATGTGGCGGCTTAGTGGAGTTGGTTATGTTAATCGCTCACTTTTGAAAGCATTGATAATTTATCTGTTAATGCTCTTATTATCTGCTTAGATATAATTGCTTGGGGCTACCGGTGGAGGGTAGTCGTGATTGTTGTAGACAATGCATGTTGATTAGGCAAACTAAAACTAATCAATTGGATATGTCATAGAGTATGACGGATGATAGAATACATTAACGTTATGTATTGATTGATTGTGTATATGACTTATGCGTATATACATTGTGTGTGTGAGAGGAGATAAGGGATGTACTCCACGGTTTAGGGGAAGATAGGGGATGGACCTCTAAATCTGATGTTGTTTGGGAGGAGATAGGGGATGGACTCCACTGATACAGCTCATATGCTTGTCAGATAATGTGGTGATACAGCTCATATGCTTATCTTTGGAAGTGTTGATATAGCTAATATGCTTATCTGTTGAAATGTGGATACAGCTTGTTGTAGACACCCCATTTTTGACCGTCCTCAAGACTTGGATGTCACCGTTTGAACACCCGGTGATCATCCATGTTTGTGTTCGTTTGGAGTTCTCGGAGGTCTCGGCTACGCGCCTTGCCTCAGGATCTCCGAACTTGACTGTTTAGTGTCTGGTTTTGCACCAAACACTTGTGTTTTGCCTTGGAGGGGCAGGGAATGCCTTGTGAGGCATCCCCACACATCACCGGCCATGGTCAGAGGCCACCGGCTGGCATTTTGTTGCCATCGGCAATGTATATTGCGGTCGACATTGTTTGTTGCCGGTCGGCACTCCATTTTGTCAAAATGGCAATTTTGGGCAGCCGACTACTGTTCATCTACTTTTTGTAGATATTTTGTGCCAGCTGTGATAGCTGGCACCCACTCTGCTTCCCTCCATACACGTGTATGGAGGGATTTCCCTCTAAGCAAGCTTGTTGAATAAGCTTTGCAAGAGGGACTTCTATAAGAGGAGGGCTCTTCTCCTTGTTCTAGGGTTAGACATTTTAGAGATAAAAAATACAGAGGAGAGCTCTGGTTTTAGGGTTAGGGTTTGATACACATTCTCTCTCTTTTTCTCTCTTGTGTGTGTCTAGGTGCATTTGTGTCTTACTATTGCACACAAACACATAGTATTACACATTCCCTTGGCTACTGAGGTTCTAAGAGGTTGTTCTTGAGATTTTGGGGTGGTTTTGAGCTTGAAGAACCAGCTGGTCCACCATATTTGAAAGAGGACTTCAAGGGTAACGACCTTCCCCTTTTATTCCCCATTTTTGCATTGTATTTTTACCCATCTTTGAACTATTTTTGTGCTTAGTGTATAACATAAAAAAGTTCTGTTTTTAGGCCCTCTAAATATTTTGTTTAGAGTGTTTTGTGGTTTGGAGGAGTTTGACCCCTCTTAGGCCTTGAAAGGCCCCATTTTGTGCTATTTTGAGTGAGCTCCGGGACCTTGGTGTTTGGGACTCCTCACCACTGAAATCTTGAGGGATTTCAGAGGTGAGGATGGTGCCTTGAGGTCCTAGGGAGGAGAGGGTCACCCCCTCTCCTTGTTGTCCTTGAAATGGACCATTTTTGGCCTCTTGAGGGAGCACCTAGCTAAGCTTCATGTTGACCATGCCTTAGTTGTTTTTTGTGTTTATTATGTTATAATATGCCTCTGTTTTTTGTTGGTTTTGGTACACCATGCATGCTTAGCATACCTACCTTGTAATGCCATGTTTAGGCCTTAGCATGCCTTAGGTTGTAAACTGTTGTTCGAGCATGTTTTAGGTCTAGTTTTGTGAAGCTTGTGTGCTTATTTTGCCATGCTAGAGGTCTGTCCATAGTTGTTTGGGTCGGCCATGGCATGCATTATATGCCCTCTTTGCATTTTGGCTTGTTGGCCTCAAGTGTGTGAGTATGTAGCATGCACTACTTGCTTTATTCTAATGATTTGGCATCATTAATAGCATAATTTCAGTCCCTTTGACATGCTTGTATGCTTGTTTTGGACACCTCTTTGAAGCTTTGGAAGCTTGACTTGCATGCTCCATGTTTTGGTCATTGTGTATGCTTTTGATTTTGAGCCATTTAGATGCCATCTAGGTGTCCCTTGGGTGTTGTTTAGGTCTGCACTAGACTTATTTTAAGTCCTCTTAGCCTTGTAAGGCTTGGTTGATTTAGTCTTGGTTTAAGGCTCTTGGCTTACCTTGGGTTTTTGGCTTTGTTTGCACGCCTTGTTTGTCTTGTTTAATTGGCTTAACACCCTTTGTAACATGATTTTCAATGCTTACCTTGCATGCCATTAGTCCATGTTATGCCTCTTTCAAGTGTGCTTGAGAGTGGCCTTTCTATGTTTAAGTGTTGGTCCTTGTGTGCATACATGTTTGCATGTCATTTAGTCCTCATTTTATAGCACTTTGGCCACTGTTTTGGGCCTATTTAGAGCTGCCCAAACCATGCTCAAGTTCACCCTTTGCTTGTTTGCATGTTTGCCTCGTATATTAGCTTGCATACTTGTTCATTGCTTGTTTGCTTGCATTGCCATGTTGCATGCCTAGTCAACATGCTTAGGTTACATTGCATGCATGCTTTGCCTCTTGATCATCCCTGATTGAGGTTGAGTTCCTCATTTGTTTGTTGGTTTGCATTGCATTTTGAAATCAACATGCATAACTTGGTCTCTTGGCCCATCACGCATTGAAATGCGCGATTGATGGTCCGAGAACCAAGGAGCATGTCCCTTTGAGTCACTAACATGATAAGGGACATGATTGGTGCATACATAGTTTGAATTGTATTGCCATGCTCTGCCTTGCCCTCTGTTGCTGTCAATTGCAGATTCTGCAGGAGCTCTTTGCCGACCGGCAGTGCTAAGTGCCGACCGGCAATCCTTCCTCTGCCGATGGCTTCACAAATGGCCGGTGACCACATACCACTGCCGGTGGTAATCCTACTCAGCCGATGGCATTCCCCAGTATCCAGAGAAGCAATCCTGAGGTTTTGGCAACCTCCAGAGGAGTAAAGAAAGGAAAACAGAGGCAGCCTATGCATGGCGGTGCACTTCCGAGCAGGACCGAGCATGCATTGCATCGAGCTCTCCTCCCGAGTCGATTTATCTGTTTTTCCTAGCTTAGTTAGTTTGTTAATTAATTAGGCAATTTGTAATAATTAATTAGCTCGTGAGTTAGTTAATTTGTAATATTTATTCGGTCCCTCCGAGCGAGGGCAAACTTGTAATAAGGGTGGGTGAGTGTGTGCATGTCTCCCAACCCCACGTCTTTCTTCCCTTTTACTTACCTGCTTTGATGGTTAGTAATAGGACATGTTTAATTAGCATACCTTCTGCTGTGCATGCGTGCATCTATACATTTGTCTTGCATGCACCGGGCTCGGTACATCACGCTAACTGCATTTTGTACTTCAATTCCAAATTGAATACGTGCATCAATTGACTGCATTTCACATGCCATGCTTAGGTTAGCCGAGCCTATTCCAATTGCATCCTGTATGTGTTACATTATGTTGGCTAACTAGTTTATTGTTTTGGCACGGAGTACATTGTAAGTATTTATGCTTTAGCATACCGCATGCGTGTGAGTGTTGCCATGACAGTATGCTTGCCATGCGGCTAAATGCTTACGTGATATTACTGATTGATTGCCTGTGGGTGAAGGTTGGATTGTCTGAGTTGGAAAAACTCGTTGAAATCCGTATTTTAGCCTACTTGCGAGTAGCAAATTCCAAAACGTTTTCCAAAATAAACGGATATGTAATGCTTATTTCCAAAATAGGCGATCTAGTCTATACTTGTGTGCTGTGCACATAACATAGTAATTCTAGGCTAATAAATGGAATAAGAACACATAACGTTTTCAAAAATGGATATCACGGTTAGTAGAGGCCGATCTTCGGATCGGGCGAGAGGGGGTGCTCATAGCTGACCTTCCCCAATCGTACCCAAGCTCCCGAGCCGAGGCAACTTTGGCAATGACGGACACGTGGCCTTTGGCACCGAGTCAGGGTTTCCTAAATTTTCCCATTAAAAAATATTTAGGTGGCGACTCTGTATCTGGCAAAGCAGTCCATGTTTGGCACTTCTTTTCAAAATTTGTTTCTCAAAACGATTTGTCAGATTTGGACTCTTTGGTTCAGATTAAGAACCGTGACACAAATCGAGTCCGAACTGTAGCACGAGGCCCACGGGCGCGTCTACAGTTTCTGGCGACTCTGCTGGGGACCATTTAGAGAGCTTGACTCGAACTCATGATATCCTGTTTTGATCTCATTTATGTGTCTCTTTGCATTGCATGTGCATTGGTGCGCCTAGGACACCGTGTTTGCCATCTGCCATTCCTGAACGGTTTGCCGGAGGCTTGTCTTGTCAAGGCACGACCATACGGCTGACCGGTTATGGACTCTGACAGTATGGGAACACAAACCCCGGTTTTACCGGGGCACCCTTTTCGACCATTCGACCTAGTGCATATTTGGATCCATAGTGACCATTCCAAGCTAGAACAGGTTGCTTACCCGATTATAGGTTGTTTGAAATTGCTGCGTGCATAGTGAAACCCTAGCTCCTGACAAAATAGGACAGGGAAACCCTACCCCAATATAGGGGTGTTTTGGCTCTCTTTACTTGCTATGTGCTTTTAGAGTGTATCTCTACAGGAACGTACATACCAGTTTACAAGTTTGAGTATCGGGCCCGAGGGTACCAGTATCAGTATTGTTGAGAATCAGTTATCTGCGGGTATCAGGGTTCAGTTTCGGGGACAGTGATTTCTGGGGAACAGTGATCAGTAGTGGAGTACAGTTGTTCGGCTTCACCTGTATTTGATCCATTCGGGCTAAAATGCTGCTTGTTGTCTCTTTCAGTTCGGACGGCTAGTACAGAATAGCTAGTGCTCCCCCTTGCTGAGGTAGGACTTATGACGACGCAGAATTCAGAAGAGATCGTGGTTATGACAGCTGCGTTAGATCAAGGGATTGCTCTGTAAAGTGAGACCAACATTGATATGTCACATCCACCCAGGTCGCCTGTTGCGCACCCGGTCTGGGCCCCCCAGCTATACCAGGCCCGCGAGCCAACTACATTTGAACTAATGGGGATGATAGGTGATCTCCAGAGGTCTGTGGCGGATCTCGCCTACGGAATGTCAGCTTCACCTCCAGCCGCACCATATGCCGGGAGTTTTGTACCCCAGGAGCCCCCGTTGATGGGGCGAATTGTGATTGAACTTAGCCAACCGGAGATGGCCTCCAGCTATGGTAATGACATATCAGCATCAACCCAAACCCTCAATCAGGCTGAGGCCAGAGGAAAAGACAAAGTGAAGGCAGACGCCGATCCCATTGAACAACTGCTGAGGGCAGTCGAGGCTTTGAAAGCCGGGGGGATGAATAAGCAACAAATATCCGCAGTTGTGGCAAAAACTGTGGAGGACGCTTTCCCCACTCCACCTGAGGGTAGTTCAAGCCAGTCCGAAAATCGGGATAGGCCCCGTCATGCCAGAACAGTTCCTCCTATTCCCAACCCTGCACCTGGGAAAGATCAGAAAACCAAGGTGGCGCCTGCCGACCCTTTGGCTTGTGCGTCCAGTAAGAACGCTCAGACTTCAAAATACCTGCCCCGAGGACGCAGGGTCTTCCACGCTCTCTACATGCCTCTGTCCAAGGCGCTTCAGATCCTTGCCGAGAGGAGACACCTTAAACCCTTGGAGTCTCGGCCTCTCCCGAAGAATCTCCCTGCTACGCATGATGCTGCTTAGTACTGCGCGTACCACCAGCAGACAGGCCATGCAACCGATAATTGTTTCCGCCTCCGTCATGAGGTGCAAGATTTGATTGACAACGAGGTTATCCCCCCGCCCACCTCAGCCAAGTCCGTTACCACCCAGTTATTGGATTTTGAGGACACAGATACTGCAAGTATGTAATCAGAAAGTGAACCACCTGCGGGCGGCATTCGGTATATTTTGGATGTGGCGTTTGGCACGCATTTTTGAGCATCGGTGAACGCTAGTTTTGTAAATTCTGGCTTGGGTATCGAGTCAGTCTTTTGTTTTGAGTCTGTCTCTTTGTCTTGAGTCAGTTTTTCTACTTAAGGGTCTGTCTTGTTGTATCGAGTTAGTCCCCTTTGTATAGAATACGAGGTGATTCCGGGGTTGTTGCCTCGAACACCGTTTTGTCTTGTAATTACCCGTTTTTGTTTTTGAGTATGTTTCTGCCGAGGGGCTAGTTATAGCAACAAATCTGAATGAAACAACTGTAGCTATCTCATTTTCATGATTGCTTCCAGTGTAAGTTAGTTGCGCCAGAGGACTCGAATGGGCTGACAGTACACCTCGCCTGCTCTCCTGCGCGCCGAACTCATTGCATTAACCGAAATTTTTCAAAAACCCCTTTTGAACACTGCGGTGATAAAAACAAAGAGGAAGGAATTCCTCGGGTTTTGCAAAATTTTGATTATTTTGAGAGAAAGAGAAGCATGCTAAGCCTTTAATGAGTGATACCATGCTTGTCAGCGTGAGTACTGGGAAGGACCCTGGCTTGATCCAGATTGGTTCCACACTATCTTCGGCACGAGCGATTCGTCGCTTTCTTAAAAACTTTCAAAAACAAATGTTTTACACGACCCTACGAAGACCTGTGTGGAACTGCTCTTGAGATTGCGCAGCCTAGGATCGCTCTCAGCCTCAAGATTCGACCTGTTTGTTTCGAAACACGAACTCATCCGGAACATTCAACGGTCAACTGTCAAAGGAGGCCCACGTGGCCAGTTCCGAAGCAATCCTCGAGCAAGAGGCACCGAAGCCGAATCAAAAACGAGTAGATCTCACCAGAAGAAGCTCGTGAAGCAACCATGATGGATTCTTTGCAACAGCCGTTCTCCTAGACACAGAGAGGCTTCAACTTCAAAAACCATTTGGCATGAACTTGTTACACTTTTACCCTTTGAGAGGCTCGCTGGGCCGAAAACCCGGAAGGGCGACCCAGGAAAAAGTTAGAGCAAGAGAAAAATACAAAAAAATACAAAAAAAAGAAAAGAAAAGAAAAGAAAAAAAAATGCGAAAAAGAAAATAAAAAAGAAATGAACAAAAGAAAATGAAAAGAAGCTCGCAAGGTCAAAAACCCGCATTGGGCACCTTGGCAAAAGTTAGAGCCTGAAAAGTGAAGGTTAAAATACCCGAGTGTACCTTAACCGGAACTACGCAAGGCTTGATTCCCATGTTTGGGATACGTAGGCAACTTCATTCTGAAGTCTAGCCCCCAACGCTTTCATAGCGTCTCGGTCCATGCAATGGTTTCAACTTCATCCCAAAGTCTAGTCGCCAACACCTTCCAAGGTGATTGTGTCCATATATCTGTTATAACCGTCTTCATCATCTTTGTGTCCAAGAGTTCGACCACCACCAATGAAGACTGTTTGCGGGCTGCTGCGGCATCATCCAAACAAGGGGCAACTTTCCGTTGCCACGAGTCATCGTGAGCCGCCATTCAAACCAGGGGCAACTTTCCGTTGCCATCCACCCCTTTCAAGCCAGGGGAGATTTTCCATTGCCTCCGATCCGAGGTTGTGCATCTCAAAGAGTAGGTTCCATGCTCGTTGAGCATCAGCTGTTTGCAAAAATAGTTTTTGAAATTTTTACTGAGGTTGACTACTTTCTCGAAAACAATTTCGTTTTCCAAAACTGGACCATTTTCTTGGACCCAAAAAGGAAAATTTTCAGTGCTTACAGCCTGACTTGCATGGTTTTCAAATCAAAAATCGAACAAGTACGTTAATCCGACTCTCATCTTGATCAAAATTGTTTTAGTAGAACCAAAACAAAAAATGGTCAAAGTGATGAACTAGGGGCACAGTTGAGTCAGGTGTTCTGTCTTTCCCCCGTCGTCAACGTACTTGCCAGGAGGGCACTCTACCCACCAGAAGAAATAGCTGAGCTAATGGCATCGGGCGTGAACCCGCAACTTCCTATTCATTCATTAATCACCTTGGGGAGTGACGAAAAATGAGAGAATAAAGAATAGAGAGGTGTAAGTTGAGAGAAAAAGCGAGCCAGAGGGTTTTGAGAGAAAAATCGAGCTTGAGTGCCAGAGTGATGTGAGAATCACAAATGAGAAAAGGATGGGAAACAATACCCAGAGAAACTGGCTCCTCGTGATCTGAGGTCCCCGGTCTTCGTTAACACGTCTGTACGTCGTGTCTCTTGTTTTGTTTACCTCAACCTTTTGTTTTAGGTCTCTTCCGAGCGTGTCTCGTTGTGTTTAGGTCGTGTACCCCTTTTGTTTGAGTCCTTTTCCGCTGTATCCGGTCGTAGGCTCGATACCCCGGTTAAGAAAAGCCTTATTTAATTTCAAAAGTTAATCGTTTGTGCTCAGAGTGCTGTGCCATTCTCCACATTTGGGCGAACCGAAAGAAGGAAGGGAAAATTTAGGGCATCCAAGCATGCTTCAACCCTAGCCGGTTTCACCTTTGAAGGCCGTCTTGTCAGATTGGGCTGTTAAGTTTGCCGTGTGTAGAATAAACCAGGTGTTGGGTTATGGGCTGTATGCAGATTAATCCTCAACAGAGTGTGGACCGTGTGTTCAGGTTAAGCAGTGGTTTGTATGGGTTGCTTTGCTACTACTTGGTTTGGTTATCTTGTTATTACAATGCAAGTGTTCAACATTCAGACCACAGATCAATTCCATTTACATTGAGGTGTAACATGATGAGATGCGATGCAATACATGAGATATGTAAATGTAACACTTTTTAAGATAAAAAGTCCGTTTCATTTCATAATGTTTTAAGTACAAAGTTTTGAGGAAAACAAAAATCTGCCCACGGCAGTACAAGGAAATCTAATTACCAGCAAAGAGAAAAAGAAAAGAAAAAGTACAAAAAGAAGAAAAGCAGCAATCTGGGTCATCATCAGTAGTCTCGGGCCCGGGGATCTGTCCTCACCCTCTTCCTGGACGAAGGTCCAGGGGCATCGTCATCAGCATCGTCGTCTGAGCCTGAGTCTGAGTCATCTCCAGCCTTCTCAGATGACCCGACCTCTGCCTCTGCCTTGAATTCATCGTCGTCATCATTATCATCAGGGGTCGGCGCCCGAGAACTACTCCCGGCATGAGTACGCCCTCTCCTGGTACGGGGACGTGCAGTGTCTCCACGTCCCCCTCGAGCGGGGACGAAAGGTCCAGCTGGAGCACCTCCTACAACAGGAATCTGGAAGGGAGGCTGAAAAAGTACATAAAAGGAAAATGCATCAGTATACTGTGGACAGTTTATCAGTGCATAATGAAGTGTATGAGTACAGTGTGTGAATACTGTGGACAGTTTATTAGTGTAGAATGTAGTGTATGAGTACAGTGTGTGAATGCCGTGAGCAGTTTATCAGTGCAGAGTATAGTGCAGAATGCAGTGTATGCAGTGTATCAGACGCTGTGAGATCAGTGTGTCAGGTGTTGTGTCGTGCATCAGATTACGTGAATCAGCTTGTGAATGGTTTGAGGCCATTGTTAGAAGAACATACCGGGATACTGTAAAGGGCCAGGAGGTCAAAGGTCCGTTGCAGCATCCCCATCATGGAGGCATTCAACTCCACGGACTGCCGGGTGTACCCGGAGGACGCCTGCAAGAGTATAAGATACATCAGTATTCTGCGGAATATCAAATAAACTGAAATAAAATGCTAGATGCAAGATGCAAAATGAAGTAATACGTACCGGAGGCAAGTCGGGGATGCCGGCTAACTCGTGACCAGCCGGGGGAGGAGCAAAGGGGATCTGGTAGATCGCCCCATCCTGCCCCCTATATGATAGTACAGTGGGCAGGGCAGGCCAGCCAGTCCGCCGCCCCCCCTGAGCTCCGCTCCTGCCATGCCCTCGAGCCCTCCTCTATGTGCCCGCTCCAGCCCTAGCTCCTGCTCCGGCTACCGGCGCCACTGGCCTCTCTCCCTAAGCTCGGCGACCACCGCTCAAGGGTCGCATGATATAGGTCCGGACGTACTCTGCGTAGTCGCCCTCGCCTCGATGATGCTCCTCACCCCAGCCGGCGGTGTACTCCCTCATCTCCCGGGCGGTGAACCTCTCTATATCCCTCATGTGGCCAGGAGGTGGACCCGGCACTATTTGCTCCGGCAAACCTAGGGTCTGGAGCAAGAAGCGCTCGCCCAGGTACCAAGCCCGACAGACCGGGCCCTCCTACAAAATCCGACAGCGAGAAGTCTCCTCTGAGCCCTCATAATGATCACTCACCACGGCCGGCAACGGAGCCCAGGGCTGCCAGGTGATCTGAAAATGAAATGCAGTTTATTATCTATCTGTTATTGAAAACATATAGTGCTAAGCAAAGCCAAAAAATAAACTCGAAAGTTGAACATACCTCCGTTGCGGTGATGGTGTCGAAGTATTGGCGAAAGAAAACGAGAGACTCCAGCGGTCTCCGCACGCATCGCACGTCGAAGCGATGAGAGAAGGGGACGCCGAGCGGAATCTCCTCAACGGGCACTGGGGAAAGCCTAGGAAAGTAGGCATACACCCACAACTGCAAAACAGATATCAGTACGACTATCAGATAAGGTAGAGTACGGAATAAAGCAAAATAGCAGAACCGTGTGTTGTGCAGTATATTGTGCAGAGTGTAGAGTGTGTGCAGTGTGCAGTCAGTGTAAAGCAGAGTATATGTGTGTCGGGTGTGCAGTGTACAGTCAATGTGGGGCAGTGTGCAGTATATGTGCAGTGTGCAGAATACAGAAAGCGAGAAGCAGAAATGTAAAAAGGGAAGAAGACGTACCTCCCAGGCTCGCCAGTAGCCACCAAGGAGCTGTCCGCTGAGGTGGGAAGAGGAGCTCATATAACCGTACAAAGTGGCCAGAGCGGCGCTACCCCAGTCGTAATGGCGGATCTGCCGGACGTCCACCAGCGTGCTCAAAAGGCATAAGGGCACGGTGTTCGCCCGATCGGCGAAGAGAGTCGTCCCGAAGAGGAACATGATGAAGCCCCGAGCATACTGGTCCACCTCCTCTAGGGACATCTCCGCCTCCTCTGCCAAGGCCGGCTGGACCCGAAAGTGGTTCTCAAACCAGGAGTAACGAACAAAGCCTGGACGGGCGAGAGGTGGCACCTCGCCAAGTAGATGGATCTGAGCAGCAGTCCACTCGTCCATATCAGTGTCAAAGGGGATCGGATCACCCCCTACCCCAATGCTAGTAAGCATCAAGAAGTTGTAAGGGGCATCGTCATGTCCCCTGAGACGGAGAAGTGGAAGGAATTGGTGGTATCCCACCACATCTCCGCTAGAGCAGCGAGCAAGGGCCTGCAGGTAGTCAGTCGAGAGAGCCCCCTGCAGAAGATGCCAAAGCCGGCCTCGTCGACAATGTCACGAACGGCATCTGGTAGCTCGAGGTACCAGTCCCGAGCACCGGTATTCCCATACCCGCGGATGGTATGGGAATCTCCCTGTAGTCAAAAACAACAATTGCAAGGCGATATTCAAAATGTAGTTCTAAGGAGCATATAGGTATACAGCATGTGTGCATGTTTTCAGACTCAAGTAAATACCGGGTGCCGGTGTGCTTACAGTGAACTACAACGTGTGATGTGTCAGCGTGTTTGGGTGGTTCAGGGCAGATGTAGCATGCGTGCAAGTTTTAACAGGTTCAAACAAATACCGGGTGCCGGTGTGCTTACAGTAAACTACGACGTGTGATGCGTCAGTGTATTCAAATGGTTCAGTGCAAATATGGCATGTGTGCATGTTTTCAGGCTCAAGTAAATACCGGGTACCAGTGTGTATACAGTGAAATACAGTGTGCGCCGTGTGTTTGGGTGATTCGGGGTCAGTGCAGTGTGTGTGCATGTGTCAATCTCTAACAGATATTAGTTGCACGTATATCTACGATCAACTACAGTATGCAGTATATCAGAGTTAAGCAGTTAAAGAGCATAACTAGCTACGACAGTTTTGCATCCTACATTGCAGAAAATAAAGTAGAGAAGGAAAGTTACCTCGGAAGCGCCGAAGGACAGGTGGGAGGTGGGCTCACGTAGTAGTAGCTCGGGAGGCACATGCCTATCAAAGCCCCTGAACTGGCGTAGTCCGTCAGGGAGCATCTCGTGAACCGCGGGCCTGTAGGTCTCCGGATCGAACGGCCGGACGCGGAGTGGCAAGGGCTCGGCCTCAGGGTCCATCTCGTGCTCGGGAGGGGTCTCGCCCTGTGGAAGGTCGTCCGCCATCTCGAAGGGGGCGTGAAAATGACCGGAAGACGAAAAACCGGGCAAGAAGGCGAAAAGTCAACGAAAAGTCAAACCCCGAGAGGGTCGAAAAAGGCCGGAAAAGTCAGAGTACGGAAAAAGTACGGGTATCGAGGAAAACTCGAGGGAAACAAGCCCCGAGTGGCGAAAATCAAGAAAGAAACACCGAAACGAAGTTTTGTTCGGTTGAAAATGTCCGAAACGCGAAGGAGATCGCGAATCGAACGACGAAACGGGAGCTAAAACGCAAGAAAAGGCGAAAATCGAGGGAAGAAAACACTCTAGAGGGAGAGGGGGCAATTTTTGACCAAAGGAGAAGTGAAAAAATAGGGTTAGAAACCCTATTTTAAAAGACCCGTGCCGAAATGACAGAACTGCCCCGATACAGGAATTCTTTGCCGGTCGGCAACACTTTTTGCCGGTCGGCAAAATATTGTGCCGGTGGAGTTGTATGATGGCCGGTGGACGGCCGGTGACTCATTCTGATGGCCGGTGGACATCCGGTGGTCTCCTATAGTGATTTTGGAGCCTCCTACACCTTTTGTTTGAGTGATGTGTGGGGTCCAGGGCCTTTAGTGCTCAAAACAGTGCAAAACAGTGCATTTTCGACGCTCAACCGGCCTTCGTTTTGACCTCGGGTCGTGTCTTCTGTGCGTGGCACTCGAATTAGTGCAAGGTGTATCATTTTCGTATCCTTTTGGCTTTTACAAAACTCAAAAGTTGCCCCATGTGCACCGCATTTCAATCGCACTATCTTGTGCACTACATGGTCTGGCGAGACCTTAAATACGCACGGTCTAGGAGACCCTAAATCTTTTGAAGGTGCAAGTCCTTCGGTGTTTGTCGTGCTAGAACGACTTTTGATGAGTTGCATCATGCATGTATTTTAAGCCGCACGTCGTTGCGCATTTCGAGTTCACTTGCATTGTTATGCATTTCTTGTGCAATCTATACGGTCTAGGAGACCTTAAATCCTCTAAAGGTGCAATTCCTTTGGTGCTTGTCGTGCCCAAACGACTTTCGGTGGTCTGGTAAAGCCACCTACCTATGTTTGCGGTGAGTTCCTAGAAGACCAACTGGGACGGTGTAAACTAGAGTTCGAACGGCTTATGCCTAGAACGCAAAGGTTCGGGAGTTCCGAGACTAAAGTCTGGTTTAAATACCCAGGGGTGTATCCTCGGCTTGAAATCTGTATGGAAGCCCCATAGATTGAGGCAGCACGTCTGCACCTCAGTTCTGGATACTGAACCAACCTAGTATATCGCCCTGTTGGTAAGATGGGGAAAGTTGCAATCATAGCCGTTGCATCATAGTGCCTTGTCATGCATCCATTGTAAGTAGTGCATTGTCATGCATACATGGTAAGTATTACATTTCCATTCCATTGCATATTTGTAGATATTGCATTGTAGTTTGCATGCATTCATTGCATCACCTTCCACCTATGGCTTGCGCCTTTCCAGGTTGAGCTTGGTCTGGTATGTGCCCTTACTTTTCACGCTAAAGCACCGTTCTGCATATGTACGCGCCTATTCCACGCTGGTATGTTGGTTTGAGGGTTGCGACACCTTTTCTGTGTTAGACGTGGCTCGTATGCGTACATGCCTTTCCTAGGCAAGATTTGGTTTGGCTTGCGTGCCATATCCATTGTATCCATTTCCATCCCATTGCATATTTGTAGATATTGCATTGTAGCTTGCATGCATCCATTGTATCACCTTCCATTTATGGCTTGCGCGTTTCCATGTTGAGCTTGATCTGGTATGTGCCCATACTTTTCGTGTCGAAACATAGTTCAGTGGACCGTTCTATGTTAGCCGCGGCTTGTTTGTGTACATGCCTTTCCTAGGCAAGATTTGGTTTGACCCGCGTGCCATATCCATTGCATTTTAGATTGCATGCATTCATTGCATCACTTTCCATTTATGGCTTGCGCCTTTCCATGTTGAGCTTGGTCTGGTATGTGCCCATACTTTTCACGTCAAAGCATAGTTCAGTGGACCGTTCTATGTTAGCCGCGTCTTGTTTGTGTTCATGCCTTTCCTAAGCAAGATTTGATTGGCCCGCGTGCCATATCTATTGCATTATAGTTTGCATGCATTCATTGCATCACCTTCCATCCATGGCTCGCGCCTTTCCATGTTGAGCTTGGCCTGGTATGTGCCCATACTTCTCGTGTCGAAGCATAGTTCAGTGGACCGTTCTATGTTAAACATGGCTTGTATGCGTACATGCCTTGCCTAGGCAAGATTTGGTTTGGCCCGCGTGCCATATCCATTGCCATTTCCCCAACATTTTCATCATATATTACATTGTAGTGTAATTTTTGCATCCAGCATTAGGATCATTGTCCTTTCCCCAGGGGGTCGTTTCCCCACTTGTGTCAATCCCCCCAATACTTGTTCTTGTGTCCGTCTACATTACTCATAGTTCAGTAGACCGTTCTATGGTAGACGGACTTGTTACCTCCATCAATCTATTTGACATAGGTGTGGTTTCGAACCGCTCATGATTGGATCATGATTAGATTGCTTTGCATATAGTTTGCATTGTTTCAATTGCATTGCATTTTCATTTGCATGATTTATACATTGTTTTGTATATATTGCATATCATTTTGCATCCATTTTTGCATTGTCATGCATGTTGCTAATAACATCGTACCTGTTAAGCTGTTTTCTTTACAGGCACGATATTGTATGTACGGTTCATTTGAGGCTGGTGCAACCAGACGAGCCGCACAGGTACTATATCCTCCGAGTGAGACGTATTGAGAATTGCATAATTCTCTTACATCCTTTCTGCATTGTAATGTAGTTTGGTGTATGCTAGCTTAAAACTGTCGCATGTTATGCTTCGTTACAGCTTTCTTTGCATGATCATAAGTTATGTTCGGCTTTGTGCATTGTCTTGCATTTTGCCCCTGCCTTCGGGCGCATACCTTGTCTGTCTTGCATGTTTGTCTAAGTCTTCGGCCTTGTCAAAAATGGGTCGTCTCTGGGCTTTGACATTCACTCCCGTCATTGTTATGACTTTCGAGTTCTGTCAAAGAGGGGCAACTGTAGACACCCCATTTTTGACCATCCTCAAGACTTGGACGTCACCGTTTGAACACCCGGAGATCATCCATGTTTGTGTTCGTTTGGAGTTCCCGGAGGTCTCAGCTACGCGCCTTGCCTCAGGATCTCCGAACTCGACTGTTTAGTGTCTGGTTTTGCACCAAACACTTGTGTTTTGCCTTGGAGGGGCAGGGAATGCCTTGTGAGGCATCCCCACACATCACCGGCCATGGCTAGAGGCCACCGGCTGGCATTTTGTTGCCATCGGCAATGTATATTGCCGGTCGGCATTGTTTGTTGCCGGTCGGCACTCCATTTTGTCAAAATGGCAATTTTAAGCAGCCGACTACTGTTCATCTACTTTTTGTAGATATTTTGTGCCAGCTGTGATAGCTAGCACCCACTCTGCTTCCCTCCATACACGTGTATGGAGGGATTTCCCTCTAAGCAAGCTTGTTGAATAAGCTTTGCAAGAGGGACTTCTATAAGAGGAGGGCTCTTCTCCTTGTTCTAGGGTTAGACATTTTAGAGATAAAAAATACAGAGGAGAGCTCTGGTTTTAGGGTTAGGGTTTGATACACATTCTCTCTCTTTTTCTCTCTTGTGTGTGTCTAGGTGCATTTGTGTCTTACTATTGCACACAAACACATAGTATTACACATTCCCTTGGCTACTGAGGTTCCAAGAGGTTGTTCTTGAGATTTTGGGGTGGTTTTGAGCTTGAAGAACCAGCTGGTCCACCATATTTGAAAGAGGTCTTCAAGGGTAACGATCTTCCCCTTTTATTCTCCATTTTTGCATTGTATTTTTACCCCTTTTTGAACTGTTTTTGTGCTTAGTGTATGACATAAAAAATTTCTGTTTTTAGGCCCTCTAAATAGTTTGTTTAGAGTGTTTTGTGGTTTGGAGGAGTTTGACCCCTCTTAGGCCTTGAAAGGCCCCATTTTGTGCTATTTTGAGTGAGCTCCGGGACCTTGGTGTTTGGGACTCCTCACCACTGAAATCTTGAGGGATTTCAGAGGTGAGGATGGTGCCTTGAGGTCCTAGGGAGGAGAGGGTCACCCCCTCTCCTTGTTGTCCTTGAAATGGACCATTTTTGGCCTCTTGAGGGAGCACCTAGCTAAGCTTCATGTTGACCATGCCTTAGTTGTTTTTTGTGCTTATTATGTTATAATATGCCTCTGTTTTTTGTTGGTTTTGGTACACCATGCATGCTTAGCATACCTACCTTGTAATGCCATGTTTAGGCCTTAACATGCCTTAGGTTGTAAATTGTTGTTCGAGCATGTTTTAGGTCTAGTTTTGTGAAGCTTGTGTGCTTATTTTGCCATGCTAGAAGTCTGTCCATAGTTGTTTGGGTCGGCCATGGCATGCATTATATGCCCCCTTTGCATTTTGGCTTGTTGGCCTCAAATGTGTGAGTATGTAGCATGCACTACTTGCTTTATTCTAATGATTTGGCATCATTAATGGCATAATTTCAGTCCTTTTGACATGCTTGTATGCTTGCTTTGGACACCTCTTTGAAGCTTTGGAAGCTTGACTTGCATGCTCCATGTTTTGGTCATTGTGCATGCTTTTGATTTTGAGCCATTTAGATGCCATCTAGGTGTCCCTTGGGTGTTGTTTAGGTTTGCACTAGACTTATTTTAAGTCCTCTTAGCCTTGTAAGGCTTGGTTGATTTAGTCTTGGTTTAAGCCTCTTGGCTTGCCTTGGGTTTTTGGCTTTGTTTGCACGCCTTGTTTGTCTTGTTTAATTGGCTTAACACCCTTTGTAACATGATTTTCAATGCTTACCTTGCATGCCATTAGTCCATGTTATGCCTCTTTCAAGCGTGCTTGAGAGTGGCCTTTCTATGCTTAAGTGTTGGTCCTTGTGTGCATGCATGTTTGCATGTCATTTAGCCCTCATTTTATAGCACTTTGGCCACTGTTTTGGGCCTATTTAGAGCTGCCCAAACCATGCTCAAGTTCACCCTTTGCTTGTTTGCATGTTTGCCTCGTATATTAGCTTGCATACTTGTTCATTGCTTGTTTGCTTGCATTGCCATGTTGCATGCCTAGTCAACATGCTTAGGTTGCATTGCATGCATGCTTTGCCTCTTGATCATCCATGATTGAGGTTGAGTTCCTCATTTGTTTGTTGGTTTGCATTGCATTTTGAAATCAACATGCATAACTTGGTCTCTTGGCCCATCACGCATTGAAATGCGCGATTGATGGTCCGAGAACCAAGGAGCATGTCCCTTTGAGTCACTAACATGATAAGGGACATGATTGGTGCATACATAGTTTGAATTGTATTGCCATGCTCTGCCTTGCCCTCTGTTGCTGTCAATTGCAGATTCTGCAAGAGCTCTTTGCCGACCGGCAATCCTTCCTCTGCCGATGGCTTCACAAATGGCCGGTGACCACATACCACTGCCGGTGGTAATCCTACTCAGCCGATGGCATTCCCCAGTATCCAGAGAAGCAATCCTGAGGTTTTGGCAACCTCCAGAGGAGTAAAGAAAGGAAAACAGAGGCAGCCTATGCATGGCGGTGCACTTCCGAGCAGGACCGAGCATGCATTGCATCGAGCTCTCCTCCCGAGTCGATTTATCTATTTTTCCTAGCTTAGTTAGTTTGTTAATTAATTAGGCAATTTGTAATAATTAATTAGCTCGCGAGTTAGTTAATTTGTAATATTTATTCGGTCCCTCCGAGTGAGGGCAAACTTGTAATAAAGGTGGGTGAGTGTGTGCATGTCTCCCAACCCCACGTCTTTCTTCCCTTTTACTTACCTGCTTTGATGGTTAGTAATAGGACATGTTTAATTAGCATACCTTATGCTGTGCATGCGTGCATCTATACATTTGTCTTGCATGCACCGGGCTCGGTACATCACGCTAACTGCATTTTGTACTTCAATTCCAAATTGAATACGTGCATCAATTGACTGCATTTCACATGCCATGCTTAGGTTAGCCGAGCCTATTCCAATTGCATCCTGTATGTGTTACATTAGGCAATTTGACATGAACTAGGACCATGCATGTTGGCTAACTAGTTTATTGTTTTGGCATAGAGTACATTGTAAGTATTTATGCTTTAGCATACCGCATGCGTGTGAGTGTTGCCATGACAGTATGCTTGCCATGCGGCTAAATGCTTACGTGATATTACTGATTGATTGCCTGTGGGTGAAGGTTGGATTGTGTGAGTTGGAAAAACTCGTTGAAATCCGTATTTTATCCTACTTGCGAGTAGCAAATTCCAAAACGTTTTCCAAAATAAACGGATATGCAATACTTATTTCCAAATTAGGCGATCTAGTCTATACTTGTGTGCTGTGCGCATAACATAGTAATTCTAGGCTAATAAATGGAATAAGAACATATAACGTTTTCAAAAATGGATATCACGGTTAGTAGAGGCCGATCTTCGGATCGGGCGAGAGGGGGTGCTCATAGCTGACCTTCCCCAATCGTACCCAAGCTCCCGAGCCGAGGCAACTTTGGTAATGACGGACACGTGGCCTTTGGCACCGAGTCAGGGTTTCCTAAATTTTCCTATTAAAAAATATTTAGGTGGCGACTCTGTATCTGGCAAAGCAGTCCATGTTTGGCACTTCTTTTCAAAAATCTGTTTCTCAAAACGATTTGCCGGATTTGGACTCTTTGGTTCAGATTAAGAACCGTGACACAAATCGAGTCCGAACTGTAGCACGAGGCCCACGGGCGCGTCTACAGTTTCTGGCGACTCTGCTGGGGACCATTTAGAGAGCTTGACTCGAACTCATGATATCCTGTTTTGATCTCATTTATGTGTCTCTTTGCATTGCATGTGCATTGGTGCGCCTAGGACACCGTGTTTGCCATCTGTCATTCCTGAACGGTTTGCCGGAGGCTTGTCTTGTCAAGGCACGACAATAAGGCTGACCAGTTATGGGCTCTGACAGTATGGGAATACAAACCCCGGTTTTACCGGGGCACCCTTTTCGACCATTCGACCTAGTGCATATTTGGATCCATAGTGACCATTCCAAGCTAGGACAGGTTGCTTACCCGATTATAGGTTGTTTGAAACTGCTGCGTGCATAGTGAAACCCTAGCTCATGACAAAATAGGACAGGGAAACCCTACCCCAATATAGGGGTGTTTTGGCTCTCTTTACTTGCTATGTGCTTTTAGAGTGTATCTCTACAGGAACGTACATACCAGTATTCAAGTTTGAGTATCGGGCCCGAGGGTACCAGTATCAGTATTGTTGAGAATCAGTTATCTGCGGGTATCAGGGTTCAGTTTCGGGGACAGTGATTTCTGGGGAACAGTGATCAGTAGTGGAGTACAGTTGTTCGGCTGCACCTGTATTTGATCCATTTGGGCTGAAATGCTGCTTGTTGTCTCTTTCAGTTCGGACTGTTGGTACAAAATAGCTAGTGCTCCCCCTTGCTGAGGTAGGACTTATGACGACGCAGAATTCAGAAGAGATCGTGGTTATGACAGCTGCGTTAGATCAAGGGATCGCTCTGCAAAGTGGGACCAACATTGATATGTCACATCCACCCACGTCGCCTGTTGCGCACCCGGTCTGGGCCCCCTAGCTATACCAGGCTCGCGAGCCAACTACATTTGAACTAATGGGGATGATAGGTGATCTCCAGAGGTCTGTGGCGGATCTCGCCTACGGAATGTCAGCTTCACCTCCAGCCGCACCATATGCCGGGAGTTTTGTTCCCCAGGAGCCCCCGTTGTTGGGGTGAATTGTGATTGAACTTAGCCAACCGGAGATGGCCTCCAGCTATGGTAATGACATATCAGCATCAACCCAAACCCTCGATCAGGCTGAGGCCAGAGGAAAAGACAAAGTGAAGGCAGACGCCGATCCCATTGAACAACTGCTGCGGGCAGTCGAGGCTTTGAAAGCCTGGGGGATGAATAAGCAACAAATATCCGCAGTTGTGGCAAAAACTGTGGAGGACGCTTTCCCCACTCCACTTGAGGGTAGTTCAAGCCAGTCCGAAAATCGGGATAGGCCCCGTCATGCCAGAACAGTTCCTCCTATTCCCAACCCTGCACCTGGGAAAGATCAGAAAACCAAGGTGGCGCCTGCCGACCCTTTCGCTTGTGCGTCCAGTAAGAACGCTCAAACTTCAAAATACCTGCCCCGAGGGCGCAGGGTCTTCCACGCTCTCTACATGCCTCTGTCCAAGGCGCTTCAGATCCTTGCCGAGAGGAGACACCTTAAACCCTTGGAGCCTCGGCCTCTCCCGAAGAATCTCCCTGCTACGCATGATGCTGCTCAGTACTGTGCGTACCACCAGCAGACAGGCCATGCAACCGACAATTGTTTCCGCCTCCGTCATGAGGTGCAAGATTTGATTGACAACGAGGTTATCCTCCTGCCCACCTCAGCCAAGTCCATTACCACCCAGTTATTGGATTTTGAGGACACAGATACTGCAAGTATGTAATCAGAAAGTGAACCACCTGCGGGCAGCATTCGGTATATTTTGGATGTGGCGTCTGGCACACATTTTTGAGCATCGGTGAACGCTAGTTTTGTAAATTCTGGCTTGGGTATCGAGTCAGTCTTTTGTTTTGAGTCTGTCTCTTTGTCTTGAGTCAGTCTTTCTGCTTTAGGGTTTGTCTTGTTGTATCAAGTCAGTCCCCTTTGTATAGAATACCAGGTGATTCCGGGGTTGTTGCCTCGAACACCGTTTTGTCTTGTAATTACCCGTTTTTGTTTTTGAGTCTGTTTCTGCCGAGGGGCCAGTTATACCAACAAATCTGAATGAAACAGCTGTAGCTATCTCATTTTCATGCTTGTTTCCAGTGTAAGTTAGTTGCGCCAGAGGACTCGAATGGATTGACAGTACACCTCGCCTGCTCTCCTGCGCGCCGAACTCATTGCATTAACCGAAATTTTTCAAAAACCCCTTTTGAACACTGCGGTGATAAAAACAAAGAGGAAGGAATTCCTCGGGTTTTGCAAAATTTTGATTATTTTGAGAGAAAGAGAAGCATGCTAAGCCTTTAATGAGTGAAACCATGCTTGTCAGCGTGAGTACTGGGAAGGACTCTGGCTTGATCCAGATTGGTTCCACACTATCTTCGGCACGAGCGATTCGTCGCTTTCTTAAAAACTTTCAAAAACAAATGTTTTACACGGCCCTGTGAAGACCTGTGTGGAACCGCTCTTGAGATTGCACAGCCTAGGATCGCTCTTAGCCTTAAGATTCGACCTGTTTGTTTCAAAACACGAACTCATCCGGAACATTCAATGGTCAACTGTCAAAGGAGGCCCACGTGGCCAGTTCCGAAGCAATCCTCGAGCAAGAGGCACCAAAGCCGAATAAAAAACGAGTAGATCTCACCAGAAGAAGCTCGTGAAGCAACCATGATGGATTCTCCTACAAATCATTGCAACAGCTGTTCTCCTAGACACAGAGAGGCTTCAACTTCAAAAACCATTTGGCATGAACTTGTTACACTTTTACCCTTTGAGAGGCTCGCTGGGCCGAAAACCCGGAAGGGCGACCCAGGAAAAAGTTAGAGCAAGAGAAAAATACAAAAAAATACAAAAAAAAGAAAAGAAAAGAAAAGAAAAAAAAATGCGAAAAAGAAAATAAAAAAGAAATGAACAAAAGAAAATGAAAAGAAGCTCGCAAGGTCGAAAACCCGCATTGGGCACCTTGGCAAAAGTTAGAGCCTGAAAAGTGAAGGTTAAAATACCCGAGTGTACCTTAACCGGAACTACGTAAGGCTTGATTCCCATGTTTGGGATACATAGGCAACTTCATTCTGAAGTCCAGCCCCCAACGCTTTCATAGCGTCTCGGTCCATGCAATGGTTTCAACTTCATCCCAAAGTCTAGTCGCCAACACCTTCCAAGGTGATTGTGTCCATATATCTGTTATAACCGTCTTCATCATCTCTGTGTCCAAGAGTTCGACCACCACCAATGAAGACTGTTTGCGGGCTGCTGCGGCATCATCCAAACATGGGGCAACTTTCCGTTGCCATCCACCCCTTTCAAGCCAGGGGCAATTTTCCATTGCCTCCGATCCGAGGTTGCGCATCACAAAGAGTAGGTTCCATGCTCGTTGAGCATCAGCTGTTTTCAAAAATAGTTTTTGAAATTTTTTCTGAGGTTGACTACTTTCTCGAAAACAATTTCGTTTTCCAAAACTGGACCATTTTCTTGGACCCAAAAAGGAAAATTTTCAGTGCTTACAGCCTGACTTGCATGGTTTTCAAATCAAAAATCGAACAAGTACGTTAATCTGACTCTCATCTTGATCAAAATTGTTTTAGTAGAACCAAAACAAAAAATGGTCAAAGTGATGAACTAGGGGCACAGTTGAGTCAGGTGTTCTGTCTTTCCCCCGTCGTCAACGTACTTGCCAGGAGGGCACTCTACCCACCAGAAGAAATAGCTGTGAGCTAATGGCATCGGGCGTGAACCCGCAACTTCCTATTCATTCATTAATCACCTTGGGGGGGGGGGACGAAAAATGAGAGAATAAAGAATAGAGAGGTGTAAGTTGAGAGAAAAAGCGAGCCAGAGGGTTTTGAGAGAAAAATCGAGCTTGAGTGCCAGAGTGATATAAGAATCACAAATGAGAAAAGGGTGGGAAACAATACGCAGGGAAACTGGCTCCTCGTGATCTGAGGTCCCCGGTCTTCATTAACACGTCTGTACGTCGTGTCTCTTGTTTTGTTTACCTCAACCTTTTGTTTTAGGTCTCTTCCGAGCGTGTCTCGTTGTATTTAGGTCGTGTACCCCTTTTGTTTGAGTCCTTTTCCGCTGTATCCGGTTGTAGGCTCGATACCCCAGTTAAGAAAACCCTTATTTAATTTCAAAAGTCAATCGTTTATGCTCAGAGTGCTGTGCCATTCTCCACATTTGGGCGAACTGAAAGAAGGAAGGGAAAATTTGGGGCATCCGAGCATGCTTCAACCCTAGCCGGTTTCACCTTTGAAGGCCGTTTTGTCAGATTGGGCTGTTAAGTTTGCCGTGTGTAGAATAAACCAGGTGTTGGGTTATGGGCTGTATGCAGATTAATCCTTAATAGAGTGTGGACCGTGTGTTCAGGTTAAGCAGTGGTTTGTATGGGTTGCTTTGCTACTACTTGGTTTGGTTATCTTGTTATTACAATGCAAGTGTTCAACATTCAGACCACAGATCAATTCCATTTACATTGAGGTGTAACATGATGAGATGCGATGCAATACATGAGATATGTAAATGTAACACTTTTTAAGATAAAAAGTCCGTTTCATTTCATAATCTTTTAAGTACAAAGTTTTGAGGAAAACAAAAATCAGCCCACGGCAGTACAAGGAAATCTAACTACCAGCAAAGAGAAAAAGAAAAGAAAAAATACAAAAAGAAGAAAAGCAGCAATCTGGGTCATCATCAGTAGTCTCGGGCCCGGGGATCTGTCCTCACCCTCTTCCTGGATGAAGGTCCAGGGGCATCGTCATCAGCATCGTCGTCTAAGCCTGAGTTTGAGTCATCTCCAGCCTCCTCAGATGACCCGGCCTCTGCCTCTGCCTCTACCTCGGACTCATCGTCGTCATCATTATCATCAGGGGTCGGCGCCCGAGAACTACTCCCGGCATGAGTACGCCCTCCCCTGGTACGGGGACGTGCAGTGTCTCCACGCCCCCCTCGGGCGGGGACGGAAGGTCCAGCTGGAGCACCTCCTACAACAGGAATCTGGAAGGGAGGCTGAAAAAGTACATAAAAGGCAAATCCATCAGTATACTGTGGACAGTTTATCAGTGCATAATGCAGTGTATGAGTACAGTGTGTGAATACTGTGGACAGTTTATCAGTGTAGAATGCAGTGTATGAGTACAGTGTGTGAATGCCGTGAGCAGTTTATCAGTGCAGAGTATAGTGCAAAATACAGTGTATGCAGTGTATCAGACGCTGTGAGATCAGTGTGTCAGGTGTTGTGTCGTGCATCAGATTACGTGAATCAGCTTGTGAATGGTTTGAGGCCATTGTCAGAAGAACATACCGGGATACTGTAAAGGGCCAGGAGGTCAAAGGTCCGCTGCAGCATCCCCATCATGGAGGCATTCAACTCCACGGACTGCCGAGTGTACCCAGAGGACGCCTGCAAGAGTATAAGATACATCAGTATTCTGCGGAATATCAAATAAACTGAAATGAAATGCTAGATGCAAGATGCAAAATGAAGTAATGCGTACCGGAGGCAAGTCGGGGATGCCGGCTAACTCGTGACCAGCCGGGGGAGGAGCAAAGGGGATCTGGTAGATCGCCCCATCCTGCCCCCTATATGATAGTACAGTGGGCAGGGCAGGCCAGCCAGTCCGCCGCCCCCCCCTGAGCTCCGCTCCTGCCATGCCCTCGAGCCCTCCTCTATGTGCCCGCTCCAGCCCTAGCTCCCGCTCCGGCTACCGGCGCCGCTGGCCTCTCTCCCTAAGCTCGGCGACCACCGCTCAAGGGTCGCATGATATAGGTCCGGACGTACTCTGCGTAGTCGCCCTCGCCTCGATGATGCTCCTCACCCCAGCCGGCGGTGTACTCCCTCATCTCCCGGGCGGTGAACCTCTCTGTATCCCTCATGTGGCCAGGAGGTGGACCCGGCACTATCTGCTCCGGCAAACCTAGGGTCTGGAGCAAGAAGCGCTCGCCCAGGTACCAATCCCGACAGACCGGGCCCTCCTACAAAATCCGACAGCGAGAAGTCTCCTCTGAGCCCTCATAATGATCACTCACCACGGCCGGCAACGGAGCCCAGGGCTGCCAGGTGATCTGAAAATGAAATGCAGTTTATTATCTATCTGTTATTGAAAACATATAGTGCTAAGCAAAGCCAAAAAATAAACTCGAAAGTTGAACATACCTCCGCTGCGGTGATGGTGTCGAAGTATTGACGAAAGAAAACGAGAGACTCCCACGGTCTCCGCACGCATCGCACGTCGAAGCGATGAGAGAAGGGGACGCCGAGCGGAATCTCCTCAACGGGCACTGGGGAAAGCCTAGGAAAGTAGGCATACACCCACAACTGCAGAACAGATATCAGTACGACTATCAGATAAGGTAGAGTACGGAATAAAGCAAAATAGCAGAACCGTGTGTTGTGCAGTATATTGTGCAGAGTGTACAGTGTGTGCAGTGTGCAGTAAGTGTAAAACAGAGTATATGTGTGCCGGGTGTGCAGTGTACAGTCAATGTGGGGCAGTGTACAGTATATGTGCAGTGTGCAGAATACAGAAAGCGAGAAGCAGAAATGTAAAAGGGGAAGAAGACGTACCTCCCAGGCTCGCCAGTAGCCACCAAGGAGCTGTCCGCTGAGGTGGGAAGAGGAGCTCATATAACCGTACAAAGTGGCCAGAGCGGCGCCACCCCAGTCGTAATGGCGGACCTGCCGGACGTCCACCAACGCGCTCAAAAGGCATAAAGGCACGGTGTTCGCCCGATCGGCGAAGAGAGTCGTCCCGAAGAGGAACATGATGAAGCCCCGAGCATACTGGTCCACCTCCTCCGGGGACATCTGCGCCTCCTCTGCCAAGGCCGGCTGGACCCGAAAGTGGTTCTCAAACCAGGAGTAACGAACAAAGCTTGGACGGGCGAGAGGTGGCACCTCGCCAAGTAGATGGATCTGAGCGGTAGTCCACTCGTCCATATCAGTGTCAATGGGGATCGGATCACCCCCTACCCCAATGCCAGTAAGCATCAAGAAGTCGTAAGGGGTCATCGTCATGTCCTCTGCGACGGAGAAGTGGAAGGAATTGGTGGTATCCCACCACCTCTCCGCTAGAGCAGCGAGCAAGGGCCTGCAGGTAGTCAGTCGAGAGAGCCCCCTGCAGAAGATGCCAAAGCCGGCCTCGTCGACAATGTCACGAACGGCATCTGGTAGCTCGAGGTACCAGTCCCGAGCGCCGGTATTCCCATACCCGCAGATGGTATGGGAATCTCCCTGTAGTCAAAAACAACAATTGCAAGGCGATATTCAAAATGCAGTTCTAAGGAGCATATAGGTATACAACATGTGTGCATGTTTTCAGACTCAAGTAAATACCGGGTGTCGGTGTGCTTACAGTGAACTACAACGTGTGATGTGTCAGCGTGTTTGGGTGGTTCAGGGCAGATGTAGCATGCGTGCAAGTTTTAACAGGTTCAAACAAATACCGGGTGTCGGTGTGCTTACAGTAAACTACGACGTGTGATGCGTCAGTGTATTCAAATGGTTCAGTGCAAATATGGCATGTGTGCATGTTTTCAGGCTCAAGTAAATACCGGGTACCAGTGTGTATACAGTGAAATACAGTGTGCGCCGTGTGTTTGGGTGATTCGGGGTCAGTGCAGTGTGTGTGCATGTTTCAGTCTCTAACAGATATTAGTTGCACGTATATCTACGATCAACTACAGTATACAGTATATCAGAGTTAAGTAGTTAAAGAGCATAACTAGCTACGGCAGTTTTGCATCCTACATTGTAGAAAATAAAGCAGAGAAGGAAAGTTACCTCGGAAGCGCCGAAGGACAGGTGGGAGGTGGGCTCACGTAGTAGTAGCTCGGGAGGCATGTGCCTATCAAAGCCCCTGAACTGGCGTAGTCCGTCAGGGAGCATCTCGTGAACCGCGGGCCTGTAGGTCTCCGGATCGAACGGCCGGACGCGGAGTGGCAAGGGCTCGGCCTCAGGGTCCATCTCGTGCTCGGGAGGGGTCCCACCCTGTGGAAGGTCGTCCGCCATCTCGAAGGGGGCGTGAAAATGACTGGAAGACGAAAAACCGGGCAAGAAGGCGAAAAGTCAACGAAAAGTCAAACCCCGAGAGGGTCGGAAAAGGCTGGAAAAGTCAGAGTACGGAAAAAGTATGGGTATCGAGGAAAACTCGAGGGAAACAAGCCCCGAGTGGCGAAAATCAAGAAAGAAACACCGAAACGAAGTTTTGTTCGGTTGAAAATGTCCGAAACGCGAAGGAGATCGCGAATCGAACGACGAAACAGGAGCTAAAACGCAAGAAATGGCGAAAATCGAGGGAAGAAAACACTCTAGAGAGAGAGAGGGGGCAATTTTTGACCAAAGGAGAAGTGAAAAAATAGGGTTAGAAACCCTATTTTAAAAGACTCGTGCCGAAATGACAAAACTGCCCCGATACAGGAATTCTTTACCGGTCGGCAACACTCTTTGCCGGTCAGAAAAATATTGTGCCGGTGGAGTTGTATGATGGCCGGTGGACGGCCGGTGACTCATTCTGATGGCCGGTGGACATCCGGTGGTCTCCTACAGTGATTTTGGAGCCTCCTACACCTTTTGTTTGAGTGATGTGTGGGGTCCAGGGCCTTTAGTGCTCAAAACAGTGCAAAACAGTGCATTTTCGACGCTCAACCGGCCTTCGTTTTGACCTCGGGTCGTGTCTTCTGTGCGTGGCACTCGAATTCGTGCAAGGTGTATCATTTTCGTATCCTTTTGGCTTTTACAAAACTCAAAAGTTGCCCCATGTGCACCGCATTTCAATCGCACTATCTTGTGCACTACATGGTCTGGCGAGACCTTAAATACGCACGGTCTAGGAGACCCTAAATCCTTTGAAGGTGCAAGTCCTTCAGTGTTCGTCGTGCCAGAACGACTTTTGATGAGTTGCATCATGCATGTATTTTAAGCCGCACGTCGTTGCGCATTTCGAGTTCACTTGCATTGTTATGCATTTCTTGTGCAATCTATACGGTCTAGGAGACCTTAAATCCTCTAAAGGTGCAATTCCTTTGGTGTTTGTCGTGCCCGAACGACTTTCGGTGGTCTGGTAAAGCCACCTACCTATGTTTGCGGTGAGTTCCTAGAAGACCAACTAGGACGGTGGAAACTAGAGTTCGAACGGCTTATGCCTAGAACGCAAAGGTTCGGGAGTTCCGAGACTAAAGTCTGGTTTAAATACCCAGGGGTGTATCCTCGGCTTGAAATCTGTATGGAAGCCCCATAGATTGAGGCAGCACGTCTGCGCCTTAGTTCTGGATACTGAACCAACCTAGTATATCGCCCTGTTGGTAAGATGGTGAAAGTTGCAATCATAGCCGTTGCATCATAGTGCCTTGTCATGCATCCATTGTAAGTAGTGCATTGTCATGCATACATGGTAAGTATTGCATTTCAATTCCATTGCATATTTGTAGATATTGCATTGTAGTTTGCATGCATTCAATGCATCACCTTCCACCTATGGCTTGCGCCTTTCCAGGTTGAGCTTGGTCTAGTATGTGCCCTTACTTTTCATGTTAAAGCATAGTTCTGCATGTGTACGCGCCTATTCCACGCTGGTATGTTGGTTTGAGGGTTGCGACACCTTTTCTGTGTTAGACGTGGCTCGTATGCGTACATGCCTTTCCTAGGCAAGATTTGGTTTGGCTTGCGTGCCATATCCATTGTATCCATTTCCATCCCATTGCATATTTGTAGATATTGCATTGTAGCTTGCATGCATCCATTGCATCACCTTCCATTTATGGCTTGCGCGTTTCCATGTTGAGCTTGATCTGGTATGTGCCCATACTTTTCGTGTCGAAACATAGTTCAGTGGACCGTTCTATGTTAGCCGCGGCTTGTTTGTGTACATGCCTTTCCTAGGCAAGATTTGGTTTGACCCGCGTGCCATATCCATTGCATTTTAGATTGCATGCATTCATTGCATCACTTTCCATTTATGGCTTACGCCTTTCCATGTTGAGCTTGGTCTGGTATGTGCCCATACTTTTCACGTCAAAGCATAGTTCAGTGGACCGTTCTATGTTAGCCGCGGCTTGTTTGTGTACATGCCTTTCCTAGGCAAGATTTGGTTGTCCCGCGTGCCATATCTATTGCATTATAGTTTGCATGCATTCATTGCATCACTTTCCATCCATGGCTCGCGCCTTTCCATGTTGAGCTTGGCCTGGTATGTGCCCATACTTCTCGTGTCGAAGCATAGTTCAGTGGACCGTTCTATGTTAAACATGGCTTATATGCGTACATGCCTTGCCTAGGCAAGATTTGGTTTGGCCCGCGTGCCATATCCATTGCCATTTCCCCAGCATTTTCATCATATATTACATTGTAGTGTAATTTTTGCATCCAGCATTAGGATCATTGTCCTTTCCCCAGCGGGTCGTTTCCCCACTTGTGTCAATCCCCCTAATACTTGTTCTTGTGTCCATCTACATTACTTATAGTTCAGTAGACCGTTCTATGGTAGACGGACTTGTTACCTCCATCAATCTATTTGACATAGGTGTGGTTTCGAACCGCTCATGATTGGATCATGATTAAATTGCTTTGCATATAGTTTGCATTGTTTCAATTGCATTGCATTTTCATTTGCATGATTTATACATTGTTTTGTATATATTGCATATCATTTTGCATCCATTTTTGCATTGTCATGCATGTTGCTAATAACATCGTACCTGTTAAGCTGTTTTCTTTACAGGCACGATATTGTATGTACGGTTCATTTGAGGCTGGTGCAACTAGACGAGCCGCACAGGTACTATATCCTCCGAGTAAGACGTATTGAGAATTGCATAATTCTCTTACATCCTTTCTGCATTGTAATGTAGTTTGGTGTATGCTAGCTTAAAACTGTCGCATGTTATGCTTCGTTACAGCTTTCTTTGCATGATCATAAGTTATGATCGGCTTTGTGCATTGTCTTGCATTTTGCCCCTGCCTTCGGGCGCATACCTTGTCTGTCTTGCATGTTTGTCTAAGTCTTCGGCCTTGTCAAAAATGGGTCGTCTCTGGGCTTTGACATTCACTCCCGTCATTGTTATGACTTTCGAGTTCTGTCAAAGAGGGGCAACTGTAGACACCCCATTTTTGACCGTCCTCAAGACTTGGACGTCACCGTTTGAACACTCGGTGATAATCCATGTTTGTGTTCGTTTGGAGTTCCCGGAGGTCTCGGCTACGCGCCTTGCCTCAGGATCTCCGAACTCGACTGTTTAGTGTCTAGTTTTGCACCAAACACTTGTGTTTTGCCTTGGAGGGGTAGGGAATGCCTTGTGAGGCATCCCCACACATCACCGGCCATGGCCAGAGGCCACCGGCTGGCATTTTGTTGCCATCCGCAATGTATATTGCCGGTCGGCATTGTTTGTTGCCGGTCGGCACTCCATTTTGTCAAAATGGCAATTTTGAGCAGCCGACTACTGTTCATCTACTTTTTGTAGATATTTTGTGCCAGCTGTGATAGCTGGCACCCACTCTGCTTCCCTCCACACACGTGTATGGAGGGATTTCCCTCTAAGCAAGCTTGTTGAATAAGCTTTGCAAGAGGGACTTCTATAAGAGGAGGGCTCTTCTCCTTGTTCTAGGGTTAGACATTTTAGAGATAAAAAATACAGAGGAGAGCTCTGGTTTTAGGGTTAGGGTTTGATACACATTCTCTCTCTTTTTCTCTCTTGTGTGTGTCTAGGTGCATTTGTGTCTTACTATTGCACACAAACACATAGTATTACACCTTCCCTTGGCTACTGAGGTTCCAAGAGGTTGTTCTTGAGATTTTGGGGTGGTTTTGAGCTTGAAGAACCAGCTGGTCCACCATATTTGAAAGAGGTTTTCAAGGGTAACGATCTTCCCCTTTTATTCCCCATTTTTGCATTGTATTTTTACCCATCTTTGAACTGTTTTTGTGCTTAGTCTATAACATAAAAAAGTTCCATTTTTAGGCCCTCTAAATAGTTTGTTTAGAGTGTTTTGTGGTTTGGAGGAGTTTGACCCCTCTTAGGCCTTGAAAGGCCCCATTTTGTGCTATTTTGAGTGAGCTCCGGGACCTTGGTGTTTGGGACTCCTCACCACTGAAATCTTGAGGGATTTCAGAGGTGAGGATGGTGCCTTGAGGTCCTAGGGAGGAGAGGGTCACTCCCTCTCCTTGTTGTCCTTGAAATGGACCATTTTTGGCCTCTTGAGGGAGCACCTAGCTAAGCTTCATGTTGACCATGCCTTAGTTGTTTTTTGTGCTTATTATGTTATAATATGCCTCTGTTTTTTGTTGGTTTTGGTACACCATGCATGCTTAGCATACCTACCTTGTAATGCCATGTTTAGGCCTTAACAGGCCTTAGGTTGTAAACTGTTGTTCGAGCATGTTTTAGGTCTAGTTTTGTGAAGCTTGTGTGCTTATTTTGCCATGCTAGAGGTCTGTCCATAGTTGTTTGGGTCGGCCATGGCATGCATTATATGCCCCCTTTGCATTTTGGTTTGTTGGCCTCAAGTGTGTGAGTATGTAGCATGCACTACTTGCTTTATTCTAATGATTTGGCATCATTAATAGCATAATTTCAGTCCCTTTGACATGCTTGTATGCTTGCTTTGGACACCTCTTTGAAGCTTTGGAAGCTTGACTTGCATGCTCCATGTTTTGGTCATTGTGCATGCTTTTGATTTTGAGCCATTTAGATGCCATCTAGGTGTCCCTTGGGTGTTGTTTAGGTCTGCACTAGACTTATTTTAAGTCCTCTTAGCCTTGTAAGGCTTGGTTGATTTAGTCTTGGTTTAAGCCTCTTGGCTTGCCTTGGGTTTTTGGCTTTGTTTGCACGCCTTGTTTGTCTTGTTTAATTGGCTTAACACCCTTTGTAACATGATTTTCAATGCTTACCTTGCATGCCATTAGTCCATGTTATGCCTCTTTCAAGTGTGCTTGAGAGTGGACTTTCTATGCTTAAGTGTTGGTCCTTGTGTGCATGCATGTTTGCATGTCATTTAGCCCTCATTTTATAGCACTTTGGCGACTATTTAGAGCTGCCCAAACCATGCTCAAGTTCACCCTTTGCTTGTTTGCATGTTTGCCTCGTATACTAGCTTGCATACTTGTTCATTGCTTGTTTGCTTGCATTGCCATGTTGCATGCCTAGTCAACATGCTTAGGTTGCATTGCATGCATGCTTTGCCTTTTGATCATCCATGATTGAGGTTGAGTTCCTCATTTGTTTGTTGGTTTGCATTGCATTTTGAAATCAACATGCATAACTTGGTCTCTTGGCCCATTACGCATTGAAATGCGCGATTGATGGTTCGAGAACCAAGGAGCATGTCCCTTTGAGTCACTAACATGATAAGGGACATGATTGGTGCATATATAGTTTGAATTGTATTGCCATGCTCTGCCTTGCCCTCTGTTGCTGTCAATTACAGATTCTGCAGGAGCTCTTTGCCGACCGGCAGTGCTAAGTGCCGACCGGCAATCCTCCCTCTGCCGATGGCTTCACAAATGGCCGGTGACCACATACCACTGCCGGTGGTAATCCTACTCAGCCGATGGCATTCCCCAGTATCCAGAGAAGCAATCCTGAGGTTTTGGCAACCTCCAGAGGAGTAAAGAAAGGAAAACAGAGGCAGCCTATGCATGGCGGTGCACTTCCGAGCAGGACCGAGCATGCATTGCATCCAGCTCTCCTCCCGAGTCGATTTATCTGTTTTTCCTAGCTTAGTTAGTTTGTTAATTAATTAGGCAATTTGTAATAATTAATTAGCTCGCGAGTTAGTTAATTTGTAATATTTATTCGGTCCCTCCGAGCGAGGGCAAACTTGTAATAAAGGTGGGTGAGTGTGTGCATGTCTCCTAACCCCACGTCTTTCTTCCCTTTTACTTACCTGCTTTGATGGTTAGTAATAGGACATGTTTAATTAGCATACCTTATGCTGTGCATGCGTGCATCTATACATTTGTCTTGCATGCACCGGGCTCGGTACATCACGCTAACTGCATTTTGTACTTCAATTCCAAATTGAATACGTGCATCAATTGACTGTATTTCACATGCCATGCTTAGGTTAGCCGAGCCTATTCCAATTGCATCCTGTATGTGTTACATTAGGCAATTTGACATGAACTAGGACCATGCATGTTGGCTAACTAGTTTATTGTTTTGGCACGGAGTACATTGTAAGTATTTATGCTTTAGCATACCGCATGCGTGTGAGTGTTGCCATGACAGTATGCTTGCCATGCGGCCAAATGCATACGTGATATTACTGATTGATTGCCTGTGGATGAAGGTTGGATTGTCTGAGTTGGAAAAACTCGTTGAAATCCGTATTTTATCCTACTTGCGAGTAGCAAATTCCAAAACGTTTTCCAAAATAAACGGATATGCAATGCTTATTTCCAAATTAGGCGATCTAGTCTATACTTGTGTGCTGTGCGCATAACATAGTAATTCTAGGCTAATAAATGGAATAAGAACACATAACGTTTTCAAAAATGGATATCACGGTTAGTAGAGGCCGATCTTCGGATCGGGCGAGAGGGGGTGCTCATAGCTGACCTTCCCCAATCGTACCCAAGCTCCCGAGCCGAGGCAACTTTGGCAATGACGGACACGTGGCCTTTGGCACCGAGTCAGGGTTTCCTAAATTTTCCCGTTAAAAAATATTTAGGTGGCGACTCTGTATCTGGCAAAGCAGTCCATATTTGGCACTTCTTTTCAAAAATCTGTTTCTCAAAACGATTTGCCGGATTTGGACTCTTTGGTTCAGATTAAGAACCGTGACACAAATCAAGTCCGAACTGTAGCACGAGGCCCACGGGCGCGTCTACACTTGTATGCTTATCTGTTGAGATGTTGATACAACTAGTATGTTTATCTATTGTAAAATGGGAAACGTTTAATATGAGTCACTGTCTCATACAAGTGGTTGGCCAGGTTCTGAGCCGTTGATGTAAATTGTGAAATTGATATGACATGAAAAATGAAATGAAACACGAACACAGGGGTCATGAAATGGAAATGGATTATGAATTGATTGGTGGAAATTGAACATTTATCAATTGCTAATGTCTTAGTTATTGCTCATACTGTGTTTAGTATATCTCTACTGGGCGTTGGCTCACCCTATATGGGACATTATTTTCAGGTACAGGTAGCATGCCACCTCCAAGGACATAGCTTGGATGATGATGAGAGTTGAAGACTCTTTTGTTTATTTTGTTTGTATTACATGTATATCAAGCCGAGGGCTTATTTTGTATAGAGTTGGTACTCTTGTTTTGTGTAACCAAGTGTTGACTTGGAAAGCTGTAAGCCCGTGGGGCATTTGCTTTTGTTGTTAACATGTAATATGGTTGTAAGAACTACTCTGATGAATAGAAATGGTTGATTTCTTTGTATCAATGTATGTCTAAGGTGATGGATTTTATGTATTATTTTGAGGGCATTACACAAACCCCAACCGGCATAACAATGAGTGAGGAGGAGAAGATGGACAAAGAAAATACATACAGACAGAGCTCTGAACTAGAAGAAAAGAACAAACAAAGAGAAGTCACGACGGAGAGAGAAGACGGCTGAAAGGAGACGGAAGAGACGAACGCAAACACTTCCACCCTTCAACCAGGTTCGTAGATTCAAACTAGGGTTTTGATTTGGGGATTTTCACTAAAAAATCAAGGTTTTGATTGAGCAACTCCAAAATTATGTAAAATTAGTGAACCTTAAGGAACTCTAGGTTCTTGAATTAATTCTGAAAGCATGTGATTTTATTGTTTTAGATTGTGAATTTTTATCTTTTTTTATAAACTTCTTGAGTCTTAGTTGGGAAAAATACCTTATATGTCAATTGCTTATTATGAAATTGGGTTCTTTAAATGGGTTGAACACAATTTTTTTTTAATTTGTTATTCTAAAACAATTGATGATCTGTTACAAAAATTAGGATCCTTTAACTTAGTTGTGATTGTATAAAAAAAAAAAAAAAATTTAAAATTCTTGAATCTAAAATTAGAGAACCCTAAGGGAATTCCAGGTTCTTGAACTAATTTTGAAAGCATGTGATTGTATAAAAATTAGTTTCTTGAATTAATTTTTTTTTTTTATGTTCATTTTAATTTGCAGCGAGTTGAAAAATCAACTTAAGTGTTAATGCATTTTAGTTGAAAATTCAACTTCAATAGTCCTTGCTTATGAGTACATAATTTATTTGCTACTAATTTTCTTCACAAATTTGTCTCTCAAATTATTATTTATGTTGTGAAATTATTATGTTTCTTATTTTAATTTGGACTTGGACAATTAGGGATTTAGATTATTGCCATTGATTGATTGTTGTAGCTCCATTTTAAAAAATAAATTGGTACAGACACACTTTGGTTATACCTTAATGGGATGGTTGTTTTGGATAAACTAAAACCTAGATCACAAGTATTCTTGAAAGGGAAGATATGTACATTTAACAATATTTACTTGCTCTACATCTCTGATCTATTAAAAAATTTAGCAATGAAACTCAAATCCATTTGCCTGGACTCAACTAACAGTGTCCTTTCTCCTCATTATCTTATGTTATTCTCCATGAAGTCAGCCTATGTATTTGTAACCACTTGATACATTCTCTTTTTTCAAGTTCTCTCTTCTTTCTTTTTTTAAAGCTTTGCATTAATAAATGGGTGGGGATTGTTTGGAAAATGCTTAAGCTCCAGACCTAAAAACCACTTCATAAGCATGTGGTGGTTGTAAAACAGAGTGAGTGAGGAAGGTCTAAAGATGAAATTTCATGGTCAAATTCAACTTTTTCTGCTTGGTTGACTATATCATAAATGTTCATATTGTCACTTCTTTCAGCTCTCAACTAGGTGGATGAAAAATGTTTATCTTTAGCCAAGTTCTTTTTTCTTTAAAATTTACAGAGATATGGAAGCCTTTTCTTATAATAATGTTTTTTTTTTTCTATTATTTTTCTTACTTGGTTTCTTGTGGTTTAACAGGTCATAGGGAATTACTAGTTTCAATTCGTTTCAACGAACCTGAATGGCAATGGTCAGGATGCTTTTTACCAGATCATCTAGGTGATACTCAAGTGAAAATGCAGAATCATGTTTGTGGTGCAATCAGTATGATACGTGTAATTACCACATTATATTGAATTAGCATGAGTTAGTGCCTTATTTTATTTTTTTAGCTCACATCTTTTAAGACCAGGCACATTGTTTTGTGAATATACTTGTTTAGTGTTTACCCTTTCAAGTATTTTATGCCGCCAATTTTGGTTTTTAATTCATGTGACATATTTCATTTTAATTAATCGTTTTTCTCTTCGCTTTGTTTTAAGAGTATTGCTCAAAATTTTCTTGAAAACACTCTAGGAAAGGAAGCCAAATTTTGATGTTACCTGTACGGGAAAGAAATAAACCTTCTCGTATAATCCTGTTGATCAAGTCTGCGCTCCTCCGTACGACGTCGCTTTACTCCCTGAAAACACAAACTTGAGCTAGCCGGCGGGTGTGTGCCGAATACCTCTCCGATGCCTAAGTCAGCAAAATAGACAAATAGACAAAAAACTCTGCATATTCAGGAATCAAAGTTGTGTTACCTCTCCATAGGTGATGTTATGAGCTTTTATGGGTTCTGTGTGGCACAATCCTAGTAGGACTCTTACTCCTCCATGTAGAGTCCTCATAAGAATCACATTCCTGAAAGATAATGTTTATCCTTCAACACCTCCCTCACTGCTTAAACCAAGTGAGATGGTTTTACCATGGTTGGATGTTACGACCGAGATAACATGGCCACGCTAAAGCCCCAGACTAGTCCGAGCTCCAACTAGCTCGGTTCTTCCTTTCACTGTGTGTACCTCGGTTTGACATATTCCAACTGGGTTTTCCGAGACCGCACTAACCACAACGAGCTTGGACCGAGCTAACCAATAGTAAGGTTCTGAGGAAAGCTCAACATACTTCGGCTCAATATGGTATGACCGAGCTAACTGTTACCGCTCTGAGTGTGGTGACCGAGCTAACGGCAGAGCTCTCTTGGACCGAGCTAACCCTCGCTAGGTCACTTCTATACCTGGACCGAGCTAACACCTGGACCACGGTCCACTTACTAAGCCCTTCTTACTATGGCCTATAGAACGGCTCATTACCCAGCTCGGCCCAATTTACTCATAAATTACCCTCTCAATTGCCCCTTAATTCCATCTGCGCAGCATGATAGAGATTACCTGTTACCAGCCGAGCTAAAACTTTAGCCTTCCAACCGAGCTAAATTCACACTAGGCTTCTTCAATATGTCCGGTCAAAACGTCTCTTTGGTTACTATACTGAACCGCTTCCCATTCTATGGCCACGTGGCAAACTGTCATTGGCTCAGCGTAGCTGTCACGCCGTCTTCGTACTTCGTGTATTTTGAACAGTCTTGCCTTTTTGTCATTCCCTCTACACAAAACACCCCTTCGTTTTGAATCATTCATTCCACTATTCATCTCCTTTTCTCTCTCTCTGAACCTCTATTTTTCCCAAACATAGTGCCTACAAAGAGCTTTCTCTCGTGGCTTTGATATTCATCAGCTCATCTTCAAACTTGTAAGTAGCCCAATCTTATTTCCTTTTTGTTGATTTTACATCTGTTTTGTAATACACAACACACGTATTTGTACGTTTTTCAAAACACACGCCACTTTCACTTTCAGTTTTCTGGGAAAACCTTGTGATAGAACTACTGCATTCATGAATAGTGCGAAAAAACACTGTATTTGATCCAAAATCACATCCCAACCGAACTAGGATATTGTTTGTATTAGGTGCAAGCCTAGCCACACCCAACAACCGGACTAAAACTTCACGCCATACTTGTAGTTTCCATAGGTTAGATACCTTTAGCTTCATCTAACCGAGCAATCGAACCATACTAGGTTTGCGCAATACCGTACTTAGAAAGCCTTAACTTTCGACTGAGCTACAACTTGGGGCTACACCAGCTTCCTTAGTTCAAACCGTACTAAGGATGCTGCCCCAAAGGCTCAATCGGGCTAAAAAGCCCCTTGCTCAAACCGAGCTAAAAACTGGTAGCATCTTGTGTAGCCGAGCTAGGACTTCATTTATCTTGCCCTTGTTTTTTGTAGCACGGTCCAATGATCAGTGCTTAACACCTTTCTTTTTTACTTTGCAGACTTAGGTTGGCCTGGCATTCCTCTGATTGCTCAACCGAGCTACTAGGCGCCTTTTCTTGACAGAGCTAATCCTTCAGCTAATTTATTGATAATTTAACAATCAATGGGTAAATATAGGTTTTTGGTAAACACCCCAGGTGCTATGGCCGAGTTCCGAAGAGACTACCATATTCCTGATGATGTCTACTTCACCCTGGCCGAACTAGATACCATATCCTGGGGAAACCCTGGCTTTGTTCCCTTTACACTTCTTTCCATTGTAGAAACCGGACTAAGATTCCTTGTACAACCCCTTCTATGTGAATTTCTTAGACAAACAAACCTCTGCCCTACCCAACTTTCTACCAATTCTTACCGTATAATAAACGGCATTGCCGAGCTAAACCACCGGGCTGGCCTTAATCTCGGTCTAGCCGAGCTCTTCCACCAATACTCCATAGGATCAGCTGAGGATGGATGGGTTTACTATTTAAGAGTAAGACGCCGTCGTGAAAATATAATAAAAAATACCCCGAACAAAGACGTGAATGATGCTGATTTCTTCTGGGTATCTGGGAATTTTGAGGACCAACAAGCCCAGATCCCGAGCGACAGAATAAATTAGAACAAGGGTGAAGCCAGTAGGATTACCTCGGCTCAATTCCATGCTTTTCTTTACTTCGATTTTCTAATCTTGAACCGCACTAACTGTATTCTCTTTCCTTCATGCAGATTTGAACTTCCTTAAGTCTCAGTACAACTACCCAGACTTAAACGTACTTCGCGCCGCACTCCGATATCCAAACAGAGGCTGGGCCGAGCTACTGAATTTCGAACCGACCTACAGATATAGTAGCCGCAGGAAGACCAGAGTGACCGATTTTCTCCTTGAACCTTCGCCAGAGCCAGATCCATCTTTGCCTCAAATCAATTTGATCCCACTAACCGTAGAGCAAGAGATGGCCAAGAAACGAGCTGTAAGGGCCCTCCTAACCGAAACAAACCAGCCCGAAGTACCACTAGTCGGTCAGACTCGGGAGACCGTGGTGGCCCTTCCATCTCATCAACCCTCATCATCTCGTCCAAACAAGCGTGCTTGGACTTTTACAACTGAGCCACGCCTTGTTGATGAAGAAGATACCATCCCTCCACCGAGCCCACAACCGGAGCGCTCTGACCGAGCTAGCTCTTCCAAGTGGGCTCCAAAGATCACTTTTCAGAACCGTGCCATACGGGATACTGATTCAGTGGTCGCTGAAAAGGACCACCTAATGGCATTCAATCTGGCCAAAAGCGTTTGCCTTCCACCTGACATGGAGCACCACGACCACCTAACTGAGCTGAAGGCCCTTCGCTCGTCCACAAAATCCATGGTGCTGGCAAGTAGCTCATTTGCTTGTCTTTCAAATTCTTACGACTCTTTGCTCGGTTGTACTTAAAAAGTGTCTTTCCATACTTTTGTAGGCCATACAGAAGAATCACATCGCTCACAAGCGAGTGTTGGAACTTCGAAAAACCACTAGGCAGGCCATGGCAGAAGCCAATGCCAAAAACACCAAGCTAGAAGAGTCAAAGAAGCAAATAGTCGAGCTACAAACCGAGATGGCACGTCTGAACGATCTTGTCAGCTCGACCGAAGTAGATAAGCGAAAGGCCGCGGCTGTGGTAAAAGACAAATACCTGCGCGAGCTGGCCAAGCTTGAGGGGAAAAAGGATGCCGAGATAAAAGAGTTGGAGAAGAAGCTGGAGGACGCAGAAGACCGAGGTTATAAGGAAGGTGAAGCCACGTACATGCTGCAGTGTGAGGCTGCTAAGGATCTATTTTTAAAATGCGGATGGAAAGCGGCGGTGGAACAGCTCGGTCACGGTCCAGAGACTGAGGTTTTCCTAAACCCTCCATCGTATTTCATACCGAGCCATATGGCGGAGTATGCAGCCACCATTCAACAAAAATTCCTTGAAGCTGAGGATGATGAAGAAGAAATCGTGCCTAATAATGCCCCGGTCGTCGATGATTCTGCCATCCAGCCAGTTCGGGTGGAGCCACCTGTTGAAGACCTGACAAGCGAGCTGCCAACTGAAACCGGGCTCCGAGTTGAATTGGATGCGGATCTTGATGACCTGTTTACTTGACTTTGTACTTTCTTATTTGTTTTGCTATTTTGGAAAGAAGTTGTAACCGGGCTGAGGCCCCTCCTTTTGTACTTGATTTGAATCTTCAATAAAATCTTCTTTTGTTGGAACTGTTGTTTCAGTTTACTTTTATGCTTGCCTTTACTTTTCAAAAGTATTCTGAATGTAGTATAACATTTTCCAACCGAGGTAAATATCTCGGTTTTAGCTTTGCAATCTAACTGGCCATACCTGCCAACCTTTTTAGCCTTGATCCTTATCTCGGCTAAAGAACAATAAGCGTTGGTTTTTCCAGCCAACTACTCTTCAGTCTAGATCCTGACTCCGGCTGAAGAGTACTAAGTGTTGGTTTTTCCTGCGAACCTCTTCTGCCTAGATCCTTACTTTGGCTGAGGAGTACTAAGTGTTGGTTTTTCCAGCTAACCTCTTCAGCCTAGATCCTTATCTCGACTGAAGAATAATAAGTGTTGATTTTTCTAGCCAATCACTCTTCAGCCTAGATCCTTACTTCGACTGAAGAGTACTAAGTGTTGGTTTTTCCAACCAACCTCTAAGTTGGTTTTTCCTGCCAACCTAGAGTAAAGTGTTTGGTTATTCCGACCAAACGTCCTGCAGCCTGGATCCTTATCATGGGCTTAGGGGGGGTGTTGGTTTTTCCAGCCAACCTAGAGTAAAGTGTTAGGTTATTCCGACCAAACGTCCTGCAGCCTGGATCCTTATCCTGGGCTTAGGAGGGGTGTTGGTTTTTCCAGCCAACCTCTAAGTTGGTTTTTCCTACTAACCTAGAGTAAAGTGTTTGGTTATTCCGACCAAATGTCTTGCAGCCTGGATCCTTATCCTGGGCTTAGGAGGGGTGTTGGTTTTTTCAGCCAACCTAGAGTAAAGTGTTCGGTTATTCCGACCAAACGTCCTGCAGCCTGGATTCTTATCCTGGGCTTAGGAGGGGTGTTGGTTTTTCCAGCCAACCTCTAAGTTGGTTTTTCCTGCTAACCTAAAGTAAACTGTTTGGTTATTCCGGTCAAACGTCCTGCAGCCTGGATCCTTATCCTGGGCTTAGGAGGGGTGTTGGTTTTTCCAGCCAACCTCTAAGTTGTGTTTTCCTGCTAACCTAAAGTAAAGTGTTTGGTTATTCCGGCCAAACGTCCTGCAGCCTGGATCCTTATCCTGGGCTTAGGAGGGGTGTTGGTTATTCCGGCCAACTATGCTTTCAATGCCCCTAGCTCACTAAAACAATCTTTTACAGAAGGAAACAATCTATGCTGAAAAGAAACTACTTATTTTATTGAGAAAAGAAAACTACAACTAAGTTTAAAGAAAAGCTAAAAATAAAATAGTTTGAGATTGGCAGTGTTCCATGGCCTGGGAATGGCTTTGTTGTCTTCATCTTCCAAGTGGTATGCCCATCTTCCTGCTAAACTAACCACCTTGTAGGGTCCTTCCCAGTTGGGCCCTAACTTTCCGTCTTCGGGTACCAGGGTGTTTCCCATTACTTTGCGCAGTACCCAATGTCCAACCTTGAATTGCCTTGGATGTACTGTCTTGTTGTATTTTCTGGATAACTCTTGCTGGTACGAGGCAATGTGAACCAATGCTCTTTCTCTTTTTTCTTCCGCAAGGTCGAGTTCCAAGGCTATGGCTTCCCCATTTAAGTCTGGATCGAAATTTTTGCTTCTAATTATGGGGAGGCTGATTTCTAGTGGGATTACTGCCTCCATGCCGTAGGCTAAAAAGAATGGCGTTTCTCCAGTTGATCGTCGAGGTGTGGTACGGTAAGCCCATAAAACATGAGGAAGTTCCTCCGCCCACTTGCCTTTTTCTTTTTCTAACCTTTTCTTCAATCCATCCAAGATGACCTTGTTTGATGCTTCCGCCTGGCCATTTGCGTGGGGGTATGCCGGTGTAAAGTTGTAGAATTCTATCTTATATTCCTCACAGAAGCCTCTAAAAATTTTGCCGTCGAACTGAGTGCCATTGTCTGATATTAGCGCCTTGGGTATGCCGAACCGTGTGATGATATTCTGCCAGACAAACTTCTTCACATCTTTCTCTTTTATTGATGCTAGTGCTTCTGCCTCCACCCACTTTGTGAAGTATTCTGTTGCTGCAAGGAAGAACTTTCTGGTACTGGGTGCCGTTGAAAGTGGTCCTACTATGTCCAAGCCCCATATTGCAAAGGGCCATGGGCTTGTCAATGGTAGGAGTTCTCTAGCTGGTTGATGTATTTGGTGGGCGAACTTTTGACATTTCTCGCACTTCTTGACATACTTCTCTGAATTCGCTTGCATGTATGGCCATCAATATCCTTGCAAAATGGCTCTGTAAGCTAACAATCTTCCTCCTTGATGGCTTCTGTATACGCCTTCGTGAATTTCGAATAGGAATGCTTCGACCTTGCTGGGATGGACACACTTCAGGTAAGGTCCTGTGAAGGATTTCTTGTACAAGGCCATTATTGGGGAGAGCCAAAATCGCTACGACTTTGTTCTTATTTTGTTGGCCTCTTTCTTCTCTTCCGGTAGGATGCCGTTTTTTAAGAAAATTATAATGGGATCCATCCATGAAGGGCCTAGTTCAGCGCAACATACCTCTTCTACTTCGGGTTCTTCAATGCTTGGTCTTGGTAGGTAGTCAATCAGTAACAGATGAGGGATGGATGTATCTGCCATCGAAGCAAAGCTTGCTAGTTCGTCCGCTCTACTGTTTTCTTCCCTCCCGATCTGCTCTATCCGTACTACTTCAAATTTTTTGATCTCTTTTCTGACTAACTCTTGGTACTTAGCCATCCTGTCATCTTTTGCCTCGTGGTCTCCTGATATTTGGTTTACCACCAGCTGTGAGTCACTGTAGACCATTACCTCAGTTGCCTTCATGTAGAATGCTGATTTCAGTCCTGCTAAAAGTGCTTCATACTCCGCCTCGTTGTTTGATGCTGGAAAGCCGAGGTTGACTGCTTGCTCCACCACAAGGCCATCTGGTGAGATGAGGACTATGCCTAGTCCTGCACCGTACCTGTTGGACGCTCCATCCACGAAGAGCTTCCATATCTCTCCAACGAACAGTTTCCAGCAAGTGGAGGGATCAGATGATGCCTTGGGATCAAGAGTGTTGCTGGTGTTTTCTTCAAAGTCCATGCTTGCATACCAAGTCTTCATTTGTTGACGAGTCTTTGCTTGGTGTAGCATGGTTTGCTTCTTCCTCCCTTACTTTACTCTGGTCTGCCTCAGGGTCTGATTGGGTATCCTGTACCAAGGGTTGCGCTATTCCGGCGTCAACTTCCAACCCTAGTTCGGTTGTATCAGTCAGGTCGACTGAGCAGATATAATGACTTCCTGGGGTGAATTCTGTGACAAAGTCTGCCAAGGCTTGGGCTTTTATCGTGGTTCTGGGTTGGAACTTGATGTCAAACTATCCCAACTCCACTGCCGACTTTAAGATTCGCCTAGAAAAGTTCGCCCTCTCAAACAAAGCTTTTAATGGAAAAGCTGTGAGGACGATTATTGTGTGGGCGTGGAAGTAATGCGACAATTTCCTTGATGCCATCATCAAGGATAAGGCCAATTTTTCCAATGGTAAGTACCTGGTTTCCGTGCCCAGCAATGTCTTGCTGACATAAAAGATGGGCAGATGTTGGATTCCTTCCGCTCAGACCAACACTGCGCTAATTGCGTGCTGCGAAATTGCCAGGTTCAAAAATAGTTCTTCTCTAGGTATTGGGGACACTAGCAGTGGTGGAGAAGACATGTATTCTTTTAAACTTTCTAGGGCGCAGTCACATTCTTCATCCCACTCAAATTTGGCCTTTAATGCTTGAACAAATGGTCGACATCTGTCTGACGACCGACTGATGAACTTGTTGAGCGCGGCTGCCATACCGGTGAGATGTTGTACTTCTTTTACTGAGTTGGGCCTCTCCAGATCCTGAATTGCTTTGATCTGAGAAGGGTCTGCCTCTATACCTCGGTTGGTCACCAGGAAGCCTAGGAATTTACTAGATCCTACGCCGAACGCACACTTGGATGCACTAAGGCGTAGCTTGTGCTTCTTCAGGATCTGAAACATCTCACCTAGGTCCCTGAGATGGTCATTCTTATCCTTGCTCTTGACCACCATGTTGTCGATGTAGGCTTCCATTGTTCTGCCTAACAATGGTTCGAACATCTTGGTGACCATTCGTTGGAATGTTGCCCCTGCATTCTTAAGGCCAAAGGGCATGACCTTGTAACAATATAGTCCTCTTGGCGTCGTAAAAGATGTGACCTCCTAGTCTGGCTCATACATGGCGATTTGATGGTAACCTCTGTACGCATCAAGAAAGCTAAGACGGTTGTGTCCTGCCGTCAGATCTACCAGTTGGTCTATCCGTGGAAGAGGAAAGCTGTCTTTGGGGCATGCCTTGTTGACCGTTTTGTAATCCACACAGACACGCCATTTTCCATTCTTCTTAGGTACCACTACTGTATTGGAGATCCATCTGGGGTAGTGCACCTCTCTGATAGCTCCCGCTTCTAGCAGGTTTTCTACTTCTTCCGCCACTATCTCGGCATGGTGGAGTGTTGATCTGCGAGTGCGCTGTATAATTGGTCTGGCAGTTGGGTGGACATTCAATTGGTGACAGATGAAGCTTGGGTCAATGCCAGGCATGTCATACGGCGTCCAGGCAAACACTTCGATATTAGAGGTCAAGAATTCCATGACCTTTATTCTCTCAGTGCTGGACATAGATGAGCCAAGCAAAAAGAACTTATCCGGGTTCTTTTAATCTATTTTTACCTGTACCAAGTTTTCCACTGCCTTCTGTTCAGCGGCTTTGCCAACATCCGCAAACAATTCATTACTCTCGGGCTCTTCTACCATTTGAACAAACCCCTTGGCAGCTCGGCTGCCATTTACTATGACGAAGAATTGCTTGGACATAATTTGGTCTCCATAGACCTCTTCAATTACCCCGGCTTCGTTGGGGAATCGCATTACTTGATAGTAGGTTGATGCTACTGCTCTCATGGCATGCAGCCATGTCCTTCCCAAAATTATGTTGTAAGTGGAGGGCACTTTCAATATCCAGAATTCCACTTGTTTAGTCATGCTTCCTGCTCTGACTGGGAGGATTATCTTGCCGACTGGCCACTCTGGCATTGAGTTGAACCCAATCAGGGGAGACACGGTAGGTGCCAAGTCTTTGTCCTTCAGTTTCAGTTGTTTGAAGGTTTCGTAATACATTATCTCGCACGAGCTTCCTTGGTCGATCAAAATCTGTTTGATGTCGTAATCCATGACACGGAGTGTGACAACCAGTGCATCATTGCGAGGGCAATATATCCTTGCCAAGTCTTTGTCTGAGAAAGACATGACGTTCGTGGCCTCTGTTTTTCCCTTTTTAATGGTGGGCTGTGCACTCAATACCTCCCTTAAGTGCTCAGCCTTCTTTATCATGCCCCTGAGCTCACATACTCGCTCAGGCTTGAATACCCCATGTATTACGTTTATCACGCCTCAAGGTGGGGCGTCAATCGGCATTCCGTCTGGGTGATCGTGGTTCTGGGGGGCTGGCCGTGTCCCTCCTTCTATGTATCGGTCTAGGTGCCCAACTGCCACTAACTCCTCCAGATGCTGTCTCAACGGCGTGCAATTTTTAGTGCGGTGCCCATTTTCCTTATGGAAGGTGCACTGGGATCTTTCGTCGTAGTCCTTTTGCGCTTCTCCCAACTTAGTTGGCCATCTGACGAAAGGTTCATCACGTATCTCACTGAGAACTCGGTAGATTGGTTTCTTGACTACCGTAGTAATGGCAGTGCGGACTTTCAACCATCTTTTATCTTGGTCTTCTTCGTTGTCTTGCCTACCTCGTCCATTCTTGCTTGGACGTTCTACCGTGTTCACCTTTGCTATAGTCTTCTTATCTGGCGTTGCTGTTGTACCAGATTTTGCCTTACTACGGGCGCCATCCTCCTCCACCCGAATATGTTGGTGCACTCTCTCCATCAAGGCTTCCATCGTGAGGGTTGGAGTCATAGTAATCGAATCTCTCAATCTGTTTTCGACTGGAAATCCTCTTTTGTATTGTGCGATGGCGAGATTGGTAGGGCAGTCCCCTATCTGGTTGAATGTCTCCCAGTAGCGACTGTTGTAGGATCTCAATGTTTCCTTGTCGCCCATGTCAATGGAGAGTAACTGATCGATCTCCACTGCGGTCTTGGTGTTCGTTCTGAACCTTGTCACGAACGCCTTTGCCAACTGCGCCCAAGAGGCTATGCTGCCTTCCGGTAGCCTTTTGAACCAGGTTAAACCTATGTCGCCAAGGCTGGATGGGAATAGGATGCACATCAAAGCCTCATTCTGCCGGTATACTGCCATGACCTGGCAAAAGTGGCTTAGGTGCATGTAAGGGTCTGTCTTCCCTTCGTATATCGTAAACTTAGGTTGGATGAAGCCTGAAGGTAAGGGTGCGTTCTCAATCGCCGGAACGAACGGCGAGCTATGTAACCTTGCCAATGCTTTATCTGTTGTTTCGTAGGCAAGGTGCGGTATTGGCATTCCAACCTCGATGCTTCCATGTGTCCGAGGAGCCAACCGCTGAAGGGTTGAAACTCTGTGCGGGTCGCGTGCCCTGGCATCCTCCTTCTGTCGTGCCCTTTCTTCAAGCACAGTCCATAAGTCAGACGATCTAGGCAACTCCGTTTGCCTGGATGATGTCTGGTGCGTCTGTGAGGGCCGATAGGTGCTTTCCTTTGTGTAAGACCTCAATGATCTCATTCTCTCAGACCTGGAGTAACGAGTTCTGGAAGTCCTTAATTAAGTGTCGCCTGATCTGAGGCTCCTACTCTCTGCTTGCGATGGCGTGGTATGCCTACCAAGATCTTTAGAGTGGCGAGGGGGCGTATTGCTTTTGCGCCCCTCTCCTGTCGCCACCCTTTTCCCTTTTATCTGGCGATTCATCAATTCCATGTCCGCCGCCATTCTCCTAATTAACTCGTCTTGCTCCTTTACCCGGTCCTCCAAAATCTGGGGGTCCATCCTCCGCCTCTGTTTATCGGGACTTGATGAGCGATGGGGGTTGTTACCCCGCCTTCCCCTTGCATCTCTCCGGGGATTCTGTCGCTGGGGTTCCAGATCTGCCATGTGAGGGATGGAAGGCAAACCTTCGCGCCTCCCACCTCCCTCTGGAGTTTGCCCGTCAATGGCGGACTACGGCAAATCTTCATTATGCGTCATTGCGTCTAATTTAGCGCGGAAAGCTTTGATCAAGAGGTTTTGTTCTTTCTGTGATTCCCACAGACGGCACCAATTGTACGGGAAAGAAATAAACCTTCTCGTATAATCCTGTTGATCAAGTCTACGCTCCTCCATACGACGTCGCTTTACTCCCGTAAAACACAAATGTGAGCTAACCGGCGGGTGTGTGCCGGATACCTCTCCGATGCCTAAGTCAGCAAAATAGACAAATAGACAAAAAACTCAGTATATTCAGGAATCAAAGTTGTGTTACCTCTCCATAGGTGATGTTATGAGCTTTTATGGGTTCTGTGTGGCACAATCCTAGTAGGACTCTTACTCCTCCACGTAGAGTCCTCCTAGAAATCACATTCCTGAAAGATAATGTTTATCCTTCAACACCTCCCTCACTGCTTAAACCAAGTGAAATGGTTTTACCATGGTTGGATGTTACGACCGAGATAACATGGCCACGCTAAAGCCGCAGACTAGTCCGAGCTCCAACTAGCTCGGTTCTTCCTTTCACTGTGTGTACCTCGGTTTGACATATTCCAACTGGGTTGTCCGAGACCGCACTAACCACAACGAGCTTGGACCGAGCTAACCAATAGTAAGGTTCTGAGGAAAGCTCCACATACTTCGGCTCAATATGTTATGACCGAGCTAACTGTTACCGCTCTGAGCTAACTGTTACCGCTCTGAGTGTGGTGACCGAGCTAACAACAGACCTCTCTTGGACCGAGCTAACCCTTGCTAGGTCACTTCCATACCTAGACCGAGCTAACACCTGGACCACGGTCCATTTACTAAGCCCTTCTTACTATGGCCTATAGAACGGCCTATTACCCAGCTCGGCCCAATTTACTCATAAATTACCCTCTCATTACCCATTGGAATTAATATAGACCAATTTTTTAAAATTAAACTTAGCTTAATGACAAAACAAAATTATGGGTTTGAAACGTAGAAAGAGCCTCTCCGCACATGGTGCATCTGACCCCTTTCCCAAATCCTGCAAAGGCAGCAGCCTCTTGCACTGGGCTGCCCTTTTTAACTGACAACACAAAGTTTTCCCAAGCTTCACAATCAAATACCCTCCGAAATGAGTGCATTCAGCAGAGAAACCTTCAATGTCTAGAAACTTCAAAAACGAAATAAAATATCTAGTAACTGTTTTTCTTTGATATCAAGGATTTGTAGGGAACATGCTTTATTTTTTTCCTAATGATTTTAATATTTATGGTGGATAACATGTTTTATGATGTATTCATATTTTATATCTCAGTGATGAAAAGCTCGATATAGTTGTTCCTTCATTTGTTCACTACATAGAAGTCCTTGAAGGTTCTGATAGAGATAAAATGCCAGGTATAACTTGTTATTAGTTCTGTGTGAAAAGCCAGAGTTGGAATATGAATTTTCCTTCTTATTGCATTATGTTAAATTAGAAGCATTTAACTCACTGTTTTCTAGTCTAGTGAGAACTTAGAAGTACAAGAGCATGATGAACTTAAGGTTTTCATGTTTTTAAAATCATTAATCACTAAGGTTTTAAATCGCGGTAGTAGGACACATAATGGTAATGGTTCCAAACAATATCCATATTGTTCTGTGAATCGACCTTGTTCTGGTCTTTGTATCTCCAGGTAGGAAGTTACATGCGAATGCAGAAGATGATTCCGATGAAAATTTAAAATTTTACATTATGATATATGTTTTGAGTTCTCAATATTCTTTCACAAACTAAGCTTTAGTTGTTTTGCTTTCTTAAAATGTTTTGCAGGGTATGAAGCTCCAAATCCGAGGTATGCTGAATTGTTACTATTATCTGTTGTTAAATGAGTGTTCTCTCTCTGTCATTCAATTGAAAAAACAAATTTGAATTTTAGAAATGAGGGACCATGATCAATATTCAATTAATAGTACTGCATCTATTAGAGTTCTCGCATAGATTGGTTGCCCAGTTATTTGTTTTTCCTTGGTCTCTAGAAACTCCAATCTTGTATGTTATCTTGTGTGAAATAATTTTAATTAAATTGAAGAATAATAACATGTTTCAACCTTGCCCCAAAAGATCAAATACAACAAAAATCCTACTCTCTATAACTGATATTACTAATTCATAATTTACTCACAGCTAATACTGTTCATTCATATGCCAAACAATATCACTCAAGAAATGCTGATAATCCAGGTGCAACAATTGTACAAGGTTGGCCTACTTTGTTCTGTTGTAACTTGTAATTGCCCTATTTTAGTGTCATTAACTTCGACCAACACAAAGAAATATATTTCTAGAGAGCTTCACTAATTGCATCATTATCTCTTGTAATTTAGTTGAAGTAACATTTTGCATTTTATCATTTTAAAGGAAACTTGTAGACAAAGTGGTAGCCCAGGGATTTCTAGTAGTGGTTCCTGATTTCTTCTATGGTGAACCTTTCGATCTTAATAACCCTAATATGGACCGGGAATCGTAGAGAAAGGCTCATGGCGTGGTTAGTTTCTAGTTTCACTACCCTTTATCTAAAAGTCGGTCATCAAAATTGGCAAGCTAGATTCAAAGATTAGAGAAGTGATAGCGCACATAGTTTTTCTCTATTTCAACATCAAAAGGTTCCAAATTGTCATCATGTATAATTTTTAAAATTTTTAGGGTTGTCCAGTTGAGATAGGACTAAAACCAAATTTTTTTGACATGATTAAAATAAAATTAAAAAAAAGTTAAGTAAATAAAAAAATAAAACAATAAGGATCAACTTTAGGCGGATAGATTCATCACTAAAATGTTATGAGAAACATATTGATCCTATTAGAACACGAGGTTTGGAAAGAAAGAATTTTTTCTTCAACAATTCAATTAGCTATGTTAATGTGAACTTTCTGCATTCCAGGATAAAGGGTTTGAAGATGCCAAGCCAGTAATTTCTGCTTTACGAAGCAAAGGACTCACTTCAATAGGGGCTGCAGGTTTTTGCTGGGGTGGTAAGATATTTATATTGCTTTTTACATGAAATAAGCTGTGAAACTTGACATATTTGAACTGGGCTGATCTTCACCGACGAATCATGGACTTGGCTGCTAAGATTATGGGTTATTTTTTGCGTTTGACTCAGGGGTGGTAGTTGTAAAACTAGCAAGGACCGATGAAATTCAGGCTGCAGTGGTTTTGCGTCCCGGTCACATCACAGAAGATGAAATCAAAAGTAAATTTCACACTTCTCAAGCTCATAACATGTGTGTGTGTGTGTGTGTGTGTGTGTAGACAGCTTGTTCTTACAAAGGTTAAGTGCCCAATTTCAATATTGGGAGCCGAGGTTTTTGTGAGACATCAGTGCATTCTGTGCTTGTAGGGTTTTTGTTAGGCATTTTATGAGACCATAAATTCTTGTATCTTCAAAGACTCCCTCTTGGGTGGGGGGGGGAGGAAGAATTTTTTAAGCTTATAATGTTATAGATGCAGATTAAATTAAACAAAGAAAGAAGATTTATAAAGTGACTTATTCTTTAAGCTTATAATATAATAAATGCATATTAAATTAAACAAAGGAAAGAAGATCCTATCCATTCGTGATAGAGGTATAGGTCTGACAAAGGAGGATTTGATCAAGAACTTGGGAACAATAGCTAAATTTGGAACTTCAGGTATTTTATTTTATCAATAAGGCTAAGTGTTTTACTGGTACAATGTGAACTTCTTCCTTGGGGGGAGTTAATAATTAATGGCCTGTAATTGAATTTATTCTATTATATAGCTTTTGAGGAGAAAATGTAGACAAGTGGAGACCTTAATCTCATTGAGCAGTTTGGTGTTGGTGTAGACGTCCTCGAACGCCCTGGGAGGATGAGTCCCGTTCTGTTCATTTGGGCTCACTACAGCTCGGACTCTCAAATTGTCACGGTTTTAAATCTGAACCAAAGAGTCCAAATCCGGCAAATCGTTTTGAGAAAACAGATTTTTTTAGAAAGAAGTGCCAAACATGGACTGCTTTGCCAGATACAGAGTCACCACCTAAATATTTTATTTTGGGAGAAATTTAGGAAACCATGACTCGTTGCCTAAGGCCACGTGTCTGTCATCACCAAAGTTGCCTCGGCTCGGGAACTTGGGTACGATTGGGGAAGGTCACTTCGTGAGCACCCCCGCTCGCCCGATCAAAGATCGGCCTCTACTAACCAGGATATCGAGTTTTGAAAACACTACGCGTTCTTATTCCGATTATTAGCCTAGATTTACTATGTGATGCGCACAACATATAAGTATAGACTGGATCGCCTGAATTGGAACAAAACGTTTCATGTTCGTTTGTTTTGAAAATGGCTTGATGGTGCTACCCGCAAGTAGGCTAAGACGTGGATTTGCCACCCTCGAGTGGGCTTAGAAAACATGATTTTGCCACTATCTAGTGGGCTTTAAAACTCACAATTAATGAATTGTTCTAATTCAAATAACCCAACCTTCACCTACAGGCATTCAGGCAGTTATATCATATAAGCATATAGCCTCATGGTAAGCATGCTATCATGGCAGTCACTCACACGCATGCAAGGATGCTAAAGCATAAAACTTACCGAGTACTCCAAGCCAAAACAGAAGCTAATTCGAAATCCATGCATGATCCTAACTATACAGAAATGCCTAATGCAACACATGCAAAAATGCAACTATAGAAGGCTCGGCTATTCTAAAGATGGCATGCGAAATGCTACAACTAACAAGTATTCAACTTGGAATTGAAATATAATGCAGTTAGTATGATGCGCCGAGTCCGGTGCATGCAAAACAGATGAATGAATGCAAACATGCTATCATACTGTATGCTAATTGAAACATGCCCTAATCTAACCATCATAAGCGGGTAAATAAAAGAGAGAAAGACGTGGGGTTGGAAGACATACATCACACACACGCACACTTATTACAGTTGTGCCCTCACCCAGAGGGTTCGAATGAATAATATACAGTCCCGAATAAATAGTACAGTCCAAATAAGTACAAAATCCTAATTAATTAGCAAATTAATCTAGAAAAGTAGTAAATTGCACGCAAATCCGTGGACCGCCTCAGCTCTGTTCCGAATGATGGATGATGCATGCTCGAGTTGCCTTGCGCGGAAATCCATTGCGATGCCCCAGTTCGCCTCTGTTTGCAATTGTTCTCGGGATGCGTGCCAAGCTCCGGGAGGCTGCCAATTTTTGATTTGCTGCAACAGAGAGCAACAAAGGGGCATGGCAAAGTATTTTCACATATGTATGCATGACTACTCTTCAGGGAGTGTAGTCTTCGATCCTCGTGCCACCAATCACGCATCTCGATGCATAATGGCCGAGGAGTCGATTTGCACGACTCAATATGAAATGAATGCACATATGGACTCAACAAGGCCTAGACTCTATCATGGATAATCCGGAGTGTCGGCGACCAAGAATTGAGACACGTTCCGTCACTCGGAGTACGAAACGTAGCTCATTTCCCGTGCTTGGGCTAACTCCTATCCCAAACACTATGCAATATGCATGATATGAATGAATGCAACCCTAACATGCAACCTAGAATACACAATGCTATGAAATGACATACACAATGCACGATGTAACGAGGAATACACAATGCTCTAACATACAACCTAGCATGCACAATGCTATGAAATGAAATGGCACACACCATGCACGATGGACTTACACCAACATGAGGGGACCTCAGCCACACTCACATCAATAGCCATTAGGTGAGAATGGGACTATCGAAATGCGTGCACACATGCACGCAAACTGAGGACCGATCCTAGGCATAACATGCAACTCTAACAAGGCATGGCAAGGGATGCGAGATGGCATACAAACTCACAAATTCCAGCACTGAAATATGATGCTAAACAGCCATGAAACATGGAAAAATGGCACTCGATGCATGAGATGAACCCCGAAACTCGAAACTAGGCACATGGAATGACTTATAGCTATACAAAGCATGCATTATTTGATCATGAAGTCTAAAGACAGAGCCAAGGCAGTCCCAAAATATGAACATTTTCAGTTCAAAGTATGGCCAAAAGATGCTAGCATGATGGACTAAAATAGCATGCAAGATTGGTTAGCAAACATGAGTTATATGGCAAGTATAGGATGCACATGGAATCTTACCAAACCAGCAAGAATCAGTGAACAAAACATGTGAAAATATGCCCAAATAACCATGGAGATGCAACCAATACACGCAAAAATGATGAGCTCCTTTAGAGGGTCATGCAATGGATTATTAAGCACATACAAGGTGGACACTTAGCATGGCATAAAAAACTATGAAAATCAAATATGGTAGTCTTAAAACTCACCAAATTGACACTGGAAAGTGACTTCAAAGTATGCAAGATAGGGTCTCTTTGGAAGGCCAAAAATGACCACCAAACAAGTCAAGGTGAGAAGGCGTCACCCCCCTCTGATTTGGAGGCTCAAAACAGTGTGCTAGCCACTGAAAATTCACTGGATTTCAGTGGCTAGAATTCCAAACCAAGCATGCAACAAGAGCTTAGGTGTAAGGCTCAAAATAAGGGACAATCAAGCATACAAGGAAGCATATGACCTCAAACAAGAAAATGCCCTTAATCAAACATGAATATAATGTTAAAATGAGACTTTTTCTAGTTTATAACAAATCTCAAAAGTGAACAGAAATAGGGATAATCTATTATGCAAAAATGACCCTAAAAGAGAGATTAGAGACAAGGGACAGTAGCTGGCCCTAAATAGAAAAGAACCCTTTAAAGGAGTTGAAGAGGGGCTCAAAACAAGGCACTTTACAGTTTATATCAAGTCTCTAAAATAAACACAAGTGAGGCTAAAACAACATGCAAGAAAAAGGCCTAAAAGAGGGATAAAGAGACAAGTGGTAGCAGCTGGCCTCAAACAGAGGAGATCCCTTCAACAAAGTTTAAGAGGGGCTCAAAAAAAGACATTGTACAGCTTATGACCAAGTCCAAAACAGCTCACAAATAAGACTAAAATACCATGCAAAATAGGCCTAAAAGAGGGATTAAGCACAAAGGGTGAGAAGAAGACCTCAAACAATAAAAAGTCCTTGATCAAACATGAAGAGGAGCTTAAAATATGACTATTTACAGTTCAGGTCGAAGCCCAAAAATTCTTGAAAATAAGACTAAGATATGATGCAAGATAAGGCCAAAAGAGGGAGATAGTGACTTACCCTTGTAGAGCCAACCTCTAGCAGCTTTTGGTCCAAGAATGTGAGCTCTCAACCTCTGAAAATTAGCTTCAAGGGGCTGGAATGGATGAGGGAGGTGGTAGGCTATGAGTTGGTGTGTAAATGGCCAAGGATAATGGACTTTAGAGCTTGGAAGGGAGAGCTATGGAGGAAGATGGTTGTGTGCCTTAGCAAAAATCTCTAACCCTTAGAAATGAAGCTCAAGTGTTGGTTTTATAGAGGGAGAGAGGCCAAGGGAAAATGGGGGAAAAAACAATTCAAATTTTCCCCCAAAAGATAGACCCACGGATACAGAATCTGGGGGAAAACAGCTGGCACAGTTGGAATACACTTGGAGAGAGGATCATGGCCGACCAGGTTTAAAAGGTTCAGGGGGCCGGCGGCCACCCCCCATGGTCGGCCGACCAGGGGTCAAAAGGGTCAATCAAAATTGCTGGCCGGCCACCCCAAAAAGGTGGCCTCCCATGTGTGCACAACACAAATATGTGGTCAAAATCCAAAAAATATGAACCAGGAGAGAGAAAAACCAACTTTTTAGAGGGGTTCAAAAGGGTCAGAAACTATTACTGGCCGGCCTATTCACATTGGTGGCCTCCCAGGTGTATACAACACAAATATGGGGTTTAGGGCTAAAGAAAGTGGCCCGGGAGTGGTCAACATTAGCTTTCTAGTGAGGAAAACGGGCGACGGAGAGCGATGAAGAAATAAAATTGGCTTTTCAGAAAAAAGTGCTGGCCTCCCACCCTCCTACAAGCTTTCTAACAATGAAAATAAGGTCTCCACCAAAACTGAACCAAAACGGATGCAAAACGGAGGTTCGGGGGCCGAAACGCGCGGCCCGGGGGCCCCGAAAATCGACTATTAAGCACCGGAGGTGGCATTCGACCACAAAGTTGGTCTCTCGGGCCACAGTGTTCCTCAAAAGGGAGGAAATAAGGTGCATACCAAAAATCGGAGCAAACAAAGGTGGTTAGGCAGTCCCGAACCAAGGCACACGGCCGTCGGCTCCGAAAAATCGAAAACCGGGCTCCAAACGGGAAAAATGGCCTACGACCACGAAACGTAGCCTACGGCCACTGAGAGATGATCTACGAGACCTCTCCCTCCCTTCGGGAAGAGAAAACAGAGAAAACAGAGCTTGGTTCGCAAACCGAGGCAAGGCACGAAAGAGTCCGGAAGTCGGAGGCAAGGCTCGCAGCCGAGACTCCTCAACCTCAGAACGAGCACAATATGCGACATCACCAAGCACTCAATCAGTGACGTTTGAGTCTTAAGGTCGGTCAAAAATGAGGTGTCTACAGTTGGGTTCTACTCTGTTTATCTTGTTGCTAACTATGTTGTAGCCATCAGCAAACATCATGAAGATAAACAGTATGCCTCTGAATTCATATCCTTTTTCTAGTGAACTTGAGTAGTTGTTCTTACAGTCGAAAATTTAACAAATGTAACTGTGGATGCATCTAATTTGTTGGCTTTCAGGCATGTTTGGGAATCAAAGGCTGATGAGGCATTTGCAATTTCTAAGGATACATGGAATGAACCACTTGGCCGTGGATTTGTTACGTTTGGTTTATAATTTTGGATTTATTGATTTTATATATATTTGGTTTTATGACTTTAAAATATCTGGTTATACATTGAAGATTTTCATTTTGGATTTAATGATTCTATGTATATGTCATATTTATATATGGTAATACAAACATTTTATACTAGTAACAATCAAAGTCGTTTTTCCTTTTCTATTGATGTAGGAGATGAAGAGTCAGTGTGATGAGAAAATATTCGATTTTGTCTTTTGTAAGACAAGAACAGTCTTTAAAAAAATAGTAAGTTTATTCATATGTTTCTAATGGTTTCTGAATTAATTTGTGTTTTTATTTTTCAGGGCAGAAATTTCCTAGAGAGATGCAAAATATGGTTAAAGAATTCAAGAACTTAGTTTTTTCAAGTTTTTCTTTTTCATTTTTTAATATATGTAATCACAGTTAAAAACTTTTTATTAATTCCTTTGTATATACTTTTGAACATTTAACTTTCATTTATGAAATATATGATGTTATTACATTCAATATATGATTGTGATTCAAAATATAGTATATAGTGTGTATTACATTCTTCAAATGCGCATACAAAAATAATATTGATTATTCTTCAAATATGTCGAATTCTTTTTTTTTATCACAGATTTTATTAGTTATTAATCATACTTAAAAGATGTGATCTAAATATTTTTAATCACACTTAAAAAATGTGATCTAAATGTTATTAATCACACTTAAAAAATATGTTCTAAATGATGTGATCTAAATATTATTAATCACACTTTAAAGATGTGATGAAATCTGACACTTAAAAAGTGTGATTAAAAATGACCCATTTTAATCACACTCCCAAAGATCATACTTTAAAAAAACTTAAAATGTGTGATTAAAAAACATACATTACACAAAAAAAATGTGAGATTTATCTGTATTTGTGGTAATGTTTTTATTTTAAATAAAAAAATAAAAGACATATGTTATACAAAGCTCATTTGGGAACCACAAAAATATCGAAAGTCAACTTTTAATCCATTTTAGGTTATATCACCTCTCACATTTTTTCTGTACATTTAAAAAAAATAAATTAAAAAAAAGTCAAAAAAATATATTTTTAATTATCTTCTCAGATCTCCTAAAATTATAAAAGTTAAAAAAAAAAATTGTAACACAATGATAAAAAGTAATTTAAAAGGGTGGCGACAGGTCACGAAAAGAGAAAAAAAGATACTTCCTCTGTCCCAAAATATTAGTCCCTTATTTTATTTTTTATTGTCTCAAAATATTAATATTTTTTCAAAAATCAAGAATTAAAATAATATGATTCTCTTAAATTCATTAATATAAAAGTACTATTATGACAATTGATATTTTTTTTAAAAAATGCACTATTAAAAAATAATTTTAAAAAATTAATATTTTTAAAATATAATAATTATACTATAAAAAAGGGTTAAATACTCTAAAATAAACTATTAATTTAAGACGGAAATAGTTAACTTTTTAAATTGTATATATAATAAAATAAAATAAATAAAGTGCGTAGACAATCCCAAGGGATGTTGTAATTACCCAAGACAAATCCCAATTTGCACCTTGGCTTGGTAGCGCAATACGACGACAAATTGGGCTCAATATTGTCCCTAAAAAGACCTAGGTAACCTATCTTGTCCCTAAAAACACTTTTCATATGAACACGTTCGGGCGTCTCAAAAGAAAAAAAGACAAACCCCACAAGGACAACCTTGTAATTGAAACAGAGAACTAGAAAAAAACAAAAAATTCTTTATTTAGGTCTCGTCTAGGAATAAGTTATTTTAATAATTTTTTTTAATAAAAAAAATATGTAAAAAAATAAATAATATATTATAATAATTTATAATAACTTTTTAATTTTTTGATTAAAATATATAGTCTCCAAACGAGACCTAAGTAATCAAATAATTGTATTAGACCTATATTTTATTACAGTCTTTCTATTAAGCACACAATAGTTACTATTGTGCAGTTAATTGGATTCATTTTAGAATTTATTTTGATAATTTAAATCGTTCACTTTTTAAAATATATCGAATAAAACATACCTGCAAAAAGTAAGTTAATCAGATATTGATAGCTTTTTCATCAAATCATATTTGTATCTAAAAAATAAATGGTAATCAATAGTTTTTTCATTAAATCATATTTGTATCTAACAAAAATGAATGGTAAGTGTAATTTGAAGTATAAAACAGAATGCCAAAGTAATTTGAGAAAAGGGATACAGATATTCAATTAACTTGACTTTTGTAAATATATTTTACTCAATATCTATACTATTATAAAGTGAACACATAACTCTTATGGTGTCCTGAAGCTTTACTCTCCTCATGCCATGTGGCAGGATTTTTTATTTTTTTAAAAAAAGTTAAACAAAGAGATGGGCAAGGCTTGAACCCATGACCATGGGTTTAAGTACGAGAACTCATACCACTTAAGCTAAATACACATTATAATATTAATTTCATTATTATTTGTTTTTATTCCTACTTATTTAAATTGCACACACATCGTGTGTGCCACCCACTAGTACTTTAAAAAGTGAACAATTCAGATTATCAAAAATATTAAAATGAACCCAATTACACAACAGTAAGTGTAGTGCACCACTCCAAACCACATTTTCCAACTCCAAAATCTCTTACATTTTGAAGAGGTAGTAACATTTAACTTAGCAATTGTGTTACGGTAATTTTCGAAGGCTAGCAAAATATTCAAAATCCCTATATGAGACTTATATGTGACTTTTAAATGTACATGAAACTCATGAGATAGTGCACCTCCCACCTTTATGTTCAAATTTCTCGTTAGGCATTTACTTGATTGTGTGGTTTTGGGCATTTCATAATCGAGATTAGAATCCAATATATATATATATATATATTTGAGTACAAAAAAATTATTTAATTTTTTTTTTGGGAATAACTACATTCACCAAGAATAAAAAACTTTTTCTTTATTATGCATGAATTTACAAAGAAACTTTTTTAATATAAGAATAATAAATGTAAAAACTAAGAATAGAAAGTCTCAATACCTGTGCATCTAGCAAATCATTATTTTCAATGTGCAACTCATTATCTTATAATATTTCAAAAAAAAAAAAAAAAAAAACAAAACAAAAAAACAAAAAGCAAAAGAAAAAACAGCAACAACAACTTTTTAGTGGGGTCAAGTTATCATCTTTTATTTTTCATAAAAAAATTATTACTTTTTATGAATTAATTACAACGCAAGTGTCATTGGGCCGTTTGGTAGAGCTGTGGGAAAGTGATTTAACTTATAACCTAACAGCCTATAACTTATAGCTGTAAACATAAGCTGATTTTTGACTTATAAATTAAGGTTCTTCTCCCCCACTCAAAGAATAAGTTGATTTTTGACTTACAAAAAGCTATAAGCTGTATTGTTAAGCTGAACCAAACACATCAAAATAGTTTAAATTAAGTTAAAAGTTGAAACACTACAAGAAAAAGCGTTTTTGGCGACCAAAATTTCATTTTTCGTCGCTGAAAGTAGTAGAAATGGCGACTAAAATGGAATTAGTCGCCAAAATTGAACACTTTTGCTGACTAAAAGACTTTAGTTGCCGAATACAATGGTTTTAGCGACTAAAAAGCAGTTTAGTCGCCGAATGTAGGGGTTTTAGCGACTAAAGGTTGTTTAGTAGCCAAAAGTGACGGTTTTTGGCGACTAAAATAATTTAGTAGCCAAAAGTGATAGTTTGGCGACTAAAAAGTAGATTGGTCGTCGATTGTAGGTGTTTTGCCTACTAAAAACAGTTTGGTCGCTGAAAGTGAAGCTTTTTGGCTACAAAAAAAAAATTAGTAGCTAAAAACTGAGTATTGGCGACAAAAATTCAGTTTAGTAGCCAAAAGGGGACGTTTTTGGCGACTAAAAATAGATTTCGTCGCCAAAACTGCAGATTTTTAATTGGAACTTCTTTTTTTAGCGACAAAAAAATAATTAGTAGCCCAAAATAATAGAATTGGCGACTAAATAATGGTTTTAGTCGCCAAAAGTGGCATAAATTTTTTTTTAGTAAATAATTTATTTTTTACATAAATTATATTTGAATTAAAAAAATTATATTTATAAATATTATTTTGTATTAATAGCGGTTAATATATATATATATATATAAATAATATATATTGCATGTATATTAATGTGATAATGTTGTGGCATATTGGATTGAGTGTTTGGCAAAAGGTTTGGAATGTGGTGGTGGGATGTCTCAGGTTCGAAACCTGCGAGCAACACAGGTTCAAATTTTTTTTTTTTAAATATGCTTTTGGCGACTAAAATAGGTGGTCGTCAAAAGCTTTAGTATTGGCGACGAAAAAAATAGTCGGCAAATGTATAAATTAAAAAAAAAAATTCACTATTGGCGACTAAAACTTTAGTCGCCAAATGTATAATTTAAAAAATATAAATGAACTTTGGCGACGAAAATTTTAGTCGTTACAGAGTTTGTTTTTGGCGACTAAAAGTGGGTTAGTCGCCCATACTTTCCGCGACAGTTTTCCAACGACAAACATGGCGACTAAAAAATTTAGTCGGGAAAACCCAAAATCTGACTTTTGGCGACTAAAAAATCACTTTTGGCACTAAAAATTTAGTCGCCAAATGTATATTTTCTTATAGTGAAATAAGTTGGAAATAAACCCTACCAAACAAGACTATTATACTTTACAAGGTTATAAAAGTTCTCTTATGTGTGATTGTCTTCGTAACTTAAAATTTATGATTACTCCTAAGTCATTTTAATCCTAGTTCAAAAATGGCATCATATATCATGTTCAACTACTCTTGTTGACCAAAGAAAATTAATAATGACTTCTAAGTTCCAACAATTTCTCAACTATGACAAGACGATGGCCTTTAATTTTTTCAAACAAAAATGGATTAACAAAGGGGATTTAGGTATTAAATGAGTCTGATTTCAAGTTCAAGTCTATAGAGAGATATTAGTCTAAGTATTAATATACTAACCACTATCTTGTAAAAATAAAAAATAAAATAAAAAAAGAATAAGCCATTATAAAACTTGAAGAGTAAATAACTATTTATTTATGTTATTATATCTTATTAATTGATGTGTTAGTTTAATTATTATTAAAAATAAACATGAGTGACGTGATTTGTTACACTAATATTATATTGACATTTAAGATAATATTATAGTGGGCCCACCAACAAGATTAATTGATTTGATAACAACTTTGTGTCAAATTAAGAGTGCAGTGATTTGAATTAATATTTCATTTTGATACAAATTTTATATTTCATATATCTATTTGAATTTTTTTCTTTTACTTCGAGAGTTTTATTATATTAATTATATAATATTTTTAAATTTTTATTATTATGATCATAATTTAATAAATTCTATTGTAAATATATTTAAATAAAAAAAATAAAAAATAAAACAAAGCCCTCCATGTGTCTATGGTAAGTGATGCCCGAAGTGCATTTCAAAGCACTTCTTCCAATACTAGTCGGGATCATTAACATGATGCGGTCAAAGCACTTCCTCTACAGTGTGACTCGTTAGCACATTCCGACATCAGAGGTAGTGAGTGATTGGGCCCGCCCTAAAGCGCGTATTTTTATCTGTGTCTAGTCTCGTATATATATATTAAGGGACATTAATATTAGAAATTTTTTTAAAAGGTATTTGATTTTAAGATTATATATATATATATAATATTTTTATAAAGAAAATTCAATTCAGATAAATTTTTTAAACAAATTTCGGTCCTGATACATAGAAAATTCAATATTTATATAGAAATAAAATGATTTTTCACTTTGGAAATAAAAGCAATGAAAGAGGAATTTATGGCTTTCGGAATCTTACCTTCTCTAAAAAAAAATTGTAAATTTTTTCTAATTTTATAGAAAAATTTTGAAACTTCTCTAATATGATCAGAGATAAATTGCAAAATTTCTTGGGAATGATTAGAGATAAATTTCATCAAAAGATCTTAACTAATAAAAAAAAAATATCTAAAATATCTCCTACTACATAAAGTTAGAGATGGATGTTTGACTGATGTTCCCTTCACATTAATGTAAATTTTCCATTATTGGGCCATATTTGAAAGTAAGTAAAATTTTATTAATTTTAGGATAAATTACACTTTGTCCTTTTTATGTATAGTCATTTTTTTAGTTTAACCCTTAAAGTTTATTTTTCTCACTTCAGCCTTTCATGTTTCTAGTTTTTTTTTTTTTTGTTTACTCCTAAAGCTAATTTCTGTTAAACATTAGACAGAAAATAATACATTAACAATCACGTGACATAAAAATATTTTATTATAGATAACTCACACCTCTCATATAAACTCAAACGCTAATATAATAATATATTTTTATATTATACGATAGTTAATGTGACATTTTTTGTCTAATTTTAAATAAAAATTAATTTGAGGTGTAAATTAAAAAAAATAAAATATAAAGAGTCAAAATAAAAATAAAAAAACTTGAAGGATTAAAATAAAAAAATGACCAAACATATTTTTAATTATTTGATTGTATAATATTTTTTTATTTTTTCAGAGAATATTATTGATAGAAAGGTGTTTTTGAATGGACTATCTTCACTATCATCCAATCCATTTGTCAGGTAAGTTGCTTTCAGCCTATGACTCTGTTTGGTAGGGCTTATTTTCAGCTTATTTTAACTTTTAGCTTAATTTAAGCTATTTTGATGTGTTTAGTTCAGCTTAACAATACAACTTATAACTTTTTATTAGTCAAAAATTAACTTATTCTTTGAGTGGGGGAAGAAAAGCTTAATTTATAAGTAAAAAATTAGCTTATGTTCACAGTTATAAGCTGTTAAATTATAAGTTATAATCACTTTCCCACAGCTCTACCAAACTGGGCCTATACGACCAACGAACGGATTATTTAGGGGCAATTTGGAAAGATTAGTTTTTTAGTTTTTTTTTAAAAATTTTTTTTGAGACACATCATTTCTTTATTTTTTTACATAAAAAAAATGACCAAACATATTTTTAATTATTTGATTGTATAATATTTTTTTATTTTTTCAGAGAATATTATTGATAGAAAGGTGTTTTTGAATGGACTATCTTCACTATCATCCAATCCATTTGTCAGGTAAGTTGCTTTCAGAATACAACAAACGAACGGATTATTTAGGGGCAACAACAATGATTTAGACTACTAAAAAATATATTATTAATAACACTAATATATTGAGAATGATAATAAAAATAAAATAAAATAAAATAAAATAAAGGATAGAAAGTGGGCAGGGTCTACTGCCACATCATTAGTGCTCCTTCTAGTGATCCATTTTTAGTGCTCCCAAACATTTTTCTTAGGAGCAATTTGGAAAGATTAGTTTAGTTTCTTTTTTTTTTAATTCTTTTGAGCCACATCATTTCTTTATTGTTTTACATAAAAAAGTAAAAAAAAAAGCCAAAAAATTATTTTTTTACCATCTTCTCAAAACACCACTTAACACTTGTTTGGCATAATAATTTGGGGTTAAAATACTCATAAAAAGACAAAATAGATTAAAATACAAAATGTCACATTTAAATTATAATCATTTTATTTTTTCTTTTATAAAAGTCAAAAAAATTAAAAAGTCTATCACACACAACCCTTTTTAACCCCAAGGTAATATAGTCAAAAAGTTTAAAAATTAATTCACATCCCAAATGAACCTTTAAGGCACTACAAGAAAAAACATTTTTGCCGACCACTTTTAGCTACCAAAACTAATTTAGTCGCCAAAAGTCACGGAATTGGCTACCAAAAATAATATTAGTCGGCAAAAGTCAACATTTTAGCTACTAATTTTTTTTAGTAGGGGAATATTGATTATTGGCTACTAAAAAAAATTTAGTAGCTAAAGATATTACAATTGGCGACTAAAACAATTTTTAGTAGCTAAACATATGACAATTGGCGACTAAATAAAAATTTAGTAGCCGTAGAGGTACCTTTAGCTACTAAATTGTTTGGTAGCCAAATGAAAATAAAAAAATTAATTTTTAATCTTTCCCGACCAAACTTTTGGTTGCCAAATGTCAACTTTCGGCGACAAAATTTCTTTTAGTCGCTGTATACCTACTTTCGGCTACTAAATTTTTTGGTAGCCGAATGAAAATAAGAAAATTAATTTTTAATCTTTCCCGACCAAACTTTTGGTCGCCAAATGTCAACTTTCGGCGACAAAATTTCTTTTAGTCGCTGTATACCTACTTTCGGCTACTAAATTGTTTGGTAGCCGAATGAAAATAAGAAAATTAATTTTTAATCTTTCCCGACCAAACTTTTGGTCGCCAAATGTCAACTTTCTGCGACAAAATTTCTTTTAGTCGCTGTATACCTACTTTCGGCTACTAAATTGTTTGGTAGCCGAATGAAAATAAGAAAATTAATTTTTAATCTTTCCCGACCAAACTTTTGGTCGCCAAATGTCAACTTTCTGCGACAAAATTTCTTTTAGTCGCTGTATATTTACTTTCGGCTACTAAATTGTTTGGTAGCCGAATGAAAATAAGAAAATTAATTATTTTTATTAAGAGGTTGTACACCCACCATCCAAAAATATTAATATCTTTTTTTTTTATTATCTCAAAATATTAATTTTTTTTAAAAATTAATTATTAAAATAATATGAATTTCTTATTTTATCCTTTTTTTAAATCCATTAATAATACAAAAAGTACAATTATGACAATTGATATGTCTAAAAAAATATACTATCAAAAGGTAATTTTGAAAAATTAATATTTTTAAAATGTAATAATTGTATTATAAAAAGAAATTAAATTCTGAAAATAGATTATTATTTTTAGATGGAAGAAGTAGTCGGCTTTCATTTGATGGTTGAACACATCTTTTAATAATTGGGCCCTCACGCGAAAGGTATGCTAAAATGGGCAACTTGTTATTGGCTGTTTGTCGATAGTTTTACATTGCAAAAATTTAAAGGCATAGTTACAGGTCAGTCTGATGAATTTAATTTTTAATAATAAATTTATTATTTTTAAAAAGTACAATTAAACTATTTATACTTTTTACATCATCATATTTCAATAACACTAATAAATTAAGAATAAATCAAAATTCACAAATAAAAGACAAAATATCCCAATTATTTATCATTTTAATAAATTTTTCAATATTATTACCAGTACTAATGAAATAATCATTTTACAGACACAAAATATATATTTAAAAAGTTTTAAAAAAATTTCATTATCAAAACGAGGGCTAAGTGTGTAAAAAAAATTCACTCATGACTTATGAGGAAATAAATCTAATTTGTAAGACTTATTTTTAAATTTATACTTTCTAAATATTTCTAAATTTTGTTATTTTTTTTTCACAAACTGAGTCATAAAACTCCAATAAAGTAAAAAGTATAAACAATAAATAAAATTAAAAAATATTAATTTAACAAGCCTGATCTATTTTTCACATCTCGAAAAAAATTAGCAGCAAATATTTTCACAAAATTTTATCTTAATTTGAAATTCCCTCTCAAATTGGGGATTCCCCCCAAAATTTTGCCCTAACCCTTCTCTGTTTCTCATCTCACTCTCACACACAACTCCTTCTCATTCCTCACTACAAGAAAAGTGGGTATATGAGACGGAACTATTTACGACGGCACACTTGCCGTCTCAAAAAGACAGAGTATTTGCAACGGAACCATTTGCTGTCTCAAAAAAGCAGAGCATTTGCGACGGCACTATTTGCCGTCTCAAAAAATGAGAGCATTTGCGACGATATTGAATTATTGTATTTTTTTTGTATTTTTGGTATTTAGTGAATTTTTAAAAGATTTTTTTTACAAATTTTTAAATTTTTAGGTGCATTTATGTTAGGTGTGTCTAAAAATTTTAAAAAATACTTAAAATATTAAAAAAATTCAGTAAAAACAATATAACATGAAAAACAAGAAGTATAATTTTCTCAAAAGAGTTTTTGGAAAACTCTAACCTAGCATAGTGATTGTGGTTTTGAGATAGCTTCATATATATACAGTCACAAAATGGTTTGAATAAATTCAACAGTATTTTTCTGTCGCAAAAGAAATTAAAAAAAAAACAATGTCATCTTACTCTTTTGATATAACATTTCTTGCCTATCTGTCTTTGTCTATTTCTCTCTTACTATGTTCGTCTTGCTCACTCTCTTACTCTCATCTTCTCTATTTATCGAGCTCCTTCTCGATTTATCGATCCATTATAAAAAAATACACTTTTAGCAACCACTTTGTCTATCTCTCTCTCTCGTTCATCACTCTATCTCTGTCTCTCTCTCTCTATCTTCTCTTCTTTCTCTGTCTGTTTGTCTATTTGTCTTTGTGTCTTTCATTCATCTTTCTTCTCTTTATCTCTCTCATTTGTCTTCTCTCTATGTCTATATTTTTCTATTCTCTCTCTCGTTCATCTCTTTTTGTTCTCTTTCTATATATCTCTCTCATCGCTTGTTTCTCTCTATTTTTCTATATGTCTCTCTCTTTCTCTCTTTATCTCTCTTTTACTCATCACTCTTCTCTCTTTCTTTCTCTCTCGGTGTCTGTTTGTCTGTCTCTCACTCTTCTCTCTCTCTCTCTCTCTCTCTCTCTCTCTCTATGTGTCTATCTGTCTGTTTATCTCTCTCTCCCATTGTGTTCACATTGCTCACTCTCTCCCTCATCTCTGTGTCTCTCTGTGTCTCTCACTCATCTATCTCTTCTTTCATCTCTTTTCTCATCTCTTTTCTCTCTCTGTCTCTTTCGCTCATCTCTCTTCTCTTTATCTCTCTCGCTCATCTCTCTTCTCTCTATCTTTGTGTCTCTCTGTCTATCACTCTCTCCCTCATCTCTGTGTCTCTCTGTCTATCACTCTCTCTCACCACCCATCTCTTCTATCACCTTCACCACTACTGCAAACACCATTCCACCACCACTATTACTTCCACTATCGCTACTTCACATCTACGACTACCATTACTACTACTATCGCCACCACTTTACTACCACCACTACTACTACTACTACTACTACTACTACCATTACCTCTCTTTCACCCCTGCCACTCCATTTACACTACCACTAAAATATATATTAGTGAAAAATATTTTTATTTTAGTGAAAAATATTTTTTATTAAAATATATATTACCCCTACTTCTACAAAATAAAAAATAATAATATTTTTTTTCATTAAAATAAAAATGAAACAAATAAATTTTCAATCTTAATAACTAAAAAAAAAAATTAAAAAAATTCATTAACTACAAAAAATATATATATTTTAACAAAAAATAAATTTATTTAATTATTTTTTATTTTTATTTTTATTTTTCATCCCCCCCTAAATTGATTTCCATTCCCGCTCCCCCCTTTATTTTTTTCCCATTCCCGCTTCCACACCCCCTCCAAAAAAAAAAAAAAAAATCCCTAATCTCAAACCCAAAAAATCCCTAATCTCTTCTTCCCCCCTCTCTCTCTCCCTCTCTCTGTAATGGGTCTTGATCCCTCTTTGATTTTAATGATTTAAGTGCAGAGTGGGTTTCTGCAAGATTGCAACTGGTTTTGTATCTGGATCGAAAATGCTCTGAATGTGCTCCCTTCGAACTCGCACTCGCTAGGTTTGATTTCTGCCTCTCCCCTTCTCTCTTTGATTTTGGTTTTACCCTAATGACAGTGAGTCTTCGCTTTCCTTTTGTAGATCAGTTTATTACTTCTTTTAATTAATTTCAATAAATTTCTTGATTTCTAATTTCGTAGATCGGTTTATTGCATTCCAGTTTATTCCCACTTGAAGGTTTGATGTTTATATAACATTTACTCTTGAGGTTTCAATTTGAAGTCACCTCTACTCTGTTTTATTTGCTTCCTCTGATGAAAATTGAGCTATTTCTTTTATGTATATCAGTATATGTATGCTTGTGTGTTTTTGTCACTGCTCTAATGCCCTGTTTTGGTTTTTATAGTGAAGTTCTTCATCTTGCTGTTAAATTTGTGGTGAGTATATACATTTTTATGTACTTGGTTAAGTATATACATTTATGTATGTATTTAGGGTATTCATGTATATATGTTTTTTTGGTGTTTTTGCATCTTTGTTTTGCGATCATAAATAAATGTGGTCTCTATCACTTTGTGTTTGATTGCCCCTACTGTTGCGATCTCGAGTTACTTAATCCCCAACCCATTTTGTCTCCTACCCATTGCTTCTCTTTCTCTTATTCTAATCTTCTTTTTCAGTCCAGGGCTTCACACCCATTAAGTGTTTACGGTACAGAAGAGTTTGATCGCAATCCGAATCAACTTTCACTTTCTTTTGGATCGCCATCTTCATTGATCTTCCGTATCTGAGATTTGATCAGCAAAAAGGTATGTAATTCTCTTTCTTTCTCTGTTTCTGACAATGTAATGTGTCCTAAATATGCTCTAGAGAAGAGAAAAAAATGAAATAAAATGGAGAAGTGAAGGAGAAGATTTTGTTGCATAAATCACTCTAATAAGCTTGAATTTTTGGCTGAATAAAGGAACAAAAATTTAATACTACTTTGTTGGATTTGAAGTTGTTTTAGTGCTAGTGTTCTAACTATCTTAAGGTTTGATCACTCTACTTGGTAATCTTTTACGCATTGATAACAGATGCCTAATGATTGAGCTAGGACTTGAGCATGTCTAAAATTGAATGGATTAACCCAGAAAAGTAGGGGGAGAGCTTGAAGTCGATCCTTTCTTGATATGTCCACATGAGTACTTTGCTCATCTTGCAGTATTGTGTTAAAGAAAAGATGGGAGGTGGAGTGGAGGATGCTTCACATAGATATTGAATTATAAATTTTAGATGATATCTGCAAGTAGATTTAGTTTTCTGGGTTATATTACCAAACACATTGTTTTTTAATGTTTCATAGACTTAGTGCATCATTGTATTACCATCATTTTGCAGACCGATACTGTTGTCCTCTATGTGTGTCCACTTCTGTTTTCTCGTGGAAGGTAACTCTGGCTGGGTCTTGAATTTCATTCCTTTCATGTAGCTGGTGTTTTGAACTGCTGAAGAGGTACTAAACGATGAGACTTTTTAGTTATATTCTAGAATATACTTACATTGTTTTAACTTTTAAGAATTATCTTATTCTTCAAATTTGGGAGAGAGATTTTACATGTAGTACGTTCAAGGCTGAATGGTGGAGAAATGATGGATTCATATTCCTCCTCTCTTGGACAATGCTTGCGTCTAAAATAAATTATTCATTTTATTAAGTAATAAGAGGTTGTCGCCGGATGCAATGGCAAGTACTACTTGCCCCAGCATTGTGGTTCAAGTTCGAGTCATAGAATCAGGAGGAAGATTGTGGAATTTAGACCTAACTATAAGGGTTAATTCTGATATTTGGGCCTTTGGTGAGGACGGTAGGGGATAAGGGGCAAGATTGTAATGATATTGAGTCATGCTAAGTGTGTTGAATTTTACATTGAAAGTCTACATGTGAGGTCTTGGGATATAATTGGGGACTATGAACCCAATTGATATCATAGGTTGGCCCTTTTATGTGAGAATCAAGGTTGTTGTTATTATTAAACACCACTCTATGCGTGTTTGTGCTTTATGTTTAGTTTAGTTTATGTTTTTGTCTACTTCCCTCTCCACCTGCCAAATGGGAACACATGAGGGAGGGTGTTAGCTTATTTACATTGATGGACTCATTCTGAATAGTTTAAGATTTTTGGACAATTGGTTATCTAGCAAAATGTAACCAATCCATAGTCCATTGGTAAAGTTTGTAGCATCTTGCAGATAGGTGTCAAAGACTTAACTGTTCAGTGCAAGCCACAATTAAAGCCTGAATTGACGCATTTACATATTATCATTCTAGCATAATTTCCAGCTACTTGGGAAAAAAGGCATTAAAATGGAATTTATGGAAGTACTCTAATGCAATTAAAGGAGAGATAGCGAATATCTTTTGATTCCATATGTAAGTGATCAAGTTGGATTATCTTCATTAACTTCACCTGATTGGGATTTGATCTAGCAGTAATGGTTCTAAATTTTTCATCTGAACATGGTTCAATGCAGGCATAGCCGTGGCATCTTAAGCTTCTTCAGCTAATATAAAGAGGAAAACGGAGAAACATGTTGATGATGGTGGTGGTGATATAGTTGAAGCAGTACCAAACCTGAAGTTGCTTCAGCATCATCATTACGAAGTGCTAGTGAGTATGACAATTCAACTCCATTGGTCCAGGTTACGACATACAATAGCGTTGAAGTTCAGGAGTTCTCATCTGATGGCAAGATTTGAATATTTTCCTCCCTGTTTTTAGCAGTAGTTGTGTAATTATTCTTAGAGCCTGTTTGGTGCAGCTTTTCCAAAGCTGTAAGTTGATGATAAACAGAAGCTAAAAGAATGATTTCCCCAGCTTTTTTGAACTTTATTTGAGCTATTTCTGTCTCATAAGCTATAAGTAAAAGCTGCACCAAACACTTTCACAGACTCAAAATAAGAAAAGTTATAAGCAGCATTATAAGTTGCACCAAACAGCACCGCAGTTAAGCTGACTCATTATTTATTCATTTACAATGCAGTGCAAGACAGTGGGGATGTTAATGACAGTGCAGATGCAGCAAACTTGATTGAAAATATGGGGTTGAGTGAGGAGGTAAATGGTTCATCAGAATATGGAGGCGAAGATGAGAATGGGACGACTTTCAATGACACTGATCGAGCCGACACTGATGACAACGGCGATAATAAACCAGAGCATCCTGGTGAAGTGTCAAAATACGAAAGAAATCTGGAACTTCTTAACATCATGACACACTCCATTTTTTTGAGTTTTCTGTTAGGAGTGCTCTCTCTCTCTCTCTCATGTGTATTGTGTAGAATATATGTACAGAAATTTCTTAGCTTAGTTTGCATGTCAGGGTTGATCTGTTATCTAGTTACAGCATAGCCTAGTTGATTTTGTGTAGTATCACCAGATGGTGCATTTTTCGACTCTCATTCATAACCGTATCTCATTTTTTGTGCCAGTTGGACTTCATTTCTATTTTTTTTAATGGATGAAATCGACAGCATTGGATCTGCTTGCATGGAATTTGGATCTGGTAATGGTGATAGTGAAGTGCAGGGGACGATGCTGGAGCTTCTCAATCAACTAGATGGATTAGAGCATCTAACAAAATCAAAGTACTGATTTCATTCTCTTAAACTAGCAACATGAGGGTGCTACTGCTCTGGGTCTTCCAGTTGCAACGAGTGCATATGTGTGTACATTGATCTTTGTAAGTAACTTGAGGCATTTTCTTTTAGTTATCTTTATCTGTCCTCTTATTTGACATTATTGTAGAATTTATAGCTATGCATACTGTTTGGTCTGAAATTAGTCATTTGTACATTATGGTTTTTTCATCTCATAGACTTGTTTCTAGACTTGATGGGACTTAAGGCTTGATTTGGTTTGTTTTGTTTTATAGACTTGTTTCTATAATGGTTCAAAAAGAAAGGAAAAAAGAATAAAAGAAAAGAAAAGAGACTTGTTTCTATAAGGTTGAGGCTAACTTTAGGAGTTCAATATGCACCATTACACAAGTTATTGCATGGGGAATTTTCTTAGTTGCAATCTGACATTTTGTTTGATGTGACCAGATACAATCTTGAAGAAGTATTCATCAATTGTTGCCACAATATTCACAGGCATAACATCTGCTGCATTATTTGGCCACTCTGACTATAAACTTTATATTAGGAATTACAGTTGTTTTCATCTCAATGCACCAGGTACTACAAGAAAGAGAAATATATTTTAATGATTACCATGTTATTTTCAGGCTTACCTTGTGTTTCATTTCCCCCCCCTTTGCAGTTCTTTTCTCCTCTTTCAAAGGTCAAAGATGAACAGCAAAATGGTGTGGTGGAACTAAAGGATGTTCAGGATAACCACATGTATTTGCTTCTTGTTTTGTTTGTTATAATTCAGAATGCCTTCATTTCAAGGACGTGTTTGGAGATGTATGTGGAATTGGGAGATTAATTGTCTGTATGAACTGAAAGTGTACTAAAAATTATTATTCTTGGTGTTACCCACTTGAAAATACACAAAAAGAGATCTAATAAACTGTTAATTTTAAAATGGGAACAGTCTAATAACGGAATGAAATATTGTAATGTGTACATATATATATTGAGTGATATATTGTAATGTGTACTAAGAATTATTATTCTTTGTGCAAAAAGGTTATATCGTGTATTTCTGTTTGCAGAAACACATACATGCATGTGCACATTGTTTGTTTTTGTTTTGATTGGCTCAATTACTTGCAAGAATATGTTGAGTGGAAAATTTTTATGGTTCTTGTGCTGTGCATTTTGTTTGTTTGTCAAATATTGTTTTCCCTTGTCAAGACATCCATTTGAATGTTAGTTTGGAAGTGGGACACTAAATTTTGTCGTATCAGTTTACAGTAGCTTGTTGCTCATGTGTGATTCAGCGGCCTTTGTGGTAGTCAACATCCTTGTTCATTGGATTGATCAAATAACAATTTTAACTTAGATTTCATCTGCATCACACATTGTACAATATTGCTTCTTCAGTTAGTAGATTTATATGTCTATTATATTAGAAAAAAAATTATAAGTGCTTATCATGCCAACCTTTTGCACGTATTTACTACAGAATATTCTTTAATATGTAAAACTTATGAGTAAAAAAGCCATATATAAGCTTCATGGACAACATAACAATGGGATTTGGAATTGGCCTATCTGGTCGTGGTCGTTACCAGCTTATCACTGAGGTCTGGTTGCCTTTTCTAGCGCGCACACACACACACACACATATATATATATATATATATATATTTAGATAAAAAACACTATTTAAGTTATTAATTTTTACTTGTTTGAGTTTCTTTCAGAGGTCTGCTTGCTATGCCAGAAAATGGGATTGGCTTGTTTCCAGATGTGGGCTTTTGCATATATAGCAGCACGAACTCTAGGAAGAGGATCAGTTGGTATGCTTTCTGTTATTTAAAAAGTTCAGTTGGGTTCTATGGAGGGAATTTTTTTTATGATGTTATGTTTTCTTTTGTTTGCACATTGAAGCTTTTTGGTATCACCTTTAAGTATATTGAATTTATTGTTTAAATTCATCATTGAGGGGCATGATGCTCATTATTTTTTTAGCAAAAGTAAGGTGAAAATGTGATAAATCTGCAAATCAGTTTTATTTTTTTTGATAAACTGATAAACTGATAAATCATTATTTTATTGATAAATCTGCAAATTAGTTTTATTTTAGCAAATGTGATAAACTGATAAATTTGCAAATCAGTTTTATTTTAGCTCATTATTTTTTTCATGATGCTGCCATCATTCTGTTTCACACTTTGGATGCATTTCAGCTGCAGAGATGCAGTGGAAAATGTCTCAAGACCTTGCTGCTGAGAACTATATGATGCCTAGGCCCTGCTGCTTATAATCTGCATTTTTTACACCTTCAAAATATTCTATAAATGACATTTGATGTAGAATTTTTTGTACAGCGGACATCTTTTTTGTATGATTTTGTATTTGTATGGAATTATTATTTTGGGTTGGATTGTATTTGATTTGTATAGAATTTGATGTTAAAAGATCAAATTTTTGTATTGTTGAAACGAAATAGAAATAGATATATGTATTATTTTGTTTAAATACAGGGTGCAGGTTGTACGAAATAAATACAGGTTGTGAATAAATTAATTATAATAAAAAAAACACTAAATAAAATTTTTGGAAATTAAATGTTTAGTAGTGAAAGAAAAAAAAAAAGTGAATTTATTAGTGACTAACCAATTGGTAGCTAAAAAGGAAATCAATATTTTTAGTGACTAAATATTTGGTAGTCATAAAAAATCCAAAGATTTTTGGTGACTAAAAATTTAGTAGATAAAAATAAATGAAGACTTTCGGCTACCAAATGGTTAGTAGCCAAAAGTTTAATAAAATGAAAAATAATATTTTTGGCGACTAAATTCTTTAGTCCCTAAATGTAGTAATGTTGTGACTAAAACTTATTCCCGACAAAAAGTTTTAGTCGCTGAAAATTTAATTTATTTTATTTGAACACTTTTGGCGACTAAATATTTAGTCGCCAAAGTATACCCTTTCCCGACTACTTAGAGTTTGGTAGCCAAATGTTCACTTTTGGCGACTAATATTTTTGTCGCCAAAAGATAACCTTTGCCGACTAACCAGAGTTTAGTAGCCAAAACGTTCACTTTCAGCGACCAAAAATAGTTTAGTCGCCAATACTATCGCCGACAGGGTATAGGCGACTAGTTTGGCGACAAAATATTTTAGTCGCTAATTGTTTTGGCGACCAAAAATGGAGCTTTTGGCGACCAATATTTTGGTCGCCAAAAGTGACATTTCCTGTAGTGAGGGTCATGCTATGCATGCAGGTGATGTCATAACTCATACTTTATTTATTAAAGTAGTAAAATTTATTATTTTTGATATAAATTATAAATACATCATCTAAAGTTATTTTTAATAAAGTGAAACTATGATTTCAACTCGGGCAAGCTCAAACTATATTGCAAAAAAAAGAGAGCAAATGGTAGCATGTAGAAATTTTTTTTTTTTTAATAACCGGATGTCCAGGTCAATGCGAATCTCAACAAATTTTGGGGACCAATCATGCCGCTCACTTATGAGAGTTTTAAGTATTGAGGGGTGGTTTGGGATGATCTAAATAAATACACTTTTTGACTTTTTACGAAAGGATGTGCAGAAAAATAGAGAGGTAATATGATGAAAAAAAGATAAAAAAATAAAAAAATGTATACTTATTAGTACATCCCAAACAAAACCTGAATCTAAAATTTAGAGGAAGTACACTCTCAAATCTCAAGTGGTATCCACTAGCCAAACTTTTTTTTAAACAGGACCCACTAGGCAAACTCATCCATTGAACAAACCTTTGCTTCATCAAAAGAAGAAAAGATTAAAAAGAATTAAAATAAATTGAATTGAACTTTGTTTTTCAATTACAATCACCACTTCTTGTAACAGCTGTCGTGCCACGTTATCACTAGCCACTAACTCCCTTAGTAACTAAGAAATTACACTGTTATTTTCGAGAAAAAAAAGTTACATAATTAAAATAAGTTGAATAATCGAAGTTGACATGAAAGTAAAATTTTCTAAAATCATTTTTTTTTTTTCAATAAAACATGTTACTTTTAGCATCCACGTGAAAAAAGATGGAAACTGAAGATAACAGAGTTCCAAATTCTGACTTTTTTTTTTTTTTAATCAGTAAAAAGAAAAGTTAGGTGTAAGTGTTACCTATGAAGGTGCAATTGTTACGTAATTTGCTAAACATGTTCATAATGGCCTTAACCTTTTGAATTTTACTTTAGTAATGGTGTACTCATTTTATTTATTTTATTTTATTTTATTTATTTGTTAATATACATGTTATGTTAACTTGATCAGTCAGAAAGGTAAAATAAATTTTTATACTTTTCAAGTATGTCAAAGTCATTTTAATTACTAATAATTTTTTATTTATTTTTTTGGCTAACCTTTGACACATTCCACTTCTACTTGACATTCATATCATTTGTACTCAAATAACACGCATTATTTTTTATTTAAAAAAAAAAATTACACATACAACACTTGCACCTCACTTAAGAAAAAATAAATATATAAATAAAACCACTCCTCCATCAAACCACAAATCAATTTATACCCTTTCAAGCAAAAGAGCATACACCCATCGTCATGATATTGAATTAGGGTTGAGTTTCATGTCAATACCCAAAATCTAAACTCCTAAACAAACGGTCACTCCTCATTTCTCTTTTTTTACCTTTTCTAGTTGACTCACTCATCTTCATGCATTTTTTTTTCCTATAAATTTTAATTTGTCTAAACTAAATTATAGACATTAGATTAAAGTAGCATCATTGAAAAAGTCATCTTTAGGCATTTTAATCAAATATTATGCCAATTGCAATGATTTTTTTAGTGTGTTATAGAGAGGAAGTTATAACAGAGTTGTTGGGGTGAGTAAACAAATCCTAGTTGAAAACAAAGAGAATGAAATGACCTGAAGGAGATAGTCATCCTAGTGGGAACAAATCCTCCTTAATCCATGCTTTTTCATTCTTTCTTTTCTGTCATGTGACAACCCTGTCCCGTATTATGTTAATTGATCTTAATTATGATTGTGAATATATGCTTGACATGGCTTTGAGTGATAATCACATGATTATATATGTTTTTGTATTTCTATCTGTTCACCGTAGGAACATCTGTTTGAATTTCTGTTTTAGAATTTTAATTGAAGGCCGTAGAGGCATCAGAAAGTGAAATTGACTATGCCATTGTGAATAGCGTAATTTTTAGAGTCTACGGTGAAATTTAATTGAAAATTTATTTGAATCAAAATAATTAGATTAAGAATGATTAAATTAGAGCATTATAACTTAGCTTTAATCAAATTTGATTAGACAAACATATATAAGGGGCCCTATTACACTTAACCTCATTCCTTTTTTGAGCTCAACCTGAAAATCACACTCTAGAGAGAGAGAGAGAGAGAGAGAGAGAGGGGGGGGCTGGTTCTAGAGAGAGGAAGAGGAAGAATTGTGTATTTTGGCCCAAAGTTTGTAAATTTGGAAGCTACACTCAAGATTTAACTACATTTGTGAAGATTGGAGCTCATAGGTGAGTAATTGAGCATGAATTCATGACTTTGAGTTGTAATTATGAGCTCAAAGATGAATTGTAATCAAAAGTGTGAATTGAGTTGAATATGAAGTTGATATGTACATGCATGTAGAGAATTACCATGAATTTGTATAATCTAACATGTAGCATGTTAATTATGAAAAATTGAGTGTTGAATCATACGCGCAAGCATGGTTTTGTTGAGCTTCATGAGTATAAACATCACTTGTACCATTTGAAATGGTATTGGGGTCTATATTACACATGCATGTATAATTCATGAAGTTATGGAGTTTGGTTATATGTGTATTGAAGTTTAATTATGAAGCTATGTGTCTTGTTGAGATGATTTGAGAAGTGGATCATGGTTTTGAACAGTTGGTCTCAAATCTCCTATGTTCTCATGTTGTTTAATGCTTCCCATGTTTTTGTACCAAGGATATGAGTTTTGAACATTTGAAGATGTGTTTTGAGCTTCAAACAAAGTTGTGGAAAACCCAAAATTCGACCTGTTCGCTCGAGCGGGGAAAGCGCCGCTCGAGCGTGAATTTTTAGCTCTCAGAACTTTTGCAGTCATTGGTGTTTGCTCGAGCGAGTAGAGTTACGCTCGAGCGCCCATCCACATATTTTTGACTCTCAGCTCGAGCATCCGAAGTCACGCTCGAGGGCAGAAATGAGGCAACCAGTGCTTTTACAGACCAAAAGAGATCTGCTCGAGCAGGAAACCCTGTTTCTGAAATTTTGAAAAGCATGTTTGGTGTTTCATTTTCCGTTCTTTTTCATTTCTAAGCACTCTTAGGCATGTATTGAGCATTGTGAATGGATTAAGAAGATAAGAAAGAGGCCTAAGAGGAGTGTATAAATTAAAAACGGATTGAATAACTTGTGACCCAATATGTGTCATATATTGTGTAGGGTTGAGCACAAGGACGAATCCACCGGCAAAACACTCTGAGTAATATCTTAGTAAAGATATTTTGAAGTATGCTATTTGTCCAATTACTTACTCCTATTTGAGTTGCTTAAGTTTGTCAATTTGAATTATGGACAAATAATCGTTATGCCATATGATTGGACCAAAGGCCGTCGGATACGATTGATTGGGCCAAAGGCCGTCGGACATGATTGATTGGGCCAAAGGCCGTTGGATACGAATGATTGGGCCAAATGCCGTCGGATATGATTGATTGGGCCAAAGGCCATCGGACATGAATGATTGGGCCAAAGGCCGTCGGACATGAATGATTGGGCCAAAGACCGTTGGACATGAATGAATTGGGCCTGAGGCCGTCTGTTAAGGACGAAGTGGGCCAAAGGCCATTTGATATATTCGGGCTTGAAACCGTTTAATGTACCAATAGAAATGCAAATGGGCCTAAGGCCGTTTGATATATCTGTTTTGAATTTCATTCATGTAACTTCTTTATTTGATATTATGCACTGGGCTTTTGCTCAATCTCATTCATGTGTATGTAGGTGAGCAAAGAGATGTTCAAACCCAGCCTTGGTAAAGTTATGTGAGAAAGTCAAGTTTTGTGGAGTCAGCCCAAACGTCTCACGCACGAGACTTGTTTGTTTCTTTTGTCTTTTTGTTGTTACTTTGGTGAAAATGTTAAATCACCATGTACATAAGCTTTTGGTTTGGCTAGCTATGATTTGAATGATCCTGTTGTGTCAAACTTATACGTTAATTCCCTTTTGATGTGGGTTATTAACAAATATATGTGAAATGTTATGATGTGCCATGTAAGCACAGCTTTATGGACAAAATTTTTAAGTTGCTTTCGTTTTGGCCCCTTTACTCTGTCGATATATGTCTAATCAGGTTTGAGGCCGTAGATAATATCTTGATTACTGGCTGGTTATGACCTTAATCCATAGGGGCGGGTTCGGGTCATGACATATCATTTAATTAATTTTTTTATTTCTATAATACAATACTACTATTATTATTATTTTTATTGCAAAAAAATATCAGTCACGAAGAGAGTGTATTAGTCGAAGAGAAAAACATTGATTGGCATGAGATGCACAAAATACTTTTTAGTAGATAGAAAAATTGAACTAACTAGACTTCTTTGATTTGGAGTGGTTTGATTTTTTAGTACATTTAGTTTTATTCTGGGTATTCAAATCATCAACTCGATAGGATTGCCCAACAATAGGAATTATATATTACATAAAATTCTGATTATATTTACATGCCTTCACCTAATTAATGTATTTCAATTCACTTGATTTATTTATTTATTTTGTTTGTTAATGAATGAGTGTTCGGGCCATTTTATGTGCACCTTGGCTAATTTTGGGACCCACATAAAGTTCTCCCTCCACGTGGATCGGACAAATTTCGAACAGAGCCCATGAGCGTGGCCCCAAGGAGTTGATAACATTTAGAGAGAGAACAAAAACTATATTATATAAAATTCTGATTATATTTACATGTCTTCATCCAATTAGTGTATTTCAATTCACTTGATTTTTGTTATTATTGTTAATGATTGGGTGTTTAGATCAGTTTACGCGCACCTGGACTCATTTTAGGACCTACACAAAGTATACCCTCCACGTGGATTGGACAAATTTGGGACAAAGCCCTAAGGAATTAATAACACCTAATGGGAGTTGAACCCGAAACTTGGAGGGAGCACACTCCTAAGTCCTAAACTACACCTACTAGACTAACCCATTGAGAATTCAATACAGCTGATTGTGTTATACTATTTTGTGTTTAATAACAAAATCTTGTTTATTTTAATTATTTATTATTAATTGATTACCTTATTTTTCATATAGTGGAACTGTAATTCCAATTCAATTCAACTCAAACTACATCAAGTTAGGTTGGTTTGATTTGGTTTAATTCTAATATATGATTAATTTGATTTTAGATTCAAAAATTTAAAACTAAATATGATTGAATCGATTCTAAATTTAATATCAACCCGAAACAGATGAACCCATCTCCACCCTAGACAAGAGTACACAAAGTACAGCTAGAGAGGGCTAGTTTTTGCTAAAATGTTTAGATTCTATTAACTGGTAATCATTTTAATACGAGAAGAAAAATAACAAATAAAAACACAATATGTGCTCGTCAATAAAAACACAATACTTGAACAATTTCACCAATTGATAATTAAAGCACCAAATTTGGTTGTGGGACCTCACCTCATTGAAAAGAGACTCATGACAACTTTTCAGTAAAGAATACGTAATTCTTTCAACTTAGTTTGAACCCTTTAGGGTTTAGGAACTGTCAATTCAAGATTATAAACATCAAGATGATGAAGACGCATATTTGTGATAATTGCTTGTATTATTAAAAAGTTTGATAATTTAGTAGGAATATTTAATAAAAATCCACCAACGAACATGCTTGACAATGATATTTTATTCAAATATTGTTTGAAAAAATGAGCCCAATCCTCGTAAGAAATTATTTAGCCTCCTTGGAAGAAATTTTTTCTAGTTTAGTTTTTAATTTTTTAGTTTGACCTTTTAATTTTTGACTACTTTAAATTCCGTAACATTTTATATCCCTAACATTTAAAATAGTCAAAGAAATCTCATGTGATTTTAATCATTTTGCATTTTACCTCCCTCCCATCATTAATTCCGTTAAAATTGACAGATTTTGAACTTCAGGCATCAATTGTGCATATATATATATATATATAAAAGTATAATTAGAAATGTTATTAGATTAAAAATTAAGATAAAAAAGGTTTGAAATTAATTTATAAAATTAGGATTATTAAAGTTAATAGATAATTTTATTGTTTAATACATAATTAAGTTATGAAATTAAAAGTTATGATAAAAGGTTAAAAATTAATTTATAAAATTAAGAGTATTTTAGGTTAACATGTGATTAAGTTAGAGTTAATGTTAATAATAGAAGAGGGGAGAAGGAGAAAGAGAAATAGAATAGGAGTATTGAGGTCATTTTTCACATACCATTAAGGGTGTGTTTGTTTGGACAGACTGAATGAGGGGAGATTGTAATCCATCGGCTATTAGTCCTAGGATACATTGTCCCCGGACTATGTGATTGGACTGAATTTGTATCCTATGTTTGTTTAGTCATGGGATTAGATGTCTGAATTTGACTATTTTTAGTGAATCTAATGTTTGTTTGGGATATTATGGAAAATGATAAATGCTCAAATGACTATTTTATCCTTTTCAATTTTTTACTAAGTAATAGGAATATTAAACATAGCTTTAATATTTTAATTATTTTTAGCTAGATTAAATAAAAATTTATTTTATTTTATTTTTTTCACAATTAAATAAATTAAATATAAATAAAAATATATGTTATTTTTTAATTAAAATTTTAAATAAATTTATTTTAAATAATAGTAATAATTAAATAATGAAATAAAATAAAACATCTATTAAAATTTAAATAATGAAATTAAATAAAATATAAATAAAATTTTAAAATAAAACATCAATAAAATATCTATAAAAAATTAAATAAATAAAACAAAAATAAAAATAAAAATTAAAAAAAATTATTTTATTTTTAAATTGAGACATTTAAATTTTTTTAAATTGTACTAAATATAATACATAATTAAATACTAGAGGGTAAAAATATAATTTCATTGGCTAATCCCATGGGATGAGTTATCCCCATGGTTTCTATCCCCCCATGGGATAGGATAATCCCACAAATATGGGACTAATAGTTCGGGACAAAACTTTTGAAACAAACAATGGACTATTAGTCTGGTGGAACTAATAGTCCAATCCCATGGTCTAATCCTTTAAAACAAACACACCTTAACAGTGTTAATGTTACATTTTAATCCAAAATAACGTAGAGTCTTTTTAGCTATTTTTGAAAGACAAGAGGATGAAGTACTTTAGAGCCAAATCGCAATGGAGTAAAATAGGTTTTGCCCTAAAATTAATTATTGTCTATTAAAATTGTAAAACAGAATAATAAATCCAATGATTTAAACTAAACAGTGGTTTTACTGTCCTATGGGGTGTTTTGGGAAGTATTTTCTTTTAGCTTTTCTTTTGGCTTATTTTGTTTTTAATTTTTCTTTTTAAAAATCTTTAAGTTTCTAAAATCAGTTTTACAAGATGAACTGAAAAATTATAATTTTTTTTAAAAAAATTTAAAAAATACAGAAAACAAAAATAAGTCAAGATAAACAATCTTTTTAACCTTATTTTTGTTTTTAGTGATTTTTTTCTACAATTTTTCAAAAAATAAAATATTTTTCCAAAAGTAAAAAATTTGATATAATTTTAAAAAAATCACTAAAAATAAAAAAAATTTAAAAAACGATGATTTTTTTTTTTTTGGTTGCCAAAATAGGGCGCGCGCACATATATATATATATATATATATACTAGGTTTGTTGGCCCGTGCTTGCAAGGCAAGTTGGGCCCATTTTTCTTTTTTAATTAAAATTTGTTTTTTTAATTATAAGATAGTTTTTTTTTTATTATTATTTTATAGGAATATAGTGGAGTGATTATTTGGTAGAAGTTAAAGAAGAATGATTATATAATATTTATTGTTTTAGAGATGTGCATTATAGCATTATCCGTATATATATTTATTTATAATAAGAATGCAAATATATAGAAATATTAGTAACAATTTAAACTAATAGTTGTTATGATTTTTAATTTCATTTTTAATTTATATGCAAAAAATGACAATTTTCACAAATAATTTTTGATGACCTGTAAAATTTATGTTGCCTGAGACTTTATTTGTTAATATTTTAATTGTGTCAACTAAAGTAGTTGTGGTAAAAGGAGTTTTAAGAATATTCTTGGATTGAGTCAGACGCTCTTGATCCTCTAATTGCTACTTAAAAAAAGGAATGAACACTCTGGTCGAGTGTGCCGGAATTAGCACTCCGACCGACAAGTCAATATCCTCTCAAGTTTATCTCTATTTCAAGTTATCTCGTTTGTTTTCACATTCCTCAGTTTGGCTGAAGCTCCTCCTTTTTATACTACACTCTAGGGGCCCGCTTTCCCATCATCTCCTTTCGCCATCACATCTAGGACCCCCAGATGTGCCAGAAGAATTTCGGAATACTCGGCTTTCAAATAGATTCTACTCAGCCTTGGTCTTGTTCAGATGGGTCTGGTTATGCCGAGTTATCCTCGCCAGTCTTCTCGGCTCTCGGCATCCTCTTTGAGCAGCTCCTAAGTTGTCTCTTTTACTCGGCCCCCACAATTGCCCCCCAAACATCTGAATTATATATTTACTCGGCGTGTTTGGTTTCTTGGCTAGCAGATCAGACAATCTTCAAAAGTCAAAGATACGGCGGTTGCACTTCTTTTCGTACTAATTTGTTAGAGTAAACACGTTAATCATTACAGCTTCCCGCCCATTCGTGTTTTAATATTCATTTAATGCGATTTAAAATATGTATATCCGTATACTCTTGAAACGATAGGCCATTCTTTGAGCATTCTCCGTTCCAACCTTCTTCATCTTCAAGACCTCTGCAACCCCGCTTCCCACTGTTCATCTTCGCCCTTAACCTATAAGTCCCACTCTCTCTTCTCACTCTATCCTTCATTCTAGTTCCCTACGTGTTTTTGCTTTGTTTTGTTTTATACACTTTGTTTTTATTTCGTCTCGAATGGCGAGGCATTTGAAAGCTTTCCTCTCAGAGGATCAAGTTGCAGCCTTCCGTCGTCATTTTTCGATCCCAGACAACGTCCACCTATCCCTTGTTGTAGACAATGTGGTGGATATGGAGAGGGCTGACATGAACACGATTAATTTCCCACTTTTGGCAATCGTTGAGGGTGGAGTCCGATTCCCCCTTCACCCTTTTCCTTAGGACTGTCCTACGTTATTGGAGGCTAATTCCCTCCCAACCTAATGTGAACTTTTACCAAATAATCATGGGTGTAGTAGAATTGAACCGTCAATTAGGTCTTAACCTAGGGATCCCAGCTATTCGGCATTGCTACGTCATGGCAAAATCAACCGGCCAGTAGGGCCGTTACTCCCTAAGAGCCAAAGACATTGATCACCACTTGGTGACTTTGCTCGCCAGCTCTGGCAAAAAGGTGGACGACGTTATCGTCACCATCCGAGGTAATTGGGAATTTGGCGAGGGAGAAGATCGCCAAGACCCAGTGCCAAGGAGAAAAGGCGAGCCAAGTGGCCGACTATAAATGTTACGTTTGGCATAAACAATTCATTCGGCTTAACTATTCGATATTAAACTCAATTCTCTCTTGTAGGCAACGATTTAAAGCGAGCATTGACATCGGCGGACAAAGCCATCCTTGAACAAGTGAAGGCAGTTCTCAATTACAAAGACCGTGCAAATCTTCAAGGTCAAGGGTGAGTGGCCCATGTCTTGCTGAAGTACGATCCTACATACTCCAACTTCTCCGCCGTAGATAATATCCCTGTGCCGACACATGAACGGCAGCTTACTGTACTTATTTTGCCTATCTACAAAAGCCTAAGGGATATTGGTGTCGAGGGTTCCGATGTCAACGAAGAGATTAGCGAAGAGGTCGGTGAAAATACATAATCAGAGGGCCATGCAGAGGACCTGGAGTTGAATAGAGAAATTGAATTGGCATTTGAGCATATCGACCCAGACCATTGCATCGATCTCCCTTCCGTTTTTGGCCGAGTAGACTTATCTGCTCTAGAGGACAATATCTTCACCGGTTTAGAAAATCTTCTTGGGATAGAATCCAATGCCGAAGAGATGAGCGGAGAATCACTAGCTCAATTTGCCAAAAATGAAATACAGGGAAGATGGTGGCCAGGAGGCAAATCGGCGAGTCTGGGGGGAGCCAAATAATGCTGACTCGTGAGGTGTGGCAAGAAAAAATGGCACACGAATCAACCGTGGCCGAGTTGGTTCTTGAACAAAATCAAGTAGAAGTCCTGGGAGCCAATCTGACAGGGCAAAAATGACCTGCTGAGACCCTAATCGATTCAGTAAAGGTGTTGATCAAGAAACGGCTAAGGGTAGATGCGCCGCTCGTCGAAGATGATTTAGCTGAGGCATTTGTTATCCAACCACGGATGAAGAATACACTGGTGCTTACCAGTGGGTTGGCCATCAAAGACCCCGCCGTGGCCTTGAGGGTGGCTTTGGCACTCTTTCTGCCGGCTGATCGAGCAACTTTTTGCACCAAACCAGATGTCATTTCGATTGCCTTGGCGGCACAGTCGACCATTTTGGTAAGTTATTAAAACACCTAAAATTTCCCAATAGTTTAAATAATTGTTCCTACTCAAACTTATGTTGATTTCATTGCTTTTCTAGATGATGGAAAGGATCGTAGAGATCGACGGTCATCATTATGACGTCGTAGAACGAGTCGGCATCCTTGAACGCTAGCTAGAAGAAGAGAAGGGCAAGCCATTGCTGCGATCGTCGATTTGTCTACAGCGATAGTAAAAGCCGAAGAAGAGCAGGCAAAGGCAGTTGCTGCTCAAAAGAAAGCTCAAGATGCTGATCTGGTCCGCAGGGCTGCCGAAGAGAGAGTTAACTAGATAGACGACTCTCTAAAGTTGGCTCAAGAAGAAATCCCATAACTTAAGGCCAATTTTGAAGCGGAGAAGAAGGCGAGAGAGCTTGCTGAGGTAGATGCAGCCAAAGCCTTTGATGCCGGCTAGCTGAAGGCTAAGGAGTTGTACGCTGATGAAGCCTTGAAGTTCGAGAATCGAGGCTTCAAGCATGGATGGGTCAAAGATTTGGTAGTCGCCAAGGTGACTCTCGATCAGTCGATTCCTTATGAACAATTGAAAATCGAACTGCTGGAATCAGGTCCAGAGGATTTGGACTTCTGATTGGCTTTTCTTTTTTTTTTTTCCTGTAATAGATACTCTGCTGTTTCTTTGTTTTATAAGCTTTTATTAGTTTTTGTTTGCATTTTATTTTTGGACATAGGCCATTTTCATGTATAAAGTGGATGTACTCTCGCAGTTTATTAATGAAAATGTCTATTTTGTTAATGAATGTTAATGATTAGGCATTGAAAAACTAAAATATGTCATATCAATTAAGAACATGACTTGTAAATCTTACTTTGCCCCAGTTAAAAAGTTGAATAGTCTGCCCTTGCCCCAGCTAATCACATAGCGTAACTGCCGAATACAGTCTGAAAAAAGCTTATGGGGTTAGGTGGGGCATTTGTCTAAATTCGACAAAACTAATGAAAAGACGAATAGATTAATAAATCTGCCCTTACCCCAGCTGATCACATAGCGTAATCGCCAAATACAGTCTGAAAGAAGCTTATGGGGTTAGGTAGGGCATTTGTCTGAATTCGGAAAAACTAATGAAAAGCCAAATAGATTAATAAATCTACCATTGCCCTAGCTGATCACATAGCATAATCGCCGAATACAGTCTGAAAGAAGCTTATGGGGTCAGGTGGGGCATTTGTCTGAATTTGACAAAAATAAATCTGCCCTTGCCACAGCTGATCACATAGCGTAACCACTATATACAGTCTGAAAGAAGCTTATGGGGTCAGGTGGGGCATTTGTTTGAATTCGGCAAAACTAATGAAAAGTCGAATAGATTAATAAATCTGCCATTGCCTCAGCTAATCACATAGCGTAACCGTCGAATACAGTCTGAAAGAAGCTTATGGGTCAGGTAGGGCATTTGTCTGAATTCGGCAAAACTAATGAAAAGCTGAATAGATTAATAAATCTGCCATTGCCTCAGCTAATCACATAGCGTAACCGCCAAATATAGTTTGAAAGAAGCCTATGGGGTTAGGTGGGGCATTTGTCTGAATTCAGTAAAACTAATGAAAAACTGAATAAATTAATAAATCTGCCCTTGCCCCAGCTGATCACATAGCGTAACCGTCGAATACATTCTGAAAGAAGCTTATGGGGTTAGGTGGGGCATTTGTCTGAATTCGGCAAAACTAATTAAAAGCCGAATCGATTAATAAATCTGCCCTTGCCCTAGCTGATCACATAGCGTAACCACCGAATACAGTCTGAAAGAAGCTTATGGGGTCATGTGAGACCCCTAACTTTTGTAAACCCTATTAAGTCCCCAAATTTTGAGTTATTATAATAAATAACTTAGTTCTCCGTTTATTCACAAATATAACCCTAGAATCGAAAACGAATCGCAAATAAACTCATACAAAGCCAAATCGACCCCAATAGTGTTAGTAATCGTTTTTACACACTAATATTGATTATTTAACTATGAGGTCCTTGACCTTTGTAATTTTATTTAGACTCTTACTTTTGAATTATTTCAATATAAACCCTTGATCCCCTATTTATTTCCAATTTTAGCTGTAGAGCCGAAAATGCACGCCAACAGAAAATTCGCAAGCCTTGATTGAACCCGAGAACTCAGGGATCCTTCCAAAATCCTAATAATAATAATTAAATTAATCCCCTAACTATATTTTCTAATAAAAAATTCTTTGCTTTCGGTTCTCATTACGACTCTCTCTTTAATTCGAAATAAAGAAACTTTAACCGAATTGAAGTTTCAAATCCTAATTAAATTAAATACCACACTTAAATAAATGTTCCTATACATGAATTAAACCCAAAGCCCTCACATTTTTATTAAATCGCTAATTGACCCCAAACAAGTAACCATTATATACACTTGTACCCTAAAATCTATTTTTATACACCATACTTTACAATTTTCAATATTTGTACACAAGAAAATAATAAACTAAGTCTCTCAAATCACCATCATATGGCTGGCCGTACCTACATAGATACAATGAGTGTACTTTTGAGACAAACTTGCAAAATTTAAGGGAAATATTTGACTTTGGTTACAAACTTATATATATATATATATATGTGCAATTGTACACAAAATAAATTCATAAAATCTCTCCAAATCTTCATCTTGGCCAACCATCATACCCCTCCTAGGCCATAATGAGAATCAAATCATATATATGTTTATAGCATAATCTACTCTTGTTTACAAATATCACATCAAATTGTATACACAATTTCCCAAATCTAGAATGGGCCAACCACCCCTTTTCCCTAAGATACTATAGGATTTTATAGGATTTATTTAGTACAAACAAATCTCTTGAAATCTTGGAGCAATAATGACTTTGGTACCTATATAGATTTGTTATATATATGTATGTACTTCTAACTAGAAGGTATTTAAATTATCCCTAAACCAAACTAGATTATAATTAAATACATAATTAAGGTTTTAATCCTCCCTCATTCTATTACATTTAAACTAAATTAAGGCACTATTCAATTGAATTGGAACCAATGGGCATTTAGGACTTTTCACACCAAATTCTCTATAAATATACCACTCATCCCCATTTGTTGAGCACATATACACACCCACACACACACCCACACTATATTCAAGTGAGAGAAGAGAGGGAGGATGGTGATCCTGGTAGAAGATATGAGAAGAAGTTTGCTAGCAATTCCAACAACCCTCAAGTAAGCCACAACACAACTCTCTCTTTCATTTTTCTTTTTCAAATACATGTTATTAGAAGTTTAAAATGGTATTTTTGGATGTGTTCTAATGGTATTCTTGTGTTAAAAATGAAAGGAGTTGAGTCTTGATTCTACGCTTCTTCTATTTTTCGTAATCGGTATAAGACTACATTTTTCCTTATCAATCTCTCAAAATTTTCAAAGGCACCCCTTCACCTTAAATTTCTGAGTTTAATACATATTATTTGTCATGTTTTCATCACAATATAAGTGGAAAATTTCCCCTAGCTAACCTCTTTTCTCACCAACTTTCTATTTTCAAGAATTGTGCCAGAAAAATCTATTTTACAGCCACCTTACGAAATTTGTAGAAACATGTATAAAAATATTCTAGACCTCCATTTTATGTCAAAATCTTTCTTAAGGAGTTATCTTTCAAGGAAAATTGGTTTCATTGAAAACGAGTGAGCGGTTTGTGATAAAATTTGATTTTCGTAACGGTCGACGAATCTGGACAAAGCTGGAGTATTTCTGAAATAACTACAAATATGGAAAAGCTATTCCATTTCCGAAAAATGTTCTGAAAACTAGATAAATTCCCTACGAACCATAGGAAGGTCGGGCTCTAGAAAAATTTGAAATAACCCTTTTGAGTATAATCTTTAGGTAGTACTGAATCTGGAAATTCTGTTTTCATTAGTGTTTTATGCTCTTATGTTCATGAATATGCTTATTAATTTATGATCATGTGTCGATATGATATTTCACATGTCATAGGTTTAGGTATTTTATTTTAATCCTTAGATGGTGCTCACACTTATGCAAATCTGAAAATTATATTCATGTGCGAATTTATTTCCTTAACTACTTGAATATGCCTAGAGCTAATTGTGCCTATCCTCATATGTGAATCTCATGTGTTGTAACCTTATTTCCTTCTATTTGTACTATTTAGTTGTTCAAACTTGTGCAATAGATGTTGTTTCAAGAGCATGTCCTAACTCTGACTTAAATTATCTAACTCAAACGGGAAACTTAATGGGTGGTAATGGGTTGTGAATTTTTGGACAAGATTACTAAGATATTGATTGGTTGACGGGATGCGTTCCCTATTTGGAAGTTAAAGTCTTGCGCAAGTGGTTTTCGGAACCCTTGAACGGAGCGGTTGTATTAGGACCCTAGGTATTTGGTGTAAGGAGGGATTTGGGCAAGGCCCATTATTACCGTCTCTTTTGAGGCCCTGTGGTTGGCGCTACGCGGTATATAACCGTTGGTAGGCATCCGAGGTTAGGTCTGCAACAAAGCAACAAAAGAGGGGGCATACCGAATAATTCGTGTCCGATTCTTGTGGTTGGGAGGACGAAGTCTCTTCGGGGGATTTCTAGATTTCTAACATCTAATCTTGTAATCCTTTATTATTGAATGATTATCATGCTTCATTACTTGCTTGTTATAATTGTGACGGTGTATTGGATTGGGAAAAAAGGATGGGGTGTGTGGGCGTTTACTAGACAATCAAAGCTCATGGCATTTCATGCCAGGTATCGAAGAAACGTACGAAGCCAACGAAGAGTCAAAAACATTTGAAGACTTAAGTTCTCCTTAGAGAAAGTTTGGAACCATTTTGCTCATTAGTCTAATTGTGCTTTTATTTATTCTTTTTGGATTGTAATAGTAATGGAACTCGTTTTGTAAATTTAAAATTTGAGACGCTGTAATTATTATTTACTTTGTAATCCTATGTCTATCTCTGCGTTGCTTATGAGACCTTGCGTCAATGCCTTTTAAAGATCTGTCAAAAGGGTGGTGCGCTACCTAAGAAAGCTGGACTTAGAAGGGAGGCTAACTTGACTCCTTCGGCGATCTGGGATCTTACTCAGTCATTGGCCATAGGACTCATTAGTGTCGTTTCCTAGACTCATAACCTTAGATAAACCCTGTATTTAATTGATAATATATTCTCTGAAGTTTGCAATTTTTGGGGCTTCACAGGTCAGGTGGGGCATTTGTCTGAATTCGACAAAACTAATAAAAAGTCGAATAGATTTATAAACCTGCCTTTGCTCCAGTTGATCACATAGCGTAGCCGCTGAATACAGTCTGAAAGAAGCTTATGGGGTCAGGTAGGGCATTTGTCTGAATTTAGCATAACTAATGAAAAGTCGAATAGATTAATAAACATGCCATTGCCTCAACTGATCACATAGCATAATTGCTGAATACATAGGCAGGCGGAGATAGTGGGCACTTCATAATCGTACCCACAATTAATATATGGGGTAGTCAGGCATGTGTGGGGCCTGTGGACTCTTTAAATAGACACTGATGAGAGTGTGTTTAAAAAAAAAGAACACTGGTTCGATCTCAGCGATTACGCATGTCAAGTAGGGTGTTCTTTAACAACAGAGGAGAGGGAAGAACATTAGCTGATCTGGAATCAGAAATGAACTGCAGAACTGGTGGAGAATCTTCCCATATGGAAAAAATGGCGTTGGAGGAAGGAGAGAGATGTCGGTACCCCCGTTGTTGAAGCAAGTCCCCAAGAAGGGGCGAGGTAGAACAATCACTTAGGAGGGGGGCATTGCAGCGAGGGAACTCTAGGACTAGGAGTGCCCATGTCTCAACACAAAATGAACTAACTAGGCCACTACACCCGCTAAGCTTTTCAGTGTTTGTTGGGAACAAACCAATAACCGAAGCAGTTTCAATTGTCCATGATCCAAACGTGGCAGTAGGGTTTATTTAGCAAATATTTCCACCCGAAGTACTGCAGTCAATGGGCAGTCGAGTTGATTATGAAAATTTTCAAGAGGGCATCCATGGAGCAGTCAAAGGACTATATAGCTCCTATGAGATCGGCATGCGCCTTCGTGCTGCACGAAGAGAGATCGAGCAGAAAGACAGCCATATTCGGGACTTGGAGTGTCTCGCAGAAAAGGCGGAGAGCGAGTTGAGAAAGGCCAAGGCAGCCGAGACGCAATCGGCAGGTCAGATGAACCCCGTTGTGACGGACAGAGTAAACCAGCGCCTGCTTGATCATGCCATTGCCGATCGGGATACGACAAGCATGTTCACAAAATAGGCGATAAGAACGCGGGCCTATGAACAAGGCTTTTTTTTATGGCCGAAAGATCGGCATTGAGAAGACCAGGGAGAAGCTAGCGGATGACCTTTGTCGATGCGAAAACCATGGCTTTAAGAATTGATGGATCAAGGCTTTGCAAGCCACGGATGTTGATTCGGCATTTTCGTTGTACCAAAGTTACGAGTTCCCCTTCGAGACTAATGAGGCCGAAAAAACTGATGATGAAGAAGAAGGCGCCGACAAGGAAAAGGCTTAGATAACCAGAAAGACATTGTATTTCTTAGTCTGTCGGTACCCATGTATTTGTATATTATTGTAAGAAATAAATAGCCTTTGTGTTTATTTGTTTTGATATTTTGCCCCTGTCAAGAATGTGTGTTTGTGGTCCCATGCCATCTTCTTGCTCCTGGCTTTTTAATGCATCTTTAGAATTGTTTCTTCCATTGACCGTTAGTCTAATTACTAACATTCACCAACTTAGGCTACATTGATCTAATCCATATAATGAGTGCTTTGAATTCGGAGGCTTATTTGGCTCAAACGTGATCATGCACAAAAGGGCGCTTCGAATTTGGAGTCTTTGTTTTGGCCAATAGTGATACACTAAGGGCGTTCCGAATCTGGGGGTTTATTCAGCCCAAACGTGATCATGTACGAGGGCGCTCCAAATTCAGAGTCTTTGTTTTGGCCAATTGTGCTATATGAAGGTTGCTCCGAATCCGAAGGCTTATTCGGCCCAAACATGATCATGCACGAGGGCACTCAGAATTCGGAGTCTTTGACTCCGAATTCGGAGTCTTTGTTTTGGCCAATCGTGATATCCAGAAGGGTGCTCCGAATCCGAAGGCTTATTCGACCCAAACGTGATCATGCAAGAGGGCGCTCCGAATTCAGAGCCTTTGTTTTGGCCAATCGTGATACCCACAAAGGGCGCTCTGAATCTGGAGGCTTATTCGGCCCAAACGTAATCATGTACCAAGGGCACTCTGAATTCAGATACTTTATCATACATTCAACCATTTTCAATGAGACGATCAATAATAAATTAAAAAAAACATACTGTATTACGGAATACATAGATACATACATGTTTGTATAGTAGCAAAAATAAAAAAATGAACTAGCATGTCGTAACAGTTGGCTTAATGATAAAATTTATGCAAGTGGGTCGAATTCCAGGGGCATGGTAAACCTCTGCCAGTCATGTCTGAAAGTCGATACGCCCCCGTTTCGACAGTCAAATCAATCTGGTAAGGGTCGTCCCAGTTGGGGCATAATTTACCATTAGTTGGATTTTTAGTAGCAGGAAGCACTTTCTTGAGGACTAGTTCTCCAGGCGCATAACGACGCAACTGCACGTGCCGGTTATACGACTTGACGAGCTGCTGTTAATACCGCGCCATGCACGCAAGAGCACGATCTTGGCGTTCTTCGATCAAAGTCAGATCGAAGGCCAGCATCATGTCATTACACCCCATGTCAAAAACCTTTGATTTCAATGTGGGCAGGCTGATTTGAAGAGGGATAATAGCTTGCGTCCCACAGCACAAGGCAAATAGTGTTTCTCCAGTAGACCACCCCGGAGTGATGCGATGAGCCCACAATACACTGGGCAACTGTTCCACCCACTTGCTTTTGGCTTTTTCCAATCGTTTCTTGATGCTGTCCAGGATCACTTTATTAGAGGCCCCAACTTGATCGTTGCTTCGCGGGTATGCCGGTGAGGAAAAATCGGGCCGGATACTGTATGTGTTGCATAACTCCCAATGGACACCACAATCGAATTGGGTGCCATTGTCAGATACTAGTGCTCTTGGTATGCCGAATCAAGTTATAATGTTTCTCTATACAAAGTGCTTAACATCGACATTTCGGATATGTGCCAATGTCTCTACTTCGACCCATTTCGTGAAATAGTCTGTTGCGACAATCAGGAATCGTTTGTTTCCCAGAGCTCGCGGTAATGGTCTGACGATGCCAAGTCTCCATTGAGCGAATGGCCAAGGACTAGTAACAAAATTTAATTCTTCAGCAGGAAAATGAGTTAATGGGGAAAACTTTTGGCATTGTTCTCATTTCTTGACGTAGTTCTTAGTATCAGTACGCATAGTCGACCAATAATATCTTTGTGTTACGGCTTGGTGAGCCAATGAGCGTCCTCCAGAGTGAGCACCGTAAATACCCTCATGTATTTCAGTCAAGAAGTCCTCAACTTTATCTGGGTGAACACATTCCAAATACGGCCTAGAGAGAGATTTTTTGTACAATTTTTCCTGAGGATCCAGATAATATCGTAGGGCTTTATTCCGCAATTTGTGAGCTTTTTTCTTATCTGTTGAGAGCTGTTCTGAGGAAAGAAATCCAGTGATCGGGTCCATCCAACTCAGTCTTGAATCAATGATGTCAATCTCAACTGTTTTAGAAGAAGTGATACTCGGCTCTAGGACAAACCCTACTTCGATGGTTCGTTTCACTTCTGAGTTAATGGCCAAAGCTAGGCAATCAAGGGCATCCGCATGCGTGTTCTGATCTCGGGTTATCTGATTCAACTCGTGGTGGTCGAATTTCGTGAGCAAGAAATTCACCGTTTTAATGTAGGCTGCCAATCGGTCATTTTTAGCCGCATATTTCCCTTTCAACTGGTTGATGGTCAACTTTGAATCACAAAAAAACGTGTAACCGTCGTGCACCAAGATGAAGTGCGTTTCAAAGGCCAGTTAGCAATGATTCATATTCCGTCTCGTTATTTAATGCATTGAAACCCAGTTTGACTGCCTGTTTGATTATTGCCCATTTGGGGGTTATGATTACTACGCCTGCCCCGCTACCACGTTGGTTAAATGATCTATCACAATACATTTTCCAAATGTCTCTAACATACATTCTCCAGTCGGGCTGTGGTTGAAGGTGGACTTGATCAGATTTGAAGTCGGCATCATCCTGTGAACTCGGCTACAAAGTCGGCCAACACCTGCCCCTTAATGGCCATTTTGGGAAAAAACTAGATGTCATAATGGCCGAGTTCCAAAGCCTATTTAGAGACTCGCCCCGATGCTTCTGCGCTACGGAGAGGATAGTCTGTTAACATCCCTACAGTATGAGCCTAAAAATAGTGCATTAGCTTTCTGGCAGTCACTACAAGAGCTAGGATAAGTTTTTCTAGTTATAGGTATCGTGTTTCGACATCAACCATTGCCTTGCTTACATGGTAGATTGGTTGCTGCTCCCCAAGTTCCTCCTTCAGTAACATGGCGCTGACCGCTTGGTCGAATATCGCCAGATATAAGATGAGCATCGCTTGGCGATGGGGTTGCCAAGAGTGGCACTGAACGAAGATAAGTTTTCAAGCCGTCCAGTGTGGCTTGGCATTCCGGTGTCCATTCAAATGCTTTGCCTTGCCAAAGTGTGTGAAAAAATTGTCGGCAACGATCTGAGGAATGACTGATAAACCTATTGAGGGGGGCGGCCATTCCCATCAACTTCTGAACTTCTTTGGCTAACTGAGGGCCATTCCCATCAACTTCTGAACTTCTTTGGCTAACTGAAGGGAGCCAAGTTCTAAAATTGTTGTGATCTGTTTTGGGTTGGCCTCTATTCGGCGGTGGTTCACAATGTAGCCGAGCAACTTGTTGGATTTGATGCCGAATGCGCATTTTGAGGCATTCAGTTTCATCTTGTACTTTCAAAAAATGCCGAAGGTCTATACTAAATTGGTTAGATGGGCATGTTTTTCCTTGGATTTCACTGCCATGTTATCGATGTATACTTCCATAGTGTGGCCGAGTTATTCTTTAAACATAGTGGTAACCAGCCTCTAGTATGTTGCCCCAACATTCTTCAGTTTGAAGGGCATGACCTTGTAGCAATAGGTTCCCTTAGGGTGAGGAATGCAGTCTTTTCCTGGTTTTTTAGATGCATGGAAATTTGGAGATAACCCCTGTAGACGTCCAAGAAGCTCATGCGCTGATGATGCGCCGTTGCGTCCACAAGGTGGTCGATTCTGGGAAGAGGAAAACAATCCTTGGGACAAGCCCTGTTCAAGTCCGTGAAATCCACACAAACACGACAGGATCCATTTTTCTTCTTCACAACCACGGTATTGGACAGCCATGTGGGATAAGTTACTTCACGAATTGCCCCGACATCAAGCAACCTGTCAACTTCATCAACGACAGCCGATGCATGCTCTGCGGCAGATTGCCGACTTTTTTGAATGATTGGTTTGACTTTTGGGTTGACGTTTAAACGGTGCTGGGCCACGACTGGATCCACCCCCGACATTTCATATGATGTCCAGGCAAACATGTCGATATTGCTGAGTAAAAAGGAAACCAACTTGTGTCTTTCAACTTTGTTCAGGGAAGTGTCGATCATGAAGAACTTGTCAGGGTCTCCATTGATTTCGACCCGATCAAGGTCTTCAATTGCCTTCTCACTGGGGGTTTTCCCAATGTCCTCGAGGCTTTCTCGATTTGGTACTTTAATCAAGTTCACTTCCAGTTCCTTTGGTCTTTTTGTGGCAGAAATAAGATTGCATGCCTGTGCCGATTTTTGAGAGCCTCGAATTTGCTTAATGCCATATTCAGTTGGAAAGCGAAGTAATTGATGGTAGCTGCTTGGCACAGCCTGCATAGCATGTAGCTAGGTTCTTCCCATGATAAGGTTGTATGGTGACGGGAGTTTGATGACTAGAAATTCCACGTCGACTGATTTGGTACCTGCCCGTACTGGTAGTGTGATCTTGCCCAAAAGATACTCGAGGTTGGTGTTGAAGCCGAAAAGTGGGTAATCGGTCGGTAACAGATTCAAATCAATGAAGTGGAGTTTAATGAATGTCTTGTAATACATTATTTCTGAGGTGCTTCCTTGATCGATGAGAACACATTCGACCGTGAATCGGTTCACTCATAGTTCTACGATGAGGGGATCAACGTGGGGGAAAGTCACTCCATCTAGATCGGTGTCGTCGAAGCTAATTTTGCTAGTGTCATGGGGATGTTTTGTTGGTATGATTGGCTTGGATGGGCTAGGTTGCAACTGAATTGTATGTACTTGGGCTGGCGACGGAAGGCTGTATATTATGTGAGTTACGCCAAGTGGGGGTGAATCCAGCCATAAGGCGACTGTGTTTGGTGGATTGTTCTTTCGGATATGCTGCGCCAGTCGGTCGCCTTGCACTAACTCCTCCAGGTGGTCCTTCAGTGCATAATAGTTTTCAGGGTCGTGGCCATGGTCCTTGTGATATTCACACCGCCTATCCCTCTTTCTAGTATTAGAGGGCCTTATCATCTTGGACTGCCACTTAAAGAACGGAAAATGCTGGACTTTTGGTAGGATCTTACTGATCGGCGCTGCCAATTCCATATATTTCTTATCCGAACATATGGTGAGCTTGCTATCCACTTGATACTGTTTGTTTGAACAGTGTAGACACTACTCATTTGATCGGTGCGAATCATGCCAGTTGACTCGTTTAGCCCGATTCCGAGGTTCAGGGCTCCTTGGTGTCACGGTGCTTAACGGCTGAACCAGACCATATGGCGTCGATTTCACGACTTTCTATCCTTCCTTGACGCAGAGGGCATCGTCTTCCACCTTGCAATACTTCTCAACTTTCTTCATTAGTGCCCAGACTGTCTTGGGAGGCCGTCTGGTCAACGTACTTTAGAGAGGACTATCGGGGTGTAGCCCCATTTTAAAGGTTGTAATGGCCATGGAATCATTGTAGACATCATCCACCAAGTTGAAACACTCTCAATAGTGTCAATAGCGTGTCGAATACTTATGGAGGGCTTCTTCTGGTTTAATTTGCATTGTCCAGAGAGAGTCGGCTTGTTTTGGTTGAACCTCGTTGGTGATGAATCTTGTCCTGAAGGACTTTTGGAGCTGATGAAAGCTCTTTATTGACGCCGGCTTGAATTTGTAATACCATCTGACGACCAATGACCCTAGGCTACTTGGAAGCATTCGACACATGAGGGCTTCATCATTAGCATGCAACGTTATCGCCTGTTTGTAATGACGAATATGGTCCGTGGGGTCTGACTTTCTATCGTACAGGGTGAATGTCGGTGCTTTGAAATTTTTAGGCAGTGCAGCCCTTGCAATGCGTCGTACGAAAGGGTTGTGCCTGTCATCTTCATTCGAACCATCACTTCCTTCCCCTCGCCTATACCGTACATACGGACTTCCCTCGGATGAGCTGAATACATCAACTCACGCTTTCTTTCTAGGTTCCTGAGATGGCGAGTCATAATCATTACCATTATCATGTTTTCGAAGTTGATGCCGTCGATCATCCTTCTTCCTTTCTGGCGATTGACCCCGGTCATGACGTGCGGCCTGTTGGGATTTGGCTAACTCCAGGGCCAATTCCTTAGGTAAGCGCTCGTTCTCAGTCGTCATATCTTCTAGACATTGTTCGTTTCATTTTGCTTAATCTATGATCGTTTGCATAGTCTCCTGCATAGAGGTTGAGGGTGAGGTTTGAGTCACTAGGTCGAAGTTCAGGGCCTTTCGCGTGGTGATATTCTCCGATCCAAGCATGTTTCTTGGAGTAACATCATCTCTTGGTGTAACATCGTCAGCAACTACCGAAGGATCATCTGTCACGCTTGCCATGAACGCACTTGAGTATTCCCACAGACGGCTCCAATTGTGGTAAACAACGCTTTAAGAATACTCTTGGATCTAGTCAAATCCTCTTGATTCTCTGATTGCTACCTGAAAAATGAATGAACACTCCGGCCGGGGGTGTCGGAATTAGCACTATGACGGACAAGTCAGTATCCTCTCAAATTTACTTCTATTTCAAGTTATCTCGTTTGTTTTCACATACCTCAGTTTGGCTAAAGCTCTTTGCCTGCTTTCCCATCATCTCCTTTTGCCATCACATCTGGGACCCCTAGATGTGCCAGAAGAATTTCGGAATACTCGGTTTTCGGATAGATTCTACTCGGCCTTGGTCTTATTCAGATGGTCATGCCGAGTTATCCTCACAAGTCTTCTCGGCTCTCGGCATCCTCTTTGAGCAGCGCTTGAGTTGTCTCTTTTACTCGGCCCCCACAGTAGTCAATTTTTATAAAATTAAAAATTCATAGTTTAATTTGTTAAAAGGGTCAATTTGTAAGATTTTTCTTCGTAATTTCCCCAAAAAGAATTACAAATTTATGAAAGAAAAAAAAAACATGTCTATTGGATTTGATTTTTTTAAATTGGTGTTTAGATGATTTTTTTTTGCTTATTTTGTAGTTTAATTTTTTTCATATTTTATTTAATTTTTGATTGAATTTGGCTGTTTTGTTTGGTAACTTGTTACCAATGAATGAAAACAATCAAAATTTAAAATTAAAAAATTTAGCAGCAAAAAACCAGTAGCATTCTGCATCAATGATCCAAAGAATGCAAGATGAAATGAAGAGCAATAGCTTGCACCCAAAAATAAGAATTGGGAAGAACTTCATACAAACTATTATATCATTTCTAAAACAAAGAATTGCATAGACTTTTTAATTTATTTTATTTGACATACAAAATAATCTCATGCACTAGATTTCCCTTTTAATGTGTATGATATAATAATTTTCATAAGCACAACAATGCATAGATAAACACATGCAAAGCATTGGGAAATCAAGATTCTTTTTTGTTTTTTCCTTCATTTTGTTTCAAATATTGTAAATTGTCTTCTACATGTGAATGCAAATCTAATTGAGAATTTCTGATCAACATAGGCAAAACTGTGGAAGAGGATTTTTATTTGAGTATTGGTATGCTGCTTTAAATCTAAAAAAACGGTGGTTTTAAAAAAAACAATAAGGACTCAACCATTTACACCAGCCAACCTGAAGCAGAACAATGATCAAGAATGCAGTTGTAGACACCCCATTTTTGACCGACCTTAAGACTTAGACGTCACCAGTTGAGCACTCAGTGATGTTGCATTTTGTGCTCGTTTTGAGGTTTCAGAGTCTCGGCTGCAAGCCTTGCCTCCGGTTCGGGACCGCTTAGCTACCTCCGTTTACTCCGGTTTTTGGCACACATCTTATTTCCTCCCTTTAGAGGGACACTATGGCCTTGGAGACCACCTTTGTGGTCATACGCCACTTCCGGTGCCTAGCTGCCTGTTTTCGGGGCCCCGAACGGCACGTTTTGGCCCCATAAACCTTCGTTTTTCATCCATTTTGGTCCGTTTTTGGTAGAGATCCTATTTTCACTATTAGGAGGGTGGTAGGATGGTGGCCGGCCACCTCTTCCCCTGAAAAACCAGTTTTCTCATTTTCTCTCTCCAAAAGCCGATTTTTCTAACCGAAAGCTGGTTTTTTCCACTTTTGAGCCACATTTTCTGGCTTTTCATACCACCATTGTGATCTACTCATCTGGGAGGCCACCAATATGGGTAGGCCGGCCAAAAATTCACCTTGACCCTTTTGAACCTTGCTTAAAAGCTAGCTTTTCTCTCTCTTGGGTCACTTTTTCTGGTTTTTCACTACATAGTTGTGTTGCACTCATCTGGGAGGCCACCTTTCTGGGTAAGCCGGCCAGCAATTTTGCTTGAACCTTTTGATCGCTGGTCGGCCGACCAGGGGGAGTGGCCGGCCGGCCACTTGAACTGACCGGCCTGCTTATTGCTTTTGCCCTCTATGAGTGTAATCCAGCTGTGCTAGCTGGAGACCATTTGGTGCATCCTCCATACACATGTATGGAGGATCTTTGAAGCTTCCAAGAGAAGCTTTGGCCTCTCTTCTCTATAAGAGAGGCCCTCCTCTTCATATCTAAGGGTTAGACATTTTTGCTTAAGGCTTATAACCTCCCTCCTCCATTGTCACTATTCCAAGCTCCAAAACCCTAATTTTCTTGGTCCATTTACACTGCAACCCTTAGCACCACACCTCCATCATCCATTCTAGCACCTTGGAAGTCATTAGCAGAGGTTGAAAGCTCACCAACTTGGTCCAAAAGCTGTTGAAGGTCGGCTCTTCAAGGGTAAGTGTCCATTTCCCTTAAACTTGCATTTTTTTTGCTTCATTACTTAGCTTCATTTGCAAGTATTTTTGGGCTTTTTCATAAACTAGAAAGTGTCATATTTTGAGCTCCTATTCAACTTTGTTTGAGGGTACTTTACTGTTTGAGGTCATCTACTTCCCCTTGCCCTCTATCTCTCTTTTAGGGTTATTTTTGCATCACACTTTAGCCTTACTTGTGAACATTTTCGAGATTTGTTATAAATTGGAAAAAGCCTTGTTTTGACCTCCTATTTATGTTTTCTTGAGGTCACTTTTCAATTTGGAGTCATCTCCTTCCTTGCATGCTTCATTTCTTCATATTTAGGGCTATGCGTTAGAGCATTTGCATTGGACTTGTTTTGGTCTCTTAGCCACTAAAATCCCGGGAATTTTCAGTGGCTTTGATGGGGTTTTGAGCTTTGAAATCATAGAGGGGTGACCCTCTCACCCCTCATTTTCTTTACTGGCATCATTGGCTTTCCAAAGGGGCTCTATTTTGCATGCATTGAAGTCACTTTTTGGGTCCAATTTTGTGGGTTTTAAGGTCTGCCTTAGGTCTTTCCGGGTCCCTTTTGATCATATTTTATGTCTACAATGCATGTATAGAACAATTCCATTCAAGGCCTTTTGAGGGGGCCTTTCATCGTATGCTTCCTTGACTGATTTCAGGGCCAATTTTGTGAGTTTTACGGCTTTCATAACTCATTTCCAGAGTTGTTTTGGTCATGCAAAGTGTCTATCTTATATGTTCTTAACAACCCCTTGAATGGCCTTCCAAAGAAGCCCCTCATTTTTCCATGCATTGGCTGCATTTCAGTGATTATTTGGGCATATTTTGGCATGCTTTATTCACTGTTTTTGGCTGGTTTGATGAGTTCTCATTTGCTTCATATACATGCCATGTAAACCATGCTTGCTAGCCAATGTTGCATGCTATTTTAGTCCATCATGTTAGCATCTTTTGGTCATGCTTTAAACTAGAAATGTGCATGTTTTGGGACTGCCTTGGCACTGTCTTTAGGCTTCATGATCAAATAATGCTTGCTTTGTACACTTGTGGTTCAACGCAATGGACTAGTTTTGAGTTTCGGGGCTTATTCCATGCATCGGGTGCCATATTTCCATGTTTCGGGACCATTTAGCATTATGTTTCAGTGTTGAAAATTACATGTTTGAATGTCATGCTTCACCCTTGCCATGTTTTGGTAGAGTGGCATTTAATGCCTTAGGTTCGGTCCTCGGTTTGCGTGCATGTGTGCACGTATTTTGGTCATCTCATTTCCATCTTATGGCTACTGACGTGAGTGTGGCTGAGGTCCACTCATGTTGGTGTAAGTCCATCATGCATTGTGTATGCCATTTCAATCCATAGCATTACGTATGCTAGGTTGCATTTTAGAGCATTGTGTATGACATGTTACATCACGCGCATTGTGTATGCCATTTTAGTACATAGCATTGCGTATGCTAGGTTGCATGTTAGTTGCATTGTGCATGCCATTCCATTTGCATGGTGCTTGGAATAGGGTTTAGTCCAAGCACGGGAAACGAGGGGTGTTTCATACTCCAAGTGACGAAACGTACCTTGATTCCCGGTCCCCGACGTTCTTGATTATCTATGATAGAATTGTTGGCTTCATATGTTCATACCTACATTCATGTCATATTAAAACGTGCAATTCGGTCTCTCGGCCATCGTGCATGGAGATGCGTGATTGGTGGATCGAGAACCGAGGGCCACACTCCCTAGAGCTTGTGCAAGGACGGGGAGGAGTGGTCACGCACACATATGTTGAAAATACATTGCTTTCTCTCTTTCTTGCCTTTGTTGCAGAAAAACCAGAGTCCAGGGGGAGGAAGTGGTCAGCCGACCAGGTTTTTTGGTAGGCCGACCACCTTTTTTTGGTTTTCACCATGAGGGGTGGTCGGCAGGTGTTTCCCAAGCCAAGAGCTGGTCGGCAGCCTTCCCCAGGTGGAGTTTCAGCCTCCTGGAGCTTTGTGTAAGTTTCTGAAATCAGCTGCAAACAATGGCGGGACAAGGCATTGCGATGGAATTTACCGACAAAGCGCATCGAGCATGCATGCATTCATTGTCATCCAAAAAAGAGCCGGGGCAGTCCATTTGCATGCTAGTCTATAGCTTACTTAGCTAATTTGTTAGTTAGTTAGTGGATGTGTAATAATTAGCTGTAATCCGTTATTCATTCGGACTGTATTATTCTTTCGGACCCTCCGAGTGAGGGCACAATTGTAATAAGTGTGCGTGTGTGTGATGTATGTCTTCCAACCCCACGTCTTTCTCCTTTTTATTTACCAGCTTATGATGGTTAGATTAGGGCATGTTTCAATTAGCATACAGTATGATAGCATGTTTGCATTCATTCATCTATCTTGCATGCACCGGGCTCGGCGCATCATACTAACTGCATTTGTATTTCAATTCCGAGTTGAATACTTGTTAGTTTTAGCATTTCACATGCCATCTTTAGAATAGCTGAGCCTATCTTAGTTTCATTTTGCATGTGTTGCATTAGGCATTTCTGTATAGTTAGGATCATGCATGGATTTCTAACATAGCTTTTGTTTTGGCTTGGAGTACTCGGTAAGTGTTTATGCGTTAGCATCCTTGCATGTGTGTGAGTAATTGCCATGATAGCATGCTTACCATGAGGCTATTTGCTTATATGATATACCTGCCTGAATGCCTGTGGGTGAAGGTTGGGTTATTTGAATTGGAACAATTCATTAATTGTGAGTTTTAAGCCCACTACATAGTGACAAAATCATGTTTTTCTAAGCCCACCCGAGGGTGGCAAATCCACGTCTTCGCCTACTTGCGGGTAGCACCATCAAATCATTTTCAAAATAAACAAACATAAAATGTTTTGTTCCAATTCAGGCGACCCAGTCTATACTTGTATGCTGTGCGCACCACATAGTAAATCTAGGCTAATAACCGGAATAAGAATGCATAATGTTTTCAAAACTAGAAATCATGGTTAGTAGAGGCCGATCTTTGATCGGGCGAGCGGGGGTGCTCACGAAGTGACCTTCCCCAATCACACCCAAGTTCCCGAGCCGAGGCAACTTTGGTGATGACGGACACGTGGCCTTAGGCAACGAGTCAGGGTTTCCTAAATTTTCCAAAATAAAATATTTAGGTGGCGACTCTGTATCTGGCAAAGCAGTCCATGTTTGGCAATTCTTTAAAAAAAATCTATTTTCAAAAACGATTTGCCGAATTTGGACTCTTTGATGATTTCATCGGTCTTGCATTGCACTCTGCGAGATTAGATACAGGACCGTGACATTGAGTCCTGAACTGTAGTGAGCCCAATGAACAAAACCTGGGGGGGGGGGGGTGGGATTTCCTCCCGGGACGTTCGGGGACGTCTACAGTTTCTGGTGACTCTACTGGGGAGTTTGGAGAACTTGACTCGAACTCATGATATCTTGTTTTGATTACACTTATGTATTTCTTTGCATTGCATTTGCATTGGTGCACCTAGGACACTGTGTTTTCCGTATGCTATTCCTGAACGGTTCGTCGGAGGCACGCTTCGAGAAGCTTGCCATAAGGCTGACCAGTTGCGGGCTCTGCCACGACGGGAACACAAACCCCGGTTTTACCGGGGCACCCTTTTTAACCGTTCGACCTAGTGCATATTCGGAATCCATAGTGACCATTCCAAACTAGGACAGGTTGCTTACCCGTTTATAGGTTGTTTGAAACCGCTGCGTGCGTAGCGAAACCCTAGTTCCTGACAAAATAGGACAGGGAAACCTTCCCCCAACATAGGGGTGTTTTGGCTCTCACTTGTTTGTTATGTGCTTTTAGAGTGCGTCTCTATACGAATGCATGTATCAGTTTACAAGTTTGGGCATCAGGCCTGCGGGCACCAGTTTAGTATTTTTGGGTATCAGGCCTACGGGCACCATTTCAGTATTTTCGGAATCAGTTATCTGCGGGTATCAGATTCAGCTTCGGGGACAGTGATTTGGGAACAGTGATTTGGGAATAATGATCGGTCTTTGAGAACAGTGTATCAATTGCGTGTTAATTATACCCGACTGTGTGTTGTGTTTATTTATGCTGTTATGCTGTCCGTTCGTCTGCTCGTTTATTTCCTTATTACTGCTTTATTTATCTTTTTGCTAGGTAGTTTAGCACAATTGCTTCCGACTAAGCAGATATTCCCCAAGCACTCTGGACAAGAGGTCGCCGACTCAATCGATCTGAGGATCTGGTCGACGGACAACCAGTGTTCCACTCTCTACCCCCGGTTATCAGACGGAGGTCGAAATGGCGCAGTGTATCTGAGCAGAGGTTACCAGAGCAGCGGATTACCCCATCAGTGGACAGTCGGATTGAGATCCCAATTGTTGCTATAGAGATAGACCTGCCAGTAGTTCAGACAGATCAGGGCAGTATGGCAGGACCGACAGGAGTTGAGGAAATGATGCGTCAGATGTAGGACACCATGAGAGCCATGCAGCAGGATGCTGTTCGCTGGGACGAATTTGCCAAACAACAGGCCGAGATCATGGCCCAGCAGGTAGAGTTAATTGCCAGATTGCAACAACAAGCCGAAGCATCTGCTTCACACCAAGTTCCTCCCCCACCAGAAATCCCAGCACCCGAAGAGGCACCAAATGTTCAGACAGATACGGACATGCCAACGGGGCCAGCTCCGCCCCCAATTCTGCCCCAGCTATCTAAGGCACCTACGCCCGTCAATCAACCGGACTCTCCCTTCGAGTTTGAGGTAGACCATACAACACTGAAATTGAGCAAGCTTGAGAAGTTGTTCAAGAAATCCCAAGGGGTAAAGGCTATCTCGGATATCGAGGACGGATATACCGACGTGGCTGTGACGCTGCCGGAGAGGTTTAAAACGCCGAAAATTGATCGCTTCGACGGATCTGGGGACCCCATGGTGCACCTCCGGCTATTTTTAGATATACTACGACCAATGGGCCTCACCAGACCAGAAAAGCTTTCACTATTCGGCCGGACCCTGTCGGGTGTGGCCGCTATCTGGTATGCGAAGTTAGAGGATGATGTCAAGCGGAGTTGGGATGAAATGGCCGAGGCCTTTGTCGCACAATACTCTTACAATACCCAAATCGAGATTACGACCCGAGATCACAAAACAACAAGGCAGGAGCCAAAGGAGAGCTTCTCGAATTTCGTAACTCGGTGGAGGGCGAAGGCTTCGATGATGACCCTGAGGCCTACCGACAAAGACCAAATCAGGATGATTGTGCGCAATCTCCAGCCAAAACTAATGCAAAAAATGATTGTGCTCCCCTTTCCTACTTTTTCAGATCTACATGAAATGGGGGTACAAATCGAAGATACAATGAAACAAGGTTTGATAGACCAAGATAGAGAGCAACCCAGAAGAACCTTTAAAAGCAACAACAAAACAAGCACCAGCAATGCCACAAATGCTAGAGCTTTAGAAGTAAGCGTGGTCACTACCATTCCCCTCCCCTTCCAAGACCCATGGCAGCTACACCTTTCTTCGGCACGTCCGGAAGTAACACACAAACCACTCGATTCCAACCCAGAGGCCAAAGAACCTTCACCCCAGTGTATATGCCCCTATCCAAGGCTCTAGGGGTATTAATCAAGAAAGGGCACTTAAAGCCCTTGGAGCCGAGGCCATTGCCAAATCCACTCCCTCCTTCTCATAACCCAGCAAAATATTGCGCATATCACCAACAACATGGTCATGACACTGACCAATGTTATGGATTACGTCATGAGATTCAAGACCTCATTGACAATCAGGTGATTGTACCTCCAGAAAAATCTAATGTCACAACAAACCCTCTCCCACCGCACAACCAAGCTCCACCTCCCAAAAGAATCAACTCCATCCGGACTGGGGTCGTGTCTTACGATCCCAGCATATATATCACTCCTTCCCACTTAACTAAGCCAGAGGTGCTCCTTCCTGACTGCACTGACTCTTTGTGCATGTTGGACATCTCCAGAACCCAACCTGAGCCAATGGCGGTGACTGGCAAAGATAGAACAGAGGAGATTTCAGAGGAGGATGGAATTGTTCAATCAGGGTTTGAGTAGTCTGGGAGTGTCGCTGGGGAAGCCTACGATCCGAGTGATTACATTCTGCCAGCAAGCCAGTTTGAGCCTAATATTGAATTGCCAGAGAGGGCAGAGCTGTGTGTGATCCAAGGAGATGGATTCGAGCAAGGGACAGATGGTTTGACGGTTGTGGAAGAGGACTTGGCCAACCTCCAATTTTTCAACGACCAAGATCCAGGAGACGCGGCAGTCAACTGGTTTGGTTATGAGGAATCAGCAGAGGCTACTGGGTGGCTTGACGACTTGCCAGACGTTGCTGATGAAGCTCAGTTAGAACAGGGCCCGGCAGGGGCAAGTATATCAGTGGTGGCCGAAAGGGCCGAAAATCAGAATGAATTGCCGGAGAGCGCCGGTGCTAAGAATTCCGCTCGAGACTTGGGCATTATGAATGTGGGAATTGTTGAACAACCAGCTGTACTGACGCAGCTGGAACAAGAAAGGTTTGAGGATGCCAAGAGAACTAGGAAAGCTAAGGGCCCTGAGGGGACTGAGAGTGCTGTGTGCACGAAGATAGAGAATGCTTCGAGTATGTGGACGAAGAGTACTGCGAGTGCAATTGAACCGGAGCCAGACAGGTGTCTGTTGGCTGCCGACGGAATGTGGTGGGAAGATGATGATTTATGTCTTGCCCACACAGATGAGGATTGGGGGAGTAATCAGCCAGATGATACCTGGTATATCGGTGAGGTCTATCATATGACGAGAAGCGGGCGGTATTTCAAGCCCCCGCACCTAGACCAGCCGGAGGCATCTGGGAAGGATAAGGAAGTTGAGAGACAGAAAGAGAAGCAAGTCGAAGAAGAGGCTGTACTGAAGCAGTTAAAGAAGATACCAGCAGACATCTCCATCTGGGGACTGCTTATGGCATCGTGAGTGCATCGACAAGCTGTCTTATCGACCATGAACAAGGCCAAGCTCTCTATAGACACCACACCCGAACAGCTGGTGGCTTTAGTTTTTCCGGGAGGAGCTACCCCGATGTTGACCTTTTCTGACAAAGAACTACCACCTGAGGGTGCAAACCACAACAAGCCACTCTACATCTCCGTGGAGTGCAGAAATAAATGGATACCTGTGGTGCTTGTCGACACAGGGTCCGCCATCAATGTATGTCCAGCGAGGACTGCCTATGCAATTGGCTTGAAGACCACTGACTTTGTGCCAACAGCCCAGGTGATTCGGGCATACGGCAACACAAGCAGAAAAGTCATGGGGACAGCAAAAATTCAAACCAAGGTTGGGTCGGGGCAGCATGAAATTGACTTTCACATCCTAGAGGTGCCCGCCACTTTTAATTTACTCTTAGGGCGGCCGTGGCTGCATCAAGTGAAGGCAGTTTCTTCTACCTTGCATCAAATGGTGAAATACCCCCATAGAAAGAGAGTAGCCATTGTTTTTGGGAATTCATCGATCCATCCACCGCCGGAAGTATCTACGCCAGTTTTGAAAATTGAGCACGGTATGGAAGATGTGTTCTTATCTAGTTTTACCCTAGCTGAGGCCCGGGTCGTGCAGAACATCTTAGCTGTTAATGAGGGGGTGTATGTCAGTGCTCAATCGGTATACATCATGAACAAGCTTCAACATATCCCCGGGATGGGATTGGGAAAGTGCGGCCGGAAGGACGTCGCAGCATCGGCCGAGGTGCCACATAAGCCACATACCTTTGGTTTGGGTTATCTGCCCACCAAAGAGGATTGGATAAGGAAGGGTAAGGAGATGGTTGGGAGAGCCAGAGTGAAGAAGGCGGGGAAACCTTTTGACTTAATGCACCAGCCCATTCAGGGTACCCTAAACGGACGCTTCGTCCGGAAGGGGGAGGACTTTCCGTTCTGTGGCTTCCCAGAGCCGTGGCTAAACGCAGAGAGGAAGTGCATGCCGGGATTTGAGATTTTCTTTGACCTGCAGTTACCTGGGGATGACGTTGCCGGAGAGCAGAAAGACCCATTAGCTGAGGTTGAGCAGAGCAAGAAAGTGGAGTCTGAGGATGTCGAAAGTTAAATGGGGGTAGCGCTGGCATGTCTACTTTCAGATCCTCCGATCGAACAGAAGTGCTTGGGGGATAACTTCTCGGTATGCATGATCGGGAATGGAATGGCTGCGGGCCTACCAGTAAAAATTTTGGATGCATCTATCGCACCCTCTCTCATTTGGCAATATGAAGAGGGATTTTTGTCCAGCAGCACCAGGTCAGGTAGTGAGCCGGAATCTGATTCCACCGAATCTTGTGAGTCGGAATCAGGTTCCAGCTCGACTGAGTCTAAGCTTGGTAATCCTGGGGATGATAACCCGGATGCCACAGTCTTGTCCAGGTCATCTTTTTCTTTCTCTTTTGAGTCTGTTGTAACCGAAGAATTGGACGATTTGGATGTGCTTAATGAGAATCAAGTAGCTGTGGTTTTTGAGTACTTTTCTGTGCCCTTGATTTATTGCATTAACTCAGACTTTCAAATGTTTGATGAAAACGACGAGGAAGAAATTTCTCTGGTTTTGCAACGTTTAATTGAACAAGAGCAGGAAAGATTTGTTAAACCCTTAATGGATGAAATCACTATCGTGAATGTCGGTACAGAGGAGGACCCGCGGCTAGTCCAGATCGGATCCACGTTGTCTTCGGAGGAACACGAGCGCTTAGTCGCTTTATTAAAAGATTTAAAAGATGTTTTCGCATGGTCCTACGAAGACATGCCTGGAATCGATCTTGAGATTGTACAGCACCGGATCCCTCTTGACCCCGAGGCTCGACCCGTTAAGCAAAAACTCAGAAGAATCCGCCCGGATTGGGCCCTCAAGATTAAGAAAGACGTCACAAAGCAAATTGACGCAGGTTTCCTACAGGTATCCGAATACCCGACCTGGTTGGCTAACATCGTTCCAGTGCCGAAGAAGGATGGTAGGATCCGAGTATGTGTGGATTTTAGAGATTTGAACAGAGCTAGTCCGAAGGACGACTTTCCCTTGCCGCACATTGATGAGTTAGTGGACTTCATTGCGGGGCATGCTTTGCTTTCGTTTATGGATGGCTTCCCAGGCTACAACCAGATAGTGATGGCACCTGAAGATCGAGAAAAGACTGCCTTCATCACCCCTGTGGGGGACATACTGTTACAGAGTGATGCCGTTTGGGTTGAAGAATGTTGGAGCTACATATCAACGGGCCGCAACCACGATATTGCATGACATGATCAACAAAGAGGTTGAGGTGTACGTGGACGATATGATTGTGAAGTCCAAAGAAAGGGAGGGCCACTACACCGCCTTGCAAAAATTCTTTCAAAGGATCAGAGAATTCCGGTTGCGGCTCAATCCTCAGAAGTGTACGTTCAGTGTCACAGCAGGGAAAATACTGGGGTTTCTCATCACACAGAGAGGTATCGAAGTCGACCCTTCCAAAATCAAGGCCATCCTAGAAATACCACCACCAAGGACTGAAAAGGAGGTGCGAGGCTTTCTGGGTAAAGTGCAATTCATAAGACGGTTTATCTCAAAATTAACCTTGACTTGTGAACCACTTTTTGGCCTCCTGAAGAAAGGAAAGAAATTCCAGTGGGACGGCCGATGCCAAGCTGCTTTTGAAAAGATCAAGGAATATTTAAAGAACCCACCTGTGTTGTTACCACCAGAACCGGGAAGACCGTTGATATTGTACCTTTTGGTAACTGAGACCACAATGGGCTGCATGCTCGCGCAGGAATCAGAGGACAAAGTGGAAAGGGCCATCTATTATCTGAGCAAGAAGATGTTAGAGTATGAAACTCGCTACACACCATTGGAGAAGGCTTGCTTAGCCTTGGTATGGGCTACCAGGAAGCTGCGACACTACCTGTTAGCTCACTTTGTAATGTTGGTTTCAAGATTAGATCCCATCAAATATCTCTTCGAGAAACCGGCACTTACAGGTAGGCTGGCTCGTTGGCTGTTGTTGCTTTCCGAATTTGATCTGAAATATGTGACACGTAAGTCAGTCAAGGGAAGAGTGGTAGCAGAGTTCTTAGCCGATCATCCAGTGGAAGGAAGTGAAGCAGTGGAGTACTTATTCCCAGATGAGGCCATTTTGCATAACGATGACGAGTTTTGGACAATGTACTTTGACGGAGCGTCAAATAAATACGGGTATGGGATAGGAGTGTTGCTGATAGCACCCGACAATTCCCGTATCCCTTTAGCATTCAAGCTCCGGTTCAAAGTCTCGAACAACGAAGCAGAGTATGAGGCATGCATTGCCGGTCTAGAAGCAGCCCTAGAACTAGGGGCAAAACGGTTGGACGCCATCGGGGACTCGAACCTTGTTGTGTCTCAAGTGAAAGGAGATTGGAAAGTCAAAGAAGAAAAGATGATGATGTATCATCAAGACCTGGATTTGTTAATTCCTTGGTTTGAGAAGCTAAACTTTGCTCATCTAGTAAGAGAGAACAACAGGTTCGTAGATTCACTAGCAACTCTATCTTCCATGATAGATATCTCGTTTGGAGTCCGGATGCGTCCAGTCATCATTGATCAGAAGTTTGCGCCAGCATATGAGTCAATCGCTGCTATAGATGAGGTTCAAGATGAGAACCCCTGGTATTACGACATTTGGAACTTCTTGGAGAAAGAGGCGTATCCACCAGGGGCAAATGCCAAGGATAAAAGGGCAATCAGAATAATAGCCGTTCAGTTCATCATCTGTGGAGGTAAATTGTACAAGAGAGGTCATCTGGGAATGCATAAGCTATGCGTTGAAGCTGAAGAATCAAAACGCCTGATGGAGGCCATCCATAGAGGGGAATGCGGTGCGTATATGAACGGGGTAATGCTGGCACGGAAGATCCTCAGACAGGGTTACTACTGGTCCACCATGGAGGAGGATTGTATCGGCTTTGTTCGGTGATGCCACAAATGTCAGATCTATGCAAACCGCATGAACATCCCGCCATCAAAGTTGTACAATATGACTTCGCCATGGTCATTCTCAGTTTGGGAAATAGATGTGATCGGGGCTGTCACTCCAAAGGGGTCTAACGGGCATGAGTTCATCCTGATCGCAATAGATTATTTCACGAAGTGGGTTGAGGCCCAATCCTATGCGGTGTTGAAGGCTTCGCATGTTGCAAAATTCATCAGAAACAACATCATCTGTTGTTATGGGGTCCCAAACGAGGTCATTTCAGATTGTGGTTCCCACTTCAAGAAGGAAGTGATTGACTTGTTGGAAAAATACAACGTGGCTTTTCATAAGTTGTCTACATATCGGTCGCAAACCAATGGAGCGGTTGAGGCCGCCAACAAGAATATCAAACACATATTACAGAAGATGGTGGAAACCTACCGGGATTGGCCAGACAAGCTGCCGTTTGCTCTGTGGGGGTACCGGACTTCAATTAGAGCTTCTACTGGGGTGACTCCGTATTCATTAGTTTATGGGATGGAGGCCGTTCTACCTATTGAAATTGAGGTTCCGTCTTTGCTAGTGCTGGCTAAGTGTCAGATAGCCGAAGCGGACTGGCAATAGAGCAGATTTGAAGAACTCATGCTTTTTGACGAGCACAGACTAAAAGCACTGTACCATGTTCAAGGTTATCAGCGCAGAATTGCTAGGGCTTTTAACAAGAAAGTTAAGTCCAGGAATCTAAAAGAAGGAGATTTGGTGCTCAAGGACAACTGAGCTCCCATCCATGACCCGAGGGGCAAGTTCAGACCTAATTGGACTGGTCCCTACATCATTAAGTCTATCTGGTCAGGTGGAGCTTTGGTTCTAATGGACCTAGATGGCCTAGAGTTCTCGCAACCAATCAACATGGACAAGTTGAAGAAATATTACCCCTGAGAGGCTCGCTAGGCCGAAAACCCAAAAGGGCGACCTAGGCAAAAGTTAGAGCATTAAAAAATTAGAAAATATAAAAACTGAGCTCGCAAGGTTGAAAACCCGCAAAGGGTGGCCTTGGCAAAAGTTAGAGCGTAAAAGGAGAGTGAAAATACTCGAGTGAACCTAAGCTTGAACTACGTAAGGCTTGATTCCCATCTTTAGGATACGTAGGCAACTTTATCCTGAAGTTCAGCCATAAACTTTTCCCCGATCAACTTTGTCCATTTGATCATCTCGGCCATCTTTGTCTATTCAGCATTCAAGAGTTCGGTTATGATCTCCGGTGTAGTGCTCTTCAGACTAGGGGCAACTTTCCGTTGCGGTGCAGTGCCGCGGTACTCTTCAGACTAGGGGCAACTTTCCAGTTGCAGGGATCCGGGGTTGTGCATCTCAGTGACAGATCTCAGGCATGTCCAGTTCTGATCCATATCGAAAATGGTTTTGAAAAGTTTTAATAAAAGTTGACTTTGTTCAAAATTAATCTTTTTTACAACTTAGACCATTTTCGGACCAAAGTGGAAAATTTTCAGTACCCACAACCTTCAATTTCATTGATTTCAATACAGAGTTCTCCTGCTCTTGCATACAAATTGAAGTTGCTTTTTTATTACAATCATAAAGAAAACTTGAAAGTACTAATAAAGCAATAAATCCGGGGCATAGCTAAGTCAGGTGTTCCTGCACCCCCTCCTAGAGCTGGTCGAAGCCTCTGATGCCAAAGTAGGCCTTTCCTGTGCCTCTTCATTGAGCCAATCCAAGCACTCATCAGACAACGTGTAACTGAAAGTGGGAGCAGGGGCCAGGAGCTCTCTAGTCCTCCATGCTGTGGCATACCGGGCAAGCTGTGCGCCTCGAACTGGGAATGCAGCAGGATACTCTATCCCCTCTGACGGGCAAGTCTGATCATGACCAAACTGGCGCCGGAACCGGAACGGAAAGTAGAACACACAGTGAGTCAGACCAATCAACTGGATCCCGGTCTGCCGGGACATGCTATAGCTCATTGCCGGGAGATTGAGCTAAGGACAGCGCCAAGCAATGCGATCCGCAAACAAATTGCACATCCAGTCGAACCACCATCCCTCATCAAGGGCATCGACTAGTCGTTGTCAGAAGAAGTAGTCGCGAGCTGAGTAGGCTGGGTAAGAGTCCACAACCTGTAATTTATCCATCAACCATACCTGGGGAGGGATGAAAAATGAGAGAATAAAGAATAGAGAGATGTACGATGAGAGAAAAGAAAGAAAAGGGTTTTATAAGAAAAACCGAGCCTGAGGGCCGAGTGATGTGAGCAATATATATGTGAGAAAGGGTGGGAAACATTACCTGCAGCAGTAGTGGACTCCCCGCGAATCTGGTCGTCTCTCAGCAAAAGAAAGCATCCAAGCCCATCAGCGTCTCAGCCAATGTCATGGCAATACATCTCTTTCCTTCTTTCAAGCCTTGAGCAACTTCGATCAACCGGACACTGGATCCTCCGGAACCTGAGACAAGTAAGAAACGAGATAGCAAGCATAGACAAAGCGCGTGTTGCCGATAGCCCTGGCAATGATGGTCGCCGCAGTCACCAGCATCAGAAAACTGGCAAACCAAGCTTGGGATGTCTAGCTCCCCATCATGAATCGATGATCGAGCATCATGCAAAGTGAGGCCGCACATTTTTCCTAAGGCTTGGACGTGGCCGAATCGAAATTTAGGCAAGATTTCCTCGTTACGCTCGGACTTCATCAAAACTTGGAAATCCTCGAAAGTATGACGCATCTCTTGCCCACCGAAGCTAAAGACGTGTGTTACCAGATTCCAAAACCTCACCACGGCATGGAGGAAAGGAATGTGCAGCGAAGTACGGCTCAGCGTGAATAGTGCATTGAAGCCGAAGCCCCGGAAGTTCAACTTTTTCGAGTCGTCTAAATTAGCAATCCAAGCTGTGAGATTTTGGGTGAAGAACGCCTCCATTTTGATGCAAAACTAAGATGAAATGGGAGAGCCACGAGGCTAGAGCTTTTAAAGAGGATAAGGCACTGTTCGGAGGACACGTGTCGAAAATTTGGTGGTTGCCAAGCTAGGTGGCCGGCCGACCATCTTTTCTGGTAGGCCGACCACCCCTCTCCCCTCCAACGCAAAAAGCTGGTCGGCCAGCTCCCTTAGGTGGTCGGCCATAGAGTGGAAGGTGGCTTTGGTCTTGTTCTAGCTTCTAGAAGAAAGTTCCAAGCATTTCCACGCATTGGGGGCGTTAAAGGTGCGAGTTTTCCTCTGTTTCGGATGCGTTCCATCACCCAGATCGTCCGAAATGCATTTTTTTATCGAGTTGTTGTTAAATCCTGCTTATTGAATTGTTGTTTTTGCTTATCGAGTTGTTGCTTTGCTTACCGAGTTGTTAAGCTTACCAAGTTGTTAAGTTTTGTCGAGTTGACGAGTTTTGTGTATTGAGTTGTTACTCTTTGTTTATCAACATTATTGTGTCTTTCTTATCGAGTTGTAAGTTTAATCAACGTTGTTGTGTCTTGCTTATTGAGTTGTAAACTTGCTAAGGTTCTGTTCTTTCTCAGTAAGTTAAGTTGCTTTGTTTGTTGCGTCGGTTCACTACCTGACCTGGCAATTTTCAATGCACGATTTCCATTCAATCTCATTTTTGTGCAAAATAATGCGATGCGATGCAAGAAAATAAAATACAACACTTTTTTTGAACAAAAGCTGTTTCATTCCATCATGTTTCCTTTGTTGTAACATTTCACAACAAGGGTACAAATTTTACAGAAAATAAAACTGCCTAATAATGTACAATGTACTACAACTACTAGTAAAAAAGGCAAATAAAGTAGGAACATCTGTGCTCTCAAGCATAAGAAAAAGAGGCCTTCTTCGTCCTCTTCTGCGGAACAGCCTCAGCACCATCATCGCCATCTGAGTCAGAGCTGTCATCCTCGAGATCCTCCTCGGCATCACCTCCGCCCTCAAAGCTAGACTCAGAGTCATCCTCTCTGCCAACAGATTTCTCTGACTGACGATGCGCGGACTCCTCCTCCTTACTGGACTCCTCCTCAATGATATGTGCTCTGCGCCCGCCTCGTCCGCGAGACGACTCCCCTCTCCCGGCTCTCCGAGAAGGCCTAGATGGCCCAGCTACTCCGGAAGGCCCAAATGGCCCGGCCTGTGGTCCGGTATATATCAGAGGCATCTGAAAAGAAAGAGCGCAATTTGAATACATCAGCCAAAATATGTATATCAGATGTACAGATAAAAAACTACATGGAGTGGATGTGTGCAAATATAGTACATGGATGTGGTGTGTGTCAGATGTGCTCTCCGCATACAGTCGGTTAATCAATGCAGTGAAATGTTCAAATTCAGCATGTCATCAGAAATATGATAAATGCAAGAAAACAGTACCGAGACTCCCATGATGGACAGCTGCGCCTTTCTTTGCAAGACCATGCCTTCGAGCGAGGCCACTAACCCGAGTAACCCTTCAGCATATTCTGTGGTAGGCTGCAAATGCAAGTGCAAATCATCAGTGAATGAATGAATGTCCAAGTATCTGAGTGATAAAGTAAAATTGTAAAACATACCAGTGGTGAGTCAGGGTCTTTGGTGTATGGATGATCTGGCATAGGAGGCTCTATCGGAATTGGGTAGGAAGCCTCGTATCTCCATCCCGTCAACTCAGTCGGGATACCTGGCCATCCGGCATGATGATAAGTCGGGGGAATTGGGGGGACCAGTCCAGCCCCACCTCTGGATGTGCCAGCCCTACTGGCCGAAGGAATGTCTCTGGCTTAGGTGCGACTCGAAGATGGCATGCCAGTAGACCTCCTCGAGGGAGTACGGACACCTGTCAATGGAGGCATCAAGTAGGTGTGACGGTAGGTCGCGTACTCCCGTCCTCCAAATGCAATAGTGCATCAATGCCCAGCCTGGCGTCAATGACACCCTGGGAAGTAAGCCTATCAGCGAGCCGCATATTGTCCGGGGGTGCTGAAGGGACACTCGGCTTAGGGAAGCCCATAGTCTGACGAAGGAAGCGGTCTCCCAAGAACCAGGCCCTACCAACTGGCCCCTCGAACAAGATCCTATACCAGGAGGAGGCCTATCCTCCGGCAAACTGGAATCGGAGATCCTCACCCAAAGACACCCAGGGCCGCCATAAGATCTGCGGATAGCCAATGCATAAGCCTATTAGAAATCGCAAATGTCCAAGCATGAATCAAAGATGAACACGGGAAGAACTGAGAGTTCTAACATACCTCGGTCGCCCGCACCGTGTCAAAATACTGCCGCAGGTAGGGGAGAGTCTCCCGGGGCCACGACCGGTACTGGCCTTCGAAGACGAGCGAATAAGGGGTCATGAGAGGGGCCTCCACCTCGAGCTCCGGGGCTAGCGTCGGAAAGTACACAACGACCTATAACTGTGGAAAACAGGGCAAAAGCCATCAGAATACAGAATGCTGAGTGCAGAAAGTAAGTACAGAATGTAAAGTGTGCCGTGTGTGCAATGTACAGATAATGAAAGGCAGAAATGTGAATCAAGAGGGTATAAGGTACCTCCTAGGCTCTCCAATAGCCACCGACTATGTTCCCCCGTCCGCAAGAGGTCGCACTCATATAGCAATAGAGGGTAGCCAAGCTGGCGCCACCCCAGTCATACTGACTAACCTGTGTGAGGTCTACCAAGGCACTCAGCAAATATAGCCCAATGGCGTTCCCCCTGTCGGCGAACAGAGTGGTCCCGAAGAGGAACATCAAAAACCCGCGGGCGTACTGTGCAATCTCCTCAGGAGTCTCAGGTTCAGTCCCCCTGAACTGTGTAGAAAACCAGGTATATCAGACTCGGCTCGAAGATCGGTCTACCGGTGGGCGAGCTCCTAACAGATGAATCCAGGCAGCCTCCCACTCACCCATGTCCTCGTCGCAAGGGATCGCCCAGCCTCCCACGTCAAGGCCCGTCAACACGGTGAAGTCAAATGGGGTCATGGTCATGTCCCCGGCGGATGAGAAATGGAAGGAGTTGGTGGTGTCCCACCATCTCTCCACCAGGGCGCCCATCAATGTCCGGCTAGCTGGATAGCGAGATATCTTGGTACAAAAGGTCCCGAATCCTGCCAGATCAACCCAATCGCGAACAGCCTCCGGGAGCTCCGCGTACCAATCTCTCGCAGCAATAGAACCGTATCCCCGTGTAACGCGGGTGGATGTCTGCATACATAATAAACACATGTATTCAATTTCAGAACGAAATGAATAAGCTGTGTGCAAATGAAAAGATATGAGTTGTGTACAAACCAAATCAACTTTCAATTAAATGTGGGCTGCGTGTTCACAATCAAATTTGGGCTGTGTGTTCAGATTTCAGAAATTTAAAGTTTGGGCTGCGTGTTCAACTTTCGGAAAATGTGGGCTGCGTGTTCACAAATAAATTTGGGTTGTGTGTTCAGATTTCAGAAATTTAAAGTTTGGGCGGCGTGTTCAACTTTCAATCAAATGTGGGCTGCGTGTTCACCATCAAATTTGGGCTGTGTGTTCAGATTTCAGAAATTTAAAGTTTGGGCAGCGTGTTCAACTTTCGGCAAATGTGGGCTGCGTGTTCACAAATAAATTTGGGTTGTGCGTTTAGATTTCAGAAATTTAAAGTTTGGGCAGCATGTTCAACTTTCAATCAAATGTGGGCCGTGTGTTCACTATCAAATTTGGGCTGTGTGTTCAGATTTCAGAAATTTAAAGTTTGGGCTGCGTGTTCAACTTTCAATCAAATGTGGGCTGCGTGTTCACCATCAAATTTGGGCTGTGTGTTCAGATTTCAGAAATTTAAAGTTTGGACTGCATGTTCAACTTTCAATCAAATGTGGGCTGCGTGTTCACCATCGAATTTGGGCTGTGTGTTCAGATTTCAGAAATTTAAAGTTTGGGCTGCGTGTTCAACTTTCGGCAAATGTGGGCTGCGTGTTCACAAATAAATTTGGGTTGTGTGTTGAGATTTTAGAAATTTAAAGTTTGGGCAGCGTGTTCAACTTTCAATCAAATGTGGGCCATGTGTTCACCATCAAATTTAGGCTGTGTGTTCAGATTTCAGAAATTTAAAGTTTGGGCTGCGTGTTCAACTTTCAATCAAATGTGGGCTGCGTGTTCACCATCAAATTTGGGCTGTGTGTTCAGATTTCAGAAATTTAAAGTTTGGACTGCGTGTTCAACTTTCAATCAAATGTGGGCTGCGTGTTCACCATCAAATTTGGGCTGTGTGTTCAGACTTCAGAAATTTAAAGTTTGCGCTGCGTGTTCAACTTTCAATCAAATGTGGGCTGCGTGTTCACCATCAAATTTGGGCTGTGTGTTCAGATTTCAGAAATTTAAAGTTTGGGCTGCGTGTTCAACTTTCAATCAAATGTGGGCTGCGTGTTCACCATCAAATTTGGGCTGTGTGTTCAGATTTCAGAAATTTAAAATTTGGACTGCGTGTTCAACTTTCAATCAAATGTGGGCTGCGTGTTCACCATCAAATTTGGGCTGTGTGTTCAGATTTCAGAAATTTAAAGTTTGGGCTGCGTGTTCAACTTTCAATCAAATGTGGGCTGCGTGTTCACCATCAAATTTGGGCTGTGTGTTCAGCTTTCAGAAATTTAAAGTTTGGACTGCGTGTTCAACTTTCAGCAAATGTGGGCTGCGTGTTCACCATCAAATTTGGGCTGTGTGTTCAGATTTCAGAAATTTAAAGTTTGGGCTGCATGTTCAACTTTCAACAAATGTAGGCTGCGTGTTCACAAATAAATTTGGGCTATGTGTTCAAATTTCCGAGATTCAAGTGATTGAGCTGTGTGTTCAAGACAGAGTATTGTGTTATAGACTAAGCGTGCAGAACAAGTTGTGTGCTAAAATGAGCAGAAGTATGGCATGCGAATGTGTTCAGAACAAGCAATAAGCATACATAGCATGAAATGCAGGGAAAATGCAGAATTAAGGCAACAAATGTAAAAAGGTGAAGTACGTACCTCTCTTGCCTGATGGGAGAGATGGGACTCCGGCTTCCGCAGTAGCAGGTCCACAGGAGCTCAAGGGTCGAAGTCAGTAAAGTGATAAAAAATCGCCCGAGGGAGGACATGAGTCGGAGGATCGTACCTCTCGGGGATGAATGGCCGAACCCTCGGATGTAAAGACATGATGTCAGGCTCACCTCCGGCGCCTGGAGAACCTCCGCCGTGGGGAAATTGACCTGCTATTTCAAGAAATCTGCAAAAAGGATAAAAAATGAGCGAAATGAGCCAAAATTAGAAAAAGTCAACAAAAGTCAACTCTCGGGAAATGAAAAAGTCAACTCCCGAGAAAATCTTCCAAATATTGAGACAAACTTACCTCAAGTGGTGAAAATGAGAAAAGAAGCTCCGAAATCAAATTTTAATCGGTTCAAAGTGAAGAGAACTGAAAGTTTTCACGAAACAACTTTGCGTGGGGCATTAGAAAATGTGTATAGAGCGTAGATCTGAGAGAGAAAATTGTCTAGGAGGGAGGAGAAGGCAGTTTTGGAGCTGATGTTATGAGGAAAAGAGCTTTGGCTTTGTATAGTTAAAGAAATAAGAGCAAAAAGACCGAACTGCCCCGGATTCACCTTTTCTGGTCGGCCGACCACCTCTCTCTCTTAAACCTGGTTGGTGGCCTCCCCCTAGGACCAGACCTGGTTGGTGGTGTTTCCAAGGTGGTCTCCAAGGTCTCTGCAAATTTTGGTGATCATCGGAGTCCCCAGCACCCGAGAAAGTACAAGAAAAGTGCACTTTTCGTCGCGAAATCCCTCCGCGGGAACTCCAACTCCAACTCCCAATGCGTGTTTCATCGTCACTCGTCAAGAGCAAAATGTATCCTTTTTTAGCACGTTGTGACCCTTCCGGGAGGTAAACCGGAGGTCGCAATTGAGTCGCACTCATCAAAACTTGCATTTCTTTGCTCCTTGTTTCACGTCTAACACGCATTCGAATTTGTACTTATCCTGCATTGTTATGCACATCATTCACATTCTCATGCATACCACTTGCATTGTTGTGCACATTTCAAGGGTATTGTCATACTCTCGCACTTAGCTTGCATGGACACGTGCGTGTCTCTTGCATTGCAATGCACTCTCCCATCGGCACCCTGTTTGTCTACGTTCGATATAGCGTTGAACATGTGTTGCTAATGATATTGTACTTGTTAAGTTTCTTTCTTTTACAGGCACGATATTGTATGTACGGTTCATTTGAAGCTGGTGCGACCAGACGAATAGCGCAGGTATTGTATCTTCTCCGTGTGAGATGTGGCGAGAATTGAATAATTCTCCGCATTCTTAAACTGCATGAAATGTAGTTGTTGCTTTGCATTCTTGCTTAAAACTGTTGTGTGTGCGCTTCATTACAGCTTGCTGCTTTGCATGATCATGAGTTATATCGGGCTTTGTGCATATCATTTTGCATTTTGCCCCTGCCTGTGGGCATGCCTTGTCTAAGTCTTTGGCCTCGTCAAAAATGGGTCGTCTCTAGGCTTTGACATTCACTCCTGTCACGTGTAACTTTCGAGTTCTGTCAAAGAGGGGCAACTGTAGACACCCCATTTTTGACCGACCTTAAAACTTAGACGTCACCAGTTGAGCACTCGGTGATGTTGCATTTTGTGCTCGTTCTGAGGTTTCAGAGTCTCAGCTGCGAGCCTTGCCTCCAGACTTCGGGGCTCTTTTTGTGCCTTGCCTCGGTTTACGAACTGGGTCCTGTTTTCTCTATTTTCTCTTCTTGAAGGGAGGGAGAGGTCTCATAGACCATCTTTCAGTGGCCGTAGGCCACGTTTCGTGGTCGTAGGCCATTTTTCCCGTTTGGAGCCTGGTTTCTGGTTTTCGGAGCCGTCGGCCGTGTGCCTCAGTTCGGGACCGCTTAGCTACCTCCGTTTACTCCGGTTTTTGGCACACATATTATTCCCTCCCTTTAGAGGAACACTGTCGCCCTGGAGAGCAGCTTCGTGGTCATACGACACTTCCAGTGCTTAGCAGCCTGTTTTCGGGGCCTCGAACCGCGCGTTTTGGCCCCCGAACCTTCGTTTTGCATCCGTTTTGGTCCATTTTTGGTAGAGACCCTAATTTCACTATTAGGAGGGTGGTAGGATGGTGGCCGACCACCTCTTTCCCAGGAAAACCAATTTTCTCATTTTCTCTCTCCAAAAGTCGATTTTTTTGACCGAAAGCTGGTTTTTCCCACTTTTGAGCCACATTTTCTGGCTTTTCATACCACCATTGTGATCTACTCATCTGGGAGGCCACCAATATGGGTAGGCCGGCCAGAAATTCACCTTGACCCTTTTGAACATTGCTTAAAAGCTAGCTTTTCTCTCTCCTGGGTCACTTTTTCTGGTTTTTCACTACATAGCTGTGTTGCACTCATCTGGGTGGCCACCTTTCTGGGTAGGCCGACCAGCAATTTTGCTTGAACCTTTTGACCCCTGGTCGGTCGACCAGGGAGAGTGGCCGACCGGCCACTTGAACTGGCCAGCCTGCTTATTGCTTTTGCCCTCTCTGAGTGTAATCCAGCTGTGTCAGCTGGAGACCATTTGGTGCATTCTCCATACACGTGTATGGAGGATCTTTAAAGCTTCCAAGAGAAGCTTTGGCCTCTCTTCTCTATAAGAGAGGCCCTCATCTTCATATCTAAGGGTTAGACATTTTTGCTTAAGGCTTATAACCTCCCTCCTCCATTGTCACTATTCCAAGCTCCAAAACCCTAATTTTCTTGGTCCATTTACACTACAACCCTTAGCACCACACCTCCATCATCCATTTCAACACCTTGGAAGTCATTTGCAGAGGTTGAAAGCTCACCAACTTGGTCCAAAAGCTGTTGGAGGTCGGCTCTTCAAGGGTTAGTGTCCATTTCCCTTAAACTTGCATTTTTTTGCTTCATTACTTAGCTTCATTTGCAAGTATTTCTGGGCTTTGTCATAAACTAGAAAGTGTCATATTTTGAGCTCCTATTCAACTTTTTTTAAGGGCACTTTTCTGTTTGAGGTCATCTACTTCCCCTTACCCTCTATCTCTCTTTTATGGCTATTTTTGCATCATACTTTAGCCTTACTTGTGAACATTTTCGAGATTTGTTATAAACTGGAAAAAGCCTTGTTTTGACCTCCTCTTTAAGTTTTCTTAGGTCACTTTTGTTTTTGGAGTCATCTCCTTCCTTGCATGCTTCATTCCTTAATATTTAGGGCTATGCATTAGAGCATTTGCATTGGACTTGTTTTGGCCTCTTAGCCACTAAAATCCAGGGGATTTTCAGTGGCTTTGATGAGGTTTTGAGATTTGAAATCATAGAGGGGTGACCCTCTCACCCCTCATTTTCTTTACTAGCATCATTGGCTTTCCAAAGGGGCTCTATTTTTCATGCATTGAAGTCACTTTTTGGGTCCAATTTTGTGGGTTTTAAGGTCTGCCTTAGGTCTTTCCGGTGTCCTTTTGATCATATTTTATGTCTACAATGCATGTGTAGAACAATTCCATTCAAGGCCTTTTGAGGGGGCCTTTCATCGTATGCTTCCTTGACTGATTTCAGGGCCAATTTTGTGAGTTTTAGGGCTTTCATAACTTATTTCCAGAGTTGGTTTGGTCATGCTATGTGTCTATCTTATATGTGCTTAACAACCCCTTGAATGGCCTTCCAAAGAAGCCCCTCATTTTTCCATGCATTGGCTGCATTTCAGTGATTATTTGGGCATATTTTAGCATGTTTTATTCACTGTTTTTGGCTGGTTTGATGAGTTCTCATTTTCTTCATATACATGCCATGTAAACCATGCTTGCTAGCCAATGTTGCATGCTATTTTAGTCCATCATGTTAGCATCTTTTGGTCATGCTTTAAACTGGAAATGTGCATGTTTTCTGATTGCCTTGGCTCTGTCTTTAGGCTTCATGATCAAATAATGCTTGCTTTGTACACTTGTGGTTCAATGCATGGGACTAGTTTTGAGTTTCGGGGCTTATTCCATGCATCGGGTGCCATATTTCCATGTTTCGGGACTATTTAGCATTATGTTTCAGTGCTGAAAATTACATGTTTGAATGCCATGCTTCACCCTTGCCATGTTTTGGTAGAGTGGCATTTAATGCCTTAGGTTCGGTCCTCGGTTTGCGTGCATGTGTGCACGCATTTTGGTCATCTTATTTTCATCTTATGGCTACTGACGTGAGTGTGGCTGAGGTCCACTCATGTTGGTGTAAGTCCATCGTGCATTGTGTATTCCATTTCAATCCATAGCATTGCGTATGCTAGGTTGCATTTTAGAGCATTGTGTATGCCATGTTACATCACGCGCATTGTGTATGCCATTTTAGTACATAGCATTGCGTATGCTAGGTTGCATGTTAGTCGCATTGTGCATGCCATTCCATTTGCATGGTGCTTGGAATAGGGTTTAGTCCAAGCACGGGAAACGAGGGGCGTTTCGAACTCCAAGTGACGAAACGTACCTCGATTCCCGGTCCCCGACGTTCTTGATTATCTATGATAGAATTGTTGGCTTCATATGTTCATACCTGCATTCATGTCATATTAAAACGTGCAATTCGGTCTCTCGACCATCATGCGTCGAGATACGTGATTGGTGGCTCGAGAACCGAGGGCCACACTCCCTAGAGCTTGTGCAAGGACGGGGAGGAGTGGTCGCGCACACATATGTTGAAAATACATTACTTTCTCTCTTTCTTGCCTTTGTTGCAGAAAAACCAGAGTCCAGGGGGAGGAAGTGGTCGGCCGACCAGGTTTTCTAGCAGGTCGACCACCTTTTTTTGGTTTTCACCATGAGGGGTGGTCGGCAGGTGTTTCCCAAGCCAAGAGCTGGTCGGCAGCCTTCTCCAGGTGGAGTTTCAGCCTCTTGGAGCTTTGTGTAAGTTTCTGAAATCAGCTGCAAACAATGGCAGAACAAGGCATTGCGATGGAATTTATCGACAAAGCGCATCGAGCATGCATGCATTCATTGTCATCCAAAACAGAGCCGGTGCAGTCCATTTGCATGCTAGTTTATAGCTTACTTAGCTAATTTGTTAGTTAGTTAGTTTATGTGTAATAATTAGCTGTAATTCGTTATTCATTCGGTCTGTATTATTCTTTCGGACCCTCCGAGTGAGGGCACAATTGTAATAAGTGTGCATGTGTGTGATGTATGTCTTCCAACCCCGCGTCTTTCTCCCTTTTATTTACCAGCTTATGATGGTTAGATCAGGGCATGTTTCAATTAGCATACAGTATGATAGTATGTTTGCATTCATTCATCTATCTTGCATGCACCGGGCTCGGCGCATCATACTAACTGCATTTGTATTTCAATTCCGAGTTGAATACTTGTTAGTTGTAGCATTTCACATGCCATCTTTAGAATAGCCGAGCCTATCTTAGTTGCATTTTGCATATGTTGCATTAGGCATTTCTGTATAGTTAGGATCATGCATGGATTTCTAACATAGCTTTTGTTTTGGCTTGGAGTACTCGGTAAGTGTTTATGCGTTAGCATCCTTGCATATGTGTGAATGATTGCCATGATAGCATGCTTACCATGAGGCTATTTGCTTATATGATATACCTGCCTGAATGCCTGTGGGTGAAGGTTGGGTTATTTGAATTGAAACAATTCATTAATTGTGAGTTTTAAGCCCACTAGATAGTGACAAAATCATGTTTTTCTAAGCCCACCCGAGGGTGGCAAATCCACGTCTTAGCTTACTTGCGGGTAGCACCATCAAACCATTTTCAAAATAAACAAACATGAAATGTTTTGTTCCAATTCAGGCGACCCAGTCTATACTGGTATGCTATGCGCATCACATAGTAAATCTAGGCTAATAATCGGAATAAGAATGCATAATGTTTTCAAAACTAGATATCATGGTTAGTAGAGGTCGATCTTTGATCGGGCGAGCGGGGGTGCTCACGAAGTGACCTTCCCCAATCCTACCCAAGTTCCCGAGCCGAGGCAACTTTGGTGATGACGGACACGTGGCCTTACGCAACGAGTCAGGGTTTCCTAAATTTTCCAAAATAAAATATTTAGGTGGCGACTCTGTATCTGGCAAAGCAGTCCATGTTTGGCACTTCTTTCAAAAAAATCTGTTTTCAAAAACAATTTGTCGGATTTGGACTCTTTGATGATTTCATCGGTCTTGCATTGCACTCTGCGAGATTAGATACAGGACCGTGACTTCGAGTCCTGAATTGTAGTGAACCCAATGAACAAAACCGGGGGGGGGGGGGAGGGGATTTCCTCCCGGGACGTTCGGTGACGTCTACAGCAGTCCTGCCATATGAACTCACCCATATGTTAGTAGTAGTGTAGAACTGTCCATATTAGTGTTTTTTTTTTTTTTTTAGCCAGACTGTAGACTTTGATTTAAGTGGAAAAATGTTAAAGTCATGTTTGGGTGGAGTTTTTTTTTGTTTGTTTGTTTTGGGGGGTTCTTTGTTTAATATGATTATATTAAATGAATTTAAGCCTGTATAAATAAGTTCTACTGATAATTTTTTTCGACATTGTTGTCATATATATGTTTTAAATGATGTATATTTTATATACTTCATCAGTACATAATAAATATAAGTACAAAATATTTTGGGTTAATTACATATGTAATAATTTTTTAGGTTAATAATTATATATTTTTTTGGTGTTATTTTAGTCTTTATAATTTTAAATAGTTTAATTGTGATTATGAACTCTTAATTTTTGTGTTAATTTAGTTGATTAAGAATAAGTAACTGAATTGATCAAGTTCATAATTTGATTTATAAAACTATAAAATGTGTTGTTGATATGTGTTTTTTATTTTTATTTTTTATTTTTATTTTTTATGATTGGCTAAATGAAGGGCCAAACAGAAAATAGAAAGACAAGCTGAAGGATAAAATGGAGAGATAAAGACAAGCCATTTGATCAAAGCAATTCTTTTGATGATTTTTTTTTAGCCTCGCTATAAGAATCTACACTTTTAGCGACCACTTTCCATGATCAATATAAAAGTTGGCACCTAAAAGTTATCTTTTGGTGATCAAATATTAATTAGTTGCGAATGATTATTATTTGTGGCGACCAAATATGAGTTGGTCGCAGAAGGTCATATTTTGACGACCAAAAAATGAGTTGGTCGCATAAAGTGGTATGCTTTTGGCGACCACCTACAAATTTGGTTGCGGAAGGTCACATTTTGGCGACGAAAAAATAAATTGGTCGCGCAAGATCAAAAATAAGTTGGTTGTGGAATTGGCAACCAAAATTTTAGTCGCCAAAAACTATTTTAGTTGTCGTATATTGAGATTTGGCTACTAAAACAATTTAGTAGCTGAAAGGAAAATAATTTTTTTTTCTTTGGCGACTAAAAATTTGGTTTCCAAAAACTTATTTTCAGCAACCAAAAAAAAATTAGTTACCAAATTAGTACTTTTAGCGACTAATATTTTAGTCGTCGTTGATTGAGATTTGGCGACTAAAAAAGTTTGTCGGCGAATGTACCTTTTTTGTGACTAATCTGGTCTTTTGGTCGCCAAAAGTTTTGGAGGGAAATTTGAAACGTGGAGGCGGGAATTGAAATTTTTTTGAGACAAAAATTTGGTCGCCAATTGTAAAATGACGTCATTTTGTTACGTGAGAGTGAGAGTGAGAGTGAGAGAGACAAAAAAATAAAAAAGCCCTAATTTCCCCTCTGTCTCTAGCATAGAAGAGTGAGAGAGAGAGAGAGAGAGAGAGAGAGAGAGAGACAGAGACAGAGACAGAGACAGAGACAGAGACAGAGACAGAGACAGAGAGGGGAGAGTGATTGACCACATAACCCTTGCTCCACCATTGTTACGACCTCTTTCTGCAGTGAGAAACAAAAGAAGAAATGGGAAAGGAGAAGCCAAAATCCATAAAAGCATAACCCGCAGTGAAACCCTTTGTCAATGGCGGAGCCTCGCTCGCTACCTGTGTTAGCCAACCCATCGACATGATCAAGGTACCCTACTTCTTCTTCTTCTTCTTCTTCTTCTTCATACTCTCTCTCTCTCTCTCTCTTTCTCTCTCTCTATCAGTTAAATCTCACATCTTTGTCCTCTCTTTCAAGGGTTTCAGATCTTCGACTCTGTCAATGTTACATCTTCATTTTGTGCTTTTTTGTTCTACTTCTGTTCTGCTCACTTTTCACCCAAAACCCTTTGATTTCTGCTCTACTTTGCTTTGCTTTTGCCCTCAAATCATAGATCAAACGCCTCTGTCTCCAACCTTCACTATGTTGAATTTTGAGCTGAAAGATGATTTTTTTTTTTTTTTTTTATATGTTGGTTAGTTAAGATCAAAGTGGAAAGTTACATGTTAAATATGAAGAATTTTGTTTCTGGAATCTAAATATGGTGTTTGATTTTGAGCAACTGCTTTTGATTTTTGACCAATTGAATGCACCATATGTGTTTGTAAATATGCCTCACTGAGAATTTCTTTTCATGTGGACTTTGTATCCTTCGCCCATTTGATTTCATGCAATTCTATGTAGCTCTGAAGTGTTTTCTCAACTCAATTTGAACTCTTAATGGGTTTCTTAATGGGTTTGATTTTTTTATTTTTTTAAATAATAAATCACTGGGTTTAGTTTTATTATTTAAGTAAAAAAAGGTCAATTGATTGTGTTTGATTTTAGTTATAGATTATATATTATTTAATTTTTTTCAGCTTATTTAAGAATAGTAGATTTCACTTTTTAACTTTAATTCTATATAATTTGTCTTCGAAGGCATGTAATAGTTGTAGTAATTTGTCTACTTGGATGATTGTTAACTTGTTGTGCTTGCTGGTATGGCTCATTTGAGAGTTGTGTTGTTGTGTGTTTGAGAGACTTACCACTCACTTACAATGGTTGTTTTATGCTTCAAATGGTTTCAAATATTTTTTTTACTAGCTTGGTAATACAAAGGCAAAGCTGTGAAACATTTCATATATTGAAATTGAACTTTTATTAGACTTTATGCAAATCTGCCCAGAATATTTCCGCACTGTGTTTTCCATTCTAAGGGGATGTTTGTATAGCGATCCTGGTTTTCCTTTCATTGTTTAATTGTATTCCGGACTCGGTTCCATGGATGTGTTGTTGTCTTATTCCCGTTTCCGTCCTTTATTCTTTGTATATGAGTCTTGGGTCGTGTTGGGCAGGTTTGAAATAGGTTGGTTGTGTTTGGAAACCAAGGGTTGATGTCCAGATTTTGGGCTTTACGCTCAAGCGGGGCTTTTGACGCTCGAGCAGACCTGTTTGTATATCAGTCCGAAAAAAATAGCTTTTGGATCACTTTTTCGGGCCAATCTCTCTCTCTAACTTTTCAAAGCTTATGCATGGTTATACTAGATTCATCTCATGTGTTTCTAGCCTAGTTCCTTTGTAAGAAAGGTGGAGTTTGGCGTGGCCTTCGTTTTGATCCAAGAAAGGTTGGGTTTGGAGCACTTTCGAGTTTCTCTCTTCTTCTCCTTGGGTTCTCCATTTGAGGTAGGGATTTCCTTGCTCTTTTTCAATGCCTCGTTTATAGATAGACATGTGGTAGTTTTGTATTCCATGAAAATCATATCCATGTTGGATTTGTTTGAAAATCATAAAAGGGAAACCTAGGGTTGGTTGTTTGAGAAAGAATTTGTTATCATTGATTGTTATTTGGGCCATTTAGGAGGTAATCTAGCATGATATTATTGAAAGAAGAGAAAACCCTAAATTATATTTTGATTTGGTAAATTAAAGAGAGAGGATGATTGAACAATATTTGTAAATCACTATTGTTAATATGAGTTGTGTAAAAGTATTGATGACTAAGGGATTAACTATGGCATCGGGGTTATTGTGAAAAGAACGTATTGAACTAAGATGGGTTATGGCTTTATTATCCATTAAATTGGTTTTATGAAATGAAAAGAATGGATTTGGTTTTGTGAAATGAGAAAAGTGTTTTGGGAATAAGTGGTGGAACATGTCTACTTGGGAAATTATGAGGGTTGATCTTGAAAATGGGAAGTGAAATGTTAACTCTATGTGAGCCTCGGAAAATGAATATGAGCATTGAACTATTGTATCATGAGTGTTGAGTACACACATTTGGGGGTTTTATCTTTAACTGTAACGCCAGTGTCGTTGTTGGGCTTAAGATTGCTTGAGAGTTTAGTCTCTTTTAATAGGTGTACTAAATACATGCATCTAGAGGTTTTGTCCTTGGTCATCGGTGGAGGATGACATTGTTGTGTTGAATCATTGTGTATGTATTACACTTATTGGTTGTGCTTTGTTATATTGAGATGGTTGGTGTTATATACGGCGCTTAGAATGAGGGGTACCAGTGCCTTCCAGCTAGCGCCTGGAGAACTTGGACTAGGTACCATTACCTTCCAGCTTGTGTCTGGAGAATGTGGACTAGGTACCATTATCTTTCAGCTTGTGTTTGGAGAATTTGGCTAGTCATTTGTTGTATGGTGTATCCTTAACTTACCGTGCTTATGGCAGGTAGAGTAGAGCTTTTATCATCACTGTCTCAGTGTATCTGAGTATGTTATGAGTTACGATGGTTACAGTTTTGAAAAGGCCGAGTTGCCTCAATTGTTGATTATATACATGTTAATGATTTATTATTCCCCTTTTTACTAAAGGTATGCATGGATAGATATGAATATGTTGGAAACAAACCTAAATGCTATTTTGAGATTTTGGAAAGTGTGAAGGAAATTGGGTTTTTGTGAACATGTTTAGAAAGGGCAAACCTGTTGTAAATACGGAAAATGGGAGGAAAGTAATGGGCTTGGCGAAATTGTTTTCTAGAACTGTTATTGTCATAAAAGTTTGTGGAAAAAGGGGTAATGAAAAGGAAAGAAAGATGTACCGCTTATAGCGTTGAATGAAATGGTTGTTTTCGAGAAAAGTTCATACTTATGTATATTTTGTATAAACTGCCACATTACTATTCTAGTATGAGATTGAGCATTCATGATCATAGCTATCTGTAAGTTGTTATTGTAGAGGATTATGTTGAGATCCCTACTGGACTATATGTTCATCCCACGTTGTTGAATCTTTTTCAGGTGATAATCAGGATGTGCTACAAGATTTTGGATCTTCATATTTGTTGGCCACGGGGCCTCTTTTGTGTTGGCGGAATGCCATTTATGAAAAAAGGTTATACCCTTCTTCTTGACTCTTTAATGATGTAAGCCCAAGGGCAATTTATTTCGTATGCTCATGTAGTATTCAATTTGCATACGAATGAGAGAATGGATATTCATTTCTACTAGTCGAACATTTGAGTTTATTTCATCATGTGATCTCTGAACTTGAATTAAAGTAATGAATTTGGTAATGATTTCGAGTAATAAAAAGTGGGGCGAGACAGTTTGGCCTGTTTAAAAATCAAAATTTTATAAAACAATGTAATGTTTGTTTAAGGCCCCAATAGGTATTTGGTTGCCAGGACTCAACCTGATGCCTTTGAGGGTCATTTTTTATTTTTTATTTATTGAACAAGTAAAATCGAAAAATCGTGAAATGCTTGCTATCGCAGAAATAATTTTTTCACTGTTCGACTAAAACAAACTTAGCATTATAAATTTTGACGGTTGAAATATATATAACAAACTTAGGAAATTACCACAAAGAATGAGATTTAAATTTGGATTTAATTTAATGCATTTTTGAACTGAGAATCAGAATAAATTCCCTTGACCACACTTTTGAACTGTTTAACGTTCACCTACTTTTGGACTTCTTGTGTGAGCTAGCTTGTTTAGGGAATCTTGTTCAGGTATCAAACTTAGCGATGCTTCAAAAAACCTTAGGAAAAAGTTTGCCACTGGAAAAAGTAGCCTCTTCTATTGAAAATTAATCATCTACTTTTTTCTTTGAACTACCATTATTGAAAGTGATAAAGTTCAGTATGATGAATGGAAGTTACTTAAATTAGTGGTTTGTGATGGAACTAGGTTTGTGCTGCTTTAGGTACATTAATTAGCTTGTGATGGACACATTAGAGTGTTTACTTGTGTTATATAGACGGTGTCTTTTCTGTTGATTTGGTGTTTACTTGTTAGTTTGTTTATAAATTGATTTTGTGTTGTGTGTGTGTGTGTTTGTATACAGGTTTGGTCTTTTGCAGTTTTTTAATTGATTGTGTGTTTATGTTTTAGTTCACTAGGTAAGTTGATTTTGGGTGTTGAATTTGTGATGTGTGTGTGTATGTATAGGTAAGAATCAATCAGTTGTCTATGTGGGAGTAGATGATACTCTAGTAGGTCTTATTTATGTTGAGGATCAGATCAGAGAAGATGCTAGACATGTTGTTGAATCCTTGCATAAGCAAGGTGTCAGCCTATATATGCTTTCTAGGGACAAAAGGAGCATTGCTGAATATGTTGCATCTAAAGTTGGAATTCTAAGGGAAAAGGTAAGAATTTTATTTTTTTCATTCATTCCTATTTAGGCCACTTCTTGATGAGTAAAGACCTAAATCTTAAGGTTGAGGAATTCTGACCTTCATAAATATAATTGTTAAATTCAAGAGCAGAGTGGGACTTATAGACCCTACTATGAAGACAATGTTTATGAGTTCTGTATTAGATAAAGGAAGAAAAATTAGAATGAAATACAGTGAGACCAGCTAAGGTAGAAACTACTGCTGAAAATGGGAAAGAGCCAGCTTATATAACGTCAAATTGCTTAATTTGAAGGATCTTGGTTTTTAGTTGAGAATAAAATTATGTTTTTCCTTCACTGTTAAATTATTGTGGGAATTCATTGTTTGTTTACTTTCTCAATACATGAGAGAATCATGGGTTGTAATTATTTATTTAATACTCCACATTTTTGATTTACCATTACTCCATTAGGAGCTCTCAATAGTAGCTTCTGGTTGGAGTTTCTATTATGGGATTTCTCAATCTTTCTCCATGATGGATGTATCCTATATTAGGCACAAAGGTTAGTTCAACTTTTTGTGTTTGGTTCAACTCTGAATAACTGAGTTGGTAATTTGATCAACAATATGCTCTACAATTAACTCCATTTGGTAGAAGTAGCATGTGTCTGAGTATATGAGAGCTTAAGCTTCTAGACGAATAGCATAAGGCATGCTTGAATGCTTTGTAGTATGAATGACATGTCAAAATATTAGAATATTTGCATAAAAAAGATGCTGGAGTAAATTTTGTACCGTTTAGAATTTAAAGATAGGTTTTTTTTTTTTTTTTTTTGGGAGGTGATTTAGAACTTTTTGCATTATAACTGTGCTGCAGTGGGTATTCATTATTGAGGGATCCATACCACAACAAAGGGCTCGCTTTCTCTGAGAAAGAGAGGGATGCCCATTATCTGCGTGGTCTTCTTCCCCCAGTCGTTGTTGCCCCAAAATCTTCAGGTTATCAAAAATACACGGCCTCAGCTTTTGGATTCTCCATTTTCATTTTTGTGGGTTTTTAAATTTTCCTCGTCTTAGAAAAAAGGACTAATGATGGATATTTTTCTTGCTACTTTACCTACCAGATCAAGAAATTGATGCACAATATCTGCCAGTATCAAGTCCCACTGCGGAGGTACATGGCCATGATGGATATCCAGCTATGTCATTCATCCTATTCAGTGAACTTCTAGACTATGAAGCTGATGCTAACTTCTATTATTTAATAAATCTAATTGATGCTAATAATGCCACTAATGCTACTCAAATTGTCTCTTCAATTATTTTTAATGTCATTTCTGTCTCTTTATACAAGATGTTTTTGTTTGTTTATAATGGTCCTGTATTTTGTGAAACCATGAAAAACTTTCCCCTTTTTACTGTCCCTTAGGTGGTTTCTGGCCCTCTCGGTGTATTGAAAAGGTTGACCTGTCTTACTTTGAGGTAATGAGACAACCAAGTAGGTCAATTATAACATGGATACGTCAATTAAAAAGATGACCCTTTTTTCTTTTTGGTGTTGGTTCATGCAAAACAATATATAATATAGTAGATTTTTTTTAGCTCTTTCAATCTAAGTAATTTAATTGATTGGGATAACAATGAACCTCTAAGTCAAGTACATACGCATATTTTCTTCACAACACTATATAAATTATTGTAGACAAGTTGGTTCTGTAAAAACCCTTTCTTGTTGTAGTGAAGGTAATTTAGAGATTTGTAACTTGGTAATTTAAGATAATTAGAATTGAGACATCCATGTTACCCACAAGTCAAACAAGTTCCAAAAGTAATGAGATAAAATTGATCTTGTTCCTTATCTAAAGTAGATTTTAAGTCTCACAAATAAATTGTCAAAATTCGTTTGTGATATTGTTTTATATGACACTGAATAATTTTTGATGAAGTTGGGGTATACAATCTTCTTGTGAGGTGATGAAATGAAGGGTATGCTTTTCAAACTATCATCTCACATGTCTAATTGTGAGTATGGTTAATTTATTATTGTTCTTTAAAAAGACTCTACATGTGAGTTTTAATTCCAACACCATTTAAGAGTGAGATTCATATACTTTTTTTAAGAGTGAGATTCCAACACCATGTCAAAATTTGTAGAAGGGTTTTTACGGCGTGCATTGCGCGCCGTAAAAACTTTTTTTTGTTGTAATGAAAGTTTCAAGTTTTGTGTCATGTTGGACTTCAAAGAGGATATAGCTTTTTGAGAAGACATGCTTACTAAATTCAATTTGACTTGAACATGCCCTGTGCTGCACTATGGTTACATATTTTCATCTTTATTTTAAATAGAATTCAATTATTATTTGATGATTTAGTGAAATTACAAGAAAGGAAATTTGTTAATTATTGTTCCTAAGTTTTTTCTATTTTAAATGTTATTGTTCCTTAATTGTGGTTGGGTTGAATGAATTTTTTTTTGATATTGGATTGAATGTTTATAAACAAAATTGATTGTTCTAAAAAAAAAAAAAAGAAAAAGAAGGAAATTTGGCGACTAAAAAACTGGTTGGCAAATTCTACACTTTTGTGACTAAAATCATTGATCGGCAATTCCTTACCTTTTGGCGACTAAATTGTTAGTCGGCGATTCGTCGACTTTTGGTGACTAATCTGTTTGGTCGTGGAATGTGACCATCGGCGACTAAGATATTTGGTTGGGAAAATATCACTTTTCGCGACCAAAGTGTTTTAGCGACAAAATGGATTAGTCGCAGTAATGATATATTTAGCGACCAAAAATTTAGTCGGCAAATCCAACTTTTTCTTACCAACAAAAATTTTGGTCGCAAATTATTTTTGTCAGCTCTCAATTGGCGACCAAAGTAGCGACTAAAAAAATTGATCGCGGATAACTTTTGCCGACTAAAAATGGGCTTTTAGCGACCAATTTTTTGGTTGACAAATGTGTTATTTCTTGTAGTGCCTGTTAATTGGCGAAATGAAGAGGCAATTAGAAAATAGAAAGACAAGCTAAAGGGTAAAATGTGGAGACAAAGACAAGCTAATTAAAATAACATATTTGTATATGAAAATATAAATTAATTAAATTATTTAAATTGATTATTTGTGTATTATCTTTTATGTGAGGTATAGACGACTTAACTTTTTATAAATTTTAGAAATTAAAATTTAAATGAAGCATTTTTATATATTTTATTCATCTTAATATTTTAATTTAAAAATATGAAATTATCTTCACCTTTTCTTAACTTCAAATTTAATTTTGAAGAACTCAAAAAGATCATGAAGCCAACCATAAATCTCGTTTTCATGACTTAAATTGTTCATTTTGTAAGATTCTCTATGTATATCATCAATTAAAAAATAATTATGTTGATCAAATAATTGTAATTTTTTTTTATTTTAATTGGGTTTGTCTTAAAAAAATTATCTATTTTAAAATAGTAATGCAGTAAACACTAATTAGTATACCCATTAACACACCAATTAGATACAATAATAGGTAGGATCACGTTGAGTGATGGAACCCACATATATGTTTTGTGTCTTAGTTAGAGACAAACGGGATAAAAAATAAAAAATAAAATAAAATAAATTGTGCAAGAGTTATCGGATCAACCTAATTTTTTTATTAATGATATATTGGTACCTATAAAATGAACTATTTAAATTATGAAAATAGTACCTGTGATGTATCCCACTAATCCCTCAAATTCAGATTGTAACTTGGAACAAATCCAAACCATATTTTTTACTATTGATATTTTACAAAAAGACAATCATTTGTCTGGTAAAAAAATGCTATGAACCCACCCTTAGGAATCCATAATTTATCTCGGGTGGGTTGTGTGGTAGAGATTAAATTGATAAAATATGAAATCCATGAGTGAAATAAATTTGAACCATTGATTTTTTTTTCTAGGTAAATTTTGAATTGATAAGGATAGATTTGTAGTATTATTCACTACAACAAAAAGCAGTTTTCGCGATCAAAAATGTAAATTTCGTCGCTGAAAGTAGGACAATTGGCGACTAAAATTGAATTAGTAGCCAAAAGTGAAGACTTTTGGCGACTAAAACAGTTTAGTAGCCAAATGTGTACTTATTGGTGAGTAAAAATCAGATTAGTCGCTGATTACATGGGTTTTAGCGACTAAAACAATTTTAGTAGCCAAAGGTGAAGGTTTTTGGCGACTAAAAATGATTAGTAGTCAAAAGTATAGGCTTTGGCGACTAAAAAATGGTTTGATCGCCGATTGTAGGTGTTTTATCGACAAAAAAAAATGTTGTAGCCAAATGTAAAGGTTTTTGGCTACTAAAAAAATTTTTAGTAGCTAAAAGTGGACAATTGGCGACTAAAATTGAGTTTAGTCAGCAAAAGTGGTTATTTTTAGACGGAAATTAATTTTTTTAGCGACTAAATTATTGGAGTAACCAAAACTAAGGTTTTTGGCGACTGAAAAAAACTTTAGTCGCCAAAAGTGGCTCCCCCTTTTTTTAATAATTAATTTATTTTTTACATAAATTAATATTGAATAAAAATAATTATATTTATATATATAGTTTTAAATTAATATGGGTCAATATACTATATAAATAATATATATTGCATATATATTGATGTCATCTTGTGGTGGCATAGTGGAGGGAGTGTGTCGGTAAAGGCGTACAAAGTAGAAGGTCTGTGGTAATAATCTTAGAAAAAGCAAAAAGGTTGATAAATTTTTTTTTTCCCACGGAAGCACCCAAAAGTCTTTATTTTGGCGACTAAATAGATTAGTCGGCGATTTAGTAAGTATTGGCGACTAAAGGATTAGTCGCTAAATGTATGATTTTGAAAAGTGTAAATCACTATTGGCGACTAAAATGTTGGTCGCGAAAGAGCAGCTTTTTGGCGACTAAAAAAGTTTTAGTCGCCAATACCTCTGCCGACCATCTATACGCGACAAAACCAGCGACTAAAAAACTTAGTCGGGGAAAGTAAAAAGTCGACTTTTGGCGACTAAAAACGAACTTTTGGCGACTAAAAATTTAGTCGCTAAAGGTGCTTTTTCTTGTAGTGATTGGTCTTGTAATGTAGAAAGCAACAAGAAATTGTACATTCTATAAAACTAAAAAGTGTGTTTGGTTTGAGTTTTTTAGATTAAGTTTTTTGAAAATTGAGTTTTTTAGTTTTCGTTGTTTTTTTTGTTTTTAGTGAATATTTTTAAAGTTTTAAACATTTTTTTTTTTACTTTCTAGATGCACCTTACTTAGATGTATTTAAAAAGTAAAAAATTTGTAAAAAAATATTTTAAAAAATTAATAAATACATAAAAATACAAAAAGTATTTAGTGAATTTTTAAAACATTTTTTTTACAATTTTTTTACTTTTTAGGTGTATTAATGTTAGGTGTGTCTAAAAAGTAAAAAAAATTGCTTAAAATATTAAAAAAATTCAGTAAAAACAAAAAAAAACACAAAAAATAAGAAAACATAATTTTCTAAAAAGTGTTTTTAAAAAAATGAAACCAAGCTAGCTAAAAGCTATCCGAATTTTATAAACACCCTGCAAAATCCAAAAACTCACAATGACACAATAAAGTTGGAGTTATAATATTCTTAAATCTTACATTAGGCTGAAAGTGGCTAAAGAAAGAAGTGAATTTACCAACAAATCCAATGAATGATCAAAGTTTGGAAATTTCTAAACAAACTGAGGGGCAAAATAGAAATAAAAAGATTAGCCAAGGGGAAATTATATTTCCACACATTTACTTATTTCAGCGCACATCATTTCTCAGTGTACACACTTATTAATTTTATTATTGACTATTCTTCTCATTCCACACACTTTATGTTCCAATTATACCCCAACTCATATACTTGTACATATACCACCTAAATCCTCCTTCTACACACCTTTACTCATTCGGTTGAAAGCCTTCTTCTAAACACCTGATGTATGAAAATGACCCATTGAAGAAACAATGAAGACACATTGACCTCCATTGAAGACTTATTAACAAAACAATAGTAGGAATTTCAAAACAAATGGGCTATTTTAGGCAATTTTGAAATTTCCTACTATTGTTTTGGGTAATTTGATCATTCATTAGATTTGTTGGTAAATTCATTTTTTCCTTTAGCCACTTTGGCTTGGGAGAATTCTATTTCCATACACTTAATGAAATTTTATTTTAATGAGAATTATATTCTAAAATAAAATTACTATAATAGATATCAAAATATATCTTTAATATTATATTTTAATTTTTTCTATACACATTTTTAAAATAAAAAAATATCAATGCCCGTATTTAATAAAATAAAATCTTAATTTAAAATGTTAAAAACAACTAGTCTTGTTGCGTCAAAGAATCAGAAATTATAAAGCTAAAACCCAAATTGTTGTACTTTCTATCCCATCAAAAATCTCTTTCAAATCTACCCACTCTGTGAAAGTGTTTCAAATCTTAAAGGAAGTTTTGTTCTTGGTCCAGAAAAACAAAAAACTGAGTGCCATTAATGGATCATTTTCGTACATGTGTAGATTAGGGCATTTGCAAAATAGGTATAAAGAGACAAGGCGCATTTGCAAAATGGGTATAAAAACATTTGCAAAATATGTATAAAAAGGCAAAGCGCATTTGCAAAATAGGTATAACAAGCAAGGTTCTAAATCGCGGTATCGGGTAACGTAACGGTATCGATCGCAGAGTATCGGTATCGGTAGTATCGATCGGTACGTATCGGGAATCGGGTGTCGCGGTGGTGAAATTTTAAAAATTATTTCAAAGGTTTTTCAACTTTCCCTTTCCCGTACCGGTCCGAACCAGTGAGTATCGGCCCGTCGCGGCTTGTGTAACGGCTTGTGTAACGCTTACAGGCCGATACGTACCGGGACTCGGCCGATACTCCTGCGATTTTTAATCTCAGTGGTATATCGGCCTGTATCCGTCGCGGCACCCCATTTTTCCGATACGTATCGGCCGATACGTAGCGTATCGGCCGATATTTAGAACTATGATAACAAGATAAAGCCGCCGCCCCCAAAACTATTCTCATAGATATATATATGGATGATTATTCATTATTTTTAAAATATGGACACGGTCTCTATAAGATTTTGATTAGTAGAGAGATTTAAGAATTTATAATTTATGTTAAGAATGAGAGAATGACATAAGACTAAATAATTGATAATTGACTTAGAATATGGTCATGTAATGTTACGAGAGTATTAAATAATTTCACTATATATATACTTAGTAATGATAGAAACTCCCACAATACATAATCCCCACAACCTCAAAATGATCTGATTTATTCATGTTATTACGAGACACAACTCTAAAAAAAATTCAAATGCTTTAATAATCAATACATCGATAAAAATCATGAGATCCTCTTTTGTGGAGTTCTAAACATTTTCCATATACACTAGAGTAGCAGTAGTACCAGCATAAGAAGGTGAGCCCCTCTCTCTCTCTCTCTCTCTCCCCAAATTATCTACTTGCTTCTTCCTTTCTTATTCATCATTATCTAATAAGTCTCTGTAACAAATGTGATTTCGTTTCTTCCACTTTAATTTGTAATTCGTTTAATTTGTAGTTTATTGTTTCGACATCTATAATTTGTTTTTATTTTTGTGTTTTGTTTTTGTTTTAGGTCTCAACTCAAGGAGCAGAATGGAGGAGGGATATTTGATATGCTTTGAAAAGGTGCTCTCCAAGACAGATGTTAAAGGCAACATGGAGATTCCTCGGGATGCACTGTATCTGCCTGATGCGGCAGAGAACAACGAAATCATGCTTGTGTGGGACAAGGGAAAGATTTGGAATTTCAAGGCTCCTATGAGGGGAGATGGTACTGGTAGACGTTTCATGAGTCGCCAATGGCTTCAATTTGTAAAGGACAATTCTTTGATGGATCGTGATGTTCTAAGGTTTTATCGCTCTACTGCCATTGTGAATTTCTATGTTGTGACTTTTGAACGTGCGCTTAGGGCTCTCCCACTCTTCCCCGGTGCTCACCATTAATTTTTTCGGAACAGGAAGATTGTTTGTTTTGTATCGTCTGTGAAGTGAAGTGAAAATTAAGCGCTAATTGTTTGTTACAGTTGTTGTTGAACTCTATGTTTGGTTTGTGTGAAGCATGAATGTAACTACGGTCTATTATCAAGAAATATGATGTTAGCTTCTCTAAACATTTATTTTTATAATTATTGTTTTACTTCTTCCCCATGTTCTTGAGATTACTACTTTTTTTTGAACCCTAGAGAGTAGAGAGAATAGAGATTTCTTCCAACATAGTTTGAACCTCATAGTGGTTGGAAAAAAAAGACCAGAAAACTACCCTAGATAGATCTGAAATTCTGGGTACTATCCTACTCTTGCTTTCGGTAAGTAGCTTCTATCTCTCTTCCTACTTGGATTTTTTTTTTTTTTTTAATCCTTTTGTTTTAAGTCAATTGAAATCAGAATAGTTAGTTGGTTTTAAAATAACTTTTCTCCTGGAATTTTTTTTCTTTTGGATTTCAAAAAGAAGATGAAAGATGTGCATCCAAAGATTATATTGGGTCAGCTGTCGAGGGTGGGTCTTTTCAGTTTTTTTGGGATCAGCAGTACTTTTGATATCAGTAAAACTAAAAATGGGAAAGAGGAGGAAAACATGTATTGCTATTGTTGTACAGAATCAGAGCTGCTTTTGTCAAGGATGTATTATTTTTGGGGTTTTGGTGGTTTTGAGAGAATACTCTCTTAGTTTGACGAGGACTGAAGATGGCAGATCCAATTGGGTCAGATCAAAGATGGCAGTGGTTTGATGACGGGGCAAATCCAAGGAGTTGGTGCTTGTTCTAGTGGAGAGGTCTTGATTTCTCTTTAATTCAAATTTGGAGTGCTTTATTTGTTTTTGTTTTGTTTTGTTTTTCTTTTTTTTTTGGGGTTTTTGTGTTTTTGATTTGGGTTTGCATTCATTGAAGGGAGGTTTTGCACAGAGAGAGAGAGAGAGAGAGAGAAAGAAAGAGTTTTGTGCTGTGTGTTTGTTATCCATTATTGAAAGTGCCTTGGAGGGCGGGTCTTTTCAATTTTTTTGGGATCAGTACTTTTGATACCAGTAAAACTAAAAATGGGAAGGAGGAGGAGTTGAGCTATATAACTTGTATTGGTTAGAGCAACTTGAATAGTAAAAAGCTAAAATGGCTTTGCTGCAAAAAACATGTATTGCTATTGTCAAGGATGTTTTATTTTTAGGGTTTTGGTGGTTTTGAGAGAATACTCTCTTAGTTTGACGAGGACTGAAGATGGCAGATCCAATTGGGTCAGATCGAAGATGGCAGTGGTGCGATGCCGGGGCAAATCCAAGTAGTTGGTGTTTGTTCTAGTGAAGAGGTCTTGGTTTCTCTTTAATTCAAATTTGGAGTGCTTTATTTGTTTTTTTTGTTTTTTGTTTTTTTTTATTTGGGTTTTTCGTGTTTTTGATTTGGGTTTGCGTTCATTGAAGGGAGGCTTTGCGCAGAGAGAGAGAGAGAGAGAAGGGTGAGTCGTTGAATTGACTTTGGCAGTGGATGAGCAGCGGGATGTCAGATGGAGGGAGAAGGCGGTGGTTGGTGGTACGTAGTGTGAAGTAGGAGAGGCAGAGTGGGAGGAGGGAGAAGATGGAGCAAGCGGCAAGTATTGATGTGTGTGGTCGCGCGCTAGTGTATGGTGGTGGGGGTGCTAGTTTCGTGAAGTCTGCTTGCAGAAGAAGCAGAAGAAGAGACCTATTGACTCACAGTGGGTTAACTCAATGGGCTAATTTTTTTTATTTTTCATTTTTTATCAGTCAAAGAAAAAAGTCTTTTTTGCTTTTTTGATCGGCAAAAAATTTTTTATTGATAAAAATATACAAGTTATGATAAGAAACATTAATAAAGAAGAGGTTGGAGCTAAGAAAAAAATCCTTAATGATGAAATTAACATGCAACTATGGCAATACATTAATAAAAAGAAAAATGTGTAGAAAGTATGACATAAACTTGAAAGGAAAAGATGTTTGGAAGGAAAAGATGTTTAAAAAGCCTACACCGATTGAAAGGAAAAGATGTTTGGATGTTTTGAACACTTATTTCTTTGTTTTCACACCGACCCCAGCACAGCCGATGGAGTGCCACTCAATGGGCTAAACTTGGTATATGAATTTGACTCAAAGTGGATTAACTCAACCCTGAATAAAAAGTCATTAATGAGAAGTTCATAAAGAAATCATTCTTTACTTTAATAAAAAAAAAAAAAAAGGCCATGTTCGTTAACTTTAATCACTTCAAGCATTTCGTGTGTTTTAAATTTGGAAAAATTATTATTCAGTGTAAATATATATATATATATATATATAAAATTACATATCAATGACAAATTTTATGAACATTAATAATTAAAATTTTAAACCTTCTTATGTTTCTGTAAATATTTTTTTAAAACACCATTGAATTATAATTCCCTATTTAAATTTAAGGGAAAATAAAGCAAAATCAAGGGTATTTTGACTATTCGCAAACAAACGGAGCACGACAGTTCCTCCGGGTGAAAATGACGCCTTTTGATGCACCCACATGCTAGGTTTTGACTCTTTAAAAGTATGTGAATCATCGATGTATAAATTGACAATATACCGTAATATTTCCACAAATCAATTTAGCCCAAAAATTACCAAATAAAGTCCGATTCACAAAAGATCGGTGCCGTTACTTGATTTTTAAGGAAAACTATGAAATTCTAACTCCATGATAATTTAGGCCACTTATCCATCATAACAAAAATCTTGATTCACGACTTAGGTACGAAAGGAAAAGATCATTAATGTGAGCACTCTTTACGCCCAATCAATTGATTAGGCTCTACTAATTTTCTTTTTATTAGATTTATTTCCTTATTTAATTTCATGAATTCAATTATTAACATAATCCTTTAAACTAAACCTATCATCTAGGTGATTCATACTAACGATACTGCTGATCCCTAGAGGGCGAGTCGGGCTGACCCATGCTTCCTACATCGTTCCCAGTCACTAAGCTCACCGGAGTACCTGCAAAAGTGTCCAACGGGAAACGAGAGTCCCCCAGCGAACCCTCTGACGACCAAGTTAGAAGAGAGAGAGATTGATGATGTGTAGAGAGAGAATAAAAATAGAGAACTTAACCTTTTGTGTGTCTTGGAAGCCTCCTTATATCCTTTGTTCATCATTTCCTTATCCACTCCGACCTGCCATGTTCGCCGAAAGTCTATGATCTAGCTTGCTTTGTTTATGGTGAGGTTGCCCATTCCGACGTGAATGAGTTATCGCATTTAATGCTGCAGGAGCCTCATTAATGGCTGATGTGTGGTGCAATAACTCTGCAGGATCTTTGTCTGCTTACATGGCTGGTTCTCCTCTTGACAAGTGTTTAGATGCTATTGGTTCCTGGTGCCACATTGGGTTTTCAATGGCGTTTGGCTTTAGTGCTTAAACTGTGAATTGGGCCCTAAGTGGTGGGCCAAAAGCTTCTGTGGGCCCACCGATGTCAGTAGTCCCACATTTCCAAGTGTAGCTTCAGTCCAACGAAGGGAATAAGAAGTCAGATGGGGAGGATGTGGAGCTGAGTGAGAGGAGTGCCGACCGCAAAGAAAAAAATGGGAGACCGAGTGGGAAGACCGAACGAGAGGTGGGCCGACCGCGAAAGGGGGCCCGAGCGAGAAGACTGACCAAGAGGAGAACCGATTGTGAAAGGGGGTCCGAGTGAGAAGACCGACCGAGATGAGAGCCGACCGCGAAAGGGGGTTGGAGTGGGAAGTGGTGGCGGCGCGCGGGGCTCGAGGAGCAACGGGGCATGTGATGATGTGAAGTGGAATAGACAGGGAACGGGAAAAAGGTAGTGAATCGTGGTGGTATACGTGGCATGATCTAGTGATGAAGGAGGTGAGGCGTTAGCAGGAAGCGAAGGGTTAGGACTAGGATAGACGTGGAAAAAGCGGGGGTGGAAACTGTCAAAATTTTCAAACTGGCGAAATTTAATCTTGATCCTTGGAGTATAGGCAAACCGTGCGCATTTGGAGTTATTCGTTTTACATACCTCTTTGCAAAACCAACACATTCCAGAGTTGAGCTTATTTGTTTCTTGTGACATGCCCCTCCAACACTTTACGAACTTTCTCACGCCGGCAGTCGAAGCAATACATAGAAACGTAGAATGGATGGCTCAAGACGAAGCGCCAGCCACGAGGCTTGAAGCATTGGGTGAAGACGATGCGGTGGAGTTGGCAGAGCAATACAGGACGGAGAGGCAGAAGGAAAAATGAGGCAGAGCAAACAGCGCAAGCCCGACCGTCTACCATGATCGTGGCCGTAAGGCCGATTAGCCAAGTGGAACCTGACCACAGGTACACCAAAGCCGACACATCGACGTTTACGACAGAGGAGTTGGAGGAGGTACGTAGGAAGTATCAGATCCCGGCGGAGATAGAGTTGAAGTTGCCCAAGTCAAAGGAGAGGGCATCGGATACACGTCCGGTGGAGTTTACGTTGTACGAGGAAACGTTGCCGGGGGGGGTCTGAGGTTGCCGCTCCCACAAATAATGGTGGACGTGTTTAACCGTTTGGAGGTGGCACCGGGGTAGTTGATGCCCAACGCATGGAAAATATTACTGGCCTGTGTGATCGCATGGCCTTAGGCGACCGGAGGAGAAGTGATGATAGTGGAGGAGTTCTTTTCATGCTACATGGCCTTCGGTTAACAAGAAATATGGGTGACCTTGCAGGCGGTGGCGGGTAGAGGGTTAGTGGCGTATTTACCATCATCGGTGATGGGGTGGAGACCGAGGTGGTTCTATGTATCAACGAATAGGGGGAGGGGGGTGCGCACAACGTAGAAAGTTCCTACGAAGTCGGTGGAGCCAAGGCTAGAGGCAGAAGTCGAGGATAGGGCGAAGCGGGTGAAGGAGTGGAGAGAGAGGGAAGGTGTGAAGTGGAATGACCTTATCCGACTTTCGATCTTGTTCGCCTTGAGTCTGGGGCCGTAGCCGACCGAGGAGGATCCTGCATTGGAGGAGTTGGAGGCTCTGAGAAAGGTGCATGAGGCAGAGGAGCAAAAAACATTTTTCCAGGCAGACAAGTACAAGGAATCGTAGTTAGGCCCTGCGCCTAAGCTGGTCATGAGGGAGGGAGTCCGACCACGTCCCAAGCCGCTGGGAGGTAAAGATCTGAGTGATTTCGCGCCGCTGCAGTCCCCAGTAGATCCGCTGAAGGTGAGGAGCAAACAAGAGGTAGAGGAAGTGTTGAAGAAGAAGAAGAAAAATAGGGCGGCTGCAGAAGAGAGTGGGGGTGGCTTAGTTTTCAAGAAGACGAAGGAAGGGAGGACGGAAAAAGCCCCAGAAGTAGAGATGGGGGAGACAAGGGTGGGGGGGAAAGAAGCCATGGGCCCAAATGTCCAAGTGGGGATAAGCGCGGTGGAGCCAGAGCAGGTGGTAGTAGGTGAGAGATTGGGACTGCAATCACTCAAGATGGGACCTGTGCTAGAAGTGGCCCCAAGTCCTGGAGAAGGGAAAGTTGGGGTGAGCAAACCAGAGATGGGTGCCACGTTGAAGACCGCCAGGTATCACGTGCGTGTGGTGGCCGGTCGATCGGTAGAAGAAAAGGGGAAGCTAGGGTCGCTGTTGACCGTCTCGTTGGAGTAGTGGAGGATGCGGCTGTGCGGTCGATGGCGCGATTTATAGAGGCCGACCCCCTGAGAGGGTTCTGCTCGGCGCACATGGAGGTGACGACCTTGGCGGCTACCCTGCTGAATAAGGCAACGCGCGTGAAGGTGGCGACAAAGCCGCCCAGCTTGAAGGGGTGAAAGCGTAGTTGCAAAACCTAAGGGTTGAGACAGTGGGCTGGAGGAAAGCTGCGCGGAGTGCGTATGCCAAGGGCCTAGAGTATGTGCAGAGGGCAAAGAAGATTGAAGTACTATCGGTGGTGCAGAGCTTCATGGCCGAGCATGCTGTCACTGCGCTCGCCGTGACCAAAGCAGAGCTGGAAGCGGTGTGCCATAAGGCGGTATCGTTGGAGTTTGAGTTGGCGGGTGAGCAGAGGAAGCTAGGCGTAGTCCAAGAAGCCTGCACCATTGCTAAGGAAAGGTTGGACGAGGCCCTCGCCAATAACGAAGATCTGTGCGACCAGGCGATTAAGGACAAAGAAGAAGCAGATGGGCGAATTGCAGACTTGGAGAAGTCATTGGCAGAAGAGAGGGCCAAGATGGCCTCTGAGAGGGTGGCGTACCTTGACTTATGCATGGCGGCTGTGGAGTAATTTAAGGTGTCTGCCGAATTCCAGATGGCCATTGACGCCGCGATCGCCAAGAGCTTGGCGAAGGAGGGGAAAGGGGGTGCTGGGCCGTCGGGAGTGGCTGCTGAAGGTAGGAGCAAAGAAGAAGTGATCCAAAGCTTTCAGTGGTCAGACTTTTACAAGCACGAGATGAGCTAGTACTGGGACAGCGGCTGGATAAGCTTCAAGTATAAGGCGCAAGAGCTGTTCCTAGACGTGGACTTCAGTCTCGTGAAAGTAGGAGAAGATGACGTTGCCTAGACTCCCTTGGATGAGGGAGTCGAAGAGGAAGATCTCGCGTCCAGCGAGGGGGATTAAGGGCTGGGCATTCTTCCTGCTTAAATGTAATTTTTGTAAAGAAGTGTAAAAAAAAATTCTTGTTTTTTTTTTTTTTTTTTTTTTTTTGGAAGTAGATGTAATTTCTGTAATGAATTGTATAAAAGTGCAAGTTTGTTAACAAAACGACGAGTTCTATTATTGTTGTTTTTTTTTTTTTTGAATGGTAAAGTTCAAGTGGTAAAAATGGATAAGTAAAATGGACAAGTAAAGTTTGCGAATGTGAAATGGTATAGTTCAAATGGTAAAAATGGACAAGTAGCCAGACTTGCATAAATGGTAAAAACTAGGCAAGCATGAACTGAGATTGAAACCAGTCTGGCCAAGACTAATTATGACTAATTGTAACTGCACACTTTGTCTAGATGAAACTAGTACTGACTTAGTCTGGCCGAGTTCCTCGATCTCAGTCTGACTGAGCTCTTCATGCTCAGTCTGGCTGAGGCTATGAGGGCTCAGTTGGGCTGAGGCTTGGATTAATTTAATCTGGTTAAGCTCTTCGATCTCAGTCTGGCTGAGGCTGGGAAGGCTCAGTCGGGTTGAGGCTTTGGTTGACTCAGTCGAGCTGAGCTCTTCATGCTCAGTCTAGCTGAGGCTTGGAAGGCTCAGTCGGGCTGAGGCTTTGATTGACTCAGTCTGGCTGAGTTCTTCATGCTCAGTCTGGCTGAGGCTTGGAGGGCTCAGTCGGGCTGAGGCTTTGGTTGACTTAGTCTAGCTGAGCTCTTCATGTTCAGTCTAGCTGAGTTCTTTATTCTCAATTTGGCTAAGGCTTGGAGGGCTCAGTCGGGCTGAGGATTTGGTTGACTCAATCTGGCTGAGCTCTTCATGTTCAGTCTAGCTGAGGCTTGGAGGGTTTAGTTGGGCTGAGGCTTTGGTTGACTCAGTCTGGCTGGCTGAGCTCTTCATGCTCAGTCTGGCTGAGGCTTGGAAGGCTTAGTCGGGCTAAGACTTTGGTTGACTCAGTCTGGCTGAGGCTTTGAGGGCTCAATCGGGGCTGAGGTTCGGTCGAAAACTTGCAATTGAAACACAACACAAATAAATGGAGATGTGAAATTTTCATCATTAAGGCATAATCTGTCGATCACAAATTTACATCATGTATGGAAAGGACAAAAATGAAATTGCTGTCAGACGGGCGTCATATCAGCAGAAAATGAGAACACATTATAACCGCAAAGTTCGACCTCGAGAGTTCGCAGTAGGGGACCTAGTCTTGCGTGAAGCAACCCTTGCCACTAAAAATTCGATCGAGGGCAAGCTAGCAGCCAAATGGGAAGGACCTTATATTGTCAATGGCATACCCCGCCCGGGGACATACCGTCTCCAAGATATGGAAAGCAGAGACCTCCCCCATCCATGGAATACCAAGCACTTGAAGCATTATTTCTAGTGATGGTGTCCCCTGTTTTCTATCATTCAATTGTTGTCTGTTCTCTTTTGCCGATCTGCGCACTTGTCTCTCGGAGCTCTTCAATCAGGTCCAAGTCAGCTCGACGCAACTCTTCTTTTAGTTATGGATTCAGATGCAAAACCCGAGGGCTCGGTAGGCCGATTTCTACTGGGATGACTGCCTCAACACCGTATGTTAGGCGAAAAAGGGTTTTCTTAGTAGGGGTTCGGGAGGTCGTCTGATAAGCCCAGAGTATGTTCGGTAATTCCTCAGCCCAGAGTCCTTTAGCGGCTTCCAACTTAGTCTTGATGATCTTTAGGAGTTCGACTTGCCCATTAGCTTGGGGATGACTTGGGGAAGAGAAACATGGTCTAATGTGGGGCTTTGCAAAGAATTTCCGGAAGTTGGCATTGTCGAATTGTTTGCCATTGTCTGAAATGATGGCTTGGGGGACTCCAAATTGGCACATGATCGACTGACAGATGAATCTGGTGGTGTTTCACTCAGTGATTGTAACGAGGGGTTCGGCTTCCACCTATTTGGTGAAGTAGTCGATAGTAATCAGTTCTGTAGATGGAACATGGGGGATGTTGGCAAAGTGTTGGCATTTGTCACACTTAAGCACAAATTCAGTGGCATCTTGATTGAGAGTAGGCCAGAAGTAGCCGGTGCGGAGGATTTTATAGACCAGAGACCTTACACCCGAATGATTACCACAAATGCCCTCGTGGACTTCCCTCATCACATAGATCGCTTGAGCAGGACTGTGGCACCTGAGGTATGGACGTGAGAATCCTCATTTGTACAGTAGGTCACCGATGAGGATGTAATTGGACGATGGGGCTCTGACCTTGGCGGCCTGCTGTTTATCGTCTGGCAACTCTCTTTGTGGCAAAAACAGAAGGATATCTTGAGCTCATATGATAGGTTCGTTCTGGAGGAAGTGAACCTCCTGTAGGTTTGGTGAAGTAGTCAGATGGGTCAGATATTCAATGCGGACACCATGGTTGAGGTCTGACTGGTCGGCCGAGGCTAATTGAGCCATTTCGTCCACCTTGGAGTTTTTTGACTTGGGGATGTGTCTGATCTGGAAGGTATTGAAGAGACGGATAGGAGAAAGGGCAATGTCCTTGTATGCTCACATCGTCTCTTCCTTTGCGTTGAACTCCCCAGTAATCTGTCCGATAATCAATTGGGAATCACTGAACACTTGGATATGGTTTACGCCAATGTCTCTGGCTAATCGAAAACCTGCTATCAAGGCCTCATATTCGACCTCATTATTGCTTGCATCTAATAGGAAGCGGAGGGCATACCTAAAGTATTCACCCTCTGGGGTGGTGAGGATTAAACTGGCCCCACTACCCTCTTTGTGAGATGAACCATCAATACTGAGGGTCCATGAGTGAGGGTCTTCTGCATCCGTGGTGAAGTGTGCTGGTGGAGGGGCCACGTTTGGAGAGAGATTGGTGAATTCCAAAATAAAATCGGTGATAGCCTAACCTCTGATCGTTGCTCGAGGTCGGTATGAGATTTCAAATTGACTGAACTCGACGGACCATTGCATAAGTCTGCTTGACGATTTTGGTTGTTGCATGACCTTTCTTCGAGGTTGATCAGTGAGAACCACTATGGAGTGGGCTTGGAAATAAGGTCGTAGGCATTTGGAGGCGATGACCAAGGCGAGGGCCATTTTTTCCACCAGAGGGTAGTTCTGTTCAGGCCCCCTGAGAGCATGGCTAATTTAGTAAACAGGACGTTGTACTGAGTTGCCTTCCCTGATGAGAGCAGCACTGACCGCAGTGTTTGACACAGTTAAGTAGAGGAAGAGGGTTTCACCTGGCAGTGCTTGAGAGAGGAAGAGAGGGTTGGCCAGGCACTGTTTCAGTTGTTGAAAAGCCTCCTTAGATTCGGTGCTCCATTTGAAAGCTTGTCGGAGGACTTTGAAAAATGGAAGACACTTGTCGGTTGCCCAAGAGATAAAGCGGTTGAGTGCGGTGACTCTGCCCATGAGTCGTTGAAATTCCTTGACCGTTGTGGGACACCGTATTTCAATCAGGGCCTTAATCTTTTCGGGGTTAGCCTCAATGCCTTGTTGGCTAACCATGAAGCCCAAGAACTTTCCAGATTCTACGCCGAAGGCACACTTCTCCAGATTCAGTTTCATCTAATATTTGCGTAAGGTTTTGAAAGTCTCTCGCAGGTCTGTCAAGTGATCGGAGGAGAGTTTACTTTTGACTAGCATGTCATCGACGTAGACTTTCATGTTCCGACCTATCTGGTGTTGGAAGACGGCATTAACCAGGCGTTGGTAAGTTGCATAGGCATTTTTCAAGTCGAACGACATAACACGATAGTGATAAGTCCATCTGTTTATGATGAAAGAGGTGTGTTCCTGGTCGGCCGGGTGCATCAGGATTTGATTGTAGCTGGGGAAGGCATCTATGAAGCTAAACATCTGATGTCCGACAGTTGCATCGACCAGTAGATCTATCCGGGGGGAGAGGATAACTATCTTTTGGGTAGGCCTGATTGAGGTCGGAGTAATCAACGCAGAGGCGCCATTTACGATTGTGTTTGCGGACCAAGACTACATTGGACAGCCACTTGGGGTAGTCCACGTTCTTGATGAACTGCGCCTTCAGTAGTTTGTCCACCTCAGAGGCGATAAGGGTATTGCGTTCCGGGTGAAAAATACGCTACTTTTGTCGGAAAGGTCGGGGATGAGTGATGAAACATGGATCAATACCTGGCATGTCTGAGTAGGTCCAAGAAAAGACATCGTTGTGTTCGGCTAAGAGAGCTGTGAGATCGGCCTTGGCCTGAGAGGATAGTTGACTGCCAATCCTAGTTGTTCTAGTTGAGTTGGTATGATCGATGGGTACTTCGACAAGTTCCTCCACTGGTTCCCCTCTGACTAACTGTTCCTCGTCTCTGACGTCGAGACCTTCGATGATCATAGTCTCCTTCATATTGACTTTGTTTAGTGAGGCGACGTAGCATTCCTTGGCCATCGTCTGCTCTCCCCTTACTCCGTCGACCCCGAGATCGGTCGGGAATTTCATGGCGAGATGGTATGTGGAGGTAACAGCTTGGAAAGTATTGAGAGTTGTGCGTCCGAGGATTATGTTATAAGTAGAAGGACAGTCGACAACGAGGAAGGTGAGTAGCTTTGTGGTCTGCCGTGGATATTCTCCAATAGTGATGGGGAGATCAATGGAGCCTATGGAGATCACCCGATTGCCAGTGAAATCGAATAGCGGGGGTTGGATAGTGGACAATTTTTCTTCTCTGACCTTGAGCTGGCAATAGGCGTTCAGGAAGATGATGTCTGAAGAGCTGCCGTTGTCGACAAGCGCCCGTCTGACTTTGTAATTGGATAGGAGAGCAGAGATGACGAGGGGATCGTCGTGAGGGTAATGGATGCCTGTGCATTCGGCCTCCGTAAAGGTGATAGGTTCAACCAGTAATTGTAGAATTATCCCAGGACTTCTTCACAACTTCTCTAAATTTCGGATGTAGAGTCCAAGCGATTATGAAACGGAATGGCCTTGGACCCCAATCCTTGCCATCCTCGACCAGTAATAGGGGGCAATGATCTGAAACACTTCTCTCTAAACCCCATAACTTTAATCTCAACCTTTCTACCCACTCTGTTGACATGAGTACTCTGTCAATTCTACTCCATCTTTCTTCTTCATTAGAATTGCACCATGTGAATTGTCTTCCCAACGTGGGTAAATCAAGAAGCTCCATATTTTCTATAAATAAATTAAACTCTTTCATCCCTCTGTCTCTTCTAGAACACCCCTTCTTTCCCCAAGATTTCGTATCTCATTGAAGTCGCCAGCTAGACCCCAGGGATTATAGAAGCTAGATCTCAACCCATACAACACATTCCAGAATCTACTTCTCTCATTAACTTCATTTAGAGCATGACCATTGACAAGGACACAATTAAAATTTGGAAGAAGAGTACCTGAGTGTACAATGCAATGCCTTGTGCTACAACACTGAGATAACTTGAAAACAGTTGGTTTCCAAATGCACAGAAGCCCACCAGCTCTCCCTTCAGAGTCGACTACCATGAATTCCATTTCATCCACAGGCTATAATAATTTTACAAAATCTGGTGCAACCTCAGTTTTCTTTGGGTCTTGGAAAAAAACAAAATCAATTTTCTTATCTTTTAGCAATAATTTGACCCTCATTCTCTTTTTAGTTTTACCTAAACCCCTTACATTCCATGAGAAGAGATTCATAGAGACACATTATATAACACCTGTAACCACCTGATACATTCAATCAATTTTGCACATCAGCTCCCAACTGTGCATCTACAGCCTTTAAAGCTGCCTGAACTTTATCCTTGATCTTCATAGCTTTTAATTTTTCCTTCACCTCCTCTTCCTTCCCACCAAAACATATGCCTAAGGCTTTGCCCATACATATTGTTGCTTCTGCCTCCTCCTGAGGTGTCAAATCTCTATGAAAATTTCTCCCAATCAACTCCAATTTTGATCTTGCCCTAGACTTATCTTTACTTGTGACTTTCCCATGTGCATCCGATCTTGCTTTTAACCCAGCTTTAACTCTTAGGGCAGCACCTCTGCTCCAGCTTCCCATACCCACTGCACCTTATTTTCTTTCATTTCTCTCTTCCCTTGCTCTCCCCTGCTTGTCCACTGAGATCCTATTACCATTCATCCGTACTAACTTTTTCCTCTATTTTAACTTCCCATTTTTCCCATCTGTGTTATCACTATCAAATGAAGCCTCAGCATAAAGTGATGATGGCCCAACATCCTGGGTCTATGACAACTCATTATCTTAATTACAATTACTACCCATGAGCCCAAATCTTGGCCCATCACACTAGGTATTAACCAAATCCACTTCCAATGCTATCTCTGGGTTATCAAGCCCATTCTCACTAATGCTTCTCATGAACCCATTGCCCTGACCATCTATCGGCCCACTCATTTCATTAAATAGTTGGATGGCATTCAAATTCTCTGAATTAGTTCTCGTCATGCCTGCTTTAATTACCATTTGGCTTCCCAAACCCACCTTCACTGTCTCATCCACTCTCGACGTGGAGCCACCGTTAGACGTTTTCCCCTCTGCCACTAATACAGTGTGTGCCAAATCAGCTCTCTGTGATCGTGCCATCTCAGCACTTATGTCCACCATATTACCGATTGGGCCTTCTATCTCAGCCTTGTTCACCTCTGTAATTTTTCCAGTCTCCTGCTCCTCTCCTCCGATTGCACTGCATAGATCATCTCTCTTCTGACTTGACTTACACTTACCTGATTTATCAGTAAATTTATTAACCATAACTTGTTATTCGTACACTCTAACTGGATATAGCATACATTCACATCTAATCTGTATTACGGTATTAATTAAGGACATAGTTCTTGTTGCAACCTTGACCCTTTCGCAACTGAAGGATATCTGGTTTGATGTGTCCTCATCTATTCGAATAACTTCCCCTCAAATTTGCCCTATTTTATTAAACGTATCAGTGTTCCAGAGGTTTAGAGGTACCCCATGGTAGCCTAACCAGACTGCCCTCTCCTGTTCTTGATGCATACCCTTCTGCCACTCTATTATTGCTTCACACCATTCTTTTAGACAATCATCCAATAGGACCATCTGTGACTTCTTGTCCTCCACTGACTTGAATGACACCACAGTTATTTTACCTCCCATTTTTCTTACAACAATATCCTGAGAACCTCTTTGTCGGGCATCCTTACAAAATTCTGAGAAGGTATAATACCTTTTCAATTTGACAATGACACTCTCATACAACCATCCATTACCTGATTCAAAACCTATAATGACATGCCCTTCATTTTCAGATTTGTTGCCTTGTAACACAGCTTCTGCATAGGAACGATGTCCCATCATTACCTTAAAGGCCCTTTCATCATTTCTTCTCAAATGGTATTGTGGTCGTCCCTTTCCATCATGCACATTCTTAGTGGGCCCACCTTCCTTCTCATTTGTTCTTATCTTCTCAAACTCTGTTATCTTCACTTGTTTATCATCACACAATAATCCATTAGCTTTTTGAATTGCAACTTCAGCTGCCACTGGGCAATCATATCTAACGAATCCAAACCTTGTTTTGCTAGCCTTTCTAAGCTTGTTTGGGATGAAAACATCTTTCACAATTCCAAATTTTGTGAATAGCGCGAACAAACCTTTTGGATTCATAGACCATGGAAGGTTCTCAACAAACACCGTAAAAGCTCCTTGATTACCTTTTCTAGAATCCTCTCTTTGATCATATCGTCTCTTTCCATACAAGACTGGTTGCCATCCGCCCACTGTTACTTTGCTTTCGTCGCCCACCAACTCTCTCACACCCATGTTTTTAATCTTTTGTGTGCCAACTCTATGTGGCCCCAAGGAGTTGATAACACTTAGAGGGAGAACGAAAACAATATTATATAAAATTCTTATTATATTTACATGTCTTCACCTAATTAGCGTATTTCAATTCAATTGATTTTTGTTGTCGTTAATGATTGCGTGTTTAGACTAGTTTAGACGCATCTCGACTCATTTCAGGACCTGCACAAAGTGCCCCTCCACGTGGATCACACAAATCTCGGACAGAGAGCCCACCGGCATAGCCCTAAGGAATTGATAACACCCAGTGAGAGTTGAACTTGAAACTTGGAGGGGGCACACTCCTAAGTCCCAAACTACACCCACTAGACTGACCAATTGAGAATTCAATACAACTGATTGTGTTATACTCTTTTGTGTTTAATAACAAAATCTTGTTTATTTTAATAATTTATTATTAATTGATTAACTTATTTTTCATATAGTGGAACTATGATTCCAATCGAATCCAACTCAAACTACAACAAGTTAGGTTGGTTTGATTTGGTTTAATTCTAATATATGATTAATTTGATTTTAGATTCAAAAATTTAAAACTAATTATGATTGAATTGATTTTAAATTTAATATCAACTCGAAATAGACGAACCCATCTCCACCCTAGACAAGTGTACACAAACTCCGGGGGTGCTAGCAAATGATAGGATGAACTTTTTAGTACCAACATAGTTGGAATGATTTAACTCATCGTGATACTTTTGCACTTGTCTTTCTTTTTTGATGTAATTTATTTTGTACCTTGTACTTTGCTCTTACATCAATGAAATTTCTTTTTTGGCAATCCAAAAAAAAAAAAAAAAATTAGAGCTAGAGAGGGCTAGTTTTTGCTAAAATGTTTAGATTTTGTTAACTTTTTTCGAACAGTGAGATTCTATTAACTTGTAATCATTTTAATACGAGAAGAAAAATAAATAAAAACACAATATGTACTCGTCAATAAAAACACAATACTTGAACAATTTCATCAATTGTTAATTAAAGCACCAAATTTGGTTGTGGGACGTCGCCACATTAAAAAGTGACTCACGACAACTTTTCAATAAAGAATGCAGAATTCTTTCAGCTTAGTTTGAAAACCAATAGTAGTTGGAAAAAATAGGATTAAAAAGAGAATCATCACGACAACTTTCAGTAAAAGAATACAGAATTCTTTCAACTTAGTTTCAACCCATTAGTAGATGGAAAAAATATGATTTAGGGTTTAGGAACTGTCAATTCAAGATTATAAACATCAAGATGATGAAGGCGCATATTTGTGATAATTACTTGTATTATTAAAAAAATTGATAATTTAGTAGGAATATTGAATAAAAATCCACCAACGAACATGCTTGACAATGATATTTTATTCAAAGATTCTTTGAAAAAATAACCCCAATCCTCGTAAGAAATTATTTAGCCTTCTTCGTTTAGGAAAAAAAAAATTAACTTTTAATTTTTTTAGTTTGACCTTTTAATTTTTTAACTATTTTAAATTCCGTAATATTTTATCTTCCTAACATTTAAAATAGTCAAAGAAATCTCGTGTGGTTTTAATCACACTGCAGGAAATTCCGCTTTTAGCGGCGTTTAAAAAACGCCGCTATAGGTGTCAAAAATGCCGTTAATTCTTTTTGCGGCGCTTAGCACTAAACGTCGAAGATGCGGCCGTCGCTATAACATTGAGGCGCTTTAAAAACGTCGTTAAATGGTTATAGGCGGCGTTTTGACGTCATGACATTTTTTAGCGACGTTTTAAAAACGTCGTCATTGCTTTTTTTGGATTTTAAAAATATAACCATTGACTGTACAGTGGCATTTCAAAAATGCCATTATATCTTTATTTTTTTAATTGTGCTAATTCTATATGGTTGAACCAAAAAATACCTGTAATAAAATTAAAAAATAGTACTAATATGAATCAATAATTCCTGTTCCCATTCAAATGAACATTTGTCAAAAGATAAACCAATTATATGAAAAGCTATCAAGTAGCAAATACAACATTAATTCACTTTCCCATTCAATTTAATATACAATTACCATTAACTACAAAATAACATATCCACAAATTATGTTTTAACATTTGCCAAAAAATAACAAGAAAAACATTAAGACAAACCCCATGAGTTTTGATTTAATTTAATGTCTTGTCCTTGTTACTAAATTCACTGAACCCAGTTGATATAGCATAGAATCTGTAATCTTCACTGGTCTCTATGCCTGCATCAAAATATGGTAGCCAAATTAGGTAAAGTGCATAAATCAATAATGGTAGAAGTGTTACAACTATAAAACATAAGATCTACATTACAACTCATCATCTGTTGAAGAAGGTTTTGTACCTTGAAGAGCAATTTAAATAAATCAGTCATTTTTTAGGCTTTGAAATTGCAGAAAATGTCAGAAAAAAAATATATTAACATGCTTCTATCAGATAGTAATAAGTTTATAATAATTGTGACTTCACAAATCAGGATCTATAATCTTCACTGGTCTTAGATACCAAGTGACTAGTAAACAAAACAATAAGCTTTACTCATTAGCTGTTGGTAGCAACAATGAGAAACCTCTTTGTAATGGTCTAAAATCTAAAAAGATCTAAAAACCAAAAAGAAACTAGTATTCCTCAATTATCGAACACATCTGCTAGTAGAAAAATATGTGGAAACCAATTCATGGTCTAAACCATATGATTTGACAGAGCTTGTAAACATTCAATTTGAATCCTAACGTTTGAATCCATAAAATTAATTATTCAAAGACCATCAAGTTATGTTGATGAACCAAAAGATTCACAAACTTAACTCCTAAAAATTAGCTAGAACCATTTGCAATCCCTAGTTCCACAAAGCAGATTTTGACTCTACTAGTACTACTCTATTCCAAATACATGTTGTAGACACCCCATTTTTGACCGACCTTAAGACTTAGACATCACCAGTTGAGCGCTCGGTGATGTTGCATATTGTGCTCGACCTGAGGTTTCAGAGTCTCGGCTGAGAGCCTTGCCTCCAGACTTCGAGGCCCTTTTGTGCTTTGCCTCGGTTTGCGAACCAGGTCCTGTTTTCTCTATTTTCTCTTCCCGAAGGGAGGGAGAGGTCTTGTAGACCATCTCTCAGTGGTCGTAGGCTACGTTTCGTGGTCGTAGGCCACTTTTCCCGTTTGGAGCCCAGTTTTCGATTTTCGGAGCCGTCGACCGTGTGCCTCGGTTCAGGACCGCTTAACTACCTCCGTTTGCTCCGATTTTTGGCACACACCTTATTTCCTCCCTTTAGAGGGACACTGTGGCCCGGGAGACCACCTTCGTGGCCATACGCCACTTCCGGTGCCTAACAGCCTATTTTCGGGGCCCCGAACTGCGCGTTTTTGCCCCCGAACCTTTGTTTTGCGTCCGTTTTGGTCCATTTTTGGTAGAGACCCTATTTTCACTGTTAGGGAGGGGGCAGTATGGTGGCCGGCCACCTTTTCCCCTGAAAAACCAGTTTTCTCATTTTCTCTCTCCAAAAGTCTATTTTTCTTACAAAAAGTTGGTTTTTCTCACTTTTGAGCCACAATTTTTGATTTTTCATACCACCATTGTGTTGTGCTCATCTGGGAGGCCACCAATATGGGTAGGCCGACCAGTAATTCCTTTTGACCCTTTTGAACCCCTCTAAAAAGCTGGTTTTCCTCTCTCCTGGGTCACTTTTTCTGGTTTTTCACCACAGGGCTGTGTTCTACTCATCTGGGAGGCCACCTTTCTGGGTAGGCCACCTTTCTGGGTAGGCCGACCAGCAATTTTGCTTGACCCTTTCGACCCCTGGTCGGCCGACCATGGGGAGTGGCCGGCCGGCCACCTTAGCTGGTCGGCCAGCTTTCTGCTTTTTGCTATTCTCAAGTGTGTTCCAGCTGTGCCAGCTGTTTCGCACTTGACCCACTGTCCGAGGGTTTTGTCTCTGTTTTGGTCCTTAAAAGGGGGTTTTGACCCCTTTGCTTAGGGAGGAGGATGGTTTGGCCCCTTTGGACTCTTTTTGGTCTAGCTTCTTCAAGAAGCTTGACCCTTTGGTTAAGCTTCCTTTAGAAGCTTTGAACCCCTCTCTTAGCTTCTCCAAGAAGCCTCACCCTTCTCCCTGTATATAACACACACTCCACCTCCATTTGCAAGGGTTAGAGGCTTTGGGCTGAGATATATACATACAAACCTCCATCTTTCCACTTCAAGCTTCCAAACATCCTTGTTCTTGGCCATTTTACACTACAACTCCTAGCCTACCACCTCCAGCATCAATTCCAGCCCCTTGAAGCTGATTTTTAGAGGTTGAAGGTTCACCAACTTGGTTCAGAAGCTGCTGGAAACCTGCTCTTCAAGGGTAAGTGCCTATTTCCCTCAAACTCACATTTTTTTGCATGATTGGTTAGCCTTATTTCCAAGCATTTTTGGGCTTCGACCCAAACTGTAAAGTGCCTTATTTTGACCCCCTCTTCAACTTTGTTTAAGGACACTTTGCTGTTTGAGGTCATTTACTTCCCCTTATCCTCTATCTCTCTTTTAGGGCTATTTTTGCATCCTATTTTAGCCTTACTTGTGAGAATTTTTGAGATTTTCTATAAACTGGAAAAAGTCTTTTTTTGACATCCTCTTCAAGTTTTGTTAAGTTCCCATTTCTGTTTGGGGTCAGCTCCCCCTATGCATGCTTCATCCCTTCATGATTAAGGCTATGCATTGGAGCACTTGCATTGGCCATGGTTTGGTCTCTTAGCCACTGAAATCTAGTGGATTTTCAGTGGCTTAGATGCATTTTTGAGGGCCAAAATTAGAGGGGGGTGACCCCCTCTCTCCTTGTCTTGTTTGGGGGTCTTTTGGGCCTTCCAAAGAGACCCTATTTTGCATGCATCGAAGTCTTGTTTCAGGCCTCATTCTGTGAGTTTTGGGGTCTGCCTTGGCTCTGTCCTAGGCCCTTTTGGCCATATTTCATACCTACAATGCATGTGTAGAGCAATCCCATCCAAGGCTCTTCAAAGGAGCCTTTCTTTGCATATTTCCTAGACTGATTTCAGGGCCTATTTGGTGAGTTTTAGGGCTGTCATAATCCATTCCAAGAGTTGGTTTTTCCATGCTAAGTGTCTATCTTGTATGTGCTTAGCAACCCCTTGCAGGGCCCTCTAAAGAAGCCCCTCATTTTTGCATGCATTGGCTGCATTTCAGTGATTATTTGGACATATTTTGGCTTGTTTTATTCACTGTTTTTGGCTGCTTTGATGAGTTCTCATTTGCTTCATATACATGCTATGTAAACCATGCTTCCTAGCCAATGTTGCGTGCTATTTTAGTCCATCATGTTAGCATCTTTTGGCCATGCTCTAAACTAGAAATGTACATGTTTACGGGACTGCCTTGGCTCTATCTTTTGACTTCATGATCAAATAATGCTCGTTTTGTATACTTGTGGTTCAATACATATGCCTAATTTTGAGCTTCGAGGCTTATTCCATGCATCGGGTGCCATATTTCCATGTTTTGGGACCATTTAGCATCATGTTTCAGTGCTGGAAATTACATGTTTGTATGCCATCTTTCATCCCTTGCCATGCTTTGGTAGAGTGGTATTTTATGCCTTAGGTTCGGTCCTCGGTATGCGTACACGTGTGCACACATTTCGGCTGTCTCTTTTCCATCTCATGGCCACTGATGTGAGTGTGGCTGAGGTCCACTCATGTTGGTGTAAGTCCATTATGCATTGGGTATGCCTTTTCAAATCATAGCATTGCGTATGCTAGGTTGCGTGTTAGAGCTTTATGTATGCCATGTTACATCGAGTATTGTGTATGCCATTTCATAGCATTGCATATGCTAGGTTGTATGTTACTCGCATTGTGTATGCCATCTCAATCGCGTTGTGTTTGGGATAAGAGTTAGCTCGTGCACGGGAAACGAGGGACGTTTCGTACTCCGAGTGACGGAACGTGTCTCAATTCCCTGTCGCCGACCCTCCCGATTACCCATGATGGAGTTTAGGTCTTGTTGTGTTTTCATGTGCATTCATTTCATATTGAGTTGTGCAATTCGACTCCTCGACCATCATGCATCGATATGCATGATTGATGGCACGAGGATCGAAGACTACACTCCCTGAAGAGTAGTCATGCATACATATGTGAAATACTTTGCCATGCCCCTTTGTTGCTCTCTGTTGTAGTAAATCAGAAATCAGTGGCCTTCTAGAGCGTTGCGCAATATTCCGAAAACAATTGCAAACAGAGGCAAACCGGGGCATCGTAATGAATTTCTGCGCAAGGCAACTCGAGCATGCATCATTCATCATTTGGAACAGACCTGAGGCGGTCCATGGATTTGCGTACCAATTTACCTGCTTTCCTAGATTAATTTGTTAATTAATTAGGATTTTGGATTTATTCAGACTGTACTATTTATTCGGACAATATTATTCATTCGGACTGTATTATTCTTTTGGACCCTCCGAGCGAGGGCACAATTGTAATAAGTGTGCGTGAGTGTGATATATGCCTTCTAACCCCACGTCTTTCTCTCTTTTATTTACCAGCTTATGATGGTTAGATTAGGGCATGTTTCAATTAACATACAGCATGATAGCATGTTTACATCATTCATCTGTCGTGCATGCACCGGGCTCGGCGCATCATACTAACTGCATTTGTATTTCGATTCCAAATTGAATACTTGTTAGTTGTAGCATTTCATATGCCATCTTTTGAATAGCCGAGCCTATCTTAGTTGCATTTTGTATGTGTTGCATTAGGCATTTCTGTATAGTTAGGATCATGCATAGATTTCTAACATAGCTTATGTTTTGCCTTGGAGTACTTGGTAAGTTTTATGCTTTACCATTCTTGCATGCGTGTGAGTGACTGTCATTATAGCATGCTTACCATGAGACTATTTGCTTATATGATATACCTGCCTGAATGCCTGTGGGTGAATGTTGGGTTATTTGGATTGGAACAATTCATTAATTGTGAGTTTTAAGCCCACTAGATAGTGGCAAAATCATGTTTTCTAAGCCCATCCGAGGGTGGAAAATTCACGTCTTAGCCTACTTGCGGGTAGCACCATCAAACCATTTTCAAAACAAACATGAGATGCTTTGTTCCAATTCAGGCGACCCAGTCTATACTTGTATGCTGTGCGCATCACATAGTAATCTAGGCTAATAACCGGAATAAGAACGCATAATGTTTTCAAAACTAGATATCATGGTTAGTAGAGGCCGATCTTTGATCGGGCGAGCGGGGGTGCTCACGAAGTAACCTTCCCCAATCGTACCCAAGTTCTCGAGCCAAGGCAACTTTGGTGATGACGGACACGTGGCCTTAGGCAACGAGTCAGGGTTTCCTAAATTTCCCAAAATAAAATATTTAGGTGGTGACTCTGTATCTAGCAAAGCAGTCCATGTTTGGTACTTCTTTCAAAAAATCTGTTTTAAAAAATGATTTGCCGGATTTGGACTCTTTGATGATTCATCGGTCTTGCATTACACTCTGCGAGATTAGATACAGGACCGTGACTTCGAGTCCTGAACTGTAGTGAACCCAATGAACAAAACGGGGGGGGGGGGGGTAGATTTCCTCCCGGGACGTTCGGGGACGTCTACAGTTTCTGGTGACTCTGCTGGGGAATTTAGAGAACTTGACTCGAACTCATGATATCTTGTTTTGATTACACTTATGTATTTCTTTGCATTGCATTTGCAATGGTGCGCCTAGGACACTGTGTTTTCCGTATGCTATTCCTGAACGGTTTGTCGGAGGCTCGCTTCGAGAAGCGTGCCATAAGGCTGACCGGTTGCGGGCTCTGCCACGACGGGAACACAATCCCCGGTTTTACCAGGGCACCCTTTTTAACCATTTGACCTAGTGCATATTCGGAATCCATAGTGGCCATTCCAAACTAGGACAGGTTGCTTACCCGTTTATAGGTTGTTTGAAACCGCTGCGTGCGTAGTGAAACCCTAGTTCCTGACAAAATAGGACAGGGAAACCTTCCCCCCAACATAGGGGTGTTTTGGCTCTTACTTATTTGTTATGTGCTTTTAGAGTGCGTCTCTATACGAATGCATGTATCAGTTTATAAGTTTGGGCATCAGGCCTGCGGGCACCAGTTCAGCATTTCTGGGTATCACGCCTGCGGGCACCAGTTCAGAATTTTTGAAATCAGTAGGTGTCAGATTCACCTTCGGGGACCGTGATTTGGGAATAGTAATTTTGGAATAATGATCGGTCTTTGAGAATAGTGTATCAATTGCGTGTTAATTATACCCGACTGTGTGTTGTGTTTATTTATGCCGTTATGTTGTCCGTTCGTCTGCTCGTTTATTTCCTTATTATTGCTTTATTTATCTTTTTGCTAGGGTAGTTTAGCACCATTGCTCCAAACGAAGCAGATATTCCCCAAGCACTCTGGACAAGAGGTCGCCGACTCAATCGATCTGAGGATCTGGTCGACGGACAACCAGTGTTCCACTCTCTACCCCCAGTTATCAGACGGAAGTCGAAAAGGCGCAGTGTATCTGAGCAGAGGTTACCAGAGCAGCGGATTACCCCATTAGTGGACAGTCGGATTGAGATCCCAATTGTTGCTATAGAGATAGACCTGCCAGTAGTTCAGATAGATCAGGGCAGTATGGCGGGACTGACAGGAGTTGAGGAAATGATGCGTCAGATGCAGGACACCATGAGAGCCATGCAGCAGGATGCTGTTCGCCGGGACGAATTTGTCAAACAACAGGCCGAGATCATGGCCCAGCAGGCAGAGTTAATTGCCCGATTGTAACAACAAGCCGGAGCATCTGCTTCACACCCAGTTCCTCCCCCACTAGGAATCCCGGCACCCGAAGAGGCACCAAATGTCCAGGCAGATACGGACATACCAACGGGGCCAACTCCACCCCCAATTCTGCCCCAGCTATCTAAGGCACCTACGCCTGTCAATCAACCAGACTCTCCCTTCGAGTTCGACGTAGACCATACAACACTGAAATTGAGCAAGCTTGAGAAGTTGTTCAAGATATCCCAAGGGGTAAAGGCTATCCCAGATATCGAGGACGGATATACCGACGTGGCTGTTACGCTGCCGGATAGGTTTAAAATGCCGCAAATTGATCGTTTCGACGGATCTGGGGACCCCATGGTGCATCTCCGGCTATTTTCAGATATACTACGGCCAATGGGCCTCACCAGACCACAAAAGCTTTCACTATTCGGCCGGACCCTGTCGGGTGTGGCCGCTATCTGGTATGCGAAGTTAGAGGATGATGTCAAGTGGAGTTGGGATGAAATGGCCGAGGCCTTTGTCGCACAATACTCTTACAATACCCAAATCAAGATTACGACCCGAGATCTCAAAACAACAAGGCAGGAGCCTAAGGAGAGCTTCTCGGATTTCGTAACTCGGTGGAGGGTGAAGGCTTCGATGATGACCCTGAGGCCTACCGACAAAGACCAAATCAAGATGATTGTGCGCAATCTCCAGCCAAAACTAATGCAAAAAATGATTGTGCTCCCATTTCTCACTTTTTCAAATCTACATGAAATGGGGGTACAAATCGAAGATGCAATGAAACAAGGTCTGATTGACTAAGATAGAGAGCAACCCAGAAGAACATTTAACCGCAACAACAATACAGGCCCAAGTGGCGCTGCAACTGCAAGAGCTTCGGAGGTGAGCATGGTCACCACCATTCCCCCTCCCCTTCCAAGACCCATGGTAGCTACACCTTTCTCCGGTGCGTCCGGAAGCAACACACAAACCACTCGATTCCAACCCAGAGGCCAGAGAACCTTCACCCCACTATATATGCCCTTGTCCAAGGCTCTAGGGATATTAATCAAGAAAGGGCACTCAAAGCCCCTGGAGTCGAGGCCATTGCCAAATCCACTCCCTCATTCTCATAACCCAACAAAAATACTGCGCATATCACCAACAACACGGTCACGACATTGATCAATGTTTCAGATTGCGTCATGAGATTCAAGACCTCAATGACAAGCAAGTGATTGTACCTCCAGAAAAACCCAATGTCACAACAAACCCTCTCCCACCGCACAACCAAGCTCCACCTCCCAAAAGAATCAACTTCATCCAAACTAGGGTCGTGTCTTACGGTCCCAGCATATATATCACTCCTTCCCACCTACCTAAGCGGCAGGTGCTCCTTCCTGACTGCACTGACTCTTTGTGCATATTGGACATCTCCAGAATCCAACCCGAGCCAATGGTGGTGATTGGCAAAGATAGAACATAGGAGATTTCAGAGGAGGATGGAATTGCTCGATCAGGGTTTGAGTAGTCTGGGAGTGTCGCTGGGGAAGCGTACGATCCAAGTGATTACATTAAGCCAGCAGGCCAGTTTAAGCCTAATATTGAATTGCCAGAGAGGGCAGAGCTGTGTGTGATCCGAGGAGAAGGATTTAAGCAGGGGACAGATGGTTTGACGGTTGTGGAAGAGGACTTGGCCAACCTCTAGTTTTTCAACGACCAAGATCCAGGAGACGCGGCAGTCAACTGGTTTGATTATGAGGAATCGGCAGAGGCTATTGGGTGGCTTGATGACTTGCCAGACGTTGTTGATGAAGCTCAGTTAGAACAGGGCCTGGCAGGGGCAAGTATATCAGTGCTGGCCGGAAGGGCCGAAAATCAGAATGAATTGCCGGAGAGCGCCGGTGCTAAGAATTCCGCTCGAGACTTGAGCATTATGAATGTGGGAATTGTTGAACAACCAGCTGTACTGACGCAGCTGGAACAAGAAAGGTTTGAGGATGCCGAGAGATTTAGGAAAGCTAAGGGCCCTGAGGGGACTGAGAGTGCTATGTGTACGAAGATAGAGAACGCTGCGAGCATGTGAACGGAGAGTACTGCGGGTGCAATTGAACCGGAGCTAGACAGGTGTCTGTTGGCTGCCGACGGAATGTGGTGGAAAGACGATGATTTATGTCTTGCCCACACGGATGAGGATTGGGGGAGTAATCAGCCAGATGATACCTGGTATATCGGTGAGGTCGATCATATGACGAGAAGCGGGCGGTATTTCAAGCCCCCGCACCTAGACCAGCCGAAGGCGTCTGGGAAGGATAAGGAAGTTGAGAGACAGAAAGAGAAGCAAGTTGAAGAAGGGGCTGTATTGAAGCAGTTAAAGAAGATACAAGCAGACATCTCCATCTGGGGAATGCTTATGGCATCGCAAGTGCATCGACAAGCTGTCTTATCGGCCATGGACAAGGCCAAGCTTTCTATAGACACCACACCCGAACAACTGGTAGGCTTAGTTTTCCCGGGAGGAGCTACCCCGATGTTGACCTTTTCTGACAAAGAACTGCCACCTGAGGGTGCGAACCACAACACGCCACTCTACATCTCCGTGGAGTGCAGAAATAAATGGATACCCGTGGTGCTTGTCAACACAGGGTTCACCATCAATGTATGTCCAGCAAGGACTACCTATGCAATCGGCTTGAAGACCGCGGACTTTGTGCCAACTGCCCAGGTGATTCGGGCATACGACAACACAAGCAGAGAAGTCATGGGGACAGCAAAAATTCAGACCAAGGTTGGGCCAGGGCTGCATGAAATTGACTTTCACATCCTAGAGGTTCCCGCCACTTTCAATCTACTCTTGGGGTGGCCGTGGCTGCATCAAGTAAAGGTAGTTTCTTCTACCTTGCATCAAATGGTGAAATACCCCCATGAAAAGGGAGTAGACATTGTTTTTGGGAGTTCATCGATCCATCCACCGCCGGAAGTATCTACGCCAGTTTTGGAAATTGAGCACGGTATGGAGGATGTGTTCTTATCCGGTTTTACCCTAGCTGAGGCCCGGGTCGTGCAGAACCTCTTGGCTGTTAATGAGGGGGTGTATGTCAGTGCTCAATCGGTGTACCTCATGAACAAGCTTTAACATATCCCTGGGATGGGATTGGGAAAGAGCGGCCGGAAGGGCGTCGCAGCATCGGCCGAGGTGCCACATAACCCACATACCTTTGGCTTGGGTTATCTGCCCACCAAAGAGGATTGGATAAGGAAGGGTAAGGAGATGGCTGGGAGAGCCAGAGCAAAGAAGGCAGGGAAGCCTTTTGACTTAATGCACTAGCCTATTCAGGGTACCCTAAACGGACGCTTCGTCCGGGAGGGGGAGGACTTTCCGTTTTGTGGCTTCCTAGAGCTGTGGTTGAACGCGGAGAGGAAGCGCGTGCCGGGGTTTGAGATCTTCTTTGACCTACAGTTACCCGGGGATGACGTTGCCGAAGAGCAGACAGACCCATTAGCTGAGGTTGAGCAGAGCAAGAAAGTCGAGTCTAAGGACGTCGAAAGTGAAATGGGGGTAACGCTGGCGTGTCTACTTTCAAATCCTCCGATCGAACAGAAGTGCTTGGGGAATAACTTCTCGGTATGCATGATCGGGAATGGAACGGCTGTGGGCCTACCAGCAAACATTTTGGATGCATATATCACACCCTCTCTCATTTGGCAGTATAAAGAGGGATTTTTGTCCAGCAGCACCGGGTCAGGTAGCGAGCCGAAATCTGATTCCACCGAATCTAGTGGGTAGGAATCAAGTTCCAGCTCGACTGAGTCTGAGTCTGGTAATCCTGGGGATGATAACCCGGATGCCACAGTCTTGTCTAGGTCATCTTTTTCTTTCTCTTTTGAGTCTGTTGTAACCGAAGAATCGGACGATTTGGATGTGCTTAATGAGAATCAAGTAGCTGTGGTTTCTGAGTACTTTTCTATGCCCTTGATTTATTGCATTAATTCAGACTTTCAAAATTTTGATGAAAACGACGAGGAAGAAATTCCTCCGGTTTTGCAACACTTAATTGAACAAGAGCAGGAAAGATTTGTTAAATCCTTAATGGATGAAATCACTACTGTGAATGTTGGTACTGAGGAGGACCCGCGGCTGGTTCAGATCGGGTCCACGTTGTCTTCGGAGAAACGCGAGCGCTTAGTTGCTTTATTAAAAGATTTCAAAGATGTTTTCGCGTGGTCCTACGAAGACATGCCTGGAATCGATCCTGAGATTGTACAGCACCGGATCCCTCTTGACCCCGAGGCCTGACCCGTTAAACAAAAACTCAGAAGAATCCGCCCGGATTGGGCCCTCAAGATTAAGGAAGAAGTCACCAAGCAAATTGACGCAGGTTTCCTGCAGGTATCCGAATACCCGACCTGGTTGGCTAACATCGTTCCAGTGCCGAAGAAGGATGATAGGATCCAAGTATGTGTGGGTTTTAGGGATTTGAACAGAGCTAGTCTGAAGGATGACTTTCCCTTGCTGCACATTGATGAGTTAGTGGACTTCACAGCGGGGCATGCTTTGCTTTCGTTTATGGATGGCTTCTCAGGCTACAACTAGATAGTGATGGCACCTGAAGACCGAGAAAAGACTGCCTTCACCACCCCGTGGGGGACATACTGTTACAGAGTGATGCCGTTTGGGTTGAAGAATGCTGGAGCTACATATCAATGGGCCGCGACCACGATATTGCATGACATGATCCACAAAGAGGTTGAGGGGTACGTGGATGACATGATTGTCAAGTCCAAAGAAAAGGAGGGCCACTACACCGCCTTGTAAAAATTCTTTCAAAGGATCAGAGAATTCCGATTGCGGTTGAATCCTCAGAAGTGTACGTTCGGTGTCACAGCAGGGAAAATGCTGGGGTTTCTCATTACATAGAGAGGTATTGAAGTCGACCCTTCCAAAATCAAGGCCATCCTAGAAATGCCACCACCAAGGACTGAAAAGGAGGTGCGAGGCTTTCTGGGTAAAGTGCAATTCGTAAGACGGTTTATCTCAAAATTAACCTTGACTTGTGAACCATTTTTTGGTCTCCTAAAGAAAGGAAAGAAATTCCAATGGGACGGTCGATGCCAAGCTGCTTTTGAAACGATCAAGGAATATTTACAGAACCCACCTGTGTTGTCACCACCAGAACCGGGAAGACCGTTGATATTGTACCTTTCGGTAACTGAGACCATAATGGGCTGCATGCTCGCGTAGGAATCAGAGGACAAAGTGGAAAGGGCCATCTATTATCTGAGCAAGAAGATGTTAGAGTATGAAACTCGCTACACACCATTGGAGAAGGCTTGCTTGGCCTTGGTATGGGCTACCAGGAAGTTGCGACACTACCTGTTAGCTCACTCTGTAATGTTGGTTTCGAGATTAGATCCCATCAAATATCTCTTCGAGAAACCGACACTTACGGGTAAGCTAGCTCGTTGGTTGTTGTTGCTTTCCGAATTCGATCTAAAATATGTGACGCGCAAGTCGGTCAAGGGAAGAGCAGTAGCAGAGTTCTTAGCCGATCATCCAGTGGAAGGGGGTGAAGCAGTTGAGTACTTATTCCCAGATGAAGCCATTTTGCATATCGACGACGAGTTTTGGACGATGTACTTTGACAGAGCGTCAAACCAATATGGGTATGGGATAGGAGTATTGCTGATAGCACCCGACAATTCCCGTATCCCTCTAACCTTCAAGCTCCGATTCAAAGTCTCAAACAACGAGGCAGAGTATGAGGCATGCATTGCCGGTCTAGAAGTAGCCCTGGAACAAGGGGCAAAACGGTTGGACGTCATCGGGGACTTGAACCTTGTTGTATCTCAAGTGAAAGGAGATTGGAAAGTCAAAGAAGAAAAGATGAGGATGTATCATCAGGCCCTGGATTTGTTAATTCCTCGGTTTGAGAAGCTAAACTTTGCTCATCTAGTAAGAGAGAACAACAGGTTCACAGATTCACTAGCAACTCTATCTTCCATGATAGACATCCCGTTTGGAGTCCGGATGCGTCCAGTTATTATTGACCAGAAATTTGCGCTAGCTTATGAGTCAATAGCTACTATAGACGAGGTTCAAGATGAGAACCCCTGGTATTACGACATTTGAAACTTCTTGGAGAAAGAGGCGTATCCACCAGGGGCAAATGCCAAGGATAAAAGGGCAATCAGAAGAATGGCTGTTTAGTTCATCATCTGCGAAGGTAAATTGTACAAGAGAGGTCAGCTAGGAATGCATAAGCTATGCGTTGAAGCTGAAGAATCAAAACGCCTGATGGAGGCCATCCATGGAGGAGAATGTGGAGCACATATGAACGGGGTAATGCTGGCACGGAAGATCCTCAGACAGGGTTACTACTGGTCCACCATGGAGGAAGATTGTATCGGCTTTGTTCGGCGATGCCACAAATGTCAGATCCATGAAAACCGCATGAACATCCTGCCATCAAAGTTGTACAATATGACTTCGCCATGGCCATTTTCAGTTTGGGGAATCGATGTGATCGGGGGTGTCACTCCGAAGGGGTTTAACAGGCATGAATTCATCCTGGTCGCAATAGATTATTTCATGAAGTGGGTTGAGGCCCAATCCTATGCGGTGTTGAAGGCTTCGCATGTTGCAAAGTTCATCAGAAACAACATCATCTGTCGTTATGGGGTCCCAAATGAGGTCGTTTCAGATAATGGTTCCCACTTCAAGAAGGAAGTAATTGACTTGTTGGAGAAATACAATGTGGCTTTTCATAAGTCGTCTACATATCGGCCGCAAACCAATGGAGCGGTCGAGGCCACCAACAAGAATATCAAACACATATTGCAGAAGATGGTGGAAACCTACCGGGATTGGCCAGACAAGCTGCCGTTTGCTCTGTGGGGGTACCGGACTTCAATTAGAGCTTCTACTGGGGCGACTCCGTATTCATTAGTTTATGGGATGGAGGCCGTTCTACCTATTGAAATTGAGGTTCCGTATTTGCGAGTGTTGGCTGAGTATCAGATAGCTGAAGCAGATTGGCAACAGAACAGATTTGAAGAACTTATGCTTTTTGACGAACACAGATTGAAAGCACTGTACCATGTTCAAGGCTATCAGCGCAGAATTGCTTGGGCTTTCAACAAAAAAGTTAAGTCAAGGAATCTAAAAGAAGGAGATTTGGTGCTCAAGGACAACCGAGCTCCTATCCACGACCCAAGGGGCAAGTTCACACCCAATTGGACTGGTCCCTACATCATCAAGTCAATCTGGTCAGGTGGAGCTGTGGTTCTAATGGACCTAGATGGCTTGGAGTTCTCGCAACCGATCAACATGGACAAGTTGAAGAAATATTACTCCTGAGAGGCTCGCTAGGCCGAAAACCCGAAAGGGCAACCTAGGCAAAAGTTAGAGCAGTGAAAAATTGGAAAATATAAAAACTGAGCTCGCAAGGTTGAAACCCCGCAAAGGGTGGCCTTGGCAAAAGTTAGAGCGTAAAAGGAGAGTGAAAACACTCGAGTGAACCTAAGCCTGAACTATGTAAGGCTTGATTCCTATCTTTGGGATACGTAGGCAACTTCATCCTGAAGTTCAGCCATAAACTTTTCCCCGATCAACTTTGTCCATTTGATCATCTCGGCCATCTTTGTCTATTCAGCATTCAAGAGTTCGGTTATGATCTCCGGTGTAGTGCTCTTCAGACTAGGGGCAACTTTCCGTTGCTGTGCAGTGTCGCGGTACTCTTCAGACTAGGGGCAACTTTCCAGTTGCAGGGATCTGGGGTTGTGCATCTCAGTGACAGATCTCAGGCATGTCCAGTTCTGATCCATATCGAAAATGGTTTTGAAAAGTTTTAATAAAAGTTGACTGTGTTCAAGATTAATCTTTTTTATAACTTAGACCATTTTCGGACCAAAGCGGAAAATTTTCAGTACCTACAACCTTCAATTTCATTGATTTCAATACAGAGTTCTCCTGCTCTTGCATACAAATTGAAGTTGCTTTTTTATTACAATCATAAAGAAAACTTCAAAGTACTAATAAAGCAATAAATTCGGGGCATAGCTAAGTCAGGTGTTCCTGCGCCCCCTCCCAGAGCTGGTCGAAGCCTTTGATGCCAAAGTAGGCCCTTCCTGTGCCTCTTCATTAAGCCAATCCAAGCACTCATCAGACAAGGTGCAACTGAAAGTGGGAGCAGGGGCCAGGAGCTCACTAGTCCTCCATGCTGTGGCATACCGGGCAAGCTGTGCGCCTCGAACCGGGAATGCAGCAGGATACTCTATCCCCTCTGGTGGGCAAGTCTGATCATGAACGAACTGGCGCCGGAACCGGAATGGAAAGTAGAACACACAATGAGTCAGACCAATCAACTGGATCGCGGTCTGCCGGGACATGCTATAGCTCATTGCCGGAAGATTGAGCCAAGGACCGCGCCAAACAATGCGATCCACAGACAAATTGCACATCCAGTCGAACCACCATCCCTCATCAAGGGCATGGACTAGTCGTTGTCGGAAGAAGTAGCCACGAGCTAAGTAGGCTGGGCAAGAGTCCACAACCTGCAATTTATCCATCAACCATACCTGGGGAGGGATGAAAAATGAGAGAATAAAGAATAGAGAGATGTACGATGAGAGAAAATTAAGAAAAGGGTTTTGTGAGAAAAATCGAGCCTGAGGGCCGAGTGATGTGAGCAATATATATGTGAGAAAGGGTGGGAAACATTACCTGCAACAGTAGTGGACTCCCCGCGAATCTGGTCGTCTCTCGGCGATAGAAAGCATCCAAGCCCATCAGCGTCTCGACCAATGTCATGGCAATGCAGCTCTTTTCTTCTTTTAAGCCTTGAGCAATTTCAATCAGACGGATGCTAGATCCGCTAAAGCCCGGGACAAGCAAAAAGTGAGATAGCATGCACAAGCAAAGGACGTGTTGCCGAAAACCTTGCCAATGATGGTCGCCGCGATTCCCGGCATCAGAAAAGCGATGAATCAAGCCAAGGATATCCAGTTCCCCGTTGTAGATCAGAGACCGAGCATCGTGCATGGTGAGCCCACACATCTGTCCTAAAGCTTGGGCGTGACCGAAGCGAAACTGGGACAAAATCTCTTCATGGCGTTCAGATTCCATCAAAACTTGAAAATCTTCGAAGGTCGGACACATCTCTTGCCCGCCGAAGCTAAAGACGTGTGTTACCGGATTCCAAAACCTCGTTGCGGCATGGAGGAAAGGAATGTGCAGTGAAGTACGGCTCAGCATGAATAGTGCATTCAAGCCGAAGCCCCGGAAGTTTAACTTTTCTGAGCCGTCTAAAGTAGCAATCGAAGCTGTGAGATTTTGGGTGAAGAACGCCTCCATTTTGATGGAAAACTAAGATGAAATGAGTGAACCATGAGGCTGGAGTTTTTAAAGAGGATAAGGCACTGTTCGGAGGACACGTGTCGAAAATTTGGTGGTTGCCAAGCCAGGTGGCCGGCCGGCCACCTTTTCTGGCACGCCGACCACCCCTCTCCCCTCCAATGCAAAAAGCTAGTCGGCCAGCTCCCTTAGGTGGTCAGCCATCAAGAGGAGGGTGGCTTTAGTCTTGTTCTGGCCTCTAGAAGAAAGTTCCAAGCATTTCCACGCATTAGGGGCGTTAAAGGTGCGAGTTTTCCTCTATTTCGGATGCGTTCCGTCACCCAGATCGTCCGAAATGCATTTGTTTATCGAGTTGTTGTTAAATCCTGCTTATTGAGTTGTTGTTTTCGCTTATCGAGTTGTTGCTTTACTTACCGAGTTGTTAAGCTTACCAAGTTGTTACGTTTTGTCGAGTTGACGAGTTTTTGTATTGAGTTGTTACTCTTTGTTTATCAACATTGTTGTGTCTTGCTTATCGAGTTGTAAGTTTAATCAACATTGTTGTGTCTTGCTTATCGAGTTGTAAACTTGGTAAGGTTCTGTTCTTTCTTAGTAAGTTAAGTTTCTTTGTTTGTTGCATCGGTTCACTACCAGACTTGGCAATTTTCAATGCACGATTTCCATTCAATCTCATTTTTGTGCAAAATAATGCGATGCGATGTAAGAACATAAAATACAACACTTTTTTGAACAAAAGCTATTTCATTCCATCATGCTTCCTTTGTTACAATATTTTACAGCAAGGGTTGTGTTTTACAGAAAATAAAACTGCCTAATAATGTACATTGTGCTGCAACTACAAGCAAAAAGGGCAAATAAAGCAGGAACATCTGTGCTCTCAAGCGTGCCTCTTCTGCGGAACAGCCTCTGTGCCATCTCCATCAGCACCACTATCCGAATCGGAGCCACTATCCTCAGAATCCTCCTCGGCATCACCTTCGCCCTCAGAGCCAGACTCAGAGTCATCCTCTCTGCCAGCAGATGTCTCTGACTGACGATGCGCGGACTCCTCCTCCTCACTGGACTCCTCCTCAATGATGTGTGCTCGGCGCCCACCTCGTCTGCGAGACGACTCCCCTCTCTCGGCTCCTCGAGAAGGCCTAGATGGCCCAGCTCCTCAGGAAGGCCCGGATGACCCGGCCTGTGGTCCGGCATATATCGGAGGCATCTGAAAAGAAAGAGTGCAATTTGAATGCATTAGCCAAAATATGTATATCAGATGCACGGATAAAAGCTACATGGAGTGGATGTATGCAAATATAGTACATGGATGTGGTGTGTGTCAGATATGCTCTCCGCATACAGTCGGTCAATCAATGCAGTGAAATGTTCAAATTCAGCATGTCATCAGAAATATGATAAATGCAAGAAAACTAAACAGTACCGAGACACCCATGATGGACAGTTGCACCTCTCTCCGCAAGACCATGCCTTCGAGCGAGGCCACTAACCCGAGTAACCCCTCAGCATACTCCGCGGTAGGCTACAGATGCAAGTGCAAATCATCAGTGAATGAATGAATGTCCAAGTATCTGAGTGATAAAGCAAAGCTGTAAAACATACCGGTGGTGAGTCAGGGTCTCTGGTGTATGGATAATCTGGCATAAGAGGCTCTATCGGAATTGGGTAGGAAGCCCCATATCTCCATCCCGTCTACTCAGTCGGGATATCTGGGCATCCGGCATGATGACAAGTCGGGGGAATCGGGGGGACCAGTCCAGCCCCTCCTCTGGATGTGCCAGCCCTACTGGCCGAATGAATGTCTCTGGCTCGGGTACGACTCGAAGACGGCATGCCAGTAGACCTCCTTGAGGGAGTACGGACACCTGTCAATGGAGGCATCAAGTAGGTGTGACGGTAGGTCGCGTACTCCCCGCCCTCCAAATGTAGCAGTGCATCAGTGCCCAGCCTGGCATCAATGACACCCTGGGGAGTAAGCCTATTAGCGAGCCACATATTGTCCGGGGGTGCTGAAGGGACACTCGAATCAGGGAAGCCCATAGTCTGACGAAGGAAGCGGTCTCCCAAGAACCAGGCCCTACCAACTGGCCCCTCGAACAAGATCCTATACCGGGAGGCGGCCTATCCTCCGGCAAACTGGAATCGGAGATCCCCACCCAGAGGCGCCCAAGGCTGCCATAAGATCTGCGGATGACCAATGCATAAGCCGATTAGAAATCGCAAATGTGCAAAATAAGTCAAAGATCAGCACATAAAGAAATGAGAGTTCTGAAATACCTCGGTCGCTCGCACAGTGTCAAAATACTGCCGTAGGTAAGGGAGAGTCTCCCGGGGCCGTGGCCGGTACTAGCCCTCGAAAACGAGCAAATAAGGGGTCATGAGAGGGGCCTCTACCTCGAGCTCTAGGGCTAGCGTCTGAAAGTACGCGAAAACCCATAACTGTGGAAAACAGGGCAAAAACCATCAGAATACAGAATGCTGAGTGCAGAATCAGAATACAGAATGCTGAGTGCAGAATCTGAATACAGAATGCTGAGTGCAGAATGTGAGTACAGAATGTAAAGCATGCCATGTGTGCAATGTACAGATAATGAAAGGCAGAAATATGAATCAAGAGGGCAGAAGGTACCTCCCAGGCTCTCCAGTAGCCGCCGACTATGTTTCCCCGCCTGCGGGAGGTCGCGCTCATATAGCAATAGAGGGTAGTCAAGCTGGCGTCACCCCAGTCATACTGACTAACCTGTGTGAGGTCTACCAGGGCACTTAGCAAATATAACCCAACGGTGTTCGCCCTATCGGCAAACAGAGTGGTCCCGAAGAGGAACATCAAAAACCCTCGGGCGTATTGTGCAATCTCCTCAGGGGTCTCGGGCTCAGTCCCCCTGAACTATGTAGAAAACCAGGTGTACCGGACTCGGCCCGAAGATCGGTCGACCGGTGGGCGAGCTCCCAACAGATGAATCCTGGCAGCCTCCCACTCACCCATGTCCTCATGTAGGGGATCGCCCAGCCTCCCACGTCGAGGCCTGTCAACACGGCGAAGTCAAATGGTATCATGGTCATATCCCCAGCAGATGAGAAATGAAAAGAGTTGGTGGTGTCCCACCACCTCTCTACCAGGGCGCCCATCAACGTCCTGCTAGCTGGATAGCGAGATATCCCGGTACAAAATGGCCCAAACCCTGCTAGATTAACCCAATCACGGACAGCCTCTGGGAGCTCCGCATACCAATCTCTCGCAGCAATGGAACCGTATCCCCGTGTAATGCGGGAGGACATCTGCAGTCATAATGAACGCATGTATTCAGTTTCAGAATGGAATGAATAAGTTGTGTGCAAATAAAGGATATGAGCTGTGTGCAAATCAAATCAAATTCAATTAAAGTTTGGGCTGCGTGTTCAACTTTCAATCAAATGTGGGCTACGTGTTCACAATCAAATTTGGGCTGTGTGTTCAGATTTCAGAAATTTAAAGTTTGGGCTGTGTGTTCAACTTTCAATCAAATGTAGGCTGCGTGTTCACAATCAAATTTGGGCTGTGTGTTCAGATTTCAGAAATTTAAAGTTTGGGCTGCGTGTTCAACTTTCAATCAAATGTGGGCTGCGTGTTCACAATCAAATTTGGGCTGTGTGTTCAGATTTCAGAAATTTAAAGTTTGGGCTGCGTGTTCAACTCTCAACCAAATGTGGGCTGCGTGTTCACAATCAAATTTGGGCTGTGTGTTCAGATTTCAGAAATTTAAAGTTTGGGCTGCGTGTTCAACTTTCAATCAAATGTGGGCTGCATGTTCACAATCAAATTTGGGCTGTGTGTTCAGATTTCAGAAATTTAAAGTTTGGACTGTGTGTTCAACTTTCAATCAAATGTGGGCTGCGTGTTCACAATCAAATTTAGGCTGTGTGTTCAGATTTCAGAAATTTAAAGTTTGGGCTGCGTGTTCAACTTTCAACGAATGTGGGCTGCGTGCTCATAATTAAATTTGGGCTGTGTGTTCAGATTTCAGAGATTCAAGTGAGTGAGCTGTGCGTTCAAGACAGAGTATTGTGTTATGGACTAAGCATGCAGAACAAGCTATGTGCTAAAATGAGCAGAAGTATGGCATGCGAATGTGTTCAGAACGAGCAATAAGCATACATAGCATGAAATGCCGGAAAAATGCAGAATTAAGGCAGGAAATGTAAAAAGGTGAAGTACGTACCTCTCATCCCTGATGGGAGAGATGGGACTCCGGCTCCCACAGTAGTAGGTCCACAGGAGCTCGAGGGTCGAAGTCAGGAAAGTGATAAAAAACTGCCCGATGGAGGACATGAGTCGGACGATCGTACCTCTCGGGGATGAATGGCCGAATCCTCGGCAGCAGAGACATGATGTCTGGATCGCCTCCGGCACCTGGAGAGCCTCCGCCATGGGGAAATTGACCCGCCATCTCAGGGAATTTGCAAAAAGGAGCAAAAATGAGCCATAATTGGAAAAAGTCAGCAAAAGTCAACTCTCGGGAAATGAAAAAGTCAACAAAAGTCAACTCCCGAGAAAATCTTCCAAATATTGAGACAAACTTACCTCAAGTGGTGAAAATGAGAAAAGAAGCTCCGAAATCAAATTTTAATCGGTTCAAAGTGAAGAAAACTGAAAGTTTTCGCGAAACAACTTTGCGTAGGGCGTTGGAAAACGCATATAGAGCGCAGATCTGAGAGAGAAAATGGTCTAGGAAGGAGGAGAAAGCAGTTTCGGAGCTGAAGTTACGAGGAAAAGAGCTTTGGACATGTACATTTAAAGAAATGAGAGCAAAAAGACCAAATTGCCTCGGATTTGGGCTAGGTGGTTGGTCGGCCACCTTTTCTGGTAGGCTGATCACCCCCTGCACTGAAACCTGGTCGGTGGCCTCCCCTGGACTCCAAACCTAGTCGGTGGGGTTCCCACGGGGGTCTCCAAGGTCTCTGCAAATTTTGGTAGTCATCGAAGTCCCCAGCACCCGAGAAAGTACAAGAAAAGTACACTTTTCGTCGCGAAATCCCTCCACGGGAACTCCAACTCCAACTTTCGATGGGTGTTTCATCGTCACTCGCCAAGAGCAAAATGTATCCTTTTTGAGCACGCTGTGACCCTTTCGGGAGGTAAACCGGAGGTTGCGATTGAGTCGCACTCGTCGAAATTTGCTTTTCTTTGCTCGTTGTTTCGCGTCAAACATGCATTCGAATTTGCACTTATCCTGCATTGTTATGCACGTCACTTGCATTCTCATGCATACCACCTGCATTGTTGTGCACGTTTCATTGGTGTTGTCATACCTCCATGCTTAACTTGCGTTGTCACGCGCATGTCTCTCGCATTGCGATGCACTTTCCCATCGGCACCCTGTTTGCCTGCATTCGATGTAGCATTGAACATGTGTTGCTAATGATGTTGTACTTGTTAAGTTTCTCTCGTTTACAGGCACGATATTGTATGTACGGTTCATTTGAAGATGGTGCAACCAGACGAATCGCGCAGGTATTATATCTTCTCCGTGTGAAACGTGGCGAGAATCGAGTAATTCTCCGCATTCTTAAACTACATGAAATGTAGTTGTTGCTTTGCATTCTTGCTTAAAACTATTGCGTGTGCGCTTCATTACAGCTTGCTGCTTTGCATAATCATGAGTTATATCTGGCTTTGTGCATATCATTTTGCATTTTGCCCCTGCCTGCGGGCACATCTGTGTTATCTTGCTTGTTTGTCTAAGTCTTCGGCCTTGTCAAAAATGGGTCGTCTCTGGGCTTTGACATTCACTCCCGTCATGTATGACTTCCGAGTCCTGTCAAAGAGGGGCAACTGTAGACACTCCATTTTTGACCAACCTTAAGACTTAGACATCACCAGTTGAGCGCTTGGTGATGTTGCATATTGTTCTCGACCTGAGGTTTCAGAGTCTCGGCTGAGAGCCTTGCCTCCGGACTTCGAGGCCCTTTTGTGCTTTGCCTCGGTTTGCGAACCAGGTCCTGTTTTCTCTATTTTCTCTTCTCGAAGGGAGGGAGAGGTCTCGTAGACCATTTCTCAATGGCCGTATGCTACGTTTCGTGGTCGTAGGCCACTCTTCCTGTTTGGAGCCCAGTTTCTGGTTTTCGGAGCCGTCGACCGTGTGCCTCGGTTCAGGACCGCTTAACTACCTCCGTTTGCTCCGGTTTTTGGCACACACCTTATTTCCTCCCTTTAGAGGGACACTGTGGCCCGGGAGACCACCTTCGTGGTCATACGCCACTTCCGGTGCTTAACAGCCTGTTTTCGGGGCCCCTAACCGCACGTTTTGGCCCCCGAACCTTCGTTTTGCATCCGTTTTGGTCCATTTTTGGTAGAGACCCTATTTTCACTGTTTGGGAGGGGGTAGTATGGTGGCCGGCCACCTTTTCCCCTGAAAAACCAGTTTTCTCATTTTCTCTCTCCAAAAGTCGATTTTTCTTACAGAAAGTTGGTTTTTCTCATTTTTGAGCCACAATTTCTGGTTTTTCATACCACCATTGTGTTGTGCTTATCTAGGAGGCCACCAATATGGGTAGGCCGACCACTAATTCCTCTTGACCCTTTTGAACCCCTCTAAAAAGCTGGTTTTCCTCTCTCTAGGGTCACTTTTTTTGGTTTTTCACCACAGGGCTGTGTTCTACTCATCTGGGAGGCCACCTTTCTGGGTAGGCCGACTAGCAATTTTGCTTGACCCTTTTGACCCCTGGTCAGCCGACCATGGGGAGTGGCCGGCAGGCCACCTTAGATGGTCGGCCAGCTTTCTACTTTTTGCTCTTCTCAAGTGTGTTCCAGTTGTGCCAGCTGTTTTGCACTTGACCCACTGTCCGAGGGTTTTGTCCCTGTTTTGGTCCTTAAAAGGGGGTTTTGACCCCTTTGCTTAGGGAGAAGGATGGTTGGCCCCTTTGATCAAGCTTCTTGAGGAAGCTTGACCCTTTTTGGTCTAGCTTCTTCAAGAAGCTTGACCCTTTGGTTAAGCTTCCTTTAGAAGCTTTGAACCCCTCTCTTGGCTTCTCCAAGAAGCCTCACCCTTCTCCCTCTATATAACACACACTCCACCTCTATTTGCAAGGGTTAGAGGCTTTGGGTTGAGATATATACATACAAACCTCCATCTTTCCACTTCAAGCTTCCAAACATCCTTGTTCTTGGCCATTTTACACTACAACTCCTAGCCTACCACCTCCACCATCCATTCTAGCCCCTTGAAACTGATTTTTAGAGGTTGAAGGTTCACCAACTTGGTTCAGAAGCTGCTGGAAACCTGCTCTTCAAGGGTAAGTGCCTATTTCCCTTAAACTCACATTTTTTTTTGCATGATTGGTTAGCCTTATTTGCAAGCATTTCTGGGCTTTGACCCAAACTGTAAAGTGCCTTTTTTTGAACCCGTATTCAACTTTGTTTAAGGGAACTTTGCTGTTTGAGGTCATTTACTTCCCCTTATCCTCTATCTCTCTTTTTGGGCTATTTTTGCATCCTATTTTAGCCTTACTTGTGAGCATTTTCCAGATTTTCTATAAACTGGAAAAAGTCTTGTTTTGACATCCTCTTCAAGTTTTGTTAAGGTTCCATTTCCGTTTGGGGTCATCTTCCCCCTATGCATGTTTCATCCCTTCATGATTAAGGCTATGCATTGGAGCACTTGCATTGGCCATGGTTTGGCCTCTTAACCATTGAAATCTAGTGGATTTTCAGTGGCTTAAATGCATTTTTGAGGGCCAAAATTAGAGGGGGGTGACCCCCTCTCTCCTTGTCTTGTTTGGGGGTCTTTTGGGCCATCTAAAGGGACCCTATTTTCCATGCATCGAAGTCTTGTTTCAGGCCTCATTATGTGAGTTTTGGGGTCTGCCTTGGCTCTATCCAAGGCCCTTTTGGCCATATTTCATACCTACAATGCATCTGTGGAGCAATCCCATCCAAGGCTCTTCAAAAGAGCCTTTCTTTGCATGTTTCCTAGACTGATTTCAGGGCCTATTTGGTGAGTTTTAGGGCTGTCATAATCCATTCCTAGAGTTGGTTTTTCCATGCTAAGTGTCTATCTTGTATGTGCTTAGCAACCCCTTGCAAGGCCCTCTAAAGATGCCCCTCATTTTTGCATGAATTGGCTGCATTTCAGTGATTATTTAGGCATATTTTGGCATGTTTTATTCACTATTTTTGGCTAGTTTGATGAGTTCTCATTTTCTTCATATACATGCCATGTAAACCATGCTTGCTAGCCAATGTTGCGTGGTATTTTAGTCCATCATGTTAGCATCTTTTGGCCATGCTCTAAACTAGAAATGTGCATGTTTTGGGACTACCTTGGCTCTGTCTTTTGACTTCATGATCAAATAATGCTCGCTTTGTATACTTGTGGTTCAATACATGTGCCTAATTTTGAGCTTCGAGGCTTATTCCATGCATCGGGTGCCATATTTTCATGTTTTGGGACCATTTAGCATCATGTTTCAGCGCTGGAAATTACATGTTTGTATGCCATCTTTCATCCCTTGCCATGCTTTGGTAGAGTGGTATTTTATGCCTTAGGTTCGGTCCTCGGTATGCGTGCACGTGTGCACACATTTCGGTTGTCTCTTTTCCATCTCATGGCCACTGATGTGAGTGTGGCTGAGGTCCACTCATGTTGGTGTAAGTCCATTATTCATTGCATATGCCTTTTCAATTCATAGCATTGCGCATGCTAGGTTGCGTGTTAGAGCTTTGTGTATGCCATGTTACATCGAGCATTGTGTATGCCATTTCATAGCATTGCATATGCTAGGTTGTATGTTAGTCGCATTGTGTATGCCATCTCAATCGGATTGTGTTTGGGATAGGAGTTAGCCCGAGCACGGAAAACGAGGGACGTTTCGTACTCCGAGTGACGGAACGTGTCTCAATTCCCTGTCGCCGACACTCCAGATTACCCGTGATGGAGTTTAGGTCTTGTTGTGTTTTCTTATGCATTCATTTCATATTGAGTCGTGCAATTCGACTCCTCGGCCATCATGCATCGATATGCGTGATTGATGGCACGAGGATCGAAGACGACACTCCCTGAAGAGTAGTCATGCATACATATGTGAAATACTTTGCCATGCCCCTTTGTTGCTCTCTATTGCAGTAAATCAGAAATCAACAGCCTTCTAGAGCGTTGCGCAATATTCCCAAAAGAATTGCAAACAGGGGCAAACCGGGGCATCGTAATGGATTTCTGCGCAAGGCAACTCGAGCATGCATCATTCATCATTTGGAACAGACCTGAGGCGGTCCATGGATTTGCATGCTAATTTACCTGTTTTGCTAGATTAATTTGTTAATTAATTAGGATTTTGTATTTATTCGAACTGTATTATTCATTCGAACTGTATTATTCTTTCGGACCCTCCGAGCGAGGGCACAATTGTAATAAGTGTGCGTGAGTGTGATGTATGCCTTCCAACCCCACGTCTTTCTCCCTTTTATTTACCATCTTATGATGGTTAGATTAGGGCATGTTTCAATTAACATACAGCATGATAGCATGTTTGCATCATTCATCTGTCGTGCATGCACCGAGCTCGGCGCATCATACTAACTGCATTTGTATTTCGATTCCAAATTGAATACTTGTTAGTTGTAGCATTTCATATGCCATCTTTAGAATAGCCGAGCCTATCTTGGTTGCATTTTGCATGTGTTGCATTAGGCATTTCTGTGTAGTTAGGATCATGCATAGATTTCTAACATAGCTTCTGTTTTGGCTTGGAGTACTCGGTGAGTTTTATACTTTAGCATCCTTGCATGTGTGTGAGTGACTGCCATGATAGCATGCTTACCATGAGGCTATTTGCTTGTATGATATACCTGCCTAAATGCCTGTGGGTGAAGGTTGGGTTATTTGGATTGGAACAATTCAATAATTGTGAGTTTTAAGCCCACTAGATAGTGGCAAAATCATGTTTTCTAAGCCCATCCGAGGGTGGCAAGTTCACGTCTTAGCCTACTTGCGGGTAGCACCATCAAACCATTTTCAAAACAAACATGAGATGCTTTGTTCCAATTCAGGCGACCCAATCTATACTTGTATGTTGTGCGCATCACATAGTAATCTAGGCTAATAATCGGAATAAGAACGCATAATGTTTTCAAAACTAGATATCATGGTTAGTAGAGGCCGATCTTTGATCGGGGGAGCGGGGGTGCTCACGAAGTGACCTTCCCCAATCGTACCCAAGTTCCCGAGCCGAGGTAACTTTGGTGATGACGGACACGTGGCCTTAGGCAACGAGTCAGGGTTTCCTAAATTTCCCAAAATAAATATTTAGGTGGCGACTCTGTATCTGGCAAAGCAGTCCATGTTTGGTACTTCTTTCAAAAAATTTGTTTTCAAAAATGATTTGTCAGATTTGGACTCTTTGATGATTCATCGGTCTTGCATTACACTCTGCGAGATTAGATACAGGACCGTGACTTCGAGTCCTGAACTGTAGTGAACCCAATGAACAAAACCGGGGGGGGGGGGGGGGGGCGATTTCCTCCCGGGACGTTCGGGGACGTCTACACATGTCTAAACCAAATCAATAACTACTGATCGCTCAATAGATTGACAAATATTTGCATCAAACCATAATAGTTGACACTTGCAATAACATAAATGGTGTTCGTCGAACTAGTCCAATTCTTAAGGACAATTGCAAGATAAATCAAGAATGATTTAATTTCAATTATCAGGATGATCTGAACTTGGTAATTTTGGTCTGGCATATTAAAGAGGACACAATTAAACTTTCATCCTAATGCATGTGCATAACTCATCTATCAAATGCACAGAAAATGTCGGCACTAATGGTATACAAACAAATTGTCAACTTTAAATGGAATCTCACAGAAATGAAAAGCTGCTGCACAGCATAAGACTGGAAGGTTTAGAGTTCAGATTGTATACTACTTGGAACCAATTGGGGTTCTCTGGGCTTTGCTGAGCACCAAGAACTTCAACAAAATTCTTTACCTAATACTACAATCTTCGATCAAGATTCTTTACTCTACCACCATAAATTTTTTGTGTTGCATGAATATGGTAACCATCAATAGAAATTCAGTTTGACCACATCAAAAAGTAATTTCAACTTAAATTGTGGTCTTGGCTATATCCAGATTCTAGATACAGATATATCTCCATGAGAAAAATCACCAACAAACAGTCTGCTTCAGGGAATTTTGAGAGATCTTCAACTATCCAAGTCAAATACAGAAGGATAGAAGTAGAGCTCAATTACATGTATTATGCATAGGTTACATAAACACAAGATTTTGAGCAAATAAATAATTATATTATTTAAGTGCAATCATTGTTGATATCAAGCCTATCCTTTCTTGAGGAGGGTGATTGACTGAATTGAATTATTGAATTAGGGAGTTCACATCCATTATTGATATCAGATAATGCGAGAAATAAGAAAGTACTATGTCTATGACATGGATAGTTTAATGGTTTTAGTTGAACTTACAACTTATTCAACGACATGGAATGCAATTGCATAAGGATAAGCTACTAAAGTTATGTGTACACCCCATACCCTGTAGTGTTGAAGTAGGTTGTGTTTGGATCTTGGATTTGTGGAGAGAAAAGAAATGGAAAGGGAAAAGTGAATGAAGTAGCTTCTAAGATCCAATCACACCCCAAAGAATGGTCGGAATTCAAAGGATCCAAGTGAGACATAAAAGACTCGAAGTAAATAGTATCGAAGAGGTTGCATCAGATCAAGCTACCTGATATTGCAGGAGTGGGTACGCTATCACCGATCGCCATATACGTTCCTAGCAAAACAAAAATCAATAGCCCCTCGAAAAATTTTGGGTTCTTCTGAAATAATGACTTCAGAAATGAACTCTACCATGTTTCTTCTGATCTTTCTACAGCATATGCAAACAACATCTCATCTAATCTTTGTTGATTTGGTAGTATGCTAAGTCTTGCTTGTCGACAGAGTAGGGAGTACAATGCACAGGTACAACCTGAACTATGAAGGCAAATTTGACGCAGGAAAAAGAAAAAAATAAAAAGAAAAATTAGAAAAATGTGTGGTTATGTGCAGATTTGCTAAAATGAAATGAAAGTGATCTTAAAGGAAATGTTAAAAATGGTAAATTTTTGTCGAATCTTCTCTCAAAACAATGAAAATAAGCACTTTTGATTATCATTTTGGACTGCTAGGAGCCAAATCAACCATATTCTTCTCATTTCTGTTTGTAAAGTATTACTCGAAGGAAAAATTAATAAAAATCAGCCCAAAAGAACAAAAGAACATCTTGAAATGAGAAATAAAAATAAGTAAATACTGCCAAACAAGCCCTAATATGTTACTTTGTCCTTTTAGTTCCTTCTCAACACTATATTGTATATTTACCAACAAAAAACAAGTGGACAACAACCCAAGCTCATATGTCTTCAAGCAACCAGTAAACAAAACCACGAAAGAACAAACTGTACCTTCACCGTTGTCATTGGCTGATATCACAATGAAGATGTATTTGAAGAGAGCAATGACAGTGAATGTCCAGAAAATAAAGGAAAGAACCCCATAAATCTCTTCATCTTCCTCGTGAAGGCTCAACCTCCCGGAGAAGGTGGTCTTGTAAACATACAGAGATGAGGTACTGAGATCACCATAAACCACTCCTAGGCTCTGATATGCTAAAGTAAGCATAGTGGAACATGAAACCCTCTTCAAATTCTGATTACGCGCACAAATTTTGATCAATATTCAAAAAATAAACAGAAAGAGAATGCATTGCTTTTGATTATGGAAAGTAGTTTTGCATCATTTAATTTAGCAATTGCCCACCACAATTTTTTCTTGCAAATTAGCTATCCCATAAATTTTAGATATTCCTTCCAAACTCATCCCAACCTAGATGAGACTGCATTCACACACACACATACACACATATATTGGTCGACTTTCTTCCAATGGAAACCACTCTTTTAGTTATTCTTTCAAGATAAATCTATAAATAATTTTTTTTAATTAAAAAAAAACCCATTTGTTAAACTAACAGAGGTAAATTCCATCCAAAACCATTCATTAAATTGAACCCAAAATCAAAAGATAATAGGATTTGGGATCCCCAAGTATAGTAGTTTGTCCTTGTTCCCTTGGGTTTCTGTATGCATGTTATACAAATGCCCATACATTTGACGAACACATGTATAAGGAGTAATCTGCAAGCAACAGGGGGAATTGTGTTGCAATTACAATAGTTGTCAGCCCAGATGAGAAATAAAACCCTTTTTTTTTAGCTTTTAGGGTGTATTTTTAGTTCAAGATCTGTCTTACTACTAGGAACCAAAGAATTAGTAGATCTATTCCGGTCAAATTAGGATAGAGCAAGGGTTTTGAACTTAAAATCTATGATATGATCATTGAGTCAATTCCCAGATTATAATTTCATTGCAGCAAGTGATTGAGTTAAGTAGTTCTTCATATGTATTTTATCGACTCTAGAACATAGTAATATGTAGAAAAGAAATTGTTTCAAAAGCCAACAGATATACCGAGAAAAAGGAAGGGAAAAACCTACCATAAAGCCACTTGTCTTTGTTTGCCACCAAGTGTCAGATATGGGGCATCTTGAATCTCCAACTATATTGAAAAACCACCTGTTAAGATGAAAAAGAAAACGTGTCATACTTCTTGTGTTCAAAAAATGTAATCCAGCAACAAAAGTGGAGCTCGTAACCTCCATGCGCTAGGATTCATAGGCTCGCCTACACTACCAAAATTCCTAATTTAAGCTTTTTTAAAGAATCTGTTAGAGCTATTTTTAATAACTACTATAATTTTTTTGTAAATTTAAATAAAATCATAATTTCATACATTTCTCCTCTAATCCGACCAAAGGTATAATTCTACATCCAAGTTAAATATCATACATGATGAAACAGATCTTTCACATTTAGATTCTCTCCATTACTAGAGTTCCATATATTAATGTCCCTTCCATAATCTTTAATTGCTTATTGATTGCATTTCTTATCCCAAAAATTGAAATTGAAAAAAAAATAAAGTCCAATGAAAGGGGAAAAAGAAACATAGTTGTTGAGTTATAATTAATGAGATCCTATGCTATTCCGAATACTGAAGAAACATAGCTGTTGAGTTATATTAATATTTTAAGTAATTGAGAAGCAATGAGCCTAATCCTAATTTCTTTCTTCACAAAAATTGCCTTGCTGTGGCGAAATGAATTTCTCCATGTCAACGACCAACATATTGGGCTGCAAATATTGTGAAGACTCAGAATCAAAAGTCTATATAACTAAATAATCAACTGCTAATGTCTTTGAGAAAATACAAAAAGAGAACCCAAACTATCTCAATGGAATAAGGAAAACACTAAAACACTACAAGGGAGTATCAAAGTCTAGAGAAATTCACCTCAACTAGTGTCTGCTCAAACGAAACAGCGAGAATCTTATCCTAATCAACAAGAAAGGTTTAATAATAAAAAGAAATTAGTAAGAGATAATGAGAGAGACGTGTCGAAGTAATCGTTGCACATGAAACATGACAATAACTTACCAACCATCCAGCAATCCCTTGAAGTTCTGTAACATCAAGCCCATGAGTGAAAATAGGTTTCACTGTCATCTGAAAATATGGTGGCTTGACAAAGCATACTCTCAAACGGCTAAGGAAAGGCCAACGACGAAGGAACTTTACCCCAATCAAGACCTAGAAAAGATAAAGAAAGACATTTTCTGTTAAATGCAAGAAGAAATTACTAAGCATTAGTCATTTTTTCGCAATCAATGGCACATGACAACTATTCCAATTTTAAAAATCATTACAAAACATTCTAGATCGATTATGTACTCTACAGATTACACATTTCAGATACAGGGAGAAAACATGAAATTAAGAACAGTATAACAAAGGATAACTCATTATAGATGTGTGATGTAAAAGTAAAACTTAAATTTAACAGTAATTTATTACCTTCCCTTCAACATGCATGCCCATCAAATGCAACTTTGCCCGCATTCCAAAACCCAATCTCTTACTTAATTTCACAGCAAGTATTGCACTCATATCATCTGCGGTCCGAAAATTCATTCCCAACTCCAAAACCTGCATTTAATGAATTTCAACTATTATTCTGGCTACGAAACAGATTATGACTAGAAGTAATACATTATTGACATGAATCCACCATGACTAAGACAGTATTACATACCAAGTGGTCGTCATCAGTGGTTTGATGAAGAACCCTCATTTCTGTGAACACAGGAGGTGATCGTCCCATATACAGATGCTGAACCACAACGTCTTTTTGTGTATATACCCAAATAATTCTCAAAACTAATCATCAACACATTAAAAATGATTTAAAAACACAATTTTCACACATAAAACTCATCCAAAATGATGTGGTGTAAGTAATTCCATTTTTCAAAGTATAAGTCATAACATTGGGCGTTTTAGTTTGAAATTAATATAACCCCCAAAAAGCCGCATTATTTGTATGCGAATTTTGTACAAAATTTCCATTCGTGTAGAATAGGGAATCCCTCAAAGACGAAGGCATTTTGAACTAGAAAAATGGAACAACTCATTGATACCTAAGTTAATAGGATAACTATTCTATTAAAAAAAACTCATAGATACCTAAGTTTATTAAATAGTCCTAACAAATTATGGAACAACTCAGTCCACGATGCAGGGTTCATAACTTTTTTATCCCCAAATTATAAAGTTGTTAATACAACTTCAACAGTATGTCTACCAATCAAATTTGATCAGGTAAAGCAGTTCAAAACAGCATTTTAGTCTCATCAACTGATAGCCTTACTAGTATAAATACAACCAAAATAAATATGAAAAAGAAAAGAAAAGAGAAAGTCCGCCAAAAAGAATATCACATACTGCAAGTTAAAACATGTAAGAGGAACTATATAACACTTCTGTAGGCTAAAAAAATTTATTAAGCTGATATACAAGATATTATAATTTTTTGGCAATAACAATGTTATCAATGAAGTCGGACAAACCTGGCCATAACAAAAAGTTCTCTAACCATTCAAGAGCCCTCACCAACATACTTCTGAACCAACACAGAGCCAGAAACCCTTATAAAGGTACAATCAGTATGAGATCTAGAGAGAGAGGGATCTAGAGAGAGAGAGACGGTGGTGCTCACTACCTCGCCGGTGCAGATGATGGTGGCGACGGAGCTTCGAAATCGCTCTGAATCTCAAAATCGATCTGAATCTTTGAAATTGCTCTAAACAGCCGATTGATATCGGTCTGAATCTTCAAAATCGCTCTGAACAGTCGATGGAGCTTGTGTTCTTTGAAGCTCTCTTCAAGAACAGCCGGTTTATCTTTCGAGAGATGAAGCTTCTTCGTAGAGTTATCTCCTCTGCCTTCTTCGTCGCTGAGAGAGAGAGAGAGAGAGAGAGAGAGATGTCTGCGTATAAGATAAGAGAGTATAAGAGAGAGAGGGCTCAGATTAAAAAATATGGGTTTCAAAAAAGGGGCGCGTGTATCTACCACATTTGGAGGCGGTTTTAAACGCCTTTAAATAGAAAACGGTGCCGTTTTGGTTAAACAAATATGCGACGGTTATAAAACGTCGTTAAAAAAAAAAGTGACGTTTAATAAAACACCGTTAATTAAACGCCGTTAAATCCCTGATTTCCTGTAGTGTCATTTTGCATTTTACTTTCCTACCATCATTAATTCCATTAAAATTGACAGATTTTGAACTTCAGGCATCAATTATGCGAGTGGGTATGGCTAAAATTAAAAAAAAATAAAGTGAAATTACATAACAAAAAGACAAACTTACCTTGTTCCCTTTTCTACAGCCACTCCCTTCACGACTTTCTCTGCTCGCATGGCACCAGCAAACATCTTCTTTCCCACCTATGCATCCCAACAAGATCTGTTTTCCGAAAACGATACGAACAAATTGATGAAATATTTGATGTTACTAATTAGAAATTGATGCCCACAATTTGATGCAAATATCCAAATTATATATATATATATGTGTGTGTGTGTGTGCGCGCGCGCATATATATATATATATATATATATAAGTATAATTAGAAATGTTATTAGATTAAAAATTAAGATAAAAAAGGTTTGAAATTAATTTATAAAATTAGGATTATTAAATTTAATAGATAATTTAATTGGTTAATATGTAATTAAGTTATTAAATTAAAAGTTATGATAAAAGGTTAAAAATTAATTTATAAAAATAAGAGTATTTTAGGTTAATATGTGATTAAGTTAGAGGTCTGCTTTATTGGTGGATGAGTTATTGAGGAATGGGGTCTCCATTGGTGTATTCCTAAGTCTGTAGATGGTCTGCTTTATTGGTGGATGAGTTGGAAATTTTATAATTTTGACAGATTAATCTGGAGAGCAACCCCCTTAATTGTACTATGGTCTATTTGGAAACTCAAAAATGATTGTGTATTCTCTAATGCACAACCCTCTTCTTCAGGACTGCTAGATCTTATAAAATTCAGATCTACCATTTGGCTCAAAGCTTCCATTAAGGAATTCCCATACTCAGTTGATGATCTAGTCTACAATTGGAGACAGATCATGGGTGGAGTTTAGTGCTCTGGATTCTGTTTAGTAGTCTGTTGCACTATTGCAATGTTGTTTAGTTCTGTAGTGTCTTGGTGTGTGCTGTTGGGAGCTGGGAGTGTTGTTTTGTTATCTGGAGGTTTGTTCTATTTTGCCTGCTGTTGGTGTGTTCTGTTCAGCTGGGAATGGTGTGGGTGATCTGTTCAGTTTTAGAGGTTTGTTAGTTTTGGGAAGGTTATTGATCTGTTGGGAGCTGGGAGTTGCTGGGAGTTGGGCTGTTCTGCTTTGGTCGGATGTGGGTGACTCTGAACAGTTGCTATTATCAGTTTGTCTACTATCAATTTGTTTGCCTGCTTTTATCTTTCAGTTTGATGCTTTTATTTTTTCTTCAGCTTTCTCTTGTTGGTGCCTCACCAACTGGCGCTTGGAGCTTCTTCTTAGCTCCAAGCTCCTCTTTATTGATGTAAATTTTCATACTTTGTATGTTTCATCAATAAAGATTTTGCTTTAGCCGATCAAAAAAAAAGTTAGAGTTAGCGTTAATAATAGAAGAGGGAAGAATGAGAGAGAAAGAGAAATAGAATAGGGGCATTGAGGTCATTTTTCACATACCATTAACAGTGTTAATGTTACATTTTAATCCAAAATAACGTAGTCTTTTTAGCTATTTTTGAAAGACAAGAGGGTAAAGTACTTTATAGCCAAATCACAATGGAGTAAAATAGATTTTGCCCTAAAATTAATTATTGTTTATTAAAATTGTAAAACCAAGTAATAAATCCAATGATTTAAACTAAACAGTGGTTTTACTGCCCTATGGTGTGTTTTGGGAAGCATTTTTTTAGCTTTTCTTTTGGCTTATTTTTGTTTTTAGTAATTTTTTAAAAAATCTTTACGTTTCTAAATTCAGTTTTACAAGACAAACTGAAAAATTATAATTTTGTTTAAAAAACAATTTAAAAAATACAAAAAAACAAAAATCAGTCAAAATAAACAATCTTTTTAAACTTATTTTCATTTTTAGTGATTTTTTTTCTACAATTTTTCAAAAAAATATATTTTTCAAAAAGTAAAAAAATTTGATATAATTTTAAAAAAATCACAAAAAATAAAAAAATTTGAAAACCGATGATTTTGTTTTTGGGGACCAAAATAGGCATATATATATATATATATATATACTAGGTTTGTTGGCCCGTGCTTGCAAGGGCAAGTTGGGCCCCCTTTTTTTTTAAATTAATTTTTAAAAAAAAAAATTTAAGATAGTGTTTTTTTTATTTTTTATTTTTTATAAGAATATAGTGGGGTGATTAGTTGGTAGAAGTTAAAGAAAAATGATTATATAATATTTATTGTTTTAGAGATGTGTATTATAGCATTATCGGTATATATATTTATTTATAATAAGAATGAAAATATATAAAAATAGTAATAACAACTGAAACTAATAGTTGTAATAATTTTTAATTTCAATTTTATTTGCAAAAAAATGAAAAATTTCACAAATAATTTTTGATGATTTGTAAAATTTATGTTACCTGAGACTTTATTTGTTAATATTTTAATTGTGTCAACTGAAGTAGTCAATTTTTATAAAATTAAAAATTGATAGTTTAATTTGTTAAAATGGTCAAATTATAAGATTTTTCTTTATAATTTCCCTGAAACGAATTACAAATTTACGAGGAAAAAAAAAACACATGTGTATTGGATTTGATTTTTTAAAATTAGTAAGAATCATGAAATCCTTTTTTGTGTGGGCTCCCAAACATTGTCCATATACACTAGAGTAGCAGTAGTACAGCATAAGAAGATTAGCCCTTCTCTCTCTCTCTTCCCAAATTATATATTTTCTTTTTCCTTTCTTATTCAACATTATCTAATAAGTCTATGTAACAAATGTGATTTCGTTTCTTTCACTTTAATTTGTAATTCGTTTTAGTTGTAGTTTATTGTTTCGACATCTATAATTTGTGTTTTGTTTTTGTGTTTTGTTTTTGTTTTAGGTCTCAACTCAAGGAGCAGAATGGAGGAGAGATATTTGATATGCTTTGAAAAGGAGCTCTCCAAGACAGATGTTACCGGGAACTTGGAGATTCCTCGGGATGCACTGTATCTGCCTGATGCGGCAGAGAACAACGAAATCATGCTTGTGTGGGACAATGGAAAGATTTGGAATTTCAAGGCTCCTATGTGGGGAGATGGTACTGGTAGTAAGGAAGATTCAAGAAATGAAGAAGAGTCAAGAACAGATATTTGTTTATTCATTAACCATCACAATCAATACACATCTGTCAAGATCATATGCAGTGTTTATAATAAACTGATACACTCTACCTAACTATAGTTACAATTGACTATGGTTCTAACAACTTTACAACTTCTACGGTTAATACTAATTAGTCTAACTAACGCAGACTAATCTAACTGACTTTATGGTGCAACTGCTTTGGCAGCAGTGGAGTCTTGATCATGCTGGAGCAACTGCTGCTTTGGCAGCATTGAAGTCTTCAACTGAGGTTGCTTATCATTCCCCGTCAAGCTGACAGGAGAAGAATGATCCAGAAGCTTGTGTTCAAGAAAGTTAAACCGAGAAACCGAAAGGGGTTTGGTGAGGATATCAGCAATCTGGTCAGCAGTAGCAAGATGTTTGATAATCAATTGTTTGGAAGCAACACGCTCACGGACAAAATGGTAGTCCTCTTCAATATGTTCAGACCAAGCATGGAAAACAGGATTACTAGACAGAGCAATGGCAGAGAGATTGTCACACCATAGAGTAGGTGGGTCAAGAGGAATGCGAAGATCCCGAAGAAGCATGCCAAGCCAGCTAAGCTTGGCTGAAGTCTGAGCAAGAGCGCGATACTCTGCTTTAGTGGAGGAGCGAGAAACAATAGGTTGTTTCTTTGCAGACCAGGAAACCAAGTTAGGACCCAAAAAAATACAAAAACCAGTAGTCGACCTGCAATCAATGGCGTTCGCAGTCCAGTCAGAATCAGAATAGGCAGTGAGAACAAGAGGACCGGGCTGAAACTGAAGACCCTTATCAAGAGTACCCTTCAAATAACGCAATAAGCGTTTGACAGCATTAAAATGACTAACCAAAGGAGCGTGCATATATTGGCAGGCAGAGTTGACAGCAAAAGCAATGTCGGGGCGAGTAATGGTCAGATATTGAAGAGCTCCAACAATACTGCAATACAAAGTAGGCTGAGCAAAAGGAATAGCAGAGTTGGGAAAGCTGGAGGATTTAGTAGCCATGGGAGAGGCATAGGGCTTGCAGTTGGACATTCCAGCTTTGGCTAATATCTCAGTGGCATACTTAGATTGGTGTAAAAAGAAACCAGCAGCAGAAGTGTGAACAAAGATGCCCAAGAAATAATTGAGAAAACCCAACTCTTTCATGGAAAAAACTTTATGCATTTGAGCAAGCAACGAGGTCATATAAGAGACATCACTCCCAGTTAGCAAAATATCATCAACATATATAAGTAGAATAGTGATGGCAGAAGCAGTTTTCTTAATAAACAAAGAAGAGTCACAATGACTAGCAAGGAAACCTTGAGACAAGAGGAAAGTGGAGAATGTAGAAAACCATGCCCGAGGAGCTTGCTTAAGCCCATACAAGGCTTTATGCAGTTTACACACCTTATGAGGTTGAGAAGAATCAATAAAACCTGAGGGTTGAGTCATGTAAACCTTCTCATGAAGTACACCATGCAAGAAAGCATTAGATACATCCAATTGTTTGATAGACCAACCAGAATGAAGGGCAAGACACAATAAAATGCGAATAGTGGGCTACTTTGCAACAGGACTAAATATTTCTTGATAATCAATACCCTCCTCCTGGAGATAACCTTTAGCCACTAATCGGGCTTTATAACGAGCAATGGAACCATCAGAGTTCTTTTTCAAACGATAAACCCACTTACATCCAATGACATTCTTGTTGGGAGGAAGGTCAACTAAGGACCAAGTGTGTTGGAGTTGAAGAGCATTAAATTCTTCATGCATAGCCTAAGTCCAATCTGAAGATTGAGAGGCTTCTTTATAGGAAGAAGGTTCAATGGGAACATGAGCCAAATGAGCAACAGGAGCAAGATAAGTAGATTTGGATCGAGTGACCATAAAATGAGTGTTGGAGCTGAGATGAGGAGAAATATAAGTTAAAACCGGAGCAGAGAGAGGTAAATCAATAGAAATTGAAGATATAGGAATAGGACAAGAAGATGAAGGAACCGTAGAACTAGGAATAGACAGAGGAAGATCAATAGAAGAAATAGGTGGATCAGCAGAACTAGGAACAGGAAGAGGAACAATTGGAGGTGCAGATGAGGCAGGAGAAACAGAAGAAGGAGAGCTGAAAGAAGAAGAAACAGAAGAAGAAGTGGAGGGCCAGAAAAAGTAATGCAACTGAGTAACTGATGGAGCTGGTGAAGAAGAAGAACAAGATGAAAAAGGAAAACAGGTTTCATCAAAAACACAACATGCCTAGAAAGATAAATATGACCTGTAGAGGGATCAAGACAGCGATACCCTTTCACTGATGGATGATAACCAATGAAAACACGTGGAATGGACTTAGGTTGAAGCTTGTGGTTAGTGTAGGGCCTTAACCAAGGGTAACACCTGCATCCAAAAACTCTTAGAAAAGAATAATCTGGAGGTTTATTAAACAACATTTCAAAAGGAGTAAGATTGTGAAGCTTAGCAGTAGGTAATCTATTAATAAGCAAGATAGCTGTAGCTAGTGCCTCAAACCAAAGATTTAAAGGCAAAGAGGCATGATGCTTTAGAGCTATAGTTGTTTCAATTAGATGTCTGTGTTTTCGCTCAGCCACTCCATTTTGAGAAGGAGTGTGAGGACAAGTAATGTGATGTAGAATACCTTTGTGTTTATGAAAATTATGAAATTCAGTAGATAAGTATTCACCACCATTGTCACTGCGAAGAATTTTAAGAGATGTAGAAAATTGAGTTTCAACTAAAGCTTTGAATTCAAGAAATTTAGAAAACACCTCACTCTTGTAATGAAGAGGAAACAACCAAGTAAATTTGCTGAAATCATCAATGAAAACAACATAATACTTGTAACCTAATACAGAGGTAGAAAATGGGCCCTAAACATCTGAATAAATGAGAGCTAAAGGTTTATTAACAGTTGAATTGGACAAACTAAAAGGAAGCCTATGTGTCTTAGAGACACAACAATGAGGACATAAACCAAAGGAAGTGTGAGAAGAAAAATGTAAAGTGTTAAGGATGTGATGAAGCTTGGTGGATGAAGGATGTCCAAGTCTGAGATGCCAATTTGGAGCAGAAAAAAGCAGTTGAAGAAGCAGTAGTAGTAGAATTGGTGCTCTTGAAGCAAGCCTGTGGAGAAGACGAAGAGAACATGGAAACTGATTGAGGAGCATTATAAAGACCCTGAGAATTAAGGCCTTTATACAGAATGCTCTTGGTATCCTTGTCCTGAACAACAAACTTATCAGCATCAAAGATAACAGAACAGTTATTATCAGATGCTAGTCTATGAACAAGTAACAGATTAGAAGAAATATGAGGAACATGAAGAACTTTTTGGAGTTTAAGTGGAAAAGAGGGAGTTGGAAGCAAACCATTACCAATGTGATGTATAGGAAGAGAAGAACTGTTGCCTATTGTGACTTGATCAGTGCCTTGATAAGGCTGATAATCAGAAAGCTGATTCAAGTCATTGGTAATATGACTGGTTGCAGTAGAATCAACATACCAAGTAGGAGGAGCAGATGAGGACTGAAATTGAGATTGAGAAGCAGAGGCCACATATGCTGCTTTAGGTGTACCAACGGTTGAAGTGTGAAAACTATGATCCATGCGATGCCAACACTCTAAGGCTGTATGATTATACTTGCCACAGATCTGGCAAACAACTGTAGAACCGGTATTGTGCTGAAAATTATGTGAATGTGGTGGAGAATGCTGAAAAGATGCACTGGGCTGAGACTGCTGAAAATTTGGAGACTGAAAATTTTGTCGTCCTCCTCAACGGGAGCTGGAACCTCTGAAATAGCGACCTCCACCTCGGTTAAAGAAATTACCTCTGTAGCCTCTAGTAGAACCATTAGAACCACCTCTATTAGAAAAGGATTTAGTAGTTGCAGCATAGGCAAAAGGTATTTCAGAAGCATGAGAAAGTTTTCTTTCAGCTTCAATATGAATCTCCTCAGAGCAAAGCAAAGAACTTAAAGTTGCAAGAGAAATTAATCAGATCTGGCTTGGATGGTAGTTTTAAAAGCATTATACTCAGCCGGCAATCCATTCAAGATTAATAGAACTATATCCTCATCATCAACAGGTGCACATGCTAGAGCTAGTTGATCAGTTATGGATTTGAACTCATTCAGATATGCATCCATGCTTAATCCTTTCTTAGTGAGACGATTCATCTTATTCTTGAGTTGATGAATATGAGATCTAGACAGAGAAGTGAAACGAGATTGAAGAACATTCCATACCTCATAGCTTGTCTTGCAATGAAAAACAGAGGTAAAAATAGCAGGAGACAGAGTAGCTGTAATGTAGCTAAGAAGATGAGCATCGATATTCATCCATTGAACATACTCAGGATTAGAAACTTCTTTGTTGCTTGCATCGGTAAGAGTAGATGATGGACAATCCTTCGATCCATCAATAAATCCGATCAATTTTGTTGCTCGTAATATATTCTGCAACTGATTTTTCCAAACGATGCAGTTAGTTGAATCTAACTTTACTGTGACAAAGGAACTAAGATTTGATATAAGTAGTGCGAGATTGGAAGGAATTGATTGAGACACAGAACCAGATGAATCTACCATGAGAGAAGCTTGAAGGAGCTTCGAAGAGGAAAGAGCAATACTCGTTGGAGCTAGGGCTTTGATACCATAAAGAAGATTCAAGAAATGAAGAAGAGTCAAGAACAGATATTTGTTTATTCATTAACCATCACAATCAATACACATCTGTCAAGATCATATGCAGTATTTATAATAAACTAATACACTCTACCTAACTATAGTTACAATTGACTATGATTCTAACAACTTTACAACTGATACATTCTACCTTTTTTTGTTGTAGTGAAGGTTTCAAGTTTTGTGTCATGTTGGACTTCAAAGAGGATATAGCTTTTTGAGAAGACATGCTTACTAAATTCAATTTGACTTGAATATGCCCTGTGTTGCACTATGGTTACATATTTTCATCTTTATTTTAAATGGAATTCAATTATTGTTTGATGATTTAGTGAAATTACAAGAAAGGAAATTTGTTAATTATTGTTCCTAAGTTTTTTCTGTTTTAAATGTTATTGTTCCTTAATTGTGGTTGGGTTGAATGAATTTTTTTTTGATATTGGATTGAATGTTTATAAACAAAAATTGATTGTTCTAAAAAAAAAAAGAAAAAAAAAAGAAAGAGATTTGGCGACTAAAAGATTGGTTGGCAAATTCTACACTTTTGCGACTAAAATCATTGATCGGCAATTCCTTACCTTTTGGCGACTAAATTGTTAGTTGGCGATTCGTCGACTTTTGGTGACTACTCTGTTTGGTCGTGGAATGTGATAATTGGCGACTAAGATATTTGGTTGGGAAAATATCACTTTTCGCCACCAAAGTGTTTTAGCGACAAAATGAATTAGTCGCAGTAATGATATATTTAGCGACCCAAAATTTAGTCGGCAAATCCAACTTTTCCTTACCAACAAAAATTTTGGTTGCAAATTATTTTTGCCAGCCCTCAATTGGCGACCAAAGTAGCGACTAAAAAAATTGGTCACGGATAACTTTTGCCGACTAAAAATGGGATTTTAGCGACCAATTTTTTGGTTGGCAAATGTGTTATTTCTTGTAGTGCCTGTTAATTGGCGAAATGAAGGGGCAATTAGAAAATAGAAAGACAAGCTAAAGGGTAAAATGTGGAGACAAAGACAAGCTAATTAAAATAACATATTTGTATACGAAAATATAAATTAGTTAAATTATTTAAATTGATTATTTGTGTATTATCTTTTATGAGAGGTATAGACGACTTAACTTTTTATAAATTTTAGAAATTAAAATTTAAATGAAGCATTTTTATATATTTTATTCATCTTAATATTTTAATTTAAAAATATGAAATTATCTTCACCTTTTCTTAACTTCAAATTTAATTTTGAAGAACTTAAAAAGATCATGAAGCCAACCATAAATCTCGTTTTCATGATTTAAATTGTTCATTTGGTAAGATTCTCTATGTATATCATCAATCAAAAAATAATTATGTTGATCAAATAATTGTATTTTTTATTTTTATTTCAATTGGGTTTGTCATAAAAAAATTATCTATTTTAAAATAGTTATGCTGTAAACACTAATTAGTATACCCATTAACACACCAATTAGATACAATAATAGGTAGGATCACGTTGAGTGATGGAACCCACATATATGTTTTGTGTCTTAGTTAGAGACAAACGGGATAAAAAATAAAAAATAAAATAAAATAAATTGTGCTAGAGTTATCGGATCAGCCTAATTTTTTATTAATGATATATTGGTACCTATAAAATGAACTATTTAAATTATGAAAATAGTACCTGTGATGTATCCCACTAATCCCTCAAATTCAGATTGTAACTTGGAACAAATCCAAACCTTATTTTTGACTATTGATATTTTACAAAAAGACAATCATTTGTCTGGTAAAAAAATGCTATGAACCCACCCTTAGGAATCCATAATTTATCTCGAGTGGGTTGTGTGGTAGAAATTAAATTGATAAAATATGAAATCCATGAGTGAAATAAATTTGAATCATTGATTTTTTTTTTCTAGGTAAATTTTGAATTGATAAGGATAGATTTGTAGTATTATTGGTCTTGTAATGTAGAAAGCAACAAGAAATTGTACATTCTATAAAACTAAAAAGTGTGTTTGGTTTAAGTTTTTTAGATTAAGTTTTTTGAAAACTGAGTTTTTTAGTTTTCGTGTTTTTTTGTTTTTAGTGAATATTTTTAAAGTTTTAAACATTTTTTTTTTACTTTTTAGATGCACCTTACTGTAGACGCGCCCTTGGGCTTCACTACAGTTCGGACTCAATTTGTGTCACGGTCCTGTATCTAATCTCGTAGAGTGCAATGCAAGACCGATGAATCATCAAAGAGTCCAAATCCGACAAATCATTTTTGAAAACAGATTTTTTCGAAAGAAGTGCCAAACATAGACTGCTTTGCCAGATACAAAGTCGCCACCAAAATATTTTATTTTGGGAAATTTAGGAAATCCTGACTCGTTGCCTAAGGCCACGTGCCCGTCATCACCAAAGTTGTCTCGGCTCGGGAACTTGAGTACGATTGGGGAAGGTCACTTCGTGAGCACCCCGGCTCGCCCGATCAAAGATCGGCCTCTACTAACCATGATATCGAGTTTTGAAAACATTATGCGTTCTTATTCCGGTTATTAGCCTAAATTTACTACGTGATGCGCACAGCATACAAGTATAGACTGGGTCGCCTGAATTGGAACAAAACATTTCATGTTTGTTTATTTGAAAATGGTTTGATGGTGCTACCCGCAAGTAGGCTAAGAAGTGGATTTGCCACCCTCGGGTGGGCTTAGAAAAACATGGTTTTGCCACTATCTAGTGGGCTTAAAACTCACAATTGATGAATTGTTCCAATCCAAATAACCCAACCTTCACCCACAGGCATTCAAGCAGTTATATCATATAAGCACACAGCCTCATGGTAAGCATGCTATCATGGCAGTTACTCACACGCATGCAAGGATGCTAAAGCATAAACACTTACCGAGTACTCCAAGCCAAAACAAAAGCTATGTTAGAAATCCATGATGATCCTAACTATACAGAAATGCCTAATGCAACACATGCAAAATGCAACTAAGATAGGCTCGGCTATTCTAAAGATGGCATATGAAATGCTACAACTAACAAGTATTCAACTCGGAATTGAAATACAAATGCAGTTAGTATGATGCGCCGAGCCCGGTGCATGCAAGACAGATGAATGAATGCAGACATGCTATCATACTGTATGCTAATTGAAACATGCCCTAATCTAATCATCATAAGCTGGTAAATAAAAGGAAGAAAGACGTGGGGTTGGAAAACATACGTCACACACACGCACACTTATTACAGTTGTGCCCTCACTCGGAGGGTCCGAAAGAATAATACAGTCCGAATGAATAGTACAGTCCGAATGAATAGTACAGTCTGAATAAATACAAAATCCTAATTAATTAACAAATTAATCTAGGAAAGCAAGTAAATTGGCACACAAATCCATGGACCGCCTCAGCTCTGTTCCAAATGATGAATGATGCATGCTCGAGTTGCCTTGCGTAGAAATTCATCGTGATGCCCCGATTTGCCTCTGTTTGCAATTGTTTTCGGAATATTGTGCAACGCTCCAGAAGGCCGCTGATTTCAGATTTACTGCAACAGAGAGCAACAAAGGGGCATGGCAAAGTATTTTCACATATGTATGCATGACTACTCTTCAGGGAGTGTAGTCCTCGATCCTCGTGCCACCAATCACGCATATCGATGCATGATGGCCGAGGAGTCGAATTGCACGACTCAATATGAAATGAATGCACATGAAAACACAACAAGACCTAAACTCCATCATGGGTAATCCGGAGTGTCGGCGATAGGGAATTGAGACACGTTCCGTCACTCGGAGTACGAAACGTCCCTCGTTTCCCATGCTTGGGCTAACTCCTATCCCAAACACAATGCAAATGAGATGGCATACACAATGCGACTAACATACAACCTAGCATACGCAATGCTATGAGATGGCATACACAATGCTCGATGTAACATGGCATACACAATGCACTAACACGCAACCTAGCATACGCAATGCTATGAATTGAAAAGGCATACACAATGCATAATGGACTTACACCAACATGGGTGGACCTCAGCCACACTCACATCAGTAGCCATTAGATGAAAATGAGACAACCGAAATGCGTGCACACATGCACGCAAACCGAGGACCGAACCTAAGGCATAAAATGCCACTCTACAAAAGCATGGCAAGGGATGAAAGATGGCATACAAACATGTAATTTCCAGCACTGAAACATGATGCTAAATGGTCCCGAAACATGGAAATATGGCACCCGATGCATGGAATAAGCCTCGAAACTCAAAACTAGGCACATGTATTGAACAACAAGTATACAAAGCAAGCATTATTTGATCATAGAGTCAAAAGATAGAGCCAAGACAGTCCCAAAATATGCACATTTCTAGTTTAGAGCATGGCCAAAAGATGCTAACATGATGGACTAAAATAGCATGCAATATTGGCTAGCAAGCATGGTTTACATGGCATGTACATGAAGCAAATGAGAAATCATCAAACCAGCCAAAAATAGTGAATAAAACATGCTAAAATATGCCCAAATAATCACTGAAATGCAGCCAATGCATGAAAAAATGAGGGGCTTCTTTGGAAGGCCATTCAAGGGGTTGTTAAGCACATACAAGATAGACATGAAGCATGGCAAAACCAACTCTGAAAATGAGTTATGACAGCTGTAAAACTCACAAAATTGGCCCTGAAATCAGTCAAGGAAGCATACGATGAAAGGCCCCCTCAAAAGGCCATGAATGGAATTGTTCTACACATGCACTATAGACATAAAATATGATCAAACGGGCCCTGGACAGACCTAAGGCAGACCTTAAAACCCACAAAATTGGGCCCCAAAAATGACTTCAATGCATGCAAAATACAGCCCATTTGGAAAGCTAATGATGCTAGTAAAGAAAATGAGGGGTGAGAGGGTCACCCCTCTATGATTTCAAAGCTCAAAACCTCGTCAAATCTACTGAAAATCCCATGGATTTTAGTGGCTAAGAGGCCAAAACAAGTCCAATGCAAATGCTCTAATGCATAGCCCTAAATATGAAGGAATGAAGCATGCAAGGAAGGAGATGACTCCAAACAGAAAAGTGACCTCAAGAAAACTTAAAGAGGAGGTCAAAACAAGGTTTTTTTCCAGTTTATAACAAATCTCGAAAATGTTCACAAGTAAGGCTAAAGTATGATGCAAAAATAGCCCTAAAAGAGAGATAGAGGGTAAGGGGAAGTAGATGACCTCAAATAGCAAAGTGCCCTTAAACAAAGTTGAAGAGGAGCTCAAAATATGGCACTTTCTAGTTTATGAAAAAGCCCAAAAATACTTGCAAGTGAAGCTAAGTAATGAAGCAAAAAAAATACAAGTTTAAGGGAAATAGACACTTACCCTTGAAGAGCCGACCTCCAGCAGATTTTGCACCAAGTTGGTGACCTTTCAACCTCTGCAAATGACTTCCAAGGTGTTGGAATGGATGATGGAGGTGTGGTGCTAAGGGTTGTAGTGTAAATGGACCAAGAAAATTAGGGTTTTGGAGCTTGGAATAGGGACAATGGAGGAGGAAAGTTATAAGCCTTAAGCAAAAATGTCTAACCCTTAGATATGAAGAGGAGGGCCTCTCTTATAGAGAAGAGAGGCCAAAGCTTCTCTTGGAAGCTTCAAAGATCCTTTATACACGTGTATGGAGGATGCACCAAATACCCCCCAACTTGCACAACTGTAAAGTATTCAGAGAGGGCAAAAAGCAAGAAGCAGGCCGGCTAGTTCAAGTGGGTGGCCGGCCGGCCACTCCCCCTGGTCGGCCAACCAGGGGTCAAAAGGTTCAAGAAAAATTGCTGGTCAGCCTATCCAGAAAGGTGGCCTCCCAGATGAGTAGAACACAACCCTGTGGTGAAAAACCAGAAAATGTGACCCAGGAGAGAGAAAAGCCAGCTTTTAAGCAAGGTTCAAAAGGGTCAAGAAGAGAAAATTGGGCAGCCTACCATATTGGTGGCCTCCCAGATGAGTAGATCACAATGGTGGTATGAAAAGCCAGAAAATGTGGCTCAAAAGTGAGAAAAATCAGCTTTCTGTCAAAAAAATCGGCTTTTGGAGAGAGAAAATGAGAAAACTGGTTTTTCAGGGGAAAAGGTGGCGGGCCACCATCCTACCACCTTCCCAACAATGAAAATAGAGTCTCTACCAAAAATGGACCAAAACGGATGCAAAACGAAGGTTCGGGGGCCAAAACGCACGGTTTGGGGCCCCGAAAGCAGGCTGTTAGGCACACGGCCAAAACGCACGAAAGTGGCGTATGACCACGAAGGTGGTCTCCCGGGCCACAGTGTCCCTCTAAAGGGAGGAAATAAGGTGTGTGCCAAAAATCGGAGCAAACGGAGGTAGTTAAGCGGTCCCGAACTGAGGCACACGGCCGACGGCTCCGAAAACTGAAAACTGGGCTCCAAATGGGAAAAATGGCCTACGACCACGAAACGTAGCCTACAGCCACTGAGAGATGGTCTACGAGACCTCTCCCTCCCTTCGGGAAGAGAAAATAGAGAAAACAGAACTTGGTTCACAAACCGAGGCAAAGCACAAAAGGGCCTCGAAGTCTAGAGGCAAAGCTCTCAGCCGAGACTCTAAAACCTCAGATCGAGCACAAAATGCAACATCACTGAGCGCTCAACTGGTGACGTCTAAGTCTTAAGGTTGGTCAAAAATGAGGTGTCTACAGTTACCCCTCTTTGACAGAACTCAGAAGTCATACATGACGGGAGTGAATGTCAAAGCCCAGAGACGACCCATTTTTGACAAGGCCGAAGACTTAGACAAACAGGCAAGATAACACAGATGTGCCCGCAGGCAGGGGAAAAATGCAAAATGATATGCACAAAGCCGGATATAACTCATGATTATGCAAAGCAGCAAGCTGTAATGAAGCGCACACGCAACAGTTTTAAGCAAGAATGCAAAGCAACAACTACATTTCATGCAGTTTAAGAATGTGGAGAATTACTCAATTCTCGCCACGTTTCACACGGAGAAGATATAATACCTGCGTGATTCATCTGGTTGCACCATCTTCAAATGAACCGTACATACAATATCGTGCCTGTAAAAGAGAGAAACTTAACAAGTACAACATCATTAGCAACACATGTTCAATGCTACATCGAATGCAGGCAAACAGGGTGCCGATGGGAAAGTGCATCGCAATGCGAGAGACATGCGCGTGACAACACAAGTTAAGCATGGAGGTATGACAACACCAATGAAACATGCACAACAATGCAGGTGGTATGCATTAGAATGCAAGTGACGTGCATAACAATGCAGGATAAGTGCAAATTCGAATGCAAGTTTGACGCGAAACAACGAGCAAAGAAATGCAAATTTCGGCGAGTGCGACTCAATCGCAACCTCCGGTTTACCTCCCGGAAGGGTCACAGCGTGCTCAAAAAGAATACATCTTGCTCTTGACGAGTGACGATGAAACACGCATCGAAAGTTGGAGTTGGAGTTCCCGCGAAGGGATTTCGCGACGAAAAGTGCACTTTTCTTGTATTTTCTCGAGTGTTGGGGACTCCGATGACTACCAAAATTTGCAGAGACCTTGGAGACCACCTTGGGAACACCAACGAACAGGTTTGGAGTCCATGGGAGGCCACCGACCAGGTTTGAGTGCAGGGGGTGGTCGGCCTACCAGAAAAGGTGGTCGGCCGACCACCTAGCCCAAATCCGGGGCAATTTGGTCTTTTTGCTCTCATTTCTTTAAATGTACATGTCCAAAGCTTTTTTTCTCATAACTTCAGCTCCGAAACTGCCTTCTCCTCCTTCCTAGACCATTTTCTCTCTCAGATCTGCGCTCTATACGCGTTTTCCAACGCCCCACGCCAAGTTGTTTCGCGAAAACTTTCAGTTTTCTTCACTTTGAACCGATTAAAATTTGATTTCGGAGATTCTTTTCTCATTTTCACCACTTGAGGTCAGTTTGTCTCAATATTTGGAAGATTTTCTCGAGAGTTGACTTTTGTTGACTTTGTCCAATTTTGGCTCATTTCGCTCATTTTTGCTTCTTTTTTTGCAAATTCTCTTGGGATGGTGGGTCAATTTCCCCACGGCAAAGATTCTTCAGGCACCAGAGGTGAGCCTAACATCATGTCTTTGCATCCGAGGGTTCAGCCATTCATCCCCGAGAGGTACGATCCTCCGACTCATGTCCTCCCTCGAGCGATTTTTTATCACTTTACTGACTTCGACCCTCGAGCTCCTGTGGACCTGCTACTGCGGGAGCCAAAGTCCCATCTCTCCCATCAGGCACGAGAGGTACGTACTTCGCTTTTTTACATTTCTTTCCTTAATTCTGCATTTTCCCTGCATTTCATGCTATGTATGCCTATTGCTAGTTCTGAACACATTCGCATGCCATACTTCTGCTCATTTTAGCACACAACTTGTTCTGCATGCTTAGTCTATAACACAATACTCTGTCATGAACACGCAACTCAATCACTTGAATCTCTGAAATCTGAACACACAGCCCAAATTTGATTGTGAACGTGCAGCCCACATTTGATTGAAGGTTGAACACGCAGACCAAACTTTAAATTTTTGAAATCTGAACACACAGCCCACATTTGATTGAAAGTTGAACACGCAGCCCAAACTTTAACTATCTGAAATCTGAACACACAGCCCAAATTTGATTGAAAGTTGAACACGCAGCCCAAATTTGCCGAAAGTCGAACACGCAGCCCAAACTATAAAATTTTTGAAATCTGAACACACAGCCCAAATTTGATTGTGAACACGCAGCCCAAACTTTAAATTTCTGAAACCTGAACACACAGCCCAAATTTGATTGTGAACACGCAGCCCAAACTTTAAATTTCTAAAATCTAAACACACAGCCCAAATTTCATTGTGAACACGCAGCCCACATTTGATTGAAAGTTGAACACGCAGCCCAAACTTTAAATTTCTGAAACCTGAACACACAGCCCAAATTTGATTGTGAACACGCAACCCACATTTGATTGAAAGTTGAACACGCAGCCCAAACTTTAAATTTTTGAAATCTGAACACACAGCCCAAATTTGATTGTGAACACGCATCCCACATTTGAATGAAAGTTGAACACGCAGCCCAAACTTTAAATTTCTGAAATCCGAACACACAGCCCAAATTTGATTGTGAACACGCAGCCCACATTTGATTGAAAGTTGAACACGCAGTCCAAACTTTAAATTTCTGAAATTGGTACACACAGCCCAAATTTGATTGTGAACACGCAGTCCACATTTGATTGAAAGTTAAACACGCAGCCCAAACTTTAAATTTCTGAAATCTGAACACACAGCCCAAATTTGATTGTGAACACGCAGCCCACATTTGATTGAAAGTTGAACACGCAGCCCAAACTTTAAATTTCTGAAACCTGAACACACAGCCCAAATTTGATTGTGAACACGCAGCCCACATTTGATTGAAAGTTGAACACGCAGCCCAAACTTTAAATTTTTGAAATCTGAGCACACAGCCCAAATTTGATTGTGAACACGCAGCCCACATTTGATTGAAAGTTGAACAGGCAGCCCAAACTTTAAATTTCTGAAATCTGAACACACAGCCCAAATTTGATTGTGAACACACAGCGCACATTTGATTGAAAGTTGAACACGCAGCCCAAACTTTAAATTTCTGAAATCTGAACACACAGCCCAAATTTGATTGTGAACACGCAGCCCACATTTGATGAATTTGATTTGATTTGTACATAGCTCATATCTTTTCATTTGCACACAGCTTATTCATTTCGTTCTGAAACTGAATACATGTGTTTATTATGAATGCAGACATCCTCCCGCGTTACATGGGGATACGACTCCATTGCTGCGAGAGATTGGTATGGGGAGCTCCCGGAGGCTGTCCGCGATTAGGTTGATCTGGCAGGATTCGGGACCTTTTGTACCGGGATATCTCGCTATCCAGCTAGCCGGACATTGATGGGCGCCCTGGTGGAGAGATGTTGGGTCACCACCAACTCCTTCCATTTCTCAGGCGCCGGGGACATGACCATGACCCCATTTGACTTCACCGTGTTGACAGGCCTTGATGTGGGAGGCTGGGCGATCCCTTACGATGAGGACATGGGCGAGTGAGAGGCTGTCTGGATTCATCTGTTGGGAGCTCGCCCACCGGTCGACCGATCTTCAGGCCGAGTCCGATATACCTGGTTTTCTATGCAGTTCAGGGGGACTGAGCCTAAGACTCCTGAGGAGATTGCACAGTACGCCCGCGGCTTTTTGATGTTCCTCTTCAGGAGCACTCTGTTTGCCGACAAGGGGAACACCGTTGGACTATATTTGTTGAGTGCCCTGGTGGACCTTACGCAGGTTGGTCAGTATAACTGGGGTGGTGCCAGCTTGGCTACCCTCTATTGCTATATGAGTGCGACCTCCCGCGGACGGGAGAACATAGTCGGCGGCTATTGGAGAGCCTGGGAGGTACCTTCTGTCCTCTTGAGTCACATTTCTGCTTTTCATTATCTGTACATTGCACACGCGGCACACTTTACATTCTGTACTTGCATTCTGCCCTCAGCATTCTGTATTCAAATTCTGCACTCAGCATTATGTATTATGATGGCTTTTGCCCTGTTTTCCACAGTTATGGGTCTTCGCGTACTTTCCGACGCTTGCCCCAGAGCTCGAGGTGGAGGCCCCTTTCATGACCCCTTATTCACTCGTCTTCGAGGGCCAGTACCGGTCGCAGCCTTGGGAGACTCTTCCCTACCTGCGACAGTATTTTGATACAGTGCGAGCGACCGAGGTATGTCAGAACTCTCAATTCTTCCCATGTTTATCTTTAATTCAAGCTTGGACATTTGCAATTTCTAATCAGCTTATGCATTGGCTATCCGGAGATCTTATGGCAGCCCTAGGCGCCTTTGGGTGAGGATCTCCGATTCCAGTTTGCCGGAGGATGGGCCGCCTCCCGGTATAGGATCTTGTTCGAGGGGCCAGTTGGTAAGGCCTGGTTCTTGGGAGACCGCTTCCTTCGTCAGACTATGGGCTTCCCTGAGCCGAGTGTCCCTTCAGCACCCCCGGACGATATGCGGCTCGCTGATAGGCTTACTGCCCAGGGTGTCATTGATGCCAGGCTGGGTGCTGATGCATTGCTGTATTTGGAGGACGGGGAGTACGCGACTTACCGTCACACCTACTTGATACCTCCATTGACAGGTGTCCGTACTCCCTCGAGGAGGTCTACTGGCATGTCGTCTTCAAGTTGCACCTGAGCCAGAGACATTCCTTTAGCCAGTAGGGCTGGCATATCCAGAGGTGGGGCTCGACTGGTCCCCCCGATTCCCCCGACTTATCATCATGCTGGATGGCCAGGTATTCCGACTGAGTTGACGGGATGGAGATACGGGAGCTCCTACTCGATTCCGATAGAGCCTCCTATGCCAGATCATCCATACACCAGAGACCCTAACTCACCACCGGTATGTTTTACAGCTTTGCTTTATCAGTCAGATACTTGGACATTTATTCATTCACTGATGATTTGCACTTGCATCTGCAGCCTACCACGGAGTATGCTGAGGGGTTACTCGGGTTAGTGGCCTCGCTCGAAGGCATGGTCTTGCGGAGAGAGGCACAACTGTCCATCATGGGCGTCTCGGTACTGTTTATTTTTCTTGCATTTATCATATTTCTGATGACATGCTGAATTTGAACATTTCACTGCATTGATTGACTGACTGTATGTGGAAGAGCACATCTGACACACACCACATCCATGTACTATATTTGCATACATCCACTCCATGTAGCTTTTATCCATGCATCTGATGTACATATTTTGGCTGATGCATTCAAATTGCACTCTTTCTTTTCAGATGCCTCCTATATATGTCGGACCACAGGCCGAGCTATCGGGGCCTTCCCGAGGAGCTGGGCCATCTAGGCCTTCTCGAGCAGCTAGGAGAGGGGAGTCGTCTCGCAGACGAGGCGGGCGCCGAGCACATATCATTGAGGAGGAGTCCAGTGAGGAGGAGGAGTCCACGCATCGTCAGTCAGAGACATTTGCTGGCAGAGGGGATGACTCTGAGTTTGGCTCTGGAGATGAGGTCGAGGAGGATCTCGAGGATGACAGCTCTGACTCAGATAGCAATGATGGTGCTGAGGCTGTTCCGTAGAAGAGGACGAAGAGGGCCACTTTTTCTTACGCTTGAGAGCACAGATGTTCCCTACTTTATTTGCCTTTTTTACTTATAGTTGTAGCACATTGTACATTTTTAGGCAGTTTTATTTTCTGTAAAGCCTGTACCCTTGCGGTAAAATGTTGTAACAAAGGAAGCATGATGGAATGAAACAGCTTTTGTTCAAAAAAGTGTTGTATTTTATGTTCTTGCATCGCATCGCATTATTTTGCACAAAATGAGATTGAATGGAATTGTGCATTTGAAAATTGCCAAGTCAAGTAGTGAACCGACGCAACAAACAAAGCAACTTAACTTACTAAGAAAGAACAGAACCTTAGCAAGTTTACAACTCGATAAGCAAGACACAACAATGTTGATTAAACTTACAACTCGATAAGCAAGACACAATAATGTTGATAAACAAAGAGTAACAACTCAATACACAAAACTCGTCAACTCGACAAAGCTTAACAACTTGGTAAGCTTAACAACTCGGTAAGCAAAGCAACAACTCGATAAGCAGGATTTAACAACAACTCGATAAACAAATACATTTTGGACGATCTGGGTGACAGAACGCATCAGAAACAGAGGAAAACTCGCACCTTCAACACCCCCAATGCATGGAAATGCTAGGAACTTTCTTCTAGAAGCTAGAACAAGACCAAAGCCACCTTCCTCTCTATGGCCGACCACCTAAGGGAGCTGGCCGACCAGCTTTTTGCATTGGAGGGGAGAGGGGTGGTCGGCCTACCAGAAAAGGTGGTCGGCCGGCCACCTAGCTTTGCAACCACCAAATTTTCGACACGTGTCCTCCGAACAGTGCCTTATCCTCTTTAAAAACTCCAGCCTCGTGGTTCTCTCATTTCATCTTAGTTTTGCACCAAAATAGAAGCATTTCTCACCCAAAATCTCACAGCTTGGATTGCTTCTCTAGATGGCTCGGAAAAGTTGAACTTCCGGGGCTTCGGCTTGAATGCACTATTCACGCTGAGCCGTACTTCGCTGCACATTCCGTTCCTCCATGCCGCGGCGAAGTTTTGGAATCCGGTAACACACGTCTTTAGCTTCGGCAGGCAAGAGATGTGTCCGACCTTCGAAGATTTTCAAGTTTTGATGGAGTCCGAGCGCAACGAGGAAATCTTGCCTCAACTCCGATTTGGCCACGTCCATGCCTTAGGACAAATGTGCGGCCTCACTTTGCATGATGCTCGATCTCTGATTCATGACGGGGAGTTGGACATTCCGAGCTTGGTTTGTCGCTTTTCTGATGCCGGTAACTGTGGCGACCATCATTGGCAAGGTTTTCGGCAACACGCCATTTTCTTGTGCATGCTATCTCAGTTTTTGCTTGCCCCGGGCTTTAGCGGATCTAGTATCCGTCTGATTGAAGTTGCTCAAGGCTTGAAAGAAGAAAAGAGCTGCATTGCCATGACATTGGCCAAGACACTGATGGGCTTGGATGCTTTCTATCGCCGAGAGACGACCAGATTCGCGGGGAGTCCACTACTTCTGCAGGTAATGTTTCCCACCCTTTCTCACATATATATTGCTCACATCACTCGGCCCTCAGGCTCGATTTTTCTCACAAAACCCTTTTCTTACTTTTCTCTCATCGTGCATCTCTCTATTCTTTATTCTCTCATTTTTCATCCCTCCCCAGGTATGGTTGATGGATAAATTGCAGGTTGTGGACTCTTGCCCAGCCTGCTCAGCTCGCGGCTACTTCTTCCGACAACGACTAGTCGGTGCCCTTGATGAGGGATGGTGGTTCGACTGGATGTGCAATTTGTCTGCGGATCGCATTGCTTGGCGCTGTCCTTGGCTCAATCTTCGGGCAATGAGCTATAGCATGTCCCGGCAGACCGGGATCCAATTGATTGGTCTGACTCACTGTGTGTTCTACTTTCCGTTCTGGTTCCGGCGCCAGTTCGGCCATGATCAGACTTGCCCGCCAAAGGGAATGGAGTATCCTGCTGCATTCCCGGTTCGAGGCGCGCAGCTTGCCCGGTATGCCACAGCATGGTGGACTAGAGAGCTCCTGGCCCCTGCTCCTACTTTAAGTTGCACCTTGTCTGATGAGTGCTTGGATTGGCTCAATGAAGAGGTACAGGAAGGGCCTACTTTGGCATCAGAGGCTTCGACCAGCTCTGGGAGGGGGCACAGGAACACCTGACTTAGCTATGCCCCGGATTTATTACTTTATTAGTACTTTCAAGTTTTCTTTATGATTGTAATAAAAAGCAACTTCAATTTGTATGCAAGAGCAGGAGAACTTTGTATTGAAATCAATGAAATTGAAGGTTTTGGGTACTAAAAATTTTCCGCTTTGGTCCAAAAATGGTCTAAGTTGTAAAAAGATTAATTTTGAACAAAGTCAACTTTTATTAAAACTTTTCAAAACCATTTTCGATATGGATCAGAACTGGGCATGCCTAAAATCTGTCACTGAGATGCACAACCCCGGATCCCAGCAACTGGAAAGTTGCCCCTAGTCTGAAGAGTACCGCGGCACTGCACAGCAACGGAAAGTTGCCCCTAGTCTGAAGAGCACTGCGACGGAGATCATAACCGAACTCTTGAATGCTGAATAGACAAAGATGGCCGAGATGATCAAATGGACAAAGTTGATCGGGGAAAAGTTTATGGCTAAACTTCAGAATGAAGTTGCCTACGTATCCCAAAGATGGGAATCAAGCCTTACGTAGTTCAGGCTTAGGTTCACTCGAGTATTTTCACCCTCCTTTTATGGTCTAACTTTTGCCAAGGCCGCCCTTTGCGGGTTTTCAACCTTGCGAGCTCAGTTTTTATAGTTTCAAATTTTTCACGCTCTAACTTTTGCCTAGGTCACCCTTTCGGGTTTTCGGCCTAGCGAGCCTCTCAGGGGTAGTATTTCTTCAACTTGTCCATGTTGATCGGTTGCAAGAACTCCTAGCCATCTAGGTCCATTAGAACCACAGCTCCACCTGACCAGATAGCTTTGATGATGTAGGGACCAGTCCAATTGGGTATGAACTTGCCCCTTGGGTCGTGGATGGGAGCTCGGTTGTCTTTGAGCACCAAATCTCCTTCTTTTAGATTCCTGGACTTAACTTTCTTGTTAAAAGCCCTGCCAATTCTGCGCTGATAGCCTTGAACATGGTACAGTGCTTTCAGTCTATGCTCGTCAAAAAGCATGAGTTCTTCAAATCTGTTCTGTTGTCAGTCTGCTTCGGCTATCTGACACTCAGCCAGCACTCGCAAAGATGGAACCTCAATTTCAATAGGTAGAACGACCTCCATCCCATAAACTAATGAATATGGAGTCACCCCAGTAGAAGTTCTGATCGAAGTCTGGTACCCCCATAGAGCAAACGGCAGCTTGTCTGGCCAATCCCGGTAGGTTTCCACCATCTTCTGCAATATGTGTTTGATATTCTTGTTGGCGGCCTCGACCGCTCCATTGGTTTGCGGCCGATATGTAGACGACTTATGAAAAGCCACGTTGTATTTCTCCAACAAGTCAATCACTTCCTTCTTGAAGTGGGAACCATTATCTGAAATGACCTTGTTTGGAACCCCATAACGACAGATGATGTTTCTGATGAATTTTGCAACATGTGACGCCTTCAACACCGCATAGGATTGAGCTTCAACCCACTTCGTGAAATAATCTATCGCAACCAGGATGAACTCATGCCCGTTAGACCCCTTCGGAGTGACAGCCCCGATCACATCAATTCCCCAAACTGAAAATGGTCGTGGCGAAGTCATATTGTACAGCTTCGACGGCGGGATGTTCATGCGATTTGCATGGATCTGACATTTGTGGCATCGCCGAACAAAGCCGATACAATCCTCCTCCATGGTGGACCAGTAGTAACCCTGTTTAAGGATCTTTCATGCCAGCATTACTCCGTTCATATGCGCACCGCATTCCTCTCCATGGATGGCCTCCATCAGGCGTTTTGATTCTTCAGTTTCAACGCACAACATATGCATTCCCAGATGACCTCTCTTATACAATTTACCTCCACAGATGATGAACTGAATGGCCATTCTTCTGATTGCCCTTTTATCCTTGGCATTTACCCCTGGTGGATATGCTTCCTTCTCCAAGAAATTCCAAATATCGCAATACCAGGGGTTCTCATCCTGAACCTCATCTATAGCAGCAATTGACTCGTAAGCCGGCACAAATTTCTGGTCGATAATGACTGGACGCATCCGGACTCCAAACAGGATGTCTATCACAGAAGATAGAGTTGCTAGTGAATCTGCGAACCAGTTGTTTTCTCTTCGTAGATGAGCGAAGTTTAACTTCTCAAACCGAGGAATTAACAAATCCAAGGTCTGGTGATACATCATCATTTTTTCCTCTTTGACTTTCCAATCTCCTTTCGCTTGATATACAACAAGGTTCGAGTCCCCGATGATGTCCAACCGTTTTGCCCCTAGTTCCAGGGCAGCTTCTAAACCGGCAATGCATGCCTCATATTCTGCTTCATTGTTCGAGACTTTGAATCGGAGCTTGAATGCTAAAGGGATACGGGAATTGTCGGGTGCTATCAACAACACTCCTATCCCATACCCGTATTGATTTGACGCTCCGTCAAAGTACATTGTCCAAAACTCATCGTCGATATGCAAAATGGCCTCATCTGGGAATAAGTACTCAACTGCTTCACTTTCGTCCACTGGATGACCGGCCAAGAACTCTACTACTGCTATTCCCTTGACTGACTTGCGCGTTATATATTTCATATCAAATTCGGAAAGCAACAACAACCAACGAGCCAACCTACCCGTAAGCGTCGGTTTCTCGAAAAGATATTTGATGGGATCTAACCGTGAAACCAACATTACAGAGTGAGCTAACAGGTAGTGTTGTAGCTTCCTGGTAGCCCATACCAAGGCTAAGCAAGCCTTCTCCAATGGTGTGTAGCGAGTTTCATACTCTAACATCTTCTTGCTCAGATAATAGATGGCCCTTTCCACTTTGTCCTCTGATTCCTGCGCGAGCATGCAGCCCATTGTGGTCTCAGTTACCGAAAGGTACAATATCAACGATCTTCCCGGTTCTGGTGGTGACAACACAGGTGGGTTCTGTAAATATTCCTTGATCTTTTCAAAAGCAGCTTGGCATCGGCCGTCCCATTAGAATTTCTTTCCTTTCTTTAGGAGACCAAAAAGTGGTTCACAAGTCAAGGTTAATTTTGAGATAAACCGTCTTATGAATTGCACTTTACCCAGAAAGCCTCGCACCTCCTTTTCAGTCCTTGGTGGTGGCATTTCTAGGATGGCCGTAATTTTGGAAGGGTCGACTTCGATACCTCTCTGTGTAATGAGGAACCTCGGCATTTTCCCTGCTGTGACACCGAACGTGCACTTCTGAGGATTCAACTGCAACTGGAATTCTCTGATCCTTCGAAAGAACTTTTGCAAGGCGGTGTAGTGGCCCTCTCTTTCCTTGGACTTGACAATCATGTCATCCACATACACCTCAACCTCTTTGTGGATCATGTTATGCAATATTGTGGTAGCGGCCCGTTGATATGTAGCTCCAGTGTTTTTCAGCCCAAATGGCATTACCCTGTAACAGTATGTCCCCCACGGGGTGGTGAAAGCAGTCTTTTCTCGGTCTTCAGGTGCCATCATTATCTGGTTATAGCCTGAGAAGCCATCCATAAACGAAAGCAAAGCATGCCCCGCTGTGAAGTCCACTAACTCATCAATGTGCGGTAAGGGAAAGTCGTCCTTCAGACTAGCTCTGTTCCAATCCCTAAAATCCACACATACTCGGATCCTACCATCCTTCTTCGGCACTGGAACGATGTTAGCCAACCAAGTTGGATATTCGGATACTAGCAGGAAACCTGCGTCAGTCTGCTTGGTGACTTCTTTCTTAATCTTGAGGGCCTAATCCGGGCGAATTCTTCTGAGTTTTTGTTTAACGGGTCGGGCCTCGGGGTCAAGAGGGATCCGGTGCTGTACAATCTCATGATCGATTCTAGGCATGTCTTCGTAGGACCACGCGAAAACATCTTTGAAATCTTTTAATAAAGCGACTAAGCGCTCGCGTTCCTCCGAAGACAACGTGGACCCGATCTGGACCAGCCGCGGGTCCTCCTCAGTACCGACATTCACAGTAGTGATTTCATCCATTAAGGGTTTAACAAATCTTTCCTGCTCTTGTTCAATTAAGCGTTGCAAAACTGGAGGAATTTCTTCCTCGTCATTTTTATCAAAATTTTAAAAGTCTGAATTAATGCAATAAATCAAGGGCACGGAAAAGTACTCAGAAACCACAGCTACTTGATTCTCATTAAGCACATCCAAATCATCCGATTCTTCGGTTACAACAGACTCAAAAGAGAAAGAAAAAGACGACCTGGACAAGACTGTGCCATCCGAGTTATCATCCCCAAGATTACCAGACTCAAACTCAGTCGAGCTGGAACCTGACTCTAACTCACAAGATTCGGTGGAATCAGATTCCGGCTCACTACTTGACCCGGTGCTGCTGGACAAAAATCCCTCTTTATACTGCCAAATGAGAGAAGGTGCGATAGATGCATCCAAAATGTTTGCTAGTAGGCCCGCAGCTGTTCCATTCCCGATCATGCATACCGAGAAGTTATCCCCCAAGCACTTCTGTTCGATCGGAGGATCTGAAAGTAGACATGCCAGCGCTACCCCCATTTCACTTTCGACGTCCTCAGACTCCACTTTCTTGCTCTGCTCAACCTCAGCTAATGGGTCTGTCTGCTCTTCGGCAATGTTGTCCCCGGGTAACTGCAGGTCAAAGAAGATCTCAAACCCCGGCACGCGCTTCCTCTCCACGTTTAGCCACGGCTCTGGGAAGCCACAGAACGGAAAGTCCTCCCCCTCTCGGACGAAGCGTCCGTTTAGGGTACCCTGAATGGGCCGGTGCATTAAGTCAAAAGGCTTCCCCGCCTTCTTTGCTCTGACTCTCCCTGCCATCTCCCTACCCTTCCTTATCCAATCCTCTTTCGTGGGCAGATAACCCAAGCCAAAGGTATGTGGGTTATGTGGCACATCGGCTGATGTTGCGACGCCCTTCCGGCCGCTCTTTCCCAATCCTATCCCGGGGATATGTTGAAGCTTGTTCATGAGGTATACCGATTGAGCACTGACGTACACCCCCTCATTAACAGCTAAGATGTTTTGCACGACCAGGGCCTCAGCTAGAGTAAAACCGGATAAGAACACATCCTCCATACCGTGCTCAATTTCCAAAACTGGCGTAGATACTTTTGGCGGTGGATGGATCGATGAATTCCCAAAAACAATGGCTACTCCTTTTCCATGGGGTATTTCACCATTTGATGCAAGGTAGAAGAAACCGCCATCACTTGATGCAGCCACGGCCGTCCCAAGAGCAGATTGAAAGTGGCGGGAACCTCTAGGATGTGAAAATCAATTTCATGCTGCCCCGGCCCAACCTTGGTTTGAATTTTCGCTGTCCCCATGACTTCCCTGCTTGTATTGTCGTATGCCCGAATCACCTTGGCAATTGGCACAAAGTCCGCGGTCTTCAAGCCAATTGCATAGGTAGTCCTCGCTGGACATACATTGATGGCGGACCCTGTGTCGACAAGCACCACGGGTATCCATTTATTTCTGCACTCTACGGAGATGTAGAGTGGCTTGTTGTGGTTCGCACCCTCAGATGGCAGTTCTTTGTCAGAAAAGGTCAACATCGGGGTAGCTCCTCCCGGAAAAACTAAGCCTACCAGTTGTTCGGGCGTGGTGTCTATAGAGAGCTTGGCCTTGTCCATGGCCGATAAGACAGCTTGTCGATGCACTCGTGATGCCATAAGCAGTCCCCAGATGGAGATGTGTGCTTGTATCTTCTTTAACTGCTTCAGTACAGCCTCTTCTTCGACTTGCTTCTCTTTCTGTCTCTCAACTTCTTTATCCTTCCTAGATGCCTCCGTCTGGTCTAGGTGCGGGGGCTTAAAATACCGCCTGCTTCTCGTCATATGATCAACCTCACCGATATACCAGGTATCATCTGGCTGATTACACTCCCAATCCTCATCCGTGTGGACAAGACATAAATCATCGTCCTCCCACCACATTCTGTCGGCAGCCAACAGACATCTGTCTGGCTCCGGTTCAATTGCATCCGCAGTACACTCCGTCCACATGCTCGCAGTGTTCTCTATCTTCGTGCACACAGCACTCTCAGTCCCCTCAGGGCCCTTAGCTTTCCTAGTTCTCTTGGCATCCTCAAACCTTTCTTGTTCCAGCTGCGTCAGTACAGCTGGTTGTTCAACAATTCCCGCATTCATAATGCCCAAGTCTCGAGCAGAATTCTTAGCACCGGCGCTCTTCGGCGATTCATTCTGATTTCCGGCCCTTCCGACCACCACTGATATACTTGCCCCTGTCGGGCCCTGTTCTAACTGAGCTTCGTCAACAACGTCTGGCAAGTCGTCAAGCCACCCAGTAGCCTCTGCTGATTCCTCATAATCAAACCAGTTGACTGCCGCGTCTCCTGGATCTTGGTCGTTGAAAAACTCGAGGTTGGCCAAGTCCTCTTCCACAACCGTCAAACCATCTGTCCCCTGCTCGAATCCATCTCCGCGGATCACACACAGCTCTGCCCTCTCTAGCAATTCAATATTAGGCTCAAACTGGCTTGCTGGTAGAATGTAATCACTCAGATCGTAGGCTTCCCCAGCGACACTCCCAGACTGCTCAAACCTTGATTGAACAATTCCTCTGAAATCTTCTCTGTTCTATCTTTGCCAGTCACCGCCATTGGCTCGGGTTGGGTTCTGGAGATGTCCAACATGCACAAAGAGTCAGTGCAGTTAGGAAGGAGCACCTCCGGCTTAGGTAAGTGGGAAGGAGTGATATATATGTTGGGATCGTAAGACACGACCCCAGTCTGGATGGAGTTGATTCTTTTTGGAGGTGGAGCTTGGTTGTGCGGTGGGAGAGGGTTTGTTGTGACATTGGATTTTTTTGGAGGTATAATCACCTTCTTGTCAATGAGGTCTTGAATCTCACGACGCAATCTGAAACATTGGTCAGTGTCGTGACCATGTTGTTGGTGATATGCGCAGTATTTTGCTAGGTTATGAGAAGGAGGGAGTGGATTTGGCAATGGCCTCAACTCCAGGAGCTTTAAGTGCCCTTTCTTGATTAATACCCCTAGAGCCTTGGACAGGGGCATATACAGTGGGGTGAAGGTCCTTTGGCCTCTGGGTTGGAATCGAGTGGTTTGTGTGTTACTTCCGGACGCGTTGGAGAAAGGTGTAGCTGCCATGGGTCTTGGAAGGGGAGGGGGAATGGGGGTGACCACGCTTACTTCTGAAGCTCTAGCATTTGTGGCATTGCTGGTGCCTGCGTTGTTGTTGCGGTTGAAAGTTCTTCGGGGTTGCTCTCTATCTTGGTCAATCAGACCCTGTTTCATTGCATCTTCAATTTGTACCCCCATTTCACGTAGATCTAAAAAAATAGGAAAGGGGAGCACAATCATTTTTTGCATCAGTTTTGGCTAGAGATTGCGCACAATCATCCTGATTTGGTCTTTGTCGGTAGGCCTCAGAGTCATCAACGAAGCCTTCGCCCTCCACCGAGTTATGAAATCCGAGAAGTTCTCCTTAGGCTCTTGCCTTGTTGTTTCGAGATCTCGGGTCGTGATCTCGATTTGGGTATTGTAAGAGTATTGTGCGACAAAGGCCTCGGCCATTTCATCCCAACTCCGCTTGACATCATCCTCTAACTTCGCATACCAGATAGTGGCCACACCCGACAGGGTCTGGCCGAATAGTGAAAGCTTTTGTGGTCTGGTGAGGCCCATTGGCCGTAGTATATCTGAAAATAGCCGGAGGTGCACCATGGGGTCCCCAGATCCGTCGAAGCGATCAGTTTACGGCATTTTAAACCTATCCGGCAGTGTCACAGCCACGTCGGTATATCCGTCCTCGATGTCTGGGATAGCCTTCACCCCTTGGGATTTCTTAAACAACTTCTCAAGCTTGCTCAATTTCAGTGCTGTATGGTCTACCTCAAACTCGAAGGGAGAGTCCGGTTGATTAACAAGCGTAAGTGCCTTAGATAGCTGGGGCAGAATTGGAGGCGGAGCTGGCCCCGTTGGTATGTCCGTATCTGCCTGGACATTTTGTGCCTCTTCGGGTGCCGGGATTCCTTGTGGGGGAGGAACTGGGTGTGAAGCAGATGCCCCGGCTTGTTGTTGCAATCTGGCAATTAACTCTGCCTGCTGGGCCATGATCTCGGCCTATTGTTTGGCAAATTCGTCCCAGCGAACAGCATCCTGCTGCATGGCTCTCATGGTGTCCTGCATCTGACGCATCATTTCCTTAACTCTTGTTAGTCCCGCCATACTGCCCTGATCTGTCTGAACTACTGGTAGGTCTATCTCTATGGCAACAATTGAGATCTCAATCCGACTGTCCACTGATGGGGTAATCCGCTGCTCTGGTAACCTCTTCTCAGATACACTGCGCCTTTTTGACCTCCGTCTGATAACCGGGGATAGAGAGTGGAACACTGGTTGTCTGTCAACTAGATCCTCAGATCGATTGAGTCGGCGACCTCTTGTCCAGGGTGCTTGGAAAATATCTGCTTGGTTTAGAGCAATTGTGCTAAACTACCTAGCAAAAAGATAAATAAAGCAATAATAAGGAAATAAATGAGCAGACGAACAGACAGCATAACGGCGTAAATAAACACAACACACAGTCGGGTATAATTAACACGCAATTGATAGACTGTTCTCAAAGACCGATCATTATTCCCAAATCACTGTTCCCGAAGCTGAATCTGATACCCGCAGATAACTTATTCCAGAAATACTAAAATGGTGCCCGCAGGCCTGATACCCAGAAATACTGAACTAGTGCCCGCAGGCCTGATGCCCACACTTGTAAACTGATACATGCATTCGTATAGAGACGCACTCTAAAAGCACATAACAAACAAGTAAGAGCCAAAACACCCCTATGTTGGGGTAAGGTTTCCCTGTCCTATTTTGTCAGGAACTAGGGTTTTACTATGCACGCAGCGGTTTCAAACAACCTATAAACGGGTAAGCAACCTGTCCTAGTTTGGAATGGTCACTATGGATTCCGAATATGCACTAGGTCGAATGGTCAAAAAGGGTGCCCCGGTAAAAATCGGGGTTTGTGTTCCCATACTGGCAGAGCCTGCAACCGGTCAGCCTTACAGCATACTTTGACAAAGCAAGCCTCCGGCAAACCGTTCAGAAATAGCAGATGGAAAACACAGTGTCCTAGGCGCACCAATGCAAATGCAATACAAAGAAACACATAAGTGTAATCAAAACAAGATATCATGAGTTCGAGTCAAGTTCTCAAATTCCCCAGTGGAGTCGCCAGAAACTGTAGACACGCCCTTGGGCTTCACTACAGTTCGAACTCAATTTGTGTCACGGTCCTGTATCGAATCTCGCAGAGTGCAATGCAAAACCGATGAATCATCAAAGAGTCGAAATCCGGCAAATCATTTTTGAAAATAGATTTTTTTGAAAGAAGTGCCAACATGGACTGCTTTGCCAGATACAGAGTCGCCACCTAAATATTTTATTTTGGAAAATTTAGGAAACCCTGACTCGTTGCCTAAGGCCACGTGTCCGTCATCACCAAAGTTACCTCGGCTCGGGAACTTGGGTACGATTAGGGAAGGTCACTTCGTGAGCACCCCCGCTCGCCCGATCAAAGATTGGCCTGTACTAACCATGATATCGAGTTTTGAAAACATTATGTGTTCTTATTCCGGTTATTAGCCTAGATTTACTACGTGATGCGCACATCATACAAGTATAGACTGGGTCGCCTGAATTGGAACAAAACATTTCATGTTTGTTTATTTGAAAATGGTTTGATGGTGCTACTCGCAAGTAGGCTAAGACGTGGATTTGCCACCCTCAGGTGAGCTTAGAAAAACATGGTTTTGCCACTATCTAGTGGGCTTAAAACTCACAATTGATGAATTGTTCCAATCCAAATAACCCAACCTTCACCCACAGGCATTCAAGCAGTTATATCATATAAGCACATAGCCTCATGGTAAGCATGCTATCATGGCAGTCACTCACACGCATGCAAGGATGCTAAAGCATAAACACTTACCGAGTACTCTATGCCAAAACAAAAGCTATGTTAGAAATCCATGCATGATCCTAACTATACAGAAATGCCTAATGCAACACATGCAAAATGCAACTAAGATAGGCTTGGCTATTCTAAAGATGGCATATGAAATGCTACAACTAAGAAGTATTCAACTCGGAGGGTCCGAAAGAATAATACAGTCCGAATGAATAGTACAGTCCGAATGAATAGTACAGTCTGAATAAATACAAAATCCTAATTAATTAACAAATTAATCTAGGAAAGCAAGTAAATTGGCACGCAAATCCATGGACCGCCTCAGCTTTGTTCCAAATGATGAATGATGCATGCTCGAGTTGCCTTGCGTAGAAATCCATTGCGATGCCCCGGTTTGCCTCTGCTTGCAATTGTTTTCGAAATATTGTACAACGCTCCAAAAGGCCGCTGATTTCAGATTTACTGCAACAGAGATCAACAAAGGGGCATGTCAAAGTATTTTCACATATGTATGCATGACTACTCTTCAGGGAGTGTAGTCCTCGATCCTCGTGCCACCGATCACGCATATCAATGCATGACGGCTGAGGAGTCGAATTGCACATGAAAACACAACAAGACCTAAACTCCATCATGGGTAATCCGGAGTGTCGGTGACAGGGAATTGAGACACGTTCCGTCACTCAGAGTACGAAACATCCCTCGTTTCCCGTGCTTGGGCTAACTCTTATCCCAAACACAATGCAAATGAGATGGCATACACAATGCGACTAACATACAACCTAACATACGCAATGCTATGAGATGCCATACAGAATGCTCAATGTAACATGGCATACACAATGCACTAACACGCAACCTAGCATACGCAATGCTATGAATTGAAAAGGCATACACAATGCATAATGGACTTACACCAACATGAGTGGACCTCAGCCACATTCACATCAGTAGTCATTAGATGAAAATGAGACAACCGAAATGCGTGCACACATGTACGCAAACCGAGGACTGAACCTAAGGCATAAAATGCCACTCCACCAAAGAATGGTAAGGGATGAAAGATGGCATACAAACATGTAATTTCTAGTACTGAAACATGATGCTAAATGGTCCCGAAACATGGAAATATGGCACCCGATGCATGGAATAAGCCCCGAAACTCAAAACTAGGCACATGTATTGAACCACAAGTATACAAAGCAAGTATTATTTGACCATGAAGTCAAAAGACAGAGCCAAGGAAGTCCTAAAACATGCACATTTCTAGTTTAGAGCATGGCCAAAAGATGCTAACATGATGGACTAAAATAGCATGTAATATTGGCTAGCAAGCATGGTTTACATGGCATGTACATGAAGCAAATGAGAAATCATCAAACCAGCCAAAAATAGTGAATAAAACATGCCAAAATATGCCCAAATAATCACTGAAATGCAGCCAATGCATGGAAAAATGAGGGGCTTCTTTGGAAGGCCATTCAAGGGGTTGTTAAGAACATACAAGATAGACATGAAGCATGGAAAAACCAACTCTGGAAATGAGTTATGACAGCTCTAAAACTCACAAAATTGGCCCTGAAATCAGTCAAGGAAGCATACGATGAAAGGCCCCCTCAAAAGGCCTTGAATGAAATTGTTCTACACATGCACTATAGACATAAAATATGATCAAAAGGGCCCCGGACAGACCTAAGGCAGACCTTAAAACCCAAAAAATTGGTCCCCAAAAGTGACTTCAATGCATGCAAAATAGAGCCCCTTTGGAAAGCCAATGATGCTAGTAAAGAAAATGAGGGGTGAGAGGGTCACCCCTCTATGATTTCAAAGCTCTAAACCTTGTCAAAGCCACTGAAATTCCCCTGGATTTTAGTGTCTAAGAGGCTAAAACAAGTCCAATGCAAATGCTCTAATGCATAGCCCTAAATATGAAGGAATGAAGCATGCAAGGAAGGAGATGACTCCAAACAGAAAAATGACCTCAAGAAAACTTAAAGAGGAGTTCAAAACAAGGCTTTTTCCAGTTTATAACAAATCTCGAAAATGTTCACAAGTAAGGTTAAAGTATGATGCAAAAATAGCCCTAAAAGAGAGATAGAGGGTAAGGGGAAGTAGATGACCTCAAACAGTAAAGTGTCCTTAAAAAAAGTTGAAGAGGAGCTCAAAATATGACACTTTATAGTTTATGAAAAAGCCCATAAATACTTGCAAGTGAAGCTAAGTAATGAAGCAAAAAAAAATGCAAGTTTAAGGGAAATAGACACTTACCCTTGAAGAGCCGACCTCCAGCAGCTTTTGGACCAAGTTGGTGAGCTTTCAACCTCTGCAAATGACTTCCAAGGTGCTGGAATGGATGATGAAGGTGTGGTGCTAAGGGTTGTAGTGTAAATGGACCAAGAAAATTAGGGTTTTGGAGCTTGAAATAGTGACAATGGAGGAGGGAGGTTATAAGCCTTAAGCAAAAATGTCTAACCCTTAGATATGAAGAGGAGGGCCTCTCTTATAGAGAAGAGAGGCCAAAGCTTCTCTTGGAAGCTTCAAAGATCCTCCATACACGTGTATGGAGGATGCACCAAATGCCCCCCAGCTGGCACAACTGTAAAGTATTCAGAGAGGGCAAAAAGCAAGAAGTAGGCCAGCTAGTTCAAGTGGGTGGCCGGCCGGCCACTCCCCGTGGTCGGCCGACCAAGGGTCAAAAGGTTCAAGCAAAATTGCTGGTCGGCCTACCCAGAAAGGTGGCCTCCCAGATGAGTAAAACACAGTCCTGTGGTGAAAAACCAGAAAATGTGACCTAGGAGAGAGAAAATCCAGCTTTTAAGCATGGTTCAAAAGGGTCAAGAAGAGAAAACTGGTCAGTCTACCATATTAGTGGCCTCTCAGATGAGTAGATCACAATGGTGGTATGAAAAGCCAGAAAATGTGGCTCAAAAGTAAGAAAAATCAGCTTTCTGTGAGAAAAATCGGCTTTTGGAGAGAGAAAATGATAAAATTGGTTTTTCAGGGAAAAATGTGGCCGGCCACCATCCTACTACCTTCCCAACAATGAAAATAGGGTCTCTACCAAAAATGGAGCAAAACGGATGCAAAATGAAGGTTCGGAGGTCAAAACGCGCGGTTCGGGGCCCCGAAAGCAGGCTGTTAGGCACCGGAAGTGGCGTATGACCACGAAGGTGGTCTCCCAGGCCACAGTGTCCCTCTAAAGGGAGAAAATAAGGTGTGTGCCAAAAATCGAAGCAAACGGAGGTAGTTAAGCGGTCCCGAACCGGGGCACATAGCCGATGGCTCCGAAAACCGGAAACCGGGCTCCAAATGGAAAAAATGGCCTACAACCACGAAACGTAACCTACGGCCACTGAGAGATGGTCTACGAGACCTCTCCCTCCCTTTGGAAAGAGAAAACAGAACTAGGTTCGCAAACCGAGGCAAAGCACAAAAGAGCCCCGAAGTCCGGAGGCAAGGCTCTCAGCCGAGACTCTGAAACCTCAGATCGAGCACAAAATGCAACATCACCGAGTGTTCAACTGGTGACGTCTAAGTCTTAAGGTCAGTCAAAAATGGGGTGTCTACACTTAGATGTATTTAAAAAGTAAAAAATTTATAAAAAAAATATTTTAAAAAATTAATAAATACATAAAAATACCAAAAAAGTATTTAATGAATTTTTAAAACATTTTTTTTACAATTTTTTTTACTTTTTAGGTGTATTTATGTTAGGTGTGTCTAAAAAGTAAAAAAATTGCTTAAAATATTAAAAAAATCAGTAAAAACAAAAAAAAAACACGGAAAATAAGAAAACAAAATTTTATGAAAAGTGTTTTGAAAAAATGAAACCAAGCTAGCTGAAAGCTATCCGAATTTTATAAACACCCTGCAAAATCCAAAAACTCACAATGACACAATAAAGTTGGAGTTATAATATTCTTAAATCTTACATTAGGCTGAAAGGGGCTAAAGAAAGAAGTGAATTTACCAACAAATCCAATGAATGATCAAAGTTAGGAAATTTCTAAACAAACTGAGGGGCAAAATAGAAATTAAAAGACTAGCCAAGGGGAAATTCTATTTCCACACACCTACTTATTTCATCGCACATCATTTCTCAGTATACACACTTATTAATTTCATTATTGACTATTCTTTTTATTCCACACACTTTATGTTCCAATTATACCCCAACTCATACACTTGTACATATACCACCTAAATCCTCCTTCCACACACCTTTACTCATTCGGTTGAAAGCCTTCTTATACACACCTGATGTATGAAAATGACCCATTGAAGAAACAATGAAGACCCATTGACCTCCATTGAAGACCTATTAACAAAACAATAGTAGGAATTTCAAAACAAATGGGCTATTTTAGGCAATTTTAAGATTTCCTACTGTTGTTTTGGGTAATTTGATCATTCATTAGATTTGTTGGTAAATTCATTTTTTTCTTTCGCCACTTTGGTTTGGGGGAATTCTATTTCCACACACCTACTTATTCTAGTATACACACTTAATGAAATTTTATTTTAATGATAATTATACTCTAAAGTAAAATAATTATAATAAATATCAAAACGAACCCGCTACAGAGCTCAAATTACTCAGGCTCGAAGATGGCTCGAATTTTAAACGGCGTCGTTTTTGTATTTTTTTTTTTTTTTTTTTCAGCAGAAGGAAGAAGACGAAGAAGAGAAGGAGGGGGACGGGGAGGGGGACGGGGACGGGGACGGGGACGGGGAGGGGGAGGGAAGGGGGAGGAGGGGGAGGAAGGACTGGAGGGGGCCTCAAAAATGAAGGAGGAGGGGGCGGATGCGATCGGCGGAGGCGAGGGACGGACCTGCGACGACGACCTGCTGCTTACGACGACAAGCTGCATGTGACGACGAGCTGCTGCCAGCGACGAGCTGCCTGTGACGACGAGCTGCTGCCAGCGACGACGACGAGCTGCCTGCGACGACGAGCTGCTGCCTGCGACGACGACAAGCTAGCTGCGACGACTCTCGCCTCCTCTGTAACAGAAGAAGGAAGAAAAAGAATGAAAAAAAAAAAAAAATCGATTTCGAGCCAGATTCGAGCCACACATTTCGAGCACTCAAACATTTTCGATATCGAAATATATCTTTAATATTATATTTTAATTTTTTCTATACACATTTTTAAAATAAAAATATATCAATGCACGTATTTAATAAAATAAAATCTTAATTTAAAATGTTAAAAACAACTAGTCTTGTTGTGTCAAAGAATCAGAAATTATAAAGCTAAAACCCAAATTGTTGTACTTTCTATCCCATCAAAAATCTCTTTCAAATCTACCCACTCTGTGAAAGTGTTTCAAATCTTAAAGGAAGTTTTGTTCTTGGTTCAAAAAAACAAAAAACTGAGTGCCTGTAATGGATCATTTTCGTACATGTGTAGATTAGTGCATTTGCAAAATAGGTATAAAGAGACAAAGCGCATTTGCAAAATCGGTATAAAAACATTTGCAAAATGTGTATAAAAAGACAAAGCGCATTTGCAAAATAGGTATAACAAGATAAAGCCGCCGCCCCCAAAACTATTCTCATACATATATATATATACATTGATGATTATTCATTATTTTTTAAATATGGACATGACTTTTATAAGATTTTGATTAGTAGAGAGATTTAAGGATTTATAATTTATGTTAAGAATGAAAGAACGACATAAGACTAAGTAATTGATAATTGACTTAGAATATGGTCATGTAATGCTACGAGAGTATTAAATAATTTCACTATATATACATTTAGTAATGATACAGACTCTCACAATACACAATCCCCACAACCTCAAAATGATCTGATTCATTCATGTCATTACGAGACACAACTCTAAAAAAAATTCAAACATTTCAATAATCAATATATCGATAAAAATCATGAGATCCTCTTTTGTGTGGAGTTCTAAACATTTTCCATATACACTAGAGTAGCAGTAGTACCAGCATAAGAAGGTGAGCCCCTCTCTCTCTCTCTCTCTCTCTTTCTCTCCAAATTATCTACTTGCTTCTTCCTTTCTTATTCATCATTATCTAATAAGTCTCTGTAACAAATGTGATTTCGTTTCTTCTACTTTAATTTGTAATTCGTTTAATTTGTAGTTTATTGTTTCGACATCTATAATTTGTTTTTATTTTTGTGTATTGTTTTTGTTTTAGGTCTCAACTCAAGGAGCAGAATGGAGGAGGGATATTTGATATGCTTTGAAAAGGAGCTCTCCAAGACAGATGTTAAAGGCAACATGGAAATTCCTCGGGATGCACTGTATCTGCGGCAGAGAACAATGAAATCATGCTTGTGTAGGACAATGGAAAGATTTGGATTTAAAGGCTGCTATTGTAGACGTCCCCGAATGCCCCGGGAGGGCGAGCTCCCGTTCCGTTCATTTGGGGTCACTACAGCTCAGGACTCTCCAAATTGTCATGGTTCTAAATCTGAACCAAAGAGTCCAAATCCGGCAAATCGTTTTGAGAAAACAGATTTTGAAAGAAGTGCCAAACATGGACTGCTTTGCCAGATACAGAGTCGCCACCTAAATATTTTATTTTGGGAAATTTAGGAAACCCTGACTCGGTGCCAAAGGCCACGTATCCGTCATCACCAAAGTTGCCTCGGCTCGGGAACTTGGGTACGATTGGGGAAGGTCACTTCGTGAGCACCCCCGCTCGCCCGGTCAGAGACCGGCTTCTACTAACCATGATATCTATTTTTGAAAACATTGCGTGTTCTTATTCCGGTTATTAGCCTAGGTTACTATGTGATGCGCGCAGCATACAAGTATAGACTGGATCGCCTGAATTGGAACAAAACATTTCATGTTTGTTTATTTGAAAATGGTTTGCTACTCGCAAGTAGGCTTAAAATGCAGGTTTTGCCACCCTCGGGTGGGCTTTAGAAAAGATGGTTTTGCCACTATCTAGTGGGCTTAAAACTCACAGTCAATGATTTGTTCCAATCCTAACAACCTAACCTTCACCCACAGGCATTCAGGCAGTTATATCACATAAGCAAATAGCCTCATGGTAAGCATGCTATTCATGGCAGTCACTCACACGCATGCGAGGATGCTAAAGCATAAAACTTACCGAGTACTCCAAGCCAAAACAGAGACTTTATTAGAAATCATGCATGATCCTAAGTATACAGAAATGCCTAATGCAACACATGCAAAAATGCAAACTATAGCAGGCTCGGCTATTCTAAACATGGCATATGGAATGCGACAACTAACATGTATTCAATTTGGAATTGAAAGTACAATGCAGTTAGTATGATGTGTCGAGCCCGGTGCATGCAATACAGATGAATGATGCAAACATGCTATCATACTGTATGCTAATTGAAACATGCCCTAATCTAACCATCATAAGCAGATAAATATAAGAGAGAAAGACGTGGGGTTGGAAGACATACAACACACTCACGCACACTTATTACAATTATGCCCTCGCGCAGAGGGTCCGAATAAATATACAGTCCCGAATAAAAGAATAGTACAGTCCAAATAATACAGTCCCAAATGAAAGAATAGTACAGTCCAAATAGTACAGTCCCAAATAATATACAAATTCCTAATTAATTAATAAATTAACTAAGAAAGCTGTAAAACTGGCGTGCAAGCTAGGGGCTGCCTTGATTCTGATGAATGATGTATGTTTAGGCTGCTTTGCGCGGAAATCCATCGGGATGCCCCAATTAGCTTCTGTTTATACCCGTTCTTGAAATGCGTGCCAAGCCCCGAAAAGTTGCTGATTCTTCATTTTGCTGCAACAGAGAGCAGGAAAGGGGCATAGCAATGTATTTTTACAAATATATGCATGCCTCGATCCTTGTGCCACCAATCACGCATATCGAGGCATGATGGCCGAGGAGTCGAATTGCACAATTCAATATAGGATGAATGCACATGAAAACAAAACAAGACCTAACTCCATCATGGATGATCCGGAGTGTCGGTGACTGGAGAATTGAGACACGTTCCGTCACTCGGAATGCGAAATGCGCCTCGTTTCCCGTGCTCGGGCTAACTCCTATCCCGAACACGATGCAATATGCATGACATGCATGAAATGCAATTAAGATACAATCCTAACATACACAATGTCATGGAATGGCATACACGCTACACGAGGTAATACACAACCGAGCATACACAATGCTCTGGATGAAATGGCATACGTAATGCAATAATGGGCTTACACCAACATGAGAGAGCCTCAGCCATACTCACATAGGAGGCCATCAGATGAAAACAAGACGACTCGAAATGCGTGCACGCATGCACGCAAACCGAGGACCGACCCTCAGGCACCGAAATGCCACTCTAATGAGACATGGCAAAGACATGGAATATGATATGCAAATATGCAAAAATCAGTAGCAAAATGAGGGGCAAAACAGCCCCGAAACAAAGCGAAATGACACCCGATGCACGGAATGAAACCGAAATGCAACATTAGGCACATGAAATGGCTACAGCTATACAAAGCATGCATAATTGGTACATAGAATGAAAATACAGAAGCAAGGAAGCTCCAAAATAAGCACTTTTACAGTTCAAAGCATGGCCAAACAGCAAACAGAAATAGGGCAAACGTAACATGCAAAAATGGCCCTAAATGCGAGATAAAGAAGTAACTCACAGCTGCTGTCCTCAAACAGATTAGGGCCCTTCAACAAAGTTGAAGAGGGGCCCAAAACATGATCTTTTACAGTTATGAAAATAGCCCAAAAACAAACACAGGTATGGCTGCACTCTTATGCAAGAAATGGGCCAAAAGGTGGTCAAAGAAGGAAGTGGTGGTTTCTGGCCTTAAACACAAAGAGGCCCTTCAACAATGTTAAAGAAGGGCCAAAAATAATACACTTTACAGTTGATGGCCGGACCCAAAACAGTATGCATACAAGCCGAAAATATCATGCAAATATGGCCAAAAAAGAGAGATACAACACAAAGTATATAAAGGATGTCTCAAACAGTGAAATACCCTTAATAAAACATGAATAGGAGGAAAAAATGAGACTCTTTTCAGTTCTGAAAATCGCCCAAAAGTAGAAGAACAATAGGCTAATGAATCATGCAAAAATGGGGACCAAAGTGAGGTATAATGGCACGTGGTACATGGAGGTCCCAAACAGTGATGAGCCCTTCTTCAATGTTGAAGAGAGGCTCAAAATAAGCCTATCTACAGTTTACATCATGCTCCAAAACAGATCACATATAGGCTAAAAATACCATGCAAGAAAATGGCATTCAAGAAGGATATTGAAGCAAGTGCAACATGGGGGGCTCAAACAGTGTTGAGCCCTTAATGAAAAGTGAAAAAGAGCTCAAAAGAAGGCCACTTTCAATTAGAGCCGGAGCTCAAAACAGTAAGCATATATGGCTAAGAAATGTTGCAAAAATAAGCTCAAAAAGAGGGGATTGATGCTCACCCTTGAAGACAAGTCTTTGGTTGCTTCTTGGCTTGATAAGTGGTGTCTCTTAGCTGCTGGAAAGATCTCCAAACTGCTGGAATTGGAGTAGTGGTGGTGGTGCTTGGTGGTGATGAAGAAATGAGGTGTAGGACTTGGATGTTTTGCTTGAAAGAGAGAGATAGAGGGAGATGTATATATGAAATTTGGAGGCAATTTTTTCTAACCCTTAAGACCAATGTTGGCAGCTGGTTATATGGACCAAGGAGAGGGGGAGCATGGAGGGAAAGAGTGGGGGAAAAGGACCAAGTCTTTTCCCCAAAGCCTGTCCCCCGGATATAGATATTTTTGGGGGACAACAGCTATACAGCTGTAAAGTGCGTATTGCAAGGATCATGGCCGGCCAAGTTTCAAAGCTGCAGGTGGCCGGCCGGCTACCTCCCATGGCCGGCCGGCCAAGGGTCAAAAATTTCAAGGTGATTTTCTGGCCGGCCACCACAAATAGGTGTCCTCCCAAGTGCCCTCAACACAACCCTGTGGTTCAAAATTGGCAACTGTAAAACAGGAGAGAGAATGGGCCATTTTTAGGGGGGGTCAAAAGGGTCAGATGGAATTACTGGCCGGCCACCAACTTTTGGTGTCCTCCCATGTGTGTACAACATAAATATGTGGTTAAAAGTTCAAGAAAATGGCTCAAGGTTGTTCAACATTGGCTCGGAAGTGAGAAAAACGGGCGTCGGAGGGCGCCGGAGGAATATAACTGGTTGCTGAAACAATTACTGGCCTCCCACCCTTCTACGGCCTTCCTGGTGATGAAACAGAGGTACCTGCCAAAAATGAACGAAAACCGATGCAAAACGAATGCTCGGGGGCCAAAACGCGCAATTCGGGGCCCCAAAAATGGCCTGTTAAGCACCGAAAGTGGCATTCGACCGCGAAGTGCATCTCTCAGACCTCAGTGTCCCTCAAAAGGGAGTAAATAAGAAGTATGCCAAAAACCGGGGCAAATGGAGATGGTTAGGCGGTCCCGAACAGAGGCACACGGCCAACGGTCCCGAAAAATCGGAAACCAGGCTCCAAAATGGGCAAAATGGCCTACAGCCACAAAATGTAGCCCACGACCACTGAGAGATGGTCTACGGGACCTCTCCCTCCCCTCAGGAAAAGAAACAGAGAAAACCGAGTCTGGTTCGCAAACCGAGGCAAGGCACAGAAAAGGGTTCGGAAATCCGGAGGCAGGGCTCACAGCCGTGACTCTGAGACTTCTGAACGAGCACGATATGCAACGTCACCGAGCGCTCAATCGGTGATGTCTGAGTCTTAAGGTCGGTCAAAAATGGGGTGTCTACAGTTGCCCCTCTTTGACAGAACTCGAAAGTCACAAGTGACGGGAGTGAATGTCAAAGCCCAGAGATGACCCATTTTTGACAAGGCCGAAGACTTAGACAAACGTACAAGATAAACAGAGATGTGTCCGCAGGCGTGCCCGTAGGCAAGGGGGCAAAATGCAAAGCGATATGCACAGAGCCGGAAGTAACTCAATGATCATGCAAATGCAGCAAGCTGTAATGAAGCAAGTATTCGCAAATAGATGCAACAGTTTTAAGCAAGAATGCAAAGCAATAACTACATTTCATGCAGTTAAGAATGCGGAGAATTATTCAATCCTCGCCACGTCTCACATGGAGAAGATACGATACCTGCGCGATTCGTCTGGTCGCACCAGCCTCGAATGAACCGTACATATAATATCGTGCCTGCAAAAGAGAGAAATTCAACAAGCACAATATGCTACCAACATATATTCAATGTGATTCCGAAAGTTTGACACACGCAGTGCCGGCGAGTGAATGCATCGCGATGCGAGAAAGGAACGTGCGTGACAACGCATGCTCAAGTACAGAGGTATGGCAATATCAAGAAATGTGCATAAAAATGCAAGTATGCTCATGAGAATGCAAGTTATGTGCATGATAGTGCAAAACGAGCATAAATCAAGGTGCCCGTTTGTTACGAAATAACGAGCAAGGAAACGCGTGTTTCGGCGAAGGCGACTCGATCACGGCCTCCGCTTCACTTCCTGGAAAGGTTACAATACATTCAAAAAGGATACACTCTGATTTTGATGAATAATGATGAGACACAAGTTAGAACTTGAAGCTGAAGTTCCGACGGAGCAATTTCGCAACAGAAAGTGCACTTTTCTTGAACTTTTTCAGGTCCCGGGAACTCCGATCTTCCTCAAAATTTGCAGAGAGCTAGGTGAGCATGTGGGGAACATGGCCGGCTAGTTTTATGGGGAGGAGGAGGTGGCCGGCTAGTTTTTCAAAAAGAGAATGGTTGGCCGGCCGGAAAAGGTGGCCGGCCGGCCACCTGCCCAAATCCGAGGACATTTTGGTCTTTTCACCTCCTTTTCTTCATGCTCTCTCACCCAAACACTTTGAGCTTATAAATGCAACCACGAAATCTTCTTCTCTTGCTTCCTACACCATTTTCTCCCCCAGATCCGGGCTCTATACGCGTTTTCCAACGCCCCACGCAAGTTGTTTTCGTAAAAACATTCAGTTTCAAGCACTTTGAACTGATTAAATTTTGGTTTCGGGGCTTCTTTTCTCATTTTCGCCACTTGAGGTGAGTTTGTCTCAATATTTGGAAGATTTTCTCGGGAGTTGACTTTTGTTGACTTTTTCATTTCCCGAGAGTTGACTTTTGTTGACTTTTTCCAATTTTGGCTCATTTTTGCTCCTCTTGTAGATTTTTTGAAATGGCGGGTAATTCTCCTCATGGTGGAGGTTTTCCGGGTGCTGGCGATGATTTTGATGCCATGACTTTGCCCCCGAGGGTCCGCCCCTTTATTCCCGGGAGATATGCTCCGCCAGCACATGTCCTTCCCCGGGCCGTTTTTCGTCATTTTACTGATTTTGACAATCGAGCACCTGGAGATCTACTTCTGCGGGAGCCAGAGCATCACCTCTCCTATGAGGCTCGAGAGGTATTTACTTGATTTTCTACATTTTTCGCGCATTTCGTGCCTTTGCCATGCTTGAACACACAGTTTAGCTTATGACATAGTACTTTGTTTGCATCCTGAACATATAGCTTAAACACTTGAATTTCTGAACACTCAGTTTATTAATTGATTGTGAATGCACGGCACACATTAGTTAAGAAGTGAACACACGACTCAAACACTGATTTATCGAACACACAGCCCGAATTTGAAGGTGAACAATACAGCACACACTGACTAGGAGTAGAACACGTAGCCCAAACTCTGATTTTCTGAACACACAGCCCAGATTGATTGTGAACACGCAGCCCACATTGATTGAAAGTTGAACATGCAGCCCAAACTTTAATTTTCTGAAATCTGAACACGCAGCCCAAATTTTAGGTGAACACGCAGCCCACATTGATTGAAAGTTGAACACGCAGCCCAAACTCTGATTTCCTGAACACACAGCCCACATTGATTGTGAACACGCAGTCCACATTGATTGAAAGTTGAACACGCAGCCCAAACTTCAATTTTCTGAAATCTGAACACGCAGCCCAAATTTTAGGTGAACACGCAGCCCACATTGATTGAAAGTTGAACACGCAGCCCAAACTTTAATTTTCTGAGCACACAGCCCAGATTGATTGTGAACACGCAGCCCACATTGATTGAAAGTTGAACACGCAGCCCAAACTTTAATTTTCTGAAATCTGAACACGCAGCCCACATTGATTGAAAGTTGAACACGCAGCCCAAACTTTGATTTCCTAAACACACAGCCCAGATTGATTGTGAACACGCAGCCCACATTGATTGAAAGTCGAACACGCAGCCCAAACTTTAATTTTCTGAAATCTAAACACGCAGCCCAAATTTTAGGTGAACACGCCGCCCACATTGATTGAAAGTTGAACACGCAGCCCAAACTTTAATTTTCTAAACACACAGCCCAGATTGATTGTGAACACGCAGCCCACATTGATTGAAAGTTGAACACGCAGCCCAAACTTTAATTTTCTGAAATCTGAACACGCAGCCCAAATTTTAGGTGAACACGCCGCCCACATTGATTGAAAGTTGAACACGCAGCCCAAACTTTAATTTTCTGAAATCTGAACACGCAGCCCAAATTCTGATTGTGAACACGCAGCCAACATTTGATTGAAGGTTGAACACGCAGCCCAAACTTTAATTTTCTGAAATCTGAACACGCAGCCCAAATTCTGATTGTGAACACGCAGCCCACATTTGATTGAAGGTTGAACACGCAGCCCAAACTTTAATTTTCTGAAATCTGAACACGCAGCCCAAATTTGAGTGTGAACACACAGCCCACATTTGATTGAAAGTTGAACACGTAGCCCAAACGTTAATTTTCTGAAATCTGAACACGCAGCCCAAATTCTGATTGTGAACACGCAGCCCACATTTGATTGAAGGTTGAACACGCGGCCCAAACTTTAATTTTCTGAAATCTGAACACGCAGCCCAAATTCTGATTGTGAACACGCAGCCAACATTTGATTGAAGGTTGAACACGCAGCCCAAACTTTAATTTTCTGAAATCTGAACACGCAGCCCAAATTCTGATTGTGAACACGCAGCCCACATTTGATTGAAGGTTGAACACGCAGCCCAAACTTTAATTTTCTGAAATCTGAACACGCAGCCCAAATTTGAGTGTGAACACACAGCCCACATTTGATTGAAAGTTGAACACGTAGCCCAAACGTTAATTTTCTGAAATCTGAACACGCAGCCCACATTTGATTGAAGGTTGAACACGCAGCCCAAACTTTAATTTTCTGAAATCTGAACACGCAGCCCAAATTTGAGTGTGAACACGCAGCCCACATTTGATTGGCACATAGCTCATTCATTTCATTGGCACACAGCCCATTCATTTCATTGGTACACAGCTCATTCATTTTTATACTGACACATGTATTCATTCTGAATGCAGGTTGGTTCTCGCGGTGTACGGGGATATGGCTCGACCGTCGCGAGGGATTGGTATGTTGAGCTCTCGGAGGCTGTCCGGGATTTAGTAGATCTGGCAGGGTTCGGGGCCTTCTGCATGGGGTTATCGCGTTGTCCTGCCAGGGGGACACTGATGGCAGCCTTGGTGGAGAGATGGTGGGACACCACCAACTCCTTTCATTTCTCTACCACTGGGGACATGACTATGACCCCTCTGGATTTTGCTGTGTTGACCGGCCTGGACACAGGAGGTTGGTCCATTCCTTATGACGAGGACATGGGCGAGTGGGAGGCCGCTTGGATATATCTACTGGGGGCCCGCCCGCCTGTTGACAGAGCCTCCGGGAGAGTTCGATACACTTGGTTCTCTTCCCACTTCCGGCGGGCGGAGATGGAGCCCGGGACTCCTGAGGAGACAGAGCAGTATGCCCGTGGTTTCCTTATGTTCCTCTTCGGGACTACTCTGTTTGCCGATAGAGGGAACACGGTTGGGCTATATCTGTTGAGCGCTCTGGTTGACCTATCACGGGTCAGTCGATACGACTGGGGTGGCGCCGGCCTGGCTACCCTTTACTGTTACATGAGCGCGACCTCCCGCGGGCAGGGAGATTTACTTGGCGGTTATTGGAGAGCCTGGGAGGTACTTTCTGTCCTCTTGATTTACATTTCTGCTCCTCATTACTTGTATATTGCACACACAGCGCACTTTACAGTCTGTATTTTGCCCTCAGCACTTTGTACTTACATTCTGCACTGCTTTTCTTAGTTATGGGTCTACGTGTATTTCCCGATATTAGCCCCAGAGTTGGAGGTGGCAGGGCCCCTCATGACCCCGTACTCACTAGTGTTCGAGGGCCCGCACCGGCCGAGACCCCGGGAGTCTCTCTTTTACCTGCGACAGTATTTTGACACTGTGCGACAGTTGGAGGTACTTTAGAACTCTCGGTCCCTTCCATTTTCATCTTTGATTTGCCCCGCATATTCCCGATTTCTGATTGACTTATGCATTTGTTATCCGCAGATTACATGGCAGCCCTGGGCGCCCTTGGGTGATGGTCTCCGATTTCAGTATGCCGGAGGATTGGGCACCTCCCAGTATAGGGTCCTGCTCGAAGGACCGGTTGGTAGAGCATGGTTTCTGGGGGAACGCTTTCTGCGTCAGGTATGGGGGTACGATTCTCAGGATCCTCCCGCAGCACTCCCAGTCAGTATGCGGACTGCTGATAGGCTCTCTTCCCAGGAGGTAGTCGGTGCTATGCTGGGTAGTGATGCTTTGCTACATCTCGAGGAGGGGGACTACGCCACTTACCGTCATACATATTTGATGCCTCCATTGACGGGAGTTCGCACCCCGATGACGAGGTCTGCTGGTACGCCATCCTCGAGCCAGGCCTGGGCTCGGGCTGCAGACGCCCCTTCCACCAGCAGGGCTGGTACATCTAGAGGTGGGGGTAGACCGGTTCCCCCGATTCCTCTGACTTATCCTCATCCTGGGTGCCCAGACATGCCGACTGAGTGGATGGGGTGGCAGTATGGGACCACTTCTCCGACTCCGATCCCGCTAGAGCCTCCGATGCCTGGTGATCGATACGCCATTGATCCCGACTCACCACTGGTATGTTCTACTGCTTTTCATCTATCATTCAAACATTTAGACATCCCTTTATTCACTGATGATTATGAGTTCGTATTTGCAGCCACCCCGAGAGTACGTGGAGGAGGTGGTCGGATTGGTGGCCTCACTTAAGGGGATGGTCCTGCGAAGGGAGGCACAATTGTCTATCATGGGCTTCCAGGTACCCTTTAGTTTTCTGGCATTTATCATACTTCTGATGACATGCTGATTTCTACTGCATTGATAGGCTACTCGTGTAGAGCACATCTGACACACACCCCACTTGTACACTGCGTTTACATGCACTCATTTCATGTAGTTTTTGCTTGTATCTGCATCTGATGTACATATTTGGACTGATGTATTTGAATGGAACTCTTTATTTTCAGATGCCTCCGGTGTACGCTCACCCGCCGGCCAGGCCACCTGGGACTTTTCGGGGAGCTGGGCCATCTGGGCCCTTTTACGGAGGCCTGGGCCAGCTCATCCAGGCCTTTTCAGGGAGCTGGGCCATCCAGGCCTTTCCGAGGAGCTCGAGGAGGGTCCTCCCGCAGACGCAGGGCACATGTTATAGAGGCGGAGCCTGATAAGGAGGAGGAGGAGGAGGAGGTCACAGACCGTCAGTCAGAGACATCTGCTGAGGAAGGGGACTCTGGTCTTGGTTCCGGGAGCGGAGACGAGGCTGAGGGGGATCCAGAGGACGACAGCTTCGACTCGGATGATGATGGTGATGGCGATGGTGGCAAAGAGTCTATTCCGCAGAAGAGGACAAAGAGGGCCTCTCATTACTGCTCTTGAGAGCATAGATATAGCCTGTTTCCTGTTTTATTTATCTTTTTGCTAGTAGTTGTAGCACATTTGTACATTATCAGGCAGTTTATTTTCTGTAAAACTTGTGCCTTAATCTGTAAAATGTTGTAACCAGCGAGGCATGATGGGATGAAACAGCTTTTGAAAAAAGTTTTGTATTTTAAACACTTAGCATCATATCGCATCATTTTGCACCAAAATGAGATTGAATGGAAGCGTGTATTATGCATTTGCCCAGTCAGATAGTGAACCGACGCAACAACCTAACTTTCCAAGATATAACAAAATCTTAGCTACAACTCGATAAGCAAAATACAATAGCGTTGACAACGCAAATAACAAGACTTAAATAAAGATTGCTTAAACAGAGAGCAACGACTCAAAAACACGAAGCACGACAGCTCGACAAATAACTCGATAAGCAAAGCGACAACTCGATAATCAAAACAACAACTCGATAAACAAAACTCAACAACACAAAGTGTACTCCGGACGATCTGGGCAACGGAACGCATCCAAAGCAGAGGGAAATGAAGGTCTTTGACATATCCTGTTGCATGGAAGTGCTCGAAACTTTCCCTCGGAGGGTAAAACAGGGCCAAGGAGACACACTGGAGCATGGCCGGCCACCTTTGGGAGCCGGCCGGCCAGTTTTATTGGGGAGAGGGGGCCACCGGCCAGTTTTGTAAAAAGCACATGGCCGGCCTGCCAGAAAAGGTGGCCGGCCGGCCACTTGTTCCTGCAGCCGCCCAGTTTTTGACACGTGTCCTCCTGAATAGTGTTCTTCCCTCCTTAAAAGCCCCAGCTCCATGGTTCATTCAATTCACCTCAGTTTTGCATCAGAAATGGAGGCGTTTCTTGTTGAAAACCTCACAGCTTGGATTGCTTCTCTAGATGGTTCTGAAAAGCTGAACTTCCGGGGTTTCGGCTTGAATGCACTATTCACGCTGAGCCGCACTCCGTTGCACCTTCCTTTCCTCCATGCCGCGGCGAGGTTTTGGAACCCGGTGACGCATGTCTTCAGCTTTGGCGGGCAAGAGGTATGTCCGACTTTTGAAGATTTTCAAGTTTTGATGGAATCTGAAAGCCAAGAAGAGATCTTGCCCCAGTTCCGCTTCGGCCATGCCCAAGTCTTGGGGCGGATGTGTGGACTCACCGCTCATGATGCTCGATCTCTGACCTATAATGGGGAACTAGATATCCTTGGTTTGATCCATCGCTTCTCTGACGCTGGTGGCCGCAGCAACCATTATTGGCAAGGTTTCCGGCAACATGCCCTCTGCTTGTGCTTGTTGTTTCACTTTCTGCTTTCCTCGGGCTTTGGCGGATCTAGCATCCGTCTGATTGAAGTCACCCAAGGCTTGAGGGAAGGGAAGAGTTGCATCGCCATGACCCTGGCCGAGACTCTGATGGGCTTGGATGCTTTTCATCGCCGGGAGACGACTAGATTTGCCGGGAGTCCACTGCTGCTGTAGGTAATGTTTCCCTCCCAATCTTACATATGTATTTGCTCACATCACTCGGCCCTCAGGCTCGGTTTTTCTCACAAAACCCTTGTCTTACTTTTCTCTCATCGTACATCTCTCTGTTCTTTATTCTCTCATTTTTCATCCCTCCCCAGGTATGGTTAATGGACAAATTACAGGTCGTGGACTCTTGCCCGGCCTACTCAGCGCGAGGCTATTTCTTTCGACAACACCTAGTCAATGCCCTTGATGAAAGGTGGTGGTTTGACTGGATGTGCAATTTGTCTGCAGATCGCATTGCTTGGCGTTGTCCTTGGCTCAATCTCTCGGCAATGAGCTATAGCATGTCTCGGCTGATCGGGATCCAGTTGGTTGGTCTGACCCACTGTGTATTTTACTTTCCGTTCCGGTTCCTGCGCCAGTTCGGTCATGATCAGATTTACCCGCCAGAGGGAATGGAGTACCCGGCTGCTTTCCCGGTCCGAGGTGCACAACTTGCGCGATATGCCGCAGCGTGGATAACTAGAGAGCTCCTGGCCCCTGCTCCCACTTTCAGTTGCACTTTGTCTGACGAGTGCTTAGATTGGCTCAACGAGGAGGCACAGGTTGGGCCTAGCTTGGCGTCAGAGGCTTCAACCAGCTCTGGGAGGGGGCGCAGGGATGCTTGACTCGACTATGCCCCAGATTTATTGCTTTACTAGTACTTTCAAGTTTTCTTTATGAATGTAATAAAAAGCAGCTTTGATTGTATGCAAGAGCAGGAGAACTCTATTTTGAAATCAATGAAATTGAAGGTTGTGGTACTGAAAATTTTCCGCTTTGGTCCAAAAATGGTCTTAGTTGTAAAGAGATTAATTTGAACAAAGTCAACTTTTACTAAAACTTTTCAAAACCATTTTCGATATAGATCAGAACTGGACACGCCTAAAATCTGTCACTGAGATGCACAACCCCAGATCCCTGCAACTGGAAAGTTGCCCCTAGTTTGAAGAGTACCGTGGCACTGCATGGCAACGGAAAGTTGCCCCTAGTCTGAATGATGCTGCACCGTCGTGGCAACGGAAAGTTGCCCCTAGTCTGAATAGCACTGTACCGGAGATCGCGATAAATGCTGATGGATAAAGATGACTGAGATGGTCAAAATGGACAAAGTTGATCGAGGAAAAGTTTATGGCTGAACTTCAAGGTGAAGTTGCCTACGTATCCCAAAGATGGGAATCAAGCCTTACATAGTTCAGGCTTAGGTTCACTCGGGTATTTTCACTCTCCTTTTACGCTCTAACTTTTGCCAAGGCCGCCCTTTGCGAGTTTTCAACCTTGCGAGCTCAGTTTTTATATTTCTAATTTTTTGTGCTCTGACTTTTGCCTAGGTCGCCCTTTTGGGTTTTCGGCCTAGCGAGCCTCTCAAGGGTAATACTTCTTCAACTTGTCCATGTTGATCGGTTGTGAGAACTCCAAGCCATCTAGATCCATCAGAACCACAGCTCCACCTGACCAGATAGCTTTGATGATGTAGGGACCAGTCCAATTGGGTTTGAACTTGCCCCTTGGGTCGTGGATGGGAGCTCGGTTGTCCTTGAGCACCAGATCTCCTTCCTTTAGATTCCTAGACTTAACTTTCTTGTTGAAAGCCCGGGCAATTCTGCGCTGATAGCCTTGAACATGGTACAGTGCTTTCAGTCTCCTTTCATCAAAGAGCATGAGTTCCTCAAATCTGCTCTGTTGCCAATCTACTTCAGCTATTTGGCACTCAGCCAATACTCGCAATGATGGAACCTCAATCTCGATAGGTAGAACGGCCTCCATCCCATAAACCAATGAATACGGAGTCGCTCCAGTAGAAGTTCTGATTGAAGTCCTGTAGCCCCACAGAGCAAATGGCAGCTTATCTGGCCAGTCCCGGTAGGTTTCCACCATCTTCTGTAGTATGTGTTTGATATTCTTGTTGGCGGCCTCGACCGCTCCGTTGGTTTGCGGCCTGTATGTAGATGACTTGTGAAAAGCCACGTTGTATTTCTCCAACAAGTCTATCACTTCCTTCTTGAAGTGGGAACCATTATCTGAAATTATCTCATTTGGGACCCCATAGCGACAAATGATGTTGTTTCTGATAAACTTTGCGACGTGTGACACCTTCAACACCGCATATGATTGGGCCTCGACCCACTTTGTGAAATAATCTATCGCAACCAGGATGAACTCATGCCCATTTGACCCCTTCGGAGTGACAGCCCCGATCACATCGATTCCCCAAACTGAAAATGGCCATGGCGAAGTCATGTTGTACAGCTTCGACGGCAGAATGTTCATGCGGTTTGCATGAATCTGACACTTGTGGCATCGCCGAATGAAACTAATACAATCCTCCTCCATGGTGGACCAGTAGTAACCCTGTCTGAGGATCTTCCGTGCCAGCATTACCCCGTTCATATACGCACCGCATTCTCCTCCATGGATGGCCTCCATCAGGCGCTTTGATTCTTCAGCTTCTACACACAGCTTGTGCATTCCCAGATGGCCTCTCTTATACAGCTTACCCCCACAGATGATGAACTGAACGGCCATTCTTCTGATTGACCTTTTATCCTTGGCATTTACCCCTGGCGGGTATACTTCCTTTTCCAAGAAATTCCAAATGTCATAATACCAGGAGTTTTCGTCCTGAACCTCATCTATAGCGGCGATCGACTCATAGGCTGGCGCGAATTTCTGGTCAATGACGACTGGACGCATCTGGATTCCAAACGGGATGTCTATCATGGAAGATAGAGTTGCTAAAGAATCTGCGAACCTGTTGTTCTCTCTTGGAAGATGAGCGAAGTTTAGCTTCTCAAACCGAGGGATTAGCAAATCCAAGGTCTGGTGGTACATCATCATCTTTTCTTCCTTGACTTTCCAGTCTCCGTTTGCTTGAGATACAACCAGGTTCGAATCCCCAATGACGTCCAACCGTCTTGCCCCTAGTTCCAGGGCTGCTTCTAGACCGGCAATACACGCCTCATATTCAGCTTCGTTGTTCGAGACTTTGAATTAGAGTTTGAAGGCTAGAGGGATACGGGAATTGTCGGGTGCTATCAGCAACACCCCTATCCCATACCCGTACTGATTTGACGCTCCGTCAAAGTACATCGTCCAATACTCGTCGTCGATGTGCAAAATGGCTTCATCTGGGAATAAGTACTCAACCGCTTCACCTCCTTCCACTGGATGGTCGGCTAAGAACTCTGCCACTGCTCTTCCTTTAACTGACTTGCGTGTCACATACTTCAGATCGAATTCGGAGAGCAACAGCAGCCAACGAGCTAGCCTACCCGTAAGTGCCGGTTTCTCGAAAAGGTATTTGATGGGATCTAGTCGCGAAACCAATATTACGGAGTGAGCTAACAGGTAGTGCCGCAGCTTCCTGGTAGCCCATACCAAAGCTAAGCAAGCCTTCTCGAGCGGAGTGTAGCGAGCCTCGTAATCCAACATCTTCTTACTCAGATAGTAGATGGCCCTTTCCACCTTATCCTCCGATTCTTGCGCGAGCATGCAGCCCATTGTGGTTTCAGTCACTGAGAGATACAATATCAACGGTTTTCCCGGCCCTGGCGGCGATAACACGGGCGGGTTCTGCAAATATTCTTTGATCTGTTCAAAAGCAGCTTGGCATCGGCCGTCCCATTGGAATTTCTTTCCTTTCTTCAAGAGACCAAAAAGTGGTTCACAAGTCAAGGTTAATTTTGAGATAAACCGTCTTATGAATTGCACTTTACCCAGAAAGCCTCGCACCTCCTTTTCAGTCCTTGGTGGTGGCATTTCTAAGATGGCCTTAATCTTTGAAGGGTCGACCTCGATGCCCCTCTGTGTAATCAGAAACACCAGCATTTTCCCCGCTGTGACACCGAAAGTACATTTCTGAGGATTTAGCCGCAACCGAAATTCCCTGATCCTTTGAAAAAACTTTTGCAAGGCGGTGTAGTGGCCTTCTCTTTCCTTGGACTTGACAATCATGTCGTCCACGTACACCTCAACCTCTTTGTGGATCATGTCGTGCAATATTGTGGTCGCGGCCCGTTGATAAGTAGCTCCGGCATTCTTCAACCCAAACGGCATTACCCTGTAGCAGTATGTTCCCCACGGGGTGGTGAATGCAGTCTTTTCTCTGTCTTCTGGTTCCATCACTATCTGATTGTACCCTGAGAAGCCATCCATGAATGAGAGCAAAGCATGCCCTGCCGTGAAATCCACCAACTCATCGATATGCGGTAAGGGAAAGTCGTCCTTCGGACTAGCTCTGTTCAAATCCCTGAAATCCACGCATACTCGGATCCTGCCATCCTTCTTCGGCACTGGAACGATGTTGGCCAACCAAGTCGGGTATTCGGATACCTGCAGGAAGCCTGCGTCGATCTGCTTGGTGACCTCTTCTTTAATCTTGAGAGCCCAGTCAGGGCGGATCCTTCTGAGTTTTTGCTTGACAGGTCGGGCCTCGGGGTCAAGGGGGATCCGATGCTGTACAATCTCAGGATCGATCCCAGGCATGTCTTCGTAGGACCACGCAAAAACATCTTTGAAATCTTTTAGTAAAGCGACTAAGCGCTCACGTTCCTCCGAAGACAGCGTGGACCCGATCTGGACCAGCCGCGGGTCCTCCTCAGTACCAATGTTCACGGTAATGATTTCATCAGTTAAGGGTTTAACAAACCTCTCCTGCTCCTGCTCAATTAAGCGTTGCAAAACCGAAGGAATTTCTTCCTCGTCGTTTTTATCAAAGTTTTGAAAGTCTGAGTTTATGCAATAAATTAAAGGCATAGAGAAGTACTCAGAAACCACAGTCACTTGATTCTCATTAAATTCATCCAAATCGTCCGAAATCTCGGTTACATTAGACTCAAATGAAAAAGAGAAAGACGACCTGGACATAACTGTGGCATCCGGGTTATCACCCCCAGGATTACCAGACTCAGACTCAGTCGAGCTGAAACCTGATTCCGACTCACAGGACTCGGTGGAATCAGATTTCGGCTCACTACCTGACCCGGTGCTGCTGGACAAGAATCCCTCTTCGTATTGCCAAGTGAGAGAGGGTGCGATAGATGCATCCAAAATAGTCGCTGGAAGGCCCGCAGCCATTTCATCCCCAATCATGGAAACCGAGGAGTTATCCCCCAAGCACATTTGGTCGATCGAAGGATCTGAGAGTAGACTTGCCAGTGCTACCCCCATCTCAAGTCCAACATCCTCAGACTGCACTCTCTTGCTCTGTTCAACCTCAGCTGATGGGTCTGTCTGCTCTTCGGCAACGTCATCCCCGGGTAGTTGCAGATCGAAGAAAATTTCGAAACCAGGCACGCGCTTCTTCTCCGCGTTCAGCCATGGTTCTGGGAAGCCGCAAAATGGAAAGTCTTCCCCCTCCCGGACGAAGCGTCCGTTCAGGGTACCCCAGATGGGCCTATGCATTAATTCAAAAGGCTTCCCAGCCTGCTTTGCTTTGGCTCTTCCGGCCATTTCTTTTCCTTTCCTCACCCAGTCCTCTTTGGTGGGATGATAACCCAATCCAAAGGTGTGAGGGTTGTGTGGCACTTCGGCCAACGCTGAGACGCCCTTCCAGCCGCTCCTTCCCAATCCCATTCCGGGGATGTGTTGTAGCTTGTTCATGAGGTAGACGGATTGAGCACTGATGTACATCCCCTCATTCACAGCCATAATATTTTGCACCACTCGAGCCTCAGCCAAAGTGAACCCAGATAAGAACACATCCTCAGTGCCGTGCTCGGTTTCTAATGCTGGCGTGGACACTTCCGGTGGTGGATGGATTGAGGAATTCCCAAAAACAATTGCTACCCCTTTCCCGTGAGGGTACTTCAGCATCTGATGCAAAGTGGAAGAGACTGCTTTGACCTGGTGCAACCACGGTTGCCCCAAGAGTAGGTTAAAGGTTGCGGGAACGTCCAAGACATGGAATTCAACGTTGTGTTGTCCTGGACCAACCTGGGTTTGGATCTTGACAGTCCCCATCACTTCTCTGCTAGTGTTGTCGTAGGCTCTGATTACCTGCGTAGTTGGCACAAAGTCCACGGGTTTCATCCCGATTGCATATGCTGTTCTGGCTGGGCAGATATTAATGGCGGACCCGGTATCAACAAGTACCACCGGTATCCACTTGTCTCTACATTCCACGGAAATGTAGAGGGGTTTGTTATGATTTATGCCCTCAGGCGGTAGTTCCTTGTCTGAAAAGGTCAATGCCGAGGAACCTCCTTCCGGAAAGACCAGCCCAACCAGCTGCTCTGGTGTAGTATCGATGGAAAGTTTGGATTTGTCCATAGCAGATAGGACAGCTTGTCTGTGCACCCGCGAAGCCATAAGCAGTCCCTAGATGGAGATGTCTGCTTGTATCTTCTTTAGCTGTCTCAGCACAGCTTCCTCTTCAATCTGTTTCTCTTTCTGCTTCTCTGCTTCTCTATCCTTCCCAGATGCCTCGGGTTGGTCTAAGTGTGGGGGCTTGAAGTACCGCCCACTTCTCGTCATGTGATCGACCTCATCGAGGTACCAAGTATCATCCGGTTGGCCACTCCCCCAGTCTTCGTCTGTGTGGGCAAGACATAAGTCGTCGTCTTCCCACCACATTCCGCTGGCAGCCAACAGACACCTGTCTGGCTCCGGTCCACTCGCACTCGCAGTGCTCTCCGTCCACATGCTCGCGGCATTTTCTATCTTTGTGCACACAGCACTCTCAGTCCCCTCAGGGCCCTTAGCTTTCCTAATTCTCTTGGCATCCTCAAACTTTTCTTGTTCCAGCTGCGTCAGTACAGCTAGTTGTTCAACAATTCCCGTATCCATAATGCCCAAGTCTCGAGCGAAATTCTTAGCACCGGCACTCTCCGGCGATATAACTTGACTTCCGGCCCTTCCGGCCACAGCTGATACTCCTGCCCCTGCCGGGCCTTGTTCTGGTTGGGGTTCCCCCACTACATCTGTTTGATCATCGAGCCATCCAGTGGCCTCTGCCGATTCCTCATAGTCGAACCAGTTGATTGCCGCATCCCCTGGTTCCTGGTCATCGAAAAATTACAGGTTGGCAAAGTCCTCCTCTATAGCTGTCAGATCATCTGCCCCTTGCCTGAATCCATCTCCTTGGATTACACACAACTCTCCCGTCTCTGGCAATTCTATACTCAGCCCAATCTGGCTTGTTGATAAGATGTACTCGCTTGGATCATAGCCTCCCCCAGCAAGACTCTGTTCATTCCTAGATTCCACAATCCCATTCTCTCTTGAAGTCTGCCTTGCCCCATCTTCGATGGTCACCACCATTGGCTCTGGTTGGGCTGTGAAGATGTCCAACATGCACAAAGAGTCGGTGCAGTCGGGGAGGAATACCTCCGGCTTGGGTAGGTGGGATGGGGTGATATAGATACTAGGATCGTAAGATGCGACCCCAGTTTGGATAAAGTTGATTCTATTGGGAGGGGGAGCTTGGTTATGCGGTGGGAGAGGATTGGTTGTGACATTGGGTTTGTCAGGAAGCGCGATCACCTGCTTGTCAATAAGATCCTGGATCTCGTGACGCAATCTGAAACAACGGTCGGTGTCGTGACCGTGTTGTTGGTGATACGCGCAGTATTTTGCTGGGTCATGAGAGGGAGGGAGTGGATTCGGTAGTGGCCTCAGCTCCAGGGGTTTCAAATGCTTTTTTCTGATCAATACCCCTAGAGCTTTGGTTAGGGGCATGTATAAGGGTGTGAAGGTTCTTTGGCCTCGAGGTTGGAATCTGGTGGTTTGGTTATTACTTCCGGATGCACCGGAGAAGGGTGTGGCCGCCATGGGCTTTGGAGGGGGAGGGGGAATGGTGGTGACCATACTCACCTTTGAAGGTCTTGCAGTTGCAGCGCCACTCGGGCCTGCATTGTTGTTTCGGTTGAATGTTCTTCGGGGTTGCTCCCGGTCTTGGTCAATCAGGCCTTGTTTCATGGCATCCTCAATTTGCACCCTCATCTCGCGTAAATCTGAGAAGGTGGGAAAGGGGATTACAATCATTCTCTGCATCAGCTTTGGTTGGAGATTGCGCACAATCATCCGGATTTGATCTTTATCGGTGGGCCTCAAGGTCATCATCGACGCCTTTGCCCTCCACCGGGTTACAAAATCAAAAAAGGTTTCCTTGGGCTCCTGCCTTGTCGTCTCGAGATCACGAGTTGTGACCTCGATTTGCGTGTCATAGGAATACTGCGCAACGAAGGCCTCGGCCATCTCATCCCAGTTCCTCTTTACCTCATCTTCTAGCTTTGCATACCAGGTGGCGGCAACACCTGACAGGGTTCAGCCAAATAGTGAGAGCTTCTGAGGTCTAGTTAAGCCCATTGGCCGCAGGATGTCTGAGAATAGCCAAAGATGAACCATGGGGTCCCCGGACCCGTCAAAGCGGTCAATTTGCGGCATTTTGAACCTATCGGGCAATGTCACGGCTACATCGGTATATCCATCCTCGATGTCCGGAATAGCTTTTACCCCTTGCGATTTCTTGAAGAGCTTCTCAAGCTTGCTCAATTTCAGAGCTGTATGATCAACCTCGAACTCAAAGGGAGAGTCCGGGGTGATTGAGAGTATGGATCTTGGACAGTTGTGGCAGAAGCGGGGGCGGAGCTGGCCCCGTTGGGAGGTTCGTGTCCTCTTGCAGGTTCTGGATATTCAGCATGGTATTCTGGGTATTTGGTGGAGCGCTCTGAACAGTAGGTGTCTACTCAGGTAAAGGAGCCCCTGCCGGAGGAGGAACTTGATGAGAAGCAGATGTCGCATTCTGCTGTTGCAGTCTGGTAATTAGCTCAGCCTGCTGGGCAATGATCTCGGCCTGTTGCTTGGCGAACTCATCTCGGCGGATGGTATCCTGTTGCATGGCCCGCATGGTCTCTTGCATTTGGCGTATCATCTCATCAACTCCTGTTGGTGCCGCCATACTGTTTTGATCTATCTGAACTGCTGGCAGATCTATCTCTATAGCAACAATGGAGATCTCAATCCGACTGTCCGCTGATGGGGTAAACCACTGTTCTGGTGATCTCTGTTCAGATACACTGCGCTTTCTCTGCCTTCTTCTGATGACAGGAGGTAGAGAATGGAACACTGGCTGTCCGTCAATTAGATCCTCAGATCGATTGAGTCGGCGACCTCGTGTCCAAAGTGCTTGGGGGGTATCTGCTGGGTTTGAAGCAATTGTGCTAGAACTGCCCCTAGTAAAAAGATAAATAAAGCAATAAGGAAATAAATAAACAGATAAACGGACAGCATAACAGCGTAAAGTAAATGCATGACACACAGCCGGGCATAACAACACACAGTCGATAAGCTGAATACACACTATCCTCAAACACTGATTATTATCCCTGTATCACTGTCCCCAAACTGAATCTCTGATACCCGCAGATAACTGATTCTCAAATACTGACTGATGCCCGCAGGCCTGATACCCACAATACTGAACTAATGCCCGCAGGCCTGATGCCCAAACTCATACACTGATACATGCATTCCTGTAGAGACGCACTCTAAAGCACATAACAGATAAGTGAGAGCCAAAACACCCCTATGTTGGGGGAGGGTTTCCCTGTCCTATTTTGTCAGAAGCTAGGGTTTCACTACGCACGCAGCGGTTTCAAACAACCTATAAACGGGTAAGCAACCTGTCCTAGTTTGGAATGGTCACTATGGATCCGAATATGCACTAGGTCGAATGGTCAAAAAGGGTGCCCCTGCAAAATCGGGGTTTGTGTTCCCATACTGGCAGAGCCCACAACCGGTCAGCCTTATGGTCATGCCTTGACAAGACAAGCCTCCAGCAAACCGTTCAGGAATAGCAGATGGCAAACATGGTGTCCTAGGCGCACCAATGCAAATGCAATGCAAAGAGACACACAAGTGTAGTAAAAAACAGATATCATGAGTTCGAGTTAAGTTCTCTAAATCCTCAGCAGAGTCGCCAGACACTGTAGACGTCCCTGAACGCCCCGGGAGGGCGAGCTCCCGTTCCGTTCATTTGGGGTCACTACAGCTCAGGACTCTCCAAATTGTCACGATTCTAAATCTGAACCAAAGAGTCCAAATCTGGCAAATCGTTTTGAGAAAACAGATTTTTAAAGAAGTGCCAAACATGGACTGCTTTGCCAGATACAGAGTCGCCACCTAAATATTTTATTTTGGGAAATTTAGGAAACCCTAACTCGGTGCCAAAGGCCACGTGTCCGTCATCACCAAAGTTGCCTCGGCTCGGGAACTTGGGTACGATTGGGGAAGGTCACTTCGTGAGCACCCCCGCTTGCCCGGTCAGAGACCGACCTCTACTAACCATGATATCTATTTTTGAAAACATTGTGTGTTCTTATTCCGGTTATTAGCCTAGGTTACTATGTGATACGCGCAGCATACAAGTATAGACTGGATCGCCTGAATTGGAACAAAACATTTCATGTTTGTTTATTTGAAAATGGTTTGCTACTCGCAAGTAGGCTTAAAATGCAGGTTTTGCCACCCTCAGGTGGGCTTTAGAAAAGATGGTTTTGCCACTATCTAGTGGGCTTAAAACTCACAGTCAATGATTTGTTCCAATCCTAACAACCTAACCTTCACCCACAGGCATTCAGGCAGTTATATCACATAAGCAAATAGCCTCATGGTAAGCATGCTATTCATGGCAGTCACTCACACACATGCGAGGATGCTAAAGCATAAAACTTACCGAGTACTCCAAGCCAAAACAGAGACTTTATTAGAAATCATGCATGGTCCTAAGTATACAGAAATGCCTAATGCAACACATGCAAAAATGCAAACTATAGCAGGCTCGGCTATTCTAAACATGGCATATGGAATGTGACAACTAACATGTATTCAATTTGGAATTGAAAGTACAATGCAGTTAGTATGATGTGCCGAGCCCGGTGCATGCAATACAGATGAATGATGCAAACATGCTATCATACTGTATGCTAATTGAAACATGCCCTAATCTAACCATCATAAGCGGATAAATAAAAGGGAGAAAGACGTGGGGTTGGAAGACATACAACACACTCACGCACACTTATTACAATTATGCCCTCGCGCAGAGGGTCCGAATAAATATACAGTCCCGAATAAAAGAATAGTACAGTCCAAATAATACAGTCCCAAATGAAAGAATAGTACAGTCCAAATAATACAGTCCCAAATAATATACAAATTCCTAATTAATTAATAAATTAACTAAGAAAGCTGTAAAACTGGCGTGCAAGCTAGGGGCTGCCTTGATTCTGATGAATGATGTATGTGTTAGGCTGCTTTGCGCGGAAATCCATCGGGATGCCCCAATTAGCTTCTGTTTATACCCGTTCTTGAAATGCGTGCCAAGCCCCGAAAAGTTGCTGATTCTTCATTTTGCTGCAACAGAGAGCAGGAAAGGGGCATAGCAATGTATTTTTACAAATATATGCATGCCTCGATCCTCGTGCCACCAATCACGCATATCGAGGCATGATGGCCGAGGATTCGAATTGCACAATTCAATATAGGATGAATGCACATGAAAACAAAACAAGACCTAACTCCATCATGGATGATCCGGAGTGTCGGTGACTGGGGAATTGAGACACGTTCCGTCACTCGGAGTGCGAAATGCGCCTCGTTTCCCGTGCTCGGGCTAACTCCTATCCCGAACACGATGCAATATGCATGACATGCATGAAATGCAACTAAGATACAATCCTAACATACACAATGTCATGGAATGGCATACACGCTACACGAGGTAATACACAACCGAGCATACACAATGCTATGGATGAAATGGCATACGCAATGCAATAATGGGCTTACACCAACATGAGAGAGCCTCAGCCATACTCACATAGGAGGCCATCAGATGAAAACAAGACGACTCGAAATGCGTGCACGCGTGCATGCAAACCGAGGACCGACCCTCAAGCACCGAAATGCCACTCTAATGAGACATGGCAAAGACATGGAATATGATATGCAAATATGCAAAAATTAGTAGCAAAATGAGGGGCAAAACAGCCCTGAAACAAGGCGAAATGACACCCGATGCACGGAATGAAACCGAAATGTAACATTAGGCACATGAAATGGCTTACAGCTATACAAAGCATGCATAATTGGTACATGTAATGAAAAGACAGAAGCAAGGCAGCCCCAAAATAAGCACTTTTACAGTTCAAAGCATGGCCAAACAGCAAACAGAAATAGGGCAAAACTAACATGCAAAAATGGCCCTAAATGCGAGATAAAGAAGCAACTCACAGCTGCTGTCCTCAAACAGATTAGGGCCCTTCAAAAAAGTTGAAGAGGGGCTCAAAATATGATCTTTTACAGTTCTAAAAATAGCCCAAAAACAGACACAAGTATGGCTGCACTCTTATGCAAGAAATGGGCCAAAAGGTGGTCAAAGAAGGAAGTGGTGGTTTATGGCCTTAAACACAAAGGGGCCCTTCAACAATGTTGAAGAGGGGCCAAAAATAATACACTTTACAGTTGATGGCCGGACCCAAAACAGTATGTATACAAGCCGAAAATATCATGCAAAATATGGCCAAAAAAGAGAGATATAACACAAAGTATATAAAGGATGTCACAAACAGTGAAATACCCTTAATGAAACATGAAGAGGAGGAAAAAAATGAGACTCTTTTCAGTTCTGAAAATCTCCCAAAAGTAGAAGCACAATAGGCTAATGAATCATGCAAAAATGGGAACCAAAGTGAGGTATAATGGAAAGTGGTACATGGAGGTCCCAAACAGTGATGAGCCCTTCTTCAATGTTGAAGAGGGGCTCAAAATAAGTCTATCTACAGTTTACATCATACTCCAAAACAGATCACATATAGGCTAAAAATACCATGCAAGAAAATGGCATTCAAGAAGGATATTGAAGCAAGTGCAACATGGGCGGCTCAAACAGTGTTGAGCCATTAATGAAAAGTGAAAAAGAGCTCAAAATAAGGCCACTTTTAGTTATGGCCGGAGCTCAAAACAGTAAGCATATATGGCTAAGAAATGTTGCAAAAATAAGCTCAAAAAGAGGGGATTGATGCTCACCCTTGAAGACAAGTCTTTGGTTGCTTCTTGGCTTGAGAAGTGGTGTCTCTTAGCTGCTGGAAAGCTCCCCAAACTACTGGAAATGGAGTAGTGGTGGTGGTGCTTGGTGGTGATGAAGAAATGAGGTGTAGGACTTGGATGTTTTGCTTGAAAGAGAGAGATAGAGGGAGATGTATATATGAAATTTGAAGGCAATTTTTTCTAACCCTTAAGACCAATGTTGGCAGCTGGTTATATGGACCAAGGAGAGGGGGAGCATGGAGGGAAAGAGTGGGGGAAAAGGACCAAGTCTTTTCCCCAAAGGCTGTCCCCCAGATATAGATATTTTTGGGGGACAACAACTATACAGCTGTAAAGTGCATATTGCAAGGATCATGGCCGGCCAAGTTTCAAAGCTGCAGGTGGCCGGCCGGCTACCTCCCATGGCCGGCCGGCCAAGGGTCAAAAAGGTCAAGGTGATTTTCTGGCCGGCCACCACAAATAGGTGTCCTCCCAAGTGCCCTCAACACAACCCTGTGGTTCAAAATTGGCAACTGTAAAACAGGAGAGAAAATGGGCCATTTTTAGGGGGGGTCAAAAGGGTCGGATGGAATTAATGGCCGGCCACCAACTTTTGGTGTCCTCCCATGTGTGTACAACACAAATATGTGGTTAAAAGTTCAAGAAAATGGCTCAAGGTTGTTCAACATTGGCTCGGAAGTGAGAAAAACGGGCGTCGGAGGGCGCCGGAGGAATATAACTGGTTGCTGAAACAATTGCTGGCCTCCCACCCTTCTACGGCCTTCCTGGTGATGAAACAAAGGTACCTGCCAAAAATGAACGAAAACCGATGCAAAACGAATGCCAAAAAGCGCAGTTTGGGGCCCCGAAAACGGCCTGTTAAGCACCGAAAGTGGCATTCGACCACGAAGTGGGTCTCTCAGACCTCAGTGTCCCTCAAAAGGGAGTAAATAAGAAGTATACCAAAAATCGGGGCAAATGGAGATGGTTAGGCGGTCCCGAACCGAGGCACACGGCCAACGGTCCCGAAAAATCGGAAACCGGGCTCCAAAATGGGCAAAATGGCCTACAGCCACAAAATGTAGCCCACGGCCACTGAGAGATGGTCTACGGGACCTCTCCCTCCCCTCAGGAAAAGAAATAGAGAAAACCGAGTCTGGTTCGCAAACCGAGACAAGGCACAGAAGAGGGTTCAGAAATCCGGAAGCAGGGCTCACAGCCGCGACTCTGAGACTTCTGAACGAGCACGATATGCAACGTCACCGAGTGCTCAATCGGTGATGTCTGAGTCTTAAGGTCGGTCAAAAATGGGGTGTCTACAGCTATGCAGGGAGATGGTACTGGTAGACGTTTCATGAGTTGCCAATGGCTTCAATTTGTAAAGGACAATTCTTTTATGGATCGTGATGTTCTAAGGTTTTATCACTCTACTGCCATTGTGAATTTCTATGTTGTGACTTTTGAACGTGCGCTTAGGGCTCTCGCACTCTTCCCCGGTGCTCACCATTAATTTTTTCGGAACAGGAAGATTGTTTGTTTTGTATCGTCTGTGAAGTGAAGTGAAAATTAAGCGCTAATTGTTTGTTACAGTTGTTGTCGAACTCATTGTGCATGTGGTTATGTATGACACAGACACCTCGATCTCGATCTCAATTCCTTTCCGTTTGGTCTCCTTTGAGCCGGCGACTTTGACGCTCTCTCCGATGGTGAAGCTCCAGCTCTCAGGCAGCAAAACCTAGAGAAGAAAGGTTTGGGGAAAAATAAAAATGTCCCGAGAAGGCAAACAGCATGGTTATGGGAATGATGGAGGTGGATGGCAACCAGTGGTCCGTCGTCATGGTGGCAGGGGAGTGTGGAGCAGCAGGCCAGACGCAGCCATATACTCTGTTTTCGTGGATAATATTCCAGAAGCTATGGGGACTAGAGGGTTATACAATCTCTTCTCCAACTATGGGGTAGTCATGGATGCTTTTATTCCAAACAAGCGAAGAAGGATGACACGATCTCGTTTTGGCTTTATACGCTACAATTGCTCTGTAGTAGCGGACATGGCAGTACAAAAAGCACATGGGCTTTGGTGTGATGACAGAGCATTGAAGGTCAAAATGGCGGAGTTTGAAAAGGTGTTTGGTCCGAAGCCCAGGTCGAGACAAGTACCACAGACAAGAATGGCTACAAATGACAGTCTCATGGTTACCTGGATGTCAAAGGACCAGGTCCTTTGCTGAGGTTGTGAGAGGAAGAGGTACCCAAACTGCTGCTATCCGAACTATTCATGTTGTTGAGGAAGGTAATGGTTGGTTGTACGAAAGCGTAGTAGTAAGATTAAAACCATCCTTATTAGTGGTTGAGTTTAAGGAGGAAATAGTAAGGCAAGGCTTTGGGGATGTTAAGGTGAGACTGGGTGGGGGAAGAGATATGGTTCTAACCTTCACCTCAGTTGAAGATATGAACGTCAAATTTCAAGAAATACAAGAGTGGCTTAACGCATGGTGTGAATCAGCTCAGGTATGGCGGCAGGGGCTGGTGCTCGAACAAGAAAGATATGTTTGGCTAAGTTGTTATGGAGTTCCACTAAATCTGTGGAGTTTCTCTACATTTAGCAGCATTGGCAAGATCTGGGGTACAGTGGATGCTATAGATGATGATACTATTCGGCTCAACTCCCTCCACTGTGGTAAAGTAAGGATAGCCACGACTAGTATGGATTCTATTAATCACACCATTAATCTGGAGTGCAAAGGTACACTATATCCTGTGCGGGTGTGTGAGGAACAAATTATAGCTTCTAAAACTTTGCAGGATCAATGTGTATGTCAATCCAATAAATTGAAGAATGGAGTGGGGTCATTTTCAGAGGCAAGTGCAGAGGCCCAGATCACGGACAAAAGTAGTAGGTATGAGGAAGAAGATGATGATGTTGAGGTCCAGATGGACAAGCAGTCAGAACTACGGGATGATGTGGAGGTCCAACTGGGCAAGAAGTCAGATTTACGGGGTGATGTGGCTGGAGTGGGAACTATTGTATCACCTATTCTTGCAGCTGAACTGGACGGGGAGGATAGACTGAGAGATGTCTCAGGGGTAGCTGAAACTGATATGATGAAGGAAATGTCAACGGAAGGTGGCGCACGCGTAAATCAATTGGCAGAGGTAGGGATGAGCTGCAAGCAGTGCGATGATAGTGTCAGGCGTAGGGTAGATGGTGACGTATATACTCCTGGGTTCATTAGAAGTTTAAGTGGGTCTGGAAATAATAGGCTGGGTATTCACCTTGAAGTGGCTCTTGATGGGGCCCAAATGGCAGGTGGGTTGGTTGGGCCGGCCCAAATAACTGAGGGGCTAGTTCACCTTGGCAAGTCTAACTTCCAAGACCCAATTACTTCTCTTGAAGGGCTTGAGCAGTGTGTTAACCGTAATACTGTTGGTTCTAAGAGTTCTTTAGCCCATAATGCAACAGCACCCGTCTGTCCAGCAAAGAAGGAAAAAATGAAAGGAAAATCATTTCCAGCTTCAACAAAACAGTTTCAGAAGCAGCAAATGAAAAGGAAATTTGATATTTCCACGGGGTTGGGGGCATCTTCGTTGAATTTAAGGAAAGGAGCAGTGTTCAGGTCGGCGGTAGCGGCCATCTCACTATCAATGGCAAGCGGAAATAGTAGTGGAAGAAGATTATTGACGGAGGCGGAAGCTTCAATTCAAATAGGCAAAGCACTCGGCCTTGAGTGTGAAGGCAAAGAAGAGGAGGTGCTTAGTAAATTGCATGATCTTGAAGCTCAAGACCAACAAAAAGCAAGGCCGGGTGAAGGGGATGCGAGTTAGATTAAAACGATCGGCTGGGTAGAGGGTTTTCATATGCTTATGAAGATACTATCATGGAATGTGAAGGGAATTGGAAGGCCTGAAAAGAGGAGACAAATAAAGAAGAGTCTTGCAGAGAGAAAAGTGGATATTGTGCTATTACAAGAAACCAAGAAGGCAGTAGTTGATTCTACCTTGGTTAGGTCTATGTGGCCTGGGGATCAATTTGATTTCATGGCAGTAGACGCGATTGGTCAAGCTGGAGGGCTACTATGTATTTGGAACCCTGAGGTGTTTTTCCTGAAGGATTGCTGCAGTACCCAGAATTTCATCCTTTTATCAAGTACATTATTTTCCAGTTTTGATTGTGTTATTATTAACATTTATGGTTCTAACGAGGTGGCTAAAAGAAAATAGACTTGGGATGTGTTAGTGAGGTTAAAATCCAATTTCTTGGGGCCATGGTGTATGGGGGGTGACTTCAATGAAATTAAGAACATCTCCGAAAGAATTGGGTGTTCGAGAAGGGATCGTGGGAAGAGGGACTTTAATAATATGATTGCACAACTCGAGTTGATAGACATTCCTATGTTAGGGAGGAAGTTTACTTGGTGCAATTCTCAAGTTAGAGAGAAATGGAGCAGAATTGATCGATTTCTTCTCAACCATGAGTGGGTGCAGAATTTTTCCTTCAAACTATGGGGGCTTCCTAGATTTCTGTCCGATCATTGCCCTATTATTTTGATGGAGGATGATAGGGATTGGGGCCCGAAGCCTTTTAGGTTCCTCAATGCCTGGCTTCTACATCCCAAATTTTTATCTTGTGTTCAACAAAGTTGGTCGGAATCTGCTGTGGATGGATGGGCGGGGTTTAAATGTCTTATGAAGTTTAAAGCATTGAAACAGGTCCTCAAACAGTGGAATGTTGCGGCGTTTGGTAAGATTGAATCAAAATTGAAAAGTGTAGAAGATGAGGCTCATGCTCTTGATTTGTTAGCTGAGGATAGACCACTACTTGATACAGAACTGTATAGAAGAAAGGAAGTGTGGGGTGAAGTGTGGAGGTTACGTAAAATGTTGGAGTGGATTTGGCTACAAAAATCTCGAATGAATTGGGCATCTAAAGGGGATAAAAATACAAGATTCTTCCATATTATGGCATGTAGCAGAAATAGTAGAAACTCTTTGTGTTCAGTTGCTGTAAATGGTTCAATGCTAGAGGAGCCTTTGGCAATTAGGGAGGCCGTTAAGATTCATTTTATGAAGCTTTTTTCAGAAAATTGGAAGGTCCGTCCCAAATTGGCTGGCCATTTCAAGAACATAGGGGGTGCTCAAGTTGTGGCACAATTGGAGGCAGAGTTTACAGAGCAGGAGATTAAAAATGTTATCAAGTGTTGTGATGGTAATAAGGCACCTGGCCCTGATGGGTTTAATTTGTCATTTTTCAAAAAGTGTTGGAAAATTGTGAGGGTTGATGTGCTAAAATTTATGAGCGATTTTCATCAGAATGCAAAGCTCGTTTGTGGGCTAAATAGCTCGTTTATAGCTCTAATCCCCAAAGTTTTAAGCCATTCTTGTTTAAATGATTATAGGCCTATTAGCTTGATTGGCTCCTTGTATAAAATTGTTGCTAAAGTGCTAGCGAACAGGATGAAGCAGGTAATGCCCAAGATTATTGGCGAAGCTCAGTCAGCTTTTTTGGGGGGAAGAAATATATTAGATGGTATTTTGATAGCCAATGAAATAGTGGATGGTTGGAAAAGATCTAATAGAAAAGGCTTGGTGCTTAAATTGGATTTTGAAAAGGCTTATGATTCTATTAATTGGGAGTTTTTATTCGACATGTTAGCAAAGTTTGGTTTTGGAACGCGTTGGGTACAATGGATGAAAACTTGTGTTTCCTCAGCTAAGATATCTGTTTTGGTGAACCGGTCACCAACATCTGAGTTTTGTCCACAAAGAGGCCTGAGGCAAGGAGACCCATTGTCACCATTCCTATTCAACATTGTAGCAGAAGGTCTTAATCTTTTACTGAGCAGAGCTAGACAGCTGGGCCTAATTCAAGGGGCGGTGGTGGGCTCTAGTGGGTTGAGAATCACGCACTTGCAATTTGCGGATGATACGATTTTGTTCTGTAATGCGGACAAAGAGGAGGTGGGCAACATTAAAAGAATTCTAAAATGCTTTGAGATTGTATCAGGTCTGAGAATTAATTATCACAAGAGTGTTATCTGTGGGATTGGGGTAGATGACGGTTCGATGCAGGAGTTTGCTTCTTCCTTAAATTGTTGCCACCATAAATTGCCTCTAAAATACTTGGGGCTTCCTTTGGGGGCTAATCCCAGCAGGAGGAGTACTTGGAAACCTGTTCTTGATAAGTTCAAACAAAAATTGTCCACATGGAAGAGAAGGTTGTTATCTTTTGCTGGGCGCTTCACTCTTATTAAATCGGTTATGTCTAATCTGCCCATCTATTATCTTTCACTGTTTAGAATCCCTGCTGGAGTGGCAAAGGAAATTGAGAGAATACAATCTGCATTTCTTTGGGATGGATCCGATCTTAGAAGGAAAATACATATGGTCCGGTGGGAGGTGGTTTCTAAAAATAAGAAATTAGGTGGGTTAGGGTTGAGGAGGATAAAAAGTTTCAATCAATGTCTCTTGTTGAAATGGTGGTGGAGATTTGGTGTAGAGAATAAATCCCTTTGGAAGGAAGTGATATGCTCCAAGTATGTGTCATTGGATGGAAGATGGACACCACAGTTAATAGGCAGAGAATCCAAGATCTGGTCGGATATTATTCAAGCTGTAATGTCCAATCCAGAGCTGTACCACTTTTATATTTCTAATGCTCAGATTGTTCTGGGGGATGGGAGGAGAGCTCGATTTTGGAGAGACAAGTGGGTGCGTAATGTATGCCTAATGGAGGAATTCCCAAGGCTCTTTTCCTTATCTAATGATAAAAATGGTGTGGTAAGGGTGTTTTTCGAAAAAAGGGAAGAGAATGGTGGCTGGAACATGGACTTCAGAAGACCTCTGTTGGTATGGGAGGAGGAAGAAGCTAACAGACTTTTTTATTTGCTGAATTCTGCACCAATTCTATGCAGTTCCAGATCTGATGAACTCATATACAGTGCAGACCCATCTAATACTTTCTCTGTCTCCTCAGTATATCTTTGGTGTGAATCACATCTGGGACCTATACTACCTGTGACTGCTTCAATTTGGAATAATTTCGCTCCTCCAAAAGTTCAATGTTTTGGGTGGATGGCTTGGCTGGGTAAGATTAAAACTTCGAGTTTCCTTCATAGAATTGGTATTCTAACAGGGAATGTAAATCTGGATTGTGTCTTCTGCCACAATGAGATTGAAACTGTGGAACATATTCTATTGTACTGTCCGTTCGTTTGGTTACTTTGGTCCAACATTGTCCAATGGTGGGGTTTGCAATGGGTGCTACCAGGTTCAGTGAATGGACTGTTGAATTGGTGGAATGGTTGTAGATTGAAGAAGTTTCAAAAGAAAATTTGGAAGGTTCTTCCTCTGGCTGTCCTGTAGTCTACATGGAAGCATCGAAATGATTGCATCTTTAATGGCTTTCAACCAAACTTGGAAGACCTGTGTGAAATAGTAAAGGTTCGTGTAGCTATGTGGCTCAAAGCCTCACCAACCCAGGTGGAGTTTTCTATTAATGACTTGGTCTTTAACCTGCCACAGGTGAAGTTCTGCATTAGAAATGGAGGTTGAGTGAAAAAGTGTTCATTTGGTTGGTTGGCTGTTGATATGCTTGGTGGTCATGGCAGTTCAGAGTTGGCCAGGTGGTCATGGCAGTTCAGAGTTGGCCAGGCAACAGAAGTGTCCTTCAGTCTAACATTGCAGGTGCTCCTTACTAAAGTGTTCTAGAATCTGCCTTGGTTTGCTGCTGTGTCCCACTGCTTAGCAGCAGTAGGGTGGAGTTTCTGGCCTCCAGGGGGGTGGTTGTGTGCCTCTGTTTAATAATCTTGCATTGCTGTGAGGTTATGTCCATCCTCTGCTGGTTACCTGTTATGGATTGCTGAGGGAAACAAGGAAGAAAAGATCACCCTCTGCTGATTGGTAGCAGTGCGATTGGTAGCAGATGGGTTAGCAGATTGGTATGTATGCAGATTGGTGGCAGAGTGGTTTGTATCAGCTAGGTTCTGGACTGTGAAGGCAGTGCAGAGGCCCTCTGAATGTCATATGCTCTCTGTCAGTGTGTGCGGTATGCTGTCTGGATGCTCCAGCAGAGGGCTTATTGTTGGTTTTATTTTGCTGTTTGGCTGGTGCTAGGATTCCTATTTGTTGGATTTGGCATGTCTTAGGTTTGGTTGTTCTTTGGTGTGGGTTTGTTGTTTGTGGTTGGTTTCTCACCAACTCACCATCTTTTGGCGGTGTGTTAGCATATGATTGGGCGTTCTCAACAGTGCCAACCTAGTTGGGATTGTTTTGTTTCGCTATGATGCTCTTTGCACCCCCTTCCTCGTCTTCTTTATTGATGTATTTCTTTATTCCGTATTCATCAATAATAGTTCCTTTTTCTTCGCTGATCAAAAAAACAGTTGTTGTTGAACTCTATGTTTGGTTTGTGTGAAGCATGAATGTAACTACGGTCTATTATCAAGAAATATGATGTTAGCTTCTCTAAACATTTATTTTTATAATTATTGTTTTACTTCTTCCCCATGTTCTTGAGATTACTACTTTTTTTTGAACCCTAGAGAGTAGAGAGAATAGAGATTTCTTCCAACTTTTGAACCTCATAGTGGTTGGAAAAAAAAGACCAGAAAACTACCCTAGATAGATCTGAAATTCTGGGTACTATCCTACTCTTGCTTTCGGTAAGTAGCTTCTATCTCTCTTCCTACTTGGATTTTTCTTTTTTCTTTTTTTTTTTAATCCTTTAGTTTTAAGTCAATTGAAATCAGAATAGTTAGTTGGTTTTAAAATAACTTCTCTCCTGGAATTTTTTTTCTTTTGGATTTCAAAAAGAAGATGAAAGATGTGCATCCAAAGATTATATTAGGTCAGCTGTCGAGGGTGGGTCTTTTCAGTTTTTTTGGGATCAGCAGTATTTTTGATATCAGTAAAATTAAAAGGGAAATGCTAGGTGTCATGAAGAATTTTCATGAAAACTGTCATGAAAACCATCTGCACCGTTAGATTAGGTATGTGTCTCATGATCCAACGGTGCAGATAATTTTTATGACAGTTTTCATGACAGTTTTCATGAAACGTAGCAGGACCCAAACTAAAAATGGGAAGGAGGAGGAAAACATGTATTGCTATTGTTGTACAGAATCAGAGCTGCTTTTGTCAAGGATGTATTATTTTTGGGGTTTTGGTGGTTTTGAGAGAATACTCTCTTAGTTTGACGAGGACTGAAGATGGCAGATCCAATTGGGTCAGATCGAAGATGGCAGTGGTTTGATGACGGGGCAAATCTAAGGAGTTGGTGTTTGTTCTAGTGGAGAGGTCTTGATTTCTCTTTAATTCAAATTTGGAGTGCTTTATTTGTTTTTGTTTTGTTTTGTTTTTCTTTTTTTAGGGGGGGGGGGGGGGTTTGTGTTTTTGATTTGGGTTTGCATACATTGAAGGGAGGCTTTGCAGAGAGAGAGAGAGAGAGAGAGAGAGAGTTTTGTGCTGTGCCTGTGTGTTTGTTATCCATTATTGAAAGTGCCTTGGAGGGCGGGTCTTTTCAATTTTTTTGGGATCAGTACTTTTGATACCAGTAAAACTAAAAATGGGAAGGAGGAGGAGTTGAGCTATATAACTTGTATTGGTTAGAGCAACTTGAATAGTAAAAAGCTAAAATGGCTTTGCTGCGAAAAACATGTATTGCTATTGTCAAGGATGTTTTATTTTTAGGGTTTTGGTGGTTTTGAGAGAATACTCTCTTAGTTTGACGAGGACTGAAGATGGCAGATCCAATTGGGTCAGATCGAAGATGGCAGTGGTGCGATGATGGGGCAAATCCAAGGAGTTGGTGTTTGTTCTAGTGAAGAGGTCTTGGTTTCTCTTTAATTCAAATTTGGAGTGCTTTATTTGTTTTGTTTTTTTTTATTTGGGTTTTTCGTGTTTTTGATTTGGGTTTGCATTCATTGAAGGGAGGCTTTGCGCAAAGAGAGAGAGAGAGAGAGAGAGAGAGAGAGAGAGAGAGAGAAGGGTGAGTCGCTGAATCGACTTTGGCAGTGGATGAGCAGCGGGATGTCAGAGGGAGGGAGAAGGTGGTGGTTGGTGGTACGTAGTGTGAAGTAGGAGAGGAAGAGTGGGAGGAGGGAGAAGATGGAGCAAGCGGCAAGTATTGATGTGTGCGCGCGCTAGTGTAGTGGTGTATGGTGGTGGTGGTGCTAGTTTCGTGAAGTCTGCTTGCAGAAGAAGCAGAAGAAGAGACCTATTGACTCACAGTGGGTTAACTCAATGGGCTATTTTTTTTTATTTTTTATCTGTCAAAGAAAAAAATCCTTAATGATGAAATTAACATGCAACTATGGCAAAACATTAATAAAAAGAAAAATGTGTAAAAGTATGACATAATCCTACACCGATTGAAAGGGGAAGATGTTTGGATGTTTTGAACACACTTATTTCTATGTTTTCACACCGACCACCGCACAGCCAATGGAGTCGCACTCAATGGGCTAAACTTGGTATATGAATTTGACTCAAAGTGGATTAACTCAACCCTGAATAAAAAATTAAAAACACCATTATATATAAATTGTATGTTCGTTAACTTTAATCACTTCAAGCATTTCATGCGTTTTAAACATGAAAAAATTATTATTCAGTGTAAATATATATATATAAATTGTATATCAATGATAAATTTTATGAACATTAATATTAAAATTTTAAACCTTCTTATGTTTCTGTAAATATTTTTTTAAAACACCATTGAATTATAATTCCCTATTTAAATTTAAGGGAAAATAAAGCAAAATCAAGGATATTTTGACTGTTTGCAAACAAACTGAGCAGGGCAGTTCCTCTGGGTGAAAATGACGCGTTTTCATGCACCCACATGTCGGGTTTTGACTCTTTAAAAGTATGTAAATCATCGATGTATAAATTGACAATATATCGTAATATTTCTACAAATCAATTTAGCCCAAAAATTACCAAATAAAGTCTGATTCACAAAAGGTTGGTGCCGTCACCTGATTTTTAAGGAAGACCAGGAAATTCTAACTCCATGATAATTTAGGCCACTAATCCGTCATAACAAAAATCTTGATTCGGGAGTTAGGTACGAATGGGAAAAATCATTAATGTGTGCGCTCTTTACGCCCAATCAATTGATTGGGCTCTACTAATTTTCTTTTTATTAGATTTATTTCCTTATTTAATTTCATGAATTCAATTATTAACATAATCCTTTAAACTAAACCTATCATCTAGGTGATTCATACAATATAGATCATATCACTTTAACTTGAATATTCACATATTTAATGTGTGCGCTCTTTACGCCCAATCAATTGATTGGGCTCTACTAATTTTCTTTTTATTAGATTTATTTCCTTATTTAATTTCATGAATTCAATTATTAACATAATCCTTTAAACTAAACCTATCATCTAGGTGATTCATACAATATAGATCATATCACTTTAACTTGAATATTCACATATTTATAAAGATTTGATTTTTAAAATAACACTTTCATATAAAGGAGATGATTTTTCAAGACAAAAGATTTTAAAAACAAATATGACAAATATTCTAATTAAAGAGATATAATCTCTAAACATGCAATTTATATCAAATAATCACATATTGCAAGCTAATTTACCAAACGTATAATCATATTGAATGTGCAAAATATGGAAAATAAATTACGTTAATATTCGAATGATGAAGAACATCCATGAACACTCAAGAACATGGAAGAAAAAAAATTAACACTACTCTAAATGCATGATCCTAGAGGTTATAAAAACTAATGCAATATGAAACCCTAAAAGCCCAAAAAACACTAAACATGAATTATATATATATATATATATATCATAACATAGATTTAATCAACTAAAATAAATAAACAAAATAAAACGCATCAGACAAATCATATGGATGATGCACTAATCCGAGCCTATATGCGTGAATATATAATTTAAAAAGCTAAAACTATTATACAATGCAATCATGGATTAAACTTAATCAAAATAAATAAAATAATCTAACTAATATGATGAAACATGCATGAAACTAAACTAACCATTATCGAACGAATAAAACATGATTAAACAATCTAAAAGTAAAAAGATTAAGAACAATACCTTTGGTTTGGCAATCAAACCGAAGCCAAGTGAAAAAGCAAAGAAGAGTTGTTCGAATGCTTCCCTCGAGCTTTTTATTGTGTTTGATTCAACTTGCTTCCACTTTAGATGTGTTTTGAATACTGTATATTATATGCACCAATAGAGCTTTGATTTTCTACACACCTCCTCATATGAATAGTACTATAGATTATTTCCTCTTCTTCATTGCACTGCAAAAAAAATAATCACTCAAATCTCATTTCCTATTATATTCTAGTCTAATATAACATAATCTCATAATATTTACTATCTTATTCATAATTCCATGATATGAAAAAGTAGACGAATAAATCCACAATATTACTCATCTTTTAATTTAATTACTCTCAAATAAATTTGAATAACTTCAACAGACTTTTTATATTGTGCTTGTTAAGCATTGTACCTAGTCAAATCACATTGTCATGCTCTCAGAGCCTATGCAATACACTAGGCATTACGCATCATATGTAAGAAGGCTAGGTACAATTAGAAAGCCAAGAAGTGTCTATTTGCCTAACTATAAATAATCCGGTTAAAATACACATTAACTAAAGTAATTAAGTAAAATAAATGGTGTACTTTTTATGTATTTTTAAAAGCAAAATACCTCATAGTATAGGAGTTGCCCAACTAGTTTGATAAATGTTTTATATATTTTTTTTAAAGATAAATTTGTTGCTAAAAAAGTAATCCATTCCACAAATGCTAAAAATATTACTTTTTCTCATTTAAAATTTGGTGAAATTTCTTTTATATTTTATCCAATTTTCAAGACTAGGACTTAAAATAAATAATAAAAAAAATTATATTTTCACTAAAAATGAAAACTAATATATATATATATATATATGTAACCTTTTCAAGTAGAATAGCTTCAGTTGTGTCTGTTTGGTTTACAGTTGTTAAAAATTATTTTGAGTTTTCAATATTTTTTATTTTTAGTGAATTTTTTTTAACACTTTAATCACTTTTTAAAACTTTTTAGATCAACTCAATCCAGATACACTTAAAACATATAAAAATTGTACCCAAAAAAAAAAATCATTGAATATAACCACAAAATACAAAAATGTACTAAACTTTTTGTATTTTTATATTTTTTATTTATTTTTTGTATTCCATGAATTCTTTAAAAAAAATCGCGTAAATATTGTACTTTTTAAGTATATTTAGATTAAATGAATTAAAAAAATTAAAATATGAATTAAAAATTTATAAAATTGTTTTTAAAAACTTTAAACTAAATAGATTATTTATTTATTTATTATTTTTTAAACCAAATAGATTTGAACAGGCGAAACCAACAATTATATATTATGGCCTTGTTTGAGAAGTTAACTACTTTAATTGGCTATTTAATTTTTTAGTTATTAGTTTCGTTAAAAAAGTTATGTTTGAAAAGTTTGTTATTTATTTATTTTTTGTAGTTAATTTAATTATTGTGAGTGAAAAAATAAAATAATTATGGGTTAAATATTATTTTATATTTTATTAATTATTTTAACTTATTTTTTTCTTTTAATATATATATATAAGTGTTTGAATAGTAAAAAAAAGTGATTTTTTTCTGCCTTGAAATGATTGTTTGCCGGTGACCATACTGCTCGGTGGGCCCAATCAGATAAAGCCTTATTTTGAAAAAAAAAAAAAAAAAAAAAACCTTTATTTTTTAAAATCAAAAGTTTAACTTATTTAAGCAAAAATTTATATGAAAAGTGAGAAATATGTTAATAAGTGAAATTATTAAAATACCCTCGTCTGTATGGGTTTTGATAAAAATGCATTAATAATGCATGGAATAATATGGTAAATTTATAATTTTACAAATAATGGAAGATCATATAATAACAATGCTTATTTATCCCTTTTCAAATGATTTTGTGAATAAGTCAAAAAATAAGAAAACAAATAAAAAAAACTACTTATTTTCATTTTGAAAATAGGCCAAAAACTAATGTGTGGTGTTTTATCAGTTGACATTTTTAGGAATATGTTCACTTATAAAATATTTTTTATTATTTTAAAATTTTAAATTAATAGTTTAAAATATTTATATTTTTTTTTCTAGTACAGCTTGGGATAATGTGTGAAAAAGGTTGAACATGTTTACTTAGGTCTATTTTAGGAAGTGACTGTTTTTAGCTTATGGGCTTATTATAAAAAAATATGTCAAAAAAAAAAAAAAAGAGTAATGTGATTCAGATAAACTAATAAATTGGATTTTTATTTTATTTTATTTATTTATTTAACTTTTTTGTTGTGTAAATATTTATAACTAGTGGGTGGCACACGCAATGTCTATATAATTCAAATAAGTAAGTATAAAAATAAATAATAAAAAAATTAATATCATACTATGTATGTTGTCTAAATAGTAAGAGTATTCACTATAAGAAATAACAGTTTTGCCGACCAAAATATTAGTCGTCAAAGGTCGGATTTTTAGTCGCCAAAACCATTTAGCGACTAAATTTTTTTGTCGCCAAGTTAGTTGCCTAAACCCTGTCGGCGAATGTTTTGGCCACTAAACGCGTGTTTGGTCGCTGAAAGTGCAACATTTGGCTACTATTTTTTTTAGTCGGCAATGTTACCTTTTAGCTATTAAATTTTATTTAGTCGACAAAAATAAATGTTTTGGCTACTAAATTATTAGTCGCTAATAGTCAATTTTATTTTTTAAAATTATACATTTACCTACCATTACTCAAGGGATCGATGACCAAACTTTTTAGTCGCCAAAAGGTCATTCGTGCAAAAAAAATAAATTGTACTCACTAGCTTCTCATTTACTCTTGTTGAGATTCGAACCATCAACCTCCCACACTATAAACTTTATATAACACACTCTTTTCACTACGCCTCTATAACACCATATGATTATATATGCAACATACATTATTTATATAGTATATAGACCCGTATTAATATAAAAGTATATATATAAATATAATTATTTTTTATTGAACATAATTTATGTAAAAATAAATTATTTACTAGAAACAAAAAGAGACCATTTTTGGCGACTAAACTTCTTTTTAGTCGCCAATTCTATACTTTTGGCTACTAATTTTTTTAGTCGCTAAAAAATTTAATTCCCGTGCTAAAATTACCACTTTTGGCGACTAAAAAACTAAACTTCTTTTTAGTCGCTAAAAAGCCTCACTTTTGGCTACTAAAATTTTTTTAGTCGGTAAAAGCATCACATTTAGCTACTAAACATCTTTTTAGTCACCCAATGCCTCACTTTTGGCTACTAAATTATTCTTAGTAGCCAAAAGCCTCACTGTTGGCTACTAAAATTTTTTTGGTCGGTAAAAGCATCACATTTGGCTATTAAATATCTTTTTAGTCGTCCAATGCCTCACTTTTGGCTTCTAAATTATTTTTAGCAGCCAAAAGCCTTACTTTTGGCTACTAAAATATTTTTAGTCGGTAAAAACCTTATATCATTGACCAAACAAATTGTTAGTCGCCAAAACTTATACTTTTGGCTACTAAATTTTTTTAGTCGCCAAAAATTTTACTTTTGGCTACTAAATTATTTTTAGTCGCCAAAACCTATACTTTCAGCAACCAAAGGTGCTTTTTTAGTCGCCAAAGATGCTTTTTCTTGTAGTGATTCTTAATAAAACCCAATGTATGTTGTCTAAATAGTAATAGTGTTCTTAATAAAACTCAAGGTTTTGGGTTTAAATCTTGCTCACGCCTTTGAATAATATTTTTATTTATTTATTTTAGGATAAGAAATTTGCCACGTGATAGAAGGAGAAGCCATCACACTATGAGACACCAAGTCATGTGTTCACATATATAATAGTATAGATATTTTCAAAAGTTACAATTAAGATAAAAGAGGTAATAGTTTCTTATGAAAAAAAAAAAAAAAAAAAAACTTAGGATTTAAGCATTATAACAAAATAAACTTCAGGTTTTAATTTTGTCAATTTAAATTCTAAGGTTTTGATTGTTTTCAATTTAAATCATCTACATACTTTCCTTAAGCAAAACTTACAAAAAAATAATATTTTAATTATTAAACTTAATGAAAAATTATATTTTAAACATTTTCAATAACTTACATTGACTACAATGACTACAACATTATATTTTTGTTAGTTTTACATAATGAAAATATACAATTGGTTTAGATTACCCACCCAAAAAATTTTAACCTAGCCAAAAAAAAAAAAAAAAAAATCAAAAAATTAAAGTCTAAATTGATAAAATTAAAAGTTTAAGTTTATTTTATTATAAGACTCAAATTTTAAGTTTTTTATTATTATTTATAAGTTCCCCTTTTTTATCCATACAAATTTGAGAATATACAAAATAAAAATAAAGACCCTATAAAGTCTAACTTAAGAAATTCTCACTTATTTTATTAGTCAAATGAATTTAAAATAATAATTAAGTTTGAGTGGTGCTACATATCCTAATTTTCCTCCACCCTCGCCCCCAAAACCAAACCCAAACCCAAACCCAAAATCCAACCCTCAATGACATGACACCCCTATGTGAACCGATCTCACAAACCTCTCTCTCATCTGTAACTTCCCTAATTCAACATTAATATTGGGGTAGAATTGGAGAAGTAAAATTAAGGAAATGAATTATTATTCTTAAGTTATAATTTAAAATATCATTAACTAATATTTTTTAAAGAAAATAAACTAAATAAGTCATAATAAGTACTGCCAAGCAGTGCCTAACGTATCAAAATATTAACACAAGAGTGCTAAACTTTACTATCTAAACCAATAGCCAAGTACCAACTAAAAGTGTGGGCATCGGCTTCCCTGCCAGGGAATCCCTTCGCTACTATTACGAAGACAAGTTTTAGGTAGTAGTTCTTGCTTCAAGCACTACAAGAAATTGCATTTTTCGCAACACAACAAAATATGTTGCCAAAAAGGAAAATTCGTCGGCAAAGAGTTTTGCCAACACACAAAGCTAGGTCAGCAACACGTAGGCAAAAGTGAGTCGGCAAAAGATTTTGCCGACAAAATTATCATTGCGTTGGTAAAAATAATGCCTTTAGCGACAAACATAGCCGTCGATAAAAGCCTTCATCTATCGTTGGCAATTTACCTTACGCAGATAGAAGTAGTTCAAATATGATGATTGTGTGGCACTTTTCCTAACACGAATTTGCATAGGCCAAAAAATACTTTTAGCAACAAAATATGAGTCGGCAAAAGTAAACTTTTGGTGACACATTTACGTCGGTAAATGTTGCCATTCGCCAACAATTTGTTTGTCGATAAAGCTTTACTTTTGGCAATGACAAATTGGCGTTGGCACAAAAATAGACTTCTAGCAACACAATATGAGTGGGCAAAAATAAACTTTTGGCAACACATTTACCGACAAGTTGTTTGTCAAGAAAGCTGTACTTTTTAGCAATAACAAATTTGCAACGACGAAAATAATTGAAAATCATTTATATTTTTTTATAAGATTTACAAATTTACTAAAGGCATCCCTCAGGCACCACTATTACAAACTAATAACATTGATATGAAATCACCTAAAGTTGACGTACAGGCAAAAAAACACTGCTGATACTGCTTTTAGAAACAATGTATAAAACCTAAAAGGCTAAACTCACTAAAATACGCAAATACATCCAATTGTGAACCCACAGTAGAAATAGTAGATAACAAAATGAAAACATGAAACTAACAAAGACGGGCAAAACGGCACGACAATCGCCCACAAACTTACAACAACCCAAATATCTATTGCACATTGACTACCACGGCTTCCCTAAAGCCCTTTTTCTTGTCTTTCAATGGTCCTCTTCGAATTTTACTGAGAACCTTGGCATCAAAAACTACATACTATTTCTTGATCTCAATCATTGCTTTCTCTAAAAATGAATCAACCTGATCCTCATACTTCTCATACAGTACAGGCTCCATGTGCAGCAATACGAAAGTTGTTTCATCAAAATCACAATAATTAGAACTAGGTATAGTCTATAAACAAAAACCTACATTTGATATATCAAAAAAACCAAACAAAATTTGTTGTCATCACATATGTAGAGCAAGGTCAAGAAATTCCAGCAACTTCCCAAAATTGAAGATATCCACAAGCCAGCAATCACCTATTCACCAAAACAGTCTCTTAGAAGACAATAATTAAACACACATGCAAGGATTCACTTCCAGCAATGTTCCTCATTTTCCTGCCAAACTAAATCATAATACAGAGGTTTTTTAAACATCTCTATATTATCTATATATTACTAAGTTTTTGCTCACCATGTTATATCAAGGATTCAAGAGATACATGGTAAACTATTATTTGGCTTCATTATTTATTTAGTACTTATTTTTAAACAAGGAACCAATTGTGAATATCTATGTAAATGGTGATACAAAACGATCACAAATTTCAAAAACCAAGAAAATTGTAAATTTCCCAATTCAGTTTCTAAAATCAATGCCCCCTTTGAAAGCTTAGATATCTTTACTACCAGCATCCCTCCTAAAGCTCTATAATTATGTATACATTATCTAATTATTAAATTCTTATATATTTAATTTCCAGCCAATGGAAAGCCAACTTTGTTAATGGGGTTTTTACCAGCTCAATTGCATTGTGCAGTTTCCATTGGGGAACAAGAACGTATATTTTTATGTTAGTACTGCATCACATAATATAAATTATAATTACACAAGACAAGTGAAATTCTACCTCAATTAATTGTGAAACAAAAACACATTTTAACTCAACAAAAGTTCAACAGTAGAGTATGGCCATACCTAATTGAAGGAAATTGCATGGATTGAGATGCAGACAATCTTAATAAGACAATTCATGCTTGTGACAGTGTATCTGCAATTGCAATGGGAATGATCCACTTCCAGCAGTGTTCCTCATTAGTCTGCAAACTAAACCACAATACATAGGATTTTTCAAACACCTCTTTGCTCTATAGGATAAGTATAATGACCCACTTCCAGCAGTGTTCCTCATTTTCCTGCCAAACTAAATCATAATACAAAGGATTTTCAAACATCTCTTCGCTGTATAGGATAAGTATTATAAGCTACTACAATAGTATGAGAAGTGAGAAGACAAGATCTAAGTGCACTCCTTGTTTTATTTACTCTTACTGTAGGAAAGTAGAGCCTCCTCTTCATTTTAAAAAGTGATCATTAGCATAACATAAACATTATACTTGTAACTCAAGGCATTAAGGCCTTGCTAAAATAAATCTGGAACATTAATCCTATACAATAGTTTATTTGTGACATGTAACATATATACCACTTGATACCGCACTATTTTGAATAAACTTGTCCATAACCTTTAGCAAGATAGAATATAAAAAATGATGTACGTCATTAGTCAAAAACTAAACCCAAAGATTTAAGTGTAAGAGGTAGATCCCAGACACAAGTTTTTGTTATTAACAACAGTAATATTGTAGCTATTTTTAAGCGTTGCTTATATATTGTTTTTCCTCAGACATGAAAGATATTCTAATTTCCATTGGAAGAAAAGTTGCTGAATTATTGATGGAGCTAGTTGGGCACCAATTCAATTATGTGATTCACAGAAAGAAATACATTGAAAATTTGACAATCTAAGTTGAAACTTTAAAGGCTCTGCGAAATGGGGTGCAGAAATCAATTGATCATGCAAAAAGAAATAGAGAAGAAATTTGAGAAGATGTCGACCACTAGATTTTGAAAGTCGATGGGTTCATAGTGGAGGCTAAAAAGATTTTGGAAGGCGGTTCTGAGTACTGTCACTTAACAATTTGGAAAGGAATCCAAATGATGCATGGTTTTTAGCTAGTTGGACATTTCCATCATCTATCCTTTATGCAGATCCTAATTGATAAATAATATAAGTAAAACAAACAAAATCCAAACACTACACAAAACTAACCAAAACAGAGCCAGGGCCAGGGATAGAACCATTGCAGCAACAACATTGCAGTAGACCAGCATCTAGTAGCAGCCGCTTCACAACAACATTGCAGTAGCAGCAGCCAAGCAAGCAACAGCCACCAGGGTAGCAGTAGCAACAAACCAACAACTGTAGCAGACCAGTAGCAGTAGCAAAGCCTTATTCCCAACTACTTGGGGCCGACAACACGACTTCAGTTTTGCCATTCCACTGGATCAAAGGCCACAGTTTCATTAAAATCAAAAGTAAACAAACATTTCTTTCAATTATGTAATGTAACAAATAAACCAACAACATTTCGAGGGAAAAAACGGGATATGAGTAGATGCATGCAATGCATTTACAAATTTCAAACAATTTTGCACCATAAAAGTTGGAAGGCTTATCATTGTCATGTTCACTTGCAACCCTGGAGCATCATACATGCTTTACCATTTCAAGGAAATGAATACCGTCTTAAGAAATCTTTATTTAAAATCTGGTGCAGGTTTACTATTATTGAAATAATCATGACAAATGCTGTAAAATATTCATTCTTTATTTATATTCAACAGGTTATAGCTTCTAATTAATTTAAATTGAAAGAGGGGGCGTTTCCAATCTAGTTGTTTTAACAATTGTCTATACATTCCAAACATCCAAAAACTAGCCTTAATTCAAAACCATCCAAAAAGAACTATCCTTAAGTTCTAATTGTCCAAAAAGTTCTAAACCACCCAAAAACTATATCATATGTAAGTTTCTAAACAAAAGGCACATTGTCTCTGACATGGTTAACCCACACTTTCCAACACCCAGGGCCAAGAGGCACATAATGTATCAATTGCTTAGAATCTGAAATAACAAATACACAAAATCCTTTACTTGGAAAACAAACTGAAATAACAAACAAATAAATAACAAAATTTTAAATGAAGAGTGGCCAATAGAAATCTACAAATTTGATGGAGGAAATTTACACTAGTATTCACAGAGCAAAATCGCATGAAATACTTGTACAACTACCAGAATCTTTGCCATCAACTACCAGAATCTTTGCCATCAACCAAAAGGTACAATAATATAAGTCATGCTTCACAAGTCATCTAGCAAATAATCAAAGCCTACCAGGCAGCGTAGCTAACAACCACAAAACAGTTGATGCAAACTAAATAAAGCATACTAGCTGATTAAGGGAAATTACCTAAAATAATGCTTTTGCTAGCATCACTATTCGTGAAATACTTGCACGAGTACCAGATTCCTCAGCCATCAATATTGATTCACATGTGCATGTGCCATTAGGGTGAACCCCAGATGGACAAATACTATTTTAAGGATTACCGCTTTCATGGCCACCATGAAGTCTTTCCCAGACCTGCAAAATTTTTTGGAGCTAGCACTTGTAAAATTACCCTAATAAAATAAATAAATAAAAGTGGTACTGCATATAGCTTCCACTACAAAATTATTAAAGCCAATAGGTAAACCAATAATGTGAAGGGAAGAAGAAAAAAACTACATTCTGTTGACTTAAAAATGATTTTCTTAAAATATAAATAAATAAAAAAACATTATTGATTTGTTGGTAAAAAAATCCTATAGTCAAATAATTGTTGTTGTTCTGCAGTATACAGACATCTAAGACCTAATGTCCCCAAAACTTATGTAGCCAATAAAATAAGGTTGTACTCTCACTTTATAGCAGGGATATTGAGAGGTATGAGATATCTTAAGCATTTAATGAAATAATGTCTAATATTAAGTATGAAATGCATGATGGCTTCATCAAGGAACAAAGATACAACGAGTGGAGCTACTCTCAATGCGTCAAAAAAAGATATACATTAGCCAAAAGAATACAAAATCAGTTCAAAATGGATGGGGGTATTAGTCAAAAGAGAGTACTTAAAAAGCCTACCTCAGATGTTGAATGCCAACGTTGTTCATTCATGCTGTGAGGTCTCCTTTCTATGTACCCGGAATCACTACTTTGAAATCACCACTAAAATCAAGAAGCCATCTGTCATGAGATCCTAGGCCATCATTATTATCATCATCAATCGAGAAAACAAATGTTTGGCAATCAATAAGCCTTGTAGAACTGCGTCTTGAAAAATATCCTAGAATAGTCTTTTACTATTCTTTCTTGCTTCATGATTACTTATTTCAGTGGAACTATTAGAAAAAATGTTGGAAGATATACTCGCTACATCAACTTGAAGTGCACTTCCACCTCCTTGGCCTCGTTCCCTATCTGAAACAAGAAATCCAAGACCTGGAGATATGGTCTCTTGAAGAGAATCATCACTTAACAGGTGAGAAGTTACTGGTGAATCCGAAACAACAGAACCATAAGCAGAATCAGAATTATAGACATTCATCGCTTCACTCACATGATTTCTAAATGAATCTCCAAGCTCTTGGGGAGATGATCTGCTTGTACGTAAAACCTCTACACAAATCTAAGACACGTCCTTGTCCATCCTATTACCAAAGCCATTACTAACATCCATATTGGACCTTACATTTGCAAAAATTGGTTAATACCTCTATTCTCACCATAAATCAAATCCCAATTTGTTGCTTAATGAATAGAACTAGTGAAACAACAAATTAAAGCCACTCCACCATAAAAAAATAAAGATAAAGATAAATCTACATGTACTGGTAATAGCTGGTAAAAATAAATCATATCCTCCCAAGTCCCTATATCAAAATTTATCAGTTACCCAAATGAAAACTCAATGAGTATTGCATACTAGGGACCAAGAATCAAAATGGGTATTGTATGTTTCTCACCAGAGGAAGTGCTCTTGACGAGCTTCTCGCAGGAGCTCTTAGAATGCTTATGATCCTCTGAGTTGTTGAAGCTTCTTCTCATAGACCTATCAATTCACAGGAAAACAAAATGACTAATATTCATTTTGAAATTTAGTATAGCTTACATCTGAATATTATGATAAAAACACTAATGTTCATTTTTGTGTGATAAATAAGGGTCTGAATTCTTTTGATATTAATAACAAGGCACATATTCATAGACAAAATAATAAAATAAAATATTAAAAAAAAAAAAACAACACAGAAAGAAACATTTAACAAGAATAAGGCAACATAATGAAAACAAGCCTCAAAATAAAGACTAAAATATGTTGCTTCCCCTTCCAATTTTTTTTTTTTTTTTTTTTTTTTTATGTAAAACTGTTTGTTATTTGTTTGTTTTGATATATATATATATATATATCCTCTCTACTGAATCAATATTTTCTCACATTGTATTACAATTGATTTTGATCTGTATATATGCATAGATATATAAAGCTTTACAAACTAAAAAATGGGTAAATTACAAATACATCCCTTGAGGTTTGCTTAAAATACGAATTGCCTCATGTGGTTTGAACAATTACAAATTCCTCCTTGTCAGAATTTTTTACTTAACAGAATTAATTGAAAAAATGAAATTTCTAACGGTTCACCTATACAATAAAAAATTTATCTAAATTATTAATTGAAATAAAATTTTAACATTATTAAAAACTGTTAATTAGCTTCATGATTTATTAATAAAATGACCTATTTGTTATGAAATTAGAAACCTTATGGGGCAAAATGTAATTTCTAGAACTACATGGGTAATTTGTAATTTAAGTAAATCTCAGGGGGTGTGTTTGTAATTTATCTCTAAAAATAAAATAAAATCACACTCGCTATCCTAAAATCCTCAATTTACCTTTCAACTTTTCTCTCATTGATTCGAACAATTCTCACTCAATACACTTCATATTATGCAGAAAAGTACACATACTAATAAATAAATATATATATATGCACTCAATTTTTGATGAAAAAGAAATTGGAACTCTTGAGGGGTGAAGTGTTGGTTAACTAAAATAGAAACCAAATATGCCCTAGAGTTTAGAAATTCAAGAAAAGATCACGAATTACAACATAAAACTGCTCATATAATTTTTCTATGGAAAGAGGCAAAAATGATCCTAATAAATTGAGTAATGTTAGTGATTCAAAAACAACATTTAAAATTTAAGTCAATATTGTATAAATTTTTTAGTAATATTTTTTTTATTATAGAATTGCTAATATTTTTTGCAGTAAATTAGACAGTGAAAAGTGATCAACGTGACAAAAGTGGTCATTGTTGATGCCTTCATTTCAAGAACCACAATGTATTGCCACAACAATAACCATCATTACCACCACCATTTAGGCACTACCCTTACCCAACACCACAAATGAACTTCAGTATTACAGTATCACTTCTTCAAAGTAAACCACCTCACTCTACCTTCGGCAACTCATAATCATTTACACATACTAAGATAACCATAACAGTCAACGAGATATGAAACCTTCAACCCCTCTCACAATTACTGCCACTGCAATTCTACCTGGCATAAAGATACGATTTTGGAACCAAGTTTTATATTTTTATGGGAATTGTAACTACGTTTTATACCATATGATAGGTTCCAATGAAATCCAAAATTTATATGAGATAATGACCACCAAGAACAAAGAGTTTAACTCCATTTGCATGCTAAAGACGACCAAGAGCAACTACCATTCCCAAAGTACAGATGGCACATTGAATTCCATGATAGCAAGTAAGAGAGAATACACATAATCAACCAGCATAGCTTCAACCTAACGGGAAAGCTCTAAAATCCACATCAGCGTGTTGTGTTGCATTTTTCAGATATGTTTAATTTTTCTCAACTAAAACAGATCACAAAACAGAACAAAATTCAGTGTCACCATTTAGAATTGAATTCAAATTCATTCAAGTTCGCAGCAACAAGAAAAAAATTAATGACAATACATTTATAACGAAACGAAAATGTAATACAAGAATATAGCTTTCGCCTTAATTCAACCAAAATAATTGCATTTAGTAAATCATGATAGGATGAAGACTGATTTTTTTTTTTCAAATTTTTGTTTTTTTTTTTTTGTTTCTATTACTATTTTCATCAGAAACAAACAGAGGCGCAAATGAATTAAATCAATCACGAGTTTTCACAATGAAAATATAGTTCCAAAATACTTTTGTCTAAATTGCTAACAAACTAATGCATTTTTACAAACAACATCAATATTCAAAGAACATAATTAGATCTATAAATCTAATGCCAAAACAATATGACATATTTTACACCCTAGAAGCAAAAGTATGGCTCCAAAATACTACACTAATCAATGTAAAAAGCCCAATGCCTGAGAATATTCATGGATTATTTCATTACTTGTCAACTGAAATATATAAAAAAAACAAAATAAAATATAATTTTGGCAAGCCTCATTTCAAATGTAAAAATACCAAATTTGTAAGAGCCAAGAAAGACTGGAATTAGAATTCTGAGAGAACCCTAGACAGAGAAAATAGGGGAAAAATCAGAGAGAAGATGATTTTACAAGAGAGGCGATTTTAGAGAGAGAAAATAGGGTTTTAGGAAAGGGAGGGTTCCAGAAATAATCAATTGAGAGAGCAATACCTTTAGATTTTCTAATTGTTCTTCAAATTCTTTTCTCTTTCTTTGTTGGATTAGGGTTTTAGGTATAGTGAAATTACCTACAACCACTCAAATCACAACGCCAACTGCACCAAATGCTAGAGTGAGAGCGGAAGCGAAAGCGAGAGAGAGTCAAAACAAGGGTTTTAGGAAAAAGGAAGAGAAGAGAGATGCGATGAGATGAGTGCCTTACCATCGAACTAGTCTTGCTGCCGAAGAGATGAGTGCACCATTTGCCTCTCACAGCAAGATCCTCTCTCTGTTTTGTGTAGGTCGACACAACGTGTGGCTTTGAAGAACCTCGAAAGGGCTTCGGGACTGCCGTGTTTGCCTCTCGATCTCTACCTATTCAATTGATAGTAGAACTTTGAAGAACAAGGGTTTGAAGAACCCTTTCCCCTTCTAACCAAGTCACTGTCTTTCTTCTCCCTTTCTTTCTTCTATGTTACTTGTGATTAGAACCCACCATCAGTGTCTCTGATAATAAAAAATAAAATTAAATATATTTTTTTCGTAAGTGGCGCCACAATTGTTGGGTTTTGGCGCTTAATTTTTTAGTCATACCATTCACAACATACATGGTGAGCCATGTAAAGTGACATATTTTTAACGATTGGCATACATGTGTCGTATATATTGATGTATTAACGGTATGCCATAGGTATGGCATAAATTTTTTATTATTTACGACTAAAATTGCAAGCCGTTAAAAAATTATCATTTTTAGCATTAACAGCCTACGCAATAGACACGCCATGGTTAGGATATTATTTACGATATGCAAAAAAAGTAAGTCATAAAAGTAAGAAACTACGGCTTGCATTCATTGTATGTCGTTGATGTAGTGCTGTAAAAATCAATTTTGTTGTAGTATATGACCTAAAAGATAAACTTATACAAAAATAATAATAAGTATTTTTTATTTTTTCACCCAATTTTTTTTTTAGTTTTTTAGAAAAAAAAATTTTAACTAGTTTCTGAAAATAAAACCAAACATATTGAAATTGATAATCTAACCACATTCTTTAAAAAAAAGTTTAAGTTATCTCAAATTAGCCATCTCAACTTAAAAGTGTGTTTGCCCTTGATGGGTTCATTTTGTGATCTAATTCAATGATCACTTTAATTTTACAATTCAATAACTAGAATATTTAACACTCTTTCAAAAGTTATAATAAAAACACAAATCACTAAAGCACCTCGTTTCACTAGCAAAACTTTTACCGACGAATAGTGTTATCGTCGCTAAATGTTTAACTCTTTGCCCACGCCAACTTGTCGTCACCAAAAATAAGCACACTAAAAGCAACACTCATTGTGTTTCTAAAAAATAAGCCTCGTAGCTAAAACTCATGTGTTAAATTGGACGGAGATTGAGATAGACGAAGATGTGTCTTATGAAGAAAAACCACTCCAAATCTTAGATACTAGAGAGCAAGTTTTGAGGGGTAAAATAATTCCGTTAGTTGAAGTGTCATGGCACCATCACAGTATGGAGGAAACTACATGGGAACGTGAAGCGGAGATTCGCGAGAAATAGCCCGTCTTATTTTCTGAATTGTGATGTATTTGTTTTGTTGTTTTTTTTTTTTCTTTTACTTGATGAATTGGGAATGAGCCAAAACCTTCTATTATTTCCTTGTCTTGGAGTCAAATTGATATATATGTTTTGCTTGGTTATGAGTTTGTTGAGGATTGAATAAATATGATATTGTTGCCAAACCTTGTTATCATGGTGAGGATGGATATTATTTCGAGGGAAAAATTTCCTAAGGTGGGGAAGTTGTAACACTTGGGTGTTTTAATCTATAGGAAGGTGTGTTTAATATCTTAATTTTTGTTTTGGGAGTCTTTAGAGTTGTTGTACATTGGTTTTGAAGGAGTACAATCCGATTTAAACTCGTTGGGTTTGTTTGTTCGCATTTGTTCTTGTCAAAAAGTTCATTGGAAACATAGAAATTCTATTCTAGGGTTGACACCAGCCTTCCTAAGGGTCGACCTTTATCTGTTGGTGAAGTTTCTGGAAGTGTTGTTGGAAAATAGGATAGACACCAGTCTGGGGAGGGTTGACCCTCTTATGTTGCAGAATTTGTGTGTTAGTTGCTGGAAAATGGGGTCGACCTCCTCCTGTCACAAGGTCGACCCCCTTTCTTGTTGCCAGATTGTCTTTTCTACCTAAAGGGTCGACCCCTGTGTGTTTTTTTTTTCCAGAATTTTAAGGTTCGAACGGGCCCTCCTTTTGGAGGTTTTTGGACTTATCTTTTTTCAATGACCTTGGGGCTATTGTCTACTACTATAAATAGAGCCAAACCATACCGTTTATAATTTTCTTCTATTTTTTCTCTCAAAAACCGAGAGTCTCTCTCTGTTTCTCTCAAAAACTCACTTTTTCCACTTCAATCCTTAGATCTACACTTTTAGAGGTGTCTTCTCACCTTAACCCTTTTGAGATAACTTGAAGATCTTGTCCAGGGCTTTCTATTGGTCTGAGAAGTTTGTTGCTTCGTCAACCTTGAGTTTTTGGGGTTTTCTTCCTCACGACTTGAGGTAGGGACACTTTTACCTTAGTATTTCTTTGTTATGAAGGGATTTCATGGTTTGGTTATGGTTTGTGAGTTAATTGGAGAGCATTGTTGGATCAATTTCATGTTTTACATAAACAAACCATTTTACTAAACTCTTGCGTGAGATTTCTTTACTCCCCTTTTTCAAAACATGTATAAAACTGTTATTACAAGCCATATCCATAATAGAGGAGAAAAACCCCAAATTTGGTAAAAACCCTAGATTCTCCATTTGAGTTAAAAACACCACATTGAGTGGGGAATTTCCTTGATTCATGAAATATTGTGAATAATAAATAGATGAAGGATGTGGATGTTGATATAGGAAGAGAATTTGTGGCTTGGATGTTATTTGTTTTCCTTAAATCTTGTGTTATATTTAACTCTTGGGTAATGTTGGATGGTTGTTGATGGATAAAATATGAATGAATTGTTAATTGTGCATGAGTTCGGGTAAGAGTTGATTTTCCAAATGTGGTGTGGTGTTGTGTTGGTACCCGCGTGGGGAGTTTAAAAAGGTGTTTAAATGCCCTGTCTAGGCTTACCGCTAGGCGAATGTAGGAAAAATATTTTTGGGTGTCCACACAATCCTGCCGTATGATAGCCAACAAAAGTGGAAAAACGGATGCTTTTCTTTGGGGTGCCCACTCCCTGCTGTATAATAACCGACAAATGTGGGGGGTGGTTTTAAAAACAAAAGTAAAGGGTGTTTTAAATTGGACTCTTACAAGTGGACTCATGGCCTTCGTTCTATGGTTGTGAATGTTTGATTGTTGTGCTTGATGACATGAATAGTCACTGTTATTATTTGGTTGTCATGGATATGTATGTTTGTTAAGGATTACATGTAAAGATAAATTTTCATGTAATGTTTGGTTACCATAATATTATTCAAAGGATTAAATACTTGGTTAAATGTGTTCCTACTGGGCATATAGCTCAACCCTATCTTATTCTTTTAGGAAATGATGGAGTTCCACCTCCCTGAAAGATTGGTCAAGCAATAGCTCTTTTTTGGAAAAGTTGATCCATGTGTATTTTATTATTTTGAATTGAAATTTTTGTAACAAAACTATTAATTTATTTATTGTAATTGTACGCCCTAGAGGCTTATTTTGTAAGGCCACTTAGTTCATTGAACTGGAATACGAATTCTGAATATTATGGGAATGTATATGGTGAATTGTAACCTCTTATCTCTTAGTTCAATGAGAAGGTGGACTTTTTGGGTATATTGTTGTATTTGTTTTGGTATATTCTTGTGGCAAAATTTCAGGGCGTTACATGATATTATTTACGACATGCAAAAAAAGTAAGTCATAAAAGTAAGAAACTACGGCTTGCATTCATTGTATGTCGTTGATGTAGTGCTGTAAAAATCAATTTTGTTGTAGTATATGACCTAAAAGATAAAATTATACAAAAATAATAATAAGTATTTTTATTTTTTCACCCAATTTTTTTTAATTTTTTAGAAAAAAAATTTTTTAACTAGTTTCTGAAAATAAAACCAAACATATTGAAATTAATAATCTAACCACATTCTTTAGAAAAGTTTAAATTATCTCAAATTAGCCATCTCAACTTAAAAGTTTGTTTGGCCTTGATGGGTTCATTTTGTGATCTAATTCAATAATCACTTTAATTTTACAATTCAATAACTAGTATATTTAATACTCTTTCAAAAGTTATAATAAAAGCACAAATCACTAAAGCACCTCGTTTCACTAGCAAAACTTTTACCGACGAATAGTGTTATCGTCGCTAAATGTTTAACTCTTTGCCCAAGCCAGCTTGTCGTCACCAAAAATAAGCATACTAAAAGCAACACTCATTGTGTTTCTAAAAAATATGCCTTGTAGCTAAAACTTTTGAAATTTTGGCGCCAACCAATAATTTTGGCGCTTAGAGAATGTTATGTTTTTTTAGCGACGGTAGTAAATTGCGTCGGTAAAGGTTTACTTTTACCAACGAAATTCATTACTATGTCGCCAAAAATACACTTTTGGCTATGAAAAATTGAAGTCGTCGCCAAAAGTAGTGGCCAAAAGTGCAATTTCTTATAGTGAAGAGCTGGGACACAAAAGAAAGTGCTTCTCTATATCGAGACACATAATGCCACTTCCCATCCACTACAAGAGGGATCAAAAGAAAGAAGTTGGGCCTAAACTAGAAAAAATTAAGAAATCCTTGGTTAAAGCTCGACAGATGATTCTATTTGTATCATAATAGTAATTTAGTGTGTCCAATTAAAATTTTACGAGTTTATTTCCTATTATACTTTAATGTAAATTTGTTAATATGGACAATACACATTAAACCCCTAAAACAAATATATATATATATATATATATTTATATTTATAGTACACCCGAATCATTACACTGACCTCCCATACTTTTGAAAATAATATACAGATTTTCCCTTTCCATTAAAAGAGCATGAACGATATTAACTTGACCACTCAATTGACCATAATGCCCTCGAATCCAATTGTGAAAAGACACAACTAACCCTTCTCATTCTTCATAAACCCTTCTTTCAACACCTTAATGGCAGAAACCATCTCTGCAATTTCACTTGAAGAAAACCCATTCCCATTAACAAACCTAGAATCAAGATTAGGGCAAACATTCCCATCAGTCTTGCCTAAACTCTTTGATCTAATTCCAGTAGGAATTGAATATATGTCATTGAATTTCTTTGCCCAAGAATTCCCATCAGTCTTACTTGAACTCTTTGATCTAATTCCAGCATCAATTGAATATCTATCATTGAATTTCTTTGCCCAAGAATTCCCATCATTCTTGCCTAAACTCTTTGATCTAATTCCAGTAGCAATTGAATATATTTCATTGAATTTTTTTGCCCTAAACCCAGGAGGTACCAAATCTTGATCAATTGGGATTTTTATGTAAAACCTACCATCTGAATCAAAATTTCCACGAATCTTCTCAAATTTCTTGCTTCTAATTAGGCCTTGAAAATCAATATCATCCCCCAACATCTTTATTAGATCCTTCATCCAAATACGATGAATGCCCATTCAAAACCGTAGAACGACAATTAGGGTTAGAATTTGCATCAATCTTGCTACAATTCTTTGCCCTAAGCCCTAAAATCATTGAGAGATGAATCGACCAAGGAAAAAGAGAGATCGATGCTTCTCCATCCAATACTTCTGGCGAAGCTTCTCCATCTTGTGGCGCACTGGGCAAAGGTTTTGGAAGGGGAGGCATCGGGGTAGCGGATGAGGATGGCGGCAACTATCATGTCCCAGTCGGTAGTCCGGAGGTAGCCTCGCCGAAGATCATACCACCGTTTGCGATAGACGTCAATCAGAGCTAGGGTTTCCTCTTGGGTCCAACATGACGACGAAAACTTTTGATGAGAGAGAGAGAGAGAGAGAGAGAGAGAGAGAGAGAGAGAGAGAGAGATGTAAGAGAGATAGTGAGAAGGGAGAGGCAGAGCACCGAGAGACAGCGAAAGGGAGAGAAATGGAATGTATGTGTTTATATATATGGGTAAATTACACTTACCTCTCTTGAAGGGTAGTATTGGAATTTGACGAATATTTATGGTTGACATTAGCATAATCTATTTGAATTTGGACGGATGGGTAACATAAGGAGATCTTTGTATATTAGTTTTAAAAGTAAAGGAGGTCTGTATTATTTTTTAAACCACAAGGGAGGTACATTTAATTAAGGAAAATCTCAAGGGAGGTCAGTGTAATTTACCGTAAAAAATTTATTAATATTATATAATTTTATCTTTGGTTGATAGAAATAATTTTTAAAAATTTAAAATATTTTTTTGACATTTATTTTTATCAAATTAGTTTATATTTTATCAAATTGATGATTTTTTCTTTGAAATTGAGTAATTGTATCTTTAATTGTCCTTATTTAGAACAAAATTCAAAATATATGGTCAAATGTGTCATAATTAAAAAATTAAGAATTAAAATGATACAAGTTTCAAATTATAGGGATCATTAGTGTAATTTACCCTATTTTAGTTCTTAATTTTTTTAAAAAAAATTAATATTTTAAGATAATAAAAAATAACATAAAAGATTAATATTTTAAAACTTAAAAAATTTAAAATATATAAGCACTCACTGGCATCAACCCACTGGTGCTTACCTTTTTTGGGTAACCATTAAGGTTGGCTTTTGATGGCTTGACCGAGATATGGATAAAATTTAGTGTGAATGATGATTATGAAAGCTGATACTGACAGAAGAATCATCACCGAATGAATATTCTTTGTCTCATCTTAATGAAAGGTAAAAGCTAGATTGTCCGCATGTTTGGTACACAACTGCCAATCAACAACTACCAACCATGCCGTGCAAATTACCAATGTGCACTCGTTCAAAAAGTTAGGTTGAATTGGGTTGGAACTAAAATAATTATAAAAATTATAAAATATTTTTTTTAAATTTTTAGTTAAAAAATATTATATTTAAATTATAATTATTTTTATTTTTTCTTTTATAAAACTTAAAAAAGTCAAAAAAAACTTATTTTAGACGAGTTTTTTTAGTACCAGGTTAATAGTAAAAAAATATAAAAAATCTAAAAGCCAACTCATATTCTAAATGAACTTTGTATACATCTAGTAATTGTCCCATATCTTTTTGGAAAAAAGTTGGAATCCTAAAATTAGGGACTCAAATTTTATTATAGTAAAAATTAAATTATTAAAATGTGAAAATCACGAGTAAAATAAATGTGAATCATTAATTATTATTTCCAAATAAATTTTGAATAAATAATTCTAAATTTATAATATTGCTAATCTTTTTGAGGAGATCCAAGTAAGAGGGAGAATGTATGCATGTTTGGTACACAACTGCCAATCAACCACTAAAAAACAACCACCGTAATAAAAGAAAAGCAGAAATTATATATAATTATATATATATATATATATAATCCTTTAAAGTCTCACCCTTATATCAAAATAAATCATAAATTTTAATTTTTAATTTTATCAATTTAAATTTTAAAGTTTTAATATGTTTTAAATTTAAACAATTTACTTATTTTTATTAAGTAAAATCAACTAAAAAATAATATTTTAATCATTAATAATAGCTTTACAATTACCTTAGAAAAAAATTGAAACATAAAGGGTCAAAGTAAGAAAAAATAAATTTTAAAGCTTAAAATGAAAAAATAGTCTAACATATATGGGGCAGAGTATAATTTACCCAACAAAATAGTCACAAATTCTCACTTTTTTTTTTTTTGCAAGTTCTAAAAAGTCAGTCTAAAATATTTTGGCCATGTTTGGTTTATGCTTCAAAAAATAATAATAATAATAATAATTTTTTTTTGAAAAAATAACAAATCAAAAATTTTAAAGATTATTTTGGCCTCCCATAAGTTAAACCTATATAAAAATTATAAGTATTTTTTTATTTCTTTCACCAAATTAATTTTTAGTTTTTTAGAAAAAAAAATTCTAAAATAAGTTTTTGAAAATCAAACTAAATAAGGCCTTTTTTATGTCATCCCCCCCCCCCCTCCCCCCCAAAAAAAAGTGACTACAAAAATCACTTCCCAAACAAATCCTAAATTGGCCATGTGATTATTTAATTTTTTATTTGACATAATTATATTAATTTCTCCTTTAATAATATTAAAATGATTAAAATTAATAAAAATGGTAGTAAACGTAATGATAAACAAAATAATATATAAATTTTAACATCAAGAGATGACATTATTTTTGTTTTATCTATATTATTAATCAATTACAGAAGACGGGTGCCATGCATTATGTGAAAATTTTAGAAAAGTCAGTAAAATTTTATAAAACTTGTGGGACTCGATATATTTTTCCCAAGCCTGAAAAAAGATAAGTATAATTTATCCAAAAATAGAATATCTTGTCTCAATTACTTAGAAGCTGGAAAAAAACTTTCAATTACTTGAACTATATACATAAACATTTTCTTATCATGCAAGAGAAGGATACATTGCAATTTCAAACAAAGATAAAGAGGACAAACAAAGATAAAGAGTAAAAAAAAAAGATGATGAAATACTCATGTCGTAACTTTTAGATATGAAATCATAATTTTAAGTAGGATAAATTATAATTATACAGACTTTTGCTGAGTAATGACGAAATTATAATTTATCTTATAATTTTGATATCATTAAAAATGATGATTAATGATGTTGTCAATATTTTAGTATTAAAATGTTAATTTTACCCTTATTATGGTTGTTTCCAACCATCACCTACATTCAAAAAAAGAATGAAAAGAATTATTTGGCTTATTCAAGAATAAGGTAAATGTCATGTATATATAATAGATTCATGATGCAATTTAGGAAACGATATAAATTAGGAAACAATACTAATTCAGTGATTGACACAATCACAGATTATATATATAATACTAAAAACAAAAAGATTTTATGTACTCTAATTTCAATAGCAAATTACACTAATAGTCCCTGTACTTTACCTCTTGTGTCACTTTGCTCCTTGTGTTTTCAATTTGCTCGATTTTGACCCTCAATTTTTAATTTTGTTTCATTTTAGTCCAATTGTTAACACCGGTTAAAATTGTTGATGGAAAACAAACACGTGAGATGCATATGACCCTTTTTTAAGGGCAATATGGACATTTCACTACCCTTTCCTTGTTTCACCTTCTTCTCTCTCTTGGACTCTCTGCAACAAAATCATCTACCACCGTTGCCTTCTTCTACCACTAAAATCATCCATAGCCAATCCCAACATCAACACCATCCACCTCCATCGCACCAAAAACCCACTTAATTTCTCTTTCACAACCTTCACACACACACACACACACACAAAGAGAGAGAGAGAGAGAGAGAGAGAGAGAGAGAGAAAGAGAGATTAAGATTAGTGTTTTTTTGAAATTAAGAGAGTGTAATTTCCACTTTCAAGTTTGCTTCCAACTTAGATCAGGTCAACCTTCAAGACAAAGACGATGGCGTGGCTTCGAATCAGGTACAACAATGGGAAATTCAAGGGTCTATTGATAGAAACACCAATATGGGTTCATCAAATGGTGAAATTACTCAACAATCAACCCATGAATCGATCTCATTAGATACCAAAATAGAGGCTTTTCGGTGGAGCGATTAATCTGTTGATGAAACCAAGGTTCATGGACTTGAAGATAAAGTCAAACCTTTACAGAGATTGCATGTTTCGGGTTCGTAATGTTTATATCAAATCTCCTCGGAACCAGTTTGATGTCCTCCACATTGAGTATGAATTGAAGCATGTTTTGAATGGTATTGCAGTGATTCGAGTCTCCCATCCACTGACCCTATAAACAATCCCAAGCTGATTCCCCTGAAATCAATCAAAACGAGCAATGGGTCGAATAGGTCCAACCATTGCTCTCCAAAACTCCCAAATTTCCATGACACCATGGACCCTGACATGGATATGTGGGTTCGAAGCATTTGAATCAACCTTTGCTGTCAACCCAGCAACTATCGTTCTTCCCATGGCTATTCCACCGACCAGACCATATGTTTCTCAAAAAATCAAACTTGTTACAGATCCCAATTTCTTGCAATTCAGCCATTGATTTGAAGAACTTGAGTGGGATTGTGCAAACTTGTTTGTCAATTGTGAATCTTTGTGGAGAAAATTTCAGACCCTCGTAGTGTTTGAAGAGTAAGATTATAGTGAGATTGTAATCTCCAGCAAAATCTGGGTGGATTTGAAGAGAACAATAGTATGTTCCTTTGCCCAAATATTTGATCGGAGGCCAAGGCTTCCATCGATCACCAGAGAGGTCGGTTTCGAAGTAATCACCACCCAAACAGTGAGGCTTCCCTGACTCATCCAAAGCTTGGAACACATACTCATGGATTTGGCTTGTTGGTAATTCAAAACAGGTGGTGCAGGGGTTGGGATAGAAGAAAGTGTTGTTTGGTGGCGAATAGTAGTGGTTGTGTTGTTTAGCAATGACAGTGGTGGAGTGAGATTGATGATAAACGATGGAGGATGGGGAAAAGAGCAAAGGATATTGCTGAAATGGAATAGGGAAGATTAGGATTGAAATATCTGTTTTGTCCCTCAAAGTTGATCACATGTTGTGCACATGACTATTTTCTGTTAAATTTTTTAACAGGGGTTATTGATTGGACTAAAATGAAACAAAATTAAAATTGAGGGTCAAAATCGAGCAAATTGAAAACACAAGGACCAAAGTGACACAAGATGTAAAGTACATGGACTATTAGTGTAACTTGCCTTAATTTCTATATTCAATACTTCCCCTCAAGCTAGTGTGAAGAGTTGAGGTCCGACAGACAGCCAAGGTAAGGCCTACCGCTCGCCGGTGATGCAAAATTACTAGGTACTTAACCTAGCTGTGATACCAAAAAGAATGAAAAGAATTATTTAACTTACCCATGAATGAGATAGAGGCCATGTATATATATTAGATTCATGATACAATTTAGGAAATAATATAAATAAGGAAACAATACTAAATCAATGATTGACACAATCACAGAGTATGTACATAATACTAAAAATAATTTTTTTCATATACTCTAATTTCTATATTCAACACCAAACAGTGATATTTCACATTTGAATAATCTAGACCAAAAACCAAACACACCAATTATATTTCTATATATAAAATACTATTATATGAAGTAAAGGTTAGACTTTGCGGGTTGTTTGGGTTGTTGTAAATAAGTGCACTTTTTGACTTTTTAGGCTAAAAAGTTGAGGAAAAAAATATGGTTGTTTGGGATAACTTTTTGACTTTTTATGAAAAAATTTGTATTAAAAAATTGTATAAATTAGTGTATAGGAGAAACTTGGGCAGAGTAGGCAGTACGGTGAACAGAATAGTGTATAGGAGAAGCTTGCCTATTTTTCGGGCATTGAATTGGACGGTGCTGTTCAGCCCGTGGGGGCCCACCACGGGTCCCGTTTTGCTAATCGAAACCGTTCAATATGTAGAACTTGTTGAGTGCTATATGCTTGTAAAAAATCACATTAATTGGATATTGATAGCTATCTGATCGGATTTGTAACGACCCCAAAATGTGTATAAGGAATTATTCTTATTTACTTATGGGTGAATGTGCTTTAATGTGATTATATCTTTTGAATTGAACATTATCTGTTGAGTTATGACTTTAAAATTGAAATTGCCAACCTTTATAGGTTCAGAAATCAAAATTGAGTACTTGCATATGTTAATGAGAATTTTTAGAGCTACTTGGGAAAATTAATTGGAAATTTAATTCGTCTAATTCGTTAATGCACGTTTGGAGGGTTAACTTTGCACTGCAAATTGAAGGCCTTAGAGGCTTCAGAAACCAGAATAGAGGTCATATTTATGATCAGCATAATTTTTATAGTTATCTGAAAAGTTTAATTGAAATTTGATTTTATGTGATCCGTAAGGGCGTGTTTGGCCCTCCCTACTTGTGGAAGCCTTATATATATGTGTGTGTGTGTGTGTGTGTGTGTCACATGAGTTGTTGAACTCATCAAGTGGAGTCCAAAAATATCTAAGGGCGGGAGAAGAGAATCGTGAGAGAGAGAGAGAAGGGAGGCAAAGCTTCTCTAAGAGAGAGCTCACCTTTCATGAGGGTTTGAAGCTAAATAGAAGAGATTAAAGAGAGATGAAGAAGATCATCCATGGAAGCTTGGGGAATTGAAGAGAGCTAAGAGAAAGACAAAGATTGGACAAAGGTATGGAAGTCTACCTTGAATCCTTATGTTTAACGTATCAATTTCATAAAATCATTATGGTATTGGAAGATTTGAACCCATTTTGATGAGGGTTTTATGTATGTATTTAATTGAAGTCAATTTAAGAAGTGAGACCATGGGTTCTATGATTTTGGTTATGATTGGAACTCAACCTTATGAATACCATATGAAATGAACCTTAGATTGTCCAAAGAATTAGATCATGCAAGAATCAAGTGTATTTGTGGGTTGTGTTTTGAGAACCTTGAAGATTTTGAAAGATAAAGCATTGATCTTGAACTTGAGGCAAAGATGATTTGTTTAAAATGAAATTACACTTGAATGATGATAGTTTATCATGTTGTGGGACAATTTTATATGTTTTTGAGTGATTTGAGTTGGAAACCAAGCTTAGAAATGGAAAGAGCAAGAGTTAGAGCAAACAACATTTTCGGACAACAAAACTGACCCAGAGCCACACGTGCGGCAGGTCTTCCCGCACGTACGGCAATCCATTTCCAGATTTTGCTAAAAAAGCACATGGTCCCACACGTGCGGCTCAATTCTGGCACATGCGGCCAAGTTTCTTGAGGCCGCACGTGTGGGACAGCTCTGTTCAGCCAACTTCAAATAAGCATATCTTTTGTATCCAGACTCCGTTTTAGATGATTCTAGAGCCTAAATTCAAGCCCCGGAAGTCTAGTTTCCAGTGGTGGTAATCTCACTCCTAAATTCTAAGTACACAAATAGTTATGCCCAAATTAGTGACGATTGTTCACTTTCTGTCTACCGGTTTTGTACCATTTCTTCTTCTAAACCATTTTCCTTTCGATTCCTCCTATTTTCCTAGACATGGATTATAACTTATTGAGGACTAATGAGTTTAGAACCGATATGGCTAATTGATTAAAGAATAAGAAAGAGATTGGTTTTATTCTCATATTATGTTATATGCATTGTGTTGTAGGTTGAGACGAGGACATCGTTCCATTGCTACCGGAGGTCCATCACTGTGAGTAATAGCAGTGTAATGTTCTGTTTCATTTACTACTAATAGTTATCGATGGCGTTCTGTTATGCATAAGTAAGTTATCTGTCCTTATGATGAATAACTAGAAAACTTATTTGCGTTATCGAGCAATGATATTCTTAAGGACTGGAGGTCGTTCTGCTTTACTAGTGATGGGCTCGAGGCCGTTCAGTTATAAGCCACGGAGTGTTGACAACTCTAAGACTGAAGGAGGTGTATAGCGGTCCCGATATTTCCTGTTGTTGTTTAACTATAATCCGGACTCGGTTCCGTAGATTCGTTGTTATCTTATCCTCATTTCTATCCCTTACTCTTTTAATTAGAATTTTGGGTTGTGTTGGGCAGGTTGGGAATAAGTGGGTCGTGTTTTAAAACTTAGAAATTTTGCCCAGGTTTTGGTCTCTCCGCTCGAGCGGCGATTTGACGCTCGAGCGGGATTTTGTTGTTGCCTCTCCGCTCGAGCGGCAGTTTGGACGCTCGAGCGTGAATTTCCTTCTCTCAGCATTTTGGTCGTCTGCAGAAAATTCTGGGAGAGTGCACCCGGCGCTCGAGCGGATCTTTGGACGCTCGAGCGTGAACCTGTGTTTGTACGCTCGAGCGGGGTGTTGTACGCTCGAGCGGACCTGCTTTTATATCAGTTCGTGAAACCACCTTTTTGATCACTTTTTGATTTCCTTTCTCTCTCTTACTTTTTCAAAACCTCCATTGGAGAGCACCTCACTCTAAAACCGAACTTCTCTCTTAGGATTGATCTACCTAGAGTGTTTTCCTCACCTTGGGCCTTTGTAAGAAGTGTGTTGATCGTCGAGGGCTTTGTTGAGATCTGAGAAATTTGGGATTTGGAGCACTTCTGAGTTTTACTCATCTTCTCCCTTGGAGCTCTGAATTTGAGGTAGGGATATCCTACTCCTCTCTATGGATTTTGTCTTTAAATTTTGGTAATTTGAGATGTTGGGGTTGGTTTGGTAATTTTGTGAAAGTTTGGGCCATTTGTGTTATTTTACAAAAGTTGGGGTTTTATTTGTAATAAACCTAGATGCATGTTTGGTATAGAGAAATGGAATAAATGTTGAATCATTGATGAAAATGGGACCTAAGGGTGGTAATGGTAATTATGGAAAATGACCTAATTACATTGTTTAATTAATTGAGATAATTAATTGTGGGAAATGAGGAAATGAAATGGAATTGCTGAGATTGGGAGTGCATGGGGTTAAAGGGTGTAGTTGAATTATTTATCACTCACCGAATTGAAATGTCGATTGAATATCCATTGTGCATTTATTTCCTGCTTAGAAATAATTGCTTTGGGCTACCGGCGGAGGGTAGTGTTGATTGTTGTAGACAATGCTTGATGATTAGGCAAACTAAAACTAATCAATTGGATGTGTCATAGAGCATGTCGGTTGATAGAATACATTAATTTTATGTATTGATTGATTGCATATGTGATTCTGTGTTTATATGCATTACTTGTGTATGGGAGGAGATAGGGGATGTACTCCACGGTTTAGGGGAAGATGGGGGATGTACCTCTAAACCGGTTAATGGTTTAGGGGAAGATGGGGGATGTACCTCTAAACCGGTTGTTGGAATGTTGATATAGCTCATATGCTTATCGGTTGAAGTGTTGATACAGCTCATATGCTTATCTATCGTAATGTTGATACAGCTCATATGCTTATCTGTTGTAGTAGTGATATAGCTCATATGCTTATCTATTGAAAAGTTTGTTTGATTTGATATAGCACTAAAATGTATATCATCATTGTTTGCGAAGTATGGGAGTAGTTTATGTGTTATTGATACAACAAAATAATGTGTATCCACCTTGGATTTCGAAAGTGTTCTAGTGATGAACTATAATCTCATCAAATGTTCTGGCCAGAGTACTGAGCCTTGTTTTCAAACTCAAAGTTGAACAAAAACGAAAAGTGAATTGTAACATAGACTTGGCTGTCATGGTAACGTAGGGAGATGTAAATGGAAGTGTCAGTGTTGACCGTCTATCAGTTGCTAATCTTTTAGTCATTGTTCATGGTTGGTTTAGTGTATTTCTACTGGGCTGTGGCTCACCCTATATGGGAATATCATTTTCAGGTACAGGTAGCATGCCACCTCCAAGGACGTAGCTTGGGAGGCCAGAGGCGGACTTTTTGTTGTTTTACTTGATGTATTACATGTAAATTCAAGCCAAGGGCTTAACGTGTTTGAGTTAGTACTCTTTTGTTGTAACCAAGTGTTAACTTGGAAAGCTGTAAGCCCATAGGGCATTTGCTTTTGTTGTTAACATGTAATACTTTTTGTAACGAAACTCTGTTAAATGAAAGAATGTGGAGCTTTTGAATATCAATGCATGTCTTATTTAATGGGTTTAAAGCTATTATTTTGAGGGCGTTACAACTTGGTATCAGAGCGTACCGGGTTCGAATACTTTGGGTACGTAGGAAGTGATTAGTATCACAATGGGTTTCTCTCACTTGTTAGAGACTTAGACGTAATGTTATGTACTTTTGTGATAACATGTTTATGTGACTATTTGGGTATGGAATGTAGTTTCTTGGATGTTGATTGGATCCTTGGGTTTCTGGGAGTCCTGTTGGAAAGGCACTTGATCAATGCTGTTTCTGATCGGAACTCTAGTAACGCCTCGGGACTATCATTATCTGGAAATGAAATTCGTAAGTGCTTACATGTTTATGTGCTTATGTGGAGTGAATTACAGTTATCCATGTGTTAGGATGTAAGTGTTTAGCCTCGGCACATGTATGAGTGTGCTAACGTGTCTCCGTTACTTTTACTAGGATGCCTAGGCGAGGAAGTTGCGATTTCCCTCCTTCCGCTCGGAAAGAGCTGCGGAAACAATTTGTGGAATTACGCCAAGGTACTACACCTTTGGTGCGATTCGAAAGATGGTTTGCTAATCTGTCGAGGTTTGCTCCAGAATTGGTGGAGACGGAGGATTTACGTTGTTTTGAGTTTGAGAGTAAGCTGCGTGACGACATCCGTGTAAGGATAGCGGGGTCTTGGCATAAAAGATATAGGGCGCTTGTTGAGGCGGCCGCCCATGTAGAGGCTGCAGTGCTAGCAATGGGGCAGAGTGGAGAGGAAGCCATCTCGGCAACTCCTGTGACTCAGGGTGTTGGTAGGCCTTTTAAGAGGCAGAGGGTTTTAAACTCGCAACAGGGAGGACGGGCTAGAACTGCCCTTCCAGTGTCAGATTTGGGTTCGGGGGAAAGTAAGCAGAGGGGCATCATTTGTTTCAGATGCGGTCTGCTGGGCCACAGGGTTTCGGTTTGCCCACAGAAGAAAGGGGTGGGGTTAGCAGTTCAACCAGTAGTTGTACCACCAGGATCATCCAACCAGCCGGGTTTTGGACCGATTAAATGCTCAGTGGGGAGGCAGTTGTTGGGGTCTTCATCAGCCCAGATTCTGAACCAATCTCGTGCTCAGGCACCGCCTACCTGTTGGGTGTGTAATCAGCCGGGTCATATTCGGCGTTCTTGTACTCAGCCGGGAGCTTCTTTAGGGGTTTTGCAACCTAACCAGGCTCAGTTTCTTTCGACTGGGCAGGAACAGTATCGTTTTGGGGGACTAGCAGGCCAGATTGCGAGGGCCTCAGTAGAGTCGAGTTCCCAAGCCCCAGCTAGGGAAGTTTGTAGTTGTTCCAGGTGTGGGCAGAGGGGGCATACCAGTGGTTCTTGTCCGTGACTTGTAAGCTCGTAGGTTGCCTTATGTTCGGGGATGACCAACTTCGGCGGTCCAACAAGGGACGGTAGTAGTAGTAATACTGATGGGATGGTTTTGTTTTGACTAATCCGTTTTGTAATCAGTGGATTATTGTTTTGTGATCATTGGGTTCCGTTGTGTAACCAATGTGTTTTGGGAAGGTTGAAACATCTAAACTGTTTGTTTATCTATATATATATATATACATATATGCTTTGTTTGTTAATTTCCCTAGAGTGGGTGAATTGGAGCATGTCGTAGCTCTAAAATTTTATTAATGTATAAAGTTCCTATATAAAAAAAAAATTTATGCTTGTGACTTGATTTGGGGAGGATGAGGCTAGAGAGCCTTGTTTTCAAAATTTGGAAGAACCACCGAGGGGTACGTGTCCTAGCCAAGGAAATATTGGAGCGAGAACTGTTTTACTTGCCGAGTGTGTGGAATTACATGAGTACTACCCATTTAAAGTTTGTGCGTGGTATAGCTTTTGATCTACTGTCGGGTGAACTTGAGAGGATGTGAAGTGTACGATTAATACTAGATGTAACACGTATTTAATATGGTGTCCTACGGGGGCATGGCACATAATTTTGTCAAGGTTGGACTCGTACCTTCGTGGTAAGTAACGTTGTCAAGATTGCAGGTGTACTGATTGGCCGTTTCAAGTGAAGGGATGTCAGTCCCTATATAAGGTTGTGATTGTTGTATCGGGAGCGATGTGTTGTGAGTAGCTGGTACTATACCTCGGGCTGTAGTATAATGGATGTCTCCCTAAGTTTTCAAATTTCTTTATTTGGATTGAATGTGATAAGTTCGTACCTAAGCACTGGTCAAGTCAGAGGATATTATCAGAAGCGTTAATTGGGTATATAGCCCATGGTTAGAGTGTGACCCGTGGGTGGAGTCACAGTGGTATGGTGTTTGCGGATGAAGATGTGGGTTAATGACGAGGGAGGCGAGGACTTTTACCCCTCTGGAAAGTTAGAAGAGTGAATCTTTGGAAGCCCTATCGGCGACTTGTGACGGTGTCGGGGTTTGGTTCATGATGGTTGCCTAGCGGTAGTGTGGACTAGTGGTTTAGCACGGATGCCGGGCCTCTTGATGGTACTCTCGAGATGAGTGACAAGTAAGATATAGAGTAACGAGTGGACCCTATGAGTTAGTGGAGGATTCGGTGTAGGAGTAAGAGGGCCTGCAAAATAAGGAGGTTTTGCCTAGTACGGTTGAATGTGTTAGATGGGATGGTTTCGAGAGTTGCGCGGTGTTGGCAGGACTATATGAGAATGTTCGAGGGAACGTGAGATTTGTATCTCGAGTTAGTGGGAATGGTACCTGTATGCTGGTTCGTGTGTTGGGCCTTGCTAGATAGTGAGTCCGTGGTGACCCCCCTTGGTTGTATAGGGGTAGTGTTCATATTGTGATTGGTTATCCATTGTTGGGTGTGGGTTATGAGTGGATGCTGCCAACATTCTTTGAAGGAAGAGCAATTCGTGTTCTAAAGTAATGAGTATAGCGTGGGTCAAAGTAGTCCTTCGTATTCGGGATGTTGTGATTGAGGTTGACCATGTCGGTCTTCGGTCAAGGAAGTGAGCAGGCTTGCTAGATAACCATGGCGGGGGATGGTGATTCCCTTAGACGCGATGTTGAGGCGGTTAAATTTTAGGAAATCCAGTGAGATTCCAAAATTTGTGGTTCGTGTAGAGAACTCCGTGGTTGGGATTAGTGGTCTGAGTAGCACATCAGTGTGTGGATTACTGAGTGTAGAGTTTATTGAGTTGACTAGTCAGCTTGTCGGTATCGGGTGTTGGGGTGGCATTGGTCACCTTGAGTTTAGTCTCGTTCGTTGTAGACTACGTATGTTGATTAAGGAAAACTGAAATTAATCGAACATGTTTTGTCGTTGAGTCTGACGGTTGGAATAATACATCTAATATATGTATTGATTGATCATTGTGAATGATTGGCTTTTTATACATTATGAATGTATGGTGTTTAGTTTGATGTTGATACAGCACTATAATGTGTATCATTTGTGTATTTCTGAGCCGTGTTTAGGATTATAAAGTGGTTAAGTAAAGGGAGGCGGGATAAAATTGCAAAACCATGAATTTCTTATACCTTATGTGTTGATAGTACTGTTGTTATTTCTATTAACTATCATTATAGAAATGTTATGTTCTGTGTCGGTTGTGGCATCACTGTATGAGTGATAGTTGTGGATAGTGCTGTTTTGGAAAGAAATGGAAAACAAAATTTTTCCAGTGTTTGGACCATATAAATGCGTTGTTGAAAAGTTGATTTAATTCAAGAATTTTAAAGAATTCCAGATTAATCTTTTGGCAAATAAACTGTGGATGACTCTGCTTTTTGGGTAACACCGTATTTGTGAAAAATGTTTGCAAAGCTTTTGAGTTTTCGTACGGAACATGCAAGATTTATTCCGGAACGTTAACGTTGAAAATTTAAACATCTTTGGGAAATGCCTCTTGAACAAGAAAATGTTTTCTTATTATCTACTCTAAAGATTTGCTTTGGTCGTGTTGTTGAGTAGTGACTTAGCTTGGAATGCTAGTCGGTTGTTGGTGAATTGTTTCGGGGGAGGTTTGGTTTGTTGAGGCTTGCGTACCTAAGGTGTGGTTGTTTAGAATGTGTTTCCTTGGTTAGTATCTTCCTTGCTAAGAGTAAGTCGGAGGTTTGTTGTGAAAGTAATTTCTTTCCTTGGGGCTCGATTGTTGAATGCTCTGTTATCACTTGGCCTTGTGTTTTGGCGTACCCTTAATTTCGGGGACGAAATTCTTTAAGGGGGGGAGGTTATAGCGGTCCCGATATTTCCTGTTGTTGTTTAACTATAATCCGGACTCGGTTCCGTAGATTCGTTGTTATCTTATCCTCATTTCTATCCCTTACTCTTTTAATTAGAATTTTGGGTTGTGTTGGGCAGGTTGGGAATAAGTGGGTCGTGTTTTAAAACTTAGAAATTTTGCCCAGGTTTTGGTCTCTCCGCTCGAGCGGCGATTTGACGCTCGAGCGGGATTTTGTTGTTGCCTCTCCGCTCGAGCGGCAGTTTGGACGCTCGAGCGTGAATTTCCTTCTCTCAGCATTTTGGTCGTCTGCAGAAAATTCTGGGAGAGTGCACCCGGCGCTCGAGCGGATCTTTGGACGCTCGAGCGTGAACCTGTGTCTGTACGCTCGAGCGGGGTGTTGTACGCTCGAGCGGACCTGCTTTTATATCAGTTCGTGAAACCACCTTTTTGATCACTTTTTGATTTCCTTTCTCTCTCTTACTTTTTCAAAACCTCCATTGGAGAGCACCTCACTATAAAACCGAACTTCTCTCTTAGGATTGATCTACCTAGAGTGTTTTCCTCACCTTGGGCCTTTGTAAGAAGTGTGTTGATCGTCGAGGGCTTTGTTGAGATCTGAGAAATTTGGGATTTGGAGCACTTCTGAGTTTTACTCATCTTCTCCCTTGGAGCTCTGAATTTGAGGTAGGGATATCCTACTCCTCTCTATGGATTTTGTCTTTAAATTTTGGTAATTTGAGATGTTGGGGTTGGTTTGGTAATTTTGTGAAAGTTTGGGCCATTTGTGTTATTTTACAAAAGTTGGGGTTTTATTTGTAATAAACCTAGATGCATGTTTGGTATAGAGAAATGGAATAAATGTTGAATCATTGATGAAAATGGGACCTAAGGGTGGTAATGGTAATTATGGAAAATGACCTAATTACATTGTTTAATTAATTGAGATAATTAATTGTGGGAAATGAGGAAATGAAATGGAATTGCTGAGATTGGGAGTGCATGGGGTTAAAGGGTGTAGTTGAATTATTTATCACTCACCGAATTGAAATGTCGATTGAATATCCATTGTGCATTTATTTCCTGCTTAGAAATAATTGCTTTGGGCTACCGGCGGAGGGTAGTGTTGATTGTTGTAGACAATGCTTGATGATTAGGCAAACTAAAACTAATCAATTGGATGTGTCATAGAGCATGTCGGTTGATAGAATACATTAATTTTATGTATTGATTGATTGCATATGTGATTCTGTGTTTATATGCATTACTTGTGTATGGGAGGAGATAGGGGATGTACTCCACGGTTTAGGGGAAGATGGGGGATGTACCTCTAAACCGGTTAATGGTTTAGGGGAAGATGGGGGATGTACCTCTAAACCGGTTGTTGGAATGTTGATATAGCTCATATGCTTATCGGTTGAAGTGTTGATACAGCTCATATGCTTATCTATCGTAATGTTGATACAGCTCATATGCTTATCTGTTGTAGTAGTGATATAGCTCATATGCTTATCTATTGAAAAGTTTGTTTGATTTGATATAGCACTAAAATGTATATCATCATTGTTTGCGAAGTATGGGAGTAGTTTATGTGTTATTGATACAATAAAATAATGTGTATCCACCTTGGATTTCGAAAGTGTTCTAGTGATGAACTATAATCTCATCAAATGTTCTGGCCAGAGTACTGAGCCTTGTTTTCAAACTCAAAGTTGAACAAAAACGAAAAGTGAATTGTAACATAGACTTGGCTGTCATGGTAACGTAGGGAGATGTAAATGGAAGTGTCAGTGTTGACCGTCTATCAGTTGCTAATCTTTTAGTCATTGTTCATGGTTGGTTTAGTGTATTTCTACTGGGCTGTGGCTCACCCTATATGGGAATATCATTTTCAGGTACAGGTAGCATGCCACCTCCAAGGACGTAGCTTGGGAGGCCAGAGGCGGACTTTTTGTTGTTTTACTTGATGTATTACATGTAAATTCAAGCCAAGGGCTTAACGTGTTTGAGTTAGTACTCTTTTGTTGTAACCAAGTGTTAACTTGGAAAGCTGTAAGCCCATAGGGCATTTGCTTTTGTTGTTAACATGTAATACTTTTTGTAACGAAACTCTGTTAAAAGAAAGAATGTGGAGCTTTTGAATATCAATGCATGTCTTATTTAATGGGTTTAAAGCTATTATTTTGAGGGCGTTACAAGGTGAGGACATGCCGATGTCTCACCGACCCTAATATGATTCGAATCGATTATGATTCATGGCCAGAGGCCAAGAGAGGTAGTGTACATGTCGATGTTCTACTGACCTTCCAATGTGTGGACAACTGTCGAGATGTGGGCCTAAGGCCGCTCTGTATAATATGTTGGGCCTAAGGCCATTTTGTACATATATTGGGCCTAAGGCCGTTTCGTATCATATGTGGGCCTGAGGCCGTTTTAAAATATGATTATGAATAAGATCTGTGTATGGTTTGATATGCATATTTACATTTTCTAAGAGTATACTCGTTTAACTGACCTCCTTACATTGCTATTATTCACTGAGCCTTGCTCACTCCATTTTTGTGTATATTTATGTAGGTGAGCCATCGGGAACTGACACTAGAATTGTATGAGATCCACTTGTCTGCCAAGTCGCCTGGGGTATGCCTCCGTGTTGAGGCCTTAATTTTGATTACTAGGAGTTATGTAATTTGTAGAGTCTTATATAAGTGTGTGTGAGATCTATATAATTCTGTGATTATTGTGAATATGGAAACGTAATTAAAGACTTACATTACTCTAATTTTCATGTATGCACAAGCTCAATGGGCGTTTTATCTATGTTGATATTTGCTTCCACTTAAGGCCCTGTATTTGGTTAAATATTATTCTGGAATTCTGTTTTGAGGCCTAAGTACAGGCTGGTCATGGACCAAACTTTTAGGGGCGATTTTGGGTCATGATAGGATTAGTTTTTTGTCAATCGTTAACTATAACACCATCCATTTTTTATACAAAACTGATTTGATCATTTAGTTAGCGATATTCGATCAACATGATTTTTTACAGGCATATATTACTCGATGAGTTCTACACATTGAACGGTTCAGATTATCAAAATGGGACCCGTGATGGGCCCCATGGGCCGAACAGCACCATCCTGTGCAAAAAAAAATTTCCACCCGTGTGACCATCACTTACCTGGCCTGTGTATAGTGGCTTGTACTTGGCTTGTACTTGGCCTGTGTAAAGGGGATTTTTATATATATATATATTTTTGGTGAATAGTGATGACTTTTTTTTTTGTTTTTTAGTAACTTTTTCACTTTTTTGTATTTTTTAGTGTATGCCAAACCATGTGATTGATCACCATCAAATTGCTCTAGACAAGAATATGATGTATGAAGAATGGCCCATGCAAATCATTGATCGGCAAGTAAAGCAATTGAGGAATAAAATAATCCCTATGGTGAAAGTTGAATGGAAAGAACATTATGAGAAGGAGGCTACTTTGAAGAAAGAAGAAGAGATGAGGCAGTGGTATTCGTATTTATTTCCATCATAAGGTAACCTAAGTTTGGAGGACCAAACTTTCTAAGGGGGAGAGATTGTGATGACCCTGACCTCCGAACTAGTGTATAATGATATTTTAGTAAGTCTAATTGCATGATTGTGTGTTTATTTATGCAATTACATGCTTCATTTTGTGATTATCTGTCATTACATGGAATATCTGTTCAAATTGACAACTTAGATACATAAATTGAGAGCTTAGATGACTTCAGAAACTGAAATTGACTAGCCCAATAGGCTAATTAGAATATTTAGAGTTTTATGGTAACTTTAATTGAAAATTGATTTGGATCAAAATAATTAGAATAAACAGATTGAATTAACTAGAATTAAGCCTAACTAGTTAACCTTAATCATATGTGATTAGGCTACCTTAATCATATGTGATTAGACCATATAAATAGCTCTAAATAAGCTTATGAGCTCACATATACACATACTTGGCTAAGAATTGAGAGAGAAGGGAGGAGAGTTGAACATTTAGAGAGAGAAAGAGGAGATTGAACTGAATTGCTAGAGTTTTGGTGACTTGAGCTAGTCTAACACTTGAATTCACACATTAGGTATGAAACTCAAGCCAAATTCTTGGAATCAAGTCATATAGAAACTAAGTTCATGGAGTTAGGGGATCATTTGTTTGAATTTGGGTAGATTGAGCATGGATTACCATGGATATGATGAATTTGAGTTGAATTGTGCACATGCATGCTTAATCTTTCATTTTTGAGCTAAGATTTCTTGAAATTCATGCATGCATGAAGCTTAGGAGGCATGATCTTGAAGATCATCCATGAATTCTTGCATTTCATATCATTTAGTGGTGTTTTAACATGACGGAGGCTTAATCTATAACATGCATGGTTTCAACTTGAAAATTTAAACTTGAACTTGGACAATTGAAGCATGATTTCGAACAAATGGTTTCAAAATGGAAGTATTTTCATGTTATATGATGATTTTCCAAGCTTTTGTACCAAAAAAACAAGTTTTAAAGCTTTGGATATCAACCTTGAAGCTCAAACACAGTTCTGGAAATTCCAGAATTCGTGTTGTCTGCTCGAGCGAGAAAAACCTCACTCGAGCATGAAAATCGAGCTCCTAGAAGTTTTATAAAATTTTACAGGCCGCTCGAGCAACCAAAGTGGCACTCGAGCGAGGACCGTTTTTCTCTGTCTTCCGCTCAAGCAACCGTCGACTTGAAATTTCATGCAACCAGTACTTTTGTAGACCGCTCGAGTGACAGAAGCTGCGCTCGAATGATCACTTTTGTTTTTGAACCCCCGCTCGAGCGGAGACCCTGTTCTCAGCAAAATTTTACCAACTCTTTTAAGTGTATATTTGCATCCTCGTGCCACTCCAAGTATTCTTAGGCACCATTTAGACTCACATAATCATATAATGAGTTAGAAACACATGAGAAGAATTGAATTAAATTGAAGTGGTGTTTCAATTGTGCATTTGTTATGTGTTTTGTCTAGGTAGGCGTCCAAGGCTTAGTGACACCACAAACCACTGTGAGTAGTAACTTTATAAAGATATGCTCAAGTAATATTATTTTTGAAATTGTTATTTCTTTGGAATCAATATGTGACTGATTGAATGGTTTATCGAAAATTTATTTTATAATGATGAATGAAGTTCATTTTCGAAATGTATTCGTGGCATCCATTGACCCTTGCCTGGGGGAGATTAATACCATGGCATCTGTAGACGTTCCCGAACGCCCTGGGAGGAAATCCCCCGTTTTGTTCATTGGGGCTCACTACAGTTCGGACTCAAATTGTCACGGTCCTGTATCTAATCTCGCAGAGTGCAATGCAAGACCGATGAATCATCAAAGAGTCCAAATCTGCCAAAATCGTTTTGGAAAACAGATTTTTTAGAAAGAAGTGCCAAACATGGACTGTTTTGCCAGATACAGAGTCGCCACCTAAATATTTTATTTTGGGAAATTTAGAAAACCCTGACTCGTGCCTAAGGCCACATGTCCGTCATCACCAAAGTTGCCTTGGCTCGGGAACTTGGGTACGATTGGGGAAGGTCAGCTAAGCTTAAATCAGCATGCAAGATAGGCTAAAAGTGTGTACAAAAATGGGAAATAAAAGAGGAAAAAGGAGTTACCCTCGAAGACCACTTCCAAGAACACCAAACCAGCAGCCTCTTTGGATCAAACCAGCTCAAAAACCCCTCAAACAACTCCTTAGCACCTTAGTAACCAAAACGTAGTGTACTCCTAGGTGTTCTAGTGCAAGAACAAGAACAAAAACTCACTTTGGAACACTCTAACCCACACAAATGTAGAGAGAGAGGGAGATATATAGAGAGAGTGATATATATATTTTATATATCAGATTTTTCAACCCTTGAAATGGAAGGAGAGGCCCTCTTTTATAGAGGAACAAAGGTCCAAGCTTCTCTTAGAAGCTTGGAGCAAAGGGGCCAAGCTTCTCTTAGAAGCTAAAGCAAAAAGGGTAAAGCTTCTTGAGGAAGCTCGAGCAAAGGGGTCAAACTTCCTCAAGAAGCTAAGAAAGGTTCAAGCTTCTCTTGGAAGCTTGGAGCAAAAGGGTCAAACTTCTTGGAGAAGCTAAAAAAGGTTCAAGCTTCCTTAAGAAGCTAAAACAAGGGTTCAAAAGGTTCAAGCTTCCTCAAGAAGTTAAAACAAAGGTTCAAAAGGGTCAAGCTCCCTCAAGAAAAGGTCTCGGCCACGAAAAGTGGCCGATTGATCAAAACAATGGCCGGCCGACCAAAAACATTGCCGACCGGCCAACACTTTTGGCCGGTAGCAAGAAAACAGGGCCGGTGGCCTCAGGCCATGGCTGGTGAGGTGTGGGGATGGCCAACAAGCTATTTCCCACCCTCAGAAGCAAAACAACAAGTTTTTGGTGCAAAACCAAATACAAAACAAACAAGTCGAGAGGTCTTGAGGCAAAGCGCGTAGCCGAAACCTCCAAGAACTCAAGACGGACACAAACTTGGGTGATCATCGAGTGTTCAAATGATAACGTCCAAGTCTTGAGGACGGTAAAAAATGGGGTGTCTACAGCATCCATTGACCCTTGCCCGGGGGAGATTAATACCATGGCCCATTGACCCTTGCCTGGAGAAGATTAATACTATGGCCCATTAACCCTCGCCCGGGAGAAACAGTACCGTGGCCCATTAGATGATTGAAATATAGAAATCTTTGCTATTAGACCTTAATGGTCGCATTGGTTATGATATATTGATTGACCCTTGAGGTCCTATTATTATAACAACATTGTTACTCTATCGAATGTACTACATGCTTGTTTGAAATGGTTTTCGATGTTAAAATTGATGATGCAATGCTATTGAACTTCATTTATATAATCTCTTTATTCTGTTATTACTCATTGTGCTTTAACTCACTATTTATTTACATATATATGTAGCTGGGCAAGCCAAACAACAGAGTTAGGAAAGCCTCGAGTCTACCCAAGTCAGCCTTTTGTGGAGCTTCCAAGTGAACTAAACATACTCAGGTGGAGCCATGCTAGTCGAACCCCCTTTTTGTGTGTTTCAGTAATTTTGTATTTATATATAGTTGGGGTTGTATTTTGTAAGACATGAATTTTTGTATGACTGCGATGAATGTACTTTTGGGACAAAACTTTACTTATTATACTAGTTCTTTACATATACGCATAGCTCAATGGATAATTTCTATGTCATTTTAAACTTCCGCTAAGCCCCGTACTTTATATTAAGAGATTCTTTTGTATGGAGGCCGTAGGTAATCTATGATTACTGGCCGGTCATGACGCTAAACCTATAGGGGCGGGTTTGGATCCTGACAGAGTGGTATTAGAGCACGAGTTATATCTCACTCACTTGTCCATTGAGCTATAGAGAGTCTGGAAGAGACTTCAGGATTGCATTTATGTGCAATTAAATATTAGAGTGAGATAAATTGTATGATTACATGTTTTGAATTTGTACATGTGGACATATTTTATTTGTTGTGTTTATTATAATACAAGTTTTATATAGAATATGGTAAGGACAAGGGGTGATGAGCTCGAGGAGGCAACCTCCTCAAGATTGGATAGAATGGAACGAATGATGCAAGATATGACTGAAGCCATAAGGCAACAACAACAGTGGCAACAACAACAACAACAAACACCACCCCCACCTCCAATACCTGTGCCACCTCCAGCTCCACGGTGCCAGCCGGGGAGTTGTATTATTGCTTTGACCAGAGAATTTAAAAAGATGAAGCCACCATTGTTTCATAGCGGAATTGAACCGTTGAAAGCCGAAGCTTGGGTCTTAGGAATTGAAAAATTGTTTGAAGTGTTCCCATATACTAAAACTCAGAAGATACAACTAGCTGCATTCACATTAGAAGATGATGCAAGACATTAGTGGATGTTGGTTCGAGATGAGAATTGAGACGTTACTTGGGCCCGTTTCCTAGAAATCTTTTATGAGAAATACTTTCCACAATGTGTATGGGACAGAAAGGCAGCTGAATTCATGGAACTCAAGCAAGGAAATAAATCAATTGCTGAATATGAGGCTCAGTTTAAAGAATTAGCTCGCTTCGCACCCCACATGGTATATACGGACTACAAGAAGGCTAGACAGTTTGAGGAAGGTTTGCGTGACCCAATTCTGGATAAAATCAATGTGCTCAAATTACCGACACAAATGAATATACTTGATAGGACACTAATAGCAGAGAGAAATGTAGCCAACTGTAAGGGCAAGAGACATAATTTCAATAAAGGGACACCATCAACAAATAAGAAGTTGAAGCCTGGGGATTCCAGTAATTCGGGGTCAACCCAAAGTGGCAACTCAACACCTACTTGCACCATTTGTGGAAAGAAGCATCGGGGTGTTTGCTATCGCACTATAGGGACTTGTTACCGGTGTGGAAAAGTAGGACACATGGCAAAAGATTGCACATAGTCACGTCAGGATGGTAACCAAGGTGCCACAAGCTCGATTGAATCAATTCCCATAACAAAACCAACTACAACACCGTCTACCACAAGAAATGAACGGAGGCAAGGAATAGTCTTTGCATTGATCCCGGGAGACACTCAAAATACCGAGGCAGTAGTGTCAGGTACAATCTCCATTTGTGGTAAACCTGCTTATGCTTTAATTGATCCAGGATCTACACATTCGTTTGTTTCTGTGGTTTTTGCTGAAACTTTGAATAGACCTATGGAAGCATTGAGCTATGTATTATGTGTTGCATCACCTACGGGGGGGATCCATGCTATGTTCAACAGTATTTGTTGCATGTGAATTATTTCTCGGGAATGCTATTTTGTACGCTGATTTAATACCTTTAGACATGAGACATTTTGATGCTATATTGGGTATGGATTGGTTAGCTAAATACTATGCAACTATTGATTGTGCTTTGAAATGAGTAATATTCCGACCTCAAGGACAAGATGAATTTTATTTTGAAGGGAAAGGGGTAGTTCCTCCACAGTACCTCATATCTGCCATGAAAGCCCGAAAACTAATAAATAGGGGTTGTTAAGGGTATTTGTGTAGTGTGATAACTGAACCAACTATAGACATTACTCTAGACAATATACCAGTGGTGAGAGATTTTCTTGATGCATTTCCAGATGAATTACCCGGCCAACTTATTGATAGAGAGATTGAATTTACAATTGATGTAATACCGGGAACTCAATTAATTTCTAAAACTCCCTACCGTATGTCTAGCATTGAAATGAAAGAATTGAAAACTCAGTTGCAGGAATTGCTTGATAAAGGTTTTATCAGACCGAGTACATCACCATGGGGTGCACCAGTACTTTTTGTGAAAAAGAAAGACGACACTCTTCGATTGTGCATTGATTACTAAGAGCTCAACATGGTAATGGTGAAAAATAAATATCCTTTGCCGCGTATTAATGACCTGTTTGATCAGTTGCAGGGGGCACAGATATTTTCAAAAATTGACTTAAGATCGGGATATCATCAATTGAAAGTTAAGGCTGAGGACATTGAAAAGACTGCCTTCCAGACCAGGTATAGACATTATGAGTTTTTAGTCATGCCTTTTGGAGTTACAAATGCGCCCGCAACATTTATGGATTTAATGAACAGGATTTTCAAACCTTTCCTGGACGACTTTGTTGTTGTATTCATTGATGACATCTTGATTTATTCGAAAGATAAAGATGAGCATGAACGACATTTGAATCTAACTCTTCAAACACTTAGAGAAAAACAGTTATATGGGAAATTCAAAAAGTGTGAATTTTGGCTTGATGAAATAGCATTTTTGGGGCACATCATTAATAAGGATGGTATATCTGTGGATCCTCATAAAATTGAAGCAATTATTAATTGGCCTACCCCGACTAATGTATCAGACGTTCATAGTTTTATGGGATAGGAAGGGTATTATCGAAGATTTGTTAGAGACTTTTCAAAAATTGCTGTGCCATTGACTCAGTTGACTCGAAAAGGAAAACTATTTGAGTGGACAGATCAGAGAGAAACAGCCTTTCAAGAGTTGAAGACAAGAATGACTACAGCCTTAATCCTTACTATTCCCTCAGGTATTGAAGGTTTTGTGATCTTTAGTGATGCATCTTATAAGGGCTTGGGTTGTGTTTTAATGCAGAATGGCAGGGTGATTGCATATGCCTCTCGACAATTGAGACTACACAAAAAGAACTACCCTACACACGACCTAGAACTTGCTACAATTGTGTTTCCATTAAAAACATGGCGTCATTATTTGTATGGGACCAAATGTGAAGTGTACATAGATCATAAGAGCTTCAAATACTTCTTCACACAGAAAGAGTTGAACATACGTCAAAGATGATGGCTTGAACTAATCAAAGACTATGACTTGAAAATTCACTATCATCCGGGCAAAGCCAATACTGTAGAAGATGCACTTAGTAAAAAGAATGTGGAGAATCTTGCCTATTTACTCACAGATCAGAGAGAACTGCTACTGGAGTTTGAAAAACTTGAAATTGAAGTGGTTCCTTATGAACAAGATAGCTTGATAGCCGCGATGTCTGCCTAACCTGCCATTATTGAGGAGATTAAACGAAAGTAAATGAATGATGAGTTTTTAAAGAAGATTTGTGATGAACTTGACCCCAAGGCTAAATCGGGGTTCATAATTGAAAATTCCGTATTAAAATTTCAAGGGAGATTGTGTGTTCCAAATGATGCGGATTTGAAAAAGAAAATTTTAGAGGAAACCCACAAGTTAGTGTTTGCAATGCACCCAGGGAACACCAAAATGTACCAAGATTTGAAGTTAGTGTATTGGTGGCCCAACAGGAAAAGAGAGATTGCCGACTTCAACTCTAAATGCTTACAATGCCAACAGGTAAAAGCAGAGCATCAGAAACCAGTAGGTTTGCTTCAGTCTCTTCCTATTCCGGAGTGGCACAAGTGAGCCCCAACCATTGGGTGCAAGGATCATTCCCTTTCCAATTCTAGGCGAACAGTGCAGGTTTGCCAACTGATTGTGCAATCACACCAATTGAGCCATTGAGCTTGGAACTACTCTGTTTTCCATTCAACCATAGAGGTCAGAATAGATGAATCCAAAAAGCTCACCAACTGGCGTACGACACCATTTTGGAAAATTTTATATTTTATTTTATTTTTTGTTATTTTAAATTTAGATTTTGATAAGGATTATTGTTATCTAGCCTAAAATAGTATAAAATTTATTGTTTTCTAGTCATTTTAGTTTCTTTATTCTGAGTCAGTTTTAATTTTCTAAGTTTTTAGAATACCTGTTTTAGAGTGTTAGGATTGCTTTATTATAAGCTAGCGGTGACTGAGGCTAGCTTAGTTGAATAGGAGGTGGACCCAAAAAAACTTGAATTAAGGCCAAAATCTTATGATAGCTTGGTTGTGGAAGGAGGGGAGATTTTGGTCCCTTTTTGGGATTGCTAAGAATATGAATGCAGCAGTGGTACATTATTTGTGGTTATAGTGGAGCAGGGTATTTTTGGATGTGTCTTTTTGGTGGGCACAACAGGTATGATTGGAAGTTTGAGGGGTTTGAGGTTCTTTTCACTTTATTGTATAGGTTGTCTTTTATTTATTTATTTATTTATTTATATTATTATTATTATTATTATTATTATTATTATTATTATTATTATTATTATTATTATTATTACTTAAGGCTCTATTTTATTGTATAATCTACCAGGAAAGAAAAGGGGGATGACATAAGGTGGAATAGATCTAGATCAAGAAAAATTGAAAATTGAGTCCTTTTATCAATGCTTTGCTTGGTGGCTGTATATCTATTCCTTGGAAAAGAATTTGGAGGTCTAAACCACCATGCAAGGTTGCTTTCTTTGTTCAGATAACAACCCGTGATAAAATCCTTACTTTGAATTACCCTGATTCTGTATAAGCACATTACTGTTAATTAAGGAAGATGCAGAATTGGTGTCCTATGGCTCAGAAAATGCAAACTTTTGTTTAATCAGATTTTGGTTCATTGAGTGTTCCCAGGGAAGGTGATTAATTCATGCATTGTTGGAATGGTGTGAGTCGGCAAGAGTATAAGAAAACCATGGATGGTAGCTCTGTTGTGTTTGATGTGGATTTTATGGAGATAAAGGAATTGACGATCTTTTGATGGGATGGAGAAACCTCTTTCTAAATTGTTTGTTGATTCTTTTGTGTGTTTGGTTCTCCAAGGGTGTTAGTAACTCGATGATTATCTTTTGGATTTTTTTAGAGAACTTTGATGGCCAAAGGAATGTCCAGCTTTTGTTTTGTCTAGGTATGCTTGTGGTTGTGGAAGGATACATGTAACATTCCCAGGCCCGACCCTGAGATTTTCGGGGCCCAAAACCGATAATCAACTAATAAATTTCTGGGGCTCTTCATATTTTTTTTTCATTGAATGAAAAAAAAAATTGAAAGTAAAGGACAAAAGATTTGTGTCAAAATCACAAAAAATACTTAGCATTACATTATAATAACTAATAAGTATTGTTTGATCCTCACTCTTCTTGTGTTTTTAGAAGAAAATAAATCAATCATACTTGCATAATCTAATTTTTTTACAAAATCATTTTCAATGAATAATAGTGCTAATTATTTTAAATGGGCCTTTTAATTTTTTAATAGATCAATTTATTTTAAGTTAATTTGGGCCTTCCTTAATTTTTTTTGGACTTAAAATATACTTAATATATTAGACTAAACTATAATAAGAGAGACCCCTTTTTTGGATCTATTTTCAATGGATAACAATGCTAATTTTTTTGAATGGATTTTTAATTTTTTAATGGTTCAATTTATTTTAAGTTAGTATGGGCCTTTTTTAATTTTTTTAGACTTAAAACATACCTAATATATTATACTAAATTATAATAAGAGGGGCCCCTTTGTTTAGTCTAGTTTGAGGGGCCCTAGGCCATGGCCTTGTGGCCTATGCCCTAGGGCTGGCCCTGAACATTCCCTTTGATGACTTCATATTTTAAGTTTTCTTGTTTTTTTTTTTTTTTAAATTTTTATTTAATTTACATCTTGTAGTTTTTTTTTACTTGTTATTTAAAAAATAATAAATCAGTAGCTGTTAGAAATAACAGAAATAACATGCCTACATAAAGATATAAAATTTTAAACATAACATATGCTTGTTTATACATGTTTTGTATAAACATGCTATGTTGGATGTCTTGTTTGTTCACTAATGTCTTTATGAACATTTGTTAGATATTCAAGTTACCTAAATGTTGTACAAACGATAATGTCTGTCCTTGTTGTGTCTCGTGTGTATGATTCATTAGTCTTAAAAAAAATTCTTGAACCAATTCTCAACATACGTGCATCGAACCTCAAAATCATCCAAAATTATCCTTAATCTTGTTATAACTCAAGGCTGAAAAGAACTAATGCCAAGGAAAATCTGAAAATCAGCACAATAAGTTAGTAAATCACCTGGAAAGGAGACTTTGTGTCCAGGAACCAACGCTGCTATAATGTTTCCAATGACATCAAGATATGAACAACTGGTCTGTACTCATGAAATTTCGTTGCCACAATCAGATGAATCAGGTGTTTTGGAATATGAGTAAAACAACATCAAGGGAAGGAACACAGTACACATCCACACATAATAAAATTTATTTCAAATGTCTCTGAAGATGACAAAAGTGATATGCCATAACAACTGCCTCTAGATATTGTAGTGGAAAAGGAACCATAGCAGAAGGGTGTTTTGATCTCTCTGGCAGAACCACCTAAAAACAACAGTTCCTGCTTTAGTATTTTTCTTTTCCATTCCAGCTTAAAGAGACATAAGTGGAATAAAAGAATGTAAAAAAAATATAAATTTAAAGAACTGTACTCACTTTGATGGTCAACTCATCTACTACTGTCTCAACAATAGGACATCCAAAAGCTAAAGTTGAGGTAACGCCTACCATCAAATCACTCAAAAAGGAAGTCTTGCAATGGTAGTCCTTATCCAATGACAAAAGTGGCCTTCCAACCTTCCACTACAAGAAAAAGCGTTTTTGGCGACTAAAACTTCATTTTTCGTCGCTGAAAGTAGTAGAATTGGCGACTAAAATGGAATTAGTCGCCAAAATTGAACACTTTTGCCGACTAAAAGAGTTTAGTCGCCGAATGTAGGGGTTTTAGCGACTAAAGGTTGTTTAGTAGCCAAAAGTGATGGTTTTGGCGACTAAAAAACATTTTCGTCGCCGATTATAGGTGTTTTGCCGACTAAAAACAGATTGGTCGCTGAAAATGAAGCTTTTGGCTACAAAAAAAAAATTAGTAGCTAAAAACAGTCAATTGGCAACTAAAATTCAGTTTAGTAGCCAAAAGGGGACGTTTTTGGCGACTAAAAACAGATTTAGTTGCCAAAACTGCTTATTTTTAATTTGAACTTATTTTTTTAGCGACAAAAAATTAATTAGTAGCCCAAAATAATAGAATTGGCGACTAAATAATGGATTTAGTCGCCAAAAGTGGCCTAAATTTTTTTTTAATAAATAATTTATTTTTTACATAAATTATATTGAATAAAAATAATTATATTTACATATACAGTTTTGTGTTAATACCGGTCAATATACTATATAAATAATATATATTGCATATATATTCATGTGATGTTGAAGTGGCATAGTGGAGGGAGCGTGTTGCTAAAGGTGTGAGCGTGTTGCTAAAGGTGTTGGCGGTTCGAATCTCAGAAAAAGCAAAGAAATTGGTTTTTTTTTTTTTCACGGAAGGACCTTTGGCGACGAAAATTTTAGTCGCCAAAAGTGTTTATTTTGGGCGACTAAACCGTTTAGTCGGCAATTCATGGACTATTGGCGACTAAAAGATTAGTCGCCAAATGTGTGATTTTAAAAAGTGTAAATCACTATTGGCGACCAAAAAGTTGGTCGCTAAAGAGCTATTTTTTGCCGACTAAAAAAATTTTAGTCGCCAATACCTCCGGCGACCATATATACGCGACAAAAGGGGCGACGAAAAAAATTAGTCGCTGAAAGTAAAAACTCGACTTTCAACGACTAAAAACGGACTTTTGGCGACTAAAAATTTAGTCGCCAAAAATGCTTTTTCTTGTAGTGTTCAAATAAAGGATATTGTGGCTCTATTTCCCATTCTGATTGCAAAGAAAAAGTCATTGGTATAGAGAATGTTTTTAACAATAGCATTAAGAAAATTTTCCATTTTCTCATTTTTTAATTATGAAGTGTTTTAATTTTTTTTTTTTTTTTTTTTTTTTAACATATAGCCCAATAGGTAGGTTTGAGATTTAGAATTATTTTTTGGACTGGGCTTAGGACAAACATAGAGACCCTTTGGCTGGGCTAAAATTGGGTAGATACAAAATTCATTACTATGTAGTGTTAGCACAGTTTAAACGACCCTACGCTTGTCCACCCGTACTTGCACCCTGATTAGCTAACATCGTTGATGAAATGGAAAAAGTACTATAATGTCTTTTATCTGATTTGATAATTTTCAGCACAACCAAAAAAAAGACAGTCATGTGATCACCCTTTAATCTAGGGCCAACCCTAAGTTTCGAGAGGTTAAGTTGAAATAATTTTTCGGGAGTTTTTTAAATATTCATAAAATAAAATAAAAAAATTACTCTATTTAGTTCAGAGTTTTCAAAAATAATTTTTTGAATTTATAATTCGTATTTTTTATATTATTTTATATTTGGTAAATTTTTAAAAAATATATTCACAAACATTATACATTTTAAATGTATCTAAATTAGGTATATTTACAAAATAAATAAAAAAAATTACGTAAAATATTAAAAAAAATTACTAAAAAAACACATAATTGAGTCATAAAGAGAGTTTTTTTTTTAAAAAAAAGGCTAAATAGATTTGGATTAACGATTAATACATATACAATTATTTTATATTTTATTTTTTCAATCGGGCTAACATCTAACCCTTATAAATATTTTTTGATTGGGCCTAACAAAATTTTTTGGGGCCCTTAAACTGGCCTAAATTAATAAAACAAAATTGGGTCATTTTGAATTTTTAATATAGTACAAGACTAATGAATTTAGGAATATTTTGTCGCCCTAATTTTTGAGAACCAAGACACATGTTTTACCGGCCTTAACCCAGAACTGACCCTGCTCAAATCGTTATGACTTTTGCAAACAACACAACCAAATACAATGAGATCAATCCAAGCACAAACGAGGAGAAAATGTCATGCATTCAACAACCATCTCTAACCTATTACCATTTCCAAATCACAATACTTGAACCACCTGGTTGTGTCTGGTTCTGCCCAGTAATTTTTGAAATTCCATTTTGGCCTCAAATTTTTTTAAAATTCAATTTATATCTTTGATATTTTTGAATATTTTCATTTAACACCTTGAAAAATTCTAAAATTTTACAAAATATGTTCCTAGCTAAATTGATCCTTCTGAGTTTATTTCTGGAGTCTTTTTTTTTTTTTTTAAATTCAGACTTGAAAATTTTGTGTTGCTTATTTGAAGAACATAAGTCAATCAATGGTCAACATGAACACCATTTTTCATCCCCAGTTTTCAAAATTGAGCAAAAAGAACTATGAGAACTAAAGTATCCAAATACAAGTGTTATTAGCCTCACAAGATGTGTAGGACTTGGTTGAACACGCATATGAAGAGTTGGCAAGCCTAGAAGATGAAGAGGAAGTGAATAGAGCCCAAAAGGCTACTTTGAGAGATACAAGAAGAAGAGATAAGACATCCTTGTATTTGCTCTATCAAAGCATTGATGAGTCAAGCTTTGAAAAGATGACAACCTCTAAAGAAGCATGAAGTATTCTTCTGAGTTCACACCGAGGAATTGAGAAGAACATGAAGATTTGACTGCAAGTATTAAGAGGTGAGTTCGAATTGTTTTAGATGAAGGACCATGAGTCAATTTTCAAGTACTTTATAAAGACTTTGACCATTGTGAACTAGATCAGATGATATAGAGACACGATGGATGATGTTTGAGTAATAGAGGAGATCTTGAATCCCTATGTTTAAAGTTTGAACACGTAGTTGTTACAGTAGAGGAATCAAAGGACTTGAACACCATGATTGTGGATAAGTTGATGGCTACGTTGCAGATCCACAAGCAAAGAATAAACAAGAGAACTTTCGCAAGTTCCCTAGAGCAAGCTCTTTAGTCAAAGTTGACGTTTAGAGGAAACAGATAACAACAATAGGGAACACCATAGAGAAGTGGAGGAAAAGGCCGTAGACAAGTTGGAAGAGGCTCCAACATGGGGGGGGGCAAAAGTCAACAGTTGATTGACAACAGAGAACAACAAGTAGTTGTTCCACGAGACAGATAACAAGCAGTTGTTCTGCAAAATAGAAGAGGTCAATAGGTGGTTAACAACACAGAACAACATGTAGTTGTTCCAAGAGACAAAAGTTAATTGATGGTTGACAAGAGATGACAACAGATGGTTGTTTCACAAGAAAGAGGTCAATAGTGGGTTAACAACAAATGAAAAGGTTGTGACAGAAGCTACGTGCAGTGCTACAATTGCAACGAGTATGGTCATTACAATAGTGAATGCATAAAAGAGGTCCAATGTTATAACTGCAATCAGTATGGGCACTATAGTCATTAGTGCATGGAGGAAGTAACATACAACAAAGTTGACGAGTATGTAAACTTTACAATGAGTGAAGAGGTGATGTTGCTCATGTTTTACAATGATGTTGTAGAAAAAGACAATGGAAGAAGCATTGCAGACGATCAAGCTTAAGGGGTGATGTTATGAAATAAGCTTTCTTCTCTACCATCCTAGCTAGGAGGTAGGAGCAAAAATACAGAAAACTAGGGTTCAAGGATTTCTACATGTTACTATAGGTTTGATGGTTGAAGAGTTCAAGCTTGAATGGTTTTATTGTAGTTTATTTAATACATTCATATTATCAATGTTTAGCTATAAATATGTAAGATTATGCTAGTTCTAAGTGTGGGAGTTGAGAAGAAAAATAAGAAAGTGAGAGAGTGTGAGAGTTTGAGAGAAAGTATTCTTATCTCCATGTATGTGTTTCAGTTTATCTAAGTGAAATAAAAGTTTGTTTTTCGCATTATAAATCATTTCTCTAAATCTATTTTTGAAACAACATAAGTGGTTTGAACATTCCACTCCCACCAACGCCTCTGCCATAGTTCTTTCATCGCACACCATCACTGTAAATGCGATATTCCCTCTCTAATCTCTCATTGCTCTATAGGTTTTCTCTTAAATCAATTTTTTTGGTTAAAATCATCATCCATTTGGATCTACGTACAGAGGGATTCTATGGTGGTGGATTTTATGTTAGGTGGTGGTTGCGATTGTTCATTGATCAAATGTGGAATGAGGTGAATGGTGATGAACAATGGATGAAATAATAGGTAAAAAAGTATTGAAGGGTGTAAGGGTTGGTTTGAGTTGAGAGGTAGTGTTGATTGGTGCAATCCAATAGAGGTAGTGGTAGTTGAAAAGATGGATTTTCCAGCATTCTAGAGGTTGTAATGGTGGTTTTGGGCTAGGGTTTTGTATTTCAACCTCTTTGTTTGATCAAATAAGTATTAAGCGGTTGTTGTAGCTATCATCAAGGGTTGTGGTAGAGAGAGAAAAGTGTGAAGATTTTTTTTCATTGGTTTAATTATAGCTTCAGATTGTGAAAGGCATACATTTGATACCCTCTGTGTAAGGGAGGGGGAGAGAAAATATAGGGGTGTACGATTGGAGAAATTGCCACAAAAAAAATAAAATAAAATTGTCACTTGAAGAATTTTGCCAAACGGTTAACTCACAAAAGGGTTTGTGTTTTATAACAAAATTTAAAGTAAGGGAGCTCCATGATATTTCAGAGAATATAAGGGGTGTGTGTATGATTTCAAATTAATAGAGGGGTGTCAATGTGATTTACCTTTTCTTTTAATTTTTGATTTTTATTTTATCAACTTCACCTTAATGTATAATCTATGAGGACTCAAAATAGAGAAATGACATGATGATGTGGAATATATTTGAATCAAGGAAATTTGAAGTCAACTCTTTTTATCATGCTTTGATGAAACCTAATAGATTTATACAAGGAAAGCATGGAAAGTGGCTCTACGTTGTTTGATGCGGATTTTATGGGGGGAAATGAATAGAAGGCCTTTTGATACCCCTTTCTAAGTTGAAATCTTGTTTGTTGACTCTTTTGTATATGTGGGTCTCCAAGGGTTAGTAACTAAATGGTAGAGAGCATCTTTTGGATTTTATAGATAATCTTGAGCGTTATGTTAAATATAATAACTACATATTTTGTCTATCATACATACCATATTACTTTCGTTATCATACTTAGGATTACCATATTTATGTTTCTCTCCTACTATATAAAGGAGTGTTATATACACTGTTAAATTATTATTCAACATAATATTGAATATACATATCATATAATATTATCTTTTTCTCTCTCTTAGATATTGTAACACAATATCAGAGCTATAGGTTAAGCTGTTGGTCGCCCCCTTGGCACACTACCTAAGCCACCCCCTTGGCGCATTTTGTTTCTTTCCAAGCCACCTCCTAGTGCACAAGGTTCCTTTCCAAGCCTCTCCCTGACACACTTCTTCATCTGTTGCCATCATCGTTCAACACCACGTCATATGTTACATGTGTGCCACGTTTGTTGGTTCAACACACGTTCTTCTTCTACAACAGTCTAACATGACCATAAACTGTCTCTTGGCATTAGCTCTATGAGCTTCAGCCATGTTCCTACAATGGTTCGACACGACCATAAACTATATGCTTGCATTAGCTCCGGGCTCTAATCTATCTCAAGTGCCCCTATGCTCTCATCTGGACTTTGTAATCTATTTGCCTTAGATTTATCAATGTTTTATTTTATTTCTAGTTTTATTTCATGTTCTAATTTTTCTCTCCAAACTCAAGTTGGTATCTTTATTTAAATTTGAGATGGGGTGTTAAATATAGTAACTATATATTCTGTCTATCATATATACCATACTATATTCATTACCATACTTAAGTTGCTCTTTTCCTAGATAAAGGAGTATGGTATACATTGTTACATTATTATTCAACATAATATTGAATATACACATCATATAATATTCTCTCTCTCTCTCTCTCTCTCTCTCTCTCTCTCTTAGATATTGTAACAGGCTACATGAATGTATATCTTTTGTTTTGATGAGGTATGCTACTTGTCGGTGACTAAAAAGTTTGCTTACTCATAAAATGAAAATAAAAGCATCAGCACATATTAGAAATAACAATAAATAACATGCTACTTACTGATGCAAAAGTTTTAACATAAAATATGCTTGTTTAAACATGTTTTATCTAAACATGTGTTTACTGCATATTGGATGTCTTGTTTGTTCACTATTGTCTCTATGAACATTTGTCAACTATTCAAGTTAGCAAAATGTTGTACAAATGACATGTGAGTCTTTGTTGTGTCTTGTATGTATGATTCATTTGTCTTACAAAATTACTGAACTAATTCTCAACATACGGGCACCAAACCCTAAAATCATCTAAAATTACACTTAACCATGTTAAAACTCAAGGTTGAAAAGAACTAATGCTGTGCAAATGTGAAAATCAGCACAAGAGGTTGGCAAATCACTTAGAAAGGAAGACTTGTTTTCAAGAACTACATTTTTCTTTTCCAACGACGTCAAGGTATAAATAATTGGTCTGTAGAGATCCATATGAGAGGAAATTACAGTTAACATTGTAAGGTACACATGTTATTTCCCTAATAAATCTTTTCAACAAAGAATAAGCAATATGAAAGCAGCAGATGAATCTGGTGGTTTGTGATGTGAGTAATGCACTCCATCATATGCACCCATTGCAAGGTTTGTGAACCCTAATAATTATTGTACACTGGGCTATATGTTCAATGGGGGGTTTGGGGTTCCTCCCTCAAGTGATGGAGGGTTGGGCGGAGGCTCAAATTTTTTGGATATTTGGATAATTTCCTGTTGCTTCCTCATTACCTTAATTTCTATACTTATAAATAGATGAGAGGGGGGGGGCACATTTCTTTTATTGTGGAGAGTTGTAATTGTTTTATGATCATAGTGAAAACCACAGCGTAGATGTAGTCATATTATGGGATAAATTTTTGTGTTTCTTGTGTATATGATTGTTTCAATTCATTTTAATTTTTTGGCTATCTATTTTGTATCTCATTGATTCTGATTAGGAAGAGTCGATTTCCTAACATATATGGTAAAATTTATTTCAAATTTTTGACAAAACTAGTATACCATAAAAAAAAATACTTACAGGTGTTGTTGCACTAGAAAAAGAACCATATCAAAAGGGTTTTTTTTATTTTTTATTTTTTTATAGGGAATTTACAAATCAGTGGTTTTTCTCCCAAAATAATTACTAACTCATGAAAAATTATATGATTTTGATTAGGGCATTCGGTTTATAAATCCAAATTCGAATTCTTTTAGTTGAAAAGTCTAGGCGGTAAACAATTATGTCCATAAGGACACGGTTGTGCAAAATGACGAAACTACCCATATTATATATATGTACACAACTCTCCTCATTTATGCATTTCTCTGTCTCTTCTCTCTCTCTCTCTCTCTCTCTCTCTCTCTCTTCTTCTTCTTCTTCTTCTTCTTCTTCTTTCTCCTCTATCACCACTGCTAAAAACCTATCTTTCTCTTCCATCACCACTACTAAAAACCCATCCAACACTGCCCAACAATGGTGGGTTTCGACGGTGCCGTTTCAGCCGCTACTTCTCAACATCACAAATACACCTCTCGATGATTCATTGGAGATATTGACGGAACAAGGTGCTAGGGTTTTGTTATTAATCTTCTGCCAGAATAAAGCCTCGCCGCCGGTGAAAATGAAGCAGAGAGTATCGATCTTCCTTAGATCTACTTTAGATCATTCGTCTTCGTATTTTCTTATCTTCTCTTTCTGCCTTGATCACTCATCTTCTCAAATCTTTACATTCACTTCGGTACGTTCACCGGAGCTACCATTAAAGAGAGAGAGATATTCGAATGAGGGAATAGGGGATTCGTCGCCGGTGATCCCAAGGGTTTCGTTGCTACTTACTCGAACCCTAGATCTGCCTACCCTAACCCTAGATCTAGACCACCACTGTGTCACTGCCATCACTGTCGCTCTCTCTCTCTCTCTCTCTCTCTCTTTCTCTGCCGACTGATCTCTCTATCTATCTTTCATCCTCTATCTCTTTCCACCAAAACTACAAATGAACTTGGCTTTGCAGGTGACCGGCGATGACAGTTTGCTTTGGAAATGAATCTACGTTCTATTGGTCGGCAATCTCTGGAGGTTGTTGAAAGTTGTGCTGATGAAGATAGTGGAGCTGCTCATGTGGCTTTACCTTTTGCCCTTAGTTTTCTTGGTGTTCGGGATCTTTTTTTTTTTCTTCTATGGAACGGATTTGCAGATCCTTGAATTCAACTATTAGAAGTGATCATCTTCTGTGGAACGGATTTGCAAATCTTTGCATTCAACTATTAGAAGTGATCCTCTTCTATGGAGTAGCATCCACATAGATCAACCATTGATTTTCAAGAATGTGATTGTCGCGGTTATATATGCTTTAGATTTAGATATGTGTGTTTTGCGGTTATATATGCTTGTTGTGTAGATATGTGCTTTTAATGGTTTTTGAATTGATCTGTTCATACCCAGACTGTTCAATGGATGATCGATCTATTCAATTTCTCTTTCTTTGATAAGAATTTCACACAGATAAGTTCAACAAATAATTATTTAGCACATATATGTTCAATAAGGTTTGTGATATTCAACAGATATGAAAAATTAACTTAGTGAGTTGGATAGATAAAAATTGTAAAAATATAAAAAATTTATACAAATAAAATTTGGATAGAAAATTTGTACAAATAAAAATATTGAACAGATAGATTTTTGACAGATAGAAAAAATATAAAAAGATAGATATAAATTTAAATAGATAGTCAAAAAATTTGAACAGATTGAAAAAAAATTGAACAGATAATAAAAAAAGTCCATAGATAAATTAAAGGGTAAAATTAGAAATAAAATATCCTTCAAAACCAATAAAAGGACTTCTTACCAATTTTACACCAATTTTTCCCTTAGTCCAGGTTTAGAGGATTTTTCGAACCAAAGCAAGGCCTAGTTTCCGGTCCGACCGACCGGCTGGTTTGGCCTGGGTTTCGAAACAATGGTCTTATACTCTTTCTACCTTGAATTTTTTAACAATTTTTTCTTTTGATTATTAAAATTTAGGATAAATTACAGATCCACCCCTGAGATTTGCTTAAAATACGAATTGCCTCCTGTGGTTTGGAAAATTACAAATACCTCCCTATCAGAATTTTTATTTAACATAATTAATTGAAAAAGTGAAATTTTTAACTGTTTACCTATACAATAATAAAATTATCTGAATTATTAATTGAAATAAAATTTTAATATTATTAAGAACTGTTAATTGGCTTGATGATTTATTAATAAAAGGACATATCTTTTATAAAATTAAAACCTTAGGGGGTATAATGTAATTTCTAAAATCACAGGAAATAATTTATAATTTAAGTAAATTTCATGAGTGTGTTTGGAAATTACCCTAAAATTTATCACTAATTTAACTAATTAATCATTTATTTATCTATTACAAATATAGAGTGAAGTGCTAATTCCCCTTTTTTAATCCCTCTGGCAACAGTTTCTGTTTTAGTATTTATATGATGTTTCATTCCAGGGAAATGTCCAACAGAGAGAAACTTAAGTGAATAAATAGAAAGTAGAAAAAATATACGTACCCACTTTCATGGTCAACTCGTCTGCCACTGCCTCAGCAAGAGGACATCCAAAAGCTGAAGTGAAGTGAGGGGGCTACATGAGATGACTCAAAAAAGGAAGTCTTGCAACGGTATTCCATATCCAGTGACAAAAGTGGCTTTTAACCCCCCAAATAAAGGCATACCGCGGCTTTATTTCTAATTCTGATTGCAAAGAAAAAGTCATCAGTATAAAGAATTTTTTTTACAAAAATGTTATAAAGTCCTTCTTATCGGTCTATAATTTATTCCGTATATGTTTATAAGATAGAGATGAAATTAATAAAATGTAAAGTTTATAAATAAAATAAGTTTAAATTATAAATTCTTTTTTTTTGGGATAAATTTTGAGTCAATAAATTTGAATTTATAGTGTTGTTGATTTTTTTTTTAACATTAACCTTAGGAAAAATTTTCATTGTCTCATTTGTTTGTTTTTTTTATTATTTAAATTGATCACTGCATGAAACTGAGATCATTCTTTCATCCAAATGGAAAGGGAAAAAAAATTCTATAGAGGGAAATAGTAAAATCAAAAACGACCAAAAGCTGAATAGCAATTCTTATCATGCTGAACTTGCAGTCTTTGAAGAAGCCAAAAACACACGATGAGACTAGCAAAACCTAGCCAGATCAAAAATATATATGGCAATCGATTCAGTTTGTTTCAACTTAAAATATTTTACACCAAAAAAAATAAAAAATTTGTTTTGTTTTTTGACGTTTGATTGACATTTAAAAATAAAAATATTTGATTACCTAAAGATAAATTTTGATTCAATAAGTGTCATTTATGATTTTTGAGTGGGTTTAGATATTTATTTAAAAATACTAAATGTGTTGAAAAGATAATGAGTAAGAGTTAACTTCATAAAAATTGACTCAGAAAATTTTTAAAAGTAAGTCATTTTAAAAAAAGGATGCAAAAACATTTTCCTTAAAAAAATGTTTTATTTACTTTTTGTTTAACCGAACAACAAAAAATGAATAAAATACCCCAAAACAAATGTTGCCGAATTGAAGGATTGTATGTCTATATATATGTATGTATACATATGTACGTCAAGGACCAATGATTTTGGTACTTGGAAAATATATCACTCCCGCAAGCATCAAGTAGGAAATTTAGCAATTGAAATTTACTCTTTGTTTGTTTCAGTGCAAAATATTTTTTATGGAAATTTTTTTTCAAAAAATATTTTTCATAGAAAATGTTTTCTTATATTTGGTTTTGTTTTTTTTAAACTAATGCACTAATAGTTGCATTAGTGGTGGTAATAGAGGAGGAGCAGGTGGTGAAAGTGGTAGTGGAGGTTCGAGGTGTTGGGGTGTTTGCGGTGGCGACTGTGATAGTGATGGTAGTGATAGGGTGGAGGTGGTAGTCGTGGTGGTTTGGTGGCAATGGAGGTGGTGACGGCAATGCAATGATGGATGGTGGTGGTAGTAGTCTGGTAGTGGTAGCATTAGTAAAAATTTAGTTCGGAAAACGTTTTCCAACTTTTAAAAGTGAAAAATATTTTCTGTTCAAATATACTTGTTTTCTATTGATCATGAAAAATATTTTCTAATGACTTTTATTTTCTGTCATATCAAATATCAAAAAATGTAGAAAATATTTTTTGGAAAAACAAACGGAGTTGATTATTCTTAATGTAATAAATTGGACAAATGTTGAGCCAATCTTCCAAAAAAAAAAAACAGACACATGTCTGAAAAGCATATGGATCCTGGACATTGTAGCAATTGAAATTTCAAGAATTACATTGAAATCTAGTTCCGCTACAGTTGATAACAGAAAATAAGAAACAATAACTGTATTCCTAGAATCTATACGTAAATGTGATGATGATATACTCCCTATTTCATTAGCTTGTAGTGGTTGTCATAAATAATCGACATAAACAGTTAGATGTGATATATATCTATTAGCCTGAAAGGGTTTTTTTATTTTTATTTTTATTTTTTTAATTTTTAATTTTTTAGATAGGATATTAGTCTGAAAGGGTTCAACATCCAAAATATGAAACTATTTTCCAAAAATTAAAAAGGAAAAAAATTTAATGCGGTGCATTTTTTGTAGTTAAATAGTAAGGGAACTTATTGTCCAATAGGTTTTGTGAGAATTAATGACGTTTTTAATAAAATACTATAAAAAATTGTCACTAATTGTTAATTTTCAGCGACAATATAAAAAATTTGTCTAAAAAATGTCACTAATTATAAGTTTTAGCGATAGTTTAAAAAATTGTCACAAAAAAATGTCACTAATTTTAAACTTTTAGCGACATTTTAAAAAATTCGTTAAAAAAAAAGTCACTAATTATAAATTTTAACAACAATTTATAAAAATTGTAATAAAAAGAATCACTAATTGTCAATTTTTATCGCTATATGCAAAAAATCGTCATAAGAGATTATTTTTAGCGACGATTTTATTTGGATTTATTTTTAATAAAATTTGAAGAGAATGGATTTCAACTATTAAGATCTATTGATAATTTACCCAATATAATAGTATTACATGGAATTCCATCATTCCCTTGGAAATTTGGTGGGGAACTTTCAAATTGTTGATGTTTTTATGGTATTAGAGTGTTCTGTATTCCAAGATTTGTGATTTCAAACTTCTGAAGCAACCAAAAACCATATCATCAATAAGATTCAATCCATACCCATTGGGTGTGTTGGTTTGGACGGATTGGATAAGGGAGATTGTAATCCATCGGACTATTAGTTCCGAGATATATTGTCCCCGGACTATTTGGTTGGATTGGATTTGTATCCAATGTTTGTTTAGTCATGGGATTATATGTTTGGATTTGACTATTTTCAGTGAATCTAATGTTTGGTTGGACGGACTGGATAAGGATAAATGTTCAAAAGACTATTTTACCCTTGTAATTTATAATTTTTATTTAATATATAATTTAAAATTTGTAATCTATAATTTCTAATTTAACAACACTAAAAAAATTTAATTTATAAGGCCATAATTTTTAATTTATATTTTTTATTTAATATATAATTTTAAATTAATGACAATAAAAAAAATAATTTTATTTAATATATAAATTAAATTTTCAACAACACTAAAAAAATTTAATTTATAAGGTCATAATTTATAATTTATTATTTTAAAATAAATTTAATTATAATTTAAATTTTTTATTTAATATATAATTTTAAATTAACAACACTAAAAAAAAATTATTTAATATGTAAATTTAATTTTTTAACAACACTAAAAAAATTTAATTTATAAGGCCATAATTTTTAATTTATTATTTTTAATTAAATTAAATTTATAATTTATAATTTATAATTTAAATTTTTTATTTAATATATAATTTTAAATTAACAACATTAAAAAAGTAATTTATAAATGTTCAAAAGACTATTTTCTCATTTTCTAATTGTTTACTAAGTAATAGTATGGAGAGTAAAATGGACATTTCACAAAATAATCTCATGGGATACCAACTACATGGTTTCTATCCTACCTTCCCCAATGAGATAGGATAGTCCCATATTTGTGGGACTAGTAGTCCGGAGTAAAATTTTTCAAACAAATAATGAACTATTAATCCAGTGAGACTAATAATCCAATCTCACACCCTAATCCTTCAAAACAAACACACATATTATATATTCTTGTGGGCGAAAAACTAAGAAAAATGGATACGAATTTGCAGGCCCAGTTTGGAGGGGGACAAAAGCAGTCGCTTCTGGCCTTAAAAAAAAAAAAAGGCTGAAAATAGGACCCTAAAAAAATTTACAATTTTGTACCAGTGTATTAAAAAAAAATGGGGCCCAATTTACTATTAGTATAAGTTTAAAGGCCTGAATGAATAAAAAGCCCAATCTAAACTTTAACTTTTTAACAAATAAAAGGCCCAATCTAAAATATAAAAATATAAAAACTCACTACAAAAATCTGTTTAATACATAACCCAAATTAAATTTAAAAAGTCCAAAAATTTGAGGCCTATATTCTTAAATCTTTTAAAGTTAGGCCTCGTTTTGAAAATAAATTATTTTAGTATTTTTTTAATTTTTTTGACTAAAATTTGACATAAAAAAATTAATGTGTGAGATAACTTTTTAATTTTTTACGAAAAAAATGTAAAAAGTAGGAAGAAAAAAAAATCTTTCACATTTTTATATAATTTATTGGTTATTTGATTATTTTACTAACTTTTTAATTTTAAATTAAAAAGTGATATTCTTCAACAAAGCCCAAGTGTAAAGAAATTTGAGGTCCAACCAATCTCTTCTCTCTCTTATCTATGGTTGGAGCAAGATTCTTCAGAGTTTTTTTTTCCTAAAATTTTTTAGAGTGATGCATTGTGTGGTTGAGATTTAATAGCAAGTCACATCAATTTTTTAATATTAAATCTCAACCACACAATACATAACTTTAAGAAACTTTAGAAAAAAAACACTCTAAAGGATCCTTGGTGGGTTGTTCGTGCCTCTTTGACTGACAATCAAAATTGGGGAAAAACAAAACATAACCCTTAGAGCAAAACAAAAGCTAGCCACACATAACAGCCACTCAAAGATTAATTGAAGTTCAAAGAATGAGAAATTGGAGGCCTAAAACTCAACATTATTGATCTTCTCTCATCTTTCATCCATCATAAATAGTGAAGATATTTTCTTTCCCTCTCTATTTTTATTTATTGATTGATTTTATGGACCTATTCAACTAATTTTTTTTTTTTTATATAAATTGATGAACATTTTATATATTTTTAAATTTTTTGTAAACTTTATTATATATTTAAGAAAAATTTAGCAGACTTTTTGTAAGTATTATTTTTTTTCTATTTGGATCCAAAAAACTCAGAACCAAGTTGACACTATAAGAAACTAGCAATTTTCCCATTCCGCTCCAGTAACTTAGATCTATGTATGTTTTTAATAAAGAAGCATACAAATTAAGTTTTCCAAAAATTTATCATGAAATGAACTTGCAAGTTATGAGCCTCAAACTTGCATGAATAATAACAATAATAATCATCATCTGTGAATTTGTGAAAATCATACCCAAGAAAAAAGAAAAAGAAAGGGGCTTATTCTTCTATAGAATTACAAGAAAAAAAATTCCATTTTTTGTTGAAATTTGGTTGAATTCACAGTTGGGGGCATCTGGTCAACAAGAAGTCACAGCACATTGTTTTTTATTATAAATGTGCACACCATTTGAAAAAAAACTCCATAGCTTTCTTTTTGAAAAATCGAAATATTCAAAATTCGAGCTCTGTAACCATCTGAACTTGAGTTCAAGCTCTGTAACCATTGAAACAACTTTTTACACTTTGATTTATTTCATCGTATATTTTCTAGAAACTGGGGAAAATGAGAAATTTTGACAACATGAGATAAATAAATTTAGTTTCTTTTCTTTTCCTCCATTTTCTTGGCGGCCAAACAAACCTAGATGGTTTTATTTCAGAAACAAAGCCAGATTCCATTATACTATCAAAAAGACCAAAGCCTAAAGTGTAAGATCTGTAGCTCAATTTGCTACAGGGGCTCGTTCGGATGCGATATATATATATATATATATATGTATATAGATAGATGAGAGACAAATTTGATGAACTGAGAGAGCTTACTCTGCTTTCGACATTGACGATCTGAAACTCCTGCGAGGAGAAAGAAGAAGATTCGGCGAGGAGAGAGAAGTGAGCCACGACTGAGAACACTAGGGCTACTCGAAGAAGCCTAAGCAGAGCTTCCATGGTATGGTTCTCTCTCCTCTCTCATCCAGTTGACGGAGACGACGACCCACAGAGAAGACCGTTGTTTATAGGTGCAATTTTGTATTTAACATTGGGAAAAATTATGTAGAGGCGCAAAATGTGTATAACATATAAGAGCGTGGGACAGTTCAATATATATATATATATATATAAGAGCATGGGATAGCTAAAAAAAAAGTTGAGCAATGTTAGAGACCCCAAATATTTTACTAAAAATTTTACCAAATGTCTCACATGGGTGTGGGACCCACATAATGTGGGTCCCATGTGGGTCCCACACCCATGTGAGACATTTGGTAAAACTTTTGGTAGAATTTTTGGGGCGTCTAGCATTTTTAAAAAAAGTTTGTTAACTCCAACTACACCCTCTACTTTTCACTAGTTAAAGTATAAAAAAAATATATTCTTTATTTTACCTAATCATTTTAGTCATTGTGTTCTCCAACCACGCTCTTTATTTTAACAAATTATTTAAACTAACTTAATTAATTTTTAAAATAAAAAAATACTAATTGTTAATATTTTACTAATATAAATTTGTAATAAAAATAAATTTGCCCATACAAACATATAAAACCTATAGAATAAGGAGAAAAAAAAATACAAAATATAAAATAAGTTATTCCGTAATTCATCAAACAGAATTGAAAGAACATATAAAATTGCTACACACACCCACCCCCCCCCCCACACACACACATATATATATATATATATATAAAATATATAAAATCCCAAATTCAAGATATAAATATACAAAAATCTAAAATATATACATACATAATTGTTTGGAGAGCCTCTGGGGCTCTTCAATTGTAGCTACCAAAAAAATAGGATGGTAAAGTAGCTAGCCCAATAACTAGCCCATTGGAGCTCAAAATTAGACTTACATTGGCTAAAATGCCTAACAAGCCTTGTTTAACTATTCTCTTGGAGATGCTCAGGTATTTTAGTCAATATAACTCTAGTTTTGAGCTTTAATGGGTTGAGTTTTGGGTTAATTACTTTATCATCCTACCTTTTTGCTAGCTACAATTAAAGAGTCTCATAGGCTCTCCAAACAAATATGTATTATATGTTTTGGATTTTTGAATATTTATGTCTTGGATTTGAGATTTTATATATTTTATATATGTATATGTGTATGTAGCAATTTTATATGTTCTTTCAATTCTGTTTGATGAATTACGGAATAACTTATTTTGTATTTTGTATTTTTTTTTTCTCCTCATTCTACAGATTTTGTATGCTTGTATGGGCAAATTTATTATTATTGCTAATTTACATTAGTAAATATCAACAATTAGTATTTTTTGTTTTAAAAATTAATTAAGTTAGTTTGAATGATTAGCTAAAATAAAGAGTGTGGTGGAAGAACACAATATCTAAAGTAATTAGGTAAAATAAAAAGTGTACTTTTTTCGTAGTTTAGCTAGTGAAAAGTAGAGAGTGTGATTGGGGTTGTTCTAATGAAAGAAAAAAAAAATATTAATTATATATTTTTTTTAGTCATAATTAAAAAATAATAATAATTAAATATCACATATGGTATAATTAAAATAATGTCATAACTATTAAAAAAAATTATTCATAACTATCGAAGAAAATGACATAATTAGATGTGCATATAGTGGAAGTATGTAGGGTAGAATTCTCCTTTAATGTTTTAGTAATTTTTGTAAATTTGTAGCATTTTTGTTAGAAAAATACTATGACCCTACTAAAGTATCTCAAATTTATCCCGAATGAGAATTGTGTGATTGAGATTGAGTTTATGTAGTACAGAATCTATGTATAGCGATCCCGGTTTTCCCATTCTTTGTTTATTGTATTCCAGACTTGGTTCTGTGGTTGTGTTGTTGCTTTATTCTCATTTCCATCCTTTACTCCTTGTCTTTGAGTTTTAGGTTGTGTTGGGTAAGTTTCGAACAGGTTGGTTCAGCTTTGGTCCCCACAATTGTTGCCCAGGTTTTTGGTGATCCGCTCGAGCGGGTCTTCTTGCGCTCGAGCGGAGTTTGCACACTTTCAGCATTTTGTACGTCTGCAGAAATACTACAAGAGTGTTTTTCGCGCTCGAGCGGTGTTCTTTACGCTCGAGCGGGTAGCACTCGAGCGGGTATTCTTGCGCTCGAGCGGGTGTTCGAAGTCTATGAAAGTAATGGAGGAGTGTAAGCTACGCTCGAGCGGGTTATCCTTTGTGCTCGAGCGGGTGGAGTTTTGTAGTTGTGTCTTGGCGCTCGAGCGGGTATCTTTATGCTCGAGCGGGTCCAGTTTTTGTGTTTGACACTCGAGCGCCCTATTCTCCGCTCGAGCGGGTCATACATATATCACTTAGCAGCTGGGTCATTTTAGATCACTTTTTCAACCCTCACTCTCTTTCTTACTTTTCAAAACACAAAGTTGAGAGCCTCGCACTCTAAAACTCCAACTTCTCTCTAGGGTTTGATCTAGTGGGAGTGATCTTCTACCATTGGACCTTTGTAAAAAGTGTGGAGCTTGTTGAGAGCTACATTTTGATCCGAAAATATTAGGGTTTGGAGCATTTCGAATTTCTTCATCTTCTTCCTTTAAGCTCCGAATTTGAGGTAGGGATGATCTACTCCTTCTTATGAGTTTTGACATAAATATTAGTCATTTTGATTAGTTAGTAATGTTGGGTAATTTTGGAAAAGTTAGGGTTTGTTTGGTGGTTATAAAAAGGGGGTTTTCAAATGTTAAACTCTATGTGCGTAAGAGAACTTGGGAAATGGAATTATTGTTGTCAAGTTGATGAAATTGAACCTTAGGGTTGATGTTGAGAAAAAAGGAAAAATGCCCTATTTATGTTGAATAATTAATTTGGGAAAATGTGAAATTGAGTTGAGAATAATGAAATTGGGGAATTGTAGGAGTAAATGGTATAGTTGGATAATTTAATCACTCACCTATGAGATTGTCGATATTTTATCTGTTGATGAATTTATTATCTGTTTAGAGATAACTGTTTTGGGCTATTGGTGGATGATAGTCTTGATTGTTGTAGACATTGTATGTTGATTAGGGAAAACTGAAACTAATCGAACGTGTTATGTCATTGAATGTGATGGTTGGAATAATACAGCAAATATGTGTATTGATTGATCATGGTATGCGATGAAGTGCTTAAATACATTATGTATATAACTTGTTTGGGAGGAGATAGGGGATGTACTCCAGTGTGTGAGAGGAGATAGGGGATGTACTCCACACACATATGTGTTCATATACTTTAACACATTACGTATGTAACTTGTTTGGAAGGAGATGGGGGATGTACTCCATATGTGTTCATATACTTTAATACATTATTTATGTACTCCATATGCGTGTTCATATACTTTAACACATTGTTTGTACATCTATGTTTGGGAGAAGATAGGGAATGAACTCCATAGGTGGTTATATGTTTAAATACATTATATATGTATCATTATTTGGGAGGAGTTGGGGAATGTACTCCATAGATAATTAAGTTGGCCATGGCGTTCGGGGTGAAAGTCCCGAGACCTTATAAAGTGAAGTATTAGTATGTGAGATGTAGTCTCATTTTGAATCATGGGTAACGGAAGAGTTAACAAGTCGAGTGGTAGTCTCACTTAAATCGTTTGGTTAGACATTGAACCATAATTAGGAACTGATCTGGACAAATAAGGGAAGTGGATGGTAGCATGGATGTAATTGTTGCCGGACATTGAGAAGGGTGTGATTTGGTGTATACCTGTCAATCATTTGATGTATGATAATGTTTATACGTGTCGATCATTTGTTGTGTGATAATGTTTTAGTTATTTCTCATATTGGGTTTAGTATATTTCTACTGGGCTTTGGCTCACCCTACTTGGGATACCATTTTCAGGTACAAGAGACATGCCAAGTTCAAGATCTTTGCTTGGGAGGTCTTCGGAGTTGAAGACTCTGCTTTGTTATTTATTTTGTTGATTATACGTAAATGCAAGCCGAGGGCTTTACCTGTAAAAAGAGTTAGAACTCTTCTTTTGATTGACCAAGTAACAACTTGAAAGGATGTAAGCCTGCAGGGCATTTTATCATTTTTGTAAACATTTGTAATTAATATGAAATACACTTGTGTAGTATTAACTTTGATGTTTGTATGGTAATGTAAACTGTCTATCATGTTGATGGAAAGATTGGATGTGGGAATTATGTATTTTTTTTTTGAGGGCGTTACACTATGCATAGAATAAATCTGAATCACAAAATAATAATTTTCAATAATTTTTAAATAGTTAACTCTGAATTTATAGTATCACTACTGTAAGGACATATTTTATGAATGACAATACGTGGCCAAGGTGGCAACGGAGTGTCAGCTGAGGTGCCAAGTGTCTTGGTCATGTTGCCGAGGTTATCTACGGAGATATCGGAATCCGAGATGAGCGGATAGGAGACAAGAGTCCTAGAATGGGGGATGACCTCAGTCTGGATAAAGATAAAGCTCTTAGGGAATTTATCTCTATCTGGCTGGGAGTCCAAGATGAGCATTGAGCCAGAGTCCATTGAAGTTAGGCTTATACGGGGATCATGTTAGTGTTAGCTATAAAATAAGGCACCCTCGTGGGTTTGCGGTACGTTTTTTGTATTCTGGCTAGTGAGTTAAGCACTGTTTGCTATCTTTGGGAGATACTGAGTACTGACTTGATCGTCGGAGTGCCCCCGGGTGGACGAACCACCGCTGGAGTCTTATCTTTCTGTGATAGGTTGTTCGGGCGTGATCTATTCTGCTTGTACTCTCTCGTTGAGTTCTTGTTTGGCAGTGTGGTCGGAAATCAGCACCCATAATTTGACAACATCTGTGGGAAACTTAAGGAGAATAGATGGCCAATGATGGGCAGAAAGAAAAGATTGGGGGTGACATCCCTAGTGGGAGTGGTAAAAACGCTGATCCTAACGTTGAAGAGGACAACTGTAATGAAGAACCTTGGGATAAGAATCCCAGAGAAAAGGATGTCGGCCAAGAGGGAGACGCACCGAAGAAAGCATGTCAAGGCGGGTATTACAACGAAAGCAACCTTCAAGTATGGAAAGATAGATGCTTGAGGAGGGACGGCAAGATGAAAGGAATGGCAAACAAGTTGGTAGACCTACAATTGGTTGTCAACTTCATGATGCAGAACAACGTCATACAGCCACCGTTTCCATTAGAAGACATGCCGATTCCAGTGGCCAAGAACGATGCCCAGAAGAGGGGGGACAGAAAGCAATCCCTGCAGTCTCTCAGCATGACAGGGTGAAGGAGCATTCGCATCGGCCTTCACAGGAGGTCGGGCGAGGAGAATCGATAAGAGGAGAGTCTTAGAAGACACATCATGCCAAGGAAACTTACGTCAAGGAACATCGGCATGTTCAAGGGAAGGAGCTTTGTTTTGACACGATGAATGAAGAGAGGTTCAAGAGGACTCATAATGACACCGAGAACAGCGTACCAAAAAGGCTGAAATCCATTGACAGCTAAGCTCTTGGCCGGACTAAGGAGGATTTGAGGGACTACCTCCAGAGGAAGCGACAAGATGCCGAGGTCACAACCCCGGTCAAGCCAAGAATGTTGTTTTCAGTAGAGTTGGATAAGTTTGAGGCCCCAAAAAGGTTTCACATGCCGAGGTTCCAGATATATGACGGTAAGTCCGATCCGAACTTCCATGTCGGCTTATATTTGATGGCACTATATACCGGGAACAAACCGTTGCTCTACAAGGTGTTTCCTTCATCCTTTGGGGAAATCGCATCAGATTGGTTTCACAAATTGCCGAAAGGAACTATGAAAAGTTGGGAAGGCCTGGCCGAGATGTTTGTGGCTAGGTTTGTTACAAACAAACTGCAGCCGTTGAGGGTAGACTCCCTGATGGCTTTGAGAATTGGAGAGGATGAAAGCCTCAGGGCTTATGCCAAAAGGTATTATGAGATGTTTAACCGAATACTAGGGTGCAACCAAGAGTTGGCGGTTGTATCTTTTAAGAACGGTCTGAATGATGACTGCCTGCTTCGAAAGTCACTGGTAAAGACACTGCCAAAAAGTATGGAGAAACTTATGGCCAGAATCGAGAAATATGGGAGAGCAGAAGAAGACACGTCGGAACAAAGGCATCAAAACAAGAGAAGCGGAATAGCTCGCCGAAGCTAGACCAACGTAATACAAATTTTAATAGACAAGAAATAGGACTGAGAGCTGCACAGGCAGTCACCACAGTGTTTCAAATCCCGGTTTACAAAGTCTTGGAAAAGATCAGGTTTCAGCCTTACTATAGAGCACTAGAGAAGATCCCTGGCGAATTTATGGGAATAAGCCTTGGAAAGCACTGTGCCTATCATAATGAGGATGGGCATCTAACTCAGGGGTGCAGAGCCCTAAAGACACATCTGGAAGATCTGGTAAGACAAGGTCACTTAAGGGACCTAGTAGATGAGGCCAGAATAGGAGGAGCAAGCAAGGTTGCCCCAAGCACTAGCAGCAGCACCACCTCTACCAACACCGTAACCGCAGGTAGACGGACCTTGCGTGATCAATGTGATTCACTCAAAGGTCAATGAGAACGAGGTACGTGGGGAGACTCAGAGGGTAAAACACTTACAACATGTGTATCAAGTCTAACAAAAGAGGCCTAGGGAAAACGAGTACCAGGGACCAATGGTGTCCTTTACTAAAGTCGACCTAGACATGGTACAACATCCATACAACGATGCTCTGGTGATATCCCTCAAGATTGAAGAATGCCAGGTAAGGCACATTCTGATCGATCAAGGCAGCTCTTGTGACATCATGTATGTCAAATGTTACAAGGAGCTCGACCTTCACCAAGATGATCTGGAGCAGTCTAACAGTCCAATGGTCTGGTTCAATGGAACGCTGACATGGCCCCTGGGAGCAATAAGTTTGGAGGTGCAGGTAGGCACCAAGAAGGTAAGTACAAAGTTTACAGTAATTGACACCTCCTCCCCTTACAATGTTATCTTGGGGAGGCCATGGTTGCACGCAATAAGGGCTGTTTCCTCAACACTACACCAGTTGTTATGATTCTTAACAGAGTATGGAATTGAGGAGGTCAAAGGGGATCAAGTGCAGGCAAAGAATTGCTCCTTGGTAGCAATGAAATCCACCTGCAATGTATGAGAAGCAGAAACAGTGGAGATTGAGGACGAGGACATGGATGTCCTGGATGACGTCAGCAAAGAGCCGGCCGACAAAAGTGAGGAAGCCTTGAAGAAAATTCTGGTTCAACAAGGACATGAAGAGCGATTCTTCCTCCTTGGCTCAGGCTTGGCCGAAAAAGAGGAAAGGAAGTTAGAAGCATTCTTGTGAGCAAACATAGAGGTGTTTTCCTGGAAGCCATACGAGATGCCTGGAATTGACCCCGAGGTTACATGCCACAGATTAAACGTAGACAGGTCGGCTAAACCCATCATTCAGCAAGTAAGGAGGCCGACTTTGGTTCATATGGAGGCAGTAGAGGAGGAAGTGGACAAATTGTTAGAGGCTAGAGCTATCCGAGAGATAAACTAGCCCACTTGGTTGTCAAACACAGTTATTGTGAAAAAGAAGAATGGAAAGTGGAGGGTCTGCGTGGACTTCACTAGCTTGAATAAGGCTTGTCCTAAAGACAACTTCCTACTCCCCAAGATCGATTAATTAATGGATGCCACTTCAAGGCATGGAATGATAAGCTTCCTGGATGCTTATACGGGGTACCATCAGATAGCAATGTACCCCCCTGATGATGAGAAGTTTGCATTCATCACCCCAAAAAGGGCTGTATTGCTATAGAGTGATGCCTTTCAATGCAGGAGCAACCTACTAGAAGTTGGTGACCAAGATATTCAAACATCTGATTGGCAAAACAGTGGAAATATACATTGATGATATGGTCGTGAAGATCAAAGAACCTGAGAATCATCTGGCGGACTTGAAGGCAGTTTTCGACATTCTTAGAACATATCGGCTTCGACTCAATGCTTCAAAATGTGCATTTGGAGTTAGGTCTGGTAAGTTCTTGGGATACTTGGTTACCAGAAGGGGCATTGAGGCAATTCCAGATCAAATCAAGGCTATCGTGGACTTGAAAGCCCAACGTCGACAAAACAACTGTAGATGCTAACAAGAAGGACTGCAGCCCTCAATAGGTTTATAAGCAGAATTTCAGATAACTGTAAACCATTTTTTAGTCTATTGAAAAAGGCCACAGATTTTTTGTGGACAGAGGAGTGCGAAGTCACCTTGGCCGATTTGAAGAAGTACCTGACAACAGCTCCAGTTCTGTCAAATCCAGTACCTGGAGAGGAGCTATTCTTATACTTGGCAGTTTCGAAGCATGCAATGAGTGCAGTGGTAATCAAAGAAGAGAAGAAAGAACAAATGGCAATATACTATGTGAGTAAAACCCTAGCAGGCGCAGAGACCAGGTATTTACCCCTGGAGAAATTGACATTGGCCTTAATGATGGCCTCCAAGAAGTTAAACCATTATTTCCAAGCCCACAAGATTATGGTACTAACTGAGCACCCCTTGAAGTCCCTGCTATAACAAGGAGATCTGACAGGTAGGGTAGCCAGATAGGCAGTAGTACTGGGCCAATACGACCTGGAATTTACGCCCAAAACAGTAATTAAAGGCCAGGTTTTGGTCGACTTTGTGGCCGAGTTCACACCTGGAGCCATCCTATGTCGGGCTCCGATGAGGCGCGGCTTGGGGCGTCTAAGGAAACAAGAAGAGACCCAGCTGGGAATGAAAAACCCCACAGCAGAGCGGAAGAAGGAAGAGAAACTCAAGCCCTGCGATATTTATATTGGCGACTCCTTCCGCTTATTTGTGGATGGGAGTTCAAACCGTCAAGGAGCGGGGGCAAGAGTAGTTCTAGTATCTCCAGATTGGCGAATGCTAGAGCAGTCTATTCGTTTGGGGTTCAAAGCCTCAAACAATGAAGCAGAATATGAAGCACTGATCGCAGGATTGAAGTTGGTAGCAACAATGGAAGCCGACGAGGTGGTGGTCTTCTGTGACTTCTAGCTTATTGTGAACCAGGCAACAGGCGAATATGTAGCCCGAGATGAAAGAATGATAGCCTATGTCAAAGAAATTGTCAGTCTGCTAGCCTTTTTTCAGGACTGCTGACTATAGCAGGTTAGCCGAGATAACAACAACCATGCCGATGCCTTGGCTAACCTGGCTAGTGCAATGAAATCAAGGGAGGCAAGGACAATAATGGTTGATTATTTATCAGGCCCAAGTGTTGAACCATTGATCACAGTGTACGAAGCAATTTATGTGGAGATGGGCCCAAGTTGGATGGATGCAATAGTAATATTCCTTAGAGATGGGAAGCTGCCAGATGATTGCAAAGAAAAACACAAGGCTAGACAGAAGTCGGCTAGGTTTAGCCTGACAGCAGAAGAACATTTCTACAAAAGGCCTTTTATTGGTCCCCTTTTGAGATGTGTGCATCCCTCCCAAGTTAAAGACTTCTTGTATGAAGCACATGAAGGAGTATGTGGAAGCCATGCTGGGGGCAGATCACTTACTTATAGGGCCATTACTAAGGGGTACTGGTGGCCCTACATGCAAAAGGATGATGAAGCCTATGTTAGAAAATGCGAGAAGTGTCAAAGGTTCGCACCTTTGATACATTAACTAGTAGCAGATTTGAACCCAGTGGCCAGCCCTTGGCCATTTTCAAAATGGGGCATTGCAGCTCGACTTTTTCGCGCCCCCCTCTCGGAGAGCTTGAATTGGTCCTACAGTTCGGACTCTTGTCATGGTTCTGAATCTAATCTCACAAAGTGTAATGTGAAACTGATAAACACCAAAGAGTTCAATCCGGCAAATCATTTTGGAAAATCAGATTTTGAATCAAACAATGCCAAAACTGGACTGCTTTGCCAGACTACAGAGTCGCCACCTAAATATTTTATTTTAGGAAAATTTAGGAAACCCTGACTCGTGCCAAAGGCCACGTGTCCGTCATCACCAAAGTTGCCTCGGCTCGGGAACTTAGGTATGAGAGGGGAAGGTCCTGAAATGAGCACCCAGTAGACACCCCATTTTTGACCGTCCTCAAGACTTGGACGTCATCATTTGAACACCCGATGATTTCGCATGTTCGTGTTTGTTTTGAGTTCTTGAAGGTCTCAACTGAGTGCCTTGCCTTGGAGCCTCTCAACTTGTCTGTTTTGTGCTTGGTTGTGGACCAAGAGCTTTGTGCTTTGCATCTGGAGGAGAGGGTGGCTTTTCGGCCATCCGCAGTGTCCATTGGCCATGGCTTGTGCCTGCTGGCCATCAGTGGTGGCCGGTGGCCATTTTTCTCCTTTTTCAGATATTTATTTGCCAGTTGTGCCAGTTATTGGTCACTAATGCTTATCTCCATACACGTGTATGGAGGGATGAATACAAGCTTGTAGCTTGTTTTTCTATATAAGGGGAGGTCTCTCCCCCATTTTTGCGGTTAAAAAATTTTTAGAGCAAAATTCCTGCCTCTCTCTCTAGAATCCTCTCTCTCTTCCTATTTTGTGCTTGAAAGTGGGAAATCTCTACATATTTGCATACAACCCCCTTAACCAAATTAGACTACCTTGTGGATGAGGTTCTTGGAGGTCTTATTTGAGCTCTCAAAGTTGGTTTTGGCTCAGAAAAGTGGTTGGTTGTTGCTATGCTTCAAAGGTGTAGCCTTATCCCCTTTTAAGCTTTGCTTTAGTTATTTGTTTGGCCACCTTTGCATGTTGTTTTTGGCCTAGTTTTCAACTACAAACACCTCTTTTTTTAAGGTTTAAAAATGGTGGTTTAAAGTCTTTTTGGAGTTAGGGGTGGTTCACCCTCTTTTGTAGCTTGTTTGCTAAGTATTGTGCCATCTTTTTTAAAGCTTTTCAAACTCCATTTTCTTGGCCTTTTAACCACTGAAACTCAGAGATTTTTCAGTGGTAAAAAGTTGGTTTTGAGGTCCAAAATAAGAGGGGGTGGCCTCATCCCCTTGTATCTTGTTTGCATGTGCAGATGGCTTAAGATATGAGCATCTTTTTCTACCTCTTTATGATTTGATCTTAGCATGTTTTAGCTACTGATTTAGCATGCTTTAACTCTGTTTTGAGTGGTCTTGGTCACATGAGCCATGTATTGTATAGCTATAGTGTAAATGCCTTCACTAGCTTTGTGTTTTAAGGCCTCTAACATGCTTTGCTTGAGATGATTGCATGCTATAGCATCATTTAACATGTAATTTCAGTGCGTGTAACTTTGTCACACTCTCACATATTCCAATCTTTCATTGCTTTTGAGAGTTGTGCTTTGTGCCTTGTTTGTGAGCCAACATGCGAGCATGTTTTTCTTGCCTTTCGTGCCTTAATCTCAGCATATTTTGGCCACTATTTTGGCATGTTTAAGCTCTGTTCAGAGCTGATTTGGTCATTTAAGCATAGTATTGCATGCCTCTAATGTAGTGTTCTTCACTAGCTTTAATGCTTTTGGCTTTAAACATGTCTTGCATGGATTGCTTGCATGATTTAGTGTCTTTAGCATGCCATTTCAGTATTGAAAATTCTGCAACCTCCCTCATTTCTTCACTTTTAATTTGCTTTAAGGGTTGGTTGGCCTTAAGGTTGTGTTTAAGCTTGAGATAGAACTTGTGCTCAATGGCTTTAACTCTCTTTTGAGGGTTCCTCCTAGCCAAAGACATGATCTTTCTCATGTCTTAAATCATCCTTCAGTTGATCCCTCTCTCATTAGAGGACTTTCACATTAGACTTAATCGGTTAAAGGATTAATTTGTAATGAAAAATGTGTAAACAAGAAATGAGCAAAGTAAAACATGAACAAGATAAGCATTTGTGCTGCATTGCATGTGTTTGGATCGGACGTTAATCCAAACACAAGAAATGTGGGACGTTTCATGCTCCAAGTGATGAAACATGTCATGTTTCTTGGTCGCCATCACCCTTAATCATGCATGATAGGGTGGTGGCTCTTCGAGTCTTACTTGTGCATTCATTAACATTGTACAAGCTTGGTTCTTTGGCCATCATGCATTGAAAATGCTTGGTTGGTGGCTTGAGAGCCAAGTGCCACACTCCTTTGAGCTTGAGAAATGATAAGGAGAGTGGCAGTACATATATCCCTTGACAAATACACTGTCATGCCTCTGTTTGCTCTCTGTTGCAGCAAAAAGAGGAAGTTCACGAGAGCAGTGGCCGATCGGACACATGTACTAGCCGACCGGCCACCAAAGCCAGCCAACCAGCCACCAGTAGTGGCCAATGGCTACCAATCATAGCCGATCAGCCATCAGTGTGTTCTTGAGATGGAACAGAGGAAACTTGGAGGTTGGCATAATTTTTAGAGGTCCAAAGATGTGCAAACAGAGGCATCTAGAGGCAAGGTGGTGGATTTTCAGAAAGAAGCCAACCGAGCATGCATATCTCCCTCACCCGCAGGGCTACTTTATTGCTTTACTAGTTAATTGTAGCTAATTATTACATGTGTTGTAATTAATTAGTTTAATCTGTTTTGTAATATTTTAATTAGCTTAGCTTAGCTAGTTATTCAATTGTGTTGTAATAATTAATTAGCTAGAATAGTTAATTAGTTGGTAATAATTAGCTTAGCTCAGTGTAGCTTAGCTTATTTATTCGGACCGTCCTTTGAGAGGGCGCAATGTTGTAATAAGTGTGTGTATGTGTGTGCATGTCTTCCAACCCCACGTCTTTCTTCCTTTTATTTACCCGCTTTCGATGGTTAGATTAGGGCACGTTTTGATTAGCATACCTTATGCTCGCATGTTGCATCATTCATTTGTATTGCACACACTGGGCTCGACGCATCATTCAAACTGCATCGCAATTTCAATACACTTGCGTGAATACGTGTTTAGATGCATGTTATCAAAGTGTTGCATTCATATGCCGTCTTAGATAGCCGAGCCTATTTAGTTGCATTCTTGCGTGTGTTGCATTAGGCATCTTGTATAGTTAGGATCATGCATATTTCTAACTAGTTTTTATTTTAGCTTGGAGTACACTATAAGTTTTACGCTTTAGCATACTTGCATGAGTGTGAGTGTTGCCATGTTTCGCATGCTTGCCATGAGGCTATGTGCTTAAATGCTAAAACTACATGAATGCCTGTGGATGAAAGCTTCATTACTTGAATTGGAACAATTCATCAAATGTGAGTTTTAATCCCATTTTGCGAAGTGGAAAAATCATGTTTTAAGCCCACTTGAGGGTGGCAAATCCGCGCTTTAGCCCACTTGAGGGTGGCAAATCCGCGCTTTAGCCCACTTGAGGGTGGCATTTTCAAACCATTTTTGAAAATAAACATGAGTTGTTTTGTTCCAATTCTTGCGATTTCGTCTATACATGTATGATGTGCGCATCATATAGTAAAATTAGCTAATAATCGGAATAAGAACACATGTGTTTATAAAACAACATATCATACTTAGTAGAGGCCGATCCTCTGAGCGGGGGTGCTCATTTCATGACCTTCCCCCCTCGTACCTAAGTTCCTGAGCCGAGGCAACTTTGGTGATGACGGACATGTGGCCTTTGGCACAAGTCAGGGTTTCCTAAATTTTTTCAAAATAAAATATTTAGGTGGTGACTCTGTAATTTGGCAAAGCAGTCTAATTTTGGCATTATTTGATTTAAAATCGGATTTTTCAAAATGATTTGCCAGATTAGACTCTTTGGTGTTTATTAGTCTCACATTGCACTTTGTGATATTAGATTCAGAACCGTCATAGGAGTCCGAACTGTAGGACCAATTCGCGCCTCTCCGAAGGGGGGCGTGCGAAGAAAGTCGAGTGCTACAGTTTCTGGTGACTCTGTTACGGATTTAGAGAACTTGACTTGAACTCATGATATGTTGTTTTATTTACACTTATGTGTTTCTTTGCATTGCATTTGCATTGGTGCGCCTAAGTCGTAGTGTTTGCCATCTGCTATTCCTGAGCGGTTTGTCAGAGGCTTGCTTGGAAAAACGTGCCATAAGGCTGACCGGTTACGGGTTTGCCACGATGGGAACACAAACCTTGGATCTGGATCACTGCTGTACCATTTGATTCTTCTTTCACTTCTCGGTGTTAGGAGCGAGAGGTATATTAGGTGGTCTTGCTGAGGCACTCTTTTTGACTATTCGACCTAGTTGCATATCGGAAGCCATAAAGACTGTTCTAAAGTAGGATAGGTGGCTCACCTGAATGTTGGTTTGTTTGAAACCGTTTACTTGTGTAGCGAACCCCTAGTTCCTGACGAAATTAGGACAGGGAAACCCTACCCCACCATAGGGGTGTTTTGGCTGTCACTTGCTTGATATGTGCTTTTAGAGTGTGACTCTACAGGAATGTATGTATCAGTTGCAAGTCTGCGTATCAGTTTGGGGGTATCAGTTTGAAGTAGAAATTTGGGGGTAGAGATCAATATTTGAGTATAGATTGTTCAACTTTTGATTTCAACTGTGTGTTGTCTCTGTCTAAGACGAGATGCTGTTCGTTGGCTGATTGATGTTTCTTTTCTTTTTGCTTTATTTTCTTTTTGCAAGGTAGTATTTCATCATTGCTTCCGACGAGGCAGACACCTCCTGAGTACTCTGGACTAGAGTTGGGAAGATTCACCGATCTGAAGATCTTATTAAAGGACAATCAGTGTTTGCTTCGCTACCCCTAGTTGCTAGACGAAGGACAATCAGGCACAGATCACCGGTTCAATAGTCTTCGATTCAGCAATCACTATCTATGTCGCCTGTGCGCAGTCGGGTTTAGTTTCCTGTTCCCACCTCAGAAAGAGAGTACTCACCGAAACAGATAGATCAGTAGCCCTTAGACAGTATGAGTATAGAGGATATGATGCATTAATTCCAACTGACCATCGAGGCCATGCAGCGAGACGCTGCTCGCCAAGTGGAGGTTACCACTCGTCAAACAGAGGTCGTATCCCAACGGGCTGAACTCATTGCCAAACTTCAACAACAACAGAAACAACAACCCCAACAGGCAACAACTTCTGCATCCCACCCACCTCCAGTAGAAATTCATGTACCAAGGGCTCCTGTCCCCACAACCAATGTCCAGGAAAATACGGACATCCCAGTGGATCCAATTCCACCCCAGACTTCCAAAGCACAGGCCTTCCCAACCGAGGCCCCCTTTGAGTTTGAGATCGACCCAACTGTGTTAAAAGTGAGTAAGCTTGAAAATCTTTTTAAGAGGGCTCAAGGAGTCAACTCCATCCCAGACATAGAGGATGGCTACACAGATTCAGCGGTAACATTGCCGGATAGATTCAAGATGCCTCACATAGACCGCTTCGACGGTTCGAGAGATCCTATGGTCCATCTGCGGCTGTTCTCAAATATTTTGCGGCCAATGGGCCTGTCCAGATTGCAGAAGCTATCTCTCTTTGGTTGGACCCTGTCGGGTATTGCGGTTATCTGGTATGCTAAGTTGGAAGATTCTGTGAAAAGGAGCTGGAAGGAGATGGCTGAGGCCTTTGTCGCCGAATATTCGTATAACACTCAAATCGAGGTCACAACTCATGATCTCAAGGCTACTCGCCAAGAGCCGAAGGAGGGCTTCTTCGACTTTGTAACCCGTTGGAGGGCCAAGGCTTCTATGATGACAACTAGGCCAGTTGAGAAAGACCAAATAAGAATGATCATTCGTAATCTGTAACCGAAGCTGATGCAGAAGATGATTGTCTTACCCCTCCCGACATTTGCTGACCTTCATGAGATAGGGGTCTAGATAGAAGATACAATGAAACAGGGTCTAATTGACCACGAAAAGGAGCAGCCCAAGAGGGCCTTTACACGCAGTTCGAATGCAGCTACGAGTAGCAATGCAGCTGCGAGGACCTCTGATGTGGGTATGGTTGCCACCACACCAAAAACAGCCACACCCTTTACAGGAACCTCCGCACCCGCCTCACAACCTGCAAAGTATCCACCTCGGGGCTAGAGGGTGTTCACCCCACTTTACATGTCTTTGTTAGCGGCCTTGAGGGTCTTAATCAAAAAGGGGCACCTAAAGCCTTTGGAGCCTCGCCCATTATCTAATCCCCTCCCTCCTACACATAACCTGGCCAAGTACTGTGCTTTCCACTAGCAGCATGGTCATGACACTGACCTCTGCTTCAGACTCCATCATGAGATCTAGGATCTCATTGACAACAAAATAATAGCACCTCCTGAGAAGCCAAATGTCACTACAAATCATCTTCCACCACATAACCAACCCCCTCCACCTAGGCTGGTAAACTTCATCCAAACCATGGCCGTCCCATACGACCAGAGCATATATATCACTCCCTCCCACCTACCCAAGCCGACGCTCTTCATCCCAGAGAGCACAGATCTGTACGTGATGAGCGTCTCCGTATCCTAACCCGAGCCAGTGGTGGTGACCGTGGAAGACAAAGTCAGGGTGACCTTGGAGGAGAATGGAAATGTTGGTTCACAACCTGAGGGTGGGGACTTAGCAGAGGAAGGATATAACCCTTGCCACTATATTGTACCAGCCGATCAACCCAGGTCAAAGGTAGAATTGCCGAGGGAAATGGAAGTCAATGTAGTCCGGGAAGACGGGCCAAGCCAGGGACTGGATGATTTGGCTGAACTTGAGGAGGACATCAGTAACCTGCAGTTCTTTGATGAATAGGATCTGGGGAATGTACAGCTTGGTTGGTTTGACATGAATGGATTAACAGATAATGCATGGTGGCTCAGCGATGAACCAAATGTTGACGAGGGGTCTCAACCAAAATAGGAACGGTCAGAAACGGGAACGTCTGCAACAGCCGGAATGGTCGATAACAAAGGGAAGTTGTCGGAGAGCACCGATACGAAGAATTTTTGCTCGGGAATTGAGCAGCATTTCTACAGTTGATACAGAACAAGAAGCCGCACTGAAGTGGTTTGAACACGAAAGAATTGAGGATGATCAGAAGGCCAGAAAAGCCAAGGGTCCTGCAAGGATAGAATGTGTTGTGAACAAAAGAACAATTACAGCGGAACCGGACGTGTGCTTGTCGGTTGCTAGAGCGTCATGGTGAGAAGACGATGGCTTGCGTCTCGCCCATACTGATGACGACTAGGGACAGAATCTCCCAGATAATACATGGTATATCGAAGAGGTGGATCACATGACCCGGAGCGGGCGGTACTTTAAGCCCCCACATCTAGATCAGCCGGAAGCATCAAGGAAAGACAAGGAAGCAGAGAAATAGAAAGAGAAACTATTAGAAAAAGAGGATGTACTGAAGCAGTTGAAGAAGATTCGGGAAGATATATCCATTTGGGGATTGCTCATGGCATCACGGGTGCACAGACAAGCAGTCCTTTCTGCAATGGACAAAGCCAAGCCCTCCATCGACACAACCCCTGAGCAGCTAGTAGGATCGGTTTTCCCGGGAGGGGCTTCACCGACTTTGACCTTTACAGATAAATAATTGCTGCCTGAGGGCTCTGAGCATAATAAACCATTGAACATCTCTATTGAGTGCAAATAGAAGTGGATACCAGTTGTCTTGGTTGATACGAGATCCGTAATAAATGTGTGCCTGTCGCGCACAGCCTATGCTATCGGGTTGAAACCCGCAGACTTTGTGCCAACAACCCAGGTGATTTGGGCTTATGATAATACAAGTTGGGAAGTGATGGGGACAGTGCGGATCAGAACTCAGGTTGGCCCGGCACAACAGGATATTGAATTCCACGTCCTAGATGTCCCAGCCATCTTTAACTTGCTTCTTGGGTGGCCGTGGCTACATCAAGTGAAGGCTGTTTCTTCCACTCTGCATCAGATGCTGAAATATTCCCATGGGAAGGGGATAGCTATTGTTTTTGGAAACGCTTCAATCCATCTGCTATCGGAGGTTACTATGCCGGTCCTAGAAATTGTGCATGGTGAGGAGGACATCTTTTTGTTTGGGTTCACCTTGGCCGAGGCCCGGGTAGTGCGAGATATTTTGGCTGTTGATTAGGGATTATTGTAGACCACCAGAACTCGCTCTATGCGCCCCCCTTTCGGAGAGGGCGCGGATTTAGGTTCATAGCTACTACAGTTCAGACTCCTGTCACGGTTCTGAATCTAATCTCACAAAGTGCAATACAAGACTGATAAATTACCAAAGAGTCCAAATCTGGCAAATCGTTTTGGAAAATCGATTTCAATCAAAAAGTGCCAAACATGGACTGCTTTGCCAGATTTCAGAGTCGCCACCTAAATATTTTGTTTTGGAAAATTTAGGAAACCCTGACTCGTGCCTAAGGCTATGTGTCCATCATCACCAAAGTTGCCTTGGCTAGGGAACTTGGGTACGAGGGGGGAAGGTCCTAAAATGAGCACCCTCGCTCGCCTGATCAAAGATCGGCCTCTACTAACATGATATGTTGTTTTATAAACACATGTGTTCTTATTTCGGTTTATTAGCTAACTTACTATGTGATGCACGCAGCATACAAGTATAGACTAAATCGCTCAATTTGGAACAAAGCATCTTATGTTTGTTTTTCGAAAGTGGTTTGACGATGCTACTCGCAAGTAGGTTAAAACATGGATTTTCCACCAAACAAGGTGGGCTTAAAACAAGATGATTTGCCACTTCAAGTGGGCTTAAAACTCGCATTTTGATGAATTGTTTCAATTCAAGTAATAAAGCCTTCATCCACAGGCATTCATGCAGTTTATCAAATAAGTACATAGCCTCATAGCAAGCATGCTAAACATGGTAACATACGCATCTCATGCAATATGCTAAAGCGTAAACACTTGCAGTGTACTCCTAGCCAAAACAGAAAACTAGTTAGAAATATGCATAATCCTAGCTATGTTAAGATGTCTAATGCAACACATGCAAAAATGCAACTAAAATAGGCTCGGCTATCTAAAATGGCATATGAATGCAACACTTGATAACATGATGTTAAACACGTATTCAAGAAAGTGTATTGAAATACGATGCAGTTTGAATGATGCGCTGAGCCCGATGCATGCAAAACAAATGGATGATGTAAACATGCAAACATAAGGTATGCTAATCGAAACATGCCCTAATCTAACCACTGAAAGTGGGTAAATAAAAGGGAGAAAGACGTGGGGTTGGAAGACATTCACACACTCATGCACACTTATTACAACATTTGCCCTCTTGACGGAGGGTCCGAATAAAAGCTAAGCTACATCTAAGCTAAGCTAGCAACTAATCTAATAATCTAATTAGATTAATTATTACACAACCAAATCGAATAATAAGCAATCTATTTACTAATTATTACATCACTTAACTAATTAACAAATTAATTAATTAATTACTAATTTAATGCTAACTAACAAGTAAGCATAAAACTAAGCTGCTCCAGCTCTGTTCGAGGAAGAAGAGGATGCATGCTCGGTTTCCACCCCGAAAAGCTCTCTGGTTGCTCTCATGAGGCTCTATTTGCAGGGTGTCCTTGAGAACTTGCTACTGGATCTTACCAAAACCATGCTAGGGAGTGCACCAGTGGCCTGCCAGCCATGAGGAGCTGCTGCCGGCCACCTACCGGCCAAAGATAGGCCTCTACCGGCCAACAATGAGAGGGTGCCGGCCATCAATGTGGTGCTGCCGGCCACTGGTGTGCTGCGACACCAAACTGCAACAGAGCACAAAATAGAGGAAAGAGAGGGTCTCCCTAGGACATGTCTGTGCTATGCCCCTCCTTATCACCTTAAAACATCAAAGGAGAGACACCATTAGATCCAAAACCATCAACTGAGCATTTCAATGCATGATGGCCAAAGATCCAACTTGCACAAATTCGATGAATGCACAACAAACAAGACACTAAGACCACGGCCTTATCATGAGTGATCAAAGGCAATGGAGACAAAGGGGATTGGCTCACTTTCATCACTTTGAGTTTGAAGTGGACCAATCCACCTTGTGTTCAACATAACGTCTAGTTGAACACGATGCAATGCAAACAACATATACAATGCATGCTCAAAAGCCAAATACATTAAGCTAGTAAAGAGCATCACTCAAGAGGCATGCATTATCAATCTCAAATGACTAAACCAGCCATGAACAAAGCTAAACCATGCCAAAATAATAGTCTAAACATGCTGAAATGGGAGCTCCAAATGCTAGAAGAACATGCACACATGTTGACCTATAAGCAAGGCATAATGCACAACCCTAAAAAACTATGAAGAAGTGAAGTATATGAGAGTGTGAATACACTATATGCACTGAAATTACATACTAAATGGTGCCATACCATGCAAACATCACATGCATAACATGTTAAAGGCCTCAAAACGCAAAGCTAGTCAAGGCTCTTTATACTATAACCATACTAAGCAATGCTCAAATGACCCTAACCATTCAAAACAGATCTAAGGCAGGTCAAAATAGTGACAAAAACATGCTAGACTTGCAGCATAGATGGCAAGAAAGATAGGCTCATGTATTGGCTCACAAACAAGGCATGAGGCTCAACTTCTCAAAAGCATTGAAAGAGTGATAAACATAAGAGTATGATAGAAGTTTATGCTCTAAAATTACATATCAAATGATGCCATATCATACAAACATCACAAATAATGCATGCTAGGGGTCTCAAAACACAAGACTAGCAAAGCCAATTACGCTATAGCCCTACAAGGCAAGCCATACATGACCAAGACCACTTGGAATAGATTTTAAGCATGCTAAAACAAGGCCAAAAGCATGCTGAAATAGAGCCAAAACAAGCTAGAACAATAGGCTAAAGTGCTAAGCATGTAAGGCTAACAAGTAGGATTACACTACAAGTGTAAGAAGCATGCAAGAGGTGACCAAACTAGCCAAAAACAGAGTTATGGCAGGTCCAAAAAGTCACAAAAATATGCTCAAACTAAGCCTCAAGAAGGGAGAAATACAAGCTCATTTGATAGGCTAACAACACATGCTAACAAGACAAGAGGTGGGGGGACCACCCCCTCCTATTTGGGAGCTCAAAACAAGTTTTCTACCACTGAAATTCCTTTGGAATTCAGTGGTTAAAAGGCCAAAACAAGATGGTTTCAAAAGCTTTGAAAGGTGGCTCAAAAGGCTTTGCAAGCCAAAGAGCAAAGGGAGAGACAACCCCCTAACACAAAAGGGGGTTAAACTACCATTTTTAGGACTGAAAAACAAAATTTTTTGTAGTTCAACACCACCCAAAAAAATAGCCCCAAAGTAGTTGAAAACTATGTCAAAGCTAGTATGCAAAACAAGCTAAGAGGGATAAGTGATTACCTTTGAAACACAACAGCAAAATGGCCAAAATTCTGAGCTTAAAATAGCTTTGAGAGCTCAAAATAGGCTCCAAGGGACCTCATTCCAAAGATATACAACTTTGATGAAGGATGCCTAGGCAAACTAGAAGTGTTTTTCTACTTCTATGCACAAAAGGGCAAGGGAGAGAGAGCTCTAGAGAAAGAGGCAGAGATTTTGCTTTGAAAATTGTAGAGAGAGAGAGAGAGAGATTTTAGTGTGAGAAGCTCCCAAACTTGCTAACTTGTTCTTTTCCTCCTAAAATATGAGATATAGCCTCCATATATAGCCAAAACAAGAGCTTGGTCGAAATATCTGATGTATAGGATAGCTGGAGCAACATGGAAACAGCTGGAGCTAAATATCTGCAAACAAAAAAGCGTTTTTCCACTGTTGGCCGGCAGAGGATCATAGATGGCTGGCACTACACCATTTTTGGCCGGCAAGGACCATCAATGGCGAGCACTGCATCATCGATGGCCGGCACCCATCACCAGTGGCCAGTAGAGAAAATCTACTCTCCAGGTCCAACTTCAAATGGACATAACTCCTTCATCTAGACTTCGTTTTTGGTCATTATTGTGTCCACATTGAAGCCCTGGAAGTCTTCTTTCAGATGGTGAAAACCTCACCTCAAAACTCCAACTGTACAAAAAGTTATGCTCCTTTGAGTGAAGACTGTTCAGTTTTGATCCTACCCAGATTCATGCTGGATTTCTCCCAAACTTGGTTTCTTCTCTCCTCTCCTCTCCTCTTTTCTTCAACTCCAAACCCCTAAACAAAGTGTTTTGAAAGATTTTTCAAAGAGTTCATCTCTCTTTCATTCATTTCCACTTTGTTCTTGCTCAGTTTATCAAAAAGCGCAACATTTAACAAAATGCGAGCATCGGAACATCGTAGGAACTTTTTCAAAAACTATTTTGAAAGAGAGGGTTTGAAGGTCTAAAATCTTTTGATCAAGATCATTTTAGTCCAAAAAGGGGTGTTAGGTTGGGACTTGACACTCTCCTTGCCAAAGTAATTGAACCTTTGCCCTGCACATTTTTCACCACCAAGTAAACCATCAGTAGCGCCTAAGTCTTAAGGACGGTCAAAAATGGGGTGTCTACAATTATATGTCAGTGCGCAATCAATCTACCTCATGAATAAGCTTCAACATGTACCCGGAATGGGATTGGGAAGAAGTGGCTAGAATGGCGTCGCTACATTGGCCGAAGTGCCACACAACCCTCATGCCTTTAGTTTAGGTTACACGCCTACCAAGGAAGATTGGGTAAGAAAGGAAAAAGAAATGGCCGAAAGGGCCAAGGCAAGGTAGAGTGAAAAACACTATGAGTTGGTGCATAGACCTATTCAAGGAACCTTGAATGGTCGCTTTGTCTGAAAGGGGATAGATTTCCTATTCTGCGGTTTTCCAGAGCATTGACTGAATTTAGAAAAGCAGCGTTTGCCCAGTTTTGAGATCTTTTTTGACCTACAACTGCAAGGGGATGAAGCCTCAGAAGAACAAATTGACTTGCCTGCCGAGGTAGAACTGAATGCAAAGGATGAGTCTGATGGAACATAACTTGAAATGGGGGTAGCGCTAGCTTGTCTCCTCTCAGATCCTCAGATCACACCAGAGAGCTTGGAGGATGACTTCTCTGTTTCCATGATTGGGGATCAATCAGCTGTGGACCCTTCTACCGGTATTCTGGATGCATTTGTCGCACCCTTCTTCGTTTGGCAGTTCGAGGAGGGCTTTTTGTCTGGTAGTTCTGAATCAGGTGGTGAGTCAGAATCGAATTCCACAGAGTCTGTGTAGTCAGAATCAGATTTCAGTTCTTCTGAGTCAGAGTCCGGTATTCCTGGGGTTAACAACCCGGATGCCGTTGTTTTGTCCAGGTCATTTTTTTCCCTTTCTTTTGAGTCGGTTGTAACCAAGGAACTAGACGAGCTGGAAGTTGTGAATGAGAATGGTACCACTGCTATTTCTGAGTACTTTTCTGTGCCTTTAGTCTATTGCATTAATATAGACTTTCAAAATTTTGATGAAAACGACGAGGAAGGAATTCCTCTGGTTTTAAAATATTTGATTGATTGAGAGGAGGAGAGGTTTGTAAAATCCTTGGTTGATGAAATCACTTCAATTCATGTTGGTACTGAGAAGGATCCGTGTCTGGTCCAGATCGGGTCCACGTTGTCTTCGGAGGAACGCGAGCGCTTAGTCGCTTTATTAAAAGTTTTCAAAGATGTTTTCACGTGGTCCTACGAAGACATGCCTGGAATCGATCCTGAGATTGTACAGCACCTGATCCCTCTTGACCTTGAGGCCAGACTCGTCAAGCAGAAGCTTCGTAGAATATGCCCGGATTATGCTCTGAAAATTAAGGAAGAGGTCACCAAGTAGATAGACGCAGAGTTTTTGCTAGTATCTAAGTATCCGACTTGGTTGGCCAACATTGTTCCGGTGCCGAAGAAAGATGGCAGAATTCAGGTATGTGTGGATTCAGAGATCTGAACAAAGCTAGTCCGAAGGACGACTTTCCTCTACCGCATATCAACGAATTGGTGGATTTCACAACAGGGCATGCGTTACTCTCCTTTATGGATGGATTTTTCGAGTATAACCAGATCTTAATGGCACTTGAGAATAGGGAGAAGACTGCCTTCACCACGCCGTAGGGAACCTGCTGCTATAGGGTGATGCCGTTTGGACTTCGGAATGCTGGGGCTACTTATCAACGAGCTGCAACCACTATCTTGCACGGCATGATCCACAAAGAGGTTGAGTTATATGTGGACGACATGATTGTCAAGTCCAAAGAAAGAGAGGGCCACTACACCGCTTTGAAGAAGTTTTTCTAACGGATTAGAGAGTATCGATTCCGACTGAATCCTCAGAAATGTACTTTTGGTGTCACAGCAGGGAAAATGTTGGGGTTCTTGATTGCACAAAGGGGCATCGAAGTCGATCCTTCCAAGATCAAGGCCATCTTAGAAATGCCACCACCAAGGACTGAAAAGGAAGTTGTTGTTCAAAAAAAGGACTGAAAAGGAGGTGCATGGCTTTCTAGGTAAAGTGCAATTCATAAGACGGTTTATTACAAAATTAACCTTGACTTGTGAACCACTATTTGGTCTCCTGAAGAAAGAAAATAAATTCCAATGGGATAACCGATGCCAAGTTGCTTTTGAGCAGATCAAGCAGTATCTACAGAACCCCTCGTGTTGTCACCGCCAGAGCCGGGGAAGCCGTTGATTTTGTATCTGTCAATAACCAACACGACAATGGGCTGTATGCTTGCGCAGGAATCTGAGGATAAAGTGGAGAAGGCTATCTATTACCTGAGCAAGAAAGTGCTGGAATATGAGACCCGTTACACTCCACTTGAGAAGGCTTGTTTGGCCATGGTATGGGCTACCAGGAAGTTGAGGCACTACCTGTTAGCTCCCTCCATAATACTGGTTTCGAGATTAGATCCCATCAAATATCTTTTTGAGAAACCGACGCTTATGAGTAGGCTAGCCCTTGGTTGCTTCTTCTCTCCGAATTCGACTTGAAGTATGTGACGCACAAGTCTGTTAAAGGGAGAGCGGTAGTGGAGTTCCTAGCTGATCACCCAATGGAGGGAGACGAAGCAGTAGAGTATCTGTTCTCAGATAAGACTATTCTGCAGGTCGAAAAAGAGATTTGGACTATGTACTTTGACGGAGCATCTAATCAGTACAGGTATGGGATAGGGGTGTTGCTGATAGCGCCCAACAATTCCCAGATACCTTTAGCCTTCAAACTCTGGTTCAAAGTGTCAAACAACGAAGCAGAATACGAGGCATGTATCGCTGGACTGGAAGCTACCCTCGAATTAGGGGCAAAACGGTTGGACGTCATTGGGGACTCGAACCTGGTTGTATCTCAAGCAAAAGGAGATTGGAAAGTTAAAGAAGAAAGAATAAAAACCTATCACCAGACCTTGGACGTTTTGATTCCTCGGTTTGAAAGCTAACCTTCACCCATCTGTTGAGAGAGAACAACAGGTTCGCTGATGTTTTATCAACTCTATCTTCAATAATAGACATCCCTTTGGGAGTCTGGATGCGTTCGATCATTATTGAGCAGAGGTATGTGCTGGCCTATGAGTTGATCGTCACAATAGATGAAGTACAAGATCAGAACCCCTGGTATTATGATATCTGGAACTTCTTGGAAAAGGAGACTTATCCACTAGGGTCAAATGCCAAAGATAAGAGGGTAATATGTCGCATGGCTGCTTAGTTTATCATCTGCGGGGGAAAATTGTACAAACGGGGCCATCTGGGGATGCATAAACTGTGTGTCGATACTGAAGAATCAAAGCGCCTAATGGAGGCCATCCACGGAGGAGAGTGCGGATCGCACATGAGCGGGGTGATGTTAGCTCAGAAGATTCTCAGACCCGATTACTACTAGTCAACCATGAAGGAGGATTATATCGGTGTTGTCCAGTGATGCCACAAGTGTCAGATCCATGCAAATCACATGAACATTCCACCGTCGAAGCTGTACAACATGACTTCACCGTGGTCATTTTCAGTTTGGGGAATTGATATTATTAGGGCAGTTACTCCGAAGGGGTCAAACGGACATGAGTACATCCAGGTGGCGATAAACTACTTTAGAAAGTGGGTCGAGGCCCAATCCTACGCAGTGCTGAGGGCGTCACACGTAGCCAAGTTCATCAAGAATAACATCATCTGTCGCTATGCGGTCTCGAATGAGATTGTCTCGGATAATGGTTCCAACTTCAAGAAGGAAGTAATCGACTTGTTGGAGAAATACAACGTGACTTTTCATAAGTCATCCACATATCAGACGCAAACCAACAGAGCTATTGAGGCCACCAACAAGAACATCAAACACATTCTACAGAAGATGGTGGAAACCTACAGGGATTGGCCAGATAAGTTGCCATTTGCTCTTTGGGGCTACAAAACATCAATGCGGACTTCTGCTGGGGCAACTCTGTATTCTCTGGTTTATGGGATGGAGGCTGTTTTGCCGATTGAAGTTGAGGTACCGTCGCTACGAGTTATGGCTGAGTGCCAGATAGCAAAAGCAAATTGGCAGCAGAGCAGGTTCAAGGAACTTATGTTGTTCGACGAGAGGAGGCTGAAAGCACTGTACCACATCCAAGGTTATCAACGCAGGATTGCCAGGGCTTTCAACAAGAAAGTTAAGTCCCAGAATCTTAAGGAAACGGATTTGGTGCTCAAAGACAACCGAGCTCCCATCCATGACCCTAGGGGCAAGTTCTGACCCAATTGGACTGGTCCTTACATAATCAAGTCTATCTGGTCGGGTGGAGTTGTTATTCTTATGAACCTGGATGGCCTTGAATTCTCCTAACTAGTCAACATGGACAAGTTGAAGAAATATTATCCCTGAGAGGGTCGCTAGGCCAAAAACCCAAAAGGGCAACCTAGGCAAAAGTTACAGCATAAAAAATTAGAAATAAGAAAAACTGAGCTCGCAAGGTTAAAAATGCAGAAAGGGCGGCCTTGGCAAAAGTTAGAGCGCAAAAAGAGAGTGTTAATACCTAAGCGAACCCGTACCAAACTACGTAAGGCTTGATTCCCATCTTTGGGATACGTAGGCAACTTCATCCTGAAGTCCAGCCGTAAACACTTCCTAAATCAACTGTGTCCATGTGATTGTTCTGGTCATCTTTGTCTTTTCTGCATCCAAGAGTTTGGTTATGATCTTCAGTACAGTGCAGTGCTATTCAGACAAGGGGCAACTTTCCAATTATTGGATTTGGGGTTGTACATCTCAAGGATAGATCTTGGGCGTGTCCAGTTGTGATTCTTATCGAAAATGATTTTGAAAAGTTTTAATAAAAGTTGATTTTGTTCAAATTAATTTCTTTTTACAACTTAAACCATTTTTGGACCAAACGAAAAAAATTTCAGTACCCACAACCTTCAATTTCATTGATGTCAATACAGAGTTCTCTAACTCTTGATACAAATTGAAGTTGTTTTTTATTACATTCAGAAAGAAAAACTTGAAAGTACAGATTAAAGCAATAAACTTGGGGCATAGTTAAGTCAGGTGTTCCTGTGCCCCCTCCCAGAGCTTGTGGAAGCTTCAGGGGCTAAAGTAGGCCCAGTTTGTGCCTTATCTTCAAGCCAAGCTATGCACTCGCCAGAAAGGGCGCAATTAAAATTGGGAGCGAGGGCTAGAAGTTCTCTTGTGCTCCATGTAGTGGAATACCGAGCTAGCTATGTGCCTCGGGTTGGAAATGAAGCTAGGTATTCTATCCCCTCTTCCGGGCAAGTCTGGTCATGGCCGAACTGACGCCAGAACCGGAATGAAAAATAAAAGATATAGCGTGTCAGGCCAACCAACTGAATGCCAGGCTACCGGGCCATACTGTAGCTCATCTCAGGCAGATCAAACCAAGGGCAGCGCCAAGCGATGTCAACAGCCGACTTGTTGCACATCCAATGGCACCACCATCCCTCATTTGGGAAATCAACTAGCCGCTGACGGAAAAAATAGCCGCGTGCTGAATATGCAGGGCAAGAGTCCACTATCTTCAACTTGTCCATGAGCCATATCTGGGGAGGAATGAAAAATAAGAGAGATTAAAGAATAGAGAGGTGTACGTAGAGAGAAAAAGTAAGAAAGGGTTTTGAGAGAAAAACAGAGCCTGAGGGCCGAGTGATGTGAGAAATACATGTGAGATAGGGTAGGAAACATTACCTGCAAGAGTAGTGGACTTCTTGCGAACTTGTTTGTCTCCCGGCGGTGGAAAGCATCCAAACCCATCAGAGTCTCGGCTAGCGCTAAGCCAATGCAGCTCTTGCCCTCTTTCAAGCCTTGGGCCACTTCGATCAAGCGAATGTTAGACCCTCCAAAGCTAGGGGCAAGAAGAAAATGAGCCAGCATACACAAACAGAGGGCATGCTGCCGAAAACCTTGCCAAAAACAATTGCCGTGGTCGCCAGCATAAGAAAACCGATGAATCAAGCTGGGAATATCCAAATCCCCGTTGTGAACCAAAGATCGGGCATCATGTAAAGTGAGCCCACACATCCGTCCTAAAGCTTGGATGTGGCTAAAACGCGACTGGGGCAGGATTTCCTCGTCACGCTAGGATTCCATCAAAGCTTGGAACTCTTCGATTGTGGGGCATATCTCTTGCCCCCCGAAGCTGAAAACATGTGTAATCGGATTCCAACATCTCGTCGCGACATGGAGGAACGGAAAACAAAGTGGAGTACGACTTAGCGGGAATAGTGCATTTATCCCGAAACCCTAAAAATTCAGCTTTTTTGAGCCATCTAAAGCTGCAATCCAAGTCAAGAGTTTTTCGTCAAAGAATGGCTCCATTTGAAGCAAAAACAAGGCTGAATTGAAGAAACTACGAAGCTGGAGCTTTTGTAGAAGATAAGGTGTTGAGTGGAAGACATGTGGTAACAATCTGGAGGTTCCTTACACTAGTGGCCGATCGGCTACTATTGGTGGCCGACCGACCAGTACTAGTGGCTGACAACCATTTTTTACGGCCGGCAGCATCTGTTTATGGCCGGTGGCCTTCTATTTTGTCCTCTGGCCCTTTCATGTGTTGAAAATGCCAAGAACCTGTGTTTGGCTCCACTCTTGGTGTCTTTCTTCTGTCTCTCTTTTAGAATTTTGTCGATTTGCTTATCGAGTTGTATTTGTTTTACTTATCGAGTTGTATTTGTTTTGCTTACCGAGCTATTGTTTTGCTTATCAAGTTGTATTTTATTTTGATTGTCGAGCTGTTGTTTTATTCATTGAGTTGTTTTACTCTATTTATTATGTGTTGGTTGGTTCATTACCTGACTAAGTCGTTGCCCATACAATGTTCAATTTTCATCAAATCCCATTTTTTTTGTAAAATGATGCGATGCGATGAGTGCTTAGAATGCAAAATGTAATACTTTTTAAACAAAAAACTGAGTTTTTCATTCCAATCATGGTTTCTTTTTACAAAAAGTACAAGTTTTTAAAGAAAAATAAAACTACCTAAGGCTGTACAATGTGCTAACACTACTAGCAAAAAAGAAAACTAAAGCAAAAAACATCTAAATCAGTGCCATCCATCTCAAAATCGAGAGGTCCTCTTCATCCTCTTCCTCGGCGGAGTGGACTCTGAAGCGCTATCGCCATCGGCCCCCCTATCTGAATCTGAGCCAGAGCCCCCCTGGGCATCGCCACTACCCTCAGAACCTGAGCCGATGCCATCACCCGCACCCTGAGATGACTCTAACTGCGGGCTCACTGGCTCCTTGTCCTTGTTAGTCTCATCATCCTCCGGGATAGGCTTTGGTGAACTACTCTTGGTATGAGTACGCCTAGCCCTGCCTCAGCTGTGTACCGGAGTCCCTCATCTCTTTCTCTCTGTTGTTGGGGGAGGCACTGAATGTCCTGCTGCCACTCCTGCTGGGGCACCTGATGAGGCTGGCATCTGAAAAGGGACTTGAAAAGGACAGTTCGTTAAATACATCAGTTGTGGTATATACTGGATGCAAAGCTGAGTGCAGTGTTCAAAATAGTGTGCGGGAGCAATAAGTAATATATCAATGCAGTGTTTTAGTGCAACGTATCGGACCGGTGTAATGTGGCACAGTTGAAGTGTTAATGAATGAGCAGAAAATTTGATGGCATAAAGTGCAAGCTGAGGGTACTTACCGGCATCCTGTAGAGGCTGAGCAGGTTTATACACGTCTGGACCATCTCCATCAGAGAAGTCGATAGCTCGAGAGCCTGCCCGGTGTACTCTATGGATGCTTGCGAATGTGTTGAGATGATCAATGGTCTAGAAAGCATAACTGAAATGAATTGAATGTGCAAAACGTAAAGTATGGTACATACCGAGGTCGGGCCTCGAACTCCGACAAGCTCGTGACCAGCTGGTGCAAGCGCGATGGGAATCTGATAGGTCTCTCCAGAACATCCCCAGCAGGTCATGGTAGTAGGCAGCTCTGGCCACACTGCTCTCTGCCTCGTCTGGGAGCCTCTCCTGTCATGGGCCTGAGTCGCCTTGGATCCTCCCGCTCTCTCTACTGTAAATGCAGCTCTGTCTCTCTCACCCTCGCGAGCGCCGGTCAGAGGCGGCATGAGATATGTCTGAATGAAAGCAGTGTAATCGCCCTCAAGCCTGAAGAAGTCGGCATCCCAACTTCTGGTGATGTCGATCATCTCCTTCATGGTGCACCCCTCGGTAACCCTCATGTACGTAGGAGGCGGCATCGGAACTATCGGCTCAGGGAAGCCAAGGCTCTGTCGCAGAAATCGCTCTCCTAGGAACCACGCCCGATAAACTAGGCCTTCGAGCAAGATCCGGAATTGGGAAGCCTCTCGAGCGCCCGCGAACTGGTCTCTGTCCCTGTCAAGCATCACTACCCACGACTGCTAGGTGATCTGCAGTTAGTGAATGTACAAATTGTTAGCTGCCATTGAAGATGTAATGTCAAGCAAAGCTGAAATAACTGTAAGGTTTGAAATACCTCTGCTGCGGCCACAATATCGAAGAATCGACAGAAGAGTGAGAATGACTCACGGGGCCTCTGCTGGCATCTCCTATCGTATCTCTGTGAATATGGTACCATGGGAGGTATCTCTACCTCTGTCTCTAGGGCAAGCCTCGGGAAGTAGGCTTACACCCATAGCTGCAGAAGGTGGAAGGGTAACAATGAGTATATCTATCGGATGTAAAACAATGTACGGATAAAGCAGAAATCAGATGGTATGCAGTGAAGTAGATAGTGCATGCAGTGTACAAATAAAACAAAACTCAGATGGTATGTAGTGCAATAGGCAATGTATGTGGTGTACAGATAATGTAAAGTAGAAATATAAAGCAGAAGGGTAGGATGTACCTCTCAGGCTCTCTAGTAGCCTCCTAGCAGATGCCTGCTCCGACGAGAAGAGGAGCTCATGTATCCATGTAGTGTGGCCAAGCCTGCGCCGCCCCAGTCGTAGAGTCGGACGCGAGACAGGTCTACTAGTGCACTCAAGAGGTAGAGCCCAACGGTGTCCGCTCGGTCGGCGAACAAAGTAGTACCAAACAAGAACATGAGAAACCCCCGGGCGTAGTACTCGGTCTCCTCGCGGGTCGTCGGTGTCGTCCCCCTTATATGGTCAGCAAACCAGGTATATCACACTATCCCTGATCGAGAGATGGGTGGGTGAATCCCCAGCAAGTAGATCTGAGCGGCCTCCCACTCGCCCATGTCGGTGTCGTAAGGAATCAGATGACCCCCTACTCCTATGCCGGTGAGCATGGAGAAATCAAAGGGAGTCATCATCATCTCCCCTACTGTAGAGAAATGAAGGGAATCGGTGGTATCCCACCACCCCTTTACTAAAGTGCCTAGTGGAGGCCGGCTCGCAGTGAGACGTGAGAGCCCCATGCAAAATGCGCCGAAGTCGGCCTCGTCAATGATGTGGCGTACTGCATCGGGGAACTCCATGTACCACTCCCTCGCGGAAGTGGTCCTGTATCCTCGGAAAGCATGTGGATCTCCCTGTAAGCAGGATAAATAGATGCAAGGCAATATAAGAAATACAGTGTGTGAATGTGTTCAGAATGGACAGAGATGCAGTGTGTGAATGTGTTCAGAGTGAGCAGAGATACAGCGCGTGAATGTGTTCGGAATGGGCAGATGAAATACAGTTCAAAAGTGCAGATATACAAGAAATGTGATCTACGTTGCGAAGAATAAAAAAGATGTATACCTCGGAGGCGCCATGGCATAGGTGTGACTCCAGCTCGCGTAGTAGAAGACCCTTTGGTGCACCTCATGCAAACCCCCTGGATTGGCGGATGCTATCGGGAGATAACACATGTACCTCAGGATGGTATGTCGCCGGGTCGAACGGTCGAATGCTCAACGACAAGGGCTCGAACTCGGGATCCATCTCCATCCTTGGAGGAGATCTGTCGTGTGGAATGTTGTCCGCCATCTCAAGAAAAATGAAAAAATGACCACAAGTGTGGAAAATGGGCGAGAATGACAAAAGTCAACAAAAAGTCAACTTCAAGCGAGAAAAAATGAAAGAAAAGGTCAATGCTCGGGAGAGGGCACTGAAATCAAGGGTAACTTGGGGGAAACAAACCCAAGTGATGGAAATCAAGAAGGTGGCATCGAAGACACTTTTCAATCAGTTCAAAATGTTAAAAACTACGAGGGTTTCACGAATCGGATGTTTGTGGGATGACCGAAAACGCGTTTGAAGGTCGGATCGGGAGGGAAAAGTGGTCGAGAGCACAAGGGGAATATTTTTCGGTAAAGGAGAAGTGAGGAAATAGGGTTTGGAACCCTATATTTAAAGACCCGTGGTAAAATGTCAAAATTGCCCTGAATCTGTCATCGATGGCCGACCGGCCATCATTGTTGGCCGATCGGCCAAATTTTTGGCCGATGACCTTATTTTGTGGCCAATGGCAATTTGTATGGCCAGTCTCTATAGGTCTCAACCAATTTTTGCAAAATATGCTTGATGTTCGTGTTGGCGGCCTCAACAGCTCCCCTGGTTTGCGGCCAGTATGTGGATGACTTATGAAAAGCCACATTGTGTTTCTCCAACAAGTCAATCACTTCTTTCTTGAAATGGGAACCATTATTTGAAATAATCTTGTTTGGGAGTCCATAATGACAAATAATGTTATTTTGGATGAACTTAGCCACATGCGCTGCCTTCAACACAGCATAAGACTGAGCTTCCACCTATTTTGTGAAATAATTGATTACCACCATAATGTACTCATGCCCATTTGACCCTTTCGGTGTAACTGCGCTGATGACGTCGATTCTCCAGACTGAGAAAGGCCATGGTGAGGTCATGTTGTACAGCTTCGACGACGAGATATTCATGCCATTGGCATGAATTTGGCATTTGTGGCATCGCCGAACAAAACCAATACAATCCTCGTCCATAGTTGACCAGTAGTAACCTTGCCTAAGAATCTTTCGGGCTAACATTACTCCGTTCATGTGCACTCTACACTCCCCTCCATAGATAGCCTCCATTAGGCGCTTTGATTCTTCTACGTCGACACACAACTTGTGCATTCCCAGATGACCCCTCCTGTATAGTTTACCTCTACAGATGATAAATTGAATGGCCATCCACCGTATTTCCCTTTTATCTTTGGCATTTACCCCTGGTGGATAAGCCTCATTTTTCAAGAAGTTCCAAATATCATAAAACCAAGGGTTTTGATCTTGCACTTCATCTATTACGGCGATATACTCGTAGGCCGGCGTATATTTTTGCTCAATAATGATCAGACGTATCCGAACTCCAAACAGGATGTCAATCATGGAAGACAGAGTTGATAAACCGTCAGAAAACCTGTTGTTCTCTCTTAGTAGGAGCGTGAAGGTCAGCTTCTCAAACCTAGGAATCAAAACATCCAGGGTCTGGTGATAGATCTTCATCTTTTCTTCTTTGACCTTTTAGTCTCCTTTTGCTTGAGACACAACTAGGTTCGAGTCCCCAATGACGTCCAACCTTTTTGCCCCTAGTTCCAGGGCAGCTTCTAAACCAGCGATACACGCCTCATATTCTATTTTGACCGGAGTTTGAAGGCTAAGGGTATATGGGAATTGTCAGGTGCTATCAGCAACACACTTATCCCATACCCATATTGATTAGATGCTCCGTCAAAGTACATTGTCCAGATCTTTTCCTCGACTTGCAGAATATCTTTATCTGGGAGCAGGTATTCTACCGCTTTATCCCCTTCCACTGGGTGATCTGCCAGGAACTCTGCTACGGCTCTCCCCTTGACTGACTTGCAAGTAACATACTTCAAATCAAATTCGGAAAGGAGAAGCAACCAACGAGCTAGCCTACCCGTAAGCGCTGGTTTCTCGAAGAGATATTTGATGGGATCTAATCTTGAAACCAGAATTAGGGAGTGAGCTAACATGTAGTGCATTAACTTCCTGGTAGCCCATACCAAGGCTAGGCATGCTTTCTCCAGCGGGGTGTAACGGGTCTCATAATCCAGCATTTTCTTGCTTAGGTAATAGATGGCTTTCTCCACCTTATCCTCAAATTCCTGAGCAATCATGCATCCTATCATTGTGTTTGTTACTGATAGATACAGAATCAAGGGCTTCCTCGGCTCCGACAGTGACAATATAGGTGGATTATGAAGGTACTGCTTAATCTGCTCAAAAGTCAACTAACATCGGTCATCCCATCGGAATTTCTTTCCTTTTTTCAGGAGACCAAATAGTGGTTCACAAGTCAAGGTTAATTTAGAAATAAACCGTCTTATGAATTGCCCTTTACCCAGAAAGCCTCGTACCTCCTTTTTAGTTCTTGGTGGTGGCATTTTTGGATGGCCTTGATTTTGAAAGGATCTACCTCGATGCCCCTCTGTGTGATCAAGAAACCCAGCATTTTCCCTACTGTTACACCGAAAGTACATTTCTGCGGATTCAACCTCAACCAGTATTCTCTAATCCGTTGAAAGAATTTTTTTAAGGCGGTGTAGTGGCCCTCTCTTTCCTTGGACTTGACAATCATGTCGTCCACGTACACCTCGACCTCTTTATGGATTATATCATGTAGAATAGTGGTTGTAGCCCGTTGATAGGTAGCCCTGCCATTCTTCAGCCCAAACGGCATCACCCTGTAGTAGTAGGCTCTCCCCGGTGTAGTGAAGGCAGTTTTCTCTCTGTCTTCGGGTGCCATCAGAATCTGGTTATACCCGAAAATTCCATCCATGAAGGAGAGTAGTGCATGACCTGCGATAAAGTCCACTAATTCATCGATGTGCGGTAAAGAAAAGTCGTTCTTCAGACTAGTCTTATTCAGATCTCTGAAGTCCACGCACACCCGAATTCTACCATCTTTCTTTGGCATTGGAACAATATTGGCCAACCAAGTTGGATACTCAAATACTAGCAAGAATCCTGCGTCTATTTGCTTAGTGACTTCTTCCTTAATCTTCAAAGCCTAATTCGGGCGTATTCTCTGTAACTTCTGTTTGATGGGTTGGGCCTCGGGGTCAAGAGGGATCCGATGCTGTGCAATCATAGGATCAATGCCAGGCATGTCTTCGTAGGACCACGCAAAAACATCTTTGAAATCTTTTAATAAAGCGACTAAGCACTCGCGTTCCTCCGGAGATTATATGGACCCGATCTGGACCAGACGCGGATCCTTCTTAGTACCCATATTAACAACAATGATTTCATTAGAAAGGGGTTTTGCAAACCTCTCATCCTCTTGATTAATCAAATGTTTCAAAACCAGAGGAATTCCTTCCTCATCATTTTCATCAAAATTTTGAAAATCATGATCAATGCAATAAACAAGAGGCATAGAGAAATACTCAGAATCTACAGTGGCATTCTTATTGAAAAGGTCCAACTCATCTAATTCCTCGGTTACAACCGACTCAAAAGAAAAGGAAAAAGACGACCTGGACAAAACCTCGGCATCTGGGTTATCAACCCCAGGAATACCAGACCCAGACTCAGAAGAACCGAAATTTGATTCTGACTCCACAAACTCTATGGAATCAAATTCTGGTTCACTACCTGACTCAAAATTGCTAGACAGGTATCCCTCCTCTAGCTGCGAAATGAGGGATGGTGCGTTAGATGCATCCAAGATACTGCTAGAAGGGTTCGCACCTGGTTGGTCCCTGATCATGGAAATGGTCAGGTTATCCCCCAAGCTCTCTGAGTTGATCTGAGGATTTGAAATGAGACATGCCAGTGCTGCTTCTACTCTAGACTCATTGCTGTCGGAATCACTTTCTGTGCCCTTTACAGCTTCAGCATAATTGGCTCAGCCCTTTCTTTCGTATCACTGTCTTGCAGCTACAAGTCAAAGAAAATCTCAAAGCCAGGAACCTGCTGCCTCTCAGAGTTAAACCAGAGTTTGGGGAAACCACAGAATGGTAAGTCTTCATCCCCTGAACAAAATAGCCATTCAGGGTTCCCCAGATTGGTCTATGCACAAGTTTGCAGCATTTGCCGGTCTACTTAGCTCTGGTTCTTCCTACCATTTCTTTCCCTTTCCTCACCTAGTCTTCTTTGGTGGGCGTATAGCCAAGACCAAAGACATGTGGGTTATGTGGCACATCGACCAATGCAGTGACGCCCTTCCGGCTGCTTCTTCCTAATCCCATTCCAGGCATGTGCTGTAGCTTGTTCATGAGGTATATAGATTGGGCGCTGGCATACAAGCCCTTATCGATGACCAAGATATTCTGAACTACTTAGGCCTGAGCCAAGGTAAACCCCAAAAAGAAGACATCCTCTTCGCCATACACAATCTCCAGTACAAGTGTAGTGACCTCTAGCGGAGGATGTATAGATGAATTCCCGAAAACTATGGCCACTCCTTTCCCATGGGGGTACTTCAGCATTTGGTGGAGGGGGGAAGAGACAACTTTCACTTGGTGCAGCCAAGGTCGCCTAAGTAGTAAGTTGAAAGTGGTTAGAACATCCAGGACATGGAACTCGATGTCCTGCTGAGCTAGGCTGACTTGTACTCTAATCTGCATTGTCCCCATCACCTCTCTGCTAATATTGTCATACGCCCGGATCACCTGGGCTGTAGGCACAAAATCGGCCAGTTTCAGACCAATAGCATAAGCCGTGCGACAAGGACAAACATTGATTACTGACTCGGTGTCAACCAATACCACTGTTATCCACTTTTCTCGGCACTCTACGGATAAGTATAGAGGCTTGTTGTGTGTAGAGCCTTTTGGTGGTAATTCCTTGTCTTAAAAGGTCAAAGTTGGCGCTGTGCCTCCAAGGAAAACTAATCCCACCAGTCGTTCCAGGGTGGTGTCGATGGACAACTTAGCTTTATCCATCACCAACAATACATCCTGTCTGTGCACTCGCGAAGCCATAAGCATGCCCTGTATAGATATATCAGCTTGAATCTTCTTCAACTGTTTCAGCACAGCCTCTTCCTCTAACTGATTTTCCTTCTGTTTCTCAACTTCTTTGTCCTTCCCAGATGCCTCGGGTTGGTCCAGATGCGGTGGTTTGAAATATTGGCCTCTCCTTGTCATATAGTCGACTTCTTCCACATATCAAGGGTTGTCAGGAAAGTCTTCACCCCAATCCTCATCGGTATGGGCCAAATGTAGGTCGTCGTCATCCCACCAGACCCCTTCGGTAGCCAACAAGCACTCGTCAGGCTCCGTTCGGATCATTTTGTTATCATAAACATTCCCCGCAAGGTGTTGAGCTTTTCTAGCTTTCATATCATTTTCACTCATTTCTTGCCCAAACCGTTCTAGCGCGGCTTCTTGTTCTTTATGTATAGTACTAACAATGCCCAGTTCCTGAGCCAATTGTTCTTCGCCAGTGTTTTCTAGCAGTTTACCCTTTCCATCGACCGTTCCGGCCATTGCAGCGGTTCTCGCTTTCTATTCTTCCAGTTTCACTTCAGTTCCATTATCTATATCGGGTTCATCACTTAGCCACCCCGAATTGTCTATTGACCCGTTTAGATCAAACCAATCAATATATACATCCCCTTGATCTTGCTCATCAAAGAACTGCAAATTGTCTATATCCTCCTCCAGGTCGGCTAGATCATATAACCCCGACCTGTGATTAGCACTAATTCATGTTTGAGTATGCCTAACAAGTAATTAAGGAGAAATCCTGAGTTAATTACATGTACATTGCATTATTTTGTGTTTATATCTGTTTAGCATAGAAAGATCTGTTCGTGTTTTAGTTTCAGTCTGCGAATCGAAGAATTGACTTGACTTATATGGTAAATGGAATTTTTAGGACCTTATGGTAGGTTCAATTGAAATTCGTTTTGGAACGATTAAATAAGATTAATTTAATCCCACTTAGTTGTCTATGACTTAAACTAATTAAACACCATTATTTATGGAGCCCCACTCATCTCTTTTCATCCATTTGAATACATGTTGAGCCCATTCTAGTAGAAAATGTGAGAGAGGGAGAGTAGGGAGAAGATTGAACTCAAACCAAGGGATTGCTTGGAATTGTTGACATTTGAGGAAGATTTGGGAATTTTAACTTCATCTCTTGTGAATTCAAGTCTCTAGGTAAAGAATCAAACTCTTACTTGTGTACTTAAGTTAGACTCTACAAGACTTCAAGAGAATTAGGTGAATTCATGAGGGAATTGCATTAGAATTTAGGAGAATTGGCCCATACCATGCATGCATTTCTTCACAAATTGAGCATGATTTCAAAGAATTCTTTCATGCATGTGTTCATCTCACTTATATTTTGGGAATTCATCATGTTTCCTATCAATTTACCAAGTTTTATCATGTTTTGAAGAGGTTGAGTTCAAGAGAATTCATGCATGTTATGTTCTTGAAAAATTCATAAACTTTACGTTGAACTTTGCATAATTGGCAAGCCATTGGACCATGATTTCTTGGAATGATCTTTAATTCATGATGTTTTATGAGTTCCTACGTGTTTCTTCGAGCTTTGGCCCAGAAAAATTGAGTTTGATGCTTTAAAGTTTGAGTTTGAGCTTAATCTGGAAATTCTAGAATTTGCATCCACGCTTGAGCATGGGATTTCACGCTTGAGTGAGCACTTTGAATGTGTGCACTTCCACTCGAGCGACCTGATGCTCGCTCGAGCGTGAAATGCATGTACCCAGAAGTTTGCATGTTTTGCAGTATGCTTGAGCAATAGAAGTCATGCTTAAGCAAGGATCTGAGTCTCATGCTCGAGCGGAGATCGAGCGTCCGTTGAGTGTGAAATGCAAGCAACCAGTACTTTTTCAGTTTGTAGTCCGCTTGAGTGAAGGAAGTCAAGCTCGAGTGGACCCTCACTTTTTGCATGTCCGCTTGAGCGAGGAAAGCCACGCTCGAGCGTAGACCCTGTATTCAGCAAGTTTTGAAAAAAAAATTCAAGTGCATTTCTGCATCCTCATTCCATCCTAGGCATTCCTAGGCCATGATTAAGACCCCATAATGAGGTTAATAAGGTAGAAACACACCAAAGCAAGAAAAGACTAAGTTATCGTTTCCATATGTGTAATTCGGAATACAATCGTTCTGTAACTGTGTAGGTCAAGCGCCACAAGGAAGTTGAATTGTCTACTTGCAACATCTGTTATCTATGAGTAATAACTTAGTAAAGCTATGTTCAACTTTATGTATTTTCTGTACACGATTTAAGATCTGTTAAAAGAAATGCCATGTTTTATACTATGAATGATTGTCCGACAATAACAAGCATTTATGATATTATGCTATGATTCAAGTATGTTACAAGTGATATTACGCTAAGATTCAAGTATGTTACAAGTGACATGATGCTATGATTCAAGTATGCTTCAAGTTCCCGGTACCAAAGGTTCTTTATGGAACTGACAAGCTATCTATACCAGGCTGGAGGTTCCTAAGTGGCACTGACAAGTTTACATGTTCCCAGTCCGGAGGTTCCTTTATGGGACTGACAAGTTATCCTTACCCGGCTGGAGGTTCTTCTATAGAACTGACAAGTATAATTTAAGTCACTATGTGTGCGATTTATCAGCACTAACGGATATAATACGTAAGATTAAGCATGAACTCTGACTTTTTGTATACATGCTCAGAACAAGAATGCGAATGTGAATTTCAGTTTCAACCACAGTTATGAGACATCATTCATTTACCCCTTTACTTTGTTATTATTCACTAGGCCTCCGCTCACTAGTTATTTATTATGTATGTAGGTGAGCAAGTTCATGATCAGGCTTAAGATGATGCCTGGGGTATTTTGTGTTAGTCAGGAACCTTTTGCACCTCACGAGGAGGTTCCAGAGCAAGTCATCTTTTGTGGCCATGTTAATATGAATGTACAAGATTGTTCCTTTTGTCTTATGTAGAAGTTCTCCTTTTGTATGTACTTGATAGTGATGTGTAAATACTGTACCTATGACGTCACTCGTATGTTTATAAAGTTTAAGATTTTTAGTTCCATGTACGTCTGCACAGCTCGATAGACTATGTATATTTCTTTATGTGATTACTTCCGCAGCCCCTAATCTCAAGTCAAGTCTTAAAAGGCCTTTGGTAATCCAAGGATTACCGGCTGGTTATGACACTAAACCTATAGGGGCGGGTTTGGGTCATGACAATCATTCCCTGCTTCATCGCATCCTCAATTTGAACCCCTATTTCATGCAGCTCAACAAATGTAAACAAAGGCAAGACTATCATATTCTGTAATAATCTCCCTTGCAAGTTATGGACCACCATTCTGATTTGGTCCTTTTCAGACGGCCAAATCATCATCATAGAGGCCTTAGCCCTCCACCAAGTCACAAAGTTTGAGAAGCCTCCTTTGGCTCCAGATGGGTCATTTCAAGATCATAAGTAGTGACCTCGATCTGGGTATTGTAGGAGAACTGAGCAATAAAGGCCTCGGTCATTTCCTCTTAGATTCTCTTCATAGAGTCTTCAAGTTTGGCATACCAGCTGGCCACTATACCTGACAGGGTCCGGCCAAAAAGTGATAGCTTTTGAAGTCTGGTGAGGCCCATTGGTTGTAGGATATCAAAGAATAACCGTAGATGGACCATAAGATCCCTGGAGCCATCAAACTGGTCTATATGCGGCATCTTGAATCTGTCCGACAGAGTCACTGCGGTGTCTGTGTATCCATCCTCAATGTCTAGGATTGAATTCACGCCCTGCGCCCGCTTGAAAAGCTTTTCTAGCTTGTTGACCTTTAATGTAATGGGCTCAACCTCGAATTCAAATGACGCCTCCATTTGGTAAACTGGTGCCTTGGAGGTCTGAGGTGGGATCAGATCTGGCGGGATGCCCATATTTTCTTTGATATTGATTGTGACCTCGGGCGCCGGAATTCCTACTGGGGGTGCATGATGCAGAGGCTACTGGCAGTTGTGGTTGCTGTTGCTGAAGCCTTTTTATCACTTTAATTTGGCGGGCTACGACCTCACTTTGGCGAGCAGAATCTAGTTACATAGTCTTAATGGTTTGCTAGAGCTAATGAAGCATATCTTCCATACTGATTGGAGGATGTTGAGATATTAGAACTGGTGAATCCTCTCTTTCTGGAATAGAAGTAGAAGACTGGGCCTGACTAGGCACTGGTGAAGTAAAAGGTGACTGCTAGATCGGTGAATTCTGCCTGATCCTCCTCCATCTGGTAACCGGTGGGAGTGAAACAAACACTGGTTGTCCCCTGACAAGATCCCTGGATCTACAAATCCTTCTCACACGGGTCTAGAGTGCTTAAGGGGTAACAGGATCGTCTGAAGCAATGATGAAAAACTACCTTACAAAAGGAAATAAAGCAAAAAAGAAAAAAAAAATCAAAAACTGCATAGCACCTCTGCTCAGATTCTAATTAGCACAATGATGTAATCAAAGCCGTAGAACTATGCTTAATACTGAATTCTGCCTCACAAAAACTGATACCCAAACTTGCAATTGATACATACATTCTTGTAGAGTTTCACTCTAAAAGCACATAACAGCCAAGTGAGAGCCAAAACACCCTTATGATGGGGTAGGGTAAAAGTCATATCATGAGTTCGAGTCAAGTTCTCTAAATCCTCAGCAGAGTCACCAGAAACTGTAGCTTGGCTTTTTCGCGCCCCCTTTCGGAAGGTTTAAAAGAAAGCCCTACAGTTCGGACTCCCACGGTTCTGAATCTAATCTCACAAGTGTAATGTGAAACTGATAATCACCAAAGAGTCCAAATCCGGAAAATTGTTTTGTAAAATTGATTTTGAATCAAAAAGTGCCAAAATTTGCCTGATTTGCTAGATACAGAGTCGCCACCTAAATATTTTTTATTTTGGGGAAATTTAGGAAACCTTGACTCATGCCAAAGGCCACGTGTCCGTCATCACCAAAGTTGCCTCAGCTCGGGAACTTAGGTACGAGAGGGGAAGGTCATGAATTGAGCACTCCCACTCGTCCGATCAAAGATCGGCCTCTACTAATCATGATATGATTTTTATAAACATTATGTGCTCTTATTCTGGTTATTAAACTAGCATTACTATGTGATGCGCACAAGCAAGTATAGACTAGTTTGCTCAATTTGGAACAATTCAACTCATGTCTGTTTGCGAAAATGGTTTGAATTTGCCACCTTAAGTGGGCTTAAAACATGATTTGACACTCAACAAAGTGGGCTTAAAATGTACATTCGTTGAATCATCCCAATTCAAAGAACAAGCCTTCATTCACAGGCATTCAAGCAGTTTAGCATTTAAGCACATAGCCTCATGGAAAGCATGCTAATCATGGAAACATTCACACTTATGCAAGTATGCTAAAGCGTAAAAACTCACCTAGTACTCCAAGGTAATAAGATATGAGTTAGAAAAATATGTATGCTTCCTAACAATACAAAATGACTAATGCAACACATGCAATATGCAATTAATAGGCTCGGCTACTAATATGGCATATGAAGCAATTTGATAACGTGTGGTTAAACACGTATTCAAAGATTTATTGAAATTGCAATGCAGTTTGAATGATACACTGAGCCTCGGTGCATACAATACGAATGAATGAATGCAAGCATAAGGCATCAAGTATGCTAATCAAAACATGTCCCTAATCTAACCATCAAAACCGATTAAATAAAAGGGTGAAAGATGTGGGGTTGGAAGACATACACACACGCACGCACGCTTATTACAACATTACGCCCTTGCGAAGGAGGGTTCGAATGAATAGAGGCTAACTAGCTAACTAGGCTAATTAAACTAATTATTACAACACTTGAAATGAGTAATTAACTAAATATCTAAGCAAATTAATAAATCAACTAGGCTAAGCTAATTAAATATTACAACATCAACTAATTAGACTAATTAAATTTTGCAACACAATTTGCTATGCTATTGAAATAATTAAATAACAACGTATTTGATATGGATATCAAGGAAGATGGATGGAGGTTGCATGTGCATTGCCTAAAAGCTACTCTGTTTGCCCCAAACTGCCTTTGTTTCATTTTCAGCCATTGTATCTATTTTTGCAAAACTGCAGTGCTAGCCACACACCAAGGGACGGTCGTGCATTACTGATGGCCGGCTGGGCATACAGAGGGCCAGTCGTGTATTGATTTGGTGCAAACTTTGTTTTTGTGCTTTGAGGTGAAATTAGTGCAGATAGAGTATTTTCAAGCTCTGTTTGTCCTTCCTTCCTTCTCTGTCATAGAAAAACCTTAAGAAAAGGTTGGAATTGATTCCAAAACCATCAATGAGCGATATGATCGCTTGATGACCTCGAATTCAATTTTGGACAAAAGTTAGTAAATGTAATGCAAATAGACTACCCCTCCCTTCTTTTATCATGGAATGAGCTCAAAAAAGGAAGTTGAGACGCTTCAAGGACATCAAAAACACCATGAATTGATACTTGATGACCCTTGACACAATGAACTTGGCATAACGTCCGGCCAAGTTCAAGCTATTTAAGCCATTTTTTTGAAGTGTGCTGATCCAATTTTAAACCAATTGTTTTAGGCCTTTCCATTCATTAGTCCATTTGTCCAAATGTGATGTTTAAGTCCTCTAAATGAGAAGTGATGTCAAACAAGAGGTCCTCCCAAAACATGAGAAGGAGACTACACCATTGATGATGAATCTCTGAAGAGATTAAGCCATTAAGTTTAGGTCTCCTTTACATGCCTTGAGCAACCTCAATTGGTTGAAACCATTCTCATAAATGAAAGATATGGATTGATTGTTTGATTAGCAAATTTAAGCCCCAAAGCATGTAAAATGAACCAAGAAAGCATATTAAACAACAAGTATGCCAACTATGGGACCTCAAGTGTATTAACAAGGAATGAACCAAATGGAAAAGCTTAGACAACCTAAAAATAGTCCTAAATACATGCAACTTAGAGGTGAAACATGCATGAAAAGGAGTTAAAAAGCTAGACAACAAAGATGAGCATTAAGGCTAGTAAACAGGGGTGAGGAGGGGTGGCTAACCCCTCTATTTTTGAAGCTTCAAAACATGGTTTTCAGCCTTTTCAAACCTCTAAAAATTAGTATGAATACCAAAGAAAAAGAGTGAAAAGGAGAAGAGTTTGAGTTATGAATAAAGGTGTAGAAAGAGCAAGCTCTCTCTACCCTTTTGGTAACCCTTCAAACCCAACTCCAACACTTCAAACAAACTCTAAACCAACCAAAACAGCAAGAATAATGAAATAAGGGACAGAAATGAAGGGAAGGAAAGAGAAAGCAAGCTTATTCCTTTCAAGAAGCAAGCTTGTTCTTGAAGTTTCAAACTTGGTTTCAATGCAATCTCAAGCTTGGATTACACTTCCTCAAGATCAACTAAGGCTTTAGGGCGGTAAGACAAGGTTGTATATGGTGTGTAGTGGTGGTGTAAGCAAGCTAGGTTAGCTCAAGGATAACTTGTAATGGAAGAAGGAGGAGTGAAGGGCTCTCAAGGTGTATATATCTCTTCTTGATATTTTTTTAACCCTCAAAACAATCCTAGAGCTTCGGTTTTATAGAATTCGAGCTAAAAAGATGATAAATATCTTCAAAAATAGACAGCTGACGGCCTCCCGGCCTAGAATAGTGTTTTATCACCGTCGAAGGACGGCCAACCATTCATAGCCACGGCCGGCCATCACTAATGCACGACATTTTTTTGGTTCAAACTCAACTCAGGGTGAGAAATGGTCCAAAAATGAAACCCAAGGGTTCAAACAAGGTAAATATGGAAGATATGAGGTTATTTCGAAAGCCTAACTGATTCCGAATCGCTGTGAATTCACAATTCAACTTTCATCATTGTGTGCATTGAACCAAGCATCTGAGTCTTGCGGATGGTCAAAAATAGGGTGTCTACACTTCCCGTCAGTTAAGACCACATGAAAAGAGTTACCCGACTCATGATCTAGAACTGGCTACTGTAATTTTTGCATTGAAAATTTGGCGTCACTACTTGTATGGGGCTACATGTGAGGTTTATACAGATCATAAAAGTTTAAAATATTTCTTTATCTAGAAAGCGCTAAACATGAGGCAGTGCAGATGACTAGAACTGATCAAGGATTATGATCTGCAAATTATGTGTCATCCTGGAAAAGCTAATACAATGGCTGATGCCCTTAGTCAAAAACCTATGGGAAACTTAACTTGTTTACTCACCAGATAGAAAACAGTGTTGCATGTGCTAGCAATAGTTGAAGGGATCAAAGAGAAACAATTGCATGATGAGTTCCTCCAGAAAATAGTGGATGAACGGGAATCTCAACCTAGACCAGGATTCAGTTTTGAGAATGCTACACTCAAATTTCAGGGACGGTTATGTGTACCAAACGACAGTGATTTGAAGAAACGGATCCTCCAAGAAGCCTACAATTCCAAATTTTCTATCCATCCAAGAAACACAAAAAATGTATCAAGACCTAAAGAAGAATTTTGGTGGTCGAGGACGAAAAGGGAAATTGCTGAATTTGTATCCAAGTGTTAGCAATGCCAACAAGTTGAGGCAGAACATCAATGACCCGTAGGATTACTTCAGCCATTACCAATACCGGAGTGAAAATGGGAACATATCACAATGGATTTCGTGGTTAGCTTGCCTTGTTCTAGTAAAGGTATGGATTCTCTTTGGGTAATTGTAGACCGATTAACAAAATCTACCCATTTCTTGCCCATCGAAGTGACATATAGCGTGGATAAATTGGCTACCCTGTATATGAATGAGATTGTGAGGTTGCATGTATCGATTGTGTCTGATAGAGACCCAAAATTCACTTCAAGATTTTGGCAAAGTCTGAAAAAAGCAATGGGAACGGAATTGAGGCTAAGTAGTGTATACCATCCGCAAACAGATGGCCAATCAGAAAGGACGATACAAACACTAGAGGATATGTCACGTATGTGTGTACTGGATTTTCAAGGAAACTGGGAAACACATTTACCTCTAGTTGAATTTGCATACAGCAACAGTTATCATTCAAGCATTGATATGGCACCATACGAGGCTCTCTACGACAGGAAATGTCGGTCGCCAATTTGTTGGGCTAAGGTTGGAGATAGACCATTATTGGGACCCGAACTTGTGCAAGAAACTACTGAAAAAGTGAAGTTGATTCAACAGCGATTAAAAATAGCACAAAGCTGACAGAAAAGTTATACTGACGTACGTAGACGGGAAAAAGAATATGAAGTAGGCAACCATGTTTTTGTCAAAGTTACACCAATAAAGGGACATACTCATTTTGGAGTTAAGGGTAAGTTAGCACCTCGATACATCAGACCGTATGAGATTATTGAGAAAATGAGTCCATTGGCGTACCGAGTTGCCCTACCTTCGGATATGGAGTACATACATAAAGCTTTCCATATTTCCATGTTACGAGTATCCCTTCTAGATCCTTAACAAGTCATCAAGCCTACTCAGGTACTTGTGAGTGATGATTATACATATACAGAATGGCTCATTCGGATTGTTAGTTGTCGTATTAAGAAGTTGAGGAATAAAGACATTCTGTTAGTAAAGGTAGATTGGCAAAACCACAGTGGCATATATGCAACTTGGGAAAGAGAAGGGGATATGCAAGCGAAATACCCTGAACTGTTTCCATTAGACCTTGCACTCTTCATTGAAGAAGGTACTTGAGTTTAGAGGACCAAACGTCCTAAGGGAGAGAGACTGTAACACCCGCCTCTCACTTAGCTGTTAATTTTATGAAAAATCTTAATTATGTATTATCTGTGCATTTTATGCTTATTTATGTGTTCTGTGCATCATGTTTATTGACGAATATGTTCATTTATGAAAAAGACCTGTCTTGTTTGTTAAATCGTAGGGTTATAAATTAATTAATGGACTTGATTGGCAGAGTTGGTTCACCTTAATTAGGTCAAGTAGTAATTTAATTAATTAGATAGGTAATTCAAGTAATGAGGTTCTTATCTAATTAATCCAAGTTAAGTAACTTAGATATAGATATGTATATATATATATATATGTTGAATTCAATAAGAGAGAGAGAGAGAGAGGGAGGGAGAGAGAGAGAGAGAGAGAGAGAGAGAGAAAAAAAAAACCTGGGAGAGTTAAAAAGTGTTCTAGAGTTTGAGTGAGTGAACAAGAAGAGAAGAGATGAAGGTAAAAGAGAAGAGGAGAATTTGAAGCAACTTCATCCAATTAGCCCATTAAGGTAAGAGTTCTTCCTAATTTCTTGCATGAGAATGAATTTTCATCTTGTACTCATGGGATTGAGGAAGAGAGTAAGAAGTTGGGTAGTATAAGTTGTGTTATAACCCTAACAGGAGGAATTCTTCCATGTCCTTTGGTCTTGCATGATTTTAGGCTAGATTTCCATGGTTTTGTTGAAACATAGAATTTTCATATGCATAGGTATTGTTTTCTCTTTAACCTTGAAGTTGTTTATGAGATTGTGGACCTTGAGTTTGAATTTAAAGTTCTACTCTTGGTTTGAACTTGGTAATTGTTTACACGCCATGTTTGTTAACTTTTGGCCTTCGATTTGATTGAAATTGGGTTTGATTTTTGGTGGTTTGAAGCTCAGAAAACAGAGCAAAAATTCAGTTCTGGAACACCCAGAACCGTACGTGCGAGAAGCACTGGTGCACGTGCGGCGAGTAGGCCCACACGTGCGGATAACAGGGGAGGTGCTGGAGCATTCTGCATAAAAAACACCTGGTGGCACACGTGCGAAGAGAGTCCCGCCAAGGAGCTTCGTACGTGTGGCTGTTTGGTAGCCTCGGTTTCACTTTTCTACTTCGTTTACCCCATTCCCGGGCCTCCGTTAGCGTGATTTGCATCCGTAATTGATGTTCATTTGCAATGCATGAGCATTTAACGAGAGTTAAAGACATTTGGATCAATCAATTCCTAAGTAATGGAACTAATTATTTGGTTGTATGGAAAATTAAGTGTGCTACACTTATATCTATGTGTGTAGGTCAAACGCCACGTTCCAGTCACATGCACTGCGGAGCCAACTGTGAGTAACACTGTTGTAAAGATATGTTTAATTTAAATTACCTTTTCCCTGCTTTAAAATTATGTTTTGTTCTGATATGTTTTCCTATATTTATGAATGATGATTCTATTTCTTCTTACAGTGTTTATTGTGGCATCCTTAGCATCTGTTCACATGATTACAGAGATCTCTCTCAGTTCCAATTCATGGAACTCCTGTTTACTATAGTGATGGCCATCACATCTGATCTTCGGTCTTTGTGACCGCCTATTCGGTCTTCTAAACCCCCTGTATTAATTGCTTTTGGATATATCACGTATTACGTTATGCTTTCTAGCTATTGTAAGAACTTGCTCTATATGTAATTGTCTTTACATTATAATCATCATTCAGAACCTCTTTACTCAGCTATTATTCACTGGGCTCTAGCTCATATTTTGATATATTATTTAGGTGATCCAGTTCCGGAAAGGACATAGTGGCGTCGACCTTGCTTTGGTTTTGTCAAGCAAACCTCCGTGCCTCACTGCGAGGTTCCCATCTGTTAGAGTTTTGAGGTGGCAGGTGTTCACCCTTTTGCGCATCGTTACTATGTTGTGTTCAGTTTTATTTTGCTTTGCACGTGTCTAAACTGGGGATTCTTATGACTTGATGTATATGTTAATCTATGTATATATGGAGTTGGCCTTTTGTGTCTTGTAAGTTTTCACAGCTCATTGGACGGTTACTTTTATTCTATAATTAGCTTCCCCTAGCCCTGTTTATTTAATTTTTTCAGTTAGGCCTTTGGTAATCTTAGATTACTAGCCGGTTACGACACTAAACCTATATGGGTAGGTTTTCGTGACATTCACTAAATCAAGCCTATCTCTTTGTACACTTAGACTTTATTTATGAAGGCACTTTCATGGGAAACTAGACTTCTGGGGCTTCATTTTAGACTCAAGAATCTCCTAAAGCCGAGTCCGGATGAGAGAGATATGGTTGTTTGAAGTTAGGCATCAATCCGGTTAAGATAGAAATGAGCAACCTTCACTAAAATAGGCATCTCTCTTTGTACACTTAGAATTTAAATATGAGGCTACCTCCATTGGAAATTAGACTTTCGAGGATTCAATTTAGACTCAAGAATGACCTAAAAACAATTTCGAATAAAGGAGATATGCTCGTTTGAAGTCAGGCCTAGTAGTAGATTTTTGTGGCCGGCAACCCAATATTTGTGGACGGTCATCCACTATTAGTGGCCAGCTGGCCACTACTTTTGGCCTGCCGGCCACTTGTGTAAAACCCAGATATTTGTTGCTAGCTATCCCCCAAAAGCTCCAATTGTTCCTATATAGATATTTTCAACCTGAAAGACTGTTTTTCCATATACACTTGACATCTCCTCTTGCTTTTAGGTTACAAAAAATTCCAAAGGGACCAAAACTTGAAATTCTCTCTCTATCTCTATCTCTATCTTGCAACACACACACCTTACCTAAACACTTCCTAAACCAATATTGGAGCCCTTGCTGAGATTATTGTGTTCAAATTTTAGCTCTTGAGAGTGTAAGCTTTGTGGTTTGTGAACAAAAGTGTTTCCTTGCTTCAAGAGGTATAATTTTGAACATCTTTTCAATACTTCTTTTATATCTTTTCTTGTTGATTTTGAACTGTTTTTCAACTGTTTTTATGGGCTGAAGCTTGTGGTTTAAGGCTATTAAAGGTAGAGGGGTTAATCACCCTTCTTTGAACCTTGTTCTCTAAGCCTTTACACTTGTGTTTCCCATCTCTTCCTCAACTTTTTTTTGAGCTTTTTACCACTAAATTTTAGAGTTTTTCAGAGGCTAAAAATCATGTTTTGAGGTCCCAAAAATGAAGGCGTTAGCCACCCCTCTTTTGGCTCGTTTACTAGCTTAAATTTCTCATTATTTTACTTTACTCTTTTAGCTATTTTTACTTCAATTCCAACATTGTTTTAGTGTATATTAGGACTTTTTTTATGTGTTAGTTTCATTTGAGCTTTGTATAGCATGCTTGTAGGGTAATTGTCCTCATAGACTTGGTGGTTTAGACCTTAGCCACAAACTTATTTGAGTTGATAGCATTTATTTCTTGCTTTCCACACTTGTAATCACCTTTAATCACCTCTACAACCTCTATCATTTCTTGGCTTTTCTTTGCTTTGAAAGTTGTTTCAAACTACTTGTTTGTTTAAGCTTGAACTAAAGGTATTGTGCTTAATGGTTTAATCCGTTTGGGGGTTCATTACCAACGACATGAAACTTCTCTCATGCCTCAAACAACACTTGGTTTGGTACTCCTTTCCATTAGAGGACTTAAAGCTCACTTTTGGACTTAATTGATTAAGGAATGGTTGGTAATTAAAATGAAGTAATGAAATGGGGATTAAAAAATGATGCAAGATAATAAGTAATTGTGTGTTCAATTGGATGTTAATTGAACACATGGAAACTTGAGGTATTTCGTACTTGCTAGTGATGAAATGGTTTAAGTTTCCAAGGTCAACCGATTCCTTTGATCAATCCAAGATAGGGAGGGGATTTAAGAGTCTTTTATTGTGCATTTATTGAAATTGTACACCTAGGTTCATAGGCCATCATGCAATAAAATTGCATCGATTGATGGCTTGCGAATTTGAGCTTGCCACTTCTTTGATGCTGTTTGATGATAAGGAGGGGTAAAGTGTACAAATATACCTTGAGAATACCCTGTTTTGTGCTCTGTATGCTTTTTGTTGCAACAAGAGGAACAAAGCTTCAGTGGTCGGCAGGCCACTATTTCTGGACAGCAGGCTACCTTTTGTGGTCTGCCAGCCACCACTTTTGGCCTGTCGGCCACTTTTGTGAAATTGAGTAGCAACTTTTTGGAACAGAACAGAGTAGAGGCTGAGGTGAAAAGATGTTCCAACTGTGCAACAGAGGCTTTCTAGCAGCAGAACAGTGGGCTTTTCCGGTGGAAATCTGCGTGCATGCATGAGTTTTCCTCGCTTCCCCGGGCTGAGTAGTTAGAGTAGTTAGCTCAGCTACTATTTCTTTTGGATCGTATTCATGTTGTAATTAATTAGTTAATTCTAAATTGTAATTAATTAATTAGTTAGTTCATAGAATAGTTAATTAATTAATTGGTTTTGTAATAGCTAGCTAGCATAGTTAGTTTATTCGGTTTGTAATAGTTAATTAATTCGTTTTGTAATAGCTAGTTAATTAGCTTAGCTAGTTAGTTTATTTGGACCCTCCTGCACGAGGGCAACAATGTAATAATGTGTATGTCTTCCAACCTCATGTCTTTCTCTCTTTTTTTTAACTGCTTATGATGGTTAGTTTAGGGCATCATGTTTCGTTTAGCATCTTTTATGATTTACATCCACTTGTTTTGCATGCATTGAGGCTCGGTTCATCATTCTAACAAAGTATTGACATTTATTACTTCATTGAATACGTATTTAAACCGCATGCTATCAAATTGATTCACATGTCATAATTAGTAGCCAAGCCTATTAGTTGCATCTTGCATGTGTTACATTAGTTAGGAGCATGCATGTCTTCTAACTCTTTTGTTTCTTTTGGCTTGCCTTGGAGTACGAGGTGAGCATTTTTGTGCTTCAGCATATCGCATGAGTGTGATTGTTGCCATGTCTACCAAGCTTTCCTTGAGGCTAATTGCTTAATTTTTATATCTGCTTGAATGCTTGTGGATAAAGGGTAATTGCTTGAATTGGAATAATTTGAGTAATGTTCATATGATATCACCTTTTTCAAGTGGTGCATATTCGAAACAATTTTCAAAACAAACATGAAATCGAAGTGTTCCAATTTTTGTACCTAAGTTTCCAAGCTGAGACAATCTTGGTGATGACAGACACATGACCTTTGGCACGAGTCATGGGTTTTCTAAATTTTTCAAAAATATTTAAGTGGCGACTCTGTATCTGGCAAAGCAGTCCATTTTTGACATTTTTGATTCAAAATTGATTTTTCAAAAGATTTGTCAGATTTGGACTCTTTGGTGTTTTTCTATTTTCAAATTCCACTTGTGAGATCAAATTTAGAACCGTGGGAGTTCGGTACTGTAAGGCTTATCGTCTTCCGAAAGGAGCGCAAAAAGTTGAGCTACAACTTGAAGTAACCATATGAAAAACAGCAGCCATACGTTCAGGCTGTGAAATAGCAAACATGTAACATCTTGAGTTTTTTAGGTCCACTCAAGCGGTGGTGTTACCGCTCAAGCGGTGAATTGAGGCTCTCAATATTCTTTCTGCAAGTTATGTGTTGAGGAAGATTGCGCAAGCGGATAAGCATGGTAACTTGTACTTTTTGTTTTAGACGTGCAAATTTCTAGAAACTTGAGTTTATCGCTCGAGCGGTGGAAAGACCGCTCGAGCGCAGGACAACAAAAAGCACATTTGGTGACCAAAAAATTGGTCACCAAAAGGACAAATTTTGTCGCTAAAAGAATCGACGACAAGTACCCAATTGGTCGCCAAAGGCCTATCACTAAAAGTATTGGCGACCAAATAATAAATTGTCACCGTATGTAGACATTTAGCGACAAGTAAAATTGGTCACCAAAAATCATATATTTTGTCGCCAAAAGATTAAGATTTGGATAATCTATGTAGTTTTAGCGACAAATAAATTCATTGCCAAAAGTCCTATTTACTGACAAAATTAATTTGGTTGCAAAAAATTAACTTTTTAGCAACAACTAAGTTGTAGTTGCTATAAGTTCTTGTAATAGCCACTAACTTTTAGCGACAAAACAATATGTTGTCACCAAATATATGACAGCGATCAAAATATCACTTGTCACTAAAAATTCATTGCACAAATTTGGATTTTAATAATTTTCCTGTTCAAAATAATCCAAAAAACGTGTTTTTCTATATGCAATATATACACAAATGCAATGTAAATAATAATACACTTGTGCAAGACATTCATAATAATTCAAAATTAATAGCTATTAAACATCCCAATAAACATAATACCAAAGTACTCACAAACTATTAACATTAAACCCACAAATCCATTACCAAATCCTATGTCAAAATATTTTCAAAAACACAACCAAATATTTTGATGTTAAACATCTAACGCACAAGTCATTTACCAAAATCCTATGTCAAAATATTTGCAAAAACACAAAACCAAATATTTTGATGCTAAACATCTAACCTATAATTCATTTACCAAAATCCTATGTCAAAATATTTCCAAACATACAAAATCAAATCTTCGGATGAAGCCTGAACTATTTTCCACCATTGTCAATCTGTCACATGAAAACGAAAAAACAATATTAGATTGACAAGAGAAAAAAAAAAAAAAACTCGATATAAATTTCACAATTTTGATTTTAATTTTGTAAAGGGAAGTCTAATCGGGGTGTCGTTTGCTCATACAAGTTTATTTAGTCGTGAGCAAGCTGTTTGTGCTAAGTTTCGGCGATTTCGGTGGTCATTTCACAATTTCGCCCCCCTAAACGGGCCTTTTAAGTCTTATGTTTTACAACTTTCCTTCTAATTTTCTAACCAGAAATCCAATCGACGTCCCGTTTGTTCCTACAAGTTTATTTAGGCTTGAGCAAGCTGGCAGTTTTGGTGGTCATTTTGCAATTTCGGCCCCTGAAGGGGCCTTTTAAGTCTTGTGTTTTACAGTTTTTCTTCTAATTTTCTAACTAGAAATCCAATCGAGGTCCTGTTTGTTCCTACAAGTCTATTTAGGCTTGAGCAAGATGCCCGTGCCAAGTTTCGGCAGTTTCGGTGGTCATTTCACAATTTCACCCCCCAAACAGGCCTTTTAAATCTTGTGTTTTACAATTTTCTTTCTAATTTTCTAATCGAAAATCCAATCGAGGTCTTGTTTGTTCCTACAAGTCTGTTTAGGCTTGAGCAAGCTGCCCATGCCACGTTTCGGCAGTTTCGATGGACATTTCACAATTTCGCCCCCCGAACGGGCCTTTTAGGTCTTGTGTTTTATAATTTTCCTTATAATTTTCTAATCGGAAATCCAATCGAGGTCCTGTTTGTTCCTACAAGTCTATTTAGGCTTGAGTAAGCTACCTATGCTAAATTTCGGTAGTTTTGGTGGACATTTCACAATTTCACCCCTTGAACGGGCCTTTTAAGCCTTGTGTTTTATAATTTTCCTTCTAATTTTCTAATCGGAAATCCAATCGAGGTCTTGTTTGTTCCTACAAGTCTATTTGGGCTTGAGCAAGCTGCCTATGCCAAGTTTCGACAGTTTTGGTGGTCATTTCACAATTTCGCCCCCTCAAATGGGCCTTTTAGTCTTGTGTTTTACAATTTTCCTTCTAATTTTCTAACCGGAAATCCAATCGAGATCCCCGTTTGTCCCTACAAGTCTATTTAGGCTTGAGTAAGCTGTCCGTGCCAAGTTTTGGCAATTTCGGTAGACATTTCGCAATTTCATCCTCTAAACGGGCCTTTTAAGTCTTGTATTTTATCCTATCTTACCTCTCAACTATTGTGAGGATGCATTCTTATTACATGTAGGACAAGCCAAGTAACCTTTGCACTCTATCCTGACAAGTTGCCATATGTAAGAAAGTCATTAATTGTCTACATAATAGCCGCATGCATTCGAAAAGTTAATTCAGTTGAGGCATCATAAGTACGCACACCATATTCCCACAACTCTTTCAACTCATCAATTGATGGTCGTTTGTAAACATCGATATCTCTCCCCAGTGCTTGTGGTCCAGGGATAACCAATGACAACATACTAAATGATTGTTTCATACATTTCCAAGGAGGTAAGTTATAAGGCATAATAATCACAGGCCACATACTATACCAGTTGCTTATGTTTTTGAAAGGATTGAAACCATCAATGGCCATGTAGCTCGAATTTTTTACGCCTCCCTTTTAGAGAGCTCGAATTGGTCCTACAGTTCAGACTCCTGTCACGGTTCTGAATCTAATCTCACAAAGTGCAATGTGAGACTGATAAACACCAAAAAGCCCAAATCCAGTAAATCGTTTTGGAAAATTGATTTTGAATCAAAAAGGGCCAAAAATGGACTGCTTTGCCAGATTACAGAGTCGCCACCTAAATATTTTATTTTGGAGAACTTTAAGAAACCCTGACTCGTGGCAAAGGCCACGTGACTGTCATCACCAAAGTTGCCTCAGCTCAGGAACTTCGGTGCGAAGAGGGGAAGGTCATGTAATGAGCACCCCCGCTCTCCCAATCAAAGGATCGGCCTCTACCCGCCATGATATGTTATTTTATAAACCTCATGTGTTCTTATTCTAGTTATTAGCTAGCTTTACTATGTGACGCATACACGAGCAAGTATAGACTAAAATCACAAGAATTAGAATGAATTCAACTCGTGTTTGTTTTTGAAAATGGTTTGAGTTTGCCACCCTCAAGTGGGCTTAGAAATGCGGATTTGCCACCTCAAGTAGGCTTAAAACATGATTTGCCACTTCGCAAAGTGGGCTTAAAACTCACATTCATTGAATTGTTCCAATTCAAGTAACAAAGCCTTCATCCACAGACATTCATACAATTAATCATTTAAGCAAATAGCCTCATGGAAAGTATGCTATCATGGTAACACTCACACTCATGCAAGTATGCTAAAGCATAAAACTCACCAAGTACTCCAAGCCAAAATAAAAACTAGTTAGAAAGATGCATGATCCTAACTATGTTAAGTGTCTAATGCAACACATGCAAATAAAGCAATTAATAGGCTCGACTACTAATATGACATTTGATTCGATTCAATTTGATAACATGCTTTTAAACACGTATTCAAATAAGTATTGAAATGACAATGTAGTTTGAATGATGCACCGAGCCTCGGTGCATGCAAGACAAATAAATAGATGCAAACATGCGAGCATAAGGTATGCTAATTGAAACATGATCCCCAATCTAACCATCAAAAGTGGTTAAATAAAAGAAAGAAAGACATGGGGTTGGAAGACATGCACACTGTAGACACCCCATTTTTGACCGCCCTTAAGACTTGGGCACTACCGATTGCTTACTGGATGGTGTAGGCTATGCTATGCAAAGGTTCAATTTCTTCGGCAAGAGGAGAGAGTCAAATCCCATCCTTACACCCCATTTTTAATGGTTTTTAGACCTTAAAACCCTCTCTTTCAAAATATTTTTGAAAAATGATTCTACGATGTTCCGACGCTCGCATTTTGTTAAATGTTGCGCTTTTCGGTAAACTGAGTGAGGACAAAGTGAAAATGAATGAAAGAGAGATGAAATCTTTGAAAAATCTTTCAAAACACCATGTTTAGGGGTTTAGAGTTGAAGAAAATAAGAGAAAAGAGAAGAAAACTAGTTTGGGAGAAGTTCGGCATGAATCAGGGTAGGACCAAAACCAAGCGGCTTCACCAAAATAGGCATAACCTTTTGCACAGTTGTAATTTTGATGCAAGGTTGCACCATTGGAAAGCTTACTTCCGGGGCTTCAATTTGGACACAAGATTGACTTGAAAAAGAGTCCAGACGAAGGAGTTATGGCCATTTGAAGTTGGACCTGGAAAGCAGAATTTTGCCTGTCGACCAGAAAAGTGGCCAGTCGACCACCAGGGGTGGCCGACCGACCAGAAAAAGTGGCTGACCGACCACTAAGGTCCCAAACTCAGAAATTTTGAAGATCTTTTCCCTCCAGCTGTCCTACACTGCGCCAGATATTTCTAAATTGAGATATTTCAACCAATGCTCATATATTGCTATATATTGAGCCACATCTCTCATTTTGGCAAAAGGGTTAGAACATTGAAGCAATTTTGGGAGCCTCTCTCTCTAAAAAAATTCCTCTCTCTCTAGAAATTTCAGAGCTAAATTTCAGCATTTCTCTCTAGTTTGCTCTCTCTCTTGCCCTTTTGTGCATAGGAGTAGAGAAACATGCCTAGTTTGCCTATGCATCCTTGATCAAAGTTGCCTATCTTTGGGAGGAGGTTGCTTGAAGCTTACTTGGGACTTTGTTTGAGCTCTAAAAGGTGATTTGAGCTCAGATTTTTGCCTGTTTTGGTGCTTGGCTTCAAGAGGTATAAACTCTACCTTTTAAACTTGTTTTGCATAGCTTGTTTTGCCATCTTCTTCAACTACTTTGGGGCTATTTTTGGGTGTTTTTGAACTGAAAAAAACCTCTGTTTTTCATTCCTCAAAGTGATGGTTTCCTCCATTTTGCTCCTTGGCTTGTAAAGCCTTTTGAGCTATCTTTCAAGCTTTTGAAACAATCTTTGTTTGGCTTTTTAACCACTGAAATCCAGTGTATTTTCAGTGGTAGAAATGTGGTTTTGAGGTCCAAAATAGGAGGGGGTGGTCCCCTCTTCTCTTGTCTTATTAGCATGTGTTGTTGGCCTATCAAATGAGCATGTATTTCTCCCTTCTTGAGGCTTAGTTTGAGCATGTTTTTGTGACTTTTTTAATATGTTATAACTCTGTTTTTAGTTGGTTTGATCACTTGTTTCATGCACCTTATACTTGTAGTGTAAATCCTCTTTGTTAGCCTTGCATGCCTAATGAGTTAGCTTGTTATTCTAGCATGTGTTGGCTTAGTCTCAGCCCATTTTTGGTGTTTTTTTTTGGCATGCTTTAACTCTGATTCTGGTTGGTGAGTTCACCTCTTGCTTGGTTTTTGCACTTGTAGTGCAATCTTGCTCACTAGCCTAGTATACTTGGTGTTTTCACCTATTGTTCTAGCTTGTTTTAGCTCTAGTTCAAGCATGTTTTTGGTGTTATTTTTACATGCCATAACTCTATTTTTGGTTGGTGGGGTCACCTCTTGCTTGGTTTTTGCACTTGTAGTGCAATATGCTCACTGGCCTAGTGTACTTGGTGTTTTAGCCTTCCATTCTAGCATGTGTTAGATATACTCCATGCATGTTTTTGGCATTGTTTTGACATGCTTTAGGACTATTTTGGGTGTTCTTGGCCTTTTGGGGCTTGCTTTGTATAGCTATAGTGTAAATGGCTTCAATAGTCTTGAGTTTTGAGGCCCCTACCATGCTATACTTGTGATGTTTGCATGCCTTGGCATCATTTGGCATGGTATTTCAGAGCTTATATCTTTGCCATATTCTCATGTTTATCACTCTTTAATTGTGTTTAAGAGTTGTGCCTTTATGCCTTGTTTATGAGCCATCATATGAGCATGCATTTCTAGCTTCTTGTGCCCAAGTTTCAGGATGTTTTGGCCTCTGTTTTGGCATGGTTTAGGTCTGTCCATAGTTGGTTTAGTCATTTAGGCTTGGTATTGCATGCCTCTTGTGAAATGCTCTTTACTAGCTTTGATGTTTTTGGCCTTCAACATGTTATGCTTGCATTGTTTGCATGCTTTAAGGTCTTTAGCATCCTTTTTCAATGCTGAAATGTATGCCATTGCATGCCATCTTTCATTTGTTATATCTCTTTGAAAGAGGTCTTAAGCCCTCTGTTGGTTTGAGTGTGAAATCGAGGCGTTCATGCCTAATGGTTTTAGCCTTCTTTTGAAGGTTTCTACTAACCAACGGCATCATGCTTCTTTCATGCTCAAGAAGCTTATGGCTTGGTCCGTCTTTCCAATTAAAGGACTTCTCACTTTTGGATGGATTGGTAATCTAAAATGAGTAAACAAAATTGAACCAAGTAAAACATGTCAAGATAACATGTTTGAGTTGCATTGCATGTGTTTGGATCGGACGTTAATCCAAACACGAGAAACGAGGGGCTTTCATACTCAAAGTGATAAAACGTGCCTCATTTCTCGGTCGTCGTCCCTCTTGATCATGCATGATAGAGGTGGAGCCTCTTGTGTGTTATTTGTGCATTCATTGACCTGTACAAACTTGGCTTCTTGGCCATCGTGCATTGCGATGCTCGGTTGGTGGCCTGAGAGTCGAGTACCGCACTCATTTGAGCTTGAGAAATGATAAGGAGGGTGGTTGTACACACATGTCTTGTAAATACACTGTTGTGCCCCTATTGTTCTCTATTGCAGCAAAAACTGGAGTCTGGAAAATCAACTGGTCGACTGACAACAAGGAGTAGTCGACCGACCAGTATGGGTGGTCGACTGACCAGTTTTTCTAGTCTACAACCACCTTTTCTGGTCGGCAGTCCACCAGAGGGTCCCTGTGTTCGAGAAAAAGCATTCTGGAGATTGGCACAATTTTCAGAGGTCAAGGCAAGTGTAAACAGAGGCAATTGGAGGCACGGTAATGGATTTCCGAGTGAAGCCGACCGAGCATGCATATCCCCCTCGCTTCCCGAGGCCATTTGTTTAAATTGCTTAGCTAAACTAGTTCATTAGCTTAGTTATTTTGTAATTAATTAGTTAAGTGTTTAATTAATTAATTTGGTTTGTAATTATTTAGCTTAGATTAGCTAGTTGCTCAATTTGTGTTGTAATAATTAATTAGCTAAGTTAGTTAATTAGTTGATTTGTAATAAATAGCTTAGCTTAGCTTAGCGTAGCTAGCTTAGCTTATTCATTCGGACCCTCCGTCGAGAGGGAAAAATGTTGTAATGAGTGTACGTGTATGTGTGAATGTCTTCCAACCCCACATCTTTCTCCCTTTTATTTACCAGCTTTTGATGGTTAGTTTTAGGGCATGTTTCAATTAGCATACTTTATGACTTGCATGTGTGCATTCATTCATTTGTATTGCATGCACCGGGCTCGGCGCATCATTTAAACTGCATTGTATTTCAATTCCTATTTGAATACGTGTATCAAATTGTTGCATTCATATGCCATGTTAGCCAGCCGAGACTATTTTAGCTGCAGTTTTGCATGTGTTGCATTGGGCATTGTTAACATAGTTAGGATCAGGCATTGGTTACTAACTAGCTTCTTTTTTGGCTCGGAGTACACTGTGAGTGTTTATGCTTTAGCATCCTTGCATATGTGTAAGTGACTGCCATGATAGCATGCTTGCCATGAGACTATTTGCTTAAGTGTTAAATTGCATGAATGCTTGTGGATGAAGGCTTCATTGCTTGAATTGGAACAATTCATCAAAATGTGAGTTTTAAGCCCACTTGAAGTGGCAAATCATCATGTTTTCTTAAGCCCACTTGAGGGTGGCAAATCCGTATTTTAGCCTACTCGCAAATTGAGTGATTTAGTCTATACTTGTATGTTGTACGCAACACATAGTAATTCTAGATAATCGGAATAAGAACACATCTGTTTATAAAAACAACATATCATGTTAGTAGAGGCCAATCCTTTGATCGGATCGGGCGAGCGGGGGTGCTCATTTCAAGACCTTCCCCTCTCGTACCCCAGTTCCTGAGCCGAGGCAACTTTGGTGATGACGGGCACGTGGCCTTAGGCACGAGTCAGGGTTGCCTAACTTTCCCAAAACAAAATATTTAGGTGGGGACTCTAAAATCTGGCAAAGTAGTCCATGTTTGGCGTTTTTTTGATTAAAATCAATTTTTCCAAAACGATTTGTCGGATTTAGACTCTTTGGTGATTTATCAGTTTTACATTGCACTTTGTGAGATTAGATTCAGAACCGTGACAGGAGTCCGAACTGTAGTAGCTAGAACCCAATTCGCGCCCTCACACGTGGAGCGAGTTCGGGCGGTCTACACACACACGCACGTACACTTATTACAACCTTACACCCTCTCGAAGGAGGGTCCGAATGAATAGGCTAACTAGCTACGCTAATTAAGCTAACTATTACAAACCAAAACTAATTAACTACCCCTGAGCTAGTTATTACAAACCAAAATTGAATAACTAGTTATGCTAAGCTATTTAGAGCAATTAAACTAATTAACTATCTAAGCTAATTAAATAATTACAACACTTGAATGACTGAATTAGCTACTTCTAACTAATTAAACAAAGTAAGTAAATGGCCTCGAAGGGCGACGGATGCATGCATGCTTGGTTGCTCTACTCGAAAATACCACCGCCTTGCCATCGAATGCCTCTGTTTGCACTCATTTGATCCACTGAAAATTGTGCCAACTTCTAGAGCACCTCTGCTCCACCTCAAAAACACACTGAGCAAACTTTTCATTGATGGCTGATCGGCTACAATTGGTGGCTATCGGCCACTACTGGTGGCCGGTCGACCACTATTGGTGGCCGGTCGGCCACCCTTTCCTTAGACTTTTCTTTTTTGCTGCAACAGAAAGCAAACAGAGGCAAAACAATGTATTCTCAAAGAGTATGTGTACTGTTACCCTCCTTATCATTACACAAGTTCAAAGGAGTGTAATTCTTGGCCCTCAAGCCATCAACCAAGCATTTTCAATGCATGATGGCCAAAGAACCAAGCTTGTACAACTTCAATGAGTGCACAAACAAGACCCAACAAAACCATCACCCTATCATGCATGATCAAGGGTAATGGTGACTAAGAAAAGTGGCACATTTCATCACTTTGAGTATGAAACGTCCCATTTTTCTCATGCTCGGATTAACGTCCAATCCAAACACATGCAATGCAACATGAAGATGCTTAATCTTGCCTCTTTTACTTTGTTCATTTTTGTTTACACATTTTAGATTACGAATCCATTCTTTAATTGATTAGTCCAAAAGTGAATGTCCTCTAATTGAAAGTAGGCTTAAACCACAAGTGCCTTGTGCATGAAAGAGTCCTTATGCTGTTGGTTAGTAGAAACCCTCAAAACAAGATTAAAACCATTAAGCACAAGTGTCTCAATTTCACACTCAAGCTAACAAAGGGTTCAAAGCCACTTTCAAAATAAATGAAAGAGTGAAGAATAGAGGGAGATGGTAGAGATTTCAGTGCTGAAATGAGTGCAAAAAGACACTAAAACAAGCAAGCAACTCATGCAATACATGCTAAAAAGCCTAACTCATTAAGCTAGTGAAAGAGATTGCACCACAACCACACAATACAAGCCTCAAAGGGCCAAACCAACTCAAAACAAAGCTAAGATCAGTCAAAATAGTGGCCAAAACATGCTGAGGTACAAAATGCTAGAAAAACATGCTCACATGTTAACTTGCAAACAAGACTCAAGAGCAACTCTAAAAAGTAATGAAAGAGTGAAACAAATGAGCATATGACATAGTCATATATGCTGAAATTACATGTAAAACGACACTACAACATGCAACCATCTCAAGCAAATCATGTTTAAAGGCCTAGAATGCCAAGCTAGTGAAGCCATTTGCACTACAACTATGCAAAACAAGGCTCACCTGACCAAAGCAGCCCAAAATAAAGCTAAATCATTCCAAATCAGAGCCTAAAACAAGCTTGAATTAAGCTAGGTTAAGCCACAAAAACATGCTACCATGTGATGCTAACTAGGCATGCAAGTGAGACACAAGGAGGGGAGGCTAACGCCTCCATTTTTGGACTTCAAAACATGGTTTCCACCACTAAAATAACTCTGAACTTCACTGGTTTAAAGGCCCAAAAATTTTGATTTAAATATGCTAAAAGATAGCACAAAAAGCTTCACAATTAGGCAACAAGAAGGGTATACTACCCCTTTACACAGAATGACCTCAAACCATCATGTTAAGGCTAAAAAATCAGAGTTTTTTTGTAGTTGAAAACTAGGCTAGAAACAGTACAAAAAGGTGGCAAAACAAGTAATTAAAACAAAGCCTACAAGATAAGTCTTATACCTCTTGAAGCACAAGACAATTTCAAGCACAAATTCCAGCTCAAACCTCCCTCAAGAGCTCAAACTAAACCTCAAAGAACCTCAGCTCCAAGATAAGAATGTTTGGTTAAGGGTTCTTGTGCAAAAGTGTAGAAAAATCTAACTATAAGGCACAAAATAAGAAAAGATGGAGAGAATTCTAGAGAGAGAGAGAGAAAATTTTGCTTAAAATTGTCTAACCCTCCAAAATGGGGGAGTGACCCCCCTATATATAGAAAAACAATCTTAGAGCTTGTATTCATCCCTCCATACACGTGTATGGAGATGCACTTTAGTGAACAACAGCTGGCACAACTGGCAAACAAATATCTAAAAAAGGAGAAAAATGGCCCCTGGCCATCACTGGTGGTCGATCGACCATCAACATAGCAAACCGGCCACCACAGGTGGCCGATAGGCACAAGCTATGGCTGGCAGGCTATGGGGATGGCCGACAAGCCACTCTCTCCTCCAGACTTGAAACAACAAGCTCTTGGTCCACAACCAAGCACAAAACAGAGAAGTTGAGAGGCTTAAAGGCAAGGCGCTCGGCCGAGAACTTCAGGCACTCAAAACGAGCACAAGCATATAAAACCATCGAGTGTTCAAACGATGACGTCCAAGTCTTGAGGACGGTCAAAAATGCGGTGTCTACAGGCTAACCCTAACCCCACATTTCGAATCTCTTGGGAAAACAAAGGATATTGCCTATCAAAATCCTTTCACGCCTCACCATCAGCCGGGTGTCTCAATATCCCATCATCTACTCGCTTCTCTTTGTGCCATCTCATATCTATAGCTATTTTTCTTAACATATATAATCTCTGCAACCTTAGTGTCAACGGAAGTATTTTAAGATCTTATCAGGAATTTTTTTACCTTTTCCATCATTCAACTTGTATCTGGACTCTTGACAAATCGAACAATTCTCTAAATTTGTATTCTCCTTCCAGAAAAGTGCACAATCATACTTACATGCATGAATCGACACATGTCCTAACCCTAAGTCACGTAAGAATTTTTTGGCTTCATAAAGGGTCCATGGAATCACTTGATCACTTGCTGGTAGAAGGTTCTTTAATATCCCCAATAGCATGTTGAATGACTTTATTAGACATATTGATTTTGATGATTTTGTTTTGAATTATGTTTTGATTTAATTAAAGAGTTAAATTGTTTGAAATCTTATAATTAATTTAACATCATAATTCATCCTCATTTTGTCTTATTTATGTTTATTAGAGGCCAAAATTCCAGCTCAAACAAAGCAAGAACCAAGCAGTAGAACACAGCCACAAGCATCAGCACCAGAAGCATTATTTTGATTTTGTTTTGATAGATTATAATTGAAAACTTATTGTTTGATTAAATCATTATAATCTATAATTCTCTTAGTATTTAACTATGTTTTTGAAGGCCAAAAAGAAGCTTAAACAAGTGTTAAAGAAGTCCCATAACACCAGCAAACAGCAGCAGCAAACAACAGAAGCAGCCAAAACAAAAAGGCTGAAAATACACTGGATGGACGTTCGGTTGACATCTGGGCGGACGTCCGGGGGGACGACTGGCTAGGCCAAAATCAGCCTGTTTCACTCCAGTTCAATCCAACTTCACTCCCGCTGTCAAACCAGTAGTATGCTCAACGATTGTGGACAACATCCTTGACGATCGAGACTTGACTGGACATCCGGAAGGACATCTGGGTGAATGACCACCAAGAACAAATCTTCATCTGGGACATCCGGGTGGATGACCACTCTCTGCTACAACGACTCTTTTTCAAATTTGCTTATCTTCAATCAGACCCATGTTTTAACTCCTTCAACATCTAATCATGTATGGGAAATGCAAGTTTGAGCAGAGTAGATTTAACCAAAATCTTACTCAATGTTCTCAACACACGTAACAGACAACGAATACATTTATTCTTCATAAATAAAAGCACTCCTGCTGCTGAAGAATAAAACACATACAGAGAGAGACAACCAATGTGCCTTTCACATTTTGATACTTCATGATTCACATCTTCTTCGTCTCTTTAACTATCTGAAGCATCACTCTTCTGAGTTCATCTTTTCTTCAGAAAATCAAACATTAAGCTATAGCATTAAGCCCATCTACCTGTGAGAGGTTATCAGAACTCAAAGAGATTTGAGCCAAGAAAATCTGTGCAACTTTATCATCAATCTCATCTCTCTATTCTCTGAAGTGTAAATCTTTTGTATTTCCTTTTTCCTTTAGAAAACACACAGAGCTTAGCCTCAAGCATATCCACCTTTGAGAGGTTTTTACACAAAATCATTGAGCTTCATTTTGTATATCCATCTGTGAGAGATATTTATTGTAAGCTTTCTTTGAAAGCAAAAACATCGTACTCATCTTGTAAAGGTCACTAGCAAACCTATAAAGCTAGGGAAAATAAGGTCACTAGTGATCCTGTAAAGCTAGAAAATCTATGGAGTATTGCTCCATGTGTTGAGAGGTTGCTAGCACCCGTGTGAAGCTAAAATATAGTGAAAATTTTCAAGAGAAGCTTGAGGAGTGGATGTAGGCTTGGTTAAAGCCAAACCACTATAAATCGTGTTTGCATTTCTCTTCCCTTATCTCTTTACTTAACTGTTAGAGCTAACTGATATATTCGGGATACTTACTGTGTTAGCTATATTTCATTGCCTTGTTGCTTGATCTTTCACTGATTAATCCATAGTTGTGCTTGTCCTTGTTTGTCGTATTAGTTGGTAATTTTTATTAGGATATTATTTATTTTAATTTGTTGAAACCTAATTCACCCCCTACTTAGGTTGCTTTTTGGGTAACAGACTTATTGCTCCACTTGTTCAACACCTTCACATGAAGCATCTTAACAACAAATGATAAAATAGAAAACTTACGACACCTAGGGTATAACTCTCTTTGAGCATCATTCAACAATTTGTTAAAGTTGGGCACATTCTCTTTTTCGACATTATTAGCCACATCATCATCGTCATCATCCTCCTCCTCATCCCCCTCATTTTCATCATCATTCATGATAGTCCCCATATAAACATCTCCTAACAAATTTAGAATTTCATCTTGATCTTCGCCTTTCTCCTCTTCCATTCTATCCCCAACACTTCAAAAGTTATCATGGTTGTCACCATTCAATGCATGAGATTGATCATGGGAACAGATTCCCCATGATGCACCCAAGTCTTATAAGAAGGGGACATCCCTTTCACGACCAAATGATACTCCACAATTTTACTAGTTTGTCGTTCACAATTCAAACAGTCCATACAAGGGCAACAAATCTTATCATTTGGCCCTACATTTGTCATTGCAAATTGAACAAAAGCCTTCATCCCATCTCAATATTGGGACCTCATCATATTCTTAAGTAACATCCAACTCTTGTCCATATTGGGTCACCTACAAAGCCAAAGTTATGTGAAATTCTTTTGTTATTATGTACATTAAAGTAGTCCTATCCCATTTATGAATGCACAATGCAAAATATACTAAAATATACATTTAACTTAATTGGGCATATGTAATTTATTTGCAAGACTAACTTAATTATTTAGTTGTTATGATTACCCACGTGATATGGCAATATTAATTAGAGATTTTACAGGATTATGGTTCCATATCTTTTACTCCAAAGTTTTATCTAATTGTGATTTCCAAGTATCCTACTTTGATAGTTCTAAATATTGGATTATAAAAGTTGATGTATGCATTACACCATAAAATAATTTACATTATTAACAAAGTTGTATTAGCAATAGTAAGTAATAAACAAGAATTAATATTCAAGTAGAATATGCAATCTATAAAAGGAGAAAAAGAATCATATAGTAAGTGATGAAATGGATATATAAATTAGAATTGCTATATAAATTATGGTGTTGAAATTGTTACATATTAGTTTAGTTATTCTTGTAAAAACATATTAATCTATTTTAGGTATTTGACTTATTTATTTGTTGAGTTAGACATGAAATTAAGATTTTTGAAACCAAACACAGCAGTCACCCCTAATTAGCGCATTTGGTCTTATCTTATTTATATGTCAAATAGTTCTTTGGGTCATCTAAGTGTTTGTCATATCATGAATGCTCAAAACATTAGGAAAAAAATGTGAATCCTCTAACAGCCACCAATTTAATAATAAATAAAAAAAAGTGCCAAAATTCTATAAGTAAATTAAAAATGCCCTAACAAATAGTCAAAACTTACTTCTTGTAGTAATTGTCCCCAACGAATGATTACAACTTTTTTATCTCTTTGCATTAGCCAATATCCTATAACATTTGAAATTGTAAATTAAAGTTTAAATTAAAATCGCACAATACATGAAATTAATAGAGAGTTATGGGCATGAAATGAATATCAAATAACATATAAGGATGCTCATGTCATGTCTTCTTCTCTTTTTTTTTTCCCTACAAAAGAAGCCACAATCACAATAGTGAATTGTGTAAAGCAAAGTAGCTAAAGCAAAAACTAAAAGTGGAAAAGATATTCAACAAAGTTAAAAGCAACAATTAGATAGCAACGAAAGAAAAGAAATGACGAGAATTCTCTACTGGAAAGCAAAGGTTAGATAACAGGATGTGCAAATTTAATTTAGTGATTTCTTTTGAAGATAATACAAGAAATTAGGCTCTTTTGGGCAAGAAAAGAAAGCTATAGTTAGAAAAAGACTTTAATAGCAGAAACAGTTTTAGCTAATTCCTTTAAAAGATGAAACTAATGCCTTATTTCTCATCACGTCAACATTAAGTCGTATGATTTTTGTTCTTCAAAATTATAATCGTGTTGCCAAAAGAAGTAAAACCCTTAAAAAGAAAACTTTACCACAAATGAACAATTAATATGATGATATAATTTTGAAACTGGATCAAATTTAGAACTGTATTGATGAGCATCAATACACTAATCCTTAAAAAGTATAGCTCAAACAATTCTTGAATTTAATTTCATAAAGAGATAATTTTTACAATATAATGCACTCAAACTATACAACAGAATATACTCTCTAATGAATGATAGCCCAAGTTATGAGGTAAGAAATATTAGGCTCTTGATTCAACAGTTGGGTTCGAACGCCACATTCAACCCTTTAACTAGTGACCCACTTGTCTAACAAATCTGATGCATAAAGTCATGTTCATCTACACAAATATCAAAAAGAAGCAAAATTTAGGTATATCACTATTCACCAGGATGTATTGAATATCAGAATCAGTCCCAAAATTAGAATATCAGTTCCAAAAAAAAAATTCAAAATCAGAATATCAATCCCAAAATCAGAATATCTGTCTAAAAAATAGTCCAGAAATTAGTCCCAATATTATTGTTGTGCTGTGTTCTGCCATGCCAAACAAGAGAATCAAATTAAAGACAAAGAAGAAAAAGAGGAAGAGGAGGCAATGTGAGTGAGTGAAAGGGAGAGGAAGAGAGAGAGAGGCAAAGAGAGAGACAGAGACAGAGAGAAAGAAGAAGAAGAAGAAGAAGAAGAAGAAGAGAAGACATACCTATATGTTTTCTGCTGTGCCGCTTGAGGTTGTGGAATGAGAGAATGAGATGAATATTAGGTCAATCCTTGTTTATTCACCTAAAAGTCAGTCAACTGTTGAAGATAAAAAATAAAAATAAAAAATAAAAAAAGAAGACAAATTCAAAACGACGTTGTTTTGACCCCTAATTTATTGGCGACGAAAATCATTAGGTTACCATAAATATCGTTCACCTTTCCGCGACTATTTTAATTTTGTCGCCAAAAAGTTGCAATTGGCGACCAAAAGTTTCGTCGCCATATATTAATTTGGTTGCGAAAACATGCTTAGTGCTCCCGTGCAAAAATTTAAGTTGGCACCAAACGTTTTTGGTCACCAATTGAGATATTGGTCACTAATAGTTTATTTTTTGGTGACCATTTGGTGACCAACACGTATATTGTCGCCAAAAATATACAATTGGCAACTGATTTCAATTTGGTTGCTAAAAAATGTCACAAAAAATGCTTTTTGTTGTAGTGGCGGTCTGTTTGGGGCACCCAACTTAAAAATTGACTTTTGCTCATTTCTTTCTCACTTTTTCATTTCCTCTCCCTTTAACACCTATTCCCGAAAACCCTAGCCCTAAATACTTGATTTCCTCAAGTTTTACCAAGGATCTCTTCAAAACCTTACATTAGAAGTGAAGAACTAGAGAAGATCAAACTTTTCACTGATTAGATTATGTTTTCATTAAGGCTTCTTATTGGGTCTTCAACTTTTAGCTCTCATTTTCAAAGTAGGAGTACTTTTAACTTGGTACATATATATTTGATATTTTCTTAGGTATAGTGATGTAAAAGATGATTTTGTTGTATAAAGTGGGTTTAATAAACAAAAAGTGACTTATACCTAATTTTTGGGAAATATGATGAATATTTCTTGTTGGTTATTGATGTTGATGATGAATGTTGGTTCTTTAAGTGTAAAAGAAGGAAAAACCTCAATTTCTCAAAAATCCTAGCTTTTAAACTTGATTTAATAATGGTGCTTGGTTCAATTGATTCTTAAATCTTGGAATTTGGGTGAATGATTATGGCAAAGGTGTTAAGATATGAGATTTTTGAACTTTCTTGGATACATGTATTGAGATAGATGAATGTTGAAATTGTGGAATTGAGAAGTTGGAGAAATCCTTTTGTTGTTGATATTGTTAAATCTTGTTTATGAATTGAATAATCCTTAGGTAAATTGGATTTGAAAACTCATGCATTATGTGCATTATAATTTTCTCATGTCATCCTACAATCTTGTGAATATTTGGAAATGGTAGAAGGGGGTAAATAGCATATAAGTCCAGGTAGTTGATTCGGGATTTGAAAATGGTTGTATATTGCATTGGTACCCGCACGAAGAGTCAAGGTGACCAATTGTCCTATTTTGAACTTATCGCCGGACGAACGTAGGAAAAGGTTTTTGGGTATCCATGAGCCCGCCGTTTTAGGAGTCAGCAAATGTGGAAGAGAAAGGTTTTTGGGTGCCCATCGCCCCGCCGTTTTTAGAGTCGGCAAATGTGGGAATACTTTCTGTATATAAACCTATAAATGTATGTATGGTTTTACGACTCTTGCTTAGGACGTCATAGCATTTTTACCACCCCATTGTTGTGGATGATTTATTTTTTTTAAAATGGAAATCATGCATTGAGCATCATTGATTTTACAAAAGAAAATATGAATTTTTCTTAACATGTGCATAGCATGATCATATACATCTCGATCATTTGCATACTCTGTTAATAATATTTCTATTGGGTATTAGCTCACTTCAAATAACCAACAATATCTCAAGAATTCATGGTGTGACTCCATCCAAGTGACTTGGCGGTTGATGTGTTTTGAAAGGAGCACAAAGGCTCAATGTATGTTACTTGTTGAAATTCCGAAGCTCTTTGTGATTTGGGACAGAATGTCCACTTTTGTGTAATCAAGGGCTATCTTTGAAAATGTGTACGCCATTAAGGCACTATCATTTTGTATTCTCTTTCTTTTTGAACTGTTATTACTCATGATTGTATGTTTATGAAACAATAATGTATATTTCACATGGATTAGTTTTATAAGAAAGAGATTATTTTGAGTAAAAGACTATATTCTTTAATGGTGTTCATTGTAATGATTGAAAAATATTTAATGATTTTAATTATAAAATTGAGAATAAATTTAGGCACGCTACAAAACAACTCTTCAAAATATCGTATAGCAATGTCCTTAATAACTAGATTACCGGAGCACCAGGTTCCGCCCTTATTTTCCAATCCCAAAATCATCTTGTTCCAGTGATGTTCTGAAGCTTTTGCGTAGAGGAAGGACGTATTGTGGTCCCCAACCTTTAGCCAATTTGTTCTGGCCCTTTGAAACTAGAAAACCTCTTCTCATTCAAGTAGCTCATCAACTTCATGGCAAAGTTTGATACAAGCCTTACGGTTACTACTAGATAGGTCATCTTCTACTTATTGTTGGAGGTATGTCATTTTATCCCAAATATTTTTTTTCAATTCCCCAAATTTTTGCTTGCTCCATGCCTTTAATCGTGATCCCCATTTTACAGACATCATTCATTGACGTAGGACTATTTTGGGCCCAAAATGTAGTGATGATTGGCTCACACTTTTCATCTCGCAACTACATAATTTCAAAACGATAGGGATTACTAATGTTTGAACAACCTAATGGGCATGCGTAATTTAAGGCTAAATTACATTAACCACTCTCCTAAGATTTCAAAAAGTATAATAATTTTTATAATTTTTACATATTTTTTTGAAGTTTTAATTTATAATTTATTAGTCATATAAATGAAAAAATGATATTATAATCTCTTTTACAATGAAATGTATATTTTTATTTTATGAATAATACTATACAAACAAATAATTCATACATAATGATGAGGCTCATGGGAAATTCTGTTTCCGCACACTAATTTCCCTCAGTACACACACTTAATGAACACATTCTTAGTGCACATATCAAAAAAATAAAAATTCTTACATCTTTATTCTAATAATACTCTCATCTTCAATTTTAAAACTCTACAAGTATGTTAGGTTTCAATTTTTGAATTAGTGTTGTTGAAATTTCTTTGAAAAAAAATATAAATTAGTTTGATAAAAGTAATTACCAAAAAATAATTTTAAAATTTTAAATTTTTTTGTCACCTAAAAAGATAAAACCATATGAGAATAATTATTTATTTATTTATTTATTATTATTAAATTACTTTTTAGTTTTTTTTTTTTTTTTCATTCACCCACCTCTCATTTGCCGTTGTTGCCACCACTTTCAACCCTTCATTACCACCATCGCCGCCATTCCCAGCTCTTCAACTTCCATCGTAGACCTCTATAGTCAATCTTGAAAATGAGTGATTCACAGTGGAAGACTTGTGGAAGTGTATGGTTCATGGCAAAAAGTGATTGCAAGCGGAAAGGGAAAGAGGCGACCGGGGGAGATGATGGAGGATAGTTGTGGTGTTTTAGAATTAGGGTTTGGGTGGAAGAAGATATGGGTATTATAGTTTATTAAGAAAAAAATTCATTAAGTGTGTAAACAGAGGGAAATTGGTGTGTCGAAATAGAATTACTCGTGGCTCATTGTGAACCCTTCACTTAAAAAATTAAAAAAAAATTTAAAAAAAAAAACAATGGAAGATGACACTACTACAAAATCATAAATAGATCACACTTTTTATGTGTGATATATGTTATTTAATCAGACATTTTAAGTTTTGTCGAAGTGTGATCTTTGGGAGTGTGATTAAAAAGGGTTATTTTTAATCACACGTTTTGAGGGTCATTAAAAGATAATTCCATCACACGTTTTGCATGTGATAATAAATATTTAGATCACATCTTTTAAGTGTGATTAATAACATTTAGATCATATTTTTTAAGTGTGATTAATAACTAATAAAGCCTGTGATAATAAACATCTAAATCACAGATTTTAAGTGTGATTAATATCTAATAAAACCTTTGATTAATAATGAGATAAGGTCACACGTTATATGCATTTCTCATCACAGTTAATGCGTGTGGTAAAAAAAAGGGTTCGAAATATTTGAAAAATAATCAATATTATTTTTGTACACGCATTTGAAAAATGTAATACATACTATATACTATCCTTTGAATCACAACCACATATTGAATGGAATAATGTCATATATTTCATAAATGAAAATTGAATGGTCAAAAATATATACAAAGAAATTAATAAGAAAAATTTAACTATGATTACATATATTAAAAAATGAAAAAACTTAAAGCGCAAAGTTCTTGAATTCTTTGATCATATTTTGCATCTCTCCAAGCAATTTCAGACTTGAAAAATGAAAATACAAATTAATTCAGAGATCGCTAGAAGCATATGCATAAACTTATTATTTGTAGAGACTGTTTTACTCTTAGAAAATATAAAGTCTGACATTTTCTCATCACAGTAACTCTTCATCTCCTGCATCAACAGATAAAATGTTTAGATAACCATATAGATATGACATATACATAGAATCAACAAATCCAGTATGAAAATCTTCAGTGCATGACCAGATATTTTAAAGTCATAAAACCAAAATAAAAGCCAACTATTGTTTAAATATAGTAAGTATGAAAAAAAAAAAAAAAAAAACACTTCTCAAGGCTTCTGTCTTCAACTAGTAATAAGGTAAGCTCACTTGTCCTGGGAGAGGAACATAAATGACCCCATGGTTGCTTGTAATTTTTCATTTCACAGAGTTGGTCAATCTAGTATAAAGTTTAAACACCAGGTCATACTGCTTTTTGATGCTCTCATCTAGTTATTTTACATTGCCCTACTTCTTAAATATTAAAAATCAACAAAATTTATTATCCAGTCATCACCTAAAATAAGATTATGCTAAAATTTCTTTCTTTGCTCAATGGTTATCCTTTTGTGTAGGTGATTTTCTAACCACACTGCCAAACAGATACCCAGCTGGAAAGCATCGGCAGAATAGATTAAGCCCAAATGACCTGTAACAAAAAGAAGAGTTTCCGGCGGTGGCTCGTCCACCCGGGGGCACTCCGACGATCAAGTCAGTACTCATTATCTCTCAAAGATAACTAATAGTACTTAACTCACTAGACAGAGCATAAAAATCATATCTTAGACCCATGTGGGTGCCTTTCTCTTATAGCAAACTTAATCCTAGTCCCAATAGAAGCCTAGCTCTATTGGACTTAGGATTACTGCTAATCTTGGACTCCCAGTAGGATTAGGATAAACTCTCTAAGAATCTCATCTTTACCCAAACTGAAGTCTTCTCCCATTCTAGGACTCTTGTCCCTTATCCGCTTATCTCGGATTCCGATATTCTCGCAGATAACCTCGGCCTAGCCGAGATTACCTCGGCGTCATGACCAAAACACGTGGCACCTCGACTAGCACTTCGGTGACACCTCGGCCACGTGTTGTCATTCAAAAATTATGTCCCCACACCTTTTAACAATTTAACAAAGCTCACATCATTTCCCAAAGCCACAAATAATGAAATAGCTCTCTGTGTCTGTTTCTTATTTTCAATTGAAAAAAAATTAGAAAACAAATATGGCATTTGGTAACATGCCACATGTTCAAAGATAAGTCGCCCAACCACCAAAGAACTCAGTCAGCAAAATTTCTATACAAAATGAGGATTGGATAATTGAGATTCCTAATATAAACAAAATGAAAATCAGCAATAAACGCACACATTTATATAATTGAGTTACTACCTCTGTCCCAGACTCCCAGTTTGCCCATCTTAGAAAGTCCAACTTTAAATGAATAAGCATTTAATATTTTTAAAGTTAAATGAAAAGTTATTGGTTTTCAAGACTACCATTTCCCTGCTTTTAAATGCATGGCAAAGTTACAATTTTATACTATGACTAATATTTAGGGACATCCAAAATTGGAAAGAACTAACAATTATGGATAGAGGGAGCATAAACCATCTAAAATAAAATTGAATAACAAACATTCAGACAATGAGATGAAAATTTATGCACGGTGCAATAACATTATTACAGATTGCTATGGTTAAAGAATGTGCCCCCAAGGTTCAAGTTTTTGGGTGGTTAGTTGGAGAAATAAAATAAAGACTTCAGACTTCCTAATGAGAATAGGAATCCTACAGGGAAATGTGCCCAATGTATATGTTTTTTTGCAGTCTAGAGATTGATACTGTGAATCATGTCCTTTTGCACTGTTCTTGTGTTTGGGAAGTTTGGGTTGTGATGTTAATTTGGCGGCAGCTTCAAGGTGCTCTACCTAGTTTAATTGAGAGTGTTTTGCTATGGTGGACATGGGTGAACATGAAGAAGAAAAAGAGGTTGATTTGGAGTGCAATACTAGTGTGTTGCTTGTTGTAAATTCTCAGTACTTTTGCAGGTCTGCAAAACTATTAGGAGGGTGTATTCTACGCTTGAGCAGTGCTTTTTGCGCTCGAGCGGTCTCGGCCTGAGTGGCCTTTCTTGAGCTCGAGCATTGGTCTTCTGTCTACAAAACTACTAGAAGTATGTATTCTACGCTCGAGCGTCAATCCTTGCGCTCGAGCGGAACAACTTATTGTGCCTGGACGCTCAAGCGTCACTTTTGCACTCGAGCAGACTGTGCGTATATCAATTCGTAAGAATCACTTTTAACATCACTTTTTCATCTCTTTCTCTCTCAAAACATTTCAAAACCCTAAAAGTTGAGATCTTCTCTCTCTAGAACTTACCCTCTCTCTACAAATACACTAAGATTTACCTATTTCTCTATCATACTCCCTTTGTTAAAAAGATAAAGCTCACCTAGAGCTTTTTTTTCATCCGAATAGAGTTGGATTTCGGCTTCCTTAAGGTTTTTCCACTCTCTCCTTGGTCTTCTAGCTTCGAGGTAGGGACTTTTTACACTCTTTTATGATTTTTAACTTAGCTATTTGTTTTTCATAAACAATATTGTGATTTTGGAGGATTTTGAACAAACCTAGGGTTTTGGTTTAAAATCAAAAGAGAGATTTTCAAATGGTTGTAGGAGTGGAAATGAGGTTGAGTTGTGAACAAATCGTTGATTTTGACCCTTGGGTTGGATTTTGGAAATAAAAAAAAAAAGGGTTTTGTCTTAAATGTCTCAAATATTTATTTTGTATAAATAAATAGAATTGATGTTGGAAAAATGAATTTGGATGGATATTAATATGGATGGTGGAGTTGGATATGTATTATTGCTCACATCTTCAATTTTGGAAAGTTTTTTTGTATTGGAGATTTTATATCTGTTTAGAAATATCTGTTTTGGACTATCGGTGGAGGATAGCTATGATTGTCGTAGAAATTGCATAAGGATTAGGTGAATTGAAATTAATTTCTCATCCACGTGCATTAAATATTTGTTGCTCATTTAATACACTGTAAATGTATATGATTTTGGGAAAAATGGATGAATGTTGGAAAATTGTGTTTATCACCAATTTAAGTTGGCCTGTGTGTCTAGGGTGAAATTAGGAATCTAAGGCTTGGGCACTTACCCTCATCAATTCCTAGAAGCTCTCTTAGTAGAGGGTAGAGGCGACGGGTATCATCTTGAGAAAATTCCTAATTGCCCGAGACAATGAGATAATCGTCTTCAACACCTTTATTGGAGTCTAGAAGGTCGATGATCACTTTGTAGGTTATGGACCTAGGTTTTAGGTAGTAGGAGATGCCATTCTTGAACTTAAGCATACACATAGTGTAACAGTATTGGACATCGAAAAGGGTTAGCCGAGCATTATGTCGGCGACATAACTCGAATATACCATTGATGATCCTAAACATATTTATAGCTAATTGTATCAGAGTGAGTTATTAGTAGTGCATCATTACTCATAACAAAAGATTCAGGGGGAATTTGATTCCACCCTCTACGATTGACACTATAGGGAAAGGGTTGTGGTTCTTTCCAAGTGTAGTGGGGTCAGCCTCACCAGTGAGCCTAATATGGACATCAGCTACGATGTCAAACTCACGACGGAAGTTCTCTATTTTGGTCAGAATATCCACTCTCCATTTGTGCATACCCATGATCTCAAGTACAGTGATTCTAGTGATCCTAGGTTTTCTAGTCTGAGGATCCTGGAAAATCCTATGTGTGTTCTAGGTTTCTGTCTTCCTAGTGTATGGTAAATCCCAATTTATATCCTAAAGTGTGCAAGACAGTGGTAGAATATGCAAGAACGTGACAAGACAATCCAGAAACAATAAAGCAGTATGAAAACAGATTCAAAGTCCAACAATTATGAAATATTGAAACATAGAAACACAAAAAACATGAAAAAAGCATACAAGATTTGAAGAAAATCAGCAGAATCAAGTGTAATATGTAAGTGTCATATGCATAAGAGTGGAAGGAAACTGGGGATTCATGAAGAACAATAAAGAACCAAAACTGAAAAAGAAAGAATGATGGACATACAAGTCAAAAATGAGGAAATGGACCACAAATTCGGAGTCACCGATATGAGACAACTCTTTTGGTTGGAGCAGACTGTTGAAACGTTCATCGAAAGTGACAAACGGAGATGGTTGTAGTGGCGATAACTTGAACAGACGGTAATGGAAGTTTGAGGTTTAGAGAAAGAGTCTGATAGAGGAGAGAGGGATAGAATGTCGAAGTGAAGAGAGAGCGCGCGCGCGAGAGAGAGAGAGAGAGAGAAAGAGAGAGAGAGAGTTTTGTGGGAAAGAGAAGATACAACAAGTCAAATCATTTCAAACACCTTAGGAGATGTATCTAGCTGGCATCATCTGACGTCAAACGGCATAGGACAGAGATGAAACGATGTGTTTGTTGTGTGACGAGTATGATCTAGTGAGGAAGCGACACGTGGATGTGGCAGTTGAGTTTGTTGTGACTTGACAGTTTTCGAATCTTAGAGTTTTTTAACTAGCAAGTAATGACCTCGACTAGTAGTGTGATCATGGTTGAGATGCTCGACTTGGATAAGATAGAACATGTTAGCTCTTGGTTCTTAATAAGTGGACACTTGAGTCTTTATTTCTTGGTCAGAGGGATAACTTTCATTATGTTGTTTAGTCGGCATGTTAAGAGTGCAGACGATGTAGGTTTCATTACCTCAAGTTGCCAAGATAACAGAATCTAGAGGGCAGTTGTGGGGACATATTTTTAGGGTTGTCCACGTGGCCGAGGTTGTTGGTCAAAGTGCCACGTAGATGGACCATGTTGCCAAGATATGGTGCTACCATATCAGAATCCGTGATATTTGGATGGAGGATAAGAGTCCTAGATAGTTTCAAACTCTCTGTTTGGATAGAGATGGGACTCTAAGGGAGTTCAGCTTGATCTAAATAAGAGGAGTTTGAGATAGATGTAATCCTTATAATGGATAGAGTCCTATAAAGTAAGATTTCTAGGAGACGCAGACACTGATGGCTATAAAAGTAAACCACCCCCATGAGTCTAAGGTACGCTTTAGTTAAGAGTTATTTAACTTGTGCCGATATCTTGTGAGATTGCTGACTGAGTTGATCGTCGAAGTGCCCCCGGGTGGATGAGCCACTGTGGTGTTTGTTGTCCTCTTGTATGCAGGTGTTGGCTCTTCTATTCTTCCGTATGCTCTACGACTAAGCTCCTAAGATCTCAGTGAAGAGATCTATTTTGGTTGTGAGGTTAAAAGTCAACACCCACAAATCATCTTTCCAAATGCAGCAAAGTTATCTAAACATTATTCTTCTTGCATTTTAGTTGCAAAATTATTAATGAAAAGTTCTTGCTTGAGATTGAATTAATTCTTCTAATTTGTGCTTTCTGCTTTTTTTTTTTTTTTTTTTCCATATGCGGAACTATACTTTCTAAGAAACATATTGTCAAATCCAAATTTCAAAGATTTCAAACCCCAAGTAAGAAGCAACAATGAAGAATCAATCAAAATTCCAAGATTAACCTTAATCAAATTCGAAAGAGTCACATAATAGAATTTGGTATAAAAGATATGAAATCTGAAAATATAACTTTTGCAAGCAAAGCTTGTATCGGATTCAGTTATAATTCTTGATTGCAAGATTACTGAAAATCCTAAGATGAAATCTGAAACTTCAAGCAAATTTGAATGGGTTAATAAAGAAAATATGAAATTTCTAAATTCCAAATGAAAAATCTTAATCTAAAGATTAAATGTATTATGTTTATCATAAATAAAATTTATTTTGACTTTTTGTTCAGATATATTTGCATCAATGATAAGAATCACAATAGTTGAGTTGCAGAAAGTTAACTTAGGGCTGCAAAGCAATTTGTCAATATTGGAACAGTATTGTAAAAGTAGTGTTGTTGATGTATGGTTGACAGTTGCCCTCTTCTATTTCTTTTAGTTGGTGAGAGAAATTCTTTTTTGGGCCTTTTCTTTTTAGCTGGGCCCTTTGCTTTAGTTTGGGCCTTTTAGTCAAACTTGCCGATAATTTAATTTTGTGCTATGTATGCAAGTGTTGGTAGTGATCATGAAATGGTCTGCGGACAAAAAAATTCGATGTTATCCAACTTATTTCATTGGTTTCATGGCCTGTCTTACTTCACTTGAGTGTCTAACTCTAACCCATCTCGTCCCAACTAATAAAAGATGATTTAGAACTTGGTCTAACTCTAACCCATCTCGTCCCAACTAATAAAAGATGATTTAGAACTTGGACAAAGGTTTGTAATCGAAGCCCGCTCATAAACCTGGCTTATAAGAATCTGTATGAGTAAATCCTGCCCGACCATTTCACTAGCCCAATTCAAGCTATCCCATCTAAATTTTTTTTTTTTTTGGATATGTATTAAAAATAATCTACGCTATTCAATTCAAATTTAATCTATTAAAATATATTAATAACTATATATATATATATATATATTTAATTTGTACTTTTGAATTGATGTATGTAATTTTATTTTATTGTATTTGTTTAAACCTGTGGGGTTTTTGAGAGAGGTAGCACATGATCAAATTTAAGGTAGGAAATGCCAACCTAGTTGAAATTTCTAGTCTTGTGCGATGCTACTACTATCGCTTTTTTTTCCCCATTTGTAGGTATTATAAATAAAATTACATTATGTTACTTGATTGTTTTTTTTGATTATACGAGATGTAAAAAACTAAAAATAAAAACAAAAATACTTGAGTTAGAAAGTAAAAAAGAAAAACAATTAATGAAAATATTAAAAATACGTAAATAAAAAATGTGTAGAACTTAACAATATAAATTGAATGAAAAATGTGTAGTCCAGCTTGGTTTGATCTCGGGCCGTAAAATTTAGACTTATGGGTAAGATGCAGTTTTAATTTTTTAAATTAGTCTGGTCTGTACCATCCATTGACTATTCAAAACTCGAAAAAACTAATTAATATACAAGATTTAGACGCATTAATTAGGAGATTTGTTTGGGATGACCTAAATAAGTGTACTTTTTGTCTTTTTACGAAAAGATGTGCATAAAAGTAGAGAGATGATGTGATGGAAAAAAGATAAAAAGATAAAAAATGTGTACTTATTTAGGATAGCCAAACTTGGCCTTAGGGTTGGTTTGAGGTGTCTTAAAAAAGTGCACTTTTTGTCTTTTTACGAAAAGATGTGCAGAAAAGTAGAGAGGTGATGTGATGGAAAAAAGATAAAAAGATAAAAAGATGGATTATATAGTAGATGCCAAACCAAGCCTTAATAAGCCTAACCCGTTCCATTAATGACTCTTAAATGTTGAAAGAGTTATGTTAGGAGTCTCAAATAAATTACTAAATTTTCTACCAAACCTCTCAAATAGGTGCAGGACCCATACACATGTGATTTGTGTAGATCCCATATTTATCTGAGAAATTTAATAAAAATTTTAATAATTCATTTGAAATCTATAACATTATCATGCTGAAAATATTTGAGACTCTAATTTTGAATTATTTTTTGAGACCCGAAGCGATTGCTTTGTAACCTTTGGTCAAGGTCGGCCCTCGTTCAAAGTGCAGGAGCCTAGTTTAATCGCAACAAAGAGGAAACATTGATGAACCAACAATATTTGCGTAATATTACGACGGTTTATTACACATCCTACTCTTAAACTATCATTAAATTTTTTAATTAGTTTTTAAATTATCAATTAAATTTATTTAGTCCCTAAACTATTATTAAATTCTCTATTTAGCCCTTGAAGTATATAAATCAAAGTCTATTTAATCTCTAAACTATTGATTGAATCTATTAAGTTCCTAAAATATTTAATTCAAACTTATTTAGTCCCTAAAAAGATTATAAAAATAAAATATCTGCCCATGCATATTATAAATTAGTAAAAAACTTCTCCAATTAAGATTTTATTACAGAAAAATCTTTTAAATTTTTATTTTGTTTTTAAAAGATATTTTATTTCGTTCTGTGTTTAAATTAATATTAAAGTCTGATTATTCAATTTTATCAATAAATTATATGAATATTAGAAATATTGAAGAAGTAGAATTGGATAGTTTAAATAATAACACTTCTCTACATATAGTAATAGAACAAAATAATACATTAATTAAGTAATAAAAAGAACTTAGCGAAAAATTTAAAAACAATCAATTAGAAATCATAAACGAAATATAATACTAGATATTAAGGCAAACACGTATCTATTGTAGAAGATAAGTAAAAAAAATAATATAGATAATTACCCTTATTCTTATTAAAGGAAATTCAATATATGGATTGTGCCCACTTTTCAAAGATAGAATAAAAGTTTAAGGTTTTTTTTGAAATAAAATTTTAACTAAATAGGGTGTTTTACTAATTTATAATATTTATGGCTTATATTTTATTTTTATAATCTTTTTAGGGATTAAATAAGTTTTGATTTTTTTTTTTTTTTTTTTGATACCCAGAACACTCATAAGGTAGGACCCTTAGGATCTACCCTTACAAGCCAAACTGGAGGAAGCTAGCCAATCCACCTAAACCGTCGGATTTCCACTTGAATATTAGGTGATTCGAACCATGGTCAGTAAAGAGAGGAGCATACTCCCTTACCAACTAGGATGACTCCTTGATGGTAATAAGTTTTGATTAAATAGTTTAGGGACTTAATGGATTCCATCGATAGTATAGGGATTAAATAAATTTTAATTTATATACTTTAGAGACTAAATAGAGAATTTGATGATAGTTTAGGGACTAAATAGATTTTAATTTATATACTTTAGGGACTAAATAGAGAATTTGATGATAATATTCAATTAATAATTTAAAGATTAAATAAAAAATTTAATCCCTATGGTTGAGCATTATGAAAGGATTATGATTCCAGCTACTTAAGTAGGCAGCATATGCATTATCCGAATCGGAAAATAAGTTGAAATCAAAATTAGGTCAACCACAAAAATAATAATAATAATAATAATAATAATAAATTAAAAATTAAAAAATAAATAAAAAAACTAGAGATATTTTATAAAAGGTAAAGTATCAATAAATTTCAAAATATGATTTTATGAACTCTATAGTCTTCCATTTCTTCTTATGCACCTAAAAGTCTCATTAAGGTGAAAAGCACACAAAAAGGTAGTCACTTATAAGTTTAGATTTAATTTTTGAGGAATAGAATTGGGTTTTTCCAAATGTGAAATCACTACAACAAACTGCACATTTGGCGACTAAAAAAAATCTAGTCACCAAAAGTTGGGGAATTGGCGACTAATAATTTTTTTAGTCAGCAAAAGTAAAATATTTAGTACTAATTTTTTTAGTCAGCGTATATTGATTATTGGCGACTAAAAAAAATTTAGTCGCCAGAATTGGCGACAAAAAAAAAAAAAAATTCAATTGTTGTATATTGAGTTTTGGCTACTAAAAGTATTTAGTTGCCAAATGGAAAGTAAAAAATTATTTTTTTTTATCTTTTGTGACCAAACTTTGGTCGCCAAAAATATATTTTCAGCAACAATTTTTTTTAGTCGCTATAGAGTTTGTTTTGCCTACTAAAATGATTTAGTCACCAAATGGGGAAAAAAAATATATTTTTATCTTTGGCGACCAAAAATTTGGTCAACAAAAATTTATTTTTAGCGACAAAATTTTTTTTAAGTCGCTATAGAGTTAGGTTTGGCTACTAAAATTATTTAGTCGCCGAATGAAAGAAAATAGTTACTTTTATCTTTGGCGACCAAAACATACTTTGGTCACCAAAGATGATATATTTTAGAGACCTTTCAAATTTTGAATGGATTTAAAAAATTAATTGGCGACCATTAGGTATTTTAGTCGTCAATTGTATAAAATGATACATATATATATATATATATATATTTTGTACCAAACCAAACCCTAAAATAATCAGTGCCTCTGTCTCTCTCTCTATTTTCGGCGTCCCTCTCCCTCTCTCTCCCCGTCTCCGCTACTCCTCTTCCTTCCCTCTCTCACTGCCGCTCTTCCTCGCCTTAGCCAGAAACCGGAGCACCTTCTCCTCCTCCTCCGCCATCGCCATCGCCATCACCATCGTCATCGTGAGTACCGCCGATCTTTTCACGCCGCCGCCGCCGCCTCCTCCTCTGTCGGTCTTCACAGATCCACTGCCACCATCGCGAGATTCAGAGGCTTCATCGCTGAGATGAACTCTGCTCCATTGATGCCCCGTCTCGCGTATGCTTTCTCTCTCTCTCTCTCTCTCTCTCTCTATCTATATATATATATACGTATATATATAAGTATATCTGATCCATATTCATATTTCACTTGATAAAATTTCAAGCAAATCTTAATTAGGTGTTCGTTCATTAGGTAAGAGTGAAAAGTTTCAGGTCAAATATGAGAGAAAGGACATTCTTTCTCTAAAAATATTCAAAGGTTTCTTGTCTTCTCATGAGTTGAAATCTTATATATATGATGTGCATGCATTTATTTAGGACTTACAAAAAAGAAATGTAGCCTGTTTCTGTACATTTGGAAGTTTGATCAAGAAAGAATTAAACCTCTCGTCATTGGCAAGGCCAACAGCATTCTACTAGACTAATAGATACACCAATTGAAAAGAAAAAAAGAAACTAGAAGAAATGAACTATATAAATGAGAAGAATATGATGAAGGTGGAGGATTAAAAAATAAGGAAATGCTAAAAAAAGAAAGAGTGCAGTATTACATTGACCACTTTTGACAAGAATTTAAAATTCAAATACCAAAATTGATGCTTTATCTAAATCAACTTCATCATTGGGGAAAAAGAAATGAGAAAAACCTCCAAATCTGTGTTTAGTTTCATGGAATCTACATTTTACACCACCTAGACCCTATCATGTATCTAGGTCCAGGACCCCTGGTCTGTGCAGATCCCCATCCATGCAATAGCAAATGTAGTTGTCGTTATCTTCATGGAAGCTTGGGTTGCTTGCTTGCGCCCTGAGTGATAGCTTCCCAAATCATCTCCTCTCCCTTTTGTTTACATAGAGGTCTTCAAATGATATCATTGCCCAAGTATGCCATCCTCCGTTAATAAAATTGATTTCAAAGGAAAGCTTAGTGCTTATTAGTTTAGATAATTTGAACTGATTTTTTCAGTTTTTTAAACATAAGCATAACTAAATCTATTCTTTATTTTTTATTTATTTATTTATATATATATTCTTAAATCATCTAAACCAAACGAGCTCTTAAACTCTGTTATTCTAATATTTTTGCCTTCATTTTTTTGTGGAGATTATCATCTTTTGTCATATTAGAAATTTTGCTATTGTTATATATATTAAAGATAAATAAAACAAGAGTTTTGTTGTAGTTACATTCAAGGTTGTTAAGATCGAGATCCTACATAGGATCGTTTTGGGGGTCTGGAGGATCGGATCGTAGGATCGGATCGGGAATCGTAAGATCCTACTAAAACGATGAAAAAATGCAATAATTCTTATGTGTCTAACTAATACTATCAAAATACATATAAAATGACCCCAAAAAACTTGAGAATGTAGCTCAAATGGTAGAGCTCTCATACTTATGAGCAGATCGAGGTTCAAATCCTCGCATTCTCACTCGTGTGCCTTGCTCACTAACAATAATCAATTCAAATATACATTTTGCACATTTTTTTAAACAAAGAAAACATAATAAAAGAAGGTGGCAATTCAAGTTGTCATTCAAACATTTTCCTCAAATCTTAACAAAAGAACATACTAAAAGAAAATAGCAATTCAACTTCAAGTCTTCAAGTTAACACTTGCACAACATTGATATCCTTAAGAAAACAAACTAAAATAAGAGAAGAATAAATAAATAAGAGACTAAAATAAGTCATCATCTTCATCGCCGAAATCATCATTGCCACAATCAACAACATTGTTGATCTCATTGTCTCCCTCATCTTCATCATCACCCACAGTGTCACCTAACTCCTCAATGTCATCATCATCAATAGTAGCATCATCAAAGTCATGATCAAAATCCCTTGGAGCATTCATGTTGCATCCATATGATCATCATCACTTACTTCATGAATTTCATCGACATTTTCTCCAATATGGTCACGACCTAAGTTAAAGTAAAAAAAAAAATCGAAATTAAATCCAAATTGCAACTTCTAATTAAAACTAAAAGATGTATCATGTACCTAGACTTACATGCTTGTTCCAAATCCCTTGCAAGAGCATCTACCTCCTCATCTTCTGAATGACATCCATGTCGAGCATTCCTATCAAGCACACTCTACCAATTTCCTTCTCTTGGAAAAGTCGGCTTCTCTCTCTCTGTTATCCACTCATCATCTGATGGAACATCATCCAAACATAATGGATTCATGATTGCTTGTCTATTCTTGTGCCTTTGTCTCAGTTTCAAATTGTACATGACAAAGACCAAGTCATTCATTCTCTTTTGGTGTAAACGATTCCTCCGCTTTGAGTGTACCATCTCAAAAGCACTCCAATTGCGCTCACACCCCGATGAACTGCATGTTAGACTAATATCCTAATTGCAAACCTCTTCAACTCAGGACATTCATCACCAAAAGAGTCCCACCAATCTTGTCACGACCCAAACCCGCCCCTGTAGGTTTAGCATTGTAACCGGCCAGTAATCCGTGGATTACCAAAGGCCTCTGAATAGATTAGCAAATAATAAGGGTCTGCGGAAGCAATAATACAAAATAGACAAGGTCCAATGAGCTGTGACAACGTACATGGGACAGAAAATTTTAAAACTTATTTATATATACATAAACATGCCAGTCAAGGACACCAATATTTACAAAATAAGTACAGAAGTGAACTTCCCAAGATCTGACTATACAGTGCAAACACTAAGACTAGCATGATTACAAAAACAGCCATTGCATTAAACTTTGATCAGAACCTTCCCGGGAGGCACAAAGGTTGGCTGACAAAACAGTACAGAAGACCATCAACTCTGGCCCTGGTCATGTGCCGGCTCACCTACATACATAATATAAACTGTGAGCGAAAGCCCAGTGAATAATAACAGAGTAAAGGGGTTATATAAATGATGTCCAGCACAAGTTAGAATCCAGGATTTAAATCAGAGCATAATCAGACTTCAAACAGAAACAGATTCATATATATTTTCATATTCAGATTTTACATAAGATCATACGTGGTACACCCATTAGCTATCAGATTAGATTGGTCCAGAGACCTACATACATAGTTGGTACCAACGACCACAAAGGTCCATATCTTGCGCGCAAGTAGCCATGGTATTGTTACCCCCAGGCAAGGGCCACGTGCAGATTGGCCGCGGTATTGTTACCTCCGGGCGAGGGCCACATGCAGATTGGCCGCGGTATTGTTACCCTCGGGCGAGGGCCACGTGAACTAAGGGTGCCACAAATACTTTTCAGAAAATTGGACATTCATTCACCATTAGTAAGATAGCATTTCAGAAACAGATTATACCATACCAGTCAGAAAATACTTAGGTTAAACATAACTTTACAGGTTATTACTCACAATGGGCCTTGAGTCAGACAGACGAAGTAAACTTGGTCAAACGGTACGTGGCACGTGACCTACACAACACATAACAGATGCACACTTGAAACACACGTTCTAATTATACAAAACTTATTTCGCTGGCTCTTAGTGTGTTTCTAATCTCTTATCCTCATTATGGGGTCTCCAACATGGCCTAGGAATGCCTAGGATGGAATGAGGATGCAAAAATGCATTGGAAAACATTTCTCAAATTTTGCTGAAGATAAGGTCCACGCTCGAGCGCGGCTTTCCCCGCTCGAGCGAGCATGCAGAAAATGGATCTCCGCTCGAGCGTGGAATTCCCCGCTCGAGCGGGCTGCAAACTCATAAAAAAGTGCTGGATGTAAGAAATTCACACTCGATGGGCACTCAACCCCGCTCGAGCATGTGACACAAACCCTCGCTCGAGCGTGGCTTCCCCCGCTTGAGCGGACTGCAAAACACACAAACGTCTGGGTATATGCATTTCACGCTCGAGCGTGACTCTCGCCACTCAAGTGGAAGTGCATGTACTCAAACTTCACGCTCGAGCGTGAAAGTCCCCGCTCGAGCGTGGGTCAAAATTCTGGAAAATCCAGATTGACCTCCAAGCATGAAACTCGACCTCCAACCATCCAAAACTCAGTTTTTTGGGCCAAATCTTTGGAAAACACTTAGTAACCCACAAAAAAACATGTTTAAAGCTTCAATTCAAGAAATCATGGCCCAAGAGCAACCCAATTTGTGCAAAATCAACATGAACTCCATGAATATGCTATGAATCCAACATGCAAGGACCCCCCTTGAATTCAAACCTACCAAAACATAACCAAACTTAATAATTTGATGGAAAACAAGTTGAATGACCACAATGTGAGTGAAATTAACACATGCATGGAAGAAATCTTAGAATTCAAACCCAAAGCATGGAAATTTATGCATGCATGCATGAATGGACTCTTAAAACCACACTTTGAGCTAAATCTTGACTTCAACTACCAATTTTACCAAGAACCTAGCAAGAACAACCCTCAATCATAAATAAAAGGATGAATTCACTACCTTCAATTTCAAGTGTGGGAGCTTAAACATGCAATCCTCCTTCAATTCTTCTAAGTTCTCCAAGCTAATCTCTAGATGAATTCAATTCCTCCCTCACTCCCTCTCTCTCACGGTTTCTAGCAAGGAAAGTGGCTGAAAATGGTATATGAATTCAATCTAAACATTGTATGAGAAAGCGGCCCACTCAAGGGCAATTTCGTAAATAATTGGACTAGTGTAATTTAACGTTATTTAATCTAATTTAATTGCTCCGAATCGAATTTTAATTAAACCTACCATAAAATTCTATAAATTCTAGCTAGCACATAAATCAAGTAAATTTCTGATTCGGACGCCGATAAGGCTTTCAATTCGTAATTTAAAGTCAAAGACATGAACAGATCATTTTATCGCAAACAGATAGAAACACGTAAATAATGCCATGCACATGCATATTAATTCCAAATCTCTCCTAATCTACTGTTAGACATAATAAGTGCGAATTAACGTTAATCAGAGGTTGGGGTTATTACAAATCCCCTACATCGAAATTTTAATTAAGTAGTTCAAAATTTAAAGTTCTTCAAAACAAATAATCATAACATAAGATTGATACAACTTACAAATCAACTTAGGGTAAAAATAAATAACCTGGAGATTTCTTTTTTCTAGTCAAGATTGCATTTTGTATACCAAAGAGTCCTCTTGCATTCTTGAATGCATCAATTTGCAAATCTATCTTTACCCTCTCATTAGTGTCAAGGACCATTTTTTCAAGACATTTGTACAACCCAATTTTATTCTCTGCATCAGCTTGAAAATTGGGACTATAATGAAACTGAGGGTTCAAGAAGTATGCTGCAGCATGCAATAGGTGATGGAGTTGGGTTTCCCATCTTCTATCAATGATGGCCCATATAGGATCATAGCTGACACAATTTAATAAATATTATTAATGAATACATAAAAAGTTTAGGGAAATAGTATTAAAGAGTAAATAGCCAACACTAAATAAAAAGTTTACCATGTTAGGACATTATTGAAGTTCTTTTGAATTTCCTCTTTCGCACGATCCATTGCTTCATAAATGAATCCCATTGCCGGATGCTCATCCGAATCCACCGACCTAAGTACCTTAACGAGAGGTACTGCAGCCTTCAAGCAGGTAGAAACACCCTTCCAAAAATGTCGATTATCCAAAACAATATTTTCAATTTTTTTCCCCTTTTCAGACTTCGCAAATCTACTATTCCTCCACTTCTTTGATGTAAATAGAGAGAGCAATGCACCTTTTTGCTCATGAAGACGTCTCAATGTCAAGTAAGAGGTAGCAAACCGAGTTACCGCAGGCCTTATAAGTTCAATGTCTTTTGTAAACTCCTTCATCCAATGAATAAGATTGGTTCTTGAATAAATGTATGCCACAATCTTTTTTCCTTTACCAATTGTAACACGATGAACTTGTATTTCCTTCTCAAAATCTTCTAACATCAAATCTATGCAATGGGCAGCGCAAGGAGTCCAAAACAAGCCCTTTCTCTTATCCATTAACATTCGTTCCGCCAATTTATAATTAGAAGCATTGTCAGTTACAACTTGCACAACATTTTCTTCTCCAACCTTCTCAACAACCTCATCTAACATCTCAAAAACCTTTTCACCCGTTTTTGAAATGTTGGATGTATCTAGTGATGACAAAAAAATAGTTCCATTAGGGCTATTCACAAGAAAATTACATATGGATCTTCTCTTTCTATCTGACCGTCCATCTGACATAATTGTACATCCGATCTTCTTCCATTGTTCCTTAAACTCATCAACCAATTGTAGTGTCTCATGCACTTCTTTTTTTAAAAATGTCACCCTAATTTCATGGTAAGATGGTGGCACAAGTCCTTTTCCATAATCCCCAATCTTCTTAACCATGAGTGGAAATATAGGGTTGTTGACACAATTAAAAGGAATTGCACTAGTGTAAAAAAAATGAGCTATAATTTGACAAACATCATCTCTCTCTTCTTTCTTAAACATTTGATTGAGAGTTTTTTGATTTTGACGTCCAGATTTCTTCATCACAAATTTATCCATGGCACCCACCCGTTGTTGTTTGTTTTGATGATGACATGATAATAGTTCCACCTCCTCTTCAGAATCATCACCAACATCTAACATCTTTCTCTTTTTATTTTGAGACTCTAATGTTTGAGTTCTTAAAAGACTCATGAACTTTTCTCTAACATCTTCTGGGACTTGAGGACATGGCTCAACATTTTGATGAGTACAAGCTAAATGATGTTTTAATCTAAATATACCTCCTGATCGAGTCACGTTACAATACTTGCATTGTACCTTTTTGGTTGCAACATCTATTTCAATTCCATGTTCCCAACCAGGATCCGTTCGGTTACCCGCAACATTTTTCCTCTTCCTCCCTCTTCCAGAACCAGAGGCAGACATTGTTGACTCAATTCACAAACCTGCAATCACATATTGAATATCACTAAATCAATTGATTACAATTTACAATTTGATAGTTATGAAATATCAGAGAGAAAAAAGTCAAGTTACAGTTAAGATGCTGGCATAATAAATTCATGGATAAACTTTTAGCAAAGCAAAAGGGTTAGTAGTAGAGCCATGAAACTTAACGAAACAATCACAATAACAAATTTGGTTTCCTTATTACACATCATAACACATTAAAAAACTAAAATAAAACAAAAAGGTATAAGTTTAATCCAATCTTTATAGTGAAACCTGTATGAAGCTGCACTTTTCCTTGGTGGTATCTGCAAAAATAAATTACAAGTTCAAAATTAGGTTGACATAACATCTTCTTATCCATCCTTACAAACTTGTGAGACAAAAAGAACACATAGAAGAAGATGAGGGGAAAAAATGGAAGCAACCAAATGAAAAATAGAACAGAATAAAAAAACAGAATAGAAAAATAACAAAAAAAAAATAGAAACAAGAGCAGAAGACAATAGAAAAAAATGGAAAAATGGAAGAAGGGGAAAATGGGGAAAAACAAAAGGGGAATGAAAAACAGAAAAATGGAAGAAGAGGGAAAAAAAGCAGTAGCAGAAAAGGGGAAACAAATGGAAGACAAGAAGAAAAAAAATAAAAAGAAGTCGAATAGAGGAGAAGAGAAGGAGTCGAAGCACAGAGAAGAAGAAGAAGAAGAAGAAGAAGAAGAAGCATACCTGGATGGAGGCTGGATGGATTCTTCTCATTGCTGCTTTCGTCGTCTGCTATCAGCTCTCGTGACCAACTTTCCCCAATCTTTTGCCCTAATCTTATGTCGTGGGTCTTTAGAAAAGAGAGAAGGCATCAAAACTGTATTAAAAATATGAGAAAAAAAGGCCAAAAGTAGGATCGTATAGGATCGTGATCCAAATACGATCCTACGATCCCATATACGATCCCACCGATCCTGTTATGATCCTGAACAAAATGCGATTCATCATATGATCCAGATCGATTCTCCAAAAATGGTACGATCCGGATCGTGATCTTAACAACCTTGGTTACATTTTACTTCGTAAATAAGTAGTTTTCATCATGCTAAGAGTTTCTCCCTGCAAAAGTTGTGATTACATTGTCCAGTTGGTTTAAAAAGAAACTTGTCTATAAAATGTAAATAAATATATGAAAATCGTCTTCTCTTTAAAATGATAAATTAAGGCATTAGTTAACAATTGTTGATGACAGATTCAATCTCATGTGGTAGGTACCATGGTGATAAGGTTAAGTGAGTCATCTCATCAATGTTGTCAATATCCCTTCCTTTTTGTTAAGGATGTTATATTCGTAATCAATATTGGAAATTTTGATCATTGGACGCTATTGAAACTTTATGGTTCTATAAGAGTAACCTACAAGAAGTCATACATGTTAGTATTTGGGTATACTCCCCATGTTACCGATGAAGTTCAGAGGAATTGGGGGGGTAGACTGAACTCCAAGTTTACTTTCCCAGTGTGGGTCCAAAGGGTGGTTGTGCCTAGGCCAAATTCTTGGTGATCAAAAAAAAAAAGAAAAGAAATAGTCATGGTAGCTCCACTCTAGTGTGTAACGTGAATCAAATACCATAATCATTAGTCATATAGTATGAAGCACTGGAATCAAATACCTAAATAGAGACCTTGAGTTGATAGAAACAAACCTATAAATGAGGAGACAAATAAGACAATATAGGTTGATCGCTAGAAAGAAATTTCTACACTTATTGCTGAGTATAATTGTTAAGAATGAAATTGACTTCTATACTTATTTTTATATGTACATTAAACTTGAAATTGCAAAAAAAAATATAAATAAATAAATAAATAAAAGTGCTACAATATGTGTAAAATAAGTTATGAGTTTGTTATGGGAATTGTGGAAATGATAGTTAAATTTCTCATTTGAGCTAAATTTTGTGTGAATTAAGGAGGGAGGTTGGTGTATCAGAGCACCAAGAAGAGGTCTAGTGGACCCAAATGTGCTGCTACTGGAAAGAGAATCCAAGGGATATGTAGGCCTCTTGTTTATTTCATAATTGCTCTTGTATTATGCTATTTCATAACTACTATGTTACCAACATTTGCAGTGTGGTTTTTACCGCAATTGAGTTAGTTCTTTTATTCTTTAAATGCTATTTTCTTTTTTCTTATTTAATTTTTATTTCACTGTCTTTTAATTTTGACATAGTTAACTGTCTTGATTATGCAGACATGGCTCCTTGCTCTAGTTATTTTACCAGCAAGGTCAAATATGATTATACGTGTTGGATTAATCACCTACTTGGCTCTAGTATCTGTCTTAATCACCTATGTAGAGAAGTAGTTTGGAAATACTCTATGGATCCAATTGGACGCTCTTGATCCTCAGCTAGTCACCTGAAAAGGAATGAACACTCTGGTCGGGGGTGCCGGAATTAGCACTCCGACGGATAAGTCAGTGTATATTCTCTGGATTGCTTTTATCTCAAGTAAATCTTTCTTTTTCTTGCATACCTTTTCTTAGTTGATGCTCTTCTTATTTATAGTCGTCCTTGATGTTGATGGTTGGGCCCACCTTTCGTCCAAAGAATAGTCGCTCATTCGGCTTCCTGCTCGTACTCGGCCCGGTTTACAATTGATTCTTCAGCCGATCTGGTTATTCGGCCTCCGTCCCTTCGGGACAGAGCCGTATAGTACATAACTTGATTTCTTTCTTTAAATTACTTGGCTTCGCTAAGTAAAAAGTATATTTGGCCCCCACAATTGCCCCCCAAACATCCTATTAATGTCAGTTAGTCGGCATGTTTGGTCTTAGACTTAGAGGGTCAAAAAATACGGTGGTTTCCCTTATTCTAATACGAGGGTCAGAACGCCCACTCTTTTTAGGCATTATTACAATCTCCCGCCTCTTTCGTACACTTCATTCATTTAATATGATTTAAAACCGAGTTGTCTTTTCGTTTGTATGTTTTTTAATACACAAGGTTTCTCGTTGCCTATCAGTTCACTTCCCTTACTTCACGCCCACTGCAACTTCTTTTCGTTCTTCATTGTCCTCCTCATTTCTTGTAAGTTTTTTTTTCTTTTCCATTTCGACTCCCTTTTCCTTGTTTATTTGATGTGTAGAGTGCCCACTTTACTTGCTATGATGGCGAAACATTTAAGAGCTCTTCTTTCTGCGGATTGAGTCTCTGGTTTCCGTTGCCATTTTTCTATCGCTGACGACGTCTCTATGTCACTTTTGGCAGAGAACGTGATTGACACGGAGATGATCGACAAGAGTACAATCGTCTTTCCTCTCCTGTCAATCGCCAAGAGCGGAGTCCGTTTCCCTCTTCATCCACTTCTGAGGGTTGTCCTTCGCCTTTGGGGTTTAATCCCCTCTTAGCCGAACATAAACTTTTACAGAACAATAATGGGAATTGTAGAGCTAAACCGGCACCTTAGGCTTAAGCTTGGGATCCATGCCATTCGACATTGTTATGCCTTGGCCAAATCCTCTGGTCGGCATGGGCGTTATTTCCTCAGGGCCAAGGACACCGACCATCATTTGATGACTATGCTTGCCAGCTCTAGCAAGCGTGTTGATGATGTCATGGTCGTTGTCCGTGGCAACTGGGAATTCGGCGAGGGCGAAGATCATAAAGATCCAGTGCCCAGGTGAAGGGGCGAACCAAGTGGCCGTTTAACTCCCCAAGAATTTTTATTAAGTATTTACGTGGTTCAGATTCTACGTATTTACTGTCTTATTTGTGCAAGAAACGATTTGAAGAAAGTTCTCCTTTCGGCCGACGACGCTATACTTGCACAGCTCAGAACGGTACTCCAGTTCTTTGGCCATTCGAATCTCCAAAAACAAGGGAGGATGGCCCACATTCTTCTGAGATACGAGCCGACCTACACTACTTTTCGGTCGCCGATAATATTCCAGTTCCGAGGGACAAACAGCACCTTACAGCGCTTGTTTTTTCGAGCTTCAAGAACCTTAGGCAAATTGGTTTTGAGGCTTCAGACTCAGAGCCAGGGGATGAACAAGTAGCCGAAGAAGTTGCTGAGTAGCCAAATCAACCATCCTTGGACAGATTCAACGAACTAGAGGAGGAGATTGACGCAGCACTAAATTTGGCTTTTGAAGAAGCCGGCCTCAATCCTCCATCCACTTCTGGCCGAGTGGACACGTCCTTCGAAGACATTTTCATCGAATTAGGGGACCTACCCAGCTCGTATGCTAACCATGGCTGGCGAGTCGTTCACTGTAGACACCCCATTTTTGACCGCCCTTAAGACTTGGGCGTTACTGATGGTTTACTTGGTGATGAAAGGTATGCAGTGCAAAGGTTCGATTTCTCAGGCAAGGAGAAAGTCAAATCCAAACCTCACACCCCATTTTTGGACCAAAAAGATTTTAGATCTTCAACTCCTTTCTTTCAAAATATTTTGAAAAAGTTCCTACGATGTTCCGAGTCTCGCATTTTGTCAAATGTTGTGCTTTTCGGTAAACCGAGAGAGGACAAAGTGGAAATGAATGAAAGAGAGATGAAATCTTTGAAAAATCTTTCAAAACACCTTGTTTGGGGGTTTGGAGTTGAAGAAAAGAAGAGTGGAGAGAAGAAACCTAGTTGAGGAAGAAGTTGGGTATAAATCGCTAAAAGAGAGTCTAACGGTCCTCGCTAAATCAGGCCTATCTGTCTATGCACTTGGATTTAAGCTATGAGGCCACCACCGTTGGAAAGAAGACTTCCGGGGCTTCATTGTTCACTCAAGAATCTCCTAAAGCCCAGTCCGGATGGGGAAGATATGGTTGTTGGAAGTTGGGCATCAATCCGTTATGATTAAAACTGAGCAGGCTTCACTAAAAGAGGCATAACTTTTTTCACACTTGAAATTTTGATGCAAGGATACCACCATTGGAAACTTTACTTCTAGGGCTTCAATTTGGACACAAGAATGACCTGAAAAGGAGTTCATATGAAGGAGTTATGCCCATTTGAAGTTGTACCTGAAAAACAGATTTTGTTGGCCGATCGGCCAAAAAAGTAGCAGTTAAGTGGCAGATCGGCACAAAAGATGGCCGATTGGCCAAGAGTGACCAAAACTCAGATTTTTTGAAGATATTTCATCTCCAGCTGTTCCACACAACCTCCAGTTGTCCCATGCTTAGATATTTTTTACCAAACTCTTGCCTTTTGCTATATATGGAGCCAAATATCTCATTTCTAAAAGGTTAGAACTTCTTGAAGAAATTTGAGAGCTTCTCTCACTAAAAACTCCTCTCTTTCTATAATTTTCAGACAAAAATCTCTGCCTCTCTCTCTAGTTGGCTCCCTCTCTTGCCCTCTTGTGCATAGAAGTAGAGAAACATGCCTAGTTTGCCTATGCATCCTTGATCAAAGTTGCCTATCTTTGGGAGGAGGTTGCTTGAAGCTTACTTGGGACTTTGTTGGAGCTTAAAAAGGTGTTTTGGCTCAGATTTTGGGCTGGTTTTGCATCTGTGCATCAAGGGTAAGATCTCTCTCCCTTTAAGCTTGTTTTACTCACTTGTTTAGCCATCTTTTGACACTACTTTGGGGCTGTTTTTGGGGTGGTGTTGAACTAAAAAAACCTCTATTTTTTCCTCTATTTTTCAGTCCTAAAAGTCTTGGTTTGTGCCTTGGTTGGCTAGGGGGTTGTCCTCCCTTTTGCTCCTTGGCTTGTAAGGCCTTGTGAGCTAACTTTCAAACATTTCAAACAACTTCTTTTTGGCCTTAGAACCACTAAAATCCAAAGGATTTTTAGTAGTAAAAACGCTGTTTTGAGGGCCCAAATAGGAGAGGGTGGTCCCCTCTCCTCTTGTCTTGCTTGCTAGTGTTGATGGCCAACCAAATGAGCATGTGTTTTTACTTCTTTGTGGCTTTGTTTAGGCTCATTTTTGTGACTTTTGGGACCTTCCATAACTCTATTTTAGGTTGGTTTGGTCACCTCTTGCATGCTTTATACACTTGTAGTGTAAACTTGCACACTAGCCCAACATGCATCATGCTTTAGACCATCATTCTAGTGTGATTTTGGCTTAACTCCAAGAAGATTTTGGCCATGTTTTAGCATTCTTAAGGTCTGATTTATGTTGTTTTGGTCATGCATGCCATACTTTGTATAGCCATAGTGCATTCTAGCTTACTAGCTTTGAGTTTCCAAGCATCTAACATGTATTACTTGGACCATTTGCACGATTTGGCATCATTTTTTATGTGATTTCAGCATATGTTTCATTGCCATGCACTCACATCTTTCACTCCTTCAATGCTTTGAAGGGTTCATGCTTTATGCCTTAAAAAAGAGCCCATGCGTATGCCATCTTGCCTAGGCTTTTGGACCACCATTTCAATGTGTTTTGGGTCTTATTTTGCCATGATATAACTCTATTTTTGGTTGGTTAGGGCATCCCTCATTTGCTTCTTACACTTGTAGTGTAAGTCCTCTTTACTAGTCTTGCATGCCTAATGAGTGAACTTGTTATTCTATCATGTGTTGACTTGGTATTAGACCATTTTTGGTGTTAGTTTGACATGACATAACTCTTATTTTTGTTGGTTAAGTCATCACATGCTTGGCTTTGGTAGGTGTAGTGTAAACCTCCTTATTGGCCTTGCATACTCCATGTTTTGACCCTTCATGCTAGCTTGTTTTGGCTTTGCTCCATGCATGTTTTGTCATTTTTTTGGCGTACTTTAGGATTGTTTTGGGTTGTATTAGCCATATGCTTCATGCATTGCATAGCTATAGTGTAAGTGCCTATGCTAGTTTCAAGCTTTGAGCCTCCTAGCATGCTTCATTTGTGACATGTACATGATTTGGCATCATCTACCATGACATTTCAAAGCATATAGCATTGACATGTTCCCACTTCTTTCACCCTTTGAGTGCCTCTAAGGGTTGTGCATTGTTGCCTTGTTTGTGGCCAAGTGTGCATGTTTGCATACTTAGAGACCTTTGAGCCCCCATCTCAGCATGATTTAGTCTTTGTTTTGACCCATTTGAGCTCTATCCATGGTTTGTTCATGCATCTATTCCATATATTGCATGTCCCTTGTATAGTCCTCTTTGCTAGCTTTAATGCTTTAAGAACCCTAGCATGCTATGCTTGTATTGTTTAAGTGATTTGGCATCATTTCATACCTAATTTGAGAGCATGTAGTGTTGTCACACTTCCATGTTTATCACTTCTTCACTGTGTTTGAGGGTTGTGCTCTTAGGCCTAGTTGATGAGCCAACGCATGTGCATGCATGTCTTGCCTTTTGGTGCCTTCATTTCATAACATTTTGGCCACTGATTTGGGCATGATTGAGGTCTGTCCATTTTAGTTTTAAGTCCAATTTGCATGTTGTTCAAATGTTGTTACATTGCATCATGCTTGCATGTTTGGGTTGCATTATGCTTTGCATGCTTGTTGCTTGCATTGTTGATACATGCTTGTTGCATTGCATGATTTTGCATGCTTGCTGCATTGCATTGTGTGTACATGCCTTGCCTCTTGATCAAGCATGATAGAGGTTAAGGCATTTATCTGTTTTTGTGCATTCATGTGACATTGATTTGTGCAACTCGGCCTCTTTGGCCATCATGCATCAAAATGCGTGATTGATGGCTCGAGAGCCGAACACTACACTCCTTTGAGCTTTAAATATGATAAGGGCTGTGGTTGCACACACATTTTCTTGCAAATACATTGCCATGCCTCTATTTGTGCTCTATTGCAGCAAAAAAGAGCAGTTTGCAGGAAGAGATGGCTGATCGGCTATCTAGTGTGCCGATCGGCTATAAATATTTGGCCGATAGCCTCAAAATTGGTCGATGACCTTCATCCCTTGGCCGATGGCCGTACCTCTTGGCCGATGACCTCCCAGCAAGTCCATGAGGTGTATCAGAAGTATCTTGGAGGTTGGCACCATTTTCAGAAGTCTAAAACAGTGCAAACAGAGGCAACATGAGGCATTGCAACGAATTTCTGAGCGAGGCGATCGAGCATGCATCATTCATCATTCCGAGGTAGAGCTGTGGTAGCTCAATTCAGCTTTTTTCCTTCCTTACTTAGTTGGTTTTGTAACTTAATTAATTGGCTTAATTAGTTAAACGTGTTGTAATAATTAGCTTAGTGTTATCTAGTTATTCATTTTGATTATGTAATAATTAGTCTAATTAGATTATTAGATTAGTTAGAATAGCTTAGCGTAGCTAGCTTGTATTATTCATTCGGACCCTTTGTTGAGAGGGCAAATTTTGTAATAAGTGTGTGTGAATGTGTGAATGTCTTCCAACCCCACATCTTTCTCCCTTTTACTCAACGGTTTACGATGGTTAGTTCTAGGTCATATTTTAATTAGTATACTTACGCTTGCATGTTTGCATCCATTCATTTGTCTTGTATGCACCGGGGTCGGCACATCATACTAACTGCATTGTGTTTCAATTCCGATTTGAATACATGTTATCAAGTTGCATTTCACATGACATCTTAGAATAGTCGAGCCTATTTCTAGTTGCATTTTGCATGTGTTGCATTAGTCATCTTAACATAAACTATGATCATGCATGATTTCTAACTAATTGTTGTTTTGGCATAGAGTACACTGTAAGTGTTTATGCTTTAGCATCTTGCATGTATGTAAGTGTTGCCATGTTTAGCATGCTTGCCATGAGGCTATTTGCTTAAATGATATAACTGCATGAATGCCTGTGGATGAAGGTTGGATTGCTTGAATTGGAACAATTCATCAAAATATGAGTTTTAAGCCCACTTGAAGTGGCAAAATCATGTTTTCTAAGCTCACTTGAGGGTGGCAAAATCCACGTCTTAGCCTACTTGCGAGTAGCACCTTCAAACCATTTTCAAATAAACAAACATGAGATGTTTTGTTCCAACTTAGGCGATCTAGTCTATACCTGTATGTTGCGTGCGTCACGTAGTAATGATAGATTAATAAACCGAAATAAGAACACATGTGTTTTCAAAAACAACATATCATGTTAGTAAAGGTCAATCCTTTGATCGGGCGAGCGAGGGTGCTCAATGCATGACATTCCCCTCTCGTACCCAAGTTCCCGAGCCGAGGCAACTTTGGTGATGATGGACACGTGGCCTTCGGCACGAGTCAGGGTTTCCTAAATTTTCCAAAATAAAACATTTAGGTGGCGAATCTGTATCTGGTAAAGCAGTCCATGTTTGGCACTTCTTTATTAAAATCAATTTTCCAAAATGGAACCTGTTGTCGATCAATAGGAGGGTCAAGTGACGGAGCACAAGGGGAAAAAATGTCCGGCCGAACACGAAGCTGATTGTTCAGAAAACCTAGTGGATAAACAGCCATGCTTGGAAGAAACGGACCTGGTTGTGCCGTTTACAATATAGCCAAGGATAAAGAACGTGGCGGTTGCTTCCGATGCATCGGCTATAAGAGACCCAGCTGTGGCCTTGAGCTTGGCCTTCTCCCTTTCTTTGCCAGTTGACAGAGCAGCTTTCAGGGCAAAGGCCGATCTGCTGGCCATCGCATTAGCCACTCAATCGGTGATATTGGTAAGTAATCCTTGTTTATAATTTTGGAAGGCTAATCCAAAAGAAAGTTTTTTTTTGTTTTTTTTTTTTTTATATTAGCTTACTGATCCTTTGTTTTGTAGGCGACGGGAAGGATAGCTGAAATTGGCCGTCGCCAACATGATGCTATCGAACAAATCAGCTTTCTTACAGCCGAGGTGGAAAGCAGCAGAGGGCCGATGAGGAATCAGAAAGCAGCATAGGCCTCTCAAGTGAGAAGGGGAAAGTAGCAGAGGACTCTCACAAAGCCGAGTCTGAGGCCTCAAAAGCGGCGGCCGAGAGAGCGAGGGCCAATGCCGAATCAGAGAAGGCCAAGACTGCTGACCAACTGAGATTGGCCGCCAAGGAAAGGGCAAATACCAACGAAGAAGCGCTTAAGTTAGCCAACGAGACAATTGCCAAGCTGGAGGCCGACTTTGAGGAGTCGAAAAGGGCAACGACAAATGTCGAATCTGAGATTTCCCAGTCATTCCAAGCCGGCAATAATGCGACCTTGGAGAACTATGTAGAAGAAGTGCCGAAGTTCGAGAACAGGGGGTTCAAACACGACTGACTCAAAGCCTTAGCTATCACTCACTTGGTATCGGAGCAGCCGATTTCGTATGAGCAGGTAGACGTTGAGCCGCTGGAGTCTGACCCTGAAGACTGACCTAGGGTCAAAGTATTTTTCATTTTGTTTTGGTATCTGAATGTATGTAGGTTTTGTTAGATTTTGACTGTATTTTGGTTAGAAGTTTAAACATAGGGTAGCTTTCATGTGTAAATTGACTTTAGTATGTATTCAATTTATGAATGAAAATTTCCTTTGCTTTTCTACTTATTGAATGTGCGTGTTAACAGCCCAGTAAGATGTAAAATCGTGAAATAAGTTTTAACGGAACTATTAAATTAATTCGGCGCTAAATTAACTGCTTAGCTTTGTCAAGCTGAATATACTAATGCATCTGCCCTTGCCCCAGCAGATTGAACGAAGCCAATGATTATTGACCATTCATGAATTAGCTGGGGCAACCTATCTTTTCAGCATAAAGGACTGATGTTAGGTTGAATGGATTAATTAATCTGCCCTTGCCCCAGCGGATTGGCAAACATGGCCAACGATTATCGGCCATTCATGAATTGGCTGGGGCAGCCTATCTTTTCGGCATAAAGGACTGATGTTAGGTCTAATGGATGAATTAATCTGCCCTTGCCCCGGCGGATTATTGAACATGGCCAACGATTATCAGCCATTCATGAATTGGCTGGGGCAGCCTATCTTTTCGGCACAAAGGACTGATGTTAGGCCGAATGAATGAATTAATCTGCCCTTGTCCCAGTGGATTAGTGAGCATGGCCAACGATTATCGACCATTCATGAATTGGCTGGGGCAACCTATCTTTTCGGCACAAAGGACTGATGTTCGGCCGAATGGATTAATTAATCTGCCCTTGCCCCAGCGGATTAGTGAACGTGGCCGCTGGTTATCAGCCATTTATGAATTGGCTGGGGCAGCATTGAAGGGATCGCTTTGGGAGCGATGCGCCTGTGGGTAATAAAAAGGGAGGTTGCTTCGTGCACACAGGTCCCATTAGTGTGTTCAAACTCAACTCAAACCAGTTTGTCGAAAAAGGTTAGATAAGTGTGAATGTTAAGTAGACTGTTCTTCAACAACAGAGGAGAAAGTAGGACATTGGCTGAGTTGGACTTAGCGATGAATCGAGGTGGGGAATCTTCACGAACGAGAAGTAGGACATCTAGGGAGCGGGAGAGGCATCACTCTCTACGTCGTCGAAGTAGGTCACCTAGGAAGGAGAAGTGACAACGGGGGAACTACCCTCATTCACGAAGTGAGGCCAGTGGGCCACCGCGTCTGTGGAGTTTTTCAGTCTTTATCGGGAACAAACTGATGATGGAAGCAGATTCAATCATCCGTGATCCAAGCGTGGCAGTTGAATTTGCACGACAGATTTTTTCTCCAGAAGTTCAACAGTCGATGGTTGGTCGACCAGATTTTGAAGTATTTCGATAAGGCATTCACGGAGCAATGAAAGGACTATACACCGCCAATGAGATCGGCATACGCCTTCATGCTGCGCGGCGGGAGATCAAACAGAAAGATGAACGCATTCGTAATTTAGAAGCTCGCACGGAGAAAGCCGAGCGAGAGTTAAGAAAAGTCAAAACTGCTGAGACTCAGTCGGCCGGCCAAGCTAATCGATTGTGGAGGAAAAGGTGACCCAATGGCTCATAAGTCACGTGATTGCCGATCGTGATACGGCGAGCATGTTCGCAATAGAGGCTGCAAGGACCAGGGCCTATGAACAAGGCTTCCATGACGGCCGAAGAGTTGAGATAGACAAAACTAAGGAAAAGCTCGCCGATGAAGTCTGTCGATGCGAGAATCATGGATTCAAGCACGGGTGGGTCAAGGCTCTCCAAGCCGCAGAGGCTTTCCGGGCAGCAAGCGTTAACTCGGCATCGTCATTTTATCAAGGTCATCATTTTCCCTTCGTGGCCTTCGAAGTTGAGAAGAGTGACGACGAGGGGGATGCCGAATAAAATTGAACATATTGTACAACTCTAAAGTAGATTATAAGTGAATTATGTATTATCGATTAATTCAATGACACATGTTAATTTAAATGTTTGCTTGTTATTTTAATTTATGTTTATAGATTCAGTTATGATCATATTCCATTTTAGGTCAACTACATTTATGCGTGTCAATCATAATATTCATGAAGAAAGCCCCGAATTTGGATGCTCTTTCTTGCCAATCGTGCTTTCCACAAAGGGCGCTTCGAATCCGGAGTCTTATTCGGCCCAAACGTGTCATGCACGGATGGGGCTCCCAATTCGGAGGCTTTTCTCTCGGCCAATTGCGATCCATGAAGGGTGCTCCGAATCTGGAGGCTTTTCTCTTGGCCAATCGTGATATCCACGAAGGACACTCCGAATCCGGAGTCTTATTCGGCCCAAACGTGTCATGCATAGATGGGGCTCTGAATTCTGAGGCTTTTCTCTCGGCTAATCACAATATCCACGAAGGGCGCTCCGAATCCAGAGGCTTTTCTCTTGGCCAATCGTGATATTCACGAAGGGCGTTTCGAATCCGGAGTCTTATTCGGCCCAAACGTGTCATGCACGGATGGGGCTCCGAATTCGAAGGATTTTCTCTCAGCCAATCGCGATATCCACGAAGGGCGCTCCGAATCTGGAGGCTTTTTTTTTGGCCAATCGTGATATCCATGAAGAGCGCTCCGAATCCGGAGGCTTATTCAACCCAAATGTGTCATGCACGGATGGGGCTCCGAATTCGGAGGCTTTTCTCTTGGCCAATCGTGATATCCACAAAGGGCGCTCCGAATCTGGAGGCTTATTCGGCCCAAATGTGTCATGCACGGATGGGGCTCCGAATTCGGAGGCTTTTCTCTTGGCCAATCGTGATATCCCCGAAAGGCGCTCCAAATCCGGAGGCTTTCTCGGCCCAAACATGTCATGTACGGATGGGGCTCCAAATTTGAAGGCTTTTCTCTTGGCCAATCGTGATATCCACAAAGGGCACTCCGAATCCGGAGTCTTATTCGGCCCAAACGTGTCATGCACGGATGGGGCTCTGAATTCGGAGGCTTTTCTCTTGACCAATCGTGATATCCACGAAGGGCGCTCTGAATCCGGAGGCTTTCTTGGCTCAAACGTGTCATGCACGGATGGGGCTTTGAATTCAAAGGATTTTCTCTTGGCCAATCGTAATATCCACGAAGGGCGCTCCAAATCCGGAGACTTTTGATTTACCCAACTAAATTTCATACAGTAAGGAAATAAGCTATCATGCCCCACAAATGAAAGTCGTACATAGCGAACATTCAAAACAAGTTATCATGCCCCACAAGCCGGGTTAATGATAAAATTTACGCAAATGCGTGGAATTCCAAGGACGTAGCAGACTTCTCCCAGACATGTCTTTGAGCCGATATGCCCCTATGCCAGTGATTGACTCAATCTGATAGGGGTCATCCCAGTTGGGACCAAGCTTTCCGTAAGCAGGGCTCCTAGCATTGGGAAGAACTTTCTTCAGGACTAATTCTCCGGGTATATAATGTCGCAGCTGCACACGTTGATTATATGATTTAGCGAGCTGCTGCTGATACTGCGCCATAGAAGCGAGGGCTCGGTCTCGGCGTTCTTCAATCAGAGTTAGATCCAAAGCTAACATCATGTCATTACAGCCCAAGTCAAAGACCTTCGTTTTCAGAGTGGGTAAGCCAATCTCCAGGGAGATAATTGCTTGAGTTCCAAAATAAAAGGCGAACGGTGTTTCCTTAATGGACCACCTTGGTGTAGTGTGATGAGCCCACAACACACTGGGGAGCTCTTCAACCCACCTACCTTTAGCTTTCTCCAACCGCTTGCTGATACCGTCCAAAATGGCTTTGTTGGAGGCGTCAGCTTGGCCATTGCTCTGTGGATAAGCCGGGGTGGAAAAATAGGGCCGAATACCATACTTGCTGCACAATTCTCGGTAGACGCCGCAATCAAATTGGGTGCCGTTGTCTGAAATAAGTGATCTTGGAATACCGAATCGTGTTATGATATTTCTCCATACAAAAGGCTTCACATTAGTATCTCGAATGTGCATTAATGCCTTTGCTTCGACCCATTTTGTGAAGTAATCTATCGCGACAATCAAAAATTGCTTGTTGCCCAGGGCACGAGGTAATGGTCCGACGATGTAAAGTCCCCATTGGGCTAACGGCCAAGGACTGGTTATAAAGCTTAACTCTTCAGTAGGCAAATGGGTTAAAGGGGAAAACTTCTAGCACTGTTCATATTTCTTTACGTAACACTCGGCATCAGCTCTCATTGTCGGCCAATAATACCCCTGTGTCACAGCTCGATAAGCCAAAGAGCGCCTGCCGGAATGGGCACCATAACTACCTTCATGTATTTCAGTCAGGAGTTCCTCGACTTTATTCGGATAAACGCATTCTAGGTATAGACCAGAAAGGGATTTCTTGTAGAGCTTTCATTGCGGATCCAAGTAATATCGCAGGGTTTTGTTTCGCAGCTTGTGTGCTTCTTTCTTATCCGTCGGGAGCTGTTCGGAAGATAGGAATGCAGTGATAGGGTCCATCCAACTCAGACCTGATTCTATGACATTGATCTGGACTGACTCCGAAGGGCCAATGCTCAGCTTAGGGATGAATCCCACTTCAATTGTCCGTTTAATCTCTGAGTTAATGGCAGAGGCTAAGCAAGCCAGGGCGTTTGCATGTGTGTTCTGATATCAGGTTATTTGGTTCAATTCATGATGGTCGAATTTTGCCAGCAAGGAATTCGCCATTTTCATGTAAGCTGCCATAAGGTCGTTTTTGGCCACGTATTCCCCCTTTAATTGATTGATGACTAATTTTGAGTCACAAAAGATAAGCAGACGCCGAACACCCAGAAGATGTGCATTCCGTGAGCCGGTTAGCAGGGCTTCATATTCGACCTCATTGTTTAATGCTCAAAGCTGAGTTTGATTGCTTGCTCGATTATTGCTCCGTCGGGAGCCATGATCACAACACCGGCCCCCCTGCCACGTTGGTTGGATGACCCATTGTAGTATAATTGCCAAATGTCCCCAACGTATATCCTCCAATTCGGCTTAGGTTGAATGTGATCGGACTTAAAGTTGACAAGACACCTAGTGAATTCGGCAACAAAATCGGCGAGCACTTGCCCCTTGATTGATGTTCTGGGTAAGAATTGGATATCATACTAGCCGAGTTCCAGAGCCTATTTTGAAACGTGCCCTGATGCTTCCACGCTACAGAGCACTAACCGGATGCGGTAGTCCGTTAGTACTCCAATGGTATGCCCTTGAAAGTAATGCATCAGTTTTTTTGCTGCCATGACGAGAGCAAGGATGAGTTTTTCCAACGGAAGGTAACGTGTTTCGGCGTCAACCATTGTTTTGCTCACATAGTAAATTGGCCGCTGCTCCCCAAGTTCTTCTTTTAGTAGCACGGTGCTGATCTCCTGGTCGGAAACTGCCAGATATAAAATGAGCGGATCACTTGCCGAAGGTGTTGCCAAGAGTGGGACTGATCAGAGGTAAGTCTTCAAACCGTTCAAAGCGGCTTCGCACTCGGGGGACCATTCAAAAGCTTTACCTTGCTGAAGGGTATGAAAGAATTGTCTGCAACAATCTGTGGAACGACTAATGAACTTGTTGAGCGTGGTTGCCATTCCCATCAGCTTCTAAACCTTTTTGACCGACCGAAGAGAGCCAAGTTCCAAAATTACTGTGATTTGCCTCGGGTTGACTTCGATTTCACGGTGGTTAACAATGTAGCCTAGGAATTTGCCGGATCCGATGCCAAATGCACACTTGGAAACGTTCAGCTTCATTTTGTATTTGCGAAGAATGCCGAATGTCTCTTCCAGATCGGCCAGATGAGTTTGCTCTTTCTTGGATTTGACCACCATGTCGTAGATGTATACTTCCATGGTACGACCGAGTTGCTCTTTGAACATAGCAATCACTAGTCTTTGGTAGGTTGCCCTCGCATTCTTCAGTCCGAAAGGCATGACCTTATAACAATAAGTGCCTTTGGGGGTGAAGAATGCAGTTTTTTCCTAGTCCTCCGGATGCATGGAAATTTGATGGTAGCCTCTGTAGGCATCTAGGAAACTCATACGTTGATGATGTGCCATTACATTTACGAGTTGGTCTATTCTGGGGAGGGGAAAGCAATCCTTACAAATATGCCAAGTTCCATTTTTCTTCTTTACAACCACAATATTCGACAGCCATGTGGGATAAGTCACTTCATGGATTGCCCCGGCATCAAGTAACCGATCAACTTATTCAACAACGGCAGTAGCATGCTCCGCGGTTGACCGCCGGCTCTTCTGAACAATTGGCTTACATTTTGGATCAACGTTTAAGCGGTGCTGCGACACGGATGGATCCACCCCCGGCATCTCATATGGTGACCATGCAAATGCATCTAGATTACGAAATAAGAAGGATATTGGCTCTTGCTTGTCGGCTTTACTTAGGGAAGCGCCAACCATGAAGAACTTGTCAGGATTCCCTTCGATTTCAACCTGATCCAGAGCTTTGGTCGCCTTTGCACTGGGAAGCCGCTCAACATCGTCGAGACTCTACCGATCCAGTACCTCAATTGAATTTACCTCTAGCTCTCGCGATGTCTTTGCAGTAAGAAGATAACAAGCCTGCGCCGATTGCTGGGAACCTCGAATTTGTTCTATGCCGTGTTCAGTAGGAAAGCGAAGTAGTTGATGGTAGGTGCTCGGCATGGCCTACATGGAATGCAACTAGGTTCGTCCCATAATGAGGTTATATGGTGAAGGAAGCTTGACAACTAGAAATTCAACGTCCAATGGTCGGGAACCCGTCCGAACTGGCAGTGTAATTTTACCCAAAGGATATTCTGGATTAGCGTTGAAGCCGAATAACGGGTAGTCAGCTGGAGATAGGTCCGACTTAGTGAAGCCGAGTTGAACAAAGGTCTTGTAATACATTATTTCTGAAGTACTTCCCTGGTCAATGAGCACACATTCAATGGTGAATCGGTTTACACGTAGTTCAATAATTAAGGGATCAGTGTAGGGGAGCGTCACGCCGACCAGATCAGAATCATCAAAACTAATATTCTCGGCTTCATGGAGCCGTTTTGCTGGTGTGATCTACTTTTGGGGATTCGACTGCAACTGAATTGTATGTACTGCGAATGCCGCCGGTAAACTATATATCATATGAATTGTGCTGAATGGAGGTGAATCCTGCTGCAAAGCTACTGTTTTTGTTGAGTTGTTCTTTCGGACATGTTGCATGAGCTGACCATCTTGCACCAACTCTTCAAGGTGGTCCTTTAAGGCATAACAACAGTCAGTGTCATGACCGTGGTCTTTGTGATATTCGCACCGCTTATCCCGTCTTCTTGTGTCGGGAGGTCCCACCATTTTAGGTGGCCATTTAAAGAACGGCAGGTGTTGAACTTTAGACATTACTGTACTGACCGGCTCCGATAACTCTATGTATTTCTTGTCCGCACGCCTTGTGCATCTGCTATCCACTTAAAGCTGCTCATTAGCTCGATGTGAACATTGGTCATTTGATCGGCGCGAATCCCGTATTTTATCTCATTTAGCCCAATTCTGTGATTCAGGGCTCCGTGGTGGTACAACGTTTGCTGGCTGCACGACTTTAGACGGGGTCGGCTTATTGGCTTTGTGCCCGGCCTTGACCCGTAGGTCATCGTCTTTCACTTTGCAATATTCCTCGACTTTTTTCATCAACAACCAGACTGTTTTTAGGGCCGTCTGGTCAAAGAGCTGCGAAAGGCACTATCAGGATGCAACCCCATCTTGAAGGCGGTGATGGCTATGGAGTTATTGCAGGCATCATCTACTAGATTAAAACATTTCCAATAGCGCGCCAAATACGCACGAAGGGTTTCTCCTAGTTGGATTTGCATTGCCCAGAGAGAATCGGCTTGCTTTAGCTGGACCTCATTAGTGATGAACCTTGCCCTGAAGGATTTTTGGAGTTGGTGGAAGTTCTTAATCGATGCTGGTTCCAATTTATAATACCATCTGACTGCCAGTGGTCCCAAACTGCTCGGAAATATTCGACACATGAGAGCCTCGTCGTCTGCATGAAGCGTCATGGCTTGTTTTTAATGACGAATGTGATCGGTGGGGTCTGATTTTCCATTATACAGGGTGAATGATGGCGCTTTGAACTTTTTGGGTAGCACCGCCTTGCAATCCGTTGCGCAAAGGAGTCATGTTGATTCGCTTCATCTGAATCATTTCTTCGCTTATTCCTTGCACGGGGGCTTCCTCTGGAAGAACTGGAGACTTCGACCCGTCCCTTCTTTTTGGGTTCTGGGGATGATGAGTCAGAATCATTGCTACTATCACGTCTCCGAATTCAAGGCTGTCGACCGTCCTTTCCTGAAGGTCGTCCCCGATCCTGGCACGCGACCTATTGAGATTTTGCCACCTCTAGGGCCAAATCCTGTCAAAGGCGCTCGTTCTCAGCTATCATGTTTTCCAACCTCCGTTCATTCTGCTTTACCTGATCCATAATCGCTTGCATCGTCTCATGTACTGATGTCGAGGGTGAGGTCTGGGCAACTGAGTCAAAGTTCAAGGCCCTTTCGTACAGCAATGTTCTCTGGCCCCAGCATGTTTCTTGGAGTGGTATCATCTCGTGGCATATGGTCGTTAGCGACTACCGGAGGATCTTCTGTCACACCTGCCATGGATGAGCTTGAGTATTCCTACAGACGGCGCCAATTGTGGAGAAGTAGTTCGGAAAGACTCTATGGATCCAGTTGGACGCTCTTGATCCTCAGCTAGTCACCTGAAAAGGAATGAACACTCTGGTCGGGGGTGCCGGAATTAGCACTCTGACGGATAAGTTAGTGTATACTCTCTAGGTTGCTTTTATCTCACGTTAATCTTGCTTTTTCTTACATACCTTTCTTAGCTGATGTTCTTCTTATTTATAGTCGTCCTTGATGTTGATGGTTGGGCCCACCTTTCATCCAAAGAATAGTCGCTCGTTCGACTTCCTGTTCGTACTCGGCCCGGTTTACAACTGATTCTTTAGCCGATCTGGTTATTTGGCCTCCGTCCCTTCGAGACAGAGCCGTATAGTACATAACTTGATTTCTTTCTTTAAATTACTCGGCTTCCCTAAGTAATAAGTATATTCGGCCTCCACAACGTAAATTAAATGCAATCTGCTAAAATTTATATACCTATGTTTTAATTCTTCAAGCATGTTCAAAACTGTCAGCAATTTCCTAGAAGATTTAGTGGGATAGCATCTCTCAATATAAAAATTGGATCAGTGAATTGATGATGGATAAAAACTATGTATTTGTTTGTGCTATCTTTTGTTAGCAACTGTTTGTGATCTGTGTTACTGATCTATATTAATTTATGTATGCAGCTTTCAGCTTTGCTTCAGTAATTGCTTTGAGGGTTGGACTACAGCTAGCTTTATCACTAGTTTTTTCATTTTATATTATTTTATTTTATGGCCTTTACTTTTTTATGTTTTTGGTGTTTTTGTTAGTTGGTTTCTTGCCAAATTAAAAATTAGATATTAATTTTTTTTAATCCTATGTTATGTATGAAATTATATTTTTGAGATTGGATTATACTTGATTTGTATGGAATTTTTTTTGGAAATATTAATTTGATGTTAAATATGATTTTTTTTTTTTTTATGATTGAAAGTGAAATGTGTGTATGTTGTGGAATGCTTGCTACTTTGGTCGCCATAGATACTTCAAGTTTTGGCGACCAAAGTTTTAGTAGCGGAAAATAAGATTTTTGGTGACTAAAATTTTATTTCTGGCGACTAAAAATATTAGTCGCCATTTATAGGACTTTTGGCGACTAAAAAATATTTAGTCGCCAATACCTTCCCCGACAAGCTTCCCGCGACCAATCCGGAGACCAAAATATTTAGCCGGGCAAAATTTTTGGCGACTAAAAATTATACTTTTGGTGACTAAAAATTTAGTCGCCAAATGTGCATTTTGTTGTAGTGAATTACACATTTAAGCAATCCGCACTCTAGAGGTTTTGCATTTTCCCTCATTCTTGAACAAATCTCACAGTACGAACAAAAAATGTAACACTTGAATAACGTAACACTCCAATGTAACTCAATACAAAACTTCTTATTGTACTTTTTCCAAACGTGTAACACTCCAAAAAAAATTCTTAGTTTATTTTTCTCAACGTAACACTCTAATGTAAAATACAAAAAACTTCTTAGTCTACTTTTTCAGACGTAACACTCCAATCAATGCAATCTCAAACATAACATTCTAATGTAACATACATAAAAACATTAAAAAAACTACTTAGTATATTTTTCTTAAGCATAATACTTATAATTTGAAATTATACATTTGTCTAAAACTTACTAAGAAATTTTTTTTACTCTTTTTGAATGATTTGAAGAATTCCACATCATTTTCTTGGAGTGTTACTTTTGGGGGGGAAAAAAATACACCAATGAGTTTTTTTTATGTGTTACATTGAAGTGTTACATTGAAGAGTTTTTTTAGAGTGTTATATTAGAGTTTTAAGTTTAAGAAATGTAGCGATCCTGATTTTTTGTAAGTCTTTATTATTATTATTATTATTAGTATGATCTTATTTTATTTTTGACTTTATTAATTGAGTGGAAAGATGAGAATTTAATGTGATATTTAATTATATATAATTAATCTGAATGTTAATATAATATATATATATATATATATATACGTATGTATTAGCACATTTATATATATTGTATTTATATTGTAATTGTATATTATAATATAATATATATAAAAAAATAAAAATAAAAATAAAAATAAAAGGGTGTTATATCATGAAGGGACTGTCAATTAGGTTATAAGCCTTAGAAACTCACTAAAACAAAACCAAAAAAAAAAAAGAGTAGTGATTGGTAGCTCGAATTTGAGCCCCCTGAATCCCCCGAATTCAAAAAATGACGTCGTTTTTGAATTTTTTTTTTTTTAGATGAAGAAAATCAGAGGAGGAAGAAGAAGAAGAAGAAGAACTGAAGGGGAGGGGGCCAACAAAATCGGGCTGGAGGCGACGGCGATCGGAGGCGGGGCTGCGACGATCGGCCGGTCGATCTGCCATCGATCGGCCGCGGCGGAGGCGAAGGAGGGGCCCTCTTTCTCTCTCTCAATTCCCTCTTCTCTCTTCTCTCCCTCTGTTTCCCTCTCTCTTCTCCTCTCTCTTTCTCCCTCTCTCTCTCTCTTGCCTTCAATTTCTTCAGATTCGGGGGAATGATTTTTCGGGGAAAAATTCATTTCTCAAAAAAAAAAAAGCAAAAGCAGCAGTAGCAGCCACGTGTTAGGAAAAAAACAAAAGAAAAAGAAGAAAGAGAGACGGCAGAGAAAGAGAGAGCGAGAGGGCAAAGAGAGAGAGTAATAAATAAATAAAAAAACAGAGAGTACAGCCGAAAGAGAAGGAAATAGCGGAACAGAGAGGTATTGAAAAAAGGGGTTAGAGTTTTATTTTAGTGGCTTTATTAATTCTTTAAGTATTTTTTTGATCTTCAAAAAATAATTGTGAGTGCAAATCCTACTTCTTTTGATTTATGTTTAATTCATTGTTTTTATTTATTTGATGTTGGTTGTAGATGATGGATTGATTTCATTATTTGGTTAGATGTGTATGCAAGGTTTAGAGTTTTATATATATTTATTTTATGGATGTAATCACACTCATGGATATATGAAATTAAAATAAATTAGGAACCCATAGATAAATTCTGAATACTTCATCATAACTCCATGGATTGTTATTTTATTTGAATGGTAGTGAGAAAGAGTGCATAAAAAAAAAAAGTGAGAATTATGAGATTTATTTAAATGTCTTAGGCTCGGCATTGTTATGTTTGTTCTCATAAGTAGATGAGATGTTGTGTATATATATATTGTTGCCTGTTTCTCAAGAGTAGACGAGTGCTTTGATTTATGCGCATACTCATATGCTAATCGTCTGGGGAGTGTGGGTCAAATTCGGAATGATATCCCCGTGCAAGTTTGGCTTCGGAGCGATGTTAGGTATACGGGAGGCACATGAGATATATGTGTAAGCCAGAAGTGAAAGGTCGAAGTGGTGAAGTTAAGGTACAAAGAATTAAATATGAACTTATTGGTATAGTTGGAATTATATTGATTTGTACATCTTGAAAAATAGTAAGCGACCTCAATAAATTATGAAATTTGGGCAGAGGCATGTATATATAATTCTAGACAATTTTTGTATTTTAACTTTGTACTAAAAAGATTCATTCTTTTTTCAAGTTTTTCTCTTAACCTGTTCAGTTTTTACTAGATTCGTTCGCGTTGCCTTTTAGGAAATTGATTTTGTACAACTTTTGTTTTTTAAGTTTTAGTCAATTCGAATTATTTAAGTATGAAACGGTGCATTTTTATACTTCTTCAGCAAGTTATTTATGATTGAATTATACTATCTTTATTTTTTTTGTAGAATGGTGGGTCTTACTAACTTTTTTATGCAGAGCTGAACCATCATATTTTATTTATATTTTGTTTATTTTATACTCATATTTAGTTGTGTACGGGTAAGAAACTAAATTCCACCGTATTTCGAGAAACTACCTCTTCGTCTCAGTGCGGGTAGAACTACTTGTCTTGTCTCGTAACAGGAATTAAATATACTTTTGTTTGTGTCTGATGGACATGTGAGTGTCAAATCTTATACTCATACCAGTATACTTGTATACTGACTCGTTTTGTCTCTTGGCATTTCGGGTGCATTCTGTTTGAGCGCAGTCGAGCTTCTTTTGCAGTATTAGTTGGGACTACCGTGGTGACGAGAAATAACTACAATTGTAGGACATATCTTTTGGATTTCTTTTGTTTTTTAGAGTTTAAGATTGATATTAGTTTATTTATTTATTTATTTATTTTATGACCTTAGCATTTTGACAATTTGGCATTGTGGGTTATTTTTAAAGTTTACATTATTTAAGTTGTTTTGACTAGTTGTTGTTACTTTAATATTGGAGGTATTGGATAGTTATAAATCTATGATAGATGATTTGGTTGGCTCTTTTTTTTTTTTTTTTAATCCATTTTAATCTTTTGAGTATGGAAATTTACTTAAAACAGATTGAGGCGAAAACATTTAGATTTTTGTTTTACCTCTAGGATTTGGATGATGGAATATTGATTGGGGTTTAGTCCTAATTTAATACTTAATTGCCCAAATTTTGGGGCGTGACAAAAAAAGTACACTAGGGAGTTTTTTTTTTTTTGAAATTTTACGTTTGAGCATTATATTGGAGTGTTACAATTTGAAATTATATATTTACTCAAAACTTATTGAGGAGTTTTTATATTCTTTTTGAAATATTTGAAGAATCCCACATCCTTTTGGAATGTTTGAAAATTTTCATATTTCAAGTCATTTTTGTACTCATTTTAAAATGTTTTTTAAATAAAAAAGATTCTCATATTAAAATTCATCTCAAATTTAATTCTCATAAATTATATATCTTACCATTCTAGCATAAATAAATAATAAATATAAAAAATATAAAAAGAGGAAAGATAATAGAAATAAAAGTATAACTATAAATTCAATTTTCAAAAAATATATTAAATCTACCTTTCCAAAATCAATAGGACTAATTAATCTATAAAAAAAAAATTAAGACTAAATAAATTATCATTCCTCAAATAAGATTTATATTTTCGTTTTATAAATCAACATTCGTAGTCAGTTTAATCTACACTGGGAATTTTTTTTTAGACAACTATAATATGGTGTAGCAGTAAAACTTACTGGGTTTCATACATGTATGTGTATATATATATATACATATGGGCGGACTTGCCCACTGGATTTGGGCCAGTATTAAGGACTGGCTCATATTCCTGATCAAGTCCCAAGAAAATCAAGTTTGGGCTTGACTTGACCCAAGTGGCATTTACCAATCAATTCTATGTACAAAATTCAAAATCCATCTAATTTCAAAATAAACATTTATACCAATTAGTCTTACATATTTTTAATTGTTACAAAGAAATTCTTTTTTTAAAAAAAAAAAATTAAAAATGCTGCTACATCCCACCATCGTCGAATTTTCGCCAGGTGGTTATCGGGGATTCGCTGGAATGTTCAACATCACTGAGAAGTTGCTGGACTATTCCTGGAAGTTCGTCGGTGTATCGCTGAAGTTTCCTGAACGTCACTAGAAATTGCCAGAATGTCTAGAATATTCGCTGGATGTCTAGAATATTATTAGAGACTCACCAGAATGTCCAAAATATTGCGGGGAAAAAAAATAAATAGAAAAATTAGAGCAAAAAAACATAGAAAAATGTGTTAAAGATTGATAAACTAATAGGGGAAATTATTTTTTAATTTTTGTAGAGTTTAAGCAAATAATCTCCAATATTGATCAAACTGAAAAGTAAGTTTTGAAACTGTAAAATGTTACAGTTTCAAACCATGATTCTATGAAGCATTTATCCTTACTAGTGGTTGGGCATGCGCATTGCACGTAACACGTGATTTTTTTATCAACTGTTAATACTATAATTATGCATGTCTGTTAAATTAGTATGTGATATGTATACAAAGTATGAAAACTTGTATGGATAAATTGATTTATATCCAAAATACTCTTAAATTAGTATATGATATGTATACAAAGTATGGAAACTTGTATGGATAAATTGATTTATGTCCAAAACACAACTAAGTAAGAAATGAATATATACTCGACTGAAAATTTTAAATGATAAATGAGAAATTTTATAAACATAAACATTAATTTATAGCTAAGATTGTTGGAAATGACAATCTTATCTTAATCAATAAACACAAGTTCATTAAATATATAGTATTACACAAATATTTTTCTATCAACTTTCCACTTCAATTTTTCATAATCCGTACCTGTAATACAATTGAATGTATGATATTAATTGCGCAATTACATAATTTTGTTTAATAATTTATCTCATAATACAAATTCATTAAACTCACTGTTTCATATTATTTGCATATTATTGGTGTAAGAATGCATTAATATCAATATATAATATATTTTTATACATCAAGAGTTATTGGATCCCATTTCCTGTGCCACGAATATCTTGCATGATGAAAAATATAACATTAGGCATTAATATATTTTCATTTATGTAAAAAATGTGAAATAGTTTTTTTAAGAAAATGAAATGATATTGTAGCTTAATAGTTTGATCGATATAGAAATTTCATAATTATTTTTACGATGTTTATAAATTTATACTTATAAGTGTTTGCAGGGTCACTTCCATGAAATTGTCAAATCACATAATTTATTATGGCATCTGTAATTAATCAGCATTTAACAAAAATTGATCGAAACTTTTTATTTGATACATAGAACTTTTTGTATCATTGAGTTGCTGTGATAATATTTGGGCATCATTTGATTTTTTTTTTCTTCTTATAATTTCACTAAAATGTATGCATGAGGTACATTATTTTTCTTAAACTTTATAACAGATAAGATAATTACTACTTCAGCTCATCTAACTTTTCTTGAAAAACATGTTACAATAGATCTTCTGTAATATTTGCTTCACCATCTTCTTGTTTTTCTTCTTGCTCATCATTATAACTCATTATAATAAAAACATTTTGATGAGTAAGAGTTTGAGACAATATCATATTGTTATGAATTTTAAAATTCATTTTCCCTCGATAATGTGATTTTTTCTGTGATGAAAAAAAGTACAATTATTGTCATGATGGTAGTGTTTTGTAAAGTCTTAACTTGTTATTGAAAGTGCTTATTATGAACACGTATTTGTATAACATGTATGCATATATGTATTGAACATAAGTTGATAGGAGAACAATACACAATTTCACAATTTTCCTAACAAATATAATTATATTACTAAAGCGATACATATTAGAAAGTTAAAATATCCAATGATAATAAAATATTACAAATTGATAATGTATGAATATATTAATATATATATATATATATGTATATTTACATTTATATTTTCTTTTATATATGTCTATATAAGATATCACAAAAGTAACATGTGAAATATTTTGTAACAATATAATACAGGCGACAGTGAGAAGTTAATTATTCATAATTAAATAGTTGGTCATAATATAGATATTTAGTGTTACAATTTTGTGTATCCACCATTTTTTAATTAGATTATTAAATTCACATAAAATTTGAAAGGAATTTGTGAATAATTTGTGTAAAATTAGAGATTAGTGAATAAAGATTTTAAAAAGAGAAGTTTATAGTGTTTGGTTTGGTTTGTTTTTTTAAACTTTTGTTTTGAATTTTTTGATTTTCATATATTTTTTGTCTTTGACACTGTATTTTTTTAATAACCATTTTATTTTCTTTTTAGATTCCTTTAATCTAATACATTTTTATTTTTTTTAATTTTACTTTTAGATTTATATACACTTAATCTAAATACACTTAGAAAATAATTTGTTGTGTATTCTTTTTGGGAAAAAAAATTATTAATATTAAATAATAATAATAAAAATCAGTACATGTTTGAATTTATAAATTTTTTTACCAATATTTTACTTTTTAATTCTATTTGGAATATTAGATATTAGATTTTTCTGTAAAAGTATAATTTAAATGTAAAATATAAAGAAATTCCAGTATTTTTAATAAACAAAACTTAAAAAATATGAAAAATCAAAAATTAAAAAATAGATTTAAAAAATAAAACCAATGAAAGTGGTTATTGTTTCGAATTTTGACATCATACCTTGATTATAAAAGTATCATGTAAAATACTACAGTTCGTAACATATAATTTAAATAAAAAGAAAGTGTATGAAGATAAAAAATTTTGAGATACAGTGCAAATCTGTTTTTGGAAAACACATGCGCTTTTCTCTGTCTAAATTTAAACGAATGCATACAATTTTAATATTCAACCAAAATTATTCATAGTGATTTAATCCATGATGGACAGTTGTAAATATTATGTATATCAGTATAGAAACAGACACAAGAAATAAGAAAGAGTTTTTTTTTTTTTTTTTTTGAGGGAGATAAGGGAGATAGTTTGTTTATATTATGTAGGATTCTTAGAAACAAATATATCGTTTTTAAGTGTTTAACTCAAAAAATAAAGAGATGATTTATATAGGGCTCTTCATGATTTTTAGAAAATATAGTAGATTTGAAAGGGTAAAATTGAGATTTAAAAGGAGTAGAAATATGGCAGTCTCTTTACACATTTATAATAATAGTAGATTAATCAAACTAGAAAACATATTACGAAACTATAAAATTTTACAGTTCTAAAGAATGTTAAGAAACTACAAGATTTTACAGTTTTAAAAAATGTTATAAAACAGCAAAATTTTGCAGTTTTGAAGTATGATTCATTTCAACACCAAAGAAACTAAAACTGTAAAATTTTACAGTTTTCATCGTCTATAGCTAAAATTCAAAAATGACTTGTTTAGAATTTAAAATTTTTCTCTATTAAAATAGGAAAATAGAAATGTGAAGTATAGAAAAGGTAGAAAAATTGAACGATCGAAAGAGAGAAACAGACATAGAGAGAAAATTGTACTCCAACAACTATTTTTGGTTTAGATCTATCCAGATCTGATGTAAATTTACTCAGATCTAGCCCAGATCTGAGTAAATTTAGCCAGATCTACATCAGATTTGAGTAGATCTACTCATTTTCTTCGCCGAAAACCCGTCTCCTTCACTGTTGATGAAAGTGAATCAAGAAATCGGTGATTGGTGGTTATCGGTGAACCCCAATCAATGATGGTAGCCGGTGGCTATATATCAGAAAAAGAAAGAGAAGAAGTAAGGCGTGGTCGTCGGTCGTTGGTCACCAGTTGCCGAAAATCAAGAAGCGAAAGAGGTAGAGAAGAATGAAGGCGTAGAAAAAAACGAACAAGAAAAATACATAGTGAATTTTTTAGAATATCTAAAAGTTGTGGGACTAAATATATTTCTTCTCTTTCGAATAGGATTTCGGGGTAATTTTCCCTTGGCACAATGTATTCCAACATCTTCAATAGTTAGTGCCTAAATGACAACATCAAAAAAATTGAATTTTGGTATGTTGCAGTTAGGGGTGTAATTTCGCCCCCGCCCAACCCGCCTTCGGGCTTCATGGGCTTTCGCTATTTTTTGGGACCGAAAAGTCTGACCCAGGCCCAAATCCAAGCCCACTAAAATTAGGGTCTGTGGGCCAGGGTTTATCAGACTTGATTTTGTTTGTTTGCTTGTTTGTTTGTTTATTTATTTATTTTTTTTTTGTGAAAAATAAACGATAGGTATATTATATATAGATTATTTATGAGGGATAAAAAATAAAAAATTTGTACTAGAATATTTTAGGTAATATTAATGAGCTGTTTAGTTATGTTTCATATGGTGGTATGTAATTATGTATGACTTATGCTTTTTGGTTACGTCTGGAAAAGTATAAAATTATATAATTTTCTTATTTTAAAATGAACAATTTTATATATATATATATATATATATCAAAATGAAATGAAATATTACAATCATTAAATTAAACAGATAACATTTATTTAATGACTAATTTTTGTTTCACAATAAAATAAAATATTACAAAATTTATATCATTAAATAAAATAGATATAGATTATTGATGGTAGAGTAATTGCATCACTATAGGTCAAGTACATCTCAACTAGGTTGGAACCTACTAGTCTACCAATCATTTACATTATACTCTACCTCAATAATCTAATAAAAATATTACGAAATGAAATAGTAAAAAAAATAAAAAAAATTGTTGATCAATCATCGGAAGAGGTAGACAGTTCAATTGCGTTGCTCGAGGATATATCATCCAAATTGCTTTGAGTTCTCTCATTCACTCTAATTTTGTATTTTCGTAAGCGCATGCATATGATCTCTTAATATCATCAGTGCCTTAACCATTTAGGGTGAATGCCTGCTACATTAATCGCTCAGCATTTGTCCACCTATACTAAAAGTTGTTTCAGAAGTAACTGTAAAAATAGAAACGATTAATTTATCACGGCCTTCTATAAAATCACAGGCCACATAGGTTGATTTTGTTTCCACCAATCCAAAATATCAAAATCATCGATATCATCCACTGATGGGCTATCCAAATAACGTTGTAATTCAGAACTACTTTCACTTGTATGTTGAGATATTTTTCTACTTTTTATTGTAGAAAAAATATTTAATCTTCTAACTCAAGATAAGGTTGGTGTAGTGTGTATAGATGTATTTGCAGATACAGCCACCATGTATTCTTCAAATAATTTGTTGCATATTTGTATAATAGGGGCAAGTTATTCTTGATTTGAGAAAATATGTTATAAAAATTCTTGTAAACTAATTTCTTTACACCTAAGATAAGTTATTATGACTAAACCTAAAAAGTGAGGCAATTGGTCAAAATATTTATCAATTTTTTCTTTCATTGCAGTAATAATGGTTACATAATATTCATTATTCATATATTTTGTGAAAACTTTTATTATTTCTGCTAACATATGTAAAACAAAATGGTGAAGTAGGAATATATATATATATATATATAAGAAAATAATTTTATTGCAGTATCAAAAACTTTTAGAAAATCTTTATATAAGCTACTTGGCACCAGTTAGGTTCTATGGAAGTCAGTCATCCTCCTACTAATATTGTTGCAAAAAATATATCTATTACTTTTATTTATTTACAAACTCTCTTTAACATATTATATATTGAATTCCACCTGCTGTTTATATCTAAAATTAATTTTTTAAATAACATACCTTCTTGTTGACAAAATTTCTTGTATTTCGAAATTCGATTACTAGAAGACATAATAGCAACAACCTCATTTTTTATTACCAATACAGAAGTCTCATATACATGCATAGCTCATTTAACAATCAAGTTTAAAATATGAATAAAACAACGAACATAAATCACTATCAACAAGTAATTATAAAGTTGATTTCAAATGGGTTACAGTTGTAGAGAAGGGTTCGGTGTGAGTAGTGATTAAAGAGGCAAAACTATGCTAATGGTCCAACAATAGTGGAATGGCTGGAGAATGAGTAGCTAGGTAAGGGTGAACCAAGTAGCTCAAAAAGAATTGTATGGCAGTGCACAAATGGACAGCATCTCCCCCAAATCCCCAAAAAATATTCTCTCTTGGGCTGGGAAATAGGTCCTATTTATAGGCTTTTCCTTGATACCAAGAGGACACCAAGTGGCCAAATAGAGAGAAGACATGGGTCCTAGAGGATCACATGGAATATTCTATCGTGAGCTACCAGGTTGGAAGTGACACGCGTCTCTCTGCGTGTATTGTGTATTATATATTTGGCACAACTGCCTCAACGAGTTCACTTACGGTGGGAGTGTTTGCCGCTACAACTTGGCTTCTCAGCGTGAACCTTACAGACGTCTCAACGAGTACACTTGTGGCGGGAGTGTTTGCCGCTGCAACTCGCCTTCTCAACGTGAACCTTGGCAAGTACACTTGCGGTGGTAAAACCTTGCCGCTGCACTTACCTTCTTAGCTTAGTTTGGCCAATACATGCATTCTTAGGACTTCATAGCCTGCTATCGACCATGTTTCATGTTCTTCTTAGCGAAACCTCCATTCTTAGCCACCTAACCACAAACTCCCCAGCTTCCCAGGGTGAAGGCCACAGCTAAGCCAGCTATCAGCCATGTTGTGCCTTAGTACCAAGCCCAAGGGGGCTTTCTTAAGTCCTGCATGTGCGACTAAGGCAGGTCCATGACTTGGGTAATGGAAAGGGAGTCCCTTACACTCAGGCTACCTTGCTCCAATATTCGCGGCGTTGCCGCGATATACTGGTTTACATTTGGGCCTACTATTAGCTCTAACTAGTGAGATATAGGACCTTCTATCAGTCCTAGGCCTGCTATCAGCCTTTACTTGCGGAGAAGAAACTTCTCTCAAAGGCTGCTATCACCTTGGTAGGGTGCCTCCCTTCACAAGTTAGTTGCGACGGTTGTCGTAGTTGTGGCGGCTGTAATTGCTGCTTTTGCCATTTCCCGTTACAAGTCCAAATGGCTACCCTGACAACATTAAGGATGGCGGCGCCGACAAAGTACCTTTGCAACTTGTGACCTACAAGCGTTGCCTACACAACTTAGTTGTTTCCACAACTTAGTTGCTTCGTTTTTCTGTTTCCCTCAGCAACTTCGAAATGGCAACAGAACTGACAATATTGGAGATGGCGGCTTCGAGGCAAAGTACCTCAGCAACTTTGACTGCTGCAAGTAGTACCTCTACAACTTGACTTAGACACTTTCTTCGAAGAGTCTGTTTGGATCCTTGGTGGGTTAGACCTGCTTCGGCCTATTTGTTGGCCCACTTTCCTTGGGCTTTAGCCCATGCTCCTTTAGACATTATTGGTCGCCTAAAAGGGGTGAGCTCCGCACTTAGGCCCATCCGTAATTTGGAGTTTAATTTCTAAACCTTTACATTTGTCCCCTACGCGCGTGGAGAATATGTGTTTTTCTGCGTGTGCATAATGTTAGGCTTCAAGTGAACCTCACCAGTAATGTTTCTTCACTTAGTACTCCTTTAACTTTGGTTGCATAAGTGTGTCTTTCTTTGTCTAGGGTCTGTTCATCTCAAAGAGGGACAATGTCTCTGCTATTACTCTTTTAGGCTCAGGTAGCCCTTTCAGTATTGTGGGGCTTTCTTCAGACTTCGATAATGGTGATGATGTACCCCTTGGCTTGTTACTTCTTCGGTCCAAAACTCAAAGCATAATGACTTCTAGCACTGAAAGGGGTAATAATAGTGGTCATAAGGAGCTTTCCTAATAAAGATGCAAAGGTAGTAGAAGGTGGTGGTGGAGACTTCGTTCTTGGGACCCCTAGAGCTGATCATAGGGTGAACATATCTCTTGGGCTAGAACGACTCAATGTGAAGGCTGTTTATGGGGTTCTTCTTCTGCCTAGTCTCCACTAGTTCCATATGCTGAGGTTGTTGGAACCCAAATTGTTGCAGAAGTTGAAAACATCGCAGCTGAGTTTAGTATTGCCAATCTAGGCTTGGCTCACCTGGTGAAGTTGGCTATGAACTTAGAGGCAGTCGCTGCTATCGTTGAAACTTCTAACTCCATTGCTTCTGCAACTTCTGAACAAGTTGTTGACTTGTACCTTACTCACTTCCCTGAGTTATCCTTTTAACTTGTGTCTCAAGACCTTTTTGTTGGTTTGAATGTGGATGATTTTTCCTTGCACTAGGAGGAGCTTGGTGATGGGCTTCTTTATTTCAGAAGGGGGCAATATCTCTGCCATTCCTTTTTAAAGTTCAAGTGGCCCATCGATAATTGTCGGGCTTCTTCAAATTGTGAGGATTATGATGACTTTATTGCCTTACTGATTCCTTGGCAAAAGACTTGTAGGCTAATACTTTTAGACATTGAGGACAAACTAGTTGGATAGGTCTAACTCATTGAGGGAGACCGTGGTAACTTCCCCTCTGAGGGTGATGGTAATAAGCAGCGCCAAGTTACAGTTTACGGCTAAGTTGTGGGTGATAAGATAACTGCTGAGGGTGTTCCAAACCCAGAGGTTCCGAACCCTATTAGCTCTACCCTTATTCCAGATCTTTCTGTACACTTTGACCGCTCCTCTGTTGCCGGTGATGACTTCATTCCTGAGACTCCTAAAGATGGCCATGTGGTGAATGTATCACTTGGCCTTGAGAACCTCTCTCTCAAAGGGAGGTTGTCTTTGGGGGTTCATCTTATTCTGTTGAATCTCCGTTGGTCGCACAGACAAGAGTTGTTGAGGGCTGAAGACGTAGTAGTTGGCCTCAGATAGTTGGGCGTTCTGCAAGTCTGCCCCCTATGACTCAGACTGGTGGTACTGTGGTAGAATCTTCTATGCCTTCTAGGAGGGTCCCCTTCTTGAACTAGTGGTATTTGTTGAGGCTACCCCCATACTTGTCCGCATTCAAGTGCTGTACTTGGGAGACTTTTACTGCTTTTAATGTTCCAGGCTCAATGGTGCAAATAGCATTGCTAGAGTCTTCCGCTAGTTTTGTTTGTGATCTTGTCACCAAGAGAATTCTAACGACTTCAGGCAAGTTTATGGAAGGTGTTGAGGCAAACCTCAGCGGGCTTGAGAGAAATGGCTTGAACTTGCACTACAACAAAAAAAGGTCTATGGTGACGAAAACAGATGATGAAAAAATATTTCGTCTCCAAATATATATGTTTTAGTGATGACAATAAGATTTTGCCTCAAATTGTACTATTTTTAGTGACGAAAACCAAATTTCGTCACCAAATGCTTAAAATCAAATAAAACAATAGGTGATGAAAATTTTATTCATCTCTAAATTTTATTTTTTGTCACAAAACAATTTCTCGCCCTTGGAAAATTTGACGAAAGATTTGGCGCCATTTTGGAGACGAAATTTTTCGTCACTATTGTAAAAAATTTTAGAGAGGAAATAATTTCGTCTCCAAATATATTATTTTTAGAAAGGAGAACCAAATTTCATCACCAAATACTTAAAATCAATAAAAAAATAAAATTGAACCAAGAGATAGATATCTCTCTGTTTAGATGCATCTATTTTATTTTCTATCTCTCTCTGTCACTCCTTCACCCATCCATCTCCGGCACACTGTCCGTCCATTTTTGTCACACCGGCTAACCTGTACGTCGCCAGCTAGCACTCGCTACAACAGGTCTCTGTGTGTGTGTGTGTGTGTGTGTGTGTGTGTTTTCGCCTCACTCTCTCTCCCCCTGCCTCTCTCGCTTTTCCGAGCTCTCTCTTCCCTCTTTTCGCTTTTCTAACCTTCGTCTCCCCTTTTCTCTATCTCGCTATCCCCCTTCTCGTCTCTCACTTTTGTAACTCGTTTTTCCCTAATTTGAACCCTACACTACTAGACAAAAAAGGCTTTAGGCGTGGAACTTTTTGCGACGGTTTAAAATAGTCACAAAAAACATGCTTTTGCGATGGTAAAAAAATCCGTTGCAAAATCATTTTTTTTTTTGCGACGGTAAGTGACTGTTGCCCAAAAATACATTAGACAAATACTATTATTAGAGACGAATAACCCAAAACCTTGGCAAAAGGATTTATTTTTTTGGATGAGGCTTCCCTTTAGTCCTTCATCGGACTGGAAGGTACTGTTGGACTCCTGCGGACCCACCACAGGTCCCATTTCGATAATTCAAACCGTTCAATGCGTAAAATTCATCGAGTACTCTATGCCTATAAAAATCACGTTGATCGAATATCGAGAGCTATGTGATCAAATCAGATTTTTGTTAGCCATTTATTTTCACCGTCTATTTTTTTCATACAAAATTGATTTGATCACATAGCTATCGATATCTGATCAACGTGATGTTTTATAGGTATATAGTACTCGACGAATTATACACATTAACAGTTCAAATTGTCAAAACGGGATCGTAATGGGCCCCACGGACCCAACAATACCCTCTAGTCCTAAAGCCTCATCCTATTTTTTTCATTTTTGTTAATTTGCGACGACCTTTCCAACTGTCGCAAAAATATTCTACAATAATACATATAGGCCCCGCCTAAAAATTTAAAACCATCTCACTTTTAATTCGTAACTTTACTTCTTCTTCTTCTTTTTTTTTCTTTTTCTTTTTTTTTTTCGGTTTTAACAGCCCACACCACCACAAAGAAACAAATCATTTTTTATTTTATTTTTGAGATTCCAAACATATCTCTCAATCCTCTCTCTCTCTCTCTCTCTCTCTCTCTCTCTCTCTCTTCAAGCCCTAACCCTAGTCTTCTGCATATCCTTGATCGCTCGACACCCGTTCGACCAGCTGAGAGTGACCAGCCACAGCGATCGGCGAGCGGCGACAATGGCAGCAGTCGGCGAGCAACAGCGGCGACTGAGGTATTTTCTTCTCTTCTATTTTCTTCGTCTCTTATCTTCTTATATTCTTCTACTGATTTGCTAATTCTATTTTTGTTGAAATCAACCCTTGATTTTCGATTTTTGTTGAAACTAGCCCTTGATTTTTGTTGAAATCAACCCTTGATTTTTGCTCTATCTCTCTCTCTCTCTCTGCCCCCTCTCCCCCAATTTCAAGCCCAAACTATAATTTTCAATCTCTCAGATCTCAGCCCCTTTTTTGTTCAACCTCTCAAGTCTCGCCACCATTTCGTTTTTGGTCAAGCATTTCAATTTTTTGAGTTACGTCCATCTTTTACTTGCAACTGTGGATCTTCTTGTTAGACTAAAATGCTACTTTAGTTGGAAAAAATGATGTTTTTCTTTGGTTTTCTTAGGGTAATTCTTGTGGATGTGTGTTGCTTGTTGGGATTGAGTTGGATTTTGGCGTTTATATATATAAATATATATAAAAAAGGATTCCTATTTTCATATATCAGTTCTTGTTGGTATCTCTCTATATCTACTTGTATATAGAAGAATAATTTGTCAATTTTGTCTGCTTTGGTTAGTGTTTTAAATTGAATATCTATACCATGTTGTTGGATAATCTTTGAGAATCAAATATAATTAAATCAGTTCCACAAATACAAAGAATAAATTAGAGTAGCAAAATTTTTTTTGGAAGATTTACGATCAATTTGGCTCACTGTAAGGGGATCATTTTAGTTCATTGTAATGGTTCTCTATTTTGGTGTAGTGAGAAGAAATGTGGTAAATACTATGGTTGGTTAGTTCTGTTACATTTTCTTTTATGAATTTCTTATTGCCTCCAATCTTAACTGAGATAGAAGTTATCAACACTGGCTTTTGAGTTTACATTCGTAGCTTGATGCAATTTTTAAAGTTAGGGAACATTTCTTTGCCTCATGATTTTTGCTGCATTAGCAGGTTATTTTTGATGGTATATCTATATATTCATTTAGATATTCCAGATTCCAAGCTGGAGGAAATCTCACCTTGCATTTTCTGAAAATTTTGGTGATTATGCGACTCAGATACATTACATTGTCTTAAAGGGTGAAGCTACACAGGTAATTCATTGAAAATTTTACAATTCCTTTGATTCAATTTGGAAGCAAATCATAGCTGACTGATCCTTGGTATTCTCCAAAAAAAAATTCTGGAATAAGTTTTCTGTTGAAACGAACGGATCATTAATTATCGTTGTTCTGTTTCTGTGGTTCTTTTGACTCTGTGCCTTTTTCTTTTTCTTTTTTTCCCTATTTGTTTTGGTTCTTGTTGATGGTGAGTCAAAATTGGTCTGGAAATTGGTCATGCATCTTGAGCAGGGCGAGGTAAGAAAATAATATTGATAACCAAGTTTTTTTTTTTTTTTTTTCCCCTGTCCTGTCACGGGCCGCATAGCACTTGTGTGTTGGCAATATAGCTGTGTCCTGATATATGCATAAGATAACATGATTGACAATTGTGCAAGACCAAAGCATCATCTCTTTTAACAGTACTATAGGCGGTCAAATACTTTTATTCTAAACATATTATAATAAATTCATAATTGTTATAAGACTTCATAATGTCACAAGTGTTTGAATTGCTGATTAACCGAGCTAATAATGGCTTTTTAAGGAAGAGAACCTGTCGGCTATGAATACTGATCCTTGGTATTCTGCATATCACTATTCATTTATTTCTTTTTTTAGAATTTTTTAAAAATATTTTTGTTATTAAAATTTTGGGTTTTGAAATGCAGGTGGAGTTGAATGCTGTGTAGTGGCTAGAAAATGAGATTTAATTGGAAGAAAATCATTTTCATAGATTGTTAGTTACTGCCTTTCTTGTTAGTTCCTTGGCTCAATTTATCCATCAATTCAATTGCAAACCCTTCAAACCCCAAACTCAACAAGGTATGGAAAACTACCCATTTCCTCATTCTCTCTCTTCATCATTCTTCTTTTACTAGGTTTGATAAATCAGTACTTCTCTGGCAAATCCATTTCTATGACTTTGCAATGTTGCTAGAAATTCTCTATGCATATGCGATTTTGGAATAATATGTAAATGGCCTGAATCAGTGTGTAATAGAACCTCCAATACTTTAATTGAAACATAACTTAAAATGTAATTCAAAATAAATTATACAAACCCAATTTGGGAATTCAATATTATATATTGTTTTTTATCTCTATGTAATTTAATTATTGTTAATAGACATTGGATTGCAAAAATATTTTGAATAATGGGTTCGTATTTAAATATAATGATTTTATTGTATAATATGGCACTATTAATATTCATACATTGTGATATCAATCTTATCAGTTTGTTTGTAAGCTTGAAAGTAATTATATTGTAAATGATGATTTTATTTTTATTTTTGTTTTTTTTGGGTTTTTTTTTTTTTTAAAATTTCGCATTAAAGAATGAAAATTTATGATAGAGGGCTTCCAGTATAAGAAATCTAATTTAGATGATACAACTCATAAAACAGAGGATGTCCAGTCCGATACAGCTCATTATGCCAAAAATATTTTCGGAGATATCTATGAATCTGGGTGGATTAGTGGGATGTATGGTTATTCTTTTGGTGCAGCAGAGGTATGCACTCACATTTCATAGGCCTAGAGGCCCTGTTTGATTGGGGGATATAAAGATTGGGATTGGATATTATATCCGGTGGGGTCCATATATCCCATGTTTGCAATTTTTTTTTGAAGGGGATATAATATCCGGTGGGATTGTATATCCCCCAAAAGTGGAGGATATACAATATCACATCCCCCCATTATATCATATCCCCTTGGTGGGGATATGATGTAAAAAGTCCAATTTACCCTTTTTTCTATCTAACATAATATAATTTAATATATTTTTTTGAATTTAATATAATATAATTATTGAATTTAATTTAATATTATTGAATTTAATATAATATAAATATTATTGAATTTAATATAATATAATATTAAATTGTTTAATTTAATTTAATTTAATATAATATAATTTAATATAAAATTTTGAATTTAATATAATATAATATTATTTAATTTAATATAATATAATTATTGAATTTAATTTAATATAAATATTATTGAATTTAATTTACTTTAATATAATATTATTTAATTTAATACAAATTTTGAATATAATATAATATAATATAATATTATTTAATTTAATTTAAGTTAATATAATATTATTGAATTGAATTTAATATTATATAATTTAATATAAAATTTTGAATTTAATATAATATAATTATTGAATTTAATTTAATATAATATAATATAATATAATTTAATATAATATAATTATTGACTTTAATTTAATATAAATATTATTGAATTTAATTTAATTTAATTTAATATTATTTAATTTAATATAAATTTTGAATTTAATATAATATAATATAATTTAATTTAATTTAATTTAATATAATATTATTGAATTTAATTTAATATAAATTTTGAATTTAATATAATATAATATTATTTAATTTAATTTAATATAATATAATATAATATTATGAGGGCAATCTTGGAAATTACTTGTTATATCCCACAATATATTTTGTAAAACAAACATGCATAACATATATCCAATCTTATATATCAAGTCAACAAACATGACTTGAGTGACTTGGAATAGGCTCATTTGGTTTAAGTTCCACATTCCTAGATTTAGTTCTGTGGTAAAACCAACAAGCAGAAATAACAGATCTGGAAACATAATCAGTGTGTTTGGTTTGAGTTTTTTGTATTAAGTTTTTTGAAAATTGAGTTTTTTGATTTTCGTATTTTTTTTTTTTAGTGAATATTTTAAAAATTTGAAATATTTTTTTTATTTTTTTGGATGCACCTTACTTAGATGTATTTAAAAAGTAAAAAATTGTGAAAAAATATTTTAAAAAATTAATAAATACATAAAAATACAAAAAATGTACTAAATTTTTGTATTTTTTTTGTATTTTTGGTATTTAGTAAATTTTTAAAAGATTTTTTTTTACAATTTTTTTACTTTTTAGGTGTATTTATGTTAGGCGTGTCTAAAAAGTAAAAAAATTGCATAAAATATTAAAAAAATTCAGTAAAAATAAAAAAACACGGAAAATAAGAAAGTATAATTTTCTTAAAAGTGTTTTTTGAAAAATGGAAACAAGTCGTTTTGAAAATTCATGTTTAGTTTGATGATGCTGAGGATGGTATTTGTGTTCTGGGTGTTGTTGTGACTGTATGTTTTGTGGGTTTATGTTCTTTGGATCTATTTTTGGAGTAAAGAAACAGTTATGTTTTACTTTCTAATTCTGTGTTGGCTAATGACATATGATTATATATATAAATCTAGTTCTCCAGTAGTTTAAAAGAGCCTTTTTCCTAAGAAAAGTTGAAACCCAGCTTGCTAAGATCCCTGAAACTAGGTTTTAATTGAACCTTAAGCAAAAACCTTGTTTTGTTTAAGGTTGTTGTCGGGGCTTGAATCATTTGAATGCGTCCTACGTCATAGCTATTACATGGGAAACAATTCTAGGTGGAAATAGTATTTTAAAAAAGTACAATTCTAAATTGTCAGGTTATAAGCCTTACAAATGATTCTAGGATTAAATATGATGCAAGTTACATTGATTCATTAAGATAAACTGCACATTAGGTCGTTATATTTATACATACCGATGACTTGATTATGACACAAACCAAAGCATGATCATCCAAACTGATAAGTGTTGAATTGACCGGTAGTTTCAACAATTTGGACTCTTTCGTTGGAAGAAAATAGCCACTAGTGAGTAAAGAAAGTAAATCAACCAAGACTATATAGGGAAAAACACTTACCGCACTTGGTTGATGGCCACCGGAAGGCACAGACACAATCAAATACTCAATCTGGTGAATAATTGTAACTTCATTAGCTTTAGAGTGTTTAAAAACTCTACTTCTCCCGTTCCAAAATAATGGTCCATTTTGGAGAATTCAACTTTTTTTTATAGTACAATTATTATACTTTAAAAAAATTAATTTTTCAAAATTACCCTTTGATAGTACATTTTTTTGGGAAATATCAATGTCATAATTGTATTTTTTATGTGTTTAATGAATTTAAAAGAAAGGCAAAATAGGAAATTTATACTATTTTTGTACTTAATTTTTGAAAAGGGACTAATATTTTGGGACGGGGGAGAGTACCACTTATCAAATTTGTTATTTATTTTTTTTTTTGGCTTCTTGTTTTGTTGTTGGTTAGTTCTCTTTTGCTATTGCTCTATGGACTGGTGGTTGCCTCTAGTTAGTGTGTGTGTGTGTGTGTTGTGCTTCATGCGTGTTATGTGGACAGGGATTGTGGAGTTACTCTTATAGCCTAGTTGTTGTGTTTCACAGTTTGTTTCTGCTATGTCTAATTGTATATGTGAACAAAATTTAGGTTATTTAACTTATGAAAAAAAATGATTTGATTTTGCAGGATCAGTTTGATCTACAAGGAAATTAAAGTGATGTAGCAAGGCTTTAAACAAGCTTCTTGGTTAATATATTATGTTTCTATGTTAATTTAGTAGAAACTTTCTTCTTCAACTAGGGTGGAATAAAAAACTACTCTGACACCTAGGCATGAAAGGTCCTGGAAAAATAGTGAAATATGCATCTAAAGGCGCGGGGAAACATCACAAACACCTTGAGACAGAGCAACATAAGTTGTGCAAATTTAGGAAACAAGCACGTGGCTCTCGATTTGAAAACTACTTTGAATTTTGCACTATTTCAATGCTTGGGCACCAAAATAAGTCTTGGGGAGGGGGAGGGGAAAGCTTCAAATAGGCAGGAAAAGGTTTGGGAAACATCATGAACACCTCGAGAGGAATCAATGTAAATTGTGAAAACTTATAAAAACAAGTACGAGACTCTCGGAAATTTACCATTGTATTCCAAACTTATAGTAACCAATGTAACTTGTGGAAATTTACGGAATTAGCACGAGACTCTCAGTTTGAAAACTATGTAGAAAAATACAATTCTTTAACACTTAGGCTTGAGAATAGGCCATCAGGGGGTCAAAATCGTAAAACAACCACGAGAAGGCCTGGGGAACACCCCGAACACCTCAGGAGGGATCAATGTAAGTTGTGGAAACTTACAGAACTAGCATGAGATTCCCGGTTTGAAAACTAAGTCGAAAAATACACTTTTTCCAACACTTAGGCTTGAAAATAAGCTATTAGGTAGGGGTGAGCAACGGATATACCGATTCGCCAAAATCGACCGAACCGAACCGATCCGCCTCATTTTGGACGGATGTGTGATGACGAGCGGACGGTTGCGGATCGATTCTCTCCAATCCGCCAATCTGGCGGACGAATGGCGGATTTGAAATTCCTTTGGCCGCAACCGAACCGCTAATCTACGAGCACCCTTAGTAATTTATAAGACTTTGTGTTTTCAGTTTGTTTAGGGTGTGTTTGGTAATGTTTACGTTTTTAGTTTATATTTACAAAAATTTTATAAACTGGTTTTTGTTTATTTTTTGTTTATTTTTAAGAAAACATAAACTACAAACGCGTTTGGTAATTGACAAAATATTTAAAAAATTTTAAAAATATAAAAAAGAGTGAGAAATGACAAGTGGCGGCAAGTGGCGGCGGAAGACGGTGGTGGAAAGTGGTGACGATGGGTGGTGGGTAGCTGGTGGTGGTGACGGGTGGGTGGTGGTGGTTGGTGGTGGGTGACGGTGGCGGGTGGTGGATGGTAGTGAGTGGGAGGTGGTGGTGGCGGGTGGTGGGTGGCGGATGGCGGGTGGTGGTGGGTGGTAAGTGGCCGATGGTGCGTGGCGGGTAGGTGATGGTGGGTGGGTGGGTGACGGTGGCGGGTGGTGGGTGGTAGCGAGTGGGTGGTGGTGGTGACGGGTGGGTGGCGGATGGCGGGTGGTAGTGGGTGGTGGCAGGTGGGTAGTGATGGTGGGTGGTGGCAGGTGGGTAGTGATGGTGGGTGGGTGGGTGGTGGTGGTGGTGGCGGCGGCGGCGGCGAGTGGTGGGTGGCGGATGGCGGGTGGTGGTGGTTGGTGAGTGGCCGATGGCAGGTGGTGGTGGATAGCGGGTAGGTGGCGGGTGGTGGTGGTACGTGGGTGGGTGACGGTGGCGGGTGGTGGGTGGTAGCGAGTGGGTGGTGGTGGCGGGCGGGTGGTGGGTGATAGTGGGTGGGTGGGTGGGTGGGTGGCGGTGGCGAGTGATGGGTGGTAGCGAGTGGGTGGTGGTGGCGGCGGGTGGCGGATGGCGGGTAGGTGACGGGTGGTGGTGGTGGTGGTAGTGGGTGGGTGACGGTGGCGGGTGGTAGGTGGTAGCGAGTGGGTGGTGGTGGTGGGTGGTGGTGGCAGGTGGGTGGTAGGTGGTGGTCGCAGGTGGGTGGCGGGTGGTAAGTGGTAGCAAGTGGATGGTGGTGGTGGTGGGTGGTGAGTGGTGGTGGCAGGTAGGTGGCGGGTGGGTAGTGGGTGATGGTGGTGGTGGTAGTGGTGGTGGCAGGTGGCTGGTGGTGGCAAGTGGTGAATGGTGGTGGCAGTTAGGTGGTGAGTGGTGGTCGCAAGTAAATGGCGGGCGGTGAATGGTAGTGGCAGGTGGTGGGTGGTGGCGGGTGGATGACAGGTGGGTGGTGGTGGTGGTGGTGGTGGCGGCGAGGGGTGGGTGGTGGTGGCGAGTGGGTGGCAGGTGGGTGGCGGTGGCGGTGGCAGTGGCGGGTGGTGGTAACAAGTGGGTGGTGAGTGGTGGTGGCAGATGGTGGTGGAGGGTGGGTGGTGGGTGGTGGTGGCGGAAGACGGTGGTGGAAAATGGTGGCGGGTGGTGGCTAATGTTGGGTGATAAAAAAAAAAAAAACTGAAAACTCAAAATGGAAACATTTTTTGTGTTTTCATTTTTTGGCCAAATTTATAAACTGAGACCACTGATTTATAAATAAAAAATTTTACTAAACAGGGTTTTATTTGAGTTTTTTAAATTTTTGTAAATATAAACAGAAAACTGAAAACGTAAGTGTTACCAAACGGCACCTTAAATATTCTGTTTGTGTTTTCAATTAAAAAAGAGTTTAAATATTCTGTTGAAAAAAAACTTTCAACTTGAATATCTTTTTTAAATTAAAAAAATAAACATATTATTTATCTATATTTTTTGGTTTGTAAATCTATCTTTAAAAATAATAAATAGAAAATATGATATACGCTGGTTGGTTTTTGTTTTCAAAAACAGATATAGATGTAACAATACAGAGACATACAATCTCTACTATTGCTCTGTTCATGGGTTTGGTAGTTTGAATTGTTTTTACAACAATGATTCATCAACAATGATAGAGACCACTAATTTTGGAGCTCTAAAAAGATCACTAATGATATGGCACTCAATAAAAAAAGAAAAAAAATACAACACTAAGGCCAAAACATCAAATCATTCATGGTGAGACCCACTGCCACATCATTAGTGGTAGCACTAATTAGTGCTCTCACTCATTTTCCATGATTCATCCCACTAAAAGCATCACCACTAATAGCACTAATGCATTAAAAAGTAAAAAAAAAAAAAAAATACAACTCTAAGACCAAAACATCACATCATTAATGGCGGGACCCACTGCCACCTAATTAGTGGGAGCACTAATTAGTGCTCCCAAGCATTTTTCTTGTTTTTATATTTTAAGAATTACAGATTGTAATACTTTATGTGGATGAGGCATGTTGTGATTGTAGTATGTGGATGGGGCATGAAGTGATTGTGATATTCTAAAGTTTCAAACTTTCTTGCTTTGAAAGTCATTGACTGTAATACTTTTTTTTTTTTTTTGAGAAAGTGCGCAAGTTGAATTATGTTGAAAATTTATAAAATTTTAAATTGCCAAATCGATTCGCATCCATCCGCCAAACTGCCAAACCGCTCAATCCACATCTGCCGGATTGACGGACATATGCGGATTGATTTTCTCTAATCTACCAATCTGGCGGACGGATAGCGGATTGAAGGTTCTGTGGCCGCAACCGACCTGCGCCTACCCTTATTATTGGGGGCCAAAATCGTGAAACAACCACGAGAAGGCCCGGGAAACACTCCAAACACTTCGGGAGGGACCAATGTAAGTTGTGAAAACTTATGAAACTAGCACGAGACTTCCAGTTTGAAAACTAAGTAAAAATATACACATTTCGAAAAATGTTAAATTGAATATCTTATTGATAAGATAGTAATTGTCTTTTTTTTTTTTTTTTTTTTTTTTTTTTTGGTAGATTGGAGATTAGAGATGGACGTATTTGGTATTATGGAGAGCAGAAGCTTGCTCATTTTGTGTTTTTGTTAATATTACCTTATATGTATTTTGGTTGCGTTTTAAGGTTTATATTTTTGTATATATTAAGAGACATGTTTGGTAATCTGCACTTGATATTATATTTTTGTGGATATTAGGAGACGTGTTTTGTAATCCGCAATTGATATTGTATTTTTGTGGATATTATGAGACATATTTCGACTGTGGTATATATGAAAATGAATAAGTTTTTGTATTGATTTGTAATAGATATTTTATTAAACATGTTATTAAAATGTGCAGGGAATTTTTAGTGAAAAAAATTGAAAATATTACCCTAATTTTTAAAAATGTTAATTATTATTAGCGACGAAATAAAAAATTGTCGTTATTAGTTTTCAAACAACTTTTCTTGAAAAATAATTTTGTCACTAATGATATAGTTCCAACAAATAATTTTGTCACATTTGCTAAATATTTTCTCACTAGCTTGAAATATTTGGTGACAAAATTGTTTTTGTCATTGAAGAATTTTGTTATGTGCTCATTTTAGTGACAAATTGTTGTCACCTTAATCTATATCATTGGTGAGGATAAATTTCGTCACTAAAACTTATATTTTAATATTTTCTGGCGAAATGGATGTTATAGAGGACGGAAAATTCAACATTTAGAGACAAAAAATTTCGTCGCCAAAAATGAAGAATTGGCAACGGAGCAATTTTTCGTCTCCAGGTACTTTCTACGATGACAAATAGATGACGAATGTGGTGATAAAAAATTTTCGTCACAGATCACTTTGGTGACGAAAAATTGATGTTTAGAGACAAAATCAATCTGTCACCAAAAGCCTTTTTTGTTGTAGTGTTGTCTTGGATGAAGGCAAAGCTCCAGGTGGTTGTTGTGTTCCTCGAGCGCGCTAGACATGAATGCTTCTTTGGAGGAGACCATCAGAGATTGCAAGGGCACCTTGGAACAACATCGTTAAAACCTGGCTCGGTTCCAGGAGAAGGATTATGCTGTTATTGCTCAGTTGTCTCTATGTCGTTCCTTTTGCAGTTTGGAACTAAGTGTGCCGACATAGCCATTCTTGCTGAGGGTACTTCTAACTTAACTGGTAGCATGGCTTCAGACCCGTACACTAGGGAAAATGGGGTTGCCTGGGTTAGCTTCCTCTTTGACGTTCTGTATGCCTAGATTGCTATGAGGAGTTGTTCAAATCATGTGCCCCCTATTTCATCCATCATTTTACTTAGTATTCAGATAAGGGTTTTGTTAGTTGCCTCATCTTGTCCATTCCCTTAAGGATAGTATGGAGTAGACTTGTGATGTTTGATTTGGTAGTCGCCCAGTAACCTTCCTATGTGGCGATTTACGAAGGGGGTTTCATTGCCAGACAACATCACCTTGGGTATGCCAAACCTACAGATGAAGTTTTCCCTGATGAAGTTGGCCACTCTAGCTCTGTCTACTTTCCTCATTGGTATGACCTCTACCCACTTGGTGCTAACTTCAGTTGCTGTAATTATTCATCTGTAGCCTTTGGATTGTTGCGCTATAGAATCTATCAATTCAAATGTCCAAGTATGAAACGGGTAGAGGGTCTTGATGTTGTGTAGTTCAATTACCGATGCATGTATCAAGTTCCCAAACTTTTGACAGGACTGGCATCTTCTTACATAGTTTTTCGCGTGTTCCTCCATTGTCGGCCAATAGTAGCCGAGGTTGATAAGGTATCCATATAGTCGCTACCCTCTTTGATGTTGTACCTTGTGAGCTTCCTTTAGCACTTCGTTTGCCTCATCTTTTGATAAACAAGCCAAATGTGCCTCTTCAAAGCTCCTTCAGTACAGTTTGCCCTAGTTAAGGAAGAAACAGAGGGCCCGCCTCTTAAGTCTGATTACATCAGCTTTGTTTTCAAGTAGTGTGTCGTTTCCAAGATAGTCAATAGATAGCTGTCTTTATTCTTCACTTCTTAAGAAATGGGCTTCCTCTTCTTTAAGATGGGATTGACATTTTGAACATTGCCTTTGCAACTCAGTATTTTGCTTTTGCATCTCTGGCCAATAATACCCTTGCCTCTGCATCCGTCGGTATAGACTGATATCTCCATCTCCGCAGGATTTAGAATGGATTTGCTCAAGTCTGTGAGTTGCTTCTTTGTTTACCGACGCACCTTGCTAATAGGTTATTGGGACCGGGGAAGTATAACTCTCCTTTGAGGAGTAGGAATGATGCAAGTTCTGCTGGTCTGATTATTCCTTAGGCTGTTTTCACTATTGGATTATATCTGCTTTCCATCCCTCAGCACCTTGCTCTGTATGTCCTTTGGTTAACACTACTGGTGTTGTTCTTTTCTCGATGATGATGGCGACTATACTATCACCTGTTATGTCCACTTTTCCCCCAAGTGTAGCCAAGGCATTGGGAAAACGGTTGTGTGTTCGAGGGGTATGCTGATTTGGACATCATCAAACTAAGTGAGCAACTTCTGAATGATGGTGTGATATGGGGCCAAAAGAGGTTCCTTCTAGGAAAAATCACCCAGTATTTGCTTGACAACTAGCTTGGAGTCGCCCCAAATTTTCAACTTGCAGAGGCCTTTCTTTTGGGTAGCAATCAAACCCAGTATTAACGCCTCATATTCGGCTTCGTTGTTTGAACATTTAAAGTCAAGCTTGTATGATAAATGAAACTTCTCCCCCTTATGACTAGTGAGTGTTATTGCTAGCTCCATATTTCTCAACTCCAGAGGCTCCATCGAATTTTAAGTCCCAATAGATCTCCACTACAGTTGCTGAGACATGGATCTCACCAAGTAGAGATACCTCTGCAGGTTCATGTTTACCAGATAGGAACTGTGCTAGCAAGTCTGCAAGTGTTTGACTTTAAATAGCCTTGGGCGTGATGCAAATGATGTCATATTCTGCTAGAGCCAAGTACCATCTTGCCATTCTTCCAGTCAGAGCGGGCTTGCTCAGTAAGTAGCGGACTGGATCACTCCTGGTCACAATCGAGATCCGGTGTTCCAAAAAATAATGGCGCAACTTTTGCGCCGTAAAGATTAAGGCCAAACTATGCCTCTCAATTGGGGTATACCATGATTCGACACCATCGATTTTGCGGCTGATGTAATAGACTAGCTTCTCAACGCCATCTATGTCTTGGACAAGTAAAGCTCTAACAGACTGAGGTGTAGTGGTAAGGTACAGTAGCAGAGGCTTTTCAGGTTGTGAGGCAATCATTGTAAGTGGCGAGGCGTAGCTCGACTTTTTGTGCTCCTTTCGAATATGACTAGCCCTACAGTTCGGACTATCGTGGTTTTGAATCTGATTCTATAAGTGCAATGTGAAATAGATAAACACTAAAGAGTCCAAATTCAACAAATCTTTTTGAAAAATTGATTTTGAATCAAAAATACCAAAAATGGACTACTTTGCTAAATACAGAGTTGCTACCTAAATATTTTTGAGAAATTTAGGAAACCCATGACTCGTGCTAAATGTCACATATTCGTCATCACCAAGATTGTCTCACCTCAGGAACTTAGGTACGAGAGGGGAATGTCATGAATTGAGCACCATACTCACCCAATCAAAGATCGGCCTCTACTAATCATGATGTGAATCTTATTTACATTAAATGCTCTTGTTCCGGTCATTAGGTTAACATTACTATGTGATGCGCACACAAGTATAGACTAATTTGCAAAAATTAGAATGCTTTGATTTATGTTTGTTTGAAAATTATTTCGAATATGTATCACTTAAAAAAGTGATCTCATATGTTCGTTATTCAAATTATTCCAATTCAAGTAATTAACCTTCATTCACAGGCATTCAAGAGTTATAAGCACTTACCCGCATAGCAAGCTTACTAGACATGGCAGCAATCACACTCATGCAATATGCTAAAGCAAAAAAAAGCTCACCTAGTATTCCGAGGTGAGCCAAAAGAAACAAAAGAGTTAGAAAGCATGCATGCTCTAACTAATGCAACATGATTAATGCAACACATGCAATGATGCAACTAATAGGCTCAGCTACTAATTATGACATGTGAATTAATTTGATAGCATGCGTTTTAAACACGTATTCAATGAAGTAATAAACGACAATACTTTGTTAGAACGATGAACTGAGTCTCGATTCATGCAAGACAAATGGATGCAAGTTATGGAATATGCTAAAAGAAGCATAATGTTCTATTCTATTCATTATAAGCAAGTAAATAAAAGAGAGAAAAATGTGGGTCTGGAAGATATACACATTATTACAATTTGCACTCGCGCAGGAGGGTTTGAATAAATGAACTAACTTATTAATTACCTAATTAACTAACTATTACAAACTCAAATGAAATAAATTAACTACACTAGCTAATTAATTAATTATTACAACAACAAATTAACTAATTGCTGTAGCTAATTAAATAATTTACAATACAAAATTAACTAGCTATTCTAACTAATTAGTTACAAATCCACTACTCCAAGTACAACACACGAATATTATAACATCATTTCACGAATCCTGAGGATCGAGGGATGGCTCATGCATGGATGTAGATTTCCACCCGATAATGCTCTCCGTTTTGCTATCGGAATGCCTCTTTTGCACAGTTAGAAAATTGCACTGCTTTTCCACCTCAGCCTCTGCTTTGCTCTCATTTGCTGGAAAAAGGACATTGCCTGGATGAAAAAGTGGCCGGCAACCCAGAAGTAGTGGCCGGCAGGCCACTAATAGTGGATTGCCGGCCATTGATGTTAGTTCTTTTCTGTAACAACAGAGGACAAATAGAGCACAAATCAGAGTATTTTCAAGTGATGTTTGTCCACCTTGCCTCTCTTTATCAACAAAAGGAGGGGTAGGCTTGATTCGCAAGCCATCAATCGACACAATTTCATTGCATGATGACTTATGAATCAAGGGACACGATTTCAATAAATGGTAAGGAAAGACCAACAAAACCTCCTCCCTATCATGGATTGATCAAGGGAAGTGGTTGACCTTAGAAACTTAAACCATTTCATCACTAGCAAGTATGAAATGGCCCAAGTTTCAATGTGTTCAATTAACGTCCGATTGAACACTAAATTGCTTTATTATTTTGCATCACTTTTAGCCCTAATTTTAATTACCTCTTTTAATTACCTTTCTATTCCTTAATTTATTTAGTTCAAAAATGAAAATTAAGTCCTCTAATGGAAAGAAGTGTCAAACAAAGGGTTGTTTTAGGTATAAGAGAGATGTCATACTGTTGGTAATGAACCTCCGAAGAGATTAAACCATTAAGCACAACGACCTCAATCTCAAGCTTAAACAAACAATTGGTTTGAAACGACTCTCAAAACAATAAAAAGTTAAGAAATGAGGGAGGGTGCAGAGGTGATTAGAGGTGAACACAAATATAGAAAGTAAGAAATAAATGCTATCAACTCAAATAGGTTGGTAGCTAAAGCCTAAACCACCAAGCTTACGAGGACAATTACACTACAAGCGTACTATACAAAGCACAAATGAAACTAACACATAAAAACAGTCCTAAATTAAGCTAAAACAGTGTTGGAATTAAGGTAAAAGAAGCTAAAAGAGTAGGTTAAAATAATGAAAAATTTAAGCTAGTAAACAAGCCAAAGGAGGGGTGGCTAACTCCTCCATTTTTGGGATTTCAAAACCACATTTTTAGCCTCTGAAAACCTCTAAAAATCAGTGGTAAAAAGTTCATAAAAAGTTGAGAAAAGAATGGGAAACACAAGGGTAAAAGCTTAGAGAACAAGGTTCAAAGAATGGTGGTTAACCCCTCTACCTTTGGTGGCTTTAAACAACAAGTTTCGGCCGATGAAAACAGTGTAAAAATAGTTCAAAATCAGCAAGAAAAGATAGAAAACAAGTAGTGTAAAGATGCTCAAAATTATACCTCTTGAAGCAAGACAATTCTTTTGTTAACAAACCTACAAGTTTTCACTCTCAATGGCTGAAATTTGAACTCTATAATCTCAGCAAGGAGAGCTCCAATATTGCTTTAGGAAGTGTTTGGGTAAGGTGTGTGTCTTGCAAGATAGAAATAGAGAAAGAATTTCAAATTTTAGTCCTTAAGGAATTTTTTTAACCTAAAAACAAGAGGGTTGGCTTTGTATTTATAGAAAAACAGCCTCTCAGGTCGGAAATATCTGTATAGGAACAGCTGAAGCTTGTGGGGGACAACTAGCAAAAATATCTAGTTTTTGACACAAGTGGCCGGCAGGCCACTAAAAGGGAGTTGCCGGCCAGGCAAAAATCTGCTTCCAAGCTCGACTTCAAATGGGCATATCTCTTTCTTCCGGACTCATTTTTAGGTCATTCTTGAGTCTAAATTAAAGCCTCGGAAGTCTAATTTCCAATGGAGGTGGCCTCAGATAGAAATTCTAAGTGTGTAAAGAGATATGACTATTTTAGTGAAGGCTGCTTATTTCTGTCCTAATGGATCGATGCCCAACTTCTTCCCCAACTAGTTTTCTTCCATCCTCTCCTATTTTCTTCAACTCCAAACCTTTAAATAAGATGTTTTAAAGATTTTTTTTCAAAGAGTTTACCTCTTTTTCATTTATTTCCACTTTGTCCTTGTTCGGTTTACCGAAAAGTGCAGTATTTTTAAACGAAATACGAGCCTTGGAACATGGTAGAAACATTTGGAAAAATATTTTTAAAAAGAGGGTTTTAAGGTCTAAAATTGTTTTGGTAAAAAAATGAGGTGTAAGGTTGGGATTTAGAAGCTCTTCTTACTGAAGAAATCTAACGTTTGTAAAGCATAACTTTCATCATTGAGTGATCAACCTGAGGTGCCCAAGTCTTAAAGGCGGTCAAAAATGGGGTGTCTACACAAGGTATGTGTTTTCTTCACCATATCAAATGCCTGTTGGTGTTTATGTAACCATTCAAACTTGTGATCCCCTTTCAGCAATGTCCCAAAGGAAAAGGTTATCTCAGCAAGGGCTGGAATGAACCTCCCGAGGTATGACACTTTGCTTAGGAATTTTTTTCAAGGCTTTTTGAGAGTGTGGCGATGGTATTTCCATGATTGACTTGATTTTATCTCCGTTTACCTTAATCTCGCATTGCTGTACTAGGAAACCAAGGAACTTTCCCACGGTGACTTCGAAAGCACATTTGAGAGGATTCATCTTTAAGCAGAATTTTTGGTAAGGTTGAAAAACTTTTTTCAAGTCGCAGAGGTATTGGTCTGCCTCGGTAGACTTTACTACTAGATTATCCATATAGTCTTCTATTTCGTGATGTGGCACATCATGGAATATTGCAATCATAGCCCGTTGATAGGTTGGCCCCGCGTTTTTCAAACCGAAGGGCATCACCATATAGAAAAAATTTTCCAATGGCGTTATGAAAGCTGTCTTTTTTGCATCTTCTGGTGCGATTTTTATCTGGTTATAACCATTGAACCTGTCCATGAAGAAGAACATCTGATGGCTTGTAGTAGAATCGATAAGTGTGTCAACATGGGGTAATGGAAATTCATTTTTCGGGCAGGCCTTGCTTTAGGTTGCGAAAGTCTACGCAGACCTTGATCTGGCCATTTTTCTTCTTTACATGCATAATATTTGCTAGCCAAGTTGGGCACTGTATAGGCTCAATGACCTTGGCCCTCTGTAATTTTTCTACCTCTTCCTTAATCTTTGCATCAAGATCGGGGTGGTACTTTCGGGCATGTTTCTTTATCGGTTTAGAGTTGGGAAAAGTGTTAAGGTGATGAGTGACAAGAGATGGGTCAAGGCCAGGCATTTCGTCATATGTCCAAGAAAAGCCGTCACTGTACTGCTTCAGTAATGTTATCAATTCTGTCTTAGCTGCTGGAACCAATATGTCGCTGATAAACACAGGCATTTCGTCATATGTCCAAGAAAAGCCGTCACTGTACTGCTTCAGTAGTGTTATCAATTCTGTCTTAGTTGCTGGAACCAATATGTCGCTGATAAACACAGGTTTGCTTTGCCTTGACAAGTCACTAAGGTTTACCTCAGCAAGTACTTCCTACTGCGGTTTGGGCCTATCTTGTATGCACTCAGCGACGGGTTCAGGAGTCTCCACCAGCCCTTCTTGGGACTCGTTGCCATCACACTTGTTGGTCTCGGGGTCATCCTCCTAGGGTATGAAGTCTGGCCCTCAAGACCGTCATAGGTAGTAAACTGTCTTGCCACCCTCACACACTTAACAATCTTTGGCGGGAGGTTTGTGGATTTGCTGCTCCTCTTTTGCCCACTACTTTCTGGAGCAACCTCTGCATCACAAATCTCTTCCCACTTCGGCAACTTTACCCCTGCAGCTTTACTAGTCCTTGGAGTTTCATTCGTTGACAGCTTTGTAAAGAAAATTGCATTAGAATAGTGGGCCTCATCTACTCCAAATGGTTTTTCAGACGCATTTATGGCCACTGTCTGCTTTCCCAACTTTGCTTTCACACATTGGTGATAACTTGACGGGATAGCCCCATATTGATGGATCCAAGCTATGCAAAGTATCATGTAGCGATTTGTGTCTGCTTCAATCACATGGAACTTAGCTGTAGAGCGGATCTCGCCAACTACTAAGTCCACTACAACATGGCCCTTAGTAACTTTTTTCTCACCACCAAAGCTCGTCACAGTAATGGGTTGGCAGACCATACTGGACTTTGGAATATCAGCTTTCGCAAAGGTGTCAGTAGTGATGATGTTTATGGATGTCCCACCATCAAGGAAAGCACGCATGAACTCTACATCATGGATGTAAGCTCTGACAAAAGGATGACGATTATAGGGGAATGGGTATGCTCTGTTTGCTTTTGAGAAGGTAATGGCCCCATAGTCTTCCTGGATACGCCGAGGCACATACTCTTTAGCCTCAGCAACTTCAGTATAATGCACTTTAAAGATGTTGATGAGGGCCTTTGTTGCTTCCAACTTGGTGGCTTGGCTCAGCCCCAGCTGGTCAAAGAATATGCGAAACTTAATAGAATTTTGTAAGGCCTGAGTATGAGTATCCTCTGCAAATTTTGCCTCCGCATGTACTATTTCAGGGAGCTAGCCCGTTACGAGTTCTTCTAACTCATCATAGTAGGACGCCATGTGCACTTGATCGCGCACAGGCCTAAGATACCCAATCATGTGTACATTCTTTCCCTTCTTCTTGTGGTTAGGATAAGGTCTTTTCTTACATCACGATTATCGGCATCTTTGAACTTCAGTTCATTCGCAACAACTTTCTTCTTGAAGATACTTTTCAAAGTCCAACAGTCTCTAGTAGGATGTCTAGTATCTCTGTGATAGACATAATAATCTGGGCTTTCTTTGCCTTTTTTGGTTGGGGGAACATCAACCGGAGGTAAAGTAAGTTCACCATTGGCTACCAATTCTTTAACCAAGGCTTTAACTGTAATGCCCCCAAAATGCGTATAGAAAGTTATCCTTATTTAATTAGGGGTTAATGTGCTTTCCATTGGAATTGAAGAATTATCCGTTGGATTATGCCTTTGAAACTAGATTGGTGACCTTTACCAAGCAACCTGAAAATTTTCCCTCCGCTCGAGCGGAATAGTTGGCGCTCGAGCGTAATTTTGGGGTTCCCAGCAAATTTTGCAGGCGGCTTGAGATTCTGCGAGTTGTGATTTCCCGCTCGAGCGGGGGATTAGACGCTCGAGCGGACTACCTTGTTGGTCTGCGCGCTCGAGCGCTCGAGCGGGTCTCCAAGTTGAGTTGTATTTCTGAGGCACGTAGGTTCGTTTTGGACATTTTTATTAGTGTATTTAGAACCTCCTTATCTTATGTTGGAGTATTGATTGAGATGATAATATGATGGTAAAGTAAGATTGGATCAAAAACTTTAATTTGACTAATTCGTTTACGACCAACCGTCACTCTTTTGCCCTTTTATTGTTCCACACTTATAATTTGGATGTGATGTTAGAACCATTGGAAAGCTTATTCTCGGGGCTTCAGTTTGGGCACAAGAACGACCTAAAACGGAGTCCGGATGGGGGAGTTATACCTGTTTGAAGTTTTGAAATCTGTGCTGGGAGCAGGTCCGCTCGAGCGGGAATTGGGACGCTCGAGCGGGAATAGCAGGTTTTTCGGGACAGCAGCTTTAAAAACGGGATTTTGGATCATTTCTCAGATTTTTTCTTCTTCCCTCTTCCTTCCTCTTTGCCTAAGTCCGAAACCCTAGCCCCAAATCCTTGAATTCCTTTACTTTGCTCACGATCCACCATGGTTTTTGGCATCAAGGATAGAGAACAAGGGAGGATCGATGTTTTTACCCGTTTAGAACTTGGATTTGTGAAGGCTTCTTCTCAAGCTCACTTCTTTGCTTGATTATTGAGGTAAGGGTTTGAATACTCTTCATTTGAAGATGTTGGGAGTTAATTAATGGGTTAAAATTGTGAATTATGAGTCCTAGGTGTATACTCAATGGAAAAGTTGGAATAAAAAGTGTTGGGTTAATAAGTTTGATTATTTCTTGAAATCTCCATATATTCTTGAAACCCTAGGTTGATTAAAGATGATAACTAAAGATTTAACCCAAATTGAAAGTAGAATAATGAAATTGAGGTATTGAATCATGTATATGCAAATTTAATTGGAATTTGGTGATACTTGGAAATTATGTTTAAAATTGCGAATAAACTTTGTTATGAGCACGGTGAATCATGTCTTAATGAGAAAGGAGATTGGGGGGAAGGGTTTGTTGATGATGTGGATGATGTAAACTTGGCTACGGAATATTGAATTGAGTCTTAGCAATTTAATTTGAATTATGTGGAATTATATTTGGTAGTATTGAGTTGAATAATGTTAAATAGTGTGGATTATCTTGGATAGTGATAATTATGTGGGGTTATGTCGATTATGTCGAATTGTATTAAATGTTGTTGAATTGAATTGTGTAGGGTTATTTGCAGGGACGGACCTAGCATCTAAACACTGTGAGTAGTAATACACTTTACCACCGCTAATGCTTGTCATTAGTATTCTGTTAATTTCGTTACTTATGTATGTAAATGATTCAAAGAAGATAAATGTCATATGTATGTAAATGATTCAAGGAAGATAAATGTCATATGTATATAAATGGTTCAAGGAAGATAAATGTTATATTTTTATGTAAATGATTCAAGGAAGGTACATAAGTAAGAGAAAGAATGAAACAACCCTTCTATGATTCTTGAATTTTGTAAGACTCTGAATAAGTTTGCTATGATAATGTTTGGGCTAAATGCCAATAAGTTTAATGCCAATACATGTAAGAGCTAAAGGCCAACAACTCTAAATAATCAAGAAATGCTCTAGTTATGATATGTTACGTTATGACTTAATGAATGTTCACAAGTTTACGTATGTTCTAAGCTCAAGTCTGTTACAAGATTACGTATGTTATAAGTCAAGAATGTTACAAGTTAATATATGTGACAAGTTCAAGTATGCACAAGTTTAAGTAAGTTTATAAGTTCAAGTATATACAAGTTTAATATGTTATAAGTTCAAGTATGTTATAAGTTCATGTATGCTACGAGTCCAAGTATGCTATAAGTCTATGTATGTTACAAGTCCAAATATGTTACAAGTATACGCCTGTTACAAGTTCACGCATGTTGTAAATTCAAGTATATTTCAAGTATGGTCTAAGTATGATTTCAGGTAAATTACAAGTTCAAGTATGTTTCAAGTATGGTTTCAAGTATATTACAAGTTCAAGGATGTTTCAGGTATGTTTCATGTATATGTTACAAGTTTAAGTATGCTTCATGCCATTGTCAAGGGCTTTAATGCCAACATGTTTACAAGGGCTTCATGCCATTTTCAAGGGCTTTAATGCCAACATGTTTACAAGGGCTTTATGCCATTACAAGTTATGAGGCTTTATGCCATTACAAGTTACAAGGGCTTTATGCCATTACAAGTTATGAGGCTTTATGCCATTACAAGTTATGAGGCTTTATGCCATTACAAGTTACAAGGGCTTTATGCCATTACAAGTTATGAGGCTTTTATGCCATTGCAAGTTACAAGGGCTTTATGCCATTACAAGTTATGAGGCTTTTATGTCATCACAAGTTACAAGGGCCTCGTGCCACACGTTTCAAGGGCCTCGTGCCACCATGTTTCAAAGGCTTTATAGCCATTATGTTTATGTTGCAGGATTGGGCCTAAGGCCATATGAAATGAGAACAGGAACAGATTAACTACATGATCTTCGCATTCACTTATGCATTGTTATGTACTATGTTTAAATTGTGCATTTATGTATCATACTATTCACTGAGCCCGGCTCACCCTCTGTTATGTCTGTTTCTGTAGGTCACCAAACAGGCGGTCAGTCCTAGCCAAGATGTTGCTTTCTTTTTGTCAACCTCCATATGTCCAGGCACTGTTTAAGTCATTTAATTTCTTAAGTTGTCAAGATGTTGGTTTGCTTATGAGTGTCCATCTAAAGTGGTTGTATATACCTTTCATGTTTGTTTTTGTATATGCCCAACTTTAGGGCTGGAACTGTAAATGTGTATGTACATACTCTGGGATATAGTTGAGACTTTATTTATCCGGTATAATGCATGTGATAAATGAGATCCTGGCATGTAGGAGTAGCTCAATGGAGTTTAATTGTTCTTTATTATTTATCTATTTATTTTTTTTTGTGCTTCCGATAAGGCCCCGTATGTTAAATTACCAGGTTACATGCCCGTCTCTAAAGAGGTCATGCCCAAACTTTTAGGGGCGGGTTTGGGGCGTGACATTAACATTCTCAAGGCTGCAAAGATATGGGTTTATGTCCTCATAACTCTTCCTTTTTCAAGAGGACGACGCCTCTCATTGCGAGCAGCTCCCTCCTGCGGAGGTTACCGCAACAACTTTGCTACTGCGGGAGTAGCAGTAACTATCATGAGATCTATGCCAAGGACCCGTGGTACTAAGGTTACTAGCTGCCTCAATCAAGGCTAAAAAGGTAGGCAGAATATGGTTCACCAAGAAGATTTTATAGTCGCGTATGGCACCCTCCACACATATGCTGACTAAGTAGGCCTCATCCACTGGTTCATGATAGTTTATGGCCTTATCTTGGAACCGCTTAACATATTCCAGTATATCCTGACCATCTTTCTAGACATCTCGTCCAAGTGTGAGGGTCGTAACTTTCTCTTAGACTTGGAAGAACTTTGTATGAAACTTGTTCACTATCTCCTCTCAACTCTTGATCGAGTTGGGGGCCAAGTTCACATACCAGCTGTAAGCCCTTTCAGTAAGTGATTTGGAGAACTCTCGAAGACGCAGAGAGTGGTCTCTACCATGGACACCAAGAGTTTTAATGAACCTCACCACATGTTCTCTGGCATTACCTTGCTTCCCATCACACTTTACAAACTTGGGTACTGTATACCCAGTTGGGCATAGCATGACCAATATCTCTTGAGAGTATGGGGGTTTCACATCCGAATTTGGGAGTAATGGTAGTTGTTTCTTGCTAAACTATTGCTCAAGCATAGCTTGTATGTCGGCTAGAGTATCGAAGTGAGTGGGCTGGAATGGGCCAGTTTGCCCCTGGGTAACTGAACCAGCAGCCGTACTGTTTGCCTGAGGTACTACTGGAGGCATCTAGATCGGAGCCTGATTGTTAGGGAATGGATTAGGCACTAGGTCTGGGACTACTACAAGCGCTGGCACTTGCGCTAGGGCTGGCCTGGATGCCATAGCCATGAAAGCTTCGGTGAGAGTCTATAAAGCTGTCAGGATGCCCCTCTACGTGTCCTGAAGTGATTGGATTGCTTCAACTACAACTAGTGGAGCATAGGCTCCCTATCAAGCCTAATTACAAACCACACAAGCGAAAGACTCGAACGATGAGTGCAGCCGTAACTCTTAAAGTCAAAGAAGAAATTTCTAGATCATTAAAAGTTGGGTTCATTAGAATGGCCAGGTATCTTGAATGGCTTTCCAATGTGGTACCAGTTGTTAAAAGAATAGAAAAATAAGAGTCTATATTGACTTTCAAAATCTAAATTTTGTAATTCCCAAGGATGAATATCCAATGCCAATGGTGGATTCAGTTGTGGATAGATCAGCAGGACCTGCCATTTTTTCCATGATGGATGGGCATTCTGGGTATAATCAGATATGCATAGTTGAGGAAGATGCCCACAAGATAGCTTTTAGGTGCATAGGTAATTTGAAAACCTTCGAATGAGTGAAAATACCTTTTGGGTTAAAGAATGTTAGGACAACTTATCAAATAGCCATGAATACCATTTTTCATGATCTAGTTAGGGGATTTCTAGAGTCTTATGTTGATGACATTATAGTCAAGTCATAGTCCTTCGAAGATCATTTGGCTTATTTGGAAGCTTCATTCAAAAGGATGAGACACTATCAGCTTAAACTCAACCCTCTAAAATGTGCTTTTGGTGTGTCTATTGGTAATTTTTTGGAATATATGGTTTCACAAAAGAGGAATCCAAATCGACAAAAACAAAGTCAGAGCCATCATCGAAGCTAAGCCACTTACTAGTAAGAAAAAATTGCAAAAATTTCTTAGGCAAAATAATTTCCTTAGAAGATTTATTGCTAACACTGCTGATAAAACTAAAGTTTTTTCTTATTTCTTGAAGCTTAAAGATCATGAGGAGTTTAGATGGAAAGCAGAACATCAGACAACATTCGAAGCTATCAAAATCTATTTGGCTAAGCCCCCTATGTTGATGCTTTTTCTTCGTTGAAGCTTAAAGTTCATGAGGAGTTTCGATGGGAAGCAGAACATCAGGAAACATTTGAAGCCATCAAATCTATTTGGCTAAGTCCCCAGTGTTGATACCTCCAAGAGAAGACAAGCCTCTAAGTTTATATAGCAGTAGAAGAAGAATCCATTGGAGTCTTATTGGCTTAAGACAATGAAGAAGGCAAGAAGTTTTTAAATTCTTATGAATGTAAATACTCAATTATTGAGAAATTGTGTTTGACCTTGTATTTGGATGCAATCAAATTAAGCTATTACCTTTTGCCTAGAATTGTACATGTAATTACTTCGACTGATCTAATCAAGTACATGTTGGCAAGGCTTATCTTGAGTGGTAGGATTGGTAAATGGGTTTTAGCTCTATCAGAATTTTGCTTCGAATATGTTCTTCTAAAATCTGTTAAGGGATAGGCTCTGGTAAATTTCCTTGCTGATCATCTATGTAAGGAAGAGCAAGAAAACCAAAATGATATAGACATTGTCAGTATTATGCCTTGGAAATTATGGTTTGATGGTTTGAAGGCCAATGGTTTGGTTAGAGTAGAAGTTATAATTGAATCTCCAACTGGTATACAAACTAAACAAAATAAACAAACCAGATTGCTCTAACAACCAAATTGAGTATGAAGCCTTAATCATAGGGTTGGAACTGTTGTTAGGATTAAAGGTAGAAGTGGTAGAATTGTTTGGGAATTCCTAGTTGGTGGTAAACCAGTTAAATGATATTTTTAAGTACCAGAACCATGGTTTGCTACCATATTATGTGGTTGCTTTATACTTAAGTTCTCATTTCAAGGATCTGGTAATATCACATATCCCCAGATTTATGAATGTACAAGCTAATGAAGTAGCACAAATAGCTTCGAATTACAAGAGAAGAGACAAATATGAGGCAAATTCATCTCATACTTCTTTTAGAAAAAGGCTCCTACTTTTGGAAAAAAGAGGATTATTAATGGAAACTTATGCATTGGATATGCCAGAAAAAGATTGGAGACACTCAATTATTCAATATTTATCCAATCTAGACGCGAAAGTTAGTAGAGCTGTCAAGTTGAAATATATAAATTATAGTTTATATGACAACAGCCTTTACAAAAGAGGAGCAGTTGGACTCTTATTAGAATGTTTGGGTCCCAAAGAGGCTAAAACAACCATGGTTAAAATTCACGAGAGCATTTGTGGTGCTCATCAGTCAGGGATTAAAATGAGATAGTTATTCAGAAGACATTTGTATTATCTGTCAAGTATACTTAAGGATTGTATTGAGTATGCAAAAAGTTCCCAAGCATGCCAAATACATGGAATGATCAGGCATATGCTAGTAGAAGAATTGCAGCCCTTTAGGGGATAGGCGATGGACATGATTGGAAAGATTCACCTTCCATCTTCGAAGCTTCATTACTTCATTTTAGTGGCCATAGACTACTTTACAAGTTGAGTTGAAGCAAAACCTTATAAAACTATAGACTAAGGTGAAGTAATTAGCTTTATTGAATATTTAATTCATAGGTTTGGAATTCCCCGAACTGTCACTGTTGATAATGGAACAATATTTGAGGGTGGTTTAATAAAAGTTTTTGCTGGGAACTTTGGCATAAGCATAGTTAAATCCACTTCTTATTTTGCTCAAGCTAATGGACATGCAGAGTCATCCAATAAAGCCATTAAAAAAGGGATTCATAAGATGGTTGAAGATAATCCTAGGAATTGGCATAATTTACTCTCAAAAGTTTTATGGGCTTATAGAACTTCAAAGAGATCAAGTTTTGCAGTCACTCCATTTGCCTTAGTATATAGGCATGATGTTGTACTTCCAGTTGAGATTAACACTAAGTCTTTGAGGGTCAAAGTACAAGATTATTATGACAAAGATTAGTATAATCAAAGCATGTGTATGAAATTGGAAGACATTGATGAAACTAGAATTTAGGCCTTAAACAAAATATTAATCCAAAAGCAAGAGGCTGCAAGGTTCTACAATAAGAGAATACATCATCAAAGCTTTGATGAAGGTGATTTGGTGTGGAAACCATATTACCCTTTGGCATCAAAAGCCACAAATTTGGTAAATGGTCACCTAATTGGGAAGAACCATTTAAAATCCATAAAGTGCTTCCAAATTATGCTTATCACTTAAGGAATCTTAATGGTTTCATACATCAAAGGAAAATCAATGGTAAAATCTTGAAGGCATATTTTCCAACTGTTTGGGAAACTTCATACAACAAGGAATTGAAAGTTGACAATAGATAAGCACAAGTAAAACGTCACAAGACAAGTTGATAAATATAATTTTCATTTATTTGGTGAAATTTTACGAAGTCCCATAGTTAGGTCCAAAATATCTTACATTGCTTAAGTTGTTCCTGTACAATAAGCTTCATATTATCTATAAAAGGAAATAACTCAAGTAACTTGGACATATCAGCCTTAAGGTCCACCAATTTAGTAATAGAAGTCTGCATCTTTTCATGATTGGTAACCAAGGCTGCTTCCACCTCTGCAAGTTCTTTCTATAGGGTTTCTTTATTTGCAAAAAGAATTTTCTGTTGAGTTGAAACCTCTATATGCTCAGCTCTAAGGGAGGCAATCCTAGTTTGTATAGTACTAACAAGAGCTTGGTCTTGAATAAGTTGCTGATGAGCACTCAAAACGAGCTCTTGGTGGTGGAAATGAAAGTCCAAAGAGACCATAGCCTTTAGCAAGATGGAAGAAAGAGGAGATTGATGATGAAGCAATGATTGGCAGTATAAATGAAACCCTTATTTGAAGGTTGGATTCTTTAAAGCCAATAAGGGTAGCCTGGAAAAGCTCTTCAATGGCCTCAAACAAACTTCAGCACTTAAGATTTGTGGGGATAAAGTTGGCATAGAAGCAAAATGGCCAATAAAAAAGTATGCCAATTAAAGAGAATCTAGCTTTTAAGGGTAGAGATATAGGAGCAACAGTAGGTATCAAAATCTGTTGGAGTACTTGCTCGAATATTGATAATTCAAGCTCTGACATCTCCACCACTTCACAATTATGGGCCTGAGATGCACTAGCCTCTAGCAAAACTTCCAAATAAGTGGGCTTTGATCTGGCCATGAAGGTTGAAGCTTTTAGTAAGTCTTCAGATCCACTAATATATGAGTAGGAGACCCCAGGTACCTCAAGCTTTGGTATAAGTATATTCTCCACTATCTTTCAAACTAGAGAATTAAGGGAAGAAGTAATATTAACCTGGTAAGAAGAGTTAGGGGACAGTGGTGAGGTAAAGGGAATATGAGAGGCAAGTGGAGTAGGCAGGATTACTTGCACAGGGGAAACTAAAGAGGGTTACTCAGTGTCATCATCTAGAAGGTTCCCACTTGTCTCCTCATCTGCAATGATGGTGGTCAGAATGGTTTGAAGATCAAACGAAAGAGTTCACTTTTTTAAGGTACATCCTTTTCAGTTTGTTGCTCATGGCCCTCCCAGTGCTCTTGAAATAGGCATTTACAACCCTAACCTCAAGTGAAAGCATTTTTTCCACATCTGGATGGGTTCAGTAGTTTGTGCTTGAGGCTAAGTGAGCACTTGGGGTTGTTGATAGACAGAAGGGAAGGCAGAGTCTGAAGGTTCAGAAACCTTTGGGGTAGATATAGCCAGGGTAGGAAAGGGACCTGAAGAATGGGTTTTAGGGAATAAGTTCTCATCCTCGTCTTCTCTATTTCTGGTTGTGAAATGGAACTTGGGAGTGTTTAATGAAGTTCATGGTGACCAGCGTATTTGTCAGTAGATGAAGTTGCTATTTGCCTTTTTTTCGCTTCTTTTGGCCACAAGCTTGGCTAGAGTTCACAAGCAACTAAGTATAAACACTTGTATATAAATACACAAATGAAGTCTAAGGTGCTTCGAATGATGATTACCTGGTTTAGAGGAGGTCCTGGTAGCTCTCCTAGTGGAAGTGACTATTGCTGGCATTGCAAGAGCAATTTGTGTTAGAGTTGGCAATGCTCATGGAGGAATAGAGGTGGTCTAGCTTTAACTTGAGAGGCGGCTTCAACAAGACCCAGATTTATGATCATTAAACATAAGGGGATGGTAAATCTGGCCTCGGTGTTGAGCTTCTACCAATGTAAGAAGCTAGGATTTCTCCAGATTCTCTTGCAAGAGCTTGGTTGATTCCCCAATTCTGAATTGAGAGGCTCTCGGATCTCTAGTATCCAATTTGGGGTTGGTAAATGCACAGAATGCAACAGGGATAAGTTGAACCAACCTAAATTGTCTGGCAAATTGAGCTAGGAAATATGTTTAGCTATACATTTGTAGGCTTTACAATTCAAGTTCCCAACAAAAAGTTCTCTTGTAGTAAGGATGGACACCCAACAAGCCTTGTGGGCATCATCAGTGCACTTTTTATCTGCCAACAAATTGTGAAGCCATTAAGGAGCTCTGATGGGGTTGATGGGAATAAAGAATTCCGGTTTTGGATCTAAGAGAAGGTTAAAAACAATAAAAGAGTTGTGTACCGTTTAAATGAGAGAAATAAGCAATTTGCATTTTCCTATTAGTGTATCATTGACGTTTAAGTTTTTGGTTTACATTTAAAATGTTTACATTATTTATTAACTTATTTTTAATTGTAATTTACAAGCAGTCTAAATTTGTCCTAACCCGATCAGAGGTGGTTCAACCATTAAATTACTTAATTTGTCGTTTAAGACCCACTAAGAAAATATCAAAAAAAAAAAAAAAGATTCTTATCTTGAAGATCTCCATTTTTCAAAAGTTTAGTAAGATAAAGTTTCATTTTAATGCTTAACCTAGGGTCTTAAGAAATTTGAGTTGCCATTAAACTGATTTACATAGACTTTGCCAATGCCTTACTTTCGAGCCCCCCTACCAGGCGAATCTTAGCTCCGTCCTTAGAAATAGCGCATGAGAATGATTGATTAATTACCAGTTCAAAAAAAAAAAAAAATTGTTGATTAATTAATCATTGAACTTAAAATATAAGTTTAATTTTTAATTTAAATAGCACTATTCCTATTTTTTTTTTTATATATGCAAAGAAATTTATTAGGGGACTCGGGCTAACCAAAACCAAAACCAAAACCAAAACCAAGCCTTAAGTCCCATCCAATGGGGCTGGTTATATGAATCATTTTTCTCCACTCGACTTTATCAAATGTCATTTAGTTAGTCAAATTAAGGAGACTCATATTTCTATTTACTACACTCGCCCATGTCAATCTAGGTATGCCCTTTCCCCTAACACTTCCTTTTATCGTTACTATATCGCATCTCTTCACTACTACTTCTATTGTGTATGACCAAATCATCTCAGTCTATTCTCTCTCAGCGTATCTTCTATCAGTGCTACTCCTATCCATTCACGAATATACTCATTCCTAACTCTGTCTTTTCTTAGTTGCCCAACATTCCGTCCCATACAATATCGCTAGTTTAATATCCGTTTTACAGAACTTTCGTTTTAGTCTCGTTTATTGCACAGTACTCCAGATGCACTCCTCCACTTAAGCCACCCTACCTTATTCTTATAGAAATTTCGTTTTAGTCTAGTGGGTACTCGTTTATCGCATAGTACCCTAGATGCACTCCTTCACTTAAGCCACCCCGCCTTAATCTTATGGACTACATCTGTTCCAATCTTCCCTGTTGTTATGATAATTGATTCTAAATAATGAAAATGTTCACTCTTAGGTCGTTTTTAGCTCTCAATTTTTACTTCTTCTCTACTTTCATTGTTACTGTTACTAAAATTACACTCCAAGTACTCTGTCTTATTTATGCTTATCCTAAATCTTTTATATTCAAGTGCTTCTCACCAAGTCTCCAACTTAGTGTTAACTCCTCCTTTAATCTCATCCACTAACACAATCTGCAAAAAGCATACACTATGGCATATCATCTTGAATATTTCTTATCAACTCATCTATAATTAAAGCAAAAAGATAAGGACTTGAGGTTGATCCTTGGTGTAACCCCATCATAATTGAAAATTCACTTGTCTCTCCAACAGGCGATCTAATAGTGGTTACCACACCTTCATACATGTCCCTAATTACATCAACGTAACATTTTGTTACCTTTTCTTCTCTAATACCCACCTAATTATATCCCAATACACTCTATCGTATGCTTTCTCAAGGTCGAGAAAAACAACATAAATGTCTTTTTTCTTTTCTCTATAGACTTTTCTATTACTCTCCTCAAAAGATAGATCGCATCCATTGTTGACCTACCAGGCATAAATCCAAATTGATTATCTAACACCTCTGTTATATCTTGCAATCGACGTTCCATCACTCTCTTCAACATTTTCATTAGATGACACATCAAATTAATTTCTCTATAGTTATTGCAATTATATAAATCTCTGTTATTCTTATAGATTGGCACTAAAATACTCTTCCTCCACTTCTCTGTAATTTTCCTAGTGAACAAAATTTTGCTAAATAACCTAGTCAACCAAGCAACTCCTTTCTTACCCAAAATTTCCAAGCTTCCATATCATTGGGTCCTAAAACCTTATTCAATTTCATCTTCTTAAGTGCAAACTCCACTTCAAAGTTCTTAATCAGGCGATAGAACCTGTAGTCATGGTTTTCCTTATTACTGGCTACTTTCTCTCCTTTTGCCTTTCCTCTATGTTCCCCATTTAACAACTTCTCAAAATAGTTCTTCTACCTATCCTTAATCTCTTTATCCTTTACCAACACCTTATAGTCCTCACTCTTGATCCACTTAACCTGATTAAAATTGTGACACCCGAATTTTCTTTTTTTAAAAATTGCAATAAATAGAAATAAAAAATAAATAAATAAATAATAATTAATAAATGCATAATTTAGGAAATTGGGAATTTATCGATTAAATTGTTAAGGAAATAAATTGTGAGACACCACACATTAAATATTTTAGTAAGTGGTAAGTGATGTTTTATAGTTGGGTAGTGAGGTTTTTAGACGTGAACCTAACGTATAATCATAAGTAATTTTAGGAATTATGACTTTTAAAATCGGAATAACATAATAAATAAATAAATAAATATAAGAAAAAAAAGGGGAGCCTTCGGTGGGGCCAAGGGTCAACTTGGCCCTTGATGAATTCGCAGAGATGAAACAAAAAGACAAAGGGGTAAGACAGATGGCCTAAATAGAAACAACCATGTACAGGTGGCGGGAGGGAACATCAACTTGTGTAGGTAGTTGGCTTGGCCCTCCACTTTGTTTAGGTATAAATAGGGAAGTGAAGTACGTTGGTGAAGCACAGAAATGAAGTAAGCATAAGGAACGTAGCAAGTAAGGCTCTAGGGTGCGAGAAAAATAGGAATAAATTTATATTAAGGTGAGTTTTATTATACCTTGAGTTATTATAATGTGTTTTCTACATGTCTTGAGTTACCATAATATATTTTACGAATGTTTTGAGTTATCACAATTTATTTTATGTAATTTATGTTTTATGGTTAGGTTAATGTTTTAATTACATGGATTATTTTCTGAACTCTATTTGCGTAAATTAAAACCCATGGCTATGTTGTTTAAATTTTAGAAATTATTTGGCAACGATCTTGTAAACAATTATTTTCTGTAAGTACCACCACGGGAGTCCCATGCTTTGGAGGACTTAAATAACCATTGGCCCCTGTTTGACCACTTTGTGGTCCCCTGTTGTCATGGATTCATTGACCCATGTTCTGATTGTCACTTTAGTGACCCCTATTCTGTTCTGTTTTGTTCTGTACCGTGGTTATAGTTATTTATTTCAGTTTCTGCCACTTAATTAATTTGTGTATTCAACTCAAAGTATGGTAATGTTTTAGCTTAAATAACTATCCGTGGCTATTTTGTACCCCTATACTCACATTATAATATTTCTCACTCTGCTATGTGCTTATAGCTGTTACCCCTTTCAGGTGACGAGGTTTAGCGGGATCAAGATGGGAAATGAATCACTGTGTTTTTTTTTTTTTTTTTTTTTTAAGATTTCTATCTTTGTTTTTTCAAATTCTTGTAATACAATAAAGCTCAATTGACTATGTTTTGTTTCCTTTTAATAAACTTTTGGTACACAATTATTTTATTTTAATTTATTTAATTTATCCGCTTGCGCTACGACTACAAAATTATTTGAATTATATTATTTTATCTTGTTACGACGCCAAGCCTTTGGGTACCGGGTTTGGGTCGTGACAAAAGTGGTATCAGAGCAGTGGGTTTTTTTTTTTGTTTAAAAAAGTGTTAAGTTTTTGAATTTTTCTGTATAATTTTCACATTATTTGAATTGAAAATTATTTCAAAAAAAAAAGTGTATAAAACAAAATTGTATATGTTTTTTAAATTTCCTGTACACTTATTCACATTCATTGAAATTCACATTATTTGAATTGCAAAAACATATATATATATATATATTCCAAAAAGAAAAAAAAAATTATTAACCTTGTATTATTTGATATTATGTGGTATGTCTAACACAAGTAAATCATGTTATAATGTCTAGGCTAAGTTTTTCTGTGTTGTAGGAAATGACCAATCTTATGGAGTTGTTTTGGTTCGAGCCCCCAGGAGCTCATCTTGTCCCAAACTTATTAAAAGGCTGGGATGATTCGGAGAGTCTTATCAGACAAGCCCACCCCGCACTTGACTGACTCATGGGATGACCTGTGTATTTGCAGGCAGACCCCGATGAGGATTTCTTATTCTGGAGACTTAGTCGAGGCAGCACTCGTGAGAGATAGATAGGGCCGACCCGCGTCGTTGGTCTTACTCCAGACCTAAATCACCTGCATTTTCTAGTCGCACCTCTACCCTAGGCTTTGCGGAGAGGAGGGGACACGCGTATCCTAGCAGCCACATCCGCACCACGACACCTCCTCCACAGCACATTGTCCATGCCCCAGCTGTGAACTTCACTGACAGTGCATCATACTTGGAGGTGCCGGTACAAATTACCGGACGGGAGTTTTGGGGTTATGATCATGGTGTTCCTGTTTACATAGTCCAGGTGGTATGAAGTTGCTTTGGAATAGAGCACAATGGGTGAGAGTCCGAGTCCCTCATCCAGAGTGAGTTTTCGGGATTATTTCATGGGTCAGTTTTCCGGAGTCAGTTCTCATGGGGGTGGCCTAACAGTCCCTTCTAGATGTCCGACCAGGAGATCCTTTTTGTGACCTAACCGTGATTAGCCTAATCCAATTTTGTATTAGTAGGATTAGACACTAACACTTAACCGTTATCTAAGTATGTTGTACTGATATTTTTTCCTTATCTAAGTAAAACCAGTATTATGTAAATGATGTATGTATTAGATACATATGCTGTTATGGGATCCTTATAAATCATAGATATAATATTGCAATAATAATTGATTCAAAAAAAAAAAGAACAACAACAACAACAAAAAGGGAAGTCCACTAACCGTTTTCACCTTGTAGTGATGGCTAATGATGGAAATGGAACCGGATCATTGGTCAGTGGTATTGATCCAATGGAGCAAATCATGGAAAGAGCAGTTACTAGTTTTTTGCGAGTCCTACAGACCAACGTTAACAGCGGATTGCCTGAACGATGAGAAGAGCCAACTACTATAAAACAGTTCCAGGACTTGAAACCTACTATATTTACCGGCAACACAAACCCATTGGTGGCAGAAGCTTGAGTTAGAGATATGGAGAAAAATTTTCGCGCGCTACCTTTCATAGAAAGACAGAAGGTGACTTTCGCCACATTCACCTTCAAAGACGATGTGCAAGAATGGTGGCTACGTACCCTGAAGAAAGAAGATATTGTGACTTGGGCCAGATTCTTGGAGGTATTCTATGAAAAATACTTCCCAGATTCGCAGCGGGAACAAAGGCGTCGGAATTCATACATCTAAGGCAAGGAACCATGACAGTGGCCGAATACGAGAGCAAGTTCATGCAACTAGCCCGGTTCGCGACATACGTCATCCCCACTGAAGCTCGAAAAGCCATAAAATTTGAAGTAGGATTGGATTCTGAAATTAAGGACAGGCTGGAGGTTTTGAAACTACCAACCTATGCGGCGGTTGTAGATCGAGCTTACATTGCAGAAAAATGAATTAAAGCCTTGCGTTCCGGGGAACCAAGCCAGAGGAAGCAATTTTGGGAAAGAGATAACAGAAGGCCTAGTGTCGCGCCTCCCAAGAGGGTAAATACAGGCATAACCAATTCAACCAGTCCAAGCAATCAAGGTCCTACAAATCCTAGAGGTGGCACCATTCCAGCTTGCTCTACCTGTGGAAGGACTCATTGGGGACAATGCCGTCGAGATACGGGAGCATGCTTTAGATGTGGCCAAGTTGGCCATTTGCTGAGAAATTGTCCAAAGCTCGCCAGTCCTACAGCCGGCCCCTCTGAACCAGTCCGAAAACCCGCAGTACCTAGAGGAGTGAGAAAGGACCAAAAATGCCAAGGAAGAGCTTTTGCCTTGGTGCTTGGAAACCCAGAAGTTACAGAGAACGTCATGTGAGGTACACTTTCTGTTTGTGGGCACTTAGTCCGTGTTCTCTTCGACTCTAGTTTAACTCATTCTTTTGTTGCACCACACTTTGCTACCAAGTTGACATCAACACACGAACCCTTAGGATATGTATTGTCTGTGTAACAACCTGACCCTCATATGTGCTTGTGATATATGTTAGTCCTTTATTCTGTGCTGTTAAATGCCTAAGATGAAACTGTACAAGAAAATAAGTTCAAGTAACTATGTTGTAATGCCTTCTGGAATGAATTGTATCTGTTAGGAAAGAAATGTATCTGTTACTACTAGAACGATAAAGTAGAAATTGAGGGCCTTAGCGGCTTAATAAGTCAAAATTGATCATATATTTGGAACCAGCATAATTTTTAGGTAATATTAAGCACTTCTGTGAAATTTCAATTTTCGGATGTGTAAATGATTGATTTTCGTCTTATTCTCTCTTTATGGAAATATATATGTGTGTTCTTGGTCATTTGACAAACCAAGGAATTCATAACTCTAAACTTAAGAATTGAAGGGTAGAGAGAGAAGGTCCTCAAGAAGGTTGGGATTTGGGCTTAAGGTATGTAAATGTTTGTCTAATTTTCATCCACAACCCTTCTTGTCATAATTTATGTGAAGATGTTTCTATAATCATGTACCTAAGAGTTGGGATTATGGTGTTGTGAGTATGAGAAGTAAATTAGCAAGATGACCTTACTTTGCATGTTTTGACTCAATTTGAAGTACCTATGAGAGGCTTTACTCTATTTCTTCAATTGACTTGTTTGAATTCAAGTATGTGGCATGATTTTATGTTTATGTATTGAGATGTGAGAACAAGTAGGAATCTTATGAATTGGAGTGAATTTAAGTTGTGGATTCATGATTCGATTTTTACTCAAATGAAATATGTAATTTGATCCTTGTTCACATGTATTCATATGCTTTGAGCTTATATATTAGTAATTTAAAGCTAGATTTTTGAGGCCCTAAACATGTCTACAAGAGAAGGAAATTGTGCAGAATTTTCAGACTTTTTGGTGCAGAATCGCCGCACGTGCGGGAAGCTCAGCCGCACGTGCGGGAGTCACTGCCGCACGTGCGGGAAAATGGCAAATTTTGGAGTTCAACACTGCAAATGAAGCACGTGTGGGGCCACTACAAAAAAATACACTTTTGGCGACTAAAAACTTAGTCGCCAAAAGTATTAAATTTCGTCGCCAAAAGACATTCCTGACTAAATAATTTGGTCGCTGGATTCGTCGGGGATACATAGTCGCCTAAGGAATTAGCGACTAAACTACATTTAGTCGCCATAAGTAGTATACAATACCGACTAACCTGTTAGTAGGCAAAAAGAATAGATATTAGCGACTAAAAGATCCGTAGTCGCTGATAAGGGATATTAGCGACCAAAATGGTAGTCGCCGAATCGGTTGATTAATTCCTTTAACTCACATATTTAGCTACTAAACTTTTTTGTCGCAAAAAGGAAAAATGTCTTCGGCGACGAAATGTTTAGTCGCCAATACTGTAACTTTCACCTACTACATTTTTAGTCGCCATAGTTACTTACTGCATTTTGGCGACGAAAGACTTTAGTCGCTAAAAAAATGTTGGATTTTAGCTACTAAACACCTTAGTCGGCCATAATTATTTGATTATGTTTTCGAGTTGTTTGCCTACTAAATATTTAGTCGCCAAAAGGCTTTTGATTTTTAGCTACCACACATTTAGTCGCCATAACTATTTTGAAATTGTTTTGGCTACTAAATTATTAGTCGCCAAAAGTCGTTTGAGTTTTAACTACCAAACATTTAGTCGCCAAAAGATTTATTTATTTTTAACTACCAATTTCATTGTCACCAAAAACATCATTTATTTTCATTTTGTCGAGTTTTATTTTATATTATATATCCACCGCAACCTGTACGTATACAACCTATATATATTATCACCTATTCCGTAATATATGTTTCACTTAGAACGATGAAACAAAAATGAACATCTGCTATATATACTCCAACTACAAATAATAATATAAACTTATGTACGAACCAACTTTATATATTTCAATTACAAATAATGTCATACATTCCAAATACGTTACCAAAACAATGTCCTCTGTACACAACAGTTTTACTATATACTATGCATTGTAATGACCATTTGACAAGGTACAAATTACTATGGTAATATGTACCATGACAAAAGGTAATCTATATTAATTAATACTAGAGCCATTAATACAAGCTCCAAAAATTATATGTTCCATGCATCCACAGTCCACACAAAAAGTATAGGACGACAAAAAACTTCCCAACTTCGCATAAGTGTGAATTATCTTCCGGGCAAAAAAATAGAAGATCCACATGTCAATGTCAAAAGCCATCTACACAACAAAAATTACACCCATTAGTTCCATTGTAAACAAAAAGTTATAGCCATCTACAAAACACAAATTGCAAGCATGTCAATTGTAATTGCAATTGTATGTAAATATTGTTTGAATTTAGGAACTTCAATATAGTTCCTTTACACGTTAAGTTGTATTGAAAGTGCAAAGAAATTTCCAAGTGAACCCCAAGTCAAGTTTAGTCTAATGTGTAAACATATATATATTTTACTCATAACTGTACATATATAGACATGCTTATAGAACATATATATATTTGTATAAGCTTTATGCGTTTTTCACGCCAACTCGCAACGTACACATGGTAATTGCGTACCGTCTATCCCCACAGGTCGTCTTTGACACGAGGAAGCTACCCGTCCCATCAAATGCTGGTTCGGGGCTGCTCTCAATTTTCGGCCCTCAAAGGCCTTTTTTCGGCTAAGTTTATGACGTTTTGACGCCAACTCCCAACGTACACGTGCTAATTACATCCCGTCTGTCCCCACAAGTCCTATTTGACACGAGGAAGCTACCCATTCCATCCCGGCAATGGTTCGGGGGCTGCTCTCAATTTTCGGCACTTGAAGGCCTTTTTGCGGCTAAGTTTATGACATTTTTTACGCCAACTCCCAACGTACAAGTGCTAATTACGTCCCGTCTATCTCGACAGGTCCTATTCGACACGGGGAAGCTACCCGTGCCATCCCCACAGTGGTTCGGCGGCTGCTCTCAATTTTCGGCCCTCGAAGCCCTTTTTTCGGCTTAGTTCATGGCGCATTTCACACCAACGCCCAACGTACACGCGCTAATTACGTCCCATCCGTCCCCACACGTCCTATTTCACACGAGGAAGCTACCCGTGCCATCCCCGCAATGGTTCGGGGGTTGCTTTCAATTTTCGGCCCTGGAAGGCCTTTTTTCGGCTATGTTTATGGTGTTTTTATATGAGCCAATCCACCACGTGGTTAGCATGTGGGAGAACACATTTAATTGATTTTAGCCTGAACATAGGCGCATCTGCAATTGTACAGGTGGATGCAAGTGTAGGCAACAAGGTGAGGATTCATGGATTTTCTCCCTTAGTTTAATGAAATTTGGTTGTTTATTCCTATGGCTATATTGTAACCGATTTCCTTGATTTGATTCACTAGTCTGAATACACTTCTTATGAGTCAATATGCTCTTGGAAAACAACCAAGAACCAAACAACGAGTATGATAAGCTTATTAGAATGCATGACACACTTAGAAGGCAGCTTATGATTGGGAAAATGTGGAGGTTTTAAGGATCAAAACTTTGTTTGCATCAGCTCCTGTAACTAGGCCAAATCAGGTTGCTAATCTGTTGTGGGCAGCCTATCAAAGTGTTCATCCAACCAGGTTGCATCAGGTTGCATCAGCTCCTGTAACTAGGCCAAATAAGGTGGAAAATGTGGAGCTTTGTTCATGAAATTACTGTAGGTTTTATTTGTATAGATTTATTATTAAGAAACTTAATATCACATATTCATTGTTCACAGTTAGAATTTTGAAATCAAAGCTCCTTCGTACTAGTTATAGTGTACTAGTTATATTGTACTAAATCAAAATTCATTCTACTTTCTCTTGGTTTCTTCAATTACTCTTAAATCTGAAATGACATTCAATTGGACTTGGTTACCTTATGGAAATTGCGTCACGGTCCTTTGTGTAATGTATCAAAACACCAGGTTGGCTGCTGCAATGTCGCGTTGATTATGCCTCAAAACCTATTCGAAGCACATCACGAAAAAAATATTTGCATACCAACTTTAGAAAACATTTCTATGCCAATATGATCCATATTTTTTGTTTAAGTTGCAGTAGCTTGTTAAGAACATTCTGTTTACCGAATAGTAGGATGACCATCTGAACCTTGCAAGAGGGTTGTGAGTCGTGACACCACGTCGTTGAGATGATTGAGTTGTACACCTTGTGCCTTCCGTGCTTTTTTTTCTTCATCGACTTGTTTGATTAGCTGCTCTCTTTCCCTCGTAATTTCCTCCCGATCTCTTTGCCGCTCCTCTTTCTCCTTCAATAGCTCCTCTCGATCTCTTTGTCGCTCCTCTTTCTCCTTCAATAGGTCCTCTCGATCTCTTTGCCGCTCCTCTTTCTCCTTCAATAGCTCCTCTCGATCTCTTTGACGCTCCTCTTTCTCCTTCAGCAACTCCTCGTGATCACTTTGACGCTGCTCACGAAGAACCTCCAGTTCCACTCTCATTGACTCCATATGTTTATCACGTGCTCGTGCCGCACTAGAGGCTGTGGAAGAGGGTTGTGGGCCTATCCCACATCCACGCAAGTAATTTTTTTTTTCCCCAAGCACTTGCCTTGATATTTCTTCGTGGGTCAATGTCAAGCCCGCATTGGTGGCTGTTAGTTGTAGATTCACCATATCATCCTGTAATGGCAAGAAAACAATAAAGTCAACTATGGGAGAAGGAAGTTAAAACAACTTTATTAATTGATATGCATCACAGTTAGTTTCAACATTCAATACTCACATGTAGCTCACCACATTTGGGGTCAATCCAATCTCCCGTCTTCTTGGACTTGTGTGCCTTCTTATAAAATTCGGGGAAATCTACATCTCCATCCTCATTTGCCTGTTACGTATGGAAAAATTCCATGGACGAATTAGTACATGGTAATATTCAAAATCAAGAATAATCAATCATCCATTACATTACTAAATTAACTTCTCACCATAAGCGACATTGCTATAGGAAATGATCGCGATCCACTTGTATGATTATAGGGGAGCATACCCCTATTTGCTTTACCAGCCGTAGAGCGTTTCTACAAAAATATGAAAAAAAAAAAAAAAATTACCTTAACTTAGTTTCAATGAAGAAGTTTTACATATATTAGTCAATAAGTTTTACATATTAACACATAAATTAATTTCAATAATGGGGTTTCTAATTAATTGGTTACCAAGTGAGATTCGCCTTTCCAAGCAACATCAATCAGATATGTCCAATCCTCCAAGCTCACTCCACTAGGTGGATGACTATAGGGGTCATCAACACCCTTTTCCTCAAGTTCGAGGAACTCTTGCTTTAGATTGTACCTCCAATCCTTGTATAGCAAATATGCCTTCCTATCGAGGATCTGTTGAGCTTGTTCATCATTATCAAAATCATCGCCGATAACAAACTTGTCCTACAAACATAGTAACAGAATTAGTAGAACAATTAATTTAACCAATTACAATAACAAAGACATTATGGCAAGATGAATCTCATACTAGCACCGCCTGGATGACCGCATCTTTTGTACTTTGATCAATTTTTATCCATGACTTCACGCTCTGAAGAGGGCATAACCGTCTAATTTGAACGCCCAACTCATTCATTGCTGGGGTGGCATTCCCTCCGGTGATTGTGTTCAACACCCGATTGACATAGACGTGTAATTTCTCCCCTTTTTTCCTAGCAATTCTTTTCTGCACGCCTTTGCCTAATGTACGTCCCCGAACACGAGTTGACCTCGTTTTCCCTGGTACAAAAGGGGAAGGTACTCAACATTACAAACAAAACAAAACCAAAAAATTGTTAAACAACTAAATAGTATGCTCTTACCCAATCCACCTGGTTGCGTCTCCTCCACCACAGTTTGTGTATCATCCGGTGGTTACGTCTCGTCAGAGAACGTCATCGGGGTGCCAATCTCCTGTGCGCATGCTTCAGATGTTGATAGTACGTTGCCACTTGTTGCTCTCTTCCGTCGCCCCGTCTTGATTCCCGGAACCATTGTACCTACATTACGTAACAAACGTCCATGACTAATAAACATCGCATACATTAGTAATGTAACATGATGATGATACAAAAACAAACTTCTCAACAGTCCATTGTTCATTTAATATACTCATTACCCCAACGAATTTTCGAATTATTGTTAACAACAAAATTTTTAATAATTTGTTGTGGCCTGCAATAACAAACCATTGATAAGAACAACTCAGCTACAACATCAGTTTCTTTGTATGCCATTACTGTTTCCATTAGTATCCATAATTCTTACCGTAAGAATTTATTCAGGGCCCTAGTACTATGAATTCTGATGACTACTCAAAGTGTATTGCACAACATGGTTTTCTATAGTTGTCTAATCTCAACTGCAAAACTGAAACTTTTGCATAAATTTCCAGTATTTATGCTGTTCTCTCCTTCTGTTTGTGCACATATTTGTCTCAAATTTGATATTGAACCATCTTGGTGCAATTTTGTGTCTCTGCTTCTCATGTGACTCTGTTATAAGTTGGTGCAGGGATGCTGCCACAAATCTGGATTGTTGCTGGATTTGGTGCAGGGATGCTGCCAGAAATCTGGATAAACAAGAAGGTCAAAGGTATGCCCTTCATTAGCCTAAGGATGTGTTTGAATTTTGGATTTGGGAAGGGATTTGTGCAGGGAAAGGTAACGTGGAGAGAAGCAATAATGAACTAACTGTAATATAGCCAATAATGAACATTACCCTTCCCATCTTTACAACAAGGATCCCGAAATTCCCTGTCACCCCTCAACTGTGCTCTTCTTCAATAATTCATTACACAATTTAAAAGTGCCCAACCGAGCTAACAATTATACAATATTCTGATTTAAACATCATGGTAATTCAAAATTGAATGGTTTGTTGACATATGCAAGACAGCCTGTAGTAAGGAAATAACGTAGTTAATGCCTAACAACTTACCCAGGCGAAATGCTTCCCACAGCCAAAAGAGAAAAGCTGCTTACAAAGGGAAATGCTTCCCACAGCCAAAGAGAAATGCTTCCCTACCACCGTAAAGAGAAAATCTGCCTGCATCAGTTAATGAAACAGTTATACTACATATTTTGATACCAAGTACATTAACTAAGTCAACGTTTTCAAAGCTGCTTACAAAGGTAGTCTGAGGGAAGCACATAAGTAGGCTGAGAATTAAGCCTGTGACGACCAGTGGTGAGCTGGCTGAGATGCAGGACAAGGCTGAACTGAGGACAAATGAGGGTGGGGAGAGAGGTAATAGAAGAAGGACTGAAAAGAGGACAAATGAGGGTGGGGAGAGGGGTAATAGAAGAAAAGGGACTGCTGTCATAGGGCTATAGCAGTCTCAGCAAGATGTAAATGAGATAGGTTGTTGTACCAATGGCTTCAAGTGTACGGTAAAGAGGACTGATATCATGTGATAGGGCTATGGCAGTCTTAGCAAGATGTAAATGCTTTCTTTCTGCCCTTGAAAGCCCTCTGAAACTGTGGATTCCACACAATGCCACTCATACACACCTCTAAATAATCACCCACATTCACATGAAGGTCAGTGGTTAACTGATTCAAACCAAGAAACACCTCCTAAAGAAGTCTGTAACCACAGGAAGAAGACACTTACACAGGTTGGCATATCAACTGACCTAAAAATCTAGGCACATAAACAAGGCAGCACAGGAAGAAGACTTCCATGAACATATACATTGCAACAAGCACATGACTAGCTTATTCATTAACATATTACATAAGCAACATAACCAAACGTGACGAATTTGAGCAAACCAAATCAGAGCACTCACCGGCTGACATGGCTGTTCGAGTCTTCGCTGATGATCGCTAGTAAGAATATCAACAGTTTTCTTCGAATATTGCTCCACTGCCTTCATTTAACAGGTGCAGCGATTAGGTTCTACAAATTTCTTATGTCAAGAACTCAAAATAGGAATGGAAAATATCAGTCACCTTCAGGGTACTATCATGTGTTCTGATTGTGTTCATCAAAATCAAGGGAACATTGCATCCATGCTTAGAATTGACAGACTGCAAACCATTAAACCAATGGAAAATCTGAAAACAAAGATTAGACAAGAAAAACAATATACAACAAGAAAGAGAGACAGAGAGAGCACTCACCGGCTGACATGGCTGTTCGAGTCTTCGCTGATGATCGCTAGCAAGGATAATAGTAAAGTAACAGCAGAATTTCAGATACACCTGCACAGCCCGTAGTAACAGTTGAGTAAAATTAATCACGAATTCATGGCACCTTCGTAGTCTAGTTGTGTACACAGACTAAACTCACATTTTGCCAGTTCTTCTAATGAAATGAAACCAGAAAATTAACACTCATTTGCACGTTGTGGAACAGCAACTCCCATGCAGAGAACCTTATTGAGTTGGTACAACAGTCGCTTTTAGTCTCATTAACTTTAGACTATTGAATAAATGAGTCTCAATACTTCCATGACCCAGAAGCCAGCAAACTCAAAACTTATTTTAAAATTTGAAGCATTAGCTAGACAAATACAGGTCTAGATTACAACAAACATTTGTTTTGTTTATAACAATCTATAATTTTAAAATTCATTTTCTCTGTAAAAATTACCAACACACTTCAATCACGGAACATGTAACATATACATTTTAGTGCAAAGCTAGCTGATGCTCACTAAAACCAAAAGGGTCCTACGAACAAATTCACATGCATGGCAACTACGTACTGGTGTTCTGATCAGTGGTCCCCTTCTGCATAACTAATATTCAACAAGTTTTATGATTTCGTGGGATCTAATTCTTATAGTTCTACAGTCTATACTTTCAACAGAAAACATGTTTTATGAGTAAGTGCTGGTTTGGGATTTCTTGTTTTTGGTTTTTTGAAGGATTAAAAAGTTAATGTGTTTGGGAAATTATTAAAAAACTGTTACAGAGACAGCAGCACACAGCACACAACACGTTACAGAGACAGCAGCACACAGCACACAGCGGCAAACTGTCAAACTCAGCAAACAGATACAGAGCAGTTGTGCAAATCTGCACAGATTGTGGGAAAAGCAGCCACACAGCACAGCTGTCCAAATGGGAAATATGAACTAAGTATGTTGATGATTTGCAATTTGCTGTAACAGTTCATAGAAATCATACAGGAAATTAAAAGTACAAGGTTGAAATTACATGAAATTCAAGAGTAGGCATGAAATTGAAATTACAATTTCATGAATATTCTTAACTGTCCCCATGACATCAACAAAACAAGCCGAACAAAGAAACAAACTAAGTTAAAACTCTAGGTCTGTATCTGTATCAAAATCACTTTCCATCTCATCTTCTTTGTCATCACCCGAGATTGTTAGTTCATCGTCGTCATCGCAGATGAACGCATCATCCATAACACCCTCCGGTTGTACACGCTTATTGGACTGAGAAACTTCCATTGAAATAATTTGCGGTTCAATGTCATCCCGACGTAAAACAACAACATCATCAATAGGCTGAGTTGGTACAACTGTACTATTTTCATCATCTTGCAACACTTCATCAAATTCTGGCACATCCAGCTCTGGCACATCCCAAATTCGTCGATGTTGAAACTTTTCTACGACTCGCCAATTCGGCCCTAACTTCATATCAAGAACGTAAAAAACTTGTTGAACTTGGCTTGGGAACACAAACGAGTCATCTTTATACCATCGACTTCTTACGTCAACAGTTGTCACATGTGGTTCGACGCGCAAAGTTCGACTACTACCGGTGTTATACCATTCACATTGGAACAAAACAACCCGATGTCGAAACAAATATGTCAGTTCCCACACTTTACAAAGGTAGCCGTAGAACTTTATCAATTGGCCTTCGTGGTCGCCTTCCACTACCAACCCACTATTTTGACATTTACGACGGTTATCACGGTCGATAGTATGGAATCGGACGCCATTACAAATGCATCCCGAATACGTATTCACTAAGGCATTAGGTCCATTGGCTAATGACCACATCTCATCGGTTGCTTCGGGTGAGTTTTCATTTCGCAATTGGTTCATCTACACAAGAAAGTATGTTATGTCAATTCCAACTTAGAATAATTCAACGTTATCTCCACACTTAACAGTAACATGTTACATAATCTTACGCGATGTTTGAACCATTTAGGGAATTCTTTGCATTGTCGAGTTGCAATGTTGCATGAACTTCCATATTTTTGTTGCAACACAAGCTTGTGCTCCCTAGTTAATACGATGTAAGTCATAAGTAATTGGAATAATGAAGACATTAAAAAATAAAAACAATGTAGAAAAGGTATGTTGCATATATGATGAAGAAGCATACTCTAGATATTCGTCCACTTCCAAACTATTGTGTAGGACAAACCAATGAGCCAATTCGCGGTCAGCTACGGACACATCAATTGCCCTTAGGAGTTGACCAAAAGGACGAACATTTTGAGTGAAAATCGCCAACCCCGGGCCATTGTCACCCCCATCGTAGTTCCTTTCTTCCCGGTTAAACACAGTTTCAACTCCATGCAAATACATTGAACAAAACATCGTACACTCTTTCGATATGTAAGCCTCCGCAATGGATCCTTCTGGACGAGCTTTATTGCCCACAAATCCTTTAAGAAGACCCAGCATCCTACACGTAAACATCAGCGTGATCGTCAATATGTTCATATTCAACTATAAGTACAAGAAAAAAGTTCTGACTCATTGTTATACCTCTCAATAGGATACATCCATCGATATTGAACAGGCCCTCCAAGCCTAGCCTCGTAAGGCAAATGAATTGCCAAGTGGACCATCACATCGAAAAAAGCAGGAGGAAAAATCTTTTCAAGCTTACAAAGTATAAGGTACGATTTCTTCTTGCAATTTCTCCAAATCAGTCACCCTCAATGTCTTTGAGCACAACTGTTTGAAAAAAGTTCCAAGCTCAAACAACGTGGTGCCAATCTCGGTAGGAAGGTATCCTCGCATCCCAATGGGAAGAAGTCGTTGTAGAAGGACATGACAGTCATGACTCTTGAGGCCAACTAACTTACCACCTTTCGCCGTGACACAATTGGATACATTTGCCGCATAGCCATCAGGATACTTAATTGATTGCAAGAAATCATAAAACCCTATTCGTTCTGCCGGGGACAATGTGTACAATGCCGAAGGCTTCTGGAAAGAGCCATTCGCATGCCTTATCAAGTGTAACTCCTTTCGTATTCGCATGTCCTCCAGATCCAAACGTGCTTTGTCAGTGTCCTTGTTCTTGCCATCAATGCTCAATAGTGTCCCAAGCAGATTGTCACATATATTCTTCTCTATGTGCATGACATCAAGGTTATGTCGAAGCTTAAGTGTTTTCCAATAGGGTAGGTCGAACAAAATGCTTCTTTTTGTCCAGTTCGGAGTTGGATTTTCAGTCCGTTGTCTTTTTTGGTTGGTTGGATGCTTTCCATACGGCTTGTACGTCCCCAAATTAATTTGCTGCAATATTTGTTCTCCCGATAACTCCACAGGTTTGGACCGAGTCTCAATTTCCCCATTGAATAGCTTACTTCTACGCCAATTATGGTTCTCAGGTAAGTACCGCCGAGCACCCATATACCCAATCTTACTTCGCAAACTCTGAGATGATGCATCGATGTTACAATGAGGGCAGGCCAGGTAACCTTTTGTACTCCAACCAGACAAGGAACCATATGCAGGGAAATCGTTGATGGTCCACATGACTGCTGCATGCATTGTAAATATTTGGCCGTTTGAGGCATCATATGTTTGCACACCATGCTCCCACAGATTAGTTAACTCTTCTACTAATGGTTGCAAGTAAACATCGATGTCCCTTCCAGGTGCGGATCGTCCGGGAATAAGCAAGGACATCATGACAAATGGATCTTTCATACACTTCCATGGGGGTAGATTGTAAGGCATTAAGATTACGGGCCACATGCTGTACGATGTACTCATATGTCCGAATGGATTGAAACCATCCGTTGCAAGCCCTAGCCGTACATTCCGAGGATCCGCAGAGAACGTAGGATGCAGCCTATCAAAGTCCTTCCATGCCTCACCATCAGCTGGGTGTCGCAATACTCCATCATCCATACGCTTATCTTTGTGCCATCTCATATATGCAGCTGTTTTTTTCGACATGTACAATCTCTTCAATCTCGGCGTCAAAGGAAAGTACCTCAAGATTTTATGTGGAATTTTTTTACCCGTCTTGTCGTTCAACTTGTATCTAGACTCCGTACATGTTGGGCAATTCTCCAATGCAGCGTTGTCCTTCCAAAATAACGTACAATCATTCTTGCATGCATGAATGGCCTCATATCCCAAACCCAACTCACGTAAGAACCTTTTCGCTTCATAAAGGGTCCATGGAACATTTTCATCACACTTTGGTAGAATGTCTTTGAAAACTTGCATAACCATATCGAAAGATTTGTTGGTCCATTTATTGTACACCTTCAAGTGAAGCATCTTAATTACGAAGGACAAGATGGAGAACTTTTCACACTGTGGATATACTTGACGTTGAGCATCATCGAACAACCTAATGAATTTCAACAAATTGTGCCTCTCCGAACAAGTAGGTTCTTCGTCGATATGATCATCCATGAGACCACTCATGTAAATCTCTTGTAACATGGTTGGAAGTTCATCCACATTTTCGTGAACCTCTGTCATTGCAGCTCGATCGGTTTGAGTATCATCGTTTCGTATAGTAGGATGAGCACGAAACATGGGAACACGTTCCCCGTGGTGGACCCAAGTTCGATAAGAACATGCGATTCCTCTTCGAATCAAGTGCAACCGTACAACATGTCGAGGTAATTTCGTGCCGTTCAAGCAATCAACACAAGGACAACGAATTTCATCCTGCGGCCCTAAATTCTTCGTAGCAAACTCAATGAATGACTGAACACCTTGTACATACTCTTTACTTTTTAGCCTATCCGTTATCATCATCCAACTCTTGTCCATTATTACAACAGACATGAAGCGAAGATGACCCTGCGAATGGACGGGAACTTCGAAAAATACTCTGTAATGGAAGAGAGCTTAAGTAAGTTTAGGGGTTCGATTAGCATTGTTTTTTGAAATTAACAAAATAGTAATAACAGATCGGGATGTTTTTCCAATTTGTCAATTGCATATAGTTGGCTAATGTCACTACTAACTTGGCATGTATTGACATGCAAATGTGACATACATTCACAATTCCATGTGGAGTCATCTTAGAGGGAGAGAAATAATCCTAACCCAAATTTAATAAAATTTACTAAAATCAGTGAGATTAAAAATTATTATATATAATTTTCATAATACTTAGACAGTTCGTAAGGACAAAAGCTAAATTTCCATCATCCAAACAAAATGACAAAGCTTATAAGAAATCATTAATCTTTATCAAATTTTCTTCTCACTCTAGCTTCTTCGATTAGTATTTGTATCTTTATTCTATTCCTACGAAATCAACCTTTAAATCGTAAATATACATATATGAACTTTATAAAACGATTTATAAACAAAAAATTTATATAGAAACTAGATCCACAATAATCTATTAATGACATTTATAAAATTATGAAAATAATTATGGACATTTTGATTGAAAATAAAATGATTACAAGAAGTTACATCATTATGAATAGTTTTATTTAATTTTATAAAAACTATGTTTATATATCATTATTCTAAGTACATAAACTAGGAGTTCAAAACACACATGATGCACATGTAGAAATGGAGATCCTTGTAACCATCATCTAACAAAAAAGAAAATTGAAAAAATTTAAAAATGGCCACTGTGAGTCTCTTGTAAAAAGAAGGATTGAACCGTTGATACATTTAGATTGGAACATCAACAATGGCCACTGTGACTCTCTTGTCATTATAAATGGGTTTATTTATTATTGCATAGGTCATATTCTCAATTTCGATTACCAGAAAAAAATTACAACATCAGAAACAAACAATAAAATTCATCAATCTCATAAACACTTTGTCTGTTACTTTTAAAACTCTCTCTCACATATTTTGAACATATTTTCACTTTCATTTTGATATTAAACAATATCTCAAGAACTAGAGACAAGCTGATTTTTCACTCTAATTTTGACACTAAACAATATCACAGGAGATCAGAGAGATTATTTTTCATCTGTTTTGAACGAATTATGCGTAAAAGGACGACCACGTTCTTCAATCATCATATTGAGCAGATTATCCTCTATTGTTTGTATGGAGTTCCAAAGGTTTGCAGTACAAAGATGTGACAATATTTAGGCTATTGATTAATCAGACTTTGTAATCCTAATTTCTTATGTGGTGGCCACAGATTTCTCAACTGAGGCTGACTTTTAAAGAAATTATTTTCAACTATAGAAATCAACGACAGTGTAAACCTCAAGTTTTTCGTACAGTTTGGTATGTTAATCAGACTTTGTAATCCTAATTTCTTATGTGGTGGCCACAGATTTCTCAACTGAGGCTGACTTGTGAAGAAATTATTTTCAACTATAGAAATCAACGACAGTGTAAACCTCAAGTTTTTCGTACAGTTTGGTATGTTAATCAGACTTTCTAATCCTAATTTCTTATGTGCTGGCCACAGATTTCTCAACTGAGGCTGACTTTTAAAGAAATTATTTTCACCTGTAGAAATCAACCTCAAGTGTCTGCAAGAGAAGAGGGGTAAAAACTTATGAATATATAAGTGATATTGATCAGATACTTAAATGTGACAAACAACGCCAAGACAATGGAAATATCAGCGTATAGTCAATATGGCATGAGTTCCACATAGTATACATATACAAAATTCCCAAACGTTAATGGTAACACAATGCAAACATTTGAAACCATGGTACTACAGCAAATGCAAAGCACCATTGATGATTCTGAAGAGATACAAAAATTCAAAGCTACTTTACCAGGTTAAATAAAACATCTTGGATACATAACAATTTGTAAACAATTGCGGAATTTGGAATTTGTCTTATAAGTTAAGCAGGATATAAGAAGTACCTTCAAGTTAATCCATGCATATGGCAATCCAGTGGGGGTATCAAAAGCAGGTAGAAAGCGCGGCCGTAAATCTTATGGCAGGATAAGAAGTTGATTCTTATAATTTCTTTGGACCAAGCTATTTGTAGAATCAGTTGCAAGAATATGAGCAGAAACAAGTCCTCCAAGAACTCTTATGTTGCACTACACAATAGTGAAAACACCATTAAAGACAATCTGATACTTAAAATGCAACTTGATTTAGCACTCCCTGCTAAAGAATAAAACAAAAGAAAAAGAAAAAGCAACATTGCTCAAGCTTGACTGCATTAGCAAACTGAGGCCACATTAAATGAAACTTTGACTCAAACAACTTCACTAAATCCTAAATTAAAAACATTAAAATACCTGAAGAAGATGTATCCTCGCATCAACATGAAAAGTTAGATTTTCAGGAAGCCAAAGAACAGCCCGTTTCAAATTCTGTGTTGTTCCCCAATGATAACAAGGCTGAGAAACAGAAACAGTATTAACATATACTCTGTTACAAATACTTCAGTGGCACAATCAGTAATAATATTGAAATAAAATTAAATACAAAGATATTTGGTGACAGCATAAGAAGGGCATATAAGATAAAAATACAAGTACATTGATTTTTAAGAACTTGTCTCTAAGAAAGAGTATATCATACCTGGATAGCGATTCTACAAGTGTGAGGGCAGATCCATGATGCTGTTGTGGCAAATGTTCAAGCTAAAATTTGAAACAGTAGGACTTTTAAATTATCCATTTAAAGCTGAACACTGCAACAAATTTAAAAAATAAAGAATCACCTTCAAATTTCGTAGCTGGACAAGGGAGTCGGTGAATGTTTTGGCTAGAGGCTTTAGTTCATCATGCTACAGAACCAAAAGACCACAACTTCATAATATTCATCAAATATAAATAATATCTCATATAGTGGGAAGTAGAACTGACCGGAAAAGCATAAGTCATATAGTTGTCATAACCATGGTAAAACCTGAAAGGGAGAAAAAGCAGAGGCACATTTGGAACATAGAAATCGCAGAAACAGAGGCACATTTAAACGATAGAAACAGAATCCAAAATCAGCAATCCAAAATCGAAATGGACAATCGCAATTTCAACCACACCCAATCACGAAATCAGGAAAAGCCCTAAAAATTTGTGTACGAAATAAATGGGAAATGAAATGTGAAACCCTAAAATTAATCGTGAGAGAAGGGGATGTGAGAGACATCGACAAACAGATCGAACCAGATCGACAGAGAAGGAAAGAGACGACAGAAACATACCTGCGATGGTGATGATGGCCGGTAGTGCTGATCGCCGATTTGCAGTGGTGGTCGTGGCGAGCACCGGTGGCCTGCGACGGTGATGATCGCCGGTGGTGAGCGACGGGTTTGGTAGGGACGGGTTTGGTATGTTGATGTCGGTGTGTGAGACAGAAGGGAACAAAAAAAATCTGTGTAATATATATGTACTGGGCGCGAAATTACTTATTTTCCCTCTAAAAATTTTTTCGAACATTTGGCGACTAAACGATTATTTGTCGCCAAAAACCTTAACAGCGGCAAACAATTGGTCAGCTGAAGATCCCTCTTTGGCTACTAAATAAAAAGATTCGTCGGTAATACTGAATAAACAACGACTAAACCAGATTTGGTCGCAAAAACTAATCAAAAAAATGCCCTTTTTTTGGCGACAAAAAGTGTTTAGTCGCCAAATGATACAATATGGCGACAAAATTAAATGTTAGTAGCCTAAACTTCTATTAAACAGCGACTAAATGGAAATTTGGTCGCCAATTGTAATATATGGCGACTACAATACTTTAGTAGCTAAAAAGCTTTAATCAACGGCGACTGAAGATGTTTTTTGTCGCTGAATGTGGTGCTTTTGGCGACAAAAATTGGTTTGGTCGCCAATTTTAGTCGCCAAAGATGTATTTTGTTGTAGTGGGCCTCAATGTTGCACGTGCGGGAGGTGTGCCGCACGTGCGGGAGATCCTAGCCGCACGTGCGGCTCAAGTCAGAAAAGTTGGGATGCTCCGTTTGCGTGTTGGGTCCTCTAATGTTGTCAAAACCTGCAATTTATATTGTTTGAATGTTCGTTAATTCAATCAAAGTAAGTGAACCGAATGTTGATTTAACAAGGATAAAAGGACTAATGTGATTTTTCATGCGTGTAGGAAATGCCTCAAGAGGAAGTGCACCGACACAACACAGTGAGTAATAGTACTTCAATGTACCTCTACTCAGTATTTATTATTATTGACGTTGTGACCCTTGTTGAAAGTATTATCATATTATGTATTGACATTATATCTTGACGTTACGAACTTCACTATCAAACTTGTGTTGGCATGAAATGATATATTTGCTATAAGTGATTCAATACGAAATTGTGAAAACATTGAAAAAGGTTGTGAAGTTGTACACATCTTATGTGAAAGCTTGTGACTAATGGAATGTATCAAGGCAATTGTGAACTTGTGAACCAATGTGGCTTAGAGCCATTTGTGAACCAATGTGGCTTAGAGCCATTTGTGAATCAATGTGGCTTAGAGCCATTTGTGAGTCAATGTGGCTACGAGCCCTAATGTGAAACTACGTGACCAAGGGTCATTTGTGAATTGTGAATCAATGTGGCCAAGGGCCATTTGTGAACGATGAAATTATGAGGCCAAGGGCCGATGTGTGAAATATGAACTTATACTATTGTAAGCTTGTGAATCAAAAAGAACCAAAGGTCTATGTGATGAATTGTAAATTATGAACACAATGACTCTTTTCTGAATGTGTGAAGTTCTTAGGCCAGGGGCCACATTATGACGATTATAAACCAATTACGTTGTCCCAACAAGCTGTACAGAGACAGACTGATTACATGATTTCAGCATTAATTATGTTTACAAGCATACCAGTACTATTGTTCACTGAGCTTGGCTCACCCTGTGTTATGCCTGTTTCTGTAGGTAATCAACCAGGAGGTCGATCTTAACTCGGCATCATCATACTTTTGTCAGCCTAGGCACAGCCAAGCTTGGGGTCGGGACCCTACTTTTGTGGAGTTATTAGATGATGGCTTACACTTTTGCTATTGGCTTAAGTTATTATGTACTTAATAATTTTGTTATATACCCCACCTCGGGGTTGGATTTGTATATGCCTGTAAATAACTAACTCTCAAATGTATTTTGGCTTTTGATATACATGTCCTATGAAATGTTTATGATCCTGGCATGACTTAGTAGCTCAATGGATGTCATATTTTCTGGTTTATATCACTTATTATTACAGCTTCCGGTCAGGCCCCTCTATGGAACCAGGTTAAGTGTCCTTTTCTGCTTAGGTCATGCCCAAACTTTTAAGGGCAAGTCTGGGGCGTGACAGTCTGTGTCTTTCCCTTCTGGTAATTCCGCCCTTAGTACTAATATGTACAAATCTTTTACTATATCCTTAAAAGGTGAAACATTACATGTAGATTTGATTCCCCTCTGCATTAGTACCTTTGATGTGATCTTAGGAATGGATTGGTTAGCTGCCCACCATGCCTCTATCGATTGTGAAGCCAAAAAGGTCTTCCTCTGGTCACCAAACCTTGTCTTCGAAGGAACTGGAGCCTCTCCCCCTCCATGTATTATATCCTTCATGCCAGTCCAACGACTGCTAAGAAAGGGTTATTGTAGTTGTATCTGTTATATGATTGATACTCAACAAGAGACCCCCACACTTGACGCAATCCCTGTGGTTCGAGAATTCCCGGATGTATTTCTTGAAGACCTGCCTGGTACCCCAGTTGATCGGGAAATCGAATTCACCATTGAAACCCAACCTGGTACACAACCAATCTCAAAGACCCCTTACCGCATGTCCATGACAAAATTGAAAGAACTAAAAACCTAACTCCAAGAACTACTGGACAAAGGCTTCATCCGACCAAGTACCTCACCATAGGGAGCTCCAGTACTAATTGTAAAGAAAAAGGATGGTACAATGAGACTACGCATCGATTACCAGGAGCTGAACAAAGTCACCATCAAGAACCGATACCCTCTACCACGAATTGACGACTTGTTTGATCAACTGCAAGGCGCCCAAGTATTCTAAAAAATTGACTTGCGTTCTGGTTACCATCAACTAAAAGTCAAAACAGAAAGCATCGAAAAGACTGCCTTCAGAACTCGTTACGGGCACTACGAGTTTCTCGTCATGCCATTTGGTGGCACAAATGCTCCAGTTGCCTTCATGGACCTCATGAATCGAGTGTTCAAACCCTATCTTGACGAGTTCGTCATTGTCTTTGTCGACAACATTCTTATATACTCCAAATCGCCAGAAGATCATGAGCACCACTTGCGAAGAGTTCTACAAACATTACGTGATTACAAGCATTATGCCAAGTTGGAGAAATGCAAATTCTGGATCACTAGTGTACACTTCCTCGGTCACGTCATTAACAAAGATGGCATCTCAGTTGATCCCCAAAAGGTTGCAGCAATTGTGGATTGGCCACGACCTACTAACGTATCTGAGATTCAAAGCTTCTTGGGCCTAGCAGGCTATTACCGGCGCTTCGTGCAAGATTTCTCGAAGATAGCTTTACCCTTGATCCAACTAACTCAGAAGAGCACATCTTTTGAATGGACCGACAAGCAGGAACGTTGCTTCAAAGAATTGAAGAACAGACTCGTGACGGCTCCGATACTAGCACTCCCCGCAGAAACAGAAGGGTTCATAATTTATAGCGATGCCTCATATAATGGTTTGGGTTGCGTTCTTATGCAAAATGGAAAGGTCATTACTTATGCCCCCAGCCAGCTAAAGACGCACGAAATGAACTACCCAACTCATGATCTGGAATTGGCTGCGGTGATCTTCGCCCTCAAGATCTGGCGTTATTATCTTTACAGTGCAACCTGTGAGATTTACACTGATCATAAGAGTCTCAAATATCTGTTTACATAGAAGGAATTGAATATGAGGCAACGGCGATGACTAGAATTTGTGAAGAACTACGATATAGAGATCCATTATTATTCTAGCAAAGCTAACGTAGTAGCAGACGCATTAAGTCGAAAAACGACCAAAAGTGTGGCATGTACCCTCGTTCCCCGCAAGATCAATGGATTGCTCACCAACATAATTGTGGAACCCGAGTTGATCGAAGAAATTAGAATCCGCCAATGTGAAGATAAACTTTTAAAGAAAAAGTACGAAGAACAAGGAAGCACGCCCGATCCTAACTTCACAATAAGCAATGGGATGCTAAAATTTCAGAATCGAATTTGCGTACCTGACCTTCCAGAACTTAAGAAAAGGATATTAGTGGAAGCTCATAGCTCGAGGTTTGCGATTCGTCCTGGCAATACGAAGATGTATCACGATCTGAAGGAACACTTCTGGTGGACAGGAATGAAGAAAGACATAGCAAGTCATGTCTCCAAATGCCTGCGTTGTCAACAAGTTAAAGCAGAACATCAGAGACTTGTAGGAATGTTGCAACCACTCCCTATTCTCGAATGGAAATGGGAGCATATTACTATGGACTTCGTGGTCGGGCTACCACAATCAGTCTCGAAGAATGATGCAATATGGATTATCGGAGATCGATTGACGAAGTCGGCGCATTTTCTACCAATCAGAATCATGTACTCCCTCTCTAAGTTCGCCACTCTCTACATTAAGGAAATCATTCGTTTGCATGGCACCCCAATTTCAATCGTATCTGATAGAGATCTCTGCTTCGTGTCTCACTTCTAGAACAAATTGCAAGAAGCTTTGGGAACCACTCTGAAGTTTAGCACGACTTATCACCCGTAAACTGATGGCCAATCTGAAAGGACGATTCAGACTTTGAAAGATATGTTATGTTTGTGTATACTAGACCTCAAAGGTAATCGGGATGATCACCTACCTTTGGTAGAGTTCGCCTATAATAACAGCTACCATGCAAGCATTGGAATGGCACCGTATGAGGCACTGTATGGAAGGAGATGTCGATCACCTCTGTGTTGGATGGAATCGGAGACAGGAAATTATTAGGCCCCGAAGTCGGGCAAATCACAAGAGATAAGATTCAGCTCATCCAACGGCGAATTCGCACTGCCCAAAGCTGCCAGAAAAGCTATGCAGATACACGAAGACGAGACTTAGAGTTTCAAATAGGCGATCATGTGTTCCTAAAGATCTCGCCAACTAAGGGGGTTATCCAATTTGGAAACCGAGGAAAGTTAAACCCACATTACATCGGCCCATTCGAGATACTCGAAAGGATTGGTTCTGTGGTATATCGCCTTATGCTTCCACCCGAACTATCCAATGTCTACAATGTGTTTCACGTTTCGATGCTTCGTTGACATCTTCGAGATCCAGCACATGTTGTCGATTATGAGAACTTGGAAGTGCAAGAAGACCTCTCTTAAAGAACAACTTGTACAGATTCTCGATCGCCGTAATCAGGTCCATCGAAATAAGACTATACCTCTTGTAAAAGTCTTATGGAGAAACCATCATGTCGAAGAAGTAACGTGGGAAACTGAAAGCCAAATGTGGGCCAAATACCCACACCTCTTCGAAAACCAAGGTACGTCAAGTTTGGGGACAAACTTCTTTTAAGGAGAGGAGAAATGTGACACCCAAATAAATAAATAAATAATAATAATAAATAAACAAATGCATAATTTAGGAAATTGGGAATTTATCGATTAAATTGTTAAGGAAATAAATTGTGAGACACCATACATTAAATATTTTAGTAAGTGGTAAGTGGTGTTTTATAGTTGGGTAGTGAGGTTTTTAGACGTGAACCTAACGTATAATCATAAGTAATTTTAGGAATTATGACTTTTAAAATTGGAATAACATAATAAATAAATATAAAAAACAAAAACGGGAGTCTTCGGTGGGGCCAGGCGTCAACTTGGCCCTTGGTGAATTCGCAGAGATGAAACAAAAAGACAAAGGGGTAAAACAGATGGCGCCATGTACAGGTGGCGGGAGGGAACATCAACATGTGTAGGTAGTTGGCTTGGGCCTCACACTTTGTTTAGGTATAAATAGGGAAGTGAAGTACGTTGGTGAAGCACAGAAACGAAGTAAGCGTAAGGAACGTAGCAAGTAAGGCTCTGGAGTGCGAGAAAAATAGGGATAAATTTATATTAAGGTGAGTTTATTATACATTGAGTTATTATAATGTGTTTTCTACATGTCTTGAGTTACCTTAATATATTTTACGAATGTTTTGAGTTATCACAATTTATTTTATATAATTTATGTTTTATGATTAGGTTAATGTTTCAATTACGTGGATTATTTTCTGAACTCTATTTGCGTAAATTAAAACCCATGGATATGTTGTTTAAATTTTAGAAATTATTTGGCAATGATCTTGTAAACAATTATTTTCTGTAAGTACTACCACGGGAGTCCCATGCCTTAGGGGACTTAAATAACCATTGGCCCCTATTTGACCACTTTGTGTTCCCTTGTTGTCATAGATCCATTGACCCATGTTCTGATTGTCACTTTAGTGACCCCTATTCTATTCTGTTTTGTTCTGTACCGTAATTATAGTTATTTATTTCAATTTCTGCCACTTAATTAATTTGTGTATTCAACTCAAAGTATGTTAATGTTTTAGTTTAAATAACTATCCATGGCTATTTTGTACTCCTATACTCACAGTATAATATTTCTCACTCTACTATATGCTTATAGCTGTTACCCTTTTCAGGTGACGAGGTTTAGCGGGATCAAGATGGGAAATGAATTGTTGTGTATTTTTTTTTTTTTTTCAAACTCTTGTAATACAATAAAGCTCAAATGACTATGTTTTGTTTCTTTTTAATAAACTTTTGGTACCCAATTATTTTATTTTAATTTATTTAATTTATCCGCTTGCGCTACGTCTACAAAATTATTGAAATTATTTTATTTTTATCTTGTTACGACGCCAAGCCTTTGGATACCGGGTTTGGGTCGTGACAAAAATCTCTTGTTTTCCTCTCTTTTATCTTAGTAAGTTTGTATATTCTCTTCTCTCTCTCTCCTTACTATCTAGTTTAGTGTATAAGTTATCATAAGCTTTCAGCTTAGCCTTTCTCACTACTTTTTTGATCTCCTTATTAGCCAATCTGTAACTTTTAGATTTTTTCTCAATGCTATCCTTCTGCCATTTTTTAAAGCATTCTTTTTCGTCTTTGCTACCGCTTGAACCTCCTCCCTCCACCACCATGTTTCCTTAGAGTTGGGTCCCTTTCCTTTCGACTTTCTAAGGACTTCCCTTGATATTCTCCTCATACAATTGGTCATCAAGTTCCATATAGTGTTAGTATCATTTTTCAAGTCTCAAGTACCTTGTTTATCCATTCTATTCTAAAATATTTCTAATTTATCCCTTTTTAGGTCCTATCATCTTGTCTAAGGACGCCCACTATCCTTCTTAACTTGGTATTATTCTTTAAAGTATAAATCTAGTACCAAAATTATATGTTAAGATGCCAAGCTCTCTCTAAGAATCACCTCGCTACATTTTAGATGGTCCACTCTCTTACTAGAAAGTAATCCATTTGGTTCCTAATTAACTCACTCTTAAAAGTTATCAAATACTCATCTCTCTTCTTATACATAGTATTGGCCACTACCAGGTCAGAAGTCAACGCAAAATCTAAATTACTCTCTCCAGCCTCATTTCTATCACCAAAACTATACCCACCATGCACCCTCTTATAACTTAGTTTATCTATTCCTACATGACCGTTGAAATCTCCATCTATAACTATGTTCTCTCCTACGGGTATCTCCTATAATATCTTATTCGTTTTGTTCCAAAAATTTCTCATAGTCTGATCATCTAATCCTATTTAGGGGGCGTATGCAATAATAACGTTCACTATATTTTCTCCAATAATTAGTTTAACTAACATAATCTTATCACCTTTCTTAATGGCCATAACTACATTTTCTACAAGTCCCTTGGCAACTATTATTCCTACTTCATTCCTGTGTCTATCCTTACCATTATAATATTGCTTAAAATTGATATCCTCTATTTTCATAGCTTTCTCACCCGTCCATTTAGTCTTTTGTACGTAAGCAATACTAACTCTTCTCCTAACCATGATATCTACCAATTCCATAGTCTTACCAGTTAAAGTTCATACATTTCATGTGGCTACCCTAGACCCATAATCTTGGACTATCTTCTTTATTCGTGCTCGTCCAGGAAAACACAAAAACCTTTGCTCATCTTTCACTGCACCCAGGCATCGATGCAGCGCCCTTTACGCACTTTTTGAAATACTCAGAGACAGGCACAATGCGTCACTTAAGGGGAACAACTTAACATTTAATCGATTCAAAGTAAGATTTATTTTCATAGCGGATCTAAGTGACTTTTTTATGTATTGATTGTCGGCTATCTAACACGCAATCCTCCACATTTACCCTGACTTGAGACTTGCACCTTAAGGCCAAGTTTGGCAACTCAAAATAATCCATCTTTTTATCTTTTTTTCATCATATCACCTCTCTACTTTTCTGCATATTTTTTTTATAAAAAGACAAAAAGTACACTTATTTAAGTCATCCCAAACAATCTCTAAATTAATTTCAAAACTTTTGACCAATAGTTTCAAATTCTATATTTTTATTTATCACCTATCTACCATCTAATTTGTCTATTTATTTTTCATATTATCACGCATTTAATTTGTCTATTTATTTTTCATATTATCACAATCACCAATCGCCATTGCTATCATTTTTGGTAACTTTTTCAATTCCAACAAGCTAGCTGTGGCGGTTTGGCGCCAGTGGGTATTACCCAGGAGCTATAAACCATTATAACTAAATTGGCATTACCCCAGCCCGCAGCTATAACAGATCACACGAACCCCCCAAAAAAGAACACCTATCTAGATTTGACAAAAATGCCCAAAAAAAAAAAAAAAAAATATGGGGGGAAAAGCAGGCAGATAAGAAAGTATTTTTTTTTAATTTTTTTGGAGTCCTTTTGCTGGGACAAGAAAGCACCCTTAGGCCATGTTTGATTCACAACACTAATAGTGAAGTATTAATAATCCCATCAAATTAGTGTGGTATTAACTATCCCATCCCTACCCCATTACTAATAATCCTACAAATTTGTTGGATTAATTATCCATTGAATTAATAATCCTAAACCAAAATGTCAAAACAAACATAGGATGATTGGGCCCACGGATTAATAATCCTAATCCCATGCTTTAATCCTTCCAATCAAACATGCCATTAGTGCGGTTAACATGGGCGCACAGAATAGAAATCAAATCCCACATCATCATTACAACTAAATTGGCATACCCCCCAACCCCGCAGCTACAACAGACACACGAACCCCCACAAAAGAACACCTCTATAGATTTGACAAAAATGTCAGAAAAAAAAAAATATTTTTATTTTTATTTTTTTAATTTTTTGCCGGGACAAGAAAGCAACCTTAGTACGGTTAACATGGGGCACAGAATCGCTTAGGAAATCAAATCAGTGTTCCCCACGTGATCAAACTTGTTTCTTTGTCTTCTTTTTAAAAAGCCGCCGCAATTGTCACTTGTTACGCAACAATTGTGTAATTATCATCCTTCGTTATTTTTGTTACAGTAAATTGACAAAAATTTATATGAATAATAATTGTTTCGGTATTATATAATGGTCCTAAAAATATTATAATAGTCATAACGATCTGCTATATATCGTTATATATTTTTATAATATTTTGATTTTTTTTCTTTTAAACAAAAAGAAAAAAAAACTTATAAAAAAGAAAATAATAAATAAATACTTAAGTGAGCCAAGTTTTTTTAAAAAAACTTGAATAAATTACAAATATATCTCTTGAGATTTGATTAAAATACGAATTGTTCTTTGTGATTTTAGAAATTATATTCCACTCTCTAATATTTTTAATTTTATAACAAATCACTTATTTTATTAATAAATTATCAAGTCAATTAATAATTTTTAATAATGTTAGAAATATATTTCAATTAATAATTTAGGTAATTTTATTATTATATAGGAGAACAATTATGAATTTTATTTTTTTAATTAATTCTGTTAAATAAAAAATACTAGCAAAAAGGTATTTGTAATTTTTCAAACCACAGATGGCAATCTATATTTTTAGCAAACCTCAGGTATTTGTAATTTATTTTTTAATTTTTATTTCATTACATTAGCATTTAAAATAATATATATATATATATATATATAAATAGTGGTTGTATTTATTTTTATAATTATTTTATTTAATATTTAATTACAAATATTTTTTATTTTGTAACTATAGTATGTTATCTAAAAAATGTCTTTAAAAAAATAAATAAAATCAGTAGCTCAAAAATAAATTTTGTTTATGACACAATTTTTATTTTTATAATCATTTCATTTAATATTTAAATGTAAATAATTTTAGTTAGTTAGCTCTAAAGTGTTGTTTAAAAAAATTCCTCAAAAATAATATTTCTTTATGGCACAATTTTTATTTTTATAATTATTTCATTTAATAATTATGAATTTTTTTGTTCAATTAGTTCAAGTATTGATAAGAAATGATTTGTATACATTTAAAATCAATTATTTTTAAAGTCATTAACTATTGAAATAAAATATTAAAAAAACTCCTTTTATATTGATTTAAAAATATAAAATATGTTGTATCATACTTAAAACCTGACAAAAATTGATCAAAATTTATTTTAAACTCCAATAAATGTGATTCTGGAAATATATATATATATATATAAATGTGTGTGTGTGTGTTCCGATAATTTTTTTTAAAATTGTAAGGAAAATAAAAAATAAAAAATCACAGTTCCGATTACTACAATCGTTATACTATTGCCTTGACACCCACAACCGCAACCGCGCCAACATAACCACTTTTTGAAACCTTGATTTTATCTATTTTTTGTTATTTTGTTGATTGATAAATAAATAAAATATTTTTTAAGTAAAATATTTTTTAACGAATTAAAATTAACTTACAAATTTGATTTCTCTAAGTTAATTTAACACCGTGCTTTGTTAGGTTTGCAATGAATAATCTATTTATCATTATTTGTACAGTGAGCTTTGTAATGATTTTTTTTTCATCTTTGTTGAATTTTTGTATTAGGTTTCTAAACATCAAAAATAAAATAAAATGATTACTGAAATTATTTTACAAAAAATTTACATAGAAATTTCTTTTATAAAAAATATTTTATACCAAAGCAAACGGACACTACAAGAAAATACACAATTGGCGACCACTTTTGCCGACTAAAAATATTTTGGTTGCCAAAAGTTGTGGAATTGGCGACCAAAAATTATGTTAGTCGGTAAAGGTACAATATTTAGCTACTAAATTTTTTTAGTATATTAATTTTTGGCCACTAAAAAAAAATTAGTCGCTAAAAATCTCACAATTGGCGACTAAAAAAATATTTTTGTTGCTGTATATATAGTTTTGGCAACTAAAATATTTTCGTCGCTAAAAGAAAAATAAAAATTATTTTTTATCTTTCGCGACCAAAAGTTTGGTCGGCGAAACCTTAATTTCAGCGACTAAAAATTATTTTGGTCGCGATATATATAGTTTTGGCAACTAAAATATTTTCGTCGCTAAAAGAAAAATAAAAAATTATTTTTTATCTTTCGCGACCAAAATTTGGTCGACAAAACTTTAATTTCAGCGACTAAAAATTATTTTGGTCGCGGTATATATAGTTTTGGCAACTAAAATATTTTAGTCGCTGAAAGAAAAATAAAAAAAATATTTTTTATCTTTCGCGACCAAAAGTTTGGTCAGCAAAACCTTAATTTCAGCGACTAAAAATTAGTTTGGTCGCGGTATATATAGTTTTGGCAACTAAAATATTTTAGTCGCTGAAAGAAAGATAAAAAAATTATTTTTTATCTTTCGCGACCAAAAGTTTGGTCGGCAAAACCTTAATTTCAGCGACTAAAAATTAGTTTGGTCGCGGTATATGTAGTTTTGGCAACTAAAATATTTTAGTCGCTGAAAGAAAAATAAAAAATTATTTTTTATCTTTCGCGACCAAAAGTTTGGTCGGCAAAACCTTAATTTCAGCGACTAAAAATTAGTTTGGTCGCGGTATATATAGTTTTGGCAACTAAAATATTTTAGTCGCTGAAAGAAAAATAAAAAATTATTTTTTATCTTTCGCGACCAAAAGTTTGGTCGGCAAAACCTTAATTTCAGCGACTAAAAATTAGTTTGGTCGCGGTATATGTAGTTTTGGCAACTAAAATAATTTAATCGCTGAAAGAAAAATAAAAAATTATTTTTTATCTTTTGCGACCAAAAGTTTGGTCGGCAAAACCTTAATTTCACCGACTAAAAATTAGTTTGGTCGCGGTATATGTAGTTTTGGCAACTACAATATTTTAGTCGCTGAAAGAAAAATAAAAAATTATTTTTTATCTTTCGCGACCAAAAGTTTGGTCGGCAAAACCTTAATTTCAGCGACTAAAAATTAGTTTGGTCGCAGTATATGTAGTTTTGGCAACTAAAATATTTTAGTCGCTGAAAGAAAAATAAAAAATTATTTTTTATCTTTTGCGACCAAAAGTTTGGTCGGCAAAACCTTAATTTCAGCGACTAAAAATCAGTTTGGTCGCGGTATATATAGTTTTGGCAACTAAAATAGTTTAGTCACTGAAAGAAAAATAAAAAATTATTTTTTATATTTCGCGACCAAAAGTGTGGTCGGCAAAACCTTAATTTCAACGACTAAAAACTATTTTGGTCGTGATATATATAGTTTTGGCAACTAAAATATTGTAGTCGCTGAAAGAAAAATAAAAAATTATTTTTTATCTTTCGCGACCAAAAGTGTGGTCGGCAAAACTTTAATTTCAGCGACTAAAAATTATTTTGGTCGCGGTATATATAGTTTTGGCAACTAAAATATTTTCGTTGCTGAAAGAAAAATAAAAATTTACTTTCGCTCATTACTCTTTCTCTTTCTTTCTATCTATCTATCTCTCTTTTTCTCTCTGTGTCTCTATCTCTGTCTCTCTTCTCTTTCTCTTTCTCTCTCTCACTCATCACTCTTCTCTGTCTGTCTGTCTCTCTTCTCTTTCTCTCTCTCACTCATCACTCTTCTCTATCTCTCTCTCTGTGTCTCTCGCTCATCTCTCTTTTCTCTATCTCTCTCATCTCTCGTTTCTCTTTGTCTCTCTTCTCTATATCTCTCTCGCTCATCTCTCCCTGTATCTCTCTCGTTTATCTTTTTCTCTCTCTCTCTCTTTGTCTATCTCTTTTCACCTATTTTTTTTATCTTCCTCTCTCTATTCTCTTTCTCTCTCTTACTCATCACTTTTCTCTCTCTGTCTGTTTGTCTATCTGTCTACCTGTCTCTCTCTCTCTCTCTGTGTTTCTCACTCATTTATCTCTTCTCTCATTTCTCTATCTCTCTCTGTCTATCTGTCTATCTCTCTCTCTGTGTCTCTCACTCATTTATCTCATCTCTCTTCGCTCTATCTCTCTCATCTTTTTTCTTTCTCTATCTCTCTTATTCATCTATCTTCTCTCTATCTCACTCTCTGTCTTTTCTACTCATCTTTCTTCTCTCTTTACCTCTTTCTTTTTCTATGTATTTCTCTCGATCATCTCTTTTCGCTCTCTTTCTCTCTCTTTGTTTATCTCTTATTCATCTCTTGTTTCTCTCTGTCTTTTTCTCTTTCCTACTCTGTCTCTGCCTCTGTCTTTGTCTCTGTCTCTCTCTCTCTATCTCTCTCTATCTCTCTTCTCTCTCTGTCTCTTTCGTTCATCTCTCTTCTCTCTATCTATCTTGTTCATCTTTATTCTTGAGCTCTCTCGCATCTCTGTCTCATCTCTCTTCTCTCTTTGTCTCTCTCGTTCATCTCTTTTCTCTCTATCTCTCTCTCTGTCTCTCTCGCTTATATCTCCTCTCTATCTCTCTCTGTCTCTCTCGTTCATCTCTCTATTTCTCGCATTCATCTCTCATCTCTCTCTGTCTCTTTTTCTGTGTCTTTCTCTCTTTGTCTATCTCTCTCTCTCTCTCCTCTCTCTCTATCTCTTTTTTTGTCTCTCACTCTCTCTCTTTTTCTCTTTGTCTCTCTCTTTTTCTCTCTCTCTTCTTTTTCTCTCTCTCACTCATCATTCTTCTCTGTCTGTCTATCTTTGTCTCTGTCTCTTTTTCTCTTTGTCTCTCGCTCATCTCTCTTCTCTTTATCTCTCTCATCTTTTTTCTTTCTCTATCTCTCTCACTCGTCTCTCTTCTCTCTCTCTCTCTCATGCTCATCTTTCTTCTCTTTCTATCTCTCTCTTTTTCTATGTCTTTCTCTCGATAATCTCTTTTCACTCTCTTTCTCTCTCTCTTTGTCTATCTCTAACTCATCTCTTATTTCTTTCTGTCTATGTCTCTTTCTCTTTCTCTCTCTTTCTCTCTCTCACTCATCACTCTTCTTTCTCACTTTCTCTCTCTATGTCTGTCTCTCACTCTTCTTTCTCTCTTTCTCTCTGTGTCTCTGTCTGTCTGTCTCTCTCCCCTATTGTATTCACTTTGCTCACTCTCTCATTCCCCTCTTCTCCATTTACCGAGCTCTTCACTACAAGAAAATACACTTTTAGCGACCACTTTGTCTCTCTCTCTCTCTCTCTCACTCACTCACTCATCTCTCTGTCTGTCTGTCTCTCTATCTCTTTTTCTCTCCCCCTCTCTCTTTCTATATATATATATATCTCTTTCTCTCTCTCACTCATTACTCTTCTCTCTCTCTTTCTTTTTGTGTGTCTGTCTGTCTCTCTCTCACTCATCACCCACTCCATCCACCAGCTCCAGCTATGAAAAAGCATATACATACACTTTCAAAACCCATATCATAAATTTCTAGGGTTTGAATTTTCAAATGCAAATCCATTCTTCTTCTTCTTCATAGATCAGAGAGAGAGAGAGAGAGAGAGAGTGATAGCTTGAAATTCACTACTACAAAAATAGTTAAAGATCATACTTTGACAAAAAAAAAACGGTCTCACTTTTATTGGAAGTGTGATAATATTTATTTTTTATGTCACTTTTCAATTAAGTATGATTATATATATATATATATATATATTAATCACACCTTCTAATTAAAAGTGTGATTATATATACACTACTACTTTTTAATCACACTTTTTAAACAAATGTGATTATATATATATTTTTTAATCACACATTCTAATTAAAAGTGTGATTATTTATATATTTTTTAATCGCACATTCTAATAAAAGTGTGATTATATATATACTACTACTTTTTAATCACACTTTTTAAACAAGTGTGATTATATATATATATATATATATATATTTTAATCACACATTCTAATTAAAAGTGTTATTATTTATATATTTTTTAATCACATATTCTAATTAAAGTGTGATTATATATATACTACTACTTTTTAATCACACTTTTTAAACAAGTGTGATTATATATATATATATATATTTTAATCACACATTCTAATTAAAAGTGTGATTATTTATATTTTTTTAATCACATATTCTAATTAAAGTGTGATTATATCACTACTACAAAAATAGTTAACAATCATACTTTGACAAATAAAAATATCTCACTTTTATTGAAAGTGTGATAAAAAAAAAATTAGATTGATATTTTAATCACACTTAATTTAATTAAGTATAATAATATTTATTTTTTATATCACTTTTAAATTAAGTGTGATTATATGTATATTTTTTATTCACCCTATTAATTAATGTGATTGTATATTTTTTGTGATTGTCGTGAATAATATGATCGAAATAAGAATAGGCGGCAAAATGAAATAATCTGGCGCCAAACCCCAAACCCAAAAATATATTATACACAACTATTTGGCTTCTATGGTAAAGGTACATAGAAACTGGGAAGATGTGGAGAAAAGAGAGGGTTTGAAGAAGATACCTGGGCAAAACTAAGAGGGTTCTAATGGAGCAAATTTGAAAGAGCTCAGTCTCAGTCTCTCTCAATCGTCTCATCGAAGAAGGGTATTTACTTGGTACACTACTTCCTCCTCTCTTTCCTCTGAATCGTCTCATCGAAAAAGCGATTCACCAAATGATCTAATACAATGGGAAGCAGGAATTTTGATTCATTCATCCGGTGCCTATGTGAAACTAATGCGAACCTCATACATACAAGGTCCTCATAGTGATAAATTTGCAGAGAGGGGGGAACTCAATTTTTTTGAAATATGTTGTTGTTCAATTGGTGTTTCATTTTCTTTTCTTTTAGAACTCTCTCTCTATACTCTTTTAGTAGGCACATTCCATATTTTGCAGAGTTGACACTTCCATTCCATTTTCCTCTTTAAATAGCCATTGGACGGAATGCTTCAATATGTTACTTGAACATGGGCTATGGTATAATATTTATTTCAAGTTATTTGTTTTAGCTTTGTTTTGGACTTTTCACTCCACATGTTGGATCCTTCTGAAGCATGATTAATATTAGTCATGTGAAGGAATTTCTGACAATAGTGTTTATTCTTTTAGACTTCTGATAGGCCAGCCAATCTCTGCCTATTGGTAGAGATGAATTGTTTTGTAAATATCTATCATACCATATGTGTGTTTAACCCCCTTTTTTGGTGTTTCTATTCTAATTGGTTTGGAACTTTTAACTGCAGATGAAGATGAGTAGAACTTGGGCCGTGTGGATTGAAGCATCTTAAGACTTGGTGTTCATTGGTTGTAGACTCTCATTTGCTTAATCTACTGTTCTTTGTTTCTGAAGTTGTTAGAATCTCGCTGCTCTCTGCTGGCATTTTGTTTCTCATAAGCTCTGTGATTTGTTCATGCTGCGAATTGGATTGTCTTCAATAATTGCAAGCTTTGAAAGTATATGCATGCTAGTTTTCATCGCTTTATCGGTGATATGCAAGATGGTGACAAAGTAATTTGATATAATTAAGCTTGACAACCCTTGGATGCAATATTTAATATTTCTTTATCGGCCACAAGAAGTTTTATTGATGCAAGGAAGGTCTCTCGATTAATAAACGGTGGTGCTACGTTCACCAATTGGTCTACCAATTAGTGTACCAATATATGTTATAATATTATTACTTAAAAATTATAACCCCACCCATTATACAAATTACAAACACCCAAAACTTTTAAAATGATGCCACATCATCTGTTAGTACACTAATTGGTATACCAATTGGTGCATATAGCATTATTCATTACCAATTGATGCATATAGCATTATTTATTAATAAATAATGTTAAAAATTACCTTCTTAGTTAAATTTGCACCTATTGATTACTAGAATAGGATTAGCAAACTTGGGTCATGTTAGAGCTTCTCCAATAGCATGAAAACTCAAGACTGAGCTCTCCAATGGCTAGCTAAAAGCCTTGACAAATTTTAGTTTTGCTAAACCTTGTACTACATTTGGCTCAAAATTGGACCTGCTAATATGCTTAGAGAGTGTTGAGAATGGTGAAAAGCTCTTTTGCTGTAGTCTGAGTTTGAGTTGAGGCTTGAATTTCTCTTGCAATGATTGTTTTTTTGGTGTTTATTTGGGCAATCTGATCCTAACCCAAATTCATCAAGTTCATGGAAATGGGATTAGGCTTTCCATTAATTCATCAAATTCATCAAATTCACCAAATTCATCAAATTCATCAAGTTCATCAAGTTCATGAATCAAAATTCCTGCTTCCCATTAATTAAGGTTTTTCCCCAAATCTCTCTTTCTCTTTCTCCCTCTCTGTTTATTTACTTATACAAGTTTGTGTTGAAATGTTGATTACTCTTAATTAGCTTTTATGAAGTGGGTTTTTGATCAACATTGTGCCTAATTGCTGAATTTGTGAGACATTTATGTGTTTTTATGTTGTTTTATTGTATCAAGTGTTCATCAACTTAGTAGTCAGAGCAATCTGGTTATCTATCCCAGCAATCTTTTGGGTGCTGTGGAAATTTAGAAATGAAATGGTTTTCAATGGTGGGATAAGCGAGTGGGATTAGATTTCAGAAAAAATGAAAAAAATAAAAAATTATGTGGCTTTTTGGGTGAAAGCAAAACCACCTTTCAAGGAATTCTCAATGAGCAGCTTTATTTTTAACTTCCATAACATTAGAGCTTGTATTTGAGATTAGGTGTTGGAAGTGGCTGGGTTGATTGTGTTTTGGTTTTTATTTATTATTATCCTTCCATGCCTTAGTTTTGATGAGTTCTTGATGGACATGAAGCAATTCCGCCAACTTTGAGATATATTTTGATAGATAAACATATCCTATGTTCAAAAGAAAATGATAATTTACAGTGTGGTCTTAATTCTAATCTCTCTTTATAATGTAGGCACATTATGTGCTATTGCTCTATTCGTTTAAAGAACAGCTGCAACAACATGTTTGTGTACACGCAATGGAAGTAGTAATGGCTTGTTGGGAGATTGAGCAGTCCCTACAAAGCTTAACAGGTATGTTTCATGATTTTAAGCTTTTTGAACTAGTTAATTTTTGACAAAAATTGAACATATATGGGTTTTTAAAAAATATATATATGATAAGTTCTTTTTTTGGGAGAGTTTGTAAAGCTGTGTTGTTTACAAGCTTTCAATAGTACTTGTGCAAAAACTCCATTTTACATGTTTCTTATAAAATGGTAATTTTTGCATACATGTATATCTTTATAGGCAATTACATTTCAAAGGCGATGAAAGAAGTGTTGTATGGTTTGAAATTCAGTGAAGGAAGATCGTATCCCCCACTGAATCATCTCTTTCCAGCACCAGATTTTTGAGGTAGTTGTGTTCATGTTCTATCTTAATATATATTTTACCCTATTTTTATTATTGTTGTAAGAGATGTTCTTTTTGGTATTGTATTCCCTGCAATCTATTATATTTTTATTATTTAGTTGTGCAAGTAGTACTTCTGCTTATGCTTAACTAAAATAAATTTGTTTACTGTATATAGCGATCCCGGATTTACCCTTGTTGTATAGTGATCCGGACATGTGTCCGTGGATGTTGGTAGTTGTTTATTATCTTGTTTACATCCTTTCTTACGTTGTATTTGAGTTATAGGATGTGTTGAGCGGGTTGGTTACAGGTTGGTTGAGTTTAGAAACCAAGACTAGTTGCCCAGATTTTTGGCCTGTACGCTCGAGCGGAGGTGTTGGCGCTCGAGCGTAGATTACATCCATCCAGTATCTTGTTGTGCAGTGTTGTGAGCTCGAGCGTAGGGTTGGGAGCTCGAGCGGAGGCCTGGTTCTGCAAAAGTACTGGGCGAGTGCATTCTGCGCTCGAGCGGGAGGTTGGCCGCTCGAGCGGAAGTCTGTGAGTGGCCGCTCGAGCGGGGTGTTTTACGCTCGAGCGGAAGACTGGGTTTAAGACCCGAAGTTGTGACTTTCCAAATCACTTTTTCACTTTCTCTTCTCTCTCTTACTTTTCCAAAATCACCATTGTTGAGCCTCTCACTCTAGACTCTACCTTCTCTCTAGGTTTTGATCTAGTAGGAGTGATTTGCTCACCTTTGGCCTTTACAAAAAAGTTGTTGATCGTCGAGGGCTTCATTTTAATCTGAAAATCTCGGGTTTTGGAGCACGTTGAGTTTTGTCTTCTTCTCCCTTGGAGCTCCGAATTTGAGGTAGGGATAACCTACTCCTCTCTATGGGTTTTGTCTTTAAATTTTGGTATTTTGAGATGTTGGGCTTGGTTTGGTAATTTTGTGAAAGATTGGGATTTTTGTGTAATTTTACAAAAGTTGGGGTTTTATTCATAATAAAACTAGATGCATGTTTGGCATAGAAAAATAGAATGATTGTTGAATCATTGATGAAAATGGAACCTAAGGGTTGAAATAGTAATTATGGAAAATGGCCTAATTACATTGTTTAATTAATTGAGATAATTAATTGGTGAGAAATGAGGAAAAGAAATGTTGATTGAATATCCATTTGTGCATTTATTTTCTGTTTAGAAATAACTGCTTGGGCTATCGGTGGAGGATAGTCGTGATTGTTGTAGACAATGCATGAAGATTAGGTAAACTGAAACTAATCAATGGAATGTGTCATGGAACTTGACGGTTGATAGAATACATTAATTGTGTGTATTGTGTGATTGTATATAGAACCAATGTGTTTATATACGTTATGTGTAGAGGAGGAGATAGGGGATGTACTCCGCGGTTTAGGGGAAAATAGGGGATGTACCTCTAAACCGGATAGGTATTGGGAGGAGATAGGGGATGAACTCCGTAGACAGAGCTCATATGCTTGTCTAGAGAAGTGAAGATAGAGCTCATATGCTTATCTTTGTGAAGTGAAGTGTGGATACAGCTTTTATGCTTATCTGAATGTGAGATATAGTTTTTATACATATCTGTGGAAATGATAATAGAGCTAGCATGCTTATCTGTTGAAAAAGGGAAAATGAAAAGTAATTGGGACTTGTAAGTCATTGACATAAATATGTAATTTATGTGATTGTATCAGTGTTGACCAACTATCAATTGCTAATGTTTTAGTCATTGTCCATGGTTGGTTTAGTGTATTTCTACTGGGCTGTGGCTCACCCTATATGGGAATATCATTTTCAGGTGCAGGAAGCATGCCACCTCCAAGGACATAGCTGGGAGGCTAGTGGCGGGCATAGTTTTGTCGTTTTACTTTTGATGTATTACATGTAATTTCAAGCCAAGGGCTTAATGTGTAAACGAGTTAGAACTCTTTGTTGTAACCAAGTGTTAACTTGGAAAGCTGTAAGCCCGTAGGGCATTTTGTTATGAGGTTAACATGTAATACTTATGTCTTGGAATTCTAATGAATGAAAGGAATGCGGTTAGTTTAAATGTAAATTCATGTCTTATCTGATGGGTTTATTGTTATTATTTTGAGGGCGTTACAACTTGGTATCAGAGCGTACCGGGTTCGAATACTTTGGGTACGTGGGAAGTGATTAGGATCACAATGGGTTTGTCTCGCTTGATAGAGACGTAGATGTAGTACCATATGCTATGTGGTTATTTGATAACATGCTTATGTGACTATGTGGGTATGGGATTTAATTTCTTGGATGTTGATTGGATCCTTGAGTTTCTGGGAGTCTTGTTGGAAAAGCACTTGATCAATGCTGTTTCTAACCGGAACTCTAGTAACGTCTCGGGACTATCATTATCCGGAAATGAAATTCGTAAGTGCTTATGTGTTTATGTGCTTATGTGGAATGAATTACAGTTGTCCAGGCATTAGGACGTGAGTGTTTAGTTTCGGCACATTTATGAATGTGCTAACGTTCTGTGTTGCCTTTATTAGGATGTCAGGACGAGGAAGAGGTGCTAGGCGTGGTAGACCTGCGAGGCAGGAAGTACCGTTACAGGGTGAGATTCCGGCAGTGCAGGAGGGAGTTGGGCAGGCCAATGTGGCCGAGCCAGTGGGTCAGCAGGCTATGGGTGCCTTGGCCAGAGAGATAGCAGGAGCTTTGGGTATTCTTAGAGCTGGGAACCAGGCAGCTGAGGCAGGGCCTTCTTTCTTGAAGAGGGAGTTCTTCCGGTGTAATCCGGACGAGTTTATCGGGGATCCTAAAGAGCCGCTTAAGGCAGATGAATGGCTCGAACAGACAACGAAGACGTTTGAGATGCTTGGCATCGAGGACGGAGCACTGAAAGTGACCTTGGCATCGTTCCAGCTGAAGGGAGATGCGGGTCAATGGTGGAAGTACGAGAAAGCTCGTGTTGGTGGTACTTGGGAGGCGTTTATAAATGCTTTTCAAGAGAGGTTTTTGTCTGCAGTAGCAAGGGAGAAGCTGAGGGATCAGTTTAGCCGGCTTAATCAGCAGGGCTTGTCAGTGGCCGAGTTTGAGGCTACTTTTACCAGTCTGTCTAGGTTTGCACCTGAACTGGTGGCGTCTGAGGAACGCCGTTGCTATGAGTTTGAGCGGAAGTTGAGGCGGGGCCTCAAGTTGAGAATTGGTGGGTCTTATATTCGAGAGTATAGACACCTAGTGGACGCTGCAGCTCATATGGAGCTTATGATGCAGGAGGAGGATGAGGGCCAGAGAGGCTCCAAGAGGAGCCAGGATAGTCAGGGTGATGGCAGGAGGCAGAGGGGTTCTAACCCTCAGCAGTCGCAGGGTGGTGTTGCTAGATCGACCTTCCCAGTGCCGAGTGCAGGCTCCGGGAGAGGTGGCCAGCTGGGTCACAAGGTATCTGTGTGCCCGCAGAAGGGTGGGGGTCAGAAAGCTGCTTCTTCTTCAGCTAGACCGCAGAGTCAGAGTTTGGGCAGGGGGCAGCTCTTGACTTGTTATCAGTGTGGACAATCTGGGCACATGAAGAGGTTTTGCCCACAGTTGAGTGCCACTTCGGGAGCGTCTGGTTCTCGGCAGACGCAGGGTTTCCAGCCAGCTCAGTCTGTGCAGGCCTCGAGGGCCAATCCGGGAGCTTCGTCATCCCAGTCTGTGCGGCAGTCTTTTGCTCCGAGAGGTGAGCAGGTAGACCAGGGGCCTACGGGGCGCGTGTATGCTGTTACCGCGCAGGATTTAGTACCAGCTCCATCAGTAGTGAGAGGTACTTTTCTGTTTTGCAACTCAGTTGCTAGTGTGTTGATAGACACGGGTGCATCTCATTCTTTTGTATCTGCTGCATTTGCATCTGTTTTGGAATTGGAGTTAGCACAGTTAGCATCTCCTATTTGTGTGGTATCGCCTTTGGGTGGTGAGTTGATCCTGAAACAGGGTGTTAGAGGATGTGATATAGAGGTCGCCGACTATAGGCTTCCTTTTCCGTTTGTTGTCATGCCCATGAAGGGTTTTGATGTTATTTTGGGTATGGACTGGCTATCGTCATACCGGGCTGTTATTGATTGCTACCGCCAGAGGGTTACATTATGTACCTTGAGCGGGGAGTGGTTCCATTTCTTGGGAGACCGGGTTGGTAGTGTTTTGCCACCGGGGTATGATTCGCGAGGGCGAAGTGAGCTTAGTGGTCTACTTGCTAGCTTTGAGAGTAGTAAGTGTGATGAGACACTGATTGTGATGCCGAGGGTAGTTTGTGAGTATTCGGATGTTTTTCCCGAAGATCTTGTTAGTTTGCCACCTCACCGAGAGATAGAGTTCTCTATTGATTTAGTGCCTGGTACGGCGCCGATTTCTATGGCACCTTACCGTTTTGCTCCAGCAGAATTGGTTGAGTTGAAAGTTCAGCTCCAGGAATTGCTCGATAAGGGCTTTGTTCGCCCTAGTGTTTCACCGTGGGGAGCGCCGGCCCTCTTTGTTAAAAAGAAAGATGGTGCCTTGAGATTGTGTATAGACTACCGGAAGTTGAATCGGGCTACGGTTAAGAATAAGTATCCTATGCCCCGTATAGATGATTTGTTTGACCAGTTGAAGGGTTCCCGTTGTTTCTCTAAGATAGACTTGAGATCGGGTTACCATCAGTTGAGGGTCAGGGAGGAAGATATTCCTAAGACGGCATTCCGTACGCGGTATGGCCATTATGAGTTTCTGGTGATGCCATTTGGGCTTACCAATGCACCGGCAGTCTTTATGGACTTGATGAACCGGATTTTCCGGGAGTTCTTAGACCGATTTGTGGTTGTTTTCGTGGACGACATCCTTATCTATTCGTCTTCTGAGGAGGAGCACGAGGCACACTTGAGAGTGGTGCTTGAGTTACTTAGAGCCCATAGGCTGTATGCCAAGTTTGGGAAGTGTGAGTTCTGGCTGAGGGAAGTCAAATTCTTAGGCCACGTGGTATCCGGAGAAGGGGTGTCTGTTGATACATCCAAGGTTGAGGCAGTGCAAGATTGGGCACAGCCTAAGAGTGTGTTCGAGATCCGCAGTTTTCTGGGATTAGCTGGGTATTACCGTCGGTTTGTGAAAGATTTCTCCAGGTTAGCGTCACCGTTGACTAGACTGACTAGGAAGGGAGTCAAGTTTGTGTGGAGTGAGACTTGTGAAAAGTCGTTCCAAGAGTTGAAAGTTAGATTGACCACCGCTCCGGTGTTGATTATTCCGGAGAGAGGGTTGGGTTATGCGGTTTATTGTGATGCCTCACGAGAGGGTTTGGGTTGTGTGTTGATGCAGGAGGGGAAAGTGGTAGCTTATGGCTCACGTCAGTTGAAAATACACGAGAAGAATTACCCCACACACGACCTAGAGTTAGCAGCTGTGATCTTTGCCTTGAAAATCTGGAGGCACTACCTTTATGGTGAGAGGTTCGAGGTATTCTCGGATCATAAGAGTTTGAAGTATCTGTTTACACAGAGAGACTTGAATTTGAGGCAGAGGAGATGGATGGAGTTCATCGAGGATTATGATTTTGAGTTGCATTATCATCCGGGAAAGGCCAATGTTGTGGCCGATGCCCTTAGTAGGAAAACCATTAGTGATGTAGCTTGTATAGCCATCCGGGAATGGGTGATGTTGGGAGCACTTGGCGAGTTTGATTTGCTACTGGGCGAATCTGTTGAGGCTGCGGCCTTGTTTTTTGTTGTGGTGCAGCCTACACTTGTGACTAGAGTGTTAGAGGCACAGAGAGGTGACCTTGAGGTAGAATCCCTCCGAGAGAAGATCTCCAGTGGGAAAGTTGAGAAGGGTTTGACGGTGTATCCCGACCTGAGTGTGAGATACCGAGACCGTTTGTTTGTACCGGAGGCTTGCCGTGAGGAAGTACTCCGAGAGTTTCATCATTCGCGCCTTGCGGTGCATCCGGGAGGTACTAAGATGTATCAGGATTTGGGTCGCCAGTTTTGGTGGCGGGGTATGAAAAGAGATGTGGCTGTTTTCGTATCGAAATGCCTTACTTGCCAGCAGGTGAAGGCCGAGCATCAGAGGCCAGCGGGTTTGTTGCAACCCTTGCCTATTGCCGAGTGGAAGTGGGAGCATGTCACTATGGACTTCGTTGTAGGTCTTCCGAGGACTCAACGGGGTAGTGATGCTATTTGGGTGGTTGTAGACCGGTTGACTAAGTCGGCGCACTTTATTCCTATGCGCGTGAGAGATTCGGTAGATCATCTTGCCGACTTGTATATTCGGGACGTAGTGCGATTGCACGGGGTCCCAGTGACGATTGTCTCAGATAGAGATCCTCGTTTTACTGCTAGGTTGTGGCAGAGTTTGCAGAGTGCACTGGGCACTAAGTTGACCTTTAGTACGGCTTATCATCCTCAGACTGACGGGCAGTCCGAGCGTACTATTCAGATCCTCGAGGATATGCTTCGGGGTTGTGTCCTGGACTTCAGTGGGACGTGGGAGAGGCACTTGCCATTGGTAGAGTTTGCCTACAATAACAGTTTTCAGTCTAGCATCGGTATGGCACCGTTTGAGGCCTTGTATGGCCGACCGTGTAGGTCTCCAGTTTGTTGGGCCGAGGTGGGTGATGCACCTTTGTTGGGTCCGGAGTTGGTTAGGGAGACGACGGAGAAAGTTGAGCTTATCCGTAAGAGGCTTGTTACAGCCCAGAGTCGACAAAAGAGTTATGCCGACCGTAGGAGGAGGCCTTTGGCGTTTGAGGTAGGTGATCATGTCTTTCTGAAGATATCACCTAGGCGAGGCCTGATGAGGTTTGGGAAGAGTGGGAAGTTATCCCCTCGGTTTATTGGTCCTTTTGAGATCCTTGAGAAGATAGGCGAGGTTGCTTATCGGTTAGCCTTACCGCCGCAGTCGTCCGGAGTGCATGACGTGTTTCATGTGAGTATGCTTCGGAAGTATGAGCCAGATCCATCACATGTGCTGGATTGGAGCGATTTAGAGGTAGATGAGGATGCCTCGTATGAGGAGAGACCGGTTCGGGTCTTAGATAGGCGGGATCAGGTCCTGCGTGGTAAGACCATTCCTTTGGTGAAAGTCTTGTGGAAACATCACGGAGTGGAGGAAGCCACTTGGGAACGTGAGTTGGAAGTCCGAGAGAAATATCCGGACTTGTTTATTGATATGTAACTTTGTATTTAAATTTTACATTTTGTTGAACTTAAGAGCTTGGATATATGTCTTAAGTTGTGAAACATTGAAAATGTTTTGGTTATTGGAAGTATGTTTTGGAACTTGCCTAATATGGAAGTTGAAAGTGACATTATATGTGTTAAATATATTGTTGAAATTGGAAGGATAGTGCATAATGTTGATGCATGTGGGAAGTACATATGTTGTTTACATATTGTGAAATGTCTCTTGTTAAAGGGATGGGATGACCGGTAATGGGTCGAATTGTTGAATGTTAAAATGTAACATTGTTTAAAATGGAGGAAAACTTGTTTTTGAAAACTTGTGTTTAATTTCGGGGACGAAATTCTTTAAGGGGGGGAGGTTATAGCGATCCCGGATTTACCCTTGTTGTATAGTGATCCGGACATGTGTCCGTGGATGTTGGTAGTTGTTTATTATCTTGTTTACATCCTTTCTTACGTTGTATTTGAGTTATAGGATGTGTTGAGCGGGTTGGTTACAGGTTGGTTGAGTTTAGAAACCAAAACTAGTTGCCCAGATTTTTGGCCTGTACGCTCGAGCGGAGGTGTTGGCGCTCGAGCGTAGATTACATCCATCCAGTATCTTGTTGTGCAGTGTTGTGAGCTCGAGCGTAGGGTTGGGAGCTCGAGCGGAGGCCTGGTTCTGCAAAAGTGCTGGGCGAGTGCATTCTGCGCTCGAGCGGGAGGTTGGCCGCTCGAGCGGAAGTCTGTGAGTGGCCGCTCGAGCGGGGTGTTTTACGCTCGAGCGGAAGACTGGGTTTAAGACCCGAAGTTGTGACTTTCCAAATCACTTTTTCACTTTCTCTTCTCTCTCTTACTTTTCCAAAATCACCATTGTTGAGCCTCTCACTCTAGACTCTACCTTCTCTCTAGGTTTTGATCTAGTAGGAGTGATTTGCTCACCTTTGGCCTTTACAAAAAAGTTGTTGATCGTCGAGGGCTTCATTTTAATCTGAAAATCTCGGGTTTTGGAGCACGTTGAGTTTTGTCTTCTTCTCCCTTGGAGCTCCGAATTTGAGGTAGGGATAACCTACTCCTCTCTATGGGTTTTGTCTTTAAATTTTGGTATTTTGAGATGTTGGGCTTGGTTTGGTAATTTTGTGAAAGATTGGGATTTTTGTGTAATTTTACAAAAGTTGGGGTTTTATTCATAATAAAACTAGATGCATGTTTGGCATAGAAAAATAGAATGATTGTTGAATCATTGATGAAAATGGAACCTAAGGGTTGAAATAGTAATTATGGAAAATGGCCTAATTACATTGTTTAATTAATTGAGATAATTAATTGGTGAGAAATGAGGAAAAGAAATGTTGATTGAATATCCATTTGTGCATTTATTTTCTGTTTAGAAATAACTGCTTGGGCTATCGGTGGAGGATAGTCGTGATTGTTGTAGACAATGCATGAAGATTAGGTAAACTGAAACTAATCAATGGAATGTGTCATGGAACTTGACGGTTGATAGAATACATTAATTGTGTGTATTGTGTGATTGTATATAGAACCAATGTGTTTATATACGTTATGTGTAGAGGAGGAGATAGGGGATGTACTCCGCGGTTTAGGGGAAGATAGGGGATGTACCTCTAAACCGGATAGGTATTGGGAGGAGATAGGGGATGAACTCCGTAGACAGAGCTCATATGCTTGTCTAGAGAAGTGAAGATAGAGCTCATATGCTTATCTTTGTGAAGTGAAGTGTGGATACAGCTTTTATGCTTATCTGAATGTGAGATATAGTTTTTATACATATCTGTGGAAATGATGATAGAGCTAGCATGCTTATCTGTTGAAAAAGGGAAAATGAAAAGTAATTGGGACTTGTAAGTCATTGACATAAATATGTAATTTATGTGATTGTATCAGTGTTGACCAACTATCAATTGCTAATGTTTTAGTCATTGTCCATGGTTGGTTTAGTGTATTTCTACTGGGCTGTGGCTCACCCTATATGGGAATATCATTTTCAGGTGCAGGAAGCATGCCACCTCCAAGGACATAGCTGGGAGGCTAGTGGCGGGCATAGTTTTGTCGTTTTACTTTTGATGTATTACATGTAATTTCAAGCCAAGGGCTTAATGTGTAAACGAGTTAGAACTCTTTGTTGTAACCAAGTGTTAACTTGGAAAGCTGTAAGCCCGTAGGGCATTTTGTTATGAGGTTAACATGTAATACTTATGTCTTGGAATTCTAATGAATGAAAGGAATGCGGTTAGTTTAAATGTAAATTCATGTCTTATCTGATGGGTTTATTGTTATTATTTTGAGGGCGTTACACTGTAGCATTGTTTTCATTTTTGGAAGCTGGATTTCTCTTATGGTAACCAAATTCAATGTCATTGTTTGAGTTTGAAGAATTGCCTGAACTAGTAGCAGGTTCTCTATCAAAAACGCTAGTTTTTAGAAAAAAAGGATTGGAGAAAACTACAATTCAAGAAAATCAAGACAAACCCAAAGAAAACATTCTTTCCCACAGTTCTTTTTTGTAAAAATTATCATTAAAGTTTGATTAGGTTAATAGGTGGTTTTTATCAGAGAACATTTATGATGTTCCAGCTTTGGAGTACTAAGCAGCACAACTCCATATATAACAAACACGACTTGTAGAGAAGAACATGATGCAACCGGTTGTCCAATTATCAAATGTGGTAATCGTTGATGCACATATTAATTTGGTGGCATTTAAAGGAAATAGGAGTGGGTTGTTATTCTAATTAATTGTTTTAGCTTCAAACTATATTTCAGATAACAATATTGGCTCTTATGGGAGTAATTATACTATATCGGTACATAAATTTGAAAGAAACCCTATTGATTCTATATTGCAGGGGTCAAAAGATTAGATGATAACATTGATTCTATACTCCAGGGAAATATGGTTGGCCAAGGGGCTGTTGAGTTTTGTGATGGAGGACCTCCAGTAAAGTTAACTCATTAAAAGCTTTGGCACAATATTTATTTGCAAATCCTTTTTATTCTCATCATTGTTGAGCTGCTTGTCTATGCATTTTCAATATGATTTCTCATTTTTTAATCAAATTTTGTCCTCCGGACCCACTCTTCCCAATTCTATTCTTTATTTTTTTGCTTTAAATAAAGGTATCCAAAATCTAGTTTAAGTGTGGATGTGTTCATCACTATGTTGGTGACACTTGAGGTATTGTTACAGGATAAATAATGAAAATCTGCATGATATTTTTTCCAAGTTTGTGATGTTTAAAGTTGTATATGATTCACTACCTTCCTGATCCTATTCTGTGGGAAGAGATCTATAGAAAAATACTATTATGCTTATCTGTAACTAACATATATAGAAAATGCTGTAGTTTTTTATTTTATTTTTTATACTTTAAGAATAGATTTTTGAGTCTCCAAACTAGGGGTAAGGTTGACTACCTATTACCTCTCCCAAACCCTTATAAAGCAAGAATTGTGTACTGGGTACAACCTTTGAAAATAGATTTTTACCTGTGTGATGTGTCACTCAATTGTAGTGTATAGATGGAACTATCACCATCACCATAGAACTATCACCTTAACCTTAGACTGATCTTACCTTTCTCAAAAAAAAAAGCTTTAACAACCCCCTGTTTCGCCTAGGATGTATCTTTTTATTTTGTTTAAAATTAATTGATCTTTTCCCAGAATTAAAAAAATTACCCAGAATTAAAATATACGTATAAGATGTATTTTTTGTATAACCCTCAATCACTAACTTTAAATTTACATTGCACACTTTATTTTCCTTATAAAATTATGCCTATAATTTATTATTTTGTGATAAATGTCACTATTGTACTGATCTAATAGCCTCATATCAGTTGTCTCATACCAATGCAACAAGGTCATACCAATGAAATTGACACCCAAGGTATTTGGATTTGCAGAACAAGTTTGTTAGTGGAACCAAGGTTGAGTTAGGTTTCCTATTTCATCGATACACTTTGTTTCGTTCCTTGACATCTGTGACCCAATCTTCAATATTGAGAAGATTTCTTCATCCCTTATGGCTTTGATTCATGGCTTTTAACTGTTGTTTTTATCACAAGTAATGCCTTTTTTTTCCCTTCTTTAATTTGCTTTTCCCCTTTTTTTGCATCATGTAGCATTTGTGTATCTGGGACAGCATCTTTTTTTGTGTAGGCATGGGACAGCATCTTAAGCTTGCTTTCATTGCAGTTACTTGGATCATAATCAATTTACTGGGAGAATCCCGGATGCATTCTATAAGCACACTTTCTTGAAAGAAATGTGAGTTTCTGTCTTCAATCACTACAAGCAAATTATAGTTACCCAACACTAGGTCAAATGCTAACTGATTAAATGTTGTCACAGGTATATTGAAGGAAATGCTTTTCGGCCAGGTGTGAACCCTATTGGCATCCACAATGTCCAGCACTATGTCAATGGTCAGGTTGTCATCAAATCAACACGGGATACTCTAGAATCTTGTAGTAAAGCACAAACGGACTCTTATCAGGAGGAAGTTGCAGTTGCTTAGAAACATATCTAGCTTATTCACAGCCTAATAGTTTTTGGGCTATTTGTATTTTAGTCATGGTGTTTGCATAACATCTTGAATTTGGAATTTGCAATGTTTCTATGGTACCTTCTCATGTGTATATATAGAAAGTTTATTTTATATTGTATCAATATTTTGCATTTGAGTACTTCTAGTTTGTGTTTTAAATGAATTATTAGTTTGCATAACATCTTAGGTTTATTATGGATTGAATGAATTATTAAGAATTACAGGTGTATTGTTTTCCTACTTTGGCGACCAATTTATTAGTCATGACAAATAAATAATTTTTTTCGCAAAAAATGACAATTGCCAACCAAGAGTTTTGGTTGCAAAAAATACATTTATTGCCGACCAAAATAGCTCTTGGTCGTGGAAACTCAGTTTTGCCGACCAAAAGTTTTGGTCGCGAAAAGTAACAAATGGCGACCAAAATCTTTTTTGGTCGTGAAATGTCACAATTGGCGAACAAATTTTTTGGTCGCGGAATGTCACGATTGGCGACTAAATTTTTTGGTCGTTGAATGTGATAATTGGCGACCAAACTTTTTGGTCGTGAAAATATCACTTTTCGCGACCAAAGTATTTTAGCGACTAAACGAATTAGTCGCGGTACTGATATATTTCGCGACAAAAAATTTAGTCGGCAAATCCGACTTTTCCCGACCAACCAAAATTTTGGTCGCGAATTACTTTTGCCGACCCTCAATTGGCGACCAAAATAGCGACCAAAAAAATTGGTCGCGGATAACTTTTGCCGACCAAAAATAGACTTTTAGCGACCAATTTTTTTGTTGCCAAAAGTGTTAATTCTTGGTCGTGGAATCTCACTTTTGCCGACCAAAAATTTTGGTCGCGAAAAGTAACAAATAGCGACCAAATTTTTTGGTCGTAGAAACTATTATTTAGCGACGAAGAAGTTTTGGTCGTGGAATGTAATTTTTGCCGACCAATTTTGTTGGTCGTTGAAAGTAATTTTTGCCGACCAAAGTCTTTTCGCGACTAAATAGGTTAGTCGCGATAATTATATGTTTAGCGACCAACAATTTAGTCGCCAAATAGAACGTTTTGCCGACTAAAAATCTTTTTAGTAGCTAATTACTTTCCGCGACCCTCAATTGCCGACCAACTTGGCGACCAAAAAAATTGGTCGGGAATATGTTTTGCCGACCAAAAATGGACTTTTAGCGACCAATTTTTTGGTCGGCAAATGTGTTAATTCTTGTAGTGGGTGCTTAAGTAAAAAGAGAAGTTGAAAAAAAAAAGGCATTCAGAGAGAGGGAAATGGGTCCCCGATTTTTTCACAATAGAGAAATTTGAATACACACTTATCTCTCAATACAAACAAACCCATGTCTTCCATGGGAAATTATTTAATAATTTCGGAACATCACATGATCATATTTCAAATTAATCATTAATTACTTAGCTCCATATTGTTCCTTCATTCTCAACATAAATCGTGGGCCCCTATCACTCTCTATCAATCAAAACCTTATAAAACACCACGTTTCTACTCCGAAAATAATGAATAATTATCCGTCTTCCACTATCTTCTCTGTTTCTCTCATGAACAAAAGAACAAAAGGAAAAAAATCCTTGTCTGTTTCTCTTAAAGACAAAAAAAGAGACTAGGGAGAGCAATGGGAATGGTGGTAAGCAAGAGCAAGAAAGCAAAAACGTCAATTTTAAAAATACATTAGATTGAAAACGCTGTCTCCTTAATCAAATTATTATTTGGAAAATCATCTGGTGTGTCACTGCTGGAAAATCTACTTTTAGCGGCGTTTAAAAAACGCCGCTATAAGTGCCAAAAACGCCGCCAATTCTTTTTGTGACGTTTAACACCAAACGCCGAGGACGCGACCGTCGCTATAGCTTTATGACGTTTTAAAAACGTCGTGATATAAGTATAGGAGGCGTTTTAAAAACGCCGCTAAATGTCTTACCCTAACAGTCTCTGACCACACTATGATAATTAGCGACGTTTTGAAACGCCGTCATAGACATTTATACATTTTAAAAATTGCAAGGCATTTTTCTTTATATAAACCAGATGAATATTATTTGTTTCACAATAAGAACCAAGTCCAACTAAACACATCACGATGATATCTTTCTACAGAAACAGAGGCAGACAAAACCAAAACATGAAAAGTCATATCGAAATATAACTAGAGAGACATAACATAGTCATAAACAATACCCCACCCCCCCTACAGACAAAAGCTACAACATAACTCAGATAATAAGAGCCAGACCTAACCCACTTTATGTTTTAGCCATCCTATCAATCGATCTCCACTTGCAAAACACAGACCATCTCATCAATGAAGCTTGATGATATTCAAATTTGTGCACTAAAATGGTGTCCTAATAATGGGTTTAAATAACATCCCTTAAGTGTTATGAGCCTCAAAAATTGATAAAAGGATGTAGAGTACATACCCTGGGCTTTTCAACCCAACAGAGGATTAGTAGTCATCAAAAAACAGCTCTCCATAGTCAAAATAATCACTGCCGCCGCCTGAGAATTCATAATCATTGTCAACGTCAGACAAGAAGTCGATCTCAGAAAACCCAGATGGGTACTCATCATCAAATGAATCCTCATCATCATCATAAGCAGTTGTATCAAACTCATAGTCATCGGTGGGATCGTACGGACGCTGAGACAGACCCTATTTACTTCATAATAGTCTTAGCTTGACATTTTCAAGCCGTACTAGCTCTTGCCAAAGATGATATCAAAATGAGCACTGGTTTTCACAAATGATGCTCTGAAAACAATTAGATGTAGGACCAAACTGAAGAACTAACATATTACAAGGAATTATCAATGTTAAAACTTACAGTTTTTCCTTAATGATTTTTATGTTAAAACCTTAATTAATAATCATATCCTCGATCATCATGTAGAAAAAATCCTCTTCTTTATATTTCAATGACAAATAAAGAGTCCCCAGTTCTTTTAAGATATCACTAATACCAAACTAAAACAGGAAAGAAGCTGTGTTAGAACGAAGGGACAGACCTGGAGAGTCAGAGCACTGGTGTGTTTGGTAACCAAGAAATTGGTCAAGTTTACACAATATCACCTCATTGTCCATGCGATTGAAGCTACTTTCCATCGCGATCTTCCACTCCTCCGTACTCGAATCCTTCTTCTCTATCTCTTCCTTTACAAGTTCATGTAACCGATCTCTACACTTCATCGCCACCTACAAAGAAATCAAACACCTATTAACACTTGTTAATGAAAAACAAAATAAAAACGACTTGCTTGAAACCTTGTTAATCAGCAGATTTAACAAAATGCGAGAGATATCAGATCAGATCGAGTTCGGATTTTGATGAGATTAGATCGATTTTCTTGTTCGATTTCGGATCTACAATTTGCGAGAGAGATCGAGATCGAGTTCAAGTTCGATGAAGAAAAGCTAGGGCAAGAACAGATCTAACAAAATGCAAGAGAGATCAGATCAGATCAGATCGAGTATGGATTTCGATCAACTTGAGAGATCAGATCAGATTAGATCAGACGAAGAGGATCGACTTTCTTGTTCGATTTCGGATCTGCGATTTGTGTGTGTGTGTGTGTGAGAGAGAGAGAGAGAGAGAGAGAGAGAGAGAGTTCGATGAAGAACAGCTAGAGTGAAAAAGATCGACTTCGAGTATCCAATGAAGAACAGCTATAGTGAGAGAGATCGACATTAATCGCGAGAGAGAAGAGCAGCTCATGAGAGATTGTTTTACTTTGGTAATTGGAATGGGGTTAAGTGTCTGTTAAGTAAAACAGACCTGGCTCATTCAGACCATCAACCGGCATCATGGCTTGAAAAACGTGTTGGCTATTGAGATATACCACAGCGTTTCATAAAACGTCTTTGATTCAAACGTCGTCATAGCCAACTTTTCTTGTAGTGTGTATGTAATTTTATACAAAATTCTGTAAGTTTTTACAAATTTATATAAATAATCACACAAAAATATATAAAGCTAAACATAAATTTTGGTAAGTTCATGAAAACTTATGTAATTACGTGAATCTGTATTGAATTTAAGTATTTTTGTGAATCCACTAATATAAATTCGTAAAAAACGTATGTAATTTTGTGTTAGGTTACATATAATATGTAATGCACACCCAAAATTTTTTCTTATTGTTTTATGGGGGGAGGGGGCAAATAATCACAAAAATTAACAAAAAAAAAATTTAGACATCTCTATTTGTTTATCAGATCTTTCATCAAATTTAAATTTGATGAAAAATTAATGAAAATTGTGCTTTAACCATTTCATTAGTTTGGTATCAAATGAAGGAAGTGACACTTTTTTTTTTTTTTTTTTATCAAATCAAGAGAGCGTTTAATCTTTATCAAATTTCGCAGGTGACCATTGTTGGTCGACTAGGTGAATGACCGACTAGTCAATCGAGTGGACGATTGGATTAAGAAAGATTTGTTGAAAATTTACTATAGACTGGATGACCAGTCAAATTTGATGAAACGATTAGAACACATCATATCAAATTAAAATTTCATTTAAATTTTTACTTAAATTTAATTAAAAAAATTTAAATAAGCATTGAAAATACTCTTAATAAAGAAAGTTTATTGATTTAAAACCCTTTTCTCTTTAATGGATTCGACTCCCAAAGCAAATGTACCACATTGACTAGAAGTTATTGATTGATTTAGAAATAACGTGAAAATTCTATATGTATTATGATTGATAAGGGGAATGAGATTTACAATATAATATTTGAGTGATTAAAAAATATGAAGAGATATAATAATTTGTGATTGGTCAGGAATATAACTACGTGGTATCCTAGACTGACCAATAATCTTTTCAGATTGAAGCCCTATTTGGCATTATGATTGGGTTAAATTAAAAAACAAAATATATTAAAAAGTTAAAATAAGATAAAATGTCATATTTAAATCATAATTATTTTATTTTTTCTCACAATTATCAAATTAACTACAAAAAAAATTAAAAATTTATCCCAAACAAATTTTTTTTACCGAAATTAATTTAATTAAAAAATCAAAACATCAAATTAAAAAAATTTACCCAAAATGAAACCTCAATTCACATTGGATTTTGATGTGCACTCACCACCTTCACCTCGAGGGTAGGGATGGCAATTTGGGGGGCAATGGGGTGGATATTCATTCCCCATCTCCATTCCCCTATAATAAAATTTTCCCATTCCCCATTCCCTATTCCCCATGGGTACCACCCTCCTCATTTTTTAATGGGTATGGATTTTCCCCAACCCACTTTAATCCCCATTTTATTTTTTATATTTAATGTTAACAACCACTTTTCTTTTTCTTTTTTTTTTTTCTTTTTTTTTTTTTTTTTTTTTTTTTTTAAGGTTCACAACAAAAACTAAATATACCTTCAATCTTTTTTCTTTCTTTTTTAATATATTTAATGTTAACAATTTTTTTATTTTTTTTATTTTTTTTATTTTTTTATTTTTTATTTTTTTTAAGGTTCACAACAAAAGTTAAATATACCTTCAATCTTTTTTCTTTCTTTTTTAATATATTTAATGTTAACAACCTTCTTCTTCTTTTTTCTTTTTTTTTATAAAGGTTTTAGCTAAATATACCTTCAATCTTTTTTCTTTCTTTTTTAATATATTTAATATTAACAACTTATTTATTTATTTATTTTTTTTTTTATTTTTTTAAGGTTCACAACAAAAGCTAAATATACATTCAATCTTATTTTATTTTATTTAGTTCAACAACAAAATCAAATACACATTAATTAATTAATTAAAAAGTTTGTTTTATAATAATCAAATATATAATTTTGAGACAATCAAATAAGTTTTAGTAATTGAAAAAAAAATGTGGAAGAACGTGGAAGATTAAAAAAAATTACAACTATCTCTCTCTCTCTCACTCTCACTCTCACTCTCTCCCCTACATATTATAAGAACCTGATTACAATGTTATAAGAGCCTGTTTGAAGAAATAAAATGTGAAAAAAGCTGTTTGAAGAAAGTGTTATAAGACCCATATTAAATTGCATCAGGGCATAAACAAGGAATTGTTTGTTGATCTCTTAGCCACGGACATTTTAGACATTAAATCATCTTTCTCTTAGCAAATTTGAACCATTCATTTTAATTTATCCAAAATCTAATTATACCTTTAACAAATCTGAACCACTCATTTTAAGATATCTATGCATTACCACACCCAATCCATCATCCATCTTCTTCCTTTAGTCCCCCACAAATTTTGTTGTTTGTTACTTTTAAAAAACAAAAAATGTTTTTTCAATTAAATTTTTACTAATTTCACAGCTCCATCACCACTATTCTCACTTTCACTGTCACACTACCATCACCATAGCCACTGCCATCATCACTACCGCCATCACCCCACCACTATGTAACAATCTCTACTTTCACCTTCGTTCTATCACCACCACCACCAAATATAAAAAAAAATATATTTTTAATTTTTTTTATAAAAAATATTTTTCATTAAAAAATATTTTCTATCTAAATAAATGAAGCATAACATTGGGAAATAAGCTGATTTCAGTTAAATCTGTTCATAACTAAGAAAAATTCTTTTAATTTAAAAAAAATTATTTAGTAAGACTTTGTATCTCCTTTTTATTTTTCCAGCAAATAAATCTTTGTACCCATCATTTCTAACCAATCACGACTCATGCTCGTTTTGATTCTCTACAATTTTCTTATTTTCAAATACATTCATATATGTATATATATATATATGTTGTATAAATTGTGTGATAACATAAAACAAATAGATTCATACTCGTTAATTGAAATTTCAGAACAAGCAAACCATTCTGAAAATTACAATACATAACAAAATAAAATAACATAGAAAAGCAAACCGAAACCTACACTAGACAGTGTCCTTAATTTTTTTAAATAAATTTTAAAAATTCTAGATATGCATAAAATTTGACAAGAATAATGTGACAATATTAATTAATTTGTATTTGATTTTATTGTTGAGCCAAATAAAATAAAATAAGATTGAATGTATATTTAGCTTTGGTTTAAAAAAAAAATGGTTGTGAACCTTAAAAAAAAATTTAAAAAAAAACAAAAGAAAAAAGATTGAATGTATATTTAGCTTTGGTTGTGAATCTTAAAAATTGAAAAAAAAAATTGTTGTGAACCTTAAAAAAAAAAAAAAAAAGAAAAGAAAAGATTGAATGTATATTTAGCTTTGGTTGTGGATCTTAAAAAAAAAAATGGTTGTGAACCTGAAAAAATAAATAAAAAAAAAAAAGATTGAATGTATATTTAGTTTTGGTTGTGAATCTTAAAAAAATAAATAAAAAAAAATAAAAAAAAAATACACACATATGGGGAAATTAGTGGGTACCCATCCCTTGTGGATATTTAAAGAATATCACTTAGCCTACCCAATAGATAAGAAAAAGAGGAAAAAACTCATGTATTTGGGTTGGGTCTCCATGAATACTCACAGGGCAAGTTATCCATTACCATCCCTATTCGAGGGTGATATCACGATATCCTTAACGCGTGCAAACTCTTATGACTATGATATATTTATTATTTGTTCAATTGAACAGAATCTTTTTCTTAAAAAAAGGAACAATTTCACACAAAAGACAAAAGAATTAAGGTTGTGTTTGGTCTAACTTTCTAAAATTAATTTTATCCTTACATTCTGATATTATGTTTGGTTTAAGTTTTCAAATCACGATTTCAAATTAATTTCAAAACACATTCTGAAAACATGTTTGGTAAATCAGATAATTTTTGAATTTTTGATCTACCCAATCATCTGCCTGGACATCCTTCCGGATGTCCGGCCGGTTGACCGAAACAGTACTTTTTTTTTTTTTTTTGTCAATTGCCATATGTTATTTGGAGAGAAAAAATTATATTTGTTTTTGATATTTTTAAAATATAGATATTATATTTTGAGACCAAAATGACAAATTATTTTTTTGAATTAAATTTTAAAAAGAATTCGGTTATGAGTTTTGAATAGAATTTTCAATAGAGTTTTAAGTTGTGTTTTGGTTATGAAATATAAATTTTTCAATTAAGATTTGAAAACTCTTTTCAAAACTCATAACTAAACAATTTTTCTCATTTTATACGTTACATCAAAAATTTAAAATTCAATTCAAAACTCTTTTCAAAATTCATAACCAAACAAATTTTCTATTTTCAAATCATAATTCCAAAACTCACAAATTCAAAATACAACTCTATTCTTAAATCATAATTATAAAATTCTACCAAACGCTACCTAAGTCTTTTCACAAAGTAAAATTATAAATTTTTATTTATTTGTTACAACCACCGTGCAACACGTGTCATATTATTACTCAATTCAAAGAGAATTTTGTGGACTTTCAACAATATATTACACCCTTTAGAAAATTTATGGGTTTGGCTTCTTAGTCTTAGGTCTCGTTTAGGAACAGACTAATTTAGTAATTTTTTAACTATTTGGCTAAAATATGAGTTAAAAAAAATTAGTATGTTTGGAATGACTTTTTGACTTTTTACGAAAAGATGTGCAAAAGTAGAGAGAAAAGAAAATCTTTGACTTTTTAGTATGAGTTGTTGGCTTTTTGGCTAATTTAATAACTTTTTAACTAAAATGAAGGGTTCCCAAACGAGACCTTAGTTTGGCAAGAGAAGTTTGGATTAAAATAGTCACAAAATGACAAGATAGATTAAAAAGTTAATATAACAAAATGTCACATCTAAATCATAAAAATTTTATTTTCTTTCTTACAAAAGTCAAAAAAGTCAAAGTCCATCACAAATGTGACTTTTTAGTCACAGCCTAAAAATAGCCAAAAAGCCAACTAACATCCCTTGACTATCTCAATTTAAAAGAGTAATTGAGCTTGGTACACTCATTTTGGGATTGATTTTAGTGAATCGAAACGTTCACTTTGTAGAATTCATTGAGTAGAATATTCATGAAAAAAGAAAAGAAAAGAGAAGATATTTAGACATCAATAGCTATATGTATGAAATGAAGGGCAATTCTTAAGTCCGCAAGTGCATATCATATGCATTTGCGTAAGTTCTCACTAATATATGTAAGTTATCTCATAAAATTGTGTAAGTTTTTACAAACATAAATAAGTTAACTCATAAAAATTTGAGAAATCACAACTTATATATATTTGTGAGAATTTACGCGATTTTGTGAAGTAACTTAGGCCTCGTTTGGGAACAGGCTAATTTAGTAACTTTTTAGCTATTTGGCTAAAAAGGTAGGTAAATTTTTTTTGTATGTTTGGGATGACTTTTTGGTTAATTACGAAAAGATGTGCAAAAAGTAGAGAGAAAAGAGAATCTTTGACTTTTTGGTATGGGTTGTTGGCTTTTTGGCTAATTTAGTAACTTTTTTGGCTAATTGGCTAAAATAGCCTCTTGTCAAACGAGGCCTTATATATATTTGTGAGAACTTACGCAAGTACATATGATATACACTTTGTACACCCAAACACTTCTCATGACTATACTTAAAATCATATTGTCATTTATTTTTTTAAGACAAATATAATTCAAACATATAGTTATCAATATTCAATTATATAGATATTAAAATGAATTGTAAAACCAAAAGAAAAATGTTTAAGACTACTAATTTAGGAGCTCTAGGAGAGCTCTAATTGGTAGGGCCCACCTCCAGATGTGATGTTTTATCTTTCTTTTTTTTTTCTCCTGCAAATTCATTAGAATTGACAGTGGTGTTGCTAATTTAGTGATCTGTATCACCGCTGAAACCAAAAATTTTGAGGGTCCAAACTCACCAACTATGGTCATAGTCACTTTGGACAACCCCAGGTCGAAACCAAAAATTTAAATGGGTCGGATTTGTTTGACCCGGGCCACTACAGTATTATTAAAATTTTAGAGGACTTAGGATTTGAGGTTGAAAGCATCGTCAAAAAATAAATAAATAAAATAAAAAGGTAAATTATATTGACTTCTTTTAAGATTTAAACAAAAAGTAGTAAGTTTTACAATTTTAATATAATTATACTAACTTTCTTCATAATAAGGTTACATGGATTGAAGCTAATACATATTGAAGCTGACTTTCCTCCGAATTAAGTTTCTTCAAGTTAACAACTCTATTGTCAAAAAATATAGTGAACGGCTCAAAACCTATATCGGCTAGTAAAACTCTACTTTGGTGGTTTCTCCACTTCTCCGGTCTCTCTCTCCTCACACTCCCCCTTCATTCGATACTTCTTCAGATTTGATATGTTTGCATCACCAGTTCAGCCATTACCGTCTTACTCTCTCCACCTTTGAACCTAAAACTTTAAGATTTAGCTTTTGATTTTCTCTCAATTCGAAAGCCAAAGTTAGATATCGCGTTTGTTTCATGTTAGACAACCACCTCAACCTCAATATTCTATCTTGACCAGAGGAAGTGGAGTCTTCAGATTTTAAGTTGTAGAGCAGTGAATTTTTCGATGAGCTCGATGGCGACTTGAATTTGATTTTTTTTTTTTTTTTAGTTTTCGTAATTTTTAGTTTATTGATGTGGAGATTTGTTTTCCTCTCTTGTGGGGACCCTTTCTTCTTCTCTGTGGAGGCTTGCATCCTTCATTTTATGAAAGTTTTTTTTTTTTTTTTTTTTTTTAAGATCTTGTGAAACCACCATACGAGATTGATCCGATCTATTTATCTATTTTGCAATAAAATTTTCTTCTCAATCTAATATAAAAAAAAAAATATCTCTAACATTTTTAAGTGGTGTTAAAATTTGACTTCCCATCTGTATATTACAGGGAATTTACAACAATGATTCATCCCCCTTTTCCCCCCACCCCCTTTGACCCCCTCTCACTCTCATTGGCTACTTTTTCTTTTTCTTTTTCTTTTTTTTCCTGCTCCTCCAATCACCACCTGCCACGTGACAAAGGGAGTGAGGGGGTGACCCCCAAAAGGGGGTCCCAAGTATTATTCGGGAATTTAATACGGTTTTCAAAAGCTACCCAAAATTTGATTATTCAATCAATTTGTGTGTGTGTGTGTGTGTGTGTGTGTGTGTGTGTGTTGGGTTGCCACATAACAACTATTTAATATGAGCAAATGTTATTTTTAGGCATTCATTGTAACATCATTCCAATAATAAAAATGTTTTTACCAAAAAGTTCTAGCGTTGCAAAAGTAAATGAATTTTTTTGTAAAACAGAAATTGACTATGGACAAAAAAGAAAATTTGTATAACAAAGAACAAAATGAACTGCTACACACATACAAAGAAAGAAACAATAATTATGTTTGGTTTCAATTTTCAGAATTTAATTTTTTTAAAATTGAGTTTTTTATTTTTCAAGTTTTTTTTTAGTGAATATTTTTAAAATTTTAAGAATTTTTTTTACTTTTTTAGATGTACCTTACTTAAATGTATCTAAAAAGTATATTCATAAAAAAATATTTTAAAAAATCAAAAATTACACAAGAATATGAAAAATGTACGAAATTTTTTTTATTATTTTTCTTTTTATTTTTGGTATTTAGAGAATTTTAAAAAAAAATTACAAATATTATAATTTTTAAATGTATTTATGTTAGGTGTATCTAAAAATAAAAAAAATACTTAAATATTAAAAAAATTTAGTAAAAATAAAAAATACGAAAAACAAAAAATTTTAATTTTCAAAAAAGTGAACCCTGAATTTCAAAACCAAACAAGCTACCGTATTTATCTTGGGCACGCCCATTTGTAGTAAGAAACAAGAGGAAATATCATTTTGCTCCCTAAACTTTCACGCGGTTTTCAATTTGACTCCAAGACTTTGATTAATATCAAATTTACACCTAAACTTTTGAAATTTTGATTAATTTGGTCTCTGTCTTCATATTCCCTTTACAATTTGACGGAATTTGCTAGCCTGACACCGAAATTCATTTGAAAGTTCATTTGAAATTTTATTTTACTCCCCAAACTATATCTTAAAAATCAATTTTCCTTAATTAAATCAATTTATCCTCCAAACTATACCTTAAAAATCAATTTGCGCCCCGCATCAGCATAGCCCGTCCAATTATAGACGTAATGTGACAGCATGAGTCAAATTGATCAAAATTTAAAAAATTTAGATATAAAATTGACATTAATCAAAGTTTAAAGGTCAAATTAAAAAACACTTGAAAATTTAAAGGGCAAAATATTAGGTTGCGTTTGGTAGAGTTTTGTAAATATGATTTGAGAGTATGAACTATATTTTGAGTTTGTGAGTTGTGGAATTATGATTTGAGTGCAGAAAATTAGTTTGGTTATGGTTTTTGAATAGAGTGTTGAATTGAGTTTTGAATTGAGTGTGGATTTGAGTTTTGAAAGTTTGATTTGACATGTGAAGTAAGAAAATTTGTTTGGTTATGAGTTTTGGAAAGAGTTTTCAAAACTTAATTCAAATTGTTATAACTCATAACAAAACACACTACTTTCACATTATTGAAAATTATGATTAACACTCATAACCAAACTCTTTTTAAAATTTAATTAAAAAATTTATTATTAACAGAAAATAATATTAATCAATTTTTTAATTTAAAATACTACAAAAGAAATAATTTTTTTTTCAAAATAAATATTCAAAAAATCGTAAATATTTAAATAACTTAAATAATCTAAAAAATTTAATAAGTAAAAAATTGAAATAAATATTCAAAAAATTTAAATCGTAAAAATTTAAATAATTTAAAATGTTAATATTTTAAATTTAAAAATAACTCTATACTCAAATCGTAATCAAACACATAAAACAAAACTCAATTAAGAAATTAGTTTTAAAACTCATAACCAAACACATAACTCAAAACTCCATATTCCTTTCACAATTCTACACTCAAATTGTAACTAAATACATAACAACAAAATTAAAATATTTAAAAATATTTTTATAAAATAGAGTTTGAATTTATTTTTATAAAATATTTTAAATTTTAAAAAATTAAAATCGTAATATTTTGAAATTAAAATATTTAAAAATATTCAAAAAAATTAAAAAATTAAAAAAATCGTAACGTATTTAAATATTAAAATATTTAAAATCTTAACAAAATTAAAATATTTTCAAAATATTTAAATATTTAAAAAATTAAAATATTAATTTGAATTGAGTTTTGAATTATGTGTTTGGTTATGAGTTTTGAGAAGTAATGATTATGTTTTGAATTGAGTTTTGAGAAATGAGTGTAGAATTATGATTTAGAAGCTCAAAACAAACAACATACTCAAATCAATGAGTAGAACTATAATTCGAAACTCTTACCAAACGGAGTCTTATTTTCTCAAGAAACAATTACGATAATATGACTGGATCATGACTTAACCATACAATTTTCTAATCTAACATGAACAAGATTTGAATGATGCATTATCACATCGACCAGTTAACAGGCTATTCTGCTTGCATCCGAATCAGAATGTGGGCAACACGTACTGATGAAAACTACAGTTCGTGAACCCTGAAGAATTGTTAGGCTGGCAGATACAATTTGAAAATTGTGCAGAGATACAAGTACATGAAAGCAACCCCTTTTGGTGCTATCTCTGTATTTGGACAAAATTATGCTGAAAGAAATATAGCCCCAACATCACATAGGTCAATTAAATTATGTAAGGGAAAATTTCAATGAACCTAAGTCTTGTGAATTAACTGGTCAATCAAAAAGAGAGGAGTCAAAGGAGTGGGAGGAAAGGGGTTCGGATCATTTTTCTTACTTTTGCTACATGTCAGAGAGAATTTTTTTATCATTATTTTAATACAATAAAAAAAAAACATTAAAATTGAATGTTTCAATGAATTCACGGGTGGTGGTAGAAAACTTTAAAAGTAGGGCTCTATTGAGGTGATAGTGAAGAAAACGAAAGTAAAAAAAAAAAAAAAAATACAAACATCACATCATAATAGGGCCAAGCTCATTGGAACTCTTTTGGAGCTCTTTTTTAGGAGTTTAGATCCTCTCCTATCATTCTCTCTAGCCCTTCTTCTTCTGGTGGACGGGCTAGATTAGACCACATCACTCCACAAAAAAACTATGGCTCAAATTAGCTCCAAGAAAATAAATAAATAATAAAACAAAATAAAACAAAATTCCTACTAGCATTCTCGGTCTCCCACGTCTCACCAGCCTCTCTCTCTCTCTCTCTCTCTCTCTCTCTCTCTGTGCTAATAAATTTTTTTTTTAAAAACTACTTTAATCTTTTTCATTTTATTTTCATAATATATATAATTTTTAATATAAAATTTTAAATTTATAAAATTAATATCAATGAATATATACCATTAAAATCAGACTAATATTAAATATATTGAATAAAAAATTAAAATAAATAAAAAGTAATTATTATGTTTTATTATGTTTTGAAATTATTATTTTTTAATTATAAAAATTAATTTGATGAATTAAACACACAAAAATCATATATTTTTGAAATTCTCAAAAATAATTTTCATTCCAAAAAAAATCATATGAAAATAAAAAAACATGGTCACATCATCTCTCACATTTCTACATGTTTTTTCAAAAAAATTAAAAAAGTCAAAAAACTAACTTTTAACTAATTTTCCAAAACTCCCATGTATTTGATTTGCACCTATGCATAGATTGGATTTGTGTGTTTTTTTATTATTATTATTTCCTTCAAAAAAAATATTTTCATATGATTTTTTTTTAATGAAGATTGTTTTCGAGAATTTAAAAAATATATGATTTTTGTGTGTTTATTTCATCAACTTAATTTTTATAGTTAAAAAATAATAATTTCAAAACATAACTCAACATAGTAATTACTTTTTATTTATTTTAATTTTTTATTAAATATATTTAATATTAGTCTCATTTTAAAGGCATATTTTCAATGATATTAATTTTATAAAATTATATATATTATGAAAATAAAATTAAAAAGATTAAAATAATTTGTTTAATTTTTTATTAAGAGAGAGAGAGAGAGAGAGAGAGAGAGAGAGAGAGAGTGGTGGGACGTGGGTGACAGAGTCTCAGCATTTGTTTTTTTTTTTTTTTTTTCTATACAATATATATAAAGCACCAATGTATAGTGAACAGAATCGGATGAACAGTAACTTCTAATGGGTTGAAATGTCTGTTTTGCCCCTTGGTATATATAAAGCACCAATGTATAGTGAGCAGTGTTTTCTGCCTCGGGTGAACAGTAGCCTCTCATGTGTTGAAATGTCTGTTTTGCTCCCCTTGGTCTTTATAACAATATAAAGCCCAAAAACAAAACCAACAAAACACAAATTCATGCTTGTGTTGCCTAGAGAAGAGAGAGAGAGAGAAGAAATCGAAGGAGACGGAGGAACACCCATCACTGACTGTCGACACCTGCCCGCGGCAGCTAAGCAGCGAACGAGCTCTTGCACTTCTCCCTCATGCCAGAGTTCTCACACTCCCCTCTCCCACCGTTCAGGTTCGTTTTTCAGAAGTTAGGGTTTTCATACATACAATATCTGATTTTTGTTTTTAATTTTTTTTCTTCCATGTTCATCGTTTTTCTCTTCTTGTGAAAATAGTTTTTTTGGAATAGTTTTTGTGAGTTGCAAAAAAAACTGCAAAGACCAAACCCTAATTTTACCTTTTTTTTGGGCCTCAAATCATAATCCCAACTGAATAATATGATGTTTTACTCCTAAATCGACTAAAGATGATGCAAGGGAAATATAAAAAAAAAAAAAAAAAATTAAGGGTCCATTTTTTTGGGATCCTGCCTAATAAATTTAGGGTTTCTTCAGCTTTATATCTTTAGGTAAAGTATATCATTTTGTTCTATTATTATTATTATTATTATTATTATTATTATTATTATTATTATTATTATTATTATTTGTTTAATGGGGAAAATGGTGTTTGATTTTCTTCATTTTTGTTGGCTTTTTTTGTTTATTTTTTATGTTTTGATTTTTTTTTCTTGTTTTTTCTTTTGATTTTTTTCCTTTTTTTGTTCTTTCTTGTTTTTTTTTCGTTTTTGTTTCTTGCTTTTGTTTATGTTTGGTTTTTATTTTTATTTTTCTCCCAAGCAGTAAATTAGCAACGGTTAAGTCCAAGTTTGGTTTGACATTGGTGTTCTGCTTTCTTTAGGGTTAATATTGTATTTATTTTGAAATTCAATCTTATATGGGTAAAGGGTAAGGGCTGGAGATGCTCTTTGTTGTTTTTTCTTAGTGTAAGGTTGTTGTGAGCAAAAAATTCTATTCATGTTATGTTGTTATGTTAATTGTTGTTTCTCTGGTTTGACCTTTTTATATGTTTTTAAATTTATTCATATTAGTTTGTAGATATTTATAATACTCATGATGTGAAGGTAATGTTAAGAGTTGTATATTGATATGTATAAATCTTCATACGTATCTATGATTTTAATTTTTGTGTTATTATTGTGCTTGAAATATTTCTTTCGTTGGTTGTTGATTCCCCCCTCTCCCGGCTCAAATTTGTTATTATCTTATTTGTTCAAAAAAAAATTTTTGGTTCTATTTTTTGTGTGTTATGTAACATCCAGCAAATCTTGAGGGATCTTACACATGGGTGATTTGAGGTTTTTTATGTATTTTCAGTAGATTATATTTGTTTCTTGGTATTTCTTCCTCATTAGTTAAATTTTTTTTTTCATTTTTATTCTGCAATTTGGCTTACAATTGAGCTAAAAAATTAATTTTGTTGATCATATTCTGTGCTGAGATCTTTGGGATTCTATAATATTAGGAGTTTTTTTGCCTTGTTTATTTTGACATAGTACACAGTTTTTTGCCTTGTTTTTTTTTTTCTCTTCAAAACGTAGACATTGATCGAGTTACGAAATTTAAGCTATTCTGTCTCAAAACCAATTAGATTTTATTGATTAGTAGATCATATGACATGTAAACGAATGGTGGTCGTTCACTCTGTCTCTGGCTCTGTTTCTTTTCATCCACTTATGTTAACTGAACCATTTATTTGATTTGATGACTCTATGGGTTCTATTTAGAACTCAAATTTCAGTTTTTCAATATCTGCTGTTGATTTTGCATAATGTTTCCATCAGGGTCCCAAATGCTTCACATCACAACACATCAACCACCTCCTCCACTTCTCCCTCTATCAAGTCTTTTATCGCTCATTTTTTTACTACATCAAAAACTCCTCACCATTGCCATCGTTTAGCTCAAATTGTTTTCTAACACCTTAATGTCTTTCACTATATATGTGTTTTATCTATTTATGTAGTGTTTCAACCCATCAGTGACTGCATTTGTGCCTAGAGAGAGAGAGAGAGACGCGTATTGCTTAAGAATTTACAAATAAAAATGAAAAAATGTATATATATATATATATATAGTGTAGATAATGTGTTATCATGTAATCATTGTAATAAATTATGAGAATATATATATTCATTTGAAATTCACTTGCATATATTGCAGGAAATAATTTTCTTTGTCTAGAAGATGCACCATCAAAATCACCTCAGAGGAAGCTACTCGCATCAATATTTTGTGTGAGCTAATTTCTTTCTTCCTTTTGCATTTCGTTTTTTTTTTTAATTTATCAAAATTTAATTTTTATTATCTCTGGCTTAGCTTTTTATTTCCGTGTTTGATCATGACTTATGGGTGTTTGTAATCTGGAAGATTAGGTGTTATGTAATATCAGTTAAGAACTTATTTTATTGATTTGAGTTACTCATGAATATCAATTTTTCAATGGGTGTTTGTGTTTCTTTCTTTTCTATTTTTTAAATCGTACCTCCTAAATCAAACTTTATGAAGTTTCATTTATACCTAAACTACAGTAAGTTGGTTGATGCTTAGTCAGAGTATAATGTTCCATTCTCCTCCCCTTTTCTTTTGATTAACAACATTAGCGAAGAATGTATTTTAAGTAGCATCGTAACACATGATCAAATTAACTGTGTAAATCAGTAGCGCCAATTGCTTTTTGGTTGCAAAGCTTACAACACCCTTTTGACATTACATTTATTTTATTTTTTATTTTTTGATTACCTAAGAAGAAATATAATTTTATTAGAGATGATTAACAGGAATCCAATAAACAGTAGACATTAGGATAGACAATTCTAAAACTACAATCTCTCCCATAAAAGCCCAACCCACCCAATTGGACAATACATCAGTACAAGAGCCAAAAATGGGCAGGAACCTTCTCCGTGATAAATGATTCAACATTTGATACTCAATTCATTTGACATTGCGTACTTTGCATGGTTGTCTATTTAATGAGATTGAAGACCTCTTATTGGAATGTACATTCTTTGCATTATATGGTGGCTTTTGTTGCTTTTGTCAGTTTGAATGGGAGTGTTGTTCTTGTTAACCACCATTTTCACTTTCATTGTTTCATTTCATTTTTATTTCATAATTCTTTTTCTTTGTTTTTAATAAAAGTAAATTAGTAATGTGAGATTTATTTCTTGTCCTTCCTCTTGATACTAGAAGTGCAAAAGAAGCTTATGCAGTTTCTAGATTTTTTTTTTGATCGGCAAAAATAAAATATATTGATATCAAACAAAGGTACAAGGTGTACAAATGAATACATCAGTGGAGACAAAAGGCCAAGGCTAAAGCTACAAAAAAAGGAACAAATCCTAATCAAAATTGGGAGCAACACCAAACAAGAACCAAAACAATGCCAAATAACGCAAGTAGAAATGTTGAAAACAAAACACCAGCAGCCATTGATGCTGAAAAAATTCCCAACTCCTTGTTGCACTCAGCCAAAAAAACTTCAATGTTTAAAAGATTTCTACAATGCTTCCCATAGTATAACAGAGCACACCCATAATCTTGTTTCAAGACCAAACACTTATCACTTAGGCTGTGTTTGGATCATGAATTTGGGTAGAGATTTGGAAAAGGAAAGCAAAAATGTAGATAAAATGTGAATGACATATAGTTACATTTCACCCACCTTTTCCTTTTCCCTTTCCCTTTCCCTTTCTCTTTCCCTTTTCAAATCCTTACCTAAATCCATGCTCCAAACAAAACTTTAAGGTAACAGGTTTGAAAAGTCGTCTTCTTCCTATACAAAAAAAGCTCTTCTAAAATTAAGTTGCAAAGAACCATTTGATCACCTGGGTGGAGAAGATTAGCCACATTTCCATCCTTATTATCTAAAAAGTTGGAAAAATCTGCAACTAGGGTATCTCATCAAGCCATTTGTCCTGCTAGAAATTAATATTCTTGCCATCCCCCAACTGCAGACTCAAATTTTCCTTGAAGAGTTGGAACTTGTCAAAAAATTTCCATTGGATAGAAAAAACTTCTTTCACACATTGTAAAAGATCTATTTTCAGACGAAGGTTCCGACTGATTAATTAGATCATTGGAATTATTGTACCAGTACTTTGTAGTCTAGTGTGATCATTAAACCTAACCCAAAACATCACTTGCATTTATGCACTCAATCTATTTCAAATATTAAAGAAAACACTACTATGATAGAATCCAATATTGCTTCTGCTTGTTAATCTAGAACTGATGTGGAATGACCATCTGTGATCCAATTTAGTGAATGCAAGTTGCTAAAAACATCTAATAGCAAACTAGACCATATTACCAAAAGCTAATTATCAAATATGAAAGGCTCAAAAACTAAGCTTGTGGGTTTGGTTTAGCTTTTAGATGTGAAATTCCCTCGCTATGTAATTTGCACCATCTTGCTAATTAGTTTTCTCTTTGAATTTTGAATGATTTAATTTGCATACATGCTCTATGTTTGAACTGGATAGAACACAATGATTTGAATCTAACCCTCGTAAGAATTTTGCTTGTAGGTATCTTCTCTATTTCCTTCTTTTTAAGCAAGTAAAATAAAAGTTTAACAAATCATGTTTGATTATTCACATGATCCTGATCTATTTGGTATACATTTAGATTGAAGGAGTTGATGGGATCTAGAAGGTAGTATTTGATTTGAAATGCTAAATTATGAAAACTTGATATTTCTTTCTAACAAATATAATGTAGAGCAACTCTGACTGAGGGTTTAATAGAAAATTCAGTTCATGGAGGAGACAGTGTGGTAGGTCTCACAGGATTACATACAAGCATGGTTTGGCTTATCTTACTCATAATGTACCAAGTAAAAGTGGGTTCACAATTGATGAGGGATTTCAAGTCCTGCCATTAATGATGATTGAGTGCTTACCTGTTCATTTGTCAAATAGAGAAAAAAATTGCTTTATTTTTATTACATCATATTTCTAGGAATGACAATTTTGTTGGGAAAATAGATCTTGTAATAAATTTTTTTTTTTTTTTTGGTATAAGTAATAGTATTTGTTAAAAACTTTGTATTGTTGAGTCGATCTTGTTGTATTCATGATCGAGTTGCTAATTTTGTGTGTTTTATGCAATAGCTCAAAACTGATTCAAATACACAAATGTAATGGGCACTAGCTAGGCATTAGTTAGCGTGCCTTGCACGCGGCCCTTTCACTAGTGCTAATTTGAGTCGTAGATTTTTTTTTGTGGGGGTGACGTGGTCCAATCAGATCGATCCCCTTGAGGAAGGGTGGGAGATAATCTGAACTCCTTTTTTAGAGCTCTAAAACCTTTTTGAAATAAGAAATGTGCCACTAAATAATTAGTTTTGAAAAAAATTGTAAACTGCATTTAATTTATGAACTTAAGTAGAAATTTAAAATATAAAAGAGAACAAATATGCGAAATATTGTTACATTTCATTTATATATTTAAATTTTTATCCTAATTCATAAAAGAAAATGGCATATCGGCCAATCCAATCGAACTAACTAAGCAATTGGCCTGGAAGTGCATTGTGTTTGGTTAAATTTTTAAATCAAGATTTGGATAAAATAATTTCAAAATTCTTTTCAAAATTCATAATTAAACAAAAATTTTAAAATTCTTTTCAAAACTTTTTTTTTTCAAAATTCATAATTAAACTCTTTTCAAAACTCTAATTTTTTTACAAAAAAAATTCAAAAAAAATATTTTTTTTTATTTTGTTCTTTAAAATTATTTTTTATTTTTTTATTTTGCAGAAAAATATTTTTTATATTTTTTATTTTTTCAAAAAAAAAATATTTTGTTATTTTTTTTAAGTATTGGTCAAATAATTTGTTATAATTTAAATATATATGGGTGATTCAAAAATTTTTAAAATTCAAAAAAAAATTAAATATTAAATATTTAAGAAAATAAAAATTATTTATAAAAATTGAAAATATTTAAAATTTTAAAAAATGAAAAAATATATTTAAAATAAAAATTATATATTTAAAATAAAAAATAAAATTTTTAAATATTTAAACTATTTAAAAGAAATACAATGCACAAATGTAATAAATACAACACACATTAAAAAAACAAATATTTATTTACAATAAAAAATATTTAACCTAAAAAAATAAAATTAAGAAAATTTCTAAATATTTTTAAAATAATAAACCCAAAACAATTTTAAAATACAACTCCAAACTCTTTTCAAAACTAACAAATTTTTTCTTTTCAAAACTCATTTTAAAAATTTATCTTTCAAAATACAATTTAAAACTCAAAACTCATTTCAAAAGCTAAACTAAACGGAGTCAATTTGTTATTGATTTGTTTCATGATTGTATGAATTTCTCTCATCAGAAATTTAGATTCAAAAACTGTCTTGAAAAAGACAAAAAATGAAATTATAAAAGGTAAATCTTTTAACTAAATTTCCTGTGAGAGAGATAGAGAGTTTGGGGCTCATCGAGACCTTTGGAAAGCTCTACCGCAGGCTTGATAGCAGAGAACTATAATTAACGGTTAGCGCATGCAGTACATGTCTAATTTAAATAAATAAAAATAAAATAAATTATTTATTATATATTATTTGTCACTCAATTAATAAGAGTCATCTTCTAAATTTTAAGGTTGAAGATTCAAGTTCCATTCATCTCCTCTATCTAATTTTATTTCACTATTACAAAAATAGTTAAAAATCACACTTTGACCAAAAAAAAAAAGATCTCACTTTTATTGGAAGTGTGATAAAAAAAATTAAATTGATATTTTAATCACACTTAATTTGATTGAGTGTGATAATATTTATTTTTTATATCACTTTTCAATTAAGTGTGATTATATATATATTTTTTAATCACACATTCTAATTAAAGTGTGATTATATATACACTACTACTTTTTAATAACACTTTTTAAACAAGTGTTATTATATATATATATTTTTTAATCACACATTCTAATTAAAGTGTGATTATTTATATATTTTTTAATCACACTTTTTAAATAAGTGTAATTATATATATATATATATATATTTAATCACACTCCCTAAATAGGTGTGATTGTATAAAATATTTCAATTTGATTTTTATATAAAACATAAAATTCCTAAATCCGCGTCTCAATTCTACCTATGAATGATAGAGGACGACTCACTACCAGAAAATAAGGCTTTAGACACGGAACTTTTTGCAACGTTTTGAAAATCGTCGCAAAAAGCAAGATTTTGTGACAGCAAAAAAATCGTCACGAAATTAATTTTTTTGCGATGGCATTTAACTATCGCAAAAAAGGTATCGACTAAATACCATTATTAGAGACAGAAAATCCAAGGCCGTGACAAAAAGTAATATTATACGTGACGGTACTAGGGGTGGGCGCGGGTCGGTTGCGGCCACGGAACCTCCAATCCGCCATCCGTCCGCTAGATTGGCGGATTGAAGAAAATCAATCCGCATCCGTCCGCCAATCCGGTGGATGTGGATTGAGCGGATTGGCGGTTTGGCGGATGGATGCGAATCGGTTTGGCGGTTTAAAATTATATAAATTTTCAACATAATTCAACTTGTGCACTTCCTCAAACAAAAAAAATGAAAAAGAAAGTATTACAGTCAATGACTTAAAAAAGTATTACAATCACTGTATGCCTTATCCAAAGAAAAAAAGTTTGAAACTTTAGAATATCACGATCACTGCATGCCTCATCCATATATTACAATCACAGCATGATTCATCCCCATAAAGTATTACAATCTGTGATTCTTAAAATATAATAACAATTCAAACCACCAAAACGATGAACAGAGCAGTAGTAGAGATTGAATGTCTCTGTATTGTTACATCTACATATGTTTTTGAAAACAAAAACCAACCAGCATATATCATATTTTCTATTTATTATTTTTAGAGTTACATTTAAAAACTAAAAAATATATATGAATAATACGTTTATTTTTTTCAATTCAAAAAATATATTCTAGTTGAAATTTTTTTTTCAACAGAATATTTAAACTCTTTTTCAATTGAAAACACAAACATAATATTTAAACAAATTGAAAATACAAAGTCTTATAAATTACTAGGGGTACTCGCGATTTGGCGGTTTGGCGGTTCGGTTGCGGCCAAAAAATCTCAAATCCGCCATCCGTCCGCCAAATTGGCGGATTTGAGAAAATCAATCCGCAACCGTCCGCTCGTCATCACGCATCCGTCCAAAATGCGGCGGATCGGTTCGGTTCGGTCGGTTTTGATGGATCGGTATATCCGCTGCTCACCCCTAGACGGTACATTACCTATCCTTTTTTTTTTTTTTTTTTTTTTTTGCAGCGCCTTTTGTTAATCTGTTGCAAAAGATTTTATTTTGCTCATTAATGATGGTCCTTAAATTCGTCACGAAAACTTAATCCCTAATTACCTTTGCGCCCTCTCCCACCCCCCTTCCTTTTTCTCGTTCATCTCTAAACTTTCAGACTTCTCTTCAGATTTAAAAAAAAAAAAAAACTGTCAATCTTATTGGTGGTCATATTTGATTTAATTTTTTGAAACTTGTTTAAGATTTTTTTTAAAAGACTAAAATTAGTTTCGTGAAGAAATTAAAAATATTTATCAATTTTATATAACTTTACAAAGGATATGAGTAATTTTTAAAAATTAAAAAATTGATCCCTATATATAAAGCATGAATGCTGGGTGTTGAAATCCCAAAATGACATCGTTTTGGGCCATAACTCTGAACAAAACCCTTTCACTTTCTCTCTCACACTCTCTCTCTCTCTCTCTCTCTCTCTCTCTCTCTCTCATGTCTTTACAAAAACTCTTCAAACCCCTAACCCTCGCTTTCTATCAGACCCCAAATCCCAAACCCTCATCTCTCTCTTTTGCAAAAACTCTTCAAAACCCTCTCTCTCTCTCTCTCTCTCTCTCTCCATCAGACCCCAAATCCCAAACCCAAACTATAGCGATCTCGGCTTCCCTTTGCTTAAATTGTTGTATCCGGACTTAGGTTCCGTGGAGTAGGTTGTTGTGTATACCTTGTTTACATCCTTTAATCCTTGTATTCGAGTCTTGGGTTGTATTGGGCAGGTTTGAAACAGGTTGGTTGAACTTAGAAACCATTGCCCAAATTTTGGCCTTCACGCTCGAGCGGGGATTTTGATGCTCGAGCGGGCCCTTCGTTGTTGTTTGTCCGCTCGAGCGGGAGTTTCGACGCTCGAGCGTATTTCTCCATCTTCCAGTATCTCCTCTGCAGGTTGTGTGCGACGCTCGAGCGGGAGGCTTGACGCTCGAGCGGAGACCTGGTTCAGTAAAAAGTTCTGGAAGTGTGTATCCGCCGCTCGAGCGGGAGTCTGTGAGTGACGCTCGAGCGGGAGTTTCCACGCTTGAGCGGGGCGACTCTTATATAAAACCGAGATCCGACTTTTTGGATCACTTTTTCACATTCATTTCTCTCTCTTACTTTTCCAAAACTCCATTGTTGAGCCTCTCTCTCTAGAACCTTGCCTTCTCTCTAGGTATTGATCTAGTAGGAGTTGTTTCCTCATCTTTGGCCTTTACAAAAAAGTTGTTGATCGTCGAGGGCTATCTTTTGATCCAAGAATCTCGGGATTTGGAGCATTTCCGTTTTCTTCATCTTCTTCGTTGGGTGTCAACTTTTGAGTTAGGGATTCTTACTCACTCTTATGGTCTTTGACATAGATTTTTGGTTGTTTTGATAAAGTGTTGAAGTTGGGTAATTTTGGGACTTAGGGTTTCAAAATGTTAAAAGAGGGTTTTGTTATTTTGATTCTAAAATGCGTATTTTGGGTTTCAAAATAGTGGTATGGTTGTTGGTTGGTGAAATATGGACCATTGGATCATTATTGGAAAATGGGGAAGAATGCCCTAATTTGTATATAAATTAATTGGTATAATTAATTTGGGAAAGTTATGGATTGATGAAATTGAGTTGTAAATAATGAAATTGGTTCATTATGTGGCGGCCTAGTGGAGTTGGTTACGTTAATCGCTCACTTTTGAAAACATTGATAATTTATCTGTTAATGCTCTTATTATCTGCTTAGATATAATTGCTTGGGGCTACCGGTGGAGGGTAGTCGTGATTGTTGTAGACAATGCATGTTGATTAGGCAAACTAAAACTAATCAATTGGATATGTCATAGAGTATGACGGATGATAGAATACATTAACGTTATGTATTGATTGATTGTGTATATGACTTATGTGTATATACATTGTGTGTGTGAGAGGAGATAGGGGATGTACTCCACGGTTTAGAGGAAGATAGGGGATGGACCTCTAAACCGGATGTTGTTTGGGAGGAGATAGGGGATGGACTCCACTGATACAGCTCATATGCTTGTCAGATAATGTGGTGATACAGCTCATATGCTTATCTTTGGAAGTGTTGATATAGCTAATATGCTTATCTGTTGAAATGTGGATACAACTTGTATGCTTATCTGTTGAGATGTTGATACAACTAGTATGTTTATCTATTGTAAAATGGGAAACGTTTAATATGAGTCACTGTCTCATACAAGTGGTTAGCCAGGTTCTAAGCCATTGATGTAAATTTTGAAATTGATATGACATGAAAAATGAAATGAAACACGAACACAGGGGTCATGAAATGGAAATGGATTATGAATTGATTGGTGGAAATTGAACATTTATCAATTGCTAATGTCTTAGTTATTGCTCATACTGTGTTTAGTATATCTCTACTGGGTGTTGGCTCACCCTATATGGGACATTATTTTCAAGTACAGGTAGCATGCCACCTCCAAGGACATAGTTTGGATGATGATGAGAGTTGAAGACTCTTTTGTTTATTTTGTTTGTATTACATGTATATCAAGCCGAGGGCTTATTTTGTATAGAGTTAGTACTCTTCTTTTGGTAACCAAGTGTTGACTTGGAAAGCTGTAAGCTCGTATGGCATTTGCTTTTGTTGTTAACATGTAATACAGTTGTAAGAACTACTTTGATGAATAGAAATGGTTGACTTATTTGTATCAATGCATGTCTAAGGTGATGGATTTTATGTATTATTTTGAAGGCGTTACAACTTGGTATCAGAGCGTACTGTGTTCGAATACTTTGGGTACGTGGGAAGTGATTAGTATCACAATGGGTTTGTCTCGCTTGATAGAGACTTAAAGGTAGTGTCATATGCTATGTGTTTAATTTATAACATGCTTATGTGACTATGTGGGTATGGAACGTAGTTTCTAGGATGTTGATTGGATCCTTGGGTTTCTGGGAGTCTTGTTGGAAAAGCACTTGATCAATGCTGTTTCTAACCGGAACTCTAGTAACGCCTCGGGACTATCATTATCTGGAAATGAAATTCGTAATTGCTTACGTGATTATGTGCTTACATGGAGTGAATTACAGTTGTCCATGCATTAGGACGTGAGTGTTATAGCTTCGGCACATTTATGAATGTGCTAATAGTTTTGGTTACCTTTATTAGGATGTCAGGACGAGGGCGTGGTAGGCGTGATAGGCGTAGCAGGCATGGTAGGCAGGAGATGCCTTTACCGGATGACATTTCGGCAATGCAGGAGGGAGTTGGTCAGGCCAATGTGGCCGAGCCAGCGAGTCAGCAGGCTATGGGCACCTTGGCCTGAGAGATAGTGGAAGCTTTGGGTATTCTCAAAGCTGAAAATCAAGTTACTGAGGCAGGACCTTCTTTCTTGAAGAGGGAGTTCTTCCGGTCTAACCCGGACGAATTTTTTGGGGATCCGAAAGAGCCACTTAAGGCTGACGAGTGATTGGAACAGATGGAGAAGACGCTCGAGATGCTTGGCATCGAGGACGGGGCTTTAAAGGTGACCTTGGCATCCTTCCAACTGAAGGGAGATGCGGGTCAGTGGTGGAAGTACGAGAAGGGCCGTGTTGGTAATGCATGGGAGGCGTTTGTGAGTTCCTTCCAGGAGAAGTTTTTGTCTTTAGCTGCTAGGGAGAAACTGAGGGAGCAGTTCTGCCAGCTTAAACAGCAGGGCTTGTCAGTGGCCGAGTTTGAGGCTACTTTTACTAGTTTGTCCAGGTTTTGCACCTGAACTTGTGGCGTCAGAGGAACGTCGTTGCTTTGAGTTTGAGCGGAAGTTAAGGCGAGGACTCAAGTTAAGGGTTGGAGGATCGTTTATTCGAGAGTATAGACGTTTGGTGGATGCTGCAGCTCATATGGAGCTCATGATGCAGGAGGAGGATGAGGGGCAGAGAGGCTCCAAGAGGAGCCAAGATGGTTAGAGTGATGGCAGGAGACAGAGGGGTTCTAACCCTCAGCAGTCTCAGGGTGGTTTGGCTAGGTCAACCTTTCCAGTGCCGAGTGCGGGCTCTGGAAGAGGTAGTCAGGGAGGCTTGACTTGTTTTGCGTGTGGCCAGCTGGGTCACAAGTCTTCGGTTTGTCCGCAGAAGGGAGGGGGTCAGCGAGCAGCTTCTTCTTCAGCTAGACCTCAAGGCCAGAGTCACGGTATGGGCCAGCCTTTGTCTTGCTATTAGTGTGGCCAGCCGGGGCACCTGAAGAGGTATTACCCGTAGTTGGGTGCAACATCGGGAGCGTCTGGTTCTAGACAGACGCAGAGTTATCAGCCAGCTCAGTCTGTGCAGGCCTCGAGGGCCAATCCGGGAGCTTCGTCATCCCAGTCAGTGCAGCAGTCTTTTGCTCCTAGAGGTGAGCAGGTGGACCAGGGGCCTACAAGGCGCGTGTATGCTATTACCGCGCAGGACCTAGTACCGGTTCCATCAGTAGTGAGAGGTACCTTTCTGTTTTGCAACTCGGTTGCTAGTGTGTTGATCGATACGGGTGCATCTCATTTTTTTGTATCTGCTGTATTTGCATTTGTGTTGGAGTTGGAGTTGGCACTATTAGCATCTCCTATTTGTGTAGTATCACCTGTTAGGGGTGAATTGATTTTGAAACACGGATGTAGAGGTTGTGATATAGAGGTCGCTGACCGTAGGCTTCCTTTTCCCTTTGTTGTTTTGCCCATGAAGGGCTTTGATGTTATTTTGGGTATGGACTGGCTATCGTCATACCGGGCTGTTATTGATTGCTACCGCCAGAGGGTCACAGTTTGTACCTTGAGCGGGGAGTGTTTCCATTTCTTGGGGGATCGGGTTGGTAGTGTGTTGCCACCGGTGTATGATCCGCGAGGGCGGAGTGAGCTTAGTGGTCTACTTGCTGGCTTCATGAGTGGTGACTGTGATGAGACCCAGATTGTGTTACTGAGGGTGGTTTGTGAGTATTCGGATGTTTTTCCCGAGGACCTCGTTAGTTTACCACCTCACCGAGAGATAGAGTTATCTATTGATTTAGTGCCCGGCACGGCGCCGATTTCTATGGCACCTTATCGTTTTGCCCCAGCCGAGTTGAGTGAGTTGAAGACTCAGCTTCAAGAGTTGTTAGATAAAGGTTTTGTTCGCCCTAGTGTTTCGCCGTGGGGAGCACCGGCCCTCTTTGCTAAAAAGAAAGATGGTGCCTTGAGATTGTGTATCGACTACCAGAAGTTGAATCGGGCTACGGTTAAGAATAAGTACCCTATGCCCCGTATAGACAATTTGTTTGACCAGTTAAAGGGTTCCCGTTGTTTCTCTAAGATAGACTTGAGATCGGGTTACCACCAGTTGAGGGTCAGGGAGGAGGATATTCCGAAGACGGCATTCCGTACGCGGTATGGCCATTATGAGTTTCTGGTGATGCCATTTGAGCTTACCAATGCGCCGGCAGTCTTTATGGACTTGATGAACCGGATCTTTCGGGAATTCTTAGATCGCTTTGTGGTCGTTTTCGTGGACGACATTCTTATCTATTCGCCATCTGAGGAGGAACATGAGAAACACTTGAGAGTGGTGCTCGAGTTACTTAGAGCCCATAGACTGTATGCCAAGTTTGGGAAATGTGAGCTCTGGCTAGGAGAAGTCAAGTTCTTAGGCCATGTGGTATCCGGGGAAGGGGTGTCTATCGATACATCCAAGGTTGAGGCAGTGCAAGATTGGGCACAGCCTAAGAGTGTGTTTGAGATCCGTAGTTTTCTGGGATTAGCTGGGTACTACCGTCGGTTTGTGAAGGATTTCTCTAAGTTAGCTTCACCGTTGACTAGATTGACGCGGAAAGGGGTCAAGTTTGTGTGGAGTGAGACTTGTGAAAAGTCGTTCCAAGAGTTGAAGGTTAGATTGACCACCGCTCCGGTTTTGATTATTCCGAAGAGAGGGTTGGGTTATGCGGTTTATTGTGATGCCTCACGAGAGGGTTTGGGTTGTGTGTTGATGCAAGAGGGGAAAGTGGTAGCTTATGGCTCACGTCAGTTGAAAATACATGAGAAGAATTACCCTACACACGACTTAGAATTAGCAGCAGTGATTTTTGCCTTAAATATTTGGAGGCACTACCTTTATGGTGAGAGGTTCGAGGTGTTCTCAGACCATAAAAGTTTGAAGTATCTGTTTACACAGAGAGACTTGAATTTGAGACAGAGAAGGTGGATGAAGTTCATTGAGGATTATGACTTTGAGTTGCACTATCACCAGGGAAAGGCCAATGTTGTGGCCGATGCCCTTAGTAGGAAATCCATTAGTAATGTAGCTTGTATAGCCATCCGGGAATGGGAAATGTTGGGTGCACTGGGCGAGTTTGATTTGCTTCTAGGCGAATCTGTTGAGGCTGCGACCTTGTTTTCTTTTGTTACGCAGCCTACACTTGTGACTCGAGTGTTAGAGGCACAGAGAGGTGACCTTGAGGTAGAATCCCTCCGGGAGAAGATCTCCAATGGGAAGGTTGAGAAGGGTTTGACGGTGTATCCCGGCCTGAGTGTGAGATACCGAGACCGTTTGTTTATGCCGGAGTCTTGCTGAGAGGAAGTACTCCAAGAGTTTCACCATTCACGCCTTGCGGTGCATCCGGGAGGCACTAAGATGTATCGTGACTTGGGTCGCCAGTTTTGGTGGCGGGGTATGGAAAGAGATGTGGCGGTTTTTGTGTCTAAGTGCCTTACTTGTCAACAAGTGAAGACTGAGCATCAGAGGCCAGCGGGTTTGTTGCAACCCTTGCCTATTGCCGAGTGGAAGTGGGAGCATGTCACTATGGACTTCGTTGTAGGTCTTCTGAGGACTCAGCGGGGTAGTGATGCTATTTGGGTGGTTATAGACTGGTTGACAAAGTCGGCGCACTTTATCCCTATGCGCGTAAGAGATTCGGTAGATCATCTCGCTGACTTGTATGTTCGGGACATAGTGAGATTGCACGGGATCCCAGTGACGATCGTCTTAGATAGAGATCCTCATTTTACTGCTAGGTTGTGGCAGAGTTTGCAGAGTGCCTTGGGTACTAAGTTGACATTTTGTACGGCTTATCATCCTCAGACTGACGGGTAGTCCGAGCGTACTATTCAGATCCTTGAGGATATGCTTTGAGGTTGTGTCCTTGACTTTAGTGGGACGTGGGAAAGGCACTTGCCCTTGGTGGAGTTTGCCTACAACAACAGTTTTCAGTCGAGTATCGGTATGGCGCCGTTTGAGGCTTTGTATGGCCGACCGTGTAGGTCTGCAGTTTGTTGGGCTGAGGTGGGTGATGCACCTTTGTTGGGTCCGGAGTTGGTTAGGGAAACGACGGAGAAAGTTGAGCTTATCTGTAGGAGGCTTGTTATAGCCCAGAGTCGCCAAAAGAGTTATGTCGACCGTAGGAGGAGACCTTTGGCGTTTAAGATAGGTGATCATCTTTTCATGAAAATATCACCTAGGCAAGGTTTGATGAGGTTTGGGAAGGGTGGGAAGTTATCCCCTCGGTTTATCGGTCCCTTTGAGATCCTTGAGAAGATTGGGGAAGTTGCTTATCGTTTGGCTTTGCCACCGCAGTTGTCCGGGGTACATGACGTATTTCATGTTAGTATGCTTCGGAAGTACGAGCCGGATCCATCACATGTGTTGGATTGGACCAATTTGGAGGTAGATGAGGATGCCTCGAATGAGGAGAGACCGGTTCGGGTCTTGGATAGACGGGATCAAGTCTTGCGAGGCAAGACCATTCCCTTGGTAAAGGTTTTGTGGAAGCATCACGGAGTGGAGGAAGCCACTTGGGAACGTGAGTTGGAGATCCGTGAGAAATATCCGGACGTGGTTATTGATGTATAATCATATATTGTGATTTTGTAATACTGTTGAACCTCAAGAGCATTAAATATGTCTAAAGTTGTGGAACATTGTATATGTTGTGGTTAATGGAAGTTTATTTTAACATTGCGTATGTTAAATGTATTGTAGAAATGCAAGCATGATATAAATGTTGCATGTGTTGTAAAATGGCGGAAAATGTGTTGAAATTTGTGGAATTTCAGGGAATGCATGTTTATAATACATGTTGTGGAAAATATTGTGATTTGCCTCTTAAAAAAAGATGAGATGACCGGTAATGGGTCGGAACGTTGTATTATAATTGTTGTAATATTGTTGGGAATGGAGAAAAATTTGTTTTTGAAAAACTTGTGTTTAATTTCGAGGTCAAAATTCTTTAAGGGGGGGAGGTTATAGCGATCCTGGTTTCCCTTTGCTTAAATTGTTGTATCCGGACTTAGGTTCCGTGGAGTAGGTTGTTGTGTATACCTTGTTTACATCCTTTAGTCCTTGTATTCGAGTCTTGGGTTGTGTTGGGCAGGTTTGAAATAGGTTGGTTGAACTTAGAAACCAAGAGTAGTTGCCCAAATATTGGCCTTCACGCTCGAGCGGGGATTTTGACGCTCGAGCGGGCCCTTTGTTGTTGTTTTTTCGCTCGGGTGGGAGTTTCGACGCTCGAGCGTATTTCTCCATCTTCCAGTATCTCCTCTGCAGTGTTGTACGCTCGAGCAGGGGTTTTGACGCTTGAGCGGGAGGTTGTGTGCGACGCTCGAGCGGGAGGCTTGACGCTCGAGCGAAGACCTGGTTCAGTAAAAAGTTCTAGAAGTGTGTATCTGCCGCTCGAGCGGGAGTCTGTGAGTGACGCTCGAGCGGGAGTTTCCACACTCGAGCAGGGCGACTCTTATATAAAACCGAGATCCGACTTTTTGGATCACTTTTTCACATTCATTTCTCTCTCTTACTTTTCCAAAACTCCATTGTTGAGCCTCTCTCTCTAGAACCTTGCCTTCTCTCTAGGTATTGATCTAGTAGGAGTTGTTTCCTCATCTTTGGCCTTTACAAAAAAGTTGTTGATCGTCGAGGGCTATCTTTTGATCCAAGAATCTCGGGATTTGGAGTATTTCCGTTTTCTTCATCTTCTTCGTTGGGTGTCAACTTTTGAGGTAGGGATTCCTACTCACTCTTATGGTCTTTGACATAGATTTTTGGTTGTTTTGATAAAGTGTTGAAGTTGGGTAATTTTGGGACTTAGGGTTTCAAAATGTTAAAAGAGGGTTTTGTTATTTTGATTCTAAAATGCGTATTTTGGGTTTCAAAATAGTGGTATGGTTGTTGGTTGGTGAAATATGGACCATTGGATCATTATTGGAAAATGGGGAAGAATGCCCTAATTTGTATATAAATTAATTGGTACAATTAATTTGGGAAAGTTATGGATTGATGAAATTGAGTTGTAAAAAATGAAATTGGTTCATTATGTGGCGGCCTAGTGGAGTTGGTTACGTTAATCGCTCACTTTTGAAAACATTGATAATTTATCTGTTAATGCTCTTATTATCTGCTTAGATATAATTGCTTGGGGCTACCGGTGGAGGGTAGTCGTGATTGTTGTAGACAATGCATGTTGATTAGGAAAACTAAAACTAATCAATTGGATATGTCATAGAGTATGACAGATGATAGAATACATTAACGTTATGTATTGATTGATTGTATATATGACCTATGCGTATATACATTGTGTGTGTGTGAGGAGATAAGGGATGTACTCCACGGTTTAGGGGAAGATAGGGGATGGACCTCTAAACCGGATGTTATTTGGGAGGAGATAGGGGATGGACTCCACTGATACAGCTCATATGCTTATCTTTGGAAGTGTTGATATAGCTAATATGCTTATTTGTTGAAATGTGGATACAGCTTGTATGCTTATCTGTTGAGATGTTGATACAACTAGTATGTTTATCTATTGTAAAATGGGAAACGTTTAATATGAGTCACTGTCTCATACAAGTGGTTGGCCAGGTTCTGAGCCGTTGATGTAAATTGTGAAATTGATATGACATGAAAAATGAAATGAAACACGAACATAGGGGTCATGAAATGGAAATGGATTATGAATTGATTGGTGGAAATTGAACATTTATCAATTGCTAATGTCTTAGTTATTGCTCATACTGTGTTTAGTATATCTCTACTGGGTGTTGGCTCACCCTATATGGGACATTATTTTCAGGTACAGGTAGCATGCCACCTCCAAGGACATAGCTTGGATGATGATGAGAGTTGAAGACTCTTTTGTTTATTTTGTTTGTATTACATGTATATCAAGCCGAGGGCTTATTTTGTATAGAGTTAGTACTCTTTTTTTGTGTAACCAAGTGTTGACTTGGAAAGCTGTAAGCCCGTAGGACATTTGCTTTTGTTGTTAACATGTAATACGGTTGAAAGAACTACTCTGATGAATAGAAATGGTTGACTTCTTTGTATCAATACATGTCTAAGGTGATGGATTTTATGTATTATTTTGAGGGCGTTACACAAACCCCAACCGGCACAACAATGAGTGAGGAGGAGAAGATGGACAAAGAAAATACATACAGACAGAGCTCTGAACCAGAAGAAAAGAACAAACCAAGAGAAGTCACGACGGAGAGAGAAGACGGCTGAAAGGAGACGGAAGAGACGAACGCAAACACTTCCACCCTTCAACCAGGTTTGTAGATTCAAACTAGGGTTTTGATTTGGGGATTTCACTAAAAAATCAAGGTTTTGATTGAGCAACTCCAAAATTATGTAAAATTAGTGAACCTTAAGGAACTCTAGGTTCTTGAATTAATTCTGAAAGCATGTGATTTTATTGTTTTAGATTGTGAATTTTTCTCTTTTTTTATAAACTTCTTGAGTCTTAGTTGGGAAAAATACCTTCTATGTCAATTGCTTATTATGAAATTGGGTTCTTTAAATGGGTTGAACACAATTTTTTTTTTTAATTTGTTATTCTAAAACAATTGATGATCTGTTACAAAAATTAGGATCCTTTAACTTAGTTGTGATTGTATATAAAAAAAAAATTTTAAAAAAATTCTTGAATCTAAAATTAGAGAACCCTAAGGGAATTCCAGGTTCTTGAACTAATTTTGAAAGCATGTGATTGTATAAAAATTAGTTTCTTGAATTAATTTTTTTTTTATGTTCATTTTAATTTGCAGCGAGTTGAAAAATCAGCTTAAGTGGTTAATGCATTTTAGTTGAAAATTCTACTTCAATAGTTCTTGCTTATGAGTACATAATTTATTTGCTACTAATTTTCTTCACAAATTTGTCTCTCAAATTAGTATTTATGTTGTGAAATTATTATGTTTCTTATTTTAATTTGGACTTGGACAATTAGGAATTTAGATTATTGCCGTTGATTGATTGTTGTAGCTCCATTTTAAAAAATAAATTAGTATAGACACACTTTGGTTATACCTTAATGGGACGGTTGTTTTGGATAAACTAAAACCTAGATCACAAGTATTCTTGAAAGGGAAGATATGTACATTTAACAATATTTACTTGCTCTACATCTCTGATCTATTAAAAAATTTAGCAATGAAACTCAAATCCATTTGCCTGGACTCAGCTAACAGTGTCCTTTCTCCTCATTATCTTATGTTATTCTCCATGAAGTCAGCCTATGTATTTGTAACCACTTGATACATTCTCTTTTTTCAAGTTCTCTTTTCTTTCTTTTTTTAAAGCTTTGCATTAATAAATGGGTGGGGATTGTTTGGAAAATGCTTAAGCTCCAGACCTAAAAACCACTTCATAAGCATGTGGTGGTTGTAAAACAGAGTGAGTGAGGAAGGTCTAAAGATGAAATTTCATGGTCAAATTCAACTTTTTCTGCTTGGTTGACTATATCATAAATGTTCATATTGTCACTTCTTTCAGCTCTCAACTAGGTGGATGAAAAATGTTTATCTTTAGCCAAGTTCTTTTTTCTTTAAAATTTACAGAGATATGGAAGCCTTTTCTTATAATAATGTTTTCTTTTCTATTATTTTTCTTACTTGGTTTCTTGTGGTTTAACAGGTCATAGGGAATTACTAGTTTCAATTCGTTTCAACGAACCTGAATGGTAATGGTCAGGATGCTTTTTACCAGATCATCTGGGTGATACTCAAGTGAAAATGCAGAATCATGTTTGTGGTGCAATCAGTATGATACGTGTAATTACCACATTATGTTGAATTAGCATGAGTTAGTGCCTTATTTTATTTTATTTTTTTAGCTCACATCTTTTAAGACCAGGCACATTGTTTTGTGAATATGCTTGTTTAGTGTTTACCCTTTCAAGTATTTTATGCCGCCAATTTTGGTTTTTAATTCATGTGACATATTTCATTTTAATTAATCGTTTTTCTCTTCGCTTTGTTTTAAGAGTATTGCTCAAAATTTTCTTGAAAACACTCTAGGAAAGGAAGCCAAATTTTGATGTTACCTGTACGGGAAAGAAATAAACCTTCTCGTATAATCCTGTTGATCAAGTCTGCGCTCCTCCGTACGACATCGCTTTACTCCCTGAAAACACAAACTTGAGCTAGCCGGCGGGTGTGTGTCGGATACCTCTCTGATGCCTAAGTCAGCAAAATAGACAAATAGACAAAAAGCTCTGTATATTCAGGAATCAAAGTTGTGTTACCTCTCCATAGGTGATGTTATGAGCTTTTATAGGTTCTGTGTGGCACAATCCTAGTAGGACTCTTACTCCTCCATGTAGAGTCCTCATAAGAATCACATTCCTGAAAGATAATGCTTATCCTTCAACACCTCCCTCACTGCTTAAACCAAGTGAGATGGTTTTACCATGGTTGGATGTTACGACCGAGATAACATGGCCACGCTAAAGCCCCAGACTAGTCCGAGCTCCAACTAGCTCGGTTCTTCCTTTCACTGTGTGTACCTCGGTTTGACATATTCCAACTGGGTTGTCCGAGACCACACTAACCACAACGAGCTTGGACCGAGCTAACCAATAGTAAGGTTCTGAGGAAAGCTCAACATACTTCGGCTCAATATGGTATGACCGAGCTAACTGTTACCGCTCTGAGTGTGGTGACCGAGTGTAGACGCGCCCGCGTGGGGGCCCTCGCTACAATTCGGACTCGATTTGTGTCACGGTTCTTAATCTGAACCAAAGAGTCCAAATCCGGCAAATCGTTTTGAGAAACAGATTTTTTGAAAAGAAGTGCCAAACATGGATTGCTTTGCCAGATACAGAGTCGCCACCTAAATATTTTAAAATAGGAGAATTTAGGAAACCCTGACTCGGTGCCGAAGGCCACGTGTCCATCATTGCCAAAGTTGCCTCGGCTCGGGAGCTTGGGTACGATTAGGGAAGGTCAGCTATGAGCACCCCCTCTCGCCCGATCCGAAGATCGGCCTCTACTAACCGTGATATCCGTTTTTCAAAACGTTATGTGTTCTTAAACCAGTTATTAGCCTAGAGTTACTATGTTATACGCACAACAAACAAGTATAGACTAGGTTGCCTAATTTGGAAATAAGCATTGCATATTCGTTTGTCTTGAAAAACACTTTGGAATTTGCTACTCGTAAGTAGGCTAAAGCACGGATTTCAACGAGTTGTTCCAACTCAAACAATCTAACCTTCACCCACAGGCATTCAAGCAGTTTATATCACATAAGCATCTAGCCTCTTGGTAATCATGCTATTATGGCAACACTCACACGCATGCGGTATGCTAAAGCATAAATGCTTACCTAGTACTCCGAGCCAAAACGAAAACATGTTAGCAATCAATGCATGATCCAAGTCCATGTTAAGTGGCTAATGCAACGCATACAGAATGTCACTAGAGTAGGCTCGGCTAGTCAATAGATGATATGTGAAAATGCACAAGTAGCATGTATTCAAGTTAGATTTGAAATACTTATGCAGTTAGTATGATGCGCCGAGCCTGGTGCATGCAATACTGATGAATGATGCACGCATGCATAGCATAAGGTATGCTAAAGTAAACATGTCCTAATACTAACCATCAAAAGCAGATAAGTAAAAGGGACCATCAAAAGCAGGTAAGTAAAAGGGAGAAAGAAGTGGGGGTTGGAAGACATGCACACACGCACCCACACTTATTACAGATTCACCCTCGCTCGGAGGGACCAAAAGAATAATACAAATTAATTAACCTACAAGCTAATTAATTATTACAGACCAATTAATTAATTAACAAATTAACTAATCCAATGAAAGCAGTAAACGGCCTCGGGAAAAGGGCCCAATGCAATGCGCGCTCGGCTCTGCTCGGAAAGTCACTGCCATGCACAAGTTTGCCTCTGCTTTGACTGTTCTGCTCCTCTGAAAATTGCACAAGTCCCAGGGAGCACTCTATGGACACTTTGGAACACCACCGGCTAAGTGAGATCATCACCGGCCATTTAGAATGGTCATCGGCTAAACGTTATGCTCTCGGCCAAACCTGTTTTGCCGGTCGGCACCCAACACTGCCGGCCGGCCAATGCTTCCTGTTGAAACCTGCAACTGACAGCAGCAGAGGGCAAAACAAGGCATGACAATGTATTTCAAGCAAGTGTGTGCACCAACACATCCCTTATCATGTTTGTGACTCAAAGGGATATGTTCCTTGATTCTCGGACCACCAATCGCGCATTTCAATGCGTGGTGGCCCAAAGAGTCAAAGTGTGCAATTTCAATATGGAATAAAATGCACAAAACAAACAATGGGCCCCAACCTCCATCATAATCAATTCAAGAGGCAAGAGATGCATGCTTAATGTTATGCAACCTAGGCATGGAGGCTAAGTATGCAACATGAACATGAGGACGAGTATGCAAGTCAGCAAACATGCAAAGTGTAATCTTAACCATGCACACATGCAAGGCATGTAACATGTTAGGAAACTTAGCAAGAAATGCATGCCAAATGCAACACCATTTAAACATGCAACAAAATGTCATGAGCCAAGTACCTAAGCATACAAACATGCATGCAAACATGGTTGAATACCTAAGCATATAGAAGCAACTTTCAAGCACACTTAAAAGGGGCAAACATTGGCACATAGCGTACATGATAAGCTTTGAAAAACATGTAGAAGATGATGCCAAATCAACCTACCAATGCAAGCAAAGCATGCATCCAAGCCCAAGGACTTAAACTATGATCATATGACACATGAAGCAAATGATCAAAGTGAATCAAAACAGTCCCAAATCATGCCAAATTAAGGTCAAAGACACACCTAGATGGCATCTAAATGGCCTATACATGGAAGCATACAAAAGGGGCCAAATATGGAGCATAAGATACCAACCTCTTAAAGCATTAAAGGATCATCAAATGCGAGCATACAAGCATGCTATAAGGACTGAAATGGCATGATAAGTGGTTCCAAACCACTGAAACAAAGCAAGTAAAGCATGCTAGGGGGGTCAACACTCAAGGCCTACAAGGGAGATTGCATGGTAGCTATACAAAGCAAAGTATGGATGACCCAAATGACCAAAAACAGACCTTAAGCACACTAAAACATGCATAAAAGCTTCACAAAGCTAAGCCAAAACATGTAAGCATGGTGGTCTAAATGCTAGGCACATGTTAAGGCAATTCATGGCATTACAAGACAAGTATGCAAGGCAAGCATGGTGTGTCTAAACCAAGTAAAAACAGTGCTATATCATGGAAAAATAGGCACAAATAACACTTAGGCCTCGTTTGGCAAGAGGCTATTTTAGCCAATTAGCCAAAAAGTTATTAAATTAGCCAAAAAGTTATTAAATTAGCCAAAAAGCTAACAATCCATACCAAAAAGTCAAAGATTCTATTTTCTCTCTACTTTTTGCACATCTTTTCGTAATTAGCCAAAAAGTCATCCCAAACATACAAGTTTTTTTTACCTACCTTTTTAGCCAAATAGCCAAAAAGTTACTAAATTAGCCTGTTCCCAAACGAGGCCTTAATACATGGCCAACATGAACTTAAAAATGGTGCTCACGCATAGGGCTAAAATGGCACTTTTTGAAGACAACAAGGAGAGGGGATGACCCTCTCCTTCCTAGGACCTTAAACCACCATCCTCACCACTGAAATCCCTCAAGATTTCAGTGGTGAGGAGGCCCAAACAAGGTGGTCCCGAAATTCACCAAAAATAGCACAAAATGGGGCCAAACAAGGCCTAAGAGGGGGTAGACGACCCCAAACACAAAAGTGGTCTTAATGAAGTATCTTAACCACAAAAAAACAGAACTTTTTTATGTTATACACAAAGCCAAAATCCGCAAGAAAGACAGGCTAAAAGGGTGTGCAAAAACGGGGAATAAAGAGGGTAAGAAGTTACCTTTGAAGACCGGCAAGAACCAGCAGCCTTTAGGTCTCGAAAACCAGTCCTCAACCTCTGAAAACAAGCTCCATGAACCTCCAAGTGATGATGGAAGTGTGTGGCTATGAAGTGGTGTGCAATAGGCCAAGAACAAGCCCCTTTTGGACCCTCTAATCCACACAAATGTAGAGAGAGAGAGGGAGATATAGAGAGGGAGTGATATATATGTGATATATATCAGATTTTTCTAACCCCTAAAATGGAAGGAGAGGCTCTCCTTATATAGAGAAACCAAGGGGGCAAAGCTTCTCTTAGAAGCTTTGACCAAAAAGGCCAAGCTTCTCTTAGAAGCTTGGAGCAAAAGGGCCAAGCTTCTTGGAGAAGCTAGGCAAAAGGGTCAAGAGGTTTCAAGCTTCTTCAAGAAGCTTTAAAGAAAAAGGGGTCAAGCTTCTTGGAGAAGCTAAAAAAGGTCAAGCTTCTTGGAGAAGCTAAAAAGGGTCAAGCTTCTTGGAGAAGCTAAAAAAAAGGTCAAGCTTCTTGGAGAAGCTAAAAAGGGTCAAGCTTCTTGGAGAAGCTAAAAAAAAGGTCAAGCTTCTTGAAGAAGCTAAAAAAGGTCAAGCTTCTTGGAGAAGCTAAAAAAGGGTCAAAAGGTTCAAGCTTCTTGGAGAAGCTAAAAAAGGGTCAAAAGGTTCAAGCTTCTTGGAGAAGCTAAAAAAAGGTTCTAAAGGGTCAAGCTCCCTCAAGAAAAGGTCTCGGTCAGGACAAGTGGCCGATTGATCAAAAACAGTGGCCGGCCGACCAAACATAATGCCGACCGACCATCAATAGTGCCGACCGGCCATCACCAATGGCCGGTGGCATCAAGCCATGGCCGGTGAGGTGTGGGGATGGCCTACAAGCTACTTCCCACCCTCAGAAGCAAAACAACAAGTGTTTGGTGCAAAACCAGACACAAAACAGTCGAGTCGAGAGATCCTGAGGCAGGGCGTGTAGCCGAGACCTCCGGGAACTCAAGACGAACACGAACAAGGATGATCACCGAGTGTTCAAACGATGACGTCCAAGTCTTGAGGATGGTCAAAAATGGGGTGTCTACAGTTGCCCCTCTTTGACAGAACTCGAAAGTCATAACAATGATGGGAGTGAGTGTCAAAGCCCAGAGACGACCCATTTTTGACAAGGCCGAAGACTTAGACAAAGCATACAAGCTACATATAAAGATATGCGCCCGAAGGTAGGGGCAAAATGCAACTGACAATGCAAGAAGCCGAACATAACTTATGATCATGCAAAGAAACATAGGGACATATCCCGGTGTTTTGGAAAGGTATAAGCATTGGAACGTATTCTAAATGCTCTTAACCAAAGAGGGAGGAACATAGGGACGCATCCCTGTGTTTCAAAAAAGTGGAAGAAACATAGGGACATATCCCGGTGTTTTAGAAAAAGAAGGAGAAACACAGGGACGTATCCCGGTGTTTCAGAAAAAGAGAAGAATCAGGGACGTATCTCGGTATTTTGGAAAGAAAGAAAAGCAAAGGGACGTATCCCGGTGTTCCGGAAGGAATGAGAAACATAGGGACGTATCCCAATGTTTCAGAAAGAAAAAGAAACATAGGGACATATCCCAGTGTTTCGAAAAAGAAGAAGAAAAATAGGGACGTATCCCGGTGTTTTAGAACAAGGAGAAGAAACATAGGGACGTATCCCGGTGTTTCAGAATAAGGAGAAGAAACATAGGGACGTATCCCGGTGTTTCGAATTGGGAAGGGGAAACATAAGGACGTATCCCAGTGTTTCCGGATAAGAGAGCATGCATAACAATGCAAGTAGAATGTGCGCGACAACGCAAGTGAAGAGGTGTGCATGACAATGCAACCTAAGATGAATTCCAAATACACTGAAATCGTGTGGGGAAAGGGGACAGGGAGAAACATAGGGACATATCCCGGTGTTTCGGAATGGTGTGAGCATTGGAACGTATTCTGAACGCTTTTAACCGAAAAGGGAGAAACATAGGGACGTATCCCAAAGGTTAGGGACATATCCCAAAGGTTAGGGACGTATCCCAAAGATTAGGGACGTATCCCAAGGACTAAGGACGTATCCCAGAGGTTAGGGACGTATCCCAAAGATTAGGGACGTATCCCAGTGATTAGGGACGTATCCCAAGGGTTAGGGACGTATCCCAAGGACTAGGGACGTATCCCAGTGATTAGGGACGTATCCCAGTGGTTAGGGACGTATCCCAAAGATTAGGAACGTATCCCAAAGGTTAGGGACGTATCCCAGTGATTAGGGATGTATCCCAAAGATTAGGGACGTATCCCAAAGATTAGGGACGTATCCCAGGGATTAGGGATGTATCCCAAAGGTTTCGACAAAGGAGAAGAAACATAGGGACGTATCCCGGTGTTTCGGAGAGGAGGAGAGAAACATAGGGATGTATCCCGGAGTTTCGGAATGGAAAGAGAAACATAGGGACATATCCCGTTGTTTCATAATGGAAAGAGAAACATAGGGACACATCCTGGTGCTTCGGAAAAAGAGAAAGAAACATAGGGACGTATCCTGAAGTTTCGGAAAGAGAGTGAAACGTAGGGACGTATCCCGGAATTTCGAAAGGAATGAGAAACATAGGGACGTATCCCAATGTTTCAGAAAGATATAAGAAACAAAAGGACGTATCCCAGTGTTTTCAAACAAAGGAGCGTGCAAAACAATGCAATGCAGGTGCACAAGATAGTGCGACAAAATGCATTTTCTATGCAAGTATGGGGGCATTTTCTATGCAACATTGAAAGCATATTCTATGCAGAAACATAACGATGCGCGGCATGCACGCAACCGAAGTGTATATGAAAGTTCACATTCTATGCAATGGAAGGGCATCAAACATGTACTCTAGTGCCTCCGATTTACCTTTCGGAGGACTTGGCAACACAACTCTGCTCGAAAAAGGGACACCCTGTTTACATTGGCGAGAGATGACCTCTGCTGCTGCTTTAATTGCCATTTTGACTTGAAGCAGGCTTAAGCTTGGAGTAGAGGCACACTCATTCTTCGGAGCACTGACAAGGCTTGAAGAGGTACATCCGGAGCACAATCACGGAGTTTGCTGAAGGTGAAACACACTCAGATGCTTAGGTTTTCCCTCTTTTCTTTTGCTTTGTAGTCTGGAACCTATGTAGCTTCAAATAGGTCCTTGTTTTACTATTCTGACATGACTTGGGTTGAACCCTACAGTTTTATGAAAGAACGAATCTTGTTTTGCACAAATGTGAAGAATGGCACAGCACTCTAAGCACAAAGCGATCTTATTTTTGAAGTTAAGAAATGAGTTCTTAACCGGGTATTGAGCCTACGACTGAACACAGCGCACTACGACTCAACAACGGAAAACAAAAGGTAAACAACCTAAACACATCGAGACACGCTCGGAACGACTCAAAGCAAGAATCGAGACAAACAAAACAAAAGACACGACACACAGACGTGCACAGGGAGCCTGTTTCACCGGGTATTGTTTCCCACCCTTTCTCATTTGTGATCCTCACATCACTCGGCCCTCAAGCTTTATTTTTCTAAAAAAGCCCTCTTCTCAATTTTTCTCTCATCGTACATCTCTCTATTCTTCAATCTCTCATTTTTTTCAATCCCTCCCCTAGGTGGTTGATGGATAAACAGGAAATCGTGGGCCCTTGCCTCTGGTATTCTACCTGCTTTTGATTCTTGTTCACAACAGTGAATTCCTCCCACAGTGGGGTTGCGCTACAACTGGGTATGTAGCAAATCTGTAGCTGACATCAGTTGATGATGCTCTGCTGGGAAGTTCGGACATGATCAGATCTGATGAGGGAGTTATCTCACCCCATTCCAGTTCGTACTTCGCACTTGTCTCGATACCTCGTTGCTTGGAGGATGAGAGAGCTTTCGGCCCTTTGTTGTTGACTTCAGTTGTGCCCTTTTCTGGCAAGTAGAGTGCCCTTTCTGGCAAATGCATTGACAACAGGGAAAAGACAGGAAGCCTGACTCAACTGTGCCCCTAGTTCATTATTTTGACCATTTTTTGTTTTGGTTTTCTACTAAAACAATTTTGACCAACATGAGAGTTAGATTAACACACTTGTTCAATTTTTGATTTGAAATCATGCAAGTCAGGCTATGAGCACTGAAAATTTTCCTTTTTTGGGTCCAAGAAATGGTCCAGTTTTTGGAAAAGATGAAACAATTTTCGAGAAAATTAGTCAACCTCAGTAAAAATTCTCAAAAACTATTTTCGCAAATGGCCGATGCTTAACAAGCGCGGAACTTACTCTTGAGACGTACAACCTCGGATCTGGACGAAAATTGCCCCCTTGCTCGAAGAGAGCTGCATGGCAACGGAAAGTTGCCCCTTGTTTGAACGGCACCGCAGTGCATTGAATGGCAACGGAAAGTTGCCCCTTGTGTGAATGGCACCGCGGCGCATTATAATCAGTCCTCGAAGCGATGATTGCAGCCGAACTCTCGGATACAGAGAAGGCAAAGATTATCAGAACCATTACATGGACATGATCGAATTTGAAGTGTTTTAGGGCTGGACTTCAGAATGAAGTTGCCTACGTATCCCAAGGATGGGAATCAAGCCTTACGTAGTTCGGGGTTAAGGTACTGTCACACCCCAAATCCGGGCATGACCGGCCGTGGCCCACAGGGACCTAGCCCAAGGCACACGTAAGCCTAAACACGAATCCAATCACATTGAACAACTAAACAATAGTCTAATAATAAATAACCAAAACTCAATCCAGACATGTCACAATTATAAACGGCAAAATCAATCGTAATAAAAAATCATCCAAACTTATGGGATATAAACAACCCACCTATCAAAAATAATCCTAAATGAACTTCGATAAGAATAAATATAAATATGCACAAACTTGACATAACACTCTAAACTAAAGGAATGCCCTAGAGGTCCATGCAATTGAGTCCCCGCTACGCCATGAGTCCACTCTAAGTCCTTCTAACACTTGGAAATGGTAACAACTAAGTCAGCTGATAGCTCAGTGAGTAGCAACATGGATAGTAAATACAGTTTTGAAAACAGGGTTCAATTCCAAAATAAGATATATATCACAGAAACTAGATTGGCATACAGTTTGGTAAATACAATCTGTTTCAAAAAGAAGGTTCCACAATTCAACACTTAAAATACTCATGTCTCGCAAGAACATGATAAACGACATTTTTCACTTAAAACAGATTATAACATGAACACCAATAATTTTCTGGGTACCAATAAAAACAAATAATCTGCCACACATTTCTCAGCCTATAAGCCCCGTTGGATCCAATACCGAACTAAGAGTCATCCTCAGGGTGGCACCTGGGCCTTTTCTCAAAGACGATCCGATTGAAGGTCACCTAGTTGTTTTTAAAGGTCTTTTCCTTACAATCGTTGAGCACTAGAGTCATCACGGCCCAACCCGGATCTGTTCCCTAGTGGCCAGAGTCACCACACACAGTGGAATAATTTCCCTGGACTAAATGCACACATGGTCCCAATAATCAATACACATCAGTTTTCGCAAAACATGGTGGTTCATCATTATAAACATGAGACCAAAACAAATAGTTTACAGTATGCCAAGTTCACACATGTTTCAGAAATAATTTGAATCAATTGATAATATAATAATTTATCAAAACAGTTTAGTCTTGAAACAACAATTTAATTTTCCAACAGTTCAGGGTAGGGGAACATTTATAAAAATACGTAGCATGAAACTACTCACCTGGAACGAAATAATGTAATCCTCGAATAGAGTATGAAAGTCCAACTAGTGCCCTGAACCAATATGAAAACTACACGTCACTGCTAATTTAAAAATACTAAAGAATACGAACTGAGTAACCCCAAACTAAAGCGCACTAACACGGCTCAACCCAACTCACCGTTACTCTTAAATATTACCAAAGTTCATGTTCTTCAAGGTCTAAAATCACCCAAGACATAGGTTCCAATCGAAACTTAACTAAAAATAACTTTAAGATAAAACAGTGTTTTAAACTAGTTTTCCCAATCTATTCGCTAACTTTGAAAATTTCAAAACCCACTCCACGCTATTCGAAAAATTCCAATAACCTCCAGATATGATCTAATATATCCTAAGTTTCAAACCCAATTGGTTTCACTTGATTTGCTTATCAAAATAATTTTCTATAATTAATTATATCCAAACAGGTTGTTTTCTGCAGCACTTTAAAGAAATTGACGGTTCTCTTAATATACACGAGCAATCAATGCAAGGCCGAAAACATACGAAACTAGTCTCGTAACCGGTTCTAATGACACTAATTTGATAATTTTTGGATTTATACCCAAAGAGAACAACAATCCCGAATTTACTGTTTTGGACTGGTTTCCTGGACAGATTTGAATACCTCAATTTATATGGATTTCGACTCCCAAAAATTATGAAAAAATTCAGATATGCAATTCAATGTGTAATTGATCTACTGTAAAAATGTCAGATTAAAATTCATCCGTTTGATATGGTTTCTTGATTTTTAAAGTTTGCGATTCTGTGCAGAATTTTTTTGGACTGAAAATTACACCCAATCTTTACACATAAATTTAGCTCCTCAAGTTTCTTAATAGGATATCTATATACACAATACATAAACCTACAACCTCTCCATGAATGAATAAAATAATTATAGAATAAGGATAGAACAAAGAAAGAAGAGAAGAAAACCTAAGAGGGCTAACCTTTGATGATCACACACAACACAACACACCCAAAAGTTCTTTGATTGCAACATCTTCTTCTTTTTTTCCTTCTCGCAAACCTTCTCCCGTGCTGCTGTGTTGTTGCCCTATGTGGTGAACAAATAATAGAGTAGGGTTTGTGTTTATTTTATTTTATACTAGTAGTGGGCACACATAGGTCAAATAAATAAATAAATATACAAAATATATGTATAAGTTATATGTAACTCAAATGGTAGGAGTCTTATATATTAACCTTGTGGTCTAGAGTTCAAGTCACACCCTCCTCTCTCTCTATATATTTTTTATAATAAATCTTGCCTCTAAATTAAATGCTTTCACCACAAATTTATTTTAAGTTTAAAATTAATTAAAACATCCTCCAATAATATTTAATTTGCACCTTAGAATTCACCACAAAAATATTTGAGATTGTAATATTATTATTTAATTATTTACTTAATTTTTATATTCGGGTTCTCACATTCTCCCCTCTTAAAAAAAAGTTTCGTCCTCGAAACTAACCTGAGTAAATCATGAGAACAGATGTGGGTACTTCTTGCGCATCTCATCCTCGCGTTCCCAAGTTGCCTCTTCAACTAGATGATTACGCCACAGTACCTTAACCAATTTAATGGCGTTTGTACGCAACATTTTCTCTTCTGAATACAAAATCTGAACAGGCATCTCCTCATACGAAAAATCCTCTCTAATCTAAAGCGGCTCATAATCTATCACATACGACGGACTGTGTACATATTTCCTCAGCATAGACGCGTAAAACACATTATGCACTCCTGCCAACCTAGGGGGTAAAACAACACGGTACACAACCTCACTAACCTTTTCTAATACCTCAAATGGTCCAACGTATCTAGAACTCAACTTTCATTCCTTTCCAAACCTGATGACTCCTTTCCATGGTGATACTTTCAAGAATACCACATCCCCCACATGAAACTCTAAGTCTCTCATACGATGATCAGCATAACTTTTTTTTTTTTTCTACTCTGAGCTGTCAATAATCTCTCTCTGATGGTGATAATTTTCTATGTAGCATCCTCCGCCAAATCAGGTCCCAACATTTGCCTTTCACCAACCTCATACCAACACAAAGGAGACCTACACTTCCTTCCATACAAAGCCTCATAAGGGGCTACTGCCAAACTAGAATGATAACTATTATTATGTGCAAACTCCATAAGCGGCAAATAATCATCCCAATTACCTCTCCACTCCAAAGCATAAGCCCTAAACATATCCTCAAGGGTTTGAATAGTCCTCTTTGATTGCCCATCTGTCTGAGGGTGATAAGCTGAACTAAAATTTAACCGAGTACCCATAGCTGATTGTAAGGCACCCCAAAACTTAGACACAAAACGAGGGTCCTGATCTTACACTATTGACACAGGTGCGCCATGCAATCTAACAATCTCCTTCACATACAACTGTGCAAATCAAGCTAGAGAATAGTTCATCCATACTGCAATAAAATGTGATGACTTGATTAATCTATCAACAACTACCCAAACTGCATTGTGATTACTGCTAGTACTAGGTAATCCGCACACGAAATCCATGGTAATATGATCTCACTTCCACTCTAGTATAAGTAAGGGTTGTAGTTTTCCCGCAGGTTTCTGATGTTCTACTTTAACCTGTTGACACACCAAACACTAAGCCACAAATTCTGCAATATCTCCCTTTATACCATTCCACCAAAAATGTTCACAAAGATCCCGATACATCTTAGTACTTTTATGATGAATGCTATAACTATAACTAGAACTATGTGCCTTCGTCATAATCTCCTTCCTCAAATCACCACCAGCAGGAACACAAATTCGATTACGGAATTTAAGCAACCCATCATCACTAACCACAAAGTCTATATGTTTACCCTCTATCATCTCTCTTTCAATACGCTCACACTGGGGGTCAATCTCCTAAGCTAAACAAATACGTTCTCTCAAGGTCGGCTGAACTATCAATTGACTACAATCAGCCCTATCACTAGGCGTAACAACCTCAAGCCTCAACATCTCATGTCTTCCATAAAACAACTCTTAATACACAAAGCAGATGTATCTCCAATTGCGACCTTCTTACTCAATGCATCCGCCACCATATTTCCTTCCCTGGATGATACAAAACATTCACATCAAATCTCTTAGTAACTCAAGCCATCTTCTTTGCCTCAAATTTAGTTCCTTCTGTGTGAAAATATACTTCAAACTCTTATGATCAGTGTAAATCTCACATGACTCTCCATACAAATAATGTCGCCAGATCTTAAGAGCGAAAATCACTGTTGCTACCTCCAAGTCGTGCGTAGGATAATTTCTGTCATGTACTTTCAACTATCGTGGCGCATAAGCAATCGCCTTCCCATGTTGCATGAGCACACATCCTAAACCCTATCGTGAAGCATCACTATAAATCACAAAACCACCACCATTAGTAGATAAGGCAAGGATTGGAGCTGATATCAACCTTTGTTTAAACTCTTGGAAGCTACACTCACAATCATCATTCCACTCAAACGTTACCTCTTTCCTAGTGAGGTTTATAAATGGCAAAGCAATACGGGAGAATCCTTCCACAAACTGTCTATAATATCCAGCAAACCCTAGAAAGCTACGTACCTCTATCACAGAAGTAGGTCGTGGCCAATCAACGATTTTCTACCACCTTTGTGCTATCCACAGATACCCTATCTTTACTCACCATATGACCCAAAACGGATACACTGCTCAACTAGAATTCACATTTCTTAAATTTTGCACACAATCTCTTCTCCTTGAGGATCTGTAGTACTACCCTCAAATGCTGCTCATGCTTCTCTTTACTCGAATAAATTAGGATGTCATCAATAAACACTACCACAAATTTATTTAGTTGGGGTTTGAATACTCTATTCATCAAATCCATGAATGCGGCTGTTGTATTTGTGAGACCAAAAGACATCACCAAGAACTCATAATGCTTGTAACGGGTTCTAAAAGCGGTCTTAGGAGCATCCTCATCCCTTACTTTCAACTGGTGATAGCCTGACCTCAAGTCAATCTTAGAGAATACTTGAACTCCCTACAATTGGTCAAATAGGTCATCAATACGTGGCAAAGGATACATATTCTTCACTTTGACTTTGTTTGGTTCTCTATAATCAATACACAACCTCATAGACCATCATTCTTCTTCACAAACAACACAGGTGCTCCCCAAGGTAAAACACTAGCCTTAATTAAACATTTGTCTAACAACTCCTATAACTAAGTTTGTAACTCCCTCAACTCCAAATGGTGCCATTCTATAGGGTGCTTTAGAGATAGGTGTTGTATTAGGGGTCAAGTCAACGGAAAATTCGACCTCACGGTCTGGAGGAAGACCAGGTAGATCCTTTGGAAAAACATCAACACAATCACTCACTACAGGCAACTCCTCTAACTTCTATTCTGACAGTTCAATACTCACCACACAAGCTAAATAATCATTACACCCTTTACTTAACATTCGATTAGCCTAAAAGGAAGAAGTAAAACAGATAGAAGACCCTTTCCTATCCCCCTGGAAGAAAAACTCAAGTTGTCCCAGCATAGCAAAAACTACTCCCATTCTAAAACAATCAATAGAAGCATGATGCTTCGTCAACAAATCCATCTCCAAAATCACATCAAAATCCTTCATCTCTAAAGAAATCAAATCCACTAGAAAAATCCTACCATCCATCTTTATCTGACAAGATCTACAGACATCTCTCAACACTACTGTTTCTCCTAATGGATTACACACGGTAATACAAACATCAAAGGCTCACAAAGAATCAAAAATCCGTGTAAATATCTAGGTACCAACGCTTAACCTCAAACTGAAATCAAGAAAGATTCAACACAAGTTTAAACAAAACTAACTTAACCAAACACTACTAAGGACTATAAGGACTCGGACCTCGTCTAAATGATGAAATGCAAGATATGTAACTCGATAAATCTACAGCTCTGATACCACAATTGTCACACCCCAAATCCGGGCATGACCGGCCGTGGCCCACAGGGACTTAGCCCAAGGCACACGTAAGCCTAAACACGAATCCAATCACATTGAACAACTAAACAATAGTCTAATAATAAATAACCAAAACTCAATCCAGACATGTCACAATTATAAATGGCAAAATCAATCGTAATAAAAAATCATCCAAACTTATGGGATATAAACAACCCACCTATCAAAAATAATCCTAAATGAACTTCGATAAGAATAAATATAAATATGCACAAACTTGACATAACACTCTAAACTAAAGGAATGCCCTAGAGGTCCATGCAATTGAGTCCCCGCTACGCCATGAGTCCACTCTAAGTCCTTCTAACACCTGGAAATGGTAACAACTAAGTCAGCTGATAGCTCAGTGAGTAGCAACATGGATAGTAAATACAGTTTTGAAAACAGGGTTCAATTCCAAAATAAGATATATATCACAGAAACTAGATTGGCATACAGTTTAGTAAATACAATCTGTTTCAAAAAGAAGGTTCCACAATTCAACACTTAAAATACTCATGTCTCGCAAGAACATGATAAACGACATTTTTCACTTAAAACAGATTATAACATGAACACCAATAATTTTCTGGGTACCAATAAAAACAAATAATCTGCCACACATTTCTCAGCCTATAAGCCTCGTTGGATCCAATACCGAACTAAGAGTCATCCTCAGGGTGGCACCTGGGCCTTTTCTCAAAGACGATCCGATTGAAGGTCACCTAGTTGTTTTTAAAGGTCTTTTCCTTACAATCGTTGAGCACTAGAGTCATCACGGCCCAACCCGGATCTGTTCCCTAGTGGCCAGAGTCACCACACACAGTGGAATAATTTCCCTGGACTAAATGCACACATGGTCCCAATAATCAATACACACCAGTTTTCGCAAAACATGGTGGTTCATCATTATAAACATGAGACCAAAATAAATAGTTTACAGTATGCCAAGTTCACACATGTTTCAGAAATAATTTGAATCAATTGATAATATAATAATTTATCAAAACAGTTTAGTCTTGAAACAACAATTTAATTTTCCAACAGTTCAGGGTAGGGGAACATTTATAAAAATACGTAGCATGAAACTACTCACCTGGAACGAAATAATGTAATCCTCGAATAGAGTATGAAAGTCCAACTAGTGCCCTGAACCAATATGAAAACTACACGTCACTGCTAATTTAAAAATACTAAAGAATACGAACTGAGTAACCCCAAACTAAAGCGCACTAACACGGCTCAACCCAACTCACCGTTACTCTTAAATATTACCAAAGTTCATGTTCTTCAAGGTCTAAAATCACCCAAGACATAGGTTCCAATCGAAACTTAACTAAAAATAACTTTAAGATAAAACAGTGTTTTAAACTAGTTTTCCCAATCTATTCGCTAACTTTGAAAATTTCAAAACTCACTCCACGCTATTCGAAAAATTCCAATAACCTCCAGATATGATCTAATATATCCTAAGTTTCAAACCCAATTGGTTTCACTTGATTTTCTTATCAAAATAATTTTCTACAATTAATTATATCCAAACAGGTTGTTTTCTGCAGCACTTTAAAGAAATTGATGGTTCTCTTAATATACACGAGCAATCAATGCAAGGCCAAAAACATACGAAACTAGTCTCGTAACCGGTTCTAATGACACTAATTTGATAATTTTTGGATTTATACCCAAAGAGAACAACAATCCCGAATTTACTGTTTTGGACGGGTTTTCTGGACAGATTTGAATACCTCAATTTATATGGATTTCGACTCCCGAAAATTATGAAAAAATTCAGATATGCAATTCAATGTGTAATTGATCTACTGTAAAAATTTCAGATTAAAATTCATCCGTTTGATATGGTTTCTTGATTTTTAAAGTTTGCGATTCTGTGCAGAATTTTTTTGGACTGAAAATTACACCCAATCTTTACACATAAATTTAGCTCCTCAAGTTTCTTAATAGGATATCTATATACACAATACATAAACCTAAAACCTCTCCATGAATGAATAAAATAATTATAGAATAAGGATAGAACAAAGAAAGAAGAGAAGAAAACCTAAGAGGGCTAACCTTTGATGATCACACACAACACAACACACCCAAAAGTTCTTTGATTGCAACATCTTCTTCTTTTTTTCCTTCTCCCAAACCTTCTCCCGTGGCTGCTGTGTTGTTGCCCTATGTGGTGAACAAATAATAGAGTAGGGTTTGTGTTTATTTTATTTTATACTAGTAGTGGGCACACATAGGTCAAATAAATAAATAAATATACAAAATATATATATAAGTTATATGTAACTCAAATGGTAGGAGTCTTATATATTAACCTTGTGGTCTAGAGTTCAAGTCACACCTTCCTCTCTCTCTCTCTATATATTTTTTATAATAAATCTTGCCTCTAAATTAAATGCTTTCACCACAAATTTATTTTAAGTTTAAAATTAATTAAAACATCCTCCAATAATATTTAATTTGCACCTTAGAATTCACCACAAAAATATTTGAGATTGTAATATTATTATTTAATTATTTACTTAATTTTTATATTCGGGTTCTCACAGTACACTCGGGTATTATCCTCTCCTTTTTAGGCTCTAACTTTTGCCAAGGCGCCCGTTGCGGGTTTTCTACCTTGCGAGCTTTGTTCTTCTTTTCTTTTTAATTTTTTTCATTTCTTTTTCTTTTCTTTTTTTTTCGCATATTTTTTTTTCTTTCTTTTTTTCTTTTCTTTTGCATTTTTTTTTGTATTTTTTTGTATTTTTCTCTTGCTCTAACTTTTGCCTGGGTCGCCCTTCCGGGTTTTCGGCCCAGCGAGCCTCTCAAAGTGTAAAAGTGTAACAAGTCCATGCCAAATGGTTTTAGGGTTTTGAAGCCATCCGTATCCAGGAGAGTGGCTGTTGTATTGATTTACTGAAGGATCCATCTTCGGCTCTTCGAGCATATCTGACATTTTTGCCCCTAGTTTGAGGAGGGGGCTTCTGATCTAGCTTTACAAGCTTCTTTTGATCTGATCTTCTTGATCTGACTTTGGTGCCTTTTGTTCAAGGGTTGCTTCAAAATGGCCACACAGGCCTCACGTTGTGGTCGACCGTTGAACGTTCTGAACTCAGGTTCAAGGTTTGAAAGTGAGGGGTTGAATCTCGAGGCTGAGAGCGATCCTAAGCTGCACAATCTCAAGAGTGATTCCACACAGGTCTTCGCAATATCGCGCAAAACAGTTTTTGAAATCTTTTAAGAAAGCGACAAATCGCTCACGCTGAAGACAGTGCGGAACCAATCTGGATCAAGTCAGGATCCTTCTCAGTACTCACATTAACAAGCATGATCTCGATCATTAAGGGCTTAACATGCCTCTCTTTCTCTTAATTGATCAAGTTTTGCAAAACCCGAGGAATTCCTTCCTCCTTGTTTTTCTCACAATGTTTAAAAAAAAAAAAGTTTTGGAAAACTTAGGTCGATGCAATGAATTCAAGGCACAGAAAAGACACAGCTTCTAGCCAAATATTGCCATCTCATTTAGAATTTCTGGCACAACTGGCACACGACAGAAGCAAACACAAGAGTGTGAAAATCACTGCTGTTCCATTCAAATCTGTTGGCACAACTGGCTCCCTGGCAGAAACAGACTCAAAGGAAAACAAAAGGACAAACGCAAAACAAGCAAGTGATATCCAAGGTAACACCCCCGAAATCACTTGACTCTAACAAAACAGGACTGACTCGATACAATAAGACAGACCCGACTGACTCAGTATGAAAGGACTGACTTAAAACAAAGAGGCAGACTCAAAACAACACAACAAGACTGACCCAATACCCAAGTCAGAATATAGAAAACTAGCATTCACAAATGCTCAAAACAGTGCGTGCCATACGCCACATCTGGAGTAAACTGAGTGCCGCCCGCAGGTGGTTCATCCCTCGATCTCATCACATTATCCCCCACAAGTTCACTGATCAAGTGTCGATAGACTTTGCAGGACCTGGTGCGGGGATGACCCTGTTGTCAATTAAATTTTGTATCTCATGGCGGAGACGGATGCAACTGTCGGTGTCATGACCGGTCTGGTGATGAAAAGCACAGTACTTAGTCAGGTCATGCTTTGGAGGGAGAGGATCGGGTAAAGGCCGTTGTTCTAACGGTTTCAGATGTCCTTTCCTGAGTAGGACCCCTAGAGCTTTAGACAAAGGCATATAGAGTGCGGTGAAAGCCCTTTTGCCTCGGGGTAGATAGTCTGAAGTTCGGGGGTTTGGATTGGATGCACCAACAAAGGGAGTGGCTGTTCTTGGTGTGGTGGTGGCGACCATGCCCACTTCGGAAGACCTTGCAGCTGTATCACCACTGGGGGTCGCATTCGAACTGCGGGTAAACGCCCTCCTAGGCTGCTCCTTCTCCTGATCAATGAGGCCCTGCTTCATAGCGTCTTCGATCTGTACTCCCATCTCATGTAAATCTGAAAAGGTAGGGAAGGGGAGCACGATCATTTTCTGCATTAGTTTGGGCTGGAGGTTGCGCACAACCATCCTTATCTGGTCTTTGTAGGAAGGCCTTGTAGCCATCATCGAGGCCTTTGCTCTCCACCTCGCCACAAACTCTGAAAAACCCTCATTTGGCTCTTGGTGGGTGACTTCAAGATCACGAGTTGTGACCTCAATCTGTGTGTTGTACGAGTATTGATCACCGAAGGCTTCAGCCATCTCCTCCCAATTCTGTTTCACAGAGTTCTCCAATTTTGCATACCAGATTGCGGCTATCCCAGACAGGGTGCGGCCAAACAATGATAGCTTCTGTAATCTGGTGAGGTCCATCGGCCTTAGTATGTCCGAAAACAGCCGCAAATGTACCATGGGATCCCCAGATCCATCAAAGCGGTCGATGTGCGGCATCTTAAATCTGTCCGGCAGCGTCACAGCCGAGTCTGTATACCCATCTTCAATGTCAGGAATGGAGTGGGCCCCCTGAGACTTCTTGAACAATTTCTCAAGCTTGCTCACTTTCAATGCTGTGGGGTCTGTCTCGACATTAAAGGGGAGGTCTGGTAGGTTGGTGGGTGTTTTAGATAGCTGGGGTAGAACCGGGGGTGGAGCTAGCCCTGTCGGAATGTCCGTATCTTCCTGGACATTAGCTGTCTCCCCGAGTGTTGGAACTCTTGGTGGAGGAGGAGCCTGGTGTGAAGTAGATACTCCAGTTTGCTGCTCTAACCTGGCAATTGTCTCTGCCTGTTGGGCTATGACCACAGCCTGTTGCTTGGCGAATTCTGCTTGATGGACAGCGTCTTGCTGCATGGCTTTCATACTATCCTGGAGTTGGCGCACCATCTCTTCCAGACTCGACATATTGTTCTGATCTAACTAAGCAACCGGTATACCTCCCTTAGGTAAAACAGATATCTCAACCCAACTGCGCACAGGTGAGATGGATAATGACCGCTGATTCGAAGACTGTTGAACTGATGATCTGTGCCTGACTGGCGTTTTTACCCTGCCTCTGGCGAAGGAACACTGATTGCCCTTGAACTGAATCTCTGGCCCGACAAAGTCTATCAGCACAAGTCCAATGTACCTGGGGATAGTGGAGCCTTCTGAAGCTATAGTTCCAGGACTGCCTTGCAAAAGAGAAAACAGACAGCATCTCAGCTCAATTTCACTAGAACGGATAGCAGAACGACTGTGCTCAATACTGATAATTGTTCCCCAAATATTTGTCCCAAAATTGATACCCTTGGGTAAAACTGATTCCCTAAATACTGATGCTGATGCCCACAAGCCTGATACTCAGACTTGCAAACTGTTATGCGCATTCCCTGTAGAGATACACTCTAAAAGCACATAGCAAGTAAAGAGAGCCAAAACACCCCTAAGTTGGGGTAGGGTTTCCCTGTCCTATTTTGTCAGGAGCTAGGGTTTCACTATGCACGCAGCAGTTTTCAAACAACCTAACAACGGGTAAGCAACCTGTCCAAGTTTGGAATGGTCACTATGGATTTCGATATGCACTAGGTCGAATGGTCGAAAAGGTGCCCCGGTAAAAACTGGGGTTTGTGCTCCCATACTGTCAAAGCCCATAACCGGTCAGCCTTATGGCATGCTTTGACAAAGTCAAGCCTCCGGCAAACCGTTCAGGAATGGCAGATGGCAAACACGGTGTCCTAGGCGCACCAATGCACATGTAATGCAAAGAGACACATAAATGAAATCAAAACAGGATATCAAGAGTTCGAGTCAAGCTCTCTAAAATTCCCCAGCGGAGTCGCCAGAAACTGTAGACGCGCCCACGTGGGGGCCCTCGCTACAGTTCGGACTCGATTGGTGTCACGGTTCTTAATCTGAACCAAAGAGTCCAAATCCGGCAAATCGTTTTGAGAAATAGATTTTTTGAAAAGAAGTGCCAAACATGGACTGCTTTGCCAGATACAGAGTCGCCACCTAAATATTTTAAAATGGGAGAATTTAGGAAACCCTGACTCGGTGCCGAAGGCCACGTGTCCGTCATTGCCAAAGTTGCCTCGGCTCGGGAGCTTGGGTACGATTGGGGAAGGTCAGCTATGAGCACCCCCTCTCGCCCGATCCGAAGATCGACCTCTACTAACCGTGATATCCGTTTTTGAAAATGTTATGTGTTCTTAAACCAGTTATTAGCCTAAAGTTACTATGTTATGCGCACAGCAAACAAGTATAGACTAGGTTGTCTAATTTGGAAATAAGCATTGCATATTCGTTTGTCTTGAAAAACACTTTGGAATTTGCTACTCGTAAGTAGGCTAAAGCACGGATTTCAACGAGTTGTTCCAACTCAAACAATCTAACCTTCACCCACAGGCATTCAAGCAGTTTATATCACATAAGCATCTAGCCTCATGGTAATCATGCTATTATGGCAACACTCACACGCATGCGGTATGCTAAAGCATAAATGCTTACCTAGTACTCCGAGCCAAAACGAAAACATGTTAGCAATCAATGCATGATCCAAGTCCATGTTAAGTGGCTAATGCAACGCATATAGAATGTCACTAGAGTAGGCTCGGCTAGTCTATAGATGATATGTGAAAATGCACAAGTAGCATGTATTCAAGTTAGATTTGAAATACTTATGCAGTTAGTATGATGCGCCGAGCCTCGTGCATGCAATAATGCAGTGCATGCAATACTGATGAATGATGCACGCATGCATAGCATAAGGTATGCTAAAGTAAACATGTCCTAATACTAACCATCAAAAGCAGGTAAGTAAAAGGGAGAAAGAAGTGGGGGTTGGAAGACATGCACACACGCACCCACACTAATTACAGATTCACCCTCGCTCGGAAGGACCAAAAGAATAATACAAATTAATTAACCTACAAGCTAATTAATTATTATAGACCAATTAATTAATTAACAAATTAACTAATCTAATGAAAGCAGTAAACGGCCTCGGGAAGAGGGCCCAATGCAATGCGCGCTCGGCTCTGCTCGGAAAGTCACTGCCATGCACAAGTTTGCCTCTGCTTTGACTGTTCTGCTCCTCTGAAAATTGTACAAGTCCCAGGGAGCACTCTATGGACACTTTGGAACACCACCGGCTAAGTGAGATCATCACCGGCCATTTAGAATGGTCATCGGCTAAACGTTATGCTCTCGGCCAAACCTGTTTTGCCGGCCGGCCAATTCTTCCTGCTGAAACCTGCAGCTGACAGCAGCAGAGGGCAAAACAAGGCATGGCAATGTATTTCAAGCAAGTGTGTGCACCAACACATCCCTTATCATGTTTGTGACTCAAAGGGATATGTTCCTTGATTCTCGGACCACCAATCGCGCATTTCAATGCGTGGTGGCCCAAAGAGTCAAAGTGTGCAATTTCAATATGGAATAAAATGCACAAAACAAACAATGGGCCCCAACCTCCATCATAATCAATTCAAGAGGCAAGAGATGCATGCTTAATGTTATGCAACCTAGGCATGGAGGCTAAGTATGCAACATAAACATGAGGACGAGTATGCAAGTTAGCAAACATGCAAAGTGTAATCTTAACCATGCACACATGCAAGGCATGTAACGTGTTAGGAAACTTAGCAAGAAATGCATGCCAAATGTAACACCATTTAAACATGCAACAAAATGTCATGAGCCAAGTACCTAAGCATACAAACATGCATGCAAACAGGGTTGAACACCTAAGCATATAGAAGCAACTTTCAAGCACACTTAAAAGGGGCAAACATTGGCACATAGCATACATGATAAGCTTTGAAAAACATGTAGAAGATGATGCCAAATCAACCTACCAATGCAAGCAAAGAATGCATCCAAGCCCAAGGACTTAAACTATGATCATATGACACATGAAGCAAATGATCAAAGTGAATCAAAACAGTCTCAAATCATGCCAAATTAAGGTCAAAGACACACCTAGATGGCATCTAAATGGCCTATACATGGAAGCATACAAAAGGGGCCAAACATGGAGCATAAGATACCAACCTCTTAAAGCATTAAAGGAGCATCAAATGCAAGCATACAAGCATGCTATAAGGACTGAAATGGCATGATAAGTGGTTCCAAACCACTGAAACAAAGCAAGTAAAGCATGCTAGGGGGGTCAACACTCAAGGCCTACAAGGGAGATTGCATGGTAGCTATACAAAGCAAAGCATGGATGACCCAAATGACCAAAAACAGACCTTAAGCACACTAAAAGCTTCACAAAGCTAAGCCAAAACATGCAAGCATGGTGGTCTAAATGCTAGGCACATGTTAAGGCAATTCATGGCATTACAAGACAAGTATGCAAGGCAAGCATGGTGTGTCTAAACCAAGTAAAAACAGTGCTATATCATGGAAAAATAGGCACAAATAACACTTAAGACATGGCCAACATGAACTTAAAAATGGTGCTCACACATGAGGCTAAAATGGCACTTTTTGAAGACAAGAAGGAGAGGGGATGACCCTCTCCTTCCTAGGACCTTAAACCACCATCCTCACCACTGAAATCCCTCAAGATTTCAGTGGTGAGGAGACCCAAACAAGGTGGTCCCGAAACTCACCAAAAATAGCACAAAATGGGGCCAAACAAGGCCTAAGAGGTGGTAAAAGACCCCAAACACAAAAGTGGTCTTAATGAAGTATCTTAAACACAAAAAAAACAGAACTTTGTTATGTTATACACAAAGCCAAAATCCGCAATAAAGATAGGCTAAAAGGGTGTGCAAAAATAGGGAATAAAGAGGGTAAGAAGTTAGCTTTGAAGACCGGCAAGAACCAGCAGCCTTTAGGTCTCAAAAACCAGTCCTCAACCTCTGAAAACAAGCTCCATGAACCTCCAAGTGATGATGGAAGTGTGTGGCTATGAAGTGGTGTGCAATAGGCCAAGAACAAGCCCCTTTTGGACCCTCTAATCCACACAAATGTAGAGAGAGAGGGAGATATAGAGAGGGAGTGATATATATATGATATATATCAGATTTTTCTAACCCCTAAAATGGAAGGAGAGGCTCTCTTTATATAGAGAAACCAAGGGGGCAAAGCTTCTCTTAGAAGCTTTGACCAAAAAGGCCAAGCTTCTCTTAGAAGCTTGGAGCAAAAGGGCCAAGCTTCTTGGAGAAGCTAGGCAAAAGGGTCAAGAGGTTTCAAGCTTCTTCAAGAAGCTTTAAAAAAAAAGGGGTCAAGCTTCTTGGAGAAGCTAAAAAAAAGGTCAAGCTTCTTGGAGAAGCTAAAAAGGGTCAAGCTTCTTGGAGAAGCTAAAAAAGGTCAAGCTTCTTGGAGAAGCTAAAAAGGGTCAAGCTTCTTGGAGAAGCTAAAAAAAGGTTCAAAAGGGTCAAGCTCCCTCAAGAAAAGGTCTCGGTTAGGACAAGTGGCCGATTGATCAAAAACAGTGGCCGGCCGACCAAACACAATGCCGACCGACCATCAATAGTGCCGACCGGCCATCACCAATGGCCGGTGGCAAGGAAACAAGGCCGGTGGCATCAAACCATGGCCGGTGAGGTGTGGGGATGGCCTACAAGCTACTTCCCACCCTCAGAAGCAAAACAACAAGTGTTTGGTGTAAAACCAGACACAAAATAGTCGAGTCGAGAGATCCTGAGGCAGGGCGCGTAGCCGAGACCTCCGGGAACTCAAGACGAACACGAACAAGGATGATCACCGAGTGTTCAAACGATGACGTCCAAGTCTTGAGGACGGTCAAAAATGGGGTGTCTATACCGAGCTAACGGCAGAGCTCTCTTGGACCGAGCTAACCCTCGCTAGGTCACTTCCATACCTGGACCGAGCTAACACCTGGACCACGGTCCACTTACTAAGCCCTTCTTACTATGGCCTATAGAACGGCTCATTACCCAGCTCGGCCCAATTTACTCATAAATTACCCTCTCAATTGCCCCTTAATTCCATCTGCGCAGCATGATAGAGATTACCTGTTAGCAGCCGAGCTAAAACTTTAGACTTCCAACCGAGCTAAATTCACACTAGGCTTCTTTAATATGTCCGGTCAAAACGTCTCTTTGGTTACTATACTGAACCGCTTCCCATTCTATGGCCACGTGGCAAACTGTCATTGGCTCAGCGTAGCTGTCACGCCGTCTTCGTACTTTGTGTATTTTGAATAGTCCTGCCTTTTTGTCATTCCCTCTACACAAAACACCCCTTCGTTTTGAATCATTCATTCCACTATTCATCTCCTTCTCTCTCTCTCTGAACCTCCATTTTCCCCAAACATAGTGCCTACAAAGAGCTTTCTCTCGTGGCTTTGATCTTCATCAGCTCGTCTTTAAACTTGTAAGTAGCCCAATCTTATTTCCTTTTTGTTGATTTTATATCTGTTTTGTAATACACAACACATGTATTTGTACGTTTTTCAAAACACACGCCACTTTCACTTTCAGTTTTCTGGGAAAACCTTGTGATAGAACTACTGCATTCATGAATAGTGCGAAAAAACACTGTATTTGATCCAAAATCACATCCCAACCGAACTAGGATATTGTTTGTATTAGGTGCAAGCCTAGCCACACCCAACAATCGGACTAAAACTTCACGCCATACTTGTAGTTTCCATAGGTTAGATACCTTTAGCTTCATCTAACCGAGCAATCGATCCATACTAGGTTTGCGCAATACCGTACTTAGAAAGCCTTAACTTTCGACCGAGCTACAACTTGGGGCTAAACCAGCTTCCTTAGTTCAAACCGTACTAAGGATGCTGCCCCAAAGGCTCAATCGGGCTAAAAAGCCCCTTGCTCAAACCAAGCTAAAAACTGATAGCATCTTGTGTAGCCGAGCTAGGACTTCATTTATCTTGCCCTTGTTTTTTGTAGCACGGTCCAATGATCAGTGCTTAACACCTTTCTTTTTTTACTTTGCAGACTTAGGTTGGCCTGGCACTCCTCTGATTGCTCAACCGAGCTACTAGGCGCCTTTTCTTGACCGAGCTAATCCTTCAGCTAATTTATTGACAATTTAACAATCAATAGGTAAATATAGGTTTTTGGTAAACACCCCAGGTGCTATGGCCGAGTTCCGAAGAGACTACCATATTCCTGATGATGTCTACTTCACCCTGGCCGAACTAGATACCATATCCTGGGGAAACTCTGGCTTTGTTCCCTTTACACTTCTTTCCATTGTAGAAACCGGACTAAGATTCCTTGTACAACCCCTTCTATGTGAATTTCTTAGACAAACAAACCTCTACCCTACCCAACTTTCCACCAATTCTTACCATATAATAAATGGCATTGCCGAGCTAAACCGCCGGGCTGGCCTTAATCTCGGTCTAGCCGAGCTCTTCCACCAATACTCCATAGGATTGGCTGAGGATGGATGGGTTTACTATTTAAGAGTAAGACGCCGTCGTGAAAATATAATAAAAAATACCCCGGACAAAGACGTGAATGATGCTGATTTCTTCTGGGTATCTGGGAATTTTGAGGACCAACAAGCCTAGATCCTGAGCGACAGAATAAATTAGAACAAGGGTGAAGCCAGTAGGATTACCTCGGCTCAATTCCATACTTTTCTTTACATCAATTTTCTGATCTTGAACCGCACTAACTGTATTCTCTTTCCTTCATACAGATTTGAACTTCCTTAAGTCTTAGTACAGCTACCCACACTTAAACGTACTTCGCGCCGCACTCCGATATCCAAACAGAGACTGGGCCGAGCTACTGAATTTTGAACCGACCTACCGATATAGTAGCCGCAGGAAGACCAGAGTGACAGATTTTCTCCTTGAACCTTCGCCAAAGCCAGATCCATCTTTGCCTCAAATCAATTTGATCCCTCTAACCGCAGAGCAAGAGATGGCCAAGAAACGAGCTGTAAGGGCCCTCCTAACCGAAACAAACCAGCCCGAAGTACCACCAGTCGGTCAGACTCAGGAGACCGTGGTGGCCTTTCCATCTCATCAACCCTCATCATCTCGTCCAAACAAGCGTGCTCAAACTTCTACAACTGAGCCACGCCTTGTTAATGAAGAAGATACCATCCCTCCACTAAGCCCTCCACCGAGCCCACAACCGGAGCGCTCTGACCGAGCTAGCTCTTCCAAGTGGGCTCCAAAGATCACTTTTCAGAACCGTGCCAAACGGGATACTGATTCAGTGGTCGCTGAAAAGGACCACCTAATGGCATTCAATCTGGCCAAAAGCGTTTGCCTTTCACCTAACATGGAGCACCACAACCACCTAACTGAGCTGAAGGCCCTTCGCTCATCCACAAAATCCATGGTGCTGGTAAGTAGCTCCTTTGCTTGTCTTTCAAATTCTTACGACTTTTTGCTCGGTTGTACTTAAAAAGTGTCTTTTCATCGTTTTGCAGGCCATACAGAAGAATCACATCGCTCACAAGTGAGTGTTGGAACTTCGAAAAACCACTAGGCAGGCCATGGCAGAAGCCAATGCCAAAAACACCAAGCTAGAAGAGTCAAAGAAGCAAATAGTCGAGCTACAAACCGAGATGGCACGTCTGAACGATCTTGTCAGCTCAGCCGAAGCAGATAAGCGAAAGGCCGCGGCCGTGGTAAAAGACAAATACCTGCGCAAGCTGGCCAAGCTTGAGGGGAAAAAGGATGCCGAGATAAAAGAGTTGGAGAAGAAGCTAGAGGATGCAGAAGACCGAGGTTATAAGGAAGGTGAAGCCACATACATGTTGCAGTGTGAGGCTGCTAAGGATCTATTTTTCAAATGCGAGTGGAAAGCGGCGGTGGAACAGCTCGGTCATGGTCCAAAGACCGAGGTTTTCCTAAACCCTCCATCGTATTTCATACTGAGCCATATGGCGGAGTATGCAGCCACCATTCAACAAAAATTCCTTGAAGCTGAGGACGATGAAGAAGAAACCATGCCTAATAATGCCCCGGTCGTCAATGATTCTGCCATCCAGCCAGTTCGGGTGGAGCCACCTGTTGAAGACCTAACAAGTGAGCTACCAACTGAAACCGGGCTCCGAGTTGAATTGGATGCAGATATTGATGACATGTTTACTTGACTTTGTACTTTCTTCTTTGTTTTGCTATTTTGGAAAGAAGTTGTAACCGGGCTGAGGCCCCTCCTTTTGTACTTGATTTGAATCTTCAATAAAATCTTCTTTTGTTGGAACTGTTGTTTCGGTTTACTTTTATGCTTGCCTTTACTTTACAAAACTATTCTGAATGTAGTATAACATTTTCCAACCGAGGTAAATATCTCGATTTTAGCTTTGCAATCTAACTGGCCATACCTGCCAACCTTTTTAGCCTTGATCCTTATCTCGGCTAAACAACAATAAGCGTTGGTTTTTCCAGCCAACTACTCTTCAGCCTAGATCCTTACTCCGGCTGAAGAGTACTAAGTGTTGGTTTTTCCTGCGAACCTCTTTAGCCTAGATCCTTACTTCGGCTGAGGAGTACTAAGTGTTGGTTTTTCCAGCCAACCTCTTCAGCCTAGATCTTTATCTCGGCTGAAGAACAATAAGTGTTGATTTTTCTAGCCAACCACTCTTCAGCCTAGATCCTTACTTCGACTGAAGAGTACTAAGTGTTGGTTTTTCCAGCCAACCTCTAAGTTGGTTTTTCCTGCCAACCTAGAGTAAAGTGTTTGGTTATTTCGACCAAACGTCCTGCAGCCTGGATCCTTATCATGGGCTTAGGGGGGGTGTTGGTTTTTCCAGCCAACCTAGAGTAAAGTGTTTGGTTATTCCGACCAAACGTCCTGCAGCCTAGATCCTTATCCTGGGCTTAGGAGGGGTGTTGGTTTTTCCAGCCAACCTCTAAGTTGGTTTTTCCTGCTAACCTAGAGTAAAGTGTTTGGTTATTCCGACCAAATGTCCTGCAGCCTGGATCCTTATCCTGGGCTTAAGAGGGGTGTTGGTTTTTCCAGCCAACCTAGAGTAAAGTGTTTGGTTATTCCGACCAAACGTCCTGCAACCTGGATCCTTATCCTGGGCTTAGGAGGGGTGTTGGTTTTTCCTGGTAACCTAAAGTAAAGTGTTTGGTTATTCCGGCCAAACGTCCTACAGCCTGGATCCTTATCCTGGGCTTAGGAGGGTTGTTGGTTATTCCGGCCAACTATACTTTCAATGCCCCTAGCTCACTAAAACAATCTTTTACAGAAGGAAACAATCTATGCTGAACAGAAACTACTTATTTTATTGAGAAAAGAAAACTACAACTGAGTTTAAAGAAAAGCTAAAAATAAAATAGTTTGAGATTGGCAGTGTTCCATGGCCTGGGAATGGCTTTGTTGTCTTCATCTTCCAAGTGGTATGCCCCTCTTCCTGCTAAACCAACCACCTTGTAGGGTCCTTCCCAGTTGGGCCCTAACTTTCCGTCTTCGGGTACCAGGGTGTTTCCCATTACTTTGCGCAGTACCCAATCTCCAACCTTGAATTACCTTGGATGTACTTTCTTGTTGTATTTTCTGGATAACTCTTGCTGGTATGAGGCAATGTGAACCAGTGCTCTTTCTCTTCTTTCTTCCGTAAGGTCGAGTTCCAAGGCTATGGCTTCCCCATTTAAGTCTGGATCGAAATTTTTGCTTCTAATTGTGGGGAGGCCGATTTCTAGTGGGATTACTGCCTCCATGCCGTAGGCTAAAAAGAATTGCGTTTCTCCAGTTGATCGTCAAGGTGTGGTACGGTAAGCCCATAAAACATGAGGAAGTTCCTTCGCCCACTTGCCTTTTGCTTTTTCTAACCTTTTCTTCAATCCATCCAAGATGACCTTATTTGATGCTTCCGCCTGGCCATTTGCGTGGGGGTATGTCGGTGTAGAGTTGTAGAATTCTATCTTATATTCCTCACAGAAGCCTCTAAAAATTTTGCCGTCGAACTGAGTGCCATTATCTGATATTAGCGCCTTGGGTATGCCGAACCGTGTGATAATATTCTGCCAGACAAACTTCTTCACATCTTTCTCTTTTATTGATGCTAGTGCTTCTGCCTCCACCCACTTTGTGAAGTATTCTGTTGCTGCAAGGAAGAACTTTCTGTTACTGGGTGCCATTGAAAGTGGTCCTACTATGTCCAAGCCCCATATTGCAAAGGGCCATGGGCTTGTCAATGGTAGGAGTTCTCTGGCTGGCTGATGTATTTGGTGGGTGAACTTCTGACATTTCTTGCACTTCTTGACATACTTCTCTGAATCCGCTTGCATGTATGGCCATCAATATCCTTGCAAAATGGCTCTGTAAGCTAACAATCTTCCTCCTTGATGGCTTCCGTATACACCTTCGTGAATTTCGAACAGGAATGCTTCGACCTTGCTGGGATGGACACACTTCAGGTAAGGTCCTGTGAAGGATTTCTTGTACAAGGCCATTATTGGGGAGAGCTAAAATCGCTATGACTTTGTTCTTATTTTGTTGGCCTCTTTCTTCTCTTCCGGTAGGATGCCGTTTTTTAAGAAAATTATAATGGGATCCATCCATGAAGGGCCTAGTTCGGCGTAACATACCTCTTCTCCTTCGAGTTCTTCAATGCTTGGTCTTGGTAGGTAGTCAATCAGTAACGGATGAGGGATGGATGTATCTGCCATCAAAGCAAAGCTTGCTAGTTCGTCCGCTCTATTGTTTTCTTCTCTCCCGATCTGCTCTATCCATACTATTTCAAATTTCTTGATCTCTTTTCTGACTAACTCTTGGTACTTAGCCATCCTGTCATCTTTTGTCTCGTAGTCTCCTGAAATTTGGTTTACCACCAGCTGTGAGTCACTGTAGACCATTACCTCAGTTGCCTTCATGTAGAATGCTGATTTCAGTCCTGCTAAAAGTGCTTCATACTCCGCCTCGTTGTTTGATGCTGGGAAGCCGAGGTTGACTGCTTGCTTCACCACAAGGCCATCTGGTGAGATGAGGACTATGCCTAGTCCTGCACCGTGCCTGTTGGACGCTCCATCCACTAAGAGCTTCCACATCTCTCCAACGAATAGTTTCCAGCAAGTGGAGGGATCAGATGATGCCTTGGGATCAAGAGTGTTGCTGTTGTTTTCTTCAAAGTCCATGCTTGCATACCAAGTCTTCATTTGTTGACGAGTCTTTGCTTGGTGTAGCATGGTTTGCTTCTTCCTCCCTTACTTTACTCTGGTCTGCCTCAGGGTCTGATTGGGTATCCTGTACCAGGGGTTGCGCTATTCCGGCGTCAACTTTCAACCCTAGTTCGGTTGTATCAGTCAGGTCGACTGAGCAGATATGATGACTTCCTGGGGTGAATTCTGCGACAAAGTCTGCCAAGGCTTGGGCTTTTATCGCGGTTCTGGGTTGGAACTTGATGTCAAACTGTCCCAACTCCACTACCGACTTTAAGATTCGCCTAGAAAAGTTCGCCCTCTCAAACAAAGCTTTTAATGGAAAAACTGTGAGGACGATTATTGTGTGGGCGTGGAAGTAATGCGACAATTTCCTTGATGCCATCATCAAGGCTAAGGCCAATTTTTCCAATGGTAAGTACCTGGTTTCCGCGCCCCGCAATGTCTTGCTGACATAAAAGATGGGCAGATGTTGGATTCCTTCCGCTCGGACCAACACTGCGCTAATTGCGTGCTGCGAAATTGCCAGATTCAAAAATAGTTCTTCTCCAGGTATTGGGGACACTAGCAGTGGTGGAGAAGACATGTATTCTTTTAAACTTTCTAGGGTGCGGTCACATTCTTCATCCCACTCAAATTTGGCCTTTAATGCTTGAACAAATGGTCGACATCTGTCTGACGACCGACTGATGAACTGGTTGAGCGCGGCTGCCATACCGGTGAGATGTTGTACATCTTTTACTGAGTTGGGCCTCTCCAGATCCTGAATTGCTTTAATCTGAGAAGGGTCTGCCTCTATACCTCGGTTGGTCACCAGGAAGCCTAGGAATTTACTAGATCCTACGCCGAACGCACACTTGGATGCACTAAGGCGTAGCTTGTGCTTCTTCAGGATCTGAAACATCTCACCTAGGTCCTTGAGATGGTCATTCTTATCCTTGCTCTTGACCACCATGTTGTCGATGTAGGCTTCCATTGTTCTGCCTAACAATGGTTCGAACATCTTGGTGACCATTCCTTGGAATGTTGCTCCTGCATTCTTAAGGCCAAAGGGCATGACCTTGTAACAATATAGTCCTCTTGGCGTCGTAAAAGATGTGACCTCCTAGTCTGGCTCATACATGGCGATCTGATGGTAACCTCTGTACGCATCAAGAAAGCTAAGACGGTTGTGTCCTGCCGTCAGATCTACCAGTTGGTCTATCCGTGGAAGAGGAAAGTTGTCTTTGGGGCATGCCTTGTTGACCGTTTTGTAATCCACACCGACACGCCATTTTCCATTCTTCTTAGGTACCACTACTGTATTGGAGATCCATCTGGGGTAGTGTACCTCTCTGATAGCTCCCGCTTCTAGCAGGTTTTCTACTTCTTCCGCCACTATCTCGGCATGGTGGAGTGCAGATCTGCGAGTGCGCTGTATAATTGGTCTGGCAGTTGGGTAGACATTCAATTGGTGACAGATGAAGCTTGGGTCAATGCCAGGCATGTCACATGGCGTCCAGGCAAACACTTCGATATTAGAGGTCAAGAATTCCATGACCTTTATTCTCTCAGTGCTGGACATAGATGAGCTAAGCAAAAAGAACTTATCAGGGTTCTTTTAATCTATTCTTACCTGTACCAAGTCTTCCACTGCCTTCTGTTTAGTGGCTTTGCCAACATCCGCAAACAATTCATTACTCTCGGGCTCTTCTACCATTTGAACAAACCCCTTGGCAGCTCGACTGCCATTTACTATGACGAAGAATTGCTTGGACATAATTTGGTCTTCATAGACCTCTTCAATTACCCCGGCTTCGTTGGGGAATCGCATTACTTGATGGTAGGTTGATACTACTACTCTCATGGCATGCAGCCATGTCCTTCCCAAAATTATGTTGTAAGTGGAGGGCACTTTCAATATCCAGAATTCCACTTGTTTAGTCATGCTTCCTGCTCTGACTGGGAGGATTATCTTGCCGACTAGCCACTCTGGCATTGAGTTGAACCCAATCAGGGGAGACACGGCAGGTGCCAAGTCTTTGTCCTTCAGTTTCAGTTGTTTGAAGGTTTCGTAATACATTATCTCGCACGAGCTTCCTTGGTCGATCAAAATCTGTTTGATGTCATAATCCATGACACGGAGTGTGACGACCAGTGTATCATTGTGAGGGCAATATATCCTTGCCAAGTCTTTGTCTGAGAAAGACATGACGTTCGTGGCCTCTGTTTTTCCCTTTTTAATGGTGGGCTGTGCACTCAATACCTCCCTTAAGTGCTCAGCCTTCTTTATCATGCCCCTGAGCTCACATACTCGCTCAGGCTTGAATACCCCATGTATTACGTTTATCACGCCTCGAGGTGGAGCGTTGATCGGCATTCCGTCTGGGTGATCGTGGTTCTGGGGGGCTGGCCGTGTCCCTCCTTCTATGTATCGGTCTAGGTGCCCAACTGCCACTAACTCCTCCAGATGCTGTCTCAACGGCGTGCAATTTTCAGTGCGGTGCCCCTTTTCCTTATGGAAGGTGCACCGGGATCTTTCGTCGTAGTCCTTTTGCACTTCTCCCAGCTTAGCTGGCCATCTGACAAAAGGTTCATCACCTATCTCACTGAGAACTCGGTAGATTGGTTTCTTGAATACCGTAGTAATGGCAGTGCGGACTTTCAACCATCTTTTATCTTGGTCCTCCTCGTTGTCTCGCCTGCCTCGTCCATTCTTGCTTGGACGTTCTATCGTGTTCACCTTTGCTGTAGTCTTCTTATCTGGCGCTGCTGTTGTACTAAATTTTGCCTTACTACGGGCGCCATCCTCCTCCACCCGAATATGTTGGTGCACTCTCTCCATCAAGGCTTCCATCGTGAGGGTTGGAGTCATAGTAATCGAATCTCTCAATCTGTTTTCGACTGGAAATTCTCTTTTGTATTGTGCGATGGCGAGATTGGTAGGGCAGTCCCCTATCTGGTTGAACGTCTCCCAGTAGCGACTATTGTAGGATCTCAATGTTTCCTTGTCGCCCATGTCAATGGAGAGTAGCTGATCGATCTCCACTGGGGTCTTGGTGTTCGTTCTGAACCTTGTCACGAACGCCTTTGCCAACTGCGCCCAGGAGGCTATGCTGCCTTCTGGTAACCTTTTGAACCAGGTTAAACCTATGTCGCCAAGGCTGAATGGGAATAGGATGCACATCAAAGCCTCATTCTGCCGGTATACTGCCATGACCTGGCAAAAGTGGCTTAGGTGCATGTAAGGGTCTGTCTTCCCTTCGTATATCGTAAACTTAGGCTGGATAAAGCCTGAAGGTAAGGGTGCGTTCTCAATCGCCGGAACGAACGGCGAGCTATGTAACCTTGCCAATGCTTTATCTGTTGTTTCGTAGGCAAGGTGCGTATTGGTATTCTAACCTCGACGCTTCCATGCGTCCGAGGAGCCAACCGCTGAAGGGCTGAAACTCTATGCGGGTCGCGTGCCCTGGCATCCTCCTTCTATCGTGCCCTTTCTTCAAGCACAGTCCATAAGTCAGACGATCTAGGCAACTCCGTTTGCCTGGATGATGTCTGGTGCGTATGTGAGGGCCGATAGGTGCTTTCCTTAGTGTAAGACCTCAATGATCTCGTTCTCTCAGACCTGGAGTAACGAGTTCTGGAAGTCCTTAATTGAGTGTCGCCTGTTCTGAGGCTCCTACTCTCTGCTTGCGATGGCGTGGTATGCCTACCACGATCTTCAGAGTGGCAAGAGGGCGTATTGCTTTTGCGTCCCTCTCCTGTCGCCACCCATTTCCCTTTTATCTGGCGCTTCATCAATTCCATGTCTGCCACCATTCTCCTAATTAACTCGTCTTGCTCCTTTACCCGGTCCTCCAAAATCTGGGGGTCCATCCCCCGCCTCTGTTTATCGGGACTTGATGAGCGACGGGGGTTGTTACCCCGCCTTCCCCTTGCATCTCTCCGGGGATTCTGTCGCTGGGGTTCCAGATCTGCCATGTTAGGGATGGAAGGCAAACCTTCGCGCCTCCCACCTCCCTCTGGAGTTTGCCCGTCAATGGCGGACTGCGGCAAATCTTCATTGTGCGTCATTGCGTCTAATTTAGCGAGGAAAGCTTTGATCAAGAGGTTTTGTTCTTTCTGTGATTCCCACAGACGGCACCAATTGTACGGGAAAGAAATAAACCTTCTCGTATAATCATGTTGATCAAGTCTGCGCTCCTCCGTACGACGTCGCTTTACTCCCTGAAAACACAAATGTGAGCTAACCGGCGGGTGTGTGCCGGATACCTCTCCGATGCCTAAGTCAGCAAAATAGACAAATAGACAAAAAACTCTGTATATTCAGGAATCAAAGTTGTGTTACCTCTCCATAGGTGATGTTATGAGCTTTTATGGGTTCTGTGTGGCACAATCCTAGTAGGACTCTTACTCCTCCATGCAGAGTCCTCCTAGGAATCACATTCCTGAAAGATAATACTTATCTTTCAACACCTCCCTCACTGCTTAAACCAAGTGAGATGGTTTTACCATGGTTGGATGTTACGACCGAGATAACATGGCCACGCTAAAGCCGCAAACTAGTCTGAGCTCCAACTAGCTCGGTTCTTCCTTTCACTGTGTGTACCTCGGTTTGACATATTCCAACTGGGTTGTCCGAGACCGCACTAACCACAACGAGCTTGGACCAAGCTAACCAATAGTAAGGTTCTGAGGAAAGCTCCACATACTTCGGCTCAATATGGTATGACCGAGCTAACTGTTACCGCTCTGAGTGTGGTGACCGAGCTAACAGCAGAGCTCTCTTGGACCGAGCTAACCCTTGCTAGGTCACTTCCATACTTGGACTGAGCTAACACCTGGACCACGGTCCACTTACTAAGCCATTCTTACTATGGCCTATAGAATGGCCTATTACCCAGCTCGGCCCAATTTACTCATAAATTACCCACTCATTACCCATTGGAATTAATATAGACCAATTTTTTAAAATTAAACTTAACTTAATGACAAAACAAAATTATGGGTTTGAAACGTAGAAAGAGCCTCTCCGCACATGGTGCATCTGACCCCTTTCCCAAATCCTGCAAAGGCGGCAGCCTCTTGCACTGGGCTGCCCTTTTTAATTGACAACACAAAGTTTTCCCAAGCTTCACAATCAAATACCCTCCGAAATGAGTGCATTCAGCAGAGAAACCTTCAATGTCTAGAAACTTCAAAAACGAAATAAAATATCTAGTAACTGTTTTTCTTTGATATCAAGGATTTGTAGGGAACATGCTTTATTTTTTTCCTAATGATTTTAATATTTATGGTGGATAACATGTTTTATGATGTATTCATATTTTATATCTCAGTGACGAAAAGCTCGATATAGTTGTTCCTTCATTTGTTCACTACATAGAAGTCCTTGAAGGTTCTAATAGAGATAAAATGCCAGGTATAACTTGTTATTAGTTCTGTGTGAAAAGCCAGAGTTGGAATATGAATTTTCCTTCTTATTGCATTATGTTAAATTAGAAGCATTTAACTCACTGTTTTCTAGTCTAGTGAGAACTTAGAAGTACAAGAGCATGATGAACTTAAGGTTTTCATGTTTTTAAAATCATTAATCACTAAGGTTTTAAATCGCGGTAGTAGGACACATAATGGTAATGGTTCCAAACAATATCCATATTGTTCTGTGAATCGACCTTGTTCTGGTCTTTGTATCTCCAGGTAGGAAGTTACATGCGAATGCAAAAGATGATTCCGATGAAAATTTAAAATTTTACATTATGATATATGTTTTGAGTTCTCAATATTCTTTCACAAACTAAGCTTTAGTTGTTTTGCTTTCTTAAAATGTTTTGCAGGGTATGAAGCTCCAAATCCGAGGTATGCTGAATTGTTACTATTATCTGTTGTTAAATGAGTGTTCTCTCTCTGTCATTCAATTGAAAAAACAAATTTGAATTTTAGAAATGAGGGACCATGATCAATCTTCAATTAATAGTACTGCATCTATTAGAGTTCTCGCATAGATTGGTTGCCGAGTTATTTGTTTTTCCTTGGTCTCTAGAAACTCCAATCTTGTATGTTATCTTGTGTGAAATAATTTTAATTAAATTGAAGAATAATAACATGTTTCAACCTTGCCCCAAAAGATCAAATACAACAAAAATCCTACTCTCTATAACTGATATTACTAATTCATAATTTACTCACAGCTAAGACTGTTCATTCATATGCCAAACAATATCACTCAAGAAATGTTGATAATCCAGGTGCAACAATTGTACAAGGTTGGCCTACTTTGTTCTGTTGTAACTTGTAACTGCCCTATTTTAGTGTCATTAACTTCGACCAACACAAAGAAATATATTTCTAGAGAGCTTCACTAATTGCATCATTATCTCTTGTAATTTAGTTGAAGTAACATTTTGCATTTTATCATTTTAAAGGAAACTTGCAGACAAAGTGGTAGCCCAGGGATTTCTAGTAGTGGTTCCTGATTTCTTCTATGGTGAACCTTTCGATCTTAATAACCCTAATATGGATCGGGAATCGTAGAGAAAGGCTCATGGCGTGGTTAGTTTCTAGTTTCACTACCCTTTATCTAAAAGTCGGTCATCAAAATTGGCAAGCTAGATTCAAAGATTAGAGAAGTGGCGCACACAGTTTTTCTCTATTTCAACATCAAAAGGTTCCAAATTGTCATCATGTATAATTTTTAAAATTTTTAGGGTTGTGTAGACGCGCCCGCGGAAGGACCTCGATGCTACTACAGTTCGGACTCTCGATTTTGTGTCACGGTTCTTAATCTGAACCAAAGAGTCCAAATCTGGCAAATCGTTTTGAGAAACAGATTTTTGAAAAAAAAGTAGTGCCAAACATGGACTGCTTTGCCAGATACAGAGTCGCCACCTAAATATTTTTAAAATGGGGAAATTTAGGAAACCCTGACTCGGTGCCGAAGGCCACATGTCCGTCATCACCGGAGTTGTCTCGGCTCGGGAGCTTGGGTACGATCGGGGAAGGTCAGCTATGAGCACCCCCTTTCGCCCGGTCCGAAGACCGGCCTCTACTAACCGTGATATCCGTTTTTGAAAACTTTACATGTTCTTATTCCATTTATTAGCCTAGAATTACTATGTTATGCGCACAGCAAACAAGTATAGACCAAATCACCCAAATTGGAACAAAACATTTCATGTTTGTTTTGAAAATGGTTTGCTACTCGCGAGTAGGCTAAAATACAGATTTTGCCACCCTCAAGTAGGCTTTTTAGAAAAGACGGTTTTGCCACTATCTAGTGGGCTTAACAAATATAGTTTTAACGCATTATCCCAATTTAAGCATTTTGACCTCCACCCACAGGCATTCAGGCAATTTATCTCATGTAAACACTTAGCCGCATGGCAAGCATACTCTTATGGCAACATTCACACGCATGTTGGATGCTAAAGCATAACCACTTACATTGTACTCCGTGCCAAAACAATAAACTAGTTAGCAAATGTGCGTGTCCTAGTTCATGTTATTTTGCCTAATGCAACACATACAAGGTGCAATTCTAGTTAGGCTCGGTTAACCTAAATATGGCATACGATATGCAACCAACTAATTCATGTATTCAATTTTGGAATTTGAAAATACGAATGCGGTTAGCATGATGTACCGAGCCCAGTGCATGTTAACAGATGCATGAATGCACGCATGCATATCATAAGGTATGCTAATTTCAAAAATTCCCTAATCTACCATCATAAGCTGGTAAATAAAAGGGAAGAAAGAAACGGGGATTGGAAGACATACACACACTCACCCACACTTATTACATGTTTACCCTCACTCAGAGGGTTCGAATTAATATTACAGTCCCAAAATAATGAACAAATAAAATTATTACAAAATTTCCTAATTAATTAAAAAGAAAGAGGAAGCAAAAGAATGAAGAGGGTGGCCACAGCCTCTGCCTCGGGGCGCACAGATGATGCATGCTCGAATCTGTTCTGCCCGGAAAACCCGTACTATGCTCTTGTCGCCTCTGTTTGTACTGCCTTGTCTTTCTGAAAATTTCCAAAGTGCTGGAACAAGCTCTCTACATCCTGCAGAGCACCACCGGCCAGACAGAATTGCCACCGGCACTCCGAAATTCCCGTCGGCACTTTATCAGATTCATCGGCACTCCAGATAGTGCCGGTCGGCACTAAATTCTGCCGGTCGGCAGAAACTTCCTGCAATAGACAGTTTGACAGCAAACAGAGGACAGGCAGTGCATAGTATGGAGTTTTTGGACACATGTAAGCATGGTCCTACTTCTTATCATATTTTAGACTCAAAGAAGCATGACTTTCGATCCTTGAATCATCAATGGTACATGATGAGTCAAAGGATCGAATTTGCCATTTGATATGAAAATGCATGCAACAAACAACATGAAAAACCGAGGCCTTATCAAGTTAGAGTCAAAGGTCCCGATGACCGGGAATCAAGGCGCGTTGCATCACTTGAAGTATGAATGGTCCTTGATTCCCGAACTTAGTTTGACACCCCAAACCAAGTAAATGCAATGCATGTAATGCTCAACAAGGCTCAAATACATCATGCCACCAAGATATAAAGCACAACAAACATTATGCAACCAACATGACAAATGTACAATGCTAAGCATACAAGGTACAAAAATGGTGCAAACATGGACCAAATTGACTATGGGATTGATGTGCTACAAAGCTTAATGGAACAACTATGCAACAAACATGGAGTAAGCATGCAAGAGGGCTTAAAAATGGCAAAAGGGCAGACTCTTACCCTCCTCAAAACGGTGGCCAAGAGTGCTCAAAATGATAGACAATCAACTTATGTTAACAAGCAAATTCATGGTCCCAAAGCTAAGGCACACAAGGAGACAACTTACCTTCAATGACATGACCACTCATGGCATGATCAAGACAAGTAAAAACAGAATCTATGCATGCAAAATAGGACCCCAAAAGCTCCTAATATGGCAACTAAGATATCCCCCATGAAGCAAATACACTAAGGCTCATTCTTAGGCATAAGAGGACACACCCTCAAGACATGAAAAAGACCATGCATGCACACATGTAAGCATGATTCTTGGACTAAAATATGACCCTAGATGATGCCAAATCAAGAGGGTAAACACAACCATGCATGCTAGAGGTCAAAATGCTCAAAGCTTCCAAGCCAAAATACAAAGCAACTCTAACAAACATGCTAAACATGACCAAGTTGATAACCAACAGATGTTAAGCATGGAAAAACAATGCTAAATGCTCCATAGAACCAAGCCAACACACACAAAAATCATGGCCTAATCATGGGATGTATTTTTAAGCAAGATGGAGCAATACAAAGCAAATATCACAAGCATACAAGAGGGCCAAATCCGGCCAAAAACAGAGGTTATGTAAGACCTAAGATGCCTAAAAAAGTGCTGAAATGAAGCCAAGAAACAACAAGCACACATGCTATCCTTTTGAGCCCAAAAAGCAAGGAAACAAAACCATAAAGGGAGAGGGGTGTCCCTCCCCTATGAAAGACTTCAAACCAACTTTTTTGACACTAAAATACACTGATTTTTGGTGATCAAAAGATCAAAATGCTGAAGTGAACGAAACCTTATCAAAAAGGCACCAAAATAGGCCAAACAAGGCCTATGAGGGTGAGTTTGCAATCTAACCACAAAGTGACCTTAATGAAAGTGTTAGAGCAGGAAAATATGAGCCTTTTTTATGTTATACACAAGAGCCAAAACAATAAACAAAATAGGTAGAAAATCAATGCAAGTTTGGGGAATAAAAGGGAAGATGCTCACCCTTGAAGAACCCTTGAAGAACAAATGGCCTAACCTCCTTCTTTGGATCAAAACCAGTCCAAAACTCAAGAAACAACTCCCCCAAGCCCCTCAATCTCGGACTAAGGTGTAATGGTGTGTGTAATGGTGCAAAAGTAAGGTAAAACACACCTTTTGGGCCAAGAAACACACACAAGAAGGGACAGGGAGAGAGGTATAGAGATAATATGTATCTATATCTCTAAAGGCTGATTTTGCTTCTGTTTTTCTAACCTAGAACCAAGAGGAAAGCCTCCTTCTTATAAGGATCCCTCTTGCAAAGCTTCTTCAACAAGCTTGGCTAGAGGGAAATCCCTCCATACACGTGTATGGAGGGGAAAGGAGTTGGTGCCAGCTATCACAGCTGGCACAAAATATCTCCATAAAGTGGAGGAACAGTGGTCGGCTGCCCAAAAAGGCTATTCCGGCAAAAAACAGTGCCGACCGGCAATAAAGTGTGCCGACCGGCAAACAAAATTGCCGATGGAAGAAAAAGACCAGCCGGTGGCCTCCAGCCACTGCCGGTGGTGTATGGGGATATCTCACAAGGCATTCCCTGCCCCTCTAAGGCAAAACAAAAGTGTTTGGTGCAAAACCAGACACTAAACAGTCGAGTTCGGGGATCCTGAGGCAAGGCGCGCGAGCCGAGACCTCCGGGAACTCCAAACGAACACAATCATGGATGATCACCGAGTGTTCAAACGGTGACGTCCAAGTCTTGAGGACGGTCAAAAATGGGGTGTCTACAGTTGCCCCTCTTTGACAGAACTCGAAAGTCATAACAATGACGGGAGTGAATGTCAAAGCCCAGAGACGACCCATTTTTGACAAGGCCGAAGACTTAGACAAACATGCAATACAAATAAGATCTGCGCCCGAAGGCAGGGGCAAAATGCAAGACAATGCACGGAGCCGAGCATAACTTATGATCATGCAAAGAAAGCTGTAACGAAGCAAACATGCAACAGTTTTAAGCTAGCATACCAAACTACACTACAATGCAGAAAGGACGTAAGAGAATTATGGAATTCTCAAAAGGTCTCACTCGGGAGATACAATACCTGTGCGGCTCGTCTGGTTGCACCAGCTTCAAATGAACCGTACATACAATATCGTGCCTGCAAAGAAAACAAACTTAACAGGTACAATATGGTTAGCGACATGCATGACAATGCAAGAATAGTGGTGTACTCGAAATGCGTGACAGCGCGAAGTAAATAGAGAGCATGACAATGCATATTGAAATACAACTAGGCAAGCAGAGCAAGCGGTCTACGCAGGCGACGAAATTGATCACAAGCACGCGGTCTACGCAGGCGATGAAACTAAACAAGCGGTCTACGTAATTAACACATGCGGTCTATGTTGGTGACGGAGTTAAACATGCGGTCTACGCAAGTAATGGAATTAAACATGCGATCTACGCAATCAAAACATGCGGTCTACGCAGGTAATGGAATTAAACATGCGATCTACGCAATCAAAACATGCGGTCTACGCAGGTAATGGAATTAAACATGCGATCTACGCAATCAAAACATGCGGTCTACGCAGGTAATGGAATTAAACATGCGATCTACGCAATCAAAACATGCGGTCTACGCAGGTAATGGAATTAAACATGCGATCTACGCAATCAAAACATGCGGTCTACGCAGGTAATGGAATTAAACATGCGATCTACGCAATCAAAACATGCGGTCTACGCAGGTAATGGAATTAAACATGCAATCTACGCAATCAAAACATGCGGTCTACGCAGGTAATGGAATTAAACATGCGATCTACGCAATCAAAACATGCGGTCTACGCAGGTAATGGAATTAAACATGCGATCTACGCAATCAAAACATGCGGTCTACGCAAGTAATGGAATTAAACATGCGATCTACGCAATCAAAGGAACGTACTATTACACAGCATAATCGAAACAATTTACGGGGCTCACAAAGCATGAAAAGGATACGGGGCGGGACATTCTTCGCATGCATCGAGCGTTGCTTGCAGAAGTTGTGATCTGAGGTCAACTCAAAGGTTCACGTTTCAAAGGTGTGATTTCCCGTAATGTGAGGGCGTCCGACAACGCGGCTGACCCGAACAAAGATGCGGAAGGTGCGCTAACCGCAAGGGGAGTTTCACCGGTATCAGTTCTGATACTTGGCTACCCTGCCATTCTACGTTTTATTTTCCTTTTTACTAGTCGTTTAAGCACATTGCACTGCCTCAGGCAGGTTTATTTTCTTTCTCAAAATTCATACACTTTGCAAAACATGTGATGGGGAATGAAACTAATCATTTTATTCAAAAGGTGTTGCATTTGTGGATCTTCTGTGCATCGCATCGCAGGGTTTCACACCACAATGTGAACGAAATTGAACTCATTTTGGAAATTCGTCATCGTAATAATCAGGTAGTGAACCGACTTACAACTCGATAAGCAAAACAAAGCTATGACACAACCAAACAAGTGTGAATACAACTCGATAAACGAACCGAGAGCTACAAGAGAGCGAAATACAACTCGATAAGCAAATGTTCAAAACTCGATAAGCAGACGGGCGTGACTTCGCAAGAGTTTATCGCCGGGGGGGATTTGGAGGTGGTGAAGTTCCCCAATTCTTAGCATAAACAGCTCAGGAGACCAGGGAGGAAGCCCACTGGCACGGTGTAGGAACCACCGGCTGCAAGGAGTGGCTACCGGCCGTATGTCTGTTTTGTCGGCAAACTGAAATGGCCGGTCGGCATATTTTTATGCCGGTCGGCATATATTTCTGGCCGGTCGGCACTAAACGAGGGGAACCACCAGAATGTTGACACCTGTCTCCCCACTCAACCTTATCTCCTACAAAAGATCCCAGCTTCGTGGTTTTCCTCATTTTCACACTGATTTGCTCCAATGGAAGAGTTTCTTGCTCAAAATCTCACAGCTTGGATGGCTCGGAAAAGGTGAATTTCCGGGGTTTCGGCATAAATGCACTATTCACTCTGGGTCGTACCCCGTTGCATCTCCCGTTTCTTCACGCCGCGGCAAGATTTTGGAATCCGGTGACACATGTCTTTAGCTTCGCCGGGCAAGAGATATGTCCTACCTTTGAAGACTTTCGAGCATTAATGGAGCCCGAGCGCGACGAGGAGCTCCTACCCCAACTTAATTTTGGTCATGCCCAATCCTTAGGGCGCATGTGTGGACTCAGCATGCGCGATGCTCGGTCTTTGACGGATGATGGGATGTTAGACATTCCGAGTTTGGCCAATCGATTTTCTGATGCTGGTGATCGCAGCAACCATCACTGGCAAGGCTTCCGGCGACATGCGCTCTGCTTGTGCATGTTGTCTCATTTCCTGTTCATTTCGGGCTCTGGAGGGGCTAGTGTCCGGCTGATTGAGGTTGCCCAAGGCTTGAGAGAGGGCAAGAGCTGTATCGCCATGGTTCTGGCCGAGACACTAAGGGGCCTAGACGCCTTTTACTGTCATGAGGCGACTAGGTTGGCAGGGAGTCCACTATTGCTACAGGTAATATTTCCCACCCAATCTCGCATTTCTGTATTGCTCACATCACTCGGCCCTCGAGCTCAGTCTTTTCTCACAAAACCCCATTCTCACTTTTCTCTCCTCGTACATCTCTCTATTCTTTAATCTCTCATTTTTCAATCCCTCCCCAGGTGTGGTTGATGGATAAATTGCAGGTTGTGGACTCTTGCCCAGCATATTCAGCTCGCGGCTACTTCTTCCGGCATCGTCTAGTTAATGCCTTGGATGAGGAATGGTGGTTCGCTTGGATGTGCCACTTGTCCGCAGACCGTATTGCTTGGCGGTGCTCTTGGTTGAACCTTCCGGCAATGAGTTACAATATGCCTCGGCAGACTGGGATTCAACTGGTCGGTCTCACTCATTGTGTATTCTATTTCCCATTTCGGATTCGACGCCAATTTGGCCATGATCAGACCTGCCGGCCAGAGGGGATAGAGTATCCTGCTGCATTTCCAGCCCGAGGCGCGCAGCTTGCTTGGCAGGCCACTGCGTGGAAGATGAGAGAACTCCTGGCCCCCGCTCCTACTTTCAGTTGCACTTTATCTGACGAGTGCATAGATTGGCTCAATGAAGAAGCACAGATCGGGCCCAGCTTGGCATCAGAGGCTTCGACCAGCTCTGGGAGGGGGCGCAGGAACACCTGACTTGACCATGCCCTAGATTTATTGCTTTATTAGTATTTTCAAGTTTTCTTTCGTGAATGTAATAAAAAGCAACTTCAATTGTTTGTAAGAGCAGGAAGACTCTGTTTTGAAATCAATGAAATTGAAAGTTCTGGTACTAAGAATTTTCCACTTTGGTCCGAAAATAGTCGAAGTTGTAAAAAGATTATTTGAACGAAGTCAGCTTATATTAAAACTTTTCAAAAACATTTTTGATTGTGGATCAGAATTGGACACGCCTGAGATCTGTCGCTTGAGATGCACAACCCCAAATTCCTGCAACTGGAAAGTTGCCCCTAGTCTGAAGAGCCTCGTAGCACTGCCTAACAACGGAAAGTTGCCCCTAGTCTGAGTGGCACTGCACCGGAGATTCCAACGAATGCTGATGGACAAAGGTGGCTGAGATGATCAAATGGACAAAGTTGATCGGGGAAGTGTCATGGCTGAACTTCAGAACGAAGCTGCCTACGTATCCCAAAGATGGGAATCAAGCCTTACGTAGTTCCGGCTCGGGTTCACTCGAGTATTTTCACTCTCCTTTTGCGCTCTAACTTTTGCCAAGGCCGCCCTTTGCGGGTTTTCAGCCTTGCGAGCTCAGTTTTTATATTTTCTAATTTTTTGTGCTCTAACTTTTGCCTAGGTCGCCCTTTCGGGTTTTCGGCCTAGCGAGCCTCTCAAGGGTAGTATTTCTTCAACTTGTCCATATTGATCGGTTGAGAGAATTCTAAGCCATCTAAGTCCATTAGAACCACAGCTCCGCCTGACCAGATGGTTTTGATGATGTAGGGACCAGTCCAATTGGGTCTGAACTTGCCCCTCGGGTCGTGGATGGGAGCTCGGTTGTCTTTGAGTACCAAATCCCCTTCCTTTAGATTTCTGGACTTAACCTTCTTGTTAAAAGCCCGAGCAATCCTGCGCTGATAACTCTGAACGTGGTACAGTGCTTTCAGTCTTCTTTCATCAAAGAGCATTAGTTCCTCGAACCTGCTCTGCTGCCAATCTGCCTCAGCTATCTGACATTCGGCCAATACCCGTAAAGACGGAACTTCAATTTCAATAGGTAGAACAGCCTCCATTCCATAAACTAACGAATACGGAGTTGCTCCGGTAGAAGTTCTAATCGAAGTCCTGTAGCCCCACAGAGCGAACGGCAACTTATCTGGCCAATCTCGATAGGTCTCCACCATTTTTCGCAGTATATGCTTGATGTTCTTGTTGGCGGCCTCAACTGCTCCATTGGTTTGCGGCCGATACGTAGATGACTTATGAAAAGCCACGTTATACTTTTCCAACAAGTCGACCACTTCTTTCTTAAAGTGGGATCCATTGTCCGAGATGATCTCATTTGGCACCCCGTAGCGACAAATGATGTTGTTTCTGATGAACTTTGCGACGTGCGACGCCTTCAACACCGCGTATGATTGGGCCTCGACCCACTTTGTGAAATAATCTATCGCTACGAGGATATACTCATGTCCGTTCGATCCCTTCGGGGTAACAGCTCCGATTACATCGATCCCCCACACGGAAAACGGCCACGGGGAAGTCATATTGTACAATTTGGATGGTGGGATGTTCATACGGTTTGCATGGATCTGGCATTTGTGGCATCGCCGAACAAAGCCGATACAATCCTCTTCCATGGTCGACCAGTAATAGCCCTGTCTAAGGATTTTTCTGGCCAACATTACTCCATTCATGTGTGCACCGCATTCTCCTCCATGGATGGTCTCCATTAGGCGCTTCGACTCTTCAGCTTCTACACAGAGCTTATGCATTCCCAGATGACCTCTTTTGTACAGTTTACCTCCGTAGATGATGAACTGAATAGCCATTCTTCTAATGGCCCTTTTATCCTTGGTGCTTGCCCCTATCGGATACGTCTCCTTCTCCAAGAAGTTCCAAATATCGTAATACCAGGGGTTGTCGTCTTGGGTCTCATCTATGGCGGAAACTGACTCGTATGCTGGCGCAAACTTCTGATCAATGATGACTGGACGCATCCGGACTCCCGACGGGATGTCTATCATGGAAGATAGAGTTGCTAACGAATCTGCAAACCTGTTGTTCTCTCTTACGAGGTGGGTGAAATTTAGTTTCTCGAACCGAGGAATTAACAAATCCAAGGTTTGGTGGTAAATTATCATTCTTTCCTCCTTGACCTTCCAGTCTCCTTTTGCTTGAGACACAACAAGATTCGAATCCCCAATGACGTCCAACCGTCTTACCCCTAGCTCTAGGGCTGCTTCCAGACCAGCAATACATGCCTCATACTCTGCCTCATTGTTCGAGACTCTGAACTGGAGCTTGAATGCCAAAGGGATACGGGAATCGTCAGGCGCTATCAGCAACACTCCTATCCCATACCCATACTGGTTTGACGCTCCGTCAAAGTACATCGTCCAAGTTTCATCCTCGATATGCAGAATCGCTTCATCTGGGAATAGGTACTCAACCGCTTCATCCCCCTCAATCGGGTGGTCGGCGAGGAACTCCGCTACTGCTCTCCCTTTCACCGACTTGCGTGTTACATACTTCAAGTCGAATTCGGAAAGCAAAAGCAACCAACGAGCTAGCCTACCTGTAAGTGCTGGTTTCTCAAAAAGATATTTGATGGGATCCAAACGTGAAACCAACATTACAGAGTGAGCTAACAGGTAGTGCCGCAGCTTCCGGGTAGCCCATACCAAGGCCAAACAAGCCTTCTCCAGTGGTGTATAGCGGGTCTCGTAATCCAGCATCATCTTGCTCAGATAATAGATAGCCCTTTCCACTTTGTCTTCCGACTCCTGTGCGAGCATGCAGCCCATGGTGGTCTCAGTTACCGAAAGATACAATATCAACGGTCTCCCTGGTTCTGGCGGTGACAATACCGGTGGGTTCTGTAAATATTCTTTGATCTGCTCAAAAGCTGCTTGACATCGGCCGTCCCATTGGAATTTCTTTCCTTTCTTCAGGAGGTCAAACAGTGGTTCACAAGTCACGGTTAGTTTAGAGATGAACCGCCTTATGAATTGCACTTTACCTAGAAAGCCTCGCACCTCCTTTTCAGTCCTTGGTGGTGGCATTTCTAAGATGGCCTTGATTTTGGAAGGGTCGACCTCGATGCCCCTTTGCGTTATCAGAAACCCTAGCATCTTTCCTGCTGTAACACCAAAAGTACACTTCTGGGGATTTAGCCGCAGCCAAAATTCTCTGATCCTTTGAAAAAACTTTTGTAAGGCGGTGTAGTGGCCCTCTCTTTCTTTGGACTTGACAATCATGTCGTCCACATACACCTCGACCTCTTTATGGATCATATCATGCAATATCGTAGTTGCTGCCCGCTGATAGGTAGCTCCCGCGTTTTTCAGCCCAAATGGCATCACTCGATAACAATATGTACCCCACGGGGTAGTGAATGCAGTCTTCTCCCGGTCCTCGGGCGCCATTACTATCTGATTATAGCCTGAGAAACCATCCATAAACGAAAGCAAGGCATGTCCTGCCGTGAAATCTACCAGTTCATCGATGTGTGCCAAGGGAAAGTCGTCCTTCGGACTGGCCCTGTTCAAATCTCTGAAGTCTACACAGACCCGAATTCTGCCGTCTTTCTTCGGTACCGGAACAATGTTGGCCAACCAAGTCGGATACTCAGACACCAACAGGAAGCCTGCGTCAATCTGCTTGGTGACCTCTTCCTTGATCTTAATGGCCCAATCAGGGCGGATCCTCCTGAGCTTCTGTTTGACAGGTCGGGCCTCGGGATCAAGAGGGATCGGGTGCTGTACAATCTCAGGATCGATTCCAGGCATGTCTTCGTAGGACCACGCGAAAACATCTTTGAAATCTTTTAACAAAGCGACTAAGCGCTCGCGTTCCTTAGAAGACAACGTGGACCCGATCTGGACCAGCCGCGGGTCCTTCTCAGTACCAACATTCACAGTGGTGATTTCATCCATTAAAGGTTTAACAAATCTTTCCTGCTCTTGATCAATTAACCGTTGCAAAACCGGAGGAATTTCTTCCTCGTCGTTTTCATCAAAATTTTGAAAATCTTGATTTAGGCAATAAATCAAAGGCACAGAAAAATACTCCGAAACCACACCCACGTCGTTCTCATTAAATATTTCCGAGCCGTCGGATTCTTCCGTTACAACAGACTCAAAAGAAAATGAAAAAGACGATCTAGACAGGACTGTGGTATCCGGGTTATCACCCCCGGGAATACCGGACTCAGACTCAGTTGAGCTGGAATCTGATTCCGACGTACAAGATTCGGTAGAATCAGATTCCGGCTCACTACCTGACCCGGTGCTGCTTGATAGAAAGCCTTCTTCGTATTGCCAGATGAGAGAAGGTGCGATGGATGCATCCAAAATAGCTGATGGTAGGCCCGCAGCCGCTTCATTCCCAATCACACATACCGAGGAGCTATCCCCCAAGCACCTCTGTTCGATCGGAGGATCTGACAGCAGACATGCCAGCGCTGCCCCCATTTCATTTTCAGCGTCCTCGGACTGCACCTCCTTACTTTGTTTGGCCTCAGCCGATAGATCTGCCTGCCCTTCGGCGATGTCATCCTCAAGTAACTGTAAATCAAAGAAAATTTCAAATCCCGGTATGCGCTTCTTCTCCGCATTGAGCCACGGCTCCGGGAAGCCACAGAACGGAAAGTCCTCCCCCTCCCGGACGAAACGTCCGTTCAGGGTCCCCCGAATGGGTTGGTGCATCAAGTCAAAGGGCTTCCCTATCTGTTTCGCCCTGGCCCTTCTGGCCATTTCCTTTCCTTTCCTTATCCAATCCTCTTTGGTGGGCAAGTAGCCCAAACCAAAGGTATGGGGGTTATGTGGCACCTCGGTCGATGCTGCGGCACCTTTCCTACCGCTCTTGCCTAATCCCATCCCGGGGATGTGCTGGAGTTTGTTCATGAGATAAACTGCTTGAGCGCTGACATACACCCCTTCGTTAGCTGCCATGATGTTCTGTACAACCCGAGCCTCGGCCAAGGTAAAACCTGATATGAACACATCTTCTATGCCATGCTCAATTTCTAGAACAGGCGTAGACACCTCTGGTGGTGGATGAATTGATGAATTTCCAAAAACAATGGCTACTCCCTTCCCATAGGGGTATTTCACCACTTGATGTAAGGTAGAGGAGACCGCCTTTACCTGATGCAGCCACGGCCGTCCCAAAAGCAAGTTGAACGTTGCAGGAACCTCCAAGACATGGAAATCTATCTCATGCTGTCCGGGCCCAACCTTTGTTTGAATCTTAACTGTCCCCATTACCTCCCGGCTTGTGTTATCATACGCCCGAATTACCTGGGCCGTTGGTATAAAATCCGCGACTTTCAAACCAATCGCATAAGCTGTCCTTGCCGGGCAGACATTGATAGTGGATCCCGTGTCGACAAGTACCACAGGTATCCATTTATCTCTGCACTCGACAGAGATGTAGAGCGGCTTGTTATGGTTTGCACCCTCGGGTGGCAGCTCTTTGTCAGAAAAATTCAATGCTGGGGAATTCCCTCCTGAAAAGACTAATCCCACCAGCTGCTCGGGCGTGGTGTCTATGGACAGCTTGGCCTTGTCCATGGCTGTAAGGACAGCTTGTCTATGTACTCGAGAAGCCATAAGCAGTCCCCAGATGGAGATGTCTGCTTGTATCTTTTTCAATTGTCTCAATACGGCCTCATCTTCGAGTTGCTTCTCTTTTTGTTTCTCTGCTTCATTATCTTTCCCAGACGCCTCTGGTTGATCTAGGTGTGGAGGCTTGAAATACCGTCCACTCCTAGTCATGTGATCGACTTCGCCGATATACCAGGTATCATCTGGTTGGTTACCTTTCCAATCCTCGTCCGTGTGGGCAAGACATAGATCGTCGTCTTCCCACCACATACCATCTGCGACTGACAAGCATCTGTCTGGTTCTGGCACAACTGTCTCGATACTCACAGTACCTCTTACCCCTATGTTCACAGCATCCTCCATTTCCGTACTTGCGGCGGTTTCGACCCCTACGTGGCCTTTTGCTTTTCTAATCCTCTCAGAATCCTCGAATCTTTCTTGTTCTGGCTTTGTCAATGCAGTAGATTGCTCACTGATCCCTGTACTTAAAATGCTCCATTCCCGAGCGAAACTCTCGACGCCGGCGCTCTCCGGCGATGTATTCTGCTTTTCGACACTCCCGGGCGTTGTTGACATTCCTGCCCCTGCCGGGCCTTGTTCTGACTGGAACTCCCCTATTACATCCGGCTGATCATCTAACCACCCCGTGGCCTCTGCTGATTCTTCATTATCATACCAGTTGATGGCTGAGTCTTGGTCATCATGAAATTGGGACTTGACAACGTCCTTTTCCACGGCTGTCAAATCATCCATTTCCTGTCCTGAATTGTCCCCTCGGATTACACACAGCTCTCCCCCGACTGGAAATTCGACATTTGGTCTATTCTGGCCCACGGGTGAAATGTAGTCATTCGGATTGTAAGCATTCCCAACATCATTCTCAGGCTCCACGGACCCTGGTTTGACAACCCCTTTCTTGTTCTCGATGGTCACCACCACTGGCTTGGGTTGGGTTATGGAGATGTCCGTCATGCACAAATCGGTGCAATCGGGGAGGAAAACTTTAGGTTTAGGTAGGTAGGAGGGTGTGATGTAGATACTGGGATCGTAGGATGCGACCCCAGTGTGGATGAAGTTGACTCTTTTGGGTGGTGGAACTTGGTTATGTGCGGGGAGAGGATTTGTGGTAACATTAGGTTTCTCAGGGGGAAGAATCACCCCATTATCAATGAGATCTTGAATCTCATGACGTAAATGAAAGCATAGGTCAGTGTCATGACCATGCTGCTGGTGGAACGCACAATATTTGGCTGGGTTGTGGGTGGCGGGTAGTCTTTCTGGTAAGGGCCGCGGCTCTAGGGGCTTCAGATGCCCTTTCCTGATCAAAACCCCCAGAGCTTTGGACAGGGGCATATAAAGTGGAGCAAAGGTTCTGGTGTTTCTGGGAGGGTATTTGGCTGTTTGCGAATTGCTTCCGGACGCGCCGGAGAATGGTGTGGCTGCTGTATTTCTCGGGGAAGGGTTAGTGGTGACCATACTTACTTCGGAGGTCCTGGCAGTCGCAGCGCCACTCGGGCCTGTATTAGTACTACGATTGAAATTTCTGCGGGGTTGGTCCCGATCATTATCAATCCAACCTTGTCTCAAGGCATCCTCGATCTGCACCCCCATTTCATGTAAATCAGCAAAGGTGGGAAAGGGGACTACAATCATCTTTTGCATTAGCTTCGGCTGAAGATTGCGCACAATCATCCGAATCTGGTCTTTGTCTGTGGGTCTCAAGGTCATCATTGAAGCTTTAGCCCGCCATCTAGTTACAAACTCTGAGAAGCTTTCCTTGGGTTCTTGCCTCGTTGTCTCGAGATCCCGGGTCGTGATCTCGATTTGTGTGTTATACGAGTACTGCAGAATAAAGGCCTCAGCCATCTCGTCCCAGTTTCTCTTGACGTCGTCCCCCAACTTGGCATACCATGCGGACGCCACACCTGACAAGGTCCGGCCGAATAAAGATAGTTTCTGCAATCTGGTGAGGCCCATTGGCCTTAGGACGTCTGAAAACAGTCGCAGGTGTACCATGGGATCCTCAGACCCGTCAAAACGATCAATTTGGGGCATCTTAAATCGATCTGGCAGCGTCACGGCTGTGTCGATGTACCCATCTCCAATGTCCGGAATGGACTTCGCACCTTGAGATTTCTTGAACAGCTTTTCAAGCTTGTGCATTTTTAATGTCATGGGGTCTATCTCAGACTCAAAGGGAGAATCCGATACGTTAATGGGAGTGGTTGCCTTGGATTGTTGAGGCGGAATCGGGGGTGGAGCCGGCCCCGTTGGGATGTCTGTATCTTCTTGGACATTCCGGGCGTTTGGTGTTTCTTCGGGTATTGGAACCCTTAATGGAGGAGGGATTTGCTGCGAAGGTGATGCCCCGGTTTGCTGTTGCAACCTCCCAATTAAATCCGCTTGCTCACTCATCACTGTAGCCTGTTGCCTGGCAAATTCTGCCTGTCGGGCAGCATCTTGCTGCATCATTTTCATGCTTTCCTGAAGTTGGCGCACCATCTGCTCTAAGCTAGCCATATTGTTCTGCTCTGGTTGAATTGCTGGTATGCGTTCCCTCTCTGTGGGTGAAACGGGATCCTGATCCCTACTGTACACAGGTGGGGTAGACGAAGCCCTTTGTACCGATTGCTGAACCGATATCCTCTGCCTAGTTGCTTTCCGTTTAGTAACCGGGGGTAGAGAATGGTACACTGGTTGTCCTTCTATCAGATCCTCAGATCGATGGAGCCGGCGACCTCTGATCCAGAGTGCTTGGGGAATGTCTACTGGGTTAGACGCAATGATGCTAAACTACCCTAGTAAAAAGATAAATAAAGCAATAAATAAACCAACAACCGGACAGCACAACAGCATAAAATAAACAAATAATATACAGTTGGATTTTCAAAACACATAGTCGATAAGCCGAGCACACGGTTCCCCGATACCGACCACTGTTCTCAAAATTTCTATTCCCAATACTGAGCCCTGATTCCCGAAGATAACCGATTCTTCTTAAAACTGATACTGATGCCCTCAGGCCAGATGCCCATACTTACAAACTGGTGTGTTCATTTCCCTGCAGAAATACATTCTAACAGCACATAACAAGTAAAGAGAGCCAAAACACCCCTATGTTGGGGTAGGGTTTCCCTGTCCTATTTTGTCAGGAGCTAGGGTTTCACTACGCACGCAGCGGTTTCAAACAACTTAGCATCGGGTAAGCAACCTGTCCTAGCTTGGAATGGTCACTATGGTTCCGAATATGCACTAGGTCGAATGGTCAGAAAGGGTGCCCCGGTAAAACCGGGGTTTGTGTTCCCATACTGTCAGAGCCCATAGCCGATCAGCCTTATGGACATGCCTTGACAAGACAAGCCTCTGGCAAACCGTTCAGGAATGGCAGATGGCAAACACTGTGTTCCTAGGCGCACCAATGCACATGCAATGCAAAGAAACACATAAATGAAATCAAAACAGGATATCATGAATTTGAGTCAAACTCTCTAAAACTCCCCAGCGGAGTCGCCAGAAACTGTAGACGCGCCCGCGGAAGGACCTCGATGCTACTACAGTTCGGACTCTCGATTTTGTGTCACGGTTCTTAATCTGAACCAAAGAGTCCAAATCTGGCAAATCGTTTTGAGAAACAGATTTTTGAAAAAAAAGTAGTGCCAAACATGGACTGCTTTGCCAGATACAGAGTCGCCACCTAAATATTTTTAAAATGGGGAAATTTAGGAAACCCTGACTCGGTGCCGAAGGCCACATGTCCGTCATCACCGGAGTTGTCTCGGCTCGGGAGCTTGGGTACGATCGGGGAAGGTCAGCTATGAGCACCCCCTTTCGCCCGGTCCGAAGACCGGCCTCTACTAACCGTGATATCCGTTTTTGAAAACTTTACGTGTTCTTATTCCATTTATTAGCCTAGAATTACTATGTTATGCGCACAGCAAACAAGTATAGACCAAATCACCCAAATTGGAACAAAACATTTCATGTTTGTTTTGAAAATGGTTTGCTACTCGCGAGTAGGCTAAAATACAGATTTTGCCACCCTCAAGTAGGCTTTTTAGAAAAGACGGTTTTGCCACTATCTAGTGGGCTTAACAAATATAGTTTTAACGCATTATCCCAATTTAAGCATTTTGACCTCCACCCACAGGCATTCAGGCAATTTATCTCATGTAAACACTTAGCCGCATGGCAAGCATACTCTTATGGCAACATTCACACGCATGTTGGATGCTAAAGCATAACCACTTACATTGTACTCCGTGCCAAAACAATAAACTAGTTAGCAAATGTGCGTGTCCTAGTTCATGTTATTTTGCCTAATGCAACACATACAAGGTGCAATTCTAGTTAGGCTCGGTTAACCTAAATATGGCATACGATATGCAACCAACTAATTCATGTATTCAATTTTGGAATTTGAAAATACGAATGCGGTTAGCATGATGTACCGAGCCCGGTGCATGTTAACAGATGCATGAATGCACGCATGCATATCATAAGGTATGCTAATTTCAAAAATGCCCTAATCTACCATCATAAGCTGGTAAATAAAAGGGAAGAAAGAAACGGGGATTGGAAGACATACACACACTCACCCACACTTATTACATGTTTACCCTCACTCAGAGGGTTCGAATTAATATTACAGTCCCAAAATAATGAACAAATAAAATTATTACAAAATTTCCTAATTAATTAAAAAGAAAGAGGAAGCAAAAGAATGAAGAGGGTGGCCACAGCCTCTGCCTCGGGGCGCACAAATGATGCATGCTCGAATCCGTCCTGCCCGGAAAACCCGTACTATGCTCTTGTCGCCTCTGTTTGTACTGCCTTGTCTTTCTGAAAATTTCCAAAGTGCTGGAACAAGCTCTCTGCATCCTGCAGAGCACCACCGGCCAGACAGAATTGCCACCGGCACTCCGAAATTCCCGTCGGCACTTTATCAGATTCATCGGCACTCCAGATAGTGCCGGTCGGCACTGAATTCTGCCGGTCGGCAGAAGCTTCCTGCAATAGACAGTTTGACAGCAAACAGAGGACAGGCAGTGCATAGTATGGAGTTTTTGGACACATGTAAGCATGGTCCTACTTCTTATCATATTTTAGACTCAAAGAAGCATGACTTTCGATCCTTGAATCATCAATGGTACATGATGAGTCAAAGGATCGAATTTGCCATTTGATATGAAAATGCATGCAACAAACAACATGAAAAACCGAGGCCTTATCAAGTTAGAGTCAAAGGTCCCGATGACCGGGAATCAAGGCGCGTTGCATCACTTGAAGTATGAATGGTCCTTGATTCCCGAACTTAGTTTGACACCCCAAACCAAGTAAATGCAATGCATGTAATGCTCAACAAGGCTCAAATACATCATGCCACCAAGATATAAAGCACAACAAACATTATGCAACCAACATGACAAATGTACAATGCTAAGCATACAAGGTACAAAAATGGTGCAAACATGGACCAAATTGACTATGGGATTGATGTGCTACAAAGCTTAATGGAACAACTATGCAACAAACATGGAGTAAGCATGCAAGAGGGCTTAAAAATGGCAAAAGGGCAGACTCTTACCCTCCTCAAAACGGTGGCCAAGAGTGCTCAAAATGATAGACAATCAACTTATGTTAACAAGCAAATTCATGGTCCCAAAGCTAAGGCACACAAGGAGACAACTTACCTTCAATGACATGACCACTCATGGCATGATCAAGACAAGTAAAAACAGAATCTATGCATGCAAAATAGGACCCCAAAAGCTCCTAATATGGCAACTAAGATATCCCCCATGAAGCAAATACACTAAGGCTCATTCTTAGGCATAAGAGGACACACCCTCAAGACATGAAAAAGACCATGCATGCACACATGTAAGCATGATTCTTGGACTAAAATATGACCCTAGATGATGCCAAATCAAGAGGGTAAACACAACCATGCATGCTAGAGGTCAAAATGCTCAAAGCTTCCAAGCCAAAATACAAAGCAACTCTAACAAACATGCTAAACATGACCAAGTTGATAACCAACAGATGTTAAGCATGGAAAAACAATGCTAAATGCTCCATAGAACCAAGCCAACACACACAAAAATCATGGCCTAATCATGGGATGTATTTTTAAGCAAGATGGAGCAATACAAAGCAAATATCACAAGCATACAAGAGGGCCAAATCCGGCCAAAAACAGAGGTTATGTAAGACCTAAGATGCCTAAAAAAGTGCTGAAATGAAGCCAAGAAACAACAAGCACACATGCTATCCTTTTGAGCCCAAAAAGCAAGGAAACAAAACCATAAAGGGAGAGGGGTGTCCCTCCCCTATGAAAGACTTCAAACCAACTTTTTTGACACTAAAATACACTGATTTTTGGTGATCAAAAGATCAAAATGCTGAAGTGAACGAAACCTTATCAAAAAGGCACCAAAATAGGCCAAACAAGGCCTATGAGGGTGAGTTTGCAATCTAACCACAAAGTGACCTTAATGAAAGTGTTAGAGCAGGAAAATATGAGCCTTTTTTATGTTATACACAAGAGCCAAAACAATAAACAAAATAGGTAGAAAATCAATGCAAGTTTGGGGAATAAAAGGGAAGATGCTCACCCTTGAAGAACCCTTGAAGAACAAATGGCCTAACCTCCTTCTTTGGATCAAAACCAGTCCAAAACTCAAGAAACAACTCCCCCAAGCCCCTCAATCTCAGACTAAGGTGTAATGGTGTGTGTAATGGTGCAAAAGTAAGGTAAAACACACCTTTTGGGCCAAGAAACACACACAAGAAGGGACAGGGAGAGAGGTATAGAGATAATATGTATCTATATCTCTAAAGGCTGATTTTGCTTCTGTTTTTCTAACCTAGAACCAAGAGGAAAGCCTCCTTCTTATAAGGATCCCTCTTGCAAAGCTTCTTCAACAAGCTTGGCTAGAGGGAAATCCCTCCATACACGTGTATGGAGGGGAAAGGAGTTGGTGCCAGCTATCACAGCTGGCACAAAATATCTCCATAAAGTGGAGGAACAGTGGTCGGCTGCCCAAAAAGGCTATTCCGGCAAAAAACAGTGCCGACCGGCAATAAAGTGTGCCGACCGGCAAACAAAATTGCCGATGGAAGAAAAAGACCAGCCGGTGGCCTCCAGCCACTGCCGGTGGTGTATGGGGATATCTCACAAGGCATTCCCTGCCCCTCTAAGGCAAAACAAAAGTGTTTGGTGCAAAACCAGACACTAAACAGTCGAGTTCGGGGATCCTGAGGCAAGGCGCGCGAGCCGAGACCTCCGGGAACTCCAAACGAACACAATCATGGATGATCACCGAGTGTTCAAACGGTGACGTCCAAGTCTTGAGGACGGTCAAAAATGGGGTGTCTACAGGTTGTCCAGTTGAGATAAGACTAAAACCAAATTTTTTTGACATGATTAAAATAAAATTAAAAAAAAAGTTAAGTAAATAAAAAAATAAAACAATAAGGATCAACTTTAGGCGGATAGATTCATCACTAAAATGTTATGAGAAGCATATTGATCCTATTAGAACACGAGGTTTGGAAAGAAAGAATTTTTTCTTCAACAATTCAATTAGCTATGTTAATGTGAACTTTTTGCATTCCAAGATAAAGGGTTTGAAGATGCCAAGCCAGTAATTTCTGCTTTACGAAGCAAAGGACTCACTTTAATAGGGGCTGCAGGTTTTTGCTGGGGTGGTAAGATATTTATATTGCTTTTTACATGAAATAAGCTGTGAAACTTGACATATTTGAACTGGGCTGATCTTCACCGACGAATCATGGACTTGGCTGCTAAGATTATGGGTTATTTTTTGTGTTTGATTCAGGGGTGGTAGTTGTAAAACTAGCAAGGACCGATGAAATTCAGGCTGCAGTGGTTTTGCGTCCCGGTCGCATCACAGAAGATGAAATCAAAAGTAAATTTCACACTTCTCAAGCTCATAACATGTGTGTGTGTGTGTGTGTGTGTGTGTGTGTAGACAGCTTGTTCTTACAAAGGTTAAGTGCCCAATTTCAATATTGGGAGCCGAGGCTTTTGTGAGACATCGGTGCATTCTGTGCTTGTAGGGTTCTTGTTAGGCATTTTATGAGATCATAAATTCTTGTATCTTCAAAGACTCCCTCTTGGGTGGGGGGGGGAGGAAGAATTTTTTAAGCTTATAATGTTATAGATGCAGATTAAATTAAACAAAGAAAGAAGATTTATAAAGTGACTTATTCTTTAAACTTATAATATGATAAATACATATTAAATTAAACAAAGGAAAGAAGATCCTATCCATTCGTGATAGAGGTATAGGTCTGACAAATGAGGATTTGATCAAGAACTTGGGAACAATAGCTAAATTTGGAACTTCAGGTATTTTATTTATCAATAAGGCTAAGTGTTTTACTGGTACAATGTGAACTTCTTCCTTGGGGGGAGTTAATAATTAATGGCCTGTAATTGAATTTATTCTATTATATAGCTTTTGAGGAGAAAATGTAGACAAGTGGAGACCTTAATCTCATTGGGCAGTTTGGTGTTGGTGTAGACGTCCCCGAACGCCCCGGGAGGATGAGTCCCGTTCAGTTCATTTGGGCTCACTACAGTTCGGACTCTCAAATTGTCACGGTTCTAAATCTGAACCAAAGAGTCCAAATCCGGCAAATCGTTTTGAGAAAACATATTTTTTTAGAAAGAAGTGCCAAACATGGACTGCTTTGCCAAATACAGAGTCACCACCTAAATATTTTATTTTGGGGGAAATTTAGGAAACCCTGACTCGTTGCCTAAGGCCACGTGTCCGTCATCACAAAAGTTACCTCGGCTCGGGAACTTGGGTACGATTGGGGAAGGTCACTTCGTGAGCACCCCCGCTCGCCCGATCAAAGATCGGCCTCTACTAACCATGATATCGAGTTTTGAAAACACTACGCATTCTTATTCTGGGTATTAGCCTAGATTTACTATGTGATGCGCACAACATACAAGTATAGACTGGATCGCCTGAATTGGAACAAAACGTTTCATATTCGTTTATTTTGAAAATGGTTTGATGGTGCTACCCGCAAGTAGGCTAAGACGTGGATTTGCCACCCTCGAGTGGGCTTAGAAAACATGATTTTGCCACTATCTAGTGGGCTTTAAAACTCACAATTAATGAATTGTTCCAATTCAAATAACCCAACCTTCACCCACAGGCATTCAGGCAGTTATATCATATAAGCATATAGCCTCATGGTAAGCATGCTATCATGGCAGTCACTCACACGCATGCAAGGATGCTAAAGCATAAAACTTACCGAGTACTCCAAGCCAAAACAGAAGCTAATTAGAAATCCATGCATGATCCTAACTATACAGAAATGCCTAATGCAACACATGCAAAAATACAACTATAGAAGGCTCGGCTATTCTAAAGATGGCATGCGAAATGCTACAACTAATAAGTATTCAACTTGGAATTCAAATATAATGCAGTTATATGATGCGCTGAGCCCGGTGCATGCAAAACAGGTGAATGAATGCAAACATGCTATCATACTGTATGCTAATTGAAACATGCCCTAATCTAACCATCATAAGCGGGTAAATAAAAGAGAGAAAGACGTGGGGTTGGAAGACATACATCACACACACGCACACTTATTACAGTTGTGCCCTCACCCAGAGGGTTCGAATGAATAATATACAGTCCCGAATAAATAGTACAGTTCGAATAAGTACAAAATCCTAATTAATTAGCAAATTAATCTAGGAAAGCAGTAAATTACACGCAAATTCGTGGACCGCATCAGCTCTGTTCCGAATGATGGATGATGCATGCTCGAGTTGCCTTGCGCAAAAATCCATTGCGATGCCCCGGTTCGCCTCTGTTTGCAATTGTTCTCGGGATGCGTGCCAAGCTCCGAGAGGCTACCGATTTCTGATTTGCTGCAACAGAGAGCAACAAAGGGGCATGGCAAAGTATTTTCACATATGTATGCATGACTACTCGTCAGGGAGTGTAGTCCTCGATCCTCGTGCCACCAATCACGCATCTCGATGCATGATGGCCGATGAGTCGATTTGCACGACTCAATATGAAATGAATGCACATTTGGACTCAACAAGGCCTAGACTCCATCATGGATAATCCGGAGTGTCGGCGACCAGGAATTGAGACACGTTCCGTCACTCGGAGTACGAAACGTACCTCATTTCCCGTGCTTGGGCTAACTCCTATCCCAAACACTATGCAATATGCATGATATGCATGAATGCAACCCTAACATGCAACCTAGCATACACAATGCTATGAAATGACATACACAATGCACAATGTAACGAGGCATACACAATGCTCTAACATACAACCTAGCATGCACAATGCTATGAAATGAAATGGCACACACCATGCACGATGGACTTACACCAACATGAGGGGACCTCAGCCACACTCACTTCAGTAGCCATTAGGTGAGAATGGGACTATCGAAATGCGTGCACACATGCACGCAAACTGAGGACCGATCCTAGGCATAACATGCAACTCTAACAAGGCATGGCAAGGGATGCGAGATGGCATACAAACTCACAAATTCCAGCACTGAAATATGATGCTAAACAGCCATGAAACATGGAAAAATGGCACTCGATGCATGAGATGAATCCCGAAACTCGAAACTAGGCACATGGAATGACTTATAGCTATACAAAGCATGCATTATTTTATCATGAAGTCTAAAGACAGAGCTAAGGCAGTCCCAAAACATGAACATTTTCAGTTCAAAGTATGGCCAAAAGATGCTAGCATGATGGACTAAAATAGCATGCAAGATTGGCTAGCAAACATGAGTTATATGGCAAGTATAGGATGCACATGGAATCTTACCAAACCAGCAAAAATCAGTGAATAAAATATGTGAAAATATGCCCAAATAACCATGGAGATGCAACCAATACACACAAAAATGATGAGCTCCTTTAGAGGGCCATGCAATGGATTATTAAGCACATACAAGGTGGACACTTAGCATGGCATAAACAACTATGAAAATCAAATATGGTAGTCTTAAAACTCACCAAATTAACCCTGGAAAGTGACTTCAAAGTATGCAAGATAGGGTCTCTTTGGAAGGCCAAAAATGATCACCAAACAAGTCAAGGTGAGAGGGGGTCACCCCCCTCTGATTTGGAGGCTCAAAATAGTGTGCTAGCCACTGAAAATCCACTGGATTTCAGTGGCTAGAATGCCAAACCAGGCATGCAACAAGAGCTTAGGTGTAAGGCTCAAAATAAGGGACAATCAAGCATACAAGGAAGCATATGACCTCAAAAAAGAAAATGCCCTTAATCAAACATGAAGATGATGTTAAAATGAGACTTTTTCCAGTTTATAACAAATCTCAAAAGTGAACACAAATAGGGATAATCTATTATGCAAAAATGGCTCTGAAAGAGAGATTAGACACAAGGGACAGCAGCTGGCCCCAAATAGCAAAGAACCCTTTAAAGGAGTTGAAGAGAGGCTCAAAACAAGGCATTTTACAGTTTATATCAAGTCTCTAAAATAAACACAAGCGATGCTAAAACAACATGCAAGAAAAAGGCCTAAAAGAGGGATAAAGAGACAAGTGGTAGCAGCTGGCCTCAAACAGAGGAGATTCCTTCAACAAAGTTTAAGAGGGGCTCAAAACAAGACATTTTACAGCTTATGACCAAGTCCAAAACAGCTCACAAATAAGACTAAAATACCATGCAAAAATAGGCCTAAAAGAGGGATTAAGCACAAAGGGTGAGGAGAAGACCTCAAACAGCAAAAAGTCCTTGATCAAACATGAAGAGGAGCTCAAAATATGACTATTTACAGTTCAGGTCGGAGCCCAAAAATTCTTGAAAATAAGACTAAGATATGATGCAAGATAAGGCCAAAAGAGGGAGATAGTGACTTACCCTTGTAGAGCCAACCTCCAGCAGCTTTTGGTCCAAGAATGTGAGCTCTCAACCTCTGAAAATCAGCTTCAAGGGGCTGGAATGGATGAGGGAGGTGGTAGGTTATGAGTTGGTGTGTAAATGGCCAAGGATAATGGACTTTAGAGCTTGGAAGGGAGAGCTATGGAGGAAGATGGTTGTGTGCCTTAGCAAAAATCTCTAACCCATAGAAATGAAGCTCAAGTGTTGGTTTTATAGAGGGAGAGAGGCCAAGGGAAAAGGGGGAGAAAACAATTCAAATTTCCCCCCAAAAGATAGACCCTCGGATACAGAATCTGGGGAAAAATAGCTGGCACAACTGGACTACACTTGGAGAGAGGATCATGGCCGACCAGGTTCAAAAGGTTCATGGGGCCGGCCGGCCACCCCCCATGGTCGGCCGACCAGGGGTCAAAAGGGTCAATCAAAATTACTGGCCGGCCACCCCAAAAAGGTGGCCTCCCATGTGTGCACAACAAAAATATGTGGTCAAAATCCAGAAAATATGAACCAGGAGAGAGAAAAACAAACTTTTTAGAGGGGTTCAAAAGGGTCAGAAACAATTACTGGCCGGCCTATTCACATTGGTGGCCTCCCAGGTGTATACAACACAAATATGGGGTTTAGGGCTAAATAAAGTGGCCCGGGAGTGGTCAACATTAGCTTTCTAGTGAGGAAAACGGGCGACGGAGAGCGATGAAGAAATAAAATTGGATTTTCAGATAAAAGTGGTGGCCTCCCACCCTTCTACAAGCTTTCTAACAATGAAAATAAGGTCTCCACTAAAAATGAACCAAAACGGATGCAGAACGGAGGTTCGGGGACCGAAACGCGCGGCCCGGGGGCCCCGAAAATGGGCTGTTAAGCACCAGAGGTGGCATTCGACCACGAAGTTGGTCTCTCGGGCCACAGTGTTCCTCAAAAGGGAGGAAATAAGGTGCATATCAAAAACCGGAGCAAACAGAGGTGGTTAGGCAGTCCCGAACCGAGGCACACGGCCGTCGGCTCCGAAAAACTAAAAACCGGGCTCCAAACGGGAAAAATGGCCTACGACCACGAAACATAGCCTACGGCCACTGAGAGATGATCTACGAGACCTCTCCCTCCCTTCGGGAAGAGAAAACAGAGAAAACAGAGCCTGGTTCGCAAACCGAGGCAAGGCACGAAAGAGTCCGGAAGTCCGAAGGCAAGGCTCGCAGCCGAGACTCCGCAACCTCAGAACGAGCACAATATGCGACATCACCAAGCGCTCAATCGGTGACGTCTGAGTCTTAAGGTCGGTCAAAAATGGAGTGTCTACAGTTGGGTTCTACTCTGTTTATCTTGTTGCTGACTATGTTGTAGCCATCAGCAAACATCATGAAGATAAATAGTATGCCTCTGAATTCATATCCTTTTTCTAGTGAACTTGAGTAGTTGTTCTTACAGTCGAAAATTTAACAAATGTAACTGTGGATGCATCTAATTTGTTGGCTTTCAGGCATGTTTGGGAATCAAAGGCTGATGAGGCATTTGCAATTTCTAAGGATACATGGAATGAACCACTTGGCTGTGGATTTGTTACATTTGGTTTATAATTTTGGATTTATTGATTTTATATATATTTGGTTTTATAACTTTAAAATATCTGGTTATATATTGAAGATTTTCATTTTGGATTTATTGATTCTATGTATATGTCATATTTATATATGGTAATACAAACATTTTATACTAGTAACAATCAAAGTCGTTATTCCTTTTCTATTGATGTAGGAGATGAAGAGTCAGTGTGATGAGAAAATATCCGATTTTGTCTTTTGTAAGACAAGAACAGTCTTTAAAAAAATAGTAAGTTTATTCATATGCTTCTAGTGGTTTCTGAATTAATTTGTGTTTTTATTTTTCAGGGCAGAAATTTCCTAGAGAGATGCAAAATATGGTTAAAGAATTCAAGAACTTAGTTTTTTCAAGTTTTGTTTTTCATTTTTTAATATATGTAATCACAGTTAAAAACTTTTTATTAATTCCTTTGTATATACTTTTGAACATTTAACTTTCATTTATGAAATATATGATATTATTACATTCAATATATGATTGTGATTCAAAATATAGTATATAGTGTGTATTACATTCTTCAAATGCGCATACAAAAATAATATTGATTATTCTTCAAATATGTCGAATTCTTTTTATTTTTATCACAGATTTTATTAGTTATTAATCATACTTAAAAGATGTGATCTAAATGTTTTTAATCCCACTTAAAAAATGTGATCTAAATGTTATTAATCACACTTAAAAAATATGTTCTAAATGATGTGATCTAAATATTATTAATCACACTTTAAAGATGTGATGAAATCTGACACTTAAAAAGTGTGATTAAAAATGACCCATTTTAATCACACTCCCAAAGATCATACTTTAATAAAACTTAAAATGTGTGATTAAAAAACATACATTATACAAAAAAAAATGTGAGCTTTATCTGTATTTGTAGTAATGTTTTTATTTTAAATAAAAAAATAAAAGACATATGTTATACAAAGCTCATTTGGGAACCACAAAAATATCAAAAGTCAACTTTTAATCCATTTTAGGTTATATCACCTCTCACATTTTTTTCATACATTTGAAAAAAATAAATTAAAAAAAAGTCAAAAAAATATACTTTTAATTATCTTCTCAGATCTCCTAAAATTATAAAAGTTAAAAAAAATAATTGTAACACAATGATAAAAAGTAATTTAAAAGGGTGGCGACAGGTCACGAAAATAGAAAAAAAGTTACTTTTTCCGTCCCAAAATATTAGTCTCTTATTTTATTTTTTATTGTCTCAAAATATTAGTCTTTTTTTAAAAATCAAGAATTAAAATAATATGATTCTCTTAAATTCATTAATATAAAAGTACTATTATGACAATTGATATTTTTTTTAAAAAATATACTATCAAAAAATAATTTAAAAAAATTAATATTTTTAAAATATAATAATTATACTATAAAAAAAGGGTTAAATACTCTAAAATAAACTATTAATTTAAGACGGAAATAGTAAACTTTTTAAATTGTATATATAATAAAATAAAATAAATAAAGTGCGTAGACAATCCCAAGGCATGTTGTAATTACCCAAGACAAATCCCAATTTGCACCTTGGCTTGGTAGCGCAATACGACGACAAATTGGGCTCAATATTGTCCCTAAAAAGACCTAGGTAACCTATCTTGTCCCTAAAAACACTTTTCATATGAACACGTTCGGGCGTCTCAAAAGAAAAAAAAGACAAACCCTGCAAGGACAACCTTGTAATTGAAATAGAGAACTAGAAAAAAAAAAAAAAAAAAAATTTCTTTATTTAGGTCTTCTCTAGAAATAAGTTATTTTAATAATTTTTTTTAATAAAAAAAATATGTAAAAAAATAAATAAAATAATATAATAATTTATAATAACTTTTTAATTTTTTTATTAAAATATATAGTCTCGAAACGAGACCTAAGTAATCAAATAATTGAATTAGACCTATATTTTATTACAGTCTTTCTATTAAGCACACAATAGTTACTATTGTGCAGTTAATTGGACTCATTTTAGAATTTATTTTGATAATTTAAATCGTTCACTTTTTAAAATATATCGAATAAAACATACCTGCAAAAAGTAAGTTAATCAGATATTGGTAGCTTTTTCATCAAATCATATTTGTATCTAAAAACTAAATGATAATCAATAGTTTTTTTATTAAATCATATTTGTATCTAACAAAAATGAATGGTAAGTGTAATTTGAAGTATAAAACAGAATACCAAAGTAATTTGAGAAAAGGGATACAGATATCCAATTAATTTGACTTTTGTAAATATATTTTACTCAATATACTTTAAAAAGTGAACAATTTAGATTATCAAAAGTATTATAATGAACCCAATTACACAACAGTAAGTGTTGTGCGCCACTCCAAACCACATTTTCCAACTCCAAAATCTCTTACATTTTGAAGAGGTAGTAACATTTAACTTAGCAATTGTGTTACGGTAATTTTCGAAGGCTAGCAAAATATTCAAAATCCCTATATGAGACTTATATGTGACTTTTAAATGTACATGAAACTCATGAGATAGTGCACCTCCCACCTTTATGTTCAAATTTTTCGTTAGGCATTTACTTGATTGTGTGGTTTTGGGCATTTCATAATCGAGATTAGAATCCAATATATATATATATATATATTTGAGTACAAAAAAATTATTTAATTTTTTTTTTGGGAATAACTACATTCACCAAGAATAAAAAACTTTTTCTTTATTATGCATGAATTTACAAAGAAACTTTTTTAATATAAGAATAATAAATGTAAAAACTAAGAATAGAAAGTCTCAATACCTGTGCATCTAGCAAATCATTATTTTCAATGTGCAACTCATTATCTTATAATATTTCACAAAAAAAAAAAATAAAATAAAACAAAACAAAACAAAACAAAAAACAAAAAGCAAAAGAAAAAACAGCAACAACTTTTTAGTGGGGTCAAGTTCTTATCTTTTATTTTCCATAAAAAAATTATTATTTTTTATGAATTAATTACAACGCAAGTGTCATTGGGCCCGTTTGGTAGAGCTGTGGGAAAGTGATTTAACTCATAACTTAACAGCCTATAACTTATAACTGTAAACATAAGCTGATTTTTTACTTATAAATTAAGGTTCTTCTCCCCCACTCAAAGAATAAGTTGATTTTTGACTTACAAAAAGTTACAAGCTGCATTGTTAAGCTGAACCAAACACATCAAAATAGTTTAAATTAAGTTAAAAGTTGAAACACTACAAGAAAAAGCGTTTTTGGCGACCAAAATTTCATTTTTCGTCGCTGAAAGTAGTAGAAATGGCGACTAAAGTGGAATTAGTCGCCAAAATTGAACACTTTTGCCGACTAAAAGACTTTAGTCGCCGAATACAATAGTTTTAGCGACTAAAAGGCAGTTTAGTCGCCGAATGTAGGGGTTTTAACGACTAAAGGTTGTTTAGTAGCCAAAAGTGACGGTTTTTGGCGACTAAAATAATTTAGTAGTCAAAAGTGATGGTTTTGGCGACTAAAAAGCAGATTGGTCGCCGATTGTAGGTGTTTTGCCGACTAAAAACAGATTGGTCGCTGAAAGTGAAGCTTTTTGGCTACAAAAAAAAAATTAGTAGCTAAAAACTGAGTATTGGCGACTAAAATTCAGTTTAGTAGCCAAAAGGGGACGTTTTTGGCGACTAAAAATAGGTTTCGTCGCCAAAACTGTAGATTTTTAATTGGAACTTCTTTTTTTAGCAACAAAAAAATAATTAGTAGCCCAAAATAATAGAATTGGCAACTAAATAATGGTTTTAGTCACCAAAAGTGGCCTAAATTTTTTTTAGTAAATAATTTATTTTTTACATAAATTATATTTGAATTAAAAAAATTATATTTATAAATATTATTTTGTATTAATAGCGGTTAATATATATATATATAAATAATATATATTGCATATATATTAATGTGATGATGTTGTGGCATAGTGGAGGGAGTGTTTGGCAAAAGGTTTGGAATGTGGTGGTGGGATGTCTCAGGTTCGAAACTTGCAAGCAACACAAGTTCAAATTTTTTTTTTAAAAATATGCTTTTGGCGACTAAAACAGGTGGTCGCCAAAAGCTTTAGTATTGGCGACGAAAAAAATAGTCGGCAAATGTATAAATTAAAAAAAAAATTCACTATTGGCGACTAAAACTTTAGTCGCCAAATGTATAATTTAAAAAATATAAATGAGCTTTGGCGACGAAAATTTTAGTCGCTACAGAGTTTGTTTTTGGCGACTAAAAGTGGGTTAGTCACCCATACCTTCCGCAACAGTTTTCCAACGACAAACATGGCGACTAAAAAATTTAGTCGGGAAAACCCAAAATCTGACTTTTGGCGACTAAAAAATCACTTTTGGCGACTAAAAATTTAGTCGCCAAATGTGTATTTTTTTGTAGTGAAATAAGTTGAAAATAAACCCCACCAAACAGGACTGTTATACTTTACAAGGTTATAAAAGTTCTCTTATGTGTGATTGTCTTCGTGACTTAAAATTTATGATTACTCCTAATTCATTTTAATCCTAGTTCAAAAATGGCATCATATATCATGTTCAACTACTCTTGTTGACCAAAGAAAATTAATAATGACTTCTAAGTTCCAACAATTTCTCAACTATGATAAGACGATGGCCTTTACTTTTTTCAAACAAAAATGGATTAACAAAGGGTATTTAGGTATTAAATGAGTCTGATTTCAAATTCAAGTCTATAGAGAGATATTAGTCTAAGTATTAATATACTAACCACTATCTTGTAAAAATAAAAAATAAAATAAAAAAAGAATAAGCCATTATAAAACTTGAAGAGTAAATAACTATTTATTTATGTTATTATATCTTATTAATTGATGTATTAGTTTAATTATTATTAAAAATAAACATGAGTGACGTGATTTGTTACACTAATATTATATTGACAATTAAGATAATATTATAGTGGGCCCACCAACAAGACTAATTGATTTGATAACAACTTTGTGTCAAATTAAGAGTGCAGTGATTTGAATTAATATTTCATTTTGATACAAAATTTTATATTTCATATATCTATTTGAATTTTTTTCTTTTACTTCGAGAGTTTTATTATATTAATTATATAATATTTTTAAATTTTTATTATTATGATCATAATTTAATAAATTCTATTGTAAATATATTTAAATAAAAAAAATAAAAAATAAAACAAAACCCTCCATGTGTCTATGGTAAGTGATGCCCGAAGTGCATTTCAAAGCACTTCTTCCAATACTAGTCGGGATCATTAACATGATGCGGTCAAAGCACTTCCTCTACAGTGTGACTCGTTAGCACATTCCGACATCAGAGGTAGTGAGTGATTGGGCCCGTCCTAAAGCGCGTATTTTTATCTGTGTCTAGTCTCGTATATATATATTAAGGGACATTAATATTAGAAATTTTTTTAAAAGGTATTTGATTTTAAGATTTTATATATATATATATAATATTTTCATAAAGAAAATTGGATTCAGATAAATTTTTTAAACAAATTTCGGTCCTGATACATAGAAAATTCAATATTTATATAGAAATAAAAGGATTTTTCACTTTGGAAATGAAAGCAATGAAAGAGGAATTTATGGCTTTCGGAATCTTACCTTCTCTAAAAAAAAATTGTAAAATTTTTCTAATTTTATAAAAAAAATTTGAAACTTCTCTAATATGATCAGAGATAAATTGCAAAATTTCTTAGGAATGATTAGAGATAAATTTCATCAAGAGATCTTAACTAATAAAAAAAATATATCTTAAATATCTCCTACTACATAAAGTTAGAGATGGATGTTTGACTGATGTTCCCTTCACATTAATGTAAATTTTCCATTATTGGGCCATATTTGAAAGTAAGTAAAATTTTATTAATTTTAGGATAAATTACACTTTGTCCTTTTTATGTATAGTCATTTTTTTAGTTTAACCCTTAAAGTTTATTTTTCTCACTTCAGCCTTTCATGTTTCTAGTTTTTTTTTTTTTTTTTTTAGTTTACTCCTAAAGCTAATTTCTGTTAAACATTAGACAGAAAATAATACATTAACAATCACGTGACATAAAAATATTTTATTATAGATAACTCACACCTCTCATATAAACTCAAACGCTAATATAATAATATATTTTTATATTATACGATAGTTAATGTGACATTTTTTGTCTAATTTTAAATGAAAATTAATTTGAGGTGTAAATTAAAAAAAATAAAATATAAAGAGTCAAAACAAAAAAAAAAAAACTTGAAGGATTAAAATAAAAAAATGACCAAACATATTTTTAATTATTTGATTGTATAATATTTTTTTTATTTTTTCAGAGAATATTATTGATAGAAAGGTGTTTTTGAATGGACTATCTTCACTATCATCCATTCCATTTGTCAGGTACGTTGCTTTTAGCCTATGACTCTATTTGGTAGGGCTTATTTTCAGCTTATTTTAACTTTTAGCTTAATTTAAGCTATTTTGATGTGTTTGGTTCAGCTTAACAATACAGCTTATAACTTTTTATTAGTCAAAAATCAACTTATTCTTTGAGTGGGGGAAGAAAAGCTTAATTTATAAGTCAAAAATTAGCTTATGTTCACAGTTATAAGCTATTAAATTATAAGTTATAATCACTTTCCCACAGCTCTACCAAACGGGGCCTATACGACCAACGAACGGATTATTCAGGGGCAATTTGGAAAGATTAGTTTTTTAGATTTTTTTTTTAAAATTTTTTTGAGCCACATCATTTCTTTATTTTTTTACATAAAAAAATGACCAAACATATTTTTAATTATTTGATTGTATAATATTTTTTTATTTTTTCAGAGAATATTATTGATAGAAAGGTGTTTTTGAATGGACTATCTTCACTATCATCCAATCCATTTGTCAGGTAAATTGCATTCGGAATAATGTTTGAGGGCCCGAAATTAGTGGCTCGAATTTGGCTCAAAACCCAAAACGACGTCGTTTTGGGTTTTGATTTTTTTTTTTTTTTTTTCTTCTTCTTCCTTCCTCTTCTTTCTTTTCTTCTTCTTCTTCTTCGTTTTGAACCTGAGAAGCAGAGGCGAGAGAGAGAAACAGAGGGGAGAGGTGGGAGCTCGTTGTCGGTCGTCGGCCAATCGTCGCAGCTCGTCGGTCGTCGGCCGATCGTCGCCTTTGCCTCCGCCCGCCTCCGCCTCTGCCTCTGCCTCCGCCCGCCTCCACCTCAGCCTCCAGCCCTATTTTTAGGGCCCCCTCCAGTTCTGCTTCTCCTTCTCTTCTTCTTCTTCTTCTTCTTCTTCTTCTTCTTCTTCCTCCTTCTTCTCAAATTCGAGCCAAATTTGGCTCGAAACCCTTTCGGGCTCTGTAGCAGAGCTGCTTTCAGAATACAACAAACGAACGGATTATTTAGGGGCAACAACAATGATTTAGACCACTAAAAAATATATTATTAATAACACTAATATATTAAGAATGATAATAAAAAAAAAAAAAAAGCATAGAAAGTGAGCGGGGTCTACTGCCACATCATTAGTGCTCCTTCTAGTGATCCCTTTTTAGTGCTCCCAAACATTTTTCTTAGGGGCAATTTGGAAAGATTAGTTTAGTTTTTTTTTTTTAATTCTTTTGAGCCACATCATTTCTTTATTGTTTTACATAAAAAAGTAAAAAAAAAGCCAAAAAATTATTTTTTTTACCATCTTCTCAAAACACCACTTAACACTTGTTTGGCATAATAATTTGGGGTTAAAATACTCATAAAAAGACAAAATAGATTAAAATACAAAATGTCACATTTAAATTATAATCATTTTATTTTTTTCTTTTATAAAAGTCAAAAAAATTAAAAAGTCTATCACACACAACCCTTTTTAACCCCAAGGTAATATAGTCAAAAAGTTTAAAAGTTAATTCACATCCCAAATGAACCTTTAAGGGTCATGCTATGCATGCAGGTGATGTCATAATTCATACTTTATTTATTAAAGTAGTAAAATTTGTTATTTATGTGATTTCAACTCGGGCGAGCTCAAACTATATTGCAAAAAAAAGAGAGCAAAGGGTAGCATGTAGAAATTCATTTTTTTTTTAATAACCGAATGTCCAGGTCAATGCGAATCTCAACAAATTTTGGGGACCAATCATGCCGCTCACTTATGAGAGCTTTAAGTATTGAGGGGTGGTTTGGGATGATCTAAATAAATATACTTTTTGACTTTTTACGAAAAGATGTGCAGAAAAATAGAGAGATAATATGATGAAAAAAAGATAAAAAGATAAAAAATGTATACTTATTAGTACATCCCAAACAAAACCTAAATCTAAAATTTAGAGAAAGTACACTCTTAAATCTCAAGTGGTATCCACTAGCCAAACTTTTTTTTAAACAGGACCCACTAGGCAAACTCATCCATTGAACAAACCTTTGCTTCATCAAAAGAAGAAAAGATTAAAAAGAATTAAAATAAATTGAATTGAACTTTGTTTTTCAATTACAATCACCACTTCTTGTAACAGCTGTCGTGCCACGTTATCACTAGCCACTAACTCCCTTAGTAACTAAGAAATAACACTGTTATTTTCGAGAAAAAAAAGTTACATAATTAAAATAAGTTGAATAATCGAAGTTGACATGAAAGCAAAATTTTCTAAAATCATTTTTTTTTTCAATAAAACATGTTACTTTTAGCATCCACGTGAAAAAAGATGGAAACTGAAGATAACAGAGTTCCAAATTCTGACTTTTTTTTTTTTTTTAATCAGTAAAAAGAAAAGTTAGGTGTAAGTGTTACCTATGAAAGGTGCAATTGTTACGTAATTTGCTAAACATGTTCATAATGGCCTTAACCTTTTGAATTTTACTTTAGTAATGGTGTACTCATTTTATTTATTTTATTTTATTTATTTGTTAATATGCATGTTATGTTATCTTGATCAGTCAAAAAGATAAAATAAATTTTTATACTTTTCAAGTATGTCAAAGTCATTTTAATTACTAATGAATTTTTATTTATTTTTTTGACTAACCTTTGACACATTCCACTTGTACTTGACATTCATATCATTTGTACTCAAATAACACGCATTATTTTTTATTTAAAAAAAAATTACACATACAACACTTGCACCTCACTTAAGAAAAAATAAATATATAAATAAAACCACTCCTCCATCAAACCACAAATCAATTTATACCCTTTCAAGCAAAAGAGCATACACCCATCATCATGATATTGAATTAGGGTTGAGTTTCATGTCAATACCCAAAATCTAAACTCCTAAACAAACGGTCACTCCTCATTTCTCTTTTTTTACCTTTTCTAGTTGACTCACTCATCTTCATGCATTTTTTTTTCTATAAATTTTAATTTGTCTAAATTAAATTATAGACATTAGATTAAAGTAGCATCATTGAAAAAGTCATCTTTAGGCATTTTAATCAAATATTATGTCAATTGCAATGATTTTTTTAGTGTGTTATAGAGAGGAAGTTATAACAGAGTTGTTGGGGTGAGTAAACAAATCCTAGTTGAAAACAAAGAGAATGAAATGACCTGAAGGAGATAGTCATCCTAGTGGGAACAAATCCTCCTTAATCCATGCTTTTTCATTCTTTCTTTTCTGTCATGTGACAACCCTGTTCCGTATTATGTTAATTGATCTTAATTATGATTGTGAATATATGCTTGACATGGCTTTGAGTGATAATCACATGATTATATATGTTTTTGTATTTCTATCTGTTCACGGTAGGAACATCTGTTTGAATTTCTACTTTAGAATTTTAATTGAAGGCCATAGAGGCATTAAAAATTGAAATTGACTATGCCATTGTGAATAGCGTAATTTTTAGAGTCTACGGTGAAATTTAATTGAAAATTTATTTGGATCAAAATAATTAGATTCAGAATGATTAAATTAGAGCATTATAACTTAGCTTTAATCAAATTTGATTAGGCAAACATATATAAGGGGCCCTATTACACTTAACCTCATTCCTTTTTTTGAGCTCAACCTGAAAATCACACTCTAGAGAGAGAGAGAGAGAGAGAGAGAGAGAGGGCTGGTTCTAGAGAGAGAAAGAGGAAGAATTGTGTATTTTGGCTCAAAGTTTGTAAATTTGGAAGCTACACTCAAGATTTAACTACATTTGTGAAGATTGGAGCTCATAGGTGAGTAATTGAGCATGAATTCATGACTTTGAGTTGTAATTATGTGAGCTCAAAGATGAATTGTAATCAAAAGTGTGAATTGAGTTGAATATGAAGTTGATATGTATATGCATAGAGAGAATTACCATGAATTTGTATAATCTAACATGTAGCATGTTAATTATGAAAAATTGAGTGTTGAATCATACGTGCAAGCATGGTTTTGTTGAGCTTTATGAGTATAAACATCACTTGTACCATTTGAAATGGTATTGGGGTCTATATGCATGTATAATTCATGAAGTTATGGAGTTTGGTTATATGTGTATTGAAGTTTAATTATGAAGCTATGTGTCTTGTTGAGATGATTTGAGAAGTGGATCATGGTTTTGAGCAGTTGGTCTCAAATCTCCTATGTTCTCATGTTGTTTAATGCTTCCCATGTTTTTGTACAAAGGATATGAGTTTTGAACATTTGAAGATGTGTTTTGAGCTTCAAACAAAGTTGTGGAAAACCTAGAATTCGACCTGTCCACTCGAGCGTGGAAAGCGCCGCTCGAGCGTGAATTTCTAGCTCTCAGAACTTTTGCAGTCATTGGTGTCTGCTCGAGCGAGTAGAGTCACGCTCGAGCGCCCATCCACATATTTTTGACTCTCAGCTCGAGCGTCCGAAGTCACGCTCGAGGGCAGAAATGAGGCAACCAGTGCTTTTACAGACCAAAAGAGATCTGCTCGAGCAGGAAGCCCTGTTTCTGAAATTTTGAAAAGGATGTTTGGTGTTTCATTTTCCGTTCTTTTTCATTTCTAAGCACTCTTAGACATGTATTGAGCATTGTGAATGGATTAAGAAGATAAGAAAGAGGCCTAAGAGGAGTGTATAAATTAAAAACGGATTAAATAACTTGTGACCCAATATGTGTTATATATTGTGTAGGGTTGAGCACAAGGACGAATCCACCGGCAAAACACTGTGAGTAATATCTTAGTAAAGATATTTTGAAGTATGCTATTTGTCCAATTACTTACTCCTATTTGAGTTGCTTAAGTTTGTCAATTTGAATTATGGACAAATAATCGTTATGCCATATGATTGGACCAAAGGCCGTCGGATACGATTGATTGGGCCAAAGGCCGTCGGACATGATTGATTGGGCCAAAGGCCGTTGGATACGAATGATTGGGCCAAATGCCGTCGGATATGATTGATTGGGCCAAAGGCCGTTGGACATGAATGATTGAGCCAAAGGCCGTCGGACATGAATGATTGGGCCAAAGGCCGTTGGACATGAATGATTGGGCCAAAGGCCGTCGGACATGAATGATTGGGCCAAAGACCGTTGGACATGAATGAATTGGGCCTGAGGCCGTCTGTTAAGGACGAAGTGGGCCAAAGGCCATTTGATATATTTGGGCTTGAAACCGTTTAATGTACCAATAGAAATGTAAATGGGCCTAAGGCCGTTTGATATATCTGTTTCGAATTTCATTCATGTAACTTCTTTATTTGATATTATGCACTTTGCTTTCGCTCAATCTCATTCATGTGTATGTAGGTGAGCAAAGAGATGTTCAAATCCAGCCTTGGTGAAGTTATGTGAGAAAATCAAGTTTTGTGGAGTTAGCCCAAACGTCTCACGCACGAGACTTGTTTGTTTCTTTTGTCTTTTTGTTGTTACTTTGGTGAAAATGTTAAATCACCATGTACATAAGCTTTTGGTTTGGCTGACTATGATTTGAATGATCCTGTTGTGTCAAACTTATACGTTAATTCCCTTTTGATGTGGGTTATTAACGAATATATGTGAAATGTTATGATGTGCCATGTAAGCACAGCTTTATGGACAAAATTTTTAAGTTGCTTTCGTTTTGGCCCCTTTACTCTGTCGATATATGTCTAATCAGGTTTGAGGCCGTAAGTAATCTCTTGATTACTGGCCGGTTATGACCTTAATCCATAGGGGCGGGTTCGGGTCATGACATGTCATTTAATTAATTTTTTTATTTCTATAATACAATACTACTATTATTATTATTTTTATTGCAAAAAAATATCAGTCACGAAGAGAGTGTATTAGTCGAAGAGAAAAACATTGATTGGCATGAGATGCACAAAATAGTTTTTAGTAGATAGAAAAATTGAACTAACTAGACTTCTTTGATTTGGAGTGGTTTGATTTTTTAGTGCATTTAGTTTTATTCTGGGTATTCAAATCATCAACTCGATAGGATTGCCCAACAATAGGAATTATATATTACATAAAATTCTGATTATATTTACATGCCTTCACCTAATTAATGTATTTCAATTCACTTGATTTATTTATTTATTTTGTTTGTTAATGAATGAGTGTTCGGGCCATTTTATGTGCACCTCAACTAATTTTGGGACCCACATAAAGTTCTCCCTCCACGTGAATCGGACAAATTTCGAACAGAGCCCATGAGCGTGGCCCCAAGGAGTTGATAACATTTAGAGAGAGAACAAAAACTATATTATATAAAATTCTGATTATATTTACATGTCTTCATCCAATTAGTGTATTTCAATTCACTTGATTTTTGTTATTATTGTTAATGATTGGGTGTTTAGATCAGTTTACGCGCACCTGGACTCATTTTAGGACCTACACAAAGTATACCCTCCACGTGGATTGGACAAATTTCGGGCAGAACCCTAAGGAATTAATAACACCTAATGGGAGTTGAACCCGAAACTTGGAGGGAGCACACTCCTAAGTCCTAAACTACACCTACTAGACTAACCCATTGAGAATTCAATACAGCTGATTGTGTTATACTATTTTGTGTTTAATAACAAAATCTTATTTATTTTAATTATTTATTATTAATTGATTACCTTATTTTTCATATAGTGGAACTGTAATTCCAATTCAATTCAACTCAAACTACATCAAGTTAGGTTGGTTTGATTTGGTTTAATTCTAATATATGATTAATTTGATTTTAGATTTAAAAATTTAAAACTACATATGATTGAATCGATTCTAAATTTAATATCAACCCGAAACAGACGAACCCATCTTCACCTTAGACAAGTGTACACAAAGTATAGCTAGAGAGGGCTAGTTTTTGCTAAAATGTTTAGATTCTATTAACTGGTAATCATTTTAATACGAGAAGAAAAATAACAAATAAAAACATAATATGTGCTCGTCAATAAAAACACAATACTTGAACAATTTCACCAATTGATAATTAAAGCACCAAATTTGGTTGTGGGACCTCACCTCATTGAAAAGAGACTCATGACAACTTTTCAGTAAAGAATACGTAAGCATGTTTGTTTTGGGGATAAGATGGTGAGATTGGACTATTAGTTTCACTGAATTAATAGTCTATTGTTTGTTTGAAAAATTTTGCTCCGGACTAATAGTCTCCCCGGACTATTAGTCCCACAAACATGGGACTATCCTATCCCATGGGGGGTGTGGGATAGAAACTATGGGATTGGTATCTCATGGGATTATTTTGTGAAATGTCCATTTTACCCTCTATACTATTACTTAGTGAACAATTAGAAAAGGATAAAATAGTCTTTTGAACATTTATAAATTATTTTTTTAGTGTTGTTAATTTTAAACTATACATTAAATAAAAAATTTAAATTATAAATTATAAATTAAATTTAATTAAAAATAATAAATTATAAATTATGGCCTTATAAATTAAATTTTTTTAGTGTTGTTAAAAAATTAAATTTACATATTAAATAAATTTTTTTTAGTATTGTTAATTTAAAATTATATATTAAATAAAAAATATAAATTATAAATTAAATTTATTTAAAAATAATAAATAATAAATTATAAATTATGGCTTTATAAATTAAATTTTTTTAGTGTTGTTGAAAATTTAATTTATATATTAAATAAAATTATTTTTTTATTGTCGTTATTTAAAATTATATATTAAATAAAAATATAAAATATAAAATATAAATTTAATTTAATTGAAAATAATAAATTAAAAATTGTGGCCTTATAAATTAAATTTTTTTAGTGTTGTTAAATTATAAATTATCGATTATAAGGGTAAAATAGTCTTTTGAACATTTATCCTTATCCAGTCCGTCTAACCAAACATTGGATTTACTAAAAATAGTCTAATCCAGACATCTAATCCCATGACTGAACAAACATAGGATACAAATTCAATCCAACCAAATAGTCCCGGGACAATGTATTCCGGGACTAACAGTCCGATGGATTACAATCTCCCCTTATCCAGTCCGTCCAAACAAACACACAGTGTTAATGTTACATTTTAATCCAAAATAACGTAGAGTCTTTTTAGCTATTTTTGAAAGACAAGAGGATGAAGTATTTTAGAGCCAAATCGCAATGGAGTAAAATAGATTTTGCCCTAAAATTAATTATTGTCTATTAAAATTGTAAAACAGAATAATAAATCCAATGATTTAAACTAAACAGTGGTTTTACTGTCCTATGGGGTGTTTTGGGAAGTATTTTTTTTAGCTTTTCTTTTGGCTTATTTTGTTTTTAATTTTTCTTTTTAAAAATCTTTAAGTTTCTAAAATCAGTTTTACAAGATGAACTGAAAAATTATAATTTTTTTAAATTTTTTTTAAAAAATACAGAAAACAAAAATAAGTCCAAATAAACTATCTTTTTAACCTTATTTTTGTTTTTAGTAATTTTTTTCTACAATTTTTCAAAAAATAAAATATTTTTCCAAAAGTAAAAAAATTGATATAATTTTAAAAAAATCACTAAAAATAAAAAAGTTTAAAAAATGATGATTTTTTTTTTTTTTGGTTGCCAAAATAGGCACGCACGCGCCCATATATATATATATATATATATATTAGGTTTGTTGGCCCGTGCTTGCAAGGCAAGTTGGGCCCATTTTTCTTTTTTAATTAAAATTTGTTTTTTTTAATTATAAGATAGTTTTTTTTATTATTATTATTTTATAGGAATATAGTAGAGTGATTATTTGGTAGAAGTTAAAGAAGAATGATTATATAATATTTATTGTTTTAGAGATGTGCATTATAGCATTATCCGTATATATATTTATTTATAATAAGAATGCAAATATATAGAAATATTAGTAACAATTTAAACTAATAGTTGTTATGATTTTTAATTTCATTTTTAATTTATATGCAAAAAATGACAATTTTCACAAATAATTTTTGATGATCTGTAAAATTTATGTTACCTGAGACTTTATTTGTTAATATTTTAATTGTGTCAACTAAAGTAGTTGTGGTAAAAGGGGTTTTAAGAATATTCTTGGATCGAGTCAGACGCTCTTGATCCTCTAATTGCTACTTAAAAAAGGAATGCTACTTAAAAAAGGAATGAACACTCTGGTCGAGTGTGCCGGAATTAGCACTCCGACCGACAAGTCAATATCCTCTCAAGTTTACCTCTATTTCAAGTTATCTCGTTTGTTTTCACATTCCTCAGTTTGGCTGAAGCTCCTCCTTTTTATACTGCACTCTAGGGGCCCGCTTTCCCATCATCTCCTTTCACCATCACATCTAGGACCCCCAGATGTGCCAGAAGAATTTCGGAATACTCGACTTTCGAATAGATTCTACTCAACCTTGGTCTTGTTCAGATGGGTCTGGTTATGCCGAGTTATCCTCGCCAGTCTTCTCGGCTCTCGGCATCCTCTTTGAGCAGCTCCTAAGTTGTCTCTTTTACTCGGCCCCCCACAATTGCCCCCTAAACATCTGAATTATATATTTACTCGACGTGTTTGGTTTCTTGGCTAGCAGATCAGACAATCTTCAAAAGTCAAAGATACGGCGGTTGCACTTCTTTTCGTACTAATTTGTCAGAGTAAACACGTTAATCATTACAGCTTCCCGCCCATTCGTGTTTTAATATTCATTTAATGCGATTTAAAATATGTACATCCGTATACTCTTGAAACGATAGGCCATTCTTTGAGCATTCTCCGTTCCAACCTTCTTCATCTTCAAGACCTCTGCAACCCCGCTTCCCACTGTTCATCTTCGCCCTTAACCTGTAAGTCCCACTCTCTCTTCTCACTCTATCCTTCATTTTAGTTCCCTGCGTGTTTTTGCTTTGTTTTGTTTTATACACTTTGTTTTTATTCCGTCTCGAATGGCGAGGCATTTGAAAGCTTTCCTCTCAGAGGATCAAGTTGCAGCCTTCCGTCGTCATTTTTCAATTCCAGACAACGTCCACCTATCCCTTGTTGTAGACAATGTGGTGGATATGGAGAGGGCTGACATGAACACGATTAATTTCCCACTCTTGGAAATCGCTGAGGGTGGAGTCCGATTCCCCCTTCACCTTTTTCCTTAGGACTGTCCTACGTTATTGGAGGCTAATTCCCTCCCAACCTAATGTGAACTTTTACCAAATAATCATGGGTGTAGTAGAATTGAACCGTCAATTAGGTCTTAACCTAGGGATCCCAGCTATTCGGCATTGCTACGTCATGGCAAAATCAACTGGCCAGTAGGGCTGTTACTCCCTAAGAGCCAAAGACATTGATCACCACTTGGTGACTTTGCTCACCAGCTCTGGCAAAAAAGTGGACGACGTTATCGTCACCATCCGAGGTAATTGGGAATTTGGCGAGGGAGAAGATCGCCAAGACCCAGTGCCAAGGAGAAAAGGCGAGCCAGGTGGCCGACTATAAATGTTATGTTTGGCATAAACAATTCATTCGGCTTAACTATTAGATATTAAACTCAATTCTCTCTTGTAGGCAACGATTTAAAACGAGCATTGACATCGGCGGACAAAGCAGCCCTTGAACAAGTGAAGGCAGTTCTTAATTACAAAGGCCGTGCAAATCTTCAAGGTCAAGGGTGAGTGGCCCATGTCTTGCTGAAGTACGATCCTACATACTCCAACTTCTCAGCCGTAGATAATATCCCTGTGCCGACACATGAACGGCAGCTTACTGTACTTATTTTGCCTATCTACAAAAGCCTAAGGGATATTGGTGTCGAGGGTTCCGATGTCGACGAAGAGATTAGCGAAGAGGTCGGTGAAAATACATAATCAGTGGGCCATGCAGAGGACCTGGAGTTGAATAGAGAAATTGAATTGGCATTTGAGCATATCGACGCAGACCATTGCATCGATCTCCCTTCCATTTTTGGCCGAGTAGACTTATCTGCTCTAGAGGACAATATCTTCACCGGTTTAGAAAATCTTCTTGGGGTCGAATCCAATGCCGAAGAGATGAGCAGAGAATCACTTGCTCAATTTGCCAAAAATGAAATATAGAGAAGATGGTGGCCAGGAGGCAAGTCGGCGAGTCTAGGGGGAGCCAAATAATGCTTGTAAGGTGTGGCAAGAAAAAATGGCAGACGAATCAACCGTGGCTGAGTTGGTTCTTGAACAAAATCAAGTAGAAGTCCTGGGAGCCGATCTGACAGGGCAAAAATGACCTGCTGAGACCCTAATCGATTCAGTAAAGGTGTCGATAGAGAAACGGCTAAGGGTAGATGCGCCGCTCGTCGAAGATGATTTAGCTGAGGCATTTGTTATCCAACCACGGATGAAGAATGCACTGGTGCTTACCAGTGGGTTGGCCATCAAAGACCCCGCCGTGGCCCTGAGAGTGGCTTTGGCGCTCTTTCTGCCGGCTGATCGAGCAACTTTTTGCACCGAACCAGATGTCATTTCGATTGCCTTGGCGGCACAGTCGACCATTTTGGTAAGTTATTAAAACACCTAAAATTTCCCAATAGTTTAAATAATTGTTCCTACTCAAACTTATGTTGATTTCATTGCTTTTCTAGGTGATGGAAAGGATCGCAGAGATCGACGGTCATCATTATGACGTCGTAGAACGAGTCGGCATCCTTGAATGCTAGCTAGAAGAAGAGAAGGGCAAGCCATTGCTGCGATCGTCGATTTGTCTACAGCGATAGTAAAAGCCGAAGAAGAGCAGGCAAAGGCAATTACTGCTCAAAAGAAAGCTCAAGATGCTGATCTGCTCCGCAGGGCCGCCGAAGAGAGAGTTAACTAGGTAGACGACTCTCTAAAGTTGGCTCAAGAAGAAATCTCGTAACTTAAGGCCGATTTTGAAGCGGAGAAGAAGGCGAGAGAGCTTGCTGAGGCAGATACAACCAAAGCCTTTGATGCCGGCTAACTGAAGGCTAAGGAGTTGTACGCTGATGAAGCCTTGATGTTCGAGAATCGAGGCTTCAAGCGCGGATGGCTCAAAGATTTGGTAGTCGCCAAGGTGACTCTTGATCAGTCAATTCCTTATGAACAATTGAAAGTCGAACTGCTTGAATCAGGTCCAGAGGATTTGGACTTCTGATTGGCTTTTTTTTTTTTCCGTAATAGATACTCTGCTGTTTCTTTGTTTTATAAGCTTTTATTAGTTTTTGTTTGCATTTTATTTTTGGACGTAGGCCATTTTCATGTATAAAGTGGATGTACTCTCGCAGTTTATTAATGAAAATGTCTATTTTGTTAATGAATGTTAATGATTAGGCATTGAAAAACTAAAATATGTCATATCAATTAAGAACATGACTTGTAAATCTTACTTTGCCCCAGTTAAAAAGTTGAATAGTCTGCCCTTGCCCCAGCTGATCACATAGCGTAACTGCCGAATACAATCTGAAAAAAGCTTATGGGGTTAGGTGGGGCATTTGTCTAAATTCGACAAAACTAATGAAAAAACGAATAGATTAATAAATCTGCCCTTACCCAGCTGATCACATAGCGTAATCGCCAAATACAGTCTGAAAGAAGCTTATGGGGTCAGGTAGGGCATTTGTCTGAATTCGGAAAAACTAATGAAAAGCCAAATAGATTAATAAATCTACCATTGCCCTAGCTGATCACATAGCATAATCGCCGAATACAGTCTGAAAGAAGCTTATGGGGTCAGGTGGGGCATTTGTCTGAATTTGACAAAAATAAATCTGCCCTTGCCACAGCTGATCACATAGCGTAACCACTAAATACAGTCTGAAAGAATCTTATGGGGTCAGGTGGGCCATTTGTTTGAATTCGGCAAAAATAATGAAAAGTCGAATAGATTAATAAAACTGCCATTGCCTCAGCTAATCACATAGCGTAACTGCCGAATACAGTCTGAAAGAAGCTTATGGGTTAGGTAGGGCATTTGTCTGAATTCGGCAAAACTAATGAAAAGCTGAATAGATTAATAAATCTGCCATTGCCTCAGCTAATCACATAGCGTAACCGCCAAATACAGTCTGAAAGAAGCTTGTGGGGTCAGGTGGGGCATTTGTCTGAATTCAGCAAAACTAATGAAAAACTGAATAAATTAATAAATCTGCCCTTGCCCCAGCTGATCACATAGCGTAACCGTCGAATACATTCTGAAAGAAGCTTATGGGGTTAGGTGGGGCATTTGTCTGAATTCGGCAAAACTAATTAAAAGCCGAATAGATTAATAAATCTGCCCTTGCCTTAGCTGATCACATAGCGTAACCACCGAATACAGTCTGAAAGAAGCTTATGGGGTCATGTGAGACCCCTAACTTTTGTAAACCCTATTAAGTCCCCAAATTTTGAGTTATTATAATAAATAACTTAGTTCTCCGTTTATTCACAAATATAACCCTAGAATCAAAAACGAATCGCGAATAAACTCGTACAAAACCAAATCGACCCCAATAGTGTTAGTAATCGTTTTTACACACTAATATTGATTATTTAAGTATGAGGTCCTTGACCTTTGTAATTTTATTTAGACTCTTACTTTTGAATTATTTCAATATAAACCCTCGATCCCCTATTTAGTTCCAATTTTAGCTGTAGAGCCGAAAATGCACGCCAACAGAAAATTCGCAAGCCTTGATTGAACCCGAGAACTCAGGGATCCTTCCAAAATCCTAATAATAATAATTAAATTAATCCCCTAACTATATTTCTAATAAAAAATCCTTTGCTTTCGGTTCTCATTACGACTCTCCCTTTAATTCGAAATAAAGAAACTTTAACCGAATTGAAGTTTCAAATCCTAATTAAATTAAATACCACACTTAAATAAATGTTCCTATACATGAATTAAACCCAAAGCCCTCACATTTTCATTAAATCGCTAATTGACCCCAAACAAGTAACCATTATATACACTTGTACCCTAAATCTATTTTTATACACCATACTTTACAATTTTCAATATTTGTACACAAGAAAATAATAAACTAAGTCTCTCAAATCACCGTCATATGGCCGGCCGTACCTACATAGATACAATGAGTGTACTTTTAAGACAAACTTGCAAAATTTAAGGGAAATATTTGACTTTGGTTACAAACTTATATATATATATATATATATATATATGTGCAATTGTACACAAAATAAATTCATAAAATCTCTCCAAATCTTCATCTTGGCCAACAATCATACCCCCCTTAGGCCATAATGAGAATCAAATCATATATATGTTTATACCATAATCTACTCTTGTTTACAAATATCACATCAAATTGTATACACAATTTCCCAAATCTAGAATGGGCCAACCACCCCTTTTCCCTAAGATACTATAGGATTTTATAGGATTTATTTAGTACAAACAAATCCCTTGAAATCTTGGAGCAATAATGACTTTGGTACCTATATAGATTCGTTATATATATGTATGTACTTCTAACTAGAAGGTATTTAAATTATCCCTAAACCTAACTAGATCATAATTAAATACATAATTAAGGTTCTAATCCTCCCTCATTCCATTACATTTAAACTAAATTAAGGCACTATTCAATTGAATTGGAACCAATGGGCATTTAGGACTTTTAACACCAAATTCTCTATAAATATACCACTCATCCCCATTTGTTGAGCACATATACACACCCACACACACACCCACACTATATTCAAGTGAGAGAAGAGAGGGAGGATGGTGATCTTGGTAGAAGATATGAGAAGAAGTTTGCTAGCAATTCCAACAACCCTCAAGTAAGCCATAACACAACTCTCTCTTTCATTTTCCTTTTTCAAATACATGTTATTAGAAGTTTAAAATGGTATTTTCGGATGTGTTCTAATGGTATTCTTGTGTTAAAAATGAAAGGAGTTGAGTCTTGATTCTACGCTTCTTTTATTTTTCGTAATCGGTATAAGACTACATTTTTCCTTATCAATCTCTCAAAATTTTCAAAGGCACCCCTTCACCTTAAATTTCTGAGTTTAATACATATTATTTGTCATGTTTTCATCACAATATAAGTGGAAAATTTCCCCTAGCTGACCTTTTTTCTCACCAACTTTCTATTTTCAAGAATTGTGCCAGAAAAATCTATTTTACAGCCACCTTACGAAATTTGTAGAAACATGTATAAAAATACTCTAGACCTCCATTTTATGTCAAAATCTTTCTTAAGGAGTTATCTTCAAGGAAAATTGGTTTCATTGAAAACAAGTGAGCGGTTTTTGATAAAATTTGATTTTCGTAACAGTCGACGAATCTGGACAAAGCTGGAGTATTTCTGAAATAACTACAAATATGGAAAAGCTATTCCATTTCCGAAAAATGTTCTGAAAACTAGATAAAATTCCCTACGAACCATGGGAAGGTCGGGCTCTGGAAAAATCTGAAATAACCCTTTTGAGTATAATCTTTAGGTAGTACTGAATCTGGAAATTCTGTTTTCATTAGTGTTTTATGTTCTTATGTTCATGAATATGCTTATTAATTTATGATCATATGTCGATATGATATTTCACATGTCATAGGTTTAGGTATTTTATTTTAATCCTTAGATGGTGCTCACACTTATGCAAATTTGAAAATTATATTCATGTGCGAATTTATTCCCTTAACTACTTGAATATGCCTAGAGCTAATTGTGCCTATCCTCATATGTGAATCTCATGTGTTGTAACCTTATTTCCTTCTATTTGTACTATTTAGTTGTTCAAACTTGTGCAATAGATGTTGTTTCAAGAGCATGTCCTAACTCTGACTTAAATTATCTAACTCAAACGGGAAACTTAATGGGTGGTAATGGGTTGTGAATTTTTGGACAAGATTACTAAGATATTGATTGGTTGACGGGATGCGTTCCCTATTTGGAAGTTAAAGTCTTGCGCAAGTGGTTTTCGGAACCCTTGAACGGAGCGATTGTATTAGAACCCTAGGTATTTGGTGTAAGGAGGGATTTGGGCAAGGCCCATTATTACCGTCTCTTTTGAGGCTCTGTGGTTGGCGCTACGCGGTATATAACCGTTGGTAGGCATCCGAGGTTAGGTCTGCAACAAAGTAACAAAAGAGGGGGCATATCGAATAATCCGCGTCCGATTCTTGTGGTTGGGAGGACGAAGTCTCTTCGGGGGATTTCTAGATTTCTAACATCTAATCTTGTAATCCTTTATTATTGAATGATTATCATGCTTCATTACTTGCTTGTTATAATTGTGACGGTGTATTGGATTGGGAAAAAGGGATGGGGTGTGTGGGTGTTTACTAGACAATCAAAGCTCATGGCATTTCATGCCAGGTATCAAAGAAACGTACGAAGCCAACGAAGAGTCAAAAACATTTGAAGACTTAAGTTTTCCTTAGAGAAAGTTTGGAACCATTTTGCTCATTAGTCTAATTGTGCTTTTATTTATTCTTTTTGGATTGTAATAGTAATGGAACTCGTTTTGTAAATTTAAAATTTGAGACGCTGTAATTATTATTTACTTTGTAATCCTATGCCTATCTCTGCGTTGCTTATGAGACCTTGTGTCAATGCCTTTTAAAGATCTGTCAAAAGGGTGGTGCGCTACCTAAGAAAACTGGACTTAGAAGGGAGGCTAACTTGACTCCTTCGGTGATCTGGGATCTTACTCAGTCATTGGCCATAGGACTCATTAGTGTCATTTCCTAGACTCCTAACCTTAGATAAACCCTGTATTTAATTGATAATATATTCTCTGAAGTTTGCAATTTTTGGGGCTTCACAAGTCAGGTAGGGCATTTGTCTGAATTCGACAAAACTAATAAAAAGTCGAATAGATTTATAAACCTGCCTTTGCCCCAGTTGATCACATAGCATAGCCGCTGAATACGGTCTGAAAGAAGCTTATGGGGTCAGGTGGGGCATTTGTCTGAATTTGGCATAACTAATGAAAAGTCGAATAGATTAATAAACATGCCATTGCCTCAATTGATCACATAGCATAATTGCCGAATACATAGGCAGGCGGAGATAGTGGGCACTTCGTAATCATACCCACAATTAATATATGGGGTAGTCAGGCATGTGTGGGGCCTGTGGACTATTTAAATAGACACTGATGAGAGTGTGTTTAAAAAAAAAGAACACTGGTTCGATCTCAGCAATTACGCATGCCAAGTAGGGTGTTCTTTAACAATAGAGGAGAGGGAAGAACATTAGCTGATCTGGAATCAGAAATGAACTGCGGAATTGGTGGAGAATCTTCCCATATGGGAAAAATGGCGTCGGAGGAAGGAGAGAGATGTCGGTACCCCCGTTGTCGAAACAAGTCCCCAAGAAGGGGCGAGGTAGAAAAATCACCTAGGAGGGGGGCGTTGCAGCGAGGGAATTCTAAGACTAGGAGTGCCCATGTCTCAACACAAAACGAACTAACTAGGCCACTACACCCGCTAAGCTTTTCAGTGTTTGTTGGGAACAAACCAATAACCGAAGCAGATTCAATTGTCCATGATCCAAACGTGGCAGTCGGGTTTATTTAGCAAATATTTCCACCCGAAGTACTACAGTCAATGGGCAGTCGAGTTGATTACGAAAATTTTCAAGAGGGCGTCCATGGAGCAGTCAAAGGACTATATAGCTCCTATGAGATCGGCATGTGCCTTCGTGCTGCACGAAGAGAGATCGAGCAGAAAGACAGCGACATTCGGGACTTGGAGCGTCTCGTAGAAAAGGCGGAGAGCGAGTTGAGAAAGGCCAAGGTAGCTGAGACGCAATCGGCAGGTCAGATGAACCCCATTATGACGGACAGAGTAAACCAGCGCCTGCTTGATCATGCCATTGCCGATCGGGATACGACAAGCATGTTCACAAAAGAGGTGATAAGAACGCGGGCCTATGAACAAGGCTTTTTTTTATGGCCGAAAGATCGGCATTGAGAAGACCAGGGAGAAGCTAGCGGATGACCTTTGTCGATGCGAAAACCTTGGCTTTAAGAATTGATGGATCAAGGCTTTGCAATCCACGGGTGTTGATTCGGCATCTTCATTGTACCAAAGTTACGAGTTCCCCTTCGAGACTTATGAGGCCGAAAAAACTGATGATGAAGAAGAAGGCGCCGACAAGGAAAAGGCTTAGATAACCAGAAAGACATTGTATTTCTTAGTCTATTGGTACCCATGTATTTGTATATTATTGTAAGAAATAAATAGCCTTTGTGTTTATTTTTTTTGATATTTTGCCCCTGTCAGGAATGTGTGTTTGTGGTCCCATGCCATCTTCTTGCTCCTGGCTTTTTAATGCATCTTTAGAATTGTTTCTTCCATTGACCGTTATTCTAATTACTAACATTCACCAACTTAGGCTACATTGATCTAATCCTTATAATGAGTGCTTTGAATTCGGAGGCTTATTCGGCTCAAACGTGATCATGCACAAAAGGGCGCTTCGAATTTGGAGTCATTGTTTTGGCCAATAGTGATACACTAAGGGCGCTCCGAGTCTGGGGGTTTATTCAGCCCAAACGTGATCATGTACGAGGGCGCTCCAAATTCAGAGTCTTTGTTTTGGCCAATCGTGCTATATGAAGGTTGCTCCGAATCCGAAGGCTTATTCGGCCCAAACATGATCATGCACGAGGGCACTTAGAATTCGGAGTCTTTGACTCCGAATTCGGAGTCTTTGTTTTGGCCAATCGTGATATCCAGAAAGGCGCTCCGAATCCGGAGGCTTATTCGACCCAAACGTGATCATGCAAGAGGGCGCTCCGAATTCAGAGTCTTTGTTTTGGCCAATCGTGATATCCACAAAGGGCGCTCTGAATCCGGAGGCTTATTCGGCCCAAACGTAATCATATACGAAGGGCACTCCGAATTCAGATACTTTATCATCATTCAACCATTTTCAATGAGACGATCAATAATAAATAAAAAAAAGCATACTGTATTACGGAATACATAGATACATACATGTTTGTATAGTAGCAAAAATAAAAAAAATGAACTAGCATGTCGTAAAAGTTGGCTTAATGATAAAATTTACGCAAGTGGGTCGAATTCCAGGGGCATGGTAAACCTCTGCCAGTCATGTCTGAAAGTCGATACGCCCCCGTTTCGACAGTCGAATCAATCTGGTAAGGGTCGTCCCAATTGGGGCCTAATTTACCATTAGTCGGATTTTTAGTAGCAGGAAGCACTTTCTTGAGGACTAGTTCTCCAGGCGCATAACGATACAACTGCACGTGCCGATTATACGACTTGACGAGCTGCTGTTAATACCGCGCCATGCACGCAAGAGCACGATCTTGACGTTCTTCGATCAAAGTCAGATCTAAGGCCAGCATCATGTCATTACACCCCATGTCAAAAGCCTTTGATTTCAATGTGGGCAGGCTGATTTGAAGAGGGATAATAGCTTGCGTCCCACAGCACAAGGCAAACAGTGTTTCTCCAGTAGACCACCCCAGAGTGATGCGATGAGCCCACAATACACTGGGCAACTCTTCCACCCACTTGCTTTTGGCCTTTTCCAATCGTTTCTTGATGCTGTCCAGGATCACTTTATTAGAGGCCTCAACTTGATCTTTACTTCGCGGGTATACCGGTGAGGAAAAATAGGGCCAGATACTGTATGTGTTGCATAACTCCCGATGGACACCACAATCGAATTGGGTGCCGTTGTCGGATACTAGTGCTCTTGGTATGCCGAATCAAGTTATAATGTTTCTTTATACAAAGTGCTTAACATCGACATCTCAGATATGTGCCAATGTCTCTGCTTCGACCCATTTCGTGAAATAGTCTGTTGTGACAATCAGGAATCGTTTGTTTCCCGGAGCTCGTGGTAATGGTCCGTCGATGCCAAGTCTCCATTGAGCGAATGGCCAAGGACTAGTAACAAAATTTAATTCTTCAGCAGGAAAATGAGTTAATGGGGAAAACTTTTGGCATTGTTCTCATTTCTTGACGTAGTTCTCAGTATCAGTATGCATAGTCGACCAATAATATCTTTGTGTTACGGCTTGGTGAGCCAATGAGCGTCCTCTAGTGTGAGCACCGTAACTACCCTCATGTATTTCGGCCAAGAAGTCCTTAACTTTATCTGGGTGAACACATTCCAAAAACGGCCTAGAGAGAGATTTTTTGTACAGTTTTCCCTGAGGATCCAGATAATATCGTAGGGCTTTATTCCGCAATTTGTGAGCTTTTTTCTTATCTGTTGAGAGCTATTCTGAGGAAATAAATCCAGCGATAGGGTCCATCCAACTCAGTCTTGAATCAATGATGTCAATCTGAACTGTTTTAGAAGAAGTGATACTCGGCTCTAGGACAAACCCTACTTCGATGGTTCGTTTCACTTCTGAGTTAATAGCCGAAGCTAGGCAATCAAGGGCATTCGCATGTGTGTTCTAATCTCGGGTTATCTGATTCAACTCGTGGTGGTCGAATTTCGTGAGCAAGAAATTCACCGTTTTCATGTAGGTTGCCAATCGGTCATTTTTAGCCGCATATTTCCCTTTCAACTGGTTGATGGCCAACTTTGAATCACAGAAAATGTGTAACCGTCGTGCACCAAGATGAAGTGCGTTTCAAAGGCCAGTTAGCAATGATTCGTATTCCGCCTCGTTATTTGATGCATTGAAACCTAGTTTGACTGCCTATTTGATTATTGCCCATTCGGGGGTTATGATTACTACGCCTGCCCCACTACCACGTTGGTTAAATGATCTATCACAATACATTTTCCAAATGTCTCTAACATACATTCTCCAGTCGGGTTGTGGTTGAAGGTGGACTTGATCAGACTTGAAGTCGGCATCATCCTGTGAACTCGGCTACAGAGTCGGCCAACACCTGCCCCTTAATGGCCATTTTGGGAAAAAACTAGATGTCATACTGGCCGAGTTCCAAAGCCTATTTAGAGACTCGCCCCGATGCTTCTGTGCTACGGAGAGGATAGTCTGTTAACATCCCTACAGTATGAGCCTAAAAATAGTGCATTAGCTTTCTGGCAGTCACTATGAGAGCTAGGATAAGTTTTTATAGTGGTAGGTATCGTGTTTTGACGTCAACCATTGCTTTGCTTACATAGTAGATTGGTCGCTGCTCCCCAAGTTCCTCCTTCAGTAACATGGCGCTGACCACCTAGTCGAATATCGCCAGATATAAGATGAGCGGATCGCTTGGCGATGGGGTTTCCAAGAGTGGCACTGAACGAAGATAAGTTTTCAAGCCGTCCAGTGTGGTTTGGCATTCCGGTGTCCATTCAAATGCTTTGCCTTGCCAAAGTGTGTGAAAAAATTATCAGCAGCGATCTGAGGAACGGCTGATAAACTTATTGAGGGGGGCAGCCATTCCCATCAACTTCTGAACTTCTTTGGCTAACTGAAGGGAGCCAAGTTCTAAAATTGTTGTGATCTGCTTCGGGTTGGCCTTTATTCCGCAATGGTTCACAATGTAACCGAGAAACTTGTCGGATTTGATGCGGAATGCGCATTTTGAGGCATTCAGTTTCATCTTGTACTTTCAAAAAATGCCGAAGGTCTATACTAAATTGGTTAGATGGGCATGCTTTTCCTTGGATTTCACCACCATGTCATCGATGTATACTTCCATAGTGCGGCCGAGTTATTCTTTAAACATAGTGGTAACCAGCCTCTAGTATGTTGCCCTAGCATTCTTCAGTTTGAAGGGCATGACCTTGTAGCAATAGGTTTCCTTGGGGTGAGGAATGCGGTCTTTTCCTGGTTTTTTAGATGCATGGAAATTTGGAGATAACCCTTGTAGGCGTCCAAGAAGCTCATGCGCTGATGATGCGCCGTTGCGTCCACAAGTTGGTCGATTTTGGGAAGAGGAAAACAATCCTTGGGATAAGCCCTGTTCAAGTCCGTGAAATCTACACAAACACGACAGGATCCATTTTTCTTCATCACAACCATGGTATTGGACAGCCATGTGGGATAAGTTACTTCACGAATTGCCCCGACATCAAGCAACCTGTCAACTTCATCAACGACGGCTGATGCATGCTCTGCGGCAGATTGCCAACTTTTTTGAATGATTGGTTTGACTTTTGGGTTGACGTTTAAACGGTGCTGGGCCACGACTGGATCCACCCCCGACATTTCATATGATGTCCAGGCAGACATGCCGATATTGCTGAGTAAAAAGGAAACCAACTTGTGTCTTTCAACTTTTTTCAGGGAAGTGTCGATCATGAAGAACTTGTCAGGGTCTCCACTGATTTCGACCTAATCAAGGTCTTCAATTGCCTTCTCACTGGGGGTTTTCCCAATGTCCTCGAGGCTTTCTCGATCTGGCACTTTAATCGAGTTCACTTCCAGTTCCTTTGGTCTTTTTGTGGCAGAAATAAGTTTGCATGCCTGTGCCGATTTCTGAGAGCCTCGAATTTGCTTAATGCCATATTCAGTTGGAAAGCGAAGTAATTGATGGTAGCTTCTTGGCACAGCCTGCATAGCATGTAGCTAGGTTCTTCCCATGATAAGATTGTATGGTGACAGGAGTTTGATGACTAGAAATTCCACGTCGACTGATTTGGTACCTGCCCGTACTGGTAGTGTGATCTTGCCCAAAAGATACTCGAGGTTGGCGTTGAAGCCGAAAAGTGGGTAATCGGTCGGTAACAGATTCAAATCAATGAAGTGGAGTTTAATGAATGTCTTGTAATACATTATTTCTGAGGTGCTTCCTTGATCGATGAGAACACATTCGACCGTGAATCGGTTCACTCATAGTTCTACGATGAGGGGATCAACGTGGGAGAAAGTCACTCCATCTGGATAGGTGTCGTCGAAGCTAATTTTGCTAGTGTCATGGGGCTGTTTTGTTGGTATGATTGGCTTGGATGGGCTAGGTTGCAACTGAATTGTATGTACTTGGGCTGGCGACGGAAGGCTGTATATTATGTGAGTTACGCCAAGTGGGGGTGAATCCGGCCGTAAGGCTACTGTGTTTGGTGGATTGTTCTTTCGGATATGCTGCGCCAGTCGGTTGTCTTGCACTAACTCCTCCAGGTGGTCCTTCAGTGCATAATAGTTGTCAAGATCGTGGCCATGGTCCTTGTGATATTCACACCTCCTATCCCTCTTTCTAGTATTAGAGGGCCTTATCATCTTGGACTGCCACTTAAAGAATGGAAAATGCTGGACTTTTGGTAGGATCTTACTGATCGGCGTTGCCAATTCCATATATTTCTTGTCCGAACATCTGGTGCGCTTGCTATCCACTTGATACTATTTGTTCAAACAGTGCAGACACTGCTCTTTTGATCGGTGCGAATCATGCCAGTTGACTCGTTTAGCCCGATTCCGAGGTTCAGGGCTCCTTGGTGTCACGGTGCTTAACGGCTGAACCAGACCATATGGCGTCGATTTCACGACTTTCTATCCTTCCTTGACGCAGAGGGCATCTTCTTCCACCTTGCAATACTTCTCAACTTTCTTCATTAGTGCCCAGACTGTCTTGGGAGGCCGTTTAGTCAACGTACTTTAGAGAGGACTATCGGGGTATAGCCCCATTTTAAAGGCGGTAATGGCCATGGAATCATTGTAGACATCATCCACCAAGTTGAAACACTCCCAATAGCATCAATAGCGTGTCGAATACTTATGGAGGGTTTCTTCTGGTTTAATTTGCATTGTCCAGAGAGAGTCGGCTTGTTTTGGTTGAACCTCGTTGGTGATGAATCTTGTCCTGAAGGACTTTTGGAGCTAATGAAAGCTCTTTATTGATGCTGGCTCGAATTTGTAATACCATCTGACGACCAATGACCCTAGGCTACTTGGAAACATTCGACACATGAGGGCTTCATCATTAGCATGCAACGTTATCGCTTGTTTGTAATGACGAATATGGTCCGTGGGGTCTGACTTTCTATCGTACAGGGTGAATGTCGGTGCTTTGAAATGTTTAGGCAGTGCAGCCCTTGCAATGCATCATACGAAAGGGTCGTGCTTGTCATCTTCATCCGAACCATCACTTCCTTCCCCTCGCCTATGCCGTACATACGGACTTCCCTCGGATGAGCTGAATACATCAACTCACCCTTTCTTTCCAGGTTCCTGAGATGGCGAGTCAGAATCATTACCATTATCATGTTTCCGAAGTTGATGTCGTCGATCATCCTTCTTCCTTTCTGGCGATTGACCCCGGTCATGACGTGCGGCCTGTTGGGATTTGGCTAACTCTAGGGCCAATTCCTTAGGTAAGTGCTCGTTCTCAGTCGTCATATCTTCTAGACACTGTTCGTTTCATTTTGCTTGATCCATGATCGTTTGCATAGTCTCTTGCATAGAGGTTGAGGGCGAGGTTTGAGTCACTAGGTCGAAGTTCAGGGCCTTTCGCGTGGTGATATTCTCCGATCCAAGCATGTTTCTTGGAGTAACATCATCTCTTGGTGTAACATCGTCAGCAACTACCGAAGGATCATCTGTCATGCTTGCCATGAACGCACTTGAGTATTCCCACAGACGGCTCCAATTGTGGTAAACAAGGCTTTAAGAATACTCTTGGATCTAGTCAAATGCTCTTGATTCTCTGATTGCTACCTGAAAAATGAATGAACACTCCGGTCGGGGGTGTTGGAATTAGCACTATGACGGACAAGTCAGTATCCTCTCAAATTTACTTCTATTTCAAGTTATCTCATTTGTTTTCACATACCTCAGTTTGGCTAAAGCTCTTTCTTTTTATACTGCACTCTAGGGGCCCGCTTTCCCATCATCTCCTTTTGCCATCACATTTGGGACCCCTAGATGTGCCAGAAGAATTTCAGAATACTCGATTTTCGGATAGATTCTACTCGGCCTTGGTCTTATTCAGATGGTCATGCCGAGTTATCCTCACCAGTCTTCTCGGCTCTCGGCATCCTCTTTGAGCAGCTCTTGAGTTGTCTCTTTTACTCGGCCCCCACAGTAGTCAATTTTTATAAAATTAAAAATTCATAGTTTAATTTGTTAAAAGGGTCAATTTGTAAGACTTTTCTTCGTAATTTCCCCAAAGAGAATTACAAATTTATGAAAGAAAAAAAAACATGTCTATTGGATTTGATTTTTTAAAATTGGTGTTTAGATGATTTTTTGCTTATTTTGTAGTTTAATTTTTTTCATATTTTATTTAATTTTTGATTGAATTTGGCTGTTTTGTTTGGTAACTTGTTACCAATGAATGAAAACAATCAAAATTTAAAATTAAAAAATTTAGCAGCAAAAGACCAGTAGCATTCTGCATCAATGATCCAAAGAATGCAAGATGAAATGAAGAGCAATAGCTTGCACCAAAAAATAAGAATTGGGAAGAACTTCATACAAACTATTATATCATTTCTAAAACAAAGAATTGCATAGACTTTTTAATTTATTTTATTTGACATAAAAAATAATCTCATGCACTGGATTTCCCTTTTAATGTGTATGATATAATAATTTTCATAAGCACAACAATGCATAGATAAACACATGCAAAGCATTGGGAAATCAAGATTCTTTTTTGTTTTTTCCTTCCTTTTGTTTCAAATATTGTAAATTGTCTTCTACATGCGAATGCAAATCTAATTGAGAATTTCTGATCAACATAGGCAAAACTGTGGAAGAGGATTTTTATTTGAGTATTGGTATGCTGCATTAAATCTAAAAAAACGGTGGTTTTAAAAAAAACAATAAGGACTCAACCGTTTACACCAGCCAAACTGAAGCAGAACAATGATCAAGAATGCAGTTGTAGACACCCCATTTTTGACCGACCTTAAGACTTAGACGTCACCAGTTGAGCACTCAGTGATGTTACATTTTGTGCTCGTTTTGAGGTTTCAGAGTCTCGGCTGCAAGCCTTGCCTCCGGATTTCGGGGCTCTTTTTTTGTGCATTGCCTCGGTTTGTGAACCGGGTCCCGTTTTCTCCATTTTCTCTTCTTGAAGGGTGGAAGAGGTCTCGTAGACCATCTCTCAGTGGCCGTAGGCTACGTTTCATGGTCGTAGGCCATTTTTCCCGTTTGGAGCCCAGTTTTCGGTTTTCGGAGCCGTTGGCCGTGTGCCTCGGTTCGGGACTGCTTAGCTACCTCCGTTTACTCCGGTTTTTGGCACACATCTTATTTCCTCCCTTTAGAGGAACACTGTGGCCCTGGAGACCACCTCTGTGGTCATACGCCACTTCCGGTGCCTAGCAGCCTGTTTTCGGGGCCCCGAATGGCGCGTTTTGGCCCCCGAACCTTCGTTTTGCATCCGTTTTGGTCCATTTTTGGTAGAGACCCTATTTTCACTATTAGGAGGGTGGTAGGATGGTGGCCGGCCACCTCTTCCCCTGAAAAACTAGTTTTCTCATTTTCTCTCTCTAAAAGCTGATTTTTCTGACTGAAAGCTGGTTTTTCCCACTTTTGAGCCACATTTTCTAGCTTTTCATACCACCATTGTGATCTACTCATCTGGGAGGCCACCAATATGGGTAGGCTGGCCAGAAATTCACCTTGACCCTTTTGAACCTTTCTTAAAAGCTAGCTTTTCTCTCTCCTGGGTCACTTTTTCTGGTTTTTCACTACATAGCTGTGTTGCACTCATCTAGGAGGCCACCTTTCTGGGTAGGCCGACCAGTAATTTTGCTTGAACCTTTTGACCCCTGGTCAGCCGACCAGTGGGAGTGGCCGGCCGGCCATTTGAACTGGCCGGCCTGCTTATTGCTTTTGCCCACTATGAGTGTAATCCAGCTGTGCTAGCTGGAGACCATTTGGTGCATCCTACATACATGGAGGATCTTTGAAGCTTCCAAGAGAAGTTTTGGCCTCTCTTCTCTATAAGAGAGGCCCTCCTCTTCATATCTAAGGGTTAGACATTTTTGCTTAAGGCTTATAACCTCCCTCCTCCATTGTCACTATTCCAAGCTCCAAAACCCTAATTTTCTTGGTCCATTTACACTGCAACCCTTAGCACCACACCTCCATCATCCATTCCAGCACCTTGGAAGTCATTTGCAGAGGTTAAAAGCTCACCAACTTGGTCCAAAAGCTGCTGGAGGTCGGCTCTTCAAGGGTAAGTGTCCATTTCCCTCAAACTTGCATTTTTTTTGCTTCATTACTTAGCTTCATTTAAAAGTATTTTTGGGCTTTGTCATAAACTAGAAAGTGTCATATTTTGAGCTCCTATTCAACTTTGTTTAAGGGCACTTTACTGTTTGAGGTCATCTACTTCCCCATACCCTCTATCTCTCTTTTAGGGCTATTTTTGCATCACACTTTAGCCTTACTTGTGAACATTTTCGAGATTTGTTATAAACTGGAAAAAGCCTTGTTTTGACCTCCTATTTAAGTTTTCTTGAGGTCACTTTTCTGTTTGGAGTCATCTCCTTCCTTGCATGCTTCATTCCTTCATATTTAGGGCTATGCATTAGAGCATTTGTATTGGACTTGTTTTGGCCTCTTAGCCACTAAAATCCCGGCAATTTTCAGTGGCTTTGATGAGGTTTTGAGCTTTGAAATCATAGAGGGGTGACCCTCTCACCCCTCATTTTCTTTACTAGCATGATTGGCTTTCCAAAGGGGCTCTATTTTGCATGCATTGAAGTCACTTTTTGGGTCCAATTTTGTGGGTTTTAAGGTCCGCCTTAGGTCTTTTCGGGTCCCTTTTGATCATATTTTATGTCTACAATGGATGTGCAGAACAATTCCATTCAAGGCCTTTTGAGGGGGCCTTTCATCGTATGCTTCCTTGACTGATTTCAGGGCCAATTTTGTGAGTTTTAGGGCTGTCATAACTCATTTCCAGAGTTTTTTTTGGTCATGCTAAGTGTCTATCTTATATGTGCTTAACAACCCCTTGAATGGCTTTCCAAAGAAGCCCTTCATTTTTCCATGCATTGGCTGCATTTCAGTGATTATTTGGGCATATTTTGACATGTTTTATTCACTGTTTTTGGTTGGTTTGATGAGTTCTCATTTGCTTCATATACATGCCATGTAAACCATGCTTGCTAGCCAATGTTGCATGCTATTTTAGTCCATCATGTTAGCATCTTTTGGTCATGCTTTAAACTGGAAATGTGCATGTTTTGGGACTGCCTTGGCTCTGTCTTTAGGCTTCATGATCAAATAATGCTTCCTTTGTACACTTGTGGTTCAATGCATTGGACTAGTTTTGAGTTTCGGGGCTTATTCCATGCATCGGGTGCCATATTTCCATGTTTCGGGACCATTTAGCATTATGTTTCAGTGCTGAAAATTACATGTTTGAATGTCATGCTTCACCCTTGCCATGTTTTGGTAGAGTGGCATTTAATGCCTTAGGTTCAGTCCTCGGTTTGCGTGCATGTGTGCACGTATTTCGGTCATCTCATTTTCATCTTATGGCTACTGATGTGAGTGTGGCTGAGGTCCACTCATGTTGGTGTAAGTCCATTATGCATTGGGTATGCCTTTTCAAATCATAGCATTGCGTATGTTAGGTTGCATTTTAGAGCATTGTGTATGCCATGTTAGATCACGTGCATTGTGTATGCCATTTTAGTACATAGCATTGCGTATGCTAGGCTGCATGTTAGTCGCATTGTGCATGCCATTCCATTTGCATGGTGCTTGGAATAGGATTTAGTCCAAGCACGGGAAACGAGGGGTGTTTCGTACTCCAAGTGACGAAACGTACCTCGATTCTCGGTCCCCTACGTTCTTGATTATCTATGACAGAATTGTTGGCTTCATATGTTCATACCTACATTCATGTCATATTAAAACGTGCAATTCGGTCTCTCGGCCATCATGCATCGAGATCCGTGATTGGTGGCTCGAGAATCGAGGGCCACACTCTCTAGAGCTTGTGCAAGGATGGGGAGGAGTGGTCCCGCACACATATGTTGAAAATACATTGCTTTCTCTCTTTCTTGCCTTTGTTGCAGAAAAACCAGAGTCCAGGGGGAGGAAGTGGTCGGCCGAGCAGGTTTTCTAGTAGGCTGACCACCTTTTTTTGGTTTTCACCATGAGGGGTGGTCGGCAGGTGTTTCCCAAGCCAAGAGCTGGTCGGCAGCCTTCCCCAAGTGGAGTTTCAGCCTCCTGGAGCTTTGTGTAAGTTTCTGAAATCAGCTGCAAACAATGGCGGGACAAGGCATTGCGATGGAATTTACCGACAAAGCGCATCGAGCATGCATGCATTCATTGTCATCCAAAACAGAGCCGGGGCAGTCGATTTGCATGCTAGTTTATAGCTTACTTAGCTAATTTGTTAGTTAGTTAGTGGATGTGTAATAATTAGCGGTAATTCGTTATTCATTCGGACTGTATTATTCTTTCGGACCCTCCGAGTGAGGGCACAATTGTAATAAGTGTGCGTGTGTGCGATGTATGTCTTCCAACCCCATGTCTTTCTCCTTTTTGTTTACCAGGTTATGATGGTTAGATTAGGGCATGTTTCAATTAGCATACAGTATGATAGCATGTCTGCATTCATTCATCTATCTTGCATGCACCGGGCTCGGCGCATCATACTAACTGCATTTGTATTTCAATTCCGAGTTGAATACTTGTTAGTTGTAGCATTTCACATGCCATCTTTAGAATAGCCGAGTCTATCTTAGTTGCATTTTGCATGTGTTGCATTAGGCATTTCTGTATAGTTAAGATCATGCATGGATTTCTAACATAGCTTTTGTTTTGGCTTGGAGTACTCGGTAAGTGTTTATGCCTTAGCATCTGTAGACGTCCTCGAACGCCCCGGGGAGGGATGAGCCCCCCGTTCCGTTCGATATCGGGCTCACTACAGCTCAGGACTCTCAAATTGTCACGGTTCTTAATCTGAACCAAAGAGTCCAAATCCGGCAAATCGTTTTGAGAAAATAGATTTTTAGAAAAGAAGTGCCAAACATGGACTGCTTTGCCAGATACAGAGTCACCACCTAAATATTTTCTTTTGGGAAATTTAGGAAACCCTAACTCGTTGCCTAAGGCCACGTGTCTGTCATCACCAAAGTTGTCTCGGCTCAGGAACTTGGGTACTATTGGGGAAGGTCACTTCGTGAGCACCCCCGCTCGCCCGATCAAAGATCGGCCTCTACTAACCATGATATCAAGTTTTGAAAACATTGTGTGTTCTTATTCCGGTTATTAGCCTAGATTTACTATGTGATGCGCACAGCATACAAGTATAGACTGGATCGCCTGAATTGGAACAAAGCATTTCATGTTTGTTTGTTTTGAAAATGGTTTGATGGTGCTACCCGCAAGTAGGCTAAGACGTAGATTTGCCACCCTCGGGTGGGCTTAGAAAACATGATTTTGCCACTATCTAGTGGGCTTAAAACACACATTTGATGAATTGTTCCAATCCAAATAACCCAACCTTCACCCACAGGCATTCAGGCAGTTATATCACATAAGCATATAGCTTCATGGTAAGCATGCTATTCATGGCAGTCACTCACACGCATGCAAGGATGCTAAAGCATAAAACTTACCGAGTACTCCAAGCCAAAACAGAAGCTAATTAGAAATCCATGCATGATCCTAATTATACAGAGACGCCTAATGCAACACATGCAAAAATGCAACTATAGCAGGCTCGGCTATTCTAAACATGGCATATGAAATGCTACAGCTAACATGTATTCAACTTGAAATTGAAAATACAATGCAGTTAGTATGATGCGCCGAGCCCGGTGCATGCAAAACAGATGAATGAATGCAACCATGCTATCATACTGTATGCTAATTGAAACATGCCCTAATCTAGCCATCATAAGTGGGTAAATAAAAGGGAGAAAGACGTGGGGTTGGAAGACATACATCACACACACGCATACTTATTACAACATTGCCCTCGCGCAGAGGGTCCGAATAAATAATATACAGTCCCGAATAAATATTACAGTCCAAATAATTACAAAATCCTAATTAATTAACAAATTAAACTAGGTAAGTTGTAAACTAGCATGCAAGCTAGGGACTGTCTCGACGCTGCTTCGGATGATGAATGATGCATGTCCGGGTTGTTTTGTGCGGAAATCCATTGCGATGCCCCAATTAGCCTCTGTTTGCAATTGTTCTTGGGATACGTGCCAAACTTCGGAAGACTGTTGATTCTTGATTTGCTGCAACAGAGAGCAAGAAAGGGGCATGGCAATGTATTTTCACAAATGTATGCATGCTTCGATCCTCGTGCCACCAATCACGTATCTCGATGCATGATGGCCGATGAGTCGAATTGCACAACTCAATATGAAATGAATGCGCATATAAACATAACAAAACTTAAACTCCATCATGGATAATCTGGAGTGTCGGTGACTGGGAATTGAGACACGTTCCGTCACTCGGAGTACGAAACGTACCTCGTTTCCCGTGCTCGGGCTAACTCATATCCCAAGCACAATGCAGTATGCATGACATGCATGAATGCAACTAATATATAACCTAGCATGCACAATGCTATGAGATGGCATACACAATGCGCTAACATACAACCTAGCATACACAATGCTATAAAATGAAATGACATACACAATGCGCAATGGACTTACGCCAACATGAGTGGACCACATCCACACACACATCAGTAGCCATGCGATGAAAATAAGATACTCGAGATGCGCGCACACATGCACGCAAACCGAGGACCGAACCTAAGGCACAAATGCCACTCTAACAAGACATGGCAAGGCGTGGAATATGGCATACTAGCATGCAAATTTCAGTAGCAAAATATGATGCAAAACAGCCCCGAAACATGGCAATATGGCACCCGATGCATGGAATGGCCCCGAAACACAAAACTAGGCATACGCATTGGCCTATAGCTATACAAAAGATGCATTATTTGAACATGAAGTGTGAAAACAGATTCAAGGCAGTCCCAAAACAAGCATATTTACATTTTTAAGCAAGGCCAAACAATGGACACAAATAGGACTAAACTAGCATGCAAAAATGGCCCCGTAAGAGAGGTAATGAAGCAAGTAGCAGCTTCTGGCCCTAAATGGCCAAGAGCCCTTCAAAAAAGTTGAAGAGGGACTCAAAATTAAGCACTTTACAGTTTACAACAAGCCACAGATCTAAACACAAACATGCCTAAAACATTGTGCAAGAAATGGGTCAAAAGGGAGACAAAGAAGCAAGTGATGGTTGTTGGCCTAAAAAAGAAGAGGGCCCTTCAACAAAGTTGAAGAGGGGCCCAAAACATGGTATTTTACAGTTTATGACCAAACCCAAAACAGTGCACATGCAAGCTTAAAATACTATACAAAATAAGGCCTAAAAAGAGGTTTAAACACAAAGAGCAAAAATAGAACTTCAAATAGAAAAAGACTCTTGATCAAACATGAAGAGGGGGTCAAAATAAGTCTATTTACAGTTTGGACCAGAGCCCAAAAATACAAGCACAAGGGGCTAACAAAACATGCAAAAATGAGGCCAAAAGAGGGATAAAGAGGCAAGTAACAAAAGGAAGCCTCAAACAGTGAAGAGCCCTTCAACAATGTTGAAGAAGGGCTCAAAATAAGCCACTTTACAGTTTATAACTGAGCTCAAAACAGTTTAAAAATAGGCATAAAATACTATGCAAGATAGAGGCATACAAGAGAGGTAATGAAGCAAGTGTTAAAAGGAAGCCTCAAACAGGGAGAGGCCCTTAAAAAAACATGAAAAGGAGCTCAAAATAATGGTATTTTCAGTTAGGGTCGGATCCCAAATATGCAAGCAAGTATAGCTTAGATTGTATGCAAAAATAGAGCCAAAAAGAGGAGAATGAAGACTCACCCTTGTAGACAAAGCTTTGACAACTCTTGGACCAAGTTTGGTGGCTCCTTAGCTCTAGAAAACAGCTCCAAGTGGCTGGAATGGATGGTGGTGGTATGGTGCTAGGTGGTGGTGTGGAAATGGTGTAGGGTTTGGAGAGGTTTTGGTGCTTGGAAGAGAAGGAGAGGGAGGATCAATGCAAGAGGCTTAGAGCAAATTTTTGTAACCCTCAGATAGGAGCTGGAGCTAGAGCTGCTATTATATAGGCAAAAGAGGGGAGAAAAAATGGGGGGGGGGAAATGGGGGGGAAAGAATTCAAGTTTCCCCCTAAAAGTGCAGCCCCCCAGATACAAAATCTGGGGGGAAACAGAATGCATATCTGTAAAGTACCTGGAGAGAGGATCATGGCCGGCTGCTTTTCTAGGGTTTAGGTGGCCGGCCGGCTCTCCCCATGGCCGGTCGGCCAAGGGTCAAAAGGGTCAATCATGATTAGTGGCCGGCCACCCCAGAAAGAGGGCCTCTCATGTGTGCACAACACAACCATGTAGTCAAAAACTGGAGAAAGTGAACCAGGAAAGAGAAAAGGCCACTTTTAGGAGGGGTTCAAAAGGGTCACACACAATTACTGGCCAGCCATGTGATATTGGTGGCCTCCCAGGTGTGTACAACACAAATATGTGGTTTGGGACAAGAAAAAGTGGCCTTAGGGTGGTCAACATTGGCTTTCAAGTGAGAAAAAACGGGCGACGGAGGGCGATGGAGGAATAAAACTGGTTGTCAGAACAATTGCTGGCCTTCCACCCTTCTACAACCTTCCTAACAACGAAACAGAGGTCCCTGCCAAAAATGAACCCAAACCGATGCAAAATGAAGCTTCGGGGGCCGAAACGCGCAGCCCGAGGCCCCGAAAACTGGCTGTTAGGCACCGGAAGTGGTGTTCATCCATGAAGTTGGTCTCTCGAGCCTCAGTGTCCCTCAAAAGGGAGAAAATAAGATGCATGCCAAAAACCGGAGCAAACGGAGGTGGTTAAGCGGTCTCGAACTGAGGCACACGGCCGACGGCTCCGAAAACCGAAAATCGGACTCCAAACGGGCAAAATGGCCTACGACCACGAAACGTAGCCTACGGCCACTGAGAGATGATCTACGAGACCTCTCCCTCCCTTCGGGACAAGAAAACAGAGAAAAAAGAGCCTGGTTCGCAAACCGAGGGAAAGCATAAAAGAGTCCGGAAGTCGGGAGGCAAGCCTCGCAGCCGAGACTCTGAAACTTCTGAACGAGCACTATATGCAATATCACCGGGCGCTCAACTGGTGACGTCGGAGTCTCAAGGTCGGTCAAAAATGGGGTGTCTACAGCATCCTTACATGTGTGTTAGTGATTGCCATGATAGCATGCTTACCGTGAGGCTATTTGCTTATATGATATACCTGCCTGAATGCCTGTGGGTGAAGGTTGGGTTATTTGAATTGGAACAATTCATTAATTGTAAGTTTTAAGCCCATTAGATAGTGGGAAAATCATGTTTTTCTAAGCCCACCCAAGGGTGGCAAATCCACGTCTTAGCCTACTTGCGGGTAGCACCATCAAACCATTTTCAAAATAAACAAACATGAAATGTTTTGTTCCAATTCAGGCGACCCAATCTATACTTGTATGTTGTGCGCATCACATTGTAAATCTAGGCTAATAACCAGAATAAGAATGCATAATGTTTTCAAAACTAGATATCATGGTTAGTAGAGGCAGATCTTTGATCGGGCGAGCTGGGGTGCTCATGAAGTGACCTTCCCCAATCGTACCCAAGTTCTCGAGCCGAGGCAACTTTGGTGATGACGGACACGTGGCCTTAGGCAACGAGTCAGGGTTTCCTAAATTTTTCAAAATAAAATATTTTGGTGGCGACTCTGTATCTGGAAAAGCAGTCCATGTTTGGCACTTCTTTCAAACAAATCTGTTTTCAGAAACGATTTACCGGATTTGGACTCTTTGATGATTTCATCGGTCTTGCATTGCACTTTGCGAGATTAGATACAGGACCGTGACATTGAGTTCTGAACTGTAGTGAGCCCAATGAACAAAACCGGGGGGGGGGGGGAGGGGGGGATTTCCTCCTGGGACGTTCGGGGACGTCTACAGTTTCTGGCGACTCTGCTAGAGAGTTTGGAGAACTTGACTCGAACTCATGATATCTTGTTTTGATGACACTTATGTATTTTTTTGCATTGCATTTGTATTGGTGCGCCTAGGACACTGTGTTTGCCGTATGCTATTCCTGAACGGTTTGTCGGAGGCTCGCTTCGAGAAGCTTGCCATAAGGCTGACCGGTTGCGGGCTCTGCCACGACGGGAACACAAACCCCGGTTTTACCAGGGCACCCTTTTTGACCGTTCGACCTAGTGCATATTCGGAATCCACAGTGACCATTCCAAACTAGGACAGGTTGCTTACCTGTTTATAGGTTGTTTGAAACCGCTGCATGCGTAGCGAAACCCTAGTTCCTGACAAAATAGGACAGGGAAACCTTCCCCCAACATAGGGGTGTTTTGGCTCTCACTTGTTTGTTATGTGCTTCTAGAGTGCGTCTCTATACGAATGCATGTATCAGTTTACAAGTTTGGGCATCAGGCCTATGGGCACCAGTTTAGTATTTTTGGGTATCAGGCCTGCGAGCACCATTTCAGTATTTTCAGAATCAGTTATCTGCGGGTATCAGATTTAGCTTCGGGGACAGTGATTTGGGAACAGTGATTTGGGAATAATGATCGGTCTTTGAGAATAGTGTATCAATTGCGTGTTAATTATACCCGACTGTGTGTTGTGTTTATTTACACTGTTATGCTGTCCGTTCGTCTGCTCGTTTATTTCCTTATTATTGCTTTATTTATCTTTTTGCTAGGTAGTTTCGCACAACTGCTTCCGACCAAGCAGATATTCCCCAAGCACTCTGGACAAGAGGTCGCCGACTCAATCGATCTGAGGATCTGGTCGACGGACAACTAGTGTTCCACGCTCTACCCCCGGTTATCAGACGGAGGTCGAAAAGGCGCAGTGTATCTGAGCAGAGGTTACTAGAGCAGCGGATTACCCCATCAGTGGACAGTCGGATTGAGATCCCAATTGTTGCTACAGAGATAGACCTGCCAGTAGTTCAGACAGATCAGGGCAGTATGGCGGGACCGACAGGAGTTGAGGAAATGATGCGTCAGATGCAGGACACCATGAGAGCCATGCAGCAGGATGCTGTTCACCGGGACGAATTTGCCAAACAACAGGCCGAGATCATGGCCCAACAGGCAGAGTTAATTGCCAGATTGCAATAACAAGCCGAAACATCTGGTTCACACCCAGTTCCTCCCCCACTAGAAATCCTGGCACCCGAAGAGGCACCAAATGTTCAGACAGATACGGACATGCCAATGGGGCTAGCTCCGCCCCCAATTCTGCCCCAGCTATCTAAGGCACCTACGCCCATCAATCAACCGGACTCTCCCTTTGAGTTTGAGGTAGACCATGAAATTGAGCAAGCTTGAGAAGTTGTTCAAGAAATCCCAAGAGGTAAAGGCTATCCTGGATATCGAGGACGGATATACCGACGTGGCTGTGATGTTGCCAGAGAGGTTTAAAATGCCGAAAATTGATCGCTTCAACGGATCTGGGGACCCCATGGTGCACCTCCGGCTATTTTTAGATATACTACGACCAATGGGCCTCACCAGACCACAAAAGCTTTCACTATTCGGCCGGACCCTGTCGGGTGTGCCCGCTATCTGGTATGCGAAGTTAGAGGATGATGTCAAGCGGAGTTGGGATGAAATGGCCGAGGCCTTTGTCGCACAATACTCTTTCAATACCCAAATCAAGATTACGACCCGAGATCTCGAAACAACAAGGCAGGAGCCTAAGGAGAGCTTCTCGGATTTCGTAACTCGGTGGAGGGCGAAGGCTTCGTTGATGACCCTGAGGCCTACCGACAAAGACCAAATCAGGATGATTGTGCGCAATCTCCAGCCAAAACTGATGCAAAAAATGATTGTGCTCCCCTTTCCCACTTTTTCAGATCTACATGAAATGGGGGTACAAATCGAAGATGCAATGAAACAAGGTCTAATAGACCAAGATAGAGAGCAACCCAGAAGATAGAGAGCAACCCAGAAGAACCTTTAAAAGCAACAACAACACAAGCACCAACAATGCCACAAATGCTAGAGCTTCAGAAGTAAGCGTGGTCACTACCATTTCCCTTCCCCTTCCAAGACCCATGGCAGCTACACCTTTCTCCGGCGCGTCTGGAAGTAACACACAAACCACTCGATTCCAACCCAGAGGCCAAAGAACCTTCACCCCACTGTATATGCCCCTGTCCAAGGCTCTAGGGGTATTAATCAAGAAAGGGCACTTAAAGCCCCTGGAGCCGAGACCATTGCCAAATCCACTCCCTCCTTCTCACAACCCAGCAAAATATTGCGCATATCACCAACAACGTGGTCATGACACTGACCAATGTTATAGATTACGTCATGAGATTCAAGACCTCATTGACAAGCAGGTGATTGTACCTCCAGAAAAACCCAATGTCACAACAAACCTTCTCCCACCGCACAACCAAGCTCCACCTCCCAAAAGAATCAACTCCATCCGGACTGGGGTCGTGTCTTACGATCCCAGCATATATATCACTCCTTCCCACTTACCTAAGCCAGAGGTGCTCCTTCCTGACTGCACTGACTCTTTGTGCATGTTGGACATCTCCAAAACCCAACCTGAGCCAATGGCGGTGACTGGCAAAGATAGAACAGAGGAGATTTCAGAAGAGGATGGAATTGTTCAATCAGGGTTTGAGCAGTCTGGGAGTGTCGTTGGGGAAGCCTACGATCCGAGTGATTACATTCTGCCAGCAGGCCAGTTTGAGCCTAATATTGAATTGCCAGAGAGGGTAGAGCTGTGTGTGATCTGAGGAGATGGATTCGAGCAAGGGACAGATGGTTTGACGGTTGTAGAAGAGGACTTGGCCAGCCTCCAGTTTTTCAACGACCAAGATCCAGGAGACACGACAGTCAACTGGTTTGATTATGAGGAATCAGCAGAGGCTACTGGGTGGCTTGACGACTTGCCAGACGTTGTTGATGAAGCTCAGTTAGAACAGGGCCCGGCAGGGGCAAGTATATCAGTGGTGGCCGAAAGGGCCGGAAATCAGAATGAATCGCCGGAGAGCGCCAGTGCTAAGAATTCCGCTCGAGACTTGGGCATTATGAATGCGGGAATTGTTGAACAACCAGCTGTACTGACGCAGCTGGAACAAGAAAGGTTTGAGGATGCCAAGAGAACTAGGAAAGCTAAGGGCCCTGAGGGGACTGAGAGTGCTGTGTGCACGAAGATAGAGAATGCTTCGAGCATATGGACGGAAAGTACTGCAAGTGCAGTTGAACCGGAGCCAGACAGGTGTCTGTTGGCTGCTGACGGAATGTGGTGGGAAGATAATGATTTATGTCTTGCCCACACGGATGAGGATTGGGGGAGTAATCAGCCAGATGATACCTGGTATATCGGTGAGGTCTATCATATGACGAGAAGCGGGCGGTATTTCAAGCCCCCGCACCTAGACCAGCCGGAGGCATCTGGGAAGGATAAGGAAGTTGAGAGACAGAAAGAGAAGCAAGTCGAAGAAGAGGCTGTACTGAAGCAGTTAAAGAAGATACAAGCAGACATCTCCATCTGGGGACTGCTTATGGCATCGCGATTGCATCGACAAGCTGTCTTATCGACCATGGACAAGGCCAAGCTCTCTATAGACACCACACCCGAACAGCTGGTGGGTTTAGTTTTTTCGGGAGGAGCTACCCCGATGTTGACCTTTTCTGACAAAGAATTTCCACCTGAGGGTGCGAACCACAACAAGCCACTCTACATCTCCGTGGAGTGCAGAAATAAATGGATACCCGTGATGCTTGTCGACACAAGGTCTGCCATCAATGTATGTCCAGCGAGGACTGCCTATGCAATTGGCTTGAAGACCACGGACTTTGTGCCAACAGCCCAGGTGATTCGAGCATACGACAACACAAGTAGAGAAGTCATGGGGACAGTGAAAATTCAAACCAAGGTTGGGTCGGGGCAGCATGAAATTGACTTTCACATCCTAGAGGTGCCCGCCACTTTTAATCTACTTTTGGGGCGGCCGTGGCTGCATCAAGTGAAGGCAGTTTCTTCTACCTTGCATCAAATGGTGAAATACCCCCATGGAAAGGGAGTAGCCATTGTTTTTGGGAATTTATCGATCCATCCACCGCTGGAAGTATCTACGCCAGTTTTGGAAATTGAGCACGGTATGGAGGATGTGTTCTTACCCGGTTTTACCCTAGCTGAGGCCCGGGTCATGCAGAACATCTTAGTTGTTAATGAGGGGGTGTATGTCAGTGCTCAATCGGTATACATCACGAACAAGCTTCAACATATCCCCAGGATGGGATTGGGAAAGAGCGGCCGGAAGGGCGTCGCAGCATCCGCCGAGGTGCCACATAACCCACATACCTTTGGTTTGGGTTATCTGCCCACCAAAGAGGATTGGATAAGGAAGGGTAAGGAAATGGCTGGGAGAGCTAGAGCGAAGAAGGCGGGGAAGCCTTTTGACTTAATGCACTGGCCCATTCAGGGTACCCTAAACGGACGCTTCGTCCGGAACGGGGAGGACTTTCCGTTCTGTGGCTTCCCAGAGCCGGGGCTAAACGCGGAGAGGAAGTGCGTGCCGGGATTTGAGATTTTCTTTGACCTACAGTTACCCGGGGATGACGTTGCCGGAGAACAAACAGACCCATTAGCTGAGGTTGAGCAGAGCAAGAAAGTGGAGTCTGAGGACGTCGAAAGTGAAATGGGGGTAGCGCTGGCATGTTTACTTTCAGATCCTCCGATCGAACAGAAGTGCTTGGGGGATAACTTCTCGGTATGCATGATCGGAATGGAATGGCTGCGGGCCTACCAGTAAACATTTTGGATGCATCTATCGCACCCTTTCTCATTTGGCAGTATGAAGAGGGATTTTTGTCCAGCAGCACCGGGTTAGGTAGTGAGCCGGAATCTGATTTCACCGAATCTTGTGAGTCGGAATCAGGTTCCAGCTCGACTGAGTCTGAGCCTGGTAATCCTGGGGATGATAACCCAGATGCCACAGTCTTGTCCAGGTCGTCTTTTTCTTTCTCTTTTGAGTCTATTGTAACCGAAGAATCGGACGATTTGGATGTGCTTAATGAGAATCAAGTAGCTGTGGTTTCTGAGGAGGACCCGCGGCTGGTCCAGATCGGGTCCACGTTGTCTTCGGAGGAACACGAGCGCTTAGTCGCTTTATTAAAAGATTTCAAAGATGTTTTCGCGTGGTCCTACGAAGACATGCCTGGAATCGATCCTGAGATTGTACAGCACCGGATCCCTCTTAACCCCGAGGCTCGACCCGTTAAGCAAAAACTCAGAAGAATCTACCCGGATTGGGCCCTCAAGATTAAGGAAGACGTCACCAAGCAAATTGACGCAGGTTTCTTGCAGGTATCCAAATATCCGACCTGGTTGGCTAACATCATTCCAGTGCCGAAGAAGGATGGTAGGATCCGAGTATGTGTGGATTTTAGGGATTTGAACAGAGCTAGTCCGAAGGACAACTTTCCCTTGCCGCACATTGATGAGTTAGTGGACTTCACAGCGGGGCATGCTTTGCTTTCGTTTATGGATGGCTTCCCAGGCTATAACCAGATAGTGATGGCACCTGAAGATCGAGAAAAGACTGCCTTCACCACCCCCGTGGGGGACATACTGTTACAGAGTGATGCCGTTTGGGTTGAAGAATGTTGGAGCTACATATCAACGGGCCGCAACCACGATATTGCATGACATGATCCACAAAGAGGTTGAGGTGTATGTGGACGATATGATTGTCAAGTCCAAAGAAAGGGAGGGCCACTACACCGCCTTGCAAAAATTCTTTCAAAGGATCAGAGAATTCCGGTTGCGGCTGAATCCTCAGAAGTGTACGTTCGGTGTCACAGCAGGGAAAATACTGGGGTTTCTCATTAGACAGAGAGGTATCGAAGTCGACCCTTCCAAAATCAAGGCCATCCTAGAAATGCCACCACCAAGGACTGAAAAGGAGGTGCGAGGCTTTCTGGGTAAAGTGCAATTCATAAGACGGTTTATCTCAAAATTAACCTTGACTTGTGAACCACTTTTTGGCCTCCTGAAGAAAGGAAAGAAATTCCAGTGGGACGGCCGATGCCAAGCTGCTTTTGAAAAGATCAAGGAATATTTACAGAACCCACCTGTGTTATCACCACCAGAACCGGGAAGACCGTTGATATTGTACCTTTCGGTAACTGAGACCACAATGGGCTGCATGCTCGTGCAGGAATCAGAGGACAAAGTGGAAAGGGCCATCTACTATCTGAGCAAGAAGATGTTAGAGTATGAAACTCGCTACACACCATTGGAGAAGGCTTGCTTGGCCTTGGTATGGGCTACCAGGAAGCTACGACACTACCTGTTAGCTCACTCTGTAATGTTGGTTTCAAGATTAGATCCCATCAAATATCTGTTCGAGAAACCAGCACTTACGGGTAGGCTAGCTCATTGGCTGTTGTTGCTTTCCGAATTTGATCTGAAATATGTGACGCGTAAGTCAGTCAAGGGAAGAGTGGTAGCAGAGTTCTTAGCCGATCATCCAGTGGAAGGAAGTGAAGCAGTGGAGTACTTATTCCCAGATGAGGCCATTTTGCATATCGACGATGAGTTTTGGACAATGTACTTTGACAGAGCGTCAAATCAATACGGGTATGGGATAGGAGTGTTGCTGATAGCACCTGACAATTTCTGTATCCCTTTAGCATTCAAGGTCGAGTTCAAAGTCTCGAACAACGAAGCAGAGTATGAGGCATGCATTGCCGGTCTAGAAGCAGCCCTAGAACTAGGGGCAAAACGGTTGGACGCCATCGGGGACTCAAACCTTGTTGTGTCTCAAGTGAAAGGAGATTGGAAAGTCAAAGAAGAAAAGATGATGATGTATCATCAAGCCCTGGATTTGTTAATTCCTCGGTTTGAGAAGCTAAACTTTGCTCATCTAGTAAGAGGGAACAACAGGTTCGCAGATTCACTAGCAACTCTATCTTCCATGATAGATATCCCGTTTGGAGTCCGGATGCGTCCAGTCATCATTGATCAGAAGTTTGCGCCAGCATATGAGTCAATCGCTGCTATAGATGAGGTTCAAGATGAGAACCCCTGGTATTACGACATTTGGAACTTCTTGGAGAAAGAGGCGTATCCATTAGGGGCAAATGCCAAGGATAAAAGGGCAATTAGAATAATGGCCGTTCAGTTCATCATCTGTGGAGGTAAATTGTACAAGAGAGGTCATCTGGAAATGCATAAGCTATGCGTTGAAGCTGATGAATCAAAACGCCGGATGGAGGCCATCCATAGAGGGGAATGCGGTGCGCATATGAACGGGGTAATGTTGGCACGGAAGATCCTCAGACAGGGTTACTACTGGTCCACCATGGAGGAGGAATGTATCGGCTTTGTTCGGTGATGCCACAAATGTCAGATCCATGCAAACCGCATGAACATCCCGCCATCAAAGTTGTACAATATGACTTCGCCATGGCCATTCTCAGTTTGGGGAATCGATGTGATTGGGGCTGTCACTCCAAAGGGGTCTAACGGGCATGAGTTCATTCTGGTCGCAATAGATTATTTCACGAAGTGGGTTGAGGCCCAATCCTATGCGGTGTTGAAGGCTTCGCATGTTGCAAAATTCATCAGAAACAACATCATCTGTCCTTATGGGGTCCCAAACGAGGTCGTTTCAGATAATGGTTCCCACTTCAAGAAGGAAGTGATTGACTTGTTAGAAAAATACAACGTGGCTTTTCATAAGTCGTCTACATATCGGCCGCAAACCAATGGAGCGGTTGAGGCCGCCAACAAGAATATCAAACACATATTGCAGAAGATGGTGGAAACCTACCGGGATTGGCCAGACAAGCTGCCGTTTGCTCTGTGGGGGTACCGGACTTCAATTAGAGCTTCTACTGGGGTGACTCTGTATTCATTAGTTTATGGGATGGAGGCCATTCTACTTATTGAAATTGAGGTTCCGTCTTTGCGAGTGCTGGTTGAGTGTTAGATAGCTGAAGCGGACTGGCAATAGAGCAGATTTGAAGAACTCATGCTTTTTGACGAGCGCAGATTGAAAGCACTGTACCATGTTCAAGGTTATCAGCGCAGAATTGCCAGGGCTTTTAACAAGAAAGTTAAGTCCAAGAATCTAAAAGAAGGAAATTTGGTGCTCAGGGACAACCGAGCTCCCATCTACGACCCGAAGGGCAAGTTCAGACCTAATTGGACTGGTCCCTACATCATTAAGTCTATCTGGTCAGGTGGAGCTGTGGTTCTAATGGACCTAGATGGCCTAGAGTTCTCGCAACCGATCAACATGGACAAGTTGAAGAAATATTACCCCTGAGAGGCTCGCTAGGCCGAAAACCTGAAAGGGCGACCTAGGCAAAAGTTAGAGCATTAAAAAATTAGAAAATATAAAAACTGAGCTCGCAAGGTTGAAAACCCGCAAAGGGCGGCCTTGGCAAAAGTTAGAGCGTAAAAGGAGAGTGAAAATACTCGAGTGAACCTAAGCTTGAACTACGTAAGGCTTGATTCCCATCTTTGGGATACGTAGGCAACTTCATCCTGAAGTTCAGCCATAAACTTTTCCCCGATCAACTTTGTCCATTTGATCATCTCGGCCATCTTTGTCTATTCAGCATTCAAGAGTTCGGTTATGATCTCCGGTGCAGTGCTCTTCAGACTAGGGGCAACTTTCCGTTACTGTGCAGTGTCGCGGTACTCTTCAGACTAGGGGAAACTTTCCAGTTGTAGGGATCCGGGTTTGTGCATCTTAGTGACAGATCTCAGGCATGTCCAGTTTTGATCCATATCGAAAATGGTTTTGAAAAGTTTTAATAAAAGTTGACTTTGTTCAAAATTAATCTTTTTTACAACTTAGACCATTTTCGGACCAAAGTGGAAAGTTTTTAGTACCCAAAACCTTCAATTTCATTGATTTCAATACAGAGTTCTCCTGCTCTTGCATACAAATTGAAGTTACTTTTTTATTACAATCATAAAGAAAACTTGAAAGTACTAATAAAGCAATAAATCAGGGGCATAGCTAAGTCAGGTGTTCCTGCGCCCTCTCCCAGAGCTGGTCGAAGCCTCTGATGCCAAAGTAGGCCCTTCCTGTGCCTCTTCATTGAGCCAATCCAAGCACTCATCAGACAAGGTACAACTGAAAGTGGGAGCAGGGGCCAGGAGCTTTCTAGTCCTCCATGCTGTGGCATACCGGGCAAGCTGTGCGCCTCGAATCGGGAATGCAGCAGAATACTCTATCCCCTATGGCGGGCAAGTCTGATCATGACCAAACTGGCGCCGGAACCGGAACAGAAAGTAGAACACACAGTGAGTCAGACCAATCAACTGGATCCCGGTCTGCCGGGACATGCTGAGTAGGCTGGGCAAGAGTCCACAACCTGTAATTTATCCATCAACCATACCTGGGGTGGGATGAAAAATGAGAGAATAAAGAATAGAGAGATGTACGATGAGAGAAAAGAAAGAAAAGGGTTTTATGAGAAAAATCAAGCCTGAGGGCCGAGTGATGTGAGCAATATATATGTGAGAAAGTGTGGGAAACATTACCTGCAGCAGTAGTGGACTCCCCGCGAATCTGGTCGTCTCTCGGCAATAGAAAGCATCCAAGCCCATCAGCGTCTCGGCCAATGTCATGGCAATGCAGCTCTTTCCTTCTTTCAAGCCTTGAGCAACTTCGATCAACCGGACACTGGATCCTCCGGAACCTGAGACAAGTAAGAAATGAGATAGCAAGCATAGACAAAGTGCGTGTTGCTGATAGCCCTGCCAATGATTGTCGCTGCGGTCACCAGCATCAGAAAACTGGCAAACCAAGCTTGGGATGTCTAGCTCCCCATCATGAATCGATGATCGAGCATCATGCAAAGTGAGGCCGCACATTTTTCCTAAGGCTTGGACGTGGCCGAATCGGAATTGAGGCAAGATTTCCTCGTTGCGCTCGGACTCCATCAAAACTTGGAAATCCTCGAAAGTAGGATGCATCTCTTGCCCACCAAAGCTAAAGACGTGTGTTATCGGATTCCAAAACCTCACCACGGCATGGAGGAAAGGAATGTGCAGCGAAGTACGGCTCAGCGTGAATAGTGCATTCAAGCCGAAGCCCCGAAAGTTCAACTTTTTCGAGCCGTCTAAATTAGCAATCCAAGCTGTGAGATTTTGGGTGAAGAACGCCCCCATTTTGAGGCAAAACTAAGATGAAAAGGGAGAGCCACGAGGCTAGAGCTTTTAAAGAGGATAAGGCACTGTTCGGAGGACACGTGTCGAAAATTTGGTGGTTACCAAGCTAGGTGGCCGGCCGGCCATCTTTTCTGGTAGGCCGACCACCCCTTTCCCCTCCAATGCAAAAAGCTGGTCGGCTAGCTCCCTTAGGTAGTCAGCCATAGAGTGGAAGGTGGCTTTGGTCTTGTTCTAGCTTCTAGAAGAAAGTTCCAAGCATTTCCATGCATTGGGGCCGTTAAAGGTGCGAGTTTTCCTCTGTTTCGGATGCGTTCTGTCGCCCAGATCGTCCGAAATGCATTTGTTTATTGAGTTGTTGTTAAATCCTGCTTATTGAATTGTTGTTTTTGCTTATCGAGTTGTTGCTTTGCTTACCGAGTTGTTAAGCTTACCAAGTTGTTAAGTTTTGTCGAGTTGACGAGTTTTGTGTATTGAGTTGTTACTCTTTATTTATCAACATTATTGAGTCTTGTTTATCGAGTTGTAAGTTTAATCAACGTTGTTGTGTCTTGCTTATCGAGTTTTAAACTTGCTAAGGTTCTGTTCTTTCTCAGTAAGTTAAGTTGCTTTGTTTGTTGCGTCGGTTCACTACCTGACCTGGCAATTTTCAATGCACGATTTCCATTCAATCTCATTTTTGTGTAAAATAATGCGATGCGATGCAAGAAAATAAAATACAACACTTTTTTTTGAACAAAAGCTGTTTCATTCCATCATGTTTCCTTTGTTACAACATTTTACGACAAGGGTACAAGTTTTACAGAAAATAAAACTGCCTAATAATGTACAATGTGCTACAACTACTAGTAAAAAAGGCAAATAAAGCAGGAATATCTGTGCTCTCAAGCATAAGAAAAAAAGGCCCTCTTCATCCTCTTCTGCGGAACAGCCTCAGCACCATCATTGCCATATGAGTCAGAGTTGTCATCCTCGAGATCCTCCTCGGCATCACCTCCGCCCTCAGAGCCAGACTCAGAGTCACCCTTTCTGCCAACAGATGTCTCTGACTGACGATGCGCGGACTCCTCCTCTTCACTGGACTCCTCCTCAATGATATATGCTCTGCGCCCGCCTCGTCCGCGAGACGACTCCCCTCTCCCGGCTCTCCGATAAGGCCTAGATGGCCCAGCTACTTCGGAAGGCCCAGATGGCCCGGCCAGCGGTCCGGTATATATCGAAGGCATCTGAAAAGAAAGAGCACAATTTGAATACATCAGCAAAAGTATGTATATCAGATGTACAGATAAAAAACTACACGAAGTGGATGTGTGCAAATATAGTACATGGATGTGGTGTGTGTCAGATGTGCTCTCCGCATACAGTCGGTCAATCAATGCAGTGAAATGTTCAAATTCAGCATGTCATCAGAAATATGATAAATGCAAGAAAACAGTACCGAGACTCCCATGATAGACAGCTGCGCGTCTCTCTGCAAGACCATGCCTTTGAGTGAGGCCACTAACTCGAGTAACCCCTCAGCATACTCTGTGATAGGCTGCAGATGTAAGTCCAAATCATCAGTGAATGAATGAATGTCCAAGTATCTGAGTGATAAAGTAAAATTGTAAAACATACCGGTGGTGAGTCAGGTGTATGGATGATCTGGCATAGGAGGCTCTATCGGAATTGGGTAGGAAGCCTCGTATCTCCATCCCGTCAACTCAGTCGGGATACTTGGCCATCCGGCATGATGATAAGTCGAGGGAATCGGGGGGACTAGTCTAGCCCCACCTCTGGATGTGCTAGCCCTACTGGCCGAAGGAATGTCTCTGGCTTAGGTGCGACTCGAAGATGGCATGCCAGTAGACCTCCTCGAGGGAGTACGGACACCTGTCAATGGAGGCATCAAGTAGGTGTGACGGTAGGTCGCGTACTCCCGTCCTCCAAATGCAGCAGTGCATCAATGCCCAGCCTGGCGTCAATGACACCCTGGGGAGTAAGCCTATCAGCGAGCCGCATATCGTCCGGGGGTGCTCAAGGGACACTCGGCTCAGGGAAGCCCATAGTCTGACGAAAGAAGCGGTCTCCCAAGAACCAGGCCCTACCAACTGGCCCCTCGAACAAGATCCTATACCGAGAGGAGGCCCATCCTCCGGCAAACTGGAATCGGAGATCCTCACCCAAAGGCACCCAGGGCTGCCATAAGATCTGCGGATAGCCAATGCATAAGCCGATTAGAAATCGCAAATGTCCAAGCATGAATCAAAGATGAACACGGGAAGAACTGAGAGTTCTGACATACCTCGGTCGCCTGCACCGTGTCAAAATACTGCTGCAGGTGGGGGAGAGTCTCCCGGGGCTGCGACCGGTACTGGCCTTTGAAGACGAGCGAATAAGAGGTCATGAGAGGGGCCTCCACCTCGAGCTCCGGGGCTAGCGTCGGAAAGTACGCAAAGACCCATAACTGTGGAAAACAGGGCAAAAGCCATCAGAATACAGAATGCTGAGTGCAGAATGTAAGTACAGAATATAAAGTGTGCCGTGTGTGCAATGTACAGATAATGAAAGGCAGAAATGTGAATCAAGAGGGCAGAAGGTACCTCCCAGGCTCTCCAATAGCCACCGACTATGTTCTCCCGTCCGCGGGAGGTCGCACTCATATAGCAATAGAGGGTAGCCAAGCTGGCGCCACCCCAGTCATACTGACTAACCTGTGTGAGGTCTACCAAGGCACTCAGCAAATATAGCCCAATGGTGTTCCCCCTGCCGGCGAATAGAGTGGTCCCGAAGAGGAACATCAAAAACCCGCGGGCGTACTGTGCAATCTCCTCAAGAGTCTCAGGCTCAGTCCCCTTGAACTATGTAGAAAACCAGGTATATCGGACTTGGCCAGAAGATCAGTCTACCGGTGGGCGAGCTCCCAACAGATGAATCCAGGCAGCCTCCCACTCGCCCATGTCCTCGTCGCAAGGGATCGTCCAGCCTCCCACGTCAAGGCCTGTCAACACGGCGAAGTCAAATGGGGTCATGGCCATGTCCCCGGCGGATGAGAAATGGAAGGAGTTGGTGGTGTCCCACCATCTCTCCACCAGGGCGCCCATCAATGCCCGGCTAGCTGGATAGCTGTAGACACCCCATTTTTGACAGCCCATAAGACTTGGGCGTTACTGATGGTTTACTTGGTAGAGAAAGGTGTGCAGGGCAAAGATTCAGTTTCTTCGGCAAGAAGAGAGACAAATCCCAACTTCACACCCCATTTTAGACCAAAGCTATTTTGAATGATTTTTAGACCTTAAAACCCTCTATTTTGAAACATTTTTGAAATAAAATTTCTACGATGTTCCGAGGCTCACATTTTGTCAAAAAATGCGCTTTTCGATAAACCGAGCAAGGACAAGGTGGAAATAAATGAAAGAGATATGAAATCTTTGAAAACTCTTTCAAAACACCTTGCTTAGGGGTTTGAAGTTGAAGAAAAGAGGAGAAGAGGGGAGAAGCCAAGTTGGAGAAGAAGATAGGCAAGAATCGCTAGGAAAGGGACGGGCAGTCCTCGCTAAATCAAGCTTATCAGTCTATACACTTGGATTTAATCTATGAGGCCATCACCGTTGAAAAGAAGACTTCCGGGGCTTCATTTTTCATTCAATAATCTCTTAAATCCAAGTCCGGAGGGCGGAGATATGATTGGTTGAAGCTGGGCATCATCCCGGTTGGACTGAAACTGAGCAGCCTTCACAAAAATAAGAATAACTTTTTGTACAGTTGGAATTTTGATGCAAGGCTGGTGCCATTGGAAAGCTTACTTCCGGAGCTTCAGTTTGGACACAAGATTGACCTAAGAAGCAGTTCATATGAATACGTTAGGCCCGTTTGAAGTTGGACCTGCAGAGCAGATTTTTCCTGTCGACCGACCAAATATATGGCCGACCGGCCAAATAGATGGCCGACCGGCCAGAACAGATGGCCGACCGGCCAAATAGATTGCCGACCGGCAGGTTAAAGTAGCCGACCGACCTTTTTTGCTAGCCGACGACCTTCCGGAGCATTCTGCAGATTGAGTGGATTCCAGCTGTGCCAGCTGGAGTGCACAGACTCGATCCCCTATGCACATGTGTGGTTGTTTTGCACCTTGTGAGTCTTTGAACCCCCTAACCTTCTAGAAGCTTGAACCCTTTGGCCAAGCTTCTCCAAGAAGCTTGGCCAACTGTTTTAGCTTCCTCTAGAAGCCTTGCACCCCCCTTGAACCCCTTTGACCCTTTCCCTTTACTTAGCTTGTAAGTTAAGTGCTTCCCTTGCCTTATATAAGCACCATTCCTCTCCCTTTGTCTAGGTTGGATGTTTTGAACAAAAAACCAGAGATATATAGATATATCTGATATATACATACATATATCCCTTCATCTCTCACTATATCTCTCCCATTCAACCATCAAACACCCTTGTTCTTGGCCCATTTCTTCATCAACTCATAGCACAAGGCATCCTTACTCCATTGCAGCAACTTGAGGCTGTTCTTCAGAGCTTAGGAGCACCTAAACTTGGTCCAAGAGGTGCTGGTTTGCTAGTCTTCAAGGCTTCTGCAGGATGTTTCTGCCGACCGGCACTGAAGAATGCCGACCGGCAAAGGATATGAGGCCGATGGACTGGAAAGCAGCCGATGGAAATTTCCCATGGCCGGTGGTCATTTCACTTAGCCGGTGGTGTTATGCAGCTCTCATTGAAGATACCCTGAGACTTTGGCAATTTTCAGAGGAGCAGGGCAGCATTAACAAAGGCAGCAGTGGCATGGTATGGGTTTCCGGGCAAAATGGACCGAGCATGCATCATTCGCGCATTCCGAGGCACGGCTGTGGCCACCTTTTGTCTACATTTATTTTGTTAATTAATTAAGGGTCTGTAATAATTAATTAGCTAGGATAGTTGATTTGTTATTCGAACTGTATTATTCTTTCGGTCCCTCCGAGCGAGGGCAAATTTGTAATAAGTGTGGATGCGTGTGTGCATGTCTTCCAACCCCACGTTTTTCTTCCCTTTTATTTACCCGCTTATGATGGTAGACTAGGGCATATTTAAATTAGCCTACCTTATGCTATGCATGCGTGCAGCAATACATTTGTCTTACATGCACCAAGCTCGGCGCACCATGCTAACAGCATTAGCATTTCAAATCTAACTTGAATACATGCTACCTGTGCATTTTCACATGTCATTCATAGACTAGCCGAGCCTACTCTAGTGACATTCCGTGCGCGTTGCATTAGGCATTTAAACATGGACTTGGATCATGCATTGATTGCTAACGAGTTCTTTGTTTTCGCACGGAGTACGATGTAAGTATTTATGCTTTAGTATCCTTGCATGCGTGTGAGTGTTGCCATGATAGCATGATTACCATGAGGCTAGTTGCGTACGTGATATTACTGCTTGAATGCCTATGGATGGAGGTCGAATTGCTTAAATTGGGATAACACATTAAAATTGTGAATTTTAAAGCCCACTAGATAGTGGCAAAACCATCTTTTCTAAAAGCCCACTTGAGGGTGGCAAAACCTGCATTTTAGCCTACTTGCGAGTAGCAAACCATTTTCAAAACAAACATGAAATGTTTTGTTCCAATTTAGGCGATTTGGTCTATACTTGTTTGCTGTGCGCATAACATAGTAATTCTAGGCTAATAACCAGAATAAGAACGCATAAACGTTTTCAAAACAGAATATCACGGTTAGTAGAGGCCGGTCTTCGGACCGGGCGAGAGGGGGTGCTCATAGCTGACCTTCCCCGATCGTACCCAAGTTCCCGTGCCGAGGCAACTTTGGTGATGATGGACACGTGGCCTTTGGCACCGAGTCAGGGTTTCCTAAATTCCCCCAAAATAAAATATTTAGGTGGCGACTCTGTATCTGGCAAAGCAGTCCATGTTTGGCACTTCTTTCTAAAAATCTATTTTCCAAAACGATTTGCCGGATTTGGACTCTTTGGTTCAGATTAAGAACCATGACACAAATCGAGTCCGAACTGTAGCAAGGCCCCCACGCGGGCGCGTCTACAGTAGCGAGATATCCTGGTACAAAAGGTCCCGAATCCTGCTAGATCAACCCAATCGCGGACAGCCTCCGGGAGCTTCGCGTACCAATCTCTCGCAGCAATAGAACCGTATCCCCGTGTAACGCGGGAGGATATTTGCATTCATAATAAACACATGTATTCAGTTTCAGAACGAAATGAATAAGCTGTGTGCAAATGAAAAGATATGAGCTGTGTACAAACCAAATCAACATTCAATTAAATGTGGGCTGCGTGTTCACAATCAAATTTGGGCTGCGTGTTCAGATTTCAGAAATTTAAAGTTTGGGCTGGGTGTTCAACTTTCGACAAATGTGGGCTGCGTGTTCACAAATAAATTTGGGCTGTGTGTTCAGATTTCAGAAATTTAAAGTTTGGGCTGCGTGCTCAACTTTCAATCAAATGTGGGCTGCGTGTTCACCATCAAATTTGGGTTGTGTGTTCAGATTTCAGAAATTTAAAGTTTGGGCTGCGTGTTCACAAATAAATTTGGGCTGTGTGTTCAAATTTCAAAAATTTAAAGTTTGGGCTGCGTGTTCAACTTTCAATCAAATGTGGGTCGTGTGTTCACCATCAAATTTGGGCTGTGTTCAGATTTCAGAAATTTAAAGTTTGGGCTGCGTGTTCAACTTTCAATCAAATGTGGGCTGCGTGTTCACCATCAAATTTGGGCTGTGTGTTCAGATTTCAGAAATTTAGAGTTTGGACTGCGTGTTCAACTTTCAATCAAATGTGGGCTGCGTGTTCACCATCAAATTTGGGCTGTGTGTTCAGATTTCAGAAATTTAAAGTTTGGGCTGTGTGTTCAACTTTCAATCAAATGTGGGCTGCATGTTCACCATCAAATTTGGGCTGTGTGTTCAGATTTCAGAAATTTAAAGTTTTGGCTGCGTGTTCAACTTTCAACGAATGTGGGCTGCGTGCTCACAAATAAATTTGGGCTGTGTGTTCAGATTTCAGAGACTCAAGTGATTGAGCTGTGTGTTCAAGACAGAGTATTGTGTTATAGACTAAGCGTGCAGAACAAGTTGTGTGCTAAAATGAGCAGAAGTATGGCATGCGAATGTGTTCAGAACGAGCAATAAGCATACATAGCATGAAATGCAGGGAAAATGCAGAATTAAGGCAAGAAATGTAAAAAGGTGAAATACGTACCTCTCATGCCTGATGGGAGAGATGGGACTCTGGCTCTCGCAGTAGCAGGTCCACAGGAGCTCGAGGGTCGAAGTTAGTAAAGTGATAAAAAATCGCCCGAGGGAGGACATGAGTCGGAGGATCGTACCTCTCGGGGATGAATGGCCGAACCCTCGGATGTAAAGACATAATGTCAGGCTCACCTCCGGCGCCTGGAGAACCTCCGCCGTGGGGAAATTGACCTGCCATTTCAAGAAATCTGCAAAAAGGAGCAAAAATGAGCGAAATGAGCCAAAATTGGAAAAAGTCAACAAAAGTCAACTCTCGGGACATGAAAAAGTCAACTCCCGAGAAAATTTTCCAAATATTGTGACAAACTTACCTCAAGTGGTGAAAATGAGAAAAGAAGCTCCGAAATCAAATTTTAATCGGTTCAAAGTGAAGAGAACTGAAAGTTTTCACGAAACAACTTTGCGTGAGGCGTTGGAAAAAGCGTCTAGAGCGTAGATCTAAGCGAGAAAATGGTCTAGGAAGGAGGAGAAGGCAGTTTTGGAGCTGAAGTTATGAGGAAAAGAGCTTTGGCTTTGTATATTTAAAGAAATGAGAGCAAAAAGACCAAACTGCCCCGGATTTGGGCTAGGTGGTCGGCCGACCACCTTTTCTGGTAGGCCGACCACCTCTCTCTCTTAAACCTGGTTGGTGGCCTCCCCCTAGGACCAGACCTGGTTGGTGATGTTTCCAAGGTGGTCTCCAAGGTCTCTGCAAATTTTGGTGATCATCGGAGTCCCCAACACCCGAGAAAGTACAAGAAAAGTGCACTTTTCGTCGCGAAATCCCTCCGCGGGAACTCTAACTCCAACTCCCGATGCGTGTTTCATCGTCACTCGTCAAGAGCAAAATGTATCCATTTTGAGCACGTTGTGACCCTTTCGGGAGGTAAACCGGAGGTCGCAATTGAGTCGCACTCATCAAAACTCACATTTCTTTGCTCGTTGTTTCACGTCTAACACGTATTCGAATTTGTACTTATCCTGCATTGTTATGCACATCATTCACATTCTCATGCATACCACTTGCATTGTTGTGCACGTTTCAAGGGTATTGTCATACTCTTGCGCTTAGCTTGCATGGACACGTGCGTGTCTCTCGTATTGCAATGCACTCTCCCATCGGCACCCTGTTTGTCTACGTTCGATATAGCGTTGAACATGTGTTGCTAATGATATTGTACTTGTTAAGTTTCTCTCTTTTACAGGCATGATATTGTATGTACGGCTCATTTGAAGCTGGTGCGACCAGACGAATCGCGCAGGTATTGTATCTTCTCCGTGTGAGATGTGGCGAGAATTGAATAATTCTCTGCATTCTTAAACTGCATGAAATGTAGTTGTTGCTTTGCATTCTTGCTTAAAACTGTTACGTGTGCGCTTCATTACAGCTTGCTGCTTTGCATGATCATGAGTTATATCCGGCTTTGTGCATATGATTTTGCATTTTGCCCCTACCTGTGGGTATGCCTTGTCTAAGTCTTTGGCCTCGTCAAAAATAGGTCGTCTCTAGGCTTTGACATTCACTCCCGTCACGTGTGACTTTCGAGTTCTGTCAAAGAGGGGCAACTGTAGACACCCCATTTTTGACCGACCTTAAGACTTAGACGTCACCAGTTGAGCACTCGGTGATGTTGCATTTTGTGCTCGTTCTGAGGTTTCAGAGCCTCAGCTACGAGCCTTGCCTCCAAACTTCAGGGCTCTTTTTGTGCCTTGCCTCGGTTTGCGAACTGGGTCCTGTTTTCTCCATTTTCTCTTCTCGAAGGGAGGCAGAGGTCTCATAGACCATCTCTCAGTGGCCGTAGGCTACGCTTCATGGTCGTAGGCCATTTTTCCCGTTTGGAGCCCGGTTTCCGGTTTTCGGAGCCGTCGGCCGTGTGCCTCAGTTCGGGACCGCTTAGCTACCTCCGTTTACTCCGATTTTTGGCACACATCTTATTTCCTCCCTTTAGAGGAACACTGTGGCCCTGGAGAGCACCTTCGTGGTCATACGACACTTCCGGTGCCTAGCAGCCTATTTTCGGGGCCTCGAACCGCGCGTTTTGGCCCCCAAACCGCGCATTTTGCATCCGTTTTGGTCCATTTTTGGTAGAGACCCTATTTTCACTATTAGGAGGGTGGTAGGATGGTGGCCGGCCACCTTTTCCCGTGAAAAACTAATTTTCTCATTTTCTCTCTCCAAAAGTCGTTTTTTTTGACCGAAAACTGGTTTTTCCCACTTTTGAGCCACATTTTCTAGCTTTCCATACCACCATTGTGATCTACTCATCTGGGAGGCCACCAATATGGGTAGGCCGGCCAGAAATTCACCTTGACCCATTTGAACCTTCCTTAAAAGCTAGCTTTTCTCTCTCTTGGGTTACTTTTTCTGGTTTTTCACTACATAGCTGTGTTGCACTCATCTAGGAGGCCACCTTTTTGGGTAGGCCGACCAGCAATTTTGCTTGAACCTTTTGACCCCTGGTCGGCCGACCAGGGGGAGTGGCCGGCTGGCCACTTGAACTAGGCAGCTTGCTTATTGCTTTTGCCCTCTCTGAGTGTAATCCAGCTGTGCCAGCTGGAGACCATTTGGTGCATTCTCCATACACGTGTATGGAGGATCTTTGAAGCTTCCAAGAGAAGGTTTGGTCTCTCTTCTCTATAAGAGAGGCCCTCCTCTTCATATCTAAGGGTTAGACATTTTTGCTTAAGGCTTATAACCTCCCTCCTCCATTGTCACTATTCCAAGCTCCAAAACCCTAATTTTCTTGGTCCATTTACACTACAACCCTTAGCACCACACCTCCATCATCCATTCCAACACCTTGGAAGTCATTTCCAAAGGTTGAAAGCTCACCAACTTGGTCCAAAAGCTGCTGGAGGTCGGCTTTTCAAGGGTAAGTGTCCATTTCCCTTAAACTTGTATTTTTTTGCTTCTTTACTTAGCTTCATTTGCAAGTATTTCTGGGCTTTGTCATAAATTAGAAAGTGTCATATTTTGAGCTCCTCTTCAACTTTGTTTAAGGTCACTTTTCTGTTTGAGGTCATCTACTTCCCCTTACCCTCTATCTCTTTTTTAGGGCTATTTTTGCATCATACTTTAGCCTTACTTGTGAACATTTTCGAGATTTGTTATAAACTGGAAAAAGCCTTTTTTTGACCTCCTCTTTAAGTTTTCTTGAGGTCAATTTTCTTTTTGGTGTCATCTCCTTCCTTGCATGCTTCATTCCTTAATATTTAGCGCTATGCATTAGAGCATTTGCATTGGACTTGTTTTGGCCTCTTAGCCATTATTTTCAGTGGCTTTGATGAGGTTTTGAGATTTGAAATCATAGAGGGGTGACCCTCTCACCCCTCATTTTCTTTACTAGCATCATTGGCTTTCCAAAGGGGCTCTATTTTTCATGCATTGAAATCACTTTTTGGGTCCAATTTTGTGGGTTTTAAGGTCCGCCTTAGGTCTTTCTGGGGTCCTTTTGATCATATTTTATGTCTACAATGCATGTGTAGAACAATTCCATTCAAGGCCTTTTGAGGGGGCCTTTCATCGTATGCTTCCTTGACTGATTTCAGGGCCAATTTTGTGAGTTTTAGGGCTTTCATAACTCATTCCTAGAGTTGGTTTGGTCATGCTAAGTGTCTATCTTATATGTGCTTAACAACCCCTTAAATGGCCTTCCAAAGATGCCCCTCATTTTTCCATGCATTGCCTGCATTTCAGTGATTATTTGGGCATATTTTGGCATGTTTTATTCACTGTTTTTGGCTGGTTTGGTGAGTTCTCATTTGCTTCATATACATGCCATGTAAACCATGCTTGCTAGCCAATGTTGCATGCTATTTTAGTCCATCATGTTAGCATCTTTTGGTCATGCTTTAAACTGGAAATGTGCATGTTTTGGGACTGCCTTGGCTCTGTCTTTAGGCTTCATGATCAAATAATGCTTGCTTTGTACACTTGTGGTTCAATGCATTGGACTAGTTTTGAGTTTCGGGGCTTATTCCATGCATCAGGTGCCATATTTCCATTTTTCCGAACTATTTAGCATTATGTTTCAGTGCTGAAAATTACATGTTTGAATGCCATGCTTCACCCTTGCCATGTTTTGGTAGAGTGGCATTTAATGCCTTAGGTTCGGTCCTCGGTTTGCGTGCATGTGTGCACGCATTTCGGTCATCTCATTTTCATCTTATGGCTACTGACGTGAGTGTGGCTGAGGTCCACTCATGTTGGTGTAAGTCCATCGTGCATTGTGTATTCCATTTCAATCCATAGCATTGCGTATGTTAGGTTGCATTTTAGAGCATTGTGTATGCCATGTTACATCACGCGCATTGTGTATGCCATTTTAGTACATAGCATTGCGTATGCTATGTTGCATGTTAGTCGCATTGTGCATGCCATTCCATTTGCATGGTGCTTGGAATAGGGTTTAGTCCAAGCACGGGAAACGAGGGGCATTTCGTACTCCAAGTGACGAAACGTACCTCGATTCCTAGTCCCCGACGTTCTTGATTATCTATGATAGAATTGTTGGCTTCATATGTTCATACCTGCATTCATGTCATATTAAAACGTGCAATTCGGTCTCTCGGCCATCATGCATCGAGATGCATGATTGGTGGCTCGAGAACTGAGGGCCACACTCCATAGAGCTTGTGCAAGGACGGGGAGGAGTGGTCGCGCACACATATATTGAAAATACATTGCTTTCTCTTTCTTGCCTTTGTTGCAGAAAAACCAGAGTCCAGGGGGAGGAAGTGGTCGGCCGACCAGGTTTTCTGGTAGGTCGACCACCTTTTTTTGGTTTTCCCCATGAGGGGTGGTCGGCAGGTGTTTCCCAAGCCAAAGCTGGTCGGCAGCCTTCCCCAGGTGGAGTTTCAGCCTCCTGGAGCTTTGTGTAAGTTTCTGAAATCAGCTGCAAACAGTGGCGGAACAAGGCATTGCGACGAAATTTACCGACAAAGCGCATCGAGCATGCATGCATTCATTATCATCCAAAACAGAGCCGATGCAGTGCATTTGCATGCTAGTTTATAGCTTACTTAGCTAATTTGTTAGTTAGTTAGTGTATGTGTAATAATTAGCTGTAATTCGTTATTCATTCGGGCTGTATTATTCTTTCGGACCCTCCGAGTGAGGGCACAATTGTAATAAGTGTGCGTGTGTGTGATGTATGTCTTCCAACCCCACGTCTTTCTCCCTTTTATTTACCAGCTTATGTTGGTTAGATTAGGGCATGTTTCAATTAGTGTAGACACCCTATTTTTGACCGATCTTAAGACTCAGACGTCACCGATTGAGCGCTTGGTGATGTTGCATACCATGCTCGTTCAAAGGTTTCAGAGTCTCGGCTGCGAGCCATGCCTTCGGACTTCCGAACTCTTTCATGCTTTGCCTCGGTTTGCGAACCAGGCTTTGTTTTCTCTGTTTTCTCTTCCCGAAGGGAGGGAGAGGTCTCCTAGATCATCTCTCAGTGGACGTAGGCTATGTTTCGTGGTCGTAGGCCATTTTTCTCGTTTGGAGCCCGGTTTTCGGTTTTTCGGAGCCGACGGCCGTGTGCCTCGGTTCGAGACCGCTTAACCATCTCCGTTTGCTCCGGTTTTTGGCATACATCTTATTTTCTCCCTTTTGAGGGACATTGTGGCTCAAGAAACCAACTTCGTGGTCGAGCACCACTTCCGGTGCCTAATAGTCAGTTTTCGGGGCCTTGGGCTGCGCGTTTCGGCCCCTGAACCTTCATTTTGCATCGGTTTGCGTTGATTTTTGGCAGGGACCTCTGTTTCATTATTAAGAAGGTCGTAGAAGGGTGGGAGGCCAGCAATTGTTATGACAACCAGTTTTATTCCTCCATCGCCCTCCGTCGCCCGTTTTTCTCATTTGAAAGCCAATGTTGACCACCCTAAGGCCACTTTTTCTTACCCCAAACCACATATTTGTGTTGTACACACCTAGGAGGCCACCAATATCACATGGCCGGCCAGTAATTGTGTTTGCCCTTTTTGAACCCCTCCTAAAAGTGGCCCTTTCTCTCTCCTGGTTCACTCTCTCCAGTTTTTGACCACATGGTTGTGTTGTGCACACATGGGAGGCCCTCTTTTTGGCATGGCCGGCCACTAATCATGATTGACCCTTTTGACCCTTGGCCGGCCGACCATGGGGAGAACCGGCCGGCCACCTAAACCGTAGCAAACCAGCCGGCCTTGATCCTCTCTCCAGGTACATTACAGATATGTATTTTGTTTCCCCCCAGATTGTGTATCCGGGGGGCTGCATTTTTGGGAGGAAATTTGAATTCATTTCCCCCCCTTTTTTCCCCTTCTTTTTCCCACACTTTTGCCTATATATCAGACCCTCCAACTCCCATTTGGAGGGTTACAAAATTTTCTCTATATTGATCCTCCCTCCCCTTCTCTTCCAAGCACCAAAACCTTCCAAACCCTACACGATTTCTACACCACCACCTAGCACCACACCACCACCATCCATTCTAGCCATTTGGAGCTGTTTTCCAGAGCTAAGGAGCCACCAAACTTGGTCCAAGAGTTGTCAAAGACTTGGTCTTCAAGGGTAAGTCTCCTTCTCCTCTTTTTGGCCCTATTTTTGCATACAATCTAAGCTATACTTGCTTGCATATTTGGGCTCCGACCCTAACTGGAAATAGCATTATTTTGAGGTCTTTTTCATGTTTTTTTAAGGGCCTCTCCCTGTTTGAGGTTTCCTTTTTACCCTTGCTTCTTTACCTCTCTTGTATGCCTCTTTCTTGCATAGTATTTTAGGCTCATTTGTAAACTGTTTTGAGCTTGGTTATAAACTATGATGTGGCTTATAGTGAGCCCTTCTTCAACATTGTTGAAGGGATCTTCACTGTTTGAGGCTTCATTTTGTCACTTTCCTCTTTATCCCTCTTTTGGCCTTATTTTTGCATGTTTTGTTAGCCCCTTTTGCTTATATTTTTGGGCTCTGGTCCAAACTGTAAATATCCTTATTTTGACTCCCTATTCATGTTTGATCAAGGGTCTTTTTCTGTTTGAATCTCCCTTTTTGCTCTTTGTGTTTAAACCTCATTTTGGGCCTTATTTTGCATAGTATTTTAAGCTTGCATGTGCATTGTTTTGGGTTTGATCATAAACTGTAAAATACCATGTTTTGGGTCCCTCTTCAACTTTTTTGAAGGGCCCTCCCATGTTTGAGGCCAGAAACCATCACTTGCTTCTTTGTCTCCCTTTTGGCCCATTTCTCGCACATTAGTTTAGCCATACTTGTGTTTGCTTCCGTGGCTTTTTGTAAATTGTAAAGTGCTTCTTTTTGAGCCCCACTTCAACTTTGTTGAAGGGCTCTTGGCCATTTAGGGCCAGCAGCTGCTACTTGCTTTATTACCTCTCTTACGGGGCCATTTTTGCATGCTAGCTTAGTCCTATTTGTGTTCATTGTTTGGCCTTTCTTAAAACTGTAAATATGCTTGTTTTGGGACTGTCTTGAATCTGTCTTCACACTTCATGTTCAAATAACACATGTTTTGTATAGCTATAGGCCAATGCGGATGCCTAGTTTTCTGTTTCGGGGCCATTCCATGCATCGGGTGCCATGTTTCCATGTTCCGGGGCTGTTTTGCATCATATTTTGGTATTGAAACTTGCATGTTTGTATGCCATATTTCGTGCCTTTCCATGCCTTGTTAGAGTGGCATTTGTGCCATAGGGTCGGTCCTCGGTTTGCGTGCATGTGTGCACGCATTTCGAGTGTTTCATTTTCATCTCAGGGCTACTGATGTGAGTGTGGCTTTGCTCCACTCATGTTGGTGTAAGTCCATTGCGCATTGTGTATGCCATTTCATTTTATAGCATTGTGTATGCTAGGTTGTATGTTAGCGCATTGTGTATGCCATGTTATCTCGTGCATTGTGTATGCCATCTCATAGCATTGTGCATGCTAGGTTGTATATTAGTTGCATTCATGCATGTCATGCATATTGCATTGTGGATCCGGAAGTAATACCAAATCCACTAAATACCAGCCCAGAGGCCAAAGAAGCTTCACCCCACTGTACATGCCTTTGTCTAAGGCTCTGGGGGTCTTAATCAAAAAGGGACATCTAAAACCCCTGGAGCCAAGGCCATTACCAAATCCACTTCCACCCTCTCGCAACCCAGCCAAGTACTGTGCATATCACTAGCAGCACGGTCATGATACTGACCAATGTTTCAGGCTGCGTCACGAGATTCAAGACCTCGTTGATAAAAATGTGATTCTACCTCCAGAGAAACCTAACGTCACAACCAATCCACTCCCTACACACAACTAAGCTCCACCTCCCAAAAGAGTCAATCTTATCCAGACTGGGGTCGTGTCTTACGATCCTAGCATCTATATTACTCCTACCCATCTACCTAAGCCGGAGGTGCTCCTTCCCGACTGCACTGACTTCTTGTGCATGATGGACATCTCCACAACCCAACCCGAGCCAACGGTGGTGACCATCGAAGATGGGGCAGGGCAGACTTCAGGAAAGAATGGGATTGTTAAGTCTGAGATTGAACAGTCTGAGAGTTTTGCTGGGGAAGCCTACGATCCAAGTGAGTACATCTTGTCAACAGGCCAGATTGGGCTAGGTATAGAATTTCCAGAGAAGGAAGAGCTGTGTGTGATCCAGGGGGATGGATTTGAGCAAGGGGCAAATGATCTGACAGCTGTGGAGGAGGACTTTGCCAACCTACAGTTTTTCAATGACCAAGAATCAGGAGGCGCGGCAGTCAACTGGTTTGATTATGAGGAATCGGCAGAGGCCACTGGATGGCTAGATGATCAACCAGATGTGGTGGAAGAATCCCAACCAGAACAGGGCCCGGTAGGGGCGAGAGTATCAACTCTGGCCGGAAGGGCCGGAAGTCAGGTTACATTGCCGGAGAGCGCCGGTACAAAGAATTTCGCTCAGGACAGAAGCATTGTGAATGCAGGGAAAATTGAACAACAAACTGCACTGACGCAAGTAGCACAACGGGGATCTGAGAGAACCGGGAAACCCAAAATCCATGAGGGGATCGAAAGTGCTGTGGGCACAAGAACAGAGGATGCTGTGAGCATGCAGGCTGAAAGTGCTGTGAGTACAAACATGCCCGAGCCAGACAAGTGCCTTTTGAACGCCAACGGAATGTGGTGGGCAGACGATGACTTATGTCTTGCCCACATAGATGAAGATTGGGGAAGCAATCAACCAGATGACACCTGGTACCTCGATGAGGTTGATCACATGACAAGAAGCGGGTGGTACTTCAAACCCCCGCACCTAGACCAACCCGAGGCATCTGGGAAAGATAAAGAAGCTGAGAAACAGAAGGAGAAACAGCTTAAAGAGGAGGCTGTACTGAAACAGCTGAAGAAGATACAAGCAGGCATCTCCATCTGGGGACTGCTTATGGCATCGCGAGTACACAAACAGGCTGTCTTATCTGCCATGGACAAGGCCAAACTCTCTATAGATACTACACCAGAACAGCTGGTTGGGATGGTTTTTCCGGGAGGAGGTTCCCCGGCATTAACCATTTCAGACAAAGAACTACCACCTGAGGGCACAAATCACAACAAACCCCTCTACGTTTCCATGGAATGTAGAGACAAGTGGGTGCCAGTGGTTCTTATCGACACGGGATCCGCCATTAATGTATGCCCGTCAAGGACGGCATATGCGATCGGGTTGAAGCCCGCGGACTTCGTACCGACTACTCAAGTGATCAGAGCCTATGATAACACTAGCAGGGAGGTGATGGGGATGGTCAAAATTCAGACTCAGGTTGGTCCAGGACAACACGACATTGAATTCCATGTCTTGGACGTTCCCGCAACCTTTAACCTACTTTTGGGGCGACCGTGGTTGCACCAGGTCAAGGCAGTCTCTTCCACTTTGCATCAGATGTTAAAGTACCCTCACGGGAAAGGGGTAGCTATTGTTTTTGGGAATTCATCAATCCATCCACCGCCAGAAGTGTCTACACCAGTCTTGGAAATCGAGCACGGTATGGAGGACGTGTTCTTATCAGGATTTACTTTGGCTGAGGCCCGGGTTGTGCAAAATATCATGGCCGTTAATGAGGGAGTATACGTCAATGCTCAATCCGTCTACCTCATGAACAAGTTACAACACATCCCCGGGATGGGATTAGGAAGGTGCGGCCAGAAGGGCGTCGCAGCATTGGCCGAAGCGCCATACAACCCTTATACCTTTGGCTTGGGTTATCTGCCCACCAAAGAGGACTGGGTGAGGAAGGGTAAAGAGATGGCTGGGAGAGCTAGAGCAAAGCAGGCTGGGAAGCCTTTCGAATTAATATATAGGCCCATTCAGGGTACCCTAAACGGACGCTTCGTCCGGGAGGGGGAAGACTTTCCATTTTGTGGCTTCCCAGAGCCGTGGCTGAACGCGGAGAGGAAGCGCGTGCCGGGGTTCGAGATCTTCTTCGACTTGCAACTACCCGGGGATGACGTTGCCAGAGAGCAGACAGACCCATCAGCTGAGGTTGAGCAGTGTAAGAAAGTGCAGTCTGAGGACACTGAACTTGAAATGGGGGTAGCGCTGACGTGTCTACTTTCAGATCCTCCGATCGACCAGGAGTGCTTGGGGGATAACTTCTCGGTATGCGTGATCGGGAATGGAACGGTTGCGGGCCCGCCAGCAACTATTTTGGATGCATCTATCGCACCCTCTCTCACTTGGCAGTACGAGGAGGGGTTTTTGTCTAGCAGCGCCGGGTCAGGTAGTGAGCCGGAATCTGATTCCACTGAATCTTGTGAGTCGGAATCAGGTTCCAGCTCGACTGAGTCTAAGTCTGGTAATCCTGGGGATGATAACCCGGATGCCGCAGTTATGTCCATGTCGTCTTTTTCTTTCTCATTTGAGTCTGTTGTAACCGAGAATTCGGACGATTTGGATGTGCTTAATGAGAATCGAGTAACTGTGGTTTCTAAGTACTTTTCTGTGCCCTTAATTTATTGCATAAACTCAGACTTTCAAAATTTTGATGAAAAGGACGAGGAAGAAATTCCTCTGGTTTTGCAACGTTTAATTAAGCAGGAGCAGGAGAGATTTGTCAAACCCTTAACGGATGAAATCATTACCGTGAATATTGGTACTGAGGAGGACCCGCGGCTGGTCCAGATCGGGTCCACGTTGTCTTCGGAGGAACGTGAGCGCTTAGTCGCTTTATTAAAAGATTTCAAAGATGTTTTCGCGTGGTCCTACGAAGACATGCCTGGGATCGATCCTGAGATTGTACAGCATCGAATCCCCCTTGACCCCGACGCCCGACCTGTCAAATAGAAACTTAGAAGGATCCGCCCGGACTGGGCTCTCAAGATTAAAGAAGAGGTCACCAAGCAAATCGATGCAGGCTTCCTGCTGGTGTCCAAATACCCGACTTGGTTGGCCAACGTCGTTCCAGTGCCGAAGAAGGATGGCAGGATCCGGGTATGCGTGGATTTCAGGGACTTGAACAGAACTGGTCCGAAGGACGACTTTCCCTTGCCGCATATTGATGAGTTGGTGGATTTCACAGCAGGGCATGCTTTGCTCTTATTCATGGATGGCTTCTCAGGGTACAATCAGATTGTAATGGCACCTGAAGATCGGGAAAAGACTGCTTTCACCACCCCGTGGGGGACATACTGCTACAGAGTAATGTCGTTTGGGTTGAAGAATGCCGAAGCCATTTATCAACGGGCCGCGACCACAATATTACATGATATGATCCACAAAGAGCTTGAGGTGTACGTGGACAACATGATTGTCAAGTCCAAAGAAAGAGAGGGCCACTACACCACCTTGCAAAAGTTCTTTCGAAGGATCAGGGAATTCCGGTTGTGGCTGAATCATCAGAAATGTACGTTCGGCGTTACAGCGGGAAAAATGCTAGGATTTCTGAATACACAAAGAGGTATCGAAGTCGACCCGTCCAAAATCAAGGCCATCCTAGAAATGCCCCCACCAAGGACTGAAAAGGAGGTGCAAGGCTTTCTGGGTAAAGTGCAATTCATAAGACGGTTTATCTCGAAATTAACCTTGACTTGTGAACCACTTTTTGGTCACCTGAAGAAAGGCAAGAAATTCCAATGGGACGGCCGATGCCAAGCTGCTTTTGAACAGATCAAGAAATATTTACAGAACCCGCCCGTGTTGTCGCCACCAGAGTCGGGGAAACCGTTGATATTGTACCTTTCAGTGACTGAGACTACAATGGGCTGCATGCTCGCACAAGAATCAGAGGATAAGGTGGAGAGGGCCATCTACTATCTGAGCAAGAAGATGTTGGATTACGAGACCCGCTACACTCCGCTGGAGAAGGCTTGCTTAGCTTTGGTATGGGCTACCAGGAAGCTGCGGCACTACTTGTTAGCTCACTCCGTAATGTTGGTTTCACGACTCGATCCCATTAAATATCTTTTCGAGAAACCAGCACTTACGGGTAGGCTAGCTCGTTGGTTGTTGTTGGTCTCCGAATTCGATCTGAAATATGTAACACGCAAGTCAGTCAAGGGAAGAGCAGCAGCAGAGTTCTTAGCCGATCATCCAATCGAAGGAGGTGAAGCAGTTGAGTACTTATTCCCGGATGAAGCCATTTTGCACATCGACGACGAATATTGGACGATGTACTTTGACGGAGCGTCAAATCAGTACGGGTATGGGATAGGAGTGTTGCTGATAGCATCCGATAATTCCCGTATCCCTCTAGCCTTCAAACTCCGGTTCAAAGTCTCGAACAACGAAGTAGAATATGAGGCATGCATTGCCGGTCTAGAAGCGGCCCTGGAACTAGGAGCAAGACGGTTGGATGTCATCGGGGATTCAAACCTTGTTGTGTCTTAGGCAAAAGGAGACTGGAAAGTCAAAGAAGAAAAGATGATGATGTACCACCAGACCTTGGACTTGTTAATTCCTCGGTTTGAAAAGCTAAACTTTGCTCATCTTCCAAGAGAGAACAACAGGTTCGCAGATTCTTTAGCAACTCTATCTTCCATGATGGACATCCCGTTTGGAATTCGGATGCGTCCAGTCGTCATTGACCAGAAATTTGCGCCAGCCTACGAGTCGATTGCTGCTATAGATGAGGTTCAGGACGAAAACCCCTGGTATTATGACATTTGGAATTTCTTGGAAAAGGAAGCATACCCGCCAGGGGTAAATGACAAGGATAAAAGGGCAATCAGAAGAATGGCCGTGCAGTTCATCATCTGTGGGGGTAAGCTGTATAAGAGAGGTCATCTGGGAATGGATAAGCTGTGTGTTGAAGCCGAGGAATCGAAGCGCCTGATGGAGGCCATCCATGGAGGAGAATGCGGTGCGCATATGAACGGAGTAATGCTAGCACGGAAGATCCTCAGACAGGGTTACTACTGGTCCACCATGGAGGAGGATTGTATCGGTTTTCTTCGGCGATGCCACAAATGTCAGATCCATGCAAATCGCATGAACATCCCGCCATCAAAGCTGTACAACATGACTTTGCCATGGCCATTTTCAGTTTGGGGAATCGATGTGATCGGGGCTATCACTCCGAAGGGGTCGAATGGGCATGAGTTCATCCTGGTTGCGATAGATTATTTCACGAAGTGGGTCGAGGCCCAATCGTATGCGGTGTTGAAGGCGTCGCACATTGCGAAGTTTATCAGAAACAACATCATCTATCGCTATGGGGTCCCAAACGAGGTCATTTCAGATAATGGTTCCCACTTTAAGAAGGAAGTGATTGACCTGTTGGAGAAATATAACGTGGCTTTCCATAAGTCATCCACATACCGGCCACAAACCAACGGAGCAGTCGAGGCCGCCAACAAGAATATCAAACACATACTGCAGAAGATGGTGGAAACCTACCGGGATTGGCCAGATAAGCTGCCATTTGCTCTATGGGGCTACAGGACTTCAATTAGAACTTCTACCGGAGCAACTCCGTATTCATTGGTTTATGGGATGGAGGCCGTTCTACCTATCGAGATTGAAGTTCCGTCATTGCGAGTGTTGGCTGAGTGTCAAATAGCCGAAGTAGATTGGCAGCAGAGCAGGTTTGAGGAACTCATGCTTTTTGACGAGAGGAGACTGAAAGCACTGTACCATGTTCAAGGTTATCAGCGCAGAATTGCCCGGGCGTTCAACAAGAAAGTTAAGTCCAGGAATCTAAAGGAAGGAGATTTGGTGCTCAAGGACAACCGAGCTCCCATCCACGACCCAAGGGGCAAGTTCAGACCCAATTGGACTGGTCCCTACATCATCAAGTCTATCTAGTCAGGTGGAGCTGTGGTTCTGATGGACCTAGATGGCCTGGAATTTTCCCAACCAATCAACATGGACAAGTTGAAGAAATATTACCCCTGAGAGGCTCGCTAGGCCGAAAACCTGAAAGGGCGACCTAGGCAAAAGTTAGAGCACAAAAAAATTGGAAAATATAAATACTGAGCTCGCAAGGTTGAAAACCCGCAGAGGGCGACCTTGGCAAAAGTTAGAGCGTAAAAGGAGAGTGAAAATACTCGAGTGAACCTAAGCCTGAACTATGTAAGGCTTGATTCCCATCTTTGGGATACGTAGGCAACTTCATCCTGAAGTTCAGCCATAAACTTTTCCCCGATCAACTTTGTCCATTTTAACCATCTCAGTCATCTTTATTCATCAGCATTTATCAGAATCTCCGGTGTAGTGCTATTCAGACTAGGGGCAACTTTCCGTTGCCATGCAGTGCCGCGGTACTCTTCAGACTAGGGGCAACTTTCCAGTTGCAGGGATCCAGGGTTGTGCATCTCAGCGACAGATCTTAGGCGTGTCCAGTTCTGATCCATATCGAAAATGGTTTTGAAAAGTTTTAATAAAAGTTGACTTTGTTCAAATTAATCTGTTTACAACTAAGACCATTTTTGGACCAAAGCGAAAAATTTTCAGTACCACAACCTTCAATTTCATTGATTTCAAAACAGAGTTCTCCTACTCTTGCATACAATCGAAGTTGCTTTTTATTACATTCATAAAGAAAACTTGAAAGTACTAGTAAAGCAATAAATCCGGGGCATAGTCAAGTCAAGTATCCCTGCGCCCCCTCCCAGAGCTGGTCGAAGCCTCTGATGCCAAGCTGGGCCCGACCTGTGCCTCCTCATTGAGCCAATCCAAACACTCGTCAGACAAAGTACAACTGAAAGTGGGAGCAGGGGCCAGGAGCTCTCTAGTCCCCCATGTTGTGGCATATCGGGCAAGCTGTGCACCTCGGATCGGGAAAACAGCCGGGTACTCAATCCCCTCTGGCAAGCAAATCTGATCATGACCGAACTGGCGCAGGAACCGGAACGGAAAGTAGAACACACAGTGGGTCAGACCAATCAACTGGATCCCGATCAGCCGGGACATGCTATAGCTCATTGCCGGGAGATTGAGCCAAGGACAACGCCAAGCAATGCGACCTGCAGACAAATTGCACATCCAGTCAAACCACCACCTTTCATCAGGGGCATCGACTAGGCGCTACCGAAAGAAATAGCCTCGAGCTGAGTAGGCTGGGCAAGAGTCCACAACCTGCAATTTGTCCATCAACCATACCTGGGGGAGGGATGAAAAATGAGAGAATAAAGAGTAGAGAGATGTACGGTGAGAGAAAAGTGAGAAAAGGGTTTTTGTGAGAAAAACCGAGCCTAAGGGCCGAGTGATGTGAGCAAATACATATGTAAGATTGGGTGGGAAACATTACCTGCAGCAGCAGTGGACTCCCAGCAAATCTAGTTGTCTCCCGGCGATAGATAGCATCCAAGCCCATCAGTGTCTCGGCCAGGGTCATGGCGATGCAGCTCTTCCCTTCTTTCAAGCCTTGAGCAACTTCAATCAGACGAATGCTAAATCCGCCAAAGCTCGGGGAAAGTAGAAAGTGAGACAGCAGGCACAAGCAAAGGGCGTGTTGCCGGAAACCTCGCCAATAATGGTTGCTGCGGTCACCAGCGTCAGAAAAGCGATGAATCAAACCGAGGATATCCAGTTCCCCATTACAGATCAGCGACCGAGCGTCATGTGCGGTGAGTCCACACATCCGCCCTAAAGCTTGGGCACGGCCAAACTGGAACTGGGGCAAGATCTCTTCATGACATTCTGATTCCATCAAAACTTGAAAATCTTCAAAAGTTGGACATACCTCTTGCCTGCCAAAGATAAAGACATGCGTCACCGGGTTCCAAAACCTCACCGCAGCATGGAGGAAAGGAAGGTGCAGCGGAGTGCGACTTAGCGCGAACAGTGAATTCAAGCCGAAACCTCGGAAATTCAACTTTTTCGAGCCATCTAGAGAAGTAATCCAAGCTGTGAGATTTTCAACGAGAAACGCCTCCATTTTTGTGCAAAACTAAGATGAATTGAATCAAAACACGGAGCTAAGGCTTTTAAAGAGGAAAGACACTATTCGGGGGACAAGTGTCAAAAATTTGACGGTTGCTGAGCTAAGTGGCCGGCCGGCCACCTTTTCTGGCAGGCCGGCCATTTCTTTTTCAAAACATGGCCGGTGGCCTCCCCTTTACAATAAATCTGGCTGGCCAGCTCCCAAAAGTGGCCGGCCATGCTCCAATGTGTGTCTTTAGCCCTGTTTTACCCTCCAAGAGAAAGTTTCAAGCATTTCCATGCAACGGGTATGTCGAAGGCCTCTATTTCCCTCTGTTTCGGATGCGTTCCGTTGCCCAGATCGTCCGAAGTACACTTTGTTTTGTTAAGTTTTGTTTATCGAGTTATTGTTTTGTTTATCGAGTTGTCGTTTTGCTTATCGAGTTGTTTGTTGAGCTGTCGTGCTTCGTGTTTTTGAGTTGTTACTCTTTGTTTAAGAATTTTTTGTTTGAGTCTTGTTTATTGAGTTGTCAACACTATTGTGTTTTGCTTATCGAGTTGTAAACTTGCTAAGGTTTTGTTATATCTTAGAAAGTTAAGTTGTTGCATCGATTCACTACCTGACTGGGCAAAATGCACAATGCACGTTTCCATTAAATCTCATTATGGTGCAAAATAATGCTTTATGATGCTAAGAGTTTAAAATACAACACTTTTTTTTTTTAAAAAAAAAAGCTGTTTCATTCCATCATGCCTCGCTTGTTATAACATTTTACAGACTAAGGCACAAGTTTTACAAAAAATAAAATTGCCTGATAATGTACAAATGTGCTACAACTACTAGGAAAAAGGTAAATAAAACAGGAAACAACCGCATCTGTGCTCTCAAGAGCAAGAATAAGAGGCCCTTTTCGTCCTCTTCTGCGGAATAGACTCTCCGCCACCATCGCCATCACCATCATCTGAATCGGAGTCGTCATCCTCGGGATCCCCCTCAGCCTCGCCTCCACTCCCGGAACCAAGACCGGAGCCGTCCTCTCTGTCAGCAGATGTCTCCGACTGACGGTCTGTAGCCTCCTCCTCCTCATCCTCACCAGGCTCCTCCTCTACAATGTGTGCTCTGCGTCTACGAGACGACCCCCCTCCAGCTCCCTGAAAAGGCCTGGATGGCCCAGCTCCTTGAAAAGGCCTGGATGGCCCCGCTCCTCGAAACGGCCCAGATGGCCCAGCTCCTCGAAAAGGCCCGGATGGTCCACCTCCCCGAGAAGGCCCAGATGGTCCACCTCCCCGAGAAGGCCCAGGTGGCCCGGCCTGCGGCTGAGCATATACCGGGGGCATTTGAGAATAAAGAGTTTAATTTAAATCCATCAGTCCAAATATGTACATCAGATGCAGATACAAGAAAACTACATGAAGTGGGAACATGTAAACACAGTGTATAAGTGAGGTGTGTGTCAGATGTGCTCCACATAAGTAGCCTATCAATGCAGTAGAAATCAGCATATCGTCAGAAGTATGATAAATGCCAGAAAACTAAAGGGTACCTGGAAGCCCATGATGGACAACTGCGCCTCCCTCCGCAGGACCATCCCCTCAAGTGAGGCTACCATCTCGAGCACCTGATCCATGTACTCAACAGGGGGCTGCAGATGCAAAGGCAAGGGTATCAGTAAAGGAATGAACGTCCAAGTATCTGGGTAATGAATCAAAGCCGTAAAACATACCGGTGGTGAGTCAGGGTCTCTGACATATCGATGGCCAGGCATCGGAGGCTCTATCGGGATCGGAATCGGAGAGGTAGTCCCATATTGCCACCCCATCAACTTGGTCGGCATGTCCGGCCATCCAGGATGAAGATAAGTCGGAGGAATCGGGGGAACCAATCCGCCCCCACCTCTAGATGTACCAACCCTGCTGGTGGAAGGGGCGTCTGCAGCTCGAGCCCGGGCCTGGCTCGAAGATGGCATGCCAGCAGGCCTCATCGTCGGAGTACGAACTCCCGTCAATGGAGGCATCAGGTATATGTGACGGTAAGTAGCGTAATCCCCCTCCTCAAGATGTAGCAAAGCATCAGTACCCAGCATAGCACTAACAACATCCCGGGAAAAGAGCCTATTAACAATCCGCATATCGACTGGGGGTGCTGAGGGAGGGTCCTGAGAAGTGTACCCCCAGACCTGACGCAAGAAGCGGTCCCCCAAAAACCAGGCCCTACCAACTGGCCCTTCGAACAGGATCCTGTACCGGGAGGCGCCCCACCCTCCGACAAACAGGAATCGGAGACCTTCACCTAAAGACGCCCATGGCTGCCATGTAATCTGCGGATAATAGATGCATAAACCAAGCAGAAATCGAAAATGTACAGGACAAATCAAAGATGAAAACAGAAAGAACTGAGAGTTCCGAAATACCTCCGTTGACCGCACCGTGTCGAAATACTGCCGCAGATAAAGGAGGGACTCCTGAGGCCTTGGCCGGTGTTGGCCTTCAAATACAAGTGAGTACGGGGTCACGAGAGGTCCCTCTACCACCATCTCCGGGGCCAATGTCGGGAAATACACATAGACCCACAACTGTGGAAAACAAAGCAGAATACGAACTGCTGAGGGCAAAATGCATGATACAGAGTATAAAGTGCGCCGTGTGTGCAATGTGCAAGTAATAAGGAGCAGAAATGTAAATCAAGAGGGCAGAAAGTACCTCCCAGGCTCTCCAATAGCCGCCAAGTAAGTCCCCCCGTCCGCGGGAGGTCGCGCTCATGTAGCAATAAAGGGTAGCCAAGCCGGCGCCACCCTAGTCATACCGTCTGACCTGTGACAGGTCCACCAAAGCACTCAACAGATAAAGCCCAACAGTGTTCCCCTGTCGGCAAACAAAGTGGTCCCGAAAAGGAACATCAGAAAGCTGCGGGCATACTGTCCTACCTCCTCAGGAGTCCCGGGCTCCATCTCCACCTGCCGGAAATGGGAAGAGAACCAGGTGCATCGGACTCTCCCCGAAGCTCTATCAACAGGCGGGCGAACCCCCAACAAATATATCCAAGCAGCCTCCCACTGGCCCATGTCCTCGTCGTAAGGGATAGGCCAACCTCCCATGTCAAGGCCAGTCAGTACAGCAAAGTCAAACGGGGTCATAGTCAAGTCCCCCGTGGCAGAAAAATGAAAGGAGTTGGTGGTGTCCTACCAAGTCAACCAAATCCCGAACAGCCTCCGGGAGCTCGGTGTACCAATCTCTCGCCGCGGTAGAGCCATATCCCTGTACAGTGTGAGAGGTCACCTGTATTCAGAACGAATACATGTTTCAGCATAAAATGAATAGGCTGCGTGCGAAGTACAGTGAGTGAGCCGCGCGTTCAACTCTCAATCAGTGTGTGCTACGTGTTAACCTTCAATTCGGGCTGTGTGTTCAGAAAATCAGTGTTTGGACTGCGTGTTCAACTCTCAATCAGTGTGTGCTGCATGTTCACCTTCAATTCGGGCTGTGTGTTCAGAAAATCAGTGAGTGGGCTCGTGTTCAACTCTCAATCAGTGTGTTCTGCGTGTTCACCTTCAATTTGGGCTGTGTGTTCAGAAAATCAGTGTTTGGGCTGTGTGTTCAACTCTCAATCAGTGTGTGCTGCGTGTTCACCTTCAAGTTGAGCTGTGTGTTCAGAAAATCAGTGTTTGGGCTGCGTATTCAACTCTCAATCAGTGTGTGCTGCGTGTTCACCTTCAATTTGGGCTGTGTATTCAGAAAATCAGTGTTTGGGCTGCGTGTTCAACTCTCAATCAGTGTGTGCTGCGTGTTCACCTTCAATTTGGGCTGTGTGTTCAGAAAATTAGTGTGTGCTACGTGTTCACCTTCAATTCGGACTATGTGTTCAGAAAATCAGTGTGTGGGCTGCGTGTTCAACCCTCAACCGATGTGTGCCGTGTGTTCACAATCAATTTATAGGCTGAGTGTTCAGGAATTCAAGTGATTGAACCGTGTGATCAGAGTGCAAACAAAATGCATGAAAAATTCATAATATGTTACAGAAAAGGTAAAAATGAAGTAAATACCTCTCGTGCCTCATGGGAGAGGTTATACTCTGGCTCCCGCAGAAGGAGATCCCCGGGTGCTCGCTCGTCGAAATCAGTGAAGTGATAGAAAACAGCCCGCGGAAGAATGTGTGCCGGTGGGTCGTACCTCTCGGGTATGAAAGGTCGGACCCCCAGAGGCAGAGCCATGATATCGGGATCACCTCCAGCATCCGAAGGACCTCCACCGTGGGCGAAATGACCAGCCATTTCGGAAAATCTGCAAAAGGGGCAAAAATGAGCGAAAATGAGCCAAAATTGGAAAAAGTCAACAAAAGTCAACTCCCGAGAAATGAAAAAGTCGACAAAAGTCAACTCCCGAGAAAATCTTCCAAATATTGAGACAAACTCACCTCAAGTGGCGAAAATCAGAAAAGAAGCCCCGAAATCAAAATTTAATCGGTTCAAAGTGCTTAAAACTGAAAGATTTCGCGAAAACAACTTGCGTGGGACGTTGGAAAACGCGTATAGAGCACAGATCTGAGGGAGAAAATGGTTTGGGAAGCTAGAGGAGATGTTTTCAGAGCTGCACTTGTGAGCACGGAGTGTTTGGATGAGTGTATTTAAAGAAAGGAGGGTGAAAGTACAAAATTGCCCCGAAATTTGGCAAAGTGGTCGGCCGGCCACTTTTTTTGGCAGGCCGGCCATTTCCTTTTCAAAAACTGGCCGCTGGCCTCCCTCTCCCAATAAAGATGGCCGGTGGTGTTCCCCACATGCCCCCCAAGGTCCTTGTAAATTTTGGGGAGGATTGGAGTCCCCGGGACCAGAAAAAGTACAGGAGAAGTGCACTTTCTGTCGCGAAATCGCTCCGCCGAAACCTCAGCTTCAACTTCCGATGCGTGTCTCATCATTACTCATCGAAAGTGAGATATATCCTTTTGAACAGGTTGTAACCTCTCCGGGAGGTGAACCGGAGGCCGCGATCGAGTTGCCCTCGCCGAAACGCGCATTTCCTTGCTCGTTGTTTTGGGACAAACATACATCCCGGTTTACGCTTGTTCTGCATTATCATGCACATAACTTGCATTCTCATGCACATACTTGCATTATTATGCACGTCTCTTTGATATCACCGAGCCTCCGTGCTTAAACTCGCGTTGTCACGCGCGTTTCTTCCCGCATTGCGATGCATTTTTCCATCAACACCACGATTGTCTGCATTCGATATCACGTTGAACATATGTTGTTAGATATGTTGTGCTTGTTGAGTTTCTTTATTTTGCAGGCACGATATTGTATGTACGGTTCATTCGAGGCTGGTGCGACCAGACGAACCGCGCAGGTATTGTATTTTCTCCGTGTGAGACGTGGCGAGAATTGAATAATTCTCCGCATTCTAAACTGCATGAAATATAGTTGTTGCTTTGCATTCTTGCTTAAAACTGTTGCATCTATTTGCGAATACTTGCCTCATTACAGCTTGCTGCATTTGCATGATCATGAGCTACATTCGGCTTTGTGCATATCATTTTGCGTTTTGCCCCTGCCTACGGGCACGCCTGCGGACACATCTTTGTTATCTTGCCTGTTTGTCTAAGTCTTCGGCCTTGTCAAAAATGGGTCGTGTCTGGGCTTTGACATTCACTCCCGTCACTTATGACTTTCGAGTTCTGTCAAAGAGGGGCAACTGTAGACACCCCATTTTTGACCGATCTTAAGACTTAGACGTCACTAATTGAACGCTTGGTGATGTTGCATACCGTGCTCGTTCAGAGGTTTCAAAGTCTCGGCTGCGAGCTTTGCCTTTGGACTTTCGGACTCTTTCATGCTTTGCCTCGATTTGCGAACCAGGCTCTGTTTTCTCTGTTTTCTCTTCCCGAAGGGAGGGAGAGGTCTCGTAAATCATCTCTCAGTGGCCGTAGGCTACGTTTCGTGGTCGTAGGCCATTTTGCCCGTTTGGTGTTCGGTTTCTGGTTTTTCAAAGCCGTCAGCAGTGTGTCTCGATTCGGGACCGCTTAACCACCTCCGTTTGCTCCGGTTTTTGGCATGCATCTCATTTGCTCCCTTTTGAGGGACACTGTGGCTCGAGAGACCAACTTCATGGTCGAACACCACTTCCGGTGCCTAACAGTTAGTTTTCGGGGCCTCGGGCTACGCGTTTCGGCCCCCGAACCTTCATTTTGCATCGGTTTGAGTTCAGTTTTGGCAGGGACCTCTGTTTCATTGCTGGGAAGGTCGTAGAAGGGTGGGAGGCCAGTAATTGTTCTGACAACCAGTTTTATTCCTCCATCGCCCTCCGTCGCCCGTTTTTCTCACTTGAAAGCCAATGTTGACCACCCTAAGGCCACTTTTTCCAGACCTAAACCACATATTTGTGTTGTACACACCTGGGTGGCCACCAATATCACATGGCCGCCCAGTAATTGTGTTTGACCCTTTTGAACCCCTCCTAAAAGTGGCCTTTTCTCTCTCCTAGTTCACTTTCTCCAGTTTTTGACCACATGGTTGTGTTGTGCACACATGGGAGGCCCTCTTTTTGGCATGGCCGGCCATTAATCTTCATTGAGCCTTTTGACCCTTGGCCGGCCGGCCATAGGGAGAGCCGGCCGGCCACCTAAACCCTAGCAAACTAGCCGGCCTTGATCCTCTCTCCAGGAACATTACAGATATGTATTTTGTTTCCCCCCAGATTGTGTATCCGAGGGGCTGCACTTTTGGGGGGAAACTTGAATTCATTTCCCCCCATTTTCCCCCCTCTTTTTGCCACACTTTTGCCTATATATCAGACCCTCCAGCTCCCATTTGGAGGGTTACAAAATTTGCTCTAAGCCTCCTATATTGATCCTCCCTCTTCTTCTCTTCCAAGCACCAAAACCTTCCAAACCCTACACCATTTCTACACCACCACCTAGCACCACACCACCACCATCCATTCCATCCATTTGGAGCTATTTTCCAGAGCTAAGGAGCCACCAAACGTGGTCCAAGAGTTGTCAAAGACTTGGTCTTCAAGGGTAAGTCTCATTCTCCTCTTTTTGGCCTTATTTTTGCATACAATCTAAGCTATACTTGCTTGCATATTTGGGCTCCGACCCTAACTGGAAATAGCATTATTTTGAGGTCTTTTTCATGTTCGTTTAAGGGCCTCTCCCTGTTTGAGGTTTTCTTTTTACACTTGCTTCTTTACCTCTCTTGTATGCCTCTTTCTTGCATAGTATTTTAGGCTCATTTGTAAACTGTTTTGAGCTTGGTTATAAACTGTGAAGTGGCTTATTTTGAGCCCTTATTAAAGATTGTTGAAGGGCTCTTCACTGTTTGAGGCTTCCTTTTGTCACTTTCCTCTTTATCCCTCTTTTGGCCTCATTTTTGCATGTTTTGTTAGCCCCTTGTGCTTATATTTTTGGGCTCTGGTCCAAACTATAAATAGCCTTATTTTGACCCCCTCTTCATGTTTGATCAAGGGTATTTTGCTGTTTGAAACTCCCTTTTTGCTCTTTGTGTTTAAACCTCCTTTTGGGCCTTATTTTGCATAGTATTTGAAGCTTGCATGTGCACTGTTTTGGGTTTGATCATATACTATAAAATACCATGTTTTGGGCCCCACTTAAACTTTGTTGAAGGGCCCTCCCATGTTTGAGGCCAGAAACCATCACTTGCTTCTTTGTCTCCCTTTTGGCCCATTTCTCGCACATTAGTTTAGCCATACTTGTGTTTGCTTCTGTGGCTTGTTTTAAACTGTAAAGTGCTTCCTTTTGAGCCCCTCTTCAACTTTGTTGAAGGGCTCTTGGCCATTTATGGCCATCAGCTGCTACTTGCTTCATTACCTCTCTTACGGGGCCATTTTTGCATGCTAGCTTAGTTCTATTTGTGTTCATTGTTTGGCCTTTCTTAAAACTGTAAATATGCTTTTTTTGGGACTGCCTTGAATCTGTCTTCACACTTCATGTTCAAATAACGCATTTTTTGTATAGCTATAGGCCAATGCGTATGCCTAGTTTTGTGTTTCGGGGCCATTCCATGCATTGGGTGCCATATTGCCATGTTTCGGGGCTGTTTTGCATCATATTTTGCTACTGAAATTTGCATGCTAGTATGCCATATTCCATGCCTAGCCATGTCTTGTTAGAGTGGCATTTGTGCCTTAGGTTCGGTCCTCGGTTTGTGTGCATGTGTGCACGCATCTCGAGTTTCTCATTTTCATCTCATGGCCTCTTATGTGAGTGTGGCTGAGGTCCACTCATGTTGGTGTAAGCCCATATTGCATTGCGTATGCCATTTCATTTCATTGCATTGTGTATGCTAGGTTGTATGTTAGCGCATTGTGTATGCCATCTCATAGCATTGTGCATGCTAGGTTGTATATTAGTTGCATTCATGCATGTCATGCATATTGCATTGTGCTTAGGATAGGAGTTAGCTCGAGCACGGGAAACGAGGGACGTTTTGTACTTCAAGTGACGGAACGTGTCTCAATTCCCAGTCACCGACACTTCGGATTATCCATGATGGAGTTTAGGTTTTGTTGTGTTTATATGTGCATTCATTTCATATTGAGTTGTGCAATTTGACTCCTCGGCCATCATGCATCGAGATGCGTGATTGGTGACACGAGGATCGAAGCATGCATACATTTGTGAAAATACATTGCCATGCCCCTTTCCTGCTCTCTGTTGCAGCAAATCAAGAATCAGCAGTCTTCCGGGGCTTGGCGCGCTTTCCAAAAATTATTGCAAAACAGAGGCTAATTGGGGCATCACAGTGGATTTCCGTGCAAAAGCAACCCGAGCATGCATCATTCATCATCCGGAGCAAATTTGAGGCAGTCCCTGGCTTGCATGCCAGTTTATTGTTTTCTTAGTTAATTTGGTAATTAATTAGGTTTTTTTTGTACATATTTGGACTGTATTATTTATTTGGATTGTACTATTTATTTGGGACTATATATTATTTTATTTGGACCCTCTGCGCGATGGCACAACTGTAATAAGTGTGCGTGTGTGTGATGTATGTCTTCCAACCCCACGTCTTTCTCCCTTTTATTTACCCGCTTATGATGGTTAGATTAGGGCATGTTTCAATTAGCATACAGTATGATAGCATGTTTGCATTCATTCATCTGTTTTGCATGCACCGGGCTCGGCGCATCATACTAACTGTATTGTATTTTCAATTCCAAGTTGAATACATGTTAGCTGTAGCATTTCATATGCCATGATTAGAATAGCCGAGCCTGCTATAGTTGCATTTTTGCATGTGTTGCATTAGGCATTTCTGTATAATTAGGATCATGCATGGATTTCTAATTAGTTTCTGTTTTGGCTTGGAGTACTTGGTAAGTTTTAGGCTTTAGCATCCTTGCATGCATGTGAGTGACTACCATGAATAGCATGCTTACCATGAGGCTATGTGCTTATATGATATAACTGCCTGAATGCTTGTGGGTGAAGGTTGGGTTATTTGGATTGGAATAATTCATCAAATGTGTGTTTTAAGTTCACTAGATAGTGGCAAAATCATGTTTTCTAAGCCCACCCGAGGGTGGCAAATCCACGTCTTAGCCTACTTGCGAGTAGTACCATCAAACCATTTTCAAACAAATAAACATGAAATGTTTTGTTCCAATTCAGGCGATCCAGTCTATACTTGTATGTTGTGCGCATCACATAGTAAATCTAGGCTAATAACCGGAATAAGAACGCATAATGTTTTCAAAAATAGATATCATGGTTAGTAGAGGCCGATCTTTGATCGGGCGAGCGGGGGTGCTCACGAAGTGACCTTCCCCAATCGTACCCAAGTTCCCGAGCCGAGGCAACTTTGGTGATAACGGACACGTGGCCTTAGGCAAACGAGTCAGGGTTTCCTAAATTTCTCCAAAATAAAACATTTAGGTGGCGACTCTGTATCTGGCAAAGCAGTCCATGTTTGGCACTTCTTTCAAAAAAAAAATCTGTTTTCTCAAAACGATTTGTCAGATTTGGACTCTTTGGTTCAGATTAAGAACCGTGACAATTTGAGAGTCCTGAACTGTAGTGAGCCCAATATCGAACGGAACGGTGGACTCGTTCCTCCCCGAGGCGTTCGGGGATGCCTACAATTAGTATACAGTATGATAGCATGTTTGCATTCATTCATCTATCTTGCATGCACCGGGCTCGGCGCATCATACTAACTGCATTTGTATTTCAATTCCGAGTTGAATACTTGTTAGTTATAGCATTTCGCATGCCATCTTTAGAATAGCCGAGCCTATCTTAGTTGCATTTTGCATATGTTGCATTAGGCATTTCTGTATAGTTAGGATCATGCATGGATTTCTAACATAGCTTTTGTTTTGGCTTGGAGTACTCGGTAAGTGTTATGCCTTAGCATCCTTGCATGTGTGTGAGTGATTGCCATGATAGCATGCTTACCATGAGGCTATTTGCTTGTATGATATACCTGCCTGAATGCCTGTGGGTGAAGGTTGGGTTATTTGAATTGGAACAATTCATTAATTGTGAGTTTTAAGCCCACTAGATAGTGACAAAATCATGTTTTTCTAAGCCCACCCGAGGGTGGCAAATCCACGTCTTAGCCTACTTGTGGGTAGCACCATCAAACCATTTTCAAAATAAACAAACATGAAATGTTTTGTTCCAATTCAGGCGACCCAGTCTATACTTGTATGCTGTGCGCATCACATAGTAAATCTAGGCTAATAATCGGAATAAGAATGCATAATGTTTTCAAAACTAGATATCATGGTTAGTAGAGGCTGATCTTTGATCGGGCGAGCGGGGGTGCTCACGAAGTGACCTTCCCTAATCATACCCAAGTTCCTGAGCCGAGGCAACTTTGGTGATGACGGACACGTGGCCTTAGGCAACGAGTCAGGGTTTCCTAAATTTTTCAAAATAAAATATTTAGGTGGCGACTCTGTATCTGGCAAAGCAGTCCATGTTTGGCACTTCTTTCAAAAAAATCTGTTTCCAAAAACGATTTGCCGGATTTGGACTCTTTGATGATTTCATCGGTCTTGCATTGCACTCTACGAGATTAGATACAGGACCGTGACATTTAGTCCTGAACTGTAGTGAGCCCAATGAACAAAACCGGGAGGGGAGGGGAGGGGATTTCTTCCCGGGACGTTCTTGGACGTCTACAGCAGTCCTGCCATATGAACTCACCCACATGTTAGTAGTAGTGTAGAACTGTCCAGATTAGTGTTTTTTTTTTTTTTTTGTTGGCCAGACTGTAGCCTTTGATTTAAGTGGAAAATGTTAAAGTCATGTTTGGGTGGAGTTTTTTTTTTGTTTGTTTGTTTTGGGGGGTTCTTTGTTTAATATGATTATATTAAATGAATTTAAGCCTGCATAAATAAGTTCTACTGATAATTTTTTTCGACATTGTTGTCATATATATGTTTTAAATGATGTATATTTTATATACTTCATCAGTGCATAATTAATATAAGTACAAAATATTTTGGGTTAATTACATATGTAATAATTTTTTAGGTTAATAATTATATATTTTTTTGGTGTTATTTTAGTCTTTATAATTTTAAATAGTTTAATTGTGATTATGAACTCTTAATTTTTGTGTTAATTTAGTTGATTAAGAATAAGTAACTGAATTGATCAAGTTCATAATTTGATTTATAAAACTATAAAATGTGCTGTTGATATGTGTTTTTTATTTTTATTTTTATTTTTTATGATTGGCTAAATGAAGGGCCAAACAGAAAATAGAAAGACAAGCCGAAGGATAAAATGGAGAGATAAAGACAAGCCATTTGATCAAAGCAATTCTTTTGATGATTTTTTTTAGCCTCACTATAAGAATCTACACTTTTAGTGACCACTTTCCACGATCAATATAAAAGTTGGTACCTAAAAGTTATCTTTTGATGATCAAATATTAATTAGTTGCGAATGATTATTATTTGTGGCGACCAAATATGAGTTGGTCGCAGAAGGTCATATTTTGACGACCAAAAAATGAGTTGGTCGCAGAAAGTGGTATGCTTTTGGTGACCAACTACAAATTTGGTTGCGGAAGGTCACATTTTGGCAATGAAAAAATAAGTTAGTCGCGCAAGATCAAAAATAAGTTGGTTGTGGAATTGGCGACCAAAATTTTAGTCGCCAAAAACTATTTTAGTTGCTGTATATTGAGTTTTGGCTACTAAAACAATTTAGTAGCCGAAAGGAAAATAATTTTTTTTTTCTTTGGCGACTAAAAATTTGGTCGCCAAAAACTTATTTTCAGCAACCAGAAAAAAATGAGTCACCAAATTAGTACTTTTAGCGACTAATATTTTAGTCGTCGTTGATTGAGATTTGGCGACTAAAAAAGTTTGTCGGCGAAGGTACCTTTTTTGTGACTAATCTGGTCTTTTGGTCGCCAAAAGTTTTGGAGGGAAATTTGAAACGTGGAGGCGGGAATCGAAATTTTTTTGAGACAAAAAAATTTGGTCGTCGATTGTAAAATGACGTCATTTTGTTACGTGAGAGTGAGAGTGAGAGAGACAAAAAAATAAAAAAGCCCTAATTTCCCCTCTGTCTCTAGCATAGAAGAGTGAGAGAGAGAGAGTGAGAGAGAGAGAGAGAGAGAGCGGAGAGTGATTGACCACACAACCCTTGCTCCACCATTGTTACGACCTCTTTCTGCAGTGAGAAACAAAAGAAGAAATGGGAAAGGAGAAGCCAAAATCCATAAAAGCATAACCTGCAGTGAAACCCTTTGTCAATGGCGGAGCCTCGCTCGCTACCTGTGTTAGCCAACCCATCGACATGATCAAGGTACCCTACTTCTTCTTCTTCTTCATACTCTCTCTCTCTCTCTCTCTCTCTCTCTCTATCAATTAAATCACACATCTTTGTCCTCTCTTTCAAGGGTTTCAGATCTTCGACTTTGTTAATGTTACATCTTCATTTTGTGCTTTTTTGTTCTACTTCTGTTTTGCTCACTTTTCACCCAAAACCCTTTGATTTCTACTCTACTTTGCTTTGCTTTTGCCCTCAAATCATAGATCAAACGCCTTTGTCTCCAACCTTCACTATGTTGAATTTTGAGCTGAAAGATGGTTTTTTTTTTTATATGTTGGTTAGTTAAGATCAAAGTGGAAAGTTACATGTTAAATATGAAGAATTTTGTTTCTGGAATCTAAATATGGTGTTTGATTTTGAGCAACTGCTTTTGATTTTTGACCAATCGAATGCACCATATGTGTTTGTAAATATGCCTCACTGAGAATTTCTTTTCATGTGGACTTTGTATCCTTCGCCCATTTGATTTCATGCAATTCTATGTAGCTCTGAAGTGTTTTATCAACTCAATTTAAACTCTTAATGGGTTTCTTAATGGGTTTGATTTTTTTATTTTTTTAAATAATAAATCACTGGGTTTAGTTTTATTATTTAAGTAAAAAAAGGTCAATTGATGGTGTTTGATTTTAGTTATAGATTATATATTGTTTAATTTTTTTCAGCTTATTTAAGAATAGTAGATTTCACTTTTTAACTTTAATGCTATATAATTTGTCTTCGAAGGCATGTAATAGTTGTAGTAATTTGTCTACTTGGATGATTGTTAACTTGTTGTGCTTGCTGGTATGGCTCATTTGAGAGTTGTGTTGTTGTGTGTTTGGGAGACTTACCACTCACTTACAATGGTTGTTTTATGCTTCAAATGGTTTCAAATATTTTTTTTACTAGCTTGGTAATACAAAGGCAAAGCTGTGAAACATTTCATATATTGAAATTGAACTTTTATTAGACTTTATGCAAATCTGCCCAGAATATTTGTGCACTGTGTTTTCCATTCTAAGGGGCTGTTTGTATAGCGATCTCGGTTTTCCTTTCATTGTTTAATTGTATTCCAGACTCGGTTCTGCGGATGTGTTGTTGTCTTATTCCCGTTTCCGTCCTTTACTCTTTGTATATGAGTCTTGGGTCGTGTTGGGCAGGTTTGAAATGGGTTGGTTGTGTTTGGAAACCAAGGGTTGATGTCCAGATTTTGGGCTTTACACTCAAGCGGGGCTTTTGACGCTCGAGTAGACCTGTTTGTATATCAGTTCGAAAAAAATAGATTTTGGATCACTTTTTCGGGCCAATCTCTCTCTCTAACTTTTCAAAGCTTATGCATGGTTACACTAGATTCATCTCATTAAGTAAGATACATGTACATCAATTAGAAGGTGACTAATTATTGATGAATGTACATATATATACAATGTATAGAAGACTAATGCTAATACATTGAATGTGATGGATTCATTATGAATGAATCTTAGAGATGCATTATGTATCTATTATGAATATGTAAGATACATTAATCTATCTAATGAATTCATTAATATAGAAGATGCATTATGTATCATGAATGTATGAGATACACTAATCTATTTAATGGAGTTCACTGAATGAATAACTCGAGAGCTTCTCACTCTAGACTACAACTTCTCTATAAAATCCATCTAGCTCTAGTGTGTTTCTAGCCTAGTTCCTTTGTAAGAAAGGTGGAGTTTGGCGTGGCCTTCGTTTTGATCCGAGAAAGGTTGGGTTTGGAGCACTTTTGAGTTTCTCTCTTCTTCTCCTTGGGTTCTCCATTTGAGGTAGGGATTTCCTTGCTCTTTTTCAGTGCCTCGTTTATAGATAGACATGTGGTAGTTTTGTATTGCATGAAAATCATATCCATGTTGGATTTGTTTGAAAATCATAAAAGGGAAACCTAGGGTTGGTTGTTTGAGAAAGAATTTGTTATCATTGATTGTTATTTGGGCTATTTAGGAGGTAATCTAGCATGATATTATTGAAAGAAGAGAAAGCCCTAAATTATATTTTGATTTGGTAAATTAAAGAGGGAGGATGATTGAACAATATTTGTAAATCACTATTGTTAATATGAGTTGTGTAAAAGTATTGATGACTAAGGGATTAACTATGGCATCGGGGTTATTTTGAAAAGAACGTATTGAACTAAGATGGGTTATGGCTTTATTATCCATGAAATTGGTTTTATGAAATGAAAAGAATGGATTTGGTTTTGTGAAATGAGAAAAGTGTTTTGGGAATAAGTGGTGGAACATGTCTACTTGGGAAATTATGAGGGTTGATCTTGAAAATGGGAAGTGAAATGTTAACTTTATGTGAGTCTCGGAAAATGAATATGAGTATTGAACTATTGTATCATGAGTGTTCAGTACACACATTTGGGGGTTTTATCTTTAACTATCGCACCAGTGTCGTTGTTTGAGAGTTGAGTCTCTTTTAATAGGTGTACTGAATACATGCATCTAGAGGTTTTGTCCTTGGTCATCGGTGGAGGATGACATTGTTGTGTTGAATCATTGTGTATGTATTACACTTATTGGTTGTGCTTTGTTATATTGAGATGGTTGGTGTTATATACCGCGCTTAGAATGAGGGGTACCAGTGCCTTCCAGCTAGCGCCTGAAGAACTTGGACTAGGTACCATTACCTTCCAGCCTGTGTCTGGAGAATGTGGACTAGGTACCATTATCTTTCAGCTTGTGTTTGGAGAATTTGGCTAGTCATTTGTTGTATGGTGTATCCTTAACTTACCGTGCTTATGGCAGGTAGAGTAGAGCTTTTATCATCACTGTCTCAGTGTATCTGAGTATGTTATGGGTTACGATGGTTACAGTTTTGAAAAGGCCGAGTTGCCTCAATTGTTGATTATATACATGTTGATGATTTATTATTCCCCTTTTTACTAAAGGTATGCATGGATAGATATGAATATGTTGGAAACAAACCTAAATGCTATTTTGAGATTTTGGAAAGTGTGAAGGAAATTGGGTTTTTGTGAACATGTTTAGAAAGGGCAAACCTGTTGTAAATACGAAAAATGGGAGGAAAGTAATGGGCTTGGCGAAATTGTTTTCTAGAACTGTTATTGTCATAAAAGTTTGTGGAAAAAAGGGTAATGAAAAGGAAAGAAAGATGAACCACTTATAGCGTTGCATGAAATGGCTGTTTTTGAGAAAAGTTCATACTTATGTATATTTTGTATAAACTGCCGCATTATTATTCTAGTATAAGATTGAGCATTCATGATCATAGCTATCTGTAAGTTGTTATTGTAGAGGACTATGTTGAGATCTGTACTGGACTATATGTTCATCCCACGTTGTTGAATCTTTTTCAGGTGATAATCAGGATGTGCTATAAGATTTTGGATCTTCATATTTGTTGGCCACAGGGTCTCTTTTGTGTTGGCGGAATGCCATTTATGAAAAAAGGTTATACCCTTCTTCTTGAGTCTTTAATGATGTAAGCCCAAGGGCAATTTATTTCGTATGCTCATGTAGTATTCAATTTGCATACGAATGAGAGAATGGATATTCATTTCTACTAGTCGAACATTTGAGTTTATTTCATCATGTGATCTCTAAACTTGAATTAAAGTAATGAATTTGGTAATGATTTCGAGTAATAAAAAGTGGGGCGTAATAGTTTGGGCTGTTTAAAAATCAAAATTTTATAAAGCAATGTAATGTTTGTTTAAGGCCCCAATAGGTATTTGGTTGCCAGGACTCAACCTGATACCTTTGAGGGTCATTTTTTATTTTTTATTTATTGAACAAGTAAAATCGAAAAATCGTGAAATGCTTGCTATCGCAGAAATATTTTTTTCACTGTTCGACTAAAACAAACTTAGCATTATAAATTTTGACGTTGGAAATATATGTAAAAAACTTAGGAAATTGCCACAAAGAATGAGATTTAAATTTGGATTTAATTTAATGCATTTTTGAACTGAGAATTGGAATAAATTTCCTTGACCACACTTTTGAATTGTTTAACGTTCACCTACTTTTGGACTTCTTGTGTGAGCTAGCTTGTTTAGGGAATCTTGTTCAGGTATCAAACTTAGCGATGCTTCAAAAAACCTTAGGAAAAAGTTTGCCACTGGAAAAAGTAGCCTCTTCCATTAGAAATTAATCATCTACTTTTTTCTTTGAACTACCATTATTGAAAGTGATAAAGTTCAGTATGATGAATGGAAGTAACTTAAATTAGTGGTTTGTGATGGAACTAGGTTTGTGCTGCTTTAGGTACATTAATTAGCTTGTGATGGATACATTAGAGTGTTTACTTGTGTTATATAGACGGTGTCTTTTCTGTTGATTTGGTGTTTACTTGTTAGTTTGTTTATAAATTGATTTTGTGTTGTGTGTGTGTGTGTTTGTATACAGGTTTGGTCTTTTGAAGTTTTTTAATTGATTGTGTGTTTATGTTTTAGTTCACTAGGTAAGTTGATTTTGGGTGTTGAATTTGTGATGTGTGTGTGTATGTATAGGTAAGAATCAATCAGTTGTCTATGCAGGAGTAGATGATACTCTAGTAGGTCTTATTTATGTAGAGGATCAGATCAGAGAAGATGCTAGACATGTTGTTGAATCCTTGTATAAGCAAGGTGTCAGCCTATATATGCTTTCTAGGGACAAAATGAGCATTGCTGAATATGTTGCATCTAAAGTTGGAATTCTAAGGGAAAAGGTAAGAATTTTATTTTTTTTCATTCGTTCCTATTTAGGCCACTTCTTGATGAGTAAAGACCTAAATCTCAAGGTTGAGGAATTCTGACCTTCATAAATATAATTGTTAAATTCAAGAGCAGAGTGGGACTTATAGACCCTACTATGAAGACAATGTTTATGAGTTCTGTATTAGATAAAGGAAGAAAAATTAGAATGAAATACAGTGAAACCAGCTAAGGTAGAAACAACTGCTGAAGATGGGAAAGATCCAACTTATATAACGTCAAATTGCTTAATTTGAAGGATCTTGGTTTTTAGTTGAGAATAAAATTATGCTTTTCCTTCACTGTTAAATTATTGTGGGAATTCATTGTTTGTTTACTTTCTCAATACATGAGAGAATCATGGGTTGTAATTATTTATTTAATACTTCACATTTTTGATTTACCATTACTCCATTAGGAGCTCTCAATAGTAGCTTCTAGTTGGAGTTTCTATTATGGGATTTCTCAATCTTTCTCCATGATGGATGTATCCTATATTAGGTACAAAGGTTAGCTCAACTTTTTGTGTTTGGTTCAACTCTGAATAACTGAGTTGGTAATTTGATCAACAATATGCTCTACAATTAACTCCATTTGGTAGAAGTAGCATGTGTTTGAGTATATGAGAGCTTAAGCTTCTAGACGAATAACATAAGGCATGCTTGCATGCTTTGTAGTATGAATGACATGTCAAAATATTAGAATATTTGCATAAAAAAGATGCTGGAGTAAATTTTGTACCGTTTAGAATTTAAAGATAGGTTTTTTTTTTTTTTTTGGGAGGTGATTTAGAACTTTTTGCATTATAACTGTGCTGCAGTGGGTATTCATTATTGAGGGATCCACACCACAACAAAGGGCTCACTTTCTCTGAGAAAGAGAGGGATGCCCATTATCTGCGTGGTCTTCTTCCCCCAGTCGTTGTTGCCCCAAAATCTTCAGGTTATCAAAAATACATGGCCTCAGCTTTTGGATTCTCCATTTTCATTTTTGTGGGTTTTTAAATTTTCCTCGTCTTAGAAAAAAGGACTAATTATGGATATTTTTCTTGCTACTTTACCTACCAGATCAAGGAATTGATGCACAATATCTGCCAGTATCAAGTCCCACTGCGGAGGTACATGGCCAGGATGGATATCCAGCTATGTCATTCATCCTATTCAGTGAACTTCTAGACTATGAAGCTGATGCTAACTTCTATTATTTAATAAATCTAATTGATGCTAATAATGCCGCTAATGCTACTCAAATTGTCTCTTCAATTATTTTTAATGTCATTTCTGTCTCTTTATACAAGATGTTTTTGTTTGTTTATAATGGTCCTGTATTTTGTGAAACCATGAAAAACTTTCCCCTTTTTACTGTCCCTTAGGTGGTTTCTGGCCCTCTCGGTGTATTGAAAAGGTTGACCTGTCTTACTTTCAGGTAATGAGACAACCAAGTAGGTCAATTATAACATGAATACGTCAATTAAAAAGATGACCTTTTTTCTTTTCGGTGTTGGTCATGCAAAACAATATATAATATAGTAGATTTTTTTTAGCTCTTTCAATCTAAGTAATTTAATTGATTGGGATAACAATGAACCTCTAAGTCAAGTACATAGGCATATTTTCTTCACAACACTATATAAATTATTGTAGACAAGTTGGTTTTGTAAAAACCCTTTCTTGTTGTAGTGAAGGTAATTTAGAGATCTGCAACTTGGTAATTTAAGATAATTAAAATTGAGACATCCATGTTACCCACAAGTCAAACAAGTTCCAAAAGTAATGAGATAAAATTGATCTTGTTCCTTATCTAAAGTAGATTTTAAGTCTCACAAATAAATTGCCAAAATTCGTTTGTTATATTGTTTTATGTGACACTGAATAATTTTTGATGAAGTTGGGGTATACAATCTTCTTGTGAGGTGATGAAATGATGGGTATGCTTTTCAAACTATCATGTCACATGTCTAATTGTGAGTGTGGTTAATTTATTATTGTTCTTTAAAAAGACTCTACATGTGAGTTTTAATTCCAACACCATTTAAGAGTGAGATTCATATACTTTTTTTAAGAGTGAGATTCCAACACCATGTCAAAATTCGTAGAAGGGTTTTTACGGCGTGCATTGCGCGCCGTAAAAACTTTTTTTTGTTGTAATGAAAGTTTTAAGTTTTGTGTCATGTTGGACTTCAAAGAGGATACAGCTTTTTGAGAAGACATGCTTACTAAATTCAATTTGACTTGAACATGCCCTGTGCTGCACTATGGTTACATATTTTCATCTTTATTTTAAATAGAATTCAATTATTGTTTGATGATTTAGTGAAATTACAAGAAAGGAAATTTGTTAATTATTGTTCCTAAGTTTTTTCTATTTTAAATGTTATTGTTCCTTAATTGTGGTCGGGTTGAATGAATTTTTTTTGATATTGGATTGAATGTTTATAAACAAAAATTGATTGTTCTAAAAAAAAAAAAGAAAAAAGAAGGAGATTTGATTTGGCGACTAAAAAACTGGTTGGCAAATTCTACACTTTTGTGACTAAAATCATTGATCGGCAATTCCTTACCTTTTGGCGACTAAATTGTTAGTCGGCGATTCGTCGACTTTTGGTGACTAATCTGTTTGGTTGTGGAATGTGACAATCGGCGACTAAGATATTTGGTTGGGAAAATATCACTTTTCGCGACCAAAGTGTTTTAGCGACAAAATGGATTAGTCGCAGTAATGATATATTTAGCGACCAAAAATTTAGTCGGCAAATCCAACTTTTTCTTACCAACAAAAATTTTGGTCGCAAATTATTTTTGCAGCTCTCAATTGGCGACCAAAGTAGCGACTAAAAAAATTGATCGCGGATAACTTTTGCCGACTAAAAATGGACTTTTAGCGACCAATTTTTTGGTTGACAAATATGTTATTTCTTGTAGTGCCTGTTAATTGGCGAAAAGAAGAGGCAATTAGAAAACAGAAAGACAAGCTAAAGGGTAAAATGTGGAGACAAAGACAAGCTAATTAAAATAACATATTTGTATATGAAAATATAAATTAATTAAATTATTTAAATTGATTATTTGTGTATTATATTTTATGAGAGGTATAGACGACTTAACTTTTTAAAAATTTTAGAAATTAAAATTTAAATGAAGCATTTTTATATATTTTATTCATCTTAATATTTTAATTTAAAAATATGAAATTATCTTCACCTTTTCTTAACTTCAAATTTAATTTTGAAGAACTCAAAAAGATCATGAAGCCAACCATAAATCTCGTTTTCATGATTTAAATTGTTCATTTTGTAAGATTCTCTATGTATATCATCAATTAAAAAATATTTATGTTGATCAAATAATTGTAATTTTTTTTTTATTTTAATTAGGTTTGTCTTAAAAGAATTATCTATTTTAAAATAGTAATGCTGTAAACACTAATTAGTATACCCATTAACACACCAATTAGATACAATAATAGGTAGGATCACGTTGAGTGATGGAACCCACATATATGTTTTGTGTCTTAGTTAGAGACAAACGGGATAAAAAATAAAAAATAAAAAAAAATAAATTGTGCTAGAGTTATCGGATCAACCTAATTTTTTTATTAATGATATATTGGTACCTATAAAATGAACTATTTAAATTATGAAAATAGTACCTGTGATGTATCCCACTAATCCCTCAAATTCAGATTGTAACTTGGAACAAATCCAAACCTTATTTTTGACTATTGATATTTTACAAAAAGACAATCATTTGTCTGGTAAAAAAATGCTATGAACCCACCCTTAGGAATCCATAATTTATCTCGAGTGGGTTGTGTGGTAGAGATTAAATTGATAAAATATGAAATCCATGAGTGAAATAAATTTGAACCATTGATTTTTTTTCTCTAGGTAAATTTTGAATTGATAAGGATAGATTTGTAGTATTATTCACTACAACAAAAAGCAGTTTTGGCGACCAAAAATGTAAATTCGTCGTTAAAAGTAGGACAATTGGCGACTAAAATTGAATTAGTAGCCAAAAGTGAAGACTTTTGGTGACTAAAACAGTTTAGTAGCCAAATGTGTACTTATTGGTGAGTAAAAATCAGATTAGTCACTGATTACATGGGTTTTAGCGACTAAAACAATTGTAGTAGCCAAAGGTGAAGGTTTTTGGCGACTAAAAATGATTAGTAGTCAAAAGTATAGGCTTTGGCGACTAAAAAATGGTTTGGTCGCCGATTGTAGGTGTTTTATCGACAAAAAAAATGTTGTAGCCAAATGTAAAGGTTTTTGGCTACTAAAAAATTTTTAGTAGCTAAAAGTGGACAATTGGCGACTAAAATTGAGTTTAGTCAGCAAAAGTGGTTATTTTTAGACGGAAATTAATTTTTTTAGCGACTAAATTATTGGTAGTAACCAAAACTAAGGTTTTTGGCGACTAAAAAAAACTTTAGTCGCCAAAAGTGGCTCCCCTTTTTTTAACAATTAATTTATTTTTTACATAAATTAATATTGAATAAAAATAATTATATTTATATATATAGTTTTAAATTAATACAGGTCAATATACTATATAAATAATATATATTGCATAAAAATTCATGTGATCTTGTGGTGGCATAGTGGAGGGAGTGTGTTGGTAAAGGCGTACAAAGTAGAAGGTCTGTGGTTCAAATCTTAGAAAAAGCAAAAAAGTTGATAAAAAATTTTTTTTTCACGGAAGCACCTTTGGCGACTAAAATTATTAGTCGCCAAAAGTCTTTATTTTGGCGACTAAAGGATTAGTCGCTAAATGTATGATTTTGAAAAATGTAAATCACTATTGGCGACTAAAATGTTGGTCACAAAAGAGCTACTTTTTGGCGACTGAAAAAGTTTTAGTCGCCAATATCTCTGCCGACCATCTATACGCGACAAAACCAGCGACTAAAAAACTTAGTCGGGGAAACTAAAAAGTCGACTTTTGACGACTAAAAACGGACTTTTGGCGACTAAAATTTTAGTTGCCAAAGGTGCTTTTTCTTGTAGTGATTGGTCTTGTAATGTAGAAAGCAACAAGAAATTGTACATTCTATAAAACTAAAAAGTGTGTTTGGTTTGAGTTTTTTAGATTAAGTTTTTTAGAAATTGAATTTTTTAGTTTTCGTGTTTTTTTTTTGTTTTTAGTGAATATTTTTAAAGTTTTAAACATTTTTTTTTTTACTTTTTAGATGCACCTTACTTAGATGTATTTAAAAAGTAAAAAATTTGTAAAAAATTTTTTTTTAAAAAATAATAAATACATAAAAATACAAAAAGTATTTAGTGAATTTTTAAAACATTTTTTTTTACAATTTTTTTACTTTTTAGGTGTATTAATGTTAGGTGTGTCTAAAAAGTAAAAAAAAAATTGCTTAAAATATTAAAAAAATTCAGTAAAAACAAAAAAAAAATGAAAAATAAGAAAACATATTTTTCTAAAAAGTGTTTTTGAAAAATGAAACCAAGCTAGCTAAAAGCTATCTGAATTTTATAAACACCCTGCAAAATCCAAAAACTCACAATGACACAATAAAGTTGGAGTTATAATATTCTTAAATCTTACATTAGGCTGAAAGTGGCTAAAGAAAGAAGTGAATTTACCAACAAATCCAATGAATGATCAAAGTTAGGAAATTTCTAAACAAACTGAGGGGCAAAATAGAAATAAAAAGATTAGCCAAGAGGAAATTATATTTTCACACACTTACTTATTTCATCGCACATCATTTTTCAGTGTACACACTTATTAATTTCATTATTGACTATTCTTCTCATTCCACACACTTTATGTTCCAGTTATACCCCAACTCATATACTTGTACATATACCACCTAAATCCTCCTTCTACACACCTTTACTCATTCGGTTGAAAGCCTTCTTCTAAACACTTGATGTATGAAAATGACTCATTGAAGAAACAATGAAGACACATTGACCTCCATTGAAGACCTATTAACAAAACAATAGTAGGAATTTCAAAACAAATGGGCTATTTTAGGCAATTTTGAAATTTCCTACTGTTGTTTTGGGTAATTTGATCATTCATTAGATTTGTTGGTAAATTCATTTTTTCCTTTAGCCACTTTGGCTTGGGGGAATTCTATTTCCATATACTTACTTATTCTAGTATACACACTTAATGAAATTTTATTTTAATGATAATTATATCCTAAAGTAAAATAACTATAATAGATATCAAAATATATCTTTAATATTATATTTTAATTTTTCTATACACATTGTTAAAATAAAAAAATATCAATGCACGTATTTAATAAAAAAAAAAATTAATTTAAAATGTTAAAAACAACTAGTCTTGTTGCGTCAAAGAATCAGAAATTATAAAGCTAAAACCCAAATTGTTGTACTTTCTATCCCATCAAAAAACTCTGTCAAATCTACCCACTCTGTGAAAGTGTTTCAAATCTTAAAGGAAGTTTTGTTCTTGGTCCAGAAAAACAAAAAACTGAGTGCCTTTAATGGATCATTTTCGTACATAGATTAGCGCATTTGCAAAATAGGTATAAAGAGACAAGGCGCATTTGCAAAATCGGTATAAAAACATTTGCAAAATATGTATAAAAAGGCAAAGCGCAATTGCAAAATAGGTACTCCCTCCGTCCCATAATATTAGTCCCTTATTTCATTTTTCATTATCCCAAAATATTAGTCCCTCTTCAAAAATCAAGTACAAAAATAATATAAATTTTCCATTTTGCCCTTCTTTTAAATTCATAAATAATATAAAAAGTACAATTATAACATTGATATTCTCAAAAAAGTGTACTATCAAAGGGTAATTTTGGAAAACCAACTTTTTAAAAGTGCAATAATTGTACTACCAAAAAAATTTAGATTCCCCAAAAGGGACCATTATTTTGGGACGGAGGGAGTATAACAAGATAAAGCCGCCGCCCCCAAAACTATTCTCATAGATATATATATATATATATGGATGATTATTCATTATTTTTAAAATATGGGCACGGCCTCTATAAGATTTTGATTAATAGAGAGATTTAAGAATTTATAATTTATGTTAAGAATGAGAGAATGACATAAGACTAAATAATTGATAATTGATTTAGAATATGGTCATGTAATGTTACGAGAGTATTAAATAATTTCACTATATATACATTTAGTAATGATAGAGACTCCCACAATACACAATTCCCACAACTTCAAAATGATCTAATTCATTCATGTTATTATGAGACACAACTCTAAAAACAATTTAAATACTTTAATAATCAATACATCGATAAAAATCATGAGATCCTCTTTTGTGGAGTTCTAAACATTTTCCATACTCACTAGAGTAGCAGTAGTACCAGCATAAGAAGGTGACCCCCTCTCTCTCTCCCCAAATTATCTACTTGCTTCTTCCTTTCTTATTCAGCATTATCTAATAAGTCTCTGTAACAAATGAGATTTCGTTTCTTCTACTTTAATTTGTAATTCGTTTAATTTGTAGTTTATTGTTTTGACATCTATAATTCGTTTTTATTTTTGTGTTTTGTTTTTGTTTTAGGTCTCAACTCAAGGAGCAGAATGGAGGAGGGATATTTGATATGCTTTGAAAAGGTGCTCTCCAAGACAGATGTTAAGGGCAACATGGAGATTCCTCGGGATGCACTGTATCTGCCTGATGCGGCAGAGAACAACGAAATCATGCTTGTGTGGGACAAGGGAAAGATTTGGAATTTCAAGGCTCCTATGAGGGGAGATGGTACTGGTAGACGTTTCATGAGTCGCCAATGGCTTCAATTTGTAAAGGACAATTCTTTGATGGATCGTGATGTTCTAAGGTTTTATCGCTCTACTGCCATTGTGAATTTCTATGTTGTGACTTTTGAACGTGCGCTTAGGGCTCTCCCACTCTTCCCCGGTGCTCACCATTAATTTTTTCGGAACAGGAAGATTGTTTGTTTTGTATCGTCTGTGAAGTGAAGTGAAAATTAAGCACTAATTGTTTGTTACGGTTGTTGTTGAACTCTATGTTTGGTTTGTGTGAAGCATGAATGTAACTACGGTCTATTATCCAGAAATATGATGTTAGCTTCTCTAAACATTTATTTTTATAATTGTTGTTTTACTTCTTCCCCATGTTCTTGAGATTACTACTTTTTTTTTAACCCTAGAGAGTAGAGAGAATAGAGATTTCTTCCAACTTAGTTTGAACCTCATAGTGGTTGGAAAAAAAAGACCAGAAAACTACCCTAGATAGATCTGAAATTCTGGGTACTATCCTACTCTTGCTTTCGGTAAGTAGCTTCTATCTCTCTTCCTACTTGGATTTTTCTTTTTTTTTTTTAAATGCTTTAGTTTTAAGTCAATTGAAATCAGAATAGTTAGTTGGTTTTAAAATAACTTCTCTCCTGGAATTTTTTTTCTTTTGGATTTCAAAAAGAAGATGAAAGATGTGCATCCAAAGATTATATTGGGTCAACTGTCGAGGATGGGTCTTTTCAGTTTTTTGGGGATCAGCAGTACTTTTGATATCAGTAAAACTAAAAATGGGAAGGAGGAGGAAAACATGTATTGCTGTTGTTGTACAGAATCAGAGCTGCTTTTGTCAAGGATGTATTATTTTTGGGGTTTTGGTGGTTTTGAGAGAATACTCTCTTAGTTTGACGAGGACTGAAGATGGCAGATCCAATTGGGTCAGATCAAAGATGGCAGTGGTTTGATGACGGGGCAAATCCAAGGAGTTGGTGTTTGTTCTAGTGGAGAGGTCTTGATTTCTCTTTAATTCAAATTTGGAGTGCTTTATTTGTTTTTGTTTTGTTTTGTTTTTCTTTTTTTTTTGGGGTTTTTGTGTTTTTGATTTGGGTTTGCATTCATTGAAGGGAGGCTTTGCACAGAGAGAGAGAGAGAGAGAAAGAAAGAGTTTTGTGCTGTGTGTTTGTTATCCATTATTGAAAGTGCCTTGGAGGGCGAGTCTTTTCAATTTTTTTAGGATCAGTACTTTTGATACCAGTAAAACTAAAAATGGGAAGCAGGAGTTGAGCTATATAACTTGTATTGGTTAGAGCAACTTGAATAGTAAAAAGCTAAAATGGCTTTGCTGCGAAAAACATGTATTGCTATTGTCAAGGATGTTTTATTTTTAGGGTTTTGGTGGTTTTGAGAGAATACTCTCTTAGTTTGGCGAGGACTGAAGATGGCAGATCCAATTGGGTCAGATCGAAGATGGCAGTGGTGCGATGACGAGGCAAATCCAAGGAGTTGGTGTTTGTTCTAGTGAAGAGGTCTTGGTTTCTCTTTAATTCAAATTTGGAGTGCTTTATTTGTTTTTTTTTGTTTTTTGCTTTTTTTATTTGGGTTTTTCGTGTTTTTGATATGGGTTTGCGTTCATTGAAGGGAGGCTTTGCGCAGAGAGAGAGAGAGAGAGAGAGAGAGAGAGAGAGAGAGAGAGAGAGAAGAGTGAGTCGCTGAATTGACTTTGGCAGTGGATGAGCAGCGGGATGTCAGAGGGAGGGAGAAGGCGGTGGTTGGTGGTACGTAGTGTGAAGTAGGAGAGGAAGAGTGGGAAGAGGGAGAAGATGGAGCAAGCGGCAAGTATTGATGTGTGTGGGCGCGCTAGTGTATGGTGGTGGGGGTGCTAGTTTCGTGAAGTCTGCTTGCAGAAGAAGCAGAAGAAGAGACCTATTGACTCACAGTGGTTAACTCAATGGGCTAATTTTTTTTATTTTTCATTTTTTATCAGTCAAAGAAAAAAATCTTTTTTGTTTTTTTGATCGGCAAAAAAATTTTTATTGATAAAAATATACAAGTTATGATAAGAAACATTAATAAAGAAGAGGTTGGAGCTAAGAAAAAAATCCTTAATGATGAAATTAACATGCAACTATGGCAATACATTAATAAAAAGAAAAATGTGTAAAAAGTATGACATAAACTTGAAAGGAAAAGATGTTTGGAAGGAAAAGACGTTTAAAAAGCCTACACCGATTGAAAGGAAAAGATGTTTGGATGTTTTGAACACTTATTTCTTTGTTTTCACACCGACCCCAGCACAGCTGATGGAGTGGCACTCAATGGGCTAAACTTGGTATATGAATTTGACTCAAAGTGGATTAACTCAACCCTGAATAAAAAGTCATTAATGATAAGTTCATAAAGAAATCATTCTTTGCTTTAATAAAAAAAATAAATAAAAAAAAAAGACCATGTTCGTTAACTTTAATCACTTCAAGCATTTCATGTGCTTTAAATTTGGAAAAATTATTATTCAGTGTAAATATATATATATATATATATATAAATTACATATCAATGATAAATTTTATGAACATTAATAATTAAAATTTTAAACCTTCTTATGTTTCTGTAAATATTTTCTTAAAACACCGTTGAATTATAATTCCCTATTTAAATTTAAGGGAAAATAAAGCAAAATCAAGGGTATTTTGACTATTCGCAAACAAACGGAGCACGGCAGTTCCTCCGAGTGAAAATGACGCCTTTTGATGCACCCACATGCTGGGTTTTGACTCTTTAAAAGTATGTGAATCATCGATGTATAAATTGACAATATACCGTAATATTTCCACAAATCGATTTAGCCCAAAAATTACCAAATAAAGTCCGATTCACAAAAGATTGGTGCCGTTACTTGATTTTTAAGGAAAAATATGAAATTCTAACTCCATGATAATTTAGGCCACTTATCCATCATAACAAAAATCTTGATTCAGGAGTTAGGTACGAAAGGAAAAGGTCATTAATGTGAGCACTCTTTACGCCCAATCAATTGATTAGGCTTTACTAATTTTCTTTTTATTAGATTTATTTCCTTATTTAATTTCATGAATTCAATTATTAACATAATCCTTTAAACTAAACCTATCATCTAGGTGATTCATACTAATGATACTGTTGATCCCTAGAGGGCGAGTCGGGCTGACCCACGCTTCTTACATCGTTCCCGGTCACTAAGCTCACCGGAGTACCTGCAAAAGTGTCCAACGGGAAACGAGAGTCCCCCAGCGAACCCTCCGACGACCAAGTTAGAAGAGAGAGAGATTGATGATGTGTAGAGAGAGAATAAAAATAGAGAACTTAACCTTTTGTGTGTCTTGGAAGCCTCCTTATATCCTTTGTTCATCAGTTCCTTATCCACTCTGACCTGCCATGTTCGCCGAAAGTCTATGATCTAGCTTGCCTTGTTTATGGTGAGGTTGCCCATTCCAGCGTGAATGAGTTATCGCATTTAATGCTGCAGAAGCCTCATTAATGGCTGATGTGTGGTGCAATAACTCTGCAGGATCTTTGTCTACTTACATGGCTGGTTCTCCTCTTGATAAGTGTTTAGATGCTAATGGTTCCTGGTGCCACATTGGGTTTTCAAAGGCGTTTGGCTTTAGTGCTTAAACTGTGCATTGGGCCCTAAGTGGTGGGCCAAAAGCTTCGGTGGGCCCACCGATGTCAGTAGTCCCACATTTTCAAGTGCAGCTTCAGTCCAACGAAGGGAATAAGAAGTCAGACGGAAAGGATGTGGAGCTGAGTGAGAGGAGGGCTGACCGCAAAGAAAAAAGTGGGGGACTGAGCGAGAAGACTGAGCGAGAGGTGGGCTGACCGCGAAAGGGGGTTCGAGTGGGAAGTGGTGGCAGCGCGTGGGGCTCGAAGAGCAACGGGGCACGTGATGATGTGAAGTGGAATAGACAGGGAACGGAAAAAAGGTAGTGAATCGTGGTGGTATACGTGGCATGATCTAGTGATGAAGGAGGTGAGACGTTAGCAGGAAGCGAAGGGTTAGGACTAGGATAGACGTGGAAAAAGCGGGGGTGAAACTGTCGAAATTTTCAAACTGGCGAAATTTAATCTTGATCCTAGGAGTATAGGCAAACCGTGCGCATTTGGAGTTATTCGTTTTACATACCTCTTTGCAAAACCAACACATCCCAGAGTTGAGCTTATTTGTTTCTTGTGACATGCCCCTCCAACACTTTACAAACTTTCTCACGCCGGCAGTCGAAGCAATACACAGAAACGTAGAATGGATGGCTCAAGACGAAGCGCCAGCCATGAGGCTTGAAGCATTGGGTGAAGACGATGCGGTGGAGTTGGCAGAGCAATACAGGACGGAGAGGCGGAAGGAAAAATGAGGCAGAGCAAGCGGCGCAAGCCCGACCGTCTACCATGATCGTGGCTGTAAGGCCGATTAGCCAAGTGGAACCTGACCACAGGTACACCAAAGCCGACACATCGACGCTTACGGCAGAGGAGTTGGAGGAGGTACGTAGGAAGTATCAGATCCCGGCGGAGATAGAATTGAAGTTTCCCAAGTCGAAGGAGAGGGCATCAGATACACGTCCAGTGGAGTTTACGTTGTACGAGGAAACGTTGCGGGGGGGGTCTGAGGTTGCCGTTCCCACAAATAATGGTGGACGTATTTAACCATTTGGAGGTGGCACCGGGGTAGTTGATGCCCAACGCATGGAAAATATTACTGGCCTGTGTGATCGCATGGCCTCAGGCGACCGGGAGAGAAGTGATGATAGTGGAGGAGTTCTTTTCATGCTACATGGCCTTCGGTTAACAAGAAATATGGGTGACCTTGCAGGCGGTGGCGGGCATAGGGTTAGTGGCGCGTTTACCATCATCGGTGATGTGGTGGAGACCGAGGTGGTTCTATGTATCAACGAATAAGGGGAGGGGGGTGCGCACAACGTAGAAAGTTCCTACGAAGTCGGTGGAGCCAAGGCTAGAGGTAGAAGCCGAGGATAGGGTGAAGCGGGTGAAGGAGTGGAGAGAGAGGGAAGGTATGAAGTGGAATGACCTTATCCGACTTTCGATCTTGTTCGCCTTGAGTCTGGGGCCGTAGCCGGCCGAGGAGGATCCTGCATTGGAGGAGTTGGAGGCTCTGAGAAAAGTGCATGAGGTCGAGGAGCAGAAAACTTTTTCCAAGGCAGACAAGTATAAGGAATCGTAGTTAGGCCCTGCGCCTAAGCTGGTCATGAGGGAGCGAGTCCGACCACGTCCCAAGCCGTTGGGAGGTAAAGATTTGACTGATTTCGCGCCGCTGCAGTCCCCAGTAGATCCGCTGAAGGTGAGGAGCAAACAAGAGGTAGAGGAAGTGTTGAAGAAGAAGAAGAAAAATAGGGCGGCTGCAGAAGAGAGTGGGGGTGGCTTAGTTTTGAAGAAGACGAAGGAAGGGAGGACGGAAGAAGCCCCAGAAGTAGAGATGGGGGAGACAAGGGTGGGGGAGAAAGAAGCCACGGGCCCAAATGTCCAAGTGGGGATAAGCGCGGTGGAGCCAGAGCAGGTGGTAGTAGGTGAGAGATTGGGACTGCAATCACCCAAGATGGGACCTGTGCTAGAAGTGGCCCCAAGTCTTGTAGAAGGGAAAGTTGGGGTGAGCAAACCAGAGATGGGTGCTACGTTGAAGAGCGCCATGTATCACGTGCGTGTGGTGGCTGGTCGATCGGCAGAAGAAAAGGCGAAGCTAGGGTCGCTGTCGACCGTCTCGTTGGGATAGTGGAGGATGCGGCCGTGCGGTCGATGGCACAATTTATAGAGGCCGACCTCCTGAGAGGGTTCTGCTTGGCGCACATAGAGGTGACGACCTTGGCGGCTACCCTGCTGAATAAGGCAGTGCGCGTGAAGGTGGAGGCAAAGCCGCCCAGCTTGAAGGGGTGAAAGCGCAGTTGCAAAACCTAAGGGTTGAGACAGTGGGCTGAAGGAAAGCTGCGCGGAGTGCGTGTGCCAAGGGCCTAGAGTATGTGCAGAGGGCAAAGAAGATTGAAGTACTAGCGGTGGTGCAGAGCTTCATGGCTGAGCGTGCTGCCGCCGCGCTCGCCGTGACCAAAGCAGAGCTGGAAGCGGTGTGCCATAAGGCGGTATCGTTGGAGTTTGAGTTAGCGGGTGAGCAGAGGAAGCTAGGCGTAGTCCAAGAAGCCTGCACCACTACCAAGGAAAGGTTGGACGAGGCCCTCGCCAATAACGAAGATCTGTGCGACCAGGCGATTAAGGACAAAGAAGAAGCAGATGGGCGAATTGCAGACTTGGAGAAGTCATTGGCAGAAGAGAGGGCCAAGCTGGCCTCTGAGAGGGTGGCGTACCCCGACTTATGCATGGCGGCTGTGGAGTAATTTAAGGTGTCTGTCGAATTCCAGATGGCCATTGACGCCGCGATCGCCAAGAGCTTGGCGAAGGATGGAAAAGGGGGTGCTGGGCTGTCGGGAGTGGCTGCTGAAGGTAGGAGCAAAGAAGAAGTGATCCAAAGCTTTCAGTGGTCAGACTTTTACAAGCACGAGATGAGCTAGTACTGGGATAGCGGCTGGATAAGCTTCAAGTATAAGGCACAAGAGCTGTTCCTAGACGTGGACTTCAGTCTCATGAAAGTAGGAGAAGATGACGTTGCCTAGACTCCCTTGGATGAGGGGGTCGAAGAGGAAGATCTCGCGTCCAGCGAGGGGGATTAAGGGCTGGGCATTCTTCCTGCTTAAATGTAATTTTTGTAAAGAAGTGTAAAAAAAATTTCTTGTTGTTTTTGTTTTTTTGTTTTTTTGTTTTTTTGAAGTAGATGTAATTTCTGTAATGAATTGTATAAAAGTGCAAGTTTGTTAACAAAACGACGAGTTCTATTATTGTTTTTTTTTTTTTTTTTTTTGAATGGTAAAGTTCAAGTGGTAAAAATGGATAAGTAAAATGGACAAGTAAAGTTTGCAAATGTGAAATGGTATAGTTCAAATGGTAAAAATGGACAAGTAGCCAGACTTGCATAAATGGTAAAAACTAGGCAAGCATGAACTGAGATTGAAACCAGTCTGGCCAAGACTAATTATGACTAATTGTAACTGCACACTTTGTCTGGATGAAACTAGTACTGACTTAGTCTGGCCGAGTTCCTCGATCTCAGTCTGACTGAGCTCTTCATGCTCAGTCTGGTTGAGGCTGTGAGGGCTCAGTTGGGCTAAGGCTTGGACTAATTCAATCTGGTTAAGCTCTTCGATCTCAGTCTGGCTGAGGCTAGGAGGGCTCAGTCGGGCTGAGGCTTTGGTTGACTCAGTCGAACTGAGCTCTTCATGCTTAGTCTAGCTGAGGCTTAGAAGGCTCAGTCGGTCTGAGGCTTTGATTGACTCAGTCTGGCTGAGTTCTTCATGCTCAGTCTGGCTGAGGCTTGGAGGGCTCAGTCGGGCTGAGGCTTTGGTTGACTCAGTCTAGCTGAGCTCTTCATGTTCAGTCTAGCTGAGTTCTTTATTCTCAGTTTGGCTAAGGCTTGGAGGGCTCAGTCGGGCTGAGGCTTTGGTTGACTCAATCTGGCTGAGCTCTTCATGTTCAGTCTGGCTGAGGCTTAGAGGGCTCAGTTGGGCTGAGGCTTTGGTTGACTCAGTCTGGCTGGCTGAGCTCTTCATGCTCAGTCTGGCTGAGGCTTGGAAGGCTTAGTCGGGCTAAGACTTTGGTTGACTCAGTCTGGCTGAGGCTTGGAGGGCTCAATCAGGGCTAAGGCTCGGTCGAAAACTTGCAATTGAAACACAACACAAATAAATGGAGATGTGAAATTTTCGTCATTAAGGCATAATCTGTCGATCACAAATTTACATCGTGTATGGAAAGGACAAAAATGAAATTACTACCAGACGGGCGTCATATCAGCAGAAAATGAGAATACATTATAACTGTAAAGTTCGACCTCGAGAGTTCGCAGTGGGGGACCTAGTCTTGCGTGAAGCAACCCTTGCCACTAAAAATTCGATCGAGGGCAAGCTAGCAGCCAAATGGGAAGGACCTTATATTGTCAATGGCATACCCCGCCCGGGGACATACCGTCTCCAAGATATGGAAAGCAAAGACCTCCCCCATCCATGGAATACCAAGCACTTGAAGCATTATTTCTAGTGATGGCGTCCCCTGTTTTCTATCATTCAATTATTGTCTGTTCTCATTTGCCGATCTGCGCACTTGTCTCTCGGAGCTCTTCAATCAGGTCCAAGTCAGCTCGACGCAACTCTTCGTTTAGTTCTGGATTCAGATGCAAAACCCGAGGGCTCGGTAGGCCGATTTCTACTGGGATGACTGCCTCAACACCGTATGTTAGGCGAAAAGGGGTCTTCTTAGTAGGGGTTCGGGCGGTCGTCTGATAAGCCCGGAGTATGTTCGGTAATTCCTCAGCCCAGAGTCCTTTAACGGCTTCCAACTTAGTCTTGATGATCTTTAGGAGGGAGTGATTGGTGACTTCGACTTGCCCATTAGCTTGGGGATGACTTGGGGAAGAGAAACATGGTCTAATGTGGAGCTCTGCAAAGAATTTCCGGAAGTTGGCATTGTCGAATTGTTTGCCTTTGTCTGAAATGATGGCTTGGGGGATTCCAAATTGGCACACGATCGACTGCCAGATGAATCTGGTGGTGTTTCACTCAGTGATTGTAACGAGGGGTTCGGCTTCCACCTATTTGGTGAAGTAGTCGATAGTAATCAGTTCTGTTGATGGAACATGGGGGATGTTGGCAAAGTGCTGGCATTTGTCACACTTAAGCACAAATTCAGTGGCATCTTGATTGAAAGTAGGCCAGAAGTAGCCGGTGCGGAGGATTTTATAGACCAGAGACCTTGCGCCCGAATGATTACCACAAATGCCCTCGTGGACTTCCCTCATCACATAGATCGCTTGAGCAGGACTGTGGCACCTGAGGTATGGACGTGAGAATCCTCGTTTGTACAGTAGGCCGCCGATGAGGATGTAATTGGACTATGGGGCTCTGACCTTGGTGGCCTGCTGTTTATCGTCTGGCAACTCTCTTTGTGGCAAAAACAGAAGGATGTCTTGAGCTCATATGATAGGTTCGTTCTAGAGGAAGTGAACCTCCTGTAGGTTTGGCGAAGTAGTTAGATGGGTCAGATATTCAATGCGGACACCATGGCTGAGGTTTGACTGGTCGGCCGAGGCTAATTGAGCCATTTCGTCCACTTTGGAGTTTTCTGACTTGGGGATGTGTCTGATCTGGAAGGTATTGAAGAGGCGGACAGGAGGAAGGGCAATGTCCTTGTATGCTCACATTGTCTCTTCCTTTGCGTTGAACTCCCCAGTAATCTGTCCGATAATCAATTGGGAATCACTGAATACTTAGATATGGTTTACGCCAATGTCTCTGGCTAATCGAAAACCTGCTATCAAGGCCTCATATTCGACCTCATTATTGCTTGCATCTAATAGGAAGCAGAGGGCACACCTAAAGTATTCACCCTCTGGGGTGGTGAGGATTAAACCGGCCCCACTACCCTCTTTGTGAGATGAACCATCAATACTGAGGGTCCATGAGTGAGGGTCTTCTGCATCTGTGGTGAAGTGTGCTGGTGGAGGGGGCACGTTTGGAGAGAGATTGGTGAATTCCAAAATAAAATCGGCAATAGCCTGACCTTTGATCGCTGCTCGAGGTCGGTAAGAGATTTCAAATTGACTGAACTCGACGGATCGTTGCATAAGTTTGCTTGACGATTCTGGTTGTTGCATGACCTTTCTTAGAGGTTGATCAGTGAGAACCACTATGGAGTGGGCTTGGAAATAAGGTCGTAGGCGTTTGGAGGCGATGACCAAGGTGAGGGCCATTTTTTCCAGTAGCGGGTAGTTCTGTTCGGCCCCCCTGAGAGCGTGGCTAATTTAGTAAACAGGGCATTGTATTGAGTTACCTTCCCTGATGAGAGCAGCACTGACCGCAGTGTTTGACATAGTTAAGTAGAGGAAGAGGGTTGGCCAGGCACTGTTTCAGTTGTTGAAAAGCCTCCTCAGATTCGGTGCTCCATTTGAAAGCTTGTCGGAGGACTTTGAAAAATGGAAGACACTTGTCGGTTGCCCAAGAGATAAAGCGGTTGAGTGCGGCGACTCTGCCCATGAGTCGTTGAAACTCCTTGACCGTTGTGGGACACCGTATTTTAATCAGAGCCTTAATCTTTTCGAGGTTAGCCTCAATGCCTTGTTGGCTAACCATGAAGCCCAAGAACTTTCCAGATTCTACGCCAAAGGCACACTTCTCTAGATTCAGTTTCATCTAATATTTGCGTAAGGTTTTGAAAGTCTCTCGCAGGTCTGTCAAGTGATCGGAGGAGAGTTTACTTTTGACTAGCATGTCATCGATGTAGACTTTCATGTTCCGACCTATCTGGTGTTGGAAGACGGCATTAACCAGGCGTTGGTAAGTTGCATAGGCATTTTTCAAGTCGAACGACATAACACGATAGTGATAAGTCCATCTGTCTATGATGAAGGAGGTGTGTTCCTGGTCGGCCGGGTGCATCAGGATTTGATTGTAGCCGGAGACGGCATCTATGAAGCTAAACATCTGATGTCCGACAGTTGCATCGACCAGTAGATCTATTCGGGGGGAGAGGATAACTATCTTTTGGGTAGGCCTGATTGAGGTCGGAGTAATCAACGCAGAGGCACCATTTACGATTGTGTTTGCGGACCAAGACTACATTAGACAGCCACTTGGGGTAGTCCACGTTCTTGATGAACTGCACCTTCAGCAGTTTGTCCACCTCAGAGGCGATAAGGGTATTGCGTTCCGGGTGAAAAATACGCTACTTTTGTCGGAAAGGTCAGGGATGAGTGATGAAACGTGGATCAATACCTGGCATGTCTGAGTAGGTCCAAGAAAAGACATCATTGTGCTCGGCTAAGAGAGCTGTGAGATCGGCCTTGGCCTGAGAGGATAGTTGACTGCCAATCCTAGTTGTTCTAGCTGAGTTGGTATGATCGATGGGTACTTCGACAAGTTCCTCCACTGGTTCCCCTCTGACTAACTGTTCCTCGTTTCTGACGTCAAGACCTTTGATGATCATAGTCTCCTTCATCTTGACTTCGTTTAGTGAGGCGACGTAGCATTCCTTGGCCATCGTCTGCTCGCCCCTTACTGCGTCGACCTCGAGATCAGTCAGGAATTTCATGGCTAGATGGTATGTCGAGGTAACAGCTTGGAAAGTGTTGAGAGTTGTGCGTCCGAGGATTATGTTATAAGAAGAAAGACAGTCGACAACGAGGAAGGTGAGTAGCTTTGTGGTCTGCTGTGGATATTCTCCAATAGTGATGGGGAGATCAATGGAGCCTATGGAGATCACCCGATTGCCAGTGAAATCGAATAGCGGGGTTTGGAGAGTGGACAATTTTTCTTCTCTGACCTTGAGCTAGCAATAGGCGTTCAGGAAGATGATGTCTGAAGAGCTACCGTTGTCGACAGGCACCCGTCTGACTTTGTAATTGGATAGGAGAGCAGAGATGACGAGGGGATCGCCGTGAGGGTAATGGATGCCTGTGCATTCGGCCTCCGTAAAGGTGATAGGTTCAACCAGTAATTGTAGAATTATCCCAGGACTTCTTCACAACTTCTCTAAATTTCAGATGTAGAGTCCAAGCGATTATGAAACGGAATGGTCTTGGACCCCAATCCTTACCATCCTCGACCAGTAATAGGGGCCAATGATCTGAAACACTTCTCTCTAAACCCCATAACTTTAATCTCAACCTTTCTACCCACTCTGTTGACATGAGTACTCTGTCAATTCTACTCCATCTTTCTCCTTCATTAGAATTGCACCATGTGAATTGTCTTCCCAACATGGGTAAATCAAGAAGCTCCATATTTTCTATAAATAAATTAAACTCTTTCATCCCTCTGTCTCTTCTAGAACACCCCTTCTTTCCCCAAGATTTTGTATCTCATTGAAGTCACCAGCTAGACCCCAGGGATTATAGAAGCTAGATCTCAACCCATACAACACATTCCAGAATCTACTTCTCTCATTAACTTCATTTGGAGCATGAACATTGACAAGGACACAATTAAAATTTGGAAGAAGAGTACCTGAGTATACAATGCAATGCCTTGTGCTACAACACTGAGATAACTTGAAAACAGTTGGTTTCCAAATGCACAGAAGCCCACTAGCTCTCCCTTCAGAGTCGACTACCATGAATTCCATTTCATCCACAGGCTATAATGATTTTACAAAATCTGGTGCAACCTCAGTTTTCTTTGTCTCTTGGAAAAAAACCAAATCAATTTTCTTATCTTTGAGCAATAATTTGACCCTCATTCTCTTTTCAGTTTTACCCAAACCCCTTACATTCCATGAGAAGAGATTCATAGAGACACATTATATAACACCTGTAACCACCTGATACATTCAATCAATTTTGCACATCAGCTCCCAACTGTGCATCTACAGCCTTTAAAGCTGCCTGAACTTTATCCTTGATCTTCATAGCTTTTAATTTTTCCTTCACCTCCTCTTCCTTCCCACCAAAACATATGCCTAAGGCTTTGCCCATACATGTTGTTGCTTCTGCCTCCTCCTGAGGTGTCAAATCTCTATGAAAATTTCTCCCAATCAACTCTAATTTTGATATTGCCCCAAACTTATCTTTACTTGTGACTTTCCCATGTGCATCCGATCTTGCTTTTAACCCAGCTTTAACTCTTAGGGCAGCACCTCTGCTCTAGCTTCCCATACCCACTGCACCTTATTTTCTTTCATTTCTCTCTTCCCTTGCTCTCCCTTGCTTGTCCACTGAGATCCTATTACCATTCCTCCGTACTAACTTTTTCCTCTGTTTTAACTTCTCATTTTTCCCATCTGTGTTATCACTATCAAATGAAGCCTCAACATAAAGTGATGATGGCCCAACATCCTGGGTCTATGACACCTCATTATCTTAATTACAATTACTACCCATGAGCCCAAATCTTGGCCCATCACACTAGGTATTAACCAAATCCACTTCCAATGCTATTGCCCATTCTCACTAATGCTTCTCATGAGCCCATTACCCTGACCATCTACCGGCCCACTCATTTCATTAAATAGTTGGATGGCATTCAAATTCTCTGAATTAGTTCTCGCCATGCCTGCTTTAATTACCATTTGGCTTCCCAAACCCACCTCCACTGTCTCATCCACTCTCGAGGTGGAGCCACCGTTAGACGTTTTTCCCTCTGCCACTGATACAGTGTGTGCCAAATCAGCTCTCTGTGATCGTGCCATCTCAGCACTTATGTCCACCATATTACCGATTGGGCTTCTATCTCAACCTTGTTCACCTTTGTAATTTTTCTAATCTCCTGCTCCTCTCCTCCGATTGCACTGCATAGATCATCTCTCTTCTGACTTGACTTACACTTACCTGATTTATCAGTAAATTTATTAACCATAACTTGTTATTCGCACACTCTAACTGGATATAGCATACATTCACATCTAATCTATATTACGGTATTAATTAAGGACATAGTTCTTGTTGCAACCTTGACCCTTCCGCAACTGAAGGATATCTGGTTTGATGTGTCCTCATCTATTCGAATAACTTCCCCTCAAATTTGCTCTATTTTATTAAACGTATCAGTGTTCCAGAGGTTCAGAGGTACCCCATGGCAGCCTAACCAGACTGCCCTCTCCTGCTCTTGATGCATACCCTTCTGCCACTCTATTATTGCTTCACATCATTCTTTTAGACAATCATCCAATAGGACCATCTGTGACTTATTGTCCTCCACTGACTTGAATGACACCACAGTTATTTTACCTCCCATTTTTCTTACAACAATATCCTGAGAACCTCTTTGTCGGGCATCCTTACAAAATTCTGAGAAGGTATAATACCTTTTCAATTTGACAATGGCACTCTCATACAACCATCCATTACCTAATTCAACACCTATAATGACATGCCCTTCATTTTCAGATTTGTTGCCTTATAACACAGCTTCTGCATAGGAACGATGTCCCATCATTACCTTAAAGGCCCGTTCATCATTTCTTCTCAAATGGTATTGTGGTCGTCCCTTTCCATCATGCACATTCTTAGTGGGCCCACCTTCCTTCTCATTTGTTCTTATCTTCTCAAACTTTGCTATCTTCACTTGTTTATCATCACACAATAATCCATTAGCTTTTTGAATTGCAACTTCAGCTGCCACTGGGCAATCATATCTAACGAATCCAAACCTTGTTTTGCTAGCCTTTCTAAGCTTGTTTAGGATGAAAACATCTTTCACAATTCCGAATTTTGTGAACAGTGCGAACAAACCTTTTGGATTCATAGACCATGGAAGGTTCTCAACAAACACCGCAAAAACTCCTTGATTACCTTTTCTAGAATCCTCTCTTTGATCATATCGTCTCTTTCCATACAAGACTGGTTGCCATCCACCCACTGCTACTCTGCTTTCGTCGCCCACCAACTCTCTCACACCCATCTTTTTAATCTTTTGTGTGCCAACTCTATGTGGCCCCAAGGAGTTGATAACACTTAGAGGGAGAACGAAAACAATATTATATAAAATTCTTATTATATTTACATGTCTTCACCTAATTAGTGTATTTTAATTCAATTGATTTTTGTTGTCGTTAATGATTGCGTGTTTAGACTAGTTTAGACGCATCTCGACTCATTTCAGGACCTGCACAAAGTGCCCCCTCCACGTAGATCATGCAAATCTCGGACAGCGAGCCCACCGGCATAGCCCTAACGAATTGATAACACCTAGTGAGAGTTGAACTTGAAACTTGGAGGGGGCACACTCCTAAGTCCCAAACTACACCCACTAGACTGACCAATTGAGAATTCAATACAACTGATTGTGTTATACTATTTTGTGTTTAATAACAAAATCTTGTTTATTTTAATAATTTATTATTAATTGATTAACTTATTTTGCATATAGTGGAACTATGATTCCAATCGAATCCAACTCAAACTACAACAAGTTAGGTTGGTTTAATTTGGTTTAATGCTAATATATGATTAATTTGATTTTAGATTCAAAAATTTAAAACTAATTATGATTGAATTGATTCTAAATTTAATATCAACTCGAAATAGACGAACCCATCTCCACCCTAGACAAGTATACACAAACTCTAGGGGTGCTAGCAAATGATAGGATGAACTTTTTAGTACCAACATAGTTGGAATGATTTAACTCATCGTGATACTTTTGCACTTGTCTTTCTTTTTTGATGTAATTTATTTTGTACCTTGTACTTTGCTTTTACATCAATGAAATTTCTTTTTTGCCAATCCAAAAAAAAAATAGAGCTAGAGAGGGCTAGTTTTTGCTAAAATGTTTAGATTTTTTTAACTTTTTTCGAACAGTGAGATTCTATTAACTTGTAATCATTTTAATACGAGAAGAAAAATAAATAAAAACACAATATGTACTCGTCAATAAAAACACAATACTTGAACAATTTCATCAATTGTTAATTAAAGCACCAAATTTGGTTGTGGGACCTCGCCTCATTAAAAAGTGACTCGCGATAACTTTTCAATAAAGAATGCAGAATTCTTTCAGCTTAGTTTGAAAACCAATAGTAGTTGGAAAAAATAGGACTAAAAAGAGAACCATCACGACAACTTTCAGTAAAAGAATACAGAATTCTTTCAACTTAGTTTCAACCCATTAGTAGATGGAAAAAATATGATTTAGGGTTTAGGAACTGTCAATTCAAGATTATAAACATCAAGATGATGAAGGCGCATATTTGTGATAATTACTTGTATTATTAAAAAATTTGATAATTTAGTAGGAATATTGAATAAAAATCCACCAACGAACATGCTTGACAATGATATTTTATTCAAAGATTCTTTGAAAAAATAACCCCAATCCTCGTAAGAAATTTTTTAGCCTTCTTCGTTTAGGAATAAAAAAATTAACTTTTAATTTTTTTAGTTTGACCTTTTAATTTTTTAACTATTTTAAATTCCGTAATATTTTATCTTCCTAACATTTAAAATAGTCAAAGAAATCTCATGTGGTTTTAATCACACTGCAGGAAATTCCGCTTTTAGCGGCGTTTAAAAAATGCCGCTATAGGTGTCAAAAACGCCGTTAATTCTTTTTGCGGCACTTAGCACCAAACGTCGAAGATGCAGCCGTCGCTATAACATTGAGGCGCTTTAAAAACGTCGTTAAATGGTTATAGGCGGCGTTTTGACGTCATGACGTCATTGCTTTTTTTTGGATTTTAAAAATATAACCGTTGACTGTACAGTGGCATTTCAAAAACGCCATTATATCTTTATTTTTTTAATTTATTTATTTTTTAATTGTGCTAATTCTATATGGTTGAACCAAAAAAAACCTGTAATAAAATTGAAAAATAGTACTAATATGAATCAATAATTCCTGTTCCCATTCAAATGAACATTTGTCAAAAGATAAACCAAATATATGAAAAGCTGTCAAGTAGCAAATACAACATTAATTCACTTTCCCATTCAATTTAATATACAATTACCATTAACTACAAAATAACATATCCACAAATTATGTTTTAACATTCGCCAAAAAATAATAGGAAAAACATTAAGACAAACCCCATGAGTTTTGATTTAATTTAATGTCTTGTCCTTGTTACTAAATTCACTGAACCCAGTTGATATAGCATAGAATCTGTAATCTTCACTGGTTTGGATGCCTGCATCAAAATATGGAAGCCAAATTAGGTAAAGTGCATAAATCAATAATGGTAGAAGTGTTACAACTATAAAACATAAGATCTACATTACAACTCATCATCTGTTGAAGAAGGTTTTGTACCTCGAAGAGCAATTTAAATAAATCAGTCATTTTTTAGGCTTTGAAATTGCAGAAAATGTCAGAAAAAAAATATATTAACATGCTTCTATCAGATAGTAATAAGTTTATAATAATTGTCACTTCACAAATCATGATCTATAATCTTCACTGGTCTTAGATACCAAGTGACTAGTAAACAAAAAAATAAGCTTTACTCATTAGCTGTTGGTAGCAACAATGAGAAACCTCTTTGTAATGGTCTAAAATCTAAAAAGATCTAAAAACCAAAAAGAAACTAGTATTCCTCAATTATCGAACACATCTGCTAGTAGAAAAATATGTGGAAACCAATTCATGGTCCAAACCATATGATTTGACAGAGCTTGTAAACATTCAATTTGAATCCTAATGTTTGAATCCAGAAAATTCATTATTCAGAGACCATCAAGTTGTGTTGATGGACCAAAAGATTCACAAACTTAACTCCAAAAAATTAGCTAGAACCATTTGCAATCCCTAGTTCCACAAAGCAGATTTTGACTCTACTAGTACTACTCTATTCCAAATACATGTTGTAGACACCCCATTTTTGACCGACCTTAAGACTTAGACGTCACCAGTTGAGCACTCGATGATGTTGCATATTGTGCTCGAACTGAGGTTTCAGAGTCTCGGTTGAGAGCCTTGCCTCCGGACTTCGAGGCCCTTTTGTGCTTTGCCTCGATTTGCGAACCGGGTCCTGTTTTCTCTGTTTTCTCTTCCCGAAGGGAGGGAGAGGTCTCGAAGACCATCTCTTAGTGGCCGTAGGCTACGTTTCGTGGTCGTAGGCCACTTTTCCCGTTGGGAGCCCAGTTTTCGATTTTCGGAGCCGTCGACCGTGTGCCTCGGTTCGGGACCGCTTAACTACCTCCGTTTGCTCCGATTTTTGGCACACACCTTATTTCCTCCATTTAGAAGGACACTGTGGCCCGGGAGACCACCTTCGTGGTCATACGCCACTTCCGGTGCCTAACAACCTGTTTTCCAGGCTCCGAACTGCGCGTTTTTGCCCCCGAACCTTCGTTTTGCATCCGTTTTCGTCCATTTGTGGTAGAGACCCTATTTTCACTGCTAGGGAGGGGGTAGTATGGTGGCCGGCCACCTTTTTCCCTGGAAAACCAGTTTTCTCATTTTCTCTCTCCAAAAGCCGATTTTTCTTACATAAAGTTGGTTTTTCTCACTTTTGAGCCACAATTTCTGGTTTTTCATACCACCATTGTGTTGTGCTCATCTGGGAGGCCACCAATATGGGTAGGTCGACCAGTAATTCCTCTTGACCGTTTTGAACCCCTCTAAAAAGCTAGTTTTCCTCTCTCTTGGGTCACTTTTTCTGGTTTTTCACCACAGGGCTGTGTTTTACTCATCTGGGAGGCCACCTTTCTGGGTAGGCCGACCAGCAATTTTGCTTGACCCTTTTGACCCCTGGTCGGCCGACCATGGGGAGTGGCCTGCCGGCCACCTTAGCTGGTCGGCCAGCTTTCTGCTTTTTGCTCTTCTTAAGTGTGTTCCAACTGTGCTAGCTGTTTTGCACTTGACCCACTGTCTGAGGGTTTTGTCCCTGTTTTGGTCCTTAAAAGGGGGTTTTGACCCCTTTGCTTAGGGAGGAGGATGGTTTGGCCCCTTTGGACCCTTTTTGGTCTAGTTTCTTCAAGAAGCTTGACCCTTTGGTTAAGCTTCCTTTAGAAGCTTTGAACCCCTCTCTTGGCTTCTCCAAGAAGCCTCACCCTTCTCCCTCTATATAACACACTCCACCTCCATTTGCAAGGGTTAGAGGCTTTGGGTTGAGATATATACATACAAACCTCCATCTTTCCACTTCAAGCTTCCAAACATCCTTGTTCTTGGCCATTTTACACTACAACTCCTAGCCTACCACCTCCACCATCCATTCCAGTCCCTTGAAGCTGATTTTTAGAGGTTGAAGGTTCACCAACTTGGTCCAGAAGCTGCTGGAAACCTGCTCTTCAAGGTCCCCTAAACTCACATTTTTTTCCATGATTGGTTAGCCTTATTTGCAAGCATTTCTAGGCTTCGACTCAAACTGTAAAGTGCCTTATTTTGACCCCCTCTTCAACTTTGTTTAAGGGCACTTTGCTGTTTGAGGTCATTTACTTCCCCTTATCCTCTATCTCTCTTTTAGGGCTATTTTTGCATCCTATTTTAGCCTTACTTGTGAGCATTTTTGAGATTTTCTATAAACTAGAAAAAGAATTTTTTTGACATCCTCTTCAAGTTTTGTTAAGGTCCCATTTCCGTTTGGGGTCAGCTTCCCCCTATGCATGCTTCATCCCTTCATGATTAAGGCTATGCATTGGAGCACTTGCATTGGCCATGGTTTGGCCTCTTAGCCACTGAAATCCGATGGATTTTCAATGGCTTAGATGCATTTTTGAGAGCCAAAATTAGAGAGGGGTGACCCCCTCTCTCCTTGTCTTGTTTGGGGGTCTTTTGGGACTTCCAAAGAGACCCTATTTTGCATGCATCGAAGTCTTGTTTCAGGCCTCATTCTGTGAGTGTTGGGGTCTGCCTTGGCTCTGTCCAAGGCCCTTTTGGCCATATTTCATACCTACAATGCATGTGTAGAGCAATCTCATCCAAGGCTCTTCAAAGGAGCCTTTCTTTGCATATTTCCTAGACTGATTTCAGGGCCTATTTGGTGAGTTTTGGGGCTGTCATAATCCATTCCCAGAGTTTGTTTTGCCATGCTAAGTGTCTATCTTGTATGTGCTTAGCAACCCCTTGCAGGGCCCTCTAAAGAAGCCCCTCATTTTTGCATGCATTGGCTGCATTTCAGTGATTATTTGGACATATTTTGGCATGTTTTATTCACTGTTTTTGGTGGTTTGATGAGTTCTCATTTGCTTCATATACATGCTATGTAAACCATGCTTGCTAGCCAATGTTGCGTGCTATTTTAGTCCATCATGTTAGCATCTTTTGGCCATGCTCTAAACTAGAAATGTGCATGTTTTGGGACTGCCTTGGCTCTGTCTTTTGACTTCATGATCAAATAATGCTCGCTTTGTATACTTGTGATTTAATACATGTGCCTAATTTTGAGCTTCAAGGCTTATTCCATGCATTGGGTGCCATATTTTCATGTTTCGGGACCATTTAGCATCATGTTTCAGCGCTGGAAATTACATGTTTGTATGCCATCTTTCATCCCTTGCCATGCTTTGGTAGAGTGGTATTTTATGCCTTAGGTTCGGTCCTCGGTATGCGTGCACGTGTGCACACATTTCGGCTGTCTGTTTTCCATCTCATGGCCACTGATGTGAGTGTGGCTGAGGTCCACTCATGTTGGTGTAAGTCCATTATGCATTGGGTATGCCTTTTCAAATCATAGCATTGCGTATGCTAGGTTGTGTGTTAGAGCTTTGTGTTTGCCATGTTACATCGAGCATTGTGTATGCCATGTCATAGCATTGCATATGCTAGGTTGAATGTTAGTTGCATTGTGTATGCCATCTCATTCGCATTGTGTTTGGGATAGGAGTTAGCCTGAGCACGGGAAACGAGGGACGCTTCGTACTCCGAGTGACGGAACGTGTCTCAATTCCCTGTCGCCGACACTCCGGATTACCCATGATGGAGTTTAGGTCTTGTTGTGTTTTCATGTGCATTCATTTCATATTGAGTCGTGCAATTCGACTCCTCAACCATCATGCATCGATATGCGTGATTGATGGCACGAGGATTGAAGACTACACTCCCTGAAGAGTAGTCATGCATACATATGTAAAATACTTTGCCATGCCCCTTTGTTGCTCTCTGTTGCAGTAAATCAGAAATCAGCGGCCTTCTGGAGCGTTGTGCAGTATTCCGAAAACAATTGCAAACAGAGGCAAACCGGGGTATCGTAATGGATTTCTGCGCAAGGCAACTCGAGCATGCATCATTCATCATTTGGAACAAACCTGAGGCGGTCCATGGATTTGCGTGCCAATTTACCTGCTTTCCTAGATTAATTTGTTAATTAATTAGGATTTTGTATTTATTCAGACTGTACTATTTATTCGGACAATATTATTCATTCGGACCCTTCGAGCGAGGGCACAATTGTAATAAGTGTGCGTGAGTGTGATGTATGCCTTCCAACCCCATGTCTTTCTCCCTTTTATTTACCAACTTATGATGGTTAGATTAGGGCATGTTTCAATTAATATACAGCATGATAGCATGTTTGCATCATTTATCTGTCGTGCATGCACCAGGCTCGGCGCATCATACTAACTGCATTTGTATTTCGATTCCAAATTGAATACTTGTTAGTTGTAGTATTTCATATGCCATCTTTAGAATAGCCGAGCCTATCTTAGTTGCATTTTGTATGTGTTGCATTAGGCATTTCTGTATAGTTAGGATCATGCATAGATTTCTAACATAGCTTATGTTTTGGCTTGGAGTACTCGGTAAGTTTTATGCTTTAGCATCCTTGCATGCGTGTGAGTGACTGTCATTATAGCATGCTTACCATGAGACTATTTGCTTATATGATATACCTGCCTGAATGTCTGTGGGTGAAGGCTGGGTTATTTGGATTGGAACAATTCATTAATTGTGAGTTTTAAGCCCACTAGATAGTGGCAAAATCATGTTTTCTAAGCCTATCCGAGGATGAAAAATCCACGTCTTAGCCTACTTGCGGGTAGCACCATCAAACCATTTTCAAAACAAACATGAGATGCTTTGTTCCAATTCAGGCGACCCAGTCTATACTTGTATGCTGTGCGCATCACATAGTAATCTAGGCTAATAACTGGAATAAGAACGCATAATGTTTTCAAAACTAGATATCATGGTTAATAGAGGCCGATCTTTGATCGGGCGAGCGGGGGTGCTCACGAAGTGACCTTCCCTAATCGTACCCAAGTTCCCGAGCCGAGGCAACTTTGGTGATGACGAACACGTGGCCTTAGGCAACGAGTCAGGGTTTCCTAAATTTCCCAAAATGAAATATTTAGGTGGCGACTCTGTATCTGGCAAAGCAGTCCATGTTTGGTACTTCTTTCAAAAAATCTGTTTTCAAAAACGATTTGCCAGATTTGGACTCTTTGATGATTCATCGGTCTTGCATTACACTCTGCGAGATTAGATACAGGACCGTGACTTCGAGTCCTGAACTGTAGTGAACCCAATGAACAAAACGGGGGGGAGGGATTTCCTCCCGGGACGTTCGGGGACGTCTACAGTTTCTGGCGACTCTGCTGGGGAATTTAGAGAACTTGACTCGAACTCATGATATCTTGTTTTGATTACACTTATGTATTTCTTTGCATTGCATTTGCATTGGTGCGCCTAGGACACTGTGTTTGCCGTATGCTATTCCTGAACGGTTTGTCGGTGGCTCGCTTCGAGAAGCGTGCCATAAGGCTGACCGGTTGCCGGCTCTGCCACGACGGGAACACAAACCCCGGTTTTACCGGGGCACCGTTTTTGACCATTCGACCTAGTGTATATTCGGAATCCATAGTGGCCATTCCAAACTAGGACAGGTTGCTTACCCGTTTATAGGTTGTTTGAAACCGCTGCGTGCGTAGTGAAACCCTAGTTCCTGACAAAATAGGATAGGGAAACCTTTCCCTAACATAGGGGTGTTTTGGCTCTTACTTATTTGTTATATGCTTTTAGAGTGCGTCTCTATACGAATGCATGTATCAGTTTACAAGTTTGGGCATCAGGCCTGCGGGCACCAGTTCAGTATTTCTGGGTATCAGGCCTGCGGGCACCAGTTTAGAATTTTTGAAATCAGTTATCTGCGGGTATCAGATTCAGCTTCGGGGATAGTGATTTGGGAATAGTAATTTGGGAATAATGATCGGTCTTTGAGAATAGTGTATCAATTGCGAGTTAATTATACCCGACTGTGTGTTGTGTTTATTTACGCCGTTATGTTGTCCGTTCGTCTGCTCGTTTATTTCCTTATTATTGTTTTATTTATCTTTTTGCTAGGGTAGTTTAGCACCATTGCTCCAAACAAAGCAGATATTCCCCAAGCACTCTGGACAAGAGGTCGCCGACTCAATTGATCTGAGGATCTGGTCGACGGACAACCAGTGTTCCACTCTCTACCCCCGGTTATCAGACGGAGGTCGAAAAGGCGCAGTGTATCTGAGCAGAGGTTACCAGAGCAGCGGATTACCCCATCAGTGGACAGTCGGATTGAGATCCCAATTGTTGCTATAGAGATAGACCTGCCAGTAGTTTAGACAGATCAGGGTAGTATAGCGGGACCGACAGGAGTTAAGGAAATGATGCGTCAGATGCAGGACACCATGAGAGCCATGCAGCAGGATACTGTTCGCCGGGACGAATTTGCCAAACAACAGGCCGAGATCATGGCCCAACAGGCAGAGTTAATTGCCAGATTGCAACAACAAGTCAGAGCATCTACTTCACACCCAGTTCCTCCCCCATCAGGAATCCCGGCACCCGAAGAGGCACCAAATGTCAAGGCAGATACGGACATACCAACGGGGCCAGCTCCGCCCCCAATTCTGCCCCAGCTATCTAAGGCACCTACGCCTGTCAATCAACTGGACTCTCTCTTTGAGTTCGAGGTAGACCATACAACACTGAAATTGAGCAAGCTTGAGAAGTTGTTCAAGAAATGCCAAGGGGTAAAGGCTATCCCGGATATCGAGGACGGATATACCGACGTGGCTGTTATGCTGTCGGATAGGTTTAAAATGCCGCAAATTGATCGCTTCGATGGATCTGGGGACCCTATGGTGCATCTTCGGCTATTTTCAGATATACTACGGCCAATGGGCCTCACCAGACCACAAAAGCTTTCACTATTCAGCCGGACCCTGTCGGGTGTGGCCGCTATCTGGTATGCAAAGTTAGAGGATGATGTCAAGCGAAGTTGGGATGAAATGGCCGAGGCCTTTGTCGCACAATACTCTTATAATACCCAAATCGAGATTACGAGCCGAGATCTTGAAACAACAAGGCAGGAGCCTAAGGAGAGCTTCTCGGATTTCGTAACTCGGTGGAGGTCGAAGGCTTCGATAATGACCCTGAGGCCTACCGACAAAGACCAAATCAGGATGATTGTGCGCAATCTCCAGCCAAAACTGATGTAAAAAATGATTGTGCTCCCCTTTCCCACTTTTTCAGATCTACATGAAATGGGGGTACAAATAAAAAATGCAATGAAACAAGGTCTGATTGACCAAGATAGAGAGCAACCCAGAAGAACCTTTAATCGCAACAACAATACAGGCCCAAGTGGCGCTGCAACTGCAAGAGCTTCAGAGGTGAGCATGGTCACCACCATTCCCCCTCCCCTTCCAAGACCCATGGCAGCTACACCTTTCTCTGGTGCGTCCGGAAGCAACACACAAACCACTCGATTCTAACGCAGAGGCCAGAGAACCTTCACCCCACTATATATGCCCCTGTCCAAGGCTCTAGGGGTATTAATCAAGAAAGGGCACTTAAAGCCCCTGGAGCCGAGGCCATTGCCAAATCCACTCCCTCCTTCTCATAACCCAGCAAAATACTGCGCATATCACCAACAACACGGTCACGACATTGACCAATGTTTCAGATTGCGTCATGAGATTCAAGACCTCATTGACAAGCAGGTGATTGTACCTCCAGAAAAACCCAATGTCACAACAAACCCTCTCCCACCGCACAACCAAGCTCCACCTCCCAAAAGAATCAACTTCATCCAAACTGGGGTCGTGTGTTACGGTCCCAGCATATATATCACTCATTCCCACCTACCTAAGCCGGAAGTGCTCCTTCCTGACTGCACTGACTCTTTGTGCATGTTGGACATCTCCAGAATCTAACCCGAGCCAATGGTGGTGATTGGCAAAGATAGAACATAGGAGATTTCAGAGGAGGATGGAATTGTTCGATCAGGGTTTGAGTAGTCTGGGAGTGTCGTTGGGGAAGTGTACGATCCGAGTGATTACATTCTGCCAGCAGGCCAGTTAAGCCTAATATTGAATTGCCAGAGAGGGCAAAGCCATGTGTGATCCGAGGAGATGGATTTAAGAAGGGGATAGATGGTTTGACGGTTGTGGAAGAGGACTTGGCCAGCCTCCAGTTTTTCAACGACCAAGATCCAGGAGACGCGGCAGTCAACTGGTTTGATTATGAGGAATCGGCAGAGGCTACTGGGTGGCTTGATGACTTGGTAGACATTGTTGACGAAGCTCAGTTAGAACAGGGCCCAGCAGGGGCAAGTATATCAGTGGTGGCCGGAAGGGCCAAAAATCAGAATGAATCGCCGGAGAGTGCCGGTGCTAAGAATTCCGCTCGAGACTTGGGCATTATGAATGCGAGAATTGTTGAACAACCAGCTGTACTGACGCAGCTGGAACAAGAAAGGTTTGAGGATGCTGAGAGATTTAGGAAAGCTAAGGGCCCTGAGGGGACTGAGAGTGCTGTGTGTACGAAGATAGAGAACGCTGCGAGCATGTGAACGGAGAGTACTGCGGGTGCAATTGAACCGGGGCCAGACATGTGTCTGTTGGCTGCTGACAGAATGTGGTGGGAAGACGATGATTTATGTCTTGCCCACACGGATGAGGATTAGGGGAGTAATCAGCCAGATGATACCTGGTATATCGATGAGGTCAATCATATGACGAGAAGCGAGCGGTATTTCAAGCCCCCGCACCTAGACCAGCCGGAGGCGTCTGGGAAGGATAAGGAAGTTGAGAGACAGAAAGAGAAGCAAGTTGAAGAAGAGGTTGTACTGAAGCAGTTAAAGAAGATACAAGCAGACATCTCCATCTGGGGACTGCTTATGGCATCGCGAGTGCATCGACAAGCTGTCTTATCGGCCATGGACAAGGCCAAGCTCTCTATAGACACCACGCCTGAACAACTGGTAGGCTTAGTTTTTCCGGGAGGAGCTACCCCGATGTTGACTTTATCTGACAAAGAACTGCCACCTGAGGGTGCGAACCACAGCAAGCCACTCTACATCTCCGTGGAGTGCAGAAATAAATGGATACCCGTGGTGCTTGTCGACACAGGGTTCGCCATCAATGTATGTCCAGCAAGGACTGCCTATGCAATCGGCTTGAAGACCGCGGACTTTATGCCAACTGCCTAGGTGATTCGGGCATACGACAACACAAGCAGAGAAGTCATGGGAACAGTGAAAATTCAAACCGAGGTTGGGCCAGGGCTGCATGAAATTGACTTTCACATCCTAGAGGTTCCCGCCACTTTTAATCTACTCTTGGGGCGGCCGTGGCTGCATCAAGTAAAGGCAGTTTCTTCTACCTTGTATCAAATGGTGAAATACCCCCATGAAAAGGGGGTAGCCATTGTTTTTGGGAGTTCATCGATCCATCGACCACCAGAAGTATCTACGCCAGTTTTGGAAATTGAGCACGGTATGGAGGATGTGTTCTTATCCGGTTTTACCCTAGCTGAGGCCCAGGTCGTGCAGAACCTCTTCGCTGTTAATGAGGGAGTGTATGTCAGCGCTCAATCGGTGTACCTCATGAACAAGCTTCAACATATCCCCCGGATGGGATTGGGAAAGAGCGGCCGGAAGGGCGTCGCAGCATCGGCCGAGGTGCCACATAACCCACATACCTTTGGCTTGGGTTATCTGCCCCCCAAAGAGGATTGGAAAAGGAAGGGTAAGGAGATGGCTGGGAGAGCCAGAGCGAAGAAGGTAGGGAAGCCTTTTGACTTAATGCACCGGCCCATTCAGGGTACCCTAAACGGACGCTTCGTCCGGGAGGGGGAGGACTTTCCGTTTTGTGGCTTCCCAGAGTTGTGGTTGAACGCGAAGAGGAAGCGCGTGCCGGGGTTTGAGATCTCCTTTGACCTACAGTTACCCGGGGATGACGTTTCCGAAGAGCAGACAGACCCATTAGCTGAGGTTGAGCAGAGCAAGAAAGTCGAGTCTGAGGACGTCAAAAGTGAAATGGGGGTAACGCTGGCGTGTCTACTTTCAGATCCTTCGATCGAACAGAAGTGCTTGGGAGATAACTTCTCGGTATGCATGAACGGGAATGGAACGGCTACGAGCCTACCAGCAAACATTTTGGATGCATCTATCACACCCTCTCTCATTTGGCAGTATGAAGAGGGATTTTTGTCCAGCAGCACAGGGTCAGGTAGTGAGCCGAAATCTAATTCCACCGAATCTAGTGAGTCAAAATTAGGTTCCAGCTCCACTGAGTCTGAGTCTGGTAATCCTGGGGATGATAACCCGGATGCCACAGTCTTGTCCAGGTCATCTTTTTCTTTCTCTTTTGAGTTTGTTGTAACCGAAAAATCGGACGATTTGGATGTGCTTAATGAGAATCAAGTAGCTGTGGTTTCTGAGTACTTTTCTGTGCCCTTGATTTATTGCATTAATTCAGACTTTCAAAATTTTGATGAAAACGACGAGGAAGAAATTCCTCCGGTTTTTCAACACTTAATTGAACAAGAGCATGAAAGATTTGTTGAATCCTTAATGGATGAAATCACTACTGTGAATGTTGGCACTGAGGAGGACCCGCGGCTGGTCCAGATTTGGTCCACGTTGTCTTCGGAGGAACGCGAGCGCTTAGTCGCTTTATTAAAAGATTTCAAAGATGTTTTCGCGTGGTCCTACAAAGACATGCCTGGAATCGATCCTGAGATTGTACAGCACCGGATCCCTCTTGACCCCGAGGCCCGACCCGTTAAACAAAAACTCAGAAGAATCCGCCCAGATTGGGCCCTCAAGATTAAGGAAGAAGTCACCAAGCAAATTGACGCAGGTTTCCTGCAGGTATCCGAATACCCGACTTGGTTGGCTAACATCGTTCCAGTGCCGAAGAAGGATGGTAGGATCCGAGTATGTGTGGATTTTAGGGATTTGAACAGAGCTAGTCCGAAGGACGACTTTCCCTTGCTGCACATTGATGAGTTAGTGGACTTTACAGCGGGGCATGCTTTGCTTTCGTTTATGGATGGCTTCTCAGGCTATAACTAGATAGTGATGGCACCTGAAGACCAAGAAAAGACTACCTTCACCACCCCGTGGGGGACATACTGTTACAGAGTGATGCCGTTTGGGTTGAAGAATGGTGGAGCTGCATATCAATGGGCCGCGACCACGATATTGCATGACATGATCCACAAAGAGGTTGAGGTGTACGTGGACGACATGATTGTCAAGTCCAAAGAAAAGGAGGGCCACTACACCGCCTTGCAAAAATTATTTCAAAGGATTAGAGAATTCCGATTGCGGTTGAATCCTCGGAAGTGTATGTTCGGTGTCACAGCAGGGAAAATGCTGGGGTTTCTCATTACACAGAGAGGTATCGAAGTCGACCCTTCCAAAATCAAGGCCATCCTAGAAATGCCACCACCAAGGACTGAAAAGGAGGTGCGAGGCTTTCTGGGTAAAGTGCAATTCATAAGACGGTTTACCTCAAAATTAACCTTGACTTATGAACATTTTTTGGTCTCCTGAAGAAAGGAAAGAAATTCCAATGGGACGGCCGATGCCAAGCTGCTTTTGAAACGATCAAGGAATATTTACAGAACCCACCTGTGTTGTCACCACCAGAACAGGGAAGACCGTTGATATTGTACCTTTCGGTAACTAAGACCACAATGGGCTGCATGCTCGCGTAGGAATCAGAGGACAAAGTGGAAAAGGCCATCTATTATCTGAGCAAGAAGATGTTAGAGTATGAAACACGCTACACACCATTGGAGAAGGCTTGCTTGGCCTTGGTATGGGCTACTAGGAAGCTGTGACACTACCTGTTAGCTCACTCTGTAATGTTGGTTTCGAGATTAGATCCCATCAAATATCTCTTCGAGAAACCGACACTTACGGGTAAGCTAGCTCGTTGGTTGTTGTTGCTTTCCGAATTCGATCTAAAATATGTGACGCGCAAGTCGGTCAAGGGAAGAGCAGTAGCAGAGTTCTTAGTCGATCATCCAGTGGAAGGAGGTGATGCAGTTGAGTACTTATTTCCAGATGAAGCCATTTTACATATCGACGACGAGTTTTGGACGATGTACTTTGACAGAGCGTCAAACCAATATGGGTATGGGATAGGAGTGTTGCTGATAGCACCCGACAATTCCTGTATCCCTCTAGCCTTCAAGCTCCGATTCAAAATCTCGAACAACGAAGCAGAGTATGAGGCATGCATTGCCGGTCTAGAAGTAGCCCTGGAACTAGGGGCAAAACGGTTGGACGTCATCGGGGACTCGAACCTTGTTGTATCTCAAGCGAAAGGAGATTGGAAAGTCAAAGAAGAAAAAATGAGGATGTATCATCAGGCCCTGGATTTGTTAATTCCTCGATTTGAGAAGCTAAACTTTGCTCATCTAGTAAGAGAGAACAACAGGTTCGCAGATTCACTAGCAACTCTATCTCACATGATAGACATCCCGTTTAGAGTCCGGATGCGTCCAGTCATTATTGACCAGAAATTTGCGCCACTTATGAGTCAATTACTACTATAGACGAGGTTCAAGATGAGAACCCCTGGTATTACGACATTTGGAACTTCTTAGAGAAAGAGGCATATCCACCAGGGGCAAATGCCAAGGACAAAAGGGCAATCAAAAGAATGGTTATTCAGTTCATCATCTGCGGAGGTAAATTGTACAAGAGAGGTCATCTGGGAATGCATAAGCTATGCGTTGAAGCTGAAGAATCAAAACGCCTGATGGAGGCCATCCATGGAGGAGAATGTGGAGCATATATGAATGGGGTTATGCTGGCACGGAAGATCCTCAGGCAGGGTTACTACTGGTCCACCATGAAGGAAGATTGTATCGGCTTTGTTCGGCGATGCCACAAATGTCAGATCCATGTAAACCGCATGAACACCCCGCCATCAAAGTTGTACAATATCACTTCGCCATGGCCATTTTCAGTTTGGGGAATCGATGTGATCGGGGCTGTCACTCCGAAGGGGTCTAACAGGCATGAGTTCATCTTGGTCGCAATAGATTATTTCACGAAGTGGGTTGAGGCCCAATCCTATGCGGTGTTGAAGGCTTCGCATGTTGCAAAGTTCATCAAAAACAACATCATCTGTCGTTATGGGGTCCCAAACGAGGTCATTTCAGATAATGGTTCCCACTTCAAGAAGGAAGTAATTGGTTTGTTGGAGAAATACAATGTGGCTTTTCATAAGTCGTCTACATATCGGCCGCCAACAAGAATATCAAACACATATTGCAGAAGATGGTGGAAACCAACTGGGATTGGCCAGACAAGCTGCCGTTTGCTCTGTGGGGGTACCGGACTTCAATTAGAGCTTCTACTGGGGCGACTCCGTATTCATTAGTTTATGGGATGGAGGCCGTTCTACCTATTGAAATTGAGGTTCTGTCTTTGCGAGTGTTAACTGAGTATCAGATAGCCGAAGCAGATTGGCAACAGAACAGATTTGAAGAACTCATGCTTTTTGCTGAACACTGACTGAAAGCACTGTACCATGTTCAAGGCTATCAGCGCAGAATTGCTTGGGCTTTCAACAAAAAAGTTAAGTCAAGGAATCTAAAAAAAGGAGATTTTGTGCTCAAGGACAACGGAGCTCCCATCCACGACCCAAGGGGCAAGTTCAGACCCAATTGGACTGGTCCCTCCATCATCAAGTCAATCTGGTCAGGTGGAGCTGTGGTTCTAATGGACCTAGATGGCTTGGAGTTCTCGCAACCGATCAACATGGACAAGTTGAAGAAATATTACTCCTGAGAGGCTCGCTAGGCCGAAAACCCGAAAGGGCGACCTAGGTAAAAGTTAGAGCAGTGAAAAATTGGAAAATATAAAAACTGAGCTCGCAAGGTTGAAAACCCGCAAAGGGTGGCCTTGGCAAAAGTTAGAGCGTAAAAGGAGAGTGAAAACACTCGAGTGAACCTAAGCCTGAACTACGTAAGGCTTGATTCCTATCTTTGAGATACGTAGGCAACTTCATCCTGAAGTTCAGCCATAACTTTTTCCCCGATCAACTTTGTCCATTTGATCATCTCGGCCATCTTTGTCTATTCAGCATTCAAGAGTTCGGTTATGATCTCCGGTGTAGTGCTCTTCAAACTAGGGGCAACTTTCCAGTTGCAGGGATCCGGGGTTGTGCATCTCAGTGATAGATCTCAGGCATGTCCAGTTTTGATCCATATCGAAAATGGTTTTGAAAAGTTTTAATAAAAGTTGACTGTGTTCAAGATTAATCTTTTTTATAACTTAGACCATTTTCGGACCAAAGCGGAAAATTCTCAATACCCACAACCTTCAATTTCATTGATTTCAATACAGAGTTCTCCTGCTCTTGCATACAAATTGAAGTTGCTTTTTTATTACAATCATAAAGAAAACTTGAAAGTACTAATAAAGCAATAAATTCGGGGCATAGCTAAGTCAGGTGTTCCTTCGCCCCTCCCAGAGCTGGTCGAAGCCTTTGATGCCAAAGTAGGCCCTTCATGTGCCTCTTCATTGAGCCAATCCAAGCACTCATCAGACAAGGTGCAACTGAAAGTTGGAGCAGGGGCCAGGAGCTCTCTAGTCCTCCATGCTGTGGCATAGCGAGCAAGCTGTGCACCTCGAACCGGGAATGCAGCAGGATACTCTATCCCCTCTGGAGGGCAAGTCTGATCATGAACGAACTGGCGCCGGAACCGGAATGGAAAGTAGAACACACAATGAGTCAGACCAATCAACTGGATCGCGGTCTGCCGGGACATGCTATAGCTCATTGCCAGAAGATTGAACCAAGGACAACGCCAAACAATGCGATCCGTAGACAAATTGCACATCCAGTCGAACCACCATCCCTCATCAAGGGCATCGACTAGTCGTTGTCGGAAGAAGAAGCCACGAGCTGAGTAGGCTGGGCAAGAGTCCACAACCTGCAATTTATCCATCAACCATACCTGGAGAGGGATGAAAAATGAGAGAATAAAGAATAGAGAGATGAACGATGACAAAAAATTAAAAAAAGGGTTTTGTGAGAAAAACCGAGTCTGAGGGTCGTGTGATGTGTGATGTGTGCAATATATATGTGAGAAAGGGTGGGAAACATTACCTGCAGCAGTAGTGGACTCCTCGCGAATCTGGTCGTCTCTCGGCGATAGAAAGCATCCAAGCCCATCAGCGTCTTGGCCAATGTCATGGCAATGCAGCTCTTTTCTTCTTTCAAGCCTTGAGCAATTTCAATCAGACGGATGCTAGATCCGCTAAAGCCCGAGACAAGCAAAAAGTGAGATAGCATGCACAAGGAAAGGGCGTGTTGCCGAAAACATTGCCAATGATGGTCGCCGCGATTCCTGGCATCAGAAAAGCGATGAATCAAGCCAAGGATATCCAGTTCCCCGTTGCAGATCAGAGAACGAGCATCGTGCATGGTGAGCCCACACATCTGTCCTAAAGCTTGGGCGTGACCGAAGCGAAACTGGGACAAAATCTCTTCATGGCGTTCAGATTCCATCAAAACTTGAAAATCTTCGAAGGTCGGACACATCTCTTGCCCGCCGAAGCTAAAGATGTGTGTTACCGGATTCCAAAACCTCGCCGCGGCATGGAGGAAAGGAATGTGCAGTGAAGTACGGCTTAGCATGAATAGTGCATTCAAGCCGAAGCCCCGGAAGTTCAACTTTTCTGAGCCGTCTAAAGTAACAATCCAAGATGTGAGATTTTGGGTGAAGAACGCCTCCATTTTGATGCAAAACTAAGATGAAATGAGAGAACCACGAGGCTGGAGTTTTTAAAGAGGATAAGGCACTGTTCGGAGGACAGATGTCGAAAATTTGGTGGTTGCCAAGCTAGGTGGCCGGCCGGCCACCTTTTCTGGCAGGCCGACCACCCCTCCCCCCTCCAATGCAAAAAGCTGGTCGGCCAGCTCCCTTAGGTGGTCAACCATCAAGAGGAGGATGGCTTTAGTCTTGTTCTAGCCTCTAGAAGAAAGTTCCAAGCATTTCCACGCATTAGGGGCGTTAAAGGTGCGAGTTTTCCTCTGTTTCGGATGCGTTCCGTCACCCAGATCGTCCGAAATGCATTTGTTTATCGAGTTGTTGTTAAATCCTGCTTATTGAGTTGTTGTTTTCGCTTATCGAGTTGTTGCTTTGCTTACCTTGTTGTTAAGCTTACCAAGTTGTTACGTTTTGTCTAGTTGACGAGTTTTGTGTATTGAGTTGTTACTCTTTGTTTATCAACATTGTTATGTCTTGCTTATCGAGTTGTAAGTTTAATCAACATTGTTGTGTCTTTCTTATCGAGTTGTAAACTTGCTAAGGTTCTGTTCTTTCTTAGTAAGTTAAGTTGCTTTGTTTGTTGCATCGGTTCAGTACCTGACTTGGCAATTTTCAATGCACGATTTCCATTCAATCTCATTTTTGTGCAAAATAATGCGATGCGATGTAAGAACATAAAATATAACACTTTTTTGAACAAAAGCTGTTTCAGTCCATCATGCTTCCTTTGTTACAACATTTTACAGGAAGGATACAAGTTTTACAGAAAATAAAACTGCCTAATAATGTACAATGTGCTGCAACTACTAGCAAAAAAGGCAAATAAAGCAGGAACATCTGTGCTCTCAAGCGTAAGAAAAAAAGGCCCTCTTCGTCCTCTTCTGCGGAACAGCCTCTGTGCCATCTCCATCAGCACCACTATCCGAATCGAAGCCACTGTCCTCAGAATCCTCCTCGGCATCACCTCCGCCCTCAGAGCCAGACTCAAAGTCATCCTCTCTGCCAGCAGATGTCTCTGACTGACGATGCGCGGACTCCTCCTCAATGATGTGTGCTCGGTGCCCGCCTCGTTTGCGAGACGACTCCCCTCTCCCGCTCCTCGAGAAGGCCTAGACGGCCCAGCTCCTCGGGAAGGCCCGGATGGCCCGGCATATATCGAAGGCATCTGAAAAGAAAGAATGTAATTTGAATGCCTCAGCCAAAATATGTATATCAGATGCACGGATAAAAGCTAAATGGAGTGGATGTATGCAAATATAGTACATGGATGTGGTGTGTGTCAGATGTGCTCTCCGCACACAGTCGGTCAATCAATGCAGTGAAATGTTCAAATTCAGCATGTCATCAGAAATATGATAAATGCAAGAAAACTAAACAGTACCGAGACACCCATGATGGACAGTTGCGCCTCTCTCTGCAAGACCATGCCTTCGAGCGAGGCCACTAACCCGAGTAACCCCTCAGCATACTCCGTGGTAGGCTACAGATGCAAGTGCAAATCATCAGTGAATGAATGAATGTCCAAGTATCTGAGTGATAAAGCAAAGCTGTAAAACATACCGGTGGTGAGTCAGGGTCTCTGGTGTATGGATGATCTGGCATAGGAGGCTCTGTCGGAATTGGGTAGGAAGCCCCATATCTCCATCCCGTCTACTCAGTCGGGATATCTGGGCATTCGGCATGATGACAAGTCGGGGGAATCGGGGGGACCAGTCCAGCCCCACCTCTGGATGTGCCAGCCCTACTGGTCGAATGAATGTCTCTGGCTCGGGTACGACTCGAAGACGGCATGCCAGTAGACCTCCTCGAGGGAGTACAGACACCTGTCAATGGAGACGTCAAGTAGGTGTGACGGTAGGTCGCGTACTCCCGCCCTCCAAATGCAGCAGTGCATCAGTGCCCAGCCTGGCATCAATGACACCCTGGGGAGTAAGCCTATCAGTGAGCCACATATCGTCCGGGGGTGCTGAAGGGACACTCGACTCAGGGAAGCCCATAGTCTGACGAAGGAAGCGGTCTCCCAAGAACCAGACCCTACCAACTGGCCCCTCAAACAAGATCCTATACCGGGAGGCGGCCCATCCTCCGGCAAACTGGAATCGGAGATCCCCACCCAGAGTTGCCCAGGGCTGCCATAAGATCTGCGGATGACCAATGCATAAGTCGATTAGAAATCGTAAATGTGCAAAATAAGTCAAAGATCAGCACATAAAGAAATGAGAGTTCTGAAATACCTCGGTCGCTCGCACAGTGTCAAAATACTGCCGTAGGTAAGGGAGAGTCTCCCGGGGCCGTGGCCGGTACTGGCCCTCGAAAACAAACGAATAAGGGGTCATGAGAGGGGCCTCAACCTCGAGCTCTAGGGCCAGCGTCGGAAAGTACGCGAAAACCCATAACTGTGGAAAACAGGGCAAAAACCATCAGAATACAGAATGCTGAGTGCAGAATCAGAATACAGAATGCTGATTGCAGAATCTGAATACAGAATGCTGAGTGCAGAATATGAGTACAGAATGTAAAGCATGCCGTGTGTGCAATGTACAGATAATGAAAGGCCAAAATGTGAATCAAGAGGGCAGAAGGTACCTCCCAGGCTCTCCAGTAGCCGCCGACTATGTTTCCCCGCCTGCGGAAGGTCGCGCTCATATAGCAATAGAGGGTAGCCAAGCTGGCGCCACCCCAGTCATACTGACTAACCTGTGTGAGGTCTACCAGGGCACTCAGCAAATATAACCCAACGGTGTTCGCCCTATCGGCAAACAGAGTGGTCCCGAAGAGGAACATCAAAAACCCTCGGGCATACTGTGCAATCTCCTCAAGGGTCTCGGGCTCAGTCCCCTTCAACTATGTAGAAAACCAGGTGTACCGGACTCGGCCCGAAGATCGGTCGACCGGTAGGCGAGCTCCCAACAGATGAATCCTGGCAGCCTCCCACTCACCCATGTCCTCATCGTAGGGGATCGCCCAGCCTCCCACGTCGAGGCCTGTCAGCACGGCGAAGTCAAATGGCGTCATGGTCATATCCCCGGCAGATGAGAAATGAAAAGAGTTGGTGGTGTCCCACCACCTCTCCACCAGGGCGCCCATCAACGTCCTGCCAGCTAGATAGCGAGATATCTCGGTACAAAAGGGCCCGAACCCTACTAGATCAACCCAATCACGGACAGCCTCCGGAAGTTCCGCATACCAATCTCTCGCAGCAATGGAACCGTATCCCCGTGTAATGCGGAAGGACATCTGCATTCATAATGAACGCATGCATTCAGTTTCAGAATGGAATGAATAAGCTATGTGCAAATAAAGGATATGAGCTGTGTGCAAATCAAATCAAATTCAATTAAAGTTTGGGCTGCGTGTTCAACTTTCAATCAAATGTGGGCTACGTGTTCACAATCAAATTTGGGTTGTGTGTTCAGATTTCAAAAATTTAAAGTTTGGGGTGCGTGTTCAATTTTCAATCAAATGTGGGTTGCGTGTTCACAATCAAATTTGGGCTGTATGTTCAGATTTCAGAAATTTAAAGTTTGGGCTACGTGTTCAACTTTCAATCAAATGTGGGCTGCGTGTTCACAATCAAATTTGGGCTGTGTGTTCAGATTTCAGAAATTTAAAGTTTGGGCTGTGTGTTCAACTTTCAATCAAATGTGGGCTGCGTGTTCACAATCAAATTTGGGCTGTGTGTTCAGATTTCAGAAATTTAAAGTTTGGGCTGGGTGTTCAACTTTCAATCAAATGTGGGCTGCGTGTTCACAATCAAATTTGGGCTGTGTGTTCAGATTTCAGAAATTTAAAGTTTGGGCTGCGTGTTCAACTCTCAATCAAATGTGGACTGTGTGTTCACAATCAAATTTGGGCTGTGTGTTCAGATTTTAAAAATTTAAAGTTTGGGTTGCGTGTTCAACTTTCAATCAAATGTGGGCTGCGTGTTCACAATCAAATTTGGGCTGTGTGTTCAGATTTCAGAAATTTAAAGTTTGGGCTGCGTGTTCAACTTTCAACGAATGTGGGCTGCGTGTTCACAATTAAATTTGGGCTGTGTGTTCAGCTTTTAGAGATTCAAGTGAGTGAGTTGTGCGTTCAAGACAGAGTATTGTGTTATAGACTAAGCATGAAGAACAAGTTGTGTGCTAAAATGAACAGAAGTATGGCATGCGAATGTGTTCAGAACGAGCAATAAGCATACATAGCATGAAATGCAGGGAAAATGCAAAATTAAGGCAGGAAATGTAAAAAGGTGAAGTACGTACCTCTCGTGCCTGATGGGAGAGATGGGACTCCGGCTCCCGCAGTAGCAGGTCCACAGGAGCTCGAGGGTCGAAGTCGGTAAAGTGATAAAAAACTGCCCGAGGGAGGACATGAGTCGGAGGATCGTACCTCTCGGGGATGAATGGCTGAATCCTCGGCGGCAGAGACATGATGTCTGGATTGCCTCCAGCACCTGGAGAACCTCCGCCATGGGGAAATTGACCCGCCATCTCAGGGAATTTGCAAAAATGAGCGAAATGAGCCAAAATTGGAAAAAGTCAGCAAAAGTCAACTCTCGGGAAATGAAAAAGTCAACAAAAGTCAACTCCCGAGAAAATCTTCCAAATATTGAGACAAACTTACCTCAAGTGGTGAAAATGAGAAAAGAAGCTCCGAAATCAAATTTTAAGGGGTTTAAAGTGAAGAAAATTGAAAGTTTTCGCGAAACAACTTTGCGTGGGGCATTGGAAAACGCGTATAGAGCGCAGATTTGAGAGAGAAAATGGTCTAGGAAGGAGGAGAAAGCAGTTTCGGAGCTGAAGTTATGAGGAAAAGAGCTTTGGACATGTACATTTAAAGAAATGAGAGCAAAAAGACCAAATTGCCCCGGATTTGGGCTAAGTGGTCGGCCGGCCACCTTTTCTGGTAGGCCGACCACCCCCTGCACTGAAACCTGGTCGGTGGCCTCCCCTGGACTCCAAACCTGGTCGGTGGTGTTCCCACGAGGGTCTCTAAGGTCTCTGCAAATTTTGGTAGTCATCGAAGTCCCTAACACCCGAGAAAGTACAAGAAAAGTGCACTTTTCGTTGCGAAATCCCTCCGCGGGAACTCCAACTCCAACTTTCGATGCGTGTTTCATCGTCACTCACCAAGAGCAAAATGTATCCTTTTTGAGCACGCTGTGACCCTTTCGGGAGGTAAACCGGAGGTCGCGATTGAGTCGCACTCGTCAAAACTTGCATTTCTTTGCTCGTTGTTTCGCGTCAAACACGCATTCAAATTCGCACTTATCCTGCATTGTTATGCACGTCACTTGCATTCTCCTGCATACCACCTGCATTGTTGTGCACGTTTCATTCATATTGTCATGCCTCCATGCTTAACTTGCGTTGCTACGCGCGTGTCTCTCGCATTGCGATGCACTTTCCCATCGACACCCTGTTTGTCTGCATTCGATGTAGTGTTGAACATGTGTGGCTAATGATGTTGTACTTGTTAAGTTTCTCTCTTTTACAGGCACGATATTGTATGTACGGTTCATTTGAAGCTAGTGCATCTAGACGAATCGCGCAGGTATTATATCTTCTCCGTGTGAGACGTGGCAAGAATTGAATAATTCTCCGCATTCTTAAACTGCATGAAATGTAGTTGTTGCTTTGCATTCTTGCTTAAAACTGTTGCGTGTGCGCTTCATTACAGCTTGCTGCTTTGCATGATCATGAGTTACATCCGACTTTGTGCATATCATTTTGCATTTTGCCCCCTGCCTGCGGGCACATCTGTGTTATCTTGTCTGTTTGTCTAAGTCTTCGGCCTTGTCAAAAATGTGTCGTCTCTGGGCTTTGACATTCACTCCCGTCATGTATGACTTCCGAGTTCTGTCAAAGAGGGGCAACTGTAGACACCCCATTTTTGACCGACCTTAAGACTTAGACGTCACCAGTTGAGTGCTCGGTGATGTTGCATATTGTACTCGACTTGAGGTTTCAGAGTCTTAGCTGAGAGCCTTGCCTCCGAACTTCGAGGCCCTTTTGTGCTTTGCCTCAATTTGCGAACCAGGTCCTGTTTTCTCTATTTTCTCTTCCCGAAGGAAGGGAGAGGTCTCGTAGACCATTTCTCAGTGGCCGTAGGCTACGTTTCGTGGTCGTAGGCCACTTTTCCTGTTTGGAGCTTAGTTTTCGATTTTCGGAGCCGTCGACCGTGTGCCTCGATTCAGGACCGCTTAACTACCTCCGTTTGCTCCGGTTTTTGGCACACACCTTATTTCCTCCCTTTAGAGGGACACTGTGGCCCGGGAGACCACCTTCGTGGTCATACGCCACTTCCGGTGCTTAACAGCCTGTTTTCAGGGGCCCTAACCGCACGTTTTAGCCCCCGAACCTTCGTTTTGCATCCGTTTTCGTCCATTTTTGGTAGAGACCCTATTTTCACTGTTAGGGAGGGGGTAGTATGGTGGCCGGCCACCTTTTCCCCTGAAAAACTAGTTTTCTCATTTTCTCTCTCCAAAAGTCGATTTTTCTTACAGAAAGTTGGTTTTTCTCACTTTTGAGCCACAATTTTTGGTTTTTCATACCACCATTGTGTTGTGCTCATCTGGGAGGCCACCAATATGGGTAGGCCGATAACTAATTCCTCTTGACCCTTTTGAACCCCTCTAAAAAGCTGGTTTTCCTCTCTCTTGGGTCACTTTTTCTGGTTTTTCACCACAAGGCTGTGTTCTACTCATCTGGGAGGCCACCTTTCTGGGTAGGCCGACTAGCAATTTTGCTTGACCCTTTTGACCCCTGGTCGGCCGACCATGGGGAGTGGCCAGCAGGCCACCTTAGTTGGTCGGCCAGCTTTCTGCTTTTTTGCTCTTCTCAAGTGTGTTCCAGCTGTGCCAGCTGTTTTGCACTTGACCCACTGTCCGAGGGTTTTGTCCCTGTTTTGGTCCTTAAAAGGGGGTTTTGACCCCTTTGCTTAGGGAGAATGATGGTTTGGCCCCTTTGGTCAAGCTTCTTGAGGAAGCTTGGCCGTTTTTGGTCTAGCTTCTTCAAGAAGCTTGACCCTTTGGTTAAGCTTCCTTTAGAAGCTTTGAACCCGTCTCTTGGCTTCTCCAAGAAGCCTCACCCTTCTCCCTCTATATAACACACTCCACCTCCATTTGCAAGGGTTAGAGGCTTTGGGTTGAGATATATACATACAAACCTCCATCTTTCCACTTCAAGCTTCCAAACATCCTTGTTCTTGGCCATTTTACACTACAACTCCTAGCCTACCACCTCCACCATCCATTCCAGCCCCTTGAAACTGCTTTTTAGAGGTTGAAGGTTCACCAACTTGGTCCAGAAGCTGCTGGAAACTTGCTCTTCAAGGGTAAGTGCCTATTTCCCTTAAACTCACATTTTTTTGCATGATTGGTTAGCCTTATTTGCAAGCATTTCTGGGCTTCCACCCAAACTGTAAAGTGCCTTATTTTGACCCCCTATTCAACTTTGTTTAAGGACACTTTGCTGTTTGAGGTCATTTACTTCCCCTTATCCTCTATCTCTCTTTTAGGGCTATTTTTGCATCCTATTTTAGCCTTACTTGTGAGCATTTTCGAGATTTTCTATAAACTGGAAAAAGTCTTGTTTTGACATCCTCTTCAAGTTTTGTTGAGGTCCCATTTCCGTTTGGGGTCATCTTCCCCCTATGCATGCTTCATCCCTTCATGATTAAGGCTATGCATTGGAGCACTTGCATTGGCCATGGTTTGGCCTCTTAGCCATTGAAATCCAGTGGATTTTCAATGGCTTAAATGGATTTTTGAGGGCCAAAATTAGAGGGGGGTGACCCCCTCTCTCCTTGTCTTGTTTGGGGGTCTTTTGGGCCTTCCAGAGAGACCCTATTTTGCATGCATCGAAGTCTTGTTTCAGGCCTCATTCTGTGAGTTTTGGGGTCTGCCTTGGCTCTATCCAAGGCCCTTTTGGCCATATTTCATGCCTACAATGCATGTGTAGAGCAATCCCATCCAAGGCTCTTCAAAGGAGCCTTTCTTTGCGTGTTTCCTAGACTGATTTCAGGGCCTATTTGGTGAGTTTTAGGGCTGTCATAATCCATTCCCAGAGTTGGTTTTGCCATGCTAAGTGTCTATCTTGTATGTGCTTAGCAACCCCTTGCAGGGCCCTCTAAAGAAGCCCCTCATTTTTGCATGAATTGGCTATATTTCAGTTATTATTTAGGCATATTTTGGCATGTTTTATTCATTGTTTTTGGCTGGTTTGATAAGTTCTCATTTTCTTCATATACATGCCATGTAAACCATGCTTGCTAGCCAATGTTGCGTGCTATTTTAGTCCATCATGTTAGCATCTTTTGTCCATGCTCTAAACTAGAAATGTGCATGTTTTGGGACTACCTTGGATCTTTCTTTTGACTTCATGATCAAATAATGCTCGCTTTGTATACTTGTGGTTCAATACATGTGCCTAATTTTGAGCTTCGAGGCTTATTCCATGCATCGGGTGCTATATTTCCATGTTTCGGGACCATTTAGCATCATGTTTCAGCGCTGGAAATTACATGTTTGTATGCCATCTTTCATCCCTTGCCATGCTTTGGTAGAGTGGTATTTTATGCCTTAGGTTCAGTCCTTGGTATGCGTGCACGTGTGCACACATTTCGGTTGTCTCTTTTCCATCTCATGGCCATTGATGTGAGTGTGACTGAGGTCCACTCATGTTGGTGTAAGTCCATTATGCATTGTGTATGCATTTTCAATTCATAGCATTGCGTATGCTAGGTTGCGTGTTAGAGCTTTGTGTATGCCATGTTACATCGAGCATTGTGTATGCCATTTCATAGCATTGCATATGCTAGGTTGTATGTTAGTCGCATTGTGTATGCCATCTCAATCGCATTGTGTTTGGGATAGGAGTTAGCCCGAGCACGCGAAACGAGGGACGTTTCGTACTCCGAGTGACGGAACGTGTCTCAATTCCCTGTCGCTGACACTCCAGATTACCCATGATGGAGTTTAGGTCTTGTTGTGTTTTCATGTACATTTATTTCATATTGAGTCGTGCAATTCGACTCCTCGGCTATCATGCATCGATATGCGTGATTGATGGCACGAGGATCGAAGACTACACTCCCTGAAGAGTAGTCATGCATACATATGTGAAATACTTTCCCATGACCCTTTGTTGCTCTCTGTTGCAGTAAATCAGAAATAGCGGCCTTCTGGAACGTTGCGCAATATTCCGAAAACAATTGCAAACAGAGGCAAACCGGGGCATCGTAATGGATTTCTACGCAAGGCAACTCGAGCATGCATCATTCATCATTTGGAACAGACCTGAGGCGATCCATGGATTTGCGTGCTAATTTACCTGCTTTCCTAGATTAATTTATTAATTAATTAGGATTTTGTACTTATTCGGACTGTATTATTCATTCGGACTGTATTATTCTTTCGGACCCTCCGAGCGAGGGCACAATTGTAATAAGTGTGCGTGAGTGTGATGTATGCCTTCCAACCCCACGTCTTTCTCCCTTTTATTTACCAGCTTATGATGGTTAGATTAGGGCATGTTTCAATTAACATACAACATGATAGCATGTTTGCATCATTCATCTGTCGTGCATGCACCGGGCTCGGTGCATCATACTAACTACATTTGTATTTCGATTCCAAATTGAATACTTGTTAGTTGTAGCATTTCATATGTCATCTTTAGAATAGCCGAGCCTATCTTAGTTGCATTTTGCATGTGTTGCATTAGGCATTTCTGTGTAGTTAGGATCATGCATAGATTTCTAACATAGCTTCTGTTTTGGCTTGGAGTACTCGGTAAGTTTTATACTTTAGCATCCTTGTATGCGTGTGAGTGACTGCCATGATAGCATGCTTACCTTGAGGCTATTTGCTTATATGATATACCTGCCTGAATGCCTGTGGGTGAAGGTTGGATTATTTGGATTGGAACAATTCAATAATTGTGAGTTTTAAGCCCACTAGATAGTGGCAAAATCATGTTTTGTAAGCCCATCCGAGGGTGGCAAATCCACGTCTTAGCCTACTTGCGGGTAGCACCATCAAACCATTTTCAAAACAAACGTGAGATGCTTTGTTCCAATTCAAGCGACCCAATCTATACTTGTATGCTGTGCGCATCACATAGTAATCTAGGCTAATAATCGAAATAAGAACGCATAATGTTTTCAAAACTAGATATCATGGTTATTAGAGGCCGATCTTTGATCGGGCGAGCGGGGGTGCTCACGAAGTGACCTTCCCCAATCGTACCCAAGTTCCCGAGCCGAGGTAACTTTGGTGATGATGGACACGTGGCCTTAGGCAACGAGTCAGGGTTTCCAAAATTTCCCAAAATAAAATATTTAGGTGGCGACTCTGTATCTGGCAAAGCAGTCCATGTTTGGTACTTCTTTCAAAAAATCTGTTTTCAAAAATGATTTGTCGAATTTGGACTCTTTGATGATTCATCGGTCTTGCATTACACTCAGCGAGATTAGATACAAGACCGTGACTTCGAGTCCTGAACTGTAGTGAACCCAATGAACAAAACGGAGGGGGATTTCCTCCCAGGACGTTCGGGGACGTCTACACATGCCTAAACCAAATAAATAACTACTGATCGCTCAATAGATTGACAAATATTTGCATCAAACCATAATAGTTAACACTTGCAATAACATAAATGGTGTTCATCGAACTAGTCCAATTCTTAAGGACAATTGCAAGATAAATCAAGAATGATTTAATTTCAATTATCAGGATGATCTGAACTTGGTAATTTTGGTCTGGCATATTAAAGAGGACACAATTAAACTTTCATCCTAATGCATGTGCATAACTCATCTATCAAATGCACAGAAAATGCCGGCACTAATGGTATACAAACAAATTGTCAACTTTAAATGGAATCTCACAGAAATGAAAAGCTGCTACACAGCATAAGACTGGAAGGTTTAGAGTTCAGATTGTATACTACCTAGAACCAATTGGGGTTCTCTGGGCTTTGCTGAGCAGCAAGAACTTCAACAAAATTTTTCACCTAATACTACAATCTTCGATCAAGATTCTTTACTCTACCACCATAAATTTTTTGTGTTGCATGAATATGGTAACCATCAATAGAAATTCAATTTGACCACATCAAAAAGTAATTTCAACTTAAATTGTGGTCTTGGCTATATCCAGATTCTAGATACAGATATATCTCCATGAGAAAAATCACCAACAAACAGTCTGCTTCAGAGAATTTTGAGAGATCTTCAACTATGCAAGTCAAATACAGAAGGATAGAAGTAGAGCTCAATTACATGTATTATGCATAGGTTACATAAACACAAGATTTTGAGCAAATAAATAATTATATTATTTAAGTGTAATCATTGTTGATATCAAGCCTATCCTTTCTTGAGGAGGGTGATTGACTGAATTGAATTATTGAATTAGGGAGTTCACATCCATTATTGATATCAGATAATGCGAGAAACAAGAAAGTACTATGTCTATGACATGGATAGTTTAATGGTTTTAGTTGAACTTACAACTTATTCAACGACATGGAATGCAATTGCATAAGGATAAGCTACTAAAGTTATGTGTACACCCCATACCCTGTAGTGTTGAATTAGGTTGTGTTTGAATCTTGGATTTGTGGAGAGAAAAGAAATGGAAAGGGAAAAGTGAATGAAGTAGCTTCTAAGATCCAATCACACCCCAAAGAATGGTTGGAATTCAAAGGTCCAAGTGAGACATAAAAGACTCAAAGTAAACAGTATCGAAGAGGTTGCATCAGATCAAGCTACCTGATATTGCAGGAGTGAGTACACTATCACCGATCGCCATACACGTTCCTAGCAAAACAAAAATCAATAGCCCCTCGAAAAATTTTGGGTTCTTCTGAAATAATGACTTCAGAAATGAACTCTACCATGTTTCTTCTGATCTTTCTACAGCATATGCAAACAGCATCTCATCTAATCATTGTTGATTTGGTAGTATGCTAAGTCTTGCATGTCGACAGAGTAGGGAGTACAATGCAAAGGAACAACCTGAACTATGAAGGCAAATTTGTCGCAGGAAAAAGAAAAAAATAAAAAGAAAAATTAGAAAAATGTGTGGTTATGTGCAGATTTGCTAAAATGAAATGAAAGTGATCTCAAAGGAAATGTTAAAAATGGTAAATTTTTGTCGAATCTTCTCTCAAAACAATGAAAATAAGCACTTTTGATTATCATTTTGGACTGCTAGGAGCCAAATCAACCATATTCTTCTCATTTCTGTTTGTAAAGTATTACTAGAAGGAAAAATTAATAAAAATCAGCCCAAAAGAACAAAAGAACATCTTGAAATGAGAAATAAAAATAAGTAAATACTGCCAAACAAGCCCTAATATGTTACTTTGTCCTTTTAGTTCCTTCTCAACACTATATTGTATATTTACCAACAAAAAACAAGTGGACAACAACCCAAGCTCATATGTCTTCAAGCAACTAGTAAACAAAACCACGAAAGAACAAACTGTACCTTCACCGTTGTCATTGGCTGATATCACAATGAAGATGTATTTGAAGAGAGCAATGACAGTGAATGTCCAGCAAATAAAGGAAAGCACCCCATAAATCTCTTCATCTTCCTCGTGAAAGCTCAACCTCCCGGAGAAGGTGGTCTTGTAAACATACAAAGATGAGGTACTGAGATCACCATAAACCACTCCAAGGCTCTGATATGCTAAAGTAAGCATAGTGGAACATGACACCCTCTTCAAATTCTGATTACGCGCACAAATTTTGATCAATATTCAAAAAATAAACAGAAAGAAAATGCATTGCTTTTGATTATGGAAAGTAGTTTTGCATCATTTAATTTAGCAATTGCCCACCACAATTTTTTCTTGCAAATTAGCTATCCCATAAATTTTAGATATTCCTTCCAAACTCATCCCAACCTAGATGAGACTGCATTCACACACACACATACACACAATATATTGGTCGACTTTCTTCCAATGGAAACCACTCTTTTAGTTATTCTTTCAAGATAAATCTATAAATAATTTTTTTTAATTAAAAAAAAACCCATTTATTAAACTAACAGAGGTAAATTCCATCCAAAACCATTCATTAAATTGAACCCAAAATCAAAAGATAATAGGATTTGGGATCCCCAAGTATAGTAGTTTGTCCTTGTTCCCTTGGGTTTCTGTATGCATGTTATACAAATGCCCATACATTTGACGAACACATGTCTAAGGAGTAATCTGCAAGCAACAGGGGGAATTGTGTTGCAATTACAATAGTTGTCAGCCCAGATGAGAAATAAAACCTTTTTTTTTTTTTTTTAGCTTTTAGGGTGTATTTTTAGTTCAAGATCTGTCTTACTACTCAGAACCAAAGAATTAGTAGATCTATTTCGGTCAAATTGAGACAGAGCACGGGTTTTGAACTTAAAATCTATGATACGATCATTGAGTCAATTCCCAGATTATAATTTCATTGCAGCAAGTGATTGAGTTCAGTAGTTCCTCATATGTATTTTATCGACTCTAGAACATAGTAATATATAGAAAAGAAATTGTTTCAAGAGCCAACAGATATACCGAGAAAAATGGAGGGAAAAACCTACCATAAAGCCACTTGTCTTTGTTTTCCACCAAGTGTCAGATATGGGGCATCTTGAGTCTCCAACTATATTGAAAAACCACCTGTTAAAATGAAAAAAAAAATGTGTCATACTTCTTGTGTTCAAAAAATGTAATCCAGCAACAAAAGTAGAGCTCGTAACCTCCATGCGCTAGGATTCATAGGCTCGCCTACACTACCAAAATTCCTAATTTAAGCTTTTTTAAAGAATCTGTTAGAGCTATTTTTAATAACTACTATAATTTTTTTGTAAATTTAAATAAAATTATAATTTCATACATTTCTCCTCTAATCCGACCAAAGGTATAATTCTACATCCAAGTTAAATATCATACATGATGAAACAGATCTTTCACATTTAGATTCTCTCCATTACTAGAGTTCCATATATTAATGTCCCTTCCATAATCTTTAATTGCTTATTGATTGCATTTCTTATCCCAAAAATTGAAATTGAAAAAAAAATAAAGTCCAATGAAAGGGGAAAAAGAAACATAGTTGTTAAGTTATAATTAATGAGATCCTATGCTATTCTGAATACTGAAGCAACATAGCTGTTGAGTTATATTAATATTTTAAGTAATTGAGAAGCAATGAGCCTAATCCTAATTTCTTTCTTCACAAAAATTACCTTGCTGTGGCGAAACGAATTTCTCCATGTCAACGACCAACATATTGGGCTGCAAATATTGTGAAGACTTAGAATCAAAAGTCTATATAACTAAATAATCAACTGCTAATGTCTTTGAGAAAATACAAAAAGAGAACCCAAACTGTCTCAATGGAATAAGGAAAACAGTAAAACACTACAAGGGAGTATCAAAGTCTAGAGAAATTCACCTCAACTAGTGTCTGCTCAAACGCAACAGCGAGAATCTTATCCTAATCAACAAGAAAGATTTAATAATAAAAAGAAATTAGTAAGAGATAATGAGAGAGACGTGTCGAAGTAATTGTTGCACATGAAACATGACAATAACTTACCAACCATCCAGCAATCCCTTGAAGTTCTGTAACATCAAGCCCATGAGTGAAAATAGGTTTCACTGTCATCTGAAAATATGGTGGCTTGACAAAGCATACTCTCAAACGGCTAAGGAAAGGCCAGCGACGATGGAACTTTACCCCAATCAAGACCTAGAAAAGATAAAGAAAGACATTTTCTGTTAAATGCAAGAAGAAATTACTAAGCATTAGTCATTTTTTCGCAATCAATGGCACATGACAACTATTCCAATTTTAAAAATCATTACAAAACATTCTAGATCGATTATGTACTCTACATTACACATTTCAGATACAGAGAGAAAACATGAAATTAAGAACAGTATAACAAAGGATAACTCATTATAGATGTGTGATATAAAAGTAAAACTTAAATTTAACAGTAATTTATTACCTTCCCTTCAACATGCATGCCCATCAAATGCAACTTTGCCCGCATTCCAAAACCCTATCTCTTACTTAATTTCACAGCAAGTATTGCACTCATATCATCTGCGGTCCGAAAATTCATTCCCAACTCCAAAACCTGCATTTAATGAATTTCAACTATTATTCTGGCTACGAAACAGATTATGACTAGAAGTAATACATTATTGACATGAATCCACCATGACTAAGATAGTATTACATATCAAGTGGTCGTCATCAATGGTTTGATGAAGAATCCTCATTTCTGTGAACACAGGAGGTGATCGTCCCATATACAGATGCTGAACCACGAGGTCTTTTTGTGTATATACCCAAATAATTCTCAAAACTAATCATCAACACATTAAAAATGATTTAAAAACACAATTTTCACACATAAAACTCATCCAAAATGATGTGGTGTAAGTAATTCCATTTTTCAAAGTATAAGTCATAACATTGGGCGTTTTAGTTTGAAATTAATATAACCCCCAAAAAGCCGCATTATTTGTATGCGAATTTTGTACAAAATTTCCATTCGTGTAGAATAGGGAATCCCTCAAAGACGAAGGCATTTTGAACTAGAAAAATGGAACAACTCATTGATACCTAAGTTAATAGGATAACTATTCTATTAAAAAAAACTCATTGATACCTAAGTTTATTAAATAGTCCTAACAAATTATGGAACAACTCAGTCCACGATGCAGGGTTCTTAACTTTTTTATCCCCAAATTGTAAAGTTGTTAACACAACTTCAACAGTATGTCTACCAATCAAATTTGATCAGGTAAAGCAGTTCAAAACAGCATTTTAGTCTCATCAACTGATAGCCTTACTCATATAAATACAACCAAAATAAATATGAAAAAGAAAAGAAAAGAGAAAGTCCGCCAAAAAGAATATCACATACTGCAAGTTAAAACATGTAAGAGGAACTATATAACACTTCTGTAGGCTAAAAAAATTTATTAAGCTGATATACAAGATATTATAATTTTTTGGCAATAACAATGTTATCAATGAAGTCGGACAAACCTGGCCATAACAAAAAGTTCTCTAACCATTCAAGAGCCCTCGCCAACATACTTTTGAACCAACACAGAGCCAAAAACCCTTATAAAGGTACAATCAGTATCAGATCAAGAGAGAGAGGGATCTAGAGAGAGAGAGAGATGGTGGAGCTCACTACCTCGCCGGTGCATATGACGGTGGCGACGGAGCTTCAAAATCGCTCTGAATCTCGAAATCGATCTGAATCTTTGAAATTGCTCTGAATAGCCGATTGATATCGATCTGAATCTTCAAAATCACTCTGAACAGTCGATGGAGCTTGTGTTCTTTGAAGCTCTCTTCAAGAACAGTCGGTTTATCTTTCGAGAGATGAAGCTTCTTCGTAGAGTTATCTCCTCCGCCTTCTTCGTCGCTGAGAGAGAGAGAGAGAGAGAGAGAGAGAGAGAGAGAGAGATGCCTGCGTATAAGACAAGAGAGTATAAGAGGGAGAGGGCTCAGATTAAAAAATAAGGGTTTCAAAAAAGGGGCGCGTGTAGCTACCGCATTTGGAGGCGGTTTTAAACGCCTGTAAATAGAAAACGGTGCCATTTTGGTTAAACAAATATGTGACGGTTATAAAACGTCGTTAAAAAAAAGTGACGTTTAATAAAACACCGTTAATTAAACGCCGTTAAATCCCTGATTTCCTGTAGTGTCATTTTGCATTTTACTTTCCTACCATCATTAATTCCGTTAAAATTGACAGATTTTGAACTTCAGGCATCAATTATATAGCGACCCCGGTCTTTTCCCATTTAATTATTGTATCCGGACTGTTCCGTAGATTCTGTCATTGTATAATGGTTGTTGTTGTTATTCCTTATTTTCTCATTTGGAATTATAGGATGTGTTGGGCAGGTTTGTTTCAGGTTGGTTGGGTTTAGAAACCAAGAGTTGCTGTCCAGGTTTTTGGTTCTTCGCTCGAACGAGGAGTTGTTCGCTCGAGCGAGAGGTAGTGTTTGATTTGGACCTGTAGCTGTGCATTCTTGGCTCGAGCGAGCTTTTCTTCGCTCGAGCGAGTTAGTTCATCCTTCGCTCGAGCTATAGTTCCTTCGCTCGAGCGTGTGTCTGGGTTCAGACCTGAGGGTTTGAGTTCTTCGCTCGACCGAGCTTTCTTTCGCTCGAGCGAGCATTTGAGTTGTTGGCTCGAGCAAGGCTTCCTTGGCTCGAGCGTAGTTTCTCTGTGTCTGGTCGCTCGAGCGACCAAGTCTTCGCTCGAGCGAGCCTGTCCAGTTTATACACACAGCAGCGGGATTTGATCAGTCTTTTTCATTTTCTTTTGATTCCAAACCCTAGGTCCGACTTCTCTCTCTCCCTACTCACCTTCTTTCTTAGATTTGATCCACTTAGGGTGTGTTTCTACCCTAGATCCTTCAGTAAAAGATAAAGTGAGGCAAGGGCTACCATTTAATCTGAGCATTTGGCGATTTGGAGCACTTTGGTATTTGGGCACTCATCTCTTTCTTCACCTTTTGGGTTGTTTTCTTTGAGGTAGGGATTTCCTACTCCATCTTATAGGTTTTGTTCTAAGTTTTGGTAATTTGATATGTTGGGAATAATTGGGTAAATTTTGGGAAAAACCCTAGTTGTATTATTGAATTAATTTGTATAAGTAATTCATGAAATTGGGAAAAGAGGGTTAAATTCACGGAATTGGGGAATTTATTGACTAAATGGCATAATTGGGTAATTGGTATCATTTGTCCATTGAATTGTTGACATGGTTATTTTCAGTTTAGAAATAACTGTTTTGGGCTATCGGTGGAGGATAGTCGTGATTGGTTAAGTCATTACTTTTGACTGTGGCATTGATACAGATAATACGTGTATTGATTGAGCATTGTATTTGCATACATTGTTTGTGTGTGGGAGGAGATAGGGGATGTACTCCACGGTTTAGGGGAAGATAGGGGATGGACCTCTAAACCGGATTTTGTTTGGGAGGAGATAGGGGATGGACTCCATTAGCATCACTTTTATGTGTGCTTATTTATATAGAAGTGTTTTATTGATACAACACTAAAATGTGTATCAATCTGGAAGTATGAAGTGTTTGATTTGAGCTTGAGTCTCATTTGTTGTTAATATTGGAAGGATGTGAATATGATATATGTGATTTCACTGTTATAAGTTTGGCCAGGTTCTGAGCCATGTTGATAAAACTGGAAAGTAAAACGTATCTTTGACAATAATGTCATGAGTCTGTAAAATGATGTAATTGATTATTTTGGTTAACCATCTGTTGAATGCTATTGCTTTATTCATTGCTTATATGTGGTTTAGTATATTTCTACTGGGCTGTGGCTCACCCTATATGGGAACATCATTTTCAGGTTCAGGTGATAAACTACCTCCAAGGACTTAGCTTGGGAGGGTTTGGCTTCTGGATTGGAGAAGACTACCTTTAGTTAATTGTCTTTAATTATTATTACATGTAAACATTCAAGCCTAGGGCTTTTCTTGTATTGAGTTAGAACTCATATTTTTGTATCCAAGTGTTGGCTTGGAAAGATGTAAGCCTGTAAGGCATTTTATTTGATGTTACATGTAATGCTTCATTTAGTAATACTCTGATGAATGAATTAATATATATTGTCTTCTTTAAATAATGCATGTCAATGATATATAATGGGTTGATTTTGAGGGCGTTACAAATTATGCGAGTGGGTATGGCTAAAATTAAAAAAAAAAATTAAAGTGCAATTACATAACAAAATGACAAACTTACCTTGTTCCCTTTTCTACAGCCACTCCCTTCATGACTTTCTCCGCTCGCATGGCACCAGCAAACATCTTCTTTCCCACCTATGCATCCCAACAAGATCTGTTTTCCGAAAACGATATGAACAAATTGATGAAACATTTGATGTTACTAATTAGAAATTGATGCCCACAATTTGATGCAAATATCCAAATTATATATATATATATATATATGTGTGTGTGTCTGTGTGTGTGTGTGTGTGTGTGCGCGCGCGCGCATATATATATATATATATATAAGTATATATATATATATATAAGTATAATTACAAATGTTATTAGATTAAAAATTAAGATAAAAAAAGGTTTGAAATTAATTTATAAAATTAGGATTATTAAATTTAATAGATAATTTAATTGGAATATGTAATTAAGTTATTAAATTAAAAGTTATGGTAAAAGGTTAAAAATTAATTTATAAAAATAAGAGTATTTTAGGTTAATATGTGATTAAGTTAGAGGTCTGCTTTATTGGTGGATGACTTATTGAGGAATGGGGTCTCCATTGGTGTATTCCTAAGTCTGTAGATGGTCTGCTTTATTGGTGGATGAGTTGGAAATTTTATAATTTTGACAGATTAATCTGGAGAGCAACCCCCTTAATTGTACTATGGTCTATTTGGAAACTCAGAAATGATTGTGTATTCTCTAATGCACAACCCTCTTCTTCAGGACTGCTAGATCTTATAAAATTCAGATCTACCATTTGGCTCAAAGCTTCCATTAAGGAATTCCCATACTCAGTTGATAATCTAGTCTACAATTGGAGACAGATCATGGGTGGAGTTTAGTGCTCTGGATTCTGTTTAGTAGTCTGTTGCAATGTTGTTTAGTTCTGTAGTGTCTTGGTGTGTGCTGTTGCGAGCTGGGAGTGTTGTTTTGTTATCTGGAGGTTTGTTCTATTTTGCCTGCTGTTGGTGTGTTCTGTTCAGCTGGGAATGGTGTGGGTGATCTGTTCAGCTTTGGAGGTTTGTTAGTTTTGGGAAGGCTATTGATCTGTTGGGAGCTGGGAGTTGCTAGGAGTTGGGCTATTCTGCTTTGGTTTGATGTGGGTGACTCTGAACAGTTGCTATTATCAGTTTGTCTACTATCAATTTGTTTGTCTGCTTTTATCTTTCAGTTTGATGCTTTTATTTTTTCTTCAGCTTTCTCTTGTTGGTGCCTCACCAACTGGCGCTTGGAGCTTCTTCTTAGCTACAAGCTCCTCTTTATTGATGTAAATTTTCATACTTTGTATGTTTCATCAATAAAGATTTTGCTTTAGCCGATAAAAAAAAAAAGAGTTAGAGTTAGCGTTAATAATAGAAGAGGGAAGAAGGAGAGAGAAAGAGAAATAGAATAGGGGCATTGAGGTCATTTTTCACATACCATTAACAGTGTTAATGTTACATTTTAATCCAAAATAACGTAGAGTCTTTTTAGCTATTTTTGAAAGACAAGAGGGTGAAGTACTTTATAGCCAAGTCACAATGGAGTAGAATAGATTTTGCCCTAAAATTAATTATTGTCTATTAAAATTGTAAAACCAAGTAATAAATCCAATGATTTAGACTAAACGGTGGTTTTACTGCCCTATGGGGTGTTTTGGGAAGCATTTTTTTAGCTTTTCTTTTGGCTTATTTTTGTTTTTAATAATTTTTTAAAAAATCTTTACGTTTCTAAATTCAGTTTTACAAGACGAACTGAAAAATTATAATTTTCGTTAAAAAACAGTTTAAAAAATACAAAAAAAACAAAAATCAGTCAAAATAAACAATCTTTTTAAACTTATTTTCGTTTTTAGTGAATTTTTTTCTACAATTTTTCAAAAAAAATATATATTTTTCAAAAAGTAAAAAAAAATTGATATAATTTTAAAAAAATCACAAAAAATAAAAAAATTTGAAAACCGATGATTTTGTTTTTGGGGACCAAAATAGGCATATATATATATATATATATATGTATATACTAGGTTTGTTGGCCCGTGCTTGCAAGGGCAAGTTGGGCCCCTTTTTTTTTAAATTAATTTTTTTAAAAAAATTTTAAGATAGTGTTTTTTTTATTTTTTATTTTTTATAAGAATATAGTGGGGTGATTAGTTGGTAGAAGTTAAAGAAAAATGATTATATAATATTTATTGTTTTAGAGATGTGTATTATAGCATTATCGGTATATATATTTATTTATAATAAGAATGAAAATATATAAAAATAGTAATAACAACTGAAACTAATAGTTGTAATAATTTTTAATTTCAATTTTATTTGCAAAAAAAATGAAAAATTTCACAAATAATTTTTGATGATTTGTAAAATTTATGTTACCTGAGACTTTATTTGTTAATATTTTAATTGTGTCAACTGAAGTAGTCAATTTTTATAAAATTAAAAATTGATAGTTTAATTTGTTAAAATGGTCAAATTATAAGATTTTTCTTTATAATTTCCCTGAAACGAATTACAAATTTACGAGGAAAAAAAAAACACGTGTCTATTGGATTTGATTTTTAAAATTAGTAAGAATCATGAAATCCTTTTTTGTGTGGGCTCCCAAACATTGTCCATATACAATAGAGTAGCAGTAGTACAGCATAAGAAGATTAGCCCTTCTCTCTCTCTCTCTCCCCAAATTATATATTTGCTTTTTCCTTTCTTATTCAACATTATCTAATAAGTCTCTGTAACAAATGTGATTTCGTTTCTTTCACTTTAATTTGTAATTCGTTTTAGTTGTAGTTTATTGTTTCGACATCTATAATTTGTGTTTTGTTTTTGTGTTTTGTTTCTGTTTTAGGTCTCAACTCAAGGAGCAGAATGGAGGAGAGATATTTGATATGCTTTGAAAAGGAGCTCTCCAAGACAGATGTTACCGGGAACTTGGAGATTCCTCGGGATGCACTGTATCTGCCTGATGCGGCGGAGAACAACGAAATCATGCTTGTGTGGGACAATGGAAAGATTTGGAATTTCAAGGCTCCTATGAGGGGAGATGGTACTGGTAGTAAAGAAGATTCAAGAAATGAAGAAGAGTCAAGAACAGATATTTGTTTATTCATTAACCATCACAATCAATACACATCTGTCAAGATCATATGCAGTATTTATAATAAACTGATACACTCTACCTAACTATAGTTACAATTGACTATGGTTCTAACAACTTTATAACTGCTACAGTTAATACTAATTAGTCTAACTAACGCAGACTAATCTAATTGACTTTATGGTGCAACTGCTTCGGCAGCAGTGGAGTCTTGATCATGCTGGAGCAACTGCTGCTTCGGCAGCATTGAAGTCTTCAACTGAGATTGCTTATCATTCCCTGTCAAGCTGACAGGAGAAGAATGATCCAAAAGCTTGTGTTGAAGAAAGTTAAACCGAGAAACCGAAAGGGGTTTGGTGAGGATATCAGCAATCTGGTCAGCAGTAGCAAGATGTTTGATAATCAATTGTTTGGAAGCAACACGCTCACGGACAAAATGATAGTCCACTTCAATATGTTCAGACCAAGCATGGAAAACAGGATTACTAGACAGAGCAATGGCAGAGAGATTGTCACACCATAGAGTAGGTGGGTCAAGAGGAATGTGAAGATCCTGAAGAAGCATGCCAAGCCAGGTAAGCTTGGCTGAAGTCTGAGCAAGAGCGCGATACTCTGCTTTAGTGGAGGAGCGAGAAACAGTAGGTTGTTTCTTTGCAGACCAGGAAACCAAGTTAGGACCCAAAAAAATACAAAAACCAATAGTCGACCTGCGATCAATGGCGTTCCCAGTCCAGTCAGAATCAGAATAGGCAGTGAGAACAAGAGGACCGGGCTGAAACTGAAGACCCTTATCAAGAGTACCCTTCAAATAATGCAATAAGCGTTTGACAGCATTAAAATGACTAACCAAAGGAGCGTGCATATATTGGCAGGCAGAGTTGACAGCAAAAGCAATGTCGGGGCGAGTAATGGTCAGATATTGAAGAGCTCCAACAATACTGCAATACAAAGCAGGCTGAGCAAAAGGAACAACAGAGTTGGGAAAGCTGGAGGATTTAGTAGCCATGGGAGAGGCATAGGGCGCAGTTGGACATTCCAGCTTTGGCTAATATCTCAGTGGCATACTTAGATTGGTGCAAAAAGAAACCAGCAGCAGAAGTGTGAACAGAGATGCCCAAGAAATAATTGAGAAAACCCAACTCTTTCATGGAAAAAACTTTATGCATTTGAGCAAGCAACGAGGTCATATAAGAGACATCACTCCCAGTTAGCAAAATATCATCAACATATATAAGTAGAATAGTGATGGCAGAAGTAGTTTTCTTAATAAACAAAGAAGAGTCACAATGACTAGCAAGGAAACCTTGAGACAAGAGGAAAGTGGAGAATGTAGAAAACTAGGCCCGAGGAGCTTGCTTAAGCCCATACAAGGCTTTATGCAGTTTACACACCTTATGAGGTTGAGGAGAATCAATAAAACCTGAGGGTTGAGTCATGTAAACCTTCTCATGAAGTACACCATGCAAGAAAGCATTAGATACATCCAATTGTTTGATAGACCAACCAGAATGATGGGCAAGACACAATAAAATGCGAATAGTGGGCTGCTTTGCAACAGAACTAGGAACAGGAAGAGGAACAATTGGAGGTGCAGATGAGGAAGGAGAAACAGAAGAAGGAGAGCTGAAAGAAGAAGAAACAGAAGAAGAAGTGGAGGGCCAGAAAAAGTAATGCAACTGAGTAACTGATGGAGCCCGTGAAGAAGAAGAACAAGATGAAAAAGGAAAACAGGTTTCATCAAACACAACATGCCTAGAAAGATAAATATGACCTGTAGAGGGATCAAGACAGCGATACCCTTTCACTGATGGATGATAACCAATGAAAACACATGGAATGGACTTAGGTTGAAGCTTGTGGTTAGTGTAGGGCCTTAACCAAGGGTAACACCTGCATCCAAAAACTCTTAGAAAAGAATAATCTGGAGGTTTATTTAACAACATTTCAAAAGGAGTAAGATTGTGAAGCTTAGCAGTAGATAATCTATTAATAAGCAAGACAGCTGTAGCTAGTGCCTCAAACCAAAGATTTAAAGGCAAAGAGGCATGATGCATTAGAGCTATAGTTGTTTCAATTGGATGTCTGTGTTTTCGCTCAACCACTCCATTTTGAGAAGGAGTGTGAGGACAAGTAATGTGATGTAGAATACCTTTGTGTTTAAGAAAATTATGAAATTCAGTAGATAAGTATTCACTACCATTGTCACTGCGAAGAATTTTAAGAGATGTAGAAAATTGAGTTTCAACTAAAGCTTTGAATTCAAGAAATTTAGAAAACACCTCACTCTTGTAATGAAGAGGAAACAACCAAGTAAATTTGCTGAAATCATCAATGAAAACAACATAATACTTGTAGCCTAATACAGAGGCAGAAAATGGGCCCTAAACATCTGAATGAATGAGAGCTAAAGGTTTATTAACAATTGAATTGGACAAACTAAAAGGAAGCCTATGTGTCTTAGAGACACAACAATGAGGACATAAACCAAAGGAAGTGTGAGAAGAAAAATGAAAAGTGTTAAGGATGTGATGAAGCTTGGTAGATGAAGGATGTCCAAGTCTGAGATGCCAATTTGGAGCAGAAAAAGCAGTTGAAGAAGCAGCAGTAGTAGAATTGGTGCTCTTGAAGCAAGCCTGTGGAGAAGATGAAGAGAACATGGAAACTGATTGAGGAGCATGATAAAGACCCTGAGAATTAAGGCCTTTATACAGAATGCTCTTGGTATCCTTGTCCTGAACAACAAACTTATCAGCATCAAAGATAACAGAACAGTTATTATCAGATGCTAGTCTATGAACAAGTAACAGATTAGAAGAAATATGAGGAACATGAAGAACTTTTTGGAGTTTAAGTGGAAAAGAGGGAGTTGGAAGCAAACCATTACCAATGTGATGTATAGGAAGGGAAGAACTGTCGCCTATTGTGACTTGATCAGTGCCTTGATAAGGCTGATAATCAGAAAGCTGATTCAAGTCATTGGTAATATGACTGGTTGCAGCAGAATCAACATACCAAGTAGGAGGAGCAGATGAGGACTGAAATTGAGATTGAGAAGCAGAGGCCACATATGCTGCTTTAGGTGTACCAACGGTTGAAGTGTGAAAACTATGATCCATGCGATGCCAACACTCTAAGGCTGTATGATTATACTTGCCACAGATCTGGCAAACAACTGTAGAACCGGTATTGTGCTGAAAATTATGTGACTGTGGTGGAGAATGCTGAAAAGATGCACTGGACTGAGACTGCTGAAAATTTGGAGACTGAAAATTTTGTCGTCCTCCTTAACGGGAGCTGGAACCTCTGAAATAGCGACCTCCACCTCGGTTAAAGAAATTACCTCTGTAGCCTCTAGTAGAACCATTAGAACCACCTCTATTAGAAAAGGATTTAGTAGTTGCAGCATAGGCAAAAGGTATTTCAGAAGCATGAGAAAGTTTGCTTTCAGCTTCAATATGAATCTCCTCAGAGCAAAGCAAAGAACTTAAAGTTGCAAGAGAAATTGAATCAGATTTGGCTTGGATGGTAGTTTTAAAAGCATTATACTCAGCCGACAATCCATTCAAGATTAATAGAACTATATCCTCATCATCAACAGGTGCACATGCTAGAGCTAGTTGATCAGTTATGGATTTGAACTCATTCAGATATGCATCCATGCTTAATCCTTTCTTAGTGAGACGATTCATCTTATTCTTGAGTTGATGAATATGAGATCAAGACAGAGAAGTGAAACGGGATTGAAGAACATTCCATACCTCATAGCTTGTCTTGCAATGAAAAACAGAGGTAAAAATAGCAGGAGACAGAGTAGCTGTAATGTAGCTAAGAAGATGAGCATCGATATTCATCCATTGAACATACTCAGGATTAGAAACTTCTTTGTTGCTTGCATCGATAAGAGTAGATGATGGACAATCCTTCGATCCATCAATAAATCCGATCAATTTTGTTGCTCGTAATATATTCTGCAACTGATTTTTCCAAACGATGTAGTTAGTTGAATCTAACTTTACTGTGACAAAGGAACTAAGATTTGATATAAGTAGTGCGAGATTGGAAGGAATTGATTGAGACACAGAACTAGATGAATCTGCCATAAGAGAAGCTTGAAGGAGCTTCGAAGAGGAAAGAGCAATACTCGTTGGAGCTAGGGCTTTGATACCATAAAGAAGAATCAAGAAATGAAGAAGAGTCAAGAACAGATATTTGTTTATTCATTAACCATCACAATCAATACACATTTGTCAAGATCATATACAGTATTTATAATAAACTAATACACTCTACCTAACTATAGTTACAATTGACTATGATTCTAACAACTTTACAACTGATACATTCTACCTTTTTTTTGTTGTAGTGAAGGTTTCAAGTTTTGTGTCATGTTGGACTTCAAAGAGGATATAGCTTTTTGAGAAGACATGCTTACTAAATTCAATTTGGCTTGAATATGCCCTGTGTTGCACTATGGTTACATATTTTCATCTTTATTTTAAATAGATTTCAATTATTGTTTGATGATTTAGTGAAATTACAAGAAAGGAAATTTGTTAATTATTGTTCCTAAGTTTTTTCTGTTTTAAATGTTATTGTTCCTTAATTGTGGTTGGGTTGAATGAATTTTTTTTGATATTGGATTGAATGTTTATAAACAAAAATTGATTGTTCTAAAAAAAAAAAAGAAAAAAAAAAAGAAAGAGATTTGGCGACTAAAAAATTGGTTGGCAAATTCTACATTTTTGCGACTAAAATCATTGATCGGCAATTCCTTACCTTTTGGTGACTAAATTGTTAGTTGGCGATTCGTCGACTTTTGGTGACTAATCTGTTTGGTCGTGGAATGTGAAGATTGGTGACGAAGATATTTGGTTGGGAAAATATCACTTTTCGCCACCAAAGTGTTTTAGCGACAAAATGAATTAGTCGCAGTAATGATATATTTAGCGACCCAAAATTTAGTCCGCAAATCCAACTTTTCCTTACCAACAAAAATTTTGGTTGCAAATTATTTTTGCCAGCCCTCAATTGGCGACCAAAGTAGCGACTAAAAAAATTGGTCACGGATAACTTTTGCCGACTAAAAATGGGATTTTAGCGACCAATTTTTTGGTTGGCAAATGTGTTATTTCTTGTAGTGCCTGTTAATTGGCGAAATGAAGGGGCAATTAGAAAATAGAAAGACAAGCTAAAGGGTAAAATGTGGAGACAAAGACAAGCTAATTAAAATAACATATTTGTATATGAAAATATAAATTAGTTAAATTATTTAAATTGATTATTTGTGTATTATCTTTTATGAGAGGTACAGACGACTTAACTTTTTATAAATTTTAGAAATTAAAATTTAAAAGAAGCATTTTTATATATTTTATTCATCTTAATATTTTAATTTAAAAATATGAAATTATCTTCACCTTTTCTTAACTTCAAATTTAATTTTGAAGAACTCAAAAAGATCATGAAGCCACCCATAATCTCGTTTTCATGATTTAAATTGTTCATTTTGTAAGATTCTCTATGTATATCATCAATTAAAAAATAATTATGTTGATCAAATAATTGTATTTTTTATTTTTATTTTAATTGGGTTTGTCTTAAAAAAATTATCTATTTTAAAATAGTTATGCTGTAAACACTAATTAGTATACCCATTAACACACCAATTAGATACAATAATAGGTAGGATCACGTTGAGTGATGGAACCCACATATATGTTTTGTGTCTTAGTTAGAGACAAACGGGATAAAAAATAAAAAATAAAATAAAATAAATTGTGCTAGAGTTATCGGATCAACCTAATTTTTTATTAATGATATATTGGTACCTATAAAATGAACTATTTAAATTATGAAAATAGTACCTGCGATGTATCCCACTAATCCCTCAAATTCAGATTGTAACTTGGAACAAATTCAAACCTTATTTTTTACTATTGATATTTTACAAAAAGACAATCATTTGTCTAGTAAAAAAATGCTATGAACCCACCCTCAGGAATCCATAATTTATCTCGAGTGGGTTGTGTGGTAGAGATTAAATTGATAAAATATAAAATCCACGAGTGAAATAAATTTGAACCATTGATTTTTTTTTTTCTAGGTAAATTTTGAATTGATAAGGATAGATTTGTAGTATTATTGGTCTTGTAATGTAGAAAGCAACAAGAAATTGTACATTCTATAAAACTAAAAAGTGTGTTTGGTTTGAGTTTTTTAGATTAAGTTTTTTGAAAACTGAGTTTTTTAGTTTTCGTGTTTTTTTGTTTTTAGTAAATATTTTTAAAGTTTTAAACATTTTTTTTTACTTTTTAGATGCACCTTACTGTAGACGCGCCCTTGGGCTTCACTACAGTTCGGACTCAATTTGTGTCACGGTCCTGTATCTAATCTCGCAGAGTGCAATGCAAGATTGATGAATCATCAAAGAGTCCAAATCCGGCAAATCATTTTTGAAAACAGATTTTTTTGAAAGAAGTGTCAAACATGGACTGCTTTGCCAGATACAGAGTCGCCACCTAAATATTTTATTTTGGGAAATTTAGGAAACCTTGACTCGTTGCCTAAGGCCACGTGTCCATCATCACCAAAGTTGCCTCGGCTCGGGAACTTGGGTACGATTGGGGAAGGTCACTTCGTGAGTACCCCCGCTCGCCCGATCGAAGATCAACCTCTACTAACCATGATATCGAGTTTTGAAAACATTATGCATTCTTATTCCGGTTATTAGCCTAGATTTACTACGTGATGCGCACAACATACAAGTATAGACTGGGTCGCCTGAATTGGAACAAAACATTTCATGTTTGTTTATTTGAAAATGGTTTGATGGTGCTACCCGCAAGTAAGCTAAGACGTGGATTTGCCACCCTCGGGTGGGCTTAGAAAAACATGGTTTTGCCACTATCTAGTGGGCTTAAAACTCACAATTGATGAATTATTCCAATCCAAATAATCCAACATTCACCCACAGGCATTCAGGCAGTTATATCATATAAGCACATAGCCTCATGGTAAGCATGCTATCATGGCAGTCACTCACACGCATGCAAGGATGCTAAAGCATAAACACTTACCGAGTACTCCAAGCCAAAACAAAAGCTATGTTAGAAATCCATGCATGATCCTAACTATACAGAAATGCCTAATGCAACACATGCAAAATGCAACTAAGATAGGCTCGGCTATTCTAAAGATGGCATATGAAATGCTACAACTAACAGGTATTCAACTTGGAATTGAAATACAAATGTAGTTAGTATGATGCGCCAACCCCGGTGCATGCAAGATAGATAAATGAATGCAAACATGCTATCATACTGTATGCTAATTGAAACATGCCTAATCTAACCATCATAAGCTGGTAAATAAAAGGGAGAAAGACGTGGGGTTGGAAAACATACATCACACACATGCACACTTATTACAGTTGTGCCCTCACTCGGAGGGTCCGAAAGAATAATACAGTCCGAATGAATAGTACAGTCCGAATAAATACAAAATCCTAATTAATTAACAAATTAATCTAGGAAAGCAGGTAAATTGGCACGCAAATCCATGGACCACCTCAGCTCTGTTCCAAATGATGAATGATGCATGCTCGAGTTGCCTTGCGTAGAAATCCATTGTGATGCCCTGGTTTGCCTCTGTTTGCAATTGTTTTCGGAATATTGTGCAACGCTCCAGAAGGCCGCTGATTTCAGATTTACTGCAACAGAGAGCAACAAAGGGGCATGGCAAAGTATTTTCACATATGTATGCATGACTACTCTTCAGGGAGTGTAGTCCTCAATCCTCGTGCCACCAATCACGCATATCGATGCATGATGGCCGAGGAGTCAAATTGCACGACTCAATATGAAATGAATGCACATGAAAACACAACAAGACCTAAACTCCATCATGGGTAATCCGGAGTGTTGGCAACAGGGAATTGAGACACGTTCTGTCACTTGGAGTACGAAACGTCCCTCGTTTCCAGCGCTTGGGCTAACTCCTATCCCAAACACAATGCAAATGAGATGGCATACACAATGTGACTAACATACAACCTAGCATACGCAATGCTATGAGATGGCATACACAATGCTCAATGTAACATGGCATACACAATGCACTAACACGCAACCTAGCATACGCAATGCTATGAATTGAAAAGGCATACACAATGCATAATGGACTTACACCAACATGAGTGGACCTTAGCCACACTCACATCAGTAGCCATTAGATGAAAATGAGACAACTGAAATGCGTGCACACATGCACGCAAACCGAGGACCGAACCTAAGGCATAAAATGCCACTCTACCAAAGCATGGCAAGGGATGAAAGATGGCATACAAACATGTAATTTCCAGCACTGAAACATGATGCTAAATGGTCCCAAAACATGGAAATATGGCACCCGATGCATGGAATAAGCCCCGAAACTCAAAACTAGGCACATGTATTGAACCACAAGTATACAAAGCAAGCATTATTTGATCATAGAGTCAAAAGATAGAGCCAAGACAGTCCCAAAATATGCACATTTCTAGTTTAGAGCATGGCCAAAAGATGCTAACATGATGGACTAAAATAGCATGCAATATTGGCTAGCAAGCATGGTTTACATGGCATGTACATGAAGCAAATGAGAAATCATCAAACTAGCCAAAAATAGTGAATAAAACATGCTAAAATATGCCCAAATAATCACTGAAATGCAGCCAATGCATGAAAAAATGAGGGGCTTCTATGGAAAGCCATTCAAGGGGTTGTTAAGCACATACAAGATAGACATGAAGCATGGCAAAACCAACTCTGGAAATGAGTTATGACAGCTCTAAAACTCACAAAATTGGCCCTGAAATCAGTCAAGGAAGCATACGATGAAAGGCCCCCTCAAAAGGCCTTGAATGGAATTGTTCTACACATGCACTATAGACATAAAATATGATCAAAAGGGCCTTGGACAGACCTAAGGCATACCTTAAAACCCACAAAATTGGGCCCCAAAAATGACTTCAATGCATGCAAACTAGAGCCCTTTTGGAAAGCTAATGATGCTAGTAAAGAAAATGAGGGGTGAGAGGGTCACCCCTCTATGATTTCAAAGCTCAAAACCTCGTCAAATCTACTAAAAATCCCATGGATTTTAGTGGCTAAGAGGCCAAAACAAGGCCAATGCAAATGCTCTAATGCATAGCCCTAAATATGAAGGAATGAAGCATGCAAGAAAGGAGATGACTCCAAATAGAAAAGTGACCTCAAGAAAACTTAAAGAGGAGGTCAAAACAAGGCTTTTTCCAGTTTATAACAAATCTCGAAAATGTTTACAAGTAAGGCTAAAGTATGATGCAAAAATAGCCCTAAAAGAGAAATAGATGGTAAGGGGAAGTAGATGACCTCAAACAGCAAAGTGCCCTTAAACAAAGTTGAAGAGGAGCTCAAAATATGACACTTTATAGTTTATGACAAAGCCCAGAAATACTTGCAAGTGAAGCTGAGTAATGAAGCAAAAAAAATGCAAGTTTAAGGGAATAGACACTTACCCTTGAAGAGCCGACCTCCAGCGGCTTTTGGACCGAGTTGGTGACCTTTCAACCTCTACAAATGACTTCCAAGGTGTTGGAATGGATGATGGAGGTGTGGTGCTAAGGGTTGTAGTGTAAATGGACCAAGAAAATTAGGGTTTTGGAGCTTGGAATAGGGACAATGGAGGAGGGAGGTTATAAGCCTTAAGCAAAAATGTCTAACCCTTAGATATGAAGAGGAGGGCCTCTCTTATAGAGAAGAGAGTCCAAAGCTTCTCTTGGAAGCTTCAAAGATCCTCCATACACGTGTATGGAGGATGCACCAAATGCCTCCCAGCTGGCACAACTGTAAAGTATTTAGAGAGGGCAAAAAGCAAGAAGCAGGCCGGCTAGTTCAAGTGGGTGGTCGGCCGGCCACTCCCCCTGGTCGGCCGACCAGGGGTCAAAAGGTTCAAGCAAAATTGCTGGTCAGCCTACCTAGAAAGGTGGCCTCCTAGATGAGTAGAACACAGCTCTGTGGTGAAAAACCAGAAAATGTGACCCAAGAGAGAGAAAAGCCAGCTTTTAAGCAAGGTTCAAAAGGGTCAAGAAGAGAAAACTGGTCGGCCTACCATATTGGTGGCCTCCCAGATGAGTAGATCACAATGGTGGTATGAAAAGCCAGAAAATGTGGCTCAAAAGTGAGAAAAACCAGCTTTCTGTTAGAAAAATCGGCTTTTGGGGAGAGAAAATGAGGAAACGGGTTTTTCAGGGGAAAAGGTGGCAGGCCACCATCCTACCACCTTCCCAACAATGAAAATAGGGTCTCTACCAAAAATGGACCAAAACGGATGCAAAACGAAGGTTCAAGGGCCAAAATGCACGGTTCGGGGCCCCGAAAGCAGGCTGTTAGGCACCGGAAGTGGCGTATGACCACGAAGGTGGTCTCCCGGACCACAGTGTCCCTCTAAAGGGAGGAAATAAGGTATGTGCCAGAAATCGGAGCCAACGGAGGTAGTTAAGCGGTCCCGAATCGAGGCACACAGCCGACGGCTCCGAAAATCGAAAACTGGGCTCCAAATGGGAAAAATGGCCTACGACCACGAAACGTAGCCTACGGCCACTGAGAGATGGTCTACGAGACCTCTCCCTCCCATCGGGAAGAGAAAATAGAGAAAACAGAACCTGGTTCACAAACCGAGGCAAAGCACAAAAGAGCCCCGAAGTCCGGAGGCAAGGCTCTCAGCCGAGACTCTAAAACCTCAGAACGAGCACAAAATGCAACATCACCGAGCGCTCAACTGGTGACGTCTAAGTCTTAAGGTTGGTCAAAACTGGGGTGTCTACAGTTGCCCCTCTTTGACAGAACTCAGAAGTCATACATGACGGGAGTGAATGTCAAAGCCCAGAGACGACCCATTTTTGACAAGGCCGAAGACTTAGACAAACAGGCAAGATAACACAGATGTGCCCGCAGGCATGCCCGCAGGCAGGGGCAAAATGCAAAATGATATGCATAAAGCCGGATATAACTCATGATTATGCAAAGCAGCAAGCTGTAATGAAGCGCACACGCAACAGTTTTAAGCAAGAATGCAAAGCAACAACTACATTTCATGCAGTTTAAGAATGTGGAGAATTACTCAATTCTCGCCACGTTTCACACGGAGAAGATATAATACCTGCGCGATTCGTCTGGTTGCACCATCTTCAAATGAACCGTACATACAATATCGTGCCTTTAAAAGAGAGAAACTTAACAAGTACAACATCATTAGCAACACATGTTCAATGCTACATCGAATGCAGGCAAACAGGGTGCCGATGGGAAAGTGCATCGCAATGCGAGAGACATGCGCGTGACAACGCAAGTTAAGCATGGAGGTATGACAACACCAATGAAACGTGCACAACAATGCAGGTGGTATGCATGAGAATGCAAGTGACATGCATAACAATGCAGGATAAGTGCAAATTCGAATGCATGTTAGACGCGAAACAACGAGCAAAGAAATCCAAATTTCGACGAGTGCGACTCAATCGCGACCTCCGGTTTACCTCCCGGAAGGGTCACAACATGCTAAAAAAGGATACATCTTGCTCTTGATGAGTGACGATGAAACACGCATCGAAAGTTGGAGTTGGAGTTCCCGCGGAGGGATTTCGCGACGAAAAGTGCACTTTTCTTGTACTTTCTCGGGTGTTGGGGACTCCGATGACTACCAAAATTTGCAGAGACCTTGGAGACCACCTTGGGAACACCACCGACCAGGTTTGGAGTCCAGGGGAGGCCACCGACCAAGTTTGAGTGCAGGGGGTGGTCGGCCTACCAGAAAAGGTGGCTGGCTGACCACCTAGCCCAAATCCGGGGCAATTTGGTCTTTTTGCTCTCATTTCTTTAAATGTACATGTCCAAAGCTTTTTTTCTCATAACTTCAGCTCCGAAACTGCCTTCTCCTCCTTCCTAGACCATTTTGTCTCTCAGATCTGCGCTCTATACGCGTTTTCCAACGCCCCACGCCAAGTTGTTACGCGAAAACTTTCAGTTTTCTTCACTTTGAACCGATTAAAATTTGATTTCGGAGATTCTTTTCTCATTTTCACCACTTGAGGTAAGTTTGTCTCAATATTTGGAAGATTTTCTCGGGAGTTGACTTTTGTTGACTTTTTCATTTTCTGAGAGTTGACTTTTGTTGACTTTGTCCAATTTTGGCTCATTTCGCTCATTTTTGCTCCTTTTTTTGCAAATTCTCTTGAGATGGCAAGTCAATTTCCCCACGGTGAAGATTCTCCAAGCACCGGAGGTGAGCCTAACATCATGTCTTTGCATCCGAGGGTTCGGCCATTCATCCCCGAGAGGTACGATCCTCTGACTCATGTCCTCCCTCGGGCGATTTTTTATCACTTTACTGACTTCGACCCTCGAGCTCCTGTGGACCTGCTACTGCGGGAGCCGAGTCCCATCTCTCCCATCAGGCACGAGAGGTACGCACTTCGCCTTTTACATTTCTTGCCTTAATTCTGCATTTTCCCTGCATTTCATGCTATGTATGCCTATTGCTAGTTTTGAATACATTCGCATGCCATACTTCTGCTCATTTTAGCACACAACTTGTTCTGCATGCTTAGTCTATAACACAATACTCTATCATGAACACACAGCTCAATCACTTAAATCTCTGAAATCTGAACACATAGCCCAAATTTGATTGTGAACGTGCAGCCCACATTTGATTGAAAGTTGAACACGCAGCCCAAACTTTAAATTTCTGAAATCCGAACACATAGCCCAAATTTGATTGTGAACACGCAGCCCACAATTGATTGAAAGTTGAACACGCAGCCCAAACTTTAAATTTCTGAAATCCGAACACACAGCCCAAATTTGATTGTGAACACGCAGCCCACATTTGATTGAAAGTTGAACACGCAGCCCAAACTTTAAATTTCTGAAATTTGAACACACAGCCCAAATTCGATTGTGAACACGTAGCCCACAGTTGATTGAAAGTTGAACACGCAGCCCAAACTTTAAATTTCTGAAATCTGAACACACAGCCCACATTTGATTGTGAACACGCAGCCCAAACTTTAAATTTCTGAAACCTGAACACACAGCCCAAATTTGATTGTGAACACGCAGCCCACATTTGATTGAAAGTTGAACACGCAGCCCAAACTTTAAATTTCTGAAATCTGAACACACAGCCCAAATTTGATTGTGAACACGCAGCCCACATTTGATTGAAAGTTGAACACGCAGTCCAAACTTTAAATTTCTGAAATCTGAACACACAGCCCAAATTTGATTGTGAACACGCAGCCCACATTTGATTGAAAGTTGAACACGCAGCCCAAACTTTAAATTTCTGAAATCTGAACACACAGCCCAAATTTGATTGTGAACACGCAGCCCACATTTGATTGAAAGTTGAACACGCAACCCAAACTTTAAATTTCTGAAATCTGAACACAGAGCCCAAATTTGATTGTGAACACGCAGCCCACATTTGATGAATTTGATTTGATTTGTACATAGCTCATATCTTTTCATTTGCACACAACTTATTCATTTCGTTCTGAAACTGAATACATGTGTTTATTATGAATGCAGACATCCTCCCGCGTTACACGGGGATACGGCTCCGTTGCTACGAGAGATTGGTATGGGGAGCTCCCGGAGGCTGTCCGCGATTAGGTTGATCTGGTAGGATTCGGGACCTTTTGTACCGGGATATCTCACTATCTAGCTAGCCGAACATTGATGAGCGCCCTGGTGGAGAGATGTTGGGACACCACCAACTCCTTCTATTTCTCAGGCGCCGGGGACATAACCATGACCCCATTTGACTTCACCGTGTTGACAGGCCTTGACGTGGGAGGCTGGGCGATCCCTTACGATGAGGACATAGATGAGTGGGAGGATGCCCGGATTCATCTGTTGGGAGTCCGATATACCCGGTTTTCTACGCAGTTGAGGGGGACTGAGCCTGAGACTCTTGAGGAGATTGCAAAGTACGCCCACGGGTTTTTGGTGTTCCTCTTTGGGACCACTCTGTTTGTCGACAGGGGGAACACCGTTGGACTACATTTGCTGAGTGCCCTGGTGGACCTTAGGCAGGTTGGTCAGTATGACTGGGGTGGCGCCAGCTTGGCTACCCTCTATGAGTGCGACCTCCCGCGAACGGGAGAACATAGTCGGCGGCTATTGGAGAGCCTGGGAGGTACCTTCTGTCCTCTTGAGTCACATTTCTGCTTTTCATTATCTGTACATTGCACACGTGGCACACTTTACATTCTGTACTTACATTCTGCCCTCAGCATTCTGTATTCAGATTCTGCACTCAGCATTGTGTATTCTGATGGCTTTTATCCTGTTTTCCACAGTTATGGGTCTTCGCGTACTTTCCGACGCTAGCCCCAGAGCTCGAGGTGGAGGCCCCTCTCATGACCCCTTATTCGCTCGTCTTCGAGGGCCAGTACCGGTCGTAGCCCTGGGAGACTCTTCCCTACCTGCGGCAGTATTTTGACACGGTGCGGGCGACCGAGGTATGTCAGAACTCTTAATTCTTCCCATGTTTATCTTTAATTCATGCTTGGACATTTGCAATTTCTAATCGACTTATGCATTGGCTATCCGCAGATCTTATGGCAGCCCTGGGCGCCTTTGGGTGAGGATCTCCGATTCTAGTTTGCCGGAGGATGGGCCGCCTCCCGGTATAGGATCTTGTTCGATGGGCCAGTTGGTAAGGCCTGGTTCTTGGGAGACCGCTTCCTTCGTCAGACTATGGGCTTCCCTGAGCCGAGTGTCCCTTCAGCACCCCCGGACGATATGCGGCTCGCTGATAGGCTTACTGCCCAGGGTGTCATTGATGCCAGGCTGGGTGCTGATGCACTGCTGCATTTGGAGGACGAGGAGTACGCGACTTACCGTCACACCTACTTGATGCCTCCATTGACAGGTGTCCGTACTCCCTCAAGGAGGTCTACTGGCATGCCGTCTTTGAGTCGCACCTGAGCCAGAGACATTCCTTCGACCAGTAGGGCTGGCATATCCAGAGGTGGGGCTCGACTGGTCCCCCCAATTCCCCCGACTTATCATCATACCGGATGGCCAGGTATCCCGACTGAGTTGACGGTATGGAGATACGGGAGCTCCTACCAGATTCCGATAGAGCCTCCTATGCCAGATCATCCATACACCAGAGACCCTGACTCACCACCGGTATGTTTTACAGCTTTGCTTTATCATTCAGATACTTGGACATTTATTCATTCACTGATGATTTGCACTTGCATCTGCAGCCTACCACGGAGTACGCTGAGGGGTTACTAGGGTTAGTGGCCTCACTCGAAGGCATGGTCTTGCGAAGAGAGGCACAGCTGTCCATCATGGGCGTCTCGGTACTGTTTAGTTTTCTTGCATTTATCATATTTTTGATGACATGCTAAATTTGAACATTTCACTGCATTGATTGACTGACTATATGTGGAAGAGCACATCTGACACACACCACATCCATGTACTATATTTGCATACATCCACTCCATGTAGCTTTTACCCATGCATCTGATATACATATTTTGGCTGATGCATTCAAATTGCACTCTTTCTTTTCAGATGCCTCCGATATATGCCAGATCACAGGCCAGGCCATCTGGGCCTTCCCGAGGAGCTGGGCCATCTAGGCCTTCTCGAGGAGCCGGGAGAGGGGAGTCGTCTCGCAGACGAGGCAGGCGCCGAGCACATATCATTGAGGAGGAGTCCAGTGAGGAGGAGGAGTCCACGCATCGTCAGTCAGAGACATCTGCTGGCAGAGAGGATGACTCTGAGTCTGGCTCTGAAGATGAGGTTGAGGAGGATCTCGAGGATAATAGCTCTGACTCAGATGGCAATGATGGTGCTGAGGCTGTTCTGCAGAAGAGGATGAAGAGGGCCTCTTTTTCTTACGCCTGAGAGCACAGATGTTCCCTGTTTTATTTGCCTTTTTTACTAATAGTTGTAGCACATTGTACATTTTTAGGCAGTTTTATTTTCTGTAAAGCCTGTACCCTTGCTGTAAAATGTTGTAACAAAGGAAGCATGATGGAATGAAACAGCTTTTGTTCAAAAAAGTGTTGTATTTTATGTTCTTGCATCGCATCGCATTATTTTGCACAAAATGAGATTGAATGGAATTGTGCATTTGAAAATTGCCAAGTCAAGTAGTGAACCGACGCAACAAACAAAGCAACTTAACTTACTAAGAAAGAACAGAACCTTAGCAAGTTTACAACTCGATAAGCAAGACACAACAATGTTGATTAAACTTACAACTCGATAAGCAAGACACAATAATGTTGATAAACAAAGAGTAACAACTCAATACACAAAACTCGTCAACTCGACAAAGCTTAACAACTTGGTAAGCTTAACAACTCGGTAAGCAAAGTAACAACTCGATAAGCAAAAACAGCAACTCAATAAGCAGGATTTAACAACAACTCGATAAACAAATGCATTTCGGACGATCTGGGTGACAAAACGCATTAGAAATAGAGGAAAACTCACACCTTCAACACCCCCCAATGCATGGAAATGCTAGGAACTTTCTTCTAGAAACTAGAACAAGACCAAAGCCACCTTCTTCTCTATGGCCGACCACCAAAGGGAGCTAGCCGACCAGCTTTTTGCATTGGAGGGGAAAGGGGTGGTCGGCCTACCAGAAAAGGTGGCCGGCCGGCCACCTAGCTTGGCAACCACCAAATTTTCGACACGTGGTAGGCCGGCCGGCCACCTAGCTTGGCAACCACCAAATTTTCGACACGTGTCCTCCGAACAGTGCCTTATCCTCTTTAAAAACTCCAGCCTCGTGGTTCTCTCATTTCATCTTAGTTTTGCACCAAAATAGAAGCATTTCTCACCCAAAATCTCACAGCTTGGATTGCTTCTCTAGATGGCTCAGAAAAGTTAAACTTCCGGGGCTTCGGCTTGAATGCACTATTCACGCTGAGCTGTACTTCGCTGCACATTCCGTTCCTCCTTGCCGCGGCGAGGTTTTGAAATCTGGTAACACACGTCTTTAGCTTCGGCAGGCAAGAGATGTGTCCGACCTTCGAAGATTTTCAAGTTTTGATGGAGTCTGAGCGCAACGAGGAAATCTTGCCTCAACTCCGATTTGGCCACATCCAAGCCTTAGGACAAATGTGCGGCCTCACTTTGCATGATGCTCGATCTCTGATTCATGACGGGGAGTTGGACATTCCGAGCTTGGTTTGTCGCTTTTCTGATGCCGGTAACTGCGGCGACCATCATTGGCAAGGTTTTCGGCAACACGCCCTTTGCTTGTGCATGCAATCTCACTTTTTGCTTGCCCCGAGCTTTAGCGGATCTAGTATCCGTCTGATTGAAGTTGCTCAAGGCTTGAAAGAAGGAAAGAGCTGCATTGCCATGACATTGGCCGAGACACTGATGGGCTTGGATGCTTTCTATCGCCGAGAGACGACCAGATTCGCGGGGAGTCCACTACTGCTGCAGGTAATGTTTCCCACCCTTTCTCACATATATATTTCTCACATCACTCGACCCTCAAGCTCGATTTTTCTCACAAAACCCTTTTCTTACTTTTCTCTCATCGTACATCTCTCTATTCTTTATTCTCTCATTTTTCATCCCTCCCCAGGTATGGTTGATGGATAAATTGCAGGTTGTGGACTCTTGCCCAGCCTACTCAGCTCGTGGCTACTTCTTCCGACAACGACTAGTCGATGCCCTTGATGAGGGATGGTGGTTCGACTGGATGTGCAATTTGTCTGCGGATCGCATTACTTGGCGCTGTCCTTGGCTCAATCTTCCGGCAATGAGCTATAGCATGTCCCGGCAGACCGGGATCCAGTTGATTGGTCTGACTCACTGTGTGTTCTACTTTCCGTTCTGGTTCCGGCACCAGTTCGGCCATGATCAGACTTGCCCGCCAGAGGGAATGGAGTATCCTGCTACATTCCCGGTTCGAGGCGCATAGCTTGCCCGGTATGCCACAGCATGCAGGACTAGAGAGCTCCTGGCCCATGCTCCTACTTTCAGTTGCACCTTGTCTGATGAGTGCCTGGATTGGCTTAATGAAGAGGCACAGGAAGGGCCTACTTTGGCATCAGAGGCTTCGACCAGCTCTGGGAGGGGGCGTAGGAACACCTGACTTAGCTATGCCCCGGATTTATTACTTTATTAATACTTTCAAGTTTTCTTTATGATTGTAATAAAAAGTAACTTCAATTTGTATGCAAGAGCAGGAGAACTCTGTATTGAAATCAATGAAATTGAAGGTTGTGGGTACTGAAATTTTTTCGCTTTGGTCCAAAAATGGTCTAAGTTGTAAAAAGATTAATTTTGAAAAAAGTCAACTTTTATTAAAACTTTTCAAAACCATTTTCGATATGAATCAGAACTGGGCATGCCTAAAATCTGTCATTGAGATGCACAACCCCGGATCCCAGCAACTGGAAAGTTGCCCCTAGTCTGAAGAGTACCGCGGCACTGCACAGCAACGGAAAGTTGCCCCTAGTCTGAAGAGTACCGCGGCATTGCACAGCAACGGAAAGTTGCCCCTAGTCTGAAGAGCACTGCGACGGAGATCATAACCGAACTCTTGAATGCTAAATAGACAAAGATGGCCGAGATGATCAAATGGACAAAGTTGATCGGGGAAAAGTTTATGGCTGAACTTCAGAATGAAGTTGCCTACGTATCCCAAAGATGGGAATCAAGCCTTACGTAGTTCAGGCTTAGGTTCACTCGAGTATTTTCACCCTCCTTTTACGCTCTAATTTTTGCCAAGGCCGCCCTTTGCGGGTTTTCAACCTTGCGAGCTCAGTTTTTATAGTTTCAAATTTTTCACGCTCTAACGTTTGCCTAGGTCGCCCTTTCGGGTTTTCAGCCTAGCAAGCCTCTCAAGGGTAGTATTTCTTCAACTTGTCTATGTTGATCGGTTGCGAGAACTCCAAGCCATCTAGGTCCATTAGAACCACAGCTCCACCTGACCAGATAGCTTTGATGATGTAGGGACCAGTTCAATTGGGTCTGAACTTGCCCCTTGGGTCGTGGATGGGAGCTCGGTTGTCTTTGAGCACCAAATCTCCTTCTTTTAGATTCCTGGACTTAACTTTCTTGTTAAAAGCCCTGGCAATTCTGCGCTGATAGCCTTGAACATGGTACAGTGCTTTCAGTCTACGCTCGTCAAAAAGCATGAGTACTTCAAATCTGTTCTGTTGCCAGTCTGCTTCGACTATCTGACACTCAGCCAGCACTCGCAAAGATGGAACCTCAATTTCAATAGGTAGAACGGCCTCCATCCCATAAACTAATGAATATGGAGTCGCCCCAGTAGAAGTTCTGATCGAAGTCCGGTACCCCCACAGAGCAAACGGCAGCTTGTCTGGCCAATCCCGGTAGGTTTCCACCATCTTCTGCAATATGTGTTTGATATTCTTGTTGGCAGCCTCGACTGCTCCATTGGTTTGCGGCCGATATGTAGACGACTTATGAAAAGCGACATTGTATTTCTCCAACAAGTCAATCACTTCCTTCTTGAAGTGGGAACCATTATCTGAAATGATCTCGTTTGGGACCCCATAACGACAGATGATGTTGTTTCTGATGAATTTTGCAACATGTGACGCCTTCAACACCGCATAGGATTGAGCTTCAACCCACTTCGTGAAATAATCTATCGCGACCAGGATGAACTCATGCCCGTTAGACCCCTTCGGAGTGACAGCCCCGATCACATCAATTCCCCAAACTAAAAATGGCCATGGCGAAGTCATATTGTACAGCTTCGACGGCAGGATGTTCATGCGATTTGCATGGATCTGACATTTGTGGCATCGCCGAACAAAGCCGATACAATCCTCCTCCATGGTGGACCAGTAGTAACCCTGTCTGAGGATCTTTCGTGCCAGCATTACTCCGTTCATATACGCACCGCATTTCCCTCCATGGATGGCCTCCATCAGGCGTTTTGATTCTTCAGTTTTAACGCACAGCTTATGCATTCCCAAATGACCTCTCTTATACAATTTACCTCCACAGATGATGAACTGAATGGCCATTCTTCTGATTGCCCTTTTATCCTTGGCATTTACCCCTGGTGGATATGCTTCCTTCTCCAAGAAATTCCAAATATCGTAATACCAGGGGTTCTCATCCTAAACCTCATCTATAGCAGCAATTGACTCGTAAGCCGGCACAAATTTCTGGTCGATAATGACTGGACGCATCCGGACTCTAAACGGGATGTCTATCACGGAAGATAGAGTTGCTAGTGAATCTGTGAACCAGTTGTTTTCTCTTAGTAGATGAGCGAAGTTTAACTTCTCAAACTGAGGAATTAACAAATCCAAGGTCTAGTGATACATCATCATTTTTTCTTCTTTGACTTTCCAATCTCCTTTCGCTTGAGATACAACAAGGTTCGAGTCCCCGATGATGTCCAACCGTTTTGCCCCTAGTTCCAGGGCAGCTTCTAAACCGGCAATGCATGCCTCATATTCTGCTTCATTGTTCAAGACTTTGAATCGGAGCTTGAATGTTAAAGGGATACGGGAATTATCGGGTGCTATCAGCAACACTCCTATCCCATACCCGTATTGATTTGACGCTCCGTCAAAGTACATTGTCCAAAACTTGTCGTCGATATGCAAAATGGCCTCATCTAGGAATAAGTACTCAACTGCTTCACTTCCTTCCACTGGATGATCGGCTAAGAACTCTGCTACTGCTCTTCCCTTGACTGACTTGCGCGTCACATATTTCAAATCGAATTCGGAAAGCAACAACAACCAACGAGCCAGCCTACCCGTAAGCGTCGATTTCTCGAAAAGATATTTGATGGGATCTAACCACGAAACCAACATTACGGAGTGAGCTAACAGGTAGTGCCGCAGCTTCCTGGTAGCCCATACCAAGGCTAAGCAAGCCTTCTCCAATGGTGTGTAGCGAGTTTCATACTCTAACATCTTCTTGCTCAGATAATAGATGGCCCTTTCCACTTTGTCCTCTGATTCCTGCGCGAGCATGCAGCCCATTGTGGTCTTAGTTACCGAAAGGTACAATATCAACGATCTTCCCGGTTCTGGTGGTGACAACACAGGTGGGTTCTGTAAATATTCTTTGATCTTTTCAAAAGTAGCTTGGCATCGGCCGTCCCATTAGAATTTCTTTCCTTTCTTCAGGAGACCAAAAAGTGGTTCACAAGTCAAGGTTAATTTTAAGATAAACCGTCTTATGAATTGCACTTTACCCAGAAAGCCTCGCACCTCCTTTTCAGTCCTTAGTGGTGGCATTTCTAGGATGGCCGTAATTTTGGAAGGGTCGACTTCGATACCTCTCTGTGTAATGAGGAACCCCGGCATTTTCCCTGCTGTGACACCGAACGTACACTTCTGAGGATTCAACCGCAACCGGAATTCTCTGATCTTTCGAAAGAACTTTTGCAAGGCGGTGTAGTGACCCTCTCTTTCCTTGGACTTCACAATCATGTCGTCCACATACACCTCAACCTCTTTGTGGATCATGTCGTGCAATATTGTGGTTGCGGCCCGTTGATATGTAGCTCCAGCGTTTTTCAGCCCAAATGGCATTACCCTGTAACAGTATATCCCCCACGGGATGGTGAAGGCAGTCTTTTCTCGGTCTTCAGGTGCCATCACTATCTGGTTGTAGCCTGAGAAGCCATCCATAAACGAAAGCAAAGCATGCCCCGCTATGAAGTCCACTAACTCATCAATGTGCGATAAGGGAAAGTCATCCTTCAGACTAGCTCTGTTCCAATCCCTAAAATCCACACATACTCGGATCCTACCATCCTTCTTCGGCACTGGAACGATGTTAGCCAACCAAGTTGGATATTCGGATACTAGTAGGAAACCTGCGTCAATCTGCTTCGTGACTTCTTCCTTAATCTTGAGGGCCCAATTCGGGCGGATTCTTCTGAGTTTTTGTTTAACGGGTCGGGCCTCGGGGTCAAGAGGGATCCGGTGCTGTACAATCTCATGATCGATTTCAGGCATGTCTTCGTAGGACCACGCGAAAACATCTTTGAAATCTTTTAATAAAGCGACTAAGCGCTCACGTTCCTTCGAAGACAACGTGGACCCGATCTGGACCAGCCGCGGGTCCTCCTCAGTACCGACATTCCCAGTAGTGATTTCATCCATTAAGGGTTTAACAAATCTTTCCTGCTCTTGTTCAATTAAGCGTTGCAAAACTGGAGGAATTTCTTCCTCGTCGTTTTCATCAAAATTTTGAAAGTCTGAATTAATGCAATAAATCAAGGGCACAGAAAAGTACTCAGAAACCATAGCTACTTGATTCTCATTAAGCACATCCAAATCGTCCGATTCTTCGGTTACAACAGACTCAAAAGAGAAAGAAAAAGACGACCTGGACAAGACTGTGCCATCCGGGTTATCATCCCCAAGATTACCAGACTCAAACTCAGTCGAGCTGAAACCTGATTCTGACTCACAAGATTCGGTGGAATCAGATTCCAGCTAACTACCTGACCCGGGGCTGCTGGACAAAAATCCCTCTTCATACTGCCAAATGAGAGAAGGTGCGATAGATGCATCCAAAATGTTTGCTAGTAGGCCCGCAGCTGTTCCATTCCCGATCATGCATACCGAGAAGTTATCCCCCAAGCACTTCTGTTCGATCGGAGGATCTGAAAGTAGACATGCCAGCGCTACCCCCATTTCACTTTCGACGTCCTCAGACTCTGCTTTCTTGCTCTGCTCAACCTCAGCTAATGGGTCTGTCTGCTCTTCGACAACGTCATCCCCGGGTAACTGCAGGTCAAAGAAGATCTCAAACCCCGGCATGCGCTTCCTCTCCGCGTTTATCCACGGCTCTGGGAAGCCATAGAACGGAAAGTCCTCCCCCTCCCGGACGAAGCGTCCGTTTAGGGTACCCTGAATGGGCCGGTGCATTAAGTCAAAAGGCTTCCCCGCCTTCTTTGCTCTGGCTCTCCCAGCCATCTCCCTACCCTTCCTTATCCAATCCTCTTTGGTGGGCAGATAACCCAAGCCAAAGGTATGTGGGTTATGTGGCACCTCGGCTGATGCTGCGACGCCCTTCCGGCCGCTCTTTTCCAATCCCGTCCCGGGGATATGTTGAAGCTTGTTCATGAGGTATACTGATTGAGTACTGACGTACACCCCCTCATTAATAGCTAAGATGTTCTGCACGACCCGGGCCTCAGCTAGAGTAAAACCGGATAAGAACACATCCTCCATACTGTGCTCAATTTCCAAAACTGGCGTAGATACTTCCGGCGGAGGATGGATCGATGAATTTCCAAAGACAATGGCTACTCTTTTTCCATGGGGGTATTTCACCATTTGATGCAAGGTAGAAGAAACCGCCTTCACTTGATGCAGCCACGGCCGCCCCAAGAGCAGATTGAAAGCGGCAGGAACCTCTAGGATGTGAAAATCAATTTCATGCTGCCCCGGCCCAACCTTGGTTTGAATTTTCGCTGTCCCCATGACTTCCCTGCTTGTATTGTCGTATGCCCGAATCACCTGGGCAGTTGGCACAAAGTCTGCGGTCTTCAAGCCAATTGCATAGGTAGTCCTCGCTGGACATACATTGATGGCGGACCCTGTGTCGACAAGCACCACGGGTATCCATTTATTTCTGCACTCTACGGAGATGTAGAGTGGCTTGTTGTGGTTCGCACCCTCAGGTGGCAGTTCTTTGTCAGAAAAGGTCAACATCGAGGTAGCTCCTCCCGAAAAAACTAAGCCTTCCAGCTGTTCGGGCGTGGTGTCTATAGAGAGCTTGGCCTTGTCCATGGCCGATAAGACAGCTTGTCGATGCACTCGCGATGCCATAAGCAGTCCCCAGATGGAGATGTCTGCTTGTATCTTCTTTAACTGCTTCAGTACAGCCTCTTCTTCGACTTGCTTTTCTTTCTGTCTCTCAACTTCCTTATCCTTCCTAGATGCCTCCGGCTGGTCTAAGTGCGGGGGCTTAAAATACCGCATGCTTCTCGTCATATGATCGACCTCACCGATATACCAGGTATCATCTAGCTGATTACTCTCCCAATCCTCATCCGTGTGGGCAAGACATAAATCACTGTCCTCTCACCACATTCCATCGGCAGCCAACAGACATTTGTCTGGCTCCGGTTCAATTGCATCCGCAGTACACTCCGTCTACATGCTCGCAGCGTTCTCTATCTTCGTGCACACAGCACTCTCAATCCCCTCAGGGCCCTTAGCTTACCTAGTTCTCTCGGCATCCTCAAACCTTTCTTGTTCCAGCTGCGTCAGTATAGCTGGTTGTTCAACAATTCCCGCATTCATAATGCCGAAGTCTCGAGCGGAATTCTTAGCACCAGTGCTCTCCGGCTATTCATTCTGATTTCTGGCCCTTCCGGCCACCACTGATATACTTGCCCTTGCCGGACCCTGTTCTAACTGAGCTTCATCAACAACATCTGGCAAGTCGTCAAGCCACCCAGTAGCCTCTGCTGATTCCTCATAATCAAACCAGTTGACTACCGCGTCTCCTGGATCTTGGTCGTTGAAAAACTAGAGGTTGGCCAAGTCCTCTTCCACAACCGTCAAACCATCTGTCCCCTGCTCGAATCCATCTCCTCGGATCACACACAGCTCTGCCCTCTCTAGCAATTCAATATTAGGCTTAAACTGGCCTGCTGGCAGAATGTAATCACTCGGATCGTAGGCTTCCCCAGCGACACTCCCAGACTGCTCAAACCCTGATTGAACAATTCCATCCTCCTCTGAAATCTCCTCTATTCTATCTTTGCCAGTCATCGCCATTGGCTCGGGTTGGGTTCTGGAGATGTCCAACATGCACAAAGAGTCAGTGCAGTCAGGAAGGAGCACCTCCGGCTTAGGTAAGTGGGAAGGAGTGATATATATGTTGGAATCGTAAGACACGACCCCAGTCTGGATGGAGTTAATTCTTTTTGGAGGTGGAGCTTGGTTGTGTGGTGGGAGAGGGTTTGTGGTGACATTGGATTTTTTTGGAGATACAATCACCTGCTTGTCAATGAGGTCTTGAATCTCATGACGCAATCTGAAACATTGGTCAGTGTCATGACCATGTTGTTGGTCATATGCCCAGTATTTTGCTAGGTTATGAGAATGAGGGAGTGGATTTGGCAATGGCCTCGGCTCCAGGGCTTTAAGTGCCCTTTCTTGATTAATACCCCTAGAGCCTTGGACAGGGGCATATACAGTAGATTGAAGGTCCTTTGGCTTCTGGATCGAAGTCGAGTGGTTTGTGTGTTACTTCCGGACGCGCCGGAGAAAGGTGTAGCTGCCATGGGTCATGGAAGGGGAGGGGGAATGGTGGTGACCACGCTTACTTCTGAAGCTCTAGCATTTGTGGCATTGCTGGTGCCTGCGTTGTTGTTACAGTTGAAAGTTCTTCGGGGTTGCTCTCTATCTTGGTCAATCAGACCCTGTTTCATTGCATCTTCAATTTGTACCCCCATTTTATGTAGATCTAAAAAAATGGGAAAGGGGAGCACAATCATTTTTTGCATCAGTTTTGGCTGGAGATTGCACACAATCATCCTGATTTGGTCTTTGTCGGTAGGCCTCAGGGTCATCAATGAAGCCTTCACCCTCCACCGAGTTATGAAATCCGAGAAGCTCTCCTTAGGCTCTTGCCTTGTTGTTTCGAGATCTCGGGTCGTGATTTCGATTTGGGTATTGTAAGAGTATTGTGCGACAAAGGCCTCGGCCATTTCATCCCAACTCCACTTGACATCATCCTCTAACTTCGCATACCAGATAGTGGCCACACCCGACAGGGTCCGACCGAATAGTGAAAGCTTTTGTGATCTGGTGAGGCCCATTGGCCGTAGTATATCTGAAAATAGCCGGAGGACAACCATGGGGTCCCCATATCCGTCGAAGCGATCAGTTTACGGCGTTTTAAACCTATCCGGTAGTGTCACAGCCACGTCGGTATATCCGTCCTCGATATCCGGGCTAGCCTTTACCCCTTGGGATTTCTTAAACAACTTCTCAAGCTTGCTCAATTTCAGTGCTGTATGGTCTACCTCAAACTCGAAGGGAGAGTCCGGTTGATTAACAGGTGTAAGTGCCTTAGATAGTTGGGGCAGAATTGGGGGCGGAGCTGGCCCCGTTGGTATGTCCGTATCTGCCTGGACATTTGGTGCCTCTTCGGGTGCCGGGATTCCTGGTGGCGGAGGAACTGGGTGTGAAGCAGATGCTTCGGCTTGTTGTTGTAATCTGGCAATTAACTCTGCCTGCTGGGCCATGATCTCGGCCTGTTGTTTGGCAAATTCGTCCCGGCAAACAGCATCCTGCTGCATGGCTCTCATGGTGTCCTGCATCTGACGCATCATTTCCTTAACTCCTGTTGGTCCCACCATACTGCCCTAATCTCTCTGAACTACTGGCAGGTCTATCTCTATGGCAACAATTGGGATCTCAATCTGACTGTCCACTGATGGGGTAATCCGCTGCTCTGGTAACCTCTTCTCAGATACACTGCGCCTTTTTGACCTCCGTCTGATAACCGGGGGTAGAGAGTGGAACACTGGTTGTTTGTCGACTAGATCCTCAGATCGATTGAGTCGGCGACCTCTTGTCCAGGGTGCTTGGGAAATATCTGCTTGGTTTGGAGCAATTGTGCTAAACTACCTAGCAAAAAGATAAATAAAGCAATAATAAAGAAATAAACGAGCAGACGAACAGACAGCATAACGGCGTAAATAAACACAACACACAGTCGGGTATAATTAACACGCAATTGATAGACTGTTCTCAAAGACCGATCATTATTCCCAAATCACTGTTCCCGAAGCTGAATCTGATACCCGCAGATAACTGATTCCAGAAATACTGAAATGGTGCCCGCAGGCCTGATACACAGAAATACTGAACTAGTGCCCGCAGGCCTGATGCCCACACTTGTAAACTGATACATGCATTCATATAGAGACGCACTCTAAAAGCACATAACAAACAAGTAAGAGTCAAAATACCCCTATGTTGGGGTAAGGTTTCCCTGTCCTATTTTGTCAGGAATTAGGGTTTCACTATGCACGCAGCGATTTCAAACAACCTATAAACGGGTAAGCAACCTGTCCTAGTTTGGAATGGTCACTATGGATTCCGAATATGCACTAGGTCGAATGGTCAAAAAGGGTGCCCCGGTAAAAACCGGGGTTTGTGTTCCCATATTGGTAGAGCCTGCAACCGGTCAGCCTTATGGCATGCTTTGACAAAGCAAGCCTCCGGTAAACCGTTCAGGAATAGCAGATGGCAAACACAGTGTCCTAGGCGCACCAATACAAATGCAATACAAAGAAACACATAAGTGTAATCAAAACAAGATATCATGAGTTTGAGTCAAGTTCTCAAATTCCCCAGTGGAGTCGCCAGAAACTGTAGACACGCCCTTGGGCTTCACTACAGTTCGGACTCAATTTGTGTCACGGTCCTGTATCTAATCTCGCAGAGTGCAATGCAAGACCGATGAATCATCAAAGAGTCCAAATCCGACAAATCATTTTTGAAAATAGATTTTTTTGAAAGAAGTGCCAAACATGGACAGCTTTGCCAGATACAGAGTCGCCACCTAAATATTTTATTTTGGGAATTTAAGGGAACCCTGACTTGTTGCCTAAGGTCACGTGTCCGTCATCACCAAAGTTGCCTCGGCTCGGGAACTTGGGTACGATTGGGGAAGGTCACTTCGTGAGCAGCCCCCCTCGCCCGATCAAAGATCGACCTCTACTAACCATGATATCGAGTTTTGAAAACATTATGCGTTCTTATTCCGGTTATTAGCCTAGATTTACTACGTGATACGAACAGCATACAAGTATAGACTGGGTCGCCTGAATTGGAACAAAACATTTCATGTTTGTTTATTTGAAAATGGTTTGATGGTGCTACTCGCAAGTAGGCTAAGACGTGGATTTGCCACCCTCAGGTGAGCTTAGAAAAACATGGTTTTGCCACTATCTAGTGGGCTTAAAACTCACAATTGATGAATTGTTCCAATCCAAATAACCCGACCTTCACCCACAGGCATTCAGGCAGTTATATCATATAAGCACATAGCCTCATGGTAAGCATGCTATCATGGTAGTCACTCACACGCATGCAAGGATGCTAAAGCATAAACACTTACCGAGTACTCCAAGCCAAAACAAAAGCTATGTTAGAAATCCATGCATGATCCTAACTATACAGAAATGCCTAATGCAACACATGCAAAATGCAACAAAGATAGGCTCGGCTATTCTAAAGATGACATATGAAATGCTACAACTAACAAGTATTCAACTCGAAATTGAAATACAAATGCAGTTAGTATGATGCGCCGAGCCCGGTGCATGCAAGATAGATGAATGAATGCAGACATGCTATCATACTGTATGCTAATTGAAACATGCCCTAATCTAACCATCATAAGCTGGTAAATAAAATTGAGAAATACATAGGATTGGAAAACATACATCACACACACGCACACTTATTACAGTTGTGCCCTCACTCGGAGGGTCCGAAAGAAAATACAGTCCGAATGAATAGTACAGTCCGAATAAATACAAAATCCTAATTGATTAACAAATTAATCTAGGAAAGCTGGTAAATTGGCACGCAAATCCATGGACCGCCTCAGCTCTGTTCCAAATGATGAATGATGCATGCTCGAGTTGCCTTGCGTAGAAATCCATTGCGATGCCCCGATTAGTCTCTGTTTGCAATTGTTTTCGAAATATTACGCAACACTCCAGAAGGCCGCTGATTTCAGATTTACTACAACAGAGAGCAACAAAGGGGCATGGCAAAGTATTTTCACATATGTATGCATGACTACTCTTCAGGGAGTGTAGTCTTCGATCCTCGTGCCACCAATCACGCATATCGATGCATGATGGCCGAGGAGTCGAATTGCACGACTCAATATGAAATGAATGCACATGAAAACACAACAAGACCTAAACTCCATCATGGGTAATCCGGAGTGTCGGCGACAGGGAATTGAGACACGTTCTGTCACTCGGAGTACGAAACGTCCCTCGTTTCCCGTGCTTGGGCTAACTCCTATCCCAAACACAATGCAAATGAGATGGCATACACAATGCGACTAACATACAACCTAGCATACGCAATGCTATGAGATGGCATACACAATGCTCAATGTAACATGGCATACACAATGCACTAACACGCAACCTAGCATACGCAATGTTATGAATTGAAAAGGCATACACAATGCATAATGGACTCACACCAACATGAGTGGACCTCATCCACATTCCCATCAGTAGCCATTAGATGAAAATGAGACAACCGAAATGCGTGCACACATGTACGCAAACCGAGGACTGAACCTAAGGCATAAAATGCCACTCTACCAAAGCATGGTAAGGAATGAAAGATGGCATACAAACATGTAATTTCCAGCATTGAAACATGATGCTAAATTGTCCCGAAACATGAAAATATGGCACCCGATGCATGGAATAAGCTCCGAAACTCAAAACTAGGCACATGTATTGAACCACAAGTATACAAAGCAAGCATTATTTGATCATGAAGTCAAAAGTCAGAGCCAAGGCAGTCCTAAAACATGTACATTTCTAGTTTAGAGCATGGCCAAAAGATGCTAACATGATGGACTAAAATAGCATGCAATATTGGCTAGCAAGCATGGTTTACATGGCATGTACATGAAGCAAATGAGAAATCATCAAACCAGCCAAAAATAGTGAATAAAACATGCCAAAATATGCCCAAATAATTACTGAAATGCAGCCAATGCATGGAAAAATGAGGGGCTTCTTTGGAAGGCCATTCAAGGGGTTGTTAAGCACATACAAGATAGACATGAAGCATGGCAAAAACAACTCTAGAAATGAGTTATGACAGCTCTAAAACTCACAAAATTGGCCCTAAAATCAGTCAAGGAAGCATACGATGAAAGGCCCCCTCAAAAGGTCTTGAATGAAATTGTTCTACACATGCACTATAGACATAAAATATGATCAAAAGGGCCCCGGACAGACCTAAGGAAGACCTTAAAACCCACAAATTTGGGTCACAAAAGTGACTTTAATGCATGCAAAATAGAGCCCCTTTGGAAAGCCAATGATGCTAGTAAAGAAAATGAGGGGTGAGAGGGTCACCCCTCTATGATTTCAAAGCTCAAAACCTTGTCAAAGCCACTGAAAATCCCCTGGATTTTAGTGGCTAAGAGGCGGAAACAAGTCCAATGCAAATGCTCTAATGCATAGCCCTAAATATGAAGGAATGAAGCATGCAAGGAAGGAGATGATTCCAAACAGAAAAGTGACCTCAAGAAAACTTAAAGAGGAGGTCAAAACAAGGCTTTTTCCAGTTTATAACAAATCTCGAAAATGCTCACAAGTAAGGCTAAAGTATGATGCAAAAATAGTCCTAAAAGAGAGATAGAGGGTAAGGAGAAGTAGATGACCTCAAACAGCAAAGTGCCCTTAAACAAAGTTGAAGAGGAGCTCAAAATATGACACTTTCTAGTTTATGACAAAGCCTAAAAATACTTGCAAGTGAAGCTAAGTAATGAAGCCAAAAAAATGCAAGTTCAAGGGAAATAGACACTTACCCTTGAAGAGCCGACCTCCAGCAGCTTTTGGACCAAGTTGGTGAGCTTTCAACCTCTGCAAATGACTTCCAAGGTACTGGAATGGATGATGGAGGTGTGGTGCTAAGGGTTGTAGTGTCAATGGACCAAGAAAATTAGGGTTCTGGAGCTTGAAATAGTGACAATGGATGAGGGAGGTTATAAGCCTTAAGCAAAAATGTCTAACCCTTAGATATGAAGAGGAGGGCCTCTCTTATAGAGAACAGAGGCCAAAGCTTCTCTTGGAAGCTTCAAAGATCCTCCATACACGTGTATGGAGGATGCACCAAATGCCCCCCAGCTGGCACAGCTGTAAAGTATTTAGAGAGGGCAAAAAGCAAGAAGTAGGCCAGCTAGTTCAAGTGGGTAGCCGGCCGGCCACTCCCCCTGGTCGGCCGACCAGGGGTCAAAAGGTTCAAGCAAAATTGCTAGTCGGCCTACCCAGAAACGTGGCCTCCCAGATGAGTAGAACACAGCCCTGTGGTGAAAAACCAGAAAATGTGACCCAGGAGAGAGAAAAACCAGCTTTTAAGCATGGTTCAAAAGGGTCAAGAAGAGAAAACCGGTCGGCCTACCATATTGGTGGCCTCCTAAATGAGTAGATCACAATGGTGGTATGAAAAGCCAGAAAATGTGGCTCAAAAGTGAGAAAAACCAGCTTTCTGTGAGAAAAATCGACTTTTAGAGAGAGAAAATGAGAAAAATGGATTTTCAGGGAAAAAGGTGGCCGGCCACCATCCTACCACCTTCCCAACAATGAAAATAGGGTCTCTACCAAAAATGGACCAAAACAGATGCAAAATGAAGGTTCGGAGGCCAAAACGCGCGGTTCGGGGCCCCGAAAGCAGGTTGTTAGGCACCGGAAGTAGCGTATGACCACGAAGGTGGTCTCCCGGACCACAGTGTCCCTCTAAAGGAAGAAAATAAGGTGTGTGCCAAAAATCGAAGCAAACGGAGGTAGTTAAGCGGTCCTGAACCGAGGCACACAGCCGACGGCTCCGAAAACCGGAAACCGAGCTCCAAATGGAAAAAATGGCCTACAACCACGAAACGTAGCCTACGGCCATTGAGAGATGGTCTACGAGACCTCTCCTTCCCTTCGGGAAGAGAAAACAGAACTTGGTTCGCAAACCGAGGTAAAATACAAAAGAGCCCTAAAGTCCGGAGGCAAGGCTCTCAGCCGAGACTCTGAAACCTCAGATCGAGCACAAAATGCAACATCACCGAGTGTTCAACCGGTGACGTCTAAGTCTTAAGGTCGGTCAAAAATGGAGTGTTTACACTTAGATGTATTTAAAAAGTAAAAAATTTGTAAAAAAAATATTTTAAAAAATTAATAAATACATAAAAATACAAAAAAAAGTATTTAGTGAATTTTTAAAATATTTTTTTTTATAATTTTTTTACTTTTTAGGTGTATTTATGTTAGGTGTGTCTACAAGTAATAAAATTGCTTAAAATATTAAAAAAAATCAGTAAAAACAAAAAAAAAACACAAAAAATAAGAAAACAAAATTTTCTGAAAAGTATTTTGGAAAAAATGAAACCAAGCTAGCTGAAAGCTATCCGAATTTTATAAACACCCTGCAAAATCCAAAAAATCACAATGACACAATAAAGTTGGAGTTATAATATTCTTAAATCTTACATTAGGCTGAAAGTGGCTAAAGAAAGAAGTGAATTTACCAACAAATCCAATGAATGATCAAAGTTAGGAAATTTCTAAACAAACTGAGGGGCAAAATAGAAATAAAAAGACTAGCCAAGGGAAAATTCTATTTCCACACACCTACTTATTTCATCGCACATCATTTCTCAGTATACACACTTATTAATTTCATTATTGACTATTCTTCTCATTCCACATACTTTATGTTCTAATTATACCCCAACTCATACACTTGTACATATACTACCTAAATCCTCCTTCCACACACCTTTACTCATTCGGTTGAAAGCCTTCTTATACACACCTGATGTATGAAAATGACCCATTGAAGAAACAATGAAGACCCATTGACCTCCATTGAAGACCTATTAACAAAACAATAGTAGGAATTTCAAAACAAATGGGCTATTTTAGGCAATTTTAAAATTTCCTACTGTTGTTTTGGGTAATTTGATCATTCATTAGATTTATTGGTAAATTCATTTTTTTCTTTAGCCACTTTGGTTTGGGAGAATTCTATTTCCACACACCTACTTATTCTAGTATACACACTTAATGAAATTTTATTTTAATGATAATTATACTCTAAAGTAAAATAATTATAATAGATATCGAAATATATCTTTAATATTATATTTTAATTTTTTCTATACACATTTTTAAAATAAAAAAATATCAATGCACGTATTTAATAAAATAAAATCTTAATTTAAAATGTTAAAAGCAACTTAGTCTTGTTGTGTCAAAGAATCAGAAATTATAAAGCTAAAACCCAAATTGTTGTACTTTCTATCCCATGAAAAATCTCTTTCAAATCTACCCACTCTGTGAAAGTGTTTCAAATCTTAAAGGAAGTTTTGTTCTTGGTCCAAAAAAACAAAAAACTGAGTGCCTTTAATGGATCATTTTCGTACATGTGTAGATTAGTGCATTTGCAAAATAGGTATAAAGAGACAAAGCGCATTTGCAAAATCGGTATAAAAGCATTTGCAAAATATGTGTAAAAAGACAAAGCGCATTTGCAAAATAGGTATAACAAGATAAAGCCGCCGCCCCCAAAACTATTCCCATAGATATATATATATATATATATATATATGGATGACTATTCATTACTTTTAAAATATGAACACGATTTTTATAAGATTTTGATTAGTAGAAAGATTTAAGGATTTATAATTTATGTTAAGAATGAAAGAACGACATAGGACTAAGTAATTGATAATTGACTTAGAATATGGTCATGTAATGCTACGAGAGTATTAAATAATTTCACTATATATACATTTAGTAATGATAGAGACTCCCACAATACACAATCCCTACAACTTCAAAATGATCCGATTCATTCACGTCATTACGAGACACAACTCTAAAAAAAATTCAAACATATCAATAATCAATATATTGATAAAAATCATGAGATCCTCTTTTGTGTGGAGTTCTAAACATTTTCCATATACACTAGAGTAGCAGTAGTACCAGCATAAGAAGGTGAGCCCCTCTCTCTCTCTCTCCAAATTATCTACTTGCTTCTAATAAGTCATTATCTAATAAGTCTCTATAACAAATGTGATTTCGTTTCTTCTACTTTAATTTGTAGTTTATTGTTTCGACATCTATAATTTGTTTTTATTTTTTGTGTTTTGTTTTTGTTTTAGGTCTCAACTCAAGGAGCAGAATGGAGGAGGGATATTTGATATGCTTTGAAAAGGAGCTCTCCAAGACGGATGTTAAAGGCAACATGGAGATTCCTCGTGATGCACTGTATCTGCGGCAGAGAACAACGAAATCATGCTTGTGTGGGACAATGGAAAGATTTGGAATTTCAAGGCTCCTATGCGGGGAGATGGTACTGGTAGACGTTTCATGAGTTGCCAATGGCTTCAATTTGTAAAGGACAATTCTTTTATGGATCGTGATGTTCTAAGGTTTTATCGCTCTACTGCCATTGTGAATTTCTATGTTGTGACTTTTGAACGTGCGCTTAGGGCTCTCCCACTCTTCCCCGGTGCTCACCATTAATTTTTTCGGAACAGGAAGATTGTTTGTTTTGTATCGTCTGTGAAGTGAAGTGAAAATTAAGCGCTAATTGTTTGTTACAGTTGTTGTTGAACTCTATGTTTGGTTTGTGTGAAGCATGAATGTAACTACGGTCTATTATCAAGAAATGTGATGTTAGCTTCTCTAAACATTTATTTTTATAATTATTGTTTTACTTCTTCCCCATGTTCTTGAGATTACTACTTTTTTTTTGAACCCTAGAGAGTAGAGAGAATAGAGATTTCTTCCAACTTAGTTTGAACCTCATAGTGGTTGGAAAAAAAAGACCAGAAAACTACCCTAGATAGATCTGAAATTCTGGGTACTATCCTACTCTTGCTTTCGGTAAGTAGCTTCTATCTCTCTTCCTACTTGGATTTTTCTTTTTTTTTTCTTTTTTAATCCTTTAGTTTTAAGTCAATTGAAATCAGAATAGTTAGTTGGTTTTAAAATAACTTCTCTCCTGGAATTTTTTTTCTTTTGGATTTCAAAAAGAAGATGAAAGATGTGCATCCAAAGATTATATTGGGTCAGCTGTCGAGGGTGGGTCTTTTCAGTTTTTTTGGGATCAGCAGTACTTTTGATATGAGGAGGAAAACATGTATTGCTATTGTTGTACAGAATCAGAGCTGCTTCTGTCAAGGATGTATTATTTTTGGGGTTTTGGTGGTTTTGAGAGAATACTCTCTTAGTTTGACGAGGACTGAAGATGGAAGATCCAATTGGGTCAGATCGAAGATGGCAGTGGTTTGATGACGGGGCAAATCCAAGGAGTTAGTTTTTGTTCTAGTGGAGAGGTCTTGATTTCTCTTTAATTCAAATTTGGAGTGCTTTATTTGTTTTTGTTTTGTTTTTCTTTTTTTTTTGGGGTTTTTGTGTTTTTGATTTGGGTTTGCATACGTTGAAGGGAGGCTTTGCACAGAGAGAGAGAGAGAGAGAGAGAGAGAGAGAGAGAGAGAGAGAGTTTTGTGCTGTGTGTTTGTTATCCATTATTGAAAGTGCCTTGGAGGGCGGGTCTTTTCAATTTTTTTGGGATCAGTACTTTTGATACCAGTAAAACAAAAAATGGGAAGGAGGAGGAGTTGAGCTATATAACTTGTATTGGTTAGAGCTGTTGTTCAAATTTTGAATTAAATAAATAGTTTTATGAAGAAATCAAATTATATATATATACTAAGAACACATGTTAATAATTACAACTAAATTTCAATAAAAATACACAAAACAATAAAAGGGTAAAGAGACGAAACCGAAGCCTGCACGGAAGCAGTTTCCTTAAAACAGATTTCGCCGCCTCACTGGTCGAGTGCTTGAGGAATCTCGGCGTCTGTCTCCCAGGATACGACGGTCAAAACCAGTTATGGAAGAAGCACTCTCTGTTTAGCTTAGCCAACAAAACAGTGGCAGCACTCTCTCACTGTAGGAACTTTCAGGCAAACTGACTTGTGAAATGGAAGTAAAAATTTTTGTGTTTGAGACTTGACAGGAGGGTCTTAATTTATACATGTATAGGGGAGAGAGGAAGAGCCTCCAGCCTTTATGGCTGTTCATAATGCACCATTAACCTCTGCAATAAAGGCAGGAGTTACAAACCCCATTAATGTAGGAGTTACAAACCCCATTAATGCAGGAGTTACAAACTTCATTACCTTTTTTTCATGAAGCTAACTTCATGAGGTAATTTCTCATTCAAATCTCAATGGTTTTGGCCATTCTATCTGTGGTGTAAAGATCTCAATGCAAAGTATCTAGACCCACTTGGACCCAACACAATAGATGGTTGGGACCCACTTTAATCTTTAATTAAAGTCACCACACTTTAATATTAAATTAAAGTCCCAAAAAATCATTTTTTCCAACAATCCCCCACATGAATAAAAATTGACCGAATGACGCAACAAACGAACACCATTCAACAATAAAGACTCTGAGAGAGAGTACAACGGACTAACCCCGACATCAGAGAAGGTAGCTTTTGGCTTTGAACCTCTCCCAGTGAAAACCTATCGAGTTTACTGGCTGATCAGTGAATATGACATCTTGAACTGCTCTGCCGTTTATGTAAACTGAGACAATAGATCTCACACGGAATTACTCCTACCACCATTCTGTTCTCACTGGTGTGCCCTGTGTGGCCCTGGACACTAGCCTGGTTCAGCGAGTGGTTTCAAAGAATCTTGGCCTGCCCAATTCTTCTAGAAGCGGCCCCACTTCACACTCACATAGGTGACTCTACTTGAGTATCCTGCTATACTCAGCTCAATAGCTTAACACACTAGAGTCATTAAAAGCTCAGCTTAACCTCTACACTTGCAGGTATCACTGATAGAAGGAATGGCTGGAGGTTTAACCTCCTCAGTGACATACCACCGTTACACGCAATTAGGTTGTCCCATTGAACCTAGATCTTGAGATCTCCAGTCAATTAGGTTGGGTTTCCATTCCGGTAACTTCCAAAGGCCTCAACTCCATTCCTTTTGACGACGTTTCGACTAACACTCGATTTAACCCTTTGGTTAGCGGATCCGCAATGTTGTCCTTAGACTTTACATAGTCTATAGAGACAACTCCATTCGAGAGTAGTTGTCGTATGGAATTATGTCTACGACGGATATGTCTAGACTTTCCATTATACATATTACTCTGTGCCCTACCAATTGCAGATTGACTATCACAATGAATACAAATAGCAGGCACGGGTTTGGACCAACTTGGAATATCTTCAAGGAAATGGCAAAGCCATTCAGCTTCTTCCATTGCTTTATCCAAAGCAATAAACTCTGATTCCATCGTTGATCTAGATATACACGTTTGTTTGGAAGATTTCCAAGACACCGCTGCTCCACCAAGAGTGAACACATATCCACTAGTGGACTTTGAGTCCTTTATATCTGATATCCAATTTGCGTCACTATAGCCTTCAAGCACCGCTGGATATAGAGTATAATGCAGCCTATAATCCCGAGTGTAGCGTAAATACCTTATCACCTGCACAATACCCTTCCAATGAGAAACATCGGGATTACTTGTGTATCTACTAAGCCTGCTAACCGAGTAAGCTATATCCGGCCTAGTACAACTCATCAGATACATTAAACTTCAAATTACCCGAGAATATTCTAACTGTGAGACACTTTCATTATTATTCTTGGTAAAATATAGACTTAAGTCTACAGGTGTCGATGACACACTCGTATCTGATCCACTAAACTTCTCAAGTATCTTATCAACATAATGAGACTGAGATAGTACAATTCTGTCAGAGATTCTGGTAATCTTAATTCCCAGAATAACATCTGCAATGCCCATATCCTTCATGTCAAACTTAGAGTTTAACAACTTCTTGGTAGTTTTGATCATTTCATCGTTACTACCTATAATGAGCACATCATCAACATATAGACACAAAATGACATAACCTCTGTCAGTGTTTTTGACATAAACACACTTGTCACATTCGTTGATTCTAAACCCATTTGACAACATTGCGTTGTCAAACTTCTCATGCCATTGTTTAGGCGCTTGTTTCAAACCATACAAAGATTTGACAAGTTTACAAACTTTCCTGCTTTGCCCTGGAGCTGAAAATCTTTCAGGTTGCTCCATGTAGATTTCTTCATTCAAATCTCCATTTAAGAAAGTTGTCTTTACATCCATCTGGTGAATTTCTAGATTGCGCAAAGCAGCAATCGCAATCACCATCCGAATGGATGTTATCCTAGTAACAGGTGAGTACGTATCAAAGTAATTCAGGCCTTCTCGTTGCCTGTACCCTTTGATAACGAGCCTCACCTATACTTGTCAATAGACCCATCGGCCTTCATCTTTCTTTTAAAAATCCATTTGCAGCCTAAAGGCTTACAACCTGGAGGTAAATCTACCAACTCCCAGGTGTGGTTCTGTAAGATGGAGTCAATCTCACTTTTGATCGTTTCTTTCCATAATGGACTCTCAGGAGAAGTCACAGCTTCGTGGAAAGTTTGAGGTTCGTTCTCAACCATATAAGTTAAGAAGTCTGGACCAAAAGATTTAGATATCCTAGCCCTTTTACTCCTTCTGGGCTCATCTAAAACCTCAATTTGATCATCACCTGAATCATCAATATGATCATCCTCACTAGCAAGCTCATCAAATTTCTCCAAAGACCTTCGAACCCTTTCATGGGTTCTGCAAGGAAAAATGTCTTCAAAGAAACATGCATTCCTTGACTCCATAATGATATTCCTGTGTATGTCTGGAATTTCAGACTTATGTACAAGAAATCGATATGCACTACTATTATGTGCATAACCAATGAATATACAATCCACGGATTTCGAGCCTATCCTAACCCGTTTGGGTGTAGGAATTGCCACTTTTGCAAGACACCCCCACATTCGTAAGAATTTATACGAAGGCTTAACGCCTTTCCATAACTCTTTTGCTGAGCTCTTGGAACAAAACACACTATAGAGTGAGTCTGCCAAGCTGTTGAACACATAGTTACGGCAAAGATAGTCTATCTGCTTCCATGTGTCAAGCGCCATGACTTTCTGCCTATCAGGCTTATTCTCTGCCACGGTTGGAGGATCCTCGCTCAGAACCTTTGCAAGGTTTAGCGTGGTCAAGTAGAACAGCATCTTTTGCTGCCATCTCTTGAAGTTCACCCCAGCAAATTTCTCTGGGCGCTCATGATGACTGAGCGGTCCTCCCGGAACAGCCGGAGTAACGCCATGGTTGACCACAGAGGTCACAACAGTAGGGGTTGGCAACCCAGTTGCCCCGGGGTTCAGATCCCCACCAACATTAGCAGTAGCAGCAACATTAGTGATAGTTGCCATTTCTGAACAATTAAAACCTCCTTTTTAGCCAAGGCTAAACACTTTGGTTTCTATTCCAGAAAACCAAACCAAAATCCAAACTTACAAGCAATTTAAACTTGCAAACAATTTAAAATTGCTACAACCAAATACATGCATATAAAATGCGTCTAATAAGCAAATAAAACTTGCTACTACAAATTGGTAAACAAACCAACTAAATCTCAAGTAAAAAATTTCTTCAAACATAAAGAGAAATAACCAATCCAATTGAGGATTATATGTAGTCCATACAATTCCTTTCTATGCTTAGGTATGCCTACAAAGAGAGTTAGTAGAAAACGACAACATAATATAAAGCAATTGTACATACAATCAAATATTATTTAACCTTCTAGCAAATCATAGAATAGCAAAATAACTAAGGAATTAATACTATACAAGTTACAAAACCTTATAACTTCTACATTAAATTAAAAAATTAATTGCCATAAATTATATAAGAATTTAATTCACAATAACCATGTAAATAAATATAGGCAAGTTACACAAATTTTATAACTCCAAAGAACTATATTTAATTCAAACTTTAATTCATCCAATTAAATCATACACTATTCATGGAAATAACTTATGTGTATAACTCTAGAAAACTAGAAGCAATTTCACATGCAAATTAGATAGTAAAGCTAGAAGCATGCAAAATCAAAATATACATATGCAACATTAGACAAATAGGATGAAACCAAATAAGTAGCATGCAGTTTATGTAAATAATTTGAATTGTTTATTTGTAATAAACTAATAACCAAGCACTTCAAGTATATAACCATTCAACCATTAACATGCAAAAATTCTAAAGATTAAATCATGTAATCTAGTCTAGAAAATAATAAGCATGTAACAAATTAAAACCTAGAATAGAATAGAATAGAATTAGCATGTCAAAATTGCAACATCAATAAAATTCATGCAAATCATAGAAGGGAAATGATGAACCATACTCATAAAATAAGATCAGACTAATACAATTAAGTATACAAATTATGATAGAGCATTCTAATTAAACTAAACAATTAGAGAATCACATTGCATAATTTACAATCATTGAAATAGAGACCAATTCCGCAACAGTTCCTAGTAACATTATACAAATGTCTATATAAATCTATTTGATCAATTTCATAGGAAAAACATATATGAAAAATCTGTTTTAAGCTTGTTGTTCAAATTTTGAAATTAAATAAATAGATTTATGAAGAAATCAAATTATATATATACTAAGAACACATGCTAATAATTACAACTAAATTTCAACAAAAATACACAAAACAATAAAAGGGTAAAGAGACGAAATCGAAGCCTGCACGGAAGCAGTTTTCTTAAAACAGATTTCGCCGCCTCACTGGTCGAGTGCTTGAGGAATCCCAGCGTCTGTCTCCCAGGATACGACGGTCAAAACCAGCTACGGTAGAAGTACTCTCTGTCTAGCTTAGCGAACAAAACAGTGGCAGCGCTCTCTCACTGTAGGAACTTTCAGGCAAACTAACTTGTGAAATGGAAGTAAAAATTTCTGTGTTTGAGACTTGACAGGAGGGTCTCAATTTATACATGTATAGGGGAGAGAGGAAGAGCCTCCAACCTTTATGGCTGTTCATAATGCACTATTAACCTCTGCAATAAAGGCAGAAGTTACAAACCCCATTAATGCAGGAGTTACAAACTTCATTACCTTTTTTCCATGAAGCTAACTTCATGAGGTAATTTCACATTCAAATCTCAATGGTTTTTTGTCATTCTATCTGTGGTGTAAAGATCTCAATGCAAAATATTTAGACCCACTTGGACCCAACACGATAGATGGTTGGGACCCAATTTAATCTTTAATTAAAGTCACCACACTTTAATATTAAATTAAAGTCCCCAAAAATCATTTTTTCCAACAAGAGCAACTTGAATAGTAAAAAGCTAAAATGGCTTTGCTGCGAAAAACATGTATTGCTATTGTCAAGGATGTTTTATTTTTAGGGTTTTGGTGGTTTTGAGAGAATACTCTCTTAGTTTGACGAGGACTGAAGATGCCAGATCCAATTGGGTCAGATCGAAGACGGCAGTGGTGCGATGACGGGGCAAATCCAAGGAGTTGGTGTTTGTTCTAGTGAAGAGGTCTTGGTTTCTCTTTAATTCAAATTTGGAGTGCTTTATTTGTTTTTGTTTTTTTTATTTGGGTTTTTCGTGTTTTTGATTTGGGTTTGCATTCATTGAAGGGAGGCTTTGCGCAGAGAGAGAGAGAGAGAGAGAGAGAGAGAGAGAGAAGGGTGAGTCGCTGAATCGACTTTGGCAGTGGATGAGCAGCAGGATGTCAGAGGGAGGGAGAAGGTGGTGGTTGGTGGTACGTAGTGTGAAGTAGGAGAGGAAGAGTGGGAGGAGGGAGAAGATGGAGCAAGCGGCAAGTATTGATGTGCGCGCGCTAGTGTAGTGGTGTATGGTGGTGGTGGTGCTAGTTTCGTGAAGTCTGCTTGCAGAAGAAGCAGAAGAAGAGACTTATTGACTCACAGTGGGTTAACTCAATGAGCTAATTTTTTATATTTTTTATCTGTCAAAGAAAAAAATCCTTAATGATGAAATTAACATGCAACTATGGCAATACATTAATAAAAAGAAAAATGTGTAAAAGTATGACATAATCCTACACCGATTGAAAGGGGAAGATGTTTGGATGTTTTGAACACACTTATTTCTATGTTTTCACACCGACCACCGCACAGCCAATGGAGTCGCACTCAATGGGCCAAACTTGGTATATGAATTTGACTCAAAGTGGATTAACTCAACCCTGAATAAAAAAATTAAAAACACCATTATATATAAATTGCATGTTCGTTAACTTTAATCAGTTCAAGCATTTCATGTGTTTTAAATATGAAAAAATTATTATTCAGTGTAAATATATATATATATATATATATAAATTGCATATCAATGATAAATTTTATGAACATTAATATTAAAATTTTAAACCTTCTTATGTTTCTGTAAATATTTTTTTAAAACACCATTGAATTATAATTCCCTATTTAAATTTAAGGGAAAATAAAGCGAAATCAACGATATTTTGACTGTTTGCAAACAAACTGAGCAGGGCAGTTCCTACGGGTGAAAATGACGCCTTTTGATGCACCCACATGTCGGGTTTTGACTCTTTAAAAGTATGTAAATCATCGATGTATAAATTGACAATATATCGTAATATTTCTACAAATCAATTTAGCCCAAAAATTACCAAATAAAGTCTGATTCACAAAAGGTTGGTGCCGTCACCTGATTTTTAAGGAAGACCAGGAAATTCTAACTCCATGATAATTTAGGCCACTAATCCGTCATAACAAAAATCTTGATTCGGGAGTTAGGTACGAATGGGAAAAGTCATTAATGTGTGAGCTCTTTACGCCCAATCAATTGATTGGGCTCTTCTAATTTTCTTTTTATTAGATTTATTTCCTTATTTAATTTCATGAATTCAATTATTAACATAATCCTTTAAACTAAACCTATCATCTAGGTGATTCATACAATATAGATCATGTCACTTTAACTTGAATATTCACATATTTATAAAGATTTGATTTTTAAAATAATACTTTCATATAAAGGAGATGATTTTTCAAGACAAAAGATTTTAAAAACAAATATGACAAATATTCTAATTAAAGAGATATAGTCTCTAAACATGCAATTTATATCAAATAATCACATATTGCAAGCTAATTTACCAAACGTATAACCATATTGAATGTGCAAAATATGGAAAATAAATTACGTTAATATTCAAATGATGAAGAACATCCATGAACACTCAAGAACATGGAAGAAAAGAAATGAACACTACTCTAAATGCATGATCCTAGAGGTTATAAAAACTAATGCAATATGAAACCCTAAAAGCCCAAAAAACACTAAACATGAATTATATATATATATATATATATCATAACATAGATTTAATCAACTAAAATAAATAAACAAAATAAAACGCATCAAACAAATCATATGGATGATGCACTAATCCGAGCCTATATGCGTGAATATATAATTTAAAAAACTAAAACTATTATACAATGCAATCATGGATTAAACTTAATCAAAATAAATAAAATAATCTAACTAATATGATGAAACATGCATGAAACTACACTAACCATTATCGAACGAATAAAACATGATTAAACAATCTAAAAGTAAAAAGAATAAGAACAATACCTTTGGTTTGGCAATCAAACTGAAGACAAGTGAAAAAGCAAAGAAGAGTTGTTCGAATGCTTCCCTCGAGCTTTCTATTGTGTTTGATTCAACTTGCTTCCACTTTATATGTGTTTTGAATACTGTATATTATATGCACCAATAGAGCTTTGATTTTTTACACACCTCCTCATATGAATAGTACTTTAGATTATTTCCTCTTCTTCATTGCACTGCAAAAAAAATAATCACTCAAATCTCATTTCCTATTATATTCTAGTCTAATATAACATAATCTCATAATATTTACAATCTTATTCATAATTCCATGATATGAAAAAGTAGATGAATAAATCCACAATATTACTCATCTTTTAATTTAATTACTCTCAAATAAATGTGAATAACTTCAACAGACTTTTTATATTGTGCTTGTTAAGCATTGTACCTAGTCAAATCACATTGTCATGCTCTCAGAGCCTATGCAATACACTAGGCATTACGCATCATATGTAAGAAGGCTAGGTACAATTAGAAAGCCAAGAAGTGTCTATTTGCCTAACTATAAATAATCCGGTTAAAAAACACGTTAACTAAAGTAATTGAGCAAAATAAATGGTGTACTTTTTATGTATTTTTAAAAGCAAAATACCTCATAGTATAGGAGTTGCCCAACTAGTTTGATAAATGTTTTATATATATTTTTTAAAGATAAATTTGTTGCTAAAAAAGTAATCCATTCCACAAATGCTAAAAATATTACTTTTTCTCATTTAAAATTTGGTGAAATTTCTTTTATATTTTATCCAATTTTCTAGACTAGGACTTAAAATAAATAATAAAAAAAATTATATTTTCACTAAAAATGAAAACTAAAATATATATATATATATATATATGTAACCTTTCCAAGTAGAATAGCTTCAGTTGTGTCTGTTTGGTTTACAGTTGTTAAAAATTATTTTTTGAGTTTTCAATATTTTTTATTTTTAGTGAATTTTTTTTAACATTTTAATCACTTTTTAAAACTTTTTAGATCAACTCAATCTAGATACACTTAAAACATATAAAAATTGTACCCAAAAAAAAATCATTGAATATAACCACAAAATACAAAAATGTACTAAACTTTTTGTATTTTTATATTTTTTATTTATTTTTTGTATTCCATGAATTCTTTAAAAAAAATCGCGTAAATATTGTACTTTTTAAGTATATTTAGATTAAATGAATTAAAAAAATTAAAATATGAATTAAAAATTTATAAAATTGTTTTTAAAAACTTTAAACTAAACAGATTATTTATTTATTTATTATTTTTTAAACCAAATAGATTTGAACAGGCGAAACCAACAATTATATATTATGGCCTTATTTGAGAAGTTAATTACTTTAATTGGCTATTTAATTTTTTAGTTATCAGTTTCGTTAAAAAAATTATGTTTGAAAAGTTTGTTATTTATTTATTTTTTGTAGTTAATTTAATTATTGTGAGTGAAAAAATAAAATAATTATGGATTAAATATTATTTTATATTTTATTAATTATTTTAACTTATTTTTTTCTTTTAATAAGTTCTATATATATATAAGTTTTTGAATAGTAAAAAAAAGTGATTTTTTTCTGCCTTGAAATGATTGTTTGCCAGAGACCATCCTGCTCTGTGGGCCCAATCAGATAAAGCCTTATTTTTTTTAAAAAAAAAAAAAAAACTTTATTTTTTAAAATCAAAAGTTAACTTATTTAAGCAAAAATTTATATGAAAAGTGAGAAATATGTTAATAAGTGAAATTATTAAAATACCCTCGTCTGTATGGGTTTTGATAAAAATGCATTAATAATGCATGGAATAATATGGTAAATTTATAATTTTACAAATAATGTAAGATCATATAATAACAACAACAGCGCTACATACCCCCAGTGGGGGTCGCGCCCCCAGTGACGTGGCGCGCCCCCACTGGCTGAAAACTCAAAAAAAAAAAAATAGTTTTTTTTTTCGACCAATCCTGGAGCGACACCTCACTGGGGGTCGACCCCTAGTGGGGGTAGGAAGCATTTTTCTAATAACAATGCTTATTTATCCCTTTTTATTTATCCCTTTTCAAATAATTTTGTGAATAAGTCAAAAAATAAGAAAACAAATAAAAAAAACTACTTATTTTCATTTTGAAAATAGGCCAAAAACTAATGTGGTGTTTTATCAGTTGACATTTTTAGGAATATGTTCACTTATAAAATATTTTTTATTATTTTAAAATTTTAAATTAATAGTTTAAAATATATATATATTTTTTCTAGTACAGCTTTGGATAATGTGTGAAAAAGGTTGAACATGTTTAGGGCTAGTTTGGTATGTACTAAATAAGTCAAAAAGTCAAAAAGTCACTATCTTATTTTTTGTTGTGTAAATATTTTTCTAATAACAATATTTTTTGTTGTGTAAATATTTATAACTAGTGGGTGGCACACGCAATGTCTGTACAATTCAAATAAGTAAGTATAAAAATAAATAATAAAAAACTTAATATTATACTATGTATGTTGTCTAAATAGTAAGAGTATTCACTATAAGAAATAGCAGTTTTGCCGACCAAAATATTAGTCACCAAAGGTCGGATTTTTAGTCGCCAAAACCATTTAGCGACTAAATTTTTTTGTTGCCAAGTTAGTCGCCTAAACCTGTCGGCGAATGTTTTGGCCACTAAACGCGTGTTTGGTCACTGAAAGTGCAACATTTGGCTACTATTTTTTTTAGTCGGCAATGTTACCTTTTAGCTACTAAATTTTATTTAGTCGGCAAAAATAAATGTTTTGGCTACTAAATTATTAGTCGCTAATAGTCAATTTTATTTTTTAAAATTATACATTTACCTACCATTACTCAAGGGATCGATGACCAAACTTTTTAGTCGCCAAAAGGTCATTCGTGAAAAAAAAAATTGTACTCACTAGCTTCTCATTTACTCTTGTTGAGATTCGAACCATCAACCTTCCACACTTTAAACTTTATATAACACACTCTTTTCACTACGCCTCTATAACACCATATGATTATATATGCAACATATATTATTTATATAGTATATAGACCCGTATTAATATAAAAGTATATATATAAATATAATTATTTTTTATTGAACATAATTTATGTAAAAATAAATTATTTACTAGAAAAAAAAAAGAGACCATTTTTGGCGACTAAACTTCTTTTTAGTCGCCAATTCTATACTTTTGGCTACTAATTTTTTTAGTCGCTAAAAAATTTAATTCCCGCACTAAAATTACCACTTTTGACGACTAAACTTCTTTTTAGTCGCCAAAAAGCCTCACTTTTGGCTACTAACATTTTTTTAGTCGTTAAAAGCATCACATTTGGCTACTAAACATCTTTTTAGTCACCCAATACCTCACTTTTAGCTACTAAATTATTTTTAGTAGCCAAAAGCCTAACTGTTGGCTACTAAAAAATTTTTAGTCGGTAAAAGCATCACATTTGGCTATTAAATATCTTTTTAGTCGTCCAATGCCTCACTTTTGGCTACTAAATTATTTTTAGTAGCCAAAAGCCTTACTTTTGGCTACTAAAATATTTTTAGTCGGTAAAAACCTTATATCAGTGACCAAACAAATTGTTAGTCTCCAAAACCTATACTTTTGGCTACTAAATTTTTTTAGTCGCCAAAATTTTTACTTTTGGCTACTAAATTATTTTTAGTCGCCAAAACCTATACTTTCAGCAACCAAATGTGCTTTTTTAGTCGCCAAAGATGCTTTTTCTTGTAGTGATTCTTAATAAAACCCAATGTTTGTTGTCTAAATAGTAATAGTGTTCTTAAAAAAACTCAAGGTTTTGGGTTTAAATCTTGTTCACGCCTTTGAATAATATTTTTATTTATTTATTTTAGGATAAGAAATTTGCCACGTGATAGAAGGAGAAGCCATCACACTATGAGACACCAAGTCATGTGTTCACATATATAATAGTATAGATATTTTCAAAAGTTACAATTAAGATAAAAGAGGTAATAGTTTCTTATGAAAAAAAAAAAAAAACTTAGGATTTAAGCATTATAACAAAATAAACTTCAGGTTTTAATTTTGTCAATTTAAATTCTAAGGTTTTGATTGTTTTCAATTTAAATCATCTACATACTTTCCTTAAGCAAAACTTAAAAAAAATAATATTTTAATTATTAAACTTAATGAAAAATTATATTTTAAACATTTTCAATAACTTACATTGACTACAATGACTACAATATTATATTTTTGTTAGTTTTACATAATGAAAATATACAATTGGTTTAGATTACCCACCCAAAAAATTTTAACCTAGCCAAAAAAAAAAAAAAATCAAAAAATTAAAGTCTAAATTGATAAAATTAAAAGTTTAAGTTTATTTTATTATAAGACTCAAATTTTAAGTTTTTTTATTATTATTTATAAGTTCCCCTTTTTTATCCATACAAATTTGAGAATATACAAAATAAAAATAAAGACCTTATAAAGTCTAACTTAAGAAATTCTCACTTATTTTATTAGTCAAATGAATTTAAAATAATAATTAAGTTATGAGTGGTGCTACATATCCTAATTTTCCTCCACCCTCACCCCCAAAACCAAACCCAAACCCAAACCCAAAATCCAACCCTCAATGACATGGCACCCCTATGTGAACCGATCTCACAATCCTCTCTCTCATCTGTAACTTCCCTAATTCAACATTAATATTGGGGTAGAATTGGAGAAGTAAAATTAAGGAAATGAATTATTATTCTTAAGTTATAATTTAAAATTTCAATAAAATATCATTAACTAATATTTTTTAAAGAAAATAAACTAAATAAGTCATAATAAGTACTGCCAAGCAGTGCCTAACGTATCAAAATATTAACACAAGAGTGCTAAACTTTACTATCTAAACCAATAGCCAAGTACCAACTAAAAGTGTGGGCATCGGCTTCCCTACCAGGGAATCCCTTCGCTACTATTGCGAAGACAAGTTTTAGGTAGTAGTTCTTGCTTCAAGCACTACAAGAAATTGCATTTTTCGCAACACAACAAAATATGTTGCCAAAAAGGAAAATTCGTCGGCAAAGAGTTTTGCCAACACACAAAGCTAGGTCGGCAACACGTAGGCAAAAGTGAGTCGGCAAAAGATTTTGCCGACAAAATTATCATTGCGTTGGTAAAAATAATGCCTTTAGCGACAAACATAGTTGTCGATAAAAGCCTTCATCTATCGTTGGCAATTTACCTTACGCAGATAGAAGTAGTTCAAATATGATGATTGTGTGGCACTTTTCCTAACACAAATTTGCATAGGCCGAAAAATACTTTTAGCAACAAAATATGAGTCGGCAAAAGTAAACTTTTGGTGACACATTTACGTCGGTAAATGTTGCCATTCGCCAACAATTTGTTTGTCGATAAAGCTTTACTTTTGGCAATGACAAATTGGCGTTGGCACAAAAATAGACTTCTAGCAACACAATATGAGTGGGCAAAAATAAACTTTTGGCAACACATTTACCGACAAGTTGTTTGTCAAGAAAGCTGTACTTTTTAGCAATAACAAATTTGCAACGGCGAAAATAATTGAAAATCATTTATATTTTTTTATAAGATTTACAAATTTACTAAAGGCATCCCTCAGGCACCACTATTACAAACTAATAACATTGATATGAAATCACCTAAAGTTGACGTACAGGCAAAAAAACACTGCTGATACTGCTTTTAGAAACAATGTATAAAACCTAAAAGGCTAAACTCACTAAAATACGCAAATACATCCAAATTGTGAACCCACAGTAGAAATAGTAGATAACAAAATGAAAACATGAAACTAACAAAGACGGGCAAAACGGCACGACAATCGCCCACAAACTTACAACAACCCAAATATCTATTGCACATTGACTACCACGGCTTCCCTAAAGCCCTTTTTCTTGTCTTTCAATGGTCCTCTTGGAATTTTATTGAGAACCTTGGCATCAAAAACTACATACTATTTCTTGATCTCAATCATTGCTTTCTCTGAAAATGAATCAACTTGATCCTCATACTTCTCATACGGTACAGGCACCATGTGCAGCAGTACGAAAGTTGTTTCATCAAAATCACAATAATTAGAACTAGGTATAATCTATAAACAAAAACCTACATTTGATATATCAAAAAAACCAAACAAAATTTGTTGTCATTACATATGTAGAGCAAGGTCAAGAAATTGCAGCAACTTCCCAAAATTGAAGATATCCACAAGCCAGCAATCACCTATTCACCAAAACAGTCTCTTAGAAGACAATAATTAAACACACATGCAAGGATTCACTTCCAGCAGTGTTCCTCATTTTCCTGCCAAACTAAATCATAATACAGAGGTTTTTTAAACATCTCTATATTATCTATATTACTAAGTTTTTGCTCACCAGGTTATATCAAGGATTCAAGAGATACATGGTAAACTATTATTTGGCTTCATTATTTATTTAGTACTTATTTTTAAACAAGGAACCAATTGCGAATATCTATGTAAATGGTGATACAAAACGATCACAAATTTCAAAAACTAAGAAAACTATAAATTTCCCAATTGAGTTTCTAAAATCAATGCCCCCTTTGAAAGCTTAGATATCTTTACTACCAGCATCCCTCCTAAAGCTCTATAATTATGTATACATTATCTAATTATTAAATTCTTATATGTTTAATTTCCAGCCAATGGAAAGCCAACTTTGTTAATGGGGTTTTTACCAGCTCAATTGCATTGTGCAGTTTCCATTGGGGAACAAGAACGTATATTTTTATGTTAGTACTGCATCACATAATATAGATTATAATTACACAAGACAAGTGAAATTCTACCTCAATTAATTGTGAAACAAAAACACATTTTAACTCAACAGAAGTTCAACAGTAGAGTATGGCCATACCTAATTGAAGGAAATTGCATGGATTGAGATGCAGACAATCTTAATAAGACAATTCATGCTTGTGACAGTGTATCTGCAATTGCAATGGGAATGATCCACTTCCAGCAGTGTTCCTCATTAGTCTGCAAACTAAACCACAATACATAGGATTTTTGAAACACCTCTTTGCTCTATAGGATAAGTATAATGACCCACTTCCAGCAGTGTTCCTCATTTTCCTGCCAAACTAAATCATAATACAAAGGATTTTCAAACATCTCTTCGCTGTATAGGATAAGTATTATAAGCTACTATAATAGTATGAGAAGTGAGAAGACAAGATCTAAGTGCACTCCTTGTTTTATTTACTCTTACTGTAGGAAAGTAGAGCCTCCTCTTCATTTTAAAAAAGTGATCATTAGCATAACATAAACATTATACTTGTAACTCAAGGCATTAAGGCCTTGCTAAAATAAATCTGGAACATTAATCCTATACAGTAGTTTATTTGTGACATGTAACATATATACCACTTGATATCGCACTATTTTGAATAAACTTGTCCATAACCTTTAGCAAGATAGAATATAAAAAATATTGTACGTCCTTAGTCAAAAACTAAACCCAAAGATTTAAGTGTAAGAGGTAGATCCCAGACACAAGTTTTTGTTATTAATAACAGTAATATTGTAGCTATTTTTAAGCGTTGCTTATATATTGTTTTTCCTCAGACATGAAAGATATTCTAATTTCCATTGGAAGAAAAGTTGCTGAATTATTGATGGAGCTAGTTGGGCACCAATTCAATTATGTGATTCACAGAAAGAAATACATTGAAAATTTGACAATCTAAGTTGAAACTTTAAAGGCTCTGCGAAATGGGGTGCAGAGATCAATTGATCATGCAAAAAGAAATAGAGAAGAAATTTGAGAAGATGTCGACCACTAGATTTTGAAAGTCGATGGGTTCATAGTGGAGGCTAAAAAGATTTTGGAAGGCGGTTCTGAGTACTGTCACTTAACAATTTGGAAAGGAATCCAAATGATGCATGGTTTTTAGCTAGTTGGACATTTCCATCATCTATCCTCTATGCAGATCCTAATTGATAAATAATATAAATAAAACAAACAAAATCCAAACACTACACAAAACTAACCAAAACAGAGCCAGGGCCAAGGATAGAACCATTGCAACAACAACATTGCAGTAGACCAGCATCCAGTAGCAGCCGCTTCACAACAACATTGCAGCAGCAGCAGCCAAGCAAGCAACAGCCACCAGGGTAGCAGTAGCAACAAACCAATAACTGTAGCAGACCAGTAGCTGTAGCAAAGCCTTATTCCCAACTACTTGGGGCCGACAACACGACTTCAGTTTTGCCATTCCACTGGATCAAAGGCCACAGTTTCATTAAAATCAAAAGTAAACAAACATTTCTTTCAATGATGTAATGTAACAAATAAACCAACAACATTTCGAGGGAAAAGACGGGATGTGAGTAGATGCATGCAATGCATTTACAAATTTCAAACAATTTTGCACCATAAAAGTTGGAAGGCTTATCATTGTCATGTTCACTTGCAACCCTGGAGCATCATACATGCTTTACCATTATGCATGCAATGCATTTACAAATTTCAAACAATTTTGCACCATAAAAGTTGGAAGGCTTATCATTGTCATGTTCACTTGCAACCCTGGAGCATCATACATGCTTTACCATTTCAAGGAAATGAATACCGTCTTAAGAAATCTTTATTTAAAATCGGGTGCAGGTTTACTATTATTGAAATAATCATGACAAATGCTGTAAAATATTCATTCTTTATTTATATTCAACAGGTTATAACTTCTAATTAATTTAAATTGAAAGAGGGGGCTTTTCCAATCTAGTTGTTTTAACAATTGTCTATACATTCCAAACATCCAAAAACTAGCCTTAATTCAAAACCATCCAAAAAGAACTATCCTTAAGGTCTAATTGTCCAAAAAGTTCTAAACCACCCAAAAACTATATCATATGTAAGTTTCTAAACAAAAGGCACATTGTCTCTGACATGGTTAACCCACACTTTCCAACACCCACGGCCAAGAGGCACATAATGTATCAATTGCTTAGAATCTGAAATAACAAATACACAAAATCCTTTACTTGGAAAACAAACTGAAATAACAAACAAATAAATAACAAAATTTTAAATGAAGAGCGGCCAGTAGAAATCTACAAATTTGATGGAGGAAATTTACACTAGTATTCACAGAGCAAAATCACATGAAATACTTGTACAACTACCAGAATCTTTGCCATCAACTACCAGAATCTTTGCCATCAACCAAAAGGTACAATAATATAAGTCATGCTTCACAAGTCATCTAGCAAATAATCAAAGCCTACCAGGCAGCGTAGCTAACAACCACAACACAGTTGATGCAAACTAAATAAAGCATACTAGCTGATTAAGGGAAATTACCTAAAATAATGCTTTTGCTAGCATCACTATTCGTGAAATACTTGCACGAGTACCAGATTCCTCAGCCATCAATATTGATTCACATGTGCATGTGCCATTAGGGTGAACTCCAGATGGACAAATACTATTTTAAGGATTACCGCTTTCATGGCCACCATGAAGTCTTTCCTAGACCTGCAAAATTTTTTGGAGCTAGCACTTGTAAAATTACCCTAATAAAATAAATAAATAAAAGTGTTACTGCATATAGCTTCCACTACAAAATTATTAAAGCCAATAGGTAAACCAATAATGTGAGGGGAAAAAGAAAAAAAACTACATTCTGTTGACTTAAAAATGATTTTCTTAAAAAATAAATAAATAAATAAACATTATTGATTTGTTGGTAAAAAAATCCTATAGTCAAATAATTGTTGTTGTTCTGCAGTATACAGACATCTAAGACCTAATGTCCCCAAAACTTATGTAGCCAATAAAATAAGGTTGTACTCTCACTTTATAGCAGGGATATTGAGAGGTATGAGATATCTTAAGCATTTAATGAAATAATGTCTAATATTAAGTATGAAATGCATGATGGCTTCATCAAGGAACAAAGATACAACGAGTGGAGCTACTCTCAATGCGTCAAAAAAAGATATACATTAGCCAAAAGAATACAAAATCAGTTCAAAATGGATGGGGGTATTAGTCAAAAGAGAGTACTTAAAAAGCCTACCTCAGATGTTGAATGCCAACGTTGTTCATTCATGCTGTGAGTTCTCCTTTCCATGTACCCGGAATCACTACTAACCTCGTCATCAAAGAAATCACCACTAAAATCAAGAAGCCATCTGTCATGAGATCCTAGGCCATCATTATTATCATCATCAGTCGAGAAAACAAATGTTTGGCAATCAATAAGCCTTGTAGAACTGCATCTTGAAAAAATATCCTAGAATAGTCTTTTACTATTCTTTCTTGCTTCATGATTACTTATTTCAGTGGAACTATTAGACAAAATGTTGGAAGATATACTCGCTACATCAACTTGAAGTACACTTCCACCTCCTTGGCCTCGTTCCCTATCTGAAACAAGAAATCCAAGACCTGGAGATATGGTCTCTTGAAGAGAATCATCTCTTAATAGGTGAGAAGTTACTGGTGAATCCGAAACAACAGAAGCATAAGCAGAATCAGAATTATAGACATTCATCGCTTCACTCACATGATTTCTAAATGAATCTCCAAGCTCTTGGGGAGATGATCTGCTTGTATGTAAAACCTCTACACAAATCTAAGACACGTCCTTGTCCATCCTATTACCAAAGCCATTACTAACATCCATATTGGACCTTACATTTGCAAAAATTGGTTAATACCTCTATTCTCACCATAAATCAAATCCCAATTTGTTGCTTAATGAATAGAACTAGTGAAACAACAAATTAAAGCCACTCCACCATAAAAAAAATAAAGATAAAAATAAATCTACATGTACTGGTAATAGCTGGTAAAAATAAATCATATCCTCCCAAGTCCCTATATCAAAATTTATCAGTTACCCAGATGAAAACTCAATGAGTATTGCATACTAGGGACCAAGAATCAAAATGGGTATTGTATGTTTCTCACCAGAGGAAGTGCTCTTGACGAGCTTCTCGCAGGAGCTCTTAGAATGCTTATGATCCTCTGAGTTATTGAAGCTTCTTCTCATAGACCTATCAATTCATAGGAAAACAAAATGACTAATATTCATTTTGAAATTTAGTATAGCTTACATCTGAATATTATGATAAAAACACTAATGTTCATTTTTGTGTGATAAATAAGGGTCTGAATTCTTTTGACGTTAATAACAAGGCACATATTCATAGACAAAATAATAAAATAAAATATTAAAAAAAAACAACACAGAAAGAAACATTTAACAAGAATAAGGCAACATAATGAAAACAAGCCTCAAAATAAAGACTAAAATATGTTGCTTCCCCTTCCATTTTTTTTTTTTTTTTTATTTAAGTAAAACTGTTTGTTATTTGTTTGTTTTGATATATATATATATATATATACCCTCTCTACCGAATCAATATTCTCTCACATTGTATTACAACTGATTTTGATCTGTATATATGCATAGATATATAAAGCTTTACAAACTAAAAAAATGGGTAAATTACAAATACATCCCTTGAGGTTTGCTTAAAATACGAATTGCCTCATGTGGTTTGAACAATTACAAATTCCTCCTTGTCAGAATTTTTTACTTAACAGAATTAATTGAAAAAATGAAATTTCTAACGGTTCACCTATACAATAAAAAATTTATCTAAATTATTAATTGAAATAAAATTTTAACATTATTAAAAACTGTTAATTAACTTTATGATTTATTAATAAAATGACCTATTTGTTATGAAATTAGAAACCTTAGGGGGCAAAATGTAATTTCTAGAACTACATGGGTAATTTGTAATTTAAGTAAATCTCAGGGGGTGTGTTTGTAATTTAGCTCTAAAAATAAAATAAAATCACACTCGCTATCCTAAAATCCTCAATTTACCTTTCAACTTTTCTCTCATTGATTCGAACAATTCTCACTCAATACACTTCATATTATGCAGAAAAGTACACATACTAATAAATAAATAAATATATATATACACTCAATTTTTGATGAAAAAGAAATTGGAACTCTTGAGGGGTGAAGTGTTGGTTAACTAAAATAGAAACCAAATATGCCCTAGAATTTAGAAATTCAAGAAAAGATCACGAATTACAACATAAAACTGCTCATATAATTTTTCTATGGAAAGAGGCAAAAATGATCCTAATAAATTGAGTAATGTTAGTGATTCAAAAACAATATTTAAAATTTAAGTCAATATTGTATAAATTTTTTAGTAATATTTTTTTATTATAGAATTTCTAATATTTTTTGCAGTAAATTAGACAGTGAAAAGTGGTCAATGTGACGAAAGTGGTCATTGTTGATGCCTTCATTTCAAGAACCACAATGTATTGCCACAACAATAACCATCATTACCACCACCATTTAGGCACTACCCTTACCCAACACCACAAATGAACTTCAGTATTACAGTATCACTTCTTCAAAGTAAACCACCTCACTCTACCTTCGGCAACTCATAATCATTTACACATACTAAGATAACCACAACAGTCAACGAGATATGAAACCTTCAACCCCTCTCACAATTACTGCCACTGCAATTCTACCTGGCATAAAGATACGATTTTGGGACCAAGTTTTATATTTTTATGGGAATTGTAACTACGTTTTATACCATATGATATGTTCCAATGAAATCCAAAATTTATATGAGATAATGACCATCAAGAACAAAGAGTTTAACTCCATTTGCATGCTAAAGACGACCAAGAGCAACTACCATTCCCAAAGTACAGATGGCACATTGAATTCCATGATAGCAAGAAAGAGAGAATACACATAATCAACCAGCATAGCTTCAACCTAACGGGAAAGCTCAAAAATCCACATCAGAGTGTTGTGTTGCATTTTTTAGATATGCTTAATTTTTCTCAACTAACACGGATCACAAAACAAAACAAAATTCAGTGTCACCATTTAGAATTGAATTCAAATTCATTCAAGTTCGCAGCAACAAGAAAAAAATTAATGACAATACATTTATAACGAAACGAAAATGTAATACAAGAATATAGCTTTCGCCTTAATTCAACCAAAATAATTGGATTTAGTAAATCATGATAGGATGAAGACTGATTTTTTTTTTCAAATTTTTGTTTTTTTTTTTTGTTTCTGTTACTATTTTCATCAGAAACAAACAGAGGCGCGAATGAATTAAATCAATCACGAGTTTTCACAATGAAAATATAGTTCCAAAATACTTTTGTCTAAATTGCTAACAAACTAATGCATTTTTACAAACATCATCAATATTCAAAGAACATAATTAGATCTATAAATCTAATGCCAAAACAATATGACATATTTTACACCTTAGAAGCAAAAGTATGGCTCCAAAATACTACACTAATCAATGTAAAAAGCCCAATGCCTGAGAATATTCATGGATTATTTCATTACTTGTCAACTGAAATATATAAAAAAAACAAAATAAAATATAATTTTGGCAAGCCTCATTTCAAATGTAAAAATACCAAATTTGTAAGAGCCAAGAAAGACTGGAATTAGAATTCTAAGAGAACCCTAGACAGAGAAAAGAGGGAAAAAATCAGAGAAAAGATGATTTTACAAGAGAGGCGATTTTAGAGAGAGAAAATAGGGTTTTAGGAAAGGGAGGGTTCAGAAATAATCAATTGAGAGAGCAATACCTTTAGATTTTCCGATTGTTCTTCAAATTCTTTTCTCTTTCTTTGTTGGATTAGGGTTTTAGGTATAGTGAAATTACCTACAACCACTCAAATCACAACGCCAACTGCACCAAATGCTAGAGTGAGAGCGGAAGTGAAAGCGAGAGAGAGTCGAAACAAGGGTTTTAGGAAGAAGGAAGAGAAGAGAGATGCGATGAGATGAGTGCCTTACCATCGAACTAGTCTTGCTGCCGAAGAGATGAGTGCATCATTTGCCTCTCACAGCAAGATCCTCTCTCTGTTTTGTGTAGGTCGACACAACGTGTGGCTTTGAAGAACCTCGAAAGGGCTTCGGGACTACTGTGTTTGCCTCTCGATCTCTACCTATTCAATTGATAGTAGAACTTTGAAGAACAAGGGTTTGAAGAACCCTTTCCCCTACTAACCAAGCCACTGCCTTTCTTCTCCCTCTCTTTCTTCTATGTTACTTGTGATTGGAACCCACCATCAGTGTCTCTGATAATAAAAAATTAAATTAAATATTTTTTTTTGGTAAGTGGCGCCACAATTGTTGGGTTTTGGCGCTTAATTTTTTAGTCATACCATTCACAACATACATGGTGAGCCATGTAAAGTGATATATTTTTAACGATTGGCATACATGTGTCGTATATATTGATGTATTAACAGTATGCCATAGGTATGGCACAAATTTTTTATTATTTACGACTAAAATTGCAAGCCGTTAAAAAATTATCATTTTTAGCATTAACAGCCTACGCAATAGACACGCCATGGTTAGGATATTATTTACGATATGCAAAAAAAGTAAGTCATAAAAGTAAGAAACTACGGCTTGCATTCATTGTATGTCGTTGATGTAGTGTTGTAAAAATCAATTTTGTTGTAGTATATGACCTAAAAGATAAACTTATACAAAAATAATAATAAGTATTTTTTATTTTTTCACCCAATTTTTTTTAGTTTTTTAGAAAAAAAAAATTTAACTAGTTTCTGAAAATAAAACCAAACATATTGAAATTGATAATCTAACCACATTCTTTAAAAAAAGTTTAAGTTATCTCAAATTAGCCATCTCAACTTAAAAGTGTGTTTTCCCTTGATGGGTTCATTTTGTGATCTAATTCAATGATCACTTTAATTTTACAATTCAATAACTAGAATATTTAACACTCTTTCAAAAGTTATAATAAAAACACAAATCACTAAAGCACCTCGTTTCACTAGCAAAACTTTTACCGACGAATAGTGTTATCGTCGCTAAATGTTTAACTCTTTGCCCACGCCAACTTGTCGTCACCAAAAATAAGCACACTAAAAGCAACACTCATTGTGTTTCTAAAAAATAAGCCTCGTAGCTAAAACTCATGTGTTAAATTGGACGGAGATTGAGATAGACGAAGATGTGTCTTATGAAGAAAAACCACTCCAAATCTTAGATACTAGAGAGCAAGTTTTGAGGGGTAAAATAATTCCGTTAGTTGAAGTGTCATGGCGCCATCACGGTATGGAGGAAACTACATGGGAACGTGAAGCGGAGATTCGCGAGAAATAGCCCGACGTATTTTCTGAATTGTGATGTATTTGTTTTGTTGTTTTTTTTTTTTTTTTTTTACTTGATGAATTGGGCATGAACCAAAACCTTCTATTATTTCCTTGTCTTGGAGTCAAATTGATATGTATGTTTTGCTTGGTTATGAGTTTGTTGAGGATTGAATAAATATGATATTGTTGCCAAACCTTGTTATCATGGTGAGGATGGATATTATTTCGAGGGAAAAATTTCCTAAGGTGGGGAAGTTGTAACACTTGGGTGTTTTAATCTATAGGAAGGTGTGTTTAATATCTTAATTTTTGTTTTGAGAGTCTTTAGAGTTGTTGTACATTGGTTTTGAAGGAGTACAATCCGATTTAAACTCGTTGGGTTTGTTTGTTCGCATTTGTTCTTGTCAAAAAGTTCCTTGGAAACTTAGAAATTCTATTCTAGGGTTGACAACAGCCTTCCTAAGGGTTCACCTTTACTTGTTGGTGAAGTTTCTGGAAGTGTTGTTGGAAAATAGGGTAGACACCAGTCTGGGGAGGGTTAACCCTCTTATGTTGCAGAATTTGTGTGTTAGTTGCTGGAAAATGGGGTCGACCTCCTCCTGTCACAGGGTCGACCCCCTTTCTTGTTGCCAGATTGTCTTTTCTACCTAAAGGGTCGACCCCTGCGTGTTTTTTTTTCCAGAATTTTAGGGTTCGAACGGGCCCTCCTTTTGGAGGTTTTTGGACTTATCTTTTTTCAATGACCTTGGGGCTATTGTCTACTACTATAAATAGAGCCAAACCACACCTCTTATAATTTTCTTCTATTTTTTCTCTCAAAAACCGAGAGTCTCTCTCTGTTTCTCTCAAAAACTCACTTTTTCCACTTCAATCCTTAGATCTACACTTTTAGAGGTGTCTTCTCACCTTGACCCTTTTGAGATAACTTGAAAATCTTGTCCAGGGCTTTCTATTGGTCTGAGAAGTTTGTGGCTTCGTCAACCTTGAGTTTTTCGGGTTTTCTTCCTCACGACTTGAGGTAGGGACACTTTTACCTTAGTATTTCTTTGTTATGAAGGGATTTCATGGTTTGGTTATGGTTTGTGAGTTAATTGGAGAGCATTGTTGGATCAATTTCATGTTTTACATAAACAAACCATTTTACTTAACTCTTGCGTGAGATTTCTTTACTCCCCTTTTTCAAAACATGTATAAAACTGTTAGTACAAGCCATATCTATAATAGAGGAGAAAAACCCCAAATTTGGTAAAAACCCTAGATTCTCCATTTGAGTTAAAAACACCACATTGAATGGGGAATTTCCTTGATTCATGAAATATTGTGAATAATAAATAGATGAAGGATGTGGATGTTGATATAGTAAGAGAATTTGTGGCTTGGATGTTATTTGTTTTCCTTAAATCTTGTGTTATATTTAACTCTCGGGTAATGTTGGATGGTTGTTGATGGATAAAATATGAATGAATTGTTAATTGTGCATGAGTTCGGGTAAGAGTTGATTTTTCAAATGTGGTGTGGTGTTGTGTTGGTACCCGCGTGGGGAGTTTAAAAAGGTGTTTAAATGCCCTGTCTAGGCTTATCGCTAGGCGAATGTAGGAAAAATATTTTTGGGTGTCCACACAATCCTGCCGTATGATAGCCGACAAAAGTGGAAAAACTGATGGTTTTCTTTGGGGTGCCCACTCCCTACTGTATAATAACCGACAAATGTGGGGGGTGGTTTTAAAAACAAAAGTAAAGGGTGTTTTAAATTGGACTCTTACAAGTGGACTCATGACTTTCGTTCTATGGTTGTGAATGTTTGATTGTTGTGCTTGATGACATGAATAGTCACTGTTATTATTTGGTTGTCATGGATATGTATGTTTATTAAGGATTACATGTAAAGATAAATTTCCATGTAATGTTTGGTTACCATAATATTATTCAAAGGATTAAATACTTGGTTAAATGTGTTCCTACTAGGCATATAGCTCAACCCTATCTTATTCTTTTAGGAAATAATGGAGTTCCACCTCCCTGAAAGATTGGTCAAGCAATATCTCTTTTTTGGAAAAGTTGATCCATGTGTATTTTATTATTTTGAATTGAAATTTTTGTAACAAAACTATTAATTTATTTATTGTAATTGTATGCCCTAGAGGCTTATTTTGTAAGGCCACTTAGTTCATTGAACTGGAATACGAATTCTGAATATTATGGGAATGCATATGGTGAATTGTAACATCTTATCTCTTAGTTCAATGAGAAGGTGGACTTTTTGGGTATATTGTTGTATTTGTTTTGGTATATTCTTGTGGCAAAATTTCAGGGCGTTACAGGATATTATTTACGACATGCAAAAAAAGTAAGTCATAAAAGTAAGAAACTACGGCTTGCGTTCATTGTATGTCGTTGATGTAGTGCTGTAAAAATCAATTTTGTTGTAGTATATGACCTAAAAGATAAAATTATACAAAAATAATAATAAGTATTTTTTTTTTCACCCAATTTTTTTTAATTTTTTAGAAAAAAAAAATTTATCTAGTTTCTGAAAATAAAACCAAACATATTGAAATTAATAATCTAACCACATTCTTTAGAAAAGTTTAAATTATCTCAAATTAGCCATCTCAACTTAAAAGTTTGTTTGGCCTTGATGGGTTCATTTTGTGATCTAATTCCATAATCACTTTAATTTTACAATTCAATAACTAGTATATTTAACACTCTTTCAAAAGTTATAATAAAAACACAAATCACTAAAGCACCTCGTTTCACTAGCAAAACTTTTACTGACGAATAGTGTTATCGTCGCTAAATGTTTAACTCTTTGCCCACGCCAACTTGTCGTCACTAAAAGCAACACTCATTGTGTTTCTAAAAAATATGCCTTGTAGCTAAAACTTTTGAAATTTTGGCGCCAACCAATAATTTTGGCGCTTAGAGAATGTTATGTTTTTTTAGCGACGGTAGTAAATTACGTCGGTAAAGGTCTACTTTTACCAACGAAATTCATCACTATGTCGCCAAAAATACACTTTTGGCTATGAAAAATTGAAGTCGTCGCCAAAAGTAGTGGCCAAAAGTGCAATTTCTTGTAGTGAAGAGCTGGGACACAAAAGAAAGTGCTTCTCTATATCGAGACACATAATGCCACTTCCCATCCACTACAAGAGGGATCAAAAGAAAGAAGTTGGGCCTAAACTAGAAAAAATTAAGAAATCCTTGGTTAAAGCTCGACAGATGATTCTATTTGTATCATAATAGTAATTTAGTGTGTCCAATTAAAATTTTACAAGTTTATTTACTTTAATGTAAATTTGTTAATACGGACAATACACATTAAACCCCTAAAACAAATATATATATATATATATATATTTATATTTATAGTACACCCGAATCATTACACTAACCTCCCATACTTTTGAAAATAATATACAGATTTTCCCTTTCCATTAAAAGAGCATGAACGATATTAACTTGACCACTCAATTGACCATAATGCCCTCGAATCCAATTGTGAAAAGACACAACTAACCCTTCTCATTCTTCATAAACCCTTCTTTCAACACCTTAATGGCAGAAACCATCTCTGCAATTTCACTTGAAGAAAACCCATTCCCATTAACAAACCTAGAATCAAGATTAGGGCAAACATTCCCATTAGTCTTGCCTAAACTCTTTGATCTAATTCCAGTAGGAATTGAATATATGTCATTGAATTTCTTTGCCCAAGAATTCCCATCAGTCTTGCTTGAACTCTTTGATCTAATTCCAGTATCAGTTGAATATCTATCATTGAATTTCTTTGCCCAAGAATTCCCATCATTCTTGCCTAAACTCTTTGATCTAATTCCAGTAGCAATTGAATATATTTCATTGAATTTTTTTGCCCTAAACCCAGGAGGTACCAAATCTTGATCAATTGGGATTTTTATGTAAAACCTACCATCTGAATCAAAATTTCCACGAATCGTCTCAAATTTCTTGCTTCTAATTAGGCCTTGAAAATCAATATCATCCCCCAACATCTTTATTAGATCCTTCATCCAAATACGATGAATGCCCATTCAAAACCGTAGAACGACAATTAAGGTTAGAATTTGCATCAATCTTGCTACAATTCTTTGCCCTAAGCCCTAAAATCACTGAGAGATGAATCGACCAAGGAAAAAGAGAGATCGATGCTTCTCTATCCAATACTTCTGGCGAAGCTTCTCCATCTTGTGGCGCACTGGGCAAAGGTTTTGGAAGGGGAGGCATCGGGGTAGCGGATGAGGATGGCGGCAACTATCATGTCCCAGTCGGTAGTCCGGAGGTAGCCTCGCCGAAGATCATACCACCGTTTGCGGTAGACGTCAATCAGAGCTAGGGTTTCCTCTTGGGTCCAACATGACGGCGAAAACTTTTGATGTGAGAGAGAGAGAGAGAGAGAGAGAGAGAGAGAGATGTAAGAGAGATAGTGAGAAGGGAGAGGCAGAGCACCGAGAGACAGCGAGAGGGAGAGAAATGGAATGTATGTGTTTATATATATGGGTAAATTACACTTACCTCCCTTGAAGGGTAGTATTGGAATTTGACGAATATTTATGGTTGACATTAGCCTAATCTATTTGAATTTGGACGGATGGGTAACATAAGGAGATCTTTGTATATTAGTTTTAAAAGTAAAGGAGGTCTGTATTATTTTTTAAACCACAAGGGAGGTACATATAATTAAGGCAAATCTCAAAGGAGGTCAGTGTAATTTACCGTAAAAAATTTATTAATTTTATATAATTTTGTCTTTGGTGGATAAAAATAATTTTTAAAAATTTAAAATATTTTTTTGACATTTATTTTTATCAAATTAGTTTATATTTTATCAAATTGATATTTTTTCTTTTAAATTGAGTAATTGTATCTTTAATTGTCCTTATTTAGAACAAAATTCAAAATATATGGTCAAATGTGTCATAATTAAAAAATTAAGAATTAAAATGATACAAGTCTCAAACTATAGGGATCATTAGTATAATTTACTCTATTTTAGTTCTTAATTTTTTTTAAAAAAAATTAATATTTTAAGATAATAAAAAATAAAATAAAAGATTAATATTTTAAAACTTAAAAAATTTAAAATATATAAGCACTCACTGGCATCAACCCACTGGTGCTTACCTTTTTTGGGTAACCATTAAGGTTGGCTTTTGATGGCTTGACCGAGATATGGATAAAATTTAGTGTGAAACGATGATTATAAAAGCTGATACTGACAGAAGAATCATCAGCGAATGAATATTCTTTGTCTCATCTTAATGAAAGGTAAAAGCTAGATTGTCCGCATGTTTGGTACACAACTGCCAATCAACAACTACCAACCATGCCGTGCAAATTACCAATGTGCACTCGTTCAAAAAGTTAGGTTGAATTGGGTTGGAACTAAAATAATTATAAAAAATATAAAATATATTTTTTTAAGTTTTAGTTAAAAAATATTATATTTAAATTATAGTTATTTTTATATTTTCTTTTATAAAACTTAAAAAAGTCAAAAAAACTTATTTTAGACGAGTTTTTTTAGTACCAGGTTAATAGTAAAAAAATAAAAAAAATGTAAAAGCCAACTCACATTCTAAATGAACTTTGTATACATCTAAGTAATTGTCCCATATCTTTTTGGAAAAAAGTTGGAATCCTAAAATTAGGGACTCAAATTTTATTATAGTAAAAATTAAATTATTAAAATGTGAAAATCACGAGTAAAATAAATGTGAATCATTAATTATTATTTCTAAATAAATTTTGAATAAATAATTCTAAATTTATAATATTGCTAATCTTTTTGAGGAGATCCAAGTAAGAGGGAGAATGTGTGCATGTTTGGTACACAACTGCCAATCAACCACTAAAAAACAACCACCGTAATAAAAGAAAAGCAGAAATTATATATAATTATATATATATATATATATAATCCTTTAAAGTCTCAACCTTATATCAAAATAAATCATAAATTTTAATTTTTAATTTTATCAATTTAAATTTTAAAGTTTTAATATGTTTTAAATTTAAACAATTTACTTATTTTTATTAAGTAAAATCAACTAAAAAAATAATATTTTAATCATTAATAATAGCTTTACAATTACCTTAGAAAAAATTTGAAGCATAAAGGGTCAAAGTAAGAAAATATAAATTTTAAAGCCTAAAATGAAAAAATAGTCTAACATATGTGGGGCAGAGTATAATTTACCCAACAAAATAGTCACAAATTCTCACATTTGTTTTTTTTGCAAGTTCTAAAATGCCAGTCTAAAATATTTTGGCCATGTTTGGTTTATGCTTCCAAAAAAAAAATAATAATATTAATTTTTTTTTTGAAAAAATAACAAATTAAAAATTTTAAAGATTATTTTGGCCTCCCATAAGTTAAACCTATATAAAAATTATAAGTATTTTTTTATTTCTTTCACCAAATTAATTTTTAGTTTTTTAGAAAAAAAAATTCTAAAATAAGTTTTTGAAAATCAAACTAAATAAGGCCTTTTTTATGTCATCCCCCCCCCCCAAAAAAAAAAAAAAAAAGTGACTACAAAAATCACTTCCCAAACAAATCCTAAATTGGCCCTGTGATTATTTAATTTTTTATTTGACATAATTATATTAATTTCTCTTTTAATAATATTAAAATGATTAAAATTAATAAAATGGTAGTAAACGTAATGATAAACAAAATAATATATAAATTTTAACATCAAGAGATGACAATATTTTTGTTTTATCTATATTATTAATCAATTACAGAAGACGGGTGCGATGCATTATGTGAAAATTTTAGAAAAGCCAGTAAAATTTTATAAAACTTGTGGGACTCGATATATTTTTCCCAAGCCTGAAAAAAGATAAGTATAATTTATCCAAAAATAGAATATCTTGTCTCAATTACTTAGAAGCTGGAAAAAAAGTTTCAATTACTTGAACTATATACATAAACATTTTCTTATCATGCAAGAGAAGGATACATTGCAATTTCAAACAAAGATAAAGAGGACAAACAAAGATAAAGAGTAAAAAAAAAAGATGATGAAATACTCATGTCGTAACTTTTAGATATGAAATCATAATTTTAAGTAGGATAAATTATAATTATACAGACTTTTGCTGAGTAATGACGAAATTATAATTTATCTTGTAATTTTGATATCATTAAAAATGATGATTAATGATGTTGTCAATATTTTAGTATTAAAATGTTAATTTTACCCTTATTATGGTTGTTTCCAACCATCACCTACATTCAAAAAAAGAATGAAAAGAATTATTTGGCTTATTCAAGAATAAGGTAAATGTCATGTATATATAATAGATTCATGATGCAATTTAGGAAACGATATAAATTAGGAAACAACACTAATTCAGTGATTGACACAATCACAGATTATATACATAATACTAAAAATAAAAAGATTTTATGTACTCTAATTTCAATAGCAAATTACACTAATAGTCCCTGTACTTTACCTCTTGTGTCACTTTGCTCCTTGTGTTTTCAATTTGCTCGATTTTGACCCTCAATTTTTAATTTTGTTTCATTTTAGTCCAATTGTTAACACCGGTTAAAATTGTTGATGGAAAACAAACACGTGAGACGCATATGACCCTTTTTTAAGGGCAATATGGACATTTCACTACCCTTTCCTTGTTTCACCTTCTTCTCTCTCTTGGACTCTCTGCAACAAAATCATCTACCACCGTTGCCTTCTTCTACCACTAAAATCATCCATAGCCAATCCCAATATCAACACCATCCACCTCCATCGCACCAAAAACCCACTTAATTTCTCTTTCACAACCTTCACACACAGAGAGAGAGAGAGAGAGAGAGAGAGAGATTAAGATTAGTGTTTTTTTGAAATTAAGAGAGTGTAATTTCCACTTTCAAGTTTGCTTCCAACTTAGATCAGGTCAACCTTCAAGACAAAGACGATGGCGTGGCTTCGAATCAGGTACAACAATGGGAAATTCAAGGGTCTATTGATGAAAACACCAATATGGGTTCATCAAATGGTGAAATTACTCAACAATCAACCCATGAATCGATCTCATTAGATACCAAAACAGAGGCTTTTCGGTGGAGCGATTAATCTGTTGATGAAACCAAGGTTCATGGACTTGAAGATAAAGTCAATCCTTTACAGAGATTGCATGTTTCGGGTTCGTAATGTTTATATCAAATCTCCTCGGAACCAGTTTGATGTCCTCCACATTGAGTATGAATTGAAGCATGTTTTGAATGGTATTGCAGTGATTCGAGTCTCCCCAGAAAAAGATCCACTGACCCTATAAACAATCCCAAGCTGATTCCCCTGAAATCAATCAAAACGAGCAATGGGTCGAATAGGTCCAACCATTGCTCTCCAAAACTCCCAAATTTCCATGACACCATGGACCCTGACATGGATATGTCGGTTCGAAGCATTTGAATCGACCTTTGCTGTCAACCCAGCAACTATCGTTCTTCCCATGGCTAGTCCACCGACCAGACCATACGTTTCTCGAAAAATCAAACTTGTTACAGATCCCAATTTCTTGCAATTCAGCCATTGATTTGAAGAACTTGAGTGGGATTGTGCAAACTTGTTTGTCAATTGTGAATCTTTGTGGAGAAAATTTCAGACCCTCGTAGTGTTTGAAGAGTAAGATTATAGTGAGATTGTAATCTCCAGCAAAATCTGGGTGGATTTGAAGAGAACAATAGTATGTTCCTTTGCCCAAATATTTGATCGGAGGCCAAGGCTTCCATCGATCACCAGAGAGGTCGGTTTCGATGTAATCACCACCCAAACAGTGAGGCTTCCCTGACTCATCCAAAGCTTGGAACACATACTCATGGATTTGGCTTGTCAGTAATTCAAAACAGGTGGTGCAGGGGTTGGGATAGAAGAAAGTGTTGTTTGGTGGCGAATGGTAGTGGTTGTGTTGTTTAGCAATGACGGTGGTGGAGTGAGATTGATGATAAACGATGGAGGATGGGGAAAAGAGCAAAGGATATTGCTGAAATGGAATAGGGAAGATTAGGATTGAAATATCTGTTTTGTCCCTCAAAGTTGATCACATGTTGTGCACATGACTATTTTCTGTTAAATTTTTTAACAGGGGTTATTGATTGGACTCAAATGAAACAAAATTAAAAATTGAGGGTCAAAATCGAGCAAATTGAAAATACAAGGACCAAAGTGACACATGATGTAAAGTACATGGAATATTAGTGTAACTTGCCTTAATTTCTATATTCAATACGCCCCCTCAAGCTAGTGTGAAGAGTTGAGGTCTGACAGACAGCCAAGGTAAGGCCTACCGCTCGCCGGTGATGCAAAATTACTAGGTACTTAACCTAGCTGTGATACCAAAAAGAATGAAAAGAATTATTTGACTTACCCATGAATGAGATAGAGGCCATGTATATATATTAGATTCATGATACAATTTAGGAAATAATATAAATAAGGAAACAATACTAAATCAATGATTGACACAATCACAGAGTATATACATAATACTAAAAATAATTTTTTTCATATACTCTAATTTCTATATTCAACACCAAACAGTGATATTCCACATTTGAATAATCTAGACCAAAAACCAAACACACCAATTATATTTCTATATATAAAATACTATTATATGAAGTAAAGGTTAGACTTTGCGGGTTGTTTGGGTTGTTGTAAATAAGTGCACTTTTTGACTTTTTAGGCTAAAAAGTTGAGGAAAAAAAGATGGTTGTTTGGGATAACTTTTTGACTTTTTATGAAAAAAATTGTATTAAAAAATTGTATAAATTAGTGTATAGGAGAAGCTTGGGCAGAGTAGGCAGTACGGTGGACAGAATAGTGTATGGGAGAAGCTTGCCTATTTTTCGGGCATTGAATTGGACGGTGCTGTTCAGCCCGTGGGAGCCCACCACGGGTCCCGTTTTGCTAATCGAAACCGTTCAATATGTAGAACTTGTTGAGTGCTATATGCTTGTAAAAAATCACATTAATTGGATATCGATAGCTATCTGATCGGATTTGTAACGACCCCAAAATGTGTATAAGGAATTATTCTTATTTACTTATGGGTGAATGTGCTTTAATGTGATTATATCTTTTGAATTGAACATTATCTGTTGAGTTACGACTTTAAAATTGAAATTGCCAACCTTTATAGGTTCAGAAATCAAAATTGAGTACTTGCATATGTTAATGAGAATTTTTAGAGCTACTTGGGAAAATTAATTGGAAATTTAATTCGTCTGATTCGTTAATGCACGTTTGGATGGTTAACTTTGCACTGAAAATTGAAGGCCTTAGAAGCTTCAGAAACCAGAATAGAGGTCATATTCATGATCAGCATAATTTTTATAGTTATCTAGAAAGTTTAATTGAAATTTGATTTTATGCGATCCGTAAGGGCGTGTTTGGCCCTCCCTACTTGTGGAAGCCTTATATATATATATATGTGTGTGTGTGTGTGTGTGTGTGTGTGTGTGTGTGTGTCACATGAGTTGTTGAACTCATCAAGTGGAGTCTAAAAATATCTAAGGGCGGGAGAAGAGAATCGTAAGAGAGAGAGAGAAGGGAGACAAAGCTTCTCTAAGAGAGAGCTCACCATTCATGAGGGTTTGAAGCTAAATAGAAGAGATTAAAGAGAGATGAAGAAGATCATCCATGGAAGCTTGGGGAATTGAAGAGAGCTAAGAGAAAGACAAAGATTGGAGAAAGGTATGGAAGTCTACCTTGAATCCTTATGTTTAATGTATCAATTTCATAAAATCATTATGGTATTGGAAGATTTGAACCCATTTTGATGAGGGTTTTATGTATGCATTTAATTGAACTCAATTTAAGAAGTGAGACCATGGGCTCTATGATTTTGGTTATGATTGGAACTCAACCTTATGAATACCATATGAAATGAACCTTAGATTGTCCAAAGAATTAGATCATGCAAGAATCAAGTGTATTTGTGGGTTGTGTTTTGAGAACCTTGAAGATTATGAAAGATAAAGCATTGATCTTGAACTTGAGGCAAAGATGATTTGTTTAAAATGAAATTACACTTGAATGATGATAGTTTATCATGTTGTGGGACAATTTTATATATTTTTGAGTGATTTGAGTTGGAAACCAAGCTTAGAAATGGAAAGAGCAAGAGTTAGAGCAAACAACATTTTCGGACAGCAAAACTGACCCAGAGCCACACGTGCGGCGGGTCTTCCCGCACGTACGGCAATCCATTTCCAGATTTTGCTAAAAAAGCACATGGTCCCACACGTGCGGCCCAATTCCGGCACATGCGGCCAAGTTTCTCGAGGCCGCACGTGTGGGACAGCTCTGTTCAGCCAACTTCAAATAAGCATATCTTTTGTATCCGGACTCCGTTTTAGATGATTTTTGAGCCTAAATTCAAGCCCCGGAAGTCTAGTTTCCAGTGGTGGTAATCTAACTCCCAAATTCTAAGTACACAAATAGTTATGCCCAAATTAGTGACGATTGTTCACTTTCTGTCTACCGGTTTTGTACCATTTCTTCTTCTAAACCATTTTCCTTTCGATTCCTCCTATTTTCCTAGACATGGATTATAACTTATTGAGGACTAATGAGTTTAGAACCGATATGGCTAATTGATTAAAGAATAAGAAAGAGATTGGTTTTATTCTCATATTATGCTATATGCATTGTGTTGTAGGTCGAGACGAGGACATCGTTCCATTGCTACTGGAGGTCCATCACTGTGAGTAATAGCAGTGTAATGTTCTATTTCATTTACTGCTAATAGTTATCGATGGCGTTCTGTTATGCATAAGTAAGTTATGTGTCCTTATGATGAATAACTGGAAAACTTATTTGCGTTATTGAGCAATGATATTCTTAAGGACTGGAGGTCGTTCTACTGTACTAGTGATGGGCTCGAGGCCGTTCAGTTATAAGCCACGGAGTGTTGACAACTCTAAGACTGAAGGAGGTGAGGACATGCCGATGTCTCACCGACCCTAATATGATTCGAATCGATTATGATTCATGGCCAGAGGCCAAGAGAGGTAGTGTACATGTCGATGTTCTACTGACCTTCCAATGTGTGGACAACTGTCGAGATGTGGGCCTAAGGCCGCTCTATATAATATGTTGGGCCTAAGGCCATTTTGTACATATATTGGTCCTAAGGCCGTTTCGTATCATATGTGGGCCTGAGGCCGTTTTAAAATATGATTATGAATAAGATCTGTATATGGTTTGATATGCATATTTACATTTTCTAAGAGTATACTCGTTTAACAAACCTCCTTACATTGCTATTATTCACTGAGCCTTGCTCACACCGTTTTTGTGTATATTTATGTAGGTGAGCCATCGGGAACTGACACTAGAATTGTATGAGATCCACATGTCTGCCAAGCCGCCTGGGGTATGCCTCCGTGTTGAGGCCTTAATTTTGATTACTGGGAGTTATGTAATTTGTAGAGTCTTATATAAGTGTGTGTGAGATCTATATAATTCTGTGATTATTGTGAATATGGAAACGTAATTAAAGACTTACATTACTCTAATTTTCATGTATGCACAAGCTCAATGGGCGTTTTATCTATGTTGATATTTGCTTCCGCTTAAGGTCCCGTATTTGGTTAAATATTATTTTGGAATTCTGTTTTGAGGCCTAAGTATAGGCTAGTCATGGACCAAACTTTTAGGGGCGATTTTGGGTCACGATAGGATTAGTTTTTTGTCAATCGTTAACTATAACACCATCCATTTTTTTTATACAAAACTGATTTGATCATTTAGTTAGCGATATTCGATCAACATAATTTTTTACAGGCATATATTACTCGATGAGTTCTACACATTGAACGGTTCAGATTATCAAAATGGGACCCGTGATGGGCCCCATGGGCCGAACAGCACCATCCTGTGCAAAAAAAAAATTCCACCCGTGTGACCATCACTTACCTGGCCTGTGTATAGCGGCTTGTACTTGGCTTGTGTAAAGGGGATTTTTATATATATATTTTTTGGTGAATAGTGATGACTTTTTTGTTTTTTAGTAACTTTTTCACTTTTTTGTATTTTTTAGTGTATGCCAAACCATGTGATTGATCACCATCAAATTGCTCTAGACAAGAATATGATGTATGAAGAATGGCCCATGCAAATCATTGATCGGCAAGTAAAACAATTGAGGAATAAAATAATCCCTATGGTGAAAGTTGAATGGAAAGAACATTATGAGAAGGAGGCTACTTTGAAGAAAGAAGAAGAGATGCAGCAGTGGTATCCGTATTTATTTCCATCATAAGGTAACCAAAGTTTGGAGGACCAAACTTTCTAAGGGGGAGAGATTGTGATGACCCTGACCTCCGAACTAGTGTATAATGATATTTTAGTAAGTCTAATTGCATGATTGTGTGTTTATTTATGCGATTACATGCTTCATTTTGTGATTATCTGTCGTTACATGGAATATCTGTTCAAATTGACAACTTAGATACATAAATTGAGAGCTTAAATGACTTCAGAAACTGAAATTGACTAGCCCAATAGGCTAATTAGAATATTTAGAATTTTATGGTAACTTTAATTGAAAATTGATTTGGATCAAAATAATTAGAATAAACTGATTGAATTAACTAGAATTAAGCCTAACTAGTTAACCTTAATCATATGTGATTAGGTTAACTTAATCACACCATATAAATAGCTCTAAATAAGCTTATGAGCTCACATATACACACACTTGGCTAAGAATTGAGAGAGAAGGGAGGAGAGTTGAACATTTAGAGAGAGAAAGAGGAGATTGAACTGAATTGCTAGAGTTTTGGTGACTTGAGCTAGTCTAACACTTGAATTCACACATTAGGTATGAAACTCAAGCCAAATTCTTGGAATCAAGTCATATAGAAACTAAGTTCATGGAGTTAGGGGATCATTTGTTTGAATTTGGGTAGATTGAGCATGGATTACCATGGATATGATGAATTTGAGTTGAATTGTGCACATGCATGCTTAATCTTTCATTTTTGAGCTAAGATTTCTTGAAATTCATGCATGCGTGAAGCTTAGGAGGCATGAGCTTGAAGATCATCCATGAATTCATGCATTTCATATCATTTAGTGGTGTTTTAACATGACGGAGGCTTAATCTATAACATGCATGGTTTCAACTTGAAAATTTAAACTTGAACTTGGACAATTGAAGCATGATTTCGAACAAATGGTTTCAAAATGGAAGTATTTTCATGTTATATGATGATTTTCCAAGCTTTTGTACCAAAAAAACAAGTTTTAAAGCTTTGGATATCAACCTTGAAGCTCAAACACAGTTTTGGAAATTCCAGAATTCGTGTTGTCTGCTCGAGCGAGAAAAGCCTCACTCGAGCATGAAAATCGAGCTCCTAGAAGTTTTATAAAATTTTACAAGCCGCTCGAGCGACCAAAGTGGCACTCGAGCGAGGACCGTTTTTCTCTGTCTTCCGCTCAAGCAACCATTGACTTGAAATTTCATGTAACCAGTACTTTTGTAGACCGCTCGAGTGACAGAAGCTACGCTCAAGCGATCACTTTTGTTTTTGAACCCCCGCTCGAGCGGAGACCCTGTTCTCAGCAAAATTTTACCAACTCTTTTAAGTGCATATTTGCATCCTCGTGCCACTCCAAGTATTCTTAGGCACCATTTAGACTCACATAATCATATAATGAGTTAGAAACACATGAGAAGAATTGAATTAAATTGAAGTGGTGTTTCAATTGTGCCTTTGTTATGTGTTTTGTCTAGGTAGGCGTCCAAGGCTTAGTGACACCACAAACCACTGTAAGTAGTAACTTTATAAAGATATGCTCAAGTAATATTATTTTTGAAATTGTTATTTCTTTGGAATCAATATGTGACTGATTGAATGGTTTATCGAAAAGTTATTTTATAATGATGAATGAAGTTCATTTTCGAAATGTATTCGTGGCATCCATTGACCCTTGCCTGGGGGAGATTAATACCATGGCATCTGTAGACGTTCCCGAACGCCCTGGGAGGAAATCCCCCGTTTTGTTCATTGGGGCTCACTACTGTTCGGACTCAAATTGTCACGGTCCTTTATCTAATCTCGCAGAGTGCAATGCAAGACTGATGAATCATCAAAGAGTCCAAATCCGGCAAATCGTTTTGGAAAACAGATTTTTTAGAAAGAAGTGCCAAACATAGACTGTTTTGCCAAATACAGAGTAGCCACCTAAATATTTTATTTTGGAGAATTTAGGAAATCCTGACTCGTGCCTAAGGCCACATGTCCGTCATCACCAAAGTTGCCTTGGGTCGGGAACTTGGGTACGATTGGGGAAGGTCAGCTAAGCTTAAATCAGCATGCAAGATAGGCTAAAAGTGTGTACAAAAATGGGAAATAAAAGAGGGAAAAGGAGTTACCCTTGAAGACCACTTCCAAGAACACAAAACCAGCAGCCTCTTTGGATCAAAACAGCTCAAAACCCCTCAAACAACTCCTTAGCACCTTAGTAACCAAAACGTAGTGTACTCCTAGGTGTTCTAGTGCAAGAACAAGAACAAAAACTCACTTTGGAACACTCTAACCCACACAAATGTAGAGAGAGAGGGAGATATAGAGAGAGTGATATATATATTTTATATATCAGATTTTTCAACCCTTGAAATGGAAGGAGAGGCCCTCTTTTATAGAGGAACAAAGGTCCAAGCTTCTCTTAGAAGCTTGGAGCAAAGGGGCCAAGCTTCTCTTAGAAGCTAAAGCAAAAAGGGTAAAGCTTCTTGAGGAAGCTAGGGCAAAGGGGTCAAACTTCCTCAAGAAGCTAAGAAAGGTTCAAGCTTCTCTTGGAAGCTTGGAGCAAAAGGGTCAAACTTCTTGGAGAAGCTAAAAAAGGTTCAAGCTTCCTCAAGAAGCTAAAACAAGGGTTCAAAAGGTTCAAGCTTCCTCAAGAAGCTAAAACAAAGGTTCAAAAGGGTCAAGCTCCCTCAAGAAAAGGTCTCGGCCAAGAAAAGTGGCCGATTGATCAAAACAATGGCTGGCCGACCAAAAACATTGCCGACCGGCCAACACTTTTGGCCGGTAGCAAGAAAACAGGGCCGGTGGCCTCAGGCCATGGCCGGTGAGGTGTGGGGATGGCCAACAAGCTATTACCCACCCTCAAAAGCAAAACAACAAATTTTTGGTGCAAAACCAAACACAAAACAAACAAGTCGAGAGGTCTTGAGGCAAGGCGCGTAGCCGAAACCTTCGAGAACTCAAGACGGACACAAACTTGGGTGATCATCGAGTGTTCAAACGATGACGTCCAAGTCTTGAGGACGGTAAAAAATGGGGTGTCTACAGCATCCATTGACCCTTGCCCGGGGGAGATTAATACCATGGCCCATTGACCCTTGCCTGGAGGAGATTAATACCATGGCCCATTGACCCTCGCCCGGGAGAAACAATACCGTGGCCCATTGGATGATTGAAATATAGAAATCTTTGCTATTAGACCTTAATGGTCGCATTGGTTATGATATATTGATTGACCCTTGAGGTCCTATTATTATAACAACATTGTTACTCTATCGAATGTACTACATGCTTGTTTGAAATGGTTTTCGATGTTAAAATTGATGATGTAATGCTATTGAACCTCATTTATGTAATCTCTTTATTCTGTTATTACTCATTGTGCTTTAACTCACTATTTATTTACATATATATGTAGCTGGGCAAGCCAAACAACAGAGTTAGGAAAGCCCCGAGTCTACCCAAGTCAGCCTTTTGTGGAGCTTCCAAGTGAACTAAACATGCTCAGGTGGAGCCATGCTAGTCGAACCCTCTTTTTGTGTGTTTCAGTGATTTTGTATTTATATATAGTTGGGGTTGTATTTTGTAAGACATGAATTTTTGTATGACTGCGATGAATGTACTTTTAGGACAAAACTTTACTTATTATACTAGTTCTTTACATATACGCACAGCTCAATGGATAATTTCTATGTCATTTTAAACTTCCGCTAAGCCCCGTACTTTATATTAAGAGATTCTTTTGTATGGAGGCTGTAGGTAATCTATGATTACTGGCCGGTCATGACGCTAAACCTATAGGGGCGGGTTTGGATCCTGACAGAGTGGTATTAGAGCACGAGTTATATCTCACTCACTTGTCCATTGAGCTATAGAGAGTCTGGAAGAGACTTCAGGATTGCATTTATGTGTAATTAAATATTAGAGTGAGATAAATTGTATGATTACATGTTTTGAATTTGTACATGTGGACATATTTTATTTGTTGTGTTTATTATAATACAAGTTTTATATAGAATATGGTAAGGACAAGGGGTGATGAGCTCGAGGAGGCAACCTCCTCAAGATTGGATAGAATAGAATGAATGATGAAAGATATGACTGAAGCCATAAGACAACAACAACAGTGGCAACAACAACAACAACAAACACCACCCCCACCTCCAATACCTGTGCCACCTCCAACTCCACGGTGCCAGCCGGGGAGTTGTATTATTGCTTTGACCAGAGAATTTAAAAAGATGAAGCCACCATTGTTTCATAGCGGAATTGAACCGTTGAAAACTGAAGCTTGGGTCTTAGGAATTGAAAAATTGTTTGAAGTGTTCCCATGTACTGAAACTCAGAAGATACAACTAGCTGCATTCACATTAGAAGATGATGCAAGACATTAGTGGATGTTGGTTCGAGATGAGAATCGAGACGTTACTTGGGCCCGTTTCCTAGAAATCTTTTATGAGAAATACTTTCCACAATGTGTACGGGACAGAAAGGCAACTGAATTCATGGAACTCAAGCAAGGAAATAAATCAATTGCTGAATATGAGGCTCAGTTTACAGAATTAGCTCGCTTCACACCCCATATGGTATATACGGACTACAAGAAGGCTAGACAGTTTGAGGAAGGTTTGCGTGACCCAATTCTGGATAAAATCGATGTGCTCAAATTGCCGACATATATGAATATACTTGATAGGGCACTATTAGCAGAGAGAAATGTAGCCAACTGTAGCCAGAACTTCGAATGGAAGGGCAGGAGACATAATTTCAATAAAGGGACACCATCAACAAATAAGAAGTTGAAGCCTGGGGATTCTAGTAATTCGGGGTCAACCCAAAGTGGCAACTCAACACCTACTTGCACCATTTGTGGAAAGAAGCATCGGGGTGTTTGCTATCGCACTATAGGGACTTGTTACCGGTGTGGAAAAGTAGGACACATGGCAAAAGATTGCACATAGTCACGTCAGGATGGTAACCGAGGTGCCACAAGCTTGATTGAATCAATTCCCATAACAAAACCAACTACAACACCGTCTACCACAAGAAATGAATGGAGGCAAGGAATAGTCTTTGCATTGATCCCGGGAGACACTCAAAATACCGAGGCAGTAGTGTCAGGTACAATCTCCATTTGTGGTAAACCTGCTTATGCTTTAATTGATTCAGGATCTACACATTCGTTTGTTTCTGTGGTTTTTGCTGAAACTTTGAATAGACCTATGAAAGCATTGAGCTATGTATTATGTGTTGCATCACCTACGGGGGGGATCCATGCTATGTTCAACAGTATTTGTTGCATGTGAATTATTTCTCGGGAATGCTATTTTGTACGCTGATTTAATACCTTTAGACATGAGACATTTTGATGCTATATTGGGTATGGATTGGTTAGCTAAATACTATGCAACTATTGATTGTGCTTTGAAATGAGTAATATTTCGACCTCAAGGACAAGATGAATTTTATTTTGAAGGGAAAGGGGTAGTTCCTCCACAGTACCTCATATCTGCCATGAAAGCCCGAAAACTAATAAATAGGGGTTGTTAAGGGTATTTGTGTAGTGTGATAACTGAACCAACTATAGACATTACTCTAGACAATATACCAGTGGTGAGAGATTTTCCTGATGCATTTCCAGATGAATTACCCGGCCAACTTATTGATAGAGAGATTGAATTTACAATTGATGTAATACCGGGAACTCAACTAATTTCTAAAACTCCCTACCGTATGTCTAGCACTGAAATGAAAGAATTGAAAACTCAGTTGCAGGAATTGCTTGATAAAGGGTTTATCAGACCGAGTACATCACCATGGGGTGCACCAGTACTTTTTGTGAAAAAGAAAGATGGCACTCTTCGATTGTGCATTGATTACTAAGAGCTCAACAAGGTAATGGTGAAAAATAAATATCCTTTGCCGCGTATTAATGACCTGTTTGATCAGTTGCAGGGGGCACAGATATTTTCAAAATTTGACTTAAGATCGGGATATCATCAACTGAAAGTTAAGGCTGAGGACATTGAAAAGACTGCCTTCCGGACCAGGTATAGACATTATGAGTTTTTAGTCATGCCTTTTGGAGTTAAAAATGCGCCCGCAACATTTATGGATTTAATGAATAGGACTTTCAAACCTTTCCTGGACGACTTTGTTGTTGTATTCATTGATGACATCTTGATTTATTCGAAAGATAAAGATGAGCATGAACGGCATTTGAATCTAACTCTTCAAACACTTAGAGAAAAACAGTTATATGGGAAATTCAAAAAGTGTGAATTTTGGCTTGATGAAATAGCATTTTTGGGGCACATCATTAATAAAGATGGTATATCTGTGGATCCTCATAAAATTGAAGCAATTATTAATTGGCCTACCCCGACTAATGTATCAGACGTTCATAGTTTTATGGGATAGGAAGGGTATTATCGAAGATTTGTTAGAGACTTTTCAAAAATTGCTGTGCCATTGACTCAGTTGACTCGAAAAGAGGAACTATTTGAGTGGACAGATCAGAGAGAAACATCCTTTCAAGAGTTGAAGACAAGAATGACTACAGCCTTAATCCTTACTATTCCTTCAGGTATTGAAGGTTTTGTGATCTTTAGTGATGCATCTTATAAGGGCTTGGGTTGTGTTTTAATGCAGAATGGCAGGGTGATTGCATATGCCTCTCGACAATTGAGACTACACAAAAAGAACTACCCTACACACGACCTAGAACTTGCTACAATTGTGTTTCCATTAAAAATATGGTGTCATTATTTGTATGGGACCAAATGTGAAGTGTACACAGATCATAAGAGCTTCAAATACTTCTTCACACAGAAAGAGTTGAACATGCGTCAAAGATGATGGCTTGAACTAATCAAAGACTATGACTTGAAAATTCACTATCATCTGGGCAAAGCCAATACTGTAGAAGATGCACTTAGTAAAAAGAATGTGGAGAATCTTGCCTATTTACTCACAGATCAGAGAGAACTGCTACTGGAGTTTGAAAAACTTGAAATTGAAGTGGTTCCTTATGAACAAGATAGCTTGATAGCCGCAATATTTGCCTAACCTGCCATTATTGAGGAGATTAAACGAAAGTAAATGAATGATGAGTTTTTAAAGAAGATTTGTGATGAACTTGACCCCAAGGCTAAATCGGGGTTCATAATTGAAAATTTCGTATTAAAATTTCAAGGGAGATTGTGTGTTCCAAATGATGCGGATTTGAAAAAGAAAATTTTAGAGGAAACCCACAAGTTAGTGTTTTCAATGCACCCAGGGAACACCAAAATGTACCAAGATTTGAAGTTAGTGTATTGGTGGCCCAACAGGAAAAGAGAGATTGCCGACTTCAACTCTAAATGCTTACAATGCCAACAGGTAAAAGCAGAGCATCAGAAACCAGCAGGTTTGCTTCAGTCTCTTCCTATTCCGGAGTGGCACAAGTGAGCCCCAACCATCGGGTGCAAGGATCATTCCCTTTCCAATTCTAGGCGAACAGTGCAGGTTTGCCAACTGATTGTGCAATCACACCAATTGAGCCATTGAGCTTGGAACTACTTTGTTTTCCGTTCAACCATAGAGGTCAGAATAGATGAATCCAAAAAGCTCACCAGCTGGCGTACGACACCATTTTGGAAAATTTTATATTTTATTTTATTTTTTGTTATTTTAAATTTAGATTTTGATAAGGATTATTGTTATCTAGCCTAAAATAGTATAAAATTTATTGTTTTCTAGTCATTTTAGTTTCTTTATTCTGAGTCAGTTTTAATTTTTTAAGTTTTTAGAATACCTGTTTTAGAGTGTTAGGATTGCTTTATTATAAGCTAGCGGTGACTGAGGCTAGCTTAGTTGAATAGGAGGTGGACCCAAAAAAACTTGAATTAAGGCCAAAATCTTAAGTGTGATGGCTTGGTTGCGGAAGGAGGGGAGATTTTGGTCCCTTTTTGGGATTGCTAAGAATAGGAATGCAGCAGTGGTACATTATTTGTGGTTATAGTGGAGCAGGGTATTTTTGGATGTGTCTTTTTGGTGGGCACAACAGGTATGATTGGAAGTTTGAGGGGTTGGAGGTTCTTTTCACTTTATTGTATAGGTTGTCTTTTATTTATTTATTTATTTTATTATTATTATTATTATTATTATTATTATTATTATTATTATTATTATTATTATTATTATTATTATTACTACTACTACTTAAGGCTCTATTTTATTGTATAATCTACCAGGAAAGAAAAGGGGGATGACATAAGGTGGAATAGGTCTAGATCAAGAAAAATTGAAAATTGAGTCCTTTTATCAATGCTTTGCTTGGTGGCTGTGTATCTATTCCTTGGAAAAGAATTTGGAGGTCTGAACCACCATGCAAGGTTGCTTTCTTTGTTCAGATAACAACCCGTGATAAAATCCTTACTTTGAATTACCCTGATTCTGCATAAGCACATTACTGTTAATTAAGGAAGATGCAGAATTGGTGTCCTGTGGCTCAAAAAATGCAAACTTTTGTTTAATCAGATTTTGGTTCATTGAGTGTTCCCAGGGAAGGTGATTAATTCATGCATTGTTGGAATGGTGTGAGTCGGCAAGAGTATAAGAAAACCATGGATGGTAGCTCTCACTACAAGGATTTACACATTTGGCGACCACTTTTGCCGACCAAAAAAATTTTGGTCGCAAAAAAATGGCATTTGGCGACCAAATATTAATTAGTCGCGAATGATCATTATTTTTGGCGACCAAATATTATTGGTCGCAAAAGAATATATTTTGGCGACCAAAAAATAAGTTGGTCGCAGAAAGTGGTATGCTTTTGCCGACCAACTATAAATTTGGTCGCGAAAGGTCACATTTTTTTTGGCGACCAAAATTTTGGTCGCCAAAAACTTATTTTCAGCAACCAAAAAAAATTAGTCGCCAAATTATCACTTTTAGCGACTAATATTTTAGTCGCCGTTGATTGAGATTTGACAACTAAAAAAATTTGTCGGCAAAGGGTACATTTTCTGCGACTAATCTGATATTTTAGTCGCCAAAAATTTGGGAGGGAATTTTGAAACGTGGGGCGGGTATTTTGGTCACACTTTCTCATTTTCTCCTCTTTCATCTCTCTTTGAAATAGGTGCGAGACAAGCGAACAAACAACACCGAACCACTCTCTCTCTCTCGTCTTTGCGTTCGATTCGAACCCTAGGCACATTGAATCAATCATTCGGAGTCTCTCTTGGATCTACATGGTGATCACCTCCCCCTTTCTCTCTCTCACGCCTCACGCCTCTGTGTCTCTTCTCTCTCACGCCTCACGCTGCCCTCCTCTCTGTTACTGGAGCATCACCGCAAGGGTTAGACGAGCACACCGTAAGGGTTAGCACTACCATCGCTTTGTCTCGGGTAGGTATGTCCTTTATTTCACCCTCTCTCTCTTTCTCTCTGTGTGTGTGGGTGTGTGTCTCTGTCTTCCTCTCTATGTCTCCTTCGATTTGGGGCTAATTATTTTCTTCATTTTGCTCACTATTTGAAGAAAATTAAAGAAAATCAGAGAAGAACTTGAATGTATTTGCAATCTGATGCTTGAATGGATAATGATGCTTGACCGAAGCATGAACTCTTAGATATTGCATCTCGTCTGTAGCATATAGTTAGTTATATTCAGTAATGGCAATGTAGAGATTTGGAACAATACAGGCCAAACCCGCTGGTTTTCCCCTTCTGTTCCAATCCAATACCAATTTAGGTTTAAATATTTCCCCAAAATGATGCATTGGCATGGGGTGGGATTGGATGAGATAATGAAATAAGTATTGTTCTGTACCTAATATGGAGACAAACATATATAATTAATATCAGGCAAATAAATGAGGATAAAATAAACTTGCACCTGGTTATGTAAGGCTCAAACATATCCCAAGGTCTGGAGCATGAAACAATTGACTCATTCTGTTGCCGTCTCTACTCATACAACCATTTTTTCTGTTACTCTCAAGATTTCTCAGGTAAGGACTGCTGTCTTTTTTAATTTTTTAATTTTTATTATTGAATTGCCCCCCAGTGCCAAAGTTGTGTGGTATAAACTGGATTACTATGTCTGAGTTGGAATATTAATTGAGAACATATAAGTTTGATAGTAATCCAGCAAAACAGAATATTTCATTCTAGGTAATTTGTGTTAACAACATGGTTTCTTTCACATGCTCTAACCTTTAAACTGTAATTTGCGTGAGCCTGTGGAAAGCCTTCGACCAGATATGTCTTCATTCCTAAATGGTTTAATTTTAGTCTGTACTGTGATTACGTAATTATTCCTTTAATTTGATTCTCATTACCTGCTTTGTCTTCTCTGTTTTTTAATCTTTGGCAGTTTATATTTGATGCTGCTGCAAAGTTCTGTGTTGATATTGCAACTCATCAGCATGGATGTTGTGTTCTGAATCGATGCATTGATAAGTCAGTTGGGAAATATCAGGAAAAGTTGGTTGCAGCAATTGCTGCTTATGGGCTTCTTCTTTTTGCGAGAAGCAAAAAGTTACAATTTTTGTGATTTATGATTTACAAAAAGTTACAAAAAGTTACAACTCATCAGCAATTTGTGATTTAAGTTCTACTTTTTGCGAGAAGCAAAAAGTTACAATTTTTGTGAAGAAAAAAGTTATACTTTTTGTGATAAAAGTTATACATTTTATGATAAAAGTTGCACTTTTTACATCAGGCGCATACCATATGCACCCTTTCTGGGGTGCACATGGTAGCCTTTCCCGTATGGGTTTTGGCCGCGTTGATCCATTTATTGAAGGGCTTTAGACTAGGTTCAGAGTATGAGCAATATTACAGGTGGTTTTCCCAACTTAAACCGGCCCCACTTTCCCTAGTTTCAGACTGGAGAATTGAAATATATAAGATCTAGCAACAAGGTTGATTGAGTTGGAGGCCAAACGATTTTATTGATGGTTTGATGGGAGGCTCTGGGTTAAACAGCATAACTGACAGCTTCTTACTGCCTCCATTCAATTTGCTCTCTCCTCCTAGTTAGCTCTATATTAATTGAATTCACACTAATTGGTATAATGGTCATAAAACAAATTATACAGTCAACTCTAATTGAAGTCCTCTCTTCTGTTGTCTTCCTTTCTCACAGCCATAACCCATGTTTGTTTAGCATCCTGTTCCCTCCTTTCTCCTTTCATTTTTGTCGTCATCATCATCATCATCATCAAATCATCATAATGATCATCTTTTTCACATTTCTTAAAGTGGTGAAATGCCATGTGTTAATGCATTTATCTTTGATTATGATCCAAACGACCTTTTGACTTACAGCAATTAACTGCAGCTTTTCCAAGTTACACTGGCTGATCTCAGTTGATGTGTTGTTATTTGTCCATATCTCGACTTACAGCAATCATAATACTTGAAGTCACCAGAAGATGCATGGAAGTTCCAAGCTTCCTTGCTTATTACACACTAATATTTCCTATAATATGCTACACATGTTACCTCGACCTAGATTTGATTTATCACTGGATAATTTTTTTTTTTTTGCCTATTATGCAGATCGGCACAACAAACACCATGTACACACCATATTTAAAAAAATATATGCTAATGATCACCCAATGATTAGTATTAGTATTGATATACGTGCTAAATATGTATCAAAATATGTAAAAAGTGCATAGTATTCTAACTATTTTGGTATTACCTCCCCTTAAAGACAGACCATAAGTTGTCATTAGCATGATCCGTTGAAAAATAATAGTGGATCTTATTATTTTATAGATATGATAGGTCCTATATTTATACATATGGTTCGTACGTAGGAGGTAAAAAGAAAGGGGGGTAAATATTCATGTATCATTTTCTTAGTCATCAAACCAAGACATACTCTCTGAGGATGAACTGTCTAGTACAAAATCTGACTCCATTTTCATTTGGCAGACTTAGCTCGAACAGCATTACACTCTGGTAGGGGCCTCCCCATCAACCATAACTCAGTTGTACCAAATTTGCAGTCATGTGTGAAGAAATTGTTTCTCTAGTCGATGATAAACGTACCTAATTGCCTTAAAATAGCAAGAACATCAAGTACCCAAGACAAAATAGAAACTTGGTTGCAAGGCGGTAGGGGCCGCCCCATCGATCACTCTTGGTGAAGAAAGACTATTGACTAGTTATATACCAAAACACAGAAAAAAAATCTAGACTACACATTAATTTTTTTTCTGCCTCATTATCTAATTGCATTGAATCTATTAATTGGGCAGTTTTTGCAGTCTTGGCTTCTTTTACCTTTGGGTAATTTTGCATACTAGGTATTTTACAGTGTTCCACATGCATGCTTAAGCTTCTCACACGTGGTTATGTAATGCATTCTATTTTTAAAATGTTGACTTACATATGATCGAAACTCATTAAAATTTTCTGCAAAATAAATTAATGGAAGTCCATCAGCCTTTATTTTAGAGTTGAATATGGTTGGATCTCTTCTAGTTTTTTTCTTTGATTTTAAGAGACTTCTTGTAGGATACTTTTCGCGGAAGAGTGTGTGAATGTCCTATTGTGCAAGGTTTAAACTTTGTTGGTGATGGTTATACTCATTGTGAAGGTATGTGTTTATTCAAATTATGAGTGTAAGTTTTGCTCCGTTTGGTATATTGCTCAAGAGACAAGAGACCAACAAATCTAGCTAGGAAAATCATTTCTTAAAAAGTTGTGGCAGTAGTTTCCCCCTTTTTTTAGTTAAATCAAGTAAAAGTGCCCCCTTTTTAGTTTCACCCTTTTTTTTTTCAGTGCCATCAGCATAAAAAAATTATCACCATGCCTGATATCTCACAGGATACTCCATTAAGGAATTTTGATTTTCATGTCTTCTCACTTTTGATGAAACAAGAGAATATTTGGCTGAAAATTTCTAGCAAAATAGATTTGATTGTTAAGTTGCTGATTTTTGTGATTGTGCTGTTACAAACAGATCTCGTAACATCAGTTTGATTCATTGTGGTTCTGATGTCATTAATAACAATGTAACTCTTAAATTTTTGTGGCAACCTTTTTTTTTTTTTTTTTTTTCCTTTTTTGATTGAATTGAAATCTCAACTTACACTAACAGCCAGTAAATAGTATGCTGGCTGCAGGGGTGTACCCATAGGATATTGAAATCATAAGATACAAGGACTTGGTCGAATTCTTTAAATGCGTAGTTTTTCTATTTTTATATCTAAAATAAGTATCAAATAGATAAGATACCGTCTCCAGCGTAATTCATAGTCTTACTTTGAAATATTGTAACTAGGTGCTCATCTTCCTTTATTGTATTGGAACCTTAAGGCTGTGTTTGGATTATGGATTTGAATAGGGATTTGGAAAGGGAAAGGAAGAAGGTGAAGGAAATGTGAATGGAAATATAAGCTAAATTTGTTCTCCATTTCCCCTGCCTTTTCCTTTTCCTTTCCCTTTCCAAATTCTTACCCATTCCATGATCCTAACACAACCTAATGGTCTCTTCCAATAGACATGTTTAACTAATATCCTGCAGCCGCACACAAAGTGCCATTAGCTTAGAAAGATGATGTTAACTCTGATCAAGCGGGCATCTTACACTTTGAACAAGCTGTTGAACTTATACACACAGTATTCAGAAATTTATATTTACATCATATTTTGGCATATTTGGTTTAACAGCTTCAGGTGCTTTAAGGTGTGAATTAAATAATGGAGGCAGTTGGAAGAAGACCCAGGAAGGCAGGACCTATTCTGCTTGCATTGTAAGTGGTTCAAACTCAACTCATCTGTTAGAGTTGATTATTATGACACTTTCTCAGTTCTTTTTAACTGCCCACTGACTATTGAGCGGTTCTTGACGAACTTTTAGGATAACCATACAAAAGGCTGCAAGTGTCCACCAGGATTCGAGGGTGATGGAGTGCACACTTGTGAAGGTAATGTATTTCCACTTCTTGGTTTTACTGATTAATGTCGTGGAACATTACAAAGATGACTGGGATTTACAAGGCTTGTTGGGCCCATTATTTTGCTATGGCTATATCAAATTAGGCGATGACTCTTTTCAAGCATACTGTCTTTAAACATTTAGTAGGTTTGTAGGCTGATACCCTGTAGATTTCAGTCTCTTTCTATTGACCATTCTGTCTTCCAGATATTGACGAATGCAAAGAAAGGTCAGCCTGCCAATGCCCGCAGTGCAAATGCAAGAATACCTGGGTTAGTTATGAGTGCCGCTGCGGCAGCAATTTATTATACATGCGAGAACATGACACGTGCATAAGTGAGTATGAGCATGTCTATGACTATTTGCTGAAATGAAAGAACTAGTAATTAATTTATTTTCATTGTGTTGGCCCATAGTTATACAGCTGACCATATTAAATTTAGTTGAACATGGACTGTTTGGTTGTTTTGTGTTGCTGAAGTTGTTTCTGTTCTGCTTTGAAGTTGTTCTGTTTGGCCTACTGTTCGAAGCTATTTTTGCTGTGATGATGTAATTTTCAAATTTAGCTGCTGAATTCAAATGGGTGCTCATCAAGTGCTCGAAAAACAAAATCAAATGGGGTAATGATTTCCACAATAGTAGGTTGTTTGGCACAAAAAAGTTATCTCATATTAAAAAATATTACACAGAGAGAGAGAGAGAGAGAGAGCATCATTTAGGGTTGTCCCAGTGCTGGGATCTAAGACTCCAAAGGCAATCTAGTTGATAGGTTAGACTTTTTTTTTAGTGTTTCCCCCATTCAAACTGTCATCTCTATGTCCACTTCCCTACCCTTCCTCTGAGCCTCTTTCCCACACAAAACCTAACCCTCCCAGGCCCCTACAGACCCCAATACCATTACCAACAGAAGATACTATCAAAAAATCATAATACTTAAAGTCACCAGAAGATGCATGGAAGTTCCAAGCTTCCTTGCTTATTACACACTAATATTTCCTATAATATGCTACACATGTTATCTCGACCTAGATTTGATTTATCACTGGATAATTTTTTTATTTTTTTGCCTATTATGCAGATCGGCACAACAAACACCATGCACACACCATATTTAAAAAAATGTATGCTAATGATCACCCAATGATTAGTATTAGTATTGATATACGTGCTAAATATGTATCAAAATATGTAAAAAGTGCTTAGTATTCTAACTATTTTGGTATTACCTCCCCTTAAAGACAGACTAGAAGTTGTCATTAGCATGATCCGTTGAAAAATAATAGTGGATCTTATTATTTTATAGATATGATAGGTCCTATATTTATACATATGGTTCATACGTAGGAGGTAAAAAGAAAGGGGGGTAAATATTCATGTATCATTTTCTTAGTCATCAAACCAAGATATACTCTCTGAGGATGAACTGTCTAGTACAAATCTAGTACAAAATCTGACTCCATTTTCATTTGGCAGACTTATCTCGAACAGCATTACACTCTGGTAGGGGCCTCCCCATCAGCCATAACTCAGTTGTACCAAATTTGCAGTCGTGTGAAGAAATTGTTTCTCTAGTCGATGATAAACGTACCTAATTGCCTTAAAATAGCAAGAAATTGTTAGCAAGTTCTAAAATTCCTAATTTTTACTTAGTGTCTTATGGATATCAAAGATCTGAATTAGCTCCAACACTTTTTATTCATTCAGTTGTCATGTACCAGTTGATTATTTTACAAAATTTTCAATCATGAGAAGTTGATCATTTCACAATCTCTCCTTTTACACTAGTGTGTGCATTTTTCCATATAGGGTAGCAACTTTGATGGTGGTTTTTTTCTTTTTTTTTTTCAATTGGCAGGTGATTTTTTATATTTATGAAGATAATTATATTAAATTGAACAATCATAATTTATAAATAATAGACCAAAAAATGTTTTGCAATGAGTGCTTGGTTGATGTGGAATATCATTAGTAGCATGTGAAGATAAACATTTAGTGTTCTTGACATTGGGCCTTGGAACTGTTTTGCAATGAGTGCAAGACAGGTGTTTACTCACCTACCTTCTATAGAAATACCCCCTCTTCTCATTCTTTAGGGCTTATCGTGCACTTCGTCTTGGGCTCTCAAACTAAGCTTATGTGGATTAAATACTCTAAAATAGTGCAGCAGACTGGGTTGTTTGAGGTTGACCACCAATTTTATATTTGGACTTTGGCATGCATTTCAGGTATGGATTTGAATCAAGATGTCCCATAATTTGAGGCAATGTTTGGTAAAGACATTCATATTTTCTCTTATTTATATTCTAAGGTAGAACAAAGTTTCTACATAAGCAGGAAGTCTTAACACAGCAGTTCATTGATATGGTTGTAACATAGAAATAGAGAACAAATACTTCAGCATGCTTGGCAATTATTGTCACTCAAGCATCAAACCTGAATAAGTGTGGGCTATTGTTCTGTATGGTTGAAAATCCTTCCTTGCCACAGGATTAGTTATTGATTGAGTTGCTTCTAGGACAATAATGCATTTGGTAATGAAAGTTGCTTGTATCTCTGTCAAGGGAAAACCAGCTCAAAAAAAAATGTAATTCATCCAGCGAGAGAGATTACATCTTTGCATGGGGGATCAAGCAAGTTTGATCCTGTGAGACATTTAATTGTCGAGCTTTGCCTTCTGATGAGAAGTGCAAGAATCAATTTTGATTTTCGAGCGCCGGATGAGAAATATAATTCTCTCAAGTATATTTTGTTATGACAAGATGGATCAATTTCAGTTGCCATGTTTGGTTTCTGCTGTGTGGCACCATATTGGATCTGGAATTGTGGCTCATCCAATTTATTCTATAGACATAAGAATGCTATTGTTTTATTTACAATTTGATAATGGTAGTCATTTTAATTTGCTAATGTGACCTTTGCTTTTCATGGACATTTTTCATTATTTGTCCAATTTTAACTGACATTATTTCTCTTTTTCTTTGGTACAGATGGATGAACTCGTGCACAAAGCTAAATTGTACAGGACAAATTGGCACTTTTTGTATTTTTAGAAGGATTATATATTTTTGTATAGATGTATATGGAAAATATTAGGGTAGACTAGTAGTTATATTTTTGGATACACTACTAGTTATATTTTTGGATGGGTGTGTATAGAAAATATTTGGTAGATTACTAGTTATATTTTTGGGTTGATGTACATGGATAAAAATTTAAAACATAATAACAAGTACTTGTTATGTGTTTAATTTTTATGCTAGATGAAATATGTAGTTTCGAATTATTTGCGGATGTAAATTTATAGTAGTTGTTGATTTTAATTAAACAGGTTCAGAAATTGTTGATATATGTATTTTGTTGAATGTTGATGATTCAATTTATTTGTTGGTTTGAATGATTTCTTATTTTTACAGATTATATTGAATAAATTGGATGAATTATTATAAATTACAGGTTTATTTTGTTGGGTATTGGCGACCAAAATTTGGTTTTGTTTTTATAGTTTTGGCGACCAATTGATTGGTCGCAAAATGTCACAATTGGCGACCAAAAAAATTTTGGTCGCAGAATGTCACAATTGGCGACCATAATTTTTTGGTCGCGAAATGTTCCAATTGGCGACCAAACAAATTTTCGTCGCAGAATGTTACAATTGGCGACCAATTGATTAGTCGCGAAATGTCACAATTGGCGACCAAAAAAATATTGGTCGCAGAATGTCACAATTGGCGACCAAATTTTTTGGTCGCGAAATGTCACAATTGGCGACCAAAAAAATATTGGTCGTAGAATGTCATAATTGGCGACCAAATTTTTTGGTCGCAAAATGTCACAATTGGCGACCAAACAAATTTTGGTCGCGGTATGTCACAATTGGCGACCAAATTTTTTGGTCGCAGAATGTCACGATTGGCGACCAAACTTTTTGGTCGGGAAAATATCACTTTTCGCGACCAAAGTGTTTTGGCGACAAAATAAATTAGTCGCGGTAATTAAACATTTAGCGACTAAAAATTTAGTCGCGAAATTCAACTTTTGCCGACCAACCACAATTTTGGTCGCGAATTACTTTTGCCGACCATCAATTGGCGACCAAAGTAGCGACCAAAAAAATTGGTCGCGGATAACTTTTGCCGACCAAAAATTGACTTTTAGCGACCAATTTTTTTGTTGCCAAAAGTGTTAATTCTTGTAGTGTCTGTTGTGTTTGATGTGGATTTTATGGAGATAAAGGAATTAACGATCTTTTGATGGGATGGAGAAACCTCTTTCTAAATTGTTTGTTGATTCTTTTGTGTGTTTGGTTCTCCAAGGGTGTTAGTAACTCGATGATTATCTTTTGGATTTTTTTAGAGAACTTTGATGGCCAAAGGAATGTCCAGCTTTTGTTTTGTCTAGGTATGCTTGTGGTTGTGGAAGGATACAGGTAACATTCCCAGGCCCGACCCTGAGATTTTCGGGGCCCAAAGCCGATAATCAACTAATAAATTTTTGGGGCTCTTCATATATTTTTTTTTCATTGAATGAAAAAAAAATTTGAAAGTAAAGGACAAAAGATTTGTGTCAAAATCACAAAAAATACTTAGCATTACATTATAATAACTAATAAGTATTGTTTGATCCTCACTCTTCTTGTGTTTTTAGAAGAAAATAAATCAATCATACATGCATAATCTAATTTTTTTTACAAAATCATTTTCAATGAATAATAGTGCTAATTATTTTAAATGGGCCTTTTAATTTTTTAATAGATTAATTTATTTTAAGTTAATTTGGGCCTTCCTTAATTTTTTTTGGACTTAAAATATACTTAATATATTAGACTAAACTATAACAAGAGAGACCCCTTTTTTTGATCTATTTTCAATGGATAACAATGCTAATTTTTTTGAATGGATTTTTAATTTTTTAATGGTTCAATTTATTTTTAGTTAGTATGGGCCTTTGTTAATTTTTTTAGACTTAAAACATACCTAATATATTACACTAAATTATAATAAGAGGGGCCCCTTTGTTTAGTCTATTTTGAGGGGCCCTAGGCCATGGCCTTGTGGCCTATGCCCTAGGGTCGGCCCTGAACATTCCCTTTGATGACTTCATATTTTAAGTTTTCTTGTTTTTTTTTTTAAATTTTTATTTAATTTACATCTTGTAGTTTTTTTTTACTTGTTATTTAAAAAATAATAAATCAGTAGCTGTTAGAAATAACAGAAATAACATGCCTACATAAAGATATAAAATTTTAAACATAACATATGCTTGTTTATACATGTTTTGTATAAACATGCTATATTGGATGTCTTGTTTTGTTCACTAATGTCTTTATGAACATTTGTTAGATATTCAAGTTACCTAAATGTTGTACAAACGATAATGTCTGTCCTTGTTGTGCCTCGTGTGTATGATTCATTAGTCTTAAAAAAAATTCTTGAACCAATTCTCAACATACGTGCATCGAACCTCAAAATCATCCAAAATTATCCTTAATCTTGTTATAACTCAAGGCTGAAAAGAACTAATGCCAAGGAAAATCTGAAAATCAGCACAATAAGTTAGTAAATCACCTGGAAAGGAGACTTTGTGTCCAGGAACCAACGCTGCTATAATGTTTCCAATGACATCAAGATATGAACAACTAGTCTGTACTCATGAAATTTCGTTGCCACAATCAAATGAATCAGGTGTTTTGGAATATGAGTAAAACAACATCAAGGGAAGGAACACAGTACACATCCATACATAATAAAATTTATTTCAAATGTCTCTGAAGATGACAAAAGTGATATGCCATAACAACTACCTCTAGATATTGTAGTGGAAAAGGAACCACAGCAGAAGGGTGTTTTGATCTCTCTGGCAGAACCACCTAAAAACAACAGTTCATGCTTTAGTATTTTTCTTTTCCATTCCAGCTTAAAGAGACATAAGTGGAATAAAAGAATGTAAAAAAATATAAATTTAAAGAACTGTACTCACTTTGATGGTCAACTCGTCTACTACTGTCTCAACAATAGGACATCCAAAAGCTAAAGTTGAGGTAACGCCTACCATCAAATCACTCAAAAAGGAAGTCTTGCAATGGTAATCCTTATCCAATGACAAAAGTGGCCTTCCAACCTTCCACTACAAGAAAAAGCATTTTTGGCGACTAAAACTTCATTTTTCGTCGCTGAAAGTAGTAGAATTGGCGACTAAAATGGAATTAGTCGCCAAAATTGAACACTTTTGACTAAAAGAGTTTAGTCGCCGAATACAGGGGTTTTAGCGACTAAAAGACAGTTTAGTCGCCGAATGTAGGGGTTTTAGCGACTAAAGGTTGTTTAGTAGCCAAAAGTGACGGTTTTTGGCGACTAAAATAATTTAGTAGCCAAAAGTGATGGTTTTGGCGACTAAAAAACATTTTCGTCACCGATTATAGGTGTTTTGCCGACTAAAAATAGATTGGTCGCTGAAAATGAAGCTTTTTGGCTACAAAAAAAAATAGTAGCTAAAAACAGTCAATTGGCGACTAAAATTCAGTTTAGTAGCCAAAAGGGGACGTTTTTGGCGACTAAAAACAGATTTAGTCGCCAAAACTGCTTATTTTTAATTTGAACTTATTTTTTTAGCGACAAAAAATTAATTAGTAGCCCAAAATAATAGAATTGGCAACTAAATAATGGATTTAGTCGCCAAAAGTGGACTAATTTTTTTTTTAATAAATAATTTATTTTTTACATAAATTATATTGAATAAAAATAATTATATTTACATATATAGTTTTGTGTTAATACCGGTCAATATACTATATAAATAATATATATTGCATATATTCATGTGATGTTGAAGTGGCATAGTGGAGGGAGCGTGTTGCTAAAGGTGTTGGCAGTTCGAATCTCAGAAAAAGCAAAGAAATTGTTTTTTTTTTTTTTCATAAAAGGACCTTTGGCGGCGAAAATTTTAGTCGCCAAAAGTGTTTATTTTGGGCGACTAAACCGTTTAGTCGGCAATTCATGGACTATTGGCGACTAAAAGATTAGTCGCCAAATGTGTGATTTTAAAAAGTGTAAATCACTATTGGCAACTAAAAAGTTGGTCGCTAAAGAGCTATTTTTTGCCGACTAAAAAAATTTTAGTCGCCAATACCTCCGGCGACCATATATAAGCGACAAAAGGGGCGACGAAAAAAATTAGTCGCTGAAAGTAAAAAACTCGACTTTCGGCGACTAAAAACGGACTTTTGGCGACTAAAAATTTAGTCGCCAAAAATGCTTTTTCTTGTAGTGTTCAAATAAAGGATATTATGGCTCTATTTCCAATTCTGATTGCAAAGAAAAAGTCATTGGTATAGAGAATGTTTTTAACAATAGCATTAAGAAAATTGTCCATTTTCTCATTTTTTAATTATGAAGTGTTTTAATTTTATTTTTTTATTTTTATTTTTTTTTAACATATAGCCCAATAGGTAGGTTTGAGATTTAGAATTATTTTTTGGACTGGGCTTAGGACAAACATAGAGACCCTTTGGCTGGGCTAAAATTGGGTAAATACAAAATTCATTACTATGTAGTGTTAGCACAGTTTAAACGACCCTACGCTTGTCCACCCGTACTTGCACCCTGATTAGCTAACATCGTTGATGAAATGGAAAAAATACTATAATGTCTTTTATCTGATTTGATAATTTTCAGCACAACCAAAAAAAAGACAGTCATGTGATCACCCTCAAATCTAGGGCCAACCCTAAGTTTCGAGAGGTTAAGTCGAAATAATTTTTTGGGAGTTTTTTAAATATTCATAAAATAAAATAAAAAAATTACTCTATTTAGTTTAGAGTTTTCAAAAATAATTTTTTGAATTTATAATTCGTATTTTTTATATTATTTTATATTTGGTAAATTTTAAAAAAATATATTCACAAACATTATACAGTTTAAATGTATCTAAATTAGGTATATTTACAAAATAAATAAAAAAAATTACGTAAAATATTAAAAAAAATTACTAAAAAAACACATAATTGAGTCATAAAGAGAGTTTTTTTTTTTAAAAAAAAGGCTAAATAGATTTGGATTAACGACTAATACATATACAATTATTTTATATTTTATTTTTTCAATCGGGCTAACATCTAACCCTTATAAATATTTTTTGATTGGGCCTAACAAAATTTTTTGGGGCCCTTAAACTGGCCTAAATTAATAAAACAAAATTGGGTCATTTTGAATTTTTAATATAGTACAAGACTAATGAATTTAGGAATATTTTGTCACCCTAATTTTTGAGAACCAAGACACATGTTTTACCGGCCTTAACCCAGAACTGACCCTGCTCAAATCGTTATGACTTTTGCAAACAACACAACCAAATACAATGAGATCAATCGAAGCACAAACGAGGAGAAAATGTCATGCATTCAACAACCATCTCTAACCTATTACCATTTCCAAATCACAATACTTGAACCACCTGGTTGTGTTTGGTTCTGCCCAGTAATTTTTGAAATTCCATTTTGGCCTCAAATTTTTTTAAAATTCAATTTATATCTTTGATATTTTTGAATATTTTCATTTAACACCTTGAAAAATTCTAAAATTTTACAAAATATGTTCCTAGCTAAATTGATCCTTCTGAGTTTATTTCTGGAGTCCTTTTTTTTTTTTTTTAAATTCAGACTTGAAAATTTTGTGTTGCTTATTTGAAGAACATAAGTCAATCGATGGTCAACATGAACACCATTTTTCATCCCCAGTTTTCAAAATTGAGCAAAAAGAACTATGAGAACTAAAGTATCCAAATACAAGTGTTATTAGCCTCACAAGATGTGTAGGACTTGGTTGAACACGCATATGAAGAGTTGGCAAGCCTAGAAGATGAAGAGGAAGTGAATAGAGCCCAAAAGGCTACTTTGAGAGATACAAGAAGAAGAGATAAGACATCCTTGTATTTGCTCTATCAAAACATTGACGAGTCAAGCTTTGAAAAGATAACAACCTCTAAAGAAGCATGAAGTATTCTTCTGAGTTCACACCGAGGAATTGAGAAGAACATGAAGATTTGACTGCAAGTATTAAAAGGTGAGTTCGAATTGTTTTAGATGAAGGACCATGAGTCAATTTTCGAGTACTTTATGAAGACTTTGACCATTGTGAACTAGATCAGATGATATAGAGACAAGATGGATGATGTTTGAGTAATAGAGGAGATCTTGAATCCCTATGTTTAAAGTTTGAACACGTAGTTGTTACAGTAGAGGAATCAAAGGACTTGAACACCATGATTGTGGATAAGTTGATGGCTACGTTGCAGATCCACAAGCAAAGAATAAACAAGAGAACTTTCGCAAGTTCCCTAGAGCAAGCTCTTTAGTCAAAGTTGACGTTTAGAGGAAACAGATAACAACAATAGGGAACACCATAGAGAAGTGGAGGAAAAGGCCGTAGACAAGTTGGAAGAGGCTCCAACATGGGGGGGGGGGGCAAAAGTCAACAGTTGATTGACAACAGAGAACAACAAGTAGTTGTTCCATGAGACAGATAACAGGCGGTTGTTCTGCAAAATAGAAGAGGTCAATAGGTGGTTAACAACACAGAACAACATGTAGTTGTTCCAAGAGACAAAAGTTAATTGATGGTTGACAAGAGATGACAACAGATGGTTGTTTCACGAGAAAGAGGTCAATAATGGGTTAACAACAAATGAAAAGGTTGTGACAGAAGCTACGTGCAGTGCTACAATTGCAACGAGTATGGTCATTACAATAGTGAATGCATAAAAGAGGTCCAATGTTATAACTGCAATCAGTATGGGCACTATAGTCATTAGTGCATGGAGGAAGTAACATACAACAAAGTTGACGAGTATGTAAACTTTGCAATGAGTGAAGAGGTGATGTTGCTCATGTTTTACAATGATGTTGTAGAAAAAGACAATGGAAGAAGCATTGTAGACGATCAAGCTTAAGGGGTGATGTTATGAAATAAGCTTTCTTTTCTACCATCCTAGCTAGGAGGTAGGAGCAAAAATACAGAAAACTAGGGTTCAAGGATTTCTACATGTTACTATAGGTTTGATGGTTGAAGAGTTCAAGCTTGAATGGTTTTATTGTAGTTTATTTAATACATTCATATTATCAATGTTTAGCTATAAATATGTAAGATTATGCTAGTTCTAAGTGTGGGAGTTGAGAAGAAAAATAAGAAAGTGAGAGAGTGTGAGAGTTTGAGAGAAAGTATTCTTATCTCCATGTATTTGTTTCAGTTTATCTAAGTGAAATAAAAGTTTGTTTTTCGCATTATAAATCATTTCTCTAAATCAATTTTTGAAATAGCATAAGTGGTTTGAACATTCCACTCCCACCAACGCCTCTGCCATAGTTCTTTCATCGCACACCATCACTGTAAATGCGATATTCCCTCTCTAATCTCTCATTGCTCTATAGGTTTTCTCTTAAATCAATTTTTTTGGTTAAAATCATCATCCATTTGGATCTACGTACAGAGGGATTCTATGGTGGTGGATTTTATGTTAGGTGGTGGTTGCGATTGTTCATTGATCAAATGTGGAATGAGGTGAATGGTGATGAACAATGGATGAAATAGTAGGTAAAAAAGTATTGAAGGGTGTAAGGGTTGGTTTGAGTTGAGAGGTAGTATTGATTGGTGCAATCCAATAGAGGTAGTGGCAGTTGAAAAGATGGATTTTCCAGCATTCTAGAGGTTGTAATGGTGGTTTTGGGCTAGGGTTTTGTATTCCAACCTCTTTGTTTGATCAAATAAGTATTAAGCGGTTGTTGTAGCTATCATCAAGGGTTGTGGTAGAGAGAGAAAAGTGTGAAGATTTTTTTTCATTGGTTTAATTATAGCTTCAGATTGTGAAAGGCATACATTTGATACCCTCTGTGTAAGGGAGGGGGAGAGAAAATAGAGGGGCGTACGATTGGAGAAATTGCCACAAAAAAATAAAAATAAAATTGTCACTTGAAGAATTTTGCCAAACGGTTAACTCACAAAAGGGTTTGTGTTTTATAACAAAATTTAAAGTAAGGGAGCTCCATGATATTTCAGAGAATATAAGGGGTGTGTGTATGATTTCAAATTAATAGAGGGGTGTCAATGTGATTTATCTTTTCTTTTAATTTTTTATTTTTATTTTATCAACTTCACTTTAATGTATAATCTATGAGGACTCAAAATAGAGAAATGACATGATGATGTGGAATATATTTGAATCAAGGAAATTTGAAGTCAACTCTTTTTATCATGCTTTGATGAAACCTAATAGATTTATACAAGGAAAGCATGGAAAGTGGCTCTACGTTGTTTGATGCGGATTTTATGGGGGGAAATGAATAGAAGGTCTTTTGATACCCCTTTCTAAGTTGAAATCTTGTTTGTTGACTCTTTTGTATATGTGGGTCTCCAAGGGTTAGTAACTAAATGGCAGAGAGTATCTTTTGGATTTTATAGATAATCTTAAGCGCTATGTTAAATATAATAACTACATATTTTGTCTATCATACATACCATATTACTTTCGTTATCATACTTAGGATTACCATATTTATGTTTCTCTCCTACTATATAAAGGAGTGTTATATACACTGTTAAATTATTATTCAACATAATATTGAATACACATATCATATAATATTATCTTTTTCTCTCTCTTAGATATTGTAACATAATATCAGAGCTATAGGTTAAGCTGTTGGTCGCCCCCTTGGCACACTACCTAAGCCGCCCCATTGGCGCATTTTGTTTCTTTCCAAGCCACCTCCTAGTGCACATGGTTCCTTTCCAAGCCTCTCCCTGGCACACTTCTTCATCTGTTGCCATCACCGTTCAACACCACGTCATATGTTACATGTGTGCCACGTTTGTTGGTTCAACACACGTTCTTCTTCTACAACAGTCTAACATGACCATAAACTGTCTCTTGGCATTAGCTCTATGAGCTTCAGCCATGTTCCTACAATGGTTCGACACGACCATAAACTATATGCTTGCATTAGCTCCGGGCTCTAATCTATCTCAAGCGCCCCTATGCTCTCATCTGGACTTTGCAATCTATTTGCCTTAGATTTATCAATGTTTTATTTTATTTCTAGTTTTATTTCATGTTCTAATTTTTCTCTCCAAACTCAAGTTGGTATCTTTATTTAAATTTGAGAGGGGGTGTTAAATATAGTAACTATATATTCTGTCTATCATATATACCATACTATATTCATTACCATACTTAAGTTGCTCTTTTCCTATATAAAGGAGTATGGTATACATTGTTACATTATTATTCAACATAATATTGAATATACACATCATATAATATTCTCTCTCTCTCTCTCTCTCTCTCTCTCTCTCTCTCTCTTAGATATTGTAACAGGCTACATGAATGTACATCTTTTGTTTTGATGAGGTATGCTACTTGTCTGTGACTAAAAAGTTTGCTTACTCATAAAATGAAAATAAAAGCATCAGCACATATTAGAAATAACAATAAATAACATGCTACTTACTGATGCAAAAGTTTTAACATAAAATATGCTTGTTTAAACATGTTTTAATCTAAACATGTGTTTACTGCATATTGGATGTCTTGTTTGTTCACTAATGTCTCTATGAACATTTGTCAACTATTTAAGTTAGCAAAATGTTGTACAAATGACATGTGAGTCTTTGTTGTGTCTTGTATGTATGATTCATTTGTCTTACAAAATTACTGAACTAATTCTCAACATACAGGCACCAAACCCTAAAATCATCTAAAATTACGCTTAACCATGTTAAAACTCAAGGTTGAAAAGAACTAATGCTGTGCAAATGTGAAAATCAGCACAAGAGGTTGGCAAATCACCTAGAAAGGAAGACTTGTTTTCAAGAACTACATTTTTCTTTTCCAACGACGTCAAGGTATAAATAATTGGTCTGTAGAGATCCATATGAGAGGAAATTACAGTTAACATTGTAAGGTACACGTGTTATTTCCCTAATAAATCTTTTCAACAAAGAATAAGCAATATGAAAGCATCAGATGAATCTGGTGGTTTGTGATGTGAGTAATGCACTCCATCATATGCACCCATTGCAAGGTTTGTGAACCCTAATAAGTATTGTACACTGGGCTATATGTTCAATGGGGGGTTTGGGGTTCCTCCCTCAAGTGATGAAGGGTTAGGCGGAGGCCCAAATTTTTTGGATATTTGGATAATTTCCTGTTGCTTCCGCATTACCTTAATTTCTATACTTATAAATAGATGAGAGGGGGGGGGGGGGCACATTTCTTTTATTGTGGAGAGTTGTAATTGTTTTATGATCATAGTGAAAACCACAGCGTGGATGTAGTCATATTATGGGATAAATTTCTGTGTTTCTTGTGTATATGATTGTTTCAATTCATTTTAATTTTTTGGCTATCTATTTTGTATCTCATTGATTCTGATTAGGAAGAGTCGATTTCCTAACATATATGGTAAAATTTATTTCAAATTTTTGACAAAACTAGTATACCATAAAAAAAAAATACTTACAGGTATTGTTGCACTAGAAAAAGAACCATATCAAAAAGGGTTTTTTTATTTTTTTATTTTTTTTATAGGGAATTTACAAATCAGTGGTTTTTCTCCCAAAATAATTACTAACTCATGAAAAATTATATGATTTTGATTAGGGCATTCGGTTTATAAATCCAAATTCGAATTCTTTTAGTCGAAAAGTCTAGGCGGTAAACAATTATGTCCATAAGGACACGGTTGTGCAAAATGACGAAACTACCCATATTATATATATGTACACAACTCTCCTCATTTATGCATTTCTCTGTCTCTTCTCTCTCCCTCTGTCTCTCTCTGTCTCTCTCTTCTTCTTCTTCTTCGTCTTTCTCCTCCATCACCACTGCTAAAAACCTATCTTTCTCTTCCATCACCACTAATAAAAACCCATCCAACATTGCCCAACAATGGCGGGTTCCGACGGTGCCGTTTCAGCCGCTACTTCTCAACATCACAAATACACTTCTCGATGATTCATTGGAGATATTGACGGAACAAGGTGTTAGGGTTTTGTTATTAATCTTCTGCCAGAATAAAGCCTCGCCGCCGGTGAAGATGAAGCAGAGAGTATCGATCTTCCTTAGATCTACTTTAGATCATTCGTCTTCTTATTTTCTTATCTTCTCTTTCTGCCTTGAGCACTCATCTTCTCAAATCTTTACATTCACTTCGGTACGTTTACCGGAGCTACCATTAAAGGGAGAGAGATATTCGAATGAGGGAATAGGGGATTCGTCGCCGGTGATCCCTAGGGTTTTGTTGTTACTTACCCGAACCCTAGATCTACCTACCCTAACCCTAGATCTAGACCACCACTGTGTCACTGCCATCACTGTCGCGCTCTCTCTCTCTCTCTTTCTCTGCCGACTGATCTCTCTATCTATCTTTCATCCTCTATCTCTTTCCACCAAAACTACACATGAACTTGGCTTTGCAGGTGACCGGCGATGACAGTTTGCTTTGGAAATGAATCTACGTTCTATTGGTCGGCAATCTCTAGAGGTTGTTGAAAGTTGTGCGGATGAAGATAGTGGAGCTGCTCATGTGGCTTTACCTTTTGCCCTTAGTTTTCTTGGTGTTCGGGATCTTTTTTTTTTTCTTTCTATGGAACGGATTTGCAGATCTTTGAATTCAACTATTAGAAGTGATCATCTTCTGTGGAACGGATTTGCAAATCTTTGCATTCAACTATTAGAAGTGATCATCTTCTATGGAGTAGCATCCACATAGATCAACCACTGATTCTCAAGAATGTGATTGTTGCGGTTATATATGCTTTAGATTTAGATATGTGTGTTTTGCGGTTATATATGCTTGTTGTGTAGATATGTGCTTTTAATGGTTTTTGAATTGATCTGTTCATACCTAGACTGTTCAATGGATGATCGATCTATTCAATTTCTCTTTCTTTGATAAGAATTTCACACAGATAAGTTCAACAAATAATTATTTAGCACATATATGTTCAATAAGCTTTGTGATATTCAACAGATATGAAAAATTTATACAAATAAAATTTGGATAGAAAATTTGTACAAATAAAAATATTGAACAGATAGATTTTGGACAGATAGAAAAAATATAAAAAGATAGATATAAATTTAAATAGATAGTCAAAAAATTTGAACAGATAGAAAAAAATTTGAACAGATAATAAAAAAAAGTCCATAGATAAATTAAGGGGTAAAATTAGAAATAAAATATCCTCCAAAACCAATAAAAGGACTTCTTACCAATTTTACACCGATTTTTCCCTTAGTCCAGGTTTAGAGGATTTTTCGAACCGAAGCAAGGCCTAGTTTCCGGTCCGACCGAGCCTGGGTTTCGAAACAATGGTCTTATACTCTTTCTACCTTGAATTTTTTAACAATTTTTTCTTTTGATTATTAAAATTTAGGATAAATTACAGATCCACCCCTGAGATTTGCTTAAAATACGAATTGCCTCCTGTGGTTTGGAAAATTACAAATACCTCCCTATCAGAATTTTTATTTAACATAATTAATTGAAAAAGTGAAATTTTTAACTATTTACCAATACAATAATAAAATTATCTGAATTATTAATTGAAATACAATTTTAATATTATTAAGAACTGTTAATTGACTTGATGATTTATTAATAAAAGGACATATCTGTTATGAAATTAGAAACCTTAGGGGGTATAATGTAATTTTTAAAATCACAGGAAATAATTTATAATTTAAGTAAATTTCATGAGGTGTGTTTGGAAATTACCCTAAAATTTATCACTAATTTAACTAATTAATCATTTATTTATCTATTACAAATATAGAGTGAAGTGCTAATTCCCTTTTTTTAATCCCTCTGGCAACAGTTTCTGTTTTAGTATTTATATGATGTTTCATTCCAGGGAAATGTCCAACAGAGAGAAACTTAAGTGAATAAATAGAAAGTAGAAAAAATATACGTACCCACTTTCATGGTCAACTCGTCTGCCACTGCCTCAACAAGAGGATATCCAAAAGCTGAAGTGAAGTGAGGGGGCTACATGAGATGACTCAAAAAAGGAAGTCTTGCAACGGTATTCCATATCCAGTGACCCCCCAAATAAAGGCATACCGCGGCTTTATTTCCAATTCTGATTGCAAAGAAAAAGTCATCAGTATAAAGAATTTTTTTTACAAAAATGTTATAAAGTCCTTCTTATCGGTCTATAATTTATTCCGTATATGTTTATAAGATAGAAATTAAATTAATAAAATGTAAAGTTTATTAATAAAATAAGTTTAAATTATAAATTCTTTTTTTTTTTGGGATAAATTTTGAGTCAATAAATTTGAATTTATAGTGTTGTTGATTTTTTTTTAACATTAACCTTAGGAAAAATTCTCATTGTCTCATTTGTTTGTTTTTTTTATTATTTAAATTGATCACTGCATGAAACTGAGATCATTCTTTCATCCAAATGGAAAGGGAAAAAAAATTCTATAGAGGGAAATAGTAAAATAAAAAATGACCAAAAGCTTAATAGCGATTCTTATCATGCTGAACTTGCAGTCTTTGAAGAAGCTGAAAACACACAATGAGACTAGCAAAACCTAGCCAGATCAGAAATATATATGGCAATCGATTCAGTTTGTTTCAACTTAAAATATTTTACACAAAAAAAAAAAAAAAAAAAAATTTGTTTTGTTTTTCGACGTTTGATTGACATTTAAAAATAAAAATATTTGATTATCTAAAAGATAAATTTTGATTCAATAAGTGTCATTTATGATTTTTGAGTGGGTTAAGATATTTATTTAAAAATACTAAATGTGTTGAAAAGATAATGAGTAAGAGTTAACGTCATAAAAATTGACTCAGAAAATTTTTAAAAGTAAGTTATTTTAAAAAAAGGATGCAAAAACATTTTCCTTAAAAAAATGTTTTATTTACTTTTTGTTTAACCGAACAACAAAACATGAATAAAATACCCCAAAACAAATGTTGCCGAATTGAAGGATTGTATGTCTATATATATGTATGTATACATATGTACGTTAAGGACCAATGATTTTGGTACTTGGAAAATATATCACTCCCGCAAGCATCAAGTAGGAAATTTAGCAATTGAATTTACTCTTTGTTTGTTTCAGTGCAAAATATTTTTTATGGAAATTTTTTTTCAAAAAATATTTTTCATAGAAAATGTTTTCTTATATTTGGTTTTGTTTTTTTAAACTAATGCACTAATAGTTGCATTAGTGGTGGTAATAGAGGAGGAGCAGGTGGTGAAAGTGGTGGTGGAGGTTCGAGGTGTTGGGGTGTTTGTGGTGGCGACAGTGATAGTGATGGTAGTGATAGGGTGGAGGTGGCAGTCGTGGTGGTTTGGTGGCAATGGAGGTGGTGACGGCAATGCAATGATGGATGGTGGTGATAGTAGTATGTTAGTGGTAGCATTAGTAAAAATTTAGTTCAGAAAACGTTTTCCAACTTTTAAAAGTGAAAAATATTTTCTGTTCAAATATGCTTGTTTTCTATTGATCATGAAAAATATTTTCTAATGACTTTTATTTTCTGTCATATCAAATATCAAAAAATGTAGAAAATATTTTTTGGAAAAACAAACGGAGTTGATTATGCTTAATGTAATAAATTGGACAAATGTTGAGCCAATCTTCCAAAAAAAAAAAAAAAACAGACACATGTCTGAAAAGCATATGGATCCTGGACATTGTAGCAATTGAAATTTCAAGAATTACATTGAAATCTAGTTCCGCTGCAGTTGATAACAGAAAATAAGAAACAATAACTATATTCCTAGAATCTATACGTAAATGTGATGATGATATACTCCCTATTTCATTAGCTTGTAGTGGTTGACATAAATAATCGACATAAACAGTTAGATGTGATATATATCTATTAGCCTGAAAGGGTTTTTTTATTTTTATTTTTATTTTTTTAATTTTTAATTTTTTAGATAGGATATTAGCCTGAAAGGGTTCAACATCCAAAATATGAAACTATTTTCCAAAAATTAAAAAGGAAAAAAATTTAATGCGGCGCATTTTTTGTAGTTAAATAGTAAGGGGACTTAGTAGATCCTATTAAGTGAACTTATTGTCCAATAAGTTTTGTGAGAATTAATGACGTTTTTAATAAAATACTATAAAAAACTGTCACTAATTATTAATTTTATAGCGACCCCGGTCTTTTCCCATTTGATTATTGTATCCGGACTTAGGTTCCGTAGATTCCGTCATTGTATAATTGTTGTTGTCATTCATTATCTTCTTATTTTGAGTATTGGGTTGTGTTGGGAAGATTTGGAGCAGGTTGGTTGAGCTTAGGAACCAAGTCTAGTTGCCCAGATTTTGGCTTGTCCGCTCGAGCGGGGGTTTGGACGCTCGAGCGGGGAATACACCCATCCAGTATGTCCTGTGTAGTGTTGGCCGCTCGAGCGGGGAATTGGACGCTCGAGCGGGAAGTCGTGAGTGACGCTCGAGCGGGGATTTGGGCGCTCGAGCGGGGACCTGTCTGCAAAAACTTCTGGGAGTGTGCGTTCGCCGCTCGAGTGGGAGTTTGGCCGCTCGAGTGGGAGTCTGTGAGTGGCGCTCGAGCGGGGGTTTCCACGCTCGAGCAGGGCGAATGGTATAAAAATCCGAGATCCGACTTTCTGGATCATTTTTCATCTCATTTTTTATTTTAAAACCCTAGAACCGTCTTCTCCCTCTCCCTACACACCTTCTCTCTTAGGTTTGATCTACTTAGAGTGTATTTCTACCCTAAGTCCTTTGTTAAAAAGATAGAGTGGGTCGAGGGCTTCCGTTTAATCTGAACAATCCTGGGTTTGGAGCACTTTGGTTTTCGTCATCTTCGCCATTCGAATTCTTCGCTTCAAGGTAGGGATTTCCTACTCCATCCTATAAGTTTTGTCCTAAGTTTTGGTATTTTGATATGTTGGGAGTACTTTGGTAAATTTTGGGAAAAACCCTAGTTGTATTAATAAATTAATTTAAGGAAATTGGGAAAATTGGTTAAATGCATGAAATTGAGGAATCCATTGATTAAATGGTGTAGTTGGATAATTAAAATCACTCGCCTATTGAATTGTTGATATATTTATTTCCAGTCTAGAAATAACTGTTTTGGGCTATCGGTGGAGGATAGTCGTGTTTGTTGTAGACATTGCATGTGGATTAGGAATAACTGAAACTAATCACATTGGTTAAGTCATTAATTTTGACTATTGCATTAATACAGAAAATACGTGTATTGATTGAGCATTGCATTTGCATATATTGTTCTGTGTGGGAGGAGATAGGGGATGTACTCCACGGTTTAGGGGAAGATAGGGGATGAACCTCTAAACCGGATTTTGTTTGGGAGGAGATAGGGGATGGACTCCATTAGCATCACTTTTATGTGTGCTTATTTATATTGAAGTGTTTTATTTGATACAGCACTAAAATGTGTATCAAACTAGAAGTATGAAGTGTTTGATTTGAGCCTGAGTCTCATCTGTTTGTTGACATTGGAAGAATGTGAATATAATATATATAGTTCACTGTTGTAAGTTTGGCCAGGTTCTGAGCCATATTGATAAAGTTGGAAAGTAAAACGTGTCTTAGACGATATTGTCATGAGACTGTAAAATGATGTAATTGATTATCTTGGTTAACCATCTATTGGATGCTAATGCTTTATTCAATGCTTATATTTGGTTTAGTATTTTTCTACTGGGCTGTGGCTCACCCTTTATGGGAACATCATTTTCAGGTTCAAGTGATAAGCTACCTCCAAGGACTTAGCTTGGAAGGATTTAGCTTTTGGGTTCTGAAGACCATCTTTAGTTATTTGTTTTTATTTGATATATAATCAAGCCTAGGGCTTTATTTCTATTTGAGTTAGAACTCATATTTTGTGTCCAAGTGTTAGCTTGGAAAAATGTAAGCCCGTAGGGCATTTAATTTGGTATTACATGTAATGTTTTTATTTAATAATACTCTGATGAATGAATAAATAAATTATTTTCTTTAAATAATGCATGTTGATGATATACGTATAATGGGTTTATTTTGAGGGCGTTACAAATTTTCAGCGACAATATAAAAAATTTGTCTAAAAAATGTCACTAATTATAAGTTTTAGCGATAGTTTAAAAAAATTGTCACAAAAAAATGTCACTAATTTTAAACTTTTAGCGACATTTTAAAAAATTCGTTAAAAAAAAAGTCACTAAGTATAAATTTTAACAACAATTTATAAAAATCGTAATAAAAAGAATCACTAATTGTCAATTTTTATCGCTATATGCAAAAAATCGTCACAAGAAATTATTTTTAGCGACGATTTTATTTGGATTTATTTTTAATAAAATTTGAAGAGAATGGATTTCAACTTATTAAGATCTATTGATAATTTACCCAATATAATAGTACTACATGGAATTCCATCATTCCCTTGGAAATTTGGTGGGGAACTTTCATATTGTTGATGTTTTTATGGTATTAGAGTGTTCTGTATTCCAAGATTTGTGATTTCAAACTTCTGAAGCAACTGAAAACCATATCATCAATAAGATTCAATCCATACCCATTGGGCGTGTTTGTTTAGACGGACTGGATAAAGAGGATTGTAATCCATCGGACTATTAGTTCCGGGATATATTGTCCCCGGACTATTTGGTTGGATTGGATTTGTATCCTATGTTTGTTTAGTCATGGGATTATATGTTTGGATTTGACTATTTTTAGTGAATCTAATGTTTGGTTCGACGGACTGGATAAGGATAAATGTTCAAAAGACTATTTTACCCTTTTAATTCATAATTTTTATTTAATATATAATTTAAAATTTGTAATCTATAATTTCTAATTTAACAACACTAAAAAAATTTAATTTATAAGGCCATAATTTTTAATTTATTATTTTCAATTAAATTAAATTTTATAATTTATAATTTATATTTTTTATTTATTATATAATTTTAAATTAACGACAATAAAAAAAATAATTTTATTTAATATATAAATTAAATTTATAAATTAAATTTTCAACAACACTAAAAAAATTTAATTTATAAGGTCATAATTTATAATTTATTATTTTTAAATAAATTTAATTTATAATTTAAATTTTTTATTTAATACATAATTTTAAATTAACAACACTAAAAAAAAAATTTAATATGTAAATTTAATTTTTTAACAACACAAAAAATTTAATTTATAAGGCCATAATTTTTAATTTATTATTTTTAATTAAATTTAATTTATAATTTATAATTTAAATTTTTTATTTAATATATAATTTTAAATTAACAACATTAAAAAAGTAATTTATAAATGTTCAAAAGACTATTTTCTCATTTTCTAATTGTTTACTAAGTAATAGCATGAAGAGTAAAATGGACATTTCACAAAATAATCTCATGGGATACCAACTACATGGTTTCTATCCCACCTTCCCCCATGAGATAGGATAGTCCCATATTTGTGGGACTAATAATTCGGAGTAAAATTTTTCAAACAAATAATGAACTATTAGTCCAGTGGGACTAATAATCCAATCCCACGCCCTAATCCTTCAAAACAAACACACATATTATATATTCTTGTGGGCGAAAAACTAAGAAAAATGGATACGAATTTGCAGGCCCAGTTTGGAGGGCGACAAAGCAGTCGCTTCTGGCCTTAAAAAAAAAAGGCTGAAAATAGGACCCTAAAAAAATTTACAATTTTGTACTAGTATATTAAAAAAAAATGGGGCCCAATTTACTATTAGTATAAGTTTAAAGGCCTGAATGAATAAAAAGCCCAATCTAAACTTTTTAACAAATAAAAGGCCCAATCTAAAATATAAAAAAATAAAAACTCACTACAAAAATCTGTTTAATACATAACCCAAATTAAATTTAAAAAGTCCAAAAATTTGAGGCCTATATTCTTAAATCTTTTAAAGTTAGGTCTCGTTTGAAAATAAATTATTTAAATATTTTTTTTATTTTTTTGACTAAAATTTGATATAAAAAAATTAATATGTGAGATAACTTTTTAATTTTTTTATGAAAAAATATAAAAAGTAGGAAGAAAAAAAATCTTTCACATTTTTATATAATTTATTGGTTATTTGATTATTTTACTAACTTTTTAATTTTAAATTAAAAAGTGATATTCTTCAACAAAAGCCCAAGTGTAAAGAAATTTGAGGTCCAATCAATCTCTTCTCTCTCTTATCTATGGTTGTTGGAGCAAGATTTGGAGTTTTTTTTTCTTAAAATTTCTTAGAGTGGTGCATTGTGTGGTTAAGATTTAATAACAAATCACATCAATTTTTCAACATTAAATCTCAACCACACAATACATAACTTTAAGAAACTTTAGGAAAAAAACACTCTAAAGGATCTTGGTGGGTTGTTCGTGCCTCTTTGACTGACAATCAAAATTGGGGAAAAACAAAACATAACCCTTAGAGCAAAACAAAAGCTAGCCACACATAACAGCCACTCAAAGATTAATTGAAGTTCAAAGAATGAGAAATTGGAGGCCTAAAACTCAACATTATTGATCTTCTCTCATCTTTCATCCATCATAAATAGTGAAGATATTTTCTTTCCCTCTCTATTTTTATTTATTGATTGATTTTATGGACCTATTCAACTAAATTTTTTTTTTATATAAATTGATGAACATTTTATATATTTTTAAATTTTTTGTAAACTTTATTATATATTTAAGAAAAATTTAGCAGACTTTTTGTAAGTATTATTTTTTTTTTATTTGGATCCAAAAAACTCAGAACCAAGTTGATACTATAAGAAACTAGCAATTTTCCCATTCCGCTCCAGTAACTTAGATCTATGTATGTTTTTAATAAAGAAGCATACAAATTAAGTTTTCCAAAAATTTATCATGAAATGAATTTGCAAGTTATGAGCCTCAAACTTGCATGAATAATAACAATAATAATCATCATCTGTGAATTTGTGAAAATCATACCCAAGAAAAAAGAAAAAGAAAGGGGCTTATTCTTCTATAGAATTACAAGAAAAAAAATTCCATTTTTTGTTGAAATTTGGTTGAATTCACAGTTGGGGGCATCTGGTCAACAAGAAGTCACAGCACATTGTTTTTTATTATAAATGTGCACACCATTTGAAAAAAAACTCCATAGCTTTCTTTTTGAAAAATCGAAATATTCAAAATTCGAGCTCTGTAACCATCTGAACTTGAGTTCAAGCTCTGTAACCATTGAAACAACTTTTTACACTTTGATTTATTTCATCGTATATTTTCTAGAAACTGGGGAAAATGAGAAATTTTGACAACCTGAGATAAATAAATTTAGTTTCTTTTCTTTTCCTCCATTTTCTTGGCGGCCAAACGAACCTAGATGGTTTTATTTCAGAAACAAAGCCAGATTCCATTATACTATCAAAAAGACCAAAGCCTAAAGTGTAAGATCTGTTGCTCAATTTGCTACAGGGGCACGTTCGGATGCTATATATATATATATATATATGTATATAGATAGATGAGAGACAAATTTGATGAACTGAGAGAGCTTACTGTGCTTTCGACATTGACGATCTGAAACTCCTGCGAGGAGAAAGAAGAAGATTTGGCGAGGAGAGAGAAGTGAGCCACGACTGAGACCACTAGAGCTACTCGAAGAAGCCTAAGCAGAGCTTCCATAGTATGGTTCTCTCTCCTCTCTCATCCAGTTGACGGAGACGACGACCCACAGAGAAGACCGTTGTTTGTAGGTGCAATTTTGTATCTAACATTGGGAAAAATAATGTACAGGCGCAAAAATGTGTATAACATATAAGGGCATGGGGCAGTTCCAAAATATATATATATATATATATATATAAGAGCATGGGATAGCTTAAAAAAAAAAAAGTTGGTTAGGTATTTTAGTCAATATAACTCTAATTTTGAGTTTTAATGTGTTAGTTATTGGGTTAGTTATTTTATCATCCTATCTTTTTGCTAGCTACAATTAAAGAGTCTCATAGGCTCTTCAAATAAATATGTATGTATATGTTTTGGATTTTTGTATATTTATGTCTTGGATTTGAGATTTTATATATTTTATATATGTATATGTATATGTAGCAACTTTATATGTTCTTTTAATTCTGTTTGATGAATTACGGAATAACTTATTTTGTATTTTGTATTTTTTTCCCTTCATTCTACAGGTTTTGTATGCTTGTATGGGCAAATTTATTATTATTGCTAATTTACATTAGTAAAATATCAACAATTAATATTTTTTGTTTTAAAAATTAATTAACTTAGTTTGAATGATTAGCTAAAATAAAGAGTGTGGTTAGAGAATACAATAGCTAAAGTAATTAGGTAAAATAAAGAGCGTATTTTTTTCGTACTTTAGTTAGTGAAAAGTAGAGAGTGTGGTTGGAGTTGCTCTAATGAAAGAAAAAAAATATTAATTATATATATTTTTTAGTCATAATTAAAAAAAATCATAATTAAATATCACATATGTAAAATTAAAATAATGTCATAACTATTAAAAAAAATTATTCCTAACTATCAAAGAAAATGACATAATTAGATGTGCATATAGTGGAAGTATGTAGGGTAGAATTCTCCTTTAATGTTTTAGTAATTTTTGTAAAATTTGTAGCATTTTTGTTAGAAAAATCCTATGAACCCTACTAAAGTATCTCAAATTTATCCTGATTGAGAATTGTGTGATTGAGATTGAGTTTGTGTGGTACAGAATCTATGCATAGAATAAATCTGAATTACAAGATAATAATTTTCAATAATTTTAAAATAGGTAACTCTGAATTTATAGTATTACTACTGTGGAGACATATTTTATGAATGACAACACGTGGCCAAGGTGGCAACGGAGTGTCAACCGAGGTGCCACGTGTCTTGGTCATGTTGCCGAGGTTATCTCGGCTAAGCCGAGGTTATCTGCGGAGATACCGGAATCCGAGATGAGCGGATAGGAGACAAGAGTCCTAGAATGGGGGAGGACCTCAGTCTGGATAAAGATAAAGCTCTTAGGGAGTTTATCTCTATCTGGCTGGGAGTCCAAGATGAGCATTGAGCCAGAGTCCATTGAAGTTAGGCTTATATGGGGATCATGTTAGTGTTGGCTATAAAAATAAGGCATCCTCATGGGTCTACGGTACGTTTTTTGTATTCTGGCTAGTGAGTTAAGCATTGTTCGCTATCTTTGAGAGATATTGAGTACTAACTTGATCGTCGGAGTGCCCCCAGGTGGACGAACCACCGTTGGAGTCTTATCTTTTTGTGATAGGTTGTTCGAGCGTGATCTATTCTGCCTGTACTCTCCCGTTGAGTTCCTGTTTGGCAGTGTGGTCGGAAATCAGCACCCACAACTTGGCATCGTCTGTGGGAAACTTAAGGAGAATAAATGGCCAATGACGGACATAAAGAAAAGATTGGGGGCGACATCCCTAGTGGGAGTGGTAAAAACGCTGATCCTAACGTTCAGGAGGACAACTGTAATGAAGAACCTTGAGATAAGAATCCCAGAGAAAAGGATGTCGGCCAAGAGGGAGACGCATCGAACAAAGCATGTCAAGGCGGGTATTACAACGAAAGCGACCTTTAGGTATGGAAAGATAGATGCCTAAGGAGGGACGGAGAGATCAAAGGTATGGCAAACAAGTTGGTAGACCTACAATCAGTTGTCAACTTCATGATGCAGAACAACGTCATACAACCACTGTTTCCATTAGAAGACATGCCGATTCCAACGGCCAAGAACGATGCCCAGAAGGGGGGACAGAAAGCAATCCCTGCAGTCTCTTAGTATGATAGGGCGAATGAGCGTTCGCATTGGCCATCACGGGAGGTCGGGCGAGGAGAATCGATGATAGGAGAGTCTCAGAAGACATATCATGCCAAGGAAACTTACGTCAAGGAACATCGGTATGTTCAACGGAAGGAGCTTTGTTTTGACATGATGAATGAAGGGAGGTCCAAGAGGACTCATAATGACACCGGGAGCATCGTACCAAAATGGCTGAAATCCATTGACAGCCGAGTTCTTGGCCGGACTAAGGAGGATTTGAAGGACTACCTCCAGAGGAAGCGACAAGATGCCGAGGTCACAACCCCGGTCAAGCCAAGAACGCCATTTTCAGTAGAGTTGGATAAGTTTGAGGCCCCAAAAAGGTTTCACATGCCGAGGTTCTAGATATATGATAGTAAGTTTGATCCAAACTTCCACGTCGGCTTATATTTGAACTCGATGGCACTATATACCAGGAACGAACCGTTGCTCTACAAGGTGTTCCCCTCATCCTTTGGGGAAATCGCATCAGATTGGTTTCACAAATTACCGAAAGGAACTGTGAAAAATTGGGAAGGTTTGGCCGAGATGTTTGTGGCTAGGTTTGTTACAAACAAACGGCAGCCGTTGAGGGTAGACTCCCTGATGGCTTTGAGAATTGGCGAGGATGAAAGTCTCAGGGCTTATGTCAAAAGGTATTATGAGATGTTTAACCGAATACCAGGGTGCAACTAAGAGTTGGCGATCGTATCTTTTAAGAACGGTCTGAACGATGACTGCCTGCTTCGAAAGTCATTGGGAAAGACACTGCCAAAAAGTATGAAGGAACTTATGACCAGAATCGAGAAATATACGAGAGTAGAAGAAAACACGCCAGGAACAGAGGCATCAAAACAAGAGAAGCGGAACAGCTCGTCGAAGCGAGGCCGACATAATACAAATTTTAATAGACAAGAAACAGGACTAAGAGCTACACAGGCGGTCACCATAGTGTTTCAGATCCCGGTTTACAAAATCTTGGAAAGGATTAGGAATCAGCCTTACTATAGAGCACTAGAGAAGATCCCTGGCGAATTTATGGGAAGAAGCCTTGGAAAGCACTGTGCCTACCACAATGAGGATGGGCATCTAACTCAAGGGTACAGAGCCCTAAAGACACATCTGGAAGATCTGGTAAGACAAGGTCACTTAAGGGACCTAGTAGATGAGGCCAGAACAAGAGAAGAGCAAGCAAGGTTGCCCCAGGCACTAGCAGTACCACCTCTACCAGCACCGCAACCGCAGGTAGATGGACCTTGAGTGATCAATGTGACTCACTCAAAGGTTAATTAGAACGAGGTACGTGGGGAGACTCAGAGGGTAAAACAGTTATGGCATATGTATCAAGTCCAACAAAAGAGGCCTAGGGGAAACGAGTACCAAGGAGTAATGGTGTCCTTTACTAAAGTTGACCTAGACATAGTGCAGCATCCATACAACGATGCTTTGGTGATATCCCTTAAGATTGGAGAATGCCAGGTAAGGCGCATTCTGATCAATCAAGGCAGCTCTTGTGACATTATGTATGTCAAATGTTACAAGGAGCTCGGCCTTCACCAAGATGACCTGTAGCAGTCCAACAGTCCAATGGTCGGGTTCAATGGAACGCCGACATAGCCCCTGGGGGCAATAAGTTTGGAGGTGCAGGCAGGCACCAAGAAGGTAAGTACAAAGTTCACAGTAATTGACACCTTCTCCCCTTACAATGTTATCTTGGGGTGGCCATGGTTGCATGCAATGAGGGCTGTTTCCTTAACACTACACCAGTTGTTACGATTCCTAACCGAGTATGGAATTGAGGAGGTCAAAAGGGATCAAGTGTAGGCAAAGAATTGCTCCTTGGTAGCAATGAAATCCACGTGCAACGTATGAGAAGCAGAAACAGTAGAGATTGAAGACGAGGACATGGAGGTCCTGGATGACGTCGGCAAAGAGCCGGCTAACAAAAGCGAGGAAGCCTTGAAGAAAATTCTGGTTCAGCAAGGGGATGAAGAACGATTCTTCCTTTTCGGCTCAGGCTTGGCCGAAAAAGAGGAAAGGAAGTTAGAAGCATTCTTGTGGGAAAACATAGAAGTATTTGCTTGGATGCCATACGGGATGCCTGGCATTGACCCCGAGGTTACATACCACAGATTGAACGTAGACAGGTCGACTAAACCCGTCATTTAGCGAGTGAGGAGGCCAACGTTCGTTCATATGAAGGCAGTAGAGGAGGAAGTGAACAAATTGTTAGAGGCCAGAGCTATCTGAGAGGTAAACTAGCCTACTTGGTTGTCAAACACAGTTGTTGTGAAAAAGAAGAATGGGAAGTGGAGGGTCTGCGTGGACTTCACTAGCCTGAATAAGACTTGTCCTAAAGACAGCTTCCTACTCCCCAAGATCGATCAATTAGTGGATACCACTTCAGGGCATGAAATAATAAGCTTCCAAGACCCTTACAAAGGGTACCATCAGATAACAATGTACCCCATCTGATGAGGAGAAAACTGCATTTATCATCCCAAAAGGATTGTATTGCTACAAAGTGATGCCTTTGAGGTTGAAAAATGTAGGAGCAACCTACTAGAGGTTAGTGACCAAGATATTCAGACATCTGATTGGCAAAACAGTGAAAATATACATTGATGATATGGTCGTGAAGATCAAAGAACCTGAGAATCATCTAGTGACTTGAAGGCAGTTTTCGACATCCTTAGAACATATCGGCTCCGACTCAATGCTTCGAAGTGTGCATTTGGAGTTGGGTCTAGTAAGTTCTTGGGATACTTGGTTACCAGAAAGGGCATTGAGGCAAGCCCAGATCAAATCAAGGCTATCTTGGACTTGAAAAGCCCAATGTCGACAAAACAACTATAGATGTTATCAAGAACGGCCGCAACCCTCAATAGGTTTATAAGTCGAATTTCAAATAAATTTAAACCATTTTTTAGTCTATTGAAGAAGGCCACATATTTTTTGTGGACAGAGGAGTGCGAAGTCACCTTGGCCGATTTGAAGAAGTACCTGACAATAGCTCCAGTTCTGTCAAATCCAGTACCTGGAGAGGAGCTATTCTTATACTTGGCAGTTTCAGAGCATGTAGTGAGTGCAGTGGTAATCAAAGAAGAGAAGAAAGAACAAAGGGCAGTATACTATGTGAGTAAAACCCTAGCAAGCACAGAGACCAGGTATTTACCCCTAGAGAAATTGACATTGGCCTTAATGATGGCCTCCAAGAAGTTAAACAATTATTTCCAAGCCCACAAGATTATGGTACTAACTGAGCACCCCTTGAAGTCCTTGCTACAACAAGGAGATCTGACAGGCAGGGTAGCCAGATAGACAGTAGTATTGGGCCAATACAACCTAGAATTTAGGCCCAGAACAACAATTAAAGGCCAGGTTTTGGCCGACTTTATGGCCGAGTTCACACCTAGAGCCATCCTATGTCGGGCTCCGATGAGCCGCGACTTGGGGTGTCCAAGGGAACAAGAAGAGACCCAGCTAGGAATGAAAAACCCCACAACAGAGCGGAAGAAGGAAGAGAAACTCAAGCCCTGCGATATTTATATTGGCGACTCCTTCCGCTTGTTTGTGGATGGGAGTTAAAACCATCAAGGAGCGGGGGCAAGAGTAGTGCTAGTATCTCCAGATGGGCGAATGCTAGAGCAGTCTATTCGCTTGGGGTTCAAAGCCTCAAACAATGAAGCAGAATATGAAGCACTGATCGCAAGATTGAAGTTGGCAGCAGCAATGGAAGGCGACGAGGTGGTGGTCTTCTGTGACTTCTAGCTTATTGTGGACCAGGAAACAGACGAGTATGCAGCCCGAGATGAAAGAATGATAGCCTATGTCAAAGAGATTGTTAGACTGCTAGCTGACTATAGCAGGTTAGCCGAGAAAACAATAATGGTTGATTATTTATCAGGCCCAAGTGTGGAACCATTGATCACAGAGTACGAAGCAATTTATGTGGAGATGGGCCCAAGTTGGATGGATGCAATAGTAATGTCCCTTAGAGATGGGAAGCTGCCAGATGACTACAAAGAAACACACAAGACTAGACAGAAGTTGGCTAGGTTTAGCCTGACAGCAGAAGAACATTTCTACAGAAGGTCTTTTATTGGTCCCCTTTTGAGATGTGTGCATCCCTTCCAAGTTGAAGACTTCTTGTATGAAGTACATGAAGGAGTATGTGGAAGCCATGCTGGGGGCAAATCACTTGCTCATAGGGCCATTACTCAGGGGTACTGGTGGCCCTACATGCAGAAGGATGCTGAAGCTCTATATGCGTCCCCCTATTGGAGAGCTCGAATTGGTCCTACAGTTCAGACTCCTGTCACGGTTCTGAATCTAATTTCACTAAGTGCAATGTGAAACTGATAAACACCAAAGAGTCTAATCCGGCAAATCATTTTGGAAAATCAAATTTTGAATCAAATAATGCCAAAACTGGACTGCTTTGCCAGATTACAGAGTCGCCACCTAAATATTTTATTTTGGGGAAATTTAAGAAACCCTGACTCGTGCCAAAGGCCACGTGTCCGTCATCCCCAAAGTTGCCTCGGCTCGGGAACTTGGGTACGAGAGGGGAATGTCTTGAAATGAGCACCCTGTAGATACCTCATTTTTTACTGTCCTCAAGACTTGGACGTCATCGTTTGAACACCCGATGATTTCGCATGTTCGTGTTTGTTTTGAGTCCCTAAAGGTCTCAGCTGAGTGCCTTGCCTTGGAGCATCTCAACTTGTTTGTTTTGTGCTTGGTTGTGGACCAAGAGCTTTGTGCTTTGCATCTGGAGGAGAGGGTGGCTTGTTGGCCATCCCCAGTGTCCATCGGCCATGGTTTGTGCCTGCCGGCCATTAGTGATGGCCGGTCGGCCACATTGATGGCCGGTGGCCATTTTTCTCCTTTTTTTCAGATATTTATTTGCCAGCTGTTAGTCACTGATGCTCATCTCCATAAACGTGCATGGAGGGATGAATACAAGCTTGTTTCTTGTTGCTTGTTTTTCTATATAAGGGGAGGTCTATCCTCCATTTTTGAGGTTACAAAATTTTCAGAGCAAAATTTCTGCCTCTCGCTCTAGAATCCTCTCTCTCTTTCTGTTTTGTGCCTAAAAGTGAGAAATCTGTACATATTTGCATACAACCCATTAACCAAATTAGACTACCTTGTGGCTGAGGTTCTTGGAAGTCTTATTTGAACTCTTAAAGCTGGTTTTGGCTCAGAAAAGTGGTTGTTTGTTGCTGTGCTTCAAAGGTATAGCCTTATCGCCTTTTAAGCTTTGCTTTAGTTGTTTGTTTGGCCACCTTTGCATGCTGTTTTTGGCCTAGTTTTCAACTACAAAAACCTCTGTTTTTAAGGTTTAAAAATGGTGGTTTAAAGTCTTTTTGGAGTTAGGGGTGGTTCACCCTCTTTTGTAGCTTGTTTGCTAAGTATTGTGCCATCTTTTTTAAAGCTTTTCAAACCCCCTTTTCTTGGCCTTTTAACCACTGAAACTCAAATGTTTTTTAGTGGTAAAAAGTTTGTTTTGAGGTCCAAAATAGGAGGGGGTGGCCTCCCCTCCTTCTATCTTGTTTGCATGTGTAGATGGCTTAAGATGTGAGCATGTTTTTCTACCTCTTTATGACTTGATCTCAACATGTTTTAGCTACTGATTTAGCGTGCTTTAACTTTGTTTTGAGTGGTCTTGGTCCCATAAGCCATGTATTGCATAGCTATAGTGTAAATCCCTTCACTAGCTTTGTGTTTCAAGGCCTCTAACATGCTTTGCTTGAGATGATTGCATGCTATAGCATCATTTAACATGTAATTTCAGTGCATGTAACTTTGTCACGCTCTCATATATTCCACTCTTTCATTGCTTTTGAGAGTTGTGCTTTGTGCCTTGTTTGTGAGCCAACATGCGAGCATGTTTTTCTTGCCTTTCGTGCCTTAATCTCAGCATATTTTGGCCACTATTTTGGCATGTTTAAGCTCTGTTCAGAGCTGGTTTGGTCATTTAAGTTTAGTATTGCGTGCCTCTAGTGTAGTGCTCTTCACTAGCTTTAATGCTTTTGGCTTTAAACATGTCTTGCATGAATTGCTTGCATGATTTAGTGTCTTTAGCATGCCATTTCAGCACTGAAAATTCTGCAACCTCCCTCATTTCTTCACTTTTAATTTGCTTTGAGGGTTGGTTGGCCTTAAGGTTGTGTTTAAGCTTGAGATAGAGCTTGTGCTCAATGGCTTTAACTCTCTTTTGAGGGCTCCTCCTAGCCAAATGCATGATTTCTCTCATGTCTTAAATCATCATTCGGCTTATCCCTCTCTCATTAGAGGACTTTCACATTGGACTTAATCGGTTAAAGGATTAATTGGTAATGTAAAATGTGTAAACAAGAAATGAGCAAAGTAAAACATGAACAAGATAAGCATTTGTGCTGCATTGCATGTGTTTGGATCGGGCGTTAATCCAAACACAAGAAATGTGGGACGTTTCATACTCTAAGTGATGAAACGTGTCACGTTTCTTGGTCGCCGTCACCCTTGATCATGCATGATAGGGTGGTGGCTCTTCGAGTCTCACTTGTGCATTCATTAACATTGTATAAGCTTGGTTCTTTGGCCATCATGCATTGAAAATGCTTGGTTGGTGGCTTGAGAGCCAAGTGTCACACTCCTTTGAGCTTGAGAAATGATAAGGAGGGTGGCAGTACACACATCCCTTGACAAATACACTGCCATGCCTCTGTTTGCTCTCTGTTGCAGCAAAAGGAGGATGTTTAGGAGAGCAGTGGCCGATCGGCCACATGTATTAGCTGACCGGCCAGCAAAGCCAGCCGACCGGCCACCAATCATAGCCGATTAGCCATCAGTGTGTTCTTGAGATGGAACAGAGGCAATCTGGAGGTTGGCATAATTTTCAGAGGTCCAAAGTTATGCAAACAGACGCATCTAGAGTCAAGGTGGTGGATTTTCGGGAGGAAGCCAACCGAGCATGCATATCTCGCTCACCCGCAAGGCTACTTTATTGCTTTACTAGTTAATTGTAGCTAATTATTACATGTGTTGTAATTAATTAGTTTAATCTGTTTTGTAATATTTTAATTATCTTAGCTTAGCTTAGCTAGTTATTCAATTGTGTTGTAATAATTACGTAGCTAAAATATGTAATTAGTTGGTTATAATTAGCTTAGCTTAGTGTATCTTAGCTTATTTATTCAGACCCTCTTTTGAGAGGGCACAATGTTGTAATAAGTGTGCATGTGCGTGTGCATGTCTTCCAACCCCACGTCTTTCTCCCTTTTATTTACCAGCTTTCGATGGTTAGATTAGGGCACGTTTTGATTAGCATACCTTATGCTTGCATGTTGCATCTTTCATTTGTATTGAATGCACATAATTCAAACTGCATCGCAATTTCAATACACTTGCTTGAATACATGTTTAAAAGCATGTTATCAAAGTGTTGCATTCATTTGCCATCTCAGATAGCCAAGCCTATTTAGTTGCATTCTTGCATGTGTTGCATTAGGCATCTTATAGTTAGGATCATGCATATTTCTAACTAGTTTTTATTTTGGCTTTGAGTACACTGTAAGTTTTACGCTTTAGCACACTTGCATGAGTGTGAGTGTTGCCATGTTAAGCATGCTTGCCATGAGGCTATGTGCTTAAATGCTAAACTGCATGAATGCCTGTGGATGAAGGCTTCATTACTTGAATTGGAACAATTCATCAAATGTGAGTTTTAAGCCCACTTTGCGAAGTGGCAAAATCATATTTTAAGCCCACTTGAGGGTGGCAAATCCGTGCTTTAGCCCACTTGAGGGTGGCATTTTCAAACCATTCTTGAAAACAAACATGAGTTGGTTTGTTCCAATCCTTGCGATTTAGTCTATACTTGTATGTTGTGCGCATCACATAGTAAAATTAGCTAATAATCAGAATAAGAATACATGTGTTTATAAAACAACATATGATGCTTTGTAGAGGCCGGTTCTCTGATCGGGCGAGCGAGGGTGCTCATTTCATAACCTTCCCCCCTCGTACCCAAGTTCCCGAGCTGAGGCAACTTTGGTGATGACGGACACGTGGCCTTTGGCACGAGTTAGGGTTTTCTAAATTTCCCAAAAATAAAAATTTAGGTGGGGACTCTGTAATCTGGCAAAGCAGTCCAATTTTGGCATTATTTGATTTAAAATTTGATTTTTCAAAATGATTTGCTGGATTAGACTATTTGGTGTTTCTCAGTTTCACATTACATTTTGTGATATTAGATTCAGAACCGTGACAGGAGTCCGAACTGTAGGACCAATTCGCGCCTCTCCTAAAGGGGGACACGTGAAGAAAGCCGAGTGCTACAGTTTCTAGTGACTCTGTTGGGGATTTAGAAAACTTGACTTGAACTCATGATATGTTGTTTTATTTACACTTATGTGTTTCTTTGCATTACATTTGCATTGGTGCACCTAAGTCACAGTGTTTGCCATCTGCTATTCCTGAGCGATTTATCGGAGGCTTGCTTGGAAAAGCGTGCCATAAGGCTGACCGGTTGCGGGCTCTGCCACGATGGGAGCACAAACCTTGGATCTGGATCACCACTGTACCGTTTGATCCTCCTTTCACTTCTCGATGTTAGGAGCGAGAGGTATATTAGGTGGTCTTGTTGAGGCACCCTTTTTGACTATTCGACCTAGTTGCATATCGGAAGCCATAGAGACTATTCCAAACTAGGACAGGTTGCTCACCCAAATGTAGGTTTGTTTGAAACCGTTTGCTTGTGTAGCGAACCCCTAGTTCCTGATGAAATTAGGACAGGGAAACCCTACCCCACCATAGGGGTGTTTTGGCTCTCACTTGCTTGATATGTGCTTTTAGAGTGTGACTCTACAGGAATGTATGTATCAGTTGCAAGTCTGGGTATCAGTTTGAGGCAGAAATTTAGGGGCAGAGATCAGTATTTGAGTACAAATTGTTCAGCTTATGATTTCAATTGTGTGTTGTCTTTGTCTAAGCCGAGATGCTATCCATTTGCTAATTGATGTTTCTTTTCTTTTTGCTTTATTTTCTTTTTGCAAGGTAGTATTTCATCATTGCTTCTGACGACTCAGACACCCCCCGAGCACTGTAGACCAGAGTTGGGAGGATTCACCAATCTGAGGATCTTATTGGAGGACAACCAGTGTTTGCTTCGCTACCCCCGGTTGCTAGACGAAGGACAGTTAGGCTCAGATCACCGGTTCAACAGTCTCCGATTCAGCGGTCACTATCTATGTCACATGTGCGCAGTCGGGTTCAGTTTCCTGTTCCCACCTCAGAAAGAGAGTACTCACCGGAACAGATAGATCAGCACCCCTCAGACAGTATGAGTATGGACGATATGATGCGTCAATTCTAACTGACCATCGAGGCCATGCAGCAAGACGCTGCTCGCCAAGCGGAGGTTACCACTCGCCAAACAGAGGTCGTAGCCCAGCAAGCTGAACTCATTGCCAAACTTTAACAACAACAGCAACAACAACCCCAGCAGGCAACAGCTTCTGCATCCCACCCACCTCCAGTAGAAATTCCTGTACCAAGGGCTCCTGTCCCCACAACCAATGTCCAGGAAAATACGGACATCCCAGTGGATCCAATTCCACCCCAGACTTCCAAAGCAAGGGCCTTCCCAATCGAGGCCCCCTTTGAGTTTGAGATCAACCCAACTGTGTTAAAAGTGAGTAAGCTTGAAAAACTTTTTGAGAGGGCTCAGGGAGTCAACTCCATCCCAGACATAGAGGACGGCTACACGGATTTGGCAGTAACATTGCCGGATAGATTCAAGATGCCTCACATAGACCGCTTCGACGGTTTGGGAGATCCTATGGTCCATCTGCTACTATTCTCAGATATTTTGCGGCCAATGGGCCTATCCAGATTGCAGAAGCTATCTCTCTTTGGTCGGACCCTGTCGGGTATTGCAGCCATCTGGTATGCTAAGCTGGAAGCTTCTGTGAAAAGGAGCTGGAAGGAGATGGTTGAGGCCTTTGTCGCCCAATATTCGTATAACACTCAAATCGAGGTCACAACTCGTGATCTCGAGGCTACTTGTCAAGAGCCGAACGTCACTATAAATCCTCTTCTACCACATAACCAACCCCCTCCACCAAGGCAGGTAAACTTCATCCAAACCATGGCCGTCCCATATGACCCCAGCATATATATCACTCCCTCCCACTTACCCAAGCCGACGCTCTTCATCCCAGAGAGCACAGATCTGTGCATGATTAGCGTCTCCATATCCCCACCCGAGCTAGTGGTAGTGATCGTGGAAGACAAAGTTAGGGTGACCTTAGAGAAGAATGGAAATGTTGGTTCAGAACCTGAGGGGTCTGAGGACATAGCAGAGGAAGGATACAACCCTGGCCGCTATATTGTACCAGCCGATCAACCCAGGTCAGAGGTAGAATTGTCGAGGGAAATGGAAGTCAATGTAGTCTGGGAAGACAGGCCAAGCCAGGGACTGGATGATTTGGCTGAACTTGAGGAGGACATCAGTAACCTGCAGTTCTTTGACGAACAGGATCTGGGGAATGTACAGCTTGGTTGGTTTGACATGAACGGATCAACGGATAATGCAGGGTGGCTCAGCGATGAACCAGATGTTGACGAGGGGTCTCAACCAAAACAGGAACGGTAAAAAACGGGAACCTCTGCAACGACCGGAATGGTCGATAACAAAGGGAAGTTGCCGGAGAGCACCTGCACGAAGAATTTTGCTCGGGAATTGAGCAGTATTTCTACAGCTAATACAGAACAAAAAGCCGCACTAAAGTGGTTTGAACAAGAAAGAATTGAGGATGATCAAAAGGCCAGAAAATCCAAGGGTCCTGTGGGGACAGAATGTGTTGTGAACAAGGGAACAATTACAGCGAAACCAGACGTGTGCTTGTCGGTTGTCGGAGGATCATGGTGGGAAGACGATGACTTGTGTCTCGCCCATACTGATGAGGATTGGGGACAGAATCTCCCAGATAATACATGGTATATCGAAGAAGTGGATCACATGACCTGGGAGTGGGTGGTACTTCAAGTCCCTACATCTAGATCAGCTGGAAGCATCAGGGAAAGACAAGGAATTAGAGAAACAGAAAGAGAAACTATTGGAAGAAGAGGCTGTACTAAAGCAGTTGAAGAAGATTCGGGCAGATATATCCATTTGGGGATTGCTGAAGGCATCACGGGTGCACAGACAAGCAGTCCTTTCTGCAATGGATAACGCTAAGCTCTCCATCGACACAACCCCTGAGCAGCTGGTAGGATTGGTTTTCCCAGGAGGGGCTTCACCGACTTTGACCTTTATAGATAAAAAATTGCCGCCTGAGGGCTCTGAGCATAATAAGCCATTGTACATCTCTGTTGAGTGCAAAGACAAGTGGATACTAGTTGTCTTGGTTGATACGGGATCTGCAATAAATGTGTGCCCGTTGCGCATAGTCTATGCTATCAGGTTGAAACCCATAGACTTTGTGCCAACAGCCCAGGTGATTCGGTGTAGACACCCCATTTTTGACCGTCCTTAAGACTTGGGCACTACTGATTGCTTACTTGATGGTATAGGCTATGTTATGCAAAGGTTCGATTTCTTTGGAAAAGAGGGAGTCAAATCTCAACCTTACACCCCATTTTTGGACTAAAACTATTTTAACCAAAGATTTTAGACCTTAAAACCCTCTCTTTCAAAACATTTTTGAAAAAAAAGTTTCTACGATGTTCCAAGGCTCGCATTTTGTTAAATGTTGCACTTTTCGGTAAACCAAGCAAGGACAAAGTGGAAATGAATGAAAGAGAGGTGAAATCCTTGAAAAAATATTTAAAACATCTTATTTAAAGGTTTTGATTTGAATAAAAGAGGGGTGGAGAGAAGAAATCTAGTTGAGGAAGAAGTTGGGCATGAATCATTAAGAGAGAGACGAGCAGTCCTCGCTAAATCGGGCTTATCCATTTGTATACTTGAATTTTATCTATGAGGCCACCACCATTGGAAAGAAGACTTCCGGAGCTTCATTTGTCATTCAAGAATCGCCTCAAGCTGAGGCCAGATGAGGGAGACATGATTGGTTGAAGTTAGGCATCAATCCAGTTGGACCAAAACTAGGCAGTCTTCACTAAAAGAGGGATATCTCTTAGTACACTTCTAATTTTGATGTGAGGCTTCCACCATTGGAAAGAAGACTTTCGGGGCTTCAGTTTAGGCTCAAGAATGACTGAAAAAGGGTCCAGATGAAGGATTTATGCCTGTTTGAAGTCGGGGCCTGGGACTAGTTTTTGCCGTCGGCCTTTGTGGGAGGGTGCCGGCCACAATTGGAGCTTGCCGGCCATAGGTCGGCCAAAAGTAACCCTTATCGGCTAGCATTAGTAGCTGGTCGGCCAAAAAAGTAGCAGGTCGGCCACCAAGATGGCTGGTCGGCCAGAAATGTCCAGAAAGCTCAGAATTTGAAGATATTTTACTCCAGCTGTCTTCCAAATGCTCCAGTTGTCTCTATATTCAGATATTTCGACCAAGGCTCTCATTTTTGCTATATATGAAGGCCATATCTCATATATTGGAAGGTTGAAAGGTTGGCAAGTTTGGGAGCTTCTCTCTCTAAAATCTCTCTCTCTCTCTCTCTCTCTATATATATATATATATAATTTTGTGAGCAAAATTTCAGCCCCTCTCTCTAGAAATCTCTCTCTCTTCCTATGTTGTGCTTAGAAGTGAGAATTTCCTACACTCTTGCAAAGAGACCCTAGACCAAACACCTCTACCTTGTTGCTGACATTCTTGGAGGTCTTATTTGAGCTCTCAAAGGTAGTTTTAGCTTAGAGTTGAGGCTGTTTTGCTACTGTGCTTCAAGGGTAAGGCATTTACCCCTTTTAAGCTTGTTTTTGTACACTAGTTTGGGCCACCTTTGCATGCTGTTTTGGCCAAGTTGTCAACTACAAAAACCTTTATTTTTAAGTGTTAAAAATTATAGTTTGAGGTCCTTCTGGAGTTAGGGGTGGTCCACCCTCTTTTGTTGCTTATTTGCTAAGAGTTGTGCCATCTCTTAAAGCTTTTCAAACAACTTCTTTTTAGCCTTTTAACCACTGAAATCCAGGGAATTTTCAGTGGCAAAAACTTGGTTTTGAGGTCCCAAAGAGAAGGGGGTGGTCTCCCCTCCTTGAGTCTTCTTTGCTTGTGTTGATGACCCAACACATGAGCATTATACCATCTCATGGCTTGATAGAAGCATATTTTTGTGACCTTTTGGACCTTCTTTAGCTCTGTTTTGGGCTGCTTTGATCATATGGCTCATGTTTTGTATAGTTACAGTGCAAATGCCTTTACTAGCTTTGTGATTTAAGGCTTCTAGCATGCTTTTCTTGGGTTGTTTGCATGCCATAGCATCATTTAGCATGTAATTTCAGAGCATATATCATTGTCACACTCTCACATATTCCACTCTTTCAATGCTTTTGAGAGTTGTGTCTTATGCCTAGCTTGCGAGCTAACATGTGCGCATGATTTTCTTGCCTTTTAAGCTTCAATCTCAGCATGATTTAGCCTTTGTTTTGGCATTCTTTAACTCTATTTTGAGTTGGTTTGGCCCTTTGAGACTTGTGTTACAAGGTTGTGGTACAACCCCTTTCATTAGCTCAATGCTTCATGACTCTACCATGCATTACATGAGTTGTTTGCATTGATTTTAAGTCATTTAGCATGTCATTTTAGTGTGGAAATATATGCCATTGCACTCCATTGTTTCACTCTTTCATTCGCTTTGGAAGAGGTCTTTAACCCCTTGTTGGCTTGAGCATGGAATTGAGGTTCTCATGCCTAATGGTTTTAGCCTTCTCTTGAGGGTTTCTACTAACCAAAAGCATGAGGCTTCTTTCATGCTCAAGGCACTTGTGGCTTAGACCACCTTTCCAATTAGATGACTTTTTCACATTGAACTTAACCGGTTAATGGACTAATTGGTAAGCTAAAATGTGTAAACAAGAATTGGACCAAGTAAAACATGAACAAGATAACATGTATGTTGCATTGCATGTGTTTGGATCGGACGTTAATCTAAACACAAGAAATGTGGGACGTTTCATACTTGAAGTGATGAAACGTGTCACATTTCTTGGTCGCCAACTCCCTTGATCATGCATGATGGGGTGAAGGCACTTTGAGTCTTATGTGCGCATTTACTAAGCTTGTGCAAGCTTGGTCCTTTGGCCACTATGCATTGAGATGCTTGATTGGTGGCTTGAGAACCAAGTGCCACGCTCCTTTGAGCTTGAGACATGATAAGGAAGGTGGCAGTACATACATTCCCTTGCAAATACATTGCCTTGCCTCTGTTTGCTCTCTGTTGCAGCAAAAGGAGAAATTTTAGGGAAGTAGTGGCTGACCGGCCACCAGAGCAGCCGACCGGCCACCAGTACTGGCCGATGGCCACCAATCATGGTCGATCGACCATCAGTATATTCTTGAGATCAAACAGAAGTAGTTTGGAGGTTGGTACAATTTTCAGAGGACTAAAGATGTGCAAATAGAGGCATCTAGAGGCAAGGCATTGGATTTTCGGGAGGAAGCAATCGAGTATGCATACCTCCCTTGCCCGCGAGGCCATCCTTATCGCTTTATTAGCTAGATGTAGTTAATTACATGTGCTGTAATTAATTTAGCTTAGTTCATGTTGTAACATTCTAATTAGCTTAGATTAGCTAGTTATTCAATTCGGTTTGTAACAATTAATTAGCTAGAATAGTTAATTAGTTGGGTTTGTAATAATTAGCTTAGCTTAGCGTAGCTAGTTAGCTTATTTATTCGGACCCTCCTTTGCGAGGGCGCAATGTTGTAATAAGCCGAGCCTATTTAGTTGCATTTTTTCGCATGCGTTGCATTAGGCATCTTGTATAGTTAGGATCATGCATTATTTCTAACTAGTTTTCTGTTTTGGCTCGGAGTACATTGTAAGTATTTACGCTTTAGCATACTTGCATGAGTGTGAGTGTTGCCATGATAGCATGCTTGCCATGAGGCTATTTGCTTAAGTGCTTAACTGCTTGAATGCCTGTGGGTGGAGGCTTGATTGCCTGAATTGGAGCAACTCGATGATTGTGAGTTTTAAGCCCACTTTGCGAAGTGGCAAAATCATGTTTTCAGGCCACCTGAGGATGGCAAATCCGCACTTTAGCCTACTTGCGAGTAGCACTTTCAAACCATTTTCGAAAACAAACATGAGTTGTTTTGTTCCAATTCTCGTGATCGAGTCTATACTTATATGCTGTGCGCATTACATAGTAAAGTTAGATAATAACCGGAATAAGAACACATATCAAATAACATATCATGCTTAGTAGAGGCCGATCTTTGATCGGGCGAGAGGGGGTGCTCATTTCAGGACCTTCCCCTCTCGTACCCAAGTTCCCGAGCCGAGGTAACTTTTGTGATGACGGACACGTGGCTTTCGGCACGAGTTAGGGTTTCCTAAATTTCCTAAAAACAAAACATTTAGGTTGCGACTCTGTAATCTGGAAAAACAGTCCATGTTTGGCGCTTTTTGATTCAAAATTGATTTTCCAAAACCAATTGCCAGATTTGGACTCTTTGGTGTTTATCAGTCTCACATTGCGCTTTGTGAGATTAGATTTAGAACCGTGATTGGAGTCTGAACTGTAGTAAGACCAAATTCGTGCCCTCTCCGAAAGGGGGGCGCACGGAGAAAGTCGGGTCTACATTTGGGTTTATGATAATACAAGTTGGGAAGTGATGGGGACAGTGCGAATCAGAACTCAGGGTGGCCTGGCACAACATGATATTGAATTCCACGTCCTGGATGTCCCAGCCATCTTTAACTTGCTTCTGGGGTGGCCGTGGCTATATCAAGTGAAGGCTGTCTTTTCCACTCTGCATCAGATGCTGAAATACCCCCATGGGAAGGGGGTAGCTATTGTTTTTGGAAACGCTTCAATCCATCTGCCACCGGAGGTTACTACGCTGGCCCTAGAAATTGTGCATGGCAAGGAGGACGTCTTTTTGTTTGGGTTCACCTTGGTCAAAGCCCGGGTAGTACAAGATATTTTGGCTGTTGATTAGGGATTATATGTCAGTGCGCAATCAGTCTACCTCATGAATAAGCTTCAACATGTACTCGGAATGGGATTGGGAAAAAGTGGCCGGAAGGGCGTCGCTGCATTGGCCGAAGTGCCACACAACCCTAATACCTTTGGTTTAGGTTACACGCCTACCAAGGAGGATTGGGTAAGAAAGGGGAAAGAAATGGCCGGAAGGGCAAAGGCAAGGCAGAGTGGAAAGCCCTATGACTTGGTGCATAGACCTATTCAAGGAACCCTGAATGACCGCTTTGTCCGGGAGGGGGAAGATTTCCCATTCTGCGATTTTCCAGAGCCTTGGCTGAATTTAGAAAAGCGACGTTTGCCCGGTTTTGAGATCTTTTTTGACCTACAACTGCAAGGGGATGAAGCCTCAGAAGAACAAATTGACCTGCTTGCCGAGGCAGAACTAAATGCAAATGATGAGTTCGATGGAATAGAACTTGAAATGGGGGTAACGCTGGCTTGTCTTCTCTCAGATCCTCAGATCACACCAGAGAGCTTGGGGGATGACTTCTCCGTTTCCATGATTAGGGATCAATCAGCTGTGGACCCTTCTACCAGCATTCTGGATGCATCTATTGCACCTTCTCTCGTTTGGCAGTTCGAGGAGGGCTTTTTGTCTGGTAGTTCTGAATCAGGTGGTGAGTTGGAATCTGATTCCACAGAGTCTGTGTAGTCGGAATCAGATTCCAGTTTTCTGAGTCAAAGTCCGGTATTCCTGGGGTTGATAACCCGGATGCCGTTGTTTTGTCCAGGTCGTCTTTTTTCCTTTCTTTTGAGTCGGTTGTAACCGAGGAACTGGACGAGCTGGAAGTTGTGAATGAGAATGGTACCACTGTTGTTTCTGAGTACTTTCTGTGCCTGTAGTCTATTGCATTAATCAAGACTTTCAAAATTTTGATGAAAACGACGAGGAAAGAATTCCTCTAGTTTTAAAACATTTGATTGATCGAGAGGAGGAGAAGTTTGTAAAACCCTTGGTTGATGAAATCACTTCAATTAATGATGGTACTAAAAAGGATCCTCGTCTAGTCCAGATCAGGTCCACGTTGTCTTCGGAGGAACGCGAGCGCTTAGTCGCTTTATTAAAAGATTTCAAAGATGTTTTCGTGTGGTCCTACGAAGACATGCCTGGAATCGATCCTGAGATTGTATAGCACCAGATCCCTCTTGACCCTGAGGCCCAACTTGTCAAGCAGAAACGTCGCAGAATGCACCTGGATTGGGCTTTGAAAATTAAGGAAGTGGTTACCAAACAGATAGACGCAGGGTTTTTGCTAGTATCTAAGTATCCGACTTGGTTGGCCAACATTGTTCTGATGCCGAAGAAAGATGGCATAATTCAGGTATGTGTAGATTTCAGAGATCTGAACAAAGCTAGTCTGAAGGACGACTCTCCTCTACCGCATATCGACGAATTAGTGGATTTCACAGTAGGGCATGCGTTGCTCTCCCTTATGGAAGGATTTTCGGGGTATAACCAGATCTTGATGGCACCCGAGGATAGGGAGAAGACTGCCTTCACCACGCCGTGGGGAACCTACTGCTATAGGGTGATGCCGTTTGGACTTAAGAATGTTGGGGCTACTTATCAACGAGCTGCAACCACTATCTTGCACGACATGATCCACAAAGAGGTTGAGGTATATGTGGATGACATGATTGTCAAGTCAAAAGAAAGAGAGGGCCATTACACAACTTTGAAGAAGTTTTTCCAATAGATTAGAGAGTATCGGTTGCGACTGAATCCTCAGAAATGTACTTTTGGTGTCACAGGAGGGAAAATGCTGGGGTTCTTGATTACACAAAGGGGCATCGAAGTCGATCCTTCAAAGATCAAGGCCATTGTAGAAATTCCACCACCAAGGACTGAAAAGGAGGTGTGCGACTTTCTAGCTAAAGTGCAATTCATAAGATGGTTTATTGCAAAATTAACATTGACTTGTGAACCACTATTTGGTCTCTTGAAGAAAGGAAAGAAATTCCAATGGGATGACTGATGCCAAGTTACTTTCAAGTAGATCAAGTAGTATCTAAAGAACCCACCGGTGCTGTCACTGCCAGAGTCGGGGAAGCCGTTGATTTTGTATTTGTCAGTAACCGACACGACAATGGGCTGCATGCTTGCTCAAGAATCTGAGGATAAAGTGGAGAAGGCTATCTATTACCTGAGCAAGAAGATGCTGGAATATGAGACCCGTTACACTCCGCTTGAGAAGGCTTGTTTGGCCTTGGTATGTGCTACCAGGAAGTTGAGGCACTACCTGTTAGTTCACTCTGTAATACTGGTTTCAAGATTAGATCCCATCAAATATCTTTTCGAGAAACCGACGCTTACGGGTAGGCTAGCCCGTTGGTTGTTTCTTCTCTCCGAATTCGACTTGAAGTATGTGACGCGCAAGTCTGTTAAAGGGAGAGCGGTATCGGAGTTCCTAGCCGATCACCCAGTGGAGGGAGACGAATTAGTAAAGTATCTGTTCTCAGATATTTTACACGTCGAAGAAGAGATTTGGACTATGTACTTTGACGGAGCGTCTAATCAGTACGGGTATGGGATAGGGGTGCTGCTGATAGCGCCCGACAATTCTCACATACCTTTAGCCTTCAAACTTCGGTTCAACGTGTCAAACAACGAAGTAGAATACGAGGCATGTATCGCTGGATTGGAAGCTGCCCTCGAATTAGGGGCAAAACGGTTGGACGTCATTGGGGACTTGAACCTAGTCGTATCTCAAGCAAAAGGAGATTGGAAAGTTAAAGAAGAAAGAATGAAAACCTATCTCCAGACCTTGGATGTTTTGATTCCTCGGTTTGAAAGCTAACCTTCACCTATCTGTTAAGAGAGAACAACAGGTTCACTGACGCTTTATCAACTCTATCTTCCATGATAGACATCCCTTTGGGAGTCCGGATGCGTCCGATCATTATTGAATAGAGGTATGTGCCGGCCTATGAGTTGATCACCGCAATAGATGAAGTCCAAGGTCAGAACCCCTGGTATTATGATGTCTGGAACTTCTTGGAAAATGAGACTTATCCATCAGGGGCAAATGCCAAAGATAAGAAGGCAATACGTCGAATGGCTGCTCAGTTTATCATCTGCGGGGGAAAATTGTACAAACGGGGCCATCTGGGGATGCATAAACTGTGTGTCGATGCTGAAGAGTCAAAGCGCCTAATGGAGGCCATCTACGGAGGAGAGTGCGGATCGTACATGAGTAGGGTGATGTTAGCTCGGAAGATTCTCAGACCCGGTTACTACTGGTCAACCATGAAGGAGGATTGTATCAGTTTTGTCTGGTGATGCCACAAGTGTCAGATCCGTGTAAATCGCATGAACATTCTGCCGTCGAAGCTATACAACATGACTTCACCGTGGCCATTTTCAGTCTGGGGAATTGATGTTATAGGGGCAGTTACTCCGAAGGGGTCAAATGGGCATGAGTACATCCTGGTGGCGATAGACTACTTTACAAAGTGGGTCGAGGCCCAATCCTACGCAGTGCAGAGGGCATCACACGTAGCCAAGTTCATCAGGAATAACATCATCTGTCACTATGGGGTCCCGAATGAGATCGTCTCGGATAATGGTTCCCACTTCAAGAAGGAAGTAATCAACTTGTTGGAAACATACAACGTGACTTTTCATAAGTCATCCAAATATCGGCCGCAAACCAACGGAGCTGTTGAGGCCGCCAACAAGAACATCAAGCACATTCTGCAGAAGATGGTGGAAACCTACAGGGATTGGCCAGATAAGTTGCCATTTGCTCTTTGGGGCTACAAAACATCAATGCCGACTTCTACTGGGGCAACTCCATAGTCTCTAGTTTATGGGATGGAGGCCATTCTGCCGATTGAAGTTGAGGTACCGTCGCCACGGGTTATGGCTGAGTGCTAGATAGCAGAAACAGATTGGTAGTAGAGCAGGTTCGAGGAACTTATGCTGTTCAACGAGAGGAGGCTGAAAGCACTGTACCACGTCCAAGGTTATCAATGCAGGATTGCCAGGGCTTTCAACAAGAAAGTTAAGTCTTGAAATCTTAAGGAAGGGGTTTTGGTGCTCAAAGACAACCGAGCTCCCATCCATGACCCTAGGGGCAAGTTCAGACCCAATTGGACTGGTCCTTACATCATCAAGTCTATCTGGTCGAGTGGAGCTATCATTCTTATGGACCTGGATGGCTTTGAATTATCCCAACCAGTCAACATGGACAAGTTGAAGAAATGTTATCCTTGAAAGGCTCGCTAGGTCGAAAACTTGAAAGGGCAACCTAGGCAAAAGTTACAGCACAAAAAATTGGAAATAAGAAAAACTGAGCGCGCAAGGTTGAAAACCCAGAAAGGGCAGCCTTGGCAAAAGTTAGAGCGCAAAAGGAGAGTGTTAATACCCGAGCGAACCCACACCGAACTACGTAAGGCTTGATTCCCATCTTTGGAATACGTAGGCAACTTCATCACGAAGTCCAGCCATAAACACTTCCTAAATCAACTGTGTCCATGTGATTGTTTTGGTCATCTTTGTCTTTTCTGCATCCAAGAGTTCGGCTATGATCTCCAGTACAATGCAATGCTATTTAAACAAGGAGCAACTTTCCAGTTATTGGATTTGGGGTTGTACATCTCAAGGACAGATCTCGGGCATGTCCAGTTGTGATCCTTATCGAAAATGGTTTTGAAAAGTTTTAATAAAAGTTGATTTTGTTCAAATTAATTTCTTTTTACAACTTAGACCATTTTTGGACCAAACGAAAAATTTTCAGTACCCACAACCTTCAATTTCATTAATTTCAATACAGAGTTCTCTAACTCTTGATACAAATTGAAGTTGCTTTTTATTACATTCAGAAAGGAAAACTTGAAAGTACAGATTAAAGCAACAAACTTGGAACATAGTTAAGTCAGGTATTCTGTACCCCCTCCCAGAGCTTGTGGAAGCTTCAGGGGCTAAAGTAGGCCTGGTTTGTGCCTTATCTTCAAGCCAAGCTATGCACTCAAAAGAAAGGGCACAACTGAAATTGGGAGCGGAGGCCAGAAGTTCTCTTGTCCTCTATGCACTGGAATACCGAGCTAGCTGTGTGCCTCGGATTGGAAATGAAGTTGGGTATTCTATCCCCTCTTCCGGGCAAGTCTGGTTGTGGCCGAACTGGTGCCGGAACCGGAATGGAAAATAGAAGATACAATGTGTGAGGCCAACCAACTGAATGCCAGGCTACTGGGCCATACTGTAGCTCATCTCAGGCAGATCAAACCAGGGGCAGCACCAAGCGATGTCAACAGCCAACCTGTAGCACATCCAGTGGCACCACCATCCCTCATTTGGGAAATCAACTAGCTGTTGACGGAAGAAATAGCCGCGTGCTGAATATGCAGGGCAAGAGTCCACTACCTTCAACCTGTCCATGAGCCATATCTGAGGAGGGATGAAAAATAAGAGAGATTAAAGAATAGAGAGGTGTACGTGGAGAGAAAAAGTGAGAAAGGGTTTTGAGAGAAAAACAGAGCCTAAGGGCTGAGATGTGAGAAATACATGTGAGATAGGGTGGGAAACATTACCTGCAAGAGCAGTGGACTTCTTGCGAACTTGTTTGTCTCTCGGCGGTGGAAAACATCCAAACCCATCAGAGTCTCGGCTAGTGGTAAGCCAATGCAGCTCTTGCCCTCTTTCAAGCCTTGGGCCACTTCGATCAAGCGAATGTTAGACCCCCCAAAGCTAGGGGCAAGAAGAAAATGAGCCAGCATACACAAACAGAGAGCATGTTGCCAAAAGCCTTGCCAAAGACGATCGCCGCGGTCGCCAGCATAAGAAAACTGATGAATCAAGCTGGGAATATCAAATTCCCCGTTGTGAACCAAAGATCGGGCATCATGTAAAGTGAGCCCACACATCAGTCCTAAAGCTTGGATGTGGCTAAAACACGATTGGGGCAAGGATTTCCTCGTCACACTGGGATTCCATCAAAGCATGGAACTCTTCGATTGTGGGGCATATCTCTTGCCCCCCGAAGTTGAAAACATGTGTAATCAGATTCCAACATCTAGCCGCGACATGGAGGAACAAAAAACATAGTGGAGTACGACTCAGCGGGAATAGTGCATTTATCCCGAAACTCAAGAAATTCAGCTTTTCCGAGCCATCTAAAGATGCAATCCAAGTCGAGAGTTTTTCGGCAAAGAATGGCTTCATTGAAGCAAAAACAAGGCTGAATTGAAAAAACTATGAAGCTGGAGCTTTTGTAGAAGATAAGGTGTTGAGTGGAAGACATGTGGCAACAATTTGGAGGTTCTTACACTAGTGGCCGACCGGCTAGTGTTGGTGGCCTACCGACCACTTTTGTAGCCGACCGGCCAGTACTGGTGGTCGACAACCATTTTTGATGGCTGGCAACATCTTTTTATGGCCGGTGGCCTTCTATTTTGTTCGCTGGCCCTTTCATGTGTTGAAAATGCCAAGAACCTGTGTTTGGTTCCACTCTTGGTGTCTTTCTTCTGTCTCTCTTTTAGAATTTTGTCGATTTGCTTATCGAGTTGTATTTGTTTTACTTATCGAGTTGTATTTGTTTTGCTTACCGAGTTGTTGTTTTGCTTATCGAGTTGTATTTTGTTTTGATTGTCGAGTTGTTGTTTTATTCATTGAGTTATTTTACTCTGTTTATTATGTGTTGGTTGGTTCATTACCTGACTAAGTCGTTGCCCATACAATGTTCAATTTTCATCAAATCCCGTTTTTTTTTTTTTGTAAAATGATGCGATGCGATGAGTGCTTAGAATGCAAAATGCAACGCTTTTTAAACAAAAAGCTGAGTTTTTCATTCCAATCATGGTTTCTTTTTACAACAAGTTCAAGTTTTTAAAGAAAAATAAAACTGCCAAAGGCTGTACAATGTGCTAACACTACTAGCAAAAAAGAAAACTAAAGTGAAAAGCATCTGAATCAGTGCCATCCATCTCAAGATCGAGAAGCCCTCTTCGTCCTCTTCCTCGACGGAGTGGACTCTGAAGCACTATCGCCATCGGCCCCGCTTTCTGAATTTGAGCCGGAGCCCCACTTGGCATCGCCACTGCCTTCAAAACCCAAGTCGATGCCGTCACCTCTACCCTGAGATGACTCTGACTGCGGGCTCGCTGGCTCCTCATCCTCGTCACTCTCATCATCCTCGGGGATTAGCTCTGGTGAACTACTCTCGGCATGAGTATGCCTAGCTCTACCTCGGCTGTGTACCGGAGTCCCTCGTCTCTCTCTCCCTGCTGCTGGGGGAGGAACTGAAGGTCCTATTACAGCTCTTGCTGGGCCACCCGATGAGGCTGGCATCTGAAAAGGGACCTGAAAAGGACAGTTCATTAAATATATCAGTTGTGGTATATACTGGATGCAAAGCTGAGTGCAGTGTTCAAAACAGTGTGCAGGAGCAATAATCAGTATATCAAATGCAGTGTTTTAGTGCAACGTATCAGACTAGTGTAATGTGGCACAGTTGAAGTGTTAATGAATGAGTAGAAAATTTGATGGCATAAAGTTCAAGTTGAGGGTACTTACCGGAATCCTATGGAGGTTGAGCAGGTTCATGCATGTCTGGACCATCTCCATCAGAGAAGTCGATAGCTCGAGAGCCTGCCTGGTGTACTCTATGGACACCTGCGAATGTGTTGAGATGATCAGTGGTCTAAAAGCAAAACTGAAATGAATTGAATGTGTAAAACGTAAAGTATGGTACATACTGAGGTCAGGCCTCGAACTCCGACAAGCTCGTGACCAGCTGGTGTAGGCTCGATGGGAATCTGATAGGTCTCTCCAGAACGTCCCCAGCAGGTCATGGTAGTAGGCAGCTCTGGCCACCCTACTCTCCGCCTCGTCTGGGAGCCTCTCCTGTCATGGGCCTGAGTCGCCCTAGATCCTCCCGCTCTCTCTGTTGCAGCTGTAGTTCTGTCTTTCTTACCCTCACGAGTGTCGATCAGAGGCGGCATGAGATATGTCTGAATGAAAGCAGTGTAATCGCCCTCAAGCCTGAAGAAGTTGGCATCCCAACCTCGGGTGAAGTTGATCATCTCCTGCATGGTGTACCTCTCGGTAACCCTCATGTACGTAGGAGGTGGCATCAGAACTATCGGCTTAGGTAAGCCAAGGCTCTGTCACAGAAATCGCTCTCCTAGGAACCACGCCCGACAAACTGGGCCCTCGAGCAAGATCTGGAATCGGAAAGCCTCCCGAGGGCCCGCGAACTGGTCTCTGACCCCGTTAGGCATCATTGCCCACGGCTGCCAAGTGATCTGCAGTTAGTGAATGTACAAATTATTAGCTACCATTGAAGATGTAATGTGAAGTAAAGCTGAAATAACTGTAAGGTTTGAAATACCTCTGCTGCGGCCACAATATCAAAGAATCGACGGAAGAATGAGAATGACTCACGGGGCCTCTACTGGCATCTCCCGTCGTATCTGTGTGAATACGGTACCATGGGAGATATCTCTACCTTTGGCTCTGGGGCAAGCCTCGGGAAGTAGGTGTAGACCCATAACTACAAAAGGTAGAAGGGTAACAATGAGTATCTATCGGATGTAAAGTAGTATACAGATAAAGCAGAAATTAGATGGTATGCAGTGCAGTAGACAGTGCGTGCAGTGTACAGATAAAACAGAACTCAGATGGTATGCAGTGTAGTATGCAATGTATGCGGTGTACAGATAATGTAAAGCAGAAATGTAAAGCAAAAGGGTAGGATGTACCTCCCAGGCTCCACAGTAGCCTCCTAGTAGATGCCCGCTCCGGCAAGAAGAGGAGCTCATGTATCCATATAGTGTGGCCAAGCCTGCACCGCCCCAGTCGTAGAGTCGGACGTGAGACAGGTCCACTAGTGCACTCAAGAGGTAGAGCCCGACGGCGTTCGCCCGGTCGGCGAACAGAGTAGTACCAAACAAGAACATGAGAAACCCCGGGCATAGTACTCGGTCTCCTCACTAGTCGTTGGTGTCGCCTCCCTAAAATGGTCAGCAAACAGGTACATCGCACCATCCCTGATCGAGAGATGGGTGGGCGAATCCCCAGCAATTAGATCTGAGCGGCCTCCCACTCGCCCATGTCGTTGTCGTAAGGAATCGGATGACCTCTTACTCCTATGTCGGTGAGCATGGAGAAATCAAAGGGAGTCATCATCATCTCCCCTACTGTAGAGAAATGGAGGGAATCAGTGGTATCCCACCACCTCTCTACTAAAGCGCGTAGTAGAGGCCGGCTTGCAGTGAGACGTGAGAGCCCCATGTAAAATGCCCCGAAGCCAGCCTCGTCAATGATGTGGCGTACTGCGTCGGGCAGCTCCATGTATCACTCCCTCGCAGAAGTGGTCCTGTATCCTCGGAAAGCATGTGGATCTCCCTGTAAGCAGGATAAACAGATGCAAGGTAGTGTAAGAAATACAGTGTGTGAATGTGTTCAGAATGGACAGAGATGCAGTGTGTGAATGTGTTCAGAGTGAGCAGAGATACAGTGCGTGAATGTGTTCAGAATGAGCAGATGAAATACAGTTCAAAAGTGCAGATATACAAGAAATGTAATCTATATTGCGGAGAATAAAAAAGAATATGTATACCTCAGAGGTGCCATGGGATAGGTGTGACTCTGGCTCACGTAGCAGAAGACCCTCTAGTGCACCTTGTGCAAACCCCCTGAACTGGCGGATGCTATCAGGAGGTAACATGTGTACCTCAGGATAGTATGTCGCCGGGTCGAACGGTCGAATGCTCAACGGCGAGGGCTCGAACTCGGGATCCATCTCCATCCTCGGAGGAGCTCTGTCGTATGGAATGTTGTCTGCCATCAAAAGAAAATATAAAAGAACGACCACAAGTGCGGAAAATGGCCGAGAATGCCAAAAGTCAACAAAAAGTCAACTCCGAGTGAGAAAAAATAGAAGAAAAGGTCAAGGCTCGGGAGAGGGCACTGAAATCAAGGGTAACTTAGGGGAAATAAACCCTAGTGATGGAAATCAAGAAGGAGACACCGAAGACACTTTTCAATCGGTTCAAAATGTTGAAAACTACGAGGGTTTCACGAATCGAATGTTTGTGGGATGACCGAAAACGCGTTTAAAGCTTGGATTAGGGGGGAAAAGTGGTGTAGAGCACAAAGGGAATGTTTTTCGGCAAAGGGGAAGTGAGGAAATAGGGTTTGGAACCCTATATTTAAAGACCCGTGGTAAAATGTCAAAATTGCCCCGAATCTGTCATCGATAGCCGATTGGCCATCATTGTTGGCCGACCGGCCAAATTTTTGGCCGATGACCTTATTTTGTGGCTGATGGGTGGCCGATGACCTCCCAAAGTGGCCAGCAGGCCTTTGGTGCTCTCCTCATATGATGTTCTGTTGTTTTGTGCCTTGGTCCTTCAAGAAAGTGCAAGGAAAGTACATCTTTAAGCTCAAATGGCCTCTGCAAAAGCTCTGGACTGTGTTTTCAGTGTGTGGTACTCAGTATGTACGAGGATGTATCCTTTTAAATTGATTGAACTCCTCCGAGAGGTAAATCGGAGGTTACAACTGAATCGGTCTTGTTAAGACACGCATTCCTTCATCGAACATGTTGTTGTCATTGCATCGAATATGCATTGATTACTGTGCACAAAATATGTATCCTGTGTTGCGTTGCATTCTCTATGCACTCCTTATACTTGCATTGTATATGCACTTCTCATGTTTGCATTGTATATGCATTTCTCACACTTACATTTAATATGCGCTTTGATATCTCGCATGGAACATGCATTTGTTACTCCAGCAGCAGACACACATTCATTACCCTTGTATAGAATATGTATCTCGATATTGCATGGAGCATGCATTTGTATATGCACTTCTCACATTAGCATGGTACATGCTGCCAATCTTGTATTGAACATGCATTCCTATCCTACTGTATCTGTTAAGTCTTTTTCTTATGCAGACGATATTGTATGTACGGTTCATTCAAATCTGGTGTAACCAGACAATATTGTATGTACGGTTCATTTAAAGGAATCCCGGGTAAGATCATTCCTATCCTTTCAACTCCTTTGTTGGTTACAAGCATTCGAGTACGCTCAGTGCTTACACCACTCACCTCGTTGGCTAGAAACATTCGGGTACACCCGGTGTTTATACCGACATGTTGCTTTTGTTAGAGCCATTGGGTCGTGTGCCTGATGTTTATACCACCCCTCTAGTTAGAAGCATTTGGGATGTGTGTCGGACACTTATACCACCCCGTTGTTTAGAAACACTCGGGTACGCTCGGTGTTTACACCGACCCCTTTGGTTAGAAGCGTTTGAGATGTGTGTCCGACACTTATACCACCCCGTTGGTTAGAATCACTCGGGTACGCCCGGTGTTTACACCGACCCCTTTGGTTAGAAGCATTGGGTTGTGTGCCCGATGTTTATACCACCCCTCTGGATAGAAGCGTTTGGGAAGTGTGTCCGATGCTTATACCACCCCATTGGTTAGAAGTATTAGGTTGTGTGCCCGATGTTTATACCACCCCTTTGGTTAGAAGCATTGAGTCGCGTGCCTGATGTTCATACCACTCTTCTGGTTAGAAGCGTTTGGAACATGTGTTCGACGCTTATACCACTCCGTTCTGGTTAGAAACATTGGGACGTACTCTGATGTTTATATCACCCTCCGGTGTTCGCATCGCTCTCTTTTCCCTCTCGCGTGTGGCGCGTTAGGAAGCTTTGGTTAAATGCATCTGGGTGGATTCTGATGCTTATACCGTTCTTTGCTTTAATTGCATAATAGTTGGATGTGTGTCACCTGTTATTACTATTCTCAGTGGCTCAGAAACCTTAGGGTGTGTCCTTAAGTTTGCGCCACTTCTTTCTTCGCATGTACCATGCGTTGGGATCTTGTTTGTTACCTCGGGTGTGCTCAACGGTTGTTGCTCTTTATCTTTCCTGCGTGAGTCGTAGTTAAGCTTGCATATTTTCTTACATCCTTTCTACATGAAATGTAGTTTGGTTCGTGTTTACTTGCTTATGTATGAGTTTGTGTAGCATTTCTTTGCATAACATTTGCATCTAGATGTTTCGTTACAGTCTCATTGCATGATCATAAGTTATGTTTTGCATCGTGCATGTCTTTTGCATCTTGCCCCAGAACTACGCTGGTTTGATTCCGTGGAAAGGGATATGTAGGTAGCCCGTGGGCGCAATCGTTCTTCGTTTTGCTTGCATGTTTGTCCAAGTCTTCCGCCTTGTCAGAAATGGGTAGTCTCTGGGCTTTGACATTCACTCCCGTCATTTCATGGCTTCCGAGTTCTGTCAAAGAGGGGCAACTGTAGACACCCCATTTTTGACCGTCCACAAGACTTGGATGTCATCATTTGAACACCCGATGATTTCACATGTTTGTGTTTGTTTTGAGTCCCTGAAGGTCTTGGCTGAGTGCCTTGCCTTGGAGCCTCTCAACTTGTCTGTTTTGTGCTTGGTTGTGGACCAAGAGCTTTGTGCTTTGCATCTGGAGGAGAGGGTGGCTTGTTGGCCATCCCCAGTGTCCATCGGCCATGGCTTGTGCCTGCCGGCCATCAGTGGTGGCCGGTTGCCTACACCGATGGCCGGTTGGCCACATTAATAGAGGCGGCCATTTTTCTCATTTTTTAGATATTTATTTGCCAGCTGTGCCAGCTGTTGGTCACTGATGCTCATCTCCATACACTTGTATGGAGCGATGAATATAAGCTTGTAGCTTGTTTTTCTATACAAGGGGAGGTCTCTCCCCCATTTTTGAGGTTACAAAATTTTTAGAGCAAAATTTCTGCCTCTCTCTCTGGAATCCGCTCTCTCTTCCTATTTTGTGCTTGAAAGTGGGAAATCTCTACATATTTGCATACAACCCCTTAACCAAATTAGACTACGTTGTGGCTGAGGTTCTTGGATGTCTTATTTGAGCTCTCAAAGCTGGTTTTGGCTCAAAAAAGTGGCTGTTTGTTGCTGTGCTTCAAACGTATAGCCTTATCCCCTTTTAAGCTTTGCTTTAGTTGTTTGTTTGGCAACCTTTGCATGTTGTTTTTGGCCTAGTTTTCAACTACAAAATCATCTATTTTTAAGGTTTAAAAATGGTGGTTTAAAGTCTTTTTGGAGTTAGGGGTGGTTCACCCTCCTTTTGTAGGTTGTTTGCTAAGTATTGTGCCATCTTTTTTAAAGCTTTTCAAACCTCCTTTTCTTGGCCTTTTAACCACTGAAACTCGGAGATTTTTTAGTGGTAAAAAGTTGGTTTTGAGGTCCAAAATAGGAGGGGGTGGCCTCTCCTCCTTGTATCTTATTTGCATGTGTAGATGGCTTAAGATGTGAGCATGTTTTTTTACCTCTTTATGACTTGATCTCAACATGTTTTAGCTACTGAATTAGCATGCTTTAACTTTGTTTTGAGTGGTTTTGGTCACATGAGCCATGTATTGCATAGCTATAGTATAAATGCCTTCACTAGCTTTACGTTTCAAGGCCTCTAACATGCTTTGCTTGAGATGATTGCATGCTATAGCATCATTTAACATGTAATTTCAGTGCATGTAGCTTTGTCACGCTCTCACATATTCCACTCTTTCATTGCTTTTGAGAGTTGTGCTTTGTGCCTTGTTTGTGAGCCAACATGTGAGCATGTTTTTCTTGCCTTTCATGCCTTAATCTCAGCATATATTTGGCCACTGTTTTGGCATGTTTAAGATCTGTTCAGAGCTGGTTTGGTCATTTAAGCTTAGTATTGCATGCCTCTAGTGTTGTGCTCTTCACTAGCTTTAATGCTTTTGGCTTTAAACATGTCTTACATGCATTGCTTGCATGATTTAGTGTCTTTAGCATGCCATTTCAACACTGAAAATTCTGCAACCTCTCTCATTTCTTCACTTTTAATTTTCTTTGAGGGTTGGTTGGCCTTAAGGTTGTGTTTAAGCTTGAGATAGAGCTTGTGCTCAATGGCTTCAACTCTCTTTTGAGGGTTCCTCCTAGCCAAAGGCATGATCTCTCTCATGTCTTAAATCATCCTTCGGTTGATCTCTCTCTCATTAGAGGACTTTCACATTGGACTTAATCGGTTAAACGATTAATTGGTAATGTAAAATGTGTAAAAAAGAAATGAGCAAAGTAAAACATGAACAAGATAAGCATTTGTGCTGCCTTGCATGTGTTTGGATCGGACGTTAATCCAAACACAAGAAATGTGGGACGTTTCATACTCCAAGTGATGAAACGTGTCACGTTTCTTGGTCGCCGTCATCCTTGATAATGCATGATAGGGTGGTGGCTCTTCGAGTCTTACTTGTGCATTCATTAACATTGTACAAGCTTGGTTCTTTGGCCATCATGCATTGAAAATGCTTGGTTGGTGGCTTGAGAGCCAAGTGCCACACTCCTTTGAGCTTGAGAAATGATAAGGAGGATGGCAGTACACACATCCCTTGACAAATACACTGCCATGCTTCTGTTTGCTCTCTGTTACAGCAAAAGGAGGAAGTTCAGGAGAGCAGTGGCCGACCGGCCACATGTACTAGCCGACCGGCCACTAGTAGTGGCCGATGGCCACCAATCATAGCCGATCAGCCATCAGTGTGTTCTTGTGATGGAACAGAGGCAATATGGAGGTTGGCATGATTTTCAGAGGTTCAAAGATGTGTAAACAAAGGCATTTAGAGGCAAGGTGGTGGATTTTCGGGAGGAAGTCAACCGAGCATGTATATCTCCTTCGCCCGCGAGGCTACTTTATTGCTTTACTAGTTAATTGTAGCTAATTATTACATGTGTTGTAATTAATTAGTTTAATCTGTTTTGTAATATTTTAATTAGCTTAGCTTAGCTAGTTATTCAATTGTGTTGTAATAATTAATTAGCTAAAATAGCTAATTAGTTGGTTTGTAATAATTAGCTTAACTTAGTGTAGCTTAGCTTATTTATTCGGCCCCTCCTTCGAGAGGGCGCAATGTTGTAATAAGTGTGCGTGTGTGTGTGCATGTCTTCCAACCCCACGTCTTTCTCTATTTTATTTACCCGCTTTCGATGGTTAGATTAGGGCACGTTTTGATTAGAATACCTTATGCTCACATATTGCATCATTCATTTGTATTGCATGCACTGGGCTCGGCGCATCATTTAAACTGCATCGCAATTTCAATACACTTGCTTGAATATGTGTTTAAAAGCATGTTATCAAAGTGTTGCATTCATATGCCATCTTAGATAGTCGAGCCTATTTAGTTGCATTCTTGCATGTGTTGCATTAGGCATCTTGTATAGTTAGGATCATTGTAGGCACCCCATTATTGACCGACCTCAAGACTTTGATGTCATCATTTGTGCATTCGGTGATTGCGCATGTTTGTGCTCGTTATGAGTTTCCGGGGCTTTCGACTGAGTGCCTTGCCTCGTGACCTCTTCACTCCCTTCCTCTTGGTATGTTTTTGGCCCATGCCTTGGTGCCTTTGCCTAGAGGGAGAGAGAGACCTGTAGGCCACTTTTTTGTAGCTATAGGTTACTTTTTCCTCTTGTAGGCCACTTGTAGTGGCCCGTAGGCTGGTTTTCGGGGCTTCCGGCTGAGTGCCTTGTCTCGGGGCCTCTTGGATCCTTTTCTCTTGGTTTGTTTTTGGCCCACGCTTTGGTGCATTTGCCTGGAGGGAGAGAGAGGCTTGTAGGCCATTTTTTTGTAGCTGTAGGCTACTTTTCGCTCTTGTAGGCCACTTGTAGTGGCCCGTAGGCTAGTTTTTGGGGCTTGCGGCTGAGTGCCTTGTCTCGAGGCGTCTTGGATCCCTTCCTTTTGGTTTGTTTTCGGACCATACCTTGTTACCCCTTGCCTAGAGGGAGGGTAGGGCTTGTCGGCCACTTTTGGTGGTTGTAGGCCACTTTTTCCTCCTGTAGGCCACTTAAAGTGGCCGGTAGGCTAGTGGAAGTGGCCTACGGCCATTTTTCTATTTTTTAGATATTTTTGGTGCCAGTTGTGCCAGTTGTTGGCCACTGAATGCATCCTCCATACACGTGTATAGAGGGATTCAAGCAAGCTCTAAGCTTGTCAAGTAAGCTTCTCCTTGCTTTGCTTATATAAGGGGGGAAGTGCTTCCCCCTTATTTGGGGTGTAGGTTTTTAGAGAGCTAAAAGATATCTCTCTCTCACTAGAATCCTTCATCTCTCTCTATTTTTTTTCTATATTGAATCAAAAGTGTTGTTTCTTCATACTTTTGCACACAAACACCTACTCAAACACCTTCATCTTGTTGCTAAGGTCCTTTGGAGCTTCATTTGAGTGGTTTTGGCTTGGTTTTGCCTCAGAAGTTGCTGTTTGTTTGAAGTTGTGCTTCAAGGGTGAGTAATAGCCTCTTGAAAGTTTTATTTTCATTGCTTATTTGGCTATCTTTGCATGTTGTTTTAGGCATAATTTGAAACTACAAAAACCTTTGTTTTAAAGTGCTTAAGATGGTTGTCTAAGGCCTTGTTTGAGTTAGGGCTGTTCTACCCCCTTTTATGCCTTATTTTGGTTTGTTTTGTGCTATCTCTTAAGGCCTTTGAGATCATCTTTGTTTGGCCTTTTCACCATTGAATTCCAAAGGAATTTCAGTGGTGGAAAGTGGGCTTTGAGACCCAAAATGGATGGGGGTGGTCCCCTCATTTTGTGCTTTGTTTGCATGTGCTGTTGGCTTAACACTTTGGCTTGTTTTTCTACCTTCTTGAGGCTGTATCTTAGCATGTTTTAAGCCTTATTTTAGCATGATACAACTCTGATTTTGGTTGGTGGAGTCACCTCTTGCTTGGTTTTGGTACTTGTAGTGTAATCCTACTCATTAGCCTTGCATGCTTAGTGTTTTGGCTTACGATTCTAGCTTGTTCTGGCTACACTCCATCATGTTTCTTGCATTGTTTTGACCTGCCTTAAGACTGTTTTGAGTGATCTTGGTCCTTTGGGGCTTGCTTGATATGGCTATGGTGCAAGTGCCTTAGCTAGTCTTGAGTTTTGAGCACCTTAGCATGCTATATTTGTGATGGTTGCATGTTTTGGCATCATTTAGCATGTAATTTCAAAGCATATACATGTTTTATGTTCTCACTTCTTTCACTCCTTGAGAGCTTTTGAGAGTTGTGCCTTTGTGCCTTATTTGTGAGCTACCAAGGGAGCATGATTTTCTACTCCTTTGAGCCTTAGTTTGAGCATGTTTTTGCCACTGATTTGCCATGATATAACTCTGTTTTTGGCTGGTTTGGTTACCTCTTGCATGCTTCTTGCACTTGGAGTGCAATTTTGCCCATTAGGCTTGCATACTTGGTGTTTTGGCCTTTCATTCTAGTATGCGTATGCTTCACTCCAGCATGTTTTTGGCTCTATTTTAGCATGCTTTAGGTCTGATTTGAATGGTCTTGGTCATGTGGCTCATGCTTTGAATAGCTATAGTGTAGTTGGCCTTGCTAGCCTTGAGTTTTGGGGCCTTTAACATGCATTATGTGTTTTTTGTATGATATAGCATCATTTGGCATGGTATTTCAGAGCATATACTTCCATCATACACTCGTATATATCGCTCTTTTATTGGGTTTGAGAGTTGAGCCTTATGCCTCATTTATGAGCCATTGCATGAACATCATTTTCTCGCTTTTCATGCTATATTTTCGGTTCATTTTAGCCACTGTTTTGGCCTGTTATAGCTCTGTTTTGGGCTGATTTGGTTGTTTGTGCATAGTATTGGATAGTCCTAGTGTTGTGTACCTCACTAGCTTTAATGCTTGAGTCCTCTAGCATGCCATACTTGTGTTGTTTGCATGACATATCATTATTTGACATATGATTTCAATGCCTACATCTCTGCCATACTCTCTTATTTATCACTTCTTCATTGTGTTTGAGAGTTGTGTTTAATGTCTGGCTTGCGAGCTAATGCATGAGCATGTTGTTGTAGCTTTTGGTGCTTCATTTCTAGCATGATTGTACCATTGTTGTGGCATGAGGTAGGTTTGACCGTTTGAGCTTTGCAGTGCATGCCTCATGTGCATCTCAAGAGTTAATTCCATGTTGGTCAAGCAGTGGCCATTTGCAAAAATAGTTTTTGAGAATTTTTATTGAGGTTGACTAATTCTCTCGAAAATTATTCAATTTTTCCAAAACTGGACCATTTCTTAGACGCAAAAAGGGAAAATTTTCAGTGCTCATAGCCTGACTCGCATGATTTCAAATCATAAAATCGAACAAGCATGTTAATCTAACTCTCATGTTGGTCAAAATTATTTTAGTAGAAAACCAAAAAAAAAAAAAAATGGTCAAAATGATGAACTAGGGGCACAGTTGAGTTAGGCTTCTTGTCTTTTCCCTGTTGTCAACATATTTGTCAGAGAAGGCACCATACTTGCCAGAAAGGGCACAACTGAAGCTAGTAGGAGGCTGAAAACTTTCTCATCCTCCAAGCAGCAAGGTATCCAGCCAAGGGTGAATCACGAATTGTAATGAAGTAGAATATTCCACTTCCTCATCTGGACATGTTTGATCACATCCAAACTGGCCAAGAGCATCGTCAATCGATATCAGTTGTAAATTTGCTGCGCATCTAGTCGCACCGCAACCCCAATGTGACATACCTCACTGTTGTGAGAGGAAGAAGGAGAATCTAGTAGAATACTAGGGGCAAGAGCCCACAACTTCTTGTTTAACCATCAACCACCCAGGGGAGGGATAAAAAATCAGAGAGATTCAAGAATAGAGAGATGTGCGCTGAAGGAAAAAGTGAGAAAATGGATTTTCAAAGAAAATAGAGATTGAGTGCCAGAGTGATGTGAGAATCACAAATAAGAAAGTGTGGGAAACACTACCCGAAGAAACTGGTTCCTCGTGAACTAAGAGGTCTCTTGCCATTGGAACACATCTGAGTGTTGTGTGTGTGTTTTTGTTTGTCTCGATTCTTGTTTTGAGTCGTTTCGAGTGTTGCTCGATGTGTTTAGGTTGTTTACCTTTTCTTTTCCTTTGTTGAGTCGTGGTGCGCTGTGGTCAGTCGTTGGCTCAATACCCGTTTGAAAACTCATTTCTCAATTTCAATTTCAAAAATAAATTGTTTTGTGCTCAAAGTGTTGTGTCATTCTCCACATATGTGCAAAACAGGATTTGTTCTTTCATAAAACTGTAGGGTTCAACCCAGATCATGCGAGAACAGTAAAACCAGGACCTATCTGAAGCTATATAGGTTCTGGACTGCAAAGCAAAAAGAAAGAGGGAAAATCGAAGCATCTGAGTTTGTTTTAGCTTCAGAAAGTCCGAGATTGCATTCTGGATGTACCTCCTTAGGTCTTGTCAATGCTTCGAAGTATGAGTGTGCCTCAACCTCAAGCTCAACCTCAAACCTGTTTCGAGCCAGAATGGCGATCAAAAGTGCTCTCCTTGAGTATCATTCCATGCCAGGGGCATCTCGGCCGTGTTTGCAATGAGTTCCTAGGAGACCAACTGGGACGGTGGAAACTAGAGTTCGAATGGCTGATGCCTAGAATGCAAAAGTTCAGGATTTCCGAGACTAAAGTTTGGTTTAAATACCCAGGGGTGTATCCCCGGTTTGAAATCTATATGGAAGCCCCATAGGTTAAGGTAGCGTGTATGCGCCTCAATTCTGGATACTGAACCAACCCAGTCTGTCACCCCATTGAAGAATAGGGAAAGTTGTGAATATGATCGGGAAGAAAAGCGGCATCCGTGGCTTCTATATGCAGATGTCGTTCCTTGTCAGTATTTCAGGACCTTTGTACTGTGAGTTGAAGGTAAGAGTTCAAAGAACACAAGGTAAGAGTTCAAAGAACACAAGGGCAGATCCCCGTCAGAGTAGAGCGGTTCATCGCCACTCACCCCATGAGGTGCTTTCTAAAGCGCCGCTTTATTTGTTTATTGCATTCCCTAGGCATCATGCTCTACATTGCTTGTAACATGTATCATATCATCACACATAGTGCATAAATGCATCTTGTACTATGCTTGTTCTTGTTGTCGCATAGAATATACATGTTACATTGGATGTACGTCGTTTATCCTTTCGCATAGAGTATGCTTGTGTTTCATCTCTTGCATGTTGTGCATGGAGCATGCCTTAAACATCGTATTATGATCATTCGTCTTGCATGAGACATGCATTGTATCTGCATTGTGCCTATCGAGTTTCTTTCTTATACATACACGTTATTGTATATGCGGTTCATTCGAAGAAGTTCCATTTAAGATTGATTACGCTTAGTGTATCTATCGCACATGCTTGCTCACATAGTGTATTTATCACACTTTGCTCCCTTTGTGTATCTATTACACGTTCACTTAGTGTATCTATCGCACATGCTTGCTCACTTAGTGTATCTATCACACTTTGCTCACTTTGTGTATCTATCACACGTTCACTTTGTGTATCTATCGCACATGTTCACTCTGTGTATCTATCACATTTAATCTCGTATGCCTTAGGCATTGTTGTTCTTTCTCCTCGCGCACGCGACGTGTTAGGCCCTCTTTAGGTAAGAGCATTCAAAACGTGTCCCAATGTTTATACCACTCCGAAACACTGGGACGAGTCCCTATGTTTCTTCCTCTTTGGTTAAGGGCATTCGGAACGTGTCCAAATGCTTATACCACTCTGAAACACTGGGACGAGTCCCTAGTGTTTCTCTCTCTTTGGTTAAGAGCATTCAGAACATGTTCCAATGCTTATACCCCTCTGAAACACTAGGATGAGTCCCTATGTTTCTCCCTCTTTGGTTAAGAGCATTTGGAACATGTTCCAATGCTTATACCACTATTTTTTCGTTCGCGTGCAACGCGTTGGAATCTTGTTTGAGACCTCGGGTGTGCCCAATGGTCGCTTTTAGTCTTTCCTGCATGAGCCATAGTTGAGATTGCATAATTTTCTTGCGTCCTTTCTGCGTGAAATGTGGTTTGACTTGTGAGTCTCGCACGTAGTGTGTTTGTATGTTTGTATTTCTCATGTGTGAGATTACCTTATCGGTTTGCTTCAAATATTGTATTTACTTTGCATAACATTTGGATCTAGATGCTTCTTTACATCCCTCTTTGCATAATCATAAGTCATGCTCTTGCATTGTGCATGTCATTTTCAATTTGCCCCGGCCTACAGGTGCATCTTTATTATTTTGCCTGTTTATCTAAGTCTTCGGCCTTGTCAAAAATGGGACGTATCTGGGCTTTGACATTCACTCCCGTCATTTCATGACTTACGAGTTCTGTCAAAGAGGGGAAACTATAGACACCCCATTTTTGGCCGACCTCAAGACTTTGATGTCATCGTTTGTGCACTCGGTAATTGCGCATGTTTGTGCTCGTTATGAGTTTCCCGGGCTTTCGGCTGAGCGCCTTGCCACTGGACCTCTTAACTCCCTTCTTCTTGGTTTGTTTTTGGCCCATGCCTTGGTGCCTTTGCCTAGAGGGAGAGAGAGGCCTGTAGGCCACTTTTTGTAGCTGTAGGCTACTTTTCCCTCTTGTAGGCCACTTGTAGTGGCCCATAGGCTGGTTTTCTGGGCTTGTGGCTGAGTGCCTTGTCTCGGGGCCTCTTGGATCCCTTCCTCTGGGTTTGTTTTTGGCCCATGCCTTACTGCCTTTGCTTGAAGGGAGAGAGAGGACTGTAGGCCACTTTTTGTAGCTGTAGGCTACTTTTCCCTCTTGTAGGCCACTTGTAGTGGCCCGTAGGCTAGTTTTCGGGGCTTGTGGCTGAGTGCCTTGTCTCGGGGCCTCTTGGATCCCTTCCTCTTGGTTTGTTTTTGGCCCATGCCTTGGTACCTTTGCTTGGAGGGAGAGAGAGGCCTGTAGGCCACTTTTTGTAGCTACAGGCTACTTTTTCCTCTTGTAGGCCACTTGTAGTGGCCCGTAGGTTGGTTTTCGGGGCTTTCGGCTGAGTGCCTTATCTCGGGGTCTCTTGGATCCCTTCCTATTGGTTTGTTTTTGGCCCATGCCTTGGTGCCTTTGCCTGGAGGGAGAGAGAGGCCTGCAGGCCACTTTTTGTAGCTGTAGGCTACTTTTTTCCCTTGTAGGCCACTTGTAGTGCCCTGTAGGCTAGTTTTCGGGACTTCCGGCTGAGTGCCTTGTCTCGAGGCCTCTTGGATCCCTTCCTTTTGGTTTGTTTTCGGACCATACCTTGTTACCCCTTGCCTAGAGGGAGGGGAGGGCCTGTCGGCCACTTTTGGTGGTTGTAGGCCACTTTTTCCTCCTGTAGGCCACTTAAAGTGGCCGGCAGGCTAGTGGAAGTGGCCTACGGCCATTTTTCTATTTTTTTAGATATTTTTGGTGCCAGTTGTTGGCCACTGAATGCATCCTCCATACACGTGTATGGAGGGATTCAGGCAAGCTCTAAGCTTGTCAAGCAAGCTTCTTCTTGCTTTGCTTATATAAGGGGGAAGTGCTTCCCCCTTATTTGGGGTGTAGATTTTTAGAGAGCTAAAAGATATCTCTCTCTCACTAGAATCCTTCATCTCTCTCTATATTTTTCTATATTGAATTAAAAGTGTTGTTTCTTCATACTTTTGCACACAAACACCTACTCAATCACCTTCATCTTGTTGTTGAGGTCCTTTGGAGCTTCATTTGAGTGGTTTTGGCTTGGTTTTGCCTCAGAAGTTGCTGTTTGTTTGAAGTTGTGCTTCAAGGGTGAGTAATAGCCTCTTGAAAGTTTTATTTTCATTGCTTATTTGGCCATCTTTGCATGTTGTTTTAGGCATAACTTGAAACTACAAAAACCTTTGTTTTAAAGTGCTTAAGATGGTTGTCTAAGGCCTTGTTTGAGTTAGGGGTGGTCTACCCCCTTTTATGCCTTATTTTGGTTTGTTTTGTGCTATCTCTAAAGGCCTTTGAGATCATTTTTGTTTGGCCTTTTCACCACTGAATTCCAAAGGAATTTCAGTGGTGGAAAGTGGGCTTTGAGACCCAAAATGGATGGGGGTGGTCCCCCCCTTTTGTGCTTTGTTTGCATGTGTTGTTGGCTTAACATTTTGGCATGTTTTTCTACCTTCTTGAGGCTCTATCTTAGCATGTTTTAAGCCTTATTTTAACATGATACAACTCGGATTTTGGTTGGTGGAGTCACCTCTTGCTTGGTTTTGGTACTTGTAGTGTAATCCCACTCATTAGCCTTGCATGCTTAGTGTTTTGGCTTACGATTCTAGCTTGTTTTGGCTACACTCCATCATGTTTCTTGTATTGTTTTGACCTGCCTTAGGACTGCTTTGAGTGATCTTCGTCCTTTGGGGCTTGCTTGATATAGCTATGGTGCAAGTGCCTTAGCTAGTCTTGAGTTTTGAGCACCTTAGCATGCTATATTTGTGATGGTTGCATGTTTTGGCATCATTTAGCATGTAATTTCAGAGCATATACATGTTTCATGTTCTCACTTCTTTCACTCCCTGAGAGCTTTTGAGAGTTGTGCCTTTGTGCCTTATTTGTGGGCTACCAAGGGAGCATGATTTTCTACTCCTTTGAGCCTTAGTTTGAGCATGTTTTTGCCACTGATTTGCCATGATATAACTCTGTTTTTGGCTGGTTTGGTTACCGCTTTTCATGCTATCTTTTCGGTTCATTTTAGCAACTGTTTTGGCCTGTTATAGCTCTGTTTTGGGCTGGTTTGGTTGTTTGTGCATAGTTTTGCTTAGTCCTAGTGTTGTGAACCTCACTAGCTTTAATGCTTGAGTCCTCTAGCATGCCATACTTGTGTTGTTTGCATGACATGTCATCATTTGGCATATGATTTCAATGCCTACATCTCTGCCATACTCTCTTATTTATCACTTCTTCATTATGTTTGAGAGTTGTGTTTAATGTCTGGCTTGCGAGCCAATGCATGAGCATGTTGTTGTAGCTTTTGGTGCTTCATTTCTAGCATGATTGTACCATTGTTGTGGCATGAGGTAGGTTTGACCATTTGAGCATTGTTGTGCATGCCTCATGTGTAATACACTTCACTAGCCTTGATGCCTTAGCTTCTAAACATGCCATGCATGCATTGCTTACATGATAGAGCCTTGTGCATGCCACTCTAGCATTGATAGATAAGCATGTTGTTTGCATGGGTGTTGCATTGCATTGCGTTTGGATCAGACATTAATCCAAACACAAGAAACGAGGGGCGTTTCATACTTGAAGTGATGAAACGCGCCTCATTTCTTGGTCGACGTCCCCCTTGATTGTGCATGATAGGGTGGAGGCCTCTTGAGTCTTGTGTGTTACTTGTGCATTCATTAACTTGTACAAACTTGGCTTTTCGGCCATCGTACAATGCGATGCTCGGTTGGTGGCTCGAGAGTCGAGTACCGCACTCCTTTGAGCTTGAGAAATGATAAGGAGGGTGGTTGTACACACATACCCTGCAAATGCCTTGTTTTGCCCTTGTTGAACTTTGTTTGCAGCGAATTGGAAGTGTGCAGAAGCAACTGGCTGACCGGCCACTTTAAGTGGCCTACAGCCTCCTTAAGTGGTTGACAAGTGGCCTACAGCCTCCCCTAGTAGCCGACAGTCCACCAGCTTGAAGATGGTTCAAAGTTATTCTGGTTCTAGAGCAAAGACAACCTGAAGATTTGTTTGGTATTCAGAATCAAAGCAAATGCAAACAGAGGCAACCGGTGGCAAGGCAACAAGATTTTAGGAAGAAGCAACCGAGCATGCATGCATTCCTCACCCCGAGGCTCCGTTTAATTGCTTTGCCTAGATGGTTAACTCGTTGATTCTGTACTTAAATAGTTATTTCATTTAGCTATTCATTTGTGTTTGTAATTAGTTAACTTGTTAGTTAATTAGTTTCGTTTTGTAATAGTTAGTTTAATTAGCGTAGCTAGTTAGCTCTCTTTCATTCGGACCCTCTGTCGAGAGGGCACAATGTTGTAATAAGTGTACGTGAGTGTGTGAATGTCTTCCAACCCCACGTCTTTCTCCCTTTTATTTACCAGCTTTTGATGGTTAGTTTTAGGGCATGTTTTAATTAGCATACTTATGCTTCGCATGCATGCATCATTCATTCGTATTGCATGCACCGGGCTCGGCGCATCATACAAACTGCATCGTTTTTCAATACACTTACTTGAATACGTGTTTCAAAGCATGTTATCAAGTTGCATTCATATGCCATCTTAGCAAGCCGAGCCTATTTTAGTTGCATTTTTGCATGTGTTGCATTAGACATCTTGTATAGTTAGGATCATGTATGATTTCTAACTAGTTTTCTGTTTTGGCTCGGAGTACACTGTAAGTGTTTATGCTTTAGCATCCTTGCATGTGTGTAAGTGACTGCCATGATAGCGTGCTTGCCATGAGGCTATGTGCTTAAGTGCTTAACTGCATGAATGCCTATGGGTGAAGGCTTCATTACTTGAATCGGAACAATTCATCAAAATGTGCGTTTTAAGCCCACTTGTTTGTGGCAAATCACGTTTTAAGCCCACTTGAGGGTGGCAAATCCGCATTTTAGCCTACTTAAGGGTAGCAATTCCAAACCATTTTCAAAAACAAACATGAGATGTTTTGTTCCAATTTAGGCGATCTAATCTATACTTGTCTGTTGTGCGCATCACATAGTAAGTTAGCTAATAATCTGAACAACACATGTGTTCATAAAACAACATATCATGTTAGTAGAGGCCGATCTTTGATCGGGCGAGCGGGGGTGCTCATTTCAGTACCTTCCCCTCTCGTACCCAAGTTCCCGAGCCGAGGTAACTTTGATGATGACGGACATGTGGCCTTCGGCATGAGTCAGGGTTTCCTAAATTTCCCAAAACAAAATATTTAGGTGGCGACTCTGAAATCTGGCAAAGCAGTCCATGTTTGGCACTTTTTAATTAAAATCGATTTTCCAAAATGATTTGCCGGATTTGGACTCTTTGGTGATTTATCAATCTTTTATTGCACTTTGTGAGACTAGATTCAGAATCATGACAGGAGTCCGAGCTGTAGTAGCTATGAACCAAATCCGCGCCCTCTCCAAAAGGGGGGCGCGCGGAGCGAGTTCAGGTGAGCTACAATCACGTATATTTCTAACTAGTTTTTATTTTGGCTTCGAGTATACTGTAAATTTTACGCTTTAGCGTACTTGCATGAGTGTGAGTGTTGCCATGTTTCGCATGCTTGCCATGAGGCTATGTGCTTAAATGCTAAACTGCATGATGTAGATGAAGGCTTCATTACTTGAATTAGAACAATTCATCAAATGTGAGTTTTAAGCCCACTTTGTGAAGTGGAAAAATCATGTTTTAAGCCCACTTGAGGGTGGCAAATCCGGCCTTTAGCCCAGCTGAGGGTTGTATTTTCAAACCATTTTCGAAAACAAACATAAGTTGTTTTGTTGTAATCCTTGCGATTTAGTCTATACTTGTATGCTGTGAGCATCACATAGTAAAATTAGCTAATAATCGGAATAAGAACACGTGTGTTTATAAAACAACATATCTTGCTTTGTAGAGGCCGGTCCTCTGATCGGGCGAGCGGGGGTGCTCATTTCATGACCTTCCCCCCTCGTACCCAAGTTTCTGAGCCGAGGCAACTTTGGTGATGACGGACACGTGGACTTTGGCACGAGTCAGGGTTTCCTAAATTTTTCCAAAATAAAAATTTAGGTGGGGACTCTATAATCTGGCAAAGCAGTCCAATTTTGGCATTATTTGATTTAAAATTTGATTTTCCAAAATGATTTGCCAGATTGGACTCTTTGGTGTTTATCATTCTCACAATACATTTTGTGATATTAGATTCAGAACCATGACAGGAGTACGAACTGTGGGACCAATTTGCACCTCTCCGAAAGGGGAGCGCGCGAAGAAAGTCGAGCGCTACACACCCCCGCTCGCCTGATCAAAGATCGGCCTCTACTATCATGATATGTTGTTTTATAAACCTCATGTGTTCTTGTTTCGATTATTAATCTAACATTACTATGTGAGGGCTAAAACGCAAGAATTGGAACGAATTGTAAGAATTGGAAGAATTGGAACGAATTCAACTCATGTTTGCTTTCGAAAATGGTTTGAATTTGACAACCTCAAGTGGGCTAAAACGCAAATTTGCCACCTCAAGTGGGCTTGAAACATGATTTGCCACTTCACAAAGTGGGTTTAAAACTCACATTTATCGAATTGTTCCAATTTAAGTAATAAAGCCTTCATCCACAGGCATTCATGCAGTTAATCATCTAAGCAAATAGCCTCAGGCAAGCATGCGAACATGGCAACACTCACACTCATGCAAGTATGCTAAAGCGTAAAAGCTTACCGAGTATTCGAAGCCAAAATAAAAACTAGTTAGAAATAATGCATGATCCTAACTATGTTAAGATGTCTAATGCAACACATGTAATGATGTGATTAATAGGCTCGGCTACTAATATGGCATATGATTTGATTCAATTTGATAGCAAGCTTTGAAACACGCATTCAAATAAGTATTGAAATACAATGCAGTTTGAGTGATGCGCCGAGCCTCGGTGCATGCAAGATAAATGAATGATGCAAACATGCAAGCATAAGGTATGCTAATTGAAAATGTCCCTAATCTAACCATCGAAAGCAGATAATAAAAGGGCGAAAGACGAGGGGTTGGATAACATGCACACACGCACGCACATTTATTGTAACATTATGCCCTCTCGAATGAGGGTCCGAATGAATAAGCTAACTAGGTACACTAATTATGCTAACTATTACAAACCAAAACTAATTAACTATTCTAAGCTAATCATTACAAACCAAATTGAATAACTAGCTATGCTAAGCTAATTAAGTACAACGCTTGAAGTGAATAATTAGCTATGCTAACTAACTAAAGCAATTTAAACAAAGCAAGCAAATGGCCTAAAAGGCGAGGGACGCATGCATGCTTGGTTGCTCTGCCCGAAAATGCCCTTGCCTTGCCATCGGATGCCTCTGTTTACACTTGTTTGATTTCTGAAAACCGTACCAACTTCCAGATTGCCTCTGCTCCAACACAGGAACACATTTGTGCAAAAATTGGCCGGTGGCCGGTCGGCTACCTCAAGTGGCCAGTCGGCCACCCCCCTTTCTGGACTTCTCCTTTTGCTGCAACAGAGAGCAAACAGAGGCAAAGCAATGCATTTTCAAGAAATGTATGTACTGCTACCCTCATCATTTCATAAGCTCAAATGAGTGTAGTTCTTGGCTCTCAAGCCATCAACCAGGCATTTTCAATGTTTGTTGGCCAGAAAATCAAGCTTGTACAAGCTTAATGAATGCACAAACAAGACCAAAATAACCACCACCCTATCATCCACGATCAAGGGTGACGGTGACCGAGAAAAGTGGCACGTTTCATTACTTTGAGTATGAAACGTTCAATTTTCCGTGTGTTCGAATTAACGTCCGATCTAAACACATACAATGCAACACAAAGATGCTTATCTTGCCTGTTTTACTTTGTTCATTATGTTTACACATTTCAGATTACCAATCCGTTCTTTAGTTGATTAGTCCAAAAGGTGAATGCCCTCTAATTGAAAGTGGACTTAAACCACAAGTACCTTGAGCATGAAAGAGGCCTTTTGCTGTTGGTGATGAACTCCCGAAGGAATTAAACCATTAGGCATGAGGGTCTCAATTCCACACTCAAGCCAACAAGGGTTTCAAAGCCACTTTCGAAACAAACGAAAGAGTGAAGCATAGAGGAAGCTTGCAGAGATTTAAAGTGCTGAAATTATATGTAAAACAACACTAATGCATGCAATCAACATAAATAGATGGTATCTAAGGCCTTAAATCACCAAACTAGTGAAGCCATTACACTATAGGCATGCACTACAAAGCTCAAAAGGTACAAACACTTCAAAACAGTCCTAAAACAGCTTAAAAGGAGTGCTAAAACCTATTTGAAGTAAGCCAAAAATGGCTAGAATAAGAGGCTAAAACATAGCACAGGCTAGACCCTTAAGCACAATTTCACTACAAGCATATAAACCAAGCCTCAAAGGACCAAACCAGCTCAAAATAGAGCTAAGACTAGTCAAAAAAATGGCTAAAACATGCTGAGATTAGTGTACAAAATGCTAGAAAAACATGCTCACATGTTAGCTTGCAAACAGGGCTCAAGAGCAACTCTCAAAAAGCAATGAGAGAGTGAAATAAAATGAGCATGTGACAGAGCTATATACATTGAAATTACATGTTAAAAGAAACTACAACATGCAATCATTCTAAGCAAAACATGTTTAGAGCCCTAAAATGCCAAGCTAATAAAGCCATTTGCACTACAACTAGGGAAAACAAGGCTCACATGACCATTTGCACTACAATTAGGGAAAACAAGGCTCACATGACCAAAGCAGCCCAAAATAGAGTTAAATCATGCCAAATCAGAGGCAAACACATGCTGGAAATAAGCTAAGTTAAGCCACAAAAACATGCTACCATGTGATGCTAACTAGGCATGGAAGTGAGAAACAAGGATGGGAGGCCAACCCCTCCATTTTTGGACTTCAAAACATACTTTCCACCACTGAAATAACTCTAAATTTCAGTGGTTTAAAGGCCCAAAATGTTGGATTTGAAAGCCTTGAACGATGGCAGAAAAAGCTATACAAGTTAAGGAACAAAATGGAGAGACAGCGCCCTAACACAAAATAAGCTCAAACCACCATTTTTAGGACTGAAAAACAGAGGTTTTTACAGTTGAAAACCAGCTCAAAAATAGTGTCAAAAGATGGCAAAACAAGAATGGAAATTAAGCTAGCAAAGAGAAGTTTCTACCTCTTAAAGGGAAGACACAACTTATGCAACAATCTGAGCTTCAACCACATTTTAGAGCTCAAACGAAGCTCCTAGTGAGCTTCAAGCAATCTCAGCCCTAAGATGAACCACTTTGATCAAGGATGTCTAGGCAAATGAGAGGTGTCTTTACTTGTATGCACAAAAGGGCAAGAGAGAGAGAGCGAGAGAGGAATCTAGAGAGAGAGAATTATAGAGAGAGAGGATTTTTAGAGAGAATGGCTCCCAAAATTTGCTAATTAACCTTGCAATATGAGAGATATGGCCTCTATATATAGCAATATATGAGTTTCAGGTCGAAATATCTAAATTAGGACAGCTGGAGCAATGTGAAAACAACTGGAGGGGAAATATCTGCAAACAATCTGAGTTTGGGACATTAGTGGCCGACCGGCCACTTTTCTAGCCGACTAACCACCCCTGGTGGCCGACAGCAAAAATCTGCTCTCCAGGTCTAACTTCAAATGGGCATATCTCCTTCATTTGGACTCCTTTGCAGGTCATTCTTGAGTCTAAATTGAAGCCCTGGAAGTCTTCTTTCCAATGGTGGTGGCCTCATAGCTGAAATCCAAGTTTACAGGAGGATAGGCCTGTTTTAGCGAGGGCTGCTCGACTCTCTCTTAACGGTTCATGCCCATCTTCTTCCCCAACTTGGTTTCTTCTCTCTCCTCCAATTTTTTTCAACTCGAAACCTCTAACCAAGATGTTTTAAAGAGTTTTCAAAATGTTCAAATCTCTTTCATGCATTTCCACTTTGTCCTTGCTCGATTTACGGAAAAGCACAATATTTAACAAAATGCGAGCTTCGGAACATCGTAGAATCATTTTCAAAAATATTTTGAAAGAGAGGGTTTTAAGGTCTAAAATAGTTTTGGCCCAAAAAATGGGGTGTAAGGTTGGGATTTGACGCTCTCCTTGCCAAAGAAATTGAACCCTTGCACTGCAAAACTTTCATCACTAAGTAAGCAATCAGTGGCACCCAAGTCAGCAATCAGTGGCACCCAAGTCTTAAGGGCAGTAAAAAATGGGGTGTCTACAGTTGCCCCTCTTTGATAGAACTCGAAAGTCATGAAATGACGTGAGTGAATGTCAAAGCCCAGATACGACCCATTTTTGACAAGGCCGAAGACTTGGACAAACAAATAAAATGAAGATGTAGAAACAAATGGTTGAACCCAAGGGTTGCCTACGTATCCATTTGCAAGGAATCAAACCAGCGTAGTTCAGGGGAAAAATGCCAAATGATACACAATATAACAAAACAATATAGACGATATGCAATGCAACGAAACAATGCACATGATATACAATGTAATTGAATTATTAAACCACAAGCAATGCAAAACTACACAAATACCATGAAAGGATGGAAATGCAACATCAAACTACGTTTAACACAAAAAAGGTGCCGGAACCCTTAAACCACAATTCTCATAGTGGAATAGGTGAGTGCACATGCAAAACTGTGTGTTTCACAGAAAGAATACAAGTAATTAGGAGGTACGATATAAGTGAGGAATGATCTGCTGAGGAAATATCGTGATCCTAAATGCTTAATGCAACAAAACAAAGTACAATACAATAGAGGCAATGGATGCAGTGAATAAGGCGCAAGCTGAACCATATTTTACCTAGAAAAAGCATGGACACAAAACAGACCACGTCTAACCCAGAAAAGGTGCCAACACCCTTAGACCACAATTCTCTTAATGGAATAGGCACGTACACATTATCACAGAACCATGCTTCAACAAGGAAAAAGTATGTGCACATGTCGAACTAAGCTTAACATGGAAATGGTGCAGGTGATAAGATGGTATGATGTAATAGATGTAACAGGTAGTGCAGTAAATGCAAAGGGTGACATACTCCAACCATGCTGGAATTGTGAGAGAAGGAAGAATAAATTCCAAACACGCCAAAATCGTGTGAGGAAATGAACACTCCAACCACGCAAAAATCGTGAGAAGAGATCTGAAAACAACTACTCAGGGGCGCGTTCCAAGCAACCTGAGATAAATTCCAAACATGCTGAAATCGTGTGTGGAAAGGAACACTCTAACCACGTTGAAATCGTGAGAAGAGGTTCAAAAACAACCACTCAGGGGCGCGTTCCACGCAACCTGAGATAAATTCCAAACACGCTGAAATCGTGTGAGGAAAAGAACACTCTAACCACACTGAAATCATGGGAAGAGGTTCGAAAACAACAACTCAGGGGCGCATTCCACGCAACCTATGATAAATTCCAAACACGCTGAAATCGTGTGAGGAAAGGAACACTCCAACCACGTTGAAATCGTGTAAAAAGGTTCGAAAACGATGACTCAGGGGCGCGTTCCACGCAACCTGAGATAAATTCCAAACACGCTGAAATCGTGTGAGGAAAGGAACACTCTAACCACGCTAAAATCGTGAGAAGAGGTTCGAAAACAACCACTCAGGGGTGCATTCCACGCAACCTGAGATAAATTCCAAACACGCTGAAATCGTGTGAGGAAAGGAACACTCCAACCACGCTGAAATCGTGAGAAGAGGTTCGAAAAAAACCACTCAGGGGCGCGTTCCACGCAGCCTGAGATAAATTCCAAACATGCTGAAATCATGAGAAGAGGTTCGAAGAAAAGCAATCAAGAGCGCGTTCTACGCATCCTGAGATAAATTCCAAACACGTTGAAATCGTGTGAGGAAAGGAACACTCTAACCATGCTAAAATCGTGAGAAGAGGTTCAAAAACAAGCCATCAGGAGCGCGTTCCACGCATTCTTGAGAAAGCCCAGGGGGACAACGATCCTAAATGCTACTCAACGTAAAAGGATAAATGATACAAGATAAGACAAGATGGAAATAAATGCAATAAGTGCGATGATATGATACATGTTATAAGCAATGTAGTGCATGATATTTAGAGAAATGCAATAAACAAACAAAGCGGCGCTTTAAAAAGCACCTCATGGAGTGAGTGGCGATGAACCGTTCTACTCTGACAGGGACCTCGCCCCTTGTGTTCTTCAAACTCTTACCTTGTGTTCTTCAAACTCTTACCTTCAACTCACAGTACAAAGGTCCTGACATACTGACAAGGTAACCTCTGCATGTAGAAGCCACGGATGTCGCTTGTCTTCCTGATCATATTCACAACTTTCCCTATTCTCCAACAGGGTGACAGACTAAGTTCGTTCAGTATCCAGAATTGAGGCGCACATATGCTATCTCAATCTATGGGGCTGCCATACAGATTTCAAGCCGAGGATACACCCCTGGGTATTCAAACCAGACTTTAGTCTCAGAAATTCCAAACCTTTATGTTCTAGGCATCGCCATTCAAGCTCTAGTTTCCACCGTCGCAGTTGGTCTCTTAGGAACTCATTGCAAGATGCTATAGACACCCCATATTTGACCGACCTTAAGACTCAGACGTCATCGATTGAGCGCTCGGTGATCGCGCATGTTGTGCTCATTTCGAGGTTTCGGAGTTCTTGGCCGAGAGCCTCACCTCCGGACCTCGGGACCCTTTCTACTTTAACTTGATCCGCGGACCGAGTTTTGTTTTCTCTTCCTGGAGGGAGGGAGAGGTCTTGTAGACCATCTCTCAGTGGTCGTAGACTACTTTTCATGGTCGTAGGCCACTGTTCCCGTTTGGGGACTAGTTTTCGATTTTCGGAGCCGTCGGCCGTGCGCCTCGGTTTGGGACCGCTTAACATTCTCTGTTTGGCACGGTTTTTGGAACACACCTTGTTTCCTCTGTCTAGAGGGACATTGTGGCCCAGGAGACCACTTTTGTGGTCGTATGCCACTTTTGTGCTCAACAGCCAGTTTTCGAGGCCCCCGGCCGCGCGCTTTGCCTCCCAAACTCTCGTTTTGCATCCATGTTGGTTCATTTTTGGCATGGACCTTGTTTTCCTTGTTTGGGAGGTGGTACAAGGGTGGGAGACTAGCTTTCTCCTTGGAAACCACTTTTCTCCTCGCCAGCCGATTTTCTGGTCGGGAAATTGGTTTTTTTGGTCTTTGGGCCACATTTTCTGGTTTCCCACCCCACCATTGGCTTTCTTTCAGTGTGGAGACCACCAATACCCTTGGCCAACCAGTTTTTATCTGGGAGACCACTTGCCCTGGTCAGCCGACCAGGGAAAGTGGTCGGCCGACGACCTTTTCTGGTCGGCTGGTTTCCTCCTGTTTTGTCAGATTGTGTGGATGACAGCGGTGCCAGCTAGAAAGCACAGACTGTATCCTCCATACACGTGTATGGAGGATTTGCATCCAAGCTTTTAGCTTCTTGAGGAAGCTTTAGCTTCAAACCTCTATAAGAGAGGCCCTCCCCCTCCTTTGCATAGGTTCAGAAATTGGCTAAGGCAAAAATATATATCTCTCTCTATATCTCTACATTTTGGGTTCAAAAGTGTGTTGTTCTTGACCTATTGCACCACACCTCATAGCTATACACCTCCACCATTGATCTAATGTTCTTGGAGGGTATTTTCAGAGGTTGAAGAGTTGGTTTTTGGTCCCAAAACTTGCTGGTTTTGCTGAGCTTCAAGGTTAACTCATTTTTCCTTTTTTTAGGCTCTATCTTGATCATTCTCTTAGCCATACTTGCATGCATATTTAGGCTTTGTTGTCAACTGAAAAAAGCTTCATATTTAAGTGTTTTTTATGTTCGTTTAAGGCTCTTTTGGTGTTGAGGGTCATCTACCCTCTTGCATGCTCTATTTAGCCTTGTTTTGTGCCATGCCATGAGACCTTTGTGTTGATCTATGCTTGGCCGTTTAGCCATTGAAGTCCAATGGATTTTTAGTGGTTGGCATGTGGTTTTGAGGGCCTAAATTAGAGAGGGGAGACCCTCTCTCTTTGGGCCTTATTTGTTTGCATTTTTTGCCTTTCAAAGGAGCACATACTTTCATACTTCCAAGGCTTGGTTCAGGCCCTTTTTGGTGACTTTTGGGACCTACCTAGACTCTCTCTATGGCTAGTTTGGTCACCTTGTGTTTGCCTCTTGCATGTGTAGAATAATCCCTTTCATGCCTTATCAAAGTAGCACCTCATTCTTGCATGTACTGGTCAAGTCTCAGTGGGTTTTTGGCCATCTTTTGGCATGCCATGATTCTATTTTTTGCTGGTTTGGTAGCCTCTCATATGCTTCATATGCTTGCAGTGTAAATCATGTTTACTAGCTTGAAATACATGATGTTTTGGCTCTCCATTCTAGCATATTTTGGCCATGATCCAAACTGATTTTGTTCATATTTTGGGCTACCTTAGCTCTATTTTGAGGCCTCTTGGTCGAATGATGCTTGCCATGCATGCTTGTAGTGTAATAGCCTTGCCTAACTTTGAGTTTTGAGGTCCCTTGCATGCTTAACTTGGGGTATTTTCATGTTTTGGCATTATGAGGAATGTCATTTTAGAGGTTATTTCTTGGCCATGTTCTCATGTTTGTCACTCTTTCAATGTGCTTGAGAGTTGCATCATTATACCCCATTTGTGAGCCATTGCATGAGCTTCATTTTTGTGCCTTTCAAGCCATCATCTTAGTTCACTTTTGCTCCTATTCTGGCCTGTATAGGGTCTGTTTGGAGTTGGTTTGGCCATTTGAGCATTGCCTTGCATGCCTATAATGTAATACACATCACTAGTTTCAGTGCTTGAGCCATTCAACATCCATTGTGTGAGTTGTTTACATCATTTGGAGTCATTTTATATGCCATTTCAGAGTTGGAACATGTGTCCTTGCGCTCCATATTTCATCCTTTTTAATGCGTTTGGAAAGTTGTGTTTTATGCCTTAGGCTTGGCGCCATTGCATTGGGCACGTTTGCATGAGTTTTGGAGCCTTGTTTTCATCATCTTTGGCCACTGATTTGGGTGTGGCTGAGGCCCATCCATTTTGGTTTAAATCCATTTTGCATTGAGTATGCCATTGTAGTTCATAGCATTGAGTATGCCATGTTGTCGCATGATTGATCATTGCATTGTGCATGCCTTGTTCATCTCATTGTGTATGTTGGTTTCTATGTGCGTTGTGTATGCTAAGTGTCATGTGCATTAAGTATGCCATTGTTAGTTCATAGCATTGTGTATGCTAGTTGCATGTTTGCATGTTATCCGTTGCATGTTTGCATGACTTAGTTGCATTGATTGAGATTACATGCTAGAGTCGCATTGGTGGATGCCATGTTATGTGTTGCATTGTGTTTGGAATAGGAGTTAGTCCGAACACGGGAAGCGAGGGGCGTTTCATACTTGAAGTGATGAAACGTGCCTCAATTCCCGATCGCAGACACTCTTGACTACCCATGACGGAGTTGTTGGCTTTAGGTGCCTGTATGTGCATTCATTTCACATGGAGTCACACAATTCGGCTCCTCGGCCATCATGCATTGGAATGCGTGATTGGTGGCCCAAGGGTCGAGGACTACACTCCCCTGAGCTTATGCAATGACGGGGAGAGTGGTCGTGTACACATGTGTTGCAAATACTTTGTCGTGCATCTCTCTTTCCCATTGTTACAGAAAACCAGAAACCAGGAGAGGAAACTGGTCGGCCGACCAGATTTACTGGCAGGCCGACCACTTTTTTGGGTTTCCACCACAAAAGGTGGTCGGTAGGTGGTCTCCCATGCCTATAAGCTGGTCGGCAGCCTTCCCACAGATTCCCAGGTTGGAGTTTCATCTCTCTAGAGCATTGTGCAAGTTTTTGAGATCAATTGCAAACAAAGGCGAGTTGGGGCATTGCGAGGGATTTCCGAAGAAGGCAACTCGAGCATGCATGTATCCTTTGTCATCCAAAGCAGAGCTGAGGCAGCCTATTTCATTTGGTTTACATGCTTATTTAAATTGCTTACTTAGTTAATTTATTGATTAATTAGAGTTGTGTAATAATTAGCTGTAGCTTGTTATTCATTTCGTGTGTAATAACTAGTTTAATTAGATTAGCTTAGGCTAGCTAGTTGGTTTTGTGTTATTTATTCTCCGTCGAGAGGACAAATTTTGTAATAAGTGTGCGTGTGTGTGATGCATGTCTTCCAACCCCCATTTCTTTCTCCCTTTTATTTACCTGCTTACAATGGTTAGTGTTAGGGCATGTTTCAATTATTATCCTTATGCTTCGTATGTTTGCATTCATTCGTCTGTCTTGCATGCACCGGGCTCGGCGCATCATACTAACTGCATTGTATTTCAATTTCGAGTTGAATACATGTTATTTGTAGCATCTCATATGCCATCTTAGAATAGCCGAGCCTATCTTAGTTGCATTTCGCATGTGTTGCATTAGCCATCTTAACATGAACTAGGATCATGCATTGATTACTAACTAGTTTCTATTTTGGCTTGGAGTACTCGGTGAGTGTTTGTGCTTTAGCATCCTTGCATGTGTGTGAGTGACTGCCATGATAGCATGCTTGCCGTGAGGCTAACTGCTTATGTGATATACCTGCCTGAATGCTTGTGGGTGAAGGTTGATTATTCAAATTGGAACAATTCATCGATTGCAAGTTTTAGGCCCACTTGAGAGTGGCAAATCACCATGTTTTCTAAGCCCACTCGAGGGTGGCAAAATCCGTATTTTAGCCTACTTGCGAGTAGCAAACCGCTTTCAAAAACAAACATGAGATGTTTTGTTCCAACTTAGACGATCCAGTTTATACTTGTTGTTGCACGCATCACGTAGCAATTCTAGGTTAATAATCGGAATAAGAGCACATATGTTTTCAAAAACAAGATATGATGTTTAGTAGTGGCCGATCTTTGATCGGGCGAGCGGGGGTGCTCATTGCATGACCTTCCCCATTCGTACCCAAGTTCTCGAGTCGAGGCAACTTTGGTGATGACAAACACGTGGCCTTAGGCATGAGTCAGGGTTTCCTAAACTCCCCAAAAAAAAAATATTTAGGTGGCGACTCTATATCTGGCAAAGCAGTCTATGTTTGGCACTTCTTTCTAAAAATCAGTTTTTGAAAACGATTTGCCAGATTTGGACTCTTTGGTGATTTATCAATCTCGTATTGCACTTGGCGAGATCAAATTAAGAACTGTGACATTCAGTCCGAACTGTAGTAAGCCCAATGGACAAAACGGGATTTTCCCCGGGACGTTCGGGGACATCTACAGTTTCTAGCGACTCCATTGGGGATTTAGAGAACTTGACTCGAACTCATGATATCTTGTTTTGATTACACTTATGTGTCTCGTTGCATTTCATTTGCATTGGTGCGCCTAGAACACCGTTTTTGCCATCTGCTATTCCTGAACGGTTTGTCGGAGGCTCGCTTTGAGAAGCCTGCCATAAAGCTGACCGATTACGGGCTCCGCCACGATGGGAACACAAACCCTCATTTTTACTGGGGCACCCTTTTTGACCATTCGACCTAGTGCATATTTGGAATCCATAGTGACTATTCCAAACTAGGACAGGTTGCTTACCCGATTATAGGTTGTTTGAAGCCGCTGTGTGCGTAGTGAAACCCTAGCTGCTGACAAAATAGAACAGGGAAACCCCACCCCAACATAGGGGTGTTTTGGCTCTCACTTTCTTGCTATGTGCTTTTAGAGTGTGTCTCTACAGGAATGCATGTATCAGTTTGAAAGTCTGGGCATCAGCCCTGCGGACATCAGTATCAGTATTTGGGAATCAGTTTTACCTGTGGGTATCAGATTCAGATTTGGGGCAGTGATTCGTAAACAACGATCAGTGTTTGCGAACAGTATATTCAGCTTACAAATGCCAACTGTGTGTTGTCAATGACCGACTGTGTGTTGTGTTTATTTAAGCTGTTATGCTATCCGTTTTTCTGGTTGTTTATTTCCTTATTATGCTTTATTTATCTTTTTGCTAGGTAGTTTAGCATAATTGCTTCCGACCAAGCAGATATTCCCCAAGCACTCTGGACTAGAGGTCGCCGACTCCATCGATCTGAGGATCTGGTAGACGGACAACCAGTGTTCTACTCTTTACCCCCGGTTACTAGACGGAGGTCAGTGAGGCACAGTGTATCGGTACCGCGGTTCCCAGATTAGTGGTCCTTGAGCAGTCAGGTTGAGATTCCGAGTCTACTGTAGATGCAGATATACCGGCAGTTCAGTTAGATCAGGGGCAGTATAGCAGGAATGAAGGAAATGATGCGTCAACTCCAAGAAAGTATGAAAACTATGCAGCAGGACGCTGTTCGTCAAGCAGAATTTGCAAAACAACAAGCTGAGGTCATGGCTCAACAGGCAGAGTTAATTGCCAGGCTACAACAGCAAACCGGAGCATCTGCTTCACACCAAGCTCCTCCCCCACCAAGAGTCCCAATACCGGGGGAGAGGGCGAATGTCCAGAATGTCCAAGAGGATACAGACATCCCAACGAGGCCACCTCCGCCCCCGATTCTACCTCAACTATCCAAGGCACCCATACCTATCAATCTACCGGATTCTCCCTTCGAGTTCGAGGTGGACCCCACGACATTAAAAGTGAGAAAGCTTGAAAAGCTCTTCAAGAAATCTCAAGGTGTGAAGTCCATTCCGAACATTGAGGACGAGTATACCGATGTGGCTGTAACTTTGCCGGACCGGTTTAAGATGCCACATATTGACTGCTTTGATGGATCTAGGGATCCCATGGTGCATTTACGGCTGTTTTCGGACATACTAAGGTTGATGGGCCTCACCAGATTACAAAAGCTTTCTTTGTTTGGCCAGACCCTGTCAGGTGTAGCGGCCATTTGGTATGCAAAATTGGAAGATTCCGTCAAGAGGAACTGGGAGGAGATGGCCGAGGCCTTCGTAGCTCAATACTCCTATAACACACAGATCGAGATCACAACTCGTGATCTTGAGACAACTAGACAAGAGACAAAGGAGAGCTTTTCTAACTTCGTAACCCGCTGGAAGGCCAAGGCCTCGATGATGACCATTAGGCCAACTGACAAAGATCAAATACGGATAGTTGTGTGCAACCTCCAGCCCAAGCTCATGCAGAAGATGATCGTCCTCCCTCTCCCCACTTTTGGAGAGCTACATGAGATTAGGGTGCAGATCGAGGATGCCTTGAAACAGGGTCTGATTGACAATGACAGAGAGCAGCCCAGGAGAACCTTCAATCGCAACACCAATGCAGGCACGAGCAGTGCTCCAACTGCCAAAGCCTCAGAAGTAAGCATGGTCACCACCACCCCCGCAAGAACCCTTACAGCTACACCATTCACCGGTGCGTCCGGAAGCAACTCACAAACAGCCAAGTACCAACCTTGAGGCCAAAGAACGTTCACCCTATTATACATGCCCCTGTCCAAAGCTCTAGGGGTTTTGATCAAGAAAGGGCACTTGAAGTCCCTAGAGCCGCGACCATTGCCAGAAACACTTCCCCCCTCCCATAACCCAACCAAATATTGCGTCTTTCACCAGCAACATGGTCATGACACCGACCATTGCTTTAGATTGTGTCACGAGATTCAGGATCTCGTCGACAATAGGGTGATCGGGCCTCCGGAGAAACCGAACGTCACAACCAACCCTCTCCCACCACACAACCAAGCCCCACCCCCCAAACGCATCAACTCAATCCAAACTGGGGTCGTGTCATATGACCCTAGCGTATATATCACCCCGTCTCACCTACCTAAGCCGGAGGTGTTCATTCCTGACAGCACTGACTTGTGCATGTTGGACATCTCCCGAGCCCAACCTAAACCAATGATGGTGATCATCAAAGATGGAACAGGGATGATTTCGGAGGAAAGTGGGGCTGATGATTCAGGATCTGAGGAAATTGGGAGCTGTGCTGAGGAGGTATATGATCCGAGTGGCTACATTGCGTCAGCAGGCCAGGCTAGGTCGAACCTGGAATTGCCAACTGGGGCAGAGATTTGCGTAGTACGGGAAGATGGACTTGATCAGAGGCTAGATAACTTAGCGGATTTGGAAGAGGACATTGCTAACCTTCAGTTTTTCAACGAACAAGATCCAGCAGACATGACAGTCAACTGGTTTGATTTTGAGGAGTCAGCAGAGGTTACAGGGTGGCTTGACGACCAACCAGATATTGTTGAAGAATCTCAGCTGGAAAAGGGCCTGTCAGGGGCAAGGACATCAATTGTGGCCGGAAGGGCCGCGGATCAGAATGCATCGCCGAAGAGCGGCGGTGCCAAGAATTTCGCTTGGGATTTGGGTATTTTGAGTACAGGAGATGTTAAACAGCAGGCTACATTGAAATAGTTTGAACGGGAAGGGGTCGAAGACTCTGAGAGAGCCAGAAAGGCCAAAGCTCCTGTGGGGACTGAACGTGCTGTGTGCACAAGAACAGAACGTGCTGCGAGTACAGGAACTCAAGGTGCTGTTGGCACAGGGAACATTGTAACGGAGCCGGATATGTGTCTGTCGGCTGCCGATAGCATGTGGTGGGAAGACGATGACCTATGTCTTGCCCACACAGATGAGGATTGGGGGAGTAACCAGCCGGATGATACCTAGTATATTGGTGAAGTTGACCATATGACTAGGAGTGGGCGGTATTGCAAACTCTCGTACCTAGATCAACTAGAGGTGTCCGGGAAGGACAAGGAGTTGGAGAAGTAGAAAGAGAAGCTACTTGAAGAAGAGGCCATGTTGAAGCAGTTGAAAAAGATACAAGCAGACATCTCCATCTGGGGACTGCTTATGGCTTCATGTGTTCATAGACAAGCTGTCTTATCTGCAATGGACAAGGCTAAACTCTCAATAGACACCACGCCTGAACAACTAGTGGGATTGGTTTTTTCGGGAGGGACTTCCCCGATGTTGACCTTTTCTAACAAGGAACTGCCGCCTGAGGGCGCGAATCATAACAAACCACTTTACATCTCTATGAAATGTAGAAGCAAATGGATACTGGTGGTTCTTGTCAACACAGGATCCGCTATTAACGTGTGCCCGTCAAGGACGGCATACGCAATCGGGTTGAAGCCCGCGAACTTTGTGCCAACAACCCAGGTGATAAGGGCATATGATAACACAAGCAGAGAGGTGATGGGTACTGTGAAGATTCAAACTCAGGTTGCTCCAGGACAACACGAGATTGACTTTCATGTCTTGGACGTTCCTGCAACCTTCAATCTACTCCTGGGGCGGCCATGGCTGCACCAGGTGAAGGTAGTCCCTTCCACACTGCATCAGATGTAGAAATACCCTCACGGGAAGTGGGTGGCTATAGTTTTTGGGAATTCATCAATCTATCCGCCGCCAGAAGTGTCTACATCGATTTTGGAAATCGAGCATGGCACGGAGGATGTGTTCCTATATGGATTTACCCTAGCCGAGGCCCGGGTCGTACAGAACATCTTAGCTGTTGATGAGGGGATGTATGTTAGCACACAGTCAGTGTACCTCATGAATAAGCTCCAACACATCCCTGGGATGGGATTAGGGCAGAGTGGCTGGAAGGGAATTGCAGTATCGGCCGAAGTGCTACACAACCCGCATACCTTTGGCTTAGGTTATCTGCCCATCAAAGAGGATTGGGTGAGGAAAGGCAAGGAGATGGCTAGGAGAGCCAGGGCAAAGCAGGCAGGGAAGCCTTATAAATTAATGCACCGACCCATCCAGGGTACCCTAAACGGACGCTTTGTCCAAGAGGGGGAGGATTTTCCATTCTGCGGCTTCCCAGAGCCATGGTTGAACGCAGAGAAGCGCCGTTTGCCAGGGTTTGAGATCTTCTTTGACCTGTAGTTATCCGGGGATGATGTTGCCGGGGAGCAGACAAACCCATCAGCTGAGGTTGAGCAGAATGAGAAAGTGGATTCTGAGAACACCGAAATTGAAATGGAGGTAGCGCTGGCTTGTCTACTTTCAGATCCTCCGATCGTACAAAAGTGCTTGGGTGATAACTTCTCGGTGTCCATGATTGGGAATGAAACGGTTGTGAGCCCACCTTCAAGCATTTTGGATGCATCCATCGCATCCTCTCTCATCTGGCAGTGCGAGGAGGGATTTTTATCAAGCAGCACCGGGTCAGGTAGTGAGCCGGAATCTGATTCCACCGAGTCTGTGGAGTCGGAATCAGGTTCCAGCTCGTCTAAGTCTGAGTTCGGTATTCCTGGGGGTGACAACCCAGATGCCACAGTCCTGTCTAGGTCGTCTTTTTCTTTCTCTTTTGAGTCTGTTGTAACAGAGGAATCAGACGATTTGGAAGTAATTAATGAGAATGGAATGGCTGTGGCTTTTGAGTACTTTTCTGTGCCTTTGATTTATTGTATTAATCAGGACTTTCAAAATTTTGATGAAAACGACGAGGAAGAAATTCCTCCGATTTTACAACGTTTAATTGATCAAGAGCATGAGAGATTTGTTAAACCCATGGTTGATGAAATCACTACAGTTAATATTGGTACTGAGAAGGACCCGCGGCTGGTCCAGATCGGGTCCACGTTGTCTTCGGAGGAACGCGAGTGCTTAGTCGCTTTATTAAAAGATTTCAAAGATGTTTTCGCGTGGTCCTACAAAGACATGCCTGGGATCGATCCTGAGATTGTACAGCACCGGATCCCTCTTGACCCCGAGGCCCGACCCGTTAAACAGAAACTCAGAAGGATCCGCTCGGATTGGGCTCTCAAGATTAAAGAAGAGGTCGCCAAGCAAATTGACACAGGGTTCCTGCTGGTATCTAAGTACCCAACTTGGTCGGCCAACATCGTTCCGGTGCCAAAGAAGGATGGCAGGATCCGGGTATGCGTGGATTTCAAGATTTGAACAGAGCCAGTCCGAAGGACGACTTTCCTTTACCACATATCGACGAGTTAGTGGACTTCACAGCAGGGCATGCTTTGCTTTCGCTCATGGATGGCTTTTCGGGCTACAACCAGATTGTGATGGCACCCGAAGATCGAGAGAAGACTGCTTTCACCACTCCGTGGGGGACTTATTGCTATAGGGTAATGCCATTTGGGTTGAAGAATGCTGGAGCTACATATTAAAGGGCCGCAACCACGATATTGCACGACATGATCCATAGAGAGGTTGAGGTGTACGTGGACGACATGAGTGTCAAGTCCAAGGAAAGAGAGGGCCACTACACCGCCTTGCAAAAGTTCTTCCAAAGGATCAGAGAATTTCGTTTGCGGCTGAATCCTCAGAAGTGTACGTTTGGTGTTACTGCAGGGAAAATGCTGGGGTTCTTGATTACACAGAAAGGCATCGAAGTCGACCCTTCCAAAATCATGGCCATCTTAGAAATGCCACCACCGAGGACTGAAAAGGAGGTGAGAGGCTTTCTTCGTAAAGTGCAATTCATAAGACGGTTTATTTCAAAACTAACCTTGACTTGTGAACCACTTTTTGGTCTCCTAAAGAAAGGAAAGAAGTTCCAATGGGACGACCGATGCCAAGCTGCTTTTGAACAGATCAAACAATACTTACAGAACCCACCAGTTTTGTCACCGCCTGAGCCGGGGAAACCGTTGATTTTGTACCTTTCAGTAGCTGAAACTACAATGGGCTACATGCTTGCACAAGAGTCTGAGGACAAGGTGGAGAGAGCTATCTACTACCTGAGCAAGAAGATGCTGGATTACGAAACCCATTACACTCCGCTGGAAAAGGCTTGCTTAGCCTTGGTATGGGCTACCAGGAAGCTGCGGCACTACCTGTTAGCTCACTCTGTAATGTTGGTTTCAAGATTAGATCCCATTAAATATCTCTTCGAGAAATCAGCACTTACGGGTAGGCTAGCTCGTTGGTTGCTTCTGCTTTCTGAATTCGATTTGAAATATGTGACTCGCAAGTCAGTAAAGGGGAGAGCGGTAGCAGAGTTCCTAGCCGATCACCCAGTTGAGGGGGATGAAGCAGTTGAGTACTTATCCCCAGACGAGGCCATCTTGCATATCGAAGATGAGTTTTGGACGATGTACTTTGACGGAGTGTCAAACCAATATGGGTATGGGATAGGGGTGTTGCTGATAGCACCCGACAATTCCCGTATCCCTCTAGCATTCAAACTCCGATTCAAAGTCTCGAACAACGAAGCAGAGTATGAAGTATGCATTGTTGGTTTAGAAGCTGCCCTAGAACTAGGGGCAAAACGGTTGGACGTCATCGGGGACTCGAACCTTGTTGTATCTCAAGTTAAAGGAGATTAGAAAGTCAAAGAAGAAAAGATGAAAATTTACGACCAGACCTTGGACTTACTGATTCCTCGGTTTAAGAAACTGAACTTTGCTCATCTGTTAAGAGAAAATAACAGGTTCGCAGATTCATTAGCAACTCTATCTTCTATGATAGACATCCCTTTTGGAGTCTGGATACGTCCGATCATCATTGACCAGATGTTTGCACCGGCCTACGAGTCGATTGCTGCCATAGAAGAGGTTCAAGATGAGAACCCTTGGTATTACGATGTTTGGAACTTCTTGGAGAAAGAAGCGTATCGACCAGGGGCAAATGCCAAAGACAAGAGGGCAATCCGAAGAATGGCTGCTCAGTTCATCATCTGCGGAGGAAAACTGTACAAGAGAGGTCATCTGGGAATGCATAAGCTGTGTGTTGAGGCTGAAGAGTCGAAGCGCCTAATGGAGGCCATCCATGGAGGAGAGTGCAGAGCGCACATGAACGGGCTGATGCTAGCTCGAAAGATCCTCAGACAGGGTTACTACTGGTCCACCATGGAGGAGGATTGTATCGACTTTGTTTGGCGATGGCACAAATGTCAGATCCATGCAAACCGCATGAACGTCCCGCCGTCGAAGCTGTACAATATGACTTCACCATGGCCATTTTCAGTTTGGGGAATCGATGTGATCGGGGCTGTCACTCCGAAGGGGTCTAATGGGCATGAGTTCATTCTGGTCGCGATAGACTATTTCACAAAGTGGGTTGAGGCCCAATCTTATGCGGTGTTGAAGGTCTCGCACGTTGCAAAGTTTATCAGGAACAACATCATCTGTCGCTATGGGGTCCCGAACGAGATTATCTCAGATAATGGTTCCCACTTCAAGAAGGAAGTGATTGACTTGTTGGAGAAATACAACATGGCTTGTCACAAGTCATCTATATATCGGCCGCAGACCAACGGAGCAGTTGAGGCCGCCAACAAGAACATCAAGCGTATGTTACAGAAGATGGTGGAAACCTACCGGGACTGGCCAGATAAGCTGTCATTTGCTCTGTGGGGCTACCGGACTTCAATTAGAACTTCTCCTGGAGCGACTCCGTATTCATTGGTTTATGCGATGGAGGTCATTTTACCTATCAAAATTGAGGTTCCGTCATTACGAGTACTGGCTGAGTGTTAGGTAGCTGAGGCAGATTGACAGTAGAGCAGATTTGAAGAACTCATGCTCTTTGATGAGAGAAGGCTGAAAGCACTGTACCATGTTCAAGGTTATCAACGAAGAATCGCCAGGGCTTTCAACAAGAAGGTTAAGTCCAGAAATTTGAAGGAAGGAGATTTGGTGCTCAAAGATAATCGAGCCCCCATCCATGACCCTAGGGGGAAGTTCAAACCCAATTGGACTGGTCCCTACATCATTAAGTCTATTTGGTCGGGTGGAGCGGTCGTTCTAATGGACCTAGATGGCCTAGAGTTCTCACAGCCGATCAACATGGACAGATTGAAGAAATATTATCCCTGAGTGGCTCGCTAGGCCGAAAACACGAAAGGGCGACCAAGGCAAAACTTAGAGTACAGAAAATTTGAAATGATAAAAACTTAGCTCGCAAGGTTGAAAATCCACAAAGGGCGGCCTTGGCAAAAGTTAAAGCGTAAAAGGTGAGGGTTAATACACGAGTGAACCTGAGCCGAACTACGTAAGGCTTGATTCCCATCTTTGGGATACGTAGGCAACTTCATCTTGATGTCCAGCCATAAACACTTCCTCAATCAACTTTGTCCATGTGATCATGTTTGGTCATCTTTGTCTGCTCCGCATTCAAGAACTTCGGTTGTGATCTCCGGTACATCGCTATTCAGATTAGGGGGCAACTTTCCAGTTGCTGGAATCCGGGGTTGTGCATCTCAGTGACAGATCTCAGGTGTGTCCAGTTTTGATCCATGTCAAAAATGGTTTTGAAAAGTTTTAATAAAAGTTGATTTTGTTCAAATGAATCTTTTTACGACTTAGACCATTTTTGGACCAAACGGGAAATTTTCAGTACCCACAACCTTCAATTTTATTGATTTCAATACAGAGGTCTCCTGCTCTTGCATACAAATTGAAGTTGCTTTTCATTACATTTATAAAGAAAACTTGAAAGTTCTGATTAAAAGCAAATAAATCTGGAGCATAGTCAGGTGTTCCCGCGTCCCCTCCCAGAGCTGGGCCCAATATGTGCCTCTTCATTGAGCCAATCTATGCACTCATTAGAAAGGGTGTAACTGAAAGTGGGAGCAGGGGCCAGAAGCTCTCTCGTTCTCCATGCCGTGGCATACCGAGCTAGTTATGCGCCTCGGACCGGAAATGCAACTAGGTACTCTATCCCCTCTGCCGGACAAGTCTGATCATGTCCAAATTGACGCTAAAACCGGAATGAAAAGTAGAAGACACAATGTGTCAGACTAATCAACTGAATCGCGAGCTTTCGGGACATGCTGTAGCTCATTGCCGGTAGATTGAGCCAAGGACAGCACCAAGCCATGCGGTCTGCGAACAAATTGCACATCCAGTCGAACCATCATCCCTCATCAAGGGCATCGACTAGACGTCGTCGGAAGAAGTAGCCGCGAGCTGAGTATGCTGAGTAAGAGTCCACAACCTGCAACTTGTCCATCACCCACACCTGGGGAGGGATAAAAAATGAGAGATTAAAGAATAGAGAGATGTACGATGAGAGAAAAGTGAGAAGAGGGTTTTGAGAGAAAAATCTAACCCGAGGGCCGAGTGATATGAGCAATATATATGTGAGACAGGGTGGGAAACATTACCTGCAGCAGTAGTGGACTCCCCGCGAATCTGGTCGTCTCCCGGAGATGGAAAGCATCCAAGCCCATCAATGTCTCAGCCAATGTCATGGCAATGCAGCTCTTGCCCTCTTTCAAGCCTTGGACAACTTCGATCAGACGAATGCTAGACCCGCTGAAGCCTGGGGCAAGCAAAAAGTGAAATAGCATGCACAAACAAAGGGCATGACGCCGAAAACCTTGCCAGTGGTGATCACCACGGTCACCAGCATCAGAAAAGCGATGAATCAGGCTAAGGATGTCCAATTCTCCATCGCGGATCAGAGATCGAGCGTCGTGCATAGTGAGCCCACACATTCGTCCTAGGGCTTGAGCATGGCCGAAGCGAAGATGGGGAAAGATTTCTTCGTTGCGCCCGGATTCCATCAAAGCTTGTAAGTCTTCAAAGGTAGGACACATCTCTTGCCCGCCAAAACTAAAGACATGTGTTACTAGGTTCCAAAACCTTGCCGCGGCATAGAGAAACGGAAGGTACAACGGAGTGCGACTCAGCATGAATAGTGCATTTATGCCGAAGCCTCGGAAGTTCAACTTTTCCGAGCCGTCTAAGGTAGCAATCCAAGTTGTGAAATTTTGGATGAGAAATGCCTCTATTTTGATGTAAAACTGAGATAGAATGAGAAAACCACGAAGCTGGAACTTTTATGGAGGATAAGGCACTGTTTGGGGGACAAGTGTCTAAAATCGGGAGGTCATCATGCCAACTGGTCGGCCGACCACTTTTTCTGGTCAGCCAGCCAGTTTTTCTGGTCGGCCGACCACATGACTGGTTTGCTAAGCAAACAAATTGGTCGGCCAGCCATTTTTGGTGGTTGGCCAGCCATTTTTGGTGGTCGGCCATGAAGAAAAACTGATTTTTGGCTTTTTCTAGTCTCTAGAAGAGAGCTCCTAACCTTTCCATGTGTTGGGAGTCTTGAAGGTCCGAGTTTACCTCTGTTTCGGATGCATTCTGTCGCCTGAGGGTCAAGGACTACACTCCCCTGAGCTTATGCAATGATGGGGAGAGTGGTCATGCACACATGTGTTGCAAATACTTTGCCGTGCATCTCTCTTACCCTTTGTTGCAGAAAACCAAAAACCAAGAGAGGAAACTGGTCGGCCGACCAGATTTACTGGTAGGCCGACCACTTTTTTTGGTTTCCACCACAAAAGGTGGTCGACAGATGGTCTCCCATGCCTATAAGCTGGTCAGCAGCCTTCCCACAGATTCCCAGGGTGGAGTTTCATCTCTCTGGAGCTTTGTGCAAGTTTCTGAGATCAATTGCAAACAAAGGCGAGTTGGGGCGTCGCGAGGGATTTCCGAACAAGGCAACTCGAGCATGCATGCATCCTTTGTCATCCAAAGCAGAGCTGAGGCAGCCTATTTCATTTGGTTTACATGCTTATTTAAATTGCTTACTTAGTTAATTTATTGATTAATTAGAGTTGTGTAATAATTAGTTGTAGTTTAATTAGATTAGCTTAGGTTAGCTAGTTGGTTTTGTGTTATTTATTCGGACCCTCCGTCGAGAGAGCAAATTTTGTAATAAGTGTGCACGTGTGTGATGCATGTCTTCCAACCCCCATTTCTTTCTCCCTTTTATTTACCAGCTTACGATGGTGAGTTTTAGGGCATGTTTCAATTAGCATCCTTATGCTTCATATGTTTGCATTCATTCGTCTGTCTTGCATGCACCGGGCTCGGCGCATCATACTAACTGCATTGTATTTCAATTCCGAGTTGAATACATGTTATCTGTAGCATCTCATATGCCATCTTAGAATAGCCGAGCCTATCTTAGTTGCATTTCGCATGTGTTGCATTAGCCATCTTATCATGAACTAGGATCATGCATTGATTACTAACTAGTTTCTATTTTGGCTTGGAGTACTCGGTGAGTGTTTATGCTTTAGCATCCTTGCATGTGTGTGAGTAACTGCCATGATAGCATGTTTGCCATGAGGCTAACTGCTTATGTGATATACCTGCCTGAATGCCTGTGGATTAAGGTTGGATTATTCAAATTGGAACAATTCATCGATTGCGAGTTTTAAGCCTACTTGAGAGTGGCAAATCACCATGTTTTCTAAGCCCACTCGAGGGTGGCAAAATCCGCATTTTAGCCTACTTGCGAGTAGCAAACCGCTTTCAAAAACAAACATGAGATGTTTTGTTCCAACTTAGATGATCCAGTCTATACTTGTTTGTTGCGCGCATCACGTAGCAATTCTAGGTTAATAACCGGAATAAGAACACATATGTTTTCAAAAACGAGATATCATGTTTAGTAGTGGCCGATCATTGATCGGGCGAGCAGGGGTGCTCACTGCATGACCTTCTCCAATCGTACCCAAGTTCCCGAGCCAAGGCAACTTTGGTGATGATGGACACATGGCCTTAAGCATGAGTCAGGGTTTCCTAAATTCTCCCAAAATAAAATATTTAGGTGGCGACTCTGTATCTGGCAAAGCAGTCCATGTTTGGCACTTCTTTCTAAAAATTAGTTTTTCAAAATGATTTGCCAGATTTGGACTCTTTGATGATTTATCAATCTCGTATTGCACTTTGCAAGATCAGATTAAAAACTATGACATTGAGTCCGAACTGTAGTAAGCCCAATGGACAAAACGGGATTTTCCCTAGGACGTTCGGGGACGTCTACAGATGCCTCTGGAAGGGAATGGTACTTAAGGAGAGCACTTCTGATCGCCATTCTGGCTTGAAGCAGGCTTGATCTTGAGCTTGAGGTAGAGGTACACTCATACTTCAGAGCATTGACAAGGCCTAAAGAGGTACATCTGGAATGCAATGTTAGAAATTACTGAAGTTGAGACACACTAAGATGCTCCAAATTTTCCCTCTTTTCTTTTGTTTTATAGTCCGGAACCTATGTAGCTTCAAATAGGTCCTGGATTTGTTGTTCTCACATGACCTGGGTTGAACCCTACAGTTTATGAAAGAAAGAATTCTATTTTGTACAAATGTGGAGAATGGCACAGCACTCTGAGCACAAAATGATTTATTTTTGAAATTGAAATTAAGAAATGAGTTCTTAACCGGGTATTGAGCCTATGACTGACTACAACACACCATGACTCAACAAAGGACAAACCAAGGTAAAACAACCTAAACATATCTATTTACACTCAAAACGACTCAAAACAAGAATCGAGACAAACAAAAACAGCAAACACAACACTTGAATGTGTTACAAAGGCGAGAGACCTCTCAGTTCATGGGGAACCCACAACTTATCCAGGTAATGTTTCCCACCCTTTCTCATTTGTGATTCTCACATCACTTGGCACTCAATCTCTTTTTCTTTGAAAAGCCCTTTCCTCAATTTTCTCTTAACGCACATCTCTCTGTTCTTCAATCTCTCTTATTTTTTATCCCTCCCCCCGGTGGTTGATGGATAAGCAAGAAGTTGTGGGCTCGTTCCCCTAGCATTCTACTAGATTCTCATTCTTCCGCTCACAACTCGTGAACTTTCCCACAGAGGGGTTACATTACAAGTGGGTGTGCACCAAATTTACAATTGACATCGGTTGACGATGTCCTTGGCTTAGCTTGACGGAGATGAATTACAACAATGTCCTACCAGCTAGGCATACAATTAATCGGTCTCACACATTATGTTTTTGACGTCTCCATTTCGGGTCAGATGCCAATTTGGGTATGATTGTCCGGATTAAGGAACCAAACATCCCGCTCCATTTCCAGTTTGTGCTTCGCACTTGGCTTGATATCTCGTTGCTTGGAGAATGTGAGAGCTTTCAGCCCTTTGTTGTTAGCTTCAGTTGTGCCCTTTTTGGCGAATATGGTGTCATTTCCAGAAAGTATGTTCACAAGGGGAAAAAGACAGAAAACCTGACTCGACTTTGCCCCTAGTTCATCATTTTGACCATTTTTTGTTTTGGCTTTCTATTAAAACAATTTTGACCAACATGAGAGTTAGATTAACATACTTGTTCGATTTTCTGATTTGAAATCATGCAAGTCAAGTTATGAGCACTGAAAAATTTCCTTTTTTGGGTCCAAGAAATGGTCCAGTTTTTGAAAAAATGGAATAATTGTTGAGAAAATTAGTCAACCTCATTAAAAATTTTCAAAAACTATTTTTTCAAATAGCCATTGCTCGACCAACACGTAATCTAATCTCGAGATGCACAGTCTCAGATCTGAACTTGAAATGTCTTGCAGCTGAATCTTGTAATGGAATAGGACAATTCAATTTTGAACAAAGATGAGCACGAAGACGAGCCAATTTGCACATGGATAAGATAGCCGAGTTGAACAAGGATAAACCAATCAACACGGATGAGACCAGCAGGTTGAAAATGGTTGGGGCCGAACTTTAGGACGAAGTTGCCTACGTATCCCGAAGATGGGAATCAGGCCCGACGTAGTTCCGGGTTGAGGTTCAATCGGGTGTTGACACTCTCTTTTTGCACTCTAACTTTTGCCAAGGTCGCCCTTCCGGGTTTTCAACCTTGCGAACTTTGTTTTTCTTTTCTTTTCATTTATTTTCTTCTTTTCTTTTCTTTTTCTTCTTTTTCATTTTTGTTCTTTTTCTTCTCTTTTTCTTGCTCTAACTTTTGCATGGGTCACCCTTCCAGGTTTTCGGCCCAGCGAGCCTCTCAAGGATAAAAAGGTTTAATTTGTCCATGTTGATCGGTTTTGAGATCTCGAAGCCATATGCATCTAGGAGAAAGGCTGTTGTTCGCTGATGATGTAGGAGTCCATCTAATTGGGTCTGAATTTGCCCCTAGTGTTGTGGATAAGAACTCGATTATCCTTCAGCAAAACTTTCTTCTTTTCTCCATTCTGGGATTTGGCTTTCTTTCCAGTCTTCAATGACTTGCGGAATGACCCATCTTTTGAATCTTTAAGAACATCTGACATTTTTGCCCCTAATTCAAGGGATACTTCGGATCTAGCTTTGCAAGCTTCCTTTGATGGCATATGACCTTCTTGCCCCTAGTTCAAGGGCTACTTCCGATCCGACCATACAAGCCTTATGTTTTGGTTGATCGTTGAACATTCTGAGTTAAAGTTCAAGGTTTGAAAGCAAAGGAGTCGAGTCTTGAGACCGGGAGTGATCCTATGCTGCACAATCTCGTGATCAATTCTAGGCATGTCTTCGCAGAACCACGCAAAAACATTTTTTGAAATCTTTTAAGAAAGCGATTAGTCGCTCACGCTGAAGACAATGTAGAACCAATCTGGATCAAGCCAGGATCCTTCTCAGTATTCACATTAGCAAACATGATCTCATTCATTAAGGGCTGAGCATGCTTCCCTTTCTTTCAATTGATCAAATTTTTATAAATCCCGAGGAATTCCTCCCTCTTTGTTTCATCACAGTATTCGAAAAAGTTTTGAAAAACTTTGGTCACTGCAATGATTTCAAGGCACAGAAAAGTAGGTGAAAAGCACTGCCGTTTCATTCAGATCTTCTGGCACAATTGGCTCAATGGCAGAAACAAATGCAAAATAAAGTATGTAAAAGACAAATAAAAAACAAGATAGTGATGTCCGAGGTAACACCCCCGAAATCACCTAACTCCAGCACAACATGACTGACTCGATACAACAAGACAGACTCAATACAATATAACAGAATTGATTCAATACCCAAGTTAGAAACTAAAGTAAACAACGTTCGCAAATTGCTCAAAACAATACATGCCATCCTTATATCTGGAGTAAACTGAGCGCCATCAGCAGGTAGTTCATCCCCCGATCACATAGTCACATTATCCTCCAAGTACATCGATCCAGTACCGATAGACTTTGTAGGACCTGGTGCGACGATGACCTCATTGTCAATCAAATCTTGAATTTCATGGCAAAGACGAAAATAAACGTCAGTGTCATGGCTAGTTTGTTGATGGAAGACACAGTACTTGGCCAGATTATGCTTAGCAGGAAGGGGATCCGGAAGAGGCTGAGGCTCAAAGGGTTTGAGATAGTCCTTTTTTATCAACACGCCCATGGCTTTGGATAAGGACATATAAAGCGAGGTGAAGACCCTTTGGCCTCGAGGTTGATGACTCGAGGTTTGTGGAGTTGGATTGGATGTATTGGATGTACTGGAAAAGGGATTGGCAGGTGCTGACTGGGTTTGATGATCTCTTCCAAGTGTAGGATTAGAGCTGAAAGGAACGTTTCTGGCACGACATCCCTTTTCCCGGCTTGCCCCTTGATTCAAAATGCCCTCATCCTGAGTAGCGAAAGTGTCATCCATAATCTTTGCAAGAACTGCAAGCACTTGCTGTTTGTTCAGTCCCTCGACTTTCAAAGCCTCAACAGCCCACTGAAGATGTTCATAGGGACCGATACTTGCCCCTACCTTGTTCTTACCACTTGCTTCCACTTTGCCAAGGGATTGGGTTGCTATGTTAGAGCGGAGCCCAGTTAGTGTCGACATGTCATTACCTAGACCTGAGATAGCTTTAGGTTGGCCATTTTCAATTCCAGCTCGCCCCAAGATTGGGGAGTCTTTTGGCGTGAAATTTCTGGCATGTGATGTGGTCGATGATGGAGCCAAAACCCCAAAGGCTAAATTTTCCACTGTTCTCTGAAGATCTTCAATCATGCTCATCAGCTTAGAAGTAGTGGGTTCATGGATTTGAGATGATTGGGGTTCGAGTGCATCCATTGTGCACAAGTTCATGCTTTCCGGAATGAACACCTCAGGCTTGCGTAAATGGGCCGGGGTGATGTACATGCTGGGATTGTAGGTAGGCGGGAGTGTATGGATTAGATTGACATGGGGAGGTGACGGGTTAGTACTAGCCCGAGGTCCTTTTGGTGGAGCTATGGTCTTTTCGTCAATAAGATCCTGAATCTTATGATGGAGGCAGACGCAATGGTTTGTATCATGACTGTGCTGTCGATGATAGACACAGTATTTAGCTGGGTCATATCTTGGTGGAAGAGGATTTGGAAGGGGCTGAGGTTCTAGCAGCTCTAGGTACCCTTCTTCTCGCAGCATTTTCAAAGCTTGAGAGAGGCTCATGTAAAGAGGATGGAAATTTCGAGCTTGGGGCCGAGTTGAAGTGGTTGGTTTTTGGCCATTGAGGGAAGTGGTGATAGTGTCTACTTCTGAGCATTTCACAGCTGTGCTACCATCAGTAGTAGCATTGGAACTGCGAACAACATTCTTCTTCAAAGGCTCATTATCCTTCACAAAGATCCCTTGTCTGAAGGCATCCTCGATTTGAACCCCCATTTCATGAAGGTTTGGAAAAGTAAACAGAGGTAGAACGATCATTTTTTGCAGCAACTTGCCATACAGATTCCTAACAATCATCCTGATCTGATCTTTGTCGGAAGGCCTTGTAGTCACCATTGAGGCATTTGCTCTCTATCTCGTCACGAACTCTGAGAAACCCTCATTTGGCTCTTGGTGGGTGACTTTGAGATCACGAGTTGTGACCTCGATCTGTGTGTTGTAAGAGTATTGAGCAAAAAAGGCCTCAGCCATCTCTTTCCAGTTCTGTTTCACAGAGTTCTCCAATTTAGCATACCAGATTATGGCTATCCCAGACATGGTTCGGCCGATGAGAGACAACTTCTGGGTTGGGGTCAAACCCATTGGCCTTAGAATACCAAAAAACAGGTAGAGATACACCATTGGGTCTCCAGAGCCATCAAAGCGGTTGATATGCGGCATTTTAAACCGCTCCGGTAAGGTAACTGCAATTCAATATACCTGTCCTCTAAATCCGGGATGGAGTTCACTCCTTGTGCTCGTTTGAATAACTTCTTTAGTTTATTGACCTTAAGTGCTGTTGGGTCAACCTCAAATTCAAACGAAGCTTCGATTTGATAGACAGGAGCTTTCGAGGCCTGTTCTGGGATTGGCTCCGTTGGATTGCCTTGAGTCTCTTGGACATTAGCAGTATGGGCAGTGGCTCCGGCTGTCGGGTTACCCATAGGAGGTGTATGAGATGCAGAAGCCATGGTCGGCTGTGGCTGTTGTTGTTGTAGCTGGCTTATCACTTCGGCCTGACGTGCCGTGACTTAGCCTGACGAACTACGTCCTACTACAGTGCCTCGATTGGTTGTTGCAGGTGCCGTATCTGTTCTTCCACACTGGCTAGGGGATACTGAGCCATGGGAATGGGTGATTGATCTCGTGCTGAGCTGAATGCAGATAACTGTTCCCAAACCAAACTAGACCCAGGTGAATTGAGGGGTGACTGCTTGAGAAACTGCATTGGTGAATTCTGCCAGAACCTCCTTCGTCTTGTAACCGGTGGGAGTGAGGTAAACATATGTTGCTTCTGAACCAATTCCGACCTGACAAAGTCTATCGATACAAGTCCAGAGTACCCGGGGGACATTGGAGCCTTCTGAAGCTATGGTTCCAGGACTACCTTGCAAAAGAGAAAACAGACAGCATCTCAGCCAAATTTCACTAGAACGGATATGATCACAACTGAATGACTGTGTTCTCTACTGAATTCTTCCCCAAAACAGATACCAACTTGGCAACTGATATGCACATCTCAGTACAGTTTCACTGTAAAGCACATACCAGTTAAAGAGAGCCAAAACACCCCTATGATGGGGTAGGGTTACCCTGCCCTAGTTTCGTCAGGAGCTAGGGGTTCACTACGCAAACATGCGGTTTCAAACAATCCTGCATTCGAGTGAGCAACCTGTCCTAGTTTGGAACAGTCTCTATGGCTTCCGATATGCAACTGGGTCAATTGGTCAAAAAGGGTACCTTAGCAAGACTACCTAATATACCTCTCACACCTAACACCGAAAAGTGAAAAGAGGATCAAACGGTACAACGATAGTCCAGATCCAAGGGTTGTGTTCCCATTGTGGTAGAGCCCGCAACCAATCAGCCTTTTGGCAAGCTTTTCCAAGCTAGCCTCTTGCAAACTGCTCAGGAATAGCAGATGACAAACACTGTGACTTAGGCGCACCGATGCAAATGCAATGCAAAGAAACACATAAATGTATATAAAACAACATATCATGAGTTCAAGTCAAGTTCTCTAATTCCCCAGCAGAGTCGCCAGAAACTGTAGCTTGACTTTTTTGTGCGCCTCTCTCGGAGAGCTCAAATTGGTCTTATAGTTCGGACTCCTGTCACGGTTCTGAATCTAATCTCACAAAGTGCAATGTGAAATTGATAAACACTAAAGAGTCAAATTTGGCAAATCATTTTGGAAAATCAAATTTTGAATCAAATAATGCCAAAACTGGACTGCATTGCCAGATTACAAAGTCGCCACCGAAATATTTTATTTTGGGAAAATTTAGGAAACCTTGACTCGTGCCAAAGGCCATGTGTCCGCCATCACCAAAGTTGCCTCGACTCGGAAACCTGGGTACGAGAGGGGAAAGTCCAGAAATGAGCACCCCCGCCCGCCCGATCAAAGATCGGCCTCTATTATCATGATATGTTGTTTTATAAACCTCAGGTGTTCTTGTTCTGGTTATTAATCTAACATTAATATGTGATGCGCACAAGCAAGTATAGACTAAAATCGCAAGAATTGGAATGAATTTAACTCATGTTTTCTTTCGAAAATGGTTTGAATTTGCCACTCTTAAGTGGGCTAAAACATGGATTTGCCACCTCAAGTGGGCTTAAAACGTGATTTGCCATTTGGCAAAGTAGGCTTAAAACTCACATTTATCGAATTTTTCCAATTCAAGTAATAAAACCTTCATCCATAGGCATTCATGCAGTTAATCATTTAAGCAAATAGCCTCATGGCAAGCTTGCAAACATGGCAACACTCACACTCATGTAAGTATGCTAAAGCGTAAAAGCTTACCAAATACTCCAAGCCAAAATAAAAACTAGTTAGAAACAATGAATGATCCTAACTATGTTAAGATGCCTAATACAACACATGTAATGATGCGATTAATAGGCTTGGTTACTAATATGGCATATGATTTGATTTGATTTGATAACATGCTTTGAAATACGTATTCAAATAAGTATTGAAATACAATGTAGTTTGAATGATGCGCCGAGCCTCGGTGCATGCAAGACAAATGAATGATGCAAACATGCAAGCATAAGGTATGCTAAATGATAATGTCCCTAATCTAACCATCGAAAACAGATAAATAAAAGGGAGAAAGACGCGGGGTTGGAAAACATGCACACACGCACGCACACTTATTGCAAGATTATGCCCTCTCGAAGGAGGGTCCGAATGAATAAACTAACTAGCTACGCTAATTATGCTAACTATTACAAACCAAAACTAATTAACTATTCTAAGTTAATTATTACAAACCAAATTGAATAACTAGCTACGCTAAGCTAATTAAGTACAACCCTTGAATTGAATAATTAGCTACACTAACTAACTAAAGCAATTTAAACAAATCAAGTAAATGGCCTCAAAGGCGAGGGACGCATGCATGCTTGGTTGCTCCACCCGAAAATGCCCTTGCCTTGCCATCGGATGCCTCTTTTTACACTACCGTACCAACTTCCTGATTGCCTTTGCTCCAACACAGGAACACATTTGTGAAAAAATTGACTGGTGGCCGGTCGGCTACAAAAAGTGGCTGTCGACCACCTCAAGTGGCCCGTCGGCTACTTCAAGTGGCCGGTCGGCCACCCCCTTTTCTGGACTTCTCCTTTTGCTGCAACAGAGAGCAAGCAGAGGCAAAGCAATGCATTTTCAAGAAATGTATCTACTGCTACCCTCATTATCATTTCACAAGCTCAAATGAGTGTAGTTCTTAGCTCTCAAGCCATCAACCAAGCATTTTCAATGCATGATGGCTAGAATACCAAGCTTGTAGCTTAATAAATGCACAAACAAGACCAAAATAACCACTACCCTATCATCCACGATCAAGGGTGACGGTGACCAAGAAAAGTGGCACGTTTCATTACTTTGAGTATGAAACGTCCCATTTTCCTTGTGTTCGAATTAACGTCCGATCTGAACACATGCAATGAAACACAAAGATGCTTATCTTGCCTCTTTTACTTTGTTCATTTTGTTTACACATTTTAGATTACCAATTCATTCTTTAGTTGATTAGTCCAAAAGGTGAATGTCCTCTAATTGAAAGTGGACTTAAACCATAAGTACCTTGAGCATGAAAGAGGCCTCTTGTTGTTGGGTAATGAACTCCTGAAGGAATTAAACCATTAGGCATGAGGGTCTCAATTCCATACTCAAGACAACAAGGGTTTCAAAGCCACTTTTGAAAGAAACGAAAGAGTGAAGCATGGAGGAAGATTGCAGAGATTTAAAGTGCTGAAATTATATGTAAAACAACACTAAAGCACGCAATCAACATAAAAGATGGTATCTAAGGCCTTAAATCACCAAACTAGTGAAGCCATTACACTATAGGCATGCACTACAAAGCTCAAAAGGTACAAACACTTCAAAATAGTCCTAAAATCCTAAAATAGCCTAAAAGAAGTACTAAAACCTGTTTGAAGTAAGCCAAAAATGGCTAGAATAAGAGGCCAAAACATAGCACGAGCTGGACCCTTAAGCACAATTGCACTACAAGTATATAAAGTAATCTTCAAAGGACCAAACCAGCTCAAAACAGAGCTAAGACCAGTCAAAACAATGGCTAAAACATGCTGAGATTATTGTACAAAATGCTAGGAAAACATGCTCACATGTTAGCTTACAAACAAGGCTCAAGAGCAACTCTCAAAAAGCGATGAAAGAGTGAAATAAATGAGCATGTGACAGAGTTATATACATTGAAATTACATGTTAAAAAACACTACAACATGCAATCATTCCAAGCAAAACATGTTTAGAGGTCTAAAATGCCAAGCTAATGAAGCCATGTGCACTATAACTAGTCAAAACAAGGCTCACATGACCAAAATAGAGTTAAATCATGCCAAGTCAGAGGCAAACACATGCTGGAAATAAGCTAAGTTAAGCTACAAAAACATACTACCATATGATGCTAACCAGGCATGGAAGTGAGACACAAGGAGGGGAGGCCAACCCCTCCATTTTTGGACTTCAAAACATACTTTCCACAACTAAAATAACTCTGAATTTCAATGGTTTAAAGGCCCAAAAATTTCGATTTGAAAGCCTTGAAAGATGGCACAAAAAGCTATACAAGCTAAAGAACAAAAGGGAGAGACAACCCCCTAACACAAAATAGGCTCAAACGACCATTTTTAGGACTGAAAAACAGAGTTTTTACAGTTGAAAACTAGCTCAAAAACAGTGTTAAAAGATGGAAAAACAAGTATGGAAATTAAGCTAGCAAAGAAAAGTTTCTACCTCTTGAAGAGAAGACACAACTTAAGCAACAATTTGAGCTTAAACCACCTTCTAGAGCTCAAAGGAAGCTCCAAGAGAGCTTCAAGCAGCCTTAGCCCAAAGATGAACCACTTTGATCAAGGATGTCTAGGCAAAGAAGAGGTGTATCTCTACTTGTATGCACAAAAGGGCAAGACAGAGAGAAATCTAGAGAAAGAGAATTGTAGAGAGAGAGACTCCAAAAATTTGCTAACCTTGCAATATGAGATATGGCCTCTATCTATAGCAATATATGAGCTTCAGGTCAAAATATCTAAATTAGGACAGCTGGAGCAATGTGAAAATAGATGGACGCAAAATATCTGCAAACAATCTGAGTTTGGGACATTAGTGGCCGGCAACCCACTTTTCTGGCCGACTGGCCACCCCTGGTGGCCGATAGCAAAAATCTGCTCTCCAGGTCCAACTTCAAATGGGCATGTCTCCATCATCTGGATTCCTTTGTAGGTCATTCTTGAGTCTAAATTGAAGCCCCATAAGTCTTCTTTCTAATGGTGGTGGCCTCATAGCTGAAATCCAAGTGTACAAGAGGATAGGCCTATTTTAGCAAGGGCTGCTCGACTCTCTCTTAACGGTTCATGCCCATCTTCTTCCCTAACTTGGTTTCTTCCCTCTCCTCCAATTTTCTTCAACTCCAAACCTCTAACCAAGATGTTTTAAAGAGTTTTCAAAAAGTTCACATCTCTTTCATGCATTTCCACTTTGTCCTTGCTTGATTTACCGAAAAACGCAACATTTAACAAAATGCGAGCGTCAGAACATCGTAGAATCATTTTCAAAAATATTTTGAAAGAGAGGGTTTTAAGGTCTAAAATAGTTTTGGCCCAAAAATGGGGTGTAAGGTTGGGATTTGACGCTCTCATTGCCTGAGAAATCGAACCTTTACACTGCAAAACTTTCATCACCAAGTAAGAAATCAGTGGCACCCAAGTCTTAAGGGGGGTCAAAATTGGGGTGCCTACAGGCATGGATCTTGTTGGACAACTACCCCAAGCAACTGGACGAAAGAAGTTCCTGCTGGTAGCAACTGACTATTTCACAAAGTGGGTCGAAGCTGAACCCCTTGCGAAGTTTTCGGATATTGATATGAAGAACTTCATATGGAAGAACATCATCACTAGGTTTGGGATCCCAAGGGAAATAATAGCAGACAATGGTACACAATTTGACAGTAGGCTAATCAAAAGCTTCTGTACAAAGTACAAAATCAAGAACTATTACTCTACTCCAAGTTTTCCTCAGAGCAATGGTCAGGTAGAAGCATCTAATAAGACTATCTTAGAAGGGATCAAAAAGAGGTTAGCAACAACAAAGGGAAAATGGGTGGAAGAGTTGCCCAATGTACTATGGGCATATTGGACTACGCTGAGAAGATCAACTGGGGAATCCCCATTTGCCATGGCTTATGGCACATAAGTAGTTATCCCACTAGAAGTCGACATCCCAGGGATCAGAACCCAGGGAGTAGAGAATGGGACTAACGAGGCATTCTTGGCCCGAGATCTGGACCTACTGGAAAAAAGAAGGGAGAGAGTAGCAATTCAGCTGGGGGCATACCAGCAAAAGCTTGCTAGGGCTTACAATAAGAAGGTCTCTTTAAGAAAATTTCAAGTTGAGGACCTCGTCCTAAGGAAGGTCGTCAGCAACAAAAAGGATCCCAGAGAAAGAAAACTTGGCCCAAATTGGGAGGGGCAATATAGAATTATCTCGGTCGCTGGTAATGGGACATATTGGCTTGAAGACAATGAGGGCAAAGAGTTGCCAAGGCCCTGGAACATTTGCAACTTGAAGTTTTTCTATCATTAGATTTTTGTTTTTCAAAATTTATGTCATTAGCCGAAGTAATAATATAATTTTAGTTTGATCTTTATATTTGAAATTTGTGTAATAGGACTACCCAATCCTTTGGCGATGTTTTCTGATGGAAACATGACGAATAACTTAGACTTGTTATATGGAAGAGTTGAATTATACTTGCACATAATAGAGTTGAACTAAGTTAGCGATGTTTCTGATTGAAACATGACGAATAACTTAGACTTATTATATGGCAGAGTTGAATTATACTTGCATATAATAGAGTTGAACTAAGTTGAATTCAAACTAGACTTGCCATGGAGCTAAGTGCATTTCAGTTAGGTTAACAGAGAAACCAAGGTTGAGATCCTCGACTAGTCTTTGTTTGAATCTGACTTCGGCGAAAGACTGTATGTTCTTAATGTGAACCTAAGTGAAACTTAGGTTCACATTAGGGGGTAGAGAGCTGGAGAATGATGAATAAGTTTAAAATTTTGAAGTGTTTGGGACTTGTTGAAATTTTATAGACAAAATTTAGAAGTCAGAATGGGCTTAACACTTGTTGAAGTTTCATAAAAATTTACAGGCTGAAGATTAGCCGAGGTAACATCAAAAGAAATATCCGAGATACATTTTGGCCGAGATGGCCAACCAGGTTGCCAAGCTGGGAAAGGGTGAAGTCTTGATAAAAGATAGCATGTGAAAGTAAAAGAGCAATAATGTATAACACTTGTAAAAATATTTTGATATTTTTAAGTGTTAGCCGAGGAAAACATTTAAGATTTATATTCGAGGTATTTTATCCCGGAGTCATTATACAGCTAAGATATACTTTAAAGGAATGCAAAAATATTCTAAGTATGGAAGCATGAAAGGCATGAAAGAAAGCAGTAAAGCATACAAACATACAACACTTGAAAGAAGAAATCAGACTTGCATTCAAAAGATAAACTTGTCTATGGGCAAAAAGGCACTTCGGCCTGCAAAAGGATTACTTGTTCAATTACAAAAGGAGCACTTCGGCACAACTAAAAGTAGAAGAGTGTTATAAAGAAAAATTATAAAACTCAGAAAGAAGATGTTAAACAGACTTCTCTGTGTCGGTGATTGGCTGGGTTTTGGCCTCAGCAGGCAGCCTTCTCGGCCTCGATCTCAGCGTCGATCTCTTAGAGAGTCTTGTTAAGGCTCTTTTCGGCGCTTTCGACCTCGGCTTCAGGCACATTCTTGGGAACCTTATCCTCGTCATCTTGAGTCAAGTCAACAGCTTGCTCATTCAGAGTTGGGGACTTGGCCCCAGCAGCTTCAGTTTTCCCAGACTTGTCAACTTCAGCTTCTTCATCATCCTCACCCTCATCTTTGGATTGGATTAGAGCATGAGGGAATGGCATGATGAGTCGGCTCTAATCTCGGAGAGGTGAGTCCTCGGGGACAGCCAGTTCGTTCAGAGCAGCCATCCAACCAAGGGTGTAACCCTTGTTGCATGCCTATCTGACTTGCTTTTTGTACTCATTGCGAACGTCGGCTGCCCCCCCGGCGCAGGCCTTCTCGTCCACCTCTTTGATTTCAGCTGCCTTTGTAGACAATGTCGTTTGGAGCTCAGTTTGGGCTTGGGCCTCTTTTTCCTTGGCTTCTTTCGCCTCAACCTTGGTGACCTCGGCAACAATTTTTGCAGCCTCGGCCTTATCCTCGGCATTCTTCAAGGCCAACTCATTAGCTTTGGCCGGATCCAAGAGACCTCAAATGCAAGCCTTGGCCTTGGTGAGTGAGGAAAGGAAAGGAGTTTGGCAGCCTCCTTTGTCTTTTGGGTACGCTATTTTTTGAACTCATCGGTCTTGACTACCAGGGAGTGACCTTTGTGGATAGCCTGCAAGAGTGCAATGGAAATTAGTTAAGTATGGAAACCAGAGTTAAAGTTAGATAGAAAGTTACAAGTATTACAACTTACCGAGACACAATGTTGCATCATCATTGCATAATTTTCATACTCTGAAAGCTCAGCCATCTGGTTGATGTCAGCTAGGAGTAGAACGGCGTTGGAAATGGCGGCACCGACCTCTAAATTGTCCAGAACACTATCCCCTATAAGAAGAGGTCGGTCTCCGACTGTGACGGTTGGATTCCAGGGAGCGTCGGCATGAAAATCGAAAGGATCAGAGGAGCCGCTGGACCTCGGCCTTTTGGATTATGGTGGATTAGACCCCTCAGCCTCGACAGGCCTCTTGTCGGCCGAGGAGGTACTCTTTTTAGCCTCAACCAACTTGGAGATTGGAACAGTGTCCTCAGAGTCGATCTGAGTCACTGTTGCCTTAGCTTTGGCTTTCTTTACCCTCTTTGGCTTAGCCTTGGGTTGGGATTGAGATGAGGAGGATTGAACTGTTACAACCCCAGGAAGGTTGGCCAAAAGGTCTTCAACGACAGCCTTGCTACGACCCATCTCTTCGGCAGTGGCGGCTACAATGACTTTGGTACCAAAGTAGATTGCTGGAAGTGTAGTAGGTGGGTTGGCTGGATCGTAAGTCGAGGCCTCAGTGTTTTGACATTTGCGACTACAAGTTCTGCCTGCAGGAGCAAAGAGTGGAGCTCGGCGTCGGCATTGGCGTTGGGCTGGAGGAATCAGTTGAGGAGCAGACGTTGATACAACCTCGGCTAGATCAGAAGATGAGGCCTGGTTTGGCCTTGGTGAGGAAGTAACTATTGGAGTTATAGTAGAGAGAGGAGTCCTACTCCTCTTGGGAACGTTGAGCAATGTGGATTTATAAATTGGAATGTAATTGAGTAACAGAGGGGCTTTGCGCTAATCAACCGGCAAGCCCAGCAGCCTTCTCAAGTCCTTGTTGGGAAAGAAGGACTAGCGAACATCTTTTGAGGGTTGGGGGAGAGCTACAAGAACAAAAGTGATAAGTCTTAAATAGAAAAGTCGACACTTGGTTTTACCTTTATTCTCTTGAAATACCGATCAGCGCAGAGGATAGAGATGAAGGTCGTCGTCAGGTGCAAATTCCTAGTTGCCTGAGACGATGAAGTAATCATCTCAGCACCTTTGTTGGAGTCTGGGAGGTCGGCTATGAGTTTGTAGGCTGTGGATCTCGGCTTGAGGTACTAGATGTAGCCTCTTTCGGATTTCAGGCCACACATGGTATAACAATATTGGATGTCAACTAGTGTTATTCTAGCATTTTTTCAGCTAGCTAAAGCGATCATACCGTTGATAACCCTATAGAAGTTAATGGCCAATTGCATTAGGTTGAGCTTGTAATATTGAAGGATTTCTCGAAAACAAATGTTTAGAGGGAACGTAAGTCCACACTCTATGAAAGCAACTACGGGGAAAGGCATGGAGTCCCCATCAGGCATAATAGAGTCCTCATCTCCTGCCAACCTAAGGTGAACATCAGCTGGGATGGAGAACTCTGGATGGAAATACTCTATTTTTTCTAGGGTATCTACCCTCCATCTAAACATACCCATGATGTCGGCTAAAGGAAGAAGGTGCAAGGTTTGGGAAAGAATGAGTGGAATAGGATTGAATACCTCGGCTAAACCTTAACCTGCCAGCTTCTAGGGTTTTTTCAGATCTAAGGGAGGATTTTGTTCAGTTTTTCCTAAAGTATGTGATTTCTATCAAAACCCTAGGCCTAGATCTATACAGAAACAAGAAATCAAGGGAAAGATCTGGAAACAAACAAGAATAACAGAAAAAGAGCAATGATTCAGACACAAGAAAATGAACAGAAATTCAAGAACATTGTGTAAATGTGTGCAGTTGTGCAAAAGTCAAGAACATTGATAAACTATTAAAGCATCAAAACACATTAACAGTGCGTATGTGTGCACAGGGGCCATGAACCGTGTATGCATACCTAGTGGCAGATTAAACGACTAAGTCCCAAACAAGCACGTTTCACACCCAAAATGATGAATTCAAAGTACAAGTAAAGATTCAAGAGCACAAAACAGATTCACAATGGCATCAAACAACATATAAACTTGCAATAAATTTTGAAATAAATCAAAGAGTGAAAAGGGAGGAGATTGTGACTTACCAAATGAGATGAACGCCGATATGAGGCTCCCCGAAGGCAGACGACGAGCGTATTCAGAACCAAATGGCCGAAAGCTCGCTGGAGGAGGTGATCGAAGCGGTTGTAGAAAGCTCAGAAAAACAGCAATGGAGGTTAGGGATTTATTAGAGAAAGAAAAACTTGAACGCAAAGGGAAAACAAGAATGTAAAGTGAAGAGACGGAGAGAGAGAGAGAGAGAGAAAGAGAGGAAAAGCAAGAATGTAAAGTGAAGAGACGGAGAGAGAGAGGGAAAGCAAGAATGTAAAGTGAAGAGACGGAGAGAGAGAGAGAGAGAGAGAGAGAGAGAGAGCGAGAGAGACGTTTTGTTAAAACATGAAAAGGTGGCAAAGCATAAATGATATGCCTTGGACGACGTGTTTGTCAAGCGGCATGCACAGAAGCGACGTGACCTGATGACGCGTGTCAGGTACAAACCAATAAGAAAAGGACGCATAGATAAAACGGGTGAGAAAATCGTGCATGACAGCTCATGCGCAGATAGAACTCTTGGAGTTCTTGATTTAATGAAGCAAGAACCTCGACTAGGGGAGCGGTCCTGGTTAAGGAACTTGAAGAACTAGGTTCTTGGTTCTTGGTCATTGATAAAGTAGACTGTAAAGTCTTAGTCATGTCAAGCCGATGTGTGATGATCTCGGCCAAGAAGGATGGAGTAGGTCTTAACTGGCGTGCTATGTCGACAAATGATGCAGGTTCCATCACCTCAGGATGCCAAGGTAATAGAATCTAGGGAGCAGTTATGGGGACATATTTTGTGAATGACAACACGTAGCCAAGGTGGCACCGGAGTGTCAACCGAGGTGCCACGTGTCTTGGTCATGTTGCCGAGGTAATCTCGGCTATGCCGAGGTTATCTGCGGAGATACCGGAATCCGAGATGAGTAGATAGGGGACAAGAGTCCTAGAATGGGAGAGGGCCTTAGTCTGGATAAAGATAAAGCTCTTAAGGAGTTTATCTCTATCTGGCTGGGAGTCTAATATGAGCATTGAGCCAGAGTCCATTGAAGCTAGGCTTCTACAGGGATCAGGTTAGTGCTGGTTATAAAAATAAGGTACCCTTGTGGGTCTAGGGTACGTTTTTTGTATTCTGGCTAGTGAGTTAAGCACTCTTTGCTATCTTTGAGAGATAATTGAGTACTGACTTGATTGTTGGAGTGCCCCAGGTGGACGAACCACCACCGAAGTCTTATCTTTTTGTGATAGGTTGTTCGAGCGTGATCTATTCTGCCTGTGCTCTCCCATTGAGTTCCTGTTTGGTGGTGTGGTCGAAAATCAGCACCCACAACTACTTTTGTTATTTTCCATGGAACCAAAACCAAGTTACTTAGGGATTTAGAAATGCACAGCAAGAATTATTGTACTGGGCTCATTTTGAGACTCATTTAGATGATTTGAATAATTCATATTTTACTAAACATCAACTAAAACATACCGGAACAAAATTGAATTGATTGGATATCAATATCCCTTTCATCAAATCACATCTATATTTTGTTTTATACTTTAAGTTACATTTACATTTCTCTTTTTTTAATTTCTTTTACGTTTTAGATACAATATGATTTTATGATAGAAATACTGATATACAACCAACTTAATATTTTTGTTCTCCTTCTATATATTCTAAAAAACAAATGATCCAAATCATATAAATAAACTCCGAAACAAATCCAAAAGATAAACAGTTGGAATTATGTATTTGGGCTCCCAAATAGGCTCAAAAGCCAACACAACAATGGGGATCCAAACCCCTTAATTAGTAGTCTAGTCATATATGACAAATCCAAAAAGCCATTTGGAAGCTCAATACTGAATTAAAAAAACTGGATTTGTTATCAAAACACTTAATCAAAAAATTCATTTGGAAGTTGAATATTGAATTAAAAAAAACTGGATTTGTTATCAAAACACTTCATTTTATTTGGTTTAACGGAATGAAATGAAATAATTAAAACTTAAGTTCATGTCTTTGGATATAAATTTTAATAGAAATTTGAAAAATAAAAATAAAAAAGGTAAATAAAATATAAATGAAATAGTTACAATTCATCCACATTTTCCTTTTTTCTTTTAAAATTTCTACACAAATCCATAATCCGAACATAGCATTATATTATTTCATTAGACTATCTTTGGATAATGAATTTAGGTAGATATTTAGAAAGGTTAAAAAATCAAAAAGACAAAAAAAAAGTAGATGAAATGTAACTGAAGTACAAATATATTTCATTCACATTTTACATACATTTTTTCTTTCTCTTTTTAAAATTCCTGCATATCATCCAAACATAAGAAGGTCTCATTTTATTCCATTAAATCAAATAGGGTCTTATTAACAAGTATCCCTAAAATACAAGAAAAAGACGAAAAATATATAGATTTTGAGACATTTATTATTAAATTTAATATATTTTTTCTATAAATTTTAACACACTTTATATTCTTTTCCTTACCTTTTCAATATTAACTTATTAACATTTTCCTTTTTTCAAATCAATCAACTATAAAAATAAATATTTTAATAAACTAATCATTTTATTCAAAATGAACGAAACAATATCTTAGCTTATCATATGTGCACATGCAAATAACAATCGTTGACGCCAGAATAGAACAAAGCCCAAGAAAATTACCAATCTTGTGGGCACTAGGGTGTTTACAGATCGGTTATGCGCGGTTCGGGAGGCTGGTTAGACCTGCCCGATTGGGTACGGGCTAGGAAAAAATAGAACCTCGTCTGCCCGCAATTCGGGTTGTGAGTTGCACAGGTGGGTTGTGCGGTTGTACGGGTGTATGTAGGTGGTTTGTAAATTAGATTTTTTATTTGAAAATTTTATTCTTGGGCTTTGCTTTAGGGCCTTCCTCCCTTTTCTGAGATATGTTTTTGGGCAAAAAAAAAAAAAAATCATGCAAACCAAGCAACCCAGGTACAAAACAAAACTGGAACATACCCCAGGCCGTCAAGCAAAAGTAAACTAAAGACGGAAAAAACAAGAAAAATAATTTTTTGTGCAATGAAGCAAAGCAAAACTACAATCAGCAAAACTGGGACATATCCTAGGCCATCAAGCAAAGTAAACCCACAATCAGCAAACCATAGATAGATGAAGATGGGGAATTTCAGATCTGGGACTCCTACTTTATGCAATGAAACACTTTTTTTTTTTTTGTGTGTGTGTGTGTGTGTAGTTTCTACATCTTCCAAATCTGGAAATCTCCAAATCTGGTTTGTGATTAGCGATGGCGGTAGGGAGAAAATGAGGGGACAGTGGCGAGCAAACAACGGCATGGCTGGGTTGATGTATGAGAGGTGGTGGAGCGGCGATCGAGCAGGGGTTGATCAACGAGAGACAACAGAGCGTCACTACGAGAGGAGACGAGAGAGATGGCGAAGGAGAGGAGAGGAGAGAGACCGCAAGTAAGGAGGTGAGAGATGGTGGTGGTGACAGCAACGGGGAGGAAAGAAGAGAAAGGTAAGTGAGATAAGAGTGAGAAAGAAAGATAATGGCGAGATGAGAGAGAGAGAGAGAGAGAGAGAGAGAGATGAGGACCAAAGAGAGGATTTTTTTGGGATCAATATAGGAGTGAGGTTTTGTTATAAAAAAAAATCTGGGAGTGGGGAATTTTTTTTTTAATTTTAAACATAATTTGCGTGCGAATATGGATCTATGTGGGTAGGGTCGAGTCTGACTCGAACCCGATTTTGGATGGAAAAATAGACCCGCACCCACCTTATTTATACGTGTGGGTAGGGTCGAATTTGAGCAGGTAGGGTCGGTTTAGGCGGGTTGTGTGGATCAAATAAACCATTGCCCACCCCTAATTGGCATTGTGTTTGGTTGATCTATTTGAATAAAGACTTGAAATAAAAAATAAAAAAAAAGTTAGTTAAATGTAAATAAAATATAGGAAAAATTAGTGAAACATTCCTCTTTAACTTTGTGTAGTAGGAGAGGTCTAAGATATTTTCTTTTATTAGCTAAGGTCCCTCAACATTTTCATATAAAAAATTCGACTTAGAGAAATTTTGCTTGACTCAGATAAATTTCACCCGACTCAGAAAATTTTCGAATTTTCGAAAGTATGATTTCAGAGAAATTTCTGTGTCAAATCAAAAAAAATTCACCCAACTCAAAGAAATTTTGACCTCAACTCTAGAGAAATTAAATCTCTCTAGTATGATCACAGAAAAATTTTAAAATATCTTTGTGAAATCAAAGAAATTAAAATTCAGATTTCTCTAAGTCGGGGCGAAATTTCTCTAAGTCGAGTAGAATTTCTCTGAGTCAAATTTTCTCTATATAAAATGTTGAGGGACCTTAACTACAATGAAAATATATCTTATAAAATTTTAATATCATGGACTTTAAAAAAAAATCTCCTAAATTATAATTATATTTTACATATCTTCTTTTATTATTATTATTATTTTCAAACCATTATTCAAATTAATGGACCAACACAGCCCAGGTTTCAGAATCCAGGCGCAGGATTGAGAAGATGGGCCTAGACATCTCCATTTATCATATATTGGGCTTCCCATGATTTCAGTGCTTGGACTGCTTGGGCTGCCCATCTATTGCAAGCCTAGATTGGTTAATTTTAGCACATGTTGTTCATTATGTGATCTTGTGCAATATTCATTGAAGATGCTAATAATGGTCACTACTAGACTCACTATAAATTGAATAGCTAGTTAGCCTTGATTATCATTTAACCATTAACTATTTTCTTCTTTTGAAAAAACATACAAAGCAATTATATTAAAATAAAAATAAAAACGATAAGACCTTAAAGTGCCTAATAAACATCCTAACAAGAATTACAAATAACAAATTACAAAGCCGTCAAAAAACACAAGTACAATTCAAAGAAAACCACTAATCTCACAAATGTGGTTTGAAAAATCAAGATCTACATCAAACATGTCGTTGCCATTGTTGTCGACATCGCCTCTATTGTCGCTACTCAACTCCACTGTTACAGTCGTTGTACTGCGGTCACCACCAAGAGCCAGAATTGAAGTAGAAGAAAGCTCACAATAGTATGGGAGGAAGATTGAAAGAAGAGGAAACCATTGTAGGTGTAGAAAATTAAAAAATCGGGAGAGAAACTCTCAAAGCCTTCTTTCTAAACATAAAAAAAATATCCATATCTACACTTTGAAAGTGTTTTCGGAGCTCGACAGAGACATGCCATAAAGTCGTCGAAGAGGCATCGGAAATCACTTAGAGAGAGAAGCTCTTCAGCGCGCCCTCTAGGAATAACGTCACCATTAACTATTATTTACTCTATGAACTACATCCACAAATATCTATCCATATCAGGTATTAATACTTTGTAGTTCTGCATATGTATTGGGTATACGACACACACACTCAAATTTTCCTTTTTAATTTTTAGGAAAAATTACACTTGGTACCCTTGCACTTTACACTCAATTCCACTTTGGCCCCTGACCTTTAAGAAGTGACACTTAAACCCTCATACTTCCAATCAAGCTTTTTTCAAAAAAAAAAAAATTGTAATTTTTTTATTTTAATTTTTTTTTATTTTAAATTTTAAACTAAGAAGACCAAACAAACAATTACAAAGACAAAGCCCTCACTAGACACCCAAGAAAATAGTAAATCACCTCACATAAGAGATTGGGTTATCCAATAAGCTGCCTTATTTGTCAATCGAGGACTCCACCTAAATAACAAATTTCCTTGCCTTGCCAAGCTTCTGATATCATGGACAACATTGCACTCCCAAGGGGGAACAGTTTCAGACACACAGAGGTGTATGACTAACTTGTTGTCACCTTCAATCTCAATGTTTGAAAGGTTATGCACCTTTGCCACATGGCAAGCCAGTCGAATAACAAGTGCTTCACCTTGTAGAACAAATGAAATAGCCACATGCTTGGCTATTCCATCGATGAGATTTTCATGAGCATTTCGTAAAAGAACATCAATTGCACCTTGAGAAGAGTTTTTCTGAACAGCCACATCATAGTTGAGCTTCAAAAAATTCCCCAAATGAGGAGTCCAATTAGCCAAATTGAAAGACACATTAGCAACACCTTTAGGGCAATTCACCTCCTTTATTAACATGCGTTAATAAACTAGATGGAAATGATATTCACATGACCACCTTCAAGGGTAATATAGTAAATCACTTGATATTCACTAGAGTGAGTGGGATGCTATTAGGTGTTTGGGGTTGATTATTTTACTGACTTTTTTTGTTGATTTTTTTTTTCATCTTTAGTAAACTTTAAAAAAAAAAAAATCAAAAAGTTACCTTTAGATTCTACTTAACTAGATGAAATAAAAAAGTAAAATAATTTTTTAAAATTGAAAAGTCAAAAATAGTTGGTTTTATTTATTTATTTTTTTTTTTTGGGGGGGGGGGGGAGGGTTCTTTAATGAATTTTTTTAAGATTCTACTTAACTAAGGTCATGTGAATCTCTTTTCCTTCTGGTTCATTAATGCAGGTAAACAAATGGAGGGGATTGGAACCTGATTTGAAGTATGAGGGATTAATCGTCACTTTTAAAAGTTGAGGGGCAAAGCAAGATTGGATATAAAGTATAGAGATACTAGTGTAAGTTACCCTAATTTTTATCATACCCCAAAAGTATTTAATAAATACCCAAATCGTACCTCAGAGGGAATAGTACTTTCTTATACAGAGAGGTGGAATTAAAAAGTTTCATTAAACTTTTTTTTTTTTTTTATCATACCCCAGAATTCATGCACTTCACTAGAAGATTAGTGATTCGAATTTCTCCACCATGTCTTATTTTCTTGGGGGTTTTGGCCAAAACTCCCTTGACCCAACATTTTTATGTAAAAATCACACAAGCTAATTATATCCTACGAAACACTTTTCTCCATTAAAATATAAGGTGAAGTGACTATAATAGCCCTCTATATAGAGAGAGACATAGACTCGCATACACCAAATCATCCTCGCTTTAGTTTGTTTCCAAAACACTCTTCAAAAAACACTTATTCGAAAGTGAAATCATTACATGTTGGACGTTTATTTCCAAATCCTTTCTCTTGCATGTTGATTTTCATCCATCACAAATATCATCTTCTATGTAATCAGTGATCATCGACTCTTCTCTGAGGTCGATTTGTTTGAATATTAAGGTTGGAGATTTAGATCTATAACAATCTCTTGCTTTTTGGAAGTTTACTTAAATTTAGAGTTCTTTTTTTAGAGAGAGAGAGAGAGAGAGATTCTCTGAGAGTGTTTTGGAAAGCAGTGGATTTGGGCCAAGGTTTTCCCTTTCAACTAGCATGGAAGTGACAAAGAATAACAACCTTGTTTTATTGATAGATTCTCTAAGAGCAATGGATTTGGGCCAAGGTTTTCCCCTTCTCTCTTTCATTCTTCTTTCGATTCAGGTATAATTTGCAAAGAATCAACTATAATTTTCGTTCTGCTAAACTTTTTGATTTCAATACAGTATAAAACATAAACGTATGTTTTGATTTCATTATAATTTGTATATGTTGATTACAATTTGAATATGTAGTGCTTTTCATTACAAGTTAGATTTGAATTTGATTTTCTCTGCGATTAAACATTTTCAAAGTTCCTTGTATGTTTCATAATCTTTGTGATGTTGATTGATTGAGATTTGAATTGTAAGGTTAGCCTTTGGAGAAGCAACATGAGCAGATCCAAAATATTTATGAATTTGATGTTGACAAGTCTGATGGTTGTGCTATGCTTTAGGTTATTCAAAGTCTTGCTCTAAAGCACTTTGAACTACTAGTATTAACAATCTAGTGCCTAAAAGTTATTAATAAATCTGCTATAGATAAGCTTAGATATGGTCAAACTACCTATGTATCATTATATCACTACAAGAATTTACACATTTTGCGACCACTTTTGCCGACCAAAAAAATTTTGGTCGCAAAAAAATGACATTTGGCGACCAAATATTAATTAGTCGCGAATGATCATTATTTTTGGCGACCAAATATTATTGGTCGCAGAAGGTTATATTTTGGCGACCAAAAAATATGTTGGTCGCAGAAAATGGTATACTTTTGCCAACCAACTACAAATTTGGTCGCGGAAGATCACATATTTTTTGGCGACCAAAAATTTGGTCGCGAAAAATTTATTTTCAGCAACAAAAAAAAAGTAGTCGCCAAATTACTACTTTTAGCGACTAATATTTTAGTCGGTGTTGATTGAGATTTGGCGACTAAAACAATTTGTCGGCGAAATAACCTGTTTTTGCCACTAATTTGAAAGTTTGGTCGCAAAAAATTTAGGGGAAAATTTGGAAGATGGAGGGGGCACATATATATATATATATATATATATTTTTTTTCAAATTTTCCTTACGCCTCACTACCTCAGGCCCCTTTTCTTTAGATTTTGCCCTAATTTGTTGACAGACCCAACAAACAAACCCAACAACACACACGCAGAGAACCAAACACAGTGAACCATCAGACGATCTACGCCTCTCCTTACGCCTCTCTCTCTGTCTCTTTACCCTACCTCAGGCCCCTTTCCTTACGCCTTTCTCTCTGTCTCTTTACCCTACCATCCGACGATCTACACAGTGAACCCAACACATCCGACGATCTACACAGTGATGAGCGACGATCTACACACTGAACCTCTGACCGACGATCTACACTTCTGAACGGCGATCGATTTTCATTGAACGACGATCGATCTACATTGAGGTCTCTTTCTCTCTCTCTCTCTCTAGACGATCGATCGATTAAATAGAAGTTAATCGAACGACGATCGATCGATCGATTTGCATTAAACAGAAGTTAATATTATATATATATATATGCTCTACATTGACTAATTTTTCTTTAATTATGATATTATTTTAATGATAACTGATAAAATATTTACATATGACTCATATTATATTTAATTATGGATTCAAAAAAATATAAAATTATACAATTTACCTATATATATGGTACCCCACCATTCGAGTATTGCGTAGTGTAATCAGAATCAGGTGATATATATGCCTTTGCATGTGGAGGTATCGGGTTTAGTCAATTACTTATCTTTTGTGATTGTGCTTTCTTTATCTGAACATCATTAAGATCAATTGAAACATAGGTAGCCGTGGGAATGGTCTGAGAAAATTGAATATGAATCATAGTTTGAGAAAATTGCAATATACAGAAATGTTTAAAAATTTTGGTTTGTGGTTCATCAAATAGTGGACTTTGAATGTGAGTTTGTATCTTTCATCACAAAATAAAATAAATTGATAAAGCAGTAAATTCCTTCATCAATATTTGAAGTGACAAGATCACTTAGCACGGCAGAATTGGAAATCAATATAATGACTCAGGTCCTTCAACAAGAATTTCCTGGTCTGTTATAAGATCTAAACTGTCGTGGTGGTGCAAACTATGAAATCTTCAAGCCTGTTCTATTTAGTTGCAGAAACAATGATAGTTAGAAATTAAATTTATGGTCTTAGTAGCATTATCCTCAACTCTATTTGTTTTGATGTGAAAAAGTGCATGCTATTCATGGAAACCCTGTTTTCTTTCCTTTTTTTTCTTCTTCTTTATCAGCAGTCAACAGATCATCCAATATATCGTTAGTTGGTACAATTCTATAAAAGAAATTAGATATTGTATTACACTTTTAGAGCTTCTTGAGACTGCCACTGAAATGTGGAAGTGTTCAAAATATTCATTGCAATTGTCTTATGTTTGTCCATAGAAAAGTACTTGAGCTGAATACCAGAGATTCGGAATGAGCTATATATCCTGGTTCGATTTAGCAGTAGGACGACTTACTAGCATTGTAAAACTATAATGCATAAAACAAGTCTTATCTTGTTCATTAGTTTCAGAAATCTCTTCTACTTATAATGCAATTTTCTGTTTTCTTTGTTTTTTGGGGGGACTACTATAGTATTTTGCTTCCCCGTGTATTGTTTGGTTTCAGAAAACACTTGGACAAAGAACCTCTTCAGCCTGAACAATCATTATTCTCCATCAAATTCCTCTATGTTGCATTTTGAATATGTTAAGTCATGTTCCCTTGTTCTCTTTATGTAATTTTAAGAACCTCATCCACTATTTCTCCTGACTCTCTTTGCCTGTCAAAACTATTGGACAAAAAAATTCTAGTATTTTTCGTTGTCACTGCCCTAATCTATCTGCTGCTTATGTTCCCAAAAATGAGAACACGAGTAATTTTTTCTTTTTTTCTTTTCTGACAAAAGCCAATGCTAACTAGTGTAATTTATCTTTATTTATTGTTAAATACAACTCTTTCTTAGAAAGTGTAACTGAAAATAAAAGGAAATCACGGCTCATAATTAACTTACTTTGTTTACACAGTGACAAATAATAGGATCATGTATTTGGACAGGGGTACATACCAAACTTTAAATTGGTTCATAAAATTCACCATTTCCAGGTTAGGTTACCCCTCCTAAAATGTAACCTTAAGCAAACATCACCTTTGGAAAGTGATAGTGGTGACTTTTGAGTTTGTTCACATGGAACAAAGAAGATTTTCTCAACTGTCTCATCCTGTGACTTAAATGGTTGTAAATTTGAATAAGGGAGCATAGGAAAATTGAGGTAATGAGAGTAACTAGTGTCTTCTTAACTTCCAATTGACCAATTCATAGAAGAATTCTCAATTTTGGCATAGATAAGAGTTATAGAAGATTCCAAAGGTAAGATCATTGCAAGAATGGATCTCTAAATTGAGTTTCAGAGAACTTATCAACACTCTCCTCCTTGCATACTTAGTTCTTATTAATGGTGAAACAAAGGATTGTATTCATCCCTCAAGATGTGTTAGGTAGGGAGATCGTCTTTTAATCTATTATGCTTTCCAGAGGTGTAGAAGAGGATGTGATACATGGTCTTTAGGTTGCTCAGGGAAATCCTAGTGTATCTCATCATATTTTTTTATGCAGATGATAACTTGGTTTTTGGGAGGGATACTATGGAGGGACTTAATTTCAAAATTAAAAACAAAAAAATTATATCTGCATATGAACAAGCCTCTGGTTAGCTGATTAATTATGAGAAATCAGTTCTCTTTTAGTCCAAATGATGCTGATTGGGGGGATCACTTGAAGCAGCTTTTTGGGGTTCCAGTGGTGCAATGTCCTGAGAGGTATTTGGAAGGTATGCCTGCCTTGTTGATGTACTTATCTGTTTTTGGTAATAAAATCTCACTAACCAAAAAAAACAAAAAACAAAAACAAGATTAATGGAAAGTTTTTAGATCAATTTTATGAAAGGGCTTGGAAGAAGTTACTTATTCATAAATTACTAAATGCTTTAAATACTTACTATTTGGTTACTGGGAAAGTGGAGGGAAAGGGGAAAAGAAAAAAAAAATAGAAAAAAAAGAGTAATGCAGAGTTTACCAAAACACTGAACTGTCCAGAACTAGGCATATCTTGGTTGTATTAGGTTCATCTAACCTAATATTTTCTCTTTAACCAACAGGGGCTATAGATCACAATTATAGATTTTGTTAATCAAGTTGATCTCAAACCCTAACCGATCTCTACACGCTCCTCTATATCGAACGATTTGACCTCTTTGCAATCTCCTCTCTGATCACAAACTTGAACCAGTTACAGCAATTCATCGATGATTGCAAGTCCAATTCCTCAATCCTCTCCGATCCTTCTCTCCCCTTCTTCCAAGACTACCTTGAAAGGTATGATATAATTCATTTTTATGTATTTACATACTTTCCTGTTGAATTTGCTTTTCTTATGTATTTTTATATGATTTTTTGGTGGTTTAGTGGAGTGAATTGATTTTGAACTTTATGTATTTCTATTAGTTTTTTGGTGGTTTAGTGCTTGCCTTTTCCTCTAGTTTGATGATAACTGTAAAATAAAAAAAATAAAAACTGAAAGCATTTAATATTCACAAAATAGTTTTAATCTTTCAAAATTGATATTATATTGTCAGTTGTGACCTTATTTTTTCAGTAATAAAATCTGAGATATATCATAAAAGGCTGCTGTTTTTATATCAAAAGATCAATTGATAAGAACAACTGAGTATTGAGAGAGATACAATACAATACAACACACTTTTCCATAAACATCTACTAGTTTAAAAAAGCCAGTACATGTTAAATATGCTTTTGATAGTTTGAAACCATTTTTTAGTGTTATTAATGTTTATCAAATCTAAAAAAAATGTTTATCAATTCTGAAAAAATTAATATGTATGTATTATTCTATTATGAAAACTGTCGCTAGCTTTAGATATGTTGTTACAACTTAGAACAATTTTCTCTGATACACTCGGAGGAGTTATATGTTTAATATTAAGGATCAAAATTTCATTTTGATATATATGTTGTTCCAATTGGCATGAAAATAGAAACATTTCAAAAAAAAAGTTTTGTGGTGGTGTTTGTTATTAGTAAGGAAAAAGTGTTACTATGTTTCCAAAAGAGTTTTGTGGTGGTGTTAATTTTACTGTTGTACTGAAATATGCAGGTACCTGGATCATAATCAATTTACTGGGAGAATCCCGGATGCATTCTATAAGCACACTTTCTTGAAAGAAATGTGAGTTTCTGTCTTCAATCAGTACAAGCAAATTGCAATTACCCAACACTAGGTGAAATGCTAATTGATTAAATGTTGTCACAGGTATATTGAAGGAAATGCTTTCCGGCCAGGTGTGAACCCTATTGGCGTCCACAATGTCCTCGAAGTTTCTGACACAGAGTTCTTGTTTTAGTCAAAGCTTCCACATATTATTTACTTGTAGAATTGTTTCTTTTTGTTCTTGCTAAAACTAGGGTGTTTCAGTTTGAATTGGAACGTAGTTCTATAAATAGGATGTATATAATGTACACTAGTGTTTTGGGAAATTTAAGAAATTTTGGAAGTAGGTTGTTTGACAGTTTAGAAAGGTGTTGTTGGATTCTTTGGTTGTCATTATTTTGTGTGAATAATGTCTGGTGGAACACCATGGTGGGGATGTCTGGTTGTTTCAGTTTGAATTGGAACAATGTTTGGTTGTTTGACAGAAATTTAATAAATCGAATGTTAATGAATTATGTATTGTGTCGAATGTTAATGATTCAGTTAATTTGAATGATGCTTTAAAATTATAGGTTTATTATGGATTGAATAAATTATTAGGAATTACAAGTGTATTGTTTTCCTGCTTTGGTGACCAATTTATTAGTCGCGACAAATAAATAATTCTTTTTCGCAAAAAATGACAATTGCCGACCAAGAGTTTTGGTCGCAAAAAATACATCTATTGCCGACCAAAATAACTCTTGGTCGTGGAAACTCACTTTTGCCGACCAAAAGTTTTGGTCGCGAAAAGTAACAAATGGCGACCAAAACCTTTTTTGGTCGTGGAATGTCACAATTGGCGACCAAACTTTTTGGTCGCGGAATGTCACGATTGGTGACCAAAATTTTTTGTCGCGGAATGTCACAATTGGCGACCAAACTTTTTGGTCGTTGAATGTGATAATTGGCGACCAAACTTTTTGGTCGGGAAAATATCACTTTTCGCGACCAAAGTGTTTTAGCGACTAAATGAATTAGTCGCGATAATGATATATTTCGCGACCAAAAATTTAGTCGGCAAATCTGACTTTTGCCGACCAACCAAAATTTTGGTCGCGAATTACTTTTGCCGACCCTCAATTGGCGACTAAAGTAGCGACCAAAAAATTTGGTCGCGGATAACTTTTGCCGACCAAAAATAGACTTTTAGCGACCAATTTTTTTGTTGCCAAAAGTGTTAATTCTTGTAGTGTATCTTCCTCTTCTCATCACATCATTCTTATTCAGGTAATTGCACTTAATGATCGGATGTGTAACTAGAGAAGGAAATATAGAGAGTATGCTTTTAGTTAAAATGGGCTTGAAGGAACTTGCATCATTGAAGGTTTCCTTTTGAAGTATAAGATCAAATTTTTTTTTCACTTTTATCCTTCGCTCATAGTGCTCTTCAATAATTTTGGTTCTTACCAGACCACTTGCTTTTCAGTTGTGTTTATGACACTATAGTATTTCTTTGTTGGAATTGTCACTATACCTACTTACATGTTCTATGGTTTCTCTTTCCAAGGTTGAGAATGCCATTGTGCTTGCATTGGCACAACAGTGGCATGCAAATGCAGTTTGACTATCTGGTTCAGGTTTCCCTTATACATGTTGATGTGCTTGATGGCTAATACTTGCTTTAATTGTTAAACTCCCTCGTAGTTTCTAGTTTCTATTTAAAACCACTACTGGTTGGCCTTTAGCATATATGGTTGTTTGTATAAACTATAAGCTATAGCTTATCTTTTGGAAATTATTCCCGAAAAGTACTATTACAATTAAGTTTTGCAAGGTATAACACTCGGTTAACAGATTTTCATTGTAAAAAATGTTAGAACAAGCTACTGGTATGATTTGTTTTAACAATCACCTCAAACGGATAAGAAAATGTCCCTGCGAAAAAGTTGTTTTATTACAAGCTTGTATTTTTTCGTACTTTTGCTTCATTCTTGGTGATATCATATAATAATTCTTTTTGTTTCACTCTTTTTGGGTCTTGATCTAGACATGAATGCGTTTCTTTAACTTGCAAGTCTTTCACTATTCCAGGGCACGTTCTTGCTAATCTAGACACTGCGGAAACTACTTTGAGCAAGCTTGAATAATTTTTTTGATTGTTTTGTGTGATAATAGGTATATTACTAGACGCTTCACTCGCAGAATGCCCTGATTTCTATTTTTGTTCCATCCTATTATGTTATTAGACAGTCTCAAAATTTGAGAATTCATTAAAACTTTGTTATTGATAGAATTATGGATCCTCCATGATGAATGAGTATTAACTTTGAAGTCTTTGTTCCCCTGTAGAACTGAGCCTAAAAGAGTCTGAGGCTGTTCTTTTTAAGGAGGTTTGGTATTTTTATCTCATTTTTTTTTGTATCAGTCATGCTAATTTATATATGTCACACTCCTCTGGTTGCTCGCTAAATTACATATTTCAAGTGGTTGAGAATTCTAATTATTGTGCTTCATCATAGTATTTTGTTTTTGTGTGAGCTCATTTTGTTTACAATGTATAAAAACAACCTCATTTCTGCCCAATTATGAATGACAAAAGTAATTTCAATCTTGAGTGAGAATCAGAACCAAGTAAAATTCTGAAACACAACTACCGAGTCCCATTCAACACCTTTTCGTAGCCTTGACAATGATTTGGATACTCAACATGCCTTGCCATGAAGAGATGTGTTACATTCGAAGATCATCACTTTTCTTTTCATCTCTACTTTCATCCCTTGCCTCTATAGAATTCTGTGTACAAGTTAGAACTACATAGTTTAAGCATTCTTGGTCAAACAATGACCTCAATTTGAGTATTTTGCATCATTTCAAATTTTTATATTATTTATACGCACTTGATTTTTAGGTTAAATTGATATGTTTAATCTTGGTGGTGTTATTCTTGTTTGTCGGGCATGGCTTACGTATTTTTTGGAAAGAGCCAAAGTCCGTGGTATAGAAGAGGAGATTGCAAAAAAGAGAAATCAGAGGGAATGGTTTTTGTATGATTCTTTGTTTTGCATGGAATTATTATTTTAGGTTAAAATATACTTAGTTTGTATGGAATTTGACATTAAAATTATTCTTTTTTGGATGGTTGGAAGTGAAATGGATGGAAATTGTGGAATGGTTGATAATATATGTATTGTTTTGTTTATATACATGGTACAGGTTGCAAGGAATACATATAGGTTGTGGACAAGTTAATTTTAAAAAATATATATAAAATCATGTGTTTGGTGACTAAATAATTGGTAGCCAAAAAAGAAGTAAATATTTTTAGTGACTAAATAGTTAGTAGTTAAAAAATAATAAAATGATTTTTTTTTTTTGGCGACTAAATATTAGTAGTCATAAAAAAGTAGACTTTAGGCAACTAAGACTTTAGTGGATAAAACAAAAATAAAATGAAAAAAATTTTGGCAACTAAAAGTTTAGTAGCCAAAAAAGAAGAAGAAAAAAAAAATCAGAAGAAAATCAGATTTTAGGCAACTAAAACATTTAGTAGTTAAAAAAAAAAAGAAAAAAAAATGAGCAAAAAAAAAAAATTGGCGACTAAAACTTTAACCGTCTTAAATAATTTCAGTTTTTGGCAACTAAATGTTTGTCGCTGAAAATGCGATATTAAATTATTTTTCTTAAAGCTTTTGGTGACTAAAAAATTAGTCAACAATTCAGAACTTTCGGCGATTAAATTTTTTTATTCACCAATTACCATTTTCGACAATTATTCCACGACTAATCTGGCAACCAAAAATTTTAGTCACAAAAAAGTTTCGGCGACTAAAAACTTACTTTTGGCAACTAAAGAATTAGTTGCCAAAAGTGTCATTTATTGTATTGTGATATTGTTAACTTCATGCACTTCATTACGATTATCTTTGCTGTGTTATATACTCATTTTTATATAGAAAATCATTTTTAAGTGCTGATGGTATAGAAAACTCATTTTTATATAGAAGATTTTGGAGTGTGAAGCTCGATTTTGGACTTGTTTGGGAATAGGCTATTTTAGTAACCTTTTGACTTTTACGAAAAGATATGCAGAAAAGTAAAAAGAGTGTGACAATTTATAGTGACATTTTGGCTAAAACTAAAGGTTGCCAAACGAGGCCTTTGTTTATATCTTTTGTAAAACCAAGGGCTAACACGTACTGGGTTGAGACCCACTTTTGATGTAATTGGACAAGTCCCTTGGAATGTGTAGCCTTTAAGGAATATTTTTGTATTTAATTTAGAATTATCTCTTATAAATTATATGTTATAGATTCAAGCTTGTAGAGTTGTGAATTTATTAATGCATGTAATGTTATATTGGAATATTGGATGGAAATATAAGGAGATGGGGTTACGATTATATTTGAATGAATGTTGAATTAACATATTGGTTCAACATGTATATTTCTCTAATCACTGGAAAGGGGAATTGAATATGGGTTATATCTGATAAGTCGAGTTCCTATATTTTGTGGGTGTTACATAAAACATATGCGGTTCAATTTGAATTAAACTACATCTTTTATGATGAATCCCAGTATCTCATAGGTATGGTCAATATTGTTTGGTATGATTGGTTCTATATCTAGTCTTTGATTCAATTTTAAGTTAGGCATTAAATTGAATTAACTCAACTTATGTGCATTTATTAGCAGTGGTGACTTCAGGAATTATTATCAGTTGTGTCAATCAAAAATTTAAATGGCATATATATAAAAAATTCACGTTAATCATATATGTCACCTATTTTAAAAAATCAACAAATTAATTCAAATTCTTAAATTATAAACAAAAGGAATGTCAATATATTGATACTACTCTTTAAACAAAAAGACATGTTAATATATTAGCTTTTACAATTAACAACGACAAGATTTCATATTTTGAAATCATCACATAATAAACCCATTATCAATATTATTAAATACATCATTCTTAATATGTATAATCAAATAATGATTCATTCATTGATCTCTCAAAACCAGACCACAAAATAAATTGTTTTACATGTAAAATATTTAAACAAAATGCAGCACCAAAGTGCTTAAAAAAAAAATATCAAAAAGTAAAAAATTTTCATTTGATGGTTCAAAAAGTAGCGGATATGAGAAGTGCGGGTTCAAAATTATAATTTAGTGGGTTCAGTTGTTGACTTTTGTCATAAATTTTAATATCTATGTAATAATAAATAAATAAATAAATCATTGAGGGGATTCAAACTTGGCAAGGCAAAACCCTGCCAAGAGGGTGCACCTCAAACGCTATAGCTCCTTTATACCACAATTCGTATATAATTCTTACATCACATCACCACATCACCAAAAGTGCATAGGACCTTTCCATTGCCCAACATATATGAGATGATCTATTCAAAGACAAAAAGTATTATCATGCTACAAGATAGTTCCGAAGCATTTCCTCCCCAAAAATAATACATATTATTCACGAATCCATCAATACATCCAACTTCATAAGCAATTATTTACAATCAACCTTTTTCATAAAAAAAAGAAGTTAAACTTACATCCTAGAATGACCCTAAGCAAAACCTCAACTACAAGATGCCCACCTTTGATCCTTCAAAAAAATTCTAGTCTTCCAAGTTGAGGCGAGCCACACAAAAGTCTATGAATCTAAAAATATATATATATATATATATATTTAAAAGAATGAGCTAAAGCCCAATGAGTATACCAATACCATGGAGTTATAAAAACTGCTCCTTCCAATTGGGTTCAAAATAAAGATAATAAAGATAAGAGCTTAATTGGACTGAAATTTATACAAAATAAAAATAAAAATAATGAAAGTAAACAAAAATACAACTTTTCAATGCGTTAAGATTTCATGTCCATCATACGAACCACTACATAGCCTTAGGGTCGCGTTACCTCGCGACTTAGGTGGTGATGGTACCGTTACCCAAAACATAACCATAGGAACATAATTCATGTCAATGTAGCACTTCAATTCTCATTTCGATGTTTCGGTCCCCTGGACCCCTTATATATACAACGACCCATATGGTCCTTAAAACATTTCGGTCCCTATGACCCCAAAACATTTTGGCCCTTGTGGCCCCAAAGGCTATATTTTGTTATATGATCAAAACAGAAAAAAAAATACCCTTGTACAACGTTTCATTGTCATTCAATCATCATCATAAAATTTGAAGGACTCAACTTAAATAAATTCTCATAAAAAAATTAGTGCTTCATTATACAAATGAAATCATATATTTATTTAAACTCAACCATTAGCCTCAATAGATTTATAGATTTATAGATTTTTCTTTTTATACATATATCATGATGAAATGTATCATTCACCTCCTTTAATTCAAAATTATCTTCAAACTTTGTAATAAAGATAGAGGTAAGGTAATTTTCATGGTAAGTATACTCACCTCCAAAAATAGCAAAAGCGTAGATTGAGACTCTACAAATTAATTCCCAAGAGGTGTGAAGACGCCTTCCTCCAATCCTAACAATTAATAAATAGGACCTAAAATTAGGAAAAAGCTTTCAATGAAAATTACAACATCTACAAAAATGATCCTAAATAAATTATGCTAAGGAATGACAAGATAAAGAATTCCTCCAACTTCAAGTCACCCAAACAAATAACTTATCCAATCTCCACAACACCCATCCTTTGTACATCTTTGAGTTAGTAACCTTTTAAATATCCAATCAATTTATATGCACAATACCACCATGAATTAACTACAAAAGTCAAAAATCAACATTTTTTATAAACTCAACAACTTAAGTAAAATCTCTTCAATCATTTATAAAATTCCTCCATAGAACATAGAGATATCCAATCCACCATTTATCAAATCAATTTCAACATATAAATTTCCTAACACCAAAATCCCCAATTTTTATATCACATTCAAACCCTAGATTAACCCAAAATCTTAATCTCCAAAACAACCATCAAATTGATCATTTTTCAACATGTAAAACATTCATAGAAACTAATTGAGAGTATAAAATTCAACAATCAAACCCCAAATCATAATAGATCTAAAATATAAAAAAATTTCATCATCTCTAACTCAAAATATGTAAAACCTTAAACTAAACTTTTAAAGAAAGATTCTTACCAATTACAAGCCTCTAATCCATCAAGAAAATAAACCTCATACTTTGATTCTTCAAAAGATTAAGAAAAATCTAGAGTTGGTACTTCTATTGTGCTATTTTCGGATGGATTTAAGGAGTGGCCGACCGGACCCTTTTTTTTCCGGCGAGATAAGGTGGCCGGCGGTGGTGGAGATGGTGGGTTAAGGTGGTGGTGTAAGGGTGGAGCAAGGGTGTGGTTTTTGGCCACCAAGAAAGTAGAGGAAAATGAGAGAGAAGTTAGAGAGGAAAGCATGAAGACAACGATGTAAACAAAAACAAAAAAAAATCTGCATTTTTTTTTTTGGTGTTGAAATGGGATGTTTGGTCACACCTACTATCAAGTTTGGAGTTGGGTTTAGATATCCTAAATAGAGTTTGACATAGGAGTGTGTTTGGCTCTAGATGATTGTTGGGAATATTATAATTCTACCCCCCTAAAGGAAATTTCGTCCATGAAATTTATTTATTTGTTTAGTCTAGTTCATACCATGAAAAAGATGTGGATATTGAATTTTCATATCATCCTCCCGCTCCCAAGTAGCTTCCTCCAAAGCATGATTTTTCCACAATACCTTTACTAGTGGTATAGCCTTGGAACATAGTACTATGAAAACGAGCTCTCCAAGACAGATGTTGCTGGCAACCTGGAGATTCCTCGAGATGCACTATATCTGCCTGCTGCGGCAGAGAACACCAAAATCATGCATGTGTGGGACCACGGAAAGATTTGGCCTACCACCCTCAAATTGATGGACAATCCGAGCACACCATTCTAATTTTGGAAGACATGTTAAGGGCTTGTGTGTTAGACTTCAAAGGGTCTTGGGAGAAGCATTTACCATTAGCCGAGTTTGCCTATAATTATAACTATCGAGCCAGCATTGAGATGGAATCTTTTGAAGCTCTTTACGGGCATCCTTATAGGTCACCGGTTTGTTGTGCCGAGATAAGGGATTCACCTATGCTTGGGCCTGAATTAGTTTGCGAGACCACCAAGAAAGTTGGCTCTCATTTGGGAGAGATTAGTCAGAACTCAAAGCCGTCAGAAAAATTATGCCGACCGAAGGCGAAGACCATTGTTCTTTGAGGTAGAAAGATCATGTATTTCTAAAAATTTAGCCTAGGAGGGATTGATAAGGTTTGGTCGAAGAGGAAAATTATCTCCATGATTTATCAGTCCTTTTGTTATCATAAAACGGATAGGAGAAGTTGCATATTGTCTTGCTTTAGCACCATAACTCTCTAGAGTACATGACGTATTCCATGTGTAAATGCTTCGTAAGTACGAGCCCAACCCTTTCCATCTGTTAGATTGAATCGATATTGAGGTTGATAAGGATGCATCTTATGAAGATAGACCGGTTAAAGTTTCAGAAACCCAAGAACAAGGATTCCATTAGTCAAAGTGCTTCAGCGTCTGTCACGCCCCGATATTTCATCATCGATCCCCATGTTAATCTATAACATTATAACTAATGGTATTAAGTTAAAGCATTAAATATCTATTTCCCCTTGAACTATTCATGTGATTACATCATTTTATGATTACATTCTCCAAATAATAACAACAGTTCAATGGATAAGAGATAATACAAAATATAAATGCCCTCAGGCAAACATCTTCTTAAGGGATGCCTTTGGATAAATACACAAACACACCACAAAAAATTAGAATATAGTCTCCATCACAAAAGAATAGCCCGACGCTTCAACACATAGCACACAAAAAGAGCCTACGCTCCCATCCAAAAATAAATCTCGATGCTAATCACTTAGGCAGCAAATTCATATCATTCCCTGAAAGGTTGTTAGTTTCAGGGTGAACAATCGCCCAATAGGAAATACCATTAACAAATTAGATAATTAATTGAAATACATATGATCATACTATGCAAGAGGTGAGAAAAATCCATGTCCGTACCTTTGTAGAACCATGAGACCAAATTAAACAATGTCTATAACAAATTCTTATCCAAATCATGGGGTATAACTATGCTATGATGTCTAGATACAAGACCCGTATACCACAAGTACATGTATATATATAGAGAGAGAGAGAGAGAAACAAAAAATAATCCCACATTTCCTGACTCCAAAAACGGCGAGGCGTTGGGCCCCAAAGACCTTACCCTTCCACATTAGCCGACTCTAGAAATGGTAGGCTCATGGACACCCAAAATCATGTTTTCCACATTCACAGACTCTAAAAATGGTAGGCTCATGGACACCCTAAAACATTTTTCACATTCGTTCAAAGATATGCATAAGACAGAGCAATTGGGCACCTTAACTCCCCGCACAAGTACCAATATACATTACATGACTCAAACCAAGGCCCGACTCAGAACTCGGACTCATACACTATTTATCCCCTCCCAACACTTTCCAATCATTAACAATTTCAAGCCACGAAATGTAATTAATGAATGCATATGATGCATGAGTTTACAAATCTCAATTTTCCTAAGGTAGTTTCAATTCTCAACAATCCAACAACCTACTCATTCCCAATTAAAGTGATTCTCCAAGTCATACTCCTCATCATCTCAAGGTTTTATGTTAAGAGGTTCCCAAAATTTCATCTCCCAGCACCATAATCAAGTCAATACGTCCAATTTCAAGATTAGAAAGTCAATTGAACCAAATCTCATTTTATTGAAATTTTTTGAAAAATAGGGTTTTATGAAAACTGGGTTTTTCCTTTATTAAGGCATTTAAAGGTTAATGCTCATCACCCATATCACAATCATCAACACAAAACATAAACTCTTCAAGAAACTCATAAAAGATGACCCTTTTTTTTTTTTTTTTTTTTTTTTTTTTTTTTTTTTTTTTTTTTAATCAAACCCAATTGATAATGCACAATTTACATACATCTTGATACATATAAGTATAATGAAAATACCACATACGTATACCCCAAATCAAAGATATAATGAGTTAAAAGTACCCCTACCTCAAGATTGAAGACCAGAAGGTTAAAGACCCAACTCTAAGCTCCAAAATAACATGAAACAATCAGTAGATCCTTTGCATAAAGCTTGTTCTCCAACCCCTTAGGAAGATCTAAGGGAATCAAGAATCTTGATAAAAATCAAGAGGAATCAAGTGTTTTAGGGCTAGGGTTTCGAAAATGGGTGAAAGAGAGAGAAAATGTATGGAAAAAGTGAGAAAAGAAGTGTTTAGATTGACTTTTAAATGCGTTGTCCTGAATAGACCGCTCGAGCGAACTTTCCACCACTCAAGCAGTTAACACAAGGTGTCAGAAGTTTTGCAGAGCTACAATGAAAGTACTAAAGTCTCATTTCTACGCTTGAGCGACCACATTACCGCTCAAGTGATCCCGCCTACAAACAAACAAGATACTAAGGCCTCGCATCTCCATTTGAGCGACAGATTCACCGCTCGAGCAATCACCTAGAATAGATTGTTACAATCTACCCTCTTAAAGAATTTCATCTCTGAAATTACCTAATTCCTGTAAATAATGATTCCAACAAACCCAAAAGAAAATGAATACTATAGTAACAATAATCCCAACAATCACAATATCGTTAATTGAGAACAAAAACAATTCACAATTCAATTTGTGATACGAAAGTCCAAGTCTCTATTAAGATAACACTTTTTTATTACTTCACTTCACAAGTCAAAATACATATTGTCAAGGCAAACAATAGATAAACAAGATTACACATCATTAAACAAATTCGAGTATTTCTCATGGACCTCAGCATCTCATTCGTAAGTAGCTTCTTCTACCCCATGATGATGCCACAACATCTTGACTAAAGGAATGGTCTTGCCCCTTTGAACTTGTTCCCGAGAGTTTAAAATCCTCACAGTTCCCTCCTCATAGGAAGCATTCTCAACTACCTCTAAGCTAGTCCAATCCAAGACATGGGAAGGATCGGGTTCATACTTTTGAAGCATGGAAACGTGAAACACATTGTGTACCCTGGAAAGTTGTGGTGGTAAGGTAAGACAATAGGCTATCTCTCCCACCCGCTCTAAAATGTCAAATGGGTCAATGAACCTAGGTGATAATTTTCCACTTCGCCCAAATCTCATCAAACCCTTCCTAGGTGATATCTTTAGAAACATATGATCACCCACTTCAAAAAATAGAGGTCTTCTCCTCCGATCAACATAGCTATTTTGTCGGCTTTGAGCCATAATCAGCCTCTTCCGAATAAGAACCACTTCCCCAGCGGTCTCACAGACGAACTCAGGTCCAAGCATGGGTGAATCCCCTACATCGGACCAACACACAAGTGATCTACACAAACGGCCATACAAGGCTTCAAAAGGTGCCATCCTGATGCTAGCTTGATAACTATTATTATAGGCAAACCCCGCTAGAGGTAAATGTCTCTCCCAAGAACCCTTGAAGTCTAAGACACAAGCTCTCAACATGTCTTTGAGAGTTTGGATGGTATGCTCAAACATTCCATCTCTTTGAGGGTGATAGATGGTACTAAAAGTCAACTGCATACCTATAAAGTTTTGTAAACTCTGCCACAACTATGCGGTAAAACGAGGGTATCTATCTGAGACAATTCTCACCAGAACCCCGTGAAGTAGAACAATCTCTCGAACATAAAGCTCAACTAAGAAATCCACAGAATTCCCCATACACATAGCGAGAAAATGGGCCGACTTAGTTAGTTGATCCACAACTACCCAAACCGCATCATTACCTCTCTGCATTCTAGGAATACCCGAGACAAAATCCATAGTGATGTGCTCCCACTTCCATTCGACTATAGACAAATGTTGCAATAACCCGGTTGGCTTTTGGTGTTCTGCTTTGACTTGTTGGTAAGTTAGATACTTAGACACAAACAATGCCACATCTCGCTTCATATCTCTCCACCAAAACTGACGGCTGAGATCACGGTACATTTTTGTGTCTCCTAGATGTACCGCAAGGTGTGAGTGGTGAAATTCCTAAAGGACTTCGTCTCCACAGGTTTCTGGCACAAAGAGGCGGTTTAGATACCGAACACTAGCATCAGAATGTACCCTAAAACCCTTCTCCTCCTTTCCTTATGATATTTTCCCTCGGATTACCTTTACTTTTGAATCACTCTGTTGTGCTTTTATGACCCGTGTTACGAGCGTTGGTTATGCAAGGATAGTAAACAAGGTGGCATGTTCAGGGGACTCGCTAAGATGCAATTCAAATCCACCTAGGTCGCCCAATATCTGCCATTTCCTCATGGAAAAGCTAGCAATAATGCTTACGGATTTTCTGCTTAAGGCATCGACCACCATAATGGCCTTTCCCAAATGATAATGTATCTCAAAATCATAATCCTCCATGAACTCCATCCATCTCCTCTGATGTAAGTTTATATATTTTTGAGAAAATAGACACTTAAGGCTTTTATGATCCAAACACGTCAATTTCTACCTGTATAGATAGTGCCTCCAAAGTTTTAGAGCAAAGATGACTGTGGCTAACTCTAGGTCATAAGTGGGATAATTTCTCCCATGAGTCTTTCACTGACACGAACCATACGTCACAACTTTACCCAATTGCATCAAAACACACCCCAAATCTTCCGTAGATGCATCAAAATACACAGTGTAGCCCAACCCTCTCTCTAGAATAATTAGAATTGGTGTCATAGTTAATCTAGTTTTGAGCTCCAAAAAGGATCTCTCACAAGACTCACTCCAAACGAGCATTCCTCATTTTCGGTTTAACTTAGTTAATAAGGAGGCTAGAGTGGAGAAGTCTTTCACAAATCACCTATAATAACCAACAAGACCCAAAGAGTTACGAATTTGAAAAGCGTTCTTAGGTTGCTCCCAATTCTGCACTACCTCAATCTTTGAGGAATTTACTATGACCCCATCCCCAGAAACAACGTGACCCAAAAACTTTATCTCAGAAAGCTAGAACTCACACTTCTCATACTTAGCATACAACTGGTGTTCTCTAAACAACTATAAAACAATACAGAGGTACCCCTCATGCTCCTCGTCAGAAGGTGAAGAAATAAGGATGTCATCTACAAAAATCACTACAAATTTGTCAATATACTCTCGGAAGACTCAATTCATCAAGTCCATGAAGGTGGTAGGGGCATTAGTCAAACCATAGGGCATTACAAAAAAATTGATAATGGACGTATCGAGTACGAAAGGCCATCTTCGAAATATCTTCTTCTTGCACACGCAACTGATGATAACCCGACCTTAATTGACCTTAAGTCTATCTTTGAGAAACATCGAGAACCCTTAAGTTGGTCGAAAAGATCATCTATCCTAGGCAATGGATATTTATTTTTAACCATGATCCTATTCAACTTGCGGTAGTCAATACACAATCACAACGAACTATCCTTCTTCTTGGCGAAAAGAGTCGGTGTTCCCCATGGTGAGGTACTAGGGTGTATAAAGCCCTTGTCTAATAACTCTTGTAACTACTCTTTTAGGATGAGCAACTCTATCGATGCAAATTTATAAGTTGACATGGAGATGGGTATCGTACCAAGCACCAAGTCTATAGAGAACTTGACCTCATAGTGAGGTGGCAATTCAATGAGATCATCTAGGAAAACATCTGTGTATTTGCAAACCACTCTAGGAAATGCACCCCAAACTGTACCACTCCTATCATTTATGAAAGTTACAAGAAGGAAGCTACGTTCGCCTCAACTGCATGGGTTATATAATGGCAACAACAATCTATCGGTCATATCCCCCAGAAATGAGAAATAATCTCCACCCAATCTGCGCACAATTACTCTCCTACGATAACAGTCAATGATGGCCCGGTAGAAAGACAACCAAATCCGTGCTGAAGATCATATCAAAACCTAACATATCTAATAACATAAAGTTGAAAGGAAGTCGATAATCAGTGACTTTAATCACATAACCACGACATCCCCGATTTAAGACAACTTTACCCCCAACAAGTGACTCTACCATAAGCGAGGATTCTTGCTGCTCATTTTATAATCCCAAAATGGATGCAAATGCAAAGGCTATGAATGAAAGAGATACTCTATTATCGATCAACACATTGGCCCAAGTATTAAAGATGGGATAAGTACCTCTCACTACTGATGGTCCAAACGATTGCTCGGATAGCGTAATGGCATAAACTAGCCCATGCGATCCCTGCTCTCTCTGATCAGCCTCTGAATGTAGGCCAGTTGCACCGACTATGCAGAAGTGGCCCCATGAACTGCTCTCAATACCTGTACAGATTGAGCCGGCTGATGGGCCAGTCTCTGACCCTGGCTTACCTGATAACCTCCCGCCTATCGAGACCTTGAAGCACCAATTGTCCTAGCTAACTGAAGGCTATACATATTCATATGCCCCAACTATTTGCCATAATAACATGCAGGAGACTGATCCCTTTCCTAAGATTGGCTTAGAGAATGAGCTAATTGTGGCTAACCCAAACTCTATCTACACTCAAAAGTTTTGTGACCCCGCTGGCCACATGTAAAACAAGTAATACGACTCAGACTCGTATTTCCTGAACTCCTCAAAGAAACAAGCTCTGAAGACTTGGCCTGATATGGTAATGATTGAAAAGATGAAGAAGAATAACTTCTCAATTTCTTGGAAGATTTTGTGTCGCTTCGAGACTCCGCATGACCTGACCTCTTATGTCTCTGCCTAGACTCCTCAGCCTCCAACATACATGTGTCATGGCTTCAACAAGCCTATCGTACACCCTAAACATGTTGCCCATTATCTTCATCAAGATCTTGGGCCTCAATCACTTCTCAAATTCCAAGCATCGGTGCTCTTCGGTCGCTACAAGCTTGGGTGCAAAACGTACTAAATTGGTGAAAGTGGCCTCGAATTCCGTCACTGATGTATCTAGCTGTCTAAGCTCTTCAAACTATTTCCCCAACCTCTCCCTTGCAGTGAGAGGCAAAACTTCTCCTGGAAGGTGTGAGTGAATGCCTCCCAAGTGTGCTCAACCCGGTGCTTAACTAACTTCCACCACTAATCGGCTTCCTCTCTCAGTTGGTAAGCCGCCAAAGCCACTCGGAGTTCTCCCTCACGGACGTCCAAGATTTCAATGGATTTAATGATGTGCTCTAGCCATTCATCAGTTTTCATGAGATCGGGTCTACCACTAAACTTGTCGGGGTTTGAATGGAAGAATTCTTTCTTCAAAAAGAAGGTTCTAGTTCCCCCTACACTATTCTAGTTGCTTGTTCGGCTTGATGCATGTCCACGGACTCCCAAAAAGCCCTCGCCATTTCTCGGGCTAGTGCCCCTATTTTGTCCTCGGTCGGAGGTGCGACTACATTATTTTGTGTAACTTTTTTTTTTTTTCTTGGGGAGGAAGTTCTTGTTGGGTTGAAATACCCCAACCACCCTAGTGAGGTATACTACGGCCTCTGTCACGTCTAGACATCCTATATAAGAGTAAAGGTAAAGTAGGATTAACAAGTAATTCATATACTCACACTTCGACCCACACGTCGCACTTCAATAACCACAACTCCATTCATACATTTATTACATATATGACAAGCCACATAAACATATAAATACCTAGAGCACATACGAATCACGCTCCTAAGATGTCAACTCGTCCCACGACACTCAAAGACTTCCAAGTGGAGAAAGCATTGATCAGGTGCCTTTCCAATGGGACTTCGATGAGTGTAATGGACGCAAGTCATATCGTAGAAACTTGACCCCATACCTACATAGTCACGCAACCACATAAACACATAAACATATAAGATGCTAGCATCCCATCTTAACATGATAAACCTATTATGGTATAAGCCAAATCCTACTAGCTTTAGGTATTCAAACCCGGTTTGCTTTGATTCCAACTTGTCACACCCCGATATTTCATCATTAATCCCCATGTTAATCTAAAAACATTATAGCTAAAGGTATTAAGTTAAAGCATTAAATATTTATTGCATGGCTCAAAATTCGTCACTTTTCCCTTGAACTATTCATGGGATTACAATATTGTATGATTACCTTCTGCAAATAATAACAATAGTTCAATGGATAAGAGATAATACAAAATGTAAATGCCCTAAGGAAAACATCTTCTCAAGGGATGCCCTTGGATACACCAAAAAAAATGGAATATAGTCTCCATCACAAAAGAATAGCCCGAGGCTTCAACACATAACACAAAAAAAGAGCCTCCGTGCTCCCATCCAAAAATAACTCTAGATGCCAATCACTTAGGCAGCAAATCCACGTCATCCCCTAAAAGGTTGCTAGTTTTGGAGTGAGCAATCGCCTAGTAGGAAATACCATTCTCAAATTATATAATTAATCAAGATACATGTGATCATGCCATGCAAGAGGTGAGAAAAATTTATGTTCGTTCCTTTGTAAAACCGTTAGACCAAATCCATAACAAGTTCTCATCCAAATCATGGGGTATAACTATGCTATGCCGTCTAGATACAAGAGTCATATACCACAAGTACATGTGTATATATATATATAGAAAAATAATTCCATATTTGTCGACTCTAGAAATAGCGAAGCGTTGGGCACCTAAGACCTTACTCTTTCACATTTGCCGACTCTAAAAATGGCGGGATCGTGGACACCCAAAATCATGTTTTCCACATTCGCTAACTCTAAAAACGGTAGGCACGTTGACACCCTAATACCATTCCCACATTCGTTCGACGACATGCACAAGACAGGGCAATTAGGCACCTTGACTCCCCGCACGAGTACCAATATACATCATACGACTTAAACCAAGGCTCGACTCACAACCCAGACTCATATGCTATTTATCGCCTTCCAACACTTTCCAATCATTAACGATTTCAAGCTGCGAAGTATAATTAATGAATGTATATGATGCACAAGTTTACAAATCTCAATTTTCCGAAAGTATTTTCAATTCTCAACAATCCAATAACTTAATCATTCCCAATTAAAGTGATTCTCCAAGTCCTAACCCTCATCATCTCAAGGTTTTATGTTAGGAGGCTCCCAAAATTTCATATTCCAACACCATAATCAAGTCAATACATCCAATTTCAAGATTCGAAAGTCAATTGAATAAAATCCCTCTTCTATTCAAATTTTTTGAAAATTAGAGTTTTAATAAAATTGGGCTTTTTCCTTTTTAAGACATTTAATGGTCAATGCTCATTAGCCATAACACAATTATCAACATAAAACATAAACTCTTCAAGAAACTCATAAAAGATTACCTTTTTTTTTTTATCAAACCCATTGGATAATACGCAATCTGCATACATCTTGATACCTATATAAGTATAATGAAAACACCACACACACACACACACACACACACACACACACACACACACACATATATCCCAAATCAAAGATATAATGAGTTAAAAGTACCCTTACCCCAAGATTGAAGATAAGAAGTTGAAGACCCAACTCTAAGCTCCAAAATAACAAGAAACAATCAATAGATCCTTTGAATAAAGTTTGTTCTCTAACCGCTTAGGAAGATCTAAGATGAATCTTGGTAAAAATCAAGCAAAATCAAGTGTTTTAGGGCTAGGGCTTTGAAGATGGGTGATAGAGAGAGAAAAGGTATGGAAAAAGTGAGAGAAAAAGTGTTTAGATTGACTTTTAAATGTGTTGTCCCGAACAGACAACTCAAGCGAACTTTCCACTGCTCAAGCGATAAACGCAAGGTCTCAGAAATTTTGCAATATGATAGTGAAAATACTGGGAGTCTCATTTCTACGCTCGAGTGACTACATTATCGCTGAAGCGATTCCTCCTGCAAACAGGCAAGATACTATAAGCCTCACATCTCTGCTCAAACAATAGATTGACTGCTTGAGCGGTCACCCAAAACAGATTATTACAGAATCATCATGGGTTTGAGAAAGCAACTTTGGAGCGTGAGGCCGAAGTTCACAAGAAATACCCAAATTTATTTGATAATATGCAACATTTTCTCCTGATTTATCTCCCTTAAGGTATAAAATACCAAATCTAATGTACCCTTCCTACAATATTTTCCTTATGTTTGGTATTGAAAGTTGTTCGTTCACTATTTGGGATTGTTGGGAATTTGTGATTATCATATTGTTGATGTTGCATTGTGAATTGTCGTTATTTCGGAGGCGAAATTGCTTAAGAGGGAGAGATTGTGACAATTCGTCCCCAGTGACCGCTCGAGCGGTGAAAAGACCGCTTGAGTGAAGATGATGTACTCCTAATAGTTTGCTTTGCAGGTCGAGGGATCGCTAAAGCGACCAAATGGTCGCTTGAGCGAAGAAGAGGGGGTCCCCAATAACTCATTGTGCAGGCAGAGATACTGGGAGGTTTCATTTACCGCTCTAGCAGTCTACGCGACTTCAACCACTTAAAAGTAACTTTTTAGATCATTTTCTTCACTTTTTTCCTTTATTCTCTTCTCTCTCTCTAGCTCTGAAAGCCCTAGCTATATCTCTCTAGAAATCTCCCATTCCACTTATATTTACAACCCCTTTCACTACAAAAGTTGGAGTTTGAATGGAGATAAAGCTTTCTACCGATTGGATTGGGATTTTATGAAGAGTTCTTCAATCATCTAGCTTCTTGGTCTTGATTCTTGAGGTAGGATTACGTTTAACCTTGTATCTCTTTGATTTGAAGATGTTTATGTGGTATTGTTATGACATTGATGAACATTAAAGTTTTCTTCCAAAAATGGAATTTCTCTACCTTTTTCTTAAAATTCCTTTTATTATTCTTAGATTATGGAAATTTTACATGAGAAATGGCCTTAGATATGATGGAGGGGCAAAAGCCCAAAATTTGATGGAACCTTAATTTTTGAAATTTGAAGATAATGTGATTAAATGAAATTGGTCTTCAATTCTTTAAAGTTGGTGATTGGATTATGTTATTTGAGAGGTATTTGATTTGAGAATTGTGAAATTTGGATGTTGTTGAGATTTTATTTCTGATTTTGGGATTTGTCATTTTATATTTATCTTAATGGCTTAAATGGTGAAAAATTACTTTAATCTTCATGAATGTATAAACACTTGGAAGCCTTGGAAAGATTGTTTTGAGGAGGTGGTAAATAGCGTGTAAGTCCGGGTAGGAAGTCGGTTTTGGGAAATGGTTATGTGTTATGTTGGTACCGCGTAGGGAGTTAAGGTGCCCAATTGGCCTGTCTTGAGCTTATTGCCAAACGAATGTGGAAAAGTGTTTTTGGGTGTCCGCTAGTCTTGCCGTATGGTAGTCGATAAAAGTGAAAAAAAAAATGGATGATTTTGGGTATCCATTCTTTGCTATATTAATAGCTGACAAATGTGAGGATATTTTTTGCTATAAACCTATATATATATATATATATATATTAAGACTCTCCTTAGGGCTTCATGGCAAATTTACCCCCGAGTGTTGAGTTGTGAGATTGTGAACGTTATAAATTTATGCATCTTCTCTTCAACAAACTTCATGAACTGAATTAAACATGTTTGGTTATGATAATGCCATATGAATTTTTGAATAATTAGATACTCCGTTAAAACTATTTCTATTGGACATCTAGCTCATTTCTATCTAACAAATTTTCAAGAATTAATGATGTGCAACCACCTCAATAAGGAGGAGATAGACTATTTTGTTTGTGTTGAAGCACGAAGGCTCGTGGATGTTTAATGTGGAAGCTCCGAGCATATTTGTTTTAGGACTGTGTGTCCATTTTGTTGTAACAAGGCATTGCGTTGCTTATTCTCAAGCCATTAAGGCATCATACTTGTATCCTTTAACTTGTTGAACTAAGTTAATATTTATATATCTATTAGTTGAATTTGGAACATGTAATTTGAAGCTATAGTTCAATGAGAAAAAGGACTTTTGGGTTAATGTAGTTATTTGGCATGATGAGATTCCAGATTAATCATGTTATGGGTAATATTTTAATTTAAATATAAAGTTTTGCAAATTATAAAGTAATAAAAATAATCAATATATGTGAGAGAGAGATATCATTATGTCTATTGTTGGGCCTATAAGCAAGGTTTATATTGCTTCTAAAATAGATAGAGCTTTGGTTAATGATAGATGGATGAGTGTGTTTCCTAAGTCTTATGCATATCTTCACCCTTCTGGGACATCTGATCACTCTCCTTGTACTGTGATCTTGGACACTCAGGTCATAAAAGTGCCTAATCCTTTTAAAATTTTCAATGTTTGGGCTGAGCATCAGGGCTTTATTCCTTTGGTTCAAAAGGTTTGGTGTAAATATGTTAAGGGTTCTCTTATGTTTAGGGTATGCTGTAAGCTTAGGGCTCTCAAACCTGAGCTTAAGGCCTTGAATAAGAAACATTTTAGTGATGTCTTTGTTAGGGCTTCTATTACTAAGGAGGAGTTGGATATTATTCAGCTTAAGCTGGATAAGCAACCTTTTGATCTCAATCTTCAAAGGGAAGGAAAGAGAGTTGTGTTTTCATTTTTCTTGCATGTGTAAAGTTGAGGAATCCTTTGCCGCACAAAAATCTAGAATCCAACGGTTGAGTTTAGGGGATAGCAATAGTAAGTTTTTTTTCAGTCTATTAATAATAATAGGAATAGGGGTAAGTTACTTGGTTTGACTCTTGAGGATGGGAGTAGAGTTACTGAGATGGATGTTGTTAAATCCACTTTTGAGTCTAATTTTGAGGGTATTCTGGGTAAGCCCTTCATTGTCAATGTGTTGTGGCTATCTCATATTGCTGGTGTTGTTGCCTAGTTGCATTTAATGTTGGCTTCATGTGACTGATGTTGTGTTGTGTAAGGCAATATGCTAGTGTAATGGTCTGCTGTTGTGGCCTGTGTTGTTTCTGGTAGTGTGCTGATGCTGCTATGGCCGACTCTTGTTGTTGTTGTTGCTTCGATGCAGTTGAAGTTGGCTTCAAGGGACTACTGCTACATAATGTTGCTGCTGCGGGGTGTGCTGTTGCTGGCAAAGTTCAGCTGACCGACCTTGAGACTCATACGTCACTGATTGAGCACTCGGTGATATTGCATATTGTGCTCGTTCAGAAGTTTCAAAGTCCCGGCTACAAGCCTTGCCTCCGGACTTTCGGACTCTTTCGTGCCTTACCTCGGTTTGCGAACCAGGCTTTGTTTTCTCGGTTTTCTCCTCCTGAAGGGAGGGAGAGGTCTCACAGATCATTTCTCAGTGGTCGTAGGCTACGTTTTGTGGTCGTAGGCCATTTTTCCCGTTTGGAGCCCGGTTTCTGATTTTTCGGAGCCGATGGCCGTGGGCCTCGGTTCGGGACCGCCTAACCACCTCCGTTTGCTCTGGTTTTTGGTATGCACCTTATTCCCTCCCTTTTGAGGAACACTGTGGCCCGAGAGACCACTTCATGGTCGAATGCCACCTCCGGTGCTTAACAGCCCATTTTCGGGGACCCGGGCCGCACGTTTTGGTCCCCGAACCTCCGTTTTGCATCCGTTTTGGTTCATTTTTGGTGGAGACCTTATTTTCATTATTAGAAAGCTTGTAGGAGGGTGGGAGGCCAGCTATTTTTCTGAAAAGCCAGTTTTATTTTTTCATCGCTCTCCGTCGCCCGTTTTTCTCACTAGAAAGCTAATGTTGACCACCCTTAGGCCACTTTTTCTAGCCCTAAACCACATATTTGTGTTGTACACACCTGGGAGGCCACCAATATTGATAGGCCGGCCAGTAATTGTCTCTGACCCTTTTGAACCCCTCTAAAAAGTTTGCTTTTCTCTCTCCTGGTTCATATTTTATGGGTTTTGACCACATAGTTGTGTTGTGCACACATGGGAGGCCACCTTTTTAAGGTAGCCGGCCAGCAATCTTCATTGACCCTTTTGACCCCTGGTCGGCCGGCCATGGGAGGTGGCCGGCCGGCCCCCTGAACCTTTTGAACCTGGCCGGCCATTATCCTCTCTCCAAGTGTGTTCCAAGTGTGCAATTTGTTTTTCCCCAGATTTTGTATTCGGGGGACTGCCTTTTGGGGGGGAAATTTGAATTTGATTTTCCCCCCCATTCCTCCACTCTCCTCCTCTATATAACCAGCACCCCTCCTTCATGTTTGAGGGTTACAAAAATTGTTTTGAGCCTTGCATACAACTCTCCCTCTCCCTCTCTTCCAAACCCTTCAAACCCTAAGGTTCTTGCCCCCTTTACACTACCACTCATAGCACCACACCTCCACCCTCCATTCCAGCCCTTTGAAGCTGATTTCCAGAGGCTAGGAGCACCATTTCTTGGACCAAAAGTTGTTGAAGACTTAGGCTACAAGGGTAAGTCTCTTTTCCCTCTCTTTTAGCTCTATTTTGCATGCTTTCTTAGCCTTTGTTGCTTGCATTTTTGGACTCCGACCTAAACTGAAAATAGTCATATTTCGAGCTGTTCTCCATGTTTGATCAAGGGTCTTTCTCTGTTTGAGGTCTCCTCCTCCCCCTTTGTGTTTAAACTGTCTTTTAGGCCTATTTTTGCATGATATTTTAGGCTTATTTGTGAGCTGTTTTGGACTTGGTCATAAACTATGAAATGTCCTATTTTGGGCCCCTCTTCAACCTTGTTAAAATGCTCTCCTCTGTTTGAGGTCAGCTGCTACCACTTGCCTCTTTATCCCTCTTTTAGGCCTTTTTCTTGCATGTTGATTTAGCTTCACTTTTGTTCATTTTAGAGACTTGATGTAAACTGTAAAGTGCTTCATTTTGAGCCCCTATTCAACTTTGTTGAAGGGCTCTTCACTATTTGGGGCCAGCTTCTGTCCCTTGTCTCTATTCTCTCTTTTAGGGCCATTTTTGCATGATAGATTAGCCCTATTTATTTTCATTTTTGAGACTTGTTATAAGCTGGAAAAAGGCTTATTTTGACATCATCTTCATGTTTTATTAAGGGCATTATTTTATTTGAGGTCACATGCTTCCTTGTATGCTTGACTGTCCATTGTTTTGAGCCTTACACCTAAGCCCCAATCGCATGCTTTGTTTGGCCTTCTAGCCACTGAAATCCAGTGGATTTTCAGTGGCTGGAACACTATTTTGAGAGCCAATATTAGAGAGGGGTGACCCCCTCTCTCCTTCTCTTGTTTGGTGGCCTTTTTGGCCTTCCAAAGAGACCCTACCTTGCATGCTTCGAAGTCACTTTCCAGGGTCAATTTGGTGAGTTTTAGGACTACTATATTTGCTTTTTGATAGTTGTTTATGCCATGCTAAATGTCTACCTTGCATGTGCTTAATAACTCCTTGCATGGCCCTCCAAAGTAACTCATTATTTTTGCATACCATGGTTGCATATCAGTGGTTATTTGGGCCTATTTTCACATGATTTATTCACTGATTTTTGCTGGTTTGGTGAGATTACATTTGCTTCATATACTTGCCATGTAAACCATGATTGCTAGTCAAGATTGCATGCTATTTTGTCCACCATGCTAGCATCTTTTGGCCATGCTTTGAACTGAAAATGTTCATGTTTTGGGACTGCCTTAGCTCTGTCTTTAGACTTCATGATCAAATAATGCATGCTTTGTATAGCTATAAGTTATTCCATGTGCCTAGTTTCGAGTTTCGGGGTTCATCTCATGCATCGGGTGCCATTTTCCATGTTTTGGGACCATTTTACATCACATTTTAGTGCTGGAAATTATATGCTTGTATGCCATATTCCATGCCTTGCCATGCCTTGTTAGAGTTGCATGTTATGCTTAGGCTTGGTCCTCGATTTACGTGCATGTGTGCATGCATTTCGATAGTCCCTTTTTCACCTAATGGCTACTGATGTGAGTGTGGCTGAGGTCCACTCACGTTGGTGTAAGTCCATTGTGCATTGTGTATGCCATTTTATTTCATAGCATTGTGTAAGCTATGTTGTATGTTAGAGCATTGTGTATGCCTCGTTACATCGTGCATTGTGTATGCCATTTCACAGCATTGCGTATGCTAGATTGCATGTTAGGATTGCATTCATGCATATCATGCATATTGCATAGTGTTTGGGATAGGAGTTAGCCCAAGCACGGGAAACGAGGTATGTTTCGTACTCCGTGTGACGGAACGTGTCTCAATTCCTGGTCCCTGACACTCCGGATTATCCGTGATGGAGTCTAGGTCTTGTTGTGTTTATATGTGCATTCATTTCATATTAAGTCATGCAATTCGACTCTTCGGCCATCATGCATTGAGATGCGTGATAGGTGGCACGAGGATCGAGGACTACACTCCCTGAAGAGTAGTCATGCATACATATGCGAAAATACTTTGCCATGCCTCTTTGTTGCTCTCTGTTGCAGCAAATGAGGAATCAACAGCCTTCCGGAGCTTGGCACGCATTCCAAGAATAATTGCAAACGGAGGCAAATCGGGGCATCACAAGGGATTTTCCGACAAAGGCAACCCGAGCATGCATCATTCATCATTCGGAACAGAGCTGAGGCGGTCTACAGATTTGCGTGCCAATTTATTGCTTTCCTAGATTAATTTGTTAATTAATTAGGATTTTGTAATTATTTGGACTATAATTATTTATTCGGGACTATATTATTTATTCGGACCCTCTGCGCGAGGGCACAACTGTAATAAGTGTGCGTGTGTGTGATGTATGTCTTCCAACCCCACGTCTTTCTCCCTTTTATTTACCCGCTTATGATGGTTAGATTAGGGCATGTTTCAATTAGCATACAGTATGATAGCATGTTTGCATTCATTCATCTGTATTGAATGCACCGGGCTCGGCGCATCATACTAACTACATTGTATCTCAATTCCGAGTTGAATACTTGTTAGTTGTAACATTTCGCATGCCATCTTTAGAATAGCAGAGCCTATCTTAGTTGCATCTTGCATGTGTTGCATTAGGCATTTCTGTATAGTTAGGATCATGCATGGATTTCTAATTAGCTTCTGTTTTGGTTTGGATTACTCGGTAAGTTTTATGCTTTAGCATCCTTCCATGCGTGTGAGTGACTGCCATGATAGCATGCTTACCATGAGGCTAATTGCTTATGTGATATATCTGCCTGAATGCCTGTGGGTGAAGGTTGGGTTATTTGGATTGAAACAAATCATCAACTGTGAATTTTAAGCCCACTAGATAGTGGCAAAATCATGTTTTCTAAGCCCACCCGAGGGTGGCAAATCCACGTCTTAGCCTACTTGCGGGTAGCACCATCAAACCATTTTCAAAATAAACAAACATGAAATGTTTTGTTCCATTTCAGGCGATTCAGTCTATACTTGTATGTTGTGCGCATCATATAGCAAATTTAGGCTAATAACCAGAATAAGAACGTGTAATGTTTTCAAAATTAGATATCATGGCTAGTAGAGGCCGATCTTTGATCGGACGAGCGGGGGTGCTCACGAAGTGACCTTCCCCAATCGTACCCAAGTTCCCGAGCCGAGAAAACTTTGGTGATGACGGACACGTGACCTTAGGCAACGAGTCAGGGTTTCCTAAATTTCCCCCAAAACAAAATATTTAGGTGGCGAATCTGTATCTAGCAAAGCAGTCCATGTTTGGCACTTCTTTCAAAAAATCTGTTTTTCTCAAAACGATTTGTCGGATTTGGACTCTTTGGTTCAGATTTAGAACCGTGACAATTTGAGAGTCCGAACTGTAGTGAGCCCAAATGAACAGAACAGGACTCATCCCTCCCGGGGCGTTCGGGGACGTCTACAGTTTCTGGCAACTCTGCTGGGGAATTAGAGAACTTGACTCAAACTCATTATATCTTGTTTTGACTACACTTATGTGTTTCTTTGCATTGCATGTGCATTGGTGCGCCTAGGACACCGTGTTTGCCATCTGCTATTCCTGAACGGTTTGCCGGAGGCTTGTCTTGTCAAGGCATGACCATAAGGCTGACCGGTTGTCGGCTCTGCCAGTATGGGGACACAAACCCCAGTTTTACCGGGGCTCCCTTTTGACCATTCGACCTAGTGCATATTCGGAATCCGTAGTGACCATTCCAAACTAGGACAGATTGCTTACCCGATAGGTTGTTTGAAACCACTGCGTGCGTAGTGAAACCCTAGCTCCTGACAAAATAGGACAGGGAAACCTTACCCCAACATAGGGGTGTTTTGGCTCTCACTTGCTTGTTATGTGCTTTTAGAGTGCGTCTCAATACGAATGCATGTATCAGTTTACAAGTTTGGGCATCAGGCCTGCGGGCGTCAGTTCAGTATTTTGGGTATCAAGCCTGCAGGCATCAGTCAGTGTTTCAGAATCAGTTATCTGCGGGTACCGGATTCAGTTTTCGGGGACAGTGATTCAGGGATAATGATCAGTGTTTGAGGATAGTGTGTACTTAGCTTATCAACCGTGTGTTGTTATGCCTGGCTGTGTGTTGTGTATTTATTTTAAGCTGTTATGCTGTCCGTTTATCTGGTTATTTATTTCCTTATTGCTTTATTTATCTTTTTGCTAGGAGAGTAGTTTAGCACAATTGCTTCAAACCAAGCAGATATTCCCCAAGCACTCTGGACTAGAGGTCGCCGACTCAATCGATCTGAGGATCTTGTTGACGGACAACTAGTGTTCCACTCTCTACCCCCCGTTATCAGGCAAAGACCAAGGAAACGCAGTGTATCCGAGCAAAGGTTAACAGAGTAGTGGATCACCCCATCAGTGGATGGTCAGATTGAGATCCCAATTGTTGCTATAGAAATAGACCTGCCAATAGTTCAGACAAATCAGGGCAGTATGGCGGCACCGACAGGAGTTGAGGAAATGATGTGTCAGATGCAAGAAACCATGAGAGCCATGCAGCAGGACGTCGTTCGCCGGGATGAGTTTGCCAAACAACAGGCCAAGATCATGGCCCAGCAAGCAGAATTAATTGCCAGGCTGCAACAACAAACCGGAGCATCTACTTCAAACCCGGTTCCTCCCCCACCGGGAATCCCAACACCGAAGGAGGCACCAAATGTCCAGGCAGATACGGACATACCAACGGGGCCAGCTCCGTCCCTAATTCTGCCCCAGCTATCTAAGGCACCTACGCCTGTCAATCAACCGGACTCTCCCTTCGAGTTCGAGGTAGACCATACAGCACTGAAATTGAGCAAGCTCGAGAAGCTATTCAAAAAATCCCAGGGGGTAAAGGCTATCCCGGATATCGAGGACGGATATACCGATGTGGCTGTAACATTGCCGGATGGATTCAAAATGTCGCAGATCGATCGCTTCGACAGATCTGGTGATCCCATGGTCCACCTCCGGCTATTCTCAGATATATTACGGCCAATGGGCCTCACCAGACCCCAGAAGCTTTCGCTATTTGGCCGGACCCTGTCGGGTGTGGCCGCTATCTGGTATGCGAAGTTGGAGGATGATGTCAAGCGGAGTTGGGATGAAATGGCCAAGGCCTTTGTTGCACAATACTCTTACAACACCCAAATTGAGATTACAACTCGTGATCTCGAAACAACAAGGCAGGAGCCCAAAGAGAGTTTCTCGGATTTCGTGACCCAGTGGAGGGCGAAGGCCTCGATGATGACTTTAAGGCCCACCGTTAAGGACAAGATCAGGATGATTGTGCGCAATCTCCAGCCAAAATTGATGCAAAAAATGATTGTGCTCCCCTTCCCCACCTTTTCGGATATGCACGAGATGGGAGTACAAATTGAAGATGCAATGAAACAGGGTCTGATTGACCAAGACAGAGAACAACCCCGAAGGACCTTTAACCGCAACAACAATACAAGCCCAAGTGGGGCTGCAACTGCAAGAACTTCGGAGGTAAGCATGGTCACCACCATCCCCCCTCCCCTTCCAAGACCCATGGCATCCACACCTTTCTCCGGTGCATCCAGAAGTAGTACACAGACCACCAAATACCAACCCCGTGGCCAAAGAATCTTCACCCCATTGTATATGCCCCTGTCCAAGGCTTTGGGGGTACTAATCAGGAAAGGGCATCTAAAGCCCCTGGAGCCAAGGCCATTGCCAAATCCACTCCCACCCTCTCATAACCCAACCAAATACTGCGCATATCACCAACAACATGGTCATGACACTGACCAATGTTTTTCAGATTACGTCATGAGATTCAGGATCTCATTGACAAAAATGTGATTTTGCCGCCAGAAAAACCCAACGTCACAACCAACCCGCTCCCTACACACAACTAAGCTCGACCTCCCAAAAGAGTCAATTTTATCCTGACTGGGGTCGTGCCTTACGATCCTAGCATCTATATCACCCCTTCCCACCTACCTAAGCCAGAGGTGCTCCTTCCTGATTGCACCGACTCTTTGTACATGTTGGACATCTCTAAAACCCAACCCGAGCCAGTAGTGGTGACTGTCGAAGACAGAGCAGAGGAGGTTTCAGAGGAGGATGGAATTACTGAATCAAGATTTAAGCAGTCTGGAAGTGTTGCTAGGGAAGCCTACGATCCGAGTGATTACATTCTGCCAGCGGGCCAGTTTGAGCCAAATATTGAATTGTCAGAGAAGGCAGAGCTGTGTGCGATCCAAGGGGATGGGTTTGAGCAGAGGGCAGATGATTTGACGGCAGTGGAAGAGGACTTAGCCAACCTCCAGTTTTTCAATGACCAAGAATCAGGGGACGCGGCAGTCAACAGGTTTAATTATGAGGAATCGGCAGAGGCTACTAGGTGGCTTGATGACCTACCAGACGTTGTCAAAGAATCTCAGTTGGAGCAGGGCCCGGCAGGGGCGAGAGTATCAATTGTGGCCGGAAGGGCCGGAAGTCATAATACATTGCCGGAGAGCACCGGTATGAAGAATTTCGCTCGGGACTTGAGCATTGTGGATGCAGGGAAAGTTGAACGACAAACTGCACTGACATAGTCAGAACAAGAAAAGTTTTGGGATTCTGAGAGAATCATGAAAGCTAAAGCCCATGAGGGGACCGAAAGTGCTGTGGGCACAATGACAGAAAATGCTGCAAGTATGTGGGCTGAAGGTACTGTGAGTACGATCATACCGGGGCCGGACAGGTGTCTGTCGACTGTCGACGGAATGTGGTGGGAGGACGATGATTTATGTCTCGCCCACACTGATGAAGATTGGGGGAGTAACCAGCCTGATGATACCTGGTATATCGGCGAGGTCGATCATATGACAAGGAGTGGACGGTATTTCAAGCCTCCACATCTAGATCAGCCAGAGGCATCTGGGAAAGATAAGGAAGCTGAGAGACAGAAAGAAAAACAAATCGAAGAAGAGGCTGTACTGAAGCAGTTAAAGAAGATACAAGCAGACATCTCCATCTGGGGACTGCTTATGGCATCACGAGTACACAGGCAGGCTGTCCTTTCAGCCATGGACAAGGCTAAGCTCTCTATAGACACCACGCCGGAACAGCTGGTTGGATTGGTTTTTTCGGGAGAAGGTTCCCCGACGTTGACCTTTTCTGACAAAGAACTACTGCCTGAAGGCGCAAATCACAACAAACCTCTCTACATCTCGATGGAATGTAGAGGCAAATGGGTACCAGTGGTTCTTGTCGATACGAGATCCGCTATTAATGTGTGCCCATCAAGAACGACATATGCAATCGGGTTGAAGCCCGCGGACTTCGTACCAACTACTCAAGTGATCAGAGCCTATGATAACACAAGCAGGGAGGTGATGGGGACGGTAAAAATCCAGACCCAGGTTGGTCCAGGACAACACAACATTGAATTCCATGTCTTGGACGTTCCCGCAACCTTTAACCTACTTTTGGGGCGACCGTGGTTGCACCAAGTCAAGGCAGTCTCTTCCACCTTGCATCAGATGTTGAAGTACCCTCACGGGAAAGGGGTAGCTATTGTTTTTGGGAATTCGTCAATCCATCCGCCGCCGGAAGTGTCTACACCAGTCTTGGAAATCGAACATGGCACGGAGGATTTCTTCTTATCAGGGTTTACTTTGGCTGAGACCCGAATTGTGCAGAACATCATGGCTGTTAATGAGGGAGTGTATGTCAGTGCTCAATCTGTATACCTCATGAACAAGCTTCAACACATCCCCGGGATGGGATTAGGAAAAAGCAGCCGGAAGGGCGTCGCAGCATTGGCCGAAGTGCTGCACAATCCGCATACCTTTGGCTTGGGTTATCTGCCCACCAAAGAGGACTGGGCGAGGAAGGGTAAAGAGATGGCTGGGAGAGCCAGAGCAAAGAAGGCAGGGAAGCCTTTTGAGTTAATGCATCGACCCATTCAGGGTACCCTGAACGGACGCTTCGTCTGGAAGAGGGAGGACTTTCCATTTTGTAGCTTCCCAGAACCGTGGCTGAACGCAGAGAGGAAGCACGTGCCTGGTTTTGAGATCTTCTTCGACCTGCAACTATCTGGGGATGACGTTGCCGAAGAGCGGACGGACCCATTGGCTGAGGTTGAGCAGAGTGAGAAAGTGCAGTTTGAGGACACCGAACTTGAAATGGGGGTAGCACTGGCCTGTCTACTTTCAGATCCTCCGATCGACCAGGAGTGCTTGGGGGATAACTTCTCGGTATGCGTCATCGAGAATGGAACGGCTGCGGGCCCGCCAGCAACTATTTTGGATGCATCTATCGCACCCTCTCTCATTTGGCAGTATGAAGAGGGATTTTTGTCCAGCAGCACCGAGTTAGGTAGTGAGTCGGAATCTGATTCCACCAAGTCTTGTGAGTCGGAATCAGGTTCCAGCTCGACTGAGTCTGAGTCTGGTAATCATGGGATGATAACCCGGATGCCACAGTCTTGTCCTGGTCGTCTTTTTCTTTCTCTTTTGAGTCTGTTGTAACCGAAGAATCAGACGATTTGGATGTGCTTAATGAGAATCAAGTAGCTGTGGTTTCTAAGTACTTTTATGTGCCCTTGATTTATTGCATTAACTCAGACTTTCAAAATTTTGATGAAAACGACGAGGAAGAAATTCCTCCAGTTTTGCAACGCTTAATTGAACAAGAGCAGGAAAGATTTGTTAAACCCCAAGTTAATGAAATCACTACAGTGAATATTGGTACTGAGGAGGACCCGCGGCTGGTCCTGATCGGGTCCACGTTGTCTTCGGAGGAACGCAAGCGCTTAGTCGCTTTATTAAAAGATTTCAAAGATGTTTTCGCGTGGTCCTACGAAGACATACCTGGAATCGATGCTGAGATTGTACAGCACCGGATCCCTCTTGACCCTGAGCACTGACCTGTTAAACTGAAACTTAGGCGGATCCGCCCGGATTGGGCTCTCAAGATTAAGGAAGAGGTCACCAAGCAAATCGACGCAGGCTTCCTGCTGGTATCCGAATACCTGACTTGGTTGGCCAACATCGTCCCAGTATCGAAGAAGAATGGTAGGATCAGGGTGTGCGTGGATTTCAGGGATTTGAACAGAGCTAGTCCAAAGGACGACTTTCCCTTGCCACATATCGATGAGTTGGTGGATTTCACAACAGGGCATGCTTTGCTTTCATTCATGGATGGCTTTTCGGGCTACAACCAGATAGTAATAGCACCTGAAGATCGGGAAAAGACTACTTTCACCACCTCATGGGGGACATACTGCTACAGAGTGATGCCGTTTGGGTTGAAGAATGCTGGAGCTACATATCAACGGGCCACGACCACAGTATTGCATGACATGATCCACAAAGAGGTTGTGGTGTACGTGGACGACATGATTGTCAAGTCCAAAGAAAGAGAGGGCCACTACACCGCCTTGCAGAAGATCTTTCAAAGGATCAGAGAATTCCAGTTGAGTTTGAATCCTCAGAAGTGTACGTTTGGCGTTACAGTGGGGAAAATGCTGGGGTTTCTTATTACACAGAGAGGTATCGAAGTCGACCCTTCCAAAATCAAGGCCATCCTAGAAATGCCTCCACCAAGGACTGAAAAGGAGGGGCGAGGCTTTCTGGGTAAAGTGCAATTCATAAGACGGTTTATCTCAAAATTAACCTTGACTTGTGAACCACTTTTTGGTCTCCTGAAGAAAGGAAAGAAATTCCAATGGGACGGCCGATGCCAAGTTGCTTTTGAACAGATCAAAGAATACTTGCAGAACCCACCTGTGTTGTCACCGCTAGAGCCGGGGAGACCTTTGATATTGTACCTTTCAGTGACCGAGACCACAATGGGCTGCATGCTCGTGCAAGAATCAGAGGACAAAGTGGAGAGAGTCATCTACTATCTGAGCAAGAAGATGCTAGAGTATGAGACTCGCTACACACCGTTGGAGAAGGCTTGCTTAGCTTTGGTATGGGCTACCAGGAAGCTGCGGCACTACGTGTTAGCTCACTCCGTAATGTTGGTTTCACGACTCGATCCCATCAAATATCTTTTCAAGAAACCGGCACTTACGGGTAGGCTAGCTCGTTGGTTGCTGTTGCTTTCCGAATTCGACCTAAAATATGTGACGCGCAAGTCAGTCAAAGGGAGAGCAGTAGCAAAATTCTTAGCCGACCATCTAGTTGAAGGGGGCGAAACAGTCGAGTACTTATTCCCAGATGAAGCCATTTTGCACATCGACGATGAAACTTGGACGATGTACTTTGATGGAGCGTCAAATCAGTACGGGTATGGGATAGGAGTGCTGTTGATAGCACCTGACAAGTCCCGTATCCCTCTAGCCTTCAAATTTCGATTCAAAGTCTCGAACAACGAAGCAGAATATGAGGTATGCATTGCCGGTCTAGAAGCAGCCCTGGAACTAGGGGCAAGACGGTTGGACATCATCGGGGACTCGAATCTTGTTGTGTCTCAAGCAAAAGGGGACTGGAAAGTCAAAGAAGAAAAGATGATGATGTACCACCAGACCTTGGACTTGTTAATCTCTCGGTTCGAGAAGCTAAACTTTGCTCATCTACTAAGAGAGAACAATACGTTCGCAGATTCTTTAACAACTCTATCTTCCATGATAGACATCCCGTTCGGAGTTCGGATGCATCCCGTCATCATTAACCAGAAATTTGTGCCAGCCTACGAGTCAATTGCTGCTATAGATGAGGTTCAAGACGAAAACCCCTAGTATTACGACATTTGGAATTTCTTGGAGAAGGAAGCATACCCGCCAGGGGTAAATGCCAAGGATAAAAGGGCAATCAGAAGAATGGCCGTTCAGTTCATCATCTGTGGGGGTAAGCTGTATAAGAGAGGTCATCTGGGAATGCATAAGCTGTGTGTTGAAGCCGAGGAATCGAAGCGCTTGATGGAGGCCATCCATGGAGGAGAATGCGGTGCGCATATGAACGGAGTAATGCTAGCATGGAAGATCCTCAGACAGGGTTACTACTGGTCCACCATGGAGGAGCATTGTATCGGCTTTGTTCGGCGATGCCACAAGTGCCAAATCCATGCGAATCGCATGAACATTCCCCCATCAAAGCTGTACAATATGACTTTGCCATGGCCATTCTCAGTTTGGGGAATCGATGTGATTGGGGCTGTTACCCCGAAGGGGTCTAATGGGTATGAGTTCATCCTGGTCGCGATAGATTACTTTACAAAGTGGGTCGAGGCCCAATCATATGCCGTGTTGAAGGCGTCGCACGTTGCAAAGTTTATCAGAAACAACATCATCTACCGCTACGGGGTCCCAAACGAGATTATTTCGGATAACGGTTCCCACTTCAAGAAGGAAATAATTGACTTGTTGGAGAAGTACAACGTGGCTTTTCATAAGTCATCCACGTACCGGCCGCAAACCAACGGAGCGGTTGAGGCCGCCAACAAGAACATCAAACACATATTGCAAAAAATGGTGGAAACCTACTGGGACTGGCCAGATAAACTGTCGTTTGCTTTGTGGGGCTACCGAACTTCAATAAGAACTTCTACCGGAGCGACTCCGTATTCATTGGTTTATGGAATGGATGCCATTCTACCTATCGAGATTGAGGTTCTATCATTGCGAGTATTGGCTGAGTGTTAAATAGCCGAAGCAGATTGACAGCAGAGCAGGTTTGAGGAACTCATGCTCTTTGATGAGAGAAGACTGAAAGCGCTGTACCATGTTCGAGGTTATCAGCGTAGAATTGCCCCGGCTTTCAACAAGAAAGTTAAGTCCAGGAATCTAAAGGAAGGAGATTTGGTGCTCAAGGACAACCGAGCTCCCATCCACGACCCAAGGGGCAAGTTCAGACCCAATTGGACTGATCCCTACATCATTAAGTCTATCTGGTCAAGTGGAGCTGTGGTTCTGATGGATCTAGATGGCTTGGAGTTCTCACAACCGATCAATATGGACAAGTTGAAGAAATATTACCCTTGAGAGGCTCGCTAGGCCGAAAACCCGAAAGGGCGACCTAGGCAAAAGTTAGAGCATAGAAAATTTGAAATTACAAAAACTGAGCTCGCAAGGTTGAAAACCCACAAAGGGCGGCCCTGGCAAAAATTAGAGCGTAAAAGGAGAGTGAAAATACCGAGTGAACCCGAGCCTGAACTACGTAAGGCTTGATTCCAATCATCGGGATACGTAGGCAACTTCATCCTAGAGTTCAGCCATAAACTTTTCCCCGATCAACTTTGTCCATTTGATCATCTCAGTCATCTTTGTCTATCAGCATCCATTGGAATCTCCGGTGCAGTGCTATTCAGACTAGTGGCAACTTTCCGTTGCCATGCAGTGCCGCGTTACTCTTCATACTAAGGGCAACTTTCCAGTTGCAGGGATCTGGGGTTGTGCATCTCAGTGACAGATCTCAGGTGTGTCCAGTTCTGATCCATATCGAAAATGGTTTTGAAAAGTTTTAATAAAAGTCGACTTTGTTCAAATTAATCTTTCTACAACTAAGACCATTTTTGAACCAAAAGCGAAAAATTTTCAGTACCACAACCTTCAATTTCATTGATTTCAAAACAGAGTTCTCCTGCTCTTGCATACAATCGAAGTTGCTTTTTATTACATTCATAAAGAAAACTTGAAAGTACTAATAAAGCAATAAATCTGGGGCATAGTCAAGTCAGGTGTCCCTGCGCCCCCTCCCAGAGCTGGTTGAAGCCTCTGATGCGAAGCTGGGCCCAATCTGTGCCTCTTCATTGAGCCAATCCAAGCACTCGTCAGACAAAGTATAACTGAAAGTGAGAGCGGGGGCCAGGAGTTCTCTCGTCCTCCATGCTGTGGCATACCGGGCAAGCTGTACACCTCGAACTGGGAATGGAGCCGAATAATCTATCCCCTCTGGTGGACAATTCTAATCATGACCGAACTGGCGCTGGAACCGGAACGGAAAATAGAATACACAGTGAGTCAGACCAATCAATTGGATCCCAGACTGCCGAGACATGCTATAGCTCATTGCCGGGAGATTGAGCCAAGGGCAGCGCCAAGCGATGCGATCTGCAGAAAAATTGCACATCCAGTCGAACCACCATCCCTCATCAAGGGCATCAACTCGGCGTTGTCGAAAGGAGTAGCCGCGAGCTGAGTAGGCTGGGCAAGAGTCCACAACCTGCAATTTATCCATCAACCATACCTGGGGAGGAATGAAAAATGAGAGAATAAAGAATAGAGAGATGTGCGATGAGAGAAAAGAAAGAAGAAGGATTTTGTGAGAAAAACCGAGCCTGAGGGCCGAGTGATGTGAGCAATACATATGTGAGATTGGGAGGGAAACATTACCTACAGCAATAGCGGACTCCCCGCAAACCTGGTCGTCTCCCGGCGATAGAAAGCATCCAAGCCCATCAGCATCTCTGCCAGTGTCATCGCAATACAACTCTTTCCTTCCTTCAAGCCTTGAGCAACTTCAATCAGGCGAATGCTAGATACACCAAAGCCCGACGCAAGCAGAAAGTGAGATAGCATACACAAGCAAAGGGCATGTTGTCAGAAACCTTGCCAATGATGGTCGCCACGATCACCGGCATCAGAAAAGCGATAGATCAATCCGAGGATGTCTAGTTCCCCATTACAGATCAGAGACCGAGCGTCATACATGGTGAGCCCACACATCCGCCCTAAAGCTTGGGCGTGGCCGAAGCGAAACTGAGGCAAAATTTCTTCATAGCATTCAGATTCCATCCAAACTTTAAAATCTTCGAAAGTCAGACATACCTCTAGCCCGCCAAAGCTAAAGACGTGTGTTACTGGGTTCCAAAATCTCGCCGCGGCATGGAGGAAGGGAAGGTGTAGCGGAGTACGGCCCAGCATGAATAGTGCATTCAAGCCGAAGCCCGAAAGTTCAACTTTTCCGAGCCGTCTAAAGTAGCAATCCAAGCTGTGAGATTTTCAACGAGAAACGCCTCCATTTTGGTGCGAAACTCAGATGAAATGAATGAGCCACGGAGCTAGGAATTTTAAAGGAGATAAGGCATCGTTCGGGGGGACACGTGTCGAAAAACTGGTGGTTGCTGAGCTAAGTGGCCGGCCAGCCACCTTTTCTGGTCGGCCGGCCACCCCTCTCCCCTCAAATGCAAAAAGCTGGTCGGCCAGCTCCCAAAGGTGGCCAGCCATGCTACAATTTGTGTCTTTGGTCCTGTTCTACCCTCTAGAAGAAAGTTCCTAGCATGTCCATGCATCGGGAGTGTCGAAGGCCTCCATTTCCCTCTGCTTCGGATGCGTTCCATCACCCCAATCGTCCGAAATGTGTTTCGTTTATTGAATCGGTGTTTACTCTTGCTTATCGAGTTGTTGTTTTGCTTATCGAGTTGTTTTGTTGGTCGAGCTATTTCGTTTACCGAGTCTTGTTTATCGAGTCACCGAGTTTTGTGCATTTGAGTTGTTACTCTTTGTTTATCAATTTTGTTGTGTTTTACTTATCGAATTGTAAACTTGCTAAAGTTTTATTGTTTCTTAGTAAGTTAGGTTGTTTAGTTTGTCGTGTCGGTTCGCTACCTGACTTGGCAAATACACAATGCACATTTACCGTTCAATCTCATTATTTGCAAAATGATACGATGCGATGCTGAGAACATAAAGTACAACACTTTTTCAAAAAGCTGTTTCATTCCATCATGCTTCCTTTGTTACAACATTTTACAACAAAGGTACAAGTTTTACAGAAAATAAAACTGCATAATGTACAATGTGCTACAACTACTAGTAAAAAGGTAAATAAAGTAGGAAACAACTGCACCAATGCTCTCAAGAGCAGGAATAAGAGGCCCTCTTCGTCCTCTTCCGCGGAACAGGCTCTGCACCACCGGCACCATCTGAGTCGGAACTGTCATCCTCGGGATCCTCCTCAGCCTCCTCTCCACTCCCGGAACCAGGGTCGGAACCCTCTTCTTCCTCAACAGATGTCTCTGACTGACGATCTGCAGCCTCCTCCTCATCTTCGTCCTCATCGGGCTCCTCCTCTACGATATGTGGTCTGCGTCTGCGGGACGACTCCCCTCTCCCGGCCCCGCGAGGAGGTCGAGATGGCCTGGCTCCCTGAGAAGGCCCGGATGGCCCGGTCCGTGGCTGGTATACCAGAGGCATCTGAAAATAAAAAGTGCAGTTTGAATACATCAGCTCAAATGTGTGTATCAGATACGGATGCAAGCAAACTACATGAAATGAGGGTGCATGCAGATATAGTATATGAATGTGGTGTGTGTCAAATGTGCTCTACACAGGTAACCTATCAGTGCAGTGAAATGATCAAGTTCAGCATGTCATCGGAAGTATGAGAAATGCAAGGAAATTAAAGAGTACCTGGACACCCATAATGGACAACTGTGCCTCTCTCTGTAAGACCATGCCCTTGAGTGCGGCCATCATCCCGAGCATCTCATCCATATACTCGACTGGAGGCTGCAGATACCAATGCAAAATATCAGTAAAGGAATGAATGTCCAAGTATCTGAGTGATAAATCAAAGCTGTAAAGCATACCGGCGGCGAATCAGGATCTCTGACATATTTGTGGTCAGGCATGGGAGGCTCTACCGGAATCGAGTAGGGAGTCCCGAATCGCCATCCCGTCAGCTCGGTCGGCATGTCTGGCCACCCAGGATGATGATGAGTCGGAGGAATCGGGGAAACCAATCCACCCCCACCTCTGGATATACCAGCCCTGCTAGTGAAAGGGACGTCTGCAGCTCGAGCCCGGCTCGATGAGGGCATACCAGCGGGTCTCCTCGTCGGAGTACGGACTCCCGTCAATGAAGGCATCAAGTATATGTGACGATAAGTCGCGTACTCTCCCTGCTCCAGATGAAGAAATGCATCAGTGCCCAACCTAGCGTCAACAACACCCTGCGGAGGGAGCCTATCAGCGGTTCGCATGTTGACTAGGGGTGCTGAGGGAATGTCCTGAATGGGGTAGCCCCATATCTGGCGCAGGAAGCGCTCGCCTAAAAACCAGGCCCTGCCAACCGGCCCCTCTAGCAGGATCCTGTACCGAGAGGCATCCTAGGCTCCGGCAAACCGGAATCAGAGGTCTCTATCCAAAGGCGCCCAAGGCTGCCATGTGATCTGCAGATAACCAATGCATAAGTTAATCAGAAATTGTAAATGCGCAAGATAAATCGAAGATTGGAAACATGAAGAACTGAGAGTTCTGCAATACCTCTGATGGTCGTACTGTATCGAAGTACTGCCGTAGATAGAGGAGAGACTCCCGAGGTCTCAGCCGGCACGGGCCCTCAAATACCAACGAGTAAGGGGTCATGGAAGGCATCTCCACCTCGAGCCCCGGAGCTAGTGTCGGGAAGTACGCATAGATCCATAGTTGTGGAAAACAGGGCAGTAGCCATCAGAATACAGAATGCTGAGTGCAAATTGTAAATACAAAATGCTGAGAGCAAAGTGCAAGGTACAGAGTGTAAAATGCGCCGTGTGTGCAATGTGCAAGTAATGTAAAGCAGAAATGTAAATCAAAGAGGGCAGAAAGTACCTCCCAGGCTCTCCAATAGCCTTCGAGTACGTTCCCCCGTCTGCGGGAGGTCGCGCTCATATAACAATAAAGAGTAGCCAGACTAGCGCCACCCCAATCATACCTCCGGACCTGTGATAGGTCCACTAGGGCACTCAACAGATAGAGCCTAACAGTGTTCCCCCTATCGGCAAACAGAGTGGTCCCGAAGAGGAACATCAGAAATCCGCAGGTATACTGGGCTACCTCCTCAGGAGTCTCAGGCTCCATCTCCACCCTCCGGAAATGGGAAGAAAACCAAGTATATCGGACCCTGCCCGAAGATTTGTCAACTGGTGGGCGAGCTCCCAATAAGTAGATCCAGGCGGCCTCCCACTGGCCCATGTCCTCATCATATGGGATCGCCCAGCCTCCCATATCAAGCCCCGTCAGCACGACAAAGTCAAATGGGATCATAGTCAGGTCCCCGGTAGTAGAGAAATTGAAGGAGTTGGTGGTGTCCCACCATCTCTCTACCAAGGCACCCATCAACGTCCTACTGGCAGGACAGCGAGATATCCCGGTGCAAAAGGGTCCAAATTCGGCCAAGTCAACCAAATCCCGGACAGCCTCCGGGAGCTCTGCATACCAGTCTCTCGCCGCAACAGAGTCGTGTCCCCGCGCAGCACGAGAAGTCACCTACATTCAGGATAAACACATGTATTCAATTTCAGAATGAAATATACAAGCTGCGTGCAAATGAAATATACAAGCTGCGTGCAAATGAAATATATAAGCTATAAGCAAAATCAAATTAGAATTCAAGTGTTTGGGCTGCGTGTTCAACTCTCAATCAGTGTGCGCTGTGTGTTCACCTCAACGATGAGCCGCGTGTTCAGAATTCGAGTGTTTGGGCTGCGTGTTCAACTCTCAATCAGTGTGTGCTGTTTGTTTACCTCAACAATGAGCCACATGTTCAGAATTTGAGTGTTTGGGCTGAGTGTTCAACTCTCAATCAGTGTGTGCTGTGTGTTCACCTCAACAATGAGCCGCGTGTTCAGAATTCAAGTGTTTGGGCTGCGGGTTCAACTCTCAATCAGTGTGTGCTGTTTGTTCACCTCAACAATGAGTCGCGTGTTCAGAATTCAAGTGTTTGGGTTGCATGTTCAACTCTCAATCAGTGTGCGCTGTGTGTTCACCTCAAATTCGAGCTACATGTTTAGAAAATTCGAAGTTTGGGCTGTGTGTTCAGATTTCAAAATCAGTGGGCTGTGTGTTCACCTCAAAGTTTGAGCCAAGTGTTCAACATCAAGTTTGGTCTGTGTGTTCAGATTTCAAAATCAGTGGGCTGTGTGTTCACCTCAAAGTTTGAGCCAAGTGTTCAACATCAAGTGTTTGGGCTGTGTGTTCAAATTTCAAAATCAGTGGGCTGTGTGTTCACCTTAAAGTTTGAATCATGTGTTCGACGTCAAGTACTTGGGTTGTTGGTTCAGATTTCAAAAGCATTGGGCTGCGTGTCCTACTCTCAACAAATGCGTGTTGTGCGTTCACAATCAATATGGGGGGGCTACGTATTCAGAAGTTCAAGTGATTGGGCTGTGTGTTCAAGATGCAAATGGAATACTGTGTTGTAGACCAAGTGTTCAGAGCAAGCGGTATGCTAGAATGAGCAGATGAACATAACATAACATGGAATGCATGGAAAATGCAGGTTACATCGCAGAAAATATGAAAGCGAGGAACATACCTCCTGCGCCTGATGGGAGAGGTGGGACTCCGGCTCCCGCAATAAAAGATCCCCGGGTGCTTGATCATCGAAGTCAGTAAAATGGTAAAAAACTGCCTGGGGGAGCACATGTGTCGAAGGGTCGAACCCTCGGAGGCAGAGCCATCATATCGGGATCATTCTCGGCGCCCGGAGGACCTCCACCGTGAGGGAAATGATCAACCATTTCAGAAAATCTGCGAAAAGGAGCAAAAATGAGCCGAAATTAGAAAAAGTCAACAAAATTCAACTCTCGGGAAATGAAAAAGTCAACAAAAGTCAACCCCCGTGGAAATCTTCCAAATATTGAGACAAACTTACCTCAAGTGGTGAAAATGAGAAAAGAAGCACCGAACTCAAAATTTAATCGGTCCAAAGTGATGGAAACTAAAAGTTTTTGCGAAACAACTTGGCGTGGGGCGTTGGAAAACGCGTATAGAGCTCAAATCTGAAGAGGAAAATGGTCTATGAAGGTAGAGAAGGTGTTTTCGGAGATGGAGTTATGAGGAAAAATGCTTTGGCCGAATGGATTTAAAGAAAAGAGAGTGAAAGTACCAAAATGCCTACGGTTTTGGAAAAGTGGCCGGCCAGCCACCTTTTCGGGCAGGCCAGCCACCCCTCTCCCTCAACCCTGGCCGGTGGCCTCTCCTTGGGAAGAGAGTTGGCCGGTGGTGTTCCCCAGGTGCCCACCAAGCTCTCTGCAAATTTTGGGGAGGATTGGAGTCCCCGGGACCTGAAAAAGTACAAGAGAAGTGCACTTTCCGTCGCGAAATCGCTCTACCGGAACTTCAACTTCAACTTTCGATGTGTTTCTCATCGTTACTCGTCAAAAGTGAGATGTATCATTTTTAAACGTGTTGCGACCCCTCCGGGAGGTAAACCAGAGGTCGCGATTGAGCTGCCCTCGTCAGAAACTTGCATTTCTTTGCTCATCGTTTTGCGACAAATTCGCATTCGAATTCACACTTGTTCTGCATTGTTATGCACGTCACTTGCATTCTCGTGCACACCACTCATACTATTGTGCACGTTTCACAAGTATTGTCATGCTTAGCTTGCATTGTTACGCGCGTTTCTCCCCGCATTGCGATGCACTTTTCCATCGACACCGCGATTGTCTGCATTCGATATCACTTTGAACATGTTTTGCTAATTATGTTGTGCTTGTTGAGTTTCTTTCTTTTACAGGCACGATATTGTATGTACGGTTCATTTGAGGCTGGTGCGACCAGACGAACCGCGCAGGTATTGTATCTTCTCCGTGTGAGACGTGGCGAGAATTGAATAATTCTCCGCATTCTTAACTGCATGAAATGTAGTTGTTGCTTTGCATTCTTGCTTAAAACTGTTGCACCTATCGTGAATATGTGCTTCATTACAGCTTGCTGCATTTGCATGATCATTGAGATACCTTCACCTTCTTGCATTATCGGTTGCATTTTGCCCCTGCCTGCGGGCACGCCTGCGGGCGCATCTCTGTTTATCTCGTATGTTTGTCTAAGTCTTCGGCCTTGTCAAAAATGGGTCGTCTCTGGGCTTTGACATTCACTCCCATCACTTATGACTTCCAAGTTCTGTCAAAGAGGGGCAACTGTAGACATCCCATTTTTGACCGACCTTAAGACTCAGACATCACTGATTGAGCGCTCGGTGATATTGCATATTGTGCTCGTTCAGAAGTTTCAGAGTCCCGGCTGCAAGCCTTGTCTCCGGACTTCCGGACTCTTTCGTGCCTTGCCTCGGTTTGCAAACCAGGCTCTGTTTTCTCTTCCCGAAGGGAGGGAGAGGTCTTGTAGATCATTTCTCAGTGGTTGTAGGCTACGTTTCGTGGTCGTAGGCCATTTTTCCGTTTGGAGCCCGAATTTTGATTTTTCGGAGCCGACGGCCGTGGGCCTCAATTCGGGACCGCCTAACCACCTCCGTTTGCTCCGGTTTTTGGTATGCACCTTATTCCCTCCCTTTTGAGGAACACTATGGCCCGAGAGACCAGCTTCGTGGTCGAATGCCACCTCCGGTGCTTAACAGCCCATTTTCGGGGACCCGGGCCGCGCGTTTCGGTCCCCGAACCTCCGTTTTGCATCCGTTTTGGTTCATTTTTGGTGGAGACCTTATTTTCATTATTAGAAAGCTTGTAGGAGGGTGGGAGGCCAGCAACCTTTTTGAAAAGCCAGTTTTATTTCTTCATCGCTCTCCGTCGCCCGTTTTTCTCACTAGAAAGCTAATGTTGACCACCCTTAGGCCACTTTTTCTAGCCCTAAACCACATATTTGTGTTGTACACACCTGGGAGGCCACCAATATTGATAGGACGGCCAGTAATTGTCTCTGACCCTTTTGAACCCCTCTAAAAAGTTGGCTTTTCTCTCTCCTGGTTCACATTTTCTGGGTTTTGACCACATAGTTGTGTTGTGCACACATCGGAGGCCACCTTTTTAAGGTGGCCGGCCAGCAATCTTCATTGAACCTTTTGACCCCTGGTCGGCCGGCCATGGGAGGTGGTCGGCCGGCCCCCTGAACCTTTTGAACCTGGCCGGCCATGATCCTCTCTCCAAGTGTGTTCCAGCTGTGCAATTTGTTTTCCCCCAGATTTTGTATCCGGGGGGCTGCCTTTTGAGGGGGAAATTTGAATTTGATTTTCCTCCCCCATTCCTCCACTCTCCTCCTCTATATAACCAACACCCCTCCTTCATGTTTGAGGGTTACAAAAATTGTTTTGAGCCTTGCATACAACTCTCCTTCTCCCTCTCTTCCAAACCCTTCAAACCCTAAGGTTCTTGCCCTCTTTACACTACCACTCATAGCACCACACCTCCACCCTCCATTCCATCCCTTTGAAGCTGATTTCCAGAGGCTAGGAGCACCATTTCTTGGACCAAAAGTTGTTGAAGACTTAGGCTACAAGGGTAAGTCTCTTTTCCCTCTCTTTTAGCTCTATTTTGCATGCTTTCTTAGCCTTTTTTGCTTGCATTTTTGGGCTCCGACCCAAACTGTAAATAGTCATATTTCGAGCTCTTCTCTGTGTTTGATCAAGGGTCTTTCTCTGTGTGAGGTCTCCTCCTCCCCCCTTTGTGTTTAAACTCTCTTTTAGGCCTATTTTTGCATGATATTTTAGGCTTATTTGTGAGTTGTTTTGGACTTGGTCATAAACTATGAAATGTCTTGTTTTGGGCCCCTCTTCAACCTTGTTGAAAGGCTCTCCTCCGTTTGATGTCAGCTGCTACCACTTGCCTCTTTATCCCTCTTTTAGTCCTTTTTCTTGCATGCTGATTCAACCTCACTTTTGTTCATTTTAGAGATTTGATGTAAACTGTAAAGTGCTTCATTTTGAGCCCCTCTTCAACTTTGTTGTAGGGCTCTTCACTGTTTGGGGCCAGCTGCTGTCCCTTGTCTCTATTCTCTATTTTAGGGCCATTTTTGCATGATAGATTAGCCCTATTTATGTTCATTTTTGAGACATGTTATAAACTGGAAAAAGGCTTTTTTTGACATCATCTTCATGTTTTATTAAGGGCATTATTTTATTTGAGGTCACATGCTTCCTTGTATGCTTGATTGTCCCTTGTTTTGAGCCTTACACCTAAGCCCCAATAGCATGCTTTGTTTGGCCTTCTAGCCACTGAAATCCAGTGGATTTTTAGTGGCTGGAACACTATTTTGAGAGCCAAGATTAGAGAGGGGTGACCCCCTCTCTCCTTCTCTTGTTTGGTGGCCTTTTTGGCCTTCCAAAGAGACCCTACCTTGCATGCTTCGAAGTCACTTTCCAGGGTCAATTTGGTGAGTTTTAGGACTACCATATTTGATTTTCATAGTTTTTTACACCATGATAAATGTCTACCTTGCATGTGCTTAATAACTCCTTGCATGGCCCTCCAAAGTAACTCATTATTTTTGCATACCATGGTTGCATATCAGTGGTTATTTGGGCCTATTTTCACATGATTTATTCACTGATTTTTTCTAGTTTGGTGAGATTACATTTGCTTCATATACTTTCCATGTAAACCATGATTGCTAGTCAAGATTGCATGCTATTTTGTCCACCATGCTAGCATCTTTTGGCCATGCTTTGAACTGAAAGTGTTCATGTTTTGGGACTGCCTTGGCTCTGTCTTTAGACTTCATGGTCAAATAATGCATGCTTTGTATAGCTATAAGTCATTCCATGTGCCTAGTTTCGAGTTTCGGGGTTCATCTCATGCATCGGGTGCCATTGTTCCATGTTTCGGGACCATTTTACATCACATTTTAGTGCTGGAAATTACATGCTTGTATGCCATATTCCATGCCTTGCCATGCCTTGTTAGAGTTGCATGTTATGCTTAGGCTTGGTCCTCGGTTTGCGTGCATGTGTGCATGCATTTCGATAGTCCCTTTTTCACCTAATGGCTACTGATGTGAGTGTGGCTGAGGTCCACTCATGTTGGTGTAAGTCCATTGTGCATTGTGTATGCCATTTTATTTCATAGCATTGTGTATGCTAGGTTGTATGTTAGAGCATTGTGTATGCCTCGTTACATTGTGCATTGTGTATGCTAGGTTGCATGTTAGGATTGCATTCATGCATATCATGCATATTGCATAGTGTTTGGGATAGGAGTTAGCCCAAGCACGGGAAACGAGGCACGTTTCGTGCTCTGTGTGACGGAACGTGTCTCAATTCCTGGTCGCCGACACTCCGGATTATCCGTGATGGAGTCCAGGTCTTGTTGTGTTTATATGTGCATTCATTTCATATTGAGTCGTGCAATTCGACTCTTCGGCCATCATGCATTGAGATGCGTGATTGGTGGCACGAGGATCGAGGACTACACTCCCTAAAGAGTAGTCATGCATACATATGAAAAAATACTTTGCCATGCCCCTTTGTTGCTCTCTGTTGCAGCAAATTAGGAATCAATAGCCTTACGAAGCTTGGCACGCATTCCAAGAATAATTGCAAAAAGTGGCAAATCGGGGCATCACAAGGGATTTTCCGACAAAGGCAACCCGAGCATGCATCATTCATCATTCGGAACAAAGCCGAGGTGGTCTATAGATTTGCGTGCCAATTTATTACTTTCCTAGATTAATTTGTTAATTAATTACGGTTTTGTAATTATTTGGACTGTAATTATTTATTCGGGACTATATTATTTATTCGGACCCTTTGCGCGAGGGCACAACTGTAATAAGTGTGCGTGTGTGTGATGTATATCTTCTAACCCCACGTCTTTCTCCCTTTTATTTACCCGCTTATGATGGTTAGATTAGGGCATGTTTCAATTAGCATACAGTATGATAGCATGTTTGCATTCATTCATCTGTATTGCATGCATCGGGCTCGGCGCATCATACTAACTGCATTGTATCTAAATTCCGAGTTGAATACTTGTTAGTTGTAGCATTTCGCATGCCATCTTTAGAATAGCAGAGCCTATCTTAGTTGCATCTTCCATGTGTTTCATTAGGAATTTCTGTATAGTTAGGATCATGCATGGATTTCTAATTAGCTTCTGTTTTGGCTTGGAGTACTCGGTAAGTTTTATGCTTTAGCATCCTTGCATGCGTGTGAGTGACTGCCATGATAGCATGCTTACCATGAAGGTTGGCTTATTTGGATTGGAACAAATCATCAACTGTGAATTTTAAGCCCACTAGATAGTGGGAAAATCATGTTTTCTAAGCCCCCTCGAGGGTGGCAAATCCACGTCTTAGCCTACTTGCGGGTAGCACCATCAAACCATTTTCAAAATAAACAAACATGAAATGTTTTGTTCCAATTCAGGCGATCCAGTCTATACTTGTATGCTGTGCGCATCACAGAGTAAATCTAGGCTAATAACCGGAATAAGAACGCGTAATGTTTTCAAAACTAGATATCATGGTTAGTAGAGGCCAATCTTTGATCGGGCGAGTGGGGGTGCTCACGAAGTGACCTTCCCCAATCGTACCCAAGTTCCCGAGCTGAGGCAACTTTGGTGATGACGGACACGTGGCCTTAGGCAATGAGCCAGGATTTCCTAAATTTCCCCCAAAATAAAATATTTAGGTGGCGACTCTGTATCTGGCAAAGCAGTCCGTGTTTGGCACTTCTTTCAAAAAATCTGTTTTTCTCAAAACGATTTGCCGGATTTGGACTCTTTATTTCAGATTTAGAACCGTGACAATTTGAGAGTCCGAACTGTAGTGAGCCGAAATGAACAGAATGGGACTCATCCCTTCCGGGGCATTCGGGGACATCTACAGTTTCTGGCGACTCCGCTGGGGAAATAGAGAACTTGACTCAAACTCATGATATCTTGTTTTGACTACACTTATGTGTTTCTTTGCATTGCATGTGCATTGGTGCGCCTAGGACACCGTGTTTGCCATCTGCTATTCCTGAACGGTTTGTCGGAGGCTTGTCTTGTCAAGGCATGACCATAAGGCTGACCGGTTGTGGGCTCTGCCAGTATGGGGACACAAACCCCGGTTTTATCGAGGCGCCCTTTTGACCATTCGACCTAGTGCATATTCAGAATCCGTAGTGACCATTCCAAACTAGGACAGGTTGCTTACCTGATAGGTTGTTTGAAACCGCTGCGTGCGTAGTGAAAACCTAGCTCCTGACAAAATAGGACAGGGAAACCTTACCCCAACATAGGGGTGTTTTGGCTCTCACTTGTTTGTTATGTGCTTTTAAAGTGCGTCTCTATACGAATGCATGTATCAGTTTACAAGTTTGGGCATCAGGCCTGCGGGCATCAGTTCAGTATTTTGGGTATCAGGCCTGCGGGCATCAGTCAGTGTTTTAGAATCAGTTATCTGCGGGTACCGGATTCAGTTTTCGGGGACAGTGATTCAGGGATAATGATCAGTGTTTGAGGACAGTGTGTACTCAGCTTATCGACCGTGTGTTGTTATGCCCGGCTGTATGTTATGTATTTATTTTAAGCTGTTATGTTGTCCGTTTATCTAGTTATTTATTTCCTTATTGCTTTGTTTATCTTTTTGCTAGGATAGTAGTTTAGCATAATTGCTTCAAACCAAGCAGATATTCCCCAAGCACTCTGGACTAGAGGTCGCCGACTCAATCGATCTGAGGATCTAGTTGACAGACAACCAGTGTTCCACTCTCTACCCCCCGTTATCAGGCAAAGACCAAGGAAGCGCAGTGTATCCGAGCAGACATTGACAGAGCAGTGGATCACCCCATCAGTGGACGGTCAGATTGAGATCCCAATTGTTGCTATAGAAATAGACCTGCCAATAGTTCAGACAAATCAGGGCAGTATGGCGACACCGACAGGAGTTGAGGAAATGATGCGTCAGATGCAAGAAACCATGAGAGCCATGCAGCAGGACGTTGTTCGCCGGGATGAGTTTGCAAAACAACAGGCCGAGATCATGGCCCAGCAAGCAGAATTAATTGTCAGGCTGCAACAACAAATCGGAGCATCTACTTCACACCCGGTTCCTCCCCCACCGAGAATCCCAGCACCTGAGGAGGCACCAAATGTCCAGGCAGATATGGACATACCAATGGGGCCAGCTCCGCCCCCAATTCCGCCCCAGCTATCTAAGGCACCTACGCCTGTCAATCAACCGGACTCTCCCTTCGAGTTCGAGGTAGACCATACAGCACTGAAATTGAGCAAGCTCGAGAAGCTATTAAAAAAATCCCAGGGGGTAAAGGCTATCCCGGATATCGAGGACAGATATACCGATGTGGCTGTAACATTGCCGGATAGATTCAAAATGCCGCAGATCGATCGCTTCGACGGATCTGGTGATCCTATGGTCCACCTCCGGCTATTCTCCGATATATTACGGCCAATGGGCCTCACCAGACCCCAGAAGCTTTCGCTATTCGGCCGGACCCTGTCGGGTGTGGCCGCTATCTGGTATGCGAAGTTGGAGAATGATGTCAAGCGGAGTTGGGATGAAATGGCCGAGGCCTTTATTGCGCAATACTCTTATAACACCCAAATTGAGATTACAACTCGTGATCTCGAAACAACAAGGCAGGAGCCCAAAAAGAGTTTCTCAGATTTCGTGACCCAGTGGAGGGCGAAGGCCTCGATGATGACTTTAAGGCCCACCGATAAGGACAAGATCAGGATGATTGTGCGCAATCTCCAGCCAAGACTGATGCAAAAAATGATTGTGCTCCCCTTCCCCACCTTTTCGGGTCTGCACGAGATGAGAATACAAATTGAAGATGCAATGAAACAGGGTCTGATTAACCAAGACAGAGAGCAACCCCGATGGGACTTTAACCGCAACAACAATGCAAGCCCAAGTGGCGCTGCAACTGCAAGAACTTCGGAGGTAAGCATGGTCACCACCATCCCCCCTCCCCTTCCAAGACCCATGGCAGCCACACCTTTCTCCGGTGCATTCGGAAGTAGTACACAGACCACCAAATACCAACCCCGTGGCCAAAGAATCTTCACCCCATTGTATATGCCCCTGTCCAAGGCTTTAGGGGTACTAATCAGGAAAGGGCATCTAAAGCCCCTGGAGCCAAGGCCATTGCCAAATCCACTCCCACCCTCTCATAACCCAACCAAATACTGCGCATATCACCAACAAAATGGTCATGACACTGACCAATGTGATTTTGCCGCCAGAAAATGTGATTTTGCCGCCAGAAAAACCCAACGTCACAACCAACCCCCTCCCTACACACAACCAAGCTTCACCTCCCAAAAGAGTCAATTTTATCCAGACTGGGGTCGTGCCTTACGATCCTAGCATCTATATCACCCCTTCCAACCTACCTAAGCCGGAGGTGCTCCTTCCTGATTGCATCGACTCTTTGTGCATGTTGGACATCTCTAAAACCCAACCCGAGCCAGTAGTGGTGACTGTCGAAGACAGAGCAGAGGAGGTTTCAGAGGAGGATGGAATTACTGAATCAAGATTTAATCAGTCTGGAAGTGTTGCTAGGGAAGCCTACGATCTGAGTGATTACATTCTGTCAGCGGGCCAGTTTGAGCCAAATATTGAATTGTCAGAGAAGGTAGAGCTGTGTGCGATCCAAGGGGACGGGTTTGAGCAGAGGGTAGATGATTTGACGGCAGTGGAAGAGGACTTAGCCAACCTCCTGTTTTTCAATGACCAAGAATCAGGGGACGCGGCAGTCAACTGGTTTGATTATGAGGAATCGGCAGAGGCTACTGGGTGGCTTGATGACCTACCAGACGTTGTCGAAGAATCTCAGTTGGAGCAGGGCCCGGCAGGGGCGAGAGTATCAATTGTGGCCGAAAGGGCCGGAAGTCATAATACATTGCCGGAGAGCGCCAGTATGACGAATTTCGCTCGGGACTTGAGCATTGTGGATGTAGGGAAAGTTGAACGACAAACTGCACTGACGCAGTCAGAACAAGAAAAGTTTTGGGATTCTGAGGGAATCAGGAAAGCTAAAAGCCCATGAGGGGACCGAAAGTGCTGTGGGCACAATGACAGAAAAAGCTGCAAGTATGCGGGCTGAAGGTACTTTGAGTATGATCATACCGGGGCCGGACAGGTGTCTGTCGACTGTCGACGGAATGTGGTGCGAGGACGATGATTTATATCTCGCCCACACTGATGAAGATTGGGGGAGTAACCAGCTAGATGATACCTGGTATATAGGCGAGGTCGATCATATGACAAGGAGTGGACGGTATTTCAAGCCTCCACATCTAGATCAGCCAGAGGCATCTGGGAAAGATAAGGAAGCTGATAGACAGAAAGAAAAACAAATCGAAGAAGAGGTTGTACTGAAGCAGTTAAAGAAGATACAAGCAGACATCTCCATCTAGGGACTGCTTATGGCATCACGAGTACACAGGCAGCCTGTCCTTTCAACCATGGACAAGGCCAAGCTCTCTATAGACACCATGCCGGAGCAGCTGGTTGGATTGGTTTTTCCGGGAGGAGGTTCCCCAACGATGACCTTTTCTGACAAAGAACTATCGCCTGAAGGCGCAAATCACAACAAACCTCTCTACATCTTGGTGGAATGTAGAGGCAAATGGGTACCAGTGTTTCTTGTCGATACGGGATCCGCTATTAATGTGTGCCCGTCAAGAACGACATATGCAATCGGGTTGAAGCCCGCGGACTTCGTACCAACTACTCAAGTGATCAGAGCCTATGATAACACAAGCAGGGAGGTGATGGGGACGGTAAAAATCCAGACCCAGGTTGGTCCAGGACAGCACAACATTGAATTCCATATCTTGGACGTTCCCGCAACCTTTAACCTACTTTTGGGGCGACCGTGGTTGCACCAAGTCAAGGCAGTCTCTTCCACCTTGCATCAGATGTTGAAGTACCCTCACGGGAAAGGGGTAGCTATTGTTTTTGGGAATTCGTCAATCCATCCGCCGCCGGAAGTCTCTACACCAGTCTTGGAAATCGAACATGGCACGGAGGATTTCTTCTTATCAGGGTTTACTTTGGCTGAGACCCGAATTGTGCAGAACATCATGGCTGTTAATGAGGGAGTGTATGTCAGTGCTCAATCTGTATACCTCATGAACAAGCTTCAACACATCCCTGGGATGGGATTGGGAAAAGCGGCAGGAAGGGCGTCGCAACAGTGGCCGAAGTGCCGCACAATCCGCATACGTTTGGCTTGGGTTATCTGCCCACCAAAGAGGACTGGGTGAGGAAGGGTAAAGAGATGGCTGGGAGAGCCAGAGCAAAGAAGGCAAGGAAGCCTTTTGAGTTAATGCATCGACCCATTCAGGGTACCATGAATGGACGCTTCATCCGGAAGGGGGAGGACTTTCCATTTCGTGGCTTCCCAGAACCGTGGCTGAACGCAGAGAGAAAGCGCGTGTCTGGTTTTGAGATCTTCTTCGACCTGCAACTATCCGAGGATGACGTTGCCGAAGAGCGGACGGACCCATTGGCTGAGGTTGAGCAGAGTGAGAAAGTGTAGTCTGATGACACCGAACTTGAAATGGGGTAGCACTGGCCTGTCTACTTTCAGATCCTCCGATCGACCAGGAGTGCTTGGGGGATAACTTCTCAGTATGCGTCATCGAGAATGGAACGGCTGCGGGCCCGCCAGCAACTATTTTGGATGCATCTATCGCACCCTCTCTCATTTGGCAGTATGAAGAGGGATTTTTGTCCAGCAGCACTGAGTCAGGTAGTGAGTCGGAATCTGATTCCACCGAGTCTTGTGAGTCGGAATCAGGTTCTAGCTCGACTGAGTCTGAGTCTGGTAATCATGGGGATGATAACCCGGATGCCACAGTCTTGTCCTGGTCGTCTTTTTCTTTCTCTTTTGAGTCTGTTGTAACCGAAGAATCGGACGATTTGGATGTGCTTAATGAGAATCAAGAGGCTGTGGTTTCTGAGTACTTTTCTGTGCCCTTGATTTATTGCATTAACTCAGACTTTCAAAATTTTGATGAAAACAATGAGGAAGAAATTCCTCCGGTTTTGCAACGCTTAATTGAACAAGAGCAGGAAAGATTTGTTAAACCCCTAGTTGATGAAATCACTACAGTGAATATTGGTACTGAGGAGGACCCGTGGCTGGTCCTGATCGGGTCCACGTTGTCTTCAGGGGAACGCGAGCGCTTAGTCGCTTTATTAAAAGATTTCAAAGATGTTTTCGCGTGGTCCTACGAAGACATGCCTGGAATCGATCCTGAGATTGTACAGCACCAGATCCCTCTTGACCCCGAGGCCCGACCTGTTAAGCAGAAACTTAGGCAGATCCGCCCGGATTGGGCTCTCAAGATTAAGGAAGAGGTCACCAAGCAAATCGACGCAGGCTTCCTGCTGGTATCCGAATACCCGACTTGGTTGGCTAACATCGTCCCAGTGTCGAAGAAGGATGGCAGGATCAGGGTGTGCGTGGATTTCAGGGATTTGAACAGAGCTAGTCCAAAGGACGACTTTCCCTTGCCACATATCGATGAGTTGGTGGATTTCACAACAGGGCATGCTTTGCTTTCATTCATGGATGGCTTTTCGGGCCACAACCAGATAGTAATGGCACCTGAAGATCGGGAAAAGACTGTTTTCACCACCCCGTGGGGGACATACTGCTACAGAGTGATGCCATTTGGGTTGAAGAATGCTGGAGCTACATGTCAACGGGTCGCGACCACAATATTGCATGACATGATCCACAAAGAGGTTGGGGTGTACGTGGACGACATGATTGTCAAGTCCAAAGAAAGAGAGGGCCACTACACCGCCTTGCAGAAGTTCTTTCAAAGGATCAGAGAATTCCGGTTGCGTTTGAATCCTCAGAAGTGTACGTTTGGCATTACAACGGGAAAAATGCTGGGGTTTCTGATTACACAGAGAGGTATCGAAGTCGACCATTCCAAAATCAAGGCCATTCTAGAAATGCCTCCACCAAGGACTGAAAAGGAAGTGCGAGGCTTTCTGGGTAAAGTGCAATTCATAAGACGGTTTATCTCAAAATTAACCTTGACTTGTGAACCACTTTTTGGTCTCCTGAAGAAAGGAAAGAAATTCCAATGGGACGGCCGATGCCAAGCTGCTTTTGAACAGATCAAAGAATACTTGCAGAATCCACCCGTGTTGTCACCGCTAGAGCCGGGGAGACCTTTGATATTGTACCTTTCAGTGACCGAGACCACAATGGGCTACATGCTCTCACAAGAATCAGAGGACAAAGTGGAGAGAGCCATCTACTCTCTGAGCAAAAAGATGCTAAAGTATGAGACTCGCTACACACCGTTGGAGAAGGCTTGCTTAGCTTTGGTATGGGCTACCAGGAAGCTGCGGCACTACCTATTAGCTCACTCTGTAATGTTGGTTTCACGACTCGATCCCATCAAATATCTTTTCGAGAAACCGGCACTTATGGGTAGGCTAGCTCGTTGGTTGCTGTTGCTTTCCGAATTCGACCTAAAATATGTAACGCGCAAGTCAGTCAAAGGGAGAGCAGTAGCAGAATTCTTAGCCGACCGTCCAGTTGAAGGGGGTGAAACAGTCGAGTACTTATTCCCAGATCAAGCCATTTTGCACATCGACGATGAAACTTGGACGATGTACTTTGATGGAGCGTCAAATTAGTACGGGTATGAGATAGGAGTACTGTTGATAGCACCTGACAAGTCCCGTATCCCTCTAGCCTTCAAACTCTGATTCAAAGTCTCGAACAACGAAGCAGAATATGAGGTATGCATTGCCGGTCTAGAAGCAGCCCTGGAACTAGGGGCAAGACGGTTGGACGTCATCGGGGACTCGAACCTTGTTGTGTCTCAAGCAAAAGGGGACTGGAAAGTCAAAGAAGAAAAGATGATGATGTACCACCAGACCTTGGACTTGTTAATCCCTCAATTCGAGAAGCTAAACTTTGCTCATCTACTAAGAGAGAACAACAGGTTCGCAGATTCTTTAGCAACTCTATCTTCCATGATAGATATCCCGTTCGGAGTTCGGATGCGTCCCGTCATCATTGACCAGAAATTTGCGCCAGCCTACGAGTCAATTGCTGCTATAGATGAGGTTCAAGACGAAAACCCCTAGTATTACGACATTTGGAATTTCATAGAGAAGGAAGCATACCCGCTAGGGGTAAATGCCAAGGATAAAAGGGCAATCAGAAGAATGGCCGTTCAGTTCATCATCTGTGGGGGTAAGCTGTATAAGAGAGGTCATCTGGGAATGCATAAGCTGTGTGTTGAAGCCGAGGAATCGAAGCGCTTGATGGAGGCCATCCGTGGAGGAGAATACGGTGCGCATATGAACGGAGTAATGCTAGCACGGAAGATCCTCAGACAGGGTTACTACTGGCCCACCATGGAGGAGGATTGTATTGGCTTTGTTCAGCGATGCCACAAGTGCCAAATCCATGCGAACCGCATGAACATTCCCCCTTCAAAGCTGTACAATATGACTTCGCCATGGCCATTCTCAGTTTGGGGAATCGATATGATCGGGGCTGTTACCCTGAAGGGGTCTAATGGGCATGAGTTTATCCTGGTCACGATAGATTACTTTACAAAGTGGGTCGAGGCCCAATCATATGCTGTGTTGAAGGCGTCGCACGTTGCAAAGTTTATCAGAAACAACATCATCTGCCGCTACGGGGTCCCAAACGAGATTATTTCGGATAACGGTTCCCACTTCAAGAAGGAAGTGATTGACTTGTTGGAGAAGTACAACGTGGCTTTTCATAAGTCATCCACGTACCGGCCGCAAACCAACGGAGCGGTTGAGGCCGCCAACAAGAACATCAAACACATATTGCAGAAGATGGTGGAAACCTACCGGGACTAGCCAGATAAACTGCTGTTTGCTCTGTGGGGCTACCGGACTTCAATCAGAACTTCTACCGGAGCGACTCCATATTCATTGGTTTATGGAATGGAGGCCGTTCTACCTATCGAGATTGAGGTTCCGTCATTGCGAGTATTGGCTGAGTGTCAAATAGCCGAAACAGATTGACAGCAGAGCATGTTTAAGGAACTCATGCTCTTTGATGAGAGAAAACTGAAAGCGCTGTACCATGTTCAAGGTTATCAGCGCAGAATTACCTGGGCTTTCAACAAGAAAGTTAAGTCCAGGAATCTAAAGGAAAGAGATTTGGTGCTCAAGGACAACCGAGCTCCCATCCACGACCCAATGGGCAAGTTCAGACCCAATTGGACTGGTCCCTACATCATTAAGTCTATTTGGTCAGGTGGAGTTGTGGTTCTGATTGATCTAGATGGCTTGGAGTTCTCACAACCGATCAATATGGACAAGTTGAAGAAATATTACCCTTGAGAGGCTCGCTAGGCTGAAAACCCGAAAGGGCGACCTAGGCAAAAGTTAGAGCATAGAAAATTTGAAATTACAAAAACTGAGCTCGCAAGGTTGAAAACACGCAAAGGGCGGCCTTGGCAAAAATTAGAGCGTAAAAGGAGAGTGAAAATACCCGAGTGAACCCGAGCCTGAACTACGTAAGGCTTGATTCCCATCATCGGGATACGTAGGCAACTTCATCCTGGAGTTCAGCCATAAACTTTTCCCCGATCAACTTTGTCCATTTGATCATCTCAGTCATCTTTGTCTATCAGCATCCATTGGAATCTCCGGTGCAGTGCTATTCAGACTAGGGGCAACTTTTCGTTGCCATGCAGTGCCGCGTTACTCTTCATACTAGGGGCAACTTTCCAGTTGCAGGGATCTGGGGTTGTGCATCTCAGTGACAGATCTCAGGCATTTCCAGTTCTGATCCATATCGAAAATGGTTTTGAAAAGTTTTAATAAAAGTCGACTTTGTTCAAATTAATCTTTCTACAACTAAGACCATTTTTGGACCAAAAGCGGAAAATTTTCAGTACCACAACCTTCAATTTCATTGATTTCAAAACAGAGTTCTCCTGCTCTTGCATACAATCGAAGTTGCTTTTTATTACATTCATAAAGAAAACTTGAAAGTACTAATAAAGCAATAAATCCGGGGCATAGTCAAGTTAGGTGTCCCTGCGCCCCCTCCCAGAGCTGGTCGAAGCCTCTGATGCCAAGCTGGGCCCAATCTGTGCCTCTTCATTGAGCCAATCCAAGCACTCGTCAGACAAAGTATAACTGAAAGTGGGAGTGGGGGCCAGGAGTTCTCTCATCCTCCATGCTGTGGCATACCGGGCATGCTGTGCACCTCGAACCGGTAATGGAGCCAGATACTCTATCCCCTCTGGTGGACAACTCTGATCATGACCAAACTGGCGCTGGAACCGGAACGAAAAATAGAATACACAGTGAGTCAGACCAATCAATTGGATCCCAGTCTGCCGAGACATGCTATAACTCATTGCCGGGAGATTAAGCCAAGGGCAGCGCCAAGCAATGCGATCTGCAAACAAATTGCACATCCAGTCGAACCACCATCCCTCATCAAGGGCATCGACTAGGCGTTGTCGAAAGGACTAGCCGCGAGCTGAGTAGGCTGGGCAAGAGTCCACAACCTCCAATTTATCCATCAACCATACCTGGGGAGGGATGAAAAATGAGAGAATAAAGAATAGAGAGATGTGCGATGAGAGAAAAGAAAGAAGAAGGATTTTGTGAGAAAAACCGAGCCTGAGGGCCGAGTGATGTGAGCAATACATATGTGAGATTGGGAGGGAAACATTACCTGCAGCAGTAGCGGACTCCTCGCAAACCTGGTCGTCTCCCGGCGATAGAAAGCATCCAAGCCCATCAGCATCTCTGCCAGCGTCATCGCAATACAACTCTTTCCTTCCTTCAAGCCTTGAGAAACTTCAATCAGGCGAATGCTAGATCCACCAAAGCCCGACGCAAGCAGAAAGTGAGATAACATACACAAGCAAAGGGCATGTTGTCGGAAACCTTGCCAATGATGGTCGCCACGGTCACCGGCGTCAGAAAAGCGATAGATCAATCCGAGGATGTCCAGTTCCCCATTACAGATCAGAGACCGAGCGTCATAGATGGTGAGCCCACACATCCGCCTTGAAGCTTGGGTGTGGCCGAAGCGAAACTGAGGCAAAATTTCTTCATAGCATTTAGATTCCATCCAAACTTGAAAATCTTTGAAAGTTGGACATACCTCTTGCCCGCCAAAGCTAAAGACCTGTGTTATTGGGTTCCAAAACCTTGCCGCGGCATGGAGGAAGGGAAGGTGTAGCGGAGTACGGCCTAGCGTGAATAGTGCATTCAACCCGAAGCCCGAAAGTTTAACCTTTCTGAGCCGTCTAAAGTAGCAATCCAAGCTGTGAGATTTTCGACGAGAAACGCCACCATTTTGGTGCAAAACTGAGATGAAATGAATGAGCCACGGAGCTAGGACTTTTAAAGGGGATAAGGCACTGTTCGGGGGACACGTGTCGAAAAACTGGTGGTTGCTGAGCTAAGTGGCCGGCCGGCCACCTTTTCTGGTCGACCGGCCACCCCTCTCCCCTCAAATGCAAAAAGCTGGTTGGCCAGCTCCCAAAGGTGGCCGGCCATGCTGCAATTTGTGTCTTTGGTCTTGTTCTACCCTCTAGAAGAAAGTTCCTAGCATGTCCATGCATCGGGAGTGTCGAAGGCCTCCATTTCCCTGTGCTTCGGATACGTTCCATAACCCCGATCGTCCGAAATGTGTTTCGTTTATTGAATCGGTGTTTAGTCTTGTTTATCGAGTTGTTGTTTTGCTTATCGAGTTGTTGTTTTGTTGGTCAAGCTATTTCGTTTACCGAGTCATGTTTATCGAGTCGCTGAGTTTTGTGCATTTGAGTTGTTACTCTTTGTTTATCAATTTTGTTATGTTTTACTTATCGAGTTGTAAACTTGCTAAAGTTTTATTGTTTCTTAGTAAGTTAGGTTGTTTAGTTTGTCGTGTCGGTTCGCTACCTGACTTGGCAAATACACAATGCACATTTACCGTTCAATCTCATTATTTGCAAAATGATGCGATGCGATGCTGAGAACATAAAGTACAACACTTTTTCAAAAAGCTGTTTCATTCCATCATGCTTCCTTTGTTACAACATTTTACAACAAAGGTACAAGTTTTACAGAAAATAAAACTGCATAATATACAATGTGCTACAAGTACTAGTAAAAAGGTAAATAAAGCAGGAAACAGCTGCACCAATGCTCTCAAGAGCAGGAATAAGAGGCCCTCTTCGTCCTCTTCCGCGGAACAGGCTCTGCACCACCGGCACCATCTGAGTCGGAATTGTCATCCTCGGTATCCTCCTCAGCCTCCTCTCTACTCCCGGAACCAGGGTCGGAACCCTCCTCTCCGTCAGCAGATGTCTCTGACTGACGATCTGCAGCCTCCTCCTCCTCTTCGTTCTCACCGAGCTCCACCTCTACGATATGTGCTCTGCGTCTGAGGGACGACTCCCCTCTCCTGGCCCCGCGAGGAGGTCGAGATGGCCCGGTCCGTGGCTGGTATACCGGAGGCATCTGAAAATAAAAAGTGCAGTTTGAATACATCAGCTCAAATGTGTGTATCAGATACGGATGCAAGCAAACTACATGAAATGAGGGAGCATGCAGATACAATATATGAATTTGGTGTGTGTCAGATGTGCTCTACACAGGCAACCTATCAATGCAGTGAAATGATCAAGTTCAGATACCAATGCAAAATATCAGTAAAGGAATGAATGTCCAAGTATCTGAGTGATAAATCAAAGCTGTAAAGCATACCGGCGGCGAATCAGCATCTCTGACATATCTGTGGTCAGGCATGGGAGGCTCTACCGGAATCGAGTAGGGAGTCCCGAATCGCCATCCCGTCAGCTCGGTCGGCATGTCTGGCCACCCAGGATGATGATGAGTCGGAGGAATCGAGGGAACCAATCCACCCCCACCTCTGGATGTACCAGCCCTGCTAGTGAAAGGGACGTCTACAGCCCGAGCCCGGCTCGATGAGGGCATACCAGCGGGTCTCCTCGTCGGAGTACGGACTCCCGTCAATGAAGGCATCAAGTATGTGTGACGATAAGTCACGTACTCTCCCTACTCTAGATGAAGAAATGCATCAGTGCCCAACCTAGCGTCAACAACACCCTGGGAGGGAGCCTATCAGCGGTTCGCATGTCGACTGGGGGTGTTGAGGGAATGTCCTGAACGGGGTAGCCCCATGTCTGGCGCAGGAAGCGCTCCCCTAAAAACCAGGGCCTGCCAACCGGCCCCTCTAGCAGGATCCTGTACCGAGAGGCATCCCAGGCTCCGGCAAACCGGAATCGGAGGTCTCTATCCAAAGGCGCCCAAGGCTGCCATGTGATCTGCAGATAACCAATGCATAAGCTGATCAGAAATTGTAAATGCGTAAGATAAATCGAAGATTGGAAACATGAAGAACTGAGAGTTCTGCAATACCTCTGATGGCCGTACTGTATCGAAGTACTGCCGTAGATAGAGGAGAGACTCCCGAGGTCTCGGCCGGCACGGGCCCTCAAATACCAACGAGTAAGGGGTCATGGGAGGCATCTCCACCTCGAGCCCCGGAGCTAGTGTCGGGAAGTACGCATAGATCCATAGCTGTGGAAAACAGGGCAGTAGCCATCAGAATACAGAATGCTGAGTGCAAATTGTAAATACAAAATGCTGAGAGCAAAGTGCAAGGTAGAAAGTGTAAAATGCGCCGTGTGTGCAATGTGCAAGTAATGTAAAGCAGAAATGTAAATCAAAGAGGGCAGAAAGTACCTCCCAGGCTCTCCAATAGCCTCTGAGTATGTTCCCCCGTCCGCGGGAGGTCGCGCTCATATAGCAATAAAGAGTAGCCAGACTAGCGCCACCCCAATCATACCTCCGGACCTGTGATAAGTCCACTAGGGCACTCAACAGATAGAGCCCGACAGTGTTCCCCCTATCGGCAAACAGAGTGGTCCCGAAGAGGAACATCAGAAATCCGCGGGTATACTGGGCTACCTCCTCAGGAGTCTCAGGCTCCATCTCCACCCTCCGGAAATGGGAAGAAAACCAAGTATATCGGACCCTGCCCGAAGATCTGTCAACTGGCGGGCGAGCTCCCAATAAGTAGATCCAGGCGGCCTCCCACTGGCCTATGTCCTCGTCATATGGGATCACCCAGCCTCCCATATCAATGCCCGTCAGCACGGCTAAGTCAAATGGGGTCATAGTCAGGTCCCTGGTAGCAGAGAAATGGAAGGAGTTGGTGGTGTCCCACCATTTCTCTACCAAGGCACCCATCAGGGTCCTACTGCCAGAACAGCGAGATATCCCAGTGCAGAAGGGTCCAAACCCCACCAAGTCAACCAAATCCCGGACAGCCTCTGGGAGCTCTGAATACCAGTCTCTCACCGCAACGGAGCCGTATCCTCGCGCAGCACGAGAAGTCACCAACATTCAGGATAAACACATGTATTCAATTTCAGAATGAAATATACAAGCTGCGTGCAAATAAAATATACAAGCTGCGTGCAAATGAGATGTACAAGCTGCGTGCAAATGAAATGTATAAGCTGTATGCAAAATCAAATTAGAATTCAAGTGTTTGGGCTACGTGTTCAACTCTCAATCAGTGTGCGCTTTGTGTTCACCTCAACGATGAGCCGCGTGTTCAGAATTCAAGTGTTTGGGTTGCGTGTTCAACTCTCAATCAGTGTGCGCTGTATGTTCACCTCAACGATGAGCCGCGTGTTCAGAATTCGAGTGTTTGGGCTGCGTGTTCAACTCTCAATCAATGTGTGCTGTGTGTTCACCTCAACAATGAGCTGCATGTTCAGAATTCGAGTGTTTGGGCTGCGTGTTCAACTCTCAATCAGTGTGTGCTGTGTGTTCACCTCAACAATGAGTCGCGTGTTCAGAATTCAAGTGTTTGGGCTGCGGGTTCAACTCTCAATCAGTGTGTGCTGTGAGTTTACCTCAACAATGAGCCGCGTGTTCCGAATTCAAGTGTTTAGGCTGCGTGTTCAACTCTCAATCAGTGTGCGCTGTGTGTTCACCTCAAATTAGAGCTACATGCTTAGAAAATTCGAAGTTTGGGCTGTGAGTTCACCTCAAAGTTTGAGCCGAGTGTTCAACATCAAGTTTGGGCTGTGTGTTCAGATTTCAAAATCAGTGGGCTGTGTGTTCACCTCAAAGTTTGAGCCTAGTGTTCAACATCAAGTGTTTGGGCTGTGTGTTCAGATTTCAAAATCAGTGGGCTGTGTGTTCACCTCAAAGTTTGAATCATGTGTTTGACGTCAAGTACTTGGGCCGTAGGTTCAGATTTCAAAAGCATTGGGCTGCGTGTCCTACTCTCAACAAATGCGTGTTGTGCGTTCACAATCAATATGGGGGGGCTACGTATTCAGAAGTTCAAGTGATTGGACTGTGTGTTCAAGATGCAAATGGAATGCTGTGTTGTAGACCAAGTGTTCAGAGCAAGCGGTATGCTAGAATGAGCAGATGAACATAACATAACATGGAATGCATGGAAAATGCAGGTTACATCGCAGAAAATATGAAAGCGAGGAACATACTTCCTGCGCCTGATGGGAGAGGTGGGACTCCGGCTCCCGCAATAAAAGATCCCCGGGTGCTTGATCATCAAAGTCGGTAAAATGGTAGAAAACTGCCTGGGCAGCACATGTGTCGGAGGGTCGTACCTCTCGGGTATGAAGGGTCGAGCCCTCGGAGGTAGAGCCATGATATCGGGATCATTCTCGGCGCCCGGAGGACCTCCACCGTGAGGGAAAGGACCAGCCATTTCAGAAAATCTGTAAAAATGAGCAAAATGAGCCGAAATTGGAAAAACTCAACAAAAGTCAACTCTCGGGAAATGAAAAAGTCAACAAAAGTCAACCCCCGAGGAAATCTTCCAAATATTGAGACAAACTTACCTCAAGTGGTGAAAATGAGAAAAGAAGCACCGAAATCAAAATTTAATTGGTCCAAAGTGACGGAAACTGAAAGTTTTCGCGAAACAACTTGGCGTGGGGCGTTGAAAAACGCGTATAGAGCTCAGATCTGAAGAGGAAAATGGTCTAGGAAGGTGGAGAAGGTGTTTTCGGAGCTGGATTTATGAGGAAAAATGCTTTGGCCGAATGGATTTAAAGAAAAGAGAGTGAAAGTACCAAAATACCCACGGTTTTGGAAAAGTAGCCGGCCAGCCACCTTTTCGGGCAGGCCAGCCACCCCTCTCCCTCAACCCTGGCCGGTGGCCTCTCCTTGGGAAGAGAGCTGGCTGGTGGTGTTCCCCAGGTGCCCACCAAGCTCTCTGCAAATTTTGGGGAGGATTGGAGACCCCGGGACCTGAAAAAGTATAAGAGAAGTGCACTTTCCGTCGCGAAATTGCTCTACCGGAACTTCAACTTCAACTTTCGATGCGTTTCTCATCGTTACTCGTCAAAAGTGAGATGTATCCTTTTTGAACGTGTTACGACCCCTCCGGGAGGTAAACCAGAGGTCGCGATTGAGCTTCCCTCGTCAGAAACTTGCATTTCTTTGCTCATCGTTTTGCGACAAATTCGCATTCGAATTCACACTTGTTCTGCATTGTTATGCACGTCACTTGCATTCTCGTGCACACCACTCATACTATTGTGCACGTTTCACGAGCATTGTCATGCTTAGCTTGCATTATTACGCGCGTTTCTCCCCGCATTGTGATGCACTTTTCCATCGACATCGCGATTGTCTGCATTCGATATCGCTTTGAACATGTGTTACTAATTATGTTGTGCTTGTCGAGTTTCTTTCTTTTACAGGCACGATATTGTTTGTACGGTTCATTTGAGGCTGGTACGACCAGACAAACCGCGCAGGTATTGTATCTTCTCCGTATGAGACGCGACGAGAATTGAATAATTCTCCGCACTCTTAACTGCATGAAATGTAGTTGTTGCTTTGCATTCTTGCTTAAAACTGTTGCATCTATCGTGAATATGTGCTTCATTACAGCTTGTTGCATTTGCATGATCATTGAGATACCTTCAGCTTCTTGCATTATTGGTTGCATTTTTCCCCTGCCTGTGGGCACGCCTGCGGGCGTATCTCTGTTTATCTCGCATGTTTGTCTAAGTCTTCAGCCTTGTCAAAAATGGGTCATCTCTGGGCTTTGACATTCACTCCCGTCACTTATGACTTCCGAGTTCTATCAAAGAGGGGCAACTGTATACACCCCATTTTTGACCGACCATAAGACTCAGACGTCACTGATTCAGCGCTCGGTGATATTGCATATTGTGCTCATTCAGAAGTTTCAGACTCCCGTCTGCAAGCCTTGCCTCCGGACTTCCGGACTCTTTTGTGCCTTGCCTCTATTTGTGAACCAGGCTCTGTTTTCCCTTCCTAAAGGGAGGGAGAGGTCTCGTAGATCATTTCTCAGTGGCTGTAGGATACGTTTCGTGGTCGTAGGCCATTCTTCCCGTTTGGAGCCCGGTTTTCGGTTTTTCAGAACCGACGGTCGTGGGCCTCAGTTCGGGACCGCCTAACCACCTTTGTTTGCTACGGTTTTTGGTATGCACCTTATTCCCTCCCTTTTGAGGAACACTGTGGCCCGAGAGACCAACTTCGTGGTCGAATGCCACCTCCGGTGCTTAACAGCCCATTTTCGGGGACCCGAGCCGCGCGTTTCGGTCCCTGAACCTCCGTTTTGCATCCGTTTTGGTTCATTTTTGGTGGAGACCTTATTTTCATTATTAGAAAGCTTGTAGGAGGGTGCGAGGCCAGCAATTTTTCTGAAAAACCAGTTTTATTTCTTCATCACTCTCCGTCGCCCGTTTTTCTCACTAGAAAGCTAATGTTGACCACCCTTAGGCCACTTTTTCTAGCCCTAAACCACATATTTGTGTTATACACACCTGGGAGGCCACCAATATTGATAGGCCGGCCAGTAATTGTCTCTGACCCTTTTGAACCCCTCTAAAAAGTTGGCTTTTCTCTCTCCTAGTTCACATTTTCTGGGTTTTGACCACATAGTTGTGTTGTGCACACATGGGAGGCCACCTTTTTGAGGTGGCCGGCCAGCAATCTTCATTGACCCTTTTGACCCCTGGTCGGCCGGCCATAGGAGGTGGCCTGCCGGCCCCCTGAACCTTTTGAACATGGCCGGCCATAATCCTCTCTCCAAGTGTGTTCCAGCTGTGCAATTTGTTTTCCCCCAGATTTTGTATCCGGGGGGCTGCCTTTTGGGGGGGAAATTTGAATTTGATTTCCCCCCCCCCCCATTCCTCACTCTCCTCCTCTATATAACCAGCACCCCTCCTTCATGTTTGAGGGTTACAAAAATTGTTTTGAGCCTTGCATACAACTCTCCCTCTCCCTCTCTTCCAAACCCTTCAAACCCTAAGGTTCTTGCCCCCTTTACACTACCACTCATAGCACCACACCTCCACCCTCCATTCTAGCCCTTTGAAGCTGATTTCCAGAGGCTAGGTGCACCATTTCTTGGACCAAAAGTTGTTGAAGACCTAGGCTACAAGGATAAGTCTCTTTTCCCTCTCTTTTAGCTCTATTTTGCATGCTTTCTTAGCCTTTGTTGCTTACATTTTTGGGCTCCGACCAAAATTGGAAATAGTCATATTTCGAGCTCTTCTCTGTGTTTGATCAAGGGTCTTTCTCTGTGTGAGGTCTCCTCCTCCCCCCTTTGTGTTTAAACTCTCTTTTAGGCCTATTTTTGCATGATATTTTAGGCTTATTTGTGAGCTATTTTGGATTTGGTCATAAACTATGAAATGTCTTGTTTTGGGCCCCTCTTCAACCTTGTTGAAAGGCCCTCCTCTGTTTGAGGTCAGCTGCTACCACTTGCCTCTTTATCTCTCTTTTAGGCCTTTTTCTTGCATGCTGATTCAGCCTCACTTTTGTTCATTTTAAAGATTTGATGTAAACTATAAAGTGCTTCATTTTGAGCCCCTCTTCAACTTTGTTGAAGGGCTCTTCACTTTTTGGGGCCAGCTGTTGTCCCTTGTCTCTATTCTCTCTTTTAGGGCCATTTTTGCATGATAGATTAGCCCTATTTATGTTCATTTTTTAGACTTGTTATAAACTGGAAAAAGGCTTGTTTTGACATCATATTCATGTTTTATTAAGGGCATTATTTTATTTGAGGTCACATGCTTCCTTGTATGCTTGATTGTCCCTTGTTTTGAGCCTTACACCTAAGCCCCAATCGCATGCTTTGTTTGGCCTTCTAGCCACTGAAATCCAGCAGATTTTCAGTGACTAGGACACTATTTTGAGAGCCAAGATTAGAGAGGGGTGACCCCCTCTCTCCTTCTCTTGTTTGGTGGCCTTTTTGGCCTTCCAAAGAGACCCTCCCTTGCATGCTTCGAAGTCACTTTCCAGGGTCAATTTGGTGAGTTTTAGGACTACCATATTTGATTTTCATAGTTTTTTATGCCATGCTAAATGTCTACCTTGCATGTGCTTAATAACTCCTTGCATGGCCCTCCAAAGTAACTCATTATTTTTGCATACCATGGTTGCATATCAGTGGTTATTTGGGCCTATTTTCACATGATTTATTCACTGATTTTTTCTGGTTTGGTGAGATTACATTTGCTTCACATACTTGCCATGTAACCCATGATTGCTAGTCAAGATTGCATTCTATTTTGTCCACCATGCTAGCTTCTTTTGGCCATGCTTTGAACTGAAAATGCTCATGTTTTGGGACTGCCTTGGCTCTGTCTTTAGACTTCATGATCAAATAATGCATGCTTTGTATAGCTATAAGTCATTCCATGTGCCTAGTTTCGAGTTCCGGGGTTCATCTCATGCATCGGGTGCCATTTTTCCATGTTTCGGGAACATTTTGCATCACATTTTAGTGCCGGAAATTACATGCTTGTATGCCATATTCCATGCCTTGCCATGCCTTGTTAGAGTTGCATGTTATGCTTAGGCTTGGTCCTCGGTTTGCGTGCATGTGTGCATGCATTTCGATAGTCCCTTTTTCACCTAATGGCTACTGATGTGAGTGTGGCTGAGGTCCACTCATGTTTGTGTAAGTCCATTGTGCATTGTGTATGCCATTTTATTTCATAGCATTGTGTATGCTAGGTTGTATGTTAGAGCATTGTGTATGCCTCGTTACATTGTGCATTGTGTATGTCATTTCACAGCATTGCGTATGCTAGGTTGCATGTTAGGATTGCATTCATGCATATCATGCATATTGCATAGTGTTTGGGATAGGAGTTAGCCCAAGCACGAGAAACGAGGTATGTTTCGTACTCCGTGTGACGGAACGTGTCTCAATTCCTGGTCGCCGACACTCCGGATTATTCGTGATGGAGTCTAGGTCTTGTTGTGTTTATATGTGCATTCATTTCATATTGAGTCGTGCAATTCGACTCTTCGGCCATCATGCATTGAGATACGTGATTGGTGGCACGAGGATCGAGGACTACACTCCCTAAAGAGTAGTCATGCATACATATGCAAAAATGCTTTGCCATGCCCCTTTGTTGCTCTCTGTTGCAGCAAATGAGGAATCAACAGCCTTCCGGAGCTTGGCACGCATTCCAAGAATAATTGCAAACAGTGGCAAATCGGGGCATCACAAGGGATTTTCCGACAAAGGCAACCCGAGCATGCATCATTCATCATTCAGAACAAAGCCGAGGCGGTCTACGGATTTGTGTGCCAATTTATTGCTTTCCTAGATTAATTTGTTAATTAATTAGGGTTTTGTAATTATTTGGACTGTAATTATTTATTCGGGACTGTATTATTTATTCGGACCCTCTGCCCAAGGGCACAACTGTAATAAGTGTGCGTGTGTGTGATGTATGTCTTCTAACCCCACGTCTTTCTCCCTTTTATTTACCCGCTTATGATAGTTAGATTAGGGCATGCTTCAATTAGCATACAGTATGATAGCATGTTTGCATTCATTCATCTGTATTGCATGCACCGGCCTCGGCGCATCATACTAACTGCATTGTATCTCAATTCCGAGTTGAATACTTGTTAGTTGTAGCATTTCGCATGCCATTTTAGAATAGCCGAGCCTATCTTAGTTGCATCTTGCATGTGTTGCATTAGGTATTTCTGTATAGTTAAGATCATGCATGGATTTCTAATTAGCTTCTGTTTTGGCTTGGAGTACTCGGTAAGTTTTATGCTTTAGCATCCTTGCATGCGTGTGAGTGACTGCCATGATAGCATGCTTACCATGAGGCTAATTGCTTATGTGATATATCTGCCTGAATGCCTGTGGGTGAAGGTTGGGTTATTTGGATTGGAACAAATCATCAACTGTGAATTTTAAGCCTACTAGATAGTGGCAAAATCATGTTTTCTAAGCCCACCCGAGGGTGGCAAATCCACGTCTTAGCCTACTTGCGGGTAGCACCATCAAACCATTTTCAAAATAAACAAACATGAAATGTTTTGTTCCAATTCAGGCGATCCAGTCTATACTTGTATGCTGTGCGCATCACATAGTAAATCTAGGCTAATAACCGGAATAAGAACGCGTAATGTTTTCAAAACTAGATATCATGGTTAGTAGAGGCCAATCTTTGATCGGGCGAGCAGGGGTGCTCACGAATTGACCTTCCCCAATCGTACCCAAGTTCTTGAGCCGAGGCAACTTTGGTGATGACGTACACGTGGCCTTAGGCAACGAGTCAGGGTTTCCTAAATTTCTCCCAAAATAAAATATTTAGGTGGCGACTCTATATCTGGCAAAGTAGTCCATGTTTGGCACTTCTTTCAAAAAATCTGTTTTTCTCAAAATGATTTTCCGAATTTGGACTCTTTGGTTCAGATTTAGAACCGTGACAATTTGAGAGTCCGAACTGTAGTGAGCCGAAATGAACAGAACGGGACTCATCCCTCCCGGGGCGTTCGCGGACGTCTATACCATGTGGCTCTGTCTTGCTGTTGATGTAGCTGTGTTGTACTTTGTTTGTCCTTTTTAGGTGTGTTTTCCCATGTGGGCTGTGCAGGGCTTTTTTTTTTTTTTTTTAAGGGGGCATATGTTCTTTATTATAACTTGTTGATTTTGGTTTTTATTTTTTATTTATTTATTCTTTTTTTTTTTTGAGTGGGTTATAGTCTGGCTTTTGTTCGTTCATTCCCTTCATTTTCTTGTATGTAGTGAATGAAGTAAGTCAAAAATTAAAAGACAAAAATACACCTTTACAAGGGGATACCCTAGGCCCTAAGAATAACAACGAAAAACACCCAGCTAAAACAACAAAAAGCTGAAAACTAGCAAAACTATCAACAAACAACCAACATGACTAAGAGCTACCCCGAAAAATTCTTACAGGCAAACTTTTTTTTCTCTATGACCTGTTATTGTTGCCTACTTTGAACAAAGTTGAAGTAACCTGCCAAATTGTCAATCTTCTCTTTGAAGATTTCAGTATTTAACTAAATTCATTTATGAAATCTTTGTTTATATGAGTAGGACTCCTTATTTTATTATTCCAATTTTACATTACTAGCGTTTTGATTAAACAAAGCTAGTTTTTAATCAAGCTTGTATAGAACACCTCGTATTCCAATATTTATTGTTCTTGATTGCACTTGGTCAAGTGTGTTTTGGTATGTTAACTATGATGAAATATTCTTAATGTTATTTTTTTTTGAAATTTATTTAATGCTTATTATTTATTGTCCTCTCATGTTTTTTCACTTCATAATTTATGTAACCCTCTTGATGGTTATCTTTTCAATTATTTGGCATGCAAAGTATCTCCCCTATGCTTTGAACTAGAGGCTACATTGAAGTTGGCAAGATTTCTCTGCAGGTAGATTTGTTAACCTATCTTTTATGGTAATGACTGCAACATACTATTATACTTGAATGAATTTAGCCTGTAGAAGTGGGATGATATCCTGAAATCTCTTTGATGGAAATGTGCAATCAATATAAGTGTAAATTAATGACACTATATTATTTATACAATGTTGCCTGCATCATTTTATTCTACATATTTCAATTTTGAGTTGTATTTAGAAATTTTTTGGGATTTATTTTTTTTAAATATTTAAAAATGTTTAAGAAAAATTTATTTTTTTATTTTAAATATATAATTTTTATTTAAACATTTTAAAATTTTTTATTTTAAATATGTTATTTTATTTTGTAAATATTTTAATTTTTTTAATATTTTAAACTCAAAACACAACTCCACACTCATTGAGAACCATTAATGGGAAATTGACATTCTAAAATACCATCTTAGTGTATTTGCTAATAATTTTGAGCATTGATGCATGTAACTAGTTTGAGCGATTTTTGTGGATGCAATTTGTTAGCAAGTGGAAAGTTCAAGATGGGTAAACAATGGGTACATTTTCCAAGGTTTATTTCCAAAAAAAATTTCCAAAAACAAGAATGGTGGTGTTGACACATTAGTGTCTCATATTTTATGTGTTCGTAAAACACTCCTGTAGTTGATGTTTATGTAAAAAAGAATGTATCTCTTGGCTCAGTACCCTTGGGTCCTTTTGATTTTTTGGAGCTTTTTTTTTTTACTATGTTCTTGTCATTGCTATCAACTAGCCCTCCCTTTCAGTTGCCATTTGTAGCCTTGTTGAGCTTTGAGTAATTGAGCCATATGCTGACATCCTTTGCTTGTGCAGGCTGATATTTGGTCTCTAGGGATAACTGCGACTGAAATGGCAAAATGAGAACCTCCACTTGCATATCTCCACCCAATGAGGGTTCTTTTCATTATACCTCGGGAAAATCCTCCACAGGTTTGCTTTGTATTATTTGATTTGTTCCTTTTGTCTTGTGTTCTCCTGCACCAAATGCCCTCTTTCTTTTGGGAGGTTCTTCGATGTCATGTTGACTAATCATTCTTGTTTTTTGATTTTGATTATTTGACAATTTCCATTTGCAATAAATAAAATTTTCAATCAAAGTGAGTGTTATTTAATTTTTCTTGTGCAGTTGGATGAGCACTCGTCCTATGAAAGAATTTGTTTCCCTGTGTTTAAAGAAGGTTCCTTCTGAGGTAGGTACCTATGCCCTTCAAATTCCTGCCCTTTTTTTTTCTCATCTCAATGTGAAATTTTGTGGTGTAGATTATGGAGAAACTTATAGTTCATTCACAACCCTGGATGTTCTTGCTAAGAACTATTTTTCTATTTAGTTCACTTTCCATAGAAAATCCTAAATGGTTGAGAAGTGTTGTGTTGGGTTGTGTTTAATTTGATCTTTTTCTTATGATCAGTAACAATTAATTTGATATGCCACTTCCTACAGGCTTCACAATGAAAAAAAAAAGGTCTGTTATGTCCCCTTTTGCTTTCTAGTGTCTATCATGCCTGCTAGGTTTTATAATCATAACTGAAACTTGTTTTTGGAACCAGCCTCGTTGATTTGAGATGAGCCATAAGATAAAAGTTTGACAATTTGTGGAATGTTTTTTATGCATGCCCTTCTAGAAGTTGAGTTCGTATTCTTAGAAACTTATGATGTGCATGCCACATCTTCCAACATGCTTATGGTTGAGATATTCACACCTAAAGCCCTAAAAGTAAATGTTTGAGATGTATGCAGACTACTAATGCACACGATGATATTGTCTCCTCATTTTTTTAATCTGTTTCAAAAAAATTTATTCACTGAGTTTAAACATTTTGGTAAGATGTTTGGAATCGAGAAAATTCATTCTATAGTTCATTAAAGGATCAACATTTGTTGATAAGTATGCTTTATAAAACTATGTTTTAGCTTGATAGAGATGAATTGCCCATCTCCTCTTTTTGCCTATTAAACTTTACTGTTGGAATGGATGAGATGTTAAAATATTGTCCATTGTTAAGTTTGATCTTTGCTACACGTAGATTTTTTCATGCTATCTCATATCTTATTAATTTTAGAGGCCAAGTGCCAAGGAACTTCTAAAGCATCGTTTTATTAGGAATGCTAAGAAGAATCCAAGGCTTTTAAAGAGAATAAGGTGTGTTGTGTTGCTATCGTCTCACTTTTTAACAATGTACTTTGGAAGTGTGGCTATAGCATTTGGAGTTACATGCAAAAACAAACTAACTCACACATTTGGGATTCAAAACACATGACATAATGAAGGCATTAATATTAACTTCGCTCTTGGAAGAAATTTTAGATATTTAAGTGCTTCAAAATAATGGATTTTGATATCAATGAATAGATTCGTATAGATATTGATAGGTGTTGGAGATATTGATCGAAATGTCAACCTCATTAATATATGATTGCCCTTGTTAACTTATTTATCATAGTGATTTGCTCCCGATTTTTGTTATTTTGATAGAGAGCGGCCTATGTTCCAATTAAAGGAAGATGAAGAAACCTCTGGAAATGGTCCTATAGGAGAGGCATCTGGTACCATGAAGGTGACAAGAGACCCAAAAGGTGAAGGAACTGTCCGAGCCAGGTGGGTTGAATCTGTCAGGTGCTTGTTCTAAGACACAAGCCGAGTGTTAATGCAATTGAATTAGCTCATGATAGTGCACTGACAAGAAGATATTTGGGTAAATAGTGTATGGTTTAGAACTTAATGATAGTTTTCTTTTTTGGATGATTTAGAACATTTTGGATGGTTTTGAATTCGATAGTTTTTGATGTTTAGAAACATAATTTTTAGATGATTTAGAATGGATAGATAATTTTTGAATATTCAGAACTTATGGATAGTTTTTTTTCTTTTTTTGTTTTTTTAATGTTTGAAACAATATTTTGATGGTTGATTGATATATATATATATATATATATGTGTGTGTGTGTGTGTGTGTGTGTGTGTGTGTGTTTGTAAAGCTTGTTTGTAATATTTTCTTATATTGTATAGGTGAAATAAAACCTGCTGATTTATTTTTATTTTTTTTTTAAAAAAAATAAACATATTCTATGGCATGCAAAAAATACTGTGAAACTTGGGCTATCTACGACAAGCAAAATAGGTCATTGTATTAAATATTCAACGACTAGAAATGAACATTGTGTTTTGTCCCTTTAATTAATGGCGTGTAAAATTAGTTGTAGAAAAGTCAAACACGACGCACAAGATCCGCCGTTAAATATTTTTTACGGCATACTACAGCATGTCGTTGAAGTGAATGACTTTCCATGACTGGTCATAACACGGCTTTACCTTGCGCGTCATAGAATCGTTTCCACGACATGCATTTGGTGCCGTAAAAACCCTTTTTTGTTATAGTAGGGGTTACACATTTGAAGATTTCTAGCTATCATAGACAAAGTTAGAAGCTGTTTTGTTATAAGTCCTTCCGTGTTTTCATTTTTTTTTTTTTTGGGGGGGGGGGTTGTAATAGTGATGGAACTTTGGTTTGTAATTAAAATTTGTAACTCTGTAATTATTATTTGCTTATATATAGAAATCCTTTTGTGATCCTATACTTATCTCGGCGTTACTTATGAGAGCTTGTGTTAATACATCTTAAGATCTGTAAAAAAGATAGTTTTGCTATCTAAGGTAGTTAGACTTAAAAGGGAAGCTATATTGACTCCTCCAACTTCTTGGAATCTTTCTTGGTTGTTAACCAAATGACTCTTTAGTGACGTCATCTTAACCTCTGCCTTTAGAGTAGAATTTGGGGCATCACAATTTGATTACCAGCAAGAAAAGCAAAAACTTGCTTAAGAAACTCTTGATCAAAAACTCTAAATCAAGATGAAGAGAGAGAGAGAGAGAGAGAATTACAGAACTACTTTCAGGATTTTGGATGGATCGAAATGTCTGATTTCACAATCTATTTATAGGCTTTGATGCATCTAATCGAATGGTCATATCCCTTGATCGCATCTGATCAGATCTAATCGTTGGATCAACGATCTATGGAGCAGATTAATCTCACACTGAATAGATGCCTTAACTAATCACACCTGATCATGATCAGGTGCCATTTCAACCATACGATGGCGTGCATCTCCAATCAACAGCTATGATCAAACATCACTTCAAATCGGACACGCAACCGTTCGATTGGTTGGTTGACTCATCACCTATGGACGCCATGTCATTGTCATGTGGAGCTGACTGTATTCAACATCACCCATACCACATCAGATCCATGTCATTGCTCCAACCTGTCTGACGCGTTCGTGCAACGTGCAAAGTGCAAAGTGCGCTAGCAAATGTCACACGGCCCACACCTTACGTGGGTGTGCGTATGTGTGCGGTGCGAAGCACCATCCTTGCGGTGTGAGTACACGCACACTAGAATCCATTCTACAATTCCATATTCAAAAGAATATTCCATGTAGCATTTTATTAAGTGCTCCATGTTTTCCTCTCTTTTCAATGTCTAACAAAGTCCCCAAGCTTATTTCAAGCTTTCCAAAGAAAAATAAGAAAGGCTTTGAAAACACTCAAAAACTAAAATATAAATTTTGAAAATTCTACAACATAAATTATAACCATAAATAATTTAATAAAGGACTGAGAAATTAAGTATACTAAATAATGTTTCGTGTGCAAAAAGAATCACCCAAGCTCGACTCGACATGATTTTGGAATTGATTGATTATCATTGTTGTAATTGGTTTAAAAACAGTTTTAAAGTTCGATTTATAATTTCAGGGACGAAATTCTTTAAGAGGAGAGATTATAGCGATTCTGCTTTGGACCAGACCCATTTGTTATTCTGGACTCAGGTTTTATGGTTTTGTATTGTTGTTCATGTCTTATTTCTTTTATACCTCATTGAGTTTGACTATTGGGTTGTATTGGTTACATTTGGAACAAGTTGGTACCTTGGTTTTTAAATTTTTGCTACTTAGAATTTTACTCCTCTGCTCGAGTGCGCTCGAGCGGGCTTTGTGAATTCTTAGTACTTTTGCAGGTCTACAAAACTACTGGGAGAGTGTATTCTACGCTCGAGCGGTGCTTCTTGCGTTTGAGCAGTCTTGGCTTGAGAGGCCTTTCCTGCACTCGAGCGATGGTCTTCTGTCAATAAAATTACTAGGAGTGTGTATTCTATACTCGAGCGTCACTTCTTGAGCTCGAGCGATGATGCCCTTTTTCATTATGTCTTGGTGCTCAAGCGTCACTTCTTACGCTCGAGCGGTAATCATTTTTGTGTATAGACACTCGAGCATCACTTCTTGCACTCAAGTGAATTGTGAGTATATCAGTTCGTAAAAGTTACTTCTTACATGACTTTTTCATCTCTTTCTCTCTCTAAACATTTCAAAACCCTAAAGTTGAGACCTTCTCTCTCCAGGACTTACTCTCTCTCTACAAATACACCAAGATCTACCCATTTCTCTACCGTACTGTCTTTGTTAAAAAGGTAGAGCTCACCTAGAGCTTTGTTTTCATCCAAATAGAGTTGGATTTCGGCTTCTTTGAGGTTTCTCCTCTCTCTCTCTCTTCGGTCTTCTAGCTTCGTGGTAGGGATTTTTTACACTATATTATGATTTTTAACTTAGCTATTTGTTGTTCATAAACAATCTTGTGATTTTGGAGGATTTTGGACAAACCTAGGGTTTTGGTTTAAAATCAAAAGAGGGGTTTTCAAATAGTTGTATGGAAAATGGTTGTTGGAGTGAAAATGAGGTTGAGTTGTGAACAACTTGTTGATTTTGACCCTGGGTTGGATTTAGGAAGAAAAGAGATTTTGCCCTAAATGTCCCAAATATTTATTTTGTGTAAATAAATGAAATTGAGGTTGAGAATGTGAAATTGGATGGATATTGATATAGATGGTGGAGTTTGGTATATATTATCATTTGGAAAGTTTAGCAGTATTAGAGATTTTATATATGTTTAGAAATATCTGCTTTGCGCTATCGGTGGAACATAGCTATAATTGTTGTAGAAATTGCATGAAGATTAGGTGAATTGAAACTAATTTCTCACCCATGTGCATTGAATATTGTTTCTCATTTAATACATTGCAAATGTATGTGATTTTGAGAAAATTGTGAGAAAGTTGGAAAAAGGTGTGCATCACCAAACTAAGTTGGCCTTTGTGTCCAGGTTGAGTCCTGAAAAACACGTGTATACATGGGTGCCAATTCCCATGGATGAAATATCCGTAAAATGGCAATAGTAGTGCTTGTATAGACTACGTTTACATGGGTGCCATTTGACGGTTTCCCGCAAACGAAATATCTGTGAAAGGTTGTACCGGTTGGAAAATTCCCCTTTGTTTCCTATGATAGTGGACATGATTTGAGAAGTATGATATAAATTGAGCATGGCTTGATTTTGAGAAAGAAACGTAAACTATTTTGACATGGGCATTGCATATGAATTTCACCTTTATATCTTTGTATTTGTTTTTGTACAAGCCTAGGGCGTTATTTGTATTGAGCTTGGGACTCACTTTTGATGTACCCAAGTCTTGACTTGGAAAGATGTAAGCCTTTAAGGCATATGACTATCTGTTTAGTTTTTATCTCTTTTTACTAATTTGTAACACGTGCTATAGATTCAGGATGCACTATTTATGAATGTATATCGCATGTGTCACCATTTTGCACAATTGAATCTCATGTAATAGATGGACATTATACTCTGATTCATATTGTTATTTACTTATTGTTTTGGATAGTATATTGCATTTACTTGGGACGTTACATGAGGACCCTTTACAACCCCTACATCTAAAAAGATTGCTAGGAAGGCCAATGAATGCTAGAAAGAGGGTTGCTCATGAGCCTCCAGTTGAAACAAGTCAGAGTAAGAGATCTACTACCTTTAGATGCAAATGGTGCATGCAATTTGGACACAATCAAAGAAATTGCCAAAGAGATCCAGTAAGGGGTGAAACTAGTGGCAATGGCACAAGTGGTGGTAGGGACAATGACACAACTGCCCCTAGGGGTAGTAGCCCAACTGTTAATAGGGGCATAGGTTCTGCGAGAGGCAATTCAATTAAGAGGGGAAGTTCAACTGGCAGAGGCACTTCAATTGGGAGAGGAAAATCAACTGGGAGAGGCATTTCGTCTGTGAGAAGACAGTCAAGTAGAGAAAACACTTCAACAAATGAGAGAGAAAGTTCAACTAGGAGAGACAGGGGCAAGTCCAAAGCCAATGCCAAGCATTCACATGCAAGTTTTTCTTATTTGCTTATTTTTTCCATTTCATTACTTTGGTTATTTTGCCTATCCATTTATGATACTTATGTATATTTATTACCTTACTTTGATTTTCAATTTGGAATATTCCAAGAGGGAGCCCCCAATGCCTACTCAATGTGTGACACAAGCCACACAAGATCATGTTAGTTAGTTAGTTATGAAGTTACAAATTTATTTTTTTGTTTTTTTTTTCCATATTTTGTTTTACAATGCATGAATCCAATAGTGGCTTTTTTTTTCTTTCTTTTTTTTTTTTTTTTGTTCCATTGTTTCTTACAAATGACTTAGCTAAGATAATGATGTTTTTGGTACAAGTACTTATCGTAACTTTAAGGTATATAATACATATTGCTTTAGTGCACAGTTAGTAAAGCTCATGTTTCGCTTTTTGTATTTTTGTAGTGGACATGAAATAGTAAACATAGCAACAGAGCACATGTTCCACTTTTTGTATTTTTGTAGTGGACATCAAATAGTAAGATAGCAACATAGCAGCATGATGATGTACTCACTTTTGTTTTTCTGTAGTGGGTATGAAGTATATTCACTTGGTGCTTACAATTATATTAAGGGAATGCAATGGAATGATGTAATTGAACAGACATGATGCTCCATGGTGTAATGGAATGATGTAATAGTCAAATAACTGCATCATACTTATATATTGATGATCACATAAGGTCCATTACAAAACATTCTTACAAAACATTACACAAGCTTCAAAGTCCTAGCAATTCCTATTACATTTTCACAGCAACCATCAAGGAAATCAAACATAATACAACATTCATGATCATTACTATCTTCATAAACCCCATATTTGCTTCAAGTACTTGCATCCTTGTTTGCATAGCCCCTATTTGGTTCATTAAATTCATTGTAGTAGTATCTTCTTCATAGGGTAGAGTATGTCTCTTAATAGTAGCTTGAGTGTCTTCCATCATCATTTCTCTTCCAATAGATGTGTTTACTGGTTTGCATCAGTCCCAGAAAGAGCATTTCCCATGTGGGCATAAATAATACAATTTGCCTTTTTTTTTTTGGTCTAATTCAATGACTTTAATTGCTGCTTTGCTCCCACAATAGTAGATCTTACTCCTATACTTGATCACCCCCCGTCCATTACTTTATGATGACATACCCATATGATCCTACATTTTATAAAATGTGAGAGTTATAATGCATTTTCAGAACATATATTGCTTTATTGTGCTTGTCAGTGCTTTATTTGTGGCCTATGTTGGATTGTGGTTGTGCTTTATTTGTATTTATGGCATGTGTTGGACTTGATTTTTTTTTTTTTCTGGAAATGGTTGGTTGTGCTTAATGTCAAATTTTTTTTTAATTTATTTATAAATATTTAATGTAAATGTGAATGGTAACATACCTGTGTTGTGCATGGTTGTGGAGCTCTATGTTGTGCTTCTTTACTTTCACTTATGTGTTGTGCTTGGTTCTGAAGATAGAGATCAATTGCCTTGGGTATATATAGCTGAGTTCAAGAGCCCTAAGGGCATTATTGGCATTTTTTGGATTATCTTTGATGACATCAACATATTCTATTACCTATGCTAACAAAAGTCTAAAAAAAAATGGGAGCATCTTGACAATGTCAGTTAAAGTATGAGAGGTTTATGTAATTATTCAAACCACAGGGGAGGTCCCTGTATTTGTCAGAAACCTCAGGGGAGGTGAGTGTAATTTACCCTTTTTAGTAATTTTTGTAAAAATGTGTAGCATTTTTGTTAGAAAAATACTATGAACCCTACTTAAATATCTAAAATTTATCCCGAATGGGAATTGTGTGGTTCAGATTGAATTTATGTAGTGTAGAATCTATGCATAGAATAAATCTAAATCACGAGATAATAATTCTGGATAATTTTTAAATAGTTAACTCTGAATTTATAGTATACTGTTTTATTATTTTTCATGGAACCAAAAATAGGGTTAACTAGGGATTTAGAAATGCACAGCAGCAATTATTATACGGGCTCATTTTGGGACACATTTAGATGATCTGAATCATTCACGTTTTACTGTACATCGACAAAAACATACCTGAACAAAATTAAGTTGATCGGATATCAATATCCCTTTCATCAAATCACATCTATATTTTGTTTTATACTTTAAATTACCTTTACTATTCTTTTTTTTCTTTTTTTTTTATATAGATGCAATATGATTTTATGAAAGAAATACAGATGTACAATCAATTTGACTTTTTACAAACTTGTTCTTCTCCCTATATATTCTAAAAAGTGAATAATTCAGATCATATAAATGAACTTCGGAATGAATCCAAAAGGTAAACAGTTCGGATTATTTATTTGGACTCCAAAATAGGCCCAAAAACTAGCAGAACAATGTGCATCCAAACCCTTTAATTAGTATATGACAAATCCAAAAATCCATTTGGAGGCTTAATATTAAATTAAAAGAAAATGGATTTGTCATCAAAACACTTAATCCAAAAATTCATTTGGAAGCTCAATATTGAATTTATAAATAAATAAATAAATAAACTGGACTTGTTATCAAAACACTTAATTTTATTTGGTTTAATAGAATGAAATGGAATAATTAGAACTTAACTTCATGTGTTTGGATATAAATTTTAGTAGAAATTTGAAAGAGAAAAACAAAAAAGGCAGATAAAATATAAATTAAATAGTTATATTTCATCCACCTTTTCTTTTTACCTTTCAAAATTCCTACACAAATCTATAATCCGAGCGTAGCGTATTATCATTTCACTAGGCTGTGTTTAGATCATAGATTTAGGTAGAAATCTAGAAAGGTTAAAAGAAATAAATAAATAAATATATATATATATATATATATATAGTTGTATGAAATGTAAGTGAAATACAAACTATATTTCATTCACATTTTACTTAAAAAAAATTTTTTTTCCCTTTTTGAAATTCCTACCTATGATCCAAACATAGGAAGGTCTAACTATTTCATTTCATTCCATTAAATCAAATAGGGTCTTGTTAAATAAGTGTCCTTAGGGTACAAGAAAAAGACAAAAAAATATGTAAGTTATGAGACATTTATTACTAAATTTAATATATATTTTTATAAATCATAAAATACTTTATAATCTTTTTATATTTTTTAATATATTTTTTTTTACCTTTTCAATATTAACTTATTAGCATTTGCCTTTTTTTTAAATCAATCAAATATAAAAATAAACATTTTAATAAAATAATCGTTATATTCATTTTATTCAAATGAATAAAACAATATCTTAGCTTATCATATGTGCAAGTGATAATAACGTCTATTGATGCCACAATGGAACGGAGCCCAAGAAAATCACCAATCGTATTGGCACTGTGTTTGGTTGATCTATTTGAATAAAGATTTGGAGAAAAAATAGAGTTAGTTAAATGTAAATAAAATATAATTATATTTTATATATATATATATATATATTTTGGAAACTGACCCAAAGGTCCAAGTCTAACATATTATGCCCCATTTAGACCCAAAACAAATTCAATACTCCATTAAGTCCTCCAATTAGCAATCAGACGAAAATTCCCTCACGTATCACCCAATTTACACGTGCGCAACCTCTACCCATGATCATGTCACACCACTCTGAACCTTCCACTGTCACACCTCCATCGCTCCATTATGCATTCTCAATCCTCCATCTCTGTACCGTTTAACGCCATTACATCTAAAACCCTAACTACAATACAAAGCTGTTCATCTTTTCCAATCGGCGACTCTCAACAACACGAAGAACCATCAAGTTCAAGCACCATCATGATTTTGAAGAAGTTTCATAGGCTTTCACTTCCGATTCACAAAAAAAAAAATATAAAAGAGTAAGATCTCACTTTGAAAAACCTAGATTTTGTTTTTCATTCAAATTTGTAAATTAGTCTTTGATATTCTGTATATATCATACAGTTTCAACAACACTTTCACAAACAAACCCTTGTTTAAACACAGTTTACATACTTCCAATATATAAACCCTATTTTTACACATTCTACCTACAATTCTAGATCTCTTTTTCGTTTTATTCTTGCTTAGATTATACGGTTTCACCAAATGTTACAAAACACAATCCCATATTTTCACACATTCTAGTTATATAATCCTGTATTTTTTTTACACATAATCTATGTTTTTACATATTCAACTTCGTATTCTTGTTGTTGTTGCTTGTTTGTTAAATATTGTTCTTATTGTTGTTACAGTTTCATTGTATACTTCATCTTCTTATTATTATTGTTGTTATTTGTTTTTTTCTTCTTTGATTACAAAACACAATGGACTATTCTTGTTGTCCATAGATTTTTAACTAGTATTCATAAAACTAAAACATTATACAGTTTCATCACTCTAAAATTAGATATCTAAAGTTATTCAAACTACAAATGAAACTGTAAAATTACACAGTTTCATCACTATTTAAAATAAATAGGTAAACTTATTATAAAGTGTAAATCAAACTGTCAAATTATACATATTTGTAACTATTAACAACAAATAGATAAACTTAATATTAAACTACAAATAAAACTACCAAATTATACAGTTTTGTAACTATATTACTCATGTCATGCTTTTGCTTTCCTTTTTTTAGAAGTAGCTGTTAGAAGATATTAGAAGAAGCAAACTTGTATGCCCAAAAATCCAATTAGGGATTTTAGTGTCTCCCCTTTTGACACTCCTTCACCCATATCCACCGAAAAGCCACCAACATCTCTCGTTCCACAAAAAACCCAACCACCACCACCAAAAACAACCAAAAGAACCCATAAAACAACTACACCACTTACAAGAAAAAGCCCAAGAGCTAAACCACAAACCACACCCACACAACAAACACCAACCACTCCACCAACCACAAAAAATAAAAAATAAATAAATAAAAACAAACAAACAAACAAACAAACAAACAAAAGAAAGCCAACAAAAAAACAAGAAGCTCCTTCAAAAAAAAAAAAAAAAAAAAAAGAAACTGTCCAAGAAAGCACATCAACTCCCAAAACACAAACCAAGACATTCAAATAAAATAAAAATAAAAAAAGAAGTAGTCCCCAAAACAAAGGCAACCAAAGAAAAGAATTCAAAAGCACAACGAACCAAGGCAGTCAAAGAACAAAAACAAACGGTCCCTACAAAGAGAGTCCAACAGTTTAATCTGAATGGTAATCAAACTGTTCAAAGGGATTAAATTCACAAAAGCCCAAAAGATTGAGCTGGAAAAAAAACCCCTTTGGGCCATCATAAATGCTCTCTCCTTAACACAAAAACTGAAGGCCTCTTGGTGCAGGTGCTGCAATCCCATTGTAGTAGAAATGACAACACTCTACAACAGCAGCAACAACAACAACAAAAAAGAAGAAAGAATTTATACTTGGCAAAAAAGAAATGAAAGTCAGGAATAGTGATGTGAGGCTCATATTTGGTATCGACTGTGGACAATACAGTATCAACACCAAATCCTATGTAAGGCCAAAGGAATTTTAGCTCGAATTTTACAAAAGAAGATACAAATCATTTAAGAGATTGGATGCCAAATCATTGACCAAAATGTTTCAAGAAACAAAACAAGGAAAAACAACCAATGACCGCCAAGATCTTGCAAGGGTCCTCACCCTTATTGTGCTTGAAACTCCTCATGTTTACAACAAGACATACACACAGTTGGAGTTTCCTCAACTATGTTGAAAATCTCAATAATATCAAGAAGTATAATTGGGTTGAGGCAATAAAAGACACACTGATGAATTCAATGGCAAGTGCAAACAACAACCCAAGGCATGTCACTAGATGCGTCATGCTACTCTTGGTAAATACACTACTCAACTACTTCACACAAAATATCAAGCATCCAACTATCTCAAACTATCTAACATATTTCAATGTTTATTACAGTACTGGCACTGCAAGCACAATAAACTCCTTTGACCATCCAATAAGGAAGGCTTCCCAAAGTTTATGAGGTGAAACCTTGACATAAAATACTCCAAGTGGAAAACACACCAACTTGCTGACTTTTAAAAGGTATTTAAACTCTTCTACACTCTTAAAGCACAAATCTAATCAATGCCACTTTCACATTCATTACAGTAACAATCATGTTATGAAACTGTAAAAACTTACAGTTTCAAAGCACAAATCTATTCAACACTCCTTTCACATTCATTACAGTAAAAATCATGTTATGAAACTATAAAAGTTTGCAGTTTCAAAGCACAAATCTGTTCAACACTCCTTTCACATTGATCACAGTAAACATTATGTCATGAAACTATAAAATTTTGCAGTTTCAAACTACAAATATTCAACACTTCACTCACATTGGTCACAGTAAAAATGTGATAACTATGTCCCGTATTATGCTAATTAATCTTAATTATGATTGTGATTATGTGTTTGATATGATTTTGTATGCCATTTATATGAATATATGTGGTTTTGAAGTTCTATCTGTTCACCGTAGGAATATCTGTTCAACTTACTATTATAAACTGAAAATTGAAGGCCTGATCGGCCACAGAAACCGAAATTGACTACGTCGTTGTGATTGGCGTAATTTTTCGAGCCTACGGTGAAATTTAATTGAAAATTGATTCGAATCAGATTAATTAGATTAAATTGATGAAATAGTGCTCAATTAATTAGTGCTAATGGAATAGGATTAAGGGAGACTTTAAAAGGGGCATAATACACCCACATTCCTTTAGTTTTGAGCTCAAAAGCAGATTTTACACTCTAGAGTGGGAGAGGGTCAGCTCTAGAGAGAGAAAGAGGGAGAATTATGCAATTTTGGCTCAAGGCTTGAGAATTGGAAGCTAAACTCAATGATCTAGCTAGAATTTGGGTGTTTGAAGCACCTAGGTGAGTGATCAACCCTTAATTCATGAGTTTGAGTTTGTAACCATGTGAATTCAATGTTTGATTGTGATCAAGAACATAATTTGAATTGAATTTGTTGAATTTGAAGCATACATGTGCATGCATGTGCATAATTGCCATGGTTATACACATTCAAGCATGAAGCATGTTGAATATGAAGAATTGAGCATCAAACTTTACATGCATGAGTAATTTTGTGTAGCTTCGTGATTTTGAACACCATTTGCACCATTTGAAATGGAATCAAGTTAGTAGTGTACATGCATGCAAGATTCATGTAAGTAAAGAGCTTGGTTATTTTAATCTTGAAGAATTTGAAATGGTTTGAGAAATGAACCATGACTTTAGTCAATTGGCTCCCAATTAATCATGCCCTTATGTTAGGTGATGTCCCTTCATGTTTTTGTATTACAAATCATGAGTTTAAAGCCTTTGAATATTGAATTTGAGCCTCAAGAACAGTTCTGGGAAACCTAGAATTTGGGATGTCCGCTCGAGCGGGGACATTCATGCTCGAGCGGGGAGCCATGTAGTGTGACTTTCAGCTCGAGCGTCCGAATTCACGCTCGAGCGTAAAAATGAGGCAACCAATACTTTTGCAGGCCATGGGGGTCTGCTCGAGCGGCGGAACCTACGCTTGAGCGAGGACCCCTGTTTCAGAAAATTTGTAAAGGTGTTCTGTGTTTCATTTTCCGTTCTCTTTCACTTCTAAGTACTCTTAGACATGCATTGAGCGTTATGAATAAATTAAAAGAATAAGAAAGAAGCCTAAGAGGGATGTATGAATTAAGAACGGATTGAATCAATTGTGACCCATATGTGTTATGTAATGTGTAGGGTCGAGCTACAGGGCAAATCCACCGGCAGAACACTGTGAGTAATATCTTAGTAAAGATATTTGATGTATGTTATTTGTCCAAATGCTTATTTCCATATTAGTTTTATAAGTTTGTTAAATTGAATTGTGGACAAATATTTGTTATGCCATATGGTTGGGCCAAAGGCCATTGGATACAATTGACTGGGCCAAAGGCCATTTGACATGAATGATTGGGGCCAAAGGTCGTTTGACATGAATGATTGGGCCAAAGGTCGTTGGACACCGTTTGATATGAATGATTGGGCCAAAGGCCGTTGGACATCAATGATTTGGGTTTGAGACTATTTGATATGTTCGGGCTTGAATTGCCTAATGTACTAAATAATGCAAGAAATAGAATACTAAATGGGCCCAAGGCCGCTTGATATATGTGAATCTCATTCGTGTACCTTTTTTCTTTGATATTATTCACTGGGCTTTCGCTCACGTTCATTCATGTGTATGTAGGTTAGCCAAGGGATATCCAAACCCAGCCTTGGTGAAATATGTGAGAAACAGTCAAGGTTTTGAAGAGTCAGCCCAAACGTTTCACGCACGAGACTTGTCTTCGCCTCTTTTGTTCTTTTGATATAGTTTTGTTATATTGGCGAAAACATTGGATCACTTTTGTATATAAACTTTAAGCTTGACTGACTTAGACTTGAATGATCCTGTATGTACAGAACTTTGTGTTATTATCCCTTTGATGTGAGTTATTAACAGATATATATATGGACTGTTATGATGTGCAATGTAAGCACAGCTCTATGGACAAAATTTTTAAATTTGCTTCCGTTTGGCCCCTTTACTCTGATAAGATACGTCTTATTTAGTTTAAGGCCGTAGGTAATCCCTTGATTATTAGCCAGTTATGTCCTTAACCCATAGGGGCGGGTTCGGGTCATGACAGAGTGGTATCAGAGCACGAGTTAATAACTCACACACTTGTCCAAAAGAGCAACAAGCATCTAGAAAAGATCTAGGATGCATTCACGTGATAAGTAGGAATTTGTAAACATTAAGACTATGTTTAAATGCTCTGAAATAACTGATTATGTGCTATATGTTTGTGATTTACTTGTATTGCGAATTATGTGAATATGTTTTCTCTTTAGTAGATGCATACTTGTGAAACTTTTGTATAGAGAATAATGCAAGTCTAATCAGATGGTGAGAACAAGAGGTGATGAAATAGAGAGTCCTCTACTGCCAGAATGGATAGGATGGAAAGATTGATTCATGAAATGGCAGAAACATTGAGGCAACAACAACAGTGGCAACAATAGTGGCAGCAACCACATCCTCCACCTCCACCTCTGGCACCTCCTGTGCCAGACTTATAGAATGATGACCGGATAATAGCTCTCACCAAAGAGTTTAAGAAAATGAAACCACCACAGTTCCATGGGGGATTAGATCCGTTAAAAGCCGAGGCGTGGGTTCTCGGCATTGAAAAGCTGTTTGAGGTGTTTCCTTGTTCAGGGACACAGAAAGTACTTCTGGCCACCTTTATGCTAGAAGACAAAGAAAAAAGATGGTGGATGTTAATGTGTGAGAATCGTAAAGACATTGGCTGGGCGAAATTCCTGGAAGTTTTCTATGATAAGTACTTCCCTCAATGTGTCTATGACAGGAAAGTATCGGAGTTCATGGAACTTAAACAAGACAGCATGACAGTAGCTGAGTATGAGGCCAAATTCACTGAGTTGGCCAGGTTTGCACCACATGTGATCGATACCGACTACAAGAAAGCGAGACATTTTGAAGGTGGGATTCGAAGTGATATTTTAGAAAGGGTAATGTCCTGAAGCTGGAAACCTATATTGGGGTGCTAGACCGGGCCATAATATCAGAAGTTAACATAGCTAGACAGACCAGATCAACAACTGACTGGAAGGGTAGCAAAAGACAGGGCTTCTTTTCGAAGAAGAAATTTTCAAAGAAACAGAATACGGGCTCTTCGAGTACTTCGAATTCTTCCCAAGATACATCTCCAATGTGCAATATTTGTAGTAAAAGACACCGTGGAGTTTGTTACCGTATGTCGAGAGCTTGTTTCAAATGTAGTAAAACAGGGCACATGGCCAGAGATTGTAATCAAAACAGTGGAAAGCTAGCTGCTAGCTCAACTGCATCAATCCCGAAGCCGGGAGATAATATGAGATCTACTACCATCGGAGATACCGTAAGGCAAGGGAGAGTTTTTGCGTTTGTTTCGGGTGATACACGGAATGCTGACGCGGTTGTCTCAGGTACTATTCCTATATGCAATCAGGATGCTTTTGTGTTAATTGACTCTAGATCAACGCACTCTTTCGTAACTTGTGCATTTGCACCTAGACTGAGTAGACCTCTAGAACCATTACCATATTTGCTATGTGTGTGTGCTCCATCCGGGGAATCTGTGTTGTGTGCATCTGTATATCGGTTTTGTGACATGCGTATTGGGAATGTTATTTTGTATGTAGACTTATTGCCCTTGAACTTTAGACATTTCGATGTAATTCTGGGCATGGATTGGTTAACTAAATATTGTGCCACCATTGATTGTGTAACAAAACGGGTTGTGTTTAAACCACCGGAACAGGAAGAAATTGTGTTTGTGGGTAACGGGGTAGTGCCTTCACCTTACTTAATATCTGCAATGAAAGCATGTAAATTGATCAGGAAGGGGTGCCAGGGTTCCCTGTGTTGTGTGTTATCTGAACAAATTGTGACTGATGAATTGAGTAGCATCCCTATTGTTAGTGAATTCCCATATGTGTTTCCAAGTGAATTACCAGGAGAATTGGTGGATAGGGAGATAGAGTTTACTATTGAAATTGTGTCAGGCACTCAGCCTATTTCTAAAACTCCCTATAGAATGGCTACTGCTGAAATAAAAGAATTGAAGGAATAGTTACAAGATTTACTAGATAAAGGGTTTATTCAACCTGGTACTTCACCATAGGGTGCACCGGTAATATTTGTGAAGAAGAAGGATGAAACCTTGCGCTTGTGTATTGACTACCGAGAACTGAATAAGGTAACAGTAAAGAACAAATATCCCTTACCTCGTATTGATGACCTGTTTGACCAGTTGTAGGGATCACAAGTGTTTTCCAAAATTGATTTGAGATCCGGGTATCACCAGCTGAAAGTGAAAGCAGAAGATGTTGAGAAAATTGCGTTTCGGACAAGATATGGCCATTATGAATTCCTTGTTATGCCATTTGGGGTGACTAATGCTCCTACAGCATTTATGGACCTAATGAACCGAATATTTAAAACTTACCTTGATGATTTTGTTGTGGTCTTTATTGATGATAGCTTGATATATTCAAAAAATAAACTTGAGCATGAACATCATTTGAGAACTGTCATGCAAACACTTAGGTGTCGTTTGGTAACACTTACGTTTTCAGTTTTCTATTTATATTTACAAAAATTTAAAAAACTCAAATAAAAACTTGTTTGGTAAAATTTTTGATTTATAAATCAGTGGTCTCAGTTTATAAATTTGGCTAAAAAATGAAAACACAAAAAATGTGTTTCCATTTTGAGTTTTCAGTTTTTTTTTTTTTTACCACCCAACACTAGCCACCACCCGCCAACATTTTCCACCACTGTTTTCCGTCACAACCACCCACCATCCACCCCTCACCCCCCACCACCACCTGCCACCACCACTCACCACCCGCCACCACCACCCACTGCCACCCACTCGCCACCACCACCCACTCCTTGCCACTACCACCACCACCACCACCCACCTACCATCCGCCACCCGCCACTACCATCCACCGCCTGCCACCACCACCCGCCACCTACTTGCCATCACCACTCACCACCTACCTGCTACCACCATCCACCACATACCACCACCAGCCACCCACCACTACCAGCCACCTGTCACCCACCCACCCGCCACCACCACCACCACCACCACCATCACCCACCACCCACCCGTCACCTACCTGCCACTACTACCCACCACCACCCGCTCGCTACCACCTACCACCCGCCACCATCATCCACCCACCCACCGACCATCACCACCACCCACCACCACCCGCCATCCGCCACCCACTTGCCACCACCACCACCACCACCACTACCCACTCGCTACCAGCCACTACCCGCCACCGTTACCCACCCAGCCACCATCACCACCCACCACCCACCCGCCACCACTCGTCATCCGCCACCTACCTGCCAACACCACCACCACCACCCACCACCCGCCACCACCCACCACCACCCGCCATCCGCCACCCACTTGCCACCACCACCCGCCACCACCACCACCACCACCCACTCACTACCACCCACCACCTGCCACCGTCACCCATCCACCCACCACCACCAGCTACCCACCACCTACCGTCACCACTTTCCACCACCGTCTTCCGCCGCCACTTGCCACCACTTGCCACTTTTCACTATTTTTTATATTTTTAAAATTTTTTAAACATTTTGTCAATTACCAAACACGTTTGTAATTTATATTTTTCCAAAAATAAACAAAAATTAGTTTATAAAATTTTTGTAAATATAAACTGAAAACGTAAACGTTACCAAACACACCCTTAGAGAAACGAAATTATTTGCCAAATTAAAGAAATATGAGTTTTGGTTAGATGAAGTTATTTTCTTAGGGCATGTTATCAACAAAGAGGGGATTTCAGTGGACCCACAGAAAATAGAGGCAATTGTGGATTGGCTTACGCCGACAAATGTAACAGAAGTTCGTAGTTTCATGGGCTTAGCTGGGTACTACAGGAGGTTTGTGAAAGACTTTTCGAAAATAGTTGTACCTCTTACCCAACTAACACGCAAAGGGCAACCGTTTGAATGGAATGACGAAAGAGAATCTGCCTTTCATGAGCTGAAAATAAGACTGACCACCGCACCAGTTTTGACACTACCATCAGGTATGGAAAACTTTGTAATTTTCAGTGACGCATCTTATAGAGGCTTGGGTTGTGTATTAATGCAGAACGGAAGGGTGATTGCATACGCCTCTCGGCAATTGAGACCACATGAGAAAAACTACCCAACACATGATTTAGAATTGGCCGCAGTTGTATTTGCTCTAAAAATCTGGCGGCATTATTTGTATGGGGCAAAGTGTGATGTCTACACGGATCACAAAAGTCTGAAATACTTCTTTACACAGACAAAGTTAAATATGCAATAGAGAAGATGGCTCGAATTGATAAAAGACTACGGCCTTGAGATTCAGTACCACCCTGGGAAAGCCAATACAGTTGCTGATGCCTTGATCAGAAAATCGATGGGGAATTGGGCTTGCTCACTTACTGAACAGAAAGAAATCTTGCAAGATTTAGAGAAGTCCGAGATTGAAGTGGTGTTGTGCGAACAGGGTGGATTGATAGCCCCTATTACAGTAGAACCAGCAATCTTTGAGGAGATTAAATAGAGACAGAAGGAGGATGAATTCCTTAAAAATATAGTTGACGAATTTGAAACAAATCTGAGACCGGGATATATTGTGATAAATGGGGTGCTGAAATTCCATGATAGATTGTGTATTCCGAACATTCCTGAGTTAAAGAGAAGAGTTCTTGATGAAGGTCATAAGTCAGTATTTGCTATGTATCCGGGAAATAACAAAATGTATTGGGATTTGAAACAAAGTTATTGGTGGCCCAAAATGAAGAGAGAAATTGCAGAATATGTGTCTCAATGCCTTCAATGCCAACAAGTTAAAGTTGAACATCAGAAATCAGACGGTCTACTTCAACCTCTCCCTATTCCTGAATGGAAGTGGGAACATGTGACTATGGATTTTGTTGTTGGTCTACCTCAAACTCCTCGAGGTATGGATTCTATTTGGGTTGTAGTTGATAGACTGACTAAATCTGCACATTTTCTACCTGTTAGAACTATATTTGATGCTTATAGACTGGCTACTATATATGTTGATGAGATTGTTCGTTTACACGGAGTTCCAGTATCTATTGTCTCGGATAGAGATCCGAAATTTGTGTCTAGATTGTGGAAAAGTTTGCAAAGGGCTATGGGGACAGAATTGAGGTTTATATGAATATGCTAATTAAGTTTGCAAAGTCCCGTATTATTCTAATTAATCTAAATTACGATTGTGATTATGTGTTCGATATGATTTTGTGTGTCATTTATATGAATATATGTGGTTTTAAATTTCTATCTGTTCACCGTAGGAATATCTATTCAACTTACTGTTATAAATTGAAAATTGAAGGCCTAATCAGCCACACAAATCGAAATTGACTACGTCGTTGTGATTGGTGTAATTTTTTGAGCCTATAATAAAATTTAATTAAAAATTGATTCGGATCAGATTAATTAGATTAAATTGATGAAATAGTACTCAATTAATTAGTGCTAATGGAATAGGATTAAGGGAGACTTAAAAAGGGCATAATACACCCACATTCCTTTAGTTTTGAGCTCAAAAGCAGATTTTACACTCTAGAGTGGGAGAGGGTCGGCTCTAGAGAGAGAAAGAGGGAGAATTATGCAATTTTGGCTCAAGGCTTGAGAATTGGAAGCTGAACTCAAGGATCTAGCTAGAATTTGGATGTTTGAAGCTCCTAGGTGAGTGATCAACCCTTAATTCATGAGTTTGAGTTTGTAACCATGTGAATTCAAAGTTTGATTGTGATCGAGAACATAATTTGAATTGAATTTGTTGAATTTGAAGCATACATGTGCATTCATGTGCATAATTGCCATGGTTATACACATTCAAGCATGAAGCATGTTGAATATGAAGAATTGAGCACCAAACTTTACATGTATGAGTAATTTTGTGTACCTTCGTGATTTTGAACACCATTTGCACCATTTGAAATGGAATCAAGTTAGTAGTTTACATGCATGCAAGATTCATGTAAGTAAAGAGCTTGGTTATTTGAATCTTGAAGAATTTGAAATGGTTTGAGAAATGAACCATGACTTTAGTCAATTGGCTCCCAATTAATCATGCCCTTATGTTAGGTAATGTCCCTCCATGTTTTTGTATTACAAATCATGAGTTTAAAGCCTTTGAATATCGAATTTGAGCCTCAAGAATAGTTCTGGGAAACCCAGAATTTGGCATGTCCACTCGAGCGGGGAAAGCGCCGCTCGAGCGTGAAATGCGAGCTCCTAGAATTTTTGCAGACATTGATGTCAACTCGAGCGGGGACATTCACGCTCGAGCGGGGAGCCATGTAGTGTGACTTTCAGCTCGAGCGTCCGAATTCACGCTCGAGCGTAAAAATGAGGTAACCAGTACTTTTGCAGGCCATGGGGGTCCGCTCGAGCGGCGAAACCTTCGCTCAAGCAAGGACCCCTATTTCAGAAAATTTGTAAAAGTGTTCTGTGTTTCATTTTCCATTCTCTTTCACTTCTAAGTACTCTTAGGCATGCATTGAGCGTTATGGATAAATTAAAAGAATAAGAAAGAAGCCTAAGAGGGATGTATGAATTAAGAACGGATTGGATCAATTGTGACCCATATGTGTTATGTAATGTGTAGGGTTGAGCTCCAGGGAAAATCCACCGGCAGAACACTGTGAGTAATATCTTAGTAAAGATATTTGAAGTATGCTATTTGTCCAAATGCTTATTTCCATATTAGTCTTATAAGTTTGTTAAACTGAATTGTAGACAAATATTTGTTATGCCATATGGTTGGGCCAAAGGCCATTGGATACAATTGACTGGGCCAAAGGCCGTTTGACATGAATGATTGGGCCAAAGGCCGTCGGATAGTGTTTGACATGAATGATTAGGCCAAAGGCTGTTGGATACAATTGACTGGGCCAAAGGCCATTTGACATGAATGATTGGGCCAAAGACCGTTGGATACAATTGACTGGTGTAGACACCCCATTTTTGACCGTCCTCAAGACTTGGACATCACCGTTTGAACACCCGGTGATCATCCATGTTTGTGTTCGTTTGGAGTTCCCGGAGGTCTCGGCTACGCGCCTTGCCTCAGGATCTCTGAACTTGACTGTTTAGTGTCTGGTTTTGTACCAAACACTTGTGTTTTGCCTTGGAGGGGCAGGGAATGCCTTTTAAGGCATCCCCACACATCACCGTCCATGGCTAGAGGCCACCGGCTGGTGTTTTGTTGCCATCGGCAATGTATATTGCCGGTCGGCATTCTTTGTTGCCGGTCGGCACTCCATTTTGTCAAAATGGCAATTTTGAGCGGCCGACTACTGTGCATCTACTTTTTGTAGATCTTTTGTGCCAGCTGTGATAGCTAGCACCCACTCTGTTCCCCTCCATACACGTGTATGGAGGGATTTCCCTCTAAGCAAGCTTGTTTAGTAAGCTTTGCAAGAGGGACTTCTATAAGAGGAGGGCTCTTCTCCTTGTTCTAGGGTTAGACATTTTAGAGAGAAAAGTTGTGTGAGAGCTCTGGTTTTAGGTTTAGGGTTCCATACATATTCTATCTCTATACCTCTCTCTCATTTGGCCTTTGTGTGTGTTTAAGTGTGTTTGTGTCTTACTATTGCACACAAACACATAGTGTTACACCTTCCCTTGGCTACTGAGGTTCTAAGAGGTTGTTCTTGGTGTTCTTGGGTGGTTTTGAGCTTGAAGAACCAGCTGGTCCACCATTTGTGAAGAAAGTCTTCAAGGGTAAGAAACTAGCCCTTTTATTCCCCATTTTTTGCATTGTAATTTAGCCTATCTTAGAACTATTTTTGTTCTTAGTGTATAATACAAAAAATTTCTGTTTTTGGGCCCTCTAAATAGTTTGTTTAGAGTGTTTTGTGGTTTGGAGGTGTTTGACCCCTCTTAGGCCTTGAGAGGCCCCATTTTGTGCCATTTTGAGTGAGCTCCGGGACCTTGGTGTTTGGGTCTCCTCACCACTGAAATCTTGAGGGATTTTAGAGGTGAGGATGGTGCCTTGAGGTCCTAGAGAGGAGAGGGCCACCCCCTCTCCTTGTTGTCCTTGAAAAGGACCATTTTTGGCCTCTTGAGGGAGCACCTAGCTAAGCTTCATGTTGACCATGCCTTAGTTGTTTTTTGTGCTTATTATGTCATAATATGCCTCTGTTTTTTGTTGGTTTTGGTACACCATGCATGCTTAGCATACCTACCTTGTAATGCCATGTTTAGGCCTTAATATGCCTTAGGTTATAAACCGTTGTTCGAGCATGTTTTAGGTCTAGCTTTGTGAAGCTTTTGTGCTTATTTTTCCATGCTTGAGGTCTGTCCATAGTTGTTTGGGTCGGCCATGGCATGCATTGTATAGCCCCTTTGCATTTTTGGCTTGTTGGCCTTAAGTGTGTGAATGTGTAGCATGCATCCTTGCCTTAATTTAGTAATTTGGGACCATTTGCCATGTTATTTCAGTCCCTTTAACATGCTTGTATGCTTGCCTTGGATGCCTCTTTGAAACTTTGGAAGCTTGTCTTGCATGCTCTATGTTTTGGCCATGGTGTATGCTTTTGAATTCAGGTCATTTGGACGCCATCTAAGTGATCTTTAGGCCTTGTCTTAACATGCTAAAATTCTGTTTTTAGTCATTTAATTCATGCCATGTTTGGTCTTGCTAAGTATAGTTCAATACTTCATTAGTTTGCTTTGAATGCTTGGGCCATTTGTTGTATTTTTAGCCTATCTTGTTTGTTTGGTTTGGCACCATGTTCTTGCATGATTTTCAGAGCTTAATGCATGTTATTTGTCCATGTTTGTACCCTCTTGAGTGTGCTCGAGAATTGCTCTTTAATGCTTAAGTGTTGGTCCTTGTGTGCATGCATGTTTGCATGTCATTTAGCCCTCATTTCATAGCACTATGGCCACTGTTTTGGGCCTAATTAGAGCTGCCCAAATCATGTTTAAGTCCGTCTCTTTGTTTGTTGCATGTACTCCTTGTATGTTGTAGCATATTGGTGAGTCGTTGCATATTTGAACTTGCATGATTGAATGAAGTCACATGTTTGTTTACATGCTTAAACACCCACATTGTGCCTTGCATACTTGTTGGTTGCATTATCTCATGCCTTGCATGCTTGTTTGCTTGTTTGCATTACCATGTTGCATGCCTAGTCAACATGCTTAGGTTGCATTGCTTGCATGCTTTGCCTCTTGATCATCCATGATTGAGGTTGGGTTCCTCATTTGTTTGTTGGTTTGCATTGCACTTTGAAATCAACATGCATAAATTGGTCTCTTGGGCCATCACGCATTGAAATGCGCGATTGTTGGTCCGAGAACCAAGAAGCATGTCCCCTTGAGTCACTAACATGATAAGGGACATGATTGGTGCATACATTGCTTGAATTGTATTGCCATGCTCTATCTTGCCCTCTGTTGCTGCCAATTGCAGATTCTGCAGGAGCTCTCTGTCGACCAGCAATCCTCCCCCTACCGATAGCTTCATCAATGGCCGGTGACCACATACCATTGCCGGTGGCAATCCTATTCAGCTGGTGGTGTCTCCCAATGTCCAGAGAGGCAACTCTGAGACTTTGACAGTCTTCAGAGGAGCAGAGCAGGGAAAACAGAGACAGCTTGCGCATGGCAGTGTACTTCCGAGCAAGACCGAGCACGCATTGCATCGAGCTCTCTTCCCGAGGCGGTTTACTATTTTTCCTAGCTTAGTTAGTTTGTTAACTAATTAGGTAATTTGTAATAATTAATTAGCTAGGATAGTTAATTCATTATTCAATTTGTATTATTCTTTCGGTCCCTCCGAACGAGGACGAATCTGTAATAAGTGTGGGTGCGTATGTGTGCATGTCTTTCAATCCCCACTTCTTTCTTCCCTTTTACTTACCTGCTTTTATGGTTAGTAATAGGACATGTTTAATTTAGCATACCTTATGCTACGCATGTGTGCATCCATACATTTGTCTTGCATGCACCGGGCTCGGCGCATCATTCTAGCTGCATCTGTATTTCAATTCCAAATTGAATACGTGTTAGTTGCAGCATCCCGCATGCCATGTTTAGGTTAGCCGAGCCTATTCTAAGTGCATCCTGTATGTGTTGCATTAGGCAATTTGACATGAACTAGGACCATGCATGTTGGCTAACTAGTTTATTGTTTTGGCACGGAGTACGATGTAAGTATTTATGCTTTAGCATCTCGCATGAGTGTGAATGCTATCATGACAACATGCTTACCATGTGGCTAAATGCTTATGTGATAAATTGTTTGAATGCCTGTGGGTGAAGGTTGGGTTGTCTGAGTTGGAAAAACTCGTTGAAATCCATATTTTAGCCTACTTCCGAGTAGCAAATTCCAAAGTGTTTTTCAAGACAAACGGATATGCAATGCTTATTTCCAAATTAGGCAATCTAGTCTATACTTGTTTGCTGTGCGCATAACGTAGTAATTCTAGGCTAATAATCGGGATAAGAACACATAACGTTTTCAAAACTGGATATCACGGTTAGTAGAGGCCGATCTTCGAATCGGGCGAGAGGGGGTGCTCATAGCTGACCTTCCCCAATCGTACCCAAGCTCCCGAGCCGAGGCAACTTTGGCAATGACGGACACGTGGCCTTTGGCACCGAGTCAGGGTTTCCTAAATTTCCCAAAATAAAATATTTAGGTGGCGACTCTGCATTTGGCAAAGCAGTCCATGTTTGGCACTTCTTTTCAAAAAAAATCTGTTTCTCAAAACGATTTGCCGGATTTGGACTCTTTGGTTCAGATTAAGAACCGTGACACAAATCGAGTCCGAACTGTAGCGAGGGCCCCACGCGGGCGAGTCTACAGTTTCTGGCGACTCTACAGTTTTTGGCGACTCTGCTGGGGATATTTAGAGAGCTTGACTCGAACTCATGATATCCTGTTTTGATCTCATTTATGTGTCTCTTTGCATTGCATGTGCATTGGTGCGCCTAGGAACACAGTGTTTGCCATCTGCCATTCCTGAACGGTTTGCCGGAGGCTTGTCTTGTCAAGGCATGACCATAAGGCCGACCGGTTATGGGCTCTGACAGCATGGGAACACAAACCCCGGTTTTACCGGGACACCCTTTTTGACCATTCGACCTAGTGCATATCGAAATCCATAGTGACCATTCAAAGCTAGGACAGGTTGCTTACCCGATGTTAGGTTGTTTGGAAACTGCTGCGTGCATAGTGAAACCCTAGCTCCTGACAAAATAGGACAGGGAAACCCTACCCCAACATAGGGATGTTTTGGTTCTCACTTATCTGTTATGTGCTTTAGAGTGTATCTCTACAGGGAACGTACATACCAGTTTGCAAGTTTGAGTATCAAGCCCGAGGGCACCAGTATCAGTGTTGTTGAGAATCGGTTATCTGCGGGTATCAGGTTCAGTTTTGGGAACAGTGATTCTGGGGAACAGTGATCAGCAGTAGAGTACAGTTGTTCCGCTACACCCGTGTTTGATCCATTTGGGCTGAAATGCTACTTGCTGTCTCTTTCAGTTCGGACAGCTGGTACAGAATAGCTAGTGCTCCCCCTTGCTGAGACAGGACTTATGACGACGCAGAATTCAGAAGAGATCGTGGTTATGTCAGCTGCACTAGATCAAGGGATCGCTCTGCAAAGTGAGACCAACATTGATATGTCACATCCACCTAGGTCGCCTGTTGCGCACCCAGTCTGGGCCCCCCAGCTATATCAGGCCCGCGAGCCTACTACATTTGAACTAATGGGGATGATAGGTGATCTTCAGAGATCCGTGGCGGATCTCGCCTACGGAATGTCAGCTTCGCCTCCAGCCGCACCATATGCCGGGAGTTTTGTACCCCAGGAGCCCCACTGTTGGGGCGGATTGTGATTGAACTTAGCCAACCGGAGATGGCCTCCAGCTATGGTAATGACATATCAGCATCAACCCAAACCCTCGATCCGGCTGAGGCCAAAGGAAAAGACAAAATGAAGGCAGATGTCGATCCCATTGAACAACTGCTGCGGGCAGTCGAGGCTTTGAAAGCCGGGGGGATAAATAAGCAACAGATATCCGCAGTTATGGCAAAAACTGTGGAGGATGCTTTCCCCACTCCACCTGAGGGTAGTTCAAGTCAGTCAGAAAATCGGGATAGGCCCCGTCATGCCAGAACAGTTCCTCCTATTCCCAGCGCTGCACCTGGGAAAGATCAGAAAGCCAAGGCAGTGCCTGCCGACCCTTTTGCTAGTGCGTCTAGTAAGAACGCTCAGACTTCAAAATACCTGCCCCGAGGGCGCAGGGTCTTTCATGCTCTCTACATGCCTCTGTCCAAGGCACTTCAAATCCTTGCCGAGAGGGGGCACCTTAAACCCTTGGAGCCTCGGCCTCTCCCGAAGAATCTCCTGCTACGCATGATGCTGCTCAGTACTGCGCGTACCACCAGCAGACAAGCCATGCGACCGACAATTGTTTCCGCCTCCGTCATGAGGTGCAAGATTTGATTGACAACGAGGTTATCCTCCCGCCCACCTCAGCCAAGTCCGTTACCACCCAGTTATTGGATTTTGAGGACGCAGATACTGCAAGTATGTAATCAGAAAGTGAACCACCAGCGGGCGACATTCGGTATATTTTTAGATGTGGCATCTAGCACGCATTTTTGAGCATCGGTGAAACCGAGTTTTGTAAATTCTGGCTTGGCTGTCAAGTCAGTCTTTTGTTTTGAGCCTGTCTATTTGTCTTGAGTCAGTCTTTTTGCTTAAGGGTCTGTCTTGTTGTATCGAGTTAGTCCCCTTTTGTATAGAATACCAGGTGATTCCGGGGTTGTTACCTCGAACACCGTTTTGTCTTCTAATTACCCGTTTTGTTTTTGGGTTTGTTTCTGCCGAAGGGCCAGTTATACCAACAAATCTGAATGAAACAGCTGTGGCTATCTCATTTTCATGCTTGCTTTCAGTGTAAGTTAATTGTGCCAGAGGACTTGAATGGGTTGACAGTACATCTCGCCTGCTCTCCTGCGCGCCAAGCTCATTGCATTAGCCTAAGTTTTTCAAAAACCTTTTGAACACTGCGGTGATGAAAACGAAGAGGAAGGAATTCCTCGGGTTTTGCAAATTTTGATCATTTTGAGAGAAAAAGAGGCATGCTAGGCCTTTTAATGAATGAAATCATGCTTGTCAGCGTGAGTACTGGGAAGGACCCTGGCTTGATCCAGATTGGTTCCACACTATCTTCGGCGCGAGCGATTTGTCGCTTTCTTAAAAACTTTCAAAAACAAATGTTTTACACGGCCCTGTGAAGACCTGTGTGGAACCGCTCTTGAGATTGTGCAGCCTAGGATCGCTCTCAGTCTCAAGATTCGACCTGTTTGTTTTGAACCACGAACTCATCAGGAACATTCAATGGTCAACTGTCGGAGGAGGCCCGTGTGGCCAGTTTTGAAGCAGCCCTCGAGCAAGAGGCACCAAAGTCGAATCAAAACGAGTAGATCTCACCAGAAGAAGCTCGTGGAGCAGCCATGATGGATTCTCCTACAAATCACTGCAACAGCCATTCTCCTAGATACAGAGAGGCTTCAACTTCAAAAACCATTTGGCATGGACTTGTTACACTTTTACCCTTTGAGAGGCTCGCTGGGCCGAAAACCCGGAAGGGCGACCTAGGCAAAAGTTAGAGCAAGAGAAAAATACATAAAAAGAAAAAAATGCAAAAAAAAAAAAGAAAAGAAAAAAAAGAAATGTGAAAAAGAAAAGAAAATGAAATGAAGCTCGCAAGGTCGAAAACCCGCATCGGGCACCTTGGCAAAAGTTAGAGCCTGAGAAAGTGAAGGTTAAAATACCCGAGTGTACCTTAACCAGAACTACGTAAGGTTTGATTCCCATGTTTGGTATACGTAGGCAACTTCATCCTGAAGTCCAGCCCCCAACGCTTTCATGGCGTTTCGATCCATGCAGTGGTTTCGATTTCATCCCAAAGTCTAATCGCCAACACCTTCCAAGGTGATTGTGTCCATATATTTGTTATGACCGTCTTCGTCATCTCTGTGTCCAAGATTTCGACCATCACCAATGAAGACTGTTTGCGGACTGCTGCGGCACCATCCAAACAAGGGGCAACTTCCCGTTGCCACGAGTCGTCGGGAGCCGCCATTCAAACCAGGGGCAACTTTCCGCTGCCGTGCGGCGTTCTTCAAACCAGGGGCAATTTTCCATTGCCTCCAATCCGAGGTTGCGCATCTCAAAGAGTAAGTTCCATGCTCGTTGAGCATCGCCTGTTTGCAAAATAGTTTTTGAAATTTTTTTACTGAGGTTGACTATTTTCTCGAAAACTATTCCATTTTCCAAAACCAGACCATTTTCTTGGACCCAAAAAGGAAAATTTTTAGTGCTTACAGCCTAACCTGCGTGATTTTCAAATCAAAAATCGAACAAGTACGTTAATCCGACTCTCATCTTGATCAAAACTGTTTTAGTAGAAAACCAAAACAAAAAATGGTCAAAATGATGAACTAGGGGCACAGTTGAGTCAGGCGTTCTGTCTTTCCCCTGTCGTCAACATACTTGCCAGGAGGGCACTCTACTCATCAGAAGAAATAGTTTGGCAATATGAAGAGGGATTTTTGTCCAGCAGCACCAGGTCAGGTAGTGAGCCGGAATCTGATTCCACCAAGTCTTGTGAGTCGGAATCAGGTTCCAGCTCAACTGAGTCTGAGTTCGGTATTCCTGGGGGTGATAACCCGGATGCCACAGTCCTGTCCAAGTCATCTTTTTCTTTCTCCTTTGAGTCTGTTGTAACAGAAGAATCAGACGGTTTGGAAGTACTTAATGAGAATGATATGGATGTGGTTTCCGAGTACTTTTCTGTGCCTTTGATATATTGCTTAAATTAGGACTTTCAAAATTTTGACGAAAATGACGAGGGAGAAATTCCTCCGGTTTTGCAATGATTAATTGATCAAGAGCAGGAAAGATTTGTTAAACCTTTAGTTGATGAAATCACTACTGTGAATATTGGTACTGAGAAGGACCCGCGGCTGGTCCAGATCGGGTCGACGTTGTCTTCGAGGAACTCGAGCGCTTAGTCGCTTTATTAAAAGATTTCAAAGATGTTTTCACGTGGTCTTACGAAGACATGCCTGGAATCGATCCTGAGATTGTACAGCACCGGATCCCTCTTGACCGCGAGGCCCGACCTGTCAAACGGAAACTCAGAAGGATTCGTCCAGACTGGGCCATCAAGATTAAGGAAGAGGTCACCAAGCAAATTGATGCAGGCTTCCTGCTGGTATCTGAATACCCGACTTGGTTGGCCAACATTGTTCCAGTGTCGAAGAAAGATGGCAGGATCCGAGTATGCGTGGATTTCAGGGATTTGAACAGAGCTAGTCCGAAGGACGATTTTCCCCTGCCGCACATTGATGAGTTAGTGGACTTCACGGCGGGGCATGCTTTGCATTCGTTTATAGATGGCTTCTCAGGCTACAATCAGATAGTGATGGCACCAAAAGACCGGAAAAAGACTGCCTTCACCACCCCGTAGGGGACATACTGCTACAGAGTGATGCCGTTTGGGTTGAAGAATGCTGGAGCTACATATCAACGGGCCGCGACCACAATATTGCATGACATGATCCACAAAGAGGTTGAAGTGTACGTGGACGACATGATTGTCAAGTCCAAAGAAAGAGAGGGCCACTACACCGCCTTGCAAAAGTTCTTTCAAAGGATCAGAGAATTCCGGTTACGGCTGAATCCTCAGAAGTGTATGTTCGGTGTCACAACAGGGAAAATGCTGGGGTTTCTTATTACACAGAGAGGTATCGAAGTCGACCCTTCCAAAATCAAGGCCATCCTAGAAATGCCAACACCAAGGATTGAAAAGGAGGTGCGAGGCTTTCTGGGTAAAGTGCAATTCATAAGACGGTTTATCTCAAAATTAACCTTGACTTGTGAACCACTTTTTGGTCTTCTGAAGAAAGGAAAGAAATTCCAATGGGACGGCCGATGCCAAGTTGCTTTTGAACAAGTCAAGAAATACTTACAGAACCCACCCGTGTTGTCACCGCCAGAACCGGAAAGACCATTGATATTGTATCTTTTGGTAACCGAGACCACAATGGGCTGCATGCTCGCGCAAGAATCAGAGGACAAAGTGGAAAGAGCCATCTACTATCTGAGCAAGAAGATGTTAGAGTATGAGACTCGCTACACACCGTTGGAGAAGGCTTGCTTAGCTTTGGTATGGGCTACCAGGAAGCTGCAGCACTACCTGTTAGCTCACTCCGTAATGTTGGTTTCACGACTCGATCCCATCAAATATCTTTTCGAGAAACCAGCACTTACAGGTAGGCTAGCTCGTTGGTTGCTGTTGCTTTCCGAATTCGATCTGAAATATGTGACACGCAAGTCAGTCAAGGGAAGAGCAGTGGCAGAGTTCTTAGCCGACCATCCAGTGGAAGGGGATGAAGCAGTTGAGTACTCGTTCCCAGATGAGGCCATTTTCCATATCGACGACGAGTTTTAGACGATGTATTTTGACGGAGCGTCCAACTAGTACGGGTATGGGATAGGGGTGTTGCTAATAGCACCCGATAACTCCCGTATCCCTCTAGCATTCAAACTCCGATTCAAAGTCTCGAACAATGAAGCAGAATATGAGGCATGCATTGCCGGTCTAGAAGCAGCCCTAGAACTAGGGGCAAGACGGTTGGACGTCATCGGGGACTCAAACCTTGTTGTGTCTCAAGCAAAAGGAGACTGGAAAGTCAAAGAAGAAAAGATGATGATGTATCACTGGACCTTGGACTTGTTAATTCCTCGGTTTGAGAAGCTAAATTTTGCTCATCTACTAAGAGAGAACAACAGGTTCGCAGATTCTTTAGCAACTCTATCTTCCATGATAGACATCCCGTCCAGAGTCCAGATGCGTCCAGTCATCATTGACCAGAAATTTGCACCAACCTACGAGTCGATCGCCGCCATAGATGAGGTTCAGGATGAAAACCCCTGGTATCACGACATTTGGAACTTCTTGGAGAAGGGAATGTATCCACCGGAGGCAAATGCCAAGGATAAAAGGGCAATCAGAAGAATGGTCATTCAGTTCATCATTTGCGGGGGTAAGCTGTATAAGAGAAGTCATCTGGGAATGCATAAGTTGTGTGTAAAAGCTGAGGAATCAAAGCGCCTGATGGAGGCCATCCATAGAGGAGAATGTGGGGCACATATGAATGGGGTAATGCTAGCGCGGAAGATCCTCAGACAGGGTTACTACTGGTCCACCATGGAGGAGGATTGTATCGGCTTTGTTCGGCGATGCCACAAATGCCAGATCCATGCAAATCGCATGAACATTCTGCCGTCGAAGCTGTACAATATGACTTCGCCATGACCATTTTCAGTTTGGGGAATCGATGTGATCGGGGCTGTTACTCCAAAGGGGTCGAATGGGCATGAGTTCATCCTGGTCTCGATAGATTACTTTACGAAGTGGGTCGAGGCCCAATCTTATGCATTGTTGAAGGCTTCACATGTTGCGAAATTCATTAGAAACAACATCATCTGCCGCTATGGGGTCCTAAACAAGATTATTTCAGACAATGGTTCCCATTTCAAGAAGGAGGTGATTGATTTGTTAAAGAAATACAATGTGGCTTTTCATAAGTCGTCCACATACCGGCCGCAGACCAACGGAGCAGTTGAGGCCGCCAACAAGAACATCAAGCACATACTGCAGAAGATGGTGGAAACCTACCGGGACTGGCTAGATAAGTTGCCGTTTGCTCTGTGGGGCTACCGGACTTCAATTAGAACTTCTACTGGGGCGACTCCGTATTCATTAGTCTATGGGATGGAGGCCGTTCTACCTATCGAAATTGAGGTTCCGTCATTGTGAGTATTGGCTGAGTGTCAAATAGCCGAAGCAGATTCGCAGCAAAGCAGATTCGAAGAACTCATGCTCTTTGATGAGAGAGGACTGAAAACATTGTACCATGTTCAAGGTTATCAGCGCAGAATTGCCCGGGCTTTCAACAAGAAGGTTAAGTCCAGGAATCTGAAAGAAGGAGATTTGGTACTTAAGGATAACCGAGCTCCCATCCATGACCCAAGGGGCAAGTTCAGACCCAATTGGACTGGTCCCTACATCATTAAGTCTATTTGGTCGGGTGGAGCTGTCGTTCTGATAGACCTAGGTGGCCTAGAGTTCTCCCAACCGATCAACATGGACAAATTGAAGAAATATTACCCCTGAGAGGCTCGCTAGGCCGAAAACCCGAAAGGGCGACCCAAGCAAAAGTTAGAGCATGAAAAATTAGAAAATATAAAAACTGAGCTCGCAAGGTTGAAAACCCGCAAAGGGCAGTCTTGGCAAAAGTTAGAGCGCAAAAGGAGAGTGAAAATACTCGAGTGAACCCGAGCCTGAACTACGTACGGCTTGATTCCCATCTTTGGGATACGTAGGCAACTTCATCCTGAAGTTCAGCCATAAACACTTCCCCGATCAACTTTGTCCATTTGATCATCTCGGCCATTTTTGTCTATTCAGCATTCAAGAGTTCGGTTATGATCTCCAGTGCAGTGCTCTTCAGACTAGGGGCAACTTTCCAGTTGCTGGGATCCGGGGTTGTGCATCTCAGTGATAGATCTCGGGCATGTCCAGTTCTGATCCATATCGAAAATAGTTTTGAAAAGTTTTCATAAAAGTTGACTTTGTTCAAATAAATCTTTTTACAACTAAGACCATCTCTGGACCAAAGCGAGAAATTTTCAGTACCACAACCTTCAAGTTCATTGATTTCAGTACAGAGTCCTCCTGTTCTTGCATACAAATTGAAGTTGCTTTTTTATTACATTCATAAGGAAAACTTGAAAGTACTAATAAAGCAATAAATCCGGGGCATAGTCAAGTCAGGTGTTCCTGCGCCCCCTCCCAGAGCTGGTCAAAGCCCCCGGTGCCAAGCTGGGCCCGATCTGTGCCTCCTCATTAAGCCAATCTATGCACTCATCAGACAAAGTACAACTGAAAGTAGGAGCAGGGGCCAGGAGTTCTCTTGTTCTCCACGCAGTGGCCTGCCGAACAAGCTGCGCACCTCAAAACGGAAAGGCAGCAGGATATTCTATCCCCTCTGCGGGGCAAATCTAGCCATGGCCAAACTGGCGTTGGAACCGGAATGGGAAATAGAACACATAGTGAGTAAAGCCAATCAACTGAATCCCAATCTGTCGGGACATGCTACAGCTCATTGCCGGGAGATTGAGCCAAGGACAGCGCCAAGCAATGCGATCCGCAGACAAATTGCACATCCAGTCAAACCACCATCCCTCATCAAGGGCATCGACTAGTCGTTGTCGGAAGAAATAGCCGCGAGCTGAGTAGGCTGGGCAAGAGTCCACAACTTGCAATTTATCCATTAACCATACCTGGGGAGGGATAAAAAAATGAGAGAATAAAGAATAAAGAGATGTACGATGAGAGAAAAGTAAGAAAAGGGTTTTGTGGGAAAAAATCGAGCCTGAGGGCCGAGTGATGTGAGCAATACGTATATGAGAAAGGGTGGGAAACATTACCTGCAGCAGTAGTGGACTTCCCGCGAATCTGGTCGTCTCTCGGCAATAGAAAGCATCCAAGCCTATTAGCGTCTCGGCCAATGTCAGGGCAATGCAGCTCTTTCCTTCTTTCAAGCCTTGAGCAACTTCAATCAGACAAATGCTAGATCCGTTAAAGCCCAGGGCAAGCAAAAAGTGAGATAGTATGCACAAACAGAGGGCGTGTTGCCGAAAACCTTGCCAATGATGGTCGCCGTGGTTACCCGCATCAGAAAAGCGATAGATCAAGCTGGGAATGTCCAGCATTCCGTCATAAATCAGAGACCGAGCGTCACGCATAGTGAGTCCACACATTCGCCCTAAGGTTTGGGCATGGCCAAAATTAAGATGGGACAGGATCTCCTCGTCACGCTCAGATTCCAGTAAAACTCAGAAATCTTCAAAGGTAGGACACACCTCTTGCCCGCTAAAGCTAAAGACATGTGTTACCGGATTCCAAAACCTTGCCACCGTATGGAGAAACGGGAGGTGTAACGGGGTACGACCCAGAGTGAATAGTGCATTTATGCCGAAACCCCGAAAATTCAACTTTTCCGAGCCATCCAAGTTGTTAATCCAAGTTGTGAGATTTTGGGCAAGAAACGCTTCCATTTGGGGCAAATTGGTGTTGAATTGGGAAGAACCACGAAGCTAAGGCCTTTTTGTAGAAAATAAGGTTGAGTGAAGGACAGATGTCAGCATTTTGCTGATTCTGACAATCCATGGCCGGCCGACCAAATATAGTACCGACCGGCCACCACTTTTGGCCGATTGATCAAAGTTTCTGGCCGATGGCCATTTCTCATGGCCGATAGCCTTTATCTCTGGCCGGTGGTCTTCCTCCTTGTTCTCTGAGCTGTTTATGTTGAGGATTGGGGAATTCCACCACCTCCAATGCCCTCCGGTGATCGATTCTTGCGGAGTCACGCCTATTTGCTTATCGAGTTGTTGTACATTTGCTTATTGAGTTGTATGCCACTCTCTTCAAGTCTTTAATTTGCTTATCGAGTTGTACTCACGCTTGGTTGGTTATATCAAGTCGCTCTGTTTTGCTTATCGAGTTGTAAATGGGTTCACTACCTGATTATTACGATGCGAACACTCTATTTTCGAACGAATCTCATTCACATTGTTATGTGATGCCATGCGATGTAATGCATAGAATGTACAAATGCAACACCTTTTTGAACAAAATAGCAGTCTCATTCCCATCACATGCTTTGCAAAAATATGTAGTTTTGAGAAAAAGTAAAACCTGCTTGAGGCAGTGCAATGTGCTTAGACTACTAGTAAAAAGGAAAGTAAAGCAAAAAGAGAGTGGGGCAGCAAAGTATCAGAGTTGATACCGGTAACCCATCCCTTGAGGTCAATACATCTCTCGCGCCTTTGTTGGGATCCATTGTTCGGTGTGGCACCTCAAGTTTCTCAAGGCAGTGCAAGGAAGTACACCTTTTGAAACGTCCGTAGACCTCCGAGTTGACCTCAAATTGTGTCTGCTATGAGCAATAATTTGTGCGTGCGAGGAGCATCCTCTCCCATATCCTTTGTGTATCTTGTGAAATCCACAAATCACTTCAATTATAATATATTGCAGTACTTTATATTTCGACATCTTGGATACCTTTACCATATTTCAAGTTTCTATACACATTGCGTGCATACGTGCATTGCTTTACTTACATGTGTTCAAGTTCCTTTTTATACTCCTTGCGTGAATACGTGCATTGCTTTACTTACATGTGTTCAAGTTCATTTTTATACACATTGCTTGCGTAGACCGCATGCTTTACTTACATGTGTTCAAGTTGCTTTCTATACACATTGCGTGCATACGTGCATTGCTTTACTTACATGTGTTCAATTTCAAGTTTCTATACACATTGCGTGCATGCGTGCATTGCTTTACTTACATGTGTTCAATTTCAAGTTCCTTTTTATACACATTGCGTGCATACGTGCATTGCTTTAATTACATGTGTTCAAGTTCCTTTTTGTACACATTGCGTGCATACGTGCATTGCTTTACTTACATGTGTTCAAGTTCCTTTTTATACACATTGCTTGCGTAGACCGCATGCTTTACTTACATGTGTTCAAGTTCCTTTTTATACACATTGCTTACGTAGACCGCATGCTTTACTTACATGTGTTCAAGTCCCTTTTTATACACATTCCTTGCGTAGACCGCATGCTTTACTTACATGTGTTCAATTTCAAGTTCCTTTTTATACACATTGCTTGTGTAGACTGCATGCTTTACTTACATGTGTTCAAGTCCCCTTTTATAGACATTGCTTGCGTAGACCACAAGCTTTACTTACATGTGTTCAATTTCAAGTTCCTTTTTATACACATTGCTTGCGTAGACCGCATGCTTTACTTACATGTGTTCAAGTTTCTTCATACACATTGTGCACATTGTCACGTGTTCTTTACTTACATGTGTTTGTGCCTTCACAGCATTGTTATACGCCCCACTCGACTTGCGTTGTCACGCACTTTCGATTGCATTATTAGGCATGTTGCTAACAATATTGTACCTGTTAAGTTTGCTTTCTTTGCAGGCACGATATTGTATGTACGGTTCATTTGAGGCTGGTGCAACCAGACGAACCAGACAGGTACTGTATTCTCCGAGTGAGACGTATCAAGAATTGCATAATTCTCTTACATCCTTTCTGCATTGTAGTGTAGTTTGGTGTATGCTTGCTTAAAACTGTCGTATGTCATGCTTCGTTACAGCTTTCTTTGCATGATCATAAGTTATGTTCGGCTTCTTGCGTTGTCAGTTGCATTTTGCCCCTGCCTTCGGGCGCATATCTTATCTGTAGCTTGTATGCTTGTCTAAGTCTTCGGCCTTGTCAAAAATGGGGTTTTGACATTCACTCCCGTCATTGTTATGACTTTCGAGTTCTGTCAAAGAGGGGCAACTATAGACACCCCATTTTTTACCGTCCTCAAGACTTGGATGTCACCGCTCGAACACTCGGTGATTACTCATGTTTGTGTTTCAATTTGAGTTCCCGGAGGTCTCGGCTACGCGCCTTGCCTCAGGATCTCTCAACTCGACTGTTATGTGTTTGGTTTTTCACCAAACACTTGTGTTTTGGCTTCTGAGGGTAGAAAGTAGCTTGTTAGCTGCCCCTGACACCCACCGGCCTTGGTTTGAGGCCACCGGCCATGGTTTGAGATTACCGGCCATTGGTGAATTATACCATTGGCCGGTCGGCACTCAGTATGGCCGGCCGGCCATCGTTTTGGCCGGTGACCTCCTTTTCTGGCCGGTAGCACTTTTTTACCTTTTTCAGGCATGGTGCATGCCAGCTGTGCCAGCTGGAATGCGCCAAACCTGCCCCGGGGCATACATGTGGCTGTTTTGCCCCTTTTGTACCCTTTTGGTCAAAGCTTCTTGAGGAAGCTTGACCCTTTGTCAAAGCTTGCTCAAGAAGCTTGCCAGCTATTCTAGCTTCCTCAGGAAGCCTTGCACCCTTAGCTTGGCTTCCCTTGTAAGCCTTGACCCTTTTGAGTAGCTTCCCTTAGAAGCTTTGGCCAATTACCTTGACTATATAAGAGCCCCTCCTCCTCCTTTGTTTGGTTCAGCAAAAAAACAGAGCTATACACATATATATCTGATATATATCACCCTCTCTGTCTATATCTCCCTCTCTCTCTTCATTTTGTGTGTGTTTGAGGGCCTAAAGTATGTGTTTGTTCTTAGTTTTGCACACAAACACACACTACTACACCATACTTCGAATTTGAGAGGCTTTGAGGGTTTGTTCTTGAGGTTTTGGACTGGTTTTGATCAAAAGAAGAAAGCTGCACGTGCTGTTCATCAAGGGTTCTTCAAGGGTAACTCTTTTACTTTAGATTCCCTAATCTTGGACTAGACTTTTGCCTATCTTGCTCATTGTTTTAGACTTTGTGTATAACTGAAAAACGTCTTGTATTGGCATGCTTAAGATATCTCATTAAGGTTGTTTTGGTATTGGGGGTCGTCCTCCCCCTCTTAGGCCATGTTTAGCCCCTTTTTGTGCTTCCTTTATTAAGTCTTGATTTCTTTGGTGTATTAGCCTTCTCACCACTGAAATCTAGTGGATTTTCAGTGGTGAAGAAGGAGGTTTGAGGTCTTGCATAGGGGAGGGACACCCCTCTCCTTTGGTCTCTCATTTTGTTCATGTTTTGGCTCATAAGGGGTAACATGCATGTTTGGTTTGTTTTGGTTCCATATCAGATGTTTTGGGTGTTGTTTATGTCATATATTGCCTCTATTTTTGGTCGGATTTGTGGTCCCTTACATGCATATTATACTTGCTTTACATTCCTTCATGTTGTCTAAAAGTGCATCATACCATTAGACCACCATGCTCTCATATTTTGGCCTTGCTTTGTGAAGTCCTTGGTCATATTTTGCCACGTTTAAGGCCTGTTGGGTGCTGTTTTGATCATATTTGCCATGCTTGGTATAGCCTCTTTACATTTTGGCTTGTAAGCCTTGAGGGTGTGAGTCATGAGCATGCTTGAGTTGGGTTATTTCAGTGATTTGGAGTCGTTTCCCATGCTATTTCAGTCCATAACCCATGCTCGTATGATTGCATTTATCATCCCTTTCATGCCTTGAAGAGTTGTTTTGTTGTGCCTTGAAATGAGCATTGTGCATGCTTAAGTGTTTAAATCTTTGGGGCTGCCATACTAGTGGATTTTGGGGGCTCATTTTACATATTGAAACTTTGATTTGTATTGAAAAGTGCATGCCATGAGTGGTTGGGGTGGTTGTAGTAGGATACTGTCTTTAGTGGCTTTGAATGCTTCCTCTTTTGTATCCATTTCCTAGCATGTTTTGGTGCCATCTTTTGCATGCATTTTAGAGTCTAACATGAGTGTTAGGTATCCATGTACCTCACCTTTGGGGTGCTCTTGAGAATAGCCCTCCATGCCTTAGCCTTAGGCCCCTTTGATTTACTTGTTTGGTATGCTTGTTGTCCATCATTTTGGCATCTTTGGCCACTATTTTGGGGTGTGGCTGGGGCCTCCCATTTCAGCCTAAGTCCACTCTTGTATATGGTTGTATGCTTGACTTGTTACCTTTAGTCACATGCTTGCATTGTGCCATGTTTACATTACATTTCAGGTTACATTGCATTGCATCTCACATGCTTAAATGCATTACATTTGCATGTTTAGGTTACCTTGCATTTGGCATACCTTGTAACTTAGCCTCATGTTGCATAGTTGAGCCACATTTGCATACATACATTGCATTGTTTGGTTTGGGGTGTCAAACCAAACATGAGAATTGAGATGCGTTCGTACTCAAAGTGACGTAATGCACCTCGATCCTTGGTCGCCGACCCCCTTGACCTTAACATGATAGGGTGTTGGCATTCATGTGTTTTGTTTACACGCATTTACATTAAGTTGCTAACTTGGTTTCTTAGGCCATCATGCATCAAAATGCATAATTGATGGCCTGGGGGTCGAGAGTCATGCTCCCTTGAGTCCCTTGCATGATAGGGAGTGTGTCCATGCTCACATTTGTTTGAAAATTCCATGCCAGACACTGTTTGCCCTCTGCTGCTGCCAGCTGCAGGTTTCAGCAGGAAGAATTGGCCGGCCGGCAGTGTTGGGTGCCGACCGACAAAACATGTTTGGCCGATAGCTTATTCAGTGGCCGGTGATCATCCCCTCTGGCCGGTGGCGTTTTTACTTGGTCGGTGGTATCCCCCAGCATCCAAAGAGCATACCCTTGGAGTTTGGTAGTCCTCGGAGGAGCAAGGCAGTGTTAACAGAGGCAACAGTGCTATGGTAGCGAGTTTCCGGGCGAGACGAGTCAAGCATGCATCATTCACGCATCCCGAGGCGGGACTGCGGCCACCTTTCTTCTGCATTTAATTTGTTAATTAATTAGAATTTTTTGTAATTAATTATTTAGCTTGAGAGTTAATTAATTAGGTGGTTTGTAATATTTATTCGGACCCTCCGAGTGAGGGCAATTGTGTAATAAGTGTGCGTGAGTGTGTGTATGTCTCCCAATCCCACGTCTTTCTTCTCTTTTATTTACTAGCTTTTGATGGTCAGTCTAGGGCATGTTTCAATTAGCATACAATATGATAGCATGCGTGCATCCATACATTTGTCTTACATGCACCGGGCTCGACGCATCATACTAACTGCATTTGTATTTCAATTCCGAAGTTGAATACATGTTAGTTGTAGCATCATCACATGCCATCTTAGAATAGCCGAGCCTATTGTAGTTGCATCTTGTATGTTTTACATTAGCCATCTTAACATGAGCTAGGATCATGCATTGATTACTAACTGGCTTTTGTTTTGGCTCGGAGTACTAGGTAAGCATTTACCCTTTAGCATACCGCATGCGTGTGAGTGTTGCCATAATAACATGATTACCATGAGGCTAGCTGCTTATGTGATATAAACTGCTTGAGTGCCTGTGGGTGGAGGTCGAATTACCTAAATTGGAATAATGCATTAAAATTGTGAGTTTTAAGCCCACTAGATAGTGGCAAAACCATCTTTTCTAAAGCCCACTTGAGGGTGGCAAAACCTGCATTTTAGCCTACTTACGAGTAGCAAACCATTTTCGAAACAAACATGAAATGTTTTGTTCCAATTTAGGCGATTTGGTCTATACTTGTTTGTTGTGCGCATAACATAGTAATTCTAGGCTAATAACTGGAATAAGAACACATAACGTTTTCAAAAACGGATATCACGGTTAGTTGAGGCCGATCTTCGGATTGGGCGAGAGGTGGTGCTCATAGCTGACCTTCCCCAATCGTACCCAAGCTCTCGAGCCGAGGCAACTTTGGTGATGACGGACATGTGGACTTTGGCACCGAGTCAGGGTTTCCTAAATTCCCCATAAAAAATATTTAGGTGGCGACTCTGTATCTGGCAAAGCAGTCCATGTTTGGCACTTCTTTCAAAAAAAAAATCTGTTTTCAAAAATGATTTGCCAGATCTGGACTCTTTGATGATTCATCGGTCTTGCATTGCACTCTGCGAGATTAGATACAGGACCGTGACACCAATTGAGTCTGAACTGTAGCGTAAGGCCCGAGGCCGCGTCTACAGCGTCTATTCGGTATGAGAATAATTTGCACCGTAGACCGTCGATCCAACGGTCAGATCTGATTGGATGCGATCAACGGACATGGCCATTCAATCAGGTGCATCAAGGTCTATAAATAGGCTGCGAAATCAGCCATTTCAATCCATCCAAAATTCAGGATTCATTCCTGCAATTCTCTCTCTCTCTCTCTCTCTCTCTCTCTCTCTCTCCCTCTTGATTTAGATTTTTCGATCAAAAGTTCTTAAGCAAATTTCTACTTTTCTTACTGGTAATCAAGTTCTGCAGATTTGATTATCAGTGTCTTGGTTTTCTTGATTATATCATGAGTATTCTGATCTATTGTCATCAGTGCAGATACCGGTAGATTTGATCTTTAAGATCAGGTTTCATTGTATCCTGGAGGCAAATTTGCTATAACCCCCTGCACACCTTTTAGTGGGTGCAAATATTGTCTTTAGGAAAACAACTTAGTAACGCAGCTTGAAGCACCAAATTTCTGTCCTACATAGACAAGATTATCGCCAAATTTTGAAGACTCGAAGACCACTAACTGAAGAATTCAAGACGATTTGTTTCAACAATCTAAAGACAATATTTTATATGGCGATGTCTATTCAGAAAATGACTCAAGATTTCATCAAGCTTGACCGGTTTGATGGCAGCAAGAGTTACATCAAATGGACGTTAAAACAACTTTTTTGAATGGTGACTTGCATGGAGTGGTCTACATGGACCAACCTAAAGGTTTTCAGGATGAAAACAAGGAAAATATGGTTTGTAGACTTAAGAGGTCCATATATGATCTAAAGCAAGCATCTCGACAATGGTATCTTAAATTTCATGAAGTTTTCACCAAATTTAATTTTAAGGATAATGTGGTTGATCAATGTGTCTACCTTAAAATCAGTGGGAGCAATATCTGCATTATAGTTTTGTATGTTGATGATATATTGCTTGCTAGCAATAATTTGGGAATGATTCATGAGACAAAGAAATTCCTTACGAGAAATTTTGAAATGAAAGATCTTGGTAAAGCCTCTTTTATCATTGGGATAGAAATTCACCGAGATAGGTCTCGTGGTATTTTAGAATTGTCCTAAAGAGCCTATATAAAAAAGGTTCTTAAAAGGTTTAACATGCAGAACTGTTCAAGTAGTGTTGCTCCTATAGTTAAGGGTGATAAATTTAGTGAATTTCAGTGCCCCAAAAATAATTTAGAAAGGGAACAAATGAAAGAAATTCCTTATGCCTCTACAATTGAGAGCATTATGTATGCTCAAGTTTGTACACGTCCTGATATAGCATTTGTAGTTGGTATGCTTAGTTGATACCAAAGCAATCCCGGACTTGATCATTGGAAAGCAGTTAATGAAGTATTGCGATATTTACAAGGCACTAAGGATTACATGCTCACTTATCAAAGAACAGATAGCCTTGAAGTAATTGGTTATTCAGATGTTGATTATGCTGGATGTAAAGACACTCGAAAGTCCAATTCTGGGTGCATTTTTATGCTTGCTAATGGACCCATTTCATGGAAGAGTCATAAGCAGTCTCTGACAGTCTCTTCTACTATGGAGGCAGAGTTCATAGCATGTTATGAAGCCACATGTCATGCAGTATGGCTAAAGAATTTCATATCTGGATTACAACTTGTCGATTTAATATCGAGGCCCTTACAGATTTACTGTGATAATGATACTACTATGCGGTTCTCCAATAATAACAAAACTTCAGGAGGATCAAAGCATATTGATATCAAGTATCTAGTTGTTAAAGAAATGGTTCTGAATCAGATTGTTTCCATCTCTCATATTGAACGATCATGCGGTCTACGCAAGCAAAACATGCGATCTACGCAAGTAATGAAATTTGAATAATCATGCGGTCTACGCAAGCAAAACATGCGGTCTACGCAAGTAATGAAATTGAACGATCATGCGGTCTACGCAAGCAAATCATGCGGTCTACGCAAGTAAAAACATGCGGTCTACGCAAGCAAAACATGCGGTCTACGCAAGTAATGAAATTGAACAAACATGCGGTCTACGCAATCAGAACATGCGGTCTACGCAAGTAAAACATGCGGTCTACGCAAGTAATGAAATTTGAACAATCATGCGGTGTACGCAAGCAAAACATGCGGTCTACGCAGGTAATGAAATTGAACAAACATGCGGTCTACGCAATCAGAACATGCGGTCTACGCAAGCAAAACATGCGGTCTACGCAAGTAATGAAATTTGAACAATCATGCGGTCTACGCAAGCAAAACATGCGGTCTACGCAGGTAATGAAATTGAACAAACATGCGGTCTACGCAAGTAAAACATGCGGTCTACGCAGGCAATGAAATTTGATTACAATTATGCAGTCTACGCAGGTAATGTATTTGAACAAGCATGCGGTCTATGCAAGCAAAACATGCGGTCTACGCAAGTAATGAAATTGAACAATCATGCGGTCTACGCAATCATCGTTCAATTTCATCACTTGCGTAGACCGCATGTTTTGATTGTGTAGACCGCATGATTATTCAAATTTCATTACTTGCATAGACCGCATGTTTTGCTTGCGTAGACCGCATGATTGTTCAAATTTCATTACTTGCGTAGACCGCATATTTCTCTTGCGTAGACCTCATATTTGTTCAAATTCATTACTTGTGTAGACCGCATGTTTTGCCTGCGTAGACCGCATATTTATTCAATTCATTACTTGCGTAGACCGCATGACTGTTCAATTCCATTACTTGCATAGGCCGCATGTTTTGCTTGCGTAGACCACATGTTTGTTCAATTCATTACTTGCGTAGACCGCATGTTTTGCCTACATAGACCGCATATTTGTTCAATTCATTACTTGCGTAGACCGCATATTTCGCTTGCGTAGACCGCATATTTGTAATTAATTTCACCACTTGCGTAGACCGCATGTTCTACTTGCGTAGACCGCATTCTTATGTTCAATTTCATTGCTTGCGTAGACCGCTTGCTTATGATCAATTTCGCTGCCTGCGTAGACCGCGTGCTCCACTTACATGTCTGTGCTTTCACAGCATTGTTATGCTTCCCACTTGCTTTGCGTTGTCACGCATTTTCAAATACATTAATATGCATTGTACCTGTTAAGTTTGTTTTCTTTTCAGGCTTGATATTGTATGTACGGTTCATTTAAGGCTGGTGCAACCAGACGAGCCGCACAGGTATTGTACGGTCTAGGAGACCCTAAATCCTCTGAAAGTGCAAGTCCTTCGATGTTTATCGTGCCCGAACGACTTATGATAAGTTGCATTATACATGCATATCTTAAGTCGCACGTTGTTGCTCACTTCAAGTTCACTTGCATTGTTATGCATTTCGTGTGCAATATATACGGTCTAGGAGACCTTAAATCCTTGAAAGGTGCAAGACCTTTGGCGCATTGATGTGCACAGTTCATTTGCATTGTCATGCATGTTTTAAGCCGCACATTGTTGTGCATTTCGAGTTCACTTGCATTGTTATGCATTTCTTGTACATTGTACGGTCTAGGAGACGCTAAATCCTTTGAAGGTGCAAGTCCTTCGGTGTTTGTCGTGCCCGAACGACTTTCGATGAGTTGCATTATACATGTATTTCAAGCGACTCATGTTGTCGCATATTCAAGTTCACGCGCATCTCAAAAGCCGCGCGTTGTCGCGCACTTCAAAATCATGCATCATCATGCATTTGCATTCCAAAAAAAAACAACAAACAAAAACATGCATTGTCATGCATACATTTTGCATCCCGGTCTAGGAGACCTTAAATCCTTTAAAGGTGCAATTTCTTTGGTGTTTGTCGTGCCCGAACGACTTTCGGTGGTCTGGTAAAGCCACCTGCCTATGTTTGCGGTGAGTTCCTAGAAGACCAACTGGGACGGTGGAAACTAGAGTTCGAACGGCTTATGCCTAGAACGTAAAGGTTCGGGAGTTCCGAGACTAAAGTCTGGTTTAAATACCCAGGGGTGTATCCTCGGCTTGAAATCTGCATGGAAGCCCCATAGATTGAGGCAGCATGTCTGCGCCTCAGTTATGGATACTGAACCAACCTAGTATATCGCCCTGTTGGTGAGATAGGGAAAGCTGCAATCATAGCCGTTGCATCATAGTGCATTGTCATGCATTTCCATTGTAGCTTGCATGCATCCATTGCATTTTTCCCAGTAGGTCGCATCATACAGCATTGTCATGCATTTTTGTGAATATCCATTCCATTGCATATTTGTAGATATTGCATTGTAGATTGCATGCATTCACTGCATCACCTCCTCCGCCTATGGCTTGCGCCTTTCCAGGTTGAGCTTGGTCTGGTATGTGCCCTTACTTTTCACGTTAAAGCACAGTTCTGCATGTGTACGCGCCTATTCCACGCTGGTATGTTGGTTTGAGGGTTGCGGCACCTTTTCTGTATTAGACATGGCTCGTATGCGTACATGCCTTTCCTAGGCAAGATTTGGTTTGGCCCGCGTGCCATTTCCATTGCATTATAGTTTGCATGCATTCATTGCATCACCTTCCATTTATGGCTGGCGCCTTTCCATGTTAAGCTTGGTCTGGTATGTGCCCATACTTCTCGTGTCGAAGCATAGTTCAGTAGACCGTTCTATGTTAAACATGGCTTGTATGCGTACATGCCTTGCCTAGGCAAGATTTGGTTTGGCCCGCGTGCCATATCCATTGCCATTTCCCCAGCATATCCATATATATTACATTGTAGTGTAATTGTTGCATCCAGCATTAGGATCGTAGTCCTATCTCCAGCGGGTCGTTTCCCCACTTGTGTCAATCCCCCCCAATACTCGTTCTTGTGTCCGTCTACATTACTCATAGTTCAGTTGACCGTTCTATGGTAGACGGACTCGTTACCTCCATCAATCTATTTGACATTTGTGTGGTTTCGAACCGCTTATGATTGGATCATGATTCAATTGCTTTGCATATAGTTTGCATTGTTTCAATTGCATTGCATTTTCGTTTGCATTGTTTATACATAGTTTTGTATATATTGCATATCATTTTTGCATTCATTTTTGCATTGTCATGCATGTTGCTAATCACATTGTACCTGTTAAGTTGTTTTCTTTGCAGGCACGATATTGTATGTACGGTTCATTTGAGGTTGGTGCAACCAGACGAGCCGAACAGGTATTGTATCCTCCGAGTGAGACGTATTGAGAATTGCATAATTCTCTTACATCCTTTCTGCATTGTAGTGTAGTTTGGTGTATGCTAGGTTAAAACTGTCGCACGTTATGCTTCGTTGCAGCTTTCTTTGCATGATCATAAGTTATGTCCGGCTCTGTGCATTGTTTTGCATTTTGCCCCTGCTTTCGGGCGCATACCTTGTTTGTCTTGCATGTTTGTCTAAGTCTTCGGCCTTGTCAAAAATGGGTCGTCTCTGGGCTTCGACATTCACTCCCGTAATTGTTATGACTTTCGAGTTCAGTCAAAGAGGGGCAACTGTAGACACCCCATTTTTGACCGTCCTCAAGACTTGGACGTCACCGTTTGAACACTCGGTGATCATCCATGTTTGTGTTCGTTTGGAGTTCCCGGAGGTCTCGGCTACGCACCTTGCCTCAGGATCTCTGAACTCGACTGTTTAGTGTCTGGTTTTGAACCAAACACTTGTGTTTTGCCTTAGAGGGGCAGGGAATGCCTTGTAAGGCATCCCCACACATCACCGGCCATGGCTAGAGGCCACCGACTGGTGTTTTGTTGCCATCGGCAATGTATATTACCGGTCAGCATTCTTTGTTGCCGGTCGGCACTCCATTTTGTCAAAATGGCAATTTTGAGCGGCCGACTACTGTGTATCTGCTTTTTGTAAATCTTTTGTGCCAGCTGTGATAGCTGGCACCCACTCTGTTCCCCTCCATACACGTGTATGGAGGGATTTCCCTCTAAGCAAGCTTGTTTAGTAAGCTTTGCAAGAGGGACTTCTATAAGAGGAGGGCTCTTCTCCTTGTTCTAGGGTTAGACATTTTAGAGAGAAAAGTTGTGTGAGAGCTCTGGTTTTAGGTTTAGGGTTCCATACATATTCTATCTCTATACCTCTCTCTCATTTGGCCTTTGTGTGTGTTTAAGTATGTTTGTGTCTTACTATTGCACACAAACACATAGTGTTACACCTTCCATTGGCTACTGAGGTTCTAAGAGGTTGTTCTTGGTGTTCTTGGGTGGTTTTGAGCTTGAAGAACCAGCTGGTCCACCATTTGTGAAGAAAGTCTTCAAGGGTAAGAAACTAGCCCTTTTATTTCCCCTTTTTGCATTGTATTTTAGCCTATCTTAGAACAGTTTTTGTGCTTAGTGTATAATACAAAAAAGTTCTGTTTTTGGGCCCTCTAAATAGTTTGTTTAGAGTGTTTTGTGGTTTGGAGGTGTTTGACCCCTCTTAGGCCTTGAGAGGCCCCATTTTGTGCCATTTTGAGTGAGCTCCGAGACCTTGGTGTTTGGGCCTCCTCACCACTGAAATCTTGAGGGATTTTAGAGGTGAGGATGGTGCCTTGAGGTCCTAGAGAGGAGAGGGCCACCCCCTCTCCTTGTTGTCCTTGAAAAGGACCATTTTTGGCCTCTTGAGGGAGCACCTAGCTAAGCTTCATGTTGACCATGCCTTAGTTGTTTTTTGTGCTTATTATGTCATAATATGCCTCTATTTTTTGTTGGTTTTGGTACACCATGCATGCTTAGCATACCTACCTTGTAATGCCATGTTTAGGCCTTAATATGCCTTAGGTTGTAAACCGTTGTTCGAGCATGTTTTAGGTCTAGCTTTGTGAAGCTTTTGTGCTTATTTTGCCATGCTTGAGGTTTTTCCATAGTTGTTTGGGTCGGCCATGGCATGCATTGTATAGCCCCTTTGCATTTTTGGCTTGTTGGCCTTAAGTGTGTGAATGTGTAGCATGCATCCTTGCCTTAATTTAGTAATTTGGGACCATTTGCCATGTTATTTCAGTCCCTTTAACATGCTTGTATGTTTGCCTTGGATGCCTCTTTGAAGCTTTGGAAGCTTGTCTTGCATGCTCTATGTTTTGGCCATGGTGTATGCTTTTGAATTCAGGTCATTTGGACGCCATCTAAGTGATCTTTAGGCCTTATCTTAACATGCTAAAATTCTGTTTTTAGTCATTTAATTCATGCCATGTTTGGTCTTGCTAAGTGTAGTTCAATACTTCATTAGTTTGCTTTGAATGCTTGGGCCATTTGTTGCATTTTTAGCCTATCTTGTTTGCTTGGTTTTGCACCATGTCCTCGCATGATTTTCAGAGCTTAATGCATGTTATTTGTCCATGTTTGTACCCTCTTGAGTGTGCTCGAGAATTGCTCTTTAATGCTTAAGTGTTGGTCCTTGTGTGCATGCATGTTTGCATGTCATTTAGCCTTCATTTCATAGCACTATGGCCACTGTTTTGGGCCTAATTAGAGCTGCCCAAATCATGTTTAAGTTCGTCTCTTTGCTTGTTGCATGTACTCGTTGTATGTTGTAGCATATTGGTGAGTCGTTGCATATTTGAACTTGCATGATTGAATGAAGTCACATGTTTGTTTACATGCTTAAACACCCACATTGTGCCTTGCATACTTGTTGGTTGCATTATCTCATGCCTTGCATGCTTGTTTGCTTGTTTGCATTACCATGTTGCATGCCTAGTCAACATGCTTAGGTTGCATTGCTTTCATGCTTTGCCTCTTGATCATCCATGATTGAGGTTGGGTTCCTCATTTGTTTGTTGGTTTGCATTGCACTTTGAAATCAACATGCATAAATTGGTCTCTTGGGCCATCACGCATTGAAATGCGCGATTGTTGGTCCGAGAACCAAGAAGCATGTCCCCTTGAGTCACTAACATGATAAGGGACATGATTGGTGCATAAATTGCTTGAATTGTATTGCCATGCTCTGCCTTGCCCTCTGTTGCTGTCAATTGCAGATTCTACAGGAGCTCTCTGCTGACCGGCAGTTCTAAGTGCCGACCAGCAATCCTCCCCCTGCCGATAGCTTCATCAATGGCCGATGACCACATACCACTGCCGGTGGCAATCCTATTCAGCCGGTGGTGTCTCCCAATGTCCAGAGAGGCAACTCTGAGACTTTGACAGTCTTCAGAGGAGCAGAGCAGGGAAAACAGAGGCAGCTTGCGCATGGCAGTGTACTTCCGAGCAAGACCGAGCACGCATTGCAACGAGCTCTCTTCCCGAGGCGGTTTACTGTTTTTCCTAGCTTAGTTAGTTTGTTAACTAATTAGGTAATTTGTAATAATTAATTAGCTAGGATAGTTAATTCATTATTCAATTTGTATTATTCTTTCGGTCCTCCGAGCGAGGGCGAATCTGTAATAAGTGTGGGTGCGTGTGTGTGCATGTCTTCCAATCCCCACTTCTTTCTTCCCTTTTACTTACCTGCTTTGATGGTTAGTAATAGGACATGTTTAATTTAGCATACCTTATGCTACGCATGTGTGCATCCATACATTTGTCTTGCATGCACCGGGCTCGGCGCATCATTCTAACGGAATCTGTATTTCAATTCCAAATTGAATACGTGTTAGTTGCAGCATCCCGCATGCCATGTGGCTAAATGCTTTCCATGTGGCTAAATGCTTATGTGATAAATTGTTTGAATGCCTGTGGGTGAAGGTTGGGTTGTCTGAGTTGGAAAAACTCGTTGAAATCCATATTTTAGCCTACTTGCGAGTAGCAAATTCCAAAGTGTTTTTCAAGACAAACGGATATGCAATGCTTATTTCCAAATTAAGCAATCTAGTCTATACTTGTTTGCTGTGCGCATAACGTAGTAATTCTAGGCTAATAATTGGGATAAGAACACATAACGTTTTCAAAACTGGATATCACGGTTAGTAGAGGCCGATCTTCGAATCGGGCGAGAGGGGGTGCTCATAGCTGACCTTCCCCAATCGTAACCAAGCTCCCGAGCCGAGGCAACTTTGGCAATGACGGACACGTGGCCTTTGGCACCGAGTCAGGGTTTCCTAAATTTCCAAAAATAAAATATTTAGGTGACGATTCTGTACCTGGCAAAGCAGTCCATGTTTGGCACTTCTTTTCAAAAAAAATCTATTTCTCAAAATGATTTGCCGGATTTGGACTCTTTGGTTAAGATTAAGAACCGTGACACAAATCAAGTCCGAACTGTTGCGAGGGCCCCACGCGGGCGCGTCTACAACGGGGCCAAAGGCCGTTTGGCACGAATGATTGGGCCAAAGGCCGTTGGACATCGTTTGATATGAATGATTGGGCCAAAGGCCGTTTGACATAGACAATTGGGCCAAAGGCTATTGGACATCAATGATTTAGGCTTGAGGCCATTTGATATGTTCGGGTTTGAATCGCCTAATGTACTAAATAATGCACGAAATAGAATACTAAATGGGCCCAAGGCCGCTTGATATATGTGAATCTCATTCGTGTACCTTCTTTATGTGATATTATTCACTGGGCTTTCGCTCACGTTCGTTCATGTGTATGGAGGTGAGCCAAGTGATGTCCAAACCCAGCCTTGGTGAAATATGTGAGAAGCAGTCAAGGTTTTGAAGAGTCAGCCCAAACGTCTCACGCACGAGACTTGTCTTCGCCTTTTTTGTTCTTTTGATATAGTTTTGTTACATCAGCCAAAACATTGGATCACTTTTGTATATAAACTTTGGGTTTGACTGACTTAGACTTGAATGATCCTGTATGTACAGAACTTTGTGTTATTATCCCTTTGATGTGAGTTATTAACAGATATATATATATATATATATATATGGACTGTTATGATGTGCCATGTAAGCACAGCACTATGGACAAAAGTTTTAAATTTGCTTCCATTTGGCCCCTTTACTCTGATGAGATATGTCTTGTTTGGTTTGAGGCCGTAGATAATCCCTTAATTACTGGCCAGTTATGTCCTTAAGTCATAGGGGCAGGTTCGGGTCATGACAAAAAATCATGTTATGAAATTGACCAGTTTTTCAGTATTACTGATATATAAATCATATATGCCACATTGTTCCAATGCAGGTTGGCCAAAGTGCTTTAACCCCAACTGAACAAGAAATACAATTATTGCATATTAATCATAGCACATCAAAAAACTCTTCAGCAAAGAAAGATAACCACAAAAAGGACAATAACAGGAAAAAACAAAAACAAAAGCAAAAACAAACAAGCAAACAAACAAATAAAAGCAACAAAAAAGAAACTTCTAGACAGTGATGAGAAAGACTTTGTTGATCAAAAATTAGGCATTGTAGAAGAAAAATACCAATCAAAATTAGAACAAAGACAAAGAAAGAAAAGAAAGTAAGAACAACAAAAGCAACAAATTGAAGAAAAAGAGAGTGGTGAAGAAAAAGATGAGACTAATGAAGAAGAAGAAGAAGAAGAAGAAGAAGAAGAAAGTGATAAAGAACAAGACTCTGATGAAGAAAAGGGCCAACAAAAAGAAGAAGAACAAATAGACCAACAAGAACAGTAACTCGAAGAAAAAGAACAAGTAGACCAACAAGAACAAGAAGGGACAAACCAACAAGAACAAGAAGTCCAAGAGAAATTTGACATATTTCATGAAGAATGTAAACTCTTGTCTAATTCTGAACCAAACTGCAAAATTTAATGAAACTAACCAAAACAAAATGCAACATTTTTATAGGTGATGAGCAAGCACAGACATTAACCCAAGAGGACAACAAGGACAAACTCATAGCATCTATGAGAGCACAAATGCAGGAAATGGAACAAAAATTCAAGGCTAAATTAAGTAGAAAAAAAGGGAGAGTTAAAGACAATGTCTGCCAAAAAAACTATTAGCACAGTTTCAAAGCAAAAAGAACATCCTCAAGAACAAGCAGAAAAAAGTCCAAAAAAAGATCAACAGTCAAGATAATCAAACAAAGGTCAAGAAAAGGAACACATAAGCTACAGTTCGAATACTAACTAATGACAAAAGCCAAAGAAAATCTACAGAAACAAAAAGACAAAGAAGATACAGGCAACAACAAAGAGCCTACTGATGTACCCAAGCCAAAAGAGGGTGCTGATAAAGAAAAATAGTAGAGGAACGAAAAGACAAGAGAAAAAATAGGCAACGAGGAAGAACCTCTTGGTCAAGCTACGCCAAAAAAGGATGCCAATGAAGGGAATGTACAAGTTGAAGTGGCTGCTGATTTGGAAAGTGATGATGACTCCAAAGAAGAGCCCATCGAAAATAAGCCACTTGGCCTTATATTCCGCAAAACAAACAAGGTTTGGCATAGCCTATCCCAAAAAGACCAAGACCAAATTCAACTCATCAACAACACACAATCAACTACTTGTGTTTGGTCAGGCAGTGAAGATAAAAATTGCATATACTTTTTAGATATATGTAGATTGTGCAATAGGGAAGCCCTATATGGAAATGTAGGTCTTAAACTGCACAATTTTGCAGTTCCTATTCATGTTTAATAAACTCTTCAACAAACCTAACACATTCTCATACATAAACATGTTTCAGGTCATTGATGCCTTTACAGAAATGAAATTCGCACTCCAACCATCAGTTGAAGACTTTAAGAAACATGATCTGGATTGTGCAAGAAATCCATACACAGGAAGACCTTATGTCTTCTCAACACTCATCAATGTAAGCAAAACTATTAACATACATTTCAATATTGTTCAAACTACAAAATTTTCTGCTTTCTTAATATGTCTTACTACATACTTTTATAACATATTTCAAACATATATAAATTAACAGACTCCACTACAAAACCAAGATCAGGCACTAAGAGTAAAAATGATAGACAACCATATTTCAGAAGCAATGAAAAACAGATATATCCATTTCCTAATCAACCACAACAACCATTGAACCATTGTGGTCTTTGACAATGATGATGGGATATGGAGGCACTATGACTCTTTGAGGCCAACAAAAGGATGTCACAATAAGCACTTTGAAATTGCAAAGGAAATTGTAAGTTAAACAAAATTTCCTACCTAGTTCCATTGCTTTCAAAATATCTAAGCATCTCACTACAACTAACATAAACATCCACTAACTCTTTTGTAGCAACAACATCAACTGAAATGAAATAGAGAATTATTTAGCAATCAAGGAAACATGTTATCATCTCAAGAGTGTGAGACAGTAATTGCATCATTTAAGGAATGCTCGTAACAAACCCCTCACTCGTAAGATACAAGTTCAATAACTAATGTTTCAATATGCTAAATTTTCCAGTTTCACGTAACTAATAAACTTTATCTAAAACTTTGCAGGAATGACTGTGCAATCGCCATCAGAATGTTATCAACCAATATGTCAACTGACAACCTATGCAAAAATCACTTCTACCAACTGAGTGGGTCAAAAATCATCAATCAATTCCTCAATGATAAGAACCGATCTTGGAACCTCGGGCATTATCAAATGTTGACAAAACATATCAAATTATATAAACAACTAACAAACTTTTTGACAATAGAAACACTCATCTGAACATATTTTTGTACAGTTTTTTACGTATGACAAGTACTTTTGTTCTTTTGGTGATTGATCTTGTTGTGCTTATCGTGGTAGTACTGATTGTTGTCATTGATCTTGTTGTTATTGTTCTTGTTGTTATCATTTTGGTTGTTATTGTTGTTGTTTTTCATGTGGTTATTCTTCTTGTTTGTGTTCTTGTGGTTATTATTGTCGTCACGTTTGTGATTGCCTATGAATTTATACAAGACATGTTGTTTCTAATAATTCTTAAAACTGCAAAATTATTTTTAAAATTCATCATGAATTGCCTTCCACCTATTATAATATATACCTTGATTATCTGTTAAAATAGTGATATCTAACCAATTATTTATTCCAATATTGCATTAATATTGCAATGTACACATACAATGAATGAGATACTAATATCATTTAATCATTGTAGAACAATGTTCTAGACATATACAATGAATGAGATATTGAGAGCATTTAACTATTGGAGACTTTTAAAATTGTCTATGCATCTATTGAGTTATAAATAAACATTTCCTCCAATTAAAAAATATACAGTTAGAACTCAACAACATTGATTCAAAAAATGACCGATTGGGAGAAATTAATTGATTTGATTTTCAAAAGGCTCGATCAATTCAATGAGTGTTTATCTAAGATCAAAACTCAAGTGAGTGTGATGAAAACCAATATCGATTCGTTAATCGATGCCAATTTGAAAAAGGACGATAATGACATGGAGGAAGGTACTCCATTATCTTCGAAGAGTGAGGGCGACAATCACTCTTCTGAAGATAATAGTGATAATGTTTTAGATATGTTAAAAAAAATTCAATTTACTATGTAATGAACCAAAAAAATAAGAATTTCTGGATGATTTCGTACCTTTTTGTGTTTTTACGTCTTGATTGTTTTGAAGTTATGGAAAAACCCTAATTTTGCAGTTTCATCACTCAAACAAATACATGAACTACATTTGAAAATTATAAACGAACTGCAAAATTATACAGTTTTGTCACTAATAACATTATATAAATATCTTTTTATGAAACTCTATAATTTTGCAGTTTACTGAATAATCCTTAAAATTGAAAACTTATGCAGTTTCATTACTCAAACAAATAGATGAACTACATTTCAAAATTATAAATGAAACTGAAAAATTATACAGTTTTGTCACTAAAAAACATTATATAGTTTTTTATGAAACTGTAAGCATTTATAGTTTTAAAAAAAGAATACATTATGTAGTAAAATTGCAAGATTATACAGTTTCAATAAGAAATTTTCGAAAACCTTCTCAGCATTCTAAAAAAAAAAACCAACCAACTATACCCAAATAAATAAATAAATAATTGTTACAAAAAATCTTCAATAACTAAAAACCACATTAAAAAAGAAAAAGAATGCAACTGACTTTATTCATTACTTCCATAATACCAAGTATTACATTTTATTATCATAATTCCTCAACTTCAAATACAAATCCAAACAATAGACTATGACCTCAAATAGCAGCCTTACACGTCTTCTCATTGTGATTTCCATCTTTCAAGCACCTCCCACACTTGATTTGCTTCACATTCTCACCCCTACAAGGTATCATTTTCTTCTTGTTCTACCCAGGTTGCTTCTTCTTTATAGGAGGCTTGATAATCTAACTATCGGCACCATCAAAGTCAAATCTCTTACTTGAAGGCACTAGATAAACAGATTCTTTGTACGACTCTTTAAAACAAACCATTCAGTTGTCATTCATGGCAAGAACAAGTCTATCTACCGACATCAACATAAAAAGAAATAGAAGAATGAACCTTAAGCACAATATCACTAGCAACAATCACATCTTAAGACTTAGCTAGCTTCAAAAAGTCCACCAACTTTTTTTCCATAACTGGACACAATTTGGTAGTCCATCTTTTAGATTTAGCTCTTCTATTGGACAATTAAGTCGTGATTTGAACCCTAATCATGTCAACTATACAAGTAATAGGCAACTCACGTGCCTCACCAATCCAATTATTATAAGACTCAGTAGCATTAGATCACATCTCATTATATCATTTCCCTCTAAAAAAAATGTATTCACCCACTTATCATTTTGCAAACCATCCAACATACTATCAACTCTACCATTCCCAGCAATACACCTCAATTTCTCAATATAATGTTGGAAATAAGCAGCAGTTGGCGCATAAGCACATTTAACCAATATTTTCATCAAAGTCAGCTTATAATTAGTACGAAGTCCCACCAATTTGTCAATCAAATTTCCTCTCAAATGGTTCAAGCAATATGGATGACGTGCATTGGGAAAAATCACCGCAAGAGCATCTAGCAATCTATGTTGATGGTTGGACACAAAGGTCAATCTCTGACCTAAACCAACAGCCTTCAACAACTAACTTAAAAACCACATCTAATTATCTTGATTTTCAGCATCAACAATCGCAAAAGCCAAAGGAAATAGGCCTGAAAATAATAAAAAAAAAAAACATGAAACTGCAAAAATTAGCAGTCTCACAATACAATAACAAAAACAAAAATCCACAAACTATCAAAGCACACTAAGAAACCAAAACTATACTAACTACAAATATGTACCTTGATTACCATTCTTTGATATTGTTGCAAGCAAATGCCCTTTGTAACGCCCCTTCAAGAATGTCCCTCCGCACATAACACAAAAAGATATGGAGAAAGAGGATCTCCTTGGCGTACACCCCGAGTAGCATGAAAAGGCCGCGATGGAGACACATTAATCAAAATAGAATATGACACCGATGAAAGGCAATGCTTAACAATAGATGCAAAACATGGATGAAACCCTATTGTGGACATCTTACCTTCCACAAAACCCCATTCAATGTGATCGTACACCTTGCTTATATCAATTTCAAAGCAAAAGTCCCCTCTTTCCTAATTCATTTAGGCTTCCTAAAGTTAAAAGCCTCAAAAGCAATAAGAATATTATCCTAATCATGTGGCCCACAATAAATGCACTTTGATTTGCAAACGCTACACTTGGCAAAACAAGCTTAAGGTGGTTGGAAAGCACCTTGCTAATGATCATATACGTGACGTTGCAAATACCAATGGGTCGAAAATCCGCCATTTTCTGAGGGTTTGAAACCTTAGGAACTAACACAATGAATGTATCCTTAATCATAGAGAATCCCAAGAACTATTGCAGTTATTTTAGCCCCTACTACCGGCCAAAACCGCTGGGGGAAAAACGCAAGTTTGCCGTTTGGCCCTAGCGCCTTAGTAGGATACATTTGACGCAAGGCCTGATGAAACTCTTCTACAGTAAAATCTCTCCCCAACATATTATTCAACTCATCCAAAACACATGAAGCAACCATATGAAAAACAACAGCCATACCTTGTGGCCGTCAAGTAGCAAACAACTCTTCAAAATATCGTATTGCGATGTCCTCAATAACCAGATTACTAGAGCACCAGGTTTCGCCCTCATTTTCCAATCCCAAAATCATCTTCTTCCGGTGATGTTCCGATTGAAGAAGGACTTATTGTTGTTTCCATTTGTTCTGACCTTTTGAGACTAGAAAACCTCTTCACGTTCAAGAAACTCATTAACTTTATGGTGGAGCTTGATATGAGCCTCACGGTTACTACAAAACAAGTCATCTTCTGCTCCCAACCGCTGGAGGTGTGTCATTTTATGCCAAATATTTTTTGTCAATTCCCCAAATTTTTGCTTCCTCCACGCCTTTAACCGTGATCCCAATTCACCCAAATTTTTATGAACACCATTCATCGACATAGAACTATTCTGGGCCCAAAATTCAGTAATGATAGACTCACACTCCTCATCTCGCAACCACATAGCTTTAAAACGATAAGGATTACTAATATTTGAACAACCTAATGAGCATGCATAATTTTAAGGCCAAACTACACTAACCGCTCTCCTAAGATTTCGAAAAATATATAATAAATTTTATAGTTTTTACATATTTTTTTAAAATTTTAATTTACGTAGTACTTAGTTCTATTTTCATTTATAATTTATTAGTCATATGGATGAAAAAATGATGTTATAATCTTTTTTACAATGAAATGTGTATATACATATATATATATATATATATATTTATGAATAATGTTATACAAATAAAAATTCATGCATAATGATGTGGCTCATGGAAAATTTTATTTTCAAACACTAATTCCCCTCAGTACACACATTTAATGAGCACATTCTCAGTACGCGCATCAAAAAATAAAAATTCTAAGTACACATATTTATTCCAATAATTCCCTCATCTTTAATTTTAAAACCCTAAAGCTATGTTAGGTTTCAACTTTTGAATCAATTTTTTTGAAATTTCTTTGAAAAAAAATGTGAATTAGTTAATTACCAAAAAAATATTTTTTAATTTCTAATTTTTTTTGCCACCTAAAAAGATAAAACCATATGAAAATAATTATCTATTTATTTTTTTATTATTATTAAATTAGTTTTTAATTTTTTTTTTAAGACATTCTAAAACCAAACGAAACAATGCCTAGCTTTTTTCCATTCATCCACCCTTCATTTGTTGTCGTTGCTGCCACTTTCAACCCTCCATCACCACTACCACCGCCACTCCCAGCTCTTCAACCTCCATCGTAGAGCTCCACAATCAATCTTGAGATTGAGTGATTCGCAACAAAGGGCTTGTGGAATGTATGGTTCATGACAGAAAGTGGTTGCAGGAGGAAAGGGAAAGAGGCGACGAGAGGGGATGACAGAGGAGAGAAGTGGCGCTAGTGATGGAGGATAGTTGTGTTTTAGAATTAGAGTTTGGGTGGAAGAAGATAAGGGTATTATAGCTTCTTCTGTTTTTCTAGGATAAAATTGTATTAAAGAAAATTTTCATCAAGTATATAAACTAAAGGGAGTTGGTATGTAGAAATAGAATTACTTGTGGCTCATTGTGAACCTTTCACTTAAAAAAATAAAAAAAATAAATAAATAAAAAAAAATCAATCATTGAAGATAGATTTATTTACAATAATGGCATTGTCACATCATTCTTGTCAAGTTTTTTTTTATATAAATTTTATGTATGAATAAATACAATTTTCCTTTTTTTTAATTACATATCTTTATATTTCACACCATCTACATTAGTTTAATTTTACTAATAAAGAGGTTTGTGTAATTATTTCAAAATCTCAATTGAGGTCAAGATGTGAGGATAAATATAATATATATAAATATATATTAGTATAAAATATATGACAATATTATTTTTTTAATCTATATGACTAATATGTTACTGATGATAAAAGGGCTTAAGTGTTGTGTGCCAAATGTAATTATTTGAAAATTGTGGAGCTTGTATTTTATTTTATTTTCTTAAAATTTCACAAGAAGGTCGGTGTAATATATCCAAAAAATTAAAACGATTGTGTAAAATATAATATCAATTTTTATCAATATAAAATGTGACAAATATCACAAAAATATATCATTAGATGCTTTCTCTTCTTTCTTTTTTTTTTTTTTTTTTTTTGATCGAGAAGGCCAATCCATTAAGAAACTCTAAGCCTATGTACAAGGTTAGAAGGCGGATTGGAAACCCAATCTACAAGTAAAGCATCATCTAAAGAAGCCCGGGCTACCCAGTGGGCAAGCCCATTAGCTACTCTAGGGCACCAACAAAAAGACAACTCTCTTTGCCTAGCTAGAGCTTGATATCCTCAACAATTGCACTACATTCCCATGGAGGCATTAACTCAGATGTACATAAATGGATGATGGATTGATTATCACCAAAAATTTCCATCGAAGCCAAGTTGAGGGAACTTGCAAGACAACAGGCAGCTCTAATGGCCAAAGTTTCACATTGCAAAACAGAGGAAATCCTGACTTTCTTTGCAATCCCATCTACCATTCTGCCATTAACATCATGTAGCACAACAACAACAGCCCTATTTCCATACCCAGAACTGCTAGCCACATCGCAAAAAATTCGCCACTAACCCATCGAAGATAACACGTCTTCCCTTTCACTCACCGAACCAGTAATTCGAAACCCTTCTCCAACTGTAATAAACTTAGACTCCTCTCTTCTATCTTTCTCAATGGTAGCAAATGGGTTGACAAGTACATGTGTAAAACAAGTTGAGAGAGAGTTGAGAGAGTGATATTGAAAGAGAACTCTGTAATTGAAACTGTATTCAGAAACCAAATAGAGGCTCCATAATGTAGGAGCTGGATACAAAACATCATTATGATATAATTCAGTATAATAAGGAAAAGGAGGCCGAAAGAAGGCGGGCGACCGAAAGCAGGGACAAAGAATCCTATCTATCATTATATACATACTATAATATATTAACATATTATATTAACAATTATAGTAATATGTTAACAGCCCCCCTCAAACTCAAGGAGGACAAACATCAACCAACTGGAGTTTGGAGACAAGTTCAACGAAGCGGCCATGAGAATGAGCTTTGGTGAAGATATCAGCAGGTTGATCAGCAGAGGAGATTGGATGGAGATGGACAGTACCACGAGTGACGTGTTGACGAATAAAATGACAGCCAATCTCAATGTGCTTGGTGCGATCATGAAAAACATCATTGTGAGCAATTTGAAGAGCACTTTGATTGTCACAAAAGAGGGTAGTAGCGCCAGAGGGGGAAACACCCATGTCAACAAGAAGCCAACGAAGCCAGAGAAGCTCCTGAGTAGTATCAGCAAGAGCACGATATTCAGCCTCGATACTGGAGCGAGCAGTAAGAGATTGTTCCTTGCTGCGCCAAGAAATAAGAGAATCACCCAAGAAAAAGCAGAACTCGGTAGTAGAGCGCCGGTCAGTAGGATCCCCAACCCAATCAGCATCGGAAAAAGCACGAAGCTGGAGAGAGGAGCGGGCGGAATAATGAAGTCCATGAAACAAGGTACCTTTGAGATAACGAAGGATACGAACTAATGCAGCATATTAAGAGGTACGAGGAGCTGACATAAACTGGCTGACAATATGAACGGCATAGGCAATATCATGACGAGTAACAGTGAGATAGACAAGGCTGCCAACCAGCTGACGATATAGGGTAGCATCAGAGAGAAGAGTGCCATCAAGAGGTGTAAGACGATTCTGAGACTCCAGGGGAGTGGAGGCAGTCTTGCAATCTGTAAGACCAGGGCGGGTGAGAAGATCAGAGGTATACTTAGCCTGAGAGAGAAAAGACCCCGTGGAATCATGGAAGATTTCAAGACCCAAGAAATAGTTGAGAGGACCAAGGTCTTTCATCTCGAAATGATGGCTAAGAAACTGTTTAAGGCAGAGAATACCATCAAGATCGTCACCGGTGATAATCATATCATCTACATAAAGGAGAAGCAAGGTGGTCCCTTGAGCAGTGTTCCGGATAAAAAGAGCAGTATCATAAGAACTGGAGGTGAAACCACAGTCATGAATAGTAGAGCTGAACTTTGCAAACCAAGCGCGCGGAGCTTGTTTGAGACCATATAAAGCACGCTGAAGTTTGCAGACTTTATGAGGTGGATCAGTAGACCCAGGGGGAGGTTGCATGTAGACCTCCTCAAGAAGAACACCATTAAGGAAAGCATTTTTCACGTCTATTTGATAAAGATCCCAGTGTCGGGTGGTAGCAACCGCAATCAAGCTGCGAACAGAGGTGAGACGAGCAACAGGAGCAAAGGTCTCCTCATAGTCAATACCATATTCTTGGTTGAAGCCTTTTGCAACAAGGCGGGCTTTGTAGCGCTCAATAGATCCATCAGAACAAGTTTTGATTTTGTAGACCCATTTGCAACCAATGGCAGTTTTGCCAGGAGGAAGATCAACAATGTCCCAAGTGTGAGTTTTGTCTAAAGCCTGCAATTCATCAGTCATAGCTTGCTGCTAAAGAGGATTAGAGCGAGCCTCATGATAGGAGGTCGGTTCATAAGTAGAAAAAGCAGTAGAACCAACAATAAAGTCACGAAGACAAGTAGAAGGTTGGGTTACCCGGTGTGGCCGAGTAGAGGCAGGAGGAGCCAGAGGAAGAGACTCACCAGGAGGGGAGGAACCCGAGGGAGCAAGAGCAGGACCATCAGAGTTAGCAGGTGCATGGGACAAACCAGTAGGCAAGGCAGTCTCGAGAGAGGCTGGCAGGGGCGGTGGAGTAAGCTCATCAGAGAACTCAAGAGAGGCTGGCAAGGGCTGTGGAGTAAGCTCATCAGAGAACAGATCCGTGGAGGGGTCAGTAAAAAACAGAGAGGGTGAGGGAACGGACAAATGAAAGAGAGAGAGAAAGAGGAAAACATTTTATGTTCCCAAAAGACTACATGACGAGAGATACGGAGTCGCTGGGAGAGAGGATCCTGTAGACACCCCATTTTTGACCGACCTTAAGACTCAGACGTCACCAATTGAGCGCTTGGTGATGTTGCATATCGTGCTCGTTCAGAAGTCTCAGAGTCGCGGCCGTGAGCCCCGTCTCCGGATTTCCGAAACCTCTTCTGTGCCTTGCCTCGGTTTGCGAACCAGACTCGGTTTTCTCTATTTCTTTTCCTGGGGGGAGGGAGAGGTCTCGTAGACCATCTCTCAGTGGCCGTGGGCTACATTTTGTGGCTATAGGCCATTTTGCCCATTTCGGAGCCCGGTTTCCGGTTTTTCGGGACCGTTGGCCGTATGCCTCGGTTCGGGACCGCTTAACCATCTCTATTTGCTCTGATTTTTGGCATACATCCTATTTTCTCCCTTTTGAGGGACACTGGGGCCTGAGAGACCCACTTCGTGGTCGAATGCCACTTTCGGTGCTTAACAGGCAGTTTTCGGGGCCCCGAACTGCGCATTTTGGCCCCCGAACTTTCGGTTTGCATTGGTTTTCGTTCATTTTTGGCAGGTGCCTCTGTTTCATCACTAGGAAGGTCACTGGAGGGTGGAAGGCCAGCAATTATCTTGGCAACCAGTTATATTCCATTTTCGCCCTCCGACGCCTGTTTTTCGCGCTTCCGAGCCAATGTTGAACACCTTGGGGCCACTTTCTTCAACCCCAAACCACATATTTGTGTTGTACACACATGGGAGGACCCTAAAAGTCCATGGCCGGCCACTAATGTTGTTTGACCCTTTTGAACCCCTCCTTCCGAGCCAATGTTGAACAATCTGGGCCCTTTTTCTTGAACTTTGAACCACATATTTGTGTTGTACACACATGGGAGGACCCTAAAAGTTTATGGCCGGCCACTAATTCCATTTAACCCTTTTGAACCCCTCTTGAAAGTGGCTTGTTCTCTCTCCTGTTTTAGAGTTTCCAAATTCGAACCACAGGGCTGTGAAAAGGAGACCTGGGAGGCCACCTTTTTGTGGTGGCCGGCCACTAAAGCTTGTTGACCCTTTTGACCCCTAGCCGGCCGGCTAGGGGGGGTGGCCGGCCGGCCACCTCAAGTCCCAAAAGGTGGCCGGCCATGTTCCTTGAAACTTGAACTTTACAGCTGTATAGCTTTATCCCCCAGAAAATATCTCAATCCGGGGGATATTTCTTGAGGGAAAAACCTTGGTCTTTTGGTCCCCCACCTTTCCTTCCATACTCCCCCTTTTTGATCCATATAACCAGCAGGCAACATCACATTTAGGGGCTAGAAGAATTCATCTTCAAGTTGGCATGCAAGAATCCTCCTTCATCTCTCTCATTTCCTTGAAAAACCTCCAAGTCCAACACCACCATTTCTTCTACACCACCAACCCACACCCTTCCATCCTCCATTCCAAAAGTTTGAAGGTGCTCTCCAAGGCCTAAGGAGCCACAAACTCAAGCCAAGAGGCAACCAAAGTCAAGCCTTCAAGGGTAAGTCCACTTTCCCCCTTTTGTAGCTAAATTTTGCACCAATTTCTTAGCCAACATGCTTGTTATTTTGAGCTCCGACCAAAACTGAAAAGGTCATTTTTTTGAGCTCATTTTCTTGTTTCATTAAGGGCTCAACCCTGTTTGAGCCCCCCCTATTGCACTTGCTTCAATACCCTTCTTAAATACCGTTTTCTTGCATGATTTTTTTAGCTTGTGTGTGATCTGTTTTGGAGTTTTTACAGTTCTGTAAATAGGCTTATTTTGAGCCCCTCTTCAACATTGAAGAAGGGATCAACACTGTTTGGGACCTCCATGCTATACTTGCCTTTATACTCCCTTTTTGGTCCCATTTTTGCATGCTTTGGCAGCCTATTTTGCTTTGGTTTTTGGCCATTTTACAGCACTGAAAATAGTCTCATTTTGGTCCATTCTTCATGTTTCATTTAGGGTCTTTCATGGTTTGGGACCTCCATATGCCACTTCATGTTATATCTCTCTTTTGGTCCCCATTCTTGCATGTTTTGTTAGCCTATCATGCTTTTGTTTTTGGCCATTTTACAGTTCTGAAAATAGTCTTATTTTGGCCCATTATTCATGTTTCATTAAGGGTCTTTGGCCGTTTGTGGAATATTTTGTATACTTTGTGTTATAGCCTCTTTTGAGCCTCATTTTGCATTGCATTTCTAGCATGTTTGTATACTGTTTTGGGGATTTTACAGTTCTGTAAATATGCTTATTTTTGGTCCCTCTTCAATGTTGTAGAAGGGAATTTTTCAGTTTGGGCTGTGCATATACCACTTTCCTCTTTGGCCACCTTTTGGCCCTTTTTCTTGCATAAGAGCTTAGCCATATCTATGTTCGTTTTTATGGTTTTTACAGTTCTGTAAAGTTGCTTATTTTTGGCCCCTCTTCAAAGTTGTTGAAGGGCCCCAACCTATTTGGAATTAGAAGCCGTGAGTTGCTTCATAATCTCATGTTTAGGGCCATTTTTGCATGTCATTGGTGCCCTATCCTTGTTTGCTGTTTGGCCATGATTTGTACTGGAAAAATGCTTATTTTGAGGCTGCCTTGCTTCTGTATTTTCATTCCATGTACCAATTATGCATGCTTTGTATAGCTGTAGTTCATTTTATGCGCCTAATTTTGCATTTCGGGAGAGATTCCATGCATCGGGTGTGTTTTCGCCTCATTTCGGGGCTGTTTTCTCCCACATTTCAGTCCTGAAATCCCATTAGCATGTTTGCATATCTTTTTCCATGCTATTGCATTGCATATGCCATTGCCTCGGTTTGCGTGCCCGTGTGCACGCATTTCGAGGCACTTTTTTTTTATCAATCGGCCTCTTATGTGAGTGTGGCTGAGACTCTCTCATGTTAGTATAAGCCCATATCATATTTCCATGTCATTCGCATTGCGTATGACATTGCCTCGGTTTGCGTGCCCGTGTGCACGCATTTCGAGGGACTTTATTTTTATCCATCGGCCTCTTATGTGAGTGTGGCTGAGGCTCTCTCATGTTAGTATAAGCCCATATCATATTTCCATGTCATTCGCATTGCGTATGCCATTGCCTCGGTTTGCGTACCCGTGTGCACGCATTTCGAGGCACTTTATTTTTATCCATCGGCCTCTTATGTGAGTGTGGCTGAGGCTCTCTCATGTTAGTATAAGCCCATATCATATTTCCATGTCATTTGCATTGCGTATGCCATTGCCTCGATTTGCGTGCCCGTGTGCACGCATTTCGAGGCACCTCATTTTCATAGCATTGTGCATACTAGGCTGTATCTTAGTTGCATTTCATGCATATCATGCATATCGCATCGTGTTCGGAATAGGAGTTAGCCCAGGCACGAGAAACGAGGTGCGTTTCGTACTCCGAGTGACGGAATGTATCTCAATTCCCCAGTCACCGACACTCCGGATCATCCATGATGGAGTTAGGTCTCGTCGTGTTTACATGTGCATTCATTCTATATTAAGTTGCATATTTCGACTCCTCTGCCATCATGCATCGATATGCGTGATTGGTGGCACGAGGATCGAGGCATGCATATATCTGTGAAAATACATTGCTATGCCCCTTTCCTGCTCTCTGTTGCAGCAAATGAAGAATCGGCAAACTTCCGGAGTTTGGCGCGCTTTCCAAGAAAAATCACAAAACAGAGGCTAATCGGGGCATCCCAATGGATTTTCGCGCAAGGCAACCCAGACATGCATCATTCATCAGAAGCAAGGCAGTCCCTGGCTTGCATGCCAGTTTTATTTATTTTCTTAGTTGATTTGATTAATTAATTAGGAATTTGTACATTATTTGGACTGTATTATTTGGACTGTAATATTCTTTTATTCGGGACTGTATATTTATTCGGACCCTCTGTGCGAGGGCACAACTGTAATAAGTGTGCGTGTGTATGTTGTATGTCTTCCAACCCCACGTCTTTCTCCTTTTTATTTATCCGCTTTTGATGGTTAGATTAGGACATGTTTAAATTAGCATACAGTATGACAGTATGTTTGCATCATTCATCTGTTTTGCATGCACCGGGCTCGGCGCATCATACTAACTGCATTGTACTTTCAATTCCAAATTGAATACATGCTAGTTGTAGCATTTCATATGCCATGTTTAGAATAGCCGAGCCTGCTATAGTTTGCATTTTTGCATGTGTTGCATTAGGCAATTCTGTATACTTAGGATCATGCATGATTTCTAATGTAGTTTCTGTTTTTGGCTTGGAGTACTCGGTAAGTTTTATGCTTTAGCATCCTTGCATGCGTGTGAGTGAATGCCATGAATAGCGTGCTTACCATGAGGCTAATTGCTTATTTGATATAACTGCCTGAGTGCCTGTGGGTGAAGGTTGGGTTATTTGGATTGGGACAAATCATCAAATGTTTGTTTTAAGCCCACTAGATAGTGGCAAAACCATCTTTTCCTAAGCCCACCCGAGGGTGGCAAAATCTATATATTAAGCCTACTTGCGAGTAGCAAACCATCTTTCAACAAACAAACATGAAATGTTTTGTTCCAATTCAGGCGACCCAGTCTATACTTGTATGTTGTGCGCATCACATAGTAAAACTAGGCAAATAACCAGAATAAGAACACACAAAGTTTTCCAAACTAGATATCATGGTTAGTAGAAGCCGATCTTTGATCGGGCGAGCGGGGGTGCTCACGAAGTGACCTTCCCCAATCGTACCCAAGTTCCCGAGCCGAGGCAACTTTGGTGATGACGGACACGTGGCCTTAGGCAACGAGTCAGGGTTTCCTAAATTTCCCAAAATAAAATATTTAGGTGGCGACTCTGTATCTGGCAAAGCAGTCCATGTTTGGCATTTCTTTCAAAAATCTGTTTTCTCAAAACGATTTGTCGGATTTGGACTCTTTGGTTCAGACTTAGAACCGTGACAATTTTGAGAGTCCTGAGCTGTAATGACCCCAAATGAACAGAACGGGAGCTCGTTCCTCCCGGGGCGTTCGGGGACGTCTACAGATCCCAACAACGATACCCCTTGTGTTCAATACCATACCCTAAGAAGCAACAAAGGCGAGAACGTGGTTCAAGTTTGGTACGTTCATGAGGTTGGAGAAGAACAAAACAGGCAGATCCAAAGACCCTAAGGTTGGTGTAAGGGGGACGGGTGCCATACAGACGCTCATAAGGAGTGTGATTATGAATGACAGGTGTAGGGATACAATTGATAGTGTAAGTAGCAGTGAGAGCTGCCTCTCCCCAAAAATGTTCCGGACAAGAGGAAGACAGAAGGAGAGCTCGAGTAGTGTCGAGAATATGTCGATGTTTCTGTTCAGCACGTCCATTTTGTTGAGACGTACCGGGACAAGAACGATGAGGTTGAGTACCATGACTCTAAAGAAAGGAAAGAAAGTCAAAATCTTTATATTCCATGGCTTTGTCGGAGCGAAAAAGCTTAATATTTTTAGAAAATTGTGTTTTAACCATTGTAGCAAAATTGTAATAAAGTTGTTTGAGCTCAAAGCGATTTTTCATAAGAAACAACCATGTAAAACAGGAAAAATCATCTATAAAAACAACAAAATAGCGTGCGCCTCCCATAGTAGGAGTAGGAGAGGGTCCCCAAATATCAGAATAAATGAGATCAAATGGTGCAAGAGAAACAGAGTCACTTTTATTAAATGACAAAGCAGGTTGTTTGGCAAGTTGACAGGACACACAATCTAAAACATCAGAACTTACATGACCTAAATGACCACTGGAAATTAAAGATTTTAAACGACCAACAGAAAGATGGCCTAAACGACAGTGCCAAAGCTGAAAAGGAGATAAAGGAGGAGCAGTGGTAGCAGTGGTAGGAGCTGTGATCTGAGAGGAATCTGGAACATGAAGATGGATGAGTTCGTAGAGACGTCCATGCTTACGGCCTATCCCAAGAGTTTGCCCCGTCCGAGGGTCCTGCACCAAACAACCAGTATGGGAAAAGGTAACAGTTAGACCATGCTCACATAATTGACTAATGGAGATAAGATTTAAAGTAAGAGCAGGCATAAGATAGACATGGGATAAAGATAAGTGAGAGGTTGAAACAGAACCAACATGACTTACAGACAGAAGAGACCCATCAGCAGTATGGATAGAAGGAACATGAGGAGTAGAAGAGAGAGAAGTAAAAATAGTAGGGTCAAAGGTCATGTGATTACAACAAGCGGAGTCAAAGTACTAAGAAGTGTTACCTGCGGTGACAGATAAAGCAGTAGATGGAGGAGTACCGGAATTCTGCCAAAATTTTTGAAACATGGCTTCGGCATCTGTTTAAGAGAAGACTGGAGTGGAAGGGTCTATAGGGACAGAGGAAGGTAAATCATCTGAGGCAGCAGCAGCAGTGCGTTGAGCAGGCATTGGTTTAAACGGAGTCCCAGAACGGTGAGAGTGGCTGCGAGAAAAATTCCCGGTGGAAGGACCATTGCGAGAGGCACGGGTGGGATTGCGGAAGCAATCTTGCTGGAGATGACCAGGGCCAGTCTTGTTGCAAAACCGACAAAGGCGAACAGGACAATTAACCAGAAGATGAGTCGACGGAAGATTGCAGTTGTGACAGTAATTGCAGGCAGTTGACTTCTGTGGTGAAGGTGGGGAAGGAGAACTTCGAATCTGGGGAGTGGCAAGAACAGAGTCCACAGGGTGCAGATGGAGAGTACCAAATCTGGTTTCCTCTGACAGGAGTTCAGAAAATTGCTTGCTCAAGAGTAGGTAAAGGAGTGCGATGAAGGAGAGATGCGCGTACTGGCTCAAAACAGGGAGTGAGAGCCATGAGAAACTGAACCAAGCGCTGTTGGTCACGGTAAGTAGTAAACAAGGCAGCATCCTTAGTACAATCCCATGGAGGTTCAGAAAGAGCGAGCTGATCCCAAATATAATACATTTGGGAGAGGAAATCATTAATGTTCTGAGTTGTTTCTTGGCGCATGCGGTGAAGATGACTCAGAAGCTGATATTAGTGAGCAAGGCCAGTAGTCTGATAGCGTTCTTGTAAAAAATCCCAGATGGCTTTGGCAGGAGAGGAAGTAGAGTCAAGTTGGAACCGACCAAACTGAAGGCTGATAGATGTAATAGAAGTATTGCGAAACCAAGTGATGATCTGATAGTTTTTACTATCCCAATCTTCCAGTCAGTCGACATATTTAGCAGCGGAGTCCGTGGCAGCGGAATCCGTGGTCCCTTGAACGGGTTTGCACACATCCCCAGTGATGATGCGCCAAAGTTTCTTTCCTTTGAGGAAGCCAGACATAGCTTGGGCCCATAGGACATAATTAGTCCCGTCAAGAATAATGGAAATAGGGTGGTTAGAGGAGTCCAGGCGATCCATGAGAGAAAAATAGCAGAATTGAGGTAGAATCTGAAAAAACCAAGGTTACTAGTGATTTCAGATGGTCAAAATCAGTCAAAAAAGGAGCGAACGGACCAAAAATATGACCAGAAAGGCAGAAAATGGATTAGTCAACGAATCTAGTCAAACAAGGATGATGCAGGGCTGATGTCACAGGCGCGGCGCACGTTAGCATAGAGTTGCGCGGCGCACGTTAGCAGGCGAGAAACATGTGGCGCGCGGAAGCAGCCAGGGCTGACGTCGACTGACGTCAGAAACACGCGGCTCACGTTAGTAGATGAGGTCGTGGCGCACAATAGCACCGGACAGTGTAGGAGGCGCGTAGAGCGCGTCTGAAACGAGGAAGCGCGTTGCCTAATGTTCTGGCGACGCGTGGAGGCGCGTGAGACTTCAGATGATGATGAATCTGGTGGCGTTGGCTTCGTCGTGAAGAGACGAAGGTGCTGGTGTTGTCCAATCTGTATATTAGGTAAGGACGAGATACGCAGCAATCTGCCAAGAAAAGAAAATGTGATGCAGAGACTTAGGAAAAACACCTGTGCTCTGATACCATGTAAAACAAGTTGAGAGAGAGTTGAGAGAGTGATATTGAAAGAGAACTCTGTAATTGAAACTGTATTCAGAAACCAAATAGAGGCTCCATAATATAGGAGCTGGATACAAAACATCATTATGATATAATTCAGTATAATAAGGAAAAGGAGGCCGAAAGAAGGCGGGCGACCGAAAGCAGGGACAAAGAATCCTATCTACCATTATATACATACTATAATATATTAACATATTATATTAACAATTATAGTAATATGTTAACAACATGATTGAAGATAAAATCATTCCGAGTCTTCCAAATCTGCCACATCACGCAGGCCACTTTACACACCACCAACTTGCATTCATTTTAGTAGCCAAGGCAACTAAAAAGATCACCCAACCACTTGCGCACCGATTCTATGAAAATGTGGTCCACTTTAAGCCCTAACCTGCTACCAAACCAAACTACTTTGGTCCATCCACAGCCAGAAAGCAAATGCTTGATAGACTCAGGTTCATCCAAACAGATTTGACATTGAGCATTAGGGGCACGCCGTCTAGAAAATAGATTCTACCGAGACGCCAATCCATTTGTACAAACCTACCACAAAAAATGTTTAAGCTTCGGAGGGATGTTAAGATTCCACACAAATTTCCATTCCTCCTTCCACTCATCCGAAGATGATGGAACTTCTAAATCGCCCCCTCTATCCACAGATATAGCACTGTGGTAACCAGATTTAACAGTGTACTCCCCATTAGATCCATGGTGCCAGATAACTTGATCCTCATTATCTCCAAGCGACAAAAGAAATAGTAAGGATGGACTCATACTTGGCCTTGGAAACCACCACCTTAAGCTTGGTTACGTCACAAACTTTAAGTGATGGAATGATCACATCCTGCACTTTTTGAATCGACACATCCGACGGGGGAGTAGACCACAATTTGAAACTGTAAAATCCAAATTTTTATGTGTAGAATTATTTTTGGATAAAGTAGCAATTAAATTAATTTATATGGGTCATTTTAGTAATATCAAGGAATTAGTTATGAGGTGGTTTTTTTTTAAATTTTTATTACTTAGATGGTTAAGTTTGTAATTTTGGGAGTTTGGGTTATAGGCCCACTTGGGCTTTAGGTCTTGGAAACATAGAAGCACAAACAAATAGAGGTATTGATGTTGTGGCTACTGCGGCAGATCTAGCAGTAGAGGAAAAAAAAGAAAGAAGATTCATAGATTGGTGACTTTGATCTAATCATCTCTTGGAGGTAAGATTTGTTTTTATGGTACTCCTAACTATTTCTTTAGACATAGTATCTTGCATGTTGATTGGGTGTATGTATTTTGGGGTTTTGGAATTTACTTGTAGATTATAGGATTAGATTATTACATTATAAAGAAAAGAATGATAGATGCATCATGGTGATCGATAATAATTGTTTATGTGGTATAATATTTTATTAGGTTTGTGAGATTGAGGTGGATCTTGGTAATTTGAGATTAGCTTGGGAAATATTATTTTAGCTGTTTGAGGTAAATAACCCTCTATCACTGTTGGTTTATTTTTAATCCTATCGAATCGTTTAAAATCATAAATATTTATTCGTAGCTTTCCTGTTCTCTTAAAATAAAATATGGGTCAAGTATAAAACAACATCGAATATTATTATGAAAATTATTTGAATATTCGGTGAAACTATTCTGAAAATTATACTAAACGTTTATTCTGAAAATATCGAATGTTTTATTTAAAATTTGTGTATTGTGTGAATTTTGAACATCACTCTAGTCTGACTATGATTTGGACCCTAGCCAATGGGGGTTATTTATTAGTACAGAAACTAGTTTCTTTTGGGCCTTTACCACCGGCCTATGTGTGGTTCTGGGCCTTGTCACGGGCTATGTGACCGTAGTCAATAAGACTTGGGTTTTGTGAATCAAATCATTGAACCATCTGAATATCGAATCATCGATTTGAACAATGAATTACTTTGAATTATCTTGTTGGCTTTTCATTTAAAATGTATTGTACATTGTCTATTTTTAGCTATGAAACCATCTTACAAAATAATTGTTCATTTATTGAACTGAATAAAAATTTATATTTATTGATTATCGATTTATTTATTTATTTATTTATACTTGATCCAGCTGGCAGTGATGGTTGATTATTTACTAGGCTGTCTAGCTTACCCTTATTTTATTTTTTTTCAGATTCTGAAGAGTAGAGCTGCGCGGGATTTTTTTTTTTACATATGGGAGTGCCGAGAGTAGGACTATGATTTAAGTACTTGGATTATTTGTTTTGTTAATGGATTTTATTAGTGGACTTGGTGGATAATTTCATATGATAAGAATAATCAATTTTTTTATGGATTTTAGTATTATGATAATTAAGGATTTGATTGGAGTATTTTACATTGTTAGTTATATGTTGAACTCTTAGCCTTGCATGCTCACTTAAATGAGTGTGCGGCGTTGTCACGGAGCTTGGGACGTGACAATTTAGTGGTATCAGAGCCAGGTTATAATTTTAAAGGCTGGTATAAAATAGTGGTGAGATTGGGTAGATATAGGATTGGGAACGCTTATAATTTGATATAATGTCTTTTTTATTTACTTGTTGTAGGGACTTGAGAATAGAATAAGATGAGATTTTATTATTGATGCATTTAGGTTGCAATGGAACATGAGGAGACATTGGCAAATATGGCTAGGAATACACGCCAGGGTCAAACGAATCGACGGACTGGTAATAGCAATCGGCGAGGGAATGTGACTAATAATGGTAGTGGTTCTCAAGCAGTCGGAGGAAATCAGGGGCAAGAGTTGGGACACCAAGAACAAGCTGCAATCCCCAATCCAATTGAAATGGTTCAAGTGCTTCAAACGTTGGCCGGGGTGGTGCAACAACAAACCACCATAGGGAATAACTTGACTAGACTTATGGAGCAACAACAGCGGATGCAGCCAGGTGTTGGGCCATAACCAAGGCCACGTTGTAACATTACCGAGTTTAAGAAGATAGCCTTGGCATTTGACGGAGCCACAGACCCTTTGGAGGCTGAAAAATGGTTGACAGAAATGGAGAAGTTGTTTCCCGTTTTTGAGTGTACGGATGATCAGAAGGTGACCTATGCTACGTTTATGCTACAAGGGATAACTAATGATTGGTGGCAGATGGAGAAGCGCATACACGAGCATGATGCCAACCCCTATACATGGGAAAGGTTTAAGAAGGCATTCAATGAGAAATACTTCCCTAGGAGTGTTCGTCTACAAAAACAGAGGGAATTTTTGAAGTTAGAGCAAGGGAATAAGACGGTTGCAGAATATGAACCTGAGTTTACGAAGTTGTCTAAATTTGCATCAGCATTTGAAGCAGATGAGGATAGCAGAGCACGAAGGTTTGAAGGTGGACTAAGAACGAACATTATGCAACAAGTGGTTCCTTTCGAGTTACCTACTTTTGGAGCAGTGTTGAATAAGGCTTTGCTAGTTGAGAGTGGCCTTACCAGAGCCCAAGAAGAGAAAGAAGAGAATTATAAGAAGAGGCCTAGTTCTTCCAACTTCCAAACTAACAATTCGAAGGGCAATGCTAAGAGACAAAACACTTCTTCGGTTGGGAGTTGGGGAAGTCGAACTATGGGTAGTAGTGTTGATAAGAAGAATGATCGGGTACAATGCACTAGGTGTAATGGATTCCATCGGGATAGTGAGTGTCGTTGGAATACTGGGACTTGTTTCTCTTGCGGGCAACAGGGGCACAGGATAGCTGATTGCCCTAATCGGAAGGAGCATGAGATTGAACAGAAAGCATGGACAAATAAAGGAGCATCAACAGACAAAGTGTCTTCAGGAAGTCAAAAGAAAAATGGAGGTCATAAGCCAAAGACTCAGGGTCGAGTGTACGCACTCACGCAACAAGATGTTCAGACTTCCAACACGGTGGTGTCAGGTACTGTTTTAGTGTCTTCTGTTTATGCACATGTGTTATTTGATTCTGGCGCTACAAATTCATTTGTGTCTATGGGATTTGTTAAGAAACATGGATGGAAATGTGTCTCTAGAGAGATCGACTTATGTGTTGAAACCCCGATAGGAGGGGTTATGGTTGCTGACTTAATTTGCAAATCTCGTGTGGTTAGTATAGATGACAGGAAATTGCTTGTAGACTTAACTGTTTTAGATATGCAGGACTTTGACATAATTCTTGGAATGGATTGGTTGGCAACCAATTATGCTTCTGTTGATTGTCGAGGCAAAAAGGTAGTATTTCAGATTCCTAATCAACCAGAATTTTGCTTTGTGGGTAGTGGAGTTAACACTCCTCTTCTGGTAATCTCAGCTTTGCAAGCTAGACGGTTGTCAAGGAATGGTTGCGAGGGCTATTTAGCTTCTGTAAGAGATACCCGTGAGACTGAATTGAAGTTAGAGGATATTCTAGTTGTGAAGGAATTTCCCGATGTTTTTCCTGAAGAGTTACCAGGGTTGCCACTAGATAGAGAGATTGAGTTTGCCATTGAATTGATACCTGGCACGGGTCCTATCTCCAAGACTCCGTATCGGATGGCCCCAGCAGAGTTGAAAGAGTTGAAGGAACAGTTACAAGAGTTACTAGATAAGGGCTTTATTAGGCCTAGTGTTTCTCCTTGGGGTGCGCCCGTTTTATTTGTGAAAAAGAAGGATGGTAGTTTTCGCCTTTGCATTGATTATCGAGAGTTGAACAAGGTGACAATCCGAAATAAATATCCTTTTCCTAGGATAGATGACCTATTTGATCAGTTGCAAGGAGCACAAGTCTTTTCTAATATTGACCTTCGTTCTGGCTATCACCAGTTGAAGGTCAAGGCAGAAGATATACCTAAGACAGCCTTCCGAACTAGGTATGGGCATTATGAATTTTTAGTGATGCCGTTTGGGTTGACCAATGCGCCTGCAGCTTTTATGGATTTAATGAACAGAGTATTTAAACCCTTCTTAGATCAGTTTGTGGTAGTTTTTATTGATGACATTCTTGTGTACTCAAAGAGTAAAGAGCAGCACGAAGAACATCTGAGAATAGTGTTGCAGATATTAAGGGAGAAGAAATTATTTGCTAAATTAAAGAAGTGTGAATTTTGGCTGGAAAGTGTATCATTTTTAGGTCATGTGATATCTAAAGATGGGGTATCTGTTGACCCTAAGAAAGTGGAGGCGGTAGTGGAATGGAATCGGCCTACTAGTGTCACTGAAATTCGTAGCTTCTTGGGTTTAGCAGGATATTATAGAAGGTTCGTTGAGGGATTTTCCCGAATTTCTATGCCTTTAACTCGTTTAACACAAAAAGGGGTTAAATTTGAGTGGTCTGATGATTGTGAGAAGAGTTTCCAAGATCTAAAGAGTCGATTAGTGTGTGCTCCAGTACTTATAGTTCCGTCCGGAGATGAAGGTTTTACCATCTATAGTGATGCATCGAAGATGGGCTTGGGTTGTGTCCTGATGCAAAATGATAAGGTAGTGGCATACGCGTCTAGGCAGTTGAAGCCATATGAGCAGAATTATCCTACGCATGATTTGGAGTTGGCTGCCGTGGTGTTTGCATTGAAAATCTGGAGGCACTACCTGTATGGGGTGAAATGTGAGATATTCACTGATCATAAAAGTTTGAAGTATATTTTCACTCAAAAAAGAATTGAATATGAGGCAAAGGAGATGGTTGGAGCTATTAAAGGACTATGAGTTGACTATCAATTATCATCCAGGAAAAGCTAATGCAGTAGCGGATGCCTTGAGTAGAAAGACCCCGAGTAATTTGGCTACCTTGATCACTGACCAAAAGAATATCTTGGAGGACTTACAGAGGTTGAATATTGAGATTAGATGGCACAACCATGGAGTGCAGTTGGCAAACCTTAGGGTTCAACCCACATTGATTGATAGAATTAAAGATGCTCAAGGAAGAGACCCTCAGTTGCAAAAACTTAAGGCTGAAATGGAAATAGGGCTACAGATGGAATTTTGTATGCATAAAGATGGAACCTTGAGATTTGGAGAGAGGTTGTGTGTGCCTAATGATTTAGACCTCAAGAGAGAAATCCTAAGAGAAGCTCACAGTTCAGGATATACTGTACATCCAGGAAGCACTAAAATGTATAAAGACTTGAAGAGGAACTTTTGGTGGAATAATATGAAGAGGGAAGTTGCTCAGTATGTTGCTCAATGTTTGGTATGTCAACAAGTGAAAGTTGAACATCAGAGACCTGCAGGTAAGTTACAACCTCTTCCTATTCCCGAATGGAAGTGGAAACATATTACCATGGATTTTGTGACAGGGTTGCCTAGGACCCAAGGTGGTAACAATGCTATTTGGGTTATCGTTGATCGATTGACCAAATCCGCTCACTTTCTAGCTTTTAAGGTAGGGTTCTCCTTAGAGAAGTTTGCAAAATTGTATATCAAGGAGATTGTGAAGTTGCATGGTATTCCGGTGACCATAGTGTCTGATAGAGATAGCAGATTTGTATCTATGTTTTGGAAGAGTTTGCATACAGCTTTGGGCACTAGTTTGAATTTTAGCATTGCCTTTCATCCTCAAACTGATGGACAGTCAGAGAGAACTATTCAAACCTTGGAAGACATGTTGAGGGCTTGTGTTATCGATCTTGGAGGTTCTTGGGATGAGCATTTGGCCTTAGTGGAATTCTCTTATAATAACAGTTATCATGCGAGCATTCAGATGGCACCATATGAGGCTTTATATGGACGAAAGTGTAGATCACCTATTTGTTGGGATGATGTAGGTGAAAGGAAGTTGTTAGGGCCTGAGATTGTGCAACAAACAGTGGACAAGATCAATCTTATTAGAGAGCGACTTCGCACGGCACAGAGTAGACAGAAAAGTTATGCAGATAACAGGAGACGTGATTTGGTGTTTGGGGTTGGAGACCATGTATTCCTTAAGGTGTCTCCTATGAAAGGAGTAATGAGGTTTGGTGTTCGTGGTAAATTGAGTCCTAGATTTGTTGGGTCATTTGAGGTTTTAGATCGAATTGGTGAGGTAGCTTACAGACTTGCCCTACCACCTTCACTAGTTGGAGTTCATAATGTTTTTCATGTCTCAATGTTAAGGAAGTATATACCGGATCCTAGTCATGTGATTGATCATGCACCGTTGCAGTTTAAGGAGGATTTGACATATGAGGAACACCCTATACGAATTGCTGATAGGAAGGAACAGGTTTTGAGGTGTCGAGTCATTCACTATGTTAAGGTTCAATGGAGTAATCACTCGGAAAGAGAAGCTACTTGGGAACTTGAGGATGAAATGAGACAAAAGTATCCACAACTTTTTGAGACTCCAGGTATGTCAAATTTCGAGGACAAAATTTCTTTTAAGTGGGGAAGAATGTAAAATCCAAATTTTTATGTGTAGAATTATTTTTGGATAAAGTAGCAATTAAATTAATTTATATGGGTCATTTTAGTAACATCAAGGAATTAGTTATGAGGTGGTTTTTTTTAAAATTTTTATTACTTAGATGGTTAAGTTTGTAATTTTGGGAGTTTGGGTTATAGGCCCACTTGGGCTTTAGGTCTTGGAAACATAGAAGCACAAACAAATAGAGGTATTGATGTTGTGGCTACTGCGGCAGATCTAGCAGTAGAGGGGAAAAAAAAAAGATTCATAGATTGGTGACTTTGATCTAATCATCTCTTGGAGGTAAGATTTGTTTTTATGGTACTCCTAACTATTTCTTTAGACATAGTATCTTGCATGTTGATTGGGTGTATGTATTTTGGGGTTTTGGAATTTACTTGTAGACTATAGGATTAGATTATTACATTATAAAGAAAAGAATGATAGATGCATCATTGTGATCGATAATAATTGTTTATGTGGTATAATATTTTATTAGGTTTGTGAGATTGAGGTGGATCTTGGTAATTTGAGATTAGCTTGGGAAATATTATTTTAGCTGTTTAAGGTAAGTAACCCTCTATCACTGTTGGTTTATTTTTAATCCTATCGAATCGTTTAAAATCATAAATATTTATTCGTAGCTTTCCTGTTCTCTTAAAATAAAATATGGGTCAAGTATAAAACAACATCGAATATTATTATGAAAATTATTTGAATATTCGGTGAAACTATTCTGAAAATTATACTAAACGTTTATTCTGAAAATATCGAATGTTTTATTTAAAATTTATGTATTGTGTGAATTTTGAACATCACTCTAGTCTGACTATGATTTGGACCCTAGCCAATGGGGGTTATTTATTGGTACAGAAACTAGTTTCTTTTGGGGCTTTACCACCGGCCTATGTGTGGTTCTGGGCCTTGTCACGGGCTATGTGACCGTAGTCAATAAGACTTGGGTTTTGTGAATCAAATCATTAAACCATCTGAATATCGAACCATCGATTTGAACAATGAATTACTTTGAATTATCTTGTTGGCTTTTCATTTAAAATGTATTGTACATTGTCTATTTTTAGCTATGAAACCATCTTACAAAATAATTGTTCATTTATTGAACTGAATAAAAATTTATATTTATTGATTATCGATTTATTTTATTTTTTTTTTATACTTGATCCAGCTGGCAGTGATGGTTGATTATTTACTAGGCTGTCTAGCTTACCCTTATTTTATTTTTTTTCAGATTCTGAAGAGTAGAGCTGCGCGGGTTTTTTTTACATATGAGAGTGCCGAGAGTAGGACTATGATTTAAGTACTTGGATTATTTGTTTTGTTAATGGATTTTATTAGTGGACTTGGTGGATAATTTCATATGATAAGAATAATCAATTTTTTTATGGATTTTAGTATTATGATAATTAAGGATTTGATTGGAGTATTTTACATTGTTAGTTATGTGTTGGACTCTTAGCCTTGCATGCTCACTTAAATGAGTGTGCGGCGTTGTCACGGAGCTTGGGACGTGACAGAAACCTTCAATTGTTGGAACCCATTTGTCCTCCCAGAAGTTGACTGAGGCTCCACTCCGGACCTACCAACGAAGAACCCTTAATAAGAGTTCCCGTCCAGTCAAAAGACTAGACCAAGCCCACGGGGCATGAGCCCCCTGGAAGCATGGAGAAAATTCGAATGTGGGTAATAAATTCCTTTCATCATACGGGCAAAAAAAGAATCAGGATACTTGACGAGCCTCCATTCTTGGTAGGCTAACAGGGCTTTGTTGAAGACTATGAAGTCCCTGAAACCCAACCCCCTCCCCATTACACTTAGCCGTAGTCATCAACCCCCAATTAGACCAATGAATGCCTCTGCCTTCGGGGTCTCCTTTCCACCAGAAATTCCCGATGTACGAACTTAGTTTATCGCAAATTCTATTCAGAAACAAAAAGCAAGCTATCGCATACGAAGGCAAAGCCTGTGCCACTGCTTTAATAAGAATTTCCTTTCTCGCCTACGATAGAAGATATGCCTTCCACCCTTGAAGTTTCCCGAGAACCCTTTCACATAAGAAACTAAAGGCCTCTACTTTAGATCAACCCCAACAAGATGGAAGCCCCAAATATTTAGCCTTAGCCTTGGCCTTGACTTCGATAATGCCTAATAAACCACACAATGTGTTTTTCTGTCCCAACTCAACATTACCCGAGAACTGAACTCCAGATTTGTCAAAATTAATAGACTGTCCCGAAGCCGCCCCATAAAGATTAAGGATATTAAGAACCTCCCGACACTGGCTCTTACTATCCACAAAGAATAGGTGCAACAGGGTTGGGCTAGCTCGGCAAATTCTCATCCCCTGTAGCTGTTTCTCCTGAACACTTCTACTAATCAATTTGGACAGCACAACGATGACATGAACAAATAAATAAGGTGACAAAGGATCACTTTGTCTTAATCCACGACTTGGTTTGAAACTAGTTCGCTTAGCACCATTCACAAAAACTAAAAATGTAACTGTTGTTACACACTCCCATCACCCACGAAATCCATGTCGAATGGAACCCCATCTTAATCATGACTGCCCACAAAAAATTCCCAATGACACTATCATAAGCTTTATTAAAATCCAGTTTCAGAGCCACATCCTTAGCTTTTCCCCTCCGAATCCGAAGTGAATGAAACGCCTCATGAGCTATGATGATATTATCCTGGATAAGGCATCCCGAAACGAAAGCTGACTGGTTAGGAGTTATGACCCATCCAAGAACCTTCTTCAACCTATTGGCCAAAACTTTTGTAATAACCTTCATATGGAAATTGCACAAACTGATAGGCTGAAAATGGAACAGATTTTCCGGGGCTTTCACCTTTGGAATAAGAACCAAACTAGTATGGTTCATCTATTTGAGCACAAATCCACCCCCAAAAAAACTCTAGATAGCCAAGCACAAATCCGTACCCACAATCAACCAGTGTTGTTGATAAAAGAAACCTAGGAATCCATCTGGGCCGAGGGCCTTTAACGAGCCAAGCTGTGACACCGCTTTCTTGATTTCCTCTGCTGAGAATGTCTGGACCAACCTTGAATTCATATCCGCTAAAATTACATTATCAACCACTGCTGAAGTCTCATTTAAGTGGGAAGGAGCAGTGGCCGCATAGAGCTTCAAAAAATAGTCATGAAGGTACGCATCAATATCTTCGTCAGATGAAACCCAAACCCATCCGGTCTTTGTAGTCTCACTAACTGGTTCCTTTGATGTCGCTGATGTAATAGCATGAAAAAGGAAGGAATTTTTATCCCCAAACTGCAACCAATTGACCCGGGACCGCTAATGCAGATGCATCTCCTCCTGGTGAAGTAAACTTTCCAACTCTGCCTGATATTAAACTTGAAGAGTTGTATTATCCATAGAGGGAAGAAGGCCCTAATGGGTAGCTATCCGGCCATACACCTCATCAATTTTACGTTTGCCGTTCCCAAACTCTTTACTACTCCTGACACTAAGGCCTCGTTTACACCATTTTAACCTCTGTACCAATTGAAACATTGGCGACCTCATTTGCCACTGATCCCATGCATTCTGAATCTGCAAAGCCCATTCTCCTTTTGTAGACCACATTGATTCAAACTTAAACAATCTTAGAACCTTTTTGGGTGGTATACAGCAGTTCAAAATCAAAGGACAATGATCAGATCCCACACAGATGTCATGAATTACTTGGGCATATAGAAATACATTCCTCCACTCCATATATTATCTACACCCTCTTGGTTGTTAGACCACGTGTGTGCATTCCTTTTAACTCCAATTCCGATAGGGCGCACTCCGAAATCAATTCTTGAAACTCTTCAAGTTGAGAGCTATTACAATCGCGACCGCCCTGCTTCTCATACATTGATCCGACCTAGTTAAGATCCCCTATACACAGCCAAGGATAATTCATTTATTTAGCCATAGAAACAAGATAATCCCAAAAAAATAGATTTTTCCCTTCTAGAAGGTGGGACATAAATGAAGGAAGATGCCCACATTATACTGCCACTTCGGAATACCACACATCGGATGATATTTTTAGACTGGCAACGGACATCCAACTGAATATCATCTACCGACCACAAGGCCAACCCCCCTGACAAGCCATCCGGGTCAACATAACATTTATTAGCAAAGTGTAAACTTCGCCGGAGTCGTTCTAACTTAGCCACTTTATTTTTTATCTGTATTAAGAACTCTATCAAGGGACGATGGGTTGCACACAACCCTCCCAGGATTTGGACTGTCAGGGATGTCCCAACCCCTGACAGTTCCAGCTTATAATCAGCATGAACCTTGTGGCTGATTGGGGCTAGCCACCACAGCCCATACATCAGGAGCATCAACCTCAAAAGTAGGGCAAGTACATGGAACCTGGAAACAGCAGTCATCTATAACTAGTAACACTTGCACTTGGCCTTCAATCTTAGTGGTAACCTCAACGATTTGATCCAAATCGGAGATTTCAACATTGGATAACCCCTACTTTCTTGGTCTCCCCACCCTACGACTAGCACGTTTAGCCTTGCACTTCCCATTGACCCTACCATCTGTTGCCCTAATAGAAAAGTTGAGGCCTATATCCCCAGGGTTCGGTTCACCCCCTTTCAACAGCTTAACTTTACGCTGAAGGGGAGACTCCTCTACACTGGCTTTCTTTTTAGAGTAATGCTACGTATCATGAAGTAAATATCATGAAAAACTTCATGAAACTAATCCAATGGTGAATGCATAATATACAATAAAACACTACAAACACTATAATCTAATCAATGGTGGAGAATCTTCATGAAGACTTTTCATGACATTATTTTCATGATACCTAGCATTATTGTTCTTTTTAACGTCAAACCATCGAATAATTTTGCCATCGCATTATCAAACATTTGCTCCAACTGCCTCTTCGGATACAGGCCAGGCCCAGATGTAATATCTTTAGTAAAAACCGGTCTAATCGAAAGTGGGCCCTCATTTGGGCTTATTTACTCAAATGTGGAGAAGAATCACCCATTTCCGTAACAAAATACATTTAGTAATGTTAGGTATCATGAAAAGTCTTTCATAAAAATGATCATGAAAGATTTGTGACCTTTGGATTACACTTAAAATAAAGCATCACACACTAATCAAGATCATAAATCTTTCATGATCATTTTCATGAAAAAATTTTCATGATCCCTAACATTTCTCAAATACATTGGACTGGGCATCACCCCACAAACTCCCAACCTAAACTCAGGTCCAAACAAAGGTTGGCCCACCGCACCACTCAATATGCCCTCAAGCCCCTTACCTCCCTGGTCATTTGGTCCACTATACGACTGCATCTTGGATGCGACCATCACTCCCCCATCCCTTGAAGATTCTAGAACCTCATTAGGAATTTGCACCTCTTTCCTTTCAGTTGTCTCAAATCCTGCAGGTCCACCACCCATGACCTCCTTTCGTACCCCTTGTACAAGCATGTCTGAGGCCAGTGCAATACTACTTCTCTCAACCTCCCCACATGCCTTGTCTAAACGCGCTGCCACTACCTCATCCCCCATCGTCTGCACCTGCCGAATTACCTCTTTTACCCTTTGTTCTGCCTTATCCACCATTCGTTGATAATGTTCAACCGGCAAACTAGCGCTTCTTGCAATGTTGATCTTCATGTGTGGCCCATAACCAGACACCTTTCATTCTTCTCTTGTCATAAACTTGCAGGAGGCATTATCATAACTAATTTGTCCACAATCATAACAAAATTCTGATAACTTCTTATATGTATAGAAGACTTTAAGACCATCTATAGTTGGAGAAGGAACGTCCCTACGGTGAAGAACAAAGCCTTGGGGTAATGGCTTAGTGTAGGCACCCTATTTTTGACCGCCCCTAAGACTTGGCCATCAGATTGATCACTCAATGATAAAAAGTTATGTTGTACAATTGTTCAAGTTCTTCAGCAAAAGGCTTTGATTTTTAAGCTTCTGATCCCAATCTTATGTCCCATTTTGACCAAAACTATTTTGACCAAAACTATTTTGACCAAAATTATTTTAGGCCTTAAAACTCTCTTTTTCAAAATATTTTTTCAAATGTTTCTACGATATTTCGAGACTCGCATTTCGTTTAAAATATTGCACTTTTCGGTAAACTGAGCAAGGACAAAGTGGAAAGAAATGGAAGGGAAGTGAACTCTTTGAAAAATATTTGAAAACATCTTATTTATAGGTTTGGAGTTAAAGGAAATAGGAGATGAGGGAAGAAAACTAGTTTAGGAAAAGTTGGGCATCAAACTGTTAAGAAAGAAATGAACAGGTTTCACTAAATTAGGCATATCTCTCTGACCACTTAGAATTTAGATGTGAGGCCACCACCATTGGCAATTAGACTTATGGGGCTTCAATTTAGGCTCAAGAATCACCTAAAATCAAGTCCAAATGAGGAAGATATGCCCGTTTGAAGTTGGGTTTAAAATCAAATTTTTCTTGCAAAGTAGCTAGCTGGCCACTAAAGGTGGTTAGCCGGCAATTTGATGAGAAATTGGCCATTTAGAGTGGATTGGCCGACCAGGTGTCCCCATGGGCCAATTGTAGTGGCCGGTCGTCCCCCACATGGCCGGTCAACCAGGTGTTCCAGTAAAATAAATATTTGTTGCCAGTTGTCCCCCCACGTACATGTACTATACCAGCTAGCTCAATATAAATATTTCTGATTGAAGCACCTATTTTTCTATATATAGATGACCACCCCTCTTGAAATTAAGTTAGAAAAAATTCCTAAATGACCAAAACTTGTAAAACACTCTTCCTCTCTATCTTGCAACCTACGCACTCTCTCTCTACGGTTCCTAAACCAAAAATTTAGCTCTTCTTGTTAAGGTTCTTGAGCTCAAATCTCAGCACTTGAGAGTGAGAACTTGTTGGTTTGTCAACAAAGAAGCTACCTCTCTTCAAGAGGTATAACTTATAGCTTCTTTACACTACTTCTTCCCTATCTTTACTTGCTATTTTTACACTGTTTTTTCACTATTTTTATGGGCTGAAACGTGTGGCTTAAAGCTATCCAAGGTAGAGAGGTTAATCGCCCTTCCTTGAATCTTATTTTCCAAGCTTTTTTCCTTGTGTTTCCCATCCATTTTCCAACTTTTTTCTACTGTTTTTCAAAGTTTTTCAGAGGCTAAAAATGTAGTGTTGAAGTCCCAAAAAGTGGAGGGGTTTGCCACCCCTCCTTAAGCTTGTTTACTAGCTTAATTTCTCCATTGTTTTTTCTTACTTTTTTCTAGCTTTTCCATGATAATTCTAGCACTGTTCTAGCTATTTTTAGGACTGTTTTAGGGTGTTTATTTCATTTATGCTTTGTATAGTATACTTGTAGTGTTGTAGTCCTCATAGATTTAGTGGTTTAAGCCTTAGACACCCACCTATTTGAGTTGATGGCTTTTATTTTATGCTTTACATACATTTTCTCACACTTTTTCTAATCACCTCTGCAACCTCCCTCCTTTCTTGGTTTTCTTTGTTTGAGAGTCGTTTCACACAAGTGTTGTTTAAGCTTGAGAAAATGACCCTTCTATGCTTAATGGTTTAATCTCTTCGGATGTTCATTACCAAGGTATTCTCATGTCAAAAACAACTTCTTGTTTTACAGTTCTCTTCTTTTAGTGGACTTAATTCTCATTTTTAGACTAAAATGACTAAATAATGGAAAGGTAATTAAAAAAGAAATCAATGGGACTAAAATGGTATAAGATAATAAAATGGTTTGGGTTCAATCGAACGTTAATTGAACCCATTGAGTCTTGAATCATTTATCATTTCATACTCTTAAGTGATGGTAAGGGTTCAAGATTCAAGTTCTACAACTTCCCATGATCAATTCCATGATGGAGAGGAGGTTTTGTTGGTCTTTCATTATCATTCATTGAGCTTTTGTCCCATCGATCCATAGATCATCATGCAACAACCTTGCAATCATTGATGATTTGTTGTCCGATTCTACTCCTCCCTTGATCAATTTCATGATAGGGAGAGGCTGAGAGGATAAACATCCCCTGGAAACATTCTATTTTTGCTCTATTTCCATTCTGTTGTAGTAGGGTAGTAGCAAAAAATAGTGGCTGGCCGGCCACCCTATCATCTAGCTGACCACTTTTCTTGGCCAGCCAACTACCTCATTGTGACCAAGCAGTGCCATTTTTATGGCAAAACAAAGCAGAAGCTGGGGCAAAAATAGATTTATTTTTTGACTGCGAACAGAACACTTCAAATAGCAAAACAGAGGCGTTTCCAGGCGGATGTTTTCTTTTCGGTTGCACGTGTGAATTGCTCTTGGATTAAATTAATTAGCATATTGTAATCCTTTGAATTTGTAGTAGCTAATTACTTAGTTTGTGTTGTAATTAAGTAGATTCGTTCAATTTGTAATAATTAGTTAGAATAGCTAGTTAAATTTCGGTGTTGTAATAATTAATTAAGTAGGACATTCATTTGGACCCTCTTGTGCGAGGGCAAATATGTAAAAATGTGTTTATGTCTTCCAACCCCCATTTATTTCTCCTTTTTATTTCCCCGCTTATAATGGTAGCATCATGTATTATATTTTCATGTCATTACCATGACTTGTATCCATTTTTGTATGCATTAGGTTCGATTCATCATTCTAGCCTCGTTATTATTTCCCACTTAATTGAATACATGTGCTATCGTATGCTTTGAGTTGAGACATATGCCATGCTAAGTAAATCGAATCTATTAGTTACATTTTGTATGTGTTGCACTAGTCATGTTACACATTTAGGACCATACATTATTCTAATTATTTTTTCTTCTTTTGGCTCACCTCTGAGTACTAGGTGAGCACTCATTGCTTTAACATGTTACATATTGCATGCGTGCGACTGTTGCCATATCAAGCACAAATACCATGAGGCTAAGTGCTTAAGTGATATACATGTTTTAATGCTTGTAGATGAAGGTTAATTGCTTAAATTGAGATGATTTGATTAATGTATATATGAGCCCACTTTTTCAAATGGTGCATTCACAAACTCTTTCAAACCAAACATAAAATCAAAATGTTCCAAATTCAGCAAACAAGTCTATACCTTGTGCATCACATAGTAAAGATAGCATAATAACTAGAACAAGAGCATATACTGTACATAAAAATCACATGATTAGTAGAAGCCAATCTTTGATCAGGTGAGTGGGGTACTCAATTCATGACCTTTCCCTCTCATACCTAAGTTCCCGAGTCGAGATACTTTGGTGATAACAGACACATGGCCTTTGGTACGAGTCACGGGTTTCTTAAATTTTTCCAAAAATATTTAGGTTGCGACTCTATAATGTAACAAAGCAGTCCATTTTTGACATTTTTTATTCAAAATCGATTTTTCAAAAGATTTGCCAGATTTGGACTCATTTGTGTTTATCTATTTCACATTGCACTTGTGAAAACAGATTCAAAACCACAGGAGTCCGACCTATAGGGCTATCGTATCTGAAATGAGCACAAAAAGCAAGCTACACTTAGTGATATCCACCTCCACCTTAATCCGGAGAAAGTTCTGGTATAACAGAAGTCCCTTCATATGTGCCTCAACTCGCACCAACCTACCAATACGGTTCCCAATAATTTCTCCATGAGCTTTGGTTAACTTATCCATAGGTAACCCATGGACCTGAATCTAGAAAGGGCACCATCGAAACTCCATTTCACCAGTTGCTAAGCCCATCTGAAGAGGTTGAAGAACCAGAAGGTATCCCATTATCAGCCAAGGTGCTTCAGAAAGAACCTTTCGACGATCCTCTTCATCAGAAAATTGGAAAAGAAAAATGTTGTCACTCCAAGGCAAAATGCACACCTCGGCCCTAGTCCGCCAAGCCCCGAGTAGAATATTAGACACTTCGAATCGATTTAAAGCTTTTGGAGCTAGGATTTTCTGTACCAAACAAAGATCAGAGACATCCTTACACTCCCCAGAACCCTCTAATAGGTTAAAACAATCCATACCGTAAACAGAAACCTGAGGAACCCTTACCCTAAAGAAACAGAACAGCAAAACCCAAATCTCCCAGAGCTAGATTAGAAGCACAAGAATCATAAAGGGACCTCTTGCCAAAGAAGGTTACAAGAATAGAGAAAAACCAACGGATAAATAACAAGGATAAACCCTAGAAACCTACCAAGAAGATATCTTCTTGGTAGGTTTCTTGGTAGGTTTCTAGGGTTTATCCATGTTCTTTATATGCAAAAATATAATCAAAATACAATAAGATACGTTGTGGTGCATCCATATGTAGACACCCCATTTTTGACCGACCTTAAGACTCAGACATCACCGATTGAGCGCTCGGTGACGTTGCATAATGTGCTCGTTCAGAAGTCTCAGAGTCACGGCCGTGAGCCCTGCCTCCGGAATTCCGAACCCTCTTCTGTGCCTTGCCTCGGTTTGCGAACCAGACTCGGTTTTCTCTGTTTCTTTTCCCGAGGGGAGGGAGAGGTCCTGTAGACCATCTCTCAGTGGCCGTGGGCTACATTTTGTGGCCACAGGCCATTTTGTCCATTTCGGAGCCCGGTTTCCGGTTTTCGGGACCGTCAGGCCGTGTGCCTCGGTTCGGGACCGCTTAACCATCTCCGTTTGCTCTAAATTTTGGCATACATCTTATTTTCTCCCTTTCAAGGGACACTGAGGTCTGAAAGACCCACTTCGTGGCGGAATGCCACTTTCGGTGCTTAACAGCCCATTTCCGGGACCCCGAACTGCGTGTTTTGGCCCCCGAGCTTTCATTTTGCATCGATTTTCGTTCATTTTTGGCAGGTACCTCTGTTTCATCACTAGGAATGCCGTAGGAGGGTGGGAGGCCAGCAATTGTTGCAGCAACCAAGTTATACGCCCTCCGGCGCCCGTTTTTCTCACTTCCGAGCCAATGTTGAACACCCTTGGGCCATTTTCTTGAACTTTTAACCACATATTTGTGATGTACACACATGGGAGGACCCTAAAAGTTGGTGGTCGGCCACTAATGTTGCTTGACCCTTTTGAACCCCTCCTTCCGAGCCAATGTTGAACACCCTTGGGCCATTTTCTTGAACTTTTGACCACATATTTGTGATGTACACACATGGGAGGACCCTAAAAGTTGGTGGTCGGCCACTAATGTTGCTTGACCCTTTTGAACCCCTCCTAAAATTGGCCTATTCTCTCTCCTGTTTTACAGTTTTCAATTTTGAACCACAGGGTTGTGATGAGGGGACCTGGGAGGCCACCAATATCATATGGTCGGCCACTAATTCAACTTGACCTTTTTGACCCTTGGCCGGCCGGCCATGGGGGGTGGCCGGCCGGCCACCTGAAGCTCCAAAAAGCGGCCGGCCTTGTTCCTCACTGTGCGCACTTTACAGCTATGCACTTTTTTCCCCCAAAATATCTGTATCCGGGGGAAATATCTTTTGGGAAAAGGAACTTGGTCCTTTTTCCCACTCTTTCCCTCCCTTTGCTCCCTCCTTTTTGTCCATATAACCAGCTGCAAACATTGGGGTTAGAGGTTGGAAAAATTGCTTCAAGCATAAGCATCCATATCTCCATCCATCTCTCTTATTTTCCTTGAAAAACTCCTAAGTTCCACCTCATTCCTTCATCACCACCAAGCACCACCACCACCACTCCATTCCAGCAGCAAGGGGAGGAATTCCAGCAGCTTAGAATCATCAAAGTTGGTCCAAGAAGCAACAAAAGCATTGGTCTTCAAGGGTGAGTAGCATTTCCCCCTTTTTGGTCCATTTCTTGCAACATTTCTTAACCATACATGCTTATTGATTTGAGCTCCGACCAAAACTGAAAAGGTCATTTTTTTGAGCTCATTTTCTTGTTTCATTAAGGGCTCAACCCTGTTTGAGCCCCTCATATTGCACTTGCTTCAATATCCTCCTTGAATGCCATTTTCTTGCATGCTTTGGCAGCCTATCATGCTTCTGTTTTTGGTCTTTTTACAGGCCTAGAAATAGTCTTATTTTGACCTTCTTAACATGTTTCATTAAGGGTCTTTGGCTGTTTGATGAATATTTTGCACACTTTGTGTTATAGCCTCTTTTGAGCCTCATTTTTGCATTGCATTTTTAGCATGTTTTTATACTGTTTTAGAGTTTTTACAGTTCTGTAAATAGTCATATTTTTGGTCCCTCTTCAATGTTGTAGAAGGGAATTTTTCAGTTTGGACTTTGCATATACCACTTGCCTCTTTGGCCACCTTTTGGCCCTTTTTCTTGCATGGGAGTGCAGCCATACCTGTGTTTGTTTTTGGGGTTTTTATAGTTCTGGAAAACATCATATTTTGGGCCCCTCTTCAACTTTGTTGAAGGGCCCTAACCTGTTTGAGGACAGCAGATGTGAGTTGCTTCTTAATCTCATGTTTAGGGCCATTTCTTGCATGCTAGTTTTGCCCTGTTTTGGTTTGCTGTTTGGCCATGCTATAAACTGGAAAAGTGCATATTTAGGGGCTGCCTTGCTTCTTTCTATTCATTGCATGTGCCAATTTTGTATGTTTGGTATAGCTATAGGCCATTTCGGGTCCCAAAATTCATGTTTCGGAACTATTCCATGCATCGGGTGTGTTTTCGCCTCTTTTCGGGGCTGTTTTCCCCCACATTTCATTGCTGAAAATCCATTAACATGTTTGCATGTCATTTTTCATGCATTTGCATTGCACATACCATTGCCTCGGTTTGCGTGCCCGTGTGCACGCATTTCGAGGCACTTCATTTTCATTCGCTGGCCTCTTATGTGAGTGTAGCTGAGGCTCTCTCATGTTAGTATAAGTCCATGTTGCATTCTATATGTCATTTTTCATGCATTTGCATTGCACATACCATTGCCTCGGTTTGCGTGCCCGTGTGCACGCATTTCGAGGCACTTCATTTTCATTCGCTGGCCTCTTATGTGAGTGTAGCAGAGGCTCTCTCATGTTAGTATAAGTCCATGTTGCATTCTATATGCCATTTTTATGCCATTTGCACTGCACATACCATTGCCTCGGTTTGCGTTCCCGTGTGCACGCATTTCGAGGCACTTCATTTTCAATCGCTGGCCTCTTATGTGAGTGTAGCTGAGGCTCTCTCATGTTAGTATAAGTCCATGTTGCATTCTATATGTCATTTTTCATGCATTTGCATTGCACATACCATTGCCTCGGTTTGCGTGCCCGTGTGCACGCATTTCGAGGCACTTCATTTTCATTCGCTGGCCTCTTATGTGAGTGTAGCAGAGGCTCTCTCATGTTAGTATAAGTCCATGTTGCATTCTATATGCCATTTGCACTGCACATACCATTGCCTCGGTTTGCGTTCCCGTGTGCACGCATTTCGAGGCACTTCATTTTCATTCATTGGCCTCTTATGTGAGTGTAGCTGAGGCTCTCTCATGTTAGTATAAGTCCATGTTGCATTCTATATGCCATTTTCATGCCATTTGCATTGCACATACCATTGCCTCGGTTTGCGTGCCCGTGTGCACGGATTTCGAGGCACTTCATTTTCATTCGATGGCCTCTTATGTGAGTGTAGCTGAGGCTCTCTCATGTTAGTATAAGTCCATGTTGCATTCTATATGCCATTTTCATGCCATTTGCATTGCACATACCATTGCCTCGGTTTGCGTGCCCGTGTGCACGCATTTCGAGGCACTTCATTTTCATTCATTGGCCTCTTATGTGAGTGTAGCTGAGGCTCTCTCATGTTAGTATAAGTCCATGTTGCATTCTATATGCCATTTTCATGCCATTTGCATTGCATATGCCGTTGCCTCGGTTTGCGTGCCCGTGTGCACGCATTTCGAAGCACTTCATTTTCATTCATTGGCCTCTTATGTGAGTGTAGCTGAGGCTCTCTCATGTTAGTATAAGTCCGTGTTGCATTCTATATGCCATTTCCATGCCATTGCATTGCATATGCCATTGTCTCGGTTTGCGTGCCCATGTGCACGCGTTTCGAGACACTTCATTTTCATCCATCGGCTTCTTATGTGAGTGTAGCTGAGGCTCTCTCATGTTAGTATAAGTCCATGTTGCATTCTATATGCCATTTCCATGCATTTGCATTGCATATGCCATTGCCTCGGTTTGCGTACCCGTGTGCACGTATTTCGAGGCACTTCATTTTCATTCGCCGGCCTCTTATGTGAGTGTGGCTGAGGCTCTCTCATGTTAGTGTAAGCCATATCACATTTCCATGTCATTTAGATCGCATTCTGTCATTTCCTCGGTTTGCGTGCCCGTGTGCACGTATTTCGAGACATCTCATTTTCATAGCATTGAGCATGCTAGACTGCATCTTAGTTGCATTCATGCATGTCATGCATATTGCATTGTGTCCGGTATAGGAGTTAGCCCGGGCACGGGAAACGAGGTACGTTTCGTACTCCGAGTGACGAAATGTGTCTCAATTCCCCAGTCACCGACGCTCCGGATTACCCATGATGGAGTTAGGTTCTTGTTGTGTTTACACGTGCATTCATTCTATATTGAGTTGCACATTTCGATCCCTCTGCCATCATGCCTCGGTATGCGTGATTGGTGGCACGAGGATCGAGGCATGCATATATCTGTGAAAATACATTGCTATGCCCCTTTCCTGCTCTCTGTTGCAGCAAAATGAAGAATCAGCAACTTTTCGAAGCTCGACACGCTTTCCAAGAATAACTGCTAAACAGAGGCTAATTGGGGCATCCCGGTGGATTTCCGCGCAAGGTAGCCCAGACATGCATCATTCATCAGAAGCAAGGCAGTCCCTGCCTTGCATGCCAGTTTTACAGTTTTCTTAGTTAATTTGTTAATTAATTAGGAATTTGTATATTATTCGGACTGTATTATTTGGACTGTAATATTCTTTTATTTGGGACTGTATATTTATTCGGACCCTCTGCGCGAGGGCACAACTGTAATAAGTGTGCGTGTGTGTGTTGTATGTCTTCCAACCCCACGTCTTTCTCCCTTTTATTTACCTGCTTATGATGGTTAGATTAGGGCATGTTTAAACTAGCATACAGTATGACAGCATGTTTGCATCATTCATCTGTATTGCATGCACCGGGCTCGGCGCATCATACTAACTGCATTGTACTTTCAATTCTAAGTTGAATACATGATAATTGTAGCACCTCATATGCCATGTTTAAAATAGCCGAGCCTGCTATAGTTGCATTTTGCATGTGTTGCATTAGGCATTTTTGTATACTTAGGATCATGCATGATTTCTAATGTAGTTTCTATTTTGGCTTGGAGTACTCGGTAAGTTCTATGCTTTAGCATCCTTGCATGCGTGTGAGTGACTGCCATGAATAGCATGCTTACCATGAGGCTAAATGCTTATGTGATATAACTGCCTGAATGCCTGTGGGTGAATGTTGGGTTACTTGAATTGGAATAAATCATCAACTGTTAGTTTTAAGCCCACTAGATAGTGGCAAAACCATCTTTTCTAAGCCCACCCGAGGGTGGCAAAATCTGCATTTTAAGCCTACTTGCGAGTGGCAAACCATCTTTCAAATAAACAAACATGAAATGTTTTGTTCCAATTCAGGCAACTCAGTCTATACTTATATGCTGTGTGCATCACATAGTAACCTAGGCTAATAACCGGAATAAGAACACACAAAGTTTTCAAAAATAGATATCATGGTTAGTAGAGGCCGGTCTTTGACCGGGCGAGCGGGGGTGCTCACGAAGTGACCTTCCCCAATCGTACCCAAGTTCCCGAGCCGAGGCAACTTTGGTGATGACGGACACGTGGCCTTTGGCACCGAGTCAGGGTTTCCTAAATTTCCCAAAATAAAACATTTAGGTGGCGACTCTGTATCTGGCAAAGCAGTCAATGTTTGGCACTTCTTTTCAAAAATCTGTTTCTCAAAACGATTTGCCGGATTTGGACTCTTTGGTTCAGACTTAGAACCGTGACAAATTTGAGAGTCCTGAGCTGTAGTGACCCCAGTATGAACAGAACGGGAGCTCGTTCCTCCCGGGGCGTTCGGGGACGTCTACACCATATCAAAATCTATCTACTAAAGTTAAACATCTAATTAAAATTGTGTTTTATGTTTGTTCATAAAATAAAACACATTTAGGATGGAATCAATATAAAAAATTTTGGCATTGTCATTCTTAACGTACTTGTATAAGTAACTTGTGAAAAAATTGTCTTCCATTTTGATAATATTTGTTGTGGAAAGTGTGTATAGAAATAGGTAAACTTGCAATTTGCTTTGTGAAGCCGTTGGAATAAAATTTATTTATAACTATGCAAATAACTTTAATTTTGAAATATTTATAACCATCACTAGTATCTAAAGCAAAGTTAAGAACAAAAAACACCATCAAATTAAAAATAAAAATAAGAAGATAAAAAATTAAAGTAGAAGAAGATGAAGAAAGAACGACAATTGAGTTGAAGAGAAGACCGAGACAAAAACAAAAGAAGGAAAAAACCAAAACAAAAGAAGAAGTAAAAAAAGGAATTAATAAAAAATAATTTGACATTGATAAAAATGTCTTATATTTTTTCTTATGCCACAAAGACACTTGTTAAGAATACTATTGAATGAAAAGGTCTTTCTAACAAGTGTCCTTTGGACACAAGTAAAAGACAAAAAAAAAAATTGAATAGTACAATATATTTTTTACTCAATTCATTACACTTTCATAGAAATCAATACACTTTTTAACATTTTTACATATTTTCAAGACTTTTTACACACTTTCCAATATTAAACAATGCATATGCATTCAATGGTTACATAATTAAATACATTTGATAACCAATAATCACAATCGCTTAAATTCAAGATGAGATTGAAAATGAGTCTTTGTTTACATCAGAAAGATTTGTCATGACTTCATGCTTAATAGGTCGTTGTTTTTGTTTCATTACTGGTAATTTGCCTTTTTTTATTGGGCACTTAGTCCATAAATTCAATTTTCAATTTTGTTCGGCCAAAGGTCCAAGAGTTCAAATACTTTATCCAAAAGGATAAGCTCAAGCAAAATGACTAAACTATCATTCCTTATATATATATATATATCATATATACGATCTAAACCCTAACAGTCACTCACTCACTCATTTTCTCTCTCTCTCTCTCTCTCTCTCTCTCTCTCTCTCTCACACACACACACACACACACATTCGCCTCCCATGCTGACATCGTCGCATCCTCCTCCGCCACTGGCAACCACCATTGCCGCCGCTGCCGCAGCCGCAACCACCATCGCCCTCCCTCTCTCTTCTCTTTCTTCTCTCATCTCGCAGTAGCCTCATTCTTTTCCTAAAAAAACCCTAACCCTAACATCGTGTCGTCTACCTCCATCCTAAACCCTAATCTCTTTACTCTCTTCTGTCGTCTACGGTTAGGGTTTTGTACCACTAGAGAAGGCTCATCGGTGGTAGTCTCTCACTCGCTCACTCACACACTCTCTCTCTAGCGCACAACTTACAAACTCTCTCTCTCTCTCTAATCTCTCTTCGTTTCAACACTGGTACTTTTCTCACCACCATTACTGCAAACCCCAATCACAGATTAGTTCTATAAACATTGTTATCAGGTCACCATATTTCGATGCTCGCCAATCTTCTCTGTCGCTGCCACCTCCTCCTCCTTCGCTACATCATTTTCGCCATTGTTCTCTCAAACCAAATCTTCTTCGGAGTCATCTTCGACCTCATTTTGCTCATTTCTACAACTGGATTTGTAGCGGTGGAGGTGTGAATCGCATATTTGCAAGGATTTGGAGTCAGATCTGGTTGTTCACTCACGCAAATCGTTCAAACAATCAAAGCCTAGTTAAAACTCTATTTACATGGCTAGGATTTCATCCAAACCTTAGAAAAGCGAGAACTAGCCACTCATAGAGAAATGGTAAGAGGTAGAGGATGAAGCCACCATGGAAGACAACCTTGAAGTTCCATGCTTTCTATTTGAAAACCCTGGCCTCCCTCTTTCTTTAGAAAATATTCGAACCCTTCTCCAACTTTTTCTCCTTTCTTTTATTCTTTAGAGGCACAAGAAACAGGTTCAGAAAGTCACGCACGCAAATCAAGGCAAGTGCACATGTGGAAAATGTTGGCCACACATACAAAAATGTTTACTTTGCTTAAAAACTTTGCTTTCTAGCTCGTTTTGCACTTTTGGAGCAACTAACTTGATTTAGATCAAATATTTGTGAAGTATACCAAGTTATATCAAGAAATAGGTTGAGGCATCTCAATTAACGACCTCAATGGTGTACATTTCGGCTTCAATCACACCCCTCAACTTACAACTTGTTAGTCCTTGAGCAAGGAAACAATGTAAGATAAACAGAACAAAACAAAATCTATCTACATCCTCTTTTGTGGGAAATACGATTGTATTTAGCATGTGCAACAAGTCTTTAAATCACAAAATTACCACCAAATGGACGATTTTAGTCTTGTGAGGGTTTCTAGAAATAATACCCATAAGCATTCAATAAACAGTACACCTCATACCCAACATTTAAATACTTGATCGTGCTACATTCCCTAATATCTCATACAAATCAGTGAAAGACTTTCCACATCATCTCATGGATTATTCAGCAATATGCATAGATCAATTAATATGAGCATGTGAATCATCAAAAGGTATTTAGATTGAAAGTAATATTCGCACCTCGTGTGTAATGTGAAGCTCAATAATCAGTGAATTACCATAAAGTACCCAATTAAGTATTCTCAAAGCCACATAACACAATACCACCTTCAAAGTTATAAAAAGGAATTTTAGTTATTATTAGGCTTCACAATGTCTAGATTTCTTAAGCTTTCTAGTTAACTCATGTAGTAAGTGTTGGGTCAATGACTCCCAAACTAGATGCCTTTAGGGCACTTGGTGTGAAGACACCCCAACGAGCTTAATAACTCGAGTTAACAAGACTACAAACTCAAACTAGTCATCTTCTTCTTTTCATTTTTTGTGTGACCATGCAATGTCCAGGACTGTTAAGTTTTCTTATTAACCCATGTAGTAAGTGTTAGGCCAATGACTCTCAAATTAGATAATTTTAAGGCACTGAATGTGAAGACACTCTAACGGGCTTAATATCTTGAATTAAAAAGATTACGAACCCAAACTATTCACTTTTTGAAAAGAAAAAAAAAAAAAAAAAAGTATCACTACCAATCAAATAGACTCTTGCCCCCCTCCCCCTCCCCAACACACACACACACACACACTCACATTAAGTTCATTATGCACACTAATAGTATATCGAACAATATTCTAAGATGTCAAGAAAAATAGTATTTGTGGTGCAAAATTCCACGTGTGCAGAGTGCTGATAATTCTCATGTCTGAATCAGGTGAACCCCCCCCCCCCCCCCCCCTCCCTCATAAATATGCACTCCCCCCAACTAAAATGACATTGTTCTCAATGGTAAGCAAACAATTAAGTATAGTAAAGAAAAATTGAAATAAATGCAAAAAAAGAACTATCACCAGATTGTGTTATGCACAACATGTCCATATAAGCACCACAAATCCATACTTAACTACAAATAGACAAGATAGAAGGTGTAGGGCTCATGGGCCGGAGGCATCAGGGGGTGGTAAAAGAAAATGACAAAGAAGAGCTTGGAGCAATGTCTGAGTCTTGTAGACATCCTAACGAGATTGTGTCTGGTAGGCAGTGAAATCGATATAGAATGTGTTCATCTGATCCTGGTGAGCGTAAAAATTTGTCTACAAAGTTTGTACATGCTCACAATGTCGGTCGAAATCAGATCGAAATCCTATTAGTAGTTGTTAGTAGGCTTGGAGAGTCTGGTGGACATGCATCTGACTATCCAAAAATTCCTAGTACTGCTCTCTGGTCATGAACATAGGCTCCTTTTGGAGAGGCACTGGAGGGGTAGAAGGTGGAGGGTTATGCATGTGAACATCCTCCGTATCAGCTGGGGTATCGCCCTGTGGTGGAATTCGAGAAAGACTGCACTGCCATTCCCGCTGGCCGAACATCGAAAAGGTGGCGTTAGAATCCTTATTGGGGTCAATCTCAAAGCCCTGAAATTGATGGAGAAAGAGTGTGAGTAGGTTAGCAACAGGGAGAGGCCAACTCGTGTTCTTTAGGGCTTGAAGAGTAACTGCTTCTGGGCAGAATTTGCACACGTGTCCCCAAATGATGTCAGAAAGATCAACCCAGAAGCCATACTGATACTAATCAAATGCTTGGATGAATCCTTTGCGACGTTCGGCCTTGTGCCCAAAGGGAACAACATTCTTGTGAAGAACAAAGTCAATGAACCGTAAGCGGGCAAGAAGCTTACTTCAGCGTAGGCATGTGTAGGAGTTGTCACTATGAGAGCCCGAGAAATGCTCATAAATGAGATGTGGAATAGAAAGAGTATTCGCTATGTCCGAGAACGGGTACTTGGCATGGTACAGATAAGGGCAAGCCAAAACTGCCACTATCATCGTAGAAGTTACCCAAACATCATGGCCATCAATTGGAGAGAACAGAGTAAAAGGGCTTTCTATTGAGTCCTCATGCATGTTCTGGTAGAAGAATCAGATCAAGCCAGGTAAGGTGGGAGCTGTGATATTGCAAAGACCCAAATGTTGGTGGTCTCCTAATTGCTGAACTACCCAGGAAGTGGCTGGGTCATTCCCATAGTTCTAAATCATGGTATTGGGTAACGTAATAGTATCGATCGCAGAGTATCGATATCAGTAGTATTGATTGGTACATATCGGGAATCGGGTATCGCGGCGGTGAAATTTTAAAAATCATTTCACAGGTTTTTCAGATTTTTCTTTCCCGTATTGGTCCGAACAGGTGAGTATCGGCCTGTCGTGGCTTGTATAACGATTACAAACCGATACGTACCGGGACTCAATCGATATGCCTGCGATTTTCAATCTCAACGGTATATCGGCCTGTATCCGTCGCGATGCCTTATTTTTCCGATAGGTATCGGCCAATCCGTAGCGTATCGGCCGATTTTTAGAACTATGGTCATTCCAAAAGTACTTAATATCAAACTTGGTAAGTTTATGGAGTGGCCAATGAGCCCACTTATCTCTAGGTTGCTCAATGGTGGTGGTGGCAATGGTGGTAGTGAGGGTGGCAATGGTTGTGCCGAAGATGAAAGTTTGGCTTTTTTGGAAGCCTGTAATGGTACACGTCGACTCATTTCCTGCACACATCAAAACCGTACACAAATAACACCCGTGAAACATAAGGACCAACCAAAATATAATTCAAAGCCCATGTCCCAACTAAGCCCCACAATTGAGAAGTTGCAATCATGCATTTTAATCCCCCATCATCCCTCTTTTTTGTTTTTTTTGAACAAATATTCACTATACTAATGTACAACAATTGAGTTAACTAAATTAAGTAAGCTACAACGAATGATATACAACTATGACAACTACTAAGCAACCTCTTTTTTATTTTTTAAAGAAAAGAAATAAATAGTGAACTAAAATATAACCTAACTAAGGCCTTGTTTGGGAACAGGCTAATTTAGTAACTTTTTGGCTATTTGGCTAAAAAGATATGTAAAAAAAACTTGTATGTTTGGGATGACTTTTTGGCTAATTACGAAAAGATGTGCAAAAAGTAGAGAGAAAAGAGAATCTTTGACTTTTTGGTATGGATTGTTGGCTTTTTGGCTAATTTAGTAACTTTTTAGCTAATTGGCTAAAATAGCTTATTGCCAAACGAGGCCTAAGTTAAATTAATAATAAACTAAGATTGAAAAAATATACACTACAAAAACTATTAAAAGAGAATAAAGTAAAATCAACTAAATTAAACAACTACTAACCTAAACTAAATTAAATAAACAAATATTAAACTAAAATTATTAATCAACAGATAATAAGCCGCACCCACGCCCGCATCAACAATTAAAGCATAGTGCAATTTGGTTTTGGGGAGTTTTCCGGACATGTGGTTTTTAGTTTTTGGTTTTGGGGGTTTTGGTATGGTTTGTTTCTTTTTAGGGCTTTGCCAAAGTTTGATGGGTTATTTTCACACCTTTGATACGAACCATTGGTTTTCTAATTTTTTCAAAAGATTAGGTGGTGATTCTAAGTCTAGGGATGTAATCCATTTTTGACATTTCTTGTGATTAGTGAATTTTCTATAGATTTGTCAAATTTAAACTCTCATTCTGTTTTACATTACACACTCATGAAATCAAATTTGAGGAATTGGATTGTCAGACCCGCTTGGATACCCTCTAAGAGATCCCACAATAACACACTCGCATCTCTCTCTCGCTATCTCTCTATTTGCACTTCCTTGATTGGGTTTCTATGAATCTATGTATTTCAATATTTTTGTATTTCATGTCCCTCTCTCTCTACCTATATCTGTGCCAAACACTATCACAAATCTTTAAAAAGTCCTTCATTTCTTTGTTTATTTTGGAGCACTTTGGTGGTCGCCGTCGATCGCAATCACATTGTCGAAAAATGGTTTGTAAGACCATGGTTTTTGGCTAACTTTGAGCCTAATTTGAAGCAAGACCCATATGTCGATTGAGGTATGTCCGAGTGGAAATGCGTTCTATGTCATGTGGTGATTCACATCGTGTATTTAGATGTTCAAAACCATTTGCCGAGTTAATGCGAAATTGATGCCCAAGGAGGCTTCAAGGAAGTGACATTTTGATGAAGTTAAATTGAATTTGTTCTCTTCTTTCCAGAATGTTGCATATTTAGAATGAGAATTTGATTTCAATTTGACTTCTCCTCCGTCTTTCTATTTATCTCCACAAGTGTCAATTGGAGTGTGAATTGGTGAATGTCGCAACGACCACCACCGAATTTGAATTGTACGAATTATTCTGGTAGATTCTCAAGTCAAATCTCCGAAATTCGAATAGGTTTGTGCCTGTTCGAACCACCGTCTCAAAGTTTATAAATGCCCCCCTCATCTCATAGTTGTGATCAAGCCGAAAAGAGAATCGAATTACAATAAACTCTTCAGGTTTTGTTGATTGTTGTTTTTGGCATTTTGTTAGGTTGTCACAAAAACAATGAGCATGGCAAGCTTTGCAAAGTTGTTTTGTGTCTTTGTGCTTACAGCATGTTCTATAAAATGCTTCAATTAAAATCGAAAATTTTCTTTTGGTTAAACTAGCTGCTATCAAGTAATTTTATTTTGATTACATATATATTTTTATTGTTCTGTGATTATGGACGTCGGTGTTCAAAATTTCGAGTTTGCATTAATTTGTTGATTTAATATATCATTCTCTATGAAACATGGATACTCCAAAATGGGCCACATATGAATATCGGATGTAGATACACATCCGATACGTCGGGATACGTATTAGACACGGCAGCAAGAGTGTCCGATCTTTTTTTTTTTTAATTTCGGATATGGCTCAGATAGGCATGCATGGATACGTGGGAGATACACAAAGAAGCATACCCAAAACCACAAATCTAAAACCAAAAAAACATCAAACAGTGGGAAAAAGAAAAACCTAACGTCAAATCCACAAATCAAAGAAGTATTGAAGCAGATCAAAGAAGCATTGAAGACGATGGATGATGAATTTGAGAAGAACGAAGCAGAATGAAGAAGCATTGAAGCAAAACTCTAGCTCCTTCTGTCTCGATCGACCACATCGACAACAACATAACAGGTTTCTCTCACTCTCACTCTCATTTTCTCTTTCTCTGTCTCTCGCTCTTCTCTCGTTCCCTCGCTCTCACTCTTCTCTCTCGTTATGTTCTCTCACGTTTCTTCCCTTTGATTTCTTTTTTTGCCATTATCTATTTGGTTGCTTCTTTATTTATTTATTTCCCTTATCTATTAGCTGCTGGTATTAAGCTACTTTATTTTTTTATTTATTTCCCGTATCCGCGCTTCCTAATTCTCCATGATTTCCTTTCTTTTTCACTTTGAATTTGGGCGAGACTTCGTCACAAATTTGAACAGCACTATATTTGACATAGCATGACACAAATCTGATTTCAAGAGCATCAAATGAATTGTTTATTCACTAATTTGAATTTTTATTTATTTGTTTCCTATGCAGATTCAAATCACAGAATCGCCGTATTTGGTTTCAATTTTTTGAATTTAATTTTTTAAAAATTAAATTTTTTTGTTTTTACTAATTTTTTTTTATTTTTTTAGATGCAAGTAATATAAATATAATTAAAAAGTATAATATTTGCGAATTTTTTTTTTAAATTCATTAAATACCAAAAATATAATATATATATATATATATGTATATTTATATTAAAATTCAATACATTTTCATATTTTTGCGTATTTATTGATTTTTTAAAATATTTTACTATTTATATTTAGGTTAGGTGCATTTAAAAAATAAAAAAAAATACTTAAAATATTAAAAAAAATATTAAAAATAAAAAATACGAAAAATAAAAATTTAAATTCTGAAAATTGGAACCAAACAAGTGAATTGTTCTTTTTCCATAATAATGGGAGTTCATTGGTCTACATTTTTTAAAATGTCAGTGATATAAAAATAAAAAGAACGGTTGAGATAACTTTGGTTCAATCCTGTGGTGAAGGATATTTTTTTTTCTTCATCTACTCCTATTTTTTATTTTCTCAGCAATCAAACATTATATTTTTTATTTTTATTATGATGTTTATTAGTTGATTGGAATCATAGGTGGAAAGTTCAACAAAATTAGCAGCTTACTATGGGATGTAATTCTCCAAGGATGCAAGATCTTCGGGATGGATTATGCAAATTTTTATTTTTTATTTTTTGGTGGGTGGGTACTTATGCAAAGTATGTTGGTTGATCTTCATTGAAGTTTTTTGCTTTTGTTATTTGATCAGACTCTTTGAAGGTTTTATTTATTTATTTTTTTTTATTTTTTTTATTATTATTTTTTTTGGGGGGATATAAGGGGTGTTTGTTTGGGCTTTTTATAACCAACTTTTAACTTTTAACTTTCGAAAAGTTATTTTGGACTGTTTGGTTAAAAATTTTTTCAAACAGCTTCTGATTCTAACAATTTATTTTAACTCAAAAAAAGTTGATTCTGAGAAGCTACTCACCCATTGCTTCTGATTATCAACTTTTGCTGTAGATATGTTAATTTACGATTATACTCTTAGATTTTTTTATTTTTTATTTTTTATTTTTTAAAAAATAGAAAAAGACCTAAATGGACTATAGATTATTATTACTATTTTTTATGAGAAATGTAGACAAGTAATGAATAACAAAAAATAAAAGTTAATTGAAAAAGTTACTTCACAGCTTATTTAACAGACATTACTCAGCAACTTTAATTTATAATTCAACAGTTACACCAAACAGATTAACAACTTCTGATTAAAGTTATATTAGCCCCGTTTGGTGTAGCTGTTAAAACAACTTTTTTTTCTTTTTTTTTTTTGATCGGCAAAGAAAATCTTTATTGATGAAGGTATGCAAAAAGTATACAGGACATAGCTGGGGTGAAGAGTCCACGCATTTAGGAACCTGAAGGGCTTTGGCCCCCAATCTCTGGTATCCTCCATCATTAATAAAGGGCAATGGTCTGAGATTAGCTTGGGTAAACCCCACAATTTCATTGAGAAATTAATCATCCATTCAGGACTTAATAGAATCCTATCAATTCTGCTCCATTTCTCTGATTCCTGGGCATTGCACCATGTGTACCTCCTCCCATAAAGTGGTAAATCATGGAGCTCACTATTGCCAATGAATTCATTAAGATGCTTCATGCCCCTGTCTCTCCTAGAGCAACCAATTCTTTCACTAATATGACTAATTTCATTAAAATCACCGCCCATGCACCAAGGAAGAGGGAAAAGGGATTTAAGCTTTAGGACATTAGCCCAAAAAGAAGATCTGGCCCCAACATCATTGGGGGGCATGAATATTAAGTAGGACACAGTCAAAAGAGTTGTATAAGGAACCTGAGAGTAAGATGTACCTCCTATTACAGCAGCAGCCAGAGAGTGTGAAAACTGCAGGATCCCAAATACATAGCAGGCCTCCGGCTGTTCCTTCAGGATCAACAGACATGAACTCCATATTTTTGCTTCCCCATAGCCTTCTAGCATCACCATCTGATATGATTGCCCTTTTGGTTTCTTGAAAAAAAACAATATCAACATTTTTGTCTTTTAGGAGTCTCTTGATTCTACCCTGTTTTTCCACCTTCCCCATACCCCTGATATTCCAAGATATTAACTTCATGATAAAACCATTGATTCACTCACAAGGCCCTAATCTTTCCCTTTACTGCTGGGCCTTCCCATCCTTGGCAATTTTCTCCTTGTCTTTAAGTTCTAGTTCAGCAATTTTGTTGAGCACAATGCCTTCCTTCCCATGGTAGTCTATTCCAAGAGACTTCCCTAATTGAATTGTAGCTGCAGCTTCAAAAAGAATCTGATTTCTCAGAGAAGAGTCACCTGCAAATGAATGAGACTGGGCTAGAGCTTTAGCAGCAGGTCTGTAGATAACAGATTTAGTGAAGTGCTTCTTGGCTGCCTTGTTTGAGTACGCATGAATCCTAGCAAAGCTAGTGAACCCCTCCATTTGTGACTTCATCTTCCCTTTATTCCTGAGGTTTCGTTGGTGATCTTTGCTGGAGACTGAGATTGAATCTTGGACTAACTGTATATGAGCAGAATTATTTCTCATACACGGGTTTAAGTTGGACAAAGGGCCAGAGAGTAACCCATTTACTGGTGCAGGTACATTGGGCCTACTAGAAGAGCCATTGGAGTGAATGGGCCTGCAATTAAGGGGCTGCTTTTCAAAGTGGGCCAAGTCCACTTCTAGGTTGATGCCGGGTCCACTACAAGCACTTACTTCATTCATACAACGTACAAACCCAGGTGTATAAACTTGTTCAATACACTTTTGTCTCTCATCATTGCTATTTGAAAAGTGGCCAGCCTTTTCCATCAAATCTATCAGAAGCCTCTCAGCACACGCTCCTCCTCTGTTTACGCCTCCATCACAGGGTGTCTCCTCAACTATTGTATCCATCGGGCACGCAAGCTCAGCACCAAACATGCCCTTAACAGCTGCCACCTCATCATCATCTTCCCTTTCCTGACCATCTATCACTGGAAAATTCACCTCCTCAACACTGCAACAGGTTGCAAGAGAAGTGGACTCGTACATGCCATCTGGTTGGGGGTCTTCACACACAAAAATCTTATGATCTTCACCATTGCAGTCCAAAGTTAAAGATGTAGCAATAAATTCCATATTTGAAGTAGCTATCCTGATCCTGGCGTGGGAGAATGATTGTGGTTCACACACATCTCCCTCAATGCTGAGTACCGAGCCCCATAAACGACCAATCTTGGTGAGAGTGTTTTTGTTCCAAACATGTAAGGGTATCCCACTGCATTTGATCCATACACAGCGTTCTTGGACTAAATGTTTTCCAGATTTGAGCTCTGCCACAAACTGACTCAGATCCTTAAACCAAGCCTTGAGATTGTCAATGTTTGATGTCAACTCCTCCTGATTGTTAAAAGTTAATATTACATCCCTTCCACCCCCTTTTCGAACCAAAATATGCTCCAGACCTTTCTCCTTCAATGCTTCACGGACGCTGTGAATGGAGTGTTCTGTATTAAAGCGGATAATGGCACTTTCATAGAGCCAACTGTTGCCCTCTTCAGTGACTTTGATGGAGGTGTTTGTATTCACCCCTTGCACAACATCAGCAAAGGATCTTTGGCCAGCAAATGGAGCATGTCCTCTGGATCTGTTTGCTTCGAAAGATCTCCTGATGAACTGCGGTTTCACAACTTCAGGATATCGCCTGTTATGCTCCTCCCTTTTTCTTCTATCCAGAGTTGCAGCTTTGACTTCTAGAACTTTGTCATCCACCAGAAGACCGTTGGCTTTTTGGATGGCTATACCGGCTGCTACATTACAATCAAACCTCACAAATCCGAACCTTGAATGTGACACTACTCGTCTTTTGGAAGGAATGAAAACGTCCTTGACTATGCCGAATTTTGAGAAGAACTTGAACAATGATTTAGCATCCATTTTTGATGGTACATGATCCACAAAAACAGAGAAAAGACCATGTGATGCTTCCATGCCTGTCCGTCGTCCACCTTTCCACTGATTTACTACCGGAATCCATCCTCCTTTTCTTTGTTGCTCCATTAGGTGCTTACTTGAGTTACCACATATGTGACAATCAACATGACCCCATACTTAGAATGAGAGCAAAAAGAAGACGCTACAAATGCTAGAAAAAGAAAACAACTCCAAAACCAAAATTAAGTGCAGCTGTTAAAACAATTTATAGATTATAACTTAACAGATTATAAATTATGACTTTAATCAGAAGTTGTTAATCTGTTTGATATAACTGTTGGATTATAGATTTAAGTTGCTGAGTAGTGTTTGTTAAATAAGCTGTGAAATAGTTTTTTCAATTAATTTTTATTTTTTGTTATTTACTACTTGTCTACATTTCTCATAAAAATAATAATAATAATAATAATAATAATAATAATAATAATAATCTATAGTCCATTTAGGTCTTTTTCTATTTTTTAAAAAAATAAAAAATAAAAAAATCTAAGAGTATAACTATAAATTAATATGTTCACAGCAGAAACTGATAATCAGAAGTAAGGGGTGAGCAGCTTCTCAAAATCAGCTTTTTTGGGCTAAAATAAGTTGTTAGAATCAGAAGCTGTTTGAAATAAGTTTAACCAAACAGTCCAAAATAAATTTTTCAAAGCTAAAAGTTATAAGTTAGCTTTGAAAAGCTGAAACAAACACCCTCATTCTATAATCTGTTAAGTTATAATTTATAATTTGTTAGCTACACCAAATGAGGCCATAATAAATGATCATCTCTAAATCAATTGTCTTCATTATTCTAAATAGGATTTTGCTTAGGCTTGTACAACTTTGAACCCATTGTCTTTATTGTTCTTCTATTTAATTGTTATGGCCATTTACTTTCTCTCATTTTCATCTTACTGTGACAGATTTTTGGGTTGTTTCCTTGCATCCTTACTTTTTTTTTTTTTTTTTGGGGGGGGGGGGGGGGGGGGGGGATTGGGGCTTTGGGATCCTACAAAATCAGCCTTCCATTTTTTAAAAATAACAAATAAATAAATAAAAATTGTTTTCTAGATATTAATTGTTTATCTTTTTGCTTGGCTGAGCAATTCATTAGGAAATGCCAATTTGTGAAGAAAAAAGGTTTATGAGAGATGGTGGGGGGGGGGATGGGGCTAAAGATGATAGGAAGTTAGAAACTATGTTTCATCTAAAGTAGATTATGGTATCCAAAAATTACTGAAAGCTTTAGCAGGCGGAACAACACAACCTGCTAGACATAAATTTGATCAGAAAACTGGTTTGTTGTAACTACTTGCTGTGTAGTATGCTTAATTGGCTGTAAGTTCTTTTCCTGAATGTATGTGATATATATTTATATATATGTGTGTGTGTATAATGTATGAAGATCATTTACCATGACTTGAAGATGATGATTGACATTCATCATATAGGTTTTCAATTTTGTGTAGAACACCATTGAGTGTTATTCTTTGCTACTTTTTATTCTGGAAACTAGCTTAGAGTGTTATTTTAAATTTCTTTTTTCATTATTGAGATGAGTTCAATTTGTTATCAAATTAGAGTAGGGGTGTTAAAGAGAGACTTGGAGGCAGAGGGAAGTTCAGAATAGAAAAAATCTAAGTTCACTGACCTGAAGGAGAGTTTTAAAAAAAAAACAAAACAAAACAAAACAAACAAACAAAACAAAAACAAAAATAGTTCAGAAAAATTGACGAAAAAGTTCACAGAAACAGAGTAAAAATAGAAACAATGATTATTTTTGGTAGCATATTTGTGCCACTTTCTTTTCCTTCCCCATCACGATCCAAGCAACATAATAATATATTGTTGTTTATATACTTGCCCTTCCTTCTCCTGTTCCTTTCCCTCCCGATCCACACGAGTATAATTATTGACTTGAAAATTCAATGCAACAGGCTCTGTTATCCATGAAAGAGGAGTATAGTTATTGATTTTGTTATGTACCACTCTTTCTTTTTTCATTTTTTTTTTATTAAAAAAAATCTTCTGAATTGATTGTTTGATTTTTTAAAAGCACTATATTTATATTTATGCAAACTTTGTCATAATAATATCTATGAAGACAATTTATGTTTGGGTTGAACTTGGTTATCATAAGGTAATTGGGTTTTCCATTTGAATTCAGATTGGATTTAATAGCTAAATTTAGTTTAGGTGTGTGGAATCATTGGAGCTTTGAAAGGTATATGTCCAACCAACATAGCAGCGGCGTGTTGTGTTGGGGAATTTTCAAAATAGATTTTCAAAATTTATTGTTTAGTTTTTTGATGTTTTCAAAACCTTCTATATTTTTCTTTGGAAAGCATGAAATAAGCTTGGGGACCACATCGAAAAGAGAGGAAAACATAAAGCACTTAATAAAGTGCTACATGGAATATTCCTTCGAATATGGTATTATGGAATGGATGCTAGTGTGTATCCACTCACACCGCAAGGTTAGTGCTTCGCACACGCACGCAAGTGCGGATTGAGCTGTGTGGCGTTTGATGGCGCACTTTGCATCAGCGCCATGAGGGCGCTTTCCTATTTGCATCGAATAGATTGTAGCGATGACGTGGATCCAATGTGGCATGGGTGATGTGGAATACAATCAACTCCACGTGGCAGTGAATCGAATGCGATCAAGGGACATGACCATTCGATTAGATACGTCAAGACCTATAAATAGGCTGCGAAATCAGCCATTTCAATCGATCCAAAATTCAGAAATCATTCCTGCAATTCTCTCTCTCTCTCTCTCTCTCCCTCTTGATTTAGATTTTTAATCAAGAGTTTCTTAAGCAAGTTTAAGCTTTTCTTACTGATAGTCAAATTCTACACACTTGATTATCGGTGTCTTGGTTTTTCTTGATAATATCAAAAGTATTCTGATCTACTTTCATCAGTGCAAACATAGGTAGACTTGATCTTTAGATCATGTTTGATTGTATCCTGGAGGCGAATTTGCTGTAACCCCCTGCACACCTTTTGATGGATGCAAACATTGTCTTTAAGAAAGCAACGTAGTAACGCGACTTAAAGCATCAAATCTCTGTTTTACATAGACATGATCATTGCCAAGTTTTGAAGACCCAAAGACCACCAACTGAAGAATTCAAGACGAATTGTACTAACATGTTGGGTATACCTCCTTAATGGAGTATGTAACCCATTGGTTTATTAAAAGAATTTTAATTTGGTTTAGTGTTGGTTATAATATATTTTGATATATTATATCTGACTTTTGGAGACTCAATGGGTATTTAATAATTTGTTTGGTAACAGCTAGGATTTTAATAAAAAGCCTAAGAGTCAATAATATTTATTTTGTATTGTTTAGTTTGTATGGTGCAGTGGCTATATACATCTTTCGGTGGTGTGTGCTTGGTGATTCCTTCGGTGGGTTTGGCTTTGTGTGGCAGCACAGTGCTTGGTGTAAAAGTTCAATTGGTGGGTTCATTGGTATAGTGGTTGTGTGTATTTTGCTTTGCTTCGCTTTGTTTGGGCGTTTTGACAATTTCGACTCTACTTTAAAGGTGCTAGTTTGATTCAAATTTGTGGTCTTCTATATTCTGTTTTGAAATTTGTTCGATTATTTAGTGAGATCTTTCCTCTTATTTATTTTGTGATTATGTAGAATTCACCTAATGGTGGTTTGTAAAACCATTCATATTTTTAATCGTTTGAAATCTCTTGGTTGATAGTGGAATTGGATTTCGATCTCGTGGACACACCTCACATTGAGGGAACCACATAAAAATTCTTGTGTCGTTGTTGATTTAATTTTTCGCATTAGCTTTATTTTCTTTCGATTGATTTACCTGTGGAAAATCATCTATTTTTCCTAACAACGAATATCAGAGCTTACAGCGTATTTGGATTTATTTATTTGTGTAAATTAATAGTGGGGAATATAGATCATATGTTTAGCTTCAATAGAAGCAATTGGGTAACTTAAAAAACTAAAATGCAGAACCTATTATTTTGTAAAAATTTGTATGGGCCTATTGAGAGTGATAATGGCAAACCCGAGGGTATGAAAGATGATGAATGGAAGAGGCTTAATCGAAAAGCCATTGGTGTTATCTGTCAATGGATTGATGACAGTGTGTTTCATCATGTTGCTACTGAAATTTCGGCACATGATTTATGAAAAAAATTAGACGGCCTTTATGATATAAAAAAAAAATTGTCACAAATAAAGCTTTTCCATTTCGAAAGTTGGTTAATTTAAAATATAAAGAGGGTAACCTTATTCCAGAATATTCCAATGAAATGTAAAGTATTGTTAACCAACTTGTTTCTAGGAAAATTGTTTTTGATGATGAGTTGTAGGCTTTGATGCTACTTAGTTCCTTGCCCAAAAGTTGGGAGACTTTGATTGTGACGGTTAGTAATTCGGAACCCAATGGAGTTGTCACAATGAGCTAAGTCACTAGTAGCTTATTGAATGAAGAAACTATAAGAAAATTAGCGGGTTCTTCTTATTCGGAGACATTTGTTATGAGAGGCTGAAGCAAAACAAGGGGAATGAGTAAGACTCCTCATGGTCGTGATCAAAGCCGTAATAAATCAAGAGATTTTTCTTTTTTAAAGAAAGACGTTGAGTGCCATTATTGCCATGAGAAAGGGCAAATGAAGCAGGAATGCCAAAAGCTAAGAAAAATGAGAAAAGGCATGACAAAAGTGTGGATAAGAAACAAGAAGACACAACAGCGGTTACTGCCAATAATGATCTCATGATTGTTTGCGAAGATGATTGTGTCAATTTTTTGGACCAAGAGAGCAATTGGGTGATTGATTCTCATGCTTCTTTTCATGTAACTTCTCGGGTTAATTTCTTTACTTCCTACACTAAAGGAGATTATGGTTGTATTCAAATGGATAATGAAGGTTTGTCCAAGATTGTTGGCATGGGTGATGTCTTCTTGGAAACAAATTTGGGTGGCAAGTTGTTACTTAAAGATGTGATGCATATTCCCGACATTCGCCTCAATTTGATCTCTACCAGGAAGTTAGATAATGAAGGCTACCAATTTTGAAAGTTACGCATCTTAAAATTTGTGTTCATTACTTGGTTAGTTGTTACATAAAGTTTTTTTTTTTAATAAAAATGTTGCTTTTGTAACGCCTCAACCCTTCACTTGTCATCGATATTGTCCGCTTTAGGTCATGCTCACACGGATTTGTTCTTCCCAGTAGGTCATCCATCCCAAAACTACTCTAGCCTAAGTATGATTGACTAGGGAGTTCTGCTAAGGATTTCACCACCCAGGAAAAGGCCTCGATGCTATATAAGGATCCAAGTTTTTACTTTTATAGCCTAAGAACTCCCCCTCCATTCCCGATGTGGCACACGAGGACCTTACAATCCACCTCTCTTAAGGCTGCACGTCCCCATACAGTAGCCTGCTAGCTCGCAAACCCGCCTACATACACCGAGAGACGCTAGGGGCTCACACTTGGTACTCCGGAGAGTCAGCTCTGATACCATTCATTCATCAGATGTTTGTGGTCCTTTGAAAGTTAGAACACATAGTGGTGCACTTTATTTTGTTACTTTCATTGATGATTATTCAAAGAAAGTTTGAGGTTTTGCACTAAAAATTAAAGATCAAGTTCTAGATGTGTTTAAGTATTTTCAGGCCATGGTTGAAAGAGAAATGGGGCTAAAATTGAAGTGCATCTGAACAGAAAATAGTAATGAATACATTGGGCGATTTGATGAGTATTGTAGCAGCCAAGATTTTCGACATCAAAAGATAGTTAAGAAGACTCCTCAACAAAATGGTGTTGCTAAGAGGATGAACTGCACTATTGTGAAAAGAATAAGGTGTTTGCTTTCACATGTTAAATTCCCAATATTTTTTTGGGGTGAGGCAGTGAGGAAAGTGGTTAATTTGATCAATTTATCTCCTTCCTATCCTTTGAATGGTAATGTTCTTGAAAGAGTTTAAACCAGCAAAGATGTGCTTTATGAGCACTTGAGAGTGTTTGGTTGTCGGGCATTTGCTCACATTTCGAAGAATGAAAGGTCCAAGCTTGATAGTAAGTCAAGACAAAGCATTTTTCCGGGCTATGGACGTGATGAGTTTAGTTATAGATTGTGGGTTCCGATCAACAAGAAAGTTATTCAAAGCCATGATGTTGTGTTTCTTGAAGACCAAACAATTGAAAACTTTAGCAAAGGTGATCAACTGGAGCAAAAAACTAATGATCTTATTGACATGGATCCATCTCCTTCATCTTCGGTGGATGATGAAAATGGAGGAGATGTGCAGCCACCACTTGAAGATGTAGATAATGATGCTACTCAAATGAAGTTGAGCTCGAAATTAAGGAAGAGCATCCAACTTAAGAACCGCCACCACAACGTAAGTTGAGAAAATCTATAAAGGATCGGCAACCTTTAAAAAAATATCTTCCCAATAAATTTATGTTGATATCCTATCAAGGGGAGCCCGAGAGCTACTAAGAAGCAATTGAGCATGCAAAGAAAGCTGATTGGAAAAAGGCCATGGAAAAGGAAATGAATTCATTACCTAAAATTCACGCTTATGATTTGGTGAAGTTGCCTAAGAGGAGGAAAATTTTGAAAAATAAGTGGATCTTTAAATTTAAGAATGATAGCAGTAATCTAAGGTACAAGGCACGTCTTGTTGTTAAATGCTTTGGGCAAAAGAAAGGTGTTGACTTTGATGAGATTTTCTCGCCGGTTGTGAAGATGTCTTCAATTCGAGTTGTACTTGGCATGGTCGTAAGTATGAATCTTAAAGTTGAGCAACTTGATGTGAAGACCGCATTTCTTCATGACGACCTCGAAGAAAAAATTTACATGGAGCAACTAAAGGGTTTTGTAGAGAAAAGGAAAGAGAATTTATTTGCAAATTGAAGAAAAGTTTGTATAGCCTCAAGCAAGCACCGCAGCAATGGTACAAAAAATTTGATTCTTTCATGATGCATAATGGTTTTTCTAAAACTACTTCGAACCATTGTGTGTTTGTGAAAAAATTTCCAAATGACAAATATATTATTCTTTTGCTTTATGTTGATGACATGTTAATTGTAGGTCAATATTCTACCATGATTAACAAGTTGAAGTTAAAGTTGAACAAGTCTTTTGCTATAAAAGATTTGGGGCCAGCAAAGCAAATACTTTGTATAAAAATTGTTCATGGTCGCAAAAAGCGGCTGATTTGGTTGTCTCAAGAAAGCTATATTGAGAAAGTTATTGAGAGGTTCAACATTGATAAAGCAAAGCCAGTTGGTTGTCCAATTGTGGATCATTTCAAGTTTAGTTCAAGTCAATGTCCTACAAGTGAGACAAGGAAGAGATGTTGAAAATTCCTTATACTTCAGCGGTTGGTTCTTTGATATATACACCATGGTTTGTACATGTCAGATATTGCTCACATCGTTAGTGTAGTGAGTCAGTTTCTCTTTAATCCTGATAAAGAACATTAGGCAGTGGTGAAATGAATTCTAAGATATCTTTGAGGGACTTTGAAGGTGTGTTTGTATTTTGGGATTCTAAGATATCTTTGAGGGACTTTGAGGGTGTGTTTGTATTTTGGGAATGGTAAGCCAATGCTTGATGGGTTCATGGATTCCGACATGACCAGTGATGTTGATTCTAGGAAATCTACTTCAAGGTATTTGATGACATTTGTAGGGGGAGTTGTGACATGCAAATCTAAATTACAAAAATGTGTTGCTCTCAACTATCGAAGTTGAATTTATCACCATTATAGAAGCTTGTAAAAAAGAGTTATGGTTGACAAAATTTTTGTAAAAGTTGGGTTTGAAGCAAGAAAGGTATGTGCTTTGTTGTGATAGTTAAAATACTATTTATTTGAGTAAAAATTTCACTTTTCATTCGAGATCGAAACTCATTGATGTAAGATACCAATGGATTTATGACGTGTTAGATTCGAAATTATTACAACTCGAAAAGGTTCACACGGATGATAATATTTCGGATATGTTGACTAAAACTTTGTCGAAGAACAAACATTTGAAATGTCAAACTTTGGCGGGTATGGTTGATAGTTCCACCAAAGTCGGTAGGGGGCGAATTGTTAGGTATACCTCCTTAGTATAGTATGTAACCCAATTGATTTATTAAAAGAATTTTAATTTAGTTTGATGTTGATTATAATATATTTTATATATTATATATGACTTTTGGAAATCCAATGAGTATTTAATAATCTGTTTGGTAACAGTTAAGGTTTTAATAAAAAACTCAAGAGTCAATAATATTTATTTTGTGTTGTTTAGTTTGTATGGTGCAACAGCTATATACATCTTTCGGTGGTGTGTACTTTGTGATTCTTTCGGTGGGTTTGGCTTTGGCTTTGTGTGCAACATATTGTTTGGTGTGAAAGTTCAATTGGTGGGTTCGTTGGTATAGTGCCTGTGTGTATTTTGGTTTGCTTCGCTTTCTTTGGGCGTTTTGACAATTTCGACTCTGCTTTGAAGGTGCTAGCTTGATTTAAATTTGTAGTATTCTATATTCTGTTTCGAAATTTGTTCGTTTATTTGGTGAGATCCTTTTTCTTATTTATTTTGTGATTATTTAGAATTCACTTAAGGGTGATTTGCGAGACCATTTGTGTCTCGTTTATAATTGTTTGAAAACTCATGGTTAATAGTGGAATCAGATTCCAGTCTCGTGGACGTACATCTCATTAAGTGAACCACGTAAAAATTCTTGTGTCGTTATTGATTTAATTTTTTGCATTGGTTTTATGTTCTTTCAATTGACTTATTTGTGAGAAATCATCTATTTTTCCTAATACAACATTGTCACAATATGATCCCAGAGGGAAAGGTTTGTAATTGTAGGGACTATACAGGGGTTGGATGAACATTGTTGCACCTGGTTGCTTCGGTTAAAAAAATAAATAAATAAATAAATTGTGGGGACATATTTTTTGAATACCAACACGTGGCATGGTGACGCCGACGTGTCAGCCGAGGTGCCACGTGTCCTGGTAGTTAAGCCGAGGTAATCGCGGAGAGGCCGAGGTCATCTCCTAAGATGTCGGAATCCGAAGATAAGGGACAAGAGTCCTGGAGCAAAAAGGGGACTTAATTAAGATAAGGATAAATCTCTTAGGGAGTTTATCTCTATCTCCTAAAGAATCCAGAGTAAGCACTAAGATTGGAGTTCATAGAAGTCATACTTCTAGTTGGACTTGGATTGAGTACATTATAAAAGAAAGGCACCCCCGTGGGTCTAAGGTATGTAATTCATACTTTGAGTATTCAGTTTAATACTTGATTATCCTTGAGAATCATACTGACTTGATCGTCGGAGTGCCCCCGGGTGGAAGAACCACCGCCGGAGCTTTTCTTTTCTGTTACAGGTTGCTGGAGCCATCTATTCTGCCGGTGCTTAGCTGCTGATCACTAAACGGGCAGTGTGGTCAGATTTTTACCCACACAATTTGGCGCCGTCTGTGGGAACGAAGGAAGAATAGATGGCCAGTAACGGACAACAAGGAAACGCTGGGGACGATGCTCCTTCTGGAAGCAGCAGACCGATTAACCTTGACACCGAAGGAGACAATCGCAATACAGAAGCCCGTGACCAGGGTCACAAGGAGAACGACGATATCCAGGAAGGTGACACAACAAAAAGATCAAACCAAGGAAAATACTACAATGAAGACAACCTCCAGGTATGGAGGGACAGGTGCCTACGCAGAGACGAGGAAGTAAAGGAATTAGCAAACAAGTTGGCGGACCTCCAGTCGGTCGTCAACTTCATGATGCAGAACAATGTTATGCAACCACCATACCCGCTGCAAGATACGCCAATGCCAGCAACCAACACCCAGAAGGGTGGAGGAAAAACAATCCCCGAGGTCCCTCAACATACCAGGAGCGGAAGGCATTCTCACCGGCCTTCCAGGGAAGTCGGACGAGAAAGGCCGAGGCAAGAAGAGTCCCGAAGGACGCAACACATGAAGAATCCAGACCCCAAAGAACATCGACATGTTCAGGGGCAAGTACTCCACTTTGACACAACCCATGAAGAGAGACCCAAACGGACCCACCTCGAGGCCGAGAGCAGTATACCAAAAAGACTAAAATCAAAAGACAGCCGAGCTCCAGGGAGGAGCAAAGAAGACTTAAGGGACTACCTCAAGAGGAGGCAGCAAAATGCAGAAGCCGAGGTAAACTCCCCAGTAAAACCGAAGACAGCCTTCTCGGTAGAACTGGACAAATTCGAACCACCCAAGAGGTTCAGTATGCCGAGGTTCCAAATCTATGATGGTAAGTCAGATCCAAACTTTCATGTTGGGCTATACCTAAATTCAATGGCACTATATAGCGGGAACGAACCATTGCTCTGCAAGGTATTCCCCTCATCCTTTGGGGAAATTGCATCTGATTGGTTCCACAAGTTACCGAAAGGAAGTATAAAGACATGGGAAGGCCTGGCCGAGATGTTTGTGGCCAGGTTCGTGACCAACAAGCTGCAACCCCTGAGGGTTGATGCTTTGATGGCTCTAAGAATAACCAAGGAAGAAGGCCTTAGGGCCTATGCGAAGAGATACTACGAGGTGTTCAACCGAATACCTGAATGCAACCAGGAAGTAGCAGTCGTGTCTTTCAAGAACGGCCTGAAAGATGACTGCCCACTACGGAAGTCTTTGGCAAAAACACTGCCAAAGAGCATGGAAGAACTCATGGCACGAATTGAGAAATACGCCAGGGCCGAGGAAGATACGTCGGGAAACAAAGAGGTGAAGCAAGAAAAGGGCAACGGCTCGCCAAAGCGAGGCCGAGTCAACAATGGACTCACCAGGCAAGAAATAGAATTAAGAAATAAACAGGCGGTAACCACGGTATTCCGAATCCCCATCCATAAAATCTTGGATCGGATTCGGAATCAACCATATTTCAGGGCTCCAGAAAGAGCACCAGGGGAATTCATGGGAAAAAACGTCGGCAGACGTTGTGCCTACCACAATGAAGGAGGGCATCCAACTCAAGGTTGCAGGGCCTTAAAAGCACACTTGGAGGACCTAGTAAGGCAAGGCCTTCTGAGGGACCTGGTCGATGAGGCCAGAACAAGGGAAGAACAGGCAAGGTTGCCTCAAGCACCAGCAGCACCCCCTCCCCCAGCACAGCGACCGCAGGCAGGAGAACCAAGGGTGGTCAATGTGATCCACTCAAGGGTCAACGAAAACGAGGTCAGAGGAGAAACCCAGAGGGTAAGACATTTACAGCATATCCACCAAGTTGGGGACAAGAGACATCGGCCAGAAGAATGCCAAGGGCCAACGATAGCCTTTACCGAAGCCGACCTAGAACTGGTCCAACATCCGCATAATGATGCCTTGGTAGTATCCCTCCAGGTTGGGGAATGCCAAGTAAAACGCATCCTAATAGACCAAGGCAGCTCCTGTGATATCATGTACGTCAGATGTTACAGAGAGCTAGGCCTTCACCCCGATGACCTAGAGCAATCCAGCGGCCCGATGGTCGGCTTTAATGGGACGCCAACATGGCCACTGGGCGCAACAAGCTTGGAGGTACAAGCCGGCACTAAAAAGATCAGGACAGAATTCCTGGTTATTGACACACCCTCACCATACAACATCATCCTTGGAAGACCGTGGTTGCATACAATGGGGGCAGTTCCCTCGACGTTGCACCAACTACTCCGATTCCCAACAGAGAATGGGATTGAAGAAGTCAGAGGGGATCAACTACAAGCCAAAAATTGCTCAATGGCAGCGATAAAGTCCACCTGTAGTATACAGGAGCCAAAGAAAGCAGAAGTTGAAGAGGGAGACATGGAAGTCCTGGAAGACGTCGGGAAAGAACCGACCGAAAAAAGCAAAGAAGCGCTAAAGAAAATCCTCGTCCAGGAGGGCGACGAAGAACGATTTTTTCTTCTCGGCTCTGGCTTAGCTAAAGAGGAAGAAAAGGAACTAGAAGATTTTTTAAGGGCAAACATAGAGGCATTCGCCTGGACACCCTATGAAATGCCTGGCATTGACCCCGAGGTCACTTGCCACAGTCTGAATGTCGACAGATCGGCAAAACCAGTGATTCAACGAGCCCGAAGGCCGACGTTGTTACACGTCGAAGCGGTCGAGGAAGAGGTAGACAGACTCCTCGAAGCCAGGGCAATCCGAGAAGTTCAGTACCCAACGTGGCTGTCCAACACAGTAGTGGTAAAAAAGAAGAATGGTAAGTGGAGGGTTTGTGTGGATTTTACCAGCCTCAACAAAGCTTGCCCCAAGGACAGCTTCCCTCTGCCCAAAATCGACCAACTGGTAGACGCCACTTCGGGACACGAAAGAATGAGTTTTTTAGACGCATACAGAGGGTACCACCAGATTGCTATGTACCCTCCAGATGAGGAGAAGACCGCGTTCATCACCCCGAAAGGCCTGTACTGTTATAAGGTAATGCCTTTTGGGCTGAAAAACGCAGGTGCAACCTATCAGAGGTTAGTAACAAAGATGTTTAAACATCTGATCGGCAAAACAGTAGAAGTTTACATTGATGACATGGTCGTAAAGACCAAGGAGTCAAAAGGTCATCTTGCCGACCTAAAAGAGGTCTTTGACATACTCAAAAGATATCGGCTCCGACTCAACGCCGCAAAGTGTGCCTTCGGAGTTGGGTCAGGTAAATTCCTAGGCTATCTGGTAACAAGAAAGGGCATAGAGGCCAGCCCAGACCAAATCAAAGCCATCCTGGAGCTACAGAGCCCAACATCGGCAAAGCAAGTCCAAATGCTCACTGGAAGGGCCGCAGCCCTGAACCGATTCATCAGCAGAAGCTCGGACAAGTGCAGACCCTTCTTTAACCTGGTAAAAAAAGCTACAGACTTCCTGTGGACCGAAGAATGTGAAGCAGCCTTAGCCGATCTGAAAAAGTACCTGACCACAACCCCGGTCCTTTCTAACCCTGTTCCAGGAGAAGAATTATTTTTGTACTTAGCAGTCTCTGAACACGCAGTCAGTGCAGTGCTAATCCGCGAGGAAAAAGGGGAGCAGAAAGCTGTCTATTATGTAAGCAAGACTTTGGCTAACGCAGAAACAAGGTACCTACCACTGGAAAAATTAATGCTAGCCTTGGTAATGGCCTCAAAGAAACTAAGCCATTACTTCCAGGCACACAAGATTGTGGTTCTAACAGAGCACCCATTGAAGTCCTTATTACATCAAGGAGACTTAACAGGAAGGATAGCAAAATGGGCAGTAACACTGGGACAGTTTGACCTAGAATTCAGGCCAAGAACAGCAATAAAGGGCCAAGTTTTGGCCGACTTCGTCGCAGAACTCACACCTGAAGCCATCGCACCTCAGGCTCCGTCGAGCCGAGATGAGCATCACCCCGACAAACAAAAAGAAACCCAGTCAAAGACAAAACAGCAAGAGAAAGAAAGGCTCAGACCATGAAGCATCTACATCGGCGATTCGTTCAGACTATATGTCGATGGAAGTTCAAACCGCCAGGGAGCAGGAGCAGGAGTACTGCTGATATCTCCAGATGGAGAGATTGTAGAACAATCCATCCGACTGGGGTTCAAAGCCTCCAATAACGAAGCAGAATATGAGGCATTAATTGCAGGACTAAAGCTAGCAGCAGCAGCAGAGGCAGACGAGGTAATTATTTTTTGTGATTCACAATTAATTGTTAACCAGTCAACAGGAGAATTTGCAGCCAGAGACGAAAGAATGTCGGCATATGCAAAGGAAGTCATCCGACTGGCGGCCCTATTTCAGAACTGCAGATTACTCCAAGTCAGCCGAGATGACAACACCCACGCCGACGCATTAGCCAACCTGGCCAGTTCAATTCAAACTGGAAAAACAAGGACAATTATGATCGACTACATGTCGGCCCCGAGTATAGATAAACAGAGCACCGAACAAGAAACAATGTGCGTGGGCCTTGGACCAAGCTGGATGGATGCAATCATTGCATTCCTAAAAGAGGGGAAGCTGCCAGAAGACCACAAAGAAGCACATAAAATTAGACTGAAATCGGCCAGATTCAGCCTAACAGCGGAAGGCCATCTTTACAGGAGGTCCTTCACTGGACCACTTTTAAGGTGCGTACACCCTTTGCAGGTTGAAGATTTTCTTTATGAGATCCATGAAGGAATTTGTGGAAGCCATGCCGGGGGCAGATCGTTAGCCCATAGGGCCATTACCCAGGGGTATTGGTGGCCCTACATGCAAAAGGATGCCGAAGCCTATGTAAAGAGATGTGAGCAATGTCAAAGGTTTGCACCTTTGATACATCAGCCAGCTGCCGACCTAAACCCAGTATCCAGCCCCTGGCCGTTTGCCCAATGGGGCATGGATCTGGTGGGACAACTTCCCCAGGCAACTGGGCAAAGAAAATATTTACTGGTAGCAACGGACTACTTCACAAAATGGATAGAGGCAGAACCTCTTGCCAAAATCCGAGATGTGGATGTCAAGAATTTTATTTGGCGAAACATAATCACCAGATTTGGGATTCCAAGAGCAATAGTTGCCGACAACGGAACACAGTTCGACAGCAAACTTATCAAAAACTTCTGTGCGAAATTCAAGATCAAAAACTATTTCTCAACTCCAAGTTTTCCTCAAAGTAATGGGCAAGCAGAGGCGTCCAACAAAGTAATCCTGGATGGGATAAAGAAGAGGCTCCAAGCAGCAAAGGGAAAGTGGGTGGACGAGCTGCCCAACGTACTTTGGGCATATCGGACCACGCCGAGAAGATCAACGGGAGAATCCCCTTTTGCCATGGCCTATGGCACAGAAGCAGTCATCCCATTGGAGATCGGCATCCCAGGGATCAGAACCCAGGGAGTAGAGAATGGCACCAATGACATACTCTTAGCCCGAGACCTGGATCTGCTGGAAGAACGAAGAGAGAAGGCTGCAATTCAGCTTGCAGTATACCAGCAACAGCTTGCCAGAGCTTACAACAAGAAGGTTAATCCAAGGGATTTTCAAGTTGGCGACTTAGTCCTAAGAAAAGTCGTCGGAAACAAGAAGGATCCCAGGGAAGGCAAGCTTGGCCCGAACTGGGAAGGACCCTACAGAGTTACTTCAGTATTGGGCAATGGAGCATATCGGCTTGAAGACAATGAGGGCAAAGCACTACCCAGACCTTGGAATACTTGTAACTTGAAATTCTTCTATCATTAGATAAACATCATTGTTTGGCCGATATTATCAATAAAGTCTTTTCAGAATTCTCTCAACACGTATGATTAATGGTTATTGAAGACATATCAAACTCAGGCAAACTAAACCGATATAATTCCTTGATCCACTTGTTGAAATTTGTAGCAATTTACAAGTTGGAATCAAGCTGATTCCTTATCTTCACTTGTTAAAATTTGTAGCAATTTACAAGTTGAAGTTAAGCCGATGTTATTCCTTGATCCACTTGTTGAAATTTGTAGCAATTTACAAGTTGGAATCAAGCTGATTCCTTATCTTCACTTGTTAAAATTTGTAGCAATTTACAAGTTGAAGTTAAGCCGATGTTATTCCTTGATCCACTTGTTGAAATTTGTAGCAATTTACAAGTTGGAATCAAGCTGATTCCTTATCTTCACTTGTTGAAATTTGTAGCAATTTACAAGTTGAAGTTAAGCCGATATAATTCCTTGATCCACTTGTTGAAATTTGTAGCAATTTACAAGTTGGAATCAAGCTGATTCCTTATCTTCACTTGTTAAAATTTGTAGCAATTTACAAGTTGAAGTTAAGCCGATGTTATTCCTTGATCCACTTGTTGAAATTTGTAGCAATTTACAAGTTGGAATCAAGCTGATTCCCTACCTTCACTTGTTGAAATTTGTAGCAATTTACAAGTCGAAGATAGGCCGAGATTATTGCGTAAGTTCTCACAGCAATATGTGGGTTGTCTGAACCCTAGAGAAGATGCTTAACACTTGTTGAAAGTTGTAGCCATTTACAAGGTTATGTTAAGCCGACGTATGATCACCCACTGAGGTATACAGAAAATTAACGGGTCGATGCAAAGGTTAAAGTATATTATTTAAACACTTGTTGAAATTTGTAGCAATTTACAAGTAGGTTAGAACGAAATCATTGTTTAAGTACTTATTGAAAACTTAAAAAAAAAAGATGGCAAAAGTATACATTGAGTAGTATATGTTTAGTTCTTGACAGAATTTATACAAGGTTTGCAGGTCAGTATCCTGCCGAAGTAAAAGCCTTGCAGTTATACCCAAGGTATGTAACCCCGAGAAGATTGCACAAAGAAAGCATGCAAAAATTTCTAAGTATAGAACTATGCAGAAGCAAGCAACAGAACATCACAAGATCAAAAATATCCATTGCAAGAACAGTTGCAATTACATACTGAAAAAGGCACATCGGCCATAAGAAGGAATGTACATTGTTCAGGAATTAAAAGAAAGAACAAAGTCCAAAATCCAGAAAAGAAAGAAGGGAAAATCAAGACTCTTGAACATCAGCAGCAGCAGAAACTGGAACCTCGGATGATTCAGCTGGAATATCCTCGGCCACCTTCTCCGCTCATATTTCGGCATCTATCTCTGCTAAAGTTGTGTCAAGACTTCTGTCAGTCAGAAGAAGATCAGATGATGGACACCCCTGAACAGGTTCCCTGGGCACTTCCTCAGCCTCATCACCCACTTCATCTTGAGTTAAGTCTAAAATTTGCTCAGCTGGAAAGGACTTGGCCTCAGTAGCGCCCTTGGGTTTTCTCACCAAGGCTTCACCTTCATCTTTCTCTTCGTCTTCACCCTCAGCTTCTACCTCGGTCTCTGATTCATCCTCAGCTTGACTTGGAGGAAGAAATGGTAGAAGATTAGCATCAACCTGGCGCAATGGCGAGTCAGCAGGGAGATCAAGCTTCTTTATCAGAGACATCCAACCAAGGGAAAATCCCCTGTTGCATGCCTGCCTGACTTGAAGTTTGTATTCTTCTGCAACGTCGGCCATGCCTTGAGCATAGGCCTTTTCATCGGCCTCCTTGACTTCGGCCTCCTTGGTGGCCAGAGCTTGTTGAAGTTCTTTTTGCGCTTGGACCTTCTGAGCCTCGGCCTCCCTTTTCTCGGCCTCAGCTACTTTTTTAACGGCCTCAGCAGCTTCGGCCTTCTCAAGAGCTAAGGTTTGGTTCTTCGTCGCAGCCTCGGCTTGATCCTCTAGTTTCTTCATTTTTACCTCAAGAGCCCTTAATTCTCTCTTCATTGAGGTCGCTTCCCTCTTCATATCAACCAATCTTTGACGATTCTCAAAGGATTGCATTGAAAATGAGTGGGCATGTTGGATAGCCTGAATGCAAACAGAAGTATCAGAAAATTTTCTCAGAAAGAAAAAGAAGGAAGAAACATAAATACAAATAGAAATACTTACTTGAGCAGAGTGTTGGAGCATCAGAGCGTAATTTTCATACTCACTGAACTTGGCATTTCGCTCCAAGTCATTCGGTAGAAGAAGAGCGGTGCTAAGGGCGACAGCAACGTTGATATCATCAGCACTTTCACTAGCCATGATAGGCCTGTCCTCCAGAGAAAGATCAGGGGCCCATGGGACGTCGGGCTTCTTTGAAGCCGAGGTCGTCGCAGATGATGACCTTGGCCTCTTTGTTTGTGTAGATCCTGAGGGTTGGCCCTCAGCAGACCTTTTGGTTGAAGTAGAGGTTGATTTTTTGCTTTCAGCTAGCTTCAAAATCGGCAGAGCATCCTCAGCCTCGGCGTCTGTAGCCTTGGCCTTAGGCTGAGCCTTTTTTACTCTCTTTTGTTTGGGAGGGAGCGTTGATTGCGCAGGCGCGGCTTCGGCATCAGTTGGAATATCGGCGAGAAGGTCTTGGACGACAGGCCTCGGACGAACCATCTCGGCAGTCTTTACTAGCCTTCGTCGGCGTTTACGTTCAGGAATTGGTATTAAGAAGGGAGCCGAAGTTGATGGAAGATCGGCTGGGTCAGATGTGGACTCTTGATCTGTCCGAGATGTAGAAGCAGTTAAGGTTGTGGCTGTTGGTGGAGAGAGACTCTTCTTCCTTTTTCGAGGGACGTCGGGTAAAATGGATTTGTGTGTAGGGACAAAGTTCAATAATACTGGGGCTTTTCGTTTAAGGATTGGAAGACCAAGAAGTGTTCTCAGATCTGGTCCTGGGAAGAAGGATTGACGAAAATTTTTCGGTGGTTGATGAAGATCTGCAAAGAATCAGACGTCAGAAACAACAAAAGTATTTAAGTGTTGAATGAAAACAACTAAGTGTTGACTCAGGGCTCTTACTCTTGCCCTCTGTAAGTGTTCGAGGAAGAGGGTAAAGGTGGACATCTTCATCTGGGCCAAATTCCCAATTTCCAGAGGCAATAAGATAGTCATCTCCAGCCCCCTTGTTGGAGTCTGGAAGGTCGGCTATAATCTTGTACTGAGTGGATCTCGGCTTAAGGTAATATACAAAACCCCTATCCTTCAGATCAAGAGGGCACATGGTATAACAATATTGAAGGTCGGCGAGGGTGATTCTGAGGTTTTCTTGCCTAGCTAAGGCTATAATACCATTAATTATCCTATAGGAATTGATAGTAAGTTGCATGGGGTTTAGCTTATAGAAATAGAGAACTTGACGAAAAAGGGGATCGAGTGGAAGCCGAAGTCCACATTCGATAAAAGCAACTACTGGAAAAGGCATTGTATGGTCTGTAGGCACGATAGTGTCATTATCCCCAGCCAGCTTAAGATGAACGTCGGCTGGGATAGAGAATTCTTGCCTAAAGTATTCAAGACTTGTTGGGGTATTTACCCTGTGCCTCCACATACCCATTGTGTCGGCCTAAATTAAGAGGAATATGTTTCAGAAGACGGGCGTTTTTCAGGTTTCCCTAAAGATTAAGGGTTCTACAGACAAATCCCAAATCTACGAACTATTAAGATAAAGATCGAGGGCACAGATCTGGGGCAGATACAAAAAAGAGAAAACAAAAACGAGGTTTCAGATTCAAGAACAGAGGTATAATTTTCAGAAACAATAGAGGTACAGGAAAAAATCAAGAACAGCGGCGAAAAGAATGATGGAAAAGCATAGAGGTTCAAAATATAGCCACAAAATTCAAAATACAAATAAATCCCAGACCTCGAGTAAGATCAGTAATGGCAACAGACTGACAATAGCGCATAAAGAGAATGAAAGAAATTAAAGGAAGGGGACTTACCAGGAGAAGTGAAGCCAAGGCAATACTCGTCGAACCCAGAAACCAGTTGCGACAGCAAAAAAGGCTTTGCAAGAAATACGGGACTAAGAACAGTTCCAGAGAAGAAATTGAAGCAATGGTAGATTTGAAGAGGAAGAACGAGCTTTCGGAAGAGAAAGAGTAAAGAAGATGGAAAGAAAAAGTGAAGAAAAGATAGAGGCAAAAGAAGTTTTGTCAAAAATTTGAAACGGCGGCAAAAATAGGGCAATTATTGCGCCTAGGGTAACGCACGCGTCAGACGGCGCGGACGAACGAACAGACAGCTTCCAGGCGCGTCACTAACACGCTCCAATAAAGACGAAACACGTGGAAGGAACAGTTAGACATGAATGACAGCTCATGTGCATAGGGGAGTACGACCGAAGCCACGTTCTCCGAAGAGAACACGTCGGCTGAAAAAAGATAATCTTGGCAAAGCAGTCTTCTTGAGCCATTATTCAGAAAGGAAGTAAAAAAAAAAAAAAAAAAAATATTTCGGAATAGGTTCCATCACCTCAGAATGCCGAGGTAATAGAACCTAGGGGGCAGTTGTGGGGACATATTTTTTGAATACCAACACGTGGCATGGTGACGCCGACGTGTCAGCCGAGGTGCCACGTGTCCTGGTAGTTAAGCCGAGGTAATCGCGGAGAGGCCGAGGTCATCTCCTAAGATGTCGGAATCCGAAGATAAGGGACAAGAGTCCTGGAGCAAAAAGGGGACTTAATTAAGATAAGGATAAATCTCTTAGGGAGTTTATCTCTATCTCCTAAAGAATCCAGAGTAAGCACTAAGATTGGAGTTCATAGAAGTCATACTTCTAGTTGGACTTGGATTGAGTACATTATAAAAGAAAGGCACCCCCGTGGGTCTAAGGTATGTAATTCATACTTTGAGTATTCAGTTTAATACTTGATTATCCTTGAGAATCATACTGACTTGATCGTCGGAGTGCCCCCGGGTGGAAGAACCACCGCCGGAGCTTTTCTTTTCTGTTACAGGTTGCTGGAGCCATCTATTCTGCCGGTGCTTAGCTGCTGATCACTAAACGGGCAGTGTGGTCAGATTTTTACCCACACATAAATAATAATAATAAATAATAAAAAAAAAAACTCTAACCATGGACAACATCACCATATTTGGCCATGTAAGTTTCCTTTTTTGTTTTTTGATACACCCCTCTTTTGGGTTGAGGCATTTTTTCCCTTCTATATTTTATAGGTGGATGAGACTTAAACATTTCCAGGTCAGGTTACTGTAGCAAAACCCAGGTAAAGGAAAAACATTTTTAGTATAAATTATCATTCAACATTTCAACAAATTTGAACTCCCTAATGCTCTCCATGTATGTTTGGCGAGACACTGGTGCTTGTTATCAAGAAGAGTTATTTAGAAATTTTTTTATGTTCAATTCCTCTTAATTCATGGTTACTGGTTATGTGATTTTTCCTTTTGAGATTTCTTTTAATTGGTTTTTTAAAGCAAATTCAAGCGTTAGACTGATTTTGTTACAGGTGACTAATCCGCATTGGAAATGTTAGGATTGTATTCAGTATGTTTGGTTTCAATTTTTTGAATTCAATTTTTAGGAAATTGAGTTTTTTTTGTTTTCTATATTTTTTTTATCTTTAGTGAATATTTTAAAAATTTTAAACAAATTTTTTACTTTTCTAAATGCACCTTAGATATATCTAAAAAGTAAAATATTTGTAAAAAAAAAAAATATTTCAAAAAATTAATAAATACACAAAAACATGAAAAATATACTAAATTTTCGTAATTTTTTTTATATTTTTGGTGTTTAGTGAATTTTTTAAAGATTTTTTTTACAAAAATTATATTTTTTTAAGTGTATTTATGTTAGGTATGTTTAAAAAAAATTTTAAAAAAAATTGCTTAAAATATTTTTAAAAATTAGTGAAAACAAAAAAATACAAAAAACAAAAAAGTAGAATTTTCTGAAAACCAAAACCAAGCTGAATGATTGCTTCTCTATGTGTGTTGATGGTTGACTCTTTCATTCTAAATTGGATGAGTAGCCTTCTTGTTTTTTATTTTTTTATTTTATAAGTGAGATTATTCTTTTGTACCAAAAAGTGCATTCACCATTTCTCTTAGATTTTAAAATTTGATAAAGTGAAAGGATTACCTAATTATGATACTAATTTAAAAATATTCTTTTAGTCAATGTTGTCCCATTATAACTCATTATACATGTGTCATTTTGATGTGAATTTCTTAGTTTATGCACACAATAACATTTTTATTTCTAAAATTTGTTATTTAAAGTTTAATTTGCTATATTCTTATGTGTGAAGTTTTATTTTGCAGTGAAATTATTATCATTTCGAATTGATTTATTACAATTGTATTCTGAAGACCATGTGGTACCAAAAAAATTTATTGGGTGTGCCTTTAGGCACAAGTTATCCCAAGTGTGTATATATATATGTATGGGCCGAATTGCAAAATGGATTTGGGCCAGTTCAAAGACCTTTTAGTTTCCTCCCATTGTTGGAAAATTAAGGACTGGCCCATATTCTTGATCAGGTTTATTTGTTTTAGATTGGTTAATCAAGAAAATTCCAACCCAAGAAAATCAAGTTTGGGCTTGACTTGATTGACACAATCTGTTACAGCATCTTCAATAGTTAGTGCCTAAATTGACAACATCAAAACCGAATTTCGGTAGGTTGCAGTGCTAAAATGCCATTATTTGACAATGTTTCTCTAATATATTCACAAAGTAAAATATAAATTTCACTTATAGGTCCCTCATGAGAGATAAATACAGGAACTCTTGTAAAATCTAGTCATTTTATCAAATTTTACATCAAATTTAACACAAATATTTAGTATTGAATTTGACATGGAGGAAATGGCACTCGCAATATGAGGACATGACAATATGGTTATGACATGTGGAGATGGAGGTCGTGACTAATGAGATGGAAGAGGCAACAGTCGTGGGCTAAATTGTTACTCAAATTTAAAATTCAAGGTAAAGTAGTGTACTTTTCATCAAAATTATAAAACTTAATAAACTTTTATCAAAATTTATGGGGGGTCAATGAAATTTATCTTATCTTTATAATCGAACCATTGTATTTTGCTTATTATAATAGATGATTGTTTTTTAAGTAATATTATATATAATTCAATTTCTTAATTATTTTCTTACTATAAACACAAGGCAATGTGATCCATATTAATACATACGAGACTCATCCCGTTGAATCTATTCTGAGAAAATACATTGAGAAATGAATTGTGTAATACTTTTTTCTTAGATAAATAATGTTAGTTGTCATATCTTTTTTTTATTAAAATATATATATATATATATATATATTCATATTTGTTTATTTCAGTATTATTCACTATTTATATTAGTTTCAATCATTTTAAATTTAACTAAAATGAAAGTCAATGTAATTCTGTCAAAAAAACAGAGATTAACTTTATTCTTTTTTCAATCTCAAGCAAGCTGAGTGTAATTTATCTTTTAAAAAATTTTACAATAAATATCACTTTTTTATGAATAATATATTATTTTATGTCGGGGCATTAGTTTTCCTAATTTATGATGACTTCCGCATCCTGAATTCCTAACTTTTAAAATCATTTTCAAATTTCAATCCCTCGGGCTAGCTCATTTTATTGACATTTAATCTAATTGTTGGCATTTGAATTTAGCGTGCTATTATTAGCACCTCATTAATTATTGTAGACTGTCCATTTCTTTCGACCCCGTACTTATAAATTGTAAAACCCTTTAAAAAAAAAATTCTCTCTAAATAATACCAAAATTGTCCTTGTAAAAATATTTTACCCATTCAAATGCAAAAAGCCTATCTCCCAAAACCCTAACAAACACACAATGCTAGAACATCCCGAAACCAGTAGGAAAAATTTGTGATGATTAAGAAGTTTTTTCTCTGCTTCATTACGAGGTTTGTCAATCTGGTTGATTTTTTTTTCTATTACCTTTTTTGCATACACAACACAATTCACTTTCATTCATCTCTGGTTGTTTTCTGTCATTCATTCATGGCCTCACTGTACTTGTATGTTCTCTGTGTGAGCAAAACTAGGTAGGATTTCACCCACCGGTCGACCACCCAAGGGTGGTCTGACCTCTTTTGTTTTCCTGCTTCTGCTGCTGTTGCTGCTTCGGTTATTTGTTCCCAAACAAAAAAGAAATGTTCAGTTACCTGTTCCCGAATAAATAAACAATATTCGAGCCTATATTCCTGAATTTCGATCACATATTTGAGAGTTTAGTCCTGAAAAAATTATGAACAATTTTTATTATTTCTACCATTTTTTTCAAGAAACTTACATTTACATGGCTAATCTCCTTTGAGTTAAGAATACCATCAAAGTTATAAATTTCTTCTAAGTTTTTATTGTTATACTCCTCTTGTCTCATGGAGTTATGGTTGCTGAAAAAACTTTCACTCATTGTTATTGTCGGAGAAGTGTATGTAATCAAATATTTGCCCCGCCGGAATATTGTCGCTAAAAGATTTTCAAGGTTTTGACAGTAGGTAGGTTTTGAAGGTGGGATTTGGGGAAGATGGATGGGTGGTGATGGAGGTGTCATGACAATAAATTGCACTTTTGGCAACGACGTCAATTTTTTATAACCAAAACTATATTTTTGGCAACACAATGATCAATTTCGTTGGTAAAAGTAGATCTTTACCGACGCAATTTTCTACCGTCGCTAAAAAAAAAATAACATTCACTAGGCGCCAAAATTATTGGTTGGCGCCAAAATTTCAAAAAATTTTGCTACGAGCCTTTTTTTAGCGACACAATAAGCGTCGCTATTAGTGTGCTTACTTTTGGAGACGACAAGTTAGGGTGGGTAAAGAGTTAAACATTTAGCGACGATAACACTATTCATCGGCAAAAATTTTGCTGAAATGAGGTGATTTAGTAATTTGTGTTTTTATTATAACTTTTCAAAAAGTTTTAAATATTCTAGTTATTGAATTGTAAAATTAAAGTGATCATCGAATTAGATCACAAAATGAACCCATTAAACCCAAACACACTCTAAAGTTGAGATGGCTAATTTAAGATGATCTAAACTTTTCCAAAGAATGTGGTTAGGTTATCAATTTTAATATGTTTGGTTTTATTTGTAGAAACTTTAATTGTTTCAATTTTTTTTCTAAAAAAATTTTTTAAAAAAATTGGTGAAAAAATAAAAAAATATATCTTTGTATAAATTTATCTTTTAGGTCATAAATAATTTTCTAAATTTTAAAAATATATTTTTGATTTTTTTACTTCTCAAATTAGTTTTATTTTTATCTTTTTTGGTATAATTTTATTGTCATTTTTTTTTTTTTTTTTTTTGTGATCTACCTCGACAATACAAGTCAATTACCCTCCCTCTCTCACTCACGCCTCTGCCCTCTTCTCTGTAGCTTTGTCTCCATCGCCATCACCACAAGGGTTGCTAGAGTATCACCGCAAGGGTTACCCCAGTTGCTGGAGCATCATCGGTTTGTCTCTCAGATATGCCCTCTCTCTCTCTCTCTCTCTCTCTCTCTCTCTCTCTCTCTCTCTCTTTCTCTCTCAATTTCTCTGTCTCCTTCTCACTATCTCCCTCTCGATTCCCCTATCTCTCTCTCTCTCTCTCTCTCTCTCTCTCTCTCTCTCTCTCTGTTTACATACACATATACATACATATATATATACACACAAATAATATATACAACTCACAATGGGTAAAATATCAATTTACTCCTTCAATTTATTATTTCTACACAGACTTTACTCTCTCTTTGAACTCTCTCTCTCATCTGTGGCGGCTTCGTGATAAACAGGTATGGTTCAATCACGTCAATGTTCGGGTCTCATTTGTTTCAAATTGGGATAATTCATGTGTGCGATGACGATAATGAGATACTAGTTTGGAAATCATGATGTTTTCATAGTGATAATTGGTGTTTTTCATCATTTTTTACCTCGATTACTATCTCCTCGAATCTAATTTCGGATCTCTTTGACTTCTGTTGTGTTTGATTCTTCTCATTTTTAAGGTTTTGGGATGAAATCGATTCTAATTTCTATTATTTTTATTTTTTTATTTTTGTTAAAATTTTATGTTGATAGAACTGTTTTATCAAATCGGTTCAGTATGCTTTGTTGAATAGTGGTTTGTTAGTGTTTAGCCATTTAAGGTGTTTTTGATCCATCTTAGTAAGCAATCTTGGGTTTTCAGGATGTGGGCTAATTTTTTAATTCGGGCTCTTAGGCAGGTGGTTGTTTTAGATAAAAATGTATTACTCTGATCCATAGAGAGATTATGGTGAACATTGATGGATGTTGGAGGGAAATCACTACAGAGGAGCTTAATCTTTCCCTCTAAATATTTAATCTTTCCATAGAGAGATTAGATTGGGCTCTATACAGTTGTGGTAAAAAAGGCGGAGTCAGCAGGAAGCTGTGAAACAGTAGTAGGAGTGAAGAGTGGAGATACATGCATTTCCATTGCTAAGGCTTCCCAATTGACTATTGATTTCTTCCTTTCCATCAATCCCAATGTCAACTGCAAAGCTCTCTTTGTGGGTCAATGGGTTTGTGATGCTGGTTCCCCTGATTAAACTTACTATTAAAAAAAAAAAATAACTTTTTCATATGGCAAATTTCCCAAATACGTACTTAAATATGTATGCATGATGAATAAGAAGGACATGGATATTGATTTCCTCTCCATGTTAGGGTTTTTGTCCTGTTAATTCTTTGGCTTTTGGTTTGATGTATCCATCCATACCACCATAGCCATTTCTCTTTGTTGTTGTTCTTTTGAATTTGAATATGATAGTGTTTTTGGCTAATGGTTGTGTCTATTTTTTAATTTCCCTTGCTGCAATTCAAATCCCAACAGTGGCTTCAAAGCTCTAATAATGGCTTCAAGACCCATCATTCAACACCAAATATAGCGATCCAGGTTTTACCCCTGCCTTTGTTATGTTCCGGACTCAGGTTCCGTGGTTGTGTGTTGTTGTCTTTGTCTTGTTTCCTCCCTTTAATTCTTTGAATTTGAGTTTTGGGACTTGTTTGGTGAGTTTGGAACAGGTTGGTTATGAGTTGTTACAAATGGTTGCTGCTCAGGTTTTGGCCTCTTCGCTCGAGCGAGGCTTTTTGCGCTCGAGCAAGCCTTGGGTATTTGCTTCTTCGCTCGAGCAAGGGTTCTTGCGCTCGAGCCAGGATTGAGGGTCTTTAGGTTTCTTTTCAGACGCAGCTTTCGCTCAAGCGAGCCCAGTGTTATTTGTTCCTTCGCTCTAGCGAGAACTCTTGCGCTCCAGCGTGCGTCTGCTTCTATGGTAGACCTAAAGGTTTGAATTGTGCGCTTGAGCGAGGCCACTTGTTGAGTCTGGTCGCTCGAGCGACAAGTCCTTCGCTCGAGCGAGCCTCGCATATATCAATTCGCAGCAGCGTGATTTCATATCACTTTTTGACATTTTCTACACTCAAAACCCTAGATCCAGCTGCCTCTCTCTCTCTAAAACTCTCTTTCTCTACAAATACCCCTTGATCTAGAGTCTCTCTACCCTATTCACTTTGTAAAAAAGATAGAATATCGCGTGGGCTCCCTTTTGATCCGAAAAAGTGCAAGTTTGGAGCATCTTTGGGTTTCTCCCTTCTTCTCCTTTGAGCTTCTACACTTGAGGTAGGGATATTCTACTCTCCTATATGGGTTTTAACATAGATATTGTCATCTTGTATAAATTGTGGGATTTGGGAAGATTTTTGGTGAAATTTTGGTTGGTTTCTATATATGTATAAAAGAGGGGTTTTCTATTTGGGTTCCTTTGGGCATGAGAGGTCTTGAACATGTTATGGCTTGAGAAGAATTTACGAAATTTGGTCTTAGGTGTAATGTTTGTTAAAGGGAGAGATTTGTCCGAATTTGAATTAAATAAGTTATTTGGTATAAATAACGAAATTGGCTTGGGGATTATGGAATTGAAGGAAAATGTGATTAAATGGTGTAGTTGGATTAATAAATTACTCACCTATGAAAAAGTTGATAAATTATGTATTGATAAATTTATTTATCTGTTTAGAAATATCTGTTTTGGGCTATCGGTGGAGGATAGTCATAATCGTTGTAGAAACTGCATGATGATTAGATGAATTAAACCTAATCAATTGAATTATGTCATTGAATATGACGGTTGGATTAGACTATTGAATATGTGACTTGTTTAGTCATTGTATATGACGACGTGTTTAAATACATTGTATATGTATCTTTGTTTGGGAGGAGATAGGGGATGTACTCCATTGTTTGGGAGAAGATAGGGGATGGACTGCATTGATAATTAAGTTGGCCCGAGTGTCCAAGGTAAAAGTCCCAAAATCTTATATATATTTGGGTGTCAGTTCCCTCGGATGTAGTTCCGTAAAATGACAAGAAATAGAAGTGTTGAATTGATGATTGTAATGAATTGTGAACTATTGAGTTATAGTCTCATTTTGGTTTCTTTGATAATAATGAATTTGGTTAATTGGTTTTATCTGAAACAGAAGAATGGAAATGAGTTGAGATATTGGTTATCTATGTCGAATGAACTTGAAAAGAATATGTATTGGTTAAGAATATCTCACATTTATTCAATGCTTATGTCTTAGTTAATTCTCATATGTTGTTTAACATATCTCTACTGGGTTTTGGCTCACCCTACTTGGGACACCATTTTCAAGTACAGGTGACATGCCGCCTCCAAGGACATAGCTTGGAAGGTTTAGGGGCTGAAGGCTTCATTTTGCATATTTTGTTTTGTGTTTAATGTAAAATTTCAAGCTAAGGGCTTTATATGTAAAAGAGTTAGAACTCTTATTTTGTTGTAACCAAATGATAACTTGGAAAGTTGTACGCCCGTAGGGCATTATTTTGTTGATTTTCAGTTATGAACGTTCATGAATATGTAATGTATGTGATACATTTTGTAAAGGAAACTCTGATGAATGAAAAGATAATATTTCTCCTATGTTTATGACATTTGTGAATGGTTGTCTTATACTATATTTTGAGGGCGTTACACCAAAACAAAAGTATTTTTCATTGTCACTTTTTTTTTTTTTTTTGGGTGCCTTTTTGGTTGTTTGAGTTTATGTTACTAAGACGCTAAATTTATTATATTGATTCTTTTCTTTCCACAATTCCTCTCTATTTTTGTAGGTCCACTGCCCAAAGTAAATTATCCAAAGTAAATTAGCTGACTGATGGATACATGCAACCTATTCAATAAAATTCCTATAAGAAAATATATTATCTACTCTTATTTTTGCTGAGGAGCCTCAATTTAAAAGTGAGGTATCCACAACACACATACACTGAGTAAATCATTTGCACCTACTACACTTGGCATTTTCTCATGCCCAATTATGTTGATTTACACCCAAAAGTCTTCACAAAGCTACAAACCCAATTATAGATTGGTTACATTTGGCCATCAATCTGAAGTGAAGGTAATTAACTTCTTTTTTCTTTTTTCTTTTTTTTGTAAAGAAAATAATAATAAAAAAAATTAGAACAATTTATTTTTTTGATAGTCTTTATTATGATTATGATGGCTGGTTTTGTTGTGTTGAATTGAAACAACAATAGAGGGACTATCTTCACATTTGAAATGTGTAGTCTGAAAGACTCTGAGAGAGAGAGAGAGAGGATACTCCCTCAACATTAAAAGGCTACTCATTTCTTGATGTGTTTTATTTTTTATTTATTTTTGTGGACAAAACAATAAGGAAACAAAAGCTCCTAGCATTAAAGTTAGGAAAACAATGTGGTACTATAACACATTCGTGCCTATAATAGCTCCTTTGCTTTCAAAATTCACACATTCATGCCTATAACAGCTCCTTTGCTTTCACTTCATCCAATGTTACTACTGATAAAAATTTACAGAGAAGTAATAGGGAAATTTACACCTTTTGTGTTCAAGGTTAAGCCTATCTTTTTATCAATCAACTTTATCCTCAGGAATAAACTATCCTACTTCCAGCTTTATTTTTTGGATATTGAATATGGAGTGCAGAACAAATTATGAGTTTTAGTTGACTTGGATCCACATATCATTACCCTTTTGATTGCTATTTTGGCTTCAACTCCATATTTCGTGTTCTTTAGAAGTTTGAGAACAATTGCCGACTTGGACACTCATTATATTTTTGTTCGCGCTAATCCATCTGTAGATCCCCATGCTTATAATGCTCCTAATACTTTTCAAGTTGCTGCAATGGCTTGAGGATAATGAAGCTGTAGAGTATAAAGAGCGTGATATTATTGTGCAGAAACATCATGGTCATTCTGAGAGAATTGGCATGTGTTATCCATTGATATATAATAATATAATCATTTTGGAGTTGTGAATTTGTTTTGGTCTTTTTGTTTTATTTTGTTTAAATATGGGACAATGTTGTTTCAGCCATTTATGCTCATAGTGGTCTTCTGAGCTATGTTTAATTTGATTGTGTTCTTTTATGTCATCATAAAGTTGAACTCTGCCTATTAGGGTCTCTATTACAAAGAGAAGAGTTGCTTGCAATAAATAACTGTATTAAATTGAAGATAAAATTTGTTTGTCTTTAATAGATTTGAATGTGTTCAATTTATGTGGAATGTAGGTCTTTGAATTGAGGCTCATAACTTTGTTTTATCCTTTACTTTATTTTATTTAATTTTTTTGTTTTTTTTTTTTTGTTTTTGTTAGTTTTTTCTTCCTTTTTTTTTAATATCTAATGCATGTCTTTGAATTATATTTTCAGAAGTAAACAAGAAAAAAGGGAGGTAGGCATCATGTATGTCATTACTGGAAGTCTATATTAGTTATTGAAGTTTCTTGAAATGTTCATTGAAAGTCTTCATAACAATAATAATAAAGAAAAGAGTGGGGAGTGGTTTTCTTCCCGTCTCTATTAAAACAAAGATTAAATTTGTTTTTGTTTAATTGGTTTGAATGGTTTCAAATTTTGTGAAATTCAAAAGTGAATCAAATTTCTTTCTTGAATGTAGGTTGTTGAAGATGGAGATTATGATCTTGCTCCAGTGCTAATTGGAAATGAGAAGAGGCTTGTTCATATGCATTTGCATATTGTCATTGATGATGCTATAGTTGCATTAAACACATCATTCCAAATGGGATTGACTTGATTTTATTTATTTTGTGCTTGGTTTAACTTTAGGTATTGTTGTACATACACTTAAATTTTGGATTGTAAGAACATGTGGGCTAGTGTTGTTATCATAAATAGAATTTATTTATATATATTTAGATGTCAATGAATTAAAGTGTAGATATTATTTAATAATTTTTTATTGGAAAGTAATTTGTTGTTTGTGATGGTAATTTTTACTATCCCAAATACCAAAATAATTTTTTTTATAAAACAATTAAATGTTTTGCCGACGCAATCAAGTTGTTGCCAAAAGTATCATTTTTATTGATACAAATTTGAGTCGGCAAAAGTGACACATAATCATCTTATTTGAACCACTTTTGCCGACACAATGGGAAATTGGCAATGATGGTTGAAGGTTTTTGCCCACAAAGATGTTTGTTGCTAAAGACATACTTTTGGCGATGCAATGAATTTTTCATCGGTAAAAATTTTTCCCGACACACTTTCGGCGACAGGTTACCGACGAAGCTCTATGGGTCGGCAACGCTCTTTGCCAACGATTTTTGCCTTTTGGAGACGAATTTTGTTGTATTGCCAAAACTGTTTTTTGTTGCAGTGTGTGTGCTCTCATAAATCCTAACTCATGATGTAGTGGGTGTATGGCTTATGTAAGATGGAGTGTCGCAAAATTATTAATGTCCTTTTTAATAATTTCATTTAAAGTTATTATTGTAATAAAAAAAAGTTAAAAATTGGGGGGTCCAAAATAATTAATGGGGTTCTAATAATAGCACTCTTGAATTTATTGCATGTATTTTACTCTAACCATTATAACCTTGTTTGATTAACAAGATTAATAGTGAAAAAATTAATAATTCAATAAATTTGTGTATGATTACTTATCTAATTAAATTAGTGAGATAATCATTTATAATATATTCATTTTATTCTTTTTCTTTCATATTTAAAATTATGATCCCAACCTCTCTCAATATTAAATTCTCTAATTATGTTTGATTAAATGTCTATCGTACATGTAATCTGGTTAATAAATGAACTAACAATCCCAATTATATGCTATAATCCTACGAATCAAATATACCCCATATACCTTCCACCCAAGGTATTCATTTCCCTCATTTCCCATTTCCTCATAAACCAATTTGGGGGCCATAAAAAAATGATGATTATTCGGTTAAGTTAGATTATTTTTAGGCCCTATCCAATTCACAGAGGCGTGCTATTCCACCAAAGAGTTTTGACACTGCATTTTGTAAGTGGCATTGGAAACTCAAGGTGCACCCGAGGTGGAATCTTTTTTATGAGAAAATGCCTTGATTTCATACTACGTAAGATGAAATCTCCGAGCCCGAAGAGTGGAGAGATGGATATTCATTGCCTACGGTGGAAACCCAGGCATGTTTGGAAGTTGAGGTGTCAAATCTTACCCAAATCTATTAATTCCCCTAATTATATCCATTTAAAACTCATATCAACCGGTTCAAATCAATAAATGAGTTTAAATGGATTGTTCATTATTAACTCAATTATAATTGCATTTACATGCACTACAACAAAGAACACATTCGGCGACTACTTTTGCCGACTAAAGTAAATTTAGTCGCCAAATGTCTACCAATTAGCTACTAAAATAAAGTTGGTCGCCAATAGTGGATAGATTAGCTACCAAACAACATTTGGTCGCCAAAGGTACATGCATCAGCTACCAAACCTTTTTGGTCGGTAAAAGACCACTTTTTTGCTACTAAATATACATGTTGTCGGAATTGTCTTCACTTTTGGTGACTAAAGATGATGTTGGTGGCTAATTGCACTGTCATTATAAATTATAAATTTTTTTTATTGGTTTTCATTTAATTTTTCGCTACTAATTATGTGTTAGTCGTGGAAAAGAACCTTTTCGGAGATATTATTAATGACTTTTTGGCTACAAATGTGTGCTAGTCGTGCAAAATAGGGTTTGGGCGACTATTTAAAATTTGGTCGCTAAATCTGTTTACTTTACCGACTATAATTCAGTAGCCAAAAGGGCCAAAATCGATTTTGGAGGGAATATTTAATTTTCATAAATATATTACCGACCAAAATAAAGTTTGGTCGGGAATAAACATTTCGTGGTTTTATTTCCCTCCCTCTCTCACTCCCGCCTCTGTCACTTGCGCTGTTTCCATCTCCATTTCGCCTCCCTCTAGGTATGTCCTCTATTTCGCCTCTCTCTCTCTCTCTCTCTCTCCCTATCTCCCTCTCGATTTGTTTCCCCTTCTCTGTATGGCCTCTCGGTTTCCATCTTTCTCTCACTCGCTGTTTACATTAGTTTTTTATTGGGTCTCACTCACGCCTCTGCCCTCTTCTCTTTAGCTTTGTACAAAAATCGCCATCACCGCAAGTTCTTCAGGACCATCACATAGTCTCCCTCCCAGGTATGTCCTCTATTTCGCATCTGTCTCTCCCTCTCTCTTTCGGTCTCTCTCTGTTTACACACACACACACATACATATATATATATACACACACACAGAAATCAGAATGTGAATGCTGGAAATTAGGGCATTGTGATTGAAATTAAAATTTAGGGCAATGCTTGGGTTGAGATGCTTTCGAAATTAGGCCAATGTTATTCAATTTGGGTGTACTATTTACAAAAATGCTGAAATTAGGCCAACCATTTACCATATGTGATGATCTTATATATATATATATATATATATATATTTTCACTATTATATTTTCTAAGATTGAATTGCTCTATTTGTTCTCTCTCTTCTTCCTTTGCATTTCTTCCCCATCTTCAGTAGCCCATCACTAACCCTATCCATACCACTTATTTTTCTAAATCTATTACCAACCCTTTGTAGTTTTACGGAAAATAAGGTATGAGTTTGAATAAAAAATTATAATATTATGAGGTTTTATATTTCAATGGAAAATTTCAAATTGTCAAGTTTTGAGTGGTTGCAGCTAGGAATTGGAGTGAACGACAATTTGAAAATTTTGGATAAAAGCAACTGTGTCAAGCTCTGATTGCATAGAAATTTGAGTAAAAGGGGATGTATCTCCCTTAAATTGAGTCAAAATTAGAGTACAACTAAATTTTGTATAGATGTCAATAAATGAGTGGGTGGAATTTTAACTTACTCAAATTTAAGTTTTCATTCAAAATTTAAGTAAGGTTTAAAATGTTTTGACTCAGAATTTTAACTTACTCAAATTTAAGTTTTCACTCAGTGGAGTCAGGGTGGCTGCCATTGTGTAGCCTTTTAGGTTCACTTTAGATCTTATTTTGATAATTTCAATCGTTTATTTTTTAAATTACATCAAGTACAATATATTTATATAAAATTTAATTGACTAACAAGAAACTGAATGATAAGTTCGATTTTAAGAATAAAACTTAATACATATGTGATTTGATTAAAGAACTATTATTAATATCCGATCAATTTGAATTTTTTTATATCAATGTTGTACTGATATATTCTAAAAAGTAATCAATTTGAATTATCAAAATAGGATCTAAAATGAACTCAAAAAATCGCACAACAGTTACTGTTGTTCATTTCAAGTCCTAACTCACCTCTAATTGTTATTATACCTAACAACTTGCTACTCTCGGCGTAAAGCTCATCTCCAGCTCCCTTTCCACTTCAACTCTCAATCATTCATTTTACCAGTTAAACTAATATATAATGAACGGTTCGGATCATGTGTGACTGAAGAAGTGTGTGTGTGACTGTATGTGTTCATGTATGACTGTATATATTAAAATGTGTGTGTATATATGAACTGATCTGTCTATGAGTCATGTTATGCTCTATGTAAGAGAAGGTTGGGTACTAGGACACTTTTTGCTGATTTGTGTGTATGAACAATGCAAGGCTACCAAGTTATAATGATAAATCACTCTCACATGAGCTATGCATTTCTTTTTTGAAATGCATCTGTAACTGAGGATTCACCAAACAAATACGTAATGAGAGGCAAGGAGAGCGACTCATCCAAGAAGCTATATTTGCAGATTTATTGGTTATAATTGTGGTATTCCACAATTTCAAAGGGCCTCCAATCAAAAATTATTTGGTGTTTTTGAAGCGTTGCTTCATACTAAAAATTCATTTTACACTCTTTTTTTTTTTGGCTAAAAGAAAATGATTTGAAAATATATATAATTTATAAAATATATCGAGACTGATGTGTGAATAGTTTTCTTTTATTTTATTTTATAAATTATAGAATAATAGTAAATGAAGAAATCATAATAAACTATATCATTTTATATAAAAGTAGTATTCATAATAAAATGGTTTTGATTATTTTGATATATCATTCTATTATTGACCATATGGTTTCACTAGTACTAGTGCTCTACTAGTTATGCTATCTAGTAGTTCAAAATTACGGGTCATTTCTTAAATTAACTTCCATAATTACGCATTGTTTTAGAACAAATCGTGTCATAAAGTTCCACCCTAAAAGAGATTTATGTGACAAGCCAAACAGTGAATGAAAAACAACATAATATATCTCAACTTGAAATGCGTGTTCTCATTTGTTCCTCGGTTAATCTTTGTGTGAGTTGTAGGTGACAAAATGGACAAGAGTTGGATGACGATAAATAATAGGCTGACAAGTAAAGAGTATCAACAAGGGGTGAAGTCATTCCTTGATTTTGCTACGGCAAATTTAGGTGTGGATGATGAAATTAGGTGTCCGTGTGTCGATTGCATTAATGGCACAAAATATAGCAGACAAGTTGTGTGGATGCACTTGATCCGAAGAGGCATGGCATCTTCATATCTAACTTGGGTGCATCACGGGGAACATGTTCCCGTGTCTCGTCCTAGTGTATCAAATGACCAATGTGGAGGTAGTGGCAAATGTATGACAGATATCGATGATCCATCCATGGATGAATTGCCTATTATGTTGGAAGAAATTTACGTGAGTGGTCTTATGGATGATCATACCGACGAGGAACCTAATGGTTTGGAGAGGGAGGATTTACATAAGTTCACTAGGTTATTCGAAGATGCACAATGCAAAGTTCACCCGACATGTGAAAAGTTTTTTGTGTTATCATTCGTCATTAAGATGCTTCATGTGAAGGTGTACAACAAATGGAGCAACAAGTCATTCGATATGGTTATGCAGGTATTCAAGGACATTCTACCAGAATGTGATCCAATAGTTCCATGGACACTCTATGATGCTAAGAAGTTCTTACGTGACTTGGGTTTGGGATATGAAACAATTCATTCGTGCAAGAATGATTGTGCACTATTTTAGAAGGAGAGTGCTAATTTGGAGAAATGCCCTACATGTGACGCGTGTAGATACAAGTTGAACGATGATGGTGGTAAAAAGATTCCACTCAAGGTATTGCGGTACTTTCCTTTGACACCGAGGTTGAAAAGACTGTTTATGTCCAAAAAAATAACCGCAGATATGAGATGGCACAATGAGAAGCGTGTGGATGATGACATATTAAGGCACCCGGCCGATGGTGAAGCATGGAAGGACTTTGATAAGCAACATCCAACGTTTTCTGATGACTCTCGAAATGTAAGGCTAGGGCTGGCAACAGATGGTTTCAATCCATTTGGGAATATGAGCACATCATATAGCATGTGGCCCGTAATCTTAATGCCTTACAATCTCCCACCGTGGAAGTGCATGAAAAAGCCATATTGCATGATGTCATTGCTTATTCCCGGACGTTCGGCACCTGGAAGAGACATTGATGTTTACTTGCAACCACTAATAGAAGAATTGAAGAATTTGTGGGAGCATGGTGTACAAACATATGATGCATCGAACGGGCAAATTTTTAGAATGCATGCGGCGGTAATGTGGACCATAAATGACTTCCCTGCGTACGGTAACATGTCAAGGTGGAGTACAAAGGGTTACTTGGCTTGCCCTAATTGTAACAATAATGCATCATCCCAGGGATTACGAAGTAAAATAGGGTCTATGGGTGCTCGTCGCCACTTGCCTGAGAACCACACTTGGCGAACAAGTAAGCTCTTCAATGCTTGAACGGAGCATAGGTCCAAACCTTTGGACTTATCGGGGGACCAAATACTAGAGCAAATTGATTCTGGGACTTACAAGCCGTATGGAAAACACCCACAAAATCGAAAACGACAAAGGAATGAACATCAAAATTTGAATTGAAGCAAGAGAAGCATTATGTTTGACTTGCCCTATTGGAAAACGTTGAAGCTTCGACACAACCTTGATGTCATGCATATTGAGAAGAACATATGTGACAATGTCGTTGGGACACTTTTGAGCGTAGATGGAAAGAACAAGGACACGGACAAAGCACGCTTAGATTTGGAGGACATGAAAATACGTAAAGAGTTACACTTGAAGAGGCGTTCTAATGGGTCCTTTGAGAAGCCTCCCGCATTGTATACATTGTCGGTGAAAGAGAGAGAAGGCTTTTGTGATTTCTTGAAATCAATGAAGTACCCTGATGGCTATGCAGCAAATATCTCCAATTGTGTGACCGCTCAAGCTGGAAAATTATCTGGCCTCAAAAGTCATGACAGTCATGTCCTTATACAACGACTTCTTCCAATTGGGATGCGTGGCTACCTTAATAAGGAAATTGGAACGACACTTTTTGAGTTGGGAAATTTCTTCAAACAATTGTGTTCAAAGACATTGAGGCGTTCAGATTTGCATAAATTGGATGAACAAATCGTACTCATACTTTGTAAGCTTGAGATGATTTTCCCACCGGCTTTTTTCGATGTCATGGTCCACTTGGCGATTCACTTGCCTCGAGAGGCTATGCTTGGAGGCCCAATGCAATATCGATGGATGTACCCAATTGAGAGGTATTAACTCAGCCCTCGTATTACTGTCAAATTTAAGTTAACGCTTTACTGCTGATATAAATATTGCAGTATAACATTGACATCGGCTTGCAAAATTAGGTTGCTTGGCCGTCTAAAAGGGTTTGTGGCCAACAAAGCTCATCCTGAAGGTTCTATTGCCGAGGCTTACATTTCCAAAGAATGTACAACATTTTGTTCAATGTATTTGGATGGAGTTGAAACATTGTTTAACCGCCCAGAAAGGAATTATGACATGGGTGACCGTGGCCCAGGGTTGGCGGTATTCACTCAAACTGTACGTCCCTTTGGTCTAATGACAAGGGCGTCCGATGTGTCCGTAGCTGAACGCGAGTTGGCTCATTGGTTTTGTAATAACCCGACCCTCGTACATGATTTCTTAAATGCTTACTGTGTAGTTCCGTGAAAAATTATGATTAAGGAAGTGAAATCCATGTCTATGAATGTCTATCTGTCTCACAAGGAAACTATCTGTCACCATCAACGCGTTTGAATTAGAAATTGGAAGCCTTAACAGCTTAATTAGCTGAAATTGATTATATATCCGTAATCAGCATAATTTTTAGATAATATTAAGCATGTTCGTGAAATTTTAATTTTGGAATGATTAAACGATCCATTTTTGTCTTATATGCCTTACTTATGCCTTACTTATATATATATATATATATATATCTAAGCCTTTAGTAACCCTTGATCAAAAACAAACAAACGTGAATACCATTTTTGGGGGAAAAGAGGAGAAATCGGGGGAGAAGGGATTCCACAAGGAAGCTTGGCAAAATTGTTAGAGGTGTAGGATCGAATTCAAGGTAAGCTCAAATCCTTCTTCCTATGGCCACTTAGAGTTTGTATTGATGTGTATGTTTGATTCATGTCTAATTCATGCATGAATGATGAGGGTTTCTCTTACTTGGTTGCTTAGGCATCTAGATTTGGGTGTGGTATGAAAGTATACTTCAATCTATGGTTTTCTATCATCACTTCATGGAATTATGTATATATCATGTGTTATGTTTCAAAGATATGAAAGAACTTGAATTCAAGAGGGGAATTAGAGAGGGAGATGACTTTTTAAAGCTCCTAATCTTGCTTAATTTATGATACTCAAGGTAGAATTCATGTTATAGTGAAGTTAGGTGAGTATATTGCATTAACCTAACCTTGGGTTGCATGTAAAAATGGAATGAATACCTGGTTGGGACTCGAATGAAGGTCCAAAATTTCAGAAAATTCGCTTGGTCCGCTCGAGCGTAGGAAAGCCCGCTCGAGCGGGAAAAACCACCTCTCAGCAGTTTTGTGCAATTTACAGTCCGCTCGAGCGGCCAAAGCTACGCTCGAGCGGAGGACTCATTTTCAGGAAAAATTAAATGTTTGTTCAGCTTTGAGTGCTTGTTTCTCTGGTATTTTTAGAATGTTTTACAGATGATTTTAAAGTGGTTGTAAGCATGCAAGGTGTAAAACTCAGGAAATGCTTTATAAAAAAGAGAGACTAATGTATTACTTGTGTGCAGGGCACATTCCAGAAGGAAGCAACACGCCATCTCAACACTGTGAGTAGTAGTACTTATGTTATGTTATGCAATCATGTTAATGTCTCAAGCATGTAATGTTCTTATGCATGCTTAAGATATATTAATGTTATATGTAAAGAAAAGCAGTTACAAGGGCTATATGCCATTTTCAAGAGCCGTGTGCCACAAGTTTCAAGTATATGATCAAGGGCCTCGTGCCATATGTTCAAGGGCCTCGTGCCATATGTTCAAGGGCCTCGTGCCATCATGTTTCAAGGGCTTATAGCCACAAGCTTATGTCACGGGAATAGGCCTAGGGCCATTATGAGCTAAATGCAGAATCAGACAAATTATGTGCATGCTACATCTTTTTATGTATTGATGTAGTTAAGCTTCAAGTCAGACGTCTTTCATTATGTATTACTACTCATTGAGCTCGGCTCACTCTCTATTATGTCTGTTTCTGTAGGTTATCAGTCAGGGGGTCAGTCCTAACTTTGACGCTGTCCCTTTTGTCAACCTTTACATGTTCAAGCACCATACCAGGCCATCTATTTTTGTGAAGCTGCTAAGATATGGGTCTGCTTTTGAGAGCCACCTATGGATGTTGTACTTAACTTTTATATCCCTTTTGTTATGCCCAATTATCGGGCTAGGACTGTAAATGTATATGTTATACACGATATCCAAGGATATAGTTTTAAACTTTATCCGCTTTTGATGATGTATGTAATGCATGAGATCCTGGCATATTAGAAATAGCTCAATGGAGTATGCTTGTATTTTCGTTATATTAATATTTTATGCTTCCGATAAGGCCCCGTACGGTGTGTACACCAGTTTTTATGTCAAGTTTTGCTTAGGTCATTCCCAAACCTTTAGGGGCGGGTTTTGGGATGTGACAGGTTTGTCCTACACAATAGCACAGAAGTGGATAAACACGTAGAGTATGAATCCTTCAAACGTATTTATAAAGTTTTTGTTGTAAATTGATTAGTCTTTATCTTAGTAAATAGTTTTTGAACCGCATTTCTTATAACTAGGGAGCATAAGAACTTGTTACACCAAAGAGCCGGTGCATTCGACATCGAAAACAGACATCGGAAACAATTTCCAAAATGGTTCAAAGATCATGTAAGCTAGTATTCTCATATCCTACCATAGATCGCACATTACGTAAATGTCACGCATGCTAGTAACATGACACATGTTCTTCATGTAGATGAATGAATTGCGGAGCCAAGTTTCCCCCGAAGCAACTGATGATATGTGGTCATTAGCCAATGGTCCTAGTGGCTTAGTGAACACATATTCAAGACGTATTTGTAATGGTGTCCGTTATTATACTATCGATCGTGACAACCATCGGAAAAGTCAGAATAGTGGATTAGTCGTGGAAGGGGAGCATGAAGGGCAATTGATACACTTCTATGGACACTTGTGCAGAGTGTGGGAACTGAACTATTTGTTCAGACGTCGGATTGTATTATTCCAATGTGAATGGTTTAACAGCGGTAGTAGTAGAACTATGCGTGTAGAGCCATATTTCACAACAGTTGATGTAACAAGTCGATGGTACAAAGATGACTCATTCGTATTACCAAGTCAAGTTGAACAAGTATTCTATGTTAATGACACCAAATTAGGTACCAGTTAGAGAGTCGTTGAAAAGTTCCAACATCGAGGAATTTGGGATGTGCCAGAGATGGATGTCATACAACCTGATGATGTGTTCCAACAAGAAGAAACCACCGAGGTCGTACCTGCTATGGCTATTGATGATGATGTGGTTTTGCGTCGAGATGATATTGAATCTAAAATTATTCCCATGGAAGTTTTACAATCTGTCAGAGGGGTAGAAGCCAAGGGTGTTACAGATGATGCCTTCAACTGTGATGATGAAGATGTATTAATGAGGGAGGGTGACGACACAGATGAAGAATATGACCTACAAAGTGATTTTGATACAGATGTTGATGTAGAATCTTGATGTATATCATGCTTTAGTTCATGCCATAATTTGAGCAATGTGAATGTTCAATTGGTGCACAAATGCAAAGGAAACTCAAAATAATGAAGGGGGATCTATCTTCGTAAATGTCAATAAACTCATAAATGAATGTGTGTTTAAGGCAGCTAATCCAAATTTGATGGAGTTGTGTGAATTGGTTAAAACTAGGATGGCTCTGTGGTTGATTCCATATTCCTCAAGAGTTCCATTTCTCAACCAATGATTTCATCTGTAATTTAGGGCAGATCAGAATGTGTTTTGGAGGTGCTGAGTTGTACTGAAATGGGTGGAGTTTTGCTGTGGGTGTACCCACTCAGTGCAGAAGTGCAGGCCCTGGGCTCATGTTTTTCTACTCTGCCATTCTATGCTTTTTTTTTCTGGTTTATCTCTGCCCTGGCTTTGCTGATTTGCCCTGGAAGGGTTGTTGTCCAGAATGAAGTGGGAGGTATTTTTGGTGTATCTTTGGTAGTGAAGTTTATGGTGTAGCTTTGGTATCTATCTGCTGCTTACTGCGTCAAGTAAAATGTTTTCTGAGGAGGCCTAGAGTACATTCTCTGGAGCTGCTGTCAAATGGTTGGCCTACTGTAAATGTGGTGTTTTGTTGGGCTGCTGTCAAATGGAAGGGTGCTGGTCTGCATCTGGTTTGGCTGCAACTATGCTGGTCAGATTGTGAGTTGAGCCCAGTTAAACCTGCATTGATTGAAGATCTAAATAGTTGGTGTATTTAATGGTCAGCATGGCAGTTTGTGCAATGGGTTACTATAGGGTGTGCTGGTGGAATGTAACTGAAGAGTGCCTTTTGGTGGAATGCATCTGATATAGGAAGCTCTGAGCTGGTCTGCATTTGTTTGGCTGCAGCTATGCTGGTATGGCTGTAAAGCTGGTTTTGTCTGGTTGCTGCTCTGTTTTGCAATGGGTTTTTGTTGTGATGCTACTGTGCAGATGTTGTTGGGTTCAAGTTTGGGGCTGCCTCTGCTATGTTTATGCTTTGTTGTTGGTATTTCATGGTTTTGTAGATAGAGATTAGAATAAGATTTTTTTGTCATGTGAGAACAAAGAATTATTGTTGCTACTGGTTATTCACCTTTATTTTTGCTTGTGGATTTTAATGCTGTTAAAACATGTGATTGCATTTTAAGCTTAGTTCTGCATGTTTGGTTCTGTACTTGATTGCATTTTTATCTCTTGTCACAGTGATGTTCCCAGTCCTTTAAAGGCCTCGTGTTAGATCTTAAACCTTTAGTTCATCATTTGGGCTTTGAAATGCTTGTGCATCATTGACACGCCTTTTATAAGTTCTATTAGTAGTATTGTATACTGGAAGTGTTTTGACAGATATTACCCCAACTGGAATATGATTAAAAAAGGTTTTTTAATATTAAGAGTAATTGTTTAATTGTGACATTTTTTTGTTTTTATTTTGTTCAGGCTTTAATATTTGAAGAAAATAAGAAGAATATCGAGAGGTTAGCTGTGGGTTTGATTTGTCTAATTTGTTTGATAAACAGCTGGATAGGTAAAAAGGCTTTAATGTTTCACAATTTGCCCTGGAGTGGTAGCTATCAGTTGGTATTTATGTCTAGTTGTACAATTGTGTCTACCTGTGCCAAGGGGAGGATATAAACTTGTCTAGTTGTACAATTGTGTCTACTTGTGCCAAGTGGGGGATATATACTGGTCTTGTCTAGTTGTACAGCAGTATCTACTTGTGCCTACTAATGCCAAGGAAAAAATTGTGGTAATTTGCCTTGTTACTGATAGGAAGTGCTAGGATCAGGAAGGATCATTGTAATACTAATACATAACAATCTCACTAATTAAAACATTTATTTGTAATTTGTGTTGCAAGTTCGATTTATATTTAGTTTTTTGAAAATTTATTAAATTATTCAAGTTCGATTTATATTTTGTTTTTTGAAAATTTATTCGAGATCAGTTCATCACATGTTACTAGGGATTTATGTTGAGTTTGTTAACAAATTATTTTAGATCAGTTTGGTACGTGTTATTAGGGCCATGAACTTGGCTTGATAGTCTTTTGTTAACTGACTGATTTTCAATTCACCACAGCTGATTACTATGACTCAAACCCGTGCAACAGTGCTGGGAGTGGATAGCACTTGCCGTTGTTCCAAGTCACGACCTCTATCCTTTAAAGGTGCATTGTTTAAAAAAGAAAAAAAAAAGACTTTTAACATATCTCTATGTGTATGCCTGTAGTAACTCTAAACAAAACCATCTTCAGCATGTTATTCCCTCAAAGTTGTGCTCTGTTAATAGAGTATTTATTTCTTTCTGAGTTTGTCCTTCACTCTCTTTTTTTCTTTTCTTTTTATTTATTTTATTTTATTATTTTTTTTGTGGGGGTTTTGTTGCAAATTGATGAAACATTGTAGGGACAGATGACTGTAACCAGAAATTTAACCCACGACAAAAATAGAACATGTTTATATGAAAAGCAATTACAACTTTCAGAACTAGCATTTAAAAACAGTAGAATATTTCGAAAAAGTTGAGATCAGGTACCCATGAATGTTATATGCCCTTCAATCTTTTCTTTTTCCTTTTTTCTTTGAGCCATGATTTTCTTCTCTCACTCTTAGTATAAATAAACAGAAGACAATTCTATAGCTTTATCTCATTGCATCAATATTAATTTACCATGCTTTGCATGCCATATGCTTTGATAAACAACTTTAGCATTACACCATAGACTTGGGCTTATGACTCTCTCTCTCTCTCCTCCATCTGCTATTATTTTGTTGATATATATATATATATATTGAACATGGAACTAATTTGGAAGTACCCATATTGTTGTGCAATGCTATATGCCAATGAATCCTTTTCCAGCTTCTACTATTTTCAACAGCCACATATTTTTCATCATTGTGCAATTTAGCTATGGGACTTATGTTGTGGTCCAAGTTCAAGTGGTTGAACCTGTAATTGCACCCTCTGTGCATGGACATAATTTGTAGTTAATCAGACCACTGAGCAAACTGTAATTCATGCCTGAAAAATAATCAGACCATTTAGTTTATAATCATTCCATGCTTATTGGTCAATTACATATTTCTTTTGCTTGTGGATAGATAAAGGTGTGGGACGCACAAGCAAACTACCAGTTAATTCATGTGACACAAAACAGATCCAGAACTAAAAACAGATCCAAAGTCAAAACATTCCACAAATAGCAGCAGGCAACAAAACATCAAAAGTCAACAAATAGTAGCAGAAAATACTCAGCAACAGCAGCAAACATATCAGCTTAAACAGATCAGCAAACAGTTCAAGGTCGGTTAACTTATTCCTTCTCTCCCGTTTTTATATAAGAGTTAGATGCCCTGATGTGATCCATTCCTTATTCTTCTAGCTTGAAAGTGCAATAATCAAGCATTATTTGGGTGTACTCTTTTTCTGTGACGAAGTTTTATTTATTTTTATTGTTTTTGTGTAATTTAGTTCATGTATATCATGCTAAATCATGTAATTAAGCATGTATTAGTTGAGTTAGTTCATGCCTTCTAAATTATTTTTGTCTAATTTATTTTAAAGCAGGCATATCATGGCAGATTGGAAAATGGAAAATGGTGTTACTTGTGTTATTGTATAGTTCATGTATTAGTTTTGTCTGCAATAATCAAGCATTATTTTTGTCTAGTTCATGTATATAGTGTTACTTGTGTTATTGCAGATTGGAAAATGGTTCCTGGCTTAAAGACTGGTCGGCTTCGGAAGAAGACACTCACGCAGCCAGAAACAGACTCGCCAGCTGCTATTCCTTTAGGATCACCCGTTGCTCCGTCTCCTATTCTCCCCGTCTGATCAAATGTGGGACCATCTCACCATGTCACTAGCCAACCAATGGTTGATTCTGATGAGACACAAGCCCCATCCGAAATGCAGCCGAGTGGCGTAGGTAAGATTAAAGTGTATCAAATTTGTCAATTATCACTTGACATTGCCATTTTTTTTTTGTAGCCAAACTCATAAGCAATTTTCGTGTTGTTATTTTGTTAACAGGGACTTCGAAGCCCCTACGTGTACATGGACCGACACTTGGCAAAGGCATACAAAAAATAATTAGATCCAAGAAAAGAGAAAAATGTTATGTTCACATCGATCGGGGGTTGAATGCAATGACTGGCAAGTATGCCACTCCAGCAACTAACGAGTTAGGAATTCAAATTAGAACCTTGTGCCCTTTGAAAGATGTGAAGTCATGGCTGGATCTTGATGAGACTATAAAAGCTGTCGTCATCCAAGCTGCTCTTGTAACTAATATTACTTGTCCACAAGATGTAATTGTATTATGTATGCTAATAAGAAAGACTATTATTTAATGATTACAATTTCAATTTGTTATGCTTGTAGGACAAGTTTCAAATTGGAGACGATTTCCGCAATAACTTACAAGCACAGGAGATTGTGAATAAGAAGGCATATGGGTTGTACAAAGATTGGAGGTACACCTTGAAGCACGAATTTGAATTGTTAGAGGGACTTCCACGTGATGAGATCTATACTCATCCGCCCGTAGGGGTGAGTTTAGATGATTGGAAGCATTTGATCGATGTGGCATGGCAAGATGCATCTCACCAGGTAAAATAATAGACTACATAGAGTACATACATCTATGTGAAAATGTGATATGCCTTAATATTTACCAAAAAATTGTTTATCTACTTGTCTTATTTTTAGAAACGGTCAAAAGCTGGGAAGAGTAATAGGAGTCAATTGTCGAGCAATCATACCAATGGGTCTCGCTCATTTCCTATCGCAATGGCTGCTATGGTGAGTTTGATTTTTTTTAAACTTGAATCCATTATATTTGTTTGGATATGAAAATGTTATGCTGTGATACATATACATATGTTGAACTCTGTTACTAAACATCCACTGTCTGCAATAAAAACTGTGTGGAAAAAAATATGTTAATGATATCCTTGCCACATGTTTGCATTCAAAATCTGTCCAACGACTATACTCTGTTTTTCATTCAAAATCTGTCTCGCAAAATCTGTCTGGGAAAATCTGTTTGAAAATCTGTCTAGGTAAATCTGTTTGAAAATCATTCTGGGAAATTCTGTCTGCAAATACTTTGATTTTTAAAATTCTAAATCTGTTTGAATTCTGGTACAAATGTGTTTGAAAAAATCTGCAAAAGATTTGTCTGAAAAATATGAATCTGTTAATGATAATCTCTTTGAATTCTAAAAATCTGTATAAACTACAAATCTGTCTGCAACAGATTTCCAAATCTGGCTGCAAATCTGTCTGAAAATATGGCTGCAAATCTGTCTAAAAATCTGTCTCCAAATCTGTCCAGAAATTTGTTACTGAAAATTTGTCTATACAAATTTGTCTGCAAAGAAATGTGTCTAAACTATTAATCTAATTGCAAAAACTCTGTTATCATACAAATCTGTCTGCAACTAATCTGTCTGAAAAAATATGCTTAAAGTGTTATTGATTTATACGTTGATGTGTTAACAGGTAGCAAAAAATGGAGAGTTGAATTTCCCAAAGTTCTATGAGGACAGCCACACGTCAAAGAAAACGAATGACTGGATCCATCCAAAATGCCGTGAGCTGCATGTAAGTATGTGACAAGGAAATATATATATTCAATATTTTAGTGTACTTAGTACCCAACAATACATATATGTTGCCAAAGTTTTTTTCGTCTTATTTATTTGCAATGATAGCAAGAGATGGTTAATGTACAAGCGACTGCCATTGAATCGGGGACGCCATTGACTCAAGAGGAGATTTCAATACAAGTGCTTGGACAGAAGAAAAGGTACTTGCTTGGATTTGGGAGTGGCCCACAACCCTCTACCATATTTGCATCACGAGCACACGATAAGGACATGGAGGCAATGCGAGCTGAGGTGGAGGCACTTCGTGAGGAACGGCAAAAAGATCATGACGAGTTAATGAAAGAGCGAGAAGAGCGCGAGAGATGTTACAATGAGCTGTTGAAAGAGCGAGAGGAGCGCATTAAATTATCCAATGAGATGTTGAAAGAGCGGGAGGAGGGACAAAAGGCAAGGGAGGAGACAAATACAAAGGTCGAGCATCTTAATAACGTAGTCGCCAAACTGTCACAACTCTTGGGAATCTAAGTTGGGCATCCGACGTTTGCTTTTTTGGTAAGAACAATTTCATTAATGCCTATACAGTTCATGTCCATGTGTATTATTACATGAAAGCAATTCCATTCATGTTTAGTGAATTATAATTCTATGACTTCAGTTCATGATAAATTTAAAAAAAAAAAAAAAAAAAAACCTATTTACATTGTTTCCGAGGCATGATAGGACTTCCAGCATGTATAAATAGATAATAACATTGTTCTTAAGGCCACTGTTATTCATGTTTAGAATAATAATAAAATAAGAATTGAAAAACAGTTGGTTGGTAATGAATGCATGATTAAGATATTTGTGTATATATATATAATACTTCACTCACCAGTTTAATTAACATTTTAGTTCATTGGTATTAATAGGCTATTGTTACATATATTGTTGCTTGGGTCAACCTGTAATTATAAGAAAATATATAAATATAGATAGATGTATGCTAATGTTTCATGATTTAATTCATAGGATTGGTTAGTTTTTTTTTTTTTTTTTTCTTGACACAACTGGAATTTGTTTTAGTAGTATGTTTGTGCCTCTTAAATATAGCACTGCTTGATTAAAAACAAAATTGCACGCTCATGAGTCTCTAGTTTTATTTCCTATAGTTCATGATATATGTTGAAACTGTCAAGGGAGGAGACAAATACAAAGGGGTACGTAAGTAGGACACGTACGTAAATAGGGACAGACGATAAGCTTCCCAGTGACAAATGTGATGTAGGGACAGACGGTACGTAAATAGGACACGTACGTTGGGAGTTAGGGTTGAAAATGTCAAATACTTAGTCGAAAAATGGGGTTCGGGGGGCGAAAATGCAAAACAACCCCCGAACCACTGGTTTTTTGTAACGGGAAGCTTCCCAGTGATAAATGTGACATGTAGGGACATACAGTACAAAAATAGGACACCTACGTTCTGAGTTAGAGTTGAAAATGTCATAAACTTGTTTCTTAATTGCCAACCCTGTAATCATGCTGTAATGCCATCTTATCCAACAACTTAAAACCTTTTTTTTTTTTGTGTGTGTGTGTTAATTGGTTCATTTATCTATTTATATTTGCCATGCTTGGTTTATTTATTAATTGGATTAAATCATAAATTAAGCACCTAAGATTCACTAGTCTTTATTAATACATATTGAAACAACTTTCCATCATGTAAAAACAAAGGTATGGGCTTAGTTGTGGTCTGTGTACACATTGTAATTTTTTTTTTCTTTTTATGTGATGTTATTCATTGGTAGTAAAAATATTCTATAATTTTAGTTTATATAGACTCTGTATGTCTATGTTTATTCTGTATGTATTTGCCTAAAGTTCAACTATAAGTATTTTCCAACATCAATAATGGGAACATAATAACTAATACTTGTATGCAACTTTACTTTTGGCCTTTTTTGGAGTATTCAGAGGAAGAAATGTGGGTGACATTATAGGGATACATATCGGCATGTAACTAGATAGTAATATCTTGCACATGAAACTATGTTCTTAAACTAGATGATTTTGTCTTCAAGCATACATAATGTCGAAATCTGATAATATTATATAGTTATTTGAAACATATAGATTTTGTGCCTTCAATCATACATAATGTCGAAATTAAATTAATATTACACAGTGATTTCACATATATAGCTTTGTGCCTTCAATCATACATATGGTACGTAAATAGGACACCAACGTTGGGAGTTAGAGTTGAAAATGTCATAAACTTAGTCGGAAAAAGGGGTTTGGGGGGCGAAAATGCAAAACAGCCCCCGAACCACTGTTTTTACGTAACGGGAAGCTTCCCGGTGACAAATGTGACATGTAGGGACGGACGGTACGTAAATAGGACACTTACGTTGGGAGTTAAAGTTGAAGATGTCACAAACTTAGTCGGAAAAAGGGGTTTGGGGGGCGAAAATGCAAAACAGCCCCCGAACCACTGTTTTTACGTAACGAGAAGCTTCTCAGTGACAAATGTGACATGTAGGGATGGACGGTACGTAAATAGGACACCTACGTTGGGAGTTAGAGTTGAAAATGTCACAAACTTAGTCGAAAAAAGTGGTTAGGGGGGCGAAAATGCAAAACAGCCCCCGAACCAATGTTTTTACATAACAGGAAGGTTCCCGATGATAAATGTGACATGTAGGGATGGACGGTACGTAAATAGGACACCTACGTTGGGAGTTAGAGTTGAAAATGTCATAAACTTAGTCGAAAAAAACGGTTCGGGGGGCGAAAATGCAAAACAGCCCCCGAGCCAATATTTTTTCATAACGGGAAGCTTCCTGGTGACAAATGTGTCATGTAGGGACAGACGGTACATAAATAGGACACGTACGTTGGGAGTTAAGGTTGAAAATGTCATAAACTTAGTCGAAAAAAGAGGTTCGGGGGCCGAAAATGCAAAACAGCCCCCGAACCACTGTTTTTTCGTAACGGAAAGCTTTCCGGTGATAAATGTGACATGTAGGGACAAACGATACGTAAGTAGGAAAAGTACGTTGGGAGTTAGAGTTGAAAATGTCATAAACTTAGTCGAAAAAAGGGGTTTAGGGGGCACCATTTTGCAAGAACTAAATGTGACGAAGGATATATCCTGTTGACCTAATCGTTTGGAAATTCGAACAATGGATTTGTAAAGTTCAGCTAAGGTTTAGGCGCAATTGTGTATTTGATAAGTTTAACTATCACCACTACAAAATGTGCAACAATAGTTGAACAATAGACAGTTCATATATATAACATGGCCTCAAGATTTGGCTAATGGGAGGATAATTCCTCAGCAACAGAACAGGGAACTTAGGACTAAAGAAGCTAAGTATTGAAGATACGTATCAAAATTAGATGGTGTTATGGAAGAATAGGTAAGCATAATCTTATATAGCTCTTGTCCCCATAAGCCTATAAAGAACCCAAGGCATTACTCATTCACAAACAGAAGCATATCTACATCTATAAACCCACTAATTAGTTTCTTCTTTAAGGAAAGCGTTTCCAAAATTTCAATGATTATATCGAGAAAATTAGAATCTTTTATAAAGAAAAAGACTATATTAATTTCCATCCGTGGAGGTCACAAAAGCACTGTTTTAACGTAACTGGAAGCTTCATGGAGGTCACAAAAGCATAAGCATAGTGAGTTTTATGGATACCAGACAAACTCTAATGATGGGTTCTCTTACATTTTTATAACAAATAATTTTTGGATGAAATGGTAAGTACACCTAAAATTTCTGTAATTTCGTAATACCTACACAATTTACTTTCACATTTAAGTACTAAAATTTACTTAGATAGATTTAGAAATTAAAAAGCTAAAACAAGAACTCATGATGAGTCCATGTTTGGATGTCTTGCATTAGTTAATAGATATTACTCTCCTTGTCTTTTAATGTTTGAAATTATTACGATATATATATGTCATCCAGAAGTGCCTCTACACGCACCAAACTAATGATTTTTTTTCCCTTTTTTGCAGATGTTTTTGGACATGCAAATGTGGATATGTTTTTGTTGACAAGTGCGGGAGCACATTGTTTTTATATCTCTATCCGTACATATAGTGGTTTGTACAAAATATTTTTTTGGTAGTGTAAATATCAGCTAATTTGGTAGAAATTAACATAGCACGTGGTACAAAATAGTTTTGTGACAGTACAAAATATAATTTTTGTTGTGGTACAGAAGTTCTACGTGTACAATTAATTTGGTTATTCCAGTATTATGTATGGAATTAAATTCTTGACGTGGGATTAGACATGGTTCTTATGAAATTTGTAATATATATATATATAAGTGGACGATCAATATTAATTTTTTGGATGGTTGGAACTGAAATGTGTGCACGTTGTTGAATGCTTGATAACATATTTACCGTTGATGGATTATATTGTTGATACAGGGTACAGGTTGTATTAATAATGGATACAGGTGGTTTAGAAAATTTTATTTTAAAAAAAAAAAAACACGTTAAAGTATTTGGCCACCAAATATTTTGGTAGCTAAATACGAAATAGTTATTCTCAAATTATTTGGCCACCAAATATTTTGGTCTATAATAGTTATTCTCAAATTATGGTAGCACTTTTAGTGACTAATACTTTAGTGGCGAAAACATACATTTTGCCGACTAAACACAAATTAGTAGCCAAATGTGTACTTTCGGCGACGAATTATTTAGTAGCTAAAAGTGATACCTTCCCCGACCACAACAAGTTAGTAGCCAAAAAGCCTCATTCGGCGACTAATACTTTAGTGGCGGAAACATACCTTTTGCCGACTAAACACAAATTAGTAGCCAAATGTGTACTTCCGGCGACGAATTATTTAATAGCTAAAAGTGATACCTTCCCCGACCACAACAAGTTAGTAGCCAAAAAGCCTCATTCGACGACTAATACTTTAGTGGCGGAAACATACCTTTTGCCGACTAAACACAAATTAGTAGCCAAATGTAGTCACTTTCGGCGACCAAACAATTTTTAGTCGCCAATACTATCGCCGACGGGTAAAGACGACAAGCTTAGCGACAAAATATTATGGTCGCTAAATCGTTTCGGCGACTAAATATTTGACTTTTGACGACCAATATTTTGGTAGCCAAAAGTGACATTTCTTGTAGTGATGGGTTGGACATGGGTACAAATTTAAGCCCGTTCAAATGGGAATCACTTCTACTACAAACTCTAAAAAATTTTAAACATTTTTTTAAAAAAATAAAAATAAAAATACTTTCTAGAAAAAATAAAAAATATTTTTTTCTAAAAAATAAAAAATACATTTTGAAAAAATAAAAAAAATTTAAATATAAATAAAAAATATTTTTTTTGAAAAAAACATATTTTTTTCAAAAATAAGAAATAAAAAATATTTTTTCAAAAAAAATCAAAACAAATAAAAAAAAGAGAGAGAGAGAAAATAAATGGTTTGGTTGGATTTATTTGTCAAACCCAATCCTTTTAAGCCCATTTAGTAAATGGGCAAGTTTGGATTGAATTACTTTAAATATATAATCCGTTTTGACCGGCCCAAACCCTCCCATTTGCCACCTCTATTTGGAAGCAACTCATAGGGGGTGTTTGTTTGTTGACATTAGGCCATGGGATTGGATTTTATGTCCACCAAAATGAATAATACCAGACCAACATTTGGTTTAAAAAGTAGAAGTCGGATTAGTAGTCCGATCGGATAACTCAGTTCCCCATATGTTGGATAACCCCTCTCCCGATAAGAGATTTTTACTCATAAATCCTATTTCATGCACTTATATTCCATTAGGTTCCATGGTTCTTTTCTTAATAAAATCCCATTATATAAGCTGTTTAGAAGATAAAGTCATTTTTTTTCTTCAAAATTTTAGACATTTTTACGTTTATTTATGTGCTAGCACAACTCTAGATAAATAGTCAACATACTTATATGGTAGCTATTATTTTTTATGTTTCAAATTTTAATATTTCATAACTTTCAATTTACACATTTGTTTTCGATAAAGATTTATATTTTTGAAAACTACTGGATGAGATCTATCAAATAATATCTCAATTGAATATAAAATTATAAAAATTAAAATATATATATAAAAAAAAATTCACATCATTTTAAATTTGAAAATGTAATTTTTAAAATTTCACATTTTTCAACCATATTTTAAAATTTTCACATAGTTTTTGAACTGAAGTATTTTAAAATTTAAATTTATATTAGTGTGAAATTTCACATATTTGAAATGTAAAAATAATAATAATAAAAATAAATTTCACATTAAATTTTAATAGTAAGACAAGTTCTTTCTTTTCTCCCTTTTTTTAAAGATTTTTTTTTTGTATGTGAGTTTCTTATTTTCGAAGTGTAAAAAGTGTGAATTCATAATTTGTTTTTGAATATTTTTATAATTTTATAGAATAAAATATGTGAATGTTCACATTTATTATGAATAAAAATAATGTAATTTTTTTTAAAAGTGCGAACATTCACACTTTCAATGTGTAAGAAAAATGTGAATGTTTGAAAAAAACGAATATTTAAAAAAAAATGTGAATATTTACATCAACTTTTACACTTTCTAAAAATACGCAATATTTTATTTGTTGAAAGTATAAATATTCACAATTATAATTATTACATTATTTGAAAATTCACACTAAATGAAAAAATAAATCATAGTGTATAAGATAAATTAGATTAGATATTGTAATGAAATGTTTCTATAAATAAGCTACATATTGAATTGTGATTCCATTGCCAAATTTGGGGATAGGATTTTTTGGTCCTTTTAAAAGCTATATGACTAAATAGAATTGTACATTATGAATAGGATTAAATGGAATACAAGTTCTATATATGGGATTTATGAGTAATAACTCCTTTTAGGGATGCGTAATCTTATAATGTTAATTGTCTTCTTTTTTCCTTTTTTGTTTTTTCCTTGTATTAGCAAAATAATAAAAGAAAATATATTGTGTAAATTAATATATAACATCTTCTTCTTCTTTTTTTCTTTAATACGTTGGATTTTTTGTAAACATGTGCTAGCCTTCATTTAGGATGTGGGTTGACTTTTTAACTTTTTGACTATTTTAGCTTGGGACTAAAAAATCTCGTTTAAAATAAACTTTTTGGTTCTTTGACTTTTGTGAGAAAAAAAATGAAATGATTATGGTTTGGATGTAATGTTTTGTCTTATTAGCTTTTTAGTCTATTTTGTCTTTTATGACTATTTTAGCCCAGGTTTTTTATGCCAAGCGAATTAATCTCGTAATATATAATAGTCTTCTCTTACTTTTTTTTTTATTAACAAAACCATAAATAGAAATGTATTGTTAATGTCGTGTCTAAATAAAATTTAAAGTGATTTTAATAAAATAAAATAAAATATGCTTCAAATAAAATAAAACGAATTATAGTTCAAATTTAGTATTGCTATTATAAATAATTCAAAAGGATAAAATGGTTTTTTGACAAGTTATTCTTCTTCATAATTTCTTAACTAAACATGAAATTTATTAGGATAGTCATTTTTAAAATCAAATCTCATGACAAAATAAATATAGAATCACTACTAGAAATATGACTTTCTGCGTCTATTTTTTTGCGACCATTTGTTTTGCGGTCGCAAAAAATCAATTTTCACGTCAAAATCTCTTTCTAATTGACCCAATCGTGTTCTTAAAAATAAAAAATAAAAAACCCCCAAATCATGAAAAACTTGACACGTCCCCCTTTTTTTTTCTCCTTATTTCCCAAATCTCTCTCTCTCTCTCTCTCTCTCTCTCAAAATGTCTCTCGCTCGAATCTCACTGTCTCTCTTGCTCCGACTCTCACTTTGATGAAGATTTGAAGATTTTGATCGATTGTTGATGAAGATTTGAAGATTTCAATCTGCTATTGGTGAAGATTTCGATCGATCCATAATCGAGACTCATAATCGGGAAGCCTAAACACTTCTCTTTGTCTCTCTCTGTAATGTTTGACACATCTTCATCGATTCATCTTCATCGCTCAAATCTTACTCTCTGTAATGTTTGACACATCTTCATCGATTAATTTGTAATGTGTAAATTGAAACATTAATCGATTCAACTGTCTGTCTCTCTTTGTAATCTTGCTCTCCTCTCTGCTCTTCGTACTCTCTCTCTCTATATATATATATATATATCCATGTAATGTATCACCGATATGTGTTGTTCAATTACAACAGTGTGTAAATTACAACAGTATCACCATCTCACAACGGTGTAAATTACATCTCACAACACATGTATCACTGTAATCGATTGAATGAGGCATTTTTTGGTTCAACAAATATTTTAGCTCGTAACAGATCCACTTGCTCGTAATCTCTCTCTCTCCGATTTTGTTTGTATGTTTTTATATGTATCTAATTTTATTTTATTTTTGTTTGTGCATATATATATACACAAACGCATATATGAAAGATCTAAAGTGCTGTATAGGTTTGATTTTTGTAATTTTTGGAACAATTTTACAATGTGCTCCTTGGAAATTTTGGTCCGCAAGAGATTAAGCTTTTTTTTTTTAATTTATAATTTTTAAGGGTTTTCTAATTGAATTGAATCCATATTTAGAACAAAGTTCATTGTTGCTGGGTAGAAATGCTTTACTGTTTGATAAACTGCATAGGAATTCATATTATGGAAACTCTGAGGAAGCTATTACTAATAACCAGTTCTGTCAACAATGTTGCAAACTATGCTACATCAGCTCATCTAAAATTATTTTATTTTATACACTGGCAGAATGTGAATAATAAATTTATTCAATTCTACTGCCACCATGTAAGGGCAATAAACCAAGAAAAAAAAAATGCCAATTCAATTGCCATTTATCAAACAGTAAAGGTCATAACTTAAGTGGTTGATATATATGTAAACATGTAATTGTATTGTAATATTGAAGCTATCCCTCAACCTTACTTCATATCAATTCTGTTTAACATAGATTAATTATGACTAATATGCGCGTAATTCATTTTTATGTGAATTTGTTTGAGTCAATGACACTGTTAATTCTCCTAGGGATTGTCTCGGGTGTTATGTTAAGTTAGCTGGAAATTGTGTGGATTTAATATTTGAATCTTGCTTGACAAAATTGAAGATTGAAATGCTAGTTATAACTTTTTTATTTTTTATTTTTTTTAATATCAATGAAACCACCTGCAACTGTTAGGAAGTGTTTTTAAACATAAAAGCTTGTTTTGAAAATTGTTTTTGAAAGAAACATCATAATGTTTGCAAATATAAAATTGCACATTATGCTGATATTGGGGCGGTGATGTATGTTAACAATTTTTTGGAGATGATTTATGCCAAAAAAGCCTAACCTTATTGGCCATAGGTACCTAGTGTACTAAAAGTTCCCCATTTTTTGTGTATATGTTCGTTTTATACTCCTGGAAGTTTCAAGAAACTACCTTGTTTAATTTCCACAATGAGCAATTTTTTTGGAGAAATTCATCAAAAAGTGGAAGATTGCAAATGTTGTGCTCTTCCTTTGGTGTCTAGAAAATGTTATATAGATTTTCTGTGTAGTGTGAAAGTTATAGATACTCATTCCTCTTGAACAGGTGAGGAAAATTTTGTTTGAATTTACGGAAGCCACATATTCAAGCTACACTTGTTACATTGGTATTGCAGATTTTGTGCCTGCTGATATTGAGACTACTGGGTATGTTAATATTTCATTATTTTGTTGCTTTATAGGTTATATATATATATATATATATATCTTCATAGTCTTCTTTATTCTATACCTTACGTCTTGAGGGGAGAGGCTCATATTTAGAATTTCTCTTTTTGAAGGTACCGAGTATTTTTGGGTCACAAACAATACTTCATGTCTTCAGATGTTGGTGCAGGAAAGATGCAGCGGTATGCATTTCACAATGAACCACCCGGTGGTGTAGATGGTTCCATTGGTAGATATTCCACTGTTGATATTTTTGTTATCTACTGTATTTATTTTTTGGATTCTAAACATGCAATTTTAACAGAGGATTGGCCATTTAGAATAATTGGCATTTGGAAAGTTTTGTGTAAGCACTCTCAAATAGTCAGGACAAAGATATTGATGATGATGAGGATGTTCTGTATCATATTTAAATATTAGGTAAAAAGCAAAGGTTGTTGAAGATATTTGAGGGTTGGTGTGATAATGTGATAGATCTGTTGCTTGCCACTGATGAAAATGCAATTCTTCGACAGGACATATATGACTGCACCAACTTTTAACTAGGGAAAGGGTCGTGTAACCTTACTTGGGGACTCTGTCCATGCAATGCAGCCCAATTTGGGTCAAGGTGGATGCATGGCCATTAAGGTACAAATGTAACGACCCAATCTTGGCAAGACAAAACCCTGCCAAGAGGCTGCACCTCAAACGCTATAACACCTTTACACCACAATTCCTGTATAATTCTTACATTACATCACCACATCACCAAAAGTGCATAAGACCTTTCAATTGCCTAACATATATGAGATGATCTATTCAAAGACAAAAAGTATTATCATGCTACAAGATAGTTCCCAAGCATTTCCTCCAAAAAAAAATAATAATAATACATACATACTAATCACGAATCCATCAATACATCCAACTTCATAAGCAATATTTACAATCAACCTCCGTCATAAAGAAAAAGGGTAAGCTTACATTCTAGAATGATCATAAGCAAAACCTCAACCACAAGATGCCCACCTGTGATCCTTCAAAAAAATTCTAGTCTTCCAAGTTGAGGCGAGCCACACAAAAGTCTATGAATCTGAAAAAAAATTATTTAAAAGAATGAGCTAAAGCCCAATGAGTATACCAATACCATGGAGTTATAAAACTTGCTCCTACCAATAGGGTTCAAAATAAAGATACTAAACATAAGAGCTTAATTGGACTTAAATTTATACAAAATAAAAATAAAAATGATGAAATACAATTTTCATAAAACGTTATCAAGATTTTTCCAAGGAATCTCACAAGGCAGAAAAAAATACATTTGGATAATGAAAGTAAACAAAAATATATCTTTTCAATACATTAAGATTTCCTGTCCATCATACAATCCACTGCATAGCCTTAGGGTCGCGTTACCTCGCGACTTAGGTGGTGACGGTACCGTTACCCAAAACATAACCATAGGAACATAGCTCATGTCATCGTCGCACTTTAATTCTTGTTTCAATGTTTCGGTCCCCGGGACCCCTTATACATACAACGACCCTTATGGTCCTTAAAACATTTCGGTCCCCAGGACCCCAAAGCATTTTGGCCCTTGTGGCCCCAAAGGCTATATTCGGTTATATGATCAATAAAATAAATACCCTCACATAACATTTCACTGTCATTCAATCATCATCATCATAAAATTTGAAAGACTCAACTTAAATAAATTCTCATAAAAAAAAAAATTAATGCTTCATTATACAAATGAAATCATATCTTTATTAAAACTCAACCCTTGGCCTCAATAAATTTATAGATTTTCTTTTTATACATATATCATGATGAAATATATCATTCACTTCCTTTAATTCAAAAATTATTTTCAAACTTTGTAATAAAGATAGAGGTAAGGTAATTTCCATGGTAAGTATACTCACCTTCAAAAATAGCAAAAGTGTAGATTTGAAACTCTACAAATTAATTTCCAAGAGGTGTAGAGATGCCTTCCTCCAATCCTAACAATTAGTAAATAGGATCTCAAATTAGGAAAAGCTTTCAATGAAAATTACAACATCTACAAAAATGATCCTAAATAAAATTATGCTAAGGAATGGCAAGCTAAAGAACTCCTCCAATTTTAAGTCACCCAAACAAATAACTTATCCAATCTCGATAACACCCATCCTTTGAACATCTTTGAGTTAGTAACTTTTTAAATATCCAATCAATTTATATGCACAATACCACCATCAATTTACTACAAAAGTCAAAAATCAACATTTTTGTATAAACTCAACAACTTAAGTAAAATCTCTTCAATCACTTATAAAATTTCTCCATAGAACATAGAGATACCCAATCCACCATTTATCAAATCAATTTCAACATATAAATTCCCTAACACCAAAATCCCCAATTTTTACATCACATTCAAACCCTAGATTAGCCCAAAATCTTAATCTCCAAATCAACCATCAAATTGACCATTTTTTTTTTTAACATGTAAAACATTCATGGAAACTAATTGAGAGTACAAAATTCAACAATCAAACCCCAAATCATAATAGATCTAAAACACAAAAATTTCATCATCTCTAACTCAAAATATGTAAAACCTTAAACTAAACTTTTAGAGAAAGATTCTTACCAATTACAAGCCTCTAATCCATCAAGAAAATAAACCCCACGCTTTGATTCTTCAAAAGATTAAGAAAAATCTAGTGTTGGTGCTTCTATTGTGTTATTTTCGGATAGATTTAAGGAGTGGCCGACCGGACCCTTTTTCCGGCGAGATAAGGTGGCCGGAGGTGGTGGAGATGGTGGGTTAAGGTGGTGGTGTAAGGGTAGAGCAAAGGTGTGGTGTTTGGCCTCCAAGAAAGTAAAGGAAAATGAGAGAGAAAGTAGAGAGAAGTTAGAGAATGAAGAATGAAGACAATGAAGAAAAAAAATCTGCACTTCTATTTTTTTTTTTTTTTTTTTTTTTTGAAATGGGGTGTTTGGTCACACCTACCATCAAGTTTGGAGTTGGGTTTAGATATCCTAAATGGAGTTTAACATAGGAGTGTGTTTGGCTCTAGATGAAAAGTTGGGAATATTATAACAAATTAGTTATTGTTTGATCTACGTTATGTTTGCTAGATCTTTGCCTCACTGAGGATTCTATGATGTCACAAGTACTTAATTTTCTCTTTACTAAGTCAGAAATATATATACCCCCTAGACTTGCATTATTCTTATATTACTCTAGTGTTGAATGTCCAGACTTATCTCATTATTATATAGTTTCTCGCATTAATTATTTTATTGTTTTGTACAAAATTCATCTTTCTAAGAAGCAAATAAACATTACAATTTCTGTAACATTACAATCTTTGCTGAAATATTTCATTCATAATTTTAGGATAGCTATCAGCTGGCAATGGAGCTTGATAAGGCTTGGCCGCGAAACATTGACACTACTACAAATATAGATAAAGATCACACTTTTTTAGTGTGATGTATGTTTTTTAATCACACCTTTTAAGTTTTATTAAAGTGTGGTCTTTAGGAGTGTGATTAAAAATGGTCATTTTTAATCACACTTTTTAAGTGTCATTAAAAAATGCTTTCATCACACCTTTTAAGTGTGATTAATAATATTTAGATCACACCTTTTAAGTGTGGTTAAAAACATTTAAATCACACCTTTTAAGTGTGATTAAAAATATTTAGATCACACCTTTTAAGTGTGGTTAAAAATATTTAGATCACACCTTTTACGTGTGATTAAAAACTTTAGTTCACACCTTTTAAGTGTGATTAAAAACTTTAGATCACACCTTTTAAGTGTGATTAAAAATATTTTGATCACACCCTTTAAGTGTGATCTTTAGAAGTGTGATTAAAAATGATCATTTTTAATCACACTTTTTAAGTGTGATTAATAACATTTAGATCACACATTTTAAGTGTGATTAAAAATATTTACATCACATCTTTTAAGTGTGATTAATAACATTTAGATCACATCTTTTAAGTGTGATTAATAACTAATAAAATCTGTGATAAAAAAAAAGGTGCTACATAATTGAAAAATAATCAATATTATTTTTGTATGCACATTTGAATAATGTAATACACACTATATACTATATTTTGAATCACAACCACATATTGAATAGAATAACGTCATATATTTCATAAATGAAAATTAAATATTCAAAAGTATATACAAAGGAATTAAATAATAAAAAATTAACTGTGCTTACATATATTAAAAAATGAAAAAACTTAAAAAAACTAAGGCTGTATTTGGTTGTGCTTTTGAAATGTGATTCTACATGTTAGTTTCAGCTCCATGTTTGGTAAGAGTTTTGGAATTAATTTTCCAAAACTCTGCCGAAAGCTCTGTCTATTCTGTGCGTTTCTTGTATATTTTTTGGCCAGGGGAAGACCGCCCGGTCGTCCCTAGGGACTACCACCCGGACGTCCTTGGGGACATCCACCCGGATGTCCTCTGTTGTACAGATATTTTTTTTTTTTTGAATTGATTTATATAATTGGGAAAAATATTTTCTGAAATTTTTTTAATTTTTAATGTGCTTTAAAATAATTTTGAGTTGTATGTTTAGTTAGGAGTTGTAAATTTTTGTATCACATATAAAATATCACATCAGCAATTCCCCACTCAAATCAAATCTCTTTTCCAAAACTATTTTTAAAACTCTTTATCAAACAAATTTTATACACTCAAATCATAATTCTACAACACACAAACTCAAAATACAACTCATACTCTCAAATCACATTTACAAAATACAACCAAACGCAACCTAAGTTCTTTAATTCTTGGACCATATTTTGCATCTCTCCAAAAAAATTCTGACCTGAAAAATAAAAACACAAATTAATCCAGAAACCGCTGATGCATATGAATAAACTAAAAAGTTAATTCAGCAAACCAAAATAGAAACATTAATTATTTTTGCTTGATCTTAATTCTTTTGGAAGTACCTTCCCTGTTAACAATTAGATGCCACAGCAGCTCAGTGTCAATGACATTGTAATTAGAAGGTCACTAATGAGCACAATATTTAAAAATGATAAATTTCAATACAGCTTGTGTACGATCTTTTTGTGAATATATATTATTATTACTGTTGAACCATAATTCTAGGTACCCATAAATAAATAAATAAAAACTCAAGAATTTACTCTTTTTTTTGGGGGGGGGGAGATACATTGCAGTTACTATCACCAGCACCAGCAGCAGGTTTTAAAGAAGCAGAAGCTGCATTTTCTTTGCACCTTTGGAGGAAAAAGAAGAAAAAACAGCTACCCATTTCATGCATGTCTATCTACCAAAGAATAACTGCAAACACTAACAATTGGCACAAGCGTATAGAAAATCATAAAGAAAATACATTATTATCTCAAAATACATAGCGAAGCATTGTAGCCTCAGATTCAATTCCTCCAACTCCCCAGCCAACAACTCCTAAGCCAGCAATCATATTTGTATGGGAATCAATTCCAACCACGCTATCAGGGTACAGAATGCCATTTTTGTAGAAAATAACCCATCCAAGGTATTCAAGATTAACTTGAAAATTACCAGAGTCACTTGCTAAATGCCAAACCTACCAAATAATATTATAGTGCTAAAAAAATGAGAAAATTTGGACTATGATTTACAAGAGGCTAGAGGTAAATGTGGCTTTACTCTGGAAGCCCCATAAATAGTTAAACATTGCAAACCTCATGTATTGAGCCTATACCTATCTAATGTTTTGGCCCTTTTAAGAGTAAACCATTCATACCACCTTAAGGGCAAATTATTGCACCTTGCCATGAGAATTTTCCTTTAACAACAGTATAACATCTTGATATAGAAATACCCTTGATGCACTAATGATGCCAAAGTCTTACCTGGTGGACAATACCAGAACCAGGAGGAACAATGAGCATATTGTGAAAAACATTGGAACCCCACTTCAGAAAAACAAACCTCTCCTTGTTTCTCTGAAATTCAAGCCCCATATTTGCCTGCATTGCATTCACTTCCTGCCACATCAACCTGAACAGAATTGTCAATGACAAGATCCACTGGAACCTGGACATAACATTTATGTGTGTAAACAAATATTAGTTATATTAATTTATTAGTGTGAGATTCTAACAAATTAAGAACAACTCAGTTGATTGATACATGTGAAGGTTAAGTTGGAAATCAATGGTACATTCAAGAAAGCAGATTTTTTTGCCCAATATTATTTGCCGACTCCCAATGAAGGTCAGCAAGTGGGCCGAGCAGAAAACACATTAAGGCAACATGCAATCAAGACCCTACTACCAAACTAAATATTCAAAGCGCTCAAGGCCATCACCTTGCATTGTTCGTTCATGGCCAAGAGCTGGGCCTCTTTTTTGTCAAGTAGAGTGGTCAACCTCACATTTTCTTCCATAAGTTTCTGGACTTCAATTTCTTTCTGCATTTTCTCACTGTTCAGCTGTGTGGTCTTTTCAACTAACCTGCTTCCAAACAAAATCAAATTTATCATTTAACCAGAGTCGGTGTGGTAGAAACACATATTCTTCAATAGAAACACCAAAATATGGCAGTGACACCTTCCATACTCATAGCTTCTCCAAAATTAGGTTCTGTGCTACTGGCTACTGCTGTTGCTGCTGTTGTTACCTTCTTGCTGAAGCTTGTTGTCTGTTGTTGCTTGCCATTTTGCTGGTGCTTAATGATCTGATGTTGCCTGCTGTCTAAGAGGATGTGGTGGTTGTTTTATAGTCTGAATTTTTATTTATTAGTATAGTTATGTGGTGGTTGTTTTATAGTCATATTCTTAAATTTAAAAAATAAATAAATATAAATAAATCAAACTGATGTAGCCAAAATGATATGTAATGGGTCTCAACAAATTTTAAACTTCACAGAACAAGGTAAATTTTTTTTAACTTATTCCATCAACATAGCAGTTCAGTCTTGTTCTGAATCTAATTCTAAAGATACTCAACAGCTGTACAAAGAGAAATCAAAGTACCAAACCAATTAAACAACTAAACATAAAAAGAAAAAGAACATTAATATGTACATCTATACTATACTAAATAAAAGGAGAAAATTTGGTGTATCATTTCGAAGTTTCCATACATTTATCCCATATTCATTCATACTGAAATTTTTTTATTGCACATACTCCCAATGAAACACCCTGTATTTTCCTTTTTTTAACAGCAACAAAAAGAATATAATTTCCAGCTGACAAAATTCTTGTTTAAATTACTACCAGTCTACCACAACTATATCAACTCAGCCTATAAGAGAGAATGAGACTGAGTTATGACTTACAAATATTATTTTGAGGAGGATTATAGCTGACAACAATAATTATGGTGGTGATGGTCGAGTTAGACATGGACTTGAAGACAATGGTTAACCTCAATCAGTTCACATTTCGTAGTAAACAAATTTATGAACAAAAACTCAAACCCCACCACTGACCAAACAATGATTACACTAAACAGCAAAATTGTGTTGGATCTAATGTAATTCAACAATAAAAAGCACATTTTCCCTCAAGCTTTTCATGTCCTTTCTTCGCATCGTTATTACGAGCATCATACATCACATTAAACTACGTACCAATTAGTGAGGCTCGAAACACCCATTTTACTTTGGGTGTAGCATTTATGTACCAATTAGGCTACAAGACGCATGGTGCCCTCTAGTTATATCAATTTGCGTGCAACTGTTAGTTGCAAATGATAAAAGTCACGTAGCTTGCTATGTTTTGGAGAAGATTGAGCTCCTTACGTTCCCCAGAGTCCTCGGGGTAAGTTCTTGTCATCACTGCAACACTGAACGTAACAATAGTGACCTATGATTCACAAACAGAACTAAAATTTCACTAAAATGTCCGATTGTTTCACTGAAAGTTTCCATCAATGATTAAATAGTTTTGGTGATAATTCAGTTCTTTTTTCTTTTTCCTTTTCTTGGTAGTGATAATTCAGCTCACATATAGCTTCTTACACACTAAAGAGCAGTCAAAACTATGCAACCAAATATCTATTTTTTGGTAAACAGGTCAACCAATACCCACTTCGCATTACCTACCTTATAAAAAACTAAAATATTTAATATATTCTGAAAACTTGTAACTATATAAAATAAGATCATGTTGGATATGAATTTGATCGTGCCAAGAATCCAACTAAACCACAGGCAGTGTAGTCAATCTATGAAAATAAATAAAAACTTCTTTCAACAGTGAATTTAAAAAATCCCCAATTCAGATTGAGCCTAAAATAACAATGTGTCCGAATTTATCTTTCGAAAACCAACAATCAAACAAAGGTTAAATATAACATACTGAGATAAAAGAACATGAAAATTACTAAATTTAATAAGACGATTAAACAAACACAATCAGTATTTCATCAAGAGAACGTAAAATAACTAAGTTTCCTCAAAATCATTAAAGTTTCAATTAAAATAGCATCAAGAGTTGAATTGCATTTGAGAAGCTTGAAGCTTCTAGCATGTAACCAGAATAACTCATTAAAATCCTTTGAAGATGAGGCCTTATTGCATTACACAATGTTGAGAAAAATGTTAACACTCAATTGGCCATTTTTACCTTTATAAACTGCAATTCCATATATTTATTACATTTCACAATTACAGATATCATCCAACAAACAAAAAATACATTAAAAAAAATGGGTACACATAACACGTGATGTATGACATGTATAGAGAATCAGAGATATCATTGGGGGAAAAAAAATAGCATCAGGAAGATAATATGGAATAAATATATAAGCTCAAGCGTAAGCAGTTGTATCAAAGCACAAACCTTGATCATTTCTGGCAGTGAAGATAATCATTCCTGTCTCATCACCTACCAAGCATTCAGCAAGTCGCATTTGGCGTCCTTGATTTCCATTGGCACGACCCTTAGGCAGTATCATCTTTGAATTAACAACTTTTACTGTGAGATTAAGTCCCTCAGCTTGAGGGCGAAGCTGCTCAACTTTTGTGAAAACTTTCTTTTGTTCTTCCATATCCAACAAAATCCTTTTGACAAAAACCAATGTATGAAAAGCTAATTAGTAAAACACAAAGATGTACCTCCTTTAGAACAAAAAGAAGCAAGCGAATCCTAATATGCTTCACTTTTGAAAACCACGGGCAAATAAAAAAGTTCCAACTACTATACACAATCCATATCATAAGAAAAGCAGCAATTTTTGTGGTGTCAGTTACGAACAACTGTGGTTGTGTTGTAGTTATGAAGGGGCACACCATAAGAAAAGTCTTACTTACGAACCATCCTGATTACATTACAAACTGATTTCATGTTATAAATTATGAATTTTTGTTACGAATCTATGAAAATAAATAAAAACTTCTTTCAACACTGAATTTAAGATCTAATAGAGATATGTATATATATATATATATATATAAAATCCCCAATTCAAATTGAGCCTAAAATAACAATGTGTCCGAATTTATCTTTCAAAAACCAACAATCAAACAAAGGTTAAATATAACATACTGAGATAAAAGAACATGAAAATTACTAAATTTAATAAGACGATTAAATTATGAATTTTTGTTACGAATCTATGAAAATGTCCTTTATGATCCTTTATGATCCATCATTTTTAATCCAGCTCCAATCGAAGTATTACTTACATATATATGACATTGACCATCTAAGTAAAAACACCTATAAAATAATCAATTGAATCGATAGACTGGTTCATCATTAAAAAACTTAGTCATTTAAAAAATTAGCAATAACACTTCAGTAATGCATCAACAGAGAAAACCAAAAATATATATACACAACAGATTCCCAAATCTCGTTCATGGCACATTCATCAAATTCATTATAAGAAGGCATTATATATTCTTAAAAGAATAAAGCATGGCAGATTGAGTATTAAAAAAATATATATATATTTAAACTTTTTTGTGTAATGTTGGTATAGACAGTGCATGCATATTGTGTACATGGGTTGCACACCTTTGGTACATTCTAATGAAGTATTTTATCTATGAAAAAGAGGGATAAGATAGGGGTCCTTACCTTGCCTTTAATTCCACAGTCATGGACTGTTGAATGGCTTGTGATTGAGCAATATGAGGGCATTTTCAAACATTTAATGCTGTTCTAAATTTTTAATTCTAGAAAATTAGCCTTTTCATATAGCATATGCCAATCAATTGCATTAAACATATGCATAAGCTCCCTAATTTTCATATGCCTGCAGCAAGCATGCCATTGACAAAACAGTTGACCGTAATCATAAAGAAAGAGAGAGAGGGAGCATTAGAACCTGAGATTTGAAGGGAAATCACGATTTGCTCCGAATGTGAAATACAACAGAGAGGGAGCAAAATTACCATGAATGCTCCAAGTAAGCATAGTTTAGGCCAGCAGTGTAATTTATCTATATAAAAAAAAAGAAATGAAATGTTCATATAATATATAACTATGAAATGTGATGGTTTTTCAGGGCCATAAAAAAGTCAAATTGCTATCACATTAGAAGTCGTGAAGCTCAATGCAGTTTTTCCAATAACCCATACATGATTGGGTTGGGAATTGTTGAGATTTTTCTGTCTCAAATCCCAGACTTTCACAAGCTCTTAATGTTGTCCATTGTTGCAGCATTCATGTAGACCAAAGTTATCATCCCAGTAATATGTTCATACTCATTCAGAAACTGATTAAAGATACAATTTGTTCTCGAATGGGATTAAAGTAAAATTGAATCAATTTCTGCAGATTGAAGGCTTCAAGGCATTCAAAATGAAAGATTCTAAAATAAATACATTTTTTTATAAACAGATCTAAAATAAATAAATTTTTTTTATAAACAGATCTAAAAATAAACAGATCTAAAATAAAAATATATAAACAGATATATTTATATATATATATAATAAATAAATTTAGAGGAAAAAAAAAAGAGTTTGAAGAAAATCCTAGATCGAAGCCCTATATCGAAATATATATATACACTCAGATCGAAACCCTATATACACTCAGATGTATATATATATATATATATAATATAGACATATATATAAACCCTAGATCAAAATCCCTAGAGAGAAAGAGAGAGAGATACCTAAACAGAGAGCACTGAGCAGTGACGGAGGAGAGCAGCGGCGGTGATGGAGGATCCGCGGTGAGGGAGAGAGCAACAGCCCCGTCGTCGTGTGTGTGTGTGTGAGAGAGAGAGAGAGAGACGGGGAGGTAAAACGGTAAACGGCAGAGGTGAGGCGGTGAGGGAGGCTCGGTGGTGACGGAGGATCGCCGTCGGTGAGGAGGGAGGCGCGGCGGTGACAGATCAAAGAGAGAGGGAGAGACCAGCGGTGAGTGTGAGAGAGAGGGAGGAGCGCCGTATGTGGGAGGTTGAATGTGTGTGTCTGTGTCAACCTAAACAAAAATCAAGCATATATATATCCAGGGACAAAATCGTAATTTCAGCTAGGGGACTAAGCGGGGCGGTGGCGGTGCCGGGGCCGGGGGGCGGGGCCGAGGCCGGGTCTGAAACACCTATCCCCGTCCCCGGCCCGGATATCATCAGGGATGAATTTTTGAATACCATTCCCGGCCCGTAGGGGATATTTTTCGGTAAATAACCACTGAATTCGGGGTCGGGGGATCGGGTCACCGTCGGGCCGGTTTCAGATTGCCATCCCTAGACGTGGGTAAGGAGGAGGCATGTTTGGGCGGGAAGGTATATATTTAGGATTGATATAAAATTAAAGGGGTTATCTGAGCCATTCATGTGAATACACAAATGAATCCTGACTCTTGAAATGTTCTAGTAAGACAATTGTGTCTAACACATTTTCAAAATTCGTTCTGCTTTATTAGATAGATTTGTTAATTTTATGATATTTTTACCATTATTTTCAGTTTTTAATTTATATTTACAAAAATTTTAAAAAATGTCATAAAAACTTGTTCGATACTTTTTTATATTTACAAAAATTTAAAAATTTTACTAATAAATTTTTTTTTCAATTAATTTTTTTTGTAACTGATACTAACCAATGGGGCAATTGGTAATGCTACTTTAAACCTTAGGGAGAGGATTGTAATTAATTTTTAAAATGTGAAGGGTGTCAATGTAATTTATCCACTGAGGGCAAAATTAGTATTTAAAAAAATTAAATTGCTAAAGGGGAAAATCTGTAATGAAACTTTAAACCTTAGGGGGGAAATGTAATTTCCAAAAGGTGAGGGGAGAACTGTAATAAACATAAACCTCAGGGGGGTGTTAGTATAATTTACCAAAAAAAAAGTTAATTGAAAAAAAAAATTAATTGAAAAAAAATTTTGCTAGTAAAATTTTTAAATTTCTATTTAAAAACCAACGTAAACTTATTTTTTGAATTTACATTTTTTCCTCAAATTTACAAACTGAGACAACCATTTATAAATCAAAAAAATTATCAAACAAGTTTTTATGACAGTTTTTTAAATTTTTGTAAATATAAATTGAAAACTGAAAATGAAATGGTTAGGGTCTGTTTGGTAACGTTTACGTTTTCAGTTTATATTTACAAAAATTTTATAAACTGGTTTTTGTTTATTTTTAGAAAAACATAAACTACAAACACGTTTGGTAATTGACAAAATGTTTAACAAAATTTAAAAATATAAAAAAGAATGAGAAATGGCAAGTGGCGGCGGAAGATGGCAGTGGAAAGTGGTGACGGTGGGTGGTGGGTAGCGGGTAGTGGTGGGCGGTAGCGGGTGGGTGGTGGTGGTGGCGGGTGATGGGCAATGGTGGCAGGTGGGTGGCGGAATGGCAGGTGGTGGTAGGTGGTGGCGGCGGGTGGTGGTGGTGGGTGGGTGATGGTGGTGGTGGTGGTGGTGGTGGTGGGTGGATGGGTGGGTGACGGTGGCGGGTGGGTGGTGGTGGTGGTGGTGGCGGGTGGTCGATGGTGGTGGCAGGTGTGTGGTGGGTGGTGGTGGCGGGTGGGTGGGTGACGGTGGTGGCGATGGGTGGGTGGGTGGATGACGGTGGCTGGTGGTGGTGGTGGTGGCGGGTGGTCGGTGGTGGTGACAGGTGTGTAGCGGGTGGTGGCAGGTAGGTGGCGGGTGGTGATGGTGGGTGAGTGAGTGGGTAACGGTGACGGTGGCGGGTGGTGAGTGGTAGTGAGTGTATGGTGGTGATAGTGGTAACGGGTGGTGGATGGTGGGCGTATTATGGGCGTATTATGGTGGTGGCGGGTGGTCGGTGGTGGTGACAACTCAATCTTCTCCAAAACATAGCCCTAGATTTGGGGTTTGAGGGTGGGAGGGAGGGAGGGCGTATTATGGGCGGAGAAGGATGAGAGTTTGATCCATGGTTTGGGTTTGGACTGGTTCACGTGACTGCTAGGGCTCGTTTGCCCTTTCGGCTGCTCCTCCGCCGAGCGGGAATAGAAAAAAAAAAAAAGGTGGGGAGGGGTGAAGGTGGTGTTAATGATAGTAGTGGTAGAGTAGATGAAGTGGCAAGGGTGAAGGAGAGGTAATGATAGTAGTAGTGGCAGTAATGGTGAAGGTGGTGGATAAGAGATGATGGTGGTGGTGGTGGTGGTGGTGGTGGTGGTGTTAGCGAAGGAGATTAGTGGTGAAGTTGTGGTAGTGGTAGAGTAGATGAAGTGGCAAGGGTGAATGAGAGGTAATGGTAGTAGTAGTGGCAGTAATGGTAGTGGTGGCAATGGTAGTAGTAATGGTAGTCGTAGAGGTGAAGTGGTGACAGTGGTAATAATGGTGGTAGTGGAATGGCGTTTGCAATAGTGGTGAAGATGGTGAAGGAGATGGGTGGTGAGAGAAAGAGAGATGAGTGAGAGACAGATAGAGGAGAGAGAGAGAGAGACAAAGACAGAGTGATGAGCGAGAGAGAGACAAAGTGGTCGCTAAAAGTGTATTTTCTTGTAGTAGATAGATAAATCAAGAGGGAGCTCAGTAAATAGAGAAGACGGAAGAGAGAGAGTGAGCAACGCGAACACAGAGGGAGAGAGAGAGAGAGAGAGAGAGAGAGAGAGAGAGAGAGAGAAAGAGAGAGAGAAAGGGACAAAAAGATAAAGAGATAGAAAGTGGGAGACAGAAAAAGAGACTGAGAGAGAAAAGAGATGAACGAAAGAGACAGAGAGAGAGAGATAGAGAGAAGAGAGGTGAGCGAGAGAGACATGGAGAGAAGAGAGGTGAACGAGAGAGACAGAGAGAGAGATAAAGAAGAGAGATGAGCGAGAAAGACAGAGAGAGATGAAAGATGAGAGAGATAGAGAGAAGAGAGATGAGCGAAGAGATAGGGAGAGAAAAGAGATGAGAGAAGAGATAGATGAGTGAGAGACACAGAGAGAAAGAGAGAGACAGATAGACAGAAAGAAAAGAGTGATGAGTGAGAGAGAGAAAGAGAAGAGAGAGAGGAAGATGAAAAAATGGGTAAAAAGATATAGACAAAGAGAGAGAGAGAAAAAAAAAGAGCGAAAATAGATAAACGAGAGAGAGACAGAGAAAGATGAGCGAGAGAGATAAAGAGAAGAAAGACAGAGAGAGAAGAGATATGAGAGAGATAGACAGAAGAGAGATGAACGAGAGACACAGAGAGAAAGAGAGATGAGAGAGATAGACAGAAGAGAGATGAACGAGAGACACAGAGAGAAAGAGAGAAAGAGAGAGAGAGACAGACAGACAGATAGAGAAGAGTGATGAGTGAGAGAGAGAGAAAAATAAGAGAGACAGAGACACAGAGAGAAAGAGAGAGACAGACAGAGAAGAGTGATGAGTGAGAGAGAAAGAGAAGAGAGACAGAGACAGAGAGATAGGAAGATGAAAAAATGGGTGAAAAAGTTCCGTGTCTAACGCCTCATTTTCTAGTAGTGAGTCGTCTCTATCATTCATGGGTAGAATAGAGGCGCGGATTTGGGAATTGTATATTTTATATAAAAATCAAATTGAAATATTTTATACAATCACACCTATTTGGGGAGTGTGATTAAATATATATATATATATATATATATATAATTATACTTATTTAAAAAGTGTGATTAAAAAGTAGTAATGTATATATAATCACACTTTAATTAAAATGTGTGATTAAAAATATATATATATATATATATAATCACACTTATTTAAAAAGTGTGATTAAAAAGTAGTAATGTATATATAATCACACTTTAATTAGAAGGTGTGATTAAAAAATATATAAATAATCACACTTTAATTAGAATGTGTGGTTAAAAAATATATATATAATCACACCTATTTAAAAGTGTGATTAAAAAGTAGTAGTGTATATATAATCACACTTTAATTAGAAGGTGTGATTAAAAAATATATAAATAATCACACTTTAATTAGAATGTGTGATTAAAAAAATATATATATAATCACACTTGTTTAAAAAGTGTGATTAAAAAGTAGTAGTGTATATATAATCATACTTTAATTAGAAGGTGTGATTAAAAAATATATAAATAATCACACTTTAATTAGAATGTGTGATTAAAAAATATATATATAATCACACTTGTTTAAAAAGTGTGATTAAAAAGTAGTAGTGTATATATAATCACACTTTAATTAGAAGGTGTGATTAAAAAATATATAAATAATCACACTTTAATTAGAATGTGTGATTAAAAAATATATATATAATCACACTTGTTTAAAAAGTGTGATTAAAAAGTAGTAGTGTATATATAATCACACTTTAATTAGAAGGTGTGATTAAAAAATATATAAATAATCACACTTTAATTAGAATATGTGATTAAAAAATATATATATAATCACACTTGTTTAAAAAGTGTGATTAAAAAGTAGTAGTGTATATATAATCACACTTTAATTAGAAGGTGTGATTAAAAATATATATATATAATCACACTTAATTGAAAAGTGACATAAAAAATAAATATTATCACACTCAATCAAATTAAGTGTGATTAAAATATCAATCTAATTTTTTTTATCACACTTCCAATAAAAGTGAGATATT